>NC_045706.1:8211494-13974913 GCF_009834535.1 Camelus ferus
GAGGGCAGGCTGGAACGCCTTCCAGAGAGGGTAGCCCTGGACTGGGTCTTAGACGATCATTAAGATCTGCCAGGCTAATCCCTGAGCTACTAATGAGGCCAGAGAGGACAACTTCGCAGACAGTGCTCAGGGACAGCGAGAGGCCAGGACGCCAAACCTAGAGGTCCCCTTGGGGTCCACCTTCACCCTAAACCCTCAATAGATGCCAGCTCCTCCAGATGCGGATGTGGCCCAGGTGGCCCACTGAGGATGCTCCAGGGTCCCGTGATGTGGCCGTCCTAGGTGAGAGTGTCTTCTCAGGAGTGCGGGGCATTACCCTTCATGGACTCAAAGGTTAGCTGCCGATTCCACCTTGCCGCCAGTAATGAAGAGCACGGAAGACAGATGGAGGCTGCGCCACTCACAGTATGCTAATTCCGCTAACCAGTGGACCAGGAAATGGCCAGTCATTTGCGCCGCCATCAAGAGTCAGAGATGCTGCCTCAAATCTCACTTGTCTTTAATGCTGTCCCCCTGTTGAGGATCCTCAGAGCGATCACTCCAGCTAATTTCCAGAGATTCAGGCAGCAGGAAGATGGGACCAGTGATGGATTGCGGGCCTTGGACGAAGCCCTCCAGCAGCACTCAGACAGCCCTGGGTCCCAGCAGCGACTGGGTGCCCTTAGGCCAGTCCCAGCACCTCCACCCCTGTTTCTGTGCCCACGAGGCATCCATCTCAGGACTGCGGCCAGGACCAAGAGGCAGGCGGGCTGCTTCGAGGGTCATAAGGCTCCTGTAAAAGAACAGAATCGCTATGGTGGCCAACGGGCTTTTCTGAACTCTCTGCCGGTTCTCAGCCCCCAGGTGGCCCCTCTCCTTGCTCCTGTGGTTAGTGGATGAGGGTAGGGTCAGAACACTGCCTGGTGTGTGCAGAGCTGTTTTCAGATTCTGTGACATGCCTGAGGCCAATCCGGGGGCTGTCTTCTTGGCTGCCATTCAATCCCTCGGGTGTCCAAGCCCTAAGCCCCAGTACTTCAGGCTTGAATCTGGTCCTCCTGGGCCCCTTTCCTTCCAACCACCAGTGGTTCTTTGCTGTGGGGAAGTTACCCATACTGGGAAAGCCCTCCCTGCCAAGATAACACAGACCTGGAGAGGCTGGGCCCCCCTGGACCGTGGGGGTGAAAGCTCTGGGGAATTGATTCATCTGTGTGTGTCTGTGTTTCACTCTCACTGGCAAAGGTATGTAAGCAACGGAGCTTTGAAGCTCTGAGCCCATAATATAAAAATGTACGCCTTTGACCTGGTGATCCTGAGATCTCACCTGGGGTATACAAGGTCCATTCATCCCAGGAGAAGAGATGCTAGCAAAGGTCCACTTTAAATGGATCTGTGTTAGACAAGGATCTCCTTTTAGTAAGTGGTGAAAACTAAAGAAGCTTGATGTAGAATTTATTAAACTTAAATTTGTCTTAAAACTTATAATTTGTATTACAATGTATTAAAGTTAATTTACTTTGTTTTTTTTTAAGCTAAGGCCATTTCTGCATCTGTAATCTTTTGAGCAAAGAATGAATTGAATGTTGATTTGGGGGTATAAATTTTTCAGCACACAAATCATGAGATGGCTCACTCTGTAGTCATTCTTTGTGGTTGATTTGCATGGTCTTACCAAGTGTCATTTTTGCAAAGTTATCCAAAGGCGTCATGCATTTTCACAGAGGCACATCTTAATCCATGGCACTCAAATCATTCCCTTTAGAGAGCCTGCCATGTCATCACCCTTGCACTTTTTTCCCCTTCAAATCAAGAATCCTCATTTGTCAATGGCTTTGCATAGAATTCGAATGCTGCTTCAGCATTGTTTTCACTTCAAGAAATCCTGTAACTTCAGGCACAATTTGCATATTCACTTCACAATCAATTTATACTTTGCAATCAATTTACACGGGTTTTGCATAGGTGAGAAAAGATGGATGCTGGAGTTTAGGGGAAGGGGGCGCTGGGTGGGCATCACATTTATACAGGTGGTCAGGTCTTTAGCGAACGATGTTACGATGACTCACTTCCCTAACGAAGCTACGTGACTGGGGGACTCAGGTACTGAATCGTAGAATAACGAGGACCCATGTGTGACGCTTCTCCTTCTGTGGTTCCAGATCCTTCTCCTGACAAGGAGTCGTGGGGGACACATGCTTCATCTGCCTGGTCTCCTCTGGTTCTTCCGGGACCACACCTGAGACATCCTGGTAGGGGACATGAGCTTCTGAAAAGGACCGGCCAACTCTTAACACAGCAGAGATCTATCAAAAAGAGCTCCAGATTTAACTGTAACCTCCTTAATTTGGGTTCCGGCAGCCTTCTCATTCCTGGACAGGGTGTAGGATTCAATCTAAGATGACACTTCCCTGCCATTTTCCCTGGGGGCAACAGGCTGCAAGACCCAAGGAAGTGGTGAGAGGTACTTTGGGACATCCCTCTCTTTAAACACCAGTGGTCTTCCAGATCTTAAATCATAATAGTAACAAGTAAAATGTATCAAGTTCTTACTGTGTGCCAGGTATTGCTGTGAACACATCACGGGTATTATCTTATTTAATTCTGAACACCCTTTTAGTGTTCCCCCCATTTTACACCTGAGGAAATAAAGATATAGAAAGCTGATTTTCCCCCACCCCCAGGCTATACAAATGATAAATTGCAAGTCAAGATTTGAACCCAGGCAGTCTGACCCTAAACCTCATACTTGTAACTAATATTGTGTTGGAAACTAACCTGGGTTTTTCTTCTGGGTTTGAATAACGCTGGGGAGAGTGGGGGCAGAACTGAGGTGTTATAGGATCATGCGGTCCCATCCCACGTTTGATAAGGGAAGAAAACTTGCCAAGTGCAGCCCCTAAAATCAACAACAAAGTGCACTATGAATCCAGGGTTTCCGAAACTATCAAGCATCCTTTATGTTTAGTCATGAATCCATTTTGAAAATTCTATGTGAAATTCAAGAAGCTGCCTTTTAGGAAAGTCATCCCCGGAAAAGCTGTTGTCCCTCAGCAAGGGAAGTATTTTCTCAAAGACGCCTCATTTCTTGAAACTAATAAAATAATTGGGTTGAACATGTTCAATGCAGACTTTCCCCCACCAGTGAGCTCTTTTATAGCCACTGAAAAGTCACTTTTTGGGGGGCTCATTATCCCTCAAGATCCCGTGCTGCTCATTTGCATATGAAAGAGGAAGTTCATAAAAGCCCTTTCTTATTTTCTAACATGAGTTCAAATCAGGGGCCATTATCACCCTATAGAAAGACCCAAATGGCATATGGATCATTCTGGAGAAGGGGGTGAGCGCCTTTTAAGAGAATTGTTTTAGTTTTTGCAGGAAATTAATCAGAGGGATGGGCTTTGTGGAGCGGGGAGCAAATCTAATCTGTCCTTTATTCGAATTTGCCTTGCTCCAATTCCTAGCAATTGTAGACAACATGCTCTTTTGTTCGGGAGACACTTGTTACATGCATAATTAGAGACTGCAGTAGCTGTGTTTAAAGAAGAACTGTTTTCCAATGTAATGTGTGATCTTGATAATAGTATTTTCATCAAAGGTAGCAATTACATTCATTAAGCTGGGACTGGCGTGGCGGCAAGGAAATTAAGTGGAAAGTGAATAAAAAGCTCCCCTCCCCCCCCATGTTATCTCCTTCTCTTTATAAGTTTCAATGCACCATGGTGAGCTGGAACTGGGAAATACACAGTGCATATAAAAAAATAAAGTCCTCCTTAACCTTTCTGAATAATGACCCTGCGGATGTCCTAGGGACAGCAGCTATAGATGCACTTTTCAAATTATAGGGCTTTATTCTCCCTTAATTTCCTATGCAAGTTTTAAACGAGCTCAACATACGATTCAGGTCTTTAAAGGCTGCAGGGCTCTTTAGGATTAATTCACTGATCTTCGCACACATAAATTAATAGTTTTGTGTTCTCAAAAAAAAAAAAAAAACCACAACAAGGCATAAATCAACCAGTGTAGGAGAGAAATAAAGCCATTTGCCTATTTTTAAGTATCCCTAACTACTCATTTTGGCTTCCTTATACTTTAATTTTAAAGATCCTGTACATGAAGTCCACACATGGGGGTGGAAACACAGGACAGGAAAAGAGCCCCCCAGTTTCTTGAATTTCACTGTGATGCTGTGAGAAATTTATTCTGGAAAAGAAAAAAAAATCCCACACATATGTGTGTGTGTGTGTGTGTGTGTGTATTTCCTCCAGGCAGATGCTCTATGTCCCCCCTTCCCTCGCAACACCACCCTGGATTAAAAGTCCTGCTTGAAAAATGTCCTTGCAATGCCTCAAAGGGCTTGATGATTTCAATTTTATTCAACAGAGCACAATGATAGGCAGGCATTTCTGGGCAAAAGCAGATGGAAACATGCCACCTCCTATCAGCACCCTTGCTCCAGCCAATGTTTGACCTGAAAAGCTTTCTGAGAAAATGAAACCAGTCCACAAAAATCAATTGGGGACCCCTATTTCTTGTGATTGGACATGCACGGCTCTGCGGCAAGAATCATTATCTCTGAATTGATTGACCCAAATGTCATGCAGATCATCTTGGAGTGGGAAGCCAGAGAGCTTGAACGGCCTCCGCATTTTCTGCTGGCTGCACAGCCAGATGCGGCAGCGGCCTTGATGGCCAACCTCTAACCAGGCGGGTCAGGGTGTTGTACCCTTGGCTAAGGGAGTTGCTATGATTTGAGAAAAAGAGAGACTTCAGAAGTTTTTCAACTTTACTTTCTGACCCACTCATTAGCAGTTGATTTGACCTTATGAGACAAGGGGATTGAATGAGGAGCCGGGAGACCCTCTTGTGGTCCCAGCTGGTAAGAAGAGCTGATGTTTGTTGAGTGGCTTAGTGTCTGCCAGGTCCTCTGCTGGGGGCTCACACGCATTGGATACCTCCCAGCGAGACTTCAAGGGGAGCGTTAGTTATTATTTCCATTTTATAGTCAAGAAAACAAAACGTTAGAGAGGGCCAGTGAGCCACCTCGGGCTGTCCAGCTAAGAAGTGGGGGTGTGGACATCCTGCAGTCGGGGATCGAAGACCAACCCTTGGTCATCAACAGGGTGATCATGGGAGCAGGAGCTGCTGCCTCTGGTCTCAGGTTCCCTGGACATAAATAAGTGGGTAGCTGACAAAGCCCTAGAGTCCCAAGCAGCTCGCCAAGATTTTTCAGAACTTCCAAGTTATCTTGTCAAAACATCTAGTTGCTTGGTGGGGGAGCCTCCTTTGAAAAGCCATAGGTAGCCCCCAGAGCAGAGAGAGCAGAGAGAGGACAGAGCCAGGTGCCCAAGGATCCCAGGCAGCTGAAGATCCCAGGAGGTGGCGCAAGGACAGGTGGTGGCTGTGGATCTCGGTCCCCCAGCTCGGGTGAGCAAGAAGCAAACAGCACACTGAGTCACAACGTTTGGGGGTGTTTCCTAACAGTCACCCCCAATTCCCCTCTACCCCGGCCCTCTCTCCTGCGAGGGGGTCGCTCTTCTGGCAGCAGTAGATCTCAGCTCAGTATGACAGCTTCAGAGTTGCTTTTGGTTCACAGAACAGCTTAGGTTCTTAAGACTTGGCCCTGTTCGCTTCAGCACTGCAGCTCCATGTCCGTTTTGAAGCTCCTGGGTCCTGACTCCCAGCAGTGCCGGCTCTCCCTTGGCTTCTTCCTGTTTCCCTCTGCTGTTGGGGTTGGCTGTGGGTTGGGAATAGAGGAGGGGGAGACTGCTGCCTCCTACGGTGGCTGGGCAGGTGCTGTCCCCTCCCTGACTTTGTTTTCTAGCTCCTTCTCTATGTGCATGCATGTTATGCACGAGGGTTGGCTGTCAGGAGACTTGCTTCCTGGGCCTTGGCCGGCGGGGGGGGGGGGGGGCTTTTGCAAAAGGGGCTGCATTTTAGCAGGGGCTCTTTTGCATTCTCCCTCCAGGCATACCTCTTTGTCTGCAAGGTAAAAATTCTATAGAAAGATCGTACAACACCATCTCACCTAACCCCCTGTGCCAACTCTCAGGCCTGGGGGCACAAGCAGGATCCATCTGCCTTAACTTCTCAGAACCAGGAGCTCAAGATGGGGTGGTCTTGGCCCTATCTCTGGGTGCTGTCCTTGTAGGGTCCTCAACTTTGGCCCTGGGGAGGTAAAGCCCCCTCCCCTCCACTCTAGTGGGCGGTGGTGAACTTCCTCTCTCAGCCTGTCCACCCATCACACGGAAGATGGTTTACTGAACTGATGCCTCTCTGAGACCTGGGAGGTGGCTGGTCCCACTCCTGGGGGTTTGCTGAACTCAGTATATGAGGTGCTTATGTATGGTGACCTTATAATTTATTGCCCAAATTAGAAGGCCTTTTGAAAGTGAAAGATGGCACTGTTAGTAATCCTTCTGAGACAACAGGCATAAACTGGGACTGTCCAGGGAAACTGAAATACGAGATGCCTGATCCTCGAGCACCTTTGGGCAAGCTCCTGTTCTGGAAAAGGGAAAAATCACACCCCACACCCTCCATTCCATCAATCAGTGCGAACATCAGCCCTGAGCCCCATCAAGCAAGGTGATAGGATACGCAACTTTGTTCAGGGCTCTTCGCCCTGGGAGTTCTGTTTGGGTTTGGGGCTTACGCAGGGCCAAAGCGCCTCCGGCTTGTACCACACCGCCCGTCTCCACCAGGGAGGTCTGTTCTCCTAGCCCCAGGCACTTCCTTCGGGTCAGCTCCTCTGCCTCGTCTGCGACCCGCTTGTGGTTCAGCATCCTTTGTGAGGCCAGGGGGCTCTGCCCAGCATCCAGCCTCCTGGTGGCCTCTGTGTCTTCTCTGACACATATTCCCAGGGTGCTGGTCTAGCCATCCATGTGTGGGACACGCAGGCCTCTCCCTATACTCCCAACCTGGGGACATCCCTCTTTAATTTGGGGCAAATTCATTTGGGGCAACTCTCTTCAAGCCTTATTCTCCACATTGGACTTAGGTTTCTCCTTTCCTTCAAATCCTGTTTTCCGCTGAAAACAGGGACGTCAGTCAGGAAGCGCTGCTACCAGCCTTGTGGGAGGCACGGAGTGCAGAGACTGTGTGAGCAGGGGGAAGAGGGGAAACTACCAAAAAGACCGCCCCGCCCCCGAAAAAACACAACCCTCCTGAAGTTGATCTTTCCACGCTGCTTCAAAGCTGGAAGTTCTTGGAGACCAGTAACGTTTGCTTGGCGAGATGCTCTGGGCTCATCCTGCTCTTTTGAGGGAGCAGCTGCTAGGCTTCTGGAGCAGCACGGATCTATGGAACTTTCTGCCGTAACTGAAATGCCCTATATCCGCCCGGCCCAGTATGGCAGCCACTAGCCAAACGTGGCTAATGAGCACTCGAAACAACTGAGGAATTGGAAGTTTTAATTTAATTTTAAATAATTTAAATAGCACGTGTGGCTAGTGGCTATCCTATTGGACAGCACGGTTCTAGAGAAATCACTAAAGGGGAGGGAAAATAACCCAACTTTTAATGTAAGGTTGTCTCAGGCTGCTAGATGGAAAATGGCTTGGATACGGGGGAGAGTGGATGTTAGAAGCCAATTAGGAGGTGACTGCGCTGTTCCCGGAGAGAGATCATGCTTTAGATTGGACTAAGATGCTGGTAGAGATGGACAGATGTACACACATTAAGAATTATTTTGGAAGCCGTACTGGTGAAGGAGGCCCACTGGTTACTGGGCTTCCGCACCCCTCTGAAGACCACATTTGTAGTTAAAAGGACCCACTCTCGATGGAACTCATTGCTGAGCCATTCATTAGTCATCCTGGAGCCCCTTGACAGCGGACACGTCTTCTTTCAGAGGTGGATGCCACCGGTTACCGTATGTACTGGGTTAAATAGTGTCTCCTAAAATTCATGTCCACCCGCAACCTATGAATGTGACCTTACTTGGAAATAAGATCTTTGCAGGTGTAATCAAATTCAGGTGAGGTCGCACTGGACTAAGGTGGGCCCTAAATCTGTTATGACTGGGGTCCTTAGAAGAAGAGGAAATTTTGGAAACAGACATTCACATAGAGGAAGGAAGGCCATGCAACAATGAAGGCAGAGATTGGAGTTGTGCTGCCAGAAGCCAAGGAAACCCAAGGATTGCCGGTGACCTCCAGAAGCTGGAAGAGGCAAGCAGGATTCTTCCCTAGCACCTCTGGAGGGAGGCTGGATCTGCCGACACCTCGACTTCAGACTTCCAGTCACTAGAACTGTGAGAGAATGCATTTCTGTCGTTTTAAGACACTCAGTTTAGGGTATTTTTTTATGACAGCTCTGGGAAACAGATCCACAGAGCCAGCATCCCTGATTCCTTCCTAGTCACTAGACTTTGTCCTGGTAAATACCCCTCCTCCTGTAAAGCCGTGTACCTGAGGAAGCTGACCTTTCCGGAGTGGGTGCTGTTGACCTAAAAGTAATCCTACCTTCTTGCCACGGATGCTTTTGGAATGGGTATGTGACCTCTAAATTGACCAGGAGGAGAAGAAGTCTGTGGAGGGCTCTGCTTCCATCATTCCTGAGAAGCTCTTCTGCCCTTGGACACTGTTGTGTCTGCGGTGACGTCTGCAGCTGCAGCAGCCTCCTGGCTATGCAGGTTGACGATGAGGATGGTGTCCACGGAAGGATGGAAGAACTGGGGCCCAATGACCCTGCTGAGCTGCTGAATCAAACAGCCTGAGGCCCCCGGACTCTGGGGTTTCAAGCTACACGAGGTAACTGAGACAAGGGTCCTATCTTCTCCATCCAGGTGGTTTATTAAACTTCAGACCCAGGGAGAGTAGTATTGGCAAATGCCACTGTCCCTTATCTGGTTGATTTTCCAAATGATATGTTAGTGCTCCCAGCAACTCCCAGCTGGCCCCCACTCGAATGAAGACAGTAGTAAAAGAAAGGAAACACGTTTGCTAAGCTGCTATTCTCTTAAGAAAAAAGCACTAAGTAATGCTTCCTATCTGGCCATCCATCCTACAGACGTGTTTTCTCAGCACTTGGTCTCAGCTCTTCTGGAGGCTGGGACACAGTGGGTGTCTTAGTTTGTTCAGGCTAAATTGGGTGGCTTAGAAACAACGAACAACAAACACTTCTCTTGGGCTGGAAAGTCCAAGATTATGGCGCATCAGAGCGGGTTTCTGGTGAGCACCTGCTCCCTCACTGGCAGCCGTGTTCTCACTGCGAGCTCACGTGGCGGCAGGGGGCAAGGCTCTCTCCCTTTTGATAAGGGCACTAATCCTACTCACCCTCACCTCCTAGAGGCCCCACCGCCTAATACTTTAACCCACTTTGGGAATTAAGATTTCAACATACGAATTTAGAGAAACACAAACATTCAGTCCACAGCATATGGGAAAGATTCTTTCTCTCACCCCAAATTTGGTGATTCTACCAAAAGCTTTTCAGGGTTCTGGGTTCTCCCTTTTGTCCCTGACTATCTCAAAAGTTTCTCTCATCCAGTAAAAAAAAAGTGCATCTCCTAATTTCAGAAGTCCTCACAACCGACCTTTTTATTTTTAACTTTTTTTGGGGGGTGGGTAATTAGGTTTATTTTTTTTTTTAATGGAGGTACTGGGGATTGAACCTAGGACCTTGTGCATGCTAAGCATGTGCTCTGCCACTGAGCTATAACCTCCCTCCACCCTGACTTTTAATTCCCCAAACTTATTTCCATATATTTCTTGTCCCTTTCTCCTAATACTTTGTCCTCCTTGGGTCTAAATGTACTCAGTGCTGATGAACTCAGGCTCAGCTGCAGGCAAACCTTCAGATCACCGCCTGGAGTCTCTCATAGCCCTTGCTCCAGGCCCAGTGGGCTTCTCCAGGGCCAGGACTGTGGGAGGCCTTCCCTCTGAATGTTCTTCTCGCTTCCCTCTCCCCAGTCCCCACAGGTGGCATCACTGGGCATTTCCAGACTCTTGCTTGCTTCCTGAGGTTGCCTCCTTGATTGTTCTTATGATTTTGGCTCCCTTTTATCCCACATCTGAAAGCCAGAACCTAACAGTCCTTGGCTCCTGGCTTCCTCTTATCCTTCCCTCATCAAGAGTAAAACAAATTGGACTCCTTTCCTCAGCGTACCTTCACCCCTACTACCCAAAATGTATCAGCTGCTTTTAGGGTAAAGCTGGATGGGAAAAGGGGGCGGAGCCTCCACCTCCTCTTTGGTCTTGAACCTGACCTCAGTCAAGGCTGAGAAGCAGACGCATGCCTCTCTGCTGCAGACCCCACATGCCTGCTTCACACACTGGGAAGGGCCAGGCCAATATCCAGCTGTTTTCCTTGTGTCAGGAACCAAATCTTAAATCAGAACTGATAACCTATATGAAGATGTGGCAACAGCAGCAGTTTTAAAACTAGATAAAAGATTAGAGCTTAACTTATTTCATTACAGCTCCAAGATTTGGGCGTGGTGGCACAAGCATTCCAGAATGATGGATTCTGCAAGTATGGCTAGGACTATTCTTGATGCTTGTACCACACTCAGACCTGGGCAAGAGGGGCTGCTGCCTGGAGGCCTGCATTTCATAAACACACATTAGTACCTGTGTTCACTGGGATTCGGCACTCATGCTGGCCCAGTGTGATCTGAGCCCTGACTGTGCACTCTCATGACTAACACCTTTTAAGCCAAGGAAGGCGTCTCCATCTCCTCTGCCCTAATGCCTGAAACCCTTTTAAAGGAGCCTGCATCCTGACATGGACAGCATCAGAGAAAGACAGCATCAGAGCAAGATGCTGCTTTAGAGGTGAGGAGGATTTGCTTAGGGAAAAGATAAATTCCCTAGCTCGTCCAATCCTTCCTCTTGGGTAACAAGAATGCAGCAGATTTGCATTGATCATTTGCAATGACTAAGTCAATTTGCAATTAATCAAATGCAATGATCATTTCCCAAAGCACCGAACTTCCCTTTGCTGGCTCTTCTTTGCATTCCAATGGGCAGTTCCAATCGGCAGTTCCAGAAGTTTCCATGAATTGGCAGAGCTTTCCAACAGTTTTACATGATGGCTGACATTTTGTCCTATTAATAATTCACATGTCTTTTAACTTGGATTATGTCTGTAGGTCTGGATGTAACATGCATGGCATGTGACACCAATTCATTATGTCAGCTAATGGACACGGAATGCTAGACTTGTGAGCAGTCTCTTTTATTAAGAAGTACTTAATAACTATTCCAAATCTCAAAAGTTAAAAATTGAGTTTAAATAACTTTAACGTTCAAAATTTATAGTTAGAATTTTATTTTGCCTTTTAACATTAATAATTTTGCATATTTTAAAAGAAAAACAACTTTTAAAAACAGAAGAATTAAATCTTAAATTTTTGTATTGACTTCAATTAACTTTTTTATGAAAATGCATTCTTTTGTACATTTCAAATAAAATTTTTTTTTAAATTTTGTGGATTATAGTGATTACACATGAGCTCATGTAGAAGGTAAAGAAGTAGAGATTAGCAAACAGAAAAGCTAGAAACAAGAAATAGAAAATCTTCAGAGAGGTGGTCCGTTTAAATTTTTAAAACTCCATGGTATCAAATGAGCACAAAAAAGACACTATACAGGGCGAAGGGTGTAGCTCAGTGGCAGAGCACATGCTTAGCATGCACGAGGTCCTGGGTTCAATCTCCAGTACCTCCATTAAAAAAAAAAAAAAGACAAGACATTACACATTATTTAATGAAGATTTAATTACAGATCAAAACCATGAAAATGTGTATGAAAACCATTCTCATCAAATCCATAGCATGAGAAAGTTTAAATCCCTGCAATTTCACCCTTTTTATGAATCAAACAAGCAGTTACTGGTTAAAACAATAGGACCACAGCTGGGCCTCCAGTGGCAGGCTGAGCCCAGGCCCAGGGACTTCGGGGCCCGGCTGGCTCGCCTTCAGGGGATGTTTGCAGAGTTGCTGGCGGGGCTGGTGTTCCCTCCTACACAGGACATGCTGAAACTACCATAAACAAGCCACCAACTCGGGAAGTGGAGATGGAGGAACTAGGGACCAAGAAATGTTACACATTAAGGGCGCAGGACATTTTCAAGACAAGGGAAATGAGTCTTCAGAGAAATAAAAGCCTGAAAACCAAACTGGCCAACCAACTAACCCACCCACCCACCCTGACAGCACTTTCTTCTGGACGTTAACAAGGAGGCATGAGGATTTCCTTTGAAGAGATATTCCTTTCACGTGCCTGTGGAATATTCTGACTTTTGCACTATCACGTGTAACTCTTTCCTCTGAGGGGCCGGTGCCAAGCACTGTGGTATTTGATCTGGACTCAGCTTCTCCATCATCTGTATTAGCAGTCAGAGATGATGAAGTAAACTGGTTTTGGAATTTTTCTTCTTCTGAAAGCTGCCCTGGATTGTGGAGGCCCGGGAGAAACTTCAGACCTGGAAGTCTGCTGGAATGAGGCCCACATTTGCATAAACTGAGGGTCAGCTGAGGTGAGACGTGCTATCCGAGACAGCATGGGTGCCCACACCACATGGCGTCTTATCTTGTGAGAACCTGACAGTAGAGGAACAGAGCCTACATTTTTAACGTAGTGTTAAAAAAAAAAAATATCCAGGCCTTTCTATGTCTGGCCACTGTTTTAACATTGGCACTTATCCATCTGAGCAATCCCAAGACTTCTTGCCCATTGGACAAGGGTTGTTTCAGTCTCAATACGCCCTTTATTACAAAATACACTTAAAAATGAGCTCTGCAGCAATCAATAAGCATATCCTTAGCTTTTGTCTACTTGGAAAAATCAATTGGGCTGAAAAGACGGATTATTAATGTGCAAAGGAACTGTACGTACATTATACGACGATAGGTTTCTGCCGTATGACCCTGTGCAAATAAAGCAAGACTCAGCGACCAACCACTCAACCAGATGTGCTCCCTTCGCACTCCCCAACCCTCCTTACAACTCTGGTACTACTTTATTGTGTTTAAGGCTTCAAGGTGTTGGGGGTACTCAGAAATTATTAGATTTTAAAACACCGGATCTAAAGGGATTTATCTTCGCAGCAGTATCTTCATTAAGTCTCTCACTAATAAAGGTAAAATCTCATTCACATGAGACCCACTGGGCCTCCTATTTTGGGGAGGACTGCAACGAACACTTTGCCCTTAATAGCTTTTGGTTCCGCAGAACCAGGTGCATTAAGCTGGTGCAGAGCCAGCCCCTCAACAGCACCTCAGCAGAGTGACTGGGTCACCTGTGATGAGCGAGGCACTCCTGGACTTGGTAGGAGGTAGAGGAAGGTGCCCACCCCTCTTTCAGCTCCCCCCTGTATTAGGTGGGTGTTTGGGGAGTTCAGGGTTGGTGAGTTGGTCCTGCTATACTGGGGCGCTGGGGACACTGAAAAGGAACATGGACTTTGGGGCTGGAAGCATCTGAACACTCAAGTTTCCATGTGTGATGAAAATGCTCTGGGGGATTTTGACACAGACAGAGTCCAGGCCCCAGGCCCAGTCATCCGGCTGGTAAATCAGGAAATCTGCAAGGACCTCAGGTAACTGGGGGCAGAAGGCCCAGGAGAAGGCTGTTCCAGTCTTCCCGAGACCTCCACCTGTCTTTAAGTCCCCAGTGACTACGTGAGACTCCCAGGTCTCCACCCCTCACCTTAATCCTCCTGCACTTTAGACAAAAATTTCCAAGAGCCTGCGGGGCATCCTGCCGGGCAGATCTGAAAATAAACGACTAGGCATTCTGGGGGTGGTATTCCAGTGTCTGCACTTAGTTACAGCTCTCAAAGTTATTTTAAAGCACAGTGAGGACACTAGTATAGAGGACAGAAGGGGGCAATGGTGGAATCTTGATAAATGGTAGAATTTCCACTTAAGGGAAAAGAAACCCGAAGGGTCAGCCAAAGGTAGGAGGTATTTGGCCAAAAAGCAAAGGAAGCAAGAGGGCCTTAGGAGAAGGGTATCTGAAATTCCAGGATGCCTGGAATGGATATAATCAGTCACCAATTAAGGGTGAAACAGTAACTTTTAAGAACACTGTTTACATCCACTGACAAAAGTGAATGCCAAATAAAGAGAGATTAAAGCAGCAGCCTGAGGACGAGGGGTTACTGGGGAGGTAGCGCTGTGGAGCAGAGGCTCATTCTTTAATGTTGGGGAGATGAACACTTCTGCAGATTGAAGGAGGAAGCCAATCGGGTAGACAGGCGACACACAAAACTAAGAGAGAATAATGACCAAGTTCCTAGAGGAGATCCTCTCTTGTTTTTTTAGTGTGATACCCAAACAGACTGACTTACCAACTTCAGTGAAATCTGATTTAAGAAGCAGTAATTTAATCAAGGGTGGGCAAACTTCCCAAAAGGGCCAGATCATAAATATTTTAGGCTTTGTGGGCAAGAGGCACAATTATGTACATATTTATGTACCATTTAAAGTGTAAAAAAAAAATCCTTACTTTGCAGATCATAACAGCAACAGGCAGTGGGTCGGATCTGGCCCACAGGCCCCAGTTTTGCCCACCCAATTTAAACCTGGGTCCTTGGACCTGAGTAGAGGTTTTGAACTTTCTTCTTTCCTGTCCAAGAAAATACTATCTTTGAATAACTCACACCAAATCCCGTAAAATCAAATCACAACTAAAGACAAGATGCTAATCTCAAGGCCATGCAGATGGTCCAGCCTGTACCCAAGTGTGAAAGCACCCACTCGGCAAAGCAAGACGTTACACCGCTTTGTGTGGGCAGGTATTTCAACGTGGTCAGTGCTATTTATCCACAGAGGTCAAACCTTCAAGGGATCAGGCGTCAGATCCCTTTTTGGTCCTCTCTGTGCGGGAGTCTAGTCTCTCGTGTGACTGAACGGAGCTGCCTACATGGCTGTGGCTATTTGAGAAAAGCAAAAAAAAAAAAATCAGTTAAAGGGAAAGTGATGCACAAAAGGGAAATTTTTCAGTAACCCTACATGTAGCTTTTATTTTATGACAATTACATGATATTGTAAAATTATAAAAATTCAAACAGTGTGGATGATGCCAATGGCCTCACCTCCGTGGCTGCCTTCTGACCCCCAGACCCAGGCCTCCAGGGCACTCATTAGTGTGACCATCCTTTCCAAGTTTATTCTAAGAATTTATACACATGCTTAGACTTACAGAAATATATAGATCTGTGCTGCTCTGCACAGATATTATGTGATTTGTTATTTTCTTAAACAATATAACTTGGTGATGATTTAATCTCAGAGCATGGTTCTTCTTTTGAACTGCCGCGCGGGATAGTGTAACGTGTATGCCCCTGACTTATTTATCCTCCTACCTGGCCATTTCTAATTTTTCACTACTACAAACTAAGCTGCCCTGAGAACCCCTGACATGCCTTCCTGTCCATCCTTCCAGAGGCGCTGGCCAGACAGTCGAGTTTCCCACACTTTTGCCGACAATTTGTAATTTATATTTTTCTAATTAACTAAGGTTATTTAAAGTTACGGTTAGCTTTTTGCATCCTATCTTTTTGTTATTTACTTATCATTGTGTAAGGTGAATACTGCCTGTAAGTCTGTCTTTTTGGAATTGTAGAAGTTTCCTTTGTGGCAAAATTCTAAATCAGACAATTCATTTGCATTTGAAAAGAAAACGTTTTCTCTCTGTATGTATCAAATGTGTTAATTATGCTGCCCAAATCCTGTCCGTTCTTACCATTTCCTCCGGGACTTGCTGATTTCTAGGTCAGAGACTGTGATTACAGCTTTGTCACTGTTTCTCACTGCATTTCTATTATTTGTTTTGCTGTATACAGTTCCCACCTGTTAGGGACATAAACTTCATGAATATTGGAACTTCTTGGTGAAGTCTTCCTGTTTCATTATGAGATACCCTTTTTTGTCCTTTAAAATTCTTTCTGCCTTTAATTCAGTTTGATATTAACATCGCTACTCCTGCTTTCCTTTTAGTAGCATTTGTGTGGGTTTTTCCTTCTCTTTCCTGTGTTGCTTTTTTAGGTGTTTCTAACTTTATGTAGCTGGAACTTAAATTTTCCTTTTGTTTCCATCTTAATATCCTTTTTATTTTTAATAGATGAGTTTAACCCATTTATATCTCTAAGTACTACAGTGTTTGGCTATATTCCTACCTTATTGTATTTGATTTACCATTTCTTTAAAGAAAAAAAAAAAGACAAACTCCCAAGCAGGTAGGTTTTTTCCTTTATACGGTGAGCTGCCTGTTGGATGCACCAATGAGAACTGAATAAAGACACCTGACAAAATACATTTTGATAAGCATCTGGTCTTACTCATCTTCGCACAGCAGCCTGGAGCCCACAGCATCTTGGACCGCTGGTCACAGTGACTGCTCAGCACATGTCACTGAATGACAAACAGAAACAGGGACTGATACCTAGTTTTCTAAAAGAATGTAGGAAATAAGGGGGAACAGATGGGCTGCAATCTCTTATGACGTCAGATGATAGCATTATCACTGAACAAAAGGTGCAACAATATAAAATTTCCCAAAGTCCTACCATAAGGCACAGGCGTAACAATCAGCTAGGTAACAGCTACACCGTGAAGATGTGCTCAAAAGAGGGGACCTCTCTAGTGAAGAGATGCTTATTTTGCTTAAAAGAAAAAAAAAAGAGGGTCCTCTGGTAAAACTTTATTTAGCATCAAGAATTTAAACTTGGTCTACATTAACACTGCTTCCCTGAAAACGAAGAAAATTGGCTTACCTGAGAGGCAAGCCGCCAGCCTGGTAAACAAAGCTGCTGTATCTACCTTGCAGGAGGAGCCCATGACTTTTCTACTTCTTCTGTACGTATAACAAATACTTCTGCTTTGTCAGAGTAGCAAAAGTCTCCAGTTACTGCTTTATTTTTTTATTCTTCACAGAATACTGACTCTGTAACACCGATTAGTCTGATATGTGCCATCACAACAAAAGATTCACTTTATGAAAGTTCAGCAAAAATAGGTCAGCAAGGACATAACTAGTATATTTATTAAAACACATCATAACCATAAGGCCAAATGATCAAACAATCTTTACATCTGACACACGAGCTTCATCCTAGGAGAGCTAGTGTATTTGGCAGGTGATTAATATATGTAAGTAATGACACTGATCAATCTTAACACTTCTGAAATGTTAATTCTTTCTCAGCTAAACCTAAAATAAATCGGTAGGAGTACTGAAATATAACAAGGATGAAATCCAAAATTTGTTGAACAGAGACATTAAATAGTAGGAAGCGCACTGAATCGGGAGCCAGCACACTTGGATCCTTGTCTTCTCCTTGTCCCTGGATGGATGACCTTGGGCAAGCAGTGTGGCTACATAAATCCTTCACTTCTAAAATGAGAGAGTTGGCTGGGTGGTTCTCTACAGTCTTTCTAGATTTAACTTTCCATTATTCTAAAATCTTTGGCACTGACTCATTTTTGTGTTGTAAAATGAAATTTCTAACAATACTAACTGGGCAGTTGAGTCCAGCTCTGACGACACAAATACGACTTGGTGCTTGTGTTCAAGTCTCTTCCTTCTGAGCTTGTGGCAGCCCTGTCCTCAAACTGACAGACAATAATGACAGGCTTCCAGAGGTAAACAAGCTTGTCCTCCACTAGACACGAACTCCAGAGAGTTTTTACAGACTCCCAGAGTCACGGTTATTAAGAGAAGCTATGATGGAAGAACTACAGGGAAAACTCGCATCCTCTTTGGTAAATGGTACAATAACACTACTCATTAACAGGAGAACTTTTATTAATTTTCAACTGTTATTATGAACATGAATAAAAAATATAAACACAATTAGAACTGTATCAATGTGAATATAAATTCAAGGTCCAGATGTGCATGGGAGCCTCCTTCATGCTGCTCATCTGAACACGAGGTTTGCTGTGGTCTCACATGTTTGCAACTGCAGGGGAGGAAGCTGGGGTTCTTTTTACTAAAGTTGGCTTCCACTTCATTATCTGAAAAGTTCACCTAATTCTCACATAATCACAGAAATTAAAGATGTCCAAGCCCTGCTTTAGGGCATTTCATCTATCCCCTACTTTCCTTATTGGATTACTGTCTTTTTGTTCTGAAAGACTGAATGAGTGGTTTCCATCAGCTCCCTACCTGAGAGTCAAGCAGACTTTATCTCTTCTGATGCAAGGTCTAAATTTGTCCATATTTCTTCTTAATATTTTAAAGTAATTCCTTTTTCAATTGCATTTACACAATTCTGAATATCTAACTATGATTTGCATTATAGAAATTAACCCAATTCAATAAACATGAATGTGCAAAGCAAAATTACTTTGAAAATGTCAAGTTTTTTAATAAACATTACCCTTTCATTAAAGTACTAACATGCTTCCTATTCAACAGTAGTGATGACTTTAAGCAACTGTATGAGCCTAAACACATTATTCAATGTCTCTAACCTGTGCCCCCTTTTTAGAAAATTTATTGTCCACCTCCGTCCAGACGGGACTCAGGGCCAGTACCCTGTGGGTTCTTTTCTTCTGATTGCGAATCCCCCATACTGAAGAAATGGCATCACCAGCTATATATTTTGCTGAGCTTTGCCCTTCTATAATTTGACTGAAAAACCACAGATTTATTTTTGTCATTTCTATATTACCAAATATCCTTTTCAAACTGCACAACCCCCCCAGCCCCCATTCCTTACAAGATTTCCATATACTTCTTTATGGGGGCAAGACACTTCCTCTTGAGAATCAATGAACCAAAATATAATTTCTGAATTACTATTCATGATAGAGCCCAATAACTAAGTTTGAGAAAACAGTATTCCATTTAAATATAGAAACTGTATCGTTGATAAAATGAATATTACAATATTGAATATATTTTGATTATTAAACCAAAATATTTAAACTTTATACTTGAAAATTAATATAGAGAGACTTGTTTTTAAAATGATCTGTTGAAACCATGAAACACATCTTTCATACAGGTCAATTATAGTAACAAATTATATCGCTTTCCTTTTGTAAAATAATGTTTTCTTCAATTATATGAACCACAGAGTTATACCCTCATTTTCTGCTCATTCTCCAAAATTTAGAACTAAAACTTCTAGATTTTTCTAAATAAATTTTTATCAGTTTCTACCCAGTATAACAACTTAGAATTGACTCTGTCCTATAGAACCGCCAACCACCACAAACATCTGACTGATGCACAACGGTGGGAATATAACACGGCCATGTCTGTAACACTGACACAGAGCGAAGCTTCCGTGCACCCTGAAGCTAGAATGACAATGCATATAGAATTTTTAAAAGTTTTAGAGAAAACACGGATGTATTTCTTCCCAAATTCTAAAAATGACTGCCTGTGCCTAAGTTAAGCAGATGAGAAAGAAAAAACAGAAAAGGTCTACCTCAAGATCCAAGATGGAGGGGCCTAAATAAAGTCGTTCACTGTCACGGAGGCGTCCACCCCCAGCAAGGCACAGTACTTAACACTTTACACCACAGACATCGGGGGGGGGGGGGGGGGGCCGCCCGCATGGCTGTCAGTATTCTCTGTCGATACACTTTGCAATGGTGTTCAGCTGGATATTTGAAGCCCCTTCATATATTGTACCTTAAACAAAAGGGAGGAAAGAAACAATTAGGAGTGGAGCCATAGCTAAGGATCTATATAAGGAACAGCTCCACAAACATGACCTCTGCCTTTACTGTAACTGTTACCAGGACCATTGTCCAGTGTCCCCCGAATATGGTGCTATTTGACAGAGTAATTTTGCCTGAGAAATAACAATTTTCTATTTGGTTTACAGATTTCCAGGGTCAGTATTAAACAGCTGAAGTATTTCCGTTCCTAAACTATCAATGCACAAGCCGGGATGGCTCCGCAGGACAGGGCCCTCTCACCACTGCTGTGTTTCCCTCCTCTCACCTGGTGGTGGTGCAGCGGGACTTGATTAGGCTCTCAGCTTCTAAAATTAGAGCTGACCTTCACAGAACAGCATTAAACTGATCAAAATATTAACATTATGTAAATCAACTATACTTCAGTTTAAAAAAATCTTTGAAAAAAATGAACATTTTTAGTAAAAGAAAAATTAAGACAGATTTTGCTGTGGTCTTACTGAAAAGCCTTTAAAAGGCCTTTAAGCATTTAAGAAGGCAATTTTAACTTTTTTAAAATAAAAATCTATTTTTTTGAAGGAAGAAGTTGGGGAAAAACCCAACCACAAGAAGAGGAGAGCCAATAAGCATAGTAACTGAAGAGATTAAAGCTGCCTTTGCTTGGGCACCAGTAATAAAAAAAAAAATCAAACAAATACAACAGCCTAAAACATCCACAGAGTCAAATAAAAGAAAACAAATGTAAAGAAAATCTATTTACCAATCTTTGCATCTCGGAAGTATTTTTCCACGGGGTAAGTTTTGATGTAGCCCACTCCTCCCATCCACTCGATGCATTTATTAGTTACCAGGCCTGCAATCTACCAAAAACAAGCAGCAAGTCACACGCTGAAACCACGTAACTCATGTATTACAAACACTCTTGTGGAATATTCTTAGTTACATGGATTCACTGTTATTGGCAATTGGAAGGATTGAAGTTATTCTATAAATTAGCATCTTTAGTCCCATTCTCTACATCATTTATGTCAAATATGCCATTAACTCACAAAATTCTTATTTTCTTAAGAAAATTAGGATATTTGTTTAGACTCATAAATTTGTTGACAGGTATCATTTATTCAGCAAATATTAACCAAGGGCTTTCTTACACCACCCACTCTGCCAGCCACTGGGCACACAATAGTGGGGGGTGGCCAGTCACTGCCCTTTGGGTCCTGGTGGTTATTCAGAAGAGACAGACATTGAACCACAGTCACAGAAACTGAAAACCTCTATGGGGCAAAAAGAGCTTGCTAGGAAAGCTGACATGATTTACATGGGGGCTAAGGGAGGAAATTTCAGCTTAGCTGAGAACTAAAGGGTGAGTTAGGGGACATTTTAAGCTGAGGATTGACATGTGGAAAGGCTTCAAGGGGATTCTGGGTTCACCAACCTCAAGGGCCCGAGGGCCGATGGGCGGGGATTAGGGTGAGCTGTGAAAGGGGAACGTAGGGACAGGTGGGCTGTATGTGACTGTGAGCAGTTTGAATAATGTACTGGTGCCCAAAGGGGACCCCAGGATAATCCCCAGAAAGTAAAAATCTTTGTTACTTCACAGCACAGGGATTTGCAGATGTGACTGAGTTATGGACCTTGAGATGGGGAGATGCTCCTGGACTATGTGGGCAGGTCCCCTGTAATCACAAGGTCCTCATAAGGGAAAGAGGGAGGCAGAGAAGGGATGTGACCACGGAAACAGGAAGCAGTCAGATCTGAACACACTGCACTGTTGGCTCTGATGATGGAGGAGGGGCTATAAGTCAAAGTAAGTAAGTAGGCTCTAGAAGCTGGTAAAGAAAAGGAAATGGATTCTCCCCTAGAGCCTCCAGAAAGGCAGCTCCGCTGACACTTTAATGTTATCCCAGTGAGACTCACTTCAGACCTCTGACCTCCAGCACTGTGAGATACAGAATTGTACTGTTTCAGGCCACTAAAATTTTGGCAA
Organism: Camelus ferus; assembly: GCF_009834535.1. NCBI lineage: Eukaryota > Metazoa > Chordata > Mammalia > Artiodactyla > Camelidae > Camelus > Camelus ferus. The sequence goes on from NC_045706.1 coordinate 8,233,058, forward strand.
TTTGTTAAAAGCAGCAATAAGAAACTAATAAAAAGGTCCCGTGTGCTATGAGAAGCCGCTGAAGGGTTTAAGGCTGGAGAGTGGCATGGCCTCATGGACACCCTGAAAAGGGACATTGGATTGGAAGAAGAGACAGGGACCAACAAGAGATTAGAAGGTGGCTGCAGTGGTTTGGTAAAGAGACTATGCAGCTTGGACTAGACAGGCAGTAGTACCAAGGGAGAGGAAAACTTAAATTCAGGAAACATTTAGGGGTCGGATCGTGGGGACCGAGGGAACGGAGGGCTCTGGGAGGACTCTGGTCCATGACTGGTGCAGTGGGGTGAGGAGCACAGCAGAAACCGGATCTCTTGGCCTGGAACTCAGGAGGGAGGCTGAGGCAGAGGATGAAATCTGGGCACTGAAGAGGTTAAATGAGTATCTGAAGCCACGGAATGAGCAAGATACACTGCCGAGGCTGGGAAACAGCAGCCCCAGGATGAGGCCAAGTTTCAGCCAAAGTCCAAAGTGTCACATACAGAATGTACAAGTATGAGCAGGAAGCACTAAACGCACAGACAGCCTCATCCTGGTGTGTTTTATTTCACATTATCTCCACAGCACTCACTGCCCCAACTTGAAATCATGGCTACAACGCTGTCGTTCAGATGAGGCTCGTGCAGGGATTCAGGGTGGCTGTTTGACCTGAGCTGGAGACTTGGTTTCCACTTAAGATCACATGAAAACACAGATCTCACAGAATTAAAGCATCTTCCTACGGCAGCCTTACTTTTTTGCATTTCTGGTGTAGGAACTGGAAGGTCCATGTTATTTTACTTGAAAAACAAATGCTCAACCAACACTCCTAAATCAAAAGGTTAATAAATATCTTAAAAAAGAGACTGAATTACTTTTTTTTTTTTTTTTACCTCTGATGCATAGTATTTGGCCATAGATGCTTCTTTAATGAATGGCCTTCCAGCTTCCAAAAGCCTAGCAGCATTGTACGTTAGCAATCTTGCTGCTTCCAGATGGGTGGCCATATGAGCCACTTGGTGTTGGAGCCCCTGTAATATTCAGGCCCAAGTTAGAAAATTATGGTTTCCCAAAACACAGCTCATCATCAAAGTCCTGCCTGGATATGGAACACTACTGACAGATTAGAAATATATCCACCCCACCAAATTCACATTCATTTTGTAAAAATGGTTTAAAATCTGCAATCTAAAATAAAATGATAGTACATGTATTCCTTCTTAGAAAATTTTCAAATTCATGTTTATAACTGTCAAGATTTAAAAAATAAATGATCACAAAAATGATCACAAAATCAGGTTTAGAAATTAACTGCTATACTTAATAATTATCAGCCTGTTTTACGATCAAAATTAAGCTTGAACTAAATCCCAGCAAAGCAAAAATTCAAAGATATTTCTTATTTGCTTTAATTAAGAAAACCTTAATTCTGCACACAGCCTCAAGGCATTAAAATTGTAAGCTGCAAAGTAATGAAGGGATATTGGACATTTCAGTTTTCTTTAGCTTTATTAAAGTGACTCCACTGAAATTTCTATGAACAGGTAGCAGTTTCTTTAGGGTTGCAGAAGACACAAGAATAACTGTTTAAAAGAAAAAACTCAAGAAACAGTTGCCATTTTGAAATTTTAGATGGTGATTAGGCACACATTAAATGTTAGAAAAAAATGAGTGAATTAGTGAGAATATGAATATTAACAGTTTATAGTTATAAACAATTTCCTGGAAATACAGGCATAATTAAGTGTATTATAACCTAAAATGTGTCTACATATCCATCTCCCTGGATATTTACTGAGTTCCTACTATACGCCAGGTGCTGGCTTGAGTAATGGAGACACCACATTGAAACTCACAGTCAGAGTTCCTTGTTCTCATGGCTTATCTAGTCCAGCAGGGAGAACAGACTGTTAAATAATTATGATGTTGTGTGATGAATGCTAAGTCAGGGTACCTCAAGGCAATTACTCAGTAATCTCAGAGATGGCCTTCTCTAAACAAAAAGAGGGATAAGCTGGAGAAAAACAGATTGCTCGCAAATATCCTAATAGGACTCTTCACTTTTTGCAGTATTCGATACACACAAAAAAGATGATGCTACATGTATATAGGTTATGAAGCAAAATAATAAACTGAATACCCACTAACCCATATGTAGAGCAAACTCCGTCCTCCTTATGATTTGTCTGTTTACTTTATGGCATCATTTGAGGAAAAGAAAGTTGGTAACCAAATTCACCAATCTTACTATCTTTTATGATTAGTCCTTTCTGGCTGTTGTTTTCAAAATCCTTGCCTAAACATGAGGTCATAAAGACATTCCCCTATATTTTCTCCTAAAACTTAAAATTTTGCTTTTTACATTATACCTTTAAAACTTATGAAATCTATTTTCTGTGTATGGCATGAGGTAGGGATCCAATTTCATTTTTTCCACAAGGAGAGAAAATTTCCACTCTGTGATCTGCAACACCATCATTGTTATACATTACACATCAAACTGCCATCTACACATGAGTCTAATCCTGGTCTTTCTGTCAATTTGTCTATTTCAAGAATAGACAATCACTGTTCTAGAACAGAATACGCCCCATCAGTTAATTTGTCTATTTCAAGAACAATCACTGTTCTAAAACACAGTATCACCATTCTAGAAATTGTTTATGACTTCTTGTGTGGAATGCAGAAATTCTAATTATTTTCAAAAAGTACGTTCTTTTGAATTAAACTGACAGTTACCATCTGTCATTTAGTCTACTTACAATACTAGGCACCAGGAGAGGGAGAAAAGTGACTCTGGCACGTCTGGCCCTACGAGGACTCACCATTTCTGAATAAAGATTTCCTAACTAGGTTATAAACACAAGGCCTGACACAAGAACACACTTGATACAGCTATGCGAATAAAAAACGAACAATCAAACACAAAGCAAAAACCAAATCACTCTAATGCAATAAAGTAGTTAGGAAAAATTCTACTAACTTTCATCAAAGCTTCACATAGATACATAAAAGTAATAGTTTTCTTTTAATTACCCACCCTAGGCATCCTGATAAGTGTCATAATCATACCTATTCATGCACCTGATCCCTCTTCCCTCACTCCCAACCCCCGATCCCGTACATACAGGGAAACGCTGGTTCCCTTGTACAAAGGAGATCAGAAGCCTCCCTCAAAACCTCAAGGCCTAAAGCTGGTAAGACAAGAAGCAGGATTTGAACTCAGGCAGTCGGACTGCAGACCCCATGCCCTGGAACTTGGAAGCAGTGAGGAGGCAGCGCCCAAGTGCTCAGCATGATACTCTGAATCATAACATAGCCCGGCCTCAAGGACAACTGTTCTGCCCGTGGAGAAAGTCAAGGAAGTCACAGGTACACACCCTGAGGCCTATTCCTTCCTCTCCCATTAAAATCCCCACGGGGATTCTTTCCACAGCTTTATAACAAAACTCTTCATTAACAGGAAGGTGGGAGAATACAGCACAGTAGAAAGATGCTAATAATTCCATACCTGAAAATCAAATATTCTTTGGCCAAATTGTACCCTTTCTTTAATATATGGAATAGTGTAGTCAAAACATCCTTGAGCCAGTCCCAGCATCTGTTAAAAAAAATTAGAATTTCTTATTTGTTATAAGTTTATACTTTCTAATTATTCAAGTCATACATTCTTTTTACAGGCAAACCGAAAAGTTGAGGTAGAGAAAGAACAGAGATACCAACAAAGTGAGGTGTATGTTAATGACCTTCACTCACTGCATTTATAGAACCTAACTTCTAGTAATTGGGAGAAAATTAGTGATTTCCTATGAAGATGAGGATATTTGATTGCAGCTTGGAGGTACCTCTCCTGGCATGGCTGTGCTTACAAGCACACTTTTTAGAACTCTTCTCCTTTAAGCTTGATTCTCCAGGCACAAAGCGAGCCTTGGAAATTTTGCTCAGAACTGGCCTCAAAGACTGTCAGGTAGGTCCCTCTAGTCCTTCTAGAAGTCAAGTGTGGAAGGTCACTTCTTAACCTTCTACCTTCCTGCCCATTTGCATATGATCAGGATTAATAAGAACTTTGGTGGACAGGGCATCAGAACATAAAAGAGCAGTGTTTCTCAATCCTGGCAGCACATTAGAATTATCTGGGGAACTCAATAAAAAAATGCCAATGTGGGGGTCTAAGAATTGAATCCAAACCTTCGGCACGGGGGGCTGGGTATGTATGTGTGTAGGGGGGTGAGTGTGTCCTAAGAATCAGCATTCTAACAACTCCTTAATGATTTAACGCACAGCTAGAGTTGAAAACAACTGATACAGAGCATCTGGTAAAAACAACACTTTATACATTTGAAGAACAAATCAGGATGTGGTGACAATTTTAGCTGGACTGTCACATTGTTAACCAACTCCGTATCTATTGAATTAGTCAAGCTCAGAAATTGTTTCTAAATTTCAACATTAGGTAGCTATTAAATCACTATCTAATCATGTCAAACCATGTAGATTTTAGGAAAAGAAAAACAAAATCAGTAGTTAAAGCTTTGGGGGGGGTAATACCCACAAACTTATCAGTATTTCTTTAGTGTTCAACTTCTTCTTTAGCCTTCTATTTTGAACTTTCTGGAGAAGAGAATATTATGCTAAAAATTAAAGGACAAAAACTCAAACTAAAACAAAACAAAACCCAAAAAGCAAATACAAGTGAGGCAGGGACTCCCTGCACTTTTGGCTATGAGGGAAGGTGATGTCACTATACCCTTATAACTACAGTTAATAATATGGAGTATTGACATGAAAATTGAAATTATCAGTTGTCAACCAAAAACAGGCTTCTCCATCCCTGTAAAATGTTTTCAGTATAAATACAGAAAAACTAACTTCTTTTCAACTATAGTTTCAAGGACAGATGCCTTCAGTTCACACTTATATGTGCCTCTTTTTCTAAAAGGTATCCACAGTATTAATCAAGAAATAATAACTATCAAACCTTCACTTTTTTAAACTTTATTTTCTGACCTTAACTTTCAATTGGGTTATCAGACAACCTGGAGTAACTGAAGTCTAGACTATGTATTTACTGCTAGAACATCTATAGTATTTATATGTCTGGGAAGAAGGAGGTTTTGGCACTGTAATTTTTAATGCTGCATCTGACCTAATTGAATCATAGAAAAACTTTAAAAAGAAGAGACAAGCCAATTCTCTTCACCTAGCATTGTGGAAAACCTTTTTGTTTTGTTTTATTTCTAGCTTTGTGGAAAACATGGGTTCAGTTTTGATCGAAGAGTATTTTGTTAGCAAATTAACAGGAGTAAGAAAAATCTAGAGTAAAACTATAATTTAACTATTCCAATAGCTAATATATGCAACATTCTCAAAAATCTATTAAGTCTTTGAATTTTGGATACTCACTGATTAAAAACAAACATACATCTACCCGTGTATGTAGACATATGCATCTACAAAAATGACATAGTCCATAAAAAAACCCAAAGAACTTACTCATTTTTTTAATGTAGAAAATAACAGTTAATACCTAATAGAAAATTTTAATATACTATATAAAGGGCAAATTTGGTATAAAACTAAATAGTTCTCATGTTATGTAACTATCACTATTTCGAGTGTCACAATTGTCTGATTTTCACATGCCAAACACTAAGCAGCAAATCTTTCATTATCTATAGACTTACTACATAGTAGAACATTATTCATTCTTAATTTTAAAAGTTTCAAAATGAACTATATGCTTTGAAAAGTTGATTTAAAAAACACAACATTTAATTTATAATATATTTTAGAAGTTTTTGATCCAGGGATTAGATAATACTTTAATGGTCTCAAAGCAAAAACCTGTTACCACTAAGCCATTGTTTGGTTCTCGGGACAGCATATAACCAACCAAAGTGGAATTTTAAAAAAATCACAGCCAGAAGCTATTCTTTTACCTCCTGGAAGGGAAGGACGCCATCTTGTGTTTGCAAGCTTCCAAACACCCGCTGGTTTCACTGCATTTTTTTTTCCTTTTTACATTTTAATTGACTCACACTGTGGAAGAATCAAGTTAAAGGGCTGAATGTGACTAACCTGTGCAGCAATTCCTATCCTGCCCTCATTAAGACTCCCTATGGCATACTTATAGCCTTGGCCAACTTGTCCCAGGATATTGGCTTCTGGAACCTGAAAAGGAAAATGTGCAGTTATTTCTCAATTTAATTTGATACAATTCACTTTGATTGTATATTTTTAAATGCACATATAGCCCTAATTTGTGTGACATTACTCCAGCATAGTATTTATTAAGTTCTGAGGAAATTGTCTGCTATTTCTCTGTCTCCCTCTAAACCGTTTCCCACATGCTCTCCGAGGGATAGGTTCACCACGGCATCCTCCAGAGCCCAGCACAGACATGTGCCGAATGAATGAATGAATCTAGAAAAAGGGACTCTCATACAGTTAGTCACATAAACAAATAACACCCACCCGCCCAACTCTTATTTGTATGCTATAATGTGAGATAAGATATTAGGAATTACAGAAAATACGTAAGTACTTGCTAAAGCAAGGGTAGTAAACCTTCCTTCTGTTGAGACTATTACCCACACAGAAATCAGCTGAGGCGTGTGGGGGTACATATGCATGTGTGCACAAGGGAGGAGAGAGGAGGAGAGAAGAAATACGTTAAAATGTTCATTCATACTTTAAAAAAAATCTAGACTAGAAATAATAAAAAAAATACTTAGCTTTATAATGTGGGCAGTTGGGAGGGAGAATGGGTAGAATGGAGAAAGAAAAAGGAAAACGGGAAGAGAGACAGTCAGTGGGGGTGAAGTAGTGGGGCTCACATGATGTCCATAAGGACACCCCATGAGCACACACACAATCACCAATAAGTGAAAAGATCACGTTCCACTGGGTGATAGAAAATCCATCACATCCTGTCCTGTCTATGTAAAGTGTAAAGGCCTAAAGTATAAGCCTTCTGGTTTTAACATAACCTCGTTTTGTTGTTTTTTTTTTTAACATTCTCAGCCCTGAACTGGATGCGGCTGGTCGTCTTCCACTCTCGCTGAGCAACGTCGCCACCTTGTGGCCTCAGTGTGCCAACCTCACACTTCCTCCTCAGAAACAGAGTCTGGTGCACAAGCATCAAGTTTATAAATTACGAGATTAATTCTCAGAGTGGCTCTTGAGGCCAGCTGCTGGGCAGAAAGGTTACCAGACTTTGCCTAAACTCTTGTGGCCAAACTTTGGTCATGACCCAACCTAAGAACATTGTTCAGGAGTTTTACAAAGTACTCTCCTAGGCACGCCTAATACTTTCTCACACACCTGTAGTTCCAGGCAAAGCCTATTTGACATCAGTCTTTTCCTGGAAATTCTAAGATACTTACCTTGACATTTTCAAACGTTAAAGGACAGGTAGAAGACGCTCTGATTCCCATTTTGTTCTCCGATTTCCCGATATGAAAGCCCTCAGTATCACGATCTACCAAGAAGCAGGTAATTCCTCTATACCCCTGAAATGAAGATTTTAAATTCTATCACCACTTGGACTGACAAGATCCCTGTTTCCAAAGACGTCAAAGTAAATAGAAAACTAAAAATGGACTTTAGCAGTAAATATTAATGAACTCAGAACTGCAACATGTGTACTATGAAGTAAGAATGATGGGAGGGGCTTAAATTCAAAATCCAGAAACTAATGATTTATTTTATTTTTTCAGAAACCGTTGTGGCTATTAACGTTATTAAGTGACACTAAAGTATACCTGGTAATAAGAATTTCATGTTTTTAATCTAATTTAATCACGTATTTTAAAGCTTCAAATTTTAATTCATTAAATGTTACACTAGTGAAAAGACAAAAGGTGTCTTTACCATTTTGTTATACAACTAAGTATTCTTAAAAATGTATTAAATAGGCACTTATGTTCTTCATTATTAAACAGAAAATCTGAAATTCTATAAAATTCAAGGCTAGCTTCCTATATAACAGATTAGGAGATTAATGGTCTTCCATGTAACGAATAATTATGTCAGCAATATTTGTTTTAGGTGATTAGTAAATAAGAACATAGAAAGATGTCAGTGGTCTAATCTTCGTAGTGCTGAGGACAATGAAGAATTTAAGACTAAGTCCTAAAAAGGAAATGGAAGTAGGAAAAAGAAATGAAGAGAAAAGATGAGGGAAATGGGAAGCAGCTTTTTTTTTTTTCAAACTTACAAGGGAAGGGTCCACATTTGCCATCACCAGGAAGAGTCCAGCATCCTCGGCATTGCTAATCCACATCTTTGACCCATTGATGACATAATAATTTCCCTTTTTATCAGCTCTGGTCTTCAAAGCAAATGAATCACTACCCGCTCCAGCCTCTGACAGGCAGAAACTTCCTACCTGCATGTGCAGGGAAAAAATTCCAAATTATCACTATATTTATACTCTGCATAACAAATACTCACAGCAAAACAAACATTTGTAAATCAAGCCTTTAGCTACTTCCAAAAGTCTGTACTTATCACAATAGTGATGGTATTCTGACAGTCTTATTCTCCAAAATATACCCTACTATTCGTCTAAGGCAGATTTAAAGACCTAGGCAGTAGAAAGACATCTCAATGTAAATGAAACTACCAACGAAGGTATTAGAATATATAATTGGCACAAAAAAAGAAACAATTTTATTGTCTGATGATTATTCTCTAAATTCTCGAGTTGCAAATGAGACGCAGAACATTAATTCTAGCAGCATTAATTTATTGAGCATGGCTTGAGTAATTAATGGTGCTGTGCTGTGGTCCTGGATAGAACAGCCAACAATGCAGCTGCTTTTCTCCTGAAAACACCCTAAATTTAGAAAAGATCAGATCCATTTCAACAACTCATCTCTACTCACTTGTTCCGTAACTAGCTTGGGCAAATAGGTAGCCTTCTGCTCTTCTGTTCCAAGTTTTCCAATCATCATGTTAATTAACGAGTTCTGGATGTCACACATCAGAGCTACAGACGCGTCAACTTTGGCTAACTCCTCGATCACCAGCATACAGGAGAAAAAGGAAGCTCCTGTTCCTCCATATTTTGTGTCAACTCCAATACCCATCAGCTACAGGAAAAACAAGGAAACGTAGATGAAGAAAGCTATTTTTATGTGGGAAAATTTCCTGCAAGAAGTTAAGAAACAATCTGTAACCACATACGTTCTTAATTTTTAAATTGTTTGTATATCTTATTTTAATTTGGTACAGCTCTTTTCCTCTTTTATAGGTAACAACAAAATCTATAACAGAAACTAAATTTGGAAAGGATAAAAGTACATGCTAGAGCTATCATTTGTTTCCTTTTGGGATCTAAAAAACAAAAACGAGAGGTAAAATGTTTTGAAGGATGACGGAATGGAATAATGAGAAAATATGTAATAAGGAAACTGAAGAAAGCAGTGGGATGTCCAATTTCATTTGGCACAATCTCTTCTACTCAACTCAGGCTCCCCTACCTTGACCCTTTCAGCGCAGATAATAGCTGAATGACCTCTTCTTTGGGGCCATTTTAGCAAGTCCAGATGGTCAGCAGACCACATTTTGTGGTGTTTCCTAGAATCACACTAGGCCAAGGCCCAAAGTGTCGGGTGAACATGGCCAAATTCTGGCAAGCCTTTCCAGTAACTGTCTGACTGTTCAGTAATTAGCCCTAAGTCTGGAACGTGAAATGTCCATAATACTCCATTTTTAAGTATCCTCATTTCATAAAAAAGCACATGTGTACATGTAATTCAAGACCCAAAACTGTTATTGGATAAAAGCATACTATTTCTATTCTCTCCAGACACTATGGAATCCCACTGTGCTGAAGCCTGGGTGTGGCAGCTATGTTTTAAAAGCTGATGGGAAGCTGCGCTGCTATGAAGGTGGAACCACAAAGGAGGAGGACTGAAATGCTGAGAGAACCAGAAATGAATGATGTTCTAAGAGGAAGAATTCAAGGGTGGGGGTGTGCCTGAAGACTGAGAAAGCCCTGACAACATCTGACTGTAACATCTTTAGTAGTCATCTGAAGACACTGCTTCCCGAAAAAAGGCATCAATTTCTCCCACATTGGATACACTGTCTTTGTCAGCTATTACGGAAGGCGACCTCCACAGAAGTGGGACAACAGAGGTCAGGAATCACACGTGGTTGATACAGGATGTGCAGGATGTGCAATAAAGCAGATTCTCTCGGGGACGCTCCATCCCAGCAGGAGCAGGGGGTGGAACTGGCCGGCAACTCGCTGCTGCAGATGACCCCCACTGCGAGCACTACCCCCTTAGGAGAACGGTATTCAAACTGGGGTACCCCAAGACCTCTCAGGGAAGCCTGGGGGTTCTGCACACAGAGAAGATGAAACCTGGCTGAGAAGTGGACTCAGAAATGCTGTGTGACCCACTGTGGGTCCACATAAGATTCCATTTCCCCAAGAGTTTTCTTGTTGAGAAGGTTGGAAAAATCACGACTATACGTGGTATGTTTAAAAAGCTGGGCTCTTTAAAACAGTAAGAAATGAAACATTTAAATCGAAAAAGCTACTTTTCAAACAAGGACAAGATTTAAGCCAATGCCTCTGAACAGGAGCTATTAGTTCTGGGATATCCCTAGGATTACAAATAAAAATTAAGCATCACTTCACACGTACAGAGAGGGGGGAGATGGGAGAGCACAGTGATTTTGAAATGCTCTCCTTGGAGCTCCTATGCTGATGACCTCTCCCTCTACCCACAGCCAGAACATTCCTACTTTTATCCACTTTATATATATCGTGCTTCCATTAAAGGGCTTTTAAAAAGTTGGAAATTGGTTGCCCTGGTTAACGTGGAATTCAGATACTGCCTTTTGCTTCTGAGATGTCCACATACATAGGTATCAGATTAGATGCTCTAGTGCGAAGCCTTACTAAGGTGGGGTTTCTTAACCTTGGCGTTAGTAAGGTGGGTAATTCTGTCTTGGTAGGCTGTCCTGGGCACTGCAGGGTGTTCAGCAACATTCCCCACCTCTACCCCACTAGATGCCAATAGCACATCCAGTTTAGACAACCAACGTTTCCAGACATTACCAAATGTCCCGTGGGAGACAAAACAGCCCCTGGTTTGATACCACTGCTCTCAGGAAATCACTCTTGCTTCTAACCTTTTACTTAAAAAGCACAGTATTTCTAATTTAACATACTAATTCAATTTAAAAAATCTTTAACAAGGATCTCAATCTAAAAGAGAATATAGATTATTTTGACTAGGAAATGAAGAGTTAATTATAGGCCTAAATATAAATTTCTAAATTTAAAAGTATTCATACATTTTAACACTGGAAAGTATTTATAAAAGTTTGAAATTGGAAGAAGCATTAATTACATACCCCTTGTTGAAATAATCCTTGTATTATCGATTTTTCCATTTTTCCTTTTTCATCCATTTTTGAAACCAAAGGAGCAATTTGTTCCTGGGCAAATTTTTTAACTGTGGGGGAAAAATACGAATAAGTCTTTCTTTTATTAGTGACATGTATTAGTTTTTCAAAAAAATGTTTTAAAATTAATGTCAAAAATTCCATTCACAAACTTCGATGAACACAGCCACCACTCGTGTCACACGGCATGGGATTTCATATGACCTAAGTCATGACCAGAGGACTGATAAGGCGAAACTGAGAAGATTACCCACCTGTGTCCTTGATCATTATCTCCTCATCTGTAAATGTTTGCAGGGGAGTGTAGGACAGTTTATTGTTTGTCGTTCTGAGTAGAGCTTCTGACTGGGAAGATTTTAGGACACGAGGAGGATTTTTCCAAGAAGACAGGCAAGTTGGGAAGTTTCTTCTTAGCTGTGAACAGTCCCCAGTGAATAGGGAACACATACACATAAGGTAAGTAAAGTACTGAAACATCAGACTCCTTGGGAATAACTATAACCCATTCTTATAACTTCTTTCACCAAAACAAGAGATTAAAGCGGCACATTTTAAAATTCACTATCTTGTGATCAAAAATACAAATTGACTTGTTGCAGGGAGGGTATAGCTCAGTGGTAGAGCAATGCTTAGCATGCACTGGGTTCAACCCCCAATACCTCCATTAAAAACAAAAACCAAAACAAGCTGGCTTGTTAATATCTATCTCCTGTATCCGGCAATGAGCTGTTCTAAACAAATTTCTCAGATAATTTACTTTTACCTTCAAGGAAGTACAAACTTTCTAGGTGGAACTCGTTCTTAAAATGTCCCATTTCTCCGCTTTCTTGGATAGGGAAACCTGACAACAACAGGGCTGACTGACCACCGTGAGGGGCGTTCTGCCGTGGGGCAGGCTGCAGAGCGCCCTGCCTGCCCGGAGTGGCTGCAAGCAGCTGTGCTTTTGTTTTTTTCAGCTTCTCATTAGTAAGAGACAGGGCAGCACACGGGTTAAGAAAAGAGTCCGAAAGAACTAGTTAGTTTCAAACCCTAGCATCTGGTATCTATTGACTATGTGATCTTGGGCAAGTGGTTTTTAACCTCTCAGGTAAAATCTCTCAGACTTAGTTTCCTTCCCTGTAAAATGTGAATAATAATCTTTTGGAGTTTTCTAAGGCTTAATCAAGCAATTCACATAAAGGGTTCAGCCAGTGCCCACCACAGAGTAAGAGCTCAATAAAGGGTAATGACTATCACTACTCTGACCCCTAAGAATACAGTAGTAGTGATTGTAACAGAAGCAGTTGCAGCTGTAACGTAGTTAAATTGCAAAGCTAACTATTCTTGTCATTAGTGTGTCTCCTTATTGGAGTGTCCCAAATCCTCAACTTGACAATTCAAATCAGCAATGGATTTGCTACAATTTTGTTGAAAAGAGAAATCACCCAATTTCAAAAGCTTGTTACCAATTTTATTTTGTAGAATTCTAGTACAAGGGAAACAAATGAAGAATTAAGTCTTTTCCTGAACATAAACCAAAACCAAAAAAAAAAAAAACTGCTAAGTGAAAGAAGTTGGCCACAAAAGACCATATATTGTATGAAACTGTTTATTCGAAATTTCCAGTACAGACAAGTCCACAGAGACAGAAAGCACAGCAGTGGCTGCAGGCGCTGAGAGTGAGAGTGAGGAGTGACTGCAAAAGGGTACCAGGATCTTTCTGGGGTGATGGAAATGTTCCAAAACGACGGTGGTGGTGGTTGCACCTCTCTGCAAATTTACTGAAAACCACTGTATTATAGTCTCAAAAAGAATGAACTGTATTGGTATGTAAATTATACCTCAATAAACTTGTTCAAGAAATTAGTGCTTTCCTTTTACCCCCAAAAAATTAACAGAATATACTGAGCATCTGCCAAATGCCTGAGAGCATGTGCAGGGACAAAGTTCAGCTCCTGAGAAGCTGATGGTATATATACAAGGCCTAAGTCATGGAACAGGCAAGAAACAAAGCCAAGTTTTGCAGGATTAAAAAGCAAATGGAGTAATACACTGCAGTACATTTTCTCAATAGTCCTGAGAGTACACAGAAAAGTTTATGGATAAAAAGAGGAAAAAAGAAACAAGAGTCACCACGTTTGAAACCACCGTTAATCTCTCCTATGTATCAGTCAATCTTTGCAGTTTTGTGCCTAAGAGTAGATGTATTCTGCTCCTGATTCACCTGAGAAAAAGAAACACTGGCCAGTCAGAAGAAAACGTGTATTATCTCATTTTTTCTAGTTGATTTTGTTTTGAGAATTAGGAGACAGTTCAGCGCAAATTTGCATGGAACACTTTTTTCTCATTAAAAGACAGCTGGGATGTGAAAACTTTAGACTGGAAAGGAGGAAGGGGAGACACGAAGTACTGTCTTCTTCCTGATGAGACAGACAGCAAGAATTAAAAAGAAGGACAAAGAGCAGAGGGGTAAGAAACCCAAGCGTGAAGGGGCTGGGGGCGGCAGGTGTAGCTAAGAAACCACAGGGGAGAGAGTGATCCGGAGCAGCAAGAACAAAGAAAGAATGGGAAGAGGAATGGAGTTCTGGAGAAGGAAGAGAAGTGTGGGTGTGATTTTCCTCCCTGGCTGGTGATGGAGTCTTGGATGAGGCCCTTTATATAGGTAGATAGATAAACAGGTAGGTAGGTAGGTAGGTAGGTAGATAGATAGATAATTTGAATGAATGAAAGAGCGGGTTAACCAATCTCCACAAAAGCTCACAAAACTTGTCTATTACATTTCAAAAGCTGCAATACACTGCCCACATTTCTTACTTCTAGGGGAGATTTACTTCACTAAACCCACTGCAGAATGCTTTGTGTCTCTTAGTCGATGTAACACCTTTGTACCGAAGTTTATCTTTAGCAGAACGCCCACCACTGAGAAACTTAAGAAGCCAGTGGGTCTTACAATACCCATTTTCCCCTGCTGACACAACTGTGACCTCCTTAGTCTCAGTATCACTACTGACAAAGTGTATGACTGTTCAACACACAGCAGTTACTTTAGACACAAGATAACAGGCAGATGTCCTTTACACAGTACGACGTGGAACACAAGTGTGGGGTGAGCCTAGGGAAGATGCTCATCGTAAAACACAGTGGCTATCTATGCTAAGTGAATGGAATCCACTTTTAACCAAAGCATTGAAAGACAGCACCTATTCTTTTTGGCAGAAAAATAATTTCCCTTTAACATGACAGTTTTTAATAAAGGAAATGTTTCCTTGCCTTGCCTTTAACCACCCAGACCAAGGTTTCAATGATTTTCAACTGTCCCCTGCCCTTCAGTGTTGACCTCAGCCTCTGCAGCTTTGGTGCCCACTCCATCAAAATGATTTTCCACAGTTATAACCCATTGCACCACATCATCACATTTTTTTGTATAGAGCAGCAATTGCTACTTGAATGGAATAATGGTTATTTATGCCTTGCCAAATACTTTTCGAAGTTTGAGTCTGATCTGTTTCTTACTCAACTGCCCAGAGTTCTGTTGCACTTAGAAGTACTGACGATCAAACCTGGGGTCTGCAGACCCTTGTGGATAAAACAGCAAAAGTTCATGAATCTGGATGAGGGGGAAATATATTTTTATTTCACTGGCCTCTGACTGAAACATGGCATTCCCTCCAGTTATGCATGTAGGGAACAAGTGACAGCGGTGTTGAAAGAAATCACAGCAATCATCAAACGACAGCTGAAATAGTGCTGGTGCTCATCGCTACTTCCAAATTACAGCCACTATTCCAGCTCCTGCCAAGTCTTACTTCAGAAGCACATATTCCTATAGCACAATTTAAAATATTTTTATAACTTTTATGGTAACTGATTTCCTTTGTAGTCCTATACATTTTACCTTACACATTTTAAAACTTGAGAAAAGGTCTATAAACTTGTCTAGATTGCTGTCTACTTTTCACCCACGGCACAAAAAAAGGTTCAGCATGCCTGACTACTGAGCGTTCTGGTGAATCTTCTGCCAAACTCATCAAGCCTAGCCGTTATATTCATCATAACCCTTCTCTGTTCTGTTCCAGCTAATGTTGCTCCAAACATTCTTAAAGTGCTTCAAATCGAGAAGCTTTCATATGTATGAATGAATGAATAAATAAATAAATAGAAAAGGGGGGAAAAACCAAAACAACAACAAAAAACGAAAACAAAAAAAAGGAAAAAAAAACCTATGTATGAAAGGTAAAAAGGAAGACACAGGAGAGAAGTTGTACTAAACTGCAAAAACCTACCCAGGCTTTTCTAGAGGACACGTTCTGACAGAACACGAGGGCTTCATCCCACATCCTGATTTGCATTGGTTCCCACCACGTGTGCCCCGCTGGCTCTTCCCATTGTGTGGGTCTGTGAATGTGGTTTGTTTTTTCATGGTTTGACTCCATTCCAGCACCAGAGTTCACAGGGCTCATTCTAGCTGACTTTTCTTATTGGTAACTTCTAACAATGAGAAGCCTGGCTATGACTCACCGTCTAAGGTGAACTTACTTTTTGAAACTTAGTACACATATACATACCTCTGTGAGACTCAGATCCATCAGAGCACAGTGCTTGTGTCCAATCCTGCCTTTAGCCTTACGGCGCTCAGTCAAAACACTGTTTCTGAAAGTTCTTCCTTCCCCACGCAGCTTCTCAGTGTGGCTGGGTGATTCACTGGTAATGATTCTGTGGCCAAGTCCAACAAGGGAGGATCTTCCCCACACCAACAAGCAACTTTCCAGCACCACCTGGGCGTCCTACAGTCCAACTCAATTCTGACACTATCTACCTGGAGACAGCTCCAGACCCGACTGGTTAAGGACTCAGCTTCACAAGACTGCCTACACACCAGACCCCCTCATACCAACGGCAAGCCCAGGTTGTCACCTGTGCTTCAGACCCACTGGCTATAGATCAAAAGTTCCCAGAACCTTCTCCTTGGGTTCATTTAATTTGGTAGAGAAGCTCACAGAACTTAGGACATTTTACTTTGGGGATTATTGCTTTGTTACAAAAGGATATGCCAACTAAAAATTGGCACTTGCCATCTGCTTCTATAAGGATTAGGTCATGAGCTGCTGCGGCTGCCGAACTTCAACACGCCCTGAAGGAGTTCAGGGTAGAGATCAGGAACTAGGCGTTCCGTGCTCTGGAAAACCTGGTAGGTCAGGTCTTCACATAGAGATTTTCAGATTTTTTATGAGCCCAGATTTTTGCGACTCTTCACTAGAAAAGCACTGAAATTATTAACGATGACATCTGCTCCTGTGACTAGCAGCAAGCGTCTGCCTAAATGCGTGCTTGACTGCACATGCCCCCTCGACTAAAATCATATATAATACTGACATTTCACCCGCCCCCACCTCTTCGGAGCAGTCATGCAGAGCTATCTGAAATGCTGTCTCCTGGGCTATAGTCCACATTTTGCCCCAAATAAAACTTAACTCACAACTCTCACGTTGTGTGATTTTATTTCAGTCGACAGATACTACTCAGGAACAGCCAGACTGTCAGCAGACAAGATGGGGGACCCTGGAGAGAAAGAACCAGGCATGGCTTTCTTGACATAAGAAAAGCCATTTTGACCTAAGCCATTCTGTGATCTAAGGCTGGCTACAGTGCTTACCCTAGAACAGGTCTCAGTAATTAATGATCTTAACGGAAGTGAGGGAGTGCAGGAGCAAAGGAAAAGGAGTCAAGAAACCACAGCTCGGTGATAACACAGTCCTAGATTCTCCTCAAGGGATGTACATAACAATCTGACCCACATCTTTGAGTTGTTCTGCAGGAACTAAGGTCCCGACCCAGGTGGAGGAAGCTGCTGACCTTTTCTGACCCCCGTGACTCCAGTCAACTAAAGCTTGGACTTCTGCCCCGATTCTATGCTGAATTCTCCTCTGCTCAAGCCCCTTCCTGAATATACACATACCCTTAGTTTAAAACTTCCCCAATTTTGCTTCTGGGCAGACATCACTTTGGGAAAGATCCCTGGAGTTCTCCTTACTTACAGCAAATAATAAATCTTTTCTTCTCCAGATCCAGGTTGTTTTTTTTTGTCTTGACACTCACCAAGAGGCACACTCAGTTTTTTGGGTAACAAGGTGAAGAGATGTGTAGGGCAAGATATGGGGACAGGGCTCAAAGCTTCCTTGTTCTTTCCAAGAAAACCACTCTCACAGCACCTCAATGTGTTCACCAACTGGGGAGCTCTGAACTCTGTCCTTTTAGATTTTTCTGGGGGCTTCATTACATAGGCATGGATTGATTAAATTGCTGGCCAGTGACCAGATTCAACCTCCAGCTCCCCTCCCCTCCAGGAGGTTGGGGGGAGGGGTGGGACTCAAAGTTCTAGCTCTCCAATCACATGGTTCATTCCCCTGGCAACCAGGCCCCATTCTCAGGTGCTTCCAAAAGTCCCCACATTAACAGAAACTCAGGGTGGTTGAAAGGGGCTTGCTGTGAATGACAAAACACCCACTTAATCTTTATGGCTCTGAAGTGATTTCAGAAACTGAGGACCAGAGACCAAATATTACAACAGAAGATGCTCCCATTGCTCTTATTGCTTAGGAAATTCCAAAGTTTTAGGAACTGTGAGTCAGGAACTGTGGAGAAAGACCAAAATATATATTTATTGCTGAAGAGAAAAACCACAGGTCCAAAATGGCATCACTTGTGCTAAAGTGCATGACACCAAATCTAGAACAAATACTGACCTAACTGCAGTTCTGATCCTCCTGGCTTGTTGTTGGAATCTTAGTCAACCAGTTTTGGCATTTTCTGGTCAGCACTAAAGGGATAATCTGACACGTGGGCCCTCTCCACCCCAACCCAACAAAGATGCAAAGTGCCAGATAAAAAAACTGGTGACAACTTCCTCCTCCCAGACCTCCTGGCCTCAAACGGCCCTTTCTTCTCCTAATCACTTCCTTGCCCAACCCTCTTGCTTTTAAAAAACTTTCCATTTTGTCCAACTCCTAGGAATGACCTTCTGTTTACTAGACTGCCCAATGGATAATAAAGCCAGTTAGATCTTCAAATTTACTCAGCTGAATTTTGTGTTTTTTAACATCATTATATATCACAACATTAGAACTTTGTGGGGCCAATTTGAGACAAGAGGGAAGGGGGCAGGGCACCGCCACTCAAGGAATGACAGCAACCAAAATGGTGGAAGATTCACCTCCCAGTTGGCCTTGAGGATTAAGAGGTTTAATTTCTAGTAGACCTTGAGCTTCATTATATGCTCGTTGTAACACTGTGATCAAATAACACACCCACAGATGCCATGACAGCCCCAAGGCTAACCACACCCTAGCCATGAAAGAGCCCACCGAGCCCAAGGCTTTTCTCCCCTTGATCTTTTCTCATTCTCTCCTCTATCGCTCTATCTCTTCTATCTCTTCGGACTCGAGAAGATCCACCAAGGTGACCACTCAGACATCCAAATTAAGACCACGTGGCAAGTAACTGGCAATCTGATTGGGTGAGCTTCCCCTCCATGGCTCTTTGAGCCCAATTCCACCTCTCTACCTGGTGTTGGTCTGGTTCCAGGATGTTGGAACTGCAAAAGGGGGCCCAAATTAGGGGACTCCGGGAGTTCCCCTTTAAAAATTTGCAGCCTGGCCCTCCCTGATTGCCCTCAGGGCACATGGCCTCATTGCATCCATAGGAGGGAGTGGCGGGCGGCACTCCCTTTTCAGATCACGGGTTTTGCACCCCTGAACAAGAGTTACCAGTGAGTGCTCTGTTCACAGGTCGCAGGTTTTTTGTACCCCTTGGTGGGGTTGCAGGTTTTCTCACCCTTTGGTGGGGACCAAATAAAGAAGACCTGTTTGCCTTCTGTATGACGTTGGCCAACTCAGCAAGTTCTTTCCCAAACTATCAGTAAACAAAAAATAAAACCAGAGACTAAATTCCCTCTGTTTCCAGAGAAATCTTAAAAGATGAGATTATTAATGAATTTACTACTTTTTCAATTGTGCTAATTACCTGGGTCCAACACATCACCAGGTACTGGGAATTTCTCTGACTCACCCCCCTTTTCAGGGAAATCAGATTGGTAGCAGAAAGAACAGTTAAAATAGAAGTCAGGACACCTAGTTCCAGACCAGGATTTGCGTATTCCAATGCCTGCAGGGGCCAGGTGAAGGGAGCACTGGAACATAATGCAGTTCCCCACTGTTAAATGGACGGTGGACTGAGTCTACACCATCCATCAGTTTACAATCCAGTATCTCCATAAACTGGCCCAGGCTTACTGGGCTGTATCTTGCACTTCTCAAAAACACGTGCCTCTGCTTTCCTTGGGTTGTTCCCTTTACTCTACATGGCACAAACTCTGCTTGTACTTTTTTTCTGACTGGACTTAAACATCGCTTCCCTTCTTTTGCCCCAATTCTGAATAAAGCATGTTTGTCATGAAGTCTCCTGTGATATCCTCCACTTATTCTCCTGTTGCTTTGCCTTCACTCAGCATTCACCCAGAATGTTCTGTAATGTGCTCTAAAGGCTGAGACTTGCACTCTTTTGTACCTTCACTCCCTCAGGTGTCCCATTCTCATTTGTGGCTTTGGCGATCACCTGTATCTCTAGTTCTTATTCTTCTGCTGGTTTCCAGATCATCTTCCTGCCCGGCTTCCAAAACTCTCCAGTAGTAAGTTTTACTGACACTTTTTAAAGTCTAAAGTCTAAAACAAAATTAATAATTTTCCTTCTGTCCCCCCTAAACTGCTTTTCCTCCAGACATTCCCATCTTTGCCCATCACTGACCCAGTCAGTGGAAATGAAAATGTGGAGTCCATGTAATTCCTCCACCTCAAGGTAATTACCAACTCTTCTCAAATCTTCCTTTATTAGTACATCATCCTCTCTAACCATCAGCGGTATCACCCTAGCTGAGGGCCTTGTCACCCCACAGGTGAACTTCTGAAATGGTCTAAGTGGGATCTGTGCTTTTGAGTTCTTTCTGCAAGCTACTGACTATTTATCTTGTAAAGCCCTTTGGCAAACAGCACCTCAGAATCTCAATGACTCCTGGGGGAATCCTGAAGATCAGTTTCTACAGTCAACAAATTGGATGTGGCAAATAGGTTGAGAGAGCGTTTTCTACCAGGTTGTAAGGAGAACAGGCACCTTTTCCCAGCCTCCTGGAGCACACATCAGTACAGGTCTACACCAGCGGTACTCAACTGGGCCAATTTTGCCTCAAGGGGACATTCGACAATGTCTGGGAAACTCTTGGTTGTCACAAATCGGGGTGCCAAACATCCTACAATGCACAAGACAGTCTCCCACAGCTGTGAATTATTTGGCCTCCAATGTCAGTAGTGCCAAAATTGAGAAACCCTGGTCTAGCACTTAGGAAAAAAGTAATCAAGACAGTGTGATTTAAGGGCTAGTATTTAAGGATCCTGAAAGAAGAAAAAATCTTAAGGCTGCCAGAGAAGATCTTCACAGCTGGTCTTCCAGGTACCAGAGGGAAAGAAGGATGGTAAACAGATAAATTTGCATTTGCAAAGAAATGCTGTCATTTCTGTACTGATGAGTGATAATGAGAGAGGAAGGTAAGAGCACAGCCTTTTCGGAAAAGGACGGTGAATGGTAAGGCGCTGGGGCCTGAGTCCAGGAGGATAAAAACAGGTTCGCAGGAATAAATAATTCATTTTACCTCTGTTACACTAAGGGGTCCACTTATTTGCACAAGACTAGAAGCTCTACTATAAATTTAACCCTGTCTGCTCCTGTGCTTTCTTGCAAAAACTTCTCCTACCTTTCTTTTCCCTCACAGAAACACTCCCTATTCCCAGGAGCCTCCATGGAGCCACCTGCTGATCAAAGTTTGATGATTTCTAGAAATGATCAGTGATCCTGAGACAAACCCTTTGGTCCTTTTGTTATAAAAGCAACTCACCCCTTCTTCTTGGAGAGCTGGCACTCCCCCCCCCACCCCGCCTTCTCCCTTGTGCACAAGGTATCTCTTTTAATAAAAAGCTTTGCTTGCTCAAGAGTCTTGTGGACACTTTCTACAGTACTGCTGTTCAAGAATCTGCAAGGGGCTTGGTAACGAAAGTGTTATAAATGCTTGTATTTAGTAAACAAAAAGGGCTCTTATCCGTGACTGTGGGCAACTCTGTTTGGGCTACACTCACTGCTACAGGAAAAAGCAAAGACCTAAGGTCTTGCCAATTGTATTCCTTCCATGCCTCTGCAAACTCACCTCATCAGCTATCCTGGCATAAATATTCCTAAAACAAGCAGCGTATATTCCTAACTCTACACCTTTGCTCACACATCTCTTCGGCCTGGAATCTACACCCCTCTGCTGCTTTACCTCAACCTAAGCCGTTCAGTTCAAACCCCACCTCCTATATAAGAGCATCTGTCCAAGCTATTTATTTAGCGTTGGCAATACCTCAGGCACAACTTCACGACAGCTGAGTCTATGCTGGGCACTATTTTAAGTGCCTCACACGGATATACGAATTAATTTAATCCTCACAACAACCCTGTGGTATAGATATTCTTATTCTCCCCATTTTACAGATCAAGAAACTGAGACCCAAAGTGGTTAAGTAACCAGCCTAAGAGTGTAAGACTAGGAAGTGTCAGAGCCTGGGATCAAACCCGAGCAATCGTCTACAGAACCCACGTTCTAAATCACCATGCTACAGGCAACATTCTGTGGATCTCATTTGCTAACTTATGTAAAAGAGCTCTAAAAATTACTTGCAGGATGGAAAGCCATAATAAAACCAACAAATCCAAACAAAATAGGTCTGCGAGATCTCTGAGGAAGGGGAGGCAGTAGTGCATAAAGGTTACGTTTTAGACTCAGACCAGAGTTAGAACACCAGCTCTATCACCTTCTAGGCGAGTGACTTGGAGTAAGTCACTTCATCTTTTTCAGCATCAGCCTCTGCATCTGAAAGATTAAACTACTTTTTACGATGGCTGTGAGACTTAAAGGAGATGGTACAGTAGAGCAAAAGGATCACACCTGCCACACAGTGTGTGGTGAATAAATGCTGGCTCTAAAAGCAAAGACTCAAATTGTGAAATGCGGTGAACTTTGCTAAATCCTTACACAGCAATTATGAAATAGTGTTAAGCAATAACCATAAAAATCTATTTCTTCGGGCTAATACACTATTATAATTTTACAAATTCCCTTAATACCCCAAGATTGTACAACAACCAAATAACATTAATTATCTCTAATGAAACAAAAAGAGCCCTGCCTCTGGGCATCAGACTGAAGCAGCTGCGAACCTTTAACTCATTTAAGACAAATGTCAAGAAATATAAAAAGTAAACAGCCAGCAGTGGGAAAGTTCCCAACAAAGTGTATCAACAAACGGGAGTGTATCCAAATCTGTGGAGTTCTAGAAAGAGCAAGGGGTGAATGTTCGATGTAATGAAAACCTGACTCAAGAGCTGGCCAAGAATCAACAGGTTGTGTAGGTAAGGAGAGCAAAACTAAGTACAACTTCTGGATACTCCTGGCAAGCAGGTTTCAGTTCAAGTTCTAGGAAGTGGAATAGGAATGGGTTCCCCTGTGCCGTGGTGAGCCTGTCCACGCAAGATGCTCAAATCCCAGCCATGAGATAAGGCGCGGAGGAAACCCTCTTTCCCGCGGCTAAGTCCTACCAACTCCGAAGTCCCTTCCTAACTTTGGAGAAGGGTCGCAAAAGGGAGGCCAGGGAAACACTGCGCAGAGTAAGACTGTTTTAACAATCTTTTGGAGGGGCGGCTGGGCGGTGAAATGTAATCATTGGGGAAAGACAGTATGGGAGAGGTGACATCTCTCGCTACAAAATGCCTCCAGATTCGAGACTCGGTGGCTCCTAGGGCCCAACGGCCTGTAAAGGGTATCTTGCAGCTGTGGCTCTGCACGGAAGGTGACTGACTTCTCCACCAAAAAAGCTTCTAGACCAGCCCCCAGCTCCCTGCTCACCAGCTGCCACGCCACTCCCAGGCCTCCATACAGAAACTAAGGCCGGTTAGGCCAGAGACCTGTAGACAGGTCGGGATCGTGGCCCGTCCGCGGTGAAGGGTCTAAGAGCGATCCGACGGAGGGAAGTAAGCGCCTGCCAGGACGTGGAGCGGACGCCCGGGTCTCGTTAGGAAAAGACTCCTCCGCCGGGGCCAAGGTCGTCCGGCACCCCCAGGACGCCCTCCGCGAACGCACTCACCAGCACGCTGCAGCGCAGCAGCCGAACCGCAGGTCCCTCCATTAGCGCCCCAGAACAGGTGTCGCCACAGACGCCGCGCTCTTGTTACTGGAAGCCTCTGGGCCGCAGGCCAACGCCTGAGAAGCGACGGGGCGGGGTGGGGCGGGGCGAGATGACAGCCCCGCCCACTCCACCTCCACCCCACAAAACACCCCCCTTGTCCCGCCCCCTCGTACCTACGGAACCCCAAGAGAGACATGCAGCCCGCTCCCCGCTTTCGCCTTACGCCCTGCTCACGCGAGAGTTGGGAAAGGCAGTGGGGCGGGAAGGGAGCAGGAGACACAACAAACATGGCGGCGGCGGCGGTGACGAAGGCGGCCACGGCGACGGCTACAGCAGCGGCGTTGAACAAGGCGGTGGGGGTTACTCGGTGCGGCTGTCAGGTGGTAAGTCGCAAGTTACCCGCTCGGATGGCGGTGACACGGCTGAGCAGAGGGTTTAAGAAGGAGCGGCGGGAGGTGAGAGCCGGGTGTTCGCGACGGGCCGGCTGACTCCGCCCGGGACTCAGCCCTAGCGGAGGGTCGGGCGTGGTCGGTCGGTCGGCAGGGTCATGACCCAGGACCTTCCTGGCCAGAGCGCGGAGGGTACGGTGTCCAGCCACGGGAACCCTGAGGGAGCGGTGCCTGCGGGGGCGTCGCCGTCGGGGAGGTCCTAGGAGGCTCCCTGGTAGGGAGTTGCCTTTCGCTCTGACAGGTGGTTGTGAGAGGGGTCCCCGAGCTTTGCGTCTTCATCTGGGCCCGGAGCCAGGGGATCAGGCTAGGCGAGGGTCTCCTAGGTGTTCCGAATCTTGGTGAGGAATGTCTCCAAATCCTGTTGAGAATGCCGCCCCGACGCCAGTTCCCGGACTGCTCATTGGGAGGACTTTTAAAACCTCTGGCTTTTATCTAACGATCCTTCCTGGATCCGTTTGTACTGCTTGTGCAGTCTTAATTTGGGGGAGATGTGAGGTTTCGGGGGGGTACTTTACAGCCAAGAACTGTTCAGATTCGTGAAGGATTTAAGTCTTTTAATAAACTGTCCGGAGTGTGAGTAGCCAAGCGACGCACCCAGTAAGTGCTCGTTAACTGTGAATCTGAATTGAAGTGAAACCAGTTCCAGCTGCCACTAACCACGTGGCCCGTTTAGTGTCCGCTTAGTGTGCCGTTCAGACCCAAAAGAAGAGTGATAAGTGGGGGAAGAAATAAAAGAGCTTTACATTGTGAGATCTAAACAACTTCAGTTTAGAAGAAACACAACTTCTTTAGAGCAACTTTTTAAACGTCTGGACTAACAATTTTTAAAATTCCCTTTAATTTTAACTTATGTCGTGCATTTATCCTAGCTACAGGGTAATATAATCTTGGGAACTCGTTACAGCGAATTGAGACGTTTGGTGGTTTTGGTCTCTAGGGGCCCAACGTGTTTCCCAGAAAACCCTAAGTGTTTTGGGTTGCAATAGAGAGCATAATAAAGATAGGGATCAGATGCGCCCGTACTGGGCGTGCGTGGTGGGTTTTCTTTTTTAAACCCTTTCCCACAAATGTTTCCCTTTGGGGATAGGCTCAACATTGTTTTTATGCAACTATTGCTGTTCAGCAATACTAAGCCTGAGCCATTTAGAAGTGTACTATGGACACTTGAAATTAATAACTTGAATTTAGAAAGACATTAAAATTTTTGTCAAAAATGAAATCTTAAGAAATCCACCTGGGTTGGGGGAAGATAGTCACACCAGTGTGTGTTACTCTTTGGTGATTATTTTAGGAGCTTTTGCTGAAGTGAACCTGCTGCTTTGTTCACTGATTATCTGTTAGCATAATTTTCTTTCCTGTTAATGGTAAGATTGGCGCAAGTTGGTTTATTAGCTTGTTAAACTTGTAGATGCTAATTTTTTGTCACGAAGGTTTTGATTCGTGGTGTGTTTTTCTTTGCAGACTGCTGTATGGCTTTTCAATTTTAGTTGAAATTCCCTCCATGGCCTTTTGGAGCCCCTTGGTGTGTCTCCAGAGTAAATTTCTATTACTCTACATTTCATCAATGTTGGAGTGGCAAGAAAAAGGAGGAACTGATTTGGGGTGAAAAGGTTAGATTGTGTAACTCCTCATTTATTTCTTCTAACTTGTATTTATTTATGTTGTTTTACTTTTATATTATGTTTTCTGACTTCTCCAAGCCTCATAATGTTGCTTTTTGCCTTCAAAGAATTTGGTTTTTGACAGTCCTGTAATCAGAGGAAATGTGTTCTAATTCTTTTTGAAGGTGCTTGTTATTCTCTGTACAAACCAAGCTGTATTTATCAGACTTCTCCATTGATATGTGTTCTGTGGCTAAGTAAATCATTTAGTGACCATAATTATGCTATAAAAGTAAACACATCTATTGAACTGCAATCACTTTATGTGTGTAGGACTGCCGAAACCCCAAGCTAACTAACTGTATAATGAAGTTAGTTGCTAAGTCAACTACTTGATGTTTAATAACCCTTCTCAGAAATGGTAGGTGAATAAAGTAGATCCTACTATTCCCTAATCATGTTGGTCTCAAAATCTCCCATACCTTATAAAAAAGATAAACTTAGGGAGGAAGGTAGCTTAAAGAGCCTCTTCTGGTTCTTATAGTACCTCTGTTTCATAGATATGGTTGTCTTCTAATTTGCATCATGATGCCTCTATTTTAAGTTGTTAGCTCCTGGTTAAGAGAGGGGGTGTATGTATTCATCAGCCACTTCCCATTTATGAGACTACAGAAGATCCGAGGACTTGAATATCAGAAACCAAGGAAGGTTGAAGATAAAGAGGTTTTTGTATCCTTTTCGGATATCAGAGCTTATTTCTCAAGTGATGCTTTCCTTCATTTGCATGGGTAGCCTCTGATTGTTTTGAAAGAACCTAATTTGTGAGCTTTGTAATGGATAATTTGGGAGAGCTGTTGGCATAAAAATAATTTAGGTGCATTCTAGCCAGTTTCTGTATAGACATGTATATATACCCCGTGGAATACCATACTAAACCAAGCTCAACTTTAATCAGAGTAATCACAGGGAGGGCTCAGAAATTCTGCTGTATCATAAAAAGTGATAATCATAAAGTATGGAAATGAGAGCATTATAGTTGGCTGCTTCCTAAAGTAGATTTTTATGTTAAATTTAAAAACTTTTGCAGAATATATCAGTGTCTCAGTGGCATCTCCAGAAGTCAGTTAATTTGTGGAGTTCTTAGATTGAACGTTCAGTCCTGAGGCTGATTACTTTATTAAAGACAGGAAGATGGTTTGGATACAGAATCTTAATTTTTTTATATTGAGAAGTCTTCTGTGGTTTCCGAGTTAATTATTTTTCTGTTTATTGTCCTTAGAAATACTGACTTGAGATGGAGAAAGCTGGGTTTTGAACCAGAGACTCCATTCAGATTTAGGCATCTTTCATTCATGCTCATCTGTTCTGTAGACTAGAGCTCTGCAAGGGCCTGTAATGCTATGTGTGGAAGTGGGGGAATGGGGGTAGGACAGAGGTGATGTAGGTGAAGTGGACATAAAAATGCTTAGGGATGGAATGACAATTTTTAAATCATTGCAGAATGTTTGCAGTTATAAACCATACCAATATATTTAAAACTCTAAGAATAGAATTTCTCTCATGTTTACAGTGTTATCTTTTCTTTTTTCATTGGCATCGTTTGTTTTTTTTCAAGTCCATCACGCGTTATGATTGAAAATCAACACAAAATTTATAGCAGAGAACACAGTGAAATTTATAATGTGACAGTGTGATAACAGCCAAGACTGTCAAAATATGCCAGTCGTCCTCTGTGATTAGGTTCATTTGTGTTCTTAAAACTTGAGATGCATGTATAAAAATACCAGTTTCTTCTGCTTAATGGTAATCTTGTGAATTTTTTTCTGCTTAGTCACATGTACTGTAGCAGTGTTTTGCTTTCTAATCAGGATTTGGTAAGATTTATCTTGCTTATTGAAGCCTATCGAAGTATATTCAGATATTTTACAGTGACAATGTCAGTTTTCATTTGAACTGATTAAGTGATGCTCAGTTGCAATGAAATACCAGGACTTCTTTCTAAATTACAGCTTTTAGAACACAGATAGTCTGTAGGGCCTTACAGCTTTTATAATTTAAAAAACAACTTCCCAGATCCTACTTTTTTTTTTTTCTATATCTCCCAATCCTTTTACCTTTTATTACTTTTTTCCTTTTTATATTATAGGTGGGACGTCTACCTGCAATACTGTGTTGAATAGCATTTTTGTCTTGATTCTAAAGGGAATGCATCTAAATTTTCTCCATTGTGATGTAGATTTTTGGAAGCTATCCTTTACCCAAACATTCTAAGTTTGAATAAATAATTACTCTGTTGTTTTCTTGCAGCCGGTGTTGCCACTGATACTCGTTACTTGATTGTTTTTCTAATGTGAGTGGGTTGGCTTTTCTCTCTAGAAAGTTTTATATTATCCTCTGTCTTTGAGATTGTTAAATTTCACAGTAATATGTCTAAGTTTATTTTTATTATTATATATTCTATTTTGCACTCTGTGATCCCTTACAGACTAGATTGAAAGGGATCTTTAATTCTAGAAATTTCTTGATCACTTTTTTAAAAAAGCATTTCTCTTCTTTGTTTTCCTCTGTCTTCCTGGAGTACATTCTACATCTTTATCGGCTATATTTCTTACCTTTTTATGTATTCTTATATGTTGCTCCCCATCCCTGTATGTTTTGAGGGTTTGGGGTTTTTTTTTTTTTTTTTTTTTTTTGGTTTAAAATATAATGTTATAGATTGTTCTTGATTTTTTTATTTTATTCTTGATAATTGCTGATTGGCTCACTTTTTTCCTAACCAAAGAGCATATTTTAAAGGACAAACAGCAGAATCAACTACACAAGTCACAAAACAAATATTAATACAATGATTAGGAAACATAGAGAAGCACTTCAAGTAAATATGGTAAAATGGGAAAAAACAACTGAAACAAACTTGTTTAGAAACCAGCAATAATTTTTAAAATTGAGAAAGCTGAGCCAGGCTAGACCAAGTGATTTAAAGAGGAATTCTAAAAGAGTAAAATAAGAGATGAATTTGGGAAATCACAAATTGATTTGGGAAATTGCAGATTGGGATACATGAATGAGACTAAGGTGGATCATGTTCCTTTCATTGCAACTAAGGAACAGCTACATAAAATGACATAAGGTGTTCAGTCAGTGATAGAAAAAAGGAAAAACCTTAGAATCTGGGACACTGAGGAGTTTCACAATCCCAGTTATAACCACTTTTAGCTGCAGAAATAGCTACCCTTATCTGAGAACATACCATAAGCCATATATATCTCTATCAGTCTGGGACCAGCAAACCAGGGAAACCAGCACCAGCCCTGCGCTCCTTCTGAGCTCCTCAGGCTCTTGCTGCATTACGTAGTACAACAATTTATAGTAGCTACACGGTCAAGGGTTGGTCTATTTCCATTAGATTTCTAGGAAAGTCAATTAAAGTAGAAGTTTGGGTTCTTAAAACATTGATCAAGCTTATGTTAATTGGAAAATGTGCTTTCCTCTCATTTCCACAACCCCACAGTTCTTGCCACTGAAAAATTTAGGTTGAAAAGGACCCAAAGTAGTCTAAACATTCTTGAAGAAGAAAAACATAACTGGCAGGATTAGATTACTGAGATACTAAGATTTTTATTATTGACACTGGTGGTGTTAGTGTGAGGATGCACGAAAGTAGACCATTGAAACAGAACAGACAATCCAGAAATAGAATCACATATATAATCACCTGATTTAGAAAGGTGATAGAAAGTCTGGTGGAAAAGGTCTGGTTTATCAAATGCATATTGCTTGGACAGTTAGCTATCTCCTTGGAAAAAAGTATATTTTAACTCTTAACTCACCATACACAAAGCTCAATTTCAGATAAAAATATGGAAGATTAAAAAATTATAAAGCTTTTAGAAGAAAATACAGGAGAACGTCTTCTAGTAAGATAGGCAAGGACACGGACAACTCTAAATGTGAGGGGGAAAATGGGTAAATTTTTATTAAGAAATTCTGTTCATCAGAATTTACCATTACAAAAGTGAAAAGGCAGCTAAAGAGTGGGAGAAGATACTTAAAATACACATAGCTGATAAAGAACTTATATCCAGAATATTTATAAAGAACTTTTATATTAATTGGAACATGATGGACAACGTAATAGAAAAATGAGCAGAAGACTTGAACAGATACATCACTGGGTATGAAATGGAGGGTATGTAAGTGGCTAATTAACATTAAAAGTACACAGCTTAATTAGTTATTAAGAAATACAAACTAAAACCAGTGTGATACCACCATCACCCAGGATGGCTAAAATGGAAAAGGCAAAAAAATACCTGAGTGTTGGTGAGGATGTGGAGCAACAGAGCTCTTGTTCACCAACTGGTGGAAGTGTAGATTGGTATAATCACTTTGAAAAACTCTTTGGCATTATCTAAAGCTGACTGTGTGCATACCCTGTGGCCCAGCAGTTTCAGAAGTCAGGGTTGTGAAGCCCTCACGAGTACACATTTAAATATTATTGTTCACCAGTTTATGTATGTCGTCTTTAATTCACCAGGAAAATTATAAGATATTTAAAGGCAGGGACCGTGTCCCCTTGTAGTGCCTGGCACATAATAATCTTTGTCATGTTGTTTTAATACGTACTGTATTTTCCTAAATAGTGTAAAATAATTTCATTTTTTCCACTGTAGGCATAACGAACTGTAAACTCTGAAAAAAACAAAACAAAAAAAAATAAAAAACAAAGATGGGTGAAAAGAAACCAGAACCTTTGGACTTTGTGAAGGATTTCCAGGAGTACCTGACTCAGCAGACGCATCACGTGAACATGATTTCCGGATCAGTTAGTGGGGACAAAGAAGCAGAGGCTCTTCAGGGAGGTAGACTCAACTTAATACTGTTAAATAATCAACTTTTTATAAATGCATTAATGTTTGTGTTTAATTATCCATAGTGTGAAGCTCACTATTCACTAATGTGAATCGTACCATTTTTCCTAGAAAGATACGGGCAGTTTTTTTTCTCTTTAAAACATGCCAGGCTTTTGCTGAGGGAGAGTAAAGCTCCCTAAGGGCCTCACGTGGTCCAGAGAGGCATTGTGGTCTTGTGGGAAGGTTAGGGATTCTAAACACCCTTCCTGTCCTCCAGATTCTGTTAGCTAATGGTAGACACAAGGATCCCAAAGTGGGTCCAGCTTTATCACACCAGGGATTTGGCCTTTAGGATCTGAATTAGATCTGAGACAAAACAGGGCTTTTTGTTTCCTTTCTTCTTTTAAAATGCAGAGGGCTGACCATGTTTACTCACCTAGGGAGAGAAACTAGAATAGAGAAAAGCAGTGACCTACTTGAGCCTGCTGCAGACAGACTGTCTAGTTTGCTTACCACACGCAGGCTGGAATCTGTTCCTGAACTTAGGAAGCAAACTGCAGCCCACAGACCCCATCTAGACTGCTGTTTTTATATGACCTGCAAACAAAGAGTCATTTCTACATTTAAAAATGGTTGGGAAAACACCAAAAGAAGGATGTCATTGACACATGGAGATTACATGAAATCCAGATTTCCACATCCATAAATAAAGTTTTATTAAAACAGCCATGTGTATTTCCGTTTTCCCCATAGCTGTTTCTGAATGACAGCAGCAGAGTTGAGTAGCTGTTATACAGACCACGTGGCCCACAAAGCCTCTCAGACCCTTAAAGGAAAAGTTTGCTAACTCTTGACCTAGCTGATCTAAGACCTTATACTCCTTGTAAGCCTACACTGCTACCTCCTGAGGATGGAGTAGAAGTGCTTTTCCCATCAAACTGTAGGAATAAAAATTTCCCTCCAAATACTCTGGTATGCAGATTCCTGGACTGAGATTCAAGAGGCCAGGGCTGTAGTCCCCACCATCTGTTGGTTTTCCAGGTCATGAGTACTTGCCTCTTCAGTTTCTTTATCTATACAAAGACAGAGTGGATTAGATTAAAAGCAAACAGCCAAACATTTCTGTGCTCTGAAATTCTTACAGTTCTAGCATTCAGAGGTATCAGATACAATATTCTCCTTTATGTGCTTAATTAGAATTTTAAGATCCTAAATGCAACCCAGAATCCGGAACATGTGTAAGCTGAGTGGAATAGTACAAAACTCAACAATAATTGCTTTAGATTAAATAGAGTTAGGATTTGGGAAGATTATCATGATTGCCCATTATATTTGTAGAAGTGGCTGGAATCTTAAATAAGTGTGTCTGCCATCACTATTTTTTCCCCTTTGTCTCCTTACCTGTCAAATAAAGATAAGATCCTGTTTTCTTCCTCAAAAGCATGTTAAGGAGTGATATAATTTATATGCTAGTAATTTGAGATCCCCCTATAAAAGGCTTTGAAAAACAGAATATAATGCTGTGTTTTTATAAAATTAAGCTCAGTTCGGAAAGTCTGTAATTTTATGAATTTAACTTTTGTGCTAAGTGAACTGTCAATTTATGAAAGATTTTCTACCATTCAAGACTAAATTGCTAAATTGAGTTGACTCTGAGATGCATAATTTCTTTTGCTATACTTTGTTTATAGCTGGAACAGATGGTGATCAAAATGGACTTGATCACCCATCTGTTGAAGTTTCCCTGGATGAAAACTCAGGAATGTTAGTAGACGGGTTTGAAAGGACCTTTGATGGGAAGCTCAAGTGTCGGTACTGCAACTATGCCAGCAAAGGAACCGCCCGGCTCATTGAACACATTAGAATCCACACAGGTAACAGAGAGGCGGCTGGAGAAGGCATTTCTTTGTGGGCAGGAAAGGGGCCAAGGAGGGCAAGTAATATAAATAGTTGTGATAATTTAAAAGTGAAGATTGGTGTTAAGGTTTGACTAAATGGACAAGTGACTCCACTTTTACAAAGCAGTAGCACAACAGCATACAAAGAATTGGGGCCCCTTGTAGAGCTTCCCCTTCCTTAGCCATCTTCCTTCTTGATCTAAATAATCTCGACATCTGTCTGCTTCTCGGGTTGGGTAAGTCAATGCTGAAGACAGTATGAAGCGATAAAATGTTTTTATCTTTATCCTTACTGAGTATGTTTTAGTTGCAGACCAGGGAATTTTTCTATACAGTTGCAGACTACGCTGCTAACCCTCAGA
This sequence comes from Camelus ferus, assembly GCF_009834535.1. Lineage (NCBI taxonomy): Eukaryota > Metazoa > Chordata > Mammalia > Artiodactyla > Camelidae > Camelus > Camelus ferus. The sequence goes on from NC_045706.1 coordinate 8,265,905, forward strand.
TCTCACCTTAGCCATTCCTCTGCAACCTTCCTAACTACGCCCTGCCCTGGCCCAAGGCCAGGTCAGGTGTCCCTCCTGCCTGCCGCACAGCTTCCTGTGCTGCCTCGTCACAGTGCTTCCCGTGCTGTGTTCTGGTGACCTGAAAACCTTGAGGACAGGGATTGTGTCAGGGCCATCTGTGCCCCCAGAGCCTAGCAGAGCATCTGACACATAGTAGGTACTCAGTACTTATTTGTTGAATGAATGAATGAATGACTCCAAATCTCATATTCCCATTGTTTATTTTACATATTTGGGCCATCTCCAACTGAGTGCACTAAAATTGTCCCTCTGGCAACTGAAGAGGAGAGGAGGAAGGCAGAAGTGAAGTACTGGCCATTGTGAGAGGACATTTTGCATAACTTATACTTGAACTAGGAAGCCTGTTTCAACTTTGAGCTTTCTGTCTAATATAAGGACTTTTTTTAAAAAAAGGGTTTTTGTATTTTTTTTCCTGAGAAGTATTTGTGTGCTTGTGAATAAGTGTTCATGTGTAGATGTGTACGTGACCATATAACTCTGGGGTATAACTTTGATAATACCATTATGCAGGGAGTATTATTGTCAGTTGTGCTGTATCTTCTTTCTCCAAATTCCAGTTGAAGCCATAACAGTTTTTATACTGTATTGACTAATGGAATATATCTGTACATCTCAGAATGTTCCTGATGAGTTCTTAAGCTTTAAGTTTGCAAGTTTCTTAACAAAGTTTAATAATCGTTTGTGCAAACATGCATTTCGGAAAAGCATTTTATTTTGATCAACTTCTAAATCTAATGAATGGACAAAACATGAAACCTTTCATAAATGAGCAACTCTTGAAGTTTCTCCCCCATTTTTCTTTTGAAACAGGTGAGAAACCTCATAGATGTCACTTATGTCCATTTGCATCTGCTTATGAGCGTCATCTGGAAGCCCATATGCGTTCCCATACAGGAGAAAAACCATACAAATGTGAACTGTGTTCCTTCCGCTGCAGTGACCGAAGTAACCTGTCCCACCATCGAAGGCGCAAGCATAAAATGGTACCAATTAAAGGTACTAGGTCTTCCTTAAGCAGCAAGAAAATGTGGGGGGTTTTGCAGAAAAAAACCAGCAATCTGGGCTACAGCAGAAGAGCGCTGATCAACCTCAGCCCGCCTTCCATGGTGGTTCAGAAGCCAGACTACCTGAACGATTTTACCCATGAAATCCCGAATATCCAGACGGACTCCTACGAAAGCATGGCAAAAACCACACCAGCGGGTGGCCTGCCAAGGGACCCCCAGGAACTCATGGTTGAAAACCCTCTAAACCAGCTCTCAACTCTAGCAGGACAGCTGTCCAGTTTGCCACCTGAAAACCAAAACCCCGCGTCGCCTGATGTAGTTCCCTGCCCTGATGAGAAGCCCTTCATGATGCAGCAGCCCTCTGCCCAGGCAGTCGTTTCCGCCGTGTCTACAAGTATTCCTCAGAGCTCCTCTCCCACAAGCCCTGAACCTCGGCCATCACACAGTCAGAGGAACTATAGTCCGGTGGCAGGTCCAAGCAGTGAGCCCAGTGCCCACACGAGTACTCCTAGCATAGGAAACAGCCAGCCAAGCACTCCAGCTCCAACCCTGCCAGTCCAGGACCCGCAGCTTCTGCACCACTGCCAGCACTGTGACATGTACTTTGCCGACAATATCCTTTACACTATTCATATGGGATGTCATGGGTATGAAAATCCTTTTCAGTGTAACATATGTGGATGCAAATGTAAAAACAAGTATGATTTTGCCTGTCATTTTGCAAGAGGGCAGCATAACCAACACTGATTGAAAACAATCACATTTAGCTTTACTTGGTTTTGCCTTTTTGTGTTTTGTAGTTTACCGTTGTTTTTCTGGGGGAGAGGGGTGGGGGACTCATCCTTAATAAGGTGTCTGCTAATTTGAAGTTTATACATTATAGAGTATAAATTTGACAGTGGAAACAAAATTTCTTTTTCCCCATAAAAGCCTGGTCAAGGTCATTTATGTATTAGAACAGTTGGACCCATTGGTGTCTTTTTTTCCTTTCATTTAGACATTTGAGAATTGGAGTGCAGTCATAATTTTGCATTTATGATCCATGAAAACTTCCAGACCGATAGATACTCTTGGTATTTCATATTTCAGTATCTACATTGCAGCTAGATGTTATTTTTGCCATAATTTCAAAATGGTAGAATAAATTACTTTCTCTTACAAAAAAATCTGTTACAGCTTATTTCAGTGTTTAGTAGAATTGCTTTTAAAATTGCCCTTAATGGAAAACTATTTAGTTAACATAGCTTAGCTGAATCAGTAGTTTAATTTCAACTGATAACAGTAGAGCAATTTCAGTATAGTAAATCTTTCTTTTTTCCACAAGGGGAAATGGAGAACATTTAATTCTTTTAAAATTAAAGTTATAAAAATATGAGGTAGAAGTTCTGAAAAAAAAACTTAAGACTTTAAATTGAAAGTGGAATTTAAAATACCTGCTTATTCAATTTCTAGTTTAAAGACACATCAATTTTCTTTTAGATTCTTTTTATTATACTTGTAATTTATTTTAAAAACCACAGGTAAATATGTGAGAACTCTAGAACTATTAGGATTATCTATGAAGATGCCTTTTTTCTTTTACTTTGAATCTTTCATCTGAATCTTCATTCTGTGTAACACATGAGGTTGATAACTATGGAGAATCTTATTTCTTCTATTCCTTTGATGACCAAAGAGGTACAGTGGAAGTCATCCATCCTAGCAAATGTAGTCTTTACAAAAAAATCTGAGGCTTCCTTTTCCTGCCTTCTATCCCATTTATTGCCCATAACTTTCAAGAAAAGATAGCTATAGAAATACATGGGAAAAGGTGACGGTGAAGTAGCATTTACAAAAATGAGAACATATGTCCAAATGAATTCTGGTCTCCTCTTCAAAACTGGCTATTTAAAATATTTTCTGTGAATTCAAGTTGTAATGCCTATTTGCAGTTTTACTAGCCTTTCATGTATAACAAGGAAACTGTATGGAAACTGATTGGATCGTCGCCTTAGTAGAAGAGGATAAAAAGCATAAAAACAGATATAAAAATGCAGTTAAACATGATATATAATTTGTTTAAAAAAATAAAACTTGCTATATAAATCTAGATAAATAATTTTGACTAGGAGGCTGTTTTTATATTGTGTAATAACTAGCTTACTCCGAGGACAGCTTGGTCAAACAATAAAATATATTGTTACTAACTGTTGGTTTCTGTGTACTTTGCAAAAATTTTGTTTTTTTAATTTGGTTCAAATCTTGAAAGTGTTACTAATTGGCTTTTTAAAAGAGAATAGTCTAACCATTAAGCATTAACTAAGAAGGACCTCTGCACTTACAGTAAATGAAAGGGAAATACTGATGGTAAATGTCCACAAAACCCCCCAAGTGCCAAGTTAGTGGAACTTCTGCCCTCCCTTCCAAATGCTAGAAAGCCATTAAAATGAATTCTTGTGGTTTAATATCCAGTCTAAACTGGCCTCCACTGCATTGTTCAAAGAGCAGCATCAAGGAGTTTCTCCAAACAACTACAACCCTCTCCTAGTGGGTCTGAGGTTGTGAATGTAAAGCCTGCAGTCTGTTCTGCTCTGTCGCCTAGAGTGCTTGCTGCTCAGGTTAGTTTTACTGCAGCCATTCCCAAATGTGTAATTTGGTCCAAGTGTATATTTATTGCCAGACAGAAACAGGCTGCTGTCATTTGGAAGCTTTTGCAGTTATTTTTTTTCTTCTATTTTATTCAAATAAAAGCAATACCACAAAATAGAAAACGAAGGTTTTCATTAAACAAAAAGGAAGAACTCTCATGTTAAAATCAGTTTATTAGCTGTATATTCTGGGCCAAATAGTGACAAATACATTTTTTCCCAACAACTAAAGATAGGTGTTTTGAAAGTGCATTTTAGTTTAAATAATTTTGTAATTACAGACTAGAATGTATAATTTTAAAATTCCTATGACTTAAAAGAGCACAGTTGGTATTCCAAAGGTATCAGTGCTTGAAAGCTACAGTTAATTCTAAATGCACTAAAGTTTTTGAAGCAAATCTACCTTAAAAACTTTTTTAGTGTTCTATTTTTAAAAATATTTAGGATTTTATTTAAATTTTCTGTGAGTTAAATTCTGTATTGGAAAGATGTTAGTTATCTTCCATTAAGTATTGAGTATGTTTCTCCCATTTTATTTTTAATCAAATATTTTATAGAAATGAGTTGATAAAAGTTTAACATGTACTATTTATAATACTTTGTTGTTAACAGGCAATGTTCTGAAACTAAATTTATTTTTGTTCAGTGAACATAAGTTTAGATTTTTAAAGTTGGTAGATAATTTATCTCCACTAATATTTTTTTAAGAAACTGTGAAGAGATTAACAGGGAATAATTTTATTTCAGATTTTACTAATATAGTATGGAGCTACAACTTCTTGAAGTTTAAGTAAAGGCTAGACTTTTACTTTGAAAAAAATTTCACTGGATATATTCCAGTGCTATTTCATTTTAGAAATAAGTGTTTGCCATTCATCTGCAGAATTGTCTGACAAAGGGAATATTACTTTAAAAAAAAATGTTCAGAGATAAACCTCATTTAAGTTCTACAAAAATATTTATCAAATGGATGTACTATTTTTTAAAAAATTCCCTGCTAAGGACTTTTCATTAAATAGTCTTAGAGGGTATATGATTTCTAGAACTTGTTTTTGTTAATATGTACTTTGATGTAAAGAACATATTTTGTATGTAAAACATAAAACTTGAGTATGGTTGCAAAACACACTATATTGTTTAGGGATTCCAGAAAGCAGTTCAATGCTGAAATAACTAGTATGTAGATCATATTGTGAATGAAGCTTTGCTTTTGTAATATGTGAATAAAAAATAACACTTTCTAATGATCTCGATTTTTTTTTTAAAACTAGGATCCAATTAGTTTTATATATATATATATTTTTTTAATTGAAGTATAATCAGTTTACAATGTGTCAATTTCTGGGGTACAACACAATACTTCAGTCATATAGAAACATACGTATGTTTGTTTTCATATTCTTTTTCACCATAAGTTACAAGATATTGAATATGGGTCCCTGTGCTATACAGTATAAACTCGTTTATCCATTTTATATATACTAGTATCTGCAAATCTTGAATTCTCACCCCCTTCCTCCCCTCCCCCCCGTAACCATAAGTTTGTTTTCTATGTCTGTGAGTCTGTTTCTATTTTGTAAATAAGTTTGTCTTTTTTTTTTTTTTTTTTTAAAGATTTCACATATAAGTGATTTCTTTCTCTTTCTGGCCCACTTCACTTAGAATGACATTGTCCAGGTTCATCCATGTTGCTGCAAATGGCATTACTTTATTATTTTTTATGGCTGAGTAGTATCCCATTGTATAAATATACCACAGCTTCTTTATCCAGTCATGTGTCGATGGACATTTAGGTTGTTTCCATGTCTTGGCTATTGTACATAGTGCTGCTATGAACGTTGGGGTGCATGTGTCTTTTTGAATTAAGGTTCCCTCTGGATATATACCCAGGAATGGGATTGCTGGATCATATGGTAAGTCCATAATGAGTTTTTTAGTAATTTTCCAGTTTGTAAGATACTAATTTTTTTAAAAAGGTCTTATGGCTACATTGGTTTGGATTTGTGGAATGCCTCACTCATGAGATCTGTTGCATAGTTAAAAACAAAAACAGTTCCATTATCAGCATCTTGTCTCCTTCCTAGCTGCTTCTCTTTATTTAGGATGTGACCCCTGCCCCGCACCCACCCTCCAGGTGTTCTGGCACATAAATGAGGAAGGCTGCTTCTGATGCTTAATTATGCATGTCACATCTGACAAGTGACTGACTGAAGTAATTTCTGTTATGACAAATGGATCTTTTGGAATAATTTTTTTTTTAAATAGGTCTTGGCAATTCACTTCATTGGCCTAGCAAACATCCAGTGCTACAGCATTGTTCTCATTAGTTTGCAAAATCTTAACCAAAATATGTATTTGATTGGAAATTCAGAAGTTTTAATGCTGCTTTGAAAAATATTTCTGTACAATGTTATCTTTTTCATAATGAAAAAAAGAAATAACATCTGATAAGTCAATGGTTTCACGAAAGCACAGGTACTTTTTGTTTCCTTGTCTTAGGTCTTCCAAAAACTCCGCTTTCAGCTTGTTAAGTTCTTCTGCTAGAAGCTTCAACTTGTAAGGAAGCAGTTGTTCATCTAAAATAAAGATATTCCCAAATTATTTGTGTAAATTAAATCAAGCTGGACTGTCTGATAACACCAGGAAATTAATCTGATTACTTCAGACAAATCATAATCAATCACAATTGAGTTGGTGTAATAAGTGAGCAGAAAAGACAAACTGGAAAGGGATTTTTTTGTTGACATAAAATAGTTGACTTAACAATCTTATTGAATTAACAGGCTGTCAGGCAAAAAAGCAGTGCTAGAAAATGATAGTTTGGATTTGAAGCTGAAGTTAGAACAGTTGTCCAGCATTACTTTCTACAATGATGGAAATGTTCTATATCTGCCCCATTTAATCCAGCAGTCACTAGCCATGTGGGTTGTGTGACTGAGAACCAAGTTTTTTTGTTGAACACTTAGAGAATTCACATTATATACAATTTATCTGTTTCAACAACAATTCAGTGGTTTCAGTATATTCACAGATATTCTCAATGATTACCACAATTTGAGAACATTCTTATCATCTCAAAAACCTGTACCCTTTAGCTATCACCTGCTCCATTCCCCCTCTCCCTGCCCCAGTCCCTACGCAACCACTGATCTATTTTGTGTCTCCTAGATTCCCCTGTTCTGGACATTTCACATGACTGGACTCATGACATATGGCCTTTCATGCCTGGCTTCTTTCACTTTGCATGTGTTTTCAAGGTTCATCCACACAGTACTTTGTTTCTATGGCTGAATAATCCATTGTATGGATAGACCACATTTTGTTTTTATCCATTTGTCAGCTGATAGACATTTGGGTTGCTTCTACTTTTTGGCTACTAGGAATAATTGCTATAAGCATTTTTGTACAAATTTTTATATGAATATGTATTTTTATTTCTAGGTCTCAAAGTAACTATAGTTAATCATCTGAGGAACTGCTAAGGCTGTTTTGCAAGGCAACTGCGCTGTTTTACATCCCCGTCAGCAGTGCATGTGGGTTCTGATTTCTGCACATCCTCACTAACACTTGGACTTTCTGGGTTCTAGCTGGCCTAGTGGGTGCGCAAGGGTATTTCACTGTAGTTTACATTTGCGTTCCCTGGATGACTAATGATGCCAACCATGTTTTCATGTGGTGATTGGCCATTTGTATATCTCCCCTGGAGATACTCCAGATTCTTTGCCCACTTTTAAAATTGGGTTATTTGTCTTTATTATTGATGGTGAGAGTCCTTTATATATTTTGGATACAGGTCCCTTATGAGATACATGGCTTGCGAGTATCTTCCATTCTGCAGGTTGTTGTTGCACTTCCTTGATGGAAGGAGAACAGAATTTTTAATTTAAGTGCAGTTCTAGAATCTAGTATCACCTCCACTCAAAAAATTTTTTTTAATGGGTAGGAAGAGTCAAGAGCGATTTGAGCAGAGCTCTCTTCCCTTTTCCTTTCATGTTTCCTACACCTATTTTTAAAATTCTGATTATGAAACCATTTTTGTTCCAATCCTATTCTTCAGGCTATAGATTGTAACTCATAAGGGAATCGCAAGTTGCAACCAGTGTTTTTCTAAGATGGGATCACAGAGAACACAGTAGAGTTCATTAAACACGTGGGAGTTTTGCACAACTTGTTTCTGTGCACGACTACGTTCAAGTACTGGGCTACACGTTAGGTTACAGAACAAAATCTATTTACAGATCATGGTAAAGGTTGAAAAGCACAATATGGTTAGGGCATTGTTTCTTTTCCTGATGTTCGAAGTTTTTGAAAAGGTAGCAATAATAAATATTGGTGATGCTGGGGAGCACAACAGAAAGCACAGACTAGAATCAGACTTAAGTCTGAGCCCCAAGTATTTAGCAGCTGTTCAGCCTGGGGCAAGTTACTTGATTCCCTCCATTTTCCCATCTGTAAAATTACACTTACCTTGTAGGATTCTAAAGAATATAAACAATATTTACAAGGCATTGAGCATATAAAAGGAGTTCAAGAAATGTTAAGCTGTTATTTTTTGAATCAAATTTTAAATATAGCAAGGAGTTCAATGTTTAAAACTTAAATTGTTTTATAAAACTCTAATTACCACATCCAAGTTCAGACTGGCAGTGCGCTGTGCTTGTTCAGATGCCCTGCTGCATTTACATCTGGCCTCTGACTGCCTCTCGCACTGCTTACTTTACCCCCCCAGACTCACTGGCTTCTTTTCTGTTCTAGAACATACCAGACAACTTTACCTGTGGGCTTTTGCACTTGATGTGTCCATGGCCTGGAGTGACCCTCCAGACAGCAGCATGGCTTGCTGTTTCATTTCATTTAACATCTCTGCTTAAATGGCATTTCCTCTGAGAAGTCTTCCTGATTGCCCTTTAACAAATAAGCCCTCCCATCACTCTACACTGCCCTCCCCTGCTTCATTCTTCTTCAGGGCAACAGCATATGTCCACATGTTTATTTATTTGTCTGTTTCCTCACTATGACGTTCTACTCCCTCCCCGCTCCCCAGTATCTAGAATAAAGACTAGTACAGAGTAGCCACTCAATAAAAACCTACTGAATGGATGAATACCTGGTTCCAGAGGTAGAAGTTCTAGTGCTATATAACCAAGTTGCAATATTTTAACTGAAAACCTAATGTAAATTTTATGAGTGAAAGCAAATAAACAACCCGCGTCCCAGGAACAAGAGTAGCAGTGAACAGAATCTTAACTACCCACCATACCTTTTGCTTCCTTCATTGTCTGAGAGACAGCTCTTCGGAGTGTCTGATCGACTTGATGAAGAATATTAGTTGAACAAATAATTCTGTCTGTTTCCTAGGTAATAGACATGGTTATTGGAACAGTTACCTATTTTATAAAAGAAATGGCTAAAGTGTAGGTGATGCATATGTGAAGAGACTAAAAGAAAAGTGAAAGTGGCTTTTCTGTTTCAGTTATTCTTCTCTGGGAGATGGTCCAAATAAAATACATCCTGTTGTAACTTGGGTTCCACGTAGGCAGTATGCTGGCAAATGTCTAAGAACGGGCTCTCAGAGAAAAACAAAATTCGATACCTATCTATAGTGCTTGCCAATTTCTACAGTGTAAATATTCCCATCCTTGCCCACTACAAGCTGCCAACATAATGTCAACAGGCTCTCCAACACTTCCTAAAATTTAGCAACCGGCTTTAACCAGCCAGTGCAAGCTGCCACCGAGCACCACTGCATCCAGGGTAGAGGCTGAATGCTGGTGAGACGTCGAGGCAGTGACAAAGCATCTCTCATATGTTACTCATATTTTACACTCAGCTCAAAAAGATCTTCTACAGAAAGTTCCTTCTCATTTATACTACATCTAAACTGGATGACTTACCTTTTGTTCCACATTGTCCTCCACGTATTTTATTGGATTTTCCAAAGCAGTAAGCAATAAATCAGTCAACTTCAGGCTACAAGAGAAGGTAGGATAAAATAAATCCTAATATTACACATTTGTTTTTAAAGAATTTGTGTTTATGAATATAATTCTAGAGGAATAAAAGTGTTATATCCAGAATCCTAAACAGAAGGGGAAAAACAAAGTGACTTGGAAGCCAACTTCTACTTGCAAAATTCAAGTGTAAAAGCTCAAAACAAATAATAAGCCCCTCAAAAATCCCCTCATGGAAGAAATATTCATTTCCTCAGACTCATATCAGTAAGCTTTGAAAAGACATCCTCTCTCTTCCCTCAGTAAGTGCTGAACTTCAGCCTCCTAGAACTTTATGTTCCCTAAAGGACGCTCAGTCTTTATCTTCTGGCTTCTGCTCATTTACTGGATGTGAATTTACAACATTCCCCACTGGACAAGGGGTCATCGAGGGTTGAGGTGGAATTCATTCATTCATTTAACAAATATTTACTGCATATCTTCATATGTGTAAAATATTGCACAACTATGTACGTGCAACTGTGTGCTAAGCTGGGGGTGTAGCAAGATCCCTATCCTCTCTAAGCCTGATCATGTAATGGAAAGAGACAGAGAATTAATCAAATAAGCAAAGAAGAATAATTTCAGACAGCGACAAGTAGATTGGTGAGTGAAGACAGTAAACAAAATGATGACATAAGAGAGTGACAGGGCAGTCTAGTTAACATTCTTCACTTGAGTCAGGACAGTCAGGAAGCCAGCCAGGCTTAAATATGTGGGAAGGTAGAGCGGGCAGCAAACACAAGGGCCCTGAGACAAGAAGCAGCTTCTTGTGTTCAGGGAACAGAGGAGGCCAGTCTGGTTGAAAAGGAGCAAGGAGAGAGTGGTGGGATGTGAGGCTGGGGGGGTTCATCAGGGTAGACTGTGTAAGCTGTGTTAAGGAGTTAGAATTTCACACAGAATACAGGCGGTAGCCCTGAAAAAAATTAAAGCCAGTGAACTCACTGAGTTGACTCTCAACCTTAAGATGATTTTTCTCACACAGAAAAGAGCCCAGGTTCTAGAGTGAGGCAGGCTGCCCTGGGTCCAAATCTTGGCTCTGCCACTTACTACCTGGATTTGTTACTTGACTTACCTGGGCCTCCGGTATCCTATCATAAAAGGGGGGTAATTCTATCTCCCCTCAGAGGATTGTTGCGAGGACTGAATGAGGTTATAAAGTGTTCAGAACATGCCCAGGACATATTATCTGCTCAGCAGCTGCTGCCAGTAGTAGCCGCAGCGGTTGCAGCGGTAGCGGCAGCAGCCATGGTGCCGGTGGTGTTAGCAGCATTACTTCACGGAAGCTGGGAAGGGTATATTTGTCACATCATCTTTCAACTTCCAACACGGGGCCACCAGACTTCAGACTACCCCTTCACTGTTATGCTGTGACTGTTTGGATATGGGAGGACAGGTGACCAAGTCCTTAAGACCCAAGACAAAACTGCAGATTATGCTCAGGGTCGGCACTGGCAAAGCTCACACCCGAGGCTCCCTGCAAGCGCTGGCCCTCACTGGTCTGAAGGCTTTGATGAGAACCTTATGTGGCTCCCGTGGAGGATCTCAATGCCTCAACCAGCCATTCACTTCCACAGCCAAACATGTTAAGTATTCCAGAAAGAGCAGCAATCAGTTGGCTGCGTACCTGCCTGCTCAAAGTTTCAAGATATTATGAGAAGTTACAATTAGAAACCTCAGCAGTAGCTTCCTTCCTATACCCTATAAACAATAGTTATTTCAATTTGTTTCTTTTTTTTCTTTAGTATGTTAAAGTACCTCTTATAAGATGCATGGAACCTGTATCCTGGGAACTAAACATTTTGAGGAATGAACTTAAAAAATTAGCCTTTTAAAAACTGCTGATCCCTTCTGAACAACAGTTAGGCAGGAACCAAGGAACTGTGGGGCAATTGCTCTAGAATGGCACTGTCCTCTACGGCATCCACTAGCCACATGCGGCTATGTAAGTAATTTAAATAAGATTTAAAACTCAGGTCGGTGGTAAGTTGCGCTGGCTATATTTCAAGTGCTCGAGGATCAGTCACATGTGGCTAACAGCTACCATACCGGGTGGTGCAAACAGAACACATCCATCATCAGTGAGATTTCTATTAGAAATGTGCTGAGGTGGGGGGAGGGTATAGCTCAGTGGTAGAATGTGTGTCTAGCACGCACAAGGTCCTGGGTTCAATCCCCAGTATCACCATCAAATAAATAAGCCTAATTACTCCCTCTCCTCACAAAAAAGACCAAAAAACAAAAAATAAATGTGCTGAACTAGAACTTTCCAGAACTCCAGAACTCTCAAGACCTATTTCATGAATGAAATGCATTAGACCCCATAGCCACAAGCCCATGGCTACAAGCAGGGTAACCAGAGCGAAGTTTAAGGCAAAGTTAGGACTTGGTCCCAACTCTATAGCTTTCCCTTCTACAAGAAAGTTACTGGGCAACCTATTTGGACAACGCTCCTTTAGCAAGAGTACCAGAGATGTGTCCTACTCTGAACTCCCTGCTCCAACCTCTGGGAAACAGAAGAATTTTAACAACAGTACACATTTGCAAACAAACCTAGGTTCACATCTCATCTGTCACTTACAGTCCCACTGACTCTGGGCAAACTAAACTTCCTCGCTCAGTTTCCTCTTCTATACAAGGGGAAATAGTAATCTCTCTCCAGGGCTGGTGTGAAGGTCAACCAAGTGGACACAGGTAAAGCATTCGGCACAGCACCTGGCGCAGCCAGGAACCCGGTGAAAGACACCTTGAGTAGGATACCTGGCCTCTGAAGAACAGGCTGGACTCTGAAGTGTGAGGCTGTTGTGTTCCCAAGCGTTTTTCTCAGGGTTGGGCCTTTCTATCTTACTTCCCATCAGGTGGATGGTCTCGGCAGGCAGTGGCTGGGGTCTCTGGCCATTCCTCTGTAAACAGGTCTCCAGAGAACAGTCTAAAAAGACCTGGCAAAAACCTAATGAATCTGAAAACAATTCAAAACCAAAAATGAGTAGCGAACTATTTTTCCCAAAATGTGAAATAAACATATTAGACAAATTATCCCGCCTGGAGCAGGAAAGACCATTCGTAATACTGAACATGTAGCTCTGAACATTAAGTAAATCCACATAAACCTCCTACTCCAATTAAATTCTCACTAAAGACAGTAGTGATTTTGGTATGTGAACAAATGTCTCCATGTATAAGAAAAAAAATGTTTTGATTACATTTCCGAGCCAGCTGATAGACTTCATATCTCATACTTTGATAATAAAAGTTGTCATCTAAAATCAGAAACAAAGGTCTGGAAACAGCAGTCTTCGTTAAGAGGTAGTGTGACGGGGCCTCAGGTGCTGCAGAAGATATGAGATCTTGATCCTTCAAGGAGGTTATAAAATCTTCCCACATGGCTTCAGTCCTGTTGGGTGGGGCAGACATCTGACACCCGTTAATGACGGCCAGCAAGAAGTTCTCCAGGTACTTTAACAGTTCCTGTCGAAGCAATTTCCACTGGGATGGCTGCAAAAGATCACAGAACTGCACTTTATATTTGGCTTTGGCCAGTAGGGTGGTCATGGCTAACTGCCACCCTGCCCAATATGATAGTTTCAGAACCATTTGGAGTTCTCTAGACACAACTTGTTTCCTCCTCCTCCATGTCTTTGTATACACCATTCCCTCTGCCTGGAAAGCTGCTCAGTGATGTCAGTCCTCTGTGAACTCTTCTCAGACTCAACCATGCAGAAAGCAGCTCAGATCCTCCCTTGTCTATCATGACATCCTGTTCTGTGAATATTGGGCCTCCACTCTACCAGGGTTTACATTGTTTAGGCATCTCTATGTTCTCACTAGATCAACAGTCTCTTGTATACCCAGTCTGCAGCAGGGGGTCTGGCACCTAATAGTTACTCCAGGAACGTTTATGAAATGACTGAGTAAGTGAATAGATGAAAGAATGAAAAGCTGTTACCATCCAGGAGAAAGGAGAAACCAAAGTCAATATCCTGCCAAAACAAAATAGTCTGGCTAAGATACAGCAATGCTCATTTGCCCTTGAAATGAGAAAAGTTGTGGACAGAAAGAGTATAAGTGGACAGAAAGAGGATCAGCGGACAGGGCCCTGGGTCAACAACAGGATTGGAACGGGATAGGGAAAGATAGAGGAAGCAGGTGGAGGGGAAGAGAATAAATAGCTTGAAATTACAAGTAATCTCGCATTGCTCAAGGGCTGTGGAGAACACTAATACAGTTATGAGGTCAAGGTTGGAGAGAAAACACAAGGACAGGCGATCAGGACCCCTGTCCTTCCTGTCCATGCCTCAATACATAACTGAGATTACAGCACATACAACAAATACAATAACAAAACCCCCTCAAAAGGAAACACAGATCACTTCCTAAAAGGTGAGATATCCTACTAAGAGTGATCGGATGGATCCCATGGCCTTGGTCTGTAGGGGGAGAGTGGAAAAAATATAGTAAGAAAAGTGAGGGGAAAAGCCAGCAAATACAACAATCCCTATCAACCACTTCCAGCTTTCTCCAGGGTGGTGAAAATACTATCACCCAAGTAAAGCCGGTGCCACCAGGACCCTCACCATTTACTAAGAATGGGGAAATACATAACTTTGCTGGCAAAGTTCAAAATTTTTCCACACACCAAATGTACTGTATTTTTGCATATGTACTTATAGAATGGAATCACATATTTGTATTTTATTTATGTGAATTCATCTATATTTGGCACTAAATGACAAAAATAACTAAAACCTTCAGAATACATCAATCAAAGAGTATTTTCTCTAGAGTGAGCATGAGATGGGCAACGTGAATCTATTCTTCCCCCAGAAGTCTGTTTTCACTAGCTTCTCCAAGGGGATGCATCTCACTCCACTGAGGGTGATCTGGGGGCTTAAAGAGAAGTATGTACTTGGAACACCAAGTGGATCCCTCAGTCAAAGCCTATTTACCTTATCTGGTGGTCTACTGAGAAACAGCCATCTTTTCCTTTGCTGGCAGAGGCAGGTTTACCCTGAGATGAATGAACATAAGCTTCAGAGGCCAAGCCCTTCATTTGTACAGGATCTATTGTCATGGGAGGGACCCTAGTAAGTACTCTGCTACTTACAGTTTTGTATCCTTTTTTGGGGGGGGGGGCGGTGGGGGTAGGTAAGTAGGTTTATTTACTTATTTTTTTCAAAATGGAGATACTGGGAATTGAACCTAGGACCTCGTACTTGGTAAACATACGCTCTACCATTGAGCTGTATCTCCCCGCGCCCTATATTCTTTTTCTTAAAAAGGGTCCCCTAAACCGCATGACTTAAAGCTCCACAAAACCTAGATTCGTCTGGCTGGATGTTTAACTGACTGTTTAGGAATTTTTGAAGATTCTGCCCCTCTTTTCAGAACAATCTTCCCAAAGGACTTTTAAGAGGATATTTGACTGGAGGCGGGGGGAGGGGGGGTTCCACTTTGCACGCTGACTTCAGAACGGAACCCTATACTGGTGGTTGTTTGTACTTGTTTTATATTTCTAATCGACTCATTCTGCGTTAAACCAGCTCCACTCTCCTCGAACAGCTGTCTCTCCTCGATCAGGGACCCACGTCCCACACTGGGTGTTATTCAGCGCTTCTACAGCGGAGCTGGCACGTTTCCCTTTGCGCCTACAATCTAGGCCCCGCCCCCTCCGCACTGACCAATGGGTTCGCCTCCTCGAAGAACGCGTCCGGCATGACGTCATCATAGGCGACGAGGCCCACGGCCCAGCCCCGCTCCTGCCGTAACCGGTGGCTGAGGGCACGCGCCAAGGTGGATTTTCCTGCTGCGGGCAGTCCACAGAGGACGCAGAGGCCCAGCTTCCGCGGCCCCTCGCTGCGAACTCCTCTGGCGTCCTCGCCGGCCTTCATGCCGCTGAGGGAGACACGCGACGGCTGGGAACGGTGTCTCCGGAACTGTCCGCCTGTGGCGCACGCGCAGAATCTCCCACCGCTCTGTTGCGCCGCCTGGTGCCGCAATGGAGGAATGGGGGAGAGTCTTCCAATCCAAAAACCTGGCGTGGTCGTGGTTTTTGAGGTCGTCCCCTTGGTCACCAGAACCGCTGATGCTGAGCTTCCTATGAGACGAGTCCTCTAGGCTGGGGAGTCCACGGCGATGCGTTTCCTAAAACCTGGACGTTTCCTAGAGGGTCAGAGACTTGGACTTAATCTTCAATTAGAATCAGCTTTCCTGCCGACACTTGCAAACCATTAGGATCTGCGTCTCGGTTTTGTTTGGGTTGGGTTGGTATTTTTGTTTTTTTGTTTTGTTTTGTTTTTTGTTTTTGTTTGTTTGTTTGTTTGTTTTTATAATGATGAAGTCCCCTGCCCAGGAAAATCGCAAGAGAGACTTTGAGCCTCTTCCTCCAGCGGTCTTTGGAAGGTCAGTTACGGGTAATCAGAGGAGGCGAAGCTGACAGTCCAACAACTGCGCTCCTCTGCCCCACTCAGATGTGATGGGTGGAACGGCAAACGCCCCGTTAGCGCGCAGTAACATACTTTGCCGGCAGCAAGCCTGAGGGAGTAAGGGCAGGAAAGGAACGACCCTAGACTTCAATTCCAGCGCATTCATGCAGCGCACACTAGGTGTTTTAGTGTTAAAAAGAAATACTAAGTTGTGGAGAAGTATAAAACGAATTCCTTTTGTGGGGATGTGGTTACGCAGCAGGTACACAGTACATTATCTGTTTTCTTTCTCTTGGATTGAAAGTGAGCATTGAGTTAAACATACTTTTCATTTCATGTCATTTTATTATCATAGGCCCAGTGCGAGATACCTCTCCTTAATTTATTATTCTTTTTCATCACTCATGTACACTCACACTGATTTCCTCCCCCTTTCCTAGGCAACCTTTTTTTTTTCTTGTTTAAACATGATTATTTTGTTTGTTTACTTGTAGGCTATTTTTTTAAGAGCAGTTTCAAGTTCACAGCAAAACTGAGTAGAAAGTACAGAGTGTTTACATATACCTCTGCCCCCCAACCCCACAGTCTCTTCCACTGGCAACATCCAGTGTGGTACATTTGTTACAACCAATGAACTACTCATCATTATCTCCCAAAGGCCATAGTTTATACTGGGTTTACTCTTGGTGTTAACATTCCATGAGTTTTGGCAAATGTATGATGACATGTATCTACCATTATAGTGTCATACAGAATAGTTTCACTGCCCTAAAAAAAAAAAATCTGTTCTCTCCCTACCTGGAGACTGCTGATGTTTTTGCTGCCTCCATTGTTTTGCCTTTTCCAGAATGTCATATCGTTGAAATCATACAGCCTTTTCAGACTTGCTTCTTTCATTTATGTCTTTTTATAGCTTGATAGCTTGTTTCTTTTTAGCACTGAAGGATATTCCATTGCCTTGATGAATCACAGTTTATTTATCCATTCACCTATTGAAAGGTGACTTGATTGCTTTGAAGTTTTGGCAATTGTGAATAGTTACTATAAACATGAATGCAGATTTTTGCATGGACATAAGTTCTTGACTTATTTGGGTAAATACCAAGGAGCGTGATTACTGGATCTTATGGTAAGAGTATGTTTAGTTTTGTAAGACGCTGCCAGACTGCCTTCCAAAGTCGCTGTACCATTTTGCATTGCCACCAGCAGGGAATGAGAATATCTGTTGTTTCATATTCTTGTCAGCACTTGGTGGTGTCAGCTTTAGGTTTTAAATATTCTGATAGGTGGGTAGTGGTATCTCATGTTACTGTGGTTTTCACTTCCCTAATAATACATGATGTTGAGCATCTTTTCCTATGTTTACTTGTCATCTGTACACAGTCAGCCTGCTGTATCTGTGGGTTCCACACTTGCAGATTCAACCAACTGCAGATTTAAAATATTTGGAAAAAAATTCCAGAAAAGTTTCAAAAGCAAAACTTGAATTTGCTCCTGCTGGCAATTATTTGTATAGCTTTCACATTGTATTTACAACTATTTACATAGCATTTAACCGTATGAAGTATTATAAGTAATCTAGAGATGATTTAAAGTATACAGGAGTTGTTCATAAGTTATATGCAAATATAGTATGTCATTTTAGATAAAGGACTTGTGCATCTGCAGATTTTGGTATGCACAGGGGTCCTGGAATCAATTACCCCACAGATAGTGAGGGCTGACTCTTCTTTGGTGATGTTTTTGTTCAGATCTTTGGCCCACTTTTAAACTGGGTTCATTTTCTTACAGTTGAGTTGTAAGAGTGTTTGTATTTTTGGATAATAGTTCTTTATATATCTTTTGTAAATATTTTCTCCCAGTCTGTGGCTTTTCTTCTTGTTCTCTTGGAATTACCTTTGGCAGAGTGGAAATTTTTCCTTTTAATGAAGTCCAGCTTACCAGTTACTTCTTTCATGGATCATGTCTTTAAAGTTCTATCTTAAATGTCATCACCAAGCCTGAAGTTATCTAGATTTTTTAAATGTTATCGTCTGTAAGTTTTATAGTTATACATTTAGCATTTGTCTGTGATTAAATTTGAATTAATTTTTGTGAAAGATAAAAATCCTGTATCTATCTATATATATTTTAAACATATGGTATCCAGTTTGTTCCACCTCCATTTGTTGAAGACTTTTTCCCTCCATTGCATTGCCTTTGCTTCTTTATCAAAGATCAGTTGACTATATTTGTGTGGGTCTATTTCTCGGCCATTTTGTCCATTGATCTACTCGTCTGTTCTTTTCCCTACCACACTGCCTTGATTGCTGTAGCATTACAGTTAAGTTGGGTAGTGTCAGTCTTCTGACTGCTCTTTCTCTTCAATATTGTGTTAGCTATTTTGGGTCTTTTGCCTCTCCATATAAACCTAAAAATAATATTGTTGATATTTACAAAAGCACTTTCTGGGCTTTTGATTGAGATTGTGTTGAACCTGTAGTTCAAGTTGGGAAGAAGTGACATCTTGACAATATTAAGGCTGTCTATCCATTAACATAGAATATCTCTTTTCATTTATTTATTCTTTGATTTCATTCATCAGTTTTGTAGTTTTCCTCAAATAGATCTTGACAATTTTTGTTAGGTTTATACCAAGTATTTCATTTTTAGGGTGTAATGTAAAGCATATTGTGTTTTAAATTTAAAATTTCACTTGTTCATTGCTAATGTTAGGAAAGCAGTTGACTTTGTATGTTAACCTTGCATCCTGCAACCTTGCCATAATCACTTATTAGTTCCAGTTAGTTTTGGTTGATTCTTTTGTATTTTCTACATAGGCAGTCATGTCATCAAAAACAAAACCAGTTTAATTTCTTCCTCCTTAATCTGTGTACCTTTCATATCCTTTGTCTTACTGCATTAGCTAGAGCTTCCAGTAAGATGCTGCAAAGGAGTGGTGAGAGGAGATATCCTTGCTTTGTTCCTGATCTTTGTGGGAAGTCTTCTAGGTTCTCACCGTTAAGTATGATGG
Source organism: Camelus ferus (assembly GCF_009834535.1). Classification (NCBI taxonomy): domain Eukaryota; kingdom Metazoa; phylum Chordata; class Mammalia; order Artiodactyla; family Camelidae; genus Camelus; species Camelus ferus. Next base: position 8,285,045 of record NC_045706.1, read on the forward strand.
TAGCTGTAGGTTTTTGGTAGATGTTCTTTATCAAGTTGAAGTTCCCCCTATTCCTAGTTTGCTAAGAGGTTTTTTTTTTTTTTTTATCATGAATGGGTATTGGATTTTATCAAATGCTTTTTCTGTAACTACAGTACAATTATGTGATTTTTCTTCTTTAACCTGTTGGTATGATGAATTACATTACTCAATTTTCAAATATTGAACCAGCTTTACATGCCTGGAATAAATCCCTCTTGGTCATGGTGTCTAACTCTTTTTATACATTGTTGGATTCATTTTGCTAATATTTTGTTAAAAGGAACCTGGATTTTTGCATAAGTTTTCATGAGAAATATTGGTCTTTTTTTGTTCTTTTCTCATAATATCTGTCTGATTTTGGTATTAGGGTAATGCTGGTCTCATAGAATGAGTTGGGGAATATTCCCTCTGTTTCTATCTTCTCAGAGACTGAAAATAATTGCTATAATTTCCTCTTTGAATGTTTGGTAGAACTCACCAGTTATCTGGGACCAGTTATCTTTTTAAACAACGTATTTTGGAAAAAAATGATTTTAAAAAATTTCATATTGTTTTATATTTCAGAATTTCAAAATGAACTATTGTAACTTCAAGTTTAGGTGTCCACTATCTAAAAAGATATGCTTTTTTAAGAACAGGTTCAAAAATAAGCATGTGATGTTGGCATCCAGCCATAATTAGGGTATAACCTTGAATTTGTAAAGCTTTCTTCACAGACCTCAGTCTCACCTGAGGCCCAGAAAAGGACAATAATATGAGATATTTACTAAATATGTGGTTCTCTTAAATTAGCAGGGTGTCAACATGGCACCATTGCATTTAGTCCCAGAGATAAAAGAGTATTTGACAGAGTCCAGGTGGTGGATTTGGGTCTAATAATGGGGCCCAGACCACTTGGGTATGGGAACTATGTCCTGCTCCACACACTCCCTTCTTCCCTCAGCCCCAGGACTATCCACTTCACCATAGGGAAGGAAGCTACGCCTGGCTGTAGTTCAGTGGCGGAAGTATTACAAACCTTCCAGAGTTTAAAACTGTGCTGCAAAATTATTCTCTTCTTGAGAATGATCTTAGAATGCAGTAACTTCTTTCTTACCAAAGAAAGCAAGTGACAACTCACATATACCTGACTCTGAGTTGCTGCCTTCTCTCCAGAATTTATGCAGTCAAGTGAACCAATCTCAAGAGACATTCATGATCATTTTCCCTCACATATAAACACATAACCTGAAGGCACTCAGGTCACTCCTGTTTAGGACTTAGTGTTAAACTCGATTTAAGTCACTATTACATTAGATTGGTTCAGTCACGTGGGCAGTGTCACCAAGTACAGTCTCAGCTGTCATCATTCTGACCCTTCTGGTCCTCAGAAGAGGAGGCTGGGCAGTAATCATGCTAGAGCAGTCACTCTGCTTTGAACTTGGGGTGAGACCGCTTGACTAACCTCAGCTTACTGGTCCTCTCCTATCAGCTCTGCCACTCAGGGGCACAGGCAATTGTGTGGGACGCTGGCCTCGCCTAGGTCTCCTGCCTACCACATGGGCTGCAGAAGGGACCCAGCATCCAGTTCCAATTTAGCCTTGGCTAAATCTTCCCATGTTGGAGGCTGTTCATTCTGTTCTCATGAGAGCTTTCAGTTTACTTTGATCCAGCTGCTTGTTCCAGACCTGCTCTCCTTACGGGGAACTGGATTCACCTGGAAGCGAGTTGAGTAGAAAGAGCAATGTGCGACAACTCTGGCTTTAAGTTTCCTGATCTGTATAATGAATGAAGTCCTCAAAAGGGGACTTAGAAAATCTGAGATTCAACCGTCTGATGTCCCCAGTATCTTCAGAAGTAGCCTTTCTCCTCTGGTAACTTTAACTCAGCACTTAAGGTCTTTAATCACTAACAGAAATGGCCAACAGTCTAGCTGCCAAAGCCCAGAATTTCTTAATCACAACAATGGCCATAAAACCTCATTCCTCACCACTTTACCCATCTTCTCTTCACTAATTCCACAGCCAAGCCTTCTGGAACCCCTTTCTAGTCACAAACAGATTTTCAATTTTATGAGACTGACACGCTGCCTGCTGCGCTAAGAGAGCAGATAGATTTTCACTTTTAAAAGGAACCTGAACTGCTTTACCTTAACCCAGACACAGTTTTGCCAGCATGACATTGCTCACAGCCTCTCCAAAATCTCACTTCTACTTGCTGAGAGGATTAAGCAAGTAGCCTAGCAGAAATTTATATTTATAAACGCTGGTCTCCTTGGCTGCCACCCACTCACAGGCCTGTGAAAATGAACTTCCTTAATTTACTCTCCAGTGAGGTCTTGTTCTTACCCATTTCAGTAACTCCTCCTCTAAAATTCAGGCCAGTGTAAAATTATAAATTTATCGGCTCCTTTTCTATACTCACCATCAATGTCATTTCCAGTTGAATCAAGTCACCAGCACCAGTTTTTTCTTCTAATCTTCTTTAAAAAAACCTAACAAAGATAGCCTAAAACATGAGCCAGATAATCAAATGTTACCAAGTCTTGAACAAATTTTACACTGTCTAGTGTTTTTCTGATTCCCAAAGATGATTTTGCTCCTGGTTGTGAGGCAGGAAGCAAAGTAAATGCCCTGATGCGCTGAAAGTGAGCGCTCAGACCCAGAACGGTCACCCACCTTGCTCACCCTAAGAACGGCCGAAGTGTCCAAGGAAAGATCAAAGCTACAAGAAGTCCTGCTAAGACAGAGAGGATCTGAATGCTACCAACCTCTGGCCAATAGCGACAATGATGAAACAGATGTCAATTGCTTGGTTTCCTTTATTTGTTTTCTTTTTATTGTTGGATCATGCTTATTTATTTACACATACACACATACATACATACATACTGGGGATTGAACCCAGGACCTTGGGCATACTCAGCATGCACCTACTACCGAGCTGTTACCCTCCCACCAATTGCTTGGTTTCTTAAGCTTCCAGAACAATTTTCTCAGAAGAAAGCAATTCCTAGAGATTTCCAATGAATTTCTGTTTCCTTACTTCCATCATTGTGTTATATGTTTAAAATCATTATAAAGATGTTTAAAACAATCAAATCCTTCAACAGTCTAATAAATGAGCCTTGTATTTAACACTGTGAAGTTATCCATTTAATGTTCACTTGATATTTGTGTACCAAATATTGTGTTAAATGCTGGGGATTCACACATAAATAAAGACATCTGTTTAAAAACTCATAATTTACTTGAGAGAAAGTGAGAAAATGTACACAGCACAGAGATTAATATAACTATAAATTAAAAAAATTTACATTGCCTGTTCACATTATGTTGTATATAAAAGCACAACTATCAAAGGTAAAACTGGTAGAAAAGATTCTACAGCTTCCCCTTAACCTGCAGTCTAACAGTACAGCATATTCCTGGAGGGACTTTAATAAACATACCTCAAAATTCCACAATTTTACACAAAGATGGGTAATTTTTATTAAGAAAAAACCCCACAATATTCAAAATGAGTTGTGAAATATTCTGTAAAATTTTTGCTCAGTTCTTCAGAATGTACAAGTGTCACAAAAACATAGCAAAAAGTAACAAAACACATCCTATAGTTGATTTAGCTTGGTTGCTACCCTGTTTCATTGTTAACTTACCAAGAATTGGTTCACCTAGACTTTAAAACTCTAGGTAAACAATCTAAGTCCCCAAGAATGCAGGAGAAAACAATCCCACAAAATGGGTCCATTATGAAAGTTCTTTTAAACCAGGCATTCTGCAGCTGGAGTGGATTTTTCTATAGATACCATGTTATTCATGCTGGTTACCTTTTCAGTCCATTCTTTTTACTGGATTCATTCACATTAGTGTACATTACTGTAGATCCAAGCAGAATAAGGCTGTTAATTTTTTTTTAACTTGGAAGATAAAACCTATATAAACAAAAGCTCTTTGCAATTCCGAATAGTTTAAGGATGTAAAGAGGTTCTGAAACCAAAGTGTTTTGAAGGATCAAAGGCATGCAGTTAGCAATAAGACATGGTCACGTGCCTCCTACCTCCCTTACCCCTAATACCTATATTTGTATTTTTAAAGAAATCTTATTCCCTAATTTTAATTGTCCTCTTTACTAAGACTCTAGGGTAGTGACGGTGGCCAGAGACAGGGAAGAAACGCACGTAGCAGTAGGGTAGGGCTTTTTTTTTTAAAAGCTGCACACACCCTCCCCTAATAAAACTCAACTACTCTCGCCACTTAGAATTAACCACTGTTACTAATGGAAGAACGGCCATCCAATTCTTCTCGTGTCTTGTTGCTACCTGTGTGTGCCTTATAACAGATTCTTACACAGGCAAGGATACTGATTAACATTAGCAAAGCAAAGGCTCATGGGGCAGAATCCAAGAGAGACCAGGTGCAAGCTTCCAGTTGTCCTCTCCTAGTGGAGTTGCGTGGACAACATTTAATTTTCCCAGCAAGGATGCGTGACAACACGTACAGAGAACTGCCAACCAAGGAAGCTCATTTGAGTCTTGGTGTCCAGGGTTTTTATTGGGGGTCAGTCATGTAGGCATGGAGCACCCATGTGCTGACATGAGTTACTTAATCTTTAGCCTCTTAAGAGACCAAAATAACAGAGTGTGGCCCTCATCATATATCACATTGTTACTGCAACCCAAGGTCCCTTGTTATAAAGAAAATTTTATCAAGCAGGATATTCCAGCAGCTTAGAGGATATGACTAGGAGCTGGTCAGGAGCCAGGTCTTTGGAACGTGAGCAAGTTTTGAACCTCCTACACTTACCAAGTTAACCTTTACTGCAAAATAGCTTTAGGATAAGAAGTTGTCACCTAGATGATAATCAGGGATGTGGGCACAGATTCAGCTATAAATCAAAGAGCTTTCCCATCATTTCGTCATTTCTTCAGAAAGGTTGAAGCCAGGCTGTATTGAAAACTGTTTCCTGTCCAACAATGCTGCTAACCAGGACAGAGGTTATAAATGAGGTGGGGCTGGAGAGCAGCTAGGAATGAAGCTGAGGAAAACAAGGAGGGATGTTACTTTCTCTCCCACTTCTTAATTGCAGGCCCAGCACTGAGGCAGGGTGAGAAGGAATTCCAGGCAACCATGGGGCTTGCCAGGACCAGAAAGAAAGGGAAGCGAGGAGAGGAGGTACAACTCAAGTGCTGCTAGCTGGGAGGAAAGTTAAGTTCCATAACCACCTTGCTAGGAAGTATACTCCTGGGTAAAAGGCAGGGCAAATAGGGTAAGAACTCATTCTACTTAAAATTAAGATTGTCAGCATCGAAATTGTCATATTGCTAAATGAATGGGCCCAAGAAAATTAATGCCACAAGTCACTTCTTTATAAAACATACCTTTCAAATATTACTGGCTCATATTCTGAAAACAGATTTGAAATATGCTCCTAAAGAGCATATGGAGCTCTTGCATATTAAGTTGTAATAAACTTTAAGTGACTAAAAAAATTGCATAGTTCACCCTCACAATATTGTTGGGAAGTTTCCAACATATATTTTATGATTTGTATCAAGGAGGAAAATGGAGCAAAAAAAATCAATTACAATTCACAAGAGTAATTTATCATATTAAAATTGAGGTCAGCTCTGAACCACCACCACCCTAGCCTTGAAGAAAAAAAGCATAAGCTTGAACTTACTACTTTTTAGTTTTGCCTTTTTCTGTATCTCTTGTTTTCTAAGTTTTTTTTAAATTGAAGTATAATAGATTTATAATGTTGTGTTAGTTTATGGTGTACAGCATAGTGATTCATTTATACATATATTCTTTTTCATATTCTTTTTCATTGTAAGTTATTACAAGATATTGAATGTAGTTCCCTGTTACATTAGGTCCTTGTTGTTATCTATTTTATTTGTCTCTTATTTTGTGATAAAGATGCCACCAACTCTCACCAATCTATCAATTCCATACAACAAAGCTATAAATAAAATAATTACCAGGCATAAAATAATTACTAATCTCAGCAAGCCTACAGATAGTAGGGAACACAAATATGTATACTGATAAAGTGTGAAATCATAAGGGAATCATTAATACCTGACAAAGATTCCTGCTTGGTCTAACGTTATTCAGGCTCCTGAAACTTCTCCTAGGCTCATTTGTGTACTTCCTTGTAAAATCTAGTTTTAACAAGAACACTGCTAAGTCAGTTTAGCAAGATGCCCCTCCTTCAAGTCTGATCACCCTTGATATCTAATCAGCTTCCTCACCCTCCATCATCCCCTAGGTGATGTCTGATAACCCTGGCCTGTCATCAGCAAGAATTCTTTTAGGTTGGTTTAGCCACAATCCTCTTGACCCTTGATGTTTCTCATTAGCAATTTTCTATCCACTGACCCCCACCCTGCTCCTTGGCTACAAATTCCCACTCGGCCATGCTGTATTCAGAATGGAGCCTGGGTGTATACTAAGGTCTTTTCCTCTACTGTATAGTTCTGAACAAAATGTTTTTCCTGTCCAGTTCTAGTTTTTCTTTGACATACCTAAGAAGTGTAAGTGTAGTCCAGAGGAATGAGTTTGATGCTGTAGCAGAGTGGAGATCTGCTTGGCTTTGAATGAACAGGATTTTCCCTGTTCCGAAAGAACAGGCATTCTAGCTGGTGGGAAAAGAGGGTGCAAAGATGGGGGAGGTGGAGGGCAGGGAGGTAAGCAGGAGCCAAGGTACAAAAGGCTGTGCTCAGTCAAGAAACAAGCACCAGAGGGAGCACAGGGCAGTGGGGAGGAAGGAATGGAAGTGACTGAGAATGAAGGCTAATGACTGTAAAGAAGCTCCTGGAACTGTTCAGATGAAAGCTACTGCTTGAGAACAGAAGCAGCAGAAACGAAGAAAGATAGGTTTCCTTTAAGAAAGCCAGGCCCTGGTGATTTACTGGCTGTGTGAAAGAAAGGGGGAGACCACAGAAGTCTAGTTTACTGGCTGCTGGTCATTCAGCCCTATTCAAGAAAGTCAAAATCCTGCTGATAATATTGAGCTCACTCCTTAAAGTGCAGATGGGTGTTTCTGAAGAAGAGCCTATTTTCCTTGGGCTGTCTAAAGATGTTAACGTGAATGAAAGTTAATTTATGACCACAGGAAGCAGGACCTATAGGAAAGCAGTACCAATGATGGAGAGAACTGAGAATGAGTCTGGAGTATTCAAAAAAATCTTTGCAAATTAGAACCTTTACAATCAAGGCTTTCGAAACTTTTGATATTGCACTTTTTTAAAATTGAAGTATAGTCGGTTTACAATGTTGTGTTAATTTCTGGTGTACAGCATAATGATTCATTCATATATATGTATGTATATATATATTCCTTTTCATATTCTTTTTCATTAGATGCTATTTCAAGGTATTGAATAGACAAGTACCTTGCTGTTTATCTATTTTATATACAGTTGTATGTCTCTGCAAATCCCGAACTCTGACATTCCACTTTTCTAACTACCTTTTTTCTTACAAAAGATGGAAAAATCATCGGCACAAGCCTTTTCAAAGGAGGATGGGTGGTGGGGTCGGGGATCTACCTCCCGATCCCGCGGGGCATCTAGGAAGTTCCAACGGCTCCCACTTCTTCGACTCACAGGGTAAAGGTCTTCCAGGCCAGCTCAGCTTCTACTTCAGCACAGACCGGAGGCTGCGCTCACCCCGCTCTTCCCGGGGCAGGAGGGCAGACGGCGCGGCGGCCCCGGGACTGCGGCCTGGGCGCCCGAGCTCGCCGGTTCCCGCCGCGCAGCCCGGCGGCACCTGAGAGGGGACGTCACGGGCACCCACAGCTTCCCGGACACCTCCCGCCACCGCTCCACGGCCGCTCGGGGACACCGTCCGACCCCTTCCTGGAGAAGCCGAACTGCCGGCATCCACCCGACACCCTCCGAGGAGGGAACGTGAGAGGGGAGAGGGGGGAGGAGTCAAAAGAGAAAACGATTTAACTGCAAGCCGCGGCCGCGTCCCGAGACTCGCGCACTCCAGGGACAGCGAGGGTCGGGAGGAGGCCCTTTAGGTCGCGTGGACCACGACACCAAACCCACCTCACGACCGACTCCGCTCACTGGACCAACTCTCCCGGTCGTACCCGCAACGGGCATCCACACCACCTGCTATTTCTCTGCTGCCAATCTCGAAAATCCACCGGGTTCCCGCGAGCACCCACCGCGCCTGCGCACAGCCGAGCGGCTGGACGAGGTGCTGTCAGTGCGCATGCTCCGGCCTTTGGCTCTTCCCCTCACGTTTTGAACCCTTTTGCCAAATCGGGCCGGTATGCGCATGCGTGTCTGCGGCACCTAGTCTCTCCATACCAAGGCGAGAAGCCGCAGCTCTTAAGTTTGGGCCTGGAGCCCGAGAAGGCTCAAACTTCTTCACCTTCCGTCTGTCTGGCGGAAACTCAAGCACTGGAAGAGGGGTTCCGGGCCTGGCCTGCCCTGGAGGTGGCCGAATGGAGACCGGAACCGTGGACGGGCCGCTGACCGGCCGCCCGTCGCTGGCCTCTTCCTGGGATGCCGCATGCGGAGCCCTGGCCCAGAGGCTGCATCTCACCTGGGCTGATCTCGGCGCCCGGGACGCCGACTGGGAGGAGCTGCTGGCGCCGCCTGACACGAGGTGCGCCGGGCCCGCGGGACTGGGGTTGTGCTCTGAGACAGCCCCGCTGCTGGGGGAGCCGGGAGCGGGTCGGGGGCCGGGAGGGGACAGGATTTGGGCCCGGGCCCCCAGCTGGGGACGGGTCCGGGCCTGCGGCGAGGGCCAGGGGACAGGGCCCGAGTGTCCGGAGGGCGGGGGCGGGACCGCGGGAACCGGCGGCGACTCCAGTGAGTGTCGGGCGCTGGGGACTCGGGGCAGGTGACCAGGGAACTGGGCCTTTCACACACATCCCCTTGTGCCCGTCTCGTCGGCTTCTGAGGCCCTTGTCAGAAGCAGAATCGTCTCTCTTATATATAGGAAACACACAAAACCCTCCTATCTACCAAAATAGGCGTTTAAAAAAATTGTCGAACGTCTTCATCAGCTTAATCTTGAAAAGGACACACTTTTGGCCTTTATTCCATTCTGCACGCCCCCACCCTCCCATTCTGAACTATTTTGTTACTCACACTAGCTGCTTAGTAAATTTATTTAACTGGAGAGGCAATTACAGAGAGTTCTTAAAATGTAGAAGTCAAGGGGAAAATAGAATGGAGAGCCCTGATGTCTAAAACATCGTTTCTTTAGGAATTCTGTATTGAGCATTTGTTCAATGCGTTGCAAGGCGCTTGGACTCCGCCGAATGCACATGTAAATGAATTGGATAAAATGTCAACCCCTGTGGTCCAATAAGTGGGTTAGTAATAGTGTTCAGCGAACTGTGCGGTGTAATATCTTCATTTTCTTTGCAGCCAGGACCTGGTGGTTTTGAAAAGGAACCTGAACAGCCAAGATGAAAACCCCTGCTTCCTTTACCTGAGATGTGACCCTGGTGGAGGTGAAGAAATCGTTTCTATTGGCATTTTAAGTTCAGCAAGAAATATGGAAGTATACTTAGGAGAGGAGTACTGTGGAACCAGTAGGGGCAAGAATGTTTGTAATGTTCTGGACAACAGGTTTGTGACCTACGCATGTGCAGGTGTTCTTGTGAAGTACTGTTTTGTTTTCTTCAGCTTTTGCATATTTACTGATTCCCTGATATTAGTGTCAGACACAAGGGGAGAGTAGATAAAAACATACCAATGGACATAGAGGTTTAGCCCTTTAGGAATCTTAAAGACAGTCTGGATGAGCCTGGTTGTTTTTATAAATACAGAAATTGAGAGCTAAAGGAGGAGAGGAAAGTTGGTGGACGGTCATAGCTAGTTAGTGCAAGAGTTTTGTTGGTGTAAAGTGCTGATAAATGTTTCTAGTCTGTTTTCTTTAACTCACAGGCATCTGTTTTCCAAAAATGAATTTGCCAGTCAGTCTGGGACTTTGAACATTTTCTTGTAGGAAACCCATACAGATACCGCATGCGCCCAGACTGCACCATACCGGCACATTTAACCCATTATTAGACTTTCTGATTTTTTTTCTGATTTTTTGTGATGATTCTGTCTGAATCTTTTTTTAATATGAATCGAAATATGAACTGTTTCATAGACTATGCATGTTGAATATAACAGACATGTTACTGAGCTTTGAAACATGCTCTGTGGTACGTGATTATACATTTGATACCTGATTTAATTCTCTTTGTAGCTAGTAAGTGGCAGATGCCATCTTTATACTGAGTGCAATTCGGAAGGAAGCCCCAACTCTTTTTGCCTCACCAGGAAGACTGACTCTAAGGAGCTGAATGTTGCCGTGGAAACCTTTATTTTTAAATGTAACTGTTAAAAGTGATAATGTATGAAATTTTTAATAAACTAACTCTTTTATTTTTAGTGAACATGAAAAGATTATTTTGTACAAAAATTACCTAGAATTGGAGTCTTCCACACATGCTTGTAAAATAAAGGTAAGTCGTTCCCACATTTTAACTAAATTGAAAACTACAGTTGCTCTTCTACTGTATGTACTTCTTTTCTGTTTGTTTGGTAATGTACTTAGTCCCATTTAGTCCCTGGTTTTAGTTCAGAGATACTTAGTACACATGTTAAAAAAAAACTCTTTTCTAAAAAATAATCAACATTCTTCTGTTAAAATCTGACCATTTATTAGCCATAATCATGTCATGTCCTATTGTTAACAGAGATGTATTGTACTTTTCAGCCTTGAGAAACTGAATTAAAAATTTTGTTTCTCTTTATATAAAAGTAAAGTGGCAAGAAAACCACAAGCAGTTTTGGTCCCCAAATATCTAAATAGTTAAAAAGACAGAACACAACTAGAGACGTTTCAGACAAGGGCACCACAAAGTTAAAGGGATTTGGACTTGTGTCTTCAGCATGAAAAGTATCGTTAAGGTGAACTTTAATGATGTCGTCAGGGTCTAGGGAAACGGTGCTGAGCTGGAAATCACAAGCCCTGACTGTTAAATGCGCTCTCTTGCTGACGAGCAGAGGAACCCTGGGCAAGTTTCTTCACCTGTTTGGACCTACTTCATGGGTAATACTAGGGGATGGAAGAAAATAAATCCTTGGATTGATTATTTTTATTTCTACAATTCTGTGCTGATTATTGTTTACAGAAGACCACAGAACTGATTGTCTCAAGATGATGTTTTAGGTGGATATAGTAATAGCTTCCAAAGCCATTTAAATAAAGTGACTCGTTATCCAAGAAACATTTGAGTGCCTGTTGATGCCAGATACTGTTCTGAGCACTAGGAGTTGGCATTTATGAAATAAATTGGAATGAAGGCCTCAACGTTGAGAATATTACAGTGGTCAAGACAGATAATAAGTCAATTCAGTGTGAATAATAGGTGCCACGTTCCCTAGTGAGAAAGGCTTTCAGGTTAAAAAGCAGAAGAGGGACAACATGGAGGTTGGAATGTGGGTGTATGCAACTCATGCGCTATTTCCTTCCGTGTTGCTGAGAGTCACGTCTTTGGGGCCACGCTGAGTTTTTACTGAATGGGTCTGTATTCACCTGCGTCTGTGTGATTTATGGGTTTGCTGTGTCTCTGAAGGTGAATGGTGTGTGTAACTGTGCTGTGGGAGAGCCAGGCCGTGCACAGAGTGTTTCATTTAGGGAAATCCTTGGGTCTGTGTGAGGGCTTCTCCTGGGGCAGCAGTGTGTGAAAGTTAAAAGTAATAGTTACTGCTGCATAGCTTTGAGCATTTACTCAATGATATATACTGGAAATTTTTAACACGTAATCCTCAAAACAACCATGTGAAATCATTTTACTCCTGACTCTGGTTGACATTTACCCAGGGGCATCAAGGCAGAGCCATCACTGAACTCAGGCCTGTCTGCTTCTCAATCCTGTTTTCTTTCCACTCTGCTCCTTTGTTGTCCCTCACCACACATGAAATGTCTTTTGGTTTAGAAGCGTGGACAAGCTGAGGCAGCATAAAGGATTGGAAAAATTCCTGGGATAGAAGCCAGGAAAACTAGGCTCAAAGCTTGACCTTCATTTAATCTTTTGAAAAGTTAGAAAATCATGCTGAATTCATCATTTCTATGGGTAAACTGTTGAGCTCTATTCTGTTATCTTGACTTTTCCTTATGGTTCTAAATTCCAAAATTCTGACTTATATTTAGTATTTCAGCAAACACTGTGAGTGAGATTCTGGACAGTCTTACATTAAATAATGCTATAGCAAGTTTCAGTATGTTAAGATCTCAGATTGGTATAGTTTATCTTTAATTCCTTTACACATAATACTTTATTTTAAAAGGACTTTTAAAACATTACATTATTCTTTGAGTCTTTTTCTGACTGTGAATATTCTAGAGGAAACCTAAAAATGTTCTTGAAGTTAATTTTTAGATCTTGAATGATTCACTCTTCGAAATTAACAAGAAGTGGCCTTAAATGATGATTGTTTTTAATATCATTATTAATTTTGCTGCACTTTTGTATTATAACAGTTGCTCTCCTTTGGGGAAAAGCAGTGTGTGTTCATCAGTAAAGTGGTGGTACACATGAGGCCAGTTTCCACAAATTCCTCCGCAAGCTCTCCTGCTCTAGGATCAAGGATAGACCTGGAGAGGGTCCAAACCATCATGGAGTCCATGGGGTCAAAGTTATCACCTGGAGCTCAGCAGTTGATGAATATGGTTAGATTTCAGCAGCAGGTGAGTAGAAATGGATTTCTTTTCTGATGCCATTAACATTTTTAAATGATGGCTTTTTAAAAGGACATGTGCTGACTTACATTTTTTTCTTTCAACTTATTACTGATTTGAGTGTTACCCTTACGGACTTATGTAAAAACAGCATTTTGTGGACCTACTATCTTTCAAAAGCAATATGTTTGTTACAGACCCCACAGTGTGTCATGAATTCTCTTGCTCATTCATTCAGCAAGTGCTTTTTAAGCACCTTCTCAGAGAATAAAGCACTGTTTTGGTTCCTTTAGGGGCTCAAAGGTCAGTCTGCAGCCTGTCCTTAAGGAGCTTCACGGTGGTGTTGGGTGAGGTAGGGCATCTAAGTGGGGGATGACGAGGGGGACTGGGAAAGCTCATTAGAGGAAGTAGCGTTTTATCTAAACCTTGAAAGAAGAAGGGAGGGTTTGGGCAAGTAGATTTGCAGGATGCCACTGGACAGGTAGAAAACAGCATGGATGAAATCTTCAGTGCTGGAAGGAATGGGCTGTAGGTAGGAAATGAACAGAAGTTCGTTTCTCTGGAGTGGAGAAGGGACGGGGGACTGGGGCGGGATCATAGAGGATTTTGAATGCTGTTTTAAACCTTGTAGGCGTTTTCAACCTAGGTTTGAATAAATTCTAATCCGTTTTTATGCACAGAATGAATCAGTAGGAAAGATGAGTCAGTAGAAGTGGAGGCCACACGAAGGAAAGCAGCTCTCTGTTATTTCCCTCGTCCAGATGAGGGTTAATAAGCCTAGACTTGGACAGAGTAACCTGATGCTGGATTGTGAGATGCGAAAACAGTGGGGCCATTGGGACTTGACGACTAACTTAATGTTGGTATTGTTGGAGAAAAATAGAGTCAAACATGAAACTAAGGTTTTGAAAGTGGTGATGCCAATAGTATACCAAGGAGGGACCCAAGAAAGGAGGTGACTTTGGGAGGAAAAGGAGTTTAATTTGGGGAGTACTGAATTTTAGATGTGAATAAAACCTTCCCTGGGATGCTGCTGGGAGCATTTGGAAACACTGGCCGGGGTGGTGGAATGGAGGGAGGTTTGGGAAGAGCACCCCTCGTGGGTGACAGGCAGGTGGTGAAGGGAGAGAGTGGAGCAAAGACCCTAGATGTAGATACGTTTGGTAAGCATACAGGGAGAGAGAATGAACCAGAGGAGCAGAGACAGCAGTGAATAGAGATTCTCCTTGTTTACAATCTAAATGATAATACTGCTCATATCACAGGATGAATGTGAAAGTTTAAAACAAATAGTACAAATGAAAACCTCATGTGACTTTTGTGAGATTTGCCAATATTAATTCAGTACAAGTGTCATTGGAGCAGTGGGCAGACATAGGAGACCCAAAGGAGTTGATGATGATTGTGGAAACCATGGAAGGGAGAGTTTCAGAAAGGACAGGGTCCATGCTTTCCTTTCTCTGCTGCCATCATCTTACCTCCTTACCTCAGGAGGTTGCTAACTGGTCCTCGTGCTCCACTGCGGTCCGTCTGCTCAGTGCACCCAGAATGATCTGACAGGGTAAATTGGACTCTTCCTTCCCCTGTGTAAACTCCTTGGCTGCTTCCCATCACACTCAGAATTAAGCCAGATCCTTACTCTGGCATCTGAGACCTGGGCCCTCCTTGTCCCCTCAGCCTCATTGCCTGCCACAGAGACGCCTTGCTCTAGGCATTCTGATGTGTGTGTTCCGCAGACAGCCAGATGTGCTCCTTCCTGGGGGCCTGTGCACTCTTACCTGTTCTCTTTGGCCAGAAACCTCTCCTCCTGACCTTAGTGAGTCTGCCTTTTTCTTGTTATTCCAGTCTCATCTTAAATATTCCCTTTTGAATGAGACATTCTCCAACCATCCAGTTTAAAATATTCGCATTTCACTCAATATCTGTATCATATTTTCATCAGCACTTTCTTCACTATTTTTGTTGTTGTTTATGTATTATTCTGTTTATCTTACTAAAATATAAGCTTTGTGGGAGCAGGAACCTGTCTGTCTTGTGTATGGCTCCTAATAAGTATACAGTATATATGCTCTTTGTATTATCAACCAAGTATTCCTCGGAGATCTTGAGGGGTTGATTTGAATAGTGATGAGGTAGAAAGCAGATTTTGAGGGATTAGATAGTAGATGGGTGGTTGGAATGTGCCGGCAGTCAGGGTGAAGTGGGTTGGTTTCAAGGATCATAGAGATAAGGAGCCTGCCCTTATCAGAATCCCTTGGAATGTTTATAAAGTATAGAACACTGGTCCTCACCCATGACCAGAAACCCTGGGGATGAGATCCAAGAATCAGTTCTTATAAACAGGCAATGCCAGGTGAGTCTTATGCATAGTACATTTTAAGAATAAATGTTTGAGGGGAATGATCCAGTGGAGATAGAAGGAGATTAAAAATTTAAAAACAGAGGAAATACTTGTGTGTGTGCAAGATTTAAGAAGCATTAGAGAGAGTTAATGAATTGAAATCAGTTTATGGGCTGATTTTTATCTTTTAAAAACGACCATGGGGGAAAAAATGACATGGATAAGTAGTTTTTCTTTTTTGCCATGTCTTTAAGTTTTTTCTTTTTGTTTAATTCCCAAAATGATATATTTTCTCTTCACGAGTTTCAGTCAGTTCACAAGTGCATTAGGTAAAATGCAAAAGTGCTTTCCCAGTCTCTTCCTGTTTCTCAGCTTGATGAGTATCCGTCGACTGAAATAAAAATGCACAATGTAAAAGCTGTGAGTTAAGTGTTTTTGGGGGGTCTTACTAAGGACTGTGGCCCTGGAGACAGCCTGTCAGAGAGCTCTGAGAGATTGCTTTGAAGAGGTAGGGGAGGAGCCAGGATATATATGAACTTATGTTTTGCTGGGAAAAGACATGTATAAGCGTCAAAAGAATTCTGTTAAATCACAGAGAACAGACAGCTCAAGTTAATGATTTTAGTGCTTTTCTATGTGTAGGAAGATGCAAGAATCTGACGTCATTTGACATTTTTTCTTAGATACGCACCTTAACTACCCAGGGGCCAGTATATCCAAAGCACAGAATGGTTCCTGTTTGTCTCCATTCTGAATTCTCTTAGGGTGCACTGTCAGTGGACGACTGCCCTGGCTGGAGAGTGACTTGATCCTTGTGGAACCGGAATGGCAGGCAACGTTTTTTTTATCAGTCCTTCTAGAATTTTAATCATGTGGAAACACATAGCAGTCCTCCTACCCAACACATGTATTCTAACCTGCTTCACTGCCCCCATCCCCACCTGTGCTAAATCATTACATATGGGGACACTTGGGGAGCACCCTGAGAAACAGGTGATCCAGTTAAATCTCCTTTAAACATGCTAATAAAGGACCTTTTTCTAGTGGGGAGGCTGTATTTATGGAACGATTCTTACAGGAGATACCTGGCTCTTTAGGATTGATTATTGTTAACAAACCTGGAATCCACGGAATGTCTTTCTGGAAAGGGTCATGTGAGCCCTGTAACCTTCCGTCGAGTATAAAGTAGGGACGTTTTGTGGTGAGAACTGCCCCTTCTGCGGAAGAGGGGTGAGCACACACTCACACTGTGGAGCCTTCGTGTGTCCCTCGGGGCAGGGCCTGTCCTGAAGGGGAAGGAGAGGACCTGGGAGCAGCTTCCTGGGCCCTCCCTGCTTCTCCTGTCCCTTGTGGCTCCTTGTTCTCTAGAAAGTTTTATTTAAGTGATTCCTTATTTACTTGTATTTGAAGTTCAAGTGTGCTGATTGATTTGTTTTTGCTTGAGCAATTCAGAGTAATTGAATAGGAATTCTGTATCAGAGGGCCTAGCAGTGTAGTTGTCATTTAATGTTACCTGAAGGAAAGACGTGCCCCATTTTCTCAAAGAAAATATATTTAGTTATTCAGGATTTACACTGTTTATTTTTCACCTTTGAAATAAAAATATCCTTTTTCCTTGCCCTTTCAAGGTGATACTTGTTCAAATTCTTTATAATTAAAAAGTTAAAGAAAATGCTTTCAGAATTCCTACAAGATGTTCAGAGATAAACACTTTTTTAGAAATCTGGGAGAATATATGCACATATATGAAATCAAGTGTACACATATATAAGTGTATGGACATGATTCTACCTAAATGCTTTCCTTTTTTTAGGCTGCTCTATTTTTTTTTTTTTCACATAACATATGACATGGACCCTAAACAAAGTATGTATGAATTATTTTATACATATTCCTCTGCCTACTTTTAAAAGGGTTTGATGTGCCTTGCAAGGCAACATATGACAGCTCGAGAAAATTAAGAATTGAATAAAGTCAAACAAAAGGAAGCAGAAGAATAGCCACCAGCACCTCAGGTTGGTTGATTTACTGCACTGCCATATAGATTTACCTGTGAATTTATTGATATTTAACACAAAGTGAAAAATAATTACCTTGAGAGCCTTCATCTCAGAAAAATGCCTAATTTTTATAATCAGTGAATTTCTTATAATAACCAAAATATTATGATAAATCAGAAAAAAACAGCAAATGCCTTAATTGCATTGGATTTTTCCAATTAAAATTTCTGCCAAATCAATTGTGATGTACAATTTTAAGGTTAATTTCACTATTTATGTGATTATTGTTTTGTAGAATTTTCAATTTTCTATCAAAGTTTTTTTTGCAGTACTAAAATTACACCACTACCAAAAATAATTGAGTTTTACCTTAATGATTGAGTAAAGCTCCTTTCCACCAAAGGAGAGTTTTCTAACTTTCAAATTTTGTAAATATAATTATACATAGTGATGTTCCCTTAGGAGTAATTTAAAGTTTATTTAAAAATTGCATTTAATAGACGATAGATTTCCTTATAAAGAGAGTTTCTCCAAAGTGCAGTCCAGTGGGAGAAGTTGCATGGTGGCTCTCCTGTCCCGCCCCGCCAACCTCCCTGGCTCTCACTATTCCCTTTCCTGCTGTATTTTCCCTGCAGTGTTTATCACTGTCTCCATCTGTGTGATGTATTGTCGGTCTTTGTTTTCTGTCTCTCCCTGCTCTCTAGATTATAGTATCCACAGATCAGCAATCAGCAATTTTCATTTGTTTTGTTCACTGTCTTATTTTTAGTATCGGAAATAGTACCTAACACAGAGTAGATTTATGGTAAATATTTGATAAATGAATGAGTTTTGGGCTGGCTTAATCCAAGAAAAATTTTTCAGAATATCTAGAAAATTTGTGAACCGTCTTCAGCTAATTTTGAATAATACTTTTGTCAGCCTCTCTCACCAGGTACTGAGCAACAGTGAGAATGAGATGCTGTCCCCTGACAAGTCTCTCTAGCAGAGCTCTATGTTCAGAATTGCTAACGGCTGTCTAGGCTGGGGGCAGATTTGCTTTTCTCCTGTCGAAATACTGGACAGCATAGCAAGAATGTGCCCTGTAGAGGAGACATGTGACCTCCTCTCAGAGGTGAGCCAGGGCTTCTCAGGAAGTCACGCAGCACAGCCGGCTGGGCTGAGGCCACAGAACATTATCCTTACAAATTATTAAATCTGAGACAGACAATAGGTGGCTCATTTTAGTCACTGAAAAATGTCACAAGTGTACCCATAGATCATCAGACTCTATGTATGTAACTAGCTAGTGTAACTTCCATGAAAAATGAGTTGCAGAAGATATCCTTAGGTTGGCTTACCACATGTGAAAGTGGACAGGTGACTTTTAGTTGTATGAAAGGTATCAATTATCGTGACTCAGTTGAGAATACTGCATTTTATTACCGTAAATTAAGGAGGCCTTTGTAGTGGAAACATTAAAATATGCCCGTGCAACTTTACGAGGAGTGATATTTATTTCAATATTTTCCTTAGCAAAACTACAGTGAAATGATTAAAAGTCCTGGCTCTGGAGTTAGGTGGCCTGGGGTCCTGGTCCCGGTCCTGCCACTGACTGGTTGTGTACCTTGGCCAAGTCACCTTTAGTCTCGGTCTCCTCAACTTAACAGTGCGACGGTGACGGTAGCCGACTCCGTCTGGATATACTAGGGATCGAGTGAAGGAAGGCGCAGTGCCTGACTGTCAGTCACTCCGGAAGGAGCTGCCCTCATGATTAGTGTTAATATTTCCGTATTTCTCTTGCTTAGAATTGCGTTCCCATTGGAGAGCAGCTTCAGTCGGTTTTGGGAAATTCCGGATACAAGCATATGATTGGACTACACTCCTCATCTACCTCAGGAGCCTTCGCCAAGTCATCCTCCACACCTTTTCCTTTCAGAACTGGATTGACATCCGGAAACGTGACTGAAGACTTCAAAGCTTCCGTTGATAAAAGTGCACAGCCAGCTGGTGGAGGAGCCATCACAAACCTCCAGGAGTGTAAAATTGTGCCACAAAACCATTCTCTTCTTGAGAATGATCTTAAGAAAGCAGTATCTTCTTTCTTACCAAAGAAGGCGAGTGACAGCTCACATATACCCAACTCCGAGCTGCTGCCTCTCCTGCAGAATTTATGTAGCCAAGTGAGCCATCTCCGTGTGGGGCCTACCAGCAAGTGGCAGGAAGGCATCACCGCGCCCGCTGAAGGCACTGCTGGTGTCACGTAAGTACTCAGGGCAAGTGGGGCTCAGCTTTGCTGGGTGGGAGAGGCAGCTGGAGGAGAACAGGTTTTTTCAGAAACTACTGCCTGAAAATGTTTCCAGAGTAATTTTAGGAGCTTTTGCATTTTACCATTAAGACACTTAGAGGAAAGAAATGTTCTGCAGGGTAGAATGTGGAGGAGGTGTGTAAAACTGGAGGCGTGGAGGTGCGGAGCACATCTCAGGCTTTTTGTGGAAGGAGGGTGAGCATCAGGTAAGGGCTGGAGTAGAGTTACATGTGTGGATGGAGAGGAGCTGTGTAACCATATGTCCATGTTTGCCTGATTGTATGAAGTGAGCCTTGTACCAGTGTTTCTTTGTAGATATTGTGTGACGTAGGCCGATTTTGGAGGCATCTACACATTTTTGAGCTCTCAGTTATTTATAGCATATAGGCCCTTACCCCCTGATCGCATAACTTCAGTGTTTTGCCCGCCTGCTTTGAGTGAGGGGTGCCTAAGCGTTAGCATGTTCCCCGTCCTTATGTAGATGTACTGTGTCCAAACATTGCAGTAGACTGGAATTCAGGACTCTGTTCATAGTTCTGGATTAACTCTTTTTTCTTCCTGTTTAAATCTTTAGGCTTAGTTTTTTTCACATGAGTTTTTAAAATGAGGTAGTTTTATTGGTTGAAATTTTCTTAATGTCTCCAACAGCATTGAAATTTGAGGAGTTTAGTACATGATTGGAAAAAAAGGTGGTTCTTATTCTGCATGGAAATGGAAAGGCAGCAGTAGTCTTTAACTGTTCATAGTCTTTATCAATGTTAACTAACGGCTTTAGGATATGGAAGCAAACATAGAAAAACTAAAACAGATTTTAAAACTTCTTCTGGGTCTAGCTGAAGTGGAATATCCCTGTTCTGAAAATCCCTGGACATACTACAGCAAACATACAATGATTCCAAAAGGTGGAAAGAAGTCAGATTGCTTAGGGACTGTGGGGCTTAGCGTTCCTTAGTTTCTAGTTATCTGAGAGTGTCTTTTGTCATAGATGAGTACAGGATTTTGTCAAGTATTTTTTCTTTGGCAATTAATATGAACATATGCATTTTATCCTATAGTCTGTTGATATAGTGAATTATATTAATTTCAAATATTGAACCCACCCTGCATACCTAGAATAAATCCCACTTATTCATGGGCTATAATTCTTTTTTATACAATGCTGTATTTGACTTAACATTTTGCTGAATATTTTTGCATCTAATTTATTAGAGATACTCGTCAGTATTTTCCTTACATTGTCTTTGGTTTTATATTAGGGTAATAATGGCCTCATAAAATAAGTTCTACATCTTAGAATAGATTGTGTATATTTTATGTTAACTCTTCTTAAAATGTTTGGTAGAATTCTCCAATGAAACCAGCTGGGCCATGATATTTTTTTCCTGGGAAGTTTTTTTTTAATGGTGTTATTATTTTTTCAACTAGGGTGGGTTTTTTTGGTTTTTTGGGGGGGTTGGGGGAATGGTAACTAGGTTTATTTATTCATTTGTTGATTTACTTATTTTTTAAATGGAGGTAGTGGGGATTGAAAGGAGGACCTCATGCACTCTACCACTAAGCTATACCCTCCCACTTCTTTCCTGGGAACTTGTAAATTACAAATTCAGTTTCTAACACAGGAAAGTTGTCAGTTCTCCCCCATGGATATGCAGGCTTAAAGTAATGCATATTATATCCCAGCACAATACTTTGTAGACATAGACAAGGTTATTTTTAAAAATTATATGAAAAGCAAAAGAGGTAGAATAGCTAAAGCAACCTTTGGAAAAGAGGAATGAAATGGGAGGAATCGCTCTTCCCAATGTCAAGTCTTACACAGGGAGAGTCTCTATCTAAGCCTGTGTAGTGTGGGCAGAGGGAAAGAATCGTAGGTCAACGGAACATAATAAAGGGCCCAGAAATAGACCCACATAAATTTGCTCAACTGATTTTGACAAAGATGCAACAGCAATTCAATAAAAGAATAGTCTTAAACACATGGTGCTGGGGCAATTGGATATCCACTGGGTAAAAAGTAAAACATGACCTAAACTTAGTACCTTATGCAAAAATTAACTGACAATGGATCATGGACTTAAATGTAAAACATAAAGCTATAAAACTTTTCTAATAATATATAGGAGACAATCTTGGAGACCTAAAGACTTCTGAGATATGACACCAAAAGCAGGATAATTGAAAATTTGATATATTGGACACCATAAAAATGTTTATCTTCTGCCCTGTGAAAGAATCTCTTAAGAGGAATAAAATACAAGTTACAAAGTGGGACAGAATATTTGCAAATTACAAATGCAACAAATGGCTTATATCTAAAATATAAAGAGAACTGTCAAAACTCAACATTTTAAAAATCCAGTTAGGACATGGGGAAAAGACATAAAGAGACGTTTTACCCGAGAGGATGTTCCGATAGCAAATCAGCACGTGAAAAGATGATCAACATTGGTCTCGTGGCTGTTAAGGAAACACGTATTAAACCCACAAGATACCACTTTACAGTTACTCACGTGTCTGAAGTAAAAGTTTAAAAAATGGTAGGAATACCAGATACTGATCAGGATGTGGAGAAACTGGATCTTTCATACATCACTGGTGGGGACTAAAAATGGTACAGCCCCTCTAAAATGTATTTTGGCCGTTTCTAATAGCTAAGATACAGTTACCATGTGAGTCAGCAATTGTATCTCTGGGCATTTATCCCAGAGAAATGAAAACTTCTGTCCACTCTAAAACCTGAGCACAGTTGTTCAGTGGAGGTTCCAGTAATTTGATAAGGTTGTGTGAATGAAAAAAGAGAAAAACTATTTAAATTGTATGTTTGCTTGGGGAATTACTTGGAAGACAGACATGGAGACTTTAAAAAAAAAAATCAGCATGATCACTCTTGATTTTGAGCTCAGAATCAAAAAGAACTTTTCTAAAGACTTGTTTTTCTTTGAGGCTAGAAATTCTGTCATCTTCATTTTTATATTCTCATTTCAATTGAATGCTTAAGTAAAGAATTGAAGAAATGCGAATACTTTGGGCATTCAAGATTGTGGTCGTCTGTTGTGTATGTGTTTTAGAACCTGAAACATGTTGTAAGGAGACCAAGCACAGTGTGGAGACAAATTTCAGCAATTTACGTTGGCTGCTGCTTGTACTGTAGTTTGGTTGTTTTTGTTATAATATTAGGGATAATTTTATACTATTTTTTTTTAATTTACGTTTAGAATGGAAGAGCAACCTGTTTGTTTCTACTTAGAAAAGATCCTTTCTAAAAATATGGAACTGATGGAAAAGAAGCTTACGGACTACATTGATCAGCAAATATATAAACTCCAGGAGCACATTGATAATAAGATTGCTTTGTTAATGGACTTGCTGCAACACCCCAACTCCCCACCCTCTGGGATGCCTCTAAGACATTATGACTCTGGAGAAAGACTTTCAAATGGAGAAAGATAAGCACTCAGCACGTACTATGTACTACAGATATTTATTACATATTTATTACAAAGTCAAAACCCCCCAAAAACTTTATAAAAATCAAGTATTTGATGTTCTTTGAAAAATCACCATTTTTTTTCAAAAAGTGACCTCAGTGTTCATTTTTACTGCACTCATAAATCCAGTACTGTATCATGATAGGGTCATAAGTTATTTTTGTTTGCAATATTTTTCACTTACAGAAATTTATGTATACTTCTGGGCTAAGCGTTTAAGATTTTAAGAATTTCTAATGCAGTTCATTAGTTTGTGTTGTATGTGTATTTCATAGAAGTATATTTTTTATTTATACAAAGGCTTTAGTCTTACAAGTATAAAAAATAATGCTTAGAATATTTGATAATTTTTCTTTTTCTAATTACTTGTTTTTGGAGAATTGGATATTTAAGACTTAGAACCTTTAATTCAAATCAGTGATTTACATTTTGTATTATTTGTCCCAGATAATGAAGAAGATGCTGTATTTGGCACATGTAAAATTAGTTTACACTGGGGTTTTTAATATTATTTTTCCAGTATAGCGTAACAGTAGGTAGAGAAGTAAAAAATCAGAACCAGCCTTTCCCTTGTTAGAATAATTATTTTAGATTTAGTGACAATGTAAAATGAGAGAAGTCATCTTGTTTTATCTCAGTCAACCCAGAAAGTATCAGGTTCTCTCTTCCTTTCTGAGTTGATACAGGTCCCTCTTTTCAGAGCCCTTTTCTGTATGTTTACATTGTAAAATGCTGTGGTTCTGCATTGAAGGGTTAAGGCATATGAATCAAGGAGATTGTAGTTCTCTCTGGCAGACTTATTTTTAGAAATTTTAGAAATTATAACTATTGTGTGTGTGTAGAAGGGTGATGTATTTGTATTTAAAAAAATAAGTATATCCACTCTGGTAACTACTTGTCTAAGTAAATAGAAATTTTTATTTTCAACTAATCTTTGCTTAACATGTTTTATTTTATGAGAAGAGGAGTTTCACACTCATTCACTATTTTGGTCAATTCTTTAAAATGAGGGCTAATTTATATACTTTTTGTTCATTTGTATCATACTTCAAAGGTGACACAGTAAATGGAACATACTTCACTATAGCCATTTGAGAATTTGCCTATTTTTCTAGTCTTTTCTAATTTATGGGACATTCACAACATCCATAGCTGTAAGATATTATTTCTTTTGTCACTCAGGAGAAATGTGTCTCACTGCAAGCTGAACCCTTTGTTTTTACAGCTCCTAGTAGTTGTAATATGTTGATTTAAGAATACCTCCTTACAGGATTCATCTTACAAGGCTCATCTTGATTACATCTGAAACAGAAATATGGTCACATCAAAACAATGTATAAAGGGTTCAGTGTTGAAAAGAGATGACAAAATATTCTTGAACTGAATTGTCCAGTTTGTAGATGGTAAAATCTCTCTAGAGAGATAAAGTCTTTAGTTCAGACTAATATGAAATAAGACTTTGAATTTGACCTATTACAAGATAGCAAAATTCTGTTAACCTTTATTTCTGAGTTCACATTAATTAATTAAAAGACTGAAACCTATGTATTAGAATTTAAATACTTTTCCTAATTTGCTTGCCATTATTAATGTGTCAGTATGGTGGTACAGTTAAAATCCACTGGTTTAAGAAACAATGAAACTTAGTGCTTTAAAAGAAATATTCTCCCTTTCTTTTAAGAATGCCACATATATTTTGTAGATTACATTCTGTTTATTATCAAATAGAGCACAAATGAATTAACTGTCCAGGTTTCTGTTGAAAACAATGAAAATGTTTTTTAAAAAGTAAACCAGAAAACAAATAGTCTTCTTTATAAAAATTAATTTAAGTACACTTTAAAATCCTAGTGAGTAGGGCTATAGTTATAGAAATGTTTTATTATAATGAGTACACATGTTTTATAAAATAATAAAAGTAACATATGATTATAGTATTAGAAACAATTCAGATGAACATTAATTTCTCACTTTCATCTTATTAATCTTTCCAACTTCTGCTTCTGAAGATCTGAATTACATTATATCTGCCTCTTTATCTACCATGTGCCTGTCAACCTGTGTGTGTGTGTGTTGGAAAAGACTTGATGGCAGATATACTAAACTAATATCGTTAAACAATTGTCTTAAGAGATATTCAAAGAATTAAAGGACAATGTGGACAAAGTGAAGAAAATGATGTATAAACAAAATGGAAATATCAAAAAGATAGAAAACCTAAAATTGAACCAAAAAAAATTCTGGAGCTGAAGAGTACAGTAACAAATGAAAAATTCACTAGAGGAATTCAGACACAGATTCAAACAGGAAAAAGAAAGAATTAATGAACTTGAAAATAGGACAAGGGAAATTATTCTATTTGGGAAAAAAGTGAATGGAGCCTAAGGGACCTGTGAGATACCATGAAACAGACCAAAAAATACATCATGGGAATCCCAGAAGGAGAAGAGAGAGACAAAGGGCCAGAGAGAATAACTGAAGAATTAATGGCTCTAGACTTCTCACATTTGATGAAAGGCATGAATTTAGACATCCAAGAAGCTTAACAGACTGCAAATAAGCTGAAATTAAAGAGACCCACGCAAAGATGCATTATAATTACACTTTCAAAAACCAAAGATAGAATCTTCAAAGCAGAAAAAGAAAAAAAAAGTCAACACATATAGGGGACAATCAGTAAGATTCTTAGAATACTTCTCATCAGAAGCTTTGGAGGCCTGAAAACAAGAAATATATTCAAAATACTAAAAACAAAAGCAACTTGACAACTGAGAATCCTATTTCCAGCAAAACTATCCTTCAGAAGTGAGGAAGAAATTGTCACATTTCCAGATAAACAGAAGCTGAGGGAGTTTGTTACTACTACACCTGCCCTGCAATGCTCAGGAAAGTTCTGCAAAGTGAAATAAAAGGACAGTATACAGTAACTTGAAGCCATGTGGATAAATAGAGACCTCAATAAAGGTAAAGACAATTATAAAAGCTGATATTATTGTAAAATATTGTAAAAATGGTTTGTAATTGCACTGTTTGTTTTATACATGATTTAAGAGACTAATATGCTTAAAGGGAAAAAACGATTATCATTCTAATAAACAGTATTATCATAAACTTGGCCTGGAACTCCAGATCTTGTTTTCTACATAATTTAAGAGATGAATGCATTTAAAAGAATTATTAGTTTGTGTATTGGGGCACATAATTTATAGAGATAAAATTCTGTAACATCAAAAACCAAAAGGGGTGGGGATGAAGCTGTAAAGGAGCAAAGTTTTTGTATGTTATTGAATTTAAACTGGTGTAAACACAAAATTAGGGTATTACAACTTTAGTATTATAAATCCCCATAGTAACCACAAAGAAAAGAGCTAGAGAATATACATAATGGAAATGAGAAAGAAATTTAAACATTTCAGTACAAAAAATTGACTGAACACAAAAGACAGTAATGCAGGAAATAAGGGATAGAAAAGTTGAAAGAACTATAGAAAACAAATATCAAAATGACAGAGATGCTTCCTTATCAGTAATTACTCTATGAAACCAGAAGTTGGTTCTTCAAAAAGATCAACAAAATTGGAAACCTTTAGCTAGACTAAGAAAAAAAGAAGACTCAAGTTACTAAAATTAGAAATGAAAGTAGGGATATTGCTACTGGTGGTACAGAAATAAAAATTACAAGAGAGTGCTGTGAATGATTATAGGACAAAAATATTGGATAATCTAGAAGAAGTGGGCAAATTCCTAGAAACACAGAACTCTACCAAGACTAAATTACAGAGAAATAGAAAATCTGAATAGACATATAACTAGTGAGATGATTAAATCAGTAATTAAAAACATCCCAACAAAGAAAAGCCCTAGACCTGACGACTTCACTGGTGAATTGTACCAAACATTTAAAGAACTGATACCAATTTTTCTTGAACTTGTCGACAAACTTGAAGAGGAGGGAACATTTCCTAACTCATTCTATGTGGCCAGGATTACCCTGATTCCAAAGCTAGACAAAGACCCAACCAGAAAACAACAGACCAACGTCCCTTACAAACATTGATGCAGAAGTCCTTAAGAAATAGCAGAATGAATTCAGCAGCATATTGAAAGGATGATATGCTATACCGAGTGTCATTTATTTTTATTCAAAATAGAACTGGGAATTCTAGCCTGAGCAATTAGGCAAGAAAAAGACATAAAAGGCATCCAAATTGGATGTCAAACCATGCAACATCTATTCACCATCTATTCACTCTAGAGAAGCAGCAACAGACTCGAGGAGCTTTACCACTCTGCCAACCACTCTATCAGGTAAGCGGGCAGGATGTGCCTGGAGTCCAGGACTCTTGTCTTTCTCCTTGTTTCCATCTTTCTGTTCCCTGTGCCCATGTGGAATTTGGTAGAAAACCTGCTTCTTTAGAACTGATCGCCTTTGACATTTGAAATCCAAGGCTGCTGAAAGGTGAAGCAACTCCTCTTCCATGGCCACCTCTCCCTAGTGAAGGCAAATCTTCCTAGCTGCCCCTTCCTTTTCTTACATCACTAGGTCCTCACTCTTAAGGACAGTCTCATGCCCTGTATAGGACAGCAGCCCAGAATTTTAGTTTTCTACCATTTTGACATTTTTCTCTCCAAGTGCTCTCCGAGAACATTACCAAGCTGACTTGAAGGAAAAAGCATAAGGACAGACAAACCTGAATTCTCCTTCCATCCCAGTTATTCCTACTGTATAACTCTGGATGAGTGGCTCTTATCTTTCTTGCCTCAGTTTTCTCATCTCCACAATTGGAGATACCACAGTCTATTTCATTTTCTTACATGAAGTTTATAGTAGTTGCCTCACACAGGCCTGGTATATAGGAGATGTCCAGCAAATGTTAAATTTTTCTCTCTCTCTTTCTCCTCTATCTTCTTAAATAGCAAGAGTGACATATGTGTTTCTTAGCATCATTACTATGCCAATACAGCTGAAAGTCCCTCTTCTGTATCCTATTGTAGGCTATAGGGAAGTCACATGCAAAGTCAATTATATTGAGCAGTAGTTCTTTTTTTATTGTTATTATTAAGGTATAGTCAATGTACAGTGTTGTGTTAATTTCTGGTGTACAGCATAGTGATTCAGATATATCTGTGATATACATATATATACATATATACAGATACACATATATACTTATGTATATATGTGTGTATATATATTCTTTGTCATATTCTTTTCCATTATATGCTATTACAAGGTATTGAATATAGTTCCCTGTGCTATACAGTAGGACCTTGTTGTTTATCTATTTTATATATAGTAGTTAGTATCTGCAAATCCCAAGCTCCCAATTTATCCCTCCCCATCCCCTTTCTCCTTGGTAACCGTAAGTTTGGTTTCTATGTCTGTGAGTCTGTCTCTGTTTTGTAAATAAGTTCACTTGTGTCCTTTTTTAAAGATTCCACATATCAGTGATATCATATGGCATTTTTATTTCTCTTTCTGGCTTACTTCACTTAGTATGATGATCTTCAGGTCCATCCATGTTGCTGAAAATGGTATTGTTTTATTCTTTTTAATGGCTGAGTAGTATTCCAGTGTGTGTGTGTGTGTGTGTGTGTGTGTGTGTGTGTGTGTGTGTGTGTGTGTTTCTGTTAATGTACTTTTTAGTTGTATAATTTCTATTTGGTTCTTTTGTTATAACTTCCATTTCTTTACTGACATTTCTGTATTTTCATTATTTCGAGAAGATTTCTTATTGATTGCTGAAGCCTTTTTAGGATGGTTGCTTTAAATGCTTTTTGGATAATTCCAACATTTCATTCATCTTGCTGTTAGCATCAGTTCATTGTCTTTTCTCATTCAGATATTACTTCTCTAGTTCTTGGTCTGACAGGTGATTTTCCATTGAATCCTGGATATTTTTGCTATTATGTTAAGAGACTAGGTCTTTGAAAAATCTTTAATTTTATCAGATAGTCACCCTGCTTAGGTTTGAATGCAAGTCCTGGTCTACTTTTGTGGGATAAGGTTCCAATGACAATTTAATATTCAGAGGCTTTACTGTGCTATTTTGATCTGTTTAGTTTCTCTGGTGCTACTGGGGCTCCTAGGCCCCCAACCATGCTGCCTGATGGAGCAGAAGGTGATTCCCCAGGCTAGAGCCACCTGCTACATCTATGTGGGAGAAGGGAACCTCTGGCCAGTGAGGACAAAGACACTTGATATGGTGGGATCCCCTTTGGGCTGCCAACTGGCCACCCCACTGCCTCTCAGTGGAGGGGAGGAGTGTCAGGACCAGTGAGGGGGAAGAGCACATCCCCTTGCTTCTTCCTGTCAGGGGGCTCCCACACTGTCTGCCTTGCCACCCGTGCTGGGCTAGCCTGGGCTTATAAATCCAGGGGAAATGAGCCCTCTAGAGCCACCTTCGTTGGCTAGATTCAGAGTTGGAAAACAGTAGGACCAGGCCCCCGCTTCTGTCCTGATGCTGTATTGCTTATCCGGGCCTAGGGTCCCTAACCAGTTTGCGTTCCTGTCCAACTTTCAGAGTTCTCCTTTGTTTGACCTTTGTTCCCTCCTCCTCCCGAAATGATGAAGTTACTCTTTGCAGGAAGAGCAGGGAGGAGCGGATCTAAGCCGTCTTGTCCACAGCCGGAGCTTCCTCATCTCATATTCCTAGACTGGCTGGGTCTGAGTGCCTTAAATCATACACACCTGACTTAGAACAGGTATCCTATTCAACTTTCATTTTTGTAATCCTTTTATCTAACTATAAAGTGTGAAAATCTTCCGGTGAGCATGTGCTTGAATCCTAGTAAATGACTCCATATTATTTCACTGTGTAGCTAAGACAAAGTCTAACCAGTCTTCTATAACTGAACCATTAAGTGTTAGAGTGTTTTTAACCTCCCCACGTTTCTGTCTTTTGTTCTTATTTTTTATTTGAAATTTTAAACCTTCTTTTGATTCCCAATCAAATCCTGAAACTTAATGTGAGGGAAATAAAACTTGAAAAGGTAAAGACTTAGAATTAAGTGATCCATATAGTATTTCTATTTCATGGGGCCTAAAATATACCTACACGTGGAACAGAATTCAGAACTCCATGAAAGAGCCGGTGTCCAGAGAGTTGATGTCACGATGCCTGTGGCCTGATAGTGTAGCAGCTGGAGCTGGACAGTGGCTGTGCTGCTGAAGTGAGCTCTTCAATCTTGAATCTTAATTCCTCCTAACAGGGGTGATTCCATCCCTCTCTCTCAACTTACGGGTTTGATGAAATATCCTGTTCCCTAAAGTTTTGGGTTTTTAAAAAAAAATTTTTTCCAGGTGGCCTTCATCCAGATCTGGATGGTTTAACTGTAATAAGTATGCTCAGCAGTAGAATTGTTTAAGCTTCTCTCCTGGCTCACTGTTCCCCAATTTCATTGTGTTAGATTAAGCAAATGGCTGATTCCAGATGAACTTGATTTCCTGGGAAGATTTAGGAGTAAAAAGGGGCAGAAAGGCCTCGGGTCTCCTAGAGAAACAGAATGAGGAACAAGGGATCCTAGAATCTCCTTAAACTGGGAGATGGCATGACAGTTGTCAGTGGGAGAATTAAAAACTTTTTTCCCTTAAAACGTAATCACTCACAAAATGGGTTTGTGTAGTCTGCGCATTACACAGCATATTTTGAAAAAAAATCATTCCCTTAATCATTCCCACAAAATAATATTTTTAAACTTGATGTACAACAAGGGGTCAATACTGACTCTGTCAGTAAATATTTCAGGAAGACCCAGGTGTTTGGGAATAAAACCATTTGCTCAGGTGCAGGCTGGTTTGTTATTTACAGCTGCATGTTTGTGCGTGTGAAAGGGAGAAAAAAATTCTTCCCACTTTCTTTCCTTCCTTCTCTCTGGATTTTGCATTTCAGTCCCATCTCATAAATAAACCCTTTTCTCCGTCTCTGGGACAGCTTAGCCACCCCACCCCCCCCCCCCCCCGCAAGAAAGACTCATTTGTGTTTTACACGCATGAGGATCTGTGGTTTGGGTTCACTTCTCCCCTGAAGGAAGCACATCAAGGTTGCTAAGTGGCTGTGTTGGGAGGGGAGCCACATTCACTGCTTGCCTGCGCCTCTCTGCCCAGGTGTGTGTAAGATGTTTGACCTCAAGGTTATGAATGCCATTGGTGGCGGCTTACTGACTACCGCTTTGTGCTGATGGGTGTTGTCGTTTGTCTTTACTACAAAGTAGCCAGCGCATTAAAGTGAGTGATGTGGGTCAGAGTGGCTCACACCCTCTAAGTGGGACACTGGGGCTCTGGATTGAGCAGGGTCAGTCCTTGCCCTGTGGCCACCCCCTGGGGGAGGTCGGGAACTGGCAGGAAGATTTGCGAAGACAAAGGCAGGGTAGAATCCTGGCTTCTTCCCCTCCTGGTTTGGGGCTGCGAGCTCACAAGTGGAATGTTCTCAGCCGAGTGGCTCTGTGCTGCTTTGCTGTCGCCTGACCTCACTGAGTTTACCCTCAGCTGGTTGATTGCACAGCGCTGCAGACTGCAGACTGTGCGTGTCTCTGCCTCTGGGCACTCAGAGGACAGGCTGAGATGACATTCTTAAGAGCCCCGAAGCCCCGTTGCTGTGGCCATACCCAGTAGTAATCGAGACAAGGTCACCGGGACTACAACCTCCACCACTGTGTCTTATCCCAGCCTCCAGCACTGTGAAGAATGCAGCCTGCCTGTCGGCTTTCATGCCCCCCGTCGTGCTTCTGTGACATCAGCAAGGTTCGCTGACTACAGAATGAGCAGTAGAAAGTAGTTATAAATACCAGCTGCTACCATGCAATCAGTTACAGAAACAAGGACTTTGTCATGAATATTTCCTCCTTATTTGTTATGAATACGTTGTGCGTATTTACATATATTCAGCAAATTTCTTCTCTTTCCTGTTTTCTTTCCTCTCTTATTCCCATAAGATGTATTGACTTTATATCAGCATTTAGTATTTAATTTTACATCATAGTACTTAAGTTACAGGATTATCAGGAAAATAGTAAACATCACTCAAGGACTTACCTCCCCTTCAGGAGAAGGAACTACTGTGTTTTTGGTTGTAAGCAGAATAGTTATCATGTTAGGTGTAATTATGACCTTATTACTATCTTTATCTGGAGATTAAGTATGGTTCAAGAAGATGCGTATGGGTGCCAATTGACAAAGGGTGGACTTTGATGGTTACTTTTATGGGTCAACTTTACTGAGCTAAGGGGTGCCCAGATAGCTGGGAAACCATTATTTCTGGGTGTTTCTGTGAGGGTGTTTTCAGAAGAGATTAGCATTTGAATCAACAGAGTGAGTAAAGTTCTGTCCTCACCAATGTATGTGGGCATCGTCCAGTCCATTAGGAACTGAATAGAACAAAAAGACAGAGGAGGAGCGAATTTAGTCTCTCTGTTCTTGAGCTGGGACATCAATCTTCTGCCCTCAGACACCAGAGATCCTGTTTCGTGGGCTTTTGGACTCTGGGACTTACACTAGCACCCCTGCCACCTCATACTCCCTCCCCTGGTTCTTAGACCTTTGGCCTCAGACTGGGAGTTACACTACTGGTTCCCCTGGTTCTCAGGTCTTCAGACTTGGACTAAATCATATCCTACAGGCTTTCCTGGTTCTCCAGCTTGCAGGAGGTGTATCGTGACATATCTCAGCCTCTATAATTGTGTGAGCCAATTCCCATAATAAATCTCCTCTTATATATCTATGTATATCTTACTGGCTCTGCTTCTTTGGAGAACCCTGCCTAACAGGGTTGGATTGGATGTGAAAAGCAGTTGCAAACTAAAGCATGTTTAGGACTATGAAAGTGAACCAACAAAGTCCACTTAAGTCATCTCAGTGTAGATTCACCTGAGCACCTCCTGGATCTAAAATGATGGGCTCAGCGAGGGCTCTGTGTACAGACACAGAAGCTTTGGTTCCTAAACTCAAGTACCTGTTAAGGGAGCGAAATCATACCCTGGAAACCTGTAGGTCAAACAAAATTCAGGTTTCATTAGAAGCAGGAGCAAAGGGCATGGAGACACAGCAGAAGGAGTAATTAATGTGGGGGTGGTGGGATGAGAGGCTCAGGGGAGGCTCCCTGAAGAGAAGGCATTAGCGCCTCATTTAAGCAGGTAGAGGAGGAGGGGAGGCCCAGCAGCCAAAGGAAGCGGCCCAGGCTCAGAGGTGCGGCCCAGGCTCAGAGGTGCAGACGTGTGGGACACGCAGAGGGAGGTGAGGCTGGGAAAGTAAACTCTGCTGAGAGAGAGAGGCCACACTAAGGGATGTGACCTTCATCCTGCCCTATGGAGCTCCGGCTTAAATCTCCTAGGGGTCCCCACTAGACTGAGGGTGGATCCGACCTTCCTACGTGAACACCCCCTCGTCTGAATCTTCTGCGGCTCTGAGCCAGCAAGTCTGGATCTGACACCACCTCAGTTAACCTGGTGTGTGGCACCTAACTCCTCCAAGCCCCCATTTCCTTGTCTGTGAAACAGGCAGTAGGACCCACTGGATAGGGTTGTTCTGAAGATTCAATGGGATGTCGAAGAGGAAAGATCTTAATTTATAGACAAATAAGGTAAAAATATGTTTCTCCTGAGAGGATGATGGGTCGCTTCCAAGCAATGCAGTGCGTACTGGTAAGACAGAAGTTGTAATAATTAAAGAGTTCACTAGTAACACGTGGTTACTTACTAAAAAGGGGTAAAAAAGATAAATAGGAAATGAAGGAAACGGCTACTCCCTCTGGGATGAGGCGCAGCGAACAAACATAGAACTAAGCATCTAACAAAGACAGCAGTTTCCAGCTGATGAAAGAAACTGAAGACATAAATAAATGGAAGATATTCCCATGTTCACAGACTGGAAGAATTAATTACGTTAAAATGTCTATACTATCCCCAAACAATATACAGATTCAATTCAAACCCTATTAAAATTCTAACAGCATTTTTCACAAAAATGGAAAACACAATTCTAAAATCTGTACAGAGTCCCAAAAGTCCCCAAAACCCAAAGTAATCTTGGGAAAGAACAAAGCTGGAGGCATCACACTTCCTGATTTCAAATTATATTACAAAGCTGTTGTAATCAAAACAGTAACGTATTAGCATAAAAACCAAAGAAACTAATAGATAGCCCGGACATAAACATATATTTTTTTCAATTAATTTTTGACAAAAGAGGCCAGATTAAACAATGGAGAATGTATAGTCTCTTCAAAAAATGGTTTTGGGAAAACTGGATATCTACTTGCTAAAGAATGAAACTGGACCCTTACCTTACAACATACACAGAAATCAACTCAAAATGGATTAATGAGTTGAATGTAAGACCTGGAACTATAAAGGCCTAGAAGAAAACACGGGGTAAGTTCCTTGGCATTTGTCTTGACATTTTTTGGATTTGACACCCAAAGCAAAGGTAAAAAAAAAAAAAGCAAAGTAAACAATAGGACTGTATCAGACTAAAAAAATTATTCACATAAAGTAAAACAAACCAAAATTAAAAGGCAACCTATGAAATGGGAGAAAAATATTTGCAAACTACACACTCTGTAAGGGATCAATATTCAAAATATACAAGAAACTCATACAATTTAATAGCAAAAAACCCCCAGCAACCCAATCAAAAAACGGGCAAAGGACCTGAATAGACACGTTCCTAAATACTACATACAATGGCTAACAGTTACATGAAAGGGTGCTCAACATTAGTCATCATCAGAGAAATGCAAATCAAAGCCACCATGGGATATTGCCTCACACCTGTTAGTGCTGCTATTATCAGAAAGTCAAAAGATAACAAGCATTGGCCAAGATGTGGAAAACAAGGGACTCTTGTACAATGTTGGTAGGAATGTAAATTGGTACAACCATTAGGGAAAACTGTCTACATGTTCCTCAAAAAATTAAAAATAGAACTACCATATGATACACCAATCCCACTATGGGTGTATATCCAAAGAAAATAAAATCTTGAAGAAATATCTGCATTGTCAAGTTCATTGCAGCATTACTCAAAGCAGTCAAGATATGGAAACAACCTATGTGTCTGTCAACAGATGAATGGATAAAATAATGTGATATATATTATATATATAATAGATTGTATATAAAAGAATATATAATATGTAATATATACATAATATGGAACATTATTCACCCTTAAACAGGAAGGAAATCCTGCCATTTGTGACCTGGATAAACTTGGATAACATTATGCTAAATGAAATAAACTAGACACAGAATGACAAATGCTGGATAATCTCACTTATATGTAGAACCCAAAATAGTCAAATTTATTGTTAACAGAGAGTTAGAACAGTGACTACCAGGGAAATGGGGAGACGTCAGTCAAAGGGTACAAATGCTCAGTTACAAGGTGAAAAAGTTCTGGAGACCTGATGTATAGCATGGTGACTGAAGTTAATAGTAATGCATATTGTATACTTGAATTTTGCCAAGTGAGTAGATCCCGTGTTCTCACTACACACACACACACAAATGGTAGGTATGTGAGTGGTAGATACATTAGTCAGCTTGATTTTGGTAATCATTTCACAATGCATACTTATATTAAAACATCATGTTGTATAAACTTACATATATACAATTTTTGTCAATCACACCTCATTGACTAAAATAACACAGGTGTTATTTTTGTTAAAAACCTATAAAATGCTATTTTTGTAGGGACATCACTCATCAGCCACAGAGAAGAAAGAAAAATAGAAGGTTTGTATCTCAGCAAGTGGAGTTACCAACCATTAGATTGCATTGTGAAGTATGTTTGTTCACATTCAATTAGTTTCTTTTTTAAAACCATCGTTCTTCAGGCCCTAAGACATTTTTACCCTTTATGAACTCTGTGTAGGGAAAGCGTACATATTTTTCTCCCTCGAACTTCACTCTGGGGAAATAAATTCCTGGTGGCTTACTCTGTGATGAGCTAAATACAGTTTACTTTTTGCTGCGTGGCCGTGGGGATCTCACGTGGGAAACAGAGACCCACAAAGCCCTGAGCCTGACACTCAGTCCCAGTGAGGACTGCACCCGGACACTGAAAGACCAGAAGGAAAAGTATCAGGAACCATCTTTTCTCACCTTCAGTAAGCAGAGACTTTGGTCTCCTAACAAGGGTGGCTGAAGTCCCTGGCCAACCTGAAATACCTCGGTTGGAAAGAGGTCAGCGGCTTCTGGGTGACGACAGTGAGGTGATGGCTGGCTGAGGACTGTGAGCCCTGGCGCACAGCGAGGCTGAGAGCTGTCTCGGGTCGTAGTTTGTAAATGGAATGGCCACAGTTAGTACCCAGCTAGTCTAGTTCCACATTCTAGGCCCTAAAACACTAAACTTCACACTCAAAGGGGAGGCAATGTGAAAATTAAAATACATAACCTGTATCTTGATTTAATGTTCTGATCGCCCACACACCCCGTGCAGCCACCTCAAACTGCAGTGGTCACTTGACCCCTCTGAAGGTGCATCTGGCCACCCCCATTTCCCAGACTTGATTTCCTGGGCGTGCCGCATACACGCAGATGAAAGTTACAAAACAAAATTTAATAGAGATTTTGTACATCCTCAGGTCTGCTTCTCCTGTTTGAGCAAATTCAGCCAGCATTTTCTTAAGAAATAAAAATCTTTATAAAGCAATTATATATATATATATATATGTATAGCAATTTATAAATATAGGAGCAATACCTGTGAATCCCTAACATATATAAAATATAACTTAGGTCTTTATTAATGTGGAAAAATTAAGAAATGGAAGATCAAGAATTAAAGCCTATCTGAATTATTTCTACGACTATAATCATGAATATTTACTGTAATCACTTTATAAAACATAGCTTAAGTGTTCTAGTTATAACTGTATTAAGGCAGTTTGTGAATCAAGAACAGACCACAACCATCAAAAGCTGTATATTTATTAACGAAAGTGTTCGGCTTTAAGTGAGACACATTTCTCCTGAGCGCTTAAACAAATGCTACCTCTAATGGCTATGTATGTTAGCAACAGATTAGGAGAAGACTGATTAAAGTGATACACAGGTCCTCGTGTCACTGAGGTCAGAGTGATTCATAAATGAGCAAATGTTATACTAGTTCTCACTTTAAAGAACTGAATTCATCAAAATATTAAATGAGTGTAAACCATCCTTTTTCATCTTAAACAAATATGAGATGAAAAGAAAATATTTTTATTCATTTAAGACAACTAGTTTCCAGAGTGGATGTGAGGTCGGCCGGGACCTGGGACCCTTTACAAGACTGCTTGCAACTGGACAAATGTCTCCTGCCTCCTCAAGCAACAGAATACAAACTATGAGTGACTGAAAATAGCTGCACGCATGCCCAGTTGGGGCAAGGATGAACCATAGGCTACAAAACGGCTGCCACTTCTGAGGTGTCTGGAGTAAAAGCAGGGGGCTGCTCCTGATCCCAGCACACAGCACCACCAAGAGGGTGGGCAGACCACCTAAGCCACGCCTCCCGCCCAACCCACGACCTGCCCCTGCTGTTACCTTTTAAGGACCCAAGCAGCTCCTCTGCAGGAGCGAACAAGGGTACCTCTTTCTTGTTTCTGTTCCCTTGTGCCACAGCATGAGCCCCAATAATGCCTTGCCTGAAATTCTCTTCTAGCCTCTTACCAATCTCTTGATTAAAGAATCCAAGGGCCCGGGTCGGTAACAGATGCATTTATTTTTTAGATGCAAATATATCACCATACAACACATATACAATAGGTATAAATTCTGAAAATTAAGTCTGCCAGGGAGAACTGCAGTCTCCTTGATTCATATGCCTTAACCCTTCAGTGTAGAACCCAGCATTTCACACTTTAAGGACAAAGAAACGGGCTCTGGAGAGAAGAACCTGTATTAGCTTAGAAAAGGAGAGAGTTCCTTCTACTTTCTGGGTTGACTATGATAAAACAAGATGACTTCTCTCATTTTACATCAACCACTAAATCTTAAGTAATAACCTAAGAAAGAATAGGTCAGTTCTGATTTTCACTTTTCTATCCACAGCTACCACGTAAAAGAACATAAAATTCATGGCCACAATGTAAACCAGTTTTAAACATGCCAAACATCACGTCTGATTTCTTATCTGAAATAAACAATTAAAAATGTAATGTGACCTGACATTAAAGATTGCAAGTCAATTACAAACAATCAATTAGAAAAAGAAACAATACCAATAAAAATACTCTAAACATTTTTATACCCCCGAACACGAGGTCTTTTCATTAAGAGTACTTCGGTCAAACACACATGTAATACAAATAAACTGCATCAGACCCTTAAAAATCCAGAACACTTAAGCAACCCAGAAGTGTATGTGAATTTCTTATAAAAGGGAAAAAATATGCACAGAAAAACAACTTACGACCCTATCATGTTAACTCTTAGTGTACAGTACTATTTACAACAAATATAGTTAATGAACGCTGAGGTCACTTTATGTAAGTAAATGTTAATCCTCAAATGATAGTAAATAGTTGCTTCAACTTTTGGGGGAGTTTTGGCTTTGTAATAAATATGTAATAAATATCTGTAGTACATAGTATGTGTTGAGTGCTTATCTTTCTCCATTTGAAAGTCTTTCTCCAGAGTCATAATGTCTTAGAGGCATCCCAGAGGGTGGGGAGTTGGGGTTTTGCAGCAAGTCCATTAACAAAGCAATCTTATTATCTGTGTGCTCCTGGAGTTTACATATGCGCTGATCAATGTAGTCTGCAAGTTTCTTTTCCATCAGTTCCATATTTTTAGAAAGAATCTTTTCCAAGTGTGGACAAATGGATTGCTCTTCCACTCTAAAAGTAAATTTAAAAAACAGCAATATAACAATTATCCCTAATATTATAACAAAAACAACCAAACTATAGTACAAGCAGCAGCCAACATAAATTGCTGAAATTGTCTCCACACTGTGGGTCTTCTAACAACATGTTTGCAGGTTCTAAAACACATACACAACAGACGACCACAATCCTGAATGCCCAAAGTATTCGTATTTCTTCAATTCTTTAAGTATTTAAGCATTCAATTGAAATGAGAATATAAAAATGAAGATGAAAGAATTTCTAGCCTCAAAGACCAAGTCTTTAGAAAAGGTCTTTTTGATTCTGAGCTCAAAATCAAGAGTGATCATGCTGATTTTTTTTTTAAGTTCTCCATGTATGTCTTCCACGTACTTCCCCAAGAAACTGTGCAATTTAAACAGTTTTTTTTCATTCACACAACCTTACCAAATTACTGGAACCTCCTCTGAAAAACTGTGCTCAGGTTTTAGAGTGGACAGAAGTTTTCATTTCTCTGGGATAAATGCCCAGGAATACAATTGCTGACTCACATGGTAACTGTATCTTCAGCTATTAGAAACGGCCAAAATACATTTTAGAGGGACTGTACCATTTTTAGTCCCCACCAGTGATGTATGAAAGATCCAGTTTCTCCACATCCTGATCAGTATCTGGTATTCCTACCATTTTTTAAACTTTTACTTCAGACACGTGAGTAACTGTAAAGTGGTATCTTGTGGGTTTAATACGTGTTTCCTTAACAGCCACGAGACCAATGTTGATCATCTTTTCACGTGCTGATTTGCTATCGGAACATCCTCTCGGGTAAAACGTCTCTTTATGTCTTTTCCCCATGTCCTAACTGGATTTTTAAAATGTTGAGTTTTGACAGTTCTCTTTATATTTTAGATATAAGCCATTTGTTGCATTTGTAATTTGCAAATATTCTGTCCCACTTTGTAACTTATATTTTATTCCTCTTAAGAGATTCTTTCACAGGGCAGAAGATAAACATTTTTATGGTGTCCAATATATCAAATTTTCAATTATCCTGCTTTTGGTGTCATATCTCAGAAGTCTTTAGGTCTCCAAGATTGTCTCCTATATATTATTAGAAAAGTTTTATAGCTTTATGTTTTACATTTAAGTCCGTGATCCATTGTCAGTTAATTTTTGCATAAGGTACTAAGTTTAGGTCATGTTTTACTTTTTACCCAGTGGATATCCAATTGCCCCAGCACCATGTGTTTAAGACTATTCTTTTATTGAATTGCTGTTGCATCTTTGTCAAAATCAGTTGAGCAAATTTATGTGGGTCTATTTCTGGGCCCTTTATTATGTTCCGTTGACCTACGATTCTTTCCCTCTGCCCACACTACACAGGCTTAGATAGAGACTCTCCCTGTGTAAGACTTGACATTGGGAAGAGCGATTCCTCCCATTTCATTCCTCTTTTCCAAAGGTTGCTTTAGCTATTCTACCTCTTTTGCTTTTCATATAATTTTTAAAAATAACCTTGTCTATGTCTACAAAGTATTGTGCTGGGATATAATATGCATTACTTTAAGCCTGCATATCCATGGGGGAAAACTGACAACTTTCCTGTGTTAGAAACTGAATTTGTAATTTAAAAGTTCCAAGGAAAGAAATATCCAAGCCCAGCTGGTTTTGTTGGAGAATTCTACCAGACATTTTAAGAAGAATTAACACAAATTTTACAATATCTCCTCTAAGATGTAGAACTCATTTTATGAGGCCAGTATAATTGCCCTAATATGAAACCAGACAAAGACAGTGTTAGAAAAATACAGAACAGTATCTCTAATGAATAAGATGCAAGAATATTCAGCAAAATATTAATAAATCAAATCTAGCATTATATAAAAAAGAATTATATAGCCCACGACCAAGTGGTATTTATTCTAGGTATGCAACGTGGGTTCAATATTTGAAACTAATGTAATTCACTCTATCAACAGACTATAGGAGAAAATGCGTATGTTCATATTAATTGCCAAAGAAAAACTATTTGACAAAATGCTATACTCATCTATGACAAAAGACACTCTCAGATAACTAGAAACTAAGGAACGCTAAGCCCCACAGTCCCTAAGCAATCTGACTTCTTTCCACCTTTTGGAATCATTGTATGTTTGCTGTAGTATGTCCAGGGATTTTCAGAACAGGGATATTCCACTTCAGCTAGACCCAGAAGAAGTTTTAAAATCTGTTTTAGTTTTTCTATGTTTGCTTCCATATCCTAAAGCCGTTAGTTAACATTGATAAAGACTATGAACAGTTAAAGACTACTGCTGCCTTTCCATTTCCATGCAGAATAAGAACCACCTTTTTTTCCAATCATGTACTAAACTCCTCAAATTTCAATGCTGTTGGAGACATTAAGAAAATTTCAACCAATAAAACTACCTCATTTTAAAAACTCATGTGAAAAAAACTAAGCCTAAAGATTTAAACAGGAAGAAAAAAGAGTTAATCCAGAACTATGAACAGAGTCCTGAATTCCAGTCTACTGCAATGTTTGGACACAGTACATCTACATAAGGACGGGGAACATGCTAACGCTTAGGCACCCCTCACTCAAAGCAGGCGGGCAAAACACTGAAGTTATGCGATCAGGGGGTAAGGGCCTATATGCTATAAATAACTGAGAGCTCAAAAATGTGTAGATGCCTCCAAAATCGGCCTACGTCACACAATATCTACAAAGAAACACTGGTACAAGGCTCACTTCATACAATCAGGCAAACATGGACATATGGTTACACAGCTCCTCTCCATCCACACATGTAACTCTACTCCAGCCCTTACCTGATGCTCACCCTCCTTCCACAAAAAGCCTGAGATGTGCTCCGCACCTCCACGCCTCCAGTTTTACACACCTCCTCCACATTCTACTCTGCAGAACATTTCTTTCCTCTAAGTGTCTTAATGGTAAAATGCAAAAGCTCCTAAAATTACTCTGGAAACATTTTCAGGCAGTAGTTTCTGAAAAAACCTGTTCTCCTCCAGCTGCCTCTCCCACCCAGCAAAGCTGAGCCCCACTTGCCCTGAGTACTTACGTGACACCAGCAGTGCCTTCAGCGGGCGCGGTGATGCCTTCCTGCCACTTGCTGGTAGGCCCCACACGGAGATGGCTCACTTGGCTACATAAATTCTGCAGGAGAGGCAGCAGCTCGGAGTTGGGTATATGTGAGCTGTCACTCGCCTTCTTTGGTAAGAAAGAAGATACTGCTTTCTTAAGATCATTCTCAAGAAGAGAATGGTTTTGTGGCACAATTTTACACTCCTGGAGGTTTGTGATGGCTCCTCCACCAGCTGGCTGTGCACTTTTATCAACGGAAGCTTTGAAGTCTTCAGTCACGTTTCCGGATGTCAATCCAGTTCTGAAAGGAAAAGGTGTGGAGGATGACTTGGCGAAGGCTCCTGAGGTAGATGAGGAGTGTAGTCCAATCATATGCTTGTATCCGGAATTTCCCAAAACCGACTGAAGCTGCTCTCCAATGGGAACGCAATTCTAAGCAAGAGAAATACGGAAATATTAACACTAATCATGAGGGCAGCTCCTTCCGGAGTGACTGACAGTCAGGCACTGCGCCTTCCTTCACTCGATCCCTAGTATATCCAGACGGAGTCGGCTACCGTCACCGTCGCACTGTTAAGTTGAGGAGACCGAGACTAAAGGTGACTTGGCCAAGGTACACAACCAGTCAGTGGCAGGACCGGGACCAGGACCCCAGGCCACCTAACTCCAGAGCCAGGACTTTTAATCATTTCACTGTAGTTTTGCTAAGGAAAATATTGAAATAAATATCACTCCTCGTAAAGTTGCACGGGCATATTTTAATGTTTCCACTACAAAGGCCTCCTTAATTTACGGTAATAAAATGCAGTATTCTCAACTGAGTCACGATAATTGATACCTTTCATACAACTAAAAGTCACCTGTCCACTTTCACATGTGGTAAGCCAACCTAAGGATATCTTCTGCAACTCATTTTTCATGGAAGTTACACTAGCTAGTTACATACATAGAGTCTGATGATCTATGGGTACACTTGTGACATTTTTCAGTGACTAAAATGAGCCACCTATTGTCTGTCTCAGATTTAATAATTTGTAAGGATAATCCATTATGTTCTGTGGCCTCAGCCCAGCCGGCTGTGCTGCGTGACTTCCTGAGAAGCCCTGGCTCACCTCTGAGAGGAGGTCACATG
Source organism: Camelus ferus (assembly GCF_009834535.1). Taxonomy (NCBI): domain Eukaryota; kingdom Metazoa; phylum Chordata; class Mammalia; order Artiodactyla; family Camelidae; genus Camelus; species Camelus ferus. The sequence goes on from NC_045706.1 coordinate 8,327,918, forward strand.
TCTCCTCTACAGGGCACATTCTTGCTATGCTGTCCAGTATTTCGACAGGAGAAAAGCAAATCTGCCCCCAGCCTAGACAGCCGTTAGCAATTCTGAACATAGAGCTCTGCTAGAGAGACTTGTCAGGGGACAGCATCTCATTCTCACTGTTGCTCAGTACCTGGTGAGAGAGGCTGACAAAAGTATTATTCAAAATTAGCTGAAGACGGTTCACAAATTTTCTAGATATTCTGAAAAATTTTTCTTGGATTAAGCCAGCCCAAAACTCATTCATTTATCAAATATTTACCATAAATCTACTCTGTGTTAGGTACTATTTCCGATACTAAAAATAAGACAGTGAACAAAACAAATGAAAATTGCTGATTGCTGATCTGTGGATACTATAATCTAGAGAGCAGGGAGAGACAGAAAACAAAGACCGACAATACATCACACAGATGGAGACAGTGATAAACACTGCAGGGAAAATACAGCAGGAAAGGGAATAGTGAGAGCCAGGGAGGTTGGCGGGGCGGGACAGGAGAGCCACCATGCAACTTCTCCCACTGGACTGCACTTTGGAGAAACTCTCTTTATAAGGAAATCTATCGTCTATTAAATGCAATTTTTAAATAAACTTTAAATTACTCCTAAGGGAACATCACTATGTATAATTATATTTACAAAATTTGAAAGTTAGAAAACTCTCCTTTGGTGGAAAGGAGCTTTACTCAATCATTAAGGTAAAACTCAATTATTTTTGGTAGTGGTGTAATTTTAGTACTGCAAAAAAAACTTTGATAGAAAATTGAAAATTCTACAAAACAATAATCACATAAATAGTGAAATTAACCTTAAAATTGTACATCACAATTGATTTGGCAGAAATTTTAATTGGAAAAATCCAATGCAATTAAGGCATTTGCTGTTTTTTTCTGATTTATCATAATATTTTGGTTATTATAAGAAATTCACTGATTATAAAAATTAGGCATTTTTCTGAGATGAAGGCTCTCAAGGTAATTATTTTTCACTTTGTGTTAAATATCAATAAATTCACAGGTAAATCTATATGGCAGTGCAGTAAATCAACCAACCTGAGGTGCTGGTGGCTATTCTTCTGCTTCCTTTTGTTTGACTTTATTCAATTCTTAATTTTCTCGAGCTGTCATATGTTGCCTTGCAAGGCACATCAAACCCTTTTAAAAGTAGGCAGAGGAATATGTATAAAATAATTCATACATACTTTGTTTAGGGTCCATGTCATATGTTATGTGAAAAAAAAAAAAATAGAGCAGCCTAAAAAAAGGAAAGCATTTAGGTAGAATCATGTCCATACACTTATATATGTGTACACTTGATTTCATATATGTGCATATATTCTCCCAGATTTCTAAAAAAGTGTTTATCTCTGAACATCTTGTAGGAATTCTGAAAGCATTTTCTTTAACTTTTTAATTATAAAGAATTTGAACAAGTATCACCTTGAAAGGGCAAGGAAAAAGGATATTTTTATTTCAAAGGTGAAAAATAAACAGTGTAAATCCTGAATAACTAAATATATTTTCTTTGAGAAAATGGGGCACGTCTTTCCTTCAGGTAACATTAAATGACAACTACACTGCTAGGCCCTCTGATACAGAATTCCTATTCAATTACTCTGAATTGCTCAAGCAAAAACAAATCAATCAGCACACTTGAACTTCAAATACAAGTAAATAAGGAATCACTTAAATAAAACTTTCTAGAGAACAAGGAGCCACAAGGGACAGGAGAAGCAGGGAGGGCCCAGGAAGCTGCTCCCAGGTCCTCTCCTTCCCCTTCAGGACAGGCCCTGCCCCGAGGGACACACGAAGGCTCCACAGTGTGAGTGTGTGCTCACCCCTCTTCCGCAGAAGGGGCAGTTCTCACCACAAAACGTCCCTACTTTATACTCGACGGAAGGTTACAGGGCTCACATGACCCTTTCCAGAAAGACATTCCGTGGATTCCAGGTTTGTTAACAATAATCAATCCTAAAGAGCCAGGTATCTCCTGTAAGAATCGTTCCATAAATACAGCCTCCCCACTAGAAAAAGGTCCTTTATTAGCATGTTTAAAGGAGATTTAACTGGATCACCTGTTTCTCAGGGTGCTCCCCAAGTGTCCCCATATGTAATGATTTAGCACAGGTGGGGGTGGGGGCAGTGAAGCAGGTTAGAATACATGTGTTGGGTAGGAGGACTGCTATGTGTTTCCACATGATTAAAATTCTAGAAGGACTGATAAAAAAAACGTTGCCTGCCATTCCGGTTCCACAAGGATCAAGTCACTCTCCAGCCAGGGCAGTCGTCCACTGACAGTGCACCCTAAGAGAATTCAGAATGGAGACAAACAGGAACCATTCTGTGCTTTGGATATACTGGCCCCTGGGTAGTTAAGGTGCGTATCTAAGAAAAAATGTCAAATGACGTCAGATTCTTGCATCTTCCTACACATAGAAAAGCACTAAAATCATTAACTTGAGCTGTCTGTTCTCTGTGATTTAACAGAATTCTTTTGACGCTTATACATGTCTTTTCCCAGCAAAACATAAGTTCATATATATCCTGGCTCCTCCCCTACCTCTTCAAAGCAATCTCTCAGAGCTCTCTGACAGGCTGTCTCCAGGGCCACAGTCCTTAGTAAGACCCCCCAAAAACACTTAACTCACAGCTTTTACATTGTGCATTTTTATTTCAGTCGACGGATACTCATCAAGCTGAGAAACAGGAAGAGACTGGGAAAGCACTTTTGCATTTTACCTAATGCACTTGTGAACTGACTGAAACTCGTGAAGAGAAAATATATCATTTTGGGAATTAAACAAAAAGAAAAAACTTAAAGACATGGCAAAAAAGAAAAACTACTTATCCATGTCATTTTTTCCCCCATGGTCGTTTTTAAAAGATAAAAATCAGCCCATAAACTGATTTCAATTCATTAACTCTCTCTAATGCTTCTTAAATCTTGCACACACACAAGTATTTCCTCTGTTTTTAAATTTTTAATCTCCTTCTATCTCCACTGGATCATTCCCCTCAAACATTTATTCTTAAAATGTACTATGCATAAGACTCACCTGGCATTGCCTGTTTATAAGAACTGATTCTTGGATCTCATCCCCAGGGTTTCTGGTCATGGGTGAGGACCAGTGTTCTATACTTTATAAACATTCCAAGGGATTCTGATAAGGGCAGGCTCCTTATCTCTATGATCCTTGAAACCAACCCACTTCACCCTGACTGCCGGCACATTCCAACCACCCATCTACTATCTAATCCCTCAAAATCTGCTTTCTACCTCATCACTATTCAAATCAACCCCTCAAGATCTCCGAGGAATACTTGGTTGATAATACAAAGAGCATATATACTGTATACTTATTAGGAGCCATACACAAGACAGACAGGTTCCTGCTCCCACAAAGCTTATATTTTAGTAAGATAAACAGAATAATACATAAACAACAACAAAAATAGTGAAGAAAGTGCTGATGAAAATATGATACAGATATTGAGTGAAATGCGAATATTTTAAACTGGATGGTTGGAGAATGTCTCATTCAAAAGGGAATATTTAAGATGAGACTGGAATAACAAGAAAAAGGCAGACTCACTAAGGTCAGGAGGAGAGGTTTCTGGCCAAAGAGAACAGGTAAGAGTGCACAGGCCCCCAGGAAGGAGCACATCTGGCTGTCTGCGGAACACACACATCAGAATGCCTAGAGCAAGGCGTCTCTGTGGCAGGCAATGAGGCTGAGGGGACAAGGAGGGCCCAGGTCTCAGATGCCAGAGTAAGGATCTGGCTTAATTCTGAGTGTGATGGGAAGCAGCCAAGGAGTTTACACAGGGGAAGGAAGAGTCCAATTTACCCTGTCAGATCATTCTGGGTGCACTGAGCAGACGGACCGCAGTGGAGCACGAGGACCAGTTAGCAACCTCCTGAGGTAAGGAGGTGAGATAATGGCAGAGAAAGGAAAGCATGGACCCTGTCCTTTCTGAAACTCTCCCTTCCATGGTTTCCACAATCATCATCAACTCTCCTGGGTCTCCTATGTCTGCCCACTGCTCCAACGACACTTGTACTGAATTAATATTGGCAAATCTCACAAAAGTTACATGAGGTTTTCATTTGTACTATTTGTTTTAAACTTTCACATTCATCCTGTGATATGAGCAGTATTATCATTTAGATTGTAAACAAGGAGAATCTCTATTCACTGCTGTCTCTGCTCCTCTGGTTCGTTCCCTCTCCCTGTTCCTACCAAACGTACCTACTGTCTAGGGTCTTTGCTCCAGTCTCTCCCTTCACCACCTGCCTGTCACCCGCAAAGGGTGCTCTTCCCAAACCTCCCTCCACTCCACCACCCTGGCCTGTGTTTCCAAATGCTCCCAGCAGCATCCCAGGGAAGGTTTTATTCACGTCTAAAACTCAGTACTCCCCAAATTAAACTCCTTTTCCTCCCAAAGTCACCTCCTCTCTTGGTCCCTCCTTGGTATACTATTGGTATCACCACTTTCAAAACCTTAGTTTCATGTTTGACTCTATTTTTCTCCAACAATACCAACATTAAGTTAGTCGTCAAGTCCCAATGGCCCCACTGTTTTCGCATCTCACAATCCAGCATCAGGTTACTCTGTCCAAGTCTAGGCTTATTAACCCTCATCTGGACGAGGGAAATAACAGAGAGCTGCTTTCCTTCGTGTGGCCTCCACTTCTACTGACTCATCTTTCCTACTGATTCATTCTGTGCATAAAAACGGATTAGAATTTATTCAAACCTAGGTTGAAAACGCCTACAAGGTTTAAAACAGCATTCAAAATCCTCTATGATCCCGCCCCAGTCCCCCGTCCCTTCTCCACTCCAGAGAAACGAACTTCTGTTCATTTCCTACCTACAGCCCATTCCTTCCAGCACTGAAGATTTCATCCATGCTGTTTTCTACCTGTCCAGTGGCATCCTGCAAATCTACTTGCCCAAACCCTCCCTTCTTCTTTCAAGGTTTAGATAAAACGCTACTTCCTCTAATGAGCTTTCCCAGTCCCCCTCGTCATCCCCCACTTAGATGCCCTACCTCACCCAACACCACCGTGAAGCTCCTTAAGGACAGGCTGCAGACTGACCTTTGAGCCCCTAAAGGAACCAAAACAGTGCTTTATTCTCTGAGAAGGTGCTTAAAAAGCACTTGCTGAATGAATGAGCAAGAGAATTCATGACACACTGTGGGGTCTGTAACAAACATATTGCTTTTGAAAGATAGTAGGTCCACAAAATGCTGTTTTTACATAAGTCCGTAAGGGTAACACTCAAATCAGTAATAAGTTGAAAGAAAAAAATGTAAGTCAGCACATGTCCTTTTAAAAAGCCATCATTTAAAAATGTTAATGGCATCAGAAAAGAAATCCATTTCTACTCACCTGCTGCTGAAATCTAACCATATTCATCAACTGCTGAGCTCCAGGTGATAACTTTGACCCCATGGACTCCATGATGGTTTGGACCCTCTCCAGGTCTATCCTTGATCCTAGAGCAGGAGAGCTTGCGGAGGAATTTGTGGAAACTGGCCTCATGTGTACCACCACTTTACTGATGAACACACACTGCTTTTCCCCAAAGGAGAGCAACTGTTATAATACAAAAGTGCAGCAAAATTAATAATGATATTAAAAACAATCATCATTTAAGGCCACTTCTTGTTAATTCCGAAGAGTGAATCATTCAAGATCTAAAAATTAACTTCAAGAACATTTTTAGGTTTCCTCTAGAATATTCACAGTCAGAAAAAGACTCAAAGAATAATGTAATGTTTTAAAAGTCCTTTTAAAATAAAGTATTATGTGTAAAGGAATTAAAGATAAACTATACCAATCTGAGATCTTAACATACTGAAACTTGCTATAGCATTATTTAATGTAAGACTGTCCAGAATCTCACTCACAGTGTTTGCTGAAATACTAAATATAAGTCAGAATTTTGGAATTTAGAACCATAAGGAAAAGTCAAGATAACAGAATAGAGCTCAACAGTTTACCCATAGAAATGATGAATTCAGCATGATTTTCTAACTTTTCAAAAGATTAAATGAAGGTCAAGCTTTGAGCCTAGTTTTCCTGGCTTCTATCCCAGGAATTTTTCCAATCCTTTATGCTGCCTCAGCTTGTCCACGCTTCTAAACCAAAAGACATTTCATGTGTGGTGAGGGACAACAAAGGAGCAGAGTGGAAAGAAAACAGGATTGAGAAGCAGACAGGCCTGAGTTCAGTGATGGCTCTGCCTTGATGCCCCTGGGTAAATGTCAACCAGAGTCAGGAGTAAAATGATTTCACATGGTTGTTTTGAGGATTACGTGTTAAAAATTTCCAGTATATATCATTGAGTAAATGCTCAAAGCTATGCAGCAGTAACTATTACTTTTAACTTTCACACACTGCTGCCCCAGGAGAAGCCCTCACACAGACCCAAGGATTTCCCTAAATGAAACACTCTGTGCACGGCCTGGCTCTCCCACAGCACAGTTACACACACCATTCACCTTCAGAGACACAGCAAACCCATAAATCACACAGACGCAGGTGAATACAGACCCATTCAGTAAAAACTCAGCGTGGCCCCAAAGACGTGACTCTCAGCAACACGGAAGGAAATAGCGCATGAGTTGCATACACCCACATTCCAACCTCCATGTTGTCCCTCTTCTGCTTTTTAACCTGAAAGCCTTTCTCACTAGGGAACGTGGCACCTATTATTCACACTGAATTGACTTATTATCTGTCTTGACCACTGTAATATTCTCAACGTTGAGGCCTTCATTCCAATTTATTTCATAAATGCCAACTCCTAGTGCTCAGAACAGTATCTGGCATCAACAGGCACTCAAATGTTTCTTGGATAACGAGTCACTTTATTTAAATGGCTTTGGAAGCTATTACTATATCCACCTAAAACATCATCTTGAGACAATCAGTTCTGTGGTCTTCTGTAAACAATAATCAGCACAGAATTGTAGACATAAAAATAATCAATCCAAGGATTTATTTTCTTCCATCCCCTAGTATTACCCATGAAGTAGGTCCAAACAGGTGAAGAAACTTGCCCAGGGTTCCTCTGCTCGTCAGCAAGAGAGCGCATTTAACAGTCAGGGCTTGTGATTTCCAGCTCAGCACCGTTTCCCTAGACCCTGACGACATCATTAAAGTTCACCTTAACGATACTTTTCATGCTGAAGACACAAGTCCAAATCCCTTTAACTTTGTGGTGCCCTTGTCTGAAACGTCTCTAGTTGTGTTCTGTCTTTTTAACTATTTAGATATTTGGGGACCAAAACTGCTTGTGGTTTTCTTGCCACTTTACTTTTATATAAAGAGAAACAAAATTTTTAATTCAGTTTCTCAAGGCTGAAAAGTACAATACATCTCTGTTAACAATAGGACATGACATGATTATGGCTAATAAATGGTCAGATTTTAACAGAAGAATGTTGATTATTTTTTAGAAAAGAGTTTTTTTTTAACATGTGTACTAAGTATCTCTGAACTAAAACCAGGGACTAAATGGGACTAAGTACATTACCAAACAAACAGAAAAGAAGTACATACAGTAGAAGAGCAACTGTAGTTTTCAATTTAGTTAAAATGTGGGAACGACTTACCTTTATTTTACAAGCATGTGTGGAAGACTCCAATTCTAGGTAATTTTTGTACAAAATAATCTTTTCATGTTCACTAAAAATAAAAGAGTTAGTTTATTAAAAATTTCATACATTATCACTTTTAACAGTTACATTTAAAAATAAAGGTTTCCACGGCAACATTCAGCTCCTTAGAGTCAGTCTTCCTGGTGAGGCAAAAAGAGTTGGGGCTTCCTTCCGAATTGCACTCAGTATAAAGATGGCATCTGCCACTTACTAGCTACAAAGAGAATTAAATCAGGTATCAAATGTATAATCACGTAGCACAGAGCATGTTTCAAAGCTCAGTAACATGTCTGTTATATTCAACATGCATAGTCTATGAAACAGTTCATATTTTGATTCATATTAAAAAAAGATTCAGACAGAATCATCACAAAAAATTAGAAAAAAAAATCAGAAAGTCTAATAATGGGTTAAATGTGCCGGTATGGTGCAGTCTGGGCGCATGCGGTATCTGTATGGGTTTCCTACAAGAAAATGTTCAAAGTCCCAGACTGACTGGCAAATTCATTTTTGGAAAACAGATGCCTGTGAGTTAAAGAAAACAGACTAGAAACATTTATCAGCACTTTACACCAACAAAACTCTTGCACTAACTAGCTATGACCGTCCACCAACTTTCCTCTCCTCCTTTAGCTCTCAATTTCTGTATTTATAAAAACAACCAGGCTCATCCAGACTGTCTTTAAGATTCCTAAAGGGCTAAACCTCTATGTCCATTGGTATGTTTTTATCTACTCTCCCCTTGTGTCTGACACTAATATCAGGGAATCAGTAAATATGCAAAAGCTGAAGAAAACAAAACAGTACTTCACAAGAACACCTGCACATGCGTAGGTCACAAACCTGTTGTCCAGAACATTACAAACATTCTTGCCCCTACTGGTTCCACAGTACTCCTCTCCTAAGTATACTTCCATATTTCTTGCTGAACTTAAAATGCCAATAGAAACGATTTCTTCACCTCCACCAGGGTCACATCTCAGGTAAAGGAAGCAGGGGTTTTCATCTTGGCTGTTCAGGTTCCTTTTCAAAACCACCAGGTCCTGGCTGCAAAGAAAATGAAGATATTACACCGCACAGTTCGCTGAACACTATTACTAACCCACTTATTGGACCACAGGGGTTGACATTTTATCCAATTCATTTACATGTGCATTCGGCGGAGTCCAAGCGCCTTGCAACGCATTGAACAAATGCTCAATACAGAATTCCTAAAGAAACGATGTTTTAGACATCAGGGCTCTCCATTCTATTTTCCCCTTGACTTCTACATTTTAAGAACTCTCTGTAATTGCCTCTCCAGTTAAATAAATTTACTAAGCAGCTAGTGTGAATAACAAAATAGTTCAGAATGGGAGGGTGGGGGCGTGCAGAATGGAATAAAGGCCAAAAGTGTGTCCTTTTCAAGATTAAGCTGATGAAGACGTTCGACAATTTTTTTAAACGCCTATTTTGGTAGATAGGAGGGTTTTGTGTGTTTCCTATATATAAGAGAGACGATTCTGCTTCTGACAAGGGCCTCAGAAGCCGACGAGACGGGCACAAGGGGATGTGTGTGAAAGGCCCAGTTCCCTGGTCACCTGCCCCGAGTCCCCAGCGCCCGACACTCACTGGAGTCGCCGCCGGTTCCCGCGGTCCCGCCCCCGCCCTCCGGACACTCGGGCCCTGTCCCCTGGCCCTCGCCGCAGGCCCGGACCCGTCCCCAGCTGGGGGCCCGGGCCCAAACCCTGTCCCCTCCCGGCCCCCGACCCGCTCCCGGCTCCCCCAGCAGCGGGGCTGTCTCAGAGCACAACCCCAGTCCCGCGGGCCCGGCGCACCTCGTGTCAGGCGGCGCCAGCAGCTCCTCCCAGTCGGCGTCCCGGGCGCCGAGATCAGCCCGGGTGAGATGGAGCCTCTGGGCCAGGGCTCCGCATGCGGCATCCCAGGAAGAGGCCAGCGACGGGCGGCCGGTCAGTGGCCCGACCACGATCCCGGTCTCCATTCGGCCACCTCCAGGGCAGGCCAGGCCCGGAACCCCTCTTCCAGTGCTTGAGTTTCCGCCAGACAGAGGGAAGGTGAAGGAGCAGAGCGACTTCCGCCTTCCCAGGCTCCAAACCTGCAGCTTCTTGCCTCTTCTTGCTACCGTAGACACGCATGCGCGTGCGGCCAGAGCGGTCAAAAGGTTCAAAACGTGAGGGGGAAGAGCCAAAGGCCGGAGCATGCGCACTGACAGCACCTCGTACAGCCGCTCGGCTGTGCGCTTGAGCAGTCGGTGCGCGCGGAATCCGGTGGTTTTTCGAGGTTGGCAGCAGAGAAGTAGCAGGTGGTGTGGATGCCCGTTGCCAGGCAGACCCGGAAAGTTGGTCCAGTGAGCGGAGTCGGTCGTGAGGTAGGTGTGGTGTCGTGACCCACGCGACCTGAAGGGCCTCCTTCGACCCTCGCTGCCTCTGGAGTTCGCGGGACCCTGGACGCGGCGGCGGCCTGCGGTGGAGTCCGCTTTTCTTTTGACTCCTCACCCCGCTCCCCTCTCACGTTTCCTCCTCGGAGGGCGTCGGGTGGATGCCGGCAGTTCGGCTTCCCCAGGAAGGGGTTCGGACGGTGTCCCCGAGCGGCCGTGGGGCGGTGGCGGGAGGTGTCCGGGAAGCTGTCCCCTCTCAGCTGCCGCCGGGCTGCGCGGCGGGGACTGGCGAGCTCGGGCGCCCAGGCCGCAGTCCCGGGGCCGCCGCGCTGGCTGGAAGGTGGAAAGAGACCAGGGCCCGAGGGGGAGTGCGCTGTGCCGGGTCTGCCCTCCTGCGCCGGAAAGAGCTGTATGAGTTCGGCCTCGGGTCTGTGCTGAAGTAGAAGCTGAGCTGGACTGGAAGGACCTTTACCCTGTGAGTCGGAGAAGTGGGAGCCGTTGGAACTTTCTAGATGCCCCGCGGGATCGGGAGGTAGATGATGCCTCTCTGTCCCTTTCTGTGCACCCCACCTTGTGGAAAAAATGGAGAGTATGTTAAAATAAAATTGTAATGTCAGCATTCTGTAAATTTGGCCTGTCATTCATGTATTGGTTGTACCTTTATATGTGGTGGTTACAAATCACAAGTTACGTTTCATTACAGTATATTTTTAATGCAATTAAAGAATCTTCTACTAAACTTACCTTTCTTTACATAGAGAAATTATAAATGCTTTTCTCCCAAAGGGCTCCAAGAAGAAGTGAATTCTGGTTCTTGGCTTTGTGAGGAGATAAATACACTTCAACATTAGCTGCATGTTGGCTATGGTGCACTGTGCAGGCCTCCAAACCTTGTAATTGCCCAGGAGCGAAACCAAAAAAAGAGCCAGGAGATAGCAACAGAGATGGCAGCCGTTTATTGGATAGGGAATCTTACAAGTCTGAAACAAAGTCCTGGAGCAACACCCCCCTGCGTATGGCAGACAGCAGGCAGAACCCAGCAGCAGTGCTCACTACTCAGGTGAGAAGGAGGCTACCATTTATGGAGGGAATCGATGTCAGGTTGGCTTCTCAGTTACCAGGGAAGCCAGCTGTGGGGACCGGGGCAAGCGTGCAGGTAGTTACTGATGAAGCCTTAGGATTAAGAGGATTAGATAGTCACGTGAGTAGGGTGTAGCTGAAGCAGGGACTGGTTGAGCAGGAGCTGTTCTAAGAACAAAAGGACAGTCATTTTGAGGGGCCCAGCCATACAGTGGTTGTGTGGGGATCCCATGTGGGAGGTGGAGCCCCACTTACTGGGGGCAGGGCACTGCTGACTCCTCAGAGCCAGCTGTGGTCTCTACCAGGCAAATCCAGCTGGAGGAGGGTTAAAAGCCCTAATTCTACAACTCAGTCCCAGTGAGAACTGCATGTGGGCACTAGGGAGACCAGAAAATAAAAGCAGAGAATCATCTTTCCCGTTTTCAGTAAGTAGAGGCTGCCACCTAACAAGGGTGGGTGAATTCTGGCTGTGTTGGGGAATCTCTATGGAAAGAATTCAGCTGCTCCTGTAGGTGGCCGTAACAGTCACAACAGTGATGTTAATGGCTGATACTTGCTGACTGGTGACAGCGTGACCAGCAATGGCTCTTACATATATTTAATCCTCACAGTGACTCTAAGAAGTAGGCAATGTTGTTATTACCCTCCATGATAACAGTGGAGGCAGTGACTAAGTGGGAGATAGCATAGGGGGGTTTTGAGAACCTGCCCAGAGCCACACAGCTGGTAAGACAAAGGGCCAGGGATAGAACTCGGCTAGTTCAGTTCCAGCGGCAAGCTGTAAACCACAGAACTGGTGTTCCCAAACTCAGCTGTGGAGCTTTCAAACCCCAGATTCCCAGGCAGCACCTTATAATTCATTCATAAGCTCCTGGAGTGGGATTCTGGCTCCAGCGTTTTTTGTAAGTGCCCAGGTGATCCCAGTGTGAGGCACTACAGAGACTTGCTCAGGGCTCCGTGAGCAGTGCCCCAGTTAATCCTGTCAACAACCCTCTGGGGTAGATGACCAGAGAAGTCACTTAACACACGGTCACATAGTAGTGAAAAATGGAGGAGGAATCAAATCTAAGCACCCTGGCTCCAGAGTCCGTGTTCTTTTTTTCTTTTTAATGGGAATGCTGGAGAGTGAACCCAGGACCTCGTGTATGCTAAGCATGCGCACTACCACTGAGCTATACCCAACCCCGAGTCCATGTTCTTTTTTTTTTTTTTAACTTAATTACATTTTGGGGGGGGGTGGTAATTAGGTTTATTTGTTTATCTTTTGGTGGAGGTACTGGGGATTGAACCCCCCGAGTCCATGTTCTTAAACACAGATCAGTAGTTCTTAAAATAAGCTTGCATTCCAGTGAGCTAGGGTTGCTTGATGAAACACAGATGGCTGGGTCCCACCTCTGAGTTTCTGACAGAAGGTCTGAGCTGGTGCCTGGGACTTTGCGTGTCCAACAAGTTCCCGGGACTGCTGCTGATGCTGCTGGCCTCGGGACCACACTGTGCGAGCAGCTGTATCATTATTTTAATAGTAGTTAAATATTATTGAAGTGACATCCATTTGACTCTCAAGCTAGGAAATAGAAGAGAAGAGAGACTTCCAAATATTTTGGAATGGTAATGTTATTAGAGGCAATACATAACGTTTTTGCTGTTTAAATAGGAGATCAGAAGCATAGGAAGAACAAGGGAGGAGGAAATGAACATTTAACATTTGCTGGACACTTGTGTGCCTGGCCTGTGCTAGGCGCTTCATGTTCAGAATATTATAAACCTCATGTCGTGGTATGAAGTAGGCTGTGATAGCCCCATTTTACAGACCAGAAAACTGAAGTCAAGTGATGTTAAAATCACTTAGCTAAAGTTATAGAGTGACTGAGGTAGATGAATTCAGGTTTGTCTACTTGTAGTTTTCCTTCTAAACTGACTTGGAAATGTGTCTTCTGAGGGCATTTGGAGAGACCCTGTCAGAAGGAGCAGAAAATTAAAATTCTGGGCCAACATGTCCAATGCACGGGCATGGGACTATCTTTAAGAATGTGAAAGTGGTGATGTGGGAAAGGAAGGGGGAACTGGGTAAATGCTAAGTTTTGCTTTACCTATCGCTGCACACGGTGCATTTAAATGCCCTACCTCTCAAGACTAGTATCTGGGCAGGGGAATTGCAAGACAAAGTCTCAGGACAGCCACAGAAAAAGAGCTACTTCACCTGACAACCACTTCGGATTTCAGATGACAAAGGGGATCAGTTACCAGTGAGAAGGTTTGTTATGGGCTAAATTGTGTCCTCCGCATTCACTTGTTGAAGTCTTAACCCACAGTGACTCAGAATGTGATGTATTTGGAGATTTTAAAGAGGTAATTGAGTTAAAATGAGGGCATTAGGGTCGCCCATCATCCAACATGACTGATGGCCTTATAAGGAGAGATTGGGACACACACAGAGAAAGGAACACATAAAGACACAGAGAGAAGGCTGCCATCTGATTTTTTGTGTGTGTGCCACTGTTACCCTAACCTTAAAATAGTGTTGACACATAGTAGAAGTTCAATAAACATTTAGCATTGAATTAAAATGAATAGAAACAAAACATTGAATGGAAAAATCCATACAGGAATTAATTTTTACCTTATGGAAAAATACATTGCACCAAAAACTCCCTGGTCTTGGATTCCTCCATTGCTCATTAATGTAACTGTCATCTTGTTTATGGATGAGATGTTGGGGCATGAGAACTGGCACAGACTCTGCAGCAAGGGTCTGTCTGGCCCCTCACCCAAAAGGGCAACATTGTTTTCCAGGCTGTGGAGGGCAGGGCAGAGATGCACCAGTGTGCACATGCTGTCCTAGGTTGCGGGGCTGCAGGTCCCCATTTGCTCCCTCTAGCTCAGCACACACCCAGCCCCAGAGGCAGGGAGCACTAGGGGATAAACTGCCTTGCACTAAAGATGGTGGTGTGATTGGTCAAAAAGGCCTCACCAGAGGAGTCAGGCAGGAGAGCTCAGTGCAGGGCAGGGGCTGGCTATGGGGGCTGGGCAGCTTGGTGACATCATGTGGCTGCTGGTGCTTAGAGGTGGAAGGTGGAGGGAGGGACAGAGTGGCTGAAGGAGGAAGCAGGGAGAGGAAGCAGCAACCCAGGGTGACTTTCTCACCTGCCTTGATTTCACACCTTTTCACTTCCGGTGGCTGATGATAAGATCTGTCTGTAATTACTGTGACGTCTGTTTTCACATGCAGCGGCCATGTCCAGGGAGAAGGGGTTGGAGAAGGAATCTTCAGGACCAGTGAGGATATTTTTGCAATTCTGATTTCGGCCCAGGAAATGAGGGAGAGGCCCTTGGAGACTCCCCAACACGGCCAGATAGCTGCACCCCCTGGTGACAAGACGGAGGCCTTAACTTACTGGCAGTGGGATATGCTTTGTTTTCTGGTCTTTCTAAAGTGTCCAATGGTGGTTCTCATTGGAATTGAGTTGTGGGGTCAGGGCTTTGTGGGCCTTCCCCCCAGGCTGGGCACTGCATCTTGTTTGTCAAGTGGAGACCATAATTGGCACCAAGGAAAGTAGATGGTCCCCCCTCGAGTGGGGTGCCACCTTCCACATGCGATCTCCAGAGAAGCATGCTGCTAATCACACATGACCTTTAGCATTTACAGAGCGAGCCAGCAGACACTGGGGTGTCTGCCTGTGTAAACGTGGGACTGCTGGCCTTAGGATGCAAGTTGTAGTTGGCATTGATATCTTCCTGGTGGCTGTCCCTGGGCTGATTGTTTCTGATAGGCCACTGCAAAGTCACGAGTCATGACGGTTACCAGCGAGTAGTACCCCTTTCAGTGGGACATGTGGGCATTCTGCTTCAGCAGGGTCGTTCCTTGTAGCAGCCATGCTTTGCTTCAGGTCAGAAACATAAGAATTTGAAAAGGCAAAAGCAAGTTAGTGCAGAATCTTGGCTTTTTTTCCTTCTAGCTTGGGGTTGTGGGCTAATAAATAGAATATTCTCAGCCTGGGTGGCTTTGTGTGTCAGTGATGCTTTGCTGTCCCTATAAATAATTGAGGTTATCTATCAGGTGTTTAATTCAGCACATTGGCTGACGTGTCCCTAGGCACTGTAGAATGAGGAAACTGACAGTCTGCAAAGGATCTCCTCTTTCCCGAGGTGGAGATTTCTTGAGCAGTGAGTTTTTTCCTCCTTTCCAGTTGCCTTAGAAATCGTGAGATGGGAAGCTGAATTCTTTGAAGATTCTGGGGGACACCTGACTAGGGGCTGAAGGCCAGCCAATGCATAATTAACTTGGAGCTCTTTTCAAAACACTTCTCACCGTTCCAGAGCAAAGCGGTTGTCCGTGCAGGTGAAATGGGATGGGGATCCTGCTACGTCTCTTGAATCGTGTGAGTTGGGGAGAAAACCTCCCAAGATGTGAGAGACTGATCTGATAGAATCAGTCTTGTCACATTTTGTAGGAGTTAATCCTTTGCATTAGATGGCAGATCCCTGAGCGCAGGGCACAGCCAACTGTGGCATCTTCCCTGTCACGTCCTGCACCGAGCGGGCAGCCAGCTGGGAAGACACTGATGAGGGGAGAAGGCGGTAGTCCACTTCCTAGTTTAGAATTTTTTCCCTGTGATTCTTTGTAACCTGATTTTACAGTCATAATAAAGTTGGGTGAGGAAGGATTGGATAGGAATTTTGGAGACAGGTAGAGAGAGGTATAATCTAGTTCTGGGGGCACATGGTATAATTTGTCCCAGCCCTGACGTTCCCAGGGAGTCCACAAGACGATTGTAACACATGAACTAAGGAAAAATCAAGTACAATTCTCTGAGTATTTGGTTTCTTCAGCATTGTGAAAAAGAGGGTGAAAGCAATCACATCAACAGTAAAACCGTGCAGCCTGACTTAGAGGAATGCGATCCGCAGGGACGTGGCTGGTTGGCGTGTGCACTCGCCCAGCACCCGGCGGTTCTACCTCAGAATGACCTGGCAGCAGGAGTCACCTGGCTGGCAGTTTGCCCCCGCGAGTCTCCTGGCACAATCCAGAGGTGTGAAGCAGGCAGGATCTGTGAGGAGCTTGATTCCCTCCCACCATGTGACAAAGAGGAGGACTCCACTCTGGGAATGCCGGGCATGGATATCTTTGAACACTATACTTTACTTTTCAGTAGTAGAATTGTTTGGTGTTTGAGCTGAGATAGTATTTAAGTATTTATAAGTTTATATTTGTACACTTTTCAATAAATGTGTAATTCTGAAGAAATTTTCTATGCCTCCAGTATTTTTTACTTTGTAGGAGATACCCTTTACTTATATAAGTGTGAAACTTGAGGCAGTTATCTTGCAGTGTTATATTGCAATAAAAGAAGATTAAAAAGGGTTGTAAACATTCCAGTGAGGACTATCATTGTGCTGGGTGCCTGAAATGAAAGAGGAAAAGCATCTGAGAACTCAGATGGACGTTTCCTAGCAGCCTAAGCAAAAAGTGAAATCTGATGTTTCCAAATGTGACAAAATTCTTCTGGTGCTAAATTCTTCTTGGAATGTATCAGATGTTCTCTTCCCTTGAGTTCCTCAAAAAATAGATGTCTTCAGCTTGGGCTTTACAAAGACACAGAAACTGTTTTCAAACCTGAGCACTCCATAAAGCCTGAATGCATGTTATTCACTGCAGTCTTTATTTCTCTTAGAGTATAGGATTTCAGTTAGGAAGATCCTCTCTTTGAGGCAGAACCCAACTCTTCTCAGGGCAGTTGCTAGGGCCACAGCAAGGTCCTTGGCTGTGCAGGAATATGAAGGTAAAAATGAGAACCCCGGGAGCAGAGAAGAGAGAGAGCAGTGGAAGGGGCACAGAGACGGGACTTGGACCACGTGAGGGGGGCTCACAGGATTACACCCAGTAGCCTGGGATCTGGGCTGCTTTCTGCCCACACAGATGCAGTTTGCAGGTATGAGGGTGTTTGCAACCACCTGACCCAGGTATTAGTCACAGGATGGGTGAAAGTCCTTGTGAGTGTGAATTGCCAAGAATTTCCCACAGAGAGAAAGCAAGCCCCTGTAATCACATCACAAAGTTCAGCTCACTGATTCTGAACGCAGCTGCCGCTTGTCCTTGGTCACCTGGAGCACGTGGCCCCTGGTTCCCTCAGTCCTAGTAAGTAGTCTTGACCAGTCACGACATGTGACTCGCCAGTGAGAAAGCACTTAGGATGAAACAACAATAACAGTAACCCGCCCCTTTCCCTGATGACGTGCGGCTGGATTTCTTAGCTGTCTTTCAGCTCAGAGCCAAAAGCAAAGCTTTTGGGTAATAGAGTGGGGGGTGCTGGGAACAGGAAACGACACATCATTTCAAAGGGTTTCAGAAAGCTGGTGGGGTGGAAGGGCATTGGGCCCAGGAGGGGGGACTGGAGGGGAAGACCACAGAGCCAAGCCCTAGTTCCTACCCTGCCAGTGTGCTGGGTGATCCAAGGGAGTCGTTCCTGCTCTCTGAGCTTCAGTTTCCTCACCTGCCAAACAGAGTTTTTAGCTGTTGCCTCCTGCTCCTCTGTAGTGCAATTCAGAAAGATATTCCTAAAACACATTAGAAGTAATAAGGCCAATAGTTTAACCCTGGTGACAAACAATGTATAAAATATTCTTATCAATAAATGAAATAATATTGGTCAGGGTTTACTGCTGTGCCCAAATTTATTGTTTCATCTGAATTTAGAGGCTCAGATGGGGAAAATTCTTACCAGATTGATAAAATCTGTAATTGAGTCATTGTCCATGACATGTGCTAGCACCTAACGGGTTCTAGGCTCTCTTTTTGATACTTGGGGATCCAGAGTTCCTCATGAAATTCACACCCTGAAAAAAGCAAATTTTCAATGTACAGACTAATCAAGTAACTCCGCAGTAAAGTAGCCACGGGAATAAAAGGAAACCAAGAGATGAAGTGGTCAGCTCTTTCCGGAAAAGTCAACATAGCCTGTCTTCTTAAGCTCATTCAAGGCCCTGTCCCTCAGAATAGTTGCTACTTCAATAAGAAGGAATAGAAAAGAAACTTGGAAAAATTTTTTAAGACGTTTTTTAGTGAGATAAAAAGCAGAAGGAAATCCACAGCTAATTCAACTCAAATTATTGTGTTCAGTGAGGCTGAACATAGTCAGTTCCTTTACTCAGGACGAATGTCTGTTCAGAGTTAAAGCAGGAAACTGGAAAAACTTAAGGCAAATGAAGTTCAAATTTTCACAGAGGTACAAGTAAAGGTCATGGATACAGGAGAAAAGGAGCAATTAACATGGAGGATTGGCAGATGGGCATCAGTGAAGATTTTTACAGAGGAGATGGCACTTAAGTGAAGCTTTGCAGGATTAGTATTTTAGCAGATAGGGGAGGTGAGAGACTTAAGAGCCAGCTAGCCAAGGCTCAGAGGCGTGAAATTACATGGGATGTGAGGAAATGAAGCTGGAAAGATAAGTTCTGTTGGAATGTGGGCAGAGCCCCGTCTAAGATGGCACACGCGAGGCGCCTGCGGTGCAATATTAAAGGAGTCATTCACTCTCAAGGTCTGGCATGTGCAGGGTTGGCACAGTGGCCGCAGTCATAAAATAGAGGACTGATTTCAAAATCTGCTACATGAGAGACTTCTGCTTCTGGTAAGGTGGAGAAGATGTTCCTTTCCTCATGCTTCCCAGTAACTGCAACTAAAACCCCTGAACACATAAAACAAACATGAGACCCTGAGAGATGGAGAGAAGAAAACAGACTAGCTAGTAACCTTGAGATCCAAGGAACAATATGGTGGTGAATTCCCTAGATTTGGTTTTGCCTGCTGTCTCCAGGCTTGGAGCTGAAGGAGGTGGTAACCTGGAAACACCAATGGGTACAGGCAAAAAAGCCCAACAAAAGCTTGCTGTTTTCTAGCCGACAGACCAGGAAGCAGGCAGCCTAGAAAGGACAGAAATATCTGCAATATTCCAGCCAAACATCACAGAAAAAAACTATAGCCTCATTGCCACCCCACAGCACAGACTAAGTGGAGAATACGGACTTCCAGTCTCACCAGGCTGTGAAGAGGTGCCCCCAACCCCGCTCTCTCGACGTTAGTGTCAGAGAAGGCTGAGAAGAGCGGAGACTTTATCCATGGGTTGTAACACCCCTGACCCAACCCTGTGGTGTCAGTGGAGACACTGGGCAGTCTGGACTTCCACCCTCACCTGGTGGAAATGAGGCACCATTCCACCTGACTGCTGGGGTGGTATCAGAGGAAGCCGAGTAGAAATTCAGGACTTCTGCTATCTCCCAGCGGTAACAAAGCTGCCTCCACTGTGGTGTCACTGGAGACCAAGGCATGAGGGTTTTTTTCTTCAGTCTTCACCGTAAGAACCTAATCGAGCTCCTAGAGGTAAAACACATGACAGTGTGTTCGCTCCTCCCTGTCAACACAAACAAAAAACTCCTGTGCCCCCAGGAGTGTTTTTTTCCCCTTCCAGCTAGTCCTCATTCAGCCTCCAGTTCCTCAGTTACCGTAATAGTGCTTCTGCCCAAGGCCACTTCCACCCCACGGTGGCCCCTGTGATTCTCTGCATTCACCTGTCAACTTTTGGGGATGGCTATTTCCCCTGCGACTTCAGTTCTCCTGTTGACTTAAGACGACTTGTTAATCTTCCATTTTTCTCCTTGTTTTGAGGATGATATGATCATTCCCGAGCTCTTTACATGTTGGAATGGAAACTGGAAGGTCCATTTTCACTTTTATTCATTTTTTTTCTCTTTCTGTTCCTCAGACTGGATCTCAATTGACCTGTCTTCTTTTTTAAACTTTTAAATTTATTTTTATTAATCGAGGGGGAGGTAGTTAGGTTTCTTTATTTATTTATGTTTAGAGGAAGTACTGGGGATTGAACCCGGGACCTCACGCACGCAATCTACCACTAGAGCTATATCCTGCCCCCTTGACCTAGCTTCACGTCCACTGGTTCTTTCTCCTGCCTCCTCAAATCTGTTGTTAAGCTCCTCCAGTGAATTTTTTTCAATTTTTAGAATTTTTATCTTTTTATTGACACTCTGTTGGAGACATTATTTCATACTTTCCTTTAGTTCTTAAGACATGGTGTCCTTTGGACTTATTTAAAATAACTAATTTAAAGTCATTGTCTAGTAGGGCCGATGTCTGGGCTTCAGGGAAAGTTTTTACTGAGTGCTTCCCACCTCTCTCTTTCTATGGGCCATATTCCTTGTTTCTTGCATGTTTTATTTTCTTTTATTGAAAACTACACATTAAAAACAACACAACATGGCAACTCTGGAAATCAGAATCTTCCCATTCTCCAAGGTTCGCTATGGTTGCTGCTTGTTATAGTTGTTGTTTAGTGACTTTTCTTAGCTAATTCTGTAAAGTGTATTCTTTGTTTTGTGTGGACCCTGAAGTCTCTACTGATTAGCTTAGTAGTCAGCTAATGATTGGACAAAGGTTACAGTTTTTCATGAGGGGCCCTGTGTGCATGCTGGGGCATGCCTTCAGCAGTATCAGCCAAACAGTTGAAAACTCTGCCTTCGTCTTCATTTCTTGCTTGGGAAGAGCCTCAGAGTCAGCCAGGGTTGAATGCCTAGGGCTATCTCATGTCTTTCTTGAGCATGCTTACAAGTTTAGGTGTGCACACAGTTCTCCAAATGTGCGTAGACTTCTAGACTCCCAAGGATGTTTCAGAGCTGTCAAAACCCCTGTGGACCTCTAATACACGCTTTTCTTTTAAGCTTTTTGGCTATTCTGTCATTTGCCCTAAATATTACCCACTGCCTCAGAGAACCAGGGTATTAAATCTTTTTGCCAAAAGTTTTGCCAAAAGCTGTCTGAGGAGAAGCCTTTGCAGAGTGGACTCTGAGTTAGGTCAAATGCAGATAGCTTTGAAAGCAAGTGAGTTCTTCCAGATAACCAGCAGAAGAGTCAGATAGTGACAGTTTGGGAATGAGGCTTTGAAAGAGCTCTACCTCTATTTTGCCCCCTCTGGTGGCTTGCATTGGAATCTTGGCTGTTGAAAATAAGGCCACCACAGAGCTGGAGAGTGAATGAATGATGGAGCCATGCCACAAAGCTTGCTGTTCATACTGAGATTCAGTTGTTCCTCTTGAATAAATGTTTCCTGAGCTGCTGAAGGCTTTTAGTTTCCAGAGTCAGAAAAACCTGATTCTGACAAAAAAAATTTTTGCCAGATTTTTCATTACTTTTATAGAGGAGAGATTTTCAGAAGTCTTATGCCACCATTTTTGGTGGTATCTCCCCTGCTGTTCAAAGCCTCACCCATGGTTTGATCAGAGCAGCAAGGAATAACCCTTTGTGGTTAAAGTAATTCCCTCATCTAATGGAATTAGCTTTGCTGGTGTGAGAACCTTGAAATTATAGAAACCTGATTTAGAACAGATATCCTATTCAAATTGCTTTTTCAAATCCTTTTGTCAACCGTAAAGTATGATAATATTCTGAAGTCAGTGAACCTATATCCAAATCCTGGTAGATGGCTGCAAGTCCATACTTAATAGTATGTGTTGCTAAAACATAACCAGTCTTCTATAATTGGACTTCTAGATGTATGAGTATTTTTAGATATCAGCCTTCCCACATCACTGTCTTTTTGCTTCATTGAAATCCCAAATTTGCTTTTGATTAACAGTCAGACCTTAAAAGGTTCTCTGAGGAAAAAAAAAACCTGACAAGGTGAAATTGAAATTAAATGATTTAAAATAGTATTTGGGCATTTCACATTTCCATTGGTGCTAAAGTTGTATCTGAACATGGAATGGAATTCAGAACTCTGTGAAAGAGAGCTGGTGTCCAGAGAGTTGATGTCACACAGCCTGTGGCCTGATAGGCGCAGAGGTTGGAGCTGGACAGTGGTCCATCCTGTTCGCTCTGGTAGAGACTGCTTCTAAAAGCGAGGTCTTCAAATTTATATATCAATTACTCTTAACAGAGATAATTAGAGTTTTCTTTCTCAAATTAAAGGTTTGAGAAATTCCTGATAAGATGCCCTGTTCCCTAAAGTATTATAATTGTATTATAATTGTAATTTTCTTTTACAGTCAGCATACATCCAGCTTTCAAGACATGGATGGTAGTAAGTATGCTTTGGTGACTGGATTGTTATTCTTTGCTCCTGGCTCACTTTCCCCGAGTTTCAGGGAGTTAGAGTAAACAAATTGCTTATTCCACACAAATTGGACTTCCTGGAAAGATTTCAGAGTTAGGAAGAAAGATAGCAGTTGTTAGAGGGGGAGGTGAAAACCTTTTTCCTTTTTTTTGATGGAGGTACTGGCGCTTAGAACCGAGGACCTTGTCCATGCTAAGCACGTGCTCTACCAGTGAGCTATTACCCCCTCCCCTGAAACTTTTTTTTCCTTGAAACACATATCACTTACAAAATAAATTAGTATGTTTTTAGTATTGTTGAACATAACATTTTTAAAGCCTTCCCTTAATTATTACCAGAGGAGATTTTAAAGCCTGATGTACAGCGAGGAGTTAATTCTGACTTTGAAAACGGACATATTTCAGGAGGCCCAGGTGTTTGGGAATAAAACCATTTGCTCAAGTGCAGGCTAGTTTGTTATTTACAGCTGCACATTACTGCATGTGAAAGGGAGGGAAAAAATTCTTCCCCCTTTCTTCCCTTCTCTCTGGATTTTGTATTTCAGTCCCATCTAATTCATAAATAAACTCTGTTCCCCATCTCTGGGCCAACTGAGGGTCTTAGGCACCCTCTGGCAAGACTCATTTGTGTTCTACATGTATGAGGATCTGTGGTTTGGGTTCATTTCTCCTCCACTGAAGGAAGCACATTAAGGTTGCTAAGTGGCTGTGTGGGGAGGGAAGCCACATTCACTGCTTGCCTGCACCTCTCTGCCTAGATAAAGCTGCCTCTTCCAAAGTCAACATGATAGTTATGTTCTGCATTGGTGGCGGAATCCTGGTGGCCATGATCGTGCTGATGTGTGTTGTCATCTGTCTTTACTACAAAGTAGCCAGCGCATTAAAGTAAGTGATGTGGGTAAGGGTGGCTCACGCCCCCTGAGTGGGATCCTGGGGCTCTGGATTGAGCAGGACCAGTCCTTGCCCTGTGGCCGCCCCCTGGGGGAGGTCGGGAACTGGCGGGAAGGTTCGCGAAGACAGAGGCAGTGAGAGTAGAATCTCGGCTTCTTCCCCTTCTGATTTGGGGCTGCGAGCTCGCAAGTGGAATGTTCTCAGCCGAGTGGCCCTGTGCTGCTTTGCTGTCGCCTGACTTCACTGAGTTTACCCTCAGCTGGTGATTGCACAGCGCTGCAGACTGCAGACTGTGTGCGTGTCTCTGCCTCTGGGCACTCAGAGGATGGGCTGAGTTGATATCCTCTTGCCCGAGCTGGGGAGCTCTCGGGGTGTTCTCTTATTCATGGCCTTGGGGATGGTGAGTGGGCCTGCAGGACTGTGGGGGGGGGGAGGCTGAGATGTGTGAAAATCCTGGGGGACCTGACAAGAGGATGTAGATCAGACAAAAGAGCATTAAATTTGGGGGAAAGGAACCTTCAGACATGGGAGAGATTCGTTATCAGAAGCAATGCTGTTCCCATTCTAGGGAAGTTAGACCTGTGAGCTGGAAGGTAAATCCCAGAGCCCAGGGAATGGCTGAATTTGGCACCTCCCTGGTCATGTTCTGCCCTTGGAGGACTTGCAGTGATCATCTGGGTGACCCACACTTGAATTCACTCTCCCTTATTTGCTAACCTGACTTTATACTTCTAGCTGTCATAGGAGAGAAAGGGATTTGGCAGAACTTGGGACAGGGCCGAGCGCTTTAATCTGGGGCTGGTGTCGTATGTTTGATTGGCTCTAGCCCCAGGCTTCCCAGATACCCCTGACAACTGTAGCAGATGGACAGAGATACAACATTCTAATCCCATGCTCTGTGTATGTTTTTCTTAAGAGCTCCAAAGATACCTGTTTGTTTCGCCTTAAAAAATAATCCAACCGTGGTCACCCAGGACAAGGTCGCTGCGGCCATCACTGCTGGGCCTTGTCCCAATCTCCAATGCTGTGATGAATGTAGTATGTATGCTGGCTTTGATCGCCTGCCACCGTGCTTCTGTGATGTAAACGAGGGACTTTGACTTGAGTGGGCACAAATACCTTCATGAGCAATATTTCTTTCGTAGTAGAATGTTTTATTATTCAAGTCAAGTTTTATACTGTTTACATTATATCATGTACCATGTAACATATTTATGTACTTTTGAATAAATGCGATATTGAAAATAATCCTTTATGCCTCCAGTATTGTTGTTGTTAGGTATAAAAGTACTTAAAGATGTGTACTGCTCACTTTGGACTTGGGGCAACCAGCCTGTATTATTATACGGCAGTAGAGAGGTAGAGTCAAAAATACATCCACTTCTCCAACCCCAGGAAAAAAAAAAAAAGGATTGATCTTAGAGTGTTTCCAGTTTCAGATCCTGCTCAACTTCCGGAGCAGGTTGGCCCTTCTCCTTCTAAGGGCTTCATTCACTCTCATCCAGCTACTCTGCTGTGGAACAATTGTTACATTGTCTTGGAGGGAAACTCCAGTCAACCCAGAGGGAGAACGGCCAGGTCAGGTATCTCTGGGTTTGGGTTGCCTGATCTGTGTAATGATGGGTTTGAGCTCTGTGATGTCTAAGGGACATTCGAAAACCCTGAGATTCCTCCTCCTGCCATCCTCCAAATCTTCAGAAGCAGATTTCCTTCTTGGATCACTTTGACACTGACTTTTGCTGACTTAGTGTCTAACTGCAAACAGGAACCTCCCGCTGAATGGTGAAGCCATTTGGGTCCTCCTGGTCTCAGCAACAGGCAGGGCGGTGCAGCCCTCGCTGCTCCAGCCTTTCCGTCTGCTCACTTCTACTCTGTCTCTTTCCTCGTGGCCTCTGGAACACCGTATAATCAGAGACTTTCCATGTGTAACCACAATTTGTACTTCCTCTCAGTAATGCAACCTTTGCTTGGTGAGCATCAGGTTTTACTTAAGGTGAAGAATTAACTCGTAACAGGTGGTTACTTACTAAAAGGGATGAAAAAGGAGGAAATAATGAAGGAAACAGCTACTCCCTGTAGGCTGACAGGGAGAGAACAGTGTATTACTAAGCATTTGGAAGAGGCCACCGCCAGCAAAGGGCTTGGCTGATGGGGGAATCGCAGCACTTGTGTGCTGGTGAAATTTGCCAGAAGGCACGTGGGAGCCGGAGCTGCTCTCACACAGCTGTCCTCTCGATGGCTGAGCAACTCCCTGGAGGGTGAGGGCCTCCGGCTCAATGAGGGCTTTTTTTTTTTTTTAAAGGCAGTTTCTTTTTACTTATTTAAGAGAGAGGAGGGAATTTGGCTTATTTATTTTACTGGAGGGCCTGGGAGTTGAACCCAGGACCTTATGCATGCTAAGCACACTCTCTACTACTGTGCTATACATGAGACTTTTAAGAGGCAAATTCAAGGCTGCACCTTCCCTGCCTGCCCCAGACATTCCAGCTGGACGTGCCCCCTTGAGTTCTGGAGCACTTTCTCCCTCTCCTGGCATCTACTGCTTCCGGCCTCATCTTAGAAGTTCATGTGTGCCTCAGTTTTCTCTTGTCCCCAGCAGGCCCATGAGCACACAGCCCATTTCCCTCTGAACCCCACCCAATGGGCGGCGCAGCACCCAGCATCCGGGAGGCCCTATGCAACCACGTTCCTTACATGGGGAGTATGCCTGAAGTCCAGATATCGAAGGGTCCTTGAGGGAGGCAGCATGGAGCAAGGGGTCGTTGAGACACCTCTCTGCTAGAGTGTATATAACATGTGGGCTGTGGAGCCAGGGAGACTTGGTTCAAATCCAACCCTGCCTTTCACAAGCTAGTGCCATTGGGGAAGTTTCTTAATCTCTCTGAGCCTCAGTTTCCTTGACATGAAATGGGAGCTTGCAAAAGTGACGTTGAAGATTATGTAACATAAGATACGCTGACCCCACCGGTCCGGCATCCTGAGATCCTGAGGCCAGGGGTGTGAACCATGATTGTATCCTGACCGCTAAGCCCGGGCTCCCTCCCTCTCAGGGGAGTGTCATGAGGTCTCTCATTCAGTGATGGTGGTTCAGGGAGTTAGAGGGTCACGTCCATAGGAGCGAGGGAGAGGAGAAAAGCCCGGGGTGGAGTCAGGAGTGGGAATCTGGACACAGCCGAGAGTGAGCGGCCCTTAATAATAAGAAGGGTCCCCACTGTATTTGCATGTGCCCTGCTCGCTCTCACACCAGGATGCCCAGTCCCCACCTCGTACATGGCCAGCCCCAGAAGTCTCCCAGCTGACAGGAACTGGGTGGAGCCATGCAGGGACCTCGCTGACTGTCCAAGGTCCTTATGAGCACAGCTTCTCAATGTCACAGGTGCTGGCCTTGCCACTGCAGCACCGGTCTCACCTTGGACACCAGGATTCCTTTCTATCATCTGCAAAATGTAGTGCCTGAGGGACTTTAATTTGCTTGCTTCAGGCTCTCTGGACTTTAAGGGTCTGAAATTCTCCAAAACTGAATGGGAATCTGCACTTTATTTTTCCTCTGATCCTGTGCCATCTCCCCCACCGCCTTCACCGTTCCTAAGAATCACCTCAGTGCTTTTGGAAAGGGCGGCTTCCTGGCTCCCATCTGTTGAAGTACACCTGGAGAGCCAGAACTAGAAGTTCATTCGACTCATTTATTTATTCTTAAAAATTCAGTCTTTTCATTGTCAATACTTTTCTCATTAGGGATTTGCTAAAAGCCATTTTGGAAGCTGTTAGCCTCCCACTTCCTCAGCATGATTCGGATGGGTAGTTAATGGGCAGATGAACTTCTGAAAGTAGAAACTAGCTGCTCATAGTAATTTGGAAAAAAAGTTTTTTCTTCATTTGAAGCACTTGTAAGAAACAGATGACAGATGCTAAAATCACTGTTTCATGTGACTATGGATGAAGCTACTCATGACAGATAGCTTACGCTTGATATAAAGATGCCATCTTCATGAAGTTGACCAGTAATTACATTTCATCAACTTCTACTACATACACACAGGGAACTTTTACCAAGACAGTTGCTGGTGAAGGGCATGCTTGTACTGAAACTGACATGTCTCCCTTCAGAGACAATGTCCCTTCTCAGGTCACCTGTCGGATTTTCAGCTCTCAGCACTCTGGGGTTCGCTCCCAGGCCCCACCATACCCTGCCCTCCTCCCTGGGGGAACTGACAATACTGTAGTCTTACCTCATACATGCTATTTATCGACAAGCATGGGAACAGTTTCCTGGATTGAGGGTTCATATTTTAAATACTGCTACTGTATATTTCTTGAAAAACAAACCAAAAATTCTGGCGATGTCCAAGTCTGTTTCTTTAAAGACAACTTTGAGGGTACTGAGTCTAGCACAGGCCTCTTCCTGTAAGATACAGAGATGAGATAAAGTGGGTGCTGCCCTTCTTTTCTGGGAGGATGTGGAAATATGCTAGTCTTTCTTTATGTGCTTTTTAGTCTTTCTGTAATGCTTTGAGGGCCCGAGAAACAGACTGGTAGCTCACAGAGCAGTCTGAGTGGTTCTTGTGATTGTGATTCAGACTCTCATATGCAAGTTTAACCCCAAATCACCAGGGCCACAGCCCAATTTGTTCCCTTTGAAACAGGAAAATCAAGCTTGTTTTAGTAAAAGACAATGAGTAAATGACATGTTTGATTCAACTGACCAATTATTAGAGTTTAAAAAAAAGAGCAGTGACTTTCTGAAAGACACTAGTTTATTCTTCATAAGACCCTTGGCAAGATCTGAAAATAAATTCTCATATCACCAAAAGGACAGGATCAAAAAGATTCACTGACTAGCATCTGAACATTAAGGAGATTAAAAAAATCTTCAGGTTGGCAATGTGGTACCGAGAGAGAACTGTCTTAACATTTTGTACAGTTTAAGACAATGATCAAGTTCTTGACGGTGAAGAATTAGAAAACACAACACTTTTAGCTACAAAGAGAGTGACATCCTTAGAAGTTTAGAAATCAGAGATGATTTATTTAGCAACAAACCTCAGAGAGAACCTTTTTAGTTATTTTTTTTACCTGTCTCTACCTGGACAGACTCAAATTTGTCAAACTTACTACTTTGCTGAAGAGAAAAAGACTTTGCTTCTAATTCCTAACAGATTCATGTGAAACTTGGAGAAATCACACAAGGGTCCTTCTTTGATCAGTTCCTTTGTGGATTTCCAGTGGCCCCACCGTTTGGAAATGCTCAGTCTGCTCTTCTGTGGCCTCCAGGGGGCCTGTGCCCCTCTTACCTCCCTCTGCACAGCCCTGGGAGCAGTGGGAGGAGCGGTCCCCCACTTTGCACACAGCGACCTTACACTGCAGATAGATCACATCGTAGCTGGTGAGAAAGCTGAACACGTTGAACTTGAACTGGGCTACGTTCTTCTGGTGGGAACGGAGGTTGACATAAGTATTGTCTTTGATGCACCTGATGGGAACAAAAACCCCAGGCCAAGAGGATTAACTTAAAGCATAGTGTGAATTAATTCTGGCTCAAATAATCAGGCTTGCACCCAGACCTCTGAATTCCAAATGGAGTTCTTCCCACTACCTACTTTTTTAAAAAAATAGTTCTATGTCATTTTGTCGCCTTTATTTTTAATTTTTATTTTTTAATTCAAGTACTGGGGATTGAAACCAGCAGCTGCCTCTTGCCCCTCCCCTAGCTTTTGGAAATAGGCGCCATGATGCTTCTCATGGGCTTTAGGCTGCTGTGGCTCCCACTGCTCTGAAGCTGCCTTCAGTAAGTGATAAGTTTTTGTTGTCTTCACACTGGTTGCCAGTTACCCATCCATAGCATTTAGCCCCTGTCAGGGGACAAAGGAGCGATAAAGGCAGAATTCTAACTTGACAAATCCTTTGTTCAACCAAAGGAGCTGGAATAAATAATAAAGGAGCTTAGCCCAGGATAACCCACAAGCCCCTCCACGTAGGCCAGATGCCCTGTGGAATGGGGAATGCAATACAGTCATAAAACTTAAGAGAAGGTAAGGGAGGCACAGATATGAAAGAGTGAGATGGGACAGCAGAGTCCGAGACAGCACGGGCTCTGCCCAGGACCCCTTCCTTCTTCAAGGGAAGTTGTCCAGACTTCCTGTAACTATCTGTCCCCACCTGGGATCAAAGGGTAGGTGAGGGCCCAGCCTTTGTCTCTGGGGCATGATGAAGACTCTTTGCACAATGTTATGATTTAGGACTACACTTGTGAAGACACAGGTCCCCCAAAGAAATGCGACATAAATAGAATGGTCAAACAGAGAGGGTCTTCCACTTTCCTTACCCTTGCCGGATCAAATCATATTTGACAGTTGTAAAATCACCAGGGTCTGGAGAAGCCACACAGGTATCCACAAAGAGCCTCAGGCTGGGATTGGCACTGTGGAGTGTGGCCTGGAGGAAGACCTCTTTCTTCTGGCTGGCGTAGTAGGGCCCCCTGCTCCCAGTATGCTGGGACATGGGCAACTCGAGGAATGATATGGACACATCATAGCTGGCACCCTCCCTTGGGATGTCAGCCCCAGGGATGATTTCAACTGCTGACTGGCCGTCCACCCTGCAGGTGAACTTGAGCTGAGGCACCTTGTGCCGCACAGTGACTCGGCCGGGATGGCCCCGTGTCCGGCCTCTGACGGAGTTGGAGTAGCTGAGGGAGCCGAGGCTTTCCTGGGAGAAGAGAAGAGAGTTGGTGGCCAGTGCCCCTGGCTTCCTACCTAACACTTCTTTCAGGAGCAGAGATCTCCCCTTCATGCCCCCTGCTAGATGCCAGCTTGCTGACAAGCTAGAGGGCAGGAGGCCTTGGGCCTGACCTCTCTGGTACCTAAGGCCATGATGGGGTGATG
Source organism: Camelus ferus (assembly GCF_009834535.1). NCBI lineage: Eukaryota > Metazoa > Chordata > Mammalia > Artiodactyla > Camelidae > Camelus > Camelus ferus. Next base: position 8,357,960 of record NC_045706.1, read on the forward strand.
CAATGTCCTTGCTTCTTGGAGTTTGGGGTACATGTAGAGATCCCCCAGTGTGTGAGCCTGGGCTCCCTCCTTCCCTCCTGTGAGGACCAAGCTGTGGGATATGAGGTGGGGTGGGAGTCCGCGCTGGCTGCCCCATCCCTTCACACATTCCACTCCTCTGCCCCTGGTGTTCTCAGGCCACCACTGACCATCCCCCATCCAAGCTCTTATCCTCTCTTCTGGCTCCTCCTTGCTCTTGACCCAGACTAGACCTGACTCCCTGTGAGCTGTGGGCTTTGCTTTGCTGACCTTCGCCCTCAGCCTTGCTCCTTCAAACCCAATGTGATTTAAAGGGGCCAAGGGGGCACTGAAGGCTGACGAACAGGGGGCCACTGCCCCGGCAGCCTCATCCCACAGCCCAGTATGTCATCCTTCCCAGGGACGTTTGTTCAAGGAAGCCTCGGCCTGTGTGACTCAGATCTAGTGACACTCTGCCTTGAAACCTGCCAAGGTCTGCCCTGTCAGCTTAGAGCAGTGTTTCTCCCTGGTCTGCCTTTTCTTTTTTCTTTTCTCTTTTCTTTTCTCTTCTCTTCTCTTCTTTTCTTTTCTTTTCCCCCACAAGAACCAGTATCTCTTCTATCCCTTGAGGGTGGTGTCACCTTCATGGAGAAGGCACAGCTTAGAAGGAAAGCTAAACTCCAGACCAGGTGGCCCTGCCCCCTTCTAACCAGGACTTTGGGCTTCCCACTGTTCCCCGGCCTGAGTCTCTCCTGCAGGCCCTCCAAGCGGGCTGCTGCCTCGGGGCATCCGCACTGGCTGACGCCCTGCATTGAGCCCTCCTCCTGCTCCTCTGCACCTGCTCCATCTCCTTATTCAGGCTTCAGCTCCTTGGCCAACCTATTCAAAGTGGCTTCCTTCCACCCCAAAGCAATTTCTATCCCCTTCCTTGTTTGATTGCCTTCTTAGTCCTTTTCACTGTAAAGGACTTGTTTGTGTGTTTATTCGGGGCCCATCTCCCCTTTCTTGAATGTAAGAGCCACAGAGCAGGGGCCCTGTCAGTCTTGTTGGCTGCTGTGTCCTCAGCACCTAGAAGGTTGCTCATTTATAGAGTCTGAAATCAGACACAGGACATTTTGGTGACAGTGTTTCCCCTGTGGGTGGCCTGGGGCTGCAGGTGGTTCCTGACTTGCTATGTCCTCTGGCCCCAGCACTGTGGTCAGCACATGAGGTTTGCTGGGGGAGCTGCCCAGCCAGGGCCAGAGAGGACAGTGCAGGGTCCTCCCTGATGGCCTGGAAGCATCTGGGGGCTACTCTTCTCCCAGACACAGGAGGGCTTCCAGCGTGGCTCCTGGGGCAGAAACCTCTGAGATAAAAGGTAGAATTTTTAGAGCAAAGAGGATAAGAATGACTGTGGTCTGCACAACCAAACAGACAAAGTGTGAAGTATGGAGCTGAATTGGTTATTTGCCATCATGCAGACCATTTGAATAAATTCAACCTCCAACAATACCAAGTGTTTTGTGTGTGTGTGTGTGTGTGTGTGTGTGTTTTGGCATTTGTCTAAATAGGGTTGTGAAAGAATAGATGAATGGCATGGGGATCTTGCTTTGGAACAAGTTACATTATTAAATGTATAGACCAAAACAATTTTGTGGTTATATACATTCTTCCTATATATTTAGTATACTTGTTTCCTTAACTTCAATGATATTATTTTGTGAAATAAGCAGGTGGTTAAGGAAAGTGAAATAGACATATACATTCAATTACATATAAACGTCCTGTTATTTGCTTTCCAGATTGGGAAATATAGCTCCCTACTTGGTTATAAACACGGGAGTGAGACTGTCTTCCCCCATTCCCAGCACCATAGCTTGCACATGGTAGGTGTGCACTAATGCTGAATAGAGAAGCATGTTGTGAAAAGTGCTTTGGCTTTGCAGCTAAGAGAACAGCACCTATCTATCAACCCATACATTAGTCTATCAGCCGTCTACACTTGTTACTATGTATTCCAAACTCAGAATGTATCCCAAATTCCCCAAAAGAAGGAAAGCTTCAGACAAATTAGTGAGCTGCTCCAAGTCTCACTGAACTCAGAAACAAAGTCACAGCTTATGCCTTTCCTCTGTCTCTGCTCAGGTTTTTAACAGGTGGTTGAATTTTCCAAACTTCTCTTTTTGACCTCCATCCACAAAAGGGTACCACCACCTTGTCAGATTCATACCTGTCGGATGGTGCCACAGTGGCCATAGGGAATGTTGAAGATCAGGTAGCGCCCTGTGAGTTGGGGGCGACACAGCTCATCATTTAAATGGATGTCCCAGGAGGAGTAGCCCAGCCTCCGGAGGTAGCCTCGGTCAATGACGACTTGGAAGAGGTGAGGCAGGCAGGAGAGCTGGGCTGCAGGAGGAGGAGGATGGGGAGAAACTCACAAAGAGAACCTGGTACACTGGACATGCAGTGTACTCAGGGGTCTGAGTGTTTACTTTCTAAAAGTACCACGGACAGTGCCCTACGTTGGGGCTAGCTCAGCTCTCATCACCCCTTACCATCAACTTGACTTTCTTTATCTATATCCCCTCCACCTTTCCAAAAGTCACAACATGTCCGTGGGGAATCCTACCCACAGCATATGTCCCGTGGGCCCTGAGTCAGAGCCCCTTCTGAGGATTTAAAGGATAGTTCGTTTCACATGTTGAGAACACCTGAGCCTGAACATGTGTCTCTTTGGACCTTTGTATGAGAGGTAGGGTGGAAAAAGAGAGTGGAAGCCGAGGCGCAGGGTACAAAGGAGCTTCTTCCCCAACTTCCTAAAGCTCAGCAAGAGGATGGAAATACAAGAGATCTCAGAGAAGACACAGGAGCTGGCCCCCCTCACAGCCTGTTCTTCCCCTGACAGTGGCTCTCTTAGCTCCCCTTTCCATAGCCTCACACCCAGGAGAGGGGAAGACTTTACCATTGTCCTTGGGTACAACAGAGTCAGCTGGACCTGGTAGGGGAGACAAGGAAAAGCAAATGTCAGCTGTGCAGATGCACTGGGAGGGGGCAATGTAGCCAGCAAGAGACTTGAATGGTAGGCAAATGGGCTCCTTTGATTCAGCTCTTAAAGCTGGAGCATGATGGCATGAAAATACTCCAGGGCAAGGCAAAGGAAGGGCGGGCTCAGGGCCTCCTGATGGAGCTGGAGGGAGGGGTTCTGAAATGTGTGATGCAGTGTTGAGAATATGGTGTCATCAATACCAAGATCTGTTGGAGCAAGAGAACAGTAAATACAGGGCTTTGCAGGTTATAAACACTGTCACATGGGTGAACGCTGCGTGGTGTCCCCTCCTATGCACATGGCATGCTTGGCAGCTCAGGCTGGGGACTATGCGGTCTGTGGCTATCAAAGGCCTCCCGACCCGGAAGCAAAGCAAGAGAGTAACCCAGGGCGGGGGCCCAGGCCAGCAAGCACGGCCAGCCAGATTCACTCGGCCCTGCAGACACTGTCAGCCCCAGACCACTGGTCCTTTGCTTGCTGCACATGATGAAATGGAAACCCGTTGGTGTATAATCCAAGAATGGAAAATGAATTACCATTTTCAGTGGGGCCCCCGGCAGCAAGAGGAATGAGACAGTAAAAGTGAGGATCTGGAAGATAAGGACCCCATAATCCCAGGCAGACTCACACTCCACAGCTCTGTGGGATTAATGTTTGTCTCAAAGGGTCTCAGAGAGCTTTTCTATTTGGGCCCCATTTCTATGCAAAACAAGAGTAACTCCCCCATAAAGGTAAAATGAACAGCAATGATCCCTTGTATTGACTGGTAGAAAACTAAGAATGGAAGAGATAAGGTTAGCTTAGACTTGTTCACCTAATCTTAGAATTCCATCACGCCATGAGATTTCTGTGGGTAAATTTAGGACAGATATAAGGAAGTACAACTCCACACAGAAGGAAGTCAGCCTCAGAATGCCAAGACACATATTTGGTGATAAAAACTATTCCAGGTATATGCTGAATATGAGATGAGAGGCACACCAGGGGAACCCAGGACAGGGCAGGGTCTGACTTCTGAGGACCAGGTCAAGGTGGAAAAGAGAGTCTGTCTAGCACTGTGCCCTTGCTGGCCTTGTCAGAGGTTGAAGGGAGGCAGGCAAGTCTTACTGATAGCAAGTTCTAGCTCTGTCTTTTTTTTTTTTCCCAAACAAATGCAATGTTTTTTTTTTCCTTCCTTAATTTTTTTTTTTTTTTTTTAACAAATGACACGTTTCCATCCCCTTCCAGCAAAGGCCTGGAGGAGGGGTAGTTGAAAATGGCAGTCGATTAAAAAGGCAGCAACTTTTATAAAACCAATACGAAGGAACCAGCCCAGGGTTCAAAGCTGAGATGCCACCCTCATGCGGGAACACAAACATGAGTGTGGCCGTCATCATTTTATTACACTGCTGCTCCTTTCTTTGGCCTCATAATCTTTTAGCTGTATTTCTGGACAATTATTGCGCTGAATTGGAATTAGAACTGGTTAATAAAATACCACGCCTGTATGATTAAAACATTTACCACAACGGTTATATAACAAATACGCCCTTGTTATCTTAGAATCTGGGGCCTTTGCCAATCTGAAATTCCTCGAGGTGTTACTTTGAACCTTAGGAATGCTTGGAGAGACCAAAAGGGACGGAGCCTTAGGAACACCCCAGGGAGGGCCTGGCCTCAGCTGGGGGGAGCTCGGGTACCTGCGCAGACCACGCCCGCATCCTCCCCGTGATGGCAGTTGTGCCGAGCCCAGCCCGCGTGGGCGCAGCGCTCCAGCGCATCCTCGGTGCCCGCACAGCGCACGTTGTCCAGCAGGATGGGCCCGGAGCCCGCGCCGAAGCTGCCGCGCCCCGGGGCGCCCAGCGCGCGCCCGCAGCCCAGGACGCGGCACACGACGCGGGCGTTCTTGATGTTCCAGCGATCGTCGCACACCGTGCCCCACACGCCCTGGTGCCGGACCTCAACCCTGCCCTCGCAGCGGCTGCGCCCGCCTGCCAGGCGCAGGGGCGGGTCTGCGGGAGGCAAGAAAGCGAGTCAGCATCTCCGGGTGTCACTTGCCATTTGCAATAGAAAAAAAACACTGAAATGAGTTCTATGTCTGTTTTCTCTCCCTCTCCCCCTACCTTCCTCTCTGTCACACTCACTCTTTCCTCGAAAGTAAAACCTTTATTAACCGAGTCTCTCAAGGAATGGCCATTGTAGGCAGCCTAATTTTCCGGATACTCAAGAACTTAATCTTTAAATAAAAATACTAAAAACCCAAAGAAAACCAAACAAAAGAGGCACCCCCCACCCCCAGAAATCTTTGCTTAGACAATTGTTCTAAAATATGGCACTGCCCTGACTCACCAAAACAAATTCATCCAATGAAATTTCTTTTATTCTTGATGAATAAAGTCAACATTATAACTGTAAGAACTCTATGGGTACAAATTTCCAGTACTAAAGTCAGTCAGTCCGGGGGATGTAATAACATACACCATGGTGACTATAGTTAATAATACTGTATTGCGTACTTCAAAGTTGCTAAGTGAGATCTTTAAAGTTCTCATCTCAAGAAAAAAATTATAGCTATGTTTGATGATGGATGTTAAATAGAATTATTGTGATCATTCCATATATATATAATGTTAAATCATTATGTTGATACCTGAAACTAATGTTACATATCAATTATATCTCAATAATTAAAAAAAAACCCTATATTATGTAACCTAGCTGTTTCATTCCTAGGTATTTACTCAAGATAAATGAAAACATATGTCCACAGAAAGATTTGCATATAGCAGAATTCTCAACAATAGACAAAAACTGGAAATAATCCAAATGTCCATCCACAGGAGAATGGATAAATAAATTGTGGTATATCCACATGATGGAACATTACTAAGGGAAAAAAAGAAATAAAGTTACCAATATATGGAACCACCTGGACAAATCTCAAAAACAATTTGTTGAGCAAAAGAAGTCAGCAAAAGAGCACAATGATTTGATTTCATTTATATGAGATTCTAGAAAAACAAACCTAGTCCACAGTGACAAAAAACAGGTCAGTGGTTGCTGGGGCAAGTGGAAGGGCTTTACTGCAAGGGGTGAAGGAGGGCACTACTTTCTGGGGTGATGGAAATGCCCTAGATCTTGACCGTGGTGGTGGTTACACAGTTGCATACATTGGACAAAACTCACAGATGTGTGAAATTTATTGTATATAATTATACTTCAAAAAAGGTGATTTTAAAAATAAAAGTAATTTAAAAAATAAAGCCTATCTTATGTGGGTGGTGCCAACATAATGTGTAAAATTATTTATCTTCATATAAATTGGCTGCTAGAGAGTATTTTTCAATTTCCTGCTCTGCTCGGCACATAGAAGATGCTCAGTGAATGATAAGAGGCACCCCTGGCGTCAGTTTCTCTGAAACTGAAATATCCTGGGCCAGGATGGCCTCAGCGTCTCTCCTCATCTAATTTGTTGCTGTGGTACCAGAAGAAAGATAACCATTCTTATCTGAACTATGAATAAAGGCATATATCTCCTGAGTGAGGCCTCAGGAGGTGAATTAGGAGCTTCCAACCCCCAAAAGTGTCTGTGCGCACACATCTCTGTCTGCACATATACACCTAAAAGCTATAAAAGTTTTCTGTAAAGAGTAGGAAATCTGAATGAAAAAGAAACACAATCTTAACAGTATTAATGATATGATCATTTTAGTGCTTAGAAACAAACAAAAATTACCAGGTAAAGGGGCCATTTTTTCAGCAACTGAAATTGAAACTGTAAAAAAGAAAAACCAAGCTTAAAGAATGCAGACCCTCGAAGTCACATATTTATATTCAAAGCCAAAAAAGAACCAAACATCTCCTCTGAGTTTAGACACTAATGCTTTTGTTTAGGTTTCTCCTTTGGTTTGGGTGCAGAAAGCAGTCTATTAAGTTTTATTTTCTTGGCTTCAAAATATAACAGGTGGTATTGTGTGCTGTTTATTCTCCAAAATCAACTATTGTTATTAAATGGTCAGAAAAGCAGCTTTATAAATATACTGAATTTTTGAAAGGAAGAATTTAAAAGCATTCGATTTTTACAGGGGCTGAAAATGAAGAAAACCAAGTCAGATTCCAGAAATATTTTTAGGTAAGAGAAAGATCATGTCTGGGAAGTGTAATTTCATATGAAAATATACAGAAGGAAGCAAGGTAAGAAAAGTAACAGTGGACTTTTCTGATAGAGTATGGTGTACAAATTACCGTAAAACTAAGGGCTAATCTAGCAACAGTCATATGATCATTACCAGGTGATGGTGTCACTTCTGTTGGAATAAGATCTGTGGCTGCCAAAAAAAAAATTTTTTTTTTCCAGTGAAAAGCAAGTATTAACATCTGACTTCATGACATTTTACACTGTAGAACTGTAAGTTTATGACAACAAGCCTGTTCCACGAGCTGCGTATAAGAGAATCCACCCTGCTTATTTGTCTTGTGGATTTTCACATTCAGGGGAGAAATGATAAATGAGAAGTTGGTCTTCCACAAGGTAGTTGAACAGTTCCCGTTATGGGCATCTACAATGTTTCACGTAATTTGCATCTCTAATCCTTACAACACATGTGCCAGGTAAGTGTTAATGCTATTTTAGAGATGAAGGTGTCATGATGGAGAGAAATTGTATTCCAGGTCCAGGTCATCAACAGTACGAATCTGTGAGGCCTCAACGCGTACACTCTTCCTACACCCTCTGCCTTTCTGGGGCATACGACGTGGGGCTCACATTCACTTTGGGCTTGATGAGGTGAGTTAAGGATGAGGAGGAAGGAAGGTAATGGTTCAATGGCCATCATATCTGTCCTCATGCTCCAAGAGGCACTTCCTGCAGGAAGTGGTTTTGGCTGTCATGCTTTCATAAAGGAAGTAAAATGTGTGAGTGCTGTCTCATCTGTGTGCAAAGCAACCCAGGGAGCATCAACCAGGTCTACAAAGAAAAGCTCACCTTACGTGATATCAAAAGCCAGAGAGAATCACAAATGAAGGAATCCTTCACAAGTGGAGTCTCAGTGGGAGCAGGGAAAGAGGGAAGTGAAGGATGGAGGGAGGATGGGAGGCAGGAAGGGTGGCAGGTAAAACTCAATATAAGTGAAAAGAAAGCCCTAAACTTTGGTTTCATTGAGTCTTACCTCAAATGTCTTCAATGGAACCAGGAATTGAAAAAAAATTAAATTAAATAGAAGAGAGCAGCAGGCCTCAAAAAGATCAGGGGTTTGGGGAGAATCATATAGATGGATTTATCAGCAAAGCCTGAGAACAGAGAACCTTGGATGTGAGTGAGAGACCCAGCCTTGCCTTGCGCTAGCTCTGTGACTGCTACAGACGGCACTGTGTCCCCTCGAAATTCATATGCTGAAGCCCTAACCCCCAGCATGGCTGCGTTTGGAGACAGGGCCTCTAAGGAAGTAATTAGGTTAAATAAGGTCATAAAGTTGTGGCCCTGATCCGACAGGATCAGTGTCCTTACAAGAAGACACACCAGCGCCCTCTCTGTCTCCGCTAGCATACACTGAGCTAGGGCCCCAGGAGCACACAGTGGGAGGAGGCCCTCTCTAACCCAAAGGAAGAGCCCTCAGCAGACATCGACACTGCTGTCACCTTGATCTGGGACTTCTCATCTCCCAAATTGTGAGAAAATAAATTTCTGTTGTTTATGCCATGCGGCCTGTGGTGTCATGGCAGCACTAGCTGACTAAGACAGTGAACTTAGAGCAAGCCTCTTCCTTCTCTGGGCCTCATTTGCCTCCAAAACAAGGGTTGTGGTTTAGCAGCTTACTCGTCGAATGTGGTCCATGACCAAGAGCATGGGCATCACTTGGCAGCCTGTGAGAGATGCAGAATTCAGGCTCTACCTGGAGCCACTGAATCAGACTCTGCATTTTGGTAAGTTCTCCAGGCCATTCACTTGCACAGGAATACTTGGGAACCAGTGGGGTGGGTCATTGCTAAGGTCTCCCCCAGGGTTGACATGTGATGCTATTTTGGCCTATTTACCGTGTGCCCAGATCTGCCTTCACCACGTCAGAACCATCACCAGTGATGGGGGAGTGGCCTGGAGCCTCCCCAGCCTCCCCTCCCCTCTCTCCCAATCTCTGCTGGGGAAACAGGAAGGGTTTACTCTGGGTGGGCAAGTGCTTGATGGGCTGGGCTTTTTCAGAAAGTCCTCACCAGAGCTACTGAAAAGGGCAGAGAGGTACCTGGTGAGGAAGGTGCTTCGCTTGAAGTGGGAGTTGTATCTGCAAACAAACAAAGAAGAATCAAACTCTGACATTAGGGGAAAGAAAATGGAATTGTTTTTCAGCCACAGTGAGTGCAGGTGGACAGAAAAGTGAATGAAAAGCACCAATGCTATCACAAGCTGGGTCTCTAGTGGGTGCATCTGGGTGTGCTGGACGGGCCACAGAATCACCTGAAACATCACACACACCACCGAGCCGGTGGCAGTGTGGACCCCAGCCCTCGCCTCTCTCACGCACATGATAAAGACCAGTGCAACAAGCAGAAGGTGTTCCGCAGCGGAGGGACCACTCCTGTGTCTGAGGATGAGTTAGGAGAACAGGAGGCTAAATTTCTGTGAAAAGACTGCTGGGACTTCTGTTTATATGGGGGCTTATTCTGTAGACAAAATATTCAGCATATATGTTCATTTGTTAAACAGATAGAGGGAGAGTTGACCGTATTTAACGTAAGAAATGTGACAGGCAGAAAACATTACCAGAAGGGGTGTCCACTTCTGCTGAGGTTGAAGCTACATCTGTACAAGCAAAGAAAATAGGACGCTTAAAAATGAGAGAAAAAAATGTTTCCATGTGTCTTTTCATTGAGGTCTACTTTGTGGTCTAATGACCACATGGGCTCATGTTTTTAAATAGAACATGCTAAGTAAGAAGCTAGTCTCATTCATTGAAACGCCATAATGAGAGAGCCTTTACCAGGTAGAGAGGTCCTTTCCATTGAGGCTGAAGAGACAGCTATAGAAAAGAGAGAAGACAAAATTTAAATACCAGTGGAGAAGACTCCTGGGTTTCTGTTTTTCACTGAGGCTGTGCTGGGGACAAAATATCTGTGGAACAACCTAGTCTGATAAATGGAACTCGAAGAGGCACTTACAGGATGGCAGACAGCGTTTTACCTGGTGCGGTGGTCACAGTGGTTGAGACTGACACTGCAGATGGACAAAAACAAGGCAGCAGTAAGACAGCTGTTATCAGGCATACATGCTTCTACAAGACACGGGAGATGTAAAAACGGCACGACTGGCCTGGCTTGTCTTCCTACTTTCCGGACAGGAGCTATGGTGGGCATCTCCAGTCCCCCAGTGTCCCCAGGTCACCCCTTACTCCTGAATTTTCCTTCCCCCTGATCTCTCTCCCCACCCATTGCTGCTCCCCTCAGCTCCATCATTTTGCCAATGCTAATGGGTTGCACTGCTCGTTAACTGACAACAGGTAATTTAATTGGACTGTGACCCAATTACAGGGTTAGAGAGTAGCTAGGATTTGCTTATTTCAGGGACCTGGCAACGGGTTGAAATGCATGCAAGAACAGTACCTGTTGGTTCTACTTTCCGACTGTCATCGGTACCTGCTCCAAGACAGAAAAGAGAACAAGAGATGGATTGAGTAAGATGCCACAAAAGTCAGAAAAGGAAATCAAGTTTTTGTTTGTTTGTTTGTTTGTTTTTTTAAGGATCAGAAACATTCTGTTCTGGGCAGCTGGGAGTGAAGTATCAAAACCCACCCATGCTGGTGAGAGACTGGCAGCCCAGTCAGTGCCTACAGGGTGAGGGGGCACCCTCTGCCTTCCAGTCTCCTGATGGCTCATCTAATTGCTGGAAGCGCCAAAACTGAAAGCAAACGGAAAACATGGCATTTACTTGCTTTTGGCCTGTTATGGGGCTGAGGAACTTTAGCCGCAGAGCTGAGGCCAGCCTTTCACACAGCACCGTGGAGCCCGGGCCTGTGTGTGATCCTAGACGCACTCTGCTGCTTTGTCAGTAACCGTGGATGCCGACGGCCTTCACTTTACTCGCGACTGTGGAGTCAGCGAGAGCCTGGAAGCACTGGCCTTAGCACAGAGCCTGGCATGTGTTTAACACTCTCTGGACACTGGCCCCTAGTCCTACTGAGAAGACAGTGGACTGTCACCAGCACCATGGCATGTCCACCCAGGAAAGGGCTGCCTGGTGATACAAAGCCTCTATTTGATCATCACAACTTTTAAAGTAGGATCTGGAACATTCTACAAGCACAACAATTTAAAAGAAAGAAAACTACCTTAGGGCACACTGACTTTGACTTAAGAGGGCTTGAAGCCCACGGCTCCTTCCTGCGTAACTGGCTTCTCCCTCCCCGGAGGCTGCTCGGGGTGGGGGTGGTGTGACTCCGAGGTGTGGTGCTGTCCCCACACTCGAGGACCTTCTGTGCAGACAGAGAATGCCAAACATTCTAATATGGGCACCTTTTCCCATGTTAGGCAGTTGGACTCTAGGTGTGGCGGCCTTATGTCCTGATGTGCCAGGGATAGCCCTGGTTCATGACTGGTGTATTATTTTATGCCTGTTAATTATTTTAAAGTCCCTTTTAAATTCTCAAAAGTACTGCGACTGAAGGATAAATTACAGTCACCCTAACCCTTATCCACTGAGAGCTCTGGAATGTTCCCCGTATCTTGCTGCAGGACCTAAGAGGTCTGCATAGTAAGTGTTCTGGATGGTTTTTGTATTGAATTCAGCTGGAAGCAGATGGGCTGGTAGTTGCAGTTTGAGACGATTTTGTTCCGGAAGGATTTGCCCGACTGCACTCTCCCTTCCTATAAAGAAGACAGAGTCTGTTGTTTGGATCTCTCTTCTACACACAAAGCGAAGGCAAGACGTGAGGCTTGGCCATCTGTCTCTTCAGCCAGGATGCTCTGGTGGAGGAAGGTGACAGTGAATGGCAGAGCAGGGGGTGGGGCGGGCTGCCAGCCAGCCCTGTTAGTGTCAGTGTGGATATGTCACTCAGGGTGTTGGTAGTGTGGGTGGAGCCTGCAGGGCAGATTTAGAAAGATCTCCTCTCTTAAAGGGAAAGGATCTAATGTCCCTCCAAGGCACACATTCGGATACCTACCACTCTCCCTTTCATCCTGGTGGATGGCGCTGTACACAGCATAAAACCCAGTGCTGGTGATCATGGCGTCACTTCTGAACACTGCAGTCATGATGTTTGAGGAGGAGAGGAAGGTGAGCTTGGTCCCAGCACAAAATCTGCCCATGGAGAGTGAGGCAACTTGCCGTCCATCAAACACTTCAATGAAGTCATAAGGGCACCCATGGCTGTGCTCTAATCTGAGGCGGAAAAGGCAGAGCTAAGCTCCCCAAGGTAATCTGCAGAAACGTCTTACAAAAAATCACACCCTGCATCACACCCAGCCAGAAACTGCCATCATCCCTGCCCTTCCTTCCAACCACACATCTCACTAGGGGACTTCACCCCTCAAGTACTGCCTGAATCTGCCCTCCTGTCCTCCCCTACTCGGACTGGGCCCGGTCAGTCAGCCTCCCATCACCTCTTGCCTGGTCTGTTTCAGGAACCTCCAACTGGTATCCTGGCTTTCAGTCTTTCCCTCTACCTTGAGTGTCTCCAGGATGTCTCCTGACTTGTCGTTCAAACTCTGCCACTTCCTGGGGTGGTGGCAAGTGTCCACTAGGGTCTCACTGAGTGAAACTCTCAAGAGCCAGTGCAGGGAGATATGGTGACAGCTGTCAAAGCTCTGAGGGCCTACTGAGTAGGACTCTTCCCTCCAATGCCCCAAACTGCTCAGTTCAAATCAAGTGTTTTTCCTGCATGTTCCATCTAACCTCGGTGATCAGAGATGCTGTCCCTGGCATTGTATCTCGAAAGCTGTCTTCATGCCTTTCACTATCTTGTTACCAAGTATGTGTGTGTGTGTATATCTTCATAGCACTTATCAACTTATCACTAACTGAAACCGTCCAGTGACTTATTGGCTTTCTCAAGTACCATCTGGAATGCAAACGCAATGAGAGTAGAGATCTTATCTGTCTTTTTCAGCACTATAAACCCATTGCTAGACCAGGACCTGCGCAGAAAGTGGGCTCAATAAATCTATGTTAAAGAACATCAGCATTTACCTAACACAGTGAAAACGTGAGGTAGGCACGTTTTACCTGAACAAGAGTGGCCTCTGACACAGGCATTATAAATGCTCATTGCATAACATATAACACAATGGGCACAATGGCATTAGTACACAGACTACTGAATTTGGAAACCTGTTTGTTGCAGAAAACATCTCTTCCAATGAAATAAGAGCCAAGTGCCTCAAAATTACTTCTTTTTAAATTACGAAGAAGTGCTAACATCTGTGTGTGATGTGACAACAGTGTGGTAGTAACAGGTGACACTACAGGGCACACCTTACACCTTCACTGTGGGTTTCTCAGTCTCAGCACCATCGACACTGGGGATGGATAATTCTTTGCTGCCGGGGGCTGTCTTGTGAATTGTAGGAATCTTAGCAGCACCCCTGGCTTCCACCCACTATATGACAATGGCGCTCCCAACTGAGACATGTCTCCAGACATAACAAATGTCCTGAGGGGAGGCAGAATCATTCCCAGTTGACATTTACTGGAGCAAGTAATAACTAACTTTATGTCCTAAGAAACAGAAAGCAAGTATCGATAAATCTAGACTTAAAAACATCAAAACCCAGAAATCAGCAACTAAGCTCTACCTCTAAGCGACATCTTAAACAGTCTTTCGTTTGTGTGCTCTGAAATGATTGTAGAACGTTTCCACTGGAATACTTCCCTTGAGATTGCAGGACGTATGGGTCATTACAGTTATTCGGAATAACCATTTTCCAGAAGTGATGAAATGTTACTCTGTGCCCCGAAAAATGTTAGAGCTATGAAGTTCACAGATTTGAAATATATGGTAACAAGTCTTCTCACATTGCTTTCAACAAATAAATGGGTGTGGAATGTACAAACAATAAATGTGTTTTGCTTGTAATACATAAAGCTGCTTAACACTAGTCACGTCCTTCCCACTTGAAAGGAAGTTTAGGCATCATGTAAAACTAACACTCCGCTGCCTACCCATTACATTTGAAGGCAGCATTTAACCACTCACATCCTGGACTGCTGCGGCCAATGAACACAGATGGAAAGCAGTGGGAGAGGTCTGGACAGACTGTGCGACAAAGTCAGGGAGAGAGGATGACCCAGATGCGACCCAGTGTAGAAAGATGAAACCAGGGTTAAACGTTACCAGGAAAAGTAGTATTTTCATTAAAAAATTTCTCATCTATATGTATGTGAATATGAATACATATACGTGCATACGAATATGCACTGAAATGGGATAAATTCCTTTAAAAATGGGTGATGTTTGGAGAAAGAAGTAGGAAACCCAATGTACATAATATGAGGAATAAGGGAACTGACGCTATTTGATCTGTAAAAGAAAAACCTTAGAAATAACATGATAGAAATTCTTGAAGGGAAGAGGAAGCAGATTTGTTTTGTGTAGCATCGGAGGGAAGACTGAAGATCAGAAAATGGTCATGGAGAACATGAGATCTAAGTTCAGCTGCAGGAAGAGGCGAGCCCCAAATGGAGCTGGCTGTGAGTGGAGGGGTGAGGTCTTCACATGTGGGTCCCTTGGGGATGGTGTCAGGATGTTCATGGGGTCTTCTCCGATTGCAGAGGAAGTTGGGCTCAGTGATTATAAGACTCCCCAAGCTCAGCTGACCAATTTTCACCTAAAGTGTGAAAGGATCTGTCACATCGTGCTGTTGGCTGAATGTGTGTGTCTTCTCAAAATTCCTGTGTTGATACCTAACCCCCAATACGATGGTATTAGGAGGTGGGGCCTTTGGGAAGAGATTGGTTCATGAGGCAGAGCCCTCATGATGGGATCAGTGCCCCTATAAAAGAGGCCTGAGAAAGATCCCTTGTCCCTCCCACCAGCGAGCTCATGGTGAAAGACGACCACCTAGGAACCAGGACATGCATGGGTCCTCACCAGGCATCAAATGTGCTGGTACGCTGGTCCTGGACTCTCCAGCCTGCAGGACTGTGAGAAGTAAACTGCTGCTGCTTATTAAGCTACCCAGTTCATTGTGTTCTTGCTACAATGGCTGAAATGACTCAGACACTTGGAAAGGTGCCCTCTTGGGCAAGGCATGGATTCAAATCCCATCTGGCCTTTGAAGTGGAGAAAGACAAAGTTGCTTACTTCAGGCTGGGGATGGTCAGCTCTATGAGGAACTTCTCAGCCAGGTGTATCACCCAGACACACTCCACATTGGTGGGGTAGTTTGTTGGATACCAAGGACTGGAGAAGGAGCCCAAGAGACTTGAAATGACTCCCCCACAAGAGTTACTTCCTCCTGTGAAAGCAGATAAGAGACTTGGGGCTGGATTCTCTGGGCCCATCCCTGGCATTTCCCCAGGGATAGAATCCAGAATTCCAAGCTCAACAGTGAATCACAAAAGGGAAAGGACCGTGCTGGTGTTGACATAGTTGTGGCTTGGCGGATGGGTGACTATACCCCTGAGAGGGAGTAAGGGAGGAGGGGAGATGTATAACTGGTAGACACAATCTTAAAACTGCAGGTTAGACTGGAAATGAATGTGGATATGGATGTGGCACGTGTGGGGTGTCCAGCGATAGGGCGTCAATGGTCTCCCCAGCTTCCTGGCATGCAAATCAGCTCAACTGAGATGTAGACAATCCAACCACTTGCGAAGGCTCTGCCCCACCAACTCCTCCCCCTCAGGCCAGAACAGGAGACATCTGTCCTCCTTTTATGAACTATCACCACGATTCCATCCTTTACAGGTTATATTTTCAATGAAAGAGAGTTACCTTGTGGGATAGGTGCTTGAGAAATGGCAGCTGCAAAAATCAAAACCAGACAAAATCAGGCAAGAGCTTAGCATGATAAAAATCATCCTATATGTAAGCACAAATGAATGAAGCCGCCACTACTCTTGAGTCTTAATGCAGAGTGTAAACAAACTCTTCCCTCTCTTCTCCCTGATCTGAGAGGCAGCCTCTCCCCTTCTCTCAGTGATTTACCAGGAAATCACAGACAATGAAGTTACATGATTGGTTTTCTGGGTCCTCCAACCCAAGGGTTGTCCTGAGAATGACCACTCATGAGGCATCACCCACAGTAACATCACTTGGCTTATGAGCATGCCACTGTGTCAGTAGAAATTTAAGAGATGCCAAAATGCTGCAAATGCTGGAAACTGGAAAGCTGAGCACCACAGTGGGGAAAGATAGGTTGGACAAGTATTCCAATAAAGTGAGATGGGCTTCTTCCCACAGGCCCGCCTCTGCAACCCATACCAGGGGCGGCGACTTCCACTTGGGACGCTCTCGGAACCTGAACTGAGGTAAGACGCCCCCACTAGTGTCCCTCCAAATGCAGCATAGTGCTGCCAGCCCAGGATAAGGACAGCTACTAGCCACCTTGCCTGGCCCCCAAACACTGCAGGGTGCACCCTGGACCTTCCCCACATCCAGGACCCTACTGAGGGGAAAAAGTGGCAGTAATCACTAGGTAAGTCTGGGGAGGAGTTGGAGGGAGGTGCCCAGGGCACCAGCTGGCAGGGAAGCAGGCAGCTGAGAGCCAGTCCTGGAGAGGCAGGACCACATGTGCTCTGATATAATCAGCTGGAATCTTGAGTTGGGGGGTCACTGCTGCACATCGACTTGGAGTAGGTTACCTGAAGAAGGTGTCCCCTTTCTCTGTTCCTGCTGTGCTGGCCTACAGAGGAGCCCCAAGTGGTTTCACTTCCTACCCCCAGTCTGCTCCTGACCCACTGGGAGAGTTCGACATTCAAGGCATCTTTGCTGACTCGTAGGTTTTCATCTTCTAATCCATATCCCTGAGGCGCAAACCTCTCCCCTTCCTCCCCTCTCCATACCAACCCTCTTCTCAGCCACATGATGGAACCACCTTCCTTCATTCCCCTCCTTGCTCTGCTGTCCAGGGAGGAGCTTTCAGGATGTCATTTCATTTGGGAAATGTGACTCTTAGCTGGTTGTCCAAGTCACTGGTTCTCAACCTTGGCTGCATGTTGGAATCACACAGAGAGTTTTCAATATTACTGATGACTGGGTGTGATCTCAGAGGCTCTGATGGGACTGATCTGGGGTGCAGCTTGGGCAGCAGGAATTTTAAAACCTCCTTGTGTGCTTCTAATGTCTAGGTCACTGTCTACCTGTGTCTCAGTCACAACTGAGGTTAAATTTCTTATTCACTTTGCAGAGATATTGGAAATTCAGTGTCAGACCTACCTGGAGGTGCAGAAATCACATCTGGAGCCCGGTCCCCAGCATCTGCATGGATTAAAAAAGAGATGTGTTTAGGAAATCTAAGTTAAATTTTATGAAGACAAGTGATGGTTTTCTAGTGTGGGCAGACCTCAAGCAGGCAGGCTTCGTGTTACACAAGCGAGAGCAGGGCCTGTTTAGACTCTGCAGAAGCAGCTCTGAACCTGGGAGAGGCTGCAGAGAACAGGACCTGACGTTGTGCAGCCCTGGAGTGTGGGTTCACAATGGAGCCCAGCTCTCAGCATGCTCTGTCAACCTGGCTGAAGGCACGCTCATCTGTCAGGCCACCATCCTTAGCTTCCCTGGCCCTGCTCTGTGCACACACTCCTTCCATCACTGAGATGCTGCTGGCTGAAAGGACCCGCCATGGGAGGAGATGTACCTGAGCAGATGACGCCAGCATCCTGATGGTGACCACAATTGTGGTCTGACCAGCCAGAGCTAGGGCACTGGCCAAGGTGGTTCTCGCTTCCTGAACATTGAATGCTGTCCAGCAGGATGTCTCCAGAGCCTGGGCCGAAGTGGGCCTTTCCAGTGGCAGTGATGGCCTGTCCACACCCCAGCTGTCGGCACACAACCTTGGCCTCGTTCAGGTCCCACAGGTTGTCAAAGACGGTGCCCCAGGACCCCTGGTGCAGGACCTCCACATGTCCTGAGCACCATCCTGAGCTGCCCACCAGCCGCAGCTCTGGTCCATCTTTTAAACAAAGTGGGATTTTATTTTTGACTTTGGGGTTTAAGTAGGAAGGATTTCCATCTCCCATGTTGGTGGCTAAGGCAAATAAATGCAACAGCAAAGCCTTAATGCTGTCTTAATTCCATAATATGTTAGGCTTAAGAGTGAGACAGGTGGGTTTGGATCCCAGCTCTACTGGTCCTCAGTTGTGTAACCTCTGACAAGTTACTTCGCCTCCCTGGGCCTCAGTTTCCTCATCTGTAAAATGGACTGTCTAGCAGCATGTATCTCAGAGGGCTGTGGTGACAAGCCAATTGGAGCATGAATATAAAACACAGTGCTCAGCCCCAGCACACTGTGGTTTCTGCAGATCTTGCTGTGTGGTTCTCTGGCTCACAAACCTGGGTTCCTGGAGAAATAGGTTCCTAGCTGTGTTTTCTGGACACAACTTGTGCAAGTGCTTGGATAAGTGTAGGTACAGTCCGTTAAAGGTGCCTGGCCACTAGGGTGTACTGGACCACAAAGGTGTCTATGGTTTCATAAAACCCCAAGGAATGGCTATTTCTGGGCCAACAGGCCAGCTGGAATTACCTGCTGTCTCTGGAAGACCCCCTAGGGATGGGTTTCTCCTACTGTCGCCACAGGCTCTTCCACACTGGCCTTCTTTCTGTTTCTCCAACACGTCTAACTGTTTTCTCCCTGAGAGCCTTTACCTTTGCCACTCTCCGCCTGGAATGTCCTTTCACGGTCATTCACTGCGCATCACCTCCTAAGCAAAGCTGTCCATTCCTGTTCAATCCACGGTAGCACATCCTCCACCCCAGGCACTCTCTTTCATCTCACCTGGTTCTGTATTCCCAGCCTTACCACTACATGCAAATCATCTTGTTTATTTACTTGTGTCTTGTGCCCTGATCCTTCCTCACTCACCCACATCCACTCTCCTGTAAACTCCATGAGGAAAAAGCACGATACTGTTTTCTGTGTCCTCAGCACTTATAACTGGGCCTAGTGCACAGGAGGACCTCAGTAAGTACTACTGGATGAGTAAATGATGACCTTGAGCCAATGAATGGACTTGGACTTCAAATGGTGGACCTTACTGAGCCTCTCCAAGTAAGGTCTCTAATCTGCCTTTGAAGGTCAAATATATAAGAAATTCCTTTACTCAGAAACCAACATCCAACCCCCAGCCTTAAAATACAACCAGGGAGTTACCACCTGACTTACTGGTGATCTGAAAGAGTTACTGGTGATCTGAAAGAGTAGGGACCCCTGAGAATCAGGGGTCTCACAACTGGCAGACAGTACGCTTACTGGGCGCAAACTGGACCTGGCTCTGTTACGACTGCCTATAGGGCCATGGCTGAAGGAGTCCCCAAGCCTCTGCTTATCTGGATGAATCTCTGGTCCAATACAGGCAAGGTGGGAAGTGTGCCAGCTGGTGGAGGGAAGAGAATTCTCGAAAATTTGGCTTTTAGGTTCTAGCACCCTGGACAGCTCCCGGGGGGGGGCAGGCAGTGTTAGTCGCTGCTGTGGGGGAGAAGCAACCTGCTCATTTATAAACAGGCTGCACATCACTGCTTTATTTCAATTGCCCACGTGGCCCTCTTAGTGAAAAAAATCTAGCAGCAATGCAGCAGGGCTTATGGAGCTAAGTGTGTACGGGGCTTTTAAAACTGAATCCCAGCCCTCTCTGCTAACAGGGGAGTTTCTTAAATTAGAAAATTATTGTCTTTTCAAGAGCAAAAACCTACTTGAAGCTTCCTACCTGACTCTCTTTGGCCCTGCTCAATCGCATTGAACTGAGCATAAAAGCCAGTGTTGGTGATCACAGAATCACTCCGGAACACCACAGTTACGATGTGTGAGGAGGAGAAAAACATCACAGCTGCAGAGGCGCAGAATTTCCCCATGGACAGCGAGGCAATCCTGGGGCCATCGAAGATTTCAACTGAGTCGTAGGGGCATCCAAGGATATCTTCCAGCCTGGGCGAAGTTCAGTGCAGGGTTAGTAGCAAGTCAGAGATTCCTAGATCTTAAAGCTTGAAAACTTTGACAATCACAGGTTAAATATTTGAATTATACTTTAAATTGTATATTAATACATAAAGTATCAATTAACTTTTGCAGGTGTCTTACTGTCAGATAAACTCTTACTATCTTTGTCTGAGGAATGTGTGAGGCTTGTGGTTACAGTTCAGTAACAGAAATTTCAAAATCGTAATGGTTTTGGCCAATCACAACTTACATGGAACAGTAGGAAATGCACACTGCAAATAAATTAACAGTAAATCCTCCCCAATGATCAGCATGTAGCCAACATCACAACCAGATTTTCATACCTATGTATTTCACAACATTTTTCATACCCAAATTCCTGGGGAGGGAAAAAAAATCCGATTTTAAAATAAAAATGTCAGAAAGTAGAAGAGTATCTGCATTGTGGTAATTACTCAAGGGGATGTGGGTGAGGCCTGATTCTGAAGGATAACTGATAACATGACAGGATTTAGAGATGCGGTTCAAGGTTCTCACTTCATTGTGAGCGATCTGTGTCCTTAGGGTTTTAGTCAACAAAGACAATATGTTTCTAGAATATTCTTCGGTATAAGGCATGTCTGACACCCTGGACTGAGCAACAGTTCAGTGCACATTGAAGAGGGATTTTCATGGCATCTCACAGCATGGCTGTGTTTAGAGCATGGTGTGTGTCCTACACAGTAAGAATGGCATTGTACAGACTCTGCTTACAGAATCTTCCAGAAGACCTGGGTCTCTGACATTCAGCAGGACTAAAGACATAAGCCTTGGGCCAGTAAGTTAACCTCTCTGAGCCTCAGCTTCTTCATCTCTAACTGGGGAGACAAGGACATCTATCTTAGGGCTATGGTGGCGCTGGACTATGGCAAAGCATACCAAATACACAGTACGGAGCCTGAGCACACAGCCAATACTAAATCATTGTCAGCTACTACTTTATGTCCTGAAGATAAAAAATGGCAGTGATTTTGGAAATTCTATTCTCTTTACATCACAGATGAGATATTACATCCATGTAATATCTTTTACTTTGTGGCAACCTTTAGAGAATGCAGGGCTCAAGGCTGGAGTAGTTGACTGATGTGTATGGAAAGCCTTGTACTGCTTACTTAAAATTTAGATAAAGGAAAAAGAAAGTCTAAGAGGGTGAAGATTAGTACCCAGTATATAGCGATGGCAAAGCTGATAAGGAGGATTTTTGTCACATTTTTAGAAAAAAAAAAGAAAAGAAAAGAAAAGGCATCATGATAGGATTAAGTCAAATATGTTAATAAACCACGTATTGAATTTTTCAAGCTAGAAGTAACTCACTGGGCAGCTCTACAAAATCAACTCAAGCTTCAAACTAGAAAGAGTTTTGGGTTCTTCAGGTTTAACCCCTACATGTTCCTCACTAACAGAAATATCTCCATTATGATTTCACAAACCAGTGTTCTTATTTAGATAGACTTTTCTCATCAAAAAGTTTTCTTACTTTAAAGTTGGGATCATGAGCTCTATGCGGAATTTTTTAGCCACATGGATCTCCCAAACACACTGGATGTCTGTTGGGTAGTTTTCTGGATACAGCGGGCTGGAAAATGAGCCGGAGATACTGGAAATGACCCCTCCACAGGAGTTACTTCCTCCTGCAACAACAGAAGAAGGACATCAGGATGTGTCCCCTTGATGTGACTCGTGTGATCCCAGTAGCGACCAGCTCCCACCCAGTGGCCTGGTGGAGTCAGGCTGCAGCCCGCCTGGGTGGACGCACAAGGCTGCCTGAAGAGATTTTTTTGCCCAGACATCTCCTGGGAAGGAGAGTCCATGCAACCTAACTCTGGCAGATCAAGAGGTACTAATGTGTGAGAGCTCCCTGCCTTTCCCTCTCCTCCTCTTTCTGGATGAAGAAAACGTCACAGTTGTCCTGTCCGTTACTCTCCCCACCGTCTTTCTAAGTGGAAGGATTCTTGCTTGCTGGGAGAGAGGCAGAACAGATCTACATGAGAGTTTGGGGAAGAGAGACAAAGAGACAGAGGCTGAATGCGCCCTGGGAAGGGGTGAGTTTGAGGAGGTTTGGGGAACAAGAGGCTCTGGAACAACTTTAGGGTCCAAGGAGTTGGAGACAAAGGGAAAGGGGGCAGTGTGGGCTGTTGGGGCAGTTACGACTGGGACCTCCCTTTAACTACTTTTTCATCACTTTTTCTGGGTAGGTTGTGTTTCCTTTAGCTCAGTATCTACTGAGACTGGAACTTACAGGTTTTTGGATTTATAAGATTTAAACAAGTCAAATCTAATTCTGCCATACTACTTGTCCTATTCGTATAAATAGACACACATTTTCACACTCGCATATATATTTAAAGGAGCATGCCACACAAAAAAAGTACAAAAATTAGAAATCATCAAATTATTTCAGAGGAAATTTGAAAACATGATGTTTTGTTGACCTTGTGCCCAAATTATGAAGTTGCTTAATTCTTTCTGTTCTTCCCGACTACCTCGTAATCCTCCTGGAAACCCACAGATTCCTGGTCTTTCCTACGACGGGTGATGGGAAGTGGTGAGGTGACAGTCAGCCCAGAGTGCTACTGCTGATGGCGTCTGTAGTTTACAAGACGTGGTCCTCGTCAGACTGACACGGAAGCCCCCAGGAGTTGGGTGTCTCGAAGCCTCTACACGTGGCAGGGATGATGAGTGGGGCCCATCCTGGGTGCCCCCTGCAGGGCTGTACCCAGAGGAGGCTGGCTGAGGACGGCCAGGTGGACTGAGCCACATTCTCCTCAAGTCCCTTGTCATCCTCCTGCCTACTCTGACCTGGGCAGATCCACGTGCCCCCTTCCCAGCCTGCTCTTTTGGTGAAAAAGTCAGCATTGACAAGCATTAGAAGTACAAATGCAGTGCCCCTCAGCAAGGCAGTGGTGAGGACTAAGGGGCTCCTCCGGCTGAGGCCCTGGCTGGCTTGCCCTGTCCTCTCTGTATATATGCATTTTTATTGAAGTATAGTCATTTACAATGTGTTAATTTCTGGTGTACAGCACAATGCTTCAGTCATACATGAACATACATATATTTGTTTTCACATCCTTTTTCACCATAAGTTACCACAAAATATTGAACACAGTTCCCTGTGCTGCATGCTCTGCCTTCTCTGGAAGGGGCTGTGGCAGGACTGGCTTGGGCAGCAGAGAAGCCGCACCAGCCTCTCAGTGTCAGGTCCTGGGCACAATGCCGGGCATCTACTGTGATGGTTCTCTTGGCAAGGAGTTACCATTTCAATTTAAAACAACAGCTACCTGTCACATGATCCTGAGAAGCTGTGGAAAGACCTAGAAGGGAAAAAAAGGGAGATACTGATGACATCCAGGGAGAAATCGCTTAGCTTCATCTATAAGTTAGCAAAGGATTTCCTGAGAAATCAGTCAACGTACTGAATACTGAGAAAAGTGCGAAGGTGCTGAGTGAATATTCCCTATGGTCCTGTGGCAGACTAAAGGAAGGAAGGCCACAAATGCCTGGACATGATTCGTGTCAAGGCGGGGGTCTAGGTCCCCTCCCTTGCACCTGAGTGGGCTCGGTGGCTGCTCTGACAACAGAATACAGGCAGGAGCGATGTTGTGCCTTGGGACACTGGCAGCTTCCACTTTCTGTCTTGGGAATACTGGCTTGCTCGTGGTAACAAGCCACCCTGGAAGAAATCTGACTGCCGTGTGGGAGGGACCATGTGAAGAGATCCTGACACCACCTGGGAAGGAAGACAGGCCCTTGGCTGAGCCCATTCACCCGGCTGTCCCCACCAAGACATCAGGTGTGTGAGTGCAGCTATCCTGGACTCTCCAGACCAGCCACTAGGTGACCCTGCTCAATGCTACGTAGAACAGAAGACTCTCGCAGCCCAGAGCCCTGACCCCCAAAACTATGACTTGTAACTAAATGGTTGTTGTTTTAAACCACTACGTTCTGGAGTAGCAGATGACCAGAAGGACTCCTTTCACGTGACATGGCCTTCCTCATTTCCCCATCATCCATGTCATTTCCAGCTTAGCCGAGTTACACAAACGAGAAAACTACAGATAAGCCTTGATTTGAACATATACTGCCCTTACCCCGATCGAAGGTCTTTTAACTTCAGACGGCCTTTCTCTTCTCACTCATGACCCCAACACATATGCCCCGCAGGAATACCCAGAACACATCAAGGTCTCCTGCAGCCAAGTGTCCAGAGAGGTGCTTCTGTCAGTGACCTGTGACCTGTGCATGTTCTCTGAGGCTGTGTGAGGACAGCCAGGTGCGTTTAGAGGGAAAGAGATGGTGCTTGAAAATTCTAGTTCTGCTCCTTTCTAACTGAGCTCTCCTGGGCAGGTTTCTTGATCTGCTTAATCCTCTGCTGCAAGGATCGAATACTTATGCAGGAACTCTGGCTTCACACCTGCTGCTGAGCAGATGCTCAGAAATGTCAGTTGCAATGAAACAAAATGTCTTTTCATTTACCTTCAGCCTCATTTCAGAATTTACACTGTATGTGTTAACCTGACTTTTTCAAATCTTTGGTTTTTATTACAGATGAATGTCAATCAATCATTAATTTATGCGATCTCTGAAAACAGGCAAAAGTCGTAAGATCCCCAAGAGCACGTACTACGGGGTCCTACAGATGAGGGTCAAAACTCGCTTCTCCCATATACTTGCTGTGTGATCTCAGGAAAGTTACATAAACCTTTCGCGTCTCAAATTCCTCTGTAATTTTTTTTTCCAGGATTGTCTTGAAGATTAGCAATAATCTGAGCAAAAGGTCTCCCTTCTTTGTGTTAGTTTTGCCTGGTCTTTGTGTCGCTGGGGCCAATTAACAGGTGCAGTAAAAGACTGGTGGCTAAGAGCGCTGACCGCTTGGGTTCAAATCCACTGGCTAGTCCTGGGTACGTTACTAACTCTGTATCTCAATTTACCTATCTGGAAAATGGGAATAATCAAAGTACTTACCTTGTGGGATTATCATAGCGATTAAATGAGTTACATATGCAAAGGCCTCAGAACAGTGCCTGGTTCTTAGCATTTGTAAGTATTTGATGCTATTGTTGGAGTTAATATTATTATAAAGTTACTTAGACTAAAAAAAAATATCGGCATACCTGGAGGTGTAGGAGGAGGCAGGTCTTCTGCATCTGAATGCATAAAGAAAGGCAACAGGTCACTCTCTTTAGTGAATTCAAAGTGTGGAGGAGGTGGGGTAACCAGGGTGTGGGGTGGGGAATGAAGAGGAGAGGACCGTGGCCTTTTGGGGCACAGGACTCAGAGCACTGCATCCTGGGCAAATCCACCCCTCCTCTGGCCTGGTCCTTGTCCTTGGTAAGCGGGGTATAGCAGCTGGGTCAGCTCCGCCTCTTGGTGGCCAGAGCTGGATCACTCACGGTTCCCCTTGCACAGTATCCCCTGGAATACTCATTAGGAGGCAAATTCCAGAGCCTCTTCCCAAACCCAGCTCACTGCACTCTCTGGAGGTGGGCCCTGGGTTCTGCACCGTGACACCCTGGGGAAGGGGGTGCCTGCTAATTCGAGACCTCCTGTGTGCAGCCTGGAGCTGCCCGGGCCAGGGCGTGTGTCTGAGCCCAGGACCCAGCAGAGCAGATGCTCAAGGACTGGTTGACGACAGAATAAGTGAGTGGATGGAGGGAAGAAAAATCCTTTTGGGATGCACAGTTTCAAAATGTCTTCCACCAGCACGTCTGAAACTACTGCCTGAGAGGGGAGGGGATACCTGAGCAGATGACACCGGCGTCCTCGTGATGGCTGCAGTTGTGCTCCGACCAGCCCGAGTGGGCGCACTGGCCCAGGTAGCGCTCCACCCCCGCACACTGGAGGTTGTCCAGGAAGATGTCTCCGGAGCCCTGGCCAAAGTGGGCCTTCCCGAGGGCGGACACGGCCCGACCGCAGCCCAGCTGTCGGCACACGACCTCGGCTTCATTCAGGTCCCACAGGTCGTCACAGACGGTGCCCCAGGCCCCCTGGTACCGGACCTCCACGCGTCCTGAGCACCGTCCTGAGCCGCCCACCAGCCGCAGCTCTGGCCAGTCCCCTGCAGACAGAGACCTGGTGGCTGTGGCCTCTGGGCGCTCTGCTCACTTCCCTTGAGCTGGCTGCACTCCCCACCCCCACACCACAGTTAGGGATGGAGAACTCGGTAAAAGGTCGGTCAACTAGTCAACCTCTTAGTTGGCAGCTGATAAGTCATTAAGACTGCCAAAACAACACTTAACCTAAACTGTTCACTAAATGAGTATCTATTGGGCTAGGAGTGTATGCCAACCTGTCTTGGCTAAACACTAAAAAACATCATAATTTGCAGAATGATCTGTGATTTCGGGAAGTGCTTTCTGTGTGTGTGTGTGTGTGTGTGTGTGTGTGTGTGTGTGTGTTTGCCTTCACCTTTATGATAACTCAGGAAAGAAGAGTATTGTTATACCAGTTTTAAGTACAAGGACACCAACAGTTGGAGAAACAAAGTGATTCACCCCAAATCCCACATCTGCGAAGGAGCAGATCCAAACTCAGTTTGCCTGATTCCAAACATCACTAGTTTTCTTTTTCTCTCTCCTAGTCTACCTCATGGCCTCTAGGATGGCTCTGACACTCCACTTTGAAAATGTCTATTAGGATGCAGTTGTGAGGTTATCAATGATCAGGCCAGGCCATATAAAGAAAAGATACAATCCCACTAGAGGGCACTTGAGAGCCACTCAGACTTTGATGACTCTGAAAGGCACTGAAAAAAATGAACTCTGTTCACCATGGGACGCTAGACCCAAAAGATCCCAAGCGTTCCGAACGGCCCTGGAGAGCTGGCTCAGAGCCAGCCGGACTGCTGCAACCAGATGGACCACTTACAGTTGGTCCAGTTTCTGCCCATGAAACAGGTACCAATGCCGGTAACAAGAGGAAAGGACAGGGAGGGTACAGCTCAGTGGTAGAGCATGTGCTCAGCATGCACGAGGCCCTGGGTTCAGTCCCCAGTACCTCCGTTAAAAATAAATAAATAAACCTAATTACTACCCCTCCCCCCAAAAAAAGGACAGTGGGTAAGAAAAGCATGCATTCCACGGCTTACCTGGTCTTGCTGTTACCATCCTGGGTGTTGCTGTAGGGACGGCTGTGGACACAAGAAGACAACTTGAGATAAAAAGGGAGGCCTCGGGCGAGTCACAGTGGCAGTGTCCTGAGATCAGCCTCCATGAAATGCCCAAATTCTGGCTGAGTCCCTCTTCATGTCATCTTTATAATAAGAGTGAGCTTGGAAATCAAACTCTCTTTACATGTCAGTCCTGACCTTTCTCTCGTGTGCAGGATACAACAGAAATAACAGTCCATTCTTTTGCCTGCTCACTGGAAACAGGACATTTAAATTGTGCCACTCTGTGTTAAAGTGCGTTCACAACTAGTGTCCTTCTAGAAAATAGCCATTTCCTTTGCATGTTTCTGCCCCCTTTTTTGGTGGTAATTAACTTTCCATAAATGTGGAGTGTCTGATTAGGTGTGTTTCACTGTCTTTGATAAAAATGAAGGATTAGGAAATCAGACTGACAACTGTCAACAGGCAGTGACCCAACTGCTGACATGTGTAACTTGGTTCCACTATGAATGGGCACCATCCGTGCGCACGATGAGTGTGGGCAGACTGTCAGCCACAGCGGGCTTACACAGGAAATAAGGAAACATACATGAGAGAGACCAAACTATGACAGTACGAGCACCAGGAGTGGGCCGGAGAAGGAAACATGCATGAGGAACGAAGATGAAGTAACAACAGCACACGTGACTCACTGACAAGGCGCGGGGTCCGAGAAACAGCCTCTGCAAATACAAGGGAGCCGTTGTCAGTAACTGCTTAATGTCAATGACAGTGACTTCCTGGATCCACCGTGTGACAGTGGACCTCCTCTGTATTTCACAGCGTTTTCCCCAGGCTTGCTCAGTGGGTCACCCTGGCCCTTGCTAAGAGTACAGGAGAGTGTCGTGAACAGCACCTTGAAAAAGGTGGATGCCAGAACTCCCCACGGGCTCAGCCTCTTTCTCTCAGTGGGAAACAGTGCAGCCCTAGCCCTGCGTGACCTTGGGACAATGACTGAACCTCTCCAGCCTCAGTTTCTTCATCTGTGAAAGGGGAAGAACCGTGGGTCTGTATGAGCATTACAGGAGACAACAGAAGTGCTCAAAAAACCAGGCTCTCAACAAACGCCCGCTGTTATTCTGATCACCGTTGTTGTCATCGCCTAACTGCGTTCACTGCACTTCCCCAGAAACCCGTGGCTTAGCTCTGTGTGCCTTCACACCACACACGTTACACACCCCACCTCTAGGCTCACACTGTTTTCTCACCGCTATGTCCTTTCTCTGTTTCTCTGCTCACAGCCTAGCCGGGCTGAAAGCCAAGTCTAAGGCTGGTTCCTGCATTTTCCTTACTCCTTGTAGCCAACGTCTTTCCTAATGCCTTTTGCTGAGATGTAGGTGTGCATTAATGTAGTATGTTCTAGTGTGTTCTATTTGTTTGCCTTAACGTGCTGTTTTCCATTTGTCCTCTAATTGAGTCACGTGCGTCACCCTGGACTCCCTCTGGGTTGTGCATGAGCCTCTCTACGGATGGGATCACACCTTTTCCTGTAGGTCCTAAAACATCCACCTAGTACTAGATTCAGAGTAACTTCAGAAATGGCTTCCTATTGAATGGGTCACCTGCGACCAGATGTTTCTATGAAAATAAACAGCCTGTCATGAAGTTGCCAATTACTAAGCATTTACCATGCGCATCACTACGTGGAGTGCTTTACTTGCATCACTGCAGGTAACCCTCACAACAAACCCAAGAAGTAAGGCTCTCTCATTACCCCCATTGCACAGGGAAGGGACTGAGGCACGGAGAGGCCAAGTCTCTTGCCCAAGGTCCCAGAGTCCCCAGGCAGAGACGGTCTAGCTCCAGGTCTCTTGCTCTTAACCACCACTCTTACCTTTGGTTTCAGAATAATAATAGGCAATAAAGGTTTTCCCTATGTTGTTGAAGCTTCGAAAATACACAAGGGTCATTGTGCTGGAGGAGGACACGTAGGTGAGGTGGGTACCAAAGCAGGTCTTCCCCAGGGACTTTGCTGAGGATGGAGGGCCGTCCAGGATTTCAAAATATTCATTGGTACAGTCAAGGCTGCGGAAGCAAACACCAGTGGGTGCCTCTTAGTCTCCTGGTCAGCAGATCTCAGAGGGAGGTGGTAAAGCAGACTCTGCTTTGTTACTATAAAGAGGCTGGGCCCAGATTACAAGCCTGCCATTCAAACACAGCAGGGGTGCCTTTTATCCCGGTTCTTTTTCTCTCAGACAGACAGCCACTGCCTCAGGGATGGGATTCTACCTGAAAGAGGGAAGGAGTCTGGGGCACCACGTGTACCCCTGCTGTGGCCCTGAGCAGCCCCAGACTGCAGCGGACCTCGAAGCCCAGGGTCAAGGGCAGGGCCAGGCAATTGCCGGCCAGTAGAACATGGCTCCAAGTTCCTAACGACCTCCTGTGCACAGGCTTTCGGCAGCCGACCTGCCCAGAGGGACGTGCACCGCCGCACGTGCACGATGGAATCTGCTCAGCTTGCTTTGGGGAGGATGTCTGATTCTGCTGTTCATTACTGTGAAGTTCTGTCTGGAATGCTAGCATCAGAAAACCATCTTCATGCCTCAGCCTGGTAAGATGTCTGTTCCAAGTCATATTTTGATTAACAAAAATTTAAGTTGTTCCTGAAGGTTAATTTCTGTAAGACATTCACCTATGAATGACATCAACCTTCTGTTTACAGTATTAAAACCTAAAATTTCCTGATTTATTAGGTCTGGGGGGGTCCCTGGAATCTGCACCTTTAACCAGCAAGCTGAAATGCATACACACATACTCTCAGCCTCTCCCTCTCTTTCACACACACACCTGTGCAAAGCATGTCAGATGAATTTCATTTTAATTACAAATTCATAGAAGCACGTGAAAATCAATCATATTTCTATATATTAGTAACAAACATATGGAAACCAAAACTGAAAACAGTATCAATTATGGTCACTCCAAAAAAAAAAATGAAAAAGATACCCTTAGAGACACATCTAACACAACATGTCCAAGATGTATATGCTAAAAATGACGAACAGCTAATACAAAAAAAAAAAAAAAAAAAACCAGCAAATGCTAGCCAGGATATGGAGAAACTGGGTCTCTCACATGTTGCTGGTGGGAATGTAAAATGCTAGTCACTCGGCAAGAGTCTGGCATGTTCTTAAAAAGCTAGACACACGCTTACTATATACAACCACCTAGCAGCTGACTCTTGAGCATTCATCCCAGAGAAATGAAAACTCACGTTCTGGCAAAAACCTGTGTATGAAATGTTCACAGAAGCTTTGTGTGTAACAGCAAGACTGGAAACAAGTGTCCTCTGGTGGAGGAAAGGGTTAAACAAACTCTGGCAGCCACACAATGGAATATATCTCAGCAAGAAAGGGGAACAAACTCTTGATAGACACAGCAGCCTGGATGGACTTCAAGCTGAGTGAGAAAAGCGAATCCCAAAAGAATACGTTCTGTGTAATCCCACAGACATAACATCTTGTCCCAAAACGACAAAACCCTAGAGCTGGAGAATAGATCAGTGGTTGCCAGGGACAGTGTGGGGACCGGTCGTGAACATAAAGGATAAAGGGTCCTTCCCTTGTGGTGGTGGAACACACTACCTGCTTCTAGACTGTGGTGGTGGTTACGTGAATCTACACACGGGATAAAATTGCACAGAACCACACACACACACACAGGTGAAAAATGGTGAAAACTGAGTAAGTCTGTACTCGAGCTAATGGTACTGTCCTAGTGTCAGCTTTGTGCTTTCCACACTGTTCTACAATTAAGTAAGATGCCACCAATGGGGGACACGGGGTGACAGGTGCACAGGACTGTGTTACTTTTGTTACTTCCTGTGTGTCCATAGTTATTTCAAGATAGAAACTTAAACAAGATACAAAGGACTCTTTCAGTTGACGAGAACCAACCAAGGGAGTAAATGCTTAGAAATTTAAATGGCGCAGGAACTTAAGCAACGTACTTCTGACTTACCTGAGTTTCGGAAACGCCAGCAGTATGTGGTCCGATGTGTTTGCCTTGATTTGCCACACACACGTTATGTTGTCGTGCATTTCATTCCGAGGGGGATTCTTGATCGCTCCAGATGGGTTAGTAATAATGCTGCCACACTGAGCTTTTTCTAAAAGCAGAAAGATATTCTAGAATTGCAGTTTTTTCCATTGTTCACTTCACTCATTTTACAGTTCCTTCCGTTCTCTTTCCTTGAAAGGTTTTACTTTGTGGGGATGTCTTAGGATGGATCAGAGGTATAGTCTAAAACCTCTGGTCAACTTAGGCCATCAGGGCATGAAAGTGTCTGAATTTTGAAGCCGCTCTCACTTCTTTTGAGAATTCTGCCACTGACACATGCTTGCTGGATGGAGGAGTCATCCAGCAGCAGCCCAAACCTTCCTCTCGAATTACTGTGCTGGGTCCTAGAGCCTCGACTTTGTCAGGTCCTCAGCAGAAACAAGCAGACTGCTTCATTTTCACAGCTGAGGCTGGAATGACATGGAGCCTCTATGTATATGAGGACGGCGTGTCCCACCTGCCATCACTTGTAATTTCTTCAAGTTACACTATTGAAAATCCACTACTAAGTGGAAAGAAGTGGCCCTGAGTCATCCACACTCTCCAACACTGATATTGTCTGTGTCTCCCTGTCCATTTGTTTCTCCACCTGCTTGTCTGTCTAGCCATCTGTCCAATATTCAGTCCAAAACTAAAGGCGACACCTGTGGCAATGGCTTCCTCCATCAGATGACCTGGCTGGGTAAGAATCGGATCTACACTCAGCGTGTCACTTAGCTGTGGTTCTTCCCTAGAAGGACGAGCCAAGCGCTCTATGCATTATGTCACGTTAGCCCTTTTTCTCCAAGGGTGCTAAGAAGTGTTCAGTGGAGCTTCTGGAAACCCAGCGTATAGGTGAGAAGAGGGGAAAAAAATGGAGAATGAAAAAGGAAGGATGGAAAAGGACACAGACAGTCAGAGAAGGAGAAAGGACAGAGAGGAAAATGCGCTCCTCACGGTGGAAGCCCTCTGAAGCCATGCCCTTGGGCAGTGCCCCGGCCATGCTGCTGTGCTAATGGCCGCCTGCCTGCCCTTCACAGGTGGTGTCCACGCTGGGACACCAAGAAGGCTGGCACCACTGGATTATCTGGACTTCCTTCTTTGGCTAATAGAAATGGAACTGGAACCATAAATTCATTGGCCTTCGTTACTGGACTCTTCATGCAGAACATAGGCTCAGAGAGTGACTCAGGGCAGCAGTATTTTGCTTAATTTCCTTGAAGAATCACTTCAGGGCTTGAGCTAGACGGTGATGATCAGGGTGGCCAAGGACACCCAAGTCTCACCTGCACCTTTTGTCCCTGCCGCCGTAGCCAAAGGGTGATCTGTCAAACACACAAAGGACATGGGATTGTCAGCTGGGACTGAGATCCACGCATCCACACATGAGCCTCCAAAGAGCTGGTAACAGACAGGCTGTCGGGGCCCCTCCCAGAACTACTGAGTCAGTCTCTGGGGGCGAGGACAGAGCACGCAGGGGCCGTCCACGTGCAGGAGGGAAGACGGACTGCTCTAGATCTGCTCACACTTCCATGCATTCTTCTCTTGCCACACATGCAAATGAGATATTTTTAAACTTGGGGGTTTACGAAAACTAAAGACGTGAAATTCTGGCTCCTGTAGCCAATCCCAGTGGCCCAAGGGTTGGGATTACAAGGCTTTGATGCAGGAATGGGAAGAGGCACTGATGGACTGATTCCTTTGACCTGGTGCTACACAGAGATGAGTCAGGATCTACGGGTCCTGTGGCTCCTCCTTCCTGCCCCCAACATCTCTCCAGCCAGAGACACGTGGCCTGGAACCTCCTATTGGAGATTCTCTCCGAGGACCAATCCATTCCCATCTGCTAGAGTTGATCGTCCACGCGAGGATGTGACTGAAGCTTTGCCAGACCTTGTCCCCTCAGCTCTATTCACAACTCACCCTTTGGCTGAGAGCTGGCTGAGGGCCAGGCATCTAGAGACCTGGGGGTTTGACGAAGGAGAGAGGGCACTGGCATAGAAAACTCCATCAGCAAGGGAAGCTCTGTGGGGCCAGGGCTGCACCAGGAACAAGGCGTTGAGACAGTCACGTGGACAAGCCTGGGTAGCCCGCTGGGCGGTGAAGGACATGTGACCTCGTCACATGTCCAGGAGAGGTAGGGATGAAACTGGCTCACTTAGACTCTGCTTGGGTCTGACTCCCCAGCCACCTGCACCTGGGCAGGAAGTGTCCTTATCTGCCTCTCATCCCTCAACCCCCGCTTACCTGTACCTCACTGCCATCCCCTCGCAACCCTTAGGGCTGACAAACCAAAAGTGCTATGCAGAAGTCTGAGAAATTGAGAATCTGCTTCCAGAGTGAGAAATGCACACTGCGTAGGAGGAGAAGCAGGAAGTGAGGCTGGAGCAAGCGATTTCGAAGGGGCTCTCTCCCCATCTCTCCCACCGGACGGTCAGGTGATTCCACATCTCTCGATCACTCCATCGGCTTGGAGAACAAGACACTACCAATTTCCAGCAGAACCTCTTCCTCAGGTTTTGATAAACCACACCTGTAAACATCACCTTCCCTACCTGTTGGTGAGGCCGCTGGGTCTTCAGCATCTGCAAGAGTGAGAGATGGAAGGATCTGCTGTGAGTGAGTAACATACTGCTTCATTTTCAAGTGTGACTTTTATGCTGTTTTTTGAGAAGGACTTTCTCAGAAAGAGCCAGAGCTGGGCTCTGCCTGGGAACGGAGCGGGGGTTACCTGAACAGATCACGCCGGCATCCTCCTGGTGCCCACAGTTGTGGGCAAACCAGCCGGCGTGGGAACACTCCTCCAGGTGCTGTTCGTCTCCTCTGCAGTGCACGTTGTCAAGGAGGATTTTTCCAGAACCATCCCCAAAGTGGGCCTCGCCCGGGGCTGAAACGGCCCAGCCACACCCCAGCTTTCTGCAAACAACGTTGGCTTCCGGCAGGTCCCAGAGGTCATCACACACCGTCCCCCAGCCTCCCTGGTAGAACAGTTCCACACGGCCTGCGCAGCTCCTATGGCCGTCCACCAGCCGCACGGGCGCCCAGCCTCCTGGGGAGGAGAAGGGGTCATGGGTGACAGCTGTCCCCCCCGGCCTGTTGATGACTGGCTGCCTTCTACCGAGCTTTCCTTATGTCCCATGACTTCGCTGCTCAAACCCTACATGCTGCCAGGAGGACCCCACGCCATTCCCCAGACCCGTGGCTCTCAGACACCTAGAATGTCATCCTTCCCCACACCGTGTCAGACAACTTGCCTGCGGTGGTCTCTTCTCTGCCATCTTCCCTCACTCTTTACCACATGCCCCTGCAGCTGTGAAGGGCTGGGCCTATCCTCCTACACCCTGGTTCTGGGCTGGCGGCCCAAGATTTGCTCTGGCCAACAGAGCCAATAGGATGCGGCAGGAGCGATGGTGCTGGACAGGCTCCATGGGAACTCTGAGACAGTCACGTGGACAAGCCTGGGTAGCCCGCTGGGCGGTGAAGGACATGTGACCTCGTCACCGCTGTCACCTCAGAGGACATAAGACAAGAAGACCCAGCCTTACCTGGAGGAGCAGAAGAAGGTGGGTGTTGAGCCGCTGGTATCACTGGTGATGTGGGAAGTGGGTTCTCGTAGGCTGCTGATGGGTAAAAAGGGAGGACTGTCATTAGGAAATAGTCGGAACATTGGGAGAAGATACACAGCTGCTTCAAGGGGGCACCTGCCTCCTCCCAGGATCCAGCAGGAATAATGCTGATGCAGGCCAGAGACCTCATATCCCCGAGATCCCCGTTTAGGACAGAACACGGTGTGACTGCATCACAAAGCCGTCAGCAAAAGCAAAGATCATGGACAAGTAGCCCCAAGTGCCCTGCCGTTTGAGTTGGCCATCACCTCTCTCTTTGCTACCCTCTCCTCCGGTGTGCAGTAACTTCACCTGAACATGGCAAGGAAAGTCACAGTTTTGGCAGTTCCTCGGGACGGAGGCAGGGAGGAGGGCATCCAATCTGAAGTGCTTGAGGAAACCTTTGAGGGTGAGGGAACTGTTCTATAATCTTGACTGCAGTGTGATTACACAAGTGTGTATAATTACCTAAGTTCATCAGACTGGATCTTAACATCAGTGAATTTTATGGTACATAAACTAAACCTTAATAAAAAATAAGATGAAACCGAACGGCTCTGTTGTACCCCTAAAACTAACATTGTAAATCAACTACACTTCAATAAAAAATAAAATTAAAAAAAATAAGATGAGTCAATGGATGAATAGAAGGATGGTAGATCGACTGATAAATTTATTGAGGAGTCTAGATAGGAGTTCACTGTCAAATTCTTCCAACTTTTCTGCACACTTAAAACATTTTCACAATAAAATGCTGGGGGGTAAAATGTCCCTCAATTTCTATTATAAGACCTGCAGCTCTGTTTCTGGATGACAACCTCTTGCTTTCCATGGCATACGCTTAGTTCAGCTGCCATTTCTCTCCTTGTCCATCACAGAATGTCAAAGGCATAGAATTCTAGGGAGCGTGGACTCCAGTGTGCATGGTCCTGATGACATGGAGACTGAGGGCCAAGGTCATTCAGCTGGAGAGAACAGCCAGGATCAGATCCTTACAGCTCAGGGCCCTTCCCTTCTGCACACAGCCTCCCCTAGGTTAGCAGTCGACCCAAAGAAGGAACCTTTGCTGTATGGCTGCCTGCCAGGCGCCAGGAACCTTCAGGCATTGTCCATTCACAACCTTCCTCAATCCTCTAATTATTCCCAGGTCAATGGAGAGGAACTGAGAGGAAGGGGGGTGGAGAGATGACGTCATGAGGCTGAGGTCACATAACCGAGGGGATTATGTGGCACGTCTGTCTGTTTCTTCTGTTCAGGTGCAAACTCCATGAAAGAAGGGAGGGAAGGGGATTTGATCACTGCTGTGACCCCAGTGCTTATCGGCACAGAGCTGGGACACTGTGGACACTCAGTCAATATCCACTGAGAGAACGGATGAGTGAAAGACCAAAGCTGGGAATCAAACCAGGATCTGACTCTACACCTCATGACCTTTGCAGATCAGGCGAAGTCTAGTGCCGGATGCAGGATGCAATAGGGTCCTACCTGTAGGCGCAACAGCTGTGGAACTGGCACCTGTAACGTGAAGACTGACTGTCTTCACGGGTGAATGTTTACCGGGAAGTCCCACATTTAGGGAGCTGTCGGGGGCAGAAGAAGAAGCAGAGCCCCTGCCCCTGAGGAACTTGGCACTTGCTGGGGATTTGAGACACAAGACCAGACAGCAAATGTTGAGTGTCTCAGGAGAGCTTCGGAAGTCAGTACTCCCCCGGGGGCCTCAGGCGCTGAGGAGCTGCGGGTCAGGATGGGCCTGGAGGAGCCTGAGAGCTTGTCATTCGTGGAGATGTCATTCCAGCCACCAGTGGGACAGAATCAGGAAAGATCGGGGAGCAGTGGGGGCACAGAGTCAACCAGAGGGACACACAGGTTTGGGGAGGTTATCAGGCCCAGATGTGGAGGGCCTGGAATTCCATCGCCCAGAGGTCATAAACTCTAAAGTTCCTGAGGGCCACACGGGTAAGATAAACGAGCGACCTGAGTGGTGGGAGCCGTGTGAACTGAAAAGCTGTTCCATGTCCGGGGGGCAGCTCTCTCCCAGATGCAGCCGGTTAGAAAAGAATCTGCTGCTTTGAGGCTGAACTTCTGCTTGTATTTTTTTCCACAAAGTGTAAACATTTGAATTTTTAGGCCAAATACTGATTTGGCTGAATTCAAGTTCACCTTATATTTTCAAACCAAACAGGACACTTCTGAACTAGGACCCAACCTGTGAGGCATACTCGGCCATCTCCGCAGTCAGGCCGTGGTCGGGCTGATGCACAACTTTGAAGGATCCTCCACAGCATCTTTTTTAAGCCCACACATGATTAGGCTTGGCCTAGGAATGTGAGTTACCACTGATGTGAGTTACTGTAGAACCAGTCTTAAGGTGCCAAAAATGGTACGAGTTTCTTTTCTTTGTAAAGCAGCTGTGCAGTGGCTCCACCAGGATGAAGAAGGAAGGATAAATTTTGCCTGATTGTTTTAGTGGTAAATATAAATTTAAGACTTTTTTTCTCATTAGGAGTTCTATACTAAAAAGTCCCAAAGTAGGTTACAAGCCACAGCCAACTCCCCAGTTACCTGGTGATGGTCTGGATGTACCTGGACCTTAAGCAGTTAGGTTTGTGAGAATATTCTCTTCCCAGCAGCCCAAAGGTAGCTTCGAACACACAGCTCCTCCCCGCCCCCTCCAAAAAGCTAGACGTCACACAGACAGGTAAGTGCCCAAATCTTGGCTGAATCATGTTCTAGTTGGGTGATGCTAGGAAGCTGACCTTCTCTGTGTCTCATCTCATAAAGTAAGGATGCGGGTGTGGGGTGGGAGAACAGTGCGTGCAGGCTGTTGTGAGCATTAACAACATTAAATGAAGCGTTACTTATGGGAGAGCATCTGGTTCCCTCTGATCACACTTTGTTCTCCACAAATGTTAACCCCTTCCCCCATTTTCTCAAGGACTTACCTGCGGGGGGCATGGGTGTGGACTGCAGGGCTGCAGGCTCCCTTGGGGCTACGGTTGCAGATCTGTCACCTGTCAGCAGAGACGAAAAGAGGCATCCCAGTAACTAGGACATCCCCTAATCCCAGCTTCAAAAAGACTAAGGTTTGAAAACAGAGCCAGCCTGAAGGTCAAGGTCAAATCTGAAAGTCACTTCCTGACTCTGCTCCTACAGAGGCAGAGAGTCCTTGCAGGGATACGGTCAACAACGAGTGTGGCGTCAGGCCTGGGAAGGGGCCAGCCCAGAGCTCAGCCCACGGCGCCCTTCCCCAATTCCCCGCAGAACTAATGCCAACTGACCTGCCGGGGTGGGAGCTGTGGGAAGCATCGCCGGCTCTGTGGTGGGCACGGCTGCTGACAACGCTCGACCTGCAGACGTGAAACACAGAGAGGCCGGTTCACCAAGGCACCACCTCCGCACACGGTGGGAGAGTAAACTCACAACCAGCCCAGAGCCGGTGCTGGACCCAGGTCTGTCCTGTTGGGGTTTCGGTCCGCTCCCTTCCAACACTGGCTGTCAGACCACGCTGCGGGTGGAAGTTCCTGCTACTCTGAGGATACGCCCTTGGCTCGGCCACTCCAGCTCTCCAAGTGTTGCCCACTAAACCAACTGTGGATTTTTTCCTCTTTTTAAGAGCAATCTAAATGTGTTTTACCATAGGGACATGCAGTCAATTAAACGGCCAAACGTTCTGGTTTCCAGCTAGATCTTTGGTGGCTTTATCTGGGCTCTGAGTAGCCTAAGCCACGTGAGTCTCCATAGGGCATTAAGGCAGCCCTGTTTTCATCTCATGAACTCGTAAAACGGCAATCAAGTATTGTATTGTTTCCTTTGAAAAAAAAAAAAGCTTTATCCAGGTATAACTGATACACAAAGAACTGCAAATATTTAATGTGTGCAATTTGTTGAGTTTGGACGTGTGCAAACACCTGTGACGTCACCACCACCGCCATTGTGGTAACGGACATCCAACTCCACCCACAGTTTCTTTGTGTCCCTCCTCCCCTCTTTCTTTGGTGAGGACACTTAACATGAGATCTAGCCTCTTAAAATCTGAAGTGCCCAGTATCGGATTGTTAACTGCAGGCACTGTGCTGTTCAGCAGATTTCTAGAACTTGTTCATCCGGTATAACTGAAACTTTATATCAGTTGAACCCCTTCCCATTTCCCCCTCCCCTCAGCCCTGGAAACCACCCTTCTATCCTCTGGTTCTATGAGCTTGACTATTTTAGAGGTCTCATATAAGTGGGATCACGCAGTATTTATCTTGTGTGTCTGGCTTATTTCACATAGAATAATTCCTCTAGGTTCATCCATGTTGTTACAAATGGCAGGGTTTTCTTCGTTTTTTAAA
Source organism: Camelus ferus (assembly GCF_009834535.1). Lineage (NCBI taxonomy): Eukaryota > Metazoa > Chordata > Mammalia > Artiodactyla > Camelidae > Camelus > Camelus ferus. The sequence goes on from NC_045706.1 coordinate 8,397,194, forward strand.
GTCTGAATAATATTCCATTACATGTATATACCACATGTTCTTTATCCAGTCGTTTGTCAATGGACATTTGAGTTGTTTCCCTAACTTGGCTGTTGTAAATACCACTGCAATGAACACTGCAGATACCTCTTCAAGATCCTAATTTTAATTCTTTGGGACGTACAATTAGAAGCTTGACTGCTGAACCATATGGTAGTTCTAGTTTTAATTTTTTTGATAAATCTTCACATTGGTTTCCATAGTGGCTGCACCATTTTATCTTTCCAACAACAGGACACAAGATTCTGATTTCTTCACACTCTCACCAACACTTGTTACCTTTTTTATTACTATTAATTTTAATTTTAATAGATATGAGGTGATATCTCATTGTAGTTTTAATTTGCATTTGCCTGATAATTAATGATATTGAGCATCTTTTCATATACCCTGTTGCCATTTGTATGTCTTCTTTGGAGAGACTGTCTGTTCAAGTCCTTTGTCTATTTATTGGGTTATTTTATTTTATTTCATTTTATTTTATTTTGCTGTTGAGTTGTAGAAGTTCCTTAGTTTGGAAGTTAACCCTTTATTAGGTAGATGGCTTGCAAATATTTTCTCCCATTCCATAGGCTGCATTTTCATTCTGTTATTTGTTCCTTTTGCTGTGCAGAAGCTCTTCAGTTTTGACGTAGTCCCATTTACCTGTTTTTGTTTGTGTTGCCTGTGTTTTTGGTGTCACAAGAAATTATTATCACAAGTAACGTGAAAAAGACTTTCCCCTATGTTTTCTTGTAAGAATTTTACAGTTTCAGGTCTATGTTTAAGTCCTTAATATATTTTGAGTTAATTTTTGTATGTGGTATAAGGCAGGAGTCCAATTTCATTTTTAGGCATGTGGATATTCCATTCTCCTAACACCATTTGTTGAAGAGACTACCCTTTCTCCATTTGTGTGCTGGCACCCTTGTCAAAGGTCATTTGACCATTTACGTGTGGCTTTATTTCTGGGTCCTCTATTCTGTTTCTTTGGTCTACAGGCCTGCTTTTATGCTAGTATCATATTGTTTTAATTATTGTGGCTTTATAATATATTTTGAAATCAGGATGTATGATGCCTCCAGCTTTGTTCTTCTTTCTCAAGACTGCTTTGGCTATTTGGGCCTTTAATGGTACCATAGGAATTTTAGGATTGTTGGTTCTGTTTCTGTAAAAAATGCCACTGGGATTTTGAGGGGGATAGCACTAAACCTGTAGGTTGCTCTGGGTAGTGTGGACATTTTAACAGTATCAAGTCTTCCAAACCATGGACATGGGATGTCTAATTCATTTGCACCTAATTTGACTTCTTTCAACAGTGTTTTGTAGTTTTCAACATACAAGTCTTTCACCAACCTCGTTAAGTTTACTCCTAAGTTTTTTATTTCTTCTGACGCTATTGTAAATGGGATTTTTAAAAAATGACCTGTTTGGTATTTTTTTGTTAGTGTAAAGAAATGCAACTGATTTTTGTACACTGATTTTGTGTCCTGCGACTTTACTGAATTTGCTTTTTAGTTCTAGCATTTCCCCCCTACCCCGGGTGGTGTGTTCAGGGTTTTCTACATAAAGGACCATGTAATCTGCAAACAGGCAATTTTACATCCTCCTTTCCCATTTGGATTGCTTTTGTCTTTTCCTTCCTGCCTATTTTCTCTGGCAAGGATTTCCAGTATTATGTTGAATAGAACTGGCAAGAGTGAGCATCCTTGCTTGTTCCTGGTCTTAGAGAACAAGCCTTCAAATTCTCACCACTGAGTATGATGCTAGCTGTGGGCTTGTCATATACAGCCTTAATTACATTGAGGTACATTCCCTCAATACCTAGTTGGAGTGTTTTTATCATGAAAGGATGTTGAATTTTGTCAATTGCTTTTTCTGCATCTATTCAGATGATCGCATGATGCTTTATCTTTAATTTTATCAACCTGGTATATCACATTCATTGATTTGCATACTGGTGAACCAGCCTTGCATCCCAAGGAAAAATTCCACTAGATTATGGTATATGGCTACTGTGGAGTGTACTTAACTCTGTATGTGGCACATAGAAGATGCTCAGAAAACACTAAGCACAACACTGGCCAAGTCACAGAGAGGCATTACCTGCTGGCCTGAGTGTGGAGTGAAGGTTAGGAGGACCTGTTGTGGGTACAGTAGCTGACAGTCCATCACCTGTAAACAGGTACAAACAGGAACGTTGCTTGTGATCAGGAGCCTCCCAACCCCATGGAGGAAAGGAAAATGTTTGCAACGAGAACATTCTGAAAAGTCAGACTCAGCTATAACATCTGGTCTCCCATTGGTTTCCCCTGACAAAGTTTTAGGCAGGGAAGACCTCCCCTCCCACTATCTTTTGTCATTTTGTCTCTAAGATGAGGTTTTGGAATGCTCCCTGTGGTCCGGAGATTTGAGCTCACTGAATGCCCATGAGTCCATCCTGTGATCTCTCTGCTGCCATCTCTTCTTTCCCTTTTAGGAAACAACCAGCTTTTGCAATCTTGGAGATGTGGACTTTTCAGGCTCTCCCTAGTCATTTGGCAAATTTACCTAGACTATGTGTTACCTAACAACGCAAGACATATGCAGCATCCCTGAGCAGCTCTCGGTCCTCATTTGCCTCCTAAAATATCAATCCAAGCAAATGATCTCTCTGCCGTCTCATTCTGGGGTCAGGTGAACCAAAGCAGTGTTAAAAATGTCAAAAAGCCATTAACCCTGCAAACTGGACTTTTAGTGTAGAGAACTGATTTGTGGTTTAGTTTTTCAGTTGGTGCTGACAGAGTTGGCCGTAACTTTCAATGATGACCTGCCTGAGCCGTGGCTGCTGCGGGGGCGGGGTGGGGTGGATGGGGATTCAGGTGTGGGAGGACTGGTGCCCACACAGGTGTCCCGGCACTGGGAGCGCCGCGGCCTCCTCATCCTCGTAGGCTCTGTGAACATCAACTTGAGGGAGCCCACCCCACTACCAGCTACCTGATGGGTGTACAAATACACTGCTTTTTATAATGCTTTCAAACTCTTTGAATCCTTTTCAGATTGATGAATTAACAACAGATTGAACTCCTGAATCAGTGGGATACAATCTGGATTTCTAGAAGTAACACCAACAGGGAAAGAAACACTCAAAATCTTAGCTGATGAATGAGCATCTCATGTTGAGAAATGTCCTGCCCTCTTCTATTCTTATCAGCAGTCCTTGCACAGCAAAGAGGAACTGGGTATCTACTATCCCTTAAATATCCTTACAACAGTACAGACTGAGAAAGTGTCTTCTAGAGGGTGACTGGAACCGAAAGCAAATGTAGGAAGCAGGGAGGATCTTACCTGTGGGCATGTACACTGAGGAAGTGGCTTCTGACCCTGGGGCAGGAGTGGGGGCCGGAGGGTCGTCAGCACCTGAGGGTGAAAGATATCAGCAGACTTCTTATAATAAGGCTTATGGTACAAGGCTTATTCAATAAACTGCTTAACAACTGGTGGGAACAGGGGCTGACGTTTCCTGAAGGGGCATACAAGCAGCAACTTCCTGAGAGAGGACAGCCCCTCACCTGCAGAGATGACGCCGGCGTCCTCTAGGTGCCTGCAGTCGTGCCCAGCCTCACCCCTGTGCCCGCACTGCCCCAGGTGGCTCTCGCTACCCGCACACTGCACATCGTCCAGCACTATCTTCCCAGAGCCTGTACCAAAGTGGGCCGCCAGGGGGGCTGCCACGGCCTGGCCACACTGCAGCTGGCGGCACACAACACTGGCCTCGGCCAGGTCCCAGAGGTCATCACACACAGTCCCCCACGTGCCCTGGACGAGCACCTCCATGCGGCCTGAGCACTGTCCCGGGCCATCCACCAGCCTCACGGCCACCCAGCCTCCTGGCAAGGCACAAGAAGAGAAATGGGGGACTGGCCTTCCCATCTTTGGAAGGTTTCCTTCATCTTTTTAAGTCCTTCATTGGTTATATCCCCATTTTACGAACATACAAGATCACACAGGCTTCATGTCCCCACACAGTGAGAACAGGCAGAATAATCTTCAGTTTCAAGTCTCTTCAGTGAGACTTTATCTCCCCTTCCAAAAGGTGAAACTCTTTCAGGAACTCCCAGAATTCCTAGGTTCTCCTAACAAGCAGCTCTGTTATTCCCCTACCATGGACAGGGACAGAAACACGAGATGTCAGTATCTCTAATGAAACAAGAAACCAGACCATCCATAGGCAGATCACAGCTGAACAGGCCCCATGTCATCCAGAACCATATGAGTCTTAGAGCAACTAGCTCTCTTTGGTCCCATAAGTCTTAATGCCTTTACTATGTAAAGGAGACTGAGGACCAGAACTAGCATCTGCTGCTTGGGGGTTTAGTGCCACTAGCTTAACCGTTTCTCTTACTCTTTACAGCAACCCCATGGGGTAGGGGATGGGTTCCCATTTTACAGATGAAGAAACTGAGACTCAGAAAGGTCAAGAAAATCACTCTGAATCCCACAGCTTGTGACTGGGCTATCTCCCACTTAACTCTGCCTATGGTTTCCCTCCAACCTGGAGAAAGGCCCCTCTCCACGCTCCCCATTAGCCTTTAATTTCTCAGGAACTGCTCCCATACCTGCAAGTGGATGTGCCAAGCCGTCAGGGGCTGCGGCCAGAGAAGGCTCTGAGAAGGAACAACAAAGCTAGGTCACCATCTATCCGTAAAGTGAAAAGAATAAAGTAGATGCGCTGCTGGAAGGACTCGTTAAAAGACCCTACTGACGCCTTTTGTTTTCTTTTGATTCATCTGAGTCAGTTATTATCACCATCAAACAAGACTGTTTAATTTTTCCCTCCTCTATTATATGTTCATGGAAAACATATCCTTAAATCTTTGGCTCAGTAGAAGTAAAGCTTTAAAAAATAGAAGGCAAATTTAAGAACATCGTATTTAAGAAAACCTAAAGGAAATGAAGGCAGTCTTTACAAATTAGTAACACTGTATGCTATCATTCATTCAAAATGATGTATTCAACGCAAAGGAAGTGCCTGCATTTTAAAGGCTTTATAGCTCAGTCAGAGGCTAGAATGAGTGCTACAACTAACTGTGAATGGAAGTGGATGATGAGGGACAGTCAACAGAGAGGATGCAAATACAGAGGCTACGTCTCCTATGGAGACCAGAGGATGCTACCTGGAGAAGTGGAGCAGTAAGCTGCGGCAGGACTTCAGCAGGTGGAGGAGGAGGGGAGAGCTCGTTTCAGGCACGGGTACTGGATGATAGCCACTTTGAATTTACACACGCAAGGAGATAAGGGTCTAAGTATTTTAATCGGATTAGAATATCATGGTGGCATATGCATTAATCCCAAACACCTGGATTTCACATTTTCCTTACTCATATTAGGCAGGAAACTTCCCAACAGATGGTACGTGAAGAAAAGGGGATTTGGGTCAAGTGTATTTTATAAGCGTGGCATCCCATGACTTCCCGTAGGGATTTCATAGAGTTAAGTGAATATTAAGGCTCCTAGACATCCTGTAGTAAAGAAACTTGTTTAATTTATTTAATGTAATGTTTCCTAAATTCGTGGGACACAGAATCTGTGCGTGTGATTCATCTTAACACCTCACTGAACAAGTGGTTCTGGGAGAACAGTCTGAGAAACATCTTTATCTGACTACCTCAAAGATCCTGATAGGAGCTGGAAACTCCTAGCAATGTTTGTTATTAAATTCCCATTTTTGTTCTTATTTCTAGAAATATGAAGTAACTTGTAAACTTGGATAAATACATAGAATATATGGTTTCGATGTAAACTCAAAAAAGCTGCATTTTTCATACCTATTGGTGTTTGTTCTTCCTCAGAGGTGATGGGTGCAATTGTTAGTTCAGCAGCTGCAGTGAAAAGAAAACAGCCATTAGTGATTAATGTACGAAACATATCAATAGAAACACTAAAGCTGAGTGGCGGGAGTGCTGCCTGCCCTCCAGACCCATCCCTGGTATCTCTCTGTGAATTACAAGAAGTCAGTTCTAAAGGGCTTAGTGCATTTCCAGCCTAAAGATGCGATTGCTCTAGCCTTGGGTCTAACTCATATTCCACCACATTTTATGTACAGATGAACATCAGTTTCCTGATCTATTAAATTAGAAATGAGATCTGATAACAGATAGGATGAGGTTTATAAACTAAGAAGTAAATAAATTTAAAAAGTTATGATAATATTTCCAATTCAATAAATATTTGATTATTTTGGGAAAAATTAACTCACTAGCGACAAAAATACTGAAATAGAAAAACTTAAAAATAACTTTTACAATAATATCAAAAATCATGGAATTCTTATGGACAAGTCTGATAAGTATGTGTAAAATCTGTACATGGAAAAATGCAAAATATTGATGAGATTAAAATAAAGACCTATGTAAATGAAGTGATACACTGTGTTGATGAATCAGGAGACTCAATCCTGTTAAGATGCTGATTTTCCCCAAATTTATAGACTCAATCCAAATTAAAAATCCTAGCAGACTTTTTTTGGTAGAAATTGACAAGTTGATTCTAAAATTTTATATCTCTGAAAGCAAAAAACCTAGGTTAGCCAACACGATTTTGTAAAAGAAGGAAAAAGAACAAAGTTGGAGCAATCACATTACCTGATTTCAAGACTTACTCTAAAAGCTACAGTAATCAAGACAACGTGTTATAGGCATAATAACAGCCTTATAAATCAGTGGAACAAAAGAAGGACTTTAGAAATAGACCATGTATTAATGGCCATTCTGTTTCTGACAAAAGTGTCAGAGTATTTCAGTGAAGTTAAAAAGGTCTTTTCAACAAACGGCATTGGCATGATTAGATGTTCATATGAAAAAAAAATCCTTTGAATCATACCTTAACCATGATAAAAACAATCGACAAAAATGGATCACAGAGCTAAATGAAAAACCTGAAACTATGAAACTTCTAGAGCAAAACAGGAGAAAATCTGTGAGACCTTTGGTTAAATGAAGATTTCTTAGATAAAACACAGAAGCACAATTCATTTAAGAAAACACTTTGGTAAATTGGACTCATTAAAATTTAAATTTTCTGTTCTTCAAAAAATACTAAGAAAATGAAAAGCTAGGTCATAGACTGAGAAAAAAATATTTTCAAAACATGTATCTGAGAAAATATTTGTTCCCAGAATATATAAAGATTCATCTTAGAACACAATTAAGACAAACAACTCAGTTTATAAAAAAAAAAAAGAAGAATAAAATGAAAGAATAAAAGATCTGAACGGATACTTCACCAAAGAAAAGATCCAAATAAGCACATGAAAATGTCCTCAGTATCTTTAATCACTAAGGAAAGGCAAATTAAAACTACAGAGACATCACTACCTCATTATAGTGGAGAGACTATAATGACCAAACAAAACCCAGGAAATCCAAACTGTTGACAAGGACATGGAGCAACTGTAACTCTTAAGTGTTGCTGATGGGCATGACTAATGGTACAGTTACTTTGGAAAATAGTTTGCAACTTGCATGTGAATGTCTTTAGCAGCTTAATTAACAACAGTAAGAAACTGAAATAATATCCATGAAATGGTAAGTGAATAAATAGATTCTGGTACATCCCTGCAGTGGAACACTACTCAGCAATAAAAAAAAAAAGACAGATGTGTTGGGGGGAGGGTATAGCTCAGTGGTAGAGCATGTGCCTAGCATGCATGAGGTTCTGGGTTTGATCCCCAGTATCTCCGTTAAATAAACAAACAAACAAACCAACCTAATTACCTCCGTCCCGCCCCCCCCCCAAAAGGATGGATGTCTGATACATGGAACTAAATGGATGAGTCTCAAAAGCATTATGCTAAGAAAGGAAATCTAACACAAAATGCTGCATATTGTTTTAATACATTATACAATATTCTGGAAAAGGCAAACCTATAGGAACAGAAGTCGTATCTGTGGTTGCCAGGATCTGGGGTCAAGAGGGGGAATCGACTACAAAGGAGCACAAGAGAACTCTTTAGAGTGACAGAAATGTTCTATATCTTAATGGTGGTAATGGTTACAGTTGTGTAACCATTTATCAAATTTCTTTGAACTACATGATGATTTTTACTGTAGATAAATAAAGCTCCTGAATGTGACCCTGCTGCCCCCCAAATGCCTTGCCCCTCTTCAAACCCTCCAGCAACTCCAGGTTCTTTATACGGGGGCTCAGCAGTACAAAAATAAGTCACTGAAGAATGGGGCTAAAGTTTTAAGAACCGTAGTATTCACTGTGGGTGCTGATTATCTTGGATGACCGCACGGAGGACACTCTATAACCTAGTGACGTGACCATCCGTGCACCTCCCATCTGCACCATCTGGATGGTGAGGCTTTGTATCTACAGGACTAGTGATGAAATCGCTGCCCCACCTGATATGACGGTCGGTAACTTGTCATCTTCGGCTGAGACTGAAAAAATAAAAATACTTGTTAGAAATTGGCTTCTTTAGTTTGCTCCCATGTGAAACACCAACACTTCCTTCTGAGGAGCAATATTAGTACAAAGAGGGGCTGCTGTTGTTTTCCAGAGGGATGCTTGTCTCGTGAGCAGAGGGATCTGCCTCCACCATGCACTCTGCACTGTCTAGCAGGACTGTTCTTAACCAAGACCAAAGCTGCCCCAGCAGGGGTCAAACAGCCTGTCCACACATGCACTGCCTGCGTGTTCATTTACTGATTCAAAGAACTTTCCCTGGGTGCCTGTAATGTGCCCAGCACTGCGGGAGGTGCTAGAGATACAGTGAAGAGAAACACAGATAAAACCCTTGTCTTCTGGAGCTAAGAATCTGGCTCTGAAGGTGATACTGGGCATCACATTGTCCCTAGATCCCTGCGTAGTGAATTCTCCCCGGCCCTGAGCAGCAACTCATCCTTCCAATGGGCTAAAATGCTGTTAAATGGCGCATACGATGTATCACACCCATCTTCCATTGTTTTAACTCACAGCTCAATGACGTACCCGATGACGTGGCTGGGTGGCTAACATCTTCCGGGTGGGTGGAAGTTGAAAGAGCTGATGGGGAAAACACAGTATCAGGGAAGCGACTCTGATATTCAATACTGAGGGAAGAGGACTTGTTTCACCTGTTTCACATTTCCACGAGAAGAAGTTCAGGTAGCTTTATACAAGTTCATTCAACATAAACATTTAAAAAGGAACCAGCGGCCTTGAAAACATTATGCCAGACACAAAAGGCCACATGTGGTATGATTCCATTTACATGAAATGTCCAGAATAGGTACATTTATAGAGCCAGAGAGCAAGCTGGTGACTGCCAGTCGCTGGGGGAGACAAAATGACTATTAGCAAAGCACAGAGATGCTGCACCTCTTCCCGAGCGGCACAGCCAAGGAGCAAACCCCTGCCCCGGAATGGGGCTGCCCCATGGGCCTGCCGCGAGGCCCGGACACCCACGGCCCGTGTCTGTGCCTCTGCTGAGCACTTTACTCTAACTCACTGATTGAATCCTCATGCCAGCTCCTTGAAATACATAGCTATCAGCCCAGTTTTCAGATAAAGAAACTGAAGCACAGAGAGGTAAAGACACCCAGTGGGGGTCACACAGGGGAAAAAAACAGAAGGTAGGAGGGAGGGGCTCTCAATCCAGCAGACCAGAAACTGGCCCCAAGCACTGTCCTGTCCAGTGCATGGGACACGCCGCTCAGGTTTCAGAAGGATCCTTAAGTCACTTAGACATGAGATCTAAGAATTGAATGTGTTCCCTCTCTTTTTTCTGACCATTTGGAAGTGGACACACATGTGCAAACTGGGATCAGCGGAGCAGTATTCATTTATTCAAGCACTTACATATTTCCTTCTTTTATGATCATTGAACGCCCACCAGACAGCTGACATTGTTCTCAACACACAGACACTGTGTGTGTGTGTGTGTGTGTGTGTGTGTGTGTGTGTATGTGTGTTTGGATTAGTGGAGTTGGGGACAATGTCAAAGATGAGAAAGATATGGGTTCTCCTCCAAGAAGCTGACGATGTCATAGAGAAACAAGCAGCCACACACACAATGTACCGGAAAGGAAAGGAACCAAACATGAGGACACGGAGAGATCCTGGCACCTAGAGAGGGAATAGCTGTCACCAACTTGGGCTGGGAGGGCTGGGCGAGGCACTCTGGGGGCTGAGGCTGGTGCTTTAATGGGTGCCCTACAGGCCACGGGACATGGGGTTTAGGAGAAGTCAGTGCAGGAGGAAGGAAATAAACTCAGGCCAGGCTCAGAGATTAGCTCAGCTTTTCACTCCCAGCTTCCCTCATCTCAGGACATGGATCCTGTTTCTGAACAGGCCACACGTCGAGTCATCTTTTCAGCAGTTAACAAGATTTTGATGCGGTTTAGAGAGAGGAAATAGTTCAGAGAATAAGCTCCAGGCCTCTGAAGTCAGATTTCTTGTGTTTTCCTTCCACTGACCTTGGGGACACGATTTAACCTATCTGAGTATGAGTTTCCCTGTTCAGAAAGTGGGGGTTATCGAAGTTTCCTCATCTGGCTGTTGGGAGGATGAGATAAGAAAATCCACGGAGGCAGTCGGGACTGACAGGGAGAAAGGCAGTGCCGTCCACCAGAAACAGAGCATGAGCCTCGGCGGTCACTTAAGTATTTCTGGTAGCTACGTTTGAAAAGGTAGAAAGAAACAGGTGAAATTAATTTCAGTAGTAGATCTTATTTAATCCACTATCTCCAATAATATTATCAACATGTACTCAATACAAATAATGTTAATGAAGCAATTTTCCATTCTTCCTATGGGACCAAGTCTTTGAAAGATCTGGGGTGTATCGGACACACACAGCAGGTCTGCTGAGCCACACGGACACGCAGGTGGTGTGAGGGCTCACTGAGGGCGTCACCAGTGCTGTCAGAACACGGATCATACGCTGGGACAGCTGAAAAGTCAGGCTTTACAGGCGATGGAGTGAGGACGACACTGACCAGCACAAGGACAAGACACAATGGCCCGTAACGGTGACTACTGCTCACCACCAACCACTAGGAAGAGGCGACCCTTCCTCCTGGGACTCAGGAAAATAATGAAATCTTTCCACGGTCGGCACCCCCAAGACATCAGGCCAGATGCTCTGATTTATTTCTTAAATTCAAAAGACAGGAGGTGACTCTTTAGTAATCTCCCCTTCTCTCTTTCTCAAGCGCGCGCATACACACACACACACACACACACGCAGACAGACACACAATTCTACCTCTTTTCCTCCTGCTCTCTGCATTTGGGAAGATGTGAAGTGCGGAATCTTGCTTTGTGATGTTCTCTGACAGTAAAACGACAGATCATCACACAGAAAGTGGAGCTGCACGGTATGAACTCCAGACCCTCACAGGCTTCTCTTGAGCCTGTCTCAGAGGGAACATCAGAAGTGTCCAGTGATGGTGGCACAGCCACCAACTACCACGACAGTGCAATGCAGGAGCTGCGATAAATTGGGTAATTGTGGTGGGGGTCCCAGGAAGGGGTCCCGGAAAGGGGGTCCTACCTGATGACGTTAGAGGCAGTCAGCAGAGTCGAGGCGGCAGGCAGAACTGTGATAAAGAAACACTGGTTAATGGTAAGTAACTGCTCCCAGTGATGGGAGACGAGGTGTGGCCAGCCAGGGGCCCCCTGTGAGCTCACAAGATGTAATCTGCCTCCACTCTGGAGTGACCTCTGCGAGGTGACAGACACACTAGCTCATCTCTGAGTCACTGATTCTAGGGCCTGTCAGACCCAGCCATCCCTGTCCTCTCTCTCCCAGACTCGATGTCCACCTGCAGGTGTCTGGTGTTTGCTGACACTAATTACATGTTTTGAGTCTTAATAAATATTCTCTGTTAAGAGTTGACTTGGTGGTCTGGACCATCAGGACCCCCTGGTATTTTCAACTCACTTGTTCTGCTTATTTTGTTTCTCCATCTGTTTATATTACTGGCCTGTCTCTGAGTCGGAGGTGCTGCCCTAGCAGGAAACCACCCCACGGCCCCACAGTGTCCCATGTTCTCTCCAGCTCTCCCGACACGACTCCATGCTGCACCAGACCACGGAAATCACTCAATGATATCCATAAGAAATGTCCAGTGGGTGAACGGCCATTGCTTATCTCTTTGCACTAACTTGGGTAGATGCCTGCCCTCTTCTGTCACACTTTTATTCTCTCAGCTTGCTGTCTGGGTCACCATGTTTCAGTGTATGTCCTGAGTCATGTGTCCATTTCTGAGCCACTGGGCAGTAGCAGCTGCAGAACTATACTTCATAAGTAAGTGTGAGAGTCAGAATACTGTTCCTGAAAAAACGCCCACGTCCTAATCCCCAGAACCTATGAATATAGTACATTACGTGGCAAAGGGGAACTAAGGCTACAGATGGAATTAAGGTTGCTAATCAGCTGCTAAGGTAGAGACATTATCCTGGATTATAGATGGCCCTGATGTAATCACAAGTGTATTTAAAAGTGGAAACAGAAGGCAGAAGAGAGTCAGAAAGAAATTTTGAAGACACTACACTGGTGGCTTTGAACACAGAGAGAGAAGGCCATAAGCTAAAGAATGCTGGTGGCCTTTAGACAGGTAAAGGGAAGGAAATGGATCCTCCAGTAGAGCCACCAGAATGAACACAGCCTGGCTGACCCCTGGGTTTTAGCTCGTGAGGCTCATTTTTTGACTGCTGACTTTGAGTCACTAAGTTTATGACAATTTGTTACAGCAGCAACAAGAAACTCATACAATAAGCAAATATTCCATGAGATCAAATGACACTTCTTCCAAAGAAAATTTGAAACTTGTCATTTATAAAAACTGAGACATTTTGAACACTCTCAGAGCAACAGCCAACATGAAGCTTAAAAACAATGATAAAATCGCTATGTTCAAAATAGTTTCCAGTATTTTTTCAAAACAATGGCATTATTATCTCTCTTTATTTTGGAAGTTAGTGAATCGACTGGGGCAACACCCTGACAATCACTCCACACAAACTCCATTATGAGGGGCAGGTTACAATGAGGCGCTCAGCAAAACACCGCATCTCTTCCACGCATTTCTCTCCTGTATTTGGACAGGTAATCAGAACTGTGCCAGGGAAGACAGCACAAAAATGTTCTCTTACCTGACAATACGGTTGCTGAATTTCCATCACCTATTAGGTATAAACAAATGGAAATATTTCTTATTCAATTAAATGCAATAACCTTCATCTCACCTACCTGTTGATTTTTACCAAATCTATAACATGACAAGTCAAAAACAGGAAATGCGAAATATAGTGAACTCCTGGTGAAATACAGTCCCTTGGGCATAACAGGCTCTTGGAAGGATTTGCTGACTTGATTGATTTGCAGGGACCTAGAGGTAACAGCTTTAACCTGTGGTACTGGCTCCACGGAACGCCTACCCACAGAGCAGGCCAGTCACCACTGGTGTTCAGCCTGTCCGGCACGGTGGCTCCCAACTGAAAACAAGGCAGGATGACCATGGCAGGTCCACATTGGAGCTGTCTTCTCAGCCCATGTCTCCCTCAGGGTCCACTGGCCATTATACCTTCTTCCTGAACTTTCAGGAACGTTTCTATGAATCTGCTATATATAAATATATATCTGGGACAGATTTCAAATTACTGGTAGTAAAATATATGTATCTGCATTGCAAGACCAGAAAAATAGAAACACAAAGCTAATGCCCATATGAATGGAAGGGAAATAGGTAGAAAACCAACCAGCCAGCCAGCCAAACCCTTCGCTAATTATTGGACTGATCATTCAGTTAATCTCTGCACTTCCTGGAACTGGAAGGGAGACAGGAATCACGTTGCACGATGAAATTCTCATTGCCCGAGAAGTGGTCTTTTCCTTAAGGAAGTTACTGTTTTTGTTTGAAGATCACTGAACATTTTAATGACTAATGCCTTGTCTTCAACAGCAACTTTGTAAGAGAGGCAGAATGCTACCATGTATCTGTTCTTTTTCATTTATTAATAATAAATAAGTATTTATTTAGAACCTATTATACACAGGAAAGGTCCTTGGCTCTGAGATAAACAAGACAGACAAAGTTCCTGCTCTCACAAAACTTAGATTCTGGGAAGTGGGAAGGGGAGGATACATGATGAGCAGGTGAACAAAAGAAAAATATAAAGACCATCGCAGATGGTGCAACCGCTACGGAGAGATAAACAGCAGGTTGATAAAAACCAAACATGACTGACAGGGAGCCTATTTTGGATTGAATATTCAGGGGAATCCTCTCTGAAGGGGCAACATTTTAGCTGACACCTGATGACAAGGAGTCAACTAAGAAAAAATCTGGGAGAATGACACTGCAGTTAGAAGGAGGATCCAGTACAAAGGTCCCAAGGTGGGAACCACCTTGTCAGTTGCAAAGGATGGAGAGAAAGGCAGTGGGGAGCTTGGTGCAAGCCGAGTGTTTCCTCGGTGATCAGAGGCGCAGATGAGGATTAGGTCACGTGGGGCTGCACAGGCCACAGGAGGGGTTTGGATGCTGTTCCAAACAGAGCAGCCTTTTCAGCGTTCTGAGTACAGGGGAGTGGTCTGACTTACAACTGACCAGCCTGTTCTAGTTTCTGTGACAAAAACAGATTATATGTGGATTGGAGGGGGAAAGACAAGAGACAGAGACTTGGAAGGCTGCTGCCATGATGAGGATGACAGACGACGGGGTCTGGATGACAGAGGACAGCAGAGCTGGGAGACGCTCATGGGTGTAGCATGTATTCCAGAAACAGAGCCAGAGAATGTTCTGATGGTGCTGGACGTGTGGAGTGAGGAAAAGGGAGGAACAGGGATGGCTCCAAAGACTTCTGATTTGAGAAACTCACTAAATGGGAAAAATATGTCCATTTTAAACACTGGCTCTCCATCAAAGCCAAGCAAGGTATCACAATATCTAACAGAAGGGCAGCTGCGCTCCTCGCCGACTTCTCGGCCTTGAGCAAGCTGGTTCTCTTCTCTATGCCTCGGTTTCATCATCGGTGTGGTGGGAATGACAACGGTACCTACTTCATAAGGCTGCTGTGGGAAGTAAATGTCATGCATGCAAAGTGCTCAGAATTAACTAATTCTTTAGAGCAGGGGTCAGGAAACTAAAGCCTGTGGTTGAAATCCAGCCTAGTGCTCGTTTCTGTAAAGGAGATTTTCTTGGAACACAGGCATGGCCGTCAGTTCACAAATCGTCTGTGATTGCCTTCATGCCACCGGAGCAGCGCTGAGCAGGTGCTGCAGCGGCCGTCTGCTCCACCGAGCCTGAAATCATATCTGGTCCTGCACAGAAAAGGTCTGCTGAGCCCTGGATCAGGGAATTAGGTAACTAATAGTTCTGCAGGTAAAGGTCTTTAAACAGTGCCTCAAACATCACTGACGCTCCATCAAAGTCACTCTTCTTAGTCTATGTACATCTCATTAAACCCCAACAAAGCACTGCCAAGTGCGTGTTTTTATCCCCTTTTTAAAAAGGAGAGTAACTTGCTTGCCCAAGGCCACACTAAATAAATGGCAGAGACGGAACTTAAACTCAGACCTTCTGCTGCCAAACCCATCATCTCTCCCTCCTCCCACAGCTCACCTGGGCTCATCTACATGCCTGTCTTTCACATGTTCCCACTGGGTTTACAAGTCTCAGGACTCACAGGTTTCTAGACACCAATAAACTGATGATTCATGTACAAAATATGTAATATGTTCTCCCCTCCAAATGTGGCTCTGCATTTCCGACCAAAAAACAAAACAAAACTTTTAGTTTTTAAACAAAAGGAAAATATGCGTCAAGTACTGCCAATTCAACATGAAAATACTCCCTACCTGGTGGCAGCAGCAGTGACTTCGCAGCATCCTGTGCAGAGGGAAGGGCTGAGACTTCAGCACCTGTGAGGATGTAAAGTATTCGTTCTGAGCCCACATAGCGGGAAGGAATGTATGCTGAACTGTTGCATAAGCTAAACAAATAATTTACCAAGCTTTTCCCTTCACATGGCGATAGCAATAGTGCTTTTAATAGCAATTCCGCTGAAAAAAATGAAAATACCAATACTAGAGAATAATGTAAAACCCTCATGATTGAAATGAAAATAAACCCTTGTGGAGGGAAGAAAGTGGTCCAACAGCATCTGCAGCTTAAATCATCGTAATGGCTCAGGAATGTGGAAACGGCAAATAATGGTTAGTCAAAAAGCGGCAGTCCAATCCCTCCCACTACTTGTTCCTTTTTTTTTTCCCCTTTATGATCCACCTTTTACCCACCCAGGTAGCCCATAGAATGAAAAAGTTCAGGTTGGCAAAATAAAAGCATGAATGGACCCCACGTGAGCTTTAAATACTCAGTCTCTGTTAATGTGTGTGGAAAGAAAAGATCATTTTAGAAAGGGGTCCATCTAGAGATGTTTCAATTAAATATGAATTTTAGAAGGAAAAAATATGACTCCCCCCAGAGACGAAAGTGTTGACGCTCCCTGCCTTAGCTGAGATGACTTCAGTTGGCCAGCAAGCATGCGCTTGTGTCGTGGTGCAGTGTGTCTCATACCACGTTCCACCCACTTGTGGCTGGGCTGTTTCCACCCAGAGGACTGCAGTATCTCAGACAGGAGGCAGACACTCATCACACACACAAAACAGTAGAACCCAGTGGCTGTACAGAGAACAGCCTGCTTGTATGGAATTCTGAACCAACAACTCAACTAACAAAACAAGACAAAGGCAAATCAAAGGGAAAAAAAAGAGAAACAAAAAATAAATGATAACAAACCAAAACACACAGACAGACACACCCAACATCTGAGCTGTTTGAACTGACTTTAAAAACTTATTGTCATATGGATAGCCTTTCTGGCCGAATGCAATTTGAAGTTTTAGCAAATAACCAAGTTCACTGCTCTATTTCCACTAAATCATTTCCCAGTTGGCACACGCATTTATGCCTTTAGCATTGGTAGTGTGGTAAATATTAGTCACATGTTGGGCCGTGCTGGGTGGAAATTCATTTGTATGGCTAGACCAGTGGCCCTCAATCAGTGGCAATTTCCCCTACTCTCACCTTGGGGACATTTGACAGAGTCTGAAGACGTTCTTGGTTGTAATAGCTGGTGGGGGGTTGTCGTTCAGTGGGTAGAGGTCAAGGATACTGCCAAACAGCCTACAGTGTGCAGGACAGCCCCCATCACCTCTGTGATGTATTTTCAGTAGTGAAAGATACCAGTTCATTAAAGGTGACACATTTCTGGTTTAGTATAAATTGAAGATGTTTTCTAGATGTGCATGAGTGCTGGCAAGTTAAGTTTTGAAAATTGTTTAAATATGTACTATTAAGCCTACGTTTAAAAAAGTAAAGCTGGTAGATCGGGTCTTTGTCATTTGCTTAAAAAAAAAAAGAAAAGAAATGTAAATTAAATGTGTTTGGTGCATTCTTTTCTGAAAAAAAAATTATGCGGCCCTGACATCAGTAGCGCTGAGGCTGAGAAACCCTGCGCCAGAATGACCATGGTAATTATTAACTGGACTTGAGATTGGCAGTCCCTGACCTGGACTCACAGTCAACAGGACAAAACTCAGTGCTATTCCAATTTATAAACTCCTGGTTTCCTGACCTTCATTAAACTGCAAACTTCTACTGGAAAAACCTGATCTCTGATGCCCCACAGTGTTCCAAAGGTCGAACGCGCTCCGTGAGTGATTAATGTCACCGTTGACTGATGGGGTCTTTTCACCAGTCATTTTGAAGCCTAGTCCTTGCAATGGAAATGCCAATGTCTTCCACTACGTTTGTCTGTATAAAATCCATTTCAACATCTTGTCGCTAGAAAATTCCTGTGCTCAAGTTGAAGCTCTCAAATTACAAATGCTTTTTCACTTTTGGTTCATACAAGTGGTCAGAGATGGTGAGATGTGCATCCCAGGAGGGAGAGGTGACCGTTACCTGAGCAGACGACGCTGGCGTCTTCTCCAGGACCGCAGTTGTGGAGGGACCAGTCGGCATGAGGACACTGGCCCAGAAAACTTTCTCTTCCCGTACAGTCTACCTCATCCAGCAGAAAATCACCTTCCCCGTCACCAAATCGGGCCTCCCCAGGGGCTGCGAGGGCACGCCCACAGTCCAGCTGCCGGCACACCACGTCGGCGTCATTCATGTCCCACAGGTCGTCACACACCCTGCCCCACCGGCCATGGTAGAAAACTTCCACACGTCCGGAACATCTGTCTGACCCGTTCACTAGTTGCAACTGTGGCCAGTCTTTCAAAAATACAAAAATAGGGTGTGTTAGGAGAAGGAATCTATTCTGTATCAACCCCTCTGTTTAGCCACTCAACAAGGGTTTACTGAACACATGCTGCGTCCCAGCAGAGAGCCCTGGGGTCCTGTGGTTCAGAGAACAAATCTGTCTCTTCTGCCATGGGGTTTAGAGTCTAGTTTGAGGAGACTGGAGGAGGCAGTCACATGATTCCAAAATTAAGTTTGAACTTACAATTCTGCAAAGTGCTAAGAAGCAAATGGGGAGATGCTCATAATGTTTTGAGAGCATAAGGGGCTGGGGGTTCCAGGATATCTTTTCTAAGAAGTGATGATGGTCCTGAGGCTTGGAGGAAGAGCAGGAAGGAGGTAAGCAGACAAAGAGGGATGGGGGAGAGGTAGTGCCTTCCATGGCGCGTTGGGAAAAGGCAGAGATTTATGAACGAGGCGAAGGCATGGAAGTCTCCAGGTGACACTGTTCTGTTTGGTAGTATTTATAAAGCTGGAGTCCTACTCACCACTTAGAAGCACATGACCCACCAAACCACATCACATGAGGAGTTAGAAAACCCTGACTCACCACCAGGAAATGGTGTTAGGACCTCAGCGTCTAGGAGCAGAGAGAAAGAAATGAGAACGTGCCACTAGCTGTGCAAAGTCGTCCACCCAAGTCTCCTACCAGTGGAGTAGACACTGAGCTAAGGGCTGCCTCAGGGAATATATTAGGCAGGTTCTTTCTGATCGGTGGCAAGTGAGAGACTGATGGTCCATTGGGGCAGCTCAGAGTCACTCACACGTTGTTCTTTTAAACTGGATCACTTGTGAAAACATGCCTTCTGCCATGAACATGCCAGAAAGGCAAACAGGTCAAGCGTTTACAGAAGTGTTTTCCTCTGTCACTCATAAAGGGACTGCTAAGGAAGAAAGCTGTTAACAGCTCAAGTTAACAAGAGAGAATGAGCTTCTCTTCGTTCATCTCTGAATGTGCTAAATGGCTATGGAGAGGTGCTCAGTGCCCCAGGGCCACACATCAGGTCACAGGCACTAGCGAGGTGTCTGAAGCTAGGATTTTCTTCGGTCTGGTTTTACTTCAATTACATCCTTGAATGATAATTTATTAAGTCATATTCATATTCTCACTTCACAATTTTCTAAAAAACATTCAGGCAATGAGAACAAAACAGTTTGGGGAGAAAATGTTCTGTCCATGCTTAAAGGCCAGGAAGCAACTGTTTTTTCCTTTCCTTTGCTGAGCCCTTTTGATTAAATTCACTATTTGTCTTCTTCCCCCGCCCCACCTCCTGCAACAGGTTATGTTGGCAAATATAATCAGAGGACTGGGGGCATCCGTGGGTGTTCCACTAAAGATATACTAAAGTGTGATTCTTACCAAAAGCTCCTGACATTTCATATTCATATTCTGTGAGAAAGAAAAGAAAGCTGAATGTAACTTGAGTCTATTAGAGATATTAAAAATTCTGGAATACCCTGAACTTGATGGAAGCGTCAGCAGTTGTCCCACTGCTAAGACCCCAGTGAAAAAGTTCAACCTGGAATTAGTCTTTTATATGATTAATCCAAAAAGGAATATGGGAAGGAAAGACCTTTTGACTATTTTCAATATTTCGGAAAATACAAACATCTTGATCCTAACCCCATACTCAGCAATAGCCTGGTACATTCAACAGGGGTTGGTTTTTCTGTTTCTCAACCTGCAGCTGGGGTTGGAGACACCCAATCTCCAGGCTAAACAGATACATCTTCCTAAGGTATTTAAAACATTATTTTCACATTAAAATAAAGTGGTTTTATATTAACTTGGAAGTCAAACACCATGTGACTTTTTAAGACAAAAGGATTTCAAGGAGAAGGGTCTGTGCTTGGGGAAGGCAACCCTAGGCCGTGCTCCCTGGGGGCACGTGTTTGAGAAACGTGGGAACTGGCTACCCTGCTAACATTGGTTCTCTCACTCATAGTCAGTCACTCATCTCCCCAGTTAACACACAGCAGCTTTCTCTCAACATCACTGGAGGAAGAGCACTTCAGGAAACAAAACAAGGGTGATGTGAGTTTCAATGATGCAGGAAGGTGGGTCTGGAGGCTCTGGTTTAAATAAATTAGGGCAGCTGCCTCTGGGGAGCGTGCCAGGCTTCCTTGGGGGCAAGTAGGTGAGAAGAATGAGGTCACCAGCAGAGCATCAAAGACAACTCTGAACGTCTGTACATTCTGTTTAGGCTCAGGGCAGTTTTTTTTTTTTCCTGAATGTAGGCATATTTGGTGGAGGGGCCTGAGCACCAGATGCAGAGTCCAGAGGCTTGAATATTTGCCATGTGACTTTGGTTGAGGCACTCGGCCCTGATTTAACCTTGTTGCCGAACCTCAGTTTCCTTATTTGTAAAACAGGGATCGTAACACAAACCGCCTGAGTTGTGTAAGGACAGAGTGGGCCAATGGATGGAAGGTGCCAGAAAACTGTGACGTGCCCCGTGACCTGACTGCACTCGCACTTCGAGGCAGCCTTTCAGGCAAAACCACTCAAGACATTCAATATACCTGGACTTGGAACACATGGAGTGCTAAGATTATAATAAAGATTCAGAAAGGCTGTCAAAATACCATATTTGAAAGAAGTTAGATTATTCCTCTCCCCAGAAAAATGACGGAGTAAACTTAGTCAACTTTAATCCGTACAGGAATTATTGGGAAAGTATCTGGACTGAGGCTGACACTTGAGGAAGGAGCTGTAGAAAACTTTGCCTTCATTAGTAAAGCAATTATTAATTATTAACCATCAATTAATTATAACTGAATAAGTCCCTATTAAAATGAACAAATTCAACCACACATGCCTAATTCTAAAGCAGGGTTTCTTTCTTTTTTTAAATTATTTTTTAAAAATGTGTTGCACGATTTTTATGTTTATTATCTATTTATTTATTTTTTGAGGGGGAGGTAATTAGGTTTACTTATTTACTTATTTATTTCTAGAGGAGGCACTGGGGATTGAACCCAGGACCTTATATAATGCTACACATGTGCTCTACCCTCCCCACTTAAAGCAGGGTTTCTTAACATCAGCACTACTGACACTTCAGGCTAGAAAATCCTCTGGGGTGGGGGCTGGTCCGCGCACTGTAGGGTATTCAGTAGCATCCCTAGCTTCCACCCGTAAGATGTCAGCAGCACCCCCTACTTGTGACAATCAAAAATATCTCCAGACATTGTCACATGTCCTGGGGGACAAAATCACCCCTGCTTGAGAACAACTGTTCAAAATTTATACCTGAAAAGTGCTTTAAAATGGGCTCTACTGATTGCTAACTGGACTAGTCTCAGCCCCTCCCTCTCCCCCAAAGTACTTGGCCCAAGGACACGCTGCCTAAGAGGCTAGCAGAGTCCTCTTCCCACTGGCCCAGGCTGCCTGGAGCACCCAGACGAGGCAAAGGTGACCTCTGCCCAGTCCTGCCTGTCCTGAGGACTCACAGGAAAGGATCTGGAAAGTGTCTGGCATGGTTCGACAGTAAGGTAGGTCCCAAGGGTCCAGGAGGTTGAGGGGCCAGTGCTGCCTTTACCCTGCAGGCTGGGGGTAGGCCTTGGGAATTGTGGTTTAATGGGCCAGAACTCTGCTCCACCCCCTTAACCTGCTCTCAAGACAGAGCCGCCTGCAGTGGGAAAGGTCCCAAAAGGGCAGGGTCTGGTGTCTGCCGTCACCAAGAGAGGTGAGTCTAGTGCTGAGTGACAGAGGCTGGCACATGGAAGAGTCTGAAGTCAATCCCACGGTTCAGAGACATGGTGTCCACTGCTGGGTTGCCAAGTCCTCTGCAGTAATATTTGCTGCATGAACGTGTGCTTGGCTCTTGGGCACTTGGTGATGGCTCAGGTCTTGCTTCCTGGCACCAAAGATGTGGGGGGAGTGATCTGGGAGTGGGAGAGCAATCTCCCCCCAGTTCCACCAGAACCAAGGCTGTGGAGCAAGGGGACGGCTTCCTCTGGCTCCTGACTCGAGTTGGCCCTATCACCCAGTCAGTTTATCAGAGCCATGATGGCATGGTCTCCAGGAGGTAGATTTCCTCCAAAAGCAGAAATGTCAGGCGCAGCATCACTGGAGGAGGCCTGCTTCTCCGGCTATGGAAGGACAGGTCAGTAGATCAGAACTAACAGGTGCTTCTTACAGCAGTGCAGTGAGAGCAGGAGGACAGCCGTTGTTCTGGTTGGTATCACTTCTGCTGTGTTCGCTAAAAGCCAAATGATGTGCAAAAAGCCACATAAAGAGGGAGAGGGAGTGGGAATCAGAGAAACATCAATCAGGGAGGCCAGCTGCACTTGCAGTGCACAGGGCCCCTGGCTCAGAAGGGCCCTGCTCTTGCTTCAATGCTCTGCTGTCTTGAAATTCTTAATAATTTTTGAAAAAGAGACATTTTTATCTAGGACCTGGAGTTATGCAGCCAATACTGCAACTGGGCTGATTTTTTTTCACTTCAAACCTAAAATGTTCCCCTAGAATGATTACCTCTAGCTTCTCAAATACACACAAGAAGATTGGGGTTAAATTTAGGGTGCCCTGGTGTTTCAGGGAGAAACTGAGGAAACGACTGGGAAAAAATGAAAAATCAACTCCTGAAAAGAGAAAAAATTTACCCGAGCAGATGACACCAGCATCTTCCTTGTGCCCACAGTTGTGGGCGAACCAGCCGGCGTGGGAGCACTGCGCCAGGAAGGCCTCAGTCCCCGAACACTGCACATCGTCCAGAAGAACGGGGCCGGAGCCCTGGCCGAAGTGCGCCTCTCCAGGGGCAGAGACGGCCGCCCCGCAGCCCAGCTGCCGGCACACCACCTGGGCTTCACGCTCGTCCCACAGGTCGTCGCACACCGTGCACCACACGCCTTCGAAATACACCTCGACGCGGCCCGAGCACCTTCCAAAACCTTCCACGAGCCGCACAGCAAGCCAGTCTTTGGGAGAAACGCAGCCCCCAGCCCCGACCAAAGCGCTGGTGAATGGAGTCAGCCTCTTCCTCACCACCATCACCACCAGAAAATAACCGCTGTTTATTAAGGGCCATCTGTGTCCCTGGCACTGGGCTAAGCTCTTTGCAACCGACATCTTTTTACGACTCACGCCTACCTCCCCGGGTATTACTGGCCCCATTGTGCCAGGGGGGAAACGGGTACGGATAATGTCAGCAGCTTCCCGGAGACCCCACAGGCAGGAGGGGCAGGCAGGGACCCCCAGCTCATTTCGGTTTCTCCTGCTTGGTCCTCGGGCAGGTCTGTGCAGGGCCCTCCCCGAAGGGTGGTGTCGTCCACCGGACCGGTTCCAGCCGGCCTCGTGGCGGGAAATCTGGCTTCGCTTTGTTCTTTTCAAAAGTACTTCCTGCTGGATCCGCCCACCTGCTCTGGCAAGAATATCTACATCCCAGAAGATGGAAACTCTCGGGGTCTGGGCTCCTTGGTATTTTAGCTTAAGACATATCTCCTGATTCCTGGAAACTTCGCACCGCGTCACTGTCAGCATTGAGCTGAGGGTATCGGAGAACGCACGCGCACAGCGGCGCATGCGCGCTCCCTTACTCTCCCCCCACCCCTCGCCCCGCACGCTCGCCTGCGTAAGAGTCCCAGAGGCTGCTGCGCTCTTCCATGAGCTGCCACGCGCGCTTCACCTCTCCGACGACTTTGCTTCGACCATCCATCTGGCTGGCTCCCCATCATTCCCAGGGACAGGTAGGGTGGAGCCTCAGAGCACCCAGCGAACTCTGAATTTGCTTCCCAGCTCGGCCACTCACCAGCTATGCTATTCGTATGGATCCCTAACCTTTCACTCTCCTCATCAGCAAAGTGGGGGCGGTGATAACAGTACCTGCCTCAAATACATATAAGGTGCCTGGCACAGTCGAACCCCGAGGAGCTCGCTGTTTTTATTATTTCCACTTTACCGACGAGTAGTTAGAGAGATGAGGAGACTAATACAAATTCCCACTGCTGGCTGCTGGGGATCCCCCAGGAGATTGGCTTCCTGTCTTCTCTGTGCCCCAGAGAAGTGCTTCTCAAAGTATGGCTCTCCCACAACCCCCCTCATTTGAATCTCCGGGGAGACGGATCCCTGGAGCGCACTCCTTGACTGGGAGTGGGGTGCAGTTTTGCACGTTCAGCAAGGCTTTTGGGGATGATTATCCTATACCCCAGCATTTAAGAGCATCTGAAATAGAGACACTTAAGCCAGTCTTTAATGTATAAGGGCCATGAAATTAGATAAAGATCCAAGGACATCCCTGTCTTGTTAAGCAGAAATAAAATTTGGTGCTTTATTTCCGGGGATGAGCAGCCTGCCCTGCTGGATGGGGACCATCCATTCCCAGGGGCTTTCCCACCTTCTCCAAATCCTCTGCCCTGCAGGTGCCACCCCTCACCTTACTTGAGGCCCTGGGCATCGTCTGGTGCCAACTCACCGTCTCTCTGCTCCACAGATGTGACTGGTCTGGGGCTTCTCTTAAGGAGTCTCTTCCACGGCCTTTCTTGGGGTCCTCTAACATTCCCCCTGGAGCAAACTGAGACACATGAGCCATGTTAGAACCTGGGTATTCAGAACACGGAGAGAGAAAATGACCTCCCAGCAGGGATCACAGCCTGGCATCAGACAGCAGCTTCCTGAACCCACTGACTCACAGGCCTAGCAAAGTGGGGCCTGGGAATCTGAATGTTTGACAATCCAAGAGATTCTGTTTTGTGGCCAACTTGGGAATCCATGGGTGGAATTACTTTTCCTTAAGTTCATGCCCTGGGGAGTAGCAGGTCTTATAACTATTCCTTTTAACCAGGTAAGTGTGTTTACCAGCTATTCCAACTTTTTGTCAACCAGTATATTTTATTACATGTCTTTAGCTGTCTGTAGTTAATCTTGAGGCATTTGCTTTCATTAAGCGACAGTTTATGTGTAAATTCAATCATGCTTTTTAGTTTTAATTTGATGTTTTCTAGTATCTCCTGAGTTTGTCTTTTTACAATTATTTCCCTTTTTTGTTCTCTGTTTTTCTATTTTCATTTTTAATATAGATTTTTCCATTGGGGGATTGTTTAATCAATATAAGTTAACCAATTTTACATGTTTGGATTTGTCTTTTAAAGGCAGCTTTGGTAAGGGGTGCTCAACATAAACACAGTAATCTTTTTTTCCTGGTTCTCAGCTCTTTCTGGTTAGGTATAGTGACTTTGGTCTAACCATTACTTTGACCAAATAGGTAAGAAATATCCTCCAAAGTGGCCCCTTTGACAGATTTTTGCATTATGAACCTATCTGCCTTTCAACTCCCAGCCATTTCTTTCAGCCACTGTGAAGTAACGTCATGTTCTGTAGACAGACCAGCCGTGGACACAGGCCGTGATGCTGTCGGGGGTCTGTAGACTCACAGTAGTTCGTTTAAACTGGACACATCTGTTGAGGAAGACCTATTATGCTTTGTCAGTGGATAAGGTCCTGGGGCCATACAGAGACCTACAGAGCCTGGTGCTATAGCTGGGAAAAAGTCTATATTCTCTGCACAAGTTGAGCACTAGACCAGACAGGATATAACCCAGTGACTAGATGTGTGGTCCGGGCTACAAGACCCAGGAGAGGTCTCCCTGTGGGGAGGAGAGACTTCTGGAAGTCAACTGAGTTGGTGCTGTTAATACAATAATTAATCCTTATTCAGCACCTACTATGTGCCCGTCATGAGTCTAAGCAATTACATGCCATATGGCCTTGAACAGACTTGAAAATAACTCTATTATTGTTTCCATTCCCATTTTACAGCTTAGGAAGTCAAGGCACGAGGAAGCCAAGTAACTTTCCCAGACCCCACAGCTAATAAGAGGCAATGCGGGGATTGGGGTTCCGGAATCTAGACACTCAGCCACTAAATTACCCAGCCTCTCACGCTTGCAGGTACTCCCTCTCCTTTTCCTTCACACTCCCACCTCCCACCTCCACATCAGGTCAGTTCCTCCACTCACCTTTTCCTTGGTAGGAATTTCCTTATGTCTATACAGAGCTTTCCCTTTCCAAAGCACTGTCTACGCCCATCATCTCATTATAGTATCAAAGAAGATCTCTGATATGTGCTGGTCAGGTGACCTGGATAGTCATTCAAAACAGCAGGATCTCTACTTCTTCCGCCCAACCCCACCCTAGCCATTTTGAATTAAGGTTTTAAAAATTACTTTATGAGTGAAATACTATAATTATTTATTTGTTTGTTTGTTTGGTGGAGGGAGGTAATTAGGTTTACTTACTTATTTATTCTTGGAGGAAGTACTGGGGATTGAACCCAGGACCTCATACATGCTAAGCATGTACTCTACTATTTGAGCTATAACCTCCCCACCATAATCATTTTTTAACCAGTTTCCCTACTTCAGTCTCTCCTCACTAGTCTGTGTCACCTGTCTACACATCTGAAAAAGCCACTTTAGTGTCATTCTCCCTGCCTACCCTGTATCGTCATCATCTACTGGATAAAAGCCAAAGTTCTTAGGCCTGAATTTCAAAACCCTCCACAGTCAGATTCCCACCTTCCTTTCCAGCTCCTCTCCTTCTGGTATGTTGTTCTCCTGCCCTCAGAAAGAAGCTCATACTGCCCACCTCGATGACTCTTCTTGAGTTATCAACATTCCCTGGAATGTTTTAACCCCTTATAGCAACATGATATCCTAGCCGTCTAGGCAAGACCAATGTCAAATTGGAAACCCTTATAGAATGTTTCCTCACTCCCCCAGCTGGAAACCTAACCTCCCACAGTACTTACATTTAGTCCATTCAGGTTTAACAAACATCACTGAGCACCTGCTATGTGCCAGGCATGGGGATCCAGTGGCAAATGATAGTGTCTTAATAACTCATTGGCTTCCCACTGACTTGGGACTACCTGTGTTCATGTCTTGTCTCCTTCACCAGCTTGGAAGGTCCTGGATGGAAAGGACCATCCTCCCTTGGGACCTACTGGGTGCTCACTAAACGACTAGCAGATGAATGAATGGGCTGGGATACCAGGTGGGCCTTGGAAAATGGGTTGGCTAAATTTAGAGGAAGTGGATAACCGAGAATGAGCCATTTTTTAAATACAGGAATCAGCAGGGGAGCCATCTGAACTAGAATGGTGGCTCTGTGTTGGAGAAAGAGTGGGCACAAGGACAGATAAATAGGAGAGACTGATATTTTAGGGGGTTGAATGCTGGGAAGAGAAGTCTGAACTTTTTAAGTGGCAGTGGAGGTACCATTTTGGGTTCTCACTCAGAGAAGAGACATGACAACCCAGTGCAGGGGTGGCTAGAGGTGAGTGAGAGACAAGCGCAGGGAGGAAGCTGCAGTGCAGGTGACTCTAGTGAACCAGCCGGAAGACGTCGAGGGCTTGGCCTGTGATGGTAGTTCCAGGGATATAGAAAGAAGGAAGACAAAATGTAAGAAAGTGTTTCTCAAGGTCGGTCCCCCAATGGTCTTTATCAGAATTACCCAAGAAACTGCATAAAATATTGAATCCTTGGCCTCACCCTAGACCTACTGATCTGTAGGATTGTGGTCCATATTTATAACAAACTTCCCAGGTGATTATTATACACACACAAATCTGTGGCTTGATTACCCATGGAAGACAGGAAATGGAAGAGAATGAAAGTGGAGGTTGGCTGCAAGGTTCTGAGGCAATTATGCATCTGAGAGCAGGCAGCTAGCCCTCCAAGCCTGCGAGTCAGGTGCTCCTGACTCACTGGGGAACCTGAGACCTTAAGAGGTTAAGCGACTGTTGGGTCAACATAGCTCCTTACTAGTGGAGTCAGGTTCTAAATGTGACTTCCGTGGTCTCTCAGCCTGAAGGGGGAGCAGGGTTGATCTTTTATGGTTTTTTTTTTTTTTTTTTTTTTTTGTCTTTTCCCAGCTCTGATGATCCAGCCTGAACTAAATTTTATTTACATTTTAATTCCAGTCTTTCTTCTAAAGCCTGTGATACCAGGCTTGAGTATCCGTGGTTATCCAAACGTGTTTGTGAAATTGGAATCCACACCTAAGTTACACCAGAGGAAGGCATAAAATTGGTCTGTCATTAGGCAGAGTCACAAATCACTGTATATGTGAAGGAAAGACAGGCATGACTAGCAATTCAACTCTTAATGGATTTTGATATTTAATCAGGCTGAGAATCAAAACTTTCCGGATATCATTTGAGCAGAAATTGAATGAGGACTTACCCCCAGAGTAACAGCAGGTGAAAGTGTGGGTAAGAGGAAGCCTCGGGCCCTTTTTGGGAACTTTCCCCCAAGTGCAAATAGGCCCCACACTCACATGTGCGCAAATCACCTCCCATGAACAGGTGAGTAAATACTCGGGCAATTCAACAAATACAACACTGGCCCACGGACCTGCTCTTGGGTCGTCTCTAGTGAGGGGCTGTTTCCTTCCCAGCACGTCACTCGTTCCTCTCTTGCAACCCTGGCTTAAGTCCAGGGATGCTATTGAATCCAACAAACATTTACTGGGCACTTTCTGGTGCCAAACTGTGTAGGTGTAGGAGAAACAGGAGACCCAGAGGAGAAGGATTCCCACCACTGTTGGTCTCCTGCTGAGTCTTAAACGTAGATGAGACCCTGCAGGGCTAACAGGACGATAGTGTGGCTGCCAGAAGGTATCCCTTGTGCAGAAACCTCCAGGCGTGCTCAGGAAATCACTCAAAGGGAGGTGAGATCAGATGGCAGGTAGGAGGCTGGAGGCTACCCAGCACAGCAAGGCTAGAGAGGTCAGCAGGGCCAGACCACGAGGGGCCTTACACGTCACACACAGGGGTCTGGCTTCTCAGGGAACACAGGCAGTGATGCGGGGGTTAGGCTGCAGGTTAGAAGGGCAATGCTCATGGCAGCTTGGAGGAGGGACTGCGTGGAGTTGGGGCTGGAGACGGGGAGCCTGTCTCGAGGCTGTTGGGACTGCCTGGGCAGGATGTCTCAGGAAGGTGAAGAAGCCATGGGGGAGTAGAGCAGAGGGCGCGGAGCAGCGTGGGGGTTGGACTCTATACGGCAGTCATCGTGGAGCTATCAAGTGTGAAGGAGGCTACAAGGGAGTCAAGGGGACTTCTGTGCATGTCTCCCTGGAAGACGATCAGTCCCCGAGGGTGAGGCCCGGCTTCTCTGTCTTGGCCGCAAAACGCTAACACTTAGCATCAGGCTGCTGTGGAGTTGCCACCTTAGCTGTTAGCTGTGCACCTGCTTGGCTGATCCCCCCAAACCACATAGATATGCACCTTCGGATGACAAAATCCATTCCAAGCTTGCCCTTCCTCTGCAGTGATTTCGGATCCAAGCAAGCAATGGAGCAAGATATCATAGTGCAAATGACTCCCAGCCAAACACACGGGTGCTGTCCCTGATGCTAAGAGCTCTGAGCCACACTCACTGCAAATGGGGAACTCCAGCACCAAGGTCCCAGTGGTACCACCACCACAGGACTTCAGTTGTCACCTGATACAATTGGTGTGGCGAATGGCTGACCGACTGTGGAGTGGAGCGAGTCTCCAGGAGAGCGATGTTGGCAAACAAGGCAGTTTCAAAAAGTGGTTGTTCGTCCACATAAAATAGGCATCGTTTGCTCTTTGCCACACATGGGCATCCCAGAGAGGGTGTTCCTGTGGGTGGGGAGGTGGGAGGCAGGGGAAGAGAACTTCCTCGTCCCTGACAGTATTTCATGCTGTGTTATTCAGGTCTGTTTCCCAAGGCTGTGAACCGGGTGGGTGGTCCACAGGATTGGAAATGGGAAGTGTGACAAGTGGAATATTGAGACAGAGTTAGAAAGGTTAAGTTGGAACAGGTCGTGAAGGGCTTTGAACGCCAGACCAAGGGTCTTAGACTTAACTTTAGAAGTTGGAAATTTTAAAGAAGGGCATGAGCTGATCAGGTTTTTGAAGAGAGGAGTCAGGAGGATAAAACTCAAGTTGACGTGTAGGATGGATTCAAGGATGGGAGAGACTCGGAGTGGGAGATTTCTTGAGAGTTAAGGGGAGAGAATGGCATCCTAAGCCAGGAGGAGATTAAGAAAGGGTGTGGAAGACATTTGGGAGGTGGCCATAACGGGACTGGTCAACTCACAAGGCAGAGGAAGGGTTTGTGAATGGGGAGATGTCACAGCACAGGATTCCGAGTCCACTGACAGAGCCAGAAGGGTAGGCGCCAGTGGTGCTGAGCTGAGGCGGGACTGACGGCAGTGCCTGCAGGCAGGGCAGAGTGTTGTCAAGGTGACAGGACTGGAAAGGCCATTTGGAAAGGTCAAACGAGATCGGAAACCATTGCTGAAGTCAGAGCGCAGATTAGTTCCCGGAGGGGAGGGTGCAGAGAGAAGGCTGAAGACTTCAGGGAGGTGATGGAGTGAAAGCTGGCCAGCGAAGGCACAGCCAAGGAGCAAGACGAGGAGACACAGGAGGCCGCGTCACAGCGCTCAGGAGTGGGGAGGGTCTGGGCACAGTGACAGTGGTCAGTGTGGCCTGCTGTGAAGGGGCTGACCAGACCGAGGCTTCTGGATTGGCAGGGAAAGGCCAGGAGACATTCTGCTTCCAGAGAGCAGCCTCAGAAGGAGCAGGTGCTGGAGCCCGAGCTAGTGCGTCATTAGGAGGTGAGGAGTGAGAAGAGGGGGCCGCGACCAACGTGGCGACAGATGGCTGTGAGGAAAGGGAGTTTCTGGGAGTGGCGGGGGCAGGGGACTTAACCCAGCCCCTGTCCTTTGATGGGGACAATGGACGTTTTCTCACTCCTGAGTGAGGCGCAGTGCAACACGGTCGTGACACGTCCGGGCCTGAAGCCACTCTTCCTCCCAGGAGTTGCAGGAAGGCCCGGGTCTGGGAGGTGGTACCTTGTCCAGGGTGGGCAGCTGCTCTGAAGTGTTCTGGTCTGTTGGTTGGGGGGTTTTGGGGGGAGTATTTGTGAGATAAAGAGCCAGGGAGAGGGGCAGATTTAAGACTAGAACAAGGAGATAATGGATAGCCTAGTGAGAGAGCGGATGGCATTGGG
Organism: Camelus ferus; assembly: GCF_009834535.1. Classification (NCBI taxonomy): domain Eukaryota; kingdom Metazoa; phylum Chordata; class Mammalia; order Artiodactyla; family Camelidae; genus Camelus; species Camelus ferus. Next base: position 8,428,474 of record NC_045706.1, read on the forward strand.
GACAGGGGCCGAGGACAGACAGGGCTTCCTTTGGGCTGGGAACAAGGAGAGAAGGGTGATGGAGCAAGCTGGTATTGAGTGTGTGTGTGTGCGTGCACGTGTCAGCAGAGGAGAGGGTTGGCCCTCAGAGCTGTCACCCTGGAAAGCAGTGTAAGACAGTGTGATATCTGCTGAGAGTTTGACCGGGGGTGAATGAGAGAGCAGGGCTGCCGTGGCAGCTGTTGGATCTGATGCCACCATATCCAGTCCGACCATGGTGCCAGGAATGGAAGCCCAGGGTCTGAGAACAGCGAGGGCAGGCAGGGCTGAGCGCGCTGGCAGGGTCTGTGGGAGGGAGGGAAGAAGACGCGCTTGCGGTCAGAGTGTCAGGCCTGGCGGCAGAGCAGGTATGGCCCCGTGGCTGACGGGATTGTAACTTGATCACAGTGTGGTTTTCAGGGACTGTTATAACTGTTTAACTTGGATTGTGTTGATCATATAAATTTGACACCAGGAAACAATCACATTTTCAGAAAGAGCTCTTCTTTCTCTGGTGGTCAACAATCTGCCCCTTGTCCTCACATTTTCCGTGTGACTCATGCTAATGTCAACTGAGCTCCCGTGGTCTGCAAGTTCCCCCAAATCCCTTCCGGTATTGGGGCGTCCCGTGCTGAACCGCAGTTGTATTTCTGGGTGACTGTTCCCAGAAGGGCTCACGGGCCCTGTGGTCTGTGTGACTTGTGCAGTCAACACGAGGAGCCTGTTGAAGCCTGTAAGGCCGTGTCGTATCACGGATCCATGCACTCGCCTGCGGACTGGGGGGTGATGTGCACGTCCTGGGGGGAGGATGAGCGCAGACACAAGACTGGAGAAGGGGGCACAGATGAAGGAGGGCCAGGGAGTCCACAAGAAAGTGGCCCCGTGTAACTCACAGTTGGAATTCGTGTCTGTAAGATCCACTGAGCCTCTCAGACATCCTGAGATTGGAAGTAATGCTGGGGAAACAACCCTACACTCCTGTTGCCTTTATTTGGAGCAGATCTGGTAAGCGGACATCAGGAGAATTTACAGACGATTTGCAAGTATTCTGCTCATTGTTTGTTCATTATTTATTCAGATTATTTACAAAGTGTCCTCCATTGTGCCAGGAACTCTGCTAAGAAATGGGTCCCCAAGGGTAACAGTGAGTGCCCTGAGGGTGGCAAAGAGCACTAGTATTTGGTGCTAAGTTTTCAAATATCAAGGAAAGCAAGATAAGGCAGAGGAGGAGGAAAGACAATATTGTTGTAACTGGGTAATCAAAGTGCCCAGTTTAGTGTAATAAATGGCCCTCGTTTGGGCTGATTTTTCCACTGATAATTGTGTTTTCAGTGTTAAGAGAGGAGAGGGTGGGAGCAGAATTGAGGCTAATTTTGGCCCCAGGGATCCATTATCTACTGTTCTCAGTACATTATTAAGTAGTTCTCAGGGTGCAGTGTTAAGGGAATTACTGAATTTTATGGTGGTGGGTTTTGTTTTGTTTTGTTTTTCAGGTCCCAGAAACCATTGAACAGGCTTATCCCATTTGTTGGGAGTGGTCTCTCCACTTCTCCCTCCTCACAACTGTCCTAAATCCTTTGAGCACCTGATTCCAAACAGACTAGATCAGAGTCCAGTTCTGCTTCCCAAGAATTGCAGTGCACTTCAACTAAGACCCTGGGGGCAGAACTCATTGAGATTCATTCCAGATTGTTCCAGGGATCGCTTTCAGCCTTGCCTGTAACTCGGTTCCCAAAGCCCATACCTTGTTACTTTCAGCACTGTTGAATTCAGCATCATCTTCACCACAAATGGAGCAAATATGAATTTAAATTTTGCATTTTCTCAGAAGTTTCAGAAAGTGTTACGCTTCAGAAAGCCCCATTATTTCCCCACATACATTTGGTCTAGTTCATAAATCCCCGGAGCACCTACCAGCATAGTATGGATGCTGGAAGAAAAGAACCGTTTGCCCGCTATGCATGTTGAAAATACTAAATCTGTTACTTGAAACCTACCACGGAAATACTGAAAGGGGGAAATTCTTGGTTTCGTGGGGGAATGGAAACATCATGGTAAAATGTTATAATCTGAATCTGGTAGTTTATGTTTTCATCTCCCCTCAGTTTACAGTACACAGTTTAGAATATACAGCATCTATAATAAAAGTTAACATCGAGCGAGCAGTTTCTGTGCCAGAGGCACTCTTCCAAGTAATTTACAAACATTATTTCATTGAATTTCCTCCACAAGTACAGGGAATTATCCCCTCTTTTATGTGAGAAGGAGTAGCAGTGTGGAGAGATGAAAAAACTCGCCCAAGTTCAGATGACCAGGAAGTGCAGAGTTAGGGCTTGAATTATGCAGACATTTCTGGCGTTAAAGCCATATTCCCAAACTCATGCCTTGTCAGACATATAAAGGAGAAATAAGGCCCAGGATCCCAAAGGAGTCAAGAAATCACTTAAACCCTTATTAACACCCCAGTATGTTTTAATAAATGTTTGAGCAGCTGACATAAATGTATCTTTACAATTACTTGTGGAATAAAAAAATTTGAGGATAAACTTTACAGTCAGACATTATTCTGTGGTTGATGAGTTGTTTTTCTTTATTATATGTGTTATACTATATATAATATACTATATATATAAATATATTATATATAATAATTATATGCCAGCTATTTGTTGCTCAAGTGTATTTCCAAATTTTCATTTGTTAGTCTAAGTGGGAAAGCTAAGTAATAAAGTACTTTAATATTTTCCCCCAGAGCCATAAAATAACAATAAAAATAATTGAAATTATATAGATATTTTAAGTTACCTTAGTTCCAAATTAAATTAAAATTCCCTTAAGAGGACTAGATGTGGAGTACAGATTAGGACTAAGAATGTAAAATTGGTATAGAAGATACAGATTTTCAAATTAGAAGACCTCACGAGTCAAGTCCAGATAGTTTTATGTCAAGTCGAATATCCCAGGCTACGATATTATTTTACTGTTTTCAACTCCATTCAGCAAGAGTAAAGAAATCATGACAGTGATCCAATACCTCTAGTACTAACCATCAATATATAAGCCAGAGAACATTTTCATAACCCTTATTTAATCATCTTACAGACAAGTAAGATGATTAAATCCATTTTAATCCATTTTTTATCGATTTCTCTCCAGAATTTTAAAACTTCTTTATCCATTTCTCTCCAGAATTTTAAAAACAGAGACATGCTGTTAAAGAAAAAATATTGGCTAGTCCCTTGCCCACAGAAACTAAATCTTACAGAAAACATTTGATCCAGTTTCCTTTAATCAATCATGATTATGCATTCGATGACGATTGTAACGTCTCGACAGTGGTTGGATTGCATTAAACATGGTAAATGCTCTATTTAATGTCTGGATTTAATCCTAAACTTTCTGACAGTGTGCTGGTGAACTAGATACAAATAACCCTACTTTCCCTTTCAATCTTGGAATAAGGTAGGAACAAAGTGGCCTACGGCGTCAGCTGCGTTACCTGCTTCTTGTAGAAAAACAGCCTGGAAGAGCAGCAGCCAACGGAGGAGGGTTTGGCAGCCCATGATGGGGAGGCTTCCGGCTGCTGGGAAACGTGGAGTTTCAGCTTTATATGCTCTCCAGGCTCCCCGGGGTGCGGGTGGGGGCGGGCCAGTGCAATCTGATGCTCTTTTCGGGCTTGGGTTGGCAGACTTTTAGGGCACCTTGCTATGGCATTTTGTGTGTGTCTGCTATAGGCAAATGGTGAGTCTACTTATTGGAAGCATTTCAAGGAACCGTAGGAAGGTGAAATCAGAGCGAGGAAAAGACAAGTTGTGTGCGGACGCCTGGCTAGGCTGGTGGGACCCGCTAGTCCATTACCGGGAGGCAGAGGCCACCAGGAGCTCTAGATTTCACTGAAGGCATCGTTTCTTTGGCCAAGCGGCAGTTCCTAGCAGGAGCAGCTGCTGAAATCTATTCATCTTTCAATGCCCACATCTGCCTCTCCTCCTTTCTTGGAGTTTCCCCTTATTTCCCAACTGCATCCTCGAATTACCACAATGCCCACTTGGTATCTCCCTTACAACGCTCAGTACATTCTGCCTCAATTATACTTATCAGCGTTTTTCTCTTCTTCTCCCCATTAGCTTCTGAACTCTTGGAGGGAAGGACTTCTCTTTATATTATTTATAATCCTACTTATGCTGTTGCTTACTTGTAATTTGCTTTGCATGATGCCTTGTGCTGAAACACCTGTTAAACTTTGAAGTGCTCACTGATACCTGATGTTCTTCACATTATCGCTTCCTTAGTGGGCATTTCCTCTCTACTTAGATCATTGGCTTATGGTAGCAAATTATCCCATATTCTCAAAGAATTCTCTGTTCTGAGCCTTGGGATACAATGGTCTTCTGACAGAGAGCACATCTTCTGAAGCTTGTGTCTAACTCTGTGTCCCTGTGGATAGAATGGAACCGTAGAAGGGGCAGGAAGGTTTGGTAGACTCAGTGGGCCCTGGATTGTGAGAGGGAGGTGGAAAAAAGTGGGTTTTTTTTCCCAACTGAATAATATTACTTATCACGACCGCTCTGCAAGTTGGGTGAATCCAGTGTGTTGGTCACCAAGTCCTGCAGGAGCGGCTTCTGGGCTTTTCTGTGTACAGGACACCGAAGATCGGTCAGGTCCCCACCCACTCATGACGGCAAAAACAGGATCATGCGTAGGGGGCGGGGGAGAGTTGTGGCTGGAGCTCAAAGGGCCTGGACCTGGTTTTCCTTGTTGTGGTTTCGGGGAATGCACTCAGCTGCACTGGCCTTCATTTCCTCATCTAATAAAGTGAGATAATACTATCCGTCCGCCTTTAGAAGATTTGGGGGATGATTCAGTCAAATTAGGCATAGATAAGAGATTTGTCGGTTTTACAACCAAGAAGATAACTCTTTTTTTTTTGTTTTCTCATTTTTTTAACTTTGTTTTTTATTGATTTATAATCATTTTACAATGTTGTGTCAAATTCCAGTGTAGAGCACAATTATTCAGTTATACATGGACATGTATATATTCATTGTCACATTTTTTTCTCTGTGAGCTACCATAAGATCTTGTATATATTTCCCTGTGCTATACAGTATAATCTTGTTTATCTATTCTACAATTTTGAAATCCCAGTCTATCTCTTCCCACCCCTCGCCCCCTTGGCAACCACAAGTTTGTATTCTATGTCTGTGAGTCTATTTCTGTTTTGTATTTATGCTTTGTTTTTTTTTTTTTTTAGATTCCACATATGAGCGATCTCATATGATATTTTTCTTTCTCTTTCTGCCTTACTTCACTTAGAATGACATTCTCCAGGAGCATCCATGTTGCTGCAAATGGCATTATGTTATTGGTTTTTATGGCTGAGTAGTATTCCATTGTATAAATATACCACAAGAAGATAACTCTTTTTCAATAGATGTCCTTGTGACAGAGACTTAGAGTTTTCCTGACAATCTCAGTGCCATGCAGTCACAGAATAAAGCCAGTCAGCTTTAGCCAAGGCAGGGAAAAGAGAGGCATGGAGGGAGAGAGAATGTTACAGAAACAAAAGTAACTATAGCTGGTCGAATATTTCACAGACCACAAGTGAATCTCTGTTTGTTTTCTTATAACTCAACCACTCTTTGGAACCCCATTCTCTCCGAACGTCAATGGCCAGCCTGGGAGGGCTCAGCGATTTCTGGAAATAGCTCTAAGAAGGCAGTGGTCTTCAAGTGAGCGGGCTGCCGTTTACTGCTGTAATGGGGGAAAGTCCGACCCATGCTTCACATCTACTCTTCCCCTCCCCCTCCCTCTTTTCTTCCCTCCTTTCTACCATCCTCCCCATAATACCTACTGAGTACCTGCTACATGCCAGGCTCCATCCCAAGGCACTGCAGTTACATCACTCAACAAAGTGGACAACATCCCCTGTCCCTGTGGAGCTCTGTGTTCTAGTGGGACAAGACAATGGGTATAGATCGAGTAAGATCTTACAGCATGTCGTTGCGGATAAGCAAGCACTTTGGGGAACAAGAAAGCAGAAGTGGGAGTGAGGGAGGGAGGAGAGTCACTGGAAGCAGGAAAACTGACTAAAAGAATAAACTGAATTTGAAAAGGGGTGTTTGCTACATGAGTAAAGTAGAATAATAGTCATGTAACTCCTTACGTTTGCCTAGTATGTATTTATCACTCTGAGTGTTTCACATTCATTATTTCATTTTAATTCTTTTAATAGTTTTGTGAGTAAGCAGAACAGATGGTCTCACCTCCATTTTATGACTAGGGAAACTGAGGCATGGAGAAATGGGCTGTCATTCCCGAGAGTGGCAGGTGAGAGAATGAAGCCGTAGGATTAAGGACTCAGTTCAGTTGGGTCTCATGTTCTCTGTCTGTGTCCTGAAAAAGCCACAGGAGATGGGCGAATATTCTCTCTCTAAGATGTATTAGAATTGTATTATAATTTCTGGGATTGGCTTTAATGTCAAAACTCTAGGTAGATACAACTGCAGTGTATGGTGGTCATGTTACATGGCTCTACCAACCCCGCCACTTTCCACCCCTCTTGCATGCCTGTGCCCTGCCCAGCCTGTGAAGTAGGTGTTAACCTTGCGTCCCAGACCAGCTGTATAAAGAGATTGTACTGTAGGTATTAATTTTTTTAAGAAGTTAAGATTGTAGTCCTTTGGTGATAGAAAGATGACCTTTCTGTAACTATATTTTCTTTGACTGTCATTTAATCACCAAACAGCTGATGTTATGAACATGAAACGTGGACTTACTGGATCTTTAAACTTTTATTACTTCAGAGATGTTTGAAATCAAATAGAGCAGAGATCGTGTTTCCATGACAAGTGGCAAAGTCACCACTAAGGGAAGATGACCTAAGAACTACTTTAACTGGCCCTCTGGAAAAACTTTTTTCTCAATAAATAGTAATTTCAGGTATAATTCTAATAAACCTCACAACCCTAAGCCTATTCCTACATGACGAAAGGACTCACCAGATGAAATTATAATGATGGTGAGCAGACATTATAGAACTGACTAGGTCCAGAATGACTAGATCTCAATTCAAAATGGGATAAACTGGCTTGCTCTTGTTTTTTTTTTTTTTCATTCATTTTTTGAGCAAAAAGCTTGCTTTTCTTAAACAAGAAAATCTAATGCATAGGTTTTAAGTCACAGAAAGTTTTTAGGCTATAATATTCAAGGTTTTCATCAAGGATATATACATACTCTGATTCACTACAGCTTGTGCTCTGCTGGATGTGGAAACATTTTTATTCCTTTTCTGGTCCCTCATTTTTTTTTTTTATTCCCCACTCTCCACTTTTTCATCCCCAGCATCTTTTTTTTTTTAAACTTAAATTATTTATTTATTTATTTTTTAGTTGAAATATTGTCAGTTTACAATGTTGTGTCACTTTCTGTACAGCATCATGTTTCGGTCATACACATACACACATATATTCCTTTTCCTGTCTTTTTCATTATGGGTTACTACAAGATATTGAATATAGTTCTTTGTGCTATACAGTAGAACTTTATTGTTTATCTATTTTATATATAGTAGTTAGTATCTGCAAATCTTAAACTCCCAATTTATCCCTTCCCACCCCCTTTTCCCCTGGTAACCATGAGTTTGTTTTCTATGTTGTGTGTCTGTTTCTTTTTGTAAATAAGTTCATTTTTGTGTGTGTGTGTGTGTGTTTTAGGTTCCACATATAAGCAATATCATATGGTATTTTTCTTTCTCTTTCTGGCTCACTTCACTTAGTATGACAATCTTCTGGTCCATCCATGCTGCTGCAAATGGCATTATTTTATTCTTTTTTATGGCTGAGTAGTATTCCATTGTATATATATACCACAACTTCTTTATCCAGTCGTCTGTTGGTGTACATTTAAGTTGTCTCTAGCATCTTGAGCTTCTGTATCACAGTTATCTTTTTTTTAAACATTTTTTATTGAGTTATAGTCATTTTACAATGCTGTGTCAAATTCCAGTGTAGAGCACAATTTTTCAGTTATACATGTACATACATATATTCACTGTCACATTTTTTTTCACTGTGAGCTACCACAAGATCTTGTATATATTTCCCTGTGCTATACAGTATGATCTTGTTTATCTATTCTGCATATGCCTGTCAGTATCTACAAATTTTGAAATCCCAGTCTGTCCCTTCCCACCCTTGGCAACCACAAGTTTGTATTCTATGTCTATGAGTATGTTTCTGTTTTGTATTTATGTTCCTTTTTTTTTTCAAATGTCCATCAACAGATGACTGGATAAAGAAGATGTGGTATATTTATACAATGGAATACTATTCAGCCATAAGAACGACAACATAATGCCATTTGCAGCAACATGGATGTCCCTGGAGAATGTCATTCTAAGTGAAGTAAGCCAGAAAGAGAAAGAAAAATACCATATGAGATCACTCATATGTGGAATCTAAAAAAGAAAAAATGAACATAAATACAAAACAGAAACAGACTCATAGACATAGAATACAGTTATCTTTTGAATCTTCTCCTGTGAACTAGATATCATCATAGGACTATATAGTCTTGGAGAAAGTGCCCTGATTTGTAATCTGCAACAGGGAAGCTTCAAAAGAAGCATCCAGGTCTCCACTGTCAAGAGTAAGTGAAGAAAGAACAAATGGGAATTGGTTTGCCCACTGTTCAAACATTTCCATATCCCTTGCATCTCTACTGCTTCCTGTTACTTTTCAGAGTGGCATTCTTTCCTTTCCTCCTGTGTGGGCTGATGCACCACTCACCCTGATGTCTGCCCCCTGGAGAAGACGGGACCAGGGGCTGACCTCCTTGTACATGTCAGCACCTCATTTGTGAAATACCATTAGGTTCGAGAGGAAATCCCATTGTAAAATTCACAGGCTTATCAACATCTGAAAACTTGATTCTATTCTGGAATATTCAGGGCCCCTAGAATAGTTTCAGCATGTTTCAGAACTGTCTTTTGGAACATTTTTGAACACAGTCACCCCAAACAAGGAACTCCCTAGGCAGTAGCTCTCAACCTGAGCCAGACGTCTGTTATCACCTGGAGAGCTTTACCAAATTCTGATGTCTGGATCTCACACCCCAGATTCTGATGTGATTGGTGTGGCCATCTAGATTTATAAAAAGCCCCCTGCATCGCTGCACCTCCCCAGGTGAATCCAGCGTACAGCCAGGGTCAAAAATCACTGCCGTGAGATCAGTGTGTCCTTCACACTTTACCTCCTCAGCTTTGCCTTCTCCTTCGTTCCGTCAAGCAGGTCTCTCTTCAACTCTTGGTTTCTTTTTGTCTTCTCCAGGCTCTTCTGCTCCAGTGAAGACTTGATACCTCTTATCTAACAGAGGTTGATAGAAACAAGCACACTCTTTTCCCAAGATTAATAATTTCCTTTGAGAATATGGGTTTTATTTGGGTACATTCCGTGTGGAGGAATTTAATGATGGATTCGTTTGCTAGAAATACTATAATAAAGAACGACAAACTGGTGGCTTGAACAACGGAGATTTATGGTCTCACAGTTCTGTAGGATAGAGATCTGAGATAAGTTGTTGGCAGGGTAGGTTTCTTTCTGCAGGCTGTGAGGAAGAATCTATTCCATGAACCTCCCCTAGATTTTGGTGGCTTGCTGGCAGTCTTTGTTGTTCCTGGACTGTAGAAGCACAACCCCAGTCTCTGCCTTCATCCTTACTTGGGATTCTCCCTGTGTTTCTATTTTATCTCCAAATTTCCCCTTTTTATAAGGACACTGGTCATATTGGATTAGCACCAACACTAATGACCTCATTTTAACTTGATTACCGCTACAAAGACTCTAACTCCAAATAAGGTTGCCTTCTGAGGTGCTAGTGGTCAGGACTTCAACATACGGCATTAACTGGATGCTCAGCACGGTAGACAAGGCTGACATCGTCATCAACAGAGTCAGCACAGTACAATTGCAAACACAAAATCCTAAATGACAAAGTGAAACCCACCAAAGGCAAAATGGAGAGTCCAAAGCATGCTCTGCTCCCTCACCACCATATTCTGACTTTTCATCCCAGTCTCCACCCTCTCATTCCCTCATCTCTCCTCCTGAGGCAGGTTTTGCCTCCTTGGGGCTATCAGGATGACAAGTGCACTCAGCTCCCTCAGTGCTGATGGATCTCTTGACATCATTGTTTTCAAAGCTCCCCCTCCGTTTTCTTCAACCTTCATGCCTCACAGCTAGTTGGGCTCCTTGGTTGAGTGTGTTCACCTCCTTGATGCCACAGCAGATGTGCCTGACCTCAATTGCCCACCAATAGTGGCTGAAGTTGGACACAGTGACAGCAAAGCTGGTGAAGATGACAGTGACTGCCCTCCCCCAGGTGACCATGCTCGGGGGCAGGGGCTATAGCTGCTCTTGGGTGGACCACAACTGACCGAGGAGGTAGAGCCGAGGTGACGGTGGAGGTATTGGTGGAGGCTGCCACGAGGGGGCCTCAGTGGGTGACAGTGGCTGAGATGGCACAGAACCTCCAGCCTTGCCTGTGACTTGCAGGGGTGGGAGGCTCAGTGCAGGAGTGAACAATGAACCCAGCAGCAGCTGTAAGGATAACAGATGGCTTTTTATTTTGAACACCACTATTAAAAATAGAACCATTGATTTCCTACTTACAGAGTCAATGGACTGTTGAATGAAAAAGAGGAATAACACTGCACAGCCAAGGAAGAGCTCGTCCTGCCAATTTGGGATTTTCGACATTGGCCTTTCTGGTCTCTTCCTGGGACTTTGTTCCAAGGCACACAATTGAAAGAGCATGAAATGTACTCTCTCTGGCGTTAGATCCCAAATAAGATAAACTGGAACTCCCTCCCTCTTACTCCACAGGAGTTCTGGTATCTGTAGGAGACGCTTTGCCAGCTAGGGTCTTAAGATAAGATGGTGTCATGTTTGTGTACCATAACCCACACAGTCTTTTTATGCATGCTCAGTTGGGTTCAGCCTTCTCAAAAGAACGAGACTCTTCCTTGGCTGAGTCCCCATTGGGGCAAGGGGTTTACAGGAGAAGTTCAGAGGAAGCCCATCTTTCCATGATGTGGAGGAAGCGTAAGCCTTTAAAAACAACTCTTAAGCTCTACCTCAATTTGTAGAAAAGGCCTGGGTTTCATGCAGACACTTGCAAGCCCAGGGGAAGCCAGCAGGGAAGCTCCAGATAGAGAACACAGCACATTTCCAGGCAGGAAGAGCTAGTTGGGGGCTCTCCTCTGCAGTTTATGAAGCGGATGGGAGATTCCACTGCTAGATGATGGTGATGCCTCGTGAGGTTTCCTGAAACACTGAAGACAGTTCAGAATTGAGACCTGCCAGCAGGGCTGGTCTTCAGCCAGTGCACGTTGCTCTATGTAGTTCTACCATCTTAAAAAGATTGCAGTTCTTTCTTACGGGGCGGGGGGGGGGGGGTAACGAGCTTCCTGAGCGACCCTTATAACCACTTGGAACCCCAGCCCTTTTCCTGCATTCAGACCTTCCCAGCATCAAGTGTAAACAAAGCAGTAAGTCTGGTCAGCACTCTGATTTGTCCTGTAGCAGAACTGCAACATTTCTTTTAAAAATTATTTTATTTATTTATTTATTTTAACATTTCTAATATCCAGCCTAGCAGAGCTGAATATTAAAGCTGTTTCATCTGGTTTGTTTTGGAAACAGATGCTTTCTAGAACTTTTATTAATATTGTTTAAAATACATATGCATATTTAAATGAGTTAAGGCAAGTATAGTTCATAGAGTGGTGCCTCCTCATACGAAATACTCAGTGAGTATTAGCTATTATTATTGTTACTTTTGGTGGCATTCCTTTTTTCAGACCAGACCTGTCCTTTAAGGTTGGTGACAGTGGGCCCTGCCAAACCCTTGCTCCCCGTGTTTTCCTGTGTGAATTTCTTTAGCTTCCTGTTCAATTTCAATCTCCTTATCAGACCGATTTGCATCAGTCACAACATCATTTCCTGGGAGGAAATCGAACCTGAGATTATATTGAGATTGGTGCTTTTTTGTTTTGTTTTGCTTTTTCTTGTTTTAAATAGTGTGACCTTGGGCAAGTCCTCGAAACTTTCCCTCCGTAGGTGGCTTCTTTGTAAAACTCCATTAATGGACCTCCTAGGAGAGAATGAATAGTAGTGGTGCCCAGAGATCCCTGCCCCAGTAGCTGTGGGGTCCTGTTGGGAGGGGCAGCCGTGGCCTCAGTGCAGGCTCCTGCAGCTTCTTTGGGTCCTTCCCTGCATCTTCTTTTACAGATTCACAAATGAGACTTCCCAGAAGCCAAGACCGTATAAATGCAAAATCACTCTTATTTGTAACTTCTCACTGCATACATGGAGCTGTTTGTTCTCTGCTTTAAGCGATCTCTCTCTCTCTTTGCAATTTGATTCCAATACAGTTTTCCCCGTCATTCCTTCCCTGCTGCATCTTAGCCACTTCTGACTTTTGACTTCTCTAAGCTCCCGCAGATTGCGAGGGGCTGAGCTGAGGCTTGAATCCAGGACAGATCCCTTCACTGGAGACTGTAGATTCCATATCAAAATGAAGACATCTGAGCTCTTTTCCTTCTTGCTCACTGTGCCTCATCTGTATAGATCACTGCTGATGTGAGCAGGGCCCTGAGCTGGCTTAAGGGCCTCGGTCACACCAGCAGCATGGGGTTTCCACTGCTGGGGTGCACGGTGCCTAGTTAGAGGACTAAAATGATTTGTTTTTCCTATTTGCACTTAAAGTTAATCATCTTTTTTTTTTTTTTAAACCTAATTTGTGTCTAGATGTGGTCTATAAAACAGATAATCTTTTATTATCACTTCCTGGAATACTATACCTAAATTAGACATTAGAGAGAAATGGGGATAGGTCTTAAGAATTAGAAGACTGGTTTATTCTGAAGCATAATGTATCAAGTCTTGGCAGAAGAGGACAAAAATCTATATCCCAAGTTTTTCTGAGCAGCTGACACTGGCTCATGCTTGGACCGCCTTTTATCTTCCCTGTCTCCATTTGGGTGTGAAAAGCAGGTTCAATATCACTTTCTAATACTGATGTTTTAAGTGATAGTTAAAACTTAAGAATTAAAAAGACTACTTAGAGTTTTAGAAACTTTCAGAGTCAAATAAAATCACTATTTTTTCTATGCGCTTAAAAAAGAAAACTTGTCTTGCTTCAATTTGACTAAAACCCAATGTCCTTAAGCATGGGAAGGAATTTGCTAAACTTCACAAAACAGAAAACATTTGTATAAACTGTGAAACTTTGGAGAACACCACCGAGGTCTATTTCTTGGCCTAGGAAGAGTGAACATTCTTTTCTGCTTCCTTATCTTTCAAAATAGTTGACTATTTTCCCCCAGTAATTCCAACATAAGGACATAGTACAGATAAGTGTGTAATTCTTGGAGAAACTTGTGAAAATAAATAAATGAAAACTTTTTTAAGGAGAGGAGTGTCCTGGTAGAGCTTTGGTAGCTTTTACACCTAACGTAGGTTTCTTTTATTTTTTTCATGCTTAATCATCTTACTAGTTGCCTAGGCTTAAGCTAACTCAAAGCCAGGTCTCCATTTACAGGTGCAGTTATTTTTCAGTGGGTCTTCTCTAAAGTCCCCTTCCTCCCAAGCAAACCTTGTTTGTACACAATGAATTGTAGCAAAAGTCCACACACCTACACGATTCTTGGAGAAAGACAGTGAAGACCTGATTGAAGTTAGTGCTGCGGTGGTTTAGTAAGTGTGTAAAGAGTCATCCATAAAATTCTTTATGGGAACCACCCGTATTCAGCCTGAGAGAACTGGGATCCAAACTGAACATGACTTGGAATGTGAAAGTGGAAAAAAAGAAGGAAAGACAGTCTATGCAACCACAGAATGAGCAAGACTTCAGCCTACGTTACAGCTTAAATCACATCTAACACAGACATATATTGCTTTCTAATTCATAATTATTAAAATAAAGATGGAGACTGGTTTTCCCTTTTGAGTGTATCCCACCTGAAGGTAAGGTATTCAGTAGTTCATCAATGCCAGTTTATCACTGAGGTGCTGACAGTACAGTCTTGCACAGGAAAGGAAAGGGTCTTGCCTCCTTGGAACTTACACGGTAATAGGAGAAGAGAGAAAATAAATACGTTTTATTTTTTTTTTTAAAGAAGACCAAAACAAAACAAAACAAAATCTAAAGAGTAGTCAGTGCTATGAAGGAAACATACTGAAATCAATATGTAAAAAGGATTATACTTCATGGTCAAATGATTTCCAGGTTATTCCAGGAATTCAAGGTTGGTTTAACATTTGAAAATCAATGTAATTCATTTAGAAACAGAATATAGGAAAAAATTTGATCATCTCAATAGATGTAGGAAATTTTTTTTCAAAATTTAATACCTACTTATCATAAAAGGAACTTCAACTTAAAGGCAAAAAACTGAATGCTTTTTCCTTATAGTTGGGAATAAGATAATTCTGTCTGCTCTCACTACTTCCCTTGACCCTTATGTCTGCTTTATTCAAAATAAACTTGAAGTGGATCATAAACCTTAAACGGGAATAAAATGGGGACGGAGGCCAGGCAGAATCTTTTGCACTACTTACATGATTATTTTTATGTCTTCTCACTGAGTGTCAAAATTTAAATTCACATAAACTATGTACCTGCTATATGTATGCATACTTTTTAAAAAGCCTGTTTCTAGTCACCACTTCTCTCCAAAGGCCACATTGTTTTCATGCCATCTTGAAAGGTACCGTCTGAGTGATGTCACATGAAAAAACTCATTAATAATAAGACCATCATTGTGAGCCACAGGGACAAAGAACAAGAATCCTGCCAGAAAAACCTGTTAGCGATGTTAGTTTGCATACAGAGAAGCTGAAGGCTTATTCTCCTTTTGTTGTCTAATATTTTAGACCTGCTGGACCCTGACACGTCACCGCTCAGATAAATTACATTTCAGAGTAACTCAGGATCCGCAAATTCTGTCACAGAGACAATGCAGAGGAGCAGGGAGCAGCCTTCAGTGCTCTTCCTTCTTCTGGTTCCAACTTGCTCCACATGCCCCTGGGTCTACCCAGTCTCTGTGGGTTCCTGACATGAAGTTATATCCTGGACACAAGGGAGTGAGGCTTGCTCCCTGTCTAGGTCAGGCTGGGAACCAGGAGGTTCAACCGTGAAGTCTGCTCCCCCCGCTCCTCCCGCAGAGGGTAGAGCTCTGGCCCCGGGGGCTACTCTGAAGGGACAGGACAGAGAGGAGCTGAGTGGCCAGACCTGGTGTCTCCAGCTGGTGCTGGGGCCCAATGGCAGGGGAGTGCTCCAGAGAGGCCAGCTGAAGAGATGCTCTGGGATTCCAGGGTGAAGGGAGCCTCTGTGGGACAGTGATAAATTGTACTTCCTCCTATTGGCAAATCTCATTATGCTTTTGTTCCACCGCGGAAGAGAGGCCCGTGTGCGAGATCAGCCCTGCCCTGCATCTCCGCTGTCAAGCAGAGACCCCTCGCCAATCCTGAGTCACTCCACACTGAAAATGTCTTCAACCTGCCTCTCTTCACCCGTCACCCCTACTGCTCCAGGCCCATGGCAGTTTGCAGAGTCTATTCCAGGCCAAAGATTTGCAGAAAACCAGGGAGGTGAATAAGCTTGTATATCCCTTCCCCAGATTTTCATGCACCTTATGTCTGAACAACCATAGTTTTGCCTCGAAGTTTCTCCGAGCCCCTTGCAGTTAAGAGTCTCTGCCCGGTGTTGCCTGGTACCCTCTTTCCTTCTTCGGTTATAATGTGCATTGTATTGCACGCTGATCTTCTGTAGACCTGTCTCACCCCATTTTGTGAGATCTCCTGCGAGGGAGGGATCCTTCTTGTTCATCTGTGTATCCTCAACATCTAGAGCGTCGAGTGCATGGCATGCTAGAGTGGACGCATGCGCGCACGCCCGCATGTATGTATGAATGTGTGGGTACTAAAGAAAGCACACTCAGAGAAAACGTTCCCCTTACAGAGCACTGCATTTAAGGAGACTGAAATAGCCTACTCTAACACCCCTATGACAAGCTTCTGTACTGGCAGGTTTTGTCAAGTAATCTCGATCCTTGCAAAATATGCAAAACAAACATTCAATGGGTAATCCATCCCCTAGAGTGCTTCTGTGGAGAAGAGAGAAAAAAAAAAGTGAAGTTTGTCTAGCAACCAGTCAAGTGTCAGGCTTACCCCATCACTATGTCCTGACCCTAAATGTGCCAGTCTCTGCCTCTGTGTTTGACGGCTCCTCATTGTCGCGGGGACTCAGATCTGCCACTGGATCACATGATCCTGAGTGACCCCTCTTCATCTCTGCTCTTTAACTCTCCAGGTTGAAAGAGCCCCCGGGTGAGCCCTGCGTCTGGTGACCGAGCTGGGACGCACCTCTCAGACAGGGACTGCTCCTGTCCTCTCACATTTTCTTTTTGGTAGTTTCCTTTTCAGATAGGGTATGAAGCAACCCAGATAGGGGACAGAACTCAGAGGTCAGGGACGCATGAGGCACGAAACAGGAATGGAGCCTGGATCCTGCCTAATCAGACCTTTCCCCATCCTGCCCCCATCCCTGTTCCCATTCCTCCCCATCATGAGAAGGAACATAACACCACCACCCTACAATCCTGGCTTGGTGCGGCCCCAGAGAGGAGGGTCTTCTCTCCTCTTTTGTCTGTGTCCAGATTTCACAAGGAGTGACATGCAGGAAGAAGCCTTCCAAATTCAGGAAGGCTGCCCATCCCCTCGTCTCCTGCCTTGTCTGGTTGCAGTGGGACCAGCGGAATCATGGTCTGGTTTGCCCGGCGCCATCTTCACGCCAGGCTAATACAGGAAGTTGTTATTTAAAGATAAGGGAAACCACAGTTAACACCCTCCCTCCATAATCTGATGGAGTCTCGGGACTGCTAAGTCATTTTCGCATTAGCCTCTGGAAAGTTAAGAGGATCTCCAGCCGGATTCTCTAGGGGAGCAGTCAAGCTCAGTGAGCTCAGGCTTTATCCCAGATACAAGCTCAGGCAGGTACTTCTGGCCCCCCGGGGAGAGGGCAGGTTGCATGTGCCTGGATTTAGCAGTGCCTCCAGTGACAGACGGCAAAGAACCCAACACACTCCGCAGCAAAAAGCCGAGGAGGAGAGGGTAATTTAAAAGCTAGAAAGGGATTGTTTTAAAAAGAAAACACTGGAGTGTGAATCTGTAGAGACAGAAAGTTGACCAACAGACTAGTGATTGCCAGAGGATCAACTGTCAAATGGCGTGGGAGAGCTTTTAGGGGGAAATATTTCCAGAACCTAATTGTGAAGACAATGGTATAGCTCAGTCAATTTATTAAAAATCATTGAACTGAATGTCTAAAACAGGTGAATTTTATGGTATGTAAATTATGCCCCAATAAAGCTATTTTTAAAAAATTAAGCTGTTGAGTACGCCGCCTCCTTCACAGGCAGTCGTGGTACTTGTCTCTTCCACGGCTGTTTGGCTGGTTCCTCTGTGGGGAATGCCCACCCCTCCTGCCCACCTGGCTTGTCCTTAATGAGTTAGTGCAGATGTCACTTCCTCCAGAGATGGAGCAACTCAAGCCTGGATTGTTAAGGTGGGTGTGGGAGCGACTCACCAGGATGGAGAGTGCTGGACGTCACGGACCTCAGCCAAGCCCTCCTCCCTGGGACCCCCTTTCCCCTTGGTGGGGGGTCTCACTAAGGGCTGCTGATTCCAGGGTCCTGGCCTCAGGAGCACTAGCCACGCTCCCCCTGCCACCATCCTTCTGCTCAGCCCCAATGTAACCTTAGGCTCAGACCAGACTGGAGCAGTTGAAGCGCAGCTCGCCTTTCAGGGAAGCAGACACAGTCAGTAAAGCGCGTGGAAGTCACAAGGTTCAGCTCCTCCCCGGCTGTGGTCCGCCATGGGTGGGGGCTCCGGGCCTGGCTCCTGGCTCTTGACTTTGCCCCTGGCCTACTCCACGTGTAGAGGCCACCCTTCCCTCACCACCAGGGCCACCTGCAAGAATGGTTAGACCTTTCAAGACGCAAGAGCGTTAAGACCCAGAGAGTGGCAATAATTCCCTCTCCTTTAGTTTCAAGCCCTTCTTCCAGGCGCCCTTTTCTTGCCCGAGGACTGGGCTCGTCCCTGCTGCCTTCAGGGAGGCCCTCCACCTCCTGATCACAGTGCTGCGGCCTCACCTGAGCAGTTCCACCAGGCGGCCGGAAACCAACCCCAGACACGTGCGCTGTCAGGAGCTGAGGGTAGTTTCTGCTCAGTCTGGGGCCCCCTCTTACTCCCCAGCCAGCGGGAGTGAATCATGCCACCCATGGCCCAGAGCTTCCTGGTTCACTTTATAGTGCTAGCTTAGCGAAGTTCTTTCCCCCCCATTCCTCAAATATTTATTTATTTTTATTGAAGTATAGTTGATTTACAATGTATTAATTTCTGGTGTACAGCATAGTGATATATATATATATATACACACACACACCTTTTCATATTCTTTTTTATTATAGGCCACTACAAGATACTGAATATAGTTCCCTGTGCTTTACACTAGGACTTTGTTATTTATCTATTTTATGTATAGTAGTATCTGAAAATCCCAAACTCCCAGTTTATCCCTCCCCCACTCCTTTTCCCCCTGATAACCATAAGTTGTTTTCTGTCTGTGAATCTGTCTCTGTTTTGTAAATAAGTTCATTTGTATCCTTTTTTTTTAAGATTCCACATATAAGTGATATCATACAGTATTTTTCTGTCTCTGGCTTACTTCACTTAGTATGACGATCTCCAGGTCCATCCATGTGGCTGCAAGTGCATTCTTTTTTATGGCTGAGGCATTATTGCATTCTTTTTTATGGCTGAGGAGTAGTCCATTGTATATGTACATAATACCACAACTTCTTTATCCAGTCATCTGTTGATGGACATTTAGGTGGCTTCCATGTCCTGGCTATTGTAAATAGTGCTGCTATGAACACTGGGCTGCATGTATCTTTTCAAATTAGTTTATTCCAGATATATGCCTGGGAGTAGGATTGATGGATCATAGGGTAAGTATTTTCAGTTTTTTAAGGAATCTCCATATTGTTTTCTATAGTGGCTGTACCAAACTATATTTCCGCCAACAGTGTAGGAAAATTCCCTTTTCTCCGCACCCTCTCCAGCATTTATCATTTGTCATTCCACAAGTATTTATTAAGTACCTTCTGTGTATCAGGGACCACGCTGGGTCTGCGAGAATAGCAATAAATAAGATAAAGTTTCTGGGCCCTTGGAGTTTACATTCTAATAGGAGGAGTGAAACAGTAATAAAGAAGGCTATGAGGCAGTGGCTCGTAACCTGCGTGGTCAGACCACCTGGAGGGCATTCAAACATCCCAATGCTCAGGTCACACCCCAGACAGATCACATCAGAATCTCTTGGGGGTGGGATCTTAATAGCTACACAGGCAGCCAAAGGAGAATTCTTAAGATCTCTTTTCAGCATGAGAATGTGGCATTGGACCATGGTCTCCACTTACTGGTGAGGGCAGGGCCAGCAAAGATCCCCCTACTTGTGCCCCGGTGTCTGTTTGTTCAGCTCATCTCCAATGGGACAGATTCTGTCTGGGAAGGGGAGCCTTCCTTGGTGGGCCTGAAAAGAACCCAACAGAAATTCTGGTGGGGAAAGAGAAAAAACACACGTAGGCAGGAATACCAGCATCTTGCCGAAGTTTGATTAAGTCACTCTTCTGGGATTTGACCTTTCCTGGATAATAATCTGTTGCCCCTCTGGCAGAAAAAAGAAACAGAGACGCTGCTTCTGAAACCTCGATGTAGCCCAGCATTTCCCCGAGGTCTAGATGTGAAGCAGGCTCCCCTTTTCTCTAGCTTCCACTATTCTGGGTGGACTTCCTCCCAAAGGGATATAGCTGACCTGATCCTAAGCAACTATTTGTAACAACTCTGTCTGAGCTGGAAACTGGATTTTGGATGCGGGTTGGTACACAGCAGGTGAATCCTGGCCGCAAGCCCTCTGGGCTGACCCCATGGGCATCGGTGGGGAGGTGGTATGTCATCTGATTCCTCACAGGGCCCACCAGCTGCCTTTCACACTTTACTGTGCGTGGGATTCACCTGGGGAACTTGACGGATCGCAGACTGTGATACCAGCAGCCGTGGTATTATCCGAACCATACTTTGAGCAGCACCGGGTGCTGAGTGGTCCCACACGTTGACTTGCAACTTTGTTTCTCTTGAGCCACCAGCATTGGCATCACCTGGGAAGTTGTCAGAGGTGTAGATGTTTAGGTCTCGCCCCAAACCTACCAAGTGCCTGCATTTTAACAAGACCTCCAGGGGGGTTACGTGTAGATCTTTCCAGGAGGCTGGTTTGCCTAGTGCCAATGTCTTTGTGATTTTTAAAACACACAGCTTCTCATATAAAGTCTGCATATTATGCAGTGTTAGAAAGGAGCACCATTCCCATAAACCAAGGGAACCTATCACTGTAGGGAATCTTAGCCCCGGAGAGAGGGAGATGGTCAGCGGGGCTTTGGAGAGCCATCTTTCAATGAGCCGCAAGGTCCACCAGAGGGAGCCAGAGCCCAGGAGGTGACTGCAGGGCCAGGCGTGGCAAGGGGGGATTGCGCACGCACACACACACATATACACACACGAACACACACATATGCACTCACTCTTTAATAGCCATTATAAAAATAAGTTGGAAAATGTACTTAAAGAAAAAAGAGGTGGATGATATGATAGCAGAGTATCATTCCTACCTGGGATAGGAAACAGTTTCTTAAACAAGACATGAAAAATGCTAACCATTGAGAGAAAGACTCATAAATTGGAGTGCAGCTGGCATAAAAGATGTTTTTAAGAAAAGAGACAAGTCAAGAGGAGGAGTAGGTATCTGCAACATATTTTGCTGGCGAAGAGCTAATATCAAGAATATATAAAGACGTGTATATATTGATAAGAAAAAAATGGACAAAAGACTTGAACATACATTTCACAAAGGGTCATCTTAATGGGTAACAGAAAAAGTGTTCGACCTCACTTGGAACCAGAAAAGTGCAAATTAAAGTGACATTGAGATATCACAACATGCCCCCCAGTGTTGGGGGACTCCTCATACATTACTGGTGGGTTGGTGGATTGCAGGGACACTGTGGAACAGAGCTGAGAATTCTGCAGGAAACTGAAGCTACAAACCCTAGGAATCAGCAGTCCCACGCCCAGGTGTACACCCAACAGAAAAGCAGGCAATAACCCCAAGGAAACGTACAGGAATGCTCCCCAAATAAAAACAACCTAAATGGAAGCAACAGAAGACAGATTGAGAAATCATAAGACAATCATGCTAAACAATGAAAATGACTGAACTAAAGTCAGGCATATCAGTAAAAGACTCTGAAAAACATAATGTTGAGGGAAAAAATGCAGACCCAAAAGAATGCATACCATATGAATCTGTTACTATAAAGCTCAAAAATGGGCAAAACTTTGTATAAAAACTAAAAACCTGACATTAAAAAAACTATTAAAAATTTAAAATTATTAAAACTTAATACATCTAAGTCGGTTTGATGGTTACTTTTATGTGTCAGCCAGATTAGGCCATGTTTTTGTCTGATCTGTTATTCTGGGTGTTTCTGTGAAGGTGTTTTTAGATGAGATTAACATTTAAATCTGTGGACTTTGAGTAAAGCAGATTGCCTGTTGCTCCATAATGTGGGTGGGCCTCATCCAGTCAGTTGACGGCCCAAACAGAACAAAGACTATGTTTCCTGAGCAAGAGGAAATCCTGCTGGGGGACTTGAACTTCAGCATGGGCTCTTTCTTGGGTTTCCACCCCTGCAGATTTTGGACTTTCCAGCGTCCACAGTCATGTAAGCCAATTCTTTAAAATAAATCTCTCTCTACTGGTCCCACCCCAAACCTACTGTTGCCATGGTGACATCACTTCTGGGCAGAGCGGTAGGGTGCCCTTTCTCACTCTCCTTTTCTCTGTTGTCTGGAGGGGATAGGTCCTGACAGTGTCACCTTTTTCTACCTGCACCCACTGGGACAAGGCTATAGTTTATCTATATACCTGGAAGTGACCAGGCTCCTAGAATATTCGCCATCAGCCCACATTCCACTGCTGATGTCTCTCTATAGTTCCTTCCAGTCTTTTTTCCCCTCTTGCCTCTTTGTATATGTGCAGCATCCAGATCATACTCCATGTAAGTTTCATATTCTGTCTTTTTTTTCCATCACGTTACATCATGACCGTATTACTGGAAATTTGTCAAAGACTTGATTTTTGATAGGTACATAATATTCTATCAGGTATTATTCATTGGGTTGTTTCATAAATATTTGTTCAGTGCATACAATGTGCCAGGTGTTGTGTGGCTTGTTTAAGGTCACTCAATTAACAGCTGAGTGTTGAACAAATAAGTGAGCTAATTAATAGATACGGGGCAAGAGGCAGTTTCTATACTGCTCAGAGAGGCTTGTGGCTGATTTCCAGGTTCAAAGCTGTTCCAGGTAACTGGTATATTGGTATATATGCTATATATGTGATACAAATATCATATCATAACACTTTGAGAAGCAGCTTTTCCCTCAGTTGTCCCTTCCCCTCCAATGTAGTCACGTATACATTGAAAAGGCTCATTTCCACCACTTCCTCATCTGCCAGGTTCTCACCTCAGGCAACTATTTTTATTGTTTTTTTGGTTTGTATTATTCTAGAGTTTCTTTATGCAAATGCAAATATACATGCTTATTTTTCCCTTTTCAACACAAAAAAGTACCCTGCAATTTAAATACGCATCTTGCTTTTTGCACTTAATATTTCTCAGCGCTATTCCCAAATAAATAGAGGTCTTTTTATTACTCCTTTAGTCCTATTACTCCTATAGAGTATTCTATTGTATGGTTGACGGTAACTCATTAACCAGCCCCCAATTAATGGACGTTTGAGTTTGCCGTTAGGTTTGTCATCTCAAACAAGGCTGCGTTGACTAACTTTGTGGATATTTTATTTTGTACACGTAATTGCTGGGTCCAAGGGTAAATGCATTTGTAACTTTTGATACATATTGCCTAATTACTTTCTATAGGGATTGTACCAATATATGTTTCCACCAGCAACATACTTGACCCCGCCTTTGGGCAGGAACCCAAGATGACTGCTTGATGAGTCAACAAGCTGAGCATCGGCTGTATACCAGATCCCGTGTAAACAACAGCATTGCAAAGAATGAGATGCTCCTGGCACCTGCTTTGGAGCAGAGGGAGAGACAGACTTACTGGACAACAGGTCAATATGTGACAAAGCACTATAGCATGATACAGGAAGGGCTATGAGAACGTGGACAAAGGGACAATGTATTCTGCCAGGAAACCTTCAGAGGAGGAAACAGTAAAACTGGGCTCTGAAAGACAAGCAAGTTGCCAAGGAGGAGACAGGTATTTGAGACACAGGGGGAGCATGCCTAGAAGCTGAGTCCAAGAACCGTGGGTAGAGTGCATTGATGGAGCATGAGGAACTAAGATTGGAGAGGCAAGTGAGTACCAGGGCGAGAGGCTTTAGCTGACTGAGGCTTCATGCCAAAAGAACCGGGCAGGCTTTATGGGGTCATAAGTGGCAGTGACGTGGTCAGATCACCTCCCAGCCACACTCTGCCTGCTCTATTCCTCTGGACTCCAACACACCAGAAGCATAGTCCTGTGTGTCTGTTTCACCTCAGGGGATCATTTAATGCCTTAACTGAGACCTCACAATCACTCCCAAGTAAGCCAGTTATGATGCAAGAAGAGTTTGTGACTGTCCCTTGAGTTCCCATTAAACTGTGTTACAAAAAAAGCCTCCAGGCATTGACACTTCCCATCCTAGCCTATTGCCAGAGTATGATCAGAGAATGGGAGAATGGCTGTCAGAAGACTGGAAAACAGAGGGCTGGAGATTCAAGAGCCCAAGGAAGGATGACCACAGAGGGGAAGTCAAATAAGGACGGAACACCAGTCAAAGTATTCAGTATAAGCCATTCCCTTCAGGATAAAGGCTCCCTGTGCTGCCAAGGGGATCCATGTCCTGCTTCACCACTGGGGTGAGTGTGACGTGTGCTTCTGGTCCATTCCTTTCCATCCATCTCAGAACGAAGCCAACTGGAGGAGCCCACCCTGTGGCCATAGAAACCCTGGTCACAATGGCCCCATCCTGATGAACGTGGAATCACCCTTTGTGAGATTTCCCACTCAAAAAGGGAAAACCAAGAAGACCCTTTCTGAGTTCTAATATGCCTCTCTGTCTTCCAGGATATGGACCAAATTCTACAAATCAGACCCACGCATTGCCCTCGGGAAATACTCCCCTTTGGAAAAAGAGATCATAGTAAGTGCCCTGAAATTTATACACCGGGAGGCCCCACGGAAGCCAGGCAGTTAGGCTAGGGGAACCAGAGGGTCCCAAACCACTAACAGTAGAGATGTAAGTCCCCTGAACAGTCGACTGGAGTTGGCTGAGTCAGCCAGTGGCTTCTGCACTTGCATAGTAAAATCCTGCCTTATCTCAAAGTCCCAAGTAGGACCATAACTACGAGTGACTGAAAGGACAGAAGCTGCCTTTTCCTGAGCCCTTTCCTTATCCTAGCTGCTTCCACATCTATTGTTTTATGGTGGCTTCAAGGTGGCCCTTTTAAGGTCAATAAAACTCTTTTGAATTCATAGTAGGTAAGAAGGAGAGTCAGGATTTGAGCTCAGGATCGTCTGACCGCAAAGATCTGCCCTCTTTCTCCCTACATGGGCACATTCAGCAATGGAGGGTGAAGGGGCCACTAGATGATTCTTCCTGTGTGTGTCCCCTGCTCCTGTCCCTTGGAGATTTTAACCATCCTCTCCCCTTGGTCAGCGTCTGGGCGGTGTTCACACTGTAGCAGCCAGAAGGTTTCTGACTTACAAGCAAGAGGCAGAACAGAAAATGCTCAAGGAACTGCACTTGCTGTCTTCAGACTACAAACGGGCGATGGAATATAAAAATCAACGTTCCTCTCCTTGTGCCACCTGCGGGCCCCTAGAAAAAATTTGGACGGCAAAGGTGATAGTGCCTGTGGAGGAGCTCAAAATCCCACGGCGAGAGAGGCTGAACATCAGCAAGCACATAGAACGAATGCAGCTGGCTCGAGCCCTGAGAAGTAAGCAGTTTTTACCCTATGTCAAAAGCTTTAGGGGCTCTTCGCCTCTGTCTGGAGGGGGCCTGGGCCCCACGGGAAGGGACAGGGCTGGGGAAGATGAGGATGATGAGGACGCTGATGACTATGGTGATGCCCATCAAGAAAAGAGAGACGAAGAGGAGGGCAAAACCGCAAGACAGGAAATAAAAATGAATGTGATTTTCAAGTCAGAAGAACGAAAAAAAAGTGTAACATACCATCCAAATGATCTAAAGCCCTTCCTCCCCCCCACAAAGAAAGAGCGATCCATCACTGGCTTAACGAACAGAAATCTTTTGCGCCTAGCCGAGTTCCCTGGAGACCTGATGCTCATGAATCAGGATTTTCTATCGCGGGGAGCCCACCCCTGTGATGTGCCGAAGGCCAACTGCCTTGAAGAAGAGAGTGCCTGGGAAGAGTACACACGCAAAGTGGTTTCCCATCATCATTAAAGGTTTATTTATTCCCCATGATAACCAAGTGCCCTGGTCCTTATTACTCCTGCTGCTCTGCCCCAGGTGGCTTCACTCCTTGTCGCCTTATGAGGACCTGGTCTCCAGGGGGCCCTCAAGGTGAGACCTGGCTGCCTGGCCTTCCTGGTTTCAGGCAACTCGTGGATCTCAGCTGCCTCCCCTGTTCCCCCAACAGCCCAGGCTTTCCCAAGATGCAGGCTCCTCCTTTTCACCTGCTCCCATGGGGCTTGTATTGGTTACTTATTTCTGTGAAGCAAGTCACCCTCAGGTTTAGTGCCTTACGCCAACAATCACTACCTTAGGTTATCGTCCTATGGGTCAGCAATTTAGGTTGGTCTCAGCTGGGTTTCTCATGCATGGGCAGTCAACCACAGGTCTCTCCTTCTGGGGGTTGACAGCTATCAGCTGGGTCAGTGAGAGTGATGGGCCACATATTTCCTTCTCCAGCAGCGTCAGGAGGCTGCCCTAGGCTTGTTCACAGGCCATTACAGGAGCCAAGAGAGTAAGTGAAAGTTTGCAAGGACTATTGAAGCCAAGACTCAGAACTGGCACACCGTCACTTGCCACATTTTGTTGGCTGAAGCAAGACACAAGGCCAGTCCAGATGCAAGGGTGGGTAAATGGACTTCATCTCTTGATGACAGGAGGTACAAAGTCATCCTGCAAAGGGCATGAACTCAGAGAGGTAGGTATACTCAGGACTGTGACTGCAATCAATCTACCACAGAGTCCCTGTGAGATGGGAGGGAAGGAGGCAGGGCATAACCTTTAAAAGAATGACAGTCATTGAGGATATATCATAAACTGGTTGGAACCAACTAGGCCCAAGATGGTGGAAGATTCAACTTCCAGCAGACCTTGAGCCTCATTATACACTCATTGTAATACATTAGCTGCTAAATGACACTCCCACAGGCACATGACAGTTCTCAGGCTGACCATGAAAGGCCAAAAAGTGGGAGGTGGCCCAGTTCCTGGAAATGCCCACCCCTTCCCCCAAATAGTTGGAATAATCCTCCCACTCGTTAGCATATAAAATTACCCAGCCCCTAAAAACTAACACCCCTGGGCTCCCTTCTGAGTGAGATGGACTACACTCTGACTCTGGGGTGTGTATCTCCCTAAAGTAAATTTGCTTTCACTTTACTGTGGCTCGCTCTTGAATTCTTTCCCGTGTGAAGCCAATGACCCTCACTTGGTGGCCTGTCCCATGGACTCGCCTGAGACCTGGGACATGACCATCCTCTCATGCCACATTTTCCTGCAACACCTGGAGCCGAAGCTGGGACTATTTGTGGGGAAAGAACATTACTCAGGAAGGAGGCTGCCCAGGCCTAAAGGCTAGAGACCTGTTCCATGCCCCTCGCTTCTTGCCTAGGTTTGCAGCTTCTACCTTCACAGGCAGAGCCAGCCCATTCCTGGCCTCACTTCTGCTGCCTTCCTTGTCCGTGCAGCCAGGCGACCGACACCTTCCCCATCACTGAGCGCAGGCAGAGGGTAGGCAAGGCTGTAGCAGGCACCGTTCCTCTGGGCATGACACGAGGACGGTCCAAGGCTCCTCTGAGGTCGGTCACTGCTACTCCCATTCAGGCCTCGCCTCGGCCCCAAGGTGGCAGGTCTAGGAGACGTGCATGAGAAGATGACACACTCATTTCTTGTCCACATCTGAAGCACAGAAGGACCCCTCGATGAATCACACTCTGTCCTCAGCAACCTGTCCCACAGTTGGAAAGGCCCTGAGCTTGTCCACAGGGGACAGGCCAGCGTTCTTTCTAGATTGCTTCTCTCTGAGGGTTTTCATAGTCGGCTCTCTCAGAACCACGGACCCCTCCAAGCAGAGGGGTTGTTATGGGCAGGAGGCCCACCCTCTCCCATTTTCCATGGTAACTCCACTGGCCACAGCCACAGGGTAAGAGAAAAGCATTATTTGAAGTATTGTGTTGGTCGATGCCACAGTGATTCCAGGAGATGTAGGATCGTTCCGAAGTCGCCAGTGAAAGAAATCAGTATAAACCAGAGGAATGTGCCAACGTCTTAACTGGGGCAAAGCTGAAAATTGGGGAGAAAGAAAATATTTTTTCACATGTTGATATAACTTCCCAAATGGATATAAAATTGTGAAGATCAAAGCAACACATGAAAACGCAAACCAGTTTGAAAAAACACTAAAGCTGGATCCTAAACACTGCTTAAGATCAGCTATGCAGTGTGGTAGAAAGTTCTTTGCATGAGAAGTGAAGAGATCAGTGTTCTTGCAGCTCCACCACCAACCAGCTGTGAGGGGCGGGTAGACCACGAGTCTTTCTGTGACTCAACTTCCTCATCAGCTAAATGGGCTCATGAGCTGGAGGTCCACCGAAGTCCAGCTCAGTAATCTCCCCATCAGCTGGTGTCTGCTCCACCCCCGGCAGAGCAGATGCTAAGCTCCACCCACCCCACCCTCCCAGCCCCCTCTCCTCTTTCCTTCTTTTTCGAGGCAGGACAAACATGAAGACACTTGCAATTAGCATGAGGCCTGGGCTAGGTCTTTGCTTTCTGGGCTGGGCCTTGTTTTTGGGAGCAGCTACTCGTTTTGACTTGGGGAACAAAGGTGAAAGGAACTCGGAGGTTTGCTTGGCTCCAGGGAGGAAGGGAGGGAGGAGAACCTAGAGCCTTCCCGGATGGCAGCCCTGCTCTCC
Organism: Camelus ferus; assembly: GCF_009834535.1. Classification (NCBI taxonomy): domain Eukaryota; kingdom Metazoa; phylum Chordata; class Mammalia; order Artiodactyla; family Camelidae; genus Camelus; species Camelus ferus. Next base: position 8,456,853 of record NC_045706.1, read on the forward strand.
TCAGCCCTGGTGATGGGAGCTGGCTTTCTTTTGTCAGTTTGGGTCTGATCACTAGTTTGGGGCTCCTGACTCTGCCTGGCTTTCACAGGGCACTGGGGATCCATCAGGCTTTGTTGGCGTAATCAGCCCACTCGGGCCCAGAGCAGAGGGGGTCAATGGAAAACTGTTCCTGGTGAGGAGAGGGCCCACCTCTTGGGTCTTGGCATCTCGGGGCTCTGGATGCCTTGCTGCCCCCAGCCCCATCCCTGCCCCTGCCCAGGATGGCGTGTGCTCAGCACAGAGACGCACCGGACTGAGTCAGGGCAGCTCCGAGCCTGCACAACTCCCGCTTCTTCAGGCCCTGGGACGGATGTGCCTATGACAAGTGGGGTCAAATCCAGTCTTCCCCTCCACCCAGGGGTGTGGGCTCCGGGTCCTCCCTGGGACTTGATTCTCTGAGACCACAGCAGTCAGGCTTGCCCCAAATCCTAAATTTGTCCCCCTCTGTCTCCCAGTCTCAAGGTTTGAGAGCAGGTCTGTGCTGATAGCTTCAAGATGTGCCGAGACCCTGAGTCGGCCTCCAGGGTCCTTCCCACGTCTTGGCGTGTGGCTTCAGTGCTCGCTTGACCCACAACAGCTTATTATCTTGGATGGGAGGGAAGTTAGTCCTCAGCCAGGAAGGGATGTGAAGCCGGACCTCGGTTTCCTACAAGGCCTGGTGAATTCTAGCGGCCCCCACTGCTTGGTGTTCCAAGATGTCTGTGCATCTATCTGTTTCATTAACATAACCAGCGTAGCCCAGTCTTACAATACCAAGCAGAGGAAGCATTCCACATTGAAACATAGCTATCCCACAATATAATTAACCAAAAGAAATTTCTATAAAGCCAATTTAAGTATATTAGTTTCTATATACTTTTATCTCAGTTTTATCAACTCTTATACCTTTAATTTTAATTTTCATTAGACTCAATCAGCAAGTCATTTTTAGAAAGAATTCTAGAAATTTTTCTTTCTTTCCCCTGTCCATTTTATTTAATTCTATATAAAAGTTTCTGGGATCCCCAGAGAGGAGTTTGAGCCAAGGGACTGAGGCCCTTGTTAATCTTTAAACTTGATTAATTGGTCTAACTGTTGCCCCAATTTTTGGTCAAGTATCTCAGTGTAAATTTTTTTCCCTAGCCTTTTAAATATATGTAATTTAAACTGGGTAAACAGAGCGGACTTGTTTGAACTTCAGTGTTGGGGACCAGTAGGGGGTCCCTTTGGCCTTTTTAACTTTACGTAGTGTAGTATCAAAACCTTGTATTTTAATCTATAAATGCCCATTTTATTTATTCCATTTTAAATGACCATCTGAAAAATGTTTATCCATTTGGGATAAGTCCCTTATTTTTTTTATCTTGTTAAGAAAAAAAAACTTTAGACTTTTTCTACAGTTTCTATTTTTTGTTCCCAGTTACTCATCCTAATTAACATTAATTATCCCAATGTTTTTATTAGCATCTTCCCATTGAGGGAAGGGGGTACACAAATAAGTCTTCCAAACCGGCTTTTCTTGTTATTTTAAATGAAAGTAGTTCTTAGGTTAACCATTAGATATATATTTTTTCCACCTTTAAATCTGATTGATTTCTCTGGGTACCAATAAAATAGCTGTTTATAATGAGAGCTGTCTAAAATTTTACCAATTTAGAAGTTTTTCCAATTTAAAGGATCAATCATCTGGCCATCAATGAGATATATGTATTTAATAGTAGTGATTTAAAATCAATAGGACAAAGAGACTTCAGCAAGAGAGTGAGGGGTGCCAGCTAAATAGGGTTCAAAAGTTTACTCCCCCCAAAAAGAACTTTGTAGTAAAGGCTGATGCCATGAAGGTTATGATGGCAAAAAGCCTGAAAGAATTGGTAAAATCAGAAAAAGGATTGCTCAGAATCCCAATCCACTTGCTTGGCTGCCAAACATGCACCATATTTCTACCTTTTGTATGGCAGACACCAAATTTTTTTTTTTTTAAACACACACACACACACACACACACACACACAACACCCAGAGAAAGATAGGACGTTTACATTTCAAAGGCACAGGAATAGAAAAGGTCCCTCTAGAAGGACTTTCATTTCTGTAAGGTCAGAGTTCTGAAAAGATGTTTTTATCAGGCCGGCTTTGGCTTTTTAAAAAAATTTAACTGCATATGCACCAAAAGAGCCCCAGCTTAGTTATTTTCAGGGTGAGAGTTCCTTTAATTCCCAATTAAGTAAGTACTTGTAAGTGCCTACTATAAACTGACATTTATCACCTGCCTCTACAAGGATTGGATCATGCTGGCACTTGCCATCTAACTCTGCTTAAATTAAGTCATGAGCTGCTGCAGCCGCTGACCTCCAACACACCCCTGAAAGGAGGTCAGGGTGGAGATCAGGAAATGTGCTCTGGGAAAACTAGCAGAACTGCCCTTCAGATAGTTAGATATTTTCAGAAGATTTCATGAGACCAAATTCTTGCGACTCTTCCTATCTAGAAAAGCACTAAAATCATTAGTGGTGACATCTGCTCCTCGTGACCATCAGCAAGCCTCTGCCTAAGTGTGTGTTTGGCTGCGTGGACCTCCTTCACTGAAATCATGTATAATACTGAGATCGCCCCGCCCCTTCGGAACAGTTCCTCAGAGCTCTCTTGGATGCTGTCTCCCGGGCCATGTTCCTCATTTTGCCCCAAATAAAACTTAACCCACAACTCTTACGTCGTGTGATTTTATTTCCGTTGACACTAACCAAACAAATTAGCCACCTTCCCAGAAATTAAAATGGCTTTTATCCTTAGACCTTAACCCTCCACTCTAAAAAGAATAGCGGAGAACAAGGACCGGGAACTATCAGCATTATTGTTCCTTAAACCGGACTGCGGGTCAGCCCCAGGGCATCGCTGATGGGCTTCCTGCCAGGGTCGGGGATCGCCCTGGACTCAGATGGTCAACCATATCCCTTCAACGTGCAGTCTCAAAGGTCACCTGTGTCAGAATTACCTGAGCAAACAGTAAGACTCCTAACCTCCTCCCAGACCCCTTGATTTTGACGTTACCTAAGATTTGAGAACAGCGTTACTTTTCTGGTTATTGGACAAACGTTTTTTGAAATACTAACAATCTTAGCAATTTTATGAACTTAATAAGCATGAAGTTTGGGGCTGTAGTACACCTGGGCTGGACCAACTAATTCTTCTGATTGATTTTCCTTTTAGAGTTCTATAGAGTACAGAAAGTCCAGATTAAAAAAAACTCCTAATTGCCCCTTATTAACAATTAAGAGTAACAACAGTAAGTTTCCCTAAATGAAAGTATATTGTTCCATCTGTTCAACTCATTATGTCATCAGTGTACTACTTGAGAGTATGATATTTGGCTCTTAGTGTTAGAGCAGGCAGACAGCTAGATATGAGCAGAGAAAGGGGGATGCAGACCAACCGTCAGGGACTGGGCTGAGAGGAGGGGCACAGGCCAAATGCAGGAAACCATACATCATGTGAACACCAGGGGTCCCTGGGCAGAGAAAGAAAAGCAGGAACCTCTGGGTTGGTAAGTGGTCAGAAATTTTGGGGTGACAAGCGGCCTGGAGGCCAACAAAGAAAGGTGGGAAAAGGCAGGACTCTCCAGTGTCCTAATGTAAACTTTTGCTCATTATACCCTCGTTTCAATAAAATTAGCCTTGCAGATTAGAAGTACCCATCATGCACCGACACTATGACACTTCCCATCCAGACTAAATAAGGACAAAAATCCCTCCTCCCTTCAGGAAGGTGGAATTGGGATAAAAATCAGGGAATATGACCCCAAACCCTTCCCTCCCCAATGAATATTCCACCCATTCATTTTTTCTTGCCAAAAAAAATTCAGGGCAGCTGCTCACCTGAGCCCACCTGCTCTCCCCTTGAGAGTGTACTATCCATCCCTTAATAAATCTTCACTTTACTTTCTTAACCTCTGAGTCTTGTCTCTGAACTCTGTCTGGGATAGGGCAAGAAACTGGACACAGGTTACATCTACTGGCAACATTTGGAGCCTGATGTTTGAAAAACAGAGGATGCTGGACTTGGCCTGGGAAACTTTCTGGAATCAAAGTTATTCATAATAATAAAGCCACTCTTGGGACATGGTGTTTTCCCACAATCTAAGCGATTGATAACCTAGATGTCAGCAATGTGGTTCTTTTATAACATACTGGAGTAATGAAAATGAATCTTTCTGGCAGATTTTTTTGTGCAGTACATTACTGACACGGTCTAAACTGTGACTAAACACTGTAAATGGTTAACTACAGCATAAGGATGAACACACTGGATCATGTCCCTGCGTTGGATGTTAGGAGGCTGGTATGATGCCTCATGCTCACTTACATGCAAAGGAAACCAGCTTGTTCAGCTAGTTTTAGGCAGCTCCCCAGGAGCTGGGCTTCTGGAACACTAGCCCCGGGCTTGGAGTGGAAGGTGTGAGTTGCTCATGATCGAATGAATGGGAAACTGAATGGTTTCTTCTTAAAAATGACATTGAAAAGCAAATTCAGCATGTAGCCCTTAACTTTTCCTAGATCGAGGATCCATGCTTGTGTAGTGCTCAAGTCTAGAATTGTATGTATGTATGTATGTATGTATGTATGTATGTATGTATGTATTTACTTACTTAATTATTTATTTAATTGAAGTACTGTCAGTTACAATGTATCAGTTTCTGGTGAACAGTACAATGTCCCAGTCACGCATATACATACATATATTTATTTTCATATTCTTTCTCATTAAAGGTTACTGCAAGATATTGAATATAGTTCCCTGTGCTATATAGAAAAAACTTGTTGTTTTGTTTTAATCTATTTTTATATATATACATTTGCAAAGCTCAAACTCCTGAATTTATCCCTTCCCACCCCCTTTCCCCGGGTAACCATAAGATTGTTTACTATGTCTGCGAGTCTGTTTCTGTTTTGTAGATGAGTTCATAGTGTCTTTTTTTTCTTTTTAGATTCCACATATGAGTGATGTCATATGGTATTTTTCTTTCTCTTTCTAGCTTACTTCACATAGAATGATGATCTCCAGGTCCATCTGTGTTGCTGCAAATGGCATTATTTTATTCTTTCTTATGGCCGAGTGGCATTCTATTGTATAAATATACCGCAACTTCTTTATCCAGTCATCTGTGGATGGACATTTAGGTTGCTTCCATGTTTTGGCTACTGTATATAGAAGAATTGCACTGTATTTTAAAAATTACTATTTTGAATATGCTTCTTGGAAGACTAAGTACATGAAACAGATAAACCAGAGTGTATTCACATTACAGCAGAAGGTTTGTTGGCAGGACGAGCTGACTGGAAGTAGGCGGGGCTCTAGAGGCAAACAGAACTGGGTTCAAGCTCTTGTTTGGACACTTAGTCTTCATGCTGTGCCGCTAGGCCACTTTCTCCATTTCATGGGTCAGTAAAACCTGCCTTGTAGAACCGCTGTGGAGTTCTGAGACACTGTGTAGGACATGCCAGCCCCACGTTGGTCCTTTTCAAACGAAAGTGACAGTGATCTTCATCATTGTCATCATTCTTCAATCTGACTCCATAAAACATTTAATTTTTAGGACTGTACTGGTTACATAAAAGGCCTCTTGCATCCTTATGTTTTGCCAGGAGGGACATATGAAGTCTCATTCATCTCTGTGACCACCTACCCTCCCCCAGTTGCCTGGGGGCTCATTACCTTGTAAGCTGTAGGAGCTATGTTAGATTACTGTTGAATTGAGTTGAATTATAAATTTTGGCAAAGCCATCTTGACAGGAGGGTGGGGAACTTGGGTTTTTCACCCTTGAGCAGACTATAATTACATGGTTAGACTTGTAAAGAGTCAACAGAGAACATTATGTCTTCTTATTTCCCTACAATTAAGATGCACAATGGCTCTTTGAAACATGCGTGCACCGGCATCAGCGCTCCTAGCATTGTGAGGTCTTGGGAACCTGTCTGGATTCCCTGCTTTTTACAGATCAGATTTTGCTGGAGACACCTTTGGCGCCTTCTGGTACCAGGCTTTGGACTTGATTTTAACAGCAAGGGGGATGGCCAGAGGCTCTTTGTAATCACAGTGCTCTTCGGTTCCCAAGGGAGATGGTGAGTGTTTCTCACCAGACGAAGAGCAGGTAAGAGGTGGTGGTTAAGCACACGGGCCTGGGGCCACTTAGACCTGGCACTGAATCCAAGCGCTGGGCTTATTATCTGCGGTGACAGGCGACTTACTGAACTTTCCCAAGAGTCAGTTTCCCCATCTGTAAGGCGGGGGTGATGACACTGGCACTTGTCTCACGGGCTCGGGGAGGACAAATGAGCTACTGCCGCTGAGGTGCTGGGCACGACGCGTGGCGCCCAGGAGAGCTGACTGAGGTCACTGCTGTCTGCTCTTCCAGAGCAGGAGGGAGCCCTGGGGTGAGCGACCGACCGTGACAGCAGAGCGTGCCTGCCCGGCTCTGCGCCCTGCGCTGGGGCCTCTGCTCATAGTGGGTGGTTAGATGAGAACATCAGCTCTAGAGCTTGGACGTCTGAGAACCGGATGAAAGCCGTGGGCGCCGCCCCTAGGAGAGCGCGCAGGCCCTGTGTGCTACAGACCCGTGGGGCCCGCCAGCCCGCAGGCCCACGGGCCCAGGCTTTGGAACCCAGGGCTCAGAAGAAATGCATAACAAAGGGGTCAGGGAGCACTTACAACGTGCCACGTGTTAAGTTTGGCAGGAGGCAAACGGGCACTGTTACCAAAAAAAGATTTTGTGTGCCTGACGCACAGAGGCCAAACAAGCCGAAACGTTGGAGCAGAGAAAGGTTTATTGCAGGGCCGAGCAAGGAGAACGGGCGACTCCTGCTCGAAAAATCCAAATTCCCCCCGTGGTTTTCCAGGGAAAGGTTTTATAGGCAAAATGTGGGGTGGAGGCTGCAGGGTGTGTGACTTTCTTCTGATTGTTTGGCGATGAGGTCACAGGGCGGTGCCCCAGGAGCCCTGTGCTCAGCCTGACACTGTCATCCTCCCCCAGGGTGGGGGCCTGAGTTCCTGCAGAGGAGCTCAAAGATGTTGTTATGTGTGTCCTTGAGGAGGAGCCAGGACCCTGCCCCAGGGCTGCCCTATTGTTTCCTGACTGGTCCTGCCCTGTCTCTGCATTCCCTCAGGTCCCTGATCAGCAACTGTTTGAACCTGCCCTTTAGAACTCAGGAAAGTCCAGGAGGCTGAGTGAAGCCTATTTCTTACAAACAAGGAGTAAGATATGATATCACTTATATGTGGACTCTCACCAAAATGATACAAATCTTATTTACAAACCGAAATAGACTCAGGGACATGGAAAACAATGTATGGTTACCAAAGGGGAATGGGCGAGGGAGGGATAAATTAGGATTTGGGGATTAACAATACACGTTACTCTATATAAAACAGATAAACAAAAAGGGCTTATTGTGTATAGCACAGGGAACTTTATCCATATAACAATTTCTGATAACATAATGGAAATGAATCTGAAAAAATACATATATGTTTGTATATATATAAATGAATCACTTTTCTGTACACCTGAAACTGACATTGGAAATCAACTACACTTCAATAAAAAAAAAAAAAACTTAAAAAAAATGGGGAAAGAAAAGAAACAGGGGACATGGAAAGGACTTCTAGCAGGGAGGGCCCCACAGGGTCGTGCTCCGGGTCAGCACTGGTGGTTCCTACTGCTCACCAGCCCTTGACTCTTTCAAAGCTGAGTGGTCCAGTGGGCTGACCCCAGTCTTCTTCCTTGAATTACAGATTTGGCCAAGGTCAGAATCTGGGAGGGGAGCGTCTCTTGGCTGTCTTTCCCAGGGCAAGGTCATTGCTCAGATTACAATAACCATACTAGGGAGAACTGCCTTTACGGCTCATAATTAGGTAAGAAGTGTTTCTGTGGTCAGGTTCAAGCAAGCCAGTCCAATGAGCCCCTTATAGGAAAGGATGAGGCGAATCCCGAGCAGATTAATACACTGTTCTTTTCTGGTGGTCGTTGAAGACATCCAAATAAATTCCTCAGGTGGCTCAGATAAAATAGGATGGAACAGGCGCGGATGGAGGGGAGAATGCTGTTTCAGTCCCTCTTTCCTCAGCTGTTTGCTTGTTTATTGTTCCTCCTCCAGCCTGGAAGCCCCAGGAAGGCAGGGCCCCTGTGCTCTTTGCTCACTGCGCAGTGCCTCGCAACCAGGAGATGCAATAAATATGTGTGGAATAAGTGACAATTCTTGATTCTCAAACTGCTCTTCTGGGTGGAAGCTGCCGTCAACCAGCAGAGGTGCTGCCGTGGGTCTGCTGAAGGACCGAAGCGCCGTGGAGTGATTTTGACTTCTCCATTGCTGCAGAAAAATGTATTGAGAGAAAAACTGCAGGTTCGTATAGAGCACTGAGCCAGCCAATACAGCTTTCTCAAAGTCCTTATAAATTCTGACAGGGCTGACACAGTCAATGCTAATTAAAATGTTCCCTTCGTGGTTATTATGGTCAACTTTGCTTTACTGGCATTGGCTAAATCCATGATTAATTTGTTGTTGATTTCTTGGCCAAGAACACAACATCCAACTAGGACAGTGTTTTTCATAGGCTCCCTGGCCATTTTGCACCAAAAAAAACATTAACAATTGTTTTTTTTTTTTTGTGAATGTATCTTATGTATTGGCAGTAGATCCAAACACTGCCAAATAGTACACAGTAAAAGGGGAAATTCCCTTCACAGATTTACATTGCCACTTTCAGAGATAAATAGTCTCCAGTATCTTGCTGTTTAGTGATCCAGGCCTTTATGGATGTCAGCACTGGCTGATAAGCCAGGTCACACTCTTGGCAGCGCGGGCCCCGTTGTGAAAGCGCCTGAACGTCGCAGTGAGAACACGGGCCCTGGGCCGCTCTCCCGCACTCTGTGAAGTACAGGTGTCTCTGCTCTGTGCTAGGCTTTAGCACTCCCTAGCCTTCAAGCTCCCTTTTAAGAACGAGACAGCAGCACTCAAGTTCTGCTCCGAGTTAACACAACCTGCTTTTGGGAACGCACAGCAGGTCTCTATGAGCACATCCCCTGGCTCCAGGAGCTCACAGTTTGGCTCAGGAGATGAGAAGCGAGCTGATCAGGAAACTGGGACAATGCCAGATGGCATACGTGAAATGCCAGATTAGTGGGTCGACGTTTCCTCAGACTCCACGAAAGATGGCAGCTTGAGGTGGGTGCCGCGGGACGAAAAAGTTTGCAGAGGGAGAGCTGGCCGTTGCAAGCAAGTGAGAAGAGGTGAAGAAGGGTGAGGCCTGTAACTAGGATACGGGCAGGCTGGAGAAGACAGTGTGTGCAGAGGCAGGTACATTGGATGGAGATGGCGGAGGGCCTTGAAGGTCAATCTTGGAGGCCTGTCCTGTAGACAATGGGCATGAAAGGTGTCTAGAAAATTTGTCCCGTGGTAGCTGGAAACAGGTCAAAAGGCTAAAGAATTGACCTGAACCCAAAGAAGATAAAGCAAAGAGGCCTCTGTATCCATGAGAAATTGCTGGAAGGATGCAGTCGAGGCTTCATCTACAGCCACGGACGCAGTCTCTGCACCCAGGTGCACACACAACTACCCCCCACAGCCACCGCCCCAGCTCTGGCTTGCTTCCAAAGCATCCCCTCTCACCACATGCCTCCTCCCAATTCAGCTTCCCTGACAATGCTCCCAGGGTACCCAGGGCTTCTCTTATTTTCGTGACCTTGTCGATACTAATCCTCCTGTCCCAGAAGCCCTCCCCACCCTCCATCCCCACCTCTGCCTCCATCCTACCCACTTTTCCTTCACTAGTTGGCTCAGACATCGCCTTGATGACTAATGCTCTTGCTCTGTGACAATCCCTCCAGCAAGTGGCCTCTCGTTAGTGCCCTCAGAGCCTCCTTGGTTACCTTATCACCCTGTGCTGTTACTGTCTGCTTTATAGGTCTCCCTGTTGCATCATAAGCTCTTTATGGGCCGGGACCTTGTATTACTCAGTTTGAATCCCAACATTTGATTCAGGAGCTGACAGGGAACAGGCCCCTCTATACTTTCGTATTAAATGAATCTTGCCCGTTAACTTTCATTTTTTTTTTCCTTCTCGGACTGAAATGAAAGCAAGATGTTGTAGAGGGAAACTTTCTAGGATGTAAGGCTAATGAGACCCTGGAACTGTGGTTCGCCAGGGTTTTGGCTGCGGAACCTCAATGTGTTATGAACTCTTAGATAAGAGTCAGATAAACACTCAAGTGCATTTTTGTTGTAATAAAAGATATATTTTGTGGTGGTGGTTTGATCACATTCGCATTGAACTAAGCAGGGCATTTGAAGCGAGGTAGCTCTTCCCCTGAAGAGTTACGAGGCTTAGCGTGAAAGTTGAGTCTGAGACAGACATGGACATGAGCACATAAGGGAATATACAATCAGGGCAACAAACATTCTTGACCCAACAGAGATATGGTTGTGAAAGGCAATCACGTGACTATCACATTACCCGTGGATGTTTCTATGGATGGCGTGGAAATTCTGTTGTAATCTTTGGTGCTGTTCTGAGTCTTATTTTTCCAGTTTCTGCCAAAATTCTAGCTGGGAATCATTGCCCTAGAAAGAGTTCCTGAATGGAAACCAGGCCACCGGTCAATAGGTAACAGGTGGTAGCAGGTGGTAGCAGGTGGCAGAGCAGAGATCATAGGACATATTAGTGGCCTTCTTGTCCTCTTAGCCTGATGCCATTTTTTCAAACCAGTGAAAGGATAAAAAATTAAGGACCACCTTGCTCTTGTTTTTAAGAAACTGTCACCATTTGGCAAGTTTTACAGATGTGTCTTTTATTCGGTTAATGATTAAATAGTCATTTTTCAATAGCCATCATTTTTCAGTCATGCCATTCACTCCTAAATAATTTTTAGGCTGATAAGTGAAAGGACACTGAGAATTACAGTGTGAAAACTTTGGCCTTTTCTGATTTACCTGAAACGGCATTTGTTGTTGGGTTTTAATCAGAGTTTGGTGACTGATAGCTCCCTTTTACACTCTTAACACTGTCATACCTGCTTGGTCCGTCAGGGTCTGAGACAAACCTGCGACAAACCTGCGACGATCCCCCACTGTAACTGTGGCTTTATTACTTTCTCCTTACAATTGTATTAGTTTTTGCTTAATATGTGTTAAGGTTATTTTGGTAGATGCAATCAAATTTTGGGAGAATGTTACTTTTATTACTAAGCAATATTCTTCTTTATCTATATTAATGATTTTTACTATAAGTTATACAATATTTTACTATAAATTAATACCACGATGTAAATTATGGTTTAGTACTTACCCAGTATATATTTTCCTGATATTTCCATGTCATTTTGTTTTAGACACTCCTCTCTTTTTAACTTTTTAAAAATCGAACTAACGTTGACTTACAATGTTGTATTAATTGCTGGTGTGCAGCATAGTGATTCAGTTATGCATGACTTTTATATCCAGGATATAGCTTGATTCAAAAAATGCAAATGCAAAGTCTGTTCCTTTTAAAAAGTAAGCATAATCTATTTACATTTATTGTGATTTCTCTTATACTTAAACTTATTTTAATTTTTTTTTTATATTTTGTGCTTACCATCCTTTTTGTTTGCATTTTTTTCCCATCCCTGCTTTTAGTCAGATTGATGAAGTTTTCTCATGTTCCCCTTTTCACCTCTTGCTAATGTGGAAGTTATACATTTGCATTTCTTAATTTAACTCTTAACCTTAAATCTTTAAACTTTATATGTAATTCTATCTTTTTCTGGAAAGGTGTAAAGGTATTCAGTATCTACTATCTACCATCTTAATGTAACAGCAACTGGCAATTTGATAGCTTCTGTTCAATGTATTTATTATGTGTAAACGTGTCTTCAGGCTGTAATGTTGTCACTGCTCACCACTCCTACATGCAGACTTATAAGTACTTTATTGTGGGTATCTATTGTTTCGACTGTTTTATCTTCAAATTTTTTGAGGACAGCTTTCCTTTTGCTTCTGGAAACTGCTTTGTAAACTTGAGTGGGAGTTGCCATGTTCTTAAGGATCCCAGCAACTGGTCTTTGCTGATTGGCTAGGGGTGAGCATCAGATCTAAATTAGCCAATCAGAATCCTTCCCTGCTTTTTTTTTTTTTTAATTGGAGCAGGAAAAAAGAGGGCGTATCCCTTCCAGTCATAGACACTGATGGCTCATGTATGGCCCAAGCTCTGTCAACACGATTTCTCTGCTCTGCCGTGGAAGAAAAGGAAGAAAACAGCAAAACATTCCAAGAGGCAAACAGTTGAATGACACTGGCTTCTCAGGAAAGGAAACAGGAGATGACAGTGCAAGATGCTCTGGGAGGCTGTGTGAGCAAACAGGACTGCCTAGGTGACTGAGCGGAACACATAGCATTTAAGGAGGAAGTGGCCCTTTATGGCCAAAGGACGTATGAGTTCTACTTTTCTGTGAGGACCTAAGAAAAGGATTTTGGGAATAGTAATCATTGCCTTTCAAGAAATAGTGGGGCTGGGTGGGGTCAGGAGGTGAGGATGTTCATGTGCACAGGTGTGCCGCCATCTGGAAAAAGACATAGAAGACACCTTGGAAGAGAGAGAGGTGAAGCTGGAATGAGATTGGAGAAAAGTTTATGAAGTTAGAAAGGATGAAATGATAAAGTGAGTTATTCTTTAAAGTCCATGGAAGCAGTCCATGGAGAACAAGGGAAAGAACCATGAAAGATGTCAGGTGGTAGGAGGTAAATTAATCTAACACGGGGACCTGAGAGATGATGCCACCTATAATATTCAAAGTGAATTTTGAAAAATTTCTGAGTGACAGGTCTAATTCAATATCTGGCTTCCAGCTGAATCTCTTTTTGTTCTCTGCGTGGACTTGTGCCTGTGCGCCTGCGCACATATGCTTATTTAGGGCAACGGGGCCTCTCAGCCAGGCAAGAGGTGATGCAGCCAGAATGCGGGCTCTTCCAGCCCATCCCTGTTTCTGCAGGTCTCGGAGGAAGACAGAGCAGCACTGGGACAAAGGGACACTTCCCTATTTGGGGCAATATTTAACAGGGTTTTATTCTCATGACTTTTGTGCTTCATTTCCTATGCAAAAGTTTGGTTGGAGAGTAGTGGAGCCTTATTTTGTGAATGTCTTTTGAAGCATGAAGGTTTCACCATCTAGGGGTGGTTCAACCACATTCTAGGCTGAAGACTGAGGGGCAGAAAGGTTGGCTTCTCAGTGAGTTCCTTCTTGTCCAAAAATCCCCACTGGTGTGGCCAGCAAGCCAGCTGCCCTGACAGAGGCCCCCTGAATGCACACTCAGACTTGGGTGCTAGTCCCCACGCCCACGATGACGGATGGCTGCCACACTCTGGACACAGCCCCAGGCACGGAGACACAGAGTGGGACTGGTGTGGGAGACTGTGAAAGAGCCCCTCGGGGAGGGTCCTGCTGCAGATACGGGCCAGCAGGAAAGTAATCAGGACAGAGACGGGCAGGTCCCAGTGGGGAGGGCAGTCTCAGTGCTGGCTCTTTGGCAGGACAAAGTGGGAATTCTGAGATGAGGCTGCCCGGATCTAGAGGGGGCTGGTGAGAGGGTGGGGACGAAGGCCCGGAAAGCAAGCAAGGCAAAGGGGCGGCTAGGAGACCAGCTGCTCTGGCTCCAGGATAGCAGATCAAAAAGAATGAGGACGACTGACCAGGAAGAGCTTGGAAAAGATGGAGGCCCCACAATGTGGAAGGACAGGCCGTGGGCGCTGATGGCTCAGGAGACAGAGCCGAGGTGACAGAGGGGAGTTGGGCAATCTGTGTTGGCAGCAGGAGCAGGAAGCTGCTTTTATCCCTGAGTGACCTTTGCCACAGTCACTGCCACACAAAGAGTACTCAGTAATCGGGCCCTTGTCCTGGGACTTCCGGGGCACGGCGGGGGCTGCGGTGGGGGCTGCTAGAGTTTGCTCAGTCCTTCTGGAACCTGCAATGACCTGCACAGCTCGGAAACTGCGTGAGATGCTCCCCTTCCCCCACGGCATCCTTGTGCGTTCTGTCTTCCTGTCACACATGTCCCCCAGCTGGAATGGTCTGGAGGACATCAGCTCTGCCCCTCCGGGGTGGGGGGAGTTTTTGGAGGCAGGGCGACCAGCAGGAAGCAGGAAGGGTTGGACCCACTCCTTTGAATTTGAGTATGTGGTTTGATCTCCTTGAAGCTCTGTTTCCTCATCTATAAAATGGGAGGAGGAGGAGGAGGACTGGATGTGACTGTGGTCCTTGCTAGTGCCGGGAGCCTGCGACTTGAGGGGACCTTCAAACCGGGGGGGCAGTTTCCAAGCCAGGAAGTGAAGGGATCTTGACAACGTGTGTGAAGGAGCCACGCCTTCCTATGGGTTTAAGACTGGGCGTTCCTGCCCTCCTGTTAGAAGGACAGCCAATTTGCCTCTTTAATTTTCACTTCTCAGCCAAAATGGAAAGAACAGTTTAACTAACCTGGAAAAGTGAACTAAACCTTTGAGCCACCCAATGCTTCCGAGCCTAATTTATCCTACAAATCACTAGCAAATGATTTTTCAATGTACAAGTGGGGTCCTGATGGATTCCTTTAAACGACCAATTTCCTTAGTTTTCATATAAATTCCACTCACACAATGTTACTCATGAAGTTTCAAAAACAGATCTATTGTGTAAAGAAAATAGAATTAAGGTCCTTACTGGGGCCATTTTGAGACTCCTAAATCCTTTAGGGAACTAGATGGGAGTCTGTGTTATGATAGGGATCCATTCATCTTATTAGTTTGTAATTTATTTAAAAATTGTATTTGTCCTTAAGAAATGTGCTAGTATTATTGGTACATTGAATAAACATAGTCCATGGTGTAATCAAAGCACAGATTTATTTTTTGTCTACGTCCCTAAAAAATTTAGTCAGTGGGGATAACATCCCCCTGTTTCAGGAAGAAAACCTAGGCTGGTGTTCTTCAGAAGTGCTATGGTTGCTTTAAATCACAAGCCACAGTATTTGGTCTGCCATCTAGGGGGCCAGTGAAGCCTGGGGACCAAGCCCATGGGCTTTGACACTAGGGTCACCCTCCACCGCGTGAGCCAGCGTCCTGAGCCAGAAGCAGCTCAAGCAAGACTTGATTCTACAAAGCCGTCATGATGGATGCGTGAGGAGGACCAGGATTAACACAGTATCAGTCAACCAGGGCAGGGATGAGAGGTGGGGTGGGGTGGTGGGGCCCTGAGACCCCTGTCTGGGAAGATCCTGGGGCCGTGACACCACCCTAGGAGGCTGGAGGACACCCGAGGAGTGATGGGAGTTGGCCTTCTCGTCAATTTTGGTGAATGGGAGGCTTGTGGCAGGGTAATTGGATTAAGAAAAATTAATGTGAAATGCCTTTCATCTGAATATTGTGGGGCAATTTTCACCATTGCCTGTGATAAAGATACAAACATATTATTATCCTTCTTAAAAATATTTATTTGGAAGGTGTATTTATACAAATGTAAAGAGAAAGAGTTTACCTTCAGACACGTTGCTCTTTGTAACAAAATGAAACATTTGATCCCTTTTTGAAGATAAAATTGGGCTTTTTCTTCCATTACAAAATTAAAAACGACCTGGAAATTAAATTTTGATCACTTGTTGCACAATTTGTCCATGAGACTGATTTAATCTAAACACAAATAATAACTCTTGACTCCAATTATAGCTTAACACACTCTGGCTGCTGTGCTGTCAATACATTAGAATTTTCTGTAGTGGCTTGTGCTCACTGACAAGATCTACCCCCTAGAAATGTCAAGGATCTCCTTGACAGCCTCTGTAAAGTCCAGCTGAAGTCCTAATTCTTCTGTCTTGGTGGATCCCTTGAATTCATGGGAATTGTCTTTGATACAGGAAAAATTGGGGTGTAAGAGGATGGCCGTGTCCCAGGACTTAGTGGATTCTGGGATGCTCCCCACCAACTGAGAGTCCTTGGTTTCCTGCAGGAAAGAATTCTAGAGAGAGCCATAGTTGAGTTAAAGTAGATTTATTCAGGAGATGCATACTCCACAGACAGAGTGTAGGCCATCTCATCTCAGAAGGCCAGAGAGGCCATGAGGCGTTGCGGGAAGGGGTGGTTAAAGTGAAATAGAGTGTGGGCCGTCTCAGAAGGCAAGAGAAGGTGCAGACTTGTTAGTTGTCATGGGCTTGGTAATTTCATATGCTAATGAGTAGGAGCTTTATTCCAACTTCTTTGGGGAAGGGGCGGGGATTCCCAGGAAATGGGCCACTGCCCACTTTTTGACCTTTTATGGTCAGCCTCGGAACTGTCATGGCACCTGTGGGAGGGCCATTCACCATGCTAATATATTACAGCGAGCATATAATGAAGCTCAAGGTCTACTGGAAGCCAAATCTTCCCCCATCTTGGGCCTCAAGTTCTACTGGGAACTGAATTTTCTGCCACCTTGGTGCTAACTGCTGTGACATTCCTTTAATGGTTGTGCCCTGGACCCTTCCTTCCTGTCTCATCTTCATAGAGCCACCTGCACATACCACTTAGCAGACACAGCATGGACGGCCTGCGTAGTGCTGGGGATTCCATTTTTACCTTTTACTGATTTATTTTTGCCTCATTTCTTTTTTTTTTTTTTTTTTGCAGGGGGAATGTAATTATGTTTTATTCGTTTATTTATTTGGCTTTTCAGTGGAGGTACTGGGTATTGAACCCAGGACCCTGTGCATGCTAAGCATGCACTCTACCACTCGAGCTATGCCCTCCCCACTCCTTTTTTTTTAAATTGAAGTATAGTCAGTTTACAATGTTGTGTCAATTTCTGGTGTACAGACAGCATTAATAGTTCAGTCATGCCATTTTTATCTTTTAAATAAAAAATTTAGTGCAAATAATAATTCAAAGCACTCAGTGATTTTCTAGTTATAAAAAAGTAAATATCTAATATAAATGAAGATTCGAATTTCTACACATGCCTAGGCCCCACCAGGTATCATCTCACAAATCTTTCACCGTTATATCTAACTCTTATCTGTTCTCCAGATTCAAGCTTTTAAAGGTCTTTGATTTCAGCTAAGTTTTTTTTCTTAAAGTCTTCTGAGGTCTCTAAAGTCTTAAAGGGGCTGGGAGGTTTCCATCTGTTATTTACTGACGAGCCGGTGGGTTTTATCTCCAGCAGGATTGGGTTTTCTTCAGGCAGGGATGATTTATCCTTCCTGGTAGCTTTTCAGACCCCTGAAGTGTGTCGGGTAGGCTGTGCTCAATTAATGTGTGTGCACCTCCTTGTATCTTCATATAGACACACCGTCATTTCTTCTTCTTGTGTTGGTCTGCATAAAAGACGTCTCTCACCACTCTCCTCCTCAAAACTCTGCCAGGGCTCCCCATTTGCCACTGAATTAAATGCAGCATGCTTTGTGTGCCCGATTGCTGGGGGTGGGGGGCCCAAGCATCTGTATTTTAAATGGATCCCCCTCATGATTCTACAAACCCACTCACCCAGCACAGCTCAGTGGACTCTGATTTTGGAATCAGTCCAGAGCAACCATCAGCCTGCCAGTGCGTGATGCTCTACTGAAAAACAACAGGAAACTATATTCAATATCTTGTAATAACCTGTAATGGAAAAGCGTCTGAAAAAGAATAGATACACACACACATATACACACACACACGTGTACAACTGAGTCACTTTGCTGTACACTTGAAACTAACACAGTATTGTAAATCAACTATATTTTAATTAATTAGTTAATAAAAAACCCCCAGAAATTGAATGAACCTCACCCTGGGTAAGTTTCTATGGGTCAATTAGGACAGCTTCCAGTAAAGCCAGGAGAAAGCAGCTTCCGGTGTCTCCATCCCCAGGGAGGGCCCTCCTCACCTTTGGGCCACAGGGCATTGAAAGCAAGGTGAGTTCAGGTTCAACCAGGAAGCCAAGTTCCAAAAATCTGTCTCTCTTATCTCTACTAGGAGCTGTGTTTGCAGTCTGCTACTGGAGAGGCAGCTGCTATCAAATTGTTACAAGGTTCTACCTTCCATCAGAAATCAGGAAGGAGGCGGCAGAGGGACAGGAAGGAGGCGGCAGAAAGACTGGAAGGACCTTGGACTAGGGAGGGTCAGGAGCCTCGGGGAAGATACGTTACCTTCAGGGACATTGAGTAGGTGACCTCTACATTCTCATTCTGTGTTGGGAAGAAATATCAGGAAATGATCCTTTCTAATCAAACTATTTTGTTGACTCAAACGTACACGTTTTGGCTTCTGTTTTTAACATTTCCGCAGTTGGGAACTGTCTCTCAGCTGAGACACTTTCACTGCGCTGTTTCTTCTTTCTCGCTCAGTGCGGTTATCAATCAGGTCGACTGATAACCCAGACTTGTATGTAGTCCACGCCATGCTATAGTCAAGGACTCTGCATGTTTTCTGTGGGGGACACAGCCTTTCTCTCCCTGTGGCAAGTGCAGCATTTTCCGCCGTTTCCCTGCCCTCTGAGAAGGGACAAAAGCTCTACAGGAGAATCTGGAGAGAATAACAACGTTAGGGGAAAACCACCTCCAGCGAGGTCTGTCAGCCCAGGAAGGTTAGAAACCTCCCCCCGGGCTGCTAGCAGTGAGGAGGAGGGGGAAGGGGAGGAAGGGATGGGGGCCCAGATGTGGGGCTTCTTGTGTGTGATTGAAACCCTTGCATGTCTGTTGCAGCGAAAAGTGAAAACCTCCTGGGAGTATTGGGTGCCAGAAAAGAGGACAGGATGGAAGATTTTAATGAAGTCAAAGCTGAAATTCCAGTCGGCCATGAAGTGACACGCAGGAGCTGCCTCTCCCTGGACTTCACAGGCCACCAGAGCGTTCTAAGTGTCACCCAGAGAAGGGGAGCAGCTCCTCTGGAGCTGAGGTTGGTGGGGAGGAGGAGGGTACGGAGCCAAGCCCCTCACCTCCTCTTCGTCACACCTGTGGCACCTCAGGGATGTGGGAATATGGTTTGAAAACTGCTGTCCTTCACCCAGGCAGTCTGCCCATGAGGCCATTTGAGAGTCATTTTTTCAGACCTTGGGAACAAGAAAACTAATGCCTCTAAGTGTGGGTTCGTCACCAGTTGTGGGTTCTGGCCAGCAGAAGTCCCACCAAGATGGAACGAATTACTCAAGACTCTGGGGAAAAGTCAAGAGAGCGAGAGGGAGTCGGGAGCCAACTCCACGAGCCTCTCAAATCTCTCAATGTTTACTGAGTACAGTTGAAGCAGGAATTTAGGGAAGGACAGGGTGGGATCACAATGAGTACAAAGGCTTTGTTTATTGTTGGTGTTTGGCTCAAGGTCAGAAGACCCTTTTTGGTGAATCATAATCGTGTTGAGCCTTTCAGCTTATCAGGGCGGAACATATGAGAATCAGCTGCTTAACAAGATTTTTCTTGGACTCAGGAGGCTGTGCCGGTCTCAGGTTGCCTCCTCAGGGGATCTTACCCGTCATTGGCTAACCAGCCTTCTCACCTCTGAGGCTGCAGCTTTTTACCATTCCAGCCCAAGGCTGTTTTGGGGATAGAAGACTAACAGCAGGCACACTCAGCATTTATAGCCGGGGGCCTGGGTCATTGCTAAAACCTCAAGGCAGTTACTAAGCACATCTTCTTTAAGGAGATAAGTGGCTAGGATCTGTTACAATTTATTAACCCAATCATGGGCTCCCACATCTAAGAACAACAGATGGATTCAATCTTATACTGATCTTGTTTCCTTCTTTGCTTTGGCTGCTAGGAAGCTTAGAGCTACAATTCCAGTTGCTCTCTAGCAACTGAGTTCCTCTAGCGGAGGGCCTTATGGTACTTCTCAATTTTGTGTTGTAATTTTTCCTGGACTTTATTTTCCTAGCTTACCATTAGTTTTTCATGGTCTAGTTAAACATTTCTTTCTTTGCTGTGGCACTGTATGTGGTTTTGGAAATTGCATCAAATTGTTTTGCAGCAAGGCAGGGTGCAAACAAACTATGACAGAAATGTCACAGCCAAGAGCAGTGAGTGTCATCTGGGAGCTGATAGGAGCCGAGTCAGGCAGTCATGGGTTTGTGTCCTGAGCTCTCCCTACTCCGCACACTTATTAGCCGTGACCGTGGGAGTAAGTACTTCACCTCTGCGAGCCTCAGTTTTCTTCATCTGTGAAGTGGGCTGAGTCTTGCCTGAAGAGTGTCTGTGAGGCTTTGATGTCAAGTACAAGGTGCCGAGAGCGTGAGAGACTTGCAATACGTCCTCCAGGGCTGTTGAGAGCTTGCTGGGTGTGCTGAGCTGGGGCAGTAGGAGCTGCGGCCCCTGACTTCACAAAGAGGACCCACAATGGTGGCGCAGGGGACAGTGAGAGCCCAGCGCAACACGGCATGTGAACTGGGGGAAGACGGAGAGTGAGCGGGGCTATGACTTCATGGGTGTGGAGAGAAAAGGCTCCGTGGAGGGAGACAAAGGGGATTAATCCAGTTTTCTGAGAATGTGTGAGGCAACAACAGAGGAGTGGGGAGAATTCTGAATAAATCTCTTCTGGCTGAGCGAGAAAGGGGTAAAGCTGTCCCCAGGCCCTGCCACTGTCTGGAAGGGGAAAGAATTAGGTGCTGGCTCGCCTCCCAGTCTAGAGCCTCTCTGAGGTCCCCAAGACTCCAATGTCTGGGGAGTGACCCCAGAGGTGGTGGAGGGCTCGGCAGCTCCGCCCCAGCCTTGGGAAGGAGCCAGGCTGGCTCTCCTGACCTGAGGCCAGCTCCCTGCTGGGCTGGAACCCCTGGTGCTAAGTTCTCAGCCTGATCAAAGGCTGTGGAAAAAGTGTGTTCATCCAATTAAATCCACCCACATGGTTGGTCAGGCATCTCCTGGGGGATACTGCCCGTACATGTGTGTGCAGGACACACACATACACACACACAGGCACTGGCTCTCTGGGTCCCATATTGTAACAAGGAATAAGGAAATAATGAACAAAACATTTTCACTCAAGGAACTAGCATGAGAGTCAGTGACACGTTCGTGAACGCCATCAATCATGTTCCTTCCTCGCTGGCTGCTCACAAGAACTCCATTATGGCCACGCTGCTCTCAACGCACTTCTGTTTTCTTTGGTTTGGCTCCGTGTTACACGCTTGTACCTATCTGAGACTCTTTTTTTTGGTTCCAGTTTCCTTGGAGTTATACTATGTGTTACGTCAACACCACCTGTCAAGGATACAACGAAGACTGATTTGGTGAACAAAGCACTGGACTTGAACCACTGCCTTGAACTCGATGTGACCCAGCTCTCAGGAGCCGAGGGGCCATGGTGATGGCTTCCAGGTCACAGCTGCCACCTGAGTTTACTTTGGGACTACAGCGGGCTCTTCAGCCAATGTGGGCAGCAGGTGACCTTTCCTTTTGGGTGATGGGAGTCCCTTGGGCTACTCTGCGTGGTCCCCTTGGTTACAGTTTGGAGCCACTGCCTCTGCCCTCAGTGGCAGAATGAGAGGCTAGAGAGGAGAGGCATCTCCAGGACTCCGTAGCTCGGGCCTGGTGGATGGGAAGGGAGCCAGCGAGGCTGGAGGTCAGTGAGCAGGGGCCATCCGTGCCCAGGGAAGGGCCTCTGGGGGAAGTGACCACATGACATCATCCCAAGCAGCCATGTGTGGCTTGGCCAGCTGTTCAGTGTTTCTAGATTGCCATGCGTACTGGTGGTGTCTTCTGTCTCTGTTCCGTGCCTCCCTCTGTGTCGCTCCCCAGTCCTGGTAAAGGTGTTGAAGGAGGCGGGGACGAGGGCTCTCCTACAGCCCAGGACACCGCCAGGTAGACACTCACCCATCACCAGCCCCTTTGGATCACAGGACTCTCCTAAAGTAACTGAGCTCCAGTCCCTGAATTTAACAAAAACGCTGTCATAGGCCACCTTCTGAAGCAGTTGAATTGAACATGAACAACTATGAATCAAACCAACTTGACTGTGGCCCAAGGTCACACGTGCTCCGGTTGGAGGTGGCCTACTTGAGTCTCCTGTGTCCCCTATGTTCCCGGAGCCCCATGGCTGGGACTTGGGAGGGCAGTCGTGATGAGAAACAAGCATTTAGAGGTGCCCAGAACAGTTCCTTACACAGACACTTCCCAAGAAGGGACAATGACAGGCTCTATTATCTTGATAAGAGTTTCTTTGGGACACCATCCAGTTTCCTTGTTCTCATTCTTTGTTCCCCAAGCAAATTCCTGGTGTATAATTTGATCTCTCAAGCAGAATAATTCTTGAGTCAAAGTATACCCCTATTGCAAGTGAATGACTCGGCTTCCTGGCTTACCTATTTGTAATTAGTGTAACTGAATTTCCTAGAACCTGATCGCACAGGGGCGAATTGAACTTGAAAAGCTAACGTTGTATGATGCTGCCACCCCGAGTGAGGCTCCCCTTGAAACAGCCCCCCCCCCACTGTCCCCCACCGCCCTGAGCTTCCTTCACTTGGTCGTTGGACCTTCGTTCTCGAGGGTTCCCTGCTCAGTTGCAATAGCTCCCTTGGAGAGGCAGCGCTCGTGCGCCTTAACGGGAAGGAGTTAAGGAGTAAGCAGCGCTGGGAAACGACCACAGCTCCGGTTTGCGTTTCCCCGCATCGCTGTGATCCGACTGCACGGTGCCAGCCGCCTGGACGACGTCCAGCCGCGTTGGTCTAGAGCTAGTGCTGCCTTTAGAAATGCCCTCCCTCCACCCTTCTGGGGACAAGCCACCTCGCATCTTTCGCAGGGCGTCCGTCCAGAAATCCTACACTCCTCTGACGACCTGAGCCAGTTCTCCGTCTCTCCCCGTTCTTTTCAATGTTTCTGAATAGCAAGGCATCCTTTGGTGGAGGGCACTAAGGCACAAGCCTGCCATTTGAATGGAAACACGGTCTTTTGCGAAGAAAGAGAAGGCTCTGGGGTCTAGTGGAAAAATACCAGGCGCTGGACTCAGACTTCTGTTCAAGCTCTGGCTCTGCTCCTTTCTAGCTGTGTGACTTTGAGTAAGTGACTTAACCTCTCTGAGCTTCAGACGAGGAGCCCCTGAAGCAGTTTTGAGCTAGTGTGAGATATCGGAGCACCCTGTCCAAATGGCCTTTCCCACCCCAGGTACTCCCTGCTCTATCACCCTGTTCATTTCCTTCATAATTCTTATCCCAACCTGAAACATTTCTCCCCAGATAGTTACACTCTTGCCTAGTGTCTGTGTTGTCCTAGCCCAGAAAGCCTAGGAGGACAGGGGTCAAGTCTATCTGACTTTGGACTGTAGCCCTATTACCTAGAGCAGCGCCCAGAACATTGTAAGCGCTCAGCACACATTTGCTGAGTGAACAGATGAATGGGTAGCCTCATCCCCAGCATGTGGTTGGCGCCCAGTTACTGTCAACTTCACCTGAACCGTCTGGGTGAGAAGTCCTGGTGCTCCTCTTCCGGATCTGCTCACACGCATTCAGTCAACTCATTCTGCAAATATTTCTTGAGCAACTATTATGTGCTAAGCATTGTTCTAGATTCTAGGGATACAGCCATAAACAAAAGAGACAAAAAAATCCCTGCCTCTTGGAGCTTGGGTTTTAGTGGGAGCAGACAGGCAAAGAATAAAGAAGTAAAGTATGAGGAGGTCAGACGGTGAGAAGTGTTGTGGAGAAGGTAAAACCAGGAAGAGGTGAGGGGTTGCTGGGGATTGGAGTGGTCAAGAAGGCAGCACAGAGGGAGATGATACTCCAGAAAAGGTGTGAAGGAGGGCAGGGAATGAACTCATAGATCTCTGGGGGAAATTCTCCCAGGCAGAGAAAACAGCAAGTGCAAAGGCCGTGGGGCTGGATGATTGCTAGAGTGCTCTGGGGGGAGCAAGGCCATGGGGGCCCATTGAGTGGGGCCTTGTAAACCATGGGGAGGGATTTCAGCATTACTCTGAAAAAAGATGAGAGGACTGCGATCAGACTTCTATTATAAGGGTCATTAGAGGACTGTGTTTGCTGCTAGAAGATTCTGCAGTTGGACGGCACACTGATGAGCAGAAAGCTGTATCAGCCCTCCTGGTCTGCATCCTTCTGAAGGGAGGCAGTTTCTACTGCCCTGGACACTGGCCTGGCTCTGTGTGTCAGTTCCCATCTCTGGACCTCAGTGTCCCCAACTTGAGGATGTCGGTGACCCTGGAAAGACGGGCGGGGGGCTGTCTTGATATCCACCTTCAACAGCCAGTCCCTTCTGAGCACCTGTTCTGCTTGAGGCTCTGCAGGTACAGAGGAGCTGCAGGAAAGGACAAGACTCGCCCGGGTCCTCAAGTGTGGCGGGGCTGGGGTGGGGCGGGGAGCCTTGTAACCTGGCTGGGAAGACAGGTTTTCAGAGAGCAAAGCTGATTGACACTGTGACGTTGCTAAGTATCATATACCCAGTGCCCAAAGGGCTATTACAATGGTAACAATGGCTAACAATCATGTCGTGTTACTCAGTAACAGTAAAATTAGATTTTAGGGGTCAGTCTGACACCTGTAGGGGGAACATGGTCACCGGGACTTCTGGGACCTGATGCCCAGAAGCCAATGGCGATGGTGGGGAGGCCACAGCTCCCAAGCTGTTCCCACTCAGGCCCTCAGTCCTCTCTCTTGCCCCCTCACGTCTGTCCCAGGTCATGGGGCTCCTGGGCTCAGAGGTCAGAGACCCCACAGAGATGGGAGGGCCCAGGGTAGCAGGCAGGTTGTGTGTCTGTGAGTTGAGCCAACCTCTGGGGAAAGGGGCTTAGAGGACAGAAGCTGAAGGCAGGTATCTGCTCTGGGGGGGTCCACCTGGTACCCCAGGTCAGTATGCAGTAGAACCCCAGGCTCCCCAGGAGCCTGGCTCAGTCTCCAGGTTGGTCCCTTAAAGGGAGGGGCTGGCCTCCATCAGGGAATTCCCAAGTCTGCCCTTGGCTGCTCTGGAGGAGGAGAGGGCACAGTGCTGAGGGCTTCCCTTTCTTCCTGTTGTTCTTAATGGCAGTTTTTTTAGGAATTGGGGGTCTGTAGCTCTGGTCTTGCACCCAGACATGCTGTTCACACAGGTGCTTCTAGCCAGTGGGTGGGGAAGTGCACCCTCTGAGGGGGAGCAGATGCTGTTAGAGGGGTGGGTCCCCCACCCTCTGCACAGGATAGAGCCCACCCTGAACAGGGTCTCATAAAGGGCCAGGGACACAAGGGCCTTGGGACCGGGTGGGGGTGTTGGTGCTGAAGGACCCACACAGTGGTGGCAGGTGGCCTGTGGTCCCCTTGTGTTCTTCCTGCTCCACTGACATCACCCACTTTCCCACCTGGGACCTCTCCTGTTGAAATGACAGGCAGGTCCCCCCACTTCCTCCTTCCTGGTAACATCTGATCCAGAAGCTCACAAACATTTCTGTGTTAGGCTCTTCACCGCTAACCACAGGGGGAAGGACAGAGTCCCCAAAATGACAACAATGAGGAAGTGGTGCTGTTCTTCCTGGTCTGAGCCGAGCCATCGATTGGGCTTCCTCCGCCGTCTCCTGCCTGGTCACCCCCGCCCCACCTCCCTCCTCCTGGGGGTCACTGCTCTTCCTCATGTGGTCCTCCCACTCTGGGCGCCCGATGACTCCTGTTTACATGTCAAGTCTCACCTGTGGGAAACTGCCTCTGCCGTCTGACTTACATTTCCCCCGTGTATGTTCCCGTAGCAACGTGCGCCAGTGCTCACTCCTTGTAACTGTCACCAGGCAGGTCTGTCCCCAAGACCAGACCGCGTGCTTCTGTGGGGCAGGGACGCCCTTTGCCTGCTCCTCCACCGTCGATATTTTGTACTCTGGCCTCTATTTTTCTCGGCTGTGCTCAGGGCAGGCATTACTAACCAATCACAATATATATATATATATATACTTTTTTGGATGATCCCAAGGCCAGCATCACAATCATTCTCAGCCCAGCACTTCAGGATCCAAACAATCATCACCCCTGTAAGAGGAATCCAACGTGCTGTCTGGCCTCTAGCATCCCGGGCGGGTGCCTAGTCACCTGCATCATCAACTGCTGGACTGACAGAAGGAGAACGAAAAATAGCGAGGCTGTGTGCTTGGAAGTCTGCTTATTCTCATCAAGGGGAGAAGAGGAACTTGGGAACAACAGGAAGAGCTGTGGGATTAACGAAGAAATCCAAGGTCGAAAGTAACTTTCATCTGGATGAAGCCAAATGCAGGTGTTCCGCGCTGAATCCTCCTTGTGGCTGATATAAGGCCTGTGTTCCTGGTTTTCTTCCAGAATGAAGCAGCAGGAGCCTAGGGGTTAACAGCTCGAGGCGAGGAAATCAAGGTGTCTTCTCTCAGCCTTAGGGGCTCACTCAGGCCAGGATAACAGGCAAGTCCTGCAAAGCCCTGTGCTTCTAACCAAGAGTTACTGACCACCAAGAAAGTTTTGATAAAAAATAAACAACAGGAAACCTTCTTGATAGATTGTAGGACTTTTACCAGAGTCTGGTGAATAAGACTGGGTCTCAAAAAAACGCAAAAAAAAAAAAAAATTAGAAGGGAAAAAAGTCACCACATATGGTTTATGTTACAGTACAATATTAAAAATGTCTTTCAAAAAAAAAAAAAAGATTGGAGGGTCTCAAAGGGGTACCTGCATAACAAACCCAAGAAGGGAGCTTGTGGGAGAGGTTGGAGGAGGATGGGGGGCAGGTTTTGTGGGTTTGCTGAGCTCCAGGGGGTCAGACCATGTGAACGCCAAGGGCAAGAAGTCAGAGCCTGTGAGGTGGCTGTTCTTGAGGCCACTTGTTTCTCAGCTCCCGGGCTATGGAATGAGTGCGGGAGCCAGACGATGGGGTCAAAGCAGGTGCAAGCCCGTGGAATCCGTGGACCCCCCGCACGTCCGCTACTCTGCAGCCACGGCTGCACCGATGCCGTCCTCCTTTCTCCAAGGCCAGGGGCCAACAGGAGGACGCCCTGCCAGGACAAATCATCCTGAAGACGTGCTTTTCCCCTTGGCACCCTGTCCTCTGTTTGCTCAGCAGCCCACATCCTGCTGTACCCTGAAACTTGGAGCAGACGTCCCACAGCTTCATTCAGATTCTCCAAGATGAAAATCAAGCCTATGTTCAGGGGGCTCTTCAGAGTCTTAGAGGTTCACCTAGAAGGAAGTTGGAAAGTGTATCGCTAATGTCAGTGCTTTTGCAGTTGGGGGGGAGCCAGACTGTTCATGCGACAGTCCATCTAGAACACCTAAGATGTTGCCACAGGTCACCATCGATTGTGAGAAAAGTCCCTCACTTCCTTTATATTGATTTATGGCACCAATAGACATATACGCCCAGAGGACACGCCTCCTTTTGGCTACGAACCTATAAATGTCAAGGCATTTTCCCTCAGTGAGAAGAGCCCAGCAAAATGGGGATCTCCACAGTCATCTTGAATTATGCCTTTTACTGGGTCAAGTTCTATCCACAGGTATTCTATCTAATTGTTATATTTGTTCATTTCACTGCGGCAAATTCAAATCATGGCAAATTATATCTACTTGTTCCTTGGTGCTAGACTTTCCATCTCAAGGGGAGTTTTGTATCAAGGGGGAGACAATTCTTTGCTGATAATTGTAATTGCAAGTATGTTTTGTTTTGTTTCTAGCTGGTAAATGCAAGATTCTGGTTAGAAAAAGTCAGTCATTATGTCAGTGTTTTCAGTGAGTTGCTCAGCTAAGGAAATGATTGATTGGTCTTAGAAAAATTCCTGAAATTAAGGAAAAGGGTGTACAGTTAAGAGGCCCTAAACCTTTGTCATAGCTGGTTAAGCACACAGTTTGTGTACTTGTGAAAATGGGCAGAAAAGATTGCCCTGTAAGTGCTCATAATGGGATTTCCCTCTGCAGGTGTGTCTGGCTCGTTAACCCATATTTACTGAGCAGAATCAGATCAGGTAGCTGAGCACACATAAGATCACTAAGATTCCAAGTTTATGTCTGACGCTGCTTTAGATCAATGACTTGAAGCTTAGTTACTCAAGCATATCTTTGTGTTCTTAGTGCGTCAAGTTATAAAATGTGCACGAAAGAGCCCTGGGCAAGTCAGTGAGACCGTTGAATGTCAGTGACATTTTACTGAGATGCTAAGTGAACAGAACGCTTAGCCAGTCTATTATCTCTCCCTCTGTTTCTCTGTCTCTGTCTCTCTCTGTCTCTCCTCTTCTCTCTCTGATCTCTCTAGTGTCTATTATCTGTCTTCTACTTCCCCTTCTCCCCCCACCACCATCCTTCATGCATTTCTTCCTTCTTCTTCCCACCCACCTTTTTCCCCTTTGGTGTCACCTTTTGCTACATTTCTGAATTTCAGGAGTCAGGGCAAAAGCATCCTAATTTTCAGATAACTTCCAGAACTCTCGTTCCCCCACGCTTCCCAGGGGAAGCTCTGAGGATAAAGGATGATTTGGGAAATTGCTTTCAGGGACGCAGCACCCCAGAACCAAGCCCTCATGGCCCTGGTGACGGGGGAGTAAACCTGCACTCTGTGACGTGTGTGCCCCGCATGGGGCTGCCAGAGGGCCAGCTGCCAGGGACACCCACCTTCCCTTCTTGTCGAGAGGACCTCGGGGGTCTTGACTCTGGACAGTCAGGGGCTGGAGAGCGTGTCTCCATCAGAATATCTGAAAATGGAGGCAGTGTTCTTGGCTCCAGCTTTTATCGGTACAGAGTTAAGCCCTGGATTTGCACCGGCTCTGGAGAGGGCCTGTCATCCCTTAAAGGACAGGCAGCGCACTGCCCCGTCCTATCCACAAAGGGGCTGAAGGCAGCCGCGCTCTTGTCTTGAGGGAAAGTGGTTTTACACGCTGTCACGCGCACGCGAGCGCGCAGACACACGCACACACGCGTGTGCCCGTGTTTGCAGTTCGGACGTGGGGACGAACTCGCTGCGGAGTGTTTGCTCTGTGCCGGGCGCTGTGCAGGACCGGGAGCCTCTCCTCGCTGGTCTAAACCTGCTCACAGCCCCCAAGTTCGGTAGCATCATTTCCACACTGCAGAGGAGGAAGCGGAGGCTGGGACAGGTTCCGTGGCTTGTCCAAGGTCAGCAGCTGGTGAGTGGCTGGGCCCGGAGTCAAACCTGGAGGAGGTCAGCTGGCACCCGGGTGGCCGCCTCGGCCTGTGAGCCCCCGCTGTCCCTTGCAGAGAGCGGAGCAGGTGAACGTCACTCAGCGCTGGCGCCCTGCGGGGGAGCTTTGTGCCTGGAGAGCCGAGGCCTCAGACACTCCTCTCAGTTCTGGTCTCTGCACAGATTCTTGAGAAGTCAGGGAGCTCAGGTTTGTTGTGGGCCAGACAAACCTGCAGCTCCCGCAGGCTCCTAGCCACGTGTTTCCTCTGCCATTTACCAGCTCTGGGGCCTCTGCAAGCCTCAGTTTATTTGTTGGTAAAACGGGCTTGTGTTCCCACTTTTCGGGTTGTCGTAGACACCAGGGCCCCGCTGCAGGGCCTGGCCCAGGGAGGGCGCCTCAGGGCCGCCCACCGTGACTCTTCCAGGCAATCCTAACAGCTTCACAGATGCAAGGTGGACTCTTGGGTTGGACCCTAGAACAGAAAAAGGAAAGGCTGGTGAAATCCAAATAAAGCCTGGAAGGTTCCAGGGTTGGTTGGGTGGTCGTGACAAATGCTCCGATCAGGTGAGATGTTCCCGTTAGGGGAGCCTGCGCAGGGGCTGTGGGAGTGCTCTGTATTCTCTGCGCTTCTCTCTAACCCTATAAAGTTATTCTAAAAATTTTTTTTAACTTAACTGCCTTTGGTCTCATTTCTTCAATGTTAATGTTTTGCAAAATGAGAAATTAATAACTGCTTACAAATGAATTCCTAGCAAATTGTTAAACTTGTACTTCCCCTTTCCACATTTATCAGGGGGTGATAATGATTAATGCCTTGAAAAGAAGGAGGAGAACCAACGGGGCGACTTCTAGGCATTGTGAAATGTCTTTAATGTGGGTGACATTTGGACTGGGGGAGGCACTCCTGTTATCACCTAAATAGGCCACACAGATGTCTAATCACTCCCCAGTAGCGATCTTTTCTTCAACCTGTCTTTACTGCGCAAACTGCCCGCTGGGCGTTACGTGACTCAGTCTGGTCTAGGTGTGGAATGTTACCCAATGAGGAGAAAGTCCAAGGTGGTGCCCGGGACTGAGTCCCAGCACCCAGCCTGGCACCCAGGACCTCGTGGCCCCACCCAGCCGTCTTCTCCAGCCCTGTGTCTCTCCCCCCCTGCTGACAACACTCACCTGGGTGTCACTTCCCACATGTCCCAAGCTGATTTCCACCCTGTGATTTTTTTTGTCCTGTTTTCCAGGATAGCTTGCAGCAGGATGTCTCGTAGTACAAAGCAACCTGTCCTTCCCATGCCGTGCACTCCAGTAACCCTGCCTCTTGCCGTGGTGCCCGCGCTCATGCTGTTCCCTCTACCTGGAATGCAGTCTTATTCTCCCCGCCCCCACCCCCTCACCTGGATAAATCTAGCTGTTGTTTTTAAATAACACGGACACAGGCCAGTCCAGGAACCTGTCCCTGACATGTGTTCTCAACAAACACACAGACATATGCACACACCCAGGCACACATGCACACACGCACACACATGCACACAGTGTGTCATCCTATGGTTGCTTCTCATGTTCTCCCACAACACCTTAACTCTTGCATTGAGTTGTCTGCAGATTTTTCTAGGGATTCTGCTATGCTGGGAGTCCCTGGAGGGCAGGGAGCCCGTCTTGCTCGCTTAGTATCCGGCACAACCCCGTGCACTGCCGAGAGCCTAATGGAGGCTCCCGGTGACCCTAACAGAAGAGCAGGAGAGAGGGTGTGTGTGCCGAGAACCATCCCCGCTGTGCCCTGTGCCGGGTCCTGACAAGTATTTCTATTCCCTTACATCTCGTTTATGGGGAGCAAACTCTGTATCAGGAGCAATACTCACCACATCCTCTCCACTACTGCAAATTATTATTTCAGAACATTTAGCTTTCTGACAAGTTGACATGGAATCTCATTGTTTCACTTGAATCTTGGGAGGCAGTGGAGGGGAGCTGTGAGTGCACTTGGCAGGGGGGTCAGTGCACTTGACTTTCGGTGTCAGTTTCACTGCGTCATTGCTGTGTGACCTTTGGCAAGTTGTTTTACTTCCCTAAGCCTTGGATTTCTCTTCTATAAATAGACGTGTGTAATAATTCCACTGTAAAGGATATTGTGAAGATAAAATGAGATACTGTAGGCAGTATACTTAGCTCAATGCCAAGAATGTCCCTAATTGATAAAAGACATGGTCCCCTCCCCCTCCTCCCGTCTCCCCTTCTCTTCTCTCCTCCTCCTCCCTCTTTGCTTTCTCTATCCTGAGCTTCACTGTTTCTTTACCTTCTTTATCTTTTTCTTCCTTGTTCTTTTCCTTTAGCCTGCAACCTCAATTTCTTCACAACCTAAAAGGATCTGCCTCCTATAGAACCTCATCTCCCACCTTCAATCTCAAACCACAGCTTTTAATGCATAATTGGTGCAGAAAATGTAGGGACTAGAGAAAAACACAGAGAAACAGTAAAAACACCTATAATCCTGTCACCTGAGTGACTTTGTCACAATATGTATTTCCTTTCAAATTATGTATGTATGTAAGGGATATCATTTAATATACATGTTTTCTCTAATTTATCTTTATATTCTGAACATTTTAACATGC
Organism: Camelus ferus; assembly: GCF_009834535.1. NCBI lineage: Eukaryota > Metazoa > Chordata > Mammalia > Artiodactyla > Camelidae > Camelus > Camelus ferus. Next base: position 8,488,524 of record NC_045706.1, read on the forward strand.
ATTCATGATTTTTGGAGATTAAAGTTTTTTCAGGTTCTCTTTAAAAAAAACCAAATTTTTGCTTCATTGAGGTATGACTGACCAATAAATTTATAGGATATTTAGAATGTTCCTTGTAGTGATTTGATATGTGTATTGTGAAAAGATTCTCCTCCACCTACTTAATCAGCACATCCATCATCTCATTCATTTCTTTAATTTTGGTGACAACATTAAAGTTCTCTCTTAGCAAGTTCCAATTGTACAATACAGTGTCACCAACTATAGCCCCCATGGGTTACATTCGCTCCTGAGACCCTATTCATGGTAGAGCTGAAAGTTTGTACCCTTTTACCAACCTCTCCCTCTTTCCTCCACCCCCTTCAGGTTCTTTCTGTAATTACAGTGGAGGTTATTGTGAAGATCACGTTTGTCCATGCATCTTTGTCCGCATCATGGAAATTATTATTTCCTTTGGCTAGATTCTCAGAACTGGAATTACTGAGTCAAAGAGTTGATCATTTTAAGGCTTTTAAAACACTGCTAAATTCTTTTCTATCAATGTACCAGTTCTTTCTCTAATCAGTAAACAAGCGGCAATTTTATACACCTTCACCAGCTCCGAATGTTATTGTTCAAAAACAGTGGCTGAATTATTGGGTGAAAAATGGTACAGAGTTATTTTGATTTGCATTTCTTTGCTTAGAGTGAGGGTGAACTTTTTAAAGCCATTTACATTCCTTTCCCTTGACTTTGTTTATCTCCTTTGTCCACTGTTTTTGAAAGTTAGCATCATCTTTGTTGACTTATATAAATTCTCTCTATAATTTAGATGTTATGACTTTGTCCATTTACAATGATGTCAAGTATTTTCCCAATTTGGATTTGGATTTTTTTTCACACAAATATCTTATATTTTTACATAATTAAATTTATTGCTATTTTCCTTTGTGGTTTCCTATTGATTTAAAAATCTAGAAATTTCACAGAATCCAGATAAACATTTAATTAATTTCTTCTTTTTGTGTTTAAAAAAAAAGTTTTTTCCTTCAGTTCTTAAAATTATTTTGCTTTCTGATGTGAAGTAAATATCTAAAATAATTTTTAAATTATCTTATTAAAATTTTTCACTCTGTTTTCTTTTTATAGCTTTATTTTAGACATTTTTGGAGCTAATAATAATTTTCTGAATTCTGACTACATACCAAACACTATATTAAGCACTTGATATAGTTTTTCTGATTTTGTCTTCACAATAACCTACTGAAGTAGATTAGTGAAACGACAGTTTTACAGGTGAGGAAACTAAGACTGAGTGAGAATAAATGACTTGCTCAAATTTAGAGACCAAATACTCAGCAGAGCTAGAATTTAAACCCAGGTCACCTATCTCCCAGCTTCATAGATGGGCAAGATGCTGTCCCCCAGCCCCACTCCTACTGTCCCTACCTCTGCCCCTTCAGTATTTTTTTTGTTCTTTTTCAAGAACTTAGTTATTTTTAGCCTATTTATTTTCCCGGATAAACTTTAGAATCATTTTTCAAAGAACCAATCAATTCAAGGAAAACGTTTTGTTAGAAGTTATAACAAAGCTATGAGTGAGTTTAGAATGATTGATATTCCTGTATTCAGTCCTTCCATCCAGAAACCTGATTCATCTCTTCATCTGCCAGGAAACAGTCAAGAAGTTTCACACGGAGCTTGTAGTTTTATTCCTGTGAGTTTATTTTGAAAGGGCAGTTTATTCATAGTGTTTTTACTTCCTTGGAGCCTGTTTAAGCCACATCTTCCCCTGTGCCTGGCTTATATCTGCTTCTATGTCCTGGTACCATTCTAGACAATCTCGTGCGACCCTCTGCTGGACTCCTGAACGTCCCTCAGTCAGAGTCCTTAGTCTCCTGTCCTCTAATGTCTTCCCTGTATGTCTCACCCACTCGAGCCGATTTCCAGAGGTGGCATCATGTAATCTCAGTCTTCCCCCTGCCTGCTGGAGTCTAGCATCCAGTAGGCACTCAGTAAGTGATTGTTGAATGAATTATTCCTTACCACTCTTTTGAAACACTCTTACCTTCCATTTACACGTGCTGCAGGGTAGTGGTTCTTAAACTTCAGTGTGTATCAGAATCATCACGAGTGCTTGTTAAAAACACATATTGTCGGGCGCCCCCTCCAGGGTTCCTGATTCTGAAGTTTGGGGGAAGCCTAAGAATTTGAATTTTTTTTTGAATTCCCAGGTGCTGGCTGGCGTTACTGATTCTTGGAACCATTTGAAGAGCCATTGCTCTAAAAGCGCTCTTTCTAACGTGACTGGGACGGGAAGTGGATTGGTTCTTCAAAAATGTTGCTCAAAATGGGGAAATCATAAAATATGATACACACACATTTTAAATGTTTCATTTTTTAAACTTAAAACATATAAATGCACTTTGATTCGCCGATTTCTTGCTGTGAGTCTCTCTCCGCAGGGAGCGTCTGCAGTTCTGCAGTGTCTTTCTTGCATAAACTACGCCCACTTGGCGTATCTATAATTTCTAATTTAGTTCCTCTGAAGTAGAGCATGAAATGAGAGACGTTTGCAGAGCAGGATGGGGGCAGAAGCTCTGCTGTCTTACAGATCCTTCTACTTCTTGCTGTCTTACCCACTTGATTTCTTTTTAGCAACTCGATTTTATCTCCAAAGCTTTCAGCGTTACTGTTATTGAAAGACATCCTTCTTTTTATATCTATATTTGATCAATTTACTTAATATTTATTTTAATTTAATGCCAAGTACAACTGGCAGAAGCAGGGTCAGGACTCACAACGGACTCTAATACACCGTGGCTGGCGTGAGCGTTGCCACGTGTACTGGGAATTAGCCCACCAGCCTAGCGCTCAGTAGGTCTACAGAAAGGATGGAGAGCCCCGTTGCTCTGGCTGGGGGTTACACGCAGTTCAGTGAGGAGAACTTGTTGTCTACTGCCACCCATGGGATGCCTTTCCTCTAGAGCAGCCAGATACCGCAAATAAAAATACAATACACCCAATCAAATTCCAATTTCAGATAAAATTTTTTTCTTGAGTGTAGATATATCTCATGTGGTATTGGGGACATACTGATATAAGAAGTATTCGTTGTTCATCTGAAATTCAAATTTATCTGGGCCTCCCATGTTTCATCCAGCAACTTGACTTCACCCCATTTTTTCTTGACATGTGTCCACGCCTTCTCCTGGGTCCTGCTGAAATATCCTCTCCTCTCTGGATTCCTCCTGCCCTTCTCCCAAGCCCATGAATCGCTTCCTCTGAGATTCCCGTTCCCCTCCACTGTGTTCCTCGTTGGCCAAGACCAAGAACTACTGGTTGGCAAGTCTGGCTGCCAGGTGGCTCTGAGCTCCAGATGCCTGAGCCTTACCCTCCATGACGGATCCCTCCTTTCTCCCCGAACTTTAGCTCAGGGCCTCATGTGCGGTCAGAGACTGATTCCCTGAGTGAATCAATTAGTGAGTGATCGTTCCAGCTACTGCTTCAAAGCAAAGAGTAATGCATCCCCCTCCCCTGCTCGAATTAGCTGGTGGAGGGGGGGGCGGATTTAATGTTTGTTTTCAGAAAAGCCCTCATTTATGTCATTTTCTTTGTATTTTCAGTGATACCAACAATAGAAGACACCACAGGACTCGCTGTTTGGGAGACACAGACTGCCAGCTCTGGTAACTCTACCTAAACTCTGGGGCCCAAGGCCACCCCCAAGGACTCAGGAGGGGCTGCTGCAGAGAGTCCTGCTGGGTTTTAGATGTAGGACAGGAAGGGCCTCCTCCGATGGGGCCCACTTGGACCCTCAGCCCCTTCCTCACAAGGTTCCTTATTGACCATAAGACAGGCCCGAGTTGCCAGGCAAAGTCTCTGTCTGGCCACACCACTGTCCTAGGATGTCTGTCCCCAGGCTCCCCTCACTGGGTGTCCAGCAGGGGTCCCAGGCCGCAGGGCGGCAGGGGAAGCTGGGGACAGCAGCACCTAACTGAGCCTTTCTGGATATAATCTCATTTCTCTTCTTTTCTAGAACTTTTAACAGGTCTTGGGGAAATAACGAATAAATACCCCTGCTCAGTCAAGGCTTTAAATGATAGCTCCTTCTGCTCACTCATTCCTCATTTACTGCAGTCCTGTGTGTGCACAAGTGCACCTGCCTGTGCGAAAGTGAGGACCGTGATTTGCACCAAATAACACAAGTGTTAACAACATGTACACCGAGCGGCAGAATAGTGAAGTGGTTTAGAGCAACTGTCTGAGGGCAGATCCTGCCCCATCACTTACTAGTTGCTTGATCTGAGCCGCAGTTTCCCCACGGGGTTGTTTTGGGGATTCATTAGATGACGCATATAAAAACCCTGGGTCCCCAGGTCAGAAAATGTTCACAATCATCTGCCACGATCCAGCTTTAAAAATCAGTGCCCTCGGTTGTGTGGGAGGGAGGAGAAGAGCTGTCACGGGGAGGGGGTGCTTTTGAGGTGTGGGGATACAGACACCTTAGAAGCAAGTCTAGCGCTCTCACTGCACACACCTGAGCCTCAAGAAATTCTTATCGACGCCAGGATGCCGGGCTGGATCCCTCAAAACCTGCCCGTTTTCCTGTGTAATCAGTGTAGGTGATTCAGCAGGACCACGTCAGGCAGGAACATGGTGCCCACTGACCCCTCAGTCTCGGGTCTTCCTGGTGGTGGCAATCGGGCTCTCTAAGCCCCTCCCAGGAGGCTCAAAAGATAGGCTGAGGCCCATTCTTGGTCAGATGGCATCTTGGACTTGACCCTGGGGGAGTGGAGAGCACGCTGAGGCATTTTGAACTGGAAGGTGACTTGACCATGTCTGTACTTTGTAAAGATACAACTTGGGATGGTCTGGGGGTGACAGATGAATCTTCTCAGTCCAGAAACTGGCACAGAGTAGGCACTTCATGAATGCTGGTTGAGTCAGTGACTGCGGACGGGTTAGAGAAAGGAAGGGCAGGGCAGGGAGTCAGCGGGCAGGCCTTTGGGGCAGGCCAGGTTCAAGAGCGGGAAGAGCTAACCTAGCAAGATGGCCAGGGACTAAAACGGAACGACAGCCTCGGTGACAAGCTGGGTGTAAGAGGTGAGGAGAAGGAAGACTCAAATGTTACACCCAGATTTCCTACACAGGGACGGAGCATGGTGACACTGTGGATCCAAATGGAGGGAAGAGACTGGGTTCCCTGTGGGATGAGGGGGTGGGATCCAGGAGGCCATTGAAAGTGTGTGTCTAGAGCCTGGGGCTGGGGTGGGAAGGGCTGATCAGGACCGGAGAGGTGGACTCGGGGGTCCTCTTTCCGGGAAGCTCTCGGAGCACACGAGGTCCTGCAGGTGGGGAAGAGAAGAGGGCAAAGACAGTGCTTGGGAGAGCAGTGGTAGGGAAGGTCCCAAGAGAGGAGAAAAATCGGCTAAGGAGCGGGGACAGGGGTCAGAGGAAGGAGGGGGATAAGGGGTGCTGGGCAGGGGATGCCCGGGCAGCAGAAGGACATGTTTGTCTCCTGTGATTGCTGTGGGCTCATCACCCTACATCACGCCACAGTATCATCTCTGATCCCGAAGTTGTGCAGAAGGTGTAAGGATGGGGGTGCACAGCTCTCAAGGCTGGCAGCCTCTGAACAAGGCCTGACCGGGTGTCTCTTCCATGGACCTTGACTCTGAGATTGGGAAGGAGTCAACCTACAGAGGCATCTCCAAGGACCTCCAAGGTGGAGCTTGGTGTCCTGGGTCTATGAGGGTCCTATGGCCCACGTTCAGTGCCCAGTGCCAATTAAGCCTTGATTCTCCACTGTGACAATGCCAGCCAGAGGCAAATGAGGAAAGTTCTACAGGGGATCTCAGAATGGAGGTCATGGGCTAGGACTACAGATGGCCCAGGATTTGGTTCCTGAGGCTGGAATGAAGGCTCCTCCAGAGCATAGATATGCACGCGGGCACCAGGTTTGCTGTGTGCAGGGCAGTGGCCCCTATGTGGGCTGCCAGTCACAGCCTTGTCATCACCTGTGGTCGGTTCTGACAGATCACACAAGGGATCTGGGTTGGAGCTGTACTCCTCAGTCTTGCTGCCTCAGTGGACCAATAAAAGCCCGGAGACTGATGCTAGGTTTGGGGATAACGTGGTCAACTAGACTTGGAGCTTATCACCCTAACATAGAAATAACAGATGCTGGTCACTGGGACCTGTCAGAAGGAGGATCTCTGCAGCGGTGCGGCTGGCAGATCCCCACCCTCCATGACTGGTACAGGCAGGGACTGTTAGAGATCATGTGTAGGTCTGCCCACACTCAAAGTTTCTGTAAATAGCTTCCTGGGTATAAAAGCGGATGAACAGGCTTGGATCAAATCTTTTTGCTGAAGAACATTAACCAGAACCCAGAAGTATTTCCCTGAGAGAATTGTAAATCTCACTCAGACTTCAGGACCACTTCCTCCAGGAGACACAAAAGGGAGTGAATTTTCCTCTCTCTTTCCAGGATCTGATTCTGGTTTGGCCCTGAGGCTGGTGAACAGAGGTGACAGGTGTCAGGGCCGGGTGGAGGTCCTGTATCAAGGCTCCTGGGGCACCGTGTGTGACGACAGCTGGGACATTAACGACGCCAATGTAGTATGCAGACAGCTGGGCTGTGGTTGGGCCACGTCGGCCCCAGGAAGTGCCCAATTTGGCCAGGGCTCAGGGCCGATTGTCCTGGATGACCTGGGCTGCTCCGGGTATGAGACCTCCCTGTGGAGCTGCCCCCACAGGGGCTGGAACAGCCACAACTGTAGACACTATGAGGATGCTGGTGTCATCTGCTCAGGTGGGCTTCAAAGAAGTTGGGCGTCCCCCTCCTGGGGTGTGGTTTCCCCTTCCTTTCTGACACCTTCTCAAGGCTTTGTCTACATTTCTGTTTTCCCTGAAAGCCCCTCAGCCTTTGGCTTAGAATTAGTATCAGCTTTGGCGAAGCCACCAGGTATGAGGTTGCTGAATGAGAGCAAAGATCCAAACCGAAAGTGACGCCTAAGCCGTGATTCTCCCCTGTGACAGTGCCAGCCAGGGGCAAAGGAGGGAAGTTCTGTAGGGGTCTCGGAATGGAGGTCATGGGCTAGGACTGCAGATGGCCCAGGATTTGGTTCCTGAGTCTGGACGGCAGCCCCTTCCAGAGCACGGAAATGCACGTGGGCACCAGGTCTGCTGTGGGCAGGGCAGTGACCCCTGCGTGGCCCAGGCTTGTCATCACCTGTGGTCGGTTCTGACAGATCACACATGCGATCTGGGCCTGGAGCAGGACTCCTCAGTCTTGTACCTCAGCGGACTGGTAACAGCCGGGAGACTGATGATGGGTCTTGGGGTAACTTGGTCATCTAGACGTAGAGCTTATCACCCTGACATGGAAATAACGGACGCTGGTCTGCAGGGACCTGTCACAAGGAGCATTTCTACAGGGGTGTGGCTGGCAGGGCCCCATCCTCTGTGACCGGGGACACGAGGGACTGAGCAGCTCACCTGCTCAGCATCACCCCCTTTGCTCCCCTTGGGCCACTTGTGTGCAAGTGTCTGATCTGCCTTCTCTCCTCACAGCTGCCCGGCCGCAGTCCACGCTCACGCCAGGTGAGTCCTGCTGCCTCCAGTCTTCGGGGTGTCTTCTCTCTCCCCAGTCACCTCAACAGCCCCAACCAGTAGTCCTGAGAGGGGTGTGTGGAGGATCTCCACCTGTCAGTACCTTCCTAGGTCGCTCTAGATCCTGTGGATGGTTCCAGATGAGCCCCTGTCACATGGGTCCTCTGAGCTGGCTCAGCGAGATAAGGGCTTTACAGCGACACAGTGTTCCCCACTGAGAGTAGGGTGACAGTGGGGGTCTGTCCTGGGGCCATTTGGACTTGCAAGCCTTATCTGGACCAAGAGTTCTCTGTGAGGAGAGAACAGATCTTCATCACGTCCTGCAGAGTCGAGGCCATGCTTTTACTGGACAGCGCTCAGTCAGGAGAGCCCAGACGTTGCTCTTGGGGGATTGTACCAGCTCATGGCCCTTGTTGTGGACATTCGAGGGCATGGTTTGGGCTCACTGCAAACTCTCAGGAAAGGGCCCTTTCTCCCCCAGACAGTGGAGCTCCTCAGTCCCCACTGTCTCAGACCCCAGTTATAGGTCATTAGGCCAACCTTGATTCTGTAGATCTCCTTTCTGATTCTGCTGTTTTCCCTCCAGATTGGTGGGACACAACAACTCCTACCCATGGTAAGCATCACTGGAATCCTGCCAAAGTATCAGTGTTCAGTGTTCCAGTCAACAGGCCTGGGTGCAATGCCTGAACCTTGGGTTGGGCCTCTGAGCTCACAGCCTCAACCAATGTGGAGGGTTGCCTTCACTTACCAGAAATATGGATGGCTTTTACCTACCAGCTATGGTGCATATTAGTCAAGACATTTTGGTTTGCAAGTGATAGGCCCCGAATTGATACTGCCTTAAGCTACAGGGGGCGCAAAGGCTTACCTATCTAGACATTGAGTGGTAGTTCTGTCCAGGTACAGCTGGATCCAAAAGTTCCAAGATGTTCTGTCAAACTATACATTTCTAACGTCCTCTTTCTTATGTTTTGGGGGTTCACTGTCAGCTTGCTTCCTGCATGGGATAGTTACAATCCACAGTTCTACCTCCTACTAGGAGAAAGTGTCTATTTGTCTCTGGAGGGACTCTTAGCAGCCTGCTGGCAATTGTCGCCTTCCTCCCAGCCATCTCCCTGTGCTCAGATGACACTCAGTAGGTCCATGCTTGTTCCAGATGCAGGGTAGGCTGTAGGATTGAAAGTGACATGAGTTACGTGCTCAGTGGAAAGGTAGTCTTCGGGACAGCCTCGGGGCCGACGGAGCGGGTCCCTTGGAGGGGTGAACGGTCCAAGGTGGCACCTTGGTGGGGCTGGGAAGCTGTCTCTGGCGGTCTCCTGCTGCAGAGGCTCAGGTCCTGGGCTGCTCAGGCCGTGAGACCTACCTGTGGAGCTGCCCCCACATCTCCTGGAACACACCCAATGTGGGGCCTTGGAGGACGCCAGTGCCATGTGCTCAGGTGGGCCTCAAAGATGTCGCTGCAAGCATCTGGGGTGATCTTCGCTGAGATACACGTACTTCCCACTCCAGGGCCCCCCTGAAGCCGCTCCCAGGCATCCCTACCCCCCGACTGTCCTGCGGGCAGCTGGCCCCGGGAGTGTAACATCCGGGGGAGAATCAAGGTGCCCTCCCCTCCCGTTTCGTCCAAGTGTCACCCACGTTGCCTTGGGGCAACAATGGCAGAAGGAAACATCTAGAGCCTCCAATTCCCTGTGGGTGGAGGAAGTGAGCCTTGCTTGCCAGCAGGATGGCCTCCTCAGGCCACACTGATGTTCCCTGGGACTCCCTCTTCAAGGCCCATCCTTAGGGAAACGCTTAGAAATGCACTGCTCTAGCCCTTGAGAGCTTATGAATTGGGGTCCTGTCATAGCTGCCTCAGACAAGAGATTTTGAAGCGGAAATGATGAACGTGTGAGCGGGGTGAACACTAGTTGAGTGGATGGGGGTAGGGAGGAGGGTGTGGGGAGGGGGTGGCTCTGTGTGGAAAACTAATGAGCCTGCTGGGACATTGGGGTTGGAACTGGCCCCCAGGCAGAAACTCTGGGGGAGGGGAGGCGCCTTGATGGGTCTCAGAATCACTGCACCTGGGCTGGATTTGGGCACTTTCTACACTGACTGCTGGAGCTTTCTTGCTGTTCCCCCGAAAAGTTAACTGGTGGCTTTGGCGGCCTGTCCCAGGCATGGCAGGGGCTCTCCTATTCTGGAAGGTAAGCCCCCAGGCCCAGGGAGGCAGGCACAGGACGTGAGACCGAAGGAGGAGCCCCCAGAGGACTGCAACACCCGCAGCGGGCCCTGACACCGCCCACGCTGAGGACCCACGAGGAGCATCAGCTCCATGTGCATATGCGGAGTGTCATCTGTGTGGATTCCAGTGGGTCCCCTGTGTGCTGGGTGTGTGACTGTCCTTCTCTTCCCCACAGGTGCTCAGCCCCAGACCACTGCCTGGCCAGGTGAGTCTCCGATGACCTTCCTCGGGATGTCCCTCTACTCCCTGCCCCACCCCCACCCCCGTTCCCCCCACAGTAGGGGAAACACAGCACTTTGCAGAACCCGGTGGGGACACACTATTTTCCCCTCCATCCCTGAGTCTCCTGGCTGGGGTTTCGTAACTGGACTTGGGATTTCCAACACGGCTACTCCCCATTCATCCACCTAAGCTGTCATCCTCTGCTGGATGCTCTCCCACAGAAGGCTGGCTGCAGGTTCAGAGAAGCCGGAAGGTGTCCTCCTACCTTTGGCCCCATTGCAGTCCTGGCAGGGGAGAGCTTTGTGGAGAGGGAACACGGTAACCACCGACCGTCTGTCGGTGGAACGTGACAGCAGGCCCGAGTCCCTGCGTCCCCCATCCGGGCCACACCGCAGACTCCACGGGGCCACATGTGCACCCAGAAGTGACAGAGAGAGCGCCCAGGGGAGGGCGGGTCGTGAGTGACCTTAGTGTTCTGGGTTCCAGGAACCCGCATTGGCTCCGGCCTCTGGGCAGCCCCTCAGATGTGCCGGGGGGCCCGAGGTTCATGCAAGGGAGGTAGCAAAGTTTTCTGATGAGGAAAGGAACATCCAGACTCAGAGAGGTGGAGGGAGCTGGTGGACCTCAGACGGGGCCCTTAGTCCCAGGTGAACCAGCTGAGCGGGAGGCTGGCTCCGCGCATGCACAGGGAAGCGGCAGTCTGGCCTCTGTGGGCCGGTCCTCTAGGTGACCAGCGGAGTCCTGGTCCAGATGCTCAGCAGACATCCTCCGGGCGGAGGTGGTGGTCAGCGTACGTCCTGTTTGCCTCTCAGTGCTGCCGGGTCCTCTGCAGGTCTCTCAGGCAATGGACGGCTGTCCGGGACAGGGGGGGAATGTGCCCGACCTGCTCCTGTCTGGCCGGGTCCCAGCATCTCCACGGGCTCAGCCAGAACCCGGGCAGGAGCATCCAGGAGCCACCAAGCTGCCAAGCAGGGGGACGGTCTTGTCCTTCCCCCGGTAGCTGTGGTGCTGCAGCCTGGGTGTGTCCTGGGTGGGTTGGGGATCCCTTCCTGCTCACCTCTTTTTGGACTTGTGGGCCGCATCCCTGCATGTGAGCACCCCGTGACATGGGCAAAACAGGGTGTCTCTGCTCCTCCCCCTGTGACGACGATGAGCTCCTGGGCTTATAGAGAGGTGACTCCCTTTAGGGAGTGGGGTGCAGAGTTGCCATCAGGAAGTCTCTTGAGTCTGCAACCTGCCTTCGACCTGTGCCCAAAAGAGAGACATGACTTGGGGTCCTGTGTTGCCCTCTAGAGACCGAATCGGGCTTGGCTCTGAGGCTGGTGAACGGAGGTGCCAGGTGTCAGGGCCGAGTGGAGGTCCTGTATCGAGGCTCCTGGGGCACCGTGTGTGACGACAGCTGGGACGTGAACGATGCCAACGTGGTCTGCAGGCAGCTGGGCTGTGGTTGGGCCACGTCAGCCCCAGGAAGTGCCCGGTTCGGTCAGGGTTCAGGGCCGATTGTCCTGGATGACGTGGGCTGCTCCGGGTATGAGACCTCCCTGTGGAGCTGCCCCCACAGGGGCTGGAACAGCCACAACTGTGGGCACCAGGAGGATGCTGGTGTCATCTGCTCAGGTGAGCCTCAAAGGAGCTGGGTGTCCCCCTCCGGGGGTATGGTTTCCCCTTCCATTCTGACACACTCTCAAGGCTTTTTCTACATTTCTGTTTTCCCTGAAATCTCCGTAGACCTTTGCTCAGCATTAGTATTAGCTTTGGCCAAGCCACCAGGTATGAGGATGGCGAATGAGACTGTGCGCTTGCTTCCTTCACGGGACAGTCGCCAGCGACGGTTGTACGTTCTACTAGGGGAAAGCGTGTATTTGTCTCTGTTCTTCAGCTGAGAAGTCCTGGAGGGACTCTTAGCAGCCTGCTGGCAATTGTCGCCTTCCTCCCAGCCATCTCCCTGTGCTCAGATGACACTCAGTAGGTCCATGCTTGTTCCAGATGCAGGGTAGGCTGTAGGATTGACAGTGACATGAGTTACGTGCTCAGTGGAAAGGTAGTCTTCGGGACAGCCTCGGGGCCGACGGAGCGGGTCCCTTGGAGGGGTGAACGGTCCAAGGTGGCACCTTGGTGGGGCTGGGAAGCTGTCTCTGGCGGTCTCCTGCTGCAGAGGCTCAGGTCCTGGGCTGCTCAGGCCGTGAGACCTACCTGTGGAGCTGCCCCCACATCTCCTGGAACACACCCAATGTGGGGCCTTGGAGGACGCCAGTGCCATGTGCTCAGGTGGGCCTCAAAGATGTCGCTGCAAGCATCTGGGGTGATCTTCGCTGAGATACACGTACTTCCCACTCCAGGGCCCCCCTGAAGCCGCTCCCAGGCATCCCTACCCCCCGACTGTCCTGCGGGCAGCTGGCCCCGGGAGTGCAACATCCGGGGGAGAATCAAGGTGCCCTCCCCTCCCGTTTCGTCCAAGTGTCACCCACGTTGCCTTGGGGCAACAATGGCAGAGGGAGCGATCTAGAGCCTCCACCTCCCTGAGCCTTCCTTTCCAGCAGGATGGCCTTCTCAGGCCACACTGCTGTTGTCTGGGGCTCCCTCCTCAAGGCCCATCCTTAGGGAAGTGGTTGGAAATGTACTGCTCTCAGCCCTCGACAGCTTGTGAATTTGGGTCCTGTCACAGCTGCCCCAGACAATAGGTTTCAAGCGTAAATGATGAATGTGTGAGCGGGTGACCACTAGTTGAGTGGATGGGGGTAGGGAGGAGGGTGTGGGGAGGGGTGGCTCTGTGTGGAAAACTAATGAGCCTGCTGGGACGTTGGGGTTGGAGCTGGCCGCCAGGCAGGAACGCTGGGGGGGGCGCCTTGATCGGTCTGAGAATCATGGCACCTGGGCTGGATTTGGGCACTTTCTACACTGACTGCTGGAGCTTTCTTGCTGTTCCCCCGAAAAGTTAACTGGTGGCTTTGGTGGCCTGTCCCAGGCATGGCAGCGGCTGACCTGTTCTGGAGGGTAATCCCCCAGGCCCAGGGAGGCAGGCACAGGACGTGAGACCGAAGGAGGAGCCCCCAGAGGACTGAGACACCCGCAGCGGGCCCTGACACCGCCCACGCTGAGGACCCACGAGGAGCATCAGCTCCATGTGCATATGCAGAGTGTCGTCTATGTGGACTCCAGTGGGTCCCCTGTGTGCTTGGTGTCTGACTTTCCTTCTCCTCCTCACAGGTGCTCAGCCCCAGACCACTGCCTGGCCAGGTGAGTCTCCGATGACCTTCCTCGGGATGTCCCTCTACTCCCTGCCCACCCGCCCCCGTTCCCCCTACTGTAGGGGAAACACAGCACTTTGCAGAACCCGGTGGGGACACACTGTTTTCCCCTCCATCCCTGAGTCTCCCGGCAGCTAGTGCTTCGTAACTGGACGTGGGATTTCCAACGCTCCCTTCTCCCCATTCATCCATCTAAGTTGTCATCCTCTGCTGGATGCTCTCCCACAGAAGGCTGGCTGCAGGTTCAGAGAAGCCGGAAGGTGTCCTCCTACCTTTGGCCCCATTGCAGTCCTGGCAGGGGAGAGCTTTGTGGAGAGGGAACACGGTAACCACCGACCGTCTGTCGGTAGGACGTGACAGCAGGCCCGAGTCCCTGCGTCCCCCATCTGGGCCACACCGCAGACTCCACGGGGCCACATGTGCACCCAAAAGTGACAGGGAGAGCGCCCAGGGGAGGGCGGGTGGTGAGTGACCTTAGTGCTCTGGGTTCCAGGACCCCGGAATGTCTCCGGCCTCTGGGCAGCCCCTCGGATGTGCCAGTGGGCCCGTGGCTCATGCAAGGGAGGCAGCAAAGGTTTTCTGATGAAAAAGCGAACATGCAGACTCAGAGAGGTGGAGGCAGCTGGTGGACCTCAGACGGGGCCCTTGTCCCAGGTGTACCAGCTGAGCGGGAGGCTGGCTCAGGGCACGCACAGGGAAGCGGCGACATCCGGGTGGGGAACAGTCCTGGTGCCGCTGCAGACTCTCCCGGAGCTTCCTTCCTGTGATGTGTAACCCCGACCTTTCTTGGTTGCCCCTTCCAGAACCCCCACCGGTCACATCCTTGCCTGCTCCATTACCAACAGGTAACTGTCCCTGTCCACCTCTGTGGGGCTCGCTCTCTGCTGCTGGATACAGGTTGGGTTTGAATGGGACACGAGAAGGCTCAGGGTGTGGCTTTTGTTATCCTTGTCCCTGTGAGTGAGACAAGAGTCCGTGAAGGCCAGATGCAAGGTCAGGTCTTAGTGGGCGAGTCCACTAGGTGACCAGTGGAGTCCAGATGCTCAGCAGACATCCTCTGGGAGGTGGGGGTGTGTCAGTGTACGTCCTGGCTGCCTCTCAGTGCTGCCGGGTCCTCTGCAGGTCTCTCAGGCCATGGACGGCTGTCCAGGGAGGGGGTGAAACTGCCCGACCTGCTCCTATCTGGCCGGGTCCCATCATCCCCAGGAGCTCTGCCAGAACCCGGGGAGAAGCACCCAGGAGCCACCAAGCTGCCAAGCAGGGGGACGGTCTTGGCCTTTCCCCGGTAGCTGTGGTGCTGCAGCCTGGGTGTGTCCGGGTCCCTTCCTGCTCACCTCTTTTTGGACTGTGGGCTGCATCCCTACATGTGAGCACCCCGAGACACGGGCAGAACAGGATGTCTCTGCTCCTCCCCCTGTGATGACGATGAGCTCCTGGGCTTGTAAAATGGTGACTCCCTTTAGGGAGCGGGAGGGAGAGTTGCCATCAGGAAGTCTCCTTGGTCTGTAACCTGCCTTCGACCTGTGCCCTGAAGAGACATGACTTGGGGTCCTGTGTTGCCCTCTAGAGACCGAATCGGGCTTGGCTCTGAGGCTGGTGAACGGAGGTGCCAGGTGTCAGGGCCGGGTGGAGGTCCTGTATCGAGGCTCCTGGGGCACCGTGTGTGACGACAGCTGGGACATTAACGACGCCAATGTAGTGTGCAGGCAGCTGGGCTGTGGTTGGGCCACGTCGGCCCCAGGAAGTGCCCAATTTGGCCAGGGCTCAGGGCCGATTGTCCTGGATGACCTGGGCTGCTCCGGGTATGAGACCTCCCTGTGGAGCTGCCCCCACAGGGGCTGGAACAGCCACAACTGTAGACACTATGAGGATGCTGGTGTCATCTGCTCAGGTGGGCTTCAAAGAAGTTGGGCGTCCCCCTCCTGGGGTGTGGTTTCCCCTTCCTTTCTGACACCTTCTCAAGGCTTTGTCTACATTTCTGTTTTCCCTGAAAGCCCCTCAGCCTTTGGCTTAGAATTAGTATCAGCTTTGGCGAAGCCACCAGGTATGAGGTTGCTGAATGAGAGCAAAGATCCAAACCGAAAGTGACGCCTAAGCCGTGATTCTCCCCTGTGACAGTGCCAGCCAGGGGCAAAGGAGGGAAGTTCTGTAGGGGTCTCGGAATGGAGGTCATGGGCTAGGACTGCAGATGGCCCAGGATTTGGTTCCTGAGTCTGGACGGCAGCCCCTTCCAGAGCACGGAAATGCACGTGGGCACCAGGTCTGCTGTGGGCAGGGCAGTGACCCCTGCGTGGCCCAGGCTTGTCATCACCTGTGGTCGGTTCTGACAGATCACACATGCGATCTGGGCCTGGAGCAGGACTCCTCAGTCTTGTACCTCAGCGGACTGGTAACAGCCGGGAGACTGATGATGGGTCTTGGGGTAACTTGGTCATCTAGACGTAGAGCTTATCACCCTGACATGGAAATAACGGACGCTGGTCTGCAGGGACCTGTCACAAGGAGCATTTCTACAGGGGTGTGGCTGGCAGGGCCCCATCCTCTGTGACCGGGGACACGAGGGACTGAGCAGCTCACCTGCTCAGCATCACCCCCTTTGCTCCCCTTGGGCCACTTGTGTGCAAGTGTCTGATCTGCCTTCTCTCCTCACAGCTGCCCGGCCGCAGTCCACGCTCACGCCAGGTGAGTCCTGCTGCCTCCAGTCTTCGGGGTGTCTTCTCTCTCCCCAGTCACCTCAACAGCCCCAACCAGTAGTCCTGAGAGGGGTGTGTGGAGGATCTCCACCTGTCAGTACCTTCCTAGGTCGCTCTAGATCCTGTGGATGGTTCCAGATGAGCCCCTGTCACATGGGTCCTCTGAGCTGGCTCAGCGAGATAAGGGCTTTACAGCGACACAGTGTTCCCCACTGAGAGTAGGGTGACAGTGGGGGTCTGTCCTGGGGCCATTTGGACTTGCAAGCCTTATCTGGACCAAGAGTTCTCTGTGAGGAGAGAACAGATCTTCATCACGTCCTGCAGAGTCGAGGCCATGCTTTTACTGGACAGCGCTCAGTCAGGAGAGCCCAGACGTTGCTCTTGGGGGATTGTACCAGCTCATGGCCCTTGTTGTGGACATTCGAGGGCATGGTTTGGGCTCACTGCAAACTCTCAGGAAAGGGCCCTTTCTCCCCCAGACAGTGGAGCTCCTCAGTCCCCACTGTCTCAGACCCCAGTTATAGGTCATTAGGCCAACCTTGATTCTGTAGATCTCCTTTCTGATTCTGCTGTTTTCCCTCCAGATTGGTGGGACACAACAACTCCTACCCATGGTAAGCATCACTGGAATCCTGCCAAAGTATCAGTGTTCAGTGTTCCAGTCAACAGGCCTGGGTGCAATGCCTGAACCTTGGGTTGGGCCTCTGAGCTCACAGCCTCAACCAATGTGGAGGGTTGCCTTCACTTACCAGAAATATGGATGGCTTTTACCTACCAGCTATGGTGCATATTAGTCAAGACATTTTGGTTTGCAAGTGATAGGCCCCGAATTGATACTGCCTTAAGCTACAGGGGGCGCAAAGGCTTACCTATCTAGACATTGAGTGGTAGTTCTGTCCAGGTACAGCTGGATCCAAAAGTTCCAAGATGTTCTGTCAAACTATACATTTCTAACGTCCTCTTTCTTATGTTTTGGGGGTTCACTGTCAGCTTGCTTCCTGCATGGGATAGTTACAATCCACAGTTCTACCTCCTACTAGGAGAAAGTGTCTATTTGTCTCTGGAGGGACTCTTAGCAGCCTGCTGGCAATTGTCGCCTTCCTCCCAGCCATCTCCCTGTGCTCAGATGACACTCAGTAGGTCCATGCTTGTTCCAGATGCAGGGTAGGCTGTAGGATTGAAAGTGACATGAGTTACGTGCTCAGTGGAAAGGTAGTCTTCGGGACAGCCTCGGGGCCGACGGAGCGGGTCCCTTGGAGGGGTGAACGGTCCAAGGTGGCACCTTGGTGGGGCTGGGAAGCTGTCTCTGGCGGTCTCCTGCTGCAGAGGCTCAGGTCCTGGGCTGCTCAGGCCGTGAGACCTACCTGTGGAGCTGCCCCCACATCTCCTGGAACACACCCAATGTGGGGCCTTGGAGGACGCCAGTGCCATGTGCTCAGGTGGGCCTCAAAGATGTCGCTGCAAGCATCTGGGGTGACCTTCGCTGAGATACACGTACTTCCCACTCCAGGGCCCCCCTGAAGCCGCTCCCAGGCATCCCTACCCCCCGACTGTCCTGCGGGCAGCTGGCCCCGGGAGTGCAACATCCGGGGGAGAATCAAGGTGCCCTCCCCTCCCGTTTCGTCCAAGTGTCACCCACGTTGCCTTGGGGCAACAATGGCAGAAGGAAACATCTAGAGCCTCCAATTCCCTGTGGGTGGAGGAAGTGAGCCTTGCTTGCCAGCAGGATGGCCTCCTCAGGCCACACTGATGTTCCCTGGGACTCCCTCTTCAAGGCCCATCCTTAGGGAAACGCTTAGAAATGCACTGCTCTAGCCCTTGAGAGCTTATGAATTGGGGTCCTGTCATAGCTGCCTCAGACAAGAGATTTTGAAGCGGAAATGATGAACGTGTGAGCGGGGTGAACACTAGTTGAGTGGATGGGGGTAGGGAGGAGGGTGTGGGGAGGGGGTGGCTCTGTGTGGAAAACTAATGAGCCTGCTGGGACATTGGGGTTGGAACTGGCCCCCAGGCAGAAACTCTGGGGGAGGGGAGGCGCCTTGATGGGTCTCAGAATCACTGCACCTGGGCTGGATTTGGGCACTTTCTACACTGACTGCTGGAGCTTTCTTGCTGTTCCCCCGAAAAGTTAACTGGTGGCTTTGGCGGCCTGTCCCAGGCATGGCAGGGGCTCTCCTATTCTGGAAGGTAAGCCCCCAGGCCCAGGGAGGCAGGCACAGGACGTGAGACCGAAGGAGGAGCCCCCAGAGGACTGCAACACCCGCAGCGGGCCCTGACACCGCCCACGCTGAGGACCCACGAGGAGCATCAGCTCCATGTGCATATGCGGAGTGTCATCTGTGTGGATTCCAGTGGGTCCCCTGTGTGCTGGGTGTGTGACTGTCCTTCTCTTCCCCACAGGTGCTCAGCCCCAGACCACTGCCTGGCCAGGTGAGTCTCCGATGACCTTCCTCGGGATGTCCCTCTACTCCCTGCCCCACCCCCACCCCCGTTCCCCCCACAGTAGGGGAAACACAGCACTTTGCAGAACCCGGTGGGGACACACTATTTTCCCCTCCATCCCTGAGTCTCCTGGCTGGGGTTTCGTAACTGGACTTGGGATTTCCAACACGGCTACTCCCCATTCATCCACCTAAGCTGTCATCCTCTGCTGGATGCTCTCCCACAGAAGGCTGGCTGCAGGTTCAGAGAAGCCGGAAGGTGTCCTCCTACCTTTGGCCCCATTGCAGTCCTGGCAGGGGAGAGCTTTGTGGAGAGGGAACACGGTAACCACCGACCGTCTGTCGGTGGAACGTGACAGCAGGCCCGAGTCCCTGCGTCCCCCATCCGGGCCACACCGCAGACTCCACGGGGCCACATGTGCACCCAGAAGTGACAGAGAGAGCGCCCAGGGGAGGGCGGGTCGTGAGTGACCTTAGTGTTCTGGGTTCCAGGAACCCGCATTGGCTCCGGCCTCTGGGCAGCCCCTCAGATGTGCCGGGGGGCCCGAGGTTCATGCAAGGGAGGTAGCAAAGTTTTCTGATGAGGAAAGGAACATCCAGACTCAGAGAGGTGGAGGGAGCTGGTGGACCTCAGACGGGGCCCTTGTCCCAGGTGAACCAGCTGAGCGGGAGGCTGGCTCCGCGCATGCACAGGGAAGCGGCAGTCTGGCCTCTGTGGGCCGGTCCTCTAGGTGACCAGCGGAGTCCTGGTCCAGATGCTCAGCAGACATCCTCCGGGCGGAGGTGGTGGTCAGCGTACGTCCTGTTTGCCTCTCAGTGCTGCCGGGTCCTCTGCAGGTCTCTCAGGCAATGGACGGCTGTCCGGGACAGGGGGGGAATGTGCCCGACCTGCTCCTGTCTGGCCGGGTCCCAGCATCTCCACGGGCTCAGCCAGAACCCGGGCAGGAGCATCCAGGAGCCACCAAGCTGCCAAGCAGGGGGACGGTCTTGTCCTTCCCCCGGTAGCTGTGGTGCTGCAGCCTGGGTGTGTCCTGGGTGGGTTGGGGATCCCTTCCTGCTCACCTCTTTTTGGACTTGTGGGCCGCATCCCTGCATGTGAGCACCCCGTGACATGGGCAAAACAGGGTGTCTCTGCTCCTCCCCCTGTGACGACGATGAGCTCCTGGGCTTATAGAGAGGTGACTCCCTTTAGGGAGTGGGGTGCAGAGTTGCCATCAGGAAGTCTCTTGAGTCTGCAACCTGCCTTCGACCTGTGCCCAAAAGAGAGACATGACTTGGGGTCCTGTGTTGCCCTCTAGAGACCGAATCGGGCTTGGCTCTGAGGCTGGTGAACGGAGGTGCCAGGTGTCAGGGCCGAGTGGAGGTCCTGTATCGAGGCTCCTGGGGCACCGTGTGTGACGACAGCTGGGACGTGAACGATGCCAACGTGGTCTGCAGGCAGCTGGGCTGTGGTTGGGCCACGTCAGCCCCAGGAAGTGCCCGGTTCGGTCAGGGTTCAGGGCCGATTGTCCTGGATGACGTGGGCTGCTCCGGGTATGAGACCTCCCTGTGGAGCTGCCCCCACAGGGGCTGGAACAGCCACAACTGTGGGCACCAGGAGGATGCTGGTGTCATCTGCTCAGGTGAGCCTCAAAGGAGCTGGGTGTCCCCCTCCGGGGGTATGGTTTCCCCTTCCATTCTGACACACTCTCAAGGCTTTTTCTACATTTCTGTTTTCCCTGAAATCTCCGTAGACCTTTGCTCAGCATTAGTATTAGCTTTGGCCAAGCCACCAGGTATGAGGATGGCGAATGAGACTGTGCGCTTGCTTCCTTCACGGGACAGTCGCCAGCGACGGTTGTACGTTCTACTAGGGGAAAGCGTGTATTTGTCTCTGTTCTTCAGCTGAGAAGTCCTGGAGGGACTCTTAGCAGCCTGCTGGCAATTGTCGCCTTCCTCCCAGCCATCTCCCTGTGCTCAGATGACACTCAGTAGGTCCATGCTTGTTCCAGATGCAGGGTAGGCTGTAGGATTGACAGTGACATGAGTTACGTGCTCAGTGGAAAGGTAGTCTTCGGGACAGCCTCGGGGCCGACGGAGCGGGTCCCTTGGAGGGGTGAACGGTCCAAGGTGGCACCTTGGTGGGGCTGGGAAGCTGTCTCTGGCGGTCTCCTGCTGCAGAGGCTCAGGTCCTGGGCTGCTCAGGCCGTGAGACCTACCTGTGGAGCTGCCCCCACATCTCCTGGAACACACCCAATGTGGGGCCTTGGAGGACGCCAGTGCCATGTGCTCAGGTGGGCCTCAAAGATGTCGCTGCAAGCATCTGGGGTGATCTTCGCTGAGATACACGTACTTCCCACTCCAGGGCCCCCCTGAAGCCGCTCCCAGGCATCCCTACCCCCCGACTGTCCTGCGGGCAGCTGGCCCCGGGAGTGCAACATCCGGGGGAGAATCAAGGTGCCCTCCCCTCCCGTTTCGTCCAAGTGTCACCCACGTTGCCTTGGGGCAACAATGGCAGAGGGAGCGATCTAGAGCCTCCACCTCCCTGAGCCTTCCTTTCCAGCAGGATGGCCTTCTCAGGCCACACTGCTGTTGTCTGGGGCTCCCTCCTCAAGGCCCATCCTTAGGGAAGTGGTTGGAAATGTACTGCTCTCAGCCCTCGACAGCTTGTGAATTTGGGTCCTGTCACAGCTGCCCCAGACAATAGGTTTCAAGCGTAAATGATGAATGTGTGAGCGGGTGACCACTAGTTGAGTGGATGGGGGTAGGGAGGAGGGTGTGGGGAGGGGTGGCTCTGTGTGGAAAACTAATGAGCCTGCTGGGACGTTGGGGTTGGAGCTGGCCGCCAGGCAGGAACGCTGGGGGGGGGCGCCTTGATCGGTCTGAGAATCATGGCACCTGGGCTGGATTTGGGCACTTTCTACACTGACTGCTGGAGCTTTCTTGCTGTTCCCCCGAAAAGTTAACTGGTGGCTTTGGTGGCCTGTCCCAGGCATGGCAGCGGCTGACCTGTTCTGGAGGGTAATCCCCCAGGCCCAGGGAGGCAGGCACAGGACGTGAGACCGAAGGAGGAGCCCCCAGAGGACTGAGACACCCGCAGCGGGCCCTGACACCGCCCACGCTGAGGACCCACGAGGAGCATCAGCTCCATGTGCATATGCAGAGTGTCGTCTATGTGGACTCCAGTGGGTCCCCTGTGTGCTTGGTGTCTGACTTTCCTTCTCCTCCTCACAGGTGCTCAGCCCCAGACCACTGCCTGGCCAGGTGAGTCTCCGATGACCTTCCTCGGGATGTCCCTCTACTCCCTGCCCACCCGCCCCCGTTCCCCCTACTGTAGGGGAAACACAGCACTTTGCAGAACCCGGTGGGGACACACTGTTTTCCCCTCCATCCCTGAGTCTCCCGGCAGCTAGTGCTTCGTAACTGGACGTGGGATTTCCAACGCTCCCTTCTCCCCATTCATCCATCTAAGTTGTCATCCTCTGCTGGATGCTCTCCCACAGAAGGCTGGCTGCAGGTTCAGAGAAGCCGGAAGGTGTCCTCCTACCTTTGGCCCCATTGCAGTCCTGGCAGGGGAGAGCTTTGTGGAGAGGGAACACGGTAACCACCGACCGTCTGTCGGTAGGACGTGACAGCAGGCCCGAGTCCCTGCGTCCCCCATCTGGGCCACACCGCAGACTCCACGGGGCCACATGTGCACCCAAAAGTGACAGGGAGAGCGCCCAGGGGAGGGCGGG
Source organism: Camelus ferus (assembly GCF_009834535.1). Lineage (NCBI taxonomy): Eukaryota > Metazoa > Chordata > Mammalia > Artiodactyla > Camelidae > Camelus > Camelus ferus. The sequence continues at coordinate 8,510,667 of NC_045706.1, forward strand.
TGGTGAGTGACCTTAGTGCTCTGGGTTCCAGGACCCCGGAATGTCTCCGGCCTCTGGGCAGCCCCTCGGATGTGCCAGTGGGCCCGTGGCTCATGCAAGGGAGGCAGCAAAGGTTTTCTGATGAAAAAGCGAACATGCAGACTCAGAGAGGTGGAGGCAGCTGGTGGACCTCAGACGGGGCCCTTGTCCCAGGTGTACCAGCTGAGCGGGAGGCTGGCTCAGGGCACGCACAGGGAAGCGGCGACATCCGGGTGGGGAACAGTCCTGGTGCCGCTGCAGACTCTCCCGGAGCTTCCTTCCTGTGATGTGTAACCCCGACCTTTCTTGGTTGCCCCTTCCAGAACCCCCACCGGTCACATCCTTGCCTGCTCCATTACCAACAGGTAACTGTCCCTGTCCACCTCTGTGGGGCTCGCTCTCTGCTGCTGGATACAGGTTGGGTTTGAATGGGACACGAGAAGGCTCAGGGTGTGGCTTTTGTTATCCTTGTCCCTGTGAGTGAGACAAGAGTCCGTGAAGGCCAGATGCAAGGTCAGGTCTTAGTGGGCGAGTCCACTAGGTGACCAGTGGAGTCCAGATGCTCAGCAGACATCCTCTGGGAGGTGGGGGTGTGTCAGTGTACGTCCTGGCTGCCTCTCAGTGCTGCCGGGTCCTCTGCAGGTCTCTCAGGCCATGGACGGCTGTCCAGGGAGGGGGTGAAACTGCCCGACCTGCTCCTATCTGGCCGGGTCCCATCATCCCCAGGAGCTCTGCCAGAACCCGGGGAGAAGCACCCAGGAGCCACCAAGCTGCCAAGCAGGGGGACGGTCTTGGCCTTTCCCCGGTAGCTGTGGTGCTGCAGCCTGGGTGTGTCCGGGTCCCTTCCTGCTCACCTCTTTTTGGACTGTGGGCTGCATCCCTACATGTGAGCACCCCGAGACACGGGCAGAACAGGATGTCTCTGCTCCTCCCCCTGTGATGACGATGAGCTCCTGGGCTTGTAAAATGGTGACTCCCTTTAGGGAGCGGGAGGGAGAGTTGCCATCAGGAAGTCTCCTTGGTCTGTAACCTGCCTTCGACCTGTGCCCTGAAGAGACATGACTTGGGGTCCTGTGTTGCCCTCTAGAGACCGAATCGGGCTTGGCTCTGAGGCTGGTGAACGGAGGTGCCAGGTGTCAGGGCCGGGTGGAGGTCCTGTATCGAGGCTCCTGGGGCACCGTGTGTGACGACAGCTGGGACATTAACGACGCCAATGTAGTGTGCAGGCAGCTGGGCTGTGGTTGGGCCACGTCGGCCCCAGGAAGTGCCCAATTTGGCCAGGGCTCAGGGCCGATTGTCCTGGATGACCTGGGCTGCTCCGGGTATGAGACCTCCCTGTGGAGCTGCCCCCACAGGGGCTGGAACAGCCACAACTGTAGACACTATGAGGATGCTGGTGTCATCTGCTCAGGTGGGCTTCAAAGAAGTTGGGCGTCCCCCTCCTGGGGTGTGGTTTCCCCTTCCTTTCTGACACCTTCTCAAGGCTTTGTCTACATTTCTGTTTTCCCTGAAAGCCCCTCAGCCTTTGGCTTAGAATTAGTATCAGCTTTGGCGAAGCCACCAGGTATGAGGTTGCTGAATGAGAGCAAAGATCCAAACCGAAAGTGACGCCTAAGCCGTGATTCTCCCCTGTGACAGTGCCAGCCAGGGGCAAAGGAGGGAAGTTCTGTAGGGGTCTCGGAATGGAGGTCATGGGCTAGGACTGCAGATGGCCCAGGATTTGGTTCCTGAGTCTGGACGGCAGCCCCTTCCAGAGCACGGAAATGCACGTGGGCACCAGGTCTGCTGTGGGCAGGGCAGTGACCCCTGCGTGGCCCAGGCTTGTCATCACCTGTGGTCGGTTCTGACAGATCACACATGCGATCTGGGCCTGGAGCAGGACTCCTCAGTCTTGTACCTCAGCGGACTGGTAACAGCCGGGAGACTGATGATGGGTCTTGGGGTAACTTGGTCATCTAGACGTAGAGCTTATCACCCTGACATGGAAATAACGGACGCTGGTCTGCAGGGACCTGTCACAAGGAGCATTTCTACAGGGGTGTGGCTGGCAGGGCCCCATCCTCTGTGACCGGGGACACGAGGGACTGAGCAGCTCACCTGCTCAGCATCACCCCCTTTGCTCCCCTTGGGCCACTTGTGTGCAAGTGTCTGATCTGCCTTCTCTCCTCACAGCTGCCCGGCCGCAGTCCACGCTCACGCCAGGTGAGTCCTGCTGCCTCCAGTCTTCGGGGTGTCTTCTCTCTCCCCAGTCACCTCAACAGCCCCAACCAGTAGTCCTGAGAGGGGTGTGTGGAGGATCTCCACCTGTCAGTACCTTCCTAGGTCGCTCTAGATCCTGTGGATGGTTCCAGATGAGCCCCTGTCACATGGGTCCTCTGAGCTGGCTCAGCGAGATAAGGGCTTTACAGCGACACAGTGTTCCCCACTGAGAGTAGGGTGACAGTGGGGGTCTGTCCTGGGGCCATTTGGACTTGCAAGCCTTATCTGGACCAAGAGTTCTCTGTGAGGAGAGAACAGATCTTCATCACGTCCTGCAGAGTCGAGGCCATGCTTTTACTGGACAGCGCTCAGTCAGGAGAGCCCAGACGTTGCTCTTGGGGGATTGTACCAGCTCATGGCCCTTGTTGTGGACATTCGAGGGCATGGTTTGGGCTCACTGCAAACTCTCAGGAAAGGGCCCTTTCTCCCCCAGACAGTGGAGCTCCTCAGTCCCCACTGTCTCAGACCCCAGTTATAGGTCATTAGGCCAACCTTGATTCTGTAGATCTCCTTTCTGATTCTGCTGTTTTCCCTCCAGATTGGTGGGACACAACAACTCCTACCCATGGTAAGCATCACTGGAATCCTGCCAAAGTATCAGTGTTCAGTGTTCCAGTCAACAGGCCTGGGTGCAATGCCTGAACCTTGGGTTGGGCCTCTGAGCTCACAGCCTCAACCAATGTGGAGGGTTGCCTTCACTTACCAGAAATATGGATGGCTTTTACCTACCAGCTATGGTGCATATTAGTCAAGACATTTTGGTTTGCAAGTGATAGGCCCCGAATTGATACTGCCTTAAGCTACAGGGGGCGCAAAGGCTTACCTATCTAGACATTGAGTGGTAGTTCTGTCCAGGTACAGCTGGATCCAAAAGTTCCAAGATGTTCTGTCAAACTATACATTTCTAACGTCCTCTTTCTTATGTTTTGGGGGTTCACTGTCAGCTTGCTTCCTGCATGGGATAGTTACAATCCACAGTTCTACCTCCTACTAGGAGAAAGTGTCTATTTGTCTCTGGAGGGACTCTTAGCAGCCTGCTGGCAATTGTCGCCTTCCTCCCAGCCATCTCCCTGTGCTCAGATGACACTCAGTAGGTCCATGCTTGTTCCAGATGCAGGGTAGGCTGTAGGATTGAAAGTGACATGAGTTACGTGCTCAGTGGAAAGGTAGTCTTCGGGACAGCCTCGGGGCCGACGGAGCGGGTCCCTTGGAGGGGTGAACGGTCCAAGGTGGCACCTTGGTGGGGCTGGGAAGCTGTCTCTGGCGGTCTCCTGCTGCAGAGGCTCAGGTCCTGGGCTGCTCAGGCCGTGAGACCTACCTGTGGAGCTGCCCCCACATCTCCTGGAACACACCCAATGTGGGGCCTTGGAGGACGCCAGTGCCATGTGCTCAGGTGGGCCTCAAAGATGTCGCTGCAAGCATCTGGGGTGACCTTCGCTGAGATACACGTACTTCCCACTCCAGGGCCCCCCTGAAGCCGCTCCCAGGCATCCCTACCCCCCGACTGTCCTGCGGGCAGCTGGCCCCGGGAGTGCAACATCCGGGGGAGAATCAAGGTGCCCTCCCCTCCCGTTTCGTCCAAGTGTCACCCACGTTGCCTTGGGGCAACAATGGCAGAAGGAAACATCTAGAGCCTCCAATTCCCTGTGGGTGGAGGAAGTGAGCCTTGCTTGCCAGCAGGATGGCCTCCTCAGGCCACACTGATGTTCCCTGGGACTCCCTCTTCAAGGCCCATCCTTAGGGAAACGCTTAGAAATGCACTGCTCTAGCCCTTGAGAGCTTATGAATTGGGGTCCTGTCATAGCTGCCTCAGACAAGAGATTTTGAAGCGGAAATGATGAACGTGTGAGCGGGGTGAACACTAGTTGAGTGGATGGGGGTAGGGAGGAGGGTGTGGGGAGGGGGTGGCTCTGTGTGGAAAACTAATGAGCCTGCTGGGACATTGGGGTTGGAACTGGCCCCCAGGCAGAAACTCTGGGGGAGGGGAGGCGCCTTGATGGGTCTCAGAATCACTGCACCTGGGCTGGATTTGGGCACTTTCTACACTGACTGCTGGAGCTTTCTTGCTGTTCCCCCGAAAAGTTAACTGGTGGCTTTGGCGGCCTGTCCCAGGCATGGCAGGGGCTCTCCTATTCTGGAAGGTAAGCCCCCAGGCCCAGGGAGGCAGGCACAGGACGTGAGACCGAAGGAGGAGCCCCCAGAGGACTGCAACACCCGCAGCGGGCCCTGACACCGCCCACGCTGAGGACCCACGAGGAGCATCAGCTCCATGTGCATATGCGGAGTGTCATCTGTGTGGATTCCAGTGGGTCCCCTGTGTGCTGGGTGTGTGACTGTCCTTCTCTTCCCCACAGGTGCTCAGCCCCAGACCACTGCCTGGCCAGGTGAGTCTCCGATGACCTTCCTCGGGATGTCCCTCTACTCCCTGCCCCACCCCCACCCCCGTTCCCCCCACAGTAGGGGAAACACAGCACTTTGCAGAACCCGGTGGGGACACACTATTTTCCCCTCCATCCCTGAGTCTCCTGGCTGGGGTTTCGTAACTGGACTTGGGATTTCCAACACGGCTACTCCCCATTCATCCACCTAAGCTGTCATCCTCTGCTGGATGCTCTCCCACAGAAGGCTGGCTGCAGGTTCAGAGAAGCCGGAAGGTGTCCTCCTACCTTTGGCCCCATTGCAGTCCTGGCAGGGGAGAGCTTTGTGGAGAGGGAACACGGTAACCACCGACCGTCTGTCGGTGGAACGTGACAGCAGGCCCGAGTCCCTGCGTCCCCCATCCGGGCCACACCGCAGACTCCACGGGGCCACATGTGCACCCAGAAGTGACAGAGAGAGCGCCCAGGGGAGGGCGGGTCGTGAGTGACCTTAGTGTTCTGGGTTCCAGGAACCCGCATTGGCTCCGGCCTCTGGGCAGCCCCTCAGATGTGCCGGGGGGCCCGAGGTTCATGCAAGGGAGGTAGCAAAGTTTTCTGATGAGGAAAGGAACATCCAGACTCAGAGAGGTGGAGGGAGCTGGTGGACCTCAGACGGGGCCCTTGTCCCAGGTGAACCAGCTGAGCGGGAGGCTGGCTCCGCGCATGCACAGGGAAGCGGCAGTCTGGCCTCTGTGGGCCGGTCCTCTAGGTGACCAGCGGAGTCCTGGTCCAGATGCTCAGCAGACATCCTCCGGGCGGAGGTGGTGGTCAGCGTACGTCCTGTTTGCCTCTCAGTGCTGCCGGGTCCTCTGCAGGTCTCTCAGGCAATGGACGGCTGTCCGGGACAGGGGGGGAATGTGCCCGACCTGCTCCTGTCTGGCCGGGTCCCAGCATCTCCACGGGCTCAGCCAGAACCCGGGCAGGAGCATCCAGGAGCCACCAAGCTGCCAAGCAGGGGGACGGTCTTGTCCTTCCCCCGGTAGCTGTGGTGCTGCAGCCTGGGTGTGTCCTGGGTGGGTTGGGGATCCCTTCCTGCTCACCTCTTTTTGGACTTGTGGGCCGCATCCCTGCATGTGAGCACCCCGTGACATGGGCAAAACAGGGTGTCTCTGCTCCTCCCCCTGTGACGACGATGAGCTCCTGGGCTTATAGAGAGGTGACTCCCTTTAGGGAGTGGGGTGCAGAGTTGCCATCAGGAAGTCTCTTGAGTCTGCAACCTGCCTTCGACCTGTGCCCAAAAGAGAGACATGACTTGGGGTCCTGTGTTGCCCTCTAGAGACCGAATCGGGCTTGGCTCTGAGGCTGGTGAACGGAGGTGCCAGGTGTCAGGGCCGAGTGGAGGTCCTGTATCGAGGCTCCTGGGGCACCGTGTGTGACGACAGCTGGGACGTGAACGATGCCAACGTGGTCTGCAGGCAGCTGGGCTGTGGTTGGGCCACGTCAGCCCCAGGAAGTGCCCGGTTCGGTCAGGGTTCAGGGCCGATTGTCCTGGATGACGTGGGCTGCTCCGGGTATGAGACCTCCCTGTGGAGCTGCCCCCACAGGGGCTGGAACAGCCACAACTGTGGGCACCAGGAGGATGCTGGTGTCATCTGCTCAGGTGAGCCTCAAAGGAGCTGGGTGTCCCCCTCCGGGGGTATGGTTTCCCCTTCCATTCTGACACACTCTCAAGGCTTTTTCTACATTTCTGTTTTCCCTGAAATCTCCGTAGACCTTTGCTCAGCATTAGTATTAGCTTTGGCCAAGCCACCAGGTATGAGGATGGCGAATGAGACTGTGCGCTTGCTTCCTTCACGGGACAGTCGCCAGCGACGGTTGTACGTTCTACTAGGGGAAAGCGTGTATTTGTCTCTGTTCTTCAGCTGAGAAGTCCTGGAGGGACTCTTAGCAGCCTGCTGGCAATTGTCGCCTTCCTCCCAGCCATCTCCCTGTGCTCAGATGACACTCAGTAGGTCCATGCTTGTTCCAGATGCAGGGTAGGCTGTAGGATTGACAGTGACATGAGTTACGTGCTCAGTGGAAAGGTAGTCTTCGGGACAGCCTCGGGGCCGACGGAGCGGGTCCCTTGGAGGGGTGAACGGTCCAAGGTGGCACCTTGGTGGGGCTGGGAAGCTGTCTCTGGCGGTCTCCTGCTGCAGAGGCTCAGGTCCTGGGCTGCTCAGGCCGTGAGACCTACCTGTGGAGCTGCCCCCACATCTCCTGGAACACACCCAATGTGGGGCCTTGGAGGACGCCAGTGCCATGTGCTCAGGTGGGCCTCAAAGATGTCGCTGCAAGCATCTGGGGTGATCTTCGCTGAGATACACGTACTTCCCACTCCAGGGCCCCCCTGAAGCCGCTCCCAGGCATCCCTACCCCCCGACTGTCCTGCGGGCAGCTGGCCCCGGGAGTGCAACATCCGGGGGAGAATCAAGGTGCCCTCCCCTCCCGTTTCGTCCAAGTGTCACCCACGTTGCCTTGGGGCAACAATGGCAGAGGGAGCGATCTAGAGCCTCCACCTCCCTGAGCCTTCCTTTCCAGCAGGATGGCCTTCTCAGGCCACACTGCTGTTGTCTGGGGCTCCCTCCTCAAGGCCCATCCTTAGGGAAGTGGTTGGAAATGTACTGCTCTCAGCCCTCGACAGCTTGTGAATTTGGGTCCTGTCACAGCTGCCCCAGACAATAGGTTTCAAGCGTAAATGATGAATGTGTGAGCGGGTGACCACTAGTTGAGTGGATGGGGGTAGGGAGGAGGGTGTGGGGAGGGGTGGCTCTGTGTGGAAAACTAATGAGCCTGCTGGGACGTTGGGGTTGGAGCTGGCCGCCAGGCAGGAACGCTGGGGGGGGCGCCTTGATCGGTCTGAGAATCATGGCACCTGGGCTGGATTTGGGCACTTTCTACACTGACTGCTGGAGCTTTCTTGCTGTTCCCCCGAAAAGTTAACTGGTGGCTTTGGTGGCCTGTCCCAGGCATGGCAGCGGCTGACCTGTTCTGGAGGGTAATCCCCCAGGCCCAGGGAGGCAGGCACAGGACGTGAGACCGAAGGAGGAGCCCCCAGAGGACTGAGACACCCGCAGCGGGCCCTGACACCGCCCACGCTGAGGACCCACGAGGAGCATCAGCTCCATGTGCATATGCAGAGTGTCGTCTATGTGGACTCCAGTGGGTCCCCTGTGTGCTTGGTGTCTGACTTTCCTTCTCCTCCTCACAGGTGCTCAGCCCCAGACCACTGCCTGGCCAGGTGAGTCTCCGATGACCTTCCTCGGGATGTCCCTCTACTCCCTGCCCACCCGCCCCCGTTCCCCCTACTGTAGGGGAAACACAGCACTTTGCAGAACCCGGTGGGGACACACTGTTTTCCCCTCCATCCCTGAGTCTCCCGGCAGCTAGTGCTTCGTAACTGGACGTGGGATTTCCAACGCTCCCTTCTCCCCATTCATCCATCTAAGTTGTCATCCTCTGCTGGATGCTCTCCCACAGAAGGCTGGCTGCAGGTTCAGAGAAGCCGGAAGGTGTCCTCCTACCTTTGGCCCCATTGCAGTCCTGGCAGGGGAGAGCTTTGTGGAGAGGGAACACGGTAACCACCGACCGTCTGTCGGTAGGACGTGACAGCAGGCCCGAGTCCCTGCGTCCCCCATCTGGGCCACACCGCAGACTCCACGGGGCCACATGTGCACCCAAAAGTGACAGGGAGAGCGCCCAGGGGAGGGCGGGTGGTGAGTGACCTTAGTGCTCTGGGTTCCAGGACCCCGGAATGTCTCCGGCCTCTGGGCAGCCCCTCGGATGTGCCAGTGGGCCCGTGGCTCATGCAAGGGAGGCAGCAAAGGTTTTCTGATGAAAAAGCGAACATGCAGACTCAGAGAGGTGGAGGCAGCTGGTGGACCTCAGACGGGGCCCTTGTCCCAGGTGTACCAGCTGAGCGGGAGGCTGGCTCAGGGCACGCACAGGGAAGCGGCGACATCCGGGTGGGGAACAGTCCTGGTGCCGCTGCAGACTCTCCCGGAGCTTCCTTCCTGTGATGTGTAACCCCGACCTTTCTTGGTTGCCCCTTCCAGAACCCCCACCGGTCACATCCTTGCCTGCTCCATTACCAACAGGTAACTGTCCCTGTCCACCTCTGTGGGGCTCGCTCTCTGCTGCTGGATACAGGTTGGGTTTGAATGGGACACGAGAAGGCTCAGGGTGTGGCTTTTGTTATCCTTGTCCCTGTGAGTGAGACAAGAGTCCGTGAAGGCCAGATGCAAGGTCAGGTCTTAGTGGGCGAGTCCACTAGGTGACCAGTGGAGTCCAGATGCTCAGCAGACATCCTCTGGGAGGTGGGGGTGTGTCAGTGTACGTCCTGGCTGCCTCTCAGTGCTGCCGGGTCCTCTGCAGGTCTCTCAGGCCATGGACGGCTGTCCAGGGAGGGGGTGAAACTGCCCGACCTGCTCCTATCTGGCCGGGTCCCATCATCCCCAGGAGCTCTGCCAGAACCCGGGGAGAAGCACCCAGGAGCCACCAAGCTGCCAAGCAGGGGGACGGTCTTGGCCTTTCCCCGGTAGCTGTGGTGCTGCAGCCTGGGTGTGTCCGGGTCCCTTCCTGCTCACCTCTTTTTGGACTGTGGGCTGCATCCCTACATGTGAGCACCCCGAGACACGGGCAGAACAGGATGTCTCTGCTCCTCCCCCTGTGATGACGATGAGCTCCTGGGCTTGTAAAATGGTGACTCCCTTTAGGGAGCGGGAGGGAGAGTTGCCATCAGGAAGTCTCCTTGGTCTGTAACCTGCCTTCGACCTGTGCCCTGAAGAGACATGACTTGGGGTCCTGTGTTGCCCTCTAGAGACCGAATCGGGCTTGGCTCTGAGGCTGGTGAACGGAGGTGCCAGGTGTCAGGGCCGGGTGGAGGTCCTGTATCGAGGCTCCTGGGGCACCGTGTGTGACGACAGCTGGGACATTAACGACGCCAATGTAGTGTGCAGGCAGCTGGGCTGTGGTTGGGCCACGTCGGCCCCAGGAAGTGCCCAATTTGGCCAGGGCTCAGGGCCGATTGTCCTGGATGACCTGGGCTGCTCCGGGTATGAGACCTCCCTGTGGAGCTGCCCCCACAGGGGCTGGAACAGCCACAACTGTAGACACTATGAGGATGCTGGTGTCATCTGCTCAGGTGGGCTTCAAAGAAGTTGGGCGTCCCCCTCCTGGGGTGTGGTTTCCCCTTCCTTTCTGACACCTTCTCAAGGCTTTGTCTACATTTCTGTTTTCCCTGAAAGCCCCTCAGCCTTTGGCTTAGAATTAGTATCAGCTTTGGCGAAGCCACCAGGTATGAGGTTGCTGAATGAGAGCAAAGATCCAAACCGAAAGTGACGCCTAAGCCGTGATTCTCCCCTGTGACAGTGCCAGCCAGGGGCAAAGGAGGGAAGTTCTGTAGGGGTCTCGGAATGGAGGTCATGGGCTAGGACTGCAGATGGCCCAGGATTTGGTTCCTGAGTCTGGACGGCAGCCCCTTCCAGAGCACGGAAATGCACGTGGGCACCAGGTCTGCTGTGGGCAGGGCAGTGACCCCTGCGTGGCCCAGGCTTGTCATCACCTGTGGTCGGTTCTGACAGATCACACATGCGATCTGGGCCTGGAGCAGGACTCCTCAGTCTTGTACCTCAGCGGACTGGTAACAGCCGGGAGACTGATGATGGGTCTTGGGGTAACTTGGTCATCTAGACGTAGAGCTTATCACCCTGACATGGAAATAACGGACGCTGGTCTGCAGGGACCTGTCACAAGGAGCATTTCTACAGGGGTGTGGCTGGCAGGGCCCCATCCTCTGTGACCGGGGACACGAGGGACTGAGCAGCTCACCTGCTCAGCATCACCCCCTTTGCTCCCCTTGGGCCACTTGTGTGCAAGTGTCTGATCTGCCTTCTCTCCTCACAGCTGCCCGGCCGCAGTCCACGCTCACGCCAGGTGAGTCCTGCTGCCTCCAGTCTTCGGGGTGTCTTCTCTCTCCCCAGTCACCTCAACAGCCCCAACCAGTAGTCCTGAGAGGGGTGTGTGGAGGATCTCCACCTGTCAGTACCTTCCTAGGTCGCTCTAGATCCTGTGGATGGTTCCAGATGAGCCCCTGTCACATGGGTCCTCTGAGCTGGCTCAGCGAGATAAGGGCTTTACAGCGACACAGTGTTCCCCACTGAGAGTAGGGTGACAGTGGGGGTCTGTCCTGGGGCCATTTGGACTTGCAAGCCTTATCTGGACCAAGAGTTCTCTGTGAGGAGAGAACAGATCTTCATCACGTCCTGCAGAGTCGAGGCCATGCTTTTACTGGACAGCGCTCAGTCAGGAGAGCCCAGACGTTGCTCTTGGGGGATTGTACCAGCTCATGGCCCTTGTTGTGGACATTCGAGGGCATGGTTTGGGCTCACTGCAAACTCTCAGGAAAGGGCCCTTTCTCCCCCAGACAGTGGAGCTCCTCAGTCCCCACTGTCTCAGACCCCAGTTATAGGTCATTAGGCCAACCTTGATTCTGTAGATCTCCTTTCTGATTCTGCTGTTTTCCCTCCAGATTGGTGGGACACAACAACTCCTACCCATGGTAAGCATCACTGGAATCCTGCCAAAGTATCAGTGTTCAGTGTTCCAGTCAACAGGCCTGGGTGCAATGCCTGAACCTTGGGTTGGGCCTCTGAGCTCACAGCCTCAACCAATGTGGAGGGTTGCCTTCACTTACCAGAAATATGGATGGCTTTTACCTACCAGCTATGGTGCATATTAGTCAAGACATTTTGGTTTGCAAGTGATAGGCCCCGAATTGATACTGCCTTAAGCTACAGGGGGCGCAAAGGCTTACCTATCTAGACATTGAGTGGTAGTTCTGTCCAGGTACAGCTGGATCCAAAAGTTCCAAGATGTTCTGTCAAACTATACATTTCTAACGTCCTCTTTCTTATGTTTTGGGGGTTCACTGTCAGCTTGCTTCCTGCATGGGATAGTTACAATCCACAGTTCTACCTCCTACTAGGAGAAAGTGTCTATTTGTCTCTGGAGGGACTCTTAGCAGCCTGCTGGCAATTGTCGCCTTCCTCCCAGCCATCTCCCTGTGCTCAGATGACACTCAGTAGGTCCATGCTTGTTCCAGATGCAGGGTAGGCTGTAGGATTGAAAGTGACATGAGTTACGTGCTCAGTGGAAAGGTAGTCTTCGGGACAGCCTCGGGGCCGACGGAGCGGGTCCCTTGGAGGGGTGAACGGTCCAAGGTGGCACCTTGGTGGGGCTGGGAAGCTGTCTCTGGCGGTCTCCTGCTGCAGAGGCTCAGGTCCTGGGCTGCTCAGGCCGTGAGACCTACCTGTGGAGCTGCCCCCACATCTCCTGGAACACACCCAATGTGGGGCCTTGGAGGACGCCAGTGCCATGTGCTCAGGTGGGCCTCAAAGATGTCGCTGCAAGCATCTGGGGTGACCTTCGCTGAGATACACGTACTTCCCACTCCAGGGCCCCCCTGAAGCCGCTCCCAGGCATCCCTACCCCCCGACTGTCCTGCGGGCAGCTGGCCCCGGGAGTGCAACATCCGGGGGAGAATCAAGGTGCCCTCCCCTCCCGTTTCGTCCAAGTGTCACCCACGTTGCCTTGGGGCAACAATGGCAGAAGGAAACATCTAGAGCCTCCAATTCCCTGTGGGTGGAGGAAGTGAGCCTTGCTTGCCAGCAGGATGGCCTCCTCAGGCCACACTGATGTTCCCTGGGACTCCCTCTTCAAGGCCCATCCTTAGGGAAACGCTTAGAAATGCACTGCTCTAGCCCTTGAGAGCTTATGAATTGGGGTCCTGTCATAGCTGCCTCAGACAAGAGATTTTGAAGCGGAAATGATGAACGTGTGAGCGGGGTGAACACTAGTTGAGTGGATGGGGGTAGGGAGGAGGGTGTGGGGAGGGGGTGGCTCTGTGTGGAAAACTAATGAGCCTGCTGGGACATTGGGGTTGGAACTGGCCCCCAGGCAGAAACTCTGGGGGAGGGGAGGCGCCTTGATGGGTCTCAGAATCACTGCACCTGGGCTGGATTTGGGCACTTTCTACACTGACTGCTGGAGCTTTCTTGCTGTTCCCCCGAAAAGTTAACTGGTGGCTTTGGCGGCCTGTCCCAGGCATGGCAGGGGCTCTCCTATTCTGGAAGGTAAGCCCCCAGGCCCAGGGAGGCAGGCACAGGACGTGAGACCGAAGGAGGAGCCCCCAGAGGACTGCAACACCCGCAGCGGGCCCTGACACCGCCCACGCTGAGGACCCACGAGGAGCATCAGCTCCATGTGCATATGCGGAGTGTCATCTGTGTGGATTCCAGTGGGTCCCCTGTGTGCTGGGTGTGTGACTGTCCTTCTCTTCCCCACAGGTGCTCAGCCCCAGACCACTGCCTGGACAGGTGAGTCTCCGATGACCTTCCTCGGGATGTCCCTCTACTCCCTGCCCCACCCCCACCCCCGTTCCCCCCACAGTAGGGGAAACACAGCACTTTGCAGAACCCGGTGGGGACACACTATTTTCCCCTCCATCCCTGAGTCTCCTGGCTGGGGTTTCGTAACTGGACTTGGGATTTCCAACACGGCTACTCCCCATTCATCCACCTAAGCTGTCATCCTCTGCTGGATGCTCTCCCACAGAAGGCTGGCTGCAGGTTCAGAGAAGCCGGAAGGTGTCCTCCTACCTTTGGCCCCATTGCAGTCCTGGCAGGGGAGAGCTTTGTGGAGAGGGAACACGGTAACCACCGACCGTCTGTCGGTGGAACGTGACAGCAGGCCCGAGTCCCTGCGTCCCCCATCCGGGCCACACCGCAGACTCCACGGGGCCACATGTGCACCCAGAAGTGACAGAGAGAGCGCCCAGGGGAGGGCGGGTCGTGAGTGACCTTAGTGTTCTGGGTTCCAGGAACCCGCATTGGCTCCGGCCTCTGGGCAGCCCCTCAGATGTGCCGGGGGGCCCGAGGTTCATGCAAGGGAGGTAGCAAAGTTTTCTGATGAGGAAAGGAACATCCAGACTCAGAGAGGTGGAGGGAGCTGGTGGACCTCAGACGGGGCCCTTGTCCCAGGTGAACCAGCTGAGCGGGAGGCTGGCTCCGCGCATGCACAGGGAAGCGGCAGTCTGGCCTCTGTGGGCCGGTCCTCTAGGTGACCAGCGGAGTCCTGGTCCAGATGCTCAGCAGACATCCTCCGGGCGGAGGTGGTGGTCAGCGTACGTCCTGTTTGCCTCTCAGTGCTGCCGGGTCCTCTGCAGGTCTCTCAGGCAATGGACGGCTGTCCGGGACAGGGGGGGAATGTGCCCGACCTGCTCCTGTCTGGCCGGGTCCCAGCATCTCCACGGGCTCAGCCAGAACCCGGGCAGGAGCATCCAGGAGCCACCAAGCTGCCAAGCAGGGGGACGGTCTTGTCCTTCCCCCGGTAGCTGTGGTGCTGCAGCCTGGGTGTGTCCTGGGTGGGTTGGGGATCCCTTCCTGCTCACCTCTTTTTGGACTTGTGGGCCGCATCCCTGCATGTGAGCACCCCGTGACATGGGCAAAACAGGGTGTCTCTGCTCCTCCCCCTGTGACGACGATGAGCTCCTGGGCTTATAGAGAGGTGACTCCCTTTAGGGAGTGGGGTGCAGAGTTGCCATCAGGAAGTCTCTTGAGTCTGCAACCTGCCTTCGACCTGTGCCCAAAAGAGAGACATGACTTGGGGTCCTGTGTTGCCCTCTAGAGACCGAATCGGGCTTGGCTCTGAGGCTGGTGAACGGAGGTGCCAGGTGTCAGGGCCGAGTGGAGGTCCTGTATCGAGGCTCCTGGGGCACCGTGTGTGACGACAGCTGGGACGTGAACGATGCCAACGTGGTCTGCAGGCAGCTGGGCTGTGGTTGGGCCACGTCAGCCCCAGGAAGTGCCCGGTTCGGTCAGGGTTCAGGGCCGATTGTCCTGGATGACGTGGGCTGCTCCGGGTATGAGACCTCCCTGTGGAGCTGCCCCCACAGGGGCTGGAACAGCCACAACTGTGGGCACCAGGAGGATGCTGGTGTCATCTGCTCAGGTGAGCCTCAAAGGAGCTGGGTGTCCCCCTCCGGGGGTATGGTTTCCCCTTCCATTCTGACACACTCTCAAGGCTTTTTCTACATTTCTGTTTTCCCTGAAATCTCCGTAGACCTTTGCTCAGCATTAGTATTAGCTTTGGCCAAGCCACCAGGTATGAGGATGGCGAATGAGACTGTGCGCTTGCTTCCTTCACGGGACAGTCGCCAGCGACGGTTGTACGTTCTACTAGGGGAAAGCGTGTATTTGTCTCTGTTCTTCAGCTGAGAAGTCCTGGAGGGACTCTTAGCAGCCTGCTGGCAATTGTCGCCTTCCTCCCAGCCATCTCCCTGTGCTCAGATGACACTCAGTAGGTCCATGCTTGTTCCAGATGCAGGGTAGGCTGTAGGATTGACAGTGACATGAGTTACGTGCTCAGTGGAAAGGTAGTCTTCGGGACAGCCTCGGGGCCGACGGAGCGGGTCCCTTGGAGGGGTGAACGGTCCAAGGTGGCACCTTGGTGGGGCTGGGAAGCTGTCTCTGGCGGTCTCCTGCTGCAGAGGCTCAGGTCCTGGGCTGCTCAGGCCGTGAGACCTACCTGTGGAGCTGCCCCCACATCTCCTGGAACACACCCAATGTGGGGCCTTGGAGGACGCCAGTGCCATGTGCTCAGGTGGGCCTCAAAGATGTCGCTGCAAGCATCTGGGGTGATCTTCGCTGAGATACACGTACTTCCCACTCCAGGGCCCCCCTGAAGCCGCTCCCAGGCATCCCTACCCCCCGACTGTCCTGCGGGCAGCTGGCCCCGGGAGTGCAACATCCGGGGGAGAATCAAGGTGCCCTCCCCTCCCGTTTCGTCCAAGTGTCACCCACGTTGCCTTGGGGCAACAATGGCAGAGGGAGCGATCTAGAGCCTCCACCTCCCTGAGCCTTCCTTTCCAGCAGGATGGCCTTCTCAGGCCACACTGCTGTTGTCTGGGGCTCCCTCCTCAAGGCCCATCCTTAGGGAAGTGGTTGGAAATGTACTGCTCTCAGCCCTCGACAGCTTGTGAATTTGGGTCCTGTCACAGCTGCCCCAGACAATAGGTTTCAAGCGTAAATGATGAATGTGTGAGCGGGTGACCACTAGTTGAGTGGATGGGGGTAGGGAGGAGGGTGTGGGGAGGGGTGGCTCTGTGTGGAAAACTAATGAGCCTGCTGGGACGTTGGGGTTGGAGCTGGCCGCCAGGCAGGAACGCTGGGGGGGGCGCCTTGATCGGTCTGAGAATCATGGCACCTGGGCTGGATTTGGGCACTTTCTACACTGACTGCTGGAGCTTTCTTGCTGTTCCCCCGAAAAGTTAACTGGTGGCTTTGGTGGCCTGTCCCAGGCATGGCAGCGGCTGACCTGTTCTGGAGGGTAATCCCCCAGGCCCAGGGAGGCAGGCACAGGACGTGAGACCGAAGGAGGAGCCCCCAGAGGACTGAGACACCCGCAGCGGGCCCTGACACCGCCCACGCTGAGGACCCACGAGGAGCATCAGCTCCATGTGCATATGCAGAGTGTCGTCTATGTGGGACTCCAGTGGGTCCCCTGTGTGCTTGGTGTCTGACTTTCCTTCTCCTCCTCACAGGTGCTCAGCCCCAGACCACTGCCTGGCCAGGTGAGTCTCCGATGACCTTCCTCGGGATGTCCCTCTACTCCCTGCCCACCCGCCCCCGTTCCCCCTACTGTAGGGGAAACACAGCACTTTGCAGAACCCGGTGGGGACACACTGTTTTCCCCTCCATCCCTGAGTCTCCCGGCAGCTAGTGCTTCGTAACTGGACGTGGGATTTCCAACGCTCCCTTCTCCCCATTCATCCATCTAAGTTGTCATCCTCTGCTGGATGCTCTCCCACAGAAGGCTGGCTGCAGGTTCAGAGAAGCCGGAAGGTGTCCTCCTACCTTTGGCCCCATTGCAGTCCTGGCAGGGGAGAGCTTTGTGGAGAGGGAACACGGTAACCACCGACCGTCTGTCGGTAGGACGTGACAGCAGGCCCGAGTCCCTGCGTCCCCCATCTGGGCCACACCGCAGACTCCACGGGGCCACATGTGCACCCAAAAGTGACAGGGAGAGCGCCCAGGGGAGGGCGGGTGGTGAGTGACCTTAGTGCTCTGGGTTCCAGGACCCCGGAATGTCTCCGGCCTCTGGGCAGCCCCTCGGATGTGCCAGTGGGCCCGTGGCTCATGCAAGGGAGGCAGCAAAGGTTTTCTGATGAAAAAGCGAACATGCAGACTCAGAGAGGTGGAGGCAGCTGGTGGACCTCAGACGGGGCCCTTGTCCCAGGTGTACCAGCTGAGCGGGAGGCTGGCTCAGGGCACGCACAGGGAAGCGGCGACATCCGGGTGGGGAACAGTCCTGGTGCCGCTGCAGACTCTCCCGGAGCTTCCTTCCTGTGATGTGTAACCCCGACCTTTCTTGGTTGCCCCTTCCAGAACCCCCACCGGTCACATCCTTGCCTGCTCCATTACCAACAGGTAACTGTCCCTGTCCACCTCTGTGGGGCTCGCTCTCTGCTGCTGGATACAGGTTGGGTTTGAATGGGACACGAGAAGGCTCAGGGTGTGGCTTTTGTTATCCTTGTCCCTGTGAGTGAGACAAGAGTCCGTGAAGGCCAGATGCAAGGTCAGGTCTTAGTGGGCGAGTCCACTAGGTGACCAGTGGAGTCCAGATGCTCAGCAGACATCCTCTGGGAGGTGGGGGTGTGTCAGTGTACGTCCTGGCTGCCTCTCAGTGCTGCCGGGTCCTCTGCAGGTCTCTCAGGCCATGGACGGCTGTCCAGGGAGGGGGTGAAACTGCCCGACCTGCTCCTATCTGGCCGGGTCCCATCATCCCCAGGAGCTCTGCCAGAACCCGGGGAGAAGCACCCAGGAGCCACCAAGCTGCCAAGCAGGGGGACGGTCTTGGCCTTTCCCCGGTAGCTGTGGTGCTGCAGCCTGGGTGTGTCCGGGTCCCTTCCTGCTCACCTCTTTTTGGACTGTGGGCTGCATCCCTACATGTGAGCACCCCGAGACACGGGCAGAACAGGATGTCTCTGCTCCTCCCCCTGTGATGACGATGAGCTCCTGGGCTTGTAAAATGGTGACTCCCTTTAGGGAGCGGGAGGGAGAGTTGCCATCAGGAAGTCTCCTTGGTCTGTAACCTGCCTTCGACCTGTGCCCTGAAGAGACATGACTTGGGGTCCTGTGTTGCCCTCTAGAGACCGAATCGGGCTTGGCTCTGAGGCTGGTGAACGGAGGTGCCAGGTGTCAGGGCCGGGTGGAGGTCCTGTATCGAGGCTCCTGGGGCACCGTGTGTGACGACAGCTGGGACATCAACGATGCCAACGTGGTCTGTAGGCAGCTGGGCTGTGGTTGGGCCACGTCGGCCCCAGGAAGTGCCCGGTTCGGTCAGGGTTCAGGTCTGATTGTCCTGGATGATGTGGGCTGCTCAGGGAATGAGTCCTCCCTGTGGAGCTGCCCCCACAGGGGCTGGAACAGCCACAACTGTGGGCACCAGGAGGATGCTGGTGTCATCTGCTCAGGTGAGCCTCAAAGGAGCTGGGTGTCCCCCTCTTGGGGTATGATTACCCTTTCCATTCTGACACCTTCTCAAGGCTGTTTCTGCATTTCTGTCTTCCCTGAAATCTCTTTAGCTCTTTGCATAGAATTAGTGTTAGCTTTGGCCAAGCCACCAGGTATGAGGTTGGCAAATTGGACTGTGCGCTTGTTTCCTTCACGGGACAGTCGCCAGCGACGGTTGTACGTTCTACTAGGGGAAAGCGTGTATTTGTCTCTGTACTTCAGCTGATAAGTCTTGGAGGGACTCTTAGCAGTCCTGCTGGCAATTGTCGCCTTCCTCCCAGCCATCTCCCTGTGCTCAGATGACACTCAGTAGGTCCATGCTTGTTCCAGATGCAGGGTAGGCTTTAGGATTGACAGTGACATGAGTTACATGCTCAGTGGAAAGGTAGTCTTCAGGACAGCCTCGGGGCCGACGGAGCGGGTCCCTTGGAGGGGTGAACGGTCCAAGGTGGCACCTTGGTGGGGCTGGGAAGCTGTCTCTGGCGGTCTCCTGCTGCAGAGGCTCAGGTGCTGGGCTGCTCAGGTTGTGAGACTGAAGGAGTAGCCCCCTAGAGGACTGAGACACCCGCAGCGGGCCCTTATACCATGCATGCTTTGGACCCACTGAGGAGTATCAGCTCCATATGTATATGCATAGTGTCATCTGTGTCGATTCCAGTGGGTCCCCTGTGTGCTTGTTGTCTGACTTTCCTTCTCCTCACTGGTCCTATGCCCGAGACCACTGCCTGGCCAGGTGAGTCTCTGATGACCTTCCTCGGGATGTCCCTGTATACCCTGCCCACCCGCCCCCATTCCCCCCACTGTAGAGGAAACACAGCACTTTGCAGAACATGATGGGGACCATTATTTTCCCCTCCATCCCTGAGTCTCCCTCTGGTGCTTCTTACCTGGGCTTGGGATTTCCAACACTCCCTTCTCCCCATTCTTCCAGCTAAGTTGTCATCCTCTGCTCGATGCGCTCCCAAAGAAGGCTGGCTTCAGGTTCAGAGAAGCTGAAAGGTGTCCTCCTGCCTTTGGTCCCATTACAGTCCTGGCAGGGAGAGCTTTGTGGGGGTAGGAACATGGGCACCACCGACCGTCTGTCGGTGGGATGTGATTGCAGGCCTGAGTCCCTGTGTCCCCCATCTGAGCCACACTGCAGACTCCACGGGGCCATATGTGCATGCAGAAGTGACACGAAGAGCGCCCAGGGGAGGGCGGATCATGAATGACCTTAGTGCTCTGGGTTCCAGGAACCTGTATTGGCTCCAGCATCTGAGTAGCCCCTCAAATGTGCCGGTGGGCCCTTAGCTCATGCAAGGGAGGTAGCAAAGGTTTTCTGATGAAAAAGCGAACATGCAGACTCAGAGAGGTGGAGGGAGCTTGTGGACCTCAGACGGGGCCCTTGTCCCAGGTGAACCAGCTGAGTGGGAGGCTGACTCAGGGCACGCACAGTGCAAGCGGCGGTCTGGTCATTGCGGGCCAGTCCACTATGTGACCAGTAGAGTTCTAGTCAGATGCTCAGCAGACATCCTCTGTGGGTGGGGAGTGTGGAGTCAGTGTAGATCCTGGATGCCTCTCAGTGCTGCTGGGACCTCTGCAGGTCTCTCAGGCCATGGAAGGCTGTCCGGGGCAGTGGGTGAAACTGCCCGACCTGCTCCTGTCTGGCCGGGTCCCATCCTCTCCAGGAGCTCTGCCAGAACCTGTGCAGAAGCACCCAGGAGCCACCAAGCTGTAAAGTAGAGGGATGGTGGCCTTCCCCCGGTAGCTGTGGTGCTGCAGCCTGGGTGTGTCTGGGGTGGGTGGGGGTCCCTTCCTGCTCACCTCTTTTTGGACTTATGGGCTGCATCCCGCATGTGAGTAACCCGAGACACGGGCAGAACAGGATGTCTCTGCTCCTCCCTCTGTGATGACGATGAGCTCCTGGGCTTATAAAAGGTGACTCCCTTTAGGGAGTCTGAGGGAGAGTTGCCATCAGGAAGTCTCCTGAGTCTGGTACTTGCCTTAGATCTGTGCCCTGAAGAAAGACATGACGTGGGGTCTTATGTTGCCCTGTAGAGACCGTATCGGGTTTGGCTATGAGGCTGGTGAACGGAGGTGACAGGTGTCAGGGCCGAGTGGAGGTCCTGTATCGAGGCTCCTGGGGAACCGTGTGTGACGACAGCTGGGACATCAACGATGCCAACGTGGTCTGCAGTCAGCTGAGCTGTGGTTCGGCCGTGTCAGCCCCAGGAAATGCCTGGTTTGGTCAGGGCTCTGGGCCTATTCTTCTGGATGAACTACGGTGCTCAGGGAATGAGACCTTCCTGTGGAGCTGCCCCAACAGTGGCTGGAACACCCATAACTGTGGGCACCAGGAAGATGCTGGTGTCATTTGCTCAGGTGAGCCTCAAAGAATTTGGGTGTCCCTCTCCTAGGGTGTGTTTTCCCCTTCCATTAGTGATGTCTTCTCAAAGCTTTTTCTACACCTCTGTTTTCCCTGAAATCTCCTTAACTCTTTTCTTCAGTTATTATAATTTTGGTCAAGCCACCAGGTATCATGATAGTGAATGATAACAAAGATAGAAACTGAAATTAACACTTAAGCCGTGATTCTCCACTGTGACAGTGCCAGCCAGAAGCAAAGGAGGAAATTTCTGTACAGGGTCTTTGAATGGTGGTCATGGGAAAGGACTGTAGATGTCCCAGGGTTTGTTCCTGAGTCTGGAATGAAGGCCCCTCCAGATCACAGAGATGCATGTTGGCACATGGTCTGCTGTGTGCAGGGCAGTGGCCCCTACACGGCCCGCCAGACACAGCCTTGTCATCACCTGTGGTCGGTTCTCAGAGATCACACATGGGATCTGGGCCAGGGGCTGGACTCCTCGGTCTTGTGCCTCAGTGGACCAGTAACATCAGGGAGACTGATGATGGGTTAGGGGCAACGTGGTCACCTAGACATGGAGTTTGTCACTCTGACATGGAAATAATGGACGCTGGTCTGCCAGGACATTTCACAAGGAGCATCTCTGCAGAGGTGTGGCTGGCAGGGCCCCACCCTCCATGACTGGGGACACGAGGAACTGAGCAGCTCACCTGCTCAATATCATCCCCTTTGCTCCTGTTGGGCCACTTGTGTGCAAGTGTTTGATCTGCCTTCTCTCCTCACAGCTGTCCAGCCCCAGCCCACACTCAGGCCAGGTGAGTCCTGCTGCCTCCAGTCTTCAGGGATGTCTTCTCTCTCCCCAGTCACCTCAACAGCCCCAACCAGTAGTCCTGAGAGGGGTGTGTGGAGGATCTCCACCTCTCAGTACCTTCCTAGGTCGCTCTAGATCCTGTGGATGGTTCCAGATGAGCCCCTGTCACATGGGTCCTCTGAGCTGGCTCAGCGAGATAAGGGCTTTACAGCGACACAGTGTTCCCCACTGAGAGTAGGGTGACAGTGGGGGTCTGTCCTGGGGCCATTTGGACTTGCAAGCCTTATCTGGACCAAGAGTTCTCTGTGAGGAGAGAACAGATCTTCATCATGTCCTGCAGAGTCGAGGCCATGCTTTTACTGGACAGCGCTCAGTCAGGAGAGCCCAGACGTTGCTCTTGGGGGATTGTACCAGCTCATGGCCCTTGTTGTGGACATTCGAGGGCATGGTTTGGGCTCACTGCAAACTCTCAGGAAAGGGCCCTTTCTCCCCCAGACAGTGGAGCTCCTCAGTCCCCACTGTCTCAGACCCCAGTTATAGGTCATTAGGCCAACCTTGATTCTGTAGATCTCCTTTCTGATTCTGCTGTTTTCCCTCCAGATTGGTGGGACACAACAACTCCTACCCATG
The DNA here is from genome assembly GCF_009834535.1 of Camelus ferus. Classification (NCBI taxonomy): domain Eukaryota; kingdom Metazoa; phylum Chordata; class Mammalia; order Artiodactyla; family Camelidae; genus Camelus; species Camelus ferus. Next base: position 8,532,696 of record NC_045706.1, read on the forward strand.
GTAAGCATCACTGGAATCCTGCCAAAGTATCAGTGTTCAGTGTTCCAGTCAACAGGCCTGGGTGCAATGCCTGAACCTTGGGTTGGGCCTCTGAGCTCACAGCCTCAACCAATGTAGAGGGTTGCCTTCACTTACCAGAAATATGGATGGCTTTTACCTACCAGCTATGGTGCATATTAGTCAAGACATTTTGGTTTGCAAGTGATAGGCCCCGAATTGATACTGCCTTAAGCTACAGGGGATGCAAAGGCTTACCTATCTAGACATTGAGCGGTAGTTCTGTTTTCAGGTACAGCTGGATCCAGAAGTTCCAAATGATCTTATCCCCTCTTTCATATGTTTTTGGATTGATTGTCAGCTTGCTTCCTGCGTATGCTAGTTGCCAGCCACAATTCTGCATCCTACTAGGGGAAATTGTCTTTTTTTTTTAACAATTTTTTTATTGAGTTATAGTCATTTTACAATGTTGTGTCAAATTCCAGTGTAGAGCACAATTTTTCAGTTATACATGAACATACATATATTCATTGTCACATTTTTTTCTCTGTGAGCTACCGCAAGATCTCATATATATTTCCCTGTGCTATACAGTATAATCTTGTTTATCTATTCTACATTTTCAAATCTCAGTCTGTCACTTCCCACCCCCTGCCCCCTTGGCAACCACAAATTTGTATTGTATGTCTATGAGTCTGTTTCTGTTTTTGATTTGTGACTTTTTTTTTTTTTTAGATTCCACATATGAGCGATCTCATATGGTATTTTTCTTTCTCTTTCTGGCTTACTTCACTTAGAATGACATTCTCCAGGAGCATCCATGTTGCTGCAAATGGTGTTATGTTGTCGGTTTTTATGGCTGAATAGTGTTCCATTGTATAAATATACCACCTCTTCTTTATCCAGTCATCTGTCGATGGACATTTAGGCTGTTTCCATGTCTTGGCTATTGTAAATAGTGCTGCTATGAATATTGGGGTGCAGGTGTCCATTTTGAAGTAGGGTTCCTTCTGGATATATGCCCAGGAGCAGGATTACTGGGTCCTATGGTAAGTCTATTCCTAGTCTTTTGAGGAATTTCCATACTGTTTTCCACAGTGGCTGCACCAAACTGCATTCCTACCAGCAGTGAGGAGGGTTCCCTTTTCTCCACAGCCTCTCCAGCATTTGTCATTTGTGGACTTTTGAATGATGGCCATTCTGACTGGTGTGAGGTGATACCTCATTGTAGTTTTGATTTGCATTTCTCTGATAATTAGTGATATTGAGCATTTTTTCATGTGCCTATTGATCATTTATATGTCTTCCTTGGAGAATTGCTTGTTTAGGTCTTCTGCTCGTTTTTGGGTTGGGTTGTCTGTTAGGGGAAATTGTCTTGTTTGTCTCTGGAGGGAACTTCAGCAGCCTGCTGGCAATTGTTTCCCTCTCCCCAGCCATCTCCTTGTGCTCGGATGACATTCAGTACGTCCATGGTTTGTTCAAGTTTAAGGGTCAGCTTCAGGTTTGAAAGTAACATGAAGAGGTGCTCAGTGGAAAGGTAGTCTTCAGGACAACCTCAGGTCCGATGGAGCAGGTCCCTTGTAGGGGTGAACAGTCCAAGGTGGCACCTTGGTGGGGCTGGGAAGCTGTCTCTGGTGGTCTGCTCCCTCAGGGGCTCAGTCCATCCCAGTGGCCCCTGGGGATGCAGGCTGTGGGCTTCCCTTCTTCCCAGCTGCATCCCAAGGCTGGGTTCAGCAACTGAATTTCTGGCTTTGAGGGGCTCCAGTTAGAAATCATGTGTAGGTCTGCCCCCACCCAAGGAGTCTGTAAAATGGCTTCTTGGGGATAAAATGTGATGAACAGGCTTGGATCAGATCCTCTTGCTGCAGAACCTTAACCAGAACCCAGAAGTCTTTCTCTGAAAGAATTCTGAATCTCACTCAGACCTCAGGACGACTTCCTTCAGGAGACACAGAAGAGAGTCAATTTTCCTATCTCTTTCCAGGATCTGATTCTGGTTTAGCGCTAAGGCTGGTGAATGGAAGTGACAGGTGCCAAGGCCGAGTGGAGGTCCTGTACCAAGGCTCCTGGGGCACCGTGTGTGACGACAGCTGGGACATCAACGATGCCAACGTGGTCTGCAGGCAGCTGGGCTGTGGTTGGGCCACGTCGGCCCCAGGAAATGCCCGGTTCGGCCAGGGCTCAGGGCCAATTGTCCTGGATGAGCTGCAGTGCTCAGGAAATGAGACTTACCTGTGGAGCTGCCCCCGCAACCCCTGGAACACCCACAACTGTAGGCACTACGAGGATGCTGGGGTCATCTGCACAGGTGGGCTTCCAAGGCTTTGAACCTCTGTTTTAGTGTGATTTTCTCCAAAAAACTGCTCTTCTTTGCCCAGGGCTCTCGTTATCCTGAGTGTCCCTGAAAGATGAGTAATTTCCTAATGGCATCAGTGGTTACAGTGGCATCCCTGGGTTTCATGTGTCTGAAGTATCACTTTCTCAGCGGCCCCTGGAGCAGACAAGGGTGCAATGGACACTAAGGTTGTAAGAATGAATTCCCCCAAAACCTTTTGTGTGTGTGTGTGTGTGTGGAGACTAATATGTGAGGTTGACATTTAATATTCAGCTCTCCTGGACAAGTCCCAGATCGCCCTTCTCCGGCCAGGGAGGGGCGGGCCCTCAGCATCTCTCTCAGGAGCCTGAAGGGTTCACTGCAGCACATCATGGGTGCCCAGGCTGACCCTGTGTCCTCTTTCTTGCAGGTCCACAAATCGATCCTACCGTCGGAGGTGCGTCCCTGCAGAGCAACCCAGCAAGATTCCTCTCTGCAATCCCCCCTCTCAGTCCCCAGAAGGAGAAGGAGGAGGGCAGGCCCCTCCTGGGGAGGGGTGTCCCTGGGAGGACTCTGGAATTTGTTTCGGTGACCAGCTGAGCTCCCAGGACCCTGGCTGTCGCTCAGCTCTGCCTGGAGGGCCCTTCTGGTCTCCTGTCATCACCTGCTGCCTCTGTTCCTTAAGGGACCTTGTGGGGGAACAGGATTTGTTCCCCTGGTCATTTTGGATGACAATAACTATCGCAGTCGTCCCGTGGAGCACTGTGACCATGTTACTGACATGGCCAAGTGGCACTCTTGCAAATGTTTGTCTGTTAAAGGATTCCCTCACGTTGAGAGCAATCCCCAAAATGATCTTCATGGCACAGCAAACATATCTAGTGCCAAATATGTTGGGAAGTGCTGTGTACTCCAGCCCATTTGGACCGCCACAGTATAAGTGGGAAAGGTCAAGGCTCTGAGAAGTCCTGCAGAAAGAAAAAGGATTTAGTTTCTCTATCGACCATGGAATTAAAGAATTATCCAACAATATCCTAACACTGCTTCATTTTCTTTCTAGATGTCCTGGGTCCATCAACTACCACCACAGAGAGTAAGTGTCACATTTTCCCTCCTGAGCTGTAGGGCACGGGTTTCTCATCCCCATGCTTGGCTGTCCATGAAGTGGTGCCTACACCCACAATGCCCACCTGTACCTGCACACCCCACCCCCCTGGCTCCCTCTCCACCCTTGCCCCCACCCAGGGCCAACACAGAGCTTGCACACGCTCAACCTTCACATCTCCCCTGTCCCCGAGAGGACTTTTGTTTTAATTAAGGAAATCTCCTTCCCCTTCTTTGAAGTGAATGAGGTAAGTGGTTCTTAAAAGAATAGACTTCATGGCCTTTATTTCCTGGAGTCAGATAATAATAAGTGTTGCTGAGGACATGGAGAAATCAGAACCCTCATCCACTGCTAGTGGGAATGTAAAATGGAGCATGCAGTTTGAGATGAAGCCTGGTGGTTCCTCAGAAAGTTATGTCCCAGCTATTCTACTAGTAGACATATACTCAGGAGGAAGGAAAGCATACGTCTGCACAGAAACTTACATACAGATGTTCGTGGGTAGCAGCATTATTCCTAATGGCCCGAAAGTGGAAACAGCCTGAATGTTCATTATGGTGAATGGACAAACAGAATATGGTATATCCATGCAGTGGAATATTACTTGGCAATAAAAAGACGTGAAGTCCTGGTACACGTGCATACATGCTACAACACAGAGGAACGTTGAAAAGATTATGCTCAGTGAAAGAAACCAGTCACAAAAGACCACATATTGTATGATTCCATTTATATGAAATGTCCAGAATAGACAAATCTATACAGACAGTGGATTAGTGGTTGCCTAAGGCTGGGGGTTTTGGGGGAAAATGGAAAGTGCCTGCTGTTGGGCACAGGGATTCTCTTTGGAGTGATGAAAATGCTCTAAAATTGACTGTGATGCTGATTGCAGAGCTCTGAATATACTACAAATCATAAAGTTCTAAACTTTGGAAAAAATAAGAGTTATGAATGAGGAAAAACAGTTTTAATTTAGATCACTACTGAGGAGTACATATATATTTTTAAGTGGTCTATTAAAATAAACTAACCAACAAAAAGTTTGAATGCACACTATCACTCTCTGGTAAATAATAATAGCTAACATTGTTGGGTGCTTGTTACACGCTGGGCACTGTTCTAAGGGTTTACATGTATTATCTCATTTAACATCTATCAGAATCTGATCATGATCACTCCCGTTTTTCAGATGAAGAAACTGAGGCAGAGAGGTTAAGTAACTTGCTCAGGATCACGGAGCTGATAAAGGCAGAGCCAAGATGCAAGCCCCGGCCTTCTGTGGCAGAAACCTTGTTTCTGACCCCCCCCCTTTGCACTGCTTCTTGTCAAGCAGCATGTGTTACCGTCCCCGTGTGAAACTAGAGAAGGGCTTCAGGAACGTGTTGCCCATTGTCCTTATCTGGGCAATACAAGGCAGCAAGGGGGGGAGAAGAGGGGACACACCCTGGCCCTGGGTTTGCCACCAGCACCCTGGGGGTCCTAGTGACTCACCTTGCTGAGCCAACACCTGCGCAGCCGAGGGTGAGGGAGTCTGGGCTCTGTGATGCTGGGGCTTCTTCCAGGTGGATCACGTAGGATTTGTACCCTCTTCAGTGCTGTTTGGTGACCCTGGGGATGAGGAAAGACCTAGGGGTTATTGATTGGCCTTTGGGATTTGCTGTGAGGCAAGGCCATCACCTTTCACAACATGAGTCTTTCAGATGCCAGCTTGAGATTAGTTAGTGGGAACTCCTCCTCCTGTCCCGTATGTGCCGGGCACGTGGAAATTCACTGTGATGGCCAGTGGGGGAAGAATCTGTGATGATAACTGGGGCATTCAGGATGCCCAGGTAGTCTTCAGGCAGCTAGGCTGTGGACAGGCAGTGTCAGCCCCAGGAAATGCCTATTTTTGGCTCTGGCTCTGGCCCCATCACTTTGGATGATGTTGAGTGCTCAGGGAATCTACGCTCTGGCAGTGCCGGAACCAAGGCTAGTTCTCCCATAATTGTGCCCACTCCAAAGATGCTGGAGTCTTTTGCTCAAGTATTGCATGATGTCGCTCATGGAAGGCCCACCTCTGACCCGCTACAAGTGAAAGCTGGAGGCTGGTAGCTAATGGTGTCTGCAGTTCAGTTCAGGGGGTGGGGACACGCAGGAGCTTTCCAGCCTGTCCCCTTGGCCTGTCCACTCCAGGAGACCATGCAGGGCCCACTTGCTCTCCGGTGAGGCGGGGGTCATTATGCTGAACACACAGCTGGTGCCCAGTGTGTTTCACTCTCTCGTTTGCTTTGTGACCTTTAGCAACGAATTCATCTTGCTAAGCCTCAGTTTCCTCGTTTATTAAGAGATGGTCAGGATAGAACCTGCTTCCAACGGTGATTAGAGAATTGAATGCAATTGCATGTGAACCCTTAGAACAGCTCTGGACAAGTAGGAAGTGATAAATAAATGACGGCGTTATGACCTTGGCTGTGCCGCTGATGACCCCGCGTAATGATGCGGCTGAGGGAGCCACTGTGGAAACCCATGTAGGTCCCCTCCTGACATCACAGGCCTCCACAGCAGTAACTCAGGGGACCAGGGTGCACTCGCTGATTTCCAGCCACACTTTAGTAACCACTTTCTTTCTATCCCTTTTTAGGAACCTACTCAACAACAACTCCCGGTAAGTACCTGTGGTTTCCATCTCACCGCCTGGCTGCCCCTTCCTGCTGCTGGTCCCTGGGCTGCAGGTCATGTCGCTCACTCTCCAAAGTGTTTGCCTCTCCCGCCTTTCCTGGCTCGCGGCGTCCCCTGCAGCTGATGTCCCAGGCCGAGGAGAGCTGGGCCTCTCCCTAGGTTTCCCTGTTAGTAGCCTGGTCAGTCTAAGATTCCAATTTCTGGTCGGTCCCCAGGAGAGGCCAGACCCCCTGCCCCGTTTTGGTCCCGCCCATCCCACCCCTGGTTTTGGTCCTGCCCCTCCCTCCATCCCCGGTTTTGGTCCCCCACCCCCGCCCTGGTTTTGGTCCTGCCCTTCCCCTTGGACACTACACCCTGGTCCGTGCCAGCTGGAAGCAGCCTGCTTCATTGCTGAGCTCGTGTGTAACCAGCAAAAGCTCCCGATTGGCTGCCCCTGAGCTGCTGCCGAAGCCCTGAGTTCCTTCCTCTCCATCCCCACCCTCACCTCCTCACCACCTGGCTTCCCCTTCCCTCCCCTTCCCTCTGCAGCTAGAATTGTCTTTACAAAAAGCCAGTGTCATTTCCAGCCTTGAGACTGATTCCTCAGGGCTTCCTGGGCACAGATCCTCACTGCTCAGGGCCACCTCTAGGGCTCTCCATGACTAACCCTCTTCCCTCTCCTGCCTGCTCCATCCACACCGAGGTTCCCCAAATGTGCCAGGTACTCTCATACCTCGGCACATGTTCCCTCTGCCAGGAACACCCCTTTTCACCTTTTTGCCTCACCTCCCTGATTACCTGAGCACCTTTCCCTGCTCATCTGGGTCAGGAACCAAAGCTCCAGGCTCCTACCACTTCCTGGGCTTTACTCCACCACAGCCCCATCCCGCTGCACTGGGATTCGCTCTTTTCCATCCCCTCCTCTAGGCTGGGTGCTCCCTGAGGGTCAGGCCTGTATCCAGGATCTCACTGTGAACCCAGGGTTGGCACATTTCTGGCACAGAGCCAGCAAGCACTCAACAATCGCTATCTTTTCTCTCTGTCAACAGATTTCTTTCACAACAGCACTCAGGCCAGCCGGTAAGTTCTGAGCTCCCTGAAAAGTCCCCTTTGCCTTTTCCTCAATGACAGTGACACAGGGAGGGATGACAAGAATGATGTGGAGATGGCTTCCCTAAGTGTAGCCTCCCGCGAGGGGCACCCGGCTGACCCTCAGTGGGTCATCTGGGTCTAGGCACCTCCTGGCGGGTTTCTGTCTCGGGAACCGTGGAAACATTTCCCCCAGGTGACTGTGCAATGTGTACTGCGGGTCATCAGCAATTCCATTTTGTCCCAACAGCAAATTATTCCTGTGGGGGCTTCCTGTCCCAGTCCTCAGGGAACCTCCACAGCCAGTTCTACCCTGAGAACTATCCGAACAACGCCAAGTGTGTGTGGGACATTGAAGTTGAAAACAATTACCGTATAACTGTGGTCTTCACAGATGTCCAGTAAGTGTGTGGGGGAAGGGGGACCTAGCACTTCAGAAGACATATGTGTCCCATTGACTTTTCGGGGGTTCAATTTTTGACTGAGCACAGGGGCAGCCATGGAGGTGGGGCCAGGACAAGGGCCTGGGTTTAAAGTTGCAGCTCTGTCACTAACTTGCTATGTGATCACAAGAAATCACTTAACTTCCTGAGCCTTAAAAGAGGAGAATCAAATAGCTGCTGTCCTCCCCTCACTGGTTACTGGGAAGGTCACAATAGAAAGTATATGAAAATACCTGGAAAATGTCATCCCATGGAAGGGATTGTTGTTAGGAGTAATAATAACACACAGAATCCTAGTAACAATCACACCAGTTTTTCTGAACCCGTTTGTCTCCACTCCCCTCTTTTTTGGGGGTGAATTCCAGGGGTCAGGCAGAGGTGGGGAAATCACTGCTGGAGAGGTTAGGTTAATCTGCTCCTCATCCAGCGAAGAGTGGGAACCACTGTTTTAAGCAGAGGAGACATCATCAGTACCACATCGATACATGATTGGTTCAAGGAGGGGGTGACCTCACTGGGGAACCACTGTTTTCTAACGTCCAGGGAAAGGGGACCACCATTTGCTCTCGAACAGCCATCACTGAGCAAAACAGTTCTCACTCTTGATTTCTGGTTGCAGTGGCCTTGGGAGTCTGCGCTGGAAATTCATTTGAGGTTTTGCAAAAGATACAGTATTATTTTAATCTCGTCATGATTACAATTAATTTTTTTAAATTGAAGTACAGTCAATTCCAATGTGTCAGTTTTACAGTTCATTTTGGATTTGGGGGACTGCACTTGTGGCTGGTGAGATCCTATGGAGGAAGGCTGACCATGACTGGTTCTTTAGCCAGCATCTTACAACAGTGACCACCGCCATGTGTTGTATCATTTATATCCATACGTTGTATCATCTGAGCCTCACAACAGCTCTCTTCCGTGCACGTGGATAGGGAGATTTCACCTTTGTAAATAAGAAACGATCTTCAGAGGTTATTTGACTTGCCCAATATTTATTTGTTCAATTATTTGTTTCTATCAGTAAGAATTCATGGATGTTTATTTTATTCTATGGCCAACTGGGGTCTTTTTGATCAAAGAAAAGATCTAAGTCAGGATGTGATCCTTTCTCACATGATACAGAGAGCTGTCAGGGGAGGGGCCACAGACCTCATGTGTGTGACCCCAAAATGCAGGGCTGAGACCCGTGCCTGGAGGCCATGGGAAGATGAATTTCCATTCAATTTAAGAACATCTGATAAACTAGTGGTTACCAGTGGGGAGAGGGCGGGGGAAGGGGCAATTTAGTGGCAGGGAATTAAGAGGTACACAACTATTATGCATAAAAAATGCTATAAGGACATATGGTACAACATGGGGAATACAGCAACTATTTTGTAAAAGCTATAAGTGAAGTATAACGTTTAAAAATTGTGACTCACTATATTGCACACCTGTAACATATATTATACATCAACTATAGGTCAATTGAAAAAAAGAAATCTCTTATTTTCAATGATTAACTTTGTCGGGGTTTCTGGCTTAGAAAGGTGTGACCGCTCTCACGGCGATCTGATCCCCTGCACCAAATCCTGGTTAAAAGTGAAGCCAAACCTGTGTGTTCCGTCCCTGCAGGCTTGAAGGCGGCTGTAACTACGATTACATTGAAGTGTTTGACGGCCCCTACCACAGCTCCCCGCTCCTCGCCCGGGTCTGTGACGGTGCAAGGGGCTCCTTCACCTCCTCTTCCAACTTCATGTCCATCCGCTTCGTCAGCGATGGCAGCATCACGAGGAGAGGGTTCTGGGCTGAATACTATTCCAGTCCTTCCCCTCAGAACACAAGTAAGTCCCTGATGGTCAGGGGTGGGGCTCCTCTGAGAGCCTTCCGCTGCTCAGCCCCCCGTGGCTGTGAAATAAGAAGCCAGAGACACCTTGTCAGGTCACCAAGGCTCCATCCAGCACAGAAAGGGGCCAAGAGCGGGGGGTCTTGGCACTGTGGCTGCTCAGAAATGGCCGATGGTGGCCTATTGGCGTTTCTGTGGTCAGCAGAGACTAGGAAGAAGGGGCAAGACGATGCTTTCAGCACCTACTGAGATGTCAGTGCTGAGGGCCACATGGCTTGAGGCCTTGTGACCTTCCCAGAATGAGGGACACTGCAACCATTTCCTGAGACCCAGCACATCTGGCTGCTACACTGAGATGGATGGAGCCGGTCACTCAACCACATCTGGCAGAGGCCAAGGGACACAGTCTGAACCGTTAAATGGATTGATTTACAGACCGGCCGGGGACCGGGCTATGCTGGCTCTCTTTTGCAGGCAGGATTTTAAGCTCTGACCCACCCCATGGCTAAAGGACCGATGTTTAGGTCCATAGCTAAGGATGTTGATTTCACAACATCCCCAAAACCCACCCCCAGTGCTACTTCACTTTATGGATAAATGGTAACTTGGCAAAACATTTCACTCATTTCACATCCTGCCTCCATTTCTCCATCAGAGGAATCCTAAGTCCTTGTGTCCTCCCAGGGCTGTCGTGAGAGGGAGACTGACTTGGTCACAGGGCACGTGGGGTGGCAGGGAACCGGGTCCTGAGGGGACCATTTGCCCACCATCTTGGTCTCTGCACCTTTATATGGGCTCGGAGGGCGCTGACTGACTGCACTGTCCACCCTCGGTCCCCAGAGCTGCTCTGCCTGCCGAATCACATGCGAGCCAGCGTGAGCAGGGGCTACCTCCAGTCCCTGGGCTACTCTGCCTGGGACCTTGTCATTCCCAACTGGAACAGGAACCGCCAGTGTCAGCCCCAGATAACAAGCAGCCAGGTGACCTTCACGATTCCCTACTCCGGCTGCGGCACCGTCGAGCAGGTGAGCCTGGGGCTTCCCCTCCAGCTCCTGCTGAGCGAGCTTTCTTACAGTGATGTGTGCTGTGCTTTTTGAATTCTGGGGACCCAGAAGGCATGCTTATGGTATAACTAGCATGTATTTGGGATGAAGATATAAATTTGTTTCTTGGTGCCACGATGTCCTTGTAGCCACATCCAAGTAGAAGAAAGGAGGAGGCAGGAAGTTCAGCAGGGGCTTTTTCCAGCATCCTTTAGCAGAGAGGGTGCCTGGCAGGCTGTGATCAGGTCGGCAAGGGCCACAGCAGCTCCCGGGGCAGCTCCAGGTTTCAGTGGACCTGGAACTTACACAGGTTGGGGTGGGTGGGTGAGAGAGGTGGATACCTCATTCAAGGAAAGAATGCAAACACATCTTACTTTTAGAAATCTTACAAAAACACACAGCTATTCCAGTGCATTGCTAGGCCTTGGAGGAACCCATGTCCGCAGGGACCCTGAAGCTCAAGCGTCATTAGCTTCACAGGAAATTGGCATCTGCAGCTGCCGTGTGTTGAGTTGTCACTGTCTAGGGGATCAACTGTCTTGGTTGGCCTGGGACCTCACAGCTTTTAGCACGGCGGAGTCCCATGTCCCAGGCAAACCCTTGATCCTGTCACCCTACAAGTGGCAAACCCTGAGGTTAGCCCGTGTCCTACCACCCAAAGCCCCACCAAGACGGTGCAGCCTCCTCTCATCATCACCCCACTTTAAAAATAGGGAGACTGGGCCTCCAGGGGGCAAGCAGGTTGCCTGAGGCTGCTCAGCCAGGAAGCAGTAGGACTGACGTTAGACTCTGAGAATCTCCAAGATGTTACACTGAGTGAAAGCAGCCAGACACCCCCGATTCCCCACCTGCGACCCATTTCTACAACATTGAGAAATGCAGAACCAGCGTCTGAGGGGAGGGGCGGCCTGCGAGGGGCGCGGTGGCACTGTGGGGGCCGGTGGCGGCGCTGGGCATCTTGCTGAGGTGGGTTACTCTCAGAGCTCACTGAGCGGTACCCTGACAGGGGTTGCATTTAATTTTACGTACATCGATTTTCAATTCTCCATCCTAAGTTCTGAATTTTGGCTGCCACCTCAGTAATCACTTCAAGATTTTGTCAGTCAGGGAGCAGACGCGGGGCAGACACTTCTGTCAGGTTGAGGACTGCAGCAAATGTGCCCCCTGGAATGCTCGCGTCTGTGCAAGGTGTGTGACACACACATTCAGAGGGCTTGTCATTCACCAAAGACACACCGGGCGTTTGCTGCGGGCCAGGCTTGGCGCCCTGAGGAGGCTGTTCCTTAGCTGGCAGGGTCAGGAGAAACAGCGGGGGGGGGGGGGGGCGGCACTCGTTTAGCTAACCAGATTGGCCTGAGGGTCTGCAGTCGCCACTGGGGTCATCCGTCTCCCTCTTGACAGTCCCCGCAGACACGAGATCGCCTTCCCAGAGGAACTGAGTGGGTCAGGGAGACTCACAGGCAGAGAAGGGTACAGAAGAGTCAGGCCATGCAAACGTTCTGGTCGATCTGGCTTTCATATTTTACCCTGTGAATCAGTCGTGTTGGATTCTGGTTTGTCATGAGTTTAGTTGGTAGGAGTCAGGCCACAAAGGTGACCATCCCTGCTAGTTCTAGACGTGACATCTGCCCATCCCATCCCTGTTGCTCCATCTCTGTCAGGAGCTGCCAAAGCCACGGGCCAGCCCTGGTCTTCTAACTTTTTTTTTAATTGAAGTATACAATGCTGTGTTAATTTCTGGTGTACAGCATAGTAATTCAGTTATTACATATATATATATTCCTGGTTGAGGGCAGCACATGCTACATCCTTATTCTTCTGTTATTTAAATACCTGTATCCGTACCAAACTGTGCCTCCGGGAAGCCAGTGTTTCCTTCATCCTTGCAACTCCCAGTGGCCCTGGTGTGGGGTAAGCCTTTATGATCAGATTATTAATGGCTTATACATATGCCAGGCACTGAACTAGGAGTTCCACGTGAGTTTCAAAATTCTTGGGACAACTTTTACTCGCATTTAATCATGAGGAAATGGAGGTTTACAGAGAATAAGCCACTCTCCCAAGGCCACATGATCCTGAGCTGTAGAGCCGGGATCAAAGGCAGGGCAGCATGCCCTGTACCTGGCGTTTTCTGCATCTCCTCCAGGTGCCCATTTAGCGGGTGCCTGACAAATGTTGTTCATGCGGCCGAATTAATGAGGGATGCCAGGTGGAAGAGTCCGAGTCTCTATGGGATAGCAGCGTGTCTGCTAGACCTCCCATTCCATCCTGAGTGCTTTCAAACTGAGCAGGTATCTAATCATGAATCTTAATTTAAAACCAGAGCTGCTTCTTATGATCAAGAAGTAAACCTGCCCTCCACGTTCATTGTTTTCAGAGTCCAGCTTGACCACAGAAACCACAGACAAAAGTGGACTCTAAGAAAACCTTCATGTTAATGTGCAGAGTTAAATTGAAGGTACCTTGTTTGTTTTTGAAAGAGTAACATGGCAATAATGTTTATATGGTTTATTTCTATAACCACTGGCACTCAAATACAAAGCTCCCAATCTTTTCCTTAAGAAAATGTAAATGAACTTATTTACAAAACAGAAATAGACTCGTAGACATAGAAAACAAACTATGGCTACCAGGGAGGAAGGGGAAGTGGAGGAATAAATTGGGAGTCTGGGATTTGCAGATACCAACTACTATATATAAAATAGATAAACAACAAGGTCCTGCTGTATAGCACAGGGAACTATATTCAATATCTTGTAATAGCTAATAATGAAAAAGAATATGAAAAGGAATATGTGTATATGTTTGTACAACTGAATTACTATGCTGTACACCAGATATTAACACAACATTGTAAACTGAGTATACTTCAATTAAAAAAAAAGAAAAGAAACTATAAAGGGAGAAAACGTAGTGTATTTCCCGTAAAGGGATGGAAGTCATCCTCAGTCTCACTAGACCTGAGTCCAAAGTGTGGGCTCTGGCGCCCCCTTCAGGCCAGCGCCTCCCTCTGCAGGGAGCGAAGGGAAACTCGTGGTCAGAGAAAGGGGGCAAGGGTCTTGGGGTGGCAAAATCACCTTAAGTTACTTGTTAAACGTTTCTCTTTTCACATGTTTTCTGGACAGGACAGACTCAGAGCTGAGTTCTGCAACTTCAGGCATGAAATGAAAGCCTTTCCAACACATTTTGTTCTAAAGACTAGTTTTATTTAGCTCATATATGTGCTGGCTTCAGAAGGGAATCTGTCTTTCTCCCAAACGACCAGGAATGAACTTTTGCTCCTGACAGTGTGCAGCGCTAAATGTGACTAAGTGACAGACTTTTTTTTTTTTTTTTTAAAGTAAGGCTTACATTTTAGGACTTCCGTTTAGGCCACTAGGGTATTATTTCTGTGTTCATTCTTGCAAAGACATCCACAGCTGGTGGGAACTCATAACTTGCTGTTGGGAAGGGAAGAGTCCCCCAGTCTCCACCTGGTGATGCCGCTCTTGTGCTTGGCTCACCTGAGGCCAGATGGTCATGACCATGGGGTTTCCAGGGGCACCTGTTTGCCTGTGTCCTCTTGGCCATTTGGGCTGGCTGCTTACGGCTCCACCCTTCATTCCTCACAGGACTTTTGCTGGGCTCTTGTCCCCTGGACCTTCCTCCATTCTCTGGACATGAATTGATGCCACTGATGCTACTGTAAACAGTACACCAAGCCCTGGGAAAAGAGAGACGCTTACACATACCCTTTCCTTGAGATGCTCACAGACCACCAGGTGCAAGGCTCTTGTCTCTGGAAAGGTCGCTCTCACAAGCAGATCTGTCAAACGGCATGAGAGACCAACATTCTTAGGAGTTAGCTGTCCTTGGTGAAAGGCACAATAGGAAATGGTCCTGAGGTTTGGGGAGTGAAAAAGCAAAGTGTGACAGGAAGTGCTCCAGCGTTGCCATGGCTCACCCATTGGTCCATATGAGCCTCTGGGGAGGCTCCTACCCAGAGGCCGGAGACGCACCCCAGCTGTAACTGGGTCTCTGTCGCTTCTGGCTCCGGCAGCTCCGGACACCAGGCTGCAGTAGCTACTGACCCATCCAAACAGCGCAGTGAGAACTGATCCCACCAGCCTCTCCCACGTGACCGCCTCCCCTGATTTCCCCTAGCAGCAGTGGAAATGAAACAGAACCAGCCAGAAGGGCCCTGAGCCGTGGAGTCCAGGCTCAACTTAGGTGTACAGCAGGGGTAGGGCTCATAAAGACTCGCCCATCTTTCCCTGAGCAGCAGCTCCCAGAGGCGCCAATGCCTGGCTCACACTGTGGTCCCCATCACGTGGTAGAGGAAAGGGGATGTGTGAAGGAGGGAGTCTTGCTGGTTAAGCGTATCTGTCCCCGGGTAACGGTAACCATGGCGATAGTCATGCACCATCTCTTGTGGTTCCAGGAGGGTTATGAAATCTTGTTCCATCACTTCCCTCTCATTCTGCGCAAAACCAGCAATGAGATGCCCTTAGTCGGGACATTTGCCTGACTGCTCTCCTGCCTGCCTCTCCCAGGTGGACAACGACACCATCACCTATTCCAACTTCCTCAGAGCGGCTGTTTCAAGTGGCGTCATCAAGAGGAAGAAGGACCTCCACATCCGTGTCAGCTGCAAGATGCTGCAGAACACCTGGGTGAACACAGTGTACATTGCTAATGACACCATCGAGGTCAAGAACGTGCAGTATGGGAATTTTGACTTGAACGTGTCCTTTTATACTTCCTCTTCATTCTCTTATCCTGTGACCAGCAGCCCATACTATGTGGACTTGAACCAGAATTTGTACATTCAGGCTGAAATCCTCCATTCCAACACCTCCTTGGCCTTATTTGTGGACACCTGTGTGGCGTCACCACATCCCGGTGACTTTACATCTTTGACTTATGATCTAATCCGGAGCGGGTAAGGACATGTCTTCATGGGATAGGCTTCAACCTTTATCTGATAAATCAAACAGCACTAGCCCAGACCTCAAGAAATGCAGATTTGCTCCCAGTCGCTCAAGCTTAGTCAGGTTATCATCTCTGGGTGTCTGGAGAATTCAGTGACTTATTACTGGTCAAGTAGGCTAGTTACAAAGTGAAATTGGACGAGCAACTGGTCCAATATTAAGAAGACTCACTACTAGAAAGACATGTTTGTCGTGGGAAAAACACTGATTCTGAAGCAGATTGAGGTTGAGATGCCAGCTCTGCTACATACTAGCTGTGTCACTCTGGGCAGAGGGTCACACCTCTCTGAGCCACTTTCTTCAGCCATCAAATGAGCCTAGTGAAGCCCATGTCACAGCCTGTAGGAGGATTAAATGAGAAGGAGCAGATGGGGCCCCAGGCAAAGAGCAGGCCTGGCACGAATGTTGCCTGAAGGCAGCAGGTGGTCTCCTGACCTCCATCTTCTGAGAATGGATGTTGTCAGAGTCCATGGTTCCAACCAAGCTCAAGAGACGCAGAGGTGAGGCGGTGGTGCCCATGCTGGGGCCAGGGGTGCCCAGGATGGGCTGCTCCACCATAGTCCTCCTTCTCTGGGTGACAGGACTCTGGGGAAGTGGGATTTGCCTCTTCTGAGCTCATACAGGGGTCCCAGGACACTGGCACATGCAGCGCTCATCCCTGCCCTGTCGTGTCTGCCATCGGCGTGCGCACCGTCTCTCGGCTTACACGTCGACCTTGGCACCTCAGTAACAATTTCTTCCCATAGAAGTGGTGCTGACAGGGTGAGGGACTCTGCTGGGAATGAGCCTTGGGAGGTTAAATTTCACATCTCCCGGAGATCCTAGAAACAGCATCTCTTTCCAGGCACAGTTTGAATTTGTGTCAGGTGGGTGAGGAGATGTGGATCCTTGTCTTGCTCAGTTTAGGCAGTTGGTTCAGTTCACAGCAGCCCCACTGGCAGCAAAGATGTCGCAGAAGCTTACCCACATCCTCTTTCTACAGCGAGTAACAAGGTCACATGTGAATTTATGTCAAATGAGATTAATGCAGATGCGTGAGAGATTTGGTCCTTTTCTGGATCTCAAGGTTCATTTTGGTCAAATTCAGGCGTGTGTATGTATATAACGTGATGCACTCTTCTCAGAGGAGGGGGAGGTGCACGTGAGGGTAGACGTGTCCCAGCTGCGCCTGGAGCGGAGGCGCACTGGCTGCAGAGCAGCCGCCTGGGCGCCCATGGCAATAACCCGGAGCCACTCCCGGCCACGCCCAGGCGTCTCCTGTACCTTCTGTAGATTTGGCCTGTGCCGGGGCTCGGGTGCCTTATTTTCAGACTTTCCGCGGGGGCTGTGAATTGCGGTTTGGGTTCCGAAGCTCCGGCCCCCACAGGCCACCCCGACGGCTGCGGCGTCAGTGCGGTTCCTGCCCGGCGGCCCCGGGTTCACCTGACCTCGTGTACGACTGTCCCAATGAGTCCCTGGGTCCTTCCCCTCTCAGCTTTGCTGCTAAGTGACCGCTGGGGGAAGGAACTTGGGCTTGGAGAGGACGTGGGTGCAGGGGAGGAGGGAGCTCTGAGAGGCACAGGGAAGGGAGGGCGTGGGCTCCGGGTCGCACTTCCCAGCGGAGTCAGGCTGCCCTGGTGACAGCTCCCACCCAGCGCAGACTTTTCCGCCCCCACCCCCGGGCCAGTTTCCTTGCTCTTCTCTCTGCCCGCGTCCCCGCAGCCCTACCGCTGGGGGCGCCCGTGAGTCAGCACGAGCTGCTTCCTCCGCGGGGGCCGCTGGGGGCCGCCCTCGGCCATCCCCTAGGACAGCACCTCCCGGGGCACTCTTAGGTGGCTTTGCCCCGCACACCGGGGAGACGAGGTGCCTGAGGGAATGAGGACGTGGCTGGCACTGGAGCAGCAGGCCCTGGACCAGCAGGCCCTGGACGGCACTCAGGCCCGTGTGGAAAACGCCGCCGCCCGGGGCTCCGGGCAGCTGCAGGACCAGAGACACGGGAGCACCAAACACACCAGAGAGCAGGCGATGGCCACTTGCCAGCCAGGCCCTGAGACCACAAAAGGGAAGGGAATGTCCCTTCCTCGTGCCCTCTCTCTGGCCGGGCTGCTTCCCTGACTCAGCGGCGGTATTGAGCTCACGGGTACTGAGCATGCGCTGTGGCGGAGGGAGGGGGGCTGCTGGTCCACGTGGACCCCTGGGCGGAGGTGCTGCCTCGAGATGCTGCCCATGTGCTAGGGCTGCCAGGACCTCCCCGCGGGGCTGCAGGCGGTGTCTGAACAGCGCTGTGAAGGAAGGTCGGCAGGCAGGCAGGCAGGAAGGGAGGGAGGCGAAAGTAGGAAGGCAGGCAGGCAGGCGTGGGCCTCAGGGTCGGGCTGTGAAGATCCACGCCCTGCATGTCCCGCTCCTGCAGGCAGCGCCTTGGCCAGAGCTGACGGTTCCTCTCCTCTCCTTCCAGGTGTGTGAAGGACGAAACCTACCAGTCGTACCATCCGCCATCGCCCCACATGGTCCGCTTCAAATTCAGTTCCTTCCACTTCCTGAACCGCTTCCCCTCCGTGTACCTGCAGTGTAAGATGGTCGTGTGCAGAGCATATGACTACTCTTCCCGCTGCCACAGAGGTTGCGTGGTGAGGTCCAAGAGGGACGTGGGCTCTTACCAGGAGAAGGTGGACGTTGTCCTGGGACCCATCCAACTGGAGGATGCCCCACAGGCTGAGAAGAAGATCCTGGGTAGGTGTCCCTCCTCCCACCCCACTGTCTGCCAGTGAGCCATGGGCACTGGGGTTGTGTCTGTGGGCATAGGTTCCACCTGGAACTGGGCACCTCCTGTGTGCCAGGCACATTGGGCTATGCTGGGCGGTACGGAGTTGAACTTGACCTGGTTCCTGTCTTCTTCCAAGGGCTTCTGCTCTCTGAGGGGAGGCATGTGTAGGGTTTGGTTGAGAGAGTTCAGACCTGGGACACAGACACACCTGACACCTTTATCCTCTGCGTTCTGAACTCCCAGCCTCACATTCTTCATCCATAAAACAAGTTAATACTTGCCTCTGAGGACTTTTGAGAGAGTTACATAAAATAGTGTCAGTTACACTGCTTTGGCCCCCACCTGCTACAAGTCACTGGGTGCAAAGTACGCTGATTTTGGTTTCTATTATTGACATTAACATTATTAACATTAATGATATTAAATAACATTAATATAATTTATATTAACCTTCATGATAACATTATTAATGATGATAATGACACCAAACTATAGACCCGTTGCAGTGAAATCAGGGTCTGGGCAGGGCCTTGGGAGGCAGGCAGGACTGACACTGGAAAAGCCGTTTCATTTTCCTCATCTAGAACGGGGAGCAGAGATCCTGCTGTGCTGCCTTGTGGGTGTGGATGCACAAATGTGTGCAGAAAGTCTCCTACAATTTCTGGTCCAGGCCAGGCCAGGTCAACAAATGTGGTGGCCTTGGTGACAGGGGCAGGTGTGGGGCAGCAGGAGTTGTCACAAACCGTCCAGCAGTCACAGGCTCCACCCCCGTAGGATCTTTGACAGCTCACTCTCCTCAGGCCTGTGTTCAGAGCTTCCCCCCTCCCTCCTCCCCCTGGCCTGGCTGCTTTTCTGTTCTTTCCTCACATATTCAGCATTCCATGCAGCTTTTGAAGGCCTATTATGTGCCAGGAGTCATATAACCAAGTAGATCGAAATCCTTGCCCCATTCCAGTGGGAGGGGACACAGTGCAGACAGAAGTCACCTGCATGGTACCCACCATGGGGCTGGAGCCGCAGAGAGAAGGAAGGCGGGGCAGGTGAGGGCAGGGGGTGCCGATGGGGACGCCGCTCACCTCTCTTCCCACTGGTGCTGCAGTAACTTAAGGCCTGTGTCTCTCTTGCTGGGACTCTTGTACCCATTTCCCCAACCTGCTCCCCTCCCATCCATCGGGGCCTTGAGTCAGCTGAGTTATACAAAACCCCACTCTGACTTCCTCTTCAGAACCCTTCCCCACTCCTGTTGGCTGACAAGACACTGTGGACTCTCCCAGAGAGAGAATCAGCTGCCCTTTGGGGTTTGAAAGGTTCTCCTCTCTCCCTTCACCTCCCCCGACCAGACAAATGGTCCTGATTGCCAGCACCCTGCCCTGGGACCACCCCCATCCTGACTTGTCCTCCTTCCCTGCCAGGCTCATCCTGATTCCCAATTCTTCTTCCCAGATCTGCCCGTGGCCCACCTGGAGGAGGAGGCCAGTGCCAAGTGGAGCAACCACAGTGCCGCCATCTCCATTGGGACCTTTGTGGTCGTGGTCCTGGCCGTGGCAGCCTTCATACTGGGGAGAAGCACCCGTGCCTCTGGTGTCCAGCTTCTGAGCGCTGAGATGTGAAGCAGGAGAACACAGCAGACAGAGGCCCCCGGGCTCTGCAGCCCAAGTGAGGAAGGAGGAAACCAGGGCACCCAGAGCACCGAGCGCTCTTTACTCTGGCCCAGGGGCACGGCGGGGGGCAGGTGGAGGTGTGGGTGAGAATGATGGGAGAGGGTTTTCCCAGAAACAGACGTGGTGGTGGGATAAAATGTCAGGCCAGCAGGTGCCGGAACCTAAAACCCTGCCTGCAGCTGTGAGCCCCTCACTAGTGGCAGCAGACCTTTCTCTGGATAGAATTTCTTTCCTGAGCTTTAATGAGCCAGATTCTTAGACCTATAGTGGAATCTCAGCCTTTCCTTATTGTAGCACATGCTTAATAAAGAACTTACTTCAAAGCAAATGTGGATTTGGTCACTGTTTCCAGAGGCTCACCTAAGCGCTGGATCCCTTCAAGTTAAGCAGACAGGCAGGTCAGGCTCTCAGAAGAAATGAGAAAGGCCACAGGGCCCTGCCCTATGGCCTCCAGAACCTTCTAGGAAATAGGGAAGGTGTCCTCTATGCCCTTGACAAGTTTTGGTTCTGCCCAAAGCAGGAAACACAGGGTGAAGCTTAGAGAAAGACCTGAATGCTAAGAGCATCATAAATTGTAAATTAGAGCTGACTGCATCCATTCCTCCAGGAATCTGTGCATCTTCTGGTTTTTGACAACATATCCAGGACTGTGAGGTGTTAGGGAGGAGAGTGGGCCTCCAGGAGTCTTGTTTGTACGTGGTCTCCAGGGAGAAGTGGATTGCCAGGCGCCCCCAGGAGCTCAGAAGAAACAAAGGCATGGGGTGGCTACCAAGGAGACAGTGGATTTGCCAGAAAATGGGAGAGCAGCCAGACCCTGGGCCCCTACATAAAGTTTGGGAACAGTGGGATCTATGAATAGTTCCCTGGCTGTGCCAGCATTCGTCCCTCTGAGCCAGGCTGAAGACCCCTGACCCGAAGGGGAACTGCTAAGGTAAGCCTCACTCAGAGGCAGTGGCTTGAGCAGATGAGACCCCAGCAGGGCAGCAGCTGCAGGGGACACCTCGGGATGGGACTAGCGGTGGTCCCAGCTGGCAGCTGAGAATTGAGTTGTGTGCTGCCCGAGAGCCCAGGAGCACTGGGGCGAGCAATCTCCGCCCACGCTACCTGTCAGCCTCCCTGAGCCCTGCATGGGGCAGAGGCGCCTGGGGCCCAGGAAATTCTCCTGTTTCCACTGTCTTCGCCATCCCTGACCACTGTCGCCCTGCTCTTTCAGGCTGAGTGATGGAGGACAGCACTGAGGGTCTTCTTATTGGGAGTCTTCCCCAAAGGGCAGTGACAGTGTAAAGAAATTAGCTCTCGGCCGAGATCTGAGCACACGCAGGAGAAGCAGCGATCAGGGCTGCACGGGGGGTTGAGATACGCAACGGTGGAGCAGAGCAGCAAGTTGGGCATCGTACCCTGCAAACTGTCTGAAGACAGAACCAGCACAGGGTCCTGACTTCATTCATTCCTTCATTCCACTGGCTGCTGGCTCCAAGCCAGACCATTTGCTTGGCCCGAGGATACAAAGAGAGGTTACAAATGTCCTTACCTTGTTAAAGTAGAAACTTGGTCCCACCAGACTCCACCTGGAATCTTCTCTCTCATTGGGAACATCTCCTGCCCCTCAGGAACCAGCCATCCTCCACAGATGAGCTCCGTGTTCAGACTCCCTCCTGGCCATGGGCTACCCCTCAAAGGAACAGCTAATGACTCATTTCTAGCCCAAACGGAGCTCTGTATGTTCTGAGAATCAGTGTGGATGTGTCTACCCTGGAACAAGTCTCTCTGTGGGAGCTGGGTCTCCAGCAGTGGGGGGCTGGGGCAGACTACAGGGGGACAGTGTCACGGGGTGGCTCATTGCAGACCCGCTCATCATAGGGGAGGAGTATCCGCAGGTGAGAAGATCCAGTCCCATGGCAGGGGTGCAGGTGGGTAAGTGACAGCCTCCAGGACCCAGGCAGGTGGGGGCTCAGGTGGACAATTAAGTGGAAGCAAGAGTTGAAACTGAGGATAATCATTAGCTAAATCCCTTAGGCTAAAACTTGCTTGTCTATTAAATAGCAAATTGTAACCCAGTATCGTTGATTAGTTGTTCTTGTAAAACTGCACGCCTTCCAAGCTTCACGCAGCTTAGACAACATGTCGTGTGACTCCCTTCACCTACAGGTAGTATCTCTGAGTCCTAAGAAGCATGCGGGAGTGGCTTTTTGGGAACTTGGAGTCTGCCCTCCATGTAGTTTGAATAAGCTGGGAGCCCCATCCCTTCATCTGAGCACAGTACAAGTGTTTGGTGACCTCTGATGTCAGCCACAGATAGCACCACACCTTGGGCAGGGCAGGGCTGACACCAGGCCTGCTATGAGGTCCAGCGCCTGGGACTGTGGTTTAGGGCAGGGATGCATCCCCAGGCCTGCATCTAAGGATGACCTGGGGGCTTTGAACCTTCTGCTGCCTGGTTGTCCCCAGACCACACAGATCAGAATCTCTGGGGGTAGGTCTGACATCAGTGATTTAAAATTTCCAGGGGATTCTCTTGAAGCCAAGGTTGAGAACCACAAGTTTAGAATTCCTTCCATCCCTCTGAAGGGGCCACTTGGGGTCCTGCTCATGGGAAGGAACAGAGGAAGCAAAGGGTCCCTTCCCACAGATGGGAGGACTCTGTCCAGGGCCAAGCAGCCTGCCCTGAGGGTTCCCCAAAAATGTATCTTCCTTTTGGCATAGCTACTCCTTTCGAATCCCAAATGACATTTCTCTAAAGTGTCTCATTTTGACTAACTGCACTGCTTCAACCTAAGCTCTCAGTAAGAACAACGTGTGGAGAAACACTGATTAAACATTCTTACCATCATGGCACTTAGACATGTTTTGAAATGCAATCCCTGACCACTGTGGGGTCAGATATTGTCATCTCCCCCCGACAGGGATGGAAACCGAGGTCGGAGAGGAGAGAAGAGAGGCAAGAGCTGGTTAAGGAATGGCAGAGCCGAGATGGAGTCCAGTCTGCTGACTCCCAGTGCAGGGCTTCCCTCTGTCCTAGCCCCAGGGCCCATGAACCCAGGGAGACTGGCCTCACCTAGAGTTTACTCATCTTACTGCATCTGACACTCTGCCTGCAGCTGGGTGGGGTGTGGCCCCTGTGGGTGAGGACCAGATGTCAAAGGAGGGATTTGATGATGTCTACACCCCATCTACAGCCCTGCCAAGCTTGGTGGGCCCCCTGGCTTTACCTGTGGGCCCCCTGGTTTTACCTGGCAGCGGGGCTCCTCCATCTCCCTACACCTTTAGGACTTGCTCAGTGCTCCGTGACCCTCAGCTCTACCCTTAGCAGAATGACTGACACCCTAAGCCTCTGTCCAGTGGCCAGGAGTACAGAGAGGCAGGGTCCTGGCAGCTACCTGGAGTTGTGTCCTTTCCCCTTCTGGTGACAGATTCTGCCTTCCAGCCCCTCCCAGGGCACCGTCATCTCCCCGACTTACACTCCTGGCACCCCTCCATGCAATCGCCAGGAGGCGCTGTGTCTCTACTTTGCAATTTTTCTGTTGAGGATCTTACTTTGCTTCCTTTGGGTACCAGCTCTGATCTAGTATAGGAAGCTGTTTTACATGCCTTCACCCTAATGCCCTCCCGCCCTGATGTTAAGGAGACAAACTCTTACTGGACCTCAAACAACAGAGGTCCCCTTTCTCCCTGGACAGTATCCTTAGAACTCCTTTGGATACTGACCCCATTCTTGGTCTTGACTAACGAGCCCTGTAGTGTCGTGGCAGGGTTCTGCCTTGCAAGGGGGCTGATGGCCAGACAAGGTTGGTGGCATACGGAAGGTTCCAGCTGGGCTACTCAGGGACAGCCTCACTCATGGTCATTTCTCCAGGGTTTTGTCTTTTCTTTTAACTTCTTTGTTAAGTTGTTTGCATAAAAGATGTACATTCTCCTGTGGACAAATCTTGTCATGAAAAAGAGCAACAAAAATAAGGCAATAGTAAGATGTGCTTCACATATAAATAATCATATGATGACAGGAGACCAGCCCTGTACAACAAAAAGACTAGGAAGCAAAATATGAATGAGACTTATATTCAGAATATACCCTAGTGTGTGTGCAAAGAGGGTACATCCATCCTGTAGCTCACTTAGGCTCCTTATTTATGACACATAATTCCTTAATTATCCATCTGTGAAATAAGAACAAACATTAAGAACCATGAAATAAGAGGGGTGAGGTATAGCTCAGTGATAGAGTGTGTGCTTAACAAGTACAAGGTCCTGGGTTCAACCCCCAGTGCCTCCATTAAAATAAAAACATAAAACCTACTTACCCCCCCCACCCCAAAGGGATGCAGTGCCATACGTCAATTATATCTCAATAAAACTAGAAGAAGAAAAGAGAATGATTAAGAAACATGAAATGAGATTCACATTCATTTTCACAATATCAGTGCCAAACTCAAAAGAGCAACTTCATTGAATCTGAATGTTAAATGATTCCCAAAGTAAAAAGCCATCTTAATTTTTTTTAAACCCTATGAATAGGGACTGCAAAAAGGGCTGGATTATTTTACTTTACTCGCCAGGAGACTGGGTCTCAGCCTGCCCTGAAGTAGCAGGAGCCACAAAGGGCAGCAAACAAATCTCCCCAAGAGTCATGGGTTTGACCTGAGAGTCCCTCATCCCTGCTGGAGTTTGGCTGGGACACGAGGGGTGGGCATATGGTCTGTGTGCACGTGGAGAGGCGGCCTCGGTCTGTGCCCACTGGAGGGAGGAGCTCAGCTGGAGGAGGCCAAGCAGTGGTCGGATACCTTTTCATAAAATTTTCAAGCCCATTTTTCAACACAGCTGTTTTCAGACATTAAATTGTACAAACTTACAATTAAATAAACTGTATTCAGAGCAAGGTAGTACTTAACCTCATCACTTCATAATCATTCAACCTCATTTTATGGTTATATTTGTCCCAGATGGCTTGCATCTACAGCAGCTGTCTGGGAGGAATTCAACACACAGGTGGGCGACTGTACCCCTCTTCCCAGCTCCACCTTCAGGGATGTCATTTGAGAGCATAAAGTCAGCAGAGGTGGGAGGGTTTGCCCCATAAGTATCACAGATCAGGGCTCTCCCCACCTCCACCCCAGAGCTGCTGGTACATACCACACACTGCTGCTCACACTGACCCAGAAAGGGACCCAGCCACTAAGAGGCTTGGCCAAACCCTCCACTGGCCTCCCTGTGCTCAGATGCCTCCAGGAGGATCCATCTTAAGAGAAGCATCTGCATCCCACAGGCTTGGTGCAGAAGGTGCCTGGGTGACGGGGGTGGCTGGCAGCTCCCTCAGGCTCTGACGAAGGCCTGAGAGGGCTCAGACTCTGAAGGAGGTTGCAAGGGCAGGAGAGGGCTGGGGAGCTGGGTCCAGGCAGAGGAATGAGGGGCCTCCTTGGCTTCTGTTCCATAGCCAGACCACCTACCTCACTGACCCTCACCTGCTCTGACCTCCTTCAAAGTCTGAACCCTCTGAGGCCTAGGTGTGGGTCCCTGTCCTGAGGTCACTTCGAGGTGACAGTTCCATTTCCCTGGGTTCTACACTTGTTGTGTGGCCAAGATCGCCCTGCCCATGCTCCGAAACCAAGGACAGAATGTGTTTCAGAGACCAACCTTTGTGCTACAGAATCTCCCAGAAGAGGCTCCCAGGCTGACTGGGGAGGGAGACATGTGGGGGCCTCCCTGGCCCTGGGCACACGGAGAGCTCAGCGGGGCTGCTGCTCAGAAGGACAGGAAAGGCCACTCTTGGCCACTGGGCTGAGCTGTGGTCATTCCCCTGAGGTTGAGGAGGGTGTGCAGTGAGCAGTGGACAGACGAGGTGGAAGAGTTCCACAGCATCCTCCACTCACAGCCGTGGGGGATCTTCATGGGCAGGAGAGCCTGTGAGTGGGCAGACGACCAGCCCCCGCCCACCTGCCTCCCCTCCCTTGGCCCCATTACAGCCTCTGTACACAGCATGTGGGAGGCAACGCTGGGCGTGTCCCCTTCTTGCTGCTTGTCCTCTGAGGGGTGGGTAGTTGTAGGAGGACTGAGTTTGGCCTGAGGGGCCTAGGGGAACGTCCAGCTGGGGCAAGAGGACAGAACCCTCTCAACAGAGACCCACAGTGACTCTTATGTCCGCTCCATCCTACATGGCCTCCTGTGAGGTGTGAGGAGAGAAGTAGACTTGATGGAGGAGCCAGGAAGCTACTTGAAGTTGGAATCTATAAAATCTTTGTGAAAGCATCTCCCGCTTGGTTGACAAGGCACCTGGTTGACCGTGTTGCGAGGAGTTGGTCATCTGACCAGTAAAACTTCTGTCCCCTCTCCTTTGAGCACTGGATCCTCACTTACGCCACTCTTGTTTGGGAGGGGACCACTCATCCCTATTTTTCTGGGATCTTCCTGAGAACCCCCTGGAGCCATGACAAAACAGAAGGGTTGGTCACTCTAGACTTCAGACAGCAGGGCGACAGGGGCCGTGGTGTCTAGGTTCCCATGACAACCACCAGTGCAGCAGATTGGATGGAGATTGAGGCAGGAGACCAGGCCAAGTGCAGCATCTAAGGTGGGTCCTACATGCCTTGATCCCCTGTACACAGGACTTTTGGAGACTGTCCTTGGCTCAATTCAGTGTCTGGCCAGTTTTTGATTTTGGTCTCTAGGGGCAAAGAACAGACTGGGGAGAAGACCTCAGGTTTACTTAGGACTGGATGGAGACCCTGACTTACAAATGCATATGGGCCTTCGTATGTTGTGGGTGTGTGTTGTGTATGTGCATGCATGTGTGTGTATCCAGGATGGACTGGATAACGTCTTCCAGCACCATCTGAGGAGCTGGGTTAGCACCTCTCATGTTCATTCCCCAATGTGTGAGCAGTAGTGACATCTCCACTTGCACGAGAAATGGAAAAGGGAAAGTCTCCAGTGGGGAGGGTCCCCTGGTGGCTGGGAGTTGCAGGACCCAGTTCTAAAGGGATGTCCACTTCAGGGAGAGATTCCTGGAAGGGAAGCCAGTCCTGCTTTGACTTATTTGTGGAGGGAAGGGAAGCTCAGAGAGGGAAGAAGGCTCTGGGGAGTTGCCTGCCCTCTTCAGGAGGACGGGAGGGAATTTGCAAACAGGCTGCATCAGCAAAGCCGCGGGCACTGAGCCCACCCTAGGCAGGGGCTTTGCGGGAAGGACAGCAGTCGGAAGAGCCCAGGGCTGGTCCCTGGACTTGTCCTCCATTTGTAACTGAGGCTGTAATGTGCCCGCCTCCCTCCTGTCACACAGGGAAGCAGACTGACTTCATCCCTGGAGATAAGGCTGCTGAGCTGGATTCGGTTTGGCTGTGGGGGAGGCAAACGTTGTCGTCACCTTCTCGGGGTTTTGTGTGGCTGGACCTGCGACTTCAGTTGATAGAAGACGACTCAACAGGAGAAAAGCACACAGGTTTACTTAATGCAAGTTCACGTGACATGGGAGACTCCATAAGAAATGAAAGCTCCCCAAATTGGGAAACCGACTTGCTTTTACATGAGGTTCAACAAAGAGGCAATTGTGGAAAAATAAGTAGACTGCTGGGGAGGTGAAGAGAATTAGAATTATTTTATCAAGATCTCTGTGTGTAGAATTCTCTGGACTCAACTTTTTGTCCCAGTGAGAACAATGTTATTTCCTTTTGACATAAGGACGATGCATTTCAGTGGCAATTTATCTCCTGCTTTTAAGACAGAAAAGGTCAGAGTGTGTGTGTGAGTGTTGTTACTGTTTTTTAGGATTTGCCTTTTTTCAAGTGTCTTTCAATCAAAATAGTCAATATGACAGATCAACATACTGTGGGGTGGCATGTTCTGAATTCCTCCCGGGTAAACATGAAGACAGTTTCAAGACTTTAAATGGTTCAGTTGTTTTAAAATGAAGCAGTTATCAAGCTTTAGAATCACTCGGGAACCTCTCGGGTTGGTCTGGTGCAGGGCAGTGATTCGCAGTCCTCACTGCTCCCGACGGTGACTCTTATGGAGGTGACTTCCCAGTCACTTCGAGAAACAGTCCTTTGACTTTGGGTAAAAACCTTCTTGAAATTCAACACATAGCAGGATGGATAATGTAGGGAAAAAAGCAAAATCACATGGGTTCAAATAAAAGAGCAATATTTCCAAGGTTCAGAAACATTGATGAACACAGATGGCCAATGGATTGAAGCTCAGGAGTCTCCCACCAATGGGATATGCTGGAAGGGCCAGGAGCTGGCCAACCAGACAGTACAGACATACGTCGACCCACCCAGTGACCACCAGCTAATGGAAGCTGATGAAAATCTTCTGCTGGACCTGGGGCCACCGCCATGGGAGGCAGAAGACAGACCCAGCCCAGGTGCTCCTGGATCTCTGACTAGATCTGCCCTTTCCCCAGTATCTCTGCAGGAGGTTCAGTTGGTTTTGGGCTCTGGGCCCAGGAAAGAGCCACGTGGAGGCAACTGTCAAACCAGTAAGATCAGGAGAGGAGAGCGTGGGGGTGGAGCACTGGGCCAGGGCCAGGGGAGGGGGTCAGAGAGACACAGAGATTCATTAAAACATCCCACTCCAAAAGGCCTGGGGTCTACATACTGGTGGTCAGCACACAGTTAACTTCCTCCATGTGGTGGGGGTTTCAGTGTCTGGGAAACAGCTCAAGGGTATGGCCCGGGGTATTATCCACAGCCCTTGGGGAGGAACAAAAGGTCCTTGACTTTGTTTTATAATTAAACCATTATTATGTTGTCTTGCTTGATTACTCTCCTTTGTTTCTTCATTTTCTCACTTCTCTGATTAAATTTGCTCTTTGGAACTCAGGGAATGCCTAGGATGCTAAAGCGTCTCTACAAACAAGAGGAGGGAGACACAGGGGAGTCTGTACCCAGAAAGGCCCTGCAGGGTCCCATTCTGTTTCATATCCTATTAGGTGTTACTATCCAAAATACACAAAGAACACATAAAACGCAACATAAGAAAACCAAACAACTTGTGTTAAAAAAAGAGGGTCTGAATAGACATTTTCCAAAGAAAAGACATGGGACTGCTTGGTCAACAGGCACAAGAAAAGGTGCTTAGCATCACTACTCATCAGGAAAATGCAAATAAAAGCAACACTGAGACATTGCCCCACGCCTGTCAGAATGGTTATGTAAAAGGAAAACAAATAACCAGTGCTGGCAAGAATGCACAGAAAAGGAAATCCTTGCACACTGTTGGTAGGAGTGTAAGTTGGTATAGCCACTATGGAAAACAGAATGGAGATCCCTCAAAAAATTAAAAGTGCAACTACAGTATTAACCAGCAGTTCCACTCCTGAGTATTTATCCAAAGGAGATGAAAACATTATATACACGCACCCCAATGTTCACAGCAGCACTATTTACAATAGCCAAGAAATGGAAGCAACCTAAATGTCCATCAGTAGATGAATGGATAAAGAAGAGGCAGTATATACACACAATGGAATATTACTCAGCCATAAAAAAGAATGAATTCTTGTCATTTGCAACAACATGGATGGACCTAGAGGGTATTATAGTAATGAAATAAGTCAGACAGAGAAAGACAAATACTGTATGATTTTGCTTACATGAGGAATTTAAAAACAAAATAAATGAACAAACATAAGAAAATAGACACAGAGCTGTAGATAATAGAGAAAAAATATGTGATTCCAAAAGGGAAGGGAGGTGAAGGGGAGGAAAGAAATAGGTGAGGGAGATTAGGAAGTATAAACTTCTGGCTACAAAATAAATGAGTCAAGGGGATGAAATTTACAGTGAAGGAACACAGTCAAAAATGGACATCTTTCTATGGTGGCTCTGTAACTAGGCTCATTACAGTGATCATTTTGAAACATATAGAAATATTGAATCACTACACTGTGTACAAGGAACAAACATAGTGTTGTATGTCATTACACTTCAAAAACAAACAAACTCACAGAAAAAGAGATCAGATTAATGATTACCAGAGGTGGGGGGAGAGGGGAAATTGGGTGGGGTCAATCAAAATGTACAAACATTCAGGCGTAAGAAAAATAAGCTCTAAGCATGTAATGTACAGCGTGATAAATACAATCAACACTGCCGTAGGTTAGATATAAAAGCTGTTAAGAGTGTAAATCCTTAGAGTTTTCATCACACATAAAACTTTTTTGTCTACTTCTTTAGCTTGTGTCTCTATGAGATTATGGACGTTCACTAAAGTTATTATGATAAAAACTTCATGATGTATGTAAGGGAAATCGTTCTGTTGTACACCTTAAATTTATACAGTGCTCTATGTCAATTGAAACTCAATAAAACTGGAGGAAAAATGGGAATTCACAGATTATTTAATAAAATAGGAGGACAGATGCTTTGAAATTATCCAGAGTGAAAAACGTTTTCTGCTCAAAACCATAGTTCCAGGAAGTTTTACAAGGAATATCAGTGTCTTCAATCATCTTTATCTTATTCAGAATATTTTAGAGGAAATAAAAAGGCTACTCAACTCATTTTTACAGACTTAGAATAATCTGATAACTATAATCTGATATGAGTAATGGGTAAGGACAGTACAGGAAAGAAAATTTAAGCAACCTAATTTATGAGCTTAGATTCAAGCATAAGATAAAAGAAAACAGAATAGGATAGGATTTTAGGAAACTGAATTCAGTAGTTTAGAAAATATTCTTCAAAAGTAAGGATTTATCCTGAGGGTGGAAAGATAATCCAAAATCAGAAATTCTATTAATGTAGTATATTAATGGAATAAACAATAAAATTCATATTACTATCTCAAAGGATAAAGAAACTCAACAAAATTAAATAGCTATTAATGTTGTAACAAAACTCTTTAGAAACTAGTCATTGAAGGAAGTAAGTTTAATTTTGTAAAGCACATTTATAAAGAAAATCCAGCAAAACATCTAATTTACAGTTGAGACTTCAGGACCAATTCTATTAAAGTTAAGGAAACGACAGAATGGCTGTCATCACGTTTAGTTAGTATTGTATGAAGCGTCTTAGCCATTTTTAGCGTTTTCTCTACAAAAGATCAGCACAGGAACAGGTCTGCTCAGCTTGCGGGGCTCAAATAGAAGATACTTCTTGTTCTTCTAAGATTTTCTAAGGAATCTTAGAAGCACTTTCTTTCCTGGGGTTCATGGGACCTGGAAGAGGTGAGGATGTTTTGCGCTGCATGTGACTGAAACCCCGTCTCAAATGCCTTAAACATCAAGGCCAGGGGATGACCCTGCAGCTGGGAGAGTGCAGGCTTTGGGGGTGAAGGTGCCCGGTGGCTCTGGACTGGCATCCCCGCCATCCTCTTGCTCTGCCTCCCTTGTGAGCTGGCTTCACTCTCAGCTGGTAGGAAGTGGAGAGCAGACATGTCCCCGCTCCCCTGCAGCCAGACCTTTCCTTTCACTTCACTGGCCTGTTTGGGGGACATGCTCCTTCCTGTACCATCACTGAGCAGGACAGGGAGCCTCCTGGTGGCGCTCACACCACCTCCTCCACCACTGAGGCCAGTTCTCAGAGCTGGGTCTGGGCTCAGCTTCTCCCAAGGCCCACGGGACAGGCAGGCGGGAACAGAAACTGAATGAAATTGTGGTTCTCTGTCAACACGGAGGGAATCCATGCTGGGGGCAGCTTACATACTGCCCAACACACCCTTCAACACTTCCATGAGAGTGAGAGCCTGGTGCTGGGGAGGAGAGGACACCCATCCACAGGACGGTGCAGAGAGAGTGGCTGGGAAGCTCTGACGGGGTGGAGGACACTCAGGGGCAAAGTGGAGACAACTGCTGCATCTCACGGAGGAGAGGAAGGAGGGGCAGGGGCCGTGCACAGGGAGGAGCCTAGAAGGGGAGAAACCGGGCTGGTTCAGGGCCCTCAGAATCTAGGTGCAAATTTAAGGGACAAACATCCAAGGGACACAAAACCTCAAAATCTGCTGTTGACCTATAAGTGTCTTCCCGAGGATGTTGTGACTTTAGGAACCTAAGAGTCTGATTCCTGAGTGTCCTCTGGCAAAGGGACTGTGCCTGCTTTTTCTCCCCAGGTGGCCACAGCCCTGCTCGGACGCTGCTGGGAGGAGCAGGCCTGACACGCTGGAGCTGCAGGCAGGCTCCTTGGGCTGGGATGGAGGATGAGGAGCTGCCTTCTCCCCGTGGTTCCCCTGTTTGCTCCATCCGGGCATTTATCCAATTGGGGAGACCCTTTGTCCTCCCTGCAGACCAGGGGCAGGGAGTGTTTTGAGGGCAGAGGAATGTAAGGGGTATCTTGCAAAGATTAGGAAAAGAAGATTCTAGATGGAAGGAGAACTGTGAGGAAATATTGCAGTTATAGTAGTAATAAGCAGGGGGTGTAACTAAAGTAGAGCTAGCTCTCTATTCTGAGAGGGAGAAACTTCCTAATCTGCTTCCTCCTCCATTCCGGAGAGCTCTGAGGGAGATGGTTCAAGGCAGCTTCCCTGTGTTCTCCTTGAGTCAGAATCTCCTTCACTTTGTGAACCCATCAGGGCCTCTGTAAAGAAAGATATGGGTTGGAGAGGACAGAAAGTCTTCTACAATCTGTAAGAAAGAGATGAGTGATCCAACAGTAATAGAAAATTGCCCAAAAGATATGAATCAATCAGCAGTTCACAAAATAGCTGCAGTTGAACTAGAAACATACAAAAAGAGACCAAAAGTCCCCTGGCAATTGGAGAAATGCACATTTAAAAAGTTAGATATTATTTCTAGCATATTTGATCAGCAAGGAATTTTGAAAGATTTGGTAAAATCTAGAGTTGTTTAGAGTTCAGGAAAACGGACTCCCACGTGCTCCTGGTTGCTGTGTGATTGGTAATGCTTCTCAGAAGGCATTTGGGCTGACTTTCCTTTTTATAGCTGAATAATTTTCCTCGTATGGACAGGCCATGCTTTATTTATCCATTCATCAGTGGATGAACATTTGGGTTGTGCCGTTTTTTGACTCTTATGAATAATGTTGCAGTAAATATTCATGCACAATTTTCTGTGTGGACATTCATTTTCGTTTCTGTGGATAAATACCTAGTGGAATGCTGGCCCTGTGGAAACCCTGGTAAACTGTTGAGAAACTGCCAGCCTAGTCCAACAAGCAATTCTTATAACTGGGACACTCTCCTTGGTCCCACATGGACTGAGCCATGTGGTCTTGATATTATAAATATAGGAAGAAAGTGGACATGTGTGCAGGTGTCCTCCTTAGGGACACGCCCACACACGGGCTGATATGTACCACAGCTGCCCCCTCAGTTCTCTCACTCAGAGCAGACGGGAAGCTGTTTATGTGCTTTTGCCCCGAGTGACACAGGAGGGCTCCCAGAGACACCAGGCAGCCAGGAGGTCAGACCTCATCCTGGTTCTGTCACTGTCACCCTGTGACGTGGGCCTGTCCCTTGGTCTCTGGGTCCCCGTTCCTCTCCTGTCCAAGCTGTTGTGAGGCTTACGCAGGTTCATAGAGGTGGAAGTGCTGGACCTTGACCCCAGGCGGGAGGGTCCCCAAACAGGAGGGCCCGGTGGCCTGTGGCCAACTTGTCACCCTTCACCCAGGACCACAGACAGAGGAGAGGAGGAGAAGAAACTGGCCACGCTTCCCAGTCCAGGTGAGAGAGGACACAGGGAGAGTCTGAGGGAGACGAGTGGTTGACAGCAGGTCCCGCCCTTCCCTCTAGAACCAGGGCTCCCGCGGGGCCCTGAGCTCCTGTAGCGCTGCTGGCCTGGGCCCCGGGGGGAGGGGCGGGGACCAGGTGGCAGCAGCTGTCTATACAGCCTGGGCCCAGGGCCAGGCTCGCTCCTGGGGCTGCTGCCAGGCCTGCTGAGATGAAGCTGTCCCACGCCATCCCTTGGGCCTTGCTGCTCAGTACAGGTAAAGCCTGGCCCCGAGTCCCTGGCTCCTGGGTCCCTCTCTGCTTCCTGTTCACCTTATGGATTCTGTACAGGTGGCTTGTTGCCCACAAAGAGATTCTGCGGGTGATGATCTGCAAGATACTCTCCTCCAATAAGATGCCTTCCTTACCCTCGGCTGGAGGAGGAACACATGGGAATGACCATGACCCGGGCTGAGGCCACCTTGGGATTTTAAAATATTTTGGGGCTCCACTGTCCCTCATTAGACATATGTTTCATGGGCCTGCCTGGCTCCCTGCTTCCCTCCTGCCTTAAGCAAATGCACCCTGGGATGTCCTGCAGGGCAGTGGGGCTCAGATCAATGGGGATGAGGTCAGTCAGACGTGGTTTTGCTGTGGAGGTGTTTTCTGAGGTGTGACTGGGTGGGTGCTGTGGCTTGAGCTGAGTTGGAGGGGTCATCCAAAGGGGACATGGGGGCCCCTAGGGAAGCCCTGCAGAGGATTGGGGTACTCTGCTTCTGTCCCCAAGGATTGAGACATGGTGGCAACACAGGTTTAGGGATGAACAGCAGGAAACAGCAGCCCTCAGCAGGGGCTGAGGGTGTCCTGATGGGAGAGGCACTCACCCTACAGAGGGCTGGGCACTGGGACTGCAGTGAATTCACCAGGGGGACCAGCTCTGATTCCAGATGCTGGGAGGGAAAAAGGCATCCATTTCTTCAGGGAAAACTTCCTCTCTCTCTGTGTCCAGTTCTGTCTTTTTCCTTCTCTTCCTTTTCTGCTCCAGCTCCTCTTTTCATCTCTCCTCACTCTGCTCCTCCTGCCCTCCCCCAATGACTTCTTGCCTGCTTGACTTTGCCCCTCATTCCTCAAGTCAGGGGCTGCCCCATCACTAGCCCCTCCTTTCCTCTCTCCTCTCCTGCAGACAATTGCGGGTCAGTGAGTAGGATCTGTGCGGGGCTGAGCGGAAGGAAAGGGGGAGACAGTCAGGGTGTAGCACAGATCCCCGTCAGCCTCCCTCCCGCCTCCTGTGTCCTCTCTCCCTGGTACAGGCCGGGCACTGTTCTCATGGGAAAGGTTGTGGACAGCTTGTAGGTAGAAATGGGTACATCAGAGCCCTTCCTGCATCTGCTGTTTCTCAAGTGTCTTCAGTTCAAACCATCAGTATGCAAAGGTGATGTGTTTCAAAGTGACATGTCCTACAGTTCTTCAGGGGGGACATTTTCTCTGTGCTTAAGGTCTGGACCAAAGAGCCTGACCAGAGGAGTACCCTACGGATGTGGGTCCAGTCCAGCGACAGCACTTGAAGTGATGAGGGTGTTTTAGTCTTCTGCGCTTGCAGTCCGCTGTCAGGAAAACCTTGATTTTATCTTTCCAAGAAGACTTGATGGGGAAAGTTTCCTTTGTGCCCCCCAATACCAATGCTTCCTCAATGTTCAGGAAGGCCACCTGGAGCTGGACATCCAGTGTCCTGGTTGACATTTATGGTCAAATAGTTTCCAGAGCATATGTTGATTTCTAATTTACTGAGGAAAGAAGTATCATCTAGTTTATGAAATAAAATGAATGTCTTAAAATGCTAACATGGCAGGTAACTTAGTGGAGACCCCCCCCCCCCAACTGCCCTGAGCTGGACACTGAGCCATGTATGTGTGGATTATCCTCAGGACCCAATGAGGCAGATACTATTAAATTCCCATTTTACAGATGAATGGACTGAGGCTTAGGAGAGTAAACAGTTTGCCTAAAGCCATCCGGCTCTCATGCCCACAGATCTATGATCCAGGGCTGCCTGTGCCAATCTGTCACATCAGGAAGATAAGCCACGGGGCAGGTCAGCAGTGGGAGGCCCTGTGATTACAATCGGGGCCCTTGATCCAAGCACCTGACTCAGGTCCCTGAAATAGTGAATTGTCCATAAACGAAGAAGCTTCATTTCTCTTCAGCTGAAAATTGTATTCAGTGTGTTTACTCCAACATCAAATTCATCACGGATCTCATTAAAAAATTATTTGAAATGTTTAGGCTATTTTAGGGTGGCCAACGGTCTTCGTTTATGGGAGAAGTGTTGTTCAGAGCTGAGATGAGAAATTCCCAGGCTCTTTGGACAAATCGGTCACCCTCTTGAGAGCTGAATTTTCCAACTCTGGCTCCAGAGTGGGAATACTGACTTAAACTGAGCAGAAGGGGAGAAACAAGGCCACCAAGCTGAATGAGCTGGTCTTTGAAGACCCTCCCACTGCCCTTCCCCCATGAGACCAGGACTGCCCCCAGGGATGAGGACAGTGACACCGCTCAGCTTGTGCTCAGCCCCATCCCTGGCACTCAGCTCTCTTCACAGGGCTGTGCATTTTCCATTCTCTTCTTTTGACCCATCAGTAACTTCCAGTTTTCAGTTTTCTGCTCTGTTTTGGTGTCTTTCAGCCACGCTGGTTTCAACTGCACGGAACAGCAGTAAGTCAGACAATATTATTTCACCATCCCCCTCCTCACACAGAGACGTGCTTGGACTTAAAGTAAAAATGGCTTCTCCAGAAGGAAATCTTACGGACCAGAAACACCAGTGGCCAAAGGAACATGGTATCTGAATCTAACAGTCTGCTCCAGTCTTAGCAGTCCCTAATTAAGCCTCTCCAGACCTCTGTAGACCCCCTCTCTGTTCTTCCTCTCTACCCACTACTTCCTCCAAATTTAGGAGCAGCCTGACTCGGGAAAGGAGTCACATCTCCCAGAGCGGGTGTCACAGGAGGATGGAGCCTCCTCCAAATGGCTGAGGTCTGGAGGGCTGAGGGGCGCCAGGTCTTCAGGGTCAGAAACAAGAGCATTGAAGGGAGAGGACAGGAGGGCATCACGAGTGGTCGGGTCAGAGGGAAGAAGAGCTGCCTGTGGAGGCAGGACGACTGTAGGTGGACTGTGTTACCCGGTGATATCCGGGTCCCGGTACTGGCTGAGCCCCTTACAAACATGCGCTCATCAGAGCCTGCACCTCCCTGAGGAGAGTGGTGTTTTCACCCTTACTTACAGATGTGGAGCTGAGGTATCACGGAGCAGGTCCTCCCTCCCTGTCACGCTTTACAGTGAGTGGGTTGTCATGTTTTTAGGAGGTCAGGCTTCTTTGGGGCAGGAGAATTGTTTATTTGCTATTTCTCAGGCTTGCATCAAGAAGAGTTCTTCAGGGAGAAAGAAATGAGGTATCTGTGTCCACTTTCTGACCTACATTCTGGTGATACTATTGATTATAAAGAATGATTTGATGAAAAATAGTTAAATTCTTCAATTTCAGTTGTTACTACATATTGCAGTAATGGTATGGGTCCTTCTAAAATTCTTTAAAAAAGAGTGAAACCTGCAAACCACCGTCTTGTGCGTCATCAGACTTGGATGGTGGGTGTTGGGTTGTGGTGTGGAAACTGGGGAGTGAGGATGATGAGCAGTGGTGTGGGGCCCAGGGACGGCACAGGTCCTCGTGGGCCTGGTGCTGCTTCTGGGCACCTGAGCCCTTTCTCCTGTCGTAGGCTCTTCAGGCTGTGGGGGTGTCCTCACAGACCTTTCTGGGAGGATCTCCAGCTATGTCGGGTGGAAAACTGTTTGTGTCTGGACCATCCAGATGAAACCTGCTTATAAAATTGTACTGGCCATTCCATTTATCAAGTGAGTGCTCAGGCTGTCAGTTTTCCCTGCTGATGTGGTTTTATGGGAAAGTGTCCATCTTGGTCTCTTCCAGGTCCCCCTGTACCATCCAGCACACATCTAAACACATTCTGACTCCATTTCACTCCGTGCTGAAAACCCTTCAATGGCCCCCTAGCCTCTGGATAAAGTTCATTCTTTTTAAACGGACTTCAAATCCCTTCCTGATACAGCTGGGACTCCCCTCCCTTCTCATCTCTTCTCTCCTCTGTCCCATCTCTGAGCTGAGCCATCACACACGGAGCTGTGGACCCACCAGACCACTGGGCAGCTCCGAGCCTTTGCTCACACCATCCCCTCTGCCTGGAGTGCATCCTTCCATCTCTTCCAGACTCACCTACCTGCTGCATAGGGGCCTCATTTTGTATTTTATGGTTTCACCTGTGGACAAATTTTCCCATCAGATCTGCAACCCCTATTATGACTCTGTCCACAGGAGAACAGATCTTTCTCTGATTTGTGCCTCATCAACTACCCCATGCAAAACTCCGGGTGGATTTTACAGTATAGCGTCATTCCTGCCCGTATCTGTGTTTGTCCTTCCTGGAATAGAGTCCTTTTTTTTTTTTTTTAAGAAATCCAAATTTTTTGTTGTTGAAGTATAGTCAGTTTACAATGTTGTGTCAATTTCTGGTGTACAGCACAATGTTTCAGTCATACTTTTATGTACATACATTTGTTTTCATATTCTTTTTCATTATAAGTTACTACAAGATATTGGCTCTAGTTGTCTGTGCTGTACAGTATAAACTTGTTTATCTCTTTTATATACAGTCATTAGTATCTGCAAATCTCGAACTCTCAATTTATCCCATTCCAGCCCCTGCGTCTCCTGGTAACCATAAGTTTGTTCTCTATGTCTGTGATTCTGTTTCTGTTTTGTAAATAAGTTCGTTTGTCTTTTTTTTTTTTTTTAAGATTGCATCTATAAGTGATATCATATGGTATTTTTCTTTTTCTTTCTGGCTTAACTTTACTTACAATGACAATCTCCGGGTCCATCAGAGTCTTTTTTTTTTTTAAACTAATGAGTGAATGAATGATTGAAAGAACAAATAAACGGTTGAAAGAGTGGATGAAATGTTAAGTTCCCAGAAGGTATTAACACTGTGGCAATAAGTTACAGCATTTCTATAGCAGATTCATTCTCAAAGATCTTAACAGAGAAGCCACATCTCCAACAATTGCAGACCGAGTGAGACAGCCCAGAGTGGTGGCTGAGATGTGTGTGGTTATCTTGTGAGACTAAGGACCCCTACCCCTCTAAACCCTCCACGGGGTCAGGACTCCCATTAGGTGCAGGAGCATCTCTGTGGGAGGAGGACAACCTAGAAATGCCTGCTTCACAACAGGGCTTAGACTATCTACCCAAACCACACCCCATGGGTGAAGGAGTCAGGTATTTTCTGCATCACCTTTTGTATAAGGGTCAGAAGGATTGATTATTCTGAAATTTTCTCCTTATTATCCCATTGACTTTTTCAAAGATTGATTTTGGATCTAACCTTGTTAACACCAAGGAAGGAATCAGTCTAAGAGCAAGCTAGTATAAAGGGTGCCGAATATGTGTCCTAGTGAGATGTGCCTTCCCTGTCTTGTCTGAACCCAGAGAGGACTGGTCCTCCCTCCTGTGTGGGAGACATGCTGGTGGATGACAGGCTGGGGATCAGGTCTTGATGAAGAGAAGAGACGGGAGCCCTCAGCAGGACTGTGACAACCCAAGGTGCACTTTGCCCACAGGAGGTGGAGATGGACGCCTCTCTCCCCTCTGCTGGTCCTGGAGGCCAAGCCGGGGTTGCGGGGCCACATCTGACAAGGATGCGGAGGGTGAAACAGGAGTGGTATCACACACTCCTGTCAGGGACCCTCACCTGACACAGTGGCTGTTGCCCAAGAAAACATTCCACAGGGTTGTCTCTATTCTGATGCTTAAGGGGCCTGAAGGACAGTGGCTCCTGATCCCAAAGTCCTGCCTGGAATTCCCTGAGCCCTAAAGAGGGCTTCCCAGGACATGAGGAAGTCACCTGCAGCCCAGGTGGAGGGGGTCCTGGGTGACTGTCATCTATTCAGAATAATGACTCTCCTTCCCTGTGGCACCAGGCCTGGAATGTCTCGTGAGCAAAGCTGTATGATTGTGTCCAGGCCCAGGTCGGGGAAGCTGCCTGCAGGAGGGACCACGATTCCAAACACTGATGCCTGCCTTTCCTCTGCCCCAACAGACTCAATTGTAATAAAGAATATTTGGAAATCCAAGACGGACTGCCAGGGGCTAAGAGCTATGGGAAGATCTGTGGAGGTGTAGCCATCAAATATCAATCTTCTTTCAATGTCATGACTGTCAAGTACCGCAGAAAATGCAACCACCCACCACCTTCTCTTGATGTTTATTTCTATGGTGAGCCAGTAGGTAGGTAGGATGGGCCAGGGGCCCCGCTAATGTGCCCTCTCCATTCCGTGCATGGCTGTGTGGCAAGTTGGGCATGTGGCTATTCAGATGAAGGTTGACAGGCTGAATCAAAGTTCTACTTCACCTTCACTGAGTGAGTGAGAGTCAGTGTGACCCAGTGGTCTTCTCCAGAAACATACACTACTTGGATCCCAGCATTTCTGCATCTAAGATACTGGTATTGGGAAGAGCCATATGAAAATGCTTTTACAAATTTTACTTTTTGATTTGACTGTGTCCCATATTCCTCCTAAATATAAAATTTTCCGTTTTTGATCTTATAATCAAACTTTAGGTATTTTTAGTATATATAATTAAAGTGTGTAATACACATAGAATACCATACAGAAAGTATGTATTTAGCATATACGTAGACTTATAGCATGTATATTGATATATAGCAGGTATATATAGATATAGTAGAATGTAAATGTATACTATACTATACAAAATATGTATTTTGTTTGCTCTATAGATATTATGTATGTGTGTATATATATGTGTGTGTGTCTCTATATATATGTGTGTGTGTGTATATGTGTGTGTGTGTGTGTGTGTATTCCAGGGAAGCCAGACACAGTCCTTCAAAATTGTGTATTTTATATCCAATGTTAGCTTATCTTTCCCCCACTCATTAAGTTGAAAAAAATACTTGTTAAATTGACTTAACCAAACTCTATTTAAGCTGCTCTCCATCCCACAGGTCAGTGATTTTTGCCTCAAGCGTAGGGTAAACAAGCATTGCCAATGAGAACAATGTTCTTTGGAGACTCTTCCGGAATCAACTGACCACAAGGAGAGATTTCTCCTGCTCACTTGTCTGATCACACCCGCTGAACTCAACTCATCCAGTCTCCTCTGTCCTTTCCAGCCTTCTGTGTCTTCCCTGCAAGGAAAGAGTGCTTACTCCTGAGCTTTACGTATTTGTCAGTCTTGTAGTTGGATCATTCTGCTTATTGCTATAGCCATTTTGAATAAAGTCTCTTTGCCTGAGTCTGGATTTTATTATTATTATTATCATTATTATTATTATTTTTTTTTAGTTTGCAAAACCTCATTTCACAGGGTTGGAGCTTCAGGCATTAGTGAGATTGGTTGAAACCCCTTCCAAAGGCCTCTAAAATAAGAGGGATTCTCATTTGTCTGAGGCCTGTCTTGGGGCAGGAGGGTTGCCTATCTGCTATTTCCCTTGCCTGCACTAGAAAAACTTCTACAGATACAGACATGGGAGGCTATCCAGGCCTTCTGCTTGACTTTCTGGCCATGTAGTTAATGATAAAAGATTTTTGGTGAGGATGTGTTCCCGCTAGCCAACTATAAATTGTACTACATTACATTCTCTTAAAAAGTTCTGAAAAGAGTAAAAGATAAAAGCCCACATTATTTGTGACATTATCAGACTCAGGTTTCTATGTTGTATTTTATGGAAGAACATGATGTTAGAAGGGTCAGAAAGCATAGCATCCTTCTGAATCACACAACCCCCACAGGACTGGAGAGACCCTGAACTGTTTTCTTTAGAGAGCTGGTGGTTTGGGGGTCTCTTTGCAAACACTGGGAGGGTCATCAACTCCCTTTGGAAAAACACTGCCAATGTCTGGATCATCCTGAAGAGAATAACTCAGAACGTCATGATGGGATTTTTCTTTTCCAAAATGAATGTTGAGGGTATCTTTGCTGATGTTGTTGTAGATTCTAAGAAAGATTCCATCTTGGTCTCTTCCACTTCACCCTCCACCCTCTGGCACAGGCATTTAAACAGAGTCTGATTCCTTTTTCACGCTTCTTGAAAGCCCTTCTATGGATCCAACTATTTGACGTTCTAGACAAAGTAAAACATGATGACACTAAAAAGGTCAGTGGTTGCTATGGGTTGGGAGAAGTGATGAATACCTGGAGCACAGAAGATTTTTAAGGTTGTGGAAATATTCTGTGTGACATTTTCAGGATGAACATATGTTATTAGACTTTTGTCCAAACCCATAATAAGTTCAACACTAAGAGTGAACCCTAATGTAAACAGTGGACTTCAGGTGATTATGATGTTTCAGTTTAGATTTATCAGTTGTAACAAATGCACCTTTCTGGTGAGTGATGGTGATGCATGTGGGGGCATGAAATATGTATGAGATATGTGGCAAATTTCTGTACCTCCCTCTCGGTTTTGCTCTGAACCTGAAACAGCTTTAAAAAATAGTCTCAGGAAAACAAGGGTAATAAGAAAGATTTATTTAAAAGTAAATGTTTTATTCATTCACTCATTCATTCAATCTTTGATTCAAGAAGTATTTCTTGTTTACCTAAAAAGTGGAATTAGTAATTCAAAGATTTTGGCCTTAAAAAAGCATAGTTCCTGACAGTTTTATAAGGAAATATAACTTTCAACA
This sequence comes from Camelus ferus, assembly GCF_009834535.1. Taxonomy (NCBI): domain Eukaryota; kingdom Metazoa; phylum Chordata; class Mammalia; order Artiodactyla; family Camelidae; genus Camelus; species Camelus ferus. The sequence continues at coordinate 8,574,894 of NC_045706.1, forward strand.
AAGTGGGTATAGAGGGATTCTACCTCAACACCTCAGCATAATAAAGGTCATCAGTTAACATCATACTCAGTAGTGGTAAGCTGACAGTATTTCCTCTAAGGGCAGAACAGGGCAAGGATGCCCACTCTCACCACTTTTATTCAGCATAGTTTTAGAATTTTTAGCCATCACAATCAGATAAGAAAAAGAAATAAAAGGAAACCAAATTGGAAAGGAAGAAGTAAAACTGCCACTATACATGACATGATAGTATGCATAGAAAATCTTAAAGATACAACTCAACACTGACTAGAGCTCATCAATGAATTTGCTAAAGTTTCAGGATACAAAGTTCATTATACATAAATCTGTTGCATTCTATATTCTAAGAACAAACTATCAGAGAGAGAAATTGAGAAAACAATCCCATTCACAATCACATGAAAAAAAGTAAAATACCTAGGAATATACCTAAGACAGTAAAAGACTTGTACTCAAAAAACTATAACACTTCAATGAAATAAATGGAAGATGACACAAAGAGATCGACAGATATACCATCTTCATGGATTGGAAGAATTAATATTGTTAAAATGACTGTAATACCCAAGGCAATCTACAGAATCAGTGAAATCCCTATCAAATAACCAGGGCATTTTCCACAGAAGTAGAACAAATAATTTTATAATTTGCATTGAAACAAAAAGATCCTGAATTGAGAAAGTATTCTTAAGAAAAAAAAAAAAAAAAAGCAGAACTGGAGTAATCACATTCCTTAGCTTCAGATTATACTACAAAGCTATAGTAATCAAAACAGTATAGGACTGGCACACACCAAAAAACATAGATAAATGGAACAGAATAGTGAGCCCAGAAATAACTGACACACTTATGGTCAATTAATCTACAACAAAGGAGGCAAGAATATACAATGGAGAAAAGACAGTCTCTTCAATAAGTGCTGCTGGGAAAGCTGGATGTAAAAGAATAAAATTAGAACATTCACTATCATCAAAAACAAAAGTAAATTCAAAATGGATTAAAGACCTAAATGTAATACTAGAAACCGTGAAGAAATGGTGAACATTCTTTGACACAAATCCTAGCAATACTTTTTGGATCTGTCTCCCAAATCAAAGATATAAAAGCAAAAAATTAACATGTACACACTACTATAAAATAAACAACATGGGCTCACTGTATAGCACAGGGAACTAAGTTCAATATTTTGTAACAACCTATAATGGAAAAGAATTTGAAAATTATATATATTTTATATATTTATTTAATTGAATCACTTTACTATACCCCTGAAACTAACACAAAATTGTAAATTTATTATACTTACATTAAAATGGCTAAAAAAACTTAGGACACATAATTAAACTTAAAATCCTTTACACAGGAGAAGAAACCATCAACAAAGCAAAAAGGCAATCTATTGAAGGGGAGAAAATATTTGCAATGATATGACCATCAGTCATTAACATCCAAAATATATAAACAACTCATTTAACTCAATATCAAAAACAAACCACCTAATTAAAAAATGGGAAAAGATCTGAATAGACATTTTCTCAAAGAAGACATACAGATGGCCAACAAGCACATGAAAAGATGTTCAACATTGTTTAACTATCAAAGGAATGGAAATTAACACCACAAAGTGATATCACCTCATACATTTCAGAATGGCTATCATAAAAAGACAACAAATGACAAATGTTGGCAAAGATGTGGAGAAAAGGAAACCCTCTTACATTGTTGGGAATGTAAATTGATGCAGCTATTATGAGAAATAGTACGAAGGTATTTCTAAAAATAGAACTACCATATGGCCCAGCATTCATCTCCTGGATATTATTCCAGCTAAAAACCCACATAAAAACACTAAAGAAGGAGATACATGAACTCCAGCATTCATAGCAGCATTATTTACAATTGCCAAGATATGGAAGCAAAATGTATCCATCAACAGATGAATAAAGAAGACGTGATTATATGTATATATACACAATGGAATACTACTCAGCCATAAAAAAGAATAAATATTTGTCATTTGCAACAACATGGATGCACTAGCAGGTTATTATGCTAAGTGAAATAAGTCAGGCAGAAAAAGACAAATACTATATAATATCTTTTATATGTGAAATCTAAAACCTAAAACTAACTAGTGAATATAACAAAAAAGAAATAGACTAAGAGATAAAGAGAACAGTTACCAGTGAGAAGAGAGAAGGAGATAGGGGAATTAAGAGGTACAAACTATTATGTATAAATAAATAAACCACAAGGATATATAATATAACATGGGGAATGTAGTCAACATTTCGTAGGAACTATAAATGGACTATCACCTTTAAAAATTGTGAACCACTATGTTGTGAAATTTATATAATATTATACATCAACTATACCTTGATTTTTTAAAAAAAGAATGATATCTTGTCATTTTCGACAACGTGGATGAACCTAGAGGGTATTATGCTAATGAAATAAGACAGAGAAAGACAAATACTGTATGCTTTTTCTTACATATGGAATCTAAAAACAAAAAAATGAACAAACATAAAACAGGCACAGAGTTATAAGTACAGAAAGCAAACAGGTGGTTGCCAGAGAGGGGAGAGGTAGGGGGAGGAAAGAAAAAGGTGAGGAAGAGTAAGATTTACAAACTTCAGTTACAAAATAAATGAGTCAAGGGGATGGAGTTTACAGTGTAGGAACACAATCAATAATTATGTAATAACTTTCAATGGTGGCACTGTAACTAGGCTTATCATAGGGCATTTTGACATGTATAGAAATACCGAATCACTATATTGCATACTAGAAGCTAACATAGTATTGTAGGTTAATTATAATTCAAAACCAAACTCATTGAAAAGGAAATCAGATTAATGGTTACCATAGGTGATGGGTATGGAGGAGGGGAATTGGATAATTGGAATCCGAAAGTTCAAACTCCCAGATTTAAGATGAATATGAACTAGGGATGTAATGAACAACATGATAAATATAATCAACACTGCTCTGTGTTACATATGAAAGTTGTTAAGAGAGTAATTCCCAAGAGTTCTCATCACATGTTAAAAAGAACTTTTTTTCCTATTTACTTTAGTTCTCTATGTGAGATGATGAATGTTCACCAGACTTACCATGATCATCATTCCATGATGCATGTAAGGTAAATCATATGCTGTACATCTTAAATTCATGCAGTACTCTAGGTCAATTATACCTTAATAAAAACGGAGAAAAAAGTAATATAGTGGTCTTATAATCAATATGATGACAGAGGCCTTGAAAAGTATCCATTGAGTGAACATAAAGATTTCTACTCCAAAAGACCATAGTTGCAGACAATTTTACAAGGAAACATCACTGTCTTCAATCATCTTAATCTTATTCAAAATACTACAAATTTACAATAATCTGATGTAACTATGATCTGATATGAGTAATGGGTAATGTCAGTATAGGAAAGAAACTTCTGGCAATCTAATTTATGTTTGTTTGATTTGTTTTGGTTTGCAGGGGAGGGGGAGGTAATTAGGTTCATTTATTTATTTATTCTTGGAGGAGGTCCTGGGAATCGAACCCAGGACCATGTGCATGTTAAGCATGTGCTCTACTACTTGAGCTATACCCTCCTCCTTAATTTATGAACATAGATGCAAACACAAGATAAAATAAAATAGACTATGATAGAATTTTAGCAAATTGAATTTAGTAGTATAAAATATTCATAAAAAGTAATGATTTATCATAAGGAAGAAAGACAACTCAAATTAGAAAATCTATTAATATAATTTCTCAGATTAATAGAATAAAACTAATATCCACATTAATACCTCAAAAGATACAGAAAAAAGATCAAGAAAATGCAATTGCTATTAATGCTATAAACAAACTCTTAGAAACTACTCGCTGAAGAAAACAAGCTTAATGTCACAAAGCTCAACTATAAAAAAAAAACTCAGGCAAACATCTAACTTACAGTTGAAACTTCAAAAGCAATTCCATGGAAGTTTTAAGAGCAAGAAAGAATGGCTATCATCACCTTTAGTCAACATTGTATTCAGGGTTTAACAATTTTAGCCTTTTCTCCACAAAAGATCAGAGCCAGAGCAGTTCTGCTCAGCGTGTGGGGCTCAAACGGAAGACAGTTCTTATTCTGCTAAGACTCTACAAAATTTTAGAAGGACTTTCTGTCCCAGAATTCATCGGATGTTGAAGAAGTAAGGATGTTTTGCGCTGCATGTGACTGAAAACCCGTCTCAAATGCCTTAAACATCAAGGCCAGGGGATGACCCTGCGGCTGGGAGAGTGCACGCTTTGGGGGTGAAGGTGCCCGGTGGCTCTGGACTGGCATCCCCGCCATCCTCTTGCTCTGCCTCCCTTGTGAGCTGGCTTCACTCTCAGCTGGTAGGAAGCAGAGAGCAGACATGTCCCCGCTCCCCTGCAGCCAGACCTTTCCTTCACTTCACTGGCCCGTTTGGGGGACATGCTCCTCCCTGCACCATCACTGAGCAGGACAGGGAGCCTCCTGGTGGCGCTCACACCACCTCCTCCACCACTGAGGCCAGTTCTCAGAGCTGGGTCTGGGCTCAGCTTCTCCCAAGGCCCATGGGACAGGCAGGCGGGAACAGAAACTGAATGAAATTGTGGTTCTCTGTCAACACGGAGGGAATCCATGCTGGGGGCAGCTTACATACTGCCCAACACACCCTTCAACACTTCCATGAGAGTAAGAGCCTGGTGCTGGGGAGGAGAGGACACCCATCCAGGGGATGGTGCAGAGAGAGAGTGGCTGGGAAGCTCTGACGGGGTGGAGGACACTCAGGGGCAAAGTGGAGACAACTGCTGCATCTCACGGAGGAGAGGAAGGAGGGGCAGGGGCCGTGCACAGGGAGGAGCCTAGAAGGGGAGAAACCGGGCTGGTTCAGGGCCCTCAGAAACTAGTGTGACATTTGGGGACAAACATCTGAGGGACACAAAAACCTTAAAATCTGCTGTTGACCTATAGGTATCCCCCAGAGGATGTTGTGACTTTAGGAACCTAGGACTTTGATTCCTGAGTGTCCCCTGGCAAAAGGACTGTGCTTGCTTTTTCTCCCCAGGCGGCCACAGCCCTGCTTGGACGCTGCTGGGAGGAGCGGGCCTGACACGCTGGAGCTGCAGGCAGGCTCCTTGGGCTGGGATGGAGGATGAGGAGCTGCCTTCTCCCCGTGGTTCCCCTGTTTGCTCCATCTGGACATTCACCCAACTGGGGAGACCCTTTGTCCTCCCTACAGACCAGGGCCAGGGAGTGTTTTGAGGGTAAGGGACTGTAAGGAGTATCTTGCAAAGATTAGGAAAGGGAGATTCTAGACTGGAGAACTGTGAGGTAATATTGCATTTTATATCGGTATTCACTAGGAGCTTAACCACTGAAGCAGAATTAGCATTATATTCAGAGAGAGAAAACTTCCCTGTTTGCTTCCTCCTCCATTTATCAGCCAGGAGAGGTCTGAGTGACCAGATGGCTCAAGCAGTTTCCCTGTGCTGTACCTGATGTAGAAATTCCTTCACATTGTGAACCCATTAGGGCCTCTGCAATAGAGATATGGGTTGGAAAGTACAGGGAGTCTTCTACAAACCATGAAGAAAGACGAACGATGCAATAGTAATAGAAAATTTGCCAAAAGATTTGGATTAACAGGGATTTAAAAAAAAAAGAGCTATAGTTGGACTAGAAACATAGGAAAAGAGGCCAAACCCTCAGGCAACTGGAGAAATGCCCATTTAAAAAAAAAGATAATATTTGGGCATATTTTATGTCTATTTTATTTTATTTTATTTTTTATTGAAGTATATAGTCAGTTTGCAATGTTGTGTGAATTTCTGATGTACAGTGTAGTTTCAGTCATGCATATACATACATATATTCATTATCATATTCTTTTCCATTCTAGGTTACTGCAAGGTTACTACAAGATATTGAATATAGTTCCCTGTGCTATACAGTATAAACTTGTTGTTTATCTATTTTATATATAGTAGTTAGTATCTGCAAATCACGAACTCCCAATTTTTCCCTTCCCACTCTCTTTCCCCCCTGGTAACTGTAAGTGTTTTCTTTGTTGTGAGTCTGTTTCTGTTTTGTAAATAAGTTCATCTGTGTCTTTTAGATTCCACACATAAGTGATATCATACGGTCTTTTTCTTTCTTTTTCTGGCTTACTTCACTTAGAATAATGATCTCTAGGTCCATCCATGTTGCAGCAAATGGCATTATTTTAGTCTTTTTTTTTTTTTTATAGCTGTGTGTATGTATATACATACATGTATAGCACAACTTTTTTATCCACTCCTCTGTTGATGAACATTTAGGTTGTTTCCGTGTCTTGGCTGTTGTAAATAGTGCTGCTGTGAACATTGGGGTGCATTTGTCTTTTCTAATTATAGTTTTCTCCAGATCTATGCCCAGGAGTGGAATTACTGGATATTACGGTAAGTCTATTTTTAGTTTTTTAAGGAATCTCCATCCTGTCCTCCATAGTGGTTACACTAATTTACATTCTCACCAACAGTAGGAGAGCTCCTTTTTCTCTTCACCTTTCCAGCATTTATTATTTGTAGACTTTTTTTTTGTAGACTTTTAAATGATGGCCATTTTGACTGGTGTGAGGTGATACCTTACTGTCATTTTGATTTTTAGTGATAGTTTTTTAGTTTTGATAATTAGTGATATTGAGCATTTTTTTTCATATGTGTGTTGTATTTGTCGTCAATGGAGAATTGATTGCTCAGGTCTTCTGCCCATTTTTAGATTGGGTTGTTTGTTTTTTTGTTTCTAAGTTGTGTGAGCTGTTGTATATTCTGGAGATTAAGCTCTTGTCAGTTGCATTGTTTGCAAATATTTTTCCCCATATGTTGTCTTTTTGTTTTGTTTATAGTTTCCTTTGCTGTGCAAAAGCTTGTAAGTTTAATTAGGTCCAATTTGTTTATTTTTGCTTTTATTTCTATCGCCCTAGGAGAACATTGCTAAGATTTAAGTCAGAGAATGTTTTGCCTATGTTTGCTTCCAGGACGTTTATAGTGCCTTGTTTAAGTCTTTAAGAAATTTTGAGTTTATTTTGGTGTACGGTATGGAGTGTTCTAACGTCACTGATTTACATGTGGTTGTCCAGTTTTCTCACCACTTGCTGAAGAGACTGTATTTCGAGCATTTTTAATCACCAACATTTTTTGAAAGATTTGGTAAAATTCAGAGTTTTTTAATGTGAGAAAAATGGGCACTCATGTTGTCCTGGTTGGTGTGAAATTGGTAATGCTTCTTGGGAAGCAGTTGGGCTGCTGTTCCTCTTTATGGCTCAATGACTTCTGCTGTGTGGACAGATTTCATTTTATTTATCCGTTCACCAGTGGATGGACGTTTGGGTTTTTTCCATTCTTTGTCTCTACATAAATAGTGCTACTGTGAATATTTATTTACAAGTATCTATGTGGACAAAAGTTTTCATTTCCTTGGGTAAATACCTAGTGGAATGCTGGGCCGTATGGAAACTCTTATAAAATGTGTTGAGAACCTACCAGACTATTTCCACAGGCAGTTCTGCTGGGTTCTTACAAGTGTGACACTCTGTGGCCTGAGCCTTGTGGGCTTGATATTATAGATAGAGCAAAAGCATATACATGTACAGGTGTCATCCTTGTAAACGTGCCCACACGCGGGCTGATATGTACCACAGCTGCCCCCTCAGTTCTCTCACTCAGAGCAGACGGGGGCTGTTTATGTGCTTTTGCCCCGAGTGACACAGGAGGGCTCCCAGAGACACCAGGCAGCCAGGAGGTCAGACCTCATCCTGGTTCTGTCACTGTCACCCTGTGACGTGGGCCTGTCCCTTGGTCTCTGGGTCCCCGTTCCTCCCCTGTCCAAGCTGTTGTGAGGCTTACGCAGGTTCATAGATGTGGAAGTGCTGGACCTTAACCCCAGGCGGGAGGGTCCCCAAACAGGAGGGCCCGGTGGCCTGTGGCCAACTTGTCACCCTTCACCCAGGACCACAGACAGAGGAGAGGAGGAGAAGAAACTGGCCACACTTCCCAGTCCAGGTGAGAGAGGACACAGGGAGAGTCTGAGGGAGACGAGTGGTGACAGCAGGTCCCGCCCTTCCCTCTAGAACCAGGGCTCCCGCGGGGCCCTGAGCTCCTGCAGCGCTGCTGGCCTGGGCCCCAGGGGGAGGGGCGGGGACCAGGTGGCAGCAGCTGTCTATATAGCCTGGGCCCAGGGCCAGGCTCGCTCCTGAGGCTGCTGCCAGGCCTGCTGAGATGAAGCTGTCCCGCGCCATCCCTTGGGCCTTGCTGCTCAGTACAGGTAAAGCCTGGCCCCGAGTCCCTGGGTCCTGGGCCCCTCTCTGCTTCCTGTCCAGCCTAGGGATTCTGTACAGGTGGCCTGTTACAGACAAGAAACTCTGGGGGTGACTGTCTTCTAGATACTCCCCTCCAATCAACTGTTTCCCTCACCCTGGGTTGGAGGTGGAGGAGTCAAATGAGAATGACTGGGACCCTGCACTGAGGCCACCTTGATTGTTAAACATTTCTGTTCTCTACTCCCCCTGTTTGACGTGTGATCCATGGGCCTCCCTGCCTCCCTGCTTCCCTCCGGCCTTAAGCAAACGCACCCTGGGATGTCCTGCGGGGCAGCGGGGTGCAGATCAGACGAGAATGAGGTCAATCAGACGTGGCTTTGCTGTGGAGGTGTTTTCTGAGGTGTGACTGGGTGTGTGCCGGAGAGGGGACCCTGGCTTGAACTGAGTTGGAGGGATCAACAAAGGGGGACACGGGGGCCCCTGGAGAAGCCCCACAGCAGATGGGGTCTCTCTGCCTCTGTCCCCAGGGGCTGAAACGTGGCGGCAACACAGGTTCAGGAATGAACAGCAGGAAACAGCAGCTCCCAGTAGGGACTGAGGGTGTCCTGATGGGAGAGGCACTCGCCCTACAGAGGGCTGGGCACTGGGACTGCAGTGAATTCAGCAGTGAGACCAGCTCTGATTCCGGATGCTGGGAGGGAAAAAGGCACCCATTTCTTCAGGGAAACCCTGATCTTCTCCCTCGTTCTCTCTCTCTGTCCTGTTCTGTCCTTCCTCCTTTTCTCCTCCTCCATTCTTAGTGCCTCTTTTCACCTCTCCACACTTGTCTGCTCTCCTGCCCTCTGTCAGGTGCTTCTTGGCTCCTCACCTTTGCTCCTCACACTTCAGGTCAGGGCTGCCCCACCACCAGACCCTCCCCTCCCCCGCCCTCCTCTCTCCTGCAGACAACTGTGGGCGGTGACTAGGAGCTGTGCATATGGCCAAGTGGAAGGAAAGGGTGAGACAGTCAGGGTGTGAGCACAGATCCCCATCAGCCTCCCTCCTGGGCCCCTGGTCCTCTCTCCCTGGCACAGGATGGACGCTGTTCTCACGGGAAAGTTTGTGGACAGCTTGTAGGTAGAAATGGGTACATCACAGCCCTTCCTGCATCTGCTGTTTCTCAAGTGTCTTCTGTTCAAATCATCAATACACGAAGGTGACATGTCCCAAACTCTTTCAAGGACAGCATGTTCTCTGTGTTTAAAGCCTGGACCAAAGAATCTAACCAGAGGGGTTCCCTGTAGATGTGGGCCAGTCCAGAGATGACACTGGAACTGAGGGGGATGTTTTAGGGTTCTGCACTTGAGGCCTGCTTTCAGGCAAACCTGAATTTATATTTTCCAGAGCATTGGTGATGAGCACCCCAGTATGGGGAGCTTTCCTCTGTGCCTTCCAAAACCAATGCTTCCTCAGTTTTCAGGAAGGCCACCTGCAGTTGGACAGCCAGTGTCCTTGTTGCCATTTGTGGTCAAATAGTTTCCAGAGCAATTGTTGATTTCCATTTTGGGGGGAAAGAGATATCATGTAGTTTGTGAAATAAAAGGAAGATCTTAAAATGTTGACAGTGGCAGGAACTGAATGGAGAGACACCCCCCCCCCCATCCTGGGCCCTGAGCCATGTATGTGTGGATTATCCTCCAGAACACAAAAGGATAGTGATCATCAGATTCCCGTTTTACAGATGAATGAACTGAGGTTTAGGGAGAGTAAATAATTTGCCCAAAGCTATCCAACTCTCATGCCCACAGGGCTGTGACTGGGTCATCTGTACCTATCTGGGACATCAGGAAGATAAGCCATGGGGCAGGTCAACCCTGGGAGGCCCTGTGATTACATCAGGGCCCTTGATCCAAGCACCTGACTCAGGTCCCTGATAGAGAGAAACTTCCATAAATTAAGATGGCTCGTTTCTCCCCAGTTATGAATTCTATTCATATGTTTTCTCCAACATCAAATTCATCATGGGTCTCATTAAAGAATGTACAAGAAATGTTCAGGTCATAGTAAGGTGACCAACTGTCTTGGTTTGGCCAGGACTCAAAGGTTTCCTGGGTAATTCAGCGCTGGGACCAGAAATTCCCAGGCTAACTGGACAGTCAGCCACCCTCCTGAAAACTGACTTTTGCAACTATTGGCTTACACTGAACAGAAGGGGAGAAACAAGGCCACCAAGCTGAATGAGCTGGTCTTTGAAGACCCTACCACTGCCCTTCCCCCATGTGACCAGGACTGCCCCCAGGGATGAGGACAGTGACACTGCTCAGCTTGTGCTCAGCCCCATCCTTGGCACTCAGCTCTCTTCACAGGGCTGTGCATTTTCCATTCTCTTACAGTAACTTCCAGTTTTCAGTATTGTTGTTCTGTTTTGGTGTCTTTCAGCCATGCTGGTTTCACCTATATTCAGTAAAGGTAAGTCAGACAGTATCATTTCACCATTTCCCCTCCTCACACAGAGACGTGCTTGGAGTTGAAGTAAAAATGGCTTCTCCAGAAGGAAATCTTAGGGACCAGGAACACCACTGGCCAAAGGAACATGGTATCTGAATCTAGCAGTCTGCTCAAGTCTTCACAGTCCCTAATTAAGCCTCTCCAGACCTCTGAAGACCCCGACTCTGTCCCTCCTCTCCACCCCACCACCTCCTCCAAACTCAGGAGCAGCCTGACTCGGGAAAGGAGAAAGAGGTCACATCTCCCAGATCGGGCGTCACAGGAGGATGGCTGGAGTCTGGAGAGCTGAGGGGCGTCAGGTCTTCAGTGTCAGAAACAAGAGCATTGAAGGGCAAGGGCAGGAGGGCATCATGAGTGGTCGGGTCAGAGGGAAGAAGAGCTGCCTGTGGAGGCAGGACGACTGTAGGTGGACTGTGTTGCCCAGTGATGTCCGGGTCCCGGTACTGGCTGAGCCCCTTACAAACATGCGCTCGTCAGAGCCTGCACCTCCCTGAGGAGAGTGATGTTGTCAGCCCCACTTACAGATGTGGAGCCTGAGATCACGGCAGGTCTTTACAATGAGTGGGTTGTCATGTTTTTAGGAGGTCAGGCTTCTTTGGGGCAGGAGAACTGTTTATTTGCTATTTCTCAGGCTTGCGTCAGGAAGAGTTCTTCAGGGAAATGAGGTATCTCTGTCCACTTTGTGACCTCCATTCTGGTGATACTGTTGATTATAAAGAATGATTTGGTGAAAAATAGTTAAATTCTTCAATTTTAGTTGTTACTACTTATTGTAGGAATGGTATGGGTCCTTCTAAAATTCTTAAAAGAGTGAAACCTAAAAACCACCGTCTTGTGCGTCATCAGACTTGGATGGTGGGTGTTGGGTTGTGGTGCGGAAACTGGAGAGTGAGGATGATGAGCTGGGGTGCGGGGCCCAGGGACGGCACAGGTCCTCGTGGGCCTGGTGCTGCTTCTGGGCACCTGGACTTCTTTCTTCTGTTGTAGAGCCTAGTGACTGTGGAGGTTTACTCACAGACCTTTCTGGAAGGATTTCCACCCCTCCCAAGTTGAAAACTTCTTGTGTCTGGATCATCTGGATGAAAAATTGTTACAAAATTACTCTGGCCATACCGTTTATCAAGTGAGTGCTCAGGGTGTGAATTTTCCCTGCTGATATTGTGGTTTTATGGGAAAGTGTCCATCTTGGTCTCTTCCAGTTCCCCCTGTACCATCCAGCACACATCCTGACTCCATTTCATTCCATGCTGAAAACCCTTCAATGGCCCCCTGGCCTCTGGATAAAGTTCACTCTTTTTAAACAGACTTCAAATCCCTTCCTGATACAGCTGGAACTCCCCTCCCTTCTCATCTCTTCTCCCCTGTGCCCCATCTCTGAGCTGAGCCATCACACACGGAGCTGTGGACCCACCAGACCACTGGGCAGCTCCGAGCCTTTGCCCACACTGCCCTCTGCTTGAAATGCATCCTTCCACCTCTACCCGACTCACCTGCCTGCTGCATATGGTCCCAATTTTGAGTTCATGATTTTACCCAAAGACTAACATTTTCATCACATCTGAAACCCCTTTTCTGACTCTGTCCATAGGAGGACAGATCTTTCTCTGATTCGTGCCACATCCATCATCCCATGGGAGACCATGGGTGGAATTTATAGCATAACATCACTCTTGCTTAAATATGTTTGTCTCTGCTGGAATGGGAGTTTACTTTTTCATGTAATGAGTGAATGAATGAATGAAAGAATGAATAAACAGTTGAAAGAGTGAATGAAATGTAAAGACTCCAGAGGCATTACCAATGTAGCAATGTTATTCCTATAGCATGTTAATCTTCCCAGACTTTAACATAGGAGCAACATTTCCATCAGTTGTGGACCAATCCACACACAGCCCACAATGGTGGCTGAGATGAGTGACTTTATCCTGTGGTTAAGGGCCCTTGCCTCTCCAGAACTTCTGTGTGGCCAGGACCCCCACACAATTTAGTAGCTGTTCTGTGGGATGAAGGCAACCTGGAGATACCTACGTCACTTCTGCATTTAGACCATCTACCCCTACCACACCCCAGGGGTGAAAGAGACAGGCATTTTCTGCATCACCATTTCTATAAGGATCAGAGGGGTGAATTATTCTGAAAAATTTCCCTATTTGACTCCTTTTTTAGTGGTTTGGTTTCTTTAATTTGGAAATTCATAGGAATTGTAGAGATTGGCCATCTATTACAAGATACTGAATACAGTTTCCTGTGCTATACAGTAGGTCCTCATTGTCTGTCAGTTCCATATACAATACATATGCCAATCCCAAACCCCTCGTTAATCCCTACCCTCTGCTTTCCCCTTTGGCAACGCGAGTCTTCTCTCCACGTCTGTGAGTCTATTTCTGCTTTGTAAACAAGGTCATTTGCATCACCTTTTCCGACTCCACACATCAGTGACACTATACAATATCTGTCCCTCTCCGTGTGACCCACCCCACTTAATATGATAAGCTCTAGGTCCATCCATGCTGCTGTAAATGACACTATTTCACTCCTTTTTATGGCTGAGTAATATTCCATAATATGTAGTGTGTGTATATCTATATCTATGTATGTGTGTATATATATATATGCCACAGCTTCTTTATTCAGTCATCTGTTGGTGGACATTTAGGTTGCTTCCATGCCTTGACTATAATATATCATGCCAGTATGAACATTAAGGTACATGCATATTATCTAGTTTGAGTTTTCTCTAGATGTATGCCCATTAGTGGAACGGCAGCATCACATGGCAGCTCTATTTTCAGTTTTTTAAGGAACCTCCCTACTGTTCTCCATAATGGCTATATCAATTTACATTCCCACCAACAGTGTAGGAGTGTTCCTTTTCTCCACACCCTCTCCAACATGTATTTGTAGACTTTGGGATGATGGCCATTCTGACTGGTGTGAAGTGACACCTCACTGTAGTTTTGATTTGCATTTCTCTGATAATTAGTGATACTGAGCATCTTTTCATGTACCTGTTGGCCATCTGTATGTCTTCTTGGAGAAATGTCTATTTAGGTCTTCTGCCCATTTTTTGGATTGGGCTGTTTGTTTTTTTACATTAAGAAGAAATAAATGAAAGACTTAAAACATAGGGAAAAAAATCAATAAACTAAAAGCTGATTCTTTGAAAAGATAAATAAAATTGATAAACCTTTAGCCAGACTCATCAAGATAAAAAGGGAGAGAGAGGGCCCAGATTAATAAGTCAGAAATAAGAAAGGAGAAGTTACAACCAACAACACAGAAATACAAAGCATCGTAAGAGGCTACTATGAGCAACTAACTGCCAACAAAATGGACAACCTAGAAGAAATAGAAAATTTCTTAGAAAGGTACAACCTCCAAAGGCTGAACCAGGAAGAAATAGAAAATATGAACAGACCAATTACTAGTACTGAAATTGAATCAGTAATTTTAAAACTCCCAACAAAGAAAAATCCAGGACCAGATGGCTTCACAGGGGAATTCTACCAAACATTTAGACAGGATCTAACACCTATCTTTCTGAAATTATTACAAAAAAATTGCAGAGCAAGTAACGCTTCCAAACTCATTCTGCAAGGCCTCCATCACCCTGATACCAAAGCCAGCCAAAAGTATCCCCCAAAAAGAAAATTATAGGCCAACATCATTTATGAATATAGATGCAAAAAGCCTCAACAAAATATTAGCAAGCAGATGCCAATAGTACATTAAAAGGGTCATAAACCATGATCAAGTAAGATTTACCTCAGCGATGTAAGGATTTTTTCAATATCAAAAAATCAATCAACAGGATACACCACATTAACAAATTGAATAATAAAAACCATAATATCATCTCAATAGACACAGAAAAAGCTTTTGATAAAAGAAAAACTCTTCAGAAAGTGAGCATAGAAAGAACATACCTGAACATAATAAATGCCATGTATGACAAACCCACAGTGACATCATACTCAGCAGTAAACAGCTGAAGCATTTCCTCTAAAATTAAGACAAAGACAAGGATGCCCTTTTCACCAGTTTTATTCAGTATAGTTTTGGAAGTCCTAGACACAGTACTCAGAGAAAAAATGGAAATAAAAGAAATCCAAATTGGAAAAGAAGAAGTAAAATTGTTACTGTTTGCAGATGGCATCATAGTATACACATAAAATCTTAAAGCAGCTATCAAAAAACTACTAGAGCTCATCAATGAATTCAGTAAATTTGCAGGGTACAAAATTAACATAAAGAAATCTGTTGCATTTCTATATACTAACAATGAAATATCAGAAAGAGAAATTAAGGAAACTCATTTACCATTACATCAAAAAAGAATAAAATACCTAGGAATAAACATACCTAAGGAGGCAAAGGATTTGTACCCAGAAAACAATAAGACACTGATGAAAGAAATTGAAGATGGCACAAACAGATGGAAAGATATATTGTGTTCTTGGATTGGAAGAATCAATATACTTAAAATGACCATACTAACCAAGGCAATCTACAGATACAATGCAATCCCTATCAAATTACCAATTGCATTTTCACAGAACTAGAACGAAAATTTTTTAAATTTGTGTGGAAACACAAAAGACCCCAAATAGCCAAAAACAATCTTGAGAAAGAAGAACAGAGCTGGAGGAAGTATGCTCCCTGACTCCAGACTATACTACAAAGCTACAGTAATCAAAAGAGTATGGTGCTAGGACAAAAACAGACACATAGATCAATGGAACAGGATACAAAGTCCAGAAATAAACCCACATACTTATGGTCAATTAATCTACAACAAAGGAGGCAAGAATATACAATGGAGAAAAGACCATCTCTTCAATAAATGGTGCTGGGAAAACTAGACAGCTACATGTAAAAAAAAAAAGAAGAAGAAGAAGTTAGAACATCTTTGACACCATATACAAAAATAAACTCAAAATGAATTAAAGACCTAAATGTGGGACTGGATACTATAAAACTCTTAGAGGAAAACATAGGCAGAACACTCTTTGACATAAAATGCAACAATAGTTTTTGGATCTGTCTCCTGGAGTAATGAGATAAAAACAAAAATGGGATCTAATTAAACTTAAAAACTTTTTTACAGCAAAGGAAGTTACAAACAAAATGAAAAACCAATCTATAGACTGGGAGAAATATTTGCAAAGGATGCAACTGACAAGGGACTAATTTCCAAAATATTCCTGCTATAGCCCTTATTGACCATTTGGCCTTTTCAAAGACTGATTTTGGATCTGACTGTCATTGGCATCAAGGAAGGAGTCAGTCTGGCTCAGAGCAAACTAGCATAAAGTGTGCCAAGTATGTTTTCTTGGTGATCTATACCTTACTTGCCTTGTTCTAACCCAGAGAGAGTCGAGCCTCCCTCCTGGAGAAATGCTGATGGCTAAGTGAGGTTGAGGGTTGCGAATCAAGTCTTTAAGGGTAGAAGAAAGAGACGGGAGCCCTCAGCAGGACTGTGACAACCCAAGGTGCACTTTGCCCACAGAGGGTGGAGATGGACGCCTCTCTCCCCTCTGCTGGTCCTGGAGACCAAGCTGGGGTTGCGGGGCCCCATCTGACAGGAATGCAGAGGGTGAAACAGGAGTGGTATTACACAGTCCTCTCTGGGCCCCTCACCTGACGCAGTGGTTGTTGCCCAAGAAAACATTCCACAGGGTGTCTCTATTGTGATGCTTAAAGGGCCTGAAGGACAGTGGCTCCTGATCCCAAAGTAGTGCCTGGACTTCCCTGAGCCCTAAAAAGGGCTTCCCGGGACATGAGGAAGTCACCTGCAGCCCAGGTGGAGGGGTCCTGGGTGACTGTCATCTATTCAGAATGATGACTCTCCTTCCCTGTGGGCACCAGGCCTGGTAAGTTTTGAGAGCAAAGCTGTGTGATTGTGTCCAGGCCCTGGCTGGGGAGGCTGCCTGCAGGAGGAGGGACCACGATTCCAAACACTGATGCCTGCCTTTCTCTCTGCCCCAACAGCCTCACCTGTAGTAAAGAGCATGTGGAAGTCCTAGATGGGCCCCCAGGGCCTAACTCCTTTGGGAAGCTCTGTAGAGGTATAGACCTCACCTACCGATCGACTTTCAATGTCATGACCGTCAAGTACAGCAGGAACCCTGATCACCCAGCATCTCCTTTGGATTTATATTTCTATGGGGATGCATAGGTAGGTAGGATGGGGCCCTCTCCTGTCCCTGTATGGCTGTGTGGCAGCGTGGGCATGGGGCTGTCTACATGAGTGTTGAAGTAAGGTTGAATCAAAGTTCTACTTGACCTCCACCTGGTGAGCGAGAGTCAGTGTGACGCAGCGAGCCTCTCCAGAAACATCTACCAGTTCTAGCCCAGCATTTCTGCAGCCCCAGATCGTGGGGTTGGGAAGATTCAATATGAAATTTACCTTACCAATTTTACTTTTACATATGGATTGTGTCCCATATTCCTCTCAAATATAACATTTCCCTTTTTCGGTCTTATTTATAAAACCTTAGGCTTTTTAAATGTATTTATTGTAAATGTGTAATACACATAGTATACTATACTATACAAAATGTATATATTTAGCAGATATGTATAGAGCAGATATCTATGGATATGTATAGGTATATAAAGATATAGGGGATGTATATGTGTGTAGTATACTATATGAAAGGTATATTATGTTTGCTATATATTTATGCATACAAATATACATATATATGTAAACTAGGGCAAAGCAGAAACAGTCCCTCAAAATTGTGTCTTTTATATCATCAGTGATAGCTGAACTTTCCCTTCAACTTGTCAACTGGAAGAAAATTCTTGTTAAATTGACTTAATCAAACTCTATTTTAGCTGCCCTCCATCCCACAGGTTAGTGATTGTTGCCTCAAGCCTAAGGTGTGCAAGCATTGCCAATGAGAACAATCTTCCTTGAAGACTCTTCTGAAATCAGCTGACCATGAGGAGAGACATCTCCTGGTCACCTGTCTGATCACACCTGCTCAACCGATCCATTCTCCTCCATCCTTTCCAGTCTTCTGTCTCTTCCTGCAAAGAAAAATTTCTTACTCCTGAGCTTTAGATACTTGCCAGTCTTGTGGTTGGATGATTCTACTTATTTCTATAATTGTTTTGAATAAAGTCTGTTTACCTGAATCTGGATTTTTTTTCATCTAAAGCCTTCATTTCATAGGTTGGAGCCTCAGGCATTAGTGAGAGTGGCTGAAACCCCTTCTAAAGATCTTTAAAATAAGAGGGATTCTCATTTGCCTGAGGCCCATCTGGAAATCAGACTGCTGTCTATTTGCTATTTCTCTCACCAGCACAAGAAAAATCTCTACAAACACAGAATAGAGATGTTGGCCTGACTTTCTGCTAAAGCTTCTAGCCATGTGGTTGATGATAAACAATATTTGATGAGATGTGTTAAATTTCTTGATTCTCTCTAGCCAACTATAAATTATATCTCATCGGGAATGCTTAAAAAGTTCTGAAAAGAATAAACACAAAGCCCACATTGTGAGATCATCAGACTCAGGATTTCTATGTTGCACTCTATAAGAGGCCGGGATATTAGGAGGATCACAAAACATAATGTCCCCTGAATGACACGACCCCGCAGGCCTGGGAAGACCCTGATCTGCCTCCATGTCGTTTTGTTCTCTTTGGAAAGTTCGGGAAATAGAGGGTGTCTTCACAGACTTTGGGCAGGGTCATCGACTCCTCAGGAACGAGGCTACCTCCGTCTGGACCATGCTGATGAAGCCAACTCAGGATGTCACGCTGGGATCTCCTTCTCTCAAGTGAGTTCTCTGGAGGTGGATTTTCTTTGCTGATGGTGAAGATTCTAGGAAAGATTCCATCCTGGTCTGTCCCAGTTCACCCTCTACCATCCAGCACCGGCATCTAAAACACAGTCAGACTCCGTATCCACTTCCTGCTGAAAGCCCTTCTATGCATCCCTGCCTCCAGGATAAAGTTTTATTTTTTAACTAAAATCTTTCCTGATCTGCTTCCCTCCCTTCTAACTTCTTCTGCCCTCTGCCCCTTCTCATTGATAAACCACCACACACTGAGCTGTGGACCCTGCAGACGTTGTGCAGCTCCGTGCCTGTGCTCGCACTGTCCCCTCTGCCAGGAATGCATCGTTCCAGCCCTTCCAGACTCACCTGTCCACCCCGAGGGTCCCCTGTTACATATGATGGTTCAGGTGAAGGGTTACCTCTACCTTAACATCCTCCTGACCCCTCCCAGGTGAGCAGATCTCTCTCCTTTTCCCCATCACTTACCTTGTGTAAATCTCTAAGTTGTTTCACTCGTCATTATCATTTTTAATTAATTGGGTGGGTGTACCATTGTGGGACTCTAACTTTAGAGGCAAGGTGTAATTAAAAATTTTTTTAATTAAAGTGTAGTTGATTTACAGTGATAGTTTCAGGTGTAGAGCAAAGTGATTCAGTTATACAAACACATATATATTTCAGATTTTTTTCCATTATATGTTATTACAAGAAATTGAGTATAGTTCCCTATGTTATACAGTAGGTCCTGTTGTTTATGTATTTTATATATAGTAATGTGTATCTATTAATCCCAGAGTCCTAATGTATCCCTCCAATGCCCTTTCCCCTTTGGTAACCATAGTTTGTTTTCTATCTCTGTGAGTCTATTTTTGGTTTGTAAATAAGATTTGTATCTTTTTTTTTTTTAAGATTCCACATATAAGTGACATCATATGATATTTGTCTTTCTCTGTCTGACTTACTTCACTTAATATGATAGTTCTTACATATATCCATATTGCTGCAAACGGCAGTATGTCATTCTTTTTTAGGGCTGCGTAATATTCCATTGTATATATATATACCACAACTTCTTTATCCAGTCATCTGTCAATGGGCATTTAGGCTGTTTCCATGTCTTGGCTATTGTAAATAGTGCTGCTATGAACATTGGGCTGCATTTGTCTTTTTGAATTATAGTTTTCTCCAGATATATGGCCCCAAATGGAATTACTTGTTAGTATAATGAGTCTATTTTTAGTTTTATAAGGAACCTCCATAGTATCCTCCATAGTGGCTGCACTAATTTACATTCTCACCAACAACAGGAGGGCTCCTGTTTCTCTACATCCTCTCCAGAATTTATTATTTGTAGACTTTTTAATGAAGGCCATTCTGAATGGTGTGAGATGATATCTCATTGTAGTTTTGATTTACATTTCTCTAATAATTAGTGATATTGAGCATCTTTTCATGTGTCTGTTGGCCATCTGGATGTCTTCTTTAGAGAAATGTCTGTTTAGGTCTTATACCACTTTTTTTAATTGGGTTGTTCATTTTTTTTTTTTTTATACAAAGCTGTGTGAGCTATTTCTATATTTTGGAAATTAATCCCTTGTCTGTTGCATTGTTTGCAAATATTTTCTTCCAGTCCATGGGTTGTCTTTTTGTTTTGTTTATTGTTTCCTTTGCTGTGCAAAAGTTCTTAAGCTTAATTAGTCCCATATGTTTATTTTTGCTTTTATTTCCATTTCCCTAGGAGCTGGTTTGAAAAAAATATTGCTTCAATTTATGTCAAAGAGTGTTCTGCCTAAGTTTTCCTCTAGGAAATTTATAGTATCCAGCACTACATTTAGGACTTTAATATATTTTGAATTTATTTTTGTATATGCTGTTAGAGAATGCTCTACTTTCATTCTTTTTCATTTAGCTGTCCAGGTTTCCCAGCATCATTTACTGAAGAAACTTTCTTTTCTCCATTGTCTATTCTTGCCTCCTTTGTTGTAGATTAATTGGCCATAAGTACATGGGTTTATTTCTGGACTTTGTATCTTGTTCCATTGATCTATGTGTCTGTTTTTGTCCTAGTACCATACTCTTTTGATTACTGTAACTTTGTAGTATAGTCTGAAGTCAGGGAGCATGATTCCTTCAGTTCTGTTCTTCTTTCTTAATATTGTTTTGGCTATTTGGGGTCTTTTGTGTTTCCACACAAATTAAAAGAACTTTTTTTGTTCCAGTCCTGTGAAAAATGCAAATTGGTAATTTGATAAGGATTGCATTATATCTGTAGATTACCTTGGGTAGTATGGTCATTTTAAGAATATTGATTCTTCCAGTACAAGATCATGGTGTATTTTTCCATCTGTTTGTGTCATCTTCAATTTTTTTCATAGTATCTTATCATTTTCTGGGTATAGATCCTTTGCCTCCTTCAGATATATTTATTCCTAGGTATTTTATTCTTTCTGATGCAGCACTAAATGGGGTTGTTTCCTTAATTTCTTGTTGTTAGTGTGTAGGAATGCAACAGGTTTCTGTTTTTTGTATCCTGCAACTTTACTGAATTCAGTGATGAGCTCTAGTAGTTTTCTGGTAGCTGACATACTGCTTAGACATTAGCACTGAGACTTAACCCCACCCAACAGCCTTCAGGCTCCATTTCTGTGATTCCTCAAGCCAAAAAACTAACTAGGTGGGGACATATCCCTAACCATCAGCAGACAGACTGCCTAAAGACTCTCTGACCTCACAGTTGTCTTTAGACATGGCCTTAGACATGGCCCTGCTCATCAAAAGGCTAAGACCCAGTTCCACCCATCAGTCAGCAGACACCAGCCCCTCCTGCCAGGAAGCCTGAACAAGACTCTAGACTCGCCTCACCCACCAGGGGTAGTCATCAGAAGCTAGAAAACTTCTGGAGTCAACTTCTCCCAAGGTCCATGGGACAGGCAGTGGGGAATTGAAACTGAATAAAATTGTGGTTCTCTGTCAACACAGAGGGAATCCATGCTGGGGAGGCAGCTTACACACTGCCCAACACACCCTTCACTCTTCCCTGAGAATAAAACCCTGGCCTCTGGGGAGGTGAGGACACCCATCCACGGAACGGTATAGAAGGAGAGTGGCTGGGAAGCTCTGATGAGGTGGAGGACACTCAGGGGCAAAGTGGACACAACTACTGCATCTCATGGAGAAGAGGAAAGATGTGCAGGGGGCCATGCACAGGGAGGAGCCTAGAAGGGGAAAATCCAGGCTGGTTCAGGGCCCTCAGGAACTAGATGTGAATTTAAGGGCCAAACATCTGGGGACCACACATGCTCAAAAGCTGCTGTTAATCTATACATGTCCTCCAGAGGATGTTGTGACTTTAGGAACCTAGGACGTTGATTCCTGAGTGTCCCCTGGCAAAGGGACTGTGCCTGCTTTTTCTCCCCAGGCGGCCACAGCCCTGCTCAGACGCTGCTGGGAGGAGCAGGCCTGACACGCTAGAGCTGCAGGCAGGCTCCTTGGGCTGGGATGGAGGATGAGGAGCTGCCTTCTCCCCGTGGTTCCCCTGTTTGCTCCATCTGGACATTTACCCAACTGGGGAGACCCTTTGTCCTCCCCGCAGACCAGGGCCAGGGAGTGTTTTGGGGACAAGGGATATAAGGGGTATCTTGCAAAGATTAGGAAAGGGAGATTCTAAATTGAAGGAGAACTGTGAGGAAACATGGCAAATTCTAGTAGTAATAGGCAGGGAGCTTAATCGCTGAAGCAGATTTAGCCTCGTATTCTGAGCGAGAGAAAACTTCTCAGCTGGCTTCCTCCTTTATTCATCAGCCAGAGAGCTCTGAGTGATCAGATGGCACAAGACTGTTTCCCTGTGTTGTACCTAAGTGGAATGTGAACTTCACATTGTGAACCCACTGGGGCCTCTGAAAAGAAAGACATAGGTTGGAGAGGACAGGAAGTTTTCTACAATCTGTAAGAAAAAGATGAGTGATGCAACAGGAACAGAAAATTGGCCAAATGATAAATGTGAACGGGCATTTCACAAAAGAGCTGCAACTGAACTAGAAACATGGAAACAGACCAAACCAACTGGTAGTTAGAGAAATGCACATTTAAAAATTTAGATATTATTTCTAGCATATTTGATGAGCAAGGAATTTTGAAAGATTTGGTAAAACCCAGAGTTGTTTAGATTTCAGGGAAATGGACAGTCACGTGTTCATGGTTGGTTTGAATGAGTAACACTCCTTGGAAGGCAGTGGGGCTGCCGTTCCTTTTTGTGGCTGAATAACTTCCACTGTACAGACAGACCACATTTTCTTGATTCATTCATCAGCGGATGGGCATTTGAGTTATTTCTATCCTTTGTCTCTTATGAATAATGCTGCTGTAAACATTCATGTACAAGTATCTATGTGGACATACGTTTTCATTTCCTTGAGTAAATACCTAGAGCAGTGCTGGGTCACGTGGAAACTCTTCATGATCAGTTGGGAAAGTCTGTCTTCAACAGGGGCTTCTGCTGAGTTATTGTAACAATAACACTCCCCTTGGACTGAGCCATGTGGTCTTGGTACCATAAATATAGAAGGAAACTGGACATATGTACACGTGTCCTCCTTGGGGACATGCCCACACACGGGCTGATACGTACCACAGCTGCCTGCCCCACCCCCCCAGCTCTGAGTCTCACCTGGATCAGACTGGGGCTGTTTAAGTGCTTTTGCCCCGAGTGACACAAGAGGGCTCCCAGAGACACCAGGCAGCCAGGAGGTCAGACCTCATCCTGGTTCTGTCACTGTCACCCTGTGACGTGGGCCTGTCCCTTGGTCTCTGGGTCCCCGTTCCTCCCCTGTCCAAGCTGTTGTGAGGCTTACGCAGGTTCATAGAGGTGGAAGTGCTGGACCTTAACCCTAGGCGGGAGGGTCCCCAAACAGGAGGTCCTGGTGGCCTGTGGCCAACTTGTCACCCTTCACCCAGGACCACAGACAGAGGAGAGGAGGAGAAGAAACTGGCCACGCTTCCCAGTCCAGGTGAGAGAGGACACAGGGAGAGTCTGAGGGAGACGAGTGGTTGACAGCAGGTCCCGCCCTTCCCTCTAGAACCAGGGCTCCCGCGGGGCCCTGAGCTCCTGCAGCGCTGCTGGCCTGGGCCCCAGGGGGAGGGGCGGGGACCGGGTGGCAGCAGCTGTCTATATAGCCCGGGCCCAGGGCCAGGCTCGCTCCTGGGGCTGCTGCCAGGCCTGCTGAGATGAAGCTGTCCCGCGCCATCCCTTGGGCCTTGCTGCTCAGTACAGGTAAAGCCTGGCCCCGAGTCCCCGGCTCCTGGGTCCCTCTCTGCTTCCTGTCCAGCATAGGGATTCTGTACAGGTGGCTTGCTGTACAAAGAAGCTCAGTGAGTGACAGTTTGCAAGATGTCCCCCTCCAACAAGCCACCTCGCTCATCCTGAGCTGACGGAGGAGGGGTGGGACAGAATGGCCGTGACTTGGGGCTGAGGTCACCTTAATTTTAAAACACTTTCTGGGCTCCTCTGTCTCTATTTTGCTATGTGTTCCCTGGGCCTCCTTGCCTCCCCACCTCCTTCCTGTCTTAAGTAATTGTACCCTGGGACGTACTGCCTGGCAGCCAGGGCTCAGATCAGATATGGAAGAGATGAATCAGGCATGGTTTCGCCTTGGACAAGTTCTTGGTGTGTGACTGGGTAGCTGCTAGACGTGGGGCCCTGGCTTGACTTGAGTTGGAGGGGGCAGCCACGAGGAAAAAGGGGTCCCTGGTTAATCTGCAGAGGAGATCGGGGTGTTCTGCTTCTGCCCCTGAGGGTTGAGACATGGCAGCAACACAGGTTCAGGAATGAACAGCAGGAAACAGCAGCTCCCAGCAGGGGCTGAGGGTGTCCTGGTGGGAGAGGCACTCGCCCTACAGAGGGCTGGGCGCTGGGACTGCAGTGAATTCACCAGGGGGACCAGCTCTGATTCCGGATGCTGGGAGGGAAAAAGGCGTTCGTTTTTTCAGGGAAACCTCGATCTATGTTTCCATTGTTCATCTTTCTGTTCAGTTCTGTCTTTCCTCCTTCTCTCTTCCTTTCTCCTCCAGTTCCTCTTTCATCTCTGCCCCCTCTCTCCTTCCTTGGGCTAGATTCATTTCCTCTCCTATGCTCGTCTTCGTTCCTCACACTTCAGGTCAGGGGCTGCCCCATCACTAGACCCTCTCCTCTCCTCTCCTGCAGACAATTGTGGATGGTGATTAGAGCTGTGTGCAGGGCTGAATGGAAGAAAAGGGTGAGACAGGCAGGGTGTGAGCACAGATCCCCGTCAGCCTCCCTCCCAGTCTCCTGTGTCCTCTCTCCGTGGTGCAGGACAGGCGCTATTCTCATGGGAGAGTTTGCAAGTAGAAATGGGTACATCAGAGCCCTTCCTCCATCTGGGGTTCCTCAGGTGCCTTCTGTGCAAATTATCCGTATGCAGTGTGGCATGTTTTGGGGTGACATGTTCTGAACTCATTCAGCGGCAACATGTTCTCTGTTTTTAAGACCTGGACCTAGGACTCTAGACCAGAGGAGGTCCCTGTAAATGTGGGTCCAGTCCAGAGCCGACAGGAGAACTGATGGGGGTGTTTTAGGGTTCTGCACGAGAGGCCTGCTTTAGGACAATCCTCAATTTATATTTTCTGGAGCAGAAATGATGGACTCCCCAAAACCAACACTTCCTCAGTGTTCAGGAAGGCCACCTGAAGATGGACTCTCAGTGTCCTGGTTGCCATTTATGGTCAAACAGTTTCCAGAGTATTTGTTGATTTCTATTTACTAAGGAAATAAATAACATCTAGTTTATAAAATAAAATGAATGTCTTGAAATGTTGACATGGCAGGTAACTTAGTGGAGACCCCCTATGCTGGGCACTGAGCCTTTTATGTGTGGATTATCTTCAGGACCCAATGAGGCAGATACTATTAAATTCCCATTTTACCGATGAATGGACTAAGGCTTACGAGAGTAAATAACTTGTCTAAAGCCATCCAGCTCCCATCCATACAAGACTGTGACCCAGAGTCATCTGATTCCTGAGCTGTGTTGTGCCCACTCTTCACATCAGGAGGATAAGCCACAGGGCGGGTCAGCCCTGGTAGGGGGTGTGACTGCAGTCAGGGCCCTTGATCCAAGCACCTGACTCAGGCCCCTGATTCTTAATTCCATAAATTAAGATGGTTCATTTCTCCTCAGTTGAAAATTCTATTCATATGTTTTCTCCAGCATCATATTCATCATTGGTCTCATTAAAGAATGCACAAGAAATGTTCAGGTCATAGTAAGATGACCAACTGTCTTGGTTTGGCTAGGACTCAGAGTTTTCCTAGGTAAGGGTCATTCACTGCTGAGACCAGAAATTTCCAGGTCAACTGGACAAGTCGGTCACCTTCCTGATCGCTGACTTCTGACTGTGGCTCCACAGAGGGAACATTATAGTTTAACTGAGTGAAACTAGAGGAGTAAAGAGATCACAGCTTAATGAGCTGGTCTTTGAAGGCTGAGGGCCAGATCCTCCCGCTGCCCTTCCCCCATGTGACCAGGACTGCCCCCCAAGGATGAGGATAATGACACCACTCAGCTTGTGCTCAGCCCCATCCCTTGGCACTCTCTTACTTTGATCCATCAGTAACTTCCAGTTTTCAGTTTGTTGCTCTGTTTTGGTGTCTTTCAGCCACGGTGTTTTCAACTATATGGAATAAAGGTAAGTCAGGCAATATTATTTCGCCATTTCCTCTCCTCACACAGAGACATGCTTGGAGTTAAAGTAAAGCTTTCTGGCTTCCCCAGAAGGAAATCTTGTGGACAGGAACACCACTGGCCAAAGGAATGTGGTATCTGTACCTAACAGTCTGCTCCAGTCTTGGCAGTCCCTAATTAAGTCTCTCCAGACCTCTGTAGACCCCCTTTCTGTCCCTCCTCTCCACCCCACCACCTCCTCCAAACTCAGGAGCAGCCTGACTCGGGAAAGGAGAAAGGGTCACATCTCCCAGAGCGGGTGTCACAGGAGGACAGATCCTCCTCCAAATGGCTGAGGTCTGGAGGGCTGAGGGGCGCCAGGTCTTCAGGGTCAGAAACGAGAGCATCGAAGGGAGAGGACAGGAGGGCATCGCGAGTAGTCGGGTCAGAGGGAAGAAGAGCTGCCTGTGGAGGCAGGACGACTCTAGGTGGACTGTGTTGCCCAGTGATGTCCTGGTCCCGGTACTGGCTGAGCCCCTTACAAACATGTGCTCGTCAGAGCCTGCACCTCCCTGAGGAGAGTGGTGTTTTCATCCTTATGCAAATTTGGAGCCTAAGGCATCCCTGAGCAGGTCCAACCCCTCCCTTCAGGTCTTTACAATGAATGGGTTCTCCTGTTTTTGGCAAGTCAGGCTTCTCTGGGGGCATGAGAACCACTTATTAGCTATTTCTCAGGCTTGCACCAGGAAGAGTTCTTCAGGGAGACAGAAATGAGGTGATGTGTCCACTCTGATCTCCAGTCTGGTGACACTGTTGATGATAGAGATTTATTTGGTGAAGAAGTGTTAAATTTATTTTTACGCTTATGCAAACTAGCTGTAGTAACGAGTACGGATCCCTTTAAAATTCTTAGAAGAGTAAATAATAAAATCCCCCTTTCTGTGGGCCATCACGCCTGGGTCTGGATGTTGGGTTGCGATTTGAGGGAAATACAAAGTTAGGAAAATCACTAATGTTGCGGGGTCCCAGGACGACACCGCCCTCCATGGGCCTGGTGCTGCTTCCGGGCACTTGGCATCCTTTCTTCTGTTGCAGAGTACACCAGCTGTGGGGGGGTCCTTACAGACCCTATGGGGAGGTTCTTCAACTACATGGGGCCAAAAACTGTTTGCACCTGGACCATTCTGATGAAACCTGGTCAGAGAGTTGCAGTGGCCACACCATTTCTCAAGTGAGTGCTAAGGGTGTGAGCTTTCTTTGCTGATATTATGGTGTTATGGGAAGATGTCCATCTTGGCCTCTTCCAGTTCCCCGTGTACCATCCGGTACACACATCTAAATACATCCTGACACCGTTTCACTCCCTGCTGAGAACCCCTCAGTGGCCCCCTGCCATCTTAATAAAGTTTACTCTTATTTAAATGGACTTCAAATGTCTTCATGATACAGCTGGGTCTTGCCTCCTTTCTAATCTCTTCTCCCCTCTACCCCTCTCTGAGCTGAGCCATCACACACGGAGCTGTGGACCCACCAGACCACTGGGCAGCTCCGAGCCTTTGCTCACACCATCCCCTCTGCCTGGAATGCATCCTTCCACCTCTTCCAGACTCACCTGCCTGCTGCATAGGGACCTCATTTTGTATTTCCTGATTTTGCTGGAGGAAATCCATCACACCTGAAACCTCTTTTCTGACTCTGTCCACAGGAGGACAGATCTTTCTCTGATTTGTGCCCCATCCATCATCCCGTGGGAGACTCTGGGTGATATTTAAAACATAACATCATTCCTGCCTATGTCTGTGTTTGTCTCTCCTAGAATGGGAGACTTTTTAAAAAACTACTTAGCGAATGAATGAACAAAAGAATGAATAAAAAGTTTCAAAAATAAATGATGTATAAAATCTCCAGAGGGCATTTCCAATGTAGCAATAAGTTACAGCATTCCTATAGTGTGTTAGTCTTCGTAGATTTTACCGCAGGAGCCACATTTCTATCATTTGTGGAACAAGCCACACATGGGGTGTGGTGGCTGAGATGAGTGATGTCATTTGTAATTGGGACCCTCCCTTCCAGACCTTCTACCAGCTCAGGACTCCCGCTAGGTGCAGGAGCATCTCTGTGGGAGGACGACAACCTAGAGATGCCTGCCTCACTTTAGGGCTTAGACCATCTATGCAAACCATAACCCAGCACTTCCTGCATCACCATTTCTATAAGGGTCAGAGAGATGATTTATTTCAAATTTCCCCCTTATTGTCCATTTGACTTTTACATACATTTGTTTTGGTTCTCACTGTCCTTGGCACCAAGGAAGGAATCAGTCTAAGAGCAAGTTAGTATAAAGGATGCCAAGTGTGTGAGATGTGCCTTTTTTGTCTATTTTAACACAGAGAGGCTCCAGCCTCCCTCCTGTGTGGGAGACATGCTGGTGGCCGAGTGAGGATGACAGGGTGGGGATCAGGTCTTGATTAGAAGAGACGGGAGCCCTCAGCAGGACTGTGACAATTCGAGGTGAACTTTGCCCACAGGAGGTGGAGATGGATGCCTCTCCCCCATCTGCTGGGCCTGGAGGCCAAGCTGGGGTTGCGGGGCCCCATCTGACAGGGATGCGGAGGGTGAAACTGGAGTGGCATCACACACTCCTGTCTGGGCCCCTCACTTGACACAGTGGCTGTTGCCCAAGGAAACATTCCACAGGGTTGTCTCTGTTGTGATGCTTGAGGGGCCTGAAGGACAGTGGCTCCTGAGCCCAAAGTCCTGCCTGGACTTCCCTGGATCCCAGGAGATGAGGCAGTCACCTGCAGCCCAGGTGCATGGGAAGTCCTCTGGTGGAGGTGGGAGGGTCTTGGGTGACCATCCTTTTTTTTAGAATGATGACTCTCCTTCCCTGTGGCACCAGGCCTGGAATGTCTCATGAGCAAAGCTGTGAGACTGTGTGCAGGCCCAGGTCGGGGAGGCTGCCTGCAGGAGGGACCATGATTCCAAACGTTGATGTCTGCCTTTCCTTCTGCCCCAATAGCCTCAGCTGTAATGAAGATTATATGGAAATCCAAGACGGACTGCCAGGGTCTAGGAGCTATGGGAAGATCTGTGGAGGTTATGGCCTCTCCTATTGTTCTTCTTCCAACGTCATGACCATCAAGTACTACAGAAAATCCAACTACCCAGCATCTAAGTTTAATGTATATTTCTACGGTGAAACGAAAGGTAGATAGGATGGGCAGGGTGCCTCCTCTTGCTCTGTCTCCTGTCCGTGCGTGGCTGTGTGGCGAGTTGGACATGCGGCTATTTACATGAATGTTGAAATCAGGTTGAATCAAAGTTCTACTTGACCATCACTGAGTGGGCGAGAGTCACTGTGACCCAGCGAGCCTCTCCGGAAGCATCCACCAGCTCTGTTCCAACATTTCTGCATCCCCAGATCTTGGGGTTGGGAAAACCCAAACTGAAAATTGTCTTACAAATTTTACCTTTCCATTCGATTGTGTCCATATTGTTCTCAAATATAAAATTTCCCTCTCTTGGTCTTATAAAATCTTAGACGTTTTTAGTGTATTTATTTAAAATGTGTAATACACATAGTATTATACACATAGTACATACACAAAACACACATATTTAGCAGATATGTAGGTGTGTAGCAGATACATAGTATACAGAAGAATGTGTATATGGACCGTATACTACATGAAATGTGTATTATGTGTGCTATGCAAGTATTTATGCACACAAATATATATGTGTATCCATATATATGCATATGTGTATATATGTAAAACCTAGGGCAAACCAGACAGTCCCTCAAAATTGTTTCTTTTATGTCATCAATGATCAGGTGAACTCTCCCCCTACTTATTAACTGGAGGAGAATACTTGTGAAATTTGACTTAACTAAACTCTAGTTAAGCTGCTTGCCATTCCACAGAGGATTAGTCTTGGCCTCCAGCCTAAGGGTGTACAAGAATTGCAAATGAGAACAATCTTCCTTGGAGACTCTTCTGGAATCAGCTGACTATGGGGAGAGACATCTCCTGGTCACCTGTCAGATCACCCCTGCTCAGCCCATCCCTCCCCTCCGTACTTTTCAGCCTCTGTCTCTTCCTGCAAAGGAAGATCTCTTACTCCTGAGTTTCAGATGTTTGCCAATCTTGTGGTCGGATCATTCTACTTACTGCTAGAATCATTTTGAATAAATCCTCTTTACCTGAGCCTGGATTTTTTTTTTTATTTGTTTGTTTTTAGTTTGAAAGTTCTCATTTCACAGGGTTGGAGCCTCATGTATCAGTGAGACTGATTGAAACTCCTCTGAAGATCTTTAAATGAGAAGGATTCTCATTTGTCTGAGGTCTGTCTTGGGACAGGAGTGCTGTCTATTTGCTATTTCTCTCACCAGCACAAGAAAAAGCTCTATAAACACAGAGTAGAGATGTTGGCCTGACTTTCTGCTAAAGCTTCTGGCCATGTGGTTGATGATAAACAATATTTGATGAGATGTGTTAAATTTCTTCTGATTCCCTCTAGCCAACTATAAATTGTATCTCATCGGGAACGCTTAAAAAGTTCTGAAAAGAGTAAACACAAAGCTCACATTTTGGGATCCTCAGACTCAGGTTTTCTATGTTGCACTTTATCTGAGGCCGGGATGTTAGGAGGATCACAAAACATAATGTCCCCCGAATGACTGCAATTCCATAGGCCTGGGAAGACCCTGATCTGTCCTCCATGTCGTTTTGTTCTCTTTGGAAAGTTCGGGAAATAGAGGGTGTCTTCACAGACTTTGGGCAGGGTCATCGACTCCTCAGGAACGAGGCTACCTCCGTCTGGACCATGCTGATGAGGCCAACTCAGGATGTCACGCTGGGATCTCCTTCTCTCAAGTGAGTTCTCTGGAGGTGGATTTTCTTTGCTGATGGTGAAGATTCTAGGAAAGATTCCATCCTGGTCTGTCCCAGTTCACCCTCTACCATCCAGCACCGGCATCTAAAACACAGTCAGACTCCGTATCCACTTCCTGCTGAAAGCCCTTCTATGCATCCCTGCCTCCAGGATAAAGTTTTATTTTTTAACTAAAATCTTTCCTGATCTGCTTCCCTCCCTTCTAACTTCTTCTGCCCTCTGCCCCTTCTCATTGATAAACCACCACACACTGAGCTGTGGACCCTGCAGACGTTGTGCAGCTCCGTGCCTGTGCTCGCACTGTCCCCTCTGCCAGGAATGCATCGTTCCAGCCCTTCCAGACTCACCTGTCCACCCCGAGGGTCCCCTGTTACATATGATGGTTCAGGTGAAGGGTTACCTCTACCTTAACATCCTCCTGATCCCTCCCAGGTGAGCAGATCTCTCTCCTTTTCCCCATCACTAACTTCGTGTAAATCTCTAAGTTGCTTAAATTTTCAGTATCATTTGTTTGTAAATTGGAAGGGTGTACCATGGTAGAACTCTAATTTTAAGGTTCCACGTCGTAATTTTTAAGTGAATGAATCAGTGAATAAGTGATAGGACTGATGCAGGAAAACATATGTGGGGCATGAGGAGGGCCATGTCCCAGGTCTCGGCTGAGCCCCTGGGACATGCCCCACCACGTGTGGGTCCTTGGCTTCACGCAGGAAAGAATTCAAGTGTGAGCCACCGTTGAGTAAAGGTGGATTTATTTAGAGAGGTACATACTGCATAGAGTGTAAGGAAAGAGGTGTGGGAATTGGGTGCTCAGGTTAAAGTAAAAGTAGGTACACACTCCATAGACAGGGTGCAGGCCATCTCCAAAGAGGAGGGAGTGAAAAGGGCCACCAGGCGTGCTGTTGTCAGTTTTTATGGGCTCAGTAGCTTCACAGGTCTACAGGTGGGATCATTGCAACTGCCCTGGGGAAGGGGCTGAGATTACCAGGAATTGGGCCACCCATTCTTTGGCCTTTTGCATTTAGACTTGGGGCTGTCATGGCGCCTGCGGGCATGTTATTTGATCACGCTGTTACAATGAGCACATAATGCAGCTCGAGGTCTACTAGAAGACAAACCTCTTAATCCTCAAGGCCAACTAGGAGGTGAATCTTCCACCGTTTTGGTGAATCTTCCACCATTTTAGTGTTAAATTGCTGTCATTCCTTGAGTGGCTGCGCCCTGCCTGCTTCCCTCCCGTCTCAGGACCACAGATACATTTTTAATGTTCCGGTTAGGTACTGCGTTTCTCTCCCAGACAGTCTTCAACAATGTTAACATGGGAGTCACATTTCTTTCAACTATAGGCTAAGTCAAATGCCAGCCATTAAGGTAGGTGATGTAATCTCTGCAGTGAAGAGCCTCTGTCCCTCCAGACCTGCTGTGGGGTAAGAATCTTCACTACATTACTTGGATTTTGCCCTAGGATGATGGGCACCTTGCTGATGGCTGCCTCAAAAACTGGGCTTTGGCTGTCTACTCAGACTTTGCTTCTGTAAGCTTGAAAAAGACAGTATGGTCAAGAATCAAGAAAGAGACAGAAAGAGAAAAAGACTGAGGACATTTCCCATGGGTCATATGATTTCTCAAGGGTTCGGACGATGGACTGCTCTTAGAAGACGCCTGCACTGACCCCTTGTCCTTTGCAAAGACTTTTGGCTCTTCCTGTCCTTGCCTCTGAGAAAGCTCAGCTTGGGCAACAGTAAAACTAGTGCAGAAAGTCCTCATGCATGTGTCCCTTCTGGGTGTCTCCCCTTTGTCTTGCTGTATCCCCTAGAGCATCTAGCCTGTCTCCTATGAGCAGGGAACGTGCTCGTGGCTGAGTGAGGTTGAAGGAGGGAGATGAGATGTTAAGAGTAGAGGGGCTTTGAGGACCTGAGAGAGAAGAGGAGGGACAACCCTCCCCAGCAGTAGGAAATGCTACATGCTCTTAGTCACACGCTAGACAGAGATGAACATGACATTGCCCATTGCCTCTGCCTTGAGTCTCACAGGACAAGCTTGGCTTTTGGAGCCGTGCAGTCCCACCTCCCTGTTATCTGCTGGGGAGGGGCAAGCAGAAACCACGGAGTGGCGTCTACATTCCTGTCAGAAAACTCAGTGGCTGGTGGGACATTTCTGGCTGTTCAATGAAGATCCAAGAGAGCCTCAAATTCATGCATGTTGCTTGCCCTCTTGGGCTCTCAGGCAACTGGCTGTAGCTCCAGGCAAAGGACATGCTCTTCAAGGGAGTCTAGATCAGTCATTGTCCCTACAGGTCATTGTCCTGGGCCAGGTCTAGCCATGCTTTAGGGATGGATCCTGTAGGCTAGCCATGGATGGGACTATCTTGTGCCACGAGTCCCCACTAGTGACAGTATCCTGATTAGCCCTGAGGGTGATGAATGAAAGAAATCAGAGTCAAGGCAGTTTGGAGGTCCTGGACTAGGCTCCTGGGGGCACCGTGTGAGAGGACAGTGGAATCTGTGTGAAGTGATGGAGTGTGCAGGAGGCTGGACTGTGGCTGGACCACAGCGACCCAGGAAATGCCTGGTTCTGTCAACATGAAGGGCAGATTTCCTGGATGAGGTGAAGTTCAGGCACCAGCCCTCCCTGTGGATGCGCGTCCACAATGACTGGCTCTCCCATGATCGTGTCCATGGAAGGTGCAAATGTCATCTGCTCAGGTGTGCTTCCAAGACATTGGACCTCTGTGTTAGCGTGTGGTTTTCTCCAGGAAAGAGTTCTTCTTTGCCCTGGGCTCTCATCACCCTGAGCTTCTCTGAAAGATGGGTGGTTTCCTTTTTAACATCACCAATAGCAGCTGGTCCCTGAATTTCCTGTGTCTGCTACAGCACTTTCCTTAGGGAGACAAGGGGTGTAACGTAATACAATATGACGACGCTAAGGTTGTAAGAATGAATTCCCCCAAAACCTTTCTTTTTTTTGTGGAGACTAACATCTGAGGTTGACATTTAATATTCAGCTCTTCTGGACAAGTCCCAGATCACCCTTCTCCAGCCAGGGAGGGGCGGGCCCTCAGCATCTCTCTCAGGAGCCTGAAGGGTTCACTGCAGCACATCCTGGGCGTCCAGGCTGACCCTGCGTCCTCCTTCTTGCAGCTTCGCAAATCAATCCTACCTTCGGAGGTGCATCCCTGCAGAGCAACCCAGCAAGATTCCTCTCTGCAATCCCCCCTCTCAGTTCCCAGAAGGAGAAGGAGGAGGGCAGGCCCCTCCTGGGGAGGGGTGTCCCTGGGAGGACTCTGGAATTTGTTTCGGTGACCAGCTGAGTTCCCAGGACCCTGGCTGTCACTCAGCTCTGCCTGGAGGGCCCCTCTGGTCTCCTGTCATCACCTGCTGCCTCTGCTTCTGTGGGGGAACAGGATTAGTTCCCCTGGTCATTTTGGCTGACAATAACTATCCCGGTCGTCCCATGGAGCACTGTGACCATGTTACTGATGTGGCCAAGTAGCACTCCTACAAACGTTTGTCTGTTAAAGGATTCCCTCGCATTGAGAGCAATCCCCAAAATGATCTTCATGGCACAGAGAACATATCTGGTGCCAAATATGTTGGGAAGTGCTGTGTACTCCAGCCCATTTGGACCATCACAGTGTAAGTGGGAAAGGTCAAGGCTCTGAGAAGTCCTGCAAAGGAGAAGGATTTACTTTCTCTATAGTACTAAGGACCATGGAACTAAAATTTATCACATAATTTCCTTAAAATGCTTATTTTTATTAATAGACTTGTGGGATCCATCAATTCCAGTCACAAAGGGTAAGTGTCACGTTTTCCCACTTAAACCGCAGGACATGGGTTTCTTATCCCCAGGCTTGGCTATCTGTGCAGGACTTTTGGAGACTGTCCTTAGCTCAGGTCAGTGTCTGGTCCGTTTTTTTATTTTGGTCCCTAGGGTCAAAGAACAGATTCAGTTTGGCTGTAGGGGAGGCAAAAGTTGTCTTCACCTTCTCAGGGTTTTGTGTGGCTGGACCTGCGACTTCAGTTCATAGAAGATGACTCAACAGGAGAAAAGCACACAGGTTTACTTAATGCAAGTTCACGTGACATGGGAGACTCCATAAGGAAAGAAACCCCCTCAAACCTACTTGCTTTCAGATGTGGTTCAACAAGGAGAGGCAGCTGTGGAAAAGTAAGCACACTCTGTGGGAGGGAGAAGGTAAGAATTATTCCATCAGGATCTGTGCGTACAGAATTTTCTAGATATCAGTTCCTAGTCCTGGTGATAAGAATCTTCCTTCCTTCTGGCACAGAGAGGACAGGTTTCCATGGCATTTTCACCTCCTTATTTTAAGAAATGGAAAAAAGGTCAGAAAGTTACTCTTGGACTTGCTCTTTTTCATTCTCTTTTAATTCCAAATCGTCAGTGACGCCTGAGCCTACTGGGGTGGCATGTTCCAAAGTGCCTCAGGGCAAAAGGTAAAAACAGGTTCAAGGTTTAAAATGGCTTAGATGTTTTAGAATCTTAGTAATTTTCAAGCCTGAGAACCACTCAGGAGCTTTTGGTTGGCCGGGTGGAAGTGGTGGGGGGGTGGTGACAGTGGGGAATTAGCTACTTCAAGAAACACTCTTTTGACTTTAGGTGAAGAGGCTGCAGTGAGTTCCTGCTGGAAAAATCTCCCTGGCATTTGACACAAAGAATATGGATAACATAGAAAAAACACAAAAAGTTCACATGGGTTTAAATACAATAGTGTTTCCACAGTCCAGAAACGTTGATGAAACAAAGATGGCCAGTGCTGTAAAACTCTGGGGCCACGTGAGACCTGGGACCCCTGTGTCTCCCACTGACAGGACGTGTTGCAAGGGCCAGGAGCCAGCCAACCAGGCAGGGGCTTAAGTACATAGACCCACCCAGCGACCACCCGCTAAGGGAGGCTGATGGAAATCTTCTGCTGGACCTGGGGCCACTGCCATGGGAGGCGGAAGACAGACCCAGCCCAGGCGCTCCTGGGTCTCTGACTAGATCTCTGACTAGATCTGCCCTTTCCCCAGTATCTCTGCAGGAGGTTCAGATGGTTTTGGGCTCTGGGCCCAGGAAAGAGCCACGTGGAGGCAACTGTCAAACCAGTAAGACCAGGAGAGGAGAGCGTGGGGGTGGAGCACTGGGCCAGGGCCAGGGGAGGGGGTCAGAGAGACACAGAGATTCATTAAAACATCCCACTCCAAACGGACCTGTCAAACTAAATTACAACACGTGAATGAAATGCTAAGCATGTTGCCAGCGAAAGCAAAAACTGGAACAGAAATTCACTCTGAATTAGTTTGTTCGGGGAAATTTTTCTAACAAAATGAAATGTACATAACATAAAATGAACCATTTTAAACTGTACTTCAGTGGAATTTGGTATAAGCACCATGTTGTGCAACCACCACCTCTATCTAGTGCCAATGCCTCTTCACCAGCCCTAAATGAAGCCCCCACTACCCTAAATGGCCGTCTCCTTTCCCCTCCACCCCCAGCCCCTTGCCACCACCAGTCTGCTTCTGTCCTGGTGGGTTTACTTTGTCACTTCACACTAATTCTAAGAACAGTCTTGCAAAGACTGAAATAAGAACCTTGATGGTAGCCAATGGTGTCATTGAAGGTATAACTTGTTATTTTTTCTTAAATAATTTACTGTGAAATATTTTCAAACTCACAGAAGAGATGTAAGTATCACACAAAGGACTCTCGCATCTCCCTAAAGCAGGTCCCCTAACTAGCCCCTCACTGCATTTGCTCCATCATCCTGTCTCCATCTCTATTTATTCTTGTTGTCATTAGTAATTTTCTAAACCATTTGAGAGTAAGCTATCGACAAGATGCCCCATTACTCCTCAATAAGTCAGAACAAAGTCGCCTTTCTGCATCATCACCAATTCAAGAAATCAGTTCTGGTAATAGCCCTCTCGTCCAGGCCACAGAACTCATTAGGATTTTACCAACTGTCCCCTGAATGTTGGTTTCATTTTCAGCTGAGGCACCACCCAGCAGCACATACAGCATTCAGGGCTCATGTCTCTTAAGTATCTGCCAATCTGACAGATTCCCTCGTCCTCGCCTGCCTTTCATGTCCTTGATGGTTTTCAAGATGCAGGACTTGCAGGCTACAGAGTGGCTCTCCGTCTGGGTCAGAAGATGTTTCTTAGCAAGATTATCACAGGAGTGGTGCTCTGCTCCTTCAGTGCATCACATCAGGGGGACACATCAGGCTCACCCATACCCCCCACAGTGACCTTGACCTTGTGTGTCCGCTCATGTCGGCAGCTGTCTGGTTTCTCCAGGGCAAGGCCACATCTTTGCCTTTGTATTTGCTTACCATTTTGTGGAAAGGTGAGTTGAGATTTTTTTTACTATGCTTCTTCTGTTTAAATCTCTCTCAGTAGTATTGGTTTCTACTGACAACTCCTGCTTGAATTCGGACAACAGGTGTCTGAAATCCAAGAAAACTAAGATCGTTATGAAATGATTTTTTTATTTACATCACTTCCTCCACAATTATTCCTTGGCCTTTTACTCTAAGGGAGCGTTTCCCCTTTCTGCTTTCTTATTTATTGTTAATTTTCTGCTTAATACCGATATGCACTCATTATCTTCTGTTTTATCTATGGTTTTACTTCGTTATTATCATTATCTATTTTGATATTCATGTTGTATCATATTTGACCATGGGGGCTGCTTCTAGCTGGCTCCTGAGTCCTTTGAACATATCCCCATCATTCTTTGTGCATTGCTTTATTTTCTAATAGAAGATGATGTCCAGGTTCGTCTTGAACTTCCCCTACCTCAGCCCTTGCAATGAGCCATTTCTCCAAGGAGTAGTGATTCCTTTAAGCAGGGCACACTTTTTAGAAACCAAATTGTGGTGCTTGGCGTGCTCATTGCTACTGGGATCATTACTTCTAGGTCCTCTCAGAGGGCAGAGCTGGGAAATATACTTATGTACATTTGTATCTTCACACACATCATATACATACATCTATAACTCCTTCTATATCAGTGTTTCTATACATACATCCGCATATATGTATCACTATGATGACATATGCTAATTTCAATTTTATTTCAAACATCTTAGATCTGTCTATGATTTCTACATTTATGTTTGTAAATACCTTTGGTTTTCCCTAATATCAACATACTTACTTACTCAGCTTACTAATTTGCTCAGTTTTACAGTCCCCAAACAATGCCAGTTTCTTCAGCTGCCATCACCTTCCCACCACAGCCTCAGCGTCCTATGAACTTGAGCCAGCAGGCACGCTGCCTCCGCGCCTCACTGCTCCTCCTTCTCCTTCAGCACTCTGTGTCCCCAGGCACTGCTGGACACAATGCTGAGGTGCATCTCTGTGGCACCCCTCCCAGTCACCTCTGACTGTCCTGACTACTGCACACCAGGAAGAAATGAGAAGCAAAGAATGGGTAGGAAGAACAAAGGTGCTGTAAGTTTTATTCTAAGAGAAAAAAATTAGTTGCTGCACATCAGCAAGAGAACAGGTGGCTGAGCAAAGAAATTAATTAGAAATGTCAGGAATGAAAAGTATAGTCATGGAAATAAAAACTGGAATACACGGGATACAGTATAGGCGGTACATGGTCCAAGATCAAATGAACGATTTGGAGGAAACTTTGGGATTAATGTACTGCTACAAGAGAAGATAAAGAGTTTCTTTTAATGAAAGAAATATGGAGGATGGGTTGAGAGACATCAGAATTCATTCTATAGCAACTCACAAGGAAGAGGGGGATGGAATTCAGATAAGAGATACTTGATGAGTTTTGGCAAAATTTTCTAGAGT
The DNA here is from genome assembly GCF_009834535.1 of Camelus ferus. Taxonomy (NCBI): domain Eukaryota; kingdom Metazoa; phylum Chordata; class Mammalia; order Artiodactyla; family Camelidae; genus Camelus; species Camelus ferus. The sequence goes on from NC_045706.1 coordinate 8,613,902, forward strand.
AGATGGAAATTATGAATCCTCAGACTGGAGAGGCTCTGAGTAAGATCGATTCAGAAATAAAAATAAATGTCCTAAGAGATGCACTGCATTATAACTCTAAAAGTTCAGATTAGAGATACAGATAGTATACAAAGAAATGGCAGCTAAACAGTTAGCTTCTCATTGGCAATCACAGGAGCCAGAAGACAAAGAAACATCACCTTCAAAGGGCAAGAAAAAATAACCAGAACGCTAGAACTTCAAACCCAACCAGAGTGACACGACCAAAGACAAAATGTGCTCACCATCCACTGACTTCACTAGGAGAATTATTAAAAAATAGCATTCTGAAAGAGGGAAAGTTCAGAGAGAATATAAGAACAATAGTGAGCATAAAATTTAAGACAATAGCTTATCTTTAATTATGCATTGACTGCCCAAAGACTAACTTTGATGGGTTAAATGATCAGTTTAAAAAATCTCAACATGGTAACAAGACGGGAGTTACTCAGTGAGTGGCTATTGCGTGCTCAATTCTGTGTATTTTGAAGGACACTCTAGATGTGAAATAACTGTAGGCTTTACTAGAAAAAAACTATAATATGATAGTGTTTTTTAAATTATTAATGTAACCACTAAAAATGTAAAATTCTCTCCAAATCATTAAAAGAAAATAAAGAAAAACAGAACTCTTTAACAAGTTAAGAGAAGGCATGAAGAGGACAAAAAAGAATTTAAGGAAAAGATTTTAAAAAAAAACACAAGAATGTAGGCAAAGTTCAAAATATGTATGTGATCATAAAAAATGGATTTTACTAAAATATAAACTTAAATACATAATTCAATATTAAAATATAAAATTAAAATGCAGATTATTATGTATAAGTGTTGGGAGGATGAATTGGTATAATCACTTTGGAAAACTGTTAGATAATATCTGTTAAAGTATAAGAGTGTGTATTATAATTCTTCTCACTATACAGCAAATAGAAATGCTTTCATGGGGTCACTCAATAACAGGTATTAGAACACTTACAGTAGCACCATTAAGCAGAATACTGAGCCAACCCAAATTCCCACCAGATCAATATGGTGGAAAATACTGTACATTCACATAAAGGAATACTATTCAACAACGAGAACAAATGGTTTGTGCTACACACAAAAAAAGCATCAATGAATCTCAGAAACATGATATAGAATGAAAAAAGCCAGATATAAAGGATACATCCTGAAGGGTTTTGTGTATATGAAGCTCAGAACACACAAGGCTAATTCATACTGCGCAAAGCCAGGGTAATGGCTAACTTGGGGGAGGTGCTTCAATGACTGGGAGTGGTCATTATGGGATTTCTTGGATGCTGAAAATTAGCTGCACACTTAAGATATATACACGTTTATATGTATGTATGCATGTAAATATTACACTGTAATAAAAATTTAAAGACAAATTAATTAAATAGAAAATATTTAAAAATCTAAATATATTCTACATTCCAAGAGGCATTCCCATAACAAAAGCACAGAAAGGTTTAAAATTGTGATGAGAATGAGAAACCATCTCTCCAAAGATATGATGAATTTGAAATATTAATACCAAATAATATAATGTTTAATGCACAGACAAATTATAAAGATACTAATAATAATGAAAACAATACTACATCAAGAAGCTATAAGAATCATAAACTGCGTGCCTAACATAATAACTACAAAGCAATATGATGGCACTAAGAGGAAAAAAAGGAATATGGTGGGGTAAAGGAGGAAAAATTTCTTTTCTTCCTTCATAGAATCTTCCACTGGGTCTAACAATTAAAGTGACGTAAGACAGATTAACAGGAGAAAGCTTACAAATTTCATTTTATACCTACATGGGAGTCTCTGTAAGAAAGTGAAAGCCAAAAAAAATGGCCAGTCCCGAGTGCTTATGTACTAGGTGAGAAACAGTGTCAAGGGTAGAAAAGTAACTGAAATATAAGAGGAGACCAAAGGCAAGTAAGAGGCATTTTAACAAGGTCTGTTTGTACAGATTTCTCTCACTCTCAACTCCCTATCTGATGAGAAGACTTCCCTTCCTCCAGGTAGGGGCAGGGCATCATTGTCATAGGATTTTCATCTTGTGCTTTCAAGAAGAGAAAGGAAAGTCTGAGTGCTTTTTGCATCTGCTCTTTCCCAAATTCCTTTAGTTCAAAATATTTAACATGTCAAAGCAGCATATTCTGGGGTAACACTTCCTGAAGTCCTTCATTTCTCCCATCTCAAACTTCCCCAGAAGTTTATTAAAAACTAAGTTGGGATCAATTGGGAGTTTGAGATATTTGCAGATACTAACTGATATATATAAAACAGATAAACAAGTCCATACTGTATAGCACAGGGAACTATATTCAATATCGTGTAGTAACCTATGGTGAAAAAGAATATGAAAACAAATATATGTATGTTCATGTATGACTGAAGCTTTATGCTGTACACCAGAAGTTGACACAACATTGTAAACTGACTATACTTCAATAAAAAATACACACACACACACATATATGTAATTGAGTTGGTAGCTGTGGAAAGAGATTCAGATTAGAATGTTAAAGTAAGAGATCAGTAAAAGGGAGAGACAAACATAGATTGGAATGAGAAGACAACAAATTATAGCACACCATCCAAAAACTTACTGAATCATTCTCAGTCCCTAGAATGAGTCAGTCAGCTAGGCAGTTCTGTCTTATTTTAAGAGGTGGTGGTGCAGGTGAGAGTAGGGTGCCCCTCTAAGTTAGGGCTCCATGCGGGGTGAATAAAAGAGTAAAGAGATTGATTTCTCTAAAAGTAAGTCTTTTATCATCAATCTGTTCATTGGTTCTTTGACTCCATAAATATTTATTGTTTGCCTAAAAAATTAAATTAGTAATGAAAAGGTTTCTTCTCAAAAAGATGATAGTTCCAGACAGTTTGACAAGGAAATATCACTATCTTCAATGACTTTTAACTTATTGGAACTATCTTAGAGGAAGTGCAAAAGCTACCGAACTCACTGTATAGATTAAGAATAATCCGATATGGCTATAATCTGATCCTAGTAATGGACAAGAACAGTACAGGAAAAAACTGTAGGCAACCTAATTTTAAAGCATAGATGCAAAAATATGATTAAAAAATAGAATAGAGTATAATTTTTGAAATTGCATTTGGTAGTGTAAAAAGTACTCCTAAAACAAATTTAACAAAATTCAGTAACTATTAATGATATTAAGTAAAATTCTTAGAAATCAGTCCCTGAAGGGAACAAGCTTAATGTCATGTGCAACCATAAAAAACTTGCAGCAAATGATCTAATTTACTGGGAAGACTTCAGAGGAAATTCCACTTAAGTTCAGAGCAAGACAGAACGGCTGTCATCAACTTTAGTCAATCGTGCATTGGAAGCTTCAGTCATTTTCCGTTTTACGCCACGAGAAGCACAGAGATGGAGCAGGATTGCTCAGCTTGCAGGGGAAAGGGGTTCAAACAGAACATAGACTGTTCCTCTTTTAAGTCTCTCTAAGGAATCTTTTAGAATCGCTATCTGTCCTTGGATTAAAGGACCTTGAAGGACTGAGGATGTTTGTGCTGCATGTGACAGAAACCCCATCTCACATGCCTTACAGAACAGAGCAGGGGATGACCCTGCGGCTGGGAGAGTGCAGGCTTTGGGGGTGAAGGTGCCCGGTGGCTCTGGACTGGCATCCCCGCCATCCTCTTGCTCTGCCTCCCTTGTGAGCTGGCTTCACTCTCAGCTGGTAGGAAGCAGAGAGCAGACATGTCCCCGCTCCCCTGCAGCCAGACCTTTCCTTCACTTCACTGGCCCGTTTGGGGGACATGCTCCTTCCTGCACCATCACTGAGCAGGACAGGGAGCCTCCTGGTGGCGCTCACACCACCTCCTCCACCACTGAGGCCAGTTCTCAGAGCTGGGTCTGGGCTCAGCTTCTCCCAAGGCCCATGGGACAGGCAGGCGGGAACAGAAACTGAATGAAATTGTGGTTCTCTATCAACACGGAGGGAATCCATGCTCGGGGGCAGCTTACACACTGCCCAACACACCCTTCAGTCCTTCCGTGAGAGTGAGAGCCTGGTGCTGGGGAGGAGAGAACACCCATCCATGGGACGGTGCAGAGAGAGAGTGACTGGAAAGCTCTGACGGGATGGAGGACACTCAGGGGCAAAGTGGAGACAACTGCTGCATCTCACGGAGGAGAGGAAAGAGGGGCAGGGGCCGTGTGCAAGGGAGGAGCCTAGAAGGGGAGAAACCGGGCTGGTTCAGGGCCCTCAGAATCTAGGTGCAAATTTAAGGGACAAACATCCAAGGGACACAAAACCTCAAAATCTGCTGTTGACCTGTAAGTGTCCTCCAGAGGATGTTGTGACTTTAGGAACCTAGGACGTTGATTCCTGAGTGTCCCCTGGCAAAGGGACTGTGCCTGCTTTTCCTCCCCAGGCGGCCACAGCCCTGCTGGGACGCTGCTGGGAGGAGCAGGCCTGACACGCTGGAGCTGAAGGCAGGCTCCTTGGGCTGTGATGGAGGATGAGGAGCTGCCTTCTCCCCGTGGTTCCCCTGTTTGCTCCATCCGGGCATTTACCCAACTGGGGAGACACTTTGTCCTCCCCGCAGGCCAGGGCCAGGGAGTGTTTTGAGGGTAAGGGACTGTAAGGAGATCTTGCAAAGATTAGGAAAGGGAGATTCTAAATTGAAGGAGAACTGTGAGGAAATATGACATATTCTAGTAGTAATAAGCAGGGAGCTTAACCGCTGAAGCAGAATTAGCCTTGTATTCTGAGAGGGAAAAACTTCCAATTTGCTTCCTCCTTTATTCATCAGCCAGGGGAGCTTTGAGTGACGAGATGGCTCAAGGCAGCTTCCCTGTGTTCTAATTGAGCTGGAATCTCCTTCACACTGTGAACCCATAAGGCCTCTGTAAGAAAGATATGGGTTGGAGAGGACAGGAACTCCTCCATAATCTGTAAGAAAAAGCTCAGTGATGCAATAATAATAGAAAGTTGGCCAAAAGATATGGATAAATCGGCATTTCACGAAAGAGCTGCAGTTGGACTAGAAACATAGGAAAAGTGGCCAAGTCCGTTGGCACCTGGAGAAACGCACATTCTTAAAAAAGATAATATTTCAAGTATTTTTAATCAGCAAGATGTTTTGAAAGAATCAGTAAAACCCAGAGTTGTTTAGATTTAGATTTCAGAAAAATGGACTCCCGTGTGCTGCTGGTTGCTGTGTGACTGGCAATGCTCCTTGGAAGGCAGTTGGGCTGTCATTGCTTTTTATAGATGAATGACTTCCATTGTAATGGACGGAACATGGTTTATGTAGCCATCCATCAGTGGATGGTCATTTGACTTGCTTCTCTCTTTGACTCTGATGAATAAAGCTGCTATGAATATTCATGCACAAGTATCTCTTATGGACATATATTTTCATTTCCTTGGGTAAATACTTAGTGAAATGCTGGGCTTATGGAAACTCTTTGTAACCAGTTGGGAAACTTCAACTCTGTCTTCAACAGGGGCCTGAACGGATCATGCGGTCTTGTTATTTTAAAGAGGAAAGTCGACTGTGTACACGTGTCATCCTCGTGGATACACCCACTACGGCTGCCCCCTCAGCTCTGACTCCCACCCAGAGCAACGGGGGCTGTTTATGTGCTTTTGCCCCTAGTGACACAGGAGGGCTCCCAGAGACACCAGGCAGCCAGGAGGTCAGACCTCATCCTGGTTCTGTCACTGTCACCCTGTGACGTGGGCCTGTCCCTTGGTCTCTGGGTCCCCGTTCCTCCCCTGTCCAAGCTGTTGTGAGGCTTACGCAGGTTCATAGAGGTGGAAGTGCTGGACCTTAACCCCAGGCGGGAGGGTCCCCAAACAGGAGGTCCCAGTGGCCTGTGGCCAACTTGTCACTCTTCACCCAGGACCACAGAAAGAGGAGAGGAGGAGAAGAAACTGGCCACGCTTCCCAGTCCAGGTGAGAGAGGAACAGGGAGAGTCTGAGGGAGACGAGTGGTGACAGCAGGTCCCACCCTTCCCTCTGAAACCAGGGCTCCCTCTGGGCCCTGAGCTCCTGCAGCGCTGCTAGCCTGGGCCCCGGGGGGAGGGGCGGGGACCAGGGTGGCAGCAGCTGTCTATATAGCCTGGGCCCAGGGCCAGGCTCGCTCCTGGGGCTGCTGCCAGGCCTGCTGAGATGAAGCTGTCCCGCGCCATCCCTTGGGCCTTGCTGCTCAGTACAGGTAAAGCCTGGCCCCGAGTCCCTGGGTCCTAGGCCCCTCTCTGCTTCCTGTCCAGCCTAGGGATTCTGTAGAAATTGATTGATGCTGACAAAGAAGCTCTGGGAGTGATAGTCTTCAAAATACTCCCCTCCAACAAACTGCCTCCCTCACCCTGGGCAGCGGGGGAGGGGCCAGCAGGATGCCCAGGATCCAGGGGCTGAGGCCACCAGGTCTTATAAATATTTTCTGAGCTCCCCTGTCCCTGTTTGGATATTTGTTTCATGGGCCTCCCTGGCTCCCTGCTTCCCTCCTGCCTTAAGCAAACGCACCCTGGGATGTCCTGTGGGGCAGCGGGGCACAGATCAGACAGGGATGAGGTCAATCAGATGTGGCTTTGCTGTGGAGGTGTTTTCTGAGGTGTGACTGGGTGGGTGCTGGAGGGGGGACCCTGGCTTGAACTGAGTTGGAGGGGTCACCTTAGGGGGACATGGGGTCCCTGGAGAAGCCCCACAGCAGATGGGATCTCTCTGCCTCTGTCCCCAAGGACTGAGACATGGCGGCAACGCAGGTTCAGGGATGAACAGCAGGAAACAGCAGCTCCCAGCAGGGGCTGAGGGTGTCCTGGTGTTATGGAAATGACAGGCCAGCCAAGAAACAAGCACCACTCAGAGGGCTGGAGTACTCAGATTTATTACGCCTGCGGGCTCAGAGGGGCTTCTGCTCCGAAGCTCTGAGCACCTCCAAGACGTGCACATGAGGTTTTATAGGGTTAATTACAAATATGGGGCTATTAGGCAATAAGGCTCAAACAACAAAAAGCAAGGAATCAGTACACTGGAGCTTATCAATTTGGAACAGATCACGTTACTGACACTTGTTGAGCTTGGATTTACGAGTTAGCTTGTTAGCCCAGTAAACTGACACTAAACTTCAGATTTATGAGTTAGCCCGGCAGAACTTAGATCAGTAAACCAACCCTTATCACACTTAGATTTGTGACTCAGCTTGTTAGCCCAGCTGGGCTTTTCCTTCACACTGGCAGGAGAGGCACTCGCCCTACAGAGAGCTGGGTGCTGGGACTGCAGTGAATTCAGCAGGGGGACCAGCTCTGATTCCGGATGCTGGGAGGGAAAAAGGCGTCCATTTCTTCAGGGAAACCTTGATCTCTTTCTCCCTCGTTCGCTCTCTCTGTCCTGCTCTGTCCTTCTTTTCTTCCTTCCCCCTTTTCTCTCCTGCTCCTTCTTTCGTCCTCTTCTCACTCATCTGCTGTCCCTGCTCCCCTCACCCTCCCCTCTCCTCCACTCCTCTACCCACCTGGCCAGATACATTCAAAACCCAGTGCCCTCCTCTGTCTGCCCTCCTTGGTGAAGGCTATTAGCCAGATGGGGAGGACCGTCACCTGTCCCTCCCAGATAGCAGCTTAAAGGCTTTGGTGCAGATCAGCGCAATCCAAGGGGCCTCCAAACCACAGACCACGGCGCCCTGACGCCGTGGCTGGAGGCAATCACATATGCTTTATTGTTTCGGGTGAGGTCAGCAGCAATGGGCAGCTTGCTAAGAAGTAGGGGGGACTGGCTCGCAGCCTGAGAGACTCAACGCTGTGCGACCTGATGAAGTCCCCGGGCTCTCTGAGCCTCTGCTGAGGGCTGCCAGCGCCCTGGGGGCCGCTGGGCGGGCTGCCAGAGCCCTGAGAGGCCCGTGGATATACACCCTGTGCAAACGTGGGGGCGCTCACGGCGGAAGCAGGAGTGTCCCCTGAGGGGACTCACAGCCTGAAGCGGGGTTTGGCTGTTAATCTGAGCTGCAGGGGAGGAAAAAGCTCTCCTCCTCCCTCTCAGGGTCTCTGCGGAGCCTAAGAATTAAGGTGACTTAGTAGCACAGGAGAGGAGCACACATTGTGCCAAGTCTTTCCTTGTCCCTGGGCCCGGGGTCTTCACAAACCAGGAAGAGCTGGAGAAGCGACCAGAGTAGGAACCCTTATGCCTTTTAGACATTTGGGAAGAAGATGACGGACAAAGGGCTGGGGCTGGGGCGGTCGGCTGTGGGCGGTGAGGGCTGTGCGGGGGGCCGAGAGGAGGAAAGGGGGAGGCGGGCGGGGCGTGAGCACAGACCCTGTCAGCCGCCCGCGGGCTCCTGCGTCCTCCCCCGCTGGTGCAGGCCAGCCGCCGCGCCCCCGCTCCCGCTCCCGGGAGAGGCTGTGCGCGGCTTGCCGGTGGAAGCGGTGCGTCACAGCCCTTCCTGCATCTGCTGTGTTTCAAGTGCCTTCTGACAAATCGTCAGTACGCGAAGCTGGCACGTTGTGGGGTCCCACAAGGGGCCTCATGTTCTCCTTGTTTCAAAGCCTGGACGTCAGATTCCAGATCAGAGGAGTTCCCCGTAGATGAGGGTCCAGGACGCAGACATCCCGGGAAGTGACACGGGTGTTTGGATTCTTCCCGTGAGGTCTGCCTTCACGCAAACCTCTGTTTATATCTTTCCAAGTAATATTGATGGACACCCTGGGGTGGGGAGGTTTCACTGGGCCCCCCAGTCCAAAGCTACCTCAGGGTCCAGGAAGGGCAGCTGGAGAGGCACCTCCAGTGTCCTGGTTGACATTCATGGTCAAAGAGTTTCCAGAGCATTTGTTGATTCCCATTTACTGAGGAAAGAAGTATCTGGTTGGGGGAGGAAATGATTGTCATGAAGCGCTGACAGTGGCGGGTAACTTAGCGAGAACGTCCCCGGGCTGGGCACGGAGCCAAGTACGTATGGATTATCCTCCAGAACCTAGCAGGGCAGTTACTATTAAATTCCCATTTTACAGATGAATGGACTGAGGCTTAGGGAGAGTAAATAAATTGTCCAAAGCCATCTAGCTCTCGTGGCCACAGGGCTGTGACCCAGGGCCCTCTGATTCCTGAGCTGTGCTGTGTCCACTGGTCAGTTCAGGAGGACAAGCCTCAGGGTATGTCAGCCCTGGTAGGGGTGTGATTGTCATCGGGGTCTTGATCCAAGCACCTGACTCAGGTCCCTGATACAGTGAAACTTTCTTACATTAAGATGGTTCATTCCTCTTCAGCTGAAAATTTTATTCAATTCATTGTATCCATCACCAAGTTGATCATTGATCTAAATAAAGAATTTACATGAAAAGTTCAGGTTAATTAGGGTGATCAAACGTCTTGCTTTGGTCAGGACTGAGAGGTTTCTCAGGAGAGGGGACTTACAACACTCAAACTGGGAAATTCTGGGGAAAACTGGGACTCGTTAATCTCCCTCCTCAGAGCCGACTTCTGACTTGGCTCCAGACTGAACCATTGCAGTAGACTCAGTGGGGTTGGAGAAATGAGGAGAAAGGAGTCAATTGAGCGAGTCCTTGACGGCTGAGCGCCAGACCCTCTTCCTGCCCTTCCCCTGTGGGACCAGGTTCTTCTGGGCTGGAGGACAGCCACGCTCTCTCCTCCCGGTCTCAGCCCCATCCCTTGAAACTCAGCCCCTCCTCACAGCTTGGGCATGGTCTGTGCTCAAGCCTTGATTCATCAGTAACTTCCAACTTTTCTTTTTGTTCTTCTCTTTTGATGTCTTTTCAGCCACAGCGATTTCAAATGACTGGTACCCCAGTAAGTGCAGACACACTATTTCACCATTTCCTGCTTCCCACACAGAGATGTGCTTTGGGACTGAAGTTCAAATGACTCTCCTGGAAGGGCGAGTATCCGCTGGCCTTTTTGGTCAAGAGAACTTGGTGTTTCTGAACCTGACCGTGTGCTCCACTCTTCTCAATCCCTAAAGTTCCCTCTCCCCTGACTTCTCAGGGCTTCCACCCTCCCCTTCCCCCCCCCCCACCACACCTCCTCCGCAGCCCAGGGGGCCTCCTCTGCCGTCCTGCCCACAGCCTCACCAGGCAGGGAAAGGAGCCACCTCTCCACGGAGCAGGTGTCACAGGAGGATGGAGCCTCCTCCAGATGGCTGGAGTCTGGTGGGGGCTGAAGGGCGTCACGTCTTCAGTGTCAGGACTGAGTGCATAGACTGGAGAGGGAGTGAGTGCAGAGGAGGGATGCTGGCCAGAGGGGAAAGGTTTCCTCCTAATGTGGGTGCCTTTTCAATAAACTGACTGATTTACATCATGATCTGCAGGTTGAGGCATAAACATGAACTCATTTGATCCTAAACACCCCGGAGGAACCTGCTGCTTTTATCCTCATTTGACGAAACTTATTTTTTGATGAGGTGTTCAATTCTTCCCTTTTCAGCTGTCAAAACAAAGTGTGCTAATGAATATGGGTCCCTTTAAGATTCTGAAAAGAGCAAATATGAGAAAAGAAGAGAAAACCATATTCTGTGGATCATCAGGCTTGGATCTTGGATGCTGGGTTGTGATCAGGGGACTGGGAAGTTAGGATGACCCCCAGGGGTGCGGGCCCCAGGGGTGGCACGGTCCCCCATGGGCCTGGTGCTGCTCCCGGGCGCCTGAGATCTTTCCTTCCATCTTAGATTACCATGACTGTGGGGGCCACCTCAGAGGCCAGTACGGCACAATCTCCACCTATGAGGGGCCGGAAACTGAGTGTGTCTGGACCATCCAGGTGGACCCAGGTTACCAGCTTCTCGTGATAATACCCTTTCTCAAGTGAGTGTTCAGGTGTATGAGTTTTCTCTTCTGATGTTATAGTTTTACGGGAAGGTGTCGCTCCTGGCCTCTTCCAGTTGCCCCCGTACCATCCAGCACACACATCTAAACACATCCTGGCACCATCTCACTCTCCGATGAAAACCCCTCGATGGCCCTGTGCTATCTAAATAAGTTTTAGTCTTCTTACATGGCATTCAAATCCCTTCCTGATACAGCTGGAACTCCCCTCCCTTCTAACCTCTTTTCCCCTCTGCCTGGAACGCATCCTTCTACGTCTTCCAGACTCACCTGCTGCTGCATAGGGGCCTCATTTGGTATTTCATGATTTAGCTTGAGGATGGACTTTTCCATCACATATGAAATTCCTTTTTTGACTGTGCCCACATGTGGGCAGATCTTTCTCTGATTTTTCCCCCATCCATTACCCCATGCAGATTCTGGGTGGAATTTACAGCATAACATCACTCCTGCCTACATCTGAGTTTCATGTACAAGAAAGGAGGTGTATTTTTTTTAACTAATAAGTAAATAAATAAATAAAAGAATGAATAAATATTCAAAAGAGTGAATGAGGTGATACAGCCACAGAAGGCAGTTCTGACGGAGCAGTGAGTGGCAGCATTTCTACAGCAGATTAGTCTTCATAGATTTTAACACCGGAGCCCCATGTTGGTAAATTGCAGACCAGGTGGCACACATCCCACAGTGGGGCTGGCATGGGTGATGCTATCTTGTGAGGAAGGGGCTGCTGCGCCTCCAGAACTTTCGCTATGTCAGGACTTCCACCAGTTCAAGAGCTGCTCTGTGGGAGGAGGGCAACCTAGAGGTGCCTGCCTCACAGTAGGGTTTGGACCCTCTACCCAAACCACAGCCCAGGGGTGAAGAATTTGGGCATTTCCTGCATCACCATTTCTAAGTTCTTCTGTAATCTCCCCATTTTGTCTCTTTGACCTCTGCAAAGATCAGTTTTGCATCTGACAGTCCTTGGCACCAGGGAAGGAATCAGTCTGGCCCAGAGCAAGCTAGTGTTAAGGGTCTCAGGTGTGTCCTGGTGAGATGTCCCTCCTTTGTCTTGTTTTCAACCAGAGAGGACTGGTCCTCCCTCCTGTGTGGGAGACATGCTGGTGGCCGAGTGAGGATGACAGGCTGGGGATCAGGTCTTGATGAGGAGAAGGAAGAGATGGGAATCCTCAGCAGGACTGTGACAATCCAAGGTGCACTTTGCCCACAGGAGGTGGAGATGGACGCCTCTCTCCCCTCTGCTGGGCCTGGAGGCCAAGATGGGGTTGCGGGGCCCCATCTGACAGGAATGCAGAGGGTGAAACAGGAGTGGCATCACACACTCCTGTCTGGGACCCTCACCTGACACAGTGGTTGCTGCCCAAGGAAACATTCCACAGGGTTGTCTCTGTTGTCATGCTTGAGGGGCCTGAAGGACAGTGGCTCCTGAGCCCAAAGTCCTGCCTGGACTTCCCTGGATCCCAGGAGATGAGGCAGTCACCTGCAGCCCAGGTGCATGGGAAGTCCTCTGGTGGAGGTGGGAGGGTCTTGGATGACCATCATTTTTTTCAGAATGATGACTCTCCTTCCCTGTGGCACCAGGCCTGGAATGTCTCATGAGCAAAGCTGTGAGACTGTGTGCAGGCCCAGGTGGGGGAGGCTGCCTGCAGGAAGGACCGTGATTCCAAACGTTGATGTCTGCCTTTCCTTCGGCCCCAATAGCCTCGACTGTGGTAAAGAGTACGTGGAAATTCTAGACGGACCACCAGGATCTGAGAGCTTTGGGAAGTTTTGTCAAGGTTTAAGCATCACCAATCGTGGTTCTTCTACAAATATGACGGTCAAGTACAGCAGAAATCCTGACCATCCAGCCTCTTCCTATAAGATAGTGTTCCTTCGTGATCCACTAGGTGGGTAACAGGGGACAGGAACCTGCTGCTGTGCGCTCTTGCCTGGGCACAGCTATGTGGGAGTTGGGCATGCGGCTGTTCCTATAACTCTTGAAATAAGCTTGACCATCGCAGGGTGAGCGAGAGTCAGTGTGGTGCAGTGAGCCTCTCCAGAAACATCCGCCAGTTCGAGCTCAGCATTTCTGCATCCCCAGATTTTGCGGTTATAAAGACCTGATTTGCAATTCTTTTACTATTTTATTTTATTTTATTTTTACAAATTTTATTTTTCATCTAGATGATGTGGCAATTTCCTCTCAAATATAAAATTTCTCTTCTTGATTTTATTATACCCCTTTGGCATTTTCCAGTGTATTCATTTTAAATGTGTTGTACACGTAGTATACTACACAAAATGTATATGTATATCACATATGTAGTTATATAGCAATTATATAGGTTATATATAGAGAAAGAGAAGAATGTATAAATATAGTATACTAGAGGAAATTTATATTATGCTTGCTATATAAATAATCCTGCACACAAATATATGTATGTAACCTAGAACAAACCAGACACAGTCCCTAAACATTGTTTGTTTGTTTGTTTGTTTGTTTCCTCATTAGTGACTACCTGAAATTTTCCCACACTTATCAAGTAGAAGAAAATGCTTTTTAAATCGACTTAACTAAGCTCTGGTTAAGCTGTCCTCCATCCCGCAGGCTAGCAATTGTTGCCTCAAGCTTAAGGTATACAAGCATTGCCAATGAGAACAATCTTCCTTGAAGACTCTTCTGGAATCAGCTGACCTCGAGGAGAGACATCTCCTGGTCACCTGTCTGATCACACCTGCTCAGCCCCTCCTGCCTCTGCATCCTTTCCAGCCTCCGTCTCTTCCTGCAAAGAAGAATTTCTTGCTCCTGAGCTTTAGATACTTGCCAGTCTTGTGTTTGGATCATTCTACTTACCGCTATGACCATTTTGAATAAAGTCTCTTTACCTGGGTCTGGATTTGTTTTTTTCAGTGTGAAAGTCCTCATTTCACAGGGTTGGTGCCTCCGGCATCACTGACAGTGACTGAAACCTCTTCTGAAGACCTTTGAATAAGAAGGATTCTCATTTGTCTGCAGCCTGTCTTGGGATGGGATCTTGCCAATATGTGATTTCTCTCATTTGCACAGGAAAAATCTCCACAGACACAGAACTGAGATGTTGGCCCGGCTCTCTGCTAAAATTTCTTGCAATAGATAAAGCATATTAAGTGAGGATGTGTTAAATTTATTCTAATTCCCACTAACCAACTATAAATTGCACTACATCAGAATCTCTTTTAAAGGTCTGAGAAGAGTGACACGTGAAGCCCACAAGGTTTGTGGGGTCATCAGACTCAGATGATGCTGCCTTTATCAGACCAGGAGTTAGGAGGATCCGAAGTCACAGTGGTCCCTGTGCGTCACAGCCCCTCCTAGGCCTGGCACTGCCTCCATGTCCTTTTTTCTGTTTCAGGAGTAGGGGGGAGGTGGGGTCTCTCCGCAGACTTCGGGCAGGGTCAGAGGGTGGCTTGGGAGCAGCACTACCTGTGTCTGGACCACCCTGGTGAGGTCAGCTCAGCAAGCCACACTGGGATTTCCTTTCCTCAGGTGAGTTCTCTGCAGGAGGGTTCTCTTTGCTGATGTTGCAGATTCGGGGAAAATTCCATGCTGGTCTTACCCGCCTGGCCGTCCTCTCCCTTCTCATCTCTTCTCCCCTCTGCTCCCTCTCAGTGCTGGGCCATCACACACTGAGCTTTAGACACAGCAGGCTGCTAGGCAGCTCTGGGCCTCTGCGCACACTGTCCACTTGCCATGAAAGCATCATTCCAACCCTTCTAGTCTCACCTGCCCATGGCTGAGGGTCCCCTGTTAGTATATCCTGGTCCAGGTGATGGGCTGCCTCGACCATCACAGCTTCCTGACCCCTCCCAGGTGGACAGATCTCCCTCCTTCATCCCATTATCTACGTCCTGTAACCCTCTAGGTTATCTAACTGCTGAGTATCACGTGTTTGTTAATTGGATGGGTCTACCATTAAAAGACTCTTAACTTCAGGGTCCAAGTTGTAATCCTTAATGAATGAGTGGATGAGTGACAGCCACAGATGAGTTTTCAAAGTTCCAGTAAGGTGCTGCATTGCCATCCAGACAATTGTCATTGATGTTAACATGGGAGTCACATATCCTTGAACTGCAGGCTAAGTCAAACACAGCCCATAAAAGTGGATGACGTAATTTGTGTGTGTGAGGGTCCCTGTCCCTCCAGGCCAGGTGGTCCAGACACAGGTAGTGCTGCTCCCAAGCCACCCTCTGACCCTGCCCGAAGTCTGCGGAGAGACCCCACCTCCCCCCTATTCTTGAAACAGAATAAAGGACATGGAGGCTGTGCCAGGCCTATGAGGGGCTGTGACACACAGGGACCACTGTGACTTCGGATCCTCCTAACTCCTGGTCTGATAAAGGCAGCATCATCCGAGTCTGACGACCCCACAAACCGTGTGGGCTTCACGTGTCACTCTTCTCAGAACTTTTACTTTTAAAGTGATTCTGATGTGGTGCAATTTATAGCTGGTTAGTGGGAATTAGAATAAATTTAACACACCCTCACTTAATGTTCTTTATCATCAACCACAGTACCACAAAGTTTAGCAGAAAACTGGGCCAGTGTCTCCCGTGTCTGTAAAGGTTTTTCCTTCACAGGAGAGGGAAACAGTAAAGAGACAACAACCCCATCCCAAGACAAGCCTCAGACAAGTGCAATTCCTTCTGATTTCAAAGACCTTCAGAAAGGGTTTCAACCATTCTCAGTGATGCCTGAGGTCCCAGCACAGTGAAATGAGGACCTCCAAACTAAAACAAACAAGCAAAAAAACAAATCCAGACTCAGGTAAAGAGACTTTATTCAAAATGGTTATAGCAGTAAGTAGAATGATCCAAACACAAGACTGGCAAGTATCTAAAGCTTAGGAGTAAGAAATTTTTCTTGGTAAGGGAGGGACAGAGGCCGGAATGGATGGAGGGGAGGGACGGGATGAGCAGGTGTGATCAGACAGGTGACCAGGAGATGTCTCTCCTCATGTCTGCTGATTCCAGAACAGTCTTCAAGGAATGTTGTTCCCACTGGCAGTGCACCCTTAGGCGTGAGGCAGAGATCGCTAACCTGTGGGATGGAGAGCAGCTTAAATAGCGTTTGGTTAAGTCAATTTAACAAGCATTCTCTTCTGATTGCTATGTGGGGGACGATTTCCGCTAGTCATTAACGAGGGAAAAAAATTCACTTTTGAGGGACTGTGTCTGGTTTGTTCTCACTTACATTACATACATGCATTCATATGTATGTTTGTATCATTAATATTTTTATAGTGAATGTAATATAAACTTCCGATAGTGTACTACATTTATGTATTCTGTATATCTATACATATATCTGCTATATAGCCACCTACTTCCTATATACCTACATGTGTGACACATACATACATTTTGTACAGTATACAATGTGTAATACACATTCTAAATAAATATACTGGGAAATACCAAGGGGATTTTAATAAGATCAAGAAGGGATATTTTATATTTGAGAGGAAACTGTCACTTCATCAAGATGTAAAGTCAAATTTGTGAAAGAATTTTCATTTCAGATCTTCCCATCCCCAAGATGTGAGGATGCAGAAATGCTGGGTTAGCAATGGTGGGTGTTTCTGGAGAGGCTCCCTGGGTCACAATGACACGCTCACCTAGTGATGGTCAACCTTATTTCAAGAGTCATGTAGACAGACTCAGCTCCAACACAGCCATGCGGACAGGGGAGGGCACGTCAGTGGAATGCTGCCCCCTCCTACCTACCTTGTGGATTCTTAAAGAAAATGATCTCATAGGAGGAAGCTGGGTGGTCAGATTGTCTGCTGTACTTGACTGTCATGACATTGGAAGAAGATCTATACTCCAAGTTTAGACCTTTACAAATCTTCCCATAGCTGTTAGATTCTGGTGGTCCATCTAGAATTTCCACATACTCTTTATTACAAGTGAGGCTGTTGGGGCAGAGGAAAGGCAGGTGTCACCTTTTGGAATCATGGTCCTTCCTGCAGGTGGCCTCCTCGACCTGGGCCTGGACACAAGCTCACAGCTTTGTTCACGAGACATTCCAGGCCTGGTGTCCCCACGGAAGGAGAGTCATTTTCTGAGGAAATAACAGTCACCCAGGACCCTCCCACTTCCACAACAGGACTTCCCCTCCACCTGGGCTGCAGGTGACTTCCCCATGTCCTGGGAAGCCCTCTTTAGGGGTCAGGGAAGTCCAGGCAGGACTCTGGGATCAGGAGCCACTGTCGTTCTGGCCCCTTGAGCATCAAAATACAGCCAATCCTGTGGAACGTTTCCTTGGGCAACAACCACTGTGTCAGGTGAGGGGCCCAGACAGGAGTGTGTGATGCCACTCCTGTTTCACCCTCCACATCCCTGTCAGGTGGGGCCCCACAACCCCAGCTTGGCCTCCAGGCCCAGCAGAGGGGAGAGAGGCGTCCATCTCCACCTCCTGTGGGCAAAGTGCACCTTGGATTGAACAGTCCTGTTGAGGGCTCCCATCTCTTCCTTCTCCTCATCAAGACCTGATCCCCAGCCTGTCATCCTCACTCAGCCACCAGCATGTCTCCCACACAGGAGGGAGCACCAGTCCTCTCTGGTTGAAAACAAGACAGGGGGGACAGCTTACCGGGTCACACACCTGGCACTCTTAATACTAGCTTGCTCTGGGCCAGACTGATTCCTTCCTTGGTGCTAAAAATACTGAGACTTGAAATCATCTTTGAAGAGTTCCAAAGGACAATGAGAGGAAATTTTCAGAAGAATCCGTCCTCAGAAATGCCTGATTCCTTCACCCCTGGGCTGTGGTTTGGGTAGATGGTCTAAGCCCTATTGTGAGGCAGGCATCTCTAGGTAGTCCTCATCCACTGAGCAGCTCCTGAACCTCGTGGGAGTCCTGACCCCGTGGAAGGTTTGAAGGGGAAGGGGCCCTTAGTCACAAGATAACATCACTTGTCACAGCCACCACCATGAGCTGTGTCACTTGATCAGCAACTGATGGGAGTCTAGCTCTCCTGTTCAAATATATGAAGACTAAATTGTTATAGAAATGTTGTAATTTATTGCTACATTGGAAATGCCTCCAATGGCGGTATCACTTCATTCACTTTTTCCATCATCATTCATTCATTCATTAGTTTAAAAAAATTACTTGACTCCCCCAAAGAGAAGACTCCCTTTATCATACACACAAACTCAGACATAGGCAGGAGTGATGTTATGCTGTAAATTCCACCTGCAGTTTTGCATGGGTTAATGGATGGCACACAAATCAGAGAAAATCTGTTCACCTATTGAGAGAGTCAGAAAATGTGTTATGGAAAAGTTCATCTTCAGGTGAAATCATGATACAAAATGAGGCCCCTATGCAGCAGCAGGTGAGTCGGGTGGAGGTGGAAGGATGCATTTCAAGCAGAGGGCAGTGTGGGCAAAGGCTTGGAGCTGCCCAGGGGCCTGGTGGGTCCACAGCTCCGTGTGTGATGGCTCAGCTCAGAGATGGGGCAGAGGGGAGAAGAGATTAGAAGGGAGGGGAGACTCAGCTGTATCATGAAGGAATCTGAATGCCACACAAGGAGACTAAAGTTTATTTAGATAGCACAGGGAC
This sequence comes from Camelus ferus, assembly GCF_009834535.1. NCBI lineage: Eukaryota > Metazoa > Chordata > Mammalia > Artiodactyla > Camelidae > Camelus > Camelus ferus. The sequence continues at coordinate 8,632,349 of NC_045706.1, forward strand.
ATTGAGGGGTTTTCAGCAGCGAGTGATATGGAGTCAGGATGTGTCTAGACGTGTGTACCAGATGGTACAGGGAGAACTGGAAGAGACCAAGATGGACACCTTCCCATAAAACTATAGCATCAGCAAAGAAAACTCACAGCCTCAGCACTCACCGGAGATGTGGTATGTCCACAGCAACTTGGAATTCTGGGTCCATCTCGATGGTCCAGACACATTCAGTGTTTGGTCCGTAATAGGTAGCAATAATTCCATATTCTGTTTTGATGACTCCCCCACAGTCACGATGTCCTCCAACACAAGAAAGGACTCAGGTGCCCGGAAGCAGCACCAGGGCCACGAGGACATGTGCCATCCCTGGGCCCCGCAACCCTGCTGATCATCCTCACTCTCTAGTTCCCGCCACCACAACCCAACACCCACCATCCAAGTCTGGATGACGCACAAAAAGGTAGTTTTCATGTTTCACTGTTTTCAGAGTCTTAAAGGGACCCATATTCATCACTACACTGTTTTGACAGCTGTAAAATGGAAGAATTGAACACTTCTTCAAATACATTTTTTAACGAATGAGGATTAGACAGTATTTCCTCTGGAGTGTTTAGGATCAAATGAGTTCATGTTTATGCCTCGACCTGCAGATCATGATGTAAATCAGTCAGTTTATTGAAAAGGCACCCACATTAGGAGGAAACCTTTCCCCTCTGGCCAGCATCCCTCCTCTGCACTCACTCCCTCTCCAGTCTATGCGCTCAGTCCTGACACTGAAGATGTGATGCCCTTCAGCCCCCACCAGACTCCAGCCATCTGGAGGAGGCTCCATCCTCCTGTGACACCTGCTCCGTGGAGAGGTGGCTCCTTTCCCTGCCTGGTGAGGCTGTGGGCAGGAGGGCAGAGGAGGCCCCCTGGGCTGCGGAGGAGGTGTGGTGGGGAGGGAAGGGGAGGGTGGAAGCCCTGAGAAGTCAGGGGAGAGGGAACTTTAGGGATTGAGAAGAGTGGAGCACACGGTCAGGTTCAGAAACACCAAGTTCTCTTGACCAAAAAGGCCAGCAGATACTCGCGCTTCCAGGAGAGTCATTTGAACTTCAGTCCCAAAGCACATCTCTGTGTGGGAAGCAGGAAATGGTGAAATAGTGTGTCTGCACTTACTGGGGTACCAGTCATTTGAAATCGCTGTGGCTGAAAAGACATCAAAAGAGAAGAACAAAAAGAAAAGTTGGAAGTTACTGATGAATCAAGGCTTGAGCACAGACCATGCCCAAGCTGTGAGGAGGGGCTGAGTTTCAAGGGATGGGGCTGAGACCGGGAGGAGAGAGCGTGGCTGTCCTCCAGCCCAGAAGAACCTGGTCCCACAGGGGAAGGGCAGGAAGAGGGTCTGGCGCTCAGCCGTCAAGGACTCGCTCAATTGACTCCTTTCTCCTCATTTCTCCAACCCCACTGAGTCTACTGCAATGGTTCAGTCTGGAGCCAAGTCAGAAGTCGGCTCTGAGGAGGGAGATTAACGAGTCCCAGTTTTCCCCAGAATTTCCCAGTTTGAGTGTTGTAAGTCCCCTCTCCTGAGAAACCTCTCAGTCCTGACCAAAGCAAGACGTTTGATCACCCTAATTAACCTGAACTTTTCATGTAAATTCTTTATTTAGATCAATGATCAACTTGGTGATGGATACAATGAATTGAATAAAATTTTCAGCTGAAGAGGAATGAACCATCTTAATGTAAGAAAGTTTCACTGTATCAGGGACCTGAGTCAGGTGCTTGGATCAAGACCCCGATGACAATCACACCCCTACCAGGGCTGACGTACCCTGAGGCTTGTCCTCCTGAACTGACCAGTGGACACAGCACAGCTCAGGAATCAGAGGGCCCTGGGTCACAGCCCTGTGGCCACGAGAGCTAGATGGCTTTGGACAATTTATTTACTCTCCCTAAGCCTCAGTCCATTCATCTGTAAAATGGGAATTTAATAGTAACTGCCCTGCTAGGTTCTGGAGGATAATCCATACGTACTTGGCTCCGTGCCCAGCCCGGGGACGTTCTCGCTAAGTTACCCGCCACTGTCAGCGCTTCATGACAATCATTTCCTCCCCCAACCAGATACTTCTTTCCTCAGTAAATAGGAATCAACAAATGCTCTGGAAACTCTTTGACCATGAATGTCAACCAGGACACTGGAAGTGCCTCTCCAGCTGCCCTTCCTGGACCCTGAGGTAGCTTTGGACTGGGGGGCCCAGTGAAACCTCCCCACCCCAGGGTGTCCATCAATATTACTTGGAAAGATATAAACAGAGGTTTGCGTGAAGGCAGACCTCACGGGAAGAATCCAAACACCCGTGTCACTTCCCGGGATGTCTGCGTCCTGGACCCTCATCTACGGGGAACTCCTCTGATCTGGAATCTGACGTCCAGGCTTTGAAACAAGGAGAACATGAGGCCCCTTGTGGGACCCCACAACGTGCCACCTTCGCGTACTGACGATTTGTCAGAAGGCACTTGAAACACAGCAGATGCAGGAAGGGCTGTGACGCACCGCTTCCACCGGCAAGCCGCGCACGGCCTCTCCCGGGAGCGGGAGCGGGGGCGCGGCGGCCGGCCTGCACCAGCGGGGGAGGACGCAGGAGCCCGCGGGCGGCTGACGGGGTCTGCGCTCACGCCCCGCCCGCCTCCCCCTTTCCTCCTCTCGGCCCCCCGCACAGCCCTCACCGCCCACAGCCGACCGCCCCCAGCCCCAGCCCTTTGTCCGTCATCTTCTTCCCAAATGTCTAAAAGGCATAAGGGTTCCTACTCTGGTCGCTTCTCCAGCTCTTCCTGGTTTGTGAAGACCCCGGGCCCAGGGACAAGGAAAGACTTGGTACAATGTGCGCTCTTCTCCTGTGCTACTAAGTCACCTTAATTCTTAGGCTCCGCAGAGACCCTGAGAGGGAGGAGGAGAGCTTTTTCCTCCCCTGCAGCTCAGATTAACAGCCAAACCCCCCTTCAGGCTGTGAGTCCCCTCAGGGGACACTCCTGCTTCCGCCGTGAGCGCCCCCACGTTTGCACACGGTGTATATCCACGGGCCTCTCAGGGCTCTGGCAGCCCGCCCAGCGGCCCCCAGGGCGCTGTCAGCCCTCAGCAGAGGCTCAGAGAGCCCGGGGACTTCATCAGGTCGCACAGCGTTGAGTCTCTCAGGCTGCGAGCCAGTCCCCCCTACTTCTTAGCAAGCTGCCCATTGCTGCTGACCTCACCCGAAACAATAAAGCATGTGTGATTGCCTCCAGCCACGGCGTCAGGGCGCCGTGGTCTGTGGTTTGGAGGCCCCTTGGATTGCGCTGATCTGCACCAAAGCCTTTAAGCTGCTATCTGGGAGGGACAGGTGACAGGTCCTCCCCATCTGGCTAATAGCCTTCACCAAGGAGGGCAGACAGAGGAGGGCACTGGGTTTTGAATGTATCTGGCCAGGTGGGTAGAGGAGTGGAGGAGAGGGGAGGGTGAGGGGAGCAGGGACAGCAGATGAGTGAGAAGAGGACGAAAGAAGGAGCAGGAGAGAAAAGGGGGAAGGAAGAAAAGAAGGACAGAGCAGGACAGAGAGAGCGAACGAGGGAGAAAGAGATCAAGGTTTCCCTGAAGAAATGGACGCCTTTTTCCCTCCCAGCATCCGGAATCAGAGCTGGTCCCCCTGCTGAATTCACTGCAGTCCCAGCACCCAGCTCTCTGTAGGGCGAGTGCCTCTCCTGCCAGTGTGAAGGAAAAGCCCAGCTGGGCTAACAAGCTGAGTCACAAATCTAAGTGTGATAAGGGTTGGTTTACTGATCTAAGTTCTGCCGGGCTAACTCATAAATCTGAAGTTTAGTGTCAGTTTACTGGGCTAACAAGCTAACTCGTAAATCCAAGCTCAACAAGTGTCAGTAACGTGATCTGTTCCAAATTGATAAGCTCCAGTGTACTGATTCCTTGCTTTTTGTTGTTTGAGCCTTATTGCCTAATAGCCCCATATTTGTAATTAACCCTGTAAAACCTCATGTGCACGTCTTGGAGGTGCTCAGAGCTTCGGAGCAGAAGCCCCTCTGAGCCCGCAGGCGTAATAAATCTGAGTACTCCAGCCCTCTGAGTGGTGCTTGTTTCTTGGCTGGCCTGTCATTTCCATAACACCAGGACACCCTCAGCCCCTGCTGGGAGCTGCTGTTTCCTGCTGTTCATCCCTGAACCTGCTTTGCCGCCATGTCTCAGTCCTTGGGGACAGAGGCAGAGAGATCCCATCTGCTGTGGGGCTTCTCCAGGGACCCCATGTCCCCCTAAGGTGACCCCTCCAACTCAGTTCAAGCCAGGGTCCCCCCTCCAGCACCCACCCAGTCACACCTCAGAAAACACCTCCACAGCAAAGCCACATCTGATTGACCTCATCCCTGTCTGATCTGTGCCCCGCTGCCCCACAGGACATCCCAGGGTGCGTTTGCTTAAGGCAGGAGGGAAGCAGGGAGCCAGGGAGGCCCATGAAACAAATATCCAAACAGGGACAGGGGAGCTCAGAAAATATTTATAAGACCTGGTGGCCTCAGCCCCTGGATCCTGGGCATCCTGCTGGCCCCTCCCCCGCTGCCCAGGGTGAGGGAGGCAGTTTGTTGGAGGGGAGTATTTTGAAGACTATCACTCCCAGAGCTTCTTTGTCAGCATCAATCAATTTCTACAGAATCCCTAGGCTGGACAGGAAGCAGAGAGGGGCCCAGGACCCAGGGACTCGGGGCCAGGCTTTACCTGTACTGAGCAGCAAGGCCCAAGGGATGGCGCGGGACAGCTTCATCTCAGCAGGCCTGGCAGCAGCCCCAGGAGCGAGCCTGGCCCTGGGCCCAGGCTATATAGACAGCTGCTGCCACCTGGTCCCCGCCCCTCCCCCCGGGGCCCAGGCCAGCAGCGCTGCAGGAGCTCAGGGCCCCGAGGGAGCCCTGGTTTCAGAGGGAAGGGCGGGACCTGCTGTCACCACTGGTCTCCCTCAGACTCTCCCTGTGTCCTCTCTCACCTGGACTGGGAAGCGTGGCCAGTTTCTTCTCCTCCTCTCCTCTTTCTGTGGTCCTGGGTGAAGGGTGACAAGTTGGCCACAGGCCACCGGGCCCTCCTGTTTGGGGACCCTCCCGCCTGGGGTTAAGGTCCAGCACTTCCACCTCTATGAACCTGCGTAAGCCTCACAACAGCTTGGACAGGGGAGGAACGGGGACCCAGAGACCAAGGGACAGGCCCACGTCACAGGGTGACAGTGACAGAACCAGGATGAGGTCTGACCTCCTGGCTGCCTGGTGTCTCTGGGAGCCCTCCTGTGTCACTCAGGGCGAAGGCACATGAACAGCCCCCCGTCTGCTCCGGGTGAGAGTCAGCACTGGAGGGGCAGCTGTGGTACATATCAGCCCATGTGTGGTGTGTCCCCAGGTAGGACATGTGTACGTATTTGCTCTATACTTAAAATATTGAGACCACAAGGCTCATTGCACAGAGTGTCACACACACTTATAACCCAGCAGAACTGCCTGTGGCAACAGTCTGGCAGATTTTCAACAGTTTACACAACACTCTCCGTGCTGCTCCGTGTTCCACTAGGTGTCTACCCAAGGAAATGAAAACGTATGCCCACGCAGAAACTTCTGCATAAATATTCATAACAGATTTATTTATAAGAGACAAAGAGTGGAAACAACCCAAACATCCATCCACTGATGAATGGATACATAAAAGGTGGTCTGTCCATACAGTGGAAGTCACTCAGCATAAAAAGGAAAGGCGACCTAATTGTCTTGCAAGGAGCATTACGAATCACACCCACCGGGAGTAGGTGAGTGTCCCTGTTCCTGACATTAAAGAAGTCTGAATTTTACCAAATCTTTCAAAACTCCTTGCTGATTAAAAATGCTTCAAATATTTTTTTAATGGACGTTTCTCCATTTGCCAGTGGACTTGGTCTCTCCCTACATTTCTAGTCCCTCTGCAGCTCTTTGTGAAATGCCTGTTCATCCAAATCTTTTGGCCAACTTTCTGTTGTTACTGCATCACTCAGCTTTTTCATACAGATTTTGGAGGACTTCCTGTCCTCTCCAACCCACATCTTTATTACAGAGGCCCTAATGGGTTCACAACATGAAGGAGATTCTGGCTCAAGCAGAACACAGGGAAGCTGCCTTGAGCCATCTGGTCACTCAGAGCTCTCCTGGCGGATGAATAAAGGAGGAAGCAAATTAGAACATTTTCTTCCACTGAGAATACAATGTTAACTCTACCTTAGTGGTTAAAGTCCCTGGTTATTACTACTGCAAAATGCAATAGTTCCTTGTAGTTCTCCTTTGATCTAGAATCTCCCTTTTCTGATGTTTCCAGGCACTTCTTACAGTCCCTTGCCCTCAAAACACTCCCTGGCCCTGGCCTGCGGGGAGGACAAAGGGTCTCCCCAGTTGGGTAAATGTCCAGATGGAGCAAACAGGGGAACCACGGGGAGAAGGCAGCTCCTCATCCTCCATCCCAGCCCAAGGAGCCTGCCTTCAGCTCCAGCGTGTCAGGCCTGCTCCTCCCAGCAGCGCCCGAGCAGGGCTGTGGCCACCTGGGGAGAAAAAGCAGGCACAGTCCCTTTGCCAGGGGACACTCAGGAATCAACGTCCTAGGTTCCTAAAGTCACAACATCCTCTGGAGGACACTTATAGGTCAACAGCAGATTTTGAGATTTTGTGTCCCTTGGATGTTTGTCCCTAAATGTCACACTAGTTTCTGAGGGCCCTGAACCAGCCCGGTTTCTCCCCTTCTAGGCTCCTCCCTGTGCACGGCCCCTGCCCCTCTTTCCTCTCCTCCGTGAGATGCAGCAGTTGTCTCCACTTTGCCCCTGAGTGTCCTCCATCCCGTCAGAGCTTCCCAGCCACTCTCTCTCTGCACCGTCCCCTGGATTGGTGTTCTCTCCCCCCAGCACCAGGCTCTCACTCTCACGGAAGGACTGAAGGGTGTGTTGGGCAGTGTGTAAGCTGCCCCCCAGCATGGATTCCCTCCGTGTTGACAGGGAACCACAATTTCATTCAGTTTCTGTTCCCGCCTGCCTGTCCCGTGGGCCTTGGGAGAAGCTGAGCCCAGACCCAGCTCTGAGAACTGGCCTCAGTGGTGGATGAGGTGCTGTGAGTGCCACCAGGAGGCTCCCCATCCTGGTCAGTAATGGTACAGGAAGGAGCATGTCCCCCAAACGGGCCAGTGAAGTGAAGGAAAGGTCTGGCTGCAGGGGAGCGGGGACATGTCTGCTCTCCACTTCCTACCAGCTGAGAGTGAAGCCAGCTCACAAGGGAGGCAGAGCAAGAGGATGGTGGGGATGCCAGTCCAGAGCCACCGGGCACCTTCACCCCCAAAGCCTGCACTCTCCCAGCTGCAGGGTCATCCCCTGGCCTTGATGTTTAAGGCATTTGAGACGGGGTTTCAGTCACATGCAGCGCAAAACATCCTTACTCCTTCCAGGTCCCATGTATCCAAGAACAGAGAGGACATCAGAGAGTCATTAGAGAGACTTTAGAAAGAACACTCTATCTTTTGTTGGAGCCCCCCAAGCTGAGCAAATCTGCTCTTGCTCTGACTTTCTTGTGGAGAAAAATCTGAAATGAAAAAAACCTCCAATACAGTGTTGACTAAAGGTGACGACATTCTGTCTCGCTCTTAGCTTTAATAAAATTCTTCCTGAAGTCTTCACAGTAAATTAGACCTTTTGCTGGGTGTTTTTTATAGTTGCACCTATGGTATGAAGCTTGTTCCCTGCAGTGACTGGTTTCTATCCGTTTTTTTTTTAAAATATCCATAATAGCTATTGAATTTTATTGGTTCTCTTTTTAATCCATTGAAACCTTAATATAGATTTCATGTTTATTCTGTTAATTTAACACATTACTCGTAAGTGATTTTTTTATTTTGAATTATTTCTGTACTCGGGATAAATCCTTACTTCTTAAGGACATTTTTTACACTACTAAGTGTAATTTCAAAAATTGTATTTTATTTGATGTTATGTTTGTTCTATGTTCTTAAATTTAATTGCCCCCAATTTTCTGTCCTGTCCTGTACTTGCTCATTATTTATATCACATTATCTTTATATCAGATTATTCTAAATTTGTAAAGTAAGCTGGGTCGCTTTTTCAGTTCCTCAAGGATATTATGAAAAAGGTAAAGGTTATTGAAAACACTGATCATTCCTTGTTAAACTGTCTAGAACTATCAACTTTTTGAGAAGAATGCTTTTGATTACTAATTCCACATTTAGGCAAGCGGTAAATATTTATTGAATCGAAGAACCAATGCATGGATGAATGGATAAAAGACTTACTATTAAAGGAATCAGTCTATTACCCATGTGTAATATATTTTGTTGTTGCTGTTCGAGGGGAGGTAATTAGGGTTATTTATTTTTTAATGGAGGTATTGGGGATTGAATCTAGGACCTTGCGCACGCTAGACATGCACTCTACCACTGAGCTATACCCTCCCGCTGCCTAATGATATTTTTGTAGAATTTTAGGTTCACAGCAAAATTCAGAGCGAGATATGGAGGATTCCCACCTACCCCATGTGCCACTCACGCATAGCCTCCGCCTCGCTGATCATTCTCCATGGAGTGGCGCATCTGCTACAACTGATGAACTAACATTGAAACATCATAATCATCTGAAAAGCATAGTTTACGTTAGGGTTCACTCTTGATAGTGTACATTCTACGGGTTTAGACAAGTATAATGACTTGTATGCATCGTTCTAATGTCATACAGAGGGTTTTCACTGCCCTACAATTCCTCTGTGCTCCACATACTCATCTCTTCCGAATTCTCAACCCCTGGAAACCCTGCACTTCTTACTGCCCCTTTAGTTTTACCTTCTCTAGAAGGTCACATACCTACAATTGTACAGTATGTAGCTTTTTCAGATTGGCATCTTTCACTTAGCAATATGCATTTAGGAGTCTTCCACATGAGTTTTCATGATTTGATAGCTCATTTCTTTTTAGTACTAGATAATATTTCATTGTCTGGAGTATCACAGTTTATCTATCTACTCACCTACCAACCATAAAACATCTTAGTTGCTTCCAAGTTTTGGCAATTATAAATAGAGCTGCCATAACATTTTTTTTTTTTTTGCAGGTGATTGTGTGAATATAAGTTTGCAACTCCTTTGGATAAACACCAAGAACCAGAATTGCTGGATGTATACAAAAAGTATATTTAGTTTTGTAAGAAACTGCTAAACTGTCTACCTAAGTGGCTTTTCCACTTTTCATTCCAACCAGCAGTGTATGAGAGATCTTGTTGCTTTACATCTTCAGTGTTGTCAGGACTCCAGATTTAGTCTCTCTTATAGGTTTGTCATGGTATCTCACAGTTGTATTAATTTGCACTTCTCTGATGACATATGCTGTGAAGCATCTTTTTGTCTGTTTCTTTGCCATCTGTATATCTTCTTGGTTTTTCTGTTAAAGTCTTTGGCCCACTTTTTATTTCTTTGTTGAATTTTAACAGTTCTTTGTATGCTTGGAGAACAGTCCACTCTCAGCTATGTCTTTTGCAAACATTTTCTCCCAGTCTGTGGCTTCTCTTCTCATCCCCTTGACATTGCTTTTCAAGTGGCACAAGTGATTAGTTCTAATGTAGTCCCTCTTATCGATTATTTCTTTCATGAATTATAGCCTTAGCTATTTCTTCTAAAACTCATCCCTGTGCCCAGGGTCATCCAGCTTTGCTCCTGTGTCATCTTCTAGATCTCTAGTTCTGCCTTTTGTATTTAAATCTATGGCTCATTTAAAGTTGATTTTTGTGAAGAGCTTTGTGAAGGTCTGAGTCCAGATTTTTTTCCCCCTTTAGTAACTGGACATCCAATTGTTCCAATGCCATTTCTTAGAGAGACTACATTTGTTTCATTTTATTGCCTTACCACCAGATTTCAAAGAAAAATCTATACAAAGAGACCTTGTTAAAATAACTCATCGTGTTTGGTGACCTCATATATTTTAATTACTTTTCTATTCCTGACACTGTTTCTTCTACCAAGTACACAAAGCACTCAGGACTAGCCATTTCTTTGCATTTTCATTTTCATACAGAAACTCCCACGTAGATTTCAAACAAAATTTGTAAGATTTTCTCCTGTTAATCTGCCTTATGGAACTTCAGTTGTTACACCCAGTAGAAGAGTCTGTGAAGGTAAAGGAGACAATTTTCCTCCTTTAACCCAAAATATGCATTTTTTTCTTTTTAGTGCTATTGTATTTGCTTTGCAGTTATTATGTTAGGCACGCAATTTATGATTGTTATAGCTTCTTGCTGTAGTATTGTTTCCATTAATTTTAGTATCTTTATAATTCATCTGTGCATTAAATATTATATTTGGTATTAATATTTCAAATTCATATTTACAGAAGGATGGTTTCTCATTTTCATCACAATTTTAAACCTTTCTGTGTTTTTGTTATGGGATTGCCTCTTGGAATGAAGAATATATTTAGATTTTTTAAAATTTTGTATTTAATAAACTTGTCTTTAAATTTTTATTACAGTGTAACTTACATGCATACATACATATACGTGTATATATCTTAAGTGTGCAGCTAATTTTCAGCATCCAAGAAATCCCATAATGACCACTTCTGGTCACTGAAGCACCTCCCCCGAGTTAACCGTTACCCTGGCTTTGTGCAGCATGAATTAGCCTTGTGTGTTCTGAGCTTCACGTACATGAAACCCTTCAGGATGTATCCTTTATATCTGGCTTTTTTCATTCAATATCATGTTTCTGAGATTCATTGATGCTGCTTTGTTGTGTAGCACATACCATTTGTTCTCATTGTTGAATAGAATTCCTTTATGTGAATGTACGATTTTTTTCACCACTTTTCTCTGGGTACGAGTTTGGATCAGTCTGGTTTTCTGCTCATGGTGCTGCCGTAAGGGTTCCAATACCATTTCTGAGTGATCAGACGAAAGTATTTCTATTTGCTACATAGTGAGAAGTAGAATTATAATGTACACTTTTATCATTTTAACAGATACTGTCTAACAGTTTTCCAAAGTGATTACTAGAACCGTTTATCATCCCACCACCTATACATAATAATCTGTATTTTAATTTTATATTTAAATATTGAATTAAATACTTGAGTTTATATTTTAATAAAATCCATTTATTTTTACTATGATCACATATATATTTTGACCTATTTCTTCATTCTTGTGTTTATTTTGAATCTTTTCCTTAAGTTCTTTTTTGTCCTCTTCATGCCTTCTCTTAACTTTTTAAAGAGTTCTATTTTTCCTTATTTTCTTTTAATGACTTGGAGAGAATTTTACATTTTTAGTGGTTACGTTAATAATTAAAAAAAAACACTATCATAATTATAGTTTTCTTTCTAATAAAGTCTACAGTTATTTCACACCTAGAGTGTCCTTCAAAATACACAGAATTGACCACGCAATAGCCACTCACTGAGTAACTCCCATCTTGTCACCATGATGAGGTTTTTTAAGCTGATCATTTAACCCATCAAAAGTTGGTCTTTGGGCAGTCAATGCATAATTAAAGATAAACTATTTTCTTAAATTTTATGCTTACTATTGTTCTTACATTCTCTCTGAACTTTCCCTCTTTCAGAACTCTTTTTTTTTTTTTTTTTTTTAATAATTCTCCTAGTGAAGTCAGTGGATGGTGAGCACGTTTTGTCTTTGGTCATGTCACTCTGGTTGGGTTTGAAGTTCTAGCGTTCTGGTTATTTTGTCTTGCACCTTGAAGGTGATGTTTCATTGTCTTCTGGCTCCTGTGATTGCCGATGAGAAACTAACTGTTTAGGTACCATTTCTTTGTATACAATCTGTATCTCTAGTCAGCAGTTTTAGAGTTATAATGCAATGCATCTCTTAGGACATTTATTTTTATTTCTGAATCTATCCTACTCAGAGCCTCTCCAGTCTGAGGATTCATAATTTCCATCTACTCTAGAAAATTTTGCCAAAACTCATCAAGTATCTCTTATCTGAATTCCATCCCCCTCTTCCCTGTGAGTTGCTATAGAATGAATTCTGATGTCTCTCAACCCATCCTCCATATTTCTTTCATTAAAAGAAACTCTTTATCTTCTCTTGTAGCAGTACATTAATCCCAAAGTTTCCTCCAAATCGTTCATTTGATCTTGGACCATGTACCGCCTATACTGTATCCCGTGTATTCCAGTTTTTATTTCCATGACTATACTTTTCATTCCTGACATTTCTAATTAATTTCTTTGCTCAGCCACCTGTTCTCTTGCTGATGTGCAGCAACTAATTTTTTCCTCTTAAAATAAAATTATAGCACCTTTGTTCTTCCTACGCACCTTTCCTTCTCATTTCTTCCTGGTGTGCAGTAGTCAGACACAGGTCAGTCAGAGGTGACCGGGAGGAGTGCCAAGGAGACACACCTCAGCATTGTGTCCAGCAGTGCCCAGGGACACAGAGTGCTGAAGGAGAAGGAGGAGCAGTGAGGCGCGGAGGCAGCGTGCCTGCAGGCTCAAGTTCATAGGACGCTGGGGCTGTGGTGGGAAGGTGATGGCAGCTGAAGAAACTGGCATTGTTGGGGACTGTTAAACTGAGCAAATTAGTAAGCTGAGTAAGTAAATATGTTGATATTAGGGAAACCAAAGATATTTACAAACATGATTGTGGAAATCATAAGACAGATCTAAGATGTTTGAAATAAAATTGAAATTAGCATATGTTATCATAGAGATACATATATGCACATGTATGTATAGGAACATTGATATAGAAAGTTATAGATGTCTGTATATGATGTGTGTGAAGATACAAATGTACATAAGTATATTTCCCAGCTCTGCCCACTGAGAGGACCTAGAAGCAATGATCTCAGTAGCAATGAGCATGCCAAGCACCACAATTTGATTTCTAAAAATCGTGCCCTGCTTAAAGGAACCAATACTCCTTGGAAAAATGGCTCATTACAAGGGTTGAGGCAGGCAGGGGAAGTTCAAGATGAACCTGGACATCATCTTCTACCAGAAAATAAAGCAATGCACAAAGAATGATGGCGATATGTTCAAAGGACTCAGGAGCCAGCTAGAAGCAGCTCCCATGGTCAAATATGATACAATCTGAATATCAAAATAGATAATGATAATAACGGAGTAAAACCATTGAATAAAACAGAATTAATGAGTGCATATCAGTATTAAGTAGGAAATTAACAATAGATAAGAAAGCAGAAAGGGGAAATGCTCCCTTAGAGTAAAAGGCCAACGAATAATTGTGAAGGAAATGATACAAATACAAAATCATCACTGCATAACTACGTTAGTCTTCCAGGATTTCGGACACCTGTTGTCTGAATTCAAGCAGGAGTCGTCAGTGAAACCAATCCTACAGAGAGAGACTTAAACAGAAGAAGCATAGTTACAAAATCTCAGCTCACCTTCCCCCAAAATGGTAAGCAAATACCAAGGCAAAGATGTGTCCTTGCCCTGGAGGAACTGGACAGCTGCCGACATGAGCGGACACACAAGGTCAAGGTCACCATTGGGGGGATGGGTGGGCCTGATGTGCCCCCTGATGTGATGCACTGAAGGAGCAGAGCACCACTCCTGTGATAATCTTGCTAAGAAACATCTGCTGACCCAGACGAAGAGCCACTCTGTAGCCTGCAAGTCCTGCATCTTGAAAACCATCAAGGACATGAAAGGCAGGTGAGGACTAGGGAATCTGTCGTATTGGCAGATACTTAGGAGACATGAGCCCTGAATGCTGTATGTGCTGCTGGGTGGTGCCTCAGCTGAAAATGAAACCAACATTCAGGGGACAGTTGGTAAAATCCTAATGAGTTCTGTGGCCTGGAACGAGAGGGTATTACCAGAACTGATTTCTTGAATTGGAGATGATGCAGAAAGGCGACTTTGTTCTGACTTATTGAGGAGTAATGGGGCATCTTGTCGATAGCTTACTCTCAAATGGTTTAGAAAATTACTAATGACAACAAGAATAAATAGAGATGGAGACAGGATGATGGAGCAAATGCAGTGAGGGGCTAGTTAGGGGACCTGCTTTAGGGAGATGCGAGAATTCTTTTGTGTTCGAAAATATTTCACAATTACTTAAGAAAAAATAACAAATTATATCTTCAGTGACACCACTGGCTACCTTCAAGGTTCTTATTATAGCCTTTTCAGGTCTGTTCTTAAAATTAGTGTGAAGTGACAAGGTAAACCCACTAAGACAGAAGCAGACTGGTGGTCACAAGGGGCTGGGGGTGGAGGGGAAAGGAGACAAACTTTTAGGGCTGCAGGGGCTTAATTTAGGGCTGGTGGAAATGCATAGGCAGTAGATAGAGGTGGTGGTTACACAGTACCATTATTATACCAAATTCCACTGAAGTACACTTTAAAATGGTTCATTTTATGTTATGTACATTTCACTTAGTTAAAAAATATTTCCCCAAACTAATCCAGAGTGAATTTCTGTCCCAGTTTTTGCTTTCGCTGGCAAACATGCTCAGCATTTCATTCATTTCATGTGTTGTAATTTAGTTTGACAGGTCCGTTTGGAGTGGGATGTTTTAATGAATCTCTGTGTCTCTCTGACCCCCTCCCCTGGCCCTGGCCGCGTCCTCCACCCCCACGCTCTCCTCTCCTGGTCTTAGTGGTTCGACAGTTGCCTCCACGTGGCTCTTTCCTGGGCCCAGAGCCCAAAACCAATGGAAACTTCTGCAGAGATACTGGAGAAAGGGCAGATCTAGTCAGAGATCTAGTCAGAGATCGAGGAGTGCCTGGGCTGGGTCTGTCTTCAGCTTCCCGTGGCGGTGGTCCCAGGTCCAGCATAAGATTTCCATCAGCCTCCCTCAGCTGGTAGTTTTTGGGTGGGTCTATGTACTTAAGCCCCTGCCTGGTTGGCCGGCTCCTGGTGCTTCCTGCACGTCCTGTCTGTGGGAGACACTGGGGTCCCCGGTCTCACTTGGCCCCAGAGTTTCACCACACTAGCCAATGATATTTCATCAGTGGTTCTGCACCTTGAAAGCGTTACTCCTTTATTTGAACCAATGTGAGATTTTTGCTTTTTTCCTATGTTATCCATATTGCTTTGTGTTGAATGCCTAGGACATTCGTCTTTACCTAAAGACAAAGGATTATTTCTCCAAGTGGCTGAAAAGCCACCACCTCACAGCAGCCTGGTGTCAGCCCCACCCTGCCCAGAGTGTGGCGTGAACAGTGGGTGCCTGTTCCCATTCCACGCAGCCTCTCTGAGTCCTTGTGCCTGTGCTCTGCCCGATTCCACAAATCAGATCCCTGAACTTGGCTCCTTGTCCCTGTCCCCAATGACTATGGCTTCTGACTTTGCCAGTCACCTGGACCTCACTGTCTCTCTTACCTATTCAAGTCGCCATAAAAACTCCATTATCCTGGCTGATTTGCCAGATTTGTTAGAGCCAGGTCTAATTTCCCAATGCACAGCAACCAAACACTAAAAATCCTAGTTTGCAACAGAGCAAAGCTTCATTCACAACGCAGTCAAGCGAGGAGGGAGGAGAACGAGTCTCAGATCTGCCTCCCCAAAGTGGAGGGTCTTGGGATTTTATGAATAAAGAGCATAGGGCAGTGGGAGATGCAAGGGAAGATGATCAGCAGCAGGTTCCTCTGAGCTTCCTGCTTCCTCTCAGGACTCATGCTCAGAAAATGGTGACATTAGCATAATGCGGGGATGGAGTTTTCAGCCAACTGACGTCCGAGTTCACCAATCAAACTCCTGTCCGTGCTCACATGAAGGGGAGGGGCTCCTAACTGGTCAAAATAGATAGAGGGCAGACTCCAAGTTCCTGAAAAACACCTCTAGCAGACACTTTGATACTCACACAACAGAGATCCTATCCATAGTGGCTGTGAAGGGAGTTAATGATTATCCTCTGTTTCAACTCTTGCTTCCACTCAACTGTCCACACTAGACATCAACCAGCCTGGCTCCTGGAGGCTGTCACCTCCTCACCTGCACCCCTGCCATGGGATTTGGCTCTTCTCACCTGCGGATACTCCTTCCTTATGAGGCACCCGTGACACTGTCCCCCTGTAGTCTGCCCCAGCCCCCCACTGCTGGAGACCCAGCTCCCACAGAGAGACTTGTTCCAGGGTAGACACATCCACACTGATTCTCAGAACATATACAGAGCTCCATTTGGGCAAGAAATGGGTCCTTAGCTGTTCCCTTAAGGGACAGCCCATGGCCAGGAGGGAGTCTGAACACGGAGCTCATCTGTGGAGGATGGCTGGCTCCTGAGGGGCAGGAGATGTTCCCAATAAGAGAGAAGATTCCAGGTGGAGTCTAGTGGGATCAAGTTTCTACTTTAACAAGGTAAGGACATTTGTAACCTCTCTTTGTATCCTCGGGCCAAGCAAATGGTCTGGCTTGGAGCCAGCAGCCAGTGGAATGAAGGAATGAATGAAGTCAGGACCCTGTGCTGGTTCCATCTTCAGACAGTTTGCAGGGTACGATGTCCAACTTGCTGCTCTGCTCCACCGTTGCGTATCTCAACCCCCCGTGCAGCCCTGATCGCTGCTTCTCCTGCGTGTGCTCAGGTCCCGGCCGAGAGCTAATTTCTTTACACTGTCACTGCCCTTTGGAGAAGACTCCCAATAAGAAGACCCTCAGTGCTGCCCTCCATCACTCAGCCTGAAAGAGCAGGGCGACAGTGGTCAGGGATGGCGAAGACAGTGGAAACAGGAGAATTTCCTGGGCCCCAGGCGCCTCTGCCCCATGCAGGGCTCAGGGAGGCTGACAGGTAGGCGTGGGCGGAGATTGCTCGCCCCAGTGCTCCTGGGCTCTCGGGCAGCACACAACTCAATTCTCAGCTGCCAGCTGGGACCACAGCT
The DNA here is from genome assembly GCF_009834535.1 of Camelus ferus. Taxonomy (NCBI): domain Eukaryota; kingdom Metazoa; phylum Chordata; class Mammalia; order Artiodactyla; family Camelidae; genus Camelus; species Camelus ferus. Next base: position 8,649,207 of record NC_045706.1, read on the forward strand.
AGTCCCATCCCGAGGTGTCCCCTGCAGCTGCTGCCCTGCTGGGGTCTCATCTGCTCAAGCCACGCCTCTGAGTGAGGCTTACCTTAGCAGTTCCCCTTCGGGTCAGGGGTCTTCAGCCTGGCTCAGAGGGACGAATGCTGGCACAAGCCAGGGAACTATTCATAGATCCCACTGTTCCCAAACTTTATGTAGGGGCCCAGGGTCTGGCTGCTCTCCCATTTTCTGGCAAATCCACTGTCTCCTTGGTAGCCACCCCATGCCTTTGTTTCTTCTGAGCTCCTGGGGGCGCCTGGCAATCCACTTCTCCCTGGAGACCACGTACAAACAAGACTCCTGGAGGCCCACTCTCCTCCCTAACACCTCACAGTCCTGGATATGTTGTCAAAAACCAGAAGATGCACAGATTCCTGGAGGAATGGATGCAGTCAGCTCGAATTTACAATTTATGATGCTCTTAGCATTCAGGTCTTTCTCTAAGCTTCACCCTGTGTTTCCTGCTTTGGGCAGAACCAAAACTTGTCAAGGGCATAGAGGACACCTTCCCTATTTCCTAGAAGGTTCTGGAGGCCATAGGGCAGGGCCCTGTGGCTTTTCTCATTTCTTCTGAGAGCCTGACCTGCCTGTCTGCTTAACTTGAAGGGATCCAGCGCTTAGGTGAGCCTCTGGAAACAGTGACCAAATCCACATTTGCTTCGAAGTAAGTTCTTTATTAAGCATGTGCTACAATAAGGAAAGGCTGAGATTCCACTATAGGTCTAAGAATCTGGCTCATTAAAGCTCAGGAAAGAAATTCTATCCAGAGAAAGGTCTGCTGCCACTAGTGAGGGGCTCACAGCTGCAGGCAGGGTTTTAGGTTCCGGCACCTGCTGGCCTGACATTTTATCCCACCACCACGTCTGTTTCTGGGAAAACCCTCTCCTATCATTCTCACCCACACCTCCACCTGCCCCCCGCCGTGCCCCTGGGCCAGAGTAAAGAGCGCTCGGTGCTCTGGGTGCCCTGGTTTCCTCCTTCCTCACTTGGGCTGCAGAGCCCGGGGGCCTCTGTCTGCTCTGTGTTCTCCTGCTTCACATCTCAGCGCTCAGAAGCTGGACACCAGAGGCACGGGTGCTTCTCCCCAGTATGAAGGCTGCCACGGCCAGGACCACGACCACGAAGGTCCCAATGGAGATGGCGGCACAGTGGTCGCTCCCCTGGGCGGTGGCCTACTCCTCCAGGGGGGACACAGGAAGGTCTGGGAAGGAGAGGAGAGCTGGGATCAGGATAAGCCCAGGAGGGAAGGGGAGGGAGACAAGTCAGGGTGGGGGTCCCTGGGCAGGGGACTGTTTGTCTGGTGAGGGGAGGCGAAGGGAGACGGGAGCACCTTTCACGAAACAGAAGCTAGACCACAAAGGGCAGCTGATTCTCTCTCTGGGAGAGTCCACAGTGTCTTGTCAGCCAACAAGAGCTGGGGAAGGGTTCTGAAGAGGAAGTCAGAGTGGGGCTTTGTATAACTCAGCTGACTCAAGGCCCCGATGGATGGGAGGGGAGTAAGTTGGGGAAATGGGTACAAGAGTCCCAGCAAGAGAGACACAGGCCTTAAGTTACTGCAGCACTGGTGGGAAGAGACGTAGAGATGTCCCCATAGGCCCCTCTGCCCTCACCTGCCCCGTCTTCCTTCTCTCTGCGGCTCCAGCCCCATGGTGGGTACCATGCAGGTGACTTCTGTCTGCACTGTGTCCCCTCCCACTGGAATGGGGCAAGGATTTTGATCTACTTGGTTATATGACTCCTGGCACATAATAGGCCTTCAAAAGCTGCATGGAATGCTGAATATGTGAGGAAAGAACAGAAAAGCAGCCAGGCCAGGGGGAGGAGGGAGGGGGGAAGCTCTGAACACAGGCCTGAGGAGAGTGAGCTGTCAAAGATCCTACGGGGGTGGAGCCTGTGACTGCTGGACGGTTTGTGACAACTCCTGCTGCCCCACACCTGCCCCTGTCACCAAGGCCACCACATTTGTTGACCTGGCCTGGCCTGGACCAGAAATTGTAGGAGACTTTCTGCACACATTTGTGCATCCACACCCACAAGGCAGCACAGCAGGATCTCTGCTCCCCGTTCTAGATGAGGAAAATGAAACGGCTTTTCCAGTGTCAGTCCTGCCTGCCTCCCAAGGCCCTGCCCAGACCCTGATTTCACTGCAACGGGTCTATAGTTTGGTGTCATTATCATCATTAATAATGTTATCATGAAGGTTAATATAAATTATATTAATGTTATTTAATATCATTAATGTTAATAATGTGAATGTCAATAATAGAAACCAGAATCAGCGTACTTTGCACCCAGTGACTTGTAGCAGGTGGGGGCCAAAGCAGTGTAAATGACACTATTTTATGTAATTCTCTCAAAAGTCCTCAGAGGCAAGTATTAACTTGTTTTATGGATGAAGAGTGTGAGGCTGGGAGTTCAGAACGCAGAGGATAAAGGTGTCAGGTGTGTCTGTGTCCCAGGTCTGAACTCTCTCAACCAAACCCTACACATGCCTCCCCTCAGAGACCAGAAGCCCTTGGAAGAAGACGGGAACCAGGTCAAGTTCAACTCCGTACCGCCCAGCATAGCCCAATGTGCCTGGCACACAGGAGGTGCCCAGTTCCAGGTGGAACCTACGCCCACAGACACAACCCCAGTGCCCAAGGCTCACTGGCAGACGGTGGGGTGGGAGGAGGGACACCTACCCAGGATCTTCTTCTCAGCCTGTGGGGCATCCTCCAGTTGGATGGGTCCCAGGACAACGTCCACCTTCTCCTGGTAAGAGCCCACGTCCCTCTTGGACCTCACCACGCAACCTCTGTGGCAGCGGGAAGAGTAGTCATATGCCCTGCACACGACCATCTTACACTGCAGGTACACGGAGGGGAAGCGGTTCAGGAAGTGGAAGGAACTGAATTTGAAGCGGACCATGTGGGGCGATGGCGGATGGTACGACTGGTAGGTTTCAGTCCTTCACACACCTGGAAGGAGAGGAGAGGAACCGTCAGCTCTGGCCAAGGCGCTGCCTGCAGGAGCGGGACATGCAGGGCGTGGATCTTCACAGCCCGACCCTGAGGCCCACGCCTGCCTGCCTGCCTGCCTTCCTCCCTTCCTGCCTTCCTTCCTTCCTGCCTTCCGTTCTTCCTTCGCAGCGCGGTTCGGACACCGCCTGCAGCCCCGCGGGGAGGTCCTGGCAGCCCTAGCACATGGGCAGCATCTCGAGGCAGCACCTCCGCCCAGGGGTCCACGTGGACCAGCAGCCCCCCTCCCTCCGCCACAGCGCATGCTCAGTACCCGTGAGCTCAATACCGCCGCTGAGTCAGGGAAGCAGCCCGGCCAGAGAGAGGGCACGAGGAAGGGACATTCCCTTCCCTTTTGTGGTCTCAGGGCCTGGCTGGCAAGTGGCCATCGCCTGCTCTCTGGTGTGTTTGGTGCTCCCGTGTCTCTGGTCCTGCAGCTGCCCGGAGCCCCGGGCGGCGGCGTTTTCCACACGGGCCTGAGTGCCGTCCAGGGCCTGCTGCTCCAGTGCCAGCCACGTCCTCATTCCCTCAGGCACCTCGTCTCCCCGGTGTGCGGGGCAAAGCCACCTAAGAGTGCCCCGGGAGGTGCTGTCCTAGGGGATGGCCGAGGGCGGCCCCCAGCGGCCCCCGCGGAGGAAGCAGCTCGTGCTGACTCACGGGCGCCCCCAGCGGTAGGGCTGCGGGGACGCGGGCAGAGAGAAGAGCAAGGAAACTGGCCCGGGGGTGGGGGCGGAAAAGTCTGCGCTGGGTGGGAGCCGTCACCAGGGCAGCCTGACTCCGCTGGGAAGTGCGACCCGGAGCCCACGCCCTCCCTTCCCTGTGCCTCTCAGAGCTCCCTCCTCCCCTGCACCCACGTCCTCTCCAAGCCCAAGTTCCTTCCCCCAGCGGTCACTTAGCAGCAAAGCTGAGAGGGGAAGGACCCAGGGACTCATTGGGACAGTCGTACACGAGGTCAGGTGAACCCGGGACCGCCGGGCAGGAACCGCACTGACGCCGCAGCCGTCGGGGTGGCCTGTGGGGGCCGGAGCTTCGGAACCCAGACTGCACTTCACAGCCCCCGCGGAAAGTCTGAAAATAAGGCACCCGAGCCCCGGCACAGGCCAAATCTACAGAAGGTACAGGAGACGCCTGGGCGTGGCCGGGAGTGGCTCCGGGTTATTGCCATGGGCGCCCAGGCAGCTGCTCTGCAGCCAGTGTGCCTCCGCTCCAGGGGCAGCTGGGACACGTCTACCCCCACGTGCACCTCCCCCTCCTCTGAGAAGAGTGCATCACGTTATATACATACACACGCCTGAATTTGACCAAAATGAACCTTGAGATCCAGAAAAGGACCAAATCTCTCACGCATCTGCATTAATCTCATTTGACATAAATTCACATGTGACCTTGTTACTCGCTGTAGAAAGAGGATGTGGGTAAGCTTCTGCGACATCTTTGCTGCCAGTGGGGCTGCTGTGAACTGAACCAACTGCCTAAACTGAGCAAGACAAGGATCCACATCTACTCACCCACCTGACACAAATTCAAACTGTGCCTGGAAAGAGATGCTGTTTCTAGGATCTCCGGGAGGTGTGAAATTTAACCTCCCAAGGCTCATTCCCAGCAGAGTCCCTCACCCTGTCAGCACCACTTCTATGGGAAGAAATTGTTACTGAGGTGCCAAGGTCGACGTGTAAGCCAAGAGACGGTGTGCACACCGATGGCCAGACAGGACAGGGCAGGGATGAGCGCTGCATGTGCCAGTGTCCTGGGACCCCTGTATGAGCTCAGAAGAGGCAAATCCCACTTCCCCAGAGTCCTCTCACCCAGGGAAGGAGGACTACGGTGGAGCAGCCCAACCTGGGCACCCCTGGCCCCAGCATGGGCACCACCGCCTCACCTCTGCGTCTCTTGAGCTTGGTTGGAACCATGGACTCTGACAACATCCATTCTCAGAAGATGGAGGTCAGGAGACCACCTGCTGCCTTCAGGCAACATTCGTGCCAGGCCTGCTCTTTGCCTGGGGCCCCATCTGCTCCTTCTCATTTAATCCTCCTACAGGCTGTGACATGGGCTTCACTAGGCTCATTTGATGGCTGAAGAAAGTGGCTCAGAGAGGTGCGACCCTCTGCCCAGAGTGACACAGCTAGTATGTAGCAGAGCTGGCATCTTAACCTCAATCTGCTTCAGAATCAATGTTTTTCCCACGACATGCATGTCTTTCTAATAGTGAGTCTTGCCTTAATATTCAGTTACCTGGTCCAGTTTCACTTTATAGCTAAACTGCTTGGTGACCACTGATAAGTCGCTGAATTCTTCAGACACCCAGAGATGATAACCTAACTGATTAAGCTTGAGCTATTGGGAGCAAATCTGCATTTCTTGAGGTCTGGGCTAGTGCTGTTTGAGTTATCAGATAAAGGTTGAAGCCTATCCCATGAAGACATGTCCTTACCCGCTCCGGATTAGATCATAAGTCAAAGATGTAAAGTCACCGGGATGTGGTGACGCTACACAGGTGTCCACAAATAAGGCCAAGGAGGTGCTGGAATGGAGGATTTCAGCCTGAATGTACAAATTCTGGTTCAAGTCCACATAGTATGGGCTGCTGGTCACAGGATATAAGAATGAAGGGGACGTAAAAAAGGACACGTTCAAGTCAAAATTCCCATACTGCACGTTCTTGACCTTGATGGTGTCATTAGCAATGTACACTGTGTTCACCCAGGTGTTCTGCAGCATCTTGCAGCTGACACGGATGTGGAGGTCCTTCTTCCTCTTGATGACGCCACTTGAAACAGCCGCTCTGAGGAAGTTGGAATAGGTGATGGTGTCGTTGTCCACCTGGGAGAGGCAGGCAGGAGAGCAGTCAGGCAAATGTCCCGACTAAGGGCATCTCATTGCTGGTTTTGCGCAGAATGAGAGGGAAGTGATGGAACAAGATTTCATAACCCTCCTGGAACCACAAGAGATGGTGCATGACTATCGCCATGGTTACCGTTACCCGGGGACAGATACGCTTAACCAGCAAGACTCCCTCCTTCACACATCCCCTTTCCTCTACCACGTGATGGGGACCACAGTGTGAGCCAGGCATTGGCGCCTCTGGGAGCTGCTGCTCAGGGAAAGATGGGCGAGTCTTTATGAGCCCTACCCCTGCTGTACACCTAAGTTGAGCCTGGACTCCACGGCTCAGGGCCCTTCTGGCTGGTTCTGTTTCATTTCCACTGCTGCTAGGGGAAATCAGGGGAGGCGGTCACGTGGGAGAGGCTGGTGGGATCAGTTCTCACTGCGCTGTTTGGATGGGTCAGTAGCTATTGCAGCCTGGTGTCCGGAGCCGCTGGAGCCAGAAGCGACAGAGACCCAGTTACAGCTGGGGTGGGTCTCTGACCTCTGGGTAGGAGCCTCCCCAGAGGCTCATATGGACCAATGGGTGAGCCATGGCAACGCTGGAGCACTTCCTGTCACACTTTGCTTTTTCACTCCCCAAACCTCAGGACCATTTCCTATTATGCCTTTCACCAAGGACAGCTAACTCCTAAGAATGTTGGTCTCTCATGCTGTTTGACAGATCTGCTTGTAAGAGCGACCTTTCCAGAGACAAGAGCCTTGCACCTGGTGGTCTGTGAGCATCTCAAGGAAAGGGTATGTGTAAGCATCTCTCTTTTCTCAGGGCTTGATGTACTGTTTACAGTAGCATCAGTGGCATCAATACATGTCCAGGGAATGGAGGAAGGTCCAGGGGACAAGAGCCCAGCAAAAGTCCTCCAAGGAATGAAGGGTGGAGCCAGAAGCAGCCAGCCCAAATGGCCAAGAGGACACAGGCAAACAGGTGCCCCTGGAAACCCATGGTCATGACCATCTGGCCTCAGGTGAGCCAAGCACAAGAGCGGCATCACCAGGTGGAGACTGGGGGACTCTTCCTTCCCCAACGTTACGATGGTCAGACAAACTTCTGTCAGCCAGGTATGAGTTCCCACCATACCTGGTGCCTTTGCAAGAACAAACACAAAATAACACAGACGGGATGCTCAGATGTCAGAAGCTCTCGGCTGCACATCTAGAACCTGCAGGGTGGTCACCGTTGGTGTCCTCACTCCACTGACTAAACTCATGACAAACCAGAATCCAACATGTCTGATTCACAGGGTAGAATATGAAAGCCAGGTCAACCAGAACGTTTGCATGGCCTGACACTTCTGTACCCTTCTCTGCCTGTGAGTCTCCCTGACCCACTCAGTTCCTCTGGGAAGGCGATCTCGTGTCTGCGGGGACTGTCGAGAGGGAGCTGGGTGACCCCAGTGGCGACTGCAGACCCTCAGGCCAATCTGGTTAGCTAATGAGTGCCCCTCCGCCTCCCGCTGTTTCTCCTGACCCTGCCAGCTAAGGAACAGCCTCCTCAGGGCGCCAAGCCTGGACCGCAGCAAACGCCCGGTGTGTCTTTGGTGAATGACAAGCCCTCTGAACGTGTGTGTCACACACCTTGCACAGACGCAAGCATTCCAGGGGGCACATTTGCTGCAGTCCTCAACCTGACAGAAGTATCTGCCCTGCATCTGCTCCCTGACTGACAAAATCTTGAAGTGATTACTGAGGTGGCAGCCAAAATTCAGAACTTAGGTTGAAGAATCGAAAATCTATGTACGTAAAATTCAATGCAGCCCCTGTCAGGGTACCGCTCAGTGAGCTCTGAGAGTAACCCACCTCAGCAAGATGCCCAGCGCCGCCACCGGCCCCCACAGTGCCACCGTGCCCCTCGCGGGCCGCCCCTCCCCGCAGGCGGGCTCGCCACCCTCAGACGCTGGTTCTGCATTTCTCAACGTTGTAAATGGGTCGCATGTGGGGAATCGGGCGTGTCTGGCTGCTTTCACTCAGCGTAACATCTTGGAGATTCTCAGACTCTGACGTCAGTCCTGCTGCTTCCTGGCTGAGCAGCCTCGGGCAACCTGCTCGCCCCCTCGAGGCCCAGTCTACCTATTTTTAAAGTGGGGTGATGATGAGAGGAGGCTGCACTGTCTTGGTGGGGATTTGGGTGGTAGGACACGGGCTAACCTCAGGGTCTGCCACTTGTAGGGTGACAGGATCAAGGGGTTGCCTGGGACACGGGACTCCTCCATGCTGAAAACTGAGAGGTCCCAGGCTAACCAAGACAGTTGATCCCCTAGACGGTGACAGCTCAACACACGGCAGCTGCAGACACCGATTTCCTGTGAAGCTAATGACGCTTGAGCTTCAGGGTCCCCACAGACACGAGTTCCTCCAAGGCTTAGCAATGCATTGGAACAGCTGTGTGTTTATGTAAGATTTCTAAAACTAATGAATGTTTGCATTCTTTCCCTGCAAACACCCACCCCAACCCCAACCCGTGTAAGTGCCAGAACCATCCAAACCTGGAGCTGCCCCGGGAGCTGCTGTGGTCCTTGCCGACCTGAGCACAGCCTGCCAGGCACCCTCTCTGCTAAAGGATGCTGGAAAAAGCCCCTGCTGAACTTCCTGCCTCCTCCTTTCTTCTACTTGGATGTGGCTACAAGGACATCGTGGCACCAAGAAACAAATTTATATCTTCATCCCAAATACATGCTAGTTATACCATAAGCATGCCTTCTGGGTCCCCAGAATTCAAAAAGCACAGCACACATCACTGTAAGAAAGCTCGCTCAGCAGGAGCTGGAGGGGAAGCCCCAGGCTCACCTGCTCGATGGTGCCGCAGCCGGAGTAGGGAATCGTGAAGGTCACCTGGCTGCTTGTTATCTGGGGCTGACACTGGCGGTTCCTGTTCCAGTTGGGAATGACAAGGTCGTGGGCAGTGTAGCCCAAGGATTGGAGGTAGTCAATTCTCACACTGGCTCGCATGTGATTTGGCAGGCAAAGCAGCTCTGGGGACCGAGGGTGGACAGTGCAGTCAGTCAGCGCCCTCCGAGCCCATATAAAGGTGCAGAGACCAAGATGGTGGGCAAATGGTCCCCTCAGGACCCGGTTCCCTGCCACCCCGCGTGCCCTGTGACCAAGTCAGTCTCCCTCTCACGACAGCCCTGGGAGGACACAAGGACTTAGGATTCCTCTGATGGAGAAATGGAGGCAGGATGTGAAATGAGTGAAATGTTTTGCCAAGTTACCACTTATCCATAAAGTGAAGTAGCACTGGGGGGTGGGTTGTGGGGATGTTGTGAAATCAACATCCTTCGCTATGGACCTAAACATTGGTCCTTTAGCCATGGGGCGGGTCAGAGCTTAAAATCCTGCCTGCAAGAGAGCCAGCACAGCACCTGGCCCGGTCCCCGGCCAGTCTGGTAAATCAATCCATTTAACGGTTCAGACTGTGGCCCTTGGCCTCTGCCAGATGTGGCTGCGTGACCGGCTCCATTCGTCTTAGGGTAGCAGCCAGATGTGCTGGGTCTCAGGAAATGGTCTCAGTGTCTCTCACTCTGGGATGGTCACAAGGTCTCAAGCCATGTGGTCACCTCTGCCTTTGGCGCTGACACCTCAGTAGGTGCTGAAAGCATCATCTTGCCCCTTCTTCCTAGTCTCTGCTGACCACAGAAAGGCCAATAGGCCACCATCGGCCATTTCTGAGCAGCCACAGTGCCAAGACCCCCCGCTCTTGGCCCCTTTCTGTGCTGGATGGAGCCTTGGTGACCTGACAAGGTGTCTCTGGCTTCTTACTTCACAGCCACAGGGGGCTGAGCAGCGGAAGGCTCTCAGAGGAGCCCCACCCCTGACCATCAGGGACTTACCTGTGTTCTCAGGGAAAGCACTGGAGTAGTATTCAGCCTGGAACCCTCTCCTCGTGATGCTGCCATCGCTGACGAAACGGATGGATATGAAGTTGGACGAGGAGGTGAAGGAGCCCCTTGCACCGTCACAGACCCGGGCGAGGAGCGGGGAGCTGTGGTAGGGGCCGTCAAACACTTCAATGTAATCGTAGTTACAGCCGCCTTCAAGCCTGCAGGGACGGAACACACAGGTTTGGCTTCACTTTTAACCAGGATTTGGTGCAGGGGATCAGATCGCCGTGAGAGCGGTCACACCTTTCTAAGGCAGAAACCCCGACAAAGTTAATCATTGAAAATAAGAGATTTTCTTTTTTTTAATTGATCTACAGTTGATGTATAATATTATATGTTACAGGTGTGCAATATAGTGAGTCACAATTTTTAAATGTTATACTTCACTTATAGTTTTTATATAATTGTGGCTATAATCCCCGTATTGTACCATATGTCCTTATAGCATTTTTTATGCATAATAGTTGTGTACCTCTTAATTCCCTGCCACTAAATTGCCCCTTCCCCCTGCCCTCTCCCCACTGGTAACCACTAGTTTGTCAGATGTTCTTAAATCGAGCGGAGATTCATCTTCCCATGGCCTCCAGGCACGGGTCTCAGCCCTGCATTTTGGGGTCACACACATGAGGTCTGTGGCCCCTCCCCTGACAGCTCTCTGTATCATGTGAGAAAGGATCACATCCTGACTTAGACCTTTTCTTTGATCAAAAAGACCCCAGTTGGCCATAGAATAAAATAAACATCCATGAATTCTTACTGATAGAAACAAATAATTGAACAAATAAATATTGGGCAAGTCAAATAACCTCTGAAGATCGTTTCTTATTTACAAAGGTGAAATCTCCCTATCCACGTGCACGGAAGAGAGCTGTTGTGAGGCTCAGATGATACAACGTATGGATATAAATGATACAACACATGGCGGTGGTCACTGTTGTAAGATGCTGGCTAAAGAACCAGTCATGGTCAGCCTTCCTCCATAGGATCTCACCAGCCACAAGTGCAGTCCCCCAAATCCAAAATGAACTGTAAAACTGACACATTGGAATTGACTGTACTTCAATTTAAAAAAATTAATTGTAATCATGACGAGATTAAAATAATACTGTATCTTTTGCAAAACCTCAAATGAATTTCCAGCGCAGAGACTCCCAAGGCCACTGCAACCAGAAATCAAGAGTGAGAACTGTTTTGCTCAGTGATGGCTGTTCGAGAGCAAATGGTGGTCCCCTTTCCCTGGACGTTAGAAAACAGTGGTTCCCCAGTGAGGTCACCCCCTCCTTGAACCAATCATGTATCGATGTGGTACTGATGATGTCTCCTCTGCTTAAAACAGTGGTTCCCACTCTTCGCTGGATGAGGAGCAGATTAACCTAACCTCTCCAGCAGTGATTTCCCCACCTCTGCCTGACCCCTGGAATTCACCCCCAAAAAAGGGGGGAGTGCAGACAAACGGGTTCAGAAAAACTGGTGTGATTGTTACTAGGATTCTGTGTGTTATTATTACTCCTAACAACAATCCCTTCCCTGGGATGACATTTTCCAGGTATTTTCATATACTTTCTATTGTGACCTTCCCAGTAACCAGTGAGGGGAGGACAGCAGCTATTTGATTCTCCTCTTTTAAGGCTCAGGAAGTTAAGTGATTTCTTGTGATCACATAGCAAGTTAGTGACAGAGCTGCAACTTTAAACCCAGGCCTTTGTCCTGGCCCCACCTCCATGGCTGCCCCTGTGCTCAGTCAGAAATTGAACCCCCCAAAAGTCAGCAGGGTACATATCTCTAGGTACCCCACACACACACTTACTGGACATCTGTGAAGACCAGGGTCACGCGGTAATTGTTTTCAACTTCAATGTCCCACACACACCTGGCGTTGTTCGGATAGTTCTCAGGGTAGAACTGGCTGTGGAAGATCCCTGAGGACTGGGACAGGAAGCCCCCGCAGGAATAATTTGCTGTTGGGACAAAATGGAAAGGCTGATGACCCGCAGTGCACGTTGCACAGTCACCTGGGGGAAATGTTTCCACGGTTCCCGAGACAGAAACCCGCCAGGAGGTGCCTAGACCCAGACGACCCACTGAGGGTCACATTGTCTTTAAGAAGACAATGCTTCTTAAAGACAATTTGGCCTTGCAGATATGCCCACCGGGAAGTTTTATTTCTTTACCAGGAAATAATTGAAGATAAGGCTGAAGTTTTAGAGACAAGGATATGCATTTCAGGTTTCTAAAAATATAATAGAGATAATATGATATAAAAATATTATGAAATGTAATTACCTAAGTATATAAAATATGATTAGAGAGAATTAGTTCTTCTTTTCTTGTAATTAGTAATTATTTAACGGAATCATGGCATATCATACAATTGAAAACTGTGTAGCCATTAAACTTTATGGTGTAGAAATCATTTCAATGACATAAAAATGCTAACTTTAAGGCCATCCAAAAAGTATTTATTACATAATACCTTCAGGGCACTCCTTCTGGCTGAAAGACATTTTGCAAAAAAAAAATTCACTGCCCTTGGAAGCCTCCCATAAGTGTCACTTCATAAAGAATTTCCCTGAATCCCCTGATCAGGTAAAGTCTATGCCCAGGGGCCTTCTTGACACCCTGAACTTCCCCTGTGAAGCCACTGTCACAACTGTAATTACATCATTAATTCAATATTAAACATTTAATATCTGAGTGAGGAGATGAATCCCTCTTTTTCAACATTCAGTGATTTTACCAGCATTCCTGATGGCGGTTGGACCATACACACAGCAAACACAGTAAAAATACTTAACATGAGCAGAGTTAGTATTTATTAAGTACAGTCTCACTCTGTGAAATTTAGTCCAGCAAATCTATTTCTTTTTCTAAAAACATTGAGGAGGTATGCAAAATTTATTTATAAAAACAGTCTGCATCAGAGGGTCATTTATCTGAAATGATGATAGGAGAAGCCTAGCGATGAGGAAAAGTAGCCACAGCATTTCTTAAGAGCAATAGAAAGCTACTGAACTCTGTCCACATCATGAAGTTAAAATTCCTCGTAAAAGCATGATTATTTGTAAAATTATCCATTTTTTCTTTGTCCTCCTTCTTCTTCCCAAAGCTTTGGAAATACTCCAAGAAATAAAAACCATGAAATCTATTCTTTTAAGAATCACTTACCTCATTCACTTCAAAGAAGAGGAAGGAGATTTCCTTAATTAAAACAAAAGTCCTCTCGGGGACAGGGGAGATGTGAAGGTTGAGCGTGTGCAAGCTCTGTGTTGGCCCTGGGTGGGGGCTGGGGTGTGGGGGAAGCCGGGGGGGGGGTGCAGGTACAAGTGGGCATTGCGGGTGTAGGCACCACTGCACGGACAGCCAAGCATGGGGATGAGAAACCCGTGCCCTACAGCTCAGGAGGGAAAATGTGACACTTACTCTCTGTGGTAGTAGTTGATGGACCCAGGACATCTAGAAAGAAAATGAAGCAATGTTAGGATATTGTTGGATAATTTTTTAATTCCATGGTCGATAGAGAAACTAAATCCTTTTCTTTCTGCAGGACTTCTCAGAGCCTTGACCTTTCCCAGTTACACTGTGGCAGTCCAAATGGGCTGGAGTACACAGCACTTCCCAACATATTTGGCACCAGATATGTTCGCTGTGCCATGAAGATCATTTTGGGGATTGCTCTCAACTTGAGGGAATCCTTTAACAGACAATCATTTGCAAGAGTGCCACTTGGCCATGTCAGTAACATGGTCACAGTGCTCCACGGGACGACTGCGATAGTTATTAGTCATCCAAGATGACCAGGGGAACAAATCCTGTTCCCCCACAAGGTCCCTTAAGGAACAGAGGCAGCAGGTGATGACAGGAGACCAGAAGGGCCCTCCAGGCAGAGCTGAGCGACAGCCAGGGTCCTGGGAGCTCAGCTGGTCACCGAAACAAATTCCAGAGTCCTCCCAGGGACACCCCTCCCCAGGAGGGGCATGCCCTCCTCCTTCTCCTTCTGGGAACTGAGAGGGGGGATTGCAGAGAGGAATCTTGCTGGGTTGCTCTGCAGGGACGCACCTCCGACGGTAGGATCGATTTGTGGACCTGCAAGAAAGAGGACACAAGGTCAGCCTGGGTGCCCAGGATGTGCTGCCGTGAACCCTTCAGGCTCCTGAGAGAGATGCTGAGGGCCCGCCCCTCCCTGGCCGGAGAAGGGTGATCTGGGACTTGTCCAGGAGAGCTGAATATTAAATGTCAACCTCAGATATTACCCTACACACACGCACACACACACGGTTTGGAATCCGTTCTTACAACTTTAGTGTCCATTACACCTTGTCTGCTTCAGGGGCCACTGAGAAAAGTGCTGCTTCAGACCCATGAAATTCTGGACACGCATGGCTATTGCTGATGCCATCAGGGCAACTGTACATCTTTCAGGGAAGCTCAGTGTGGGAGGAGCTCAGGTCAAAGAAGAGCCCTTTCCTGGAGAAAACCACACACTAACACGGAGGTCCAAAGCCTTGGAAGCACGCCTGAGCAGATGACACCAGCATCCTCATAGTGCCCACAGTTGTGGCTGTTCCAGCCCCTATGGGGGCAGCTCCACAAGGAGGTCTCATGCCCTGAGCAGCCCAGGTCATCCAGGACTATCGGCCCTGAGCCCTGACCATACCAGGCACTTCCTGGGGCTGACGTGGCCCAACCACAGCCCAGCTGCCTGCAGACCACGTTGATGTCACTGATGTCCCAGCTGTCGTCACACATGGCGTGCCAGGAGCCTCAGTACAGGACCTCCACCTGGCCCTGATACCTATCACCAGCCTCAGGGCCAAACCAGAATCAGACCTTGGAAGCAGACAGGAAAATTCACTCTCTTCTGTGTCTCCTGAAAGAAGAGGTCTTGAGGTCTCAGTGAGATTCAGAATTCTTCCAGGGAAAGACTTCTGAGTTTCATGTCGTATTTGCCATCAAGAGGACTTGACTGAAGCTTGTTCATCATTTATCCACAAGAAGCTGTTTTATAGAACCCTTGGGTGTGGGCTGAAGTGTGCATGTTTTTGATTAGTGACCCATAACACCAGCAATTCAGTAGCTGAACCCAGACTTGGGATTGAGGTGGGAAGAGGGGAAGCCCACAGCCTGCATCCCCAGGGGCCACTGGGATGGACTGAGCCCCTGCGGGAGCAGACCACCAGAGACAGCTTCCCAGCCCCTCCAAGGTGCCACCTCGCAGTTCACCCCTACTGGATCTAAGGTTGTTCTGAAGGCTCCCTTTACACTGAGCACTTCATCAAGTCATTTTCAAACCCAAAGCTTACCCAGAATCTGAAACAAACCATGGACCTACTGAATATCAGGACAGTGGGGAAGAGTAACTGTCATTGATCCTTAGCCCTGCATCCTTAGAGGTGCCTATTACCTGTAAGTGGGAAAAAAAATAGGGAAGAAAAATAGTAGACGTAGGCCCCCTTAGAGAAACATGATTTGTCAGAGATGCCACTGGACCAGGCATCGTGGTTCCTCAGTCTCACCTGGATCCTACCCTCTCTATTCTGGGAGCTGGGCCAGGGCCCTGGGCATGGTCTGGTCCCTCTGGCCCCCAGGCTTCATTTCTGAGGGCCCTGTTCTCCAGAGAATATATACACGTGGCCAACCAGCACATGAAAAGATACCCAGCAACATTAGTCAGTAGAGAAATGCAAAATCAAAAGCACAATGAGATATCACCTCACACCCACAAGGATGAAGATGATGAAAAAAGGCACAGAATAACAAGTGTTGGTGAGGATGTGGGCAACCTGAACCTTCACACGTTGGGGGGTGGGGGGCACATTAAATGGAGGAGCTGTGGGGGTAAGCAGTTTCATTTTCCCACAATAAATTGAAGAAAGAATTATCATATGACCCAAGAATTCCAGCCTAGGTATGCGCCCAAAAGAATTGGAAACAACTGTTGAAACAAAACGATTGTACATGAATGTTCCTAGGAGGACTAGTCGCAGTTACTGAAGCGGGGGAAACACTCAGATGTCCTTCAACAGATGAACAGATAAGCAAAATGTGGTCCATCCATACAAAACAGTATTCTTCAGACGTAAAGAAGGAAATCCTGATTCACTCACAGGAAATAACCAGAATAGGGAAATTGATAGACACAGAAATCAGATTCGTGATGGCTGTGGGGAGCGGACGGGGTGTGATGGACAATTCTGCAACTACTCGGTGGCACTGCTTGTAAAATTATGGGAGTCTACTGAAAACAACTGCCTGTGCACGTTTGTATGGTAAACTCCAGCCTTGGGAAAGCCCAGAAAATGAAAGAGCAGAAGAGCAGGAAACGTTTGGCCCCTTTCCCTAGTCCTGCCTCATTGAGACCAGAATCCCTGCTCACGGCAGTGTCATAGTAAGAATGAGCCGCAACTCCAACTGTCCCCAAGGAAGACACGGCACCAGGCTGAGAGGGCAGATGGAGACACCTCAGTGTCAGTTCCAATGTTATCCCAGGCCAGAGGCCAGCTCCAGATTGAGCACAGACGTGGGCTGAAAACCTAGCAGAGGCAGGTCTCCGGAAAGCCACTGGGTCCCGGCAGACCAGCATCTGTTTTCTCCATGGCAAGGTGATAAGCTGTGTGTCTCGATGACTGAGTTGCCCCAAAACCCATCATCAGTCTCCGGGCTATTATTGGTCCACTGAGGCAGCAAGACTGAGGAGTCCTGCTCCAGGCCCAGATTCCATGTGTGATCTGTCAGAACCGACCACAGGTGATGACGAGGCTGTGCTGGGCGAGCCATGTAGGGGCGCCTGCCTTGCACACAGCAGACCAGGTGCCCATGTGCATCTCTGTGCTCTGGAGGGGGCTGCAGTCCAGACTCAGGAACCAACTCCTGGGCCATCTGCAGTCCTAGCCTATGACCTCCATTCAGAGAACCCCTATAGAACTTTTCTCCTTTGCCTCTGGCTGGTACTGTCACAGTGGAGAATGAAGGCTTAATTGTCACTGAGTAATGAGCATGGGCAATAGGACCTTCATAGAGACAGGACACCAAGCTCCACCTTGGAGGTCCTTGGAGATGCCTCTGCAGGTTGACTCCTCCTCAATCTCAGAGTCAAGGTCCATGGAAGAGACACCCGGTCAGGCCTTGTTCAGAGGCCGCCAGCCTTGAGAGCTGTGCACCCCCATCCTTACACCTTCTGCACATCTTCAGGATCAGAGATGATATTGTGAGTGACGTAGGGTGATGAGCCCACAGAGATCCCAGGAGACAAACATGTCCTTCTGCTGCCTGGGCGTCCCCTTCCCAGCACCCCCTGTCCCCCTCCTTCCTCTGACCACTGTCCCCGCTCCTTTGCTGATTTTTCTCCTCTCTCGGGACCTTCCCTACCACTGCTCTCCCAAGCACTGTCTTTGCCCTCTTCTCTTCCCCACCTGCAGGACCTCGTGTGCTCCGAGAGCTTCCCAGGAAAGAGGACCCCCGAGTCCACCTCTCCAGTCCTGATCAGCCCTTCCCACCCCAGCCCCTAGGCTCTAGACACACACTTTCAATGGCCTCCTGGATCCCACCCCCTCATCCCACAGGGAACCCAGTCTCTTCCCTCCATTTGGATCCACAGTGTCACCATGCTCCGTCCCTGTGTAGGAAATCTGGGTGTAACATTTGAGTCTTCCTTCTCCTCACCTCTTACACCCAGCTTGTCACCGAGGCTGTCATTCCGTTTTAGTCCCCGGCCATCTTGCTAGGTTAGCTCTTCCCGCTCTTGAACCTGCCTGCCCCAGAGGCCTGCCCTTCCTTTCTCTAACCCGTCCGCAGTCACTGACTCAACCAGCATTCATGAAGTGCCTACTCTGTGCCAGTTTCTGGACTGAGAAGATTCATCTGTCACCCCCAGACCATCCCAAGTTGTATCTTTACAAAGTACAGACATGGTCAAGTCACCTTCCAGTTCAAAATGCCTCAGCGTGCTCTCCACTCCACCAGGGTCAAGTCCAAGATGCCATCTGACCAAGAATGGGCCTCAGCCTATCTTTCGAGCCTCCTGGGAGGGGCTTAGAGAGCCCGATTGCCACCACTAGGAAGACCCGAGACTGAGGGGTCAGTGGGCACCATGTTCCTGCCTGACGTGGTCCTGCTGAATCACCTACACTGATTACACAGGAAAACGGGCAGGTTTTGAGGGATCCAGCCCGGCATCCTGGCGTCGATAAGGATTTCTTGAGGCTCAGGTGTGTGCAGTGAGAGCGCTAGACTTGCTTCTAAAATGCCTGTATCCCCACACCTCAAAAGCACCCCCTCCCCGTGACAGCTCTTCTCCTCCCTCCCACACAACCAAGGGCACTGATTTTTAAAGCTGGATCGTGGCAGATGATTGTGAACATTTTCTGACCTGGGGTCTTTATATGTGTCATCTAATGAATCCTCAAAACAACCCCGTGGGGAAACTGCAGCTCAGATCAAGCGACTAGTAAGTGATTGGGCTGGATCTGCCCTCAGACAGTTGCTCTAAACCACTTCACTATTCTGCCGCTCGGTGTACATGTTGTTAACACTTGTATTATTTGGTGCAAATCACGGTCCTCACTTTCGCACAGGCAGGTGCACTTGTGCACACACAGGACTGCAGTAAATGAGGAATTAGTGAGCAGAAGGAGCTATCATTTAAAGCTTTGACTGACCAGGGATATTCGTTATTTCCCCAAGACCTGTTAAAAGATCTAGAAAAGAAGAGAAATGAGATTATATCCAGAAAGGCTCAGTTAGGTGCTGCTGTCCCCAGCTTCCCCTGCCGCCCTGCGGCCTGGGACCCCTGCTGGACACCCAGTGAGGGGAGCCTGGGGACAGACATCCTAGGACAGTAGTGTGGCCAGACAGAGACTTTGCCTGGCAACTCGGGCCTGTCTTATGGTCAATAAGGAACCTTGCGAGGAAGCGGCTAAGGGTCCAAGTGAGCCACATCGGAGGAGGCCCTTCCTGTCCTACATCTAAAACCCAGCAGGACTCTCTGCAGCAGCCCCTCCTGAGTCCTTGGGGGTGGCCTTGGGCCCCAGAGTTTAGGTGGAGTTACCAGAGCTGGCAGTCTGTGTCTCCCAAACAGCGGGTCCTGTGGTGTCTTCTATTGTTGGTATCACTGAAAATACAAAGAAAATGACACAAATGAGGGCTTTTCTGAAAACAAACATTAAATCCAGACCCCCCATTAGCTAATTCGAGCAGGGAAGGGGGATGCATTACTCTTTGCTTTGAAGCGTAGCTGGACCGATCACTCACTAATTGATTCACTCAGGGAATCAGCCTCTGACCGCACATGAGGCCCTGAGCTAAAGTTCGGGGAGAAAGGAGGGATCCGTCATGGAGGGTAAGGCTCAGGCATCTGGAGCTCAGAGCCACCTGGCAGCCAGACTTGCTAACCAGTAGCTTCTTGGTCTTGGCCAACGAGGAACACAGTGGAGGGGAACGGGAATCTCAGAGGAAGCGATTCATGGGCTTGGGAGAAGGGCAGGAGGAATCCAGAGAGGAGAGGATATTTCAGCAGGACCCAGGAGAAGGCATGGACACATGTCAAGAAAAAATGGGGTGAAGTCGAGTTGCTGGATGAAACACGGGAGGCCCAGATAAATCTGAATTTCAGATGAACGAAGAATACTTCTTATATCAGTATGTCCCCAATACCACATGAGATATATTTATACTTGAGAAAAAATTTTACCTGAAATTGGAATTTGACTGGGTGTATTGTATTTTTATTTGCGGTATCTGGCTGCTCTAAAGGAAAGGCATCCCATGGGTGGCAGTAGACAACAAGTTCTCCTCACTGACCTGCGTGTAGCCCCCAGCCAGAGCAATGGGGCTCTCTATCTTTCTGTAGACCTACTGAGCGCTAGGCTAGTGGGCTAACTCCCAGTACACGTGGCAACACTCACGCCAGCCACGGTGTATTAGAGTCCGTTGTGAGTCCTGAACCTGCTTCTGCCAGTTGTACTTGGCATTAAATTAAAATAAATATTAAGTAAATTGATCAAATATAGATACAAAAAGAAGTATATCTTTCAATAACAATAATGCTGAAAGCTTTGGAAATAAAATCAATTTGCTAAAAAGTAATCAAGTGGGTCAGACAGCAAGAAGTAGAAGGATCTGTAAACAACAGAGCGTCTGCCCTCATCCTGCTTTGCAAATGTCTCTCATTTCATGCTCTACTTCAGAGGGACTAAATTAGAAATTATAGATACGCCAAGTGGGCGTAGTTTATGCAAGAAAGACGCTACAGAACTGCAGACGATCCCTGCGGAGAGAGACTCACAGCAAGAAATCGGCGAATCAAAGTGCATTTATATGTTTTAAGTTAAAAACAATGAAACATTTAAAACGTGTGTGTATCATATTTTATGATTTCCCGATTTTGAGCAACATTTTTGAAGAACCAACCACCAGTCCAAGTCACAAGAAAGAGCTCTTTTAGAACAATGGCTCTTCAAATGTTTCCAAGAACCAGTAACACAGGCCAGCACCTGGGAATTTAAAAACAATGCAAATTCTTAGCACCCCCCAAGCCCCCCCCCCACCTCCCAACTTGAGAATCAGGAACCATGGAGGGGTGCCCAACAATATGTGTTTTTAACAAGCACTCCAGATGATGAATCTTTTCACAATACACATATCAAATCACCACAAGGTACACTTTAAATATCTTATAAATGTATTGGTCAATCATACCTCAATAAAGCTGAAGTTTAAAAAAAAGAAAGAAAACCTGAAAAAACTTCTATCTCCAAACATCATGAATGCATGTTAAAATGTTCAGAATATAAACTAGAGAAAACATGTATATTAAATGATATCCCTTACATATATAATTTGAAAAGAAATACATATTTTAACAAAGGTGATCTCGGGTGATAGGATTATAGGTGTTTTTTACCGTTTCTCTGTGTTTTTCTCTAGTTCCTACATTTTCTAGACCAACTATACATTAAAAGCTGTGGTTTGAGGCTGAAGGTGGGAGATGAGGTTCTATAGGAGGCAGATCCTTTTAGGTTGGGAAGAAGTAGACTAAAGGAAAAGAACAAGGATGAAAAAGATAAAGAAAGTAAAGAAACAGTGAAGCTCAGGATAGAGAAAGCAAAGAGGGAGGAGGAGGCGAGAAAGAGAAGGGGAGACGGGAGGAGGGGGAGGGGACCATGTCTTTTATCAATTAGGGACATTCTGGGCATCGAGCTAAGTATTCTTCCTGCAGTATCTCATTTTATCTTCACAATATCCTTTATGGTAGAATTAGTATGCACATCTGTTTCATAGAAGAGAAATTCAAGGTTTAGGGAAGTAAAACAACTTGCCAAAGGTCACACAGCAATGACTCAGTGAAACTGACACCGGAAGTCAAGTGCACTGACCCCCCGCCAAGTGCACTCACAGCTCCCCTCCACTGCCTCCCGAGATTCAAGTGAAACAATAAGATTCTATGTCAACTTGTCAGAAAGCTAAATGTTCTGAAATAATAATTCTCAGTAGTGGAGAGGATGTGGTGAGTATTGCTCCTGATACAGTTTGCTCCCCATAAACGAGATGTAAGGGAATAGAAATACTTGTCAGGACCCGGCACAGGGCACAGCGGGGATGGTTCTTGGCACACACACCCTCTCTCCTGCTCTTCTGTTAGGGTTACCGGGAGCCTCCATTAGGCTCTCGGCAGTGCACGGGGTTGTGCCGGATACTAAGCAAGCAAGACGGGCTCCCTGCCCTCCAGGGACTCCCAGCATAGCAGAATCCCTAGAAAAATCTTCAGACAACTCAGTGCAAGAGTTAAGGTGCTGTGGGAGAACATGAGAAGCAACCATAGGATGACACACTGTGTGTATGCGTGTGTGTGTGCATGTGTGTGTGTGTGTGTGCATATTTGTGCGTGTGTGCCTGGGTGTGTGCATATGTCTGTGTGTGTTGAGAACACATGTCAGGGACAGGTTCCTGGACTGGCCTGTGTCCATGGTATTTAAAAACAACAGCTAAATTTATCCAGGTGAGGGGGTGGGGGCGGGGAGAATAAGACTGCATTCCAGGTAGAGGGAACAGCATGAGCGCAGGCACCACGGCAAGAGGCAGGGTTACTGGAGTGCACGGCATGGGAAGGACAGGTTGCTTTGTACTACGAGACATCCTGCTGCAAGCTATCCTGGAAAACAGGACAAAAAAAATCACAGGGTGGAAATCAGCATGAGACATGTGGGAAGTGACACCCAGGTGAGTGTTGTCAGCAGGGTGGGAGAGACACAGGGCTGGAGAAGACGGCTGGGTGGGGCCACGAGGTCCTGGGTGCCAGGCTGGGTGCTGGGACTCAGTCCCGGGCACCACCTTGGACTTTCTCCTCATTCTTAACATTCCACACCTAGACAAGACTGAGTCACGTAACACCCAGCGGGCAGTTTGTGCAATAAAGACAGGTTGAAGAAAAGATCGCTACTGGGGAGTGATTAGACATCTGTGTGGCCTATTTAGGTGACAAGAGAAGTGCTTCCCCCAGTCCAAATGTCACCCACATTAAAGACATTTCACAATGCCTGAAAGTCCCCCTCTTGGATCTCCTCTTCCTTTTCAAGGCGTTAATCACCGTCAGACCCCCAGTAAACATGGTAAGGGGAAGTACAAGCTTTAACAATTTGCTAGGAATTCATTTGTAAGCAGTTATTACTTTCTCATTTTGCAAAACATTAACTTTGAAGAAATGAGACCAAGGGAAGTTAAGTTAAAAAAATATTTTAGAATAACTTTATAGGGTTAGAGAGAAGCGCAGAGAATACAGAGCACTCCCACAGCCCCTGCGCAGGCTCCCCTAACGGGAACATCTCACCTGTTCGGAGCATTTGCCACGACCACCCAACCAACCCTGGAACCTTCCTATTCACTGAAGTCCAGGCTTTATTTGGATTTCACCAGCCTTTCCTTTTTCTGTTCTAGGGTGCAACCCAAGAGTCCACCTTGCATCTGGGAAGCTGTTAGGATTGCCTGGAAGAGTCACGGTGGGCGGCCCTGAGGCGCCCTCCCTGGGCCAGGCCCTGCAACGGGGCCCTGGTGTCTACGACAACCCGAAAAGTGGGAACACAAGCCCGTTTTACCAACGAATAAACTGAGGCTTGCAGAGGCCCCATAGCTGGTAAATGGCAGAGGAAACACGTGGCTAGGAGCCGCAGGAGCTGCAGGTTTGTCCGGCCCACAACAAACCTGAGCTCCCTGACTTCTTCTCAAGAATCTGTGCAGAGACCAGAACTGAGAGGAGTGTCTGAGGCCTCGGCTCTCCAGGCACAAAGCTCCCCCGCAGGGCGCCAGCGCTGAGTGACGTTCACCTGCTCCGCTCTCTGCAAAGGACAGCGGGGGCTCACAGGCCGAGGCGGCCACCCGGGTGCCAGCTGACCTCCTCCAGGTTCGACTCCGGGCCCAGCCACTCACCAGCTGCTGACCTTGGACAAGCCACGGAACCTGTCCCAGCCTCCGCTTCCTCCTCTGCAGTGTGGAAATGATGCTACCGAACTTGGGGGCTGTGAGCAGGTTTAGACCAGCGAGGAGAGGCTCCCGGTCCCGCACAGCGCCCGGCGCAGAGCAAACACTCCGCAGCGAGTTCGTCCCCACGTCCGAACTGCAAACACGGGCACGCGCGTGTGTGCGTGTGTCTGCGCGCTCGCGTGCGCGTGACAGCGTGTAAAACCACTTTCCCTCAAGACAAGAGCGCGGCTGCCTTCAGCCCCTTTGTGGATAGGACGGGGCAGTGCGCTGCCTGTCCTTTAAGGGATGACAGGCCCTCTCCAGAGCCGGTGCAAATCCAGGGCTTAACTCTGTACCGATAAAAGCTGGAGCCAAGAACACTGCCTCCATTTTCAGATATTCTGATGGAGACACGCTCTCCAGCCCCTGACTGTCCAGAGTCAAGACCCCCGAGGTCCTCTCGACAAGAAGGGAAGGTGGGTGTCCCTGGCAGCTGGCCCGCTGGCAGCCCCGTGCGGGGCACACACGTCACAGAGTGCAGGTTTACTCCCCCGTCACCAGGGCCATGAGGGCTTGGTTCTGGGGTGCTGCGTCCCTGAAAGCAATTTCCCAAATCATCCTTTATCCTCAGAGCTTCCCCTGGGAAGCGTGGGGGAACGAGAGTTCTGGAAGTTATCTGAAAATTAGGATACTTTTGCCCTGACTCCTGAAATTCAGAAATGTAGCAAAAGGTGACACCAAAGGGGAAAAAGGTGGGTGGGAAGAAGAAGGAAGAAATGCATGAAGGATGGTGGTGGGGGGAGAAGGGGAAGTAGAAGACAGATAATAGACACCAGAGAGATCAGAGAGAGAAGAGGAGAGACAGAGAGAGACAGAGACAGAGAAACAGAGGGAGAGATAATAGACAGACTGGCTAAGCGTTCTGTTCACTTAGCATCTCAGTAAAATGTCACTGACATTCAACGGTCTCACTGACTTGCCCAGGGCTCTTTCGTGCACATTTTATAACTTGACGCACTAAGAACACAAAGATATGCTTGAGTAACTAAGCTTCAAGTCATTGATCTAAAGCAGCGTCAGACATAAACTTGGAATCTTAGTGATCTTATGTGTGCTCAGCTACCTGATCTGATTCTGCTCAGTAAATATGGGTTAACGAGCCAGACACACCTGCAGAGGGAAATCCCATTATGAGCACTTACAGGGCAATCTTTTCTGCCCATTTTCACAAGTACACAAACTGTGTGCTTAACCAGCTATGACAAAGGTTTAGGGCCTCTTAACTGTACACCCTTTTCCTTAATTTCAGGAATTTTTCTAAGACCAATCAATCATTTCCTTAGCTGAGCAACTCACTGAAAACACTGACATAATGACTGACTTTTTCTAACCAGAATCTTGCATTTACCAGCTAGAAACAAAACAAAACATACTTGCAATTACAATTATCAGCAAAGAATTGTCTCCCCCTTGATACAAAACTCCCCTTGAGATGGAAAGTCTAGCACCAAGGAACAAGTAGATATAATTTGCCATGATTTGAATTTGCCGCAGTGAAATGAACAAATATAACAATTAGATAGAATACCTGTGGATAGAACTTGACCCAGTAAAAGGCATAATTCAAGGATGACTGTGGAGATCCCCATTTTGCTGGGCTCTTCTCACTGAGGGAAAATGCCTTGACATTTATAGGTTCGTAGCCAAAAGGAGGCGTGTCCTCTGGGCGTATATGTCTATTGGTGCCATAAATCAATATAAAGGAAGTGAGGGACTTTTCTCACAATCGATGGTGACCTGTGGCAACATCTTAGGTGTTCTAGATGGACTGTCGCATGAACAGTCTGGCTCCCCCCCAACTGCAAAAGCACTGACATTAGCGATACACTTTCCAACTTCCTTCTAGGTGAACCTCTAAGACTCTGAAGAGCCCCCTGAACATAGGCTTGATTTTCATCTTGGAGAATCTGAATGAAGCTGTGGGACGTCTGCTCCAAGTTTCAGGGTACAGCAGGATGTGGGCTGCTGAGCAAACAGAGGACAGGGTGCCAAGGGGAAAAGCACGTCTTCAGGATGATTTGTCCTGGCAGGGCGTCCTCCTGTTGGCCCCTGGCCTTGGAGAAAGGAGGACGGCATCGGTGCAGCCGTGGCTGCAGAGTAGCGGACGTGCGGGGGGTCCACGGATTCCACGGGCTTCCACCTGCTTTGACCCCATCGTCTGGCTCCCGCACTCATTCCATAGCCCGGGAGCTGAGAAACAAGTGGCCTCAAGAACAGCCACCTCACAGGCTCTGACTTCTTGCCCTTGGCGTTCACATGGTCTGACCCCCTGGAGCTCAGCAAACCCACAAAACCTGCCCCCCATCCTCCTCCAACCTCTCCCACAAGCTCCCTTCTTGGGTTTGTTATGCAGGTACCCCTTTGAGACCCTCCAATCTTTTTTTTTTTTTTGAAAGACATTTTTAATATTGTACTGTAACATAAACCATATGTGGTGACTTTTTTCCCTTCTAATTTTTTTTTTTTTTTTTGCGTTTTTTTGAGACCCAGTCTTATTCACCAGACTCTGGTAAAAGTCCTACAATCTATCAAGAAGGTTTCCTGTTGTTTATTTTTTATCAAAACTTTCTTGGTGGTCAGTAACTCTTGGTTAGAAGCACAGGGCTTTGCAGGACTTGCCTGTTATCCTGGCCTGAGTGAGCCCCTAAGGCTGAGAGAAGACACCTTGATTTCCTCGCCTCGAGCTGTTAACCCCTAGGCTCCTGCTGCTTCATTCTGGAAGAAAACCAGGAACACAGGCCTTATATCAGCCACAAGGAGGATTCAGCGCGGAACACCTGCATTTGGCTTCATCCAGATGAAAGTTACTTTCGACCTTGGATTTCTTCGTTAATCCCACAGCTCTTCCTGTTGTTCCCAAGTTCCTCTTCTCCCCTTGATGAGAATAAGCAGACTTCCAAGCACACAGCCTCGCTATTTTTCGTTCTCCTTCTGTCAGTCCAGCAGTTGATGATGCAGGTGACTAGGCACCCGCCCGGGATGCTAGAGGCCAGACAGCACGTTGGATTCCTCTTACAGGGGTGATGATTGTTTGGATCCTGAAGTGCTGGGCTGAGAATGATTGTGATGCTGGCCTTGGGATCATCCAAAAAAGTATATATATATATATATATTGTGATTGGTTAGTAATGCCTGCCCTGAGCACAGCCGAGAAAAATAGAGGCCAGAGTACAAAATATCGACGGTGGAGGAGCAGGCAAAGGGCGTCCCTGCCCCACAGAAGCACGCGGTCTGGTCTTGGGGACAGACCTGCCTGGTGACAGTTACAAGGAGTGAGCACTGGCGCACGTTGCTACGGGAACATACACGGGGGAAATGTAAGTCAGACGGCAGAGGCAGTTTCCCACAGGTGAGACTTGACATGTAAACAGGAGTCATCGGGCGCCCAGAGTGGGAGGACCACATGAGGAAGAGCAGTGACCCCCAGGAGGAGGGAGGTGGGGCGGGGGTGACCAGGCAGGAGACGGCGGAGGAAGCCCAATCGATGGCTCGGCTCAGACCAGGAAGAACAGCACCACTTCCTCATTGTTGTCATTTTGGGGACTCTGTCCTTCCCCCTGTGGTTAGCGGTGAAGAGCCTAACACAGAAATGTTTGTGAGCTTCTGGATCAGATGTTACCAGGAAGGAGGAAGTGGGGGGACCTGCCTGTCATTTCAACAGGAGAGGTCCCAGGTGGGAAAGTGGGTGATGTCAGTGGAGCAGGAAGAACACAAGGGGACCACAGGCCACCTGCCACCACTGTGTGGGTCCTTCAGCACCAACACCCCCACCCGGTCCCAAGGCCCTTGTGTCCCTGGCCCTTTATGAGACCCTGTTCAGGGTGGGCTCTATCCTGTGCAGAGGGTGGGGGACCCACCCCTCTAACAGCATCTGCTCCCCCTCAGAGGGTGCACTTCCCCACCCACTGGCTAGAAGCACCTGTGTGAACAGCATGTCTGGGTGCAAGACCAGAGCTACAGACCCCCAATTCCTAAAAAAACTGCCATTAAGAACAACAGGAAGAAAGGGAAGCCCTCAGCACTGTGCCCTCTCCTCCTCCAGAGCAGCCAAGGGCAGACTTGGGAATTCCCTGATGGAGGCCAGCCCCTCCCTTTAAGGGACCAACCTGGAGACTGAGCCAGGCTCCTGGGGAGCCTGGGGTTCTACTGCATACTGACCTGGGGTACCAGGTGGACCCCCCCAGAGCAGATACCTGCCTTCAGCTTCTGTCCTCTAAGCCCCTTTCCCCAGAGGTTGGCTCAACTCACAGACACACAACCTGCCTGCTACCCTGGGCCCTCCCATCTCTGTGGGGTCTCTGACCTCTGAGCCCAGGAGCCCCATGACCTGGGACAGACGTGAGGGGGCAAGAGAGAGGACTGAGGGCCTGAGTGGGAACAGCTTGGGAGCTGTGGCCTCCCCACCATCGCCATTGGCTTCTGGGCATCAGGTCCCAGAAGTCCCGGTGACCATGTTCCCCCTACAGGTGTCAGACTGACCCCTAAAATCTAATTTTACTGTTACTGAGTAACACGACATGATTGTTAGCCATTGTTACCATTGTAATAGCCCTTTGGGCACTGGGTATATGATACTTAGCAACGTCACAGTGTCAATCAGCTTTGCTCTCTGAAAACCTGTCTTCCCAGCCAGGTTACAAGGCTCCCCGCCCCACCCCAGCCCCGCCACACTTGAGGACCCGGGCGAGTCTTGTCCTTTCCTGCAGCTCCTCTGTACCTGCAGAGCCTCAAGCAGAACAGGTGCTCAGAAGGGACTGGCTGTTGAAGGTGGATATCAAGACAGCCCCCCGCCCGTCTTTCCAGGGTCACCGACATCCTCAAGTTGGGGACACTGAGGTCCAGAGATGGGAACTGACACACAGAGCCAGGCCAGTGTCCAGGGCAGTAGAAACTGCCTCCCTTCAGAAGGATGCAGACCAGGAGGGCTGATACAGCTTTCTGCTCATCAGTGTGCCGTCCAACTGCAGAATCTTCTAGCAGCAAACACAGTCCTCTAATGACCCTTATAATAGAAGTCTGATCGCAGTCCTCTCATCTTTTTTCAGAGTAATGCTGAAATCCCTCCCCATGGTTTACAAGGCCCCACTCAATGGGCCCCCATGGCCTTGCTCCCCCCAGAGCACTCTAGCAATCATCCAGCCCCACGGCCTTTGCACTTGCTGTTTTCTCTGCCTGGGAGAATTTCCCCCAGAGATCTATGAGTTCATTCCCTGCCCTCCTTCACACCTTTTCTGGAGTATCATCTCCCTCTGTGCTGCCTTCTTGACCACTCCAATCCCCAGCAACCCCTCACCTCTTCCTGGTTTTACCTTCTCCACAACACTTCTCACCGTCTGACCTCCTCATACTTTACTTCTTTATTCTTTGCCTGTCTGCTCCCACTAAAACCCAAGCTCCAAGAGGCAGGGATTTTTTTGTCTCTTTTGTTTATGGCTGTATCCCTAGAATCTAGAACAATGCTTAGCACATAATAGTTGCTCAAGAAATATTTGCAGAATGAGTTGACTGAATGCGTGTGAGCAGATCCGGAAGAGGAGGACCAGGACTTCTCACCCAGACGGTTCAGGTGAAGTTGACAGTAACTGGGCGCCAACCACATGCTGGGGATGAGGCTACCCATTCATCTGTTCACTCAGCAAATGTGTGCTGAGCGCTTACAATGTTCTGGGCGCTGCTCTAGGTAATAGGGCTACAGCCCAAAGTCAGGTAGACTTGACCCCTGTCCTCCTAGGCTTTCTGGGCTAGGACAACACAGACACTAGGCAAGAGTGTAACTATCTGGGGAGAAATGTTTCAGGTTGGGATAAGAATTATGAAGGAAATGAACAGGGTGATAGAGCAGGGAGTACCTGGGGTGGGAAAGGCCATTTGGACAGGGTGCTCCGATATCTCACACTAGCTCAAAACTGCTTCAGGGGCTCCTCGTCTGAAGCTCAGAGAGGTTAAGTCACTTACTCAAAGTCACACAGCTAGAAAGGAGCAGAGCCAGAGCTTGAACAGAAGTCTGAGTCCAGCGCCTGGTATTTTTCCACTAGACCCCAGAGCCTTCTCTTTCTTCGCAAAAGACCGTGTTTCCATTCAAATGGCAGGCTTGTGCCTTAGTGCCCTCCACCAAAGGATGCCTTGCTATTCAGAAACATTGAAAAGAACGGGGAGAGACGGAGAACTGGCTCAGGTCGTCAGAGGAGTGTAGGATTTCTGGACGGACGCCCTGCGAAAGATGCGAGGTGGCTTGTCCCCAGAAGGGTGGAGGGAGGGCATTTCTAAAGGCAGCACTAGCTCTAGACCAACGCGGCTGGACGTCGTCCAGGCGGCTGGCACCGCGCAGTCGGATCACAGCGATGCGGGGAAACGCAAACCGGAGCTGTGGTCGTTTCCCAGCGCTGCTTACTCCTTAACTCCTTCCCGTTAAGGCGCACGAGCGCTGCCTCTCCAAGGGAGCTATTGCAACTGAGCAGGGAACCCTCGAGAACGAAGGTCCAACGACCAAGTGAAGGAAGCTCAGGGCGGTGGGGGACAGTGGGGGGGGGGGCTGTTTCAAGGGGAGCCTCACTCGGGGTGGCAGCATCATACAACGTTAGCTTTTCAAGTTCAATTCGCCCCTGTGCGATCAGGTTCTAGGAAATTCAGTTACACTAATTACAAATAGGTAAGCCAGGAAGCCGAGTCATTCACTTGCAATAGGGGTATACTTTGACTCAAGAATTATTCTGCTTGAGAGATCAAATTATACACCAGGAATTTGCTTGGGGAACAAAGAATGAGAACAAGGAAACTGGATGGTGTCCCAAAGAAACTCTTATCAAGATAATAGAGCCTGTCATTGTCCCTTCTTGGGAAGTGTCTGTGTAAGGAACTGTTCTGGGCACCTCTAAATGCTTGTTTCTCATCACGACTGCCCTCCCAAGTCCCAGCCATGGGGCTCCGGGAACATAGGGGACACAGGAGACTCAAGTAGGCCACCTCCAACCGGAGCACGTGTGACCTTGGGCCACAGTCAAGTTGGTTTGATTCATAGTTGTTCATGTTCAATTCAACTGCTTCAGAAGGTGGCCTATGACAGCGTTTTTGTTAAATTCAGGGACTGGAGCTCAGTTACTTTAGGAGAGTCCTGTGATCCAAAGGGGCTGGTGATGGGTGAGTGTCTACCTGGCGGTGTCCTGGGCTGTAGGAGAGCCCTCGTCCCCGCCTCCTTCAACACCTTTACCAGGACTGGGGAGCGACACAGAGGGAGGCACGGAACAGAGACAGAAGACACCACCAGTACGCATGGCAATCTAGAAACACTGAACAGCTGGCCAAGCCACACATGGCTGCTTGGGATGATGTCATGTGGTCACTTCCCCCAGAGGCCCTTCCCTGGGCACGGATGGCCCCTGCTCACTGACCTCCAGCCTCGCTGGCTCCCTTCCCATCCACCAGGCCTGAGCTACGGAGTCCTGGAGATGCCTCTCCTCTCTAGCCTCTCATTCTGCCACTGAGGGCAGAGGCAGTGGCTCCAAACTGTAACCAAGGGGACCACGCAGAGTAGCCCAAGGGACCCCCATCACCCAAAAGGAAAGGTCACCTGCTGCCCACATTGTCTGAAGAGCCCGCTGTAGGCCCAAAGTAAACTCAGGTGGCAGCTGTGACCTGGAAGCCATCACCATGGCCCCTCGGCTCCTGAGAGCTGGGTCACATCGAGTTCAAGGCAGTGGTTCAAGTCCAGTGCTTTGTTCACCAAATCAGTCTTCGTTGTAGCCTTGACAGGTGGTGTTGACGTAACACATAGTATAACTCCAAGGAAATTGGAACCAAAAAAAAGAGTCTCAGATAGGTACAAGCGTGTAACACGGAGCCAAACCAAAGAAAACAGAAGTGCGTTGAGAGCAGCTTGGCCATAATGCAGTTCTTGTGAGCAGCCAGCGAGGAAGGAACATGATTGATGGCGTTCACGAACGTGTCACTGACTCTCATGCTAGTTCCTTGAGTGAAAATGTTTTGTTCATTATTTCCTTATTCCTTGTTACAATATGGGACCCAGAGAGCCAGTGCCTGTGTGTGTGTATGTGTGTGTCCTGCACACACATGTACGGGCAGTATCCCCCAGGAGATGCCTGACCAACCATGTGGGTGGATTTAATTGGATGAACACACTTTTTCCACAGCCTTTGATCAGGCTGAGAACTTAGCACCAGGGGTTCCAGCCCAGCAGGGAGCTGGCCTCAGGTCAGGAGAGCCAGCCTGGCTCCTTCCCAAGGCTGGGGCGGAGCTGCCGAGCCCTCCACCACCTCTGGGGTCACTCCCCAGACATTGGAGTCTTGGGGACCTCAGAGAGGCTCTAGACTGGGAGGCGAGCCAGCACCTAATTCTTTCCCCTTCCAGACAGTGGCAGGGCCTGGGGACAGCTTTACCCCTTTCTCGCTCAGCCAGAAGAGATTTATTCAGAATTCTCCCCACTCCTCTGTTGTTGCCTCACACATTCTCAGAAAACTGGATTAATCCCCTTTGTCTCCCTCCACGGAGCCTTTTCTCTCCACACCCATGAAGTCATAGCCCCGCTCACTCTCCGTCTTCCCCCAGTTCACATGCCGTGTTGCGCTGGGCTCTCACTGTCCCCTGCGCCACCATTGTGGGTCCTCTTTGTGAAGTCAGGGGCCGCAGCTCCTACTGCCCCAGCTCAGCACACCCAGCAAGCTCTCAACAGCCCTGGAGGACGTATTGCAAGTCTCTCACGCTCTCGGCACCTTGTACTTGACATCAAAGCCTCACAGACACTCTTCAGGCAAGACTCAGCCCACTTCACAGATGAAGAAAACTGAGGCTCGCAGAGGTGAAGTACTTACTCCCACAGTCACGGCTAATAAGTGTGCAGAGTAGGGAGAGCTCAGGACACAAACCCATGACTGCCTGACTCGGCTCCTATCAGCTCCCAGATGACACTCACTGCTCTTGGCTGTGACATTTCTGTCATAGTTTGTTTGCACCCTGCCTTGCTGCAAAACAATTTGATGCAATTTCCAAAACCACATACAGTGCCACAGCAAAGAAAGAAATGTTTAACTAGACCATGAAAAACTAATGGTAAGCTAGGAAAATAAAGTCCAGGAAAAATTACAACACAAAATTGAGAAGTACCATAAGGCCCTCCGCTAGAGGAACTCAGTTGCTAGAGAGCAACTGGAATTGTAGCTCTAAGCTTCCTAGCAGCCAAAGCAAAGAAGGAAACAAGATCAGTATAAGATTGAATCCATCTGTTGTTCTTAGATGTGGGAGCCCATGATTGGGTTAATAAATTGTAACAGATCCTAGCCACTTATCTCCTTAAAGAAGATGTGCTTAGTAACTGCCTTGAGGTTTTAGCAATGACCCAGGCCCCCGGCTATAAATGCTGAGTGTGCCTGCTGTTAGTCTTCTATCCCCAAAACAGCCTTGGGCTGGAATGGTAAAAAGCTGCAGCCTCAGAGGTGAGAAGGCTGGTTAGCCAATGACGGGTAAGATCCCCTGAGGAGGCAACCTGAGACCGGCACAGCCTCCTGAGTCCAAGAAAAATCTTGTTAAGCAGCTGATTCTCATATGTTCCGCCCTGATAAGCTGAAAGGCTCAACACGATTATGATTCACCAAAAAGGGTCTTCTGACCTTGAGCCAAACACCAACAATAAACAAAGCCTTTGTACTCATTGTGATCCCACCCTGTCCTTCCCTAAATTCCTGCTTCAACTGTACTCAGTAAACTTGAGAGATTTGAGAGGCTCGTGGAGTTGGCTCCCGACTCCCTCTCGCTCTCTTGACTTTTCCCCAGAGTCTTGAGTAATTCGTTCCATCTTGGTGGGACTTCTGCTGGCCAGAACCCACAACTGGTGACGAACCCACACTTAGAGGCATTAGTTTTCTTGTTCCCAAGGTCTGAAAAAATGACTCTCAAATGGCCTCATGGGCAGACTGCCTGGGTGAAGGACAGCAGTTTTCAAACCATATTCCCACATCCCTGAGGTGCCACAGGTGTGACGAAGAGGAGGTGAGGGGCTTGGCTCCGTACCCTCCTCCTCCCCACCAACCTCAGCTCCAGAGGAGCTGCTCCCCTTCTCTGGGTGACACTTAGAACGCTCTGGTGGCCTGTGAAGTCCAGGGAGAGGCAGCTCCTGCGTGTCACTTCATGGCCGACTGGAATTTCAGCTTTGACTTCATTAAAATCTTCCATCCTGTCCTCTTTTCTGGCACCCAATACTCCCAGGAGGTTTTCACTTTTCGCTGCAACAGACATGCAAGGGTTTCAATCACACACAAGAAGCCCCACATCTGGGCCCCCATCCCTTCCTCCCCTTCCCCCTCCTCCTCACTGCTAGCAGCCCGGGGGGAGGTTTCTAACCTTCCTGGGCTGACAGACCTCGCTGGAGGTGGTTTTCCCCTAACGTTGTTATTCTCTCCAGATTCTCCTGTAGAGCTTTTGTCCCTTCTCAGAGGGCAGGGAAACGGCGGAAAATGCTGCACTTGCCACAGGGAGAGAAAGGCTGTGTCCCCCACAGAAAACATGCAGAGTCCTTGACAATAGCATGGCGTGGACTACATACAAGTCTGGGTTATCAGTCGACCTGATGGATAACCACACTGAGAGAGAAAGAAGAAACAGCGCAGTGAAAGTGTCTCAGCTGAGAGACAGTTCCCAACTGCGGAAATGTTAAAAACAGAAGCCAAAACGTGTACGTTTGAGTCAACAAAATAGTTTGATTAGAAAGGATCATTTCCTGATATTTCTTCCCAACACAGAATGAGAATGTAGAGGTCACCTACTCAATGTCCCTGAAGGTAACGTATCTTCCCCGAGGCTCCTGACCCTCCCTAGTCCAAGGTCCTTCCAGTCTTTCTGCCGCCTCCTTCCTGATTTCTGATGGAAGGTAGAACCTTGTAACAATTTGATAGCAGCTGCCTCTCCAGTAGCAGACTGCAAACAGAGCTCCTAGTGGAGATAAGAGAGACAGATTTTTGGAACTTGGCTTCCTGGTTGAACCTGAACTCACCTTGCTTTCAGGGCCCTCCCTGGGGATGGAGACACCGGAAGCTGCTTTCTCCTGGCTTTACTGGAAGCTGTCCTAATTGACCCATAGAAACTTACCCAGGGTGAGGTTCATTCAATTTCTGGGGGTTTTTTATTAACTAATTAATTAAAATATAGTTGATTTACAATACTGTGTTAGTTTCAAGTGTACAGCAAAGTGACTCAGTTGTACACGTGTGTGTGTGTATATGTGTGTGTGTATCTATTCTTTTTCAGACGCTTTTCCATTACAGGTTATTACAAGATATTGAATATAGTTTCCTGTTGTTTTTCAGTAGAGCATCACGCACTGGCAGGCTGATGGTTGCTCTGGACTGATTCCAAAATCAGAGTCCACTGAGCTGTGCTGGGTGAGTGGGTTTGTAGAATCATGAGGGGTATCCATTTAAAATACAGATGCTTGGGCCCCCCACCCCCAGCAATCGGGCACACAAAGCATGCTGCATTTAATTCAGTGGCAAATGGGGAGCCCTGGCAGAGTTTTGAGGAGGAGAGTGGTGAGAGACGTCTTTTATACAGACCAACACAAGAAGAAGAAATGACTGTGTGTCTGTATGGAGATACAAGGAGGTGCACACACATGTATTGAGTACAGCCTACCCGACACACTTCAGGGGTCTGAAAAGCTACCAGGAAGGATAAATCATCCCTGCCTGAAGAAAACCCAGTCCTGCTGGAGATAAAACCCACCGGCTTGTCAGTAAATAACAGATGGAAACCTCCCAGCCCCTTTAAGACTTTAGAGACCTCAGAAGACTTTAAGAAAAAAAACTTAGCTGAAATCAAAGACCTTTAAAAGCTTGAATCTGGAGAATAGATAAGAGTTAGATATAACGGTGAAAGATTTGTGAGATGATACCTGGTGGGGCCTAGGCATGTGCAGAAATTCGAATCTTCATTTATATTAGATATTTACTTTTTTATAACTAGAAAATCACTGCTTTGAATTATTATTTGCACTAAATTTTTTATTTAAAAGATAAAAATGGCATGACTGAACTATTAATGCTGTCTGTACACCAGAAATTGACACAACATTGTAAACTGACTATACTTCAATTTAAAAAAAAAAGGAGTGGGGAGGGCATAGCTCGAGTGGTAGAGTGCATGCTTAGCATGCACAGGGTCCTGGGTTCAATACCCAGTACCTCCACTGAAAAGCCAAATAAATAAACGAATAAAACATAATTACATTCCCCCTGCAAAAAAAAAAAAAGAAATGAGGCAAAAATAAATCAGTAAAAGGTAAAAATGGAATCCCCAGCACTACGCAGGCCGTCCATGCTGTGTCTGCTAAGTGGTATGTGCAGGTGGCTCTATGAAGATGAGACAGGAAGGAAGGGTCCAGGGCACAACCATTAAAGGAATGTCACAGCAGTTAGCACCAAGGTGGCAGAAAATTCAGTTCCCAGTAGAACTTGAGGCCCAAGATGGGGGAAGATTTGGCTTCCAGTAGACCTTGAGCTTCATTATATGCTCGCTGTAATATATTAGCATGGTGAATGGCCCTCCCAAAGGTGCCATGACAGTTCCGAGGCTGACCATAAAAGGTCAAAAAGTGGGCAGTGGCCCATTTCCTGGGAATCCCCGCCCCTTCCCCCAAAGAAGTTGGAATAAAGCTCCTACTCATTAGCATATGAAATTACCAAGCCCATGACAACTAACAAGTCTGCACCTGTCTCTTGCCTTCTGAGACGGCCCACACTCTATTTCACTTTAACCATCCCTTCCCGCAACGCCTCATGGCCTCTCTGGCCTTCTGAGATGAGATGGCCTACACTCTGTCTGTGGAGTATGCATCTCCTGAATAAATCTACTTTAACTCAACTATGGCTCTCTCTAGAATTCTTTCCTGCAGGAAACCAAGGACTCTCACTTGGTGGGGAGCATCCCAGAATCCACTAAGACCTGGGACACGGCCATCCTCTTACACCCCAATTTTTCCTGTATCAAAGACAATTCCCATGAATTCAAGGGATCCACCAAGACAGAAGAATTAGGGCTTCAGCAGTACTTTACAGAGGCTGTCAAGGAGATCCTTGACATTTCTAGGGGGTAGATCTTGTCAGTGAGCACAAACCACTACAGAAAATTCTAATGTACTGACAGCACAGCAGCCAGAGTGTGTTAAGCTATAATTGGAGTCAAGAGTTATTATTTTGTTTAGATTAAATCAGTCTCATGGACAAATTGTGCAACAAGTGATCAAAATTTAATTTCCAGGTCGTTTTTAATTTTGTAATGGAAGAAAAAGCCCAATTTTATCTTCAAAAAGGGATCAAATGTTTCATTTTGTTACAAAGAGCAACGTGTCTGAAGGTAAACTCTTTCTCTTTACATTTGTATAAATACACCTTCCAAATAAATATTTTTAAGAAGGATAATAATATGTTTGTATCTTTATCACAGGCAATGGTGAAAATTGCCCCACAATATTCAGATGAAAGGCATTTCACATTAATTTTTCTTAATCCAATTACCCTGCCACAAGCCTCCCATTCACCAAAATTGACGAGAAGGCCAACTCCCATCACTCCTCGGGGGTCCTCTAGCCTCCTAGGGTGGTGTCACGGCCCCAGGATCTTCCCAGACAGGGGTCTCAGGGCCCCACCACCCCACCCCACCTCTCATCCCTGCCCTGGTTGACTGATACTGTGTTAATCCTGGTCCTCCTCACGCATCCATCATGACGGCTTTGTAGAATCAAGTCTTGCTTGAGCTGCTTCTGGCTCAGGACGCTGGCTCACGCGGTGGAGGGTGACCCTAGTGTCAAAGCCCATGGCCTTGGTCCCCAGGCTTCACTGGCCCCCTAGATGGCAGACCAAATACTGTGGCTTGTGATTTAAAGCAACCATAGCACTTCTGAAGAACACCAGCCTAGGTTTTCTTCCTGAAACAGGGGGATGTTATCCCCACTGACTAAATTTTTTAGGGACGTAGACAAAAAATAAATCTGTGCTTTGATTACACCATGGACTATGTTTATTCAATGTACCAATAATACTAGCACATTTCTTAAGGACAAATACAATTTTTAAATAAATTACAAACTAATAAGATGAATGGATCCCTATCATAACACAGACTCCCATCTAGTTCCCTAAAGGATTTAGGAGTCTCAAAATGGCCCCAGTAAGGACCTTAATTCTATTTTCTTTACACAATAGATCTGTTTTTGAAACTTCATGAGTAACATTGTGTGAGTGGAATTTATATGAAAACTAAGGAAATTGGTCGTTTAAAGGAATCCATCAGGACCCCACTTGTACATTGAAAAATCATTTGCTAGTGATTTGGAGGGTAAATTAGGCTCGGAAGCATTGGGTGGCTCAAAGGTTTAGTTCACTTTTCCAGGTTAGTTAAACTGTTCTTTCCATTTTGGCTGAGAAGTGAAAATTAAAGAGGCAAATTGGCTGTCCTTCTAACAGGAGGGCAGGAACGCCCAGTCTTAAACCCATAGGAAGGCGTGGCTCCTTCACACACGTTGTCAAGATCCCTTCACTTCCCGGCTTGGAAACTGCCCCCCCGGAGTTGAAGGTCCCCTCAAGTCGCAGGCTCCCGGCACTAGCAAGGACCACAGTCACATCCAGTCCTCCTCCTCCTCCTCCCATTTTATAGATGAGGAAACAGAGCTTCAAGGAGATCAAACCACATACTCAAATTCAAAGGAGTGGGTCCAACCCTTCCTGCTTCCTGCTGGTCGCCCTGCCTCCAAAAACTCCCCCCACCCCGGAGGGGCAGAGCTGATGTCCTCCAGACCATTCCGCTGGGGGACATGTGTGACAGGAAGACAGAACGCACAAGGATGCTGTGGGGGAAGGGGAGCATCTCACGCAGTTTCCGAGCTGTGCAGGTCATTGCAGGTTCCAGAAGGACTGAGCAAACTCTAGCAGCCCCCACCGCAGCCCCCGCCGTGCCCCGGAAGTCCCAGGACAAGGGCCCGATTACTGAGTACTCTTTGTGTGGCAGTGACTGTGGCAAAGGTCACTCAGGGATAAAAGCAGCTTCCTGCTCCTGCTGCCAACACAGATTGCCCAACTCCCCTCTGTCACCTCGGCTCTGACTCCTGAGCCATCAGCGCCCACGGCCTGTCCTTCCACATTGTGGGGCCTCCATCTTTTCCAAGCTCTTCCTGGTCAGTCGTCCT
The DNA here is from genome assembly GCF_009834535.1 of Camelus ferus. Taxonomy (NCBI): domain Eukaryota; kingdom Metazoa; phylum Chordata; class Mammalia; order Artiodactyla; family Camelidae; genus Camelus; species Camelus ferus. The sequence continues at coordinate 8,687,696 of NC_045706.1, forward strand.
CATTCTTTTTGATCTGCTATCCTGGAGCCAGAGCAGCTGGTCTCCTAGCCGCCCCTTTGCCTTGCTTGCTTTCCTGGCCTTCGTCCCCACCCTCTCACCAGCCCCCTCTAGATCCGGGCAGCCTCATCTCAGAATTCCCACTTTGTCCTGCCAAAGAGCCAGCACTGAGACTGCCCTCCCCACTGGGACCTGCCCGTCTCTGTCCTGATTACTTTCCTGCTGGCCCGTATCTGCAGCAGGACCCTCCCCGAGGGGCTCTTTCACAGTCTCCCACACCAGTCCCACTCTGTGTCTCCGTGCCTGGGGCTGTGTCCAGAGTGTGGCAGCCATCCGTCATCGTGGGCGTGGGGACTAGCACCCAAGTCTGAGTGTGCATTCAGGGGGCCTCTGTCAGGGCAGCTGGCTTGCTGGCCACACCAGTGGGGATTTTTGGACAAGAAGGAACTCACTGAGAAGCCAACCTTTCTGCCCCTCAGTCTTCAGCCTAGAATGTGGTTGAACCACCCCTAGATGGTGAAACCTTCATGCTTCAAAAGACATTCACAAAATAAGGCTCCACTACTCTCCAACCAAACTTTTGCATAGGAAATGAAGCACAAAAGTCATGAGAATAAAACCCTGTTAAATATTGCCCCAAATAGGGAAGTGTCCCTTTGTCCCAGTGCTGCTCTGTCTTCCTCCGAGAACTGCAGAAACAGGGATGGGCTGGAAAAGCCCGCATTCTGGCTGCATCACCTCTTGCCTGGCTGAGAGGCCCCGTTGCCCTAAATAAGCATATTTATTTATGCTTAGGCACAAGTCCACGCACAGGCACAAGTCCACGCAGAGAACAAAAAGAGATTCAGCTGGAAGCCAGATATTGAATTAGACCTGTCACCCAGAAATTTTTCAAAATTCACTTTGAATATTATAGGTGGCATCATCTCTCAGGTCCCCGTGTTAGATTAATTTACCTCCTACCACCTGACATCTTTCATGGTTCTTTCCCTTGTTCTCCATGGACTGCTTCCATGGACTTTAAAGAATAACTCACTTTATCATTTCATCCTTTCTAACTTCATAAACTTTTCTCCAATCTCATTCCAGCTTCACCTCTGTCTCTTCCAAGGTGTCTTCTATGTCTTTTTCCAGATGGCGGCACACCTGTGCACATGAACATCCTCACCTCCTGACCCCACCCAGCCCCACTATTTCTTGAAAGGCAATGATTACTATTCCCAAAATCCTTTTCTTAGGTCCTCACAGAAAAGTAGAACTCATACGTCCTTTGGCCATAAAGGGCCACTTCCTCCTTAAATGCTATGTGTTCCGCTCAGTCACCTAGGCAGTCCTGTTTGCTCACACAGCCTCCCAGAGCATCTTGCACTGTCATCTCCTGTTTCTTTTCCTGAGAAGCCAGTGTCATTCAACTGTTTGCCTCTTGGAATGTTTTGCTGTTTTCTTCCTTTTCTTCCACGGCAGATCAGAGAAATCGTGTTGACAGAGCTTGGGCCATACATGAGCCATCAGTGTCTATGACTGGAAGGGATACGCCCTCTTTTTTCCTGCTGCAATTAAAAAAAAAAAAGCAGGGAAGGATTCTGATTGGCTAATTTAGATCTGATGCTCACCTCTAGCCAATCAGCAAAGACCAGTTGCTGGGATCCCTAAGAACATGGCAACTCCCACTCAAGTTTACAAAGCAGTTTCCAGAAGCAAAAGGAAAGCTGTCCTCAAAAGATTTGAAGATAAAACAGTCAAAACAATAGATACCCACAATAAAGTACTTATAAGTCTGCATGTAGGAGTGGTGAGCAGTGACAACATCACAGCCTGAAGACACGTTTACACATAATAAATACATTGAACAGAGGCTATCAAAATGCTAGTTGCTGTTACATTAAGATGGTAGATAGTAGATACTGAATACCTTTACACCTTTCCAGAAAAAGTTAGAATTACATATAAAGTTTAAAGATTTAAGGTTAAGAGTTAAATTAAGAAATGCAAATGTATAACTTCCACATTAGCAAGAAGTGAAAAAGGAAACATGAGAAAACTTCATCAATCTGACTAAAAGCAGGATGGGAAAAAAATGCAAACAAAAAGGATGGTAAGCACAAAATATAAAAAAAAAAATTAAAATAAGTTTAAGTATAAGAGAAATCACAATAAATATAAATAGATTATGCTTACTTTTTAAAAGGAACAGACTTTGCATTTGCATTTTTTGAATCAAGCTATATCCTGGATATAAAAATCATGCATAACTGAATCACTATGCTGCACACCAGCAATTAATACAACATTGTAAGTCAACGTTCGATTTTTAAAAAGTTAAAAAGAGAGGAGTGTCTAAAACAAAATGACATGGAAATATCAGGAAAATATATACTGGGTAAGTACTAAACCATAGTTTACATTGTGGTATTAATTTATAGTAAAATATTGTATAACTTATAGTAAAAATCATTAATATAGATAAGAAGAATACTGCTTAGTAATAAAAGTAACATTCTCCCAAAATTTGATTGCATCTACCAAAATAACCTTAACACATATTAAGCAAAAACTAATACAATTGTAAGGAGAAAGTAATAAAGCCACAGTTACAGTGGGGGATCGTCACAGGTTTGTCTCAGACCCTGACGGACCAAGCAGGTATGACAGTGTTAAGAGTGTAAAAGGGAGCTATCAGTCACCAAACTCTGATTAAAACCCAACAACAAATGCCGTTTCAGGTAAATCAGAAAAGGCCAAAGTTTTCACACTGTAATTCTCAGTGTCCTTTCACTTATCAGCCTGAAAATTATTTAGGAGTGAATGGCATGACTGAAAAATGATGGCTATTGAAAAATGACTATTTAATCATTAACCGAATAAAAGACACATTTGTAAAACTTGCCAAATGGTGACAGTTTCTTAAAAACAAGAGCAAGGTGGTCCTTAATTTTTTATCCTTTCACTGGTTTGAAAAAATGGCATCAGGCTAAGAGGACAAGAAGGCCACTAATATGTCCTATGATCTCTGCTCTGCCACCTGCTACCACCTGCTACCACCTGTTACCTATTGACCGGTGGCCTGGTTTCCATTCAGGAACTCTTTCTAGGGCAGTGATTCCTAGCTAGAATTTTGGCAGAAACTGGAAAAATAAGACTCAGAACAGCACCAAAGATTACAACAGAATTTCCACGCCATCCATAGAAACATCCACGGGTAATGTGATAGTCACGTGATTGCCTTTCACAACCATATCTCTGTTGGGTCAAGAATGTTTGTTGCCCTGATTGTATATTCCTTTATGTGCTCATGTCCATGTCTGTCTCAGACTCAACTTTCACGCTAAGCCTCGTAACTCTTCAGGGGAAGAGCTACCTCGCTTCAAATGCCCTGCTTAGTTCAATGCGAATGTGATCAAACCACCACCACAAAATATATCTTTTATTACAACAAAAATGCACTTGAGTGTTTATCTGACTCTTATCTAAGAGTTCATAACACATTGAGGTTCCGCAGCCAAAACCCTGGCGAACCACAGTTCCAGGGTCTCATTAGCCTTACATCCTAGAAGTTTCCCTCTACAACAGCTTGCTTTCATTTCAGTCCAAGAAGGAAAAAAAAAATGAAAGTTAACGTGCATGATTCATTTCATACGAATGTATAGAGGGGCCTGCTCCCTGTCAGCTCCTGAGCCAGGTGTTGGGATTCAAACTGAGTAATACAAGGTCCTGGCCCATAAAGAGCTTATGATGCAACAGGGAGACCTATAAAGCAGACAGTAACAGCACAGGGTGATAAGGTAACCAAGGAGGCTCTGAGGGCACTAACGAGAGGCCACTTGCTGGAGGGATTGTCACAGAGCAAGAGCATTAGTCATCAAGGTGATATCTGAGCCAACTAGTGAAGGAAAAGTGGGTAGGATGGAGGCAGAGGTGGGGATGGAGGGTGGGGAGAGCTTCTGGGACAGGAAGATCAGTATGCGCAAGGTCACGAAGATAACAGAAACCCTGGACACCCTGGGAGCATTGTCAGGGAAGCTGAAGTGGGAGGAGGCATGCGGTCAGAGGGAATGCTTTGGAAGCAAGCCGGAGCCGGGGCGGAGGTGGGGGGTGGCTTGTGTGCGCACCTAGGTACAGAGACTGCGTCCTTGGCTGTAGAAGGATCCTTGGCTGCATCCTTCCAGCAATTTCTCATGGATACAGAGGGCTCTTTGTTTTATCTTCTTTGGGTTCAGGTCAGTTCTTTAGGCTTTTGACCTGTTTCCAGCTACCACAGGACAAATTTTCTAGACGCCTTTCATGCCCATTGTCTACAGGACAGGCCTCCAAGATTGACCTTCAAGGCCCTCCGCCATCTCCATCCAATGTACCTGCCTCTGCACACACTGTCTTCTCCAGCCTGCCCGTATCCTAGTTACAGGCCTCACCCTTCTTCACCTCTTCTCACTTGCTTGCAACGGCCAGCTCTCCCTCTGCAAACTTTTTCGTCCCCCGGGACCCACCTCAAGCTGCCACCTTTCGTGGAGTCTGAGGAAACGTCGACCCACTAATCTGGCATTTCACGTACGCCATCTGGCATTGTCCAGTTTCCTGTCAGCTCGCTTCTCATCTCCTGAGCCAAACTGTGAGCTCCTGGAGCCAGGGGATGTGCTCATAGAGACCTGCTGTGCGTTCCCAAAAGCAGGTTGTGTTAACTCGGAGCAGAACTTGAGTGCTGCTGTCTCGTTCTTAAAAGGGAGCTTGAAGGCTAGGGAGTGCTAAAGCCTAGCACAGAGCAGAGACACCTGTACTTCACAGAGTGCGGGAGAGCGGCCCAGGGCCCGTGTTCTCACTGTGACGTTCAGGCACTTTCACAACGGGGCCCGCGCTGCCAAGAGTGTGACCTGGCTTATCAGCCAGTGCTGACATCCATAAAGGCCTGAATCACTAAACAGCAAGATACGGAGACTATTTATCTCTGAAAGTGGCAATGTAAATCTGTGAAGGGAATTTCCTCTTTTACTGTGTACTATTTGGCAGTGTTTGAATCTACTGCCAATACATAAGATACATTCACAAAAAAAAAAAAACAATTGTTAATGGTTTTTTTTGGTGCAAGATGGCCAGGGAGCCTATGAAAAACACTGTCCTAGTTGGATGTTGTTTTCTTGGCCAAGAAATCAACAACAAATTAATCATGGATTTAGCCAATGCCAGTAAAGCAAAGTTGACCATAATAACCACGAAGGGAACATTTTAATTAGCATTGACTGTGTCAGCCCTGTCAGAATTTATAAGGACTTTGAGAAAGCTGTATTGGCTGGCTCAGTGCTCGATACGAACCTGCAGTTTTTCTCTCAATACATTTTTCTGCAGCAATGGAGAAGTCAAAATCACTCCACGGCGCTTCGGTCCTTCAGCAGACCCACGGCAGCACCTCTGCTGGTTGACGGCAGCTTCCACCCAGAAGAGCAGTTTGAGAATCAAGAATCGTCACTTATTCCACACATATTTATTGCATCTCCTGGTTGCGAGGCACTGCAGCAGTGAGCAAAGAGCACAGGGGCCCTGCCTTCCTGGGGCTTCCAGGCTGGAGGAGGAACAATAAACAAGCAAACAGCTGAGGAAAGAGGGACTGAAACAGCATTCTCCCCTCCATCCGCGCCTGTTCCATCCTATTTTATCTGAGCCACCTGAGGAATTTATTTGGATGTCTTCAACAACCACCAGAAAAGAACAGTGTATTAATCTGCTCGGGATTCGCCTCATCCTTTCCTATAAGGGGCTCATTGGACTGGCTTGCTTGAACTTGACCACAGAAATACTTCTTACTTACTTAAGAGCCGTAAAGGCAGTTCTCACTAGTACGGGTGTTCTAATCTGAACACTGACCTTTCCCTGGGAAAGACAGCCAAGGGAGGCTCCCCTCCACTGAGGACGCAGATTCTGCCCTTGGCCAAATCTGTAATTCAAGGAAGAAGACTGGGGTCAGCCCACTGGACACTCAGCTTGGAAAGAGTCAAGGGCTGGTGAGCAGTAGGAACCACCAGTGCTGACCCGGAGCACGACCCTGTGGGGCCCTCCCTGCTACGAGTCTTTCCTAGTCCCCTGTTTCTTTTTTTCCCTCATTTTAAAAAAAAATTTATTTTTTTACTGAAGTGTAGTTGATTTCCAATGTCAGTTTCAGGTGTACAGCAAAGTGATTCAGTTATACGTACACATACATATATCGTTTTTTCAGATTCTTTTCAATTACATATTATTACCAGAAATTGGATACAGTTCCCTGTGCTATACAGTAGGCCCTTGTTGTTTACCTATTTTATATAGAGTAATGTGTATTGTTAATCCCCAAATCCTAATTTATCCCTCCCTCGCCCATTCCCCTTTGGTAACCATAGATTGTTTTCCATGGCCCTGAGTCTATTTCGGTTTGTAAATAAGATTTGTATCACTTTGGTGAGAGTCCACATATAAGTGACATCATATCTTACTCCTTGTTTGCAAGCAATAGGCTTCACTCAGCCTGCTGGACCTTCCTCAGTTCCAAAGGGCAGGTTCAAACAGTTGCTGATCAGGGACCTGAGGGAATGCAGAGACAGGGCAGAACCAGTCAGGAAACAATAGGGCAGCCCTGGGGCAGGGTCCTGGCTCTTCCTCAAGGACACACATAACAAACATCTTTGAGCTCCTCTGCAGGAACTCAGGCCCCAACCCAGGGGGAGGATGACAGCGTCAGGCTGAGCACAGGGCTCCTGGGGCACCGCCCTGTGACCTCATCGCCAAACAATCAGAAGAAAGTCACACACCCTGCAGCCTCCACCCCACATTTTGCCTATAAAACCTTTCCCTGGAAAACCACGGGGGGAGTTTGGATTTTTCGAGCAGGAGTCGCCCGTTCTCCTTGCTCAGCCCTGCAATAAACCTTTCTCTGCTCCAACGTTTCGGCTTGTTTGGCCTCTGTGCGTCAGGCACACAAAATCTTTTTTTGGTAACGGTGCCCGTTTGCCTCCTGCCAAACTTAACACGTGGCGCGTTGTAAGTGCTCCCTGACCCCTTTGTTATGCATTTCTTCTGAGCCCTGGGTTCCAAAGCCTGGTCCCGTGGGCCTGCGGGCTGGCGGGCCCCACGGGTCTGTAGCACACAGGGCCTGCGCGCTCTCCTAGGGGCGGCGCCCACGGCTTTCATCCGGTTCTCAGACATCCAAGCTCTAGAGCTGATGTTCTCATCTAACCACCCACTATGAGCAGAGGCCCCAGCGCAGGGCGCAGAGCCGGGCAGGCACGCTCTGCTGTCACGGTTGGTCGCTCACCCCAGGGCTCCCTCCTGCTCTGGAAGAGCAGACAGCAGTGACCTCAGTCAGCTCTCCTGGGCGCCACGCGTCGTGCCCAGCACCTCAGCGGCAGTAGCTCATTTGTCCTCCCCGAGCCCGTGAGACAAGTGCCAGTGTCATCACCCCCGCCTTACAGACGGGGAAACTGACTCTTGGGAAAGTTCAGTAAGTCGCCTGTCACCGCAGATAATAAGCCCAGCGCTTGGATTCAGTGCCAGGTCTAAGTGGCCCCAGGCCCGTGTGCTTAACCACCACCTCTTACCTGCTCTTCGTCTGGTGAGAAACACTCACCATCTCCCTTGGGAACCGAAGAGCACTGTGATTACAAAGAGCCTCTGGCCATCCCCCTTGCTGTTAAAATCAAGTCCAAAGCCTGGTACCAGAAGGCGCCAAAGGTGTCTCCAGCAAAATCTGATCTGTAAAAAGCAGGGAATCCAGACAGGTTCCCAAGACCTCACAATGCTAGGAGCGCTGATGCTGGTGCACGCATGTTTCAAAGAGCCATTGTGCATCTTAATTGTAGGTAAATAAGAAGACATAATGTTCTCTGTTGACTCTTTACAAGTCTAACTATGTAATTATGGTCTGCTCAAGGGTGAAAAACCCAAGTTCCCCACCCTCCTGTCAAGATGGCTTTGCCAAAACTTATCATTCAACTCAATTCAACCATAATCTAATGTAGAACCTACAGCTTACAAGGCAATAGGCCTCCAGGCAACTGGGGGAGGGAAGGTGGTCACAGAGATGAATGAGACTTCATATGTCCCTCCTGGCAAAACATAAGGATGCAAGATGCCTTTTATGTAACCAGTACAGTCCTAAAAATTAGGCACAAAGCATTGTTTTACAGAATCAGACTGAAGAATGATGACAATGACTCAGGCGACGGTCACCTCCATGTGATGAGGACCAGCACGGGGCCAGCATGTCCTACACAGTGTCTCAGAACTCCACAGCGGTTCTATGAGGTAAGTTGTATTAGCCCACTTTACAGCTGAAATGAAGTGGAGAAAACAGCCCAGAGAAACAGCGCTGAGGACTGAGGCTGAACAAGAGCTTGAACCCAGTTCTGTTTGCCTCCAGAGCCCCTCCTACTTCCAGTCAGCTCGTCCTGCCAACAAACCTTCTGCTGTAATGTGAATACACTCTGATTTATCTGTTTCATGCACTCAGTCTTTCAAGAAACACATTCAAAATAGTGATTTTTAAAATACAGTGCTGGTGGGAATGCAGTTTGGTTCAGCCACTTGTGGAAAACAATATGGAGATTCCTCAAAAGACTAGGAATAGACTTACCATATGACCCAGTAATCCCACTCCTGGGCATATATCCAGAAGGAACCATACTTCAAAAAGACACCTGCACCCCAATGTCCATAGCAGCACTATTTACAATAGCCAAGACATGGAAACAGCCTAAATGTCCATCAACAGATGAGTGGATAAAGAAGATGTGGTATATTTATACAGTGGAATACTATTCAGCCATAAAAACAACAATATAACGCCATTTGCAGCAACATGGATGCTCCTGGAGAATGTCATTGTAAGTGAAGTAAGCCAGGAAGAGAAAGAAAAATACCATATGAGATCGCTCATATGTGGAATCTAAAAAAAAAAAAAAAAAAGAATATAAATACAAAACAGAAGCAGACTCATAGACATAGAATACAAACTTGTGGTTGCCAAGGGGGTGGAGGGGTGGGAAGAGACAGAATGGGATTTCAAAACTTGTGGATACTGACAGGCATATGCAGAATAGATAAACAAGATTATACTGTATAGCACAGGGAAATATATACAAGATCTTGTGGTAGCTCACAGCGAAAGAAAATGTGACAATGAATATATGTATGTTCATCTATAACTGAAAAATTGTACTCTACATTGGAACTTGACACATTGTAAAATGACTATAACTCAATAAAAATGTTTAAAAATAAATATATAAACTAACAAACAAACAAACAAATAAATAAAATACAGTGTATCTAGACTTGAGCACCACACAACATGGATCCTTGATCTAGGAAGAGTTGAGGGCTACCTGCTGACTTTCCTTTTCAAAGTCAGTTTTAAGAAGAAACCATTCAGTTTCCCATTCATTTGATCATGAGGAACTCACGTCTTCCACCCCAAGCCCAAGGCTAGTGTTCCAGAAGCCCAGCTCCTGGGGAGCTGCCTAAAACTAGCTGAACAAGCTGGAATCAGCATGAGGCATCATACCAGCCTCCTAACATCCAACGCAGGGACATGATCCAGTGTGTTCATCCTTATACCTTAGTTAACCATTTACAGTGTTTCGTCACAATTTAGACCATGCCAGTAATGTACTGTGCAAAAATAATCTGCCAGAAAGATTTGTTTTCATTACTTATGTTATAAAACAACCAAATTGCTGACATCTAGGTTATCAGTCGCTTAGATTGTGGGAAAACACATGCCTCTAGAGTGACTTTATTATGAATAATTTTGATGCTGGAAAGTTGTCCAGGCGAAGTCCAGCATCCTCTAGTCTTCAAACATCAGGCTCCCTTAGGGGCCACCTATCATACTATCAAGTAGTACACAGATGGCATAAGGAGCTGAACAGATGGAACGATAAATTTTCATTTAGGGAAACTGACTGGAAATGCTATAAAATGCTTACTGTTGTTACTCCCAGTAATTGCTAATAGAGGGCAATTAGGAGATATGTTTTATCTGGACTTTCTGTACTCTGTAGAAATCTAAAAGGAGAATTAGTCACAAGAATTAGTTGGTCCAGCCCAGGTGTACTAAGGCCCCCAAACTTCAAGCTAATTAAGTTCATAAAACTGCTAAGACTGTTACTATTTCAAAAACCTTTTGTCCAATAACCAGAAAAGCCACGCTTCTCAAATCTTAGGTAACGTCAGAATCAAGGGGTCTGGGCAGGGGTTAGGAGTCTTACTGTTTGCTCAGGTAATTCTGACACAGGTGACCTTTGAGACTGCACGTTGAAGGGATATAGTTGACCATCTGGGTCCGGGGCAACCCCCAACCCTGGCAGGAAGCCCATCAGCAATGCCCTGGGGCTGACCCACAGTCCGGTTTAAGGTCTAAGGATAAAAGCCATTTTAACCTCTGAGAAGTGGCTAATGTGTTTAGTCAGCAATTCAAAGGTAGCAATAAGTGATTGTAAATCAGAGGCAAGTATGCTGAGAACAGTTTACCAAGCCCCTTCTCTTCCCAGAACCTTCCAGCCCCTTGGCCCCTAGACTTCACCTTATCCCTCCTTCCAGCCTCTCATCAATTCTCCCTCCCTCTCACGTCCTCCAGGCTCCAGTGCCTCCCCTTCTCTTGGTTCTTATTTCTTAAGAATAAGAATTTATTCTATAGAATAATCATAATAATAATAGGATAATTCTATTTCTTAAGAATAAAAATCTTATTTTTTAAAGAAATAGTTTTCACTACTGTTCATTTAAAAATCAGAAGACATCTATTTTAATTTTACTGATAAAAGTGTACCCAGATTATTTGCATTTTGTCTTGTTACTGCTTTCTTTGTATGATGGATGTTGGGCCAACTGACATGCTTCAGAGTCCAATAACCCCCATTTCTGCCTCTCAGATGTCTGCCTGTGATCTCTCAACAGATAAAGCACATTCTTTGCTGTGCGTGTTTTACCCTAAGAAACTGATAGCCTCAGATAATGCTTAATTTCATAACAAATCAGGATGACTTGTTTCAGCCCACCTTGTCAGAGTCATAAACCCCACTGCCCTTCCCGGACCCTAAACTTCTTGCTTCACCTATAACCAATCAGAACTTGGGCACAAGCTAATCACACCGCTCCCAGCCCGTGTGGCCACCAACTCCTCCCCCAATAAAAGACCCTGTATTTCCATCCTGGTGCTCATGCTGGCACCTCTCTCGTCTGTGTGGCCCGCTGTAGCCTACAACAGCATACCCTAATAAACTCCTTTCTCTTCCCATACTTTATCTCTGGTGAATTCTTTTACAAGCCCACGAGTCACTGGTTCACCAACTGGCCCTCCCTCCCTTGTATCCCACAACAATGGGAACCTTCAGTCACTAGCTAGTCGCTACTCATCTCTTTTGTGCCAGCTTTTGAACTGGGACCTTTAAGAATACAAAGATTTTAGATGTGGTTTTCTTAAGGGTAGAGAGATATTTTACTTATGCTTGCACTGCTTTCCACAGAGACAGTATGCTCAGAGATATAGTGAGTGCTCAAAATATAGCTACTGAATTAAGTGAGTCCAGGCTTCGGAAACTTACATCCTGGCTGAGTAGGTGGATAGAAGTGCAGGGAAAAAAAATCATGACACAGACTGTTAGTTTTTTATTGCTTGTGTAACAAATCAACACAAACTGGGTCATTTAAAACAACACAAATTTATTATCTCATAGTTCTGGAGAGAAGAAGTATAAAATGTGTCTTAAGGGTTAAAAATCAAGGTTTGGCTGGGCTGTGTCCCTTCTGGAAGCTCTAGAGGAGAATCTAGTTCCTTCCTTTTTCTATTTTCTAGAGGTGCCTGTCCTCCCTGGATGACGGTCCCTTCCTTCCTCTTCAAAGCACATCACTCCAACCTCTGCTTCGGTAGTCACATGTGCTTTCTCTCCTTCCTATCCTCCTGCCTCTCTCTTACAAGGCTCTTTGTGATTACAGCGGGCCCACCCAGCTAGCCCAGAATAATCTGCACATCCCAAGATCCTTTATTTAATCACACCTGAAAAGTCCCTTCAGCCATGTGAGGTGATACAGTCACAGATTTCAGGGATTAGGATGAGGACACGGGGGACGGGGGGCGGGAGGCATTATTCAGCCTACTTCAGACAAACACAGACCTAGGAACCCAGGAAACAGGGCTGGGGGAGGGGGCTCCCTTACGTGGGAGAAGTCGGGGTTGGCGTCTCCCAGGGAATATAGCCAACATTTTATAATACCTATAAATGGAGTATAACCTTTAAAAATTGTGAATCACTATAGTGTATATCTGTAATCTATGATACTGTTCCACAACTATTCAATTTAAAAAAGAAAGAAAGAAAAAAGAAAAGGCTTTCCAGCTGAGCCATGGCTAGTTGGTGAAAACGGTGGGTAAAAACATAAGTTTTGGAGTCAAACCAAGCCAAAGCCTCAGTTTCCTTATATGTAGATTAATATGATACCTACTCCATAGGGTTATGGGACGATTAAATAAGATAATATATGTAAAGTGACTGGTAATGAGGTGTGTGCCGTGAGACTAATATGTTGGACATAGAAAAAGGATGGGGGAGAGGGTATAGCTCGGTGCTTAGCGTGCACCAGGTTCTGGGTTCAATCCCCAGTACCTCCATTTAATAAACAAATAAACAAACCTAATTCTCGCGTCCGCTCCAAAAAAGAAAGCGGATTTGGGAAACACCAGAGATGATGTTCCCCTTAACCGATCATCACACACTATTCCCCTTCAAGGCCCAAAGGACACAGCAAAAGACAAACTGTCCGTGAAAAATGTAGTGTCCTAGGAAAATAACTTGCAGCCACTGTCCTTCCCAGAGGATACAAGTTCCACATCCAGCCGTCAAGATCTCCTGCCAATTTACTTGGCTACTTCCGTCAGAATAAAAAGGAGTTGGGGGTGTGGTCAAGCCAAAGGAAATACCCTTGGCTCCAATCAGGAAACTGTTTCCATAGCAACCCAGCACCGCCAGCACAGCTGGAAGCAGCCGGCAGCAGCCATCTCGGTCCCTGCCTGAGCTGCTAGTTATGGTCCCCACCCGCTGCCAGGGAACGGCTCCCTCCTCAGGTTTCCTTTTAAAACATTGGGTCGGGTTTGTGAGAAAAGTAAGTCTGACGGGGACTGTTGATGACCATCCCGGTGGTGGACGGCTGATTCTTCCTTGCTGCTTGGCAGTTGCTTCCTAAATGTTTAGAGCAGGTGAGTTTGGGTTTGATGCAACTAGGAAGAAGGTGGGAAACTTGCCACATTCTCCTTCTCTGAGTGCCAGACCCTGCTCAGAGAGGGAATAAGACTGCAGGAATAGGAAAGTCCCAGACAGGTACCCAACATCCTCTGGATACAATATGGTGGTGGCATCAGAATATGAGAAGGAAATTGGAAAGCAGAAATGATACATCATAAGAGCTGAGAAACCAGATGTCAGGTGCCTGTGCATCCTCAAGTCTTCAGGTTTGCAGAGTGACCCTGGTCTCCAATATTTGAATATAAAAGCTTTATATCCCATGCCATCTTTTGGGGGCGTCAGCACAGCCCCCTTGGTTTCTGTAACTCATACGGGAAATCAGCACTGGCTCCAGCTTCCTATGCCCGCCCAGCTTTGCAGCTGGTCTCACCGTGGTCTTGCCACCTCAGCCGTTTGCTCCTCTGCCAAGCATTGACCTAAAGTTTCATCAGCAAACTTTACCCACGTTTGGGGGCAATGAAGGGAGTTGATAGAAACGCAAGCTCTGCAAGTATAAACACCTCCTTCAGCTCTCCCCGCTTCAGGAATTTCCCACTGACTTTCTCTTTGCCCCTCTGCCCTCGGTTCTTCTGGATCTGCTAACCTCTCTCTCAGGGCTGCCCCAGCAAAAATCCAAATCCCTCTCATCTTCTTCAATAAAGCAGTTCAGCCATCTCCTCCCTCCTTCTAGATCAGGAGTTTCCCCTAGCTTGGAGCCTTCACCTTTATAGTCCCAAAGACCTCCAAGTCTGCCCCAAAACAAAGAACCGTCTGCTGTGGTGTGAGCGAGGCCATTCCCCGGGGCTGCAGACAGCTCTACAGTCAAACAGCAGGGTCCTCTCTTCCAGCCAGAGCTATAAAACCACACTTGCTCTGAGTCTTCTTAAAGAGCATGTGCACACGCCTGTGAGTCAGCAAAATGCTGCCTTCCAGCAGAAGGATGCCTGCTGGAAGAAGAGAAACATATGTCTCATGGATCCTAGAGTCAGAAAAGACCTGGGGGTCAACTCCCTACTCTTCTTAGCTGAGCATCTGGAACAAGCTAGTCAGTGAACAAAAGCTTACTTTGCTTACCTCTAAAATCGGGCCGATAATACCTGCACTGCAGGGTGTTACAAGGACCATATGAAAGTGAACACAGTTCTTTTTTTTAAATTGATGTATAGTTGATGTACAATATTATGTAAGTCACAGGTGTACAATATAGCGAGTCACAATTTTTAAAGGTTATACTCCATTTATAGTTATTATAAACTATTGGCTATATTCCTTGTATTGAACAATATATCCTTGTAGCTTATTTATTTTATATACAGTAGGTTGTATCTCCTGACCCATTACCCCTATATTAACCTCCCCGCTTCCCTCTCCCCCCAGGTAACCACTAGTTTGTTCTCTATATCTGGGTCTGCTTCTTTTTTGTTGTATTCACTAGTTTGTTTTCTTTTTTAGGTTCCATATTTAAGTGATACCATACAGTATTTGTCTTTCTCTGTCTGACATGTTTCACTTGGCATAATGCCCTCCCAAGTCCACCCATGTTGCTGCAAAAGACAAAAAGTCATTTTTTATGGCTGAGTTGTATTCCATTGTATATAAATACACCACGTCTTCTTCATCCATTCACCTGTCAATGGACGTTTAGGTTGCTTCCACATCGGGGCAATTGTAAACAATGTTTCCATGAACATTGAGGTGCATATATCTTTTTGAATTAGTGTTTTTGGAGTGTTTTCAGATATATACCCAGGAGTGGAACTGCTGGGTCGTATCGTAGTTCTATTTTCAGTTTTTTGAGAAACCTCCATACCGTTCTCCATAGTGGCTGCATTAATTTGCATTCCCATCAACAGTGTAGGAGGGTTCCCTTTTCTCCATACTCTCGCCCACATTAAGAGTCAGCACACTTCTGGCTTCAGCAAGTGGTAGCCATTCTTGTCATTATTACTACTACTTGGCAAGAACTCTTTAACCCATTTTTTTTTAATTTCCTTCTCTCAAAACTTTGAGATAAGTGGACCTAGGATTCATTAGACCCACTAACACACATACACACACAGAGAATCAAAGGTTCCCCTGGCCAACCCAACCTGGTTAATAAGTGGCTAAGCTTGGACCAGAACCAAGGTGCCTCACCTCCTCCCCAGCAAAGCTTCTCCTTGGCCCTGCAGAAAATCAAAAGCCTCCAAGCTGATACACTGGGTGGCCGGAGATGGAACAGGGTGGGGAACGTACTTCCTTCAGGTGGTTCGATTTTCCAGCTACTGGGTGTGGCGGGATGTGGACGTTGACCCAGACCTCACACGTTTCCTGAGGCCTTAGGCTGCACAGTTCCCCCGGCTGAGTCACCTGCAAGATCAATTACAAGCACAGGTGTTTCCCATCTGGGGGCCGATCTTCTCTCTGGACCAGATGAAGTGGTGGAATGGGGTCCCTAAAAAAGTCCATTTTGAGCATTTTAACAGTTTCCCCTTTGCTCGTGGGTCTTACTGACTCCGGTGCTGTGCCCTACTGCCTTCCAAGGAAATGAAGGTGGTTTAGAATAAAAACACAGTACAAAATTGGGCAGTCAAGGACTCCAGAATAGAGACCCTGAAGAGAGGGGACAAGGCAGCAGACGCGACTTGGCAGTGGTCACATGGCCAGTTCTGGCAGTCGAGTTGGCTTGACTCTGGGTTTGCATGAATCAACTCTCGTGGTTGCAAGAAACAGAAAGTAACTGGAAGCAGCTCATGCACAAAGGGAGATTCATTGTGCATCCAGGGTGTCCTGTGGTCACTGAGGTCTGGGACACTGAGGGTCCCCGGGAGGGGGTGGGAAGCAGGGGCTCCCTCAATCTCCTTGGGACTCTCTCCTTCCTCTTCCCTGCTCCATCAGAGCTCTCTCCCGCTCCTCTTGCTTCACTCTATCTTCCCCTCCCTCTCCCTGGATTTTCTTTTAAAGAGATCCACGACCTTAACCCAGAATCTCTTACTTCCAACCTAAAAGGCCAACACATTGGAAAGCAGAGCTTCACACTGCATTCATACGGCAGTTTACATAAGAGTGAGTCAAGTCTGCAATAAAGAACGGGTGTCCACAAGCGACAGAGAGAGGGGGGCAGGGGAGGAAGGGGTGTGGAAGCCTTAACCACTTTCCAGAGCTTGCAGCACCCTGGTCCCCTCACTGGGCCGGGAGGCAGGAAACTGTTCTTGGAAATGACTGCCCAGAGACCCATTGCACTTTTCATGTGAACTGGGTGAAGAGATGGCTCCAGGAAAAGTTGTGAATGGGGAGACGACACTGAGCAAAAAAAATAAACAATAGGTGCTTAGTACAAAATTGTTTGTACTTAAGCAAACAGCATCCACAGCGGGGTACCCCATGCTCATTTCTGGCATTCGCTGCCGTCCCAAACATTTCAGCGGGATCTCAATTCACTAGGAATCTATCGTCTAAGATTAGAAACAGAAAACATGTTCAGAGGATGACCAGGATGGCGAGGGGATGGGAGAATGTATCCTAGGAAGGCTGCATTGCCTTAAATCGTGGATGTTTGGCAGAGAGAACGAAAGACAGGAGTAGGGATGGATGGAGCTGCTGCTGTTCAATGTACAATATGCTGAGGTCCACTGAGGACTCAGATGGCCTGTATGACCCCTGCATCAGAACCAGGGCCAGAAAGTGGACCTTATGAGGATACAGATTTTTGACCCAATAGAAGATTGAGCTGCCCTCAAGGGATAGGAAGGAATGGACAGCTCACGGTGGTAATTTGTGAACGAAATTGGATTAGATGACTCCTAAAAATCCTTCCAGTCTTACAGTGGAGCCCCCTGGGCTGACCCCGCTCACTGGGTCACAAGCCCTCCATTTACGGGGCCAACCAGAAAGGCTGTCATTGCTGGATATTGGAGAAGACACTGGGCACAGTGTGTCCTGCAACAGGACTCATCCTGGCGTCTGGAAAACCACTCCCTGCAGGTCTTAGGAAGATTCTATGGCCAAGTGCCTTGGGAAGTGCGCTTCCCCGTGCCCCCTCACATAGACTCCACAATGTGTGATTCCCATTTTACAGATCAAGACACTGAACCCCATCACCATAAAGGTCCATCAATCAGGAAACAGAAAAACTCATCACGGCACATTCATGTGACGGAATACTACAAAGGAGTGAAATATAGAATGTCTACCCACATACCTGTATCTGAACAGGATAAATCCCAAAAAACAAAGTTGTATAAAAACAAAGTTATAGAAAAATACTATGATGTCCTTAATGAAATTCTTAAATTCCATACAAAACTATACATATTGCCCATAGATATATATGCAGGAATATAAATGTATGAAAAAGTGACACACCAAATTATAGCAATGGTTGCCACTGGGGTGAAGAGGCAGGAGGAAGGGGATTAGGTGGTCAAAGGGAAGTCCAGATCTATTTGTAGAGAATTTCTTTTTTATTTATTTAAAAACAGCAAATATAGCAAAGTGGGAGCAATCGTTAAATCTGTTTAAAGGGAAGGTAGGTGTTCGCTATTCTGGGAGACAGAGACAGAATCAAACTGGGGCCCCAAGAGACCCAGCATCACCTGGGTCACTGGCTGAAACGCACTTCCCAGGCTGGGCACCCAACAGCAAGTGGATTCTGACCCAGTTCTGCCTCTGCCTCACGCTGGACTGGAACCTCACACTCAATGCCCCTCCCCCGTCTCCCCACTGTTTGTTTTCTGGAACCCTCTGTGGCCTCAACATTTAATAACAGGGAAGATTCAAGAGGTCTGGGGGAGTGAATCACTTGCTCAGCGTCCCTGCGAGTAGTTAATGACTCACATCAGAGCCTGAGAAAACATCAGTGATGGCTAGAGGCCTGGAGGCCTGGGGGTGTGGGAACAGAGGAGGGCAGAAATGGCTGTAAATAAATGTTCTCAGCCTGACAGTTTCCCACCCTGGAGAAGACTCACTTATCGTCTGGGTTCCCAGCATTTCTTGCCAGGAGGAAGAGGGCCCAGCGTGAGGTGGAAACAGATCTGATCTCCCAGGCAGAGGTTTCTCAGCTACAGTGCCTGTTAGCGTGCAGGTTCCCAGGCTCCGCTCCAGGTGGGTCTCTGGGGTCAGAAATCACAGTGGAAGGGATGCTCAGACCAGGTGTGTCCCTAGGAACAAATACACAGTGGTGGACACCAGATCACAGCCCAGTGCCGCAGGGGAGACTTAAGTCCTGCTGATCTTCAAAAATGGGAGAGATGATTGGCAAGTAAAGAGAACCATGAGCAGAGAAGATAAATACAGCAGGGGAGGAAACCAACTACCCAGATTAAAGATCTGAGAGGGGCCCCAGTGGTGCTCCCCTGCCCCTTAGGTCTAAAATCGTCTCAAATTTCAAAGTGTAGGACAGAGGCAGCAGGATGCTTCCCATTGACTGGGAGGGACCCTGAAAACCTGAGCAGATGGCAGACATTTCTCTACAGCCGCCCAGTTTTTCATCCATCCTTCAACTGTTTCCTGCTCCTCGCCCCACGTTCTTGGGGGCGCTGGAGCGACTGTGCATAAAGTTGCTGCTCCCACAGGGCTTACATTTTAGCAGAAGAAACAAGCAATAAACAAACAGACAAGCAAACGAGGTTGGCGTGTACACGGAAGAGAAGGAGGCTGCCGTGGCCAGAGCGCAGAAGGGAAGCAGGAGAGGCGGGGGGCTCAGGACCGCCCCCATCCCAGGCTTGGCAGTGCTGGAGGAAGATGCCCACTCCTGCCGAAGGCTCGCAAGCCAGTCCTCTCCTTGCTTCCTCCAGACACCCGTAGCTTCCCTCTCACATCCAGGTCCCCGACACCTCCCTGGAGTTTCATGAGGTCAGTTCTCCCCCTAGTGGACACACCTACGCTGTCAGCCCAGACACAATATTGAATGGGCTCTTTCCGTCTTCTCCCAGCCCCAATAACGCAGAACGCAGCTGTTCTGGAGCTCAGATATGCTATGCCTGCCTCACGGTTAGAGAGAAGGTTGTAAAATGAACCAGTGGAAGGAGAGGGGCCCTGTGTGAGCAGGGATGGGGTGGTCCCAGACTTAGTAGCCCAACCCCCACCCCCCAAGCAGGCTTGGCCGGGGCCTTGACGGAGGGAAGAGAACCTGTTTGTCAGGCAAGTGCACCTGGGGCAGGTGGGCCATGCACCAGGCCAAAAGGCACCGCCCAACAGCCCAGGAGGGAGGTGACTATGGCTTCATGGAGCTGAGGCAGCCCTGGTCATCAAAGCCTCCTGGATCCTGCTTGGGCTCTGAGAGGTTTTGTCACAAGAGCAGGTCACTGTCATAGAAGGGGCCCTGCTTGCACCCAGGATGTAGAAAGACACAGGTGTGGCCCAGCTGGAGCCCCCACACACACCAGCCCAAAGCACAGCACTCCTGGCTCCCCCACCCCATCCCCGGCCTCCTCCGTCAAGAACAGATTTTGTTCCATCAGAACATGTGTCTCTGGGGTCGGGAAGCACTGGCAGAGCAGGTTGCAAGGAACGGGGCTTGGAGCTACGTGGCTCCACACTGGGGCCGGCAGCCACCCTCCCACCAACGCGGTTGGGGTTTTCATTTTTATTTCAGGGTTAACTTTGCAGCCTTGAACCTGCTGGAGAATCTCTTCCTTTGGAGGCTCTAAAAAGCCCTCTCCTCTCACCTTTGCCCGGAACACATGTCTTGGATTTGCAATCTGGGCCACAGGAAGCAGAACGGGGCCGCTGCTGGAGGCCCATTGTCAGTGAGCAGAATCTGAAGTCACTTTCTGGGTCAGGCAGGTGCTTCCTTTGGCTCTAGGGCTTGATTGTGAGTTCATGCTGTTCAGATGTTTGTTTTTAAATTTTAAGTAATAGACTATTTTTGAGAGCAGTTTTAGTTTCACAGCAAAATTGAGCAGAAAGTAGAGTTCCCATACACCCTTTACCCCCACCCCCACCCCAATGCGCAGCCTCCTGCCTGTCAGCATCCCCGACCAGGGTGGGACCTTTGTTACGCCTGGGGAACCTACGCTGACATCATTGTCACCCAGAGTCCACGGTTTACATTAGGGTTCACTCTAGTGTTGTACATTCTATAGGTTTGGACTAAGGTATGTGTCCATCACTACAGTATCATACAAAATAGTTTTGTTGTCCTAAAAATCCTCTGTGTTCCACCTGATTCTCTCCCCCTGATTCTCAGCAGACACTGATTTTTCACTATTTCCATAGTTTTGCCTTTCTCAGAACGTCATACAGTTGGGATCATACAGCATGTAGCCTTTACAAATTGGCTTCTTTCACTTAGTTATAAGCATTTAAAATTCCTCCATGGCTTTTCATGGTTTGACAGCTCATTTCTTTTCAGCACTGGGTAATATTCCAACACCGGCTGTATCACAGTTTACTTACCCATTCACCTACTGAAGAGCACCTCGGTCGCTTCTAAGTCTTGGCAATTCTGAATAAAGCTGCTAAAATCTCCATGTGCAGGTTTTTGTGTGGATGTAAGTTTTCCTTCCAGATGCTTTTGTTTTTACTCTCCGTGGATTTTTCAGCTTAAAGTGATTTTTACAGACAAGAAAACTGTGCTGGCGAATGTTTACCCCCTTTCCCCACCCACATCCAGGATGGGGACCGGGCTTGGGGCTCTGAAACACTGAAGCAGCCAGGACAGGATTGTGAGCACCATCGGGAGGCTGCGCCGGAAGCCCCTGCAGTGGGAACCAGTGAACAGGTTCAGGAGGCAGACAGCCTGGTTTCGACCCTGGGCTCTGACCTCAGTCACTGAATGAGGAACACCGCCCCTCTGAGCTTCAGTTTCCTCCTCTAAAAAGAGGGACAGCAAGATTGACTAAGGCACCCTGAGAACTCCCTGAGACGGTGCTGGAAAGCCTTAGCGCAGCACAGGGCGCAGAACCAGTGCTGGATAAAAGGTCACAGGAATGGGTGCGTGACCCAGATTAAAAGTAGAAACCGATCTGGCAAGCCCCTGACTCAGCAGCCTGTCTTGAGTTCTCTCGAAATCCCCATTCCCTCTGATCTACTTTCATTAATACAGGAGAGCAGCTCAGACTCCTCCAGACTCCACTTTTCTTAATTCCAGTTGTTACATGTCAGTGCAGTTAATTTACGAGGAGAGGACAAGCATGACAAATGAGAAAACAGCCACAGACGTGGAGGATTCTGATTGTCGGGATTTCTGATGCGGTCTGAGGCCCCGTAAGTGGTTTAGTGATCTCCTCTCCCTGGAGGGTCCTAGGACGTATTCTCTGTGCTCAGTATCGGGGCCAGCCTCCGACGATGCAGCGCATTTCTTACCCTGGGTATCGTTTCAGACCGTGTTCTGGATCTAATGACTCATGAGATGATGGCACAGCAGAAAGGCACGAAGGCAGACGGGCACCTGGGAGTTAACAGAGCCGGGGGTCCAGGGGAACCTGTGAGAAGGCGAGGCAGGCAAGCTTCAGGCTCTCTCCGCCTGCCTGCAGCATGTATGACCCTTTCTGGGGGGGGCGATGCCTGGAAAACCGTGGGAGCTTTCCTAGTTGGCAAAGTGATTCTCGCAAAACGGCCGCTAAGCATTTTACGGCTTCAGAGATGGGCCAAAGGGAAATTGTACCACAGTGGAAATGTGGGTCTTCAGTTACAAATGTCACCAGGAGCCATCAGCCAAAGGGGATAACGGCCTCGGCCTCCTGGTTGAGAGAGAGGGCTTGGAGCCAGACCCCTGGTTCCAATGCAGCAGGCTTTAGCTTCTTCCTTGCTGTGTGACTTTGGGCTGGTTACTTAACTGCTCTGTGCCTCAGTGTCAATACAAGGGGGATTCAACAATGGTGAGGGACAAGAGGAGGAGGAGACAGGGTGAAAGAGGATCAGGCAGTTCATTTACAAAATCTTCCCTAACCCAGTGAGACACATTTAACAGAAAACTGTTTCCATAAAGAGTCTGAGTCACTTTTCATTTTATGTTTTTTTTTAAACTAGTAATACATTTGTTAGCATTTATTTCACTTGATGTTTGCTAATTCTTGGCAGGCACCATCACACTGAGGCAATCACCTTTTAAAGGTTTTTCTTTTTTTTTTCTTTTTAATGGAGGTACTAGGGACTGAACCTAGGGCCCATTCATGCTAAACATGTGCTCTACCACTGAGCTACATTTAAGTTTAAAATTTCTAAATTAAACAGCTTCCTAATGGCAGGAAGGCCTCTGCTCGATGTGTGCTCCAGCCACATTTTGCTGGAAGTGCCAGGGGACCACAGCCTCCGCGTGGGAGCCGCCGTGGACAGCGGTGAGTCTGCCCAGAGGAGCCCCAGAGGCAGGACACAGACGGGGCTCAGCGGCCCAGGTAGCCCCTGCAGAACCAGGCTCAGCACCCGCAAAGGCCAGGGCCCTCCTGATGTGTGCTTCCGACACATGGGCATTACTTCATTCCAAGAACTGGCCTTGTGCTTGGCAGGCAGCTTCCTTTCTGTGCACTGTGGCTCACTGCGTCCTGGGGTGGGGAACAAGGTAGGGGGGTTGCTCAGAAGTGTAACCAACAGCACTATTTTCAAAACCAGGAGGCTCTCTGAGCGAGCATCCTGATGGTCCTCTCAGATCCAGGTGGCAAATGGTCACATCTCGTGAACCAATTCTGGCGATAATTCTTTAGAACTGCGTGGGGGTCCCTGCAGGAGAGCTGGGCGGTGGCATGGGCTGTAAAGATGACCCTGGGAGAAAGCTGCAGGAGGCACTGTGGAGCGGGGGAGACCCGCACCCAGGCAGGCAGGCAGTGGGGAAAGGAGGGCTGACCCGGAGGTGAGGGGTGGGGCTACTAGGCCCGGGACCTTCCAGGACCCCTCTCCTCCCACTATATACAACTTCAGAAATGATGGCAGCTTTCACAGTAACCTTGAACCTGGACTGGCCCATTCACCCAGACATACACCGGCTTCTGCACAACCTCAGCGAGCCTGGCTCTGACATCAGAGACATTTACCAAAATGGGCCTAGTACCCTTGCCAGCGAATCAAATCACCACCATTCCAAGGCATGGGCTATCTGAAGTGCTAACCGGGTGGAGACAAGCTCTGAGCAGGTTCTGATAAACACACGCTGCCCTTCACCACGCTTACCAGACAGGGGCCTTATTCCAAATTTTCAGGTGGAGAAATAAAGCCAGAGAAGAGTAGGGTCCTGTGCAGAGCGGCCGGCACAACACCCCGTAGCTGGGCCGGGAAGGCACAGAGAAGAGACCCCTGTACTCGGGGCCTCTCTCCTGGCCAAAGCATCTAGCAAAACATCTGGCAGGGTTGGATGGGGATGGTTCAGTGATGCAAACGTGCTGGCGAAACCCAGCATCATTGCTAGAATTTTCACAAAAGCTGGAACCAGGGGACGGGTGCCATGGGAGCCAAGATTGGAAGATACATCGGTGAGCAGAGGGGGCTTTGCAGAGACAGAGAAGAGGGGCAGCTGCTGCTCCACCAGCTAGCATCTGCCTGATCTGAGGACTGAATGACCAGCTAATAAAGGTAAGATGCTCAGCATGGTGTCTGTCACACAGCAAGCACCCAACAGATGTCAGCTACTGTGAGTGTCCTTGAAGACCAGAACGAGGGCAGACTAACAACTACAATGGCAGCTGTAACCACATGCCATCGTGGTTAACCCTCCCAACTCCAGTCCAAGGGGGACATTATTATTCCTCATTTTACCCAGGGAGAAACTGAGCCTCAAAGACAGTTAACATATATACTGCTAGTGTTCATTGAGTGCTTGCTATGTGCTGTGTGTTAATTCATTCAATCCCCACAACAGTCACAGGAAGTAGATACTAATATTACCCCCATATTACAGATGGAAAACAGGGGCAGAGAGGTTAAGTAAGTGGCTCAGAGGTCACACAGCCAGTAAAATGAAGACAGTGGAGTTGAACCCAAGCCTCTTGAGCTCCAAAAGCCATGCTCTTTCCACTTAGCTCTGCCTCCCTGGTTTTAAGTCTCATTCACGTTGCACAAAACCTCCATCACAGGCCAAAGCAGGATTAAACATCTGTTCTTGAGAGGTCCTGTGAAAGCTTAAGGGATGAGTATGGGGTGCTAGGACGTGCAGCCCCCAGAACACAGGGTCCCACAGGTCACTGCCGCCTTGTAACCAAACACATCGTGTGCCGACAACATGCCACACTGTCCTTTCTGCAGCCTTGTGTGTTGCCACATACACAGGCAAAACTCTGACCCCACCCAGCGTCCTGTGGACCTTCGGGAGATGCTGCTGAGTGTTTATGGAGAATTCAAGCCCGTCAGCCGCCAGGCTGATTCCTTCCAGAAGAACCATCTGTGATCTCCCGAGCGGATGACAGGCTGAAGACAGATGGGCGGGGACCGGGCTGCTCTGACCTCAATGCCACCCAGCATATCTTCCCCACCTGCGGCGGCCCCTCAGCCCCGGGGACCACCAGAGAGGCAGGCCCGCAGGCAAAACGTCTGAGCATGAACCCCTGAAGCCACAAGCCGTTCTCTGAGTCACCACCTTCAGTGAGGAGGGAGGGAATGCAAAACCCGTGCCAGGAGGAAAGAGATTTGCTGACTCCTTCCTGACCCCACGAGGCCATCTAAGCAGAGCGCAAAGGGGTGCACCGGGTTCCACAGAACCGCGCTGCTCAGCGGCTGAGCATCGATACTGACTAGGGCTTGGCTTTGCTGCGCCTCCATTTCACTTGGGCCTTCAGCCTCCCACGGCCTCGCCAGCTACAAACGGATCTGAGAGATCTAGTGGTCGGGGAAGGATTAAGCTCTCGTCCAGAGAACTGAACCTCCATCCTGTCCAAGGTCCCCCTTTTGACTGCTGATGCTTAGAAAGCCTTCAGCGTCTGCTTCTGCTGCAAAGAGCCTCCCTGCAGTGTGTGCTTCCCCACAGGGACTCAGAACTGTGCAAACTTCCCAGCTAAGTTTTGCAGCCATCTTCTGGGGTCCAGCTTCCCTGGAAGCTTTTACAGAGATAGAAGTGCCCACCGTTGCTTAAGCTTGCACCTGTTCAAGGGCATGTGTACAGGAGCCCTGCTCCCACCCCACCAAGACTTAAGGTCTAGCTCTATTTCAGAGCCCAGGACAACTGGAATCAGCTTTAGCCTATGCTTTCTAGGGATTTAAGGCTGTTCTTGGGTCCTGTCCTGGTCTCCTGAACCATCTCCCTTTCAGGAAGAGACCTGCTTTCTCAACAGAAGCTCTGGGGTCCCGCTCTGTATTTCCCCCTCTACACTCAGCCCTGTGCCGTACCTGGCACAGAGCAGAGGCCCAGAAAATCTTGGCTGACCAACGGCACGAAGTGTGGACATCTTGGCTGACAGCCCCTCTTTAGTTTGAAAAGCTCCAGATGCAAGTGCAACCGTCTTCAAGGCCCCTTCCGTGAAGCCAGGGTGGCTGAGCAGTTTTCCACAGCACTGGCAGAGCCCCTAGGATGACTCTGAAGTAACTGATAGGCCCTCGGGCTCAGCCCACGTGGACAATGCGGTTAATGAGGAGCCCGCTGTCGTTACAATCAATTCAAAGAGACTGCAACCAGCTGTTTCCGGGAAAGAAGGACACCAGAAAGCAAAGTATGACGAAGTATTTTTAATAGGTCAAACTCCAAGTCATTGTGCTCCCAGTTCTGAAGAGATTCCTAAAAGAGGCAACTTTGGCCGTTTGGGAAGCCAGCGTTCACCCTCCCGCGGTCTCGGCATCTCCTTCCTCTGGGGGCTGACCTGGAGGAAAGCACAAACGCGCCCAGTACCATTCTGGCTTCCATGGGACCTTGCTCTCATCTACACGTTATAGCAACAGCCTTAGTTGGACTAAGATGACGACTCAGTTAAAGGAGACAAATGCTGACTGTCCAAGCAGGAACAGTCCAAGCTGGCAAGAAAAAGCACACTGCATACATAGGATACAGAAGGGCGAGCTTCTGTCTGCGGGGCTACAACATTACATTTGCTTTGCCTGCGAACTATCAAGAAGGATTCGTTGGCCAGAGTGTTTCTGCTGAACAAGCAACATAGCAGTCAAAAGTCTTGGGCACCCTGGTGCCACCAGCCCAGAGTCATCGTGCAGCGTCCCCTGGAGAGTCTTTGAGGGAAACATGAAGTCCAGCTCATGCCTCTGCCTACGGGTCGATTTCTTCAGGGAATCACGGTGATCATAATGTCTTCATTGCCCCTGCGGACAACCATGTTGAGGGTGCTTTCCTTCTTAATGACGTCGCTGACGTCATTGGCGGAGACCACCGACTGTCCATTGATGCTGATTATGACATCATTTTCCTTGAGCCCACCCCTGCAACACAAAGGGAAACACAATCGTAATGTTCCCATTCCTCCTGGTCTAACTCCATGAGAGGGGATCAGCTTTAACATCAACAGGGGCACAGTTTACAACCTAAAAACCCAGAGCAAACAGAGTGGGGTGGCAGTTAGCTTATGTGAGAATGGCTTAAACCGCCAGTGGGTCGCATTATTTCCTTTTGAGGCTTTTGGGCCAAATCATCAATCATGTCCATTGCAGAAATGCCTACCAACACTAGCGTGACCTTATCACAGAATGATCCCAAAGTGGGTGAGGATATAAGCCTCCACCACCTACAATGACGGTGGCCAACTTGCTTGTGATGGGTCACAACTCAGAGCAGCTCCCACAGGGATGGCCTGATGGTTCTACTGTGAGACACCCGCTTTGTGTTCTTGTTGCTGAAACTTAAGCTCTTCTGTATGACAGCATCAAATAAGCTGTTTTGGTCCTTAATGGTCTAGCACAGGGGTCAGCAAACCTTTTCTGTAAATGGCTGGAAACAGTCAGCTGGCCCCTCCTTGGTCTGGCACTTCTCTCTTTGCGTGAAACCAGGTAACAAACCCTGACTGTGAGTTGAGCTACTTCTTTTCACGTACTTTGATGTTCCCTGGGTTACTTTTTGAGGGGTATGGACAAGCATGGCCTGACTGATAACAGACAATTAGAGAAGGCTTCAGGAGGAGATGCCTCCAGAAGCTTAGCGTGGGATCACTGTCCAAGGTCTCAGGGACACTTCTCCCTAAACCCTCCTTCCTCAGCCAGGCCCATCCTGGAGACTCATAACAAGTCCAATTTCACTCTTTCCATCTGATACCCGCTCATGAAGAGGACTTCTGCAGAAAGGAAGCACCCTTTTGCTGATGAGTCCTAAGCTGAACCAGGTCGGAAGGCCTGACCGGCAGGATTGACCAAGGATGTCTGACCACTTTGTCAAGGATTCTCACTGTCACCTGAGCTGATATGAAAAGAACCACCCTCTCACCCCACTGCCTCCAGGAAACACAGGGGTATTGGGAAAGGGGGGAAAAACGGCGAACTCACGCTTCTGCGGGGGTGTCAGGAATTACTTCAATGATATACGCTCCTGAAAGCACATCTGGGAAGTCTCGGTGGCGGTCCTTCAGCTCTTTGGCTTTGCTGCTCAGGAGAAAAAGCACTTGTGTTAACATTAAGTAACAGGCCTTCCACTGCTGAGACGGGGCTCCTGCCTGGCTTCTCCTCCTGTCCCTGATTCTAAGGTAAAATCCCTCAAGGGTTTCACTTCCACTTTAAATTGCCTGTTGACTAGTGTCACAGTTTACTAGGTAACAGCAAGGGAACTGTTTTATCATTATTATTACTAATTAATTGACAGTAGCTTAAGGAGTCAGTACAATATAGCAGCTGGCCTGCTTTGGAACCCCAGCTCTGCCTCTTTCCCACTGTGTGATCTTGGGCAGTTGCTTAACCTCTCTGTGCCTTGTTTTTCTCACCTGCAAAACAGGGATAATGACATGGGGTTGTCATGAGGATTAGATGAGATTATTTAGGTCCAGGACCTGGCCCGGTGCCAGGCACAGAGCAATCACGTGATTAGTAAGGGGTGTTACCACCATGACCACTAGTGATCACGGCCACCACCCATTCATCCGAGTTCTGACACGCATGAGATCTCTCAATCCTCACCACACACCAAGACGCCTGCACTGTTACCCTCACCTGGAGAGGAGGAAACTGAGGCACTCAGGGGTCAGGTCATCCCGAGGTCACAAGCCAGGGAGTAGCAGATCTGGGATGAGGACCCAGGGACCTGGATCCTGGGGCCTGTATTCCCTCCCTACGCCTCCGTCTCCAGACCAGAGTTCCAGGACAAGACCTGATTCACAGTGCCATCTTGGCAAATCAGCCCACATTCTGGAGTGCTAAGAAAGGCACCACCATATGTATCTGAACTACAGTCCTATGTTCACAATTAATTAATAGGTAAGTAATTATAATAATTAAGATATTAATTCTATATTAACACATTCTGCTCTTTGCCAGCTTTACCTACCACAGTTTCAAGCAGGTCCTTAGGTCTCAGGACTCCTGCGATTACACCAGATTTTTCCACCAAGGTTAAAACACCAGTGCTATAAGCTTGGCAGCCACACACCACAACTTCCATCAGCTCAGGAAAACAAGCCATCGGTCATGCTGAGTCTGACCGGCATTCCAGGAGCACAGCCCACAGGCGGCAGAGCTCAGGAAAGGCAGGGCGCTCTGGGGCTGAGGGAGGTGCTGGGGGCACTCCAGGAATGTGGTTTCAACAGAACAAGTGATGAAAGGAAAGCAGGAGGGAGACTGCCCAGCACCCCGGCCTGCCTTCGAAGAGGAGAGCAGAATCTTCCAGAAGGAAGGACCCACTCAGAACCCCAAAACAAACACAAAAGATAAAACCAGAGGCCAAGGCTAATGGCCCCTCCTCTCTTTCCTGATGGTACTTGATTTTAACCAGAAACTGAGCTGTCTGGAGGCAAAGTAAGGTTTCTCTTCCAGGGGTGCCAGTGAGAGTCTTCTGAAGTTCATGTTTGTTTTAAATTTAAGACACAGACAGACACGGAGGTCCTGGGACCCACCTGGATGTGAGAGACATCATTCGGATGCCAATATACTTCTTCTTGGTGATGGCTTTGCCTGGTGTGACAGAAAAAAAAAAGGACAAGAGAAGGTCAGCCCAGTTGGTGGCTGTGCCCGGGACACCAGGAGCCATGGGGTCCAACCCCCTTGTTTGGAGCATAAGGTCAGGGCCGTCGGGGGAGGCACTCACGTTGTGATTCGAATTCCTGACTGGGCCCCCTGCCTGCCTCCTCCCTCCTCCAGGCAGAAGGTAAACATCACGCCTGCAAGGGAACCTGATGAGCCCTGAACCCCCAACCTGACCTCGAGCAGACGGGTCAATAAGCGTTTGCAGAATGAAGGAGCTCCTGGATCTCAGTTTTCTCATCAGTAAAATGGGACTAATAATTCCCACCTGACTGGGCAAAGGAATTAAATGACATAACCAATAATGCAGTAAAATGATGTACAGAAATCACCTAGGCTCATGCCCCATACCTGTTAGGTCAAACCCTAAAAAACAGTCACGACTGTAGGTCAAAAGTTGTCAAACATCTATGACCTAATACCAGGGGCTTACAGTGTGCATTCCTTTCCTTCTTGATAGGAAAAGCGTGGTTGACCTTCAAGCGTGCCCTTGGCCCTGCCCCAAGTCCCCAAGGGGCAGCCCAGCCCTGGGCCTAAACCTCCTGTGGACTGCCTGGGCCTTGCTGTACCTTTGGCTTGTCGGTCGTGGGATTCCGTTAGGAACTTTTTAATCTTATCAGATGGGATCGCAAAGGAGATTCCAGCTGTCACTTTCAGTGTGTTAATTCCAATCACTTCACCATCCTGAAAAGCAAGATGGAAACAGCTGACTGAATCCGGGAAGGTTGACCGGAAGCTCCACACCCAAAGAGAATGGAGGATTTGCATGAAAGGAAGTCTCAGAGCTACTTTCCAGAACGAGTGGGGTAGGGTGGGCGGAATGGAGGGAGGAGGCTGCTGGGTCGTAGATGGAAAGGCCTGACTTGCACAGCATAAGCCATACTCAGTGACTGGAAGACCCAACACCCACTTCAGACTGGAACCTCGGTGATCGCCAGGATGCAAGCGCAGCATCAAACAATCTCAAAGTGCATATTTGCTCCTTTGACCAGAAATACATTTCTAAAACCCCCAGAGTCCTTCAGGTGATGTCCACACCTTCCTGCTTCTCTATTTTTAATGCTCTTAAGACTCCTCTGCTGACATCAGGGAGAAACCACCTTGGTGCTTAGGGCAGACTCGCTCCATCACCAGGAAAACAAAGCCTCATCTCAGAGCAGCCTCAGGGGCACTGCGGGGGCTGGCAGGAGGCAGAGGGGCCACATTGTGTCTCATTTCCTCTGCGTGTCACCGAGTAGCTTTAAATTGTGGAGGAAGCCAATCTACCCGGTGTGCTTCGATTCAAGATAAAGTCTCAGTCGAGTGAACGCCACACCATAGGAAATGATCCCAGAATAAAAGCCTCGCCTCACGCCATCCAACCATTATTCCGAACACTATTGTTGCAGGTTTGTTCAGCTCAGGCTTAGAACAGGGAACTGCCAGGAGAGTGTAAGTCACTCCTCCCACACTTCCTGTAGCACTGAGAATTCAGCCCCCAGCTCCAGGGACCAGCCAGGTGGCACTGCTATCCTGGGCTTGGCTAAACAGGGCCTCAATTTTACCACCTGTAAAGGAGAGTTGAGATGGGTGATCTCGGCTCTGACAGTCTGATTCCAAGGCTTCCCTTTGTGTGCTTATGAGTTTAAATATAAGCTTAGGCGACATCTTTGTGAGCTGGGTAACTCCTCGTTCCAGCCAGGTCTTAAGGGAGGGCTCCCAGCCAAGACAAAGACTGTGGATGAGCCGAGCCAGCTCCCTCCGCAGCCTGGAGACTTTATTTGAGGAACATGCCTTCAGGGATAGGCCAGGACTGCTGACACCTTCAAAATAAAGACGAGCTCCTTTAGCTTCTCCTGGATTGGACC
This sequence comes from Camelus ferus, assembly GCF_009834535.1. NCBI lineage: Eukaryota > Metazoa > Chordata > Mammalia > Artiodactyla > Camelidae > Camelus > Camelus ferus. Next base: position 8,718,777 of record NC_045706.1, read on the forward strand.
TGAATTCCACTGCATTTGCTTGTCATATTGTAACACAAGCATTCCACTGGCATAACATTTCCAATTGCAATGCCAGCAGGCCTGACTCTTTCCAGAAAAGGTAAGGGTAATTTGCAAGGTACGGTATGTTCACTTTAAATTTCACAGATTTCACTTTAAAAGAATTTGATGATGTGCTTTGGTAAGCTCATGTTTGAAAAGAAAGCAAAAGACCGTCTCCGGCCGCCGAAAAGAGAGGAGCTGCCGCCATGTCTGCGCATCTGCAACGGACAGTCGTGCAGAACTGCTCCAGCTTCTTAATCAAGAGGCGCAAGCAGGCGTACAGCCCCGAACCCAATAACCTGAAGGCCCGCAACTCCTTCCGCTACGAGGGACTGATCCACCGCAAGACGGTGGGCGTGGAGCCAGCAGCCGACGGCAAAGGTGTCTTGGTGGTGATGAAGCAGAGGTCCCGCCAGCCCAAGCCAGCCACTTTCTGTGTGCGGACCACCACCAACAAAAATGCTCGGGCCACCCTCAGCAGCATCCGTCACATGATCCGCATGGATCTGCGCGTGGCTGCCATCCGCAGAGCCAGAGCCATCCTGCACAGCCAGAAGCCGGTGATGGTGAAGAGGAAGCAGACCCGCCCCACCAAAAGCTCCTGAGCACCCCCTCCCAAAAGCAATAAAGATGTCAGCCGAAAAAAGAAAAGAAAAGAAAGCGAAAGCAAAAAAAAAAAAAGCATGTGCATAGCTTTTTAAAGGCCTTACCAGGTTTACTAATGGGCCTCCAGAGTTTCCATACTGAAATTAAGCAAAAATTAAAAGGTTATGAGTTCACGTCATGACATGGTCCAATTTACTGTCAACCTAATATTTTGCTGGAAAAAAAGGACCTTAACAACTTTCAGAAAATTTTAGATGTGCCATAAATGGGAGATTACACATACATACACACATACATTTGTATATTGCTTCAAAGCCCAGAGGCCAACTACAAACTCCCTAAAACACCCAACACATCTTTTCTCGGCAAAAGGCTCCGGCCCACTTGCTCCCGTATCACGGCATTTCACATCCGAACTCCCCGCCCCACTAACCTGTGTGACCCCCTACTTTGCTGTTGGGACTGGAAATCCACAGGTTTGTCCTATTTTCATTACTTCATGCAGATCACAAGAAAGTTTGGGAATAAAGCCTATTAGAGGCAGCACATGCACAAAACACGCTGTGTTTCTTATTTAGTGGACAGATGTAGGGGAAATGCTTTTTAGAAATGTCAGTCCTACAGGGAAACAGCTGAAGTGGAAAAATGTGACTTAAAAAAAGATTCCGTTGATGAGATTGTGCAGGATTATCCCTGACCTCATTAGATGTTGAATGGGTGGGCCTGGTGCTCAGACTGTACCCCAAAGCAGTGCAAACACCTCTGGGGGCTACAGAGCCTGTGCCAAGGTGAGTGTCCCTCCTGCCACCAAGCTGCACAAGTAGTTCTGACCAGGGGCCGCTGACCTTTGAGGTGGGGGAAGGATGGAGAGCTCCTCCAGGCTGCAGGCTCTAGCAAACTAAAGTGACCATCACAGGAGTCCCTGGAAATTGCCAACAGGCTGAGGACAAGCCCTCGGCCTTGTCTGCTTTAAAGGTTCAAAGGGAACCCCTTGGAAGCACCTTGGGGATCCCGACTCCACTCCTGGTTCCCAAACCCCGTCCGACCCCCATGGGCGGCAGCAGCCGGCTCACATTGATGATGGCATCAGTCTGGATGTAGTCCATGTCCGAGTTCCGGAGCCCCAGCTCTTTGCCGCCGCGCTGGGTGGTGCTGACAATCCCAGTGGTGACTGTGTTTTGAAGGGAAAACGGGCTTCCGATGGCGACCACGAACTCTCCCGGCCGCAGCTCGGAGGAGCGGCCAAGCAGTAGCACGGGCAGCTTTCCCTGGAAACACAAGGTTGGCGTTGCTGCGTTTGGTTAAGTTAATGGAACAGATAAATGCACAGATGTGGAACACCAAGAAGTGAGGGCCGCTAGAATTCACCAGGCCTTGTAGGAAACCGAGGTCCAGCCTCACATCCCTTCCCGGCTGAGGACTAACTTCCCTCCCACCCAAGATAATCAGCGCGTCATAAGCTGTTGTGGGTCAAGCGAGCACTGAAGCCGCACGCCAAGACGTGGGAAGGACCCTGGAGGCCGACTCAGGGTCTCGGCACATCTTGAAGCTATCAGCACAGACCTGCTCTCAAACCTTGAGACTGGGAGACAGAGGGGGACAAATTTAAGATTTGGGGCAAGCCTGACTGCAGTGGTCTCAGAGAGTCAAGTCCCAGGGAGGACCCGGAGCCCACACCCCCAGGTGGAGGGAAAGACTGGATTTGCCCCCACTTATCATAGGCACATCCGTCCCGGGCCTGGAGAAGCGGGAGTTGTGCAGGCTCGGAGCTGCCCTGACTCAGTCCGGTGCGTCTCTGTGCTGAGCACATGCCGTCCTGGGCAGGGGCAGGGATGGGGCTGGGGGCAGCAAGGCATCCAGAGCCCTGAGATGCCAAGACCCAAGAGATGGGCCCTCTCCTCACCAGGAACAGTCTTCCATCAACCCCCTCTGCTCTGGGCCCAAGTGGGCTGATTAACCCAACAAAGCCTGATGTATCCCCAGTGTCCTATGGCAGCCAGGCAGTCAGGAGCCCCAAACTAGTGTTCAGACCCAAACTGACAAAAGAAAGCCAGCTCGCATCACCAGGGCTGAGGAGAGCAGGGCTGCCATCCGAAGGCTCTAGGCTCTCCTCCCTCCCTTCCTCCCTGGAGCAAAGCAAACCAAGTTCCTTTCACCTTTGTTTCCCAAGTCAAAATGAGCAGCTGCTCTGAACAATGAGGGCCAGCCCAGAAAGCAAAGACCTAGCCCAGGCCTCATGCTAATTACAAGCATCTTCATGTTTGTCCGCCTCGAAAAAAGAAGGAAAGAGGAGAGGGGGCTGGGAGGATAGGGTGGGTGGAGCTCAGCATCCCCTCTGCTGGGGGTGGAGCAGACACCAGCTCATGAGGTGGGCCCATTTAACAGATGAGGAAATGGAGTCTCCAAGCAACTGAGTGACTTGTGATAGGCCAGGGACTTAAAACAGCAACCCTGAACCCAGATTCTCTCATCCACTACACGATACCAAGCCACAAAGATCCCCTGCAGTCCCCAGTAAGGAAGGTGCTGGTCAGGAACATGTTGAGTCAAACTCATGGAGGAAGAAGGGATGTTGAAGGAAGGATCCAAGACCTAAAACTTTAGGGGGCTGCATAAGAGGATTGCCCCTCAAATCACAGACAGGGAGACCTCCCAGGAGAGCACCACGGTCAAGCACACTGACCCGGAGCCAGGTGGCCTGATTAGCTCTGGGCCTGAGCTTCCAACCTCTCTCAGTGTTCTCATCTGGAAAACAGGTATAATTTAGCACACTTTCCTCATCAGTTTGTTGTGAGAATTAAGTGACTTAAGATCTGAGCAGCTCTTTGATTGACACCTGGCTCCACCAAGCATCATGTAAGTGGGACAGGTAAGCATCAGGTGTGTTGGTTATTGTTATTAACATTGGGGTCTGTGCAGACTCAGTGGGGGGAACCCCACCAACTAAACTCCTGCCAGCTAGTCCATGTCATCCAGCCCTCCACTCAGGAGAAGACTGGCGGCTCAGGTCTGCCCTGACAGTGACACTTCGCCCTTGGGAGTCACCTGAGGCTGAAGCACGTAGGGCTGCTCTAGAAGGGGAGGCCTGCAGCTCCCCCTCCCCAAGCTCATCAGAGTCCAGCAGCACGCCAATGAGCTCAGCCCGGCCTGTTTACCCTGGGCCAGCGCCAGCCGCCCTTGCCAAGAATGACTTCATCCAACAGGCACAGCGGGTGGACGGGCAGGAGTCAGGGCTGGCGATGTGCACTTGGCCACTCTGGGGGAGGCCCACCATGGACACTGCCGTTCTTCAGGGCCCAGGAATGGCCTTCAGGGCTGGGCTTGAGGGGTGGGCAAGGGGACGCAGCGGTGAAGTCTCCTGGGCAGGATCTGCCAGGCTGCCCAGGATTAGTTGCTTTCCACCAACTTCAAGACAAGAGGTCAAGTTCAAACCCAAAAACGTGGGCCCAGCCCACATCAGCTCAGCCACAAGCTGGAAGCACATGAGAAAGTTACATGGCAGGACTCATTGTGGAGGTCTCAATTCCCCGGCCTGCCACTCCACCTCCTCCCCCCAGGAAGGGGGCCAGAGCCAGGCCCTCGTCTCTCAGGGGGTTTAGAAGGCAGAGGGGCCTAAAGACAGTTCCCTCTGGAACTCCTCTCTTCCAAGTCTGAGCTCAGGCCCAGGGGATGTGGAGAGAAGACAGAAGCTCTTGGGGAAGCAGAAGCTGTGAGGACAGAGAGACCCCCAGGAGGGGAGGAGAACCCCGAGGGCCTGCATGTCATTCAGCTGTGGGAGGGCCAAGCCTGCGACCAGTAACGAGGCCCAGAGAACCCTGTGGACAAGCTTGGCTCGGCGCAGTGAAGTCGTCCACACTAAAGTGACCAGGCAGGGTTGGATGAACGGACACCAGTGATAAGAGCCCAGAGTCTCCTAGAGAACCAGTCCTCACTTGAACACAAGGGGAGGAAATTCGGATCACAGGTGGTCATTTAGCCAAACCTGCACCGATGGCAACAGCAAGTTTAAGTTTTTATTCATTCAAACGTCTCATAGATTCTGAAGGACAATCGTTAAGACAGAAATCAGCAAGTGGACACACATCAAGGCGGGATTCCTAGAACATGAGCCTGGATTGGTGTGAAAGGGATGATCTCTGACCTCCCAGGTGACAAAGCACTTCCATGACCACCCGGGCAGTTGGGGCGTGTTTCCCCGCATTGTACGGATGTGTGAGGCTCAGAGGAGTAGTGACTCCTCGAGGCTCATAAGCAGCTTGGCTAAATAAGAGAACAGGCCCCCCACCTCTCTGCTTGTAAGTGTTAACCTGGAATTCTGGTTGTAGGCAGAAATCGTTACAAGGGAGTCACGTGGGACAGAGGTGTGGGCCAGGCCAGATTTACGGCTCTTCGTGAGGTCAAAATGCCTTATGGGAGCCGTCTGGCCCCTGCTCCCCTCAGGTGCCGGCCGGCCCCGTGACTGTCAGGCTCTCCAGCCTGTTCCAGGTCCAGGTGGGGCTCATCCTGAGCCTCTGTCCTCACCTCTGGCCTGTCTGCTCAGCGCAGCTATACCTCCGCTGGCCAAATTCCTACTTGGTAATTGAGCATGTTATTCCAGAGCTGTCTAGACACATGCTCCATGAGGGGACCTGGGGGAGATGAAATGCAGATATGGCTGGAAGCGCCAAGGCACGCCTCAGCCTTGATCCGTGGATGGGAAACGCCGGGGCCATGCGTTCCTGCTTTAACCCTGCGCCGTCATCCGCAAGCTGGTTCCCGCGCCACCCACATCAAAGGCGTCTCAAGGCTCCGGCTGCAGACACTCTGTCTGAGTCTCCCTCTGAAGCGGCCAGGCCACAGGCCATCATGGAGACGCCAGCCCCTCTCCTGACAGCCACTTCCCACATCTCAGCATCTCGCTGGAGCCTTGCAGTTCGCCTACAAAGGAAGAGTGCAGACATCCATCCTCCATTTGGCAGATGGGAGGAACAACGGGGGAGGAGGAAGAACGGGCACGTGCATGCATCACCTCAGGTTCTCCAGCCACTGCAGGGGAGCGGGGGCAGGGGATGCAGCAAAGCAGCGACGTGAAAGAGCTCCCGGGGGCAGAAGCTAAACCCCGAGGCTCCCGGAGCCTCACCAGGAGAGCCTGTAGCTCATGCTGGCCCAGTCCTTCCAGGACAAAGGGCATCCCAAGGTGAATCCACCACACTGCCAGTTTTCAAGGTTCGGGCTCTTGCTCAAGAGAGGGAAGAGCCTGGGAGGCCAGCAGGGGAGAGGGGAAGTCTAGGCTAAAATGCACACCCACCTCAGCCTGCAAGTGGCTCACTTGTACTAAACACACAGCCTCACGGAACAGCCAACAAGAGGGCCTGGAAGGGAACCCGGATCCCCTGAGCACCCGGGTTGTCGGTCACGCCACCCTGGTCGAGGGAGAAACAGCCCAGATGAGGTTGTCAGACGTCCTGCGTGTGGACTCCAGACATACCATGTCCGTGTTAGGTTACTAAACACGAGCTGTAGGCAGGATACTAACTGTGTGATGGATTTACTGCAAAAACTTAGAAGAGGTTGGCGCACAGCATGAGTAAAGAAGGCTCTCACCATTCGTTTAGATTACAACAAACAAAAGAACAACCACCAGAGGGCCTGGCAGCACGAAACCCTGCCTACATGAAACAGAACTTCTCAACAAACATCCCCTGAGCATCCATTTGGGGCCTGGCACAGAGAACACAAAAGATCAATGAAACCCACCCGTGCCCTCCAGGCTTACTGTCTGATGGGCAGGGATACATACAAGCCAGGAGGACACAGAGCAGTAAAAAGAGATAACATCCATCTCCCTCCCTAACGGCAACTCAGCCTAGAATCTTCCCTAAGGGCTAAATATAGAAGTCAACACTAAAAATGTTTTGGGTGCATCAATTAGGGTTTTTTTTTTTCCCCGCTGCAAGTAACAGAAAACCCAAAGTGAAATGGAGTAAATTTCACCTGTTCAAGGGTAGGGTAGGGGCAGGGCTGATCACTTCAAAGGCTCAAGGACAAGGTCAAGGAGGGGCTTCCTCCATCTTTCCATCTGACCGACGGCAGCCTGTTCTCACGGTCACAAGAGGGCCACCACCATTCCAGGCATTCCTGAGGATGTGAAGATGCCCCATGGAAGTAACAAGATCCTTTCTCCCTACTGCATCTCTTTCGAACAGCTTGAGACTCCAGAAGGGCCCCGCACAGTCCTCCTCCTGGGTCATCGGCCACTGTCCAGTCATCAGGTTACCCTCAACTGCCCTTTGGCGAGGGGGACTGTGGCCCCCATGACTGCCTTAGCCCTCTGGGGACTTGCCTGAATTAGGAATGGAGTGGGGTCAGGAGTGGACCTGAAACTAACTCAGGGCTGCGGCAGCAGGGAGGAGGAAGGCCGCGTGGTAGGCCGCCATCGGAGTCCACCAAAGCCTAGGAAGAAATGGTTCCTTTCCCAGTGGTCTCAAAAGGGCTCTCGAAAGGGCTCTAAGTCCTTCATGCAGGTTTTTCGGGGGTGGGGTGGGAGCAAGAGAAGTCTGCTTCAAAGGAGAGCAATGGTCACAGCTGCACACGGCAGTCAGCGCAAGATCCGAGCGGCCCGAGCAGGGCCTGGCCAGTGTAGACGCACCTCCTCCCTTACTCTCACCCCCTCCATGCCTCGTGCCCTGTCACCCCCTCGGCCTTCACAACCAGCCGCGCCGTGGGCAGGTGGGACACGGGACTGACAGTCCCACCACTGCTGGTGGTGGAGGTACCCAGACTCCACATGTTCTCGCCAGCCCACTCTGCCCACAGCCCAGGTGTTCAGGGCACGCAGCCAGCCATCAAAAAAGAGCTGCTCTGTGCCAGACCTTTCCACGGGGTGGGAGACAGCCGCAGAGAGGACACACCAGGGTCACGGCGGAGATGAAGGAAAATCCAGACAGGCCAGTCAGAGGAAGCTGAGTTGGTAAGTCCTCAGGGTGGGAGCCCCGGCCACGCTCTTTCTCCCGATGGGAGCCTGAAATATCCTCAGACAAGCCCCGGCTGGGGTGGGGGAGGCAGGCCTCTGTGGCACTGGCGGCTTCACCGGCTCTCTGTGTGGCCTGGGCTCCCCCAAAGGTGCGTCACAGCTGCTGATGCCCGCAGGGAAGAAACCATAGTGCTGAGTAAGGCCCCCGGCTGACGGGTCCTTCTGGCTTATTCTCCAGCGTCAACAAAGGGCAGTGCAGAAGTGAAGACACAGACAAAATACTACACACCTGCACACATTCACACACACATACACACATACACACCACCGTGGCTGCCACGTAGCCTGGGGGCGCCCAGTCCCAAGGAGCAGGACATCTGAATTAACTCACTCTGACCTTGGGCCACTTGACAACTTCTCTGGGTCTCAGTTTTACCGCTTTTAAAGTCGGGGTCATCGCAGCTCTGACAGTGAGGGATCTCTCCAGAAGACCTGGTAGATTTCCCAAAAACCCTATTAGCAGAAAATGGTTAAACTGGTCAGATCAAAACAGGCCCCTGAGTCCTTAATAAACCTCTTTCCATACAACTCCGCAACGGGGTCAGCTGATCCCTGCAAACTCTTACAGCTGCAAGAGGAGAGGGGACTCCTGGAATCCTCCAGGCGCTGGCTCAGCCAGTAATCATCTAGAGAGGACCTAAAAGCCATGACCCATCAACATCTCAGCTTCTGGCCACCCTGGCTTTTGTCTCACAGCCCTGAGCCCTCCTCTCATCGCAACCTCACTCCCTGGAACCGGGAGAGAGGAGCAATAAAACAGACCAATAAAACTAGAAGAAAAATTGGCAGCTTTTTTTTTTTAACCTCATGATGCAAGTCCACTGCTCTTTCTCTTCCTTGCAAAGTATAAGTGCTCCTGTTACAAAAATATTTTTGTTGTTCAATCTGCAGACGCCACTGTCTTTGCCAGCTGCCTGGCACACACATTTTCAAGGGGCTGGGGCTCCCAGGCTGGCCCTGGGTGCTGGCTGAAATTTGCTTCAAAGGCTAATGTTGCAGTAACTGGCTGAGACTCAGCTAAGTGATTCAGCGCGTCTTCTGGAAAGAGTTATGCTAACATTTCATTTTCTTTAAAAAAAAAAAAAGAAATATATACAGTGGGGGAAAACAGCACGTGCCCCCTACTCAGCAAGCAGACCCATTGAACTTGCATGCTTCCTAAGGTACAACAAACTAGACCTCGGAGGACTTCAGGAGGCTGTGAGCATCTAAGACTGACCTGAGAGACAGAGATCAGTCTGGGCGAGGAGGGACATGAGCTCGCGAGGGGCTGTGGAAAGGTGGGCAGATCAGTGGACCCAGACGAACTAGAAATCTGCTACATAATTTGCAGGGCCCAGGACAAAATGAAAGTATAGACCCCTTGTTCATAAAGTGCATAAAAAGTACCATTAAAGGAACTAAAATACAAAGCTTTTTCTTTTCTTCCACATTCTCTCTCTTGATCCGTCCTGATGTTTTCATCTGCTGGTTGGTGTCATGCTCCCTGGGGCACAAACACATTCATGGAGGGAATGCAGACCCAGGGGCCTCAGACTCAGGGCTCTGCTCACCAAGCTCCTGGACAGACCCATGCACTGTGCCCGATCAGGGGCAGGGAAGTCAAGCCAGGCATCTTCCCATCCCAAGGGCCCACTGTCCCAACTCACAGAGGATGGATGACCCCCAAGGGCACTGCAACTTCCTTCTGCACCAGGATGCACTAGGCCCCTGGATGGGGTGGGAGAGGCTTGTCCCTGCCTCGTTGCTGGGAAAATGCCCTGTGGCATCATCCACCTGAGCCCTGCCACTATCTGCTGCCCCAAATGCCATAGGGTGTTTGCACTCAAATCCGACTTTTCCTGTGCCTGCACTCCCTGGGGGAAGAGGGTGGCAGTGATCGTTGTGTGTAGCCAGGGGTCCCAGGCACTGGGGAGCAGGGAAGCCAAGAACCCATCCTGGGGAGGGCTCCAAGCCCCCAGCACACACTCTACTGTCTCAGCAAATTCACTTACAAAACACAAATTCAAAGATAAAATTAAAACGGAGACCTCAGAGAATTAAACCGTCAAGCGGGGTTCCCTTCTGAGCACAGGGCCTGTGAGTGCTGGGGTCACATGCCCACCAAGCAGCCAGGCCTGGTGAGAAGGTGATGGACCAAGAATGAGATGCTTGGGATTCAGATCAGAGAAGGTGGAGATCAGTGATGACAAGGTCAAGGGCACAACCAAGGGAGGGTGGCTGCAGTGAGCAGGTGAGCCGAGGGGCCAGGGCGGGACGGCTCTCCTACACGGCACGGAGATCACAACACACACAGAGCTCAGAAGAACGGTGTCATCAAGAGTTACCAGCACCCGTTGCCCCAGAGTGACTTCTCTAGTTGCCATACAGGGAGGGGAGGAAGGGAAGACGTGGGAAGAATGGGAGGGTGGTGGGGCCGTGATTCAAGTGGGAGAGAGAAGAGAAGTGGGGGAGATGGAAGCAAAGAGAGAAAAAGAACAGGGAGTGACGGTTGCACAAAAACAAAAGAGAAAGAGCAAATAAGACACACTTCCTCCCCAGTTTACAAAAACCACCAGAATATTTACTCCCCTTTAAGCTGTATCAAGAAACACCGGCATTTCTATTCCCGTATGCTTGTTATTTAAACCATAAAATATCAACAGTTCTATACGGGAGCCCAGCGGCCAGTGACTGTATATATTCGGTGGCATCTGCAGGAGGAAAAGCACTGTCTCATCAAGTGTGACTCTGGTCCTCTCCGGACGTCAGCCTTCTACTTTTATCCGCGACTTCAAGTTGGCCACTGCTGCTACAACGTTGTTTGGCCAAGAAATGTTTATGAAAATCAACGGATGTGAAAGTGAATAAATGAAAGAATAAACAAACCAGATCTTAAAAGAGCCATCAGAATCTCAAAAGGAGGATTAGTCCAATATCTGGGGTTAGCCAAGGACGGCAGCTAACTGACTCTGGATGCAGCCTGGTTTTCAGGCATCTGTAAAGTTGCAGGCTCAGGGCTTAGGTGGACAAAGGGGCAACTTATACCCACCAGCTCCCCAAAGGGAAGGGCCACGGTCTCACTGTGTTTGGTAGGCTCAGTGCTCAACACATGGCAGCCACTCAGTATCTGCGGAACTGAATTGAAGGCGCAGTGGCTCCCCTCACGCTGCTCCCCTACAACCGCTTAGAGCCCGTGTGGTCCATATGCAGGGAAGTTGTCCAGGATGTATCATTCTTTAAAAAAAAAATTTTAAAGATGTATAACCTCCTCTATGTAAAAATAACTTGAGATGGTCAATGACACAGGGCTTATTACAATAAGTTAATTCATATATATTCACAACATAAAATGGGGCGTAGAGAATATTCTAGCCACAGGGCCAACAGTTTCTATGAGCTGCTTGGCAGCCAAGGCAAAGAGGGAAAAACCATGAGTCACATGTTCTCGTTATCAGATTCTGGGGCCCTACTGAACAAGAGTGACCTGTTAATTAGCACATTTATTAGAACAATCGGTCCTCAATTCACCAGAAGGCCTTATTTTTGCCTCACCATAGAAGGTGGTCTGGATGGTTTTAGAAAACCCATTTTGGGAAACTGCCCCCATCCTGCCATGAATGAAAGGTGACCAGCTCATTATGAACCCTGTGCACCTCTAGACTCTCAGGAGATAAACTACATAAGAAATTGGAGCTTTCCAGAGCACAGCCAGGAACCTCAAAGAACCAAAGCCAACAAGGGGCGTAGACAATACGCAGAGGAATCAGCTAATCCCAAGGATAAGCTTGTGTTCTGGGGGGCCCTAATGAACTCACTGGGAAATAAGTTTACATTAGGCCCAAGGTCCAGGTCCTCAGACTGAGCAGAAAAGGAAAAACTAAGCAACTCTAGTCCCCTGATCTTCCCTTTGGCTGGCTCTACCTGTCCTTCATGTCTCAGCCTTGACGTCACCTGCTCAGATAAGCTTCCCCGCCTACACTAGCATCGGAGGGCTCCCCAGCCCCCAGTGCCTCCTACCGCTCCTTCCATTTGTTCCTTCCTTGTACCCACCACCACATTTACCCTAGTTGACCTGTTTCCCGCACTAGACCATAAGCTCTGTGGCTTTTGCCCATGGCTGTTACATCCTCAGTACCTAACACAGTGTTTGGCCAAATAAATACGCAGTAAATATTTACAGACTCCGTGAATGGATAAGGAATAACTGAAAGAAAAAACAAACGAGACCTTAACAGATCATCAGGATTGAAAATTGGATAGTCATTTGCAAAACATCTTGGAATTCACAAAATTCCTCTCTACAGATATCACAGAGAAATGGGTCAAAACTAGGCCTCTCTGTGCTTCATCCGGCAAGACCGAAGCCTCTTCTTCAGCAAAGAAGCACAGTCTCCCAAGAGCAAGAACACGAGGGCAGCTTCCCTGCCCTTCCCCCCGGGGTCACCTCATGCTTCACCTCACCTGGGTCTTAAGAGCATCTTCGGCTCCAAGCACATTCGGCTCCTCTAGAATAAGGTGTTAATCATCTCACACCAGGGTTGGCAAACTTTTTCTGGGAAAGGCCAAAAAGTAAGTGCTTTTGGCTTCACGGGCCATGTGGTCTCCATCCCAACTATTCAACTCTGCTGCTGTCAGCAAAAGCAGCCATAGACTTTACATAAGCAAATAGGCATAGCCGTGTTTCAATAAAACTTTATTTACAAAAAAAGATGGGGGCCCAGATTTGGCCTGCAGCCACAGTTAGCCAACCCTGGACCCCAACACGTGGCTACACACTCACTAACCTGGCAAATGGAACCGATGTATGCCCTCCCCGCTCAGTGAAAGGGACAGGAGACACTCCCAGCGGGGCACCTACAAATTCAGTCCCCACAAGCTGGGAACTGCTTGGTCAGAACCATAAAGGATCGTCTTAGTCTAATTCCCTGAAGAGAGACTGCCAAAGTGAAAAAAAAAAAAAAAGCATTACCATATTAAGAGAAAAACATCGCCAAAGAATTTCCTTAACAATCAACGAAGTTCTTGAAAAGGGGCCAGAGAACACACAGGGCTCCGGTTTTGATAGTTTGGGGAACTGAAATGTTTTCACATTCCACGAGAAGCTGCCATTGGAACACGCAGGAGCCGCGTCCCCGGGAGCCCCGGGACAAAGGCTGGCCCAGAGCAAAGAGGCCGGCCTCCACGCCAGCGTCTGGACTGACATCACCTAATGAAATACTGATTCACATCCCCCTAAAAATGGTTAGAAATCAATACGGTAATAGAAGCCTCATAAAAATCGTCAGGGGCTGTGGCCTCTGAGCCAACGCAGTGCAGCCCTGACGGTTCGGTGAGGGAAAGAGGACAAACCACAAAACGACCGGGACCCGGACGGAGGGAGTCGGGGGAATTCGAAATGGAAAAATACAGAAACAAAATACGTGGGTAGCTATGGTACTGCAAGCCGCATTCCAGGCTCCCGTTACTTTACAAGGATGAGTGACGGACTCCAGGAGATGGGCGGCCGCTCCAGCCCAGGCTCCGTGTTATCTGATTCACTTCTGGACGGGCTCAGGCGGCTGAGTCAGCGCCGTCTTCTGACAGTCAGGTTGTCTGAGGCAAACTGGCTGAACAGGGGGCATGAGTCACGCCTGACACACCACTCCCCTCCCTCGCCATCGTCCCTGGGGCCGCCTGGACCCTCCTGGCTCAGAGAAGTCAGCCCAGCAGACCCCCCACACAGCAGACCAAGTTCTGAGAGACAGGCCTGCGGGGACCAGAGCCGGCCCAGCAGCTCCCAGGACTCCTGCCTGAAGGGCCCAGGCCCCTCGATACCCGCCAAAGAGACCCCAGTTCTGAACTTCACAATCAGTGGCGTCAGCTCCTCTGGCTCCAGCAGCCAGCCCAGCAGGAAAAGGACCCTCTGCCAACAAAGCAGCCCCTGGGCCCGGAGGTGTCACTCTTCAGCCACTTCAAACAGGGCTGTAGGTGGCATCTGGCCCGAAGGTAGCCGGGAACTGATGCAGGCCTAGGGGTGAAGGCAGAGAATCACCACACAAGCCTCGACAGGGCTGCTTCCAAATACTCCCCGGGCTGCTGGCGTCAGGGAAAAGCCCACAGGAAACCTCACCACCTCACCAGGGCTTTGAGTTCCCAAAGACCTCAGAGCTCCTGGGGCCCCAGCAAAGCCACACGCCATCCACACTGCAGGGAGCCCTCGGGATCGGATGAGCACTAGCCTCGGAGTCTGGAGGGTGGGGGTTCTGCTCTGCCAGCAGCCTGCTGCCCAGTCACCTTGTCCCCAGGAAGCAGGGGAGTAACTCATGGTATGGGCCCTGGGGCCTTCCTGCACCCCCTTCCCACGGTGAGTGGGCCTGCTTCCTCCTGGGCAGAGGGCTCTGAATTCATCCCCTGGACTTTGCTGGTGAGCACATCTACTACGTGACAAGTGACAAAGACAGGTGTGTCCCTCCCACTCTAGCAGCACAGAGGAACTTAAATCTACAAGTGAAGAAGACAATTGTAACGATGAAGAGATGAGGAGGGAAAGATGAACAGTGAGATGTGATCATCTCAGGGGTGAAGTGTGCCCCGAGTGATGGGGGGATTGGGACGTGGGGCACACCCCTGGGCAGTGGGTCAGGGAAGGGCTGTCTGAGGCAGATTTTAATCCAAGGCCTAAAGAGCGGAGGGTCACCTATGGAGAAGCTGGAGGGAGACACCCCGAGAAGGGAGGCCAAGGCTCCAGGAGAACACCCCTGCTTTGTGGGAGACAACAGAGGAGGGGGTAGCTAAGCAGAGTGGGTGAGGGGCAGAGAGAGCAGAGGAGATGGGGAGAGAGGGGTGCCCATCAGGCTGGGTGGGTCTTGAAGGCCCCGCTAAGGAGTTAAGATCTCTCTGTAAGAATGAAGGGGCTCCCAGGGGGCAGACAGGACACATCTGAAAGTTGCAACCATCAACGGGGGTGTATGTGCTTTTCTCTTGCTTGTTCCTAATCAACTTGGCTGGAGAAACAGCTGGGACAAAAGTGACTTTCCTCTCTTCCCTCCTTCAGTCCATCCCCAGTATTTCTGTCCTGCACTCTGGCCTAAAGAAACCAAATATTTTCTCTCTCTCTTCCTGAACGACTCAGCAAAAAACTGCACGGACAAAATGCTGCCTTTGGATAAAATTTTTAAATGTTCTGCAAACACAGCCAGCGTCATGTTAAACACATTTGGAACCTGTTTTTATCTGAAGCTGAACTAGTTTGCCCTCAAAGCTGCTTTCTATTAAACTGTTTGCATGCACACTGTCCTTACTCCCCTCCCCTGGTGAATGCTGGCCCCAGTCACGGCTCCAAAGAAAGGGGAGTTGCAAATGCTAGGACAGAAGCACAGAAAGAAATGTCCAGGCCAGCTGCGGTTGGAGGGGGCGGGCCTGTTGGGGGACACCCTCCTCCTCCAGCTTGGTGGGGGCAGCAGAGCAGGAAAAGACGGCTGCCCTGCTCAGTGAGCTTTCTTCCAAAAGTTCTTCCTGGCTCAAGACAGCGGGGAAAGTGAGTGCACATGTGTCTGCTCAGCAGTGAAAAGCAAAAAAGGCCTTTGGTTGCAAGCCCAGAAATATCTCTGGCAACTTCAAGGCAAGGGAGGTTTACTGAAAATGTGAGGGGGGCCTGAAGAATGGAAGAGAAAGGAGGCAGATCAGGCTCAGAAAGGACAGGGACTCAGCGCCGGAGGTCTCAGTAGCGGGGGCTACACCAGCCTTCCCCATGTAGTTTATCTGCCAGTGACATCCAGCTGCAGCTCCAAGAGGAGGACCTGCTCGATCTGATGGTCCTGTGCCCACCCCTTGGCCCCAGGGGGTGGGGCGCCATGACTGATGTCCCCACCAAGACTGTCCAGTGCGGAAGAAGTAGACCCCAAAGGAAAATGCTGGCTGCTGCTCCCAAAAGAAGAGGGAGCGGCGTGGGTGACAAGTGGACAGTGACAACAGGTGTCCGCGGTCATTTCCATTCATTAAAAGTGGCAAGAATAGCACGCTCAGGAAGGAGGATTGCTGTTTAAGTAATGGAGAACCCTTCACATGAAATGCTGGTGCTGCGGAGAGGAAATGGGCCCAGCTTGTGAGCCACCAACTTAACCACTGGGCCCATGTATGTGGGGGGTGGTCACACAAGTTTTACTGAGTTATTTGGAAATGGCCCTGGGGAGGCTGGACCTTGACCTCATAGCATAAGCGCCATTTGGAATGATTTCGGTCCATGAGTCTAATTTTTGTTGGTTCTGTTCTGCTTCTTCTGAGATTTCCTGCTCTGTTTCTTGCTCCGGAGGAGACACAGTGCAAAGCAAGCCCACCTCCCCCTTTCCCCTCCAACCCCCCACCAACGCATTGCCTGCACGTTATAAAATCGTTTGGGCAAATTTGTATTCACCGAGGTGAGAGGCTCCATCCAAACTGAGCCTCATTACAAGCCGGTCTCCGCCCCCTTCTCCTAAATAATCCATCATCAAACTAAGGGAACAAAATAGAAAGAGCTGGAAGAGATGTTTTCACTCTCCCACTTCCAATGACTATCAGCAAAAAAAAAAAAAAGGTTAGTCAGTGGAAACCAGTCTCTTGTGTGGGTGTTTGCAATTCAATATCCTTTCATTTCCGATTCCATTTTGAAAAGCCACATTAGTTCAACTTTAAATTTGCAAGCTCCTTTTTCTTGGGCTAGAAACTCATCTCAAATAGCATGCTGCTGGCAGAAGGCTAGCCTCCCGGGAACAGCGAGAGCCGGGTCAGAAACACCCTGCAAAGCTGGTCTGTGGAGTTGGTTCACATCCTGCCTAGACATGCCGGGGATGACAGGAGGAGACACTCTCCACCTTGGCTCAAAATCTGAAAAGAATATCCCCGGGCCAGAGCAGTTGCATGGGATTCACCCACGCGTGCCAAACATGAAATTACTCAGCGGGGGCAGCGCACACAGCATCCGACCAGCGTCCTGCCTGCAGAGAGCCCCCACGGCGGGCTGCCCTCCCAGGGCTCGGAGGAGCTGAGAAGCCCCGCGTGCAGCCACAGGATGTGCTATTCTGGCCAGCCTCCTTCCGGTGAGACTACCACATCCTGGACTCCTTTCAAGCAGCCTGTTCCTAAACAGGGGTGCGCCAGCCTCCCCATGGGCTATTTAAAGTTGAGCCATCCCATCAGACCACCCATCACAACAGAAGACCAGCTGTATCCTTCCTATAATGACCATGGGCTTGGGCACTTGGGAAGTCTGGCTGGCTTCGGAGGCTGTAACTCACCACAGCATAGCTGTGTGGCCTCAGGCAGGTGGCTTAAGCTCTCTGAACCGCTGTTTCTTCCTATATAAAATGGGAACGATACAGCTAACTTGAAGGTCAGGTGACAGTGACAAATGAAGTCAGAGCCTGGTCCAGCTTTGGAGCTTGTCGAGTAGAAGTTATTATGATTACGCTGTGACCAATAAGCACATTTTGAAAGACGAGTTGTTACAGAAATTCCACGGCAACCCAACAGAAATAATATGCAATTGCAACCTCATTAAAGGCCAGTCACCTACACCGGGCACAGAACCCGTTTCTGTCCGGATGAACAGTCTGTGCTGTGCCACCCGGGTCTGACCTCACAGCCCCCATCCAGGTAAAATGTACGGAGAGCTGGAAAGGAAGATTCCTCCTGGCTCTCAGTCTACGATCTGTTCCTGGGCCAGAAACGAGGTTCGAACCTACGCTGAGTCCTCCTTCCACAGGAAGTCCGGGAAAAATGACAGGGGCCTGGAGAAACCAGAAGACACAACCTCCTTAGCACCTGGCACGGAGCAAACCAAACCCCTGTCATCAACAGATCAGCAAGTGGAAATTTCTGACAGTCTAACAGCAATGGGATTCAATTTCAGAGAGAAAGACTTCGCTAAACAAATCAACAGAGGGAAAATGACTACAAGAAGAGTATTTCAATAGAAAGCAAACCATTTCCTAAACTGAGCTCTTAATGTCTCAGTTTTGGGGAGGCGGGGGAACGACAAGTTCTACACTGAGATATTTGTAGTTTTCCCTGCACACATCCTTTGGCAGGAGAGCCACATGAGCATATTAAAAGCGCTGAGAAGTGGCTACGAGGAAGAAATTCAGTAGCTTTGTTTTAACTCAAGATTTCCAAAACTTTGAGTACGGAGTATTGCTTTAAAATACATCTCCTAACTCTGCAAAGACCCAACTGGGGAGACCTGGTTTGTTTTCACAGCGGCTGTTTACATGCTAATGATGGCTAACTTCAAAACCGGTAAATACTCTATACACGGGTGAGTGCACAAATAAACAAAAACCTGTAGCAACAGTTGCCTCGGGGGCAGGAATAGAAGGGAGACTCAATTTCACTGCTTATCTACTCATTTCTTCACAAACCTATTGCTTTACTTTATAAAAATTTAAAGCAGAGAAGGGAGGGAAATAGCTCAGTGGTAGAGCACATTCTTAGCATGCTCAAGGTCCTGGATGCAATCCCCAGTCCCTCCATTAAAACAAGCAAACAACAAACAAAAAATACTGTTGTTAGAACTCTGCTCTTATCGCCTGCTTATTAAAGAAGCTCCCATGAGCTCCCTCCCTTTCCCCACCCCAGACCACACTCAGCATCTCCTAAATGCTCTCCTTTGGTCCAGACTTGACTGGTTCAGACCCGCTTTGGTGCTCTCCCTGAGAATCTCATGAAATCAGGGAGTTCCAGTCCTTTTGATCTCTCCAGGTTCTGCTAAATTTTAGCCAAGGCACCTGAGAACGTGGTCCTGGAGGTGGGAACACATTTACCTGGTGGTCAATTTTGATCAGTGCAATGTCTGCCTTCTCATCCACATCTTTGATTTTGGCTTCATAGGTGGCACCGTTCTTCAGCTCAACTTTGACCCGATGCTTGTTGGTCACCACGTGGGCATTTGTTACAATCAGTCCATCTTCAGACACGATAAACCCAGACCCACTGGCCACCGGCACCTCCCTCTTAGAAAAAGGAAGCCTAGAACCAAAAAAGGTACCCAGTTAAGGCTGAAACACCTTAAAAATCAATTCTTTGACACATTGATGAATTGGTTTGGTAACAGCAACAAACACTCAGCAATTGCTACTTTATATATTGGGTTTATTTAACTTTAAAAAATGGAATATTAGGCTGACTTTGATATGCATCTAAAAATTCCACTTAGAAAATATTCTTAGGGAACCTCTTCAGAACCAGAGGTTCTTAAAACATCTAGAAGGGTCAAGAATGTAGATTTAAATAGTCAAACAGGAAAACATCCCACGGGAGAAATGCTTATCTTCCTGTAGGACTATATTCAGTGACACTCTAAAGTGTCTCAAAAATAGCTCTGATGTTTTGTTAACGGCAGCGTTTTTGGTGGGAGCTTCAGAGGCAGTGGAAAAAAACGAAGGCTCTCTTTACTTGCGAAACAGTTCGATGTGAACCACGGCAGGAGCAATCTTCTCCACCACGTCGGCAATAAAGTTGTATTTATGGCGCAGACTGTTTGGATCTTCCTGCCCTGAGAACAGAAACAAAGACAGGATATTTAAGATGCTTAACAAAGACAAGATATTTAAGGTGCCCTGTGCTGCGGTCACCTAGAGAAAGGTGTGGGTTAGAGGAGCCAAAAGATGCGCACAGAGGTCTCTAGAACCAGAAGGGAGGTGAGGACAAGATCCTACACTTGGGCTCAGTTGCAAAAGTCTTCCTGGCTCTTGAGAAAATACCCACTCAGATAAGATAGCAAAATCCAGCAAAGATGACCCCTTTGCTTGACTTCCTTGCGCTCAAAGATTTCACCCCGAAAATGTTGAGCCAGAGGCATCGGCAAACACCTGAACCTCTTACTGGCTATTCCAAAAAGTTGGCCATCCAGGGTCACCTTGAAATGGCATCATCCTCTGCCAGAGTCCCTTCCCCGACTCCCCAGCACCACAAAACCGTCCTTCTCAGCACATCACCACCATCGGGGGTAGGCTGAGGCTGTTTTGATGGGATGCTCATCAGATGCTTCAGATTTTAAAAAGACTATTATGAAAAAGCGTTAAGGCAAAGACAGATTGTGTCTTTCCTGCTGTCTGTCCCCACAGCAGTTTTCCACCACACCTTGACCATTCAGTCCACTCCCTCCACCCCGAGACACCCCAGACCAAAAGGTACAAGACACGCTTTGATGCTGTTGGAGAAAAAAAGAAAAATCAAATGATTGTAATTCTCTGTATAAAATATATGCACTATAATTAGTGAATCCCCATATGGGGGGCATTTGTAAAGCTACTTTCAGACAAAGCTATCACACATCCAATGTCGGGCTCCCAGCAAAGCAAAAAGTTAGTTACCACCAGCCAGGTGCACACACCCATGGCTTCTGACTCAGAAATGAGCTCAGGGACCAGAGACTCAGGGTCCGAGAGCCCCCACTTTGCTGGCACGCGGGTGGCAGAGGTGGCGTGGCTGGGAGGCGCAGCCTGAGCCTCTTACTTTGGCCCCAAATCCGTGCCACCTGCTGAGACCCTTCATTAAGTCTCTGCTCGAACATCAGAGGGGTTCCAGGCTAGTCTGCAGCTAGAGACCCACACATCCCAGCCCTTCTCGCATCTCCGCCTCGGCCCGTGGGTCCAGCTCAGGGCAGCGCTGGGCGGCTCCGCCACCCTGCAACCACCCGGCCCCATGCAGAAACCCACAGGGAGCTTTCTGAAACCTTCAGAGCAATTTGACAGAGGAATTTTATGCCTCTTGCATCTAAAAATTTGAAATTGGGGCTGGTATTCTGTATCTTTTTAATTACATCTTGGTAGTAATTCATTTTTAGCATATTTTACAAAAGTATTGGTCCGCGATGGGCAGGAAATAAAAGGAAAAGAATGCTGATCATTCACCACAGAGGGTCTGAGAAGCACTGGTCTCTCCTGTCACTGGTCACTCAGCAGGACTCACAAACAGCCCATAGTTTACGAGGGAACAGCTGGCCTGCAAAAATGCCCCAGCTCACCAAAGGGCCCGTGCGCCCCGTCCCCAACATACACACAATTACACATGCACACACATACACTCACACAAACACACTCATGAGCACTCACACTCACACGTACACAAACTCATCCACACACACGTACACACTCGCACTCATGCATACACACTCACGCAGACTCCCTCCGACTCTCACGGAAACACACATTCAATACACATACTCTTACATTCGCGCACATACATAAATTCACACGTACGCATACGCCTCCCTCTGCGAGGCGGGCACAGCCATTCCCCGGGCTCGTGACTGTGGAAACTATGGCATTTCTCAAGCCCCTGTGGCTCTCAGAGCTGCATGTCCGTAGACGACCCTAGGACACCACAGCTTCTGTCCAGACCCCAGCAAGGGTCTCAGCTTTCCGACTCAAGACCTCTGGGCACAGGACATCCTCCCAAGCTTTCCCTCCTGGAGGTGAGTGAGGGACCATGGGTGAACAAAGGGCCCCTCTTGGTCCCAGAGACGGATCCATGTGGCTGATGCTTTATTTCACAGTTGGAATCCGCTCTCTTTTTGCATGGCTTGATTTTTCCAAGGGGCAGGAAAAGACTTGCAAGTACTCAGCAAGATAAACCAATTCCACAAAGTCACGATAGCATCATGCTTACTACTTTTGCTTCCAAAACCTTTTCACATGGTCCCCTTCCTGTAGAAGAGGAAAATCAGATGCTGCTCCCATGTTATATTTAGGGAAACTGAGGCTCATAAACTATAAATGACTTCTCCATAGATACCAACTTTTCTTAAGAGATTGTATAAATCACAGACAAATCTGGCCAAATCTACAACTTTTCCGTTTCATACTGGCCCCACCCGTGTCTGCTGCCCTCCCAGGATTCCAGGTAGCTGTGTTTAATTGATGTTTCTCCCTAAGTCTCCAATGGGAGCCATAAATAAGGGGACAGAAACATTCCTCCTGGACACAGAACCTGGTGAACATCACCCAAAGGCAGCTGTAAACAGATGCATGTGGGTTTCCTAGACCAGCTCCCTGGGAAAGGTCAAAAGCAGTTTGAACTCCTTTAACAAGGCCAGCAACCCCCAGGGAAGGATGGAGTTTCTGAGATCCTCACAAGAAGGACAATTACTAGAGTCTTGCCACTAAAAACTCATTCACTTACTTCCTTTTTCTACTTTCCACGTAGGCCTGGGAGAATCTGCCCACATCAGGGGTGAAAGTGAATGGGTTTTTCCAACTAAAATGAGAAGCAGTTGCTTTCTCGCACCCTAGAGAAAGTGGCCCCAGACCTGCCCACCTGGGACAGCAATGTGGGAGAGCAGGGAGGACCCTGGCCGGGACACTAGAACTCCCGGGCTCCATCCATAGTCTACTGGGTGGTCTCCATTTCCCGTCTGTAAAATGGGGCCAACCACCTCTAGAATGAGCTGTGAAGTCTGTTCCTCTCCAACATTCTATGATGTAATCCCTGAGTCTCCCTCTCACTCCAACATGCCACAGCAAGATAAGGAGCTTGTGGAATTTGCGACTGGGCACAGGACTCTCCTAATTCTGCAGATGAGTGAACAGGAAGGAGGAGCAGTGGGTGCACAGACCATACTGAAAAGCTCCACTGACAAGCCTTGATTGTGCAGCTTGGGTGAAAAAGCAATGAATGACCTCTGTTATCATCATCAGTGGATCGAGGTCAGTGGGAGGATGAAATAGAGCAGAAACAGCTGAACTGCCAACTAAGAGTTCAAAGGTGGGCAAAATGTTGAGCCAAAGAAGAAGCGTTTGTCTTCTCCAAATGCAATCTCAGAATGAGGAATAGTGTTGCTAAGAGCAGCTTGGCACAGTGCTAGGGTCCTGCTCCATTTAAAAGGTCGTCCATCAAACCAGGGGAAGCCGCTGCTGCCTCCTGGTCTTTAGAAACCCTGGCTGGCCCCATCTGCTCTGATCTCAACTGCAGGTCAACTGTCTTCCTCCCCGAGGGGTCTGCCTGGGCGGAAAATTCCCAGAGATGGACCCAGGCTGGCTCTGCCACGACCCACTTTCTGAGTGATGCAGATAGACAAAAGGCTGGGGTGTCCAGGCCGCTCAGCATGGGGAGACTGGGTAAGAGTGTGAAGGAAAAGCTGGGCTGGTCTAACAAGATAACTCACAGGTCTAGGAATGTGAAGGAGAGGCTGGGCTGGGCTAACAAGATAACTCACAAGTCTAAGTATTGAAATACTGATCTGAGTTCTGCTGGACTAACTTGTAAATCTAAGTTAATTAGTGTTGGTTTGCTGTTTACGTTTTTTTGCTAGCCAGCTGGATTTTCAAAGATACATATCTGGCTTTGGAATGTTGGTTTGCTGCCTCCCCGCCTCCACTTTTGTGATGATAATGCTGCTAAAGCTGTTCCATGCCTATTGGCCAAATACCCCAAGCTTGTACTTTACCCTATAAAACCTCATGCGCACGTCTTGGAGGTGCTCAGAGCTTCGGAGCAGAAGCCCCTCTGAGCCCGCCGGCGTAATATATCTAAGTACTCCAACCCTCCGAGTGGTGCTTGTTTCTTGACTGGCCTGTCGTTTCCATAACAAGAGCACAGGTTCTGGTCTCAGAAGGACTGGAGTGTGACACCTGGCGTAGGATTTACTTGCTGTGTGACCTTAAGTGTGTGAACTAACGCCTCCAAGTTTTATCCCTTCGTCCATAAAATGCAATGATGATAACACCTACTACATGTGTTTCTGGTGCTGATTTTATGAGCTTCTGTATATGATGAAGTGCTTGGCCAAGTCATGGCATACGGTTTAAAAATTAAAAAAAAAAAAAAAAGGAACTGGTGAAGGTGCTGCTCAGGGGCAGCCCTGGACAGGTGTGAGCACCACACACCTCAGCGGCACAGCAGAGAAGCGAAGGGAGAGGTGAAGGCGTCCGGAAAACCACTCTCCCCACCTTGGCACATTTATGCGCGTCCTGGACACGCCCCCCAGCAGGGCCATTGTGGCCACCAGCGCAGAGGCAGCAGGGGGAAGCTGTGTGGCAGGCCAGCTTTTCTGGCTGTGACGTGTACCTCTGTTGCCCAGCTTACGAGAGCACCTCACAGCCATCTCAGACAGAGACAAGGAGCTGGGTCAGCAGAAGAATCCAGCATGAACGGAAGCTGAGCTGCACCAGAAGGAGACAAATACGACCCCCTCTGCAAAGCGAGGGCCTGGTTCAGTTAGGCCAGAGCTCACGTGGTGGAAGGTAATGAGGCTGAGAGGTCTCAAGCAGGGTCGAGGCCTGGCCCTTCTAGCTGCTCCACTATTGAACAGAAAGTTGGAATGAGCTGGCATTCAGAAAGCTGGCAATTCAGAATTCAGAAAAGTGAAAGGTAGGTATTTTCTACCTTCTTGATTAATGAAAAAAGAGAAAAAGCAAAAATGACCAATATAGGGAATCAAAGAAAGATCACCCCTGCAGACCTTACAGACATTAAAAGCAGGATAAGGGAGTATTATGAATGAACTTACGCACGTACATTCTACAGCTTATGTGAAATGGACAAATTTCTTTTAAAGACATAATTTATCAAAGCTCACTCAAGAAGATATTGATAACTTGAATAATCCTACGTACCTATTAAAGAAATTGTATTTATCGTTAAAAATGTTCCCACAGAGAAAATGTCAGGCCCATGTGGCTTCATTGGTGAATTCCACCAAACGGTTAAGAAAGAAGCAACATAACACTTCACAAACTTTCTCTAAAAACAGAAGGGAAACACTGCTCAGCTTACGTTATAAAGTCAGCATCACCCTAATATAAAATCCAAAGATATTATAAGAAAATTATAGACTAATATCCAACATGAACATAGACTAAATGTCCTTAAATTTTTTAACTAACAGAATTTAGCAATATAATAAAAAGGATACCATATCATTACCAGGTGGGGTTTATCCCAGGAAGGGATGAATAAGGTAGGTGTAGCGTCTGAAAGCCTAACAATGTAACTTACTGCAGTAACATACTAAAAAAAGAAAACCCAATCATCTCAACAGATGCAAAAAGAAGAGCTGACATAACTGAATATCCATTCATGATAAAAAAAAAAACAACACTCAGCAAACAGAAAGAGAATATATGCAAGACCTTACACTGAAAGCTGCAAAACACTGCTGAACTGAATTAAAGAAAACCTAAATAAATACTTAGGGGTCAAAAGGCTATTACTAAGCTATCAATTTTCCTAAAATTGCTCTACAGACTCAATATACTCCCAAAGAAAATCCCAGCAGTTTTTGTAGAAATTGATAAGCTATTTCTAAAATTTATGTGAGAAGCAAAGAACCTAGGATATCAAAATAATTCTCAAAAAGAGAAAAATTGAATGACATACTACATGATTTTATTTTAAACAGAAAAATTCTGAAAAACTAAGATTAGAAGAATGTTGAGTCACATTTTACAAAAGACAGATCTTTCTACTTACCTAATAAATATTTATCACTGCTGATTTTTAACATAACAAATGACCCATTAAGAGTAGCCAACATTTGCCAGGTTCCCATCCAAAGACAGTAAATTATTCATCTTTCCTCTTTATGAACTACTAGTCATGCACAAAACTCCACAAATGTTGCTTCCTTGGAACCCATCATCCCTGGAGTTTTACAGATAATACTTCTTAACTACTTTCAACAACTTCTTTATAGGAAGAGAGATATACACACAGTTTGAGAACCACGTGTCCTGGACACGCCCCCCAATAGTGTTAAGTTTCAATAATTATTATCAAAATTGAATAAGAGACACTTCCATTATTCAGTGCTTACTGATAAGAGCCAGGCACTAAGTGAAGTACTTGACACACATTATCACAAGGAAGAAAATTTGTTGCAGTGAAAGTGTAAATCACAATGAGAGGACTATGAATCAAAGGACAGACTTTTATCTGTATTTCTCTCAAAACGTTTCAGGGCGGAGGGTATAGCTCAAGTGGCAGAGCGCATCCCCAGTACCTCCTCTTAAAAAAAATAAAATAAACCTGATTACCCTCCCCGCCCCAAAAAACAAAAACAGAAAAGGTTTAGCACACAATTGCATACGCGCTTTAAATGCATTGAAATGTGTGTTTCTTTCAACTTTATGGCAAAAATGTCAGGTAAAGATTAGATGTGAGGCAGAAGAAGAAAGAAATCTTTCCAGTCCTAAGGCTGTGGTTCTCAAACTCTGCAGCGAGCCACCCCCGAGTGCCACAGCAAACCCACAGGATATTCCAAGTTTTCTGGGGAAACACAGTGCTGCTTGATACCCTGGACTGTCAAGTATCTGGTGGACACCCTGAGAAGAAGCTTTAGGTTGCTCACAGAGTTGAAATCAGATTGCGCTACGTTCTTCTGATGGTCCCATATCTTTGTGGATTTGGATTTCTGGTGGTCACTGTGATTAAAAGCAAGTACCATACAAAAATCAATGCTGAACTGGAAATGGGGTGGTGGGATCCAATCTGGTTCCAAGATTTGAGAGACTGTATGGCAGCCAACAGGCGCACACTGACCACTTGTAAGTAATTGTGGTTATTGAATAATGCAATTAAAATGTCTTTTTTTTTTCCTTTTTTTTTTTTGTCAAATGACTACCGTGTTGGAAGGATGCAAATACTTATTAAGTTGTTGGGACCTAATTACTTGACAAATGAAACAGCCAAATCCTTCTGTTGGCCCAGGTTGGGTGGATGGTGGGGCGTGAAAAATTACTCAGACACCAAGAGTGTCACAAACCATGCAAGTCTGGGAACCTCAGCCTGATGTCTCTCGCGCTCTCTCCAGCAGATAATCCTGACTCCGGCACAGCTGCCACAGTTCGGAGCAGAAGTGCATTTACAGGAAAGGTAAACAAGGCTGCGGCTTAGAGCCCGCATTCGCCCTGCGAGGGCCCTAGCCAAGCATTCGGTGGTCAGAGGCTTCTGGGACAACTGTAGAAGGAAAATATTTAAACTGCAGTGTCTCGTTCCCTCTGTCACACATCTTCTGTCCTGTCCGAGAGGCTGTGGGCATTTGGGAACGTGGCTGAAGGGAAAATAAAACCGAAGGGATCATCTTCTTTGGGTTTAATGATGTATATTCATGTGCTTTGAAGTCACTTCTGCATCTAGTTAAGTTACCTGTCCTGGGACAGAAATGGTTTCCAGGGACACTGCCACTGCCACCCTGCTTGCTCCCCTACCTGAGGCCAGAGGTTACACATATGGACCACACCGATCCATTCTGGAAGTATGTGGGCAGCAGAGAAGTATGCCCGGAAAGACTAAATTACTAATACGAGTAATAATAATAATCATTCTTGTCTCTCCATAGGAAACATTACAAAATATGTCACATGAAAAGCTGATCAAAGAGCCTACAGCCAAAGAGTGGGGGGAGGGAGGAGTATTTTAAAGGTGAAGGTCCACCTGGTAGTTACTAACAACATCATGACATTTTTCTGGGTTGTGTGGAGTTTGTAGTATTTGCCCACTTCATACAATTTTAATTTGTGGCAGTTTGTTTTTTCAATCTAAATAAAGAATCATTTCCATGCCTAAGGTTGCATTCATAATTTTGAATTCTTTTCTTAAAAAGGGTGCCCCGAATCGTACAAGTTTCAGAGCCCATCAAACCTGGATCTGCCAGGGGAAAGGTAGGCGTGCCAATCCCCGCCCAGGTGGTGGGACACCCTCGCGGCTCCCTGACCCTCCAGAGCACATGGCTGGCTCACAGGGTAGAATGGAGACGCCTGAACCAGGCCAGCAGGACACCTGAGCTGCCCCTACAGGACACCAGCTGGGCTGCCAGTCACCGACCAGTCACCATGGCCAGCGTGGGACGGATCCACTTTAGAAGGACCAAGGGAGCCCTCCAGAGCAGCCCCTGCTCCACGTCAGTGCAGGTGCCCCAGACCCAGCTCCAGTCATCCTAGAATTGGATCTGGATGTTCTGCCCCTCGGCTCTGTCCCTTGTCCCTTCTCCATGCTGAGCTGCCACCTGGCGTGGCAACTCGGGTTCACAAACTCAGTGTGTCTGGGAGAGACGGGCTGAGCTGAATCCCCACCCCAGTTCCTTCTAGCAGGATTGGCAGGGCTGGGAAAGGTCACCAGGTTCTTTGTAATTCCAGGGCAACTCCAGTCCTGACTCTGCCCCTCACAGCTGGGTCACTTCAGGCAGTGGCCCTCCCTGTCCAAGCCTCGGTCTCTCTCCTCCTGCAACGTGGAGCTAAGACCTGCTTCTTCTGGGGACTGGGGGTTCTGAGTGAGAGAAGCAGGTAAAGCACTAAACTTCATGCCCATCTTGAGGCCACGAGGTCGCCTGCCAGCTCTCAGCCCTGCGCTCAGCCTCCCAGGTACAATTCAGCCCCTCCGCGAGGCACTGCTCATACTTCTGCAACGTCTCAGAATCCCACCTTTACATTCTAACTCAGGCAGGTCTGGCCTGTTTTCGAAGTCTCCCCCAACAAAATTGCCACTTGGGGTGCGTGAACTTAATGCAGGACCCCATGGCATCCCTGTCTCCTGTCTCCCCCACAAGCCACTCCAGCCCGTAGCTCTGAGTCCCCAGCTCTGCCTCCCAAGACACCTTAATGCACAATCTCCACTCCTGCAAACCTCTTGCCAGGCCTCCAGAAATACCACGCTCCACCCCGCCTCCTTGCATTCACATCTATTTTCCTTCCTGCCTAAAACTCTTATTCCCCTCCCCAGCAGCTGGTCAATCCTACCCAACTTTCAGTCTTGGCGGTAAAGTACTAACACCAGCAAGAATAATAGCATGCATTTACAGAGCATCCCCTGTGCGTCAAGCACAATGCTCAGCACCGAATACATTTTTCTCTAGTTATTCCTGCAAACCTGCAGGGTGGATCCCCCTGTCTACAGAGAGATGAGGAAACTGAGGCTCAGAGAAGTCAAGCACGTTGCTCAAAGCTTCAGAGCTGGGGACCAGGAGAGGCAGGAGGCTGACCCCATCTGTCCGGCTCCTGGGCTGGAGCTCTTTGCTCTGCATCTGCGGCCTCGCTTCCAGGTCCCAGCCCTTTCACCCCAGCCTCCGGCCCCCTGTGGCCCACACAGTTGTGGGAACACACTTCCCACTCCCAAGCCTGAGAACTCAGAGCCAGGATTCAGGATTAACGACCCAACCTTCGCTTCCAGCAAGAACAATCGCGCCTTCCAAATTCTCAACTGAGTCGATAAGTAGAGCTAATTTGGAAAACAGAACGCAGTGTATTCGAGGGAAAAGGGATGAATCCTCCTTTATTCAACGGGAACAGCATGTTCCCCAAATTCAAATCAGCTGCAGGAGCAGATTGATCAAATCACTCGCATTTTAATGCACTGTCCTATATTCAGGACCAGCTAGATGATTTGCAGAGCCCAGTGCAAAAGGAAAATGTGGGGGCTCCTTGTTTCAAAATTATTATGAATTCCAAGATAGTCACAGCAGAGCATTAAACCATGCAGCGTCCTCCTAAGCAAATCCAGCGGGACTGGACAGGTCGCACACCCGTGAAACCGGCCCTACCTGTATTCCAAAGTCATTTGATTTAAAATCCAAAATGCCCATGAAATACTGAGAAGCATCACATTTGCTCAGGACCTGATAGAGATGCTGCCTTAATCTGGTTGAGCCCAGGAGTCAGCCTACAGGGGCGGAGGCAACACTCCAAGAACTGGGAGGCAGGTGCCCATCTCCCATGACCTAGGATGCTGAGCACAGCTCACAGGCCGTGAGGCCAGCCCCCTCAAACCAAAGGCTGCTCCACTTTAAAATAAGGAGGCTCAACCTAGTGGCTTCCAAGGTCCCTCTCAGCTCCACGGAGTTAAGGGAAGAATTCACTTAGGATTTTTAACCTAATTTCTTCAACTTTAAGTGCCAGCAAAGATATTCATATTTTAAAGACTACTAGTCATAGCACAGTCCAGTCCTGACAACTGACAGGATGCTGAGAAAAGGACAATATGGGAAGAAACTCCACCAAAATGATGGCTGGATGCATCCAGGGTCTGCTCACCAAGGGACTATGGCAGGCCGGTCAGGGCAGCCACCCTCCTGCACTTGCCCCAGTCCCCCTGACGCCTCCCGTCCTTTCTGTGGTGTGGGCCTGGGTATAAGTGACAAAGGAAATACAGTTCTTTTGAAGGCAAGGACACAAATGCATTGCACAGAGGAGGCTGGAAATGAAAGCCAATGAAAAACATGTTCCCATTTTCATATGAAGGACCAGGAGAAGTAATTACCCTGAGATGCCAGCTGGGACCCACCACTGCTCTAGATTCAAAGTCTTGCCCAAAAGCCTTGGGAAATTTCTCTTGGCCACCAGCAGACACAGCCAGCCAGTCTCCTACAGGCTCAGAAACTGTAAATAAAGGAACAAACACAGCAGACTCCCAGTGGGGCGCCATGAACACTTTAAATAGCCACTGAGGATGGTTCAGTTGAGTAAGGGTCTGGGACACACTCCTCGGCTGTCATCAGCCACCCTCCCACAGCCCCAACACCCCAAGCAGGAGCTTCTCCCCCCCCCCCCAATATGGGATCCAGTTTCTGGAGCCCCATCCTCCAAGTGCCAGCCTAGATTCAGGCCTAGAATCCAGTGACACCCCAGAACTCTTTGCCATGGGGCTGCAGGCGGAGGCTGTCCTCTTCCTCATCTTTAGGTGGTCCCGGGGTCATGTCCGGACATTTCTTTGTCCTCAGTACGGTCAGATTGATCATAACTACAAGGAGGCTACTGGATGTTAAATAAATCCAGGCCCAAATCCAGAGGGATCCCACCAGGAGGAAATTATCACACTCCAGGCACATCGTCACAAGGGCCCGGGGCCCATGTTCACCCACTCTGTTCTTTTACAGAGAGGCCACGTGGAGCCTGGCAAGGCTGGGGGTGCAGGTGGGGAGGGGACACAGGGATGGATCCAAAGCTTTTCCCTCTACTTCCCCTGTGCCTACTGCCCAGAGCCAAAGGTCCCCACACTTCTGATGGGGCAGGGGTGTACCTGCAGGGAGACAAAGCAGCAGAGAGAAGGAGCGGCTGCAGTCCAAGGCCGGCTGATGCGGGGGCGCCTGCAACAGCCAGCCGCTGGCACCGCGGAAAGAGAAGCCAGAAGACTGAGCTTTCCACTGCCCGCCGGGGCCCCGCCACGCTTCTCCCACACCAGGACCTTTGTGGCAGGCCTGGAGTCTGGCCTCCAGAACCTGGCCAAGCGCGGGCACCCGAGGCCCAGGTGGGACACCTGTCCCAGGTGTGCAGGCGTGTGGCGACAGGCCCAGGAGACAGGCCAGCAGTTAACTAACCTAACACCACACAGCTGGGAGAAGGGCTGGCCCACCGTCAGGGAGAGCACGGGGGATGCTTTTTCACTAAGAAAAGCTCTCTTTGTGAGTCTGCGTGATGAATTTGAGAATTACCTTGAAGGCAGAGGAGAAGTCCAGCCCAGCGGAGGGGAAGAAAGAGCAGCAGGCAGGCTGCGCTGAAAGCAGCCAGGACAGCGGAGAAACACAGTGCTTCCTCCTCTTCCACTGAACTTTGACTACTTTCTCCCTGAGGGTCAGGAGAGGAATCTTTTTAAACAGGTTCCTAATGGGTAATGACGCATGAACTGTAAAGGGGATGGGGCCTCCTTTGGCAAGAGCTGGGGCCTGGGGGAGGAAAGAAAAGCACAACCCAGTGAATGCAGCAAAGATGCCCAGCAAGACTCATTTTCTCCATGTCCGCAGTTTGAGTGACTGCCTTCTGTCTGTC
This sequence comes from Camelus ferus, assembly GCF_009834535.1. NCBI lineage: Eukaryota > Metazoa > Chordata > Mammalia > Artiodactyla > Camelidae > Camelus > Camelus ferus. The sequence continues at coordinate 8,750,130 of NC_045706.1, forward strand.
CCACTCCATTGAATTCCAAGGAGACTTGTCAGCCATAGCGGCAACCCAGAGTCTGGCCCAGCGCTGGTCTGGACCATGAAGGCAGCAGAAACAGAAGCGAGACCTTGCACATTCCAGAAAACCAGACCCCCATTCTAATCGGTGCTGCGGCTGCAAATTCCAGGGCAGAGGGGCCCATGCAACTAGGTTTCTCTGAACCCTGCAGAGAAAATGCACTAGCAGGAGAAAGGCATTGCTTGTGGCCAAGGCAGCTGGCTGAAGTCTGAAATCAACCTGAATGTCCCGCACATCACTGGGGCCACTGTCTGCAAATCAAAGGGAGAAAGAGATGGTAAAGACGCAGCTTTGGAGACAAGCTTCCCATGGCCAAAGGCCCTCATCCTTATTTTTCTTTTCTTAATTTTTTTAATTGCAGTATAGTCAGTTTACTATTTTTCTTAAACTGAATTCGCAAGTAGCAACTGTTTTTTGTTTTTTTTTTTCTTTAAGATTCAAAATGGAATGGCGGGCTGCTGCACTCCCTGCCATTTGCACGGAAATAAATAAAATTCAGGAGAGCGAGGTGTGACCCATTTCATCCCTCCTGATGAATAAAGAGGGAAGGCGGCAGAGCCTGGGCGCCCGGCCTCAGTCTCCTGCCCACACTGGCACATCCAAGCGCTGGCAGCCCCTCTTTCCACTGCAGTCTCCCAGACGGCGCAGGGTGGGAAAAGCTCACCCGACGCCAGACCTCAGCCTGCAGAGCCGTCCCCCACATCCATGTGCCCTGAGCAAATGACTGTTTGCAGGGGCTGGGCCAAGGCTGTTGTCGATGGTGCTGCAAAGACTTGGGCAGGTGAAGTGAAGGAAGAGAAAGGGCCACCCAAACAAGTCTAAGACAGCCTGCGGGTGAGGAACGAGCTTGGAGGGGCACCTGGCCAGCTGGCTGTCAGTTACCAGCACGGCCCGGTTCTGCAGCAACCACTTTCCCGGGAAAAGGTGGCTTTTCCAGAACAACGCGTCTATGTTTAAAGGTGCCTGTCTTTGATAATCACTTTTCAGTCTCACTGGCCAAAAAAAAAAGTCCTTGCTTGTAAACCTGTGGTGAATGTGGATTTGGTGGGTACTGTCACCTTTAATCGTCTTTGCTGACCTATTTTATGTATTAGGAGAAAAGTTTCCCATCAATTCCACCCCACAATGTCTTTTTTCGGAAGTCTCCTGGATGGCCGACATGGTGTCTATTATTATCCTTGGGGAAAAGGCTGACTGCTCAGTCCACAAAAACGCTATTAACTCTCCTCTTGATAAGCATCTGGCTCCGGTCATGACCTTCCCAGATTTCTCAGCTGGGTTCTCTTCCTGCGCCAGCTCCTCCTGGCTGTTGTGTCTGAAGGAGCCAGGGCAGTTCAGGCTCCCGAATCGTCCAGCCACAAGCAGCGGGCTGGGAAGTGATGGTTCTGCTTATTAATGCGTCTGGGACAGGCTCCTGAGCTGTCAGCAGCCACCCTCCCACGGCCCCCAGTGGAGGAGGGCGGGCCTGGGGTTTGGGGTAGGAAGTTGGGAAGATGGGGGGGGGGGGCTGTGAATCAAGACCCTCCATCCAGGAAGGGGACCGTTCTTCCTGAGAAGTATCCCCTGCCCATTTGCTTGAGGTGTGAGGAGGAGAATGAGGGGGACTTGTAAAACTGAGACAAAAGTCAGAAGGAATCTTCAGCTCACGTGAGAAGTGAAAAGTGGGCTTTCAGACCCAAGACAAGCCATTTCCCCTCTCTGGGCCTCAGTTACCTCGTCAGTAAGACGAGGGGGTAGGCTAGACCATTGCCGACATCCTTGCCAGCTCCAGAAAAAGTTACATGATCTAATAAATCTGAAAAGTGCATTTCCTGATCTTTTCCTTCCAGCATATAATTCCCATCTGTACAGAATACTCTCATTTTCAAGGCTGGCTTCCTGCATCCCATGCTCCAGTGTCTCCCGATAGAACAAGTCAGGGCCACCTCAGCCACCTAGACTTTCAAAGTGACTTTGGGGGCTGGGATTAGGGTTTCCCCATCAGGAAAAGGAAATAAAATAAAAGCATGGCCTTCCTATGTTCACACAACAGAATATTATTCAGTCATAAAACGAGATGAAGCTCGGATACACGTTGCAACATGAGCACATTATGCTGAGTGAAAGAAGGCCTGTCACAAAGGACCACAAATGCATGATTCCTTTTACATTAAATGTCCAGAAGAGGGAAATCCATACAGACAGAAAGCAGATTACTGGTTGCCTAGGGCAGAAGGGAAGTATGGGGGGGCTGCTAATGGGTACTGGATTACTTTCTGGAGTGATAAAACTGTTCTAGAATTACATAGTGATGATAGATGCACCTCGCTGTAGACAACATAAAAACTCTCAACTGTACACTCTGAAAGGGTGAATTTTATGGCACGTGAATTATATCTCAATAGAAGTGCATTAAAAAAGAAAAAAGGGATCACTGTTTCTTTTTACTTCTTTAATGTAGCTACTAGAAAATTGTATTTTATACATGTGGCTCACGTTATATTTTGGTCTACATTATATTTTGGTCTATGTGTAAACAAACATTTGAATAAACATATTGTTCACTTTTCCAAACAAACACGGTCTGGCCTCCTCCTGCATCCTGGACAGAGCTGGCAGCCGGGAGGCTCAGGGCACAGAGCCCTGGGCTGGGCGGCCAGGGACTCAGAGTTTCTGACACAGCCGGGCTTGTGACCTCAGGCCTTCACGTCCCCTGGCTGGTCCTGGTCCATCGCCGAAAACACAAGTTTTGGATCAGCTGACCTGACAACCACACAATCCCCTTTCGGTCAGTCTGTAATCACAGCTCCATTCACAAGCAAAACCAAATTTTAAAAGTTCTCATTCTACCTCAAATGCTGCTTATCTTTTAAAATCAGTCAACCTGGGAATAAAAGTCACTTAAAGACAGACCACGTAATTTACTGACTGAGCAGAGCGGCTGGTACCGCCCTATTCCATTTATCCTGAAGGATCTCTTTTGGGAGAATTTCTTCTTGGCTGCCCCAGCTTCCACTGATTTAGGAGGTTGATAATTCTATAGCTGAGAGCAATGAATATGGGTCCAACCCCCTAGAAAATAATTTGGCAACATACACCAAAGGACATAGAAAGTCCTCACCCTTCCATCCAGCCACTGCACTTCTTAGGATCTATCCCAAAAGAACCACCCTAGTACAGAAATAACCATGAACATGAAAACGTTTGTTTCTGTATTGTCTACAATAGCAACCAGGGCCCAAATGGACACAAAGAGGGACTAGTAAACCAAAGCATGGTGCTGCTCGGGACAGAAGTGATGAAGCTGCTGGAATGATGGGGGAATCCTGCATCTTTTGTCTTCTTTCATTTTCAACGTAACAAGTTCTCTTTATAACTTTTTTAAAAAACTGGTACAGTGCAATATGCCATCAAATGTATGAATGCATTTCTCATGATATCGGAACAGTACGGTGAAAAGTTAAAAAGAGCCTTTATGCTAAGAGAGGAAAATCTTGGTACAGTCATCCCAAAGAAAATCTAACCACAGCTTAAAAGACATTGAAGCGTCTTAGCGCTGACTTATCTGGCACATTTACCAGGCTGTTTATACTGATTTCTTTTCCTTTTAGCAAGAGCACTGTAATTTTGGTTCAAGGGCATTAATATGTGCTTATAACTCTTGAGATGAGAAGTCAGTCATTACATAGATAGCTTTTTGGTCATTTTCCAACCCAAAGAGGGGATTTTTGGGGTGAGGGGTGGGAGGAGTTTTCTTCAGCATCATTGTTTAGTGGGAGACTAAGTGGAAGCACCCAGTTTCTCTGCCTCCTGGGAAAATCATGTGCATGGACCCTAGCCTGTCCCAAATACCCACCAGCTCCAGCAGAAAGGTGCAGCTGAGGTGGGCAGGGCTCCAAGGCTCTGCCTTGGGCCTCAGGATGGAGTCCACACTGGCCAACAACCCTGCCTCCCTCCCCGATGAGCTAAGCAGCTTGTGAGAGTCATATTCCCTTTGGATGCCTCTCTCTAAAGTGACGGGTTGGGCCATGGGAACTGCGAGAACCTTCCGCACTTAGATTTTGTGCTCTGGGATTCTGTCCATAAGCCAACTGGTGGCTTCGGCCAGTCAAGAGCATCTCTGCAGGGAAGGAGGTGTCTCTGTCCATCAGATCCCAGAAAACATGAAAACGGGGAGTTGATGTGGTTAGAGGCAGGCTGTGGAAGGCAAGAGCACAGTGATGCTTTTCAGAGGACGGAGGACTGTATGGGTGGCCAGCGGTGGGCACTCCAAGAGAAGAGACCTGGACGACAGTACTACAGAACCCCACAGACGGGAAGATGTCAGAGCACATGGGGCCCTTCTAGGTGGTCCCGGGTTCTTGCCCTTCCTCCTGTACCTTCTGTGCTATGACCAGACTTTTCCTCCTGGGTGTTTGCCAGTGAGGGCTGAACCATACTGAGCTACATTTTTCAGAGCCAAAAATGTCAAACTGGTGGAGAAATGTCAAACTAGGATCTAAGAAACCTCAACTCGGGCCATTTCTTGACCAACAAATGTTCAATAGGAACTCAGCCTGAGGAGCTCAGAATACAGACTACGGCTTCCCCGATAAGGAGCATGTGTTCTCTAGGATGTAGGCACAAGAGATGGTTGTGTGCCCTGTATAATATTTGGATGCTAGTGTTTTGAGCCAAAGCATTCTGCCATGGGAGATGATGGTAGTGAGCTCTGCTTTTGGCTTCCCTGAAACAGAAGGTCAGTGCTTGACAAGTCCAGAGGTGACCCAGGTCTTGGCACCCAGGAAGCATATTATTTTCTCCATATTTCTGGATCCCGTGTTTGGTGCTGGTTCTCCCGGGAGTCCTGGAAGAGTCTGGCATTGCCAATTCGAGGTCCTAATTCCTTGCAACCTCAGTGCTCCAGCACCGGAAGTTGACAAAGCACCTTCACACTCATTATCTCATCTGACCCTCACAGTGTCCTTCTGAGGTCTCCTTGGCAGCACTGTTATCCCCTCGTTGTAGATGAGGAAACGGAGGCCAAAGGGAGTTGGCAACTAAAAGGTCCAAGATGAGGCTAGAACACTCAGAGGCCATAAAGGAGACAGCAGTTCAGAGCTTCAGAAGAGACTCCAGAAACTTCAACATTCATCTTCCAGGAATGGACAGACCAAGCAGGGAGACGATCAGTAAGGACACAGTTGACCCGAAAAGCATTATCAATCCCCAAGACCTAACTGAGGCTTATGGAACACTCCACACGACAAGAGGAGAAGAGGCTGCTGTTCATATGGGACGCTCAGCAAGAGAGACCGCATTCTTGACCCGAAAACACATCCTAACAAATTTAAAAGAACAGAAATCATACAAAGTCTGTTCTCAGACTGCAATGAAACTGAACTAGAAATAACAGAGGAGAGCTGGGAAAGCCCCAAGACTCTGGAGATTAAACAACACGCTTCCAAGTAACACTTGAGTCAAAGAAGTCTTGAGGGCAGCTGGGGGTGAGGCCAACTTGGGCTCAGATCCTGACTCTGTGTCGTCCTCCCAGGTCGCCTTGGACAATTATCGGTCACTGCTTGGAGCCTCACCTATTTCCTCTACTAGAGGACGAGATAACGCTCCTCCCTCCCTGGGTGGCGATGAGGGAAGCACAAGGTTGGCCCGTAACACAATGAGCACACACCCAACCCCCTGAACACACCCAGCGGTGGTAGCTTTCACGTCCCTGTTCTGCCCAGTGCTGTTCCCCACCAGCCGGCTGTGCTGGAGAACCCCGTCCCCTATCTTACCACTCCCCGACCCCATACCAGCTCACTCTGCCAGAGAAAAAGAAAAGCAGATGTGACCCTGAATGCTGAGCCTTCTCTCCTCTGTACCAGTTGGCAGCCATCTGTCTGGGCAACCCCAACTGGCAGAAGAAGCCTCTGTGTCCATCCATCCCCACCAAGCGGTGACTGCCACTTGGAATACTGGCACCAAAGAGAGGGCTCTCCTAGTCATGGGGTGTGAGATGACTCAACTGTTGGATGATCCAGTAAAATCTCACCCGAGACTATGTGAAAGGGAACTCTACTGCAAATCTCGCCAAACTCTGAGGAAAAAAAAACAAAACACCCAGCTCATCATGCAGACAGGCCTACTGTCTTCTTCTCAAGATCTGATTGCACAACTAATGAAAAAGATGTTTCCTGAAGTTTGAAAATGTTGCACAAGGCTCTGACTCATTAAGACAGGGCTTATTCAAATTTGAAAATTATCAAAAATTCCAGCCACTACAATATGCCTTCCAAAACCATCATGTGCCCGAGGAGACATGATTATCTCCTGGTGAGGGACCAGCTGCTGTCACGTGATGCTGTGGAGGACTGTTTTTATGGAATGCGCTGACTTCACACTTTGTCCTAGGAATCTAAAATAATAGGTTATCTGTAGACTCCCAAATTTTTTTTTCCTTAAGATGTGACAAATCTTTCCTCGTGAAGAAGTCCCAAAGCATGGAAACCAAACAAAGCATCATTCAAGAAGGTCCTGGGGCTTCTATATCCCGCTGTCTCTGGAGCATCACCAACTCAAGAGTGACATTTGTAAAATCCCAGGGATTCCAGACACGCAGCTCTTCATTCAAGAGAAGTCACACATGCCTCAGACGAACCAGACAACAACTGGGGGTTTCAGCAGGTGACAGCCAAGGTGGTATCTGACTCCCTCTGCCCAGAGAAACTTTTCTAACGTATTCACTGGCAAATTCCAAGGCAGCCTCCAGCACACAGGTCCCACATCACCCTCCTTCTCTGTGATGCCGTCTTTAAGCCACCTGCCCACCTTATCCGCAGGGAGACATCCTCACTGCACTTCTCCACTGAGCTGACTCCTTGTTAGATGTCTTGATGATGGGGATGGTGATGGTAAATGTTATTACAGCTAATATTGACCCAGTTCTAGTAATGCACTGGGCACAGCTCTAAGCACCAAAAACATATAATTGAGTGCTTCCATCTTTCAACAATCCTGGGACATGCGTATGCGATGTATGTATTTTTATTATTTTACTGATGAGGAAACAAGAGACTTGGAGAGTTCGTCACATACAAGTCACACATTTAGAAAGTGGTGCTCTGACTCCTTAAGCCAGGTATGATATGACCTATTACGAACTCCTTGAGATCATAGGCTACACAGCTTTACTCACCTGTAATTCCCTATACTTGGACCTTCTGAGTACACAGTAGGTGCTCAATAAATGCTCTGAATGAATTAAGAAATAGCACTCATGTCACTAATTCTGAAACCTGGACTCAGCAACCTTCCAGCAGCAACAGACATGTGTCTTCGCTGCCACTCATTTCTGTCCTTCAGCGAGTTGTCCATTGGTACCTGTCGGTGGCTCTAGTCACATGTCACCCAGTAGCACTGGGCCACACCAACTTCCCGGCCATTTCTGGGAGCCTTCTGGAAAAGCATCTGGAATGACTGTATGTCTCAGTTTCTCAGTAGAGATGGGGAAGGAAGGATAAAGGGCTCGGGGAGGATTCTCTCCCCAGAGGACCCATGCAGCCTGGCCTCAGAGCCCCCAGGTCAGCAAGGGGCACCAGGTTCAACAGAGCTTATACCTTGGGGCTGGGCATGTCACCACGGTGGCCATCCAGGGGCTTTCAGCAGCCAGCACAAAGTTGCAGTGCAAGGTCACCAGGCCCAAGATGGGCCAAAGGCATTCAACACCAACCTTGGCTTGAATCATCAATAATTTGAGAAAAAGAAAGAACGCTTAAAGACGCCAGCCCAGGCTCTAAAACACTGATGAGGTTACCACAATTCTTCAGAGACTCATTTTCCTACAAGAATCACACACCATTCCAGCTAGAAGAGCCCTCGGAGAGATGTGGTCCAATCCCCTCATTGCCAAGGCTCTGAGAGGTCAGGGGCTGGTCACCTGGCCAGGTAACAGCCTAGGAAGGGTCAGGGCCAGTCTCCGCCTGCCGCCCCCTCCACCCCTTCCAAGGAACCCTCACCCACTGCCAAGCTTGATTTCTTCTTCAAATTAAGCCTGACCAGAGCTATTCACTTGAAATATAAGCTCATGGAAAGTCTGATTTCTCAATCCAAGGCATCAAACTGCGTCCAGGAGCACACAACGGCAAACGGACTCAGGATCCAGCCCCGCAGTCCCGAGGCTGTCGGGCGTCTGACCGCAGTTAGCTCATGGTCCCAGCCATAATCTCTTACTGAATGCAGTTATTTTAAGCGCTAATGCAACCTATTTACAGCCCTTCTGGATGGAATGAAGTTACTCAAACGCTTGGCTTCTATACTCTTGGCTTACTAATTTTATAAAACCTCAATATTTTAACTCTTTAGCAAAACCAACAGAGAATAAAAGACGATAATCAACCAGAGTGAGCCAAGCCTTATAAACTGTTCAGAAGACATCTAAGCCAGTGGTGGTTCTGCATCAGGAAGGCGTGACCGGCCTCCACCTTCAGAAGCCCTCCCTCATCAGGCCTGGCATGAGACCAGGATGGGGAGTTCCTGGGCTTGGAGACCTCGGGACTGCGGGCTGCTGCTTGAGGGGGGCTTTCCCGGAGTGAGTGCTAGGAGAAACGGACTAGACTCCTGACGTTTGGAGAGCTTTTTTCAGGCTCCCTTCCTGGCTTCCTGTCCATTTTTAGCAGAGATCTGCAAGGCTGCCCATTCTGGCTGGTCTGTTGCAATGTCTGGGAGTCCAGAGAGACCTTTCTCTCCCCAAGAGCAGAGGCTTGGGGCCTGGAGCTCTGGTCTGCAAGCATCTTTATCACAGCCCCTTCTGCTTTTTTGCTTTCCTTCATCAAAGGCTGCCTTGAAGGCAACTGGGGGCCACAGTGTCCTCCAGCCCCCGCACTGGTGGAGAGAGAGCTGTGTCGTGTCCTACGTTTCATCTCAAGGCCACGGCCATCTGGAGCACTGTTTATTTCAGCTATTAGCTTCAGCTTAGCTGGGGTTGGCTTATAATCTCAGTTTCTCTGTCAACAGCACAGCATGGTGATTATGAATGGGCTGTGGACCAGATGCATGGGTTCAAGTCCTGGGCGAGGTGCTGCTCTGGGACTCTCTCTCCCAGCTATAACACAGGAAGGACTGCAGGACACCCTCCCAGGGTGGTGAGAAGAATCAAATGGGTTAACACGTACCTGGCACATAACAAGCACAAAATGTATGTAACCCTCACTATCAGACTATTATTAATTGCAATTTCTTTCTTTTTTGTAGTCCCCTGACTGGTATGTAATTTTTGCATTAAACTAATCCAAACTGCTCCTGGTGGCAGATGACAGCTTTGTTCTGTGGTATAACCATCTACTTTCTCATCCAAACCCTGACAGCAGTGTTGATTTCTGAAATAAATGATTTGCCGGCACATTTCCAGCACCATGATTAGAGGCTCTCTCTGAAGTCTTTGTTAAACAGCTTATAGATAAAAGGGCTTTCCTTTGGATGGTGACACATTTGCCATCCAACGATCCACTGTGGCTCCCGGGTGCCCCTTGCCAGCATTTCCTCCCTCCTGTCCGCCTGGCTCTCTGCTCCAGACAAACCCTCCTCATGATCCTGTGAGTCGTGGAGCCGCTCCTGTCTGGGGAGCTCCTTCTCCACATCCTCGCTCCAACTCCAGGCTTCTAGTCCAACAGCACCTCCTCCGTAAGGCCCCCCATGTCCACTCCAGCTAAAACAGCACTCCTGCCAAGCCTCTCAGCCAGAGCCGGCGGCCAATTCACCGCATTTAACAATGACGTCAGGTGACCTGCTCGTGGGCAGGGCTTCCACTGAATGAAGTCTTGGCTCCCAGGCTCCTGTCCTCAGAGGTACCTCCGGGAAGTCAAGGGCGGGTGGAGTGTTCGATGAGGGGAGAAGGGCAGCAAAAGCGAAGCTTTCCATTGAAGAAAGACTGGATGGCCGTGTATCTCCAGCACCTCTTGTTTCTCCATTCATTCACTTATTCATTCATCATCCACCCACCTATCTGCCAGGTGCCCCAATGTGCCAGGCAGACACACACAAGCAGTGCCAGGCGCACTGCAGTGCTCAGTAAATATTTGCAGGAAGAAAGAGGGACAGAGGAACATGGCTTTGCACCCTGTCTGTCTCTCCGGCATTTCTAGACCGCCAAGCTTATCCTTCCATGGCTGTCCCCACACTGGCTCTCCCAGGAGCCTGCCGCAGGCCTGATGGCCAGTGGGAGAGGACCTGTTTCCCTTCACATGGTGACTATTAACAACTCTGCCAACTCCAAGGCCTGCTAAGTGACTCCACCTCACTGGCAATAAATTAGGTGTTTGGATAGTGCCAGTTACTCCAGACCCCGCGCAGCGAGACTCCAAACAGTAACAGCTGGCTTGTTTTTGACATAAGCGTACAATGTGCTTTTTTAAAGTCATCACCTCACACCCAGACTATTGCACTAGCCCTAACTCCGCGCCCTGGTACATTCTGCATTCCACCACTAGGCTGGTCCTATCCAGGAATTTTTTTTTTTTTTTTTTTGAGCTGCCCTGGTTCAAGAACATCTGAGTACGCGTAGCACAGGCCAGCCTCTTCGGCCCCGGTACTCTGTGCCAACAGCCGGGTCACTCTGGATGCCTTCCCCAATCATTCCCAGCCACACCAATCTATTCACCACCTCCCAAACAAGACTTTGCTCAGCCTTCTCCCCAGGCCACCTGGGATGCACTTCCTGCCCTCCCCGCCCCTTCCCCCCCAGAAACTTCCTTTACCCTGCCTGACCTCTCTTCCCCAGCCTTGAGTTAAGCACTGGGTTGCTTTTGAGTATGACTGTCTGGAGGTTCAAATTCCAGCTGAGTGGCCTTGGGCAAGCAGTTCCCCCACCCTTAAGTGAGAATGACAGCAGGGGCTCCCTCCTCGCCAGGTGGTGAACGCGAAGTGGGGTCACACCTGTAACACACCTGGCGCACGGACTCAGCACGTGTTTTCATGCCCATACCTCAGACGCTGCAGGGTCCCTTCTCTCCAGCATAACTCTCCTCCACCCTCTAGTCTGTTTCCTGAGGGCGGAGGCTGGCTCTCTGCTCCCCTGCTGCTGGAATACACCATCTCTGTCACCTACCCCATTCTAGCACCTTCCTCTCTGTGTCAGTCAAACTGTGCAGGCCCTACGGCCGCATTATTTTCCTACAAAGAAAACCTAGACCAGCCCCTCACGCTGGGCTCCCCGCTTTCCCTTTCCATGCACTGGCCACGGTGAGGAGGCAGCGTGTGGCTGCAGCCAAGTGCACTGCCAAGCAGGGCTGGCCCGTCCCTTCCCCGCTGGATTGGCCAACGCTGAGCTCCGTATTGTTTTTCCACATGGTCTCTCTGACTGGAGAGCAGAAGCATCTCTCCGGAAGGTCCCGCGAGAGAGTTAGACGATCGCTCCACCCTTCGCCCCATCACCACCACCTCCCCCGCCAAGACCGGGCTTGCTGATAGAGAAAAGATGCGTAAAGAGGGAAAGATGTACACTTCTTCCTCATCCCTAACCCTCCCTCCCCAACCCCTGCCTCTGCATTTTTCGTGATCCATTGCCACGTTCAGCTAATTCAAAAGGAGTCACTTTCATTTTTGTAGAGTTGGCTCAAAACGGGAAGCAAAGCAGTCAGCGACGCCGCTATAATGCCCGCGGTAGTAAACCGGTGCCTGCCCAGGGGGTCACCTGGGGAAACTGGGGAGCTGGACGGGCAGTACTGTTACTCTTAAATAAAAAGTTAAAGTTTTCAGTGACAGGATAAGTAATTTTTAAAAAATGAATGCATGCTTAATTTTAAAGGGGGGAGGGGCGCAGATACAGAGAAGGAAGGGAAAGCCCCAGAAATTAGTCCTTGTCCCAACGCCTCGGGCTCGCTCAGTCCAAGGCACCTTTCCCAGCCCCTAACTTCTCTACTCTCTTTATGCCTACATTCCTGTCTTGTTTGTCCCCCGGGCCCTGATGCAGTGTGGCCCCCCGCGGGGCACCCAGCAGCCAGCCATTGAGCGGGATGTCCCGTCACCCGGGCTCCGGGCTTAGGGACAGAGCGCGGCCAGGACCCGCCGCGCGCGGAACCGACCCTGGGCTAGGTGCAAAGCTCGGTTCCGAGGAAGCCAGCGGAACGCTGCCACCCCGGGGCCAATGCCCGCCTCTCCCAGCCAGTGGGTACTCGGAACACCCCTCAACACTTCGCTGTCCGTCGGCCAGCCCGTCAGTCCCGCGGGGGCGGGTCGGGGACGGGGCAGGGAGACCCGGGAGCTCCCGGAGTGCAGGTACCTTGGCCGCAGGCGCCGCGCTGCAGGACGATGACCGGCGGCTGGTGCAGACTCTCGGAGCGGCGGCTGGCGGCGCGCAGCTGGCACAGGTTGCCGTAGGTTTTGGCGTCGCTGCCGCACACCGGCTCGCTGCTGGCGCACACGCAGAGGCCGGCCTGCGCGCGCCGCCGCACCGTGGCCGAGGCCGGCACCCCGAAGGGCACCACGCACTGCAGCCCCTCGCCGCACGGACCCTCCTGCAGACCGCACTCGGCCCCCTCCGGCGCGCCGCACACCTCGCAGCAGCCGCACGCGTCGCGGACGCGGCCGCCCTCGCAGTGTCCCGGCGGCGGGGCGCAGCGCGAGGGCTCGCAGCGCTCCGGACACCCGGCGGCGCCGGGCGCCGAGCGGCCGGACCGAGGAGGCAGCGCGGAGCCGGGCGCCGCGAGCAGCAGCAGCAGCAGCGGGAGGAACGAGGCGCGCGGGGGCTGCATGGCGGCTCCGACGGCAGCGGCGGCGGCGGGCTGGGCGAGGGCCTGAGAGCAGCGCCGGGGAGAGCGCGGGAGGGACTCGGAGCGAGCGGGTGCGAGTGCGCGCGGCCGCGCGGCCCAGCCCATTGGCCTCGCGGCGGTGACGAGCCGCCTTGGGGACGGGCACGGCGCCCGGGAGGGGGGCCGGCCGGATGGCGGGAGGGCGGGCGGGCTGCTGGACCGGGGACCGCCCGCGGCGGGGGCAGGGCGGGCACGCCTGGGCACGGCGCGGCTCGTGGGCGCGGGCGGGGCGGCGCGCGGGTGGGTCAGCCGGCTCTCTGGGCTCGGTTTCCCGGTCTACGCTTCCCACGTAGCCTCCTTTCGCGGTTTCCCTCCCCGCGACTCGCGACCTTAAAATGAAAAAGAGGCTCTACACAGGGGAACCGGCGGCGGCCCCGCGCGCGAGCGCCCGGGAAAGTTCCCGCAAAGTGCCGAGTTGGGGTCCCGCCCCGGCCGCGGGAGGGGCCGTGGCCCAGACCCCGGGCGGCGGTGACACCGCTCGCCCCGGTCACGCGCTCCAGAGGAGGAGGACGAGCACCTCTCTGGAACTGACCCCAGTGCGCGGCACGCGAGACCGTGACCGTGGACCCTGTGCAGCTGTACAAAGAAGGCGGGGCCCGTGGACCTGGCAGAAAGCCAGCGCCCAAACCCACCGTTAAGTGAAAGAAAGAGAAGAGCAGAAGTAATTAGAATATAATCTTCAGAATGAGATTCTTTTGAAAAGTTGTTATGGGTGGGATGCGTGCTTGTACATGTACGGAACAGCTCCGGAAGGAAACGCGAGAAGCTGATAATGCGCGGAGTCGGCGGGGGATTCTTGGGTGGGAGAGGGGCGTTGTAGTGTTTGAGTTTTTCACCACGTGCATGATTATCTCAATACATTGTTGTTATTAAATGGAAGAGTTCGCCTTTGATCTTGCACTTGAGAGACCTCAGTGCATCATTTGGAACAGATGCCAGTCTCGGCGTCCCCAGGAGGAGCAGTGGCGACCCTGGAGATGGGTCCCCATGCCCAGGCTGTGCCAGGCCGGTGGCGGCCTCCAAACCAACACCGAGCAGACGGGCAAAGCTTGCGCCGGAGGACCCAGAAAGAGGCGGGCTCGCGCAGCCTTGGGCCAGGCCGGGCAGAGGCTCCCAAGGGCGAGTGGGTACAATTGGGCTGAGACGGCCGCCCTTGGTGGGGAGGGGCGCTAGACGCTTAGTGACTTTTCACCATTCTTCTGTATTTGCGCACGTGGTACTTTTCCAACAAAAACAGTATAAAAGTAAAATCCAAATATGTATAACCCTCCCCCCCTCAGAGCACCTCCCAATGTGAGGTAAGTTAGCATCCAGGGTCCAGAGGCATCCCTGGGACCAAGATCCCTGAAGAAGGAGGTCCAGCAGCCTGGGGCATGACAAAGACGTTGGGGTCCCCAATCGGGATCCCTAGACCCCATGGCAGTACTTCCTAAAGCCAGAACCTCATCCTTGTGGGAAGTGAGGCCTTCATCCACAATTCACTTAGCCAGATACTGATGAGGGCAATACCTCTGCTGATGAGAGGCTCTGAGTGCCTGGCTAGCTGTGATCGCCCCAAAAGGGGGTGGACTGGGTGAAGGGAATAATTAGCAAAGTCCCATCAGGAGATAAACACTTTCCCCACTGCAGTTCAGCGGGCAGATGAGATCAACGGGGCCTGAGGTGAATAAATTGGTGAAAACTTCTTTTCATCCCAATACTCGTATTTGACAGATGACAACACTGAGGGCCAGAAAGGATAAGTGACTGCCCAGAGTCACACCACAAGTTAAGAGTGATGGAGCCAGGACACCTTCTAAACTCTGCAAGCTCCCATTCCACCCTCCAGCCAAGTGGCCAGACTGCAGAGTGAACTAACCGATTCAAAACAAAATGTGACCACAGCTTATCCAAGCTCCTCCCTTGTCAGAGAATAAGTCTCTGAGGATCCCACTGAGTCCCCATCACTCCCTTGCCCCGTTCTCCATCCCATCCCCCCACCACACACTCTTTACTCCCCCAGCGCTGAATAACTTGCATTTTCTGGAGCATACCTTCCTGTTTAAAGTTTCTGTGCCTTGCTCATGCTCTCCTCTCTACCTGAAACGCCCTTCCTCCCCTCCAGTGTGAGTTACCATGACCTAGTGAAGGAGGCAGGAACCATGTCATCTGATGGGCTTGGATCCCAGATCCCACTTTCGGTCCTTAATTCTGTGACTTTCTGCAAGTTGTGTAAGGCCCTCAGGGACCTTCACCAAGAAAATGGCAGTGACTGCGGGTCTCCCTGGAGCAACTGACCTAAGTGTGTTTTTGGCAATAGAATCACTCCCGTGATGGTTCACAGCCTAGAAGAGGTGTTTGACTGTGATGATCAGAAGTGCAAGCTGTAGACGCCACACGGCAGTTCTACCAGGGAAGCAAGATGTACCTCCCTGCCATTGAAAGCCATGCTGGTGTTTTCATCTGGAGGAATCAACAGAGGGAGGAATGGAAGACGGAGCAGTACCTGAGAAGCAGGATTGGAAATGCCCAAGATTTTAGAAGGACCACGATCACATCACGATCATCTCCCAGGTGTGAGTGCAGCTCACCTCCCTGCTCTGAAGGTAACACAGATCACTGAGGAGACAACTTGACCGGTGGTGTCCCAACAAGTCCATGGATGCTCAGTTAAAAAAAATTAAAGTCCCTCTAGAAGGATTATGGGAGCCCTGAACAGTCCACAGAGGATGTTCTGTGTTTGCCATTGTGTGTCCATGAGAGGGCACATTTGAAAGGACGCAGAATAAAGCAGGTGAAACCTGGCATCATGGGCTCATCACTGACCTTCCCTTTGTCATAACATCTCCGTATCTAGAAATAATGCTTTTGATCTGAAAGGGTTACTCTTTCTCTCCTTCATTTCTCCCCCACTCTGATGCCATTCATAAAGACAGTTTCTTAAAAGATGCATTTTTTTAATACACCATGGAAAGTCATTTCTCACTCACTGGGTCTGGGCACAGATTCCTAGAGAGGATTTTTCCAGAGAAAAGGGGGCAATTCTGAAGCCACACAGGCAAGTTCCCTGCCATCCTCTCTGTGGCCCAGATTTACAGCTTGTAAGCCTTAATTTTGAACAAAGTCAAGTCTATTCATGAATAATGAACAATGAAACACCATGGTTGCCAAAGCCTGGGTTAGGAAATGGGGCTTCTGCACTGGAACAAAGCAGACATGCCTGTGCTTCCCAAAAGGAGAAAGATCTCCCACGTGGGGCCTCCTGACTGCAGGAAGGACCCTGAATGGGTGGGGGCCCCTACTGCCTTTCCTAATCCACAGGACTGGAAGCTCAGTTCCTCAAGTAATATTCTGACTCTTCCAGTCTTCACACTCCCCTACGCCCTGATTTCTCTCAGTCCCACTCAAACGAAGTCCAGACTTCTTATCTTGACATCCAAAGTGCTCCATGCTCTCATCCAAGCTGCCCTCAAGCCAGGCTGTCCTCTGGTCGCAGGGGGCCAGATAGCCTGAGTTTCCACTAGCACCCATTTCCCCCCTCTCCATAGTAACAGAACCCTGGCCCCCCAGATAAAAGGTGACCTCTGAGCTGGTTCTGGCTCCCTTTCCTCCTATCCCCTCCCGCCACTCCACAGTCAGAAGGCCATCACCTTCTGTGACGACAGGCACTCCCTGGTCCTGCTTCCCTGAAGACAGTCTGTGTTTAGTTCAAGAGAAACTTCTTGAGCATCTGCCAGACACTCTCCTGGACACTGGAGATGTGGTAGTGAATGACTGAGCCCCTGCCCCCAAGGAGCTCAAAGTCCAGCATTTCCTGCAGTGACGGGAACACTCTCTACTTGTGCTGTCCAGAACAGTAGTCACTATGTGTGCCTGCTGAGCATTGCACATGTGGCAAGTGGGACTGAGAAACTGAATTTTCTTTTTCTTTCATTTTAATTCATTCAAGTGTAGATAGCAGCACGGGTGCACCCCGTGAGCTACATGAAACCAGCGCCTGTTACACTGTAGAGAGAAGGATAAGAAAACACATGCAGGGGCACTGGGGAGAGGGGAAATCGGGATGTTAGAGAGGTACTGACTGAGCTGCATCTTGGGGGGTGGGCAGGACTTCCCTGGGGGTCGATGTTATGAGTCCACCCTGTTGGGGAAATTCAAGCGTGGCTGCAGGCAGGAAAGGGGTCCCCGTGGGCAGGAGAGGCAGCTGGAGTGGGGGCCCAGGTTGTGAAGGGCTCTGCTGTCCTCCTAAGGAATTTGGGCTTGCACTGATGCTGGTGAGAAGTTCCACTAGGCTTTTAAGGAGCTGTGTTTTGGCAGAATCACCATGCTGCAGTATGGATGGTAGACTGAAAAAAGTGGATTCAGTAACAGGCATTTTTAAATATAGATTTTAGGTGAAGGAGCACTTTGAATTATATTGAAGTTGCAGTTAGCTTAACTCAATGGGATAAGAAGGAAAGAGATTCCATTAGCTTTGTAATAGTTAATTCATTTCCACAGCGACCTCTTCCCAGCAAACCCCTCCTTCAAAACTAGTGCCAATGGTGAGGATGTTTAAAATATTTTTGAGATCTTCTAAAGCACTTTAGAAATATTAACATTTCTAATATCAAATCACAAAATATTCATGTCTATTAATTAAAGAAGGACCCTCCTAAAACCAGTCTAGACCGGGCTGCTGCTCTGTGTCCTTTCAAACCTTCAGGACCTATAATTCAGATCTTTCATTAATTTAGACTAACCTGTCCCGTAAATCAACTGCAAAAGACCAGCAGTCCATGTTTGCACTAATTGGATCTTTCCAATATATTTGTTTTAGAAAATTAAAAGCGCATGGTGCATGACCAATTTTTTCCACTCTCAGTGACCAAATATTGGACAGACCCAAGTTCAAATAGATCCACAGGCAGCCACCAAAGTGTAATGAATGACAGCTTGTCGATTTTCTGTCATTCAGGAGCAGCGTGAAAAGCTGAACAGGGTCACATGTAGAACATTCTGCCTTTCAGGCAAGATTGTTTGACTTTTTTATTTTTTGGAGGGGAGGATGGGAACCAGCATTTACTGAGCACCGGCAGATTCCCAGTAGTTTAAAAATACAAGCCTTACAACAACCCGTAGTGTAGGTATTATTATTATTACAAACTTGTTTTTTAAATAAGGAAACTGAGGCTTGGAAAAATCCAGGAAATTACTGAGGTCATGCAGCTCATCAGTGTTAGAGGTGAGATCTGGTACCCAGGTCATTCTGTTTCTTGCCACTTGTGTGTAATTAACTCTTCCTGGCCAAGTTGGAAAAAATTTCATGGAGGAAGTGACCTTGGAAAGAAGGCACAGGGAGTATGTCTAAAGGCACAGAATTATGACAAGGCTGTTTAAAGAGCAGCGAGGAGCTCACTTTGTCTAGACAGGTAGGAAATAAGAATGGGAAGGGAGATTGGGGCAAGTTCATGTGCCTTGCTGAGGAGTTCGGATGAGTCAACACAAACCAGCACCACATCACAGAAAACAAACCAAAATGCAAACCCCGCTGATCGTGGGTTGATGATATCACCTTTATGTAGCGAACGAAGGTAGCATCCTGCTTGCCTCTTGGGTTAGTCACAAAATGTGCCCTGGAAAATATAATTCAGAAATTAGTTGGAAAAACACTTATTGGGAAAAAAAAAAAACTGCCTTCAGAAAAGGTTTTTTTTTATTTTTAAAGAAAATATTTTTTTAACATTTAAGAGTTTTTTTTGAATGTATAGTTCTTTTTTAAAGGATGTTTCATATTTTTGTTGATGTATTTATTTTGGACCTCAGTGCAGAGGATAGAGTAAACATATTTTTTATATTTTTCCACTCTTGCTTCTTTATGTATTTATTTATTCTCTTTTATTCACATATCCATCTCCCCACCTCTGTCCTGCTGTCAGTCATTCTAATGGTTCAATGTGTTTCTGCAAATGATATTGTTTGTAAGCGTGCATTTGATTGAGGTGTAATTGACATATACCATTTTATTAGTTTAAGGTGTACAACACAATGATGGGGTATTTATATATTATGAAATGATCACCACAGTAATTCCAGTCAACGTCTATCATCATGAATAGATACACACTTTTTTCTTGTGATGAGAACTTTTAAGATCTACTCTCTTAGCAACTTTCAAATATGTAATACAATATTATTAACTGTAATCACCATGCTGTACATTACATCCCCAGGACTCGTTCATCATATAACTGAAAGTTTGTACATTTTGACCCCTTTCACCCATATGTGAACCAGATCTGACCCCCCTTCACCTGTATGTGAACAAAGTCACATACAGAACATGCTGTCTTTTAGGCAAGATTGTTTGACTTTGACTCAAGGAAATTATGAGCCAGAATTTTAAAGGTGCTTGTGAAAAGACTGTTTAAAGGGAAGGGGGGGTTCCAACTTTTGAGTTATCTCACCATCTAGTTATATAGGCACTAAAGTACCCCAAAGTGTCAAAATTCGAAAAGCATTAAAAAGCTTAATTGCTAAGTTTATTTAGCAATAGGATCTCTAAGGCGCTTGGAAGTCAACCAACTTGACCTAGAAGGCCCAGATTCTTTCTCTGCAAACTTGAATTGTTGTTTTCTTACATATACTGCCAAGTGTTTTTTGTTGTTTTTTTTTTTTTTTTTTTTAGTCCTTAAACTAATGAAAACCACGAGATACGTAAAGCTGTGAGAATATAAAAGAATTATGCAAACTTCCCAATGTCTACTTTAAAAACCCGGACCAGAAGGCACTGATGGCTGAGGTCTCTGCTTCCATTGGTGTTTACCCCAAACCCCACCACCAAGTGGAGGGGCTGCCCAGATGGCCTTCTACAGGCTTTGGGATTCCACTAACCTGGTCACATCCTCCCAACCAGCTCATCTTCCTGTTTCCTTTGTCTGGCGCAGAGTAGGTGCACCGCAAATATTTGTTAACATTCTTGATGCACCAGATGCAGAGAACAAGTACTTTGAATTACATGAACCAGAGAAGGTCTGGTCCTGCCTGGACCTCCCTGTGGCCATAGTTACTAGACCAGGTGTCTCAAGCCTGAGCGTGCACCTGGAGGGCTGGCAACAGCTCAGATGCTGAGCTCCACCCCCTAAGTCTGATTGGACAGGTCTGGGGTAGCCCCGAGAATTCGCATTTCTAGCAAGTTTCAGTGGTGTCTGGAGACACCACTTTGGATAACAAGGCACTAGTCGATTCATCTGTGTCCCCTCTCCATCCTTCTCTGGTTGCAAACCTGTCTCCATATACACCCTCCGGGTGGTATTACGGGGCAGAAGCAAGGCTTCCATGGGGGAGCAAATAACCGGTCTCAGAGTGGCTTCCTCGGAGTAAGTCTTACGAAGTGAGTGGGAATTAGGGGCCAGTGGGTAGGGAAGAACAGAGCACAGACAGCCACTGCTCTGCTTTATTGAATATGAAGGAACCCGGGCTTCATCTAGATACAGGGTTTTAATCAGGAGCAGGATATGCTCCGATTTGTGTGTTGGAAAGACCACCAGGACCAGGGCAGAAGCTGGTCTGAGGGATGGGGGAGTCGACGAAGAGGGGTGGTCTCTGGAAGCAGGTTCTGAAAGGAGAGAGAAGACACAGTATCGACAAGGATTTTAGCAGCTGGGATCCTGTTGTGCAACATGGAAAGAGTTTGCCCCTCTGCTTGTAACCAGCTCCCCCCACCCTCGCCCTCAGATGTCAAGCACAGACTCTCCAAGGGCGGAAATGAAGGGCGGACATCCAACTAAGCAGAACGGACTCACTGTCCCGTGCCCTCAGGAGCCCCGGCTCTCCCGTCCTCCTTCTCCTCCCCAGCTACAGCCAGTCCTGGATGGAGAATGTGCCCTGTGCCAGGTGCAGGGGGCATGACACAGTGACCAGGGTGCTGTCCCCGTGCAGGCCGGCTGCACATCTGGTTCAGCTCCGGGAGAGGCATCTTTTCCCAAGTCACACAAAGTTGCCCCAGGGGTTGAGGCATCCTGAAAACTGCCCCAAATTGCTGGTGACCTCGGGGCAGGCGTTCTTTCTAGCTTTCATTGTCTTCTTCAGCGAGAGGGGGTGACAGAGATCCCTGGAATCTATTAGAATCATCTTTTAAAAAAGCTTTTTAAAAAATGACAGTACCAGGAATTTGGCAAAATTGAATAAATTCAGTGAACAATAGTATTGAGTCAGTGTTGATTTTCTGATTTTGATCATTTTACTGTGGTTGCATAAGAGAAAGTTAGTGTTTTGTTTTGTTTTGTTTGTTTTGCTTTGTTTTGTTTTAAGGAAAGACACACTGAAGTATTTAGCGGTCACGGGCCTTCTGTAACTTACTCAAACGTTTCAGAGATGGAGAATGATGTATCCGGGCCTAGGGTACATGAGAGTTTTGTACAAATTTTGCATCTTTTCTCTAACCCTAAAATTATTTCAAAATAAAAAAACTTTTTTAAAAGGGAAAAAAAAGGCACCAAGGAGCACGTGAAAAGATTCTTAACATTGTTAACCATCAACAAATCAGCAAATCAACGCCACAGTGAGATCCCATTTCACACCCACTAGGGTGACTAGAATCAAAAAGCTGGGCGGTAGCAAGAAATGGAGAGGATGTGGAGAAATGGGAACCCTCATTCACTGCTGTTGGGAATGGAAAATGGTACAGCCACTTTGAAAAACAGCCTGGCTGCTCCTTAAATAATTGAACACAAGATTTAGCAGCAACTCCATGTCTAGGTGTATACCCAAGAGACACAAACGAATATATCCAGAAACTGGTGCATTAGTGCTCATAGCAACATTATTCACAATAGCCAAAATGTGGGAACAACCCAGGTGTCCCACTGATGTGGTAGAGCTATATGATGGAATGTTACGCAGCCGTAGAAAAGAACGAAGGACTGATACATGCTATTCATGCCATGACAGGGGTGATCCTCGTGAGAGATTCACCAGCTCTTCCTTGGGATTACCTCGTGATGGACTACCCAAGTGGAGGAAGCCAGTCACAAAAGACTCCATACTCTACGAGTTCATTCACATTCAAGGTCTAGAACGGGAAAGTCCGCAGAGATCGAAAGTTGATTAGTGGTTGCTTAGGGCTGTGGAGGGGCTGTGGGGAGGATGAGGGGATGGAGAGAATATAGCTAAGGCACACAGGGTTTCTTTTTGGAAATATTTCAAAACTGACTGTGGTGACGGTTGCACATATCTGTGAACATACTAAAAACCATTGAATTGTACACTTTTATATGGTGAATTGTATGCTATTTGAATTCTATCTTAATAAAACTGTTTAAAAAGACCCTGAGGGGGGCAGGTGTATATAGCTCAGTGGTAGAGAGCATGCCTAGCATGCATGAGGTCCTGGGTTCAATCCCCAGTGCCTCCATTAAAAAGTAATAATAAACAAATAGCTAAATAAATTTAATTCACCCCCCCAAAAAAAAACACAAAAAAATTAAAAAATAAAAATATTTTTTAAAAGACCCTCTAGGAGTTGTGATTGAGCATCTCTGCTATC
This sequence comes from Camelus ferus, assembly GCF_009834535.1. Lineage (NCBI taxonomy): Eukaryota > Metazoa > Chordata > Mammalia > Artiodactyla > Camelidae > Camelus > Camelus ferus. The sequence continues at coordinate 8,772,450 of NC_045706.1, forward strand.
CAGTTTTCAGGGCCCCCCAGAGACTCCAGTGAGCAGCCTGGCTGAGAATCACGAACAGGCTATTTCTATGTATTGATGCTACATGAATTGCACCCTTCGATAGCTCAGCTGGTAGCATGGGGAACTGCAGAGGTAATTGATGCTACAGGAACACCTGTTTAAACCATCCAGTTTTTCTAAAGCCAGCATAATGTCCTGAGAGATCCAAAATTCGGTGGCACTGGGAATTCCATTTGTCTAATCTTCAGCCCTTATTTAATCAGCCCAAACTGTGTTCAGATGAGCCACCACTTGCCCCCCAACAATCCCCTGCCCACCCCCTGGCAGGAACAGGACACTGCCTGCCCACTGAGCCAGACAGCACCAGCCACACAGCAGACCCTGGTCTCATCTTGGCTGAGTCAGATGTTTGCTCGCAGCGGAAGCCGGGTATTGCCTTGAAGTAATACATTTTCAGCTTGAATTTTCATTTACTTTGTTCCCTTAAACTTGGTTCCATTTGTGACATGACTTCCAGCTGTCACCGTCAGCACTCCTGGATGGCGATGGCATGGCACCGGCAGCGCATTATCCATGATGATTCATGCCGGGGTACTTTTCCACTGGGCCCGCAGCCACAGCCCTTTCTCCATCCTTCCTTAGCGTCACCTCACACCATAGAGTCTGGCATCGCCTTCTCTCCCACTGGACTCCACTTCTTGGGAACAATTTCTGGGTAGCCAAGCCTAACCTAGCACCTGGCACTCAGTTATTAAATTGACTATCAATTCCTTTAAAAAAAAAATTAACTACCCCATTTTAGAACTCAGACCTGAAAGCTGAGTCTCTTGCATTTACACCTGCCTTTCTGCCCCGAAGACCTGCAGCTGGATAGGAGGGAGGGAGAAAAAGCCAGAACCCTCAGCTTCAGGAAGAACAAGCCCAACCACTGTGATCATTCAACGAGATTTCAGGAAATCCTTGAGAAGGGCCCAGTTTCCCTGGTTTGAGATTTCAGAGGAAACAGAGTAACGACCCAGGGGGTTACTTCTGCACTGAACAAGAAATGCAGGATATAAAACTGTGCATGCTGTTTGCTCCTGATTGTTTAAGAAAATGATCATCAGACTCAAACCTAGATGGAACAAAGTCTGAGTGTTAACAGTGGTTCTTTCTGGGTGGAGGGGTGATGGGTGATGGTTGATAGTTTCTGCTTCTTTTTATTTTCTGTACTGACTATTAATACTGGGGGAAATGGGCAATTTAAAATGGAGGAAAGAAGGGGGAGGGTATAGCTCAAGTGGTAGAGTGCACGCTTAGCAGGCACAAGGTCCTCGGTTCAATCCCAGTAACCCCGCTAAAAATAAATAAATAAATAAGTAAATAAACCTAATTATCTCTCCCTACCAAGGGGGAAAAAAAACTAAAATGAAGGAAGGGAAGGTCAAGAAAGCCTCTGGGGGTCTGGGCTCCCTGGGTATGCTCTCCTTGAAGCAGGGGGCCCTCTCTCCTAGGACTCCCCAACATTGGGCAGTGGTCCTACGTTGGTCACTCCTAGTCCCTTAGGCACTTCAAACCCACCCTGTCCCACCTCTGAGCTCAGCTTCTGCCCCGACTGCTTTATAAACTCTATCCATGACTGCCGTCTATGTACTGGGCACACAGTAGACTATGCACCAGGTGCTAAGCATGGAACGAATACAAAAGATTACAGATTGTTCCAAATCTGTATTTTCTGACATTTTAAAATGAGGCTATTTTTCTATGCTTTTTAATCCACCAGGACATCTACATATCTTAAAAAAAGAATTCAACCTTGACATCTTTAGAAAAGCTCTTTTGGTATCTGGACCTGGCTTATCCACTCCCTGTTTTCCCTGTTTTCCTGTCCCCATCCCTAAGGGCCAGTGCTCTGTGTCCTGGAACAAGAAATGGCCTTGCAAATGCTACAGAAGGTGGCATCTCAGGATACCTTCGAAGATGGTGTTTAGATATCACAACATAATTTGACAATAATCAGGACAGCTGGGTATTGGCATATGGATGAAAATACAGTTAAATGGAACAGGAAGGAGCCCAAATCGGACTCATACAAATAGTCACCTGATTTAGCACAGGCACAACTGCAGTTACATAGGGTCATTTCAATAAATGGTGCTGGATCAATTGTCTATTCATATGGGGAAATAAAATTAACCTAGGTCCCATACAGACATCAAACATAATTCATTCAAAGTGGATCACAGACCTAAGTTTGACAAGTAAAAATAAAGAGGCCAGGAGAAGAGAATCCAGAGAGGAAAATATCTTTCTGATCCTGGAGTAGGCAAAGATTTCATAAACAGGACCTGAAATACACCATTAAAATAATTGATAAATACAATTAATTAAAATAAAGAACTTCTGTTCATCAAAAATGTAAAGACAAACCATCAACTGGGAGAAGATATTTACAATACCTGTATTTAACCAAGGGCTTATATTCGGAATATACAACTCAAAAATAAAAAGACAAAGACATTTTTTAAAAATTTGTGTCAAAGATTCATAAAAGACATGCAAATGATGTCAGGAAAATACAGGTTAAAATAACAATGAGACACACCCACAAGAATCGCTAAAATTAAAGACTAACAACCCCAAGGCAGGCAGAATTCTATTTTGACCTCCAAGCTTCCCACCCCCAAGGGTACAAGCTTCATATAATCCCCTCCCTTGATTGTGGACAGGACCCACAGATATGCTGGACATCACTTCTGTGATTAGGTTACGTTACATACCAAAATGGAGGGATTTTACAAATGTAACTAAGGTCTCTAATCAGTTTAACCTTGAGCTAATCAAAAGGAGAGTACCCTGGGTGGGCCTGACCTAATCAGGTGAGCCCTTTAGAAAGGGCATAAGTGCCATGAGCTTAGAGAGGGTCTCCTGCTGGCCTTGAAGAGGCAACCACCATGAATTCTACTGCCGTGTGCAAATGAACTGTCAACAACCATGTGCACCAGAAGAGGACCTCAAGCTCCCATGACCTCCCCACCCCACCCCATCTCCTATCTACAAATCATCTGTGCCTGATGTGGAGCAGAAACTAGAACATCGGCTCCTTGAAGACAGGCAGCTTGTCTGTCCATCTGTCTGTTTCATGGCTGTATCCCAGCACCTCGCACAGAGACTGACACATTGCAAGAACTCAGCACATTTTACATTTAACTGACTGAGAGATGCTCCTCGAAGCTGGAATCCAAATCCAAAGGTTTTGAGACACCCTGTGCCATTCTACACATGGATGGGTTGGTTGTCTGTGTCCATCTCAAGTAAAATGCAGGATTTTTGGATTACAAAGGACTCATCTGAATTTAAAAGAAAATCTTTCATACTGTAGACATTTTGTAATTTTGCTGGTACCTCTATGGGGGCAGATTGTACAGTTCAAACTTTCATTGCCTTCCCTCTGGAAGGATTATGTTAGGTTGGACCACATAAAACTGCTGACAGTTGATCATTTTTGATTAACAAAATGGTAATCACCTATGATTCAACCTCATCCTTCCCTGCCCCTTGGAGGTCAGGCTTGAGCATGTCATTTTCTCTGGCCAATGAAATGTGAGCTTCCATGGCATGTGGCACGTCTGGGCAAAGTTTTAGGAGTGGTTGCTCGATTGGCAAGCATATCTTTTCCCTCTGCCATGATCACCATTTTCCAGGTGGAGGTTACTCAGTTAACCTGGGTTCCAGGGTGAAAACGCAGGTGCAGGGCTATAGCCAATCCATGATGGACAGACGGCCCAACTGATCAATAAACCTCTATGGTGATAAGCCTGCTGGGATCTTCGTCACTGCACTGTGGCCTCACATCTGCTCTCAGATACGTTCTCCTCTGGCCTGCCTTGGAATAGAGGAAACTTCTGTGTGTCTGTCCCCCTTATTTCTTATACCCCAGAGTCCAAGAAAATTTCTTGTTCCTAGGAAGCCCTTGAAAAATATTGATTGAATTTAATTAAGCACAGTATTTCTTCTGCTGGAAATAAAAAACTGGCTGAGCACAACCGAAGACATAGTGTGGGATTTACGAATGCCTGTTCTGCATTTAAGCGTAAGGACAAGAATCCATCACGAGTCAAGCTGTATTATGTCAGCAAAAACCCCAAAATGACGAAGACCCCTTTAAAGATGGAATGGAGTTGTTTGCAGAATCAGAATGAAACCCAGTTTTTAGCATGTGTGCTGGCTTCTCCTCTTGGGCCTTCCTGTTGCTCTAAGCAGGAGGCTGAGGTGCCGCCAGCAGCACTGACACCAAACCCAAGGCAGGAGGGAGCTGGAGGACTCAGGACTAGGTCACGTAGGGCCTTCAGAGACCAAAGGATAAGACCAATGGAAAACTAGCAAAGGTTTTTACTCAGGGGAGTGACAATCTGATATTTTAAATGTTGTGAGAGTGGACTGTAGGGAGACAAGAGTAGAAACAGGGAACTGGGGTGAAATAAAAATGTTCTCAGAAATCATAAATAAACTAGAGTCTATGGAAAAAAGAAACTTTTGTTCAAACAAAAAAATCACCTATGGAAAAATTCTCAAGGCCAAATGGCTTCATGGTTGAATTCTTTGAAACCTTAAATGAACAGATAATTTCATGGTTTTTAACTGATGTAGAATAGAGCACAGGGAAAAATGAAAAACTTTCCAGTTCGTTTTATAAAGCAGACACATGCCAATACTAAAACTTGTGAAAGATAGCCTGCCTTCTTGCCCTGCAAAACAATTTACAAATCAGTATTATTTAGGGGCATTACTAAATATAATGTAAGCAAATCAAGCTGGCATTATATTAAAGATCTCAATAAGAATGAAAGAATAGTATAGTATTAAGAATTTTTTTAATATAATTCACCATATCATCTCAAAAAATTCCCAAATCCCATAAAGAACTTAATACAATTTCATATCCATTTAAGAGAGGAAGTAAAAAGATTTAAAAAACTAAAAATACAAGAAGCCTACCAAAAATATATGATAAAAAATATCTTAACAGCCAGTATCATACATAATAATGAAACCCACAGACATTCCTATTACTATCTGGACTAAAGCACGGATGCCTGGCACTAGACATTCAGGCCAACTCAGTAAGAAACCAAGAACAAAAATCGGGAAGAAGGAGGTAAAAGGATTATTTATGACTGATGATATTACTGTATTACTGAAAACACAAGAGAATCAACCTAAAAAAAATCTTCTAATAATTCAGTATGGTGACTAGCTTAAAAAATTAATTTATACAAACTATTAGCTTTCTTACAGACAACTAATAATAGGAAATAATAGAAAAAAGACACCATCCAATAGAAGTAAAAATAAAATACCTAGGAATTTCCAAAAAACACGTAAGAGCTGTATGACTAAAATTATCAAACGATTTAAATAAAAATTTGACTAAATGGAGAGACAGACTATAATATTACTGGATGGGAAAAATATTACATAACTGGAATTTTCCAATTCCTTCCTCTGTGAATACACAAATTTTTACCAGCTCACGGGCTCCTCCTTTACAAGTACAAAACCTCGATCCCCACCTCAAAGTCTGCAGTATTATTTCTGATAACGCCCAGAGTATTGCACACCACCCCAGAGCAGCAATCGGCTGTTCTTCCTTTGCAAAAATCCAAGACAGTTGTTGGCAGGTCTTCCGAGGGGCAGAGCTCACTGCTGTCCCCAGTGCCAGGGGGTTTTAGTGGGAAGGAACCGCCTCCCTCCCCAGGGTGCTGCCGACCCCCCATCCTGACCCCCGACAATTTGTAAAACCCTCGAAGCAGTATTGTGCTGGTAAGCGCTTAACAACCAGTTCTCTGAGGGGGAAAAATTTTATTGTAAGTTTCCCTGATATGTGGGATAATGTAGCACATGATTTACAAATAATAATAAAATATAACACTCTTGATTGTGAATTCCTGTAGCCAGCTGACTCTCACAGAATGCCTGCTTAGAGAACAGGGGTTAGCAAATGCAATCCATCCCCAGCAAACTGAGAATGCTTTTTACATTTTTGAATGACTGACAAAAACAGTCAAAACAAGAATAGTATTTCATTTCACATGAAAACTATATGCAATTCCAATATCAGCATCCACAGGTAAAGTTATATTGGAACCCAGCCTCGCTCGCTCATTTCTGTCTTGTCTAAGGTTTCTGTTGCTCTGCAGGGGCAGAATGAAGACTTATAACGGGGACCGTGGCCTCCTGCAGAGACTAAAACGTTTGCTATCCAGCCCTGTACAGAAAAAGTTACCAAACCATCATCTAGACAATCAATAAGAGAATAATTCGAGCCCAATTTGTAGCATTTGCCAAATTCCGTGGTATAAATATTCCCACTGTGAGCGCGTCAAGCTACCAGCATGACATCACTGGATGTGGAACTGGGAGGAGAGGCAGAGAGCACAGCGCTACGTGGTCTGCCAACCACACGGCCCCGTGGTGGTAAACAACCCCAAGCGTAGGTAAGAGTAGGTGCAATGAAACAACTCGGAAGTGATGAGTTCTGAGTTCTTTGTTACCTTTGTTCCTGACGTGATTGATTTAATTGTAAGTCTATATAGTCTAACTTTCAAGAATGGCTGTCTTTAACAACCAGCTTACAAAAGTCCCCCCAATTCAACAGTTGACTCTCATGAGCCAGCCCCAGCACCCACTGATTGGAGTGACCAGTGGCCAGGCAGATGTCAGCCCTGTGGCCCGTGTGCACACCGGGTCCCACAGAACTGGAAACACCCTTCTCTGCCACCTGGCCGGGAAGCAGCGGCACCTCTTGTCCCATCTGCAAAGGCAGGTGTGACTCACAGCGTTCTCTGTGTTCAGAGCACCCACCCACCCTTCCTCTGCCTCCAGCACACAGCTTCCAGTCTGCACACCTCCTTCCCCCAAGCGCAGACCAGGAAGATCCCTAGTTAGCTGGGAGACTCACCTGTCCACAGAGTCACCAAACACAGCTAGTGTCTCATTTCACGTGTAATGGGGACGAGCTCCTCGCAACACTATGAACTTGACATAACTTCAAATTTTTAAAAACTAGGATACTTTGGAACTCCAAAATAAAGATTCGGAGGTTCAAAAATTGAATAGAAAAACATTTCTATGAGATTAAAATGTATTATTAACTACAATTACTCATATTGTATGATACTGGCAGAGAACGCTCCTTATTCATGTTACAGAAAGTTCAGAAACGAACTCCAGTCTAAGAGATTATGGCTTGAGTGCCATGACCTGAATGTTTGTGTCCCCCTCAAAATTCACGTCTTGAAACCTAATCCCCAAGGTGATGGTATAAGGAGGAGGGGCCTTTGTGAGGTGAAAAGTTCATGAGGGCTCCACTTTTATCCTTAGGGGAGACCCCAGAGAGCTCCCTCGCCCCCTCCACCATGTCAGGACAGAAGAGACAGCCGTCTATGAACCAGGAGGAGGGTTCCCACCAAACCCCGAAACAGCGTGATCTTGGACTCCCCAGCCTCCAGAAGGGTCCGAAATAAATTTCCATTTTTTGTAAGCCACCCAGTCTCAGGTATTCTGTTGTAGCAGCCCGAACTAAGACACTGATGAAAGTCTTCTTATTCCAAATCAGCGGAAAGAAACAGATTTTTAATACTAACAGCATAGAGAAAACTGGTTGAATTCATGCGCTGGGGTGTTAAGGACATCGTCCCTATGTTACTCAGTGTCCCTTATAACACGTCCATATGACAGAAGCTTCTGAATATTCAATGCCAAGAATGTTCTCTGGCTCAGCCCAGGTGTTATAGCACAATGTCTGCTTCTTCCATTAGCAGGAGGCTCAGAGTCAAATGGTGTAAGCGCCTTTCCTAGCTTCCTGATAAAATTCTATCTCTAAGAAGATATCAAATAAGGAAGACTTTTTATTCCCATCTGAGTGTGATCTGGCAAAGCAGGTGGATACACGCAGCCTTTCCCAGTGGGGTTCCTCAGCTGAGCCCCAGAACACAGATGAGGATGTGGGTGACTATTTCCTCAGCTCCTATTTTCTATTTTCTCCTAAGGAGATGCCTAGGAGAGAATTCATCACACGCAATGGATGCTTTAAGGCAGGGGGTCAAACTAGGATCGCCTGGAGGTGTTCAAATAGATTTGCTGGTCCCTGTCCCCAGAGGCTCTGGTTCGGTAGCACTGGGGAGGAGCCCGATAACTTGCGCATCTCCCAAGTTCTCAGGTGATGTGGATGCTGCTGGTCTCAAGACCAGCCTTTGAGAGCCACTGCTTCCAGGAATTAGAGTTTGCTTTCTCTCACTGCAGGCTCAGAGGAGCCACGGAGTGGTTAAGAGTGCCCTGAAAGTCAATGTAAAATTGAATGTGCTGAGTGTGAAAGGCGCCCTTGACCTCCAACAGCTGTGAGCGTCTGCTGACACCCGCCCACAGCATTCTCGTAGTACTTCTGCAGAGTGGCCATCACTCCCAGGATCTGTTTAAAATTTCTTCCTGCCTTATTTACTCCTCTTTGGGGCCAATCTAATCAACAAACAGCTAGATTTGGGCTGTTTCCATTTTCTAATTTCTTCCAAACTTTGAAGTCATTGGCTTTTTAAAAAGACTGCAGCAGTGAGAGAAAAAGCTATTTAGCCCTGAGTTTAAGAACAAAAGCTTACATTGAATTCCAGTTCCAATTAACTGAATTGAATGTTGGCATGGGAAGGGAGAGGCCATCAGGTATTTTGGGGTCATCATGGCGTGTGTTGTGGGCAAGATGAGAAAGCAAGTCTAACATCTCAAGGAGAAAGGTGCATCTTAGTGAGACTTGAAGGATGAGTGGAATTAAACTGCGCAGATGGTCAGGAACGTGGCGCTCAGGCAGAAGGAACAGCAAGAATAAAGACGGGGAGGTGGGAAAACCAGGAAGCAAAGAATGGTCAGCTGAAGTGGAGTGTAGGAGACACAAGAAGCCCTGTGTGGGAGGTGGAAACAGGGGCCTGAATGCAAGCTAAGAAGTTTGAACCCTTCCCAAAAGGAGAGTGTGTCTCAGATGGGAAACCCAGACTTGTTCTCCGGGCATCAGCGGTTATGATCATGAGAAATTATACATGTCACACTTGAATTTTAATTTTTGTAAGACTCCTAAGTTTGATTTAGATGGCCCCCTTATACCTGAATACCACCATTTTATTCTGGTATCCATAATAGTGTTCGTAATCACCTTGGTACCAAGTAAAAATCAGATGATATCAACTTGCCATATAAATAAAATGTTCGTGTTAGTTCATATATATTTTTAAACCATTTTTTATTGAAGTATAGTCAGTTTACAACGTTGTGTCAATTTCTGGTGTATAACATAATGTACTTTCTTTTTAATTTAGAAAAATGCATTTAATTATAAAACTTTTTTTAAATAAAAAAGCAATGGCACAAACCATCACAAAATTACTTAAGTGATCATAACCACAGGCTGCTCTTGTAATTATATGCTAAAAATTTGCAACTGTTCTAATTAGCAGCATTTTTCTCTACACAATATTTCAAGTTCATATATTTTAAGTTATAGACGAGGTGAGTTCTTGCACTGTGTGTTTTGCTCAGCTACATACAAATCCATTTGAAAACTTAGAATGTGTAATTTTCTAGGACTATAATTTATTAAAACTGATTCTGGAAAAGAGAGAAAACCTAACTGCATCAATTTTCATAGAGGAAATGAGGAAGTTGTCAGATGCGCCCCAGCAAGGAAGGTCCAAAGGGTTTCATAGGGAAAGTTCACCAACTCTTTTGAGTAATAATTCCAATTCTTTTTAAGCTGTTCCAAAACAGCTTAAAAGAAAATCTTCCAAGTTCTTTCTATGAAGCTAGTATAAAACCATAAAATCTAAGACTAGACCCACACAAAAGAAAAATACAAACCAGTATCACTTGTATTTATGCAAAAATCCCAAATAAAATAACAGCAAACAGACTAAAGCAATATATTTAAAAATAATACATCCTGGCCAAATGGTATTTATTCCTGAAATATAATGTTAGTTAAATATTAGGAAATGAATTAATATTATTCACCAAATTATTTGATCTTAGAAGGGAAATGAGATTATTTCCACAGATACTGAAGACATTTGATAAAATTCAACTACCATTCTTCACACACACACACACACACACACACACACACACACACAAACTCAATAAAATATGAATAGTTGAATGCTGCTTTAATCTAGTAAAATATTTCCATCTCAGCCCAAAGCCAGCACCATGTTTAATGGGAACCACTAGAGGTCTTTCCACTAAAGTCAGGAGCCTGACAAAAGTGACTGCAATCATCTGTCACTTAGCACCGTACTTCATGACCACAGAGCTCAGGTGGGCTCTTCCTCAGTGCTGCCAGGATAGCCTGCATTTCCCCAGTCCATTCCTTCTCCTTAATCCAAGACAAATTCACATCTTCTACTCTCTCCTCAAACCTCTAATACCGCCTGCCCCGTCCCACTCACCACTGAGGATTCTGTTTCCTAGTTTGCTGAGACTGAGGCAGTCAGACCTTCAGAGACTCCCTCCTTCCACATGCACCCACTTCGTCTGCCCTCCAACCACAGACGGACCCCGACGCTCTCGCGCAAAGCCAAGCCCTCTGCTTGTGCACTGGATCTCATCTCAGCTCCTCAAGGGCTTGGTTCCAACAGTTCTCCCCATCTCCTACATCCTCGATCCTCCTTTCCCTTTTGGGTCATCCCATCCACAAAATGCCACTATTTCTTCTATCTTAAAAAAACAACAAAAAAAAATCTTGACTCTGCTGTTTGCCACCAGCAACCATCCCATTTCTCTGCCCCTGTTGCAGCAAAACTCTATAATAGTTCTATTTGGTCCACTCCACCTGCTCCTTTTAAGATTACTAAAGGCCTCCACAATGCCAAACCCAAAGGTCACTTCTCAGTCTGCCTCTTGGTTGACCGAGGAGCACCATTTGACACATCTGACCTCCCCCTCATCCTTGACTCATTTTCTTCACTTGGCTCACAAGACACCACATACTCTCGGTATCTTACTGACCTGGTAATCACACCTTCTCATTTTGCACTGCTACTTCCTCTTCTGAGCTCTTAATGTTGGAATGCCCCATCCATTCCTTGGTCCTCTTTTCTTCTTTCTTCATCTAATCCAGCCTCATAGTTTTAAATGGCACCTAGCATATTCAAGACTCCCCAATTTTTATCTCCAATGAAGATTTCTTCCAATTCCAAATCTGTATATCCAACTACCTTCCTGACATTTCTACTTGGGTATCGAATACTCAACTCAAACCATCACATTCAACACTGCAGTCACAACCTTTTCACTCTACCTGCAGTGCCTGCAACCTTTGCCACCTCCCTTCATGGGCTCTCTGTTCTTCCAGGTGTCGGGGCCAAAAGACTTGCCATCATCCTTAACCCATCACTTCCTTTCAATCACCATTTCTAATCCATCAGGAAATCTTCCACCGTCATAATACAGACAAACAAAAGGAGAGGGAGGAAAAAAGGGTAACATGAACCAAGACAAGGAGCCTGATACATATGAAAGTCACAAAGGGATAGATGTCACTGGGACCAATGGCCTCTATTTGGAAATAATAATAAGGGTCCACAGGGAACAGATTAAGTTCATGTGGTGAAGGTGCCAAAGCTAAGCGAAAATGAATTTTGATGTGGTTAACTTCCTAAATCAGGGAATGCTCCCCCACATTTCCCACCCACTCATTCTCTCCCTGCTTCCCCGCCCCAACACCCACAATGCTGAAGAAGACTAGCGTGACGGGTAAAGCCCCACAGTTTGGAAGGGGAGAGAGGCAATGAGCCTTCAAGAGAACAGTTTAAATTTTATGCACCAATTTGGATACTTCAAATTCCAAATCAACATTCCCAAATTATCATGTCATGTTTTTACTTATAAGTACCTTTTCTTCTTCTGGGAACTTTTAAAGTCCCCTCCATCACAATGTTTCCCTTATCACCCACTCCATCATTCATGGACCATCTGTCCCTGGACGTGTAGTTTCCCATGCTACTGTAGTTTTCCATGACTGATTTTATCACATAGCACACCTTCTATTTCTTTGGGCAAATTCCCCGGGGCCGCCTTCACCATCTTCTTCGGGCTCCTGTGCACTGCGTATTGTACACCGAAGATAACAATTTGACCCAAGACTTCATCAGAAGGCCAAGTTTCTTCACATGGAAAAACACCTCACTCTTACCCGACACCCAGTGACTATAGTCAATCTCTCCAACTATTTTCAACGCAAGAATTTGACATCCTAAAGCTATTTTACTTTATAACCCTTATTCTGGAAATCTTACTAAATTATATAATGTCAGATGTCAGGGCTTAAAACCTCTCAAGGAGATTATGATCAGGGTATATACCTATTATTGATTTTTAAATGTTAAATTTAGATGTATCTATAAAGAAATCGATCAAATATTATGGCTCTGAAAAATACTGAAAAAAGGTTAAAGGAAAAGTGCAACTCATTTACTAATCTGGAGACAGTACAGGATAAACAAAGAGGAATTTTTAAGACTTCTACTGAGGCAGAAAGCCATAATGGTTAAGAGCACAGACCTTGGGATAAAAAAAGATTCAATTTTAAACCTAATGTGATTTTAGGCAAATGACTTTTATTTCCAAATCTGTAAAATGGGAGGTAGATGTCATTATAAAAGGGCCAACAATGAGAGATCCTTGGGATGATGGAATTGTTCTGTTTCTTGCCTGTATCAGTGTCAATATCCTGGTTATATTACTTTACAGAGTTTTTCAATGTTATTGGGTAAAATTAAAAGGGTATACTAGAACCCTGTTATTGTTTCTTACAGATACACAAGAATCTGAAATTATCTCCAAATAAAAATTCAGTTGAAGAAGTCATTCACAAATATTGACCTAAATTTTAAATTACTTTCCACACTATCCTAGGCAATTACATATCTTCTCTAATTTTCTGAGTGAAATAAAGTGAAACTCCAATTACTTTAAATTTAGCAACGTAACCAGAAGGTGGCGCTATTACCACACGAATATACCATAGTAAGGCACTATTCACTTTGCCATTAAAAATAGGATTTTATCAATCAAAACTGTAAATGCTAACCCCAATTCGGCAATATTTTCAATACACGTATTACATGAGGTTTGACAAAAATACGATTTTCATAAGTCATTAAAAAAATAAACAACATATGAATAATCAATTCTGGATCTGCTTAACAGGGAAGTTTACAAATGGAAAATACAATCCCACCTAAGTGTATTTTTCTTTATGTCCTATATGGACTGTCAAACCCTTCCGATGACAAGGAAGATTCTTACCAAATCTGGTACTAAGCTGTTAGTTATGGTCATTCCATTTTTATGCTGCTCATCAACTGTTAGAACTTTTGATAAAGACACAAGCCCTACTTAAACTAGAAGTAAAAATGGCTGAGAAAGGGATCTCTTTTGGGGGGTGGAGGGGAGAAGCAATAAAGTGTCAGAACTTTCTCTCTTTTTTTTTAAGATAAAAATATTTAAAATACTTTTCAGGGAAAGAAAATTAAGTTGCACCAGTTAATAAAAATTACCAAGACAGATATCCTTTATCCAATTCCATTATTATTAGATGCTGGACAGAGAGCAGATGTGGACTATTTGTTACTAACAGCAGGTGTGCAAAAAGCAGCCTCTAACACTTGACGAGGCATTTTCATGGGTGCATGTCCACAGCCACGTGGGGACCAGCATGTCCTCTGCACTCAACCTTACTTATGTCATATCCAGTCTAGCCAATAACCAAGCACTGCAAAAGCAGCCCAGATGATTCAAACTATGCTCCGAAGCCAACATAATTCTGCTTTTGAGAACATGTTTTGTAACTAAGCAAAAAAGGCAAGCTCTTTTTTCCAAAAGGACTCATCTTTCCTTGTGCAATTGCATATCAAGCTATGCCTTTCAAAGGTTACCAAATAATTAGCCTGTCCTTAAATATGTAAATTCAATCAACCAAACACATTTTATCCTAGTTCTGTTTACTTCACCCAAGAGCTGAGCCAGAACAAATGAGAAATGAGTTAGAATTAATTTGGGGCAGTTTATTCTCAAATCATTACAGTGTTCAACCAGTTTGACATATAAAGATACCAGACGTAAAAGTAAACTCTGGGAAGCACACATGTATTCCCATTCTGAAAGAAGACATGTTATATATACAGAAAAAAATGCAGCAAATATTAAGGTGTTCAAAGTAATTTCTGACAATTCAGATGTGACATATTTACAAGAAAAATGTATAAGTTTTAAAATAATTAAATAATTTTCATAGAATTATAAAAGTACTGAGATAAATATTAGGAGACCCTGACAATCACAAGAACATTTTCTTATGCTATTGAATACAAGTATAGTTCTATAAAAAGTCCCAAAATAGAGCTAATATTTTGCCACTATGAAATATATCAAATTACCAATTCCAAAGTATGTTAGAGTGAACATGCAATGTGGAAGCTGTACCAGAGAAAAACAGCATTAGGCTCATGAATGTCACCAACTGTCCACACAAGACTTCTTAGGTGTGTTCACAAAATAGGAGCTTTCAAAAGAGCCGCTCTAATGGATACATCAGCAGAATAACTACTTATTACTTTTCATTCTCTCATTTTTAAATGTAGCTGCAAAAAAGAGAACAACCTAAATATAACTTTAAAAATACTAGCTTATGGATAAAAAGGTTGAGTGGTGCATTCTTTATGTATTTGGATTTTTAAACGGATGCTCTAAGAATCCGAGGATAACAGTAACCTCTGGACCCCACCACTGCAGTAAGAAACCTCTTTCTCAAACAAGAAATCATCTTAGAAAATGAAAAGGAGAAAGAGTGACATGTATGAATTCAAAACGAAACAGTACTGTAGTATGGCAAAATATCATAAAAATAGCAGCATGTGAATTCAAGACTATTTTCTTAAAGCAAATGCTTAAGACTGAACCGTAAAAACGGTACTTGCTCCAACTGGTCTATTAGTCAACACCTGAAACTAAGGATTTTTTTAGAGAGGTGCTTATATCTGTGATACCCCCGTGATTAAATGTACACTCAAATCTGTGTTTTAAAACATACATATTGCACAGGTAGTAGCGGAAAGCACTCTGGTATCTCTAACACAAAATGGTATCTTATTTAACATATTACCCTATGCTACTGGAAATTAATCTTATTCCAATTACTTAAAACCAATCATGTAGGACTTTTGAGCACATTAATCTCAAAACATTCCTAAACAAGATGAAAAAACACAGGCACTTGAATATAGGTTATTAGTGACAAACAGTAGAAGTCACAGCCGCATCTCAGGAAAGTATGTCTTTACATATAAACTTGAGGTCTTTCACTGATCCAAATACAGAAATAAGAACTATTTACAAAACTTTGATAAGAAAATCAGATCACTCAGAAATTTCATACCAAATAATTTTCACTGAATAAAGCAATGACTGCTGTAGCTCTCCATTCAGCGTTTACAAACCAATGTCTGAGGTACAGGTGCCTGAATTCTAATTTTCCCCTTTTCTCCACCCCAGTACATCCCACAACTCTCACTAACGGTCCAATAATATCCTCTGCGCAAAACTCACCACTCACCTGGAGATCCAGAGCGTCAACAACGGGTATCATTTCAAAACTGTCCACACTGTACTACAAATTTAACAGCACCACAGACGTCGTAAGTTCAGAGATCTTTGTCTGACAATAGTTCACTCAGTAATATTAAACAGTAAGAATGTGTAAAGACTGAACATCTGATAGGAAGTCACAGTAGCATTTTTAAAATAACCAAAACGACTAATAAGCATTTTTAATGTTTTAAATGGTGAAACATTTAAATTGTCATTCACTAGGAAAAAAATATCACACATTTTTATCCCCCCAATGAGAACAGACAAAACTTCGACGGTTGATACTGAGAGACTTAGGGGTTTTCTTTCTTTTTTTAAAGATGTTACGTTTAGTTTGGCCAGTCCCTAGACTCTTGATTTACCAGCCTATAAATAGAACACCTACAAGGCAGCATAACACATGCACATAAAACCGTTTCCCCGTGACCATCTTTGGCTGGAGCCTCACGAGAGGACACAAGGGTGGACGAGGCGGCCCGGGCTCCACGCGTCTCTGTCTCACACGTCACTGACTGGCAAGCTCGCGTCATCCAGGTCCACAGGGTCACAGTCGTGGTCCTGAGGGCCATTTTTACTTTGAGGTTTTAGCACAGCTGGTTCAGTCACTTTGGAAGCTGGTTCTCCTGGAGAGACAGTCTGGACCTTGAAGTTCCCTGGCTTGACCTTGGCAAGAGATTCGTAAAATCCTCGCTTCTCCACGGTAAAGCTTGAGACCAGAGAGTTGCTGCGAGAGGCTGTGGAATGTGAGGTGGCTGCGGCGGCGCTGGCCGAGCGGAGAGAGGGTCTGGACTCGGAAGGACCGCTGGAATGCTCCTGCAAAGAGGAGTGGTGGTCAGACACACGCAATCATTAACCACAAGGCTAGTAACTCAGTCTGAGACTTTATTCTCTGAAAAACAAACAGAACAAAACACATACACACACAGAGCAGAAGCATGAGCCATGCAGCATTCATGTGCAAGTCCTTTCCCAAAGCAATGCATTTTTAGGAGTGAGTTTAAAGCAATGACAGCCAACAACCATTTCCGCTAAGAAACCCAGTTCTGCCACCAAAGCCAAATCTGCAGCTTTGACACTTTGAAGGCTCCGTCAGCCTAAACCAGAATGCAGTGCTCCAACTGCTACTCAGCTGTGTCTAACAGGGGGCCTGCCAGCTTGATCATTTTATTTAAGGGTACATTCTCAATACACTAGGAATTACCCCACATAATTCTGAAAGATTAAAAATGGAAAATGCAGAATTTAAAAATAAAAGGCCATTATTTCTTTAATAAGCAGAACTCAACATTTTTCAAACGCATTATTTTGTCTGGCAACCTGACAAACTTAGCTTTTGCTTCCCTGAATTTCACTGCAAACAATAATAGCAGAGACTTTTCATTTCTTATTTAATTGCATTTATTTATTTTTGCCTATGCCATCCATTCATAGGCTTAAGATTTTAAAGGTAACAAAGGGTACAAATGTAAGCATTTATTAAAACTGTGGTGAGATAATTTCAGTTGTGAATATTATTTTCGGTATGCTTCTAACTAAATCAAATCTAAAGCTATCCTTAAATATGACCATTCCAAATGCATTGCCATATAGTTCCTAGTATACTGTGTTCATTTATGATGTTAGTGGCTTTGAAAACAAAGAGCTACAAATCACCAGAACACTACAGACTCCTGTTTCATTTGAGATTCAATACGCCATGCAAACTACAGCAATGGGGAGTTTATCCAATGCATATGCATGCATGAGTCTGCACATATTATTACCACAAAGGCGCACTTCAAGTGGTGTAGTATAAAAAATTACAAAATACATAAAATACAGAAATTGAAATTCTCGTGGTAATTCAGTAAATTAAACTTTAGAAGATAGCTACAACTTTTTCAAAATTAGTTAAGTTCTATTTTTTCATTACTTTTTAAAATATACATATCCAACCTGTCGACTGTAGTGAAATAGTTTGCGTTAGTGTTGACAAAGTCAGTTATGGTAACTGCAGAAGGCAGTGTGGTTAACTCAACTTTCTAGAATCAGCTGTGAGTAGTGAGTTAAGTCCAGGCCCTCTAGTAAGAAGGCACGTTTGCATGAGAGCCCACATACGTGCTGCATTCCCCAGTTCTTGACGTATACCTCTGTATACAAGGATTCGACAGCCTTCTGGCCTGCCGCATCTGGAACACAGTGCAAAGCTAAGATTAGAGTTAACCTATACTGGAGACGAGGAGGAAAAAGAAAGTTCTGCTGACAGTGACAGCTGGAGAGCCCAGTTTGCCCCACCACGAAGCAAGAAACACAGACGCCCTTCTCCAGCTTCTCCTCTTCCCAACAGACACTGTTTTTACAGAGAATCTCATACCTGACTGCTGAAAGGGTCACAGAAAACACGGGCAGTTACAAAATTAACAACTATGAAAATCATTTCTGAGATATTTCAAAAACATTATAGAAGAGTAACTTTTAAAATGAGAAAAATGGATTTGTATTTACTGATCTTCAATTATTTCTAACAAGAAACTATTAAAAGACAGCATTACTGCAATATTAGTGCCAGGAAAGTACTAGAAGTGCAAAATACCTAGCATGGACCGTGAGGCTAGATAATGAAGGCCGTCACGTAGGTAGGAGACCGCCTTCTGCAGGCAGCTGTGCTGCATTTCAAGACTCTTAAAAAGTTTTTCATTCCTCAGTAGAATTTGCATTTTCAGTTCAGAGATCAGTGACAAAGTATTCTAAAGCCAAACCTTACTCCTGTGATGTACACGGTGAACTAAAAAGCAAAGAAAGATCCCCAGCGTTCTCCTTACTTCCTCCTCTTGGGGGAAAAAAAGTAAATACATTTTCCTTACCATCTGAGAATGTTTAGCTGTTTCAGTTTTATTATTATAATACTACCACAAAGATAATTAAGATAGAGAAAATCAGCCTTTTAAATTAACCTAGTGAAAAATGAGAAGGAAATCATGAGATGTAAAATACTGACTGAGAACACTAGGCTATATTTACGGTTTGAGCTGCTCAACTGTCTTATGGAACTATTAAGGCAAAAAACCTAAACTGAAATTATAGGAAATAAAAAGGAAATTGAGTCACTCACAAAACTGTACAGTGCTACAACTGAAGGTGCCTTACATGATTAGGTCAAATACCAAGCTAAGAACTGGTAAGGTTATACCAAACCTGGACCTACTGTCCAGTAAGAACTCTTAAAACAAAACAAGGATACGTTCATTCTTTAGCTGCCCTGCTTGTGCATTTAAGACAATACAATGCACAGAGAGTTATGTATACATAACACTACAGGAAGCATTAAATTAGAAATGCATTATTTTTTTTTGCAAATCCAATTGGTATGAAAGTCAACATGCAGATAAATCTCAAAACAGAAAGAAACCAGAAGGATTAAGGGGAGAGGAAGAAAAATAACTTGACAGGATCAAGGGACCCATGGGAGCATCACCCCAGGGAACAGGAAACATACAGAAGCTGCCGATCTGCCGGGCCCCCGCTGTGCTACAATGGCACCCGAGACCGCTTTAATCCAGCTGTGCATCTCCTCCGGGCTGTCAGCCTAAGGAAGGAAGGAATCGTTCAGTCAGTTTTTGCACAAAATCAGCTCCTACGTCTATAAGTCCAATGTAGTTATTTTAATAATCAATAGTGTCAACAACAAAATCATTCTAAGGCAATGGTCTCCAAAAAACTTTAGAAATCACTTTTTTAAGCCAAGTTTTCCTGGGTAAGTTATGACAGAGACATAAGTTGGGCACTTACTATTTTAAGATGAAGACACATCAAAAAGTGTCAATATGAATAACTCCGGAGACAACACGGAGAGGAAGAAGTCAAAGACCTCATTTTGCTCTACATTCTGCTGCACTGTCTGAATCTTCAGAAAAAATATTTATGTAATTGTGCAGTTTAAAAAAGCCATTTTGACTTCATTTTATATCATTTTTCTAAAAATAATGTCTAACCGTACCCTGAACCCTAAACGAAGTGCTGGTAGGCCTATTCCAAAGCATCATCATCTTCCTTGACAGGAGCACGGCTCCCAACGTGGATTAAACACATTACTATGACTTAAATCCAACTAAACAAGGCCCTCGGAGGGGTGGAGACGTAATTCTAGAATCTAGAAGTTTAAATATTTTAAAGACACAGGTAATATTTTTGAACCAATGATATTAACAAAAACTTTTTAAAAGGGAAAACTCAGAGTAGTCAAAGGCAGAGTATACCTTCATTCACTGCAAATACTTTCATTCACTGCCTTGTTATTTTCTAAATTTTCTGCAATAAGCATATGTTTATTTTTATAAAACAAAAACAAATGTTCTTTTAAAAAACTTCTCAGTAAATCAATGTGGTAAGTAAAAAGTGTATCTAAACTTAACCACAGAATATTTACCTACCGTTAGTGAAAATTTAAGACCTATTGTCTACTTTTATTATTAGCATTTGAGCCCCCTTTTTTATAAAATTACCAAAAAGTGATGTAACTAAAATTCCAAAATATGTGCAAAATAATCTAAATTGAAAGTACACACTAGTATCTAAGTTAAATAACATTTCCCTTCCTCCAAATAATACTTAGTTCTATTCAACTAACTTACTGCAAAGAATACCCCTATTTGCTGAATATATGACCTACCAATAATCTTACATATAACATTTTAAAATTAAGTTGGCAATTACATTTTTCACATTTTTTGCTTATTTTTATGAGAAACATATTTATTTTACCTCTAAAGTTATTAATTTCTTGTTAGGAGGATCAATAATCTCCAAAGAAGTATCTTACCTGCACATAGAAAGTTCGAGACGATGTTACAATTTCAAAGAGGTTGTCCCTCATCATTATGTCACTGTAACAAAAAAAAATTTTTTCCAATTGTACCTAAATTGCAGTTGTTTGACAGTTTTCCTTTCATTTGTTTACTCAGTACCAAATGTGTCAATAAGAAAATAAATATTAGCGGTAAAATGCTGATTTAACTGAAAAATACCAAATTACTGATTTTCAATTTATTTTTGCATTAAATTTTACATATTTTATATAGGTATACGTATTTTTAGAAAGGTTTATACAACAACTTTAAAATTCAAAGTTTTCAACTGTGAAGAAATCAGCTTGCTCAAACAATGGCACAGGTAAACATGTTTTCTTATAAAAGCTATTCTTCAGCAACCTTGAAATACTAAAATTAATAATACATCAATCTGTCACATATGACAGAAGTTGTTCACATTAAATTTTGTCCTTTCCATTAATAAGCTTAAAAACCGATAATTTTTAGTTTTCAAACAAAAAAAATCTCAATATTTTATTTAATCTGAAGGTTTTCAAAGTTTTAGCATAACCAAACTATAGAGATTTTAGCACTAGCAATAATACAGAAAAATATCACCTTTACGTACAGCAATTAAATTAAGGCACTACTGGGTATTAAAAAGTTGTGTCAGGCACCGAGTCAGAGCTGGCACTTACCTCTGCTTACATTCCTGGACTTTATGAACCTCTTTAAGTGGTATTACACGGAGAGGTTCCTTTTCCTATCAAAAAAAGCAAATAAACAGATACATGACATACATTCTTAAAATCCTTTTACACATTGGTTGTCTTATTTGGAGATCTGTGTAAAAATCATGCTTCTTGGAGCACATCTAAGACATAAATCTACCTTCTTGAATCATCCAGCATCCGAATAGCTCAAATACTACAACCTTACATACACTGTGATTTGAAACAAGGAAACTGGCATATAACCCATAATCACATTATTTACGTCCTTAATGACAGTGTAACTTATTAAAAGCCATCACCCATCGGACTCTTCCCCAGTGAACCGCTATGTACCCAGTAAATGGAGTACTTATTCTTTTGGAATTTTACTTTCATATAGAAAGTACCAGAGCAGTGAATACCCAGCATCTTTGAGTTAAATGTGTCATTTTAAGAATATTACTTTTATATAAATGCATTATTACAAGAACAATTTATTAGACATCCACTAAGTGCCAAGACATCTGCTAGGTGTTAAATGTGTTATCTCACTTTCCACAACCCTAGAATACATACACTGCTATTTATCTGCAGAAACCGAGGATTAGACATAGTAAGCACCTTACCTAAGGCTATAAAGCTTGATGTGAGATTCAAGTATAAGACGTAACTAGTTCCTAACAGCGTAAGATTTACACTAAACGTTTCATGAAATACTACATACTGTGTTTTACTGAATGACATCATGAGCTTAAAACATACCATTATTCTATGTAACACTAAGAAAATAATTAAATCATGGCTGAACACTTTTTAAAAATTTTACAAAACAGCTCATTTTAAATTCTTTTCAGAAAGTAAAGATAGAAAAATAGTACAAAGAATTTCTGTATACCTTGCACCCTGTTTTCCAAGATATTACTATTTTTAATTTGCTAAATCATTGTTTGTGTACATATATGTGAATATGGTGTATGTATATATATTTTCCCTGAAATGTTTGAAGGCAAGTTACAGATATGATACTACTAAATACTTCAGTGTATATTTCCTAAAACAAGCACGTTCTCTTATATAACCACAGTATCATTACAAAACCCAGAAACTCCACTCATGCAATACTGCTATCTAATCTATAGTACCATATTCAGACGTCATTAACTGCCCCACCAGTATCTTTTTACAGCGAAAGAAAAACTAGGCATTTTCTGACCCTGGGGTCAATCTGGGGTCAATCTGGGATCATAACCTTATGTTCAGTCGTCACGTTTCTCAGTCCCCTTTACCGTGGAATAGCTCTTCAGTCTTTCTGTTTCACGACTTTTAGAGTTTTAAAGTGTCCAGGCCAGTTATTCTGTAGCATGTCCTTAATCTGGGTCTGTCTGATGTTAATCGTGCTTGGATTCAGGTTAGGGTTTGGCAGGAAACCACAGACGCTGATGTGTTCTTCCGAGCACATCATTCTCAGGGGCACCTGAGAGTACTTTGTCCTATTACTAGTGTGTTAGCTTAAGGTCACATTTGCCCATAACTGTAAAACTGCTCTTTTCCACTTTATCATTGTTAAGTATCTTGTGGAGAGACACCTGGAGCTTGTGTAATACCCAGTTCCCATCATAATTTTGCCCACTAGTTTTATCAAACATGGAGGCTTTTTTGCCTGAAACCACCATTACTATAGTGGCTGTCAAATGGTGATTTTTCTAACCCTATCAATTATCTACATATATTAGCTGGAATTTTACTCTAAGGAAATGTTTTCCTTCTCCATTTATTTATTCATGACTCATTTTGCTCTATGGGTTGTAATTCAACACTATCATTAATTTTGTTGCTCAAACTGTCTTCGTTTTGGGCACTGGGAGCCCCTTCAAGCTGACTTGTGTGTCCTTTCAGCCTGTCCCCATCACCCTCTGAGCCACTTCCGTATTTTCTGTCACAACTAGAAGCTCTAGATGGCCTCCTCTTGCACTTTCCCTGTCCCAGCTCTGAAACGGGCCATTTCTCCAAGGCGCCCTGGGTCCTTTTGTTAGAAATGGCATTCAGAGTTGCTTTTGGGAAAAAGGATTTGCCCATCTCTCCACTCAGCTATGAGGGAAAAAATATTTTTGTTAAGTTTCAGTTTGAGCTTCTTTGACTGATGCTGCATATTTTTAACATGTTTAAGAACCATTTAGATTTCTTTGTAAATGAATTGTCTGTTCGTGTCTTCTGCTCATTTTTCTACCAGATATTTTCCCCTTGATTTTCTCTTTCACTAAACTCTGAACCAACTAGCAAGGAAAACAGAACCGATTTTCCTGAACCATTTCAGAGTGAGTTGCTAACCTGGCCCACACGACTAACCTGAATATTTTAGTGTGTATTTCCTACAAAGATATTTTCTTATATCATCACAATATAACTGTCAAAATCAGGATGGTGCCCCACCAATGTCTTCCATTAAAGCGAAAGAATTCAGTTCAGAATCGCAGACTGCATTCACTTGCCATGTCCTTCCCTTTCCTTCAGTTATTCTCTCCTTGACTCCCACAATCGTGACTCTATTGAAGATTACAGGGGCGCTGTTCTGTAGAATGTTCCCCATTTGGGTGTGTCTAACGCTTCCTCATGCTCAGATTCAGGTTACGCAGCTTTGGCAGGAATTTTCACAGAGTGATGCTGCATTCTTCTCAAGCTAGCCTGTCAGGTGGTAAATGATTTTAATTCATCTGAACACTGATGAAGTTCACTTTAATCATCTGACACACTGATTAAGATGGCAGCTGCTGGGCTTCTTTACTGAAAAGTTACTCTTTCCCTCTTTGTACTTACGTATTTTGTAGGTAGGTTCTTTGAAACTATGTAATCTGTTGCTCCTCATCATCATGCATGTAGCCACTTGTTCATTTATTTATTCATTATATGAATATGGGTTCATGGATTCCTATTTTGTTCAATGGGCAATAATCTATTATCATCATTACTTACTTTGATGCTCAAATTGACCCAAATTTGGTGGGGTAACATTTTCAAGTTGGATCTGAGGTCCTTCTGACATGTCCTTATCATTATGTGAGCACTTCCTTGCTTTCTGATACAAGACATTCCAATCTTATTTTATATTTATTTCTCCCGTCCCGACTCTGGAATCTTATCTTTTCTTCAGGGAGCCTAGGTTTCTTTCCATGGAAAATGGTAGTTTCTTTTTAGTACACAGAGCCAGGGAGTATATTATATGCATACAGATATATATATAAACACATGAGGACATTTACATGTATTCATATATCCATCTCTCTTTACTAGAAGTTCACACCAATACATCCAATCTAACAGAAAACTCTTCCTCTTTTCCATATTCATTATGCCCTTTCTTGACAACATTTATGACATTAGCAACATACCAGTTCAGATTTGAAGTACCCTATTGTGTTCTCATCCAATTGAAAGTATCTTCTCTTCCAGTTTTTCATCTACCAGAGATAAACACAGACATAAGACTTCTGTTTCTAAGAATGTCAAATGTTGATAACCACTTAATCATCCTGATGTGAACCCACAGTCAGAAACAATCAAGCACTGACAAACCTCACTACCCTCCCTCCCTGGAGACACATAAAACTTCATCTCTTTTGCTACTTAGGACTCGAACTCCTAGATCAACTTTGATGGCTGGCTTTCAGCTCTTACTACATGATTTTATAATCTGGCCTTATATTTTTAATGCTCTAAAAGTTGGAGGAAAAAAAAAAACAAAGGCACTTCCCCATCCTCCCCACCCCCACCCCCCACCAGAGTTCAAGAGCAAGCACAGGAAATGTTATTAAACCACATCAAGTTTCTTTGTCTGTAGAATGCATGAATCCTTCTACAGGTACTTTATAATACTAAGTAACAAAGCAACAAATATTTAATAAAATGAACCTATTTTCTACAAATTTTTTTTGTCAATGAAACATAGTTTTTGTGAAAGCACTTCAATATCTTTAAGGGTTAGTATTTTGGACTTAAGAGTAAAACTAAAAGAAAGGAATTAACCACCCAAGTGAGTCACAGCCTAATGAGAATTCTGGCTTTACTCACAGACTTGCTAGAATGAAAAACCTTCTTCCCTCACCTTCATTTTCCTTAGCCTAAAGAAAGTCAAACAAAAGAACTTTCCTTTGGCTGACGTAAGCTAATTAGAGTTACCAGAAGTGTTGTGAAGTTAAGCAGAACCACCAGTAGACTTTTAAGTATTTCTTTATTCACAGAAATTTTGTAAATATTATTTTCAAACTCTGAAGTTTATTTTCTTATGAAAGTCTATGATTTAGTTTGTTTTGAAAGGTGCTTTGGAACCTTAGAAATTTACTTGCTCTTCCCACAACTCCCCATCGTGGATCTGGCTGGGTGCGAGCATCCAGGCTAACCCGTAACAGCTCTTACTAAGGGCCAGGTGCTGTGATAACTGCCCTCTTACTTACATCTTTCAAAGAAAAACTCTGGATGGTAGGTTTTATAGTATGATTTTCCTTAAAAAGAAACGAAGAGCCTGAGAGGTTAAGTAAGTAGCCCGAGGTCTCAGCGCCTTCAACTGGGGTCAGCCAAGCACCGTGTCACGTAAGTGACCCTTCTACACCGCGTTCTCTGGCCCTCCCTTTCCTGCCATCTTCCTACTAGAGCTCCCTTTCTCTGACTTTCTGGAATAAACGTAAACTGTTAGGAAAGCTCATTTAAAACTGAAGGTTAGTGCTAATAAGCATTAGCTTACGCAGCTGCCGACAGACCAAGAAAATAACAGCGCTGAGTTCTGAACACAGAACAACCCTGTTCTATCTCCTGACTCCGGGTCAGCATGCTGGGCTTTCACAAAACCAAGTAAACCATCTGTATGTTGGGAGTCGCTAATACACACTCATTTTCCATTATTTCACGTACTTTGTTCAGCTACTCACCACTGCTCCTTGTTTTACACAATATCCAGCTTTGATAACTGCACTGTCTGAGGGTGGTTTAGGAGTAAAGTAAGGAAGATGGCTTTGTGACCGCTTCAAATTATTTCTGTCAATACTTTCACCACATTCATTTACTTCTTCTTTCTAAAATGAAGCAAAATAAAGAAATTATTTTCTTGCTTGTTTAGTTTCAAAGCATACTTGTAGTTCATGTCATTATCCTAGTAGAAAATCTTAAAATCTTTCTTAGGTCAGTTAGCAACACAGATTTTGAAGAGTTTTCTAATTAATTTGAGATACTTAATCATTAACTTTCAATACCACTGATTAAACCACAGATTTCTCTTTTACAGCAGAAGTCCTGCCATCAGCGCTTTTTGAGTGGGGTTGGATGGGAGGTTTTATTTTTTATTTTGAAATAATTTATAAAGATTCACAGAAAGTTGTTTAAAAAAAATGTACAGGAAGGCCCATGTACCCTTCAACTGGTCTCCCCCCACAGGAAAGCGACAGCACAGTATCAAAGCTGATACCGAAACCTTCCACCAACCTTATTCACGTTTCATCAGTTTTACACGCGTTCCTCTGTCTCTGTTTCTATACTGTTCTGTGCAATTTTATCACCAGATTTGTGTGACCACCACCACAACCAATGTGCAGAAGTGTTCATCACAAGACCCCTTTAGAGCCTGTACTCCCAGTTCCTCAGCAGTCACTGATTTGTTCTCCACCTTTATTATTCTGACATTTAGAGAATTTGATATAAATGGAACCATACAGTAAGTAGGTGACCTTTTGAGACTGGCTTTTTTTAATCAGCATCATTCTCTGAAGATTCATCCACGTTGGCCTTTGTATTTTCAGAGTGCTTATACTATTTTACATTCCCACCAGCAATATACGGGGGTGATTCAGTTTCTCCTCATCTTTGACAGCATTTGTATTATCACTTATTTTTAGTAGAGTCATTCTGATAGGTACACAGTGATATCTCATTGTGGCCTTAATCTGCATTCCTCTACTGGGTCATGATGGTGAATATCCTTTCTAGCGCTTACTTGCCATTGGCATATCTTTTATTTTTTTGGTAAAATTTCTGTTGGTGAGTTCTGCCTAATTTTTAATTGGGTTGTTTGATATTTTTACTGTTGAGTTTTGACAGTTCTTTATATATATATTCCAGATAGAAGGGCTTTGTTGGATATGTGGTTTGCAAATATTTTCTACCAGTGTGGGGCTTCTTTTCATCCACTTAACAGGATCTTTCAGGGAACATTTTTAATTTTGATAAGGTCCAAGTTATCAACTTTTTCCCTCTATAGATTGTGCTTTTGATGTCAAGTCCAAAACCTCTTTGCCTTGTCCTAGATACTAAACATTTTTCCTTTGCTCTTTTCTAAAAGTCTCCCAGTTTTATTTTTTTAACATTTAAGTCCAGTGCTTTAAAAAAAAAAAAAAAAGTATACTCAGGTTTTCATGTTCCCCAAAGCATGAGCTTCCTGTTTAGTTACAGCATACCACACATGTGATAATCTATTCTACAAATTAACCAAAGGCGTATTTTCAAGAACTCCTAAATTTCAAGAGAAAAACTAAGTAACTCGAGTCATATTTTAAGGAATTTTCAATCTGTTCTACATTTAGACAGATCAACAGGATTAATTACGTATTTAACTTTGTAAATTAGCACTTAACTCACTGCTAAACAGTTACTGAATAAATTAATCATGCAAATAAGATGTGTTTGTAATTTTCCTGATAATATAGCCTCTAAATGCTTTTATAATGGGTAAATACTACTTTAAATAAACTATATTACAAAGTGATAAAGCAATAAATTCTTTGGGATCTTTTTAATATGGCACCTGCCATCAACTCTTAGAACCTACTGAATTATCTATGTTAAAATTAAAACACTTAATCTTAATTCTATACAAAATTAAAACAGCCACAGATACAAACTATTACAATATCTTAATACAACTATAGGCAAATTATTACTTTTTAAAAAAAGTAAACACACATACACATATAAACAAAAATCCTAGTTTATTTTTTATTCAATTCTGGTGGAAAATGTAACTTTCCACTAGAGTAGGGAATTTTTGCTCATTAATACAAATATCCTCTGCCTAGCAAAATAAACCACTTAGTAACTAATTAACTAATAAGTTATTTAAGTCCAAAAAGGCACACAGGTAATGAAATGCCCAACACTGGCAATACCAATTAATGACCTTAAAATTCTTAGTTTCTCAACTGCTAGTAATTTGCATTACAAACTCATTCAACTCAATATCAACACAAAAAATATAAGTTCATACAAAAGTTTTAATTTCAACAAGAGTTTTAAAATAAGTTTATATTTTTCATAGTAGCCAAATAAGAATTAACTTAGCAGATCAGTACTTCGGGGATAGAAATGAGTCAAAATTCTAGTCCTCTGTCTAGCTCATCTAGGCCAGGCTGTAGAAAAACAAGTTCAAAAATTTACACATATTAACAAACACTCTGAATTGGCAATTTTCTTTCTAGGAGTTTGTCCTTTAAGAAATAATTATCTATGTCTCTAAAGTTTATGCTATAACAATGTTCATCAAAGCATTTGTAAGATAATAGAAAATGCATCTATAGGTCTCTGCCCACCCCTCCAAACCCGGTTCCTGGCACAGAGCTCCTAAAATCCTCGTAATTTCCTAAGTTGCCAGAGCACTAGGAGCTTCTTTTGTTCTAATATTTAGTGTCTGACACAGAGCTCCTAAATCCCTTGGAATTTCCTGGGTGATAGGACTGTCTTTTGTTCTAATGAGATGACTTGCTGGGCTCCTGGATAAGAGCTATTCACCAAAAAGACCAAGCCACAATTAAAAGCTTGGAATTTTCAGCCCCACTCCCTATTCTCCAGAAAGGGGAGAGGGCCTGGAAATGGAATTAAAGATCAATCACACCTACATGATGAAGACTCCATAAAAATCCCCAAAGTACAGGATTCAGAGCTTCTTGGTTGGTGAATTCGTGGAGGTGCTGGGAGAGTGGTGCGCCCAGAGAAAGCAAGGAAGCTCCACCCCCTTCCCACATACCTTGCCCTACACATTTCTTCCATCTGGGTGTTCATCTGTATCCTTTATCATATCCTTTTATAATAAGCAGATATACAGTAACTAAACTGTTTTTCTGAGTTCTATGAGATGCTTTAGCAAATTAACTGAACCCAAGGGGTCGTGGGGGTTTCACAGGAGCCTCCAATTTACAGCCCATCAGTCGGAAGCACCTGGACTTGCGACTGGCAATGGAAGGAGGTGGAGGGGCAGTCTTGTGGGACTGAGTCCTTAATCTGTGGGATCCAGGCAGACAGTGTCAGAACTGAGTTAAACGGTAGGACACCCAGCTGGTGTCACATAATTGCTTTTGTAGGAAAATCCCACTCACTTTATGGTAGAAGTGTTGTGAGTGTAACAGCAGTGAGAGAATAAAGGAGGAACACAGGAGGAAAGGTGGGTTTTTCCTACTTACACTGTTTGCAGAAGAAAAAGGAAAAAGAACTCTGTCTAACAACAGAGGGTTTGTAATTTGTGGTAAATTCATGGCAAAACTATTACACAGTCATTTAAAATGGTGTGAAATAACGTTTGAGATGCAAGTGAAAAACTGTTTATAAAGTATTCTCATTGCTGGGGCAAAAGTACACAGAAGAAAAGCTCAGAGAAAACATGAAAAGCGTTACATGTTGCTTATCTATGCTTTCCAAAATGTTTACAATAAAAGCATACTTTTGAAATAAGAAACAAATACAAAAGTTTTTTGTATTAATTAACTATTGTATTAATTCAGTAAAGATGTACTGTTTTAAGTTTTGATAACAAGACAAAAATCAACACACAGCAGTGAAACCATAACACCCTGGAAGAATTAACTTGTCACCTGAGTTGGGGTAATGATGGGCACGCCACCAACAATGTCAGTTCTGTAAGACACTTGCTTCTTCCCACATTCACCTTGGCGACTTGCGTTATCAGAATGAGGCTGTGAGTCTGACTGCTTTGGTACCTAAAATAATACGTCAACAAGCATTATATGAGACCCTTCTTCCTCACAATATTTCCAACTAATAATTTATATATAATTGGCACATACAAAAATTATTTCTAGTATGTGTATGTACCCCTGTAAGTTTCATACTAACCTTTCTTTTACAGTATTACTGTACTACAGCCATCATTTGGGTGCTTGCTTGGGCAGGTGCAATTTCCTGTGTTTTCCCGTTTAATCCTCTTATTAACCCTATGTGTAGGGGCGGCATCGCCACTGTAGCCTCAGAAAACAGGCTCAGAGGCATTAAGGAACACAGTTTTAGACCCTGGCTATGCTAAGCCCTAGTTAAGTTTGTGCAACTCTCTTCCTCACTCACCATTACCCCACATCCCCAGTTTATCAGAGCACTTGACGCTGTATTATAGCTCAGTGCTGTTACCTTTCCCTTTCCTCCATTTCTGCTCATGATTTTGCAACATCCGTGAGGACAAGGGATCCTGTCCCTTTAGACCCCTTTAGACGCTTCCCCTCAAGGTTTTCTCCCCAGGTCTTAGGCCAACCCTCCATGCTGTCATCCATATTTACACCACAATACCAGTCAGGGGCAGAAACAAGAGAGAGAGAGAAAAAAACGGGAAAGAGAAGAGAAATGAATGCTAGAGAGGAATGCCTCCTGAATTCTTCTAAGAGTTTTTTCTAAGAGGTTGCACATTTTGAAGTGCTTTTTAAAGACAATTATGATAATGGGCAGAATTTTATTTGACAAGATTCACAGAAACATGTAAGAGTAAAAGCACTACTACAAAAGACTGCACCTAGAAACAATTTGCTAAGGAAGCCCCCAGTGTTTTCTAATGAACAGCGCCATGTATTTCAATTATTTTGATAGAGAAAAAGTGGCCAAGTTATCCCATTAAGAGCAGAAAATAGCATTAAAATAATTTGAAAACAGAGAGAAAATTATCTAATACAGCTGAAATGTGCTGCTAAAGTTGACCCATATGGAAAGTGCCTATTCCCTCTTTCAAGAAGTTGAGAATTTAGTCATATATGAGAATTTCCTTAAAAAAAAAAAAGCTTTAATACATCCTAAAAATATACTGAAATTTATATTTGTTTTTCCATTTTTCTTCCAGAAATGACAGTATATTAAAAATCTCTGCCTATACTGTTAAACCCACTGCTTCTCATTTGTCCTTATAATAAAACAAAATGCTAAATATAGCATAATTCTAACCTTATAGTTTGATAATTTACTTAGAATTACATTTTACAATAAAAAATTATCTACATTGTAATCATCTTATTCCCTAAGAACCAGAAGAATACAAGCAAAATACCCTGGAATATAGTAACTCCCTTAAAAATTCTGAATGAAAATTTAGTCTAAATTCGGTCATTAAAAAAAACATATTTTTCAGGACCAAGAAAACCAATCAGGCAACTGTTTAGCTCACTAGGATAACGTCAAAGACATTGAACACGCTTGGTTTCATCGCCTGTCACCTCTTGCCCCCTCCCTAGCTTCCCTATCCTCTTTTATTATAACTGTCGTGTTTTTTTTTTTCCAGTGAGAGATCTGAATGTATTTTTAGCAGGCATTTGCACATGATCCTAACTGCAGGAAATTCCAACAGTAGAAAAAGAAAAGGTAAAAATGTCTAGAGAAGAAATGAACAAAATGGAGGGCTTGAAGACTGAAAGCTAAAAAAGATCAAACACAAACCCCTGGGTATTATGGTCTCTCTGAGGGCTACCCATGACCTGCAGGTTGAAAAACACATTATAAGGCTTTAAACTTTGGGGCACAAATACCAGCGCATATACCATTTTGTTAGGTTGAAAGTCCTCTAGCTTATTCTACTCGCTCCCACTTGCCAATTAAAATAAAAAAGTGTGGAATTTTGGCCACAATTTCAAAACTCTAATTTTTAGATTAAACTTTAATAGATTTTTAAATTAAAATCTATAGTGGGAAAAGACACTATTTTTAAAAGTAGGTTTCTCCTTAGGAATATACCATATACATCTTGGGTAATCTTTAATAATCAATAGGGGACCAGATCCCACCATATTTATAGTTATTAATATAAATGAATAATTAGTTGAAAGCTCACTTTAAAATTTCATTTTATGAACTCTAGTCATCAATACTCCCTTCAGGGTTGGTTCCTCTACTGTTGCTTTTTTTTTAATAAGGGGAAATTTTTTTAATGGCAGCCACCAACACACATTCACATACACTTCATGAAAGTA
Organism: Camelus ferus; assembly: GCF_009834535.1. Classification (NCBI taxonomy): domain Eukaryota; kingdom Metazoa; phylum Chordata; class Mammalia; order Artiodactyla; family Camelidae; genus Camelus; species Camelus ferus. Next base: position 8,804,823 of record NC_045706.1, read on the forward strand.
AGTAAGGAAAACCATGGACTGTGGTGTTGGATGATGGTCTATTAAGATGGCAAGGTACAATAATTAATAAGTAGTTAAATAATCACCATTTCCTTACGCACTACCCTCTAATCACCTCTGTTATGAAACCATATACTTCCAAAACCTAATTTTAGATTTTCAAAAATTTTAAGTTTATACATAACATTGTATTCTGCAGACAACAAAATCACATAGTTCACCAAAATGTCATTTGGAGTGATTCCCTAGAAAGATGAACTGCACACATATTAAAATGTAAACTTCAAATTTTCAAAGAAATCTACATGTAACTCACCAGCAATTTCCATAGGCAAGTATGACAAATTAAGGATTCCACACCCTAATACACTTAAATGAGTAAATCCCATACGAAATTAAAACTAGTTAAGATTTTTTAAAGAATACAATTAAATAAAACATACCCTATTAAAGCATGGGAAACCCTTTCATTTCTATCCTATGAGTGAATGTGTATCTATATAAAGCTGATTTTTCAGTAAGTGCTATCTATTCTATATTCACTTCAACATAGTAATAATCACTTTGTTAACAAGCTAAGGATTTCTATATCTTATACGTATTTATGTTTTCTAAATGTGAACTATAAAAACATGAATACCAGTAGATTTATCTTAAACACTTGAAAATTTCAACATGTAAAAGTTGTAAGACCACAAAAGCTACTTAAAAGTCTGCATACTTTGAAACATCACCCAATCCCTGATCAGTTTCTCTTGTATTTGAATAAGTTTAAAGTGTCATCTGTATAAGATGGTTTCATATCTTTAATTCAAGAGCCCCCAAAATGATAAAAAGCCAGAGACCATTCACTACTTTTTCTCTTAAGAAACCAGTGCTGCTTATTATTACAAATTATTATAAAAATGAATTATGTAAAGTTACTACATACTTTCTAAAGAAATTTTCCAAATAGAGAATATTTATTGAGTTAAAAACAATCAGTTAAAACTCTTTAAGAATTCATACTTCTGAATAAGTTCAAAAAATTCCTTTCCTGAAACTGCACAAACCTAAAATAACTTCTGCTTCATGTACAGATCAGATGCAGTGCGTGGGTGTTTTCTGTCATGTGGTAACAAGCTGTTCTGGTGCAAGATAAAAAAATCGACTTAACTCTGAGAACAGCTTTAGTTATATTAACTCTTTATTGTGTTATGATATAAATATGGAATCATTCATTTTAAATGGAAACAAACATATGCTGTCTTTCAGGGCATATGTTTTGAAAGAATAAGTCGTTTATGGTCAGTAAATAATCTCATTTTAGCAAAACACACTTCAATTTACACAAATCTTACACAGGATCTCCTTCCTGACCTTTTCTGGGCGGGCCTACTCTGTTTCTCTACCAGTGTTGAGAAGAAAGGGAAGGAGAGGCTTCATCAGGGCATGGGATCTGTCTACTCGCTTATGGTCAGCAGGAGTAAACTCTCCCAGAGAAGTCTGTTTTCTGCTTTAGGGTCAAAGAGTAAGGATGGAGGCTCTTCTGTTCAGGAAGCAGTGAGGCACTGTGCCTCAGAGTTAGGATCCAGAGTCAAGCCGACTGGGTGTGGCTCACAGCTCCACAATTACCACCTACGAAACCTGTAAAAGTTACTCAACAATTCTAAGCCTCCCTTTTCCAGATAATTTAGGTAAAACCTTCAGTGCAAGGCCTGGCACACTGTAAATAATCAGGGCGTATTAAAATTCGTCAGAAGACCAAGAAGAGAAGCCCGGGCTGGAAGGGGAAGCTGCAGCACAGAAAAGGAGTGCGGGCACAGCAGGCCTGGGAACTGGAGGGCAAACAGCTGCAGCAAGGAGTTTCGAGCCTGAGACAAAGGTCCAAGGACCACGTAGGCAGGACTCTGGCTGCCACAGCTCTTCAGATCAGTCCCTATCAGTCCCTTCTGAGCCCTGCCCAGCCTCGTCCTGCTCCTAGCTTCAACTCCCACCACATCTAACACCAGTCCCAGCCCCAGCTCAGAGGACAGACGGAGGCCTCCTCCTATTCCCTGGGTGGGTGGCTTCAGGCCTCTTAATCTACTCTTAGGGTCAGGTAGGGGAGAGGACACAACCTCGAGGCAGAACTCTACAAGCATTTTCCCCTAGAAACACCACTGTAAAGTGGTTAAAATCTGCAGTAACATGTATCCTTATTAAGTACACAAGGGGTTAAAAAGGCATCTATCTATGGGCTGATTTTAAGGGCCAATAGTTACCGTGTACAAGAAAATATATTCCCATTATAAACATCGGTTTTTTAAACAAACTTTGAGTAAGTCTGGGACAAACTGTTGGTAAGCTGAAGACATTCAGTAGGTATATTTTCAAAATGTAAAAATCACTTTCAGACATTAAAATTTTTTTCACAAAAAATACAAATACTTACTGTAATTTTTATAGCTTTGTTCAACACATTTACCCATTCTACTAGGTCCTGCTGATCATTGGCTTGTAGGAAATATTTCCTCATCCCTGCATTCATAACTGTTGAGAGAAAAAAATAAACTACAACACATGAAATTTTGCACTTATTATCTCTAAGTTTATGTCTGCAGCAGCTGAAAAATCTTGCTGGTTTCAGTACAGTGACTCTTCAGCCTGACAAAATGTCAAACCACACATAAAACTGCTTTTATCACTCAGTAACATAGGTAAAACTCTTACATTTAATGGCCACAGTTTTCATTAAATGTGGAAATACAACAATATATTTAGCCAATCCTCTAATGAAGAAAATTTAGGCTATTTCTAAATTTTGAAATTGTATAAAATATCCCAGTGAAACAGCACGTAAATATACTTCTCCATACTTGGGCTAGCATTTCTATAGGATAAATTTCTTAACATAGGCTTGTTGGGTCAAAGAAAATTCACATTTAAAATTTTTTATAGTATAGGGAACTATGTTCAATATCTTGTAATAACCTTTAATGAAAAAAAATATGAAAACGAATATATGTATGTATATGCATGACTGGGACATTGTGCTATACACCAGAAACTGACACATTGTAATTGACTGTACTTCAATATAAAATAAATAAATAAATATATAAAAATTTTATAGATATTAGCAAACTGTCTTCACTAAAGGCTGTTCACATTCCTACCAACAGTACATGCAAAGGCCTGTTTTGTGTAATATTCCTCACCCCTAATATCGTTTTCAGCCCCAAGGCTCTGTAGCAATGGGGCTGCAAGTCTGCAAACAATATTTTCTAGGCTTCCTTGGCAGCTTGGGCCATGTTCTGCCAATGGGAGGTACTGCTGGGAGACTGGAAGGTGGGAGGAAGGTGAGGAGAAGGACTCTCCTGCAGATTCCTGCTTTTGCTGATCTCCCTCCAGCAGCAGCAACACACAACCAGCTACTGCTTCAGGCTCTTCTGCTACTCCCTACACCAGCCATGCAGTCCACTCACAAGTCCCCTCGGACGCCAGTCACTAGCTCCATGGTGGCCCCTCCTCAAAGTCCTAGGTTCTGGTAACACCATCCCTCTTCCCTTTCCTCTCTCCAGCTGAGAGGGTGATAGCTGCTTCATACAGTTTCTAATTTCTAGGTTATTCCAGCATTCCCTTTGTGCTCCTTCAGCCTTTCATCTGCTGGGAAACCAATTCCCTGTAACAAATCCCCTGGGTTAGAAATGCCCAGGGTGGTGTGCTTTCCTGACCCGATCCTGACGGATACAGCATGACACTCTGCCAACCTAACTGGTGAAAAACTATACATTGTTTAAATTTGAATTTCTTTGATTACAGAGACAAATTAGTTTTATATGTTTATTGGCCATCTGTGTTTTTTTTTTCCAGCTACCTGCATTTGTTTTATGAGTTCTGTTTATCTTCTGTACCCATATTTCTCCTGAGTTGTTCATTTATTTTTTTATTGATATGTAAGAGATTTTATATTAATCCTTTCTGTTTTATTTCAAGCACTTTTCCCAGTTTGTCATTTGTCTTTTCACTCTGTTCATTGTATCTTTGATCAAACAGAAATATTCTATCAGTCTTTTTCTCTTCCTTTAATGACTCTAGATTTCAAGTTATATTTAGAAAGATGAAACTCAAGATTACAAAAAAACCACTTAATTTTCCAACCACATGTGTTTTCTCTATATTTATTATCTTAATACATTTGGAACTTTTTATGCAATTTAGTTTGTATAATACCCCTTTACTACCTACTTCTATAAAGCAAAGCATACCTACGTATACAGCTGTCAACAAATTACTACAGTCAACCTTTAAATTAAAGCTTATTAATTATATTTTAGATAAATTCATTTTTAAAAACAAATATTATTTGAGGAGCTAAGGCATCTGAATAGCTACAGTGCTGCAATTTTTTTTTAAATATACAAATAGCTTCCAGAAGCCTCCATCAAAATTTTAAATAATATACTAACACTCAGTTGAATGTGACTATAGGAATGAGGAAATGAAAATCAAAGAAAAAAAGGGTATTTCTCAAATGCACAAGATTTTGAAACTGACACAAAGACACTAAACCAGAGCTTCCTTGAATTGATACGAGTCTCATCTTGTGAAATGACATAAATCAATTAGTCTGGACCTAAAGAAATTTAACACACTATAAAGCCATTCTTTTATACCTTAGTAGAGACTGGAGAAATTGTAAAAGCCATGAATATAAATTAAGATAAATTAGTAACTCAGAAGGCTATTATATATGTCAATATACAGCTTTTGTTTCTAATTTCTAGCAATCAGTAAAGCATCTTTTCATAATCTTTTTCCAGATTAGGCAGAAGCTGAGCTCTCCTCAAAATGGCTTTTTCTCTTCAATGTTGTTTCAAGCATCTGCCAAGAATATCTAAGAGTTTAAAAATTTAAGCACTTGGTAATACATTACACCTGCTTAATACATACAGTTCTGAATAAATAATATTTATATAAGGATCTCTTTTAAGGTAAATAAAAGAGGCAAATATACCTCTAAAAAGACTCTTAGCACACTTTGTGGTCTGAATAAAAACTCAAGTGCTTTTAAGTTTTACTTCATGGTAGGAAGAGGTATAGTGATATGATGGGCGGGGGGCGGATCAGAGCCTGGAGTCAGCCAGACCTGACAAGCTCATGCACCTACTAGCAGTATCATCTTGTAAAATGCATTTAACCTCTGAGCCCCATTTTCCTCATCTATAAAATGGAATGCTATCCGTCCCTTCCTTTAGGGGTGGAGGTGATGTATGTGAAGAAACTGATGCAGTGCTTGAACAGAAGAGATATCCTTGTTAACCACCTTTAATCAACACCATCATCTGGAGATTTCCAAGTAAGGAAGCATTGTGGAAAATGGAAAGCAAATTACTACAAATTAATATTAGCAATGTTGGGGGTAGGGTGGACAGGGACAGGAAGAGAAAGAACTTTAAATAACAACAACAACAACAACAATAACAAAACTACATGAAACCTGTAAGTCTCTGTGCTTTTAAAGCAATGATTCCACTGTGTATGATAAATGTATAGCAGAGGCTTGAGTGCTCACTACCTTTTCACTTGAGTACTTCTTTATTTCATTTCAAATCTTTATCATCAAAGTGAATACATCAAATGGATAAAATGTGAAGCATAAACATTAGCTTGACTCCAAACAAAAATCATTTCACAACCTAGGATCAACTGCTTATGGTTCAAACATGATTATGGATCAAATGGTTATGAGTCATTTTTATCGTATTTCTTTGCCAATTTTCTCCCGTTTTCTCTATTCCCTCTTCTTTCCCTATCCTTTCCTTCCCTATTAGATGGTGACTTTCTTAATGGAAGCTTTACTTTTATTTCCCTCCTATTATCTTTGTTCTATTTTTAGCTTTCTTTGACTTTTTCATCTGACTTTTGCCTTGTCTCCTGTTCCCTTTCCTAGTTGACAGTCCTCTCTCATCAAATGTCATGTAATCCTGGGCTGTCCATTCATACTCAAAACAAGGTACTAAAACACTGATTGGAAACTCTCCTAAATACACACAGGGTTTCTGACTGGTGGACTTTACTGCATGGCAAGCTCCCCTGGTAGAAACATCCAGATGTCAGTGCCTACAGCTCTCTTCTCTGGGGGGTTCAGATTCTTGTCCCACACCCACCTGGCTGCCTGACGCTCTGGGGCTAGACAGAGGAAAGGGCTGCACCCAGCGTGCAGACTTTCATTTAATCCTCCTGTTTCCCATTTCATGCCTCATCTCCCCCCTTCTCTGGGACTAGTGTCTCCAGGCACATAGCCTCACAGATTCTATTTCTGGAGATACTTACACATGCCATTCCTTGCTGGGATGGGGGAAGGGTGGCTGCCTGCCTGGGCCAGATGGAGGCAGGAACCAGAGACAGTTTCTTATACAGACATTCTAATGAACCCCTGTTTTCAGTCCCTCCCCTCTGTTGCTTCCCTAGACAGGATTCAGCACCTAGTCTATTGGTGTGGGGGCAGGACACTGAAATGACTCTGCTAGGTCATTTACTCATCTTCCATCCACTCTTCATCTTTATACACTATAGATTACAGGTGTCTGCTAGCTTCAGCAAAGATGGTTTGAATGTTTCTTGTTCTCAAGGTTTGGAGGCAATATAAGAGGAAAGTGAGGATGAGAAGTCTTTATGTTGCCATTTTGAATGGAATTTTAATTCCATTTTAGAGACCAGTGCCTCTCTCTGAAGGCGAACATTACAGAATCTTTACTCCCTCTGGTAGTGGAAGACTAACACTACTGGCAGACCAATAAAAAAACTAACCTTAATCTTTGATTTCAACTAAACACTCATTCTAAATACTCCAATAACTGAATGTCAAATCCCTTACTGTATATTACTAGCCCTTCAAACTGTACGAGATTTTACATTAGAGATGTGTCAAGAGTATGTACACAACACACTCTAAAACACAAGCTTCTGTCACTTGACTTGCCCTCAGTAGCCTTTCACTCACAAGGTTCTGAGATATTTTCCTATTTAGCAACCAAAAGTTATAAATTTGTAATGACTTTTTATTAGTTTTTTAGTGGTGATAAAGACATTACAGAGGATTCTCTGAACAGCTATATTACATCCTGCTCATATATTTTCTTACTGGACATATATGATTGCCATCAGATGCTATCCCTAACAGACTGCCTACAGAAGAAACCTACTCTTTTCAAGCAAAACAAAACAAAGAAACTTAACATCAATTCTCCTCCAAGAAGCATCTTTTCTACTTTAACGTAAAAGAGTCCCTTTTGGTGTCAGCTGGAAACTCCTAACTTTTGTCCCTTTCATCACTAATGTCCACTAACTTACTCTCTGAAAGTGTATCAATTCTCCCAGCTTCAATGATCACCCACTATTTTAACAGATTCTAACTTTCTCCATCCTTGATCTTTAAGCACCAACCAGTCCTCAACTACTGTCACCAGAATATTTCCATTTGGATGTTTCCTCCACTCCATTTCAAACTCCTTACCAAACATTTTATCCTGTCTAATCAGCTCTCTTTGATTCCTCATTTTTCTTGAGCAAACCTACCTGACACCTCTCTCTTCCCTCCGACTCCCACATATCCAGTCACTGAGTCCTTATTCTTTACCTTCCAATATTCTTTATCCCTCCTATTTCCCCCAACGCCATCACCTTAATTCAGGCTCTTACATTAAGAACAGTAGTTTAAAAGTCACTTAACTAATTTATCTGCATCAAACTCTCCTATCCATACAAAAAAAAAAAAAAAAAGTCAAAAACAAACAACAAAACCTTCCTTCACCTTATACCTACTTTCTAGATGCTAATTTACTGCCTCTTTAAAAAAAAAATCGACTTGTCAACATATTACACCCTGACTCCTGCCTTCCTTCTTACTTTCTAGTCTCTCACCAATCCCTCCAGCTTTGCTGAGTGTTCAGTTCCCCACACACACCACGTTCGTCTCCATGCACGCCTCTATCCGTGTGGGCCTCCCATCTTTTCTCCCCAGGGATAAAGGAGGATCAGGTTAGACTCATTAAGTGTAGCTCCCCTGATGCCCAACATCCTTGATAAGAATTTGAAGCTCTTCCTTTGTGATTCTTTACTAGATTGTACACCCCTTTATCTACAACTGTGATAAATGCAATGATAATTACCTGGTTTGTATCTGCCCGTGAGGTAACCAGCCTGTGAGATTCTTAAGGGCAACAACTGCCTCTTATTATTCACATAGCCCCCATGCCAAGCATACTGCACATATACTAGTCATTCACTAAAAGTTAATCAAATACCCTCAACTACCCCTGCCCACAAACTGTAAATGTCTCATTACCCACATGCTGCAAACTAAGTCCTTTCCACTATTAAAGTATTTAATATCAAATAATGTCAGGTAGAAAGTTTAAAATTAATGTTGCTGGATGGGATCACTATAAATGCATAGATAATGACTACCCGTGGGCAGAGAGGGAAGAGACTGACTGGGACAGGACACAGGAAAGAGGATCCAGGGGTGGAGGGGCAGTTTTATTTCTTCACCTAGATGGTAGTTTCAAGGGAATTTGCCTTAGAATAATTCATTAAACCAAAGGATTGTGTTGTGTGGTTTTCGGTGACTATTTTCTCTTACAATATGGTGTAATTATATTTGTCTAACTTAAAATAACTAACATATAAAATATGGCTACTCACCAAAACAGAACTCAGCCTTTGGCCTTAGCTTAGTTGCATCGCTAACCTAACAAGAAAGAGAGATGAATCACTCACTTCTTCATACGCTACTGTAACCAACCTTAAATACTATGTGAATTTCCACATGTACGATTTCCCAGTAATCTTACACATTTAGCACATGGATCTAAAATTAAACTTTAAAAGTAACTGGAAAAGAACTATAAATTAAATTTAGGACATGTGTTCCAATTGTAAGATGCTTAAAACAAATGATACTTCCATGTTCTCTCTGAACAAAATTTTTTTTTTCCAAAGGAAATGTGAAGAAATTGAAAATAAACCATTAAGTTTTATGGTACACATATAAATGTTTTTGGTTTAATATAATTTTCAAAATGCCCTCAATGAATAATACTCCACAGAAACTGAATTCGTCTCAAACTGCGTACTTCTAAAGTAGCTGTGAACTGTAAGAGGAAATGGTGGTGGGTAAGGGGGAGATGGCATATTTAATAGAGTCCAAAAGTAGGCATTAATTTGTAATGAGGAACTCAAAACGGCACTGGATCCCCACTTGTACATTCAAATCCCCCAGGATGATGGGCCCCCCCCCCTTACTAATGCAGCACATAGCTCCATTTAGAAGGTGAAGCAGCTAGCTGCACCTGGCTGCTGCCAGCCCTTTCAATAAAGTGACTCTCTTGTAAGCCCACTCATGACTAGTGCCATGCTGCTGCCCAGGGTCAGAAATGAGAATTCCTTCTGAAGGTACAAAACAGATGCTACAATTCTAGTCTAGGATTCCTGGCTGATCCCAATTACAAATTGAGAGTTCCAAGTCACAATGAAATTTGTTCCAGGAATAAATTCTGGGGAAAAAGTGGCATATCTAAAGTAGAATACAAGTTGTATAATTCAAACTTCAGTAAACTGTGAGACAGAGATAAAACTTAACAGAACTACACAGACAAGAACATATCTTTAAAAGGAAGCAGTGGAGGAGGGGAAGAGCTGGCCAGTCTGCTTGCTTTACTGAGTTAATTCCTTAATTTTTAAAAACACTTCTCATTTTTAAAAAGACTGGGCAACAAGCAATTGAAAAGATACAGACACATGGACAATTTCTACCTCAACTGCCTATTCTAATAAAATAGGCCTTTCACTATCACTTCATTAAGAATCAAAACTCCTTGGCAGCATATTTACATTATAGTTACATGTAAACATATACTGCAGGCAATCATGTGAGGGGAAGGAGATCTGAAATTTATTCTATAATGGAATTCCATGCTTCCTAATAATAATCTTTGTAGAATTGAAGCTGCAAGCTACCCTGAAGTATTACTAAGTGTCTTATATTTACAGGAACACTTGAAGTATATTTAAACAGTATTTGTTTTTTTGCAAATTTACATAATATGGCCTTAACATAAAATGGTTCTCTTTAAATATGTAATAATTCTAATTGTCCAAGGACAAAAATTTTTTTTTCGGTCAATGAGAGAATGAATAGCTCCATTGTGATAGTGATAACAAAGCTTTTTATTTATCAAAATATCTGTCATTTAAACAGAGGCACACTTGTAAATTGGTCTTCTGTTGAAGCTAACAAACCCCAATACATGCAGTAATAGTATGCATATTACTCAGTCATACAGTGTGGCTCCTTTTCATATCTCATCTCAAGTCATCATCAAGCTTATTCTTACTTTGCGTAAAACACAAAAGACCCATAAAGCTAGTTCCTCAGCATCTCTGTCTCAGTTCCCAAAACACCAATAAAAGAAAGTAAGGGGGAAAAATACTTTATACCAAATCTAAATTTTTGAAGACAAAAGAAAAATAGTGTTGCAAAATTCTGGAAAAATAAACAAGCAAGAAAACAAATTAGTAGAGACAAAGTGAAATGAGGGAAAAATCATTCTTTCATCGTGAAGATGGTTCATAGTTTCCTCAAAGTAAAACAGAAACAAAAAGTCAAAAGGTAATGAGATAAAAAAAATTACAGTTTAAATAAATAAACACAGACTTAGAAAAATCTTCTCCAGACTTCCCAAAGACAGAACCTAATTGTTAAGGGATTTCTCCCCTTCTGATGTTCATATATCTGATAATAAAAGTTTGCAATTTGCTGCATCCTGTAAGTTAACTCCATATTCTTCCTAATTTTGTCAAAAAACTTCCTAAACATAATAATCAGGTACTGTGTTCAGCAAGATATGAATCAAACATCATCATTAAATGACAAAGAGAGGAAATCGGTCTTTTTCATTCACAATCTCATTCTATGGGATTTTAACTCATGCTTGAATGTAAGACAATATTAGAAAGACTTACCTTTGAAATGTAGGTAAGTTTAATGGCTCCAACACGTGATGATCCAGAAGGTAGGTTCTGTAAACAAATTATTAATATCTAATTATTATTCAACATTACTAATTTATTTCATATAATAATGTTCTACATACACCAAAAAAGTTAAGAAATTAGATCGTTTAATGTCACATTTTACATTTTTTACACAGAATTTTACAAATTAACTTTTCAGTTCAAGTATTTACTAGGTCTGAAATCAAGTTGACAACACGGATTAAAAAATGGAACTCTATGCTGTTCCACCACAATGCATTCTATAACTAAAAGGCTATTTTGTTATCACTGTAGCTAAACTTTTCGTTTTCATGAGCTTAACAAACCATCAACAAGATCTGGTTTTGTTCCAGAAAACAACGAGAAAAACTATTTAGAGACATAAAACAAACGGAGCTGTAAGAAATTTCAAGAGTATACGTAATACTTTGTTCTATTAAAATTTTTAATCAAAAATCTCTCTTTAAAAAGATTAGATTTTCTCTCATTTAAATTATGAGTATTTATTATGCCATTACTAATCTACATTGACACCATTTTTCAAAAAAATTGATACTTTTTAAACCATATGCAGGGAATGTATATATTGCCACTTTCATAAAAAATATTTTTATTCTTCCCTTAACAAATTTCGGATGTGGTTTGAATCACAAAAGAGCAAAGGGTAAAGAATTAAGAAGAGACTCATTCTGGCTGAGGCTATCAGGAAAGACTGCAGAGTAACGAACAGCATTTAAGCTGGACTCAAAGAAAAATTCCGAAACACAAAGAGCAGAAGAAGAGAGTATTCCAGGCAGAGAAAACACATGAGCTACAGCCAGCAGATGAGGACGCCAGAAGCTCTGTACTGAGATGGGAAGGCTGCTGTGCTGGGTTATCATACAGGCTCACATAGGGTTGAAGTGGGAAATGGTGGCTTAGGAACTTGAACTAAGAACCTAATCACAGAGGACCTAAATAAGAAACAAAGTAGCCAGGAATTTATACTGTAAAGAATGTGAATCCATTAAAGAAGGCTTGTGAGCAGTTTTGTGATCAAAATTGTGCTTTAATTACTATATCTTACAATATAATAAACTAAATGGATTATAAAGCGGGAAGATGGAGGTAGAAAAACCAGATAAAATAGTCTGGAAAAAAGTAATAAATATAAATGTAAAGACTGATAGAAGATTTCAAAAGTAAAAGTAAAACAATCCTGATTTTGGAAGTTTCCTCCATTGTAGATTAAGGATCAACTTTTTAACTTGCTTTATAATAATGTACATTAAAAAAAAATCTATGGGTGTATTTTCATGAATGATTAAGGTATCTTGCTCAAATCTCTATAAGCTTAGTGAAAATAGTTAATTACATGGAAGCCTAGACATTTAAAATACTTAAGATTCCCAAACATGAACTAATTATTGTTGATATGGACAGGTCTTTTCAAAACTATCACATCTATGTAAAGTAAACCGCTTTATGTTCTGCTTTAAACTATGTACAAGTTTCTATATATAAATCATCAATATGTATACAAAATCAAATTATAGTTTTTTAATGTCTAATTTTAAATGGTTGTGTTCTTACACAAAATGTTCTATGCTTTTTTTTTTTTTAATTTTGGACAAAGGAAATGAAATGTTAAAATACCTTCAACATCTCCCAACCACTACCAAAGTGACTTTTTTTCAAGCATTGCTACCCTTCCACTCAAAACAATTATTTTTAAGTCCTCCATAAGTCTATTATTTTAACCAGCTGAGTATAGCTCTAATCTCTTATGTGAGGAAGAGAAACAAGCAACTATGTCATGACTGCATGCCATAAGGGGTCCTAGATTAAACAGTGGCACAGTACAAGGAAATATAAGTAGCTGGGAGATAAAAGATATTCAAAATAACTAGAGTCTATGAACTGGTATGATTGCTGCCAAGTTCAACCACAAAAAAAGTGGGTTTCAAAATTTGTTACTTGACAGTGAGTAAGGAATAATAAACTAATATGACATTTAAGATAAAAAGGGAAATAAACCATTTGTTATAAGTTCCTTTATTCATTCTGCCAGAATAATTTTCCAAGTTTCTTCAAATTCACTTCCTAATAAAGAGACTTAATTATTTAATTCTCCACCATTACTCACACCATTAACACAACACAGAAAGTCCCAAATTGATCCCTCGTAATATACTAGAATGGATTCTTAAACCAACGGTTAGTAATGAAGAAAGCAGTGATCAGACAAAGAATGGCTCCCAAGGACAAATGAGTCAAACTAATTTTCTTTTATTATCAGGGTTATTATGACCAGTTAAACAGTGCTGTTACAGCAGTAGGATCAATGGGTAAAAGATACAAGGAACTAGTTTTTGGCTCACGGAACAAATAATAATTAAAGCTGTCTCAAATATAATAAATACTTTTTAGTTATGTGTAGTTCAATCAACAGTTAAAGTGAAGATCAGGGGTACATGGGTTTCTTGCATTAAGGAGAGGCTGAATTAATACTAAGGTCCCCTGCAACTTGAATTCTATATAAATAAATATAAATGCATGAACACATATGTATTTTGTCTAATTTAAAGTCACCATAGGCAAAGAATACTAAACTAGTTGTTAGGGGATCTAGTTCCTGCTCTCTGAAACAGAATGGATCCTCCTACCAGGCCCTGCTCTTCCTTAACTCTTCGTACCTCACCTGCACAAGGAGTCCACTAGACCAGATCAACTTAAAAGTCTGCTAGGGACTCATTCTTGCAACATATTTCTTAATTTGAATAAAAAGGTAGAGAAAATCTAAAACTACTCAACAGGTGATCTCTAATTCAAGCTCTCTCACAGATCTTTAAACTGGGATTCTAACTTTTAATTTATGGTATTTACCTCCAATAATTTGCTAGGCAACAATAAAATCAAATTCACAAATGGCTGACACTCAAATATGACACTACAAGATGAAAGGACTCACACATGCAAGAATGTCAAAAAATAGCAGTCTCTATCCTAGGGACCGTATCTTAAATCTAAATGATTTAAAAATTTTTTTACCAGAGATGGAATGGGCTCTCCCAAGGAAGGAAAATGTAAACACATGCGTTAAGTTTTTATCAAATAAACTTAGTTTCATCTTCTGAAATTCAAGTAAGACAGCAGGTGTTGGGGGTACAGGGCAAGGAGAGAACAGCCAGCAGAAATAAATCTAAACGTATGTTGGTTAGGAAGACAAATCCTGCCACCTACATAGTATACCAAATACTTTAATAATGAAAATTCTTGTATGCTTTTGAAGAGGTAACCGTATGGATTTTACAAACCTGCGGATTATCCATGTACCATACAAAACTATCTTCTCTGGTATCCAGTATGAAGTACCTCCGAAGAAATTTCCCACTGTTTTCATTTTCTTCAATGTCTAGAAAACCACAAATGCGATTCTGACGATCCACATAAGGCATTTCTGAGCTTGCACATTACACTGTAAAATAAAAACATTAACAGTAAGTACTTCTCAGTGGACTTCAAGCATAAAACAGGCTATGGTAAGGTTTATTCAACAAAGAGCTTGCTTTCCAACATTAGGTGAGGGCTGGTTAATGTGAACACAAAAGCATGGGCAAAAATCACTTGAAATTAAGCTTATTGTGAGTGATTATTAAATGCAACTGTACACATTGATGGGGACAAAGGAGAACTATTCATCTTAGTTGAATAATTTACTTACTTTTTTCCATATGATCCCCATTTCACAGTTAAGATATTTAACACTGAGAAGATTAGAGAACTAGTAGGTAATGAATCAAAACATGAACACAAACAAGCTTATACTGTGCAGCACAGTGAGCTGTATTCAATATCCTGTAGTAACTTATAGTTTAAAAGAATATGAAAACAAATGTATGTATGTTTCTATTAAAAAAAACATGAACGCAGATTCTTGAACTCTAGAACTTCTATCTTAACCTTTACATCATCCTGTCTCTCTAAAATCCTTTTAATTATTAAAACCAAAATGAATCAAAATAAAGCTAACATCATGAAGAGAGATAAGCAGGTATTATGTGCCTCCTAATGGAAGACACAAGCATCACCAATGAAGTGCATATAACAACAAGATGTTCTGATCAAGTCTCCAAATTTCCCTATATTCAATTTCCAATTTACAGGAAACAAAGAACACAGAGGAACATATAAACTGCATTGTAGGTATTCAACCAGCAAAAGCGGACTATGGGAAATGCCAGGACAAACAGCCATTTCCTCAGCAAATAAATTACTATAGGGAAAGAGAGAGAGAAGTTACAGATTAAAAGAGACTTGAGAGGCACATATTCTGATTCTAAAGGACTGAAATTTCTGTTGTACTGATTAAACTTAAAACCCATGATTTGGGTAAAAAGCAGTTGTTTCTAGACATTTTCTCTAAAAACCATAATGTGATTCCCTCCTGATGTGATGCAAACCTGCAGACTGTTCCTACTCTGGTACTGCTATAGCCAGTGTCAACACATTTTGGCAGGTTGAATTTATTTATATAACTAGTTCTTCATTTAACTTACAGTGTAAATTCAATTAGAATACGCCCTGATACACTGCACATCTTAATCACTATTCTATATGCAGCCAGAAGAACATCAAAACACATCAAAAAGTTTTAAACTATTCATTCATTAAAGTTTGATGTGTGTTATTACAAATCTGGCATTTAGAGGAGATAATTTTTTAATGAATTTACCCAAAGTTTTTAAACATTTCCAAAACGTAGTCAGAACTTGAAAAATCAATACACTATACCAACACATACTACAGGCAAAAACTATCAACTTGTGTGGTACTGCCATGAGGACAGACATAGATCAAAGGAACAGAACTGACAGACCAGAGAAGAACCCATACATCTATGGCTAACTGGTTTTCAACAAGAGTGCCAACATCATGCAATGGGGAAAAAACAGCCTCTTTAACAAATGTTGCTGGGACAACTGGACACCCACATGCTAAAGAATTAAACTGGACCCCATTTTATACTATATACAAAAATTAACTCAAAATAAATTAATCTAAATATAAGAGCTAAAACTATAAAACTTTTTAGCATAGAGGAAAATCTTCATGACCTTGGATTTGGTAATGAATTCTTAGATATGATACCAAAAGCACAAAAAACAACAACAAAAAAAAAGACAAGTTTTTTTAAAAAAACAAAACAAAACTTTTTTGCATCAAAGGCCAACAAGAAAAAGGCAACCTACAGAATGGGAGGAAGTATTTGCATCAGGGTCTAGTCTACAGAATATGCAAGTAACTCTTAACAACTCAACAACCAAAAAACTCAACTGAAAAATAGACAAAGAACTTGAAAAGGCATTTTGCCCAAAGAAGATAACCAAATGGGCAATCAGAACACAAAAAGATGCTCAACATTATTTGTCATTAGGGAAATGTAAACTAAAACCACAATGAGATACCACTTCATACCCACTAGGACAAATACAATTAAAAGAGGAAAATAAAAAGTATTGGCAAGGATGTGGAGAAACTGGAACCCTCCTACACTGCTGGTGGGAATGTAAAATGGTGCAACAGCTGTGTAAAAGTTTGGTAGTTCTTCACAAGTTAAACACACAATTACCATGTGACCAGCATTTCCAATCCTAGGTATATATCCCAAAGAACTGAAAACAGATACTCAAACACTTACACAAGAATGCTCACAGCAGCACTATCTGCAATAGCCAAAAAGTATAAACAACCCATATGTCCATCTACAGGTGAATGGATAAACAAAAATGTGATACAGCCAAACAACGGAATATTATCCAGACACAGAAAGGAATGAAGTACCGATACAATATATCCAATCAAAATTCAAGGATACTTTATATAAAATTTGACATGGTAATGCTATTATACATTGAAATGTAAATGACCTAGAAAAGCTAAATCTATCTCCCAAAGAATAGACTTACATTACTTAATTTCAAGAGTTACAATAAAGCTATGGCAATAAAAACAGTGTAGGATTGGTGAAAAGATATAATAAATCAATGGAACAGAATAGCATCCAGACACAGACCCATACATATACTGTCAGTTGATTAATTTTCAACAAAGATGTCTAGGCAATTTCAAACATGGTCTTTCAACAAATGGTGCTGGAACAAGTAGCTATCCATATGGAAAAATATTAACTTGAAATGGATCAGAAACCTAATGTACAATTAAAAAATTAAAAAGCATCTAAAAACATTATTTATACACACACACACACACACAAATGAAGGTCTTGGAGTACACAAAGATTTCTTAGATATGACACAAAAAGCCTGAACTATATATGGTTGCTATACTGGACTTAATCAAAATTAAAAACTGCTCTTTGAAAGACAACGATAAGAAATCAAAAGACAAGCCACAGAATGAGAGAAAATATTCTGTACACATGTATCTATCAAATTACTGATATCCAAAAACAGGCAAGGAATTACAATAAGACAAACAATCAGTTAGAAAATGGGCAAGAAATCTGTATAGACAAGTTAACAAAGAAGATATGCAGCTTTTTAAATAATAAAAAAGAAAGAAAAAGGAAGACATACAAATAGTAAATAAGCACAAAAACACGCTCATCATCATTAGAAGATACTGCAAATCAAAACTGTGAGATATCACTACACACCTATTAGAAAGGCTACAACAAAAACAAACAAGGAGTGGGTGGGTATAGCTCAGGGGGAGAGCACATGCTCAGGGTCCTGGGTTCAATTCCCATCACCACCACTGAAAAAAAAATCTGACAATACCAAATGCTAGCAAGGATGTGAAGCAAATGAACACTCATATTGCTGACGGGAATGACAAATGGCACAGCAATTTGGGAACCCAGTTTGGCAGTTTCTTAGAAAGTTAAACATATCCCTAACTACATGACCCAGCAATTCCAATCGAAAACTTGTATTTTCATAAAACCTGTATGCAAATATTTAAAGCAACATTATTCATAATTAGCAAAGAGCAGAAACAACCAAATGTCTTCTGACTGGTAAATGAAGAAACTGTGGTACATCCACAATGAAGAAATACTACTTAGCAAAGTAAGGGAACAAACTGTTGATGAACACAATGTGGGTAAATGTCAAATGTACCTTGCTAAGTTAAAGAAGCCAGACCAAATGGCTACAGGAATGGAGAACAGATCACCATGAGTGGGTGGAGAGAGAGAGGTTGACTTCAAAAGGTAACTTATGGAGTGACAGAACTGCTCTGTATCTTGATTCTGATATGACACAAAATACGCATTTATCAAAACTCATAGGCTCATACACTACAGAGTGAGCTGTACTGTATACAAGTTTAAAAAAAAAACACCTACAGTAAATAGAAAGCAGATCAGAGTTCCTAGGGCTTGTGATAGGCCTGACTACAAAAGAACTTGAGAGAAAATTTTCTGGCAACATAAGTGTTGCATATCTTGATCGTGGTAGTGCTTACATAATTACATGCATATATCAAAACTTATATAGAACTGTATACTAAAACAGGCAAAATTTACTGTATGTAAATTAGACCTCAATAATGCTGAATTTAAAAAAAAAAAAGATGCCATCAACACTCACCAGAATGTCTAAAATTAAAACAGACTGACAATACCAAATGTTGTCGAAGATGTGATGCATCCAGAATTTATGTACTGTCGATGGGAATATAAAGTGGTACAATCACTATGGGAAAAGTTCTGGCAATAAAACCAAACATACATCTATCCTATGACCTAGCCAGCCCGTTCCTAACTATTTGCTCAAGAGAAATGAGAACATATATGCATGCAAAGACTAATTCACAAATACTTAGAGCAGTTTTACTCATAATAGCCCCAATCTAGAAACAATCCAAATGTCCATCAAAAGGTGAATAGAGCAATAAAATGTAGTATGCCTATAGTATGGAACAGCACTCTATAATATAAAGGAACCACTACTAAGTGCAGCAGTATGGTCAAAACTCATCAAATTGCAAACTTGAAATGAATACATTTTATTGTATGTAATTTAAACTCCAAAAAGTTTTTAAAAATCCAGCAGCAATGAAAAAAATTCATTGACATATTTGACTATAAATAACTCTTTAAAAAATTTTGCATGGCAAAAGCCTGATCAAGTTAAAACCAGCAGAAAATACTTGCAGCTTCTATCACAATACTCGCAGCTCATCTCCCTAACACTTAAAAGAGTTTGCAAAAAATGTCAAGGAAGATATATCAAAAGTTCAATAGAAAAATGGTCCAAAGACATTAAAAGACATTTTACAGAACACAATATAAAAATGATCCTTAAACATATAAAGAGATGCTCAACTTCACTCATAACAAGAAAATCCCAAAATAACATACAGAGATAAGTAGGCATTGCTACCACCGTCACAAAAAAAGGCAACCAGACCTCACATGCCTCCTAGAATTCACACCATGTGTAAGACATTCACGAAAAAAAAAAAAAAGGCATAAAAATACCTGAATCTGACCAAGACTCCAGATCCAACTACAAATTTATAGGAAATAAAGACAGAGGAAGGACATATTAGACTCTATCACAGAGATTCAAATAGCAAAATCCAAACTATAAGAAATTTCTCAGGACAAACAGCATGCTTTCTTCAAAAATAAACTCCAAGGGAGTAAGGGGAAAGAAACTGGAAGAATCAATAAATTAAAAGACTTAAAAAGACAATCACAACATGTGAACCGCTCTTTAAATCTTGTTAAAAACAACACTGATTCATCTAAGGAGACTGGAAATTTGAATACTGCCTCATGATACTAAGGAACTAGATATGTATTTTCAGTATGACGATGGTATTGTGGTTATGTTACCAAGAAAATGCACCCTTATTATTTAGAGATATTTACTGATACAAAGATAAAATGTTATCTGAATAACTGGGAAGGAGGGAATGGATGAAGGAGAGATGGCCGGGGTTGACAGTTGTTGGAGCTAAATGATGGATACTGTAGTTATACAATTCTGTCTACTTTTGTGGATGTTCACAATTCTTCATAACAGAAATTTTTTTTTAAATCTATGCCACACAGAGGTACAATTTCTCATCTATGAGATTGGCAAAAATTTTAAAGTTTGACAATACACTATATTGGTAAGGCTGTAAGAAAATAGGGACTCTTACATTTGCTGGTGAGAATGCAAAATGGTACACCTACTGAGGTGAATTTGTCACTGTTTAACAAAATCACATATGCATTTATCCTGTGATCCAGCAATCCTACTTGGTATTGTAATTCTGTAAACTATTTATATGATAGAACTTCACATGCATCATAGGATAATGTAAACATATTGATGCTATCTATGACTATTTAAAAACAAAACTAATAAAACAAATTTTATTTGTTATTATGAACCTAGATTTCCACAGTAAGAGAAAAGATGTACAAAAGCAAAAGGAAAAATTCTATACAATACATCTGAATTAGAGGTAGTATGAATTCAGGATCTTTGAAAATATGTTAGTAATAGAAAAACATCACTTTGCAATTCCAGTATAATCACTGATTTAAGCAAGAGTATTCAATGAACACTAATATCATGAGAAAAGCGGTTGTTAGATCATACAATCTCAAAATTATCACCCCACAGTGTTCCTATCTAATCACAAAGAGGAAAATGTATCTTTACAATGGAGGGATCTTTCAGCCCCCACCTTTGCCAGATGATTAAGTACCTAAGGAATCTAAAAGCTAGGTACTAATGGGTATCACTCCTCTCTAAACAGACCACACATCATATGAGTCCACTGGTATGAAATACCCAGAAAGAGCAAATCCATAAAGACAGAAAGTAGGTAAGTAGTTGCCTAGGAGTATGGGGTACAAGGGGGAATGAAGAGTTGTCTAGAGATGGGAGGGTACAAGGTTTCTTTTTAAGGTGATAAAAATACTCCAAAATTGACTGTGGTAATAGTTGCACAATTCTGCCAATATACTAAAAATCCCGAATTGCACACTTTAAATGGTGAATTATACCTCAATAAAGCTGTTTAAAAAAAGAATTACACTTGTCTTTTGTCTTTTCATTCTAGAGCACATCAGAAACCTTAAAAAACATTTTCGTCTCCCAGACCTGTGAATGCTGTAGTGTCCCAGGGAATAGTCCACAGACCTCTTCTCTATACACACTCAGTCTCCTGATGAGCTCACTCATTCACATGGGTCTAAATACCGATGACTTCCAAATTGCTATCTCCAGCCCTGGACGCTCTGCTGAACTCCATACTCGTGTACACAACCACCCATGCTGCAGATCTACTTACTTATCTAACAGGCATCTCATATTTAAACTGAACTCCAGATACACCCCCTCAGCAATCTGTTCCTCTCTGTCCTCCCCATCTCAGTAAAAAGCCACTCCCTTCTCCCAGCTGTTCAGGCAAAATATCTTGGAGTCACACTTGATTAAGCCTTCTTTCACTCATGTCATGTTCAATGCATCAACAAATCCTACTGGATCTATCTCCTAAATATATCCAGAATCCCACCACTTCTCACCATTTGCCAATCTGGTCCAAGCCAACATCACCTCTCAGCTGGATTACTGCAAGGGCTTCCTTGCCCTCTTCCCTCTATTCTCAACACAGCTTATCAGACACATATTCATTAACTATATATTCAAGTGTTTATCCAAAAAACACTACACATATTATTACTTGCCAAGCACTATTCTGAAAATTTAAATATTAATTTAATCCTTATAACAACTTTACAGATGAGAAAATGAAGGCTCACATGATTAAGAAGTGGCAAAGCCAGGATTCAATCCAGGGGAATCTGGCTCTAAAGCTCACGCTCCTCAATAGTATATCATGTTATTCCGCTCAAAACTCAAAGCTGAAGAACTCTGGCTGCCTATTAGAATTACCTAGGAATTTTTGAAAATCCTTATGTCTAGACTGATACCCCTAGACCAATTAAATCAGAAATTCTGGAATGGGATCTAAGCATCAGTACATTTTTAAAGCTCCCCAAGTAATTCCCATATTCAGCCAAGGTTAAGAACCATTGTTTTAATGCAATCTCATCTCATTCAAAATAAAAACCAAAGCTGTTGCAAAGATACACAGGCTCTACTACACCCCCTCATCCTGTCCCAGTCCTCCCCTTGCTTACTCATCTGGCCCCTGGACTCCTACTGCCCTAGACAAACTCCCCACTCAAAACCTTTTAATTCAAATGCCACTTTCTCAGTGAATCCTTCTTGACATCATATCTAAAATGCAAATGCTCCAAACTGTCCTGCCAACTCCCATCTCCCTCCCCTGCTTTATTCATTTCTTTATCATTTATTGCTAACAAACAATATCGTTTACTTATTTACCTATCGCTGTCTGTTTCCCCACACTGGAACGTGGGCTCCAGGAAAGCAGGTTTTTTGTTTCTATTTACCATTGTTTCTCCAATGCCTAAAACAGTAGCTGGAACATGGAAGGGACTCAATAACTATTTGTTGAATGAAATATTAAGAAGTACATAATTATTGCATCAAATATTAATATTTAAGTTTCCAGACAGAAAGTTGCTTTCTCCTCATGTGATAAGAAATCATTCAGCAGATTTAACTGACTGGCTTTAGATGATGGAAGGAAAAAGGTTCAAATACTATATTTCTGTTTGGATTTATATATTTAGTAAAACTAGTATGAGGCAAGAACAGATAAAATTGTATTAGTAAAACCTAAAACCTCCACAAAAATCTGTCCTTCAGCTTCCCTGGTACTCTAAGGGGTAGTCAGATCATACAAACATTCATAAATTAACATATTCACAGTCAACACTTGATCAGTCAGGAACCATGAAGTCAAAAACTAAAAACGCAACAAAAATCAGAAAGAGACAGAGAAAGAAAAGAAAAAGAAACAATAAATTCTGCACAGTGAAACTTCATTAGATCCACAGGACTTCACTATTATGTAATGATTAGATGTTGAGTAGGGTTAGTCTTGTGCCCAAATTGCTGACAAACTCAAAGCTGAGATCTACAGACATCAAAGATCAAATATCTGTGAAATCTGGCACCAACAATCCCCACACACACAGAGCTCAGGGCTCTGGCACCCCAACCAATGCTAACCATCACTCCACTCTATACAGGCAAGATGACAGAAGAGAGGGAAAAAATGAATAGTCTTCCAAGTGATCAGACAGAACACAGGGGAAGGAAGGGGATACTCACCCCAAAACAGTGGTGGGGGCCCCAAGAGAATCATTCACCAAGATCAGAAGTGCCTACAAGAAGGAGAGATTGTCATCTCATTCTCCGGTTCGATGTCTGCTTATGAAATAGACTGAGTGACTGACCCTGTGCCTATCTGAGCAGGGGGACAAGCAGAATTAATCAGAAACGGCAGGGCACAAAAAGGGGGCAGACCTAAGCAGCCTGCAGGCCACCATTTGGCATCAAAAGGAAGTAAGTTTCCAGTGGGTTAAGTGGAAAGTACAGAAGGTAGCTGGACTTAAGATGTTTTACTGTTATCAAAAAATCTGGCTGCAGAGAGAAACCCACGTCACCCACAAACACTCACAGGAACCAACAGGTACACTGACAGGATAGGAACAAGGAGGTAGGACTGTAGGTTGGTAAGGTTTACCTACAGCAAATTTTATATCCAGGAACTGTGCAGTGGGGAGTCTCCCTGCAAGATCTCGCCAAAAATTCCAGTTTGGAAGCCTACCAAAAGACATTAACAGCTTGCCATTCTTAATCTAGAGAGGGCTTTAATAACACCAGGTAAGAAATACTTACCCGTTTCCATTTTTCTTCTGACTAGTCCCTGTCCAAATAAGTCCCCGAAGACGGAAGAGAAGAGGTACCCAGAGAGCAGACCACAACCCCTCCCCACTCCAAGGCTTCAGGGAATAAGTAGCTAGATACTGGGGTAAGGGAGGAGAGGAGCTTTAATAGGAGACTGAAGGTTTAAACTGAAATAGATTAGACTTGAGATTTTGATAGCTGTAAATGTTAGAAAAGCTACCATTTGCCCATGAAGTCATGAGGTAGTAGGGAGAGAGATCAGTGTTGAAAAATGTAACTGTCTCATGTTTGTTCTCACCAAGCTCAGACTGCTCAATAACCTGATGACATTCGGAACAGCATTACTGCCCTTGGTGATGAGAAGGAATACCTGACATGGAAATTCCCATGGGGGCTTTGCTGTACCCAGTAAGATGCTACATTAGAAGCTCTCTGAGATCTCTTCCAATTCTGCGTGCCTGTGATTGTCTTTTCTTCAAGAGGTTAAATTGAATCCAGAATCCAGATTTCAATGGCTAAGCTATTAAAGGCTAGCCTGCCTAAAGGAATAAAACCACAACGTTTTGAAGAATAAAACTATCAGATTGACAACTTTGATAAAGGTTCCATGCAGGAAACAGTATTTGAGACTGCAATATTTTTAAGACTCTAAAGACTTATTTAAGTGTTAAAAAATATCCAAAATGACTTTAATTTTCCTTTACATTGAACTGAAATTCCAATTCAAAGAATGCTTATGATACAAAATCCTCAAAATATCATCTTCCTGAATCAAAGCCATTCAACTAATCAAAGGCTTACCAAAATAAACAGCAAACACATGTTTGCTTAAATATCTTCCAGGAATTACAAACTCTCATGTTCTTCATCACACAGCAACTACTAGGAAAAAAATATTACTCAGAGTTCAAATGGTTTAATGTTACTCATTAAGCATTATAAAATCCTATTGTTCCAACAAACACCAACAGGAATTTTTATTTTTAAATTAAAAAATCCCATACATTTATGTTTCTAAAAATAATTAAGCATTATAGACAAGCATCTAAAGAAAGTTTCTGCCCTAAGAACTCCTTTCTGACATCCGTCAATAAATTTCCAAATGCTGTGTACTTACAAACGGTCAAAAGAATTAAAATTAAATTTTAGTATTTATCTCCTACTAAAGCCATTTTACTGTATCATTGCAGATCTAATGAGAGAATCATCTTAAAATGTTAAATCAAATTTTAATGTTATCAATAGTAAAATGCTTTTACTCATATGAAAAAGTAGTATTTGTATATCATACCTCAGCTCGCAGCTCAGGAAGTGACTACCACAGAACTTGAAATTCTCTGTCTAATAAAAGCGGAGTGTGAGTAACTATTGTCACTTCTGAATAATTACTCCATTCTATTCAGAAAACTATCATCCTCATTCTTAAATGACAGTTATTTAAATAAGAACGAGAATAATCATTTAACATCAACATTTCAGTATCAAAGCTCGACTTAAATTACACTTCATAAATAAATTACTTCATAGATTTCATTCTGGGTTACAAATTATCATCAACAGAAGCAACTGTGAGTTTCGCAGTGGGACTATATGAACTTTCAAGTTTAATTTAAGTAAAAGTCTCTTTTTTAAGCTGCATTAAAAGTTTTTAGAGAAAAAGCCCCAGGGAAAGATAAAATATTTCCATCTTTCCCAAGTATTTTCCAGGAGTCTTCAATATCATCATACCCTATATTTTAACAACCAACATTCGAGTATTGCCCAGTGACTTTTTAAAGAAAATAACCCAATGCTATTCTTAATGTCCTTAAACAATTCTAAAAAGGTCCTTCCGGCTTATGAACTCATGGCAGTTTCCTAACAATTGTACACTTATCCTGTTTTACTGTCTCTCCTAGCCCATGACAAACTCAAATTTACACACCATCTCTTTCCTATTTTGCTACACTGCTAAAACTTGGGGGGGAGGGATACAAACCTGCTACTTTCCCCTTCCCAAAGCAACAATAAAAATACTAATTAACAAGATAAAGTGAGGTAGGAAGCAGTTTCAATACATATAAACCACATCTCCTTAATGTCCCAAATGTTACGCACTGCTTACCACAAAGGACAAATTCAGTCACATCCCTTGATACAGGTTTACTCTTCAAGATAATCCTGTCAATGGATACACTGTAGGGTTTACAGCACTATAAAATAAATTATTAACTCAAATTCTGCTAAGCTTAAATATTCTTCTTCAAACATACAAGTATACCAAAATGTCACTTCCCCTGGGAAGACATGGCCAAGATAAGGACTACTAAACAAACTCTATCTGAGGAAATATTTTTGCCACAAATGTGTTAATGCGGAAATCTTACAGTAAGAAAAGTAATAGGCTTTTTAGTCAGAATGACTCTTACTATTTTTCAAATAACAGCTCTTCAAGTTATTTAGATTGTGAAGAAAAACAGAGTTTTACAAAATGATTTTTCTCAAGTTTCTCTCTGAATCACATAACGCTTGCTCAAAGTTTGCTGTGAAGTGGTTCAATGGCATTAAACTAACATAGAAAGCATGAAAGCTGAGCGCTTGCGGGGGAAATAAAGCAGGCTGATCAGTAGTTCTAAGCTAAAAAGACAACAGTATAACCTCATAGTGCGCTATTGGTTCCAGTCATTGGGCACACAGGAAATAAGACTTTCTACTTAGAAAACTAATTCAAAAAAGGTCAATGACTTCATTAAAGCAAAGAAAATGCTATCAAAACAGACAACTATCAATCGTGAAATAAGAAAACAAACATTATAGGCCTGGAAGGTGAAACAGGAGAGGAAAAGGGCACAAATTGCCTGAATATTTCTTCTATAACCTCCTCCTGGACCTGCCCCCAAACAGACAGATCGAGTTTCGTTATTTATGTGCCCAGCCGAGGGCAGATGCTCCACTTTGGGGCACAGCATAACTAGAATTCTACCAAAGGTAGTAAACACGACTTTCATTGACAACTTTCCCCTCTGATGGTCTATCCAGGAGGGTCAACAGAAAGCATCTGAAATAAACCACATACCACTCAAAACGGCCCCAAAGCGGTGCGACAGGGTTAAAGACCTGGGTTCTGGTCCCCTCCTTGGTCCTACCTGCAGTGACCCTGGATAAGTCACCTCCAACTCTGGCACTGGTCGTCTGCACCACTACGGTGCGAGGGTAACGCACTAACCCTGCGTGATGCTCCGGCACAGGGCGGAGCCGACTTCTGACTCGGCGAGTCCTAAAGTGAAAGCGCAATAAAACGACAGAGAACGATGCCCCCAGGCAGTGGAGCCCCCGGGGGCACAGCCCAGAAGTCGAGCCACTTCGACAGGCGTCGGCGGCCGGGAATCCCCGGACAGCTGGCCGGCGCGGGCGTCCGGGAGGAGGGCACCACCGTCCTTCTGAGCAGAGCCACCGACCCAATTGCTCCTCGGCGACGGCGACCGCCGCCGGGCTCCCCACCCTGCCTCGGCCGGACGCCGCCGAGGGCCGAGGTCAGGAAAACAATAAAGGAAGGAGCCGCGGGAAGAGGACGCCGCCCCTCCCGCCGCCGGAGCCGCAACGCGCAGGTGAGCCAGCCCCGCGGCCTCGCCCAGGTACAGCCGCGCGGGCGGCCCCACGAGGAGAGGGGTGGCGAGGACGCAGCCGGGACCCTGCGCCGCCCGCCACCCGCCGCCCGGCACTCACCAGCGCCCGCCGGCCCCTCGGCGGACGCGCGGCCGCCTCCCAGCTCGTCTCAGCCGGCGCCGCGCTCCTGGAGCCCGGCCCCGCTCACCCCGCCCCGGCGCGGCGGCGCTTCTCACGGCGAACTTCCCCGCAGCCCTCAGCCGGGAGCACCCGCGCCGCCGCGGCCCCGGGTCCCACAAGCACTGAGCTGCCCAGAGCGGCGCCCACGACGGCCCGCCCGCGCACTGCGCACGCGTACCCGCGCAGCCTCAGCCCTCAGACGGTCGCCGAGATTCCGGAGCGGGCACTCCCAGCCCGCGGAGACTACAAGTCCCGGCAGGCCTCGCGCGGGTCCTGGAGGCGTGACGGGCCGGTTCCCGAGGTCTTCCTGGTTCCAGGGGAGGCGACCTCGGGTGCGTCGGGGAGGGGCGCACGCAGAGCACTGGGCCCTTGCGCTGCGGTGCATCCTGGGATTCGTAGTTTTCGAGAACCCCGGGGCTTGGCTTCGGGGTGGAACTCAGGGTTCTCTTGTGTGATCACCTAGAGCTTCCAGGCGCAGGGATCTTTAAAAATAGGCTTCCTTCATTTGCAGATAATTTGTTTGCAAGCTGCCCCATAATCAGTACAGGAAGCATAAATGCACGGGCTGCTGTGTGACCTGGAGGAAAAACGCCTTACATCTCTTCGCACCAATTCTTTGCTCCTAACAATTTCTCTCTCCCTAGAACTGTAGCTCCACCTCCTACTGAGTAGAACAGGGAGCTTAGAGAAACCTAGAGAATGATTAGTCGAAATTCGATTAGTCGAAAGGCTGGAACATAAATATGTATTATCATAAATATTTAACATGTTTGTTGAGCACCTACTATGCCAAGTCCCATAACAGGCACTAGGCATACACTTGAGAACAAGACAGACACTGTCCTGTCCTCATGGAGAGTGCAGTCTGTAGGGGGAGCTAGTCTTTAAATAAGCAAGATAAATACAGACTTTAATGCAACAGAGAAACTAAGCGAGTTAAAGAGATTAGAGGGGTGGGGGGCTCTTTAGAGAGGGTAGTCAGGGAAGGCTCTCTGAGTAAGTAATTTTTGAGCTGAAACCTGCAAAAAGAGACCTGCGAAAGGATTATATGCCACGCCTTTCACAATGCATGGCACACACTAGGCTCTCAATAAATATTTGTTCCTTCTGTGTCCTCCTTCCGTTCCTTCCCCTGCACAGCCTTAGATCACATCCTTCCCCCTTCAAAATCTTTACCAACACCTTTCAGAACATCCTTCCTAGGCGAAGATATACAGAAGACAAATCAATGTCCAGCGGTAGGACGAGCTGTACGTGTACAGCTACTAGGACAGAAAATACAAGGTAAATGCCAATGAGCCTGGTGACATGGCTGGAACCCTGACTACTTTACCCCTTCTTTGTTTGTGAAATGAGTTAAAAGGCTCAGCACTCAGGCCAGTATCCTTACTTCAGACTTATGTTTATGAGGCAGAAAATCAGATTTGAAGTCTTCCTCTTTTAGATCCTAAAGGAAGCTTAGATATTATCTCATCCAAATCAGAGGTGGAGTGAAAAACACCCCTGAACTACCTGTGTGATCTTAGGCAGAGGGTGACATTTTGCCTTTCTGATGCTCAGTGACCTCAGACGCCCACATATGGAATGTTCTCAGAGTCTGATAAGCTGGTAGAGGAGAAAACACTCTCCAGACTGCATGGAATGCTCTTGTCCTGAATTTTCCAGGCTACTTGTCTTCAACATTTCCAAGATGATTGTTCTGTTATCTTTTGAGAAACCTTAGCTGTGTAGTCTTGCTGCCACCTGTCCTCTCCAGGCCTCATTTCCTCATTTTTACAATGGTTGAAAGGATTTGGCCTCATCATAGTTTATAAACTGGCCAGAGCTGTTTCCTTTTGTCCACATAGTGGGTTTTATTTTTAACTGGATGTGTGGCTTAGGTTTAAAAATAGGGAGCTTTCCCATAAGAGCCCAGATGTCACCTGCCTGATCTCTCTAGACATTTGAGCTAGTCTTCCCTGTCTAAAAGATCTGGAAGGATCTCCAGCTTCAGAATCCTAGAAGATTCTAGACAGGATATTTGGGACATATTTAAATTAAAAAAAAAGATTCTTGGTTTATCTGAAA
The DNA here is from genome assembly GCF_009834535.1 of Camelus ferus. Taxonomy (NCBI): domain Eukaryota; kingdom Metazoa; phylum Chordata; class Mammalia; order Artiodactyla; family Camelidae; genus Camelus; species Camelus ferus. The sequence continues at coordinate 8,834,474 of NC_045706.1, forward strand.
TTCAAATTCACACTTAACCTTTTGTATTTGATGTGAAAACCCTAGCTCACCAATCAGACAGACCACTGAAGCAGAGAGCCTCTTGTTCCCTCCAGATGGGAACCCGAGGGAATCTTTCTCTTGATTCCTATTAACAGTGGACATTATTGACTGAGTGGTTTTAAATTATTCTTTTGCTGTTTTTGCTTAACAAGCCCCAAAGGTTGCTTGACATTTGAGAGTCACATTTACAATGAAGAAAGCCAGAGAAGTGACTCAATTGCCCAAAGACACACAGCAAGGTAAGCCCAGGGCTACTCTGAGTTTGCAATATAACCAGCCAATAAACACAATGACAAAAAAAAAAAAAAAAAAACCAGAAAAAAGAAAACAAAACAAAAAAACACTCTCTGCTTTTCCTCCAGCCTTTTTTTGGATGGAGAGGTTTATTACATAACAGTACTTTCAGTGTTATTTTAAAAAAAAAAAAAGTATGTGGAATATTCCCTTGTTGAAATTACAGTCTGGGAGCAAACCAAGAACATTCAGGTCCCACAGACGGTGCTGAGGAATGCTGGAATATTCCATGGATTTCTTGTCATCTGAAGAAAAGAGAGTGGAGGAGTCTGCATACAAGAATCCGCAGTTTACCTTTAAAACATCCTTGTCATCGTCATTATCCTGCCTTGCACGTATAAAGCACTTGGATGTTTCGATCAAAAATATTTATTGAGCCCTTTCCAAATGCTGACATGCTGGGCACTGGGTCCTCCAGACAGGCATTAGCTCCTCTGACAACACCAAATAGAGCAGTGAAGAGAAGTCAGGAGACTGACCTGAAGTCACGCAGAAAATGACTGAGCACTTGTTGCCTCTCTCACATTTGACTTTCCCTCCACTCACAGACACTTCCTAACTCCTTTCCTGCTTTTTTTTTTCTGCTTTATCATTTTCTTCTTAGCAGTGATCACGTTCCCACACATTATATATTTTACTTATTTATCTTTGTCTATTCTCTGCTTGTCACACTAGAATGTAACCTCCACACCCACAGGGATTTTATCTGTCTTGTCCCTCACTGTATCCTCAGTGCCTAGAACAGAAATATTTGTTGAGTGATAAATGCCACCACCTCCCTTTATGGACATAGTCAGAATCAGAAGTTAACAGAAGGAGCAACTCCAGAAGTAAACTCCCATTTTTACTAGAAATCAGAACCAAGAGAGAACAGGAATCAAGTATGAATTGTGGAATCAAAAAAAAAAAAAAAAAAGGACAGGTTATCAGGAAAAGCGGATGGGGAAGGATAAATTTGGCAGTTTGAGATTTACAAATGTTAACCACTATATATAAAAATAGATTTAAAAAAAAGTTTCTTCTGCATAGCAGAGGGAACTATGTTCAATATCTTGTAATAACCTTTAATGAAAAAAAAATGAAAACAAATATATGTATGTATATGCATGAATGGGACATTGGGCTGTACACCAGAAATTGACACATTGTAATTGACTGTACTTCAATAAATAAATGAATAAGTAAAATTAAGTTATAGTCACTCACACACACACAAAACCATGAGTCGAACACTCTCTAAATCCACCTTTTTCCCCTCCTGTCCCCTCCAGAAACTGGGTAGCAGAGAGTTAAAGACAGGTCTTCCCTATATTTCAATGTAAAAATGAAACCCACATGCTGGGGAGTCAGTGCGGTTTCCTTTGTGGTTGAGGAGTCAGATGACCCACGGGCCCTCCCGGCCCTACCTGGCCTCAGCCAAGCCATTAGAAGGATGATTCTCAATCATCACCCTGGATGGGACGGGATTAGATGACCTGCCCAGAATACAGTTCAGGTGACTGATTCTCCTTCTGGAGCTAATTCTTGCGTCCCAGGCCTGGAACACAGTCCCCCTCAGGGAGGAGCTGTGAGGGACTGTCTGTATATCATGCTTACTGAGGTGCAGGAACAGAATTTCCAGACAGGTCAGCAACCAACTCAAATCCCAGGTTCACAAAGGCAAAAAAAAAAAAAAAAAAAAATTTGCAGGTCAGGGGAGAGGATTGCCTCCAAGATTTTTTAGAGAGCAGGACCAGGTCTTTCCTGCCTCCGGACAATCAGGCAACAAGAGGGGAAGCCTGATGCCACAGGAGCTCTAAATACAGGTCCCTGGCAACCCCTGTGACCCCTGGGCTCTAGTAAGGTTCCAGCCCCATCAGACTCCCCAGGGAGGTCATGCATTAATCATCCTGACCACATGTGGCAGGTGGGGGATGTGGTAAAGCCCTGATGTGGAGCCCACAATGCCTGCTGTCACTCAAACACGTGGACTCTTGCTTCAGAGTGGCATGAAAACTTGAAAAGGAAGTTTATTCTGAAGGCCAGGTGCTTGCTCAGGTAGCTAATTACCACACCAAAGTGGGGAATATTCTAGAAAGTGAAGGGCTCTTTCCAGACGAGGCTGGGAGAGGATCTGGGAATGAGTCTGTCTTGGACTTTACAAGCCCCTGGGCCTGTGGGAATTCCTCCTCAGACCCCTGCAACTCACCCGTCTGATGCCAACCAAGCTCCTCCTCGAGTCAAAAGCCACTGCTTTCTCTCATCCGTCTTGCTTGTCAGAAGAGTTTCTTTACCGTCAACAAGAACCAATGCCTCAAGTGTTTGGGAGGCCTGACTGCGTGCCAGGCTGGGACCCCCAGGGGAAGGGAAGCAGAAGTCACAGCTTCCACCAGCTGACCCTGGAAAGACAAGCAAGGAGCCTGGTCTCTGGAGTCCACCTGAGCTGACCAGCTGTGACTCTGGGCTTGCTACAATGTTTCTCTGAGCTTCCACATGTCCTCATCTGTAAAATGGAGTCGATGACACTCCCCGTAATACTTCACAGCCTCTTCATGAGTCGTAAATAAAATAATGCGTATATAAAGCTCTTAGCCAAGTGCCTGGCACATATTAATGCTTCCATCCACGTCAGCAATTGTATCATCTCATTTAGCTCAGTTCCTGAGCCCACCTGAGCAAGGTGGGTGACACAGTCTCAGAGTCTCTCACCTAGGCAGGGAGTCAGTTCCAAGGTTATTTTCATCTGCTGTGGACCTCACCCATATCTGGGTGACTGGGAGAGAAAGAAGTCTTCATTGCGGTCTAGGACCTTGGGGAATTTGGTATGGCTGGGGAGCAGGGCCATGTGGATACGGTGCTGGGGAAATAAGATGTGCCGGATTTGGAAGGACCCAGGATGCCAGTCTTGGAGCTAATTGTATGTTTCAACTGAGTGGGTTAAGGGATGCCAAGATGCTGATAGAACATTATTTCTGGGCATGTCTATGAGGGTGTCTCTGGAAGAGATTAACATTTAAGTTGGTAGACTGAGTAAAGAAGATCACCCTCCCTAATGTGAGTTGACACCATCCTGATTCATTTAAGGCCTGAATAGAAGAAAAAGGCAAGGGTAGGGTGAATTCACTCTCTCTGCTCGAGCTGAGACACCCATCTTCACCTGCCCTCAAATATTGACCCCCTGATCCTCAGGCCCTTGGACTTAGACTGAACGACACCACTGGCTTTTCCTGATTCTCCAGCTTGTAGAGAGCCGGTAGTGAGGCTTCTCAGCATCCATAACCGTGTAAGACATTTCCTGTAATAAATCTCCTTCCTATCTATCTATGTATTATCTGTCTATCTCCTATTAATCTGTTTCTCTGGAGATCCCTGACTAATACAGGGGGACTTCAGTTTGCTTTCCCAAGTGCCCTCCACCATGCCCCTTCCCCTGGACACAAAAATAATTAAATAGAAACACACTGACTTAGGTGGATTACAGCAGGATTGCGATGGCTTCTTCACCATTTTCAATTATCTTTGCTCCTTCAGAAACATTTCACCTAAAAGCTGGAAGGTGTCCCCCACCCCACCCCCATCAGCCCCTCCCCCATTAGCAGACTTAGTGGCAGGGCAGCTCTAAAAATAGCTTGCCTTCCCCAACCCCCTGGCAAGTAAATACATCTTTGTTCCTGGCTGGCATTTAATAACTGTACTTTATGGTGAAACAAAGCTGTAATCAGAGCCCAACAATGGAAGCTGCAGTCAGCCCCGAACAATACTCAGAATTCCCATGGTGATCCCCCTCCACCACCCCCCATCCGCAGCTGTGAGAACCAGAAGTCTCAAGCATGAATCCCATTCACAATTATTCGCCTGGTCCTAGTCCCACTGTGGCTTATTCGAATCACAGCTTTCCTGCCTCCTCAGCAGGGCTTTCGAGAAGCTGAAAAGGGATGCCAAGCCTGGGCCCCTGCCAAGAGCAGCCCGTGCAGGTGTGCACGCGGGGGCTGGCCCTGAGAAGTCTGCACAGTCACATGGTGAGAAGGCCAGACTGCCCCCAGGCTGGAGGCTTCAGCAGCCGTCTCTGCACCAGCAATTCATGCAAGACTTCCTTCAGATAAAAGAGAGCTCTGCACTGATTTTCTTATCCAGCACTGCAGTCTGTGGATTCCAGGATAAGCCTGGCAGCTGGCTTCTCCTGCCAGATTCAAGTCCTAGAACCTCAGAGAGAGAAGGTCTTCAAGAGGAAGTACTCTAGTGGGTCTCAAAACTTGATGCATGTTGGGATCACTGGGAGTGGTTTAAAAAAATTCTTAGGACAAGATCCCATCCCAGGCCAAATGAATCAGAATCTCTGGCAATGAGGAATTGACATTAGTGCTCTTTCTTTCTTCTTCTTTTACTTTGTTTCCTTTTGAAATATAACTTAAGTATAGTGTTATGGGCTGAATGTGTCCCTCCAAGTTATATGTTGAAGCTCCACCCCCAATGTGACTATATTTGGAGATAGAGCTTAAAAAGTGGAGGTAATTAAGGTTAAATGAGGTCATATGGGTGAGGCCCTGATCCAATAGCATTAGTGTCCTGTATGAGAAGAGACATCAGAGTTCACCTCCCCAGAATGTCAAGACTCAGCGAGAAGGTGACCATCAGCAAGTCAGGTAGAGAGCCCTCACCAAGAACTGAATCAGCCAGAAAGCACCTTGATCTTGGACTTCCAGCCTCCAGAACTGTGAGAAATAAATTTCTGTCTAAGCAACCCAGCCCATGGTGTTCTGTTATACCAACCTGAGCTAAGGCATACAGTACAGTCTACAACTCTTAAGCATAAAGGCCAATACAGTGTGTAACCAACATCCACATCAAGATACACTCCTAACACCCCAGAGGGCTTCCTGTGACAGCCAGCGGTAACCACTGCTTCATTTCTACCACCATCGATTAGTTCTGCCTGTCCTTAAACTTCATGTCATTGTAATTACACACTATGTTCTGTCTCTTTGGGCCCAATATCATTTGCTTAACATTGTGGTTGTGAGATTTACCTAAGTCATTATGTGTTATAATGTCTGTTTTTCTTTTATTGCTGTGTAATACTTCATTTTATGAATAAAGCACAATTTATCTATTCTCCTATAGATGGACATTTTGATTGTTTCCCCTCCTGTTTCTTTTTCCATGTTGCTTCCTCTGCCCAGAATGGCTTTTCCCTCCTGCCCCATCCCACCCCTTAGTCTCCCACAAATAAAACCTGCCTACACTGAGAAGCAAGCACTAAGCCATCAATCAAGACTGTCTCTGGGAATCTTTCTGACTTTTCAGAGAGAAGTGACCCTGTCTCCTCCGTGACCCCACTGTTCCCCAGTTTGAAATATAAGGGTCTCTCTGCCAAGGGGCTGTGATTTCCTGAAGGGCAGGAACCATGTCTCAGTTACCTCATTAGCCTCAGTCCCTAGAACAGTGCCCTTAAGACAGGTGGGGTCAAGAGACTGTGGCTGGTTTCTGGGAGGCAGGCTCCCCGCCAGAGATGGTGGGGACACCTGGGGGCAGATCCTGGCTTTGGGAAGGAAAGCAGGCAGAAACAAAGTGGTTTCCAGGCATAGAAAGGGCCTAGGCCACAAAGGATGCCTGACAGGAAGTCCAGTGGGACAAACTGGGCGTGAGCATAGCATGCAGCTGCCCAGGGCTCACGCCCAGTGGCAGCCCCAGGTGCCTTCACTCCAAGCCCCAAGCTTAGCTCTGGATGCTGAGCACCTTTGAAGACGGGCTTAGGAGCCTGGGAGAATGGAGCCCTTAGGTAGGGTATCAGGGGATCCAGCCAGCTATGAGGGACCTGGTGGGGAGGGGCTACTGAGTCCTGGCACAGTCCAGAACTCAAAGAACTGCCACAAGGTCCTGATCCCTCATGATTGCCACCCCACTTCCAGTGGGCCATTTACAGTTACCCAGGAAGCTGAGTGAGAGGGGTTCCCTGGATTTCTTGCTGTGGGATTCCTTTTTCTGCTCTCTCTCTGGCCCTTCATTTATAAGGCCACCAATCCAGTGTTCAGTCCAGCACGGCAAACCAACTGCCCTACTCAGAAAGCTCAGTCTCTGAAGCCATCAATTCATGCCTTTTGTCAGAGAGAGATGATCAGCATCGTTTAGAAAATCTGCTTTCACAAAGACCTAAATGATCACATCTCTGTGGTCTAAGCTTTTTGACCCACGGTGCTGTTGCAAAGGGATGCTGTTGCTGCCAGACAGACCCGAGTTCAAATCTACTGCTTGCTGGCTGTGTGACTGAGCCCCTTGTTTGCATGTTCTGAGCTTCAGATTCCTCACTGGCTAAGTGATCTCTCTGCTGCAAAGTGTTTGTAAGGCAGGGGCTTAGTGCATAGCAGGTGCTCAATAAGTAGCTACCATGATTGTGTCTGCCACTGAAGAAGGTTCATGCCCCTCCCCTCAGCCCCATTCCACAGGCTTTGCTCTGGAAGTTCTCCTGGTTGTCCTGAAATGCCCTCCCCCATTTCATTCTGCTGCCCACATGCCGCCTGCCAGACTGTTTGTTTTGGATGCAGGAGGCCAGCCAGGGAGTGGCGGGCCTGCCCATGCGGTTCCTTGAAACAAAAGTTGCTCCCTGAGTCATTGCTGAGAGAAGCCAGCACATCCAAACACCTCCACAGGCATGTCAGAGGTAGGATACCCTGTGCGCAGGACTGCTGGAGGTAGGGGTGCATAGGCAGAGTGATGGGGACAGAGGGCCTGTAAACCAAGCACATGGTGTAGGCTTTATTTTGGGGGATACCAAGAGGGGTCACTGAAAGGTTTTAAATAAGAAAGGGACATGATCAGACTTATGGGTTAGAAAAATCCCCTGAACTCTCTCAGGAGTCTTTCTGGAAGGGAAGGACCCACCTTGTATTTCAGCATCTTCTCCTTCCTTTACCCACTACAGGTTTTCTGCCCTGGCTAACCCCCTACACAGACTCTCTGCACTTCTGCCCCATTGGCGTGCTCCCCACCTGGCAACGTTTTCCTGCACCAGTCACCTTGAAGGCTCTCTCTTAGTGGCAGACAGATGCCCCTGCCAGGTAACCGGGGTAACCAGGTTCCTGAAGAGTAGCAGCATGTGGCTCCTTGAAAAGCCCATCTAGGTCTATCTTAGCAACAGGAACAAACGTTCTGGGGCCACACGGACTAGAGAAAGTGCCCTCTCGGAGCAGCCAGCGGTCAAGCTCAGGCCAGGTGCTCTCCCAGCTTGGGCTGGGGCTGTGTCCTTGGGGGTCCCTGACTTCCTGCCGAGGAAGGGGGGCATCATTTGTCCCACTAGAGAAGATGGCAACTGGCTTGAATAAGCTAGGGACGTGAGACTCCCAGGAGGTGGGGATCTGGAGAGAGGCGGGGCGTGGCTTCCACCCCCGCTGATCGTGGGCTTGTGGGTTAGGAGATGGCTGTATCAGTCACAGCACACCCTGCGGGCAAGGAACAAAGACCCACCTGCAAAGGCGCCCTGACCGAGAGCCATTCACGGTGTGGGCTCCTTTCTTATACGAGTGCGCTCGGAGGCAGCCAGGCAGTGCTTGCCTCTCTGTCAATCCGTTTGTAGATAAAGAGGCCCAGATAGGAAAAAAGACTTGCCCAGCGTAGGAGAGTGAAACATCAGATAAAAAAAAACATACAAATCTCTTAATACCTCCACCCTTCTCTACAGGCTCTCAGTATAAAGCTGAGACCCACTTTCAGTTAAATTAAAGGTCTCATGAACATCTTATGAAAATCAGTTGGAGGGGAGGGTTTAGCTCAGTGGTAGAGTGCATGCTTAGCACGCACGAAGGTCCTGGGTTCAATCCCCAGTACCTCCATTAAAAAAAATAAATTAGTTACATAAATAAATAAAACTAATTACTCTCCCCCGCCAAAAATATTTATCAAGCCTGCAAGCTGGCGAATTATTGCCTCATTCTCCCCTCAAGACATTTTTGCATTAGCCATTTACCTCTTCTTTAAGGCCATGAAGGAACTGGCTTTTAATCCCCTCTTTTGCCAACAGACAAGTGAGGTGTCACAAACTGCCATGTGGGCCAGACCCTGTTTTAGTCCCAGTTTTAGACCCTGTTTTATGCATGTTGTCGCATTCAAAGCTTACAACAGCCCCTTCAGGCATTTCACTCATTTTACAGGTGAGGAAACCAGAGCTCACACACCCAGGAGGTGGAGAAGCCTGGACTCAAGGCCTTGCATTTCCTGCTACACCAACTGTGTCTGTTTTAACAGACAGAAGAGTGCTGAGCTTAATAGAAACACACACACAACAGTTCATGCTCATATCATAATCCTGCATGTGTAAATTTCCCAATGGGAGAATCAAAACAAATCCTTGCTCATCGAAACCAAGAATAATGTCAAAAAATGGCATGTGTTTATCTAATTTACTTGCATGAAATGGGGCCTTCTAGGATGTATGAAGAGTTGGTGATACACCATTGGTTAGCGCGTTGGGGCTCAAAATATTACTGTATTACTATTGTTGTTATTAGTTAGAATATTTAATATCCACCAGTTTGTAGAAACAGTAGGATTTCTATGGTTTGTTCTCTACTTGGAGTTCAAATGAAGTTTAAAAATTCCCAGCTCCAGTGAGAATTTGAAGTTAACTGAGTTTTAAGAGGCATTCTCAAGGCCACAGTGAAGAGCAGTGATGGGGGTGAGGTAGGTTAGTTGCCCAGCCTCTTGTCTATGATCAGAGAGGCTACTGCTGCTGTATTGAGCTCTTCAGAGAAGCTGACACCACAAGGAAGGTGGCCAGTATCCCTCCTGGGGCTAAAGCCCTGAACCCCACATCCTCACCAGAATTTGGTATTGTCACTTTTAAAATTTTTAGTTATTCTAGTGTGCAATGATACCCAAGATTACTTCTTTTATCATTTCTTTGTGCTCAGATAACTTCCTTTAGCCATGTTTTAGAGTATGTCTGCAAGCAATACATTCTCTTAGTTTTCCTTCATCAGAGAGTATCTCAATTTCCCTCTCAACTTGGAGGATATTTTCAGTGGATATGGAACTCCAGGTTGGTGATTCTCTTCTTTCCACACTTGAAAAAAATGCACTGCCACTTGCTTCTGGCTCCCATGGTTTTTGATGGAAAATCTGCTGTAATTCAAATGCAGTTTCTCTCTCCCTTTTTTTTCTCTTTTTCCCCCTATAATTGATACATCATTTCTCTCTGGCTGTTTTAAGATATTTTACTTTGTCTTACATCTTCAGAAGTTAGCTATGATGTTTCTTGGCATAGATTCCTTTCGGTTTATCCTATTCGAGGTTTACTCAGCTTCTCGAATCTGTTGGCTTATATCTTTTACCAAATTAGAGTCACTTTTAGACATTATTTCTTTGAATGCCTCCTCACCCTCACCCTGTGGACTCTGACAACACATTTTTTGTTATAGTCCTGTGGGTCCCTTAGGCTGTTCATTTTATTTTTCAGTCTATTTTTTCCTCTTTTATTCAGATTGGGTAATTTCTGTGTTTCTACCATTAAGGTCACGGATTCCTTTCTCTGTCCTTTCCATTCTTCTGTAGAATGAAAACAACATCCATTGAGTTTTAATTTTGGATATTACATTTTTCAGGTCTAAATTTGCCATTTGTTCCTTCTTTGAATAATCTGTTTTGAGACTTTATGTCTTTATGGAGAATTTCTCTTTTTCATTTGTTTCAAGCAGGTTTGCAATGGCCTACTGAAGCATATTCACGATGGCAGCTTTACAACCTCTGTCAGGTCATTCTAAACCTGTGTCACCACATGTTGGTGTCTGGCAGTCGTCTGTTTTCGTTCACGTGGAGATCTTCCTGGTTGTAGATATGACGAGTGATTTTTAATTGAAACCTGGACACTTTGGTACAGTAGTATGAGATTCAGGGTCATATTTAACTCGTGTTTTAGCAGGTCATCTGTGACATCACTCTGGCAGGTGGCAAGATGCCACCTTGCTACTTCAGGATAGGGGATAGAATTCCAGGCTCTCCCCTTGGTCTCTAGTGACACCAGAGGGAAGACGTCCTTACTGTTGCTGGGCAGGTCTGGAAGCTCCAGCTCTCCATTAAGCCTCGGCTGACACCACCCTGGCTGTGAGGGGTAAGGGTGTTCATTTTGCTTCCCACATTGCCTCCACTGACCCTGAATTTGGGGGGATGGCCTTGTTACTGCTGAGCAGTAGTGGAAGTCCTAACTTCCCACTACACCTCCTCTGACACCACCCTATCAAGGAGGGTGAGAGGTACCTCATAATCTCTAGATGACAGTGGAAGTCCAGGCTCCCCAGGTGTTCTGCACCAACACTGTGGGGGAGGATGGGCTTGTTCCTGCAGGCCTTATCTTCCCACTTGGCCTGCTCTGACAACACCCTTGATGGGGAGGGGCTGGAGTGGCTTGAGTGGCGGGAGGGGGGACCACAGTTTTTCCTGTGGTGTTTGGCTGAGGGGGAGTGGTCATTGTCCAAGAGTTTTCGATCTTGCTAGACTGTGCCTTTCTTGGTCCTTTGGCTGGACAGAGCAGGCTCTCTTAGGGGTTTTAATGTGGTCTGTACTCATTGATGTTTTTGAGTTTCCAGCTTCTCTAGTATGCAGTCTGGACTATATGAGGCAAAAAACATTAATTAATGAATTAATGAATTAAATAAAATAAGCAAAAACCAGAGAACTCACTACCATGTCATTCTTTGACTCCTGAAGTCCCTAGCTAGTGTGTCTTCTTTCCACTTTACGAAGTTTTCTAATGTTTATTTTATATATAATATTCAGGATTTTTTGTTGTGCTTAGTGGAAGGGATACAGACAAATATGTCTACATACTTATTTTTTTAATTCAGCAACATGACCTGTACATCTTTACCCACAGCCACAAATACAGACCCATCTCACCAAGTTTTGCTGAATGGATGTCCTATAATTTGCATGAGAAGTTCTCTATGAATGGGCAATTAGGTTAATTTCCAACTAGTGCCAAATAATGCTGTGCTTTATATATACATACTATATTATAACATGTATATTATATATATAATATCTTTGTATACTTTATCCTAGTAATAAATTGCACATTGTGGAATACTAGCCAGAAGATAAGCAACTTTTGAAGGCTTTTGATTTTCTAGAAAAGTTGTAAATTTATACTAGGCCTAAAGTGTCCATATCCCCAACCTCGACCCACACTAGATCTTACGCCCCGACTGCCCTTGAAGATCATTTAACCCTGTAGTTACCTCTGTCTTTCTTTTTCCCTTTCAAGGCCCCCTTGCGCCGCATGATAACCTGGTTCAGGCGTGCACACATGCTGGGTGGAGGTGTGAACTGTCTGGGATGACCTTGAACTTGAACTGCACGGGGGTGCCTGGCCTCCACAGCTGCTCTGCTTGAGATGGAAACATTCAAGTGAAGGAGTAAGGAAGGTTCAGATAATACTGGAGGTCCATAGATTTTCTGCCCCTAGCATGTGTGCTTGTCCATTTTCAGGCGTTCTCAGAAAGTAGAAAGAGAGGGCTCTCCGTAGACTTTTCCTTAGAACCTGAACACTGAGCCGGAACATCCCCCACCACATGGAATCCTCAAGCAGGCATCCGCTTCTAATTCCTACTTCATTACAGGGCCTTACTGATGAGCATTTAGTCTAATTTTTACAATGTGAGATATTTTGCAAAAAGGACTTTCAAATATAAAATGTTATGCACTTCTAGGGAACTGAGTTAATCATAGTTTTAAAAAAAATCTCCTTTTGCTATAACTTCCAATGTTTATCAGCATTCTCTGTTGATAAAAAGCAGAGGAAAGTTTCTCCCTAAGACTCTAACTCAAAGCCTTCTTATTGGTCCTTAAAACCTGCTGAGTCCTGAGTAGAAACAGAAGATAGCTAATTCTCAAAACCAACACCTTTCATGTGTTAAAAAAAACTCTAGTACTGACCGGCCTCACCTTCCCCCAACCCAATCCCTAAGCCCCAAGCCTGAGAATCCCTGCCCATTTAACCTTTACTGACAGGTTTGAGTTTCCAAACTCTTCATTCACTTTGCATGTCTTCTTGGAATCCTTTCAGCCACAAAATCCAGAACGTAGCACAAAGCTCCATTCTATAATCCTTGAGGGGTTTGGGGATATGATCCTAGCGTCTTATCCAACAGGCACGTGCTGGAGCATCGAGGCCCACCGGAGGGCGTTGGCTCTGCTCCTGGCCTTATTGCTAAGCTGTTGAGGCTCTTTGACATCCAGTCTTGTCCTCTAAAGTACTGTGTCCCAGGTCCCTCCAATTCCCCTCAGTTTCCTTGGCAACTTGGCAGCATCATTGCTGGTTAAGGGACACCGACACTCCTTCCTCAGCAAGTCACCAATAAAACATCCCATGGTCTGCCTCTGCTCTCGGTCTGGTCTCCATGACGTCTGGGACCCTCTTTAGTACAGGCCTCAGGGGCTTCTCCTTACTGCAGACCCACCAACGACGATGCATATCAAACCGCAGGGTTATCCGCTCTCCCCGGGACACTGGTTTCCTCCTCTCTGCAAAGTGGTGGACATCAACCGAGAGATAACAGGGCTGCTGGGTGAGACCCTCGCTTGGGCAGCAAGGAAAGATCAGGATCAATTACCCAGAAGGGGGTTCAGTCACGAAGGTGGAGGAAGACACCCTCTGGCCACCCACAAAGATGTTGCTTTTTCATTTCTGCTCCTCTGCAGTTACACTGAACCCTTTGCCTGAGTCATTTCGTCAAATAACTGAGAGTAATCTGTCTCTGAAGCCTCAGGTCACTTTGTTCAAGTCCCACTTGCCTCCTCCCTGAGTTGCAGTAATTTAAGTTCTGTCTTATCTCTGCTGTGGGTTGTGAGCACTTTGATGGAGAACACTGACCCTCTCCCCTGCCTCCCCCATGCCTGGCACATCTACACCACCCGCATGGGCCACTGAAGGTCACATAGCAAGTCAGGAAAAGAGGGATGACCCGAAGATATGCAGCTAAACAAGACATAGTCCCAACTGCCAAGAGCTGAAAATAGAAGACTTCTAGAAACATGGCATCTTCATCCGAAAGAAGAGATTTCTAACTGTGGGACCCTAGGCCAGGGGACAAACCTGGGGAAAGATGATTAGGCCAAGGGCTCTTTTCTGAGGTTTCATCCCATGGTCATTACCAACTCCATCCAGGCATAATTCTCCCTCAAGCATATCACTTTTCATTTTTCTTAGGACAAACATGCTCTATTGGCTTTTCATTCAGGAAGAGAGGGCAAAAATAACCTTTAATTTACCAAGAATCCTTTTTAAATGCATCAGCTAACTCAGGACTATCAGGAAGATAATGATTCTTTGTCCTCATAATTATGGAATAAATTTCAGCCAAGACAAATTTAAATGTTGTTCATGGGCTATTATTATTTTGGGGTTTTTTTAAAAATTAATTTCACCCATCATGAGTAAGCCATTGGCCTTCCGTAGCTCCAGACAGTTCTTCCAGTGTCTCTTGCCTTGTTCAAAGCCATTCTTAAACAGTTTTAAGCTAGGTAATAAGAGATGGACCTTTTTCTCCAGCAGGGCTGTGGCTGAGAGCTCTAAAGTCTGACAGTCCCAGGCTCACATCCTGGCTCTGTTGGTACTTGGCTGTGTGACTTAGAGACTGCTTCTTAACCTCTCTGTGCCTCCTTCCCTTATTTGTAAAGTGAAGATAAAGATGGAATCTGCAGGGTTATTTAAAGATCAAATGAAATGACATATGTGAGGCACTTATCAAGGGCTGTCACATAGGAAACTCGATGAATCTTAGTTATTATTATTATTCTGTACGAATGTGACATTATTTTTGTTGTATTGTTACTAGGCCTCATGCTATCTCATTCCATCCTTTCTCCCTTTAACAAGCCTTTATCCCCTATGGTTTGGCTTTTCCTTCCCCAGTTGTGGCTGAGTTGCTACTGAGGGCAAGAGAACCAGGAAATGTTCCTGAGACAGGAGGGAAGGGGGCAGGGCACAGCCACTCAAGGGATGACAGCAATTTAACACCAAAATGATGGAAGATTCACCAAAATGGTGGAAGATTCACCTCCTAGTTGGCCTTGAGGATTGAGAGGTTTGGCTTCTAGTAGACCTTGAGCTTCATTATGTGCTCTTTGTAACAGTATGAGAAATAACATGCCCGCAGGCGCCATGGCAGCTCCAAGGCTAACCACAAAAGGCCAAAGAATGGGCGTTGGCCCAGTTCCTGGGAATCCCAGTCCCTTCCCCAGGGCATTTGGAATGGCGTGTGAAGCTACTGAGCCCATAAAAACTGGCAACACTACGCCTAGCAGCCTTTTTTCACTCCCTTCTCTTTGGAGACAGCCCGCACTCTGTCTATGGAGTGTGTACCTTTTACTTTAACCTGAGCATCCAACTCCCACACCTCTTTCCCTGCCTTTCTCTTGCCTTACACTCTATGCAGTATGTACCTCTCTAAATAAATCCACTTTTACGCAACTGTGGCTCGCACTTGAATTCTTTCCTGCGCGAAGCCAAGGACCCACACGTGGTGGGGCAAGTCCCAGGGGCTCAACTGAGACCTGGGACACGGCCCTCCTCATGCCCCAGATCCGTTTTCCTGCATCAGTCCCTGTTGGTGCAGTAGTAGGTGCAGCTGGAAGATAGGCTGTGGGTCCTGCCTGTGGGCTCAATGGAAGTCTAGCCTGTCCTGGTGCCTTTGCCTGGAGCTCAGTGGCAGGAGCTCCCTCAACCCCACAGGTTCCCAGTGAGGCCAGGGGCACCCAGCTCGGAGATTCTGCAGGAGAACCCTCCAATCCCAAGCCTCTCAAACCAGCAAGTACATCACTTCCCACCAAGGATCTGAGGTGATACGCCAGGACACATGAAAAACACACAATAAATGCAGTCGCTTTCCCGGAACATGGATTACTCTTGGAAGCTGCGGGGGACAAACATAATGTTTAATACTGAAATAGAGGTGCATAGGTGATGGCCCGGAGGGCAGAACGATGGTGACTTTCGAAGACATAACCTGGAGGATTTCAATAACCCTGCAGACACGTGGGGGATCAGCTCAGACCACACCCCTGGCTGTGGCCTCTGATGGCCATCAGGGTAAGTGTGGGGCCGACTGATGTCCTTCAAAATATAGCGACCCTCATTCCTGGGCTCTCAGATGTCCACCTGTGATCCCTCAGTAGATAAAGCACACGCTTTACAGGGCGTGTTTGCCCTCATAAACTAACAGCTCAGGCTGGTTCCTTCCAGCCCATGTCTCCAGTTTATCAGAGTCAAATCCTGCCGCCCTTCATGGACCCTAAACTTCTTACCTCACCTACAACCAATCAAAAAACTTGTGCACGAGCTGATCACACAGCGCCCAGCACACTGTGTTCACCAAGTGCTCCCCCTCATAAAAGCCCTCAGCAGCCAACCCCCAGGGCTCACACGGGCACCTCTCCTCTGTGTGGCCCGCTGCTGTCTGTGGCAGTGCACCTAATAAACTCCTTTTCTATTTTCATTCTTTGTCTTTGGTAAATGCCACTGGCCCGCCTTGTCCCCCGACAGTAAGGTCAAGGACAGGCCAGCCCACAAGGCCTCTGCTGGGGCTGGGGGATGAGGTCCAGAAGCATGGCTCTCCTCCACGCCAGTCAGACCAACTCCAGGTCAGGGAGGCACCAGGTGGCTTATGATGAGCTGGACCGCATCACACCCAGCTAAAGCCATCCTGCCTCTGAAACAAGTCTTGCTGAAGCACATTTAAGTCTTGGTGGGCAGGATGGTTCAGAGAGAGGAGAGTTCAAAACAGCCACGTGACAGCGTGAACGTCCCACAGAGCACTCCCACAGTGTCACCTTCACTGTCAGGGCCTCTGCTTCCCTGCTGAGCGGCAGGTGGGGTCATGGGTGCGGTACTGATTCTGGAAGATGCGAGAAACCCAATTTTGAGTTCAAGCCCTGCCCCGTCCTAGCCATGGGACAAGTCCCTTCACCCAATCCCTAGTCTCCTCGCGAGCGATCCGGGCATGGCTAGAGTGTCCTTGTGGGTGTGAACGTGAGATCGAATGAAATGCTGTACACAGTCTTGGCCATTTATAGATCTTGGTCTATAAATACGTAAGTGAGGAGCATGCATAGAGAAGAGGAGGGTGAGGCTAAGGAGAGTGGCCGCTTAACCCCCTCCCCTATTCTCTCCTACAGAGGGCCTTTGCCCGTCCCTTACTCACTAGGGGCCCACCTAGCTTCCCCAGTGGACACCTGGCTGTAGGCATCCAGTGTCTGGGGACAGGCACAGAACTCCTGCCGCAGCCTGGTGTCAGTCACCCGGCAGTCCCCACACTGTACTCCTTACGGCTGAAAAGGTGGGTGGGGCCATCCACAGCCATGGGATCTGAAGGTCTCTGTAGAAGGGCTAATAGAAGGAGCCCCAGAAAGTGCCCCATCTGCCCCTGACTGCAGGCTTCATAGGATACGCAAGTGCCAAGTTTCCAAGTGTGTGCATCTCCCCTTGACCTCTGTCCTGGGCACCGGGCCTTGGCTTGGGCCCAGGTTGCCACTCCCTGGGCCTCTCCCTGCCTGGCAGAGGCCCCTCCTCTCTCCTGTGCCCTCCTCTCCTCCCCTCATACTGTGTCTCTTTGGCTCCTTCCCTCCCTCCCTCTCCCAGTCCAGCCTCCAGTGATGGTCAGTCTCTGCTCTGCTGGATTCTGGGGTGCAGAGCCTCCCAAAGACCTGCATTCAGGGGAGGATACTTAACATTCAGACCTTTCCCACCCTGGAGGTGAACAGATCTCCTAGGCATTATTCCATAAAAGGAGATCATATAATGAAAAGCCCCCACATACCTTGGCTTCTAGCTGCATTTAGATGGGGACTTCTATCCAACAAATATTTACTGAGTACCAGGCACTCTTTTAGGTACTTGGGATACATCAGCAAAAAACACAAAGATCCCCGTTTTAGTTCTCTGGAAGGCTATGTTCCATCTGGGTGAGGTAGGAGGGACAGATAGTAAACAATAGACGTAATAAGTGAGGTATTGAAGGTGACAAAGTCAAGCCAAGTAAAGCAGATTAGGGATGCCAAGGAGGGGAGGGTGTGGTCAGGGTTGGCCTCATGGAGAAGGGGACACACACTTGAGGGAGGTGAAGGAATGAGCCGCTCAGGAGAGGCTGGGCTGTCTGCGGGAAGAGCATCCCAAGAGCATGTGGAATGGAATAGTTTGACCTTTTTTTGTTTTTTGTATTTAATGGAAGTACTGGGCATTGAACCCAGGGCCTCATACATGCTTAGCACGGATTCTACCACTGTGTTAGACCCTCCACTGGAATATTTAAACCTTCAGGCATTAACAAGACAGCACCTAGATCTTTGAAAATGGTTAAAACCAGAAAAAAAGAGAATATATTAGCTTCAAAATGTAAAAAGTGATACTACTGGAATCAATAAACATTAAATTAAATGTCCACACACAATGTAACATTTTGTCAACTTCCTTAATTGTTGAGTTCCTTAACTGAGTGTTAGAACTTCTTGACATTTAAAGGTAACAGAGATTGGATTTCGTTCACGTCACAAAAAGTTCCCAAACATACATGATTGCTAAGAAATCATAGACAGTTATACGTTAACTATTACAGCTAAATAATTTCAAAAGCAAAATTATAAAAGCCCTTTTGAAATTTATAGTGAAATAGATTAGCTTTCAAGTGGAATGGGCTGAGCTTTCATACGTTTGATAAGGGGCAGAACCTCTGAAAATAAGACTATGTTCAAGATGGTCTTAAAATAGTTCTGCATCTAATGTTCAAATCGTCCCACAGGAAAAGGTCATGTTTCAGGCTGGTCGGATTCAGTTGCCCTGCAATATGCAGTGTGTACCCCCTCCATGCAGAACTGGATCCTAGCGCATTGAGTGAATGAGCTGAGGCAGTGCCGAATTGATTTCCGTATTTCCCTTCATAAAATTTCACTTGCATATGGAATCTCATTTTTCTGATTGCCTTTCTTGTCATTTCTGGGTTGGGTAAGTACATCTCCAATTCTGGAGATACTTAGGCAAGGTGATGGGGGAGGAGGGAAAGTAATGGCGACCCTTCCTCCCACCCAGGCAACATACTAAAATTCACAGGATTTACTCATTGGAGAAAATCTACCTGGGCACTTAGCAGACAACTACTGTGTACCTGGCACAGGGCTCGGCACTGGGGTCCAAGGAGATATGAGATCACCTGTTCATGAGCCATCATGCCTCAAAGCTCACTGTGCATGACTGTGCTGAATTAGAAATTCAGGTGCTTTAGAACAAACGGCAAGTAGTCAAGAAGAAAGGGGCGGCGGGAAGCCCCCTGGAGTTGACAGAAGAGCTGTCAGCAGACCTCCCCACTTCCCAGGCCACCTCACCCAGGGAGCAACTTCCTTATTCAGAGAACATTTCGGCACACAGTCCTGCCTCTACCTGCCTCTAGACCAGTGGTTCTCAAAGTGTGGTCCAGGGACCAGCAACCTCAGAATCACCTGCTGCCTGCTAGAAATGCAAACTCTCCAGTCTCACCCTGGACACTCTGAGTCTCACGGTGGGGGCCCAGCAGTCTGTGTTAATAGCCCTCCAGGTGATCTTGATGCAGGCACACTCAAGTTAGAGAGCCACTAGACAACAAGGTCCTACCGTATAGCACAGGGTGCTATATTCAATACCTTACAACAGCTTATAATGAAAAATAAATATGAAAAGGAATACGTATGTGTATAACTGAACCACTATGCTGTACACCAGAAACTAACACAACATTGTAAACTGACAATACTTCAATTAAAATAAAAAAGAAGAAAGAAAAAAGTTAGAGAACCACTGCTAGAGGCAAGGTTATTTGTGGTGATTCAATTCTTGTTCTGACATCACAGTTTCAAGGCACAGAGGTTACCTTTGACTCTGGGGAGCCCTAAGTCAGGGAATATTTCCCCCCAAAGTCATCAATAGCCCTTATAATGGATGTGGGAGGCAGCGTGATGCATTAGGTAAGCGTGCTTTGAAGCCAGGCGGTCTGTGTTCAATTCCCAGCTCCTCCTGGCAGGGCACTCTGGCTCCTTGAAGCCAGATCCCTGATCTGTAAAGTGATATGATGACAATGGAAACAACCCATAGGATAATGGGGATGAGCCCTTGTGAGCTCTTAGCACTGTGTCTTCCTACATGGTAAACCCTCAAGTCATCCTAGCCATCAATGACTATTTTGTAAGTTAAAGTTTACGCCCACTGGATTTTCTGACAAGAGCCAGTCCTATCTTTGTATTCTATAGACATGTCAGTCTGGGATGGACTGGGGACAAAAATAGAACTGGTTCCCACTGCAGGCAAGCATTAATTGCCTCTAAAAGTCTCTGAGAGGCTCAGATCAAGAACGTTTGGGATTTGGGGAGGGAGGGTGTAGCTCGGTGGTAGAGCACATGCCTAGCATGCACAGGGTCCTGGGTTCAATCCCCAGTACCTTCCATCAATAAAATAAATAAATAAGTAAACCTCATTACCCACCCCCCCACCCCCCCGCACACACACACACAAAAAGAACGTTTGGGATTTTGAAGACTGGCTACCAATTTCCAGAAGGAGATGAGTTCTGTAAACAAATGGGTCCTCTGGCTTGCTCCCTTCTCCCCGCCCCTGCTGGCACTATGGATTTTGAAATTCTAGAATCACTCAGGTCATCCTATTCTGAGAAAGGTGTTCAGGGGAAAAGCCCTAGCGATGCTAAGGCCCTTTTGCGAGATGTTCCTAAACACCAAGGGACCAGGAAGAACTTTCCAGAGTCTCCTTAACGTTTGACTGGAGGAGCCAAGCTTGGAAGGGAGAGCAGGCAGGGCAGTGGTAAGAACTGGATGATGCTACCCGTGACAATGCCACAAAACAAGGCTGTAGAGGAGGTGGGAGGAGATAGACCCCAAAGGGACACACCTGTTGCTTCCTCCTCCGTCTGCCGCCCCAGTCTCTCCAGCCCCTCCCTGGAACAGAAAACTGCAATGAGGCAGGAGAACCAGGTCGACCCTTCCAGAGCTTTCCGCTGACCCTCGCTCAGGCCATCCTGATGGAAAATCACTTCATGGGCTTCCTGTGTCTTTTCTGCTTGGCTAGTTTCTGAGATTTTCCAGCCCAGGAAGCAGTGGATTTATATGCTGCCGTG
The DNA here is from genome assembly GCF_009834535.1 of Camelus ferus. Lineage (NCBI taxonomy): Eukaryota > Metazoa > Chordata > Mammalia > Artiodactyla > Camelidae > Camelus > Camelus ferus. The sequence goes on from NC_045706.1 coordinate 8,854,924, forward strand.
TTGGTACAGCAGGAAGAAAATATGAGAAGAGTAACTGGGGCAGAGAGAGCCTTGAGAGGTATAGGGAAGCCACCCTGGGGGGTGACCCGGAGCTGAGACCTGACAAGATGAGGCCAGCTGTGTGAGGATCTGGGGAGGAATGTGCCAGGCAGAGGACAGAAAGTGCAAGAGGTCAGAAGGGGAAGGACTCAGTGTTCAAGCAGCAGGAAGTGGCTTAGTGTGGTGGGCGCTGGTGGGGAGCAGGTGTGGGCAGAGCCCAAAGTCCACCAGGATGGTGAAGGTGGGCCCCCAGCATCCTTTTGGCCAAGGCAAGGAGTTGTGATTCCATTCACCGTGTTCAGTGAGGGTCGCCAGATAAAATACAGGACACTCAGTCAAATTTTAATTTCAGATACGTTTTATACTACACAATTTTTCCTGTGTTATCTGGAATTCAGATTTAACTGGCATCTTGTATTTCTATTTGTTAAACGTATTTCCAAGTCCTATTTGAATGCAGTGGAGGGTTTTAAACCAATGGAACGACAATCTGATCCGTTTTACAGCCTATTTGGGTCGTTGGACCTGCTGGGTGGGTTGAGGGCTGTGCTGGGTCAGGAGGAGAGGTGGGAATTGCAGCAGATCAGAAGGGAGAAGAGGCTGCTTGGCCAGCCTGGTGGTGGAGCAACTGAGTGTGTGCTCGCAGTGATGAGGCCCAAGGCCCACCCACTTGGGGGTTGTTGACTGAATAGTTGAGCAGAGAGGATCTCAATCCTTGGTCCAGCCCCCGGGGTTGCAGGGCAGCCTTGCCATCAATTGCAGCACTGCTGGGTTAACAACATTCTGGGACACCTGGAACATGAGAAGCCTGGTGACAGCCAGCACCCTGCCCGGCCTCCGGGTTTATGGCTCTCCAGGTGGACTCAGAATGCGTGTGGCCAAGAGGAGGAGGAATTCCCAGAGATTCATACACGAGTTCCGATGAATAAGCCACATTATGAAATGTGAGGTGTGGTCACACCTGTGCAGGGAGCAGAGGGATGGCCATGAACCAGGTCAGTGGATCTTCTGGGGATCAGCTCTTCCAGGGAGAAACTTTAGCAGGTGCCCACGGGCAGGCCGAGCAGTGGCCTGAGGATCCCACGGGCGCCGTCACACTTTGCGCAAAGGACAGTCGCTCGTGTTCACCCCACACAGGGCTCACTGCATTATTTCTCTGGGGGAGTTTCAGGGGAACTTTCTGTCTTTGGCTCAAACCTCTTAGGGATGCCAGCTGCCTACAAGGCCCCAAGGGGGATGTTTCTCCACTGCCACCCGGACAGTGACCCAGGTCGAGGTGGAGGTCAGCCAGCAGCCTTGAGATGCAGCCTTCAGGATGCCAGAACATGCCAGGCAGTGTCTCCTTGCAGGGCTGCAGCCATGCTGTGTTGTGTACAGAGAGGGGGCAAATCCTCCCTCCTCCCTCTGTGTCCTGTCACTGGGCCCCAGAGCAGCACAGCTGGTCCCCAGGAGGCTGTCAGAGGCCCTTGGAACCGTTTCTTCAGCTCTCGCTGGAGCCTCTCCCCGCTGGACTGGGGCTCCAGTCAGGTGACCAGGCAGGGTCAGGCAGCTCCAGCCACATAGCCACTATCCGCCCTTCCCTCTGGCAAATAAGTTCATGTAAATAGACACCTGCAGGCTGCCCCCTGGCCACCTTACCAGGCACGCCCACTGCCTTTGGGCTCACCTGCTCTGGCAACATTACAGCCAGCCCTTCCATGTGTGGGGGACTTTATGGTTACACATCAGACTCTGTTTGTTTCCTGTGGCCGCTGTCAGGAATGTCCACAATCTTGGCAGCATAAAACAGCACGTCTGCATCCTCTGATGGCTCTAGAGGCCAGTGTCACTGGGTTAAAGTCAAAGCGCTGGCAGGGCCGGTTCCTTCTGAGGGCTCTGGGGAAGAACCTGTTCCTAGCCTCCTCGGGCTCCTCCAGTCTGCTGGCGTTCCCTGCCTGTGGCCACATCACTCCAGTCCCTGTGTCCATAGTCTCCTCACCGTCTCCCTCTCTGCTCTGCTGCCTTCCTCTTATAGGGACCCGGATGCCTGCATCAGGCCCACCTGGATATTCCGGGAGCTTCTCCCCAGCTCAAAAGCCTTAATTTAATCGCACCTGCAAAGTTCCGTTTGCCATACCAGGTAACAGTCACAGGTTCTGGGGATTAGGACGTGTGTCTCTTTGGAGCCATTACTCTGCCTACCGCGCACCCCTATTCGTGTCATCTCATCTTCACAGTGAGTCTGGGAGGATGAAAAACTGAGGCTCAGAAAGGTTAGGTGATTTGCTGAAAGTCACACAGCTAGAAAGTCGTAGGGAAGGGGAGGTGGAATCCTGGTGTGCCTGCTCTGACTGAATTGAACAGAGTACATAGCAGTGTTAAGAGGAAAACAAGAGATCTGCGATGTGAAAAGGTCTTCAGCTTTCCCCGCTGCGCTTGCTGCTCCTCGACGTGCCCCATCAGGCGCAACTCTCCTTCGTTCTTTCAAGGGTTAAGAGTTGAGTGTCTGAGCACAAAGGCAACACCTGCAGCCTGTCCTAGTTTGGGGAGTGACCCACATTCGAAGAAAGCAGCTCAGCAAGCCACAGCTGGGTCTCTGGGCTTTCTGGCAGTTCAAGGGTTGCTCGCACGCACGCTCATGTGTGGCTTGGTAAATGATTTTCTTAATTAACCCATGAGTTAGTAAGCTTCCTGTTACTTAAGGAGATGCCCCACACCCCAGGGACCTTCAGCCTTGATTCCACGGTCAGGAGAAGGGGAAAAAAAATGAGGACTCATCTCTTGGGTACTGAACCAGCAGAATAAAAGACTCTGGGGGCAATGTTATTTTGTTTTAAGTAAAATATTATAGAATCAATATTTAGTTGGTGTTGGAAGGGGGAACAGCAAGCATCATTCGCTCCCTGGGTATCTCAAGGGCACATACACGAACAGTCACACCTGCTGCAGTGAAATGTGCTCAGGCCACAGTAAGACACCGAGTGACTCATGCCGAGCTCGCTGGGGAAGCTGAGCAGCTGGCCGTGCTGTTCAGCGATGCAGAGAGAAAGAGAAGTTAATCACTGTGTTCGAGGCTCACCGAGCCCTTTCTGGTGCTCTGGGTGGACACACGACAGCTCCATGCTGCCAGCTGCCATCGCCTCCCTCTCCCACGGTGGCTGGCCTCCTGCTGGATTTGTGTGATGCTGTCCCCAAATGGTCCCTTCTCCTGAAGGGTGTCCAGGAGCACATCAGGCTCCTTTGTTTGGGTGAGAAATAGGTCAGGGTAAGTGTCTCCGGATGGCCAAGGGACCAGGAAGTCTTGTTCCCTGAAATAAAGATTGAAGCTACCTTTGCTTTAAGTCACATCAGCTTTAAGAATGGATTGACCTGCCTCTCAGATGTGGATGGTGGCAAGTGACTGGGACAAAGAGAAGCTGGTGGGAAGAAAAATTGTCACATCCACTTGAGAGAGTGTTTTAAATTATCGAAACACAAAGGCAACTTCCATATTAAAGCATATTTAAAATACACATATTTTAACGAAATCATATATGCTTTTAGAATGTGTTTTGTTTTCTCAGTTAATAGTACATGCTGGAAATCTTGCCGCTAGACTGCTTCGACAATAACTTCTCAATGATTGCATAGTGTGCAGTGTTCTATCACATTCCAGCTGTCGGGCTAAGATCATGCTGTTGTTTGGCACTAAAAACAATGCCGCAAGGAACACCTTTGTAACAAAATTGTTGGCTCGTTTCTGGGTTTTGTTTTCATCAGTACAAATGCCTAGAGCAAATTTTTTTATTCAAAAGGGTATGTATTTTAGTAGTACTGCTGGGTAATAAACTGCCCCCAAACTTAGTGGCTTAAAACAACTGATTATTTCTCATGATTCTGAGGGTTGGCTGCAGAAATCCTTCTCAGCGGGATCCCCTTCTGGGGTAATTCACACAGCTGTATCCCCCTAGAGGGCCCCCTGGGCTGGAAGGCTCCACATGTCCGGCAATTGGTGCCGGCAGTTGGCTGAAGCCTGGGGTCTCTTCTAAGTGGCCTCAGCCTCCAGCAGGCTGGCCTGGGCTACGGCACCATGTAGTCCTGGGGCTGAGGCTCTCAGAGGACAAGGGTGGAGGCTGCAAGCCCCTAATGCTCCAGATTTCTGAACTCACATGATGTCATATCTGCCACATTCTACTGGCCAAAGCAAGGCCCAGGGCCAGCTCAGATTCAAGAGGGTGGAGAAATAGATTCTATCTTTTTTTTCCTTTGTGTATGAGTTTTTCTCTGTTTTTTTTGTTTTTGTTTTTGGTTTTGGTTTTTTGGGGTTTTTTTGTTGGTGGGGAGGTGATTAGGTTTATTTACTTATTTTATTTTAACAGAGGTACTGGGGATTGAACCCAGGACCTCATGCATGCTGAGCACGGGCTCTACCACTGAGCTCTGCCCTCCCCTCCTGATGGGTGGAGCAGCAAGGCCAAGGGGTGCTGACACAGGGAGATGGGACATCGCTGGGGCTGTAATGATAATGACCTACCACAGGAGTTTATCTCCTAAGCCCTTGTCTAAAATTCTCCAAATTGTCCTCAGAAAGGCAGTACCGATTTATACTGCCACCAGCCAGTGTCCTTTGGGAATATTTACTTTTAAACAAACTGGGGCAACCACTTCTGGAAGAACGCACATAGTATGTGATAGCAGAGGGGACTGTCGTGGCCACAGTCATACCCCTGGGTTGTAACCCAGGGGCCTGGCAGCACAGCCAACATTCATGCAGGGCAGTTAAGGGCTGATCATTCCTTGTGGGCAGGGGCATAGCAGGGGCTGGGCTCTGTCTCTCCTACTCTGTCTGGCCTCTCCATGGCTGTCGCACCTGCCCAAGCCCCCTCGTGTCTCCCCAGATCATCCAAAGATCCTCTTAACGGCTCATTCCCATTTTGCTCACACACACCCCCCGCTACTCTTTGCCATGTATCATTCAGAACGACTTTTTCAAAATGCAAATTTCATTAGCAAGTCCCTCCGAGGTCTGACCCACCACAGCTCCAGCCACTGCTGCCTGCTCCCCTGGTCTGGCCACTTGGCCCTTCTTCCTTGTCTTCTAAAGGAGCTGGCTCCCCTGTACATCTTCTCAACTGCACTGTATCTTCTCCTGAACCCCCAACTTTTCCTCTTTTTTTTTCCATAAAACAGCTTTACTGAGATAAAATCCATGTATCACACAATTCACCCATTTAAGTGTCCAGTTCAATGGTTTTTAGAATATTCAGTTTTGCAACCATCACCATCAGAAATCCTGGACCTTTTAGCTATCACCCCCCTCCCTCCCCAGCCTCTTCTTCCCTCCAGCCCTAAGCAACCACTGATCTACTATCTGTCTCTGTATATTTTCCTGTTCTGAACATTTCCTATGAAAGGAATCATATTGTACATGGTTTTTTGGTGACTGGCTTCTTTCACTTAGCACAATGTTTTTTTCAAGGTTCATCCACCTTCTAATATGTGTTGGTTCCTCATTCCTTTTTATAGCCAAGTAATATTCCACTGTATGGATATACCACATTTGTTTATCCATTCATCAACTGACAGATGTTTGGATTCTTTTCACCTTTTGGCCACTAGAGATAATGAACATTTGTGCACAAGTTTGTGTGGATGTACGTTTTTGTTTCTCTTGGGTGTATACTTGGAGGAATTGCTGGATCATGTGGCAACTCTATGTTTAATCATTTGAGGAACTGCCAGACTGTTTTCCAAAGTGGCTGCACCATTCACATTCCCACCAGCAGCATACTTCTCTACCCAAACTCATTTTTAAAAAATAATTTATCCTATTTTTATTTAAAAATAAAGTGAATGGACTGTAATGTTAAATGTGAATGTACATTTCTTTTTTTTTACATTTTGCATTGAGTTATAGTTATTGTACAATGTTGTGTCAAATTCCAGTGTAGAGCACAATTTTTCAGTTATACATGAACATACATATATTTGTTGTCACATTACCCATTTTTATTCCACTCACACTCCAGGTCTCAGCCTAAGTGTTATTTCCATGCAGAGGGCACTCCCTGGGCCTCACACCCACTCCTGGGGTTGAGATCAACTTCTTTGCTTTATGCTTTTGAGAGAGAAGGGAAGGGGACAGGGCACAACCATTAAAGGAATGGCACAGCACTTAGCACCAAGACAATGGAAGATTCAACTCCCAGTAGGCCTTGAGCTTCAATATATGCTCATTGAAATACAATAGCATGGTAAATGGCACCCCCACAGGTGCCATGGCAGTTTCAAGGCTGACCATAAAAGGTCAAAAAGTGGGTGATTGTCCCATTCCTGGGAATCCCATTCCCTTCCCCAAAGTGTTGGAAACATCCTCCCACTTGTTAGCATATGAAGTTACCAAGCCCATAAAAACTAACCACCCAGCACCCCAGGGTTCCTGGGCTCTGGCGTGCTCTCTCTCTCTCTCCTCTTCCCTCTCCCTCCTCCGCCCCAACTCCCTCTTCCTCCCCCTTTCTGGAGAGAGCCAGCACTGGGTCTATGGAGTGTGTATCTCTCTAAATAAATCTACTTTTACTCAACTATGGCTTGTTCTTCAATTCTCTCCTGCACAAAGCCAAGGACACTCACTTGGCGGGGCAGATCCTAGGGACCAGCCTGGGACCTGGGACATGGCCATCCTCTCCTGCCCCATTTTTCCTGTATCACTTTCAAAGAACTGGGTTCCCTCTCTTCAGGGCGCTCAGGCGCTGGTTAATGCAATGATTCCATCAGCACTCACCTCTCCCCACACTGTAGCTCCATGAAGGCAGAGACTGCGTTGTTCACCTTTGAACCCCTGACCTAAGACTAGCCCGCAGCGGCAGCCCACGAAAAATCTGTAGAATAAATGAATGAGTCAGAGAATGAAAGCACAAAGGGCACATGACTCATTCAAAGTCACCAAGTGGAGTGACGTCCTATTCTTTTGTCCTGTTCCACCCTGTCCAGTATGGTATCCACCAGCCAGATTTGGCCACTGAGCACTGGAAATGTGGCCAATGAGACTAAGAAACTAAGTCGTTGATTTTATTTCATTTTAATTTATTGAAATTTAAATACCCCCCAGTGCAGGTAGTGGGAGTAGGGTAACATTGGTAGCGCCCATGCAGAGCTGAGTTCTGCTGGCATTAGAACCTTCCTTTCATCCAGCACAGCTTTTCCCTGCTCCCGGGGAGGCGGCCTTCGCCCAGCAGTCCAGGCAAGTGTTTATGAGACAGGAGGGAAGGGGGCAGGGCAGAGCCACTCAAGGAATAACAGCACTTAACCCCAAAATGGTGGAAGATTCAACTCCCAGTAGGTCTTGAGGATTAAGATGGTGGGAGGTTTGACTTCTAGTAGACCTTGAGCTTCATTATAAGCTCATTGTAACATCAGCATGATAAATAACATGCCCGCAGGTGCCATGACAGTCCCAAGGCTAACCACAAAAGGTCAAAGAGTGGGCGGTGGCCCAATTCTTGGGAATCCCAGCCCCTTCCCCAGAGTAGTTAGAACAGTCCTCCCACTTGTAGGCATGAGCCTGTAAAAACTGGCAACTCTGCACCTCGCAGCTGCCTCTCCCTCCCTCATCTGCGGAGGCGGCACACCTCACTGTCTATGGAGTGTGCACCTACTTTTATTTTAACCTGAGCACCCAACCCCCACACCTTGTGGTCTTTCTCTTGCTTTTTGAAACAGCCTACACTCTATGCAGTATGTATCTCTCTAAATAAATCTACTTTACTCAACTGTGGGTCAGTCTTGAATTCTTCCCTGCACAAAGCCAAGGACCCACACTTGGAGGGGCACGTCCCAGGGGCTCAACCAAGACCTGGGACATGGCCTTCATCCCGCCCCACACCCCTTTTTCCTGCATCATTTAGATTGACTGCAGGCTGAGCCTCAGGCATGGCTGACCACTGATTCTCTGGAGGGTCTCTAGACTCTTGAGGACCCAGTCTTGTTCCTTTGCTACCCAGTTCCTCCTACTTGCACTTAAGGTTACTTAAATTGAAATACATTAAAATGAAATAAAATTTAAAACTCAGTTTCTCACACTAGCCATATTTCAGTGCTCAGTGGCTACCATGTTGGACAGGGTGGATATAGGAGATTTCCATCACTGTACAAAGTCTTACTGGACAGCACTGTCCCAGAGATTTCCCTCCAGAGGTTTCTCCCATCTCCTCCTCCCCCAGGAGACTCCACCCTCCCTGCCTCCTGGTTCCCAGGGCTTAAGGCCTGTGGGCTGGCCTCCAGTATATCCTACATCATTCCCCTGTGTGCAGATGGGGCTGGGACTCGCCCCACCCAGTTCCTGGGGAGCCCACCCTTCTCCCCAGCAGCTCAGCAGGCCCCAGCACTTCCCCTTCTCATCCCAGGCTTGCAAGAGCAAACATTTCCTCTCTCTTCTGGTACTCCAGTCTCCAGGATGCAAAACCCTCTGAAGGAGAGAGGGGGAAAAAAAAGCACCTCTTGCTGTTTCTAATTCATTCTCATCCTCATGAGCTCATGGGAAAACAAGATAGTTCATTTCCTCCCCAGGTCGGCCTCTTCCTGGTCACAGGTGCCATCATTCAGTTCCCTTCTCCTCTCCTGGAATCAGAGGACTCCAGGTTTACAGCTGGAAAGGTTTACTGAGAGCACCTAGCTCAACCTTTTCACTTTGCATAAAGGGAAACAGGCCCAGAGAAGGAAAAGGACTTCCCAAAGATCACCTTGACTTATTAAGTGTTGAATGACTCCAAGCAATGAGGGGGAGACAGGGATAAATTGTATCAAGCTCCTACTGTGTATTGGGTACTTTACCAATCACACATCAACTTATTTAACACTTACCACAGGTTTAATGGCCCACTTTAGATTAGGCTCTGAGGTTCAGAGAGGTTAGGTGACTTGCCCAAAGCAACACAGCAAGTAAGGGGCAGAGCTAGGATGCAAATCCTTATCTAACTGACTTCAGGACCCCAAAGAGTTGCTGTGCACAGAGTGGATCCTGGGTCATCTAAACCGCAGGGCCTGTGGTGTCCTCCATGGTACAAATCCTTTCTGATTTCATTCAGCCTCCTAGACCTTCCCTGACTTCCAAAGGCAGATTCAAACAGTTGCTAATCAGAGAAGGGAGGGAAGGTGGAGACAAAGGAGGAACAGTCAAGAAACAATAGCACAACCTTGGGGCAAGGTCCTGGCTCCTCCTCAAGGATACACAGAACAATATCTTTGAGCTCTTCTGCAGAAACTAAGGCCCCCACCCAGGTGGAGGAAGGTAACTTCAGGCTCAGCACAAGATTCCCGGGACACCGCCCTGTTACCTCACCGCCAAGCAATCAGAAGAAAGTCACACATCTGCAGCGCCCACCCACCCCAAATTTTGTCCTTAAAATCTTCTTCCAGAAACTATCAAGAGTTCGGGTTTATTCCTCCTAGATTGGCCCTGCAATAAAACTTTCAGTGCACCGGCATACAGTTCAGCAACAGTCTCTGTTGGAGGGGAGGGTCTGGGGAGGTAAGCCAGAAGGTGGGTGATCGGGGAAGCAGAGGTCCCAGACATGGCACAGAACATGTTATGTTGACCAACAGGCATAGTCACTAGGGGAGGTACTGGGGATTGAACCCAGGACCCTGTGCATGCTAAACAAGCTTCCTACCACTCGAGCTATATCCTCCCCTCCCTCCATGGCTGGTCTAAGAAGTTCTTGTAAGAAGAACTTGTAAGATCATCTTAAGAATTTTTGTCTCAAGACATACATCCCAGGTTCAGAGATTTTTGTGATGTAAATGCTGTGAGTGTTCGAATGACCAAAGCCTCCCCTGGGCTTTAAAAGAAAGTTCATTTTGAACTACTTAAGCACAGAAGATTCTGGAAGATGAGCTTTTTTCTTTTTTTGTCTTTTTCTTTCCTATTTTAATTGAAGTATAGTCAGTTTACAATGTTGTGTCAAGTTTCTGGTATACAGCGTAATATTTCAATCACACATGTACATACATATATTCCTTTTCATATTCTTTTTCATTGTAGGTTAGAACAAGAGCTTTTAGGTTGCAAATTTCTGCCACTGAAGTTCTGGTTCCCACTTTTGAGGCAGACCTCGCCCCCTAGTGGAAAGGGGTGGACTCTGCATCAGAATAAATGGTTCACCCTCAAGGCGGGGTGTCTAGCTCAGGTTCTATATTTCATATTACAGGAAATTTGGGTTTAAATAATAAAATCAGCCAAGGTGATGAAATAGATTCACAGGTTTGTTGTTGATTTTTTTTCCACTGGAGAAGGAAGACAGTCGGGTGTGTGGGGTGCAGTGAGGAACCCTGCTGTGGAATCGACATTTTCACATTGGAGTCGTTTCTGGGTGGGACCCCAGATCTCCTGTACCAGGATCTCCTGGAAGCCCGGGAGTTACAGCGCAGGTTCCTGCGTGGCTCCTAGGCTGTCAAATCAGCCTTCACAGCTGGGGACGAGGGATCCATTTGCACCAGCAACCAGGCGATTCGGGTGAAGAGCGTGTCCAAGAGCCGTGGACCAGGAGGCAGGCCTGCTGTCAGCTGTTTCAATCTCACCTGTGTGCTGTTTCCCAGCAACCCTCCACCTGCCAGGACACTGCCCATCCTCCAAGACCATTTATGTGCCACCTCCTCAGTGGGACCACCCTCACTGTCCGAATGCCCCTGTTGGAATCAAATGAGATGTCCCACATAACAGCACCCCGTCCATAATGGTCCAACGTGCCCTAGGTGCTCCGTGCACAGTTCTGTCCAGTGTGCAGAAGGTGTTCAATAAATACTTGAATTAAGCACCGTAAAACATTTCACCACTTCTCAGTGGGCCATGGAGGGAAATGGTAACAGCAGGCGGGCCCTGTGGCCGGGCCTGGGGTGGCCCGCCGGCTCTGCCACGCTGAGAAACCTTGGATGCACAAACACCTTACTCTCTGAGGGCCAGCTCCCACCCTTACCAGACATGGATGAAGCCTGCCTCACGGGGGGCTGGAAGAATTCAGCGAGAGGGCAGGTACCAAGTGTAAGCATTTTCCAACCAGAGCTGTCGCTCTAGCTGGCCTGGCCTGTGCAGTGAGGAGGTAGAAATGACCCCAAAGAGCCCCATCCCTGGTGCCCCAAGTCTTTCTGCCTCTTGTACCTGTGGTCTCTGGCTCTGCAGGCAGGGGACGCAGCCTAGTCCTTCAGGCCCTTCCCTCGTCCTTTCTGGGGTGGCCTTTCTCCTACGTCCTTGGCTTTTGGACCCTCACAGCTCTACTGGTCACCTCAGGGAGGTATTTTTGGAATTGTTGTTCTGCAAGTTTCTCCCAGTCCTGCAGGCTCCTGGAGGGTGGTGGTGCACATTCCAAATAGCTGAGCGAGGACAGTGGTTTCGCCTAGAAAGTGGGCAATCATTCCGGTTTCAGTAGTGCTTCCAAACAGCCTCTTCCCTCTCGGACATCTGCAGGCTGGCTTTTCAGAAGTTTTTAGTTCTTATCTGCCCTGTTATCCCCTAGGAGAAAATGCCGCGAGGGTACTCCTTCTCCAGAGCCACTAACCCTCACTGCCCCAGGGGCAGGCTCACCAAGGGGCTGTTAGGGGCTCACAGCCCTGAGAGGGAGGCTGAGGGGCTGGCTTACGCCCTTTTCAGAGACTAGGAAGCAACATCCAGAGAGGGGAAGCCACAAGTGACTTTTCTGACTTAGTGCAGTTAGTTTGGAGGGGAGGCAAACACAGCGTCGCCTTCTTCCAATTCTGTGCTCTCTTCAGAGCAACCATTCTACCTTTTGAGAAAAAAAACTCAGGTTCTAAGGGGAAATGCATTTTGAATGGGAAGAAAACTATAAGCGCATCTAAAAATCACTCGGGAGGGTCACCTGCCAAACCTCTGAGCACCGGGCATCTCAGCGGACTTCATCTTTGTATTTTTCTCATTTTTCTTCCACAAGCCTGTATTGTTACACGGAAGTAACACTTCATGTTACAAAAAGAGACAACCAATTGTGCTTATTTGAGAATAAACCACAGCTCTCTATGAAAACAGAGATGAATCTTTTAAACGTGATGCTGCACAAAAGGATGCGGGCACGAAAGAGGGTATGTTGCATGGTTCTGTTTATTAAATATTCAAACTAAATGGCCACATAATGGTGGTAGTTGGGACAGCGTTTACCTGCAAGGGGTGGTGACTGGGAGGGGGTTCGGGGTTGCCGGGCGGTCTGGGGTGCTGATCATGCACTTTCTGTTTTTGATCTGGGTGCTTGTATATGGGTTCACCTTGTGAGAGCTCGTTGACCTACATCATAGATTTTCAGCATTGATTCTGATTTTTTGAGATGGTGCACTAAAATATTATTATCTGAATTACTGAGTATTTTGACACAAGGGGATGCCTGACTCGCCTCACCCTGTCCGGGCCCTGCAGGGGTGGGAGGAATAATTGAGGCTACTCCCCAGCAGTCTACCCAACTGGGTCACACCTACCAGCTCATCAAAACCCTTTATACCAGGAACCAGTCTGGAAAGCATCAATTACTCCAGAGATTTCAAACAGAATAAATATAAAACAGAGAACTGATCACACAGATGAAGGGAGATCTGAGAAGACAGACAGACGAGAATGAGGCACCCGGAGACCGGCAGCAGAAGGAAGTCTTCACCGCCCTGAGGCTGGAGGGACACAGGGACCGGATGGTGCCACCAGAACCAGAAACAGGGCCATCTGATGGGCCTGGAACCACAGCAGGAGGCTGCCAGGCAGGAGCTGGGACGGCAGACCTGGAGCCACGAGAGGGACCCAGCCGCTGCTGGGACATGCCCTCCATGGCTGAGAGCGAGAAGTCCCCCGGCTTCTCCCAGACTCTTGCTCTCCAAGGTTCCGTCACTGCTTCCCCTTGGCTGGATCTGGCCAGAAGCAAGCTGGGGAACAGGGCTTGCAGGAGGGGGACGAGGGTGTACCCAAGAACAGACCCAACTCCTAGTTCCTTTGTCCAATTCTTCCACCGTGTCCCCTTCCCACCTTCCCACCAGCCTCTCTCTGCCAGGTCACTCTGCACAGGGCACTGGTCCTCTGCTCGGGAGGAGGCTCTCTTAGCCTCCGTCTGATTCCAAGGTGATCATTAGACTAAATATACCCACCTGTTGTCTATACAGCATCAGCGATGCTCCATCTCTTTTCCAAAGACGCTGGATAACACACTGTGGCAGATACACCCTAAGGTGACCCCTTGTATAATCCTCTCCCTTTGAGTGAGGTCAGACTGTATGACTCACTTTTAGCCCAGAGAACATGTGACTTACTTTTAGCTCAGGGAACATGGCCAAGGTGATGGGATGTCACTCCCAAGATTTCCTTACATCATGCAAGACTCTGTCTTATCAGGCTAGAGTGAAAGAGACTCTCCTGCTGGCCTTGAAGGACAAATACCTGTGCTCTGAAATATCTACAGAGAGCACTGTGTGGCAGGGAACTGCAGGGGGCCACTAGGACCTCGGCAGCCTTCTCCCAATAGCCGGTAAGCAGTCCGGCTCTCAGTCATACAGTTGCAAGGTAATGAATCTACCAAAAATCTTGCGAGCTTGGACGTGGCTACTCTCACTCATGCCTTCAGATGAGAATACAGCCTAGCTACCACTAGATTGTAGACTTGACCCTGAGCAGGGGACCCAGCAAAGCTGCCTGGACTCCTGACCCACAACAACTATGAAATCATAAATAGGTATTGTTTTAAGCCACTAGTTTTGTGGTACTTTGTTACACTGCAATGGGAAACTAATCCACAAAGTGGGAAGAAAGACTTTCTTACCTTGCTTTTTCCAGACCAGAGTTCCATTGAAAAAGGTGGGATAGTAAATAAGTCACCCTATACTTTAGAATTGCTGGCTTCCTTTCCCACCTCTTGTTCTGGCTGAGCTGAAACTGCCAGGGACAATGGCCAGGCGTGTTGTCCTGTGCAGCAGGCAGAGCGGTATCTTGAGAAGGGGAGGACTTACTGCTCTCAGCTGGAGATCGCTGTTCCTGCTGGTGCTCCCACGGGAGTCCTCCCGAGGTGCAGCCAGTTAGGGCTGGACTCAGGGTGCTTTGGGGTCAGTGATGGCAAATGGATTCATGGTTCTGGTACTTTCCATCCTCAAATGATACAATTGTGAGTGCTGTGGTCTGAATGTGTCTCCCCAGAATTCGTATGTTGAATCCTAACCCCCAAAGGTAATGTCATTAGGAGGTAAGGACTTTGGGAGGTGATCAGGTTGTGAGGGCAGGGCCATCACAAATGGGGTTAATGCCCTTACTGAAGGAGGCCCCAGAGAGCTCCCTGGCCCCCTCCGTGATGTGAGGACTCGGCAAGAAGACAGCTGTCTATGAGCCAGCAAGCAGGTTCTCAGCAGAGCCCACATGGAATCTGCCGGCACCTTGATCTTGGACTTCCAGCCTCCAGAACTGTGAGGAATAAATTTCTGTTTCTTTGTAAGCCCCTAGTCTGTGGTATTTTGTTATAGCAGCCCAAACAGAGGGAAGACAGTGGGCAACAGTTCTAATAAGACCATTGCTAACTCGGAGAGTCAGCTGAATACTTGAGTGGTCCTTTTAATATCATTTTATTTCCTTTTATGTAGACCAGTGGAAGAAAGAAAATCCCATAGGTTCTTCTGAAAACTGTTAAGATAATGAGAAGATGAATGAAAAACTTGCATAGATTGGAATGCCCACCGTTTGGATTTTCAAGGCCTAAAAGATGAAACAAAACAAAGCAAATGGGACTTTTGGGATAGACACAGTCACCCTCTAGAAGCCTAACAATTGTGTAAGATGTTGGTTCTTAACTCTGGCTGTGCATGAAGAATCCCCTAGGGAAGGTTTTTAAAATAAACTTGAAAAAGATTAAGTATAACTTACATACAATAAAGCACACAAATCTTAAGGATACAGCTTGCTGAATTTTCACTCCTGTGTGACCACCACCCTGATCATGATAAAGAACATTTTAGGTACCTCTGGTCCTTCCTAAACCCTTCTGGTCAATATCCCAGCCTCTCCCACTCCCACCTCCACAAGGAAATTGCTACTCTGATTTCTAACATCATAGAGAATAACTTGAGAAGCTTTAAAAAATGCTGATTACTGGGTCCCACCACGGAAAGATGAACAGCCAGTCTCACCTGGGTGGCACTAGGGCCTGGGACCAGGTGATTCTGATGTGTGGCCAGGACTGAGTATTCACAGGTTTAAGTTCAAGTCCCGTTCCCCACAGGGCAGCAAGGGCCTGAATTCACAGTTCAAAGAGCTCCTCCCAGCACTCCAGACAGCCTCTCTGGCAGTTTCTGGATTGCATCCGTCATGAGCCTGGCCAGGTACTGAATCCGCCCGGATGCTGGGGTGGCCCACTGAGGCAGGTGACCTCAGTTCTCGGACGGGCCAGAGGCAGGTGGGCTGGGCCATGGATTTCAGTGGAAGTGACAGGTGACCTCCAGGCAAGAGTGGAGATGGCGGCGGCAAACACACTCCATCAAACATGCCTCCTCCCCCAAAAAGTCCCCTCCGATGTTTATGAAATGGATCTGGTGTGACCCAAAGCAGGCAGTCTGGTTTGGATTACAGTTTCCAATACGCCCAGATCTCACTGTAGGAGATTTCTCTTTAGCGTTATTTGGAGCTGTGATAATCCCTAAGACTCTGAGCACGCTTCCCCCACAGACCCCTGCAGGTGTAAAGCCAGCGACCCCCAAAAAGAGGCAGAGGAGAGAAAGAGCAAAAAGAAATCAAAGAGAAATGACAAGCACTCACGTGGCTTTTGCAGGACGGCTTGCCCAACCCAAACTTCTGCGTGATCTGGTTTGTCCTGAACTCTTGCCACTTGCCGTCCACCAGGGTCTGGGCTCTGATCTCATAGGTCACCAAGCGTTCCGCTCTCAGGCTGATAGGGCCGTGTTCACAGACCACGGAGGGGAATTCCAAGTCGGTGTGCCTTATTCTCTGCAAGGAGGGTGATCCACCTTAGGTGGAACTGAAACCGGGGTGACCCGGTGTTAGCAAAGCCTGGTTTCTGGCACGTCGGCCCCCCTGTCTGATGTGTGCAGAGAGCAAGCGTTTCCCGAGGCCCCGTTTCCTGAGCAGGGCTGCTGCTGAGTCAGTTGGCATTTGAACCTTCACCATGAGCAAACCACTGGCTGACAGACTAGGGTTTGGGCAACCCAGGAAAACGCCATTAAGTCAAGCTGTAGTGAATTGGAAGGTCTTTGCTACTGCTTTGCCAGAATTAAAAAACCCACGTAGTATTCATATGAGCATTTTCACTACTGTTGTTACATAATTGCTCCCTCCCATCCAGTAAAACCCATTATGTAGGGAAATGCCTGAGTCACTGATGATCGAAGGTTGGCCCAACTTGCTCAAGGACACACAATGAGGTGGTGGCCAAGCTGGGATGAAAACCCAGGTTTCTCATTCATGTATTCATTCATTTATTCATTCATGATACAAATGTACTGGCCCTGTGTTCCTGGTTCTGTGATTGGCAGTGGTAATAAAAAGATTAGTAAGACATGATTTCTCAAGGAGCTTAAAGTCTATGAGACTTATAATCAAATCCTAAGTGGAACACAGCAGGCCACCATCACAGCGGTCGTCATCATCATCATGTGGGCCCTGTTCCAAGCCCTTCGCACAATTTAACACATTTAATACTTACAACCATGCAGGGAGGTAGGTCCTATTGCCTTCTCCAACTTAAATTAAAGGTCAGGAAAGTGGACACAGGGAGGTCCCTGGACTCGCCAAGGTCATAGGGCTCACCAGGTAGTTTGACTTCAGACTCTATTCCGAAACCCAGCTCTCCTGCCCCTCCTAAAAGTCCAGCAGGAGCATGGAGGTGAAGCCATCCACCCTCCTGACTCCTCCAGGGTCCTGTCCACAGCTCTGCTCTGCCACTCCGAACAAGACCATTCTCTCTCCCTTTGTGGGCACTGCTAGTTACCTCCATGGAAAAATGGCCATCTGTAAAGCATCACCCAATATGAACAAACTGAAGGTGAATTGTGCCCCTTCTGATGTGGTTTCAGAAGACCAGAATTTAACCCTGGATCTACCAGTAGAGGTCATATGAACGTATAGACACTCAACTTTGAGATTGTCATCTATTAAATGGGGGTAAGAGCAGCAACCTCGAAGTATGGGTGCAAAAATCAAATGACATCACATCTGTGTGATTATCACCAGGCTTCTAACACATCCCATATTAAGTAGTAATTAATGTTTAATCAACTATTATTAATTCAATATGAATCGGCTCTGAATCTAAATGGCTTTTTCAGACACATACCTTTCCTGTGCTCTGTCCTTCTTACCTGCATGTGAAAACTATACGAGGTAGTGTTATGTTTGATTCCCTTTATCTCAAAGAAGAATCCATATATGGCAATCATTTTCGAATGTGTCGTATACTCCTAAATTGAGACAGATAAGCAACAAAGTGACAGAAAAAAAAATCTTCAGTATTCAGAGGCAACAGGACATAGCCAAACCAATTCCAGCCACAACTACAAAACTAGCTAACCTGTGATTTAAAACTCAACAGCAATTTTAGCCTAGGAAGCAAAAGAAAAGACAAATTGTAGCGACTTCACAAATCCTTACAGGTTAGCGCTCAGTGGCAAAGCTATTTGCTCTGCACGCCCCTCGGTGGGGAGAATGAGACAGGCACGTTCTTGGATGACCTGCAATCTGCAGAGACCTTGGAAACAAAGCATTTTGCTCCGTGCTCACAATATTGCAGGGAGTCCTGGCCACTGCAGTCTGCAGTCTGTCCACTTGGGCAGGTCTCTGCAAGCAAGGGGCTGGACCTGGCCCAGCCAGGCCTGGTCCAAAGAGGAGTCTCTGATGATAGATTCAAGGCCCCAGGCCCCTAAAACACCAATTCTTTTGAGATCACTATTGGGGTGGCTTTGATGAAGTTGGAGGAAAGCAGTAATTTCTTGGAGAACCGTGCCTATCAAGGGAGCCCAAGACAGAGCCCAGCCGTCAGCCCCACGTGCTCCCCTGGTGACTGAGCGCCCAGATGTCCTGCAGCCAAGCTCCCTGATCCACTGCTGCTTTGATTCTGGGTTCCATCAAAAGAGCTGCCCAGAACAGGCTCACTCTTGAAAACTTCAACGTGGGCTCAGAGTGGAATCTCTCCTTGAGCAGTTGGCAGCCCGTCATGTTTACTCAGAAGGAGATGACCACCTCATCCCAGTTTGCCCAGGCCTCTCCTGGCTTTAGAACAGAAAGTCCTGCATCCCCAGGGAAGCTCCTCCAACTCTGGAAAACTGAGAGATCTGGTCACCTTTGTGGGGAATCTTGGACATGCACATCAGGTTACTAAATGGCCTCTTCCAGGTTTTGTGAATTTTACTTCCAAGGGGGTGGTAAGTGTGCAGAAAAGACACCTACGATTTCCTCTCCTGCCCTGGCCTTCTTCCTACCAGAGCTAAGAAGTGATCAAAGGTCCTTAACTAAGCACGGAACAGGGGTGTTCTTCACCCTGCTCACCCAGCCGACAGTACCTGGTTAAAGAGCAGCCCGAATCTCACCGCCTGGGTGGAAAGATCGTTCACGTGGGCCATGTCGCCCCCACTCTCCAGCTGGAAGGAAAACACACACCACTTACCAGCAGCCTGATCGCCCAACACCATCTTCACATCGGTTCACTGAGCCCTACAACCTCCCGTGCTTGAAAGAGTTCTGTCTCTGGATCCTACATTCATCCGTGAATCCAGTCCGCAGCATTTATCTGAAAACCAACTAGCCAGGTACTGTGCGTGATGCTTCCAGAGGATGCAAAGACGAGAACAAGAAAAATGCCCCAGCCATCTTACTGGGGAAATAAAATGCGTACGTTAGTAGCCGGATCACCAGGCAGAGAATGACCGTGGCTGTCAAGTCAAGAGCAAGCACGGACCTGCACGAAGGCTGGGATGGGGAGGGAGAGGATTTCAGGAGGATGACATTGGCAGCAGGGGGCAAAAGGAAGGAGGTGGGCAGGGCCAGAAGGACATCAAGAAGGAGGTGGGGGACTTCCTGAGGTGTCCAGCCCCAGCCCAAGACTGTCCCCTCTCTGTCACCCCCTCCCCTCCTCTGCTCTGTCAGAGCACAGTTCTAAGCTATGTCCCAGAGAAGCACGAGTGGTTATACTGTGCGGGGGACACTGAGCCCTGTGGTTTACACATTACAATAGGTATTTGTTGAGCTGAACTGAATTTTAACTAGTGACTCATAAATCTTCAGAGCTCAAACACTGCCCCACTTCATCTCTGAAAATGTATGATTGGAAACACATAAGAAGTACGGCAGTTTGCATGGACAATTCACAAAGGGGAAAATACCACATAAAGAAAGATTCATATTTACTAGTAATTAAGGGAATGCACGTTACAAAATGAGACGCCATTGTTCGCTTTGCAATTAACACAAGTCACCTGTAAGGAAAATGCCCTTCGCTGCTGAGCTGGTACCGAGTGAGGCACCTCATGTATCACTGGGGGAAGAGTAATTTGGTTCCAGTTTTGCTAATATGTATCAAGAACAAAAGTGCACATTCCTTTTGGGGCCAGTATTTTCTACTCTTGAGAATCTCCTCGAATCAACCATTACGTGCAAATGCATTCACCATATGGTCTATTTATAACAGTTAACAATAAACAACACCGTGACTTTAACAGCAAGAAACACGGTGACTTTTCTACAATAAAGGAAAGGCCGAGTAGCATTGTTTGTTGCATATCCTCTTGGTGGAAGAGTTGGAAGTGATTACAAGTGTTGATAGGAAGCATATTTAACTACGAGTATTTTTTTTTTTTTAAAAAAGACTGAAAGGCAGTGAAATGCAGTGACCTGTTAGCAGTGGTTATTTTTGGATGGTGGGTCTGAAGGGATGTGTTTTCTTTCAATTTCTCTGCATTTAAAAAATTTCTAATAATAAGCACGTGACATGTGTGTCTGTGAGGGGACTTGGGTTGGAGGGCTGTGTGGCCAGTGGTCCCTGACTCTCCAGGTCCGACAGGGCGGATGCTCTGAACACCTGGGTTCCAAGGCAGGGCCTCCTCCTCCTCCTCCCCTCTGGGCTTGGCTCTCCCCACTTCCCCTGGCGGAGGATCCAGATACATCCCGACCTCAAAGGCCCAGAGGTTTCCAATGCAAAACACATCTCCAGAAAAAGGAAAGTCCAAAAGGCAATAAATTTCAACAACTGTTTCCTTGCTGAGCTGACGACTCACCGCGTGGTAATGGTAGGCTGTGACCCGCAGCAGCCAGGATTCGGGGAAGAAGTTAATACGCCTTAACTCCTCCAGATCCTTGCCTGGGAAGAAGCACGGGGGGGCATTCTTATGGCTTTATTCATAACAGAACCACAAAAGTCCCATTTACCGAGGGAGAAAGGAGGAAGTCAGGAGCTGAGGACTGGAGGGCCTTCCTGGGCCTGGGAATCATAAGGTGTGCAGAACCCAAGTGGGACGTCCCAGAGCGCTTTCTCCCAAAGCGTTCACGGCCCCCTGCCCACTATCCTGCCCGAGGAGGGAGGGTTGAGGTCTGACCATCAGTGTCTGTGGAGGGTCTAGAAGCAACTTGGACAAAACTCTCTGGGCTCCATCAACCGTCCGTGGGTTTTAGAGCTGCTCATTCTATCTGGGTCACTGGAAATGGCTTTGAGAAAATTTTCAAATGTCCTTTCAGAGGCAAAGATCTCACTGGGTGGCCACCTGGGCTGCCCAAAACACACTCTCTGATATTTCCTTCTCTTTCCAAGTCACAGAAGCCTTGCCCTGGGCCAGAGCATGATGCTGAGAAGGCTCAAGCCTGGAGCAACAGACCCAGTCTTCTCCCAAACCACGAACAAGCGACCAAGAGGGGATGTCGCTCGAAGAGGCAGGGCCCACGTTTAGACGGCAACAAGGCAGCTGTCAGCACTGAGGACACTTTCACAGCGCATAAGCCCTTTCCATCCATCATCATGTTTCACAGAAGCTCTGATTATTCCCATTTTACAGATAAGCAAACTGAGATGGGCTGTTCAGTGACTTTCCCAAAGTCACACCTCTTGGAAGTGACAAAGTCAGATCTCAGCTGATTCCTTTGGAAACATCTGGTGGGGCCTCCCCGGGAGTGGCTGAGGGGTGGAGCAGGTCCCCAGCAGCCTGCCACGGACGCATTCACATGGGCTGGAGCTTACCTTTGGTGATGCCATGCAGACGCAGGCAAAGGAAGAGGTGCATCAAGTTCTGTCCTACATCCCGGTCCAGAAAGGAACACTTCTCGGGAAAGCTTAGCAGAGATGCAAAGAGAAATAAGAGGCTGTCAGAAAGCTCTTTTCTGGATTTGGCTAGGGCTAGTTAAAGCCACAGCAGAGACTAGTGGTTCCATCAGCCAGGGGTGGAAGGTGCCTGGTTCTCTCTGGATGGGTGAGGAGTGTGGAAGCAGAAGGTGGTTGCAGTGAGACAAAGGGTTATATTCCCTGGTCATTGACCACTGAGCTGTGCACTTAGTAGGTGTCCGACAAATACTCATTAAATGACCATAGGAACGCATGTGACTGTACAGAGGGTTTCAAGATACATTTTCTCACTTGAGTCTCACAAACATCTCAAGGAACAGACAGGAAAAGTATTATCAGCTTCATTTTACAGATAAAAAGAACAATGGCTCAGCCAGGACTTGAACCCAGGACCTCTGATTCCTCCTCTACGCAAACTGCCCTTTGAATAAATGGCCACATCAGGTAATTCAAAAGCACTTTCTGGAGCACCTAAATGTGTAAAACAAACACTAGCAGACATAAAGGGGAAAATTGACGGTATTACAATAACAGGAGGAGACTTTAACACCCCACTAACATTATTAAACAGGTCTTCCAGACAGAAAATCAATAAGGCAACAGAGATACTAAATGGCACATTAGAACAATGAGACTTAATTGATATTTTCAGGACATTACATCCCTAAAAAACAGAATGCACATTCTTTTCAAGTGCACATGGAACATTCTCTAGGCTAGACTACATACTCAGACACAAAACAAGCCTCAACAAATTTAGGAGGATAGAAATTGTTTCAAGCATCTTTTTTGAATACAGTGATATGAAACTGGCAATCAACCACAGAAAGAGAAATGAGAAAAAAACCAACTGCATGGAGACTAAACAACAGGCTACTAAAAAACCAGTGGGTCAAGGAGGAAATCAAAGAGGAAATCAAAAACCCTTTCCGACAGAGCTGAAAAGAAAGGATGGTTGGATGAGTGGGTAACTGTCTTAGCAGCTGGTTCCAGGATCAGTTCTGCGACACTGTTATTACTAAAATCCAGTTAATTTCCACACATGGCTGAGGTTGGGGCTGGGTTGAGATCAGATTCTCCTTGAGAAGACACGTTACACACAGACACACATTCAACACACTTGTTTTGAAACAGGTTACTTCATAAAATGGTCACTTTTGACAAATGGGGACAACAGGGTGATAATTTTTCCAAGTCCCTTTGGAAAGACAAAGTCATTCCCTCAAGACAGATCCTGTATGAGACAAGCCAAGGGCACTTTTAGATTATTTTTCCATGAATCAAGTGTGATGTCCAAATCACACCCTGTCCCAGCCAGACTGAGCGCTCCGTTGCCCCGTGTCCTGCCTCTGCTGGAGGTGCCCGCCAACCTGCCTGTGGACCATTTGTTTTCACAACATCTGGGAATTCCTGGAACTCTCCAACTCCTCCTGTCAGTGGTCCCAGGAGGTAAGTTTAGGGATGCTGAGGCGTTGTGAGAGGCAAGAGGGGCATGAAGACGAATGAGTTAATTCAAATTCAATGATTACTTATTAGAATTCCCTGGAGGCCTGTCTCTGGGGGTGGACAGACCAGGTAAAAAGGGGGGCTGACACTTCCAGGAGTGCAGGGCTATCGACCCTGGAACCAGCCCTCCTCCGTTACCCGGGGCAGGCGGAGCTGGGTGAGTGTGGGCAGTGCCAGGGCCTGAGAGCATGGCTGCCTTAGCTGGACGATTAAGACTCGCCTCCCTCCTTTCCCTGACCTGAGTGCTGCTCCCTTCCCTGCCTCTCTCTCACCATGTAATGGAGGAACAAGTTAGGTGGCATCACGGTGGTTGCAGCTGTAAAGGAGGAACGAAGGAGTGGAGCTGGCGTGGGACCTCCAGCCCTTGAGTGCTCTGGGGGATGAGCCTGTACCCTTGACAAGGGCTCCCACAGCCCGGAGTGGCCCCCGAGAAGGGAGCACTTGCTGAGCTGCATGTTAATAAGGTGTCTGCCCAGAAGGGAGAGAACAGCCTAGAGGACAGATTTCCCTACCAGCTCAGACACCCCCAGGCACCAGCCCCACAGCTTTGTGGGAAGGCTGCTGGGAGCATAGGAGGGCCCCTGATTCTTCCTATGAAAAGCACTCAGACCCGACGACCAACAGCCAGGACCTCACCAAACAGTCCTCCTCCCACAGAGGATTCTGGAAGAGCTTTGTTTAGACAAGTGATTGGACTTCATGACGCCTTTGAGTCACAGAGAAGTGGCACTGGTGGTGGCTGACTTGGAGAGGTCAAAAGTCAGCTCATCCATCACTCAACCATGCTTCCAGCTCCTGAGCTCTGGCCTTGGAGTCAGACAGACCGGGTTCCAGGCCTGGGCCAGCCAGCCATCAGCCATGTGACCAAGCCTCCCTGACCGTCCATCTCCTTCTTTGTCAAAGGGGGACAATGACTGCATGTGTTTCCCTGGTAGTTGGGAGAAGAAGAGGAGACAGTGCTTGTGAGGTGCTGGGCACAGCTGCTGGTTCCCAGTGGCACTCTGAGCCTCGTGATTACCACCACTGTCCCCTCTTTCCAGGGAAAGTGACCTGGACTCAAACCGGTCAAGTCCATGGCCATGTTCTTGGTGCCATTCATTACCACTGCCACCTAACTTACCAGAGCCACAGGCTACCTCAAAGGAAGAGAACAGTGACCTCAGCTGCTGATTCTCTAAAATCCCAAGGCATCTGAGCAGTGTGGTCCAACTCCTCCAACAATTGGCATAACCCTTTCCCTAGAGCCCGGCGAGGTGATTGCTGCAGAGGCAGGACTCCGCCAGGCCTCCCGAGAACAGCCCAGCTCACTTCCACCTAACCCGGCTCAACTCCGCTGTGGGGTGGGGAGGCAGAGGGGAGGCATCTGAGATTCTCAGGGCCAATGATGAGCACACCTGATGGCTCACCTGATGTCACATAAAGTGCGGAAGCTGGCTGCTAAGTCAGGGACCTCTTTGAATGGCTGTTTGGTGGAATCAAAGGCTGGCATGGCATCCTCAGGTGCTGAGCTCCGTCTGTGCAAAGATCTCTTTGAGTTTAGCACTGACTTTTCTGGGACAAACTTTAGGCCATGGTGTCTGCCTCCCAAAGTTCAAGGAGAAACCCTTGGGGCATGACTCCCTTAGGGAAGAAAATTCATAGGTCCTGGATACTGAAAGATACATTCAGATCAGGTCTGCCTCCTGCTCACAAGGCCCTGGGACAACTCCCCTCCCCAGACCTTCTGAAAGGCACTGCCCGGGACAAGTCTCCGTCTGACAGGCACAGACTGTAATTTTAGAGCTGCCGTTAGCCATGACCGTCTCACTTCCTCCATCCTGTCATCTGTTGGAGTCATTTACCCTTTCAGACTCCAAGTGCCATGAGCCTAGCACTTCAGATTTTAGCCTTAAAGTACATAGTGTGGAATTCTGACATCTGCTGTAACACAGACGAGCCCTGAAGACGTTCTGCTAAGTGAAATAAGCCAGACACAAAAGGAAACATACTGTACGATTCCACTTATATGAGGTTCCCAGAGCAGTCAGAGTCACAGAGGAGGAGGGTAGAAAGGTGGTTACCAGGGGCGGGGGGAGCAGGGAACAGGGATTTATTGTTTCATCTGTGTGGAGCTTCAGTTTAGGAAGACGGACAATCTCTGGAGGTGGATGGTGGTGATGGCTGCACAGCATTGTCCATGTACTGAATGCCACTGCGCTGTACACAGAAAAATGGCGAAAGTGGTCAATTTTATGTTGTGTATATTCTACCCCAATAAAAGAGAATTAGGGTCAAAAATTACTTAGTGTCTATGAAAAATATCTGAAATAATATTTTAGATTTTAAGGTGAAGTTTGACAAAATGACACCCTTTGGGGCCATAACTCATGATGAGAAGGGAGCATGACTTTTTTCAAAATGTTAACTCAGCACAGAAGACCTGGGCACCTTCCGAAACCCAAGAAGCAGGAAATAGTCCTCTTGGCTCCTGATACCGAAGTGTGGTAATGAAACAATTCTGACTGTCGCCGCCACCACCATCACCTACCAAATGTCACCACCATTCAGGACCTCCTGCCAAGTGCCGCACTGGGCTTTTTCTTTGAGTCGGAACAAACCTACGTTGGAGCTGATGAGAGGGCACTGTTAACCTCCACACAGGAAGGTCAGGCGTTTTGCTCAAAGTCTTATAGCGAGTAAACGGCAAGAGTGGGAGTCAGACTCCGGACTGCCACCTTCTAACACACACCTCATTTACTGAGTGTGCTGTTTGTCTCCGCTTCCTCTGTGAAGATGGGAATTTGTGTCTGTTTTATTTACCCTTTCATCCTCAGCACCCCTGACGGTGCCTGGCTCTCATTCGGCTTGCAATATGTTAAGTGAATTAATTGGATGAATGAGCTGGTCCCTGCCAACTCACTAGCCCTAATCCTACCATCCCCTCCCTCCACTCCCCGATAATTTACCTTCTAGGAATGCAGTTCCAGCCCCAGGGCACGCACTCCCTGCGCGCACACACGTGCATGCACAGACCAGGCTATTCCATGTCAAGTTTCCTATGCTCACGGGGTCCTGTCTGTTGTTGTCACACTTATTTGTCAGGCCAAGTCCTATTGGTCATTCTTCGAGACCCAGTGCAATGTCATCTTGAATATAAAGATAGAGATGGTCCTGACCTTTGCCCAAAGGCAGAACTGGGTCAAGAAATTTTTTCTAATGACGACTTTATCTGCCCTCTGCAAGGACCTCCTGCACCCAGACACTTCACATGGCTTGTGTTCAGTCAAAGCCTCCACTGCGACTGTTGAAGACATTGTGAGGCCACCCAGTTTGGGTGGAAAGCCAAGAAGCCACATGAGTGAAGTGTAAAGGTCGTAAGGAATAGGAATCAATATATAGGGACATTGAAGAGAAGGGAGATTCAGCTTCTAGGGAGCCAAGCTAAGTGGGGCTGGGGCAGTGCTGGTCACAGCAGAGAAGGAAAGAAAAAGGCAAGAAACTCTGAAGTCAAGTCATGAGAAATCCTGACCTGAAATATATCAACCTCCCTGCTCAGGTGGAGAGATCCCAAGAGAGAACAATTCAGTTGCCCTCATGTCCATGACTCATGGAATATTCCAGAATGAATGTTCTGGTAAAGAGATCAGAGTTGCCACACAAGGGATGCCAGGTTTCATGATGACTCTGTGGTCGTATCTGCAAATGCCATCCATTAATCACAGGAGACACATGGCGTCTGCCTGTCCTGGCACACAGCATCGTGGTGCATTTCCTTCGAGATGTCTGTGGGCTGGGGCGCCGGCGGTGCAGGGCATGGCTGGGCAGCTCTCCTCGGAGGTTCCTCTCGCATGGTGGGAAGGTGGTGCTGGACTTGTCGCACATGCACACAGCCAGCATATGCTCTTGTTCTCTCTGCAAGAAGCTCAGAGCAGGAAACCGTCCAGTGTGCAGGTGAGATCCTGGAAGGCTTCCTGGAGGAGTCCTTGGGCAGCTCCATAAAGGCTGGGTCAGATTTGGACAGGGAATACGAGAGAGGAGACTCTGTGGCAGAGGTCAGGGAAATCTAGTATTTGAGATTGTGTGGATACTGGCTTCACTCACTGCTTTCAATGACTTCCTTCTGGTGAGGTTGCTGGAATCCACCCTCGCAGTGTTTGACAGAGATCCATTTAGTGATTAAGAAATCAGTTAAGGACCAGCATTACAAGGCTGTTAATGACTTGCACTTAACCCTGAGATCTCAAAGCTAAAGGATGTGTCAGAAGATCTGGGAGACCCAGTCCACCCAGCGCCACCAACAAATTGCAGAAGGAGCCTGAGAACACCGCTTACCTTCCCTGGCCACCTTTCCCTGGATGGATTTTATAGACACACTGTTGAGTGAAAGAATCCAGACATTCAAAAGTCCATGCTAGGGGGGAGGGTATAGCTCAGTAGTAGAGTGCGTACATACGCAGCATACAGGAGGTCCTGGGTTCAATCCCTGGTACCTCCATCAAAATAAATAAATCAATAAATAAACTGAATTACCCCCCCCCAAAAAAAACCAAAAAACCAACAAACAAAAAGTCCATGCTATAGGATTCTATTTATACAAAGTTCAAAAGTAGCCAAGAGAGCTCCATGGTAGAAAAAGTCAGGATATTGTGCACCCTGGCGTGAGAAGGGCAGTGACCAAGATAAGGCACGTTGGGGGGTGGGCAGGTCAAGTTCTGTTTCTTGGTCAGCTTCCTGGTTACACAGGTGTGTGTACTTTGTGGCAATTCATTGAGCTGTTCACTTAAGGCTTGCACACTTTTCTGTAGGTAATTTATTTTTTGATGAAAAACGTATTTTAAAAAAAAAAAAGTGGAAAATTTGCCTGCCACTGGCTCTTCTCCAGCTGACGAGTTTTGACAGCTTCCCTGGACTTCTCGGACTGCTAAGTGAGATGAAAAGATGACTCTTCTCCATGGCGGACGAAGACACTGGTTTTGCTTACATTTTTTTTTCTACAAGGAAATGTTAAATTTAATTCTGGACAGCCTATTTGTTTTTCTAAATTAACCACTGCCAGGAAAACAGACTGTGGGTGCCGAGGTGTGTGTGTGTGTGTGTGTGTGTGTGTGTGTGTGTGTGTGAGTGTGTTGTGTGTGTGTGTGTGTGTGTGTGTGCTATTCAAATACCTTCATCCCTCGCTTGTCTTCCAGACATTGCTAAGACAGATGAGAAAAGGAGTATCTGATCCACTTTACTCAATACTGCTATAAACGCTGCTTTTTGGATCCTGGGCCAGCCAAGGCCACGCCCAGAGTCACCGCTCAGCCTCACCCCTGGTCCGTCACAGGGCCTGGTTAGCTAATATTCAGGCAGCTTGTCCCCCTGCCGCCACATCACGACAGCACGGTCCCATTCTGGAGGTCCCCATATTGTGATGGTCCACTCTGACCTCTGTCCTAACCTGGGAGATACCTTATAACTCACTCTGTCATCTAAATTATTTCTTTAATAGATGCAACTTTAAAAATTGGGCCAAAAAGCCAACGTCCTTGGTTCTCATCCTCAAGCCTGTGTGCTGTCTCCCGGAGTCTCTTCCTTCCTCTGTCCCACCTCTGAACGCTGCTGGCATGTCCCTGTCAGTGGCTGTGGAAACTTCCTCAGCTGGCTGTTCCTTCTGTCTTCACTGGACTGTGGAGCTCAGCCCCCCTGGTGACTCAGCTCTGGTCCAGACTGACTGCGTCTTCCCGCGGGCTCCCTCCACCACCGCTGGGAGCAGAGGTGCCTTCCTGCAGCCTGGGCCCTCAGGCTACTAACTCCGCTGGGCCAACAGCTCCTTCCAGAAGAAATGGCAAAGCCAGAGCACGGTCACCACCCATGCCCGCTCCCACGTCCCGGGGAGACATAAGCAACCGACTGAGACATTACTTCTCACTGAGCCTCGAGAAAGCCTTAGTCTAGTACACCAAACAGGCCCTGCCCATCAATAACGATGGAAATACTTCTGCCATCCCCACCATTTCATGTTGCTGCAGACGTGGTGTTCTCTGAATTTGGCGTTAGCATGGTAAGACCCACTTCTCTGAGGGGAACCGAGCTACATAAAAATGTGTGGTGGACTCTCATCACTCCATCAGCTGTTTATTATATGCTCAGCATGGTGCCAGGGAAGCTAGGGGTGTGACAAAGGATCATTAAATCCTTCCTTTAAGCTGCTCTTGATGTACCCGGGGAGGCAGACTGTATGCACACACCAAGATGTTCATAAGGGACAGTGAGGCTCCTAGGGGACGCCCCGCCATGGGGGAACTGAGAAGAGGGGACAGAGCAGGCTAGGGTGGAGGGAGCACGACCCACGAGAGCTGGTCCCTGGGCAAATGAGTCTGGGGACTCAGGGGACGTGCATTTGGGAGGTAGAGGCCATTGACCAGTGAGCACCATTCTCAGGCAGAAGAGTGAGCTTGTTTGGGATGAGAACCACCCATCATCCTAAAAATGGGCCATGATCCTCAAAGTTGGGCGTAGGCATGGGTGACCACTGAGGGAGGAGCATCTGAAGTCCAGACTGCTTTCTCTTTCCTCCCAAGGGGACACCAAGCTTGCTGCGGGAGGGAGTGGGAGGGAGGGACAGAGGGAGGCAGGGCAGGCTGGCAGGACTCACCCCTGTGCTGCAGTCAGAGAACATGGTGCGTGGGAAGGAAGATATGGTCCTGGTTGCTCAGGCTGGGGCAAAGAGATGATGTGAAAACAGACAAATGGTTTCCAACACGGAAAACCATGCAGGCTCAGGGGGCTGGGGTAAATGTGCATGGAGGGTGAGGTTTGGGGTCAAAATGGAATCAATGTGGACTCAGGAGGAATGGAGAAGCTATGATGGTAGATGCCTCCTGGTGTAGAGGAGCCTCTGAGACCCAGCTCAGGAAGGTCCAGGAAATCCTGCTGTCAGTGGACAGGGCCACATGCCTTAGTCCTCTCGCTCTCACTTGTTTCTCTCACATTAAAAACACAGTTTCAATGAATCACCCACATTCTAGCTCATTTCCTATCTCCCAGTTCTAGACGTTTCCAGGAGGAGAGCTAACCTGGTGCCAAATAGCAACTTTTCCTGGTGTGCATGACTCATTGGAAAAAGTGTCTCTTGGACTATTAAAAGAATAGGGGAGGGTGGGTTGAAGACACTTCGGTTCAAAGCAAATTATATAGAAACTAAGCAAGGACATATCATTCTGGCGCTGAAGACTGTGCTTTCCCCAAATAACAAGGCAGGAAAAAAGGGCTCTTTAGTTAACACGGTGCACAGATGTTCCAGAAAAGGAGTAAATGCTTCGGAACAAGGCAAACGAAACTTGGCTTAAACAGGTCAGTCTGCTGATGAGTACATGGAAGATGTGTTGTATCTGCTAACCTCGCAAGAGCAAAAGAAAAGGAGTCCCTGGACGTCCTTGAACAGGTCTTATCATGATGCTTGGAAGCCCCTGTTCCTGCTGATGTGGGGAACGGAATGTAAACCTGACAGTGAAGGTAATGCTTCCTGTTTAGGGCAGATCCTCTGAGGACCACCTGGCGCCAGTCTTGGGCTACAGGCCACCACACTCCACAGCCAGCTTGGATGATGCGAGTGCACTTACAAAATTTAAAAAGAGGCTAAAGAGACAGAGATGGAGCCCACAAACTACTGCTTTCAGCCTCACCCGCACCCTGTCCCCCTGCCCCACGTGGCCACAGCCAACATCGCTATGGGGTTGAACAGATAGAAAACACAGGCAGAGAAGGACACAGGGAGGGGTGGAAGATGCCCTGCAGGGCAATTTTAGAAGTAATCGGCTAACAACAACACTGAACCTAGAGGCAGCCTCAGGATCTTTCTAAACACCCGTGCCCTGGGAGCCACCACCAAACCAGCGGCAGTGGGCACAAGAGAGGAACCCTATCTGCTGTTTGAGGAACGGTCAGCAAAGCGTTTCGGGATTAGGCAGGTCTGGGTCCGAGTCAGGCTCCACCCCTTATCACTTGTGGGATCACTGACAAGACACTTCATCTCTACCTCAGTTTCCTCATCTGTAAAATGGGAATAATAAAACCAGCCCCCTAGTACTATGTAGATTAAACGAGATTACAAATAGAAAGTGCTTTTCAGAACTACTGCATTTAGTAAGCACAATAAAATGGTGCCCATCATTGTACTGGAATTGTTATTTTTCACTTAAATGTTGAGATATATAACTTTTAACATTTAGAAGTTTAGATAGTGTAAGAGACTGGATTAATGCTATGAAACCTTTGCACATTCAAATGCTTTTCCATTTGTCTAGAAAATCCGGAATTTTATATGCTAGATAGTGAAATATAAATGAGAATGATTTGGTCTCAGCGGGGAGGGTATAGCTCAGTGGTAGAGCACGTGCTTAGCATGCACAAGGTCCTAGGTTCAATCCCCAGTACTCCATTAAAAAATAATAATAAATTAATTATCTTCTCCCCCAAAACAAAACAAATACTAAAAGAAAAAGAAAGAAAGAAAAAAAAAAGCACAGCTGAGAGTGACTTGGTATGATTCAGGTACATTTTAAGGATGAAATTTTTTTTTAATTTATGTTTTAAAAAATTTTTTATTTTTTAACGGAGGTCCCCTTGGGGATTGAACCCAGGACCTCATGCATGCTAAGCATGTGCTCTACCACTGAGCTATACCCTCCCTACTAACTATGAACATTTCAAGGTCAGTGCAGTGTGGTACTTTCCCCTGAATAAAAAGAGCACCTTTTGCATCATGTCTTTTACTGGACACAGAACAGGTGCTCAAAAGCACATGACTACTTCACAATACTTACCTATTATTCACTTTTTCAAGTAATCTAGTCATTCAAAGTTACCCCATACTCTTAGTCTTCACAAAGAAAACTGAATTTTATGCACTCTGAATAATGCTATGAAAAATAATATCACTGATGCTTACCTTCAGAATATCACAAGCCGAAAAAAAAAAAGTACCATTCATCGACCAACGCTAAGTTACTTTACCTGCTAAAAAACGCCAGCACGGTTTCGTACGTCGGAATTGTCTGAGTTTTGTTGTTTAGTTGCAAGTAGACCCACAAAAGCAGTGTTTTCAGAAGGTGAAACTCACTAAATGTAAACAACCTGGCCAAAAGAAAAGATTGAGAAGAAATTTCAGGAATAGCAAAACACCACGCTGTGTGTAAAGAAAGGGAAAAATTAACAGCGAGTTTGAGAAGGAGGTCACACCACGCCCTGAGTCTGTAGGTGGGCTCAGACAGAGAGACATCAACTTGTTTAAGGTCTTGTTCAAGGTCTTGTTCAAGGTCACCAGCTGGTTAATGACTGGGACTTGAACCTCAGCAGCCTGCCGCCCAGCCCAGGGTGTGTTTTCACCCACCGGCTGAGCTGCTGTAAAACAACGGTCATCACTGAGTGAGCTCTTACTGTGAGACAGGTGTTCTCAAGGCGTTTCCATATGTTCTTTTATTTAATAACGCCCAGCAACCCTGCAAAGCTGGGATATATTCCTTACTTTTATAGATGTGGAAATTGAGATGGATCCTCTGTTTATTTAAAAATATACGTTTTGTTCCTCATGGTTTTTTGCATTAATTTTCATTGTAAAATATTGCACTAAAATATACTTTATCTCCATGACTGAGGTTTCTGGGGGCCCCTGAAATTTTGCACCCAAGGGGAGTGCCTCACTGGTCATATTCTAGTCCCAGCCCCGACTGAAGGCTGAAACAGTGAATAACTCATCCAAAGTCACACAACTCTGAGTTCAGACTTGAGCAGGGACTACCCCACACTGGCTGTGGAGACTCCTGCAGGCTGCTGGCCGGCCCTGCAAGCCACGACTCCCTCGTCTGTAAAACAGTGATCAAGGCAGTTGCTCAGAGGACAGTGGTGAGGTCTGTGTGAGGTGACGTGTAGTATGCGCTCCCTATGGTTGCTGTAACAAATTGTCACAAACTGAGCGGCTTAAAACAACACAAACTTATTATCATATAGTTCTGGAAATTGCTACAAAATGGTTCTCACTGGGCCAAGATCAAGGTGTGGGCAGGGCTGTGTTCCTTCCTGAGGCTCTAGGGGAAAATCATTTTCTTGCCTTTTCCAGTTTCTAGAGGCCATTAGCATCCCTGCGCTTGTGGCCCCTTCCTTCATCTTCAAGTCAGCAGCACAGCATCTTCAAATCTCTCTCTGGTTCTGACTCTTCTGCCTCCTTCGCCCACGCTGAAGAATCCTGTGTTGACATTGGCCCCCCCCCCGGATAATCTGGGGCCCCCCATCTCAGGGTCACCCAATTAGCAACCTTAGCTCCATCTGCAAGCTTAATTCCCCTTTACCGTGCAACCTAACATATTCATGAGTTCTAGGGGTTGGGATGTCAACATCTTTGGGGGACCATTATCGAGCTGACCACACATCCAGATTGCTTAGCACAGTGCCTGGCACACAGGAATGGGCTTAGGGAGCAGCAGCTCCCACTCCTAAGTGGCTGGGCTGGGTCCTGGCTCCAGAGCCCACACTGTGCCTGCAGCAGCCTGAGGCATCTCATCAAGAAACGAGGGATGAGGAGGAAGGGGTGAGTCAGCTCTGTGAAGGATGCTTCCCAGACAGCTCTTCTAACAGGTGGCTCGGTTGCCTAAGGAGTCATCTCAACACTTCTTAGGCCTGTTGATATTTCCTGCCTCTGACCATGGACATGCACGCTGGCTTCAAAATATATCATAGCCTCTTCCCCTACCACCTTCGTGGTTGTGATGGGTGGAAGCCAAGCTAAATCGTGACTCCAAAGGCCAGTGAGAGTGTCACCCACCCACCTCTCCCGCTATTTCTGGACAGCGTAGAGCTGTCTCTTTCTCTTAGTTGTTTTTAGGCACCTACAGATGCATGGGCTTTGACTCTGGCCAGACAGGGCCAAATTTGTCACCGTCTGGGCAACAATGTAAGGCAAGATGGGAGACGTCACAGAATCACTTGCTACGATGTCCCCACAAAGACCTCTGCCATGACTTCAACCACCACTAGGCTGGGGAGCCATGTGACCTCTGGTGCAGAATCCATGCTTGAAGCCCCCAAGCCCAGAAGGTTCTTTGAGATCTCACCAAAGAGGGGCTAGCAGCAACATGGGGGAGCAACTGGGAGTTCCATGAATCAGGACCCGGGTTTTACAACTTATGATGAAGATTAATTGATGAAATAAGTCCTCTGTCTTTAGGCCAAGTACCAGTGCCCTAAAGTATTAGTTCTTGCAGGAAGTAACCACGCTGAGGACATTCAAACATATTTTCATTGGCCTAAGAGCTCTAATGACCTTAATCAAGATGGAATTCACACGGATTCTAAACTTCCCTCCAACACAGGTGAACATCTGGGCTGTTTGATGTGTGTTTGCTGGGTAGAAGCCACTGGGATGTAACTGGTGTTTTTGTTTTTTAACAAGACATTTTCCTCTATTTTTTCTTTTGAGAAAAATGTATGTAAATAATAAAAGGCCTCATTTTGAGCACAGACCATAGAGAAAGCTGTGCCCAAGTGAACAAGAAAATCTGATCAAAGATGCTCTTTGCAACACTGATCATCAGAAAAAAAATGAAGTAAAACAAAACAAAAGGCCATTAGGAAGGGAAGGAAAAAACTGCTCTCTCGTCATTCTTTGGAAGCCTGGACAACAATTACATTTAAAAATTGCGAATTAGGTACATAAATATCAACACGGAGAGAACACGTCACAAGATGCTAGTGAATAAAGTCAGTTGTAGAAGTGGTTGTACACAGAGCAGCCACAGTCACTACAATCACTGTGAGAAAATGTATGCACAGCAGTGGTTTGTTTGCCTTGAGGGAGGGAGGGAGGGAGGCGGAGAGGAAGGACGGGGAATAGGGCTGGTGGGGCAGGGGTAGGGGGACACACAGGCGACTTCTACTTTTTTGGCAATGCTTTCTTAGCTTATGACAAAATGTTACCATCTGTTCATTTGAGGAGATGGATCCAATTGTGCTTTGTATTACCCTGCCACCTTCGTAAAATTTTTACGATAAAAAATATGACCATCAATATCCTTTTTTTCCCCCTAATAAATTAGGTTTATTTATTTATTTAATTTTTTTTTTCCTTAATGGAGGTACTAGGGATTGAACCCAGGACCTCATGCATGCTAAGCATGTGCTCTACCGCTTGAACTATACCCTCCCTCACCAATATCCCTGTTGATCTTGACCATCAGTAAGGAAGGAGGAGGCTTGGAGTAGGGTGCACGAGCTGGCTGACAATAACCACAGGCGCAGAGACCACTGAGAGCTGGGTTCAAATCCCAGCTCTCATGCTGCATGGGGCAGGGGCAGCAATGCTATATGTCCTGTAATTTCCATTCCGCATGTGAGAACACGAGGAGCATCTCCCGGGGAGCTGCAGGAATTAGACTGAAGGCCCGCTCAGAGTGTTCGGAGACGCACCTGCGCTTCATAACCGGGACGCGCTGTTGTTATCAGCCAGAGAAGCGTCAGCTTCAGGAACGACGACGTTTGACAAGGATGCCCAGTGATGCTCCGGGTGCTGGGGGGAAAGCTGCGGGACAGGCATGCTGGGGAGGACACGTGGCTTTCTTAGGGAATTCCTGAGCCCTCAAGGCTCCTTGTATCAGAGACAGGAAGTCAGGGAGGGCGGGCACGTCCCCACTGGTTTCAGGGAAGCCTTTGGTGTTGACAGAACCAGACAGACCTCTGAGCTCTCCCCCCTCCTAAGTCTACAAGGAGCTTGGCTTTCGGAAAAGCAGAACTTGGAATGAAGCTTTCATAATATTAGAGTGAGTAAAACAGGGTCACCGAGTGGTGACCTCTAAGAAGAAAATTAACTGAAAACCAGAGGCCCAGGAGGTCAGGAAGACTGAGTGTATTTTACCACAGGTCATTTACAAGATGGAAAGAAAACCCAAAGGAAGATGAGGTCAAGGCACTTCAGGTGGGGAAGGTGAATGGTCTCAAAGTTGGAGCATCTGCAGTGATGGATGTGGGTCCAACAAAGCTTAGACATCCAAACACCATGACCACAAGCCAGGGATGAGCCACAGTCTACACTAAGTGGGGCCAGGGACTCTCCAACCCCGACCTCGGGTTGGCCTTTCCACAAAGCCATGTGATTTCCCGGGACAACCCAGTCTTCACGGAGTGCTGATTGCTGGGAAACCTCTGTTACAAACAAGAAGATGGTGCAGCAATGAGGGTGGGACCCTGGACTTTGCAGCCTGAAGCCCAGCCCTGCCTTTTATCATCCCTCTTATCTTAGGGACAATAATTGTATCTGCTGCACAGGGTTGTGGGGATTGAAAGAGCCAGTGCACACAGCACCGCACATGCCCAGAAGTGCTGAGTACAGGTGGTGGGTGGTGCGCGGTCCATCAGCCACCAGGAGCACCAAGATTCAGAGCCCGGGCCTGGTAAATTTCTAACCATCTGGCCAGGCGCTAGGTGAGGCCCAAGGCCCCTTTCCTGCACCCTCTGTTTCCCTCTTCCCTCCAGCTTCAAAGCAGGCGGCCACCAGACATCAACCAGGCGAGGAGAGTTCACATCAGAGGACTGGATGTGAGCACGAGGTCTGGGAGCTGTGGGCCTGGTCCCTCCAGGGCTCATGAGCTGATTACATGCTTGAGGCCATGTCCAAGGGCCATGCAGGCTCTTCCCTCCTCCCCTGGGATAGCCCTGGGCTGTCGGTGCAGACGGCTCCTGGGGCGGGGCCGGAGGAGCAGAACCTAGTTTCCACATCAGTCATGTCTCCCCAAACTTGTGAGTCTAGACACTTGACACGTAATGTTCTTGACCTCTTTTCCTGCCCAGCCAGCGCTTTCTAAGGCCTGTCCCATCACTAGCGTTCTGCTTGTGGTCAGACACGTTTTGCTCTTTCTTGGTTAAGTGCAACCAATGTGGGATAACTCAGCCTTTCCAAGGGAGGGACGGTGTTACGAAAAGTCTACGGGATGCCATGTTTATCTTTTCTTCAAGGGTTGCATAACCTTTGCTCCATGGAGGGCAGGGAGTGGAAAAATCTCGGGGAGCAGGGCAAAACGACCCTGGGAGCCCGCCCCGGGCCCCGGGGGCTGCTCTTGGGGCCCGAGTTCCTGAAGTCTTCTTAGATAATAGTCTCCCCCAACACCAGAACCCAGAACACAGTTCCACCAACCTCATTTCTCCATTAGTCTGAGGGCATCGCAGGCTACTGAGTAAATTCGAACCAACAGTAGAATAAACCTTTCCAGATCTAATTCCTGAAATCGGAATGCTTTCCGTCACACATGCACGAGGAAAACATTCATTTTCTAATATACCATAACAATTTTTAGTCGAATTTAGTCTTCATTCTTGAAATTCACCCAAAGGGAATACAATCGTGGTAACTGGGCAGTGGGTGTCAAGAACCTTTCAAAGAGTCCCCCAAAGACATGACAATGAAACGCAGTATGTGGTCCTCAACTGGATCCTGTATTGGAGGGAAAAAGATGCTACAAAGGACAGTGTGCATCAATGACTTTAAGCTATTTACTGAAGCTGTTAACTACATTGTGATTATATTAGAACAAATTCTCTTTATTAGGAAATAAACACTGAAGCATTTAGCAGTAAGAGAACACGATTGATGCCACTTCCCTTCAAAGAGTTTTAAAAAATGTGTATTGGTAGATATACACACAGATGCAAATGATAAAGCAATCAGGGCAGAGACTGAACAAAGCAGGGTGAAGGGTATTGAGATATTCCTTGCACTATTGCTGTCATTTAATTGGTTTGAAATTATTTTCAAATACTAATAGTAATAAAAGCAAACAGAATGTCCTTTTGACTTAGCAATTTCACTTCTAAGAATTCAACATGGGAAAATAATCTGAGATGAAGATAAACGTACATGGAAGGATGTCACCAAGGTGCTATTTATATCAATAAAACATTGGAAATGACCTAAAAGGCCAGGCATTGGCCAGAATCTAAGGAAGGCCCTGTGGTTGCCACGTGGGTAAGACAGAAGCTTCAGATTGGCAGAGCCAAAGGCTCTTTGGTTAGAGACGTGATTGGGGGTTGGTCAAGAGCAGGCCAAGACCCTGAGTTAGGGGTCCCTGCACTGGTCCAGATGAGAGATGTGGAGGTTTGGCCTCTGGCCGGTGCTCACACAGAGGCCCCCAGAGACGGGTTCTGTCTGGGAGTAGAATCAACTGCACTTGGGGAGGGGGAGGGGAGTAAGTGTCCAGAGGACCCCCGGGGGCTTGAGCAGCTAGCCGAAGAACAAGGCGGGGCAGGGAACCACAAGTGGGGCTTCAGCCTTAATTGTCAGAGAGGTCTTGCAGGCAGAGGACCGTCTGGGTCTAGAGCTGTTCAGAAGAAGAGTCCGGGCTGGAGTTAGAAACTGATTTAGGGGAGAGAGCCTTTTCCTTTTTCTGCTTTTCCCTGGCCTCCAAATTTTCCACAACAAGTATTAATGTATTAATGTTGAAAGAATTTTTAAAAATTACTTAGGCAATAAGACATGGCAACAACCTAAATATCCATGGACAGATGAATGGATAAAGACGATGTGGTACATATATACAATGGAATACTACTCATCCATTAAAAAGAATAAAGTAATGCCATTTGCAGAAGCATGGATGAACCTGAAGATCATCATTCTAAGTGAGGTAAGCCAGAAAGAAAGAAAAATACCATATGATACCACTTATGTGTGGAATCTTAAAAAAAAGACAAATGAACTTATTTACAAAACAGAAACAGACTCATAGATATAAACAAACAGTTACCAGGGGGAGAGTGGGTAGGAAGGAATAAATTGGGAGTTCGACGTTTGCAGATACTAACTACTACATATAAAATAGATAAACAACAAGTTCATACTGTATAGCACAGGGAACTATATTCAATATCTTGGAGTAACCTATAATGGAAAAGAATATGAAAATAAATATATGTATGTATATGTATGACTGAAACATTATGCTGTGCACCAGAAATTGACACATTGTAACGGACTATACTTCAGTAAAAAAGAATGCAAATTAAAAAATTACTTAGGCAATTAATTAATTACCAGTGGGTACCATGCCTACACTCAGTACCCAAGTTCCGGCTCCTCCAGTAAGTTTGGGATGGAGAAGGCGCTGTACACTGGGCATGTCCAGCAGGGGTGTGGGTGCGCCCAGGCTAAAACACCTCCCTCCCTGCACTAGCCCTGCTCCCCGCCGCCCACCCAGAGGCAGCTCCCTGGGAACCGGCTCTGACCTGGGAGACCGCAGCACTTTGTGGAGCAGTTCTTGCTGGATTTTCCGGAGGTGGATCTGTGTCCCCATCAGAGGGACCAAGTTCATCTCCATCCACCTCTCGCAGGCGGTGGTGAGCAGCTCTTCCTTGTACTGAGAAGGCAAGAAAAGCCCATTGAGAAAAGAATCCCTGAACTCTCAGCGCCCTCTGCTGGAATGCGGCGATGCCACACGCGCGCTCGCAGGGGAGCCACGCTGCAGTCGTGCTCAAACCTCTTCAAAATACAACTGCAGCAGATAACGTTTTCTGAGTGTTTGCTACCCCTGAGGCACTGCATTCGGTTGGTTTAAATCAATCCTCACTGCAACCCTATGAAATCCGTTCATTTTTATTCCTATGTTACGATGGAGAAACGGATGCTCCCAGATTCCTGCTCTCACCCACGGTCACTCTAGTTATGTGGTCTGACCACGGGGCTTGCACGCTGAAATCTCTGGACTGAAGTCTACGACTGATATGAAGGCTCCCCTCCTGGGGTCTCAGTTTTCTCCTCTGATAATGAAAGAGTTATATTACATCATTTTTTGCCAACACGGAGGCACTGACTGGGCCCAGGTGGGACAAATTTCACTGGACTCCACCAAGAATGTCCCAGAAGGTTGTCTGCTGTCTTGGTGAGAGAGGTTGTAATTCCCTCCACCCACCCTGTCATCACCACCACCAAGATGAAAGCTTTTCTGCTTTGTGAGTATTAAAATATTCTTTTAAAAATAAAATGATTTTTAAACCTTTTTTACTTGGCGAAATAAAACATAAGCACCCTTAGGCTGGTGCCATCGGATAGAACTTTTGGAGCTGGGTCTGGTGCGTGAAATCCCAGAGTCTGGGTGCCCTTGAGGGCCCCCAGGTGCTACGTGCCTTGTCCAGGTTGTTCTCACCTTGCAGCCGGCCAGGTAGAAGTTCTTGATGGTGATTGGCGTGAGTCCGTTCATCATCATGGTCACACACCTGCAGAGAGAGGACTGCTATTTCTGGAGTGCCCAGAATGCTTTTAGAGAAGTGGGCAGCCCCGGGGGTTCTCATTCAACTCTGAGACAGTGGCAGAGACTTCACAGAAGGGAAAGAAAGGGAGCCTTATTTTAGGGGTAGAGACATTTGGCTGGAGAACAAGACCAGCAAGGCAGGTTACAAAGAGCTCTGGGCTGAGGGAGGTGAGTCCTGAAATCAAATCCTTTGGATGGAAACAAAATGGGCTTGACGCCAGAGAGAAGTATTACTATTCAGAGCTTAAGCACATAAAGGTGCCTTACTGAGTTTTCACTTTAGCCGGGATGACCATCTGGTTGTCCCCCTGCTCAAGGCATTTTCTTCCTGTACAGACCATTGTGATGCTGCTAGAGGGGCCTCCAGTCCTGCTCCTCTCTGTGCAAGAGTAGATTCAAAGAGCAACTGTCTGATGAAAATCTCAGTCACCTTTGTCCCTAGGAATGCAGAAAAGGGGGTCTAACCTAACTGGGGAAAGGGTCAGAAAAGTAACAATTAAAACCCGAAGGGGGAGAACAAAGAATTGGCCAGGCCAGGAATTGGGAGATCAGAATTCCAAGAAGAGGAAATGGCATATACAAAGGCCCTGGGGCAGGAGCAGGTGCTGTACTTTGAAGGAACATCAAGGGGAGCAAGACTAAGGAGATGAGCCAGGGGAACAGGGTGTGTGGTGGGGTGGAAATGCTGGGTGGATGGTGGGGCCATGGAGTTTCAGTGACTCACCTTTCACAGCTAATATGAGTCTCTCTTTAGCAAAATTTTCTTAAGTCATGTTCACTTCATCAAACAGAGCACCAGAGAATAGCTACTGTGCTCTTGAATGAAGCAGTCTTGAACTCATTACTGCTCAATGCTTACGCTAAACTCAGTTGAGATACATGTTGCTCTTGGAAAAAAGGTTCAAGAATATCCAGCAAGTCTTGCACATATTCTAAAACATATTCTTCAATTAAGCTAAGTCAGCAGAGAGCTGGGGAGCTCATTACCTTCACCAACCACACCTCTGAAGAATAGCTTTAACTGAGTTGCACTTTGGTGTGAAGACTTTGCCAAATTCAAGAAAGAACATTATTAATTTTATCATCACATTTACTCTATTCATATAGTTGAGGACATTGATCGTCAAGTCACTTAGCGTCTTCAGATGAAGACACCCAGGATTTTATTGCCAAGAGTAGCTGTGCTTCTCCTAAGTTATTTATTTGTTTGTCTAATCTATGATGTCACTGATCAAATTTCCTTTTCGTATTAGCTGCTGGGGAGCTCAGAGCCAAAAATATGGTCCACTTACAGAGTGGAGGTTATGTTATGCAATTTCAGCCTCTCCATCCTTTTTTTTTTTCTTTCTCCTTTTTCTTTTTTTTAAACAATGTTGTGCCCTGTTATTTTATGTATTCTTTAAAGCCACACAGACTCTTACTAAAGCAAGGCAAGAAATAAGGAATGAAAAAACAATCTGGTTATGATCAAGGCACATCACCCCCTTGGATCCTAGGACAGCCCCTTCACCACAGTGAGACTGATCATACCCACGATAAGGAGTTGCCTTGAGTATTGGAAAAGTCTGTGCTGGGTAAACACCAGACCCTGCTTCATCTCTCAGGCATGCTGGCAGGTGAGACTGCTGAGTCCTGTCAGTTCTGCACCTTCACTATCTCCTAGATGACCTGCCCCCTCCCCCCACTTCCCACTGCCCCTGCCTAGTTCAGACCCTCCTCGTCTCTCGCCTGGGCCTCTCCACAGGTCTCCCTGCCCCCACCAGCCTCCCGCGTCCCCACAGCAATCTGAAGGTCTCAGCCGAAAACAGAGGGGCTCAGCCCACTCTCTCCTCCCAAGCTTCAGGCTCCCCTCTGCTGGTAGAACCAGGTGGAACTGGCTCACCTGGCTTCTGAGGTTGCATGACCTGGGCTCACCCTAACCTCCCCACTCACCTTTCCCTTCATCTTTCAATGCCCCTCCTCCATACCAGCCACTTGGGGTCTTAGCAGCCAAGCATGTCCCAGTCTCTAGGCTCTCCTCTGCCCCATGTCCCTTTCTCTCTCACTCTTCCATGGCTGGAATCCTTCCAGTCTCAGCTCAGGTATCACCTCCTCTTGGAAGCCTGCCTGATTGCTTCTCCTCACGTACTCCCTTTGCTTTGATTTCCATGCCCTCATTCTGCCTAGTACCTCTGCCTCCTCCCACCACTCTCCCATGAAACTACAGATGGCCAGGAAGCAGCCCTCCCCGCATA
The DNA here is from genome assembly GCF_009834535.1 of Camelus ferus. Taxonomy (NCBI): domain Eukaryota; kingdom Metazoa; phylum Chordata; class Mammalia; order Artiodactyla; family Camelidae; genus Camelus; species Camelus ferus. The sequence goes on from NC_045706.1 coordinate 8,897,200, forward strand.
AATCCATCCCCTGCGTGCTGCCTCTGTGCTGGCCTCTGTGCCTGGTTCTGGCAGTACCTGCCGTGTCCAGACAAGGCTCCTCTCCTCCTGGAGCTCCTGGCCTCACTGTGAGCTGAGCTTACTGATCAGCAAGGGGGAAACCAGGTGTGAAAGGGGCTGTGTGGGAGAGAGTTCAGTCCGACCACTCACCAGGCACAGTGTTCTTTAGGTTCTGGCTTTTGCCTATAGAGATGTGTGGGCAGAATTAGCTGGGTTTAGAGTTGGGATGAAGAAATGAGCACCTAGGAGGCTGACGCCTTCATTTGTGCTCCTGCCTCCTCACTGTCAGAGTCACCGGCAGAGCAGGCCTGGAATGGTCAGGCTTCCCAGACCAGAGGACACAAAGCAAGCCCTGGGGCCACTCGGGCCACTTGCCTCTGGGCTCAGGGAGGGTTGCAGGGTGGGGTTTCCACCTCCAGAAATTCTAACAACTCCAGGCAGTTGCCCACAGAGAGAGTTCAGCCCTACATGGAGGCAAGGAGTTGCCCTCCCAGCCAAGTAACCCTTAGGGCGCGCGCGCGCGTGTGTGTGTGTGTGTGTGTGTGTGTGTGTGTGTGCGCGCGCATGCCCACTTGTGTGCATATGCACATGACAACCACGATCTCAGTCGTGCCAGTGCAGACACCGATGTGTGAGTTTAATGAGCAGCACCCAGTGGAACCCACAGGCACACACTTCATCCCCAACAGATGGGTGGCCTCGGGTGTGTGTGGTTCACACATGACCTGGGCAATTTTGCACTGGCTGGGAGTTCGGCCGAGATGACCTTTAAGGTCTCATCCAGCACCTAGATTTGAGATGCTATCAGAGTGATTCGGCACTCACACGTGTGCAGGCGTATACACACACACACTGAGGCTTGCACTGCCACACCCCTGCCAACTGCACCATCAGCCTCTCAAAGGCAGGCGAGCCCCAGCCCAGCTGTGTGCCAGGCCCGCCTGGCTCCGACCTAGGATTCCAGCCCCACCTCAAGTATCTGCAGAATCTAGGGCGGGGCCCATCAGCCTGGGGCGGGCCTAGGTCTGCTCGTCGGTGGAATGATAGGTTTGGCTCAGTACCCAAAGCCCTTCCTGCTCCAGCATTCAAAACCAGGCATGCAGAGGAAGAAAGAAATGAAGACCCGGCTGATCTCGGCCCCACCCCAGATAAGCCCGGGCTAGGCTTCCGCAAGGAAGACGGGGCTTCGAATATGGGCCTCCGGTGGGGCAGCCGAGGCTCACAGCCAGAGGTGGCAGGAGGTCCCGCTCCAAGAGGGAAGCTGGCCTTCCAGCTTTCTTTTTTAAATTGAAGTACAGTCAGTTTACAATGTTGTGTCAGTTTCTGGCGTACAGCACAATATCCAGTCACATAGGAACATACGTATATTCATTTTCGTATTCTTTTTCACCATAGGTTACTACAAGATGTTGAATATAGTTCCCTGTGCCATACAGTATTTGTCTTATTGTTTGTCTATTTTATGTATGCTGGTTACGGCCTTACAGCTTTGGGGCCAGAGATATCTTCCGGCACAGCACCAGGAAATAGCCACTCAGAAATGTCTGCGCACAGAAGCTGTGGTTTTGTAGTGATTCTCTGTCACAAGGCTCTTTCGGAGCTGAAGGTGGGTGATACACACGATGGAAGAGGGGTGGGGAATCTCAGGAAAACCCACACTTTCCCCCCATCATCTGCGGGGTCAAGGCCAGATTCCTTAGTTCTGGAATTAAGATTCCTTAGTTCCAAGACTCTACGTGACCTGTCCCTGCCGATGACTGCTGGCCTCCCATCTCCCACAGCCACCCACCCCACAGCCTGGCCAGGCAGACATGCTGGGGTGCCCTTTCAAGACTGGTGCCCAGTGTGTCCTCTGCAGTCACATCCAGGCCTCTGAGAGCCTGCATCCCTCGGTCCACAGGGCATCTGCATCCCCGCTGAGACGCTTCAGATGGAGGGTCTTGCCTGAGTCATTTCAGGTGCCCCCAGCAATGAGGCACTGGCTCAGAAGCATCTGGCTGTGTGGACTCTATAAAAAGTGAGTTGAAACTTGCAAGTTCCCTGGGAGAGATCCTGCCTTTCCCAGAGTGGCTGATGCCCTCTCTGGGCTAGGACGGGAAGTTCATCCATTCTTCCATTCCCTCAAATGAAGAAACTGAGGTTGAGCGTGGTGAAACAAGCCAGGCAGAGCACCCCTGCCCTAAATCTCCTCTCTGTTGAACTGCATCAGGAATTAGGAAGTCAGGGAGCCGTAAGATACCACCTGGGTTCAGGATGTGAGTCCAGTAAGCACGCATCCCTGGAAAAGCCCAGGGGAAGGGGAAAGATAGTCTAGAAAAATGAATCCTCTCTATGATTTCCATTTGGCTCACTTACCCTTCACAAGCGTTAATGGAATGGAGGAATATTATAGGATACCAAAAAAGGGAAGTTCTGAGAAATGCTCTTCCTAATTATAGTACCCGTTTTACTTGAAATTAATCTTACAAAATTCTCCATTTGGAAAGCCCCACCTTCACTTCATCCCCACTTCACTCATTTCCTGTGTCTTAGAGACTGTTGGGCATGACGCTTTGAAGGGCAGGGACCCTCCCCATCTGGTCCTCGTTGTCTCCCTGGTGTCCCGGAGAAGCCCAGGAAATCATTCTTAAAGGAACAGATGCATGTATGAAGGTGTGACTGAATCAATGGACAGTGAATGGCTCTAAGCCAACTCCACGAGTGCCACTGGAGGGAAGGGGAGCAGGGAGGGTCGGGACCGTGAATGAGCAAGTGACATCACCATCCCGCCTGAGCAAAGCAGAATAGGCAGTGTTAGGGGTGCAGGTTCCGGGGACTCTCTGCGCCCTTCAAATCCTGCCCCCTTTGGAAGCTGTGTGGCCTTGGACAAGTTGTCTACCTCTCAAGTCCTCCCTTTCCTCATCTGTGATATCCCACCTCCTACGGCTGCAGGGAGGATGGAAGGAGGGAATCCCTGCCAAGAGCTGAGAGCAGCATCTGACCATGGCAGACACTCCATCTCACAGCCTGATCGTGCTGACATGCCCTCACCCCAACAAAGTCCTGCGGAGCAGGCGGGACAAATGCCACGAGACTCATTTCAGCTCCCTCACACTTTCAGCATCCACAAGGTTCTCCATGACCCCAGGTAGCCCTCATCAGGACAAGGACGTTTTCACATCCAATGCCAATCCGCTGTAAATGCCTCCTTCTTTCTCCCTGCACGGGACCCTTGACGGACAGCCCAGCGGGCCAGCAGGGTCTGCATACCCAGGAGGAAAGCTGTGCCCGAATGAGCAGTCAGATTGATAGGCAGTCTGGTCTTTGCATTTTTCTCTCTTCTGAAAAATCTACAATGACCACGTGCAACACTTTGTAAAAATAAAAATATTATTTACAAGAAGAATCAAGGTTCTATCTGAAATGATTGGGGGAAATGGTCCTGAAAATGACGAGACAATTCAGCTGGTCTTCAGAGGGCCAGTTTACGTGCAGTCTCTCCCTAAATGGCGAGAGACGTTTTTAGCTGAAAACGAACACACACACAAAAATGAGGCAAATGAACTAATTTACAAAACAGAAACAGACTCACAGACATAGAAAACAAACTGACCAAAGGGGAAAGAGGTGGGGGGAGGGATAAATTAGGAGCTTGGGATTAGCAGATACAAACTACTATATATAAAATAAACAACCAGGACCTATGGTATAGCAAGGAACTATTTTCAGTATCTGTTAATAGCCTATGATGGAAAAGAATATGAAAAAGAATATGTGTGTGTATATATATATATATATATATATATATATATACACACACACAGACATATATATATATGTATGACTGAATCCCTATGCTGTACATCAGGAAGGAATACAACATTGTAAATCAACTATATTTCAATTTTAAAAAGTATGTGAACTCCTCAATTAAAAAAATGAACAGAGGTGAAATTGATAAGCAAGCTTTGAGCACTGCTGGGAAGTCACTCTGCACACCCACAGAACTTCTCCCAGGCATAGAAATCACGCATGTGCATTTCATTCCTGTGAGTCAAGAATCGTCTGTTAAAATGAACGTATTGCTAGGGAGATGGCCCCACTGTGAACTTGTAACCCACTGGTGTGAGTTCAGGTCTCGGTTCCTTTGCAGACTCGAAGCTGTGCTCTGTGCAAAGAAACCCCAGATGTCCCAGCCCACGGAAGAGGGCTGCTGCGTGAGAGGGGCCGGGAAGGACCCTTCAGATGCCGCCCAGGGCAGGCCCTGGCTGCACCTCGCCGCTGTGTTTCCTTACCTTTGAAACAGGCTGCGGAACTGGAGGACGTGAGCGGCCGCCAGCACACCCAGCACGTCGTCCGCGCTCATCGTCACCTCGTGCATGTAGAGGTTCTTCAGGGCGGTGGCGAAGGCTGGGGAGGCAGCCCCGAGAGCGAGCGTCAGGGTGGGGCTCGGCACCCCCGCATCCCTGCCGCACGCGCAGGCGCTCTCCCTGCTGGGTCAGTGTCCCTGAGCTGGGCGGGCAGAGATGCATCAGAGAACACGCCCCCACTCCCACCTGGGCCCAGCCCCGCGAAGGAGTGGAGGATGAAGCTACAGAAAACGGAGCTGCTGTGAAAGAGTCTCCTGTGAGCCCGTCCTGCGTCTGCCTGAGGGGGTTCTGATCTAACCTGGGCTCCTGTGCAGGGAGGTGGCTGCCCCTAAACGTGCAGAACGCTGTGTGCACGGACGTGCGTCTCATTTTCTCTGGAGATAACATACTTACAGCAGATTTTCTTCAGAGTCTGGGGTCTTCATAAAGGTTAAGGACTCCTGGGACGAGCCAGGATAATTTGATAGTCCTTGGCCGGGGACAGATGCACTCGGCTTGTTCCAAGTTCTGCCTGATCCCAAAGGCGCTGTAGTGTGGTCCCATGCGCTTTGAGGACAGCTGTCCCTACCAGGGCTTGGGGATGGCTTCCTGATGGTACGTGACATAGCACTAACACCGAAGTCTGTTTCTAGGTGGGCAGGAGGGGTTGGGGAGGGGGGGAGAGACCAAGGGAGCCCCCTGGGGGAGGCCCCTGCTGCTGGCAGCCCGCCAGGGAGGGGCCCGGGCGGGATGGGGTGGGTCAGCGCTGCCTAATGTCGAGGGCGGGCCTGAGAGCTTCCCTGGACGCATGTGCCCAGGAGGGCAGTGACATCTTCCCTGGGTTTGTCTGCATCCCTGACGCCTCTCTGCAAGGAATCCCCTCTTCTTTCATTCCCCTGAGTTGTTCCAGCCTCCTTCCCCTCCTCGCTGCACTGCTCAGCTGTTTTTAATAAGGAGGCACTGAACACCATGTGCCTCCAGTTTGTGGTGTTTTGTTGTTTTGTTTTTTTTTCAAATCTGGGAGGGCCATTGTTGAATGACTCTCAGAATATGAGGATAGGTGCACGTTACCAGCTTTGGTGACCAAGGGGTCATTGATCTTCAAGGAAATGATCATCTTCTTTGCAGGGTGTTGTTCTTTGGTCTTCCTAGGCAGCTGAGCTGGTGAAAGAAACCGGGCAGGGATGTACACGTATGACAGCCACAGTGACTTGTGCGAGCTACAGTGTGAGGCCCCACGACCATTTGCACAGCCTTGATCTCGGCATGTATCACACTGCATTTTGTTTATTTTTGTTTGCTTGTTTGTTTAGTGAATGCATTTTTGAAATAGTTGAAGACTCACAAGAAGTTGCAAAAATAGTACAGAGACTTCCCGCGTCCCCCCTCAGCCAGCGTCCCCCGATGAGCTGCTACAGCCACTGCGATTGTCGGAACTGGGACCCTGATGCTCATACTGCATTTTAGATACTTATTACTAGCCCTCCCCTGCCCCCTTCTCTTATTAGGCTGTGAGCAGCTTGAGGGCAAGGGGTGGGCCTCCATCATCTCTGCACCCTGAGCACCCAGCTACCTGGCACCAGGCAGGAGCACAGGGACCATCTGCTGAAGGATGAGTGTGGGGCCCAGGTGTCCTCCCCTGGGACTCTGCCCGACAGGCTCCTAACAGAGGACCCCCGCCACCGAAGGCTTCCAAGAGGACGTGAAGGGGCAGCCCAAATCACTGCCAGCCTCCCCCATCCACTCAGAGTTATTTTAAAATGTGAGTTACAACACACGGTGCCCTCAGGTCTCCAGTGGCTTCCCACACCCTTGGCACAAAGCCAAAGCCCCTCTGAGACCTTCTCACTGGTCTCTGGCTCACTGGACCCCAAACCTGCCTCTTTGTAGTTTGTTCCCCAGGAGATTTGTAGGGCTCCCTCCCTCCCCCATCAGGGATCCACCTGACCCTGTATTATGTAAGGTAGCACCCCTCCCCACCTACGCCCCAACTGGCTTCATTTTTCCTCCTGGACTAACCATTTCCGTTACACCACGTGTCTGTTGGTTTATGATCTGCTGTGAGTACATACTGCGCGGTGAACTTGCCCCTCCATCCCCAGGCCCCAGCACAGTCTCACATACACTGATGCCCAGTAAGTATCGGCTGAACCGATGGGATGGATGGATTCCATCACCAGAATCCCAAGCCTAGTGAGCTCAATGTGCCAGGTAATGAAAAGTGTTGTGAGTCCCGAGCCCCAAAGTCTGTCACAATTTGTAACCACAAAAGATGCAGAAAAAGAGAACAATTTGCACTTTCCTCAGACCAGCAAGACCGTCGAGCCTTCCTTCCCCAGGCTCCTGGCTCCTGGCGCTGGTCAGGCTCTCATTCGGCCAGTATTTATGGAGCACCTGCTAAGTGCCAGGCCTGTTCCCACCTCTGCGTCACTTCTCCCTCCTGGATCTCTGCACAGCCCCCCATCTATCTGCTCCGTGCTGTCACTTGTCCCCATCTGGGGGGCAGTAAACGGGAGGAGGAGGCGAGTACGACTCGGAGCAGGCGTTCCAGACAGGTAGGCGGGGTCATCAGGGGCCTTGCTCTTCCTCACGCGTCCGCATCATTTTGGGTGGGCTCATCTGTCCCCCACCCCCACCCCCCACATTAACTTTCTAGCACAATGCCTGGCACAAGTTAAGCACTGAACATTGGCTGAAGGAAGGCAGGAATATTCTCAGCTAGATCAGAGTAAGTGGAAGACAGTTTTTGTAAGTAAAACTTCACGCAATCGGATAGGAAAGTGATCATTTGATCATAAGCTTCGGAGGTGCCTCCACACCAAAGCGGCTTGTTTTTAGTAAATGAAGGCTGTTTTCTTCTCAGATTTCCTCCTAGAGAATAAACCCATGCTGCTAAGGTGCAGCTGACCCTGGACTCTGGGTGGGATGAACAGGAGTGGCTGGGACAGCCTCGTGTGGCCGGCACAGGGTCGCTCGAGGCGGGCTGTGTCTCCTCGGCGCCCACACCTCCAGGGCTTGGTCAGAAATTTCTCTGCTGCTAACTCCAGGACCGCAACGGTGATATTCTCAGGAACACAAAAGCAACACTTGTGAGATGCATAAGGAAAATCATTCTTGAAGGCACGGCACTGTGACCGCACCCACTGAAAATCTTGGGACGAGAGTCCCAGGGTCTGACACAGATGCTGGTGCTTGCAGGGAGACCCTGGAAAGTTGTGATGGTTTGAACACCGAGATTTCAACTCTGCACCTGCCCCGATGCCCGCCAGTCAGGCCCAGCCTCCAGCAGGGGGCTTGGATCAGAGCTGTCTTAGTAGGGCCAAATCTTTGAGACCATTCTAGACTTGTTAAAGACCATAACGTCAGCAGTAACTCTGTTTTTTCCCTTCCAAATTCTCTTGCCTGTCAGTGTATTCACTGTCTGGCCCTCCATGGCCTTCCATTGGTGGGCAAGGGAGAGCTCTGACCTGGGCACAGGGGACACAGGAGAAAGAGCTCGGTCCCTTTTTAAGACACGGGGACAAATGCTAAGGAAGATCAAAGAAGATCATGAGTAAGTGTGAAGCTCGTTACAGTTCTGGGGGGACCGGCAGCCCACTCTCAGCTCCCAGCTGGGCCGGGAAGGGCTGAGTCAGAGAATCTGTGGCCGGGAAGGTTTCGGCAGGCAGCCAGGCTCTCTCTCCTGGCTCAACGCAGGGCGGGGACTCCGGCAGCCTGTCTGGCTCCGGAATATCAGAGTTTTACTGCCACGCCCTGGAAATGCAATCCCCATCCTGACTGGCATGCTGGCTGCTTTGGAGGCCTTAAATTTTCCATGGCACCTGCTTACGAGTTGTCTGGAGGCGACGCCAATCTGTATTTCCTGGGAAGAAGTTAGCAAGGCAGCGGGAGAGGATCTTATGGGACAGATAAGGGCAGACTAGGGATTATTAAAATTAAAAAGGAGAAAAAGAAAGAAGTGACCTAAATACTTTTGGGTATGAGGTGGAGTTAAGAAAAGAGAAGCGAAAGGAAAAGAAAATAATAAAATCGATGAATGCTTGTAAACCTCCAACCGACAGATTTAGGGCCAAACAAGCCACAGATGTCAGAACTACGCCTTCCTTCTAGAAAGTCCATCAGAAGACCCAACACAACCCAGTTTCGCTTCTCAGAAAGGTAGGGAGGCTTCCATCATAGCTGTTGGACAAGGTGGGGTTTTTATGAGAATATAACTGACATTGACTGAAGACTCACTACGTGCCAGGCATTGTTCTAGAATTTCACTACTGTTACCTCCTCCACAAGGAAACACAGTAAGAACCACTCTCCCCATTTTATAGCTCAGGAGACTGAGGTTAAATCCTGTGATGAGGTCACACCATGAGACTTGCTCCTAACTGCCAGAGTGACTGTGGTCCCCAAACAGATCACCAAACACCAAGCTGGGGTCTCTCAAACCAGAGGGCCCTTGGGGCTCCCGCTCTGGGTGAGAACGTACCTCGCAGAAGTTTCTGCAGCTCCTTCTCAGGGTTTGCGCTGTCCCGGGCCAGGGCCATCACATAAAGCTTGGCCAAGGTGTCAGACTGAAACAGCTGGGGCTGATGGAGTTCCCATGTGAAGCCAAGGCATTCGAGAATCACATCTGAGGAGAGGGAACAGCGCTGAGCAAATGGCTTAACAACACCCCCACCTGGAGATGCTTTGGCTCCCATGGCCTCTCCATCCGGTCACGCTTACTGAGCAGAGGAGTGGGCAGGCGGCCTCCCGAGGACTTTCAGGAATGAAGCTGGCTCCCAGGTGGATAGGATGGGCCGACTCACAGGTAACAGAGAAAGTGACAATTGTCCACCAGAGCTGCCGGCCAACAGCTCAAGGACTTCAGAGGCACACAAGCTGCCCTCCAATTGGGGACTGGGAAAGGCTTTGTGGGACAGGGTCACTGGCTGGGACACTCTTGGGAGGGGAGCCTCACCTTGCCTCCTCCATTACAGTGTTTCTCAGCCTCGGCACTGTTCATGCTTGGGGCCAGACAATGCTCTGTGCTGGGGGCCGTTCCGTGCATCGCAGGATGTTCAGCAGCATCCCTGACCTCTGCCCGCTGGAAGCCAGTAGCATTGCCCACACCCCCAACCCCACCCAGACTTGTGACACCCCAAAATGTCTCCAGACATTGTCTAATATCCTCTGGGGGGGGGGCAAAACTGCTACCTGGTCCCCTGTTGAGAAGCACTGGGCTAATGGCATCATAGAAAAAGGCCCGTCACCAGGGACCAGAGTTCTCGTCAGCATCACTTTCCTTGAGGGAACAGGGATCATCAGAGAGCCCAGCTCATAGGCATGAGATGAGATTATAGTGTGGAGAAGGCTCTTTGCAAACTGTAAAGGGCTTTATGTGGCGTAGTCTCACTGGTGGACTCTCTTCTTCGTAAAAAAGAAGAGGAGGCTTGGATAAGAAGGCAGATGGAGGATCCCAGGATGCCCGGCCAGGTGGAGCTGTGGGCAAGGGGACTGTGGAGACTCCTGGGTTAGCACAGAGCTGGGGGGAAGGGGCAGTGCTCAGGGTGATCCCCCCAAGCCCTAACCCTAAACCCCAGCACCGGACAGGACCTCGAAGTTCACTGGCCCCATCTATGCATTTCTTGGCTCTGCTGTGATTCTGACTGTGTGACCTTGGGTACCTGCTTCCTCTCCTGCTATTATTGTTATTCACCAACTTTAGGATATTGTTTGGTGCTGGGGGTTCAAAACCTGGGTTTTCATCTCAGACCTTGGGTCACCTCAGGTGACAGTCTGGCTATGTCGAATTAGAAGGAATCTTGCCCCATGAAGGTGATTTAGACAATTTAGGCAGGAGCAGAGCTGTGGATAAAGTGTGTGTCTCCCCCGCCCCCGCCCTCCCCCCAACTTCTGCTTTCAGGACGGCAATGCGGGGCAGACAGCACAACCAACACCGGCCTCATGCTGCCTTCCACCCTCCCACCCCCACCATCAACCAGAGTTGACAGTCGAGAAGAAACCCATCAGCCTCTCCTGGGGAAGGGGGCTGGCTCTACCCTCAGGCAGCCACACCGAGGGGTGGGGTTTATCTAAAAAAGCTCCATCAAGGAGCTGACCTCTCCAGGCGCCCCGTGAAGCTCAGTGAGCCTTTCCCAGCTGGACACACTTGGTCTGATTCTTGAGCCTACCTCAGGCAAGTCCTCTTGGACAGTGTATACGTGGACGTCCACATCATGACTCGTTAGGCCCAGAGGGACAGAGAACAGCTGCCCTGTGCGCAGTGGGGCTTCTGCTTAATCTTCCAATCCTATTTATTTACATTGGCAGGTCTGTGTTTATCATGGCCATTGGCATATGAAAATGTGCTTGCCAACCTTGGTTTCATTCACTGTGCATTTGAGAAATATGTTCGGGCATCTGTTACATGTTAGACACTGTGCAGTGGGCAGGAACAGAAATTTACAGACTAGTGACCTGGTGGTTGGTCTGGTTTCCTTCCACAGAGACCACAAGGTGCCCCTGTGGTCAGCAACATTCTGTCCACCGGTGACAAGAACTCACCTGCCTCCCCGCTTTGGATGGCTTTTTTCTTCGAATTCCCTGGGAAATATTTCTGAATTTGTGAAACACACAACCTCAAAGAAAAATACAAACAAAAATCCAGGAGTTAATACTGACACTTTTCTCCAACTGTAATATTCATCATTCCAGCGTAGCCATCCCTAAATCGTCCACGAATCAACCTTATCTCTCCCCTTGGCACAGTTTCCTCAGGACACCAACGTGTCCGCCAGTTGGGTAAACTGTAAGCTCTGATGACCGGCTCAAAACGTTAATTCCTGTTTTCAGTTGGGGGTAGGTGTTACCAGGGAGGTATCTGAGGCCACATCCGCTGCCTAAATGACACCTCTCCGGGCAAGTGTCTAAAACAATGTCTAGCAAATAAATAGGTGCTCAGTGAATATCTGCTGTAGGAAGGAAGGGAGGGTTCTGAGCATGTCTGGGAAATTGGCTCAGCAATACTTGTTTAGGGTCATGGATACCCCAGTCTCAATGTGTCCATGAACGAAATTCCGAATCTACCCTGAACCCCAACCCTCCACCAGGAAATGGCCCCACCAGCCTCCAGGTACCCAGGCCAGCATCCTGAATGTTGTCCCACTTGGTCACCTGCCCAGATCTGATGAAATGTCTTTGGAATTCATCCATGTCTCCTTGGACGAATCCTTGCCCTTATTGCTAGGACCTTCATCTAAGCCACTGTTATCTCCTCCAGTCACTGCCAATCTCCCAGGCTCCTGCGTGCTCCCCTCCGATGCACACCCCACCCTGCAGCCTGAGGAACCATCCAAAATGCAAATCTGGACTTGCTCCTCTCCTGCCGGGAATCCCTCGGTGTCTCCCCATGCTCCTGGGGGAAAGCCCGACCTCCTTAGCATGACCCCCCTAGCATGGCTAACAAGCTCCTGCTTATCTCTGCAGCCTCATCCATCTCTACACTCCTGGCTCCAGCCTTTCTCAACAGCCTGAACCCACCACTGCTTGCTTCCAATCTTTTGGACACACAGCTCCCTCAGTCCAGAGTGGTCCTTTCTCTTGAGCTGATACTCAGCCTTCCAGATGAGCTTAGTTGCTGTTTCCTCTGGGGATGCTGGGCTGATGGCCCTCCCCACTGCTTGCCCTGGGATACCCCAGTTAGAACTCCTTCTACAGTGTCAGGTGGTCATCTGTTCACTCATGCGCCCTCTGCACTAGACCCTGCATCCCCCAAAGACAGAGTCGGCGTTTATTTACTGCTGTAAGCCTAGCACAGCCATCGTGCAGCTGCTGGATAAATATCAATGACTACATGATGGCAAAGATAAGTTGCTTTTCCATAAGCACTGTGTTCATCCTGCTGAGCAAGGAAATGAAACAAAGTTGGGGTCACATATTCACAGCTTGAAGACAGCCATCTCAAGACAGCCAACCGGCCAAGGGACACTTGACCACATCCAGTCAGTTCACCTTTGCCCTGCTGTTTTTCAATGATACCAGAACCCTTCGTGGGCCAGGGTGGATGCAGGAGGGCATGGGTGGGGGAGCCTGTGTCCAGAATAATATTGACCACATGCTGCCCTTTCCAAGCAGAGATGGTGACTACCAGTGACTCAGCCTCAGGAAGGCAGTGGGAGCCTGAGTTGTTTATCCAACAGAGCAGTGGATCTGACCCTAGCCAGACGCAGTCCCCCTGGTGGAGTGGGTCACACATCTGGGAAGAGCTGGCCAAGGTCAGGAGTTCAGACTGTGATCTTAAAATGGAGCAGTAGACTTTGGAAACTATGGGGCAATGGGCCATGAACTCAGCTACCCTTATAAACATCGCTGTCATCAGTTGAACCAGGAGATGCCTGGCAACAGAAGTGACCGCATTGCCTTCTCCTGCTGTCTTGGCGGCTTGCCCAGATATACCATTTATCATGCAGCCTCTCTAGTTCCCAAAGGCTGAGGTTCATTTAAGGACCCTCGGAAAAGTTAATGGAACACATGGCATCTCTGGGTTGTCCTCTTCACTCTCTGGGCTAAATGGCCTGGATGAAGTGGGGATGTTGGGAACATGCTGTTAGTCTGTGGCTCACTCCCGGTGTTAGGCAGTTAGATAAATGGGGGCACCAGGCACATAAGATGAAGGAGAGCGAGGACGGTCTGCAAGATGGCGATATGCCCGCTTTCAGCATAAGGGGCTTTACCTCCCCTAAGTGAGTGCCAGCAGGAAACCCGGTGAGACTAGGCAGCAGAAACCACAGTAGTGACAAAGACCTAACTGGACATGACCCAGTGCTCACTGTAATATAGTTAGCCTCCACCCCCACTCCCTTGGGCTTTTCTGTGTGCATCCTGGGTAAGGACATGCGCAAAAGGAGACAGGCAGGACCAAGCACTCCAGGGGCAAGAGCTGTCAATCAATCAAGAGACTGCCTCTAAGTGAGGATGTGAGACAGAAGGGACAGACCGACACCAGGGCTGCCATCTGCTCTGGGATGAGCCCACCTTCCGCTCTTAGAGGTGGATTTTCACTCTGCTAATAAATCTTTAAAATCTTAACTACCCAGGCTTTTTTCTCCCACCTGAATTCTTCTCTTTTGGGTGAGACAGGAGGGCTTCCCCTTTTGGGGCAACACCATAATAGAAAAACAAGAAGGGGAAGGGGGGAATTCCGTAAGTTTCCCAAGGACAGATGGACTCCCTTCCGCAGACCATCCAAAGGGCGTCTGACCTGATACCCTCAACATGTGAAACTCCAATTTGATTTCCTGGGAAGAGTCACACAGACCTGGACCTGGGTCCCAGTCCTTCCATTGGCTGCCACATGACCTTAAGCCTGCCTCTGGGTCTCAGGGCTTTCCTTCCTAAGAGAGAAATGAGTCGCTGGGGGAAGCAAAATTGCTGGGGGAAGCAAAATTGCTAACGCTCAGGGCACCTGGCATGGAGCGGGCTCTCGGTTAACATCTTTGCTTCTGTCAGCTCAAAACCATGGATCACGGTTTTCAGGTCCAGCTTTCCCAGAACTACTCTCAGATAAAAATCTAGGTCCTTTCTTTACATCCTTACCTCTCAGCATGACCTCCTCCCCTCCCAGAGTGGACTTGGCGTTGTGGTCAGAATGGGAGACAACATGAGGCAGGTCACTTTTCCTAGCACCCAAGCCCCAGAGCCTCAGCCACACTCCCCCATCTGGGATCTTTGGGTTCAGATGATAGCTGTGTCCACACATGCCAGAGAACCCCAGGGACACTGGGTGACACATTAATTGGGTATTTATGTGCCAGACACCGTTCCAAGCTCTCAGCATGAATTATGTCATAAAATTCTCACAGCAACCCTGTAAGACAGCATCTCCAATTTGCCAATAAAGAAACTAAGCCATGAAAAGATTAGGTTGTTTGGGAGGAGGCTAGCATTTCCTCATCTCTCAGGGCCCCTCTCCCCGCACTCCACACCCCAGTGCCAGTGGAAGGACGCACGACAAGGAGGACCAGGGACCCGAGGCTCCTGCACAGCATCTCTGAGTCATGGAGCCAAATCTTACTGCGTCACAGAAACCCACAGAAACAAGCAGAAGTAGCGGCCAGCTGGGCAGAGCCCGGGGCATTGGCCTATGAGAGGCATGATTATGTATCCGAAATAAATGGGAAGCTGGGAGCTAGTTAACTCAGCTTTCCACTGCCAGTGATGCTTTGTATAACAAGTAAAATATAGATTGGTCCAGCTCCTGTCAAAGCCAACAGCGCCCCCAAGTGGGAGAAGCAACAATAACAGCATGAAGAGCAAAGACAGGCTTGCTGGTCCAGGCAGGTGCTGAGAGCCTTGGGGAGCTCTGGGCACATGTATGTTGCAGATACAGTTCCAGACGCCACTCGCACTCATTGACCTTGTTATCTGACAGTTGCCTGAAGTCTGAAAGCACAGAAGAGTTACCAGGAATAAGCCCTTTATTTTATTACCTAAATTAAATAAAACCTTTATAATGCTTTCCAAGTTTATTTCTCACAATCATATGGAATAAATCTCCATTGTGAAAATATAGAAAATAAAAATTTGCATTTATTAACGAAAATTAGTTACTCCTACATTGGGGTAGACTGCACCCATGGCCCCAGTCACACACACGCACACACACACACACACACACACACACACACACACACACAAGCCATGGCCACACATTTTGCTGCAGGACTCCAGAGTCTCTCCCGACAAAGAGACGGTGTGTGTTTCCTGCTCCTTGACTTTGAGTTTGGCCACGTGACTTGCCTTGATTGATGGGATGTTAGTGGACAGGATGTGACTGAAGGGCTGAAAAGCACATGTACAGCTGGGCTTGCCCTCTTGCCCTCTGCCATCACCAGGACAAGAACATGCCCAGGCAAGCCCACTGTCTCAGGAGGACAACAGGCCTGTGGAGCAGACAAACTGCCCAGCTGAGCTGAGCCTGGGTTGGCTGACCCCCTGGTACACCAGTGATCCACCTGCCCAGAGTGCCTACCTGCCCTCAGCCTGCCTCCCTACCCACAGCTTCCCAGCATCACCAAGGAGAGAGGCAGATTTGTAAAATTTCTCCTGGGAAAACAGTGCCCAGACCAGTCCTTGCATCTGTTGTGTTGGAGGTAAGGTGCATGATGTGGAGAAGGAACTGAGTGTCAGAGTGAGATATGGAGTCACTGGCTGGCAGAGCACAGGGCTGACACTCCCCAAAATGAAACCACCAGGATCAATAGCTCCGTCTACTGAACAGCTACTGTGTGCCAGGAGTGACACTAATCATTTTCCAGGTACTGTCTGATTTAATCCTCGAGGTAACTCTTCAAGGGAGATGTTAGTCTCACTATTTCACAGGCGAGGAAACAGGCTCAGAGAGGTTAAGCCACTGGCTAAAGGTCACAGAGCTAGTAAGTGGAGGAGAAGGAATTCCAACCTTGTCAGATACCAACACCAACAGCCATCCATCACCCCTCAGGCCACCATCCCCAGCTTAGCTCAGCGATTCCACAAACCAAGTCCTGAAGATCTCTGTCTCCGCTGCCCGGCCACCCTCCTCAGGTTTCGGGATCAGTTTGCCCATATTCCCAGGCTCAGCTCCAGCGCTTGCTTGCCCAGCCCAGTCCTGGCACTAAGCAACAAAACAAACTTTGGCAAAAACACTAAGACTTCTTCAGGGCTCTAACCAAACAAAATATAAAATAAATTCAAACTTGTTTAAGGCTATGCGTAGCCAATGCCAAAAATAGCAACTCACAGCACTCAATTTTTTTTTTTTTTTTTCTGAGCTGGGATCATCAGAGAACTGAAAGGGCAAATCCAGATGGATTTTGGTTTATTCATGTGTGTATAATAAATATAGTCATCTGTGGGGTGGAAGGCCATGGAGCAGGGCTGGCCAGTGGGTCTAGTAAGGGAAGATGTGGCTACTCGCTCAGCAAACCTGGAGCCAGGAGCTTTTCTGTGCCAGGTGCCGCCAGGGCACAGCCCACGTGCAAGTAGATTGGACTCAGTGCTCCCAAGGCAAATGCTGCCAGCCCACGGAGGCAGTGGCATCAAGGCAGGTCCAAAGGACAAGGGAAGTGAAGGGTTCCTTCTGCCACTGGGAAGACAAGAAAGAACTCGTAACCTAGAGAAGTGATGTTTTAAGCCAGCTACTCAGAATACTTTGGGAGTGAGCGGTAGCCCGCTTCCCCCCTTGCTGGGTGGTCATGTGCATTTGTGGGAGGGGTTCAGACGCTGAGCTGGGCCATCTCACTTTGTTTGTCAACACAAATCAGTTGATAAACTTAGAATCTTGTTCGGGTCCAAAGTTCCCAATACAAAGGAAAATCTAGAAAAAAAATTCTCAATCTCACTGGACTTTTATCACCACTCCCAGACATTCTCAGAGGAAGTCATCACCCTG
The DNA here is from genome assembly GCF_009834535.1 of Camelus ferus. Taxonomy (NCBI): domain Eukaryota; kingdom Metazoa; phylum Chordata; class Mammalia; order Artiodactyla; family Camelidae; genus Camelus; species Camelus ferus. Next base: position 8,913,973 of record NC_045706.1, read on the forward strand.
ACCCTGTCCATCCCTAAGGGATGGTCCACAAGGCAGTCTTCCTGGCAAATGCCTGGGACAGCCCATCTGCCCATTAGATGGATCCATCCACGGGGCACTTCCCAGAGGGATGGCTCATCCTGATGGGACATCCCGGCTGTGGCCCTTTGATCTCCCTACCTGTCTGGGTTCTTCAGAACTTCATCAAAGTCTATGCTGACAGCCTTGCACATTTGGGAAAGTGCCAGCAGGTCCCCGGAGAAAGGCTCTCTGGGGAGACGCCACCGGTTGGTTGAGCCAACAACCCGGCGTTCCAGCCGGGGTCTGTGCTGCTCCGGAAGCAAAGAGAGAGAGAAAACGTCTTTTTTTAACCTCTCATATATGCCAGGTTTTCCAAACTGTACAGCAGAAAGGAAATCAAGGCAAACTGAAAAGCTCATTAATTTTCAAATATGGCCAAGTTTTCTCAAAAGCCATCTTCTCGAGGCAAATGTATTGTATTCAGGAGACAGGGCTGCAAGCCACCAAGTAATTTAGCATCTAGGACAGGAGGTACCAGAGGCAAAAGTTCAGAGAGAAAGATTGTTTCTCTGCAGCAGCTCTAAAGAACCCACAAGCAGGGATGGGATTAAGCTTTAAGAAACTTTAAATGTTTATCCTAAAATGTGATTCAGAAAGATACCAAACTGAGGAGATTTGGGGCAGGAACTGTTACTTTTTAACTGCGGTAAAATACACTAAACATGAAACTCACCATTTTATCCATTTCGGAGTGTACAGTTAGTGGCATTTAGTTCATCTACGATGTGGTACAACCATTACAACTGTGTTCTAGTTCAGAACATTTTCATTGCTCCAAAAGGAAACTTCGTACCCATTAAGCCATCACTCTCAATTTCCCCTTCCCCCACCTCCTGGAAACCACTCGCCTGTGTTCCATCCCTTTGGAGTTGCCTCTTCAGGGTATTTTATATAAATGGTATCACACGATAGTGGGCTTTTATGTCCCGCATCTTCCACTTTGCGTGTTTTCAAGGTTCATCCATGTTATAGCATGTGTCAGATTTTCATTCCTTTTTATGGCTGAATGATATTCCCTTGTGTGGACAGACCACATTTTGGTTATCCATTCATCGGTCGATAGACGTGGGGGCTGTTACAACCTTTTGGCTGCTGTGAAGAGCACTGAGATGAATATTCATGTACGAGTTTCTGTTCCAACACTGGTTTTCAGTTATTTTGATATAAACTCAGGGCTGGAGCAGCTGGGCCCCTAGGCAGGGGCTTTTCCCTAGACATTTTCTTGAGGTCCTGGGTTTCAGCAAATTCCTTAAGGGAGCAGTCCCATACGCAGCATGGATGTAAACCTCAGACAGAGTGGCTCCAGGAAACCTACCCAGGAAATGTGCACCACGAGGGACCCACAAGAATGGATACAACTGATCCTAAGCCAGCCATGCCAGGCCCCACAGGGAGGAAGGGAGACCGCGGACCATGGAATGGAGATCTGCGTTCAAATCTTGTTTTTGCCACTAACTAGTTTTCTGACCTTGGGTAAAGCATTTAACCTTTTGAACCTATCGGTTCTCATACACAAACTGGGAATAATGACAGTAATAATGATGATAATGAAGATGAGGGTGATGATGAAGATGAGGATGAGGATGGTGTTAAAATGACAAACTAAAGTTTGGGAACTAGTATAGTGCTGTAGTTCAGTGCCAGAAATACGGTGGGTGTTTGAAAACTGTGGAATCTGAGTCTAGATGCAGCCCTGCTGAAATGTGAGACAAGAACAGCGGGGCTCTGACAGCAGGGCCGCACACCGTCTACCCAGCACAGCCAGCTGATAAAGCCTGAGGCCCTCAGGGTGGCAGGACCCATCCCCTTGTGGGATCCCAGCAACACAGCTGTCACCAGGTGCTCCAGCTCCTCACCAGATGCCTGCCCTCTCGTGACACCATCTACTTACTGGCTTCAGCATTTTCATGAAGGAGAGTGGAGATGACACAAGGGGGAGGAAGCACCTGGAAGACGAAAGAGGCAGATTTTAAATTTCCAAAAAGTTTCCAAAGGGTCTCTTCAAAATATTACGGAGGAGACTGGCCCAAAGACTCCATACTTTGCCACAAAGTAATAATGAGTAAGCCTTGAGTGTGGGTTATTTATCAAATCAAGTGAAAATCAAAAATTTTAAAGCATATTAGTAGAAAGATAACTCTCCGCTATTGTGCTGGGAAAGTGGTTCAGATAAAGCAAAACAGGAGATAATCCACGATTCTCCACTCTTTACCAAAGTGATGGGGACCAAAGGAGGCCTGCAAGTAGGCAGATCATATAATTTCTCATTCAGATCAGACTGAAAGGGTGACACTAATAATTAGGCCTGGATAGCAGGGCATTGACCAGGGCTTTCCTGGCGCACAGTGGACTTATGTCACCTTAGCTTTGAGAGCCATGAAGGAGGATGAGTGGCAGGACTTCCCAGCTGTCTCTGACCACTATTAGGGCAGTTCGGTTGCAAACATCAGAATGTAACTCTGTCAATGGTATGGTCAAAAAATATATATATACATAGGGGTTAAGGGAGGTTGAGATTTGTTAAAAGAATGATGAGGGAATCAGGGTACTCTCAGAATCAAAGGGAAAACTGGAGAACACTCTTTAGGGGAGGCCAGGAAGCAGCTCCAGGGATGCGGGTGTGAGCGCCAGTGGCCACCTCTGTGGGGTGCTGCCTCTAGGCTGAAGCAGGGTGGTTCTGCTCAACTGAAATTCCCAGCGAAAGAACGCAGCTGGCCTGGCTGAGGTCTCAAGCGGGCAGACACCATGATTAACTCACTTAACAAGACTGCGATGGGGGCTGGGCAGTTCCCCAGAGCCATCTTGGTCCAGCAGGCAAAACCAGCAGAATAGACGCCCCCTACTGACCAGGAATACCCGCTGACACTGCGCTGCTCCGCAGATAGCGCATCACCTGCCCTGCAGCCGCGGTGGTGAGAAGGGCCTCATGCGTGCGTGTGTTTAACAAGCACATTCTCTGCAGCTGCCACCGACAAGGAACGTGTTCGTTGTTTCTGGGATACAGCAGGGAAAATAGTGGACAGGGTCCCTGCCTCGGGGAGTTTCCATCCCACCTGGGCAGACAGGCTTTTCCTTTCCTTTTAATTATCTTAATTAGACTTCATAAATGGCCAAAGTAATACATATTCATTGTAACACGTGAGCTAATTCAAAGACAAGTGAAGAAAAATTTAATAGTAGCTGCATAATACTTCATACTGTGGCTGTATCATAATTTATTAGACTATTGCCCTGTGGATGATCATTCAGCCTGCTTCCTGCATTTTTACTCCCATAAACAATGCTGCAATAAACACAAATACATATAGGCATGTGTATATGTATCTATACATGGTTATAAACACACATGTATTTGTAGCTATAGCTGTTAACTATACCTGTATCTAAATATGTATATATATATATATCCATCTTCGTGTGTTACTGCTTTTATTTCTAAGAAATATATTCTTCAAAGAGGGATTATGTTAACGAAGATATATATCTTTAATTGATACAGATGATGCCAACTCACTTTTTCAAAAGTTACAGCAAGTTGCATTCCCATCCAATTCAGAAGTGCTTTTTTCCACACACCATCTCCAGTATTCAGTATTATCAATATTTATTTTTTACCAATCTGGAGGGTGACAGATGGTTTCAGATTATTGTTTTAACTTGAACTTCCCTGGCCACTGTTGAGATTTTTTTCATAGATTTATTAGCCTTATAATTTTCCTTTTCTGAGGACTGCCTAATCACAGACTTTCCCCATTTTGCCATTGGATTGCTACAGTTTCCTTAGCATTTCTCAAAGCTCTCTGTGTGCCACGGATACTAACCTTTTGCCCACCTTACACCTTGCAAAAATTTTCTCCAGGGTGTCATTTGCCTCTTCACTTTGTGTATGTTATACAAAGTATTTAACTAGGTGTGGAAAATATGTCAAATACATGCGTGTCTCTATGTATGTCTCTACGTATGTATATATCTATCCTTTGACTGTCCCTAATTTAAAAACTGGATAAAAAGTTTGATATCTGATGTGCTTCCTTTATAGCTGGGTTTCCATCTTGTGTAAGGAGGTTTTCCCTACCCTCAGATAATTCACATACGCTTCTCTGATCCACTTTCCATGCAGAAGTCAGAAATACCTTTCACTCCCCAACATCAAACCTCTTACGAGCTTCCACTGCCCTTAATATATACTCCTGAATCCTCAATGTGGCCCAGAGGAATCTGAGAGAGAAAGAGTGTTACGTTCTCAAGCAGACCTGGTCAGCACAGAATAAACTGCAGCTGAACAGGAGTCCCCCCTCCTGCCCCCTCCCTGAACAAGACTTGGCATCTGCTCAGAGAGAGGGAGGCTGGAGTTTACACTGAGGTACCCAAGCTCCTGCTTGATACCCAAGAGCCTTTTAAGCTGATCTTGAAATCCAGGGCTATTTCAATGTCCTAGACACGTATTTTTCTTTTTTTATCATGCCAGGCAAAATGTCCCTTGAAGGGCTTTGAGGGTTGGTTCCTATGGGGTCACTCTGAGTGGCAGGAGCTACTTACAACAATGCTTCAGCTCCTGGATCCCTCCTGCCTCCCAGCCCCGAGCCCCCAAAGCCCCTCCCTGCCAAGCTGACCAGATGGAACCAAGTCGAAGCTGGCTCCCATCCCTAGGGATGCCCTCTGTCTCTAACGTGAATGAGTGTGCCAGGCATACTCACTGTTCTGAAGCCCCCTTGCCCACCTCAAGTGTGCTTACAGGGGGAGCTGGTGGAATGGAGGCACTCTCCTTACATTGATCTCTGCATTACAGGAGAGCTGAGGGCTCTTCGCCTCTGAGGCCGACTCCTCGGAGCGCTCATGACATGTGGGGCTCACCTCTTTCTTCCTATGGGCAAGGTTCTTCGGCAGGGGAGCTCACCTTCGGTTCCCTTGGGTCTTTGTGGGCACCATGGCAACATCAGGGAGGGTTCCGAGCCCTTCCTGTTCCAGACTCAGTCTCAGCGCAGGTTGGGGGCTGTGGGAGGGATGGAATCTTACAGAGACCAAGTGGGGAGCCCCACACCTCCTCCTCGGCCTCCCTCCTTAGGGGAGCAGCGGCATGTTCCCTTAGAGCACATGGGGTAACCCAGGCAATTCTCTAAAAGAGAGAATCAACCTCAGCCTCCGTGACAATCATCCCCCAAGCCCTCAGGCCCCATCTGTAAAGCAAGATTGGGCTGGAAGGGCCTCAGATCCTGCGCCGGCATTCTGGGGTGCTCCTTTTCTAGCTCTAGTATCCGGAAACAAAATATTTAAATAAAACAAATATTTAAATAAACATTGTACATATTTTTAGTCAAAATATTTAGACAAAAATATTTAAATAAAAATTGGAGCATTTTATATTATTGAAACTTATGACCAATGACTTGTTTTGCTGGTAGATGATTTTTAACCTGCTCTCTCTGGGAATTGAGAGCTTGTCCCTTGGGGGACAAGGCCAAGAGCTTTCATTCTGGGGGCCAAGGTGGAATCTTGCAGTGTCCTCAGTCACGAGGTCTGCAAAGCTTGTGAGGTAGGGAGGTGGGACCGTGGACCCTTGCCCATCGGAGTCCTGGACCTCCACCCCAGGGCTCACAGGAAACCCAGCTACAGCAACAGGGGCCTGGAGTCAGCGCAGCTCGTGAAGCCCTGAGGTTACTTCACGTGCACTCTCTCTTGAGCCACATAAGCCATAAAGCCGAGCTGCTCCGCATACTGGTCATTGTGTTGTAGAAGCCATGAAACACTCGATCAGTGGGAGGCAGCTCTCCGCGAACCTCCCTCCTCACCCTCAGATCTGCGATACTGCTCTCCCGACACCACGATCTGCTCCGCAGAGTAGCCGGTCACTGTGGAGCGCCCTCTGGTGTCTTGTGCATCCCTGCGTTCCCACAGGGCCCGGCACCAAACTTGGCCCTTGGGACGTGCTCAACAAACGTCTCGACTTGGATAACTGGATGTACCAGTCCCTGCCCACCACTCTGTCTTTGCATATGGATGAGCACTGTGTGTGTGTGCATGTGTGTGCGTGTGTGTGTGCATGTGCGCGTGTGTGTGTCTGCTTCTGTGTGGGTCATGGTCTCATCTCAGCAGAAGTCTATGCACAAATGGGCAGATTCGCTCCTTCTTTGTTTCTCCCTTCCATCCACTCCAACGTTCCCTGGAATGAAGGGCCCCATGTTAGATTTCAATTAAAAAGTTTGAAACACGTTGTCCTGGACCGTCTGGCAGTCCCACCCACTCCATTATGGGCCAGCCCTGGATGCGCTCAGGTACCACTTTCTAGGGTACAGAAAGTGGGCTCTTGGGCGCCCTCCAGTGTCCACTCTAAGGCAGCATCCCAGGGTGCCACACTCCCCACTATCCATAAGCAGAAGCCCTGGCTTTGGCTGAGCCCATCACTTCCTACAAGATCTGAGCTGAGGGACCCAGGGCCTTCAGTGTACCCCCAAAGCCCTCTATACACACATCCCCCCACAAAGCTCGGGAGCTGAGCTATTAGCCAAAGTGAAAGACAACAAGTACAAATAAATGGGAATGCCCCCCAGCATGTTTCCCTAAAGCCCTTTCCTGGTCGTGCCCAGAGTGCTGGGATGTGCAGTAACCCAGTCCCACGGGCCCAGACAAGTCAGAAATCTCAAGAGCAAAGGCATTCAGTGGCTCAGACACCAAACTTCATTGGGCACAGCTCTCAGACAGAGCTTAATCCCTAGTGCCACAGGGCGATTACAGTGGGATGTCCACCTTCTTGAATACTCCAGACTGCCCATGCCAGCCCCTCCATCGGGTGACCCACGTGGGGAGGAACACCTGATTCCAACGCTGATCCTGGCACCGACTAGCTGTGTGATCCCAGAGATAACACTGACCTCTCTGGGTGGGAAGCGTAGACTCAGAGCCCTGGGGCCTGGCAGCTTGGAGCATTCGGGTCCCAAAGGCCAAGTGTTGGTTCTAAAACCTCTGGTTCTATAAGCAACAGGACCCAATCCAGTGTGCGTGCAGTGGGAGGCCCGCGGACACCAGGATCAGCTGGCTCCCAAGGCATGGGTGGTGGTCAGAGCACCTGGTCTCTGCCACTGCCGGGGTGGGAGGGGCACTGCCTCTAGACCAAGCCTCCGGCTGAGGCGGCACACAAGCTGAGAGACACGCAGGGGCCTCCCCGAGGAGCAGCAGTGGTTGGGGCGTGCCCTTGAAGGGAGTCCTATATGGCAAGAGGGTGGTCTCAGCAATGAGTAAGGAGACCTGGACTGGGTCAGACCCTGGCCACTGACTTGCTGTGTCACCCCAGGAGGGTCTTCACTCTGAATCAGGCCTTAGCCGTTTTTTCATTGGCAAAACAAAGTTCAGACAAAACGACTCCTCGGCTCCATCCACCGCTGATCCTATTCTTCTAAGACTTCTGGTCGGTGCAGCCAGGAGTGGGAGGGGTGATGACAACTCACTGGCCCAGGGCTTGATGCATTCACTCATTTCAGTGAAGTCCGAGGATCAAGTTTGCGCTGGGTGTTGGGGTGCAGTGGGGGCAAGGTGAGAGAGGAGACTACCCCTGCTATTCCATGTCCTCATATCATTTGGAACATTGTTTACTTAGAATTTTTCTCTAAGAATAGGCTTATCTTTTTTATACAATTTTTTGTTACATACAATGTTTTTAAAGTAAATTTACTTTATCAATGAAATAACATATTTGGTATACTAGTTCATTTCTAATATACATGAAAATTGACTACATAACTATTTTTTTAAAAGTCATTTGTGAGCTGCCCTTAAAAAATCATCTTTTGTGCCCGAGCACCTCACTTTTGGTGGTTTGAACTCTCCCCATATGAGGCTCACAGTGAACAGGGTGATGGGACAGTGAACTGCAGGAACTCATAGGAGGGGCAAGTGACTGTATTAAGCATGCCTCTTGTTCTGATGCTGTGACATCTTGGGGCCTTGCTGACCCTGGAGGGACAGGTCCTCCCAGGGCTGGACAATTTCTAGAGATAGTGAAGGATTTGCCTTCAAGTCAGCCCTTCATATGGAAACCAGCCAATCCAGAGACCACAGCCCAATCCCCTCTCACACTCAGGGCCACTGTCCCCTGCCCTGTCCACCCCAGGGCCAAGTAGCAGAGCACCACAGAAAGCCCCTATGCCCCAAATCTGCTGAAATGATTCAAACCAGCCAGTCCTAAGCCTGCCTGTCCTGCCTCACCTGTCCCTTCCCTCAGGAACCACAACAAAGACCACATTTTTCCCCTTTCTCTCTCTGCCTCCTGATCGACCCTGGTGCATCTTCACATGGCTCTGCTCCCTTCCTCTTGGGAACTGGGAGTAACAAACTATGTTTTCTGTGATAATTGTCTCCTGATCTATTGGCTTCACCCTACCTGAATAATAATTAAGACCAACATTTTAAAACACTGACCCAGGCCTGGGGCTTCAGGGAGGACTCCTTGGAGGAAGTGACATCAAGGATGAGCCCTAGGGGAGTAGGATTTAGCCGAGATATGATGGGGCAGGGGTAAGTGTCCCTGGTACAGGGAACAGCATGTGCTAGGTTGGAGTAGAGAATGCGCATGCAGTCTGACTGCACGACAGGTGCGAATGGAGGCCAGGAGGCCAGAAGGGGAGCAGAGAACAGATCTCCCAAGGCTTGCAGGGGCCAAGGAGTCTGGGTTTTGTCTGGTCCTACCCTTTTTGGTCTCCAAGTTGCTTTTCCCAGCTCCTAACAAATCCAAAAGACAGACCCGTGCATTCTCCAGATTCTGCCTCTGCTGTTCCAGCCCAAGGAACTCAGAAGCCTGGCTGGGTGCCACCAGCTTGGGGGAGGTGCCAGGGGTCCACTGACTGTAGAGGGAAACATGCAAAGACCAGGAAAAGCAAAGCCACGCCCATCAGCCTAGTAATGCACACCTGGGGCAGCCTCACTGCCATTCCCATCCATTGAACGAAGAGCAGGGTTTCAATAGTCCATAAAAACAATAGTGGAGCCAGCCCAGACTCAAGGCGGAGCCACCAATCAGGCGGGTTAAAGAATGGACGAGAGGACCACTGCAGGCCGAAGGCGGATTCCCTGCCCTGTGCCTTCTCTCCGCACCACTTTCTGCTCCGACATCCGGGAAGAGACCTGTTAGACTGGGCAATGCGAAGGACCCTGAAGTCACTGAAGACCTGGGATCCAGTCTCTTGGCTGAGTGACTCAGCCAATCCCCAGATTTTTTAACCTCTCTGAGCCTCTTTTTCCTTCTTGTAAAATGAAAATAAAAACAGTTCACTCTATTATTTCAAAGAGAAAATGAGCTACAGGTTGTTTACCCCGAGGGCGCCCCCGCGCGTGCTCACGCGTAAGCGCCCTTCCTCCAGCCAACATGCCCTGCGCATGCGCACACCTCCACTCCGCCCCCATCGGAACACCCGCCCGCCCTGTTCAATTTTTCAAGTGGAATGTCCTGGAAAGCACAGAGGCTTTGCTAAGAAACTTCAGCATCGCATCAGGACCAAGGATTAAGTGAAAGGAGCCGATCAGGGAGCCAGGCAGCCCTCACTCTGGCCCTGTCACCTCCTCCATCTGTCCCACGCAGAGCACTGATGGCTTCTCTCTCCCGGAGTCAGGAGCCTGGAAACGGGGAGGTGTTTCCGGGGGTTGCTCCCTGGCATGGCCTCGGGCCCCTCAGATCTCAAATCTAAGAGGCTGAACCCCCGGAAACCCCCCATCACCAGTGACCACCTCCCTCTTTTCTCTCTCTTCACTCCCCGCCCCCGACCCTGTCCCTCACAAGGTAATCTTTGTTCCCAGTAAAGCCGCCTATAACTTGAGAATTCCGGAAGAAATGCTGAACTGAAAAGAAAAATGATGCTAGAAGCTCAAGATGTCAGCTGACTTGGCAAACTCAAGTTCTAAGAGATGCTGAGATCTTGAAGGTTAGAACGCGGCTCCCAGGACGTCAGGTGCTGGCTTCTCCTGCGCCTCCTACTCCCACAGCACGCAAAATAATTTAAATCTCCCTCAGCAGCCACCACCTGGGTGAACATTTGCTAGCGTATGTGGCATTCTACACAGTAGGAGAAAAGCGGCTGATCTCAGTCTGCAGGGGTCCCAGAGCCCAGGCACTCTGCAGTGGCCTTATGGGCAGGTCTAGTGAGGTGGCTAAGTGGGCGGGGCGGGGCTGGCTGAGGCTGGCTGGGGCTGGTACATCCCAGCCTAGGCTGTCCACAGGCAGACAGTGAGAGCAGCTGGGGGTGGGGGCAGATCCCATGCTCCAAAGGGTATAGATACTGAGGGTGTCTGTTGTGTGTGTATATGGGGGAGGATTGTATTTTAGTATAACCTTAGTGGAAGACTATTTAGGAATGGGCTTCCCAAACTTTAAAAACGTATATAAACTTTGAGAAGGAGAAAGGTGGCTGTGACATCTGGGAGCTGCCTGGCACTCCCACGAGGACTTGCTGTTCTTCTGTTGAACACAATTTCACAGAGCATCAGTGTCAGATTAGCCATGCTGTGATGAAATCAAGAAAAAAAAAACAAGACTGCTCTGCAATCACATCTGAACACGGACAGAATACGAACATGATCCAAACCCCAAAAGAGGACCAAATACCCCTCTATCCTGGCTAATGTAAACGAATAGCTATTACTTCTTTACCAATTACAGCTTTAGCTCAGCCTTCTCTCCTTCTAGCTAAGATTTACTGATACCCAGTCTGAGAACTGTCTGCCCTGACAGCATCCAATACTGAGCAAAGCCCTGCCTCGTCAAGCCTTCCCCAGATTCACCTGACCCAAGTCCAAATCCTAGGCTACGTAGTACAGGACCCACTTACTGCGGTGCCACACAGCGCCGCCTGGTGGGCTTCTCCCCTCACTGCGACTAGACAAAACCTGACTTTTTCAACCACAGGTACGTGTTCATGGTGGCCTTTGGCTGGAATACAGTGACAACATCACAACTTTAGGAATTTAACCTAAAGAAAGACTCACGTTCATAAACATATGCGCATAAGGAAACTCACTGTAGTATACGTGCATAATGACAGCAAAACACTGAACACAATAGAACTGTCCATCAGTTGGTTAAAAACATTTTGAGTCCATGGAAGACATGCAGTCATTCAAAATGAAGACAAACAGTTATATTTATTGATATAAAAGTTACCATAACATGATAGCCACATTATAGTATTAAGCAAAAAATAAAAATAAAAGGTTTACAAAATGGTACGCAGGGGGACTGCAGATGGCTGTGTCGGTGTGGCACCTTATAACCCCAAATAATCTGCTTCAATAAAATTAAGTATTTCATACACTGAGAGAAAAGTATAGAAAAATAAATGCAAAAACATTAATAGTTAGAAATTCTGGGTTTGAGGATTACGAGAGTTTTTCTTACCTGCATTTCTAGATTTTTTTAGCAATAGTAATGTTTTACTTAAGTAATAAGCAAAAAAAAAAAAGTGTTTTAAGTGATAGGAGTGGGATGGTTCTGAGAAGGCAGCTGAGGTCAGAATCTGCGGTGGGGATGGAGGAGGGGGTTCAGTCTGGATGAGCCAGCATGTTGGTCAGGGCTGCGTCTGAGCCCTGGGAGGTGTAACTGGGAGACCGGATGGGGCAGAGGCTGCTGGACAGTGGGAGGAGGCAGAGCCCTGTCCGTTACGGTCCCCGTCTGGTGCCCGGTGAGGATGGCTGGGACTCCCTCCCACAAAGGCAGGCTGTGTCTTTCTCTCCTTGTGCTGCCTGGTTCAGCTGAGCTTCATCCACCTTGTAAGTTACGGGAGAGACCCTCCCACCTGGCCCTGTTCCTCCACGGCTGAGGCCACCCAGGCCCTGCCCTGCTGGGGGTGGGGGTGGCTCTGTGTGAGGGAACAGCTCAAAGCCTCTGTGCCTGGGCAGGAAGAGGGGCATCAAGGGACTGGGCTCTGCTTTCCAGGCCGATACCCCGCACCACAGGTGTCCTCCCCAAAAGATATTGTCCACATCGTAATTGCTACAACCTGTGAATGTGACCTTATTCAGAAATAGGGTCCTTGCAGATGGGACTGAGAATCTTGAGACCATCCCGGATTTATTGGGTGCACCCCAAATCCAATGAGTGGTGTCCATATGAGAGAAAGGAGAGGGAGATTTGAGACAGAAGAAGAAAAGGCCACGTGAAGATCGAGGCTGAGACTGGAGTGATGCAACTACAAACCGAGGAATCTTAAGGATTGCTGGCCATGGCCAGGCGCTGGGAGGGGCATGGAACAGACTCTCAGAGCCTCCAGAGGGTACAAACCCCACCTACACTTTGATTTTGGACTTCTGTCCCCCAGAACTGTGAGAGGATCCATTTCTGTTGTTTAAGCTGCTAAGTTTGTGGCGATTTGTTCCAGCCATCCTGGGAAACTGGGACCCCCTTCCCACTCCGTCACTGCCCCCATACACTCACCCTTCAACCTGGTCCCTAAGAAAGTCAGGAGCAATTAAGGAATCTAACGTTTAATCTCCGAAGTGTGCTAATTACGTGTCACCCCCTGGTAACTGTTCACCTTTCCTTATTCCTGTAGAGAGGACTGGACAGCATTTCAGGGTTGATCTGCACAGACTACAGCAGTGAACAGGAAGACAGCCTGCTACTTCCTTGAGCCAATAAGGGAAATAGATTTTTGCCCCCTGAAGTCAAAGAGAATTTGTAAAAACAAAACCTAAGCTAACTCAATACACTCACTTAATTATTTAAGTAGCAAGTCAATATTTCTCCATTGCTTCATCTTACAAACACAGCCATGATAACGAAGGAAATGTTATTTAAATCTGTGAACAACAAAAAAAATGAGCCCAGAGAGAGAGGACTGAAAGGCCAAATCTGATATGATTTAACAAAGGCAAGAAAGACTCAACCCTTCCCAGAAAATAAATCACAGCCACACTTGTTGCCAAGATCCAAAGAAAAAAATTTATTTACAATAGAGAATTTTATTTGAAACATGCATTTTTCTTTTTTTTTTTTAAACAAATCAGCAAATGCAGATCAAGTTTACACTCCTTAAGGCAAGAGTCCCTTTGCAAGCTGTACATGATCATATTAAATCCAAAAGCCGCTCACCCTGGAAAGTCATGTACAAAGGGCAAGGCCAAGGTCAGCGATTTCTTTTGTTAGAGAACCAGACAATCTCCCTGATACAGGAACTCTGAGGTCAACTTGCTATGAATTATACTAGGAAAATGCAAACCAATAGCAAGAAATTCTGATAGTCTTCTTAGTACTGCATACAATCAAATCAACTTTATTTAGAAAGGAAATACAGTAGTGCATACGAAAAAGTGAAAACAGAACCTGCCCACACAACCGGAGGGACAGCAGTGTGCTGACGGCCATATTGCACGCAACGGTCAAGTCCAAACATTTGGTTCAAAGTTAGCTTTTCCCCATTTTGGCAATCAGTTCGTCACAAATCTTGGTGAGTTCTTCTATCTCTTTATTCTGTAAGTGAAGAACAAAAAACAAGTTGCTGAAACCTCCTGGTTGTTTGAAATCAAGCCAATCAGTATGGTCATTGGGTTTTTTTAGGGGGCATCAGGTCCTCTGGGCCACTTGGTCTCCCTGAAGTTATCTAGAGCATCGAGAGAAATGACTTGGAGCCAAACAATCCATACATCCCAGCTCTAGCTGTGTGACCTTGGACAAGTTATGCAACCTCTCTGTGCCTCGATTTCTTTATCTCAAAAGTGTGAATGATAACATCTCTCTCACTGAGAATAGAATGAGGTAGGAAGTGTAAAGTTCCCCAGCACAGTGACCAACACACAGTGAAGACTTAACTACTATTGGTTCTCTTCTATTTGCCTCCAAGGATGTGGCAGGAAAGGATGGTCTGGGGTGAGCTCATTGGTGGCTTTTTTGGTGAATGCCATCAGAGGGGTTAAGCAGTCCTACTTGAATGGATCCCTAGGATTATTCAGAGGCTGCCAAGCGAGGCGGTGCTGTGGATACAGCGGGCCGCGGAGGCAGGCAGGGGCAGACACAAGACGGCTTCAGGTGTTCCTCAGGGACACCGTGCCCGCGCTCTGAAGCCCCATCAAGAACCAACCACGTGTTCGTTCCGCACCAGTGATCTGACAGCACTGTCCGTTCTCCAGGGGCGGGGATCCGACAGGGCGACGCCCCCACCTCGACAGCAGTGGCTGTGCTCTCAGAGGGGCTGCACGCCGTGCCTGGCGCTGATCTGGCTCAACAGCCAACTGGAAGGGCCCTCTCCAAGAGGGCTGGGGCTTTCCGGGATCCCGGGAGCGCTCTGCAGCCAGCTGCTCCTCAAGGTCCCCGTGGAAGGTGAGTCTTCACCACAAGCCGTTCTCAGAGGCTGCACTTCCCAGGAAACCCTGGAGCCTCCCTGGACACATGCCAGCCTGGAGCCAAGAGCCCTGCTTGCGGGCGGGGCTCCAGGTGCCACTCATCCAGGAGCCAGCACTTGGGAAGAGTCGGGCCTCCCTAGTGGAGGAGAAGTTCGGTCCTTGCTGTAGCCCTGCCACCAGACACGCCGGGAGAGAGCCCCTCCTGGAACCCAACCTCCGCCTGCCTCCCATCTAGAGGTCACAGCTCTCAGAGGCACTGAAATGCCTGTTGGAAGCTGGGGCTCTGCACGGGGTGCAGCAGCAACCACTAACCCTGAAATTACTATTACCGCCACTACTGCCGCGGCTGAAGCCGCTAATGGTGATTTTTCATCTTACTGGAACGCTTACCATGTACTGGTCACCATGCGAAACCCAGCCCAGGCTGTGCGGTCTCACTCAGTTCTTCCCCATCCCTTAATAGAAGCCATCATTATCCGCCCACTTTTCAGTAAGAAAACTGAGGCTCAGAGAGGCTAAGCCTTGTACTTAAAGTCACTGGTTGGTCCAGATGTGGCAAACCTGGGACACAAATTCAGGTTGGCCTGGCTATTTTACTTAATAGACATAAGGTGCACTGACTGATGACTCAGAGCTATGGATTCCTGGAGGTTCTCCAAGCTCGATCCTGGCACCATCAGCCCACCGCCCAGGAAACTGCCCCATCACGGAGCTCAGCTCACTGGGCAAAAGTCCCAGCTCACTTTATCCAGTCCCGACTGGGCGGAATGCACAACACCTTCACCTAAGAGCTACCCTGGTAGATCCTGCTTCCGAATCTCTTGCAAACAGAGACCGTCTCCTGCATATCAAAGTTCTGTGGGGAAGAACTCATGTGACTAACCCATTCCTCCTGAGTTTTTGTTTAAGACGAAATTATGTTTGCAGATACATTTGTATTTTTTCTGTTATCTAAAACTGCAATCCAACTCGATTTCTTCCTAGCCTTTTACTTTGCCTGAAAACCGAGCATCACCTTCATTTTGCAACTAATAGTCTGAACAGGCCAGGTGCCTTGAAATCATCTATCTTGGCTCCGGTTTTAGCTCTGTTGTTCTAGTGATGTCGTGAGGCATGTAAACACCATCATATCCTGATGGAAATAGGAAGGAACCATCTCAAATGAATGCTACATTTCTCACCTAGAATATTTGCTACTCAACTGCTTTCCTACCCCAAATGGCTGCGGAACGAGGTCTTTAATTTAAAGGAATAGTCCATTTCTCAAGAGTCACCAAATATGCCATCCATGGATTACCAACATTCAAAGATGAAAAGCAAACACCCACTCAACACTAAAACAGCATGCATGCCCGATAAATATAGGTTGAGTGAGCAAACGCTTGCATGTGAGGGTTCTGACCATCCCGCCTGTCCCCGTGGTTACTGCTCAGAACCACGATCAGAGCCTGGAAAACAGAGGTGGTTGAACATGTCTGGCGTTGCCCTTTTGCGCTCTCTCTTTCTCGTTCTTTTCTGTTTTTTAAAAATACAATTCTAATATTAAACTTTCTGGCGGCCACTTGTCCTTCTCATCCCAAGGGGAAACGGCAATGAGTGAAAATAATGATCTGATAGCATGAGTTTTCTAGTTGTTTGCATTCTGGATAACCAGGAACAGACTGTGGGACAGGGTGCCCAGTGGAGGCCAAGTTGTGATCAGACGTGGACCTCAGGGAAATTCATTTGACTACTGGAGGCATGTAATTCTCAGAGCAAAGGGAACCTTTGAGATCTTCCGGTTTAGTCCTGCAACATTACAAACCTAGAAACCGAGGTGAAGTGTGAGGGCTGCCAAGGGCCAGGATGGATGGCAGGGAGGGGTGGGGACCTGAGTCTCCTGGGTCCTGGGCTCCTTCCCTGACACCATGTAGTGACATGAGAGGTGGCCCTACCCACTGCAGAGGTTAGTACTGCTTGGCCCTGATTCCCCCTGGGAACCCCGTGCTGCGACCTGGTTGGGGGCTTCTAGAGGAGCAAAGGGCATTGAGGAGACACAATGGACTCCTGATGCCACCTGCATATAAAGTACCCCCACCAATGCCCGCCCATCAAGACACCAATGCATGCCCTCGGTCACTGGGCTCTCTGATGACCACCCTGGGGAATCCTAACACTCAGTAAACCAAGCAGAATGGGGCTGCACGTGTGGAAACACAGCCAGGGAGGAGGCCTGCCTGGCGCACACTCACTCAGACCAGACTCAGCACTCCTGGGTGGAAGGGGCTTCTCTTTTGGACACACTGGGGGATGGTGTGTAAGGTGGTCCAAGCACTTGATTGGAAATCAGGAAACCTGGGGATAAGCTGGGGGGCCTCTGAAGGATCCCTGAGCCATGGACAAAAGAGGACATCTGGGGGCCCTTCTGACCCTGATGCTGCCCACATGCTGCACCAGCCGCTTGTCTCTGCCTGGGGGGCGGTGGGGGAGAGAAGAGATCGCCATCCACTCACCAGTAAGATTGCTGGAGGCAGGAGTTAAAAGTACTATGCTTGGCACACTGAGTAAATGTTTGATGAATGAATGTTGAAAAGGAATGAAAAACGGCAATAAACACCCAAGCAGGCAGCAATTCCGGGGAAGGCAGAAAGGAGGCCAGTCTCAGTGCTGGCATTAACCTGGATCTTTCAGAGGGAGAGCGAGGGAAGCATGAAATTGTCCGGGGTGTGCCCTGATGTGCGGGCTGCCCAGAGCTGCTGTCGGCGGGGGGAAGCCCAGCCTCTATGTGTCCGAGCACCTGGCCAGCACCACCCGCCTGGAGGCAGCCGCCTCGGCCTGTTACCTTCTGTTCCAGGGTCCTTTCCAGAGCATCCACGCGCAGCTGCTCCTTCCGCAGGCTGGCCTGGTAGGCAGCCTGCTCCTGCTGGGCCTTGCCCCGGACCTGGGCGATCTCGGCATTGGCCCTGCAGGAACGGGTTGGGGGGAATGGGGTTCAGAAAGGATCACACTTCCCGTAGATGCCTCTCGCCTTCCTCCTCCCAGCTCTAGGCAAGGGCAACCAACTGTCTGGCTCCAGCTCCCTCCAATGGGAGCCTGAGCATGGGAGCCATGAGAACCCCCATCGCCAACCCCCATCCTCCCCACCCCATGATGCTGAGATGCTCCAAGCGGGTACCCGGGAAATTACGACATGCATCCCTCACTGATCACAACGGATGCTCAGCCAGAGTGAACACTTACATTGAAAAACGCACATGGATTACCCGCCCTGCCCAAGCCGATGCAGGGGTGCCAAGGAGCTCCCAGCCTGCCTCAGCCGGGGCTGCTGAGGGGCCCTTGGGAGCAGACCCAGCCCCAGGTGACATTACCTGTCCAGCTTCTCCTCCGCATGCACCTTCAGCGCCTGGTACCTCTGCTCCTCCTTCTTTACCCGGGACAGGTACTCCTGTGCACACTTCTTCAGCACCTCTTCATTCTGGTATGACAGAGCACAGGGGTCGTGCCCACAGAAGAAATGCTGAGGAGTGTTGGGAATCCCAAGAACTCGTGGATGTGGGCATAACCCCGGATAGCCAAGTCCGACCCCCCAGCCTGCGAGGATGGCCTTCCAGAACGCACCACAATCTCTCCCAATCTGCTCCACCTCCCCCCACCACATGCGTCCCTCCCGCTCTGCCCCCAAACACGAACACACCTTGCGGAAGCCCTCCAGGACCTCCTTCATCTTCTCGTATCTCCTGAAGAGATCAGCCAGAGATTTCTCCACTGAGTTCAGGTCGGCCAGGGCTTGTTCCTTCTCCAGGACCAGCTGCTGGACCGTTTGGTGGGAGACTGACTTCTCCCTCTGTTCATCCTCTGGCAGGAGACACAAGGGACAAATAGATGGGGCCCATGGGATCCGGACCCAGTCTCAAGGGCCAGCCAAGGCCTCAGATGCAACCCAGCCTGACCAGTGGGCCATCTCAGACCTTGGGTTCTTGTTGGGACAGACCCACTCCCCCGAGCCCCGCCCTCCAAGTCTCTGCCTCTAAAGGAACAAAACCCACAGCCTTAGCATCCCAGTACTAGATGGGATGGAAATTAGCCATTCTTCTTCAACTTGATCAGTGCAGCCCCTTAAACATCTACACTGGAGGCACTGGTGGTTCTATATGGTTGTTGACAGCACACAGACCCATCCGTAAGGTAAGAAAGAAAACATCACTACTGAATTTTGTGTTGGGCAAGACTGAAGGGTGCTGTACATTGAGTTGTGAGGGACTGGCCTTCCTGAGTGCTATCAAGCTAAAGACATGGTCACTGAAAAGGAAAAAGGTTTCTTCATCCTTAGAACATCCCACGAGCCCAAAACCCACAGAAGCGTCGCCCTGAAATTCTGCTCCACACAAAAAAAGGACATTTCCTTTGATACAGCAGATGTCTTAAGTCCCAGGAAAATGCAGCTATCTTGAGTGTCTCAGTTACATACAAAAGAATTAAATTCTGGCCTAGTTCAGCGTGGCTGACTCTGGCGAAAGGGACTGCTCTGTCCCTGACCCCCCTCTCCGGGCCACTGCAAGCTGATATGCTCTGGGTACCTTGAAAACCACCTCATTTTGATGGGAAAGGCTTCTGGGACCACTCCACAGAAAAGCCCCTCGCCCGCACAGCGCTCCATACGCTCTGCACACTAACCTATCATTGGTCTGGGTGGGCAAGGAACCACTTGTTCTGATCTGTCTGGAACTTTGCTGACAGCAGAGAGTGTGGAGAGAGAAACCCCAGCTCGGAGCTCCTGTCCTTCCTCAACCCCTCGGTCACCTGGGAGGGGCTGCGTGCACTGGAAGACGGAGGGCAGCTATGAACGGCGGCAGAGCCGTGGTGAGAGCAGCGGCTGCGGTGCACCCTGGGCTCCTCACTTGTCAGGAGCCGGGCTGACTCTTCTCTTCATTCGATGCTCCTAAGCCAGCACCCAGCAGCCAGGATGAGCGTCCAGAAGTCCAAAATAGTCACCCATCCTGCTTGGAGCCAACCCCCTCCCACTGCCCTCACTGGGGCCTCCCTCTGCATTTGAATAAAATCCAAACTCCTGCCCCACATGCTCACTCCCTGCCCTCCTTGCTCCGGCCACAGTGGCCCCCGCAGCCCTGACGCCTCCCCGGCTCCCCCCTCACTCAGGGGCGCCTTGTCTGAGCCCGTGTGGGAAATGCCTCCTCTCCAGTACTTCATTTCCCTCCCCAGCAGTGGCCACTCCGTATCATTACATCAGATGTGTGTGTAGAGAACACACACTCCACGAGGGCAGAGCCCTGAGTCTCTTTCTTGTCCCCTGCTCCATCCCGGGCTCAGGACCGTGCCTGACTCACAGGACACCTCACATGCCATGCAACGAATGAATTGGCAAAGCCCAGAGGCGGATTCCTAATCTCCCTTCCCAGGACAGGCCAAGTCCCTTGTGCACTGAGGAAGCAGCAGAGCCAGGCCCACCCATACCCAGGGCTGTGCCCAAAACCCCATCTCCACGTGGGCCTCCTAAAAATGGACCTGGAAGGACGTAGCTCCCTTAAAAGTGGGGAAGATGTTGCTTTGGGCTCTTTTCCTCTAGATTCCTGATAGGTTGGCCTCCTCCTGTATCCCGATGTCAGGCACATTCTTGAGTGGAGGGGAGAGCACAGAACGGGGGCCACAGCCTGACATAAACATCTCCAGCCCGGACATGAACTGGCTCAAAAGTCCTCACTTGCGGTCCCAGGGCCTCTTTCCAAAATGAGGGCTTCTCTCACATGAATGCAGATCCCGACTGGCGGGGGGCTTGTCTAAACACAGATGGCTGTGCTCACCCCGTGAGGTCTGATTCAGTCTGTCTGGGGTCGGGGCTGAGGATCTGCATCTGTGACAAGCTCTCCAGTGACGCTGAGGCAGCTGGTCCAGGGACCACGCATGGAGGACCACAGGCCCAGAAGATGCTCGTCGTCCTCCAAACCTGCCTCTCAGAGCTCCCGCACCCAGAGCGGAGGTGAGGACCCGGGGGCCAGAGTCTGACAGCCCAGGTTCCAGTCCTGGGTTGGGTACTTCCCAGCTGTGTGACCTTGGGCAGAGCTTTGAGGCTCTGTGAGTGTCAGCCTCCTCACCTGAAATAGGGCACCATGGCATTTTGGGGAAGATTAAATATAAAGCCCTTCACACAGAGTAAGAACCCAGTATCAGGGACCCATTATCAGCAGCACCACTGCCTTCCCTGAACTGGTATGATGTCAAGTCACAGTGACCCACGAAGGGGGAGCTTTTTAACACATAGCAAGAACAGAACTGCCAGCAATCTGCTTCCTACATCTAGACTCCTAAAAGAAAGGGCGTTTCAAAGTTTCACCAGTAACCAAATGCTTGTTTTCACTCTTTGAATTTTAGCCGCTTCCTTAGTTCTCAGCAAGCTGTACAATGCGCGTTCTGGGCTGGTTTGGGGCCATGTATACATTTCACTTGGCTCGGGAAAGGGGCCATTTATCAAACGGAGTCCATCTGATTTCCTGGATCTGAGACTCAGGCTGCCTCAGGCTTCCTTTCCTCCCCCCATAACCCTTGTAAAAACAGAATCTCCCAGACCCCGGGAGACTTAGGCGGTGAGAATGCTTCACACATCTTTTTGTAAATTACAAATGCTGGTAGGTTCTCCAAACCGAGGAAATCAGCCCCAAACCCAAGACACTCGAGATGCCAACAATAAAACAACGCCCCTGGAGATTTTCTGGCTTTTTCAGGCAAAACACTTACTGAACCATGTGGGGAACGCAGCCAACACACAAAAGCAAAAGTAACAGAAATAGAAGAACAAATAAACAAATAAGGGTTGCGATGGGCGGGTGTCAAATTAGGTGAAAAAAGCATTTACTTACCAGGCTTGCCTGTTTGTTTTGCAAGCAAAGGGCAAGAAGCAACAGAAAATGGAAGCAAAACAGATAATCAGGGCAGTTGTTAGGAAAGCAGAAAAAAAAAAAAAAATCAATCGCAGCAACCTGGAATGCAGAAAGCACAGAAATCCCTTTTTGTTCTGAATTCTAAATAGCTGATATTTGAACTGAAGGAAACATATGCTCTTCTGTAACATGCGACGGGAATGCACAAGGATGCAGGACAGATGTCGCAGGGACACAGAGCATCTGTGAGGGGTACGCGGAAGTCAAGAGAGCCAGGCTGGAGCCAGGAGGGATGGGGGAGGTGGGGTGGAAACTGGTTTTCACTTTAAAATGCGATTACACTCACTCTGGACCCTGAACTGCCATGCTCTCTGGGTCTGAGTTTCCCCTTCCATGAGGAATGCTGGGCAGGTGAGTGGAAATGAGAAGGAAAATGCGGAGTCCAGATGAGACACATGGGTGTGTTTCTTGTCCAGAAAGAAGGAATCCCACCCACAGCTCCAGGGAGCCCCAGACACAAGGACCGTGAAATCGATGGTGGCCCTAACCGGTGACTTGCAATAGTGATTGATGGATGACACCCACAGACATGCCACCTCTTGAATGAGACAGCTCTGGCAAAGCGGGTGACGAAGAAGACAGTGAGTCATGGGGAGGGGGGCAAAGAACAGACCCACAGTTGGGCACCACTTCGAGTGACAGTGCTGCTTCCTGCCAGAGATGCTGGGGTGTCTCAGAGCCACCCGGAGAGTGCCCAAACACCCCCAAACAGGAAACTGCTCAAAGGGGGTGATTTCACAGTTCCTGAAAAGAGGGACCCTCAGGCCAAACGTGCCAGGTCTCTTAGTGGGGGGGGGGGCAGGGAAAGGGGGGGGATGTGGCCATAATCCCTGGGGTCAGGGTTCCACGTACCCCTCAGATTGTCTAGAACTGAAAATATTATTCTAACTCCTGTCTCCTGCATCGCAGTCGAATGATCTTTCTGTCACCAGGAGGACAGGCCACTTAGGTCAGCTAGAGAGTCTGATTCTATTTTCAAGAGGGAACGTCTGCTTCTGTCAAAACTGCCAGCTGAGCAATGAAATACGGAGGTTCTGGGCAGCCTGCTGTCGGGGGCAAAGGCGCACATCCTTTTCAACACTGGTCTAAACGTCACCACCAAGAGTAAAGATAAAAATGCATGACTCTGAGACACAGAAGGATGTTTCCAAACGAGCCACATGGGTCTGAGTGACGCTTTCACGTCCCAAGACTGCAGGAGGTTGAAAGGTTGCGCTCAGCCTGTCAAACTATCTGTATTGGAGGATATGAATCCTTCATCCTGATGACTTTCACCAGCAGTTTCAGTTCCAAGAGTTTTGTTTTTCATCTCACCCATATGTACGCATAAACTCTTACACCAATGGAACAAAGAGTCTTCATCTGATAGAAAGAACACACCGCGAGGCTTTTCCTCAGAAACACCCGACCGGCTTCCCCTGAATCTGGGAGAAGCAGCCTTTATTATCATAAACCAAAATGAAAGCTTTTTTGAATGGAAAGCACTGAACTGTCAGCATCTCCACTGTCCCCAAGGATGTTGTCATATTTATCTTGGGACAAAAGCTAGAGATGTGGTGAGACTCATAGCCACACGCTTCCGATGACGAGAACTGCTAACATAGCATCAGGCTTGGACATAGAAACTGCGGTCCACAGTGAGCTGGGTTTTTACTCCACGTGTCCTTAAGAATAAAAGATTTTTTTAAAAAACCTGGTATCATGGACCTAAGCAAATGCATGTATAGACAGATAAAAATTTCACACACAGCCCCTACCCAGAGTCGTAACGTTATTTTTGAATAGTGATCATTAGTGAAAACACTTGCGCTTGGAACTTCCGTGAGGTCTTTTCTCATTATTTTTATTTTTTTTAAAGACCCAAGCGTGTATCACTTGTAACTTGAGGCCTTCTTTTATTGTAGGCCAGAGTAACCTGAAGTACTGGTTGCCGGGATGCTGTATGAAGATGGGTTGTGAGGCAGTGTCCAACCTCAGCGAGAAAGAGTGTTGTGATCGGTTAACAGGGGGCGGGCAGCTGGACTGTCACATGTTCTATGATCCTTGTCCCTAGACCCTGCGTAAGGGAGGGCTGAAGGGGTATTTTTTCACTTGTGTCTAAACTAAACTAGGCTTTAGAGATTCGATCCTTACTCTCTCCCATGAGCAAAAAAGCCCCCAAATATCCTACGAATCAACCCAAATCTCTTTCCCCCGGAGGTGGGCAATCCTGGCTGGGTCAAATGGTGGCCATCAAGGTGATGGCCATGGCTTCCCATAGGCATGAATAATTCATGCTAACGGACCTCCTAGCAGGTGTTTCCAGGAGGTCCCCAGACTCATTGCCCTGAGCCAAAGTCATGTTCTGGGATGCTCTGGTCCCTCCCTGAAAGGCTTCATGATCCAAGAGGAGCTTGAGAGGAACACACTCTGAGCTGCTACCGTCAAAGCCCTCCCCGAATCTGGAAACCTCAGCCCCGCCAGTGGGGCCACTCACCTATCATCTGAGCGATGGTCTTCTCATACTCGGCCACTATTTTCCTGCAAGAGAAGTGAAGACAGGTTGGAACTATGACAACAGAATGGTCTTTTAATTTCATGCAGGGGCCCACGTGCTGGTCACCAACCTGACCGTTGTCCAAGAGGACAAGTGGTATGTGTCACAGGTGGCTCACACTTCTAGAGTCACCTCCAATCTCAGCCCTCTCCTTGCACACCCAAATAGGTGTGTTACTGCCGCAAGACTCTGAACACATCACTCCCTTGCACAAAACCTTCTACCTCTCCCCACTGCCCACTGAGAAAAAAAAAAAATAAGGCCAAACCCCCAGTCTGACGATCAAATGAAGCCTTCTGCTACCTGTGTCTGATTTTCCTCATTAATCTTACCTTCTTCCAGGCCATCTTGTGAACACAGTGGTTCAATGAGAACAAATGATTTCTTGTCTGCTCTGAGCTTTCTCACCTCTATGGCCTTGACCATGTTGTTCAATTCCCCTCTCTATTTCCACTTGTCACAGCCTATCTGTTTCTCAAGGTCCAATTCAAACGCTAGCTCCTCCAGGAAGCCTTCCCTGATTTATCCTTGGAGCTGCATAACACTTTGTCTAAATCTTATTCCAAAACATGTATCATAGTACTTGAATGGAAGTTCCTCAAGGCCAAGGAGCCACTTCTCAGTCACTTGTATCTTTCCAGGATCCCAGGGCTACAAGGTGGCAGAGCTGGGATTCAAACCCAGGCATCGAACTCTGGAGACTGATGCTCCACGGCCTCGAGGCGCGGTGATGTACCTCCATTTTACAGATGAGAAAAGCTAGGCATAGAGTTATGTAACAGGCTCAGAAGCAGTGCCTGACTTCCACTTGGTCTGGCTCCAGAGACTGACAGGGCTGACATCTGGGCCACCAAAAACTAGTGCAGCTGTGCCAGGTGGTGACACCTGAAATCCCACGGTCCCAGTTAGCAACCCGCACTCCCTGGAGCCCCCAGTGGTACAAAAGAAGCCAGAGACAGAACTTCCAGACTCCCTGTATGTCCTGCTTTCAACTTCAGTGCTGGTAAAAAACTAAAGCCACCCAGTTCCCTCTCCCACTCCCCGACCAAACAAACAAACAAAGATAAAAGAAAGAGATTTTAAAATAACACAATGACAGGGACTCAGTTTGAATGTGAAACAACATTAAGATTAACCCTGGAAGTGGTCACAAAAAGCATCAGCGGAAAGAAGGAACTAGCTGGAGAATTTTGGGGAAGATATTATTTGACCTAGAAAACAGGGAATAGGATTATTTAAATGATTTGTTTGTTACTTAAAATGGTAGCCAGGAACATAATTTTGATAATTAACTAGCAACTGCTACTGCAGTGAAGTGCACTATAAATGTACTAATTCTTCGACCAATTTTTTTAGAATGCATCCCATTCTCTTACTCCCAAACTTTGAGACTTAAAAAAATGAAGCCTACTGAGTATTTTTAGCACAGTGCCAGACTTTCTGTCTTGTTAAAATGATTGTACTCAAATCCACTTCTTTTCTTGTGTGAGCTGCAGAAAGACAGGTGTATGGAAATGAACTATGACCCCCACCCCATTCCCACCCGCCCTGCAGTTCTCAGACCTGGAAGCATCCAGAACCTGGACAGGATATAACCCAGGACAGTCAGAGCAGAGGTTTGAGCCAAAGCTGCTTTAAAAACGCCACTTGCAAGATAGCTTTTAAAGTCTCACTCCAGGGGTAAGTTCTAGTCTCAGAGATGGTTTCTTAGTTTCTAAGAAGATGATAAATTGAGAGAAGAAATAAAGGGGAAAAGGCACATTAAAAGTGAGAGGGGGAGAGGCAGGCTGCTGAGTACGGTGGGAAGTTTGGGTTATGCAGTCAGAAAGGTGGAAGGATTCAAATTCCTGTTCTTGTAACCTAGAAGCTCCAGGCCTCTGACAAGTCACCGAACCTCTCTGAGCCTTCCACGGTCAAGCAGGGCTGACCATCCTCTCTTGAGGGCTATGGGGTGAAACAGGCCGTGTGTCTCTAGCCAAAAGCACAGCGCTTGGCACATGGCGGGCAGTGAACGTGTGGGAGCCGTCATGTTTCTATTACAATATGCAGCAAATGAAAATCCATCATTCATTTGTGAAATTTGGGAGACAACCTAAAAGTTTATCCATTGAGACTGGTGACATTTTTATGTCAGAATCTTACAAGGACTGGCAAGCACCTATTGAAAATAAGGTCAAGATGGCTACCAGTCTGTCCAAGTTATGCTAAATTAAAAGAGAATGTAGGAGAACGTACGTTTCCAGGCTCTGCTTTTGCGATCAGAAATGGAAAATTCTTGGGAGGAGACAGAAACGGTGCATAGCAGTTACCTGAGGCGTGTGGGAGCAGAGGCTGAGTGGGAAGGTTTGGGTTTCATTGTACATATGATGGCACTATTTACCCATTCACAGGATATTTTAATAACGACAACACACAAAGAATACTTTTATGAACATGTAACTCTTGTGGAATAAAGGATGACTTCTAGAGTGGACACCGTTCATGGGCCACCCCAGCTCCAGGTGTCATCGTGCCACAGGTAGGCATCTCCCAGGTACCAGGGAGCCCACGCTCACAACTGACCTCATTTCCATCACTTCCCGCCTGCTTTCTTCATACTTCTCTTTCCACTCTGAGACCTCTCTCTCCTTCGTTAAGATCTAGTATCAGGGAGAAGAAGGAGTTAGCTCCAGTGAACTCAGACCTAAGCAATTCACAGACCAAGACAAGGAGACACTGAATAAATACAGAATTAAAACTTGCTACACCAAACAATAATTGTATTTAGAGAACTTCCCCGAGCCTGAGACAGAAATAAGTCAAACATCAGACTTCACAGTGCCCACAGACAGCGACAAAAAGGAGGGTGGTTTTTTGTTATAAATCAAACAAGACCATAAAGGCTCATTAAACAATAGTGTCCAAGAAGAGAAAAACCCACAGTCTGCCACCCGTCTTTGCCTGCAGGGATCAGAGGAGAAAGTCTGTGTTCAAAGATGCTGGCTTTGTGGGCCGTGGGTACACGTATTTATTGGCAAGTGGCAGAACCTGGAGCTTCTCCCAGGGCACCCAGAGCTGGCCTTGCCTTCTCCGAGCCACACACTACCTCTGCCCTGGTGATCTGGAGTGCGGAGTCCAGGTCAGGCTGCTGGAACAGAAGGCCTGCGGGCTTCTCCACCTCGGCGGTCCCGATGCGGGAGTACAAGGCTGTTTTGGAGATGGAGACATCTGTTGGGTGAGCAGCTTCTCTCTGTGAAACGGTTTTTAATTTTTAAAAAAGTTAACATCAATCATATGACAAAAAGTATTGCATTCATCTCTTACGAATGGGTCAGTTGTATGGTTTTGAAACAAAGAACATCAAAAGTATGAGAAAATGCTACGACTAATGAATGGGGAAATGCCGGGTACAATCTATGGAAATCTATCACTTTGCACCTGCACAGGCTGACAAAGGGGCTAATGGCAGAGGCCTCCCCAACTCCCAGCCCTTGGAGTCCAGCACGTCTGGGGCCCGTTTATCACGGCCATTTATCAGCCGCAGAGGCAGTTAGGCACAGCGCCTGAGAGCCGAGGTCATCTTCCAGCAGGCTCCACTTCCAAAAGAAAAGCCTGGCGGTGAACAATGTTGAATTCTACTCTACAGCTGCCTGGTTTTGAATAACCACAGATCTGATCGTTTCTGTGAGACTGTCCACATTTAATTTAGGGGGCTCCATTTGAAAGGATATGATTCATACAGAGCTTAAAGCCTACCGTGGTTGTCAACCAACGTCACCTTCAACGAGCTGGTTTCCGGATGCCAAAAGGTAAGAGTTACGTTGGAGTTATGGTGTCAATGGGAAAACTGAAAACCGGATCACTGACAGTATCCACGCTTGCTGGTTTGTTGCTAAGACCCTTGACAAACAGTGTGATTCCCTGCCCCGCACAACTGACATTGGTCGGTCACCAGCCCCCTGGGAGGGAGGAGAGGGCTGTCTTACTATGCCCCCCTTCGCACAAAACGCTCAGACAGTTCCAACACACTTGAAATGCAGCGTTAGGAGCATCGCATCATGAACCAGCGCAGCGGGGTTGTCCATCTAGTTCTACTGCAGAAGAAACACCAAACCAATCACGCTCCCAGTCCTATTCATTAACCTCCCGGCCCGTCATGGTTGCCAAGGCAAACCTCCAGCCTGGTTCCTAAGAGTCCGAGTCGATGTGAAGTAACAGTGTTCTCACAGGCAGAGGGCAACTGCTTCTTCCTTGGAAATTTACAGGAAGAAATGGAGCAATGAACAGAACACCACAGCGTAGAAGAAAGGGAGAGACAGAGATCCGGGGAAAGAACGGATCTTGTAAATGGAAGCAGATGAGATTGAAGAACCAGCAGTAACTGGGAAGGGGGTGCACCCGAAGCTACTTGAGCAGCACCTCTCCCTTCAGTCACAGGAACAGGCACGCTCACACCACCGCAGCCTCAGAAAGAAGGAACTTGCGACAGCTTGGAAAACGCAGGTGGAAGTTTAATGGATAGGACTGGAGGTTCCCGAGTTAGGACCGGTTAGTTGTACACATGCACGACGAACTAAGTGGGTTAGGTTGTCCCAGAAGGGAGCATCTGCTATGTGGGTTTCACTGCCCCTGCCTGGCCTTAGGTACCTGGGTTCTCTCTCAAGTGGGGCCGGAATAACTACTGTTGGTCAGAGGGGAACAGACCAGAACCTGGGGACACGCCCACCTGTCAAATGTGATCCCTTGATCTTTCAGCCTCAGGTCCTAAAGAAGCCTCCTTTACAGGACATTTGAGCAGAACACAGATAAACAGCCCGCAGGGGCAGGCGGGTGGACCTCTCAGAAGAAAGAGGGCCACCAGACCACTGGGCAGGGCCTCTCCCTTGTAGGACTGATCTCTGCTGTCTGAAATGTTCTCAAGGTTCTATCTGCCAAATGGGAAACTTCTCAGGAAATAACAGAAAATTATACCTAGACACCAAGACTCAGTATTTATTTTCACGGAGAAAGTTCAATGTCACAAAATTCTGAAGAGGATTTTAAAAAAAAAAACTGTTCCTATCACTTAAGTAAAATAATGTGTTCTTTGAAAAAAAGTTAGAATAAAATTACAAAATGGAAAGAACATTAGATATCATCTAACTCATCCTGGTCCTTCTGATGATGAAACAACTGAGGATCTAAGATTTGGCAAAAAGGTTTCCCAGAATGAGATTCAATCCTGATCCAAAATAAACCAGCTCTCTGAACTGCAAGAGAAAATGAACTAACACTAACTTTATGATACTGAGCAGAAACTAAATACGACCAATACAGGAACCAGTGATCTTTTAAGCTGCCTAAAGTCCTTTGTAAAACAAGGAAGGGGATGAAATATAAACAAAATAATGAACTTTCTAAGTCAATGCAAATGGTTACTCCCAGATACAGTGATTCACTAGCTCTGGTCATCCTGGCCACCTGGTGTTTTCAATAAAGAAACACGATGACTTCAGAATCCATTTGAATTACTACCCTGAGTATCTGCATGTTAATGAAATTCAAGGTACACACTCGGGTTTTCCCTTACAACAAAGAACTGTTTTTAACTGAAATTAATAGGATTGTCTCTCGCTGACACTTCAAGATCAGACTTAGGTTAAGCTTTGTTTCCCTCCTATAATCTCCCACTTGCTACCTTAGAGGAGCCAAAACCCGCCAGAATCACAAATTAAAATGTGAAATGGCCATGACTCAGACAGCATGGGCCTTTGGGACCAAATTCCAACTTCTCAATCCACTCTCCCAAATCTTGGTCCCTGCGGAGTCTCCTGGGCACTGTCACCCAGGTCAGCCTGCCAACCTCATGCCCAGGGTCCTTCCGGCCTTGCAGCCAGGGGCTGGGGGTCTTGGCACTCATCCAGGCTCACAGTCCTCCTTGGGGCAACCCTGATGCCAAGCCTCAGAGGAAGCAGCCAGGTCAGGGAACCAAGCAGGATGGCTGTGCCCAGGAACCGGGTGGGAGAGCAGTGGGCGTGCAGGGGTGTGGGGTCCAGGAGTTGAGATCAGGTGAGGAGACCACAGTAAGCTGGGGCCAAGGCCATGGAGTGTGGACATGGCTTGGCTCCTGGGGAGTGTCAGAGCCACATGGGGCCAGGTCAGGCAGAGAGCAGCCCCACCAGGTGCCACCCCATCCAAATCTGACAACGGGAGGGTCTCAAGCTCAGGATGGCAAATATGAGGAAGGCCCCTGATGCTCGCCCTTATTCCATTCCCACAGAAGGCACCATCAGCACCAACTCCTTCCCACTGGGTCAAGACATGGCCTGAGTCCTCAACACAGGCTGCAGACGATGACCGCAAACTCCTGAAACTAGCAAATAAGCTGAAACCCACCGGCCAGCCCTTGGTCACCTCTTTTCAGGCTGTTCTTGTGGCTTTCAGGCATCCTGGGGTCAAATGTCAGGGAGTGGGTGGTTTCTGGACACAACATAAGAGGAGCCTCTGATGTCAGGCTACCCACCAACCACACAGGCTGCCCCAGACCTACTCCTCCCACTGATGCTGAAACAACTGGGCGTCTGCCTTAATAGGCTGGGAACCTGGAGCACTCAGACACGGAGGATGAACACCCTTTCCCTCCCAGGGGAGCCTTTTATTGGACTTCCTCTGGTTCTGAAGCTTGCCACTTGTGTGATCCTTGTTACTAAGTTACTCAGACACATCCTTCATTCTTTATATAAGGTCCCCCTCACCCAGCAAAGCCAACGGCTTTAGCCACCACAACCAGGATTTGTTATACACACAAATTAAATCAATCCCTGTGTCCCGCAGCCCTTGGAAAGCCAGACAGACGGGACGCTTAGGTTCCAGCCATCCTGGTTTAGTGGTTAATTCAGAGCTATGTACCACACAGCCAGAGACCTGGTCAGATCTACCCCCAGGAGGACACAGCCGCGTTCAGTTCTGCCAGAAGCATGTGGAGGGAAAGCAGTAAGGAGTCTGACACCCCAGGCCCTGCGGGGTTTCCCTCATTTCTAACATCTTCTGGCTAAAGAGGGAGGAAACCGCACTGCAGTCCCCGAAGGTTGCCTCCGCTGGCTCTCAGTTGACACGGAAATAAAACCGAAGCTGCTCGAAGGGGAGACCAGAAATCACCCCCATCATATTTCATGATGCTTTTCATCCCTCAGTATGAGTTGTTCTTTTTTTTTTTTTTTTTTTCATTCCAAGTGATTTCATTTGGTGTTAGCAGCAGTTTAAGATCGTGCTGCCAAAAAGACCGGCCCATGTCACCTGCAGCTGAAATATACAGGCAGGAAAAAATAGCGAATTGGATACACAGCTGCTGTTTTCTTTCTGTACATCAGCGGTTTCCAAAGCACTGTGGGGCAATCAAGCATCTCACAGACAAGAAACCCACAGGAACCTAATTGGGTTCAGGTAAACGGATCACCCTAGGGCTGGCGGGCTACAGGGGCCAGCATCTGCCTTCCATGGGCCAAGGTCACTAGATAATATACTTCTCATAAGAGCCGTACAAGTTCCCATGGCAGAGATGAATGTTCCTCACACTTCATGAAGCTTCCACCCCCGTGGAATCTTTCTTTCAGCACGCCCCTCCGGAATACATAAGGAGGGAGCAGGGGCTGCCTCTCTGAACCACACTTAGCAGATTCACCTGACAGTATTTTCTAAATCAAAACCAGGACACATGGTCTGAGAATAGGCTGTAACTGATGGGACATCGACTACTGGCCCGCTCTGACGTGCTCTCGGAGGAAGGAGGCAGGGAAGCAGGAGTCCCCAACACTTTATACTCCATCTGAACTACTCAGAACGTGCTCGATTCTGCCCCAAACTTCTGGGTAGGAATAAACCATATTTTATAGAGGCCAAATTTCAAGCAATTCATTCTGTGTTTCAGCCACAACCCAAGGATATCAAGAAATAAATCTAAAAGGGAAAAATTCCTCACTGCTTACTGCTTTCTAAAAATCTCATTTTCATGGAAATTAAACTCAAGTTGATGGGTTGGCTACAAGAGCAGGGACATCAGTAATCTGTGTTTACGTTTGAGTCCCTGCCCTGGGCCCCATTCTCAGCCTGGACGCTCACAGGGTGACCACCTTCTCCACTGAGAGGTGTCTCTGGAAGGGGACCCCCGTTTGGCTCCAGGAAAACCACATGTGGGGGCCCTCGGGGCAGGAGCAGTAGATGAAATCTCGATCCTGTACCAAGGACGAGAGGTGGGAGGAAACACTGGTCCCTCCGCCAAGTGAGCTGTTACTTGAGACAGACGGACAACGGGCTCCCAGTTGGAAATTCGAGTGATAGTTCCCGGAAGGCCAGTCAATCAGTCAGGCCTTGGGCTGGCTCCAACGCTCTGCTTCCCCATCTGTAAAATGGGACCTAGACCTGCCAACTGAGGAGAGATGCTGGGAGCATCTCACCAGGTATCAGAGGCAAAGTGAAGGTCAGCCGCCAGCAGTTTCATTTACCCCACACCTACTGCGTGCCAGGCACGTCACCCACAGTCCTCACAGCCATCTGCAAAGTCACCACCATTAGCCTTATATCAGATTGAAAAACCAAGGCTCAGAGAAGCTCATCCACTGGTTCAAGGCCACAGGGCACACTGGGGACCAGTCCTGGGTCACTGGGCTGCCAGCTCGGGGCTGGGGAGGGAATGCGGCAGCTCCTCAGAGGCCAGGCGCACCTGCCAGCCCTGGGGGTGGCCTGAACCTCCCTGGACCACGTGCCGTGTTGTGCATCATCAGAAACTCATTCAAATTGTTAAGGAAAATTTCTCCAAACTGGGAAGCCAGGCAAAACAACTTCTGCAAGTCCTGTTACGGTCACACTCTGCTCTACAGCAGGGCTGGCAAACTTCGGAGCATGGGCCAAATGGCCTGCTGCCCTTCTCTGCAAAAAGGGTTTTATTGGAGCCTGCCACACCCCTCATCCACTTACTGTCCGCTGCTGCTTTGTCTGAGCCGCGGGGCCACAGCTGAGTAGCTGTTACAGGGATCAGACAGATGCCCACAAAGTCTAAAATACTGACCCTCTTCTCTTCCAGAAAAGGACTGCTTCTCTGTCATCCTTTTGACCCTGGCCTAAGGGTCATCGCACATCTCAGGAAGGTCTTGTTTTCACCTGTTTACTACTGACTAGGGTACAGGCTCACTGCAACTAGACATTAACTTGTAGAAAACAGCAAGGTCGCAAATTATTTTTAACCCATAGAGAAGCAAATGATTTCTGTATGTAAAAAAAGAACCTCAAAGGTAATGACTTATCTGTCCTGTTTAACTAGTATTAACCAGCTTTATACCTAACTTTGCAATCTTATTCTAGCTTCCTTACCCCACTGACCCATCCGTTTCTTGTCATTTTCCTCCATTCAAGCAGTCTGACCATCCTGCTGGTGTCTTCATTACGGAGTGAAACAGGTTTTAGACACGTGCTCAGTGCATAATGATGCCCTAGTTATGCGTTCAGCTTTTTGAAAAACCAGACTTTGTCAGACACCTGCTTGGCCATGGTTAGCAAGGAAGCTTCTGGACCACACAACATTCTCAAGAGGCAGCACACGGCAGCGGACAAACCGGTACCTTGGTGTCCTGGCGGCTACGGGAAGCCAGGGTAATCTGCCTGGCCAGCTTCAGGGCTTCTATCCGCATGATGGCAAACTCTAGCTCCTCCTGCCGGAGGGGTGGGGAATGAGCAAACCGCAGGGGAAATGCATCGAGACAGGACGGAAATGTTCTCCACACCCAAGAAACGAATGTGCCACGTGAATGTGTCATGACAGGTACTTGGGAAAACACACGCTCTGGCTTTTTTTTTTCACAATGAACACCTCAGCAGAGCATGAAGTAAGTGTTTAATTTCCTTTTTGTTTTTTTTTTTAATCACACTTTGGAATGTCTGTCGGGAAGTATTACACAGTCAAATATGAAATGATTTTTAAAATTGGATCAAAAGTTTTAGTGTACTCTTTCCTCGGACTTCTCTCCCTTCGTTCATTTAACGTAAAGTTGGCCAACACTTTCCAAGAGTGGATTTGCGTTTCTCAAATGATTATTAACGATCGCTCTAGGTTTGCTCTGAACGTCCCAGTCTAGAGGATGTCAAATTAAGCTGTCAAATTTAAAGCACAGAGTATACTGATAATTGTTTTGGTTCCAGAAGCAAGACCTGCATCCAGATGTTATCTCCATGGGAGTCTGAGATAGTCTCGTATATATTAACAGCTTGGCTCGATGGTGATCTAATACCCTTGGTTTCATGAATAAATCACAGAAACGGCTTTTGGGGGCTATCAAAACTTCTGAAAAATGAGTGTGTGGGCCCAATTTCCAAATGGAAATACAAATGGTTTGTTTCATAGATAACGACACAATTTATATCATTTTGGAGTCTTGGGCAAAGAACACCACATCCATCGGTCTTGGAGGGGAAGCTGTTCCATTTGGAACATTCTCGGCAGCCCTTCATTAAATCCTGCCTCATTGCATTTGGAGTTCAGAGGTTCATTCTCTACTGAGGTTTTGACAAACTCCCAAAAGGTCACACGTGGGCTACAAACCTGAAGTTTCTGGGCAAATACTGGGGGGTTCTTTTCTGCTAAGTCGGGTTCCAGATAGTCAAGCGCACCACAGAGAGAGGCTGGATGAGCCAGCCTGCTGAGGAGGGCGTCAGCCGAGGCCAAGGAGCCCTCAGGAGCTGTCTGAAGGCCGGCGGAGGAGGACACAGAAGAGAAATAGAGGAGAGCAGAGTGACATCGGTTCCAAGCAAGGACCACACAGCTGTGTGCTGGACACTTCTGCCTTAAGGCTAAAGAGAGTATCTGTCAGGTGCCAACACTTTCCTTTTCATCTGGACTAACTCCCATGTGCTGACAATGGGCATCTTGGGATGGGCAGGCCCGACCCCCTCCCCAGAAGCACAGCCTTGGGTGCCCTCCCCACCCGCACCCCACCCTCACTCCATAACCAGTGGCTGGGAGGAAAGTTACCCTTTACCTATTGACTTGAAAATCTCAGTGGGAGGGAGACAAGTTAGGTGATGGGGTTTCCAAACATAACTCATCAAGAAAACACCTTCCAGTGTACGGTTTTGGTAAAGGTCATTTTTTAAAGAACTAGAAAGATGATTTCAAACGCAATGTTTCCTGGTAGATCAGAAAGACTTCAAAACCAGAAGCCAACACTGTAGAAGTCGAACTGTGCGTGAGTCCTTCACACTACCGGTTTGAGATGGTCTGGGTCCTGTCCAGACTCCCTTTTTGCTCACTATTACAGTTCCAGTGTCCAACTGCCAGACACCCAGCAGGTGCCCAGTGAATACTTGATGTATGAGATAAATCAACATCTACTAATTTGGAACAACAAAGTAACACGCTAAATCAATGACCTCAAGCCTCTTAAGGATTGTTGGGAGAGAGGTAAAAAAATAAAAATAAAATTCACCTAGAAGAATGGTCCATTTTAGATGTGTGGGGGTTGGGGGGTGAGGCCTCCAGCTCAGGTCTATTTGCTCTGAAGGCCCCACAGGGCTTGGGAAGGAAGAGGTAGAAGTCCACTGAGGCCTAGGAGAACTGACTGTTCTAAAGGAGAGCGGCCCTTGCTCTGCCACTCTCTGCCCTCCGCCGCAGAGGACGGAGAAGCTGGGTACAGGCTGATGACGGTGCCAGAAGTGGGAAATAAACCACCCTGGAGGCTAATGAAGCACTTGGGAGAGAAAGGCAAAATCATGCTGGGAGAACGGAGAGGCTTTCTCTCATCCTTATGGGGTGGGGCGTCCTGGGCTGGCTTCTGTGGCAGGGACAGGGTGGGGCCCCATGCCAGGTACCAGGCGAGGGTTGTTCTGAAGGACTGGCCTTTGTGGTGATGGCACCCGGCTGGCCCAGCCTCACCCGCAGTGATCTTGGGCCCCTCTCACCCCACTTACAATTTCAATCACTTCTGATGCGGTGCCCAAGGCCATGGCCTCCAGCTCTTTCTGGGAGGGTTTCTCTGGCACCTGTAAGTGTGGCTCCTGGTTGGGGGCCAGCCCTCGTGCAACGGGGTGCTGGATCTTGGCCCCGGCATTCACGAGGGCTTCAGTCTCCTCGAAACTTGACCTGAGGGAAGCAAAGGGCATCTTTATAGAGTCTGCGTTGGAAATCCCACTTAAATTAGCCAGGATTCCCCAACTAGCATACCAAGGGATCCTGGACTTCCAGGGTTATATCCCCAGAGGAAAATGGGCAGGACTAAGGGGGCCACGGGGTCTGTGGGCTAGAATGAGGGTGGTCCAGCCCCCACCAAGGGCCTGCTGACAAGGGATGGCCAGAAGCACAGATGCCACAGGCTAAGACATGAGCCCTGCAGTTAGGCAGATGCAGTCCCTCGCTTGCGCACCCAGGGAGAGTGACTGGTCCTGAAATTCAGCTTCCTCCTCTGTAACCCAGAGACAACACAGCTCTGTGAAGGTCCAGCGGGATGCTGCCTGCACCGAAAGCACCAGGCACAGTGCCCTTCACGAGGCACCACTCCTGCCTTCTAGTACATCATCACTGCTGTAATAACATCACCATCCACATTCTCACCGCCTCGCACAGATTCCAGATTGTGTGGGAAGCCAAAGCAAGAGCTTTCACTCCTACTCAGTGAAAGGGGCAGGGAGGAGAGGAAGGCAAGCTCCCAATCTTAGCGCGATACCCCACCCTCACCCAGCCCAGCACCACGCGGCTCAGAACAGCACTCTCACAGCTGCTTATACTCACATCCATGTTAATAATAAACGTTTATCAGGCACTTCATTTATCTCAGACCCTGTGACAAGTGCTTTCCTTACAGCATCTCAGTTTTATCCTCCCAGTGGCTTTCTGGATCAGTACCCCATCCCCATCACATCTGGGGGGAAGACTGAGAGCCTCAATTCATCTTCATAAAATCCCTACAGGATCAATTTCATTATCACTCTCTCTTTACACATAAGGAAACTGCAGCCCAGGAGGGACAAGTTAACTTACACCTGATCACACAACCAGGAGGGAGTGAGAACGGGATTCAGGCTCTGAATGCCTTGGTGTGCTGCCCACCACGGGACAAACTACAACATAAAGCCATGCGTGCTTTGGGAGACGACGGAAGGGGCTCACACATTCATTTGTTAAGGGATTTCACTTTAGTCCAAAGGGCAGCCAGTGACAAACCGGCTGCATTTGTGTCCGTGTGGACTGAGAGAGATGGAAACGTGGGCTGCCTGGGTGTGCGCAAATTAGGGTCAGGATAACAGTGCAGGTGCTCAGAGGCCTGGGGACCTCGGCCCTGGTGGGAAGCTCTCTCATCATGGATGTCCTACCCTGAACACGGTGTTGGGGACTCTGACATCCGGACGGGCGGAGACTTGACTGGGCTCTCCTGAGAAGTGTCGAACATAAGGTACAAAGCCTGCTTCTTGGGGGCGTCGTCGTCCTGCTGCAAGGATGAAAGTCACACGTCAGCTCGGCTATGGTGGCCTGAACACGCTAGAGACGAAACCAGAGCACCCTTCGATGGGGACAGGTAACTCGTCAGGGAAAAGCCTTCACTGCTCTCCAGCCACCCAGAAGAGAGGAGACAGCGGGGCTGGCTAGGAGAGGAGAGAGGACGGGAGGACAGGAGGGAAGAGAAAGTGGAGGGAGACTGTGCGACTGTGTGCAGTTGGGAACGTTTCCAGGGGAGAAGGCTCATGATGGCGTTGGTGTTTACTGGCCGTCTTCTCTGGATGGGCAACCATGCTGGGCACTGAGGATAAACGGGGTCGGCAAGGCCCCCATGCAGGCGCTGCGCACAGTCAAATGGGCGAGCATGGTGGCCCCGTGTGATGAGCGCCACCATCGAGGTCTGTGGATTCAAAGCCAATTGTAGTTTAGCAGCAGTAACCCCACCTCTACAAATGATGCAAAGAAAGGTAAAAGATCCAAGCAACGTGTCAGGGTTGCTCAGCGTCGCACAAGCCCTCTGGGCATCTGTGCCTCTGAGAGCATCGCTGGACAGCAGCACAGAGCAAGAGGTCACGTTCAGGACCAAATGCCCCAGCGGGTACACATTCCAAGCAGGGGAAGACAGCTGCTCATCATAACGACTCAAAATGAAAAAGGGGTGGGGGAAAGACACTGCCCAAAGAGACGATCCTCAGTTATATAAAGCAGTTAATTTGAAGAAAGCAAGTAATGGCATACCTTAAATTACAAACAACCACACTCCCTCCACCTTTTTAAAAGAAATCTCTGACTAGTTCTTTCTCAGTCTAAGGAAGCAATTCTGTAGAAATTACAGAATTGCATCCTATCATTTTCTCCCTGAAAATGCCATATAAGGTGGGTTGAGA
Organism: Camelus ferus; assembly: GCF_009834535.1. Taxonomy (NCBI): domain Eukaryota; kingdom Metazoa; phylum Chordata; class Mammalia; order Artiodactyla; family Camelidae; genus Camelus; species Camelus ferus. Next base: position 8,952,139 of record NC_045706.1, read on the forward strand.
CAAACCGCAAACGCTCTCCCCACCCCTTCCCAGTTCCAGTTCACCAGACTGACAAAGCAGGGTGGGAAAGCAAGTCCCCTGCTGGCTAGAGGCAGAAGAACTTACAGGTAAGGAGGAACCAATTTTCTCCATATATTCGATTTCATAGGAGTTTCTGTAATCCAACTCTAGAAAAGAAACAAAAGGAGAGGTGAGTGCCAGAGGGAAAAAAAAATAAAAGATCTGGGCTGGGCATGGTGGGGCCTGGAACAGGCTTTAAGTTTTTTGGGAAAACGTCCACTGACTGAGATTTCTTATATGGTCAAAAGGGGAGGGTCGATGCAGCTATTTTCAGACAACTGGTAAACCTCTTACCATAAAGGGGCTTCTGCCATTTACAAGTCTGAGAGCTTTCCAAGGGAATTAAATGTCATGACCAAGCATAGGCTGGACTGAGAACAGATCTGAGCATTTTGCACCAAGTTTTCAGATCAGAGGGTGTGTACACTTTGGGTGTTGGTTTTCCTGGTAAGTCTTATGTGCAATACTTGGAACCTTCCCCAGTCCTGAGTCGTCAGAAGCAAGGGAAGAACAGTGTTGTTATAAGAGAAGCTTTACAAATCGCCAGGAACATTGCCCCAAATTCTGCCAGTACCAACAGGCCCAAACCAAATTTTCAGATGCAAAGACTATTAAAGTCCAATTCGGTGGAGAAATGACCCGTTTCAAATTGACTGGAGACTCTAGGCTGCAAAGAAAACTCCAGACACTCTCACTGGAGACTAGAAACCCCACTGCTTTCCTAAGGGGCCCTGGGCAGTTCCGGGTAGAGACCTGGCTCTGCCTCTTCACTGAAATCCCTGCCTGGTGAATGGATTCCGAGCACCTGCTATGTGCCTCAGACCGTGCTGGGCACAGCGGACACCCTGGTGAACAAGACAGAGGAAGTCCTAATCTGCGGCTACAAGACGACTCTCAACCACTCGAAAAGAAAATCAAGAGGTGACACATGACCTGCTCAGAGAGCAGCTGTTTAAGTGTCACTGGTAATCCCTAAAGCTGAATGCCTCAATTTTTTTACATTTAAAAAAAATATATATATATACACTATAAATAGCAGTTCTGGCTTAAAGTCCCTCGTTCCTACAGATTCATAATCATATACATACTCAACTGAAGGAATCACTTTGAAAAAAATGATCCTTTTAATATGAGCTTTAAAATGAGATTTCTTTTCCCTCAAAGGGTTTCTCAAAACCTGCAAGTGTGTGTGACTGCAGCCACATGAACTCCAGCACTCAGACCCGTGGACGACTTTTCAGGAGTCTCCGAATCTCTGGGAGGAAGCAAATGCATCTTTCTGGCAGACGTGACCTGCTCACGGGAATGGAGACGGTTTTGCGGGTTAATGGCCAGAAAAGACCTCACGCGCCCTGAAGGCCCTGACTTGTGTGTCACTTGGAAAGAACAGAGACTAGAGCCGAACCACGTGCTGGGTGGAAGCTCAGTGTGTCTGCAACGGTCATGCGAACCTGAACCTGATCCCAGGTCTGCCTCAACTGAAGACCAAGAAGCATTCATTCATCAGGACTTACTATCTTGCAAAGGCAGGGAACAGTGGAGGGCAAGGTGACTTCTAGGGCCTCTTCCAGATCTGTCACTTTCCAAGTGTAGGATGCCAAGACTATCATTTCATTGTTTTACTAAAGACTAAGTTGAGAAGATAATAGTGAATCAGCTGCTTACTCCTCCAAGGTTTCACTACCACTGCCAAGGCATGATCTAACCCTCACTTATCTAACAGCAACCCCTACTTCCACCCCGACATGCCCCACGGTGGCACGGAGCACCCAGGATGCACCGAATAAGCTAGGGGCCACCATGGAGGTTTTCCGGGACCCGTGGCCCAGGTCAGTGCCGGTTCTGGTTACCAGCTTGCCTCAGTGACGTGTCCCGCCTGGAACCTGAGCTTGTTTCCTGGCAGCTGATCTGGGTGAGATTCAGGTCACTGAGCTCACTTGTCTGCCTTCTTCCCTACCTGCCAAGAGGGTTTCAGATATTCTGAAAAAACATCTTAACTGAGTCTAGTTTTCAAAATCTCACTCATCTGCCTTAAATTCTAAGCTTCAGAGGGTAGGACTGGGGTGGGGAGCCATGTCCAACTTCAGCCCCATTTTTATACCACGCCACATGCAGCTGGCAGGCCAGCAAGGGCAGCACCAGTTACACCAAGCAGCACAACGCCTTTACACCTGCCGGAGGCTGCTTGCTAAAGCACGTGCTGCTCCGAGCTGAAGAGGCCCCAAGTTATTTTTAATGGGCCCTGTCATTTCTGAGCGCTGCTTTTGGTAATTATTTCACACCCGGGCAATGCACCATGAGAGGGCTGGACTGCTGTCTGCATCTGACTCTCATTGCCAGAGCTCTGTTAGAGGACTGAAAGGAGCCCGGGGCAGAAGCCAGAAGGATGCGATTGAGTCCAGATCGTCATTCCCAGGATCAGGGAAGCCAACTCACCAACCCCTCCAGGCCTGTCGACTTCACGATAAAATGGAGCTCAAAATTACATACATCTTGCAGGAGAAAATGAAATGATGTCAGACAAAAAGGCCCACTGCTGGTTATGCAAAGGTAAGGGATTGTGACCAGGTCTTATTGCTTATTGCTAATATCTCTGAAACATTTAACGTAAGTGATGAGAGGAAAAGAAAAGAGCCTTTTGGAAAGGGACAAGGACACTGCTCCGACTTCCTTGCGCGGCCCTTCTGTGCTATGACAGCAAAGGTGCCCACTGTCAAAGGACAGGTTATGCTCCGGAGAAGGACACACTCCCTGGATGCAGGAAGGAGTGGCTGATGTAACTGCAGGTTAAGGGAAAGGGGGAAACTGGGTGAGCAGCCAAGGGCCATCCAGACCAGTGAATCTAAATTAACTACTCCCTCAGGGTCTCAGATCAGAGCTAAGAGAGAGGTCTGGGAGACTCTGTTGACCAGTGGCTCCTGAACTTTTCATCCCTGGGGACCACATGGACTAGGTTTTCTCCTATGGCCCCATGTTTCAAAAGGCTAGTCCAGAAGAGGGCATTTGCTTAGCAAGCATTTGAAAAAAAATGTTTACAATTGTCAATCTGAGGATTTAATCAGTGGGAGAAGATCAGCGTCACCACAGCAAGTTGATGTAATTATGGCCACCAAACACGCAGTTTTAATCAGCTGAGCATCTATCTAAACTAGGTCCATTCGGGTTTTTCAAAATATTAAGACACTCTGAATTTCTTGTGGATCCGGAAGCACCAGTCAGTTCAACACACTCATTCTACCCTTGAGGAAAGGAAGCCTGTACGATGCTCACGTAAAGAGCATAGTGGGAAAGAAGCCCCTTCGCATCCGGCAGACCTGGTCCTACACGGATTAGCCCCACAACACTCAGCCAGTCTTAACAGCTCAAAGCCTCTCACCCCTCGATCTTACGTGGGGAAGTGCAGAAATCCACTCTCCAGAGCTGGGAGGATGCAGTGAAATCAGGTATGTAAAAGGCCCAGCAGGGCTCAGAGTGGGGGCTCCACCAATGACAAGTGCCTCCATCTCGTCGTTACTTAGAGAATTCATACCGCGATGAGTACGTGTTCAAGAGGCAATTATTATTTCTAACCCAACATTTCACTGTCCTGTGATTCATGACTTCAGTGTAAGAAAGCCTAAATCATGGCTGTAGCCCCAGCCAGGTTCTTTCTGGGGAGCAGCACTTCGGCACCCCCAGATGCGTGTCTGGTGTGGCCGGACGTGACCTCATTAACAGGAAGGATGATCGGAGAACAGGGCTCTGCATCCAGTTTCTACATCCCCAAGGGACATAAGCCTTACGGCTGAGAAGGTGCAAAGCTTGGGGGAGCTCAGGACTGGGAGTTAGAGGATGCTGTGCCGGCTTTCAGCAGGCGCCTGAGGGTCAGGGTACAGCTGCTTTCAAGCCTCAGGCTGGTTCAAAACACAACCTGAGTTCAGAGCACACTGGGAGGCGGCAGCCGATGGCTCAGTTACCTGGCTTAGAAGTTTCTTTTCTGGCCTTTTGCTCCCTAGGGGCAGTGGTCTCCAAGACAGGGCGGGGGTTGGCCACCCTGGCCACCAGGTTGCTTACCCTCCGTGGGTGAATTGAATTTGGTCTCATTTACGAAGGTGGACAGGTCCGAGGGCTGCGGGTAGTCCTGTTTGTCAGCCTCCAGATCCACCGTCATGCACGTCCACTTCTGGCTGGTGACCGCCAGCTTCTCCTCATCAGTTGCGTGGACCACCGCGGAGATCACCGGCGGTGTTTCTGGGGTAGCTGCGGGGGTAGGGTCCTACCAGGAGAACAGAAGCAATCTCTTCTCTCATCCAGTCTCTGTGCCCACCCACGGGTCTGGGCCCCACCAACCAGGACGGGTCCCTGTCAAATTCCCCTGCTCAAAACTGTCCCAAGGAAACAAATTCTTTCCTCTATGAATTTCTTTTTCTAATGGCTTGTTTCAGGGGGTGAGGACCATGGGTTTCCAAAAAATCAGGATTCTGTGTCTTGGAGACATTCCTGCTCATTCATTTTGAGACAAATAAGGAAACTTTTACTACTGTCACTTTTTTATCAAGGCAGCTGTGGTCTTATGCCCACACAGTGCTTTAGGGCCTGTATGTACATCAGTATTATCATATCGCCTGACAACCCTCACGCCTGTCCTGGGAGGTGGACAAAGGAGGTCTCATCTCCGTTTCTACAGAAAGTGTGCAGCTGAGCAGGGCACGGTGGGAGCCCAGAAAAGTTACAGCAGAGGTGGCACTGGACTCAAGACCCTCTCCTGGGGCTGGCACCTCTCTGCAGCCTTGCCTTGGCCAGGGCCTCACTGGCTTGAATGGGCAGGTTGGGAGGCTGGTTTGTTTTATGACCTTGGCTGGCCTGGCATACACACTGGAGGAGACCCTTCCTCGGTCTGTAAACAGGGCAGAAGAAATGGCATCTATCTGGTAGAGTAACTGGTAAGAGACAGACAAGGACTCATATGAAGAGCCCAAGCCCCACTTCTGTAGGGGATGGGGCTCCTTTGTCTCCCCACGGTGACTCTGGTTACCTAACCCAGTGCTCTGGACACATATTCAGATCTTTCTCACTGTATGTTCATTTATCTCAGCAGACTTCCTCAACTTCCTTATATATTCATTGTAAGTTCTCAGATTAACTGGCCAGGATGGACCAGCACGACACCCATCGAATCCAACTAACATTTTTCCTGAACATCTTCCTACTCCTGGGACATACTCTGAAGTTTCCTCAAGGGAAGGGATCAAAACAATGTCTTGCAAACACCGAGGGATCCATCACTCAGGAGGCAAGAAGAGGGCACTGGAAACATGGCTTTGATGAGCAGAAAAGCAAGCTCTGTTGACTCGTGGGTTATAGAAAAGACATCAGCCTTAACTCGCCGGGTAACCAATAAAATCATAAATATCAAGGGAACATTATACCTGAGAAGGTGGGTCAGAGAGAGGAGACCGCTTTGGCGACTTTTTCACCCTAAATGTGTCACTGGAAACAAAATGAAAATGTAAACAGAAGAGACAGAGGCACCGAACATTCCAGAGCCAACGGAGGCCCAGAGTATCTGACCCAGCCCACCCCACGCCACTCCATTCTGACTTTTTAATAGATATGATTGTTGCCCCTGAGGGAACAACTCATCAGGCAGGAAATCTTGTAAGAGATGCCATTTTGGAGAGCTGACCCAGAAAATGAAGCTAAATTTACCCAGATGTTCTTATTTTAAAAAGCAAATTCTGGTGAGCAGATTAGTATACCTGGATTCACCCAGGAATGTCTGCACCAACTAAGGTGGGGGAGGGGATCTGAGTTCACGACACCAATTAACAGGATCCAATTTACAGAAGACCAATTCAGCGCAGCACTTAGACAACTGAAGGGGCCGTGCAGAAACAGGAAGGAAAGTTCTGGGCCTTCAGGGACAACTGGCAGATACTTTCCTACTTGCAGGAACTGAGCTTAAGGGATTCCCACACCTCTGAACTTTTGGGTAGGAGTCTGACTAAAGGCAGGGCCAGGGCTGAGATCATTTTTTTTTTAATTTTGGTAGAATACACATAAAGTAAAATTTACCACTTTAAACACTTTTAAGTGTACAGTTCAGTAAAGTACATTCACGTTGTGCAACCAATCTCCAGAAACCTTTTTCAGGGATGGAATGATCTTTTAAACGTCTTCTCCTAACCAAGGTCAAGGACTCTTTTCTCCCTTTCTTTCTCCTTCATATGAATAACTGGGGGTGGAGGTGGGGGAGGAGAGGGGAGGATGCAGGCAAAGGAAACATCAGCTCAGACTCCTGAAGGAGTCAGAAGGAAGGGACTTTTCATCCAGATGGTTCCATTAAGTCTGCTGGGTCGTCAGGGGGTCATTTCCACAATCAGAATGGCAGCTCCTCCACCTGCAGACCAGCCCCTGCCCCCTGGTCTCAGGCCCCTCCGTGGTATAGTGCTGCCCCCAGCAAGCAAAGGCTTGTGCAGTGGGAGGGGGTCCCCTCACCTTAGACCCCTCTCCCCTCCCCTGCTCTAAATGTTGACTGGTTGGATAGAGCAATTTGGCACCAAGTTCCTCCTTGTGTTCTCTCGAATAAAACACTCCAACAATGGCATTCAGTCAGGAAAGAAATACTATAAATGGTTCTTTACAGCATTTATGGCATTTGCCATACGAAAAGTGCAATCGCAGCTTGAAGCATATATTTATTCATGCATATAAATACACAACTGTGTGTTTTATAGTTGCTGAATGGCTCTAACATACTAAAGAAATCCCTTGGGCAGAAGAGAGCCTGAGAGACTCAACCCTATCCTGGGGCTGCTGGACATCTGGGACCAGATCAGCTTCCCTTGGAAGGATGGAGAGGCAGAGAAGATGCCAGTTCCTGGGCCCCTGGGAGCAGCCCACAAGATCTCTCCTGGCCAGGGAGGCAAAGCAGTAGACCTAGAGGTGGTCTACTGTTTGGAGCAGGGTGGCCCCCAGACGGCATGCTGGTACCCAGCCCAGCCCCACTGACCCAGAGCGGCCTGGTGATGGCTCTCACAGCCGTGTGCTCCACTTTGAGCCAACCCTGCATTCCAGGGGGCTCCCATACGTCTCAATTTGAAACAGTCCAAACGTCTCTGCTTGTGTAGCAAGAACAAGCAAAAGCAGTTGTGGCCCGTGGTTGGACTAGACGGTTATTTTAATGTGAAGCCACAATTCTTTGAGAGCAATCATCCACTAGCCCAATTCACAATGAAAGAATGAAATGAGATTTTTAAAAAAAATGTATGGGTTTCAGATGAAGACATTCAATACGTAAAGGGGGAAAAAAGTTCCACTGCTGACAAGCAGGCAGATGTTGGATAACCACGTTTTCACGGCCAAGCAGTCTCACTTAGGCCAGTCACGATGAAGCAGACAAATGGCCTGTGCGGCCAGGAAGCCCCATGCCCCGTCATCCCCAGGCCCGCCACAGAAATATGTACGCAGCAGTCACAAAAAGGAAATAAAAAGCGCTCAGAGGCAAAAACAAAGGCAGAAAAAAGCACGTTTGGCGTGAGAGGCAGATTCCATTAAATTTACTTACAACAGAGAACATACAGACATCACATCTTCAACCATCCTAAGACAAGAAGACAAAGAAAAAGAGAGACAGACAGAAGGAACTGACAAAAAAGGTAAACCTGCGGACAACCGGTTATTAACGGGTTAGGGCTGCAAGCGCCATCCACTGTAGGTTCTGCTTGGGAGTGTGGGCAGCAGCCCAGCTTTCTGGAGAGGGCCTTCCTCTCTGGGCTCCAATTACCCCATAAACTGTTGGTGTCCAAAGAGCTTTGTCACCCAAGTGTAGGATCCCAAGTCACCTGCACTAGAGATGAGACCTGGAGACGTGTTGGCTTCCCCGACCTCGGTTAGTGCTGGTGATAGAACAGGACAGAACCAAGCTATCCATGGGGAAGGAGGAGGTAATGGACACAAGTTGGCTCTCTTTCCAAAAATGAGAGAAATGGCTTTGTGATTTGGGCATTTCAGACTTCTCCTGTTGGAGGCTTAACATCAAGCTTCCAACAGGTTCTATGGGATCTTTATGAAGGACCTGATTAAGAAAAGTCCACATTTTTGGCCAGGACTGCCTCCTTCCCACCACCAGACAGAAGCAGGGTGATCCAAGGCCAAAGCCTGCTTGGGGACCCCCTTCTCAGGAAGCCTCGGGTTCTTCTCAAATATTAAATGCTCGGGGGAGCCCAGAATGAGAGGTAAACAGGTCACCCTGTCTCGATTCATGCCAGGTAGGCTGGGAGAGGCCAACAGCCATTGCGGAGTTGCTGCCAGAAGCCCGGTCTCCTTGGCCTTGTTAAATGACTGATGAGACTTCACGTGAGGGAAGGAGAAAGGCTCCAGGCACCAAAGTACACCACGGCTGGGCCAAAATCCTGGGAACGGACCTGCAGCCATCCAAGCTAGAGCTGGGTCTTGGGATGAATGCCAAGGCACAGACACGTAGTATTAAAGGGCAATCTACTTGGCGAGTGTTTGGAGAGCAGACCCGGCTATTAAAGGCCTCCTGGGGATTGTGGGGACTATCTCTCCCTTTCAGGTTCCACTGATCTTCTCTGGACCTACAGTGCCCGAGGACTCCCATCTATGAAGACAACTAGCCAGAGGGATGGAGACAAATGGGGGTATTTCTTACAAGTTGGCTGGGGTGCAGGGAGGGGCCCAGGCCAGACCTCTCACTCATGGGCCTCCGGAACCTACTCTGTTTGCCTCCTGGGGTAATGTCTCATTAATGGGCAGAAACAAATACTATCAATCTTAACAATATTTTAAAGGGCAGATCTCTTAGTTCTGAGGCCACTTCGAAAGCAAATCAACGTGCTAAAAAGCAAAAGCTAAGTCACCAACACAGAGGCTAAGCAGGTCTTCACTGGGCTGTTCCCTTTCTATGGGCTCCCCCACACTCTCCTGAAGTTGAAGGTCAGGTCTTCAGTTAGAAGTCAAGCTTTAGACCGCTGGCTCACGAAGGCAAAAGGTCAAGGACTTTAGACCCAAAGGGACATGTGGATGGGAAATGCCACCGATGGGTACAGAAAGGAATGACAACAGGTATCCTGCAGCAAACATGGTGGCCCTATCGCAAAAGGGGGAGGGGTTAGGGCAGCCCAGCCTCACCCAGGCACGTGAGCAAGGATCCCAGCCAATGCGCAGCCCCGCCTCCAAGCTTACCACCTGCACCCCTGAACTTACGTCTTGAGGGGCGTCTTCTTCTTCTTGGCGGGCTTGTTCAGCCCATCCCCGTCCACTCCATTGGCTTCGATGGCACTGGCTGGGATCTCAAAGGAGGCTGGGGATTTAGAAGGTGAGCTGGGGGTCTTAGAGCACGTCTTAAAGGGGTCAGTGGACTCATCACAGGCGTCTGGGTCAAAGTTGTATGATTGTTGGGGCAGTTTGGGAGACTCCTGCATTTTTGAGGTGGAAGAAAAAGGGTTAAAATTGGGGTCATCCCACTTGTCAATATCAAAGGTGTAGGTACCTTTAGCAATAGGGATGTCATTGGGTTCAGCGGGGGAGCTGGTAGGCGAGGCAGGAGCGTTGTCGAGTTTTTCGGGTGTTTTTTTCATCTTTGGCCTCCGTAGGGGCATTTTGGCAACTGGCTTTTTGCCTATCTTTTTGGTGGGAGGGGTGTTTTCCTGCTGGGTGTCCCAACTACTCTTGTCCTCAGAATAGTCAAACTCTAGCCTCACTGAGAGGCCTTTGGCTGGGGAGTCCTCCTGCCCCCCGCTATCTGACGGGGTCCCCTCCACTGCCTCCGGGACTGTGGCAGGAGGCAGTATCTTCCTTCCAACGGGGGGTGAGTTCTGCACTCTGCCACCCCCAGGAGCTGGGGGGACGGCCCCTTCTGCACCCTCTGAGTCCAGAGGGCAGGCAGCCTTGGGCAGAGCAGCAGGTTCGAAGGGCGCCTCCTCCAATAAGGCTGGTCCGGAACCTTCCGCCTTGGCTGATTCCGCTTTTGTCTCCGGTATTCGATGCTCCTCAGCGGGGACAGGACTCTCGTCGGCTGGCTCCTGCGGTGTCTCTTTCACTGGGGGGGTTTCTGGGGGTTTCTTAGTGGTCTGTTTCTTTTTTAAGGAAGGTGGCCTCGGTTTCTTAGTTCGCTTAAGGGTGCTGGACGCACTGCTCGAACCCGTGCTGTACGCCTCTGGGGCCGGGGCCGCGGCCTCGGTGTTGCCTGAGCAAGAAGCACCATCAAAGTCACTGGCTTGCAGGCTGAGCGACCGGGATAACGTGGACTTCGAGACGGGGACAGAGTCCGTGGACTTCCTCCGCGAGTTCACCTTGCAGTCCTGGTTCTTAGAGTCTGAGCAGCGTGGCTCCAAGGTCTGAAAGTTATCCACCAGCTCGATGTTGTCAAAGTCCAAGTTGTAAGTCCCGCTGCTGGCTATCGGCTTGTCTTCATCGAAGACGGCGGAGAGGGAGTGTGACGGAGGACGGAAAGGACTTCCTTCCACAGAGCTGCTAGGGGGGCCATCGGGGACGGAGACCGTCTCAGAACCGCATCCTGAGGAAATGGAGACAAAGCAGTCACTGAGGGACACGGGACACTTCGGAGAGTCTCTCATCCCGTGCCAGATGATCACCCTCTATCACCCCAGCCAACCTGCCCACCACACTGCTTGGATACAAACCCTGCTCTCACCCATTAGGTCCACCCCTGTGTAGGCTTACCCTCAGCTCCCTCATCTGTCAAATGGGAGCAATAAGGGCTGTTTAAGGAAGAGCTCAAATCACTCAGTTGTTCAAAACATGTTTACCAAACGCCCAGTCAAGACCAGGCATCGTTCTGGGAGCTGGAGATTCAACAATGAACAAAGCAGACAAAATCCTTGCCCTCCTGGAAGTTACATTCTTCAGGGAGAAGACAGTCAAGAAGCAATAAACAAGTAAAACATACAGCCTGTCCGATGGTGGTAAGTGCTGTGGAGAAAAATAAAGCCAGGGGAGGAGTGTTGCAATTTTAAAGCAAGGTAGCTGGGAAAAGTCCTCCAAGGAGAAGACATTTAAGCCAAGATCAGAAATGAGGTAAATGCATGAAATGGGGATATCTGGGGAGAAATATCCTGGGCAAAGGGAATAGCAAGTGCAAAGGCCCTGGGGTAGATGCACGCCTGGTGTGTTGCAGAAGTATCAGAGGCCAGTGTGGCTAACGCAAGGGTGAAGAGCAGGAGAGGAAGACACAGAAGAAATGTAAGGAAAGCATAATGAGCCTTCAATAACTATTAGCTGCTATCATCCTCTAGCCCACTCTTGACTACTCAGAGCCTTTATGTGGCGGCCCCCAGACAACTGCAGCAGGACTGAGCTGCCACCCATCCTGACTCCAGGCATCCCCTGTAATCTCTCCCTCCAACCCTGCCTGTCATGCTTCTCTCATTCCCTCTCATCTATTCTCCCTCCATCTTTTGCAGCTTCCTCTCGGTTTCTTCACCCGCTTCACCACTGCCAGCCAAGGAGGCAGCTCCTTATTTTAAAACACACTGCAGATACTCCAAATGCCAGCAAAGAGATACTCCATCATCTCATGACCCCACTGCTCCATGGAGATGCATCCAGCCTGGTCTTGGCTTGGCTACTCTGGGATCTGCCTGCACCAGGTGGCGCCTTGCACGCATTTCTGGGTTCACAGCTGTCCTGAGCCGTCAAGATGCCAGAAAACGATCGGCCAGAGAACTAAAAACATGTCACTAGACAAAGGAGGGTGAATGTTGCAAAGTGGTTGGTAGAAGAAGGAATTAAAGAGCTGGCACATATATGACTTGGTGCAGCTTTCCCAAAGTGTGTTTTACTGACAAGAGTTAAACCCCGCAGTACCCACCCTAACCCCTGCCGGTGGAGTGGCCAGATGAAATATAAGATGTTCAGTTAAATTTGAATTTGGATAAGTGAATATGTTTTTGAGTATAAATATGTCCCATGTTCCAATCATTCATTGTTTATCTGAGATTCTAATTTAGGTGGGTGCCCTGTATTTTTGTTTGCTAAATCTGGCAGCCCTCTCTCTCATTCCAACAAACAAACAAGGTTTGGGAAATGCTCACTGAGACCCGAACTGCCCTCTCACTGTAGATTTTCTCAGAGCAATTGATGCTCACTCCTGCAAACCCCGAGGTGGGGAGCACTCTGTGCTTACCAAGCTTTGCTCACAAGCTAATCCTTCCCTTGGAGCACTTGGCAGAGAGCCCCGGCAGATGAAGCGCTGCCCAGGAGATGACAACACAAGGAAATGTCCAGCCTCCTGAGTTCAGGAACTGGTCTGATTTTTCCTTGTTTTCCCCAGGCTTGTCACACTTCCTCTTGCAGGCTCAATAAATGCCTCTGGAATTGAGAGCACCTTCTGGAAGCTATGTCTACTCGCCAGCCATGGTTTCAAACCTTCCCTTGTCTTCTGCATCCAAAGCCACCCCTGGCCCTACTTGGTTGCAGCCAGATGTCACAGAAGAGGGAGCACTTGCCTGAAAGCCTCTCAACCCTGTCGGCCAAATGACTCCTCCAGGTCTTGAAAACACTCTAGCTTCACTGCCATCTCAAAAGACGATGTCCCCTCCCTTCTTTCTAAAATCAACTCCCTCCCTATTTCCTCCAGGGACTGGCACCCTCAGGCATCCCATCCTCCCATCAGCAGCTGCTTTGCCTCCCCGCCCTGGACACACAGTACAGAGGGCACAGAAGGACCAGGGGGCCCAGGGGACCCAGGGGACCAGGTACTTCAAGTGGGTCTTACAGGAGAGTCTCAGCCCATCCCATCATTTCCAGAGCAAGGCCCACAACCGCCAACCTGCTTTGGCTCAGGCTACTACGCATGCCCCGGCAGCCCAAGGAAGGAAGACTTCCAAGGCCCTTCAGATGTCAGGAGTTCTCCCCAAACCGTGCAACAATCAGCAGATACTCAGCTTAACCATCTGCTCACTGTTTCCCCAGAAGAAGAGCTCTCTGACTGCTTCACGTGGCTTTCCTCTTGCAAAGGACATACCCTAATTAAATCATCAAGGACCAGGAAATGGAACCTTGCTGCAGGGTTTCTCCACCTCGGCACTGTGGCCATTTCAGGATGGTTAGTTCTTTGTCTTGGGGGGCCATCCTGTTTATTGTGGGATGTTTAACAGAATCCTTGACTTCTGCTCACTAGATGCCATTAGCGTCCTCCACCCCTTAGCTCTGAAAACCAAAAATGTGTCTAGAAATTGCCAAATGCCCCCTTGCAGGGCAAACAATCCCTGGTTTGGAACCAATATCTTACTGTCCGGTGACCAGAGCAGGGCTGGGAGAGCATGATACATGATCCCTGCCACATGCAGGCCCTGATTTTCCAAAGCTATTGTATTCCAATAGGATTCCCAGTCCACCCCTGCAAACTCTGTAAACCCCTGGATTTCTAAATGTCCACACACCTTACCCAAAGACAATGTATCCATTCATCCCAAAAATAACCTGGATGCCTCCCATTTGCCAGCCACTGTGAACACAGAGGCAAGGAAGGACAAGACTCCAGATGGATCCACTCACGTGAACCTGTCCTCTGCCTCATGCACCCTGACGGTGCAGATCCGAACAATGCTTGCCCTGAGACCAACGTCCTGCCCTGGTTCCAGGTTCTGCTCAGTCTGAGCACAAAATCAGCATCCTTGGCTCATGATATGTGAAGGCTCACCAGGCAGTTCCTGGTATGTTAGTCAGCTCCGGACAGCAGAATAAAGTCCACCAGCTGAAGGGCTTAAACAATAGACATTCATTCTCACATAGTTCTGGAGGCTGGAAGTCCAAGCTCAAGGTTTCCACAGGCTTGGATTCTCCTTGGCTTGCTGGTGGCCGCCTTCTCTGTGTCCTCACACGGCCTTTTCTCCGTGTGAGTTCATCCCTGACGTCTCCTCTTCTCCTTACAGGGACACCAGCCTTAATGGATTAGTGCTGTGCAATCTTGTTTAACCTAATCATCCCATAAAGGTCCTATCTTCAAATACTGTCACATGGCCGGGAGGTGGGGGTGTGAGGGTTAGGGTTTCAACATCTGAATGGGGGGAACACAACAGCAGTCCATAACGCCAGTGCGAGGCCACAAAATCCCTCAAGCTAAGGAAAAAAGAAATGTATCTGGAAACAAGAGGGAATTCCAAGGAAAGGGAGAAAGCCATTAAGGGGCAGCTGATGTCACCCAACTGTCACCCTGCTGTCTTCAAAGGCGACATCACTTAGCCTTGCTGACTGTCTGTAATTGGAGCACTTCCTGCCAGCTGTGCTGGGCTTCTGTCTCCCGTCTCCCCATCCCAGATAAGCTCACTCTGGGCAGGGATCTACGGGCCAGAGGCCGAAAGGTGCCAAGACGAGGCACTCCCGCACTCGGACTCTTAGCTTAAACTGACATATCAGGGGTAAATGATCTTGTACTCAGGGAGCCTACCTCTGCATTCTCCAAGGACATGAATAATAATCGACTGCAATTAATGTTTATTCTAGAAAAGACCTCCATTTTAGTAGGCTAATGAAATATAAATGGAGCATTACTTGGTCTTTATGTGGCATTTTGTCGGCAGCTGTGGGCACCTCAGAGCAAGTCCATGATGAATTACGGTTTTCCCAAAATTGCCTTATTGTTAGACAAACCTGGGACACTCACTGAAACCCCAGACTCCCGGCTCCTCCCTGGAGAAGGAATTCAGCAGGGCTGGGATTGGGGCTCAGAAACCCCGTTTTCACAGGCACCACAGGAGGCTCCTTGAGCAGGGAAGTCGGGGCTTGGCTGGCCCGTTTCACCTGCTTCCTATCCAGACCTGGCCCAGTTCTTAAAATCTCCAGGGCGATGTTTTCATATTTGGCCACAGACATGGTTTGGAGGATAAGCTTGATGGCTTGAATTGGGTCTTTGAGGTGAACTCTGATTACTTATGGGGACTCAGAGGTGCGAGGCGTCAGGGCGAGTGGAAATGACAGGCAGATGCAGTCCCTGGGTGTCCACCCTGTGATGTGGTCATTAAACCAGAATGGACCAGCAAGAGAGGCAGGCAGCCCATGCAAAGCTGGCTCCTCTCCCAGACCCCGCAGGCCTTCAGGCTCTCACAGAGACCCTCCTGGGCCCCGAGGACCCCCACCTGGTGGGTCTGTGCCTGCCGCTTCCTGGACACCTGCTCTGATCTCCCATGTCTATGCTCCCAAACCTCCATTCGGTTCCCAAAGGCTAAGGAGAAATAGCCCCGCTCGAGGCACTGTGAGTCATGACAATTGACTAGGGTGACTCATCGAGAGATGGAGAAATTCTCCCTGAAAACCAGGTTGTATCCGCCTGAGCTGGACATCAGGTGCAGTCAAGACTGGAGTGGGCTCTTTAAGGGAAGTCAATGTGCATCCCGAGGCTCAGGGCCCCGCCAGGCTCTTGGTGTGCCCACCCACGGTGCCAACCCCAGGCAGGTTATTCAACTCCTCTGAGGCTCGGTTGTAAACCAGGCATTCTTGAGAGGATGAAACAGGAGGAGCATGTAAGCACTTAGCCCAAGACACAGCAGTGCCAGGAAACAGCAGCCGTGGGCCCTGACCCCTGCACACGCCACAGTGACACCCACTCCCTGTGCCCCTGCCCCAGGGTAGGAAGAGCTCTCACCTGGCCAGGCTCTCAGATGCCTTGCCCAACACCAAGAGGCTTCCTGTCTCTGTGGGGGGCACTCCTGCACGGGAACCTCAGAGGCGATGAAAGCAAGTGACAATGTGTACGGAGACGGGGCCGGGGCAGGGCCGCTGAAAACAGAAGCCCCCGGGTGCAATGAGCTCCCTTCTGGGTCAATCTGCAGACAGTGGTCCACGCACTGCCATCTGGAGCACAACTGGAGCCTCAGCAAGGCCACCCTT
Organism: Camelus ferus; assembly: GCF_009834535.1. Lineage (NCBI taxonomy): Eukaryota > Metazoa > Chordata > Mammalia > Artiodactyla > Camelidae > Camelus > Camelus ferus. Next base: position 8,968,051 of record NC_045706.1, read on the forward strand.
CCCACGGGGCAGAGAGGGAAGGTGGAGGGCTAGCAGGGCGCAGGTGGCTCCTGTTTCTTCCAAGGCCCTCACGTGGGCCCTCCCTGCTGGGCTTCTCCTGGCAAGAAGGAGCCAAACACCCTTCCCCGTGGGGAACCACGTCTCCAGAGGGAGGGCCACTGTCAGAGTGAAGGCACTCCTGGTCCCACAGACGGGCTTCCCTCACTGACCATCTCCTTGTCCCCATCTGGCAACCACTTGGCACGCCCTTTGCCTCAGATGCTTAAACACACCAGCTTGCTTCACCTGCACAGAGACCAGCCTGGTTTCCAAACGGAAGGCAGTCGAGAGGTGGGGGTTCTGATCCCACAGCCCCTCACTTACTTTGAGACCAAGGGCAAGGTCTGAAAGGTCCACATCTCACTGGGAAGCAAGGGACCAGATGCCCCGTAGAAGGATGCTGTGAGCACTGGAGATCACTCCCTTGCCTGAGTTGGAGATGAAACCTGCAAAGAACCCAGCTAAGGCCAGCCACAGGGCGGACGCTAAATGGAGCTGTTATTTAATGATGTGACATTTAATCATGCCCTTTGGTGGCCAGTTTGAGTTTCTAATAATGCAGCCACAGCCAAGTGTCCTGATCATAGGATCATGGAAAGTTGGAGTGGGAAAGATCTCAAGGACTTGAGGTCACCTTCTTCATTTTACAGATTAAGAAAACTGAGCTCAGATAAACTGTATCCTGGCCCTGCCCAGATGAGGGGCAGAAGCAAGGTGGCCACCCATGCCTCATCCATCCTCCTGTCCCGTGGGGCATGATCACGTGGGCAGGACCCAAGGTAAGGGGATTAGTTTGTAAAATGTAGGTTTCCAGGAGGAAAAATCAGGTCTTTATTTACAGCCAGAGGTCTCATCTATTATTTCATGTGTTTTTTTGGCACCTTTCACAGCATCTGTGGGCACTGTGCAGAGGAGCCAAACAAGAGACTTTCCTCTCTCTCCTGCGGTTCCCAGAAGGAAGAAGCCGCCTTCTCCTCTGGACACCTCTACAAGCAAGCACAGCCGCCTCCTCAATCTGCATAATGTCACATGCAGTCCGCAGACGGGACAGCAGACTTTTCCAGCGAGTGCAGTGAATCGAATGGGTCTTTGTACAGCCCAAGCCAGGGGGGCTTCAGGCAGACACAGTCCCGGCTGTTAATTCCCCCTATTGTATATTCCGCAGACACGTGGCTTCACTGTGGTTTTCCAAGGAGGAAAAGCATAAAGTCAAACTCCAACTGCTGTGATCAAAAGTTCCACGGGGCTGTGACTCATGGCCATTACGGCTCCCACTTCCGGCGGGCTTCTCTCTTATTCCTCCATGATGCTCTGTCTTTCAGAAACTGCCATCGAAGCAAGAGGCAGGCGTGTTGTGCGTGTGTTTGTGTCTTTAAGAATGGAGACTGTTCTTTGCTTTGTTGAAAAAGAAGTCAGGCAGAAGGAACAAAGGCCGAACAAGAGAACAGAAGTGGCGAACCATCCCCAGAAGCAGTCAGGATGCACGACTGGAAATCCTGGAGGACACACATGTGCCCGCAGCAGCGGCCTGGACACTGGTGCTTGGGGTGGACCCTACACTGTGATGTGCCTTCATTTTTTTTCTAAAGTCTTTTTTTCTAAGGTATCTCACACATTTATAGGCATGAACTTATTACACCCACAAAAAAGGATCATTTAGTCTTTTCTTTTTTTTTTTTTTGGAGAGTGGAGGTAATTAGGTTTATCTATTTATTTATTACTTTTGGCGGAGGTATGGGGGATTGAACCCAGGACCTCGTGCATTCTAAGCATGCACTCTACCACTGAGCTATACCCTCCCCCCAGGATCATTTATTCTTAATCACACATTTGACCTAAGGATTACAATGTGTTTGTCACTCAGCCACTTTCCATTAAAACCTCAGGGCGAATTTCTTTACAATATTATAAGAAATAAAATTTTCATATGCATTATTATATGAAAGATGTAAAACACTCAGAAACGTAAGCAGCCCTTCCTGCTTCTTCCCCACCTTAAAATCAATAATTACCCTTAAAATTCCAATAATTACCCTCTCAAGAGCTCAACACCAAGGCTAGCTGTGCAGAATCAGACACTACTAAATCATAAACTGTCAAAAAGGGGAAGGATGTGAAAACTGCACTTACCAGATACCAGCAAAGGTGACTCTCCCTCCGTCCCCCGCATCGGGGGCATGTCTGCGTAGCAACAAAGCCCCAGCAGTGTCTACCCGAAAACACGACCAGCTTGAAGCCAGAGCCGGCAGAAAGAATTCCACCCATTTCTTTCTAAAACCAACATTAAGGTCAAAACGGTTTTTTATTTCACTCTGGCCAGGGCGAGAGTCCAGATGGAGGCCTGGACCCCTGGTCTGTCTCACCTGGGGCAGCCTCGTGCACAGGTGTGTGGACAAGCCACCTATAAGTCCCCGCCCCATCCTCGGTTCCTCCTTCACTGAAGGGCGCAAACACAGGCACGGTCAGCCTTGGGAGGGTGGGCCCAGGAGGTGGCTGTTCCCAGGCACCTCACTGCCAAGGGCTGCAGCCTGAGGAAGCCAGAACGCGGCACTCTGAAGTTCCGGGACTAGATCAGGCTGTCTGGGTCTGAAGACGGCACCACCTGGCCCCCTGACTGGCCTGCGGGGCCATTTCTGGGACCACATGGTCCCGTGACCAGCCTGTGGGGCCATTTCCGGCAGTCCCCATCTCCTTCCAGGCCTCACGTTACACTTTCATGTTCGAGGTGGTCGCATCCCTGCTGGTGTGACTGGAGTGCGCACACAGAGAACTCCAGCCAGGTGTGCAGGCTGGAGCCTGGGGACCAAGATCTGCCCCATCCTCCCCCACCCCCAACCCCAGGGGTCACCCCATCTGAAAGGTACATAAAGGTTAGTATTTTAAGCCACACTAGGGGAGAAAGGATGTAGGAAAATAAGAAATCAGATAATTTGAAGTTAATGAGGAATAAATAAACGAGTCATCCTTGCACGGATTCAGCCATCTGTCACTTTACCTTCTTGACCATTTACTAAATACCCCCAAGCCCACGGGGGCTGTGTTCTTTAATAAAAGTGCAGATTTACATGGCGATTCATAACTAATGCTCTTCTGGGAGTAGGGACCAAATATTTGAATCCAAGATTGCACCAGAAAATTCCAATACCCACTGCCCCTCTCAAGCCCAGTTCTGAGTCCGAGAGGCACCCAGAGCTAAATGAGTGGTTTCCCAGAGGCCTCCCCTAAATTCTGCAGAGCGAACACAAAGAACCCACCGTATCTCTGCACAAAATATACAGCCCAGAGTGACAGGCTCCAGCAGCTGGCAACAACCTAAGGAGCTCCCACGACAGCCCCTGGGGTGGGTGTCCTCCTCCAGTGGGGCCCAGAGGAGCTGCTGTGAGTGGCATCGGGGCTCAGCCTCAGGGCTGCTCCCAGGCCTTCCCCAGGGGCACCTGACCCTTGGTTACCTGGTTCTTCCGGGGGAGGCTGTGCGCTGACCTCAGGTTCTGGAATGACTTCGGAGGGTGGCGGGGGTGGGGCTGGTGGAGCTTTGACAGGGGTCGTTGACTCCGGAGTCTCAAATGCTTCTTCAGAGTCAGAACTCCTGATGGAGAAAGAGAGGGGAGAAGCACAGGTTAGACAGGGGCCAGGGCTGCATTTGCTCCGGGGGACCAGGGGCCAATGCCTGGGAGCAATGCGCAGCCTAATGACCCCTCCCGGGACTGGTGGAGCCAGGCCCACCGCCCAATTAGTCGGCAGGAGGCCCGCTGCAAGGAAAGTCATTTCTCAGCGTGACTCCCAGGAGTGAATCTCATTATCACCAGCTTTGTGCCCAAATGATAGATTCTTTGAACTCAGCTCTACTCGAAAGACATATTTCTGGCCTTAATGGCAAACACAAACAGTGGGATCTTTTGATCTTGGAATCTTGGCATGCGTTACGCAGCATCAGTTCAGTCAAACTGATATGGAAGAATTCCCGGGGACTGTGGTTCCAACACATCCAGAGGATCTCCGCCCCAAGAAACAAAATCTCATTCGACCTCTGTCTCCCTCACCCCATCAATCTCTCCCACTGCCCCGCCTTCCAAGCATTTCTCATAACTTACTATAGACTTACTCACTTTCTAATCATATTATCTTTCTCCTCTATTGAGCTGAAAAGGCCAAGAGGGCAGCCTTTTTGTTTTGTTTTGTTCTTTTGTTTATCACTGCATCCTCAAGCCTAAACCAGGAGGCGGTGAATAAATATCTATTAAGTGAATGAATGAATGAAAGCTGGCAAGCCAGCTGGAGGTTGGGACTGGGCTAAGCCAGACTAAGACACAAAGCACAGCCCGCTGATCCCTATGCTGTGAAAATGGCCCTTGCTGGTCTGCCACAATGTCTGCTCTCAGGAAAGATTCTTCACCCTGAGAAATGAGCCAAAACTCCACCCAGAGGACGTCACACCTAGGAACAAGGGGTAGCCGCTCACCAAACTAAAGCCTTATCCCGGGCTCTAGAAAACCCAGAGCAGACAGCCCTTCTCCATCACCCTGCTTCCACCAAGGACTCAATTTCAGGCCAGAAGGGATGAGGCGTCCCCACATCACTGAGCCAGGCATGTGTCCTCAGGCTGGAGGACAGCTCTTCACTTGCTCAGGACACCCAGGGTCCACAGTCCTGGCCCCACCTCACTCGGAGGATGCCGGCGTGCAAGAAGCAGCAGCATCACCTGGGCTGATTCCCACCTCGGGATGTTGTAACTAGACCAAAATGCCATTTATTTATTCGCAACAAGGAAGGTAATTATCAAGAAGGTGGATACTCAGAATTGCGGCTGGCACAAGGGACCCAGAGGGGAATTTAGCAGGAAACATAATCAGAGGGTGATGCATCAGGTGTGTATAGTATAGAATGTGAAAAGCACTGAGTGCTGAGCTCCCACGAGGGTCAAAGGACCAGTGTCCTCTGCTGAAGTCAGCATCTTCTAAAGACCATCTGCCAGCTAGCGGAAGGCACCGGTACCAACCAAACCCTCCACAGTCAGCCAGGACAGGAAAAAAGAGCCACTTGGTGAGCTCTCCTTCAGAAAATCTACATCGATGTTTTCATAACTTGTTTGTTGGAGACTCACTTTATCTGAGCCAAAGATCCCTAACCCTCATCCTTCTAAGACCCTGGTTCCTCCAGCCAGCCACAAAGCCCTCAGGACACAAAGGAAAGAACAGAAACATCAGAGCTGCTTTGGATGGGATGCAATGAGCTGAAGCCTTCATACTATCAAATTTCACAAGTAAAAACTTGGTTCATGCAAACACAATAGGAGCCATATCGACTTTTACAAACACACATTCATATTTAAGGACTCAGCTTTTGTAGAGGAGAATTTCAGATCCTCGCCTGGACAACAACAAATCTAGGTGCCTGAAGTTTTGCAGAGTCAAAAACCAAGGAAGTTACACAATTAAGCATCAAAGAGGAATAAGAGTTTGGGCCCACCTGGTGGGCCCTGGGTGTCGCCCTGGCCCCCAGCCTTGCACACGCCAGGGGCACCGTTGACGAGACACATGGGGACAACTTGCCTCTTGCCCGAGTTTTCTTGAAGGACCTGCAGACTGGAGTCTCCACTGCCCGTCACCGTTGTCCACATCCACCGGGCCCATTCCACCGGGGGCCACGTCTGCCAGAAGGCAAAAGCCATCTCCACTGAAGAACAGCTTCTGTCCCCCAAATTCCCAACCCTAATTCCCTTGCTGGTATCTGTGGGGTCTGAGTCTCTTTAAGACGCCGCGAAAAAGTTAGTCGCGTCACCAGCCACAGATGCCATGAGCTTCTCCAGCTTCCAGCAAAGACACGGAGGGAGAGGCTTTGTGCTCCTTCCGTGGTTTCTGCATCCCTGGGCCCTGGCAATGTGTGGCTTTAGAGCACAAAGAGCCCCTGATCTTTCCCAACAGCACAAGAAAGCAACAGGCAGGGCCGGACGCTGGTGGATTCAAGCTGCTGAATGCCAATGAGGTCTCCCCTGCTGCAGCTGCCCAGCCCGCACACCTGCTCAGAAGGGACCACCATTCACCGCTGCCCTGTGTGGAGGCAGTGTGGTGGGGAGTAGAGGGTACCCCAAGCCCCTGTGTGACTCCTTGCCTTGTTTACCATGAACTATTTCTGCATCAAAACACCAGATGCTACCAAGGACCCCTGGAAAGGCACGCACTTCCGGAGCTGCCTGTGGTGTTTTCATATCTTCACACCCTCTCCCAGGAGCAGAGAGCAAGTTAATTAGAGGAGGCTGACGGCAGCTTTTTTAATTAGCTCTTTTTTCCCTATTCAGTTTCTCAGGGGGCTCAAAAACATTCCTAAGAGCAGGGATTTCTGTAGTCCACCCACAAAGAGCCTGGCCATAAAAATAAAGCAGCATTTCAGAGTCCCAATCCATAAAAGCAGTTCCTATCGGCTGTTCAATTATGTTTTTTTTCAACTAGAAGAAACTAAAGTACAAGAAATTATTCTGCAAAGGCTCTGCACATTTTCAAAATGAAAAAGAAACTAATTTAATTTGCCACGAAGCTGCATCAGAAAGAGAAATGTGCCATTACAGTCTACTAAAATGTTTCTAAACTATAGGAGAATATATTTAGCAGGATATGCATATGTTATGTTCGCCATATAAGTAAATGTGCAAATATATGCAAATACAATAAGATATATGCATTTCCATAATGCAATGATATACCTCATAATAGCCAGGCATGAAATACTAATGACTTTTAATTCCCAGCATGAAAAGCATTCTAATAGCTATCTCATGCTGAACTTTTTGTTGTGTGTCAGGCACTAAACTAGGCCATTTGTACACTTCTCTATTATCTACAAAAATATCCTGCTGGAGAGCAGACCCATTTTACAGATAACACAACTATGGCTTAGAGAGGCAAATTCCTCTGCCTGAGGCCACCTAATTAATAAGCTAGGGAAGGCAGGGTTCCCATCTAGAACTGTCTGCCTCTAAAATCAGTGCTCATCTGACTACATCAATGGCTTCCAAACTTTTTTAGCAACAGAACTATTTTTTCCCCAATGAATCTAACATGAAATTCCTATGCAGAGAGAAAAGTAGTATTTCATTTATTTTGTTAGCTCAGTTTACAATATATTCTTACTATGAAGTCTATCGTTGAGAACAATTAAGTCATTTTGATGAACCTGAAAATCTGACAAGCGGGGTTGGGGATGCCAACTGCAGCACTGTACCTGCTGATTTCTCTCCTGGTTGCACATTATTAGGAAAAGTCCCCATCCGTAAGGATGAGCAATTACAAACAGCACCTGTTTTTAACAGCTTGTCCTGTGATCGTGGGACGTTCTTTAATAAGGCGGATAGGGCAAGAGAGCTACCTAACTGGGCAAAACCGGATTAATCTCTCAGCACAAGGCCATATGCTGGTGGTGTCCAGCGCCACACCGCATGCGTGTCCAGAAGAGAAGGAAGGATGGAAATGTGTGGCCAAGTGTGGACAGACTGCGCTGGCTGCTGAAATCTGAGTCTGCCAAGCTTTCCCTGTGTGTTAGTAAGGCTTAAAAGCATTTTTTTCAAATATTTCCTTAGATTTTGGAGCATCGCTATAGCGCTCTGAAGCCCCACCGAGCACAGTTTGAAAACCTCCGCTCTACACAATGACAATCCAGTCCCTCCATAGATGGCACGTTGGGTCAAAACGGAGTATTTTGTGGAAACTGTCCCCAGAGCAAGACAGTTAGCTGGCAAAATGGAGAGCCCTCTGGGCTATTAACCTATATTTTTGGTTTGGTTTAAATATGTCTGTGTTTTACTTCTATAAACTACAACCACCGAGAGGATCAGATCAGCACTCACAATACAAATACATAATATAACATAACACAATAAAGTTAGTATAATATATAGAATGTTGTAAAGTTAGTATAATATAATTAACGTATTATATACACACATACATGTATCACAATTATACGTGAGTGTGTACCTATAAATCAAACATCATCAGAATCTCTTAATAAAGCAGAGCTATAAATGCAGTTTCCAGCATATTATTAAACGGTTACATTTTGCTTAAGTTTTACTAGAGACAATTTAAGGGTTTGGGAGAATAAATTTCAGAGGCCATAGAATCTTCAAACTTTGAAGCGGGAAGAAAAATTAGAGACTATTTCCTACTCCAACACACTTTTCACGTCTATTTAAACAGGTGAGGAAACGGAGGCCTGGAGAGCTGACCTGACTTCCCCAGGTCACGGGCTCTTTCATGGCAGAACCGCGGCTGGACGTCCCAGAGGACCGGGCTTGCCTTCATGAGACACTGCCTCCAAATAGGAGCTTCTTTCCCTAAATATAATGCTCCTCCCACCCAGGCAATCTGAAGTTACTTACACTTAAAGGTTACCTGATTATCCAGACAGTTTGTGCTTAAGCATTGCTAAAGAGGAAAGGGTATCGCCACACTCAGATCTATTTCTAGAGCAATTCCTCAGAATTCCAGTTTGCAGTTCCCACAACCAAAGTGATCCAGGGGCACAGGTCCTTGCCACCACCCACCAGGGTTGAAAGCACACAGTGTGGGCACTCTGGTGGCAGGGGCTCCCGTGACACGAGCCCCACCCTCGAGCTCCTTGTGAAGGGACCACGGAGAGAGAGAGAGAGAGAGAGAGAGGCATGAGAGCGCCTCCTCCCTGCCCTTGAAGACAAATGCAGGGAAAGGCAGAGCACTGGCCCAAAGCCCCGAGTCAGGAAGGAGGGCTTGCATCCTCCAGGCCAGGGGACCATCTGCCGTCCTGAAGACAGAGGGACACCTTCCAGAAATGAGTCTGATCTCTCAGCGGATCAGATCAGCTCATTCATCTCTGCATCTCTTGTAAGAGTTGGATGGATATGTGCATGAGCGGACATCTTTGACATTGCTGTGCACTAAATTCTTTGTATCAGAATATTCCGACTTAGACAGCTTTATCAAGAAACACACACTCACACACACACACACACAAGCACACACTTCCCTCCTGCCTAAAACAACTTGGCCAGATGGGTCATTTTTTCAGGCTGGCTGAAAAAGGTCTTTCACTTTATTTTTTTAATATTATTTTTTATTGACGTGGAGTCGATTTACAATGTTAGTTTCAGGTGTACAGCAAAGCGATTCAGATATACATACTTTTTATCAGATTCTTTTCCATTATATGTTATTGAAGAAATTGAATATAGTTCCCTGTGCTATACAGTAGGCCCCTGTTGTTTATCTATTTTATATATAGGAGTGTGCATCTGTTAATCCCAAACTCCTCATTTATCCAGCCCTTTCCCCTTTGGTAACCATAGTTTGTTTTCTACGTCCGTGAGCTTATTTTTGGTTTGTAAATTAAATTTGTATCTTTTTTTTAGATTCCACATATAAGTGATATCATATATTTGTCTTTCTCTGTTCCTCCTGGATATAGAAAAGGAATTTGCTGAGCAATATCACTCCTCCACATACAGGTAACAGGAGAACGTGATTTCAACACAATCAAAGGCTGAGATGCTTCTTAGACCGTCAGATGCTGAGGAGCCCACAGTCAGGTTCTGTCTCCCATGAACACAAAGCTAGCTCTGGCGAGCCAGGTGGCTAGGATTTTCCAGCCTGAAACTCTAGGGAAAGCCAAGGGAGATGCTGACGCACTTATCTTCAGACTCCCAGCGCCTAGCGTCTGCTGGGTAATAAGGCAGGTCCCTTATTTTCAGATTCAATTAGCTATCGCTTGGTGGCTACCGTTGAGATGTCAGCAGGGTTCAAAGGGGCACTGCAATCAACACTCAGGCTGCCTCTGGGTTGGGCTGCAGCCCTAGTGACAGAAGTACAATGGGAAAGGGGAGGAGTATACACGGACTGAGGAGCCCCACAGACCTGGTGACGGCCAGCTGCAAACTGATTATGAAAGAAACAGGAACCGAGTCGATAACTAAGGTAAAAGTGGAATTTACAGAAAGGCTATGGTGGCTGAGGAGTCAGACCTGAAGAGACTGCTAGGAGCATCCCACTGGCCCACCTTGGGTCGTTTGCCCATCTTTTAGCTGGAAGAGGGCGGGGAGCCCAAAAAAATAAGCGACCCATCCAGACCCAAGTGGAATGGAGGAGACAGACTGTCCCCCAAAGAAATAAGGAGTTGGAACTGAATGGTAGTCGTCCACAAGCGCCCACTACAGTGTAACTACAGCTCCGTCTCTCACTGGAACCGTGTGACCTTAGGCAAGACACCTGACCTCCCATGCCCTTGGACTGATTGTCCAATAAGTGGGGATAATAACTGTAGAGATAATGCATCCCCCTTATTACTGCAGCTCCTGACTCTGCCCTTGGCCTCCAAGCATTCGGGAAAACGCAATTCGCTAGCAAGTTGAGTCTTCTATCTTATTTGGTTGAAGCTACTGAGCTGGGAGTGACAGAGCATCTGGAGGCTGCTACACACAGTGTGGGATGGCCAGTCTTGCCAGGCGGTCTGTGGACACAAGTGCATCCAAAAGCATGTGGACATTCTCAGAGTCACACCTTCTTTTGAGGTGCACACAACCCAGGTTCGCCAGGGACAGGGGAGAAGGCTTGGTGTGCGCATGTGTGGGTGTGTACGCATGTGACCGATGAAACATTCCCCCCGCCCCAACACACACACATACAGTTAGTTTCGAAATTGACTTAATTGCAGAGACACCAGACACTCAGCAAAAGAGAAGCAACTCTAGTGGCCACGGGCCTCACTGCAGGCAGTGAAGAATCAACACTGAATGGGCTCTGGGCTGACAGTTCCATAGATTTGTAACTGGATCCTGTTATGCCTTCTTGGGGAAATGCCAGACTGAATCAAGTCTCAGGAGAAATACAGAGAAAAGGCATTCAGATGGCCCTTCTATTCCCTTGCCTTCATACACTGATACCCCTGAAATTTCATCTTTGTTGCCTAACTCCTTGCTTGAGTAACTCCAATTGGAATCTTTTAAGCTCAGATTCTTAAAAATCTAACTGGAAATAAGATATTATGGATGTTACAAAAAAAAAAAAAGGACTTAAAAAATACGGAGGAGCTTCTGACAGGCTGTCATTAAAAGTCCTTTTCCTTTTTCCAGGGAGAACTCCAGAACACCCTATCTCGTCAGAAGCCATTCAACAAGCAAACAGTGTCCTCACCCGGCTGAGACACAACCTGTATCCAGGGAAACACAAAACTGTCTCTGTTCAACCAAGTCATGTGACCCAGAGCTTGCACTAAAGATCCTGCACGTTACTCAAAACAAAACAAAAACCCTCTCCTGGTCTTGTATGAAACACTTATCATATATTATTCTAATACGTTTGTGCGATGGATTGAATATGTGTCCCCCCCAAATTCGTGATGAAATCTCATTCCCAAGGTGATGATATTAGGAGCTGGGGCCTTTAGAAGGTGATTAGGACATGAGGGTGGAGCCCACATAAGTAGGATTAGTGCCCTTATAAACAGGACCCCAGAGAGCTCCCTTGCCCCTTCTGACACGTGAGGACACAGGGAGGAGGCGGCCGTCTATGAACCAGGAAGCAAGCCTTCACCAGATCGTCCAAGCCTTCACCCAATCGTCCATGCCTTGATCTTGGACTTCCCAGCCTCCAGAACTGTGAGGAGTACATGTTTGTTGTTTAAGCCTCCTAGGCTACATGGTAATTTGTTACAGCAGTCCAGACAGGCTAAGCCAGTTTGAAATCAAAACAAATTAGACAGGGAAGGGTGATGTTAAAGGCAGATAAATAGACAGCATCTATAAAGACTAAGTGATAAGGAGACAGAAAAACAACAGGAGAGGATGCAAAAACTCAAAAAAAGCAGCAATGTGTGGTCAACCACTAGGACTTCCCCTATCACCTGGCAAGTAACAGACCCTCCCTCAGAGCCACATGCTGTTTATGAGGGTGGGTGGGTTTGTGTGTGTAGTCCAGAGAGCTCCAAGTTAAGTGATGAGTAGAAAAAAAATCAGATTAAAGAATGTATATATAGTATGAGCTTATTTTGGATACAATAATTACATATAAACATAAACAAACACAGAGAAACACATACACACATTACATACACATATATACCTATGTAGAGATGGAAATATATACACGTAGAGGCAACATGTGTTGTTTTTGTAATCAAAAAAAGATATTTCAACACGGTGCATGTTTGGCTTGGTACAGGGAAGGATGCAGACCCAAACAGGGCAGAGCCCAACCACACTGCTGGAAATGCCAGGGGACTTCCCAGATCCCTTGAGCATATTCTCCCAAATCTCATCCAGTTCCTGGACACAAGGAATAGAGCACAGCTGGGATCTAATTAGCTGGATCATGTCCAGCGTGACACAGTATAAGGGAAGCAGTCGACAAGGATTTTGGGAAAAGCAGAATGGCAGCAAGAATGTAGCCACCCCTCTGCACAGTCCAGGACAGACACGCCCATGCGGGGCCAGCCCCCTCCAGGCTTTACCAGCAGGGCTGCAGTGGGGCCACTCTGCGGTACTCTCACAGCCAGCAAGAAGCATCCACCTGCCTCTGAGGCTCATCTTCCACACTCAACGAGCATTATTCTGATTTTAAGCTGGTTTTCCAGGCAGGTACCTGGGTCCCAGGATGGGGCTGCCCTATCCAGGGACTGTGAAGCCCACAGCTGCTCACCTCAGCTGACATTTTACAACTAGTACCTCAGAGCTTCCTCACCCCCTCTCATGTGACCTGCAGAACAGGCGAGGCACATGGATTTCACTCCATGACAATTTCAGCAGGACGGGTCCCGTGTCGGGCACCTGGGCAGCTGAGTCAGACAGATCAGCTCCCCACTCTCAAGGAGCTTGTGTCCTCCTGGGTCCTGAGGATGAGAACCCAGAGTCAGGTGGCTCAGCAATCTGCCGAGGGCTCAGAGCCAAGATCAGAGCACGTGACTCCTGTCTTGTCCTAACCCAAGTACAAGGACCATCCTCCACCACATCCTAGAGGTTCCTGTACGCTGACAGTCTGGACTCCTCATTTGCAAATCAGTCTCTGGCACATCTGGGTGCCATCAATTTCCCAGTGCATCCTTACCTCCAAAGAGGAGTTTCTAATCAAATGGAGTTTCTAATCTGGATCCATGGCCGCCCGAAAGGGGACACTCAACCTGTGGAAGTCTAAGCACCCTTCTGGCCATGGCATCCCGACTACAGCGGCTTGAGGTTCTTGGCCCCTGCAGGGAGTGACGAGGGGAGGCTGTGGGCCACCAGACCTCTGGAGTCAGGAAAGTGGCCTCTGCAGGGGGTCAGGTCAGCCCCCGAAGTCTGCTACCCTCACTGACTCACATCCTGGGCAAAGGGCAGTATCATCACAAGTGGGACTGAAGCGCTGACGTCTCAGAGCAGACTCCTTCAAAGAGGCCACGGGATTGCTGCTCAGCAGAAGGCAGGGGCAGCTCTGGTGTTAGAATCCTGGCTCCCAAGTTCTTTAGAGCCAAAGTGTCTGTCAGACCAAGTGTCTATCTGTCTGTCTGTCTCAGTGCATTTATCTCTGTATGTCTCTGTCTCTAAGGATTTGCCTCCCTCCCCTCCTGTGTGTGTCTCCCCAACCCTTGCTTCTCTCTCTGTTTGTCTATCTCCTCCATCACTCCCCTCTCTGGTTAAAACGAGGTAAGGCACAATGGAGGCTGCCCTGATAACCTGAATCCTGCACTTTCCATCAGTAATTAAAGCTCATGCGTTTTGACTTTATAATTCTACCTTTAAAGTGCTCCTTTAAAGCTTTGCAAATTATTATTAATGATAGTAAGTGGATAAAGGACTTAAGGGCTCCTACTGTATCATGCATTAACATCCCTATACTTATCTCTTGTAATGGTTCCTTCAGTGTAAATAAATTACTGAGTCACGCTGAGAAGTCATTGTTCTTAACAGATATATATGCCCCTCACATGTAGATTTCAACCAGCTTGCTAAAACCTGAGCATCCCAGAAAACATGGTGAGTTCCTTGCAAGATCCAAGCAGCTGGGATTATTAATCACAGCATCACACTGAAACCCAGCAGGAACCTGTGGTTTCTTGTTTGTAGAAAACGGCTTTCTTCTCCTAGGCCTTCCCTGAGTTCCAAACAGCAGACTCAAGTAGTTACTAATTAGGAAGTGAGGGAATGCAGAAACAAAGGAAGAGCAATCAAAAAACAATAGTTCAATGATAAAAAGGAGTCCTAGTTCCTCCTCAAGGGATACATCCTTGTACCTCCTTGTACGTAACAATTGGACACACCTTTGAGTTACTCTGCAGGAACTAAGACCTTCACCCAGGTGGAGGATGCTGACTATATGATGAGCATACACACACAGACCCCAGACTGGCTGGAACCAGAAGGTTGACCACTGAGATTCCCAAAGCATCACCCTGTTAACTCACCACCAACCAATCGGAAGAATATCCACGAGCTGTTCAGGCACCTTGCAACCCTCACTCCAAATATTGCCTTTAAAAACCCTTCTCAGAAAGCCATCGAGGAGTTCAGGTCTTTTGAGCATGAGTTGACCATTCTCCTTGCTTGGCACCCTGCAAATAAATGCCATACTTTCCTTCACAACAACCCAGTGTCAGTAGATCAGCTTTGCTGTGAAGCAGGTAATCAGACTCAAGTTCGGTTCAGAAATAACACCCTCCTCCTGGAAAGAACACTGACCTTGAGTGAGGCTTCTGGAGACCTGAGACTTTTGACAACTGAGAACGGGCTCCCAGAGTAGTTTAGTTTTTGCTGTATTTCACTTATGTGAGCCACACGTCCAACAGCCACTCTCTACTAATCAGAAAGACGAATTCTCCAGAAAACCTCTTTCCCAGCCCTGCTAAATGAATGACAACTTGCGGACCACTGTGGGTCTCAGTGAGCCTCGATCATGCTGCTGCACAAAGAAACAAGATGTACAAACTTGGACTCAGGATGGGGTGGCCCGAATTCTTTTGTAAAAAGCCTGACATTTAGAAAGCTTTAAAAGCTCATTTTCTACCACTGTCTGCAAACAGTGCTTCTGTACAATAAAGAAAGAGGAGGATTTGAATCTTTTGTCTCTTTCTTTCCCATTTCTTTATGTGATAAAAAGGAAAAGAACAGCTTGTAAACAGCATGCCAGTTGCAAAGAATAAGTATTGTTCAACGCCTTGAAAACGTGCTTTTTCCCTTAAGGCACTGCCTGCTTCACTGTATTATCACGCCCTTCTCTCATACATAATGCAGCGATGTTAACTCAGTCTTTGACCCAATTATTAAAAATTCTGAACTGACAAAATCTAAATAAAAGCACTTTGTCTGTGTATAGTATATGAATTTATAATTCTGATCGTTTTGTAGGTGAACACAGCGCAACACTCACCAAATACAAAAACAAGCATCAACGGGTCAGGTTCCAAAATGCATGCCCTACCATTTGCGAGGCGAGCGACTTGGGAGTTTCTGTAACATCCCTGGGCTTCAGTTTCCTTGTCTACGCAGTGTGAGCAGTAGCAGGTAACAGGTGGTGGTGCCACCAGCCATATGGGGTTGCTTTGAGAAGTGAGTTTATACCTGGTAAGTACCATGCACAATTCCAGGCAGTTAAAAGGCATTTACTTTCTCCGGTCCTTAGAGTGTTAAAATTCTACAACCGAGACTACTGTATCCCTCACCTAAACATAATCAGAGAAACACTAAGCATAGTCAACTTTCTTTAAAGCCCCCTTGCAGTCAGGGGACAGCTGTCCCAATGTTTCCTGAGTTTACAAAGCCAAGAGGAAAGAATGTGATTTTCTCACTCTTCCCACACAGCCAACACCAACCCCCACCCCGACATGGACTGCTAAAATAGCTGTGGGCGAGGGTTTGTAAAATTAAGCAATAAACTTCACTCGAATATTTACTGAATTAATTCACAGCCACTCGGAGAGAAACTGTAACCAGTAAAACAGAAGAAGTGCTGACATGGTATGTTTCAGGCTCCGGGATGCACTTGGAGTTTCTCTCTCTTGCGTTCCCTATGAAGGAAGGCTTCTCAGAGACAGACTTGAAGAAGGAAGAAGGAATCACAGAGCCAGGGAAAGAACGTTCCAGGCAGAGAGAACCAGGAGAGCAGCGCCCTGCGGTGAGATGGGGCTCTCCAAGTGCAAGGAGTGGGCGTGAGGCGCCCGGGGAAAGCGCCGAGGGCGGGAGGAGAAAGCTTGCCTCGAGGAGCTGGACCACCGGCGGAGGCTTCTACCTGGGGCGAGGACCCACCCTGATTTAGGTTTTAAAAGGTCATTCTGACTGCTCGGAGAACAGCAGCAGGGGCAGAGTGGGGTGGTGGGATGATGAGATCAGCAAGGGGATATTAGTATCCAGAAGAAGGAAGATGAGGCTCAGACTAGACGGCACGGGACCGAGGTGGTGAGAAGCGGCCAGATCTGAGGTACATGTGGGAGGTTAAGGAGCCGGCTGTCAGGGACGGAGGTGAGACTCCAAGAGCGCTTTCAAAAAGTTCTGGCTAGAAGCATTTATTTTCACGTGCGCTGTAGTTAATACAAGGAACAAAATAGTTTCCCCTGACTCCAAGAGACTCTGAATCATCTTTTACACCAGCGGATTTAATAATAACAGAAACATCGGAGTCATAATCAGTGGTTTAAATATGACAAGGCTGATACGTAACCTCAGATTTTTAATTCCAGATAACAAAGCTCCGAAGAGCAGATACTATTTCCCACATCAAACAGGCAAACCCTCAAGGTTAAAGGATTTGTGACAATCCAGTCGGGTTAAAACAGACTTAGAGCCTATCTCCTTGCCAACAAATGACTCAATTTTATGATAAAAGGAACCGAAGACGGTACAAATCCGACAGCAGTCACCTGGCTGTTTCTGTTTGCCTTGCCTTCAAGCCCAGGGACTTATCAGCAGGCTCCAGGCTCCTCCCTCGTTTTTAGGGCAAGATGTTAAAGGCCAGCTTTGTGTTTGGTTTCTCAAATCTCTCGCACTTGAAAGTTTTACATTATCTCAGGGTTCCTGCTATTTAAAAGCCGTCCTTCTGGTTTCAGCAGGAAATCTTAATGTAAATTGAATTAAGCAATTAGGGGCTCATCCCTTTATTTGTCACAGGATGTGGGGATGGACTGAGCATTAGAAATAAGAAAAGGAAAGAATTGGGGATTTCACCTAAGTTTTGTCTCACAAAACTGGGGGAAGGGTGGTAACGGTACAGGCACACGCTCTATCTAGCGTGAATGGAGAATCTGATACATTTTGCCCAAAATTAAGGGAGAAAAGCTCTGATTCCTGACATTTCCACATTGCACTTCCTTCAAAAGCCAACACCAGAGGGTTGCTCGGCTCCAGTGATATGATCCACGTGACCACTGAGAGAAGTGGTCAGCTCAAGGTCAGCTCAAGTTCAGACTCCTGGATGAAAATGTCAACCAAATCCTCACTCCACAGCCTCTGAACTTAAGTAAATAGAAGTCGTAGAACAAAGACATCAGGGACAGAAAAAGAGCACTTCCGCCAAAGAATGCAAAAATACTCAGATACGGAAAAATAATCAGACACCTGCTAAGCACCGTTTCAAGTCGGAGGCCCCACAAACCCTCAATTTCCCCGTTATACACTATTTTCACCGCAGGCCTTGGAAACAATGCCTTAGAATGAGGCAGAAGGAGAGAGGGAAGGGGAAGGTATGTGTCACTCCAAGCAAGGGACTCCATGGCACAAACACTTGACTCTGATGCTCATCTGAGGATGCCCAGAGGCGAGCTCATCCATCCTGTCCTGGTGTACCCAGTGCTCTCCACCTTAGATTCTTCCAAGTCCCAGACAAGAGAAGATGCAGACCAGACACGTGGACACATGGTCAACGCGGGTCTTGGGGAAACTCTCAAAGACATGGAATGCTGCTCCATCATTTCCTCGCCCTCACTGAAGGCCGAGATCTGCATCCCAGGGCCCAGGACGCCCATGTGCACATCCAGAAGATGTGGGCTCCCTGCAGGCTGGGTACACCTGCCGCATCACCTTGGCCCCTGATTCTTCATGTGTAACCATCACTCTGCCACTCCAGTCCCTTCTATCTTTCAATCAATATCATTGATTTTCATCTCCTATTTCATGTTTTACCAATAAAAAGTTACATGTGGGTATGGGGAGATATTTCCCGGGGATTTGGCAATCCATCTTTCCTTGAGATTTGGGCAACCCACCCCATCTCCAGGAAGGTCTGTATCCAATCACCCCCACACCTCTGGTCCCTTCCACCCACCACCACAGGCATTTAAGCCCTGAGTTTTAGAAGGGGTGAGCACATTTCTAGAGGTGGGAGAAAGTCAGTACCCAGAAAACTACAAATATCATGTCACATCATGTCATAGCATGACATGTGTCTGAGCACAGACTGGGAAATGTAACACGCAAACCCACGAGAGCGAGCACCGAGAACAGAACAGCAGTATTAAAGTACTCCCTTCTGCGCAGGCGGGTTCTGAGGTTTAGCACGGTCTTTTCCACTTGGCAGGCACCAAGGGGTTCTCCTGTTGTTAGAAACAGTTCAGACCAGTGATACTGATGTACCTGTTCCACAATGTCTTAGCATTTGAGGGCCTTCTTCACCAGACTTCAGAGAAATTATGCAATATTCCAACAAACAAAAAACCAAGAACACTTCATGTATCATTTCTTCACAGATACTATTTTTCATGCGCAGAATTCTGTAACAGAGGAGGAAGGGGTGTTAACCCCATTTCATGGATGTCATAACTGAGGCTCTGAAAGCTGATGGTCTGAGAGCGCAGACTGAGCCTGCAATGCCTCGTGCCCAGGAATCCAGGACAGGTTTGCACTGCTGCCATGGTCCACTAACAATTCCTTAAGGTAGTATTTGTTAAGAACTTTGCACTATTCTTGACAGTAGAGATGGGGGCTTAGCGCTGAGCTGGGCACACTCTTCCCTCTTCATCTTGGGAGTGGCTGGGTCAGTTCTTCAGGAAAACCGCCTAGTCTCAACGTCACCGGCCTCTCTGGTCCACGTGAAATACACAGGTCACAGGCATGGACCCATTCCACCAGCCAGAAAGACAAAGAGGAAATGGAGGACTTTCAGTCAAGAGAAAGAACCCTCACATAGTCCACTGAGGCCACGGGCAGGGCCAGGTGACAGGGACAGACTCACATAGGGAGGGCAGACGAGAGAGAGAGAGAAAGAGAGAGAGAAAGAGAGAGAGAGGAGAGGGTCGGGGGAGGAGGGCAGGCAGAGAAGTGCTCTGCTGGCCACAGCCTCCGTGCACCCCCTCCCCACTGTCCTGTCTCTGGGAGCAGGTGGCTGGTGACTGCAGGGCAGTGACTCAATTCCGTAGTGGCTTTGGGGCCTGGGGGCAGCCCCAGGACTGTGCATTCGGGTGGGTGGTTAAGAGCTACGCCCCAGAAAGGAGCCAGTGTCCACGGCGCGTGGTCCACGGAGCCAGCTGGGACGCACTCTTCCCTTATCGGTGACCTGAACGGTTGGACGTGAGGGAGGTGAGAACAAACACGTCTCCACTTCTGAGGTCCTGCTTCCCCATCCTCACAGACAGCGCCCTGAGGCACCAGCTTCCACTAGGTACGCCTTGCCCTTCTTACCTGACGCTTTTTCCCACTGACCCCCCACCTCTGTCTGTGTCCAGAACCATCGGCAGCAAGGCTTTGGGGAAAACATGGATGGAAGCTGCCACCTCACACAACCACACTCCTCCTGCTCCTCGGCTATCCCGGGGCCTCGAGTCATTCTCAGGTCTGGCCCTGGAACCTAAACACCCTTACTACCGGTGCCCATACACCCCAGAACTGTCCCAGGAGCAGGCCCGCCTCCCACGACACCCCTATTAGGGCCCGAGACACAGGCTGAGCCATTGAAGGTCAGTTCATAGGTTGACCGAGGACCAGAGCCCAGAGCACCGCCTCTCCCCTCCATCTCCTCACCTCCCAGCTCGGTCCACGCAGGTAGCACCAGACGCCACGCACAAAACCCCCAGCTGCTAAAAGCCCATTCAAGGCATCAGGAGGTTAGAGAAGAGCCTCAGGAGGAACTGACCCGCTATAGATCAAAGAAGGTGATTCTAAAAGCCACAAACTCTAATGCTTTAAGTTTTTCAGGGTTTTTTATTTTCAGGTTTTTTTGGGTGGGTGGGGTGTCTCTTTTTCGAAGCCATCCCAACAACCACCACCGGTCAACCACAGGAGACACTTTCCCTCTTCTTTAAGTCAGTCTGAAGTTTCCGCTTTTCACTTGCAAGCAAAGGTGACTAGCTGAGGCCACAGGAAAAGCCCTTCTGAGGAAGGGACACGTTCAGGCTGGAAAGTCGAAAGGTTGGACCTGACCCTTGCACCACCTACCCCCCGCCTCCAGCTGCTTCTCTTGTGTCCTGTGGGCACTGGTGCCTTTCCCTTCTCCCCCAGGAGACTGAGGCGGGGAGTGATGGCCTCGCCCCTCAGCAGCCCTTCCCTCAAGGAAAGTGTCTCCGGGTCGATCTTTCTCCCCTTGAGCATTAAAGGAAATGAACACAGTCACAGGATCCTTTCTGAACAAAGCTGAGCCAGAGAAATTCCCCGCGTGACCTACATGTGTGCAGATGTTCTGCCTAAAGTCAAGCCAGCTTCTCTTGCCTTCTTCCTGGAGGGAAAATACTTGCAGACCGCGTTAGGCGTGTCCCTTTAAAGCAGAACAATGAACAGTTAGCAAGTTCCACTAGGGCCTTGATAAAGGCAAAGAGCAGTAATTCTCAAATGCTGGAGGCCCCTCGGATCCAGGCGGCTTCTGAAGTCCCCGCGACCCAGACCTGATCCCCGTTAAAGATGGTGTCACACAGTGGAGGGGCTGGAGGGACAGCAGGAAGCACGGCTCCTCCCAGGCGGGCAGCAGCCAACAGGGTG
Source organism: Camelus ferus (assembly GCF_009834535.1). Classification (NCBI taxonomy): domain Eukaryota; kingdom Metazoa; phylum Chordata; class Mammalia; order Artiodactyla; family Camelidae; genus Camelus; species Camelus ferus. The sequence goes on from NC_045706.1 coordinate 8,988,974, forward strand.
GTAAATCTGTGTGATGTTCTCCCCAGCATCGACAAAGAGCAGCTGGGTTTTTAATAAATGTCGAGCTCCAACCTAGACAAACTTCAGCCACCTCCCACCTGGAAAAACAGAGTAAACACCCACTTCCCTTGGAAACTGACCTCTAGAACATCCTCCCCGAGGTGATGGAAGGAATCAGAAAAGACAAAGACACTATATGGCAGAGACAGAAGCTAAGACTCAAGGGAGGGCCTGGATGGACCAGGGGCCTTGTCACTCATTTTTATCCCCAAATAAACTATCCACTCCATTTCCTCAAGGGGGAGAGGATTGCAGTCTAGGCTATTTCACTGCCCTGGGAGGAAGCCTCCGATTTAAGCTTACCAAATGATAAGAGTATATCTAAATATATTTTTTTGCAAATTGAAAGTTAAAGGGAGAGATTAAAATGACTACCTGACTCAGGCTGAGTCATGACTAGCAGGAAGGCCTGAGTGATACTTCACAAATGATGTGCTTATGGGAGTTAAAACTATCTGTTAAGAAAAAGCCCTCCCGTGGGATCTAAGGTCCTAAGATTTCCAGCTCTAAAATTCTCAGGCTCTGGAACTCCACAAACACTTTGAAGGGAATGTGGGTGGGATGCTGATGGCAAGGCCCAGCAGGTGGCCGGAGCTGCCAGCCTCATACGGACACAGGGCCGCTAGGACCTGCCTCTTAGCAGAGCCGGAGCAAACCCTGGGCAGAAGGGCCGCCCCTATCCCTGCCTCCAACTCCCCAACCCCCCTCCCCTGTTCAGAGCCAGGAGCTGCTGTGGCTTCCATTTAAGGAGAAAGCAGAAGAAACAGTGAAAGCAGTAAACCCAGAGCCAAGAACCTTTCTAAATAAGGAGGGTTGGCAGGTATAGAAGCTGCGGGAAGTCCACCTTACCAACAGGTCATTTATTGCACAGTCGTGGGATGCGTTGTGCAGAAGGCCTACCTTCCCAGTCCCAGGAGCTGCTGTCCTTTGCAAGGGCAAAGAATGAGACAACAAAGGTAATTAGCTGCTCACAGTCCTGCCCCAGCCTCCTCATGAGCCTCTGGACCACCTGCAGCGCTGCCCCATCCACCTAGCGAGGGGCAGCCTCCTCAGGGAAGAGTCGACGGAGGCAGGGAAGAGGAACCAGCTGAGAGATGGACAGAGGAGCCAGGGTAGCAGAGCACACGGGTTTGGGAGAAAACAGACAGGCATCTAAGAGGAGACGTCCAGAGGAGAGGGAGCAGGGCTGAGGTGCATGAGAAGGGAGAGGCTCCAATTGTCAACTGAGTGACCTGCAGCCTGCAGTGCATTCTGTGACTCTGCCTGAGCACTGAGGCAGGAACCTGCTGCCTGTAACCTGGGGCACTGGCAGGATCCTGAGATGCCATGCGGTGGCGACAGGCAGGCCAAGTGCTGAACTGGCCGTCTGTGTCCCTGGGTCACATACTCCCGTCAGGCCCACAGAACCTTAATGCTCAAGGTCCAGCAGAGCCTCTCCCTGCTCCTTCAAGTCCCCGACTGAGGAGACACCTTAGCACAGCTCAGTGTGGAGCAGATGTGCCTACGATTCTTTTTAGTAACACATTCATTCATTTGTTCCCGCATCCATTCATTCAACAGATTATTTACTGAGCACCTACTATGTGTCAGGCACTGGCATACACAAGTAGAATGTCCTCATGTTGCTCACTTTCTGATGAGAACAGTAAAAGAGGCAAATAAGTCCAAATTGTGCTGTGTTTCACAAAGAACTCACACAAAAGAATGATATACTGAACTGTGATGTCCAATACAGCAGCCACTGCCATATGTGGCTGTTTTAATTACAATTAAATAAAATTAAAGATTCAGCTTCTGGGATGTAAAATCCACATGTTGTGTGCTCAACAGCCACATGTGGCTAGTGACTACCATTCAGGATAATGCAGATTATAAAATCTTTCCATCATTGCAGAAGGTTCTATTGGAGAGCACTGGAGAGTAATGGCAGGATAACCTGCAGAGCATCAAAGCTGGAGAAGGATCCAGCCATGCCAGCAGGGGGCAGAATGCCTTCTGGACAGCTTACAGCACGTGCAAAGGCTCAGGGGCAGGTGAGAACTGCACGCTCAAAGAACAGGCTGGTAACCAGTGTGTCTGCGGACCCTGACAGGAGGTTTGGATTTTCAACTAAAAGCAAAGGGAAGCAGATATACGAAAGAAAAGAGAGAATCTGAATTGTTTTAGGAAGACAGAGGTGAGGGAAAAGAAGACAAGATCTCACCACCAGGCTTCTGGTTGAGCAGCTGGGGGTGAGGTACCACGTGCTGAGATGGGGAACCAGCGTGGGGACTGGGTTACAGTCTATATGCTTTTTCTGGTGTTGACATAAGGAAGGTCATCAGTTCTATTTTGGACACACGGCCTGAGTGCTCTGTGAGAAACCCAAAAGGGGATACAGAGTAAGCAGTTGGATAAGTATGATGCTCAGAGCAGAGAGAAGGATATGAATTGGGGCCTTCTCGGTGCGTAATGGTATTTAAATCCATGAGCATGGAAGAGATGTCTTAGGGAAAGAGAAACAAAGAAGGGGGCTCCGGCTGAAGACTTGAGGGCCCTTGTGTTGATAACTGACCATGAGGTCGTGAGGGGAGGGGACCATGAGGTCCAAGCCTGGTATGATCACAGGCCAACAAAGTGCAACTCACTGCCTGTTTTTGTAGATAAAGTTTCACCAGGACACTGATTTACTGACTCACTGTCCACGGCTGCTTTCACACTGTCACAGCGGAACACGGCTGCTGCAAGAGACCACACAGCCTGGAAAGCCTAACATCTTTACTCTCTAGTCCTTCACAGAAAAAGTTTGCCAACCCCTTGATTTAAGCCATGCAGTGGCCTCAGTCTCCTCACCTATAAAATGGGGGCTAGACGTGCCTGACTCATGTAGGAGTAATGGCTATGTTTCTATAATGGAAAACACCTGAGTGTCTCCTCAGCAAAGCTAAGACGAAGAGGTTTTCATCTCTCATCCTTGACACCGCAGCATCCAGCTCTAATTCCACGTTTGGCGAAAGCAAACAGCACCCGCCTGCTCTCCAGAAACAGCTGCTAAAGTGAATTTGCAAATATAAACAGAAACAATGCCATCCAAGCTACCGCTTCCAACACAGAATGGACGTATATGAGCAGTTCTGAGTCAGTTCTTTGTGTCCCTCAGACGCCTGTCCAACCCAAAACAAAAGCATGAGTCCAGGAACAATTGGTTTTCATGGAACAATTGTTTACAAGGCCTAAGTCCTCATCATTAATCTTAGAGGGGAAGGATGGAATCGGCCAACATCCTTTGCTCACCCCAGAAAGCTGCCCCAGCCCAGGCAATCCATCTGGCAAGGAGAGCCAATCATATTTCAGGGAAAGTCGTTCCTAGGCAACCAAAACTACAGCCACAGAAGCAGGCTGTAGACGGCAGAAAGCAACACGAAGACATGGGCAGAAGGGTCGAGGGGGAGAGAATCCCCTGACCTGGGTGTAATGCTTGCCCACAGTCATTTAATCAATCTCCCGGTCCTTGCTGCTCCCCTGACCATCAGCAGGTGCCCTGTCCCAGTGCCCCAGCAGAAAGGGGTGGCATGACCCCTTCGACAACTGGCAGCTACCTGGAAGGCCTCGAATACACACCAGGTTTGCCGACACAGACCTTCGACTTCCCCATCTCAAAATATGAAAAATAAATATCTGTTGTTTAAGGTCCCCCATCGATAGTATTTTTGTTACAGCAACCTGAACTAAGACAGCACCTTTGGGACTCAGGCAGCTTCCAATCTACAGGTAACTTGGCAGCTTATTCAGTTTTTTTTTGGGGGGGAGGGGGGACTCATTTTGTCCAACAATAATATCCAAAGCGAAATCTGCGTCTAGGAACTTAGAAGCCCACATCTGGAATGCTGTCATCTAAGCTAAATGACTTAGCCAAAGGTCGCCTTAAGAAACAAGGCCCGGGGAGGTCCAGTGCGACCTAAAGAAAGATCCTCCAGGAGCCCAGCGGCCCTTTCTGGACTCCTGAGTGATTGCAATGCTGGGGATTTTCAGGCAGAGTTGTTTTCCCATTTCTGTCGCTGTCTGATGGTTTTGCCTTCTCAGAGTTACATACATGGCACCTCACCTCTGAGAGACCCTAAGAGGCAAGTGGGGGCAAGATCAGAGTCACTGGAGCCTCTCAGCAGCTCCCAGACTGAAAGACAGGGTCAAGAGTCACATGAGGATAGAAGGGATCAAAACTCCACTTTACCATCTGCAACCACAGCTGCACAGAAAGCTCCAACATCCATCCTGGAACCATTCAACCTGGTGAGAGACGGCTTCTCTCTGGTCCTGGCCACTCTCAGCCGTAATTCTGATCCCCTCTGCATCTCAAATCCCAGCCTAAACTCATCAACCTTCTCCAAAACGTGCTCCCAATCCCGTATCCTTGTCTGGGAAAACATCACATCCTTCTCCTGGTCATCTGAGCGTGAACCCTCCACTGGTATTCGCCACACTCTTTAAACTTCCCTCCTCCACCTCATCAGTCACCAGGGCCTGTTGTTTCATCCTTCATCACTCCTCTCTGTCCATCCTGGCCCTTCTGTTTTGATCCTTATAGATTCTACACAGACCTGGGTTTCCCTGTTTGTGATTGGTTTTTTCGAGCCCAGGATATGAGTGGTGCCATGGTCGAAGCAGGCAGAACTCGCCCACGGAACCACCGCTTTCACTCTCAGACAGTAATGGTCCCTGACTGCCTCTTGGTGGGAATTTGCAGGAAGCTGAGGGAGTCCCAGGAATGAGGGTCTCCAGCTACACCAAGGACAAAGTACTTAACGCTGCTTCCCTTAGCAGAAGCCGAGCCACAAGGGGCTGCAGCGGAAGGCGGACACAAGCAGCAGGTCTAATCAATGGACTCCGACCACATTTACTCAAGCACTCCCCGTCCCTTTCCTGTGTGTGTTTCCATCCATCCGTATGGAGAAGTAAGTGTTTTTTTGTGGCAGAATTCTTCTCTCCCGCTACCCGTCTTCTATTTAGGAACAATGGTTACTGTTGCTACCAGATCTTCTTTCCAGGCATGAAAGCAGCTGCTAGCGAAGTGGCCAGCGATTTCTCATGGACCAGAATGGACAGACTCAACTCGACTAGCTCAGGGCTTCTCAAACTTTTTTTGTCTAAAAACCACCCGGACATTTTTACAAATCACTGGTTAAAATGGAGCTTCTGATTTAGCCAGTCTGGGGTGGGGCCTGAGAGTCTGTATTTCTGACAAGCTAAGGGAAGCTGATACTGCTGTTTGTGGACCACTCTGGGAGTGCAAGGGTCTTCAACCCTTGAACCTCCACCCCGTGCCCCACCTTCCAATCCCTGCACCTCCAGTCTGCTGCTACTCCCCAAAAGGGAGACACAAGCCTCCCCATCTCCCTTTTTCTTCATCCCACTGCACTCCTGTAGAGAAGGAAGCTATCAGCTGGGCTACAAAAGCTGTCTAAAGGCACCCCAAGTCTGAAACCAGGATAGAAATCCTAAAACTGGGGAAAAAAAAAAAATCCTGCAGGGACTTTTCTAAATCATCCCTGTCTTCCTCTGTCTCTTGGTTTCACTCTTACACACGGGTCCTTTCTTAACTTGATCTTTCAAAGGGAACCACCAGGGAAAAAAAGGAATGTTCAGCCTAGATCCCAGTTGTCATGGACTGTACTTCACGGCAGGTATGCATCCTGAGTTCATCTCCATCCATACAACCCTGACGGCATCTTATACAGCAGAAGCTTCTTTCCTGCCATAGACCATGTGCTACGCGTGTTATTCATATGCATGTGATTTTAGGTGCCTGAAAATACATACTACCATGAAAGATTTGAGCCTGTGCAAAGAGGGGTGCTCTCTTAATATATTTTTTTAAAATCCCTAGACTGGAAATGAGCAAATCTGTAGCAGAAAAACAAGCCCAGCTATTCAGACAGTAGAGATAAGATTTTAGAGAAGAATTGCTAAGAATGGCAGCAGCCCCAAACAAATCTACTCTCTCCATTTTTTTTAAATAAAAATGTTAGGGGATGGAGGGTGGGCTTTTGTGAAGGAGTAAATAAACCACCTTAAAGATCTATGTTTAGAGACAATTCAGAAGTAGCCATTCCAGGGAGAAAAGACTCAGGCTGGTGCCTATGGACCAGCTCGCCCATGCAATATTTGATAAGCAGCTTCCATCACAGTGTGGCCATTCAGTCTGGAGTTTTATTTAAATACCGCCATCCCCATAGACTTCGGAGACCTTATCCAAAAAGGCAGCTTCTACCTAACAGAATCTCTCCCAACTCAGCCCTCAGCCAGCGGAATTCTGGTCATTTATTAACTCAACTGGGAAAGAGGGCGGGGATGCTGGGGGTGCTTGGGGTGCTGGGGACGCGTGAGCTGAATTCCCAATGGCTGAGGAGCGTATTTCCCCAAAGATACAGTCACATCATCTTTTCTAAGTCTCCCTACAGGTCTGAGCCCTGCCTACCACTCTTATAACTGATTCCCAATTTTAGAGACTTTTAAAAAATAGGTTGAAACTGTTCTTTTCGGCTTGGGCTCTGGTCCTTCATGGTAGTACGTACTTCCATGTACCTAACAATCTAACAATACTACCCACGAATGAAAAACAGGGCAGGCATAGCGCAGGCTCACGGCACTTAAAAAAAAATCCTCCAACATGATAAGTCCCCATTGTAAGATGATGCCTTCTCGAGCTACAGGGAGGAAGACAAATGATCGGTGCACACCTGCTCCTTGGAATGGTTCACTGCTAAAGAGCTGGAGCCTGGAAAACCATGAGGCTCAGCCTAGCATTACATCACCACGCTGAGCCAGCTCCTCGCTGAAACCCAGGCATGGGGACGAGTGAGGAAGCCCCACATGGCACCCAGTCCCTACTACAACACACAGACCAACCCCTGTGTCTTTGAATCTACACATCAATGGCTCTCAGGAACCGACCACTTTACCACCCCTACCCCCAAATCTCCACAAACTACTCTTGAAACGTCCTTCTCTTTGGGAAAGGAGAGTAGGTAAGGCTGGGATGTGGAGGCCCAGAAGCCTGACCTGCTGTAATACGGCTCAGTAGCCAGAACTATTCAATAAGCCCCATCCTCCAGACAGGCCCGGGTGGGTAATGGAGACGATCACATGGAAATGGCAATTCTAATAAACACCCATCCAGGATAAAGGCCACTTCTGAGCACATTAGCTCTGTGGTTTAAGGAGAAATGAACGGATTCCTGGATCAATGGACGGTCAAATGTTGCCTTGACCAATGGACCAAGGACAAGACTGTTGGACTGGCTTTACCAATAATAGCAAGCAGCCTTGTCCTCGACAGTGTTCACCAGCAAGTGTAGAGAAGCTTAGGCTAACTCGACCACCGGTGATGCTCCACTCCCTCTGCCTAGCCATGTGAGTGGCTGCCCCTAAACTGGCCTGCCTCCATGGGCACGGCGCTACCACACTCAAGGATTCTTCCCAAGAGGCCCTTGTTGATGCCGGCTGTTTCCTTGCAGGAAATACCACTGTGCCGGGGGTGCAGTTAAGATGCTGATGGCACAAGAAGCCCCCACTATGCACTGAGCTGCTGAACAACCAACAAATTCCAGGGGGTCATTTCTGGCCCCCCGGCAGTATCCTGGGGCTGCCAGATGCTCATTCCAGAGGGGACACAGAATGCTACAAGGGGCAGCCACCAGGTAAAACCATGCAAGGGTACGGAGAACGGTGGGCCGCCTCGGCTCCAGGCTGCACGGGCATCAGGAGAGGCGGCACTAACTAACAAAGCCCGGGCAGCCTCTCCTTCCCCCGGGGGGGGCTCCAAGCGGCCCGGCGGAGCACTTACATTGCCTCGGAAGCCTCCTGGTTCAGGTCGCCGGCTGGGACTGTCTGCAGGGACTGCGACCCTCCCATCCTCGCTGCGCCCTGGCGAGCAGGCTAGCCGCGAGCAGGGCCAGCGTCCTGGCACGATTCCTCCAGCGGGAGCCCGCGGTAGGCCGGCCGGCGGCCGGGGCTGCTGCACTGCAGATGGGAGCAGCTGCTGGCATCCGTGGCGGTGGCGGCGGCGGCGGCGGGGAGCTGCGGCTCGAGGCCGAGCCGGAGCCGGGGGAGCGAGCTCCGCGGAAGTGGGCGCGCGAGTGTAGCCGGCGCGCGCCTAAGTCTGTGCGCGAGTGTGGCCGGCGCGCGCGGCTCTGCCCGGGGCGCGCGAGTGTGAGCGTGAGCGCCGGTGTGGTCCGAATGGCTCTGCTCTTAAACCCCCCGGCAGCCCGGCTCCTGTGTGTGACACGCTGATGTCATCATCCCCGAGCAGCCCCCGACGCCTGCATCTTCACAAAGCTCCACCGCTGGCTCCGGAAACCGGGCCAGGAGGAGGGAGGACGAAGACCCTCCCTCTACACCCACGTCGCCTCCCCCAGCCTCCCCCAGCCGCGCCCCGACCGCCGGCATTGTGTGGCTTTGAAATGCAAATATACGGCCGGCTGGGGAGCCTGGGGCCCAGGAGGGAGGGGAGAGGTGGTCTTGGCCAGGCTGACCACCGAGAGACTGGGGGTATTCTCATTCCGGCTGGCTCATCCCTCCAGGAAGAAGGAAATGGACTCTCCCGATGGCTGGAAGAGCAGGTAAACAGGCTGCAGTGGGAAATGTGCAAGATGTGTGCAGCCGCCCCTGCCGCTTCTGCCTCCTTCAGGCTGGCGGCCAGGCCCTGGAGCCGGCGGAGGCCGGTACCAGGGAGATGCGAGGGCCGGGCTCCTCCCCGCCATCCCACGGAGAGCCCAGGCCCGGCCTCCAAGGACACCTGTGCTCACACAATTTGGGGGTGGGGAGACGGGGGCAAGCTGGAGAGAGAGAGGCACATCCTGTTACAGAATCCGCAGCCTCATCTTTAGCCACCAGATGAGGGCTCCACAGAGAAGCCCGGTGCAAGGGCTCATCTTGAACAATCAGAAGCCAGGCAAGTTAAGAGGCCCACTCAGGTACTTCAGTCCACACGAGTATACAGGGAAAAGGCAGCTCTCTGTGACATACTAACTAACCGCCCAGCTCTGTGATTCTAAACACAGGCTCGGGCCTGCAGGAATGTCTGTGACACCCCATAACAATGCCCCCAGGACCCACCCACATTCCCCTGCTGGGGCAAAGGGGTGGGGGGGGGGGCCAGCCAGCTAAGTTCCTGATCTGGCTCTGGCTGGCTTCAAAACCTTCAAGGCTTGCTTGGGCTCCTGGGCCTTCTCATGGAAGGCTACTAGAGAAGGATTTCATCTCCCTTTGGTTCAGGAGGTTTGGGGGCACATCTGGGAACTGTCCATCCATGCTGTCCTGCTCTCCATTCAGTTCAACTGCATTCTGAGCTCCAGACACAGACTCACGACTGAATTAAAGTAGAACCTCTGATGGGTAAGTTGAAAAACTCTTCTACATTTTCCTAGCGTCTCTTCACCCCAGAGCACAATCGGCCTAAAATGCACCTAAATTGTGGCCAAAGGGAAAGTAAAATGACAACAAAACTGTTCAAAGCACTTTGAAATGTTCTCCAACACACTGAGTATTTTCTAAAACTGTGACCAAGGATGTATGGACGGGCACTTTTTTGGCTCCTGCCGTCAGGTTAGTTCTGAAGCTTCATAGAGATTTTCCTCTGCTCATACGTAAGATCAGTGTCAAACAAAGAGTCAGAAAATCAAAATTGTTTCCCGGGATACAACATGAAATTTCCAGGAAACACTGAGAAGGTTTATTTTCTCTAATTTATACGAAAATAGCTAATGATGATGTCAATCTGGCAGGGAAGGTAACTGTCAGGGGGTGGCCTGGTGAGGCTTGCTCTGGAAAGCACCTCCCGGGAAGCTGTCACTCACTGTCAGCAACGGGTGCCATCTGATGGCAGGGATTCTGAAACCCATTCATCCTCTCATTCTCAGCACCCCGAGGGTTTCTTTCTCTGTCAGAAAACAGAACTCTCGGTCCTCATAGGCAGCATGGAGTTCAAAGGACCTTACCAAGTGGGGCTGAAAATTTTATAAATACTGACCTAGACTTAGTTTTTTTGAGGAAAGTGACCTCTTCCCTGGCCACTGAGGGTATGGCCTCAGCCAAACTCAGCACTAGGAAAATACATGGGGAAAACAATGAGGAACACAGTTAGAACTCATCTGATAACTTGTTTTTCCCATGACACACCAAAGTGCAGAGCCTTCCAAGTATCCTTACCCTGAAAAGGCAAGGGTTTGCTGCCATAACAAGAGAGGACTCTGAAGTGAGACAAGAGTTCAAATCCTGACTTCTCCCTCATTTGCTGTGTGGTCTTGAGCTAATCGCTTAACCATACTGAGCCTCTACTTCCTCAGCCAGCAAAGAGAGAGAGCATCTATTCTTCAGGGTATTGGGAAAATTAAATTATATATATGGGAAGGCCTGGGACCAGGACTATAATGACGCTTGAGCAGTGTTAATTTTCTTTCCTTCTTTATAAGAAGTCTTTCCCTCTAATAGCACAAAGGAAGTGAGGAGGCAGACAGTGAAGTCCTTTTACTTAGAATCTCAACAATCATAAAGTTATGATGTTGTGACACTTCACTTCGCAGACTGACACCATCTCACTGATGTTAAAAACATGACCAAGAACCAGCGGGAAAACAAATCCAATCTAGAAACCATTTAGGTTTACAACTGAAGACAGTACCTTATTCGTTTGTATAATGTATTTCTGGGAGAACCATTCAGACCCTCATTTAAGACCTTTTGGTGCTTACTTTACACATAATTTAAAACAAGCTTGGTTAGCTAGTAATTCAGCCTACAGAAAAAAAGAAAACTTAAAAAATGGGGAAGGAGAGTGATTAGAGAGGAAGAGAGCTGTGCTATGGACTGAACATTTGTTTCCCCCCAAAATTTCTTCTGTTGAAGCCCTGATACCCAGTTCCGTGGTATCTGGAGGTGGGGCCTTTGAGATGTAATCTGGGTTAGATTAGGTCACAAGGATCCTCTCATGTTGGGATTAATGCCCTTATAACAAGAGAAAGAGGCATAATCTCTCTCTGCCATTTGAGGACAGAGCGAGAAGGCAGTGGTCCACAAACCAGGGACAGGGCTCTCCCTAAGAACCTGAAAATGCTGGCACCCTGATCTCGGACTTCCAGCCTCCAGAACTGTGAGAAATAAATATTTTCATTGAAGCCACCCACCACAAGTTATTTTTGTTACAGCAGCCCAAGGTGACCAACCAAGACAGGCTGCTTAAGACACACTGATAGGTCCAAGAAGAACAACTAACAAAAAGGGAAAAGATAAAAAAAAATATCCAAGTCAGACCAAGGAAATTTGAAACAACGTAGTCCAGGGCCAGGTAACCCAGCTTAAGCGCTCAGTAGACCCTGGGCTCTGGTTATCCACCAGAACTGCCACTAACAATGTTACCACCTTTTAGACCCCACTCCTACCTGTTTACTGCCTCCCCCTCCTCCCTCCCCCACCTCACCCCATCCCAAATCATACCAAGGAGGTTAAATCATGGGTCTGTACAATGAGGAGGCACAGACTCCACCAAAGATTATTAAAATGCAAGCAGTTAGCATTCCAATCACACAGTCCCTCGTGTATTCAAACCTGCACTGAACACCCACGTGGACCAAGCCCTTGCTGGGGCTGAGGCTGCAGACACATCCCACCAGTCCCCTCTGCTTAGTCCCCGCCTTCCTTCCCGGAGGTGCTGCCTCCACACGGCCCCTGGCTGCTTCTCCCTTCCGTATCACCTCTCCATACCCAGCCCACACTTCAGACTCTACCCTGGCCACCCCTGGCCACACCATGAGGGGTGGAGGCTGCTGCAGCAGCACACTTCCTCTTTCCATCAAGCCAGGGATACCCAACATTTCTAACCATGGCCCTAATGAGACCTGAACTCAAACAGCCTCTCTGCCGGCCTCTGGACCAGAGCACGCATATTCTAGGACACTAAAGGTAGGCTAAGCCCACTTAGATGGGTTCCACTGCCAACCCTCCCTGAGACACCCTGGAAACATGGATAAGCCAAGGAACACACCCATCATTTCTAGAAAAATCAGCAATTCCACCTATACTAATGCACTTGCCTGGCCTATAAATGTCAAATAAGATGTCTATTCTCAAGTTACTTACTGACACATACCAGCAAGATCAGCAAACCTGCCAAATCTCTATAATTGAGAGATAAACTGTGTGGTACAGATTTTTAAATCCCACTAGGGTCCAAGAGACTGAGCCATAGTCAAGAAGGGTGAGTAATTGAAAGCATCTCTGACACCCCCAGAAAAACAAACCTGAGCAGCTTTATCTTTGCCTCCAGCCTCGGGGAAATCTCCAGTTGCCATAGCAGCAACACTCTCCAAACAGGACCGATGGACCCCTGGCGCTGCTAATTAGCCCAGGCACACTTGCTAAAGGAAAGTAGGTCAGATCACAGAAAAACCCATCTGGAGAGTGCTAAGAATGTAAATACAGATGGAGAAGGGGCCGGGCAAGATCTTGTTTCAAGTCTTTGGCCTTCACCACCATGGTGGGGACCGTCGGGAGGCTGCACAAAAGCACGTGGACCTTCTCTCTCTAGGAAGCTAACCTGTCGGCAGGCTCTGGGCTCCGATGTGCCAGCTTGCAACTTGTTCCTTCATCTGAGGCCGGGAAAGTCCAGCCCCACACACACCACACAACCCCCACCCCCCATCTTGTGGCTTACTGCTTTTCCTGAGATTCTAAGAGCTGAGGGCTGTTCAATTTCGGACCCAAAATCAGCAACCCCATGTAAATAGGAGCCTGAGACCAGCAAAGCCAATCAGCGAACAGGACCAGGCTGCAGGTCAAAATGGCACTTTCTCTGCTGTGTTTTGCAGGTTGGGGGTCCACTTTCCTGGGCTTTTGGAGACACAGCGATTATACCACTCAGCCTTGCTCCAAAAGTTGTCCACTGCCTTCGGGGAAAAGTCTCAATTCTATATCCTGGCCCTGATTCTGACACTAGTTCCATCCTGCGTTTGAGCAGGGCCAGGGTCCCCGCTGGGACCTCACTACCGAGGAGGCACTCCTCCCCAGCCTCTCCAGCTCTCCCAGTTCCTCCCATGCATCCGGTCCCAGCTCCTGGCCAGATTCAAGGAGGAGTCAGTCTCGACCAGTCCACAGACTTCTCCCCATTCTCTCTACCGCTGCCAGATGTAAGCCTCGTGCTTTCTCGCCTCACCTTTATGCATGTATCTCATTTTACCCGTGTATCTCTGTCTGGTGTCCCCACTCTCCAGCCCACCACGTGTCCCACGTTCAGCCAGAGCTTCATAAACACAGGCGTGTGAAACCTCAGAGGACGTGGGAACAGGTCCTGGCAAAAGTCTTCAATCTAATGATCAGAGAAAAGGCAGGTTGTCAGGTTGCTTCATTTCCAGGACCACAGGGAGTCTGTTCATCTTCTACACTCTGACGTTAAATCTCACATGCCCACCCTTGGGAGTCTGGGTGGTTTTCTTGGGCTGAAGTACAAGTTCAGGTAACATCCCATCTTTTCTAAGATCCTCTTGCCCTCTCTTTGAAAAGAGCTGATCTACTATGTCCTCCTCACCACCTTCACCATATTTACACCTGAGAGCTTTCCAAGTTCTTTTCAAGGAAGGAAAAAAAGAAATCCTTTCAATTTTGTTATGATAGAAGATGGAGATTGAGGATGTTACTGTTAGACCCAGGAAGGCAACCTAAAATGTGCTAGAAAAGAAATCAGTAAAGAGAAATGAAGCTCACTTTTATTTTAAAGTTAAAAATTCAGAATATGTTTTTAACCTTTGATTCCTACAAGAAGGAAGGAAAGCAGGCTGGTCGTAAAACCCAGGGCTTCGCAAAAGTTAGGATAGCATTGAGTTAAGAGGTCTCATCACATATGAAAAAAAGAAATCAGTAACACAAACACCACATCCAAGAAGAGTACAGAAGATCCTTAAAATCCTTCTTTCTCTACCAAATGAATTCAGCTCTTTTGAGATGGAAACGGGAGAAGACACTCTTGAGATAATGTTTTAGAAAAACATACCCTACCTAATTTCAAAAAGGACTCAAGCTTGCAGTTCAAGAGAGCAAAATAGAATTTGGGGGGAAAAGATGGAAAAAGTCAGTGAGGGTGAGGTTAGCCCAGAAGTACTTACCTAAGCCCTGGCTGGAGTAAGCTGCAAGTCTGGTTCTAAGTTTCCCAGCAGCCAAAGCGAAAAGGGAACTAATCGTGATTAGTTACACAATTCATAAACCCAGCAGATTTAAAAAAAACAAACAAACAAACAGGCTATTCCATGGATAAGCAGCTTTTTTCATGACTGACAGTCTCAGTATGTTCTTTCCTATGGGTTCTCCACCAGGAGACAGTGTATGTGGTGGACAATGCCTTCAACAAAATCCTTCCACCAACACAAGATTCAATTTCATATGCTACTTCAGCAAGCATATCAGCAGCTCCCCAAGCAATCAGTAAAATCAGAAAACAGTGACATTCTCGGAGGATGTATTTCTGGTTGCCCCATCCTGCAGAGAGGGTCCCCACCATCCATGTTCCCATGGTAACAAGGTTACATCAGAGGAAGCAAAGGTCAGCCTTAAGAAGATGTTCACCAACAAAACAACCACTGATGGACTCAGTTGTCCCTCAAATGCTCCTCCTGGCTTCACAAGTCCTTGCTGACTGTCTCTCGTTGATTGTCAGGCAAATAAATATACAACACTACCAACTGCAAATCTAGCGGAAGGTGCAGGACTACATTAAGTGAATAAAAGTGACACTGAGGAATTGCCCCAAACTGCTGAGAAATGGCAACCCGTGAATAACGGAAGAAGAGACACTAACAAGGACGAGGAAGAAGGAGGCTTCAAAGAGAGGACATCAAAGACCCAAGAGAGCCCTTCAGAAAGCCGGTGAAGCCCTTATGCTTTTATGCTACAGTGACTCTGTGCTTGAGCTGCAAGAGGGAAATGTGAAGAATACGCAACCCTGAAAATCTGGCAGAGAAATACGGCCAGAATTCTGTGCTCACGCTAAGCATTAACATATGGTTATCATTAAAGTCCACATTTTGTTAAGTATAAATCATTTTCATAGTTTTTTTCATTTCTTCTTTCAAGGTCAAGTCCCAATTAAACATTTTCCCCACGATTACCATAAAATTTTCATTCATTAAGTGGATTCATTTTAAGTTGCCTTTTTCAGGTAACAGTTTTCTTTAGGTAATCTAGACCCCTCCCTATGACTACTTTCATCAACTAGGTTTAAGATCACAGGCTAAAACAAGCAGGGTGGCCCAAGGTAGACATTTGGCCAAATAAAACTCCAGCCTCCAGAGTTCAAGCTTGTACTTAGAAACAGTCAAGTTTCATACAAACCTGGGAAGAGAGAACCAACTGACTTTGTTTGGGATCAAAAACATAACCAGCATGAAATCTATCTTTCTTCTCCAGGAACCATTTCCAAGAAAAACAGAAACTTCCATAAGCACTATAAAAAGATTTCAATCCTTATTAAAAAAGTTTAGATATTGTATTTGGTTTGAGCGTTGATGTATTAATTACATTAATTAAGCCTAGAGCTTAAGCTTATGGGTTTTAGAGGCTACTTTGTACCAGGAATAAGAGGCCTTTTTAAAGAAAACATTCAGGTGTAAACAGAGATGGGATCTCCCAGCTGCCAAAATGGAGAGCAAAGCTGGTTTCTGAAGCCGGACTGGAGAAACAGGTTGAGACCTGAAGGTTCCGCCCACCTGTACTGAGAGGGTTCCCCTCAGTGGCCCCAAAGAGGCTGTTCAGCGTGGAAATGCTTCCAAGGTGAAAATGCAGACAAACATATTCAGAAGCTCTAAACCCCATGGTCCTTCCTTCATTGTAAGCAGAGTGGGTACTTGTGACATCCCCTGCCCCAGAGCAGTGGCCAGTTCGTGAATTCATGAAGGCAGCCCCACTGTCAGCTGGTCTGGGGTAAATTACATTCCATGCCTGACTAGCAGGGATGCGGAGCCTGACACGGGGCTGCCCTACTTGTGAGCAGAGCAGTGAAAACGAGGCACTGAGGACCAGAACTGCTGACTCAAGGCTCCGTGATAGAACAGAAATCCAGAACGGCGGGGCCAGAAATAGCATCCTGAATGTCTACTGATAGCATAATTCACATAGCATCTGAGGGCAGACTGAGTGAATGAGCGTGCGTGTGTACGTGTGTGCGTGTGTATGTGTGTGCGCGTGCGCATGTGTAGGCATGTGTGTGCGCGCATGTGCGCCACCAAACCCTAAAAATACCTCCTTCTTTTCATAACCATCCCATAGGCCCTGTCTGTGGAATTCCCTAGGCACCCAGGTAGCCGTCAATGGATGCAATTAGCTTAGAACTGTGCCTGAGGATAAGGGATTATTTTTCCTAAGTACTCAGAGTTTCAGGATTTGTGCATGTGAAGACAATCTTTCTGTGACAACAGACTGACCCAATTTCTGCCTCATCCCGCTGACCTTAAGAAAATGTATGAGAGATATTACCTGGTTTCCTGACAGCTTTCAAGAGGCTGGTTCCTTATAAAAGTTTAGTGCAGAATAAGTGCATGGTATATTCCCTTTTTTTTTTTTTTTTTGCATATCTTTAAACCATTAATCCAGAAAAAGAGGAAGGGATCCTACTTTACATGAGCATTTCCATGGTGCAGTGATTGTCCAGCCTAGGAACATGCCTCTGGTCCCCTAGCTTTGGGGACAGCAAGGGGTATGGCTCCCTTGTTTCTGGGAGGTCAACATCTCTCTCCAGAAGGGCCTGCTCTGACCCCTTCAAACCGTGGGCAGGCGCCCCCAGCACCCTCAGCACCAGTTTCTCCTTGCAAAGCAGAGGTCTGGGCAAGGCTGGCTCCTGGAGGGCTGCGGTTTTAAAAAGCCACCAGGTGACGACGCTCAATGAGATGGTTTTTAGACAGACTTGGGAGCCGGGCTGCTGAAGTGGGGTGCAAGGTGGGCAAGTCACCCCCCCCAAAGAGCCAGGAGAAAACACCAGGGGCTCCATGCTAGGTGGAACCATATGGGTAATGCACCCTGTCCACCCGGAGCCCCGCCAGGCCAGCAGGGGGAAGAAATGCTGGAATTGAACCTGAGGGCCTGGGAGACTCATCCTGGGAGCCCCTGCCCAGAATCACAGCCCAGCCAGGAATGGCCGTCCCTGCAGAGTCCCCTCAGAAAGAATGTGGCCATGTCCCCAGGGGTCGCCACTGTATCCCCAGTGCCTGGCCTCAGGCCTGCCCAGAGAAGAATGAATGAATGAATGCAAGCCAGAAAGACAGACTCAGAGCCTCTCCAACCCCACAGCCACTGCCCTAGTTCAGGCCACCATCGCCTCCCCTCGGACCACAGTAACACAGTAACGACCTCCAGTGGTCCAGTGACCTCTGGCCTCTCCTTGCCAGCCACCCTCCCTTTGGCCCCCAGAAAGATCCCCAAACTAAACTGGGTCCTGACTTTCCCCTGCTTAAAAAGGGGACGGAGCCCCCTTTCACTCTGTGGAACTTCCCCGTCTGGCTGCAGGCCCTCCAAATCTGACGGCCACTGCCCAAGTCCTCCCTCTAGTTCCCCTAGGCTTCTCCAGACCTGCTGCTGGAATCTGCTGAGCCTCCCCAACCCGCAGCCTCGAAAATGTGGTTCCCCCTCGCCAAGGAACCTTTGCTCCTTCACCCTCAGCTAATGCTTGCTCTGTTGGAAAATGCTGGTGGAAGCCAGCTCTCCTGGGAGGCCTCCCCAGCTTCTCCAGGCAGTGAGGTGCTCTCTTCTGGATCCTCTGTTCTCAACTCTGCAGGAGAGCTTACGTGCCGATTACGCTGTGTCTGTTTATAGGACAGTCGTCTCTCTCTGCCTCCTTTGTCCCAGCACCCCTGGACATGAGGGGAGCCGACACTGACTAAATGCCTCCTCTCTGTCAAGCACTGGGCTGCATTCTTCTGACCTCATGTACTCTTCACAGTTACCTCCAAGAGGTGGGTACCACCCGCCTCACTTTAAAGATGGGTACACAGTGGCACAGAGTGGCCAAGTAACTTGTCCAAGGTCACACAGCTCATAAATGGGCCAGGGGCTTGTCCCTCTAACTTTATGCACCTTCCTCTGCGCCGCATCACACATGTGATATGACATAGAAGCAACCCAGGACGTGCATACTGAGCGGATGGGTGGATGGATGGACAAACAGACGGATGGATAGAAATAAAGCAGAAGACACACTACATGATCACTTAGAACACTCATCACCTCCTACTGTGGACAGCACCAGGTCTGTGACATCCTCTCTTGAGCCAAAGTATAACTGAAACCAACTCAGCAACAAAGCCATAGAAATCCGAGGCCAGGGACCCTGAGCCGGGCACTGGCGAGGAGCCCCTCTCCCCCCTTAACCCCCGGGGCCTGTCTCTGCCTGGCCTCCTCCCTCAGTTTGGGGTCTGTTTCTCCACCTGCTCCTGACAACCACTCCCCCACCCTCGCCCTGCCCCACACCTCCTACTGGGTCTGAGGGCTGAAGGCACACACTTGGTTTGGAAGAAAAGCAGCCTCCTGAAGTACAAAACCCTAAAATTATAACATGTCAGCCAATGTAGCACAGGGCCCAGGGCATCATGGAGAACGGGGTGGAGGGGCAGGTTTCTGGGCCTCACACTATCCTGACAACTTCTATCCCACTGGAGCCAGGCTGGGCACCTCCAGCCACACTTTCACTGGCCCCTCAAAGCTCCAGGGCACCCCTTGTTCTTCACTGAACCCCGTGTCAGGTAAGATTCCTTTCCAGGCCACTGAGGGGGTCCTGGGACTCCAGCCTAGATGGGGTCTCCCAGCTGCACCCCAATGAGCAGGGCCAGGGGAGCCCTGCCTGGTTACCTGCTCTCCTTCTGTCTCCCCCCAGAAATGGGAGAAGGAATTTCAGGGCTGGGATCATGGGTCCTGCCAGCTCCGTGCACACGCCACCCAGAGATGGGAGAATTTTAGGGCTGCCCGCAGCAGGCAGGGGCCAGGGGGCATCTCACCAGAAACCCTGATGAGCCAGGCCGCCTGCCTCTCCTTGGACCCTGGGCTGCAGTTCCAGGTGGGGTTACTCAGAGGTGCTGTCACTCAACCTTCCTGCACCAATACGGAACCAGCTTCCTCCTGCAAGAAGCTCAGCTGCCTCCCCCATCTCACTCCTTCTGTGTCTGTCCAGGCAGCCTGTCTGGCCAGGTTTCCAAGTTACCGATTCCTTAGGAACAGCCATCCCGCAGCAGGCAGAGTGGGAGGTCAGCTCTGGACAGGGATGGTGTTTGCTCAGGGTCACACCCAGCTGGCCCATGTGCCAACACACCAGGCTTTTGCCACAAGCCCCCTGAGGTCCCGAAACCCATGATCAGCTGTGGCTGCCTTGGCAAGAATGAGAGCTTTCGACTTGCATTCCTGGAAATTCTTTACTATCAGATTCCCTGCCTGGCTTCTGCCTCAGAGAGCTCAATTAATCGCTGCATAATGCACTCCAAACAGCATTAGTAGGTCAGGGTGTCTGCTGAGCACAAAAGCCACAGAAGGGCCATGCTGAAGGAGCAAGGAAGGCCTGCCGGAGCTTTGCCACTTTGGCAGACAGTGTCCCTCCCAGGACCAGCTCTTTGCTTTGGGCAAGGTTTAGAAGCAGAGAAATGAAGCTCTCTCTCTCCTCCCCATGGACTCTCTCAGAGTCACATCTGTTCTCCCTAAGGCTTGTGGCGTAACGATTACCAATGGGCCTGGGGGAGAGGATGGGGGTGTGAAAACTCCAGGAGAAAAGCCATTTGCACTGGAAATGTGAGACTGTGTCATCATTTCCACAGCAGCCATCATGCAGGAGGAGGCAGGAAGTCACCCAGCATGTTTGCAAGAACAGAACAGCTGTTGATGCTGTAATAAGATGTGCCCCGGGCTTTCTTTGCTAAGACACCAACCAGGTCTCACTGCCCCACCACTCCCTTCTAAGCCCAAAGAAGGGAGGACAAAGCCACAGACGTCAGGGGTACTGCAGTCGCCTGTGTATGGTCAAAACACACAGAGGGCGTGCCAGCTCCGACGATGGAAGCCTGGCTGGAAATGGGCACTGACGGAGGATGTATCTCCAAATCATGAGACCAACTGGACCTCGGACTCTGGCCCAGACCTGGTGAATAACAACTTCCATTACAGTGAAATGAAATTTTCATCTGTGCATTTTTGAAACTTGCTTTGAAAACCTCCAAGGGCCCGCCAGAGGGAAAAAGACAAGATTTATTTGGATCTTTGGATCCAAGCCACAGCCCCATGGTTAAAGCAGCCACGGAGGGAGGGAGTGGAGCTGGCAACACCCTAAAGGCACAGCTGAGGGTGTACTTAGGGCGGTGGGGCCACGGCCATCCCTGGTCCATCTGTCCAGTTCCGCTGGACCAGGACAGGGAGCCTCAGGGGCCCGATCAATCCTGAAACCACTCCTGCCCTGCCAAGCAGCTGGAAAGATCCTTTAAAAAAATGCACATCTGCTCAGATCTCTGTACTGCCTCAGGGCTTGTGGACCCTCTTAAAATAAAGCCCTAGGAGCCAATGGCCCAATGGCCCAAGCTGGAACAATCTGAGCAACCAAATAAATAAAGAAGAACTGTATTATAACCCAGGGTATAAAACAAATATCCATGAGTCCATATTGACATCAATAAATGATTGAATTAACCAATAAGTGGGGGAGAAGCAACAAACCTCCCATGCAGAAGAATTCCAAAACATTTATGCAGATACTCCCCCCAAAAGAGAGGGTGCAGCTCCCCAGTCTTTACGTGTGCCCATAGTGACTTCCTTCCAAAGAGGACAGTATGGAAAAGCGGAAGAAAGGGGAACCTGATGAACACGACCCCAGCCAAGCAATCAAGGTCAACATGAACAGTCATAGGAAGTACCTGGACAAGATGTGATGAAAACGGTACTTTACCTCTGTGACCTTCCTCCCCAAACCCATAACTCTACTCTAATCAGGAGAAACAGCAGACAAATCCCAACAAAGGGACATTCTACACAACACCTGACCAGTCCTCCTCCGAACTGTCCAGTTCATCAAGAACAAGAAAGTGTGAGAAACTCTCACAGCCAAGAGGAACCCAAGGAGATATAATGACTAAATACCATGTCATATC
This sequence comes from Camelus ferus, assembly GCF_009834535.1. Classification (NCBI taxonomy): domain Eukaryota; kingdom Metazoa; phylum Chordata; class Mammalia; order Artiodactyla; family Camelidae; genus Camelus; species Camelus ferus. The sequence goes on from NC_045706.1 coordinate 9,010,162, forward strand.
TTGGATGGGGTCGTGGAACAGAAAAAGAACATTAGGGAAAAAATAAGGAAATCTGAATAAACTAAGGACTTCAGTTAATAATAAGGTGTCCATACTGGTTCTTTAATTGTACCAAATGAACCACACTATTGTTACGGTGTTAGGGGAAAACGTATGCTTGGGTAAATGGGAACTCCATGTGCTATCTTCTCAATTTTTTGATAAATCTAAAACTATTCTTAAAAGAAATCTATAAAGTGCAAAAAATTCTACCAAGGAAAAAATATAAGGCTTCCAATCCTTAACACGAGTCACAGTGGGCCAACTCCCCCACCACCCCCACCCCACCGCCTGCTCTCCCCTCTTCCCTCCTCTGCAGGCTCCGGCCGGCCTCGAGGAGACCGCCTCAGTCTTGCTCCCTTCTCTTTCCTCAGGGTTTCTGCAGATGCTGTTCCTTCCCCTGCCCGTGTGTAGTTAAGTCCACTCAGCCTTCAGCTCTCAGCTGAGAAGTCACTTCCACTGGGAAGCCCTCCCCAGCCACCCAGGCTAACAGAGGTTCCAGGTTCCTCCCACTCCCACACTGGTCCCCTCTTCCATCCCACTCGTGACTGCTTGCTCCAGGTCTGTGTCCTCCAGTGGCTGTAAGAGCCACGGGAGTGATGCCCGTCTACGGCACAGTGTCTGGCCCAGAAAACCCCAAGTTCATGCGGCTGAATGCTCAGATGCGTAAATGAATGCGATTCAGAAGCCACCCAAGCAAAGCTGGTTCCAGGGAGTAAACCCCAAGGGTGTGGTGACCCAGAAGCACTCTGTGTGAGAAGTTTAAAATGTGGAGCCCTGGTGACCTCAGGGAAGGGGGCCCTGAGCAAATGGGTACCACTCGTCTCTGCTGGTGCCGGGGTGCACCAGGGAAGCCCTCTGACCCCTAGATGTCTGCATCAGAGAAAGGTCAAGACAGCAAGGTTTGGGTTTTGGATTTTTGTTTTTGTTTTCTGTTTTTGTAATTTCGTCAACAATCTACTCTAGCCCCTGCATAAGCTTGGTTCTTTTTCTTTCCTTTTCTTTTTTAAAAACTGAGACATAACGTATAGGCAGTGAAATTCATCCTTTTTAGCTATAGAGTTCCAAGAATTTTGACACATACAGTCACGTAACCACCACAACCATCAAGACATGGAACATTTCTATCCGCCCCCGCAAAAAGATCCCCCATGGCCTTTTGTAGCCTATTGCCTGGTTTCCTTCCCTTTTTTCCAGAATATCATATAAATGGAATCACAAATCACGTAGCCTTTTGAGTCTAACCTTTTTCACTTAGCATAATGCATTTAAGATTCATTTATTTTATTGCATGAATCAATAGTTTATTCCTTTTTCTTGCTGAGCAGCAGCCTATAGGATGGATACCACAAATTATTTATTCATTCACCAATTGATGGACATTTTGGGTGTTTCAATTTTGGGGTGATTATGAATAAAGCTGGTGTAAACATGTGAGTTTGCAGGTAGATACATATTTTTATGTTTCATGGACAAATACCTGAAGGTGCCTTTTCTAGATCAGAGGGTAGACGTATAAGAAACTAAAGGGCAGAATATTTAAGAAGGGTAATTTTCTTTCTTTTTTCAGCACATTTTTATGAAGCACCTCCTATGTCCAAGGCAAACCAAGGGTGTCTCCCCAAATACCTATGAATGAACGAATGCTCCCGTTCCCCAGATGCTCATGCGATCTTGCCACCAGAAACCAGGTCTTGCATCCATTTCCACCCACAGCCCGAGGCCAGAAGTAGCAGAAGAAAAGGCACTGCACTGGAACCAAGAGGGGTGGGATGAAGGTTCCTGCTTTGCCACGAGGAGCTGAGGGACTGCAGATAAATTACCCCGCCCACCCTTCTGGGACTCAGGACCAACAGAACGGCAGGCAGAGATTATGGGCAGGACAGAGTGCTGTCCTGATAAGAGGGGCTCAGGTCCAGCCCCATCCCCACCTCCTCATCCCTGCGGGTCTACAACCACATCTGCATGTGATGAGCTTCCTCTCCCCTGAATCCTTCTATTGCTTCTGGATGCAGGTTTGGCAGGTGACATCTACCCTGTGGTCACCCCTTGTCATCTCACTCTCTCTCACAGCTTAGCTTTTGGCCCCTCTGTGCCTCCCCAGTAGCAGGACTCCCTGAGGCCACAGGTTTTCCCTTCTCAACACACCCAGGTGTATTTAGCCCTCCATAAGAAAAGACAGTCCAAGAATGCGCCTTAGAGGACTTTATGGTTAAGCAGTTTATAATCAGAACCAACTGTTGCATAGAAACAGGAGTTCTGAAGACTTGCTGTGATGGTTAATTTTATGTGTTGACTTGGCTCAGCCATTTACTCAGATATTTGGTCAAACACCAGTGCAGATGTTACTATGAAGGTATTTTTTTAGATCAATGTAACACTTAAATCAGTAAACTCTGAGTAAAGCAGATGACCCTCCATAATGTGGGTGGGCCTCATCCAATCAGTTGATGGTCTTAAGAGCGAAAGACTGACGTCCCCCAAGGAAGAGGGAGTTCTGCCAGTAGACGGCCTTTGGACTCAAGCTACAATATAAATTCTTCCAGCTTCCTGGCCTGCTCTGCAAATTTTGAATTTGCCAGTCCCCACATCTGCATGAGCAGTTTCCTAAAATAAATTTTTCTCTAAACAGGCAGACCTCAGAGGTATTACAAGTCTGGTTCCAGACCACCACAATAAAGCAAATATTACAATAAAGTGAGCCACGTGAATTTTTTGGTTTCCCAATGCATGTAAAAGTTATTTATACATTAGACTATAGTCTATTAAGGGTGCATTATGTCTTAAAAAAATTTTTAACATACCTTAATTAAAAAATACTTTATTGCTAAAAAATGCTAAGCATCATCTGAGCTTCCATAATCTTTGTGCAACAGTGACATCCAAGATCACTGATCACAAATCACCATAACAAATACAATAATGAGAAAGTTTGAAATATTGTGAGAATCATCAGAATGTGACACAGAGACATGAAGTGACTAATGCTGTTGGAAAAACGGCACCAATAGACTTGCTCGGGGGGAGGGGGTACAGCTCAGTGGCAGAGCATGTGCTTAGCATGCAAAAGGTCCTAGGTTCAATCCCCAGTACCTCCATTAAAAAAAAAAAAGATAAACTTAATTACCAATCCCCCCTCCCCGCAAAAAAAAGACTTGCTCAATGCAAGCCTTGAATTTGTAAAACAAAATGTAACATCCATGAAGTGCAATAAAATGAGTTATGCCTATATATGTGTGTGTGTGTATATATCTTACTGGTTCTGTTTCTCTGGATAACGCTGACTAATGCACTAACATTCACACAGGGTGTCCCCACTGTTACATGGATTGCTGGCTAGCAAGGGGAAACTTCAGGTCAACTACAGCCCAAATCATCATCCACGGCATCCCAGGTCCAAACTGTCATTGCCTTCTGGGCACCATCCTAAATGCAGCTCCCCTGAGGCCTACGGGGCAGAGACCACCAGGCCCCACCTCTCCAGGGGCAGTGGCTGTGGAGGAAGAGCTTTGTACGATACCTGCTCACATCCTTGGCCAGACCTTGGCAGGAGGGAGTGGAAGCTTCTACTCCATCACCAGCTGGGGCGGAAGGCCAAGATGCATGTTCCGAGGCCAGGGGAGTGAGATCCACACGGCCAGCAGCTGAGGACGTGCTGGGGACACAAAGGGAGAATTATTCCCAGTGGAACTGGCTGGTTAATGGGACATTCATCAGCCCCCTGGCCCCTCCCAACACACACACACACACACACACACACACACACACACACACACACACACACACACACACGGAGTGGGGTATTTAAAGACCCAGCTCACTCCTGCCTGGGGCTCCTCTCTGGGTTGCCCAGGCATCTGCTTAGACACAGAGGGGGTGCCCCTCCCACACAGCAGCCCCCAGGCCAGGCCGTGAATTCCTCCCTCCTCTGGCTGAAGTGGGACCTGGGCTTTGGCCGCGGCGGTTTGGGTGCTCAGAATATTCTGACTTGTTTAAGTTTTGTTGCGGGAAGGGACTTAAATCATTTTTTTAATAGGCAGTGAAACTCTGTGAGCTAAAAAGTAAAATACAACTTTGCAAACTCCCTAGGATTTGCCCCCCCAAATCTAAGGCTGAGAAAAGTCAAGGTGAAGAGGCTGATGGGTAATCAAGGAACCTGCACCAGGCACCTGCTGGGATCCCTCTTCCCCGCGAAGGATTTCTATGGCAGAGCCATGTCCCCGGTTCAGTGGGTGAGTGCCCCCTGCTGGACAGCCAGGGAAACGCTGGGAGTGCGGAGAGGCAGGGAGGCCCCGGGGGGAGGGACAGAAGGAAGGACAGCCACCTGCAAAAAAACCAAAACGCAAAATGCCTGGCGCTCAAAAGAGGTTTTAATTTTCCCCTTTGGCAAAAGCAAAACTAGCAAAGCCGTCCACAGACTTTCGGAGAGGGTTAGCCCTCCCAGTCCCTCCAGCTGTCCACACTGCCGTCCAGGGGGAGTAGGCAGGGCTGAGGGCGGCGAGGCCGGAATTATGTGACTCAGCACTGGGAGCCGGAAACCCGGCCGGAGGTCAAAGCCAGGTTTAGGAGTTTCACAGCTCAGTGGGGGGGTTCATTTCTTCCGTCTGGGAGTGAGCACCTGCAGGGAGCGCCCACACGGCAGGACTGCAGGATGCTTGGGTTTCCGTGTCAAGAGTGTTCAGCTAATCTCCGTCTCCTCCAATTGCACCTACGAGGTTGGCTTTCTGACCTGGAGGACAGCTCCTAAGGGCACCCCACACCCAACACAGTCAAAGAATTCTCAGTCTGGCCCCAAATCCCCGTCACAGAGCTTAGCAGGGCTTCCAGGGCAGGCCTCCGCCTCGCCCCACACTCCCACCGCCCTCACCCTCACCTGCTCTGCTCTGACCATCCAGCCTCCCTTGGCTCCCCCAGCACTGGCAGCCCATGCTGCCTCCTGGGCTGGCAGCCCCCTCCCCTCACCAGGCCAGCCACCCTCAGCCTCCAAGTCTTCCCTTGGTCTTCACTAAGCGACAGCTACAAAAACAGCAGTAGCTCACCCCTGCCAGTGCCCAATCCTGGGTCGGTCTGTCCTAGGTGCCTGGTCCTGCCCGCCTGGCCCTGTGTTAAGTGTTCTACAAACGTGATCTCGGGTAACCATCATCACAACCCTTGAGTCAGATGTCATCATCTTCACTTTACAGAGATCAAAACTAAGGCTCAGAGAGGTGAGCTCACTTGCCCTGGGTACGGTAGTGAGTAGGTGGTGGAGCCAGAACGTGTACCCAGGCTCTGAATCCTTAACCACCTCTATGTCCACTTTCTTGTGGACTCCCTAGTACGCACCCGGAAGCCCCTCCACCCCTTCACGGTGACAGGCATCACCAGGGACTTGAAGACCACTAGGCAGACCGAACTGTGGGCTCTATGAGGACAGGGGCCGCATCTATCAGATACACCCCCGCATCCCAACATCTGGCCAGGCCACCCACATGGGCACTCAAACAGGCAGAGGGAGAGCCGGGGTGCCCCGACTGGCTATGACCAAGCTGGGAGTCCAGAGCAGAGGCAGAGCTGGAACCCACATGACCTTCTGTCCTGGGCCCCGCGGAAACAAGGAGCGAAACAGACCTGAGAGTAATGACCCGGGGTAAGCCCCAAGCAAGGCCAACCCACGCGTGAACAAAACTTCCACTGAGTGCATGGACAGAACCCACAAAGGTGCAAAGTGTGTTACAGATGTCCCAACACCACAGTTGTTCAAACTGTTGTTTGTAACAACTTGGATGGTGGCTGAAATAATTTATTTTGTAAAGGAATGAGTCAAATGAGTAATGCAAATGATTGGGGGCTTTTAAACTCCTTGAGGAAGCCATTTTCACACTCCGGAAACCTACATTTATTCACATTCATCAGCAGTGAACAGGCCACTTACAAACTCAAACTACTATGTAAAATTTACTTACTAAAGAAATTACACTGGCCGCACCCCTTCCTCTGCACACTCCCTGAAGATTTTATTTAATTTAATGCAGAGGAAAGGTGACACCATTTGTGGTTCTGCTACTTTAAGGGTCCTCTATCAAAGTGCAAGGAAAGATTTCTGTCTTGAAAACCCTGGCAGAGGGGAGGGGAGGGGAGGCGTGGCCTTGGATCTGTGGCCTCAGAACAAGCCCAACTCAGTGACAATCACACGGCACTGATGAGGATGCTCCCGAGGGTGCCCGCATCCCCTAGCCCTGGGAACACATGAGGTCCCTCAGCTCAACAGCCTCTTCAGCCTAGAGACCCCGTGCCTGCTCCCTCATCCTCCATTCCGCTGGCACCCAGAACACCAGGGCCACACCCTTCCTGCACTGGCTGGCTCCCATCAGCCAAAGGCACCAAACAAATGACTCAATAGCTCTCTTAAGAATGGCGCTGCCCCTCCCTCCTGGCCTCCAGCCTGCCGTTGGCCCCACCCCTGTGGCCAGGAGGTCAGGCCCCAACAGGGAAAGGCTTGGTGACTCATAACCAAAGCTCTTAACACACAGCCACCTACAGACATCTCCTGGCCCCAGCAGAACTCCTCCTCGTCCCTCCTAACCCTCCTCCCCACCCCCAGTTTCTCCCCAGCTTGTTTAGTGCCCACTCTCCAGGTGGCCAGGCCTGGACCAGAAGTTGAGAGTGTCCTGGACCCTCCTGGTTCTCTCACCCCATACCCCATCATCGCCCCTTCATACTGAGTCACCTCCCTTCTCCTAGGATCTGTCCTCTCTGTCCTGCTGGTCCAGGCCCGCAGCCATTCTGAGCAGGGTTCCTGCACATCCTGTTTTTTGTATCGTCCCATTTGTCTCCACACATCCATCCCCTACAGATACCAGAAAGCCCCAACTCGAGTTCTGATCACATCCTTTCCTTGTCTAGAACCCTACCCGACTTCCCCCATCTCATGCCTTCCAGAATGCAGGTGAAAGTCGGCCTTGCAAGCCGAGGCTCCTACAGCCCATGTCTGCCCCCTCCTGGGTTTGTCCCCCCGCTGACCTGACCCCACAAAGCCAGTCTCCAGGTGCTCCTGGAGTTTCTTGCCTCAACCAAATCGTGCCTCTGAATCCCCTACTTCTCTCAGACCCCCTCATAGCCTGCCCCAGAACCATCATGCGGTGTCACCCAAACAAGGAAGCCCCCCTGGCACAGGTAACGATGCCCACCCTGCGCTGCCTGGCTGGGCTGGGCCTGACTTCTGTGTGTTCCGCAGTTTTCTGCTAATGCATCCTTTTCTCCTCCTGGAATCTCAGCCACTGTGGTCTCTCCAGCCTCCAGCACAGAGCCTGGTGCATAACAAGTGCTCGACACATGGCAGCTCCTTCCCTCCTGCCCCTGGAAGCACCCCCTGCCACCCAGGCAGGCCTCCGACAGCAGGACAACTGTCCTGTCTGCTTGGAACCTCAGAGTCCAACCACCTGAGGCGGGACCAGCCACACAAGCAGCAGGCAGGATCGAGTGCAGACAAAAGCAAAGTGAAAATGCAGGTTCCGAGTTCCAAAAGGGTGAGAATTTCAAGCTGGCGACAGCAGAGTGCTGAAATGCAGAGAGCCCTTCTGAGCACGGGGCCCCGGGCAAACTGCCCAGGTGATGCCACGAAGCCAGCCTTGAGATAGACTCCGCGGGGAAGGTCACCTAGGGTCCCTCTAAGACCCCCGGGGCTGTCAGAGGGCCACAGTGCTGGAGCCGAGAAGACAAGCAGGGAACCAGGTCAGCTTCCCCTTCGCCAGCTCCTGTCCACGCAGGTCTCCTGTGAGCAGCAGTGACTCGCCTTAAAGACATTCTTCTCAGGGAGTCGGGCCCTTTCCAACAACGGCCAGTTACCACTCCCAGCCCTCAGCGGGAACTCCTGGGCAGCTGCCAAACCCAGCACAGAGGAGGGCAGAGCCGCAAGATGGGGTCCACACCTGCGTTCTCGGTTGGCTTCTGCAAGTCACTTGCATTCTCTTGTCTCTGATCTCCTCCCCCGTAAAATGGGCCAGGAGTGGCTGTGAAGCCTTCCTAGTAAAAGGCCACCATCCCTTTTCCCATTTAAGGAGTTAATCAATGTTTCACGAGCCTTACTGGAATAACAAAGACACTGAATTCAAATTCATGCAAAGTTTATATTTTTGGAAGATGAAAGAAATGTCGATTTAATTTACGCCTGTTACTGACAAAACGAGGGCACATAAACTTGCCATACTTCAAGCAGACAGAAACGGCACACTGATCCACGCATTCTTTCCTGCGAGGCCCAGCGGGACGAGACCTCTGAATCCTTCTCAGCACAGATCCCTAGGGAATCACTCATGGGTCAGAGTTTGCCATCCCTGATTCAGCACCTCACCAAGGTCCTCACTGACAACTGGTCCCGCTGACCATTTGGATGCGGTCTCCACCCACACAGAACCCTGAGAGGCACAGAGAATGTTGCTTCAGGGTTTGCTTTCAGCCCGACAGCCCTCCAAGCCCAGCTGTAGTGAGACACCGTCACCAACTGTTGTCTTTTGATTCCCCGTTCAGGGCTTTTGATTCCTTCTTGGCAGATCCCCAACTGAACTGATAGCAGGTTTCATTTCAGATCGGCTGGAGTTGCCAAATTAAGCCCCTGTCCACGGACAAACACCAGAGTGACCCCGGCTGTCCTGAGAGGGTGATAACGGCTCTCAAGATACGAGGTGAACACATCACGTACTGTCGGGCCAGATGGGCGACAGCATCTTATCTCCCGTTTCGTTTCACCATCTGGAAGGTATCAGCACAATAGCCTTTCCTTACCGGCCTCTTGATTTTTTCTTCTTGAATCCCCAAGTGCACACGATCACGTAATAGGGCAAGAGCTAAGGCCAAAGATTCAGCTCAGATTGAAAGTGAGATGCAAGCTAGAGGAAAAAAAGCACTTTAAAGTTGTTGGTCTGGAGAGCTACCCTCGGTCGATAGGAGCACCAGACAATCAGTTCAACAGAGGCCTGGGGTTTGATAAGACAAGTCTCCGAGACAGGAGATCCAAGACGCAGCCACAGTGAGCAAAGCCACAAAGTCAAAATCAGAGGGTGCCCAGAGAGGCTTGCAAATGGGCTGGAAACTCTAAGGCAGGCACTTGGAGTTATTTCTAGTCGCCAGCGAGACACACCAGCCTGTGAACAGCAGCCCACGTGAGAGTGTGAACAGCCCCTAACCGCCACTGACCTTCCGATGTCCAGCCAGTGGCTCCACACGATGAACCCTGAACGGGCTTGTCAGCTCCTTTCCAGCACATTCACGCCCTTTTCACAGAGCAAGTCTGTGCTCAGACAAGAGAAATTACTTTTAAGCCTCGACAAAGCGATGAAGGAAAATATTAATATTCATGCATGGAAGAGTCGTAAATGCCACCCCAAAACTCTACAAGAAGCTTTGGTCTGGGGTGGCTCATCCAGGACAATAACTCCCCCCACCGTCGCCTCCAGCTCTCGCATCCCTTCCTCAGGTGCAAGATTCCTCACACACCCTGATGGGCCCTGGAAACAGAAAACGCAAGGGTGGGGATACAGAGAACAAAAGGAAACTCATCTCAGATATTCAAGATTTAACTATTTATTCAGAAAGTCAGAATCTATCTACCCACATTAAGCAGCTCCAGAACCATGAAAAACCAAAACAAGAACAAAATCCTGTGCTCGTTTGAACCGTCTGAAATTGTCCATATTTTGACAATTGCCAATGTGGTGGCTCACACGCTTCAAACTAATAGTAGCCAGCTGGACACTGGAAACCCAGACATTCTGAGTAAATACACAGGTGCACCCCAGCTGACTCAGCCTGCTAGGTACTGGTGACATAACTTTGTTTCACGAGTATGCACTTTTCACATGCACCTTTCCAACGGAACAAAAGAGTTCTGTTACTCAGAGAAGACTTTTGGGTGATCTGTTTTCTAAATTAAAAAAATAACCCCTCCACTTTATCATTCAGTGTTTAACAAGGTCCATGCTTCAATAAAGGTTCAGTTCACCTTTGTGAAGCAGTGGAACTCACTCCTGCATACCTGTAACTGAAAGATCAAGAAGTCTTATTGTGCAAACAGATGAAACCAAAATAAACCACATGATTTGGAGCAAGAGGTAAAACAGAAGCTATACGTCAGTACGAATTCCCTGTGCTTTCAACTTCAGAAAATTCTGAAACTCCATTTCTGAATTTAGAAACTCTCTAGTGAGGCAATCCTGCCTAGCAGGAGCTCTCCCTACTCCTGGCTCTTTTGTCCAAAGGCAGAGATCAGATACTTCAGCCACCAGCTGCTGGATCAGGTGTTTCCTACCCTGAGGAGTTGTTAACAGCCAGACAGTTGAGGGGAAGAGCATCTGGACACGACTGCCTTACCCAGTGGCTCTCCAAGCGTGGACTCCAGGCCAGCAGTAGCAGCATCACCTGGGAACTTGTTAAAAATGCAAAGTCTTGGGCAGCTCCCCAGGACCCCTGAACACACACTCAGGGCGGTGGGGTTGGGGCAGCAGCCTGTGCGGTGCCTGGGTTATGCTGAGGCATGCTAACATTGGGACCCCACGGACACAAGTCGGGTAAGAAGTTTTCCAGCTGTGTCCACAGGAGTCCTCAATGTCCAACAAGACCTGTCTGCTTGGATTCCTGACCACAGGACGTAACCAGGGTGCCCCATTTTATTCCAGTTAACAAATGGTCGTATAGCTAGGTTTCCACTGAAAAACAATTCTGATTTACTTAAAAAAAAAAAAACAAAAAAAAAAACTAAAACTATTGAACAGACAGGAGTGCAAGTGGCCATGGGCAATCTAGCCTCATTATAGAAGGTCTGGGCTCAGTGTTCCCTGCCGTCCAGGGATGCTGAAAACCAAAGAGAAGTTCAACAATATTTACAGCAGGTTCTGGGGCAGCTCCCGAGGAGAGGCTAAGTTTGATGTCCTCCAGTGGCTTTAACTGGAGAGCAGGGGCGTGCTGAAATCCCTTTCATTTTATTTGAGAACTGCTGCAGGGACGGGGGTGCCTTCTCTCTTTGTTCCTGTTCAGAAAGGAGAACTCTTGCAAGGGAAGGATTAGTGCAAAGGATCTTGCAAAGAACTAGTGGTGACAGAAAGGAGGGAGAGAGTCCTGCTGTTTTCTCCAGAAAACACTCCAGCCCCACTTTTCCCTTTTTAATAATTTTTAGGATATGTTTATTTTAATTTAAATTAATTTTTAAATTTAAGGTCCCAAGCCTGCTTCTGCAGGGAGGCAAACCGCTAGGGAGGATGCTGCAGCCTCCCGTCTGCCCAGTTCTCTTCCCTCCGCACCTCTCCTCACCTCTCCCTCTGCCTCCCCTGTCCCTGTTCTGAATAGGAAGGGGAGGGGGGACCCTTGGGACACTATGTTTGTGACCACCCCCCAAATTCCTACGTGGAAATCCCGATGCCCAAATGATGGTATTAGGACGTGGGGTGTTTGGCAGGTGATTAGGTCATGAGAGTGGAGCCCTCCTGAATGGGATTAGTGCCCTTATAAAAAAAAGACCCTGCAGAGCTCCCCAGGCCGCTCCACCACGTGAAGACACAATGAGAAGTCCACAGCCAGGAAGAGGGCCCTCACTCGACCAAGCTGGCACCCTGATTGTGGACTTCCAGCCTCCAGAGCTGTGAGCATAATTTCTTCGGTTTATACGCTGCTCAGTCTGTGGTTTTTGTTACAGCAGCAGGAACAGACTAAGCACAGGGGTGGGAAGGCAGGGCCATTCCTGAGGTTTAAAAAGCCACCACTACTCACTTAGAACGCCCTATTTAGTTCCTGCCACAGAGCAGCAAGGTGAAGTACCGTTGATTCTCCTTATTGGCAGTAATAATGCTCTATAAAGTCACCACAGACCCTGAATGAGCGAAGCACTGAACCACTGCTCCTAAGGGAAGTACAGGGTTAGGTTCCTAGGGGCTACTGGTCACAATGTTTTTGTCAACGGATAAACACGTAACCTCGTTTTATGTGTGTTTCTGTTAAAAACACCTTATTTAATATACATTTGATTCCCTAACACTGAATGCAGAGCCAACACCACTACAGCTCACACCAAAAGAAGCTTGTCTAACAAGGATTTTCTACAACAGGCAGCTCATAGCCTTCAGGCACTTTGAAACACTAGACAGCACTATGCTTGGGAACATTTTAAACAGCAAAACCATCAACAAAATGCACAAAAATCACAAAAAATATGGCACTGAATACATCGTGAAAGGACGCTGGTATACGTACAAGATCTGCATCAAGAAGCCGGGGGTCACCTTGCTCCCCCTCAGCTGGGAGCATCCTCATCCGGTGACTCCAGTTTTTTGCTTCTCTGCACATGTTCACCAGTGACCATGAAGGAGCCATGACTATTGACCTTACAAATAAATCTCAGTGAACAGGCAAATTCACAAATACGAAATCTGCAAATAACGCAGATGGACTGTATTTTGTAGAGACAGTTGGTGAACAAAGCCAGACCAACCCCTGCTCCCATCAGAACTACCTCTTTTCCACCAATTTCCAATAAAAACAGGACAAGACAACCCTGGACAGATGTTCAGTCACACTGGCAAGGCACCAAAGTCAGCACAGAGATCTATCCGAGTCTCTCCACTGGGAAATAAAGCCAGAGAGCTGGTCACACTCTCAGCCCTGGTAAAATCAGTCCGGAGCCGCCAGCTCCTTCCTGCATCCTGTGATCACTGTTGGTCATGGTCAGAGGTGACACAACCTCTTTACTCATATCTTTCTTGGACTTGAGAGAGGCCAGTGATGTAGGCAGGACCCCGCGGCGTGGTGGAAGGAGGGAACTGGGCTCCTAGCAGCCAGTGGAGAGGTTCAAAACCAGGCTCGGTAGCCAAGGTGGACCTGCTTCAAACCCCGGCTCTGCCACTTTCTATCTCTGCATCCTTGAACCCGTTAGCATCTCTGAGCCTAGAGGAGTCATAGCAGAAGCCCCTCCCTCCTAGCTCCAACCTCCTAGGGGAGCGGTGAGGATTTAGTCTTATACTCCACACCGTGCCGGGAGCGAGGCAGGGCCCTTAAGGGAGCTTAAAGAGCAGACATCACTGGATTACAGTGGGGCTGGGACAAGTCATTTAAAATACACTCTCAGGGCTGGGAGGGGACTTAAGAAGCACCAATAACACCTCCAAGTGGACTTCAGTTCTCCTGAGAGCCACCCAGCCAATTCCTCCTGTATCCTCTGCTCCCACTGCCCCTCTGTGTCCCCTGAACATGGATGAGGATGGTCTCAGCCCCTCTCCAGGCTTCACGGAGGGAGGCTGCGCCCCACCAGCTACAACTGGAGGTCCCTCGGCCTTGCTAAAATGTTGGGGCAGAGAGGCCAAGGATGAGGACAGAAAGGAATGCCAACATCACCCAGGAAGCTCCTGCTCAGGGCCTTGTTCCCCAGCCAGGGTTCCTCTTTTAAGAAGTTAAACGCCTACATAACTAGGCTCTATGGTTGACCCCCACCAGTAACAGAAACATTCCGAATTCTCTGTCATGGGTCAGCTGCCTAAGGGTATCTGTGTCTGGCCTGGAGCTTCGTGCTGTGTCATTCATTCCGACCCTCATATTTCTCCTCCACCAGGCAAATCTCCTCCCAGTTAATGAAGAGGCCCCTCGATGCCGTCCCAGCAGGACAGCAGGAACCAGGCAGGAACCGACCACCCGCCGCCCACCCCCGCCCCCGAGAGTCGGCTGGGGGGTACTCAGCACACGCTGGCCCCCAAGCAGGTTGAGAAGGAGGCCCCTCAACGTCTCCCCTCTAACCCAGTTCAAGTCCACCAAGGGCCAGCGCGGGACAGGCTGGGTGCTGTGGTTCCAGAGGTTGCAACTGATCAACTCTCCACTCAAAGAGATGACATTAGAGCCGGATTATGTATAGGTATCCATGAAGGGCAGTGACACAGGAGGGGTACACGGAAGCCCCCGTCTCAGCCTGAGGAGAAGGGACCCTGTGTTGGTCCTACTCACCAGGGTTCTCCAGTGCCGAGTACTACCTGGCTCAAAGCACCTGTTTTACTGATACAAATATAATTAAAATGTGTCTGTATATATGTATGTCCTATATGTCTATAGAGAGAGACATATATAAATGTGTGTGTCGAGAGAGAGAGATGCACTGTGTGTGTGTGTGTGTGTGTGTGTGTGTAGAGAGAGGCCTCTGAGGCTGACTGTGAGCAAGCCTGGTTTAAATAGACTAGGTGTCAAGTCTGCGGGCAGAGGGCGAGGTCAAGGCTGAGTCCGGGGCCGGTGTACCTGGAGGGCAGTGATGGGTGTCGGGGGCCGGGGGGCCGGGGGGCCGGGGCACGCAGGGAAGGCGAGGCAGGACAAGCCCGCCCCAGGCCCGTCTGCTGGGCAAAGGCGCAGGGTCTGGTCCCTCTCCCCGCTGTGCTGCTGGCCCCCCTCTTCTCTGCCCACCCTCAAAAGAGCAAAAACAAGCAGCTAACCCAGCTGGTGTCCTGGGAGGCCAGAGGCAGCTAAGCCATTCCTTGGAAAAGTATAAATAGCGTGATGTGGCTCCTGGAGGACTTCTATTTTAAACAAGAGCGCAAAGGAACAAACCTCTGAAATGGCCTTTGTTGGAGGGGTCTTTCTGGTGTCCCCTCAGGTCATTCCTAAGGCCCTAAGAAGAAGCTCCAGCCCCGTGCAGAGCGTGTGCACACCTGTGTGGGGGTGCATCTGCGGGACAGAAGAGGAGAAGGGTGGGGAGAGGAGGGGAAGGAAGAGAGGGGAGGAGAGAGAGGCAGCCTCAGGGAGAAGGCCCTGGGGTCCCGCCATCAGCCGCAGGCCCAGGCCCGCCATACCTCTGGGCAGTCAGATTCCAGGAGACCTGGCCACTGACATCACCATGCTGGGAGGAGGCAGCTAAGAGTGGGTTTTCCAGTCCTTCTAGGGCAGCTGGCTGGATGATGTCATCCGCTTCAGGTGAACTGGGGAGAGGAGAGCAAAAAACCAAGGCTCAGAAATGTTCCTGAATGTCTTTGGGTAGGGGGCAGTTAGGTTCATTAATTTTCTTTATTATTATTATTATTTTTAATGGAGGTACTGGAAATTGAACCCAGGACCTTGCGCATGCTAAGTACCCACTCTGCCACTGAGCTATACCCTCCCTGAGCCCAGAATGTCTTACACGTGTTTTAACAGCACATTTTTTGTCTGGGCCCTGGGCAGGGCCTCAGTTTCCCTTTCTGCAAAGGAAGGGCTGACTCTGCTCCAAGTGTGGCCCACAGATGGCGCTGGTCCAAGGGCAGCTGGTTACCACGTCCTGATGAGACCTCAAAGAAACCTGCAGTAAGCCACCTGATCAGAGTCCTTTTGTCTTCTGAATCTAATAGTGATTGTCAGGGCTTGTGTTTTGGAGGTCTTGATCAGTGGTTCTCAGCCAGGGGTGATTTTTGCTCCCAGGGGACATTTGGCAATATCGGGAGACACTTCTGGTCATCACCACCCGAGGGGGCAGGTGCAGCTGGGATCCGGTGATGGCACTAAACATCCCACAGTGCATGGCACAGCCACACAGAAAAGAATTATCTGGCCCAAAATGTCAGTCATGCCAAGGTCAAGAAACCTTGGCCTTGAGTTTCATTTCATTTCCCATTTAATTACATTTTCCAAAGTTCTTATCTACTGTGAGTTAGAAATTAAAAACAACACTGGTCCTTCATCCACTGAGGTCAGCATGAGACAACCCCAAGAGCAAACTGGCTTTGAAAGTTCGAAGGGACACAGATCACTGGACACTGTCACCGGTCACACTTCATCAGCTCACTCTGCTGGAAGACCGCTTTCACAGCCAGTTAGGTCTTACCATTTTATCAGAGAGGGGCGTGAGTTTTTCTTTCTGATGAACTCGGCTCTGTGGCAGTAAGTAGCGGAACAGTTATCTTCATTCCTTGAGCAGATACTGATTGAATAACAGCCCTACGTTGTGACTAAGAAAGAGGTGGTCCCAGCCCTCGTGGAGCTTACAGTCTTAGGCAACAGTCAAATACTTGGGAAAATGCTTATTTATCTAGTAACAACTGTTATAACCGCTGAGAAGGAAAGGTACAAATGGCTATGACAGCATAAACTAGGAGGTCCCAGCTTGGAATGGGGGAGGGGGGAAATTTCTTTGTAAAGTGGTAAGCGGAGGCCAGCCGGCCAGCACAATGTTTATTGACACTTGCTGTGTGCCAGGAACTGTTATCTAAGTGCTCACCCATATCATCATGTTTGATCTTCACAATAATTCTGTGAAGTGGGTACTATCATTATGCCCATTTTCCAAAGGAGGAAACTAAGGCACAGAGAGGCTGAGCAACTCAGCCAATGTTGCACAGCCGGTAAAGTGGCAGAAACAGGATACAGATCCAAGCCAGACCCCAGGAGTCATGTCCTTAAGCACCCTCCTGGGCTATGTCCCAAAGGCTGAAGAGTAAGGGAAAGAAGACTGCCCTCAGCACAGGGAGCCACATATCTGAACAACCCAGATCAGGAAGGAGCCAGGCATTCAGGAGGAGTGCAGAAAGGTCATGCAGCTAGAGCGTAGATAAGGACAGCCAGGAAGGGGAGAGGAGAGCAGGAGTCAGGTCACAAGGCCAGGTCGAGGGACTGGGACTTGATCCTAAGCTGAAGACTCAGCCCAAAGCTTCTATCAAATGCTCAGCCACCAAGTGCTGCCCTTGGCACTAAATGAGAGGCAGGGCGGCCCAGGGTGAATTTCCCAAAACTACGTTCTAAATATGATCGGACTAGCACACGCTTGTACCCACACCTTTCTATTTATTCCCATGGATCTTGGGATGTTCCTTCTTCCTCCACGGTTCCCACCCACCACCCCAAGTCCCTCAGAATATGACCCTGGAGTCCCGTGACCACAACCAAGGAGTGAGAGCCGAATGGGCCCAGGGTGAAGTGAAGGGAGGAGGGAGCCTGGGGGAGGGAGGCCAGCAGGGACTCTGGAAGTCTTTGTTGGATCTCGATTCATCCTAAAACGACGGGCAATACTGACTTTCCAAAGTCATAAAACCTGAGCGGAAAAACATGGCCCCAGAGTTTTGGCAACACACATCGAAAACCGTAAAAGACTTTGTTCCCTTTGACACAGCCATTCTACTTCCAAGAATTTATTCTGAGGAGACGATTAAGGGTGTGAGCAAAGATGCTGAACACAGCTGTGGCCACAACAGCACACACACACATAAAAAAAGGCAAAAAGGAAACAATCAAAACGTCCAACAGTAGGGGACAATTAATTAAGTGAAAGCACCCACAGAATGCACTCAATTGCAGACACTTAAAAAAATAAGGCAGATAGATCTCCACGCATCCAGAGGTAAATATGTCCGTTATTAACTGGAAATAGGTTAAAAAAATATTGACAGCATGATCCAGATTTTATGTGCATGTGTGTATATGTGTCTCTGTACATACATGTATAAACACACACACAGAGCGAGCAGCAGAGTGAATGAACACCAAGCAACGTGGGAGGGTGTACCCTAAGGTGTTAGCGGTCATTCTCTTTCATCAATGAAGTCACGAGTGTTTCATCTCTTCATTGAATTTACCTCTATTTTCTTTTTTTTCAATTTTGCTTTTTATGGGGAGGTAATCAGGTTTATTATTAATTATTATTATTTATTGTTAGTATTTTTTAACTTAATGGAGGTACTGGGGGTTGAACCCATGACCTCTTGCATGCTAAGCATGCACTCTACCACTGAGCTATACCCACTCCCCTTACCTCTGTTTTCTAGTTCTATGCTGAACACATACTGCTTTTACAAGCAAAATAAATAAGGAAGCGTATTTAAGGAATATTTTAAGTGCCTGGGAACAACTTCAATTCATAACTCTGAAAGTTTTAAGAGACGGGACAAGCAGAGCAATGCTGTCTTTCCCCCACATCTACATTCCCACATTCCACCGTGAGGATACAGGCTTGTCAGCCTCCTCCCACGACAGAAACTCAGCCACGCCTCACTCAACAGGCACCGCAGGGGAAAATGAAGGTCCCGGTGGAGAATTTTTCAGATAATAGATACCTGCCCGCATAGCCTATGCAACAGCATTTTTACTTTAATTCTTCGGGATGGAATTATTTTTCAAGGCATTTTGGACACATCCCTGATTTTTTTTTAAATTTTTTGAACAGAGAATCCTGAACATAATTAAACACTTTGTCAATGACACATGATCAGCATCTTCAGTGACTATGATTTAAGCAGGGAGGTATGCTATGGCACTAAAAAACAATTGCATATGAAGTCAAGAGGGTTGGATTCTTGACCAGCCCCACCTTGGTATCTCAGCCAGGCGACTCCTCTGAGCTTAACTCTTGCTTCTGTAAAAGGGAAGGCACTGGACAGCGCCATCGCCAAGGACTCTGCACACTCAGTCTGGTCCCTCACTCACAGGCTGTCAGCCTGCATTGCGCCTTACAACTCACCTGACTCTTTTTTTCCTTTATGTCTTCCAGTTCTCTGCTTCTAATTTACTACAGACTGAAAAACAAGGCCCAGGGTGTTAGAATAGTGTGTAAATCAAGAGTTAACAAGCTTGGATAAAGGTTTATGAAGCTCTCATTCAACATAATTTTAATAATCTAAAAATATACACATATGTGTGTATACACGTATATATTAAATTGAACCATATAAAATTGCTACACGAAAATAAAACTGTCAAATTCACATTGTGCCATCGGCCCTGGGATCTTTCTGTCTCACTTCGCAGTCATCTGGTCACACTCCAGATGGATGAGGTTGGGGCGGAGGTGGGGGGAGCTGACTTTTGGGTACGTGGGGGAATTCTTCTCAGACCAACTGTAAGAGGCTATAAATGGCTTCCAAATTCTACCAGTGGTGGCGCTGGGACCAGAGTGACTGAAATATTTTTCAGAGGGGAAAAAAAACTCTCTCAGAGATTTTTAACTACCAGCTGCTGCCACCAGCTGCTTGGGCCAACCCATTATAAATTTAGTCAGGCCAGCAAAGGGTTGATTTTCCGCTGGAATGTCAGGGAGGGAGGCTTATATCAACAAGTGCTTCTCCAAAGGGCTGTGAGTCACCTTCCTCTCAGAGAAGGATGCAGAGAGGGTCCTGCTTCAAAGAGGAAGACATTCACATTCCGCTCTGAAAAGCCAACACCTTCAGTTCAACACACAGGACCTGTGCACAGGAGGAGCTCTGTGGCCAGCACCAAGATGAATTAAATGAGAATATAAATTAATTACAATAATAATTAGGGGGGAGGGCATAGCTCAGTGGTAGAGCATGCTTAGCATGCATGTGATCCTGGGTTCAATCCTCTGAACCTCCATTAAATAAATAAATAAACAAACAAACAAACAAACAAACAATTAAATAAATATTTAAAAACTGAATTACCCCCAAGAAATTTTTAAAAAAATAACAGTATAGCACAGGGAACTATATTCAATATCTTGTAGTAACTTATAATGAAAAAGAATATGAAAACAAATATATGTATGTATATATATGACTGAAACATTATGCTGTGCACCAGAAGTTGACACATTGTAAACTGACTATACTTCAATAAAAAAGAATGCAAAAAATATATGATAATAGAATAGCAATAGTAAGGGGGGGTGGGAGGAAACTTTGAGAGGTGATGGATATGTTTATGGTCCTGAAGGTGATGGTTTCACAGGTGTACACTTATCCCCAAACTCATCAATTTGTATACATTAAATATGTACAGCTTTTTATATGTCAATCACACCCCCTTCAAGTAGGTTTTAAAAGACGGGGATCGCACACTTCAGGGTTGACAGGCCAATCAAGAGCAAGCCAAGGTGAAAGTCTAACGCAAGGAAAAACGGGAAGGGAGGTAACAGCAGAAGCTCCCATAGAAAACATGGGCTCCTTTCAGGCTGGGGCGATCTGGGAAGGGCCTGTGAGGGGGTGGGAGTGTGTGCAAAGGTCTTTCCAGATTTTAAAATGCTTCTCTCTCCCTCTCCCCCTGAGGGCTGGGCTGGAAAGACACTAGGCACTTCTCTTCCCTCGGACAGGGCAAGGAAAGGGTGCTGGGGAAGGGACGGGGCTGAAATGGCACGGAGGAGGAGACCAGGGTCTTAAGGGAATCATTACCCACAGGGAGATTAGCAGAAAAATAACCACACTGGAGATAAAGGAGCCAGGTTCTCACAGTCGGGGGAAGATGTGCATGCACAGAAGGTGATGAGGCTCGAAAGGACACTCAGGGCTGGGCTGCAATCAGAGGTACCAGATAAACACTAGGTATAAATGCAGAGGACTCTGTGTGTGTGTGTGTGTGTGCGTGCGTGCATATACATATATCTATTTCCCAGCTCTGTCTGCTGAAAGGGTATATCAAAAGGACACAAGAACCACCTCAAAGAGGCTGCCTGGCCAGAGCTGGGACAATTTGGGCATAAAAAAATACAGATAGGACTAGATTAAAGCCCACTGAGTAAAGTAATAACCCCTGAGTCCATATAGATGTAAAAACACAAACAAATACACAAATGGGAGAGAAGGAAAAGTTCCTCTTTACAGTCCTCTGTCAACTGGTAATTGTGGGAGAAGTGATGAAAACAGGAAACCCGCCATTTAAGAACCACCAGAGTGGTGGTGAATTCAGGCAGGAGCCAGCGAAGGGCACTAAGGCAGGTGGATGGAGGTTTAAAGAAGTAAAGGGCAGTGATGTGGTCTTAGAGTACCTTCCCAGCAAACACTAACGGGTGATCAAGGGGAAAAAGATACTTAAAGGTGAGGAACCTGGTTTCTTGGGTTGGCACCAACTTGGCCAGGTGTTGACCAGGATTACACCCTGTGCCCCAGGCTGTGATCTGCTGGGAAGAGCACAGCATTACTTCTCACCCTGTGGGATCCCCACCCCAAAATGACTGCCAGAGTCTGGTCATGGGGAACTTTTGAAGGGACATGGGATAAGGGATTTCTCCAGAGTAAAAGAGCTGTCTGAAAGGTCATGAAAGACAGCAAGGGACAGAGGAGTTCTTCCAGACTGAAGGAGCATCTGCAGGCATACTTAAGAGTGTGACACGTGCTTTGGGGCTGGATCCTTGATCAGGTGGGAAAGGGGGCTGTGTTGATGAATCTAAATGGGTTCTGAAGACTAGGTGATACAGGGACGTACGTTGATTTCCCAACTGGACGGCTGCATCGGTGTTGTGCCGGAGAGAGTCCTTGTTTGGGGGAAATGATCACTGGAGTGTTTTATTTTGTTTGGATGGAGACAGCATCGTGTCTGCAACTTGCTCTCAAATGATTCCAAAAGAGTAATGATAATGGATATACATACGTATCTCCATCCGTACGCACACATACAAAGAGGAAATGACAAAGCACAGTGAAGTAAAATGGCAACAGGTAAGGAATCTGGGCAAAGGGAATATGAGAGTTCTCTGTACGACTCTCGTAACTTTTCTGTATGTTGGAAATTATTTCAGAAAGAAACAAAACTTTCCCGAGTAAAGGCGTGCAGGCCCAGGCCTGTCCCCAGCACCCACAGAGCTCAGTTTGGGTTCCAGAGGACAGAGTGTGCTCTTACAGAAGCAGCGCTGCAGGGGGCCGAGGGACACACAGCTTGACAGCCCGGGCCCAGGCCCGCTTGCAGAAGGCCTCCAACAAAGGTCCAAGACTCTTGTTCTGCAAGTGATGGGGAGCAGCAGAGACCAAAGAGCAGGGAGCAGCAGAATATCTGGGAAATAGTGCTTATGCCAGAGAGGGGAATAATTGGAGGAAACACAGGTGAGGGAGCCAGGCAAGAGCCACGGAGCGGTGCCAGGTAAGGCTGGCCGGACTTCCCGCGGCCACAGAGGAGCTGGGGTCAGGCGCGCAACGAGCTTCACGATGTCCACCCGACACCCGCTGTGCGAAGGAAGGGCCATGGGAACAATCAAAGATGATTAGGGTTTTGAGCATCTGATGGGTTGTAAAGTCAAGTCATTAACTGCACGCTTCACACACAATACCTCCGACCTCCTGCACTATTATATACTTTATACTTAACTATCAATGAAGTCAGTTGTTCAGATTAGATAAATGTACCTCATCATGTGTAATAACACCAGTGAGTCCGTGGTTTTCATGCGCTATGTTCACCTTCTTCTAACACAGAGTGAGCGATGTCTAACTCCTGAGGACCAGGCAGCCCCCAGCTCAGGCAGGGCCCCCCGGAGCTGTGCCCCATGCTTTGGAAAATGCCGGTGTGGCTCTCACCAACACAGCTGAAAGACAGCCCAGCGCTGCTCACGTTGGCTCGTTCTTTCTTTTTTTTTCCCCCAAAGAAAAGCAAAGCCTGTCATAAGTGAGCAAAATGGAATCTTCTGATCTCTCCACCTTCAGGAGCTGTTGGCCGGCCATGAGCTGGGTGTGACCCAGCTGGCAAGGTGAGAAGCCACAGCAAAGGCACGGTAGCATACGGAGCATAAATGCAGGTCCTTTCCGGGCCTCCCCGCCAGCATTCTGAGACCAACCCTTCGTCCCCCCTCCACACTCTCCCCAGAGAGGCAGGACGGAGCAGGGGACGGGAGGCCAGAGTCTGAACATCACTCCAGCAATGATGGGCAGTGTGACCTTGTGGGACATCTCCTCTCAGAGCCCCGGGTTGCCCATCTGTCAGAGGGGGCAAGGGAGTCCCTGCCTGGAAAGGGAGTGGGGAGGATTCACTGGGACCAGAAGCGCCAACATTTCTCTAGCAAAGGGCCCGGCAGACGGGAAATGCTCCCCAAATGATGTCAGTAACTCAAACACAACAGAGTGTGCTGTTTTCCCAAGAGAAGACACTGAATGTGCTTCTTCAAGGTACACGTGCCCCTCCTCCTGCCACTCCTGCCCAGGTGTGTGCCCTCAGGTGTGCACGCTGCTCCTTCACCCACCCGGCCCCGGGTGCACATCAGGTGGGGTCATGGAACAGGGATGAGTCCAGGTGGCAACAGGCAAAAGGAACCAAGGTTTACGTGAAGCTGTTGTGTGCCGGGCGCTGCGCAGGCCCTTTGTCACTGTGAGCAAGGTGACAGCCCATTTCACAAAGAGCATATGGAGTCCCTGGGCGGGGAAGTCACACTATCCGAGGCCACACTGAGCTGAGCACCATCCCGGCTGCTGTGATCACAGGCCTTGGTCTCAAGCAGCATCTCTCTTAAAGACGCAGAATAAAGAGAGTGACGTGCAAAGCAGCCCAGTGGGGTCTGCCTCCCCAAGGAAAGCATGCGAGAAGCCAGCAGGGCAAGACCCTTCCCCACCTGGGCTGCAGGCACCTCCTCCATAATATAACGGTTTGGACTGTTGGGTCTCCAGCCTGCTGATTTTCTGATCTGAAAACCCCGAGACTCTAAAGGTGCAGCCCCCTAGGCTGGCCGGAAAGGGACAGCTTGGAAGAGGCTCTGGGCAGTGCCCACCTTGGCCCAGCCCCAGCTGGCCTGGTCCCTTGGCCAGGTCCCTGGTTAGGACAGAAGGATGGGAGGCAAGTGGTGACCAGCTCCCCAGGAGACCTGGTGGTAGGGAGGGGATGCAGAGTGGGAAACTTCTCATATACAACTTAAGCCTCCTGAAAAATTGGACTGTCATGTCCACACCTCTCAGGGTTAATGGGCTCAAGGACTAGGGTTTATCAAAAGCTCAAAGGGGAGGACGTTATTCTAGGAGAAATAAGGCAGGGAGACAGTAGTCACTGTTCTTTTCAAAAGACAAAGAAATAAACCCATCCAGGTGCAGGGAGAAGCTACACAGTCAGGTAAGTGATGATGTAGTTGCCCCCTGTGATCAGAGAGGTCAAAGCCAAGGGCATGCCTGTCCAATAGGCCAGCACCTCAGGGTCAAGACCCCAGCCAAGGCTGCCTACTTCTCCCGAGAGCCAGTGCGTGGAACCCACAGGTGCCTCAACTTCACCAGAACCCTGGGCACAGAAATCAAACTGAGCTGTCCACTGTGCAGGTGAGCCAGGTGGCGAGTGTGGGACACAGAGCACAGCCCTGGAGACAGGCGGATGTGAGCCTGAATCCAGCTCTGCCCTTCACTAGCCTTCTGTAGTCCTAGGCAAGTTCATTAACCTCTCTGAGCCTCAGTTTCTGAACCTGTACAGTGGGGACAAATTGTACAACTTGGAAAGATTATTAAAAGAAATAAGAGCAAAAAGTATACGTAAAGCAGGGTGTCAGCATCGCACAGTGGGTCCTCAACAAACAGCAAGTGTTCAATAAATATTTGGTGAACATATGGATGCGTGGAAAGCAGCAAGAACAGAGGGATGTTAACAGCTGCCGCCACCAGAGCCATCTAGCTGCCACTTAACTCAGGCCAGAGCCAGCTTCCTCTCTAACTCTTTGATCAGGTCATGAGCAAGCTGAGGCCTGAACAAATGCCTTGAATGTTTGTACACAGATGAGGCAAAATTTTAGTGTTTTTTTAAAAACCTCTTGGTGTCCTCAGTATCTCATGACAGTCACAGAGTGTCCCTGATTCCAAAAGCGCACAAGGAGTAAAATCACTTCCCTAAGCCTTCCCTGCCCACTGATGCAACAAGAGGTTGAGCCCTCATGCAAGGAGCAAAGGCCTGTCCCTACAGCTTGTCACTGACCCAAGAAGGGGCCGCCAGAAACATGTCCCCCCAAGCCCCACACTAGGCACGAGGATGCTGTGAGAAAAGAGGCAGGGTCTTGTCAGCACCACCCCCCCTGCCCCGGGGAGAGAGACCCTAGCACACGGCTGAGCACCAGACAAAACCTGGGAGATGGAAGCAGGGCGCTGTCGAAGGCAGGTTCCTGGGCCAGGGAACTCATGGGGTGAGCGAGCTTCGCTCAAGGTGTGCAAGAGAGCATCAGACCTTTTCCTCTTTCCCGTGAAGCGGGCAGCTGGAGAGCAGGCAGCCAACCCAGGGCAAGCCCAAGGGTTGGAGGGAGGGGCGTCCTGACAATTAAAGGAGGGAAAAGATGCCCCTGATGCCAACATGATCCAGCTTCTTACTATCGCTTCTCAGTTTCGAATGGGTCCCCATTGGGGAAACATCGTGATGTGAAACCAACCCCGTGCCCTTAAACCTGAGGATACTGGCTAGGAGTCATGTACTCTAATGACACAGACACCCACTGGGAGAGCCCCTGGGCCTCAGAGGACCCACTGGACCCAACCAGGCAGTGGGAGAGATTAGTGGGACTAAACAGCCAAACCTCCTACGAACCAACTGCTTTCTCTTTTCATTTTCCCCCCAGATTTGCTCTCTTTGAGCAGGGCTGACATGTATTTCCTACTCTTTTATTTTCACTTGTTTTCTGGGGAAAGCATAAATAAGCAATTCAAAGGGAAGGCGATAAAACAAGGGGGGATGGACAGAAAGGAAGCTAGATAACCAGCTTCCAAACCAGAGACCTGCACTGACGAGTACCTCCTTTTTTACATTTAAAAATAACAGTAACAACAAAAATAGTAACAACAAAAATAAGCTACAAGACGTGTTAGGAAATCTACCTCCTCTAATTAAATTCCTTTCATCACAACAAGGTGGAAAATACTAGCATGACTTTCCATTTGCAACACCGTTTGCCAAGTATTTTCATGCACATGATTTCACTTGCCCCCACAGCTTTGTGAGCCAGGCAGCCAGGGCAAGTATCCCCACCGTAAATGAGATGGAAATCATGACTCAGAGACCGTAGTGACTTGCTCGAAGTCACAAAGCTGATAAAGGTGGAGCAGGGCTTCTAATACAGAATCTTCATCTCTAAATTCAGAGCTGTCTCTATACTGCCTCTCCCCAACCCAAGGAAAAACAAGTCTTGGGAACTCCGCTTTCTCTTAATTGGCAGCACTGAATACATTTGCTAAATGACGGACTGAAACCATACACCAGAGTGGGCCAGACAGGAAGGGAAGGGGGACTCGGCTGATATCCGACGTATCTGAAATGAAACCCCCATACAGATAACTGCTCTGTGGTCCCTCGGGAATCTCGCCTGCCCCTCGCCTCTA
Organism: Camelus ferus; assembly: GCF_009834535.1. Classification (NCBI taxonomy): domain Eukaryota; kingdom Metazoa; phylum Chordata; class Mammalia; order Artiodactyla; family Camelidae; genus Camelus; species Camelus ferus. Next base: position 9,036,147 of record NC_045706.1, read on the forward strand.
TTTTTAGAGGCACTTCCCTACAAACATGTTTTCCCAGCTCTTTTTTTTCACGCCCTCCCTTTCTGCCGAATGACTTCATAATCCTTGGGCTGTTTTGTCATCACAGTGAGTTGCTGTGGAAATGATTATTGAGGTTATAAACAAAGGACTGTGACCTCAGCGGGGAAGGGGACACAAAACCCAACCATCACGACAGATTTCACACGCCCTGGTCACAGGTCACAGCAGGAGAGACCAGGGCACCCCTTCTCCTTCGATTTGCTCCTCTCACCAGGAGTGATCAGTGATTGTCACTAGCTTCATAAACCTTCTCCTGATTGTGCAAAAGATACCAGGGCTTGCTAGACTCAAACCAGTTAATTCAAGAACCATTTGCTTATGGCTGTGGAACTGCATCCCAAGGGAACACACACACACACACACACACACACACACACACACACAGGCACGTGCTCTTGACCCCACCTTCAGGCTCTCCCAGCCTCATCCACACCTGAATCCTGCAGCCTACTGAGCCCATAAGCTACTGTATCTCACGTTTCTAATCAGAATTGGTCTCTCCCAACGATTAAAACACCTGCAGTGTCCTCTACCAGGGTGCTACTGGCATCTGGGGTGAGGTGGTTCCTGATTGCGCAGGACTGTCCCACGCATAGCATCCCTGGCGCTTACTAGAGAGTGCGCTCCAGTCACTGGGACAACCAAAACACCTTCCTGCACGTCTAAATATCCTCTACCAGGACACTAACCTCACCGTACAGTCTGCCCAACATGTGTGCACTCAGGTGTATCACACACACACGCACACACACCCCTCCCTGAAAGCAGAGGTGGTCTTCTTCAGTTCAACCACCAGTTATCTATCCCCCAGGCCCCACGTCACTCTTGTGGAGTGGTATTGCAAACTAGACATGGCCTCCCATGAGCACTGTCTGTCTCCATAGAAACAACAAATGTAATAACCATGATACAAAGAGGTATAAAACCAAAGAAGCCACAGGACTTAGCTGCCAGGCCAGGTGTCTGGGGTTGTGGGTCTGAATGCCACCTTCACGCATGACCCCAGCCGAGACCCTGGACTTCTCTGCGTCTCCCTTTTCACATTTGTATAATGAAACCTTGATCTTTAAGTTTCTTTCCAGCTAAAATATTTTAAGTGCTCAAGTTTAGAGAGACAAAAGGCATGGAGGCGAACAGAAGCACCAGACATCAATCCTGTCCAGCTCTCCCAGAGGGGCGCACAGGCTCCGTGGACTTCCATGACCAGTAATGTCTGTGTTTGGTCGTGCTCCAAGGTGCCTGGCCTACCTAAGGCTCGGAAAGTAACTTCTGATGAGGGACCAGAGACAATGCAGGAGCCAAAGAAGCAGCTCTGGGTAGCTGAGAGCTGGCTGTGATATCTGCACAAGGAGGGCGGTTCCTGACCCATTTCCTGCTCCAACTCTACTCTAAGGAGAATGCCCAAGCCCGGGTCACAGTCCATGAGAAGGAGCCCCAAGGGAATCCACTCCCTTCCACTCACCTGCCCAGCACAACCGGCCCCATTCTCTGGAGGAGCTCCCAGCTCAACGTTGAGCAGAAACGCTGAACATTTTAGGAGGTAACTCACTCCACAATTTCCAACCAAATCCCTCGTCTGAGTTCCATCAACTGACCAAATGGGCCCCCTAAAACACTACTGAAGACTAACTTTGAAATATATAAGTAAATCTGAATGGGTGAAACCCACAGACGAAACCCAGCCTCAGGATAAGGCCTCAGACAAAGTCATTTCCAAACACATGAAAACAGCTTTTGAAATGTGGCCTCAATAGGGAACTGGAGAGACATGAGAAGAGAGTTCTCCACCTAGTAACAGAGCTGCACCTTACTCTGGCATGAAACAGGTAGGAAATTGCACTGGGACACTTGCTTTTCCAAGTACAGTCAGAGAAGAGGCTTCGACAGTCATATGGACACATGCACGCACACACACAAGCACACTCACACACTCAAGCACCAACCAAGCCCCCTGGCTGCCCTTCCCAAGGCTGGGCTTCTGTCTCCATCCCCTTCCCCACCACAGTCCACCTTGGAGACAGATTTTTCTCACAATGTCTATTTCAGTTGTATCCCAATCCGCTCCCCATTTTCCACTCCTAGCTTCTGACAGAGGCAAAGGATAACAACCATAATAATATCACGATGATGACGATGCCATTTTAAGACAAGACAAGCACTAAGAGGACAACAAACGCTGCAGGAATACCATGCAAGAGCTTGCTGCAGAAAGTGCTCTGAGCCCGTGCAGTGAATCACAGTACTTTTGAAGTCGCATTTCCAGGAGGTCCGAAGGCAGGGGAAGACTCGGCCCCAGGCCGCGGAGCCAAGGACGCCAAGGGGAAGCAAGGGCGGGTCACGTGGTGCGCCCGAGCCCTGAAGTGCAATCGCCCCGCTGACGTAACTATTCGAGAATTTAAAAGTCCCAAACTCGGAGGAAATCCAGTGCAGAGTTTTATGGCTAATCCACGCGCCGCTGCGGCCCGCCGGGGGAGCCCCCGCGCTACCGGGTGGGACCACACCAGCTCGGAAGGAGCCCAGCGGGGAGGGCGCGGAGCCGGGTCGCGGGCCGGGACCCCAGCAACGGATGGGGACCCCGACCACGGACACAAACCCCGACCGCAGGCGGATACCTCAACCGTGGACGGGATCCCAGCCACGGGCTTGCACCCCGACCTCGGGCGCGGATCCCGATCCGCCTCACCCGGCGGAACGTGCTTCCCGGGTAGACGCCCGCGCCCCGCCTTCTCACCCGCAGACACACTCCTCTGCCAGCAGGGGACACAAACGTGTGTTCAAACACTTTCCTCCCCTTAACCAGTCTCTGTTGGGGAAAAGATGAAACGAGCTTCAGCTACCACTGATAGCACGCCTTTGTCTGGCGGCCAAGGTCTTGGGGACGCGGGTCTCCTCCCCGACCCCGGGCGCTCGCCCTCCCGCCCGCCCTTGACTGCGGCGCACTTACCAGCCCGGGGCGATCGCCGATGGCCCGCGCCAAGCCGACTTCCTTCGGGGACGCAACTGCCCGAGAGCCCCCGAGAGGCTGAGGCTTCCGAGCCCGGCAGCGGCGCGGCGCGCGGAGCCTCCACGGCCCCACCCGGCCAGGGGACGCAAACTTTCCCGGGGCAACGGCGCAGGGCGGGTGCGGGGCGGCGCGGCTCCCCGAAGGGCTCGGGCAAAGTTGCAGCACAAAAGGCCAATGAGTGGGAGAGCGGCGGCGGCCGGGCCAGGCTCCTCCCCCAGCTCTCGGCGCTCCGGGCCGGCCAGCGCGCAGCCAGCTGCTCGCGCAGGGCGCCCGCCGCGCTCTCCTCCCGGGCCAGGAATGCGCGGGGCCGGCCGCAGCGCGCCCAGGCCACCGAGGGGCCCACGCGGCAGCGCGCCCACTCGCCCCGCGGCCGCACAGCGCGCGGGAGACAGAGAGACAGATGGACAGACGGACGCGCGGCCCGGCCGCGGCTCCCGAGTGCACAGCGGACTTCCTCCAGGAGTCTCTGAGTCATGACAACTTGTTGCAGAGTTTAGTTTTTCCACGGCGCTTTCCACTACTCATGGCATCGCAGGCAGGCACCGGCGTGTGAACTGACTGAGAAGGCCAAGTACAGGCCGGTGCCCCAACTCGGCGGTCCACGCACGCTTGCTCGGCCCGCAGCCCGGGGCGGGATGGGGTGTGGGGGCGGAGGTGAGGAGGGGAAGGCCGGCAATCTGCCCTCCGGAGCCTCAGACAGATGCTGGGGATGAAATGGTGCCTCGCTTGACCCTGGAGACAAATTCTGGCCCTTCTTTCTCCACGTGCCTAGTCCTAACGCTGCTTAACCATAGATCCTTAGAGTGCACTGTCCTCTACAGTTTGCAAAACCTGACATGCCTTCTCCTGGGCTGATGTACCCTCTAAAACCAGCAGAGGCTAAATCCAAACCCCTTCCCGCGGCCATCTTTCCCGGAACCATGTGAGCTGTGGGGTTGATTGTGTTTTTTCATCATAGGGCCCTAATCAACTCTGCTAACACAGACCGCACCCCAGAGTGGCGCTTACCTGCCCGCACCATTGAAACGTATCACCTTTTGTCTGGAAATGTCTGCATCTAGGCCCCAGTGGAGAAAAGCCTGTGGCTATATGTGGACGCCACGCTTCCTATTTTAAGTTTGGTGTCAAGAAAGCCTTGCCATATTTTATATCCTCTGGGACCAAAGGGCAAGAGACTCACAAATGACTCAAGGCTTCCTTTCCTCTTCTTAAAGAAACAGATGCCCGAGGTTTGATGGCCCTAAATGAAATTCTCTGTAGAATAAAGAAATAGACTTGTACTGCCTTCCACTAAAATATTGTACTTTAAAAACACCATGCTTCTACGAGTCACATTTCTGATGGAAATTTAAATAGATTCCTTCTTCACATGCCTATCATGGACTCAATGGTATATTATTAAAGTGCCTCTTACACTAATGTGATAACTGACACTCAAATAGGCTAATTTGTTTAAATGTATACCATCAGCTATTGGTGACGTGAGAAATGGAATGCCTCATCTTCTGTGTCCTTGTGCCCTGATCCCAGATCATACCCACTTAAAATAAAAAAACATGTCCCACTCACCACCTTGTAAGCTGGAGCATTCCAGTTAGGCAAAGAGCTAAAATGATTTTCAGATACCATCCCTTTCAAGTGAATTAGTGCCCCAGTCCCAGTTGCTGGATGCATAACCTTCATGACACAGGGAGGTAACACTAAGCTTTGAAACCTACTGTTGTGGCCAGCAGAATGATGTCCCCCTCAAGGATGTCCACAAAGATGTCTGTGAATGTATTAATTTACAGCACAGGGGAATTAAGGTGGCTAATCACTCTCCCATAAAATAGGGAGATTATCCTGGATTATCTGGGTGGACCCAATATAATCGCAAAGCTCTTTAGAAGTGGAAGAGGGAGGAAGAAGAGAGAGAAAAAGAGGTGACGATGGAAGCAGAGTCAGAGAGAGATTTGAAGATGCTGTGTTGCTGACTGTGAAGATGGAGGAAGGGACCATGAGCTAATAAATGTGGGCAGCCTCTTGAAGCTGGAAAAGCAAGGAGATAGGTTTTTCCCCAGGGCTTCCAGCAGGGAACACAGTTCTACTGGTTTTAGCCCAGTGAGTCCCATATGAAATGTTTTACCTATAGAATTCTAAGAAAATAAATTTGTATTGTCTTGAGCCATGATTTGGTGGCCATTTATTACAGCAGCAGCAGGAAACTAATACAGTAGGTATCTGGTTGTTACTGTGACTTAATCTCCTCTTTGAGAAATTTTATAAAAGTATGCAGAATCGAAGACCATTCCTTGCAGGAGAAACACTCCGGCAGATAAAGGCTTGACCCCAGCACCTCTCCAGGGTATCATCAATGCGATGATATTTGGCAGCTAGCGTTCGGACAGAGCCATGGTCCCGTGTAGGACACACTTGGTAGAAGATGAAGTCAAGGGCTCTCAGCATCACAGGGGATTGATATTCAAATCCCAGCATATGACAGAGATACATCCACACCAGAAAGTCTCAGCTAACCCACAGAGCCCTGGTCCTAGCCACAGCCAGAAGTAAATTTGAAGCTATAGTAGATGTGCATTGCCTGTCTCCTCCTGCTCCAGGTCAGGATAACAGCACAATACAGTAGGCCCTCCACATCTGTGGTTTCTGCATCCATGGATTCAAGCAACTGGCAACTGAAAATATTTGGGGGAAAAAAATCCTAGAAAGTTCCAAAAAGCAAAACTTAAATTTGCCACACGTAGGCAACTGTCTATATAAAATTTACATTGTATTAGGTATTATAAATAATCAAGAGATGATTTAAAGTATGCAGGGGGAATGTGTCTAGGTTATATGCAAATATTGCATCATTTTATATAAGGGACTGGAGCATCCTCGGATTTTGGTATCCACGGGAGTCCTGGAATCAATCCCCATGGATACTGAGGGACGATTGCACTGGTACAGAGGAGGACAGACACAGGCTTGTGCCCTTTGTCTTAGCATCTATAGAAAAAGACTAAATCACAGGCAGAGAAGGTGTGCCTTAGTAATTGCATCCCTGGCTGAATCTTTACATCCTAAGGATTTCTTGGTTCTGAGCACAAGGTCAAGGCCTCTGCAGAAACGTGGTCTGTGTTTTCAGCAATGCCCCCATGCAATAGCTGTTACACTGTCTTCTCCAGAGTCCTAGGTTTCTGGAGTGATCTTAAAGACTACCTGGAAGGCACCAGTGTGTTTCACTTAAATCTGTCGCATCTTTGGGCTCCGCATAAGATTTTGCGTGCAGAAAGGCTTCATTTGAAGGGAAAGGGGAAAAGAAGAAAACATGAATATGCTGCTTTATAGAAAAGGACTCATGCTGTGGGAATCCTGGAATCCAACCTGAGACCTACCGAAGGAGAGTGACACACCCAAGGTCAAAGGCTGCATAGAGACAGAGCCGGAAGGGAGATTTTTCCTGCAGTCGGCATTCGGAGCAGGATGAACCAAGGGTGCAGCGTGTGTATCAGGAGAAGTGAGCCAACAGACTGAAAGGAACCTCGATTCTCTCCAATTCTAGCCATTCTAACTATCTGACTGGTTTCTGCCCCACTGAACCAAGGGCGCCTCCATGGACTGCGAAAGCCACAATTTCATACATGATAAAAACCTGGGAAACAAGGCCAGAGACTGGAAACATGCAAGGCTGGCTAGTTACATGGTGGAGAGGACGTGATGCTGAAGGACCGAGGCCAGACCCGCCCTAGACAAAGAACACACCAGCTGCCTGCCGCGGGTCTGAGTCTAAAGGGATGTTTATATGTCTGACTTGTTGATGGGCACCCAAATGGAAGGTTGGTTACAGCATGCTGTCTTCAGAGAATCACAGATAGTTCAGGGCACCCACACATGTCCAAACTCCCCTGGACTCAAGGGGTTTCATTCAGCCATTCAGAATCACTAAGTATCTATCACATTCCTGGCCCTTTGCAAAGTCAGAAGCCTCATGGTCCCTTGCTCCCTTCTACAGATGGTTAATAGAATGGCTACTATGTGACAGAAACACAAAAGAATATTTAAATCAGCCTTGTAAGAGGTATGCGGAGATTCTCCAGAAGAGAATTCTTAAGCTGAGTTGTACAGGGTAAGGAGGTGTTACCATAGGAAGGTTTCCTCTTATTAGGGTATTATAAATAGTTACATGGTTAAAGCAAATTAGGAATAGGACATAGTTAGTACACCAAACCCATAATGTTCACAGACATCATCTAGAATAAAACTAAAGTAATGAAATAAAAATGAAGTGATAAAAAGAAAACTAGTAAGTAGATGATAATACAAGTGGTACAGAGATGTGGAAAAAGTCTTGAAAGTGGTACGGGGGTGAGTGGCGTTGATGAGACACTAAGCCAAAGGGAGGGAAGGAAGGAAGGAAGGAAAGAAGGAAGGAAGGAAGGAAATGGACTGAGAGAAAAGACATAGAATGTTCTAGGTAGTGGGAATGAAGCCTCTCCTTGAATATAACCAGTAAGTGGCTGAGATAAGGAAGCATATGATTAAGTCATTTGACAAACATTTCTTGGGCGCCTACAATGTGTTAGGCACTTCTAGGTGCTGGGAGATAAGAGTGAACAGAAGAGACAAAATATGTGCCCTCGTGGAGAAGATCTTCTAGATAAGTGCTAATGGCCACCTATATTAATTACTAAATGAGAGGCAAAGACAGTTAGGGCTGTGAGCAGTTTAGTCCTCTAATGCTGGTGTGCTGTCTCTTGAACCAGGCTGCCTCCTCCAGGGCGGAACACCAGCCTTCTCCAGTGCCTGTCCCGGCAGCTGTGCTGATCCTCGCCCGGTGCTCATCACCTGCCATCTTTCTGCCCTCCTTGCAGGAGCCCCCTCCTCCGGGGCCAGCCTCCCCCCATCTCCCTCAGCTTCCCCACTGCCCAGGGCCTCCCTGCTCCTTGAGGCCCTTCTTCTCCAGCACATCAGCATCTCAGGGCTTCACTCAACCACCAGAAACCCAAACCGAAAGGTCATCGTCACCTAGAAGGTCATCTTACCATTTGCCAGCTTTGAAGAGTGACAAAATATCATCCACAAGACAGTGTGCTCTCCGCTGTCCCCACTTAATTACCAGATGATGAAAACAAAAAGGTGATTTAAGAACTTTTTCTTAAATGATCACTCTAATATTAGCTAACATTTGTGAGCATCTGCTGCCCAGCTGGCCCTCTGCGAAGTGGCTTACATCTCTTCTCTGACTTCATTCTCCTGTGAGCCTGTGTCACGGACACCACTACTGTCCTTAGCAGACAAAGGAGAAAGCAGACTTGGAAAGGGAAGTCTCTTCCCCAAGGTCACAACCAGCAGAGCCCGGCTCACACACAGGCTGTGTGTCTGAGAACCTAAACTCCTAATCAGTCCACAGTGACCAAGGGCTAGCTTCGGGTTATTTTTATATACTCTGAACACGTCAGCAGAGGAATATGCCATGAGGAACTCTCACATGTGAGTTCAGCCCTCACACTAATAATATAAAATCCACTTCACCAGTGACTTCTGAGGAAGTTTGTTTGTTTCCAGAAGGAATCACCGCTTTGGGCTTCTGCACCAAGCCCTCACATTCCATGAAGGGCTGTCCAAGCAGGGAGGTACATTTCTGAACCGCAACCCAGCAAAATGGAGTTGTAAGGGCAAAGAGAAATACTGGTAGGCAGGGTTCAGGCCTTCAAAAAAAATTCAGCCATCGTCTCTGCCCGTGCTAATTTGAGCTGTCAGCCTGAACCCAAAATACACTCAGAAAACGCGAGGGGCCAGTTCCACGCAGCTTTTCAGCCTTATCCAGAATTTCCAGACGTGGCCTTAGACTCGTCCTTGAGTGCACACAAAGCCCACTTCCCACAAGGGGCCGCGCTGCCCATCACCTGGGGTGTACTCAGCTGGGTCTGTATTTGAACTTGACCTAGTCCTAGTTCTAAGTAAGTCATTGACTAAACACAAAGCGAGCTCTGCCTGCTGTACCATCTTCCTGGGCAGAAAAACAAGCTTCTCCAGGAGTCAGAGGCGATGTCTGCATCACATCAGGGCAATGGTTGAAGATAAAATATGTGCTGAAACAACCACAGTCTAACAGGCTGCCTGGTGATACCAAGGCTGCTGCTTTAAAGGACCACATCTGGAGCCACCAGGGGCAGCTGTGCCCACCGGGAGACATTTGGCAGTGTCTGGAGGCATTTTTGATTGTCATGACTTAGGGGATGCTACTGGTATCCAGGGCTGTCAAACATCCTACTGTGTACAGGATGGCCCCCCAACAATGACCCAGCCCGAAACGCCAATATTGTTGAGGATCAGAAACCTTGCCTAGAGTACCTGACATGGACCTTCATGTCTGAGGCCCTCAGTTTGAGTGAATGAATAAATGAGTGAATGTATGACTTATAACTACAATGATTTTTTTGTTGTGTTATTGAACTAACCTAGCCAACGTATTTGTATTTCTCTTTTGAGGGAAGCACCAAATAGACACACCCTCTGTCTGCTGGACAAGACACAGTCGATCTACAAACATCTGCCGAGGGCCTACTATGTGCAGTCCACTGTGCTAAGGACTAGGACCAGTGCAGACCCTGACCCTCAGACGGAGACAGACATGCTTTGGGTATGTGCCTGTGCCAGCCCTGAGCTAGCACTTCCCACACACACTGTCACACGACCCTCCAGAGGTAGGTACTGATTTTATACCCATTTTACAGATGAGGAAACTGGGACCTCAAGGGATTAAGTATCTTGACCAAGGTCCTAGAGTGAATAAGTGACAAATTTGAACCCAGATCTGTCCAGCTCAAAACACACAAGCTGTCCTACAAAGGATGAAATCCTGTATGAACTAGCACACATTTGCTTCTGTCTTAAAATTGTGGTCAGGTTATAGAGAAAACTCTCAATTCTCGGGCAGGGCCAGGGTTGGGGAGGGTACTCCTGGGGAGCTGGAGGGTTGAGAAGGCTTCACAGGCACTTCATTTGATTGAGCCCCAGTGGTCTCGTGAACAAGAATGTGATTCCCTAGAGGGCCGAGAAGTGGGGGGAGGGGCAAGGCGGGCAGAGGGGTCGCCCGGGGACAAGGGCGTGTGAGTCTGGCCAGCATCTCTCAGTCAGGCTGAAGTTTCTGCCTCTAATGCCTTTCAAGTCGGGGCCTGCCTCTGCATTTACACATTGCTCCAATTCTTATACCAAAGGAAAAGAATTTAGAAGAGAAGACATGAAATAGCCTCCATTAGGCTGGGAGAGCCTGTGGCTTTTCCAGGAAAGAGCAGGAAAGTGTAACACTTTCCTATCTGGGTCGGTTATCGTTCCCAAATGCAAAATGCAAAGGGAGTTTCTGAGAAGCAAAAATGTCCCCCTGTGTGAGTCCATTTCTACAAAATAATTTCTCTCCCCTGAAGACCAAATATGAACCAAGTAGGAGGTATAAACAGCAACTCAACAGGGAGTCTGGTGGTTTCTAACATAAACTTCCCATCTTCATGCAAAAACAAAACTAGACCCTGCAACGATCATTTCAGTGTTTTATCTCCCGAGGATTCATGGCTCAAGTGTTTGTAAAGAAACTTGAAATGAACTGTTGTGTCCTCTGAGGGTTTCCTCAGTAAACTGCTCACACAGACTCACTGGGCCAGAAGGAGATGGAACTCAAGTTTCAGCAGAGCTTTCTCCTGAGTTGACTCTAATCAGAGACTTCTCTCCCTATCCATCTCTGCACACTTCCCAAATCATGGTGAATCAGAGAATCTGCGAGCACTTGTCCAACCTGTTTCTAAGAGCGGTTTTCCTGCAATCCTACTGCAAATGCTACTGGCCACAAGCAAAAGAAAGGCAGGGTCAACAGAGTACAGAGGTCACAATTTAAATCATTTTGCAACTTTCTCAGATACAACCCAAGGACAAGATTACTTTTAAACAAGATTGCTTTAAACACCACCTCCAGAAAACCATCTATAATGTCAGTGCATACCAGGCCTACCTGAGATGCTTGCTGTTTACAGGAAAGGTGATGCCTGTTCACTAGAGCACCAGTGAGTTCATTGGAAAGAGCACTGGTCTTGAGGTGAGAAGAACTGTGTTCAGTATGAGTCACACCAGAGGCCCCCCATGACAAGCTGTGTGGCCTTCAGGAAGTCACACACCCTCTCTGGGTCTCAAGTTTCTCATCTGTAAAATGAGGAGCCTAAAGGTCCTTCTAGTTCAGATATTTCATGACTATAAATGCCTGAGCCAGCAAGATGGTACCCGTCTCAAAGGGTGAGCATCCCTGCCACCAGATCCCCAGGAGTTAGGGGCCATCTTCCCCAGACATCCTTCACAGGTAGCCCCAAAAGGCAGTTTGGTCTCAACTGAGACCTTAAGCCCAAGCCTGGCTCTCTCCCTTCGTCCAAATTCTCACTTTCTGACAACTCTGGCCAAGCACGTTTTTTCTGCCAGGAGGGGGTCTCCTTCTCCAGCTATTATGCTACAGCAGATGCAGTCAGGGCAGAGTCAGACAACTTTCAGCCCTACCCCTTCCTCTAGGAGGTCTGGGATGAGCCAGCAGCTCATAACATCGTGCCAAGATAGTCGGGCAACTTGTCCCATAGGATGCTCTCAGAGCTTGCATTCCGCTGGTGCAGCCCCAGCTGGGCTCACCCACACCGGCACTCGCTCCCTCCCACTAATGTTAGGTTTCAGCCTCATTGCAGCCACTCTTGGCAAGAGGTTAACCCCAAAGCCCTAGTTTCCCCAAGGAAGAGAATGCATTCCCCGTGCGTGCCCAACGGCTTGACCTTGCATCAGATACAATATTGCGACACTGAGGGCCACCCCCCTGGGGAGGCTGTTGGCCATGGGATGGGAGGTAGCATTAGAGGGTAATGATACATCCCAAAGAGTCCAGGGCAGATACAAAATAACGTCAGCAAAATTCATCTAGTCCTTGTGTCAAAGCACAAGTGTTTACCAGTATCCTGCCTGAATAATATTATTATCATTCAAATGATACAGTAATAAAAACAATAGTAATCATTAAAATTACCCCTGATGTTTACGCGTTTACTGAGTGCGAGGCAGGCACTCTGCTAGGCTATTTACACACATTATCTTTTATATAATCTCCCTGATGTCTCTCTGTGATGGGCCCTAGCATTATACACATTTTACAGGTGAGAAAACTGAGGCTTAGAGTAGCTAAGGATTCTGCTCAGGGTTGAAGAGTCTAATGGCAGAGCTGGAAGTTAGATCCAGCCATCTGCCTCCAGAGTCCCATCTGAACTGGTTTCCCACGACAGGAAGCCTCCAACTGATAACGAGTTGGGTTAAATTATTCAGCGAGGACTTGTAGAGCGCCCACTCTGTGCCATGCAGAGTATCGGGTGCTGGGTAACCAAGAGCAGTGCCTGCAAGTCTAACCTTCCCAAAGAAACGAGATTGTGGCTTATCCTCTTGGCCAGAGGCCTAGAACCACTCTGTATAGGGACAACCACCACCAAGCATTTCTAGACAGAGAATCCAGGATCACGACGTCCACCTCCTAATCCAGCGTCAGAAGACGCTGTGGCCCAGGCAGGGGAAGGAGGTACAGTCCCTTGGAGAAAGTACACAGTAACAGGAGTTGGTGAACAGCCTGACCCCTCAGGAGTGTGCGAGCACTGGGCTGAGAGTCCACAAACGGCAGGCATCACTCACTGCAGTGTGTCTGCCCACTGACCCATTCACCCCAACCCTCTTTCCAAGGGAGAAGCCAGCGCCCAGCGTCCCACTCCTCCCCAACAGCCGAGACCTTGGCCGAGACCTTCTAAGCACCCAGCCTGGGTGCACATTTGCCTGGTGGCTGAGCTGGCTGTGGGGATGGAGCTGACTGCAGGGCTCTCCCGCAGCTCCAGGACCTTGTCCAGGGCTCTGTTGTAGTCACAGATGCTGGCCATGGAGAGCCAGTTTGTGCAGAGTACTCTGTGTCTTGCCTTCTCTAATCCTGTTTAACCTTCCTTTATGCCCCAGGAGACACCACTGGCCGCTGTATCCATTGGAGCAGCTGCCCAACCACCCAGCACAGCCTAAGAGTTGGGATCAGGATTTGAGCTCCAGGACCTAATGGTCCCCTCCCTCCAGCCTGATTTCATCCTCAGCCTCACCTCTGGTCCCTCCCTCTTCTGCCCGCCACACTCACCTCTTGGGGCCCTGCTCCCCTCCACCTGCAGGTGCTCCTGACTTGAGAACTCGGCACTGACCGGTGTCCACCGCACACTGCGGTCCTCTCTCTGCACACCCTGCCCACTCCCAGGGCACACGTGTACCCCTCCCCTGAGGTTTTCTTCCCAAACACCTCTGACTGCCTTGCAAAAGGAAAAGACATTAAAAGTATCAGTGATCAGACCTGTTCCAGTGCCTTCCCTGGAACCAGAGAAACACTAGTGCGGTCTATCTCTGAATCAGCAGGCTGCTAAAATATTTAGTGCTGGATGACTCAACAGGCCCTGAGAATAAAGGGGAGGCCGATATGCAGTTAGCTGGGGCCTGCTGACCCTGCACACCCCACGGTGAGCATCTTTCCTGCCCTGCCAGTTTCTCAGCACAAGAACAGCACAGAGATGGCATTCGGCTAACAATTCTCTACGTGGACCCACGTCCACTCCCTCCCAGGCTCAGTGGGGCATGCTTGCAGGTGAGGCCAGTGGGGATGGGTGAGCACAGAGGGTTCTAGACTAAGTGTTTGGAGCCAGTTGTCTGGGTTCTGAACCAGGCCAGGGTGTGAGGTTGCACTGGCTAAGCCAAGGCCTCTGGTTGGCCCAATGGTGAAGCTCCTTGGTTCAGGTGCCAGAGAGAGACCGCCTGCTGATCAGCATTGACAGGCACATGTGTATGGATCCGCCCCAGTCTCCCGTCTGGAGACACAGCTGCCTGGCTTTCCCACTGGCAGAGCCGAGGGGCGTCAAGGAGGAACCCGGCGCTCGCTGAGCATCACCAGGCATCTGAGCCCCGCAAGGGCTTCACACAGAACCTCACAGAATCCTCGCTGCTGATAAGGGCACTTCATCTCTTATTATATGTGAAGAAACCATGTCTTCAAGCTGGGCTGTCCATGCAGAGGCCACTACCCCACGGGACTACTTCAATTTCAGTTTTAATTAATCAAAGTTAAATAAAATTCACGGTTCAGCTCCTCCATGTCCTTGAAACCACGTCGCCCTGAAACTGACCCTGGATTGTCAAGCGGCCTCATTTCAGGTGTGTGGGAGCCACATGTGGCTTGTGGCTGCCATGCTGGATAGCAGAGATACAGAACATTCTCATCATTGTAGAATGTTTTAGTGGACAGCATGTCTTAGAGAGTAGCCTCCCCAAGATTCCTTCTGGCTAGTAAGTTAATGATCAGGGATTCAAACATGGATTTGATGTCTGAAAAACTCTCCAGAAGAGAGGATCTAGTCCCAGCTCTCTCATTAGCGCACTGACCTTGAGTAAACTATGTCACCTGTCCCAGCCCCCGCTTCCTCCTCTGCAGAAGGGGCACACAAGCAGTACCACTAAGGGTTGAGATGCGGATGAAATACGATGCTGGATGTGGAAATACTTTGGCTCAGAGGGAGGAATAAGTGGAAGGGAACTTATCCTGAGTACTCATTTTGTGTCAGGCTCTCTAAATAAAGTGGCTCAGTTTAATCCTAGGTACTATATGCCCCCATTTTACAGATGAGTCAACAGGTTTATCGAAGGTGATGCCCCCAAGGTCACAGAGCTAGAACTTGAGCTGGAGCTTGGAGCTTATCTGTTGACCTTGAGGCCTGTGCGGGTCCCACACAGTAGCACTCAATTCCGCAGTCTTCTCTCAAAAGCCTAGGGGCAGGTTTGGGCGGGGCGTGTTGCTGGGAAGAGCGGCCCCCTCCCCTGGGGCAGGTCCTGGGTTCAGCTCAGGCATCCAAGGGAGTCAAGCCGTAGAGGGCCAGAATCTGATTCTAGTTCTGCTGTTAGGCAGCTCCCTCCTCCCTTCCCCATCCCGAGTCTCAACAAGAATGTCCCCCAGTTTCCTTCCAGCTATCCAGCTAGAGCTGAAAATATCCATTTCTCAAATATGGGTGCAGAAGCAGCCCTGAATCCGTGTCTAACACGGTGGCTTCCGCCAGCGGCAGTAATGAGAGGTTCCAGGCAGAGAAGCGGGTCACTTTAGACACATTCATTTGGAAAATCACCACCTTACCCTGAAATTAGCCTGGGATTCTTGTGTGGCTCTTCCTTGATTAGATTCCAGGTGCAGCATAACAGAGGCCACGGGGTGAAGGGGCTCAGAAGAGCCGAAGCCAGGGCAGTGGTAGTCCCAGCACAGACACCCGAAGGCAGGGAATCAGCCTCTTGTCTCCAAGGAGGCTGCCACCTTTCATGTGGGTGCCTCATAATCCAGCTTTCCAAAGTGACTTGGCATTTTTCCAAAGGACAGATTCACCTCTAAAAATATTCGTTTTAATTATGGAACACAAAAGCTTCAGAGCATAAAGGCTACATTTTAAAAGGTCCTTTGACTTTTCTACATGATGGTTCACAATGATTGAAGCTGCTGATAATATAAATCCACGTCATCTGTAGAGTCTGGTTCTGAAGAACCTTTGAACCACGTAACAAGCTCCCGTGAGCTGAGCAGGTGAGTGGAGCTCCCATAAGACAGACAGAAACAGAGGCACAGAGACGTCAAACATCTGGAAGCAGACTCATCCAGCCTAATGTCTCCCCGTTCCCTGCAGGGTCTGCTACCAGTGCATTCAGATACCTGGGGCATCTTTTTTTCTGCTTAATTGCCAGGACGTTTTTGAATAAATACATTTAACATGGTAATAGTGGTGCCATTTTTATTTTATACTTAACTGTACACCAGGCACTATACTAGACGCTTTGGAAACACTCCATTTTAATCCTAATTCCAACCTCATTTTGTAGATATGGCAACTGAGGATTGAAAAGGTAAGCAGCTTTTCCAAGGCACCACACAGCCAGCACGAGGCTGCTACTCTGTCTTACTCTATGGTCTCCCATTTGGGAAGAAAATTGCTCCGAGGGAAAGAAGTGTCAGATCCCTAGCTCTGTCATAGCCCTGTAATAGACCGATACGTCTCAAAAGGAAGCTTGAAATAATACACCCAATATTATATAAAATGCAACCCAGAAGGACCTGGGTAGGGATGGGGGTCTGTCGTCCCGGCTGTGTCTGTGAAGAGACCTAGGTTTGGTGGCTGTTTTCTTTTCCCTTAATTTATACAGTTGTAGCTCTCCTCAAAACCTTATTCTTAAACTTGAAAACATGGTGTCACAGCTGGTAATTTTAGAAGGAGGAGGAGAGAGCAGGAAGAAAGAGAGACCGGGGGTGGGAAGCCGCTTCAGCCCTGCTTTCAGGTCCAGCCAGCACTTCCTGGGCAGGACGCCCCTCTCTGTTCCCTCCCTCCACCCTTCAACTCCTCAACCCCACTGCCCTTCAAGATGCAGCCTAGGTGGACGCAAGCTGGACCTAGGTGCTGGACCTGAAGCACCTGGGAATAAATTAATTCTCTCAAATGCACTAGTAATTGAAAACGACACTTTTCCAACCATTTCCCCAAATGGAAAGAAAGACCCACTTTTAAATATTCAGCAAAAACAAGCTTGGTGATGTCCAAGAAGGATCCAGAACTACACATCTGACCATCATTGGTGTGTAAGCAAAATGCCAAATTCTAGACTTTCCATCCGCTGACCAGTCATATGTATGCATACAAAGTCGAGATCAACTCAAATACCTTCTGCACAATATTCTAAACATGACGTGAAGCTGTCTGTGGGTCCCAGACTCTTCCACGGGGAGGGACCACCCAACGTATAGAAATCCACAGGTGAGCTGCCTGTCAACACCTGCTTCTCAGAGTTGGGTGTGCATGTACCCCTCAGGGGGAGGTCAGCAAAGCCACGGGATTCCCTCAGCACACCCACTAGTGGTGCCAATTTGAAGTCAAAAGTTGGGAAATAAAGCAGCAAAGTATTTGTGCTTCCTGCATCCACCTGGGTATGAGACTGGGCTATCAAACTGTCCTGTCCAGAACAGAAGAGAGACATCTCTTAGATACTGAAGCTGACCTGTGGTATCAGCTCCATTGAAGCCAGCAGAATCTCAAAAGTCCATGGGTTTGACAGAAACACATCACCCGCTAACCAAGAGAGTAGAAAATTTGGTTTTGACTTGCTTTGTTCTTCTCAGGACAATTCAAAGCGTTATTTTGATGTTGAAATTCAGTACAATATGGTACACGGTAAAAGACATACATCAAGTTTTACAATAAAACACGATCTCAAATTTAAAAAAATTTTTTTTAAACAGAGGTGCAGGGGATGGAACCCAGGACTTCATGCATGCTAAGCACACACTCTACCACTGAGCTGTACCCTCCCCATTAAACTTTTTTTAACTTGAAGCAGATCACCGTGGGCTACACAGTAGGGAGTAAGAAAGAATTCACTCTTCTCAGCCGTTAAGATATTTTAGCAAAGTCAGTACTGGAAAAGAAAGGAGGCCATGTTGGAACCTCAGCCTCAGGAGTACAGTTTCCTCGGGAAGACAGTCAGCTCACAGCATGGGAAAAGCTGGCCCCGGGGAACTGTAGCGGGGACCTGACCCCCACCGGGGGCCGGGATGGGCTGGTATTGCCCTTGTATCAGTTATCTCAGCCTTCATGGCAGCTCAATGAGGCAGGGACAATGGGGGCTGTCCACTCCCCCATTCTACAGATGGGCAAACTGAGGTTACGTATGGAACAAGGAAGGGGCACAGGTGGGTGGGAATCTGAACCTCATCACCACCCCACTCCTGGCAGCGTAGGCCTCAGTGTGGTCACCCAACCTCCCCCAGACCACTGCCCAATTCTACCCTCTCATGCAACACCTGCTGTTCCCCCGACAAGCACCCCTGACCTTGGCCAGACTTCTCCGAGGCCTGCCGAGGTCCACTGCACAGCTCCCTCGTTGGGGGAGGTCCACCAGAGCTCTTGAGCCTCCTGTTCAAGGCAAAGAGGCATCCCCAGCATTTGTGTTAAAGTAGGAAGGGGCTACTGGGCTGAGAGATGCTTGGCCTTCTGGATCATTTGACAGTGGTGGGAGCTCTGTGAGGGGCTGGAGCGTCCCAGAAGGCAGCCACCCACCATATGGGACTGATTAGGGCTTGGAATGTGGCTGGTCCAAACTGAGAGGCACTGTGGGCACTTTGTATGAAAACAAGAATGTAGAATATCAAATTAATAATTTCTGTATTAATTATGTGTTGAAATGGTAGTATTTGTGATATACTGTGTTAAATAACATGTATTATTAAAATTAATTTCACCTGTTTTCTATTGAGTTTTGAATATGGCTACTTAGCAAATTTAAGATCCATTTGTGGCTTATGTCCCATTTCTATTGGACAGAGCTGGTCCGTACCTTCATGAGACCTCTGATTATCTATCAAGCGTAATGTGGAATCTGTTTGTTCAGGTGT
Source organism: Camelus ferus (assembly GCF_009834535.1). Lineage (NCBI taxonomy): Eukaryota > Metazoa > Chordata > Mammalia > Artiodactyla > Camelidae > Camelus > Camelus ferus. The sequence continues at coordinate 9,054,689 of NC_045706.1, forward strand.
TGCTGACTTTGTCATCCCCCTTGAGGGAGAGGAGCCAGAGGTCACCCGACCTGGCAAACTGGAAGGGAGGGTCCATTCAGAATACTTTCTGGAAATCCTCAGCCACTGGGAGAGAGGCAGGCCTTTTCCCTAAGAACCCAAAGCACAGGGAAGGTCAGCCCTCTTTCATCCTTATTTCCTTCAAAGACCAGGACAAAGCAAGTTCTGGAGACAAATGATCTAAATAGAAATAGACCATGGGCCACAAATGCAAGCCATGAATCCAAAAGTTTGGTCAATAAATATTTCATGGCTCTTTGTTTTTAATCACTTTAGGTACATTTCAAATTTTAAAATTTGGTAATTTAAAATTTTGGGAGCCTCATTAAAAATAAGAAAAAAAATGTGCTATTAATTTCAGTAACATTTCCTAACCCAACTCATCCAAAATATTATCATTTTAACATATGATGAATGTAAAAATTATTAATGATAGATTTTGTGTTCTTTTCTTCATACTAAATCTTCAGCATCTGGTGTGTGTTTTACACTTTAAAGCACATCTCCATTCACATGTGACCAGTGGCGGCCAAACCAGATGGCACAGCTCTAGGAAATCTAAAATTCTACCACCCGGCAAGTCCTCAACCAGAGCAAAACAACGTGAACGCCCACTGCTCCATACGCTATGATAAGTCACATGACCTCAGCCTCTAAGATTTATGTTTGCAGGGAGCTCTGATGGCAGTGGAAATACAACTCCGGCTATTTAAACAGAAAAAAGCAGCGGGTAAAACCACACTATCATAATACATAACAGTAATGGTTAGGTGGTGTGGTTGTGGATTTTTGTCTCCCTCTTTATACTCTTCTATACCTTACAAATTTCCTAATATGAATTTAGAAATTATCATTTTAAAACTTAAAGTGATTAAAACAATGAGCCATGAAATATTTATTGAACTCCTGTATGCCAACAGGGTCCTGAGAACTTCTTGTTCTCCAAGAAGATGAGAAATCATCCAGGGCCATTGAAGAAGGGCTAATACAACATTCGCAGGGAGGGGAGGATTTTCCGAGTTAGACGTTTTTTCCTACACTCTAACTGGGAATGTCAAAAATACATATGAGCAAAGGCTGCAGGGAAATTCTTGCTAAGTCAGCAGCAGAGACAAGTGTCCGATGCACATGAAACTCGCGTCTGTCTCGGCAGCAGCGCCTGCTTCTCGCTGGCCCAGAGTTAGGAGAGTCACCCTCGTAAGGGCAGGGAAGGCAGCTGGGTGGCGGTGGAAGTGCTCAGACTCGAAAAACAGGTGATCATGCATTCTTTCAGCATGTGCAAAATACGAATCAAATTATTTACCAAACGCCTGTAGCTGTCTGGTAGGATACACTGGCCGGCCACAGGTACTAATTTAAAGTCCAACCCCACCCTGCTCACACACGTGTGTGCCTCTGCGCACATGCACACACACATACATACACACACACACACACACACACACGTGGAGAGCTCTGGAATAGCCAAAGATCCAAGGATGCTGCAAAGCTTGTTCAGAATGTGTCTGTGCCCGCGGTACCTCCATTTCCCCCACAGGATGTAATTTCCGAGCAGCAGCCTGGTGGCCGCACAGGCGGCATTTCACTTAGGAAAGAACAGGTAGGCACACTGCAAGTGGCAAGGTCTGGGAGTCCCAGCTGCACCTGTCATTTATCCCCTAATCTCGAGCTCTCTCTGGAGTGTGACTGCTGCTGGTGATCAGACATTCCTGCTTGAGATTAAATCGAGGTTGAACCCATTTGCCTTAAAAGGTAATGAACTAGGTTATGAGGTGTCAGGCTCAGGAGCAGGGGCCATGGGGCGTGATGTCTAAGGGGTGCAGGGTTGCTTTGGTGGGGATGAGAGTGTTCTAAAATTGATTGTAGCGATGATTGCACAACTCTGTGAATATATTAAAAGCCACTGAATTGGACACTTTAAATGATGAATTATATGGTATCTGAATTACATCTCAATAAAACTTTAAAAAAGAGATGAGCTCAGGTAAGAAAGCAACTCAATCCCTTTTACAGCAATGGAGCTCCTAGTTGGCTCAGCGCTGCTTTGCCTGAATAAAGAATGGGAACGGCTCTGTGTTTCTGTGTTAGATAAAGACTCATTTATAAGCAGAACTCTCCTCTGCAGCACATCCAGGGTCTCTCTGCCAAAGGAAGGCACGATGGTTCTCGAAAGGCTCATACCTTTTCACTGACCTTTCTGCTCCTGCTGCACTTCTGGTCTCATCTGAAATGACCTCGCCCGTGATATTTGGAGCATCCTTCTCAGGAACTAAAGGTAAGGTAGATGGGCCAGACCCAGGGCTCTTTCTGGGATTAAAAAAAAAAAAATTTTTTTTAAGCAATAAATATTAAGAAGGGCATTTCTCTCCATGTCCTACTGAAATGCTCATTTCCTAATTAAAGCTTAAAGTGGCCACTTCACCAAAATCTTTAGGAAAAAATTAGCTTCAAGCATTAAACAGCTTTGAGATGCTCAGGGCTCATTTAAGCCTCTCTGTATAAATAAATCCATATTCAAAAGCAGATGTGTCTGCACTCCAGAAAAACATCTGATTGACTACAACATATCACCCTATAGTGTACTGCCAGCCTGTACACATTTCATGCTTTTCAAACAGTTTCAGTTAGATGAACCAAAGAACACAGGAAAGGAGTAAGGCATGTCACACAGACTGGCTCCCACGCCTCCAGCCCATTTCTCACATTTTTCAGAATCTCAGCACATCCAGAGATTGTTAAGCAGGTAAATTTAGACACTTAGATATGGAAAATTTAGCTTCTTAAAAACTACCCATCTATTTGATTGGCTTTTTAAAATCCACCCGATTTAAAATCACGTTTGAGGCTGACCCCATATTCTGGTGGGAGTTTATTTTTTGTAAGTACCTCTCAGTGTTGAGCACTTCTGGAACCAGGCTTTGCATCTTTGGGTCCCCAGCTTCGTCAGGTTCTGGAGGTGAGGAGACACCCAATTTCTTGTCCCCAGAGGGAGCAGGGAGCTCAGGCTCGGGCTGCTCTTCGGCCTGCAGGTGCCCGGCCGGGCTGTCCCTGCTCAGGACGGCTGCAGCATCCATCCTCAGATCCCCTTCAGGGCAGCCTGCGTCCCCAAGGCTTCCTGGTAGCACCGAGGCACAGGCGGCACTGGAGAACATTCTCGTAGTACCTGTTTCAGGCAGGTCATCAGACGCACGTGCCCTGGTCTCAGCTATGCTCAAAGTGACGTCACCCTCTGCATCCCTAGCAGCTCCTGCTACCGAGCCGGGCTCCGGGCGAGTGTCTGCCACTTCCCCAGCTGGTGGCTCCGGGGCGCTCTGGTTGCCCAGGGCATTTTGTGTTTCTGAGATCCCAGTCGCACCTCCATGCCTTCTCTCACCTCTAAGTGTGTCTGGGGTGCAAGGCTCACTGATGGCCCCGGTCCCAGTAGGAACGTCCCCGGGGACAGAAGATGCTCCCAGGGCAGAGGTGGACACTGGCATGGGAGAAAAGCCCCAGGCACCATCTTCTCTGGGTTGGCTATCGCTGCTGGATGTGTCTTGGTGCTGTTTTCCAGAAGGAATTCTGTCGTCCTGAACTGAGTGCCCTTCTCCAGGGCTCTGGGGAGCCACCTGCAAGTCAGCAACAGGAATCTCTGGAGAAGTCGCCTGTGAAGGCAGACCGGAAGCTGATTCCTGCCGGCAGCTTCCCTGCTGTGCAGGGGCCTGGCCTCCAGCCCCGGGCCTGCCTTCCCCAGCCCCCTCCGATGTCTCACTTTCCGTCAGCCTCTGTGGGACCCCACTCGTTTCCATCCCCACACTGGCACCTGGCAGGTTTTGCTCTGCGGCCAGCTTTTCTGGAGCTGGATCCTGGGGAATCAGACAGGAAATCTCGGCCTCTACGGCCAACTCTTGCTTCTTGTCGTTTGAGTCTACCCAGAGTCCAGCAGGAGGGCTGGGAAGAGGGGCGACGGCCACTCCTTGAATCCCATCTGGAAGCTTCCCTGGGCTGGGCATGGCAAGGTCCTTGCCCGTCACACTCCTCCCAGCTCCTGCCTTTTCTCCCAGTGTGCTCTGGAGCCGATCGGCGGTCAGTGCTCCCAGGACAGACTTCTCAAAGATCCTGGTGATGTGCTCCCTGAAGTCAGGGAACCCAGTGACCATGCTGGGCTGCTTAGAGCTTGCATCTACATCAACTGCTGCTCCCCTACCTCGGGTCCTTGGAAGGGTCTACCATCTTCTCCCTGTTACTCTCTGCCTCCCTCGCTACATCACCTGCCGTGCTCCCCTCCCTGGTGGGACAGTGCAGGAATTTCACTGGGCTTGGCACTTGCACCAGGAGCTCTTGACGCTCTCTCCTCCTGCTGTGGTCTGCTTACCCTTGGCCAGAAGTGGCATCTTGTCCACTGTAGGGCACAGAGTCCACAGGTTCCTCAAAGGTCCCAGCTTTGGGGCTTCCGCTGGGGTCTTGTGCTGCAGAGATTTCCCCATCTGCGGCTCCCAGGTTGTGAAAGGGAGGCGAGGGAACCCTCAGGCACCGTCATGGAGGAGGCGTTTTCCAAGACAAGCAGGGGCTCCCGTACGGGACAGGGGCTCTCACTGGGAGCTGTGGGGCCTTGAGATGAAGCAGCTTTCACCCCACTGTCTTCTGTACCTGTGCTGGCAGCGCCATCAATATGCAGGTAAGGAGTGTCAGGAGCAGCCTCTTCTGGTGGCCTGGATGGCAGGAGCCTCTTTGGGTCGGGGACAGCCTGGGCTGCAGGAATATCCACGACAACCCTGGGAATCCCACCCAGCTCTCTGGCTGGCAGCAAGGCATCCTGGCAGCTGAGCAAGGGCTGCTCAGCTTGGCAGGGCTCACCCAGGGCACAGGTAGAAGCTTCTTCCCCAGAGGAGGGGCACTGCTCTGTCTGGAAGAAGCCACTGCTTAGAACAGCTTCTTCTGACTCCTCCGGAGCCCGCTGCATCCCCAGGTCTCCTCCATCAGTGTTCCCACCAGTCTCGGCAGCCTCACCTTCTGCACCTTGATCCTCAGCTGATAGGACACTTGAAGGAAGCTTTTGGGTTTCTGCATCCAAGGCAGTGGGGCGCTCCATTTCCTTCTGTGGGGCCAACCCTGATTGCTGTCTGCCTTCCTGGGTTTCATCACATGTGTCTCTCTCAGGGGCATCCTGGCTGGGAGTGACAGTGGGGCCAGCAGGTGCTGGAGCTGCATCCAGGGGAACTACTGAGTGAGGCCAACAAGGTGGGGCCATCACTGTGTCCCCACTTGCCTTCTCTGTCCTGCCCGAGCCCTGGGGCGGGGGCTGAGCGTCAGCTGCTTCAGCATCTTCAGCCCTGAGACGCGCTTCTTCCTGCGGGCTGCCGGCTTTCAGCCCATCAACCAGCTCCTGCTGGGACTTGTTTGGCCCCTGCGCAGTGTAGCAACTTTCCTTTCTGCTCAGGCTACCTTCAAGAGCAGGGTCTTGTAAGGTGTCTGCTGCACGAAGTGAGACACTAGAGGGCTGGCTGCCGCTGCGATCTCCCTTTTGCCCATCCTCCCCCAATGCATGGCAACTCCGGGCTCATTGGTGCTGACAACTCTGACTGCTCTGTCGTAGGACTCTCCTGAACTGTGTCCCCAGGAGTTGAACTTGGAGCATCAGACAGACTGCCTTCGGAGAGCTCACTTTGAAGTTCTGATCCAGAAGCCTGCTCCTTTCCTCCTTGAACAGGCAGGGGCACATCCTCCGGAGGTTCCACAGGTATGTGGGTTGGGGTGGAATCTGCACTCAGGTTCTTAAAATCAGCACCACTTGGATAAGTCTCTTTCTCATTCTCACATCGTTGGGACTGCTCCGGGAGCATATCAAAGATGGATGCCTTCTGGGTCCATTTGGGATGGCTGGGGACAGTTCTCAGAATACAGCGAGGACCTCTCTGACTCAGCTTCTCGCATCCCGCTGTCCCCCGGGCAGGACAGGTTTCCCTGCTGATCTTGCTGCAGGCTGAGTGTCGTGAGCCCACAGTCCACTGCCAAGTTCCCCTCTTTAGGGGGAGGCGGCCCATCAGCGTGGACTTCCTGTGCAGCTGCATCACGCCCCAGCCCACAGGGCTGGGGGGATGTCAGCAAGCTCTCCCCATCACAGCTGCCGGGCCTCTGCTCAGATGGGTGGCTCCTCGCCTTTAATTCAGATGTGCTCTCCGCCTCCTGGGCTTTGGGGATGACCTCGGCAGCAGGAAGTTGACAGGAAACCCAGTTTGTCAGATTCTAAAGCAGGAAGAGAGTCCATTATCCCCAACTCCACCACGTCCTGAAGGGTGTCAGGACATTCAGTCTGCAGTCCTGGCCCCTCCCAGACAGCTCTCTCGGGAAGAATGTGTTCACCGGCTCCATCCGGTCCAGAGGGCGGGACAGGGTCCTGCTCACAGATCTGGTGCAGTGAGTCAGACTCAGGGACCACTCCGGCTTCTCCCATCATCCCACAGGCCTCCGAGCTCCAAGCCTGCCTCCTCTGAAGGAGCGCCGGGCCTGTCCCCATGCCCGGGGATGTCCTTTCTGAGTGGCTGTGCAGCGGCCGTGCTGGGGAGGCCTCTCCTCTCCACATCGCTAGTTAGCTGGGAAACCTGGTCCCTTCGCACCTCTGGGTCAGGCTTGCAGCCGCAGGCCTCGGGTTGCTCTTCCCGAAGGTTCCCAGGACCCGCAGCGTCAGGTGGCTCCGGGGCTTCTTCCTGTCCTCTAGGGTCGGCGCCAGGTAGTCTGCTTTCTTCCTTAAGCACAGCTGGGCTTCCAGGGGCCTTGACTTCATCCTTCGGCCCCAGCGACTTGCTGACACTTTCATCTGATGCACTGGTGGGGGGAGGGGGCAGAATCCCTTGCTGGACTTCGTTGTTCTGCTCCCTATTCAAGATCTCCCCCCTCTCCTCCTGGGGTGAAGGGGCTGGAACCTCTCTGGGGCCCTTTTCTGGACCCTCTCCCTCTCCTCCAAGATCTGATGCGAGCTTCTCCTGAACTGCCAACCCGGCTTCTGCCAGCTCTTTAGCTGGATCTGTAAGACCAGGCATCTCAGCCCCAGAAACCAAGTCCTTGTTCAACCAGCTGGGTTGTCCTGCAGCAACAGAGGCCGGAGCAGCTGGCTGTGAAGTGAGGCTTGAAGCTGGACCCGTGTCCTCGGTCACTGCGTGTGGGAAAGGCTCAGTGCCCGCAAGCAAAGCCCCCTCGGGTTGCTCGTCTGCTGCTGCACAGACATCTTGACTAGGCTCGGCTCCTGGCCTCCCTGTCTGCCGGTGACCCTCAGCATCTCGGGCACCCAGCGTCTCCTCCCAGGTGCCCTTGGCCCCCGGCGTCAGGGCAGGACTCGGCGAATCCCAGGGCAGCTCTGTGGGTGGCGGATGAGCTCCCATTTGTTGCTGGCAGTTTTCCTGGGAAGCAGCCTTCGCTTCGGCTTCTTGGGCAGCCTCTGAATTGCTCCTACTGGGAGGGCAGGCCCCAAGGGAATCCGGATCATCGGTGAAATCCTGAGGCAGCACTGCCACTTGACATTTGGGGGCTGGATCTTGTGGGGTCGGGGTCTCGGGTTTTGGGGGAGGCTCTTCCAGGCCAGCTGAGCTCTCTTGTCCTGGCTGGGCTGCAGCAGGCACCTTAGGGGCCACTTGTCCAGAAGGCGCTCCCTGCCCAGGCTCTGGCGGGGGGAAGCCAACTACAGCCTCTTTCCCTTGGGACTCGAACCCACCAGGCTGGCCATCCTCTCCACACAGCTGTCCCTTCATCGGCTCTCTGGGAGCTGCTGGTGAAATTTCTGGCAACTGGTCAATGAGACTGGAGGAAGACACTTTCTGCCTCTCTTCTTCCTTCAGGTCTCTCTCTCTTCCGGTGTTGGGGACGGTTGCAACCACACTGCGCTGAGTAGAGCTGTCCCCCTTGGGGACAAAGGCTGCTGGAGCATCTCCCTGGGCACCTGGGGAAGGTTCCTTCCAGGGGGGTTGAACAAGGGGCCAGTCTTCAGGTGCTGCTGCTGGACTTGCCAAGCGGCCTTCTGGGGGGCCCTCAGCAAAGGGCATGGAGGCTGAGGGACACTCCTGCTCCCAGGGCTTCAGGGGACTGGGCAGTGGAGAAACTTGTGGGCCCCTGGCTTCTTGTGGGTGTCTCCTTGGCTCAGTCACCTCTGGGGACACGATGCAGGGATCCACGCTGGCAGCACCCTCAGAAGCGGAGCAGGAACCTCTGTGCCCGAAGCTGCCAACAATGAAAAAATTTAGTGTGTTACCTGTTCCTGCAGGTGCCAAGGACAGACCACAGCACAGGCAGAATCACTCCAACCCTCTCCCCACTGAAGTCCGCACCACACGGCATCCTCATGCAGTTTACTCCTCTCCATGAAGGGAACCCCCCAGACCCACCACCCCACAACCATTCCTCATGCCCTCACTTTTTCCAAAAATCACTGCAGAGACTCTCCAACTTTCAGTCTGAGGCTTTCTATGCTGGTCAGTGGTGTGAATGGGGAAATATGGAAACAAATTAATGATTTTCTAAAATGTGGGAAACTTAGAACATTTTTAATAACTGTAAACCATAATAGAGGATTTGGACAAGTTCTGTGTAGTTTACAAACAGGTCTCAAACACTCCTGGGGACCCTCAGAGGTTCAGGGAAAAAGCAAAACTGGGCAAAGCTGTGCTTTGAAATAAAGAGCTATTCTTGATAAAAGGTTAACTTGATTCTTTACAATCCAGTGGATGGTACTTGGAAGCATAACCCAAAATCAATTCAATTTAGCTGTGGAATTTCTGCATATGATCTATATGTAAAACTCCTCAGAGCTGAATTACCTTCATACCCACATCTGTCCTACCTTGAACTTACTTTGCCGTACAATGTGTAGAGAAAAACTACGAACATGAAGGAAACCTGGGGGAACATGGCTCAGAAACAAGGACTGGCTATAGATAATCAACTCTCCAGTTATTGTAAAATAGCTCACCACATTCCGTATTTGGACTGTGTTTCTCAAGTCTATATAGTTTTAATTAAGTGCATTTTTAAAATTTAAAAATAATTCATGGCCAATACAAAATATTGAAAATGTAGAAAATATATCTCCCACATGCTCATTGCTTAAAGTGTTCTAGTGAATTTCCTTTTGTTCTACACAACTTTTTAGGGGGTGCAATTTTTGTTGTTTTTATGCAGCTGTGATTCTATATATTTGTTACGATTGTGTACCTTTTACTATCAAGAAACATTGCCCAAGGCAAAGTTAACAGAAGTATGGTTTTTCTAAGGTTTTTACCGTGTTGTTTAAAATTGTTATTGGGAGGAAATTTTATGGAATCTTCTTGTAACTGTTACACACATATATTTACATATTAATAGACCCACAGTGGGTTTTTTTTTCTTTTTTATGATTTTTTTAATTGAAGTATAGTCAGTTCAATGTGTCATTTTCTAGTATACAGCATAATGTCCCAGCCATGCATATATATGCATATATTCATTTTCAGATTCTTTTTAGTTAAAGATTATTATAAGATATTGAATATAGTTCCCTGTGCTATACAGAAGAAAAATTTTTAATCTATTTTTATATATAGTAGTTATCATTTGCAAATCTCAAACTCCCAAATTTATCCCTTCCTACCCCCTCCCCCTTGGTAACCATAAGAATGTTTCTGCAAGTCTGTTTCTGTTCTGTAGATGAGTTTATTAGTGTCCTCTTTTTTTTTTTAGACTCCACATATGAGTGATATCATATGGTATTTTTCTTTCTCTTTCTGGCTTACTTCACATAGAATGATGATATTTCATTCTTTTTTTTTATCACTGAGTAGTATTCCATTATAGAAATATACCACAGCTTCTTTATCCAGTCATCTATCGATGGACATTAAGGTTGCTTCCATGTCTTGGCTATTGTATATAGTGCTGCTATGAACATTGGGGTGCATAAGTCCTTTTGAATTAGAGTTCCCTCCAGATATATGCCCAGGAGTGGGATTGCTGGATCACATGGTAAGTTTATTTTTAGCCTTTTGAGGAATCTCCATACTGTTTTCCATAATGGCTGTACCAAACTACATTCCCACCAGCAGCAGGAGGGTTCCCGTTTTTCCACACCCTCTCCAGCATGGGTCGTTTGGACCCACAGTGTTCTGAATGTGACCAGAGGAAAGAGTCTACTCTACATGTCACTACCAAAATTCTAGCTCTCCATGCAGGGCAATGCGTATACATTCATTTATGAGAGATGCATATATGAAGTACACATACTGTTGTATATGAAGTATTGAGTGTTGAAGTACATTTCTGTTAAAATTTAGAAATATGTGTTACGGACTGAGTTGTGTCTCCCTAAAAATCCGTATGTTGAAGTCCTAATCAATGACTGTATTTGGATACAGGGCCTCTAACAAGGTAATTAAGTGAGGTCATAAGAGTGGGGTCCTAACCCAACAGGACTGATGTCTTTATAAGAAGAGGAGGAGTAAATAACAAGTTTCTTCTGTACAGCACAGAGAACTCTATGCAACATCTTGTAGTAACCTATAGTGAAAAAGAATATGAAAACGAATATACGTATGTACATGTACGACTGAAACATTATGCTCTACACCAGAAATCAACACATTGTAAACGGACTATACTTCAATTTAAAAACAAATTTTTAATAAATTAATTTTTTAAAAAAATAAAAGGAGGAGACACCAGGAGCCGCTCACACAGGCAAAAAGGCCACGGGTGAACACAGCAAGAAGACGCCACCTGCCAGCCAAGAAGAAAGGCCTCCCCAGAACCAGCCCTGCCAGCGCTCTCACCTAGGAATTTCCGCCTCTGGAACTGTGAAAAAATAAATTTCTCGTCTTGAAGCCGCCCGCTCTGCAGTCTGCTATGGCCGTGTGAGCAGCCTAACACAATAGCTATCCTGGGCATTTATTGAACTATCCTTTCAACATTTTTAAGGTTTCAAATTTTCCAAAATGAAAAGTCAGGAAAATAATGATGGATGAAATTCACTGGACATCCATGCGTCACCTGGGGTATCTCATTTAACTCTGCCAGTCGCCCTGCAAGACGGGTATTCTCACTGCCGTGTTGCAGATGAGAACCCTGAGAACAGAGGGTAAGCTTGAATCTGATGGGCCATGGTCTTCTTATTCACTCTCTGCTGCCTCCAAAATAAAAACCTCCAAGGAGGGAGGCTGAATGTTTGTGTCCTCAAAATTCAGATGTTGAAATCCAACCCCCCAAGGTGATGGTATTAGGAGATAAGGTCTCAGGAAGATGATTAGGTCATAAGGGTGGAGCCCCCATGAAGGGATTAGTGCCCTTATAAAAGAGACCCCAGAGAGCTCCCTTGCCCCTTCTGCTGTGTGAGAACCCAAGAGAAGACGTCCATCTGTGAACTAGGAAGTGAGCCCTCACCAGACATGGTATCTGCTGGCACCTCGATGTTAGCTCTCCAGCCTCCAGAACTGCAAGAAATAAATGTCCGGTCTATGGTATTGTTATAGTAGCAGCCTAAAGGGACCGACACAGAGAGCGAGAGGCTCTTCACCTGGCTCCAGTGCAGCCTCTCGCCAAGGCCCTCACCTATGAAATGTACACGACATCATATGACATCCTTGAAGGAGGTGTGTACACGTCACTGCACCAGTCACCCTGATTTAACGTCTGTTCCTACACATACGACACTGAAAATATTTCCAGTGGACCCAAGACAGAGAGCTGGCTACTGTCTCAACCAGATTAGCATTTTCAGACCAAAAGCCAAGCTGACAAGGGCAAAAAAGAGAAAACTCAGAGAGTAAGTTATGTGAAACCCTCCAATCCTCAAATGGTCACAGGGACAGACCTGCCCACGGAGAGCCCTGACCCCGTACTGACTGACACGTGTGAAACCTCTTGGGCTGGCCTCTGCAGAGCAGGATTTCTGGAACTCAGTGGAATGTCCCAGAACCAGCAACTCTGCCCTCCTGATTCTGGCCATTTTCCTTTTAATAAGCACTTCACACTTAACTGTGTCTCACTCATTAACTAAGAGTCAAACCGTTTGGCAGCTAATGAGATTAGTGGTGAGTAATTCAGAAATGAAGTGCCCCTACTTGCATCTGCTTGTTCAGGAGGTGCAGAACACAGCCCTCTCTGTGCTGTAATAAAACAAACAAAGCCACTTAGTGGTCCTGCCTCTGACAGCAGCTGCCGGCTCAGGACAGGTGTGTGGCCTCCCTTTAGGCTGCCTGAAGTCATGACCGACTGGGGACAAGGTGATACAGTCACTCAATCTGGGCATCTTGAAGACCTGTGGGTCTGAGAGCAACTAGGAACACATTTCCCACTCAGTGTGAGGCACAAGATTCCTTCAAAATAAGGACCCAGCCTTGGTTTATTTCACACACACTGAGCACCAGCAATCTTCATGATTGCCCATCAGAAGCAATTTTTTTTAAAACCAGATTAAAGTTACTCACCAGGAGCAGGTTTGCCCAAGGGCGGGAAAAATTCTGAGAACTGATCTGTGAGGGCTCTGCATTAACTGAAGCTTACATAATGTCCTTTTGTGCTTCAAGATTGAATCAGAATGTGTGGGATGGCGGTTCAGCTCAGAATCCAAAGGCAGCTCTTGTGGGCTGGGCAGCAGCGGTGTTCTAAGTGGAAGGCTTTCAGCCCGCAGGGCGCCCTGCCTTTGAGTTGAGGTGGGGAGGGCCCAGGGACTGCAGCCTCCTTGGTGCAGACCAGACGCCCCAGCACAACATAGAGAGAAGCAGGGGGTGCGGGGACAAGAAGAGGGGTGATGTGCTGCAGCAAAGGCCTGAGCAGACAACAGGGGTGCAGAAAAGACCCTCTCCACCACCCTAGCTGGAGACAGTCACATCTGGATGGGCTCCTAAATGCGCAGTTCTGAAGACACACTCGAGGTGACTAGGAATGCTCAAAAAGAGGAAGGAGGCTGGTGGAGGGAAAAACAAGTTTGGCCCCTGCACTACCAGGCTTTCAGGGAACCAGCAAAACCATTGAACAAAATCGTCAAGAGGGAGAGTTGCCATGTACTGAGCACTTACTAAGGCCAAGTACTTTCAGTTATGATTACGTTTCATCCCCTCAGTAGCCAGGCAGAGTGGATGCCCGCCCAGCACTGCACATATGAAGACACATTTATAGAGAGGTTCAAGACCAGACTCGAGTCCCTGGTGCAAAAGCAAGATCAAGCCCTTTCCGGCCCCAGGGCTCTGCCGCTGCCTGCTTCCCTCTACTTGCTGGCCTCACCTCTCCTGGACCATCGGAGCCTCTTCTCCCATTCACTCCAGCCCCTGCATCCTGCATTCTGTTCTTCAGGCTGCAGCCAGAGCAACGGCTTGGAAATGAAAGCCTGATCCTGTCACCCTCACAGGAAGCTTCTTCGGTGACCCGAGTCTGCAGCCCGCTGTGGCCCCAGCCTACCCTTCCTGCTTCGTCCCACAGAGACCTCATTGTCCCTGCATCTGCCTGGAGCTGAGAGCCCTCCTGCTTCTCCCTGCAGATCTCAGCCCCAATCTCTATGTCCTAGGGAAGCCTCCCTGGCCTGGCCTCTGGAATCAGGTCTCCTTCCACAGGCCCACTTAGTGAGGGCACTAGTCACAGCTGCCACGGACATGCACTGATGACCGTCTCCCCCACTGGAGTATAATGGAGGCTGGGTCTCGCCTCTTTTCAATATTGTTTCCCCAGTGCTTGGCGTATAGCAAACATCGAATATATGAACGTATGAGTGGATGGGTGGTTGGACGGATAGTTGGGTGGATGGATGGATGGACAAATACAATTGAACCCAAATCAAGGATTCTAAATATGCAGAAAGGCTCCCAAATCATGGTGGTTTGACCTAAGGATAAGGAAAGTTCTTTTCTTCCATACAATCACCGCATTCTAGTAATCTATTAGGCCAAACCTTTCATTTTACAGATGAGGAAACCAGGACCCAGAAAAGGCAAAGTACTTTTGTTTAAATGCCTCGGTCAAAGAAATGAGGTTAAGGCAGCATCACTCCACCACATGTCCCTTGGTGCACCGGGGGGTCTGATGAGTTAAGGGGTGCACTGCAAGTGACTTGTTACTAATTATAAAGGACAGAAGCCTGCGAATGATTTGTAATTTTCATAAGTTAGTCTAATTCAAAGGATGAACAATGTCCCCACATGAAATCATCACACTCATGCATTTTGCATTCACAGGCCATGTTGTGCATGTGAGGTTTCTTGAGAAGAAGTAAGGCTGAGACCCTGACCAAAGAAAGTAAACAAGGCTCCAGAATGTTTTCAGTTCTTCCCAACATGAAATCAGAATAAATTTGGCGAATTTGGGGACCGTGTAGATCTTCACAATGACACAGCTGCATTTCCTGTAACCACCTAGCGCATGCAGTGTCTTTATTCCTGCCTTGCTTTGTGTTTTTCTCCCTGTGTATCTTAAGTCTGATAACTAAGATGCTCCAAAGTTGTGAACAATCATCCTTCTCAGATGTATTCTTCTCCCTAGAATAGGCCCAGTTCTCAGCTTTTCTTTTTTTTTTTCCTTTTCCTTCTCAAGCTAGGAAGACGGCCTAAGAAGACAATCTCCTGGAGAACTTAGTGATTGGACAAACTATGATAGGTCATTCTGGGTCAATTATTAATGACTGTCTAACAAGAGTTGCATGAGATAAGCCCTCTGTTTTTACATTTCTGTCAGAGGCTTTTAAATACTGAACTCAGTGCTTCTCATGATTGTTACGTGTGCAATAGAGAAGCTCCCCCCTTTAGATACTGTAAGAAGCACTAGATGAAGCACACGTGGTTAAACTAGGGTTCTTTTCTGCAGAAAGAGCACAGGCACCTGAATTCCAAAGAAGATTCAAAAAACTGTCCTCTAACCAATTTTTTCAGCAACCCTCACGTGGGGTTGACCCAATTGTGTGGTTCTCAATCTCAGCACTGGATTCGGAGTGTGACACGCAGGCCTTCCCGGTAGCTGGAAGGGACTCTGTGTCTCCTCCTTCCGTCTGCCTGTCACTGTACTTCAAATGCATGCAGATACTGTCTCAAGAAAACAGGAATTCATTTAAATGCATTTCTGGCATAATAATTACTTCCAATCATTTGTACATTTCTTAATGATCAAGTGTCAAAGGTAAAACTACAATCCCATTACAAGAGAGATCTACTTTTATTCACAATCAAGAAAGATTTTTAAAACTCTAATAAGCACAAATCAAGGAATTGGGTAGAATGCTTAACTGAGAATATGAAGATTTTCTTAATTTTAAGTTAAACCCCACCAGTCATCCGTGGAAAAATGCAAATGACGATTTTGTCCATGTCCTTGGATTATGAGAGTGTTATTTTATTTTGACACCACAAGGGTATTTTGGACAACAGATAGAGGTATATATGTTTTTGTTATATTTCTTCTTTTCTAAATTTATTATTATTATTTTATTATTTTTTTAACGGAGGTACTGGGGATTGGACCCAGGACCTTGTGCATGCTAAGCACACACTCTACCACTGAGCTGTACCCTCCCCTCCCTTTATGTTCCTTCTTGATAAGACTTCTAACACGTAGTAAAATAATTTTCCTCCCTTAGTCAATGAAGTACAAAACAGGGAACATAATGGAATTGTCCCTTGATGATGGAGAAGTCTTTCAGCCATTCGGACCACTCTCTGAACAAGAAGATGTTACCCGTGTCACCTACGAGAGATTTGAGTTCCAAAATGTGACTAAGGGTTTCTTGTTAGGTTAAGTCCCAGCCACAAGCCATTTTGTTGAAGTCTGTCTCTCTCTAATCCCATTCGTCTACATGGGGGTGTGTGTGTGTGTGTGTGTGTGTGTGTGTGGTGAGTCAACATTCGTAGGGGCCAAGTCGGTTCAATGTCAAAGACATAAAGACCATTCTAGTCTCCTTCTCAGCTCGAACACAGCTGTAGTGACGCATTTGGGAAGATTTAGTGCTGTCAGAGTTGGCATTTGAGGCTGTAAAAAGACACAAGAGACGGCAAGTGTCTGTGGTACAAGCTGCTCTCCAAGAGAAAAGAGAAATAACTCTTGGCCCTGGGATCCTCTCTCTTATAATTCTTTTTCTCTAGAAGGGCCTCCTCATCTCTCCCAAAATAAATGCCAAGTGTTTTGCTGCATTTCCACCTAAAATTAGAGAAACTTGATACGGTGGCTTTTAGATGTTTTCAGAGAGCCTGGGTTGGAAAGTGTCATATAAAGAATTGTTAACTACAACAGGGGGTTGGACTGATGGGGGATCCGCTTCTGCAGGAGACGTGGGAAAAAAGAACAGAGATCCCTGGAGATGGAAGGCAATAGGGTAAGCCCTGCTACCGCCCCAGCTTAGGACCTTAAGTGGCCCAGGGTGGGGGAACCCAGCTGGAGCCATGTGGTCTCCCTGACTTAAGGGGATGGGGCTGGGTGTCTGGGGTGACCAAGGCAGCTAGAGTTCCCAAGGCAGAGTACCAAGAAGTGAAAGCTGAACAAAGAGAGGACTCTGGAGATGTGCAAAATACTGATCAGCATGGATATGTGTGGAAACCACCTGAGACTAGGTACAGACCACCTGAAAGATTTATAGGCAAGAATCTTTAAAGCTAATACAGGGCTGGGAATAATTCCCATTCCTACCAGCCAGAGTGGAAAACCTCATAATTCATGGGACATTTGTTAGAGTGCTAAGAAAGTCTTGCCTCAGAAGCGGAGAAAATTAACCCTAGATTAAATCCTGCTTTGGTCCCACCTAACAAAGCTTAAAAGTAAAGCCCAAAAGGATCAAGCTGTTCCAAATAACTGCATCTCAGAGCAAAGTTGAAGAATATTTATAGGAATACAAAAATATCCAGAATCCAAAAGCATAAAGTCTACAGTGTCTGACATGCAAAGCAGCAGTAAAACAGACCCAGACTGAAAAGAAAACTCAATGAAAGCCAACCCAGAACTTGTGCAGATAATAAAATTAGTACACAAGGACTTTCCAAAAAGTAATGTAAATTCCATGCGTTCAGGAGGAAACACAGAGGAAAGACTGAGCATGATAAGTACAGACATGGAAGTTATAAAAAAGACCCAAATCAGACTTCTAGAGATGAAAGCTGCAATGCCTGAAATGAAAAACACATCGGGAGGGATTAATAACAGGTTAGTCATTACAGAGAAAAAGATTAGTAAACTCGAAGACATATCAAATAGAAACTGCCTGAAATGAAACAGAGAAAAGGACTGAAAAAGAAGAAGAAGAAAAAGAAAAGAAAAGAACAGCTCATCATTGAGCTGTAGGACAACTTCAAGCAGCTGAATGTATGTGCAGTTGGAGCCCCTAAAGGAAGCAGAGAAATTTAAAAAGCTATCTGAAGAAATAATGGCTGCAAAATTTCCAAATATGATGCAAACTGTAAGCCCATAGACCTGAGAATTTAACTAATTTCAAGCACAAGAAACAAGAAGTTTACGCCAAGGCATATCATAACCTAATTGCTTAAAACCAGTGAAAAAGTAAAACAAGATTAAAATCAGCCAGAGGGGAGAAAAGATAGAAGAACAAACTTAAGGAAGATATCAGATTTTTGGTTGGAAACAATGCAAGCTACAGCACAGTGGGGCAGTATCTTGAAGGCAATAAGAAAAAAAAAAAAAAAAAAAACTGCTTACCTAGAACTCTTTGCACAGTGAAAGTATCTTTCTAAAACATCGATGAACTAAAGATTTTTTTCAGACTTACAAAAGCCATAAGAATTCAACAGATCAGTTTTCAAGAAATATTGAAGGCAGTCCCTCAAACTTTGCTTAAAAGGCACAAATAGGTTAAAAGTAAGAGAATGAGGGGGAGAAAGATATACCATGAAAATACTAACGAAAAGAAATCTGTTGTGTGTACATTTTATTAAAGTTGATTTTAGAGCAATAAGTACTACGAGGCATAAAGAAGATCATCATAATGACACAAAGAGTTCAGCTCCTCAAGAGGACATAAGCATTCTGCAAGTTTGTCTATCTAATAACGGGGCTTCAAAATACATAAAGCAAAAACTGATCAAAGGAGAAATGGACAGATCCACAATTATAACCGAATAGTTTCATACTCTTCTCAATAATTGATTGAACCAGTAGAAAAAAATCAGTACAAATACTGAAGACTGGAGCAACAGTATCAACCTACTTGATCTAATTGATGTTTATTAAACACTGTTCCACAGGGGCAGAATTATATTCTTTTCAAGTGCAAATGAAACATCTACAAGGCAGACCATATCCTACACAATAAAAAAACTCCACAAATTTTAAAAGATTTAAATTATTCAAAGTATATTATCTGGCTACAATGAAATTAAATTCAAAATCAATAACAGAAAGATATCTGAAAAATCTCCAACTATTTGGAAATTAAATAATATACTTTTAAATAGCCTATGAGTCGAAGAAGAAAGTAAATGGATAATTAGAAAGTGTTTGAACCAAATGAAAATGAAAATACAAATATCAAAATGTCAGATGCAGTTAAAGTAGCGTTTAGAGTGACTTCAATGCACTAAAACATCTATATTAAAAAAGAAGGACTCAAATAAAGGACCTCAATTTCTACCTTAAATAACTATAAAAACATTGGTTGCACAACAGTGTCTTACACTTAACACTACTGAGCTGTACTTAGAATTGGTTAAGATGGTAAATTGTATGCTATGCCTTTTTTTAACCACAATAAAAAATGACTTTAAAAAATCAAGTAGCAGTATGTAAAAGAAACTGGATGCCAAAGTATATAGACTGTAAAACCCATTTTTTACGAATTTCAAGAACTGGCAAAACTGATCAATGGTTGTAGAAGTCAGAATAGCTGTTATGCTTGGGAAGAGGTATTGACTGGGAAGGCACATGAGAGAATGTTCCGGGGTGACAGAGGTAACCTAGATCTAGACCTGGGTGTGATTACACGGAAGTGTAAACATACATCAAGTGCTCAGATTTATACACTTATAGTATGTATTTTATACCAATAAAAAAGGTAATAGAAAAAAAAAAAAAGAAAGTATGGAGTCAGTAAAAAAGATGAGCGGCTGCCAGGGGAGGGAGGGAGGGATGAACAGAAGGAATGCAGGAGATTTTTAAGGCAGTGAAACTATTCTGCACGATATTGTAATGGTGGATACATGACATTAAGCATTTGTCAAATCCATGGAAAGTATAATACAAAGAGTAAACCTTAATATAAAGTATAGATTTTAGTTAATAATGTGTCAACATTGGTGCATTAATTGTAACAAATGTATCACACTAATGCAAAATGTTAGTAAGAGAAAGAACTAGGTACAGAGGAGGGAGGGGCGTGTGGGAACTCTGTACTACTCAGTTTTCCCCTAAAACTGCTCTAAAAATGGTTTCTTAATAAATAAATAAATAAATAAATAAATAAATAAATAAATAAATAATGGTTTCTTAATGATTTAAATATGTTACATTTATATTAATATATTTACATGATATGCATATCGATGTTGTTTAAATATATTTTTATATTTATATATGTATATATACACACAGCTATCACAATCAATCAAGAAAGTACTAAAAAAAAGAAGAAAGCCCTAGGGAAACACACTAATATTTTAAGCACAGGTGCCTGTAAAATGTGGGACTGTTGGTGATTTTTTTTCCCCCTCCACTTTCAACTTTTCTCTACTTTCCAAGTACTGTCTCAGAATGGAAAAATACTCCTCTCATCCACTTCTTAAAGGCTCCGTGGAAACTGGATGAACAGACAGACACACACCTAATTCGACACATGACCTTCTTTTTCAGCCAGTGTCAAAAGTCGGGGAGCGCACTCCTTTTGTCCCTCCCTCCCTCCCTCCCTCCTCCTGGCTGTGTTTTTTTCCTGCCAGAGGTACAGGAGTCAGAAGCGGGCCAGGCGGTGGAGGCTGCACTGGGCTCTGCCTGACACAGCCTGCCTGGGCAGGAGCTTGTGAGCAGACCCGGGACTTTGCAAAGCTTTGTCTGCAAGGACCAGACTGCTACTGCTTAGGAAATGTGGGGCTTGGTCACGAAGGGCTGGCCTGGCCACTGATCATAAGACAGATCACAGCTTTTTGATGTTTCTTTTCTCTGAGTCTGAGAATTGACCTTCTTTTTAGGGAAATTACATCTTAAAAACAGACTGGGGTTTGCTTTCTAATTATGGAAATCACACAGCACAAATGCTTTCAGGCACCTGTAAGAACTCAGCATAACGGCTCTGGGCCTGGGCTTTGGGAGGCATCAAACCAAGTTGGATTCTAGTCCCCACCATGCCCCGTTCTGTCTGTGTGACCTGGGGCAGGTTCCTTAACGTCTCTGAGCCCCTCAGGTCACCTGCATTCATGCACACAGAGCTGCTAGGTGAGGTATGTGTTTAGGCTCCGAGTCCAATGCCCAACGGGCAGCGGACTTAGTCCACAAATGACAGTGGGGAGTGAGGTGTAAGAAGCATCCTTGAAGCCCAGGATTGCATTTTTTTTTCCCAAACCATTTTGCTTCCCTTCCCTGAGCTGCTGCTACCCAAACACCAAGGACTTTTTGTTCTCAGTTTGTAGTTTTGAAAGATCCAAAATGTTGACCTTAATGAATATGCTACATCTCCTGTTTTCTGTATTTAAAGAAGTTCTGACATTTCCTATTTAAGAGGCTAGTAAGTCTAGTCCTCCCTAAACTCTGTTTCCTACAAATCTAATTCCAGCGGTTCCTTCTGCCTGGAACCATCTTCTTTCCCCACAAAGCCCTATGTCTCAGTTTTGAAGCCCCACCTGCCAAGCCCCACCCCTCCACCAAGGATGCTCCTTCTGTTCCCAGCAAGTCTGGCCCCTCTCCTGACCCTGTGCTCCCACAGAGACTGCCTATAGCATTAGGCTTCTTCTAGAATGATTTGTTTACACATCTTTCTCTACAACTGGACCAGCATGTCCAGTTAATCTTTGTACCTCCGGCCTCAAGCCCAGAGCTTGGCCTGTGGTGGGCTGTGGGTCCATGTTTGTTAAATGGAGAGTGAACTCTATCCCCACTCTGGAAAAAAAAAAGGATGAGGTTTGTTCAAGTGTTTAAGGTGTTGGGTGTTAAGATTCTGCACAATTCCAGTGTAGGGTGTTTTTTCCCCACACCAACAAGCAATTCTTGGACACTAGGTGAATGTCTTACAACTCAACTTAATTCTGACACCATCTACCTGGAGGTAGCATCGGATTTCACAGGTTAAGAGCTCAGTCCCACCAGACTGTCCCCTGCTTTAGATCCCAATTATAACTGCAGATTGTTCCCTGTGCTTCTGACCAACTGGCTATAAATCAGAGGTTCCTACAACCCCTTCTTCTGGCTTAATTAATCTGCTAGAGGGGCTCATGGAGCTCAGAAAAACATGTTACCTACTAGGTCATTAGTTTATTGTAAAAGGATATAACTCAGGAACAGTCAGATGGAAGGGATGCTCGGGGAAAGGTGTAGGGAGAGGGCGAGGAGCTTCCATGCCCTTCCTGAACTTACCACTCTTCAAAACCACATGTACACCAACCCAGAAGCTCTCTGAACCCCATCCTTTGGGGATTTTATGAAGGCTTCATTACATAGGCATGATTGATTAAAATCACTGGCTGCTGGTGATCAATTCAACCTCCAGCCCCTCTCCCCTCCCCAGAGGTCACCCAGGCGGGACTGACAGTTCCATCTGTCTAATCGTAGGGTTAGTTCTCCTGGCAACCAGCCCTCATTTTTAGGCAAGTTCCAAAAGTCCCTTCATTAGCATAACAAAAGACACCTTGATTGCTCTCATCACTTAGGAAATTTCAAGGGATTGAGGAGCTCTGTGCCAGGACTGGGAAGAAGACCAAATATATGTTTCTTATTATAAATCACATTATCACAGGTATATAGCAGGAAACGAGCTATCCCTGAGGTACAAAGGAGAACCCTGCTTCTCTCTCTAAGATCATGGGCCATCCTAAATTTCCCCGAATTTGAGACCAGGTTCGTGATGTCAGCCTGTTGTCTGGCTGGATTCACCTGGTACCAGCAGGATTTCTTCCTGGACGCTGGATCTGTGGCCACGGAACTCAGCAAATTGACCTAACCAAGCCAGCTGTTCCTATCTCAGCAAATGGTCCCATTTACCCAACTGCTCAAGCCCAAACTTCAGGAATCTTCCTTAATTCTTCTCTCCCTCCTTCTGTTAGAGCAGGCAGATAGATAGGAGCAGAGAAAGGGGGACACAGACCAAATGGCAGGAATTGGGCAGAAAGGAGGGGCACAGGCCAAATGCAGGAAACCACACATCATGTAAGTAACAGGGATCCTTGGGCAGAGGAAGAAAAGCAGGAACCTTGGGGCTGATAAGGGATCATGATTTTTGGGGTGACAGGTGGCCTGGAGAAGAACAAAGAAAGGTGAGAAAAGGCAGGAATTTCTAGTGTCCGAATGTAACCTTTTGCTTATTATGCCCTCATTTCAATAAAATTAGCCTTGCAGATCAGAAGTACCCATGATGCACCGACGCCATGACACTTCCAACCCAGACTAAATAAGGACAAAAGTCCCTCCTCCCTTTGGGAAGGTGGAGCTGGGATGATAATCAGGGAACACGACCCCAAACCCTTCCCTCCCGGATGAATATTCTGCCCATTCATTTTCACACCCTATGTAGCTAACTTGCCAAAGAAACTCAGGGCAGCTGCTCACCTGAGCCTGCCCACTCTTTCCCTGAGAGTGTACTATCCATCCTTTAATAAATCCTCACTTCACCTTTTTTAACCACTACGTCTTGTCTCTGAATTCTTTCTGGGATGGGACAAGAATGTGAAACACCGGTTGTATCTATCGGCAACACTTCTAAATCCAATCCTGCAGCAAGTTCTGGCATCTCTATCTCTAAAATATCCCAAATATTCAAAGCTGCATATGTTCCTCTATCTTCACTGTTATCACCTTAGTCTATGCATAATCAGTGGACCAGTATCATCCCCAGAGGGGTGAAAACTGGCTTTTGGGAGACCAAAAAAAAAAAAAAATCCTAGGTATTAATTATAATGGTTTGTGACCCTCCAAACACCACAATACATAGACATATAAAACATACCTATCTTCCCCAGGTCAAGGCACCCCTACAACTTTTGGGTCCTGCAAAGGCCTCTCCATAAAGCAACCAGAGAGGTCCTACTGAAAAATGTCACCTAAATCTGGATGCCTTACCACGGCCTTCAAGGCCCTGCCTGGCTGACCCGGCCCCTGCCCACCTCTTGCTCCCTAATCAGTCTCCTGTTTCGCTAACACATCAAATTCATTCCCACCTCAGATCCTTTGCACTGCCTGGCCCTCTACCTGGATCTTCCCAAGCCCGCCTCCTTTTTATCATTCCAGATTTAGTTCAACTAGCACTCCCTTCCTTGACCGTCTAATCCAGTGATTCTCAAACCTTAGGGCACATCGGAATCACCCGGAGGGCTTGCTAAACAGATCCCTGGGGCTCACCCCAGAGTCTGCGGAAAGGCCCAAGACTTAGCATTTCTATCAAGTCCCCACTCTGGTGCTGAGCCTGCAGATCTGGGAACATCACTTTGGGAACCATCAATCTAATCCAAACTAGCCACACCCTTCTCTGCCACTGTTCATGACCACCCTCCTCCTGGTGTCTCTCAGAGCCCTGAGGCTACCTGCAAGTGTCTGTTTTCCTTTTGTTTTCTTGTTCCATGTCTGACTGCCTCTCTACAACCTATTCACCCACTGGAGCAGAAACCCCAGAGCTCCTAGGGTTATTGGCTGTGTCCCCAGCACCTAGCACAGCGGCAAATCCAGAAAGGATTCCCAGGAGATAGTCATGGAAAGAAAAACTTAGAGGAGAGGAACTTAGAGGAGAGGGGGACAGGAGTTTAATGTATGCTAATTATCCCTGACTTCTGAGACTTAATTATACACTTCATAGAAGAGCAAACAAAAGTTAGCTATGGTTATCGGCTTGAGGGTAATCCCTAGTCAGTGTTTCCCAAACTTTATCAAAAGAGTCACATGGCCTTCTTGCTAAAAATAGATTTCTGGGTCTCACCCCAAATCTACTGGATCATACTCTTCGAGGGAGGGGTCAGGAAATGAGGTGGGGTTTTTTTGTGGTTTTCTTTTAATTAAGTACTGTCAGTTACAATGTGTCAATTTCTGGTGCACAGCACAATGTCCCAGTCATGCATATACATACATATATTCATCTTCATATTCTTTTTCATTAAAGGTTATTACAAGATACTGAATATAGTTCCCTGTGCTGTACAGAAGAAACTTGTTCGGTTTTTTTTAAATTTATTCTTATATTTCCTGGCTAACATTTGCAAATCTCAAACTCCCAGATTTTTCCCTTCCCACCCCCTTCCCCTGGTAACCATAAGATTGTTTACTATGTCTGTGAGTCTGTTTCTGTTTTGTAGACGAGTTTATAGTGTCTTTTTTTTTTTTTTTTTTTAGATTCCACAGATGAGTGGTACCATATGGTATTTTTCTTTCTCTATCTGTAACTTCACTTAGATGACGATCTCTAGGTCCATCCATGTTGCTACAAATGACATTATTTTATTCCTTTTTTATGGTTGAGTAGTATTCCATTGTATAAACATATCATAACTTCTTTATCCAGTCATCTGTTGATG
Organism: Camelus ferus; assembly: GCF_009834535.1. Taxonomy (NCBI): domain Eukaryota; kingdom Metazoa; phylum Chordata; class Mammalia; order Artiodactyla; family Camelidae; genus Camelus; species Camelus ferus. The sequence continues at coordinate 9,079,336 of NC_045706.1, forward strand.
GACATTTAGGTTGCTTCCATGTCTTGGCTACTGTATATAGTGCTGCTATGAACATTGGGGTGTATGTATCTTTAGGAAATGAGGTATTTTAACTCACAATAAGGTGGACCAGGCAGTCTACCATTACTCACAAATGTCATCACTGGAAAGAGTCACCCAGGCTGTTTATTAAAAACACAGATTCCTTGGTTCCACATCTAGCCATTCTGATTCAGAAGAACTAGAATGGGGCCTATGAATTTATATATTTAATGAACACTTAATGATCTGGGAAGTCTGGAAAACACTGCCCCATATAATTCCATTTACTGTCCTTCACCCCAACTCTGACATGTTTGATATCCTTAAATATAGTTTTAGAGTAAAAAAAAAAAAGGCACTTGAGTGAGACTACCTGAGGTTATCTTGTGTAAATAATAGAAACCACTATGACATCATAGGATTTGGGGCTATAACGTGCCATCATCACCCCATTAAACTGTTCCTCCTCCTCCCCAGGCCAGGGGCCAGCTTACTTAATGGCCAGACCAGCAGGTTCCCAGCAGGCTTGGTGGTCTTTCCTCCAATGTGTCTAAAATCGATCACAGTTTCCCTAGAGCATCTCTCACTTTGGACATCCCAGTTTCGATCTTTCTTTTGGGTTCTCGGTCTAGAACCTTAGCATCTTTTTAGACTCCATCTCCCCTGCCTGCACCCAGGTCATCACCAGGTTCTATGGGCTTGAAACCGAGGAGGACCCTCTGGGGCCTTCCCGGGTACAAGCCCCTCCGTTGTCCCCCTGCTTCTTGTTTGACCTTCCCTGAGTTCCAAAGAGCAGACGCAAGCAGTTAATTATTACAACAATAGAGTCACAGGACTCCTAATTCCTCCTGAAGGGACAGAGATAACAGTCTGACACATCTTTGAGTTGTTCTGCAAAAACTAACCTTCCCCCAACCTGGTGGAAGATGCTGACCCCAAGCACGTAGACTCCAGACTGGTTGGAACCAGAAGGTTGATGATAGAGATTCCTGAAACATCACCCTGTTACCTCATCACCAACCAACCAGAAAAATATTAATGAGCTGATCATGCATCCTGCAACCCTCACCCTTAATATTGCCTTTAACAACTATTCCCTGAAAGCCATCAGGGAGTTCAGGTCTTTTGAGCACTAGCTGCCCATTCTCCTTGCCTGGTGCCCTGCAACAAACACTGTATGTTCCTTCACCACAACCAGTGTCAGCAGATTGGCTTTGCTGCAGGTCAGGCAGGTGAACCTGAGTTTGTTTCAGTAACAGGTTCTACCTTGGGCTGGTTTCCTAGCCTCCATCCTTCTACTACAATTCATTCCTGACTGCCCTTCCAGCCTCCTGCTCCAGTGCACTAATCCAGGCCCTGACTTCCTCAGAACTCTTTCCTTGCATGCATAAGCCCTTGTTTAAATGCAAACAAACCAACCACAAAGTACTTCCCCAGCTTCCTGTTACCTACAGGATAAAATCTCACCCCTCCCCTGACCTCCAAGGTCTCCTCAGTCTGGCCGAACTTCTCCAACCTTGTTTTTAGTGAACACCCACCCCTAGGCCTGGGCTGACTTCTTGCTCTGCCACAGAGAGGTTCAACTCAGGAATTCTGCCCCTACCTGGAATGGCCTCTATAGCCATTCCCCTACCCCTGCCAGGAGACTTTCCTGCCCAGCCCAGCCCAGCCCTTAGAGAAGGCTCCTTCTCTGGACCCCAACAGCGCTAAGCCGGGGCACTCACACAGCACTCTCCCATAATGCAGTGCTTCTCAAGTATCACGTAGGAACTTGTTAGAAATGCTCGCTCTCAGGCCCCACCCCAACGGAATCAGAATTTTGGTTGGGGGGTAGGGCTCAGCAACCTGTGCTTAACCAGGTTTGCAGGTGATCCTGATTTGGGCTTAAGTTTGAGAGCCAGTGGATAGCAGTTAAAACTCTAGGCTATTGAGTTTCTACTCCTTCTCACAAGGTGCCAGACACTCACCCAGGAATCACTTAGGGTCACTCCTGGAGGAAGGTTAATCACCTCTGAATTATTGCCTGTGGCCCTCCTTGGGAGAATGAGCAAGTGTGATGCTGAAGCACAGGAAATGGCCACTATCCAAGATCTTTTTTTACCTACAAAAACAGTCATTTCCTCTGGTGCAACCTAATGGTTTCATTACCTGGGGAAGGTTATATGATAAGACCCATTATGTTTCAAGAGTTTAAAGGGAAAGGGCTGTTGATACCCAAGGAGGGAAAGGCTCCAGGAGACTGTGGACAGTGGAGCTGGAACCAGTCCTCACGCAAGTTTCCAGGGCAGCTGTGCTCGAGGGTGGACATTGCTGAGCAGTAAGAGGCACGTCCTAGGGTGAAGCTTGTCCAAGGTGGGCGGGATCATCCTCCCTCCGGAGCCCAGGAGCTTGCACAGGGCAGAGCACCTAAGAGGCGCCACCCAGCCTCTGTGGGTTTGGCCAATGCAGGGCTAAGTTACAACAGCGACACCGTGTGGCAACTGGAAGGCAAGGCAATTGAACTGAGGGGACTCCTCATTGGATGATGAACTTAGCCCTTTGGGGATGTATAAACCTTGTTCTTGTGTATTCAAAGCAAGGAAGAGCCTTCAGGGGGGAGAATGGACTTTCTACCACTAGGGCATAGGGGGCATAGTCTGCAAGCCTTGGTTTCCTCATCTGGAGAGTAGAGACTACACGGGTGCAGAGAGAAAATCCTTGGCACGTCTGCCTTTTCTCCCTATGTTTTTCCCTTGCCTCCACTTGCAGCAGAAACCTTTCTGTGCTTTCTCTCTGGAGTTTCTCTAAGTTGGAAACAGAAACACTTTGCGGTCAATGGTTCTTTCCATCTTTTGTAAAAATCTATAGTATGTGCTTTGAAGAGAAAATGCTGGCTATCTGGTAAGCCAAAAGGAGAAGGCAAATGCATTTCAGGACGTGGAGGAGAGAGCAGGGAAAGGTCACAGGAAGCAGAGAGCGTCCGGACTCCCTCCCTGCCTCCTGACAGTGTCCTCAGGCTCACAGGGGAAGCGAGCAGAGTGCAGAAGGTGATGACCACAGGCTCCCAGCCTCACCAAAGATCCCCACGTGCCAAGTGTGTAGTGAAAGCAGCACAGTCATAGGACTCCAGGGACAGTGTGGCCTGGACCAGTGGACCTCTCAGTGGTGATGGGGTTGGGAGTAGACAGATGATGGCCTCAATACACCAGGTCAGGAGAGGAGTTCCCAAGGATGGCTGGCATGAGCATCCCCACCAGCCTGGCAGAGTAAGGGCTCAGAATCGGAAATTAATTGACTTAAAGAAAATTAAGTTTTACCCTCTATGCATAGAGCATTTGGCAGTGATTGGAGCCCATCTGCGAAATGAATGTCAAATACTATTGCTGTCATTATTGTGGATGCCAGGGGTGGCTTGCCCTACTGAGAGAGCACACAGGGGAGCCCTGCTCACTCTCTTTTCCTGTAAATATCCTGACTCCCCGATCACCTCTTGCTAGTTTCTGAGTTAGTCCATGGCCCTGCACAATAGATGTGGTTATGTTTATAGGGAAGAATCGTGTTTTTAATTGTGAACAGGGAGTTGCCTCTTTGGGCCTGCTCTCAGAACACATCTCTCATGCTCAATTTGCATGCCGATGAGAGACAATTCTTCTTCAAGGGAAAAATAATCGACTAAAGCTGAGGAACAAGCCCTTTGAGCTGCGTGACTCTTCAGCCCAGCTGTGACAGAGGCCCCGAATAATTTGCGAACCTCCCAAGGGATCCTAGAACCTCATGAAGATGGGGACAGAAGAGCTGGAGCTTGGGTCTCAGCCAGCAGTGACCTCCCTTGTGAAAAGACGAATCCATCCATTAGTTTTATGATCACCCGGAGTCAATTTAGACCATCATCTGGTCTAGTTAGAGCCAAATATTAAACCCTTTTTCCTGTTACTCTGACAAAAAAAAAGTTCATAAAGGTGGAACAGCCAAGGAGGGTCTGCAAGGCAAAGGAAGCCCCCCTTTTGCAAAGAAGAGATCAAAGGTGTCATTCAAAGCATAGTCTGTGACTCAGCTAAAAAGAATACTCTGCCCCATCTGATCGTCATTTCCCTAAAGAAATCCAATGTTCATGCCAAGAGGTTCAAAGTACCGCCTCTAGAAACCACGGAACTGGAACCACACAGAAAGTAACACCAGCAGGCATGGAAATCCCAGCCACCAGGGGCCGCTCTTACTTACCCATGACCCTCCTTAGTTTAAAGCCAGAGCAAAAAAATGACGCTTAAACTCTTAAGGTGAAAAGTGACTGCAAAGCATTTGTGACCTAAAGTCAATGATTAGGGGTAGGTGTGTGTGTGGGGGGGGTGTCTATCACTCAGTTCTGCATTTTTCGCCCTAAAAGTTCTTGTTCATTTGTTCCTCTAAGGCCTGCAACTGTAGCCTCCCAGATGCTGGGCTTCCGTTTGTTCAGACGGGCTCTTCTAGCCAGATCATGTGCTGAACCCACAGGCAATGATTAATTGCCTTTAGTGCTCTGATCCGTGTCTGATCAGAGGACAGAATGCTCACATCTAATCTCCCCCTGCTTGCGAAAGACTCCCGAACTGTGGGTGCTGAGTCCTACGTGGGAATAGTCTATTGGACTCCTTCCCAGTAGCCCTGGAGGGACATCAGGACCTGACAGTGGTCACAATGAGGAGCCACTGACCGATGGGCCACACCTGCACTGGCCACTGTTCCACTGCAGCTGTGTGGTCTTGTTGATTTCTGGAATTCATCCACAGCCTCCCTGGGACTGAGTGATTGTTCTTTGAATCCTCTGTCTCATCTTTTGGTGCCCACATTGCCTACCAGGCAAGAATACAGACTCCCAACTTAGCCACAGATTAGACACCCCTGCTAAGCCCCTTGGCAGCTGTGATCTTTTTTATTTTAAGTTCTGACAATGAGGATAAACGGCCTGGAGTGTTATGGAATGGAACCTATTATGACTAATTTCATCTCTGGGCAGTCAAATATTTATTTTCCCTTCGTGCAGGTCTAGGCAATCACAAAGGGGTCTAGGAACTACTGCTTCGAACTTCTTACCGCCAAGGACCACATCCTGGGTTTTAGAGTAAATTTTCCAAAGCAGATGGAGCAAAACAAACACTAAGCAGGCAGTGAGCTGGCCACGCCTCCGGCTGTGTCAGTCCTCCAGACCTGACTCTTACCTGGGCAAGTCTCCAAGGTCAGTGCCTCTGGGCTTCTCCTCTGGCCCTCGTTCTACGCTCTGACTGTTGCCAGGTGATGGCTCGGATCCTGGCCTCCGAGCCGATGATGTCCTCTGAGCCAGAAGAAAGAGAAATTGGAAAGGAAATCAAATAGGGGTCTTTGAAAGCACAGAGACTTTATCAACAGGCCACTGACCACAACATCCAAGGGTCAGGCTATCCATTTGCTTTACAGCCCATCTGAGCACCAACTCTGTACGAGGTGCTGAGCGAGGCTTTGGGGGTACATGGTGAGCAAAGCCAACGTGGCCCTTGCTCCTACCCGGTGGAGGAGAAACACAGCAAACCAGCAATTCCAGATTAGAAGGGGGGCTGTTTCAGTAAGAAACTGAGACTGGGGACACCCATCATACTTTGGGGGTCATCGGCTCCCTGCAGAAAGTAGGATATTGAATTATCTAGGCACACCTAGATGAAAACACATTTCTTCCCCCTGCCCCATGGTTGTGCACACCAGAATTCAGCTGGAAACCTGGAAAGAAAACTGAAGGAAGAAAATCATAGGCCCTTGGAAATGGGGCCACCCCCTGGGGTCCCAGCCACTCTGACAGCTGGTCGTCTTTCAACTCCCACAGTCAGCTTGTCTGCTGTTCAGTCGGTTTTTTAAACCAAGGCATAAAAAACTAAAGCACAGTCAGAACTTTTAGTCATAGGGCAGAAAAAGATGAGATGTTTTTAAGAACCCAATTTAAATGATGCTCGTGTAAATATGGTACAAACATCAGAAATGGGGAAAGGGCTTTTAGGAACCCCCAGCAGTGTTTCCCAAAGCAGCGGTTGTCTTTTGTCTTCCTAGTAGTGTCCCTGAAACAGCATACACAGCTCTCTTCGGGGCCAGATCCACCTTACTCTAAAGTACTGTTTTTCCCAGACCCTCTGCCCCAAGGTTCTCATGGAAATGCCAATCATAGTGCCCCACACCCCAGCCTATCAGGCTGTGCACAAGACTCAGGTTAAGACAGGTCCTTCCTCAGGACTCCGTGGAGAACCAGAGGGATGGAAATCTGGTGGCTGGTTCTGTAGAATATGGATGCAGGAGTTACTGGCAGTCTGTTTCTAATCACTGCAGAGGGAGGCAGCCTCGGCAGGAGAGAGCGGAGCCTGCAGGTAGAGAAAAGCCATGATGAGATGTTTCTCCATCTGGCGTATTTTTCTGAGCGGGTGGCTGCTTATGTTCACCTGATCGTGCCCAGAGGTAAAATATAAAAGATGCTTCAGCTCTCAGGGGCCCATAAATTCTGGTGCTCACGGGAACACTACAATTAGAAAATCTCCATTCACTTTTGTTGAGACAGAATGGGGGGAAGATAACAGCACAACAGTAAGAACCTCTGTTTATTGAGCACTTACTAAGTGCCAGGCACTGGGCCAGTAGCTTTTCATGAACCGTGTCATTGAACCTTCATCACAACCTTATGAGAAAGATGCTATTCATGTCCCTGTTTTAGAGCAGAGGCTTTGAGAGGTTAAGTATTTGGCTAAGATCACACAGCACTGGATTCTGGATGAACCTGATTCTCTCTGACCCCAGAGCCAGGAAAAGGCATCTCTGTTCGATGCCTTCAATGGGGACATGTTGAAGGAGGCAGAGAGCTGGGGCTGATTCTTCACCTAAGAAGGGGCCTGTGGACCCCAGGCTGGCTTGACCTCCATTCTGGCTGAACCACTCCCCTCCAGAAGGAGCCCCTGCCCTGTCCTGTGCACCTCAGTTTCCTGATCTGTGACTCCAGGACAGCAATTATTCCTATAGGGCAATAAATGATCAAGACCGGACAAACTTCAAATCACAGTAAATTCAAACTCCAAAGTGTTCGTGACTCTTCTGAGGGAGGTTCTTTATTTTTTATAGTATTACTCCCTTTGGATACCTGACTTAAAATTTTTACTACGGTAATTCCAGCATCACAGTACAGATTGAGTGACATTTTCATATCACGATCCTAAATTTTTTAAGTTGTAACCCAATTCCTACTTGTCTAACCATCATGCAGGCCTCAGCTCCAAACACCTGCCGCAGACCAGGCTTCCTTTTCAGTCACCACATTATCTGCAAAGAATTGAACAGATAAATCTCCTGCTCTTTATTCCCTGATCAAGGTTACTTTAAAGTAATTCTGGAGAGTCAATGACATGTCTAGCGGCCCCGACAGATGCAAACAACAGATGGAATCAGGAGGCAGATCTTTGCTTTAACTACAGAGGGGGAGGGGAGCACAGGCTACCTTCCCTTCGGCACAGGAAATAGAAGAGGGGCTCAGATTTGTCTTTGAAGAAGGAAATAAGCTTTCCAGCCCCACCTCTCCTCCTAACAGAAAGCTAATCTGTGAGAATACCGGTTCTCTCCGGCAGAACCATATTCTGGACGGAGTTAACATTAAAGGCAATGGTTCTGCCCACAGGAATAGCACGCTGCACTTCGCAAAGTTATTACTTCGTATCCTCTGATTCTTATAAAATCCCTGTGTGCTAAACAGGCAGGTAAAATGACATTTTCCATTTTTCAGATGAACCACAGAGGGTTAAAGTAGCTTGGCCAGGTCTCCTGCCTTGAAGTCCAATACTCCTTCCACGGTAACAATAACACCCAACACCTCCATAGCACATTTTTCTGGGATGACAATAGTAGCAAACTGATTACTAACAACACTTTCTATGTGCCAAGTACAGGTACCCCCCCGCTTTTCAAATTTGCTTAATGTCACTTCTCTTTTACGAAAGACCTGTACTGGTACCTGTTTTCAAGACCCCAAAGAAATCCCAAGGGGATTTTCGCTTTTTTGTAAAAAGGCAAAACGTGAAAATAGTGCTCAGCGTTTGTTTTGCAGCGAAGCTGGTGTAGAGGCAGCGTGCGCCCCCAGCGGCAGCAGGAGTGGTCCCAGCAAGCTCCTTCCCCAGGAACCACACTCAGCATCTCAGCATAAAGCCTCCATAGCTTTGAATTGTGTCTGGGAGCATCTGCGCTTAATCTCGATTTATCTTGTGCATCCATCAGGGAGAGGTATCCTAAGGTAACAGCTTCTCTTTAAGCTGTTTCAGCTTACAAAAGGTTTCCTAGAAATACTCTACTTTCAGATGGTGGGCAGCAGGGAAGCCTGTGCTGTTCTTTTAGGTGCTTAACATGTTTAAACCCATTTGATCCTTACAACCACCCTATTTTACTGATAAGATCACTTTAGCACAGAGAGGTTAAGCCACTTTCCCCAAATCACACAGCTTGGAAGTGGTGAAGCCAGGACTTGGACCCAGATGGTTTGGCTCCAGAATCTGTGCTCTTGACCTCTACCTTATGCTGCCTCACCAGGCAGTGGAAATAGTTGCCTGTGAGCCCTGCCATCTTCCTGCCATGGTCCAAGGAACTAAAACAACTGGATGTTTATGAACAACGTGGTACAGAGTCAATGCCCAGAATAGCCCCTGGCACAGAGAGGCATACCATAAATATTTGTTGAATGTATGAAAAACAGATTATCCCCATGTAGTCTGGAAGCCAAGCCTGCAAATTGGGGGAAGCGCACTCAGTCCTTGGAGCTCTCCCTTCGCCCTTATTTCCCACAGTGTCTTTGCATTCCCCTCTCCCCGTCCAGTTTCCCCATCCTAGCAACAGTACTGAGGCCCTTTGCTTACAGGATTCCCAGGGGGTCTGTTGTGTCAACAGGCGTCACTACCCAACAGCATGCATTTCTAAAGTTACCCCTTCTTCCAAATAGCAGGCTGGAAAAAAAATTGGCAATCCTCCACGTGACGAACGGACTTGTCAAGTTGCTTCTTCAAATCTTTCCTTTGCTGCCGTTGCTTGAGTAAACAAACAGCCTCTCCTTGGCTCAGGAATACTCCAGAGCTCTGGGTCTATTTTAAAGCAATCTCCAAACAGTCGCAGCAACTTTCCAGTCCTAAAAAATACACTTTATCAAGAGCTAAAGCGGTTCACCATTAAAAAAGAGAAATTCCTCCGACCTTACCTCTTAAATATGCCCCATCTCTCTGGCCCACCGCTCACTGGCCATGCCAGTGAAGAGGTTTGACCAGCATGGCTAGATCATGACCAGAGTGTCTTGCCAAGTCGCCCACTCTTGGAATGAGCTTCTTGGGAGCAGTGTGACTGCAGGTGAATGCTGGGAAGTAAGTAGACCAAAGGTCATCCCCATGGCATTAGGAATCAAATTTCAAACAACTGCCAGGCTGCCAAATATGGAGGAGGAACACATGTTCTGTGCTAGGCCGGTGGGCTGCCCATCTTCCCTGTCAAGGGAAGGCAAACACTTAGACCAGTTCTGCTAGACCAGCCCGCACACTTCCACCTCCCGAGCTCCCCTAGCAGGCACTTGGTCAGACCCAGGGTGGAATTTTAGGCTTCCCCAAATGGAACAATTTCTCACGTGACACTGTGTGATATGGTAGAAAAAAACGAACAAGCCTTGGAGTCAGAGAGAGCTGGGTTTGAATCCTCACTTTTCCCTTAAAGGATGGAGAAAATAAGAGAAATCAAGTTTGCAGTGGGAGTTTTGTGATTCTGCCTCATGTCCAGGAAGGGCTAAGTCTCGGTTCTAGGTTGACACAGAAGATTAAGAAAGATGTGATGTCAGATACTAACTTTAGAGGAAGCTGGGAGAAGAGTAATGGGAATTCTCTGTACTATCTTTGCAACTTTTCTGTAAATCTGAAAACACTCCCAAATTAAAAGTTGAATTAAAATAAAAGAACTGTGGTTCCTACTCTCATGGAACTTACAGTTTAGTGAATAAATAATATCTCTCTTCACTTCCTCAAAAGCATCTGCATCAAAAGTGGTAGGAATTACCCTCAAAGGACCCAGGAACCTCAGAGATGCCAGAGTTGACATGTTCTGACATCTTTAGTTCGTGGGGAAAGGAAAACCTTTCATACTTCAAAAACGCTGCTTCCTATTAACATCTTGTACGTGTTTAATATTTTAGAAGCAATACAGTTTAGAGAAGTTCAGAAAACCCACATTATTGCACATTTTGGAGTCTGTTTCTTTGTCTATAAAATGGGGATCCCAATCCTTGGCCTGCCTGCCTCAGTGGGTGATGAGAAAACTTTGTCAACATGGCAAAAAAAAAAAAAAACAAAAAAAAACAAAAAACAGTCCAAGTGGAGTAAAGTCTCTTTATTCAAAGAGTTGCGGTTGTCAGTTGCCTGTAACGTCCTGTAATTTTTACTCGATTATACTTGAAATGCAGATAAAACTTTATTTTTTTTGCTCCTCTAGAATTCCTACATCTACTCATTTTCATGCTAAAGCAGCATGAGGCTTGATTCAAGAATAAGAGTGCAGGAAGCCAGGCGCAGGGGTTCAAAGCCAAGCTCTGGCGTTGATTTAGCCATGAGCCTTCAGGCTCTGTGCCTCTAGGAGCATATCTAGAAAATGGGGATCATAATTATAGGATTGTTTTGAAGGTTAAATAAAATAATACATGCGAATTATGTAGCACAAGGCTAGATCGTCGTAGACACTCATCTATGTTAGTCATTATGATTATAAAGAAGAAACCAATTCAAAATTCATTATCTAAGAGCCCCAGTGCTTGTCTCAACATAGAGCTAAAACAGTTCATCAGATTCTTCAGAAGATGCATCTAGCTGAACCCGGAGCCATGGAGCTCACAAACTTTAATAATCACTCCAGCGAAAATTAGCACAAACCCCTGGGCTGGGCGATCAGACATCATAATAAAGGAGCTCTCTCCACTGTTATCACCATTGAGTTCATGCTGCTTAATTGTCTTCGTTCAATTTCTTTCTCATTAAACGCAGTTAAATCATCCCAGGTACCCAGGTACATACTGCCAGCAGAATATTAGAAGGTGCTGTTTCTGCCAGTGCTGGTCTAATGCTGTGGTGATGTTGAGTTCCTTGGGCTCCTCAGGAAACAGAGAAGCCACCTCCAAGTTGAACTTGGCACCGCAAGCATTTGTAGATTTAAACAACACATGCACATACTTATGAGCCATTTATCCATAAGCAAAACACTAATCACACAGTGCCTGGGCCACAGCTGACCTCAGCCTGCAGAAACACACCCAGGGACAGCTCACACAGCACAGCTTCTCCTGTCCTCCTGGTCTTCTGTTCCCTGGATGTCAGAGAATTCCACAATCTGAAGCCACAGTGCTGAGGCCGCCTTCAGGAATGAACCTCAGGCCTAGCTGCCTCTTGGACACTGAGCCAGGACCAGAAAGACCTGCCCTGATGAGGTCTGGGCTGGGGGGGGGGGGCGTCCCCAGTGACCGGCTCCCAATTCTTCTGACCCCGTTCGTTTGCCACTCATCCTTCAGCTCCCTGGGAGAGATTTGGACACTCAGGGCCAGGTCAGGCATCTTTGCACCTGTCTTCTTGCCTTATAGCATTGAACACAACTTCTACAGTTGAAAATCCTTTTCTCCCCCCTCTCGGGGACTTAAACTACAGAACATCCAGGCAACAGAATTACTTTAAAAGAGTTTTTTTTCTTTTTTTGAGTATTTTCTTTTTCTTTTTTTTAAAGTGGTATTTTATTTATTTATTTATTTATTTATTTATTTATTTATTTATTTATTTATTTATAAGGGGGAGGAAATTAGGTTTGCTTATCTATTTATTTTTAATGGGGATTGAACCCAGAACCTTGTGCATGCTAAGCATGCGCTCTACCACTGAGCTATAGCCTCCCCCCAAAAGATTTTTTTTAATGACCGTATATTTTAAAGTCAGGTCATTAGGATGATAAGATTGAATGTTTTTCCTTTCCCACGCTGTCAGAGCCGTAAGTGGGTAACATGACAACCCCACGGCCAAGGGGAAGTTCAGAGCTGGTGGTGCAGGCTGGGTTACCTTTGCCCTCTGGAATCCATGTGCTCAGAGCTCAGGAGCCCTCTGGAGGGCTCCCCAGAACTGAAGACTCAGGAAAGGACACTGAAAAACTGTCATGCCCGCTTTCGGGAGTTGGGACTGCGGGCTGACGTGGCCCTTATTTTACCATAAGCCCTTCCATGCAGGTCACGACGCGTGAAACCCCAGCAAAGGCTGTTAGGTGGAGTCCACTCTCATTCCAGTGCCACGTCCACCTCTGTTCCAAAGAGGACACACAAGCTAGGACCCTGACGCCCCTGGAGGCAGCCCAGGCTCCCCTTGGCTCAGTGCTAGCCACTCTGCTGACCTCCCGCTGAACTGTACCCTCCCACCCCCAAGTGAGTCACCCTCCACAGCCTTGGTTACAGGTAAGCTTTCTTTTCATTTCCAGCCAACGTGTCTGACGCCCGCAGGAAGAGGAGTCACCGGAAGGAAAGGTCTGGGGCCTGCCTATGAGTCACAGCTATGTATTTTAGTAACTAAAGGCTGCTTTGTGCTCCCTGAGACCAGCCTGCCTGCCAGGAGGCCTCAGTGAGTCAGGTACTGGACAGAAGGAGCAGGAGTAACAAGCAGGACCCAGCACTCAGCAGCTTTGAAGATTTCCCTTCCCTTCCCCTGGGCTCACATCAAAATGTTGGAGCATCTCAGAGGTTAGTCTGGGTCCCTTTCCCCAGTTGCATGGCTTTAAATACCAGTGAGGATAACTCAAATATATGTCTCAAGCCCCATCTCTTGTGTATCTAAGTGCCTAATAAAGCTCTTCACTGCAGCTCCCAATAGGCATTCAGATTTAATGATCAAACCAGAACCTTTGAATCTCTCCCTTCCCCCTAAATTTCCCATCCCCTAACCCTCCCTGTCATAAGAAATGACATTCCCAGCTACATACTGGCTCAGGCCCAACTCCTAGGGCTCATTCTTGATTCTGCTCTCTTCCCCACCCCCGCATTCGATCCATCATTAAGCCTTTCCTATCTGCCTTCAAAATATAGCCCAAATCCAGGAACGCTCTTCTCTGCCATCTCAATCCAAGCCATAATCTTCTATGCCTTTGGTTTGTAAGTAGCGTCTTAACTAATATGCCTCCTCTATTTCTGCCCTCTGCTCCCTAGAGGCTATTCTTGACACAGCAACTACAACCCTCTTTAAAATCTCCAACCAGGTCACATCATTCCTCTGCTAATAACCCTCCTTAATGACTTTGCATCACAGTTAGAACAAAGCCAGACTCCTTACCAGGCTGATAATCACCTAGGAGACTAAGCCGTCACCCATCTCCCTGGCCTCAGTTCTCACCACAAGTTCTCTCACCCTCTCTTCCTCAGCCATACTGGCCTTTGCTGATCTTAAAACACAAGATCGTTCTTCCCAGACATGTTGCACTTGCTGTTTATTCCCTTTTCCAGAACTTTACATGGCTGCCTCCTTCTCAGCACAGACCTCTGCAGACAGGGCTCCTCTGACCCTACCCACACTGCTACACCACTTCACACCCACCAGCATGGCTGTAATCAAATAACAACAGAAAGTACCAAGTGCTGGTGAGGACGCAGAGAAACTGGAACTCTCATGTATTGCTGCTGGGAGGGGAAAAGGGTTGCAATCACTGTGGGAAAGTCTGGCGGTTCCTCAAAAACTTAAAGTTATCATATGATTGAGCAATCCCACTTCTAGGTACAGACCCCAAAGAACTGAAAGCAGAGATACAAACAGATACTTGCACAACAATGTTCATGTCAGCATTACTAACAATATCCAGAAGGTGGAAGCTATCCCAGAGGTTTGTTAACAGTTGGATGGATAAACAAAATGTGCTGTACATATAGAGTGAAATACTATTCAGCCATGAAAAGGAAGTAAGTACTGATATATGCTACAAAATTATGTTAAGTGAAAGAAGACAGGCACAAAATGTCCCATGTTGTATAATTTGGTTTACACAAAATATCCAGAATAAGTAAGTCTTTAGAGACAGAAAGCTGATTAGTGCTTGCACAGCTGGTGGGCTGAGGAGAATGGGGAGTGTCTGCTTTATGGTTAGAGGGTCTCCTTGGGGTGATTTTGGAACTAGATAGAAGTGGTAATTGCACTGTGAATGTATTAAATGCCACCAAATTGTATACTTTAAAATGGTTAATTTCATGTAATGTGAATTTCATCTTAGCTACAAACATAAAAATGGCCCCCACTGGAAAAGTTTCAGGATATTGGACTTAGAATGACATCAAAAGTACAGGCAACAAAAGAAAAAATAAGCAAGTTGGATTTCATCAAAATTAAAAACTTCTCTCTATCAAAGGACACTATCAAAAGAATAAAAATGTGACCCATGAAATGAAAGAAATATTTGCAAATCATACATCTGATAATCATATATTTGATAGCCAAAAGATGTAAAGAGCTCCTACAACTCAACCATATAAAAGCACCAACAGCTCAATTATAAAATGGGCAAATGACTTGAACAGACATTTCTTCAAAGATATACATGGCCAATAAGCACAGGGAAGGATGCTCAGTATCACTAATCATTAGAGAAATAAAAGGCAAAACCACAAAGAGATACCACTTCACATCTATTAGGGTGGCTACTATGTATAGCAAATAATAATAGCAAGAGTTGGCAAAGACGTGGAGAAACTAGAACACTTGTTCATTGCTGCTGAAAATGTAAAATGCTGCAGCCACTGTGGAAAATGGTATGCCGATTCCTCAAAGAATTAAACAGAATTAACATGTGATCCAGCAACTCAAATTTAGCATATATACCCAAAAGAATTAAAAGCAGGGACTTGTACACTCATATTCATAACAGCATTATTTACTATATGCAAAAGGTGAAAGCAACCCATGTCCATTGACAGATAAATTAATAAATAAAATGTAGAATAGACATACCATGGGTGTTACTCAGCCTTAAAGAGGAAGAAAATTTTGATACGCTGAAACGTGGATGAATCTTGAGGACATTACGCTAAGTGAAGTAAGTCTATCACAAAAGGACAAATACTGTCTGATTCCAATTATATAATAGACCTAGGGTAGTCAAATTCAGAGGGACAGAAATTGGGGTGGTGGTTGCCAGGGGCTGGGAGGAGGGGAGAATGGGAAGTTACTGTTTAACGGGTTCTGAGTTTCAGTTTGGGAAGATGAAGAAAGTTCTAGAGATGATGGTGGTAATGGTTGCACAATAATGTGAATGGATTTAATGCAACTGTATATTTAAAAATGGTTAAGATGATAAATTTTATGTTATGTGTATTTGACCACAATAAAAGAAAAAATATATATTGTCCCTGACCCCAGTTACCATTGGACATTTTATTACGTGTTTATTTGCCTGCCAGCTCATCGCCGTTTTCCCTACGGAAGGGAAGCTACGCTGGAGCAGACTGGCTGAGCTGTTCAGTGCTGGATTGCAAGTACTCGGACAGAGCCTGGGAAGCAATAGGCATTCAATAAAGTTTTGAATAAAATATTTTCTTACTTGTTGGTTTGTTTGTTTGTTCACTTGCTTATTTTCTGACTCCCTGTTGGATGTAAGCCACAAGAGGCAGGAGCCTGGTTAGTTTTGTTCTGCTTTGGGTCCAGTGTCTAAACCAGGAACTGCCACCCAGCAGGGACTCCAGAAATGTTCACCAAGTGAATGAAAAACCCCATCCCTGTGCAGACACGGGAGCTTGGGCTGTCAGAGTAGAGCCTGTGCTGGGCGTGCATGAGGTCCTGGGTTCAATCCCCAGTGCCTCCTTTACGACATGGGGGCTTGTCACGAAGATCTTGGGCTCTGCTGCAAAGGGCTATGGCAAGTCCCAAGCGGGACAAAAGAGCCCAGTTTGAAAATCACTAGCCCAGCCGTTCCTTGTGACCCTCTGGAGACCAGGGTTCGCGTTCTCACTGCTCCACTCACCCAAATGACCCGGGATGATTCCCCTTTCAAACCTAGTCTATAAAACACTGGTCTATAAAACAAGAGTGATCAGCCTGGGTCTGCCTGCCTCCCGGAGTATGAAGAGGATTTGACCAAGTCACACATGGAAAGGGTTTCCCCATCCTCTACACAAGTGGCTAAGTTATTTCACAACCTCAAGCATCACTGTTGGGTGGGGAATACACTGAAACAAAAGCACCAAAAAGACCTTCTGGCAGCCACCCTGGGGGTGCAGCTGCTCTTTTCTTAGAGCACACCTCCTCCAGGGTGTGCCAGGATTTCACACTGACCACACCCACGAGCATGCCCCAACCTTGACTGTGTTTTCAGGAACAATTTCCATGAAAGGGATGCAAAGCTCCTGATTTGCCTTCCTTCCCAGTCGATGGCAAACACTTCGGGCAGAGTTAAAACTGGGACCTCAGCCAGCCGCTCTACACACAGCACTTGGGAATTCCATCTTCCTTAGGACCAATCAGTTTTGCCCACTGGTGGTGAAGTGGGCTCCTCCACCCTACTCAGCCTCTCTCCAGGACAAAGCAAATCTGAGTAGAAATGTTTGGAAGCATAAGTGTGGCTCCCAGTAGCTGCATGACCTTGAGAACATAAGCCTTATTCAGCATCTCACAGAAAAGCCACTGAGCCAGATCCTGAGTCGACACACCAAAATGTTAGTTTAAAAAAAATCCAAATGTGTATTTCAGATTTCTACTGTGTTTTGGCACTTATTTGAGATGCATACAGGAGGTATGGGAGAAGGCGGAGGAGGAGAAACATTAAAAATGCAAATGAACACACCACACCAAAAGTCTGCAGCCATCTAGAGGTTAGGAAGGGGGCTGAACGAAGCCACAGCAGAACGCACACCCAGTACCTGCAGAGGTTCAGGGTTTGGAGGCAACAGGATGATGTTATTCACGCCGGAGTCCTCTTGCTGAAAGCAAAGGGTCTTGCTGTTAGGACAGGCCTCAGTGAACGGGATCCCCCAAAGAACCAAATAGACGGTCTACTTGGCTGGTTTCTACTCCCAGCCTAACCTGCTGGGGGTGCTCCCATCTTGCCCACAGCTACCCAGGGGAAGTTAGGCAACAGAGAGGAAGGACCCTGCAGCCCTTGTATGAAGGTGTATGAAGGAGGCAAGGGCCAAGGCTAGGCAGGCCTGTCCCGCATCCTTTGTACTGGTGATGGGGCTGGTCCTCAGTGGAGATTCATTCAGACCTGCCTTTCTTTCCAAGAGTTCACTTGTAAGCAGGATGCAGGGACCTCCAAGTGCATCTTCACAGAGAAAAAGCTTCTGAGAGAGAGGCCCGAGCTCGCGGGTGGGATGGGGGGACCTGTGTGGAGGCAGAGAAACTAGTTTGCAGGTGTTTGCAGTGCGCCAGGGGTGAGGTCATAGGGTTGTGACGGTGGGGATGGAGAGGAAAAAAGCTATTAGAAAAAACACTTCATGGATATGTAGTACATTTTTGTCTTTTGAGAAAGTGCTCTAAGCCACGCTAGGCCCACCGTTCCCCTGCAGGCAAGGGCACGTGACTCAGGCCGGCTAATCAGAGTATCCCACGTTGGGGGACACAGAGGTTGATTCCAGAGAGGGCACATGACACAATCAGGGCCAGTCAGACTCCTTAGAGGGGACTGACTGGGAGGCTGGACCATGAGCTGGAAAGAGTGTGGAAGCGCGGAGCTGCCTGTGGGGCTGAGGCGCCTCCCTGAGGACTAAGGCATCACAGAAGACAGCGGAGCAACATCTGGATAAGCGAGATCTCCGGCGTCATCTTTTGAGCCTCTGGACTCAGTGACTACTGCAGCTAGATCCTCTCTGTGGACTTCTCAGTTCTAGAAACCAAACAAGCCCCTTCTCTGCTTTTGGCCATTGGAGATGAGCTTCTGTCTCGCACAGCCAAAAAAGAGTTCTCATTAAACAGAAATTCGGAAGGCTAAATGGCCAGTCCATCCATCCATCTATCCATCCATTAATCAGAGAGTGATTTACTAAATATGGAAAGTAGGAATGGGTGGAGTTAGAGGTGACCTCCAGTCTTGAATGGTAGCGTAGGTGATGGTACCCTACGGGGGAGAATGCAGAAAGATAGGGTCAGGGAGGCAAGCTGAGCTCAGGTTTGAAGAACTCAGGGTGACTGTGGGGCATCCAGGCAGAGACACCCAGGAGACACTGGAAGGATGGTCTGCAGCCTCAGTCCTGCGGGCGAGTCCTGAGTCCTGCAGCCCAATGTACTTGCACCTCATTTCCACTGGTTTCTCTATGGAAGGCAAACCTTGGTCTGCTCCTGGAACCCTAAAGGCAACCCCATGATGCCCCACTGGGTCATGTCTGGCTGAGGCTGGGGACGTGAAAAATTGTGGTGCCAGGAAAACATCTGTCTGCTCCAGGAGGGCAGGGACGGGGGAGGGAGGGTAGACTTGGGAGCTGGCGGGAGATGAGAAATGGGGGTGTAGGTATAGTAGGGTAAGAGCTTTTAAACCTCTGAGCATTTTTACCTTTCTACTCAGTAAAGATCTGAAACACCAAATATCCATTGCCTGCAGGGCCCTCCTACCCCACTGAGAGACGTATAAATTGACATCACATTTCTGGAAAGTATTTTGTACACAACTATAGCTAGAGAGAGAAATACATAGCAAAAGCCTTACAAAAATCCTTGCTGTCCCTTTGAGGCACCAATTCCATTTCTATGAGTCTAACTTAAATAAACCAGCCTTCAATTCTGGACAGCGTGGTTTAGCATAGGTGATGGAGAGAAATTACAAGCCACTTTAACTTTGTCTGCATTCAGGGAGAAATTCATCTCTGCTTAGGAAAGATACCAAAAGCACTATCTATAAATAGAAAAACTGATAAGTTGTACCCCATAAAAACTTTTTCTGTAAAAGACCCTGTTAAGAGGATGAGAAGACAAGCTGCCAATGGGAGAAAATATTTGCAAACCATAATTTGACACAGGATTAGTATCTGGACCATATAAAACTCTCAACACTCAACAATAAAAAAAAAAAAACAATTAGAAGACGGGCAAAAAACATGAACAGATATTTCACCAAAAAAAATATGTAGATGGCAATAAACATGTAAAAAATGCTCAACATCATCAGTCATCAGGAAAATGCAAATTAGAACCATAACGAGACGTCACAGCACACAAATCAGAATGGCAACACCAAATAGTGACGATACCAGATGATGGCCAGGATGTAGGAAACCGGGTCGCTCAGACACTGCTGGTGGGGATGTAAAATGGTCCAGGGAATCTAGCAAACAGTTTGGCAGTCCCTTAGAAAACTGTACATGCAACTACCATATGACCCAGCAACTGAGCTCTTGGGCTTTGTGTCAGAGAAATGAAAACTTTTGTTCACACACACACAAAAAAACTGTTTACAAATGTCCATAATAGCTTTATTTGTAACAGCCCCAAACTGGAAACAACCCAGATGTCCTTCACTAAGTGAATGGTTCAACGAACTGTGGGACATCTACTCAGCAATAAAAGGCATGGACTATTGACACATGCAACAATCTGGATGGATCTCGAGGAAATCATGCTGAGTGAAAAATACCAATTCCAGAAGGTCACCTACTGTGTGATTCCATTTATATAACATTGTATAACACTCTCTCCCTCATCTCTATAGAGAACAAATTAGAAGTTGCTGGGGGTTAGGAATGGGGCACCGGAGGGAGGCGGGTGTGGTTATGAGGGCAACAGGAGGAATCCCGTCCCTGGAAATGTTCTGTATCTTAACTGTTTCAATGTCAGTATCTGGGTTGTGGGGAGGAGGGTGTAGCTCAGTGGTAGAGTGCATGCTTAGCATTCATGAGGTCCTGGGTTCAATCCGCAGTACCTCCTCTAAAAATAAATAAACCTAATTACCCTCCCCCCAAAAAAAACAAAAACAAAAAAGAGTCAGTATCTGGGTTGTGATTTTGTACTGTAGTTTTGTAAAACATTTGCCCTTGAGGGAAACTAAGGTGCATGGGATCTCTCTGTATTATTTCTTATAACAACTCACCAATCTACCATTATCTCAAAATATAAAAAGCTAATTTAAAAAATGTTAAGATTTTTAGGAAAAAATTTGGGTTTCTGACTTCTCCTGAAGAAATAGGAAGGTCTTGTAACAGTGGGTTCACATTCCTACTTGGCAATGAGCAGCTGGAGTTGATAGTGGCTGCCTCCTTAGGCAATCGGACAGGACCCTTCTGTTTGCCACAGTCCCCACCTCTCCCTATCGTATCCCTCCCAGTCATTTAACACAATTACTGTTTCTCGTCCGCCCCTAAAGATTGGAGTTTGCCACCTTTTCTTTGGATGAGTCCTGTTTTCCTTCTTGAGAAAAGAATATTGTGGGGAAGAAAAAGCAGAGGGAAAATGAATTGCATTTTGCTGGCTTTTAGGTCCAATTTCCTCATTCAAAGAACTCAATACATTAATCCAATATTTCTGCTGTGTGTTAGATCAATGGGAAAGTGTTCCCCTGATTTTGTTCACCAGGGCACTGAATTACAACTCTCAGACTTAAAATGGGTAACTATGAAATTTGAATTTATTTTACTATCTCAGCCTCCTGCACAATGAAGCAAAGTCCGTTCCTCAATCGTGAAAGCCTTACCTAACGTGGAGACAAGTCATATTTCATCTGCTCCACATTGATAGATTTTAAAATCATTTTTTAAAGGCCATAACTTTTGGTGGAGGAGAGGTGTAGAAAAAGATCTATCTTAACCTCCTCGGACGCATCCACGTGGATGCAGAGTGGATGAGGGGAGAGACACAATCCAGGAAAAGCATGCCACACTCTCCCATGCCAATTTAAAAAGCGTAGATATAAATTTATGAGTTTGAGATTTGCAAATGTTAGCCACTATATATAAAAATATATTTTTTAAAAAACCAAGCTTCTTCTATATAGCACAGGGAACTATATTCAATATCTTGTAATAACCTTTAATGACAAAGAATATGAAAAACGAATATATGTATGTCTGTGCATGACTGGGACATTGTGCTGTAATACCAGAAAGTGACACATTGTAAACTGACTGTACTTCAAAAAAAAAAAAAAAAAGATGCTAATTATTGCAAAAAATAAAAAGCATAGAAGAAGAAGTAAAATTGTAGTTTATACAATTAGGGCTAGACTTAATTAATATGAGAATTCTGAAAATGGAATGAATGATGCCTACAGGGGTTCAAATATGTCCGCATGTACCTAGGCACAATCTGAGTTTGAGCTCACTCCTTCCTGGACAGAGAGGAGATGCTGAAAAAAAAGTCTAGTCAAGGTCAGTCGAGGGCAAAGCTGCGTGACGCTCACCTGGTTGCCCGAGGTGCTGTTCTCGTTCCCCATGACGATTCAAGGTGCCCAGTCCCTCCGGATTTGATCGGTGGCGACTGGAAGAAACAAAGAGATACACACATCTGTAAAACTGGAGAAGATTCAAGGCTTTTTCTGTCTGCTTGTCTCCCCAGATCAAAAGCCAGATGATGGGAAGTGTTCATCTCTGCAGTCCCATCATGGAAAATTGCTTCTGACAGGTTTTCCTTCACTATGTGCCACCCAGACGGGGCAGTACTGGCTGGTGTTTTATTCCCCACCCCGGGTTGGCAGATATTTCTGAAAGACGAGTTCGTTATTGAGTTTCTGACTTAACGCCAAGATACACATATACGTATATATACAAACAGAGTGACAAGAGGGGCCTGTTTGCCAAGGAGAGTTTGAAGAGCACCGCTGTTGGAGTGTTTTCTGTTTCTGTGTTCGGTTTGGAAATCCAGAGCGTGGCTGGTTTCCCCCTCTCAGTGACAGCAGAGCTGGGTGTCCAACGTTAGGAGGCGTGAAATCCACTGCTCTTCAAGAACATATGGTTTTTATATTTTTTTACTCTAAACACTTGTTTCATCAAGTCAGTTTCACTTCTGCACAGATTTCTATGAAGGCAGCATGGTTCTCCTGTGGAGGAAAGTGGGTCGCTGGGGCCAGACAAGGAATGAATAGTCACGTAAAGGGGCGTGCTGCTGGGACACTGATTGTCATTTCATCGGGCTCACTGAGTGACGTTGTTTATTAATTGTCATGGTAATGAGGATGCTTCCCACACAGCCTGCACAGAAAGCCAAGACATTTGCTGATATCACCCGACAGAGTTCCATCAGACGCCATAGCATAAACAGGACTGGGGCTGTTCCCTCCATTCTTTCTAGATGGAGAAAACTTTTAAAATTACAGGCTTTAAGAGCTGGAGCTTTAGAGATTACCAGTCTAACCCAGTGGGGCAACTGAGGCTGTGGAGAAGGCCAGGGGCTTGCCAAAGACCCAGTTTGGGGAGGCCAAAGCTGGAAACAGGACTTAGTCTCTTGCCTTCTGATTCCAGATTTCTTCCACAGCACGATGGCTGTCATCACAGTATTTCCTCAGAAAATGTCAGTGATGGACTTACTTAAAATAAAATTTGTCCTTTGATTTGCTTATCCATTCAGTTAACATCAATGTGTAGCAAACAGTCACGGACAATAAAATATAATTTGAGCAGGCCAAATTAAAATGACCCCAACTGCAAAAATCGTAAGTAACATCAGGAGTGATTAATTCTCTCCCTCCTAATCCTTTAATCAAAAGGATACAACTCCTCAGTCCTTTCTTGCCATTTGCTGCTTATAAGATGGGCCAAAAAAAAATCATATGCTCACTTATAGAATGTAAAAATTTTTGTGTATTTAAAATCGATCACTTCAGTTTATTTTTCATGTTCATTTGGAAAATGATTTCTCCTTAGTAAATAATGCTGAGTGTTACAATCATTGTGCCCTGATCCATAATCATAACTTCCTTGTACCTGCCAGGCCAAACCACACGCAGTTGGAGTGACACACGATTCAATACAATATTAATTTTTGAAACTCATTCACCAAATAAAATTCAATGATTGTATTCAGAATCAGAACATCTGAACTAGATTTCTAAGCTAGCCTTTAAAACTACTTCTGGCTCAGTGTAAATTTCAAAACCACAGCGGGAAGGCCTGGCTGTGCCGGGACCCTCTCCCGGTGACTTCTAGAATTGTCCCTCATCAGGCTTCCCCAAGACCGTATGGCTCTGGACGACTCTGCCGGCTACTTACGTTCAAGGATGGCCTGTGGCTTTGGAGGCCGAGGCCCACGGAAAGTCTGCTTTTCGGCAGTTGGACTTTCTCCTCCACCATTCAGAAACGGGCGAGGTCTAAGCAGAGGCGCTGACCCACCTCCGTCAGTTGGGCAAACAGCCCGCCTCCACCCTCCACGCTGACACTAACCAGCTGCGCCTCATACCTGGGCAGAGCCGTGCGGAGCTGCTGTGATTATACAAACGTGCGATCAGCATTTCCCAGCCCATCGGGTCCAGGGCCTCTGACATAGAGGATTGTTCCGTTACTGCATTAGCAGGGCTCCTTTCAGAAAAGGCTTATCCAAATGAAAACTGGCCCCTGTGATCTGATTGGCCACACCTAGGGGAGCAGGACGGTCCTGCCCCCGGGAGCAGGGGCGCCATGAGTCACTCGTTCGACCTTACGCTTTGGAGCCGGGGACAAACCTTTCCTTTTAGAAAGGAGTGAAATGCTCAAAGGGCTTCCTATTTGCACCCGGGAAAATTCTGCCGTAAATAATGTGGAAAGACAAAGAAAACTTGGGGAAACATGATGACGCCAGCAGTCTGGCACCTGTTTATGATGTGGTGTGTGCAGAATGTACTTACCCAGGCGTGGCTGGAGTTTCAACAAGTAGAGTTGTAAAAAGCTGCAGGCTTGCCTGGATCCCTGGTAGACAGACCTGCCTGTCCAGGGCGGGGGAAGCCCTGAGGCCCTCAGGTGGGACTGGAGAAGGGCAGCCCCCAAAGATCCTTTGCCCATCAGCCTCCTTCCTCCTCAGATTCCTCCCATTATTACCAGTCAGCCTCTCTTTTGCATGAATGCAGCCAATTTCAATATTTTTTTAAGTATCAGAAGCTTTGATGCATTCTGCAGAAGCTCCTTACCCCTGACGCAAGGTGCAGACCTTCCAGAGAAACAAGTTAGCATTTCACCAAAGGCACCTTAGCTACCAGTTATCCCGCGAAGCTCAGAGGAATGTCAGGAGCTCCTTGGAGGGGAAAGCTGAATGCAGGGAGGGATCTCAGTGCCCCACTTCTGGTTCAAACAGAGCAGAAGTGTGTACATTTCAAAAGACAATGGATAAGCAAATTGTGATCTCTTCACACAATGGAATATCATTCAGCCATGAAAAAGAATGGAATTCTGACACATATTACAACTAGCATGACCCTCGAAAATATTATGCTAAGTGAAAGAAGCCAGAAACAAAAGGTCACATATTGTGTGATTCTGTTGATATGAAATGTCCAGAAGAGGCAAATCAGAAGAAACAGATAACAGCATTGTGGATGTATTAAACGCCGCTGAATTGCTCACTTTAAAACGGTTAATTTTGTGTTATGTGACTTTCTCAATTTTTTTAAAGTATATGTGCTTCATATTTTGAGGTTCTGCAAAAGCTATTATTTAAAAAAATAAATCTACTACTGGGGTGAAAATGTTTGAAAACCATTGCTTTTGTGTTTATCAACACCAGGTTTCCACACAACTAAGGATTAAAGGGATAAGAAACAAGAACATTTGCCTACTCCCAAAACACCCCCTCTCCAGCCTGCGGCCATCACAAAATCAAAAGAGAGTTCTTCTAGGGGAGAGAATCTTTTTAAGCAAAACATTTTGGATGAGCCAATTGTGAATGAAGAAAGGTCCCAAGCAAGTCTTCAACAGGTGGGCAAACATGGCAAAAGCCCTGACAAAGAGGAGAGAACTGGGGGCTCACTCTGGGGAGAGGGGAGAAGGAGGGGGAGAGGATGGCCAACCCAAATGGCAAGTCCCATGAGGACCTGGAAGATGGGGAAGGCTGTGTACATTTCAGCAATGCAAATTCCCTCCACGAACCACTCCTTCAATCAGCTCTGCAGCCTCATCTCCTGCAGCCACCACTGGCCCCTGGACCAACACTACCATCCATGGTTGCTGGACACTGGGCATCATCACTGACCGTGTCTCACCACTGCCTTCCTGGCCACCACCAGGCACCAGAGGCTGCCACTGCTATTGGGGAAGAGAGTGAACGAATATACAGACTTTTCGGCTTTCATCCCAGGAACTAGTGCTCTGTCTCTTACACAGATAGATTGCCCAGGCACAGGGGTCAGGCCCAGACACTGGGCACCACGGAACCCAGAGTACCCACATTCCTTAGCTGTGACCCCCTTTCCTCAAGGCAGTACTTTGACAGGACCCCAGCATCCATCCCCGTGACTGACTACTGTCTACAGGTGTTCATGGTGGATCAGCTTCCCTCTCTTCGTGCTCTTTTTTACCAAGCTGACAGCAAGCAACTGACCAGGTTTCTAGTTCCCACCACAGATGGCTAAGTGCACGTGCGTGCGAGTTCACTCATCTGTCTCTGGGACAACCTCCCTTCGGAGGCGGGGTAGGGTTGTGACCATGAACCAGAACCCGGAGGCAGACTGCTGCAGTGTGAACACCAACTCCACCATCCACCTGATGTATAAACTCTGGCAAATTATTTAACTTCTCTGAGCTCAGTTTTGCCATCTCTAAAATGGGAATCAAAACAATACATACTTCATGTGACTGTGGTGAGTTAATTTCCATAAAGCTCTTGGAATAGATAAAGCACCAGATAAATTGTTGGCTATTGTATTATTACTGGCAGTGGGTCTCCTTGGAGCCCCCAACAGGCAAATCCTTCAGTGAAACAAGGCTTATGTTTCCTTCTTTTTCATTTTTAAATTAATTTTTAAAATTTTTTTATTGAAGTATAGTTGACTTACAATGTTAGTTTCAGACGTACAGCAAAGCGATTCAGTTATACACATACATATGTATGCATATATTTTCAGATTCTTTTCCATTATAGCTTATTACAAGAAGTTGAATACAGTTCCCTCTGTTATACAGTATGTTGCCTTCTTTTTATCCCTCTGAAAAATCATGAATTCAGATGCTTCTAATTAGAAAAAAATCAGTGCATCTGCTAACTGACTTGTGCACTAATAAAAGCAATGCACATCTTGTGCACAGATGTTGGTGAAGACTATTTATAACATAAGGCTCCATAAGAAGTACATGGTTTCAAGAACTTTGACCAAGCAATTTACACTGAAATATTTGCTGGACAAGTAACACATCCTTTCAGCTCCTGTCCCTCTATACGGCCACTGCTGGGAGTCCAATGTTAATTTAGCTAGAGTCACTCTCTGTCTCTGGACAAATGAAACTGCACTCATTCAAGAATGATTCATAGTTTAGGCTTCTAATTAATTCCAGGTGGCTTGCCACAAGCAAGACTGAATTCACAAAGGTTTCCTCTACCCACTTGTTCTGCGTACAGAGTCTAACCAGCCAGCTAAACCTTGTCTCCTGTAGATTAAAATATAAAATTCATTTTAAAAGATAGTTGTTTGCCCCCAATGTTCATAGCAGCACTATATGCAATAGCCAAGACATGGAAACAACCTAAATGTCCATCAACAGATGACTGGGATAAAGGACCTGTGGTGTATTTATACAACGGAATACTCCTCAGCCATAAAAAAAGAATAAAATAATACCATTTAGAGCAACATGGATGAACTTGGAGATTGTCATTCTAAGTGAAGTAAGCCAGAAAGAGAAAGAAAAATACCATATGAGATCACTTATATGTGGAATCTAAAATAAAAGACAAATGAACTTATTTACAAAACAGAAACAGACTTAACAGACATAGAAAACAAACTTACGGTTACCAGGGGGAAGAGGGTGGGAAGGGATAAATTGGGAGTTCAAGATTTGCAAATGTTAACTAGTATATATAAAACAGATAAACAACAAGTTTCTTCTGTGTAGCACAGTGAACTATATTCAATATCTTGTAGTAACCTATAATGAAAAAGAATATGAAAATGAATATGATGTATGCATATGTATGACTGAAACATTGTGCTGTACACCAGAAACAATTGATGCATTATAAACTGACTATACTTCAATAATTTAAAAAAAGATAGTTGTTTGGGAGAATTTTTATTTTTCAACTGATGTAATGGTGTCACATCATCACAGCTACAAAAGACCAATATAAACCAGGACCGTCTTTGATTCATGAATTTCCTTACTCATCTCCCCCATAAATACTGAGCTCTTTCTGTGTGCCAAGCACTGAGGTGCTCGTGTTCTCTTGCACTTACAGCAAAGCCGTGGGGTAGGGGTTTTCTTTTTTTACGGATGAACAACTGAAGCCCAAAGAGGTCAGGTTGTATGGCCAAAGAGAAAGGGTGGAGTCTGGTAGGCCCTGACCCCTGCGTTCGCTGAAGATTCAATGCTGCTGCCTTGGAAGATTTCTGTCGCGAGTTCGAGGGTAACTGACTGCCTTTACTGCTCGCTCCTCTGCTTCTGCAGGAGAGCATGGGGTTTCTAGCTGTTGGCAGCTGAAGCTGGTTGGGACGACTCCAGCTTACAGGATCCCCCTCACTGATCTGAGAAGAAGGCAGAAGGTCCAGGTTTGGGCTGGTGACGAACCACTCTGAGCGGGGCAGCGGAGCGGGGCTGGGTAGCCAGCAGCGCTGCTGAGAGGAGCCAAGAGCATAATTGGGGAAATGGGGCCTGGAGCCAAGTCTGAAAGAGGAGGGGATGGAAGCATGAGAACCAGCCCAGCAGCTAAAATGCACAGAGCAGCATGTGGGTGGAGGACGCGCCTCAGAACCCTGACTGAGTCTGGGCTGATGCCCCATTTTCCTGCTGTGTGCAGGGAGGGAGGTACAAGGAGCTGGGGAATGGAAGACGAGGTCATGCAGGTGTCGTCTGGTCCACGAGAACACGTGGGCTCAGACAAGTTTTGCAACCAACCTCCCACTGCCCTGTGAACAGTCTACTGGGATTTGTTGACACATCAGACAATCTCACCAAGTTTTCTATTAAGGATTTTAAATTCTCTATTTTAAAAACTCATTTTTTTTTGTATATGAGAAAAACGTATGTTTTAAAGGCTGTATATGTTTTGATTCTTCTTCTGCATTGAGTCATTTAGATTGTTGGTGCTGGAAGAACCCTGGGGATTGTCTCCAACACGGATGAGGCAGCTGAGGCCTCGATAGTGAAAATGACTTACCCATCGTCTCGCTACAAGCAAGGGCTGGAACCAGAACTGGTCTCAGATAGGCTTGCTTCCTACAGGCAGGCCTCCCTGACCAGGGCTCTGCAGGCTCTGGTGTCAGCTCCAGACCAGACCAGCAAGATCAGATGAGACTCCCCTTTTCCTGTGTGGCATTGCCCTCTGGGCACAGTGGCCTCCAGCCATCCAGGTCCTGCGTCAGCCAAGGATGTGGGAGGCTCTGACTGCATGAGTCCAGGTTGTCTGTTCACCGGGAATGAGCTCAGGTTCTTCTGACCCAGCAGCTCCTTTGGCTTCTTAACAAGCCGAGACCTCAGCCAGCTGCTGTTCCCACAAATGGCCCCGACGCTCATCCTGGACAGGCAGGTGGCCTCAGCTTCCCCCTCCAGTGGCTGAATTCAGTTGTTCTAACTCCCTACCTTGCACAGCTGAGCACGGAGCTACTTATAGCTCTGTTATCATGTTCCTGTTTTAATATAAACAAACAGCCGTAGCCTGGGAAAGGGATTTATTGAGAGACACTGCCTGCTTTCTGCCCTGGCAGGGGACTTCATGGGCACAGTGGACCTGGCTGCTCCACGGGGCGTGAGTGAGATGACAGCTCTTCCTTCGTATCCTCCCCCTTAGCCCCTTCTCTTCCTCCCTCCCTTGTCTCTGAGGCCACCTAGAAATTTTGGTGCAAAAAGTCCAGTCTTGGAGAACATGAGGATTGGGAGGAACTTAGAAATCACCTGCTCTGGTGCCCCAGAAATCAGACACAAAGCTGACGTACCCAGCCCCTGTGCTGGGGAGAGCCAGGTCAGTTATTACGTTATTGTTTCTCACCTCCAAACCCACTATATTCAGATGCTGGGGTAGTCGGAAAACCCCATTTCTGCTTTGCTAACTGTTCCTTGTGAGGCTCTGCCAGGAGGAGGCAGAGGCCAGAAAAGGAAGGAGGAAGCAGAGCACACGCTTCCTGCTTCTGGGAGCATCGCCCCAGCTTCACTGCTTCCCCGCAGCAGCAGCAGCAGTTCCCTCCCAGGGCAGCAGTGGGGGCCAGTTTGCCATTTCCGCAACTCTTACAGAGCTAGCTTCGTAGACATCAGCCCTGGCTCACTGGAAACCCCTCCACAGAGGTCTGAGGTTCCCTTCTATGGGGCCCCTCCTCCAAACGTCTAATTAATAATTCCTCCGTCTCTTTGCTCCCTAAGCCCTAAGTGTGATAACTGCTTTCTGCAGTTGCTAACTTCCATCAGACCTTAGAGTTTGCTTTTTGCCTTTACATTGACCTAAATAACAATTCTTTATATTAAATTCTCACTGTTAAAATAACTGGGACATTTCTGTCTCCTGGCTTGACTCTGACTGAAAAGTCCAAGCCTGGGCTTTTCACAGCAAAATTTCTAGGTGGCCTCAGAGACAAGGGAGGGAGGCAAAGAAGAGGCTAAGGGGAGGATACAAAGGAAGAGCTGGGGTCCAAACGTGGGTCGTCTTTCTCCTGGTTCAGGACTCTCTGCATTGGAAGCGGTGTGTTCAGTTAAGTGAGTGAGCAAAGCGAGTTCATGCCATCATCAGTTCTCACTTTCTTAAGAAGTTTAGGATTCCCGATCACCGCCAACAACAAACTCTGACCCTGTCATAGCCTGTCATCCAAATGTCAACCTCTGTCACAAGCTATTAGAACTGGGAGGGACTCCAGGTCCAGCCTGTCACACGGCTCGCCAACCTTTTCACACCTCAGCACGCAGAATACGATCACAGTTATACAGCCTCTGATCGGGGACAAGGCTGCTGGAGGGCTCAGCCACTGCTCAGGCCCCACCTGGCCACACCAAGGCTTGAGGGGACTGCGATTCTGGCCCCTGTAACTGTGGCACAGCAGTGAGCCAC
The DNA here is from genome assembly GCF_009834535.1 of Camelus ferus. Classification (NCBI taxonomy): domain Eukaryota; kingdom Metazoa; phylum Chordata; class Mammalia; order Artiodactyla; family Camelidae; genus Camelus; species Camelus ferus. The sequence continues at coordinate 9,109,449 of NC_045706.1, forward strand.
TGGCCTGCTGTGGAGAAGCGGTGACTAGTCCAAGGCTTTCATTTTACAGGGGATGAACATAAGGCCAGAGAGTTTAAGTAATTGGCTCAAATTTAAAGAGCCTTAGCTGTTGGCTGGAGCATCTCAGCTCTCTTTCATCCTCCAGCAGGCTAGCCTGGGCTCCTTCACAAGCCTAGCGCAGAATTCCCCTCGGGCAGGAACAATCTTAGTTTAGGAAAAGAACTTGATTTAATCTGTTTAGGGGCAAGTATTGGCAGGAGCTGGAGTTCCGTAAACTAAGATAGTCACATTGGTCCCCACGTGAAATGAGAGCACTCGAAGTTTGGTGAGGAGGAAGGTCAGAGAAGAGAACACAGGGTCAGAGGAAGGAATTGGGGGCTGGAGGAGGTGAAGCTGGCCTTTGGTGTGAGGTAGAGAATAAGGTAAAGGGCCGGCAGAACTTCCCCTGAAATGGGGTGACTGAGGACAGCTGAACCGCATGAATGCCAAATGTCATTTTGAAGCTGTTTTCTTTCATTGTGCTGCAAAGCCCTCTTCTCTCCCCCCGTCTTCATGCTACATTCATGAATGCTTTGTGAGTACTTTGTTCTGCTGTGTTTGGTTTTTGGCAGGAATTGGGGGGGGTGCAACTTGAAGAAGGGGCTCATTTCATTCATATTTGGGTCACTGCAATATGGAACAGAGACCACATGAAGCAGGAGCCTGAATGTAAAAAAGACCAGAGTGTGTAAGCCTTTGGGATTCACAGAAATCTGGGGGTGGACATTGGAGACCCACTAGGCATGGATTTGAGCCTAAAAGGGCAGGGAGACCCCAGCTGACGTCTGGGTAAGCATATATTCATAAACTTAAATAAAACCCACAAAACCAAAATTGGGGCTCATACATACTATTTGTACTCTTTTTGAAACTGCTTCCCCCCGCATTTAACAGTAACATATCAAAAACATTCCCCCATCGCTACAATATCATATTCAATAGCTGCAATGGATACTAAGTTATTTCCAGGTTTTTGCTGCCTAAAAGTACATATCTCATTTCTTATAACTTGTCTCTGCCTGGAGTGGTGGAGGAGGTTGTAGGGTGAGGTGGGTGGGGGCTCAGCCTAGACCTGCCCTAGGTTAGATCGAGCAGGAAGGTACTGAAACCAGAGAATTGTATGGGGACTGACTTAGGGGCACAGTCAGGTTGGAGGGATCAGAAGTGCGGGACTGTGCCAGCAGAAGCAGTCAGGGCGGGGAGCAGGCAGAGGGCTGGGTGAGCAAGGACACAGTGTGGCTGGGGGTGGTGGGAAGGGTCGCAGCCCACCTGGGGATAGAGGCTATCTCAGGAAGCATAGAGGATGCCTGTGCCAGGACAGCTTTGCAACCCTGTGCTGCTTTTTAATGGGGAGACTTGGGGTCTCCATTGGCAATCACATCCTAGGAGGCTTGAGACAGGTCTTAAAAGGTCTAGTTCACGAGATGGAATTTTTTTTGGGGGGGACAGAGCCCAGGTACCTTTGGTGTTAATGCTTTCCAAGTTTTGAACCTGGGAATATGCATCTTGTATGGGAAGAGTTATACTGAATCACTGGAAAGTTATTTCTATTGCTCAGTAGTCTAGATCCCACACATGATTCCATGAGCACTGGACTGAGGGCTCTGGACAATAGTGACCACCACGAGGCATAGGTTGGACAATGGCCAGTGGTAAGGCCTGAGGACCAACAAGGACAATCCAGCTAACTATGGACCATCAGCTTAGACTGGGCTGCAGGCCTTTACTCAAGGGCCAACCACAATTTGCCTTGTTCTGGGACTACACTGAATCAGCATCCTCTCTCATTTTCATGGCTGATGAGTGGTTGCCATCAGTTAGCCAGCCCACAGCTGACCACAGACACATAAGGGGATGACAGCTGAGACCAGCCCAAATTGCCAATCCACAGAATTAGGCTGGTTATTGTAAATCACCAAATTTCGGGGTGCTTTATTACACGGCAAAAGTAATATAAGATTTCCCCTGGAGGGTCCAGTTTAACTTTCCTTTCTACCTGACTCTGACTAGCCATCTTGAAGATCTTGAAGATATCACAAAAGATGCCATGTAAGGGAGGATTGACGGATGATGGATCAAATCCCCCTCCAGCGGTGAGATGACAACCTACAAGAAAGGCCCCTTGATGGGTGACTACTAGCGTCACCTTGGTCTATGCCAGACTGAGTGTCATCGCCCTGAGGATGATGCTCTGAGCATCCCACTGTTACAAACCATGCATAGACCCTCAGCCCAAAATGGAAACATGAAGGTTCATATTGATTTGCAGAAAGGGGTTTCTTTTTTTTCCCTCCTAAAACAGATATTTGATGATACATTTAGATATAAGGTTCCCCTTACTCGCCATTTCCATATAGCCCTTCTCTGCAGACTGGATATTGGTCTTATGAAAACAAGCTGTTGAAATCCTCAAAAAATTCAGACATGAGTTTGAATCCGACAGCTGAACTGTGCTGTCACTTCTGGAAATCAAATACAGCATCAACCTAACTGGGAACTCTGGGCTAAGGGGTGGGTGGAGGGAGGGTGTAACGAGGGGTGGGAAGTCTGTTTCAATGCAAACAACACAGCGATCTTGAGTATAGATGGCATATTGGTGCCAATCACATCAGAGCCAAAGATATTAACACGGATGAGTCATATGCAAGAGCTGAGTTAAGAAATTGAAGATATTTGCTTTCTATATGACATAATAAGACTTTGCAAATGCAATTATTAGGCTTTACAAAGAGTTTTGGTGAACATCAGGCAATTTTCTCATGTAAAATAGAAAATAGCTTTTTAAAACCTGTTCCTCAGACAAGATTATTTTAAATTTATCTTTAAAAAATGGATAATAATAGTTATTATATAATTTAAAAATCCTCATAAAGAAGACTTTGTTCAGTACTATTCTTTTCAGCAAGAACAAGAACAACTTAATCATATTTTCCTATTTTTAAGTTAGCTTTGGGGGTAGCTGGAAACAAGAGAGGTGTCCTAGCCACCTGCCTTCCATATTTCCTCCCCAAATGATATAAAACAATGAGAAGGAGCAAGAAAATGTATGTAAAAGCCCAGAGAAGTTTAAGCACTCTTCAAAATAACTATGAATAAAAAGAGAAGTCAGGTAGCCCCAGAGCACAGTTTCTCATGCTCCCACCCTCACCCCAGCACAGAGCTTTGTGGGAAGCACAGACAGACCTAGTACCCTAGCGATGAACTAAAAATTCACATTTTAAGGCAAGATAAGAAAAGTTTGACCATAAAAATTTTCTCCACCCATTTGGGCCTCCTCCCGCCCCTCCAGTGTGCACTATGCACCTGCCTTATGCATTAACCAGACTCCCCAGAGGCAGAAATGCCTGCTCAGCCCAAAAGATCAATTTTTCTCCTGACACCAGCCATGTAACTCCTTGGAAGATAACATTCCTTTCTCAATCCTGTAGGGGTCACATCGACCCACCGCTCACCTTGTACGTGCAGACATCTTTGGTGAACTTTATGTACAATGCTGATACATCACACCCCTTAAAGACAGCAACTGGTGCAGAACAGACTGGTCAGACAACATGGGGAGATTCTGGGCGGCACCTAATGGAAGTTCTTAGCCTGAATACTTCCTTAGGACCTTACGAATGTTACTAGCTATATTACTTGTATTCTGCCTATTTTATGAGATCATTGTTTCTTGCATTTCCAAACATGTGACTGATCCTCACATAAAATTAATGACTAAGCACCTTGAAACAATCGATCAAATATATAGCCCTGTAAGGTCAATGACTGTAATAGTGTAACTCTAGACATAGGAAGAAGCTCAAGAGGCAACTGTTTCCTGGATCACAGCAGACTAGCAAGGCAGGTGGCCCAGAGGCTTTGGGCTACTGCTAACAGGGCCTAGTCCAGTAATAGCACAGTGAGTGGTCTACCAACAAAACCCTCGCCCGTCCTGGGAATGAGCATTCCCAGTGCGATGGGACAATTAGTCACGGAACGCCTTCCAAACTTTGGTTGAAATTAAGACCAAAAGGGAAGGGATGCAAAATAAAGACTGTTGCCACCATCCAGTCTACAAGAATCAAGTCATCATTCACTGCAGTCGCTGATCCACAATACACCCTGAAAGGAATTCAAGGCAAAGATCAGGATGAGGCGCTCTGCGCTCTGGGAAAACTGACAGACGAGGCCTTTGGATAGTTAGATATTTTCAGGAGAAATATGTATGAACATGGATTCTTGCATCTTCCCATACTTAGAAAAACACTAAAACCATTAACTAAGATATCTGTTTCTTGTGGCTGGCAGCCGACTTCTACTGAAACGTGTGCTTGATCACAATAACATGTACCCCTGCTCCGAAATCACACATATATTGGACTCCCTGTTCACCTCTTTGGAACAGTTCTCAGGGCGCTCTGAGAGGCTGTCTCCCGGGTTATAATCCTCAATTTGCCTGGAACAAAAATTTCCACTTCTTTCTCTGATTGACTATTGATGAATATTTTTTGTCGATACTAGAAAAGCGGTGGAAAAGACAGAAGAAGGGAGCCTACGCTGATCTAAAATTATTGTCAGAACGATGAAGTCCACCCTGAGTCAGAAAATACCGAAGTGTCTGAGCTGGTCTGGGCGAGGGCTGCAGGGGAGCGGCGTCAAAGCACAGGGCGTTTAAAGAGACAGGCACCACGTAAAACGGTAGTCTTCAAAAGGCACTGCTCTGGGGAAGGGGAGATAAAAGCAAAAGCTATAGAAGAAACACTGTGACAACTGGGTGTTCAATGGGGAAAAGAAGGAAAAAAGAGAAAATTTAGAGTCCGACAAGAAAAGGAGAGAAACACAAAATCAGAGAACTCACAAAACCGCCCCACCCTATTACACCAAACATAGATGCCCTACGGACAGAACAGGGCACTATTAACCTAGGAATCCTGGAGAGCATCCCAAGGCTATACAAATGGACAAGAGGAAGGTCAGCAAACCCGTACAGAGCTATTGCCAATAATAGTAATAATAATCATCATCATCATCATCATCATCATCATCATCATCATGAGACATTTCACACATATCACCTGAGGAAAACCTTTCCCACACCCTAAAGACAGCGAGGAAGTAGAACAAAACTGTGAGTCAATACACCAAACAGAACTCAATATTCTCAAATAAGCATCTGAGTATATGCAAAACATCTTGACTCAAATTTAAAAATGCAGTAAACAAAAATCAGGGAGGAATGAAAAGACTGTTGACTGGACTCAGGAAAGAAACAGAAAACAGCTAAATAACCTCAGAAATAAATAAATCACAAGGCACCCAAGAGAGAATAGATTCAAATAAATATTTAATAAAACACATTGAAGAAAGTCAGGAAAATGAGGAAGAGAATGAGAAATGACATAAGAAAGAAGCAAATCGGTTCAAAGAGAAAATACTGAAATGGAAAACGAAGAGGAGTAATATCCCTATTATTGTCCCTGAAATAAAAATAAAACAAGGGAACAGAGTGAATATTTAAAACTTTGATCCAAGAAAACTTTTCAGAAAAAGAAAATACCTGAATCTACACATTGAAAAGGATAAATACTTGCAAAAATTTACACAGAACAATCAATTCCAAAACATATCCTAGTAAACCATAGATTTCAAAGATAAAAGATAAAATTCTCATGACCTCCGGAAAGAAACAGCAAATAATTTTCAAAGACAAAATAATTAGACTAGTATCATATTTTAAAAAATCAATACAGAAAGCAAAGTAACAATGGAGCAGCGTTAAAAAGAAAACAAAAAACTCCATGAACTAAAGTGTGAATGAAGGATTTTATATCCAGCCAAGCTATTCTTCGTATATCAAGGCTAGAGAAAAACAATTTTCAACATATAATAACTTACTGAATTCTGCTTCCAATCAGATTCCATCCCAGGCAATCTACTAGAGGGTGTATCTCATCTAACCAAGTGATGACTGAGAAAACTGTAGCAAAAGGACTGGTGATGAGGATTTTAAAATATGTAAATGTTCATCTAAGACTAAAACAAAGGTGGAAGGGCAAAGATGGAAGACTAATGTACAAATATTATTTGATTTAACAAAGTAGAAATGATGCATCTAAAAAAATGGAAGAAGACAGAGAGGGAAAAAAGAAACCAGAACAAGCTCTTTGTTAAGGGCAAGAGTGGGTGTTAAAGGCTGTTGGGGAGGGGGGCCTCTGATACACTAGATAGTGAAAAATTAAATAAGAAAACAGGAATGTGTTTAAAGCAGGGGTCAGAGGAAAATTCATTACACTAAACATATTTATCAGTGAAAATGTAATGAAGGAACTAATGAATTAAAATCCCAAGTCAAAAATCTAGGAAAGGAAAAACTAAATAAACTAAGGAAAGTACAGAGAAGAAAAATAATACAGATGAAAGCAGAAATTAATGAAGTAAAGAACAGGAAAATAAGCAATCTAATGGAACAAATCAAAATTGTAGTTCTTTAACAATTCACAAAATAGAAAATTACTAGCTAACTTGATCAAGAAGAGAAAGAGAGAAAGCATGAATGCACGCACACACACACACACACAAAAATGACAAGAGGGAAATAACCAGTGTAACAGAAGAAATTGTAAAAATTATGAGACTGCTTTGCATACCTCTTTGCAAATTAAAAAAAAATGCATGAAATGGATAATTTCCTAGGGAAATTCAAGTTACCAAAATTGATTTCATTAGAGTAGAAAAGTTTAACATACCAATTTTCCATACCAGAAAATAAATTTATGAAGAGCTATACTACAAAAAAGCACAAGGTTCAGTTGATTTCACAGGAGAATTCTACCAAAACCAAAGATCAGATAGTCCCCATGTCTATAAATTACTCCAGAGCATTGCAAAGGCAGAAAAAGCTCTAAATTGTTTTATGAAAAATAATACTGATTCCTAAACCTGATAAAGATGGCAACAAATAAAGATGGATTACTGTATGAGTGATGTAGATCATTATCACTCATGAATATTGATGCAAAAATCTTTCTAAAAATATACTAGCAAAAAAATTCTAGCACCACATTCAGAAAATAACATACCGCAGACAAGTGAGATATCCAGGAATTGATCAAAAAGAATTATTTCAATGGATTGAAAATATATTAATTTCCATTACTTTGTAATGATATCCCTCCTTCCCTCAATAAACCTCATTGGTCACCTTTTAAGAATTCTAGGTAATCAGGAAATGTAAATAATCAAGCATAGAACCTGACTGTATTTCAGGATATCCAAATAATTGAGGATAGGAACTTCTTTATTAAAAAATCACAACTAATAAATGAAGAAAGAATAATAGAATTACAAAATCATCATTTTGCAAACCTTAATGAAATAATAGATGCAGTAGGGTGGGGTATAAAAAAAGAAATAATAGATGTAGATAATCTTCAATGCAAACAGCATTAAGTGAAAAGCTGATGGGGAACTTTATATAGGATGAGAATATCTGAACTCAATCAATTAGTCTTAATACAGCAATAAAAGAGACCACTAGACGTTAAATTTCACCTGGTGTGATGCTGTGGGATGTATAAAGCATCACCTGTGAAGTATCCTTGCCAACATAAAAAGGCATCTGATCAAGCCTCTACATCTAGGGATCTAAGTATCACTTTACAGGAAATATAGGGAATAGAGAAATGTCACCGCTGGGATGCTAACAGCAAAGTCCAAAGAGTGGGAAATTCTACAGGAAAATGACCCAATTTCCTTAACAAATAATTGCAAGGGAAGGACAGAGGACGAGAGAGAGAGGAATCTCTGTGTTTAGAGATTAAAACTGCATAAGAGCACGTTTAACTGGCTTCTTCAATGGCGGCCCTTCCCCATCTATATGATAAAGGGGGCCAAAACTCAAGCAGAAAGTTGTACTTTTGCTAAGTTGAAGAAACAAAGTTTGAGCCTGCCAGAGAGGCTGGAATTGAGGGTGGAAGCTCATAAAGGAAGGAGCCACAGAAGAGGAGCCCCCAAATTTGCACACAAACTCCCCTCAAATCTCTAGCTGATTCCTAAAATGCACATCCTCAGGGTGAGCGCCAAAGAGCTCAAGAAAAAACAGTGGCTGGAAGTTGAAAAATCTGAGAAATGGTTTGACAGCTGCCCAGTGCCAAGAGGTTGTTTGGAGATCAAATCCCATGGAATTAGATGGACCTGGTAGATACCCCAAGTTTCACATTGACACCCTGGAAGAATCATACCCTAAGAATAAGGATACTATTTCAAGACTAAGGATTATGCCCTAGGACTAAGGGCTAAATCAAAATAGACCTACCTTAATAAGGTCTAAAATTTAGCTTCCATATGATCAAAGCAATCTCCAAGTAATTTAACTGCTTATAGAAGAAAATACAGTAGTATTTGGAGGAAGAGAACAGAATCCAATATCTACACATATCACTAAAATATCCAATATCCAATGACAGACTACTAGCTATGTGAAGAAACAGGAAAAGAGGACCTACAATCAAGAGGGGAAACAATCAAAATAAAGTAGACTCAGATGACCTAGAAGTTGGAACTAGTAGACAAGGACTTAAAAATTAACTCTTATAATGAAGACAAAATTAATTTACAGAAAAAGACAGATATAATGGTGGAAGACATAGGAAATTTCTGGAGGACATATACAGAGGAGGATATAGAAAAGCTATGGAATTTGGGGTCGAGGGTGTAGAACAGAAAAGTGCCTTAAGAGATACATCAATCCAAAGCAGTTTATGGTTTCTGTTGGGATCCTGATTGAAACAAACCAACTGAAAAAATGAAGACAATCAATGATATTTGAGTACTGACAGGATTTCTAATACTAAGGAATGATTATAATTCTTTATAAACTTTTTTAGGTATGATAATAATATTATGGTTATACACATATAAAAAAGAGTCCTCATCTTTTAGAGATACGTATTACTGATTAAATGATGGCATGATTTACTTTAAAACAGTATCACAGTTGGAGGAGAGGGTAGATATTAGTGAAAAGTAGATTAATAAATGAAATAAGATTTTCCATAGGTAGATAATTTTTGAAACTACTAATGGGTATATGAGGATTATTGTAATAGTCTCTCTACCTTTGTGCATGCTTGGAAAGTCCATAATAAAAGATGAGAGAGGGAAAGGAGAGAGAGAGTGTGGGAGGGAGGAAACGAAATCCTCCCTCCTTTGCGTGTGTCTAGGGTCCACTCCAGTTCTCGAGCCAGTCGTGGCTGAGCCAGTCTCTGCCCTGTCAGTGGTGAACTTCAGAATGAGGTCATCCCTTCCTAAGCATGGGTCAAGGTGGTCTGCCAGTGGTTTGGGCTACTTTGATTTGCATTTTCCAAACCAAATTTCCTCGTCAAACTTTAGATGTGGGACCCAGTGTCTCCAATGGACCTCTAAGTCCAAGTGTTGCTTCCCAAGCCCTAGTTCAGCCTTTCCCTCCCATCTATGTTGGTTTGGCTCCTGGTACTTTGCGCCTGGCTGAGGACTGATCTTGCCATGTATAAACACAGCTCCCGAAGGATAACTTCCTGAATTTCCTACTACTGGGGTCTGCCCCTCCAGCCAGAAGCTCTGGTACCAACAATTGTTCGTGGGCTTTGTTCCTTCTCTGTCTAGTTGCTTCTCCAACATTGGCATCTGTAGTTGGGTCATTTCCCCCAAACCCATTGACCAAGATAGGTAAACCTGAATCTCTTTGTTTATGCTAAATGAGGAGAAGCCATTTGCAGTTTCAATCTTTTGTGAGTTCTGGGCCGGCTGGTGTTGGGGGAGAAGGAAGCACACCCAGCAAATGCTGAATGTGAAGCTTCCACCAGGTGATGCAAACAATAACCGCACCAAATGTTCTTCAAAGAACTGGAACACATAAGAGGATGATCTTGTGACTGCCCAGGATTCAGGAGTTCGTTGTCTCATCTGTTTGCTATGAAATAGGAGATGCAAAATACCTTCGTCAGGTCCTAACTTGAACTTCAATATGTTTCAGCAGAAGCAGAGTCTCAGGAATGATTTTTTGAATGCCCTAAAGTGAATACAGAGCCATGGTTTTTAAGCTCATAGAATTACCTACAAAATTATGTCCCCTCCAAATAAAAAACTTGGCTCCGTTTAGAAGTGACCACTACAGCTTCACCTACATCCAAACCCTTCACCATCCTGTCACACAAAAGGAGCACAACCAGAAAGAAATCATCTTTCATGGTCCAGGTCTTGCAACTGAGGATTTGCTAAGGATCAAAGGCAACTACTCTGAGGGGGGTTGGTCATTGGTAGAGCCTGGACATTTCTGTGGAACCCCAGAATATTGAGATACAACCAGTTTTAGTCATTCTGGAACTCTACACAGATGTAAGCAGCTTGACTACACAAAGTTAGCTCTCTCTGCTAGAGCAACGGCTGCCTCTGTCGCTGGGTTTAATCTCTTTATAATTCTTTGGCACCAATTCTGGCACGGGACTCAGCCAAGGCTGTTCCCTGACTTGAGTGTGGAGCAGAATTTCCCCTTTTTAGGTCACAAACTCAGAGCGCTCACTCATCCCAGTGACTCTCTCTCCTGTGTCAATTTTTAACACCTTCATTAGCAACATTTATGAAACGTTGGCAAAGTGGCAACTCTTCCGAGCAGCTCCTGCTATACACGGGCATTGCCCAAGACTGAAACACATGTGCAAACTTGCCTACCAGGCTAGGATTATAAAAAAACATTGGTATCCACCTCTTGTGAACATAGCTCAGTTAAGAATCCTAGCATTCAGTGACCCTCAAAGTGTGCAGATAAGCCCTCAATGGGTCTTTTTCCTGCATTAGCGTTCTGGTCAGTGTCCGGCTGCTTGTTTGCTGTCTCACCACATGCAGCATTGGTCCCCAAATCCTGCCTTTGGCGTTGGGGTGAGACGTCCTGTGCTGAGATAGACAATTTCACTTGGGCTTCAAAGCTCTTTGGGAATCAAAGTATTGGACCGGAGTGAGCATCATAGTGAGTTTGGTTCTCTGCTGGACAGTTTGCCACCACCTGGTCAATTACATTTGTCCTGGCTCTCTCCCTGCCCTATTAGCCACCTGGTGCTGTCCCCTACCAGCCGCATGCCCCTGGCCATTAAGTCCACATCCTTGCATGCAGTTAGTAGAATCCACCATTTAACCCAGCTTCCACTGCTCCACTCCCATGAAGTCCCACTCTTGAGCAGGCAACTTCTGATGGCCTGCCTTTGTCCTTTGCTCTGAAAACGGCTCTTCCATTATTTTCTCCTCTCTGCCACCTCACCCCCACCGACTGAGCAGTCTTGGCCCACCACACCAACCCACCTCCTAGAGATTGCTAATTGGACTAGGGCTTAATACTCGCTTCAGCTGGGCCAAGCAGATTTTCTCTCTTGCTGTTTGACAGGGGCCTTTGAAGTCAGTGACAGGCCACAGGGCCAATGAGCAATGTGGGTTTGGATCCAGGCCAGAGAACCCCAGAGTCTGTGCGTGCTGACCTGAGGGAGGAGCGGGACCAGGAGCCCAGCAGAGACCAGTCCATCCTCAGACTGGAATGAAGCAGGTGGTAGCTGGGAACTTTACAACCCAGAGCTATGTCTTTGCCACCAGTCTCAACCAATCCCGTCCCTTTTTGAAAGTTTCTATTTCTGACAACAAAACGACCCTGGATTGAAAACACACTCAAAAGCTGCTCATGACCTTTACACTGTGGCCTCTTCTCAGCCTTCCTCCTCCTTCAGCATTTCAACAGCACCTGACCCTGTCACCCCTACCCTCCTCTACAAACTCTCCCACTTAGGACTTTTTTAAAAGGAGCTAAATCTTGTTCTCTTCTTCCTTCTCCAGTGTTCTTCTTCCCCTCTTTGTAAAGCCACTTAATGAGATTCAGGATTCAGTCTTCCAGCCTGGTCTTCTCCTAGGAAGATTCCATATGGGTTCTCATAACTTCATTTCTTGAGTTCAGGCAGAAGGCTCTAAATCTGGATGCCAGCCTTAACTTCTCCCTCCCACCCCCATCGCATTTTTAACTCTCTGATAAATATCTCTACTCGAATGACTCACAGTCACTCAACCTCTTGAAATGCACATTTGATATCTTTCTCCTTCAACTCAACCCCTCTCCTGACTTTCCCATTCCCACTGAGAGGACTGTGTCCATTTAGCGCTATCCCCTGGGACTCTAGGTAATTCTGCACCACAGGGTGTTTGCTTGATTAGCATCTGCCTCCCCACCAGCCCAGGAGCTCCCTGAGGGCCTAGATTGTGTGACTGTGATGTAAACTCTTTTCTCCTTCCCTCAAGAACTCCCAGGGTCTGGTACCCAGGATCACTTAAATGTTTGCTGAATACACTGAAGGAATAGCTGATTATCTTTTATTTTTCCCTCTGCTTCGTTCCTCTTTTCTCTCCAATATCTACCCATGGAGCCCTCTGAACTCTCCTTCCAGTGTCTCTTTCCCTGTGCCCTTCTCTTCCCTAATCCCTGCGCTTCTGGGCCAGATCCTTATTGCTACCCAGTACAACACCTGCAGAAGCGAACTGGTCTCCCTGGTTGCAACAGAAACTTGACAAGTGGAATTCCGGGAATATGGTGGCAGCAGAGTTTTAAGATCTTCCCAAATCCCCTCGTATAAACAGACAGAGCAACTAGATAGAAAAACCGAAAACCTGCAGACATTTACAACAAAACCGGATAATAAGGTTTCCCCCGAACTTCAACCACCAACAGCTACAAGACCCACCTGGTTTCATCTTCCATGCAGGAAGAAGCAGAACTGAGAGCAGGACGACCCCAAAAGAGCCAACAGGGATTCCCTGAAAGGATGGGGGGGGGGCAATGTGGAAGCAGCAGCTAACACTGGGAGGAGTTTTGCCCCCTCTATACACGCATAATGCAGGTGTTACACACTAGGTTGTGCACGGTGTAAGTGGGATGAAGAACTTCAGTCTGTGCATTTCTGTTGCTTGGAGATAGGACACACAGACTCACACACAAACACACATACACACTCACACTCTGCTATGTTTAACTGAACTGTTGGATTCTCTCATGAGGCTTAAAATTCTGCCTCACTTCAGTGTGATCTGACGACTCCCTTATAAGTGACACCACGTCAAACTCAGAAACACACAGCTTTTGTTGAGATCACATGGCAGCTCAAGCTGGCAGCCACAGCGTCAGAAACAGGTCTGAAAAGGTACTTGTGTGAGTCTAGAGAAACACTGTGCATACAGGTCAAAATCAACACTGTCGCCAGTTTTAAAATAACTTTTCCCTACAAAGTCTTGGTGCATTAGGCCTTCAGGGCTCTCTTAAATCATCACTCCACAGGATCATAAATACTTGAAAACCCAATTTGCCATGGGCAGAATCGTAACAAAAGCCAGAAGAAATTTCAGTAACCACCTAGCCCAATCCTTGTTTTAGAAAGGAAGAGAATAAGGTCTAGGTTAATGAGGACTTATCCTACCAAAAGCAGCTGGTAACTTTTTGGAAAGAAAAAACACAGTTCATGTGGCTCAGGAGACAATCAGAGGGGGCAAATAAGAAAACACAGGTGGGCCTTCAATTTCTCTTTATAAGGGAAAAGAAAGGAAGGGAAGGAAGGAAGGAAGGAAGGAAGAGTGAGAGAGAAAGAAAGAAAGAGAGAGAGAGAGAGAAAGAAAGAAAGAGAAAGAAAGAAAGAAAGAAAGAGAAGAAAGAAAGTGCATTTATGCTCTAAACTCAGTAGCCAAGCCATACATTGCTCAAAGGATTAAAGCTATCAATCTGAGACTTACTTACCCAGTATCCTTTTAGCATGAAGAGCAGAGAAGGGGGGAAAGGTCCTCTCTTCCTGATGTTCCGACTTTTCAGCACTGCCCTCCGCCTGCGGTCTGTCTTCCCCAGGATCACATGGAAATGTTCTATAAATGTGCGTTGGCTTAAGGTTGGGAACACTGGCCTGGGAGGCAGCAGTGTGTAAGCAATCTGACCCGGGCCAGGCGGCAGCTTTCCAGAAGGCTCTGCAGCCCAGAGAGAGGGCGACAAGGGGCGGAGAGCTGGCAGGTACTGGGAAGCCTGCAGCATTCTGTTTTTTTCACTCTACATTTATCTGGGATCTGAAGCCAGTCTCAGCTGCCCCAGGCTGCACTTTAATTTACTTGGGGGCAGTTCTGTATTTTGGCTACTTTTCAAAACAAAGTAGCCTTTAAAACAATGCTACAAAATTAGAAATGCTTTTGGTAAATGGGGACAGGTCACCCTCAGTTTTTACCAACCCTGTAAAATAGTCAAAGTTGTCCTTTTTGAAAAGGTCAATATGCTCCCTTGGGAAAGGGTAAGTGAGTAAATACTGCTTAGCCAGTTCTAATTGGCAAAGCCACCGTAAAAATCCATCAGCATCTAATGAATTAAATGTGCAACCATACAATGGAAAACCAGGCAGCTCTTAGAAAGGATGTGGACCTCTTTACATACCAACACTGATACATCATTTTATCTCTCCAAGGGACATCATTAAGTGAAAAAAATTAAGGTACAGAACAGTGTGTATAATATGCTACTATTTGTGTTAAAAAAAAGGATATAAATTTGCATGTGGATACCACAGTATGTATAGTACCTAAATTCTATGTTCTGAAAAAAAACTGCCATACTATATTATGATATATAAATTAATGACTCTTTCTGGAAATTCACCTAAGAAACTAGTGACAGAGGCTGCCTCCAGGGAGGGGGAAGGGCCAGGGAGGGGCAGAGACTAAGTGACAGGGAAAGAGGAAGATTTCCTTTCCTGGGCTAGAAATTTTACCTCATGGGAATTGTAATTTTTCAAAGAAAATTTAAAAAGTGATCTAATTTTCAGTAGAAATATTTAATTTTCAAAATTATTCTACTATTCAGAGCACTGAATTCAATTGACCATCACTTTCATTTTTCACATATTTAAATTTTTGATGGGGTTAGGAAGGAGACTCTTTAAGAAGACAGGGTTTTGTGATAACTAAAATCCTGGAATAGCGAAGGACCTTGAGTGAGTTTTGAATGAGGAGTTGGAAAGCTGGATTTTCAGTCCTGATGCATCCCCTTCCCAGCCACGACTTGGATCAATTGCCCAGATGCCAGGTGCTCGATTTCATCAGGTGTAAAAGTGGTCCCACACCCCACCTTCCCCACAGGCCCAGTGTGGCCCAGGCAAGATGATGTATATAAAAAAAATTCTAAAAGCAGAAAACCCTTATTCAGGAATAGAATTTTTCAGGGTGATCACACTTCGTAACATTTTCCTAAAGTTCTTGTGTAATTCAACACAAATAATTTAAGTCAAATTTTCCCATGGGAGCAAGTAAGGGGCATAGTTTCAGAAGGCGCAGATCTGCAGTCGTTGTGGCTAATGTTCACCTTAGTGCTATTTTTAATTTTTCTCAGCATCATTTCTCATATGTACAAATGCCTTCTTCTAAGCTAAACTCTTGGCCTGTCATCGTGGGCTGTTTTGACCTCCTGCATGGTTTCCTATCACACCTAAATTCTGTTCCCAGTTTATTAATCCGGGAGCATTTTTTCAGTCTTCCCTTAAGACAAGGCATCATGCTTGGGTGAAATTGCCTTAAGATATAAAACAGGTGTTTTTGTTTTGTGTTTTTTCTTTTAACGTTGGTACTGGGGATCGAACCCAGGATCTCATGTATGCTAAGCACATACTCTACCACTTAGCTACACCCCCATCTAAAACAGGTTTTTGATGACACTAAAATCACAAGCCAAATTTCCAATGCCTATGAACAGTGTGGTTGCCACGATCCTGATGAAAAACTGCAGAGGTGCCTGCTTACCGGTGGAGGTGGCGCCACCATGTGGCAATAGTGTCAGTGCAGATTTTACCATTGGTCTGGTCAGCTTTGAAATGATTCTTGACCTAACGATTAATTAACAAAAGCAAAAAAAAAAAAAAAAAAAAAAAAAATTTAATCTGATGAAACTTGAAATATTTTAAATTTTGCTTATAAAATGAGATTTTATAATGTTTATAATATTTTTATTTCATATTATTTGCCCAATTCAAATTCATGTAAATACAGACTTGCTGAAAATTACTAGCATATGGCAGAGAACGCGAAGAAAACAAAACATTCCAGGCAGTGCATAGACCTAATGACTATTTAAAAGTTCTGAGAGGAAAATAAATTCTAAGTAATGTTTACTATGACAGAAAGCAGGTAGATTTATGAAAATAAAAAGACAATGTTTTACACCAGAAATTGACACAACATTGTAAACTGACTATATACTTCAATAAAAAAATAAAAGATAATGTTTAAGGTTCATTATCTCCTTACAGAGTGAAAAAGAAATTCCCATTAATGAAGTGAATACACAAATTGAATGCCTTTCCTTCAAGAGACTTCACCAAAGCAATAGCAAAGGAATGCTTTTTTTTTCAAGTTTGTTGGGATAATAACAAAGACAACTGGAGGCACGTCAGCCGTCAGAGATTGCTCCATGTTTGTGGGTAACAGGAAGTGGACGGAGGTCTGGTCATGGAGGACTCAGGGCTGAGGAGCCCAGCATGGAGTTGGGGTGAGAGGAGGGCATAGGGGCTTCAGCGCAACAAGACCCTACAGACCCTGGACAGGCTCTGAAACACCAGGAATGGTGGAGGGAGCAGACCTGGGGCTAAAATAATAAATGGATGTTAGCAGAGCCTATTCCTTCACTCCATCTTACCCTTCTTCTGATGCCTACCAACTGCAAAATCAAAATCAAAACCAAACCTCCTGTGTATTCTGAAAAACAAACAAACAATGGTAGGTTGAAGGTAAACTTAATTAAATATCTTTTAAAATAGAATTAGGGAAAGAATTAAAATATGAAAGCATATTAGAGGCTAAGAGAATCAATTCATGAAGTCTCACATCTGAATAAAGGAGAGGCAGACACTGAAAAAAATGTGGAAGGAAGAAATTATCAAAGAAGTAATACAAGAATATTTCCCAAAGTTGAAGGAGGTGAGTCTCCAGATAGAAAGAGCCCAGTAGGTGCCTGGTACGATAATTGAAAATCTCTCTCACAGTCCTGCAGGTTGGCTCATGCTCATGTTGGGGAGGGCGCTTGTGTGGCTGCACTCAGAAAACAGCTAGAACCAGAGTCATCCGAAGGCTCAGTGGGGTCGGGTGTTCAAGATGCTCACTCATGTGGCTGTCAGGTGACGTACGCTTTGGCTGGGAGCTCATCAGTGGCCAACATTCAGCCTCTTCGTGTGTCTTGAGCTTTCTTACAGCGTGGCAGATGGGTTCCAAGAGCAAACATTCCAACAGGAAGTAGAATCTGCCAATCTCTAACGGCCTGAATTCAGAAATGGACAGTGTCACTTCTGCTATATTCTATTGGTCAGACAGTCCCAGAGCCCCGATTAAAGGGGAAGGAGACATCAATCTCCCATTTCAGTGGGAGGAATATCAAAGAATTCATGGCCACCGTCAACTCACCACTGACCCTAAATGCTTCTAGAAATAAAACAAAATAGTTCACTTACAAAGTAATGAGAATCAGAAACAAACTCATTTTCTAGCATTTTCTCCCTTGTGTCCCACACTCCAGCTACATGTGCCAGTCTCATTTTATCCTCAAAGACTTTTCTTTGCTGTTGCCCCTGATTAGAATTCCCTGCATCTTTGCATGACTCATTACTTCTCACAATTCAAGTCTCATCTCAAATATCACCTCCTCAGAGAAGGCATCTCTGCCCATCATATCTAAAACAGCATTCCCAGTCAGCATTTATACCCTTAGCCTGATTTAAATTCTTCATAGCACTGATCATTACCAAGTCCCTTTTCCTTGTTTTAATTATCTCTGTCTCCTCCATGAGAGTAGGGACTTTGTCTTACTCAAGTTGTATCTCCAGTGCCCTAGAGCAGTACCTGGAATGTTTGTTGAGAGGTTGTCTCAAGCAGACAATGGAGCAATACCTTTAAATTCTTGGTGCAAAAAACGATTTTCAACTCAAAATTCTATGGCCAGCCAAATCATCAATCAATGGAAGGGTAGAATAGAGACGTTTTTCAGACTCATAAAATTTCCCCCTTTTACAATTCTTTTAAGAAAATGTCTCTGCAAAACCAGGGCATAGGCTAAGAAAGGTTTTAAACATAGAGTCCAGAAAGCAGTGGATTTCACAGAGGAAAGGAGGAAGGGGAAGCCCTATGATGATAACTGTGCAGCCATACTGGAATTCCAGCTCATCCAAACTGAAGTGGGCAGACAGAGGGCGCCAGGATGGAAATTTCCAGAATAAAAGGGGGAATTTCAGTACCATAGTGGATTGAATGAAGAAGCTGGAAAAAGTTGATGATACCTTTCTTCAAATAGTGCAATCAAAGCAACCAGAAACTGTAGGAGACAGCAAAAGTGTAAGAAAAAAATGTAACCAGTAATCGTATTGATCACTAGCTCTTCATTAAACAATATTCACAGAAATCCAGTAAAACATTGCTCATTGAGTTTTCAGTTTTGGAAATCGACCTAATGACGAAGTACAGCGGGTTCACTTAAAGTGAATAAATAAATAAACCTAATTATCTACCTCTCAACCCAGAAATATTCATTTTAAACTAAATTTAAAATAAACAGAAATTAAAATAACTTTAAAAACAAATAAATAATGGCAATTAAAATTTAATTACCCAACCAATATTTACAAAGAATAAAATAGAAAAAATTAGGCTTTAAAAATTTAGATTAAAAAAAGAAAGAAAATATGTGTTCCTAATATGATTAATTTTTTTGCCTCTTTTCTACTTTGCAGAATTTAACTTTTCTTTGTTTCTTTGGATCCATTTTCTTGAAGCTTCCATAGATATCATTAGGGCGTGTGTTCTACTGCATGCAAAGTTCTCTGCATCGAATCAAGTTGCAAACTGCCTACTTTGCATATGGAGTGGTCAATAAATAATAATAAAGAAAAACAAAAACTGCTTTATTTTGAAGCCCTCTAATAATATGCCTTAGACCAATTTTCCTAAGCTAGGTTCCAACCAGTAGTAACAACGCTGGTCGCCGCATCACCCAAATCTGGGTGATAGCTGTGTTTCTTCAGGGACACCCGATCCACAGTGGGTGATCAACCTGTAGTGTGAATTATCCACTCCTGTTACCTGGTCTCTTCATCACCACCCATGTTTATTTTTCCTCCTTGCCTTTTTTCATTCATATTTCCCACCAGGGCACTGCCTAATTAACACAAAAACTGACAGCCACCGCAAAAATACTAGCTAAAATATGTGTATTTCTTAGTTTGTGCTAGGAACTTTAGATAGGCTAGCACTGACTGATTTAATTTTTATAACAACTCTCTGATGCAAGATTATTGTTTGTCCCCATTTTAGAGATAAGGGCATTCTCTTAACACAGCTAAATAATGTGCCTAAATTAGTAAGAGAGAAGCTTAAGTCTGTTTTACAATACAGCCTGTTTGACTATTATGCATACAGCCCCATTTGCTTCATTTGTCCATCTCTCAGATGTTTGATAGCTTTGCCCTGAAGAAAAGAATGTGCTATTCTTTCACAAGCTAAAATGTGTGTGTTAAAATTGGAGATCCAGCCTATCAACCTAAATTAGTGTTCCCCAAAAGTGCTAGAATGTCATGAAAACTTCATCCCCTTTGCAATATCTTTAATATCAGTGTCCATCCCTAGTTTCAGTTTTCAGAGCTTAGCTAAAATGCGTTACTCTTTATATCTTAGAATACGTTTAGTGTCATGTATGGTATGTGTTGTGCAGAGGCTGGTTTTTAAAAGGGTGCTATGTACAAAAGTAATAGGACAATAGACTAAAAAGAAGTTGACATAGGCCACATTTCTGATTTGGGTGAAATGAGTATGAGAATTTCAGTTTATAGGAAAGTAACTATATGCAGGTAAATGTTTGCATTATTTTACACAATGAAGAAGACCAATATTAATACATAAACCAAATAAATTTCTTGGGTCAAGGAAATTTTTGAAAATTATTCCAATTATGCTTTAAGACTGTGGCTATTTAAATGTTAGCAAATATCATTCACGAAAATCGATTGCTAATAAAAATAGGAAAATAATAGCAATTTTTTAGCACTGAGTAACATCCTTATTAAAAGGCAATAATAGCATAGCTAAAGTTGCTTTAAAAAGAAAGAGTAATGAGTATATTGAAAGGAGGAGAGGGTAAATGAAACATTAACAATTGGGGATATGGCAAGTCTTTAAATTCTTCTTGCAACTTCAATAGGTTTGAAATTATTTTAAAATAAATTACTTTTTGTAAGTGGTGATCCTTGTGCTCTCAGACCATCTGATCTTATTATGTTAAAACTAAAAAACGAAACGAAACAAAACAAAAAACCTAAGTGAGGTGAGGAATCAGAAAGCAGGATTGAGAAAATGTGCCTCTAAAGGCTTCGCCGGGCAGATGCAGCCTCTTCTCAGGTACCACCATCCTTTTCTTCTCAGTCCTGGAGTCTGGACTCAGGACAGGTCCTGCCCTACTGCAGCTCTCAACACTGCCTAAAGCAAATGTTGCAGGTTAGGTAGCAGTTACTCTTGGATGAACAAGGGACTGTGACACAATAGGGGCCCCTTTGCACTCTTGAAAAATGCCAGTGAGTGATACATTCATGATACTGAAAAGGTGGAAAGAACCCAAATGTCCATCAACAGATGAATGGATAAACCAAATGAGGTCGGTCCACACAGAGCAGAATTATTCAGCCAGAAAAAGGAATGAAGTACTGACATGTGCTACAACACATATACACCTTGAAAACATTGTGCTAAGTGAAAGAAGCCAGACACAAAAGACAATGTATTGCATGACTCTGCTTATATGAAATGTCCAGAAGAGGTAGAAACAGAAAATGGGTTAGTGGTTGCCAGGGGCCAGGGGAGAGGCACTAACAGGCATGGGGTTTTTTCTGAGATGACGAAAATGTTCTAAAATTAGTTGTGATACTTGCAAAATTCTGTAAATCTAAGAAAAACCACTGAATGATATACTTGAAAAGTATGAATTTTATGGTGTGTGGATTATATCTTAATAACGAAAAAAAAATCTCGCCCTGGCGCTCCGAGGTGATTAAACATGTTTAAGTTGTTCTGCATCTCCCAAATCTCGCAGTTCAGGGGATGGTCCGTGATCAGTAGCGAGGGCATGGCCTGGGGGTTAAAAATGGGCAATTAGAGGCCCCCTCCCAGACCTACTGAATCAAAATCTGTGTATTAACAACTGCCCTTCCCAGGTGGTTCATATGCACATTCAAGTTCGAGGAGCACTGGTCTAAAGCATCACTCAGGCCACGTAGTCTAGTGTGAAGTGAGAAACACGTAGCAGGTGTGATCATATTAACACACTATTTCAATGACATGAGTGAGATTAGAAAACAATTTTTAAAAATTTGTTGGCTTTTATTTCTTCCTTTACAAATTCTCTTTAATGTTACAAAAAAAATGAAAGAACAGAAAATGGGGGGTGGGGAGGAAGAGTTTAGAAGATGGCGTGAAGCACAGGGGTTTAGCGTGTTACCAAAGGTCCCGAAGTTAATACTGTTTGTGGGTTTTTGTTTGTGTGTTTGTTTGTTTGTTTTTGCTAGCTGGAAGTCACTTAAGGCACAGACCTTTCTCTGGCCAGCTGCTGTTCTTAAGTGCTGTTGACTAATGTGGCTGTTGGCTCTTTTCCAAAAAATAAGGAAATGCCTGCGGGAAGGGGGCAGTGGGGTGGGTGGGGCTAACAATCTTCTTTAGACCTTGAGGCCTTAAGCCCCTGGATCCTCGAAAATGTTTATTTGCAATTTTTGCTTAATAATTTGTACTCATTGTTCCCCAGTGCAGATCGAAAATTAATATTTTTAAATTAAATTTCTCTTCTGAAATGATACAATTAACACACTGCTGCAGATTTAATGACCTATTTCTCTTCGCCCTACTCCCACCCCAGGTAAGCACTATTAACAGTAATACCATCAGCCCTCGGTCAGAGGTTTCTGCATCCATGCGCTCAATCAACTGAGGATAGAAAATTTTTGAAAAAAATTTTTTCCTGGAAAGTTCCAAAAAGTAAAACTTGAATTTGCCATGCAGTAGCAACAATTTACATAGCATTTACTTATATTTAAAACTATTTACATAGTATTGACATTGCAGTGGGTATCAAAAAATCTAGAGATGACAAGTATACAGGATGAGCCTAGGTTATCTGCAAATGCTGTGACATTTTATATAAGGGACTTAAGCATCCACAGACTTTCATACCCATGGGGGCCCTGGAACCATCCCCTCTCGGATACCGAGGGACTATTGTCTACACCTTTCTCTGGGATCACACATGCGTGTTGCATATCTGAATACCAGCAGCCCCTCTGCTCTCTGGCCAAACTGCATCAGAGTGGGTGTTTCCTTTGCTGTCCGTGCCCAGGTAGGAATTGCTGAGGAGCTGTGTGGATCCTTCCCTCTTGTGATATCCTTTGTCTCGGGCACCCTGACCCAGAGACCTTGACAATAAAGGCAGGCACGTCCCAATCCTGGGCTCAGCTTCTTCTTGTAAGCTTTTGGATCAGTGTCTAGACTTGCAAGAGATGCTTGGAAAAAAGAGAAGCCTCTAGATCTGGAAAGTTCAACCCCCAGAACTTTGCATGGCTGGTTGACTCTCATTATTTAGTTCTTAACTGAAATATCATCTTTTCAGAGAGGCCTTCCCAGACCCCAGCTAAAGTAATCCCCTAGACCCCTCACTGCCTAGTTACTCCTTACCACAACCCACTTTTTAATTTCCTCATAATACACCATCTGCAGTTATTTATTTATTCCTTGTTTATTGACTCCCTCTCTGATAAGCTTGCCAGCTGGCGTCTGCCCCATGACAGCAGGGGCAGAGCCTCGATCACTTAGCAGAGCCTGGCATCTAATGGGTGCACGATGCCTTGCAGCTGCCACCCAGCCCTCTGTCCCCGCCACGTCCAAGCTCCCCTGCAGCCTCGGTACACAGTTTTCCACATCTCAACAGCTCCCACCTCAAGTTCCTGGCATTTTCCCTTTTCACCAGTTTGAGCTCCCTTTTACGTTCCTGGAGAAATTTCCTATATTTTCTGTGAGCTCAGCAGGATCGAGTTGTTCTGTAGCAGGAGACTCTTCAGAGTGTCTAATCAGACACATTTGTGATAATTTTTCACCTTCAGTCGAAGGAGTTCCCAAATATGGAGCGTCAGGCTTTGGGCTCGGAAGCCCCAACTGCCTTCCTGCCTTCACCCTATTCTGACTCCCATCCTGTGCTCCTTCCCATCTCAGCTGAACGGCCTTGAATTTGCTGTCTGGGTCAAAATTATTGCCTGGGTCCTGATCCTTTCTGTCCTAGCACCTGACACAGCAGCAATTATACTCACCTTTGTTTTCATTTTCTCCATGCCTGACTCCCTCCAAAACCTGTAAACTCCACGAGCGAGCACAGGACCTTGTCTGTTGTTTTTGATACTGTATCTCCATCATCTAGCACGTGGCTGAGCACATAGTACGCACTCCATAAACACTTATCAATAAATGAATGATCCAGAAAAGGGGTAGATTTTCATCTCAGATTCACGTATCAGCAGCACAGCAGGAGCTACCAGAGAACCAGGGTGTTGAAAGCTTCCACTAACTTCCCACTTTTCCCAGAAGCCTGGCAGCGCAGGAGCACTGAGATCTCCCAGAGACACATATTGAATATCAAACAACACCACTTGACATGTTTATAATGCCAGCCACAGAAAAAAACACATTGCTGATGCTCCAACTCAGCCCTGGCTGGACATACAAGCCCGGAGTTCCTGGCACCAAATCAGATCTGACCAGAAGGATCTCACCTGTAGCTGGCTGTCTCCTGCAGAGATGATATTGCCAGAACTGTTATAAACTTTGTTTTGTATCTGAGAATTTATGTTTTCTCATTTGATTCACAAGAGAGTGGGTAGCCAGCTACAGCCTGTCAGAAACTCTATGCCACTAGGGACCCGTTCTCTCCATTCCTGTCCCTCCTCTAACTCTTCGCCTATGTATCTCCTCTCTGCCTGGTGTTCATCAAGTCCTAGTTACCAGACAACCCGCCTTATGTGTCCCCATCTCATCTTGTAGTACCTCATTGTCATGTCATGGTAACTGGGAGGGTAATCCAGAGTCTTCATCTCTGAAGAAGAGAGGCTGGAGTCCACACAGCTCCTCTCACCACACCGTTTTCTACTTCGTCATCTTGAAACACTCTTTGTTCCTGATTATTGGATGTGACCACCTGTGCTCGTCAAGCTTTCTGTTTCAGGCACAGCTCCTAATTTCTGAATCCATCTGGTTGCACACAGTTGGATTCTCTGTTTTTCAGTACCAGAAAATCTAAACCCAATTGGCTTAAGTAGAAAACAAATGCACTATTTGGATGGTTTTGTCTACACAGAACACCCGATGAAAATTGCAGTAGGCAGTAAGGACATTTATTACTTCTCATAAGAAGATGCCCGGGGCGGGGGCACTTGCAAGCACTGGTTCAGCAGCTTGCTTGTGTCAGCAAGGACTTGGACTCTTGCTGCCTTGAGATGCTAATTTGTTAATCTGTCCTCACAGGGTCACAAGATGGCCACTGCATTTTGAATAACACAACGTGGACATGATCATTTTGGATAAATAGGAGCGTTTCCCCTCGGTGTCTATTTTTATTGTGGAGAAAACATGTCTGAGAAGAACTTCCATAGATTTCTCCTAGTCCCGTTGGTCAAGAAGGGGCCACATTCCATGCACAGATACCAGGGAAGTCAGGAGGAAAGGTAGATATCTGGCATTTTTTTGGCTTCTATGGTAAAGAGGAAGAGATGGGGAAACAGAGAAACAGAAAATATGTTTCCCAGCCTCCCTTGCAGTTAGGTTGGCCCATGTGACCAGACCAGGCAAACAGACTGCGAGCAGCAGTGACACGTGCCACTTCCAGGTTGAGGCAATTAAACCAATGCTTATTTCAAGACTTTCAGTTTCACAAGAAGGATTACAACGATTTTGGCTAAGACACTGTAGTGGGGCTTCTATTATTCTTCGCTGAATAGACCCTGATACACCCTTTACCCACCAAGCTGGTTATTCTCATTTGTTCTCAATCCTGCCTTAAATCCATCCCAATCTTCCTTGGCCCTGCCCTGCCCAGCCCTGCCCTGAGATTGATCTACAGACCGTATCCCACAGGCTCTCTTGCCCTCTGGCGTCCGGTTGGCCTCAGTCAATGAGAGGTCAACACAGGGAGAAGATGTTGGAAGAGAGACCAGGGTATTTCAGCTCCCACTTCCTCTTTTCTCAGCACTTCATCTTTTTCTGGTGTGGTTGCCTCCCTTTAGGACCACGGCTCCTGTCCGGTGGACCCTTCTTCATGGCTTCAGCCCTCATGGGGCTCTGGTAACACTCCTTCTTCCTCTGACCCTTCAGGCCCAGGAGTAGTAATGTCTTTCCACTGTTGCTCATCCTGGGTACCTGTATTCATTCCCCATGGCTGCTATAACAAATGGCCATAAGTCTTGCCTCCAATTTATCTATTTTTTCTTTCTTTGGTTGCTTGTGCTTTTGGTATCATATCTAAGAAACCGTCACCTAATCCAATTGTCCCACCACCATTTGTTGCAAAGACTATTCTTTCCTCATTGAATTGATCTTTGTAGAAAATCAATTGACCTTGGATGTAGAGGTTTATTTCTGGACTTTTAATTCTATTCCATTCTATTTAATGTCTATCCCTATACCAATATCACATAGTCTTTTTTTTCATTTATTGCTTTTGTTTATTTGTTTTGGGGGAAGGTAATTAGGTTTATTTATTTGTTTTAATGGAGGAACTGGGGATTGAACCCAGGACCTTGTGCATGCTAGGCACACACTCTACCCCTGAGCTATACCCTTCCCTCATAGTCTTAATTACTACAGCTTTGTAGTAAGTTTTGGAATTAAGTGTGAGTCCTTCGACTTGTCTTTCATTTTCAAGGTTACTTTGGCTATTCTGGGTCGCTTGCATTTCCACATGAATTTTAGGCTCAGTTTCCTCCCTGCCTCCTGGTGAGACCCTGGAAGGCAAAGGCAAGTCTCTGAACTGTCTTTGTGACCTGCTTGCTGTGTTGGGTGTCTGGCTCATTAGTACAGATCACAAGCTTGTTGAATTGAGTGAAATGTTCGAGGGATTTTTATCTGGAGTATGGAATGAATTTCCACCTGGAAGAATGCTAAGTATTTGTTTTGGTTCCAATATACTGAGCTGCAAGTAGTAAGCACAAAACAACAGTTGCCTAAACCACAGGATATTTAGGGCTTACTTAACAAGGAGTCTGGACGTAGGCAGACGCCAAGTCACTCCGCAATTCAGCCATGTCCATCCTTTCCCTCCAGGGTCCCCAGCATTCTTGTCTTTTGTCATGCTTGTTATCTTATCAGCTGTAGATGGCCACCATCATACCAGGCACCATTGCCTCATGCCAGCATCTCCGAGAAGGGGTCAGGATGGGGACAGAAGCTTTCTTTTTCTGGAGGCTTTGTGTGTCAGCCAAATGGGAAGCTCCCTCCCATGTTACTGTCCAAAACTAGATCACGTGCTATCCCTAGACCAGTCACTGGAGGAAGGGGGATGAGATCACTGCGATTCATTCAGGCCAATCATGCTTCATACAGTGAAGCAGGCGCCAGAGCATACCTTTCCTGAAATCCAGGGAAAGGCAGTAAGGGGAGGAGGTATATGCTGTTGGGCAGCAATGAGTAGTGCTTACCTCAAGCTGGGTATACATGATTCACAAAATGGTATTTTTGTAAACCCTTGTGTAATAATTCAATTTATATTGTTCCTTGAAGAAAATAAAATGTGTTCTCAGCACCAAAGAAAACTCTTGAGAAATAACATTTGCAATCTAATCTAAAATACATAGAATGAAATTCACATATTTATCTTTAATACTATACTGAATATAATTCCATCATTCTTAAATCCATTGGAAGGTATTTTAGAATCTTCTAGTTTGAGACCCAATTATGAACATAAATTGTCAGAGGGTAGATTTAGATGGGATGGTTAACAGAGAGTTTACTATTACAGAGTCAAGGAACCGTGTTAATTTTCTGTTTGTTCTTCTGTCCTCAAAAAGAGTGGGATCACCAGCTGCTCATGAACCCCATTTGATCCCCCAATGATGGCTCAAGGAACTAAGGTCACAAAGAGTGAGTGGCAGAACCACATCTCTTGTCTCCTCCAAATCCAGCGCTCGTCCTGCTCAACTGCAGGCGCCTCAGTCAACAAACACGTACTGCGTGCTCCTGACCTGGAAATGTTCCAGGTATTTCTGTCTGGCGCTTGGAATGAACTTCTACCTGGAAGAATGCTAAGTATCTGTTTCACAGGCTGTGGCTGTGTCCCGGGGGCCAAAGACACCTCGGGAAGATGAAGGTCTAGTGGGGTGGGCACGGGGGACCAGACAACCAAGACCCTACACACCTTGCAGGGTGGAGCAAGTGGGATCCTGGCACGCCAAACTTCACGCGAGGTCAAGGGCCTGCGCCGCCCTCGGGGCGGGCGGGGCGGCGCTCTAACCACCGCGCCCCCGGCCCCGGCCCCGCCGCCGGCCTCCAGCCACAGGCGTCGCTGTGCGCTCGCGCCGGCCGGGGAGCCGCGTTCCGCGGGGAGCGGCGCTCGCGCCGAGCAGGGGTTTCAGTTTCTGGCGCGAACTTCCGCCGTTCCGAAGTTGCACGGCGGCTGGGCGCGATGTCGGGGGACAGCAGCGGCCGCCGGTCGGAGGGCCGGGGCCGGGGCCGCGACCCGCACCGGGATCGCACCCGCTCCCGTTCCCGCTCGCGGTCCCCGCTGTCGCCCGTGTCCCGCCGCGGCGCCGCTCCCGAGCGCAGGGAGGCCCCAGAGCGCCCGAGCTTGGAGGACACAGAGCCGTCGGACTCCGGGGACGAGATGATGGACCCGGCGAGCTTGGAGGCGGAGACTGACCACGGCCTGTGCCGCCAGATCCGCCATCAGTACCGGGCGCTCATCAACTCGGTCCAGCGTAAGGCGGGGCGCGGGGCGCGGGGCGGCGTAGGGGCGGGGGCCGGGCGCAGGCCCTGTGCGGCGGGGCTGACCAACGGCGCGGGGGGCTAGCCCCGCGCCGCCCGGCCGCGTCTCGGTTGACTTGCGAAGCGCTCCCACATCCATCATGTGGACCGGGCTGCACGACCTTTGCAGGGGCGCTCAGGTCCCCGATGGGCAGGACGGCACAGCTAGAGACCGGGCGCGGTCCGGGACTCGCCCTAGCCCAGATGGCCAGGAAGGGGGAGAGGCGGCACGCCGACCCCGTGCTCCTTTTCTTGCATCCCGCTGTTCCCCGCAAGTGGTCACCCTCCCAGCAGCGGCAGCGTTACCTGAGAGCCTTCAGAAATGCAAATCATCGGACCACACCCCAGACGTACCCAATCTGCAACAGTGGGTGGCCCAGGGGATCCTGTGGCTGGCAGAGAGCCACTCTGTTAGAAGCGCTTCTCAGAGGCTGCAGGAGTGGAGCCCTTTGGGTGAAGGTTGGTGGGAGCCATCTGGGTTCCCTTAATTTTAAAGTACATTCTGCTGAAAGGGTTCAGTCACCTTTATTTTTCTTGGCCGTTCATCTTTTCAGCTTCATCTTTTGGAAGTAACTCCCTGGGGAGCAGAGGGACGGGGCTTGGCTTTATTGCTGCGGGTGATTACTTTGTCAAGGACTTGTTAGTGAAGAGCACGTTTCCCAAAGCTTGTGTTTTTTCAAAATAGAAAACCGAGAAGATATATTGAATGCCAGCGACAAGTTGACAGAGGTTCTTGAAGAGGCCAATACTCTGTTTAATGGAGGTAATTCATTATTTTATGTATGGAAGCTTTTTGTTACCATATGTTTGGGAATGGTTTTAATTAGTTTTACATAAGAGCAGAATTACTGACATCAATCAAATCTCATATTTATAATAGTGCTTTACTAGTTTGGGAGCGTTTTTCACTGTGGCAATACTACTGCTTTTATTGTACACTTACCATTTCCTAAGCGCTTGACATGAAATTTGGGGGGGGGGGGCAGGAGTCTGTTTTAACAAGCCACCGCCCCCGCCCCCCCCCCCCGCCCTTGTTCTGTTGCTTGTTCAAGTTTGAGAATGTTCCATGTATTATCTTTCTACTCTTTCTCCGGTTTTTACTGCTGTGCCCCCAGGCTGCATTGCTTGAATGGATGAATTAAAGGAAAACCTGAGCTGGCCTCTGACAGCCTGTTTCTTTCCCTGTTCTCCTCCCAGCCTCCCCTCCCTCAGCTCCTTGCTCTTGATTCACTTATAACCGAGTTGCGGGTGGCCATGTCTACAGGTGGACCTTTTGGTCTCCAGTCAGGGTGGTGTGTGAGTGTGTGTGTGCATACCCGTGTGAAAGGGAGAGGGAAAGAGAGACAGAAGTATCGACACTGAACTCTAGACCATTGTTGGGGGGCTCTAAAAAATAATCTTGGTTTGAATTAAAAGCAACGGCAGTGTTGGTGCTAAGAGCAGGCTATGTGTTTGATGACAGAGGACACGCCAGGGGTAACCCTTGATGTGGGCCCTGGGTCATGGAGCCCTAGGATGAGTTTCCAGACCACGTTTCCTTCCAAGCCTTCCTCTTTAGTTCTGTGGGAACAGAAGGGGAGAGTGCAGACAAATGTGGGTAAAGGCGTCAGCAGAACTTGGCGCTGCCCGGACACCACAATTCCTCATGTTCTTTGAGGACCAGGACATTTATATCTGCTCATTCCTTAGTATAGCTAATAGCTTAAACATTGTCCCCTTTTAACATTTTCTATCTAAATGCTTTCAAATTTATGTCCTTCTTGCTCTGACTGCAGCTTCCTTACCATCCCCCACCTTGGTCTACCAGTTTACTAAATCTCATCAAACCTTCTGGAAGCAAGTCTTGCCTTTTCACCCAGTGAAATCCCTTCTCCACCCTCTGTAGCTTTTTCTTCTCTCCCAAGCCTGGAGGGCCAGGCCCCCTAGTCCCTCTCCTCAAGGTTACTCTTGACTCATTTGCCTCATTATTATTATTATTCACCCATCTTAAAATTTCTTGATCAACAGATCATTTCCCCCTTGGCCATTTCCACTGTGCTGACGGGGTCACCTCTTTAAGGCAGAGTTATACACTCAACTGGGCCCTAGGAGGTGGTCAGCAAGCATCAAATTCTGTATTGTCTGTATTTGTGGATTTGATGTTCTCAGTTTTAAGTCTTCAGAGGCGTGGCTCCATCCGGGAGAGATCTGCACTCTTCTCCCAGTAGGTGCTGTGAGGATGCTGGGCTCGGGAGATCTAGGACAGCCCAGGAACCAGCTTCTCTAGCATCTGCCTCTGCTTCGTTCTGTCACTCATTGTCTCTTAGACAGCAAGTCTCCCGATATAAAACGGAGGAAAAAGTAACACGTGACTACAAAACCTGGAGTCAGTAAGTTCACCAGCCTGAGGAGTGTTTGGGAAATTGGTGATTCAGATGAAATGGCCTTGAGGAGCAAGCCGGGCGTAGGCATTTCTGTATCTGAACTTCCCCGTGTTTGTCTCTTCTTGGCTTCCTTTTCCATTCAACTTTGCCAGTGTTCCCAGAGCACTTCCTCCCACTGCCTGTTACCGTCGGGGTCTGATTAAACCCATGCCCCTCAGCTCTGCTGTTTGCTGCAGTGGACCCTTCCGTCATCTCCCCAAACTTCATGCTTGGTTTCCCTGCCCCGTTGCCTCTTGTCTCCTTTGATTTAAACCTTTTCTCTCTATAGCTTATCTTAAATCCCATGTCCTCTGTCAGACGTTTTTGGATCATCCATGCCCAGAGGTCACAGCCCTGCTGCCTGTAGACCGCTCACTTGGTGGTGTTGATGCTGCTGGGCGGAGGCGTGCATCCCTGCTGCCTGTCCAGTGTGTTATTTCAGTTGACGTTCCAGGACAACTTACTTGTTGCTGGTCAGCAAACCACCACGCCAAGCACAGTGCCTTACACATATTGGACATTCAGTCTGACTTACATCACCCTCGCAGGTGTTAATAGTGACTGGGATGGGTTACTGGAGTCAATGGGAAAAGCAAGTGTTAGAGATGGTGAAGGTAGTATTAAACTGGGATTATTAAGAGATTGTGGTTTATATGACTGAAACATTATGCTTGTCACCAGAAATTGACACAGCATTGTAAATTGACTATACTTCAATTAAAAAAAAATTGTGGTTCAGTTCCCAGGAGTAGGAAAAGTGCAGAGAGAGCTGGCTTTTAGGAAGACTGGTCAGCTTTGATTTCAGATTTTGGTAAGTTGGGCAGGGGAACCAATTTTTAGACAGAGATGGGTATGTTTGAGATTTTTTTGGTCCAGTGGGAAATGCGGAGTAAGTAGTTGGAAATTTAGGGGAAATACCTGTGGATAACGTGTATGCTGTAATATGTGTATTTTCCTTCTTTTTTGAATAGTGTCCCGAGCAAGAGAAGCAGTCCTTGATGCCCAGTTTCTTGTTTTGGCTTCAGATTTGGGCAAAGAGAAGGCAAAGCAGCTGCGTTCTGATCTGAACTCGTTTGATATGTTAAGATATGTTGAAACTCTAGTAAGTTCAAAGCTACAGAATCTTAACAAAAAATGTTTTATCTGCACATGCTGTATAATTATGTACTTGGCTGATATCCATATGCAAAGGGTTTTCACTTCATTTTTCCTTTTTTTGGTCTCAGATACCTCCAAAGAGATCTTATCAAATTAAACCAGATGATGTGAGAGCTAATGGTGGAATCTAGGTTGGGAGTTTAGAGCAGTTTGAAAATCTCCTGGCCTTCTAAGACTCTGAGTGCTATGTTTATTTTGAATGGCCATGTTTTTTCCTCACTCAACTATCCGTTCATAAATGTTTTAGCACATTCTCAGTGACCTGGAACCTTTGTCCTGAGCTGGGCAAAAGCCCACGTTGCAAGTGGCAGAGTTCAGCTGGAGATGAGTTAGGACTGCTGGAGGGGGCACATTTTGGTCTGTCTTGGAGAATATTTCAGAACCATATGAATATGATTGGGGTTCTGCTTTTGGGATTTTTTTTGGTGGTGGTTTTATTCACCTTTCTTTGCCTCTTAATACATTTGAATGGTTGCTACCTGAAATTTTGAAATTTTTGGTTGACTGATTGACCAAAAAAAAAGTGCAATGAGACTCTGCTGGTTTTTTCCCCCTTGGTTCTGCTCTGAGCCAATCTCTGCCCTAGCATGTTTGCTTGGACACTGAATTCCTGTCTGAATGTTTATTAAATGGTTATTAAAATGATTTAGTACCATGAGATCTGACCAGATAAATTATTTTGTAAAAGTATGAGGCAGACGAGGTTTTTTGTTGTTTTTAAAACCTTAAATTTTTTAAAATCTAAGTTTAACTTCCTTAAGTTTCAAACCTTAAAATTTCCTTTTTCTTTAACTTTTAAATTTTGAGGTATAGTGCATTTTGAAAAATGCACCCTAATGTATAACTCAGTAAATAGAGTTGGCCATATATTGGGTAATCTTTTTAAAAATTACTTTTATCAGGGTGAGCTTTGTACTTTAAATAACATATCAAAATAAATTCCCAAAGTCTTAAAGCCGTCAGTGTAAAACCCTAAATTAATAGCTGTCTAGTCTCTGGATGGGGAAAGACTTTTTAAAAATATAGTAGCAAATATAAAGACTATAAATTGCCAGATTTGACCACAAAAATGGAAGCATCCTTCTCCAAGCGTGTGGTGTGGGACGGGGCAGCAGGAGAGGGGAGGGGAGCTGACCACACCTCTCTGACTGGGTTCTTGCAGCCTCTCTTTTTTTCAAAGTTTAATTGCCTTTAAAGGGTTAAGTTCTCTGAGGGCTTTTTGATTATTGTTTATATATGATACTACCATTTTAATTTGATAACTTCTAGGCATTTCATAATTTTATCATGTAACGTGTACTTTCATAAAAATAAATTTAATATAATGCATTTTCTGTGAGATAGCTTGAAATAAGAGAATTATTAGACTTCTGCCAACTCTTCCCAGGAAGGCCATTTTAAGATGCCTGACGCTAGACCATGCTGTCTGCAAGTGCTGAGATAAAGCTGAATAGAGGGCTCCAGGAGGTTGGCTAAAAAGGAAAATTGAAAGCTAGCCAAACTCCCCTGTTCTGTCTCGGAACTTTTGCTTTGGGATATGATTTCATGTTTTTATGCTAATGCAGCTTTACTGATTCTTTAAAAATGAATGACTTGTGATCAGAAATTCCCAGCGGGGTTAGTTCTTCTGGTACGTCAACCTCTCAGCCTGCGGTGGGCTAAGCAGGGTTTCTCAGCCTTGGCACTAAGGACATTTCAGGCTGGGTGAGTCATGGTCGTGGGGGCCTGAACTATACCTTGAAGGATGTTAAACAGTATCCTAGCTTCTACCCAGTAGCTGCCAGTAACCCTGTCCCCTCCGCCCCCTCCCCGAGTTGTGACAACCAGAAATATCTCCAGACATAATGCCAAAAGACCCCTGGGTGCAGGCAAAATCACCTGGTTGAGATCCATCGGTCTAGAGCATCTTACTTTCTCACTCAAAAATTCTAAGTACATTGAGGAATATCTTCTGCCAAAAAGACGATACTTTTGAAAATAGGAATTTACATATATAAGATTATCTTTATGATAAGAAATTTAGCCAACATATTAGAACAGTCAAAACAGACTGCCTCTGGCCTCTTGTTTAGTGATAGAGATTATTGGACGTGGTAAATGATTGCTTGTGGCTTAACTGGGGTTTTTGTTTCCCTTCATTTTTGTAGCTGACACATATGGGTGTAAATCCGCTAGAAGCTGAAGAACTCATCCGTGATGAAGATAGTTCTGATTTTGAATTCATAGTCTATGACTCCTGGAAAATATCAGGCAAAACAGCAGAAAACACCTTTAATAAAACCCATACATTCCACTTCCTGTAAGATGATTTTAAAAATCTGACACACTGGCCATTTGTAATCCTTAAATTGCTCTTTAGGGACAGAAAAGTTATTTGGTATTGTAGAGGTGATGATCATGATGCCATTGGTTTAAGAGCCTGTACAATCTTGATGTGCTTGGAACCTCATCCTGCTTAATTTAAGCAGCGAAGGCCGTGGCCTAGCATCCCTTACCCAGGCACTCTGCCGGCCCCTTTGTTTCCCAGCGTGGAAGACTTTGGGTCTGTGACATCATGTCTGGCTTTGTTTCATCCTCTTTAAATCCTTAGCATGTAGAAGGTTGATACCTCCCATGAAAGGTTTCATAAGATTTGTTACCAATATATGTAAAGTACCATTTACTGTAATTCCCTGTTGGATGATTTCTGACCTGTATGACATGAAGACTTCTCGAGCCACTGTCACTTAAACTGCCCAGGTCATTTTTTGGACACAGCTCTGATTTTGAAAAGCTTTTCTTTATTCTCAAATGGGAATTGGCTTTACTTTCCCAGCTCAGTCCTGTGAAGTAACGAGAAACAGCTTGTACTGGTTCTTTTCTAAGAGAGCCTTCAAATGCCTTGTGGATAATTTCTCTAGGGTAACCACCCAAGTCGTTTCTTCCTTAAGTGAATAGCCCCGGGGCATTTGTCTCTTCTGATGACTCTTCTAGTCCTCCTGAGATCAGTAGCGTCTCAGATAGAGGCTTTGGAGGTGCCGATGTAATAGGCCTGTAGTGTGGGGCCAGGCATCTCTTTTCAACAAGACTTTTGTTAACTCAAGTGCCCGGAACCACTGTATATTATAGCAAAAACAGCAAACTTCTTTGTGATAGGACAAGTCCAGATCTTTTTTTTTTTTTTTTTTTTTTTTGCTGTTGAGTTCTAGGCTCTGTCATAAATCCTGGGATCTAAAGATAGCCTTTTGTTATGTGACTCGACTTCATCTCACCATCTAGCCCAGTTTGCAGCCACAATGAATTATTTGCAGCTTTGCAGCCTTGCACTTGCTGTTCCTTGGCCTACAGTGTCCTTTCTCCCATTTTTTTCCATCTGATAAGGTTTACTTATACCACAGGCCCCAACTTGGAAGCCTCTAGTAACTTCTCTAGACAGAGGAATCAGTGTAGGATCAGATTTCACAACCAGATCCGTCCCATGTCTGGGTAGATCCCTCTGCCCAGATGCTCTGCTAGCGCTTAAGTAATTCTCCAGTACAGCACTGAAGGATCTACCATGTTATATGGAAATGGATCTGTGTGCATGAATATCTGTCCATCTACACTGCATACTTTGATCTCTTCAAGTGTAGGGACCACTTGGGTCTAAATTCTCTAGGCCTTGGTTTCTACACAGTATGTCTATTACTGTAGCTTAAATCTGCATGGAAGCTTTTTTTCCAAAAGGGAAAGGAATGCCATAGCCTCTGCTTGACCTGTTGTCCTCAGGTGTGTTCTGCGGTCCCAGGCTGTGGGCCTCTGCCCTGGCACCCCTACACCAAAGGCTTTTTACCCTAGTGGAGCTGCTTGTTCGCCTTCCCCACTTGTTCATCCTTCCCCTGATCTCTGAAGTTGGCTTTGCGAAACTCAATAGGCTGGCTGGGAAAACCACAGGCATATTCACTGACTAAAGTCTGAAGATGCTTGAGGAGGTATCTATGGTCGAGTCAAGCTCCTAGGAGTTCTTTTAGAAACACAAAGGGAGCAGAAAGGATGTCACAAACCTGACATGAGTCTTGGTCTGATGTCAGCTCATTCATCACTGACGCCTGGTCTGAATTTGCCTATGCCATTGGGAACTCCTTTCAGCTCGTGAAATTAGTTTGTTTTAAAAACAAACCAAAAAAGACATGAAAGCGTATTTTTCATTAGGTTGGGTTCAATACAAGGAGAGGCTCCTGTGCCAAAGCCACGAGTTGATCGTCCAAGAAAAGTTCGTATGATAGAAGAGCAGCAGGCAATGCCTGCCCAGGTTTGTTTTTTTCAAATGTTGCTTTTTAAAACACCTAAAGTTGAAATAGCCATTAGTGTAATGATACATGTAATCTGGCCATCTTTTCTAAGTGTTAGGGTCTGGAGTCAGGTTCTGTCACTTAAAAGGAATCATTTAATGTTTGAATCATTTTTTTATTTATTTAAGCCTTTAAATATTTTATCGGATTGACCACTTTTCTTAGTTTTAACTCAGTTCTGTAGTTTGGATTAGTTCTCCCAAACCAGGGTCTCTTAAACTCAGCACTATCAGCATTTGGGGCTGGAAAATCTTTGTTGTGAGAGGCTATTCTGCGCATTGTGGGTGGTTAGCAGTATCCTTGGCCTCGTCCTCCTAGAAAGGGCATCCTTCCCCCCCAAACCCCACGTATGACACCAAATATTAGCAAATGTCCCCTTGGGGACAGAATCATTCCCAGTTGAGACCCACTGTTCTGAACTGCCCCTTCTGTATTTTGTATTTGTATGTCATATTTAACCTGAAAATGGTTGATTTGGTAATGTTACTCCTCTGTTAGAAAATTAATATAAAAATGTTACTAAAACTAGAAAAATCTTTTTTTTTAAACTATAAATTTTAAGACAGGGATAAAAACTGCTAGCCATCCCCCATAAAAGATATTTAGAGGAATTTGGCCATGTAAGGGAGCGGGAAAGGTTAACAGGCGGGCAAGAAGGTCAGTCTGCTTGATAATGACTTTGTATTTTCAGTTAAAAAGAATGGAAGAATCTCATCAAGAAGCAACAGAAAAAGAAGTAGAAAGAATCTTGGGATTGTTGCAAACATATTTTCAAGAAGATCGTAAGTATGATACCAAGTTCCAAATGGGGCATTTTGTATTTATCAGTTAGACCGGTGTCACTTTCAATGAGAACTTATTTTGATTTAAAAGGCATTTTCAGTTATAGGTGAAGGCTGAGTCATTTTGATTCTTCCTTGGCGTATGTATTTAATGAGGCTTCTCCTCTTCAGAAATCCCATGTGAGAACACTGGCGAAGTAAATTCTAACTTCTCATTTTTTATTTTTAAAAGATTTTTTTTTGTTACAAAACAATACATGCCATAGAAGTGAGAAGAGTAACAAGTCAAGTACCTGTTCCACCCACCCTCATTCCCTAGATGTCAGCACTTATAAAATGTGATGCGTATATTTTCAGATTTTCTTCTGTTTATGTCAGTCATATAAATATGCAACTAAGTAGTTGGGATTTTTTTTATAATTGTTTTTTTGCTTTTTTCAAAGCTAATCATAATATATACATCTTATGCAACACGACTTCCCCACGTGGACGTTTTCCCATATGGATTTCTCACTTCCATTTTCAGTAATTCCCACTGGGGGGCTATGTCATAAATATATTTAACAAATCCTCTATTAGTGGGCAAGTAGCATTTTACTTTTGTATAAACTGCTGGGGTGGAAAATCTTGGCACACAACTTTGTGCACATGTGCTAATATTTCTGTAGGACAGCTTTTTAGAAGTGGGTTGCCAGGTGAGTGGGCATGTAGATTTTTAATAGATACGCCAAATTGCCTCCTGCAGGGTTGTACTGATTTCCAGCCCACAAAAGGATGAGTGCCCATTGCCTTTCTCTGGCTAACGCTAGCGAGTATTGGTCTTATTGGTAAGCAAAAATAATTTTTCCTATATTGAAGAATCTTTTCCTCTTTTTTCTGTAGCTGATACTCCTATGTCCTTCTTCGACTTTGTGATTGATCCACATTCTTTCCCCCGAACAGTGGAAAACATCTTTCATGTTTCCTTTATTATAAGGGTAAGACTCAAGATTATTTCTCTAATTGCTTTTATATGCTTTTAAAAGGATAAATAATAACAGCTATAGATGGGAGCTGGCAAAGGAATCTGTACAAACCAAAATGTGTCTTAGATCCATTGTAGCAAAATGTTGACAAGCTGTAGGCAGAAGAAACTAGCTAGAAATTTATGTGCTTGCTTTTATATCCTAGAAATTTTTAAGAGATAGAATTGGCAAAATATGAATATGGAACTACAGATAACTAAGTTTGAAATAATTTCAAAATAGATGGGTAAAAAGAAACATACTCAGAAATATACTTTAAGAATTTGCTCTAGTCTGTCTTTTTAGTCTTAGGTTGCATTCCTGCACTTGTAAGATGACTTTGATTTTAACCTTAGACAAAAATCTGTTATTGACCAAAGTATTTTTCCAGAAATGAGATCAGAAGCATATTTGGCAATGGTAACTGATAGAATTATGCATAATAAAATGCGGAGTATTCAAACAGTGAATCAGTTAAAGAGGCAAGATGGTTACAGATTTATTTTAGAGATCTTCAGGATGGAGGCTGTGTCTGGGTAAAATTGCTGATTAGAACCTGAGAGATAGTCCGTGTAGAGAAAGATGTTGGAGAAGGCTTGTCCATATAATCTCATTATCCTCACAGTACATTTTGATTGTCTAAGATACAGAATTTTCTAATTGAGTAATTTACTTCATCCAATGGGTATAGGTTTTTGAATCTAAATTTTAGTCTTCTCCTAAAATCACGTTTGTGTTTTAGGATGGTTTTGCAAGAATAAGACTTGACCAAGACCGATTGCCAATAATAGGTAAGTGATCCTGTGTTCAGAAAAATTACTTTTAGAGAAAATATATTTGTTATTAGAGTTGGTGAAATGTATCTTATTAAATATAAATGCGTTTTTATCTTAGGTAACAAACTTTTTTCAGTGCTGTGTTTTGCTCAACTAACTGAAAATACTAAAAACTTGATCATAGTTTAAAACCAATGGATTCATCTGTATCATTGATTCACCATCTACTGCTGTAAAAATTAACAAGAAATGATATAATTTCCCTTAAATTTTAATTTAGAAAATTTCTGATTGCAGTTTTTTTTTAAGTTTCCTTCTTCCTATTTTCTAACGCCAGCTCCTCGTCTCCCTGAGAGAATCTTTAATTCTTGGTTGAAGGATTTCACACTCTCTATCACTCTTTTCCTTCTAAGCTCTCCTGTAGAGGATGAAGTACTTTTATTGTACTTACCTGTTACTTTAAAAGTTCTTAATTTCATATTGGACTCACTAGGCCTTAGCTCTGTGGTTGGTTCATAGCTATGCAGAGGTTTCCAAGTGATTGGATCTGTTATTCTACCACATTTTTTTTAATGGAAACAAGTGGAATTACTTGCTATAGTAATAATACTACAACACAATAATGCATGAAATTGTAATAAGCATGTAACATTCTACGTATCTTCTCGATACAGGTTTCATTCCTATTATTCATTGGTTTCTGTTCAGATTACCTCTTCTGATTTGACAACCTGAAAACTTTGTCTTTCAAACAGAGCCTGTTAATATTAACGAAGAAAATGAAGGAATTGACCAAAACACTCAAATTAGGAATCAAGGAATTATAGCTTTGAGTTATCGCGACTGGGAGGTAAAGCCCTGTATGTGGCCCCGGGCGGTTCATCTCCAAGAAGCCATCTGCTGTAAACCCAGTGCCCAAATGTTCTTTCTTCTCCACCAGGAGATTGTGAAGACCTTTGAGATCTCAGAGGCTGTGATTGCTTCAAGGCAAAGCCAGCCGAGGCTAAGTGCTTGACACCAGCTAAAGGTAACGTTTTCTATCGGGTGGCTGTGTGTGTTTATTTAAGTTTATTTTTCACTTTTTCACATTCTGGTGAAATTTGGATTTTGCTTCCCTCTAGTGTCCCATTCTTAGAACTGTGTGTTAAGTGGTAAAAAAGGCAGAAGAGAACCTAGTGGTTGCAAGTTCCCTTCATGGGTTGATTACTTTGGTGTTCTTAAGACTTGAAGTTGAAAGAGACAGAGCAGGAGATTGTTCTTGGTTTGGCTTTTCTCCCCCTGACAGATTGATAAATTAGCTAAGTGGAATACTGAATCCTCCCATCAGCTTTGTTCACTGTCCCATTAGATTCATTTATTTTGTAGATACAAAGTAGAAAAGGAGGATTGAGACAGAATTACCTTGGAATGATGTTGGTAATGGGCATGTCTGAAATTTGAGTAATGCTCATGAAATAATTCATTTTTTCGAAAGAGAACATTGCTAGTAGGAAATCTTAGTAGTGATCTGGCTTTCTGTACTGCACGCAGCTGTGGATGGGAATCTGGAGACTGGATTCAGTGGGCTCTGCCCCTTTAAAATGTTGGGCAAGTCACTTTATCTCACTTAGCTTCATTTTCCTTGTCTATAAATCTGTCCATGAAATGGGGGAATTTTGAACTAGGTAATTGCCAAGATTTTTTTTTTCTAGCTCGAATTTTCTTTGATTTTGTAAGTTAAAATTAGCTTTTTCGTACTTAATGGAAACTCTTTAATCTGTGCCTCAATTAATTGAGCTTCTTTTGTTCCAAGATAATTGAAGGAACGAGAACTGACCTGAGATATATAATGTGGGTGTAACTGGCCCCTCCTCACTGAGGAGACACTAGTTGTTAGATTTCATTAATGTATCTTAAATGAACTTTCAATTTATCATTTATAAACTGTTAACCAGCTATTTTCCCTTTTTTTAGGACTCACGTGGATAGTGAAATCCAAAAAGGAAAGCAGCATGTATTGTATATATTGTATGATTAGACATTTTTAAAGACATATTGTTTTTAGTAAAATGTAGCTTTTGATAGTTTATGAATTTGTCATGGTTATCTTTAATTAAAGGAAATTCACTGCCATATTCACAAATCATTGTAGTTATTCTTTATTTTCTGTTCTTGGGAGAGTTTCTCCTTTCTCCAGTCCTATCCCATTGCAAGTTTTGGTTAGGTTGTTAATGGCCTAAAGATCATTATCATTCTTTTTACACCTTTTTTTTTAGCTGTACAGTTAACTAGTCAACAAATATTAAGTTGCACCATATGAAATTGTTGTTTTTAAGTAAAATACAGTCAGGTAGCAGCATTTTCATATGATTCAGCCTATGATTTACACATAAGAAACTATTCGGTCCTTTTTCAAGGCAGGCTGGACCACTTTCCCCAGCAGTGCCAGCCCTGGATCCATCTTCCCCGCAGTCCTCTCTTTGTACACAAGGGCTGCTGATTGGCCAGAGGGAACCACACAGCGGGGTGAGTAACGCTGCTCCTGTGTTTGCTGGTCCGTCAGGCCAGTCCTTGATGTTCTCTGAGTCATGGTTGGTTCCTTTTCCCATTCGCCCACCTTCTGCATCCATCCTTTCTCACTCCTTCCCTCTGTTGTCAGAGGTGGAGGTGTCTGTTCTGTGGAGGCGCTGGATTCCTGCATCCTCGGCTCTCTATTCTGTCCATCATCCCCTCTTCATATCTAGCACTTTCCCTTCAACTGTGCTCGTCTGTCATCTTAAAAAAAATTACTGTGGTGCTTCTCAGGCTACTGTCCTATCTCTTTTTAAATCAGAATCATTTGCTGTCTCCCCCTTTGTCAGACCTCAAACTGTGTAGTGAGCACCTGCTGTCCCACCATTCTACTGGGGGTCTCTTAGACGCCAAATGTATTGGTGATTCCTTTCCAAATCTGTTAAATCCAGTGGATAAATGCTGTGCATCTGACACTTGAAAATTCACTTTTGAAAACTGCGCATCATATGTCTGATGCTTTCCCTGGTTCCCCTTCCATGACCTTACTCTCATGACATAACACATCTGTATCCTGAACATTGCCAAAACTTTGACTAAACTTCTTTAAAAAGCTGCAGATGCACGTAACCAATGGCTCTTTGGACCACATGTGAGCCATCTTTTATACATGTGTTTAAAACGGCCCCCCAATTTGTTTTCCCTGTAATTCCTGCACGGGTGTTTTTACTACTTTATTGTCTCAGAAAGAAACCCAGGATTTCTTTTCTCTTTTACCCCGTGTAGCCTCTACCACCTTCAGTCATGGATTCCCATTTGGTCTCCTGATTCTCTGTATCTTGCCCAGCTCGCTGCCCCTGACTCCCATCTGCGTTCCCCACTTCCTGTCCATCCTTCAGATCTCTTCCTTTTCTTCACAACTCCTTGTCAGTTTCTCAGCAGTTTCCCCACTGTCTTCAGGATTTGAAACCCTGAGCTCTTCAATGATGCCCAAAGCCTCGCAGGATCAGGTTCCAGG
Source organism: Camelus ferus (assembly GCF_009834535.1). Lineage (NCBI taxonomy): Eukaryota > Metazoa > Chordata > Mammalia > Artiodactyla > Camelidae > Camelus > Camelus ferus. The sequence continues at coordinate 9,151,508 of NC_045706.1, forward strand.
CTCACTTCCTTCCTCTCTGAACTCTAGCCATCTCTTTCATTTTGGTTAAGCAGCTTTAGTGAGATATATGTCACATACCATACTGTTCACTCATTTAAACTGTGTAATTTATTGCCTTTTGGTCTATTCACAGGGTTGTGCAGTCCATCACCACAATCTAATTTTAGAACATTTTTGTCCCTTCAACCTTGGACTCAGTAGCTGTCAGTCACCCCTCCTCACCTACCCGCCTAACCCCCCAGCCCCAACCAACCACTAACCTGCATTCTGTCAAAAAATTTTCTGTCTCTATCTCCACACATTTGCCTATTCTGGACATTTCACACAAAGGGAATCACGCAACATGTGGTCTTAACATTTTAATTTTTCAAGCATGTGTGTTTAGAGCTGCCTTTTTCATTCATCTGCTTTCTACTTGTTTCAAACTCCTTGTCAAGAAAAGTGGTTCCCTTTTGCAAGCCAAGGGGCCAAAGCTGTTACTTTGCATTTTGTACCTTTCTGTAATTGTTTGAGTTTTCTAACCACACACTTCTTCATTATTTTAAAAAATTATCAACAGAAGTTACCTGGACAGAGAGATTATGGGCCACTTTTACTTCTTTAGACCTCTGAATAGGAAAAAAAAACTAGTATGTCATCTCTTAAAAATCAAACACAGGTAACATCCCCAAAGCCTGTTTCCTTCCAGAACTTTGTGTTGTAACAGCACCTTTTGTTCACCTCAGTTCCTCCGTTTGTGCTTCTCACATTGTTTGCACGCCTTTTCCAGCAGAGTTCCCCCAGTGGAACTGAAACTAAAATAAGGCTGGGCCTCACTTCTGTGCCGATGGTGGCTGGCGGGAGGGGGCACTGGTGTTGAGTTTCTCCCGCCTGCTCTGCCTGCCTGAGGAGTTACCATCCAAAGTGCATTCTCAGGCCCCGCGTTCCCCATAAACTGCTACCCTACCCTCTAGTCCATATTCTCGGTGTAGCTTTTACACCTTCTCAAATAGATTGTGAGCCCCTATGGGCTACGTCATAGAGTCCTGGATCTCTGGCAGGGCTGGGGCTTAGGCCTAGGTACATGGTATCCCGTTAGATTTCAGGTGCACTGGAGAATACAAGACAAGGTGTTGTCTGCATAACAACTGTAACAGGCTTTTACACTCTGTCTATATTTATAGAGAGGGAGCCAGGGCTCTTTAGTCAAGACCAACTCAGAAGCTGTGGAATTGCAGATTTCTTTTGTTCATATTCTTAGGAGCCGTGTTCCCATAAAAGAACAATGAAAAGCATAATGAAGGAGAGGCTTGGGGTGGTAGATTAAAAAATGGCTGCAAGTGTTTTTGCGAGAGTCTGTTTCTCTCCCCTTGAATGTGGGCTGGTCTTGGTGACTTGTTTGATCAGTAGAACACAGCAGAAGTGGTGCTCTGGGACTTCTGAGACTAGGTCTTAAGAAGCCTGGTGGCATCTGACAGGCTTCTCAGAGCCGTGAGTCACCATGTTTTAAGTCCAACTACCACATGGCTCTGAAACTAAATGGGGGGGGGGGTGGACAGAGAGAGCGACCAGCTAAGGAGCTAGGCTCAACCTTCTAGCCACCCCTGCACCAAGCCATCTTGACCCTGCAGACTAGCCCAGCCATCCCCTGAATGTCCCCAAGGAGTCCCAGTGGGGCTGCATGGGACAGAAAAGTTGCCCAGCTGAGCTCTGCCTGAATCCCTGATACAGAATTGTGAGATAAAATGGTGGTGGTTTTAATTCACCAAGTTTTGTGTAATTTATACAGATAGCTGAAACACTTGGGAATGCTGTGCTTGTGGTTTAATTTTTTTTCCCCCAGTGTGATGCAGTTAGAAACAAAATTAGGGGATAGGAGGTTTTACTGCACCAACATCTATGAAGGTAATGCTACAGCCTAAAAAAGATATAACAAATCTAGAAAATAATTCAAATTTTATGTTTTTCTAGTTGACGCCTCAAAAATGGTGGCATCCTCAAGAACTCCCTTTGGAGTGGTTTTTTAATTTTATCCTCTTTATTTGACTTTTCCATCAGAACAGTCACTTCTATAAGTGAGTCTTGGTAAGGCTGGACAAGTGGATAGGCTGTGACCCATTCAAGTTCTTTTACTTTCTCTTTCTCCACCTGCGGTTTTAGGAAAGGAGGAGCTTGGGCAGAGAGTTTCTGAGCATCTCGCTGATGGTTCCTTTGCTCTGTGAGTTCTCTCCCTCGAGTCATTCGGTCTTGATGTCCCTTAATCTGTTTCTCTGCCCAGGCCAGCCTGTGCTCTTTGGTCTTAGTTTTGTGTATTTTCTGGATGCTTTCAGTGTTTTCATTCTTCTCCAGTGTTAATGCTTTGGGGAAGAGCATTTCACTTGGGATTCTCAGAGGCAGTGGTCGGAACTCGTGGTCCCTGAGGCCCCTGGCTTGTTTGGCTCGGTGTATGTGTTTCTCTATCTGTCTCAGCTCCTTCTCAGGCACCGGGAAGCACCGTTTCTTAGCATCTTCTGTTTTTTCACTTGGTCTTTTTTCCTCTTCCTCCTCTTTAACTTCCCATTTCGGAGTCACTTTGTGTGTGCGCAGCCTCTTCCAGCATCATTTGCTGGTGGTGGTGATAGAAGTATGCCTCTGCTTGGGCAAACCGGAAGTCAGAAGACATGGCCTTAAGTTTGTGAAGTGTTTCATTCTCCTGTTGAATCTTTTGGGCTAACAGTTTCCTTGCTTCTGAAGAATGGACACCACCTAAACCCTTTGCAAAGGGGAAGTATTAGAGCTCTTTAAGTTGGCTGTCCTTTATTTCGTTCTGTGTTCGTCCATGGCATGGGTCTCAGGGGGCTGTCCGCCCTGCCTGCCACGCTTACATGTCCCAGTTAGGGTCTCTTCGCGGCTTCATGTCTTCATCAAACCTCCCACGTTCTGCGCCCCCCGGCACTCCCTCCTAGCTGAAGACTCGGCCTTAGATGTCCTGGAGAAAACAGAAGCAGCCACCCAGGAACACCGTCCTCTTCCCACCAGCCCTGAGCGTCCGTCCCGGACGCTGCCTTCTGCCTTTCTGGTGGAAACACTGCCGCTTCGTCTGTCAAAGCCGGTTCTTGTTAGCTTGTTAGCTTCGTGAGCTACAGTTTGCAAAGGTCAAATTCCCTTTCCTGCTTCGAAATTTCCCGTCTACTGGATCACTCTATCCGCATAAGAGTACGCTTCAGTAAATATCATCTTAAAATAGAAGACTATTCCTGGCCCCCTTCGCGGTGTAACTGGAAGCAGTTACTCCTCCACTTTCTCCCCTCACATTTCCCCCAAAGTCCTCTTAGGTTCAGCTCCCATCCCCGACCACCTGTCCGAGACTGCTCTCGCCTCAGTCATGAGTCATCTCCCCAGTGACAAATCCAGTGATCTCATCTCTGCCCTGTCATACTGGACCTCTCAGCAGCAGAGGTGACCCCTCTCCTCCTTGAAATACTTTACTTTCTCCTGGCTTCCAGGCGATAGCCAAGGGCATGTGACTGGGGCTATCTTGGACCCTCTTCACTCCTCCAGCCATTAGCTAAATATCCCCAAGTACCTGAATAGCCCCTCATTCCCTTCCTACCTCACGGCTACCCCTCCACCTGCTTTTCTAGTTGTTTTTTAAATGTAATGTAGGAAAACAGCAGAGAAACTGGCACTTAAGAGAGCACAGTCACATTTCGGCTTCCTTGGACAAGGACAGTGTTGGTCCTTCAACAAGTGACAAACCGTCTGTCAGATGCTACTCTAGAGTGGGAGTGGGGGGTAAGGCAGACAGCCAAGGCACCCACCTTCAGACCTGGACACCGCCGACCTGACATCCCTTTTGACTCGTCCTCCAGGGCGTTCGCTTCAGCTTCCCCCTTCTCAAACCTGTCACTTCTAACTTCAAAGTGCCCCCAGCCTAGGGTCGAAGCCAATAACTAGCTTTCCTAAATCCACACTTCTCTTCCTGTGTCCCCAGCCCCATCAGACCCGTCACACCACCCAGAGTGATCTCTGCATTGCATAAATCTGAGCACATCGCTTTCCTGCACAGAATCCTATTGCTTTTAGGAGAAAATCTCAAATTCCAGTGTGGCACCTGTAATCTGGTTCCTGACTTTGTCTCCAAACACACTTCTCAGGGTGACTGGCTGCTCCCTCTGCTACAGCCACACTGAATTTTCTGTTCTCTTTCCTACCTATTTTCATGTGTTCTTCCTTCATATACTCCCAAACACACAATATAGCAGCTCTGACTATGATACTTAGTATATAGTTTTTAGGTTTTAGCTTAAATGTCACTTCTTCAGACATTCTACATCCTCATTCAAATAAAATCCCATCCTTTCTGGGAGGGTATAGCTTAGTGGCAGAGCACATCCTTAGCATGCACAAGGTCCTGGGTTCATTCCCCAGTACCTCCACTAAAAAAAATTAAAATTAAAAAAATTAAAGACATGTTTAAATAATAAAATCCCACCTTTTCATAACAGTTCTGTCTGTGGTAACTATTTGTTCAATCTCTACGTCCCTCACTGGACTAACCCGGTGAGAATGTGGGTGGTGGTGATTTTGTTTGGTGCTGTCCAGTCAGCACCACTGGTGCTCAGTGAACCAGACACTGAACTAAACACTGAAAGCAAAGCACACTCCCTTGAAATACTTAAGCCCCCCCCCCTTTTTTTTAACCTCCATGATAAACTTATGATTCTATTACTGGCTTCAAAGCTCATAGTAAGTATATTTCCTCACCTTAATCTTCTTTTCTAATGGGGACTGTGAACCTACTGCAATCTGAGGGTCTTGAGTGTTTTTGGCCCAGGCCAATCTAGAAGAGCAAAAAGAGAAATTATACTGGGGTTTGGAGAAAGGTTTTGGGAATATGCTCTGGTGTGAATGGTAACAGGGAGTTGATCTGGGACTCATTTTTCACATGTAGCAAAAGGCATGTCTCTGTCCAAAAGGCAGGACTCCACGGTGTGTTTAAGTTCTTCTATCTTTCCTTGAAGTGAGAAAGGAATGCTTTCTGATAAAAGTGTTAGAGCCACATTGTGTTTGAGGTTGAGACTGTCAACAGTACGTCTTATTTTAACACTGGAGAGGGAAGGCTTAGTTACTATTTCAAATTCCACAAACCACTGTTTGTGGATGTTGGTGGTAGAACAAAGAACTTACCTTTGATGAGAAATTAAGGTTTCAAAACTAGTAAGTCCATTTTAAGTTCAGTTATGCATAAAGTGATAAAGAATAAATATAACTGATCAGCTATCATGAATTTCCAGTAATAGCTATCTGACTATAACATGTTTCATGATTCTTGTGTGAGGTCTACATTTTAGATAGATAATAAAACAACTTGACTACAAATGTTTTTTTAATTTAATGCAGGAAAAAACAAATTTATCCCTTAAGATAGAGCACTCACATTCAGGCATCAAGACCTCTTATTTCTTCAGCTGCTTAGTTAGCAAATAGGTTCTGTTTAGCAATCTGGGTTGTAAATATTGTTTCTCTGGCCTCTCTTAGCAGTGAAAAAGAAGGATTTTATAACATGGAACTGGAAAAAAGACTATTTGCTGTTTAGCAAAGCTGATTTCTCAAAGTCTCCTTTCTGCTTTCATATTTTTCTTTCCTAAGCTGTTCTTATATTATTTCCATAGCAACATTTATAGTTTACCATACAATAGGCATTGTGCTAAGAACTCAGATTCTTTTACTGAGTCTTCCAACCATATGAGGTAGGTACCCATTCTCCCCTATTTCATGGCAAAGTGGACTGAGGTAAGAGAGGTTCAGTGACTTGCCAAAGCTCCACGGGTTGGTGTCAGAGGCAGGTATGTGCCTGTGTGACTCAAAGCAATTAATAATTCATTTCTGTGCTACACTCATCCCCTGACAAATGAACATTCTCCTGCCTTTACTCAAAATGTGAGGACAGGAATACCTACTGTTCTTCTGCACTCAGATCCAACCATTCGGAGTCTGTCACCAAAGGAGGGTGCGAGGGTGGGGTCTGCACTGCCGGCTGACTCTTCCACAGCCCCCCACTGCACCCTCTCCTCAGAGCACCTTTGGTTACTTCTGCTGATCCCGGGTCCCCTTGCTTTTTATCTCTGGGGTCTTCTGTTTCAGCCATCGCCCTATCCATCGCCACCTTTACAAACAACATCTCAGCCCTTCACTTTCTTCCTTGCAGCCTCTGCCCTCCTCAGCCGCTCTGCCAGCTCTAAGCGCTCATTCTCTATTTCTGCAAAGTCCTGTCTTGCAGCCATTCAAGTTTCTGGCCCCCTTTCAGACTTTCAGCTACCTCCTGTTGATCCTTCAGGAGGCCTCGAGCTGATTTCTAGGGCAACCAGCAGCAGTCACAAGCTTGTTTTATGTGTCATCACTGTCTGAGATTGAGCCTCCTGTGAGGTGGTAGGTTAGGACACCGTCTGGCTGGCAAGGAATGAACTTCAGCGTGAGCTGAGCCAAATGGCCCAGACAGAAAGCAGAGGGGCCTGTGTTTCACACACACAGGCATCCCTACTTAGTGCAGTTAGAGAAAGAATCTTCCAAGGCAACAGGTGTGTCTTTTTCTTTTTTGGAATATATACTATGTATCTTGCATGGAAACGAAATCATGGAATTAGTGGGGAACCCTGGAGTGGATCCTGCACGCGCATTCGCAGTGGTTGGAGGTCAGACGTGTATTCGGGTGGCCCAGTCACGCGGTTTCATCATCTCTTAGCTGGTGTGTCACTCAGCTAAATAATGTTCCTGCTTTGGAGGTTTTGAACTTCAATATTCTTTAATATACTTCTAATCATATACTATTTAATTATGTTCATAACTGGTCATTATAGATGCAGAAGATACACCAGTGTTAAGATACAAATGAATGAAAATGAGCCTGCATGTTCACTTCAGGGTGCTATTCACCATAGATGTCAGCTGCATCCATTTCAACAAAGCCCTCCTGTAGCCCTCATGCAGACCAAGATGTCTCTAGTTCCTAAAAAAAAACATGAAATGGAGAAAATACAATGGTTAATTACAACCCGGCTTCTGTAGTAGGAATAACATCTATCCCTGCCAAACGTGCTGTTTGTAGAGATGTGCTTGAATCTGTAGCCCCAAACCCATATTCAGAAATAAGTTATAAAAGTAAGTTTACTTTATCTGAAATTAATGTAGCTACTGCAGCTTCCTTTTGATTAGTGTTAGCGAGAGTATATATTTCTCCGTCCCTTTACTTTTAGTCTATCTGTGTTTTTATGTCTAAAGTGGGTTTTTCTACAGATAACGTATAGTTGAGTCTTATAGTCTCTCTTTAAATTAGTATATTTAGACCATTGATATTTAAAGTGATTGTTGATGTAATTGGATTAGTATTTACCATATTTGTTACTGTTTTCTATTTATTGCTCTTGTTTTTCTGGTTTTGTGTGTGTGTGTGTGTGTGTGTGTGTGTGGTCTACTCTTATTCTGCCTTTTCTGATTTTAATTAAGCATTTTATGATTCTATTTTTTTCCCTTCTCTTTTAGCATAGCAATTATACTTCTTGTTTTGCTTTTTAAAATTATACTATTTTGCAGGCAGTGCAAGTGCCTTACAAAAGAGTATTCCCAGTTCCTCCCTCCCACCCCTTGTAACACTGCAACCATTCATTTCACTTATCCACAAACTTGTACCCTGTACACGCTGCTATTGCTATTTTAATCCATCTGTTACCTGTCAGGTCAATTAAGATTTGAAAAATTAAGAATCTGATTTTTTTACCTCCATTTATTCTTCTCTAATGCTCTTCCTTTCTTAATGTAGATCTGATTTTCTTTCTTTCTGAAGAGTTTAACATTTCTTGCAAAGCAGGTTTTTTGGAGACAAATTTCCTCTATTTTTGTTTGTCTGAGAAAGTCTTCTCCTTCACTTTTGAAGGGTAATTTTGTAGGATACAGAACTCTAGACTGGTGTTTCTTGCTTTCATAATTTTAAGTATTTCACTTTCCTTTCTTGTTGCTTGCATTATTTCTAACAAGAAGACTGATGTAATTCCTACCCTTGCTCCTCTATAGATAAGGGCTTTTCCCCCTCTGGCTTTTTTCAAGATTTTTGTTTGTCTTTGATTTTCTGCAGTTTGAATAGGATATGCTGACACACAGATTTTTTTTGACATTTATCCTGCTTGCTGTCTATACCGCTACGATTTAAAAATTCAAATAAATTTAAATAAAAGTTCAGTTTCCCTGTCTCACTAGCTACATGTTAGGTGCTCAGTAGGCACATATGGCAAGTGGCTACCAAACTGGAGAGCACAAGTCTAGACAGTGGAGGGATGGGGTCCAATCTGAGACCTTGGCAGTGAGTGGCCCATAGAGGAAAGTGTCTTCTAGGATTCTACCACTCCTAGACCTGAGACCCCTGGTCCCCAATCCACCTCCCTGCCTTGCTCATACACAGGCTTTTTCTAGCATGTCCTCTGTATTTCACTCTTTCCCTCTGGCTTAATTCAATTGTTTTGCTCACAACACTTTCTTCATTTCACTTTAATTCAAGAAACATGGGCCTATCACCATGCAGATTCCTTCACATCATCTGTGCCTAGTACCGAGCCTCACTCTTAAGCTTTGCAGACTTGATTTCACATCCAATTACATCAACTGTGTTAATGACCAAACATGCTAGTGTTGCCAGTGTTTTATTCTGTTGAGAAAATTAAAAAGACGACTGTCTATTGATGACAATTTTATAAATAAAAGGACATTCTAATAGTGCCCTATTCCAACTCCCCCCAAAAAGGGGGAAACTAAATGAAGCTTTGCATTATTTTTCTAATTTGGACCTGGAAGATGAAAATTTTGTCTGTAATCCTCAGCGAACTAAAGACATCTAGGAACCATTGCCTTAGTATTAAGTCTGTAAGTCCAAACCTAGTATTTGCTGATCTCTTCTTTTTCAATAATTTTATTTTTATAACCCTTCCCCATCCTATTTGTTTCTTACTAGCTGTATGATCTTGGGCAAGCTATTTGGCCTCTCTGGTCTGTTTCCTATGTAGTGAAGGTGCTATAAGGATTAGATGAGTTAATACATGTCTAGGGCTTTGGACATTCTCATTGTTGTTCAAGGTTGGTACGTCCTGGAGTGCACTGGCTGAGGTTGGTCTAGGGCTTGGGACAAGGTTAGGGCTTCAGAGGGACACAAGGGAAATGGGACAAGACTATAAAGCCTGAAGAGCCTCCTGGTTGCCTACTCTCTGTCCTGAGCATGGCATTCTACTGTTTCATTTCACTCTTACTTTCAAAATGAGAGCCTGTCCAGGAATGGATCAGTAGTCAAATGAACAAAATGCATGAGGTCTGTCTAAGAACATGGGTACTGAGATCTAGCAAGGAGCCTTCAAATCTAAGGAGTTGGAGGAACTGCATAAACCTAAAGGGACCCTGAACACCTCTTGCATGCTATATAGCTATCCTTAGGTTCTTTCCCATTGTGTGAGGCACAAGTGATGCTTAGCAATGTAACAGGTCACTGCCGCCAAGAAACCTCTTAACTAAGCACACATCCAGCATAGTGGACCTCGGGGTAAAGAATGTCGAAACTGACCTCAAAAGTTTACCTGTTTCTCCAAGTTAAACATTTTTTAAACATTGTTAAAAGGTAACTGTTACCCAGTCCAAATTCGTTCTGCTTGCCACAGGACAGGCCAATAAATCGGGAGACCAATAAATCAGGAGAGGAGATGTGGGGGCAAGGAACAGCAACTTTATTCTGAAAGCCGGCAGACTGAAGAGGATGGCAGACTAATGTGTTGGAGAACCATCCTCCTCCAGTCAGAATACAGGCTTTTATACAACCCCCCCCCCCAAAGACCCCCAGAAAACAACAGGGGAGGGGGTGTGGTTGGTTGGTGCAAACTTCTTGGTGTAGGAATTCTTTGTTCCTGCAGCTGTCCACGTGGGCCAGCTCATTGTGCTCCTGCAAAATCTCCAACAACACAAATGTTATTCTCTATTCTGCAACTTGTTATCTTTACGTGAGTACACAGCTAGCAAGACTAAGCCTAGAAAACAGGGCATACTGGTTAAAGCTAAAGGAACAGATCCAATACAGTCAGATTTTGTTCTTTTCTATTATATAACCATCTTCTAAAAACACTAAAAAGATAGTCTTTATTGTTGAATGGGAAAAATATAAGGACAGACAGGCTTAAATTACCGTGCATAAAGAGTTAAAGATAAAGGACTACTGCCTTACTGAAGGTACTCACTCATTTTTATACTTTGCTCCAGACTGTTACTCTTTAAGCAATCTCCTTTAAAATAGTGGTTGCAAATTGGAGGCCCCTGGGCTGAATCCAGCTTATATAAATTTTATGTTTGGACCGTACAGTTAAAAATATTCTTTTAAAGTAACATTTAAAAAGTATACTTTAAAAAAATCTGATTTTCAGCTTCCCTTAAAAAGTTGTAAGACACGGTGGCACTGGGCTTATAGTGGCACAAAGCAGCAACTGGCTCTGACAGTTGTTTCCTGTGAAAGTGTAGTGTTCAAGTCACCTACCTGGCCATTCAACAGAATGCCTGCATGTGTACTTGAACCTATGGCACATTTAAGTGCTTGCTGGTTTGGAAGAAGCCAGAATTGTCTACCATCAGGGGCAGTCTCAGATGTTAACTTTTAAACTGAGATCTGCAGGATCTAGAAATGAAAGATCACAGCCTCCGTGCCCGTTTCCTTATCTGTGACGGGGCCAACAACGCGCCGTTGCTGGAAGCACTGGTAACAATACGCAAAGGGCTGGCTGGAACTCGGGGCCTGGGGGCACGACTACCATCCCCACAAACGTCCTGGGAGGCCCGAGCCCCGGCACAGAGCCGGCCCGGGGGCACTGGAACGCCCCGCGCCGGTTCTCGCTCTCCACTCCTCCCCGCCGCGGGCCCCCGCGCTCCGCGGAGGTCGGCCCCGGGGCGCCGAGAGGCGTGGCCGGCCCACGCGGACCCTGGCGGCGGCGACCATGGCCTCGGTGGTGGAGTACAAGGGACTCAAGGCCGGCTACCACTGCGGCTACTGCGACTCCGAGGAGGGCAAGGCGTCCAGCGGTGAGTGCTCCCGTCGACGGGGCTGGCGCGGCCGACTCGCGTCCAAACCCCGGCACCGCCCGCCGCGCCCCAGGCCAGGCCCTCGCGGGGGAACACCCAGGCCCTGCTCCCCAACTCCTCCTTCCCTTTCGCACGCGTTTCTTCCCAGACTGGAGCCCTTCACGCTCCGTCTCTCGGCCTCACCCTCAGCGAAGATGGCGGTCCCTCTCGGAGAAGGAGCGGAAATAGCGGAAAGCTGCCCTCGGTCAAGATGGCGCAGGCGGCGTCAGCGCCAGGGGGCTCCCGGCGAAGCTCGGCCTGCGGGCGCCGGGCGGCGCGGTGCATTGTGGGGTGGCGGCGGCGGCGGTGGTGGTGGTGGTGGTGGTGGTGGTGGTGTGGGGCTGGGCAGCGTCGCGTTTGGAGGGCCGGGACCATGGCTTCCTGGGCCTCTCTTTCGCCCAGCATCGTGGAGTATTTCGAGGGCGAGGACTTCTACCGTTGCGGCTATTGCAAGAACGAGTCGGGCAGTCGCTCCAATGGTGAGCGGGTCGGGCTGGCGGGCGGGGAAGGGTGTCACGTCCTCGGGGGCTCCGCGGCTGGCCGGCAGCTTCGGGGGTGGCGGCGCCTCGGGCGGACTGGCCGGAGGGACGCGCCCAGGATGGAGTACCGGCCCAGCCCCTGTCAAGTGGAGCGAGGGCCGAACGAACGCGGCTCTCCGGGGAGTGGCGTGGCTGTCAAAAATAAAAACGGATCTCACCTCTGATTCATCAGGGAAGCTTCTAGAGGCTTATTCTTCACACAGGTGCTCAGACGTGCGAGCTAATGATTGTCTCGCAGGAGCCGAGTGTGGAAACAGGTGTCCATCGTCAGTAGGATGGTGGGGTACGTGATGGCACGCCTGCCGGGGAGCGCTGTAGTGTGGTCAGTTACGGGGGCTCACCTGTAAGTGCTGATGGTGATGTGGAAGGATCCCGGTAGTAAGTGCGGAAGGCGAGGTGCTGGACAGTGAGTGAAGGTCGTGCTGTTTGTGGAGAAAACGGTGTGTCTGGAAGACACACGTGCGTGGGCATCCACGGAGGACATGTCTCTGGGAGAATGTAACAGGGAACTGGTGACCAGAGTCGCTGCTGGCGAGGGGCCCTGTTTGTACTGATGTGTGAAAATTGTACCAATTGTTTGTGTGCCATGTCATTTCTCCACCCACCTCGATGACAACACAGCCAGCCTACAGTACCCTCCACCCCCAATTATGATTCAGGTTTCTTTCGGAAGATTTTTTGGTTTGTAGACAACATCATGTTTGTTTCCTGCCTTGTCATGCTTTGGCAACAGTAGAAACTCTTATTTTGAAGAATAATCTGGCATTGTGGAAAAATGGGATATCTACGAAGGTGTAAATTTGGGTGGTTTCCGTATTAAAAAAAATTCTACCCTACGGTAAGGGAATGATTTGGGTGATTATGGTGTGTCCATCTACTCATTAATTAAGTGTTTACTAGGTGCTTCTTGTGGGGGAGACGGAGTAGAATGTAGCATAATGCAAACATCAGGAGTGACGATTATGAAGATGAGTTAAGTGGAAAAAACATTTAGAGTGGTGGGATAAACGGAGAAAATAAGCAGGATGGAAATAATGTCTGTGACATGATTACAGGTCTGGGAGGGAGAAAAAAAACCCAGCAGAAGCACACCAAATGGTGACAGTGATTGCCTAGGGTTCTTAGCGATTCCTCCCTTCTCTCTCGCAGAATTTTAGAATAGCGATTATAATATATATGTAACAAACAATTTATATTAAACCTGCCTGAAGTTTATATTTAATAGGTCCTTAATTATCTTTTTCTCGTAATTTCATTAAGAGAAAAACCGATTAATATAAATATCCTTCGTTTAAAGTTCTATGGAAACAAATCTGCTTTCGACCTTTTCACCTAAAGAGAGAACTGTAAAAACTTCTATCTCGATTTTGATTTTAATAATACAGGGCGCTCCATCTATTGGGTAGGTAGGTTTTATTATTTCTATTTCACAGATGAGGAAGTTGAGCTTCAGAGTAACTTGGTGTTAATGAGCGCCTGCCAGGCTTGTGGACATTTCTGCTGTGCTCGAGCACCCATACTTTTCTCACATCCTTCTTTCTCGAGCCTGTCTCTGTCTTTACATACGTCTGTTGCAGTTTACTGTTTACAAGGGTAAAACTCATTTTTCTTTTAACAATCAGTGTTTTCTTAGTCTTTATTTTTTTTCCTGGTTGCATAATTATTTCGTCATATTGATAATACCACAGTCCCAGTAATCACTTTTCTGTTCCTAGGCATTTGGATTTCTTTCAGGTTTTATACTTAAAAGGAATATTGTTGTATGTATAGTTTTGTCCTGTTTTCAATGTATGAGACTGTTCTGTAAACACATGTGAAAACCAGGAGAACTTACTTGCTTTCTAATTCTTCTGAAAAGACCAGCTTATTAAATTATGTGAGATAATATTATGGTTTAAAGGTGTGATGTAATTTGATTGCAGTGAGGACCTAAAATTATAATGTCATAGAGACTATTGACTAATCCTGAACTGAATGTGATCACTTAATTTTAAAAATTAGGATAACCTTGATACATCCTGTGTTTCATTTGTATTGTGTATTTTGTCAAACTAATAAGTATGAAGTATGTGCAGACTTTCATTTCTCCCCTGTGAGCTAGGTATATTTTTTGCTTCAGTATTCACATTTTAAAAATCATGTGAGTTTAGAAAAGTGAGAAGTTCCACCTGCTGTAATAACATGACACTTATTTTTCAGGCATGTGGGCACATTCCATGACTGTTCAGGATTATCAGGATCTCATAGACCGAGGATGGCGAAGGTAAAGGTCCTTGATGCAAAGATACTTCTGATATTCCTCAGGTTCTTCTCATAATTGAAAGATATTGTTTGCCTTTAAAATGTTTTCCTGTTGTTGAAAAGAGATTTAAAAGAATTTTTATTACATTTTGTTGTGTAGAGATTTGGTTCTCGTTTTTAGGGTATTTATAAGGAAAATTTGACAAATGTAGAGAGTACATTATAATAAACCTCATATACCTATCATCAGGTTAACATTTTGCCAATCTTGTTTCATCAGTTTTCCTTGCTCCCTGCAATGTACTGAATGTTGGTGTTCCCGCCAAAGTTCATATGTTAAATCGTAACTCCCAATGTGATGGTATTTGGAGGTGAGGCCTTTGGGAGGCGATTAGGTCATGAAGATGGAACCCTGATAAATGAGATTAGTGCCCTTATAACAGACCACGGAGCTCTCCCTTGCTCTTCTGCCACGTGAGGACACAACAAAACGATGAACCAGAAGGCTTGTCTCCACCTGACAACAAATCTGACACCTTGATCTTGGACTTCCCAGCCCCTAGAACCATGAGGAGTAAATTTCTGTTGTTTGTAAGCCACTCAGTCTGTGGCATTTTGTTACGGCAGCCCCAATGGAATAAGATACCTCCCCACTCCCCCCACAAAATTATTTAAAGCAAATTTCAGATATCATGTCATTATAGCTGTACTAAATATGTGTTTCTAAGAGGGAAGAATTTTTTTCTTAACATATCCAGAATACCATTGCCATACTTTCCAAATTTAATAATCATTATTTGATGTCACCTGTTACCTAGTTTTGATTAGATTTTCTGCCTGTCTCAAACATTTTCTTTCTCCCCCCATTGCTTAATTTGAATCAGGGTTCCCTTAAGGTCCACACGTTGCCTTTGATGGCTAAGATTTTTTGGTCGTTATTTTTATGTAGATGATTTTAGAATAACTATTAGGTGAAGTTCCTTACATAAACATGAGCAACGTTAAGTGCCACTACTCCCCAGAAGACATGGGCTTGAGTACAGCACATGAAACTACACAGCTTTCTCCGGAAGTAGATGAATATAGTCAGATGTTCAAAGACTGCCGTGATAGGGAACTTTTTTTTTTTTTTTAAGGTACAAGGAAGCTACTGAAGGCTCTTATGTCAGAGAGAAGTTTGATGGAATTTGTGATTTGGAAGTGATCATTCAGATAGCAGAAAGGTATCTGAGGGGGCGATTCTGAAAGCCAGAAGACTAGTTCCAGAGGTGATTGCAGTATCCAGATGTGAGATGGTGAGGACCACTGTCGTCGTCAGGAGCAGTGGCTGTAGATTAGGAGATAGATCAGAGGGAATAGACTTAGGAGACATTTTAGAAGTGGAGCACTTGCTGTCAGGAAAGGGAGGTGCATTAGAGGGAAGAATGTGGGAGGACTCCCAGGAGCCTGGCTCGGGAACTGAACTCATGTCTTTACTGGGGCAGCCATAATGAAATACCACAGATCGGGCAGCTTACACAAGAGGAATTTATTTTCTCATGGTTCTGGAGGCTGGAAATCCAAAATCAATATGTCCACAGCTTTGGTTTCTCCTGAGGCCTCTCTCCTTGGCTTGCACCTGTCTGCTGCCTCGCTGTGCCCTCATGTGGTACTTTCTCTGTGCATGTGCATCCCCCGTGTTTAATGTCTCTCTTTATGTCCAGTTTCCTTTTCCTATACGGACAGCAGTCAGATTGGATTAGGGTGCATCCTAACAGCTTCATTTTAAGCCTAATCACCTCTCACAAGGCCTTATCTCCAAATACAGTCACACTCTGAGGTGCTGGTGATCAGGACTTCAACATAATGCATTTTGAGGGGACAAACTTCAGCTCATAATGTCATGACTCTGCATTAACTGAGATCCAGAAAGCATGGAAAGGATCAGATTGGTTTGGGGGTACATTGTGCTTGCACATGGAACCCCCAAGTGTGGATGGAGTAGGCAGCAGCACACATCAGTCCCACAGCATCCTGGGCAGTTTTCTCTGCCCTTTCCAGTGTTGAGGGAGATGGCAGGTTGAAGCATGTAAGGGACTGCAGATGCTGAAAAGAGGGTAATTGAGATCATTAACCATGGGGTACATATGTAAAGGTTTAGGAAAGAAGACGCTACTCTGGCCCTTCGTATACCCATACTGCAATATTAGTTAGCTTATGAAGAGTAACTAAGCCTAAATGCATTTTTAACTGTTAATTAGATTTTACCCGATTTTTGTTTACCTGTTGGTTAGATTTTTCCTTAGATTTTTGTACCCCTGTACTAATCTACTTGGCTACATTTGAAAAATTTGTATGAAATTAACAAAACTATTTTATAATTTTAGAAGCGGAAAATATATGTACAAACCTGTCATGAACCAAACTTGTTGTCCTCAGTACACAATAAGGTAAGAATTTTAACTACTAGAATTCTGTTAATATGAAGATTGTGTATAATTTTTTTCGTAGAATCTTGCTTTTTTCTAAATGTTTATTTCTATCCTAGGTAGACATTCTTTATAAAGGAAAGCAAATGAGTTGTGTTTTTTCTGCATACTGATGCTATATTCATGTGCCGATCAATAGCTTTTAATAATGTTGGATTGTTCATTTATAAATATGATATGAAAAAATATACTATTTAGCAATCTAGTCAATAATACATGAAATACTGGGAGAATATTGGTAAATACTTAAATTACTTTTAGATACTAAATTTTTATAGGTTTTAGCTTAGGATTTTCCAGCATTCTAGTGTATTGCTCGGTACAGTGATTTTATTCAAGCAGTGTCATAGGGTCCTGTGTGAGGAGGAGGGCTGACGCTTAACCCGCATATGTTCAGTCTTGTTTTTGTCATTGGAAAACTTAATCTAAAAAGTCTTTTTTCTTTTCCTACAAAATGTTTGCTTGCTTGATTTTATACAATCTTTTATCTTTCCCCTGTGCCCCTCTTCCTCTACCCTAACGTGGAAGGATTTTTCCTTCTCTGATTGTAAAGGTCTTTCTCTTCTCCCTCATCCTCCTTCCCATTCCCCTTTCGCCTTCTGGTAGAAAATAGGGAAAGTATGTAAACATCGTGAAGCGCGTCTGCAGTTTCGGTGTGTGTGTATGTACTCTCAATAAAAAAGCAAACGCAGTTGTGTCCATCACGCTTGGCTTGTCCTCACAGCTGTCTCCCGTAGTTGCTCTTAATCTGTTTTGGAATTAAAGAGAATTTGATGAAAGTTACAGACCCTCTCTGCAACAAAACAGTACAGTAAGAGAGGAGGCATACAGACAAAAATATGTAATATTTTACACATTAATTTTAGGATGATCACTGACTTTCAGAATGTCGCTGATTACTGGTTAAGAATCCTTTCTCTTATCTAACTGGTCATAGGCCTGGTACAATAAAGAGAAAAGATGGATGTCTGGTTTGCTGACAGCATCTCATGTAGTATAAAATGACAGAGTAGCTCCTTCAGCTTTAATGGTTAGGAAGTGGTGGCATCTTCAAAGGCACAAGTCATTTTGCTTCAGATAGCAGTTTATTATTGGAATATGGCTAGAATTCTGTTCAAATAAGTGTCAGGACTGAATCCTGAGAATCTTTAATCAGAAAAGGCCAATTTTAGTGGGTTAAAGAAAAAGGTAAAAGCTTCTATAATTTATTGGGTGCTTGTCTCATACAAAGCACTCTTCCAGGTATATTGCTTTTATGGGAAAGGATTTGGTTAACATTGTAAAACAAAATAATTATAAAGTGTGAATTTTTCTTTGCATTTTGTAATTTTGCATGGAATCAAACATTTCCTGAATTGTTATCCTTTACATAACTTCAGTGTTTATATCGATCTTATGGAGTCATTTTGCATATTTATTCTTTTGATTATACTACAGTGAGGCCTTATGAGGCCTTATGTAAAGGCAAGGTGGTCTAGCCTACAACTTGGCTTCTTGTGAGGCAAACGCTGGGGCCTGCCCATATGTGAGCCTGAATGAGGATGAACTTCCTGGCTATGAATTTTTGCTTTTTTTTTAGTTTTACTTTTTAACAGTATTATATCTGCTAATAATTTAAAGAATCAAATAGTTCCATAAAGCTTATTTTGCAAAATAGCAATCCTCTGAAACCCCCATCCAATTTTTTGTTTCCCAGTGCAGTCACTTTCAAATCTCTTAACTGATTCTGTCTTTAAGTAACATGCTTATATAATTATAATGCTTGATTTTTAAAATTGGTTTTCCCCGTTATCTCTGGGCTTCTCTCTTTGAAAGATAGAGATTTAACTTTATTTCACCCCTACCCCACTGTCACATTCAAGCTCATGTTTATTTATTTGTCCTCATCCCCAGCTTCCAAATACTGTCCTTTTGGATAGATGTAGTCATGTCATTATGTCTGCGTAAATAGGCCTCACAAGCTCAGCTGTGTAGTAGCCCATGATTACTTTTTCTTTCCTGCACAAGTTTTTACTTTCCCTGGAGTTGATCGTTGCTATTTTTAGTTTCATAGTTTTCTAGGTACTTCCATCGGTATAAATTTCCTCTTGGTGTGTTTGGATGCTTTTTACTCTTACCATTTTTATCTTCTTGAAGAAAATCTCTTGTGGAGTCTTCTGACCTGCTCTGGTCTGGATCGGTGGTCTCTACACCTTGTTCGTCACTGTCATCCTGTTATCTCTTTTTAACTGTCATCTTGAGGATTCTCTTTGGGTCTTGAGTTGGATTCTGTCTCCTCTACCCTCTTTCTTGTATTATCCCCTCATTTTAGTGAAGCATATCTTCTAATAGCTTCCTGAGAAAAAAATACATGAGAGGTGAATTTTTTGAGACTGTGTGTGTCTGAAAATGTGTTTGTTCACTATTCAAACTTAACTTAAAATTTGGCTGGGTAGAGAAGCGTAGATTGAAAATAATTTTCCTTTAGAATTTTGAAAGCTTCGCTCCATTGTTAGGGAGTCCAGTGTTGAGAAGTCCCAATGGCATTCTGATTCTTATTCCTTTGTCCAAAACGTACTTTTTCTCTTCAGAGGTTTTTTTGTCTTCAGTGTTCTGATATTTCATAATATATTTGGCACTGTGTTTTCATTCATTGCATACAGACTTCAATGTAGGGGCTCCTCCCATCATGTCCTTCAGTTCAGAGAAATTTTCTTTTTTTGGTCGATCTTCTCTTTTCCCTTTTCCTTATCTCTTCTATAATGTCTTTATTCAGACATTGGACTTTTTAGACTGGTACTCTAATTTTCTTTTCAGTTTTCCACATCTTTTGGGAGATTTCCTCAACTTAATTTTCCAAATCTTCTGTCTTCTGTTTAATTTTTTATTCTATTATATTTTACTTCTAAGAGGGATTTTTGTTCTTGGACTTTTAAATTTTTTAGACTCCCTTCTTCCTGTGTACTCTTTATCCGTAGCCTCCAAATTGCTTTCCCCAATTTTTTTGCACCTATCTTTGTATTAGATGCCCTCCTCAAGTGTCTGGTGATTCCAGCTTTCCAGTGTCCCCATTGGAAATTTTACCTACTCTGTTGGGCCTTGTTTACTGTGGGCTTTAAGTAGGGTGATCTGGCTAGGCTGCTCTGTGGAAGAATCCCTGATGTCAGTATTTTAAGGTCTGATCACATTCTGGAGAGAAATTACCATCTGCTGTTCTGGGGTTGGGTTGGGGAGTGGGTTGGAGGTCTCAACATTCAGCATGTAGACTTCTGTTGAAGCTTGCTGTTTCCAGTGCAGTCCATTGCTTTCATCTGTGCCTGTATCCCTCATATAAGAGACCTTATTTTTACTCTTTCTTAAACGTTTGCCGTTTTCTCCTGGGTTGTGTAGAGAGTCATTTGTGTAAAATGAGGGAGACTATCATATATGTAACTGCTTCCAAAACAGACTTTCAAGGGATCTTCCTATTTTTAGACTCATTTTCACTCTTATCCTCTGAGGTATCAGGTCTCACCAATTCTTAAGACTTTTAGGGGTAATGTAGAGAAAACTGGATAACCTCTGGCTTAGGATTCAGCCTTCTTTGGTCTGCTGAGTCAGTGAGCACTGTGCATCGGCTTTCTGGTTTCCAGCATTTCTTCTATTCGTTTTTCCCTAGTGGTTTATGTCTTTTCCCTTTTTAAAATAATCTCTTAACTGTAGTTTAGTGAGATTTGGGGTGGGATTAGAGGCTACATTAAGCTCTGTCTTTACCCAGAAATCTGAGGCATGAACTTGGCCTCATTGTAGTACTATGCAGAAGTGATTTGATTTCTTCAAAATTTGAGTTAACCTTTTAAATATTTATTTTGCTTTCCCAGGTGCCAACCTTTACAGTTTCAGCCATCAAAATCTCACAAGAAGGTTTTGAAGAAAATGTTGAAATTTCTGGCTAAAGGGGAAATTTCAAAAGGACATTGTGAGGGTAAGATGAGATGGGGTCTAAAAACTGTTTACTTTAAATTGATCTTTCTTTCCGAGGTTCTTACTTTCAGTCATTTCTTAGGTAGGGGAAAGGGGTCCCACTATAATCAGACACTGCTGTTACTGTGATGGTGATGACTGCTCTTAGCCCTGCTGTCACTGTTAGCACTGCCCGCTAAATCAAGGATATGGGGAGTATATGCCAGGGAAAGTCTCGTTTGGGAAGAAGAGAGGACCACTTTAAAGATGTGATTTCCTGGAGTTTATTGAAATTTTAGTTTTCACAGTTCTTTGAGAATTCTTAATTTTATTTGGTCCTTAATAGGCTTGTGAATTACATAGAAAGTGGCATTATCCCTAGAGAGATAGAGATGCTTATATGCAACTCACACAAGATTGCGTGACCACTTACAGTGCTGAGCAAAGCTCAGCTTTTCCGTGTTTGAGGAAGGTCTTCAGTAAATTATATTGCCTGAAATTGTTTCTTACTTTCTAATAAATTTTGAATTGTGAATTTTCCTGAAAGGTAATTAGTAACATTTAATTTACTTGGGTTACAGATACTTTGCTTTTTCAGTTTTTTCAGAGTTTTTGTTGCTTTTTTTTTTAAGATTTCCTATAGGCACTGCCAAATACATGACCATAAAAATTGGGAATACCGCCCATTCCTAGAGCTCTTTTTCACTTTTACCATAGAAAATGCCTAATCCTGGGAGCCTCTCACCCCAGTCTTAGGTTGTTAATCTGTTCCCCAAGTATGTTTTGAATGCCTACAATGTCCTAGTACCTCTTTTAAGTACTGGAGGTACAGTGACCAACAGGACAGGTAAGTTCTTTGCCCTCGTGCACTGTCCTTAACAGACCATAATTCAGAACTACTTGGAGCAGACTTGGCAGAGCTGGGGACAACAAAGAGGCTGGAGGGCTCTAGGTCATATTGGAAACATCAGAATTTTGGTATAGCTCTGTTTAGTAATGTTCATGTATAACCTTAAAGGTTAAACGGATTTTCTTGGTTAGTTAGTATACAGTTTTTTTCAGTGACCAGGAATCATCCTCTGAATTTCAAAAATTAATATTCAGATTTTGAGGATGCTACCCATTTGTTTGTTTTATTTTTTGATGGGGAAGCAATTAGGTTTGTCTGTCTGTCTGTCTGTCTGTCTATCTATCTATCTATCTATCTATCTATCTATCTATCTATCTATCTATCTATATCTGTTTATTTTTAATGGATGTAGTGGGGATTGAACCCGGGACCTCGTGCTTGCTAAGCATGCACTCTACCACTGAGCTATACCCTCCCCAGGTTGTTCATTTGTAAATTGAGGATTGCCTGTCTTTTTATGTAGCTTTTACATTTAAGTCTTTATTTGACTTGTAGACTTCTGAATTATTTATACCTGCAACTTAATTCATAGGAGTGCTAATACTCATTAGGGTAAAAGTTTAACAAAGAGACACTAAAATGCATAGACTGAAAAATGATAGAAGTCTGTTTCTTTCCTCATATAACAGTCCAGTGAGGGTGTTCCAGATCCACCTGCAGCTCTGCTCCTACCTCAGCCATTCTGGGACTCTCTTCAACATATCATTTCCAAAGTCACTCTGGTTTTTGCTAATCCAGCCAGTGGGGAGGGGGAAGGGTGGAAGTTCAGAGTCATAGATTTCCTTAAAAACAAGCGAGTCACAATTGGACATTTCAGGTGGTTATATTCCATTGACGGGAGCGTGGCTACAGCTTGTGAAGGGACTGGCAGTGCATTCCCTTGGTAGTAATCATGGTCTTAACTACAGCTCTGACTTCAGAAGACAGGGGAATGGATTTGGTGGACACACTAGTCTCTGCTGTGTTGAATCAAAAAGGGGCATTTTTTCCCATGTGTGTCTTAATTGTGTCAGACGGCCTGACTGATGGACTTGGATCTTTTTTGGTTTGTAGATGAGCCCATGGAGCCCACCGTGGAGGATGCTGTTGCGGGTGACTTTGCATTAATAACGAAATTGGATGCACAGTGTGACCTTAGAACACTCAGTGGTGACTTCAGAGAGAGCTTAGAGAGTGAAGAGAAGAAGAAAATAAAGAGCTCAAAGAAAGAAGAATCTAATGAATTAATTCAGTCACAAGATATAGAAGAGAAGTTGGGCTCTGGTGAACCATCACATTCAGTTAAAGTGCATACAGTCCCTAAGCCAGGTAGTGCAAGTTTGTTGTCAGACCTTGTTAAAGTCATACTAAAGGATTTTCTTTGGTGCTTGAGACTTTGCAATCCCTGGGCCCTCTCGTGAGCTCAAAAAGTGAATTACTCATGAAATCTGTAAAATAGATCGCTGTTTTACACAACGTGTCATTACCTGGAGTTAGATGAACAAATTATCTTGTTTAAAAAGCCTGAAATAATAACCTTATTATCCTCAAACACAGACATTTTAAAAGAGTTCCATTTCTTTTTGCTACCTTAGGCCCTAGAGGCTTGAGGATCAAATTTTTGTCAGACGGTATGGTGCTAAACGTTTTAATTTTTGGTGTTAAGTGAGACAAAGTAAATTTTAGATATTATGTCCAAAACATAGACATTGTAAAAAGCTGCAGTTTATCATTAGATTTCTTTGTGTAATCATAATTAGAGTTTAAAAATTTACAGATTTTGATATTTAAGTTCACCTTTAATAAGATAAGACTTATTTCTGTATCAGTCATAAAAATAATAGGCTTAGAAAATTTATCCAGTATTAAATGGGTTTATTATATATATGTGTGTATGTATGACTCTTTCAAAATTATTTTGTTAAATGTCAATTTGCATAGTTATTCTGCTTCAGTTCTTGAATTTGTTCTTATATTTATTTATACAAAATAATCCAAGGGAGAGATTTTTATACCATTTTAGTTTTTTTGTTTAAATTGTAAATTACATATGTTTAAGTGCAGAAAACTTCACATCTTTATTGAATTTTTTTTTAACATAAAGGATTTCTTGGTACTTAAATTGATGTTGGTCTGAGAGTTCATCCTAGTTGATAAGAGTAGTCCAATAAAATATTTTGAATGACTTAGATAATTTCTTTCAACTCTTACTCTCTTGGGCATTAGGGTCAGTCTGTTTACTGTTTTTATTTTTTATTATAAAAATTAGTCCTAGTTTATAAAATTTGAAAAACCTGTATTTTGAAGAATTTCAAACAGACAAATGTAGACTGAGTATTATAATGAGTTTTCAAGTACCCTACCCTCGTTTGAGACAATTTTTGACTCATGGTGGCCACTCTTTTTTTTCTTCCAGTTTTATTGAGATATAATTGACATACAGCATTGTATAAATTTAAGGTGAGCAGCATAATGATTACATCACGAAGTGATTATCACAATACATTTATTGTGGTGAACATCCATCATCTCAGATAGGTAAAAAATGAAAGAAATAGGAAAAAAAATGTTTTCTTGTAGAGAGAACTCAGGATATACTCTCTTAACAACTTTAATATATAACAGCAGTAATTATATTTATCGTGTTGTACATTACATCTCAAGTATGCTTTTAATCTTATAACTAGAAATTTGTACCTTTTGACTTGCCTTCGTCCAACCCTGCACCTGACCACAAGTCTGATCTCTTTCTATGCGCTTGTTTGTTTTTAAAATGGCCAGTCAGCTAAACTCATATCCAGTTCCCCCTTTCAGTATTGTGTTGAAGCAGATTCAGACATTATATCATCCTGTATTTCAGAATGCATCTCTAAAAGCTAAGTACTTTAAAAAACATATTCACAGTACCATTATTACACCTAAGTAAAATTCCTTAATGTTACTGAATATGCATTATGTAAATTTCTCATTTTTAAACAATTGTTTGCATCTGGATCCGAATCTCTTTAGATTTGTAGGTTCTCATTTCATCACTCCCACTTTTTTATTGCAGTTTGTTTATTGAAGAAACTGGGTTGTTTGTTCTGGGTTGTTGGTCCCAGTCTCTGTATCTGACCCATCACATCTTACATGCACTTTCAAATGCTCCTCTGCTGCCTGTAAGTTGATAATTGATGTAGAGCCTTGATCAGATGCAGTTAAATTTTGGGTTTTTTTTTTTTGCTTTTTGGAGGAAGGCAAGTCTTAATCAGATTTAAGTTCAAATTATTGCTTTAAGAATTGGTAAGGGTTTGAGGATTACTTCACGAGTGGTGGGGTATTGTTTCAGGAGACATACAGTGTCTGGGTGCCTCTTTTTGTTAAGTGCTTCTAGCCATGGGTGGTCAATGTGTAAATCCATTGATCCCTTAGATTTTCGAACTTTTTCATTTATTTTTTCATTTACTGACTGAAATACTTCTAAAAAGAGTACTTTCTTTGCATCTGTTTGTTTCCCATAAGATAAATTCTTGATTCTTCCATTTTATTTTCCATCCTTCAAAATAAAATTTTCTAATAGTGACCAGTTAATTTTTTTTTTTTTTTGTATTATTGTGAACTCATGGATCTGAACACATTTGCTATGTTGTAATTCTTTGCTCCTATGGGAGCTTCTCTAAGTTGGCTTCTGAGTCCTTATGATACAGTTGTACTAGTCTTGACAGCTTCCTTGCTACCTGGTATAACGTGATACTCCTGGATCATCTTGTACAGCCATTTCTCCAAGGAGTCCTGGTTCCTTTTGATGGGAAATGGTACTTGGAGATCACAAACTAGGTTGGATGTGGCTGTTATTGCTACTGGCTTGGTCATTGTTTTCTAGTCCTTTTCAGTGAGCAGTCTTAAAGGTTCATGAATTCATATTGATATTTTCAAATCGAATTCAGGACTGTAGTATTTTTATCTTTTTTGTTTGTTTTGCATTTGTATCTTGTTTTTCCTGCACCGAGAAACCTAGTTCTCAAGGACATTGGAGATGGTATTTGCCCATTTGCTTTATCCAACATTACACAATAGTTTTAGAATTATAATACTAACCTTACCTCCAGTAGTATGGTTACTGAAACATTTAAACACTTTTTTACAATTTTCTTTTTCCCCCTTAGGACATCTCTCACTAAGAATGTGAGACTATTCTTTTAAATCATAGGAATCCTTGTTTTGGATTTTCTCTGGGAACTTGCGTTTTCATTTTATTTGAACAGTATTAAAAGTACATTCCCTTGAACTTAGCTAGAAATTATGCAGATCTACCTACTGAACTGTATTAAAACCACTGGAGACTAAATCTAGGATTCTTGAGTGGTTTGAATCTGTGCGTACAGGGTTGGTGTGGTGTGCTGATCTTATACTGATGAGTTATTTTTATTCTGCTGAAGGAATTTGTTAACTTGGGGAGATCTGTGCCCCCTAAATAAACTGAAATCCTGATTTGCTGTGCATTGTAGTTTGCACCATGATAGTACATACATGTAGTATGAAATGACCATGGTAAAGATTGCTTAGTCTAATGAATGAGATGTGTAAAGCTGACAGAGGTAATCTTTCATAAAAATACTGAAAAGTTGTTCCTCAGTTTGTTCTAGATAATTTCATAATTTGTTCATAATTGGGAAACTTTGGTAGGGAATGTAATTTTGAGTAACTATAGAAAATGCAGGTATTTTTTCATAATACATTTACAGAATGCCTATATAGGCAGAACATTACTTTAGGTACTCGTGATATATATGATAGTGAATAAAAAGATGACCCTTCAGTGGATAGTAGATACTGTTTTATGAGCTGTGCTGCATTAACTCATTTGATCCTTCAGAACTCCATGGGTGGGACTGGTTATTATCTTGGTACAGACAAGGAAGCTTGCCCAAGGTCATCTTGTCAAGTGACAGAGCTGACCTCAGGTAGCCCATGTCAGAGTGTGTGCTCTTGACTGATAACGCTGTTGTGTCTCTCAGAACAAACCTGAGAAAAGATACATCCCCTGGCTGAAGGAAATGAATTCCCTAAGGCGGCAGAGTGGTGGCTAATTACAGAATCACTCTTATGTTGCTGGTTTAGTAGACTTAAACTCAGAATCTTTTTTTAAAGGTCAGCTTTGCTTTTAGGTGGAACACATGTTAGTGAAGTTGTAACGGCAGCCTCACTATCAGTGAGCTCACTGTTTTCTCATCAGGTTTGTTTCTGTTGACCTGCTCTTGGTCTCTGGCAGGTCCCTTTACAGTCTAGGTCTTAATTTCCTTCTCTATAAAATTGAACTTGCTAGTCTTGTAAACCTTCCTAGTGCTGACTTTTATATGATTTGTGAATACTGTGTTTCAGGATCCTAAATTAAAAAAAAAACTTTCACTAATAGCTTTTAAAAATTTATAAAGTTTAGTGTTAGAAAAATTGGAGAAAAGAGAACACTACAAAAAAAAAAAAAAGAGAAGGGAAAATCCTTTCTTTATTTCTAAACCTGAATAAGATGACTGATAACATGGTGGTATATTTCTTTCCAGATTTCTTCCTAAATATTTTAATGTATATATATTTATATATAATGTTTTAACACTGAATAATGACAAATCCCCTAAAATTTCTAAACTGTTGTAAAAATTCTGTAATTATTCTATAATTGGACATTAAGATTATTTTGAGGGTTTCATTTGTGTTCATAGTTAAAATTTTCTCAGGATGGATTCCTTGAAGACAGCTTCCTAGATTAAAGGGTACTTACTAAAATTTATGGTTTATGATAGTTAAAGTTTTTATATTTTAAAGGGTTACCAGTTTGATATTTGTTCTTTCAATCGAAGCAAAACTCTGATTAACTAGAGCTGAACTAGTGAGACCCTTCAGATAGATGAAGAGAGACACAAAGATCTTGAACTAAGCAAGGATTCTTTTTTATTAAAAAACCTGCCAGAGTATGTTCTGGGATCGGCACTTACTTACTCCCAGTTCCTAAGCATTTTTCTATGGCACCAGTGGTTTCAGAGAAGTGTCTCAGAAATGAGCTGGAGACAGCAGTGTCCTGAAGTGGAAGGTTCTTTCTTCTCACAAAGGCAGAGAAGTGGATGAATAGTTACAAGAAAAAATATTTTTCAACAGTAAGAGCTGCCTGAAAAGTTTGTGTTACTGTTTACTTTCTGTGGCAGTTCCTGCTTCTAAGGTAGAACTTACCTTGGAGCTCTCCTCTGTGGTCCTCCGGAGCATCCACCCAAAGCTAACCTAACAGTCGGGACTCTGTGGACTTACTCTGTAGAATCGTTGAAACTTAAAAAAAAAATATTTCTAGAGCCAAATGTGATTGGTCTAATATTTTGAAATTCTTTTTTAGGCAAAGGGGCAGATTTGAGTAAACCTCCCTGTCGAAAAGCAAAGGAAATCCGGAAAGAAAGAAGAAGGTTAAAACTCATGCAGCAGAACCCAGCCGGAGGACTTGAGGGTTTCCAGGCTCAGTGTGAACCACCAGCTTTGTTCCCAGCAAAAGCTAAATCAAACCAGCCCAAATCACTTGAAGATTTAATCTTTGAATCTTTACCAGAGAATGCATCACACAAGTTAGAGGTACTTTGAAGGGTGTTTTTCTGTTTTTGTTTGTTTGTTTTTGTTGGGTGCTTTGTTTACTTTTCACTTGATAATACAGTTGATGTTTTGCTGTTTAGTGGGAAATGAAAGTGAATTGGGATGAGGGGCATTTATGTTTAATTAATTGCTACTTGAGAAAAACTATTAAGAATTGAGAAAAATAGGCAATTGACTACTAAGATTGTGAAAATTCCAGTTTTAGAATGTTATTAGGTAAGGTGCTCTGGCTTTTTGTATCCCTTGATTAAAATTTAGTAGTTAGAGTAAAAAAAAAAATACTGTTTAAAATTTCATTTTTGGCAGTTTTGGTTTAGCTAGTGAAAGAATAGTTCACAGTAGGCAAACCATTGTTGCGTCCATTCTGTTTTTCTGATCTAGGCAGGGCGGCAAATAGTCCTACATGTGCACGCCAGCAGTGAGGAATTAACTAACCACAGTCCTAAATGTACTAATGTAATCCTCTCACTAATTCTCCCAAACCAATTTAGGCATAATATGAATACTTTTAGAGTATTCCTCTTACTTTCTCCAAATTGATTTATATTTCAGGTTAAGTCTAGATTTTTTGGTATCAGTTTGGTATTTACAATTTTTTTTTCTAAAAGATTAGCTATAATGATTTTATTATATTCTCATACTCGATAAGTAACTGGTCAGCCTTTGAATTTATAGCTTAATATCATCTAAGAACATCACTTATCACTAAAGCCCTAATACTAAAAATTAACTGGATGCAGTTTAAACTAACCTTAGGACAATATATATTATTAGACATAAGTTTTGACAGCTTTGACTATTATAATTCCTTGGCTACTCTGATTTTGGTATTGACTTTCTCCTTCCCAAATTGTAGAGAATTAAACACACTACTTAAAATATTTTATAAAGAGTCTTTTATCTTTTGATCAAATAACAATGTGTTCAGGGCACCAGGCACACCTAACACGCAGTCCTTCAGCAGGCAGCCCTTACTTTTACGGTAGGGATACCAGGGTGCATGGAGATGTGTCATCCACTGGGTGTCACTCTTTCTTCACAGAACTCATGGCACAGATGAGAAGTTTTCATTTATGCCTTTGTATTATGTGGCGTTTGATTTTCTCTTTTATTATTGTGTTTTGCTAACGTATTTTAACTGATTAGTAGATAAAGTTAAAATACACGTTAGCCATTGCTATGTGTAATTACTGTCTTTAATGCATTCTCATTTTACATATGAAGAAACTAAAGCACAAAGAGGTTAATTTATTTACTTGACTAAAATGGTGACATTAAGATTTAAGTAAAGGAAATCTGACTTTAGAGCCTTCATTTTAAACGATGCTATGAAACAGGAACACTCGTTTTTTTTCAGTGGAGGTACAAGGGAGGTGATGCAGGACCTCGTGCATGCTGGGCCTGCGCTCTACCACTGAGCTCTATACCCTCGCCCTGGATAGGAACACTTTTTGAAGGTTATCTTTTACACTTATAAAAGTTGCAAGTTTAGAGTTAATGATGCGTGAAAGAGTGTCCAGAAAATACATTCATTTTTAGCCTTTTGAACTATTTACTGAAAGTAAGTTGTGCACAACCAACATGAACAGTATTTATTTGTGTCTGTGTCTTAAGTGCCAGAAGTATCCTACCTTTTGACAGTAGAGGCAGGCTGACATAATTTGATCATAAAGCTTAGTTTTAGAATTTAGACATGGATCCTCTGCTGTGTTGATGAGTCCGTAGTTTGGAGAAATAACTTTTTTCTTTATTTACTAACTGGTTGATTTTAAACATTAATATATTATTGTTATATGTTTATGTTTAATATTTGTATTGGAACTTTTGGTTCTTTTTCGGTGGGAGTAACTGTGAATGCATAGTCCATGGAATGAATAAATGAATTAATGAACATTGTTTTTTAACTCCTTCTGAAGGTGAGGGTGGTGAGATCATCTCCACCAAGTTCTCAGTTCAAAGCCACATTTCAGGAGTCTTACCAGGTCTATAAACGTTACCAGATGGTTGTTCACAAGGACTCACCTGATAAACCAACTGTGAGCCAGGTCAGCAGGCCAAGTGTAATTTTTCTATGCAAATGAAACTTTCCCCTCTATTTGATATCATTGTATGAATTCTTGATTTGTGGTACATTTAATTTATATTCAATTTGCAGTATATCTGCAAAAAGATAGGACTGTGGGATAGTGGACGTTCTGAAAGTGCAAATTTTACCTAGTGCCATGTTAAGTGCCATTCTTAGATAATTTTTAAGTGGAAAGTAACACATAAAATGAATTATCTCTATTTAAAGTCACAATGTTTAGATGCATTTCTTTCCAAGTTAGTAATAAATAGATCTCTAGGTTAAAATGTGAGAGAAAAAGTTAAAAAGCTTTATTTTCATGGTAGGCATACTTTGCACAACACGGTTCATGTGCTTTATCTCCATTTAAAAGTCATGCATAGAGAGAGTTCATAGCAGCTAAATTACTCTCGTTGATGTACTGCCCATACACAGCTGAGTGGGGCCAGAAAAGTAAGAGAGTAGAGTGTTTTAATTGAAGTCCTCATATGCTTATGATTTTATAAATCAAATTACCCAAGGGGAAGAAGCTTAAAACCCTTAATCTAGGTAGAGGTGACAGAAGTAATGGCCGTTACATTAGCAACAGTATTGGCTCTGGTGTTTGCAGAGAACCACAGTAGGTGGATAGAGAAAAAAACAAAAGAAAAGAAAAAGAAATTTCCTGGCCCTTATGAACTGACATTTTTCCTAAATTTTGCTATAAAGTTAGTGCTTCAGGCCCTGTGCCAGTCCACCTGTTCCAAAGATTTATCCATTTCATGAGAAATTCCAGTGTTGAGCTTTGGAAGCGGATTTGCGGAGATCTTACTCTAGCCTCACCTTCAGAAGCACGTCATCAGGGAGAGGTGTTTCAATGGCATTTGCTTCTATTTTCCTTGCTCTGAAGGTGAGGTTAGTACCTGTCTCCTTTGAGGACCCAGAGTTCAAGTCGTCCTTCAACCAGTCATTTTCTTTATATGT
The DNA here is from genome assembly GCF_009834535.1 of Camelus ferus. Classification (NCBI taxonomy): domain Eukaryota; kingdom Metazoa; phylum Chordata; class Mammalia; order Artiodactyla; family Camelidae; genus Camelus; species Camelus ferus. The sequence continues at coordinate 9,182,297 of NC_045706.1, forward strand.
CAAGTATCAAATGGCCATACACCAGGATCCGCCTGATGAATGTGGGAAGACTGAGGTACCTTTCCTTAAACGTTTTTTCCTGTGTTGGGTGAGGTTGTCTTTGAAGAAGCATTGGTATATATCCTTCTCATGCCATTTTCCTTATCTGTTAAGTAGAGCTGATGAGCCTTTCAGTGTGTTTTACTGAACTTTTGTGAAAAGGAGTCATACGTGTATCATTTTAAATCCCTCAGGAAAAGGGATATGTTTTTACTCAGGGTCCTCTCCAGAAACCTGAGTGTAGCGTGTTTATATGTCAGTCATCAGGCTGCATCAGCAGACATCACTGAGTGCTTGTTATGTGCCAGACGGTGCACCACAGCACACAAGAGGAGTCTCCGTCTTCAAAGAATTGATGATCAAATGGGAAAGACGGGCCAAGAAACAAGCATATCTTGACAGGAAGCAAGTGGGAAAAATTGCATCTATTGAGGTCATATTGAGCATCATTTAACAAGCCTTTATTGAGGGCCTACATTTTCCAGCTGGTGATAGATGCATAAGAGATTGTTTAATTGTCACAGTGGGACAGTGATGTGTTGGGAGAAGGATGCCAACGGATGCAGGAGGATTAAAGTTTTGATTTTTTGTTCGTTTTTGTCTTTTCAATGACACAGAATGTGTTAGCTTAGAAGAGATGATTAATAAGGCAGGAGTAAATGTGGCACGTTCCCTGAGAGAGGGCTGACCTCTGGGTCTCCCACAGCCTTGGTAGTTAAAGTGTGGTCTGCAGGCCAGCAGCATCAGCGTCACCGGGAATGCAGAGTCTCCGGCCCCCTCAGGCCTGCTGAATCAGAACCTGCGTTTTGAACTAGGTCTGCAGGTGATTCACGTGCAGATTCCATTCTGAAAAGTGCTTCCATAAGTTCCCTGTTGAGATGTGTAGCTGTGGGCGATAGCATTTGCAGAGGATAATGATTCTGCCGGGTGCAGGAAGCATCCTTTGGTATTCTCAGGTGGTCTTACTCCTTTCTGAACGTTGCTCTTTCCTGCTGCCCTGGAGGTTCTGGCTCTGTGCCTGCCTGCCTACCAGGTGTGGACAGTTGGGCCAGAATACCCTGCCATGGTCTGATGTGTTTACTGGGTAAAATAAAGATCACTTTTCCACGAGCTCTGGCTCCCCCCCCCCCCCCCCCCCAGTTTCAGGCCTCTGTGAAGTCCATTCCGGGAGACTTAGTTCAGTGCTGAAGTTTATAGTCTTAACTGGGGAGACAGATTGGTAAGCAGTTCCAGTGCTGTTTGAATTAGCTATTGGATTGGTAGGGAAAGCCACCTTAGTGTGGGACTAGGGGTTAGGGAGGTTTTTTTGATGGAAGTGACATCTGAGCCAAGTCTGAAGACATGAATGTTTATCAGGCCAAAGAGGGAGACAGACATTCTTGGCAACAGGACTGTGTTAGGAAGTATAAAGCACCACCTATGGAATATTCTTGCCAGAGAAATTGAGCCTGAATCTACAAGCTTCTAGATGTAGTAATTCACAAAAATATGAGGGATAAAAGAGTATTTTAAAATGAAACCTGGTCAAGTCTATAAGACAGATGATCTTGTTTCTTTAAATACATAATGAACAAACTGTTTTTAAAAAGAGAGAAACCTGCTCCAGGTTAAAAGTTATAAACTTAAAAAAAATATAGAACTACAATACCATAATCACATCCAGCAGAATTAACAATAATTACGTAAGGTGGTGTCCAGTACATTTTCAGTTTTCTTTAGTTGTCTGAAAAATGTCTTTTTACAGTTGGTTTGTCTGAGTCAGGATCCATGTTAGGTCTATACACCACATTGGGTTAATATTCTCTTAAACATCTTTTAATTTAGAACAAATCTTCCTCTTGTTTTTGATAGCATTTAAAAAAAGAAACTGGGTTATTTACTTTGGGATTAACTTTGCTTCCTTCTACTGATTGTTTTTGAAGGTGTAAGCAAATATAGATGTGGTATCTGTGGGTGTGGTGTGTGTACACGGCATGTATGCATGTATTTATATCTCTTTATATGCATGTTTATACTGCACACCATGCTACGTACACATGTCCTTATATATACACCCATTTCCTGACCTTTTCTTAGACAGAGGGGTAGTGTAGCAGACTTGTTTCCATCTTAGTGGTCACTTCCCAGCAATACATGGAGAGATCTTCATTTTCTAGCTGCATGGTACTCTTGTCATGGAAGTGCCATAATTTTTTCAGTCATACCTTTATTGCTGGCCATTTGGCTATTTATAGTCTTTTATCCTCTCATAGTGTTGCAGTGAGTACCCTTGTGCCTAGAATTTTTGTATTCTTGTCGGTGTGTCTTTGTTACAGGTGTCCAGGTCAAAGGTGAATTTCTCTACAGAGAGTCTGCTGTCCATAATGGTTGTACCCTTTTGTACCAGTGTCTATGAGATGCCTGTTCCTTCATGGCTTTGGCCGTAGAATATTTTGTAAGAATTTTGGATTTTTGCCATATATATGGGAATGAAATTTCTGTGTGGTTTGAGTTTTCATTCCTTTTATCATAATGAAGTTAAATGTGTGTTCTTATGCTTAAACTGCATTTGAATTTTGCATTTAAAATTTGAAATATGACATTTTTGCTTATTTTTCTAGGGGTATTGCTTTTTTTCTTTTCGCTTCTTAGAAACTGTGTATTAAGGACATTGGCCCTTTGTGATAAAAATTGTAGATACTCTTTTCTGGTGTGTCATTTATCTTTTTGCTTTGCTCAACAGTATTTTGGAATGCAAAAGTTGATTTTTATACCATCAAATAATGTAGGGGCCAGAATTTTTAGGGCTCTCTGCTGAGCTCTTTTGATTTTAACCTTAATGTAACAGAGAATCATTGAAGGATTTTAAATAGTAGAGCTATAGAATTCAGTTTAGTAGTTGTGAAGAAATGTGTTAGATAGGACTTAATAGGCAATAGAAAACAAAGTTGAATTGTTTTTGAGTTTTTTTTTTAAGAAAGTATTTATTTGCGTATGTAACAAAGAAGTTCTGGCTTCAGTAGATCCTGGGGAAATACCATCAGATCTGTGTCTTTTGCTGGTATTGCCAACCTCAATTTCCTCTATAATGATTTAATCTTAGGTAGGCACATGGTGGCAGAGATGAATACTGCCTGTTTTTGGTACATCATTCTCACAGCTAGTGATCTCAGCAAAAGATAATGGTGCTTTTTTTTTCTGATGGTTTCAGTAAAGAGTGCTAAGGAAGGTACTGAGTAGCCTAACTGGAGACAAATCTTTATCCCTGAACCAGTCACTGTGGTTGGGTTGGAGAACTCTGGTCACGTCTGGATCACATGCTCTACCCAAGAGGTTAGGTGGAGGAGGGTCCTTACCTGAACTGCGTGTTGTAAAAAGTAGAGGAGTGGTTCCCACCATAATGTTGGACATCCTGGCTGGCACTGAAGGTCACTTTGGTGGCAGGATTGTGGGAGATTTTTATTTAAGAGTGATGAGCCTCAAGGCAGAGCCCAGGTGAGGTATGATGGAACCGAAAGTAAGCAATGGTGGACAGAGTATGGTAAGGGTACAACAAATACTTAGGAGGTGGAATTGGTGAGGATTTGGTATTTGACTTGAAGGATCTTTGGGGAGTTAGAAATAAGGAGAGAGAGAAGAGTCCAGATTGATTTTTTTTGAAGTTCTTCCTTGGATGCCTGGGTAGATCCTGTTGCCTTTATCTGAGGAAGAAGAAATTGTGCACTTAGGGCCATAAAATGAGCTCTGGGTTGGACAGGTTGAGTTGGAAAAGCTTAAGGGACAACTAACTGAAATCAGCATCTGGCACTTAACATCTGGACAGGCTAGGCCAGTGTTCTGTATCAAGGCACCAGGTATGATGGAGGCTTTAAAAAAGGCTTTGTATTCTTCTGTCTTTGTGCTTTAAGAAGATGTGGGTTACATTTTCTTAATTTTGTTCTATGTTATGGGACAACTCTAATGTGTAATTTAAATGACCCATATTATAGGGTAGTAGTCTATACTGTAAAAGTGATAAATGTATTTTTTTTAAGAAAAATGACTATAGCATTTAATTAAAGTAAATTTTATTGTGAGCCATTCAGAGTTCTATTTCCTTTTGCAAAAATGAGTTACTGTATATTTTAAATTTACATTCACTATCATTGAGTAATACTGAACTCTGGGTACATAATATGACCATGTGTTTAAGAAATACATAATGAGTATTTTTACTGTAGCCAAATAGTTTTGCGTTAATGATTCATTTTATAGGATAACATGATTGCAGCAAATTCATCCCAGTGGGGACGTTTGTGATAGTATAGTACTTTGATTTCATACAAGTTTATTTGGCTTTGATAGGTCCTTTGACTTTGAGGTCATTCATAGCATTTTATGACATCTGACTGAATTCATATGGAATTTTCAGAGACATTTGAAATGATACTGTTTTTCATATGGGCCAGTTTGTCTTTTCTCTGAATGTAGTTTCTAAGAAATAACATGAGATAACATTTTGTAAGTCAAGACCCTGTGCTGTGCTTTTTTCTTTATAGCAGCTTTATTGAGACATAATTTACATACCATACAATTTACCCATTTAAAGTATATGATTCAGTGGTTTTTAGTATATTCACAGAGCTGTGCAACCATCATCACTAACTCCAGAGTGTTTTCATCACCCCCAGAAGAAACCCCAGACCCATAGCGGTCACTCCTTGTTATCTGCCAGACACCCCAGCTCTAGGCAGCCATTATTCTACGTTCTGTCTCTGGATTTCCTTAATCTGGACATTTCATGTAAATGGAATTGTACAATACTGGTCTCTTGTTGACTGGTTTCTTTCACTTAGCATAATGTTTTCAAGGTTCATCTATGATTCAGCATGTGTCGTACTTCATTCCATTTTATGGCTGAGTAATATTCCATTGTATGGATGTACCACATTTTGTTTCTCCATTCATTCATTGACGGACATTTGGGTTGTTTTCATATTTCGGCTTATATGAAAAGTTTTGCTGTGGACATTCGTGGACAAGTTTTTATGTGGACATGTTTTCATTTCTCTTGGGTATTTACCTACAGTGGAATTGCTAGGTCATAGGGTAACTTTATGTTTACCTTTTGAAGAACTTCCAGACTGTTTTTCAAAGCACTACACCTTTGTAAATTCCCAGCAGAAGTAGACAGTGGTTCTGCTTTCTCTGCATGCTCACCAACACTTTTTTCCCCTTTTTTTCTTTTCCAATTTATAATTTTAGCCATCCTAGTGGGTGTGAACTGGTTATCCCATTGAGTTTTGATTTTCATTTCCCTGATGGCTAATGAATGATGTTGAGCATCTTTTTATGTGCTTTTTGGCCATTTGTATATTTTCTTTGGAGAAAATGTCTATTCACATTTTTTGCCCATTTTTAAAGTTGCATTATTTATCTTTCTGTTATTGAGCTGTGAGAGTTCTTTATATGTATTCTAGATATGAGTCCTTTATCATATATGTGATTAGAAATATTTTCTCATTTTGTGGGTTATCTTTATCTCTAGTAGGATTTTTTGTTTTAAAATCTATTTTGTCCGATACTGGTATCGCCATTCTATCTTACGGTTCCTGTTTGCATGATACATGTGTACCTTCTTTTGTCTTCAACCTGTTTGTATCTTTGAGTTTCAAATATGTCTCTTTTAGAGACCATATATTTGTGTGTGTTTATTTTATTTTGGAGGGAGAACAGTTGCTCCCTCTTAATTGAAATGTTTAATCCATCTATATTTAGTGTTATTCATAGAGTTGGATTTATGTCTTAATTTCACTTGTTTTCTCTGTCTCATGTCTTTGTTCTTTTATTTTTTTACTCTTTCTTTTGCACTAAATGAGTATTTTCTAGTGTAACGTTTCAATTCCTTTAATGATTTTTACACTGTATATTTTTGAGATGTCTTCTTAGTAGCAGCTCTAGGGCTTACCGAATACATCTTGACTCAGGAGCGACTTCAGATTTTATACTAACTTGATTTCAGTGAGATATAAAAATGTTACTTCTGTACCTCTAGTCCCTCTTCCCTTTTTTATGCTACATACAACATGTATATATATGTTATAAGCTCAATATGTGTTATAATTATTACCTTATATGATTTTATGTCTCTTATAAAACTGAGAAGAGGAATAAGAACTAGTATATATTTATAATTTGTTAAAATTTACCTTCTGATTAACCATTTCTGGTTCTCTTCCTTTGTTTCTGTGCATCTGAGTTACCATTTAATATAATTTGCTTGCTGTGTTTCAGCTTTGTCCCCATCCACTTCTTTATGATGTTGCTTCAAATATATTACTTTTCTGTATGTTACAGTCCCAACAGTGCAGTTGTGTACATATTGTTTTATACAGCTGCTTTTAAAATCAGTTAAGAGAAGAAAGGAGAACATGCATTTGTATTTGAGAAGCCTCTGCTGTCACTCCCAAGAGGGGCTCAGTCTTGGACGTTGCCCAGTCCCCCCAGGATGACAGTGGTCTTACTAGTGTTGTCTTCGTCTCTTTCTCTGATCTCTCTTAAGATGTTTGTCTCTGTTGGTTTCACATCCAGCTCTTAGGCCCCAGGAATTGCTAACTGGTTGCTGCATTGTTTTTGACAGTGCCCAGGGGCATAAATTGCTCCCTAATGTGATTTATTAAATTTAGGTCCTTTTGCAGCGGCAGTTTTTGAGGCCAGTCTTTGAGGTTTGTTCTTTTCCCAAGAGGGCACTTCTTCATTGTCTCTTTTCCTGTTTCTCTCTGGTAAACAAGCTGGCCTACGGGTTTAACTTGTCTTTATGGAACTACTAGCCTCCTCTTGATTGCTTCCACCCAGATTTGTTTCCAAGAGCTCCCTTAGGTTTGAACTTCCCCACGCTCTGTTCCAGAGTCCCTCGGGATTGCTGAGGAGCTCTCTGTTCTTATGGCCTGCTCCCTTGCCCTGTGTCACTAACCTGGAGCTGTGGGCTGGGACGGTGGCTCCTTTCTCTTTGAGGGACACCTCTGCTTTATGAGCAGGGCATTGGTCAGGAGCCAGGTCCTAGCTCTGGTCTTTTCTAGGTAAATGATTAAATTTGGGGCTCATCAGGGAATTTTAAGACCTATGAGCCGCCCTAGTGAGAGTTCTGTGTAGGGAGATGGTCACTGCTGCAGATGGGGGTCCTTTACCTGCTATGTTTTCAGCCTAGAAATTCTTCATTCGCTTGGCAAACCCTTGCTTACAGATAGAGAGTAAGCACCCTGTGGGGATGGCTGCCTTGGGCAGCTGGTGTGGACATGCTGCGTTGCTTCTCAGTCTTGAAGTGTGGCACTTTATGTTGAAGGACCCTAATTCTCGTCATAGAATACAAATAGTAATTTCTCTCTGTACCTGGCAGCCATTTTCTACCTGAATAAACAGCCAGTGTTCCTGGGCTTAGAGGCAGAAAGAGAAACTAAAAAAATTCTCCTTTGAAAAGTATAAGTGATCTGACCTGCTTTCCGGGCTCCATGCAGCAGCTCGCTGTGCGTGGTTTTGTCGGTATAATGGGCCAAGCCAATTTAATTATGTTCAAGAAAATACACTTTTGCTTTTGTTGTTGTAAAAGGTTTGAAGTAAATAACAGCATACTGAGTTGGGAATTCAAGCAACCATATCAATGCATAAAATCCATTTTTTCTCTGTGGATAACTGTAAAAAACATCTTTTAAACATCCTGAAAAGTAGGTTATTTTTTGAGAGATTTGATGAGAAGATAAATAAATATAGATTGCTTTGATAACCAAAATAGCAGATCAGTTCTTTCTAGTAACATCTTTAGAAAAGTAGTACGTAATTGGAGATGGTGAGATTGTATTCATAAATTATTCCAGTATGTTTGTTTCCAGTCATTCAGGTAGATACCAAATTTTCAGAAAATAATGTGATCTAAACAAAATAGAACAGGAGTAATTTGTGACCTACCTTTTGTATAATACAATATAAAGCCAGTATTTAAGAATCTTTGTTTTTTCAAAATGTCGGTAATTGCATATGACATAAACATGGGATTTTTAGCTGAAATTTTACTGATGTTATATTATGGAAAATACCGTTAATAATATTTATTAAGTGCTGTTGGTTCCTTAGAATAATTAAAATTGATCTCAGCTCTTAACTTTTTGAAGAACAGGGTATATAGTCTTAGCTCCTGTAGTCTGTCACACTTCTGAGGCATTGACTGCATCATTTTCCAGATTTTATTTTGGACTTACAAACGTGAAGGAAAGTTGAGAGAATAGTATACTGGCCACCGTATACCCATCACCTGGATTAACAATAGCTAGTTTTCTGTGTTTGCTTTACCTTTCTTTATGTTGAATCATTTTAACTTAGATAATGCATTGTGACATTTTACCCTTAAATTCTTTAGCATATATCTCTGAAAAATAAGATGTGCTTCTTCAAAATGCAGTGTCATTATCATCCATAAGAAAATTAATGATTCATAAATATCAAGTCCTATTTAAAAAAATTTTCCCATTAAAAAAATTAGTGTCCAATCTAGGTTTGTAGATTATATTTAGTTATTTTATATTTTAAAAATTCTAGAATAGCGTCTGTCTTTCAGATATTTTCATGATACTGACTTCTTTTCCTCAACTTTTTACTTTGAAACTTGAAATTTACAAACAGAAAAGACTACGGTGACACCCACACTCTTCACCAAGGTTCACTGGTTGTTAACAGCATTTGTGAGATTTGCTTTATCTTTTTTTTCTTTCCTTTTCACCTGAACCATTTGAAAGTAAGTGGCGAGTATTACAACCCTTCACCTGTAAATACTAAATAAGCATCTACGATAGCAAGTATATCCTCATGCTTGACTATAATATTTATTCCTAAAAAAAAATGAACAAATTCGGTAGCATCATAACCCGTATTCAGATGTTCCATTTATACCCAGAATACCTGGAAAGCTTTTTTTTTTTTAAATATAAGACCCAGTCAAGGTTAATGCATTGTATGAAGTATTATGTTTATGCTGTTTGTAATGTGGCTGTTATGTTTGTTGAGTCTTCTAAATTTTTTATTTCTTATGACTGATATTTTTAGAGTGTAGGCCGATTATTTTTAGAATGTCCTTTATTTAGCATTTGAGTATTTCTAGTGATCAGATTCAGCCCAGTTGTTTTGAGGTGTAGGTGATACGTACTTTCTAAAAAAAAATCCTTTTAAATTGAAGTATAATATTCATACAGAAAATTACACTCAAGTGTTCAGTTCAGTAGACACATTTTCATGAATTGAACTCACTCATGTAACTGGCTCTCAAATCAAGAAATTGACTACTACCTCCAAAGTCCCCTCTCGTCCTTTTCTGGTCACTACTAGTACTCTCTTGACTTGTAAGACTGCAGATGAGTTTTGCCTATTTTGTACTTTCTGTAAATTGAATCATGCATGATTCGAATGTGCTCTGGATTGTGGTTTCTTTTGCTCAACGTTGTATGAAGTGCAGTTCATCTGTGTTGTTGTGTGTTGTAGATTGTTCCATCTCATCGCTGTATACTGTTGTACTTTTGCATGTATACCATCGTGTACCCATTTCTTGGTTAATGGGGATGTGAGTAGTACCTGGTTTGGGGCTACTGTGAATAGTGCTGCATACGGATACCCTCTTACATGTCTTTCTGTAAACATGGGCGCATTTCTGTTGGGTGCAGACCTAGGGTAGAATTGCTGCGTCGTTAGGTATGCAGATGGGCTTTCAGATATTGCCAGTTTTCTCTAGGGGTTATGCTAGGTTTTCTTTCTTTTTTTTTTTTTTGTCCTCCTCTGTCAGGCGGCACGTGATGTCAGGTTGTCCCTCACTTGTGCTAGGTCGGCTCACTTAGTTGGATGGCAGCCATCAGATCTTTCTAATGTTGAGTGACATTTTCACCTTTGTAATTAGATCTTTCTATTGTAAAGGCATCTTATACCCTTACTATTTAAATAGTAAGCTGTGGGATGATATTTTTGAGATATTTTGAATAATCTCTTTCCCAAAATCTGTTGTCCAATCATTTTAGCATCCTGTGATGTTCCTTGTCTGAATCCATTATGGGGAAGGTGAGAGGGGCTGCAAAATGGTGATTGATCTAATTGTATTATTTTCTTCTACGTTTATCTGAAATTGCATATCTTCTGTAAAGAAGAGCTTTATCTCCATTTACCTCCTCGCCCCCCCCCCCATCTTTTTTCCTTTTGGTATTGCTGTGGGCTCATAGGATTTAAAATTATTATTTTATATTAGAATAAATATTAGTATTTATATTCAGTATTATAATCCATTGTCATCTTTTTTTTTTAATGCTTAAATTGTCCCAAATTTGGCCAGTAGAATTCCCCTTAAGTGAGTCTTTAAGTATTTATTCCCTTTTTTTCTGGTACAATAAGATGTTCCAGACTAATGTTGTATTTTTCTTCTTTCAGATTTGAAATCAGCCTTTCTCCAACCAATCCTAGTTCCTTTTGGTGGAGAATGGTATTTTTGTGCCTGAAACAGGATGCTAGTTATGCTCATTACTGCCATGGTATATGACTGTTGGCTTTTGAAAGTCCAGGCCAGGTGTCTTAGAGAATGTCCCACACTTTGTATTTGTCTGAGTTTTTCCTCCTGGTCTAATTTAACTTACTCCTTTGTTGCCCAGATTTCCTGTAGACTGAAAATGAAGCCTAAATCTTGATTCAGGCTAAACAGTTTTGGCAAACATGCTTCATAGAAGCTTTTGTGTACATCATATTATATAACGATGGATTGTCCCAGTACTGATGCTTGAACACTATGTGAAGGAGGTAACCTCCAGATCTCTTCATTGTAAAGATAAGGTTTTCCCTGTGATTAGCAAGGAATCTGTAGGAGAGCTACTTCAGCACAGATGCATGTCCCTTTCGTCAGCAACCTTTCATGTAATAGTTTTAGTATCCATTGATCTTTGGCTCAATCAGTTCACTAGTGGTTTGTTTAGCTTTTTCTTTTTTAAAAAAAAATGTATTTACTAATAGCTATTCTTTGTTTTAAAAAGGGAGGGAAAGATTTTCCTAATTACTTGAAGATGAACTAGTTGTCTCTTAAGAAGGCAAGGTAAATGCTGAATCCTTTCTCCTTAATTTTACAGTAAGGAGTTGGTGGCAAATTAGTATCCCTCGCTCTCTTTTTTTTCCCCTAAACTATCGCTGCAGAACTCACGGGTGTTTTTATTTCAGTGCATTATAATCACAGTCATTATTCTATTTGATGCTCAAATTGTCCCAGATTTGGCCAATGCAGAATCCTTCAGGATATCCCCTCTGTCCTTTTGATAGGCATCTTTGAGTCTTCGAGTCTTCCTGTTTCCTAGAACAGAAAAGAGAGCCCAGCCTCATCTTACGCACTTCCCAGCCCAGTCTTAGAACCTGCCAGACGTTTTTCCGAGAAGCCCTGATTCTTTTTAATAGCTATTGAATTTAGAGATCAAGAAGAGTTGGGTAGTGTGAGTTTATGTTGATATTTCCAATTCAAGTTGAATATTGTGAAGTTGTCTTAACTTTTCTGATTCCATATTTGTTTCTCTTTGCATTTCTTGATCACATTAGTGTATTTATGAACTTGCTTTATATCATGACATACATAAAATAGATTCAACATTACACAGTCAAGTAACAATACTTATGACAACTGATGAGTGAAGTTTATGATACTTTTGTGATTCTCTTTTTTGTCCCTGGAACATATCCCACTCAGATGTTCCATCAGAATACTGTGTTCAGAAGTCACGTGGAATAATTTCTCTTATGTGACTTAGGTTCATTTATTTCAACTTGCTTTCAGTTTTGGAGTTTGCTTCTTAATTTTAGTTTTTAATAGGTAATATTAGTAATATTAATATTTTTAATAGGAACATCTACATGGTTCCAAAGTCAAAACATAAAAAGAGATACACTCAGAAAAGGGCCCTTTCCGTATCTCCTCCCTCCTATTCCCCTGCCCTCTGGAAATAACCATTTTGATTAGTGTCTGGTTTATCCTTCTAGGGGTTTGTTTTTGTAAAAATAAACAAATACTTCTGAATAAACTTATTTTTCTCCTTTCTTTCACCAAGAGAAACATTCTGTGTACACTCTTTTGCATCTTTGTTTCTTCTCTAAAAACGTATCCTAGGAGTTACTCTCATATCGTATCATAGAGATCCCCCTCGCTCTTTGTTTTTGCAGCTACATATTTTTTTCCTGAGTGGACATCCTGTCACTCATTCATAGGACAGTTTATTTATAGGACAGTCTCCTATTAGTGGACATTTGGCTTGTTTCTAGTCTTCTGCTGTTATAGCTAGTATGATTTTGTCATTTTGCATTTGTGTGAAGGTCTGCTTGTGTGCTTTATCTCACATAGTGCATCAAAAGACAGAAGCTCATATACTTTTGCTGGGTATTGCCAGATTCCCTGCATAACTGTCCCCTTTTGTACTTAAGTACATGAGAGTGCCTTTCTCCACAGCACTCCCAGAAGAGCGTGGTAGGAAATAGGAAACTTCTGTTTTTTGACAATGGATGAGCAATGTATCCTTGATTAATTTTTAAAGGTTGAAAAAAATATTAGGAAGAGGTGTCTTATTTTGGATAACTTCTATGATCAAGGGCTGAAATGTGTAGAATTTTGTATTTCTGTTTTATATAGTTTTATGAAACAGTTAAGAGACTGATGCTGATGATAACAAAAATGAAAGGGAGTAAGCAAAAGCTTTCTGAGGGGTGATGAAGATGGCAGCACTGTCATTATCCCTAGTAACTAGGAATACTAGTAACAGTGTAAATTATGAGGTTTGAAAATGATCTTTTGAACAGTGTCTTTAATGACTCGTATCATTTTTTTCTCAGTGAGAATCTGCCTTGTTAAATTTAGTGACTGAATCCAGGTTATTGCCTTAATAAAATACTTAAGCAGCAAGAATTTAGACCTTGTCTGACTGGTCTATAAGAGATCTGTTTGCACTAAAGAGGTAGGCTTACACTGTGCCTTTTCTTCCTCGTTGTAGAATAAACATGTGATGTGATTCTGTGTACATGTGTGTGTGTATATAGTATCGTAGCTGCATTATTACACAATTAAAAGAAACTTGATTTAGATTTTAAGAGGAATATGTATCCCTATCTCTTTTTTTTGTGAAGTCAAGTCTTTTACCTGAAGTATGATTGGGGTGACAGAGAGTAAACCTGGCTTGAGTGATTTGCTTGTAAGTCACTGTGTGGCAGTGTATTGGGGGTATCTGCTGTCAGGCAGGGAGGGCCCTCTGGTGGCATCATGGCCCTGTGCCTCCTCTTCATTGCCTTCTACCCTTGGGGCTGGGGTGAGGGGCGGGGCAGCTGCTGCCCTTGAATTGTGACTCCTCTGACTTCATTCTTCTTACACGGTGTTGACAGGAGCCCTTCTTGAACTGTTTGTTCCATGGCTTTGTTATCTGCAGCGGACACCTGCCTATCTTTAATATGTCCTTGTTATGGATATAGCTCTACTACAAAGGGTTTCTTCTTGTGATCAGGCTGTTCTCTATCTAATTAGACAGTCAGTTTTCAGGTTTCAGGTCACCCGTGTTCCATGTTTTTATTTTCCTTTCTGGGTCACACATTCACAAATTAGTGACAAGAGAACATAATAATGGGGGATGACAGTAGTTTTGCACCTGTTAGATGTCTTTGTTGGCACCAGAGCCACTTCTCTGGCAGGGATTACAGAGCCCATCATCGTTGCTTCTGTTCGCGTTGTTTAAAACACAGCACTCCTGGACTCCACGGATGAAGATGGTGGGAAGCTTGTCTTAGGCCACAGGACACTTACTCTCTACTTGTTTGTAGATAATGATGATGTTCACAATGTTACTAACCATTTATTATTTTTAAAGGTATCTTTTCTTTTTTAAAAGAAAAAAGATGAACAAACTTTGTTTTTTAGAGCAGTTTTAGGTTAAAAAGCTTTTTTGGAAAGTTCACGTCATATTTGAAACACATATCACTAGGATTAATAAGTAAGTCTGAATTATATATTTTTACTTTAATTTTTAATAAAAAAACCTTTAAAGTGGAACTTTTTTTTAAACATGGAGCATTCCTAGGGTAGAGATAACAGTGCCGTGAACCCTGCCCATATGCCCATCACTCAGCCTCAACACTATCTCAGCACTCAGCCTATTTCCCCTTGCCACTTTTTGTTTGTTGTTTCTGAAATTATGCTCTTTTACCTTTAAATACTTATTTATTTATTTTTTGTTGATTCCATCAGGTAATCTTGTGTAAATTAAAAAATTACAGTGATTGAACTCATTTCAGGCTACTGTGCCTTCCACTGTTTTCTAAATTAGTTCAGAGAACTTCCTACGAGAGATTCAAATATCAGGAGACCTCTACTTCTGAGGGATACTTATTTTGGGGAAAGCTATCTTATATTCAGGTGTAAATGATTAGACAGTAAGTGTGGTAAAGAAAAGGTTGCCATGGGTCCCTTCTGACCCTGTGGAGAAATGGAAGATGGTGGAGTACTAGACTCAAGCCACCAGGTGGCGCACTAGATCTAGGACAGGTTTGCTCTTCCATTCAGGTTCAGCCCTGTCTCAGAGTGGCATGTGTAAGTTGCGTGTTCATAGTCTATGAAGTATGGATAATGCTTTTCTTCTGCCACTTGTAAGAATTAATTGAGTCATTGAACATGATAATTACAAATGATTCTTTGCTTGTTAAAGATTTAAGTGGTTTCTGGAACTTAACCTAGAGGCACTTTCAGCTTTGTTTTTCCTTCCTTCCTTAATAGTCTGACTCTATGTGTATGTACATAACAACAACTTACTTTTAGAAAATTATTCACTGTATCACACTGACATTTTCCTTCAATTATGCAAAGAAACCAGGCAATCATGTATAGGATAGGTGTGTACCAGTTTATAAATAATATCTAGCTGTCATAATTAACAGAATCTGAATGATGGCAAGGTGTGAGCATTTTGAAACATTTTTTATATATTTTCAAGGCCAGGGCTCACTTTGGTTAGTGGCAGAGAAATGTCTCCAAATTTAAGTGCTTTTTACACTGGACCACAGTGTTGCCAAGTGAAAAAGTGAAAGTTGGTGTAGATAATTAACATAGAATAACGACATCAGTGAATGAAATGTTCAGCATAAGGAAATTTTCTAAACAACTGGAACATTTTCATTGTTAAGGTGTTATATACGCTACTCATCTGAAATGACCATCTTTTCCACATGTGTTCTTGCCTGCTTCTCACACAGAATACTGAGCAGGACTTGTCTCAATAATGGCTCTGTTCCCTCGTGAGTGTTACTGCTCTTGCAGTATTTCTGTGTGCCCCGTGCCCTCAGACTACTGCTTTTTTCTCCAAAGTTACTCTGTTTTCATCTTTTTTCCTTTTCTCTTTTTGCTGTCAGTTTTTGCTGTGTTAGCTTGTTTAGTTTTAGCATTCTTGCCTCTTGAACTTGTGGTTTCTTAATGCATTAAAATGTTTATTGAGCACATACTATGTACCAGGTAGTGTTTGAGAGGCATTTGGTACGGTTAGCAAATGAGTAAATAAGTCAGATAAAGATCCCCTGTGTTTGTGAAACTCACATTCTGAAAGGGGAGGAAGTGGTCAGAGGTAGTCATTAAAGAGTGAGCATACTAAATGGATAAATTACACAGTGGGTTAGCAGGGGTAAGTGTTAAGGGGAAGTAGAGCAGGAATAAAGGAGGAGTGGATGTACTAGTTACTGGCTTGGAGACTAGATCACAAAGTTTATTGTTAGTAAAGTAATAGTCAAGGGAAAAGTGGGAAAGGGAGCTGGAGGGGTTCTTCTCCAAGCTGGGGACATAAGCGTCAGGACATGGCTTTTTGATGCCTCCTTTTAACCTTTATTGCTTTCTTCTGGAGTTTGAGTGTCTGAAATTCTGAAGTAGTTTGATAATTGACCTCTGGTTAAGGTATAACTTAACTATAATGGTTATTGTTATACTTATGTTAATACGTACATATTTACATTATTTTCTGGAAGTTGAGGAACAAGACAGGGAAACAGTTCAGTGTCAGGTGGAACGTGTGGCATGAAGTAGACACTGGTTCTGGATTAACCACCTGCAGGAGGGCAGGTGTGCCCCGTGATAAATGATCTGGGTTGAGCGGTGTGAAGATGACACCCGTGCTAGCAGACAGCACTTGTGTGTCTATCATGGCAGACATTTTGGGTCAGAATATCAATAAGTAGCATCACGGATGACAGTGCGAACTCTGGTCAGACACTTGCCTTGAATCTCAGCTTCCCCACTTCTTACGTGTGTGACTGAGCAATTTCCTGATTCCTCAGCTTTCCGCTCTTCAGGCTCTTCATTTGTAAACATGGGGGAAAACAGCACACAGGGTTTGGTGCGAGGAGTAAATCAAGGTACAGGTGCTTGGCTAAATAATTGTTTAAACTTCAGTTACTCCAATGTGGGTAGTGATGAGCCATTAGGAGGCATCAGAGACACCAGGTCCAGGAACAGAAAGTGCTAGCTCTGGCCCAGCCAGCCAGCCAGCATTTGTAAATTAAATTATATTTGTCCTTGTTTTGTTTTTCCATTTTAATTCTAGTATGTGTTTGACTTAAAAGATCTCATATGTTTTCCATTTTAACATTGAATTAGAATTAATCCTTTCGACGGAAAAAAGCAGTCATACTCAAAACCATTCAGTGTGGTTTATCAGCATGTCGGTTTTGTCTTTAAAATCGTATTATACCACATAAAACCTTTAAAAGGTATCATTCAGTGAAGATTTGTATGTGGATTTCTTGACTGCTTTGCTCAGAGCTGGAGACAAAGGAGCTGAGTGTTCCTGTCTTACTCTGCTGATGGAGCTTCTTATTCTGCAAGTAGATCTCCTTTTGAACAAAATAGCTGTGTTTTATTAGACCACCATAATCTGCGGTGTGCTTTGTACTGGTACATCAGCTTATAAAAATACTCTGCCAGAGTCAGAAGAAATACGCAACGTGAAGTGCTGGGAAAGCAGTGGGTGCCCAGTGCACGGCCGTTGAATGAAGGGGCAGCTGAGTTGACTGTTCTCAAGAAACAGCTGGAGAGAGAACTCACTTGCCAAATGGAAAATTACAGGAAAGAAAATAGTGTTCTTGAAACTTGTAATGTGAAGCAAAAGGAAAATTCAGATGATGACAAAGCTCCTGACAGTTGTCCTTTTGTAATAAGTAAAAGCTGAGAGAGAGTGTTGAGAAACTTACCTCCAAGTTAAGCACATTTTAGTGAGTGCAAAGCTCATGTGATGGGGTAATCTTGTTGTGAGTGCAATCTGTCTTTAGTTTTTGTATTTTAGGTCTGCTTTTTCCATTAAATCTGAGGAGCCTCAGGTTTTATGACCTCCTGGTAATGACTCGACAAGTGAACAATGCTACCTATTGATGACTAGCCTAAACAAGGGAAGTTTGTGTTTTTGCTGTGGTCATTCATTTGATACGCCAAATAATTTTAGCTAACTGCTTGCATGATTTTCTTCGTCAGTAGTTATAAAAGTAAAAAATATGTATTATGTACATGATTTTTTATCCAGAGCCTAATTCTGCCTTTAAGAATGTGTAAGAATAGGGAATATATTTGTGTAGGTCTACAAATACTGTCCGTGAAATAACATATATTAGCTTATCTATGATAGTCATTCTAGAAACGGCTCAGATTTATGCTTAGAATGGCTCCCATGTTTCTTTCTCTGAGGCTGTGCAGCAGTGTGATTCTTCTGTTCAATCAATTGTATAAATGTTGAATTCCTAGCATGTTCCAGTCACTGGGGGTGCAGAGATGGATAAGACGTGGTCTACTGCACATTTTAGCTAACCAATAACGTGAATTTTAAAATATTTTTAAAAATTTCTTTTCATAAGTTTGCATTACTGTTTCAAATATTAAAATACTAATAATATTACAGATACGTACCTGGCATGATGTGGAGAAATTTGATCTTGCTTGGAATCAGTCTGATAAGTATGCAGGTAGTACCTGTAACCATTGTTACTGTTTGTTAATGTTATCAAGTATTAGGTTTTTAAACAGTAATTAGATTGCTGACAGTATATTCCATTTCTTAGTGCTTTCACCAGAGAGCTTTCAAAATAACTTTTGTCTTGACTCTGGCTTCCTGCTGATTTTTATTACTAGGTTTTGCGGTTTTCTGTTTATCCCTAATTCATGTCATTCAGATTTTTGGAAGACACCCAGTTTTTCAAGGTCAATTTGAGTTCTTTACCTAACTTAATGCTGTTTAAATGATACCTACTGTTGTCCTCAGTATCTCTTGAGGAGTTGTGCCTCAAAGATAATTCTTACCTGGAGTTTCCCTGCAGGAAATGGGAGGAGTGTGTGGAGGACACAGGTGTTCCTACGGAGTTCTACTGAGAAGGGCACAGGCTCTTTCTTCACTGATACCAGCTCCTGGTTACTGGTGACTGCTGCTTGCTGTTTGTGGCATCCCACCTTGACCAAATGACCCAATTCTACAAATAGCCAGGGGCCATGAAGACAGGTAGAGAAAAAGAAAGGACTATGAATATTCATTTATTTGTTTATCAACTGATTAATCCAATTCACAAATGAATGAATGCACTTAGGCATTTGAACAGGATGTATTTTTTGAGTCCCTCGTATGTGCCAGGCATTATTTTAGCTCTGGGATGTAGCACTGTGAACAAGACAGAGCTAAGTTCTCACCCTCAGGGAGATTATTATAGGCTAGTGAGGAGGGTAACTGAACAATAAGTGTGCAATATAGTGTCAGGATAATACATGCTAACAAGAGAAATGAAGAGGGGAGGGGTAGAGAGTGATGGTGATGATAATTACATCAGGGTGTCAGGAGGAGGCTCTGAGGAGAGGGGCTCCTTGGGAGACACCCAGATAAAGAGCATGCCTGTCTTTGGGTGATAAGTTTCAGGCATGACCTGTTCTCAGAACAGCAGGGACATTGATGAGGCTGGAAAACAAGGCATGGGACATCTTTCTTATCTACATTGCTTGTGAAAGTTATTTTTTTTTTCTTTTAAATCTCCTCTTCCTTTTTGCCATTGATTGGCTGAATTTGTAATTATCATAAAAATGTGTTTTCTTGTAGACTTGTTAATTGCTCTGTTTCCTTGTTACCTGAGCACCTCTATGTCACTGTATTTTAGTGTGGTTTTATAACACTGAGACTTTACTGCCTTCCTGGTGAGTTTTGATTAACGGTGGTGTTAAGTCCTTTGTAAAATGAAGGGAATCATGGATTGGAATTCTGGGTTCTAACCCTAAGTTTTGCTGCTGACTGAAATAATGTAGCATTTCTGGACCTCGGTTTATCTAGATGTAAACTAAGGGAGCTGGACTAGATAACTGCCAAGATTTCTCTTAGCTGTAAAATTCTGAGGTGTCAATGAATTTTAGAAAAAATCCCCAGGAGGAACTCAATAGTTTTTTGTTTTTATTTCCTTTTTTAAAATTAATTTTTAGGTTTCCATACAGTGAAGTGCACAGATCTTAGGTATGCAGCCTGTTGAATTGTTACACAGGTACGTGCTCCTTACAGTCACCCCCCAGGCTGAGAGAGAGAGGGTTTTCAGCATCCTAGAAGGCTCCTTCATGCTTCTTCACGCAACTGCTGTTCTCACTTCTGCCATCATAGATCAGTTTTGCGTGTCCTTGAGCTTCGTATAAATGTAATAATACAGTATATACTCTGTCTTCTTTTACTCAGTGTTCTGTCTGTGAGATTTGTATGCATTTTGCACAATTTGTTCTATTTTTGGTGGGCATGTGGGATGTTCCCAGTTTTAGGCTATTATCAGTAAAGCTGCTTTGAATGTTCTTGTACATATCTTTTGATGGACATAACACAGTTCTCTTGGGTAGATAACAAGAGTTAAATTGCTTGATCGCAGGGTAAACATACTTAGCTTTTGTGAATACTCTCAGTTTCCATAGTGGTTGTACCTTGTGCGAATTCTCATTGTCCTATATCCTCACTAGCATGTCACCAACTTTAATTTTAGCCTTTCTGGTATTTAGTGGTATTATATTTGGGGTTTAATTTGCCTTATGATCACCTTTTTGTAAATTTATGGCCATTTGAATATCCTCATTTTTGCAAAGTTGCCTGTTTAAGAGTTTGCTCCACCTTTAAGAAATTGGGCTCTCATGTTGTTTCTCCTTATGGATTTTGAGAGTTCTCTATTTTTGGATATGGGTTCTTTCACCTACAGTCATTCCTCAGTATGCGTGGGGGGGTTGCAGGATCCTCTGCAGATAAGCACAATCTGCAGATGCTCCAGTCCCTTATATAAAATGGTGTAGGATATTTGCGTATAACTCATGCAGTCCTCCTCTGTATACATTAAATCATCTCTAGATTACTTATAGTATCTACACAGTGTGAACTCTGTGTAAATAGTTACCAGTGTGGGCAGATCCAAGTTTCACTTTTTGGAACTTCTGGGAATTAAAAAAAAAAATTTCCATCCATTTCTGTCTGTGGTTGGTTGAGTCTGTGGATGCAGAATATGGAGGGTCGACTGTATATGTATATTCTAAATATCTTTTCCCCAATATGGAAATGCCTATAACAATGCAATCCTAGGAAAATACTATATTTAGAAGAATGCAGTTTAAAAACTTTTTTGTTACATCTTGGAACACTCAATGTACAGACTAAGAAAGCAGCAGTTTTAAAGATTTCTTATTACATAAAATTTTGGTCCCAAAGTAGACTTTTAAAAAATCCTAAGGTACTTTTTCTTTTAAACACACTTGTAAAATTATTTCCACACTTCTTATGTGATGTTTTAATATTTTGTGCTAGTCCTTAATTTATTTGGTGCTGTAACAAGCAGGTCTTTAAGTCATAGGGTCCTGTAGCAGAATGACTCTCCCATTAGAGAAGCGGAAGATTCTGGACTCAGCACATCCTGTCACCAGCACTTGAGTCTGTCTTGTAATTATCATAAAAAGCTATGTGTTTTGGTATTCCTTTTGATGACTTTGCCAAGAACTCCTTTCTTTGCATTTTGATGTGAACTCGCTCTATATGGTGATTTTGTTTGCTGCTGGTAATGTTGAAAAGCAACCAAACTCTTTGAGTTCATTCTCTTTGAGCTGTAGAACTATGACATTCTTATCTGGGTTTATAGATTGATGTTGCAAGTTTAACCTTTCAATTTTAGAAACAGCAACACCAGAGTTGCCAGTAGTAAACAATGAATGAACTTTTAGTTAAGTTCAGATATATACCATTTGTGTTATTAGATACAGAGCCGTTGTCTATAAAACATAATTATTAAAATGAACACATGAGGTGGGTGTTAGTGAATGACTTAATTATAGCCCAGGTCCCTGTTGCTCTTAGAAATTGGGGAGAGAGTTGTAAGTAGTGAAAGCATATGCACTGAAGTAGTTCACTAATTAGGATGTGTGGCAGCAAGCTGTGGAATCAACACTTAGGGCAAAACATTTATAACTTGTCTGTGTATTAATGTTACGGGCTTTTGTGATTCGGGGCAGATGTTAATCTTTCAAGAGACATTTGTTGTAGTTCCTTCCATGGTGTGGGCTTGAGCATTAGCCCCTTCATCAGTCCAAAGTGCTAAATCTTGCGAGGATCCCCTTGAGGGATATTATTGGGTAGGAACCTTCTCTCTTAAAGGGGGAAAAAGAGCCATTGATTCATTGATAGTTTATGTTAGATTTTTCTGACACTGCCATACTCAGTATTTTCAGTGAGCATTTCAGTTAAGTATAGATTGGGGAAAATGATTCAGAGCTGGCAGGGACCAGTGTTTCCTAGAATGAATTTTGTCAAATGTTGTCTGTGGAATATTAACAAATGTTACTTGAAACTAAAAACCAAGCAACTAACCAACAGAACTCTTTGGTCATGTAACTTTGGAAAGCAGTAGATTAAATGGAGTTGAAGGGGTTTTTGTTTTCCCAACCTTTTGGAGATATAGTTGACATATAACATTGTGTGCCTTTAAGTGTACAACATACTGATTTGATACGCATATGTTGCAGCATGATTACCAGCATAGTGTTAGCTAACACTTCCATCGCACACATGATTACCATTTCTCTTTGTGGTAAGAACATTCAAGATCTACTCTCTTAACAACTTTTAAGTATATAGTACAGTATTGTTCTGTATAATCACAGTGCCGTGCTTTAGATCCCCAGAACTTATTCATCTTGTAGGGTTTTTCTTTGCAGAATTTCTTCGAGCCCTTAATTTGTCAGTATACCTTGTACTTTTCCAAGATGAGGAAGGGGACGTGAGACAGCAACAGTACGCAGCATTTCCTAAGTTTATTTGGCTGTGGAATCATCTTTTAGAGAGTTTTTTAGGAGCTTGGCGTTTGGTCATGGAATCATTCTTCAGAGAGTGTCTCAGGAACTTGGCATGCCACAGGACACCATTTGGTGAGAGTGGTTAGGCTGGAATCATTTTGTAGATAGAAAACTAAGGCCCAAATAATTTACGTTACTCAAGTAGCTTGAGCTAGTGAGATTCCAGATTGCCCAGCTCTGAGATCACTGTTCTTTCCGTCAGCAAAAAAGGAGATTTAATGGCTCAGAAGAGATAGGTTTAAATATGCTAGAATGTAAATAAGGTTTTCATTGTCATCTTTTAAGACTTATTGAATCTTAATGTCATGTCCAAGGTTCTAGGTCTAACCAAAAAAGGTAGTAACAAGTGGTTAGTTCTTTGAGCTGCATTGCTAACAAATGGAATAGGGAATAGCTGTAAAAATGAATTTGGGGAATTATCTGTATCTGATCTTTTTACTCCTCACTAGAATTCGGATAAACAGGATCTTAGTTCTCAAATCTTAGTTTTGACTTCTTATTAAGTACAGATTTAATTGTCATTCTGTTGACTTTTTAAATGGGGCCAGAAAGGTGTCTAGCTTAATATAATTTAGGCTCTCCATTAAAGCTTCCAAATTCCTGATAGAAAAACTTAATGTTTTACATTGAGTTATGATTTAGATTGATAATCGTAAATTTTAATTAATTTATTTATTTTCTAATTAAAGTATAGTCAGTTACAAGTTGTCAACTTCTGGTATACAGCGTAATGTTTCAGTCATACATATACATACATATATTTGTTTTCATATTCTTTTTTCATTATAGGTTACTACAGGATACTGAATACAGTTCCCTGTGCTATACAGAAGAAATTTGTTTATCTATTTTATATATAGTAATTAATATTTGCAAATCTTGAAGTCCCAGTGTATCCCTTCCTACCCCCTTTCCCCCAGTAACCATAAGTTGGTTTATGTCTGTGAGTCTGTTTCTGTTTTGTGAATAAGTTCATTAGTGTCTTTCTTTTTTTTTTAAGATTCCACATATTAGTGATATCTTATGGTATTTTTCTCTCTCTTTCTGGCTTACTTCACTTAGAATGACATTCTCTGGGTCCATCCATGATGCTGCAAATGGCATTATTTTATTCTCTTTTATGACTGAGTAGTATTCCATTGTATAAATATACCACAGCTTCTTTATCCAGTCATCTGTCAGTGGACATTTAGGTTGTTTCCATGTCTTGGCTATTGTATATAGTGCTGCTGTGAACATAAGGGTGCATGTATCTTTTCAAGTTAGAGTTCCCTCTGGATATATGCCCAGAAGTGGGATTTCTGGATCATATGGTAAGTCTATTTTTAGTTTTTTGAAGAATCTCCATGGTGTTTTCCATAATGGCTGCACCAAACTACATTCCTACCAGCAGTGTAGGAGGGTTCCCTTTTCTCTATACTGCTCCAGTATTTATCATCTGTGGACTTTTTAGTGGTGGCTATTCTGACTGGTGTGAGGTGATACCTCATTGTAGTTTTGATTTGCATTTCTCAGATAGTTAGCGATTTTGAACATTTTTTCATGTGCCTATTGGCCATTTGTATGTCTTCATTGGAGAATTGCTTGTTTAGGTCTTCTGCCCATTTTTGGATTGGGTTGTTTGTTTTTTTCTTATTAAGTTGTGTGAGCTGTTTATATATTCTGGAAATTAAGCCCTTGTCAGTCTCATCTTTTGCAAGTATTTCCTCCCACTCCATAGATATCATTTTGTTTTGCTTATGGTTTCCTTTGCTGTGCAAAAGCTTATAAGTTTAATTAGCTCCGATTTGTTTATTGTTACTTTTATTTTTGTTGCTTGAATAGGCTGCACTAGGAGGACATTGCTAAGATTTATGTCAGAAAATCTTTCACCTATGTTTTCTTCTAGGAGGTTTATACTGTCTTGTCTTACATTTGTCTTTAATTAAGCCATTTTGAGTTTACTTTTGTGTATGGTGTGAGGAATGTTGATAATCATAAAATTTCAAATATTTTATTATTTTATAGCCTAAAATAATCAGACTTGTCCCCTAACAATTTGTAAGAAAGTACCACGTAGTAGGGTGAAAGGCTGAGGAAATAGGACCAGCAGAAGCATTTTGTTAATGCATGGAAATTTTGGATAATCTGTGTGAGCTATTATAAGACTTAGAATTCCACTTTGACAAATAGGTACATCTCACTGATGTTCTTTGGTTTAGAAAAATAATTGTGGCTTATTTTATAAAAATTACTGTTCAGTATGCCTTTTTAAAATACAGGAATTTAGCATGGTTCCTTATTAAACAGAAAAGGCATTTCAGGAACATATTAGCTTAAATTACTTGTGTGTTAAATAGTTTACATTACAGGGATAAATAGTTGATTATAGTTTTACTGGGCTATCTTGACAAAGTTAGTAGTATGTATTTTTCTTTTTATTCTCCCACCCCACCGCACTCCACCTCCAGTAACCAGCATGGTTAATAACAAGTCTTGGAAAAAAGAATTACTAATTGCAACTGACAGGAGGTTTAACTACAATTTTGTGTGCTTGGAAAACTGTTTAGAAAATTTGGGTAAGCATAAAGTGCTTGAGAAGGTGCTATGAGACAGGCTACCAAAGATGAGAGAATAATGGTATCGAGAGTAAGAATGGTGAGTAAGAATGCTTTAAGAGAAGCAACGTCAGTAACTGTGCATCAGTAGCACTGATCTGTGTGTATCTTTTTTCCCTTTTTATTTTTATTTTATTTTTTCTTCCAGTTTTATTGAAAAATAATTGATATACAGCACTATATAAGTTTAAAGTGTACAACATAATGATTTGACTGACGTATGTCTTGAAATGATGATCTCAGTAAGTTTAATGAAGATTCATCATCTCATACAAAATTAAAGAAATAAAAAAAATTTTCCCTGCAATGAGAACTCTTAGGATTTACTCTCTTAAAAACTTTCATATATAACACTCAGCAGTGTTAATTATATTTATCATATTGTACATTACATCCCTAGTACTTACTTTTTGATTGCCTTCATCCAGTTTCCTCTCCCCCACCCCTTCCTCTGGTGATCACAAATCTGATCTCTTTTTCCATGAATTTGTTTGTTTTTGAAGTATAATTGACCTACAACACTGTGTTAGTTCCTGTTATACAACACATGATTTGATATTTCTGTCATTTCAGAATAATCACCATGATAATCTTAGTTATGATCTGTCATTACACAAAGATATTACATAATTATTGGCTAAATTCCCCACACTGTATATTTCATACCTGTGACTCATTTATTTTGCAACTGGAAATTTTGTACCTCTTAATCTCCCTTACCTATTTTTTACTCCCTCCATCCCTTCCCCTCTGGCAACCACCTGTTAGTTTTCTATAATTCTTTCTGTTTATGTTTGTTCATTTGTTTTGTGTTTTTTTTTAGATTCCACATATAACTGAAATCATACAGTATTTTTCTTTCTTTGTTTGACTTCACTTAGATTAATACCCTCTAGGTCCATCCATTTGTTGCAAATGGCAAGGTTTCATTTTTTATGGCTGACTAATATTCCATCATGTGTGTGTGTTTGTGTGTGTGTATTATCACATCTTCCTTATCCATTCATCTATTAATGGGCACTTATGTTGCTTCCATATCTTGGTTATTGTAAATAATGTTGCAGTGAACATATGGGTACATATATCTTTTTGAATTAGTGTTTTTGTTCTCTTTGAATAAATATCTGAGTGGAATTGCTAAATCATAGGGTTCTTCTATTTTTAATCTTTTGAGGAACCGCCATACTGTTTGCCTTCATGGCTGCGCCAGTTTACATTCTCACCGACTGTGCACATAGATTCCCTTTTTTCCACATCTTTGCCAACCCTTTTTATTTGTTCTCTTTTTGGTAATAGCCATTCTAATAGGTACGAGGTGATACCTCATTGTGGTTTTGATTTGCATTTCCCTAATGATTAATGATGTTGATCACTTTTCATGAGCTGTTTGGCTTAAGTTTTCTTCTAGACATTTAAGTCTAGAAGAACTTACATTTATCTTACATTTAAGTCTTTAATTCATCTTAAATTTATTTTTGTGTGTGATGTGAGAGTAGTCCAGTTTGATTCTTTCACATATAGCTGTTCGGTTTTCCCAGCACCATTTGGTTAAGAGGCTGTCTTCTCCCTTTGTATATTCTTTGATTTTTGCCATTTTGATTACAGTGTGTCTGTATGGTCTTCTTTGGGTTGATCCTGTTTGGACTGCCTGTGCTTCCTGGACCTAGATGTCTGATTCCTTTCCCAGGTTAGGGAAGTTTTCAGCTATTTTGTCTTAAAATATGTTCTCTGCCCCTTTCTCTCTTCTCCTTCTGGGACCCATATAATAAGAATGTTAGTACATGTAATGCTGTTACAGAGGTCTCTTAAACTGGCCTAATTTCTTTTTACTTTTTATTCTTTTTTCTGTCTTCCAGCTTGCTGGTTCTTTCCTCTCTGTCATCTCATCTACAGTTGATTCCGTATAGTGTACTGTTTATTTTAGTTAATGTATTCTTTATCTCTGTTTGGTTCTTTTTTATATTTATATTTTCTCTTTGTTAAAAACATCTAACTTCTCGCTCTGTTTATCCATTCTTCTCCCGAGTTCTTTGAGCATCTTTATGATTATTACCTTGAGCTCTTTATCAGATAGATTGCTATCTCCACTTCACTTAGTTCTTCTGGGGTTTTATCTTATTCTTTTGTTGGAAACATATTCCTCTGTCACCTCATTTTGCCTTATTTGCTGTTTTTATTTCTATGTATTTGGTAAGTTGGTTTCATTTTCCTCCTCTTCCAGGTACAGCAAAGGAGACACTCTCACAAATGAAAGTTTTGTACATTTACCAATGTAAATGTTTCTTGTGAAGGAGCAACTCCTACTTGGTTTTCAGAGTTTTTCCTAATTCTGCTGTTTCTTAGAAAATAACCAGCTTAAAATAATATTCTAAAGGGACACATTTTGGGGTGGCGAATTCTGCTCCCCTGCCTTATAACAAGCTCTATTTTTTAGAGAAGTTTTAGATTCACAGTAAAATTGAGCCATTTTTTAATACTGATCTGACATCATGGTGGTATTTGTTAAAAGATATGTATTTCTTCTGTCAGTTTCAGTGTATATGCAAAATGTATTTTGCAATTATATTTCCTTTTTGTGGTTGTTCTGAGTATTAATTACTTGTACTAAATATAATATGTGTCATTTCATCAGGAAAGAATTTACTAAGTAATTTGACTGAAGGGAAATCACAGTGGCTTTTTCTGGTGCACTAATTGAGATGAAACATTTTTCAACCTTTTTCATGTCCTGTGTATAGGATAGTGAACATCTGCCCTGTAATTTGTTATTCTGTTTATACTGCTTTGCAAACTAAGAACTTTATATATTTCATGTTTTGGCAGCTTCAAACAAGAAAAAAATTTTTAGGTCTATTTTGAAAAGGCTGCAACAGGAATGTTACATATATACATAACAAAGATGTGTGTAAGTTGTTGGAGCTTCAAGCAGACAATAGTTTTCTTGCAGAGTATTTATATGCTACTCTATCATTATTTAAAGTGACTTCTGTCGATGAAAAATTAATCAGCCTAGTCGATCTAAGAAACAAATGGAAAATTTTATTCGAGCTAAATTGAGAATTATAACTCCAGGTACAGCCTCTCAGAAAGCTCTGAGAACTCTTCTGCCAATTAGAAGTCAAAGCACAGTTATATAAGTTTTTTGACATAGGAGGCTGTACGGTAAATGATGTATTGTTGACAGTTTACACGATCCAGATCTATAAGTACAAAGTGGTGGGTCGTGCGACCCCCTTACAAGAGCAGGAAGGAATGTTGTCTTTTAAGCAGTTGTCTTACTGGTATAGGAGGTGTTGCTTCTTATTGTTGAGCGGATATTTCTGCCCACGGGGGAGGTTTGGCCGATGCATAATGCAGACACACAGTGCACAGCAGAGGGGAGAGAGGAGGCCAAAGGGCAGAGAAAAACTTATGTTTTAATTTTTCTTATGTTGCCATAAAACGTGAATTTTATCTCACACTTCCGTCATAATTGATGCATTAATTATGACTGAACCATACTACTTCTAAATTCTAAAGTATAGCGTGTATAATATAGTTAGCATGCACATATTGAAGAAAAGCATAGAAAAAACACTACAGTAGTAAATTTCTCATTTTAAAATGAAGATTCACCATGCTTCATTTTTCTCCACTATTAAAACTGGATAGTCTTTCAGTGGTTACTTTTTGCCCTTGGGAGGAAGTGTAGATGTCATTTTGTGCTGGGCTATTATAAAAAGAATCCAAGACAACAGACGTTGCACTTTAAATTTCAGTAGAATTGTGTGCTTTATATCAGCATTATGAAAATTTAAAATTTGGTATATCTTGCACTTTCAGAAAGTTCTTTTTAATAGTTAATTGAATTGCATATTAATATTATATAAATTAAGGAAAGAATCTCACAGTGTCTGTATTTTAGTATACCCTGTCGTCTAAGGCCTAGATGATACTAGGTAATTACTTGGCTTTGGAGTTCACTACTAATGTTTTAGGAATGTATTTGCTTTAGTTTTGGTGGAAGGAAGTGTCTGATATACTTTTTCAACTTTATTATGGAAAACTTTAAACATTCACAAAGTAGAGAGTCGTGCACTGAGTCCTCATATATTCATCTCCTATCCTCACTGGTTTAATATAAAGGCTCTCCTTGTTTTATCTGCACACTCCCTACCATCCCTTTCCTCCTGAACCCCCAGTGATTTTGAAGGAAATCCCAGACATCATGTAATTTCACTGAGAAATATTTCGGTGTGTATCTCTAAAAGAGAATCAAATTATCTGTATTCCCAGGGAGAACTAGCTGGCTTTGTTGTGGAGAGGAAGTTGAAGAGTGCTTGGAAACAGGCCTGCCCCTGCGTTTTATTGTAGTTAATTTCCATTCAGAAAGATCCAGGGTTTATACTACTTTATTATTACAATAAGTCTCAAAAGATTTCAAATGTTGATTTTGTAAATAACATCTCAGAAAACATGAATTACCATCATGAAAATGTATGAAGTTATGTGACAGTCCTTATTTCAGAGCTAACCTACAATTTGCTTTGTCATTTTTTTCATGGCTTCTCCCCCCTCCAAAATTTGTTCCTTTATTTAAATACCATGAAAGAGTCAGCAGGTTAATACTTAGTTTCAGATGAAATTTATAAAACTCTGTTTCAGAGAAAGAGAGAGCAGAGAGAAAAAAATATGCATATGGGGCTGAAAAAAAGAGGAAGGGCAGAACAGGGTAAACATCATAGGCTGGGTACCAAATTGTGGGGAGGGAACTCCTTTCATCCACCCTCACTCACCCAACCTCCTTTCTTGGTCTTGACTGTTTAATTTCTCTCCCTTCTTGGTTTCTCCTTTGATTTGCATATTTTTCTTCTCTTGGCATGTACTTAACTTTGCCTCTGGCATTTATGATCAGGAAGATTGCTGATTCTTCTCTTGGGGAAGGTTTTATTATGTAGGGGTTGTGAGATAAAATTTTAAAGAACAAAATATTTTAAGACTAGTTTTGTTGTGCTTTATCTGTTTTTGTACAGAGTTTTAAAAATGTTTCTTTAAGTTAATTCAAATAGTTGGGTACCTACTATGGGCTAGATTGAACTTTTCTATATTTTGTGAATGAATTATACAGTGTAAGACATTATATACAGACATTTAGGTTTACTCTATGTGCTCCTTTTGAAAAATTTTGTAATAATTTTTCATTTTTTGTTCTCTTTTGCTGCTCTTTTATTGGATGAAACTGATTCTATTCAAATGTGATTCTGCAGTTCACCAGATTCCTTTGCAACTCACCTTTGGAGGTAAGAGTTTACCCACTGACCTTAATACTAGAAGTGCTAGTTGAACATCATTCTTGGTATCTTTTGTGAAGCATTCATTTGATAATTTGAGTGATCTTTTTTGTCATGATATATTCTTCAATACCAGTAATGAGATGAATGCAGACTTTGTTTTATAAGAACTCCTATAAGTTACAGAGCTATCAACCTTCATAACAGGTTGTCGCCTCTTTTTAAGTACATTTTCTTTTTAATTGGTAGAGTGAAATCATTCCATTTTGAAGAGCCTTATGGTATTGCCTTACTCCCATGACTGTCTCACCCTGGCCTTATCCTCTGTGAACTGCCCTAGTGTGGAAGGAGAGCCGGAGAGGTCTGGGCAGAGGCTGTCTCAGGGAGGTTTCAGTTGATTTGAGAGCGCTTTTTAAAATCCATGAATTAATTAGCGAAGAGCAAAGGATTTACCTTTAATTGAACTTCATTGTAACACAGGCACTATCCTAGGTGCCCAGTTCACTTTCTCATCTAATCCTCGTTAATGATAACCCGAGAACCAGATGTCAGTGTGAGCTGTGGCTGATAAGGAATTACTTGGAGAAGATGGGCGAGACTTTGGGAAAGGAGTGGGAAAGAGGAGGCATCCGGATGTGTAGAGGGACATTGATACTACTTTTGCCTATATTAAGACATAAACGCAGAATGCAAAATTATACGTGCAAATCTCAATTTAAAAACAATTTAAGCATACAGAAATTAGTTAGAAAGGAGATAAACAAAATGTTAACGTTAACTACAAAATGTTTTACCTCTTGCTCTTCCCATGAAGAAGTCACTTGGGGGAGAATGGGATACCTTGGTAGGTTTTAAGTGATGGCTCTTGTAGTCAGTGTTTGATTGAGATGAACGTGAGGGAACTCTCTGACTGATGTGGGAACAGGGTCTTGTCTTGGAAGAAAAGGGACTGGTAGGAGCTTAGATGAAGAGATAATGTTGATAATGCTTAAGGCTGGCCTCTAATTTAAGTAAGAGCTGAGGGGAGTAACCAGAAATAGGAGTTTTGAGCAGACGGCAGTGAGGCTGGGCTAGCTTACCTCCACAGGTATAAATACGGAGGACCGGAGCTTGATGTGCACTTCACTGGGGCAGAGTAGCGGTTTGGAGATGTTACTAAACAATGGCAAAGATGCTTTTAAGTAGACCTCACTGATACACTTTCCCTAGATGTAAGCTCAGAGAGGACCGCGTTTTTCTTGCTTCCTTATGTGTCCTTGTATAGTTAATACTACACAGGAGGCACTGAATAAGTATTTGTTGAAAGAATAAATAAGTAATCTAGGTACAGTACAGTTGAGGCTAAAAGTAGTATGCTTTTTTCTGTAATTTGACAGGATGCAGCTGAAAGCACACAAGGTCTAATATTTCTGTTTCAATGTGGTTAATAGTCTGTTTTCTTAGCTAGATTGTAGCTACTTAAGATCAGTGTCTGTCTTTTTCCAAAGGATGCTCTCAGGTATAAATAGGACTTGGAATGGTGCCAACCGTACACCTAGAGTTGTACCAAACATGTTTTTAAATTACATCTTATTATTCAGGTTAAATATTGGGGATCTTTGTGTAGAAGCTTTAATCTTTGGTGAAAAGTAGATGGGAAAGTATCATGATCAAAGTTTAGTGATCGTTCCTGCATTTCCTGTCTGATCTGCTTTCTCCATTTAATGACCTGGAGCTGTATTTTACCTCGGCTAAATTGATCTTTTTCCTTTCTGGGCTTGTGGACATGGAGGAGGAAAAATAAAATAAAAGATGGCTAATGTGCTTTTCTTTTCTTGAAGTATTTGGGAAATACTTTGAGGGCATACTGTTGATATGTTTCTAGCCTGGAAT
Source organism: Camelus ferus (assembly GCF_009834535.1). Taxonomy (NCBI): domain Eukaryota; kingdom Metazoa; phylum Chordata; class Mammalia; order Artiodactyla; family Camelidae; genus Camelus; species Camelus ferus. The sequence goes on from NC_045706.1 coordinate 9,214,426, forward strand.
TTCACAGGGGCCACTGGATGGCATGGTTGGTGCTGCTACCCCCAGATCTCCAGCAGCACTGAGCTCAGGATTCTGCTCCTTTGCTACCACACAGAACCTGAGATCCAAAGCAAAGCAAAGCAAAGGCAGGAGAATGTTGAGAGTCTCTAAACGTTTAAAATGGTGCTATTAAGCTTATGCTTCAGCTGGAGAAGGAAAATTGCAAACATGGTAAGTACCCAGATACCTTACCTAAGTTTGAATACAAGAAAAATAATTCAGGTAGAGACAATAAAATACATGAGGTTTGCAGTTGAATATGAAGGTGACTTTTAGTTTCATTCTGTCCACAAAACTACTGTGAATGACCCATGTCCCTTTGCTGTAAGTCCTAAACAGTTAACTGCCCCTGGGATCTAACGAAATTGTCAGGTTATAGTAATTACATCAGTAATTTGATCTGCTGTCATTTGAATGGAGCCATGTGTGGAGAGTCAGTTACTTCCCTCTGTGGGGCTGACCCTTTTACATTCCTGTGAGCTGAAGACTAATAGAGCTCATTAAGCTTTATAGGAAAAGAGCTTTTATCACCTCGTCAAGTCAGGCCACATACTTCCATTATATTCCTAATTTCACGTGGCTCTGTAGTTGGTGATGTGCGTTCCCCTGCTAGGTTTACGTCGGATCTCTCCCTTACAGACATTTTTATTGACATTTCTAAGCCTGAATTACATTTTGTGTGGCACCACATACAGATGTCTTCAATTAAATGTAGGTAAATAAAAGGGATTATGTATCAGAGGCTAAAAGATTCTTGAAATTCTCTTCTAAGTCTGAGTTTGCCAGCCAGTCCAGTAGGGTGCAGTCTTATCATCATTTTGGAGGTAGAGAACCAGGGAAGAGGCATTTGTGAGAAAAGTTAAATCATTTGGGAATGTGGGTCACTTAGGATTCTCTTCAAGGATGTCCTAGTCCTTCATTCCAGGTCAATTGGAATCTTTTTCATTAGCAGTTACCAGTTTTTCGAGAAGTTGCAACTGTAGTATATGGGAGTACTATGCTTATATGCTTATATTATTTTAATTTTCACAGGATGTCTATGAGGTAATTATTTCCAGTTTCTTTATGAAGAAAATTGAGCCCTAGAGAGGTAGTTTGGTTGAGTTCACTATTGCAGCTACTAGTATATGACAGCAATAAGCTTTGAGAGTCTAACATTACATGAAATGATGACAGTATTTTTTGAAGGAAGACAGTGGTACGTTTCAGGTGTGCCAGCCTTGGCGCTGTTGCCATTTTGGGTTGGATAAGTCTTTTTTTGTGGGCGCCGTCTTGTGTGTTGTGTGGTTCTTAGCAACATCTCTGGCCTCTACCCAACAGATGCTAGTAGCATCTTCCCCATGAGTTGAAGCAAAATGTCTCCAGACTTTGCCACATATCCCTGTTAACAACTACTGCCCTAGAGCAGCCTTAACAAAAAAGAGCAGAGAGAGTTAATAATCCAATGGTGATGACAGTAGCAATGATAACATGTTTTCAGACTCACAAAAGGTGGAAAAAAGGAACGGTGAACAAAGGACAGGTGAGACAAATAGAAAAGAGAGCAAAATGGTCCACTTAAACTCAGCCATGTCAATTAGTACATTAATTATAAGTGATCTAAGCCAAAAATCTGCTGTATGGAAATGTTTTATATCTACTCTGTCAAAAACATGTGTGTATCCACTGGTCATACACAGCCACTGAACTCTTCAGGAACTGAATTGAAAAACTTTTAAATTTTAATTAACTTATGTAGCCACATGTGACCAGTGGCTATCCTGTTGGATATAGTACAGGTCTAAACACTCCAAATGAAAGTCAGAGATTGTCAGACTAGATAAAAGAAAAAAAGCAAAATCTACCTTAAATATGAAGATATGAATATGTTTAAAGTAAAAGGCCAGAGTAAACTATACCAAGTGAATACTAATAAGAAAGTGGAGTGACTATTCATACCTAACAAAATAGACTCAGGGCAAAGACTTTTAACAGAAGGAAAGATGGACATTTCATAATGATAACATGGTCAGTTCATCAAATGAAGACACAGCAATCTGAAATGTTTTTCACTTAATAACAGAACCTCAGAATACATGAAATGAAACCTAATGGAACTGAAAGGAGAAATAGTCAAATCCACAGCTATGGTTGGAGACTTTAGGACAACTTTCTCGGTAATTGATAGAACAATTAGACAGAAAATTGCAAGGAATATAGAAGATTTGAACAAAACTATCACACAGTTCTACTTAGTTGGTATCTATTGAACACTGTACCCAACAATGAAAAAATACATATTTTTTCAAGTACTCAGGGAATGTTCCCTAAGATAGATCATGTGCTGTACCATTATGCAAATCTCAGTAAACTGAAAAAGATTGAAATAATCTCTGTTCAAAATGGAATTTAATTAGAATCAATAACATAAGGAACTCTCATAGCTTAGTAATAAGACAATGTAGTTTAAAAACTGGATAAAAGATTTGATTATATATTTCACCATGAAGACACAAAAATGGTTAATAAGCACAAGATGCTTGCCATTCATTAGGGAAATGCAAATTAAAACCACAATGAGATACCAATATAAACCCACTAGAATGGCTATAATCAAAAGACAATAAGTGTTGGAGAGATATGGAGAAATTGGAACCCTCGTATGTTGCTGGTGGGAATGTTAAATAGCATAGCCACATTTTGGCAGTTCCTCAGAATATTAAATATGTATGACCCTGCAACTTCACTCCTAAGTGAAACGAAAATATACGTCCAAACAAAGACTTGTATGTGAACTCTCACAGTAGGGTTATTCATGATGGCCCAAAGCTGGAAACAGTTCATATGTCCGTCGGCTGGTGAATGGATAAGCAAAATGTGGTGTTACCATACTAATACTATTCAGCAATAAAAAGTACTTTAGATGGCTCTGGTAGATATCAAGAAGTCACCAGTGGCCAGAATTGGGAAGAGGGAATGGCTGTTACCTAAACTGGGTCCTGTAGAAATGACGGGAGTTTGCAGAGGTAGCAGTGGAGGGGTGAGGTACGTATAAGGTTGAGTTGCTAAACTTGGATACCTTTTTGCCAAGTCAGTCTTCCTTTAGCAAGTAGTGGTGTTCATCATTACTCCAAGGATCTTTCCATTGTGTTAAAAATTGAGGTCATCTGCCTTGACAATTTTCATTGCCCATTAGATGTGCATGAATACTTAAGAAAATGTTTGAATGGTAAATCCTGGCATGGATTAGTTTCCATGGGGATGTCAGTCTTGCTTGATGTTGGCAATCATTGAGTTCTAAATAAAAATATCAGTTTGGATGGTCACCGTGGGATGTTTTTTTCCTTCTATAAGAAAGATTGGAAAAGCAGGAGCCTCAAATTGAATTGACATTTAGTGAGGGCTCACGTTAGGATAATCACTCTTGATTCTGAGGTGTTCGTTGCAGTGCTCAGTACATACTGACTGATCTGTAGAATTGACAGGTTTTGGATTCTATTACTTTTCCTTTTGAGTGTTTAGATAGTATCTCACTAAAAGTCTTTGTTGGATGTTTAGGATTGGATATATAAAGAGAAATATAAATAAAGTACAAGGAAATGTCAAAGTAAACAGTTACCAGGTTAACATCTTAATTTCTATTTGTTCTACAGTAAAAATGCAGCAGATATAAATAAATTCCTATTTCTGTCATATTTATTGAAAACATTTAATGTAAATCTGTCCTCATTTATTTATGCTTAAAGTTCATTAGTTTTTTTTGTCATTTCAGAGCTGCTAGTTTTTGAAGCATTTTAGTTCCTTAGAATTCAATCATTGAGAAATACTTTTCTTGATTCATACTTTGGTTTGGTAAATTGCTGAAGTATCTCAATTCATTTTGTTGAACAGGACATGTTAATATATTTTAATTGTGTGTTAATGGTGTACTACAGAAGCAGTGTCCACTGAGATGAATACTGAACTAAAAGTTACGAATTCTGGATCCTTCTTAGCATTCTCCTAAATTGGCTCTGTGATCTTGGGCAAGTTCCTTAATCATCTTGACCCTCACTTTTTCACTTATAAAGTGAGTGAGTATGTCAGATGAAGATGTCCCTCAAAATTTAGCCAACATTTTTAACATATTTTATAGCTTCTTTAAAGACTCAGGTATTTTAAAACAGGCAAATAAAATAAACTTCCCCTAACCTTCAAGTTTTGTCCTTTACTATGCTTTTATGTTCTGAAGCAAGTTGACATTTTACACAGAACAGTTCTGCTTACTTTTTTAAAAAAATAAAAACAAGTCTTATCCTATTACCTTGCATACACAAATGCTATTTCTCTTACTTTTGTCCTTAAGATGGTCTCAACCATCCATATTAATTACATTTTTAATAAAGTGATAACTTCTGTTTCATAGAGAGAACTTGAGAGGGAGGTAATTGAGAACTTCCTGTTGTATATAAGCAGTTTAGCAGACTGAGAAAGTGAATAAATACAAACATCACAGCTTTCCTACACATCCCTTTTACACCTCAGAGTGACAGAGATGAACATGTTTATTGACATGACCCAAAGATACAGCCATTCTGTAGCATGTGGAAATAAGAAGAAAAAATATATAAGCTTAAAATTATGCTCATTGTTTCAGTGTTCATTCTTACTTAGAAGTTCCCAAGGCATCCAAAGGTTATACATTAAATTTATTGATTTATATTAATCCACATTTAAAAATTATATAAATGTCTTAAATTATGTTTAAGCCAACACAAAACATAAAAATATTGTTGGTTGCTCCACATTAATAATCATGAGGGAAATGCAAGTCAGAACCACAAAGACATACCACCTTCACACCCAATAGGATGGCTATTAACCAAAAAACCAGAAATCAATAAATGTTGGCATGGATGTGGAGAAATTGAAACCCTTCTGCATTGCTAGTGGGCAGGTAAAATGCATGCAGAGGTGCAGCCTCTACCGAGAACAGTATGGCAGTTGCTCAAAGAATTAAAAATAGAATTACCATATGATGCAGCAGTTTCTCTTCTGGCTATCACACAAAAGAATTTAAAGAGGGACTCAGATATTGTGCGCCAGTGTCCACAGAAGCACTATTCGCACTAGCTGAAAGGTAGGAGCGGCCCAGGTGTATATGGGCAGGTGAATGGATAAACAAATTGTGTAGAATGAATATTATTCAGCTCTAAAAAGAAAGGACATTCTGACACATGCTACAACATGGACAAACCTTGAGAACATGTTAAGTGAAATAAATAAGCCAGTCACAAAAGGGCAAGTACTGTATGATCCCACTTAGCTGAAGTACCTAGAGTAGTCAGATTCACAGACCGACCGTAGAGTAGTGGTTGCTGGGGGCTTAGGGAGGGAAGTAATCGGGAGTTACTGTTCAGTGGCTACAGACAATCAGTACAGGATGAAAATGTCCTGGGGATGGATGGTGGTGGTAGCTGCACAACAGTGTAAATGTACTCAATACCTCAGGATTGTACACTCAAAAGATGTTGAAAATGTAAGTTTTATGTTACGTGTGTTCTACCACAATTTAGCAAATATTTTAAAATGTCAGAATTATAATTTAATTCAGTTGAACACAAATTTTGATTTTTCAAAATCTTAAGCATTGTATAGAAATAGTGTTAACTTTTTTGATTGATAAACCAGTAAGTAGTTTTGGAAGTTTAGTTAAACTGGTCTTTTCATTACAAAAAACAAAACAAAAACAAAGCTTCATATATTCTTTCTAAAATCTATCATATATTACACTTAATACTTATAAATCTGAGAAAAGACATGACTTTTTTCTTTCTTAAACCAAAATTATTAAACCAGTTTAATTTATCTTAAAAATGTTTCTGAGCCAGCAATTTCTTTTTTTTTTTTTTAATTTATTTTTGTATTTTTTGTTGGGGAAGGAGATAATTAGGTTTATTTATTTATTAATTTATTTAATGGAGGTACTGGGGATTGAACCCAGGACCTTGTGCATGCTAAGCATGCTCTCTACCACTGAGCTGTACACTCCCCATCAAGCTAGCAGTTTCTTTACTTTCTGTGAAGTTGGAGAATATTAGATTTATATAAATGCTCACTTATATCTGTAAATCAGTTTTACAGAACTCTTCTAAGAGGTGTAATAGTGTGATTTATTAATACTCTCTGGATGTTGGAAAATATTTCATGTACAACAAGAAGTAAAGATTTTTCTGAATTATAGACTCACAGTCATGTAGAGAGCTCTTAGTTTCAGTTCTAAACTTGAGCTACAGGTCAGAAGTAACCACAGAAACCAACGAGGTTCAGAACTCAGAGAGCTGTTCTCCTTAATTGATTGAACTCACAAATAAAGAAACAGACGAAAAACTAACAAACCACATTCTCTGTCTTCTCTCATCCAACAGAGAATAGATCTCCATCATCCATCCAACAGGGACTATGAACCAGATTTAACTATTGCTGCCAGTAGTGGGGATAACTTACTGGTTATAAAACATAAACAAAAGCACAAAATCAGAAGAGAGGGAGAAAAAGACTTAGAGAAACAGCAAAGTTAGAGCTCTGTCACTGCAGGGGAGTCTCTTTGAGAGTCAAGAAAAGACAAACAAGAAAAGACATGCTAGGCTTAACATACTGTGAGGACACTTATAAATTACTTAGGTTCATCATGTAAGTCAGTTCACTTGAGCTTCTCGGTGGGTGACCTCCAAAACTGTTAAACTATAATTTGCAAAAAGTTAAAATCATGACCTTCATACAGCTACAGCATGAACACATTAACATGACAAATTTTGTTTTGACTCATTAATTAATGCAAGAACCAGTAAGACTTTAGAGCTGGGTCAAGGAGCACGTGTGAAGATATATATATATATCTATATATATATATAGATATATATATATATGTCTGTTACGTATCTGCAAACAGTTTAATAAAAGGTTGAGATGAGATTACTAAGTTAGATAAATAACCACTGGTTATTGTCTTACAGGGCATTAAACTGTAACCTTTTGGGTTATTTGTTCCACCAGACAGAAGTCTGTAAGTTAACCTCTACCCCAACTAAATTGAAAAATAACTCAGTCAAGAGAAAATCAAGTCCAGAGCTGCACTCAAAGAACAGCCAGCAATTTCTTTGGCCTGTGTCAAATTTCACCTATTAACCACCTATTTAACACTAGGAATTCCTCAACTTTGAATTTTAAGACTTTTTTGATTATACATTAATACATGTTATTAAAAATAACACTATTTCAAAAAATACAGAAAATGGAAGAATAAGAAAAAAATCACTCATAAGCTCTCTACTAACAATATTAGATTTTTTCCCCTTTTTTACAAGTTTGTGTGTTACATACACAGAAATTTTTCATATGATTGGAATCATATATCTCATTTTATACTTTTATATTTTTACTTAACTTGGAGAAATATTTACAGTGTTATTAAAAAATCTTGGTAAACATAGTTTTTAATTCCTACATAATAGTTCTTCATATGAATTACTGTAGCTTATTTTATTTTATAATTTTTTTTTGAATTTGTCTCTTTCTCCCCAATTTGGAAGTGAATAGAAGTTGTTATAACATGTCATGGTCTTATTTAATAAGAGCTGATTAAAATTTTCAGGTTAGATGCTGCTGAGTATTTTTTGTTGAGAGTATCAGCAGAAATTGAGGTAGATAGTATAAAGAGTTTTTTCCTTTTTAATGACTGGATAATCTTCACTAACTCAGGGATTCTGATGAAATTGAGGCCTTTAGATGCTTACCTAGCGTAAAGTACCTTATTGCAACCTGAGACAGTTGGGTGAATGGGAGCAGCACATGAATTCTTAGTATCTGGAGGCTGTAAAAACTGTCCCTTATTTTACTTAGTAAAATTAACTTTTATATATTTCCTTTGTGAACAGAGAAAGTGTTTCTTAAAAAAGAATAACAAAATATTGTTACTTTTACATGTACTTTTTTTTCTTTTTTGAGGATCGTTAAAATTTAATTGTCGTCAGATTGAAATACAGGTGATAATTGGAAATAATTGCATTAGAATAACCCTGCATAGACTAAAATTTTTGGTGCCGTCTTATTACAGAGTTAGCAATATTTAATTTATAAATATATGAAACTAAGACAATTGAATGTTTTGAAGGTTATGATCAGTAAATTTGGTTCCTGTAATATAACGTGGACTGTAAAACGTTGATACCCAGTGTGATATCAAATCAGAGTACTTGTAATTTGTGTTAACTGTCAGAATCAGCAAAGAAAAAAGTAACCTCAAAATGCAAAATATTGCTTGCTGGTGGAGATTACACTGGATATTGGTAGCTAAACCCATCAGGTAATGTTCCCAACTAGTTGAACACTATAGTTGTCTTTTCAGGAGAAGGGATTTTGCCAGGGGAACAAGAATTCATTGAATAGCAGATCTGTTGTTCTGTGGAATGTTCTTTGTTGGGAACTACATGTCCAACCAGCACGTGTTTTCTCAGAGTTGGCTTAATTTCACATACTTTGGACATCAACTGGAAACAAGGTTGGAGTCTTTTTCCAGGTAGACGGTTGTATCTACCGTACGGTACAGCTGTGAACCAGGAAGTGTGTTAGTTTTGGTAGCTATCTTTAGTGTACTGATTGTCTGCCAGAAAAATTGGGAATTGATTGCATTCAGTTTTTTTTTTTTTTAATTTGTAGACTTTATCTTTTAGAGCACTTTTAGATTCACTGCTCTTAAAGGGGAAAGTGCAGGGAGTTTCCATATATCCCCCTCCCTGCACAGGATGTTGACAGTGGAGGAGGCTGCATCACAGGGGTGCATGCATTCAGGTTTTAAATAACTTACACAAAACTATGTGATATATTAACCATGAGTATTGCTGTTTGTATTTTACAGATTAATTATTATCTTAAATTTCTTAATTATAGACTATACTATTTCAATTCGGTTTTGGGGTCTTTTTTTTTTTAAAAGAGATCATGTAAATTTTGATACCATAGTGGTTTACCACACTTTTGGGATTCTGTTTTTAAAATGAATTCAAAGTTTATTGCAGTGTTTCATGAAACTACTAACAAAGGGCAAAACAGTTGCAGGAATTATTTTCAAACAGTGCATACTTCAGTCAGGTGCTTTGAATGAGTACCTCTGGGGGCCTCCGTAAACTTTAAAAAAATTTCGGAATACCAATGGTCAAATCGTAGGTTTTTGTGTAAACCAGTACAATTTAGTAGAGTTTCTTCTGGATGCTTTAGCAGGAAGGAGGACACAGCTTCTGCTCTCTTGAAGCTCCTGAAGCCTTTCACTGTTCCGGTCTTTGAACTCCCGAGCAGGTCCCCCCAGTGCTGTCCCTGGTGCCTGCAGTGTAACTCCCCCTTTGCCTGTTCCTTTGAATCTTAACAGTGTCTATGTTTTTAAGCATAACTGAGGAACATAGAGGCAGGTGGGTCAGGAGACAGGCGTACTTTATCAGAGTAAATATACACCCATTTTGGGGAGCCATTTAGCTGGGAGCCTGAATTGGCCCATTAATATTGATGTCGTTTCCACATAGTGCCTTTGGTATTGTACCACATAGCTCATTAATCACAGAAGCCATGCCATCCTTCCTCAATATTTAAGATGTGTTTCCTTTTGTATAGCTAGTGGTGAGCTTTATTGTTAAATTTTTCCCCTTATCAGCTAAATTTCTGAAATTGAGGAACTGCTGAAAAATACCTTTGCTTATTACTTCTTTCACTTATCTAAATTTTACTACAAGCTGTGGGTATGAGAAAGATAAACTGTTTATAAATATTGCTAGTCACATTACTGACTTATTGGTGAGGAAATTAAAGATAGTTGCTTTTAGATTAACCTTGCTATTAAATGAGCTACTAATGAAATTTCATAGACACAATCTTTTAGAATGTGTCATTCAGTCCCCTTTAAAACCAAAACCAAAACTGACTCAAATTTGCTAATAGTCTGCAAAGTGCTTTTATTTGTACATCATTATTTGTTTCTTATGACTACCTTTGAGGGTCGGCATAAAAGTGTGATTCTTGTTTTAAAAATGCAGAAATTGATACTTCTAAAAGAAGTTAACTTTCTGGCCATTTTGCCTTTGCAAGACAGTAAGTGTGTGGTGAGTGGAGTTAGGGCTCAGATCCGGGTATCTTGATTCCAGAGTCCTGAACTCAGGTCACTATAACCTGCTCCCTTTCTGTTTGCAGTTTACAGTTTATAGACTCCTTCTCTACCTGTATTTTAAAGATACATTTGTATGAGTGGTTCTCAAAAGTGTGGTCTTGTACTCCTGGTAGTCCAAGGCCCCATCCAGGGCTCTTCAAGGACTAAATTATTTTATTAGCCTTTTTCACTCTCGTTCTCATGTGAGTGTACAGGAATGTTTTCTGCAGGCTATGTGATGGCAACAAATTAAATGTAGAAGCAGATATGAGAAATCAGCTGTCTCTATAAACCAGACATTAAAGAAATTTGCAAAAATGTAAAACAGTGCCATTCTCCTCACTAATTTTTTTTTTTTTTTTTTTGGTTTGGAAACTACAGTAATTTTTAAACAAAATATATTGAATTAACATATGTTGGGTTTATTGTTATTTTTAAGTGAATTAACAAGTACATATTTTTGAAAGTCCCAGTTTTAATATCTGATACAGTAAGTACCTACTGATACAGTTCAATAAGCAAAAGTTCTTTGGGGTTCTCAGTAAGTACTCTAAATATACAGGGATTTTGAGACCAAGAAGTTTGAGAGCTGCTGGTTTACATGATACCGTGAGATATCGAGGCAGCACCACTGTTACTTTCCCTTTTTCAAATAGTTTGTGTAATTTCCTGCATAATCTGTCATTATCTCACCTTCTGTGTTTGTGGCAGTTGAAGAATATTAGCCATTACAAGATGTTAGCTAAGTAAGAGGTAAGAAATGCAACAATCCCAAGTATTGAAGTAGGATTCTCCAAGCAGTAAATAGAGAGTAGTCAGTGACTTGGGAAGGCCTCTCTAATACTGAGGGACTGAGCCCTTGGAATGTTAATTGAAGGGACGGAAAGTGACCTAGTGGAGGTGAAGGTGACAAATCAATGTAAGCTGACAGTTTAAATTTGCAATAGGGATAATTTCTAATTGCTACTCATGGACACGTGTAATCAATAGTATCCAAATAATAGCATGTGGAAGCATATGGCAAGATCAAGTTCAGTGAGTCTGGGTTTTAAGGATATTACTGAATGATTGGAGAGCCTTTCCAAGAATTCTGCTGATTTCTGATTTCACAGATTTAATTATTGTTCTTTCTGTTTTTATCTTCTTTACTCTGTCCCTCAAACTCCTGTGTTCTTTCCATATTTTAAAGTATTAAGTAATTTGAATTAAGGGATTTCCTTTGTGGGAAAGAAATTCTATTTATGGCAGTTTTATATCAGGTAGAAGAATAGAACCGATTGAACAGGTGTGTGTGTGTGCATAGACAGACATCAGGCATGTTAGTTATGTCAGTTCAGTGCGTGGTATTGGACACATAGTAGGTACTGACTTTTTCAGGATTTCCCAGCCAGAAGTGAGTGATTTGGGGGCTCTGGCTGTTCTAGCTGCAAAGAGAGCTGAGGGAATCAATATTTCAGGTTCAATTCCAGTCTATTTTCCATGGCTACTGGGTACTTATTGAAAAGCTTGAAAGTATAGACTGACTTACCAAATTGAGACTAGCAGATCATTGTTAACCAGCAGTGCTGATATCTCAGATGTATCTTTAGGAAAATAGCTTCCTTTACTTGAAGCATCTTCCACAATGGAGAAAAAGAAATCATTTATATTTAAATGTCAGAAAACATGTTGGAAAGAAAAGGAGTACAACAAGGCAAGTTTTAAGAAGAAGCAATTTTTTAACCATGCATTGAAACACTTTGTTATTCATGCTGCTATACTTACTGACTTGGATATACGAGGGATGTTTGAAAACTGAGTTTATTTAAATGTGTTTAAGTAGCTGATTGTCTTATTTAACATTGACTTAGGGGCTAGGAGCCAGTTTGTGGGTCATTTAATAACTCCATAGTTTTATGATCATTTTATTGCTTAACTGACTCTTGGATTTCAGGTTTCCTCAGGTGATGTGTTGGGGGTCAGAGTAGGTAGACACATGGCTTAGTCAGCCCAAATCTATATGAAGTGCTTTGCAGATCGGAAAGACCCTCAACTTCTGCATGAATTGAGAGATTGGAATAATGCCTGCAGTAGGGCAGACTGGTCATGACTGGACTCACAGGAGAACGAGCCAGTAAAGTAAATGAAAGCAGATTATTAAATGGGAGGTCAGGGAATGAGAAAAACAGTGAGAACTGGAAACTGAGAAGGTAGTTGCAGTTTGAAAAAAAAATTCTATTTGGTGCCACAAGTAGGACTGATTTATATTTAGGGTTAGCAGAATATATTGGTTATTTATTTATTGAGAATATGCTTATTGAGTCCATACTTATGTCCTTAATAAATACACTTTTAATGCATGAATGAATACACATTCGATTTAATGAGTCCTAGAATGATACACTAAACTGAAATCATGGAAAAATTTAGACTCACTTCAAAGTCATCCAATTAGCTTTTAACTTGGAGGTTTTCTGACATTTGACAGACTCCCCACCTTACACATCATGAACTGGCAGTCTCTCTGTCACTGCTGTGGTTGCTCTCCTGCACGATTATTTTTAAAGACAAGGAGCTTCATTCCTGTGAGCCTCAGGGCTTACAATTGAAAGATGGTTTTCATAAAATTTAATAATATGTAGGAATTTGTTTATTTTTTATTACATAGTTGGAGCATTCTAGCTTCTGAGACAGGTAATTAGGCTTAAAGTCTATCAGCAATTTGGAGTATTGACGTTAATTCAGGTGTTGTAGTTACAACAGGTTGATACCCTTTCTTTTTTCCTTTTGTATAATACTTCTGTTTGCTTACCTGTTCTACTCTTCAAACTGTATCTGTTCTAGAGAAATAGTAATGACTTTTTAAAGAGCAATACTGTATGTGACAGTGAATGCTAAAACCAGGGGTTGACATAATTTATTATTATAGTTAGTGGAAGCTCTTAAAAGGTTAAAGGTGTGTTTATTGCCAAAACGACATTTTAAATATAGCAGTGGAAGTTTTAGAAATCACTGATGCTGCTAGCACCTCAGTAATTTTTTTTATTTGTTGTTGACCTTGATCGCCTGTACAATTACTTTTCCTCCCTTTCCCATACTGTACTTTTTGGAAAGAAGTCACTGTGTGCAGCCCACAGGTAGGTTGGAGGCAGTTATGCTCTCCTACCTTTAGGCAGAGTATCTACGTAAGCTTTTTGGAATTCTTCTGCATTAGAGATTTGTCTCTTCTTCCTCATTCATTGGTTTATTCAGTCATATATATCAGTATGTACTCATGGACAATTATTTTGTATTTTGGGTTATAATCCAATACTACTTTATTTTCTTGCTTAAATTGTTCCAGCTTTGGCCATCGGGGGCTCTTTCAATTGACTGCTGTGCCTCTTTGATATGCCTCATTGTGGATTTGTGTGTGTGTGCACTTCCTTACTTTCTGGCACTACAAGATGCTCTAGGTTTATTGTGTATATTTCCTGCCTCACTCCTGGAATCATTTCTCCAAGGAGCCTTGAGTCTTCTTATTGCAGAATGATATTAGAAACCAAGATTTATGTACTAGATATGTTTATTGCTACTGGGTTTTTTTTTTTTTTTAATGTCTTTCCACCTGAGAATGCAAAGAAATAAATGTGTGTCTGCTGACCATGGTATTGTATGAGCATATCTATGATATGTGGATACCTATAAGTATTTATGTAACCATCTGTGCCTGTATTAAGATAAACATGACGTCTTATTCGTGTCTCCAACTCTAATCCATGACCATGTGGATCATTCTAGCCTCTACCTCTTGCTTATTTGTAAATTTACACTTCAACAGTGAGTATCCTGGTTCCTACCATCCGCCATCCATTTACTTAGTTGTTCAGTTCCAGTATACATGACATATCAGTATCAGAATTGTTAACCTGTAATTTTCATGTTAAACAACTTTATCAGGTAGAATACAATGCTTATGTGCAGATTTCCTCTTGCCTTCCTTCTTATAGACCCCCAAAGTTACTTACATCAGCACATTTCCCCTCCCCAGCCTCTTCAGTTAGTTTGTTTCATACATGTGGTTTTTTAAGAAAATTTTTTGTCCAACTATTTTTGGGGGTGGGTAATTAGGTTTGTTTGCTTGTTTGTTTGTTTATTTTAATGGAAGTACTGGGGATTGAACTCAGGACCCTTGTGCATGCTAAGCACACACTCTACCACTGAGCTACACCCTACACCCTTGTTTTGTACATTTGTATACAGTTAGATTCTCTTGTCACTGTCTGCATTGCTTCCTGGGATCCCTTAACCTCCTAAGTGATTTTCTTTTAATTTGCAGACATTAAAGCTCACTCTTTGTGTTGTAAAGTTCTATGAGTTTTGACAAGTGCATAATGTCATGTATCTACCACCACAGTGTTATACAGAATATTTTCATACTAAAGGTACTTCATCTGTTCATCACTCCCCAGCCCCTGACATTCTTGGCAACCACTGATCTTTTTACTGTCTCAATAGTTTTACCTTTTCTAGAATGTAACTGGAATCATACAATATGTAGCATTTTCACACTGACTTCATTCACTTTGCAGTATGTGTTTATGGTTTCTCCATTTTGTGTGTGTGAGGCTTGATAGCTTATGTCTTTTAACTGATGAATAATATTCCATTATGTGGATGTATCACAGTTTATCACCTATTGAAGGATATCTTGGTTGTTTCTAGTTTTGAGCCATTGTGAATAATATTATAAAAACTGTTGTGTGCAGGCCTTTGGGTCTTTTTTGTGACTTAAGTTTTCAAATTAACTGGATAAATGCCTAGGAATGTGATTGCTGTTTTGTGTGGTAAGACTGTGTTTGGCTTTGTAAGAAACTCCCAGACTGTCCTCCACAGTGTCTGTACCATTTGGCATCCCCACCATCAGTGAGTGGGAATTCCTGTTGTTTTGCATCTTCACCAACATTTGATCTATAGGTTATTGGGTTTTAGCCATTCTAATAGTTATATAGTACTCTCGTTTTTTAAATTTCACTGTCCTAACAAATGATGTTGAACATCTTTTCATATGTTTATTTGCCATCTGTACAATTTCTTTGGTGAAGTGTCTGCTTAGATACTTTGCCTGGTTTTTAACTGGATTGTTTGCTTTCTTGTACAGCACCATTTGTTGTATAGACTATCCTTTTTCCTGAATTATCTTTGCTTCTTTGTCAAAGGCCAGTTGACTGTATTTATGTGGGCCTCTTTCTGAGTTCTGTATTCTGTTCTGTTGTTGTATTTCTCTGTGCATTCACCAATATCACACTATCTTGATTATTGCAGCTTTATAATAAGTCTTGATCTCAGCTAGTGTCACTTTCCAGCTGTGCTCTTCTTCAGTATTGTGTTGGTTCCTGGCTCTTTTGCCTTTTCATATAAACATTAGAATTAATTTGTCAATATCCTTGAAATAATTTGATTGAGACTGCATTAACTGTGGAGACCAGCTTGGGAAGAATGGACATCTTAATCAAAATGAACATATACATTTATTTACATCTTCTTTGATTCCTTTTGTCAGAATTTTGTAGTTTTTTTGCATATAGATTTTGTATATATTTTGTTAGATTTATTCTTAAATGTGTAATTTTTTGGTGGTTTTGGAAAAAGGTATTGTGTTTTTAATTTCAAATTCCAGTCATTGCTGGTATATATGGGAGCAATTGACTTGTATCTTAACCTTGTATTCTGTAACCTTGCTACAATTGCTTATTCGTTTCAGTTTTTGTTGTTGATTCTTTGGGATTTTTTACGTAGTGTGTTGTGTCATTTGTGAACAAAGACAGTTTTATTTTTCTCCTTCCCAATCTGTATGTATACCTTTTATTTCTTTTCTTGTGTTATTACACTAACTAGGATTTCCAGTATGATACTGAATAGGAGTGATGAGAGAGGATATCATTGCCTTGTCACCACTCTTGGGGGGAAAGCAGTCAGTTTCTTACCATTAAGTATGATGTCAGCTGTAGATTTTTTTGTGTATGTTCTTTATAAAGTTGTTGAAGTTCCCCTGTATTCCTAGTTTCCTGAGAGCTGTTAGTCATGAATAGGTGTTGGATTTTGTCAAATGTGTTTTCTGCATCAATTAACATGGTCATGTGATTTTTCTTTTAGCCTGTTTTCGTGGTTGGATTACATTAAATTTTTTTTAAATTACTTTCCTAATGTTGAAGCAGGCTTGCATACCTGGAATTAATCCTACTTTGTCATGGTGTATAGTTCTTTTTATACATTGTTGGATTCAATTTGCGAATATTTTGGTGAAAATTTTTGCATCTATGTTCATGAGATACTGTTCTGCAGATTTCCTATCTTGTAATGTCTTTCTGGTTTTGGTATCAGCAAACGTACTTTTTTCATTTTTCTTCATTCCCTTTTAGCTTTTTTCCACATACAGTGTCTGTGACTTTAACTGTGTGAAAATGATATACAAGTTTTGTATATTTGTTCACTTAAATTGTTAATCTCTAACATCCATTCAGTCTCTAGCAAAGCATTTTTATGGTGCTTCATAATTTTAATTATATGGTTTTCACTTGAGAGCAGTTCATTTAAAATTATGTTCAATTTTAAAGTAAGAAATATTTAACTGTTTACAGAAAGTGGGTATACTCTGAGATCTCTGAATTTTTTTCCTGTGGGATTATAGGGTCATTAAAATAATGATAAAAAATAACTTTTATTTTCCTTTGTCTAATAGGGAGAACATCATAACTCTTTGTACTTACACAGGAACTCTTAACCTAAAAAAAATCACAAGCTCGTATGCTTTATGAGTGTGGGGGACAGATCAGGCCTCGCTGGCAGTATGGGGACACTTCTGCTCACACCCAGCCCTCTCCCTTACGTCTTCCATCTTTCTCTCATATACCATTTCTTTCCCAACTTTCACGTGAAACAGAAAAATACAGTTTATTTTGCCCTCCAGTAAGATTGCTTCTGATAATTGTAATGGATCATATAGAACTTCAAATAATTCTTCATTTGATTATAGTTTAAGTAGTTGTTTACTTATCCTGTAAAATTTATATTTCCTACTGCAAATTTTAAAACAAGTTAAAAAGATCTGAAGTTGAGTTTTTACTATCGTTCCTTTGTTTGGTCAGTGTTTCTACAACTGAAAAGTTTTGTGGGATATGAGTCGAAAGATAATGGCAACAAAGAGGAAATTTTAGGACTTACTAACCTGAGTGAAATAAAAATATAAGAGGTTAACTATTAAGATTTTTAATATAAAGAGAAAAATAACAAACTGTTCATGTTTGTATGTCTACTTTTTCACAGGCAGAGAATCCCCCTAACGGACCGGATTGTGGCTATGGCTCCTTTCACCAGCAGTATTGGCTTGACGGAAAGATCATTGCCGTGGGGGTGATTGACATCCTTCCATACTGTGTATCGTCTGTCTATTTGTACTACGATCCTGATTATTCATTTCTGTCTTTGGGTGTCTACTCTGCCCTCCGGTAAGATTGCTTCTGACAATTGTAATGGATCATATAGAACTTCAAATAATTCTTCATTTGAATATATTTTATTATGTAATAGTAGAAATCCTATTTGATAGTACATAATAATTAGTTGCTCTAGTAGTCTCTTATATATTGGTATTTAGAAATACCACTTTTAGAATGGAGGCTGGTGTTTGATGGTAATTACCTGGCTTTTTATATCCATCTAATCTAGTGCATGAGAAGTCATTGTATTTGTGGGATGCTTTTGTTGTTTAGTTTATGCATTTATTTAAGCTCCCCTGTCAAAACCACTTCATGGTTTTTAAATGTTGCATATTTTTTCTTGTCATCACTTTTGTATGTGTACTTTTATAATTAATTAAAAGTTTCATGAATCCGGTATAAATGAATTAAAACAATGTCTGTTGGAAGTAATATACAATTATTTAGACTAGGACCTGGGAGTCCGAGTCTCCACCTAACTCCTTAACCCTCATCGAAAGATGATTTCCCTTTTGTGACCATGATTGCAAATGTATGCAACACAGCAAAAATATTTTTAGTTGCATTATCTTAATGGTAAAAAGATTGGGGTCTTAGTCCATGAAACTATTCATTTCTATTTTCATCCCTGCTTGTCTGTGTATACATGTGGTAGAGGAGGGAAGGAGGATTGAGAATTATTTTTCTGTTGTTTGCTGGGAGCTTGAGTCTCTCATTTTTCTCCCTCTTGATCATTGTGTCATTTTTTTCTCTCTACTTTTCCCGTTCTCTGTCTGATGGTCATACTTTTCACATCATGGTAAAATATACCTCAGGATTGATTATTTTGTTTATTGTGTATGTGTTTTTCTCTGAATTATAAAAAATAAAAGGGTCTTTTTTTTTAATCACCATTTGATTTTTTTAAAATATGGCCCATAATTGACTTTTTTGTGTTTTTCAATGGCCCACAATATTAGTGTTTTCAAAGTGACCTGTCTCTTAATGCCAAATTATATAGCAAATTCAAAAATACATGTTTGCAACTGATTCCTATAATAATCTTTTAGTTTTCTTATGTGGTTAATTACATTTTGTATAGACTAAAAACACTCAAAATTCTTTGTAGTATCTTTGTGACTTTTTGTGAAATTAGAACTGATAATTTAAAGCATTTGTATTTTGTAACTTTAGAAGTGTATATTTCAGAAAAGATACTTTCTTTGTCCCAAAAATCAGTCAGCACTTTGAAATTATTGCCGTTTTCTTTCTTGTTTTATTTTTGTTATCTCTTGCTTTACAGTGTGTAGCATGGATTTGTCTAGACTTCTCAGATAAATATTAAAAATGGTATTTATTCTTACATAATAAACCTCAGCCTCTGTATGAAATATGATTTCATGTCTCAGTAAACAAAGAGATACAGAAATCCTACTGCATTTGAGATAGCAAATAATTAATTCTCAGCAAAATGAGAACGAGTTCTGTTTGTTGCTTCGTATATCTTGAAAATTCTAGAGCTGGAAAGCTTTAAGGAAGTAGCAGAGGAGCCTGAGGGCACAGGAGCTGGACCAGGTGACAGTGTGGAGGGTGCCAGTGTGCTGCGGTCCCCTCACTCCCTTGCAGTGCTCTGGAGAGTGTGAGTGGCTGAGTTTATGCAAGAGGAGAGGTGGCCAGAAGGTTGACATTAGGAAGCAAAATTGGGGAGAGTAGGTTACAAGTTGCCAATTCCATTGTTGATTTTAATGTATTTCAGTGAAAGCTATCTAGGTAATTTTCCCTCAGTTTCTTAAGCAATCGTTCAATCAATAGAGTTTTTATACTCTACTCTATAATCAAGTATAGATTTTTATGTAATCTAGTCTGCAGAGTTTAAAACTGTTTGCCTTGGGAATCATGAGCATGGGATTTATTTACTTTTTTTAGCAAGATGAATTTTAGAAATGTAATTAATTTCTTTAACAGATGTTTATTTGAGCACAGTCTGTGTGTCCAGATACTGTTTATAGATGTGAATAAGACAGACAGGATTTCCAGCTTTGTCAAAGCTGGCAGTAAATTAGAAAACTTGACAGACACAACTTTAGAGACTGTTGTGCTGTGTTAAAAATAAAATTATGGTTGCAGGCATATGGCCCTTTGTACATAAGGTAGTCAGGAAAGAAAGAAGAAAAGGAGCCAGCTATGTAAAAATTTGAGGATAGAAGTCCTGGTCAGAGGTAGCAAGTCCAAGTGCCCTGCCCTAAGGTGGTTGGAATGAAGAGAAGGAAAGTCTTTCGGGCTGGGATACGAGGTAGGGTCTAGACAATGTTATCCAAGGAAGGCAGAGAGGCAGGTGGCATTGATGAGGAAGGTGCAGATGGAGCAGGGCTTACAGGTCACAACAGGGAGGTTGGACTTTTATAAAAGTGTGATACCAACCCAGTGTGAGGGTAAAGGGTTTGGAGAGGTTACCTGATCTGATTAATACTGTAAAAGACTTCTTAGACTGTTCTGTGGGTTATGGAGGGGCAACAGCAGAAACTGGAAATCCAGTTGGGAGGCTATTGGAATTGTCCAAGGGAGACATAGTGGTGACTTGGACCAAAATATTTGAAGTGAAGGTGGTGTGAGAAGTGGTCAGATTCTGGGTGTATTTTGGAGGTGGTGCCAACTGGACTTGATGGATTGGACATGAAGGCAAGAGGAAAAGAGCAGTTAAGGGTGGTTCATAGGTCTGGGGCCTGAATAGCTTGTGGGTGGAGTGGTGATGCAGTTAACTGAGATGAGCAGGGCCAAGTGAAGGAGTGCCGGTGTGGCTGGGTAGGGTGTCCACGTAGAGCCCAGTGGGCCTGCGTTGTTGTATCCGTGCATTCTTCCTCAGCTTGAACCTTGAGAGTGGGTTAGTTCTGGAAATAGTGGGAACTGTTCTTACTACAGAACAGCCTAATAATGTTTTAGTCTAATAATGTTCAGGTAGCTTGGATTTAAAAATATGTTTGCTGTAAAGATGAATTTTTAGGGCAGTAGCCCTTCACCAGTTTAAATTTAAACTTGCAGAATGAACAGACTATTCCCTTAAAAAAATAAATCTCTCCTTAGATTTCAAGCATCCACTGCTGTTAAAAACAGAGAAAAAGAAATTAAAACCTTGAAGAAACAAACCTAAAAACAGAACAAACAACTTTTCTCATATTTTAGAAATGTACTCTCAAACACAAGCATTCATTCAGATGGGAAAGTAGGATGAAATTCTGTGCCCATATTTATCCAGCTACAAATTAAAACCATGTCAAGCATAGGCATTGCGGACAGCTGCTTTGTTCAGTTAGTCCTCGCCTGTGCCAACAAATAGAGAAAAAGCAGTGAGGTAACATGGTTTCCTCTGCTCTTTAGTTTTAGAGAAAATAAATATTAAAGTAGCATCTGGACATAGGAAAGGATTACATGTCATGTACTACTGAAAGTATTTGCATGTAAATGATAATCTTCCTGAAATTTGTTGGCTTTTGAGTTTTCTAAAATTTGTTGTACTGCTTTTAACCTGATAAACCCAGTCTTTGAGAACTCAAGGTGATAATGAATAACAGCAAGGAGCTGTATTAAATCTCTAATTTTATGCTATTTGAATTTTGGATACACTACTGTGCCCAGCAAAGTGGAAAACCTGAACTTAGATGCATTTACTCAAAATAATAAAGTTTTTTGGTGTCTTCTCTTAAGTAAAAATCATCTTACAGTATTTTCAAAATTGTTTTTCTCTCAACACTTGGATTTTTTTAATAGCTTAATATCAGATTTTATCAAATATTTGTCACGAGATTATATAGTACTTTGAGTATTGGAGTTAAATTTAACTGTACCTTCATCTTTATTCTTCTTTTGGCAGAGAAATTGCTTTTACTAGGCAACTTCATGAGAAAACACCTCAGCTCAGCTATTATTATATGGGTTTCTACATTCATTCATGTCCCAAGATGAAATATAAGGTAAAGTTAATTTTCACAACTGTCTGTCTGCTGTAGAGTCAAGTTATGAAAATTAGTGCTTTCATAGTTTCTCATCATAATAGTTTAACATGCTTGTACATTTCTAATATATATCACAAATTATTTTTAAACGTGTCTTAAACTTTTCAGAGAATCTAGCTTGTTCATTGCCTGAAACAGTGCCTGACAAATAGGTGCTAAATATTTGTTAAAGTAAGTTAATAGGTAGAAATTAGTGGAATGTATAGAAAGCTCAGCTATTCTAGAACTTTCAGTAGGGCCCTGCTTCCTTGCGGTAGCACATTATGCCTATTAAGAAATCTACCTTTACAGGGTGCATCCTCACCCTCTCCTGCCCTCCATTTCTTCTCCCTCCTTTCAGTCTTAGCTTTGTTTCCTTTGGACCCAGTCGCAGTCCAGAACAACCGGAGCTCGGTGTGAGCAGTAAGATAGTTTTGATAATACAACATTTGCAAACGTTTGTAAGGTTTTCATCACGGGAAGATGAATCTTTAATATGATTTTTGTCTCAGGGCACAGAATTTGGAGCTTTGAAAGGGGTTCAGATGGGTTAACTTAACTCTCTTTGCTGTCTCAGAGATGAAGCTTTCTGTAATGAGAACCACAGCCCCCACTGTTCTTATTTTGTAATTTATCTTATTATTGTCTGACTTCAGTACATTTTAGAATTTCCCTTTTTAAAAAAGGTCTTACCGTTTATGACTCTTACTTTTATTCTATTGTATTTTTGATTATTGAAATATAATTGACCTACAACACCATGTTGATTCCAGGTGCACAACATGGTTATTTGACATTTCTATACATTACAAAATGATCACCAGTAAGTTTAGTTACTATCTGTCACCATATAAAATTATGACAATATTGATTATATTCCCCACATTGTACATTTCATCCTCATGACTGACTTATTTTGTAACCGGAAATATGTACTTCTTTATCTCCCTCAACTGTTTCATTCATCCTCCCATCCCCCTCCACTCTGGCAACCACCAGTTTGTTCTCTGCATCTATGAGTCTGTTTCTGTTTTGCTTGTTTATTTGTTTTATTTTTTAGATTTCACCTATAAATGAAATCATATGGTATTTGTCTTTCTGTATCTGACTTATTTCTCTTATCATAATACCCTCTTGGTCCATCTGAGTTGTCACAAATGGCAAGATTTAATTCTTTCTTTATGGCTATATATGTATATATATATATATGCACATATATATAAACCAGTCTTCTTTATCCATTCATCTGTCACTTAGATTGCTTCTATATCTTGGCTATTGTAAATAATGCTGCAGTGAACATAGGGGTGTGTGTATCTTTTTGAATTAGTGTTTTTCTTTGGAAAAATACTCAGAAGTGGAATTGCGGGATTATATGGTGATTCTGTTTTTAATTTTTTGAGGAAACTCCATAGTTTTCTACAGTGGCTGCACCAGTTTACATTCCCATCAGTAGTGCACAAGGGTTCCCTTTTCTCCACATCCTCGCCAACACTTGTTATTTGTTGTCTTTTTAATAACAGCCATTCTGACAGGTGTGAGGTGATCATCTCATTGTGGTTTTGATTTGCGTTCCCTGATGATCAGTGATATTGAGCATCTTTTCATGTGCCTGTTGGCCATCTGTATATCTTCTTTGGAAAAAAGTCTTTTCAGGTCCTCTGTCCATTTTTTAATTGAGAAGTTTGGGTTTTTTTGATGTTGTTTTATGACTCTCTTTAATGAAACTCTTTGATGTTTTCTAAGTATTAGTAGCCCACTGTAAAAGCTCTGGAAAATCTAGAGCAGTATAAAGGAGCAGGCCACATCCTGCCTGCCATAATAACAGTAACCAAATACCTCTGCTCTACTCAGAGCACTGCTTTAAGCTCCGAAGACAGGAAAAGATTTAAACATGAACTTTCCTCTTAAAACTTGTAATCTAGGTGCGGATTGGGGGTATTTTACATAAAATCAGGTCAGTACAGTGGTCTGGTAAGTGACCTGGGAGGTGATGGGGTTTGCTGCACAAGGTATGGAGGAGGAAAGGGTTTAACCGGAAGGAAAGAGAGGCCCCCCAAAAGAGTAGGTATGACAGCGAAGCACAAATCATGGAGAAGGAGTGCAGAAATAAGAATTACTAGGTGACAGAGCCATATGTATTCATAAAAAAATGGAGGAGGAGGAGGACGGTCGCCATTCAGTCAATCTCCCTTGTAGCTGAAGCCAAGTTATGAGCATGTTTTGTGGCTCTGTCTGCTGTTAACAATGTAAATATAATAAATATTAATCAGTTTATACATAAAGTCTATTAATGGTGTTTTGAGGAAAAACTTAGAAGCAAAATAAGTCCATAAATTGGTAAATTTAATTTGTTATTTAATGCAGTTAACATGGTAAGATATCCAAAATGGTTATTAGAAATAGGACCTCGTAATGTTTGCTGGCAGTTTCCAGTGTTTTAATATTCTCTATAGGCTGAAGTTCTTTGTAAATACAGGCATACCTCAGAGATACTGCGGGTTCAGTTCCAGACCACCACAGTGAAGTGAGTAACGCTATAAAGCAAGTCACACAAATTTTTCCCAGGACACATAAATATTATATTTACACTATACTGTAGACTGTTAAGTATGCAGAAGTATTATGTCTAAAAAAATGTACATACCTTCATTAAAAAATACTTCATTCCTAAAAATTGCTAACCATCACCTGAGCCTTCATTAAATCATAATCTTTTCACTGGTGGAAGGTTTTAAATAGCAAAATGTGACACAGAGACATGAAATGAGCAAATGCTGTTGGAGAAATGGTCCTGATAGACTTGCTTTTGATGCAGGGTTGCCACAGACCTTCAATTTGTAGAAAATGCAGTATCTGCAAAAAGCAATAAAGTGAAGTGCAATAAAATGAAGCATGCCTGTACTACTAAACTTGATATTTCTTATTAAACAATTTTTAAGATAGTCATACTAATAAGTAAAGAATATTGGAAATATTTTAAGAATAACTTATGATGTTAGGAATCCTATTCTCTCATTTAAAATCCCAAAAAGTAATATCTTTGGGAATTTGGAAACAACTATTAAAACCTGTAAAACTAGGTTATAGCTCAGAGTGGAAAAGGCATGGGGCGGACTCAATTTAACCATTTTAAACAAAACTTTAAATTTTTCCCAATATATTATATTCACATTATAACTTCTTGGGAGAGAGAATTCTGGGAATTTGTACTGTATTTAATGATTTTGTAAGTATGTGAGAGATAATAGTGATAAAATATCTGAATATTAAATTAATTTTGTAAAGCTGGCATTTGCCTGGCATAATTGAAAACTTTTGGGTCATCAGGAACATGTTGCTTTTAATTTTTATATTGTTTAAGAAAATTGTTTTTATCTCCTCATGATTGAAGTAAGTCAGTTTTTGTAACTGAAGAGTAAAGATACTTGCATTTCAGTTAAGGATATTTTATTATATTTTGAGCAAATGAGAACCCTTAGTTATGCAGGAATAGCACAACTGGTTGTAAACATAGGAATTTTCAGTCAGAAAATGTGCTATCAAAATTGTAAGATGGATAGTTGTTGGTTCAAGCATGAATAGTTCTCATTGCAAGTTGAAGGTCTAGAACTAGAGACCAATAAAAGATAACTCACAGAAAATGAATCACATACTATTATAAAATTTCTCATTTTCATGAATGAATGAGGGTAAATTTAGTATGTAACTACAATAGTAGTTAAAGTATCTTTTTTTCTTAGAGCGTAAGTGTTTCACGCATTAGTAGTGACATATTTTTGTCACATCGTAAAGTACACATGGAAAAAACTACAAGTGTTTTTTATCTGATGTTAAAGAAAAAGGAATATATTTTAATATAGGAATATGTTTAATAACTAAGAAGGAACAGTCCATTAGGTACCTGGTATACACTAGACACTGGGAATACAGTTGTAAGCAGAATAGATGTGGTCTCTGCCCTATTGGGGGTTAAATCTGAATGGGCACATAGATAATTATAATCCAGTACATAAAGTGGCACCAAGTGACTGTACCTGAAACTAGAATAATGTTTCATTTGGGTTTTCTGGTGTAGATTTAGACATAGTAAGTTACAGTCTTCATATAATACATTTATGACGCAGAGCAAATTATTTAACAGGTTTGAAATACACTAAAGAACTGGTTTTACCTGCTCTCTTATATTGAGTAATGAGCTATCATGAAGGCATACTGAAATGATGAGTCTCTTTATGGGTAGGAAAGACTGTCATTTGATAGATGATTCCCAAAGCTTTCCATCATCAATTTCTCTAACTCTGTACCCTGTTTGTGTGTGCTGCTCCATCCATCAGCAGTACATTTTGTTTCCCTCACCGTGTATTGGACTGGCCTTGTGACTTGCACTGACTAACAGGATCCCATAGAAGTAACTGCCTGGGACTTTAGGCCCAAGTCTTAAGAGGACAGACAGCTTTTGCTTCCTCTGTCTTTGAAGCCAGTCATCTTGTAGAAGGTCCAACTACCCTGCTGGAGAGAGAGGCCACTTGGGAGGCCTGAACATCTTGGATGTTTCAGCCCCAGCCAAGCAACTGGCTAAATGCAGTTGCCTGAGACCAGCAGAAGAACCACCTAGCTGAGCTATAGCCAAATCACAGAATGACGAGGAATAATTATTGTTGTTTTAAGCCTCTAAGTTTTGGGGTGGGTTGTTACTCAGCAACTGATGACTGAAACACGTGGTGTAGGATGGAAATCACTAGATCCAGTTGTAGATTTCCACATCGATGGATCAGTGGAAGTCATTCTGTGCTGAGCTGTGCAGACTCTTGTCCTGAACTGAGCTGAACTGATCTGGGAAGTTTCTGACAGCTCAGTGTGAGAGAGTTTTGGCAAAATTACTTTATTTCCATGTGTGGTCATATCTAAAGATGTGCCTACTTGGCTTATGAGAATTCCTCTTTATAAGGCATTCAGTTTAATACCCTGACTTGGGCCTAGAAGGCGTTTGTTAACATGATGACACATTTTGATTTTGCTTGTGTTGCTAATGGTGAGCACTACAAGACGAAGATCACCACGTGGCCATCTTCATGGTTACCTAGATGGCTATAATGCAATGGAGTCTCCTCTCAAAGTACTCAAGGTTTACTAGGTCAGAGCAGTTATACTCCTGTGCAGCATACTCCCTAAAATGCATTTTACTGAATTATTTTGATTTTACTGTTCTGTGTGTGTGTTTTAAATAAAGGTTGATTTATATAAGTAGTAAATAGTCAGATACGTTTTGTCTGTGGCCATAGTCTTAGGTTAAGGCACAAGGTAGTCACAGAAGAGTTTTAGAGTCATTAATGAAAAGAAATTATCTTGATAAGATGTGTTATCATTGCTCGCTTTACCTATTATAATAATTGTGGCCATTTTAATGGGACTTGGTAATGTTTGGCATAAATCAGTACCGATTTGGGGACTTGGGAACTGGCTGAAACAAACGGAAACTGTATTTTCAACTTAGGAGAGTTTCTCCTTGGAGGAGCTGTCCTGCTGAAGTGGGAGTGGGTGGTGTGGTTTTCTGGATGCCATCCTCAGTGGTGTTCGTCCTCTTTCTCTGCCCCTCTCACAGTTCCCAGGTAGTGGCTGCCCTTTGGACATCACAGGCCATCAGCGGTGGCTAGAATTCAAAAAGAATAATATCCTCTCCTGTGTCTCACTTTTCTAAAATATTATTTTTAATTGTGGTAAAATATACATTGCAGAATTCCTCTTAACCATCTTTAAGTGCACAGTTCAGAAGTATTAATTAAGTATATTCACATTGCTGTGCAGCCATCACCACCATCGAGCTCCAGAACTCCTTTCATCTTGGAAAACTGTAACTTGTATCCCATTAAGCAATACCTCCGCATTCCCCTCTCCCCCCAGCCCCTGGCAACCACCATTCTTCTTTCTGTCAGTCTCAGTTTGACTACTCTGGGTACCTGATGTAAGTGGAATCATACAGTGTCTGTCTTTTTGTGACTGGCTTATTTCACTTAGTGTAAGATCCTTAAGGTTCATCCATGTTGCAGGTGTCGGAATTTCATTCCTTTTTAAGGCTGAGTGATACTCCATTGCCTGTATACACCACCTTTTATTTATGCATTCATCCATTGATGGACACTTGGATTGCTTCTACCATTTGCCTATTGTGAATTATGCTTCTGTAAACATGGGTGTACAGGTATCTGTTCAAAACACTGCTTTCAGTTCTTTTGTGTATATGCCCAGAACTGGAATTGCTGGATCATATAGTAATATTTGTGTAATTTTTTTTGAGGGAACGCCATACTGTTTTTTGTAACAACTGCACCATTATCTTCCCATCAGTGGTGCACACGGGTTCTGATTTCTTCACGTTTTCACGAGCTCCTGTTATTTTCTGGTTTTGTTTGTTTGTTTGGTTTGACATTAGCTATCCTAATGTATGTGAGCTGATCTCTGTCTCTTTTTTAAGATCAAGAAAAACCTTACCAAGAAGCCTCCTAGCCTGTTTCACTCATTTCATTTGTCAGAGCTGTGCCTCTTTTCTGTGCCTGAGCGAGTCACTCACTAGCAAGGGGAATGGAATTAATTTAGGGCAGATGTGATTGGAGATGGGCAGAGTCACTTCTTGGAGATCGTGGCACTGCAGAAGGTGAACATCTGAACAAGATTTTTTTGTTTTTTAAATTCTGCCTAGAACCCAGTATTTTTAAACTGAGCTGTTGATTTATATTTATTTATTTTATATATAGTTTATATACGTTATGCAGTTTGTGTGTGTATATATATCATTATATATGCTTTTACAAATTGAACTGTAGGTTTAAGTATAGTTTTCTAAGGCTTCTTTAAAAATAAAATGTTTTCCTGTGTTTTCAAAATGCTTAATATTTGCATGTAAAGCTTAGTTTACATTCTCTGTTTTGACACCTTTCCATACATTTCAAAACTATTCAGTTTCCCTTGAATGTGAAAATTAGAATATATAGAAATTGGTGTTGGGAATAATTTTTTAAATTTCTTCTCCATGTTGCCTCTCAGACTGCTGCTGCAAGGCCATTCTGTGATCTGAAGGAGGTGTTTTGACTGAGTTCTTTATCCAGACTTATATGCAGGCCAAAGTAAACAGTGATTCAGGCAGTCTGCCTTGGTATCATGACATGGCCAGACATCAGACAGTTGAAACATCAGAAAGGGTTCGGAAATGTCAGAAAAGAAACAAAAGGCTAATTCATCTGTGATTAATCTTTCTTAAATTCAGTGCCTCAGCTTGATTGTGGTCAAACAGCATCTCTGAACTTCTGCAGGAGTTTGCCTGAAAAGAGGTAGCTGACATAGCTGTTATAAAAGCGGGTACTAGAAGAACTTGGAGCCCGCAGAGCTTCATCTGCAAAGTCCTGTGCTGCTGGAATCCTCGAGCTCCCGAGCTTTTCAGGATTTCCTGACTAGACAAAGTAGCAAATGTTATTTTACTACAGTCTTGCAGCCCAGGGTGATGCATTTGGGTACACGTGGTAGTGACTTTGCTCCTACTGGTCTGAAAGAAATACAAATGGTCTCATCAGTTACCCACAGCACAGTACAGAACACTGGAGTGCTTGATTCAGCACCTATTTTTGATGTTCAATTAAACATCCAGTGAATTAGACACGGTCAGTAGAAAAAATTACCACAGAATAATTTTAGTAAGGGGTTTTCGATGCCTCCTGCAGGCAATGGCTTCTGGCTTCTGTATCATGCTTTATGAAGACCTTCCCTATCCCTCATATTAGAACATAATAATATCCTCTCTTTATTCCTTTTCTCTGGCAAGATTCATCTCAGGCTTGCTCCACTCTGAAACCTTGCCTGACTCTCCTGTGTGTAAGTGTACGTTTCCATCGCAGCTTACATGTTGATACCTGACACTTACTGCACTGTATTACAACTACTTGTTTTCATATCCGTCAGTCTCTTTAGACTCGAAGCTCCTTCGAAGATGGAGCTTGAGCTCATTTATTACTTACTGTAGCAACAACCCCTGATTTACAGTAAATATTCAATAAATCTTTGAATGGTTGGAGGGAGATCAAGAACAATGAGTAATTGGATTACTGGTTAGAGGGAAAGTACATATTTGCACCAAGTAAAGTGACGTCATTTGGCATTTCTACAGCATAGACCTTTGTATAGTTTTGGCAGTATTAATCAAAGATAAGTTTATAACAATTGTTTACTTTTAGAATAATGAGAAAGTTGTTTTGTTTCAATTGTCAGACGAACACTGAAGATACTCTTGCATTTGCCTTTTTCTTCAAATTGAAAAAGCACTGCAAATAATTTAGAACATTTGTAATTCTAAAATGATAGTCCTGTATAATATTTTATGTGGTTTATATTTGAATAGCATTTTATTTTTAAATAGGTTGATCTAAAAATGTATCTAACTGAATAAAGTTTATTATGTAAAACCCTTGAAATAACAGAATATAGTATAAATTTTTTTCTAGGGAGTATGATTATAAATTTTGATAATTGTGTAATATGAATGTACAGTCTAAATACTGTTTTAACTAGCATTGATTTGTTTCATGATCTCACATATTGGCTGTAGAGGGGCAATGAAGGGGGCTTCTCACTGTGAGATTCTGGTTCCCTGCTTGTCCCCAAGTAATGGTTCTCTCTTAGGGGCAGTTTTGTCCTTATCCCCATCCTATCTCATTTCTGGAGACCCTTTTGATTGTCGCAACTGAGG
Organism: Camelus ferus; assembly: GCF_009834535.1. NCBI lineage: Eukaryota > Metazoa > Chordata > Mammalia > Artiodactyla > Camelidae > Camelus > Camelus ferus. The sequence continues at coordinate 9,244,777 of NC_045706.1, forward strand.
TGATGGGAGAAGAGGGTGTGTGTGCGTGCTGCTGGCATCTAGTCGGAAGAGGCCAGAGATGCTTCTAAACATTCTTCAGTGCATGGTCCCTGCAATGAAGATTCTTTGGCCCAAAATATCAGTAGTGCTGAGGTTAGAGAAACCCTATTTAAAGAGTTAGCTTTTTGCCATTGAAGTCAGTAGGGCTTTACAGTTGCTGAGTTACCGTGTGTAATTTGACTACTGCTGTCAAGAAGGAACTGCCAGAAAGATTAATTTTGGGTTCACCATAACAATCTTGAAATAAACTATCCCGTTATGACACACCAGAGAGAGGTTTCCTGTGTCTTAATTCATGACCCTGTGCGGTCATAAACGTATTGATGACCCCAGGACTGTCTTAAATTTTCTTTGGGGGCTTATATGTGGCCTTCATGTCAGGCTTAAAGGTAATGTAATGTTTCTGTACAATGAGATATATCTAGCGAATCTTGAGGTCTCATAGAAGGAGCAGCAGAAACAACAAATAAAGCTAAATTTTCCAAAATGTGTTGCTTTGTTTTTCTAGTTCCGATGTGAGTGGTAGGGTCTGTCTTTAGTATTTATAAATCATTCTGTTTTCCTTGCTTTGTAGAAATAGAAAGAAATTTGGCAGCTTCATAATAACCAAGTGAATTGAATTATTCTTTCCCTAGCAGCTAATTGAGTTCATCTTTTTTAGTACAGAGAGAACACAGTGTTGGCATATGTTTCAGGATGGGAGGTTAGACTCCTTCAGCTTTAGTGGCACAGGGATGTTTGGCACATCCTATACTCGTGTGCTTTAATCTAGCCCATTTGGACCTAAGCTGTTTTAGAAAAGCACGTGTGTGTATGTGTTTATTGTTTGTCTTGCCTAGTATTCTACCTTGGTGTTGATGAGAGAATGAAGCCAATTTCCACCTTTCCCACACCGCTCCAGGACCCCCCATCACAGCTCAGGTGTTCTTTCCTTCTTACATCTGTACGTGTTCTCTTGGTTCTTATATCTCATTCTGTAAAAATAAGGCAACTGTAAGGTTTTCATACTTGACACTTTCTTTCAAAAGCCTTATTGTCTGCATTTGTGGCATTAGCTAAAGTGAAGCAACCTTGAGGAGCATAATAATCTGGGATATTCAGCAGTCGGTTGACAGTGACAACACTGAGAAGCACAGGAAGCTCTGTGTCCACGGCTAGAGGACCTTTCTGGTTGTTGCCTCACTGCCTTCCAGCCTGTGGCCGTCCTCAGCCACGGAACTATTCCAGCATGAGGTGCATTGTGTGGGGATCGTTTTATTCTCTCACATGGGTCTCTTAAATCCACATTTCTTGGCTTGGTCCTCAGGAGTTCCTTTTTCTTCCTGATACCTCATCATCTGCCCTTGGGCATCCTTTGTCCCCATTTTCTCTGCCGTTTGTCCCACACAGAGACCACTGCATTGAGGTGTGTGCCATGCCTGTACTTCTTTTCTGAGGGAAATTGCTATTCTGATCGTTTCTGCCAAAGGAAATGCAGCCTTGGAGTTTAGGTCACCATGTTTAGTGCCACGTGACCCTGCCATCTTAATTGCTATTAGTTGGACTAGGCATGGGTACCTGACCCCAAGGTGGTCGATCTCCGGTAGACTAGGGTCAAGTAAGGCTCATCATTAAAGCTTTGCCCACTGAATAGTGGATGACCAGGCCATTCAGATCCTCTCTTTTAAGGAAGTGTGGATTGAGACTACAGGGAGGATCAATATTTAGTGGGAGTCGTCACTGAGAGCTACACAGGGAATGGTAACAAAAGCTCAGAGTTAGATTAGGGCTCCATAAACACAGGTCCATAAAGTTTAAATTGTAGGCAAACTTTTGTACACATGCCCATTTATCTTGAGAATAGAGTTCATGGATTTCTTTCATCTGGCTTTCAAAGGGGTCTGTGAACCAAAAGATAGCAAGTAATGAGATGGTGGGGGAGCAGAAGCAGACACAGTGAGTAGCAGATGAAAATACAGGTTGCGGTCTCCTGCTCTGAGGGGAGACAGGTAACCACTTGTTAGACCTACTTGTCGGTTTTTGAATTATGATCTGGGCCTGGGTTTCCTCCTCTTCCTGGATAGCCTGGGATTATCTGGAGCCTGACCCTACGTGGGTAATATTTGTGCCCTCATTTTCTTATGTTCTTCCCTAAAATGTTCTGTTCCCCTCCGCCATTAGTACTAGCCACTTAGTGGAGCACCTGAGTGAATTTCTTTGTTTCTTTAATCCAAAGAGCCAAACTGATAAACATGTCTGTTAGCAGCATAGATGTGCTAGAGAGGGCAACAGCTGTGCCATTTCCCTGGCTGCTGAGTATTATGGTCAGTACCTACATAAGGTGTGTCCATATAAATGAGCCACATGCTCACCTAAGGTTAGATGGAGGATAAGGAGGGAAGGAACTGGTGAAATATTCTGTATAACAGGACTTGATAAAATCCCAGATCGTAAATAGTTTTTACTCTTTTCCTATCAGTGGAACATGCCATCTTCTTTTTCCAAGATGTTAACCATAGGATTGTGACGGAGGGTTCAAAAAAGTGGTTGATTTACCATGTTTGTGTCTGGGCATAAAAAACATTGACTTAAAAATTAATGTGAACAGATGGTAGAGAATATTACATTATCTGACGTTTTAACACACTGAAACAGATTAGTGAGGTTGAGAATTTTCTTCCTTGAGAATTGAAGAACAAAATGACAACAAACAGATCTTTGTTGGCATGAAGGAGATATATGACCATCATACCTTAGAGACAGAGAGAGGACCATCTCAGTTCTAGCCTAAAGCCGTGAAAACTAAGACCAAGGTAGTGGTGATAATGAGTTATAATTTTTCCTAGGAAATAGAATAGTTGCTTTTGTAACTTGGAACTACCCAAGTCTAATTTAAATTTAATTTTTCCAGAGGTTTGCTGCTTCTTACTGAATGTTTGGCCAGGCAAAGTTTTGAGCTTGTTTTTCAAACTAAATTATGATGAAGGATTAAAGAGAAGGGAAAGGGCGTTGTCATAGAAAATCAAACAGAAAATGTGTATTTTCTTTTTTCACTGATTCCCCGGTAAAGTTTTTATTCTTCTTCTTTTTTTTTTTTTCCTTATTTAAATATGGTCAGTTTACAATGTTGTGTCAATTTTCTTTCCATTAAGAATTTTCTTAGGGGACAAAACAGTAAGTTGAAAATTAAAATAAAAAATATACAACTTATTTAACTAACTGGCTGCATTTCCTTTGAATTTCAAGGTGGTAAAAGTTCTTAAGTGCTACACAGCCGCCTTGATGGGCCAGGAATCATAAATACTTAGAGGGGACTTAGGAAAATAAGGACCCTTTTTTAAAAAAGATAAAAGGTCCATTTCTCCCTTCTTTGTTAACATTTATTGGTTTTCTTTTACTTTTTAATTCTCTTCCCATCACTTTTGGGTGAACTGAGGAAAAACTGGAGAATGCCCTGTGGGTGCTTGTGTGCCTCTGCTGTTGTCATGGAGTCACATAGACTGTAGCTGCGTATTTCAGTTAAGGATTTGGAGTAAGGCTCATAAAAGGGAAATTTCTGTCCTCTGTAGTCAAGGTCTCACATTCCAGTACAGCACCGTGTAGCTGCACTGCTCCTAGCTCACAAGGAAGGCATCTTGAAAATGGTAAAAATATTTTCATATTTTTGGATACAGAATCCTAGAGAGATGCTAAGTGTTTTTATTGCTTTAATTCAGATTAAAGCTAATAAACCCAGTCCCAGAGGCTCTGTTAGAGTCAGGTTAGTAGGGTTGGTGAGTGAGTCTCAGATAAGAGTCCAGCAAGCAGTTTTACTTGTTTTTGGAGCTCGGGAAGTGATAGTTTTGTTGATCCAGCTCCACTTTGGAAACTCGCCATTTCCAGACATGGCCTGAGGCCCTCAGTGAGTACTCTAAGTGAGACAGTGAAACCAGAGGGCTCAGTTCCATGTTATTGTATTGTGATTAACAGTCCAATGGTAGACTTGATTTATTTGGAAGTATTTTCAAGCTTTCAGAAAAGTCTCAGGAATAAAAATGATACAAAGAATACTCAAATACCCTTCACTCAGGTTCACCTTCTTCTCTCTTCCCCCCATATTTACATAGATACGTGAATATGTGTATTTATACACTTAAAACACACACAAATTTTTTTAACTATTTGAAAGTAAGTTGGTTATACTGAGTGATTCTTTAGTCCAAAAATTTTTGCTTAGTAAGCAAAATACTTGCCAGATGTGTTTGGAGAATATGTGTTTTGTAATTATTAGCTCAGGTAATTCTCACAACCACCTGATACAAGTGTTATTTTCCCCACCATTTTATAGAATAGAAGTCTGTAACTAACGTACAAGTAGTTAATGTCGGAGTGTTCACATTCAGGTAGACTGAGGCTGAAGCCCAAGCCCTGCTATGTTGCTTCCCTTTAGGACACTGCCAGTGTGAAGACTTTCATGCAGATTTTAAAAACACTCTTGAGTTCTCACAGACTGTATCAGTCCAGATTTCATCTATTGTAAGACATGCATTTTTTTCTTATTCTCACATTTTAAAAGCCTGGGTGTGTTTTTCACAATGGATGGTGATGTAGTTGACAGTATATACATGTGTGTGCAAACTTGGTTGTTAAATTTGGTGGTGTGCTTTTTGGCCACTGAGGTAGGGGTATGTGTGTGTGTGTTTTTCATTTCCCACTTGAAAGGGAAAATGATGTTCTGGGTTACCAGCTCTAAGGGGTAGAGGAGCTGTTGCATTTTATTAAATATTGTGGACTTGCTTGAAGATCAGACATGCTAAATTTTCACAAGTAAAATATGTAAATATTTCTGAAAATACAGCTAAGAGCTCCTTAACTATTTGAACTTAGTGTTCAAGTGTTGATTGGGTGGTATAAGTTGTGCTGTTGCAGAATTTACCTTCCTTGACATGGGTTTCCTTCTTCTGTTTGTCCTTCCCCATTCTTTTCTTCCTTTTTTTTCTTTTTGATTTTAAAAATAATTCCTCTTGTGGAAAAGGGGATAAATTAGAGGAATGTTAAAAATAAAAATTGCCTGCAGCTCTCTCACCCAGAGCTCATCACAGCTGACATTTTGCTGTATTTCCTTTGGGGTTTTGTAAATATACATGCATTTCTTTTTTCCTCACAGTTATTAGGTGATACATGCAATATTGTTTCCTACCTTTTTCTGTTTTCTTCATAAGTATTTTCCTATTTTTCTTAAATCTTTCATTACCCCCTGATTCTAAGTGACTGTAAATGTTATAATGTGCCATAATTTATCGAGCTATTACTGTGTGTTTAAGTTCTTTCCACTTCTTCTTGCTATATAAGTAACTCACGGCAAGCATTTTTTGGTATATTTCTTTTTGAGACTGTCACAGAATTTACCCTTTTGCACATTCATGCTGGAGGTGAGGAATCCATCCGTATTGTGTGTCTATACATTTGGGACATCTTCCACGAAGAGCAGAGCAGCACTATACATTAGAAGCTACTGAAAATTAGACTAGTAAACGTACACAGGAGTATAACAACGGGTGTCTCCTGTTTTATGAAAAATAAACCAGCTGATTTTCTTTTTAATTTTTCTGTCTCTCCTAAAATTTTACACTGATTAGTCACTTAGCTTGACTGCCTTTAGGTTCTTATACACTGATGAAGTGTAAGTTTATTTCTTTTCCTACAGTTTTTTGGATTTATTTAGATACTGATAAATTTTATACTACCTTTTAGGAGTCATTAGTGCTGATGTCTTGTGGCTATTTTAATTTCAAGTTGAAGTAGTGAAAGGTTACTTTTGTTCTTTCAGTACTTCCCAGCCTTAGTTTGCAAGTCCTCAGGAGGATTATAAGGAAAGTTGAATAACTCAGTGATGTCAGCCCCTGTTGTAATAAAGGAAATAAAAGTTCGTTTTTAACTTTAGTTCTCTTAAGAGGACAGTTTGGCAAGAAAAATGAGGAATACCTCCAACAATATGAAAGTAGATAACTGTCTTTTGCCATTTGTGTTCTTTTCCCCCTCTTCAGCTTTATTTTCTTGGGCCGTCTACAGTGCAGCAGTGGCTCTGGCCTGACTTTATTCCACTTCTTGCTTTCAACACCTAAGTAGGGTCACCTAATCTTCCTGCAGGTGTACATTTTCAGCTTTTGCCCTCAGCCCCTAACGTAAGAGCCCTGTAACTGGGCTGTGGTAGCTCAGCACTGTGACCTGCTCTAACAGCCGGGGCTCTGGCTTCTCCCTGCCCACTGCCTTGAATCTGTTCCTTATGTTCAGTTTATCTGCTGATGCCCTTCCATTCCTTCTGTAAAACACACACAGTGCCCATGGCAGTCAGAAGGCTTATGGCTGGTAGGCTGCACTTTAGTGTACATGCATGTCTGTTTTCATAAGTTTTTTATGCCAATTTTACTTGTTATTGTAATGGTGCAGCTTAATTAAATATTAAGTAAACTGATGAAAGATGTTTTTAAAAAAGTTATTTGCATTAAACCTAATTTGAATGCTTTGGGTAGACTCAGAGATGAGTCAGAAAATTGCTGCTGAATTAGTTGTGGATGAGATAACAAAGAGTTTGGGGTAAAATAAAAATCCATAAAAATCTTGAAAGAGTCCCCACTTCCCTAAGTAAGTTCTCACTGCACTTTAAAGAACCAGTAACCAAAGTCACAGTGATGCACCTTCAGAGAAAAGACTTGGTCCTAAATCAATGAATGGCTAATGAATGTGCAGGTATATATTTTAACTTAAAGTGTTAAAAGTTTGTATGTGTGTTTGTGTGAATTTTGTCACACAAACACTGTAATGAGCATTTTCACTTAACCTACCATTACTAGTCCTGTTCACTCTGGATAAGACTGCTTTTGCTGTAAATTACTCTATAGTATTTATAGATATTTTCTTTGCTTGAAAATAATCAAATTGTGATTAAATAGGTCTAGCAAATAAATATTGTCATGTAATTTACAGGCCTTCAATCTCTCCATATTAATAGGATTTGAGAGTCACTGAACATGGCTTTGTGCTTGTGGGCTTCCATAGTTGCCACGTAAGGGTTAAGTCAAAGCCATATTATTTTGCCTCATCCTCCAGTCCTCTTAGATCCTGGAATCTTGTTCTCAAACCCTAGTGTATGTTGATGTGTCTGTTACTTGAGCCGCGTCCTGCTGTTACTGTTATTTGCTTGGGCTGTTTTTAGTTTTCTGGAACCACCTCTAAATGCCTCGCTCAGGTTGATTTTTGTAATTTGCATATCTGGCCAGCCATAGTCTGGACTCTGTCACAAATCAAACCCTGATTCTTATGACTTTTTAAAAAATCACTGTTTTACATGTTTAATTTTGGAAACATTATGAGAATGTTATCTCTTTATTACATCCTAAATTCATAATAATTTTTTTTAAAGAAACCATTTTATTGAGGCCTGCTATACATATAGAAAAGTGCAACAAAATGTAGAGCCCCATGAAAATCACAAAATAAACACACCTATGAGTCCTTGTTGTCTACTGGAAATTGATATTTCTCTCCCTGGCAGTCATTCTGTAAAGGACCAAATTGTAAATATTTTAGGTTTACAGGCCATATGGTCTGCTGTTGTAGTGAAAGCAGCCATAGGAGATATGTAAACAAATGGGCATGGCTGTGCTCCAGTAAAACTTTCATTTATGGACATTGAACTTTGAATGTCATATAATTTTCACATGTCACAAAGTATTACTCTTCTTTTGATTTATTTTCAACCATTAAAAAAATATAAAAACCATTCTTAGGTTGTGGGCCAGTGAACGGCAGACCCAGTTCAGCCTGTGGCCATGGTTTGCGGACCCCTGTTCCGCGGTATGCCGCTGACCTAGTTTAGTTTACTCCCCTGCTGGTCCAGCCTCTCCACATCTGAGTTAACATCGTTGTCATCTTCATCATCCAGCACATTATAGCCGTTCTCCTACAATTAGAAAACCCAACTATCAGAACAATTTGCTATGTGAAGTTCAGTGATAAAATTGTCCTGATGTCTGTAGAATGCATATTACCAACCTGGGATTCAAATTTTAAAATGAACTTTTATCTACATAAATTTAAGCTTATACTAGGGGAGAGGGTATAGCTCAGTGGTATAGTGTGTGTTAGTGTGCACGAGGTCCTGGGTTCAATCCCCAGTAACTCCATTAAAAATAAACCTAATTACCCCCCCCCCCAAAAAAAAACCCAAATAAAGAGGATTGTTTTTTAAAAAAACTTACACTGTATGAGGTAATAAACTATGAGTTAATCCATAGTGGCTTAGAGACTAAATATAATGATGGTTGGTTGATTATCTTTGTTTACTTTTCCTTTCTTTTTTATTTAACTTTCCAGACACTCAGCAGTTTAAAAATTACTGTAAGTGTGAAGGATTATATAGTATGGTTTAATCAGTCATGAAATAAGTCTGTTGTGAGTGCTTTACAGTATTGTTAAAAGCCATTTATTTGTCACCCATATGGTGGTATCTTGGAAAAAGCAAATATTTAATTCAGCCAGCATTTGCTAGGCCTGCTAGTAAGTGAGGCACATAGAGTAAGTTACTCTAGATGGTGATGAATGAGACACAGGTCATGTCTACAAGGAGCCTTTGGACAGGATAAACATTTGCAAAAACTATCCTGCAGAATGAAATGTGTAAGTTCTATAAAAAAGCAACAGAATACTGTAGGAGCACAGATGTATGGTAGAGAGAAGTATATATTTATTGAATCTGATTTTTTCCCCAAATTTTGAAAATTTCAAACCTACAGAAAACTTGAAAGACTAGTACATTGAACACCCATGTACCTTCACCTAGAGTCATTAACATCTTGCTACATTTGTTGTCTCTCTTTGTATGTGTGCAAATATAATTTTATGTATGTGTGTGTTTTCTTCCTACTAAACCAGTTGAAAGTAAGTTTCAGAGATCATGACGTTTCATCCTAAGTGCTTTAGTATGGATCTCCTAAGAGCAAGGTTGTTCTCATACTTAACATTATTTTATTTTTTTAAATTGAAGTATAGTTGATTTACACTGTTTCAGGTGTACAGCAAAGTGATTCAGTTACATGTATATATTCTTTTTCAGATTCTTTTCCATTATGGGTTATTACAAGATATTGAATAGAGTTCCCTGTGCTGTACAGTAGATCCTTGTTGTTTAAATGCATGTGTTTATTTCTGGGCTTTCTATCTTGTTCCGTTGATCAATATGTCTGTTTTTGTGCTAGTACCACACTTTTGATTACTGTAGCTCTGTAGTATAGTCTGAAGTCAGAGCATGATTCCTCTAGCTCTATTCTTGTTTCTTAAGATTATTTTGGCTATTTGGGGTCTTTTGTGTTTCCATACAAAGTTAAAATTTTTTTGTTTCAGTTCTGTGAAAAATACTATTGCTAATTTGTTAGGGATTGCACTGAATCTGTATAATGCCTTGAGTAGTATGGCCATTTTAATAATACTGATTCTTCCAATCCAAGAACACAGTATATCTTGCCATCTGTTAATGTCATCTTCAGTTTCTTTTATCAGTGTCTTATAATTTTTGAAGTACAGATCTTCTGCCTCCTTATGTAGGTTTATTCCTAAGTATTTTATTCTTTTTGATGCAGTGGTAAATGGGATTGTTTCCTTAATTTCTGTGTCTGATATTTCGTTGTTAAAGGTATAGAAATGCAACAGACTTCTGTGTATTAATTTTTTATCCTGCAGCTTTACCGAATTCATTGATGAGCTCTGGTAGTTTTCTGGTAGTGTCTTTAGGATTTTCTGTGTATAGTATCATGTCATTTGCAAACAGTGAAAGTTTTACTTCTTCTCTTGCAGTTTTGATTCCTTTTATTTCTTTTTCTTCTTTGATTGCTGTAGCTTGGACTTTGAAAACTGTGTTAAATTAAAGTGGCGAAAGTGGGCATCTTTGTCTTGTTCCTGATCTTAGAGGAAATGCTTTCAGCTTTTCACCATTAAGTATGGTGTTAGCTGTGGGTTTGTCATACATGGCCTTTATTATGTTAAGATATGTTCTCTCTGTCCCCACTTTCTGCAGAGTTTTTATCATAAATCAATGTTGAATTTTGTCAAAAGCTTTTCCTGCATCTATTGAGATGATCATATATGGCTTTTCTTCTTCAGTTTGTTAATATGGTGTATCACATTGATTGATTCGTGGATTTTGAAAAGTCCTTGCATCCCTGGGTAAAACCCCACTTGATCGTGGTGTATGATCCTTTTAATGTATTGTTGGAGTCAGTTTGCTAGAATTTTGTTGAGGATTTTTGTATCTATGTCCATTAGGGATATTGTCCTGTAATTTTTTTTTTTTTTGTAATATTTCTGTCTGGTGTTAGTATCAAGGTGATGGTGGCCTCATAGAATGAGTTCGAAAGTGTTCCTTCCTCTGCAATTTTTTGGAATAGTTTCAGAAAGATAGGTATTAACTCTTCTCTAAACATTTGTTAGAATTCACTGTGAAGCCATTTGGCCCTGCCTGGACTTTTGTTTGTTAGGAGTTTTTAAATTACTGTTTCAATTTCAGTACTGGTAATTGGTCTGTTCATATTTTCTGTTTCTTCCTAGTTCAGTCTTGGGAGATTGTACCTTTATTTCTTCCATGTTGTCCATTTTATTGGTGTGTAGATCTGCATAGTAGCCTCTTAACAATAATTTGTATTTTTGTGGTGTTGTTTGTGACTTCTCCTTTTTCATTTCTGATTTTATTGATTTGGGCCTTCTCCCTTTTTTTCTTGATGAATCTGGCTAGAGGTTTATCAATTTTGTTTATATTTTCAAAGAACCAGCTTTTAGTTTCATTGATCTTTTTTATTTTTTCTTGTCTCTATTTCATTTATTTCTGCTCTGATCTTTATGATTTCTTTCCTTCTACTGACTTTGGATTTTATTTGTCTTTCTATAGTTGATTTAGTTGTAAGGTTACACTGTTTATTTGAGGTTTTTCTTGTTTCCTAAGGTAAGCTTTTATTACTGTGAACTTCCCTCTTAGAAATACTTTTGCTGCATCTGATAGATTCTGGATCATTGTGTTTTTATTTTCATTTCTAAGTATTTTTTGTTTTCCTTTTTGATTTCTTCAGCGATCCATTTGTTATTTAGTAACATATTGTTTAGCCACCATGTGTTTGTGTTTTTTGCATTTTTCTTGTAGTTGATTTTTAGTCTCATAGCGTTGTGGTTGGAAAAAATGTTTGATTTGGTGTCAGTTTTCTTAAGTTTACTGAGGCTTGTTTTATGGCCTAACGTGATCTTTCCTGGAGAATGTTCCACACGCACTTGAAAAGAATGTGTATTTTGCTACTTTGGGGTGGAATGCTCTATAAATATCAATTAAGTCCATCTGGCCTAATGTGTTATTTAAGGCCTGTGTTTCCTTACTTATTTTCTCTGGATGATCTGTCCATTGATCTCATAGGGGTGTTAAGGTCCCTGCTATTATTGTGCTACTGTTGATGATTCCTTTTATGTCTGTTACCAGTTGCCTTGTTTATTGAGGTACTCCTATGTTGGGTGCCTATATATTTACAATTGTTGTATCTTCTTGGATTGATCCCTTGATCATTATGTAGTGTCCTCCTTTGTCTCTTGTAACAGTCTTTATTTTGAAGTCTGTTTTGTCTGATACAAGTACTGCTACTTCAGCTTTCTTTTTATTTCATATGCATGGAATACGTTTTTCCATCCTCTCACTTTCAGTCTCTGTGTCTCTAGGTCTGAAGTGAGTCTCTTTTAGGCAGCAGATTGTGGGTCTTGTTTCTGTATCCATTTAGCCAGTATGTGTCTTTTGGTTGGGGCATTTGTCCACTTACATTTAAGGTAATTATTGATAAATATGCTCTTATTGCCATTTTGTTAATTGTTTTGAATTTGTTTTTGTAAGTCTGTTCTTTCCTCCTCTTCTTTTGTTCTTTTGTGATTTGATGACTATCTTTAGTGTTATGTTTGGATTCCTTTTTCTTTTTTTTGTTTGGTGGATAGATGTTTGGTTTGCAGTGATCTTGAGGTTTTTGTATAATAGTCTATATCTGTGATTATTTTAAGTTGCTGATCTCTTAATTTCAAATGCATTTTAAGTACCCTGTATTTGTACTCTCCTCCCCTCATGATCACTGGTTTTGATACCATTACGTCTAATTGTTTTGTGTATCCCTGAACCACTTACCGTGGATGCAGATGATTTTACTGCGTTTGTCTTTTAACCTCTCTGCCAGCTTTGCTTATAGATGACAACCTACCTTTACTGTATATTTGCCTTTACAGGTAAGCTTTTTCATTCTGTAATTTTCTTGTTTCTAGTTATGGCCTTTTGTTTTTTACCTAGAAAAGTTCCTTTAATATTTGTTGTGAAGCTGGTTTGGTGGTGCTGAATTCTTTTAGCTTTTGCTTGTCTCTAAAGCTTTTGATTTCTCCATCAAATCTGAATGAGACCCTTGCTGGGTAGAGTATTCTTGGTTGTAGGTTTTTTCCTTTCGTCGCTTTAAATGTATTGCACCACTCCTTTCTGACCTACAGAGTTTCTGCTGAAAAGTCAGCTGATAGTCTTATGGGAGTTCCCTTGTATGTCATCTGTTGCTTTCCCTTGATGCTTTTAGTATTTTCTCTTTATCTTTAATTTTTGTCATTTTGATTACAATGTGTTATGGTGTGTTCTTTTTTGTATCGATTTTGTATGGGACTCTCCACTTCCTGGACTTGAGTGACTACTTTCCTTTCCAGGTTAGGGAAGTTTTTCAGCTGTTAATCTCTTCAGATATTTTCTCGGGCTCTTTATCTCTCTCTTCTCTTTCTGGGACCCCTGTAATGCAAATGTTAATGTGCTTTATGTTGTCCCAGAGGTCTCTTAAACTGTCTTCATTTCTTTTCATTCTTTTTTCTGTTAGGTGGCAGTGATTTCCACTACACTCGTCTTCCAGCTCACTCATCTGTTCTTCTGAAGCATTTAGTCTTCTATTGTTTCCTTAGTATATTTTTCAGTTATTGTATTCTTCATTTCTGTGTGGTTGTTCTTTGTATTTTCTAACTCTATTAAAAACTTCTAACTTCTTGCTCGGTGTATCCATTCTTCTCGCAAGCTCTTTGACCATCTTTACGATTATTACTCTGAACTCTTTCTTGGGTAGATTGCCTGTCTCCACTTTACTTAGTTCTTCTTCAGGGGCTTTATCTTGTTCTTTTGTCTGAAACTTACTCCTTTGCCACCTCATTTTATCTAAGTTGCTATTTGTAATTTTATACATGTGGTAGGTGAGTTGTGTTTCTTGACCTTGGCAAAGTGATCATCTGTAGGAGGCATGCTGAGCATCCCAGCAGTGCACTCTCCTGTCGTCACCCAAGCTATATGCTCTGGGGCTACGTGGGTGCTTCTGTTGTAATGGGTTAATTACGTGGATGGTCTGGTAGGTCCCTAGTCTTGTTGGTTGCCAGGCCCTGCCTCAGGCAGATGCTGCTGGCTGATGTTTAGCGGGGCCTGGTCGCATGTGACTGGTTGTGGAATCCTAGGGGGCCCCTGAGGCTACTGCTGCCTCACTAATGGGCAGAGTCAGGGTCCCAAAGACTCTGGGGCTGTTGCCCACCCACGGGCTGGTGAAGCCAGATCCTGGGGTTAGTGCTGGTCTACTGGCAGGCAGAGCTGTTTCCTGAAGTCTGGTTACAGGGCCCAGGGATTCCAGAGTGCGTTTCAGATCATTGAGGGGGAGTTGGTTCCTGACACAGTTGGGTATGGGTCTGGGGTATCCCACAGATTACCTGCTAGTGGGCCGGGCCAGGCCAGGGCCCAGCTGGTCCCAGGATGGAGTCTGGCCTGCATTGTGGGATCATAGTTTTCTTGCTCCTGGTGTCTGTCCCCTGGTGTGTAAGGCTGGTCTGGAGGTCTGGTCTAGCTTCCTGGTGGGAGGGGCCGGTGCCTGTCCAGTCGTGCGTAGAGCTGGGTCTTGGCCCTCTGGTGGGCTGGACTGTGCCTAGGGGTGAGCCCAGAGGTGGCTGTGGGCACCTTAGTCTTTAAGCGGCCTGTCTGCAGATTTGTGGGGCTCTTGTCCCCACCCAGTTGGTTGTTGGCCTGAGGCGTCCCAGCACTGTTCTCTGCAGGCTGTTGGCTGGGGCCAGGGCTTGGAGCTAATGGTCCAATATGCTAGCCACTGCAGGAGTGATTTTCATGTGGCCAAATGTTCCCCATTGTGTCCTCCCCCAGTGTCTGTGTCCGCAGGGTGAGCCGCAGTTGCCTCCCACCTCTCCAGGAGTCTCTCCAAGACCAGCAGGAGGCCCAGCCCAGGCTTCTGTCACATTACTGCTTTTGCCCTGTGTCATGGTGCGTGTGATACTTTATGTGTACCGTTAAGAGTGAATTCTCTGTTTCCCCTAGTTCTGTGGGGCTCCTGCAATAAAGCCCTGCTGGCCTTCAAAGCCAGATGCTCTGGGGGTCAGTTTCCTGGTGCGGACCCCAGGCTAGGGAGCCTGACGTGGGGCCCAGAACTCTTGCTTCTGTGGGAGAACCTCAGCGATACAATTTTTCTCGTGTCTGTGGGTCGCCCCCCCCCCCGGGGGGGGTAGGGGTGGGTATGAGATTTGATTTTATTGCGAGTCTGCCCCTCCTGCCTATCTCATTGTGGTTCTTCCTTTGTGTCTTTACCTGTGGAAGACCTTTGTTGATAGGTTCCAGGCTTTTTCATTGATGGTTATTCTGCAGATAGTTGTGATTTTGGTGTGCTTGGAAGACAAGGTGAGTTCAGGGCCTTTTTACTCTCCCATCTTAGCTGCAGTCCTCCTCTTCATAATTTTGTTCAGACAAAACCTTCTTGGTTAGAATATTACCTCGGTGATGCTGTGTCAATCTCCAGACATCACATCTGGAGTCCCCTGAAGTCAGTTTGTCCCATTGTAGGCAGTGATAAATTTGCTCACTTATTAATTCATGTGGAATCTACCAGGTTTCTCCACTGTAGAGCTGCTTTTTTTCCTTTGCCATTAGTAAGTAATCTGTGAGTCTATACTTTGAGACTGTGTACAGCTGTTCCCACAGTCTTTTACACAATGGTAGAATCTTTTTCTTTTTCACAACTTCTTCTGGGCATAGGGCTTTAAAAACATATTTCATAATTCCAGTTGTTTGCAGACATTTAAAATTTAAATATTTATGCATTCCTTTAATGAAATGCTGTTGAAAGTTGGGCTATAAATATATTTCCTCATATAATTTAAATATTAATTACCACCTTATCAGGAGAAAGCAGAGTTAAGATCAAGTTCCCAAAGATGAAATCACTGAGTCCAGGTCTTGGTTTCATGCCTTATTATTTGTACAGACTTTCTAAGCTTCCATATCTTTATCTGTAAAATGGGGATAATCACCATGCCTTATAATACCAAAATTAGTTATTTAATTATAGGTAGACATAATCTTTACTAAAAATGAGTGACTTCAAACTATAGAAAGAAAAACATTTGTTTACCTAGTTATTTTATTCAAATGTGATTTGAAATTATAATTAATTTCCTTTTTTCTCCCAATGCATTTGATTTATTCTAGTTTTTAGATTTTTTTTTTACATGCCCTTCAGTTAAGGCTTCATATTTTTTAAAAGTGCTTTGGAAATTTACGTTTAATTCTGTCTTGTGTGATTCTTAATAGTCATCTTGTAAGTGCTTCACGCTGTTACTACAGGAAGCAGACTCAGATTCTCATAGATTATACTGTTCCCCAAGACTATAAAGTTTGATAACTGGGTGAAGGCTTAATTTATTAATAGATTTTCAAATCCATTGCTTTAAAACACGTAGTAAAGTTTGAGGGTACTTAAATTTTCTTTAATAAACAGTCTACATGAAGATAAAGTTAGGAAGCATAGAAGCTATCATAAATAACCAGGGTTGTGTCGGAAGCTCTCTGGAGCCAGCTTAAATTGACTCCCACTGGGCAGAATATGGACAATTTGAACATCACAGAGGATAACTGCAGTGGGTTGAAACAGGTGAAGTATCTTTAGACCTGTGAGCTCATGGGTCTGAGTCATTGCTGGAGTTGGTGCTGTGTCCTGCAGTGTATCACGCAGATGCTACATCACCACAGGCCTGCAGGTGGCCTGTAGATCCATCACTTCCAAACATCCTCAGGGATCCACAATTTTAGGTTCAGAATCATATAGATGCCATAGTTTTAGGCTCTGCATAACAGTAACTTCTCAAGATTAGACTTTCCAACATCTGGAAGTTGTAGATTTCAGCTTCAATTTTATTTATACAAGTTCAAGAGAGTTTGATGTAATAAACTGACAGGATAATTATGCTGTTTTGATTTCTCCAAACTGTTATTGGATAGAAAGGTGATGATTGGTTGCTTAAATTTTTAGGATAATATACTTTTTTGTGTAAAGCAAAGATAAATACCACTATAGAACTTTATTTTAATGATGTAGCCATTGTAAACTTCCTTTCCTATATTTTAAATTTCAAGATATGTGTATTTTTAAAATAAGTTCTAAATAACACTTTCAAACCATACAAAAATATTAAAAATCCTCACATCATGAAGATTTTTCTTGTGTGTTTGGTGCATATGCGGTTTTTTTAATGGGCTAAAAAATGGATAAGATTAAAACATTACAGGGACACTAATGTTACTATGATCCTTAGGATCTTTGTAACTCTAAATTCCATTCTAATAATTTGGTTAATTGGGTTTGGACCAATATGATATTTTAGCCTGAATATCTTAGAAGGAATGAAAAAGGAAGATTTCTCAGGTTGTCATCCAAGATTATTTGGTGTTTGTGACATAATAAATTTGTCTCAGTAATTTACCTGAAATTCTGTGAGTGGACTTGATTTGCTTACCCTGTGAATAACTGTTTAAATAGTGTAGTCTTCATAATTACATAACTGATCCTTTAGAAAGGAAGGAAATAATGTATTAGGCATCTTTGCAGCCTGCACTGCACAAAGCTGTTACATTAACCTTCTACCAAGCCCTTCCTTGCAGAGACACTGAATACTGATGACATCCAAGGGGATAGGATGTAAATTCTACCAGGACTCCTACTGCTACACTGTTGAGGGGAAAAAGGTTATCCTTAAACTTGAAGCATTTAAGTCATTTGTGATGAATTTTCCATCAGGCAGAAAAAAAGGAATGATTACCAAAGATCACACCCCTGGGATAAATATGAGGTTATGGCTAACTTCTTATTTGCCTCAAGGGTGTAATTAAACAGACTTTTACGATTAAGGGTTTTAGGCATTGAAAAATGTTTACTGGAAAAAAAATAATAGCTCTAGTTAGAGACACGATCAATCAGAGACAGCTTACTGACTTTATTAAAGCTATGGATTTGTCATGAAATGTTTTTAGCATTTGTTTGACTCAGGGCATATCAACTTAAAAAAGAATGTTGAAAATTAAAGCCAGTAATATATTTCTAGAGGGTCCACATCCTAAATAATTTTAATTAGACAAATTTTTGTAAACAGGAACATTGGATGTTGCTGACACACTTTAGGTATTCATACTTATGTCTGGTTTTAGCTTGGGAATTTTAACAGAAAAAGAATATTGAGACTGAGCTTCTGATTTTGGTTTTATCAGTAATTGGCCTTAAGTTGCTAAGGCCAATTAGCAACTTTTAATTGCTTCCCAGCCTTTTAAATGTGAAGATGAAACTGGATATTAACTAGGGAGGTCTAAGGCCCTTCTAGTTTTAAAATGATCTGATTCTCTATTTTTAGGGAATATGATTTGACAGTTTAATTCAATAAATATTCAATAAGTATCTTTTGAGAACTCAGTCCTTAGAAGGAGCACTACAGAGACACAGGAAATGCAAAGAAGTGATGTCCTCCCAGCTCTTACAAAAGGCCAAGTTGGGATTGTGGGGCGAGGAGAGGAGGTTGGTGCAGAAGAAGCGCAGCCTGTGAACAGATGACTCCAGCAGATTGTACAAAGTTGTGGATAGATTTCTGCAGAAGCCCAGATATCCCCAAAAGATGCCAACTCTGACCCTCCTGATCTAAATTAGATTTCCTTCTTGTACTATGTAGTGTGCTTTTTCTTCATAGTATCTGCCATGCTTTGTAGTAATATGTTTCTGTATGATTATTTCCTTCAAATTGTTTCCCCTTCTAGACCAGAAGGTCCCTGAGAGCTGAAACTGGCAGTGTTACTGTTCTCTGTGGCATGCCCCAGACCTTAGCAGGCAGCCCGACGTGGTAGGCATTTCATAATTACTGTTGACTGCAGGAGTGAGAGCTCAGTTGGTGGTGAAGCAGAGTCCAAGGAGAGCTTGGTAAAGAAAGAGTAGGCAGCATTTAGGTTTGATTTCAAAAGTATAGTAGGCGTTAAGACCAAATGGGAAGCACCCCAGGCAAAAGAGCCTGTGCCTAGATGTGCGTGCCCCGGTGAGTGTGCTAGGGGGTGCGAGAGTAGTCTGAAAGCAGACCTCGTGCCTTATGCTCCCGATACTTGGTACCTCTAAACTGTGGAGCGTTCATAGGAAGTTTGTGAATCCATACGCAGAGTGTGCACACAGACTAATAAACATGTGAGTACGGTACTGTTATTCTACAAACATGTATAGATTCTCTTGTGATTAGTAAAATCCAAACTCATTAAAAGCATTAGTGATACTTACCTGGCAGGGGAGATACTGTGATCACAAAGGTTGATTTCCCAGGGCGAGTCTCATCCATTGAGCTTGGGATGTGCTGACCTCTGTGATTTCCCCAAATGTGGGAAACTCAACTGTATAATTTGTGGTAGTGGGGGACTGCGTTCTCACTCTCCCCTAACAAAAAAAATTAATTAAATTAAAAAAAATTAAAAAGCATTAATGAATTTGTAGTGGGTTTTTATCTTGTGTAATTTTTCATCATCTGTAACTAAAATTATACTATCTTATAAAGGTCTATAAAATTTTTTTTGCTTTAAAAAGGGTTGTCCTACTTTACTGAGGGGAGAGTCAGTAAAGGGTTTTCAATAGAGAATTTACAGTCATTTCTCCCTGTTGAAGTAGGAGGTTGGATTCAAGAGGAAGAACTTGGAATCAGCCCTTCTCACTGTTGTCTAGGTAAGGATGACTTCATTTGTGGTACTGGCAGAACCTGTGATTCTAAGTGCTATTCTCCAAGCAATAGTCTAAAAAAGCAAACACGTGGATTGATTCTTCTTACCAATGTGGTGAAGGCCAAATTTAATATACACATTCATACAAACACATAAATGTGAATATCCATACGAATATTTAATCTTTAACAGGAATTAAAGAAGCTTTGAATTTTACTTTTTTATTTTTTCCTGCATTACTGTCTTTGTCTTCATCTTTCATTCTATTTCTTTTTTTTTTTTTTCCCCTTCATCCTTTTCAACTTATGACCCTTCAGTTTGAAATTAAATTTGGGCTGTAAGTTGACTCCCTGAATCTTTTCTTCACAAGCTTTCTTTGTATTTTCTAGAAGAAAAAAGATTAACCCAGGGTTTCCAAAATAAAAGCAAAGATTGTGATTAAAACTGAATTAGAATCTTTATTCTCTATTATTTGCTTATAGTAAAATAAATAGCCCAGTCTTAAGGAAGATTTAAAGTAAGTCCTGGAGCCTTTGCGAACCCTTGGATTTTAATTAAAGAAACACAGAATACCATCACTTTCTGTTTGTCAGTGGAAAAAATATGTATTTTTAAATTTTCAAAGCTTAGCCTTGGAGCACATGGAGTACATCTGTTGGCTTTCAGAATTTGGGGAACACAAATGGATTCAGATGTTTAGGCCCTTTGTCTTCACTGGTCTCAGCTCACCTCGCCAACTGAGCGTGGCACAATCCAAACACAGTTTCTGAAAACAGGGCAGCTAGAGTTACTTCTCAAGCACTCTCCTGGGGACTGATAAAGTCAATCTCTGTTTATGTAATGAAATCAGGGAGCAAGGGGTCTGCTGTAGTACTTTGTGGATGGGATTCCATTGGTGTTGTCTTTCAGGGAAAAGACTGGATTTAATAAGCCCTATTCTTACTCACTTTCTCTGGAGGTACAACCCACTCTAATGGATTATTTTGAGCTGTTTTTGTTTATGTAGCATTAGAGCCTCTCTTTAAGCAATTGGTTTTAGTAAAATCAATAGGTTTATTGTGGAAAAATGGGATACTGATAACAACTTTACCTGATAAAAGACTTAAATGTCTAGTTAATCTTTCTGTTTTGTTCAGTGCTACTGGTGTTCACTGTGTGTGTGTGTGTGTGTGTGTGTGTGTGTGTGTGTGTGTGTGTGTGTGTTTAAATAATATTGCCTTTCTAGTGTTCTTACATTTTAATTTAACTTGAACTTTCAAAACAAATTCTGCTGGTGTTATCCTCAAGTACTCATGAAATCCTTCCTATTTTTCAAAATATTTATAAAGTATTCTTGAGAGTGAAATCTCATAAAGATCTTTGCTTCAGGACCGGAGTTCAAAGGAAAGTCCGTTTGGTTTTAATTTGAAAACTGTAAAAACAAAATACCCTCAAAATGGCAGGGTGTGAATTGGTAACTTCAATTTTATTGCAATCGGCCAAGCCCATCCCCAGATGTTTCCAATTAAAAGCCAAGAATGCTAACTTGGGTGAATGTCATATGAAAGCGTTTCTTTACTATTCTGATTTTTTCCCTAAGAAAAAGAACAGCCTCAAATTCTTTAACTTTAATTAAAGAAATAACTTCTCATTTACATGTTTTTTAAACTTATACAAAGAAATATGTAATATTCAGAGAGGATTTTTATATGTTGTATGTGTAGTCCTGAATGCATAGGGGTTCACATGTGTCTTTACAAAGGAAAAAAAAAAGATTTTTAAAAGATGTTAAAGCCCTTTAGAAATTAAAATCATGTATTTCTGGATTACTGTAATCAAAGAATGGACATGTTAACGTGAATTTGTTTTAAAAATGGTGTTTAGTAATTTTATTGCTTTCTTCAGGATTGTTACAGGGAATTTTTCCATTATAATGTGAATGATGAGTGTTTCTCTTACTTTCAATCAGTTGTACATTCAGTTGTAAAAAGTACTTCTATAAGAATCTAAGACAATAAAAAGAGATAAAAGGAACCAGAATGCAATTTTAAAACCATGTGTTTCATATTATTTCTCTAGATAATACCAGGTTACAGTAGGATCCATTCATGAATTTGAAAGTTGCTTTGAGCACATCATTCTGTATGAAGAAGAAAGATACCTACTGGTAATAAATTTGAGTTTATGGAAATTGGCATTGTTTGGGAGAAGATGGAGTTACTCTTTATGACTAACCTAATGTTAACATTTTGAAAGTAAAAGCAAATAATACATTGATTTTTGAAGCTTCCCCGCACCAGACACAGGACCACATACTGTCTGTAGAGATGAAACAGTTGTTTTTCATTTCATTTCTCATTGGGTGGAGTTTCGACAGACGTGTATTTAGGAACTCAGAGGGGAGACATGGTCTGTGTAGGTCTTGGATCTCCCTCCATTTGCTGTTGGTAAGTGCCTACCTTTTTCCCCCAAACATGGTGCTACTCAGATTTTATGACACTGTAGAGGGGACCTCTTCTGAGAAATCTCCAGAGAAAGCGAGTGTTTTACCTTTGTGTCCCCTAGCAGCTTGTTTGCGGTCCTTGTTGTTCTTCTCGGAGTCGTGGCCAGAGCTGAGCTTGTGCTCAGCTTCTCGGTGCTTCCCACGCACTCGTGCCCTCACCCTGTGTTTACCGCTGGCTGCCTCCCCTTCCCCGGCTCGGTTCACCTTGTCCTCCTCCATGCTGGGTAGAGTCTCCGTGCGTGTTAAACTGTTGTGATTTTTAAGCGTTTTGGAATTTATCTGAAAATGCTTTAAAGAATTGTTGACTATTTTAAAATTTAGGTATAGAAAGTCATTATAAGATATAACCCAGATTAAAAAAAATTAACCCAGATGATATGCAGAAGCGTTACGAGGGTTATGTTCTTAACAATCACAGGAAGAGCTCATTATTACTGGTATCGTCATTACCAACCAAAGTGACACTACTCCACTCTGGACAGATGAAGATGCCTTTTCTCGAGTCACATTTCCCCCTTCTTTTCTTAAAGTGAAACTTAACATGAAAAGCTATGCTTTTCTTTAAAGGAAAGTGTATGCCAGTGAACTAAGGAAAAATATTTTCAAGTTTTGGGGAAAACACTAAATTGACTTGAACCAGTAGTTTCTAACCTTCTTGAGTATGGAACCGCTTTTTAATTTCAGGAACTTTTATAGACTCTGCCATGATAATGTTCTCACACTTCTATTGTTTTCCCAAAGGTTGAGAACTAAACTAGTCTTATACAGTGAAAACATACAAATTCAGCAAATATTGATTGGTTCTTCTGTGTCATGTTAATGTGCCAAACCAGAACGTATTAAAGTAACATCCACTGTGTTTAGAGAAGGAAGGAGAAAAGGGATGGACGGGGTATACTGGAGTCATTGCTTCATCCAGCTGTAACCTGGAGCAGGTTTTGGGATACATCAGTGAACAAATTAGACTAAATCTCTGACCCGACATTGTTTCTCGGAGTTTCCTACAGCTGTAATAAAGAAGTAAGTTAACAAGGATGTTAAAAGCCCTGTGGAAGAAAAACAGCTGGGAGGGTAGGTGGGCTTTATTGAGAAGGTGGCAATTGAGCAAAAACTTAAAAGCGGATGATGGGAGTTGGTCATGGGAATATCCGTAAGACCAGAAGACAGAACAGTCAGTGAGAAGCCCTGAGGTGGGAGCAGGCCTGAAGTGTTCCAGGGATAGCATGGAAGCCTGCGTGGCCAGGGTGGTGTGATGGAGGAGGAGGAAAGTGGTAGAAAACAGACCAGAAAGGTAAGGAATGCCGCATCATGGAGGGCTCCCTGCGCTGTGTTGTGGCTTGTTCGCTGCCTCGGATAGGAAGGATGGGCATGCAGACAAATCCTCTGTTGTAAAGTGAATTGTCAGTAGGTTTAGTGGTTGCCAGGGGCCTGTGGGGAGAGGGGATGGGGAACAACTGCCAATGGGTACAGAGTTTCATTTGGGATGATGAAAATGTTGTGGAATTAGGTAGTGCTGGTGACTGTACAACCTTACAAATACCCTAAAAACTGAGCTGTTCACTTTGGAAGGTGAGTTTTATGGTATATGAATTACATGTCAATAAAAATGCTGTAAAAAAATTGACTGTTAAGGCTTGCTGGAACCATGTTTTTTGCTCGTTCTCCGTCCAGTTAATACAGCCTTTGCCTTTGAAAATTCAGATTTCTAACTAGTTATACCTTAACTGAGGGAAAGTCTCCTCTTGTTGTTGGCTTTGTTTTCATTAGAAGTAAAGGATATTAATCTATTTCAAAATATCTTTGCTGAAATTGTTAATGATTGTGAAATCAAATTTTCCCAGATACTCACCCCTTTTCTATGCTCTTTAACTACCTGTGTCCACTGTTCTCCAGGAAGGTGTGATGGTGAGATGTGTCTAACCTTTGGCTGTCAAATGAGTGTAATTTTTTTGGTCAAATTCTGACTGTTAAATTTTTCTAAACTAGGATATTCTACGTAAAATTTATTTTGTAAATCTTTTATAGGGTAGAAAATTAGATCAATATGATAAAAATATTCTTCAAATTATGGTCTAAAGCATGGAAGTGAAAAGAATGCCTGGTCATTCCATTGACCAAAAACCAAAATTGTATGATCTCCTCTTCCAGAAGAAGCAGTTATTTTTTAAGAGAAATGGAGCAGGAGCTAGGATTTTTTCCCCTCGTGTTTTAGATTTAACTTTGGCATTTCAAATTGTAATCTGTGACAGCCTAGTGTAGTAGATTGAAATATTAGACCATATTTAACTTTTTTCTTTTTTCCCCCCATGATGGAGGTATGGTATAATTGGTGTTTTATGGCCAATCTAAGTGGTTTTCTCTAAAGAAGATAAAGTCATTGAATAGTATAGTTATACTCTGAGTAGAATGTTCATTCCTCTGTGACAACTCAAAATGTAGAGGCATTTTGTTTGTTTTTTGTTTTGTTTTGTTTTCCAATTCTAAAACAATTCCAGTTTGTAAACAGCTACAGAAGTTGTAACACTGGTGAAGTTGTCGATCACAGAATTTGCTGAACTTACTTCTCTTTGAGGACTTTGAATTGAGTAGTTATCCCTCACCAGACGTGTTTAATTAATAATGAAAAGCACGCATTCCCTCCTCTGTGTTTAGGCTTTTTAAGCAGTAGTTTTGACCCTTCCCAGGCGTCTTGTCTTGAACTACGTCGTCATCTCTGTAGCTGCCCCTCTCGGAGTAGGTGCCCTTGCTTGGTGAGATTTCACTGGGGTTTTCTTTTTTCTTTTGAGACTGGGGTGGGGGTGTGTGGAATCTAGAGCTCATCTTCTAAGGTGCAGATCAAATTGAAGGAATGTCTAAACAATTATAAGATAAGCCCTGTCGGACCAATTACATTTTTAAAATTTTGAGTACTTAAGAAGTCTGTGGTAACCCAGATTTCTTCTTATTTACAGAAAGTCGGCACCCTAGGAAAGGACTAATCTGCTTTCACCTCATTGTTCCAATATGAACGAGTGTGCTTAGAGGTTGATTAAATATTTTTCCTTCTGACCACGGGAAAGTATGTCCAAATCCTTAAGTAATTACATTCTTAATACAGACTTTTCTCATTTTCTTACACTAGCTGGAAAGGCAGGGCAGCTTTCAAGCCCCTGCGCTTTTCATTTGAGTGATGGCGACTTTAAATTGAACTAGAAGCACTTTGGTCGCTTAACCCTCTACTAGCTAAGTTTAGAAAACATAACATTTCAAAGTGGTTTATTTCATAAGATTCTTTGCATTCTTTGATGGCTTGAGACAATATTTGAAGCACTGAAATAAGCCTGTACTTAGAAGAAAAAGAATGTTTTTAACCTAATCTAAAAATTGGATTTCAGACGATCAGATCAAAAGTTTAAATGTGTACATTTATGGTTTTTCAGTGAGATAACCTGATTATTTAAAGAGTTAATAATAGAGGGGGACGGTATAGCTCAAGTGGTAGAGCCCATGCATAGCATGCTCAAGTGGTAGAGCCCATGCATAGCATGCACAAGGTCCTGGGTTTGATTCCCAGTACCTCCTCTAAAAACAAACAAACAAACAAATAAGTAAGTAAAATTCCCCCCACAACAAAAAACAAAACAGTTAAGAATAAAATATCTGACCCATTGTTATAAGCAAATATTGCCTTAAAAGAACGTTGTGAAAATTTAGGAACTTTAGACAGTTGTACATGATCACACTCAATACATCCTTATGTGTACTTTGTTTTTGTCCAAGTCTGTCATTCCCAGTAGATTGTGAATTATCCAGAGGCATACATTTGTTCATCTTTTTGTTCCCAGTACCTAGCGCCTGTCTTATAGTAAGGATTCATTTAATGTTCATTGACTGAATATTTTTCGTTGTCAGCATCATTGTTAAATCCAGGCACTGGGCTCAGCTGGCTGTTGGTGAATCTGCACATCTGCATGGAGTATGCCTGTTTCAATCTTAAAGACTCGTTAATGCCGATGCTTCCCTCCCCCCAAATCCTTGACTTGTGCGTCTCAGCCAGTCAGCATTCAGTTCTACCTTAAGTCAGAAGATGGTGTCATTTGTGTATTTGGGGGTTTCTTGGGGGGATTTTCTTGGTTTTTTAACTCAGGATGACATACTTTCTTTTTAGTAGACGTTCTTGGAATTCTCTTACGTTCTGCTCTCACAATAGACAAGATACACTGTTCCGTTTTTATTACTGTTTCCTTATTCATATAGGTAATCTTTTTGTACTGAATATAGAATCATGGAATAATTAAGCAAGAAGAACCAGAAAATTCTGTAGATTAGAAGAGCAATAAGAGGGCTTAGACCTATCAGATATTATATTAAAATATAATATAAAGCTTTAATTGAAACTATGTGGCACTGGTACATGAGTAGACAGACAGACATGTAGTGGAATAAATACAGAGTCCTGAAGGAGATCTAAATATATTTGGAAATTTAATAAGTTACCTAAAAGACATTTTAAATCAGTTGGGAAAGTGACAATTGTTTTAAAAATGATGTTAAGCCCATTTGGTAAACGTCTGAAAGAAATTAGGTTGTATCCTTTTTTCTACCTTACACCAGAATAAATTCCAGATGGAGCATAAATGTAAATGTAAAATCATGAAACCATAGAAGTGCTAGAAAAAAACATGAAAATGTTTTTATAATCTTTGAGTGATAGTGGCCTTTTTAGTTATATTGCACAACCCAGATGCCTTTTTAAAAAAATGATGAACTTGACCACTTACCAGATTTCCACACAGCAAAAGAGCATGGCATACGCAGTCGAAAGACAAACTAGGGAAGTCCAACATACTTTATAAATTCAGGGTTAGTTTCCTTAATATATAAAGAGTTTTTCAATTAGTAAGACCATAAATCTAACAGTACAATGGGCCAACGTTAAAGAAAAGGAAATGCAAGTTCCTTTAAACATATGGAAAGGTATATAATGTACATTACAATCACAGTGAAATGCCATTTCTCAGATTGGCAAAGATGGAAAGTCAGTAGTATATCGTGTCAGTACAGATGTGGGGAAATTAGCTCTTGCATACATGACATTGCTGATGGAAATATAAAGTGGCACGACTTCTATGGAAAATAGTTTTGTGCTATGAAACTTATAACCCTCACAACATTGTAAAATGATTATAAATCAATAAAAATGTTAAAAAAAAACTTATAACCCTTATATCCAGCAATTCCAATTCAAGAAATGTATCCTAGACATATTCACAAATGACATATGTGCAAGAATATTTCTTTTTTTCCCAAATGGTTATACCATTTTAAACCAACTGTATTCAAGTTCTAGATGGTCCAAATCATTGCCGAATTTGTTTTCCTGTCTTTTAAATTTTAGCCATTCCAGGGGTATTCAGTGATATTTAATTTGCATTTCTGGTATCTGATGCTGGGTTTTTTAGGCATTCCTGTATTTTGGAAACATTTTTAAGTCTTTTGCCTTTTTAAAAAGTTGAATTGTTCCTATTATTGAGTTGTTTAATTTTTTATATATTTTGGATACAAATCCATTGTCTAATGTTTTGTTAATATTTTCCCCTGTCTTTCGCTTGCCTATTTATCTTCTCAATAATTTTTTGAGGACAGTATATAATTTTGATGAAGTCCAAATGATCAGTTTTTTTCTTTGATGGTTAATGCCTTTTGTGTTCTAAGAAATTTTTGTATACTCCAAGGTCAAGAAAATATATATACTCCCTTTTTTTTTTAACCCTGGAAGTTTTATTTCTTTAGCTTTTATATTTAGCTTTTTGTTCCCCATCAGAATTTCAAAATGGTCTATAACCAAAAAGAGGGGGAGAAAAAAAGATTTAGACTGCTTTAGACTGCCGTTTAGTGTTTTAGATTTGTTAATATGGACAGCACTATGTCATACTGTCCTTTCTCTCCATAAAATAGTTTCTGAATTAATGGAGAGAATGACATTGCTTTTGATAAGGTAGGTATCAGTGGAATAACTGGTTTTATTACGCCTCTTAAGTAAATTATTAATTCATTTCTAAATAATCCTGTGTTAGGAATTTTAATATTAGATGAGTATGTGGCCCACCTGGACCTGCCCTTTCCTGATGACCTTTCCTGCTCTAGGGCAGTGCGGCATCAGCAGTGCCGTGAACAATGCAGAAAGGTCAGAGAGCTGAGTTCGGGTCTTCACACGGTCACACCTTCTCTCAACCAACGAGCATTCCCATTTCATCTGGAATAAAATCCAGAACATGAGGTTTGAGGCTCCACAGAGTCTGATGCCAACTTACCTTTTCATTTCGGCAATGCCATGCTGCTTCCTGTTCCCTAGAGTTACCTTGTACTAGGCCCAACTCTGCGTCTTTGTTTATGCTGTAATCTTCAGCTGGATTGTTTTCATTCCTTTTCAGCCTGCCCCTGATTTATCCAGTTAATCTGTTAAATCCCCACTAAAACTCCATATCCTCCTTGAGCTCTCTCCCAACCTCTCAAAAGCAGGAATTAATTTGTTTGCGCACATTTTATGTACAGTCTCTCCACTAGCTTCTAGACTTCTAATGCTGGGAGGGCACAGTGCTCATTTTATGTCTGAGTGATGCTCCATCTAGTTGCTCACACGGGGCAGGCTGGTTGTAGGGCGCCTTTCTGATGCAGAGCTGTGTGACAGAGCTAAGTCCCCGAGCAGCAGTGTTCTTTGTCATGGGTTTTGCACTAGATAGTGTTTTTCAAACTCTCAGCTTGTGACCCATTTACTGTTTGTGAAACCAATTTTGGTGGTTCAAGAGCATCATTAAAAAAATGAAATAAGAGTAGAATAGAAGATAAAGGATTACATAACATGAGTAAGCATTCTATAGTAAAAGGTTTGTTTCTAGTTTTACATCTGCGTATGGGTTTAGTAGGTTGTAATGTAAAATGTGTCTCTTACTGTGGATTGTATTTTAAAAAATTGAAATAATACTGTTTAGATTTTAACCTCTATGATGAATTTTGAATTTTAAAATTTATAGAAGAGACCTTTGGAATTTTAATTAACTTTGATATTTCTGAAAATTTATACTAAATGATTTCACATAATCTGTACTATCCTCTGTTAATTGTCTCCCAAATTGCCCTTAGGTGAATCATTTTTTTCTTCAGTATCTATTGTATGGTCTTCATTTTGTATTTGGGGTACATGACTGAATTATAAATATATAAATCATTTTTTTCTAAAATAGCGTATTTGAAGAAACATTAGAGGGTTAGTATCACAGATGTTTCCCTGAAATTTCTGTAATGTTTTAAAAATTTCTCGTTATTTACATTTATTAGTCTAGATTGCTTATGGACGTATGTTGGCAAGACAGTGCTTTTTAAAACATTAGAATGGAATGAATATTATCAGCTGAGTTGATCAATTTAAAAAATTGTGACTAAGAATAGTGAAATTCCACTTTGGAAAATAAGTATATTTCATATATAAATGATAATGCTCTCATATATGAAAGTAAATTTCACTTTGTTATTAACTAGCATTTTTTTTAACATTTTTTATTGATTTATAATCGTTTTACAGTGTTGTGTTATTAACTAGTATTTAAGAGACAACTTGATTTTGAAACTGGGTGTTCTTAGCAATCAACTCAGCAATAATCATATGTTAAATATTTCTTCCAAAAGAAAGTAGAAACTTGAATCTTCTAAATCAGCACAGGCATCCCAACTGGTGACACATTATTTTTAAAGAGGCTTTTAATCAAATGTGCATTCTTGCGATGGGAAAGCAATTACTAATAGGGTCGTTTAGTATTTACAGTAAAGCTGTTTCTGGTTGACTTCATTTAAATTTGTGATTAAAACCTTTCCTGGAATTCTGGAGCCTAGTAACTAGGAAGTTACTATGTTAGTAATGCCTGTGCCTCTCTCCTTCACTCCTCTTTAGGGTCAGTATAGACCGTCTGACTTGCTGTGTCCTGAGACGTACGTTTGGGTGCCCATCGAGCAGTGCCTGCCTTCCCTTGAGAACTTCAAGTACTGCCGTTTCAACCAGGACCCGGAAGCAGGTATGTCTGGAGCAGAGCTTGGCTGGAAATCACTGGCTTTGTTTTAAAATCCATGTGTGATGTTGTGGCAATCAACAGGGTCCAGGTAGCTTTTTATGGATCACAGAGTGCGTGAGTGCCTGCGCACGCCTGTGTTTATGAGATAGAGGAGGATGCCACGCGTGTATACACACACAACACTCACACTCGGGGTTTTGCAGATAAATGCAGAAACCTCGTGTGCTTGTGCTACTTACGGGCCATTTGGTTAGTTTCTCCACGCTTTGAGGGCTGACATCGCTCTGCATTACTTTCATAACTATCAGAGTCCATCAGAATTGTTCACTAGATTGTTTAGCCATCGTAAGGAATAGGAATATCGACCAATTGGACTAAGTTATGGAATGGTTTCAGGGGGGCCGACAGGCTGTGATGGATTTTGTGACAATACTTTCTTGACTTGTTGCATCTCTGGGGCTTCTTTTCTGTCCTTTCTGCCCAGAAGAGCCCTAGCTGTACTGTATCTCTTAGTGTTCCCCTTTGGGTCCTGTGCACACGTAGCAGGCACAGAACACTCGAAGTACAGCCCTGGAGTCAGACTTCCGGCATTCAGACCCCAGCTCCATCATCAACTGGTAAACTGGATACCCTTAGGCAATTTAATAATCTCTCTGGCCTCAGATTCCTGGCCTTCAAAATCGAGATAATAATCGGACCTCTCATATTGAGCTGAAGTGAGGATTAAAATAAAACGAACACAGTGAGAACAGCCCCTGTCGTTGATGGGCTGGTGATTGTTACGCAGATTAGGACGCTGCATCCCATGTGTGCCACCGGTTTTATCTTCATTTCCCTTTATCTGCACTGATCCCTCTTGCCAAAAAAGCATGCAGGTCTGTTTGCCTTCTTGTCGTCTGAGTACCACTCACCGTTTACAGCGGTTTTTCCTCCACACAGCCCTCCCTGTCCTCGCTGCGTTTCTCTGCGGCTTTGCTCATCAGACACGGGTTGTGACACTCTCTGTGGTCTGTGATGTGTGAAGTTGCAGTGTGTATCTCCCCCAGACTGAAGTTCCTGGATGTTTCCATGTGTGCTTCATTGACCTTTGTGTCCTCACAACCGACCAGAGGAAATGCCCGATGCATTCTTCTTAAGAATACAAATGTTTTCCTACTGGCCACCTGTGGTCTAGTCCAAGTTTGGAGAAGAAGAACGAAAGAGAAGTGAAGTCAGGGGAAGGGAAGAAAGTAAATGGAAAAATCAAATAGGGAGACAAAGGGGGCAAGAAAAGAAATGCACTCATTTCTTCCTTAGAGGAGAAGACATTCATTTTTCGCCCCACCAATCAGGTTTTCTCTCATTAAAAAAAACCTGATTCATGTACCATTATATATACTTTGAAAAGCTGTTATGAAATCAAGAGTGGTCACTTCTTACACCTAATGATACCTCAGAATCTGATGAAGAGTGGCCATAGGGACCCAACTGACTCATAGGCCAGGCACCCCGAGGTTAGTTCTAGGTCTTCTGGGTGTTTCAGTTTCATAGAACAGCCAAAGCTGTATAGTTCATGCACCTTAAATTATTAGTCAGAATTTCAGTCTAACTCATTGATCAAACAGATATGTTGCTTAAAAACAAAGGTATTGAACCCATCAATTAGTTCTGGAGTCAGGTTCAAAATAAAGGGCTATAGTATCTTACAGGAAAGTGCATACGTTGCCCCTTGAACAAGTCAGGGGCTGGGGGCACTGACCCTCCACCCAGCTGAAAATCCACGTATAATTTTGAGTTGGCTCTTCATACTCGCATCCTTGGATTGAGCCAACCTTGGACTGTGTGGTACTTTCGTATTGAAAAAAAATCCGAGTATAAATGGACTTGTGCAGCTCAAACCCATGCTGTTCAAGGGTCAGCTGTACTTATCCACTCTGTCCCCTCAAAAAAACGTTTTCCCTTTATCTTTTCCCAAGGTCAGGTCAGATTGAAAACTGCAGAACATCCCAGTGCATTGTTTTCACATTCACATGTAAAAATTTATCTTTATAAGTTCCTTTCAATTGAATAATAATATGGTCTTAAGTTGGTCTCTGGCTCCTAAACTTATGACACAATTTCGCCTTCCCTTTTTCCTTCTTGATCTAGTTTAAAGGTTGCTCTTATATAATACACGGAGATTAAAGCGATCACAAGCGCTCCCTGTTTTATAAAGTTGAAAAGGTGACTGAATGATTTCCGTGTACTGAATGGACATTCAAGTAAGGATTCATTCTTGTTAATATATTTTAAATTCATCTTCCAAAGCACTAATGAGCATTTCATGGCAAAGAAAATTTAAAGTCTTGTATCCACGGGTTTTGTCAGGATGTATGTAACTACACACTAGTGAGTGAGGAATATATGGCACGTTCTTTTCCTGTAATCTACTGAGTTCTATCTGTTTCTTACGGCAGTAGCTTTAGCTCTTAATGTTCGCTGTTTAGAATTCATTTACAAGAGTCAGAGGAGTAAATTTCTTTGACAGTAGTGCTTCGAAGAAAATGAAGATCCTTTTCCATATGCTGAATCTTTGGAACTTTCGGGAGAGCACCATACAGTTTTATCAGTATTGAATATCGCACTCCAGACACTGTTTGAAATCAGACTTCTATCCTGTGGCTTTAGGAAATTAAAATGCAGTTACATGCTGGAATGTACTGAGCATGCTGTGAAACATGGTCGTTTGAGATTTAAATGGCAATCTGTGAGAAACTGCTCTCTTCTCTGGGGCCAGTTTTACTTTTACATGACCTAAACTCTGACTCAGAAAAGACAGAGCTTATTACGGGCAATATTGTTAGTCGGCATGGTGCTTTTTTCACTCAATCTTACTTCTCTTTTCAACTGTTCAGTAGTTAAATTACTCTGTGAAAGGCACAGCTGATCACCATAGGTGTCTCTAAAACAGACCTTGGCTACAAGGTACATCAGTGGCCACTTGCAAGAAAATTACGTTTCCCCCCGTCCCGAATTGCAGTGAGCGTCTGGAAATCCTATTCTTGCTTGTCCTCAACAGTCCCCACCCCCAACCCTGCACATTTTGGAGATTTGGCTCCCATGGTTATTTGCTCAACTAAGAAGTCTGCGTAACAAGAAAAACCTTTGTATTTACTACTTTCTGGTACTATGGAAGGCAGGGCTGGCAAACTGAAGTAACTTGGAAAATTTTAAAGAAATCCTTTGTTCATAAATAGGTTTTTGTTTTTTAATTCAGGACCTCTGCTTACTCCAAAGAAAGGATTTCAGAAGTTTTTCAAATGATTTTTAGGTAAAAGTCTGGTGGATTGCTTTTTAAATTAATGGTTGGATATGTATACATTTCAGAAATTCTGCATCACAGTCACATCTTACTCTTTTGCTTAAATTATTTAAGTATTTACTGGAAACACTAGTAGAAAGTTTATTCAAATGCGTAAGACCGCCACTAAGAAAGAAATTAAATGACCCATAGATTTGTCAGACAGCAGTAGTCATTGTTAATATTCTATGCTCCCCTGATCTTTCTTTTTTTCTGTGCCTATGTGTGTGTATGTTTTTAAACAAACCAGGAATCATGCTTCATACTTTTGTTACTGTTTTTACTTAATACTTTGTGTTGCTTCTTACTTTTAGTAAAACCTACTTGACCGTTAACTTGGTCCTTGAGCAAACAAATGCCATTACGTATGTGATAGCATCTAATACAGATAGTTTGCAAGTGTCATTGAAAGAGTAAACCAGATGTTTTGGAGTTGGTTTTAGGGCCATAATAAACTATGATTTGATCTGACTCTTAATGTTGCACAGTATTGTATTGTTTTTGTTGGTAGCAAAATCGTTTTGGTTCCAGATTTACAAAAAAATTAAAACTTCGCTGAGCACATGCTATTTCCCAAGCACCGTCCTAGGTTTTCACCTCCGTTGCCTCAGTTTATCCTCAGAACATAATTAAATGCTCCATCCCTGACCCCTCAGATGTTATTTATTGCAAAAAAAAAAACAACAAGTAATTGTTTTTAATCAGAAATTTAAAACAACTTTAATTCAAATATTGGTCTATAATTTTTAATATTTCTTTCAGAGGATCTAATTAGAATAAGCATTATTTCTATTTCTGCTTATAATTCCTGAAGTGTGCACTTTATTTACCACAGATTAGTCTAGATTTCACTCCCTCTTTTCTATATACATCCTTTGAAATGTTTGCCAGCAATTTCTTAATTTGTCTCTAATGTAACTAAGTCATAAATTACTAGTAAGGATTTTGAATTTAAATTTACTATAAAAATAACAGCACCTAATTTTGACTTAGTGCTTTATGCATTTACCCAGGTTAGAGAATTTCCAGAACACCTAAACTCTTCCCAGCAATTGCTGAAAATCTAAACTAATACAAGAAACTTTTTCCTAATTTGACCCTCGTCCTCTGAAACTCTTGAGGCTCGAAACTATATTATTTTATGTTATTTCATTTGTCTCTTTTCCTCTCTCTTTACTCCATCCTTCTTTTTCGCTGGCATGGTTCCCTGGCACTTTTTCTCTACTTCTGCAATGTCTGTCATATATGCCCACAGAAAAAGCAAGTCCGCCTCTGACTGTGCCTCTGTGTGTCCCCCTCTGACTGTGCCTCTGTCCTGTACCGGCTTGCCTGGTTTCTCCAAGCCTGGCATCATTCTATGTCCGGTCCCTCGAAAGAAAATATGCTTCTGCCATTATGTCACCTTAATCACTGGGAAATGATGCCTGATGAGAAAGCAAATTTACCAAAACTTCCTAGGGCCCCTAGCAATGTGCTAATCGGATAACTTATGATTAAGTAGACAGTGTCCTCCATAATTAATTTAGATGTAAAATTAAGCTGCTGTTGTTCTAATACTTCTGAGGGTAAAATTTTTTTCAAATCTAGATTTGAGGTTTACCTACCCATTTGAAGATCCAAAGTGAACCATGTTGATTGTTGGGTACTTAATAAACATAAATTCTTTGTTGCCAGTAAAGATGATGCTGTTGGATACAGCCAGCTGGAGACAGAATCAGTTGTAGCCTACTGCATGTCATAAAGGAAACAGGCATCAAAACAAGAAGACATGTTTGGAAATTTGGCTCTTAAATTTGGTGGATCTGGAAAATGATATGGAAAATGTAGAAAATTACAGTCTCCTAATTTTTCAGTTTACTCCCAATCACTTAAAAATATCACTTTATTATTATTATCTTTTCCAATTTACCTCCTTTTCAACAATATCCTTTTTATTCAAATGTTAGTGTAATGCTAAAAATAACTACTGGCTTAAAAATTAGAGACCAGATTTCCCTAGTTTGCATGGTCTTTTAGCGAAGACACCAAGGAGCAACAAAACAAGTCTTTCTACAGTGTTTGTGCAGAAGAGGGAAGTATTGTCACATTTTAATATTTGTATTTTCTATTAAAAATGTGAAGCTAAGACTTACTAAGGTAAACTGCAGTAGTTATCAATGACTGGTCTCATTTTTAAGAGTGTTTTAAAACCAGCCTTGCAGAGAAGTTTTTAAAATACTGTTTTACCAGCCAGTCTTTGCTCAGTAAGGCATACTGTGTATGAGCAGTAAGTCAGGGACTGAAAACTGTTACAGCCCTGGCCAGAGGCAGACTGAACTACCTCTGAAAACCAGACAAGGTTTCCATTTAGCTATGCAAGAAATACTTCTTTTATCCCTTTCTTTTTGCTTATGGGATAGATAAAAGTTTTAAAAATAAGCGATTTAAAAAAACGCAGTTTTTAATGTAATTAATCCTATAATAAATAATAAAAATTATTTTAGTATCATTCCAGCAGGCTCAAAAACATCGCGATACTCCAGAGCATGTCTGTAAGTGCTAGTTCTGCCCGGTTCTAATGTGTGGCATCTTACTGTGCTTCTTTGTTTCTTTGTTTGTTTGAATGAAAACTGACACTTTTTTTATATAATGAAGGGGTTGTCCAAAATGTCAGTTAAAGAATAAAAATAAAGCCCGTACCTGCTGTTTAAGTGCTGGATAAACTATGATACTCTGTTGAATATGAGACATCAATTTTAAGTCCTTTATTTACCATCACAAAAGAAAAAAAATGTTGCCAATTAAACTATGACTCCATCAGTTATAAGATGCATGCGGGTTTGAGAAATGTCAAAAATGTGTAAAAATAGAATCTTAACCTAGAGGAAGCAACGTTCAGTCTGTGCACTATAATAGCTGGCAAAACTATGGAGTATTTAGGAGACTTGGTGTGTGTGTTAAGGAGCTTTGTGGCATTTTAACTCTAGGCATTAAGTATGTTATAGATGGAGTGTGTGCTTATGTATCACTGTTGGAAGACATTGATTTCAGATGCTTTTATATAAAAATAAGATTATCATTGATTGATGATAATAATAGAGTTCATTTAATACTATGATCTAGGTACTTTAGAAAATTTGGAGAAGACATGTAACTACTTTACAAGGATATTTTACTGTAATAAATTAAAACCTTTTTACTACCCCGGTCATTGAAAGTTTGCAAGCATTGTTGATCTCCATGCATTCTGGTTTTAAACAAATTTTAAAATGTTTTAAAACTTTGTCTGCTGTTGGAAGGCAGCAATAAAAATAGAGAATTGAAAAGTTTTGCTTAGCCAATTAATTCAGTGATCTCTGACAATTGATGAAATGCTTAAAGATTGATTGATTAAATAAATAAATAAATAAATAAATAAATAAATAAATAAATGGCAAAAGATGGCATCCCAGCATGTCATCAAGCTTGTCACAGCCGTAAAGTAATCTGCAGCTGATTGAACGTTTTCCTAACTTGTGGGTTGTCTGTAAATACTCTTGGTTTTACTTATGGCTCTCTAGTAATAGGACATGAAGCATTAGCTCAGTTGAGAAAAAGTCTTAAAGATTACTTGATGGTATCTTTTGGAACCTGCATCGTTTGATACTCAATACCGTACCCACTAGCTGTTAGAGAAACTGACCCAAAGTAAAACGTAACTCTCTGAAGTTTTCCTAAATCATTCACACCCAACTTCAGTGTAAGAATGGACTCTCTGCATTTGCCTGCAAGGTATTTTTAAACTGTTTAGATTTCTTTTTTGTGGATGTTAATATTCAGTCTCTACAGAAAAATAAGCAAGCTATAACATGAAGGTATGAGAAGTTCTGTTTATTTTATGAGTGTTCTTTTATGTGATGCTGGCAAAATGTTTTTAATATAAACATGTTAACTGGGGTAGAATTCCTGTTCTTGTAAGAAATGTATTTTCCCAACCGCCATTCATTTGAAATAGACATCATTTAGGGGAGACCTGACTTGTTCATGCTTCTGTGGAGTGTTGTTCACTGCTAATAAATTGAAATTTGTCTGAAAATAGGAAGGACAGTGTTGATACCAGGGAAGGAATTAAGTTACCTGCTTTACTAACCCTATCAAAATAAGAAAACAAGAGTGAAAAACCAAGTACCCCTGATGCTGAAGAGACTGTCTTAGCCTCGTTTCTTTCCTGAAGCAGATCCTAAAACATGGGTTTGTATTCAGATGATTTATTTGGGAAGCTGTCTTGGGGAATAGGACTGCGGGACTGAGAGTAAACTAGGGAAGGAAGAAGAGAATAGAAGGGTGTGTTAGTGTGATCCACCATATTTAAGGACTGGAGTTCAGTCCTTCTGCTGTGTGTCTCAGAGTTGGCCACCTGAGGGACCAAAAGCAGTACATGTCCACTGGCTTCCATTCTTCCCTGGCCAGTGTTTGTCTCATTGGGTGTTAATGCCTCTGCGCTTTGATCTTGAACCTGTGCAAATGCCAAGCAGGTTCCTACAGGCATAGCTGCTGCCTCTGAAAGGCAGGAAGGAGGAGAGACAGACCTTGCCAACCTGTCCTTCACAGAGCCGTTTACCAGCCTTGTAGCATGAGTCAGAGGTGAGGCCAAGGGGACATGAGAGGCAGCCCCAAGGGGTGTCTAATACAGGACAGGTACAGAATGCGGTAGCATGTCCCTGATGTCGGTTGACCATGTCAGTTACATTAGGGCAGGCAGACTAAGGACCACGAATATGAGGAAGTAGTGGACTCTTTTAAAAAAAAAAAAAAAAGCTAGCTTAGTTTGAAATAGTTGGAGGAGCCAGCCCAAGAATTAGGAACATAAATTTGAAGGACTCATGAAGTCATGCACTCAACAGGTATTAAGTCGGGTGTTATGCCTTAAGATGAGGTGTAAATTACTCCTCCTGGCCCTCGGGGTGTTTAGCAAAGGACACTCAAGCAATTTCAGTAAAATGTGATAAGTAGCATATTGGGGGTAATAGAGCATGCAGTTAGTCCACAACCTCTGAATTAAACCAAAGAAAATTTTCTTCAGGTTAATTAAGTTAGAGGGTATGGGGAAGCAGGGGATTAGATACTGTGATACACTGACTAAATGTAAATAAATGTAAATAAGTATATTTGAACTAGTTTTTACTAAATTTGCATTATCCTTGTCCTTTAAAATAATGTTTTCAGAGAAGTCTCATGGAATCTAGTGATTATAAATTGAACTACATTTTTAATGTCTCTTTTAAAAAACACTCTTGTTAAATCCATTTTGTGAATCCTTTGATAAAACAAAGACTCTTTCTCAGTGCAGCTAATCAGCCTCATGTTATATTGTCATTTAAAAAATTTGGATTTTTGAGCATGTTTTCTTAAAGTACTTAAATTGCATTCAAGAAGGCAAGGAAAAGTAGAAGGGACTGTTTAGTTTATTTGCACTTTTTGAGTTTGCCACTGGTGCTAGAGTCTGCTTCAGGAGATAGTCCTGGCTTTAAACTACAAACTGCAGCCATTTCTTTCATAACTATTTAAGTCTATAACTGATATAAGACTTACAGAGACGTGCTTGGAATATAGGAAGAGGTCTTAAAAATTTATTTTAAACTTTGAAAGACTGCAGTTTAGAAAGTCTCATCTTTTAGGGACTTGTGAACGTATATAGCTGAGCAATGTGAGGACAAGACTTGATTTCTGTGTCAGAATCTGTCGAAGCTGAGAGGGGACACAGGAGAGAGTCCCAGGAATGGCCTGGAACAAAACAGAGTTTCTTCTACCATCTTGTCGTTCAGAGGGTCTGTATGTCGATGATAAATTTTGCTGTCACTGACTTGGTTGCTGGTTAGCTTGTTTATTTAATGACAAGAACGGGGTTTTAACATTCTTATGTAGTACCCCCTATACCTTTTCGTTATTAAAACATTTTGCTTCAAAGTAGACATTTTCAGTGCAGTGTAATGAAATGGAAATGAAAACCAAGAGCATTAGGTCATTAGGGGAGATTTGAGTCAGCAGGTAACAAATGGATTCCACCCTGAGCAAATGTGAGCTAATGAGAGCACGGCAGACACTCTGTGAGCACGTGGAACTGGACGAACAAGGAATGGGAGGGTCTAATAAAGAGTAAAGCAGAAACACCAAAACCTGAATAGCTGTAAGAGGTTAAAAGAAAACATTCTTCCTCTGAGCAAGGGGATAATATACCAGAAGACAATGTGGCAAAACCTACTCAATTTCGTTCTTTTTGTTTCTCAGCTCAGAGAGGGGAGTTTGCTTTGTGGAAGTGGGTTGCGTGTTCTAATCTAGTATCCAGAAATAGTAGAATTAAAACACTCAGGTGATTATGAGCTTTGAATTGGGGACCAGTAACCAACAGGGCTTTTTGATTAGCAGCAAAGCAGTTGGTAGCTTGCGGCTATCTCAAAAGTATCTGTAAATCTGCTCAAGCAGTTGACTTTGGCTGTGATTCACTGTCGTGTTTGGACCCAGATTCCTCTTTTCATACAAATTATCGGTTAAGCTTTGCCAGTTACTGAAACAGATCTGGAGCAAGGGTACTCTCTCTGCAGTGTCTTTGTTTATGGAATTCTCAGCCTCTCTGGAGAAACAGACATAGACCAGTCCAGGACGTGAGGCATGAGACAGAGCCTTTCATTCCAGATAAGCCCAGGGTGTTTTTGATAGGTGGTCTGCGTCAGCATCGTTTCCTTACGTCTTATTGTAGTTAATTAATGGGAGTTTTAAGAAGATTTCAGATACCATTCTTGTTCTAAAAGTGGATGAACACAGAGCACAATTTAAAACTATTGTGACTTGATTAATTTCAACATTTATAACACATTAACAAACGAAGGAAAATAATCCAAGGAAGATTTAATTTGAGAATTCAGACATTGAGTAATAAACATGTGGTAGTAATTAACAAGAGAGTCGATAAAAGTCTGGTAGTTGCTCTGAAGGTAGGTCTGTGTTGCTTGTCTGTGAAGAGCGTGAGATTAAGATCAGCACTGTGAACCACAAACACTTACTTGATGCCCACGCGGCACTGCACCTCATAGGTCTGTGTGTGCCCAGGGCATGGGGTGGCTGGGTGCTGATTCGGTCCCCACCCTCAAGGAGTTTACTGTCAGGTTGGGAAGGTCATCCACATATAATGATAGAGAGCAACTAGACTGTGGTTCCTATAAATAATGCATTAGAAAGCCCCATTTTTGATGAATGTGTTAAATAGCTTGATTGTGGTAATCACATGATGTAAACATATATCAAGACGTCATGTTGTACACCTTAAGTACAGTTGACCCTTGAACAACAGCTTTGAACTGGGCGTGTCCACTTACATGCAGATTTTTTTCAATAGTAAATACCGCAGTTCTGCACTATCCAGGGTTGGTTGAACCCAAGCACACAGAACCGCAGATACAGAGGAACCACGCATATGGAGGACCGACTATAAATTATACTTGAATTTTTGACCGCACAGAGGGTTGATACCCCAACCCTCACTTTGTTCAAGGGCAGTTGTATATACAATTTTAATTTTTATTTGTCAAATATACCTTAATAAACCTGGGGAAGAAGCACCAGTTTTAAGTGGTTATAATTAAAGAGAAGAAGCTAAGGTGACATTATGATGGGTTACAAGAACAAACTGCTGAGGTTTTAAATTGTGTTTTCCCAAGCAAAGCTGACCAAAGTGTAAAATGAATACTGCATGCATTTTCCTTCTAGCTCATTTTTTTTCAAGTATTGAGCTAATTGCTCATTCCATTTTGGTCTCTAAATTGTGAGAACAGATGGAAATAAATGGAAGTGTAAAATCTTTGCACTTTTTACAGAAGACCAAGAGTTACATTTCTCTGTTTTGTTTGCATAAAAGATTTTGGAAGCTTCTACTGTAGCCATTAGCTCTGTTCATTGACCTTTGCACTCCTATCATTGTTTGGAGATTAAAAATAAAACCTGAAGTATGTCTCACTCTTGCGTAAGAAAGGCTGTAGTATCCTAGGATAAGCTGGATTATGGCTGTTGGCTCTGGGGCTAGAAGAGGAGTTCCCTGTAACCTTTCTCCCAGGTAGGCATACCTGTGTTTGTGTTCAACATGGGTCATGACGTCACCCAGCAGGTTGTCATTATTTTGGTGTTCAGAAAACCACTCTTTACAGTGGGGAGGGGTGGCTGTGTGTAACTTTGTCATCACTTACCTCAACCTTTTATGAAGGTTTTTGAGGGATTTCATTTGATGTTTTGTTTTGTCTGGTGGCTTTTTTTTTTTCTTTCTTATAGTCTTCGTTTCATTTGCTCATGTTAAATTTTCCCTTATTTAAACATTTTTTGTAACCTTAAACTAGTTAAGTGCTGTTCTTGGATATATCCAGGTTTGCTTTAAAGGTTTGGGTGTTTATATATGTAAGAAATTTTAGACATTCATTCATTGGAAAGATACTCTAAGACAGTTAATGTGTAAAGTCTCATTTTGAGATTGTTCTTAATTGTAGTGGATAATGAAAGGTCCTGATAAGATTTTTTTTTTCAGTTTAGGAAGTGTTTTATAAATCCCCCTGACTCATCTTGAATAATAAATTATTAAAAAATCAAGCACAGTGAGTTATTGTTAATAAGTCAAATCAGACTTATTAAAATTTGGCTTTATTGATCAAAGTATTTGGTTTATAGCATTGCTAATAGCACTGAATTTTAAACCATAAAGAGATAATTGGTCTTCAGGTTCAAAAGCAGACAGATAGTTTTAAACAATATGATAATATAATGAAACCTGAAATATTTCAAATTTGTACTACAGTTTTGCTTTTGCTTATGAAAATCCAGTAAAATCCTGAAATACTATCTTTGACTGCTAATTTCAGAGATTATTAGAGACTTTTATGCTAGAATAACTAAACCATGAAGATACAGCCCAATAGGAACATCCTGGATGTTTTACTGTATTTCCTTTGTGAGCTCGCTCGCTCACGCTCTCACGCTCGCTCTCTCTCTCTCTCTCTCTCTCTCTCTCTCTCTCTCTCGGTGTTTTTTTCCTCTCTCTTTCTTAATGTATCAAATAGTCCATTCCTTCCCATTGCCGCATAGTATTCCACGTTGTGGATAGTAGATGTGCCACAGTTTCTTTAACCATTTTCCTGTTGAAAGACATTGGGGTTGTTTTCATTTTAGGATTACTACCAGACAAAACTGCTGTAAG
This sequence comes from Camelus ferus, assembly GCF_009834535.1. Lineage (NCBI taxonomy): Eukaryota > Metazoa > Chordata > Mammalia > Artiodactyla > Camelidae > Camelus > Camelus ferus. Next base: position 9,286,897 of record NC_045706.1, read on the forward strand.
CAGCTGTTATACAAGTTCACGTCTCGACTTTGAAGTTTTCGTTTCTGTGGGATAAATGCCTAGCAGTACAATTGCTGAGTTGTGTGATGTTATATGTTTTTTGAGAAGCTGCCAAACAATTTTCCATTTAGTTATTGCCAAGCTAAATGCCAAACATTTCCAAAATGTCTATTCCATCTTACATTACCACTAACAATGTTTCAAAGATAACAGTTTCTTCACATACTTGTCAGCATTTGGTTTTGTTACTGTTTTTAAATTTAGCTATTCTAATAGGTGGGCAGTGGTATCTCACTGTGGTCTTAATTTGTGTTTCCCTTATGGCTAGTGATGTCCAACACCTTTTCATGTGTTTATTTACCATCCAAACATCCCTTCAGTGAAAGGTATCCTCACGTCTTGTGTGCATTTTCTAAATGGATTGTTTGCTTTTATACTGTTGAGTTAGAAGAGTTCTTTATATGCTCTAGATACAAATCCTTACCAGCTTGTCTTCTCATCCCTTTAACAGGGTCTTTCACAGGGCAAAAGTTTTCGTTTTGATACAGTCCAGTTCATCATTTTATCTTTTATGCATCATGCTTTTGGTGTTGTATCTAAGTTCTCTTCATCAAGACCTAGGTCTCAGATGTCTTGTAGAAGTTTTATACTTTTGCATGTAACATTTAAGTCTATAATCCATTTCTGACTTAATTTTTGTATAAGATAAAATGTATAGTTCAAGGTTTAATGTTTTGCCTATTGATATGCGATTGCTCCAATACTGTTGAAAAGGTTGTTCCTCTATTGAATTGCTTTTTTTTTTAAGTCAAAAATCAGTTAGTCATACTTGTGTGGGGCTGTTTCTGGATTCTCTATTCTGTTCTACAGATCTATATAAGTATGTTTATCCATTCTTTTCTAACAGTTGCATATTGTGATATGTCTTATGGATAATAGCGACCCCCATTGATGAACATTTAAATTTAAAATTTTCTGCTATTATAAATAATAGTACAATAGAGTTTATACATCTTTTTGCACAATATTTTTAATATATATTACATATAATATTAATATTATATAGAGCAGATTTCTACAAGTAGGATTGCTCTGACCAAGATAATGTGAATTTGACCTCTGAAAGGCAAGTTGTATACTGCAACGTATACTGCCCTTAGCCACACATAGTATTATCAAGTCTCTTTAGGCTCAGAGGAAAGATTTAGGTGGTCCTGAGGATTTGGAGGTCATACTTAAAGGACATGGATGAAATTTCCGAGGGAGAAAGTGTAGAGCAAGAAGAGAGGACGGCCTAGGACAGAACACTGAGTAACTCTCAACATTCAACGGTCAGGTAAAGAACTGCCCTGGTGGTAAGAGAATAACCAGATAAATGGTGTCAGGAAAACTGAAGGCAGAGCGGATTTCAAGAAGGAGGAAGTGGTCCTCTGAGTCAGTACTTTGCTGAGGGTGATGAAGACTCTGCAACGGGTTCCTTGTGTTCAAGGTCAGGGAGACCCTTTGACCTTAGTGAGTAGAGTGAAGGTGACTGGGCCAAGATACACATTGAAATAGGCTGTGGGGTGAGTGGGACGTGAAGGAATGGCCGTTAATGTAGATACTCTTTAAAGGAGAGAAAAGTAGAGTGAGGTAACTGGAGGAGAAGTTGGGGGTCACAGAGAGTCTTCTTTGTGCCAGAGGGCAGAGTGTTCAGCTTTTGTGAAAGTTAGTGGAAAAGAACTAGTAGAAAAATTCTGGGAAGTTCCAAAAAAGCAAAACTTGAATTTGGCACTTGCTGACAACTATTTATAGAGCATTAACACTGTATGAGGTATTATAAGTACTTTAGAGATGATTTAAAGTATATGGGAGGATCACAAAGATTATGTACAGATTCTACACCGTTTTACGTAAGGAACTTGAGTGTCCTCAGGTTTTGGTATCCACTGGGGGTGCTGGAACCAGTCCCCCATGGATACTGAGGGACGACTCAGTATGCAGATTGAGCTGAGGCCAAGAATGGGAAAGAGATCAGACTTCTGGATTGAGACCTTTGGCAAAGAAAAGTGAGTTTGTGTTTGCGCCCATGGTAAATATTGTAATTTCACATTTAATTTTATGCCCCAGGAAATTCTCAAAAAGTTTTGTTGCCTGAAAGTACTTTGGAAAGTCTCTAGCCTAATTCCCTTGGAAGGAATCAAAATCAACCCAGTGCCAAATTCACTCTGGAAGCTAGCTTTCGTTATCTTTGGAACTTTGGCTTTGTGACCCAATGAGGTCGTTACCATCATGGTAATAATTTTCATGATCTATCAAATATGATGGAATTTTAAGGTGTTGATTTAGAAACAACTAATTTGTCAAACCAACTGAATATCATAGATCCTAAAATGAATGATTCAGGGTATTTGATAACTAAAAAAGTGATCAACTCTCCATATGTTGACTTGTATTAAATATAGTATTACCTTTGCTCTGTTGTTTTTTTTTTTTTCAGGACTCTATGTATGATTTTTATTCTTACCTTGATAGCTAAATTTCCAAATACTATGAAGCTAGTAAGGATCTCTGATGAGTCAAAAGAAAAGAAACAATATAAAAATACCTCAGGAGGCTGTCGTGATGGGAACAAGTCAGAACAGAATTTAACAATGAAAAAAGTACAAATGTAATGCTTGGGTTCCAAATAAGAAGGAATATGATGGGAAACTGAAGAACATAGTTTAGCATTTGTTAATTTTTTATTTTGAAATAATTTCAAATTTACAGAAAAATGGTGAGGTCAATACGAAGAGCTCCTGCCTACCCTCCACCCAGATTCCCCCGCTGTTAGTGTGTTACCATGTTTACCTGGTCATTTCCTCCCCTTTTGTTCTGTATTTTTTTCTTTGAGCCGTTTGAGGCTAAGTTACAGATATATTGCACCATTATCCTTAAATATTTCAGTAGGTGTTGCCTGAAAACAAAGACTCCTACATAGTCAGAGTACAGCCGTCAAAACCAGGAAAGTAGCAGAGATACATGAATACCATCTAGTCCACAGACCCTATTCAGATGTCACAGAGTTTTCCAGTCATGTCCTTTATAACACACAAACACACACAAACCTACCTTCCTTTTTCCTCCTTTTCTTTCTGATCCAGGGTTCAAGTCAGGCCCATGTGTTGTATTTATTGTCATATCTCTTTCATCTCCATTTATCTGGACTCTTGTAGATTATCCCTTAATTTGTGTTCATTAAGTGTTTCTTCATAACTGGGTTCAGGTTACATAGTTTTGGCAAGAATACCCTGGAAGTGATGCTGTGTTCTTGTTGCAATGTCTGAGGGGGCGCACACGCTCTCAGTTCATCTCACTGCTGGGGACTTGAATTTCTGTCACTTCGTAAAGTGACGTGGGTACCGTGGGTACCATGTGTCTCCACATAAAGTTAGTATTTTGTATATGTTTTAATAAATAAATGTTTTGTAGGGAGATACTTTGGGACAATGTAAATGTATTATTTTATCAAGCTGATACCTTCTAATTTTTACATCCATTGATTCTTTCTTGAATCATTCGTTGCTGAGATGGCTGGCAGATGATTTTTCTCATTTGATCATTCCTTCTACTTTTCTTAGTCGGTATTCTACTAGAAGAGGAGCAGTCCCTTCTCCCTGTCTGCTTGTTTATATATCGGTGTGGACCTGAGGAATCCTAACATTTTAGTCAATGTGTTATGTAATCCATTACTCTCATCATTTATTTTGAATGCTCAAATTGTCTTAGATTTGGCCAGCAGGAACCTTTTCAAGGTGACTCCTGTATTCTTTTGACATATCTCCAGCATTCTTTGAGCATTTACTTTCTGGCACAAAATATTCCAGGCTCATCTTGTCCCTTCCCTGACCCAGCTCTGCATTTAGGCACTTCTCCAAGGAGCTCCAGTTCCTTTCGTGGAGGATATTATTTGGAAAACAAGATCTGGGCAATACGTATGCTCGTTGCTACTGCGGTATCGTTGCTTTCCAGCCCTCTCAGCAGATAGATCTAGGAAATATATATGCGTACACACCCACTTATATCTCCTTTCGTGTCTGTATGTCTATATGATGTATAAACACCTTGAGTTTTCACTAATACTTCCATTTCTAATCCAACACAGCAGAATTTATCTCAGTCTTCTCCCATTTGATCTCTTCTCTGACAGAGAAATTCAACTCCCATTTTTCTCAGTATATTTATTTATGCAATCAGCTCCTTTGTATGTAACTAATTTCTTGACCACAAAGGCCAGACATGGCTTAGGCCTGCCAGCCTGGCACTCACAGTCTGCCCCTTTGGCCCTGGCCCCAGCCCCAGGCCCAGTGCACAACAGCAGCTGGGCAAGCCAACTCCCGCTTTGCCTTGAGAAAATCTGGAATGATGCGTTTTACGTGTTTTAATTTACATTTCTTTTTATTGTTGTCAGTTTTTAAGTGTAGCCTTTATTAGGGGAAACAGTGATGGTGAAAACGGAAGTATTTAAGAGGATATTTAAGATCAAAACACACAGAGTAGAAATTTGAAAGAATACAACCTTTATTCATCATCTGAAGAGGTTTTTTATTAGCACTTTACTTAGACAGCCAGTAACCAGTATTTAAGTAAAGTCTTAGCGGCGGTGAGTGGAGCCATGAGGTAAAGCAGTTGTGATTTTGTACTGACTGTGATGACTCCTTGTCTGGCATTATCCTGCTTTACTCTGCTGGCCTTTTAAGGCCTTCGATACCATAATATCAAAACAAATCTAGAGTTCTTTCTGGTTAGAATCATCTTGGTGAATTAGTTTTATATTTTGTTATATGATTTCTGCGAGTTAAGGTTTTTTTTAGTCCCCATCGTACCATGAGTTTGACAAAATTACGTAGTTTTTTCCCTTAAAAATGATATTTCTACTAGGACAGTTAGGCAAGAAAATGAAATAAAAGGCATCTAGATTGGAAAGGAAGACATAAAATTATCTTTATTTGCAAATGACATAGTCTTGTATATAGAAAATCCTAAAGAATGTACTAAAAACGATCAGAACTAATAGAGTTCAGCAACATTGCTGGCTAAAAAAATCAATACACAAAACTGAGTTTTATTTCTGTATACTTGTAATGAACAATTAAGTAAACAATTTCATTTGTAATAGCATTGAAAGGATGCATTAGGAATAAATAAAGACAGAACAGTATAAAATTTATATCCTGAAAAGTACAAAACATTGTTGAAAGAAATTACAGAAGACCTAAATAACTGGGAAAAAAATCCCATGTTTGTGAATCAGAAGACTTAATATTGTTAAGATGGCAATACCCCTCAAAATGATCTACAGATTAAATGTAATCTCTATTAAAATAACAGCTGGCTGCTTTGCAGAAATTGAGAGTTGATCCGAAAATTCACGCAAAAAATTAAACCCAAAACAGCTTTGAGAAAGAACAATAAAGTTAAGACCATGTGTATATAGACAGACATATATATTAATGGACTAGAATTGAGAGTCCAGAAAGAAACTCATATTTATGGTCAGTTGATTTTCAGAAATGATACCAAGACAGTCCAGTGGAGGAAAGTATAATCTTTTCAACAGGTGGTCCTCTGTCAACTGCGTATCCACATGCAAAAGAATAAAATTGATTCCTATTTCACATTGTATACAAAAATTTAACTCAAAATGAATTGGATCGAAATGTAAGAGCCAAAACCGTAAAACTCTTAGGGAGAAAAGATAGGAATAAATCTTTATGACCATGGATTAGGTGATAGTTTCTTAAATATGACACCAAAATCACAAGCAACAAAAGAGAAAAGTAATAAATTAGACTTCATCAAAATGATAAACTTTTATACTTCCAAAAACACCATCAACAAAGTAAAAAGGCAGTTCATAGACTCGGAAGATGTGTTTGCAAATCATGTATCTGATAAGGATTTAATATACAGAATATATAAACAATTCTGACAGCTCAATGAAAAGCCCAGTTTAAAAGTGGACAAATGGTTTGAATAGACACTTCTTCAAAGAGGATATGTGAATGAGCAGAAAGCACATGAGAAGAAACTTAACATCATTAGCTGTTGTGTGACCCAATGCAAATCAGCATCAAAATAAGATACCACTTCATACCCTGTCGGCCGGCTGGCTACTATCAAGAAAACAGATAAAACAAGTATTGTTGAGGATGTGAAGAGGTTGGGACTTTCATACACCGCTGATAGGAGTGTGAGGTGGTCCAGCCACTTGGGAAAACGTCTGGCAGTTCTTCAGTAGGTTCAACACAGAGTTAGCATATGACTCAGCACTTCACATCTAGGTGTATATGCAAGAGAAATGGCAACACAACAACTTGTACACAAGTGTCCATTAACAACATTATTTATAATACTTAAAAAGTGTAAATAACCCATATGTCCATCTCCTGCTGAATGGATAAATAAACACTGATAGAGTAGTTCCCCTACCCACCGGGGATGTGTTCTGAGACCCCCAGTGGATGCCTGAAACCACAGATACACTGAAACCTACATATACTATGATTTTTCCAACTCACACATACCTATGATAAAGTTTATTTATAAATTAGGCATGGAAAGGGAATGTCTAAATTGTCAGCATCACTACTCCTGTGCTTTGGAGCCATTATTAAGTATAATAAGGGTTACTGGAACATAAGTACTGTGATGCCGTAACAGTTGATCTGATAACCGAGATGATGACTACTGAGTGACCAACCGGTGGGATACGCTGGACAAAGAGTTGGTTCGAGGGACAGGGTGGGATGGTGCGAGATTTCATCACACTACTCAAAAGAGTGCACGACGTAAAACTCACGAAGTGTTTATTTCTGGAATTTTTCGTTTAAAATTTTTGGACCATGGTCGATCACAGGCAACTGAAACTAAGGAAAGCAAACCTGTGGCTAAGTGGGGGACTACTGCATGCTCCTAGAATAGTACATATGCCATTCGGCAGTAAAAAGGAATGAAGTGCTGATAACATGCTGATATGTGGATGAACCTTGGAAGCATTGTGCTAAATGAAAGAAAGCAGTCACAAAAGAGCACATCAGACAGAAAGGAGATTGGTATTGCTCAGGGCTAAGGCAGTAGCGGCAGTGGGGACTGACTGCTAGCAGGTGTGGGGTTTTTTCCTGGGATGCTGAGAACGCTCTATGGTTGATTGTCATGATGGTCGTACAGCTCTGTGACTACCACTGAAAACCATTGATCTGTGTACTTTAATTTGGGGAATTGTCTGGTATGAGGATTGTCTTCATAAAGCTGTTATTGGATGGTATTTTATAAATAAGCTACGTTTAGATTTGTTTTCTTAGTTTTCTTTTTTACCAGAAAATACTCTGAGTGAAATGACCATCAACAATATTCCTTATAGAAATGAAAATGTGTAGTTCTCCCTGACGGATTCCTAGACTGATTGTTGAGCCTTCCACCAAGTGGGCTTGACGACTTTGCTGACTGAGCTCAGTTAATTTCCCTTGCCCTTTGCTGTCCCTTAAAAAAGCTGCCTTTCACACTTTCTGTCCACCTTCCTCACACCCTCCCCTAAAGCAATCAAAACACTTGTTAGTACCTCTTGTTACTTTAAAATGTTCTAAATTGTATTTGACTTTGAACTTTCCAGAGTTGAGTTTGCTTTCACAGTTGAGTTCTATCATGTATTTATTTGTTCAAAATTTCAAGTTCCGTTATATCATAGTTTTGCCCAAGTATATTTAGCTTCGTTAACGTTACCGAGTCTGCCATTTATACAGCGATCTTTATGAGAAACTGTAACGGTACCTAACTTGTTTGTGTTTTTATGTTTCTTGTTCATGTAATGCTGTAACAATAAATAATGACATTAAGAAAAGAGACGGTTTCATAGTTTCTGGAAAGCCTAGAAGTTACAAAGTCTCTTTAAGAATAACGAATGAGTTAAATCCCCATAAGAAGAAGACATAAAGCTTTGATCTCCTGGTTCTTTTCCTTTGAAAGCACCTGTGATGTACAGTTCATCTCCAGCAAATAAAAAGCCAGGGAGGAATCAAGCAGCTGTTGCCCACCAGCGTTTTCCTTGAAGATTAAAACATCACAGAGTTGACAGCATGTGTGTATCACTAGTGATCAAATGCTCATCTCAGAAAAGAGTTTACAAGATTACCTTTGGTTTTTATTTTATGAAATGAAATTCTGATGCATTAGAGAAAGGAAAGATAGAAGTTCTTGCTGGCACACATTTTTAAGACATCTCAGAATAAGCTGACAGTTTCCCTTAGGTGATGGCAAATGGCCTTTAATCTCAAATGGCTGATTTCCCTGGTATCTTCAAGGTCCCCTCAAGAAGAGGCCTGTTGTGCTTTGTAGGTTTAGCCGTGTAGGTTTCTGTCTACAGACACTGATGACATTTATCAGGCAAGCGATACAGGATGATTATAAGAGGGTTTTGTGAGGATTTGGGATTTTTTTTTTTACATTAGTAAATAAATCATAATAATTAATTTTCAGCATTTCAGGTATCTGGTAGAATTTTTCTTGCTTAGGTTTTAAATTTAGATTTTAATACTAATTATGTAGAATATACTAAGAATCAGAATCTGCCTTCAGTGCAAATGTGACTAATGATTATAAAACTGCAGACTGTTCAGCTCAGAAAACACAACTGTGTTTTGTATAAAGATAGTCAGTGATTTCTGAAGTTAATACAGTAACCACTGAAAGCGTGATTGATTTGATTTTTCTGGGCTTAATTTGAGGTGTGGGTAGAATGTGATCCCCCCCCCCCCCCCGCAAAATCTGTTTAAATGCATCTTAGGGAATTGTTAAACATTAGTAACTTGGACAGAAGTTTGGTGAGGCAAGGGGGAGGAGTAGAAGAAAGGATTATGTGTGGGGCTGACATCACTCTATTATTTGAATTTTTAAAAAAATATTTTCATGATATTAAAATGCATAAAATAAATTAATGCTCATTTATTGAGTATTCAGTAATTTCATTGATGACTGATTGCTAGAAAATTTGTTAGTTCAAATTATTGAAATACCCAGTTTTTAAAAATTTACAATATATCTTTGTTTCTCTTGCTCAATGTCTTGTTGACGTGCATTTACTTTTTCCAAAGTACTGGCAGTTTAGATCGATATTTCAGTATCTTGGGTAGGCAGAATTCTAAGCTTACATTCCAAATTTAAGTTGCAATTTAAGTTTTTGTAGATGTGGAAAGATACATTTTAGTGCTCCTTTTGTCTGTATAGTGTTTCAGTGCCTTTTTTACAAAGCATGATAACAGGAAAATTAAAGAGTTGGGGACAATTAAGAAAAGGAATCTGTGTTTCAGTAAATGTATAAAAAGTTTCAGTTGAGTCTTAGTATTTCTAGTGAATTGGTGATAGAATCAGGAGCGTATTATTTGGAATATTAAACAACAACCCCCATGAACTTCCAAAGTGTTTGAGCACTAGGACCAAATATATTTGTATCTCCAGTGACTTGGATGTATTAACATTGAAGGAAATGAGGAGAGGGTTTTAAAATTCATTCTTACCACTTTCTGATAATTATATATGTTGAAAAGTCGGTAGCTGGTTAATATCTATCTTGAGTATATAAAGCATTTGACTAATTCAGAGCAAAGGCCTCAAAAGTATTTGGAGTAAGAAGAACTATTGAAGTTGACTGATTTATATGCTATACCATTCTCTAAAAATGCTATAAATTAATTTATTAAGTTTTATGAAACCTAACTAAATACATAAATAGATTCAGCATCACCAATCAGTCTGGAATTCATGGTTGAAACTCACATATTGTAGTGTTTCCCCCAGATTTGGAAAGCATATGATTTTAAATCTTTTCCTGTAATCTTAATAAATAGATGTGAAATATATATTTTGACAAGTGAAACAATACAAAATTTTCTACTCTTTAGGAGGAGTGCACTTTAACATACATAATGGTGGATTTTTCCTATTCTAGTTTGATTTTTATATGTCATACTAGAAAAGAATGAAAATTAGGGGATGACATTTCATTCTAAATAAAATAATGGCTTATCAAATTTTAAGTTTTTATTTGTTAAGGTGTTTCATTCCTTCAAATCTTAAAGTATGTCTGTCCTAAAATATTTTAGGATACAGGTTTAAACTGTTAAAACATCATTCTATATAGTTAAATATAGACATGCTTCAAAATTCCAAAATACACACATGCTTCAAAATTCCAATTTTAAAAATTCAAGGTTTTATGTTTAGAAGATTTTGTGCAGTTTTGCCAGTGTTTCTTCTTTCCTCCTTTGCTGTTCTTACTGATCTCTACTGGTTTCCTATTTGCATTAGTTTCAAAGTACACTTGAATCTGACTCCTTCCTGCTAGTAGCATTTACAGCCAGGGCATGGAGATTTCTCTGTTTCAATTTGCATGCTTTAAAATGTCTGAAATGGACAGCAGGAACCAAGTTCCTGCCTCTTCCTTTGCTTATCATTTACCCTCATAAGGGATGTGGTAACCTAATACATGTTAAATATTTAATTGTTTTGAAGTATGTGGATTTTCTGCTTCAGTTGGATAAAGTAATTTGTAAGAAACAACACAAATTTTGAAGTTGGTGTGTCCAGCCAGGTACACAAAGCCACTTCAGAAATTTACAACAGAGAACATTTAATTCAGGAAGTTGGTGATAAACAGGCAGTGTTGTTACTGAGAGCCGAGCGAGGCACAGAGAGGTGACCCAGAGAGCAGCACCAGCAGGAGACCACTGCCCCCCCTGGGCCGGAGAGGAAAAGGAGCCCAGAGAGGGCTACCAGCAGAAGCCAGAACCTTGACAACTTCAAGTGCGGCTGCAAGCTGCTGCCGAAAAGGTGGAGAGAGGAGAGGTTTTGGGAGAAACGCGCTGGCTGCTGCCTCCCCCGGCTCCAGCCTCCTGCAGAGAAGCCCCGGGGATAAACCAGCAGTGCTGAGGAGATGCCCTCTGCCAGTGTCTCCTTCACCCCCAGCTCCTCAGAAAACGTCCGGGGTACAGTGACAGCCTGAAACCGCACTGGCTTGCAGTTCTGTGAACTGAGGACCCGCTGGCCTGTTCCCTTTCTCCTCATCCCTCCACGCCATCCCAGGCTGCGTTCTCAGTAGGAGATCGTGGCCTTCTCTGGCAGTGTGTAACTTCTTTTTGGGAACTAGTACATGATTAGCTTTCATCTCCCTGCAAAAAAAAGCCTAAACAGGCACAGAATGCAGTCGGTGTTGGAACGCTTTAACTCGTTTCCTCGTTAGATGGTTGAGATCAGCTGGCCTATGGCCCGAGTCTATAAAATGGAGTCTCTCTTTCTCTTTAGATATTAGAAGAATAGTGTTACTTCTCTATCCCCTGAAACTGATTGTGGATGATTTACCCTGATTAATTAAGTGAACATCTAATAGAGAAAGCAATGTGAGTTGAAGAATAAATGTTTAGTATTTGTTGCTTCCATTACAAAATAATACGGGATGTAATCCAATTTAAGGACTCAAAGCATAGAGCCTTGTATCAGTGGGCATCCAATAAAATGTTTAATTTACAGTGACTCTTTTGTGAAAAGTTGGCATTGACTTTAAGAAAGAAGTTTATAGCTGAAAGACCCTGAGAAATCTCCTAAAACAATCCTTGTGATTTGTAGAAAAGGAAACCAGTATTTCCACTTTTTATTTTCAGAAGATCCAAATTTAGGGAAAAAAAAAAAGAATGCCTAAATCAATCTCAGAAACAGCTATTTTTTTAAATTATAAAAGCCTCATGTTAATTATAGAAAATCCAGAATAATGACTGTGTATGTGTGTGTGTATGTGTGTCTCACATTTAAAAGTATTTTGTAATCCTCCCCCCAAGAGATTTGTTCATCCAGCAGGTGTTTGTTCATTCGTTCAGCACCTACTGTCTGTCAAGCATTGTACTAGACACCAGGCAAATATTATGGGCAATAATATTTTAAAATTTCATTTCTATTCTTACAGCACTTTGTAGTAGAAAGGGAAACAGGTGATAAATATATATGTCAGGTGGGGGTCAGTGCCATGAAGGAAAATACAGGAGAACAAGAGAAAGGGAGATACTGTTTTATATAGGACCAGAGGAAGCCCTCTGGAGCGCCGACATCACAGTGCTCTGACGAAGACACTGAGCCACGAGGCTCCCTGGGGAAGCAGGGGCAGTTCTAGCAAAGGGAATAGCTAGTGGTCAGGACTGTTAACAGGCTGATGTGTGTTTGTCCAGATATTTTCCTGTGCATATATTAGGCTTTTAATAAAAAGAGCTGTTGTTTACACTACATCTGCTTTTTTTTCACTTAACAATCTCTCTTTGTCTTTTTAATGGCTGTATAACATTTCACCGTGTGGATGTACCTTAATATATTTAACCGGTTCTTTGTTGATGGACATTATGTTGTTTCCAGTTTTTCAGTATTATTACAGAGTATAGACAAACGTGTGTGTGTGTGTGTGTGTGTGTGTGTGTGTGTGTGTGTGTGTGTGTGTTGAGAATAGTGGTTTCCAACCACCTTTTAGGCTTAAGAAAATACTGATGCTCAGGTTCCATTCAGACCGGTTTTTAAATCATGATCTCTGGGGACAGGATCCAGGCTTTGAAATTTTTAAAAGAACTTTTCAGATGATTCTAATATTTGTCAACTATAGGATGATTCTAAGAAGTGGCCTTGCAGAGTCAATGTTGAAAAGAAACACACATTTTAGTAGATACTGTAACACTGTTCTCTATATTAGGATTGAGAACAACTGCCAGTAATAGAAACCTAAAATAATTTGTCTTAAGGGAGTTTATTTCTGTTTTATAAATTTATAATTTTATTTTAAAATTCTAGACACAGGCAGCCCAGGGCTGGTATGGCAGGGTTGTTCCACAAAGTCTTCAGGTACCCAGTTCCGTTCTGGCTTTTGTTTTTGCTGAACTAAGGGAAGCTCTTAACCTCAAGCTCAAGGTAGAGGTTAGAGCCCCTACCTTGACCTTCATGCTCCAGGCAGCAGAATGAAGGAAGGTTTAAAAAATGAAAGAGGCAAAGGGCCCGGGCCAGCTATCCCATAAAACACTTCACCTTGTATCCTGCTGGCCAGAACTTGGTCACAAGACCACACCCGACTTCAAGGAAGGCTGGGAAGCTGCCCTGCTGACCACCAGGAGCTCTTCTGTCTGGAAGAAGACGAGAACGGGCAGAGGCAACCTCCATGAAAGCTGTAAGCACCTGCCCTCCTGCTTGCGGAGCATTAGCGCCCGAGGCCCAGACCTGGTCAGGTCAAGTCAGCGCCTACTGCTGGGTCAGCCAAAGCCACACGTGGGGATGGAAACTTCACACAATATGTTGGCTCGGGGAAAAGCAAAATAAATCTCCATCCGACTCAGGAAAGATGCTGCAGCATCGTCAACTTTATAGTGTATGAGAGGATGACAAGGGTGATCGTTGAAGGCCAGTTTCTAAATTGCACACGATTCTCTGTCTCTCCCTGATGTTTCAGCTCTTCACGGAGGGAATTTAGTGTCTTTCAACAAGGCATTTGTTCCTTACTAGTATACTCAAGTTAACCTGAGTATTAATGCTACACACCCTCGTTGGAACATACTGCTCGAAGAAGACATCTTAACACATAATTTTTTGTACTTCAAATTAAATACCCTTAAATTAGGAAATGAAAAGCAGTTTGACATGCGACGTTTTTCATCAGTATTCTCTGTTGTTGCAGTGGACGAAGGGCGCTGTAAGGATCCTGACCGCCTGCAGGTGTTTTACAGGAAAGCCGTAATGCCTTACGGTGTTTATAAGAAGCAGCAGAGAGACCCCAGCGAGGAGGCCGCGGTGCTGCAGTACGCGGGCCTGGTGGGGCAGGCGTGCTCCGAGCGGATGCTGCTGTTCAGGAGCTGACCGGCTCGGGCCGCCCTCTGCCCAGCCTGCCCGCGCTGTGCTGATGATGCGGGCCACGGGACAAGTTCATTTCCGTGGGGAAATTCCGTTACCATCCACGGATTAGATTTTTTTGATCTTCACAGTTATATGGCTTTTCTAAAATATTTTGTGGCAATGTGTTTGTGAGAATCTCATGGTTAATATAAAGATTTTAAAAGTATGTTATGACCTAGACTCAGAATTGAGGTTTATCATTTGGGAAGCTGGTTTTATGAACAAGACATGCTAAACTTCTCTTGGTAATATTTTGGAAAATAAAATTAATAAGTGAATCTTAAGTAATTTAAATCACAGATGTGGTTTTTTTGTTCTGTTAGAGGAATCAAAACAGTCTATTTCCTCAGATCCATTTAAAACATTAATTTATGCTGAAAAAATTTAAGATGGGGAAGAAGGTGGGAATTCATTTTATCACTTAGGAAATGTCTTCTCAAGGGAACAAAACTGGGCTGTTACTCAGTGTTCAATATTACATTACTGCCGAATGTTATATTATGTAGTTTATTAGAAAACTTGCAGCAAGGGAAATAGTACAAAACATCAAAAAAAAAAAAAAGTTGTGTTTACATCGATGCCTTTTTACCCAGGACAGTCCTATTCACGTCTGCTGTTTTGGCACAGTTATTTTTCCTACAATAATTGTTACCTGTGTTCCCCTTTACTCTCCAAATTGTCCCAGCATGGACAATAAAACATATGATTACCCTTGTTATATATTATATTGTCCAAACTGGGATACTTTGCTCTATTTCTAAAAATCTTAAGAAATGGAGTTTTTAGAAAAATCTTGACTCCTGCCTTGACCTAAGCCCCATCAAAGGTAAATGTACACTAATTCTTCTTTCCTTAGAACTCAGGACACTTGTCTTTGGTTATTGATTAAAAATTAGTTAATATCTGACTACTTTTAGAGCTATGCTACAAATCACATTTAATGAAGTAGGGATGATTTTGACCTCGGTTCCAGGGCAAGAGGTGGAACCATCCACTTCTTGCCCTTTGGTGTGGGAGTTGGAGAGGAGACACCACACTTAGCATGAAGTCTAGAGCAGAGGCCAGCCCCTTCTCTCCCTCTCCCTTGCTCTTGTTTGGTCCTTCACTTGTTCTGCAGATGTCCCTCGTTCCCCACCTCAAGGGGCAGGTGCTGTGCTGGGAGGCAGGAGGCGAATCCTCGTCACGTGTCAGTT
The DNA here is from genome assembly GCF_009834535.1 of Camelus ferus. Classification (NCBI taxonomy): domain Eukaryota; kingdom Metazoa; phylum Chordata; class Mammalia; order Artiodactyla; family Camelidae; genus Camelus; species Camelus ferus. Next base: position 9,302,016 of record NC_045706.1, read on the forward strand.
CGCAGGGCTGGGGCTGTGCTGGAGACTTGGCAAATGAAGGACGGTTACTTTCCTACTTTTCTGCACTGATCCCCATCTGCTGCTGGCTGCTTGGCACTGAGTCCTTTTCATTTCACATTTTGCCCATTTTTCTATTCTCTATTGATTGATCTTTTTAAAAACCATATTATAAAACTTAGTAGCTTGAATCCCACTACTGATTTTAAACTTTTCTCCTAAATGTGCTCAATTTAGATATAAAACATTAGAAAATAATTTCAGCTAGCTAGAATAAAAGGGAGGATCATAAAACAATGATTTTTAAAGTGTCTAGAAGTTCAAATAAATCATCCAAATAACTGTATTTATTGATTCAGGGAGAGTGTATAGGTGTGTAACACCTGCCACAGGCAGCTAGTCAGCTGACAGGGGAGAGGAGTGAGCAAAGCCATTTTCCCTGAGAGCGTAGATTTTGCATTCTTCTGGAATTTTGTCCTTCAAAATAGTCTCCCAAGAGCATCTGATAGACTTACTTGGAACTGCCTTCTGTAGAACATTTTTTTCTTTTTCCCTCTAAAGTGGAGATAGCTTAATTTTTTTTATGATTGCAGAAATGATCCTATAAGCAATTGAAACATTCAGAAAAGCATAAATAAAATTAAAATAATCTGAAATCCTGTTGACTTCAGAAGTGTAGTGAGTATTCTCAGTATTATTAAAGTAAAGTAAGGAGGCTCGGCACCCTTGGCACTCGGGTGTCAGGTTGATGTCATCAGGTGCGCTACACCTGCTTTCATCTTAGTGATTAGCATGGAGAATGGAATTCATTAAGATTGCAACTCGAGTATCAAATGAAGAGAAAGCTTGAATCTTAACTTCTTACTGCAACTCTGCAGAATTCAGTTTAGGGTTCCTTCAGAGGAAAATGATTAACCCCCCCCCCCACCTACCTGGGAACCGTGGTACCATCCCTGCGGGTGGGGTTCTAGGTTGTCTCCAGTGAAGCCCCAGAGATGAGGTGGGCATGAGGATGCTTCTGCTCGGTTGCTTTATTCCTGTGGTTTTTTTTGAGAGCAGATAGTGTATTGATCCTAATGAGCAAATTCAAAAGACATTCGTTCTTTTGAGCCCTAGCTGAATGAATATTAATAGTGGGCCAGAAGAGGACAGTCAAGGAAAGTGACTTGGCTTGGTCAGTTGACAGGCCGTCTAGCTGAGAAGTCTGATTTTATGTTAATGGCTTTCAACTAAAGAAGGACAGACACGGAAGAACCTTTCAAAGATAGTTCATATCTTTTCAAGGCTGGATCAGTCTTAGTATTATAGTCCCTTTCCGATTTCAAATAAATGTACACCTACCTCCCTGTCTTGGGAGCAAAACTATAATAGAGAGTCCCCATGCTGTCATCTGTGTTTAAATTATTTCAGTTCAGTGAGATTTTTGTTACCTTATTTTTAAAAAACGTAATCTGAGCACTTTTTTAGTATTCTAAAAGGTAGAGTCTATTATCAGATGAATATATTATTCATTTGATTAAAATTACTTAGATAAGAAATTATTACTGTTTATTTTGCTTTCAAACGACTTACTCTACTTTTTATCCATTTTGCGAAATACCAGTTGTATATGATTTCCTAATGTATCAGAATTTATTATGTAAATAAACCTTTCTAGATTTCTGAACAGTATATGGTTTGATTTTTATAGGCTTTAATATTATTTCAGTCTGAATAAAGATGAGAAAATATGATAATCAGTTTCTTAAAATGTGGCTACTGTTGCTAACTGTAAAGAAAAGAAGGAAAGGGAAATCAGCTGGGAAATGTCTGAATTAGAAGTTACTCAAATGTGTATTCTTGTCCAAAAGAAAACCAGTGGCTGTAAGACAAAACAAATTTGATAGCATATGATATTTTTTGCTCTTGTGTATGCTTTTTGAACAGTCCATTTGATAAAGCTTGAATGGAAAAAATAAAACTGTTTCTATCTGCAGTGGTTCTTGCTGGTCATTACTGAAAAGACATGTGTTTTCGTCTTTTAAATTCTCGAGTACATTTTACCTGTAGTGAATATGCAGAAAACAGAGGTAAAACATTGGCTATATGAGTCATAATATTTTCAGTGATTGGAATTCCAAATCACTTAGTTACCTAAATTAAAGCATGATGGATTTCTTTCTCAGGAATAAATAAAAGTAAAGTAAATCTCACCTTAAGCAAAGAGTCTGGATTTTCACAAGATAAATTAGGGAAGAGACATTCTTTTACCCAAAGAGGTTCAAAATAAGATTTAAGTAGCAAACTCAAGTATAATTTCTCTTAAAATGTTTAGTTTTCAGAGAAATTTTCGTAACTATCTCATAAAGTGTGCTTTAATCGTTCATAATCGTCAACAGTATATTTATAGAATACATTTTAAATGTTTTGTCTCTTTACAGAATCCTGGTTGGTTGATAATAAAATTAATCCTGTTTCCCAAGTGATTTAAATATTAGTTATAATTCCCGCTGATATTTTTTTCTAGAAGGGAAATAACCTTGTTATTTTTCTGTTTGAAATGGACAGTGTTCACCAGAGAACATTTGACAATATGGAAGAGTATATTAGATAAAATAAAAATCACTTAGAACCCCATCACTGCCACTACTATCATGCACATTTTGGTGCGTGTCCTTTCAAACTTTTTTTCTACCTACATGTGTGTGTATGTTTTATTTTGAAATAAAAATGGAATTCTGCCTTGTATATTTCCAAATTTTTTATCAATTTAATATATTTTTGAACATCTTAATTTACTGTGAAAATGAAAATAAATGAGGGAGAATAATCATTTAAATAGCTGCATAATATTCTGCTGTGTCTGTAACTTTTTGAGAAAGGAGGTTTAAGACTTGAGCCCCTCCTAATGTGTAACGGGGTTGTGACTGACAGGCAGTAATAGTTTTTACCAGTTCTTTGTAACACCTGACAATGTTGTTTTTATTCATTTCCTGGTTTCCTTGGCTTTTCCCTTACTTGAAAATTTTGAAAATGTGCAGCTTTTAAAACTTAGTTCCCCTCCCTCCTCTCATTGTCCCTCAACTAAATATTTTCTGAGAGACCTATGCTATTTTTACCGTTTGCACACCTCTAGAATTTCCAGTTAGAAAACGTCTTTATTTAAAAGCTTTAAGTTATTTAAAACAGGTAAGATTCTGACTCATTGATTCTTTGCAGAACAGAGGTCTTTAAAATGAGTACCTGGAAAGGGTGGATAACCATACCACTATTACTAATTCAGCTAAGTTTTTTTTTTTTACTTTTCAAAATACATTGGCTGTTTTATTTTCGGATTTAATTCTAAGTAAAATTGCATTTTTCATATACAGTTGGTTGTCACAGTTGGTGTCTTCAGTCCTGTCCAGAAAATATTTTCCTATTAACTGTTTCAATTAGACCAAGAATTAAAGTTGCTGAATATGTTTTGTGTGCCAAGCTTTTATTCTTTTAAAGCTGCAAAATAACTTGCAGATTTTTATAGCCTGGTTTTCTCATCACATCTCTTCACCTGAAATATGAAGAAGCAATTCCAACTAGAAGAGCAAAAAACAAAAAAAAAAAAAAACAAAACCTAGCATAGCAAATCTTAATGTTATGTGGCATTTGTGATTTTTAATAATTACCTGGCATTCAATGGTAATAACATGGCACTCAAAAGTAAATGTTTCAACCACTTGGGAGGAGGGGAGAGACATCTTTCACTTGCCTGGCACACGTAAAGCAGACTGTTAGTGACTGGCACCAATATCTTTGTTTCTTTCATCGTTAAAATTTTATTAAAGTCAGTATTCAAAAAGTATTTTTAAATATTTATTTGTTATTTGTATGTTGCAAGCTAGAGCCATTATACTAGAAAGATACAAATGTTGTACTCCTAACTGGTATAATTCAACTGTGTGATTTTGGATCACGCCTTCCCCAGAACCTTAATTTTTCATGCTTTTTGTCAGTCTGTGCCAGGGTCTTAAAATCATTTAACATAGGGCTTTTTTTTTTTAATTAGCATTAAATGAGAACTCATGAATACTTCATGAAGTCTAGTTCATCACTTTGTTAACTCAGTATTCAGTGAGTTTGAATAGCGCCTCTCAACTGATGGAGCTTTTTGATCATGAAACAAGAAAAACAGCATTTTAGGATTGTGGATTCCGAGCTGAAGGCTCTTAGCTGAGTTGTATGTGGACAGTTCTGTGCATTTTTCCAGGTCATTTAAAAATACTGAGAGATGGCCAGACTAGTCTGGGAGTTAACTGTTGCTGAAGTTATTGGCTATTTAAGCAAAGATTTTATATAATATATATATATATATATATATATATATACACACACACACACACATACACACACACACACACATACACACATATACAGTGAGAGAGATCATGTGCTTAATTAAAACTTGCTGGTAATAGTATGATTTATTTTCAGTTTTCAGTTTGATAAAGGGTTTGGATTTATACGACTTGTAGAAGTCATACAAACTGACAAAGCTACTCTGTCCAATAACATAGCCTCTAGCCACATGTGTCTAATATGATATAAAATTAAGCTTTAGTTCCTCAGCCTCACCAGTCACATTTCAAATGCTCAGCAGCCACGTGTGGCCCCTGGCTATCCTGGGGCTGTCCTAACAGGTTACCACCACCTAGATGGCTTAAAGCAACAGGAATTTATTTGCTCACAGTTTTGGAGGCTAGAAATCCCAAATCAAGGTTTCGGCAGGACCATGCTCCCTCTGATGGATCTGGGGAGAATCTTTCCTGGTCCTTCCCAGCTTCTGGTGGTTGCCAGCAATCCTTGGTGTTCCTTGTTCCTGGAGGCTGCATCTCTCCCAATTTCTGCTTTCATGGTCACATGGCTATCTTCCCTCTCTGCATGTTTCTCTGTGTCATCTTTTCATCTTTTAGGGCTCCAGTCATACTGGATTTAGAGCCCACCCTAATCCAGTATAACCCCATCTTAATCCATCTGCCAAGACCCTAATTCCAAATAAGGTCACATTCACAGTCACCTGGGGTTAGGACTTGAACATGTATTTGAGGCAGGGGCCATAATTCAACCTGTGGGAGCTGCCGTATTGCACAGTGCAGATACAGACCACTTCATTATCACAGCAAGCTCTATTGGATGGCACTGCAGTAAGGCAATTTTTAAAAATAATTTATGATTTTATCATTTTTAAGGTTTCTATATGGCAAAACATCATGGAAGTATTGCAGCAAAACATTTGGGGTGGCTTATTTTGATGCTTTCTGGTTTCTCTTAATTTCCATTGTGTGATCTGGTTCCATCTTTGATTTAAGTGCATCCATGCATATGTATGAATATGAGGTATCTCATTACCCTGGGGCTGTCAGTTTCCTAAGATAACTGCCATATTATGATTTAAAGTTAAACTATGTACAGATAGTGTTTCTTTAAAGAACAATTTGAATGGAAGATTAATTTAGAAATATAGGGGATCCCTGTTATTATTTCCATTTTTAAGTAGCATCTTTCTAGTTGTTCTAGTCACGTTAATTTTGGTAGAATAGAAAAAAACATTTATAAATTTATCAGTTAAAATCTGGATCTATAGCAATAAAAGGATTTAAATGCATCTCCCAAAAGAAGTCTACCAAAAAACATACAGAAAAGTGGGAAAAATAAATCCTCATTACAACATCCTTCTTATACTGTTTAATCTACAGCTGGTGGTTACCTCACATGAGTAAGTGGACTCAGAAGACAGATTAGATTGATTTACAGCTCTGCTTCTTAAAGATTTTCAAAATTCCTTTATTACTGTTTTTTAAATTTTTTTAAATGGAGGTACTGGGGATTGAACCCAAGACCTCATGCATGCTAAGCATGTGCTCTACCATTAGCCACACACCCCACGCACTTATTGTTGTATTCTTAAGGGTAATTTTGGTTACTGGTTTTTTCCTAGTATGGCCTACTTCTAGCCAAAACTGCATGTCAATGTTCTTAGCATGGAGATCTTAATGGAATTTCACTAGAGGCATGTTATTTAGATACGAAGAGGTTAGTTTGGACTCAGTTCACCAAAACTGCTTGCAGACACCCGTGAGCGGAGCTGGCAATGATGAGAGAGCAAAAGGGGCCTCCAAGGTTGGTCAGTGGCCACTGGGAGTTCTGCACCGGGGGAGGGATGATGTCTGCAGAAGTTAAGAATTATTATCTCTGGTCTCCCTGGTTTTCTGCCTGTTCTTGAGAGCCACCTTGTGATTTGCTTAATACCGTTCCATGTGCTGTTTTATTAAGAAGGCCAGAAAAACATCAGCGCGTGGCCAAGTGTGTGTCGTTGCGTTCTGCCCCTACAACAGCTGGTGGGTCATTAATATTTCTGATAATGTCACCAAAGATTCTGTTGGGAAACTTTGGAAATCAAGGAACCAAGTCTAGAGGAAAAAATCTGGAGAACAGTTTGAGCTTTTTATAACAAGCGCTTTATTCATTTCTATTACCCTTTATTGCCTTCGTTAAGATATGGAAACTGTTATGTGTCAGCATTATCGGTGAGTGATGAGGAATCGTGGGCCTCACTTATCTGCACGTTGCTTATCTAGCCACTTCGCCATCTGGAACGTAAATGCAGTATCAAAAAGTAAAGTTAAAAAGAAAAGAAAGAAACAAACTTGCTGCTTAGCAGTTAAAATGGGCTTGAATCCAGGCGTTAAAGCTCATGCCTTACTCATGGGAAAGCTACTTGGACCAAGTGGCCTAAAGAGAAACTTGGGGTGCCAAGGTAAAAGGATAAAGCAATATGGAAATGCCATGTTAATGGAGGGGTGCACATCGTCTTGTCTGTGTGGCTGACACTCAACACTGACCCTGTGAACATGGGAGCCTGGACCCGAGAAGGAAGATGGACTAGGGATGGGGGGGTGGTGGTGCTGATATCAGACTTAGAGCAACCTTCTGACCACATTCCACTAGCAACTGGATTCTTTAAAATAAAAATGGCAGAGGAGGGGGCCTGGATCCTACAGGCAAGCCACACTGGGTTCCAACGCCAGATCGCTTCCTAATTGTGTGACCTTGGGCAAAGCCCTAAGGTCAGCAGAGCTCAGCCTCCTCATCAGGCGGGTGTGCTGGGCAGGCAGGGGCCCGGGTAGAAGGATCAGCACCCTGCCCGCCGCCCCACTGCCCTTCACCCCACTGCACCCTGCCCAGAGCAGATGTCGGCAGGAAGAGAGGTCATAGAAACAAAGTTTTGCCAAGATGTTTAAAAAAAAGACGTGAACCCTACTAATACAAGGCAGAGACCCCTGAACATCTCACCAGCCCCTGGGCACACACAGTTTCAGGCCAGCCATAGTTGACACCGGGCATGGCGATGCTGAACTGCCAGGGGAACGGTTAAAGGACATCCATTGTACTCTGAAATAGGAAAACGTATAACCCATTCGAAATATTTCCATTCAAAATTGTTTTAAAGTAATAAAAAAACATTCTATTACTGGATAAATTACAGTTATTTGCAAAATTCACACTATTGGAACAGGTCTTCAAGACCATGGAATTGGCATCTGTTTTAAATGCCTGTTCAAAGGATACTCATCTAATGCTAGGAGGGTAAAAACTTTCTAATGGCTGCCTTTCCCTAATAGAATGTGGATAAACAATTATTCACAGGAGCCCAGGAGAGCGCCTCCCTTCAGCGGCGCCACCGTTCAGGATTTCTTTGGTATAAATGGGAGAAGAAAATGGGGTTTGAGGCCCGGTACAATTATGCACATTTTGGTTTGTTTTGTTCGAGACAAAACTAAACAACAGGATATCTGGAAAGCCGGCAGCATTTCGTGGGCTCCGCTGATTTCTCTGCACAGCAGGCTGGCCTGGGCGGCTACAGTTTAACTGGTAAAGACCAGACTGTTTTCATCTCGCCCCCTACCGCTGCGGCTTTTCTTCCTCCTCCTCCTCCTGCACTATGCTTCTGCGCGAAGGCAAATTCGGGAGGAGGCATTTCGTCTTCAAGTTGGCTTTTCACAGAGCCACAGGTTAGGGAAGAGCATTATCAAATAGGTCAGGGAATCAAAATCACATTTTTTCAGATGGAAAATTGGTGACTTTTTCATAGGACTGCTGCCTGCAGGGGAGAAAAGGGAGATGCGACTCGGACATAGATTTGTTAGTTGTTACCCCCCAAAGGTATTTACATGTTAATAGTAATTTTCTCCAGCCTAATTAAAAGTGAATTCTGTTGTGTGCAGAGCTGTGTGCCCAGTCCCTGCGCCAGCACGATTTGACACGGAGGCCAGTGGAGCTGTTTCCTGAGCATTGTCAGAAACGCTCTGCTCCCAGGTCACGTCCCAGCCACTGCTCCGAGGCCCCCGTGGAAGCAGAGCTGGCATCTGCGCAGCCAAGTCTGCACCCCACCTCCCCAAGTTGGGAGGTGGGGTGGCCCCACCTCGACCCACCAACCTCAGGTAGAAAGAAAGCTGCGCTGGGAAAGGTCTGACATGTCTAAACCTCTGAAGCATCTCTGTTCTTGTCTAGACTGGTGTTTGCACAGTGGGCACTGAGTGCAAAGTGGAGACATTGGTCCCTTTTCCTCTTTCTGCCCTTTCAGTTAAGTTTTCCAAAGGCCACCAGGGGGCAGAAAGAAACTTCCTTGCTTTTTTTTTTTTTTTTTTCCTCTTCTGGCTAAATATACATGGAAAGGTGAACTTTTGGGGGGCTCCATTAGGGCCAATGTTTTTGATGTAAATTATGTTCCTCATACTTGGGAGTTTTTTCAGATTTTGGGTTGCCTTTGAATTGCTTCTTCTGCAACTAAGGCAACTGAGAGGGGGAAACTGTATACACAGCATTTTGTATTGTATTGTTTAATGACTTAGTTTCACGACCCCCAGGCCTGACGCAGCATCCCAACCTGTCCTGTGTTCTCCTCCGTGTTTCCCACCTCACTGTGCAGCCTCTCAGTACCTCTTATCCAGATTGTTGCAAAAGCCTTTCAACCAGTTTCCACCTGGCTCCTCCAGCCAGTTTAACTGCCTGACACACCGACTGTCCAATCCGTGCCTCCTGGTCCCACATCAGACAGCTCCTCATTCACCGCTGAGTGAAGGCTAAGCTGCCCCCACTGTGTGCCCCAGCTCATTTCTCAACCTTTCCTTCTCCATCTCCCTTCCAGAAACTCCAGTCCAGCTCTTTCTTTCCTGTGTCTTGATCGCTGGGTCTGTTCCATCACCAGTCCTAGCCAATCCCTCCTAGCAACACATGTTCAGATCTTCAAGGTCCAAATCAGGTGTCCCCTTCTACATTAGCACCATTAGTCTACCATGTCGGACTTCCATCTTCCTTCAGCAGTTCTCAAGGCTGGAGAAAACCAACACGACTGGGGCCGTCAGGGTGATGCACGTGGCTCTCAGCAGAGGCACCTGAAGACTGCACTCGTTTGGGAAAGCTCCCCGGAGGACACATGCTGGTGTCGTGGGGCTGCTGAGTCCCAACTCCAGGACCCCAGGCTGGGCCCGCCCCTCATGGTTTCACAGCACGGGGTGGAAACATGTAGCAAGCACTCCTGACAATGAGTCCAAGGTGGACCATATTGAATTTTGCAGACTCTTAACACATATGAACAGTGAGAGAAAGGAACACACAAAGGACCCCAGGAACGACTGGGGGCTGACACGCCTCGGCAGGAAGGGCACACGCGGGGAGGAGCCGTCGGCGGACATCTGGCTGTTGGTATAACAGTTGCCTTGTGTAATGAATTCCTGGCCTAACGGGCATTTGGTCCCAGTACTTGGGGGCAGGCCTGCTTTTGGTTTAGAGCTCCCACAGCAAAAAAAAAAACAAAAAAACATATATATATAGAATGCAGCAATATGAATTGAAAATTCTTAAAGGGGATCAGTGTAATCCCTATTTAATTTGGTCTTTTCCTCTTAAATCCATTTTGGATATGAGAAGACATTCTTGCCATGAACACAAAGGCATTTTTACACATGTTGAGAACACTCTTCACCCTGGGAGAAGTCCTTGCACCTAATTGAGATCCTGAAGGGAGAAAAGTCTTGCAAACAAAGCTTTCCAAGTACAGAGAAGAGCTCTCACCAGCATCCAAGTGCCATTTGTCATATAATGTCTCCTTCTCTTCAGGGTCCCCCGAGTCCATGGATTCGTCCACAGTGTTCGGGTGGCGGGGCCAGGGTGCAGATAATGTTGATTGTGAAGATTTCTTTGCTATTTACTTGGTCTTAAATTCATAAACTCTTCCATTTGGGAAGAGGCACTGTGAGGCACTGTGAGGCACTGTGAGGCACCGCTTGTCCTTGAAGCCCATAAGGCCCTCAAGGACAGGCCTGACCACGTGAGACGTGTTGCTCAACTCATCTGGACTGTGAGCTGCTTACAGAGACACGTGCACAGTGCCATTTGCAGAGACTGACCACGTTGCCCGGTGGCGGAACATGCCCATGAGACCTGGCGGGCCAGGAGGGGTGCTTCCAGGGCATGCAGCCCTGACACCAGCCCAGCACAGACCAGCGTCTCTCCTGGAGGCCCAGGGCCCTCAACCTGCCTGCTCTTAGAAAGCCTAGTGCAAACCCCACGCCTCACACATACACTTCATTCCTTCACTTCTTGATGGGTAAATCCGTCCAACAAGGATCTGAGCACCTGTTCAGTGCCAGGAGTGGAGCTTGCCACTAAGTGAACTCCATCTGGAGTTCCGTCTTCCTGGAATTACATTCTAGGGTGAGAGATGGACAATCTACAGGTAAACAAATAGGCAAGAATGCTGGATTATGCCCAGTCGTACAGTAGGCCACTTTGGACGGGGTGGTCCTCAGGGAAGGCCTTTTTGAAACAGTGACAGTAAATGTGTGTGTTGAATGTGTGAAACTGTGACCACATGTGCACCTGGAGTTAGCAGAGATTCAGAGGTGGGACAGTCATGTTCTCCGCTCTCTCTAGGGGATCAGCCTCAAAGACTCAAAATCAGGAGATGGAGAGTGAGCTGGCCTGAGGGCACAGATGAAATCCAGTGGACAGTCTTAGGCAGAAAATCGAAGGCGATCAAAGCGGTTTCTTAAGTTGATCTTTGCCCGACAGTCAGTTTTAGGAACGGAGGGCCAGGATGTTCCCAGCAGAGGGAACAGTAAGACCCCGTGTGGAGGCAGAAACACAGGGCACATGTGGACGCAGCGTGCAGCTTAATTCTGCTGAAAAATAGAAAACGTGAAAGGAAGTCACGGTGCTACGGCTGGACAGGCCGAGGGGAGCATCTCAGGACGGGGGGGCTCGGACATGCCGTTGTGGGCAGCAGTGTTCTCCCCGGCAGCCCTGGGCATCACCTTCAGTGGAGGGGGATGTAGCTGGGCCTGGACACACGCGGGGCCTGTGGGGAGTCCCCCCTGCCCGGGAGGAGGAGAAGCCACGTCCTCATCTCCCGGGATAGAAATGGAACGTGCCCCACAGAGTCCAGCAGCCCGGATTTCTCCTCACCACTAGCTAAACTGGTTTATTGCTTTCACCAGGAGGCCTAACGTGGAATATTCGAGAATCCCAAGCCTCTCCCACAGAGAGCACCCAGTGTGAGGGGGCGGCTGGACAGAGAGGCAGAGACCCCCACATGAACAAGCCCCGGAGGACGGCATGGCCAAAAAATAGGATTGGCCAGAGGGAAAAAGACAAAAATGAGAAAGGACGAGGGAAAATTTGAAATTCTACATATACCTGGCATTGATAACACAGGCATTCTCAGCTAAGGTTACTTCATAGTAATTTTTTTTTTTTTGAGAATATATATGGATATCCGTTTTAGATCGTTTTTCCTTCTTCTAGAAGTATGGAAACATGATAATCAAGGTGTCTGGTTCCTGTCTCAAATGATAAAGAAAAATCAAATATTTTGTTTAAATTGTGGCTTTGGGTTTTTTCCTCCCCTTTGTAAAAGCAAAACTGGGAAATCCCCACCTACGCCTTTCTTATGTGTAAGGTGACTTCTGTCTCCTGCCTGGGCCGTAAGTGTCCCTGAACCTGTTGGGATGAGCTCTCTCCCTGCTCTGTCTCCCCACCCAGAAGGGCCCAGCAGCTCGAATATGCCAGACGCTCTCCCCACTCCCCTACTCACCTCTTTTCTGTGCTCCCATTAAATACATAATCCATAGGGAGGTTTTAGGGGGATGGGTAATCTAGGAAGTCACCAACAGCAGGACCAGCGGACCGGTCTGGAGTAACACACCTTGTTGTGTGTTGCTATGGCTACTAAGTCTGGCACTAGCACCCCATTTCTGCAGGGAGTTTTGGGGCCACTGTGTTCCTAGACCCCCACACAAATCCCGGGGACTTTAATAAGAGACATGCGACTGAAACCACATGCCATGCTTAGAAAACATCTGGGCTGGCCCGTATACCCGCTCCAGGGAAAAGGGATCTTCCACTGCTCCTCGAGCCGGTCAGGATCAATGAAAACCAAATGTGTCCACACTGCGTGCAAGCCCACATAGATACATTCACACTCACACACACTTTGCAAATATTTGTTATGTGTGACAGGTCAAGGGTAGTTACTGCAGCTGAAATGTAAACTGTCCGTGGGTCTAGAGAAGGCAAAATGCTCAGGACTTGTCTCATTTCTGTACACCACGTTCTTTCCTCCCTGTTATGGCTGAAAAACACTGACTTTATCACCAAAGTATATTTCGTGGGAGACCAGCTGGTTGCATACTCTGTTGACAAAATGTTGTCTGCATCTAAGGTAGCATGTGTTTCCAACTTGGCAAATCTTCTCCCATCTCACCTGCAGGGCTCGTAGTCACCGTGCGCTGCTGGAAAGCGCGCAGGGCTTTGCTTGGGCCCCGTGGTCAGGGGGTGAGACTGAGCCACTAGCCGAGGCAGGAGACTTGCATTGCTTTTCCACAAAGCACCCCTGGAAAACTCTTTTCGCCCCCCATGACAAACGGATTTCATCTTGCACAATAAAGAGCTGAGAGTCCCTGTGCCTGCTGTGGCCAGGGTGGTGACACCTGCTCGTTACCCAGTTCAGGACTCCCGCCTATCATTGTAAGTGCCTTTGCTGGAATATTTTGGCCCAAGCTGGGGAAGGTTTTTGGCCCCATTCAGGGCAAAATAGTTGGCAGTACACTCAAGAAGGACAGCTTAATAGGTACTCCTTTATTCTAGCAATGGCCCTGGATTTCTATTTCTCTCCTGCACTGGTGTCATCCAGGCTCGTGGGGTCACCTGTCATCCTCTCCTCTGCTTTCGGCTCCACTGGCTAACACCATACTTGAGCTCCTTCCTTGTAACTTGGTCCTCCACCGCCAGCTCCTGCTCCTTCACTCCGGGTCACGAATGGCATCAGTTCCCGGCATCGTCCACCCTGCAGCCTTGATGACCTGACATTGACTCTTCTCTTTTGTGTCCAACATGGAATCACTTGGAAAGCTCTGTCAATTCCAGTTCCCATGTAGTTCTAGCATCTTTATCCTTCTGTTCCCTTGGCACTGGTTAAGTTTGCTCTCAGCTCAAGCTAGCGCCCTCGGCTCCTTACTGGGCTGGCTGGCTGCAGTCTCTCCAATCCAGCTGATGTCTCGCTAAATAATAGGCAAAGAACATTTCTTTCTAAAATAAGATAATGCCTTCCATGGCTTTTCATTGATTCCTGATTTTTCTTTGACTGAGTTGGCTTTTTGTTGTACAATTAGATGCTAAGCTTACATTTTTAACCTCCTACCCATAAGGATGGCTACTATCAAAAACCAGAAAATAATAAGTGTTGGCGAGGATGTGGAGAAATTGGAACCCTTGTGCACTGTTGGTGGGAATGTAAAATGGTGCAGCTATGGAAAACAGTATGGTAGTTCCTCGAAGAGTTTAAAATAGAATTACCATATAATCCAGCAATTCCACTCGTGGGAATATATCCAAAAGAATTAAAAGCAGGATCTCAAAGAGATATTTATGCACCCATGTTTATGGCATTACTCACAATAGCCAGAGGGTGAGAGCAGCCCAGGTGTCCATCACAGATGATCAAAATGTGAACACACACAATGGAATACTATTCAGCCTTGAAAAGGAAGGAAATTCTGACATGTGCTGCAACATGAATGAACCTTGAGGACGTTTTGTTGAGTGAAATAAGCCAGTCACAAAAAGACGAATACTGTTTAATTCTATGTGTGTGTCTGTGGTAGTCAAATTCCTGAAAACGGAGAGTAGAATGGTGGTTGACAGGAGCTGGGAGAAGGCAGAAATGGGGAGCGACTGTTTTGTGGGTATAAAGTTTCAGTTTTGCAAGATGAAAAAGTTCTGGACGTTGGTTCTACAACAATGTGACTATACTTAACAATACTAAACACTTAAAATGGGTTAAGATGCTAAAGTTTATATTATGTGTATTTTACCCCAATTAAAATTTAAACATTAAAAAAAATCAGGTTTAGATGATGATATAGTGAGCGGGCTGTCTGTCTTTTGTGCTGTTTCATGAAGACGAATTTCAGTATTTGGAAGAAGAGGTTAGCTTTGAAAACTAGGTGGAATTTGTAGAGTAACAAAATGGAAATGCTAAGGGCAGAAAATCCACCTCTCTTCTAAGAGATTCATGCAGTAAATATATAATATTTATAAGATTCTTGTAGACAAAGCTTCCCAATTAAAATTCTATTGTTATTGACATGACCAAGGGTCCATGATTCTACTTAGCATTTTCAGCAACTACAGATAGCTGAGAACCTAGCATCTCAAGCCTAAATTGCAGGAATATATTTAAAAAAAAAATTTAGGCTGAATATTTTTTGTTTGTTTTTGGGGGGAGATAATCAGGTTAATATTTTTAAATTTATTTATTTACTTAACTTACTTATTTAATGGAGGTACTTGGGGTTGAACCCAGGACCTCGTGCACGCTAAGCATGCAACTCTACCACTGAGCTATACCCACCCCTGCAAGAGTCCATCTTGATGTAGGAGCACAAAAGGAGATAAGAATAATTACACAAATCTGGACCACGCCTCTGACCGTTTATCGGGAGATTTTCCGTTCCCATTTCAAAGGGAGAGAAAGAATAATAAGAACCAGTGTCCAGAGCATTTTAATAAATACAAAGCTCCCCAAAAGGCCCACCATTCCAGACCTTATGGCTCCTGCCAAATCCTGTGAAAATAAAGATTAAACCGTACAGAAGATTTGTTTTGTTCTGATTGCTGTTATTTTGTTTTGGTAATAGACGTCCCCAAGCATCTGGCCTAAGAGTGCTGACGGCTCTAACTTTTGATACTCCTCCTCCCGCACCCATTAAAAGGAATCAGTTCTTCTTTGGCTGGAAAATACTCTCCCTCCCTGGAATCACACACTCCACACTCCGCACCCCTTACAGGGAGGGAGGCAGCGCTGGGCTGCCGCACTGCAGTGCTGGGATCTAGAACCAGCGGGCCTGGGTCTCAGATTCCTTGTCATCGCTCAAGATTTTGTATTTTTAAGTAACTGCAGGCTTGTAGAAAATTTGCAAGAATAGTACAAAGAAGCCCAGCAGACCTTTCACCCAGGTTCACCAACTGCTAATACTTCGCCTTTCTCTCGCTTTTTCTGTCTCATATAATCATGGTACCACGATCAGAATCAGGAAATTAAACACTGGCACGACAGTATTATCTACAGCATGTCTCATCTCACCAATCTTCCCCATAATGGCTTCTATAGTTGTTTTATTTTCCCCCCATTGAGGAGACTTAGGCAGTAAGACATTAATTTTTGACCACCAGTTAAGCAAGTAGGCCCTTCACCGTCTTTCCCACTTTATTTATTTTTTTAATTGACATATAGTCAGTTTACAATGTTGTGTCAATTTCCGGTGTACAGCATAATGTTTCAGTCATACATATACACATGTATTCATTTTTATATTCTTTTTCATTATAGATTACTATATGATATTGAATATAGTTCCCCATGCTTCAGTATAAACTTGTTTTTTATTTTATATATAGTAGTTAGTATCTGCAAATCTTGAACTCCCAATTTATCCCTTCCCACCTCCTTTCCCCCGATGGTAACCATAAGATTGTTCACTATGTGAGTCTGTTTCTGTTTTGTAGATGAGTTCATAGTGTCTTTTTTCCTTTTTTTTTAGATTCCACATACGAGTAATATCATATGGTATTTTTTTTCTCTTTCTGGCTTACTTCACTTAGAATGACATTCTCCAGGTTCATCCATGTTGCTGCAAATGGCATTATTTTAGTCTTTTTTATGACTGAGTAGTATTCCATTGTATAAATATACCACAGCTTCTTTATCCAGTCCTCTGTTGATGGACATTTAGGTTTTTTCCATGTCTGGGCTATTGTAAATAGTGCTGCTATGAATGTTGATATGCATGTATCTTTTTTGAATTGGAGGGTTTTTTTTCCCACTTTTGAGTAGAGAAAGAAGTTGGTGATTGCAAAGAATTAGAGAACAGGATTAACTTATTGTTTCCAGCCTATATGAGTCAATTATAATTTATTCTTTAAAATAAGATGAACCCATATATGACTTTATATTATTAATATATTACCCTATAGTAATTGAAAACAGCCTAAGATAAATGATAATTTTCATTTGATTCTATGTTGCCAACTGTTTAAATAGTTCAGCTTCACAGGTGGCAGTCACGAGGAAAGTGTCCCTCTATGGAAACAGGGAGGGAACTTATGATGTTAACACTTTAGCAGCAGTGTCCTGTCCGTAGGCTAAAATTACTGCTGCATCACCACTCTCCATTGGGCTGACCACACAACTCACAACAAAACTAAACAGTAATAGGGGAAAATAGAGAAAATGATGGTAAAAAATAGTTTACAGACTGAGGGTGGAAGGAAGTCCTCTGACGATGCTGTGAGGGCATCATCCCTTGTCTACACATTCAAGTTGAAGCTGGATTAAGCCCCTTGGAGAATACTGTCTGTGCTGTTCCTCTGTGAAACATATACTTCTTTCTCTAGGAGGGAAGCGTCCCAGAGGAGGAAATGTTGAGTTTTCAGAGTTTGATGGTAGAAATGAGGGAGTTGGATTTCAATAATTGTTGTTAAATGCACTTCTTCTCCGCCCTCATCCCAGAGGTGTGTGTGTGTGTAGGGAGGTCCTTCTTCGGGGTATCTCTGCCCAGGATGTACTTCTTTAGGTCAAAGAGACTTTCATATAAGAGGGAACAGCAATAGTACATCACATTGTAGGAATGCCGACCTTATAAATAACGAACCACAAAACCACTAGCATTCCTCATCACATCTCCGTTTTTGCAATCATCAGTAATTCTTTAGCAACACTGGCTCTCTCTTCAGTTTCATATTTCCTCAATTATCTTATAAATTATTTTACAAATTGTTAATTCAAATTAGGATCCAAATTGGGTCCATACATTGTAATCAATTGATATGTCTCTAAAGTTTATTTTAATCTGTAAGTCCCCTCTGCACATCTTTTTCCCTTAGAAGTTATTTGTGGAAGAGACCTGGTCATTTGTCCTACAGAGTTTCCCAAAGTCCAGATTTTATTGATTACACCCACATAGCATCGTTTAGCCTATTTCTCTTTCCCCTGCAGTTGCAGTAAATTCCTGGTTCTATCTCAAGGCTTAATTAGATTCAGGTTCAAGTTTTTCAAATAAGACTCCTTGGTGTGTTTTCCCAATAAGAATAAAAAATGTCTGATTGTTTCTCATTTTTGATATTAGCAGCCGTTTGTAATCATCACCTAGATCCATTATTTTATTAGGGGTTGAAAATGGATTATAAATTGTGAACTTAAACATATTTAATGTAATTGAACATATTTGATGAGTTTTAATCCTTTGCAATTATTACCCTTATTGAAACTCCAGGAGTACCAGTTTTGGACAGTGGGTGGTTAGCAAATACTTTCTGATAATAAATCATTCTTTCATTCGTTTGCTCACTTGCTCATTCATGTAACTGAGAGTTTTGTGTACCTATCATAAGCAAGACACAGAACTAGACAATGTGAAGAGCACAAAACTAAATAAGATTTGGTCCCTGTCCAGTAAAGCTTGCAGTCTACCGTGAGAAATAACATAGACAAATGGCACCTAGAAAGTGGTATCATAAAAGATATAGAAATAAACATGTATTGTAGTGATTTTGTTACTGAACCAAACTTGGGTCCTCTTGCCTGCACACAGTAAAGCGAATCTACTAACACCAGATTGTGGTGGAGGAAACTGTACCGTTTATTGCAGGGCGCCAAATAAGGAGTCCAGGTAGCTAGTGCTTAAAAGGCCCAAACTCCCTGAAGGCTTTCAGGGAAAGGTTTTTCAAGACAGGGTGAGGGAGGAGGGTTGTGAGGTGTGTGATCAGCTCATGGACACTCTTCTGATTGGTTGATTGTGACGTAATTGGGAGTCAACATCATCGACCTTCTGGCTCCAACCAATCCGGGGTCTGCATGCTTGCAGGCAGCACACAGTTAACTTCTTCCACCTGCATCTGCAAAACAGCTCAAGGGACATGTCTCCAAATACTGTCTACAGCCCTTGAGGAACTAAAGGTCCCTGACTTTGCTTACTGGCTAAACTAGCATTATTTTGTCTTGCTTGCCTATTTTCCTTCCTTTCTGCATTTTCTCACTTCTCTGATTAAATGTATTCTTTAGAACTCAGGGAAGCCTAGGAGACTAAAGTTTTTGTACAGACAAAAGGCTGGCTGAGGACATGGCAGAGGGGTCGGGGGGGGGGGTGTCTGTTTCAGGAAGGCCCCATGGGGTCCGGCTCAGTTACAGTTTGGAGGTAAAGCTGGTATGATACGTTGTGTGATTGTCAGGTACGTAGGTCTCCTCTTTGCTCTGCTGTCTTCAGCATGAGATTCCATTTTGTGGTCTAAGATGGCTGCTGTATCTCCTGCCACAACGCTTATATCCAGCCAGCAAGAAAAGTAGAGAGGGAGGCGGGAAGGCAGGCTACTGCCTTTCAAGATCAGCACCTGGAAGTGGTGCATTTCACTTCCACTTGCTACCAGTAGCTGGAACTTAGTCATGTGGCCACACCCAGCTACAAAGGAAGTTGGGAAATGTAGTCTTTAACTGGGTGACCATGTGTCTGTTCACTCTGCTATGTGCAAACTCTGTGTAGACCATCGACTCTCCAAGTTTAATGCACATATGAATCATGTGAAGTTCCTATTAAAATAAGTTTCTGATTCAGTAGACATGGTTTAGTGGGTGGGGATGTTGGAATTCTGCATTTCCAAGAAGCTTCCAGGTGGAGCAATGCTGTTGTTTCTTGGACCACATTTGAGTCCCACACTTCAAGAGTGCAGATGACCCCATAGGATGAACTGTCTGCTCCCAGGGTGGCCCAGAATTGCAGGCCACTGTGGTCTTCAACAATCCTGTAGCTATTTGGATAAATACCTTTGGAGGATGTTGAGTATTTGCATCAAATGCTCAGATAATGGGCCAGTGTACAAAGTGTAATTAGAAGGCTCTTTGCTCAAAGTAATTTGTATATTAGCTTTTGTTTGGAATTTGGAGTTTTCCCTTAGGATTAGCAAGTTTGGGTAATGGTATTCCAAGCATAATAATTTTTAAAATGAGTTATTTTCTAAGTAGAAAACAAATCACAGCAGCACACAGATTTCTTGGCATTATAAATGTTTAGATTTATGGCCTTCATCCAGTTTTCTTCAAACACTTTGGAAAGTGTGAATAATTATATTTTACGCCAGTATAAATAGCATTTTTATTCCCTAGAGAAATCGAAGCACTTCAAGGCCCTTTAAGTATGTTACCTTTTACATTTTGTTCATAAAAATAGAAAGAGCATCCCTGAAAGTGTTTCTTGCTTCTTCAGGCCTGGGTTAGCCACACCTGCCCTGCAGCTCGCACTGCACCCTCCACCTCCCCAGCGTGGCCCTGAATTGTCAGCCCCGGGATGGCAGGACCGTGTCTCTCTTATTCACCCCTGCGTCCCACAGCCTAGAACATTCTCAGTCTCGGGCTAGATTTTGAAGTTTGGATTTCTCCGTTTGTTTTGTCCCCAGTGACGGGCCTTTTCTGCTTGACCTGGCAGTGCCTGGTGCAGGGGCTTTGATCTCCCTCCAGCGAGCCACAGCCAGGGCTTATCAGAGGAGCCCAGGGTCGTTAGGAAGATTACAAGAGGGGAGGTAAGTGGAAGCACTTTGTGAATCATCGAGTGCTGTAAAAGCGCAATCGAGCATTACTCTGTGTAAGAATGATGTATTATTATGATTTTGAGCATTTACCACATGCCAGGAAGTAAATGCTATATATAATTCTCTTCTTTAATTATCATCTCTGTTTCACAAATGGAGAAACTGAGGGTCAGTAATTGGGCTGACGTCACACAGCGGAAGCTGGTAGAGCCAAGACTCCAACCGGGGCCCTGGTCTGCAGAGCCTGGGCTCTTAAGTCTGATTCCATTATAAGGTGAGAACATATCTGGGGATGTGTTCAGGCTTGAGTGTGGATTTTTGAATCATTATTATATTTCATTTATTTTTGTATTCCAACGTGTGCCTTTACGCACCAGAGCACCTCCTGGCATCTTTTGGTTCAAGGTCTTTATCTTCCTTCCTTATATGAGCATCAGAGGCGTGGAGCCGTATGTAAGCTCTGTGTTTCCACATCGTATTTTTGGGAGAGCTAAGCCTTGGTCTGTACTGTTGGTTCAGCCACCAGGAGGGGAGGAGACCAGGAACACAGGCATGAAAGAAGGAAGATAGCGAAGCCCAGACTAACAGATGCCTCCCACCCACCCGTCTGAGATCCTGCAGTCTGTCCGGACTATTATCTCACCTCGTCCTGCATGTTTCAGTCCAGATAATGTTTATTTCCCCCTCCTCCCTCCAACTTCGAAAATCACTTACCCTGCAGTGTACAAAATAGGAGTGCAGTGCGCTTTAGAAAGATGCACAAAAATGGAAAGGGAATTTACCTTACCCCCTCTGGGCATCTCAATGAGCAGTTTAAAAGATGCTTAATGAAGCATGAGGCTTCTTTCGAGCAGGCTTACATTCAAGCTGCAAGCTTTGGGTTTTTTCTCCCCCCATCTCATCCCTCTCCCCACCCCCAGCTCCAAACAGTTCTGTCTACCACCCCAAAGCAGGCGGAAAGTATCCTGTGGCTCCCTCCCACAAATCAGCGCTCAGGGGGAGAGAATGAGGCTTTGGGGAGTGACCTGAGCGGTCAGCTTCGGCGAAATGTGCACAATAAACTTCTATCTGGACTGAATTCTTCTGTGAAGTGGCAATCACTTCCCAGACAGACAGGCCCTGGAGGACCCGCCGTTCTGCATCTTTTAATCACCGTTGCTATGGAGAAAGCCACTATTTCATTAGAGAAAGCGCCTTAACGCAATTAACACATAGTTCAGTTGTTCCCCATCCCTTCTGAGCCCCGGGATGGAGGGAGTTCTGGGGTATTGCTTTCCCTGGGGGCCCGCAGGAAACTGCAGGCCAAGCAGGGTAGGGAGGGTTCCCAAGAAGCAAACTCTGGGCAGAACAGGTCTGGGTTGTAGATCAAGAGACGTTAGAAAGAGGAACGGGCTTAAAATTAACAAAGAGCTAAGGACGAAGATTGGCTCAGTGTTCCAGAGCAAAGCGAAACAAAATAAACAAAGAAAAAGTGTCTGCTGGCTACTTTTTGGTTTGGAAATATACTGGAAATCTCCACACATCCTCTGGTGAAACCGATTTTATTTCAGTTGGGTTTTCTCCCCAGCACTGGGACAAATCAGTAGCCAGGCTGCGTGTGCATAGACATGACCACTGCCCCCGAGCCTGACCCTCTGCCTGGCTGCTGTTTAAACGTCCCTTTCACAGGCTCATTTGCAAACAGGGAAGATAATATTTTCTACTTAACTTGGCCATCATAAGAAAATTTCCCTAGGGTGCCTGCTTGGCTAGAAAAAGGAAATGCTAATAAAAATGATAAGTTTCAATGGCTATGAAATGAGCATTTGGGGAAGAGTTTTCCAAAGTTACTAAATTCTGGGCATTTCCCAAGAGCAGGCTGTACTTTTGCGCCCCCTTCCACGCCTTTCTCTAGCTGTGTAGAGTAAAAGACTCAAGCGACAATTTAACTCTCAATTAACAGTATTAAAAAAAGGAAGAAGGTACCCTCAGAAATCCATCTGGAAAAAGAAGGGCAGTAGAAAAGTTGGCCAACGAAACAAAGAAGAGGCATATATATCTTGTGTATAGATGTTTCGCATCGTCCCTAATTAGCTAATGTATTTCTTTCCGCATGCTCTTGGAGGAATTCTCAAGCATGTCCCCTGCAGCTCCTGGAGACCGCAGAAAAGCAAATGACACCGAATTTTCCCTTCTTAATTAAAATGTTAAACAGGGTTAAGATGCCAAGTTTCATCAGCGATATTTGTTCCCCTGGTGAACTCTTAAATCCTGCTGGGGTTCGGTTCAATGGGAGTTATTTGAGTCAACACATGTTATTAAGTTTCCAAATGTAATCAGCCCAGATATTTTAATGGAAACTTTCTCCTTTCTTTTAATAAGCATGTGGTTTGGTTATAAAAGCACTTGGGTTGGGTGCCCTGCGTTGCCCTTCCGCAACCAAATCACCATAGTAACAGGCAGCTGGTCTCTACAAAGCCCGGTGGGCGCTGCGAGGGGGCAGCGGGAGCCCAGCCCCCAGCCGCAGTGTTTGGCCAGGCATCAATGCCCTCAGTGGGATTAGAAAGTTTACGGGGCTAAAGGCTGTGGGAAAACTTTTGTCTGCCATATTTATCTCTTCTGCTGCTGTGTCTTGACATTTCCACTCGGGGTACAATGGGGTTAAAAGTAAGAGCAAATGTTTTGATGGGTTTATTTTGAATTATGAATTCATAGGTCTGCATAATCACCCGTCAGAGTCAACCTGCTTTTGACCGTGTCCGCCCAGGGCCAGAGATGGGTGGGAGGAGAAGGCAATGGGAATCTACGCCCGGGAGTAGCTTCAGCGTGGAGAATTAATTACACGGGGTAAGTGGTGGACACTCTGTCTCTTGGAGACAAGTTTCAGGCTCACAGGCGTGCTCTTGGGGAAGAACCATGAAAAGAAAAGACCTTTATTTCTGATCAGTTGGTTATTAAGAGGGAAAGAAAGAATGGGGAGGCAGGTGTTTCTCTCTCCTGGTCCTGAAACTCTCCTTCAGTTGGCTAGGGTGCTGTCTTCAGGACTGTGGCTAGTATTCTCCTGTTATAGGCTGAAATGTGTACCCCCAAAATCCACATGCTGAAGCCCTAACCCCCGGCACCTAAGCACAAGACTGCATTTGAAGATGGGGGTCTTTAAAGAGGTGATTGAGTTAAAGTGAGGTCATTCAGGTGGCCCCACTCCAATCTGACTGGTGTCCTTATAAGAAGAGGAAATTTGGGCACAGAAAGAGACACCAGCCATGCACATGCTGAAAATGAGAGAAGATCCTGTGAGGACCTAGCCACCTGCAAACCGAGAAGAGAGGCCTCAGGAGAAACCAACCCTGCCGGCACTTCGATCTTGGATTCCCAGCCTCCAGAACTATGAGAAAATAAATTTCTGTTGTTTACGCCCCCCAAACTGTGGCATTCTGTTACAATGGCCCTAGCACAGTGTACATCCCCCGAAGCTATTTTCCAATTCTACTAGAGGCGTTGACAGCCATGTGTCAGAAGAAGCAGGTATGAAGGCCCAACAAAACAACCTAGGCCATGGGCCCGAATCTCTCTCTCCCTTTCTCTCTCTCTCTCTCTCTAGGAAAAAAAAAAAAAAAAAGAAAAGCCACAATCCTAAACCAAAGGCCTGCCATTAAAGCAGCTTTAGCATGTGCTTCTGTCAACTCCCTTCCAAGTGGCTCAACCTCTTCCACTATACTAATGTCCCTCTTCAATATTAACGTTGTTAGTGGTGAGTTTAATGGAGCAGATGTTGAATTATTTGCAATATCTTGTAAAACTTCTGTGCTATATATAATCAAGATGGTACACTCATTCTTATTATGCAACCTGGGAACCCGAGTTGAAGGCCCAGGTGGATCCTTTGCTACCTTCTACCCAGCCTCCCCCACCTGCACAAGTGAACAAAGGAAATCCTAGCTCCATCCGCCCTGGAGGATGAGAGAAGTTAGAAGTGGAAGGGGTCAGGCATGCCCCTATTGTAAGCTGACCTGACATATCAAACTTGGACTTGAAAACAGGCAGATTTAAGGATGATTAACTTTTCTATAAAGTACATGTTGCAAAAGTATATGTGAAAGATACATTAAATAAGAGATTCTTTTGGTGCATTTAGAATTGGATTTAATGTAGAAAAATCTGATTTGTAGGGAATTTCTTTCAAAGCACTTGCTTAGTAAGATAAGACACTGAGAAGTAACTAAGATTGCTTTCTTACACTGCTTTTGGTCAGGAGTCGGGTAGTCCTGCCACACTGGAAGGCAAGTACAACTTAACAGATGAATATATATACACACATGAATATATACACACATCTACGCATTGACCTATAGATGAAGATATATATACACACACACACATATATGATTACACACACACACACACAACTCCTTGCAGTCGATAACCTCATTGAGGAACCATTTATCGAGTGCCAGCTCTGTTTGCTACCTTGCAAGGTGCTTAGAATACAAAGGCATGGCTCCCAAGGAATTCACAATCTACTGAGGAGTGAAATATGGAAATAAACAACTGTGACATGGGTAATGGGAACACGGCAGAAGTTCAGGCAGCCTCGTGGGGATGTTCGCCAGCCTTCTACTCCCCGGCTCCAGTTTGTTGGACTCTCACACCCACTGTTGGTGAAGCCCAGCCTCAGCATGTCAAGGTGACCTGCCATTTCTGCCCCTGGATTTTCGGAGAAAGAAAAGAGAATTCTCTGCCAAGACATGGTCATGTATATACTTAGCTCATCCATTTGAGGTGCTAAAAACTTGCAAACTTAATGAAATATATTACACACTTGTTTTAGGATGGTAATGTAGGTTCTTCTTACCTGAGGTTGGTCTCATATGAAAATCTAGGGGGAGAGTGTAACTTAGTGGTAGAGTGTGTGCTTAGCATGCACGAGGTCCTGGGTTCAATCCCCAGTACCACCATTAAAAATAAACAAATAAATAAACTAATTCCCCTCCCGCCACAAAAAAAAAAAAAAAAAAAAAAAAAAGAGAGAGAGAGAGAGAGAGCGAGCTAGAGAATCTAAAAGATCAAACAGGAATAAGTTCAATTTTGTTTTCAGCCCTTACAACCCAAAGCTTTTGCTGGCCTCCTGCTTTTGGAGTTTGGGATCCAATGTTTGGATAGCTCCATGAGGAATGTCTGTTTCCCTCACCCATGTTTTTCCTTTTCCCAACCCCCCACGCCCACCTTCCCTCAGATTCCCTTTACCTTCGCTCGTGGATGTTTTTGGAACCCTACGTGCCTTCAGTCGCTGACCCCCCTGCGCGACTGCAACCGTGTCACTGCTCCGATCGAAGCCGTCAGCATCTTCCCATTCAAGTGTGTTAATGTTTACTGGCTGCCATCCATATGCTAGAGATGTGCTTATATGTGGCTTACAAAACAAAGTCCCAACCCTGAAACCTGACATACAAGGAGCTCCGTGGCCTGGGCCCACCCGGCTCTGAGAGGCTCCGTGGTTTGCCGACATCCCTCCATCTTTGCTGCACCTGCTTCCCACACCTTTCCTTCGACCTCCCACTCACTTGCTGTGCTCACCTGCTGTGCTCTCCCCACCCGGAGCAGTTTGTGATAAATGAAAAAGAAAGTCATGAACACACTCGTAGAAAAGAACAATACTTGTGTGATAGACAGAAAACAAATAAAAGTTCTTGTTCAGAAAGCAATTTTTGAGGAAAAGACACTAAAATATTCAGAGAGGCAGTTTCTGGGTAATGGGGTCCTGCGTGCATTTTTTTCTTCCTTCTACTTTCTGTTTCCCGAATTTTTAAATATCAAATACATTTTGCTTTATTAACTGAGAAAAAAAGATTTCAAAAATAAAACCTATGTATTCTTTGAGAACTAGCTTGGGATGGTAAAAAAGAGCATGAGTTTTTAGTTGCTCAAACTTAAGTTCAGACCCTGCTTCCACTTCCTAGTAGCAAGTATTAACTGTATGAGCCTCAGTATATACATCTGTAAAATGGGACAATGTCTTTTTCATAAAATGTGGAGGATAAAATATCCTGTCCATAAACTGCTTAGCACTTTGCCATGTAGTGAGGGCTAATACATTTTCATTCCCTTCCCTTTGTCACCCTCCATGAAGTCTGAAGCCCTATCAGGAAATACTATCTTACTTCTGTGGGTCTATCATGGCCCTGCTGTTTGCTATGATTATTTGCAAGTATAGTAACTTCTCAACGGGACGGAGAAATTGAGAACAGGAAGGGTAGTCACCTCTGCATCTCCTGCTGCCCATCTTCCCATAACAGACACTTGATGAATATAACGAGTCCTTTTTGAACAGAAGTAAATAATCAATATCTGTATCGAAATGAAGACTCTGCCAGAACAGTGCTGAGAATCTGAGATCCAATGAAAAACAGACACAACAAGAACTAGAAAACCAAATGAGAAAGAGTAGCCATTTTAAACTCACTTTAAAGTCAAAACTATCAGAAAACTCAGAATTATGACTCCCTCTCCCACTGTAACCTTTTCACATCACACATATGTAATAGAGACCATAAAAGTTAACGCGACGTTCGGTAGGACACGTTAAAAACAGATTGCGCGACGTGGCTGAGTTACTGTGGCAATGGGAATCATAACTTTGAATTTCCTCACTTTTATGTCTTTGTAACAGCATCAACCGTTACTGTATATTAGTGGCCCAGTTTACTCTCCTGAACCCAAACTCTGTTTAAAAGGGAAAGAAGCTGCCATTCATGGATGCCCTGATCTCTGGGGTTTACAGGTCTTTAGGCAAGTTTTTCAAGTGACGGTTTCCAGAAAGATATTGGAGTAGATGGAATATTTCCCTCTTAACAGAGCGTTTTGCTTGAGTTTACCAAACTGTATTTCTTTTCCATTAAAATAAACGCTTTCAGGCAGGGGCTGCATCACCGTGGCCGTGGTTGTTGACAGAACCACACAGCTTCCAGTAGGCGCTCTAGGGCTTGGGTAGAATTGGGACTTCATGGACCACAACAATGCTGGGTTATCACTCAACCTCTGACCTCCATGCTTTCCGAGATTTCGAAATGTTGCCTCAAGAGGAATCCAGCGATACTAACCACTAAGTATCAAATAAGCAACAAGGTCCTAGGGTACAGCACAGGGAACTGTATTCAATGCCTTGTAATAACTATAATGAAAAAGAATATATATATACACATATATTCCTGAGTCACTATGCTGTACACCAGCACAACATTGTAAATCAACTATACGTCAATAAAAAATTTTAAAAAAGAAGAGAATCCACGGAGGAGATGCAGGACCTGAAGTCTTGGGCTGGAAGGAGAACTGGTTTTCCATTGTCACAAGACCCTTGGTTCTGTGCCCCGGGGAGCGGCCTCTGTTCCTTAAAAGACAGGCTGCTTTTTCGAGTGGCTTGTCCCTTGACTAATGATTCCATGGGTTCGGAAATTATGCCTTTGGTGTGGCTTTACTTTTTCATTCTTGCTCCAGATCCTTTATTGTCAACGTCTTCTCCCCAAGTGGAGAACGGACAGGCCTCCATCTTTTCAGAAACCTTCATAAGCCGGCAGGTTGTTACTGAGTTTTCCTTCACTCTGGCTTCTCCGGGCTAAATCAGCCCCGCAGACCTTGAGCCTTTCTTCCTGGGTCTTGTTTTCTTACCCTTTTATCAGCCTTGTCATTTTCTCTGAGAGGCTCCAAACACTCTGTTCTCTGGGACATAAACACAGTCACTAGATGAGTAAATGTCAGCTTAAGGACTGAATTCTAAAATGAGTTTTAGTCCAAGGTAGAGCTTGTAATAGCTCCCAGGAAAGTTTTTTTTTCTTTTAAAGCACTCGTCCAAATTGCTATCCACAAAGCAAACACAACATCATGTACACACACACACACACACACACACACACACACGTGTGGTGGAGAGATTGCGTATTATGCACAGGGAGCTACTTCTGTGCTTGTTTTTCTGAGGACGGTCAAGTCATGATAAATGGTCATGGCACTTGGAATGTTTTAAGCGCCTGCATTTTATTTTTTATATAGTTTACTTTGGTGACTGTCTTTTGGTAATTCCTGTCAGGGTTGCATTTTGGAAAATTGCAACCATCTCCTTGGCAGTACTTTAGAGGAAAATTCTAGGCATACAGCAGGGTGAGGGCCAAGAAGCCTGTCCCTATAAGTGAGACAGTGAGGTCACTATGGGTGTTTTTTTTTTTTTTTTCAGGGATAGGGGGAGGAGTAAAGTTGTTTGCTAAAATAAAATACCGTTGATGTTTGTATGAACTTCCAGAAGCACAGAAAATCTTTAAAAAATCCAAAAACAAAGGGAAAACGTCGATAGATTTATGCCTTTGGCAGGTACATCCAGATACGTAGTTGTTTTGCAAAAGAAGGGTGAGACTGGGAGAAAGTTGGGGGTTTCAGTCCCATCAGTAAAATGACCTGACACGCCAACCTTTCATTTTCAGAGGGAAGCACAAGCAATGAGTGAGTATTTTCCGTAGCATATGTAAAAACTAGGTGAAAATTAAAAATTTTTCTAAGACATTTGATGAACCTCAAGATTTTTCATTCAACTCATCAGGGGTCTTTAAAGCACAAACACTAAATCTACTAAAAATGCCTAAACTTTTTGGCAAGGGTGATTTGGTTCTGGTTGAGGACATAGCAATTATTCTTAACAGGCTCTGCTCTATTCACTTCTTCTGAAGGAGGGACCATGGAAACCTCTGAGCTAAGAGGACTTGAGCTCTTGTCCCCAAGAGTTAGAGTAAATGGATTCTTTTTCCTTGTTCATTTAAGTATCTCCAGTGCTCCTTTCTTTTAAGACCACAAAAACTTCTGAAGGAGAATTGCTGTGGTGTACTCAGGATAAAGGATTATATAGTACTGCTGTGTGGGTTTACCATTTATCCACTGTTTACAGAGTTTGATATCTTCAAATAAAGACATGTGAGAGAGAGAAGAAAATTAAATCAGAAAGAGAGATCACCAGTTACAAGGGGAAGAGGGGTCATGGTGGTTGGAGATGATTCTATCAGGAATATGTAGAAAGAGAGGACAAGATTAGATTTGGCTGTGAGTGACAGAAAACCCAAAGTAATGTGGACTTATATGACAGAGGTGTTCATTTCCCTTTCCTAGTAGGGTCCAAGGATAGATAGTCTAGGCTGAGGTGGTGGCTCCAAGATTATCTTGGCTCCTTCTATCATGCCTTTCTACCAACCTTAGCTTGTACCTCATGGTCCAAAATGGCTGCTCAAGCTCCAGCCATCATATTCACCTACCAATAAGCAGGAAGCAGGAAGAAGAAGAAAGCTGCACACTATTTCCTCTTACATCCTATTTGCCAGAAGTTAGTTTATAGCTGTGTCTGGTTGCAAGGGAATCAGGGAGATATAGTTTCTATTCTGAGTAACTGTGTACCTAGGTAAACATCAGAAGTTCTATTTTTAAAAAGAGGGACAAGAGTTAGTCTGGATACCCATTTTTTAAAATTTTTTTCTTTTTATTGTTACTATTTTGGGGGGAGGTAATTAGGTTTATTCACGTTTGGAGGGAGTTCTGGGGATTGGACCCAGGACCTCGTGCATGCTAAGCGTGCACTCTACCACTGGAGCTACACCCTCCACCCTGGATACCCATTCTTAAGGAGAGAGAAATACTTTCCTGAAGTCCATCTGCAAATTACAGCCATTCTAGAGTTCATTTAATTAAATTTTGAAGTTAATAACAATACTAGTAATTTACCCATTTTCACTTACTCAGAGGGCACGACTTTGAGGATTAGAAGCACATCTCTAAAATGGCTGACCTCTGTGCACCCTCTCCGCTCCTCTTTGCTGATCTGCCTGAGCTGGGATGCTGTTCTGGGGTCTAGAAATCAAACAGCATCTTTCTCTACAGCTCCCATCAGCCCCTCACTTGCACTGCGACCTTGGGCCAACCCTCCTTGCTGTCTGAACCTCAGTTTCCTCTTAACTAGGAAGTTCACAGTAATGCCAACCTCAAAGGTGAAATTTCAAGTGCACCCGAGGGACGGTGGTGAACAGTGTCTGTTCTCTGCCCTGAGCCCTCATGTCACCCTTAACCTAATGCCTGCAGAGCTGATAATAATAGCAAACAATGGAGTCTGTGCGAAGCCCTCCACATAATCCACACAACGTCCGCATTTGGTAGAAAAGGATAGAAAAGGAGCCTGCAGGTGAGAAAGGCTAAGGAACATGCCAGGGCCACTCAGCAGTGCTGTGACAGCCAGCTCCCAGCCTAGTTCCAGTACTTTCTGGAGCCCCAACATTGAAGCTCTCTGCTGGGCGATAATAACAAACGCGGGTTAAAAGTCTCCTCTCACTTTTCAAACCTGTAAAAAATTTCAAAACTCTCACAGTTTTCTCAGGTCAACTTGGAGGTGATCAAGAAGAAAGTCTGATGTTCTTCGAGAGCACATGGCCGTACCTGTTAATGGCTCAGGATGATGTGTTTATAAATTCGACATCGGGGAATAGACAAGGATATTACTGCTTCCTTTTGTTTGTGCTTTAAACTGTAATTAAGGATACAGGAACCATTTTTAAAGGGAACCTGTGTCCAGTGCAGCCATTTTTTTCCAGCTCCACTGGCGGTTCACACACATGAATCAGGGAATGCAGGTTTTTCTCATAACCCCCCCCCCCCCCCGCCACCCGAAGGGGCTGGTGGACCAGGGCATCAGTGAGCATGCATCTGCAGAGCCTGCTCCTCTGCCCTGGGGCCAGTTCATTCTCAGCATGGTGCTGTTGCTCCCACTCTGACGTATCGAGGCATCCGCTCTCTCTTTGATCACTGGTATCTTGCTACCACCCGAAGCCCCAGCGGGAAGCATTTCTCCCCACACCCCTGCTCCGTCCAGGCACGTCATTCCTCCCGAGGGCTCAGGAAGCGGCTGCAGAGGGAGAATGTGGGCCTTGGGGCAATGGCTGGGGGTGGGGGGGAGAGAAAAGGCACCCAAGTTGGCACGAATGAGTCTGTGAAGCAGAAACTTGCTTGCTTGTGCCAGGCCAGATGGTTGTTTCGCGTCTGTTAGAAGACGCTAAGCCCCACGGCCGTGGGGCTCCTTTAGCTGAGTCTTCTGCCTGAGTACAGAAAAATAAGACAAAGAAAAGAATTTGTCTTTGCTTTCTGAGTACGGGACCCCACGGCTTTTTAAGATACACTTTGAAAATAAAGTCGTCCAGGATCTGAGGGCACTTCAGTACCCCCTCCTTCCGGGCACCTCCTGTCCTTAGGACCTATGTTTCTGACAATCGGGGTGAAGTTCTCACCTGGCACAGCACACAGATCTTGCTGGATGCCTGGTGGGCGCGTGGCACTGAGCTGAGGGTGGGGTGGTCGATGGCAGTCCAGGCCCCACAGAGGAGAGCCAGGCAGTTTTTTTGCAGGCTGAACCTGTCTCAGATTTCGTGGGACTTCCTCTGGGATTCTAGACATCATCCCTTAGACCCAGACACCAGCTTCAGCCAAAGGCAACCATGTCTTCACAGCTGGGCTGGATTTCTGCTGGAAGCTTTTGGCATCAGAAGATGAGCTATTTGCTCCATTACCTTCCCAAGGACCAAAGGCGATGATACCTTCCTTATCATTTTGTAAGAGGACTGGCCCAATTCTAGGAGTCCCATAATAGCATCACCTCCAGCCCAGGCTCCAGTCCTTAATGAACAAGACCCTGGAGAGACGGGTGACCATGTTCAGTTCTGGTAAAGCCAGCAGAGGACACTCTCACTCTCCAAGGCAGGAGGAAGGACCATTTCCCACTCCCTGCAGGGCACCGGGCCCCAACCTGCTGCCCAGCTTTCCCAATCACTAGCTGAGTGACCTAGGGCAGGTTAGTGACTCTCTCCTCCACTCTGTGTCTTGCTCTGTAAGAACAATATGAGGGTGAAATGAGTTGCTGCATGTAAAGGGCTGAGGGCAGTGCTTGGCTCAGTAACTGTCTGTTCTGATTACTCCGAGTATCCATGGGAAATCAAGCGCTGATTGATGGGCCAGAGGTATGCTTCGCCTTGAGCATGTTTTTTTTTAGGAATTAAGGACATATGCTGGAGTAGATCAGGCAGAGTCTAGGACCTGAGTCCCTACTAAGGACCAAAGGGGATGATACACGAGAGAAAGTAGCACATGGTAGGGCCTGGGGGTAACTAATAGAGCATGATGAACATTAGGAGCAGGACACTGGGCTTTGAGGTCTAATCAGTCAAAACTTGTATGACTTCTCCTACTCATTCATTCATTCATTCAACAGACATTTATTGAGTGCGTACTGGAGGCCAGACTCCGCGCTGAGTCCCAGGCTCCTGTGATGAACGCAGATCAGCTCATTGAGCTTCCGTCCTAAGGGAAACTTGGGTGGGGAAGGGGAGGCAGGTCACGGAAAGTAAACAAATGTAAGAACAAGCTCATTTCAGAGAGTGGCTGGTTATCGACTGCTGTGTAGCTAACCACCTAGGACACAGTGGCTTAAGACCATCATCTGTGTGCTCGGGATTCTGCCGTCTGGCCAGGGGCCGCTGGGGAGCAGCTCCTCTTGGCTCCGCGTGGCATCAGCTGGCTCACTCGTCTGGCCGGCCAGCTGTTGCTGGCTGCTGGCTTGCGGCTCGGCCGGGGCCGCTGAGCCGGGCCCTAGCTCTCTTCCACGGGCATCTCAGCGGAGTTTGGTTGGGCTTCTCACCGGGCAGTGGCTGGGGGTGGTGAGGGAGCTTTCCAAGATGGGGACCCACCCACGGGCCCGGGCAGGGGATGGGTGCAATCTGATTGGGCAATTGCAAAACCTCTCTGTCCCTCTCTTTCCTTCATTCACAAAATGAGAGGCCTGCCTGAATTATCTCTAAGGCCCCTTCCAGCTAATATTCCCGGAAGAGAACCAGGTCTTTGGCAGCAGCTTTCCTGGATTTGGGCCCTTTCGACTGCGCTTTCTCACCTGTAGAGCAATGAGAAGCAGGAGAGGTCTTCCTGGATGCTTTATGAGAAAACTCATTAACGAAGAGGTCCTTGGTACAGGTCTCCAGCTGGTTATGTGAGCTGTACTGTCAAGCACACACTGTGCACCGTGGATGTGAAAGGCAGCTGCTTAAGCAAAGGCTCCTTTGAGCAAGAAGAAGGAATAACAGTCATCAAAAAAATTTCAGAAGGCACAGTTCTAGTCCAGACTAGACCAGCAAATAAACCAAATTCCAGCCAGCTAAAGTTACCCCATGCTCTTGGATCTGGAGGGGTTGGGGGGGGCAATGGAATTGAAGTTTTCTTTGGAACTTAATTAGATCGAGATGGTTGATAATGCTCCTTAAGGAGGGAGCTGAGCATTTAAAATTATACCAAAGATATTTTTCCCCAGGTATCTGTAAGGGGAGCCGTGAACCTATCAAAATGTGTGATAAGGAAGCTACGTGCGTCGTTTTCAACTAGTTCAGACCAGCTAGGCTGCTCCCTG
Organism: Camelus ferus; assembly: GCF_009834535.1. Taxonomy (NCBI): domain Eukaryota; kingdom Metazoa; phylum Chordata; class Mammalia; order Artiodactyla; family Camelidae; genus Camelus; species Camelus ferus. The sequence goes on from NC_045706.1 coordinate 9,335,608, forward strand.
CTCTGAGCTGCTGGCTATTAGCTGTCATCCAGCCTGGATATGAGACAAGCAGATGGATAAGCGAGACATCATCTCGTCAAGACCTGCAGGAACAGGCAGGCAGAGTGCCTATCACCGGCACCCATCTCCGAGGCAGGCTCAGGCTCCAGCACGAAGCACCAGGTTAGATGGGCTTTTTCATTTCAATGACATTTTTTTGGAAAGGTTAAAATTTAATCCTCTCCCAGGATAGAGTTATTTCAGTTGCCACTGATCCTTCCGATAAATGAGACAGGGTTTCATTTTTTTCTTGCTACCAAGGTATCTAATTTTATAAAAGCCTTCAACAATGTGATAATTTATGGTAGCAACAGGATGGCTACGTGTAAGGACTTGTCTACTTTCTATTAATTTTCTAAAGGAATCTCTTCCCCTCGCCACTGAGAAGCTATGCATGCCTTTCTCTGCGGGTTTCATTAAGACTGTTTGAAGTCATGATGGCAAGATCATTACGATGTTTTTGAAAGATAGTGGGTTTCAAAGAGTTGTACTTAAGAGACTTAAAAAGCTTCATCATCTTAATTCCTGTCCTCCGCCACTTTTTCAGAGCTGTGATCTGGATATGCAGTAATTGGTATCACCTTCCATACAATCTCGCCCCCAACTTGTGTTGTTGTCATTACTCCTGCTCCTCTTCTGAAATGACACAAGTAATAGAAAATTATAAAATAATTCAAAGCCTAGAATCTTCGAAGGAATTCAGAACCAGTGTAGAAATGGCTGTATCCATGTGCGTGCACACACACAAATGGGGTTATTGTACACTTCCTTACACAGCTGGAAACGGAGGCAGAGGATTTCTGTGATAAAGAGTCTAGCTTAGATAACCGTTTCTTACAGTCACGCCATGGCCATGCCAGGGGTAGGGCTGGTGTGGTCATAAGCTAGGCATCAGGACAGGAGTTAGTAAAAACTTTTAGAAATGTTCCCAGCTTCAAAGGATGAGGACAGAAAGGAAGAAGGGAAAAGGAGGTCCATTCTGAGCCTCAGGTTGGAGCCAGGCAGTTTGGGGAAGAAAGAAATAATTCTCACACGTTTCTAAGTTTGAACTTGGTGTACAAGGAAGTGTTATATTTGCATTATAATCGTTTCAGTCTGTGATTGAAACATCTAAAGACTCCGTTTTGCAGAGAAGTGAAGTCAGAACCCAAAGACGTCAATTAACTTGTTCAAGCTCATAAAGAAAGACCACAAATTGGGATGAAAGTCAGGATACTGCTGGTCTTGGCTTAAGCAGCTGGGCTTTTCTGCCTGTGCTGGTGGGGGTTAGAGAAGAAAAGGTGGCTGGTGTGCGTGGCATGAACTGGGGGAGGAGGGGCTTTTCTACTTGTTGGGCAACCTGCTATCACATTCAGGTAAGGGACAATGAGGGCGCTGGTGCTTCAGCCACGGTTCAAGCCCATCCAAGGTATGTTACGTAGGAGGTCGCTCTAGACCTAGGACTTGGGAGAACAGGGTAGACGTGGCTTCCCCAGCCAACTGTGTTACCGATTTCTTAAAAGACAGGCAGTGAGAGGAGATGTCAATAAGGGACACACAGTACAAGGGATCAGTCTTTTGTAGAAAAAACATTTTCAACAAAGGGCAAATGAATTACAGATTTTACCGGGAAACTTCCTGCCTGCTGCTCAGGAAAGTTTAAAAAACTCAAAGCAGGGGAGTGTTGCAGGAAAATACAGCTGAGGAAGAATGTCTCTCCACTATGCAGGCGTCCTTAAAAATATCTTGTGCCTTTTCTGACACAAACTTCTGACGTTGCTAAATCCACTCCTCTTAGCCTGATTCACTCGCTTTTCCACCCAAACTCCTCTCGGAGCCATTGTTTCATTTGGATGAGGGCTGTGGCCTGGCTCGCCAGGGGGCTACATGCGTAGAGCTCCTTTTTTTTTTTTTTTCATTTGATTCATCATATATTCACATCCATTTAAAAAAGTATTTTAAATTGAAGTATAATCGGTTTACAATGTTGTGTTCCCTTCTGGTGTCCAGCATAGTGAGTCCATTACACATATGTATGTGTTCTTTCTCATATTCCTTTTCATTGTAGGTTATTACAAGCTACTGACTGCTGTATCTTTTTACAATCTGCTTTTAGAGCCCATCACTCCTTAATCAAACCTTGTGTGCGATGCAGTGGTCTGGGATTGGCCCCTGGTGAGGTGGAAGGCTGCAGGCTTTTCCATTTGGAGCGCTGGAAGTTGCGGCTTCGTCGTCTCCTCATTTAAGATGATAGGATCTGGAAAGAATTTTTTGAATGAGAGAGAAGTAAAAAATACTATGTTGTGCAGTGCTATTTTTGCTTTTAAAAACATACACTCTCAGACACACACAGTGGACCGTTCTGGAAACATATGAGCTCAAATCATAGCCAAGGTCTCCTCTGGTAGGAGCCCTTCCTACCCGAAAGGGACCGCTTGTTAATAGCTGTATTCATGGAAGTTAAAATTAAATTTCTGTGTGTTGATGTAAAGCCAGCTTTCCCCTCAGGGCTATTTATTTTAAAAATCTAAAATGGTAAGGGGTCTACAGCATAAGCCGTAACGTAAGCGTACTGGGGTCTGTGCTCCAAGCAAAGCCTTCTTTGTGCTGGCCTCTGCGATTTAATGCCCTCCAGGAGGGCCCTGGCAGCCCCCTGGCTTCTCCTTCAACACGTGGCCAGCTCAGACAGCTTTCAGACTTGCCCACAAGGGCAGTTGTTTAAGACTCTCATACCTGGAGGTAAAGGCTGCAGTAACTGGCGCTGTCCCTGATTGGCCACCACGGGACGGAGGGCTGGGGGAGGGAGCGGTCGTGGTCGTGGCAGAGTTAGTGCTGCGTGTGCGATCGCTTTTCCTTCAGGGTCCAAGGTTGAGATCGATGCTGTGCTTTAAAAAAAAAATGTTTTAATCAAGCAAATTTTAAGAATTAAAAGCAACCATTTAAAAAACAAGAGGGGAGGAGGCCATTTCTAATAACGCCCATAAATAAAGCTGGGAAGTGGCACATATACACGCAAAGGTTTAAAATGTAGATTTTCAAGAGGAAGTTGGAGCAAAAGGCAGTGATCATAGTAAGTGGTAGACAGCAGTAGTAAGTAGCAGAAGGCGTGTGTCTTCCCAGCTCCCTTGGAGTAAAGGAGTAAGCAAGACTCCTTAAAACGTCTTTGAAAGATCCCAGAGCCTTTTCCATTATGGGATAAATAGAGTAAGCCACGGCAGGAAGCAAGATGGGTCTAGCATAGACCCCAGCTTTACAACCCCAGCCAATACCCCCAACCCCTAGCGCCCGCCACGTAGTTACAGGATGTCTTTTACACCTGATTCTCCCTTGATTTCTATGCTTGAACTTTTGATTTTACCCAGGAGAAACCTATATATATATATAGCGGGAAGACTTGCTTCTCTCCCTTCTCAGAAGTACGTCATATTTGTTTCTCCCTTTGCAAATAGCACTTAGGGAATTTAACAGACGAGGTTTTGGGTAACAAGCAGTAGGAGAAGAGAATATTAATGAGCAAGTGAAAAGTGCCTTCCTCCTGCTGGCGGGAAGCGTGTGTCTCTTTATTTCTCCGAGAATTAGTAATAACTAAGTGCTCTCTTCCTGTTGATTGCTTTGCTCAATTGCCTTAGAGTGTGGATTTCTGTATTGCCACCCATGTGTCTTCTTAAATCCCTTTGGCAATGCCTCCAGGTGGAGGCACTGCATTTGCACAGACTGTCCACAGTCTTCAGCCTGCAGCCTAGGTAAAGTTGTGCACGAAGAGAAAAAGACTCTCTTGGGGTGACGGCCTCTACAGAACCCAGGTTTGCTCTCCCTGTTTTATCTGAGAGTCTTGTGTTGGGAGAGAAAGAAGCAGCCCTCGTGGTGGCCGGCTTTCCTTGTCCTTTGTGTCTCACTTGGGACCCATGAGTAATCAGTGCATTGTACAGAGAGCAACCTCCGCTTCTTTGGGCAAATTGAACCAAGTTGGAGCTGTGAAAGCAGGACCATAAATCAGCTCTGTTACAATGGCAAAGTTCTTGAAAGCACCTAAAAGCCCTGTATGCATTCCTTCTGGTTAATGAGCAACGAGGTAGATCCTTAGTCGCTGGCTTGATGGAGGCCAAGTTAGAACCAGAAGATGGATATACGAAAATCAGTCACCCAGAAAAATCTAAGCCACCCAAAGAAACACAACCAACTTCAAAGGCCTCCTGTGCTTTCTCTTATACAATGCTTTGCTGGCTGAACAATCTGTATAAAAAAGCAGCTGGGTCTTCCATGGAACCAGCTCTTAGAACACATTTTGCACAGTCTCTATCAGAGGGGACTTTCTCTTAAAACTTGTCTTTAAACCTTCCCCTTGAAGTGTCGTGTGGATTCCCTGTGACATGATACAAAGCTGGCGAGAGCCTCCTCTTCTCCAAGTGTGGAGGCACCAAGGTTCTCCTATTACTCATTTTCTATGATTCCCAGATGTGTTCATAACAACTTGTTCCTTCTTTAGCCCTTCAGGCAGGATGAGACCCCACAGTTTTTCACAGTAGATGAAATTGAGGTAGATTCTTGCTGATGCATTGAAACTCTGTAGGAGTTTTTCTTTCTCTGTGAGATGATATGACCCAAGCTTCTGAAACAGAAGAAAAAGTGAAATCAAATTAAAAAGCAAGTGCTCGATCCGTTTGATCTTTTTTTAAAATTGTTTCTAAATAGTCTTTTTCTTTTTCATTGAAGTATAGTCAGTTACAATGTGTGAACTTCTGGTGTACAGCACAATGTCCCAGTCATACATATACATACATATCTTTGTTTTCATATCCTTCTTCATGAAAAGTTATTATAAGATAAGGGGTTGAATATATTTCCCTGTGCTATACAGAAGAAATCTGATTTTTATCTATTTTTATATATGGTAGTTAATATTTGCAAATCTTGAACTCCCAAATTTATCCCTTCCCATCTCCTTTCCCCCTGGTAACCATAACCATTTGATATTTGTGTGTGTGTATTTGTGTATAATTCCAGTTTATTGGTCTTCTTTTATCACGTTTTTTTGCGGGCTTATGTATAAGTAATGTAACTTTAAGTTCTTTTAGTTTTCTTTTTAGAATGAATTCTTTTGCACTAATTAATTTCTGGACATAACACATCATACACATTCCCCCGAATGCCACCAATAACATGAGGACACATTAAACAGTAACCAAAGTAACATATAGATTTTTTTGGCTCTTCTGAAAAATGAAATAATCGCCCCCAAAATGTATGTATCACATTTGAAAAAAAGCATTTACCTAGAGTGATATTGGTTTAATGACATAGAGAAAATATGTTCAATAGTTTTACCTTCTAAAATGCGTGGCTCTCCTGATGTCTTTCTGTTTACTGAAGGAACATGCTCTTAATCCGTTCTGCACAGAAAGTGCCCCGTGCAGTTCCATGCTGCAGGTGACATGCATGACTGGTCCCTTAGTGTCGTCAGTTGCCAGCCATGGTGTTTCGGCTTGTGCCTCCCCCTGGCCAGTGCATACTGATGGTTTGAGCCAGTGATATGGCTGCTGCCGCAGTGGGCTGTTCTCTGAGCTGCCCTTGCTTCATCCTTAGAGTTTAGGGTCTGCTCCTCCTCTCTCAACCCTCATGTAAAAAGCATTCTCAAAACCCCCTATAGAGAATCCAGCTTGGCTCACACAGGCATTCAGGAAAGGCTGGTTGCCTAACCAGAAGGATACTTAACCTGGGGTCCTAGACTCTCGAAAGTCCATAAAGGGAGTTTAGGGTTGCAAACCACCCCTGACAGGCGTGGTTTTGTACATGCAGAGATTCTTTTAGCAGGGAGCTGGCTTATAGGTCTCAATGGATTCTCGGAGGAGTCTGAATCCTGCCAAAATTTCATTACCGTCAATTGCCTACATCCAATTTTGTTGTCTCGTCCACCGTGTAGATTACATTAGCACAATCTATCTAAAACCTGCTCTTCATGTCTTGTACCACAACCCCAAGCTTCCAAGCCTCCCCTTACCTGCAGGACGAGCTACACTCTTGCCCTGGCTGCCCTCCTGATTCCATCGCCCAGTAATCTTCTCCACATCCGTTCCTCCAGGCTGTTCTACTCATGTTTCCCCAACATGCCGTGCAGGTGTGAATCCTCACCTGCCTTCTCTCATCCCTTCCCCACATTCTGATCCTGCAACTCCTTTAAAGTCAAACTCTTTCATGAAGACTTTTTTCCATCAACCACCAGCCTCACTCCTGTTCACAAGCTTATACCATCAATACACACTTGAATCCTAACTCTCTCTTGCAGTTTTACTTATTTCATATAAATAAATTAACCTTTAACATATAATTAGCCTTTCACGTGTATGTTTGCCATTCCAAACTGGATTGTGAATTCCTTCAAGACAAAGGTTCATTCATTCATTTGTTCAGCAGACATTTATTGAGTGTCTTCTACTGATGGGGCACTGAGCCTGGTGCTGAGTTTGAGCCCCTGCTACACTTGACCCAGTTCTACACACAGAAAACATACTCAGTGAACACTGAATGAATGAATGAATGAATTTGGGTTAAATCAAGCCATTTCAGGAGTGCTTGAGAACCTCTGAAAAGAATGCACAGCTAGAGTTTCTCTTGGTTTCTGGAACCAAAGCAGAACACTCAGGCACGGTGGATCTTAAAATATAACCTTCTGGAAGGACTCAGTAAGTCCCAAGCAACAATGTCTTTCCGCATCCAGGGAAGACTGTTTTCTGCTGACTCGGCACCACTCATGGCAGGTTCCTGGCTTTGCTGGCTCTCCTTGGCTTTTCCTTTCCCGAGGATGGCTGAGCAAGCGCGGGATCCAAGCCCACCCTTCCATAAGAGCTTACAACTTACAGTGGGGAAAGAGCAAGAAAACACGAGTTCTTTCTGCCCACCAGCGCTTTCTAGCATTCTCACCCCTTAGGGCCCCGCAGCTAAACTCATCTTTCTTTCCTGCCTAAAGAAGCCCACCTCTGGGGACCGGGGATGGGGTCGGGGGGAGCGGCGTCTGTGCAGTGGTGGGTCGAGTTCACCCACCTTCAGGTGGGCACGGGAAGTGGGTGCTGGGCGCGCATGGCTTTTAGAGACTGCTTTGAAAGCCCCGAGTGTTTGTCTTGGCTGGCTCCTTCGGTGGCTGGGAACCTGCCACGAGAACTGGCCAGGAGGTCAGTTTGGTTTCCTAGGTCTTGCTTCTGGGTTTGGGATGGATTCTGCTGCTCTGCTCCCTTCAAAGAGGGGACACAGCCCCTGAGACTTGCGGGCTGTAGCGAGCCAACTTCTGTAAGCCACATCCTGGAGGTTTGGGGACTGGCCTCCATCGCCCGGGATTCTGTTCTCTTTGGTGCAAACCAGGATCGGAGTGCTGGCCCTGCTCAGAAGGCCCCCGAAGTCTGCTGTTATTCCTTCCCACCTCCTGCTCCCTCCTGCCAGGACAAACAAGAGAGTGAAACAACTTTGCTGCGGGACCTCCCTCAAGGCGAGTGTGTGCTGGGAGAGAGAGAGAGGGTGTGTGTGCATTTCAGCATATCTCTTACACTTTAGGCCTTATTTCTCCTGAACGTTTTTTTGTAGAAGCCCCCTGCAGAGGTCCTGAGAAACTGCTTTCAAAGTAATATATTAAAAATACGCTTCATCACTGCTGGGTTGACCGCCAACTGCATGTTCCATGCTGAAATGGGGAAAAGTCACCTTTTACTCATTAGAAAATGGCCGATTGAATATACGCTCAGCTGCCTTTTAATTTTATTGTGGTGAAAATACACATACTCTCAAATTTACCATCTTAGCCGTTTTACTCTGAACGATTCAGCCACACTTAGTGCTTCCACAGGGCTGTGCCATGTCATCGCTATCTGCTTCCAGGGCATTTCTGTCACCCCTAAAGGAAGGCTGGTGCCCGTTAAGCCGTCACCTCCCAGCCCCCCTCCCCCAACCCCTGGCAACCACTAATCAGCCTCTGTCTCCATGGATTTCCCTGTTCTGGATATTTCGTATAAGTGGAATCAGACAATTTGTGCCCTTTTGTGTGTGCCTTTTTTCACTGAGCACCAGAATGTTTCCAGTCTCATGCATGCTGTGGCACGGGGCGGAATGTCATTCCTTTTATGGCTGAATAGTTGTCCTATGTTTGGGGGTTGAAGTTGTCCTCTCTCCCTCAAGCTTCCAGTCCCACTCCCATCTTCAGTCTGGTTCGAGAACTTCTGAAGTCTTGACTCATTGGAACTTAGTTCCTCCCAACTCACTCCCCTCCATTCTGACCTGCAACCCCCCAGCCATGCCTGGGAAGCAGCTGCCCCAGGGCCCCCTGAAGGGCCAGCTGAAACTGCAGCTTCCCAGCCCCACTCCACGCCCAACGAGCGCTCTCTCTGGGGACGGAGCGAGGAAACCTAACAAGCTCCCTGGTCGCTCTGCTGAGCCCACGTGAGCACCGGGGCTGTGACACAGGGCTGGCCAACCCCTCTCAAAGCCCAGGCGTGGACTCCTGCAGCTCCAGAGTCTGGGCCTCATCTCTGCCTCCACCACCAGCTGGAAGCCCAGCTCGAATGCCACGCCTGTGATTCGGGAAAACTTCCTCAACTTTTGGCCTGAAACCATCTCTCCTGGACTACGTGCTCCCTGAAAGCAGGGTCCAGGCTTCTCTTTGTATCTCTTGAATAATACTCATTTCCAGATTAAGATCATTCAGTGAGCCCTTACCTGCAGGCACCATCCTAGGTGTTTCTAATCAGTCAACGAATTTAACCTTCAGGATACAAGCGAAGGCAGTGTCGCTGTCCCCAAACACCTCAAGAACTACCATTTCCAGGAAAATGCCGGCGTGTGTCTGCTCAGTGACAGGTAGAGATCAACCCCTCAGCCTAAATCATAGATGGTGCACCAATGAATGAAGTTTGTGAAAAAGGCTGTCCTAAAGTCACGGGGAATAAAAAAGTGTCAGATAATGCTGGTAGGATAATAATAATTTAAAAACAAATATTAGTAACGTCGAAGGAAAAGATGCATCTATGCCAAGCTAAACTTTCAGTCCCTGGCAGGAGACCCGCTCTGTCCCCCACTCTGGGCTTTCCCCCAAGCTGGGTGAATTCCTCTGTGCTTGAGGCTTCCTACATAGAAGGTGTATGTCTTCCCTCCTTCCTCACCTTAGTCACTTTTCTCAGTCATCCTGCACTCAAAGCACAGGGTCTGTGCCATTTACTATGATAAAGGCACAAGTTAATTCATGTGATTGAGCGCTAGTACTGTGGCCCCAGTGACACGTGGCTCCTGTGGCATCTGGCCAGTGGGCTAGGACAGGCCTTAACCTGTGCCAAGCAAGTAATGTTTAGGAGAAAAATTGCAGCTTTCCTTCCTACATAAGCCAGCAATTCCACCGCTAGGTATATCTCCCCAAAGAATTGACAGCAGGGACTTCAGTAGATCCTTGAACCTCTGTGTTCATAGCAGCAACGCTATTCACAAAAGGTGGAACCAACCCACGTGTCCATGAAAGGATGACTGAATAAACAAAATGTGGTGTTTCTATAGAATGGAATATTATTCAGCCTTAAAAGGCAGGGTATAGCTCAGTGGTAGAATGAATGCATAGCATGCACAGGGTCCTGGGTTCAATCCCCAGTACCTCCATTAAAGAAATACGTAAGTAAGTAAATGAACCTAATTACCTCCTCCCCAAAGAAGGAAGTACCGACAGCCGCTACAACATGGATGGATTTCAAAAACATTATGAAATAAGCTGGACAAAAAAGGACAAATACTGTATGATTTCACTTACATGAAATATCTAGAGTAGGCAGATTCATAGAGATAAAGTAGGTAAGTGTTTGCCACCAGGGACTGGTGGGAGGGGCAGTTTGGAGGGTTATTGCTAAATGGGTACAGAGTTTGAGGTGATGAAAAAATTTTGGAAATACTGGTGATGTTTGTACAACATTGTGAATGTGATTAATGTCATGGAACTGTACACTTAAAACTGGTTGAAGTGGTAAACTTTATGTTACTTATATTTTACTGCAATAAAAAGAAATCTCAGCTTTCCTTTCCAACCACTATAATAAAATAAAGAGCTGTGGATCTGCCAGATTCTGTTACAGGATCCTTGGGTCTTAGGTCCCCTTTGAATAAGGTCTATTAGGAGCTCCCCGCTGTTGAGAACATAATCTGTTTAACCTCCTATTTCCCTGCCCCAGCTGCTGGGGACTGGTAAGAAAAGGATTTGGGCTTTCTCTGACTGGCCCCAGGGAGAGTGAAGCCCAGCCGAGAGGGCAGCCTCTGCCCAGCAGACCTTCCAGCCAGTCTCAATCTGCAGATGTGCCCCGGGGCACCTCCCATCCTGGAAAGGGAGTTCTGGCTGATTGTCCTGAAATGACAGCCACTGAAAGGATTCTCCTTTCATTGTTAGAAATTCTCCCAACAACGTTCAGACTGTGTCCTTTTCAGGCCCTGCAGAATTCCTAACGAAGAAATGAGGAAGCATGGAAGAAACAGCCAGGTTCACCGCAGCCTTGAGGATACCCCTATGGGGACTCTGCAGGCCTGGCATGGTTAGGTTTACTAATCCCTCCGGGGAGGAGGGCAGGGACCAGGAAGGAGGTTGGGGGGGGGGGTGGAAATCGTTACTGGCCAGCAAGGCTGGTGGTAGGGTTGATGGTTGTTCTCAAACACAACCACACGATTCAGAGCGTGTGCTTAATAATCTTCAATCAACTCCGGTTTATTTGCATGCCAAATCGATTTTACATGCGAAAGGCATCCCCCATTTAAATTAAATGCTCTATCAAAGACCTCCATGCTTCCCAAAGCCTCATGCACTTACTCTGGGCTCTTTGGAAAAAACACTGAGCTCTAGCTCAGGTCTCCTATGAAGTCACTTACAGATATTTCATTTAATTTTAATTTTTGTTGTTAATATATCAAGGACGTCTGTAGATTTATTACGTGCCAGGCATGTCCCAAGCTTTTTACAAGCCTCACTCCCCTGATTCCTCCTAATGATCCTGAGAGGTCGGTTCCGTTATTCCCCTCATTGTGCAGATGAGAAAACCAAGGCCCAGGCCACACTAACGAGGATGGCACAGCCTGCAGGGAACTTCCTAAGGGGGCTGGTAAGACACCAAACAACCCACTCTTTATGAGGCTTAGCACCCCATTTCCTCCGGCTGATTATGTTTTCGTAAGGCCCAGGCGAGTCCAGTAAAGGACGGGGCACGAACAGGCCTGCGTGCCTGGCTGTGTCTTTGCTTTCCCCTCCTCTCCCTGGCTTCCAGGGAAACTGAGGGAAAGAGGGAGGGGCTAGTGTTTCCACCTGCCTTAGGGGGCTTTTATCAGGAATAGACCCCAGTGAGGAGATGAGAGTTTTTGGAATAACCATGATGTTGGTACCATAAACTTGCATGTTGAGTCATTTTTCAGAGCAGCGCTGAAATTCCTGGTCAGATCGCATTTGAGAGCCATTTCAAGAGGTGACTACAATGCCATTGTTTAGATCTGAATCGGGGCTGTGGATTGTACCCAGACTGGCTTCCTGATTTGGATGTTGTGCTTCAGTGACACAAGATGTTATCATGAGGGAAGTGGGGTGAAGGTCTACGGGCCCTCTCTGCACTATTTTTGCAACTTCCTGCGTATCTATAATTATTTCAAAATAAAAAGGTTTTTTTTTTCTTTTTCTTTAATGCTATTGTTTAAGAAGCCAGGGTGCTGTAGCTGCTCCTTCGGCCACGCTGTGTTTCTCTGTGCTGGGAGCTCAGGTCCGGCCAACCTCGTGATGGTCTATGGTCAGTTTCAAGGCTGTGCTCACTTCTTTCGGAGGCCGACCCCCTTCTTGGCACCAGTCCCCCTTTTTCCTAGACTGGCAGGTGGGGGGGGTTCTCCTTTCTGCGCAGGAGCTGGGACATTGTAAACAGCTTCCTTGGGTGCCACCAGGAGCCTGCTGCACTTCCCCATAAATCCTGGGCACGTTCAGCCCTGGGACTCCCCTCCCCTCCCCGCACAAAGCCTGCTGCACCTCCCACCTCGGGGTTCTTGTGAATCTGCCTTTAGAGCCCCGTTGGGCACCTTACGTATACTTACATATTCAATTCCTGCAACCCCAAGGAAGGAGTCTGACTGGGGAAGTGTGGGTGTCTGGGGAGGGGGTTCGTGGACACCCCAGGAGGAGGGAACTGCAGGAGCAAAGGTTTGGAGGTGGGACCGTGGGGGCTGGTGCGAGTAACAGACCATCTACACACAAGCACAGACAAGGCTTCGGGGGTCAATGAGGTCGGACCGACACGTGCAAGGTCGGTTGTAGTAAGCATTTCGAGACCCAGTCATGAGCCTCATGGTAAATATGGAATTGAATTTCTTGGGCAGCAGTAAAACCACCTTCCGTCCCCCGTGCTCCAAATGCAAGGGGCTGTCATCTTCCGCAGGTTCTGAGAAGCCTGTGAAATATCTTCTCCTATTTCTGTGTCCAGCCTGCAGGAGTTGTATCTATAACCCTTGCCTTATAGACTTTAACTATTCAAGACTCTGGATCCTAATTTATTTTTCTCCCTCAAGCCTGGCATTCGGAGTTGGGCCTCTTTGGGGTCAGCAAAATACAATGGGACATCACCACACCAATCATGAAATCCCTAAACCTGCAGTGCAGAGGTTCCAAGTGGCTTCAATGTGGCTCGAGGCACAGAGAGGTCAAGTAAGTAGTCTGGGGTCACACAGCAAGAGTCAGGATTTGAACCCAGGCTGTAACTTTCATGCTGAACGGCCTCCCATGTGGGTAAGCAAATGTATCTGAGGCTGGTGAGCATAAGAGTAGCCTTGACACTGGAATATGGGCAATTTGAAGAACCCAGCCAGGAAGAACACCCTGATTTCTCCATGGTTAAGGTCACCTTTGCCAGTGATGTTCTTCAAGGAACAGCTTCATCTTGCTTGATGACTGTGAAGCCTATCACATTAAGGGTGGTGAGAAGCCCCTTTGCTTGGGGCTCAGATTTGCGATAGACTTTAGACCCTTAGACTTGTTTTCACAGGAGCAGCCTGGGATTGTGGCTGTTCTATAAAAGAAATACCCACGGGGGGGGGTGTTGTTTTCCCCTTCAGCCCCTCCAGCGCCCCAGTGTCCTTCCAAAGCAGTGTATGAATTCCTAGCTGCTCTGAGCAGCCAGCTTGGAGGGGAAGCTCCCCTGGTCCCTCCTGGAGGAGCCCAACTCGAAGCAGCTCTCGGAGGGCTGGAAGTGGGGCCCACGAGCCCTCTGCACCTGGCTCTGCCTTTGGCCGCATCCTGGGAGACTTTCCAACCACACCCAAGTTACCGATGACTCAAGGCTGCGTTCAGCCTGGTTAGGGGCACGTGCCTGGGCCAGGGGCTGTTTCTGCCATGGGCTCCTGGCAAGCTGGGACAATTTAAGAAAGAAGCCTGAGGACGTGTGTGCCTCTGGCTCAGATCTGTGTGTTTCTGGCCTCACTCCCCTCCCTTTCAGATGTGTGTCCTGCCTCACCGGCTCGCCTCAGGCTGGCGTCCACCACAGGGAGATTGCCAGAAGCTCTTATCTCGCTCCCTCCTGTTGCACCCACCTGGCTCCGGCCCACCCCTGAACTGGGATGGGGAAATGATGTCAGGGGTCGGTCCCCTACTGACGCAGAGCAGTGCCCATCCCCGCCCTGCTAGCTGTGTTCTTTGTCTGTCTTAACTTCCCACGATTCCTGCCATAAACGACTGCTGAGGGCTCAGCTCCAAGAGAGCTGACTGGAGTGGGTGGTCTGCAGGCCATCACACGGAGGCTGGTGAGGCACACTCTGCACTCAAAGTCACCAAAAGTGCGTGCGTGTGTGTGTGTGTGTGTGTGTGTGTGTGTGTAGAGGAGGTGGAAGGGTGGAGGGTAACAGAATCAGTAGAGAGACTATTCTCGTGGAATAGTCCCTCTCGTTCTCCCAAACATGCACCTTCAGGACTTTTACAGAGAAGAAGCCCAGGTTGCTTCCCACACAGGGTGCACAGGGAGCAGCTAAGAGACGGAACAAGCTGTCAGGCTCAGTCATGTGGCGGAAGGTAAACACGGGACTCAGAGTTCAGGGCGAGCTGGCCCAGGTCGCCGTGTCTCCCACTGCTGAGTTCGGTTACCGAAGGGTCAGGGCCGTCCTGGCTGGCTCTGACCTTGTATCTCACTACCTTGTGCTGGAACTATGCTGAGATCTTCGCCAGGTCCCCTCCCTGACCCTTTCTTTCCCACCTCCGTGCCTTTGCTCATGCTGTTCCCTCCGCTAGATGTCCTTCCTGTTGTCTCTGACGTTCCCTCCCTATCTGTGCCGCAGGCCACCTTCTGCTCACATCCCCTGATCTCACATTGCTCAGGGAATGAGCAGATCTAAATGGCAAATGGACAAGGGGACCAATCAGACACCACTCACCTGGAAAGCCATGATGGACACTGCGAACTGTCTACTATGTGTCTGGGGAGGTGAACCCAGCTAAAAACTTCAGTCCCCAGTTTCCCTGCAGCCAGGGAAGCTGCGTGTTCCAGTTCTGACCAATAAGATGGAGACACAAGTTTGGGTGGGGCTTTTGGGGAGACTGTTTAAGTGGGAACAGAATCACGGTGCTCCACCCTGATGATCAAAGTCACGTGCCAGGGATGGCGGAGAGGTGCTGAAGGAGCCGGGCCCCCGGGGCCTCCATGAGGCAGCCCTGCCCACCCTGGACTCATTTTGTGGGACAGGTCCAAGTTTTATGAGGTCTGAGGCTTTTGTAATGTAGGAGACCTTCTTTGAGAAAAAGAATATAAAATATGAAGTAAGATGGCGGAAACTTGGGAGGGGTCTGGAAGTGTAACTGGACCTCCACAGGCCTCCTGTCTCTGCACTTGGACATGCAAAAGGGGACCCTTCATTGCTAAGCCCGGTGCTCAGGGTCCTGTTACTTGTGGCTGAACGTGATGGCTGACCCACACCACCGCGAGCTGTCAGGTGTGTCCACGTAGGGTCGGCTGGCCCGTCAGCTTAGAACCAGGTCCTAAGCATGGCCGCAGGTGAGCAGCACCTGCAAAGCACTTACAGCCCTGTTGTGGGTGGAATTGTGTCCCCCTAAAATTCATATGTTGAAGTTCCAACCCCCAGTGCCTCAACAATGTGACCTGTTTGGAGTTAGAGTCTTCAGAAAGGTAATCAAGTTAAAATGAGGTCATTAGGGTGTGTCCAAATTCAGTATAACTGGGGTCCCTCTAAAAGGGGAAAATCTGGACTCAGAGATTGCCACGGAGGGGAGAGAGTGTGAAGAGAGAGGGAGAAGGTAATGGTCTACAGGCCAAGGAGAGAGGCTTCAGGAAGAACCAACACTGCCTACACCTTGATCTTGGACTTCCAGCCTCCAGAACTAGGAGAAAATAACTTGCTGTTGTTTAAAACAGCCAATCGGTGGCACTGTGTTAGCAAGCCCTGGCAGACCAGTGCCGCCCTGAGACCCAGGCCCCACCCGCAGAGTCTGACCAAAGGGTCCGGAGCAAGCTCAGATCTGGGAATGTTTTAAAAGCCCCCAAGGAATCTCATGTGCAACCAAAGTGGAGGACCGCTGCTTTAGAGGGTTTAAGAAAGATTCAGAGGGTAGATGAAGTTCCAGTGGGCCTTGAAGGATGAACAGGAGTTCAGTGGACAAAGAAGCAGGGGAAGGTGCGCAGGTCGGGTAACCAGCCCAAGTGTGAGGGATTCAGAGTGCAAGACTGGGTCTGAGGGCACCAGAGGGGAGAACAGAGGTGAGGGCAGAAAGGCAGTCTGTGTGGGGTTTGTAGGGTCCCACAGGGCACGTGGGGAGAGTTTCCTAGGCTGCAGGGGGGCAGCAAGTTCTGCAGGCAGAGGCCTGCTTCGTCAGAGCTGCTCTTAGAAAGACAAAGCTCACTGCTTTCTCCCCGGAGTCTGAGTTACCAGGTGCGTACCTCGTCCGCTCCAGTGTAGCCCCGAACTTCAACGGGTCTGGTCCTGAGCTTCATGACAGTGCCATCCACGAGCTGGGCGCCCAGGAAGGTGACCCCAGTCAATAATCACGAGCTGGAATCAGCTGCCTTCCCTCGAAATGAACCCAGTGGACTTTCTTCTGTTTTCCTCTCACTGAATGCCCTTCCCCCTTACCCCGAGGGCAAACTCCTACAGTACCCTCAACACCCAGCTCCTGTCACCTCCTCTGAACAGCCTACCTGTCTTCCCTTGGAGGCTGCCACAATCACATCACCCACTCTGGTACTTTCCATGCTGCGTTGCCATGATCTGTTTACCTGCCCCTTCCCACCGGTCTGTGAATCCCTCGAGAATAACTCTTCTCATTCATTCAAAAATGTTTATTGAGCAACTACTGCCTGCTAGACACTGTATCCTGTAGAAGTGAGCATAATTGATGCCCTTAGATATTGACTGAATTGATGGAGCATGAAAAAAAAAAAGACCTGGGAGGGAGTTGAAACTACAGGAACAATTTTGCATCACGTCGGTTTGCAAATACGTGTTGATTTGGAATGGCGGGGAGGGGGGGCGTTTGTGTTGTGTTCAGTTAACCACTTAAAACTCTCCAGGCTATTTCCCCAATTATAAAGTAAGACTAAGAATCAGCTACATATGCAGATCTCTTCCAGGAAAGTTCAGTAAATTAACTATATTCTACCTGCATTTAAACTCCTTCCCTGGGGCAAGTGGAGCCTGGCATTTGACTGATGTTTTATCAGGTTGTGTCTTGGGCGCTGGGACGAGCTGGCTGGCTCCTTCTGCCTCGAGGTTTCTGGCACTGGCAGAATGTGGACCAGTGGAATTGCAGGTCACCCCTGCCCCTGTTTTAGCTGATCATTCCAACCTTCCCCATAGATTCCTTTACTCTTTTCCACAGCTTAGTGGGTTACAGTTCAGTTTCCCCCCCTGCAGCCTTGGTCATTCTCTGCTGCAGCAGCCAGCGTGTTAAAGGGATAGAAAGAAGCAAGAAAAATCAGAAGTCTGGCGGGCTGAGACCAAGAGAGGCAGACGAGATCTTAGCATCCTGAGCAAGGACTCTGTTCTTAAGGTTGCATCCTATTAGCGTCCCCTAGGACTTGATTCCTTGAGCTGGCTTCTGCTCAGGCGCTGGAGACCCAGGGAAGAAGATTACAGTCCGCTTGGCAGAGGGGCTAACTTCGGAGAGAAACGCTTGGCTTCCTTCTGAAAGAAACCCAGGTGTTCTCAGGGGAACCCTGCCATTCAAGAAATGAAAAATGCCTCCTTGGCAGAAAGCCTGTTGCAAAAGGGAATGGTGGCTTTAGCAGAAGAATCACCATCAATAGATATTTCTTTGAACCCAGACCATGGGTTACAGCCACAAGCTTTCATTAAAGATCATTTTGACCCCGATATCTGGCATTTGCTTACTCGGGCCAGCCCAGAGCCTTCAGGCTGCTGGACACTGAGGCAGCCCAAGCTGCCCACTGTCCATCTTGCCCCAAGGTGGAGAGATAGCAGCATTTAGACACCTGTTAGATGCAGTTCTAAATATTTCCACCTCTTGAAGCAGAGAAGTGCCATCACCTGCTTCAGGTCTTGATTGCCGTAAAAGTTATGCATGAAAGACTCGAGTGGGCTATTTGGTGGCACTATATGCTTTTGTTTGTTACACATTGGGAAGCAAGAACACACAACGCTGGGGGAGAGAGGGAGCGGGGAGGGTGGGGAGAGTGGGCCCAGGCCTTGGAAAATGGAAATTTAGGTGTTCCAGCCTGGCCGAGTGCAGCCAGTGGGGACCACAGCTTGGAGGGCAAGGGGGCCATTGTAAGCCCTGCTCCTTAGAACCACCTGGACCCTTAGCTGACCATGCAGATCACTGTGTGGAAACCCCAGTGCCTTCAAGGGCTGTTTCCTGGAGGAATAAGATGGAGAACTTAGCATCTTGTTCTTGGCATCTTGAAGATGGCAAACTGAGAAGAAGCTCTGACCTTCCCCACTCCTTCTGGTGGCCAGGCGGGAGCAGACTATGAGCAGTCTTGGAGACTCAGAACGTTAGTTCAGTCTCTGAATGCTTGCTGTGGGCCTGCCTAGAACTAGGCCAGGGCAGGGCCACCCACAGGCGGTGACTGTGCAGTTGGAGAGCCAGGCCGGCCGAACCTCAGCAGGTACAGCAGACGAGCAATGCCGGCGGCACCCCTTCCCTCCCTCTCCTCTCCTCTTCCCGTCAAATCTGCCACCAGGTCAGTCACCTTCTAAAGCACAGTTTGAGCGCACCTGTCCCTCACCCAGAGCCTCTCCTGCTTTGGGATTTGGCCGTGGCATCTTCTCTGCCTGGAAACCCACCAACAACCTCCGCCCAACTCCCAAGTCAAGGCCATATTCAAACCCCGCTTTGCCCCAACTCCCAAATGCAGCTGTGCCCTCCTCTCCTCCCCTCCCTGTCCCTTCCCCTCCCGCTCCTATTCTCCCCTCCCCTCCATGGCCCTGGCATCTCCCACATTGACTAATTATCCCAAGCTGCTTTACACAATAGTATTCCAGACACCTCTGTCCCATTTAATACCGAGCCCCCAAGGGGCGGTGGCCATATAGTGAGCCCCTGGTTCTCAATCTGACTGCATGTTGGAACCCCCTGGGGGGCTTTAAAAGAACACTGATGCGTGGGGTCCCACGCCCAGAGATTCTGACATAATTGGTCTGGGTGCAGCCAAGATAGGGGAGTATTAAGAGCTCAACAGGTGATTCTAAGTGCAGCAATGTTCTGAGAACATCTTTTTATCCTTAGTGTCATCCTGCACCCGAGGTATTTATGGAACTTGAGGGTGGAAGCAGCGAACAAGGCTACAGACCAGCACTGACCAATGGAAACCTATGAGCCACATTCGTAATTTCCAATTTTCAGTCACCCCATGTAAAAAAGTAAAAAGAAACAGTGAAATTAATGCTTTTCTCTTTTATCTAATCCCTGTATGCAATAGTATCATTTCAATATATAATCAATGCAAAAATGATTAATGAGGTATTGTACACCCCCCCTTTTTTTTCACACTAGCTGGTGTGTATTTTACACCTACCGTACATCTCAGTTTGGACGAACCACATTTCAAGGGCTCCATAGCCACATGCAGCTGGTGGCTGCCGTGTTGGGTAGGGCAGTTAAAGACCATAGATCAATTGGATCATGATGTTCCTGTGCGGAGCTGGTCTGGAGAGCACATGCAAGCTGTCCTGGCAGAAGCAAAAGGTGGCTTCTGCAGCTGCGGTGAGAGAGATCTAACACTCAGCCCCGAACATCCCCTCCCTCCCCTTCTAGTTAAATCACAGCATCTTCTTATCTTGCCTCACTCTCCGCTTTCCCCACCCCCCACCCCCATCTGGGTCCCACTTCCAAGACAAATTTCCTCCCATCCTCAGCCTCCTGTGGGCCAGCTTTCCAGCACCCAGCTGTGGACCTGCTGGGTTTCCTGTCCTGGTAGCTCTTTGGAGAGCGGGCTGCCAGTCCCCGCAGGAGGGAGGCGTGGGAGGGTCGGGGCACCCGGCCCGGGGATCCGGGAGATCCGGGGGTCTTTGGAGTGTATTCTGTCTCTCTCTTGCTCTCCCTCGGGGTCAAATGCTTAGCCACTGGCCACCCGCTCCCCGAGAGGCCCTAAGGCCCTCCCCGGCCCTTAGGAAGCCCCATAAAGCTGAGTACATCTTCAGGTGAGAGTCACCTGGCTATCTGCCGACCTCCCCAGGGTAACCCATGGTGAGGACATTTTGATGTCAAAATGTGCAGCGCTAGCAAGAAAAGGGCTATTATTAGGACCCCCACCCCCACCCCAGTTACCAGCCACATGACTCGGCCCTTTGATGTCACAGCAGAGGCTTCGGCCCAGTTCTCTGCGACGACTAATATGGTATTTCTGAAAATGCTTTCCCACTGGCACGTATTATCATTGTGTTCTCAGTGATTATCTTTTATTTCCAAAGGCAATTAATCTTCTTTGCCGTCCTTTTTTTTTTTCCCTCCTTGCATGTGGCTAGTTCCCCGTCTTTGTTGCTGTTTCAAATCTGTGAATCGTTTGGAAGCATGTGGTAAATTGGCTTTTATGCTCTAAGTTTTTGCTGAAAGCTGAGACAGCAGGGATGGCTGATGAGAAATAAATTTTTTTTAAAGTGCTGTAATTCTTAGGCATGTAGCAAGAGGTTTCACATGAAAACTTGGAGAGATTAATTGTAGATGACCCAATTTCACAGCACTATAAAGTGCTTTGACATGACTGGTTCTGCAGCTCAATCATCAAAGATTTATTGAATGGCAACTCTGCCTGGGGCACGGGATAGGTTCCTGGGAGGTGCTGTAGGGACAGACAACACAGCCCCTGTTGAGTGGAGGAAATATGTTGAGTGCAGGTAGATGGGGAGGGTAAATGCGACAAGGTCGTATATGTTAAGTGGAAGTTCAGAAAAGCAACGCAACAGACCTACTGTGGGTGCCCACAAGAGGAGGGTGATGGGTAAAGATCCCAGAGGAGGTGGGTGCTTGGGCTGAATATAAAGGACAGGCATGTTACAAGCACAGCCGCCAGGAAGCCATCCAGTAACTCTGGCAGGAGGTTCTGTACAAGTCCAGAGGGGAGGGTCAGGCTTTACAATGCCCGTGGGTTGGAAGCTTTACCATCTCATGGCAAAATGGTGATTCAAAGAGTCAAAGCCATCAGGTTCTCCTTCCAGCTCTGCTGCTGACATCCTCTGCTGGCTTTGGTCTGTCCCATAACCACTTCAGGCCCCCTCCTGGTACTGACAGTCCTTGTCACTGTCTTTCCCTTGACCAGCTATTCAAGAAAGATCAGAGATTGATCATCCATCCACCCATCCATCATCCATCCATCCATCATCCATCCATCCATCCATCCATCCCTCTGGTAAATCAGCTGTGCACTTGTTCATTCACCCAAGTCCTTGTTTTCTAAGGACCTACTCTGTGACAGACACTGTACTGAGTGCTGAGAAATGCAGAGGGAAAAAAAGCTTGGTTCTTGCCATCAAGACAAGTTGAGGACGGCAATGACATGTACAAGTATTCATACTCACATGACAGAGCTACTGCCATAAGACACGTTAAGTAAAGACTGCCAGGTTGCAGGGAGACGAGGCCCCTGAGCGGGTAGCAGCAGTGTGGGCTCAGCTCTGCCTGAGCCCAGACTCGTGGGATTACGATGATCTGTGTGTCTTTTTTGTCACACTTGAGCACGGGCACTGTGTTTTCAGTACCACCCTTAGAACTAGGCAAGAGAGATCCCTGTTCTGGGGCCCTTATTTCAGGGCCCTGCTCTGACCTTCCTTCAGTGGAGCCCCTCTCCACCGGGTGAGGCATCTGTGGGGTCAAGGTGACAGGTCACCTGGAGCCTATGCCTCCTCCTTCTCTTTTAGTTCACACCAGAGATAGCCAGGCCCGAATGGACCTGAGGAGTCCTCTTTCCTGCGTGGACCCTCCCAAGAGTGGGTTGTGTCACCGATGTGGGCATCCCTGAGCCTAAGCCATAGTCCAAGGGCAGCATCTATAGGGTGTGGATGGAACCCGGAAGTGCAGACTGGGCTGACCACTTGTGTGCATGCAAGGCTCCTCACCGTGTGGGACTGAATCGGATGAGGGACCAAGCAGGCAGGCTACAGGCCAGGGACAGGAGTCTGCTCTCCCCAGGCCACCCCTTCTAACACAGAGCCCCAGGGTGTCCAAGAACTCTACATCCAAGAACTATACATTGGAACACAGACCTCCGGTTGTTATGAAGGTATATTTGTCAAGGGAGGAGGAGAGGACGTATTTTAATGGACAATTTTTGCAAAAATAACCTTTAAATATTTAGACCTGTGGTACGTGGGTGTCCTTTAGTGCTCTGGCCTGGGTCCTGGAAATGTTAGGGACAGGACCCTTCGCCCTGTTTGTGGCTGAATCATAAATTCCTGAGCACCTATGATAATTAAATATAGTACATCATTCTGGACTGGATTCTGAACTAGAGTAAAAAGTGCTGTAAGAGGCATAGTTGGAACAATGGACAAAATTGGAATGTATACCGTGGACTGGGTAGAAGTATCAGTGTTAATCTTCTGAGTTTGAGAACAGTGCTGGGGTTGCCTCGGAGAATCTCCTTGTCCTTAGAAAACACAAGTGGAAGTACATGGAGCAGAGGCGACCTTTCTCAAACGGTTCAGAGAAAACAAAAACACAGGGAGAATACAAATGTGGCAAAACGTTACAACCTGATGAATGGGGGTAAGGAGTATGCAAACGTCCTCTGTATTACTCTTGTGACTTTTTTTTCAGCCATAAGCTTGAAATTATTTCAAAATTAAAAACAAAACCACACGGCGCCTTGGGCAGAGGAGGGATTTAGTAAGTGTTGGCTGGGGTGACCTTGCAGCTGGTCCCTGAGGAGGGCTCGGGTTTCAACAGTCAGCAACTGGGAGAGAAAAGAGCGTTAACAACAATGGCCAGCAAACACTGATCGTGCCTGCGCCGCGCCAGGGCTCGGCCTCATTAACCCACTGCATCCTCCCAACAGCCCTGTGCTGTCCTAGTCGCCCCATTGTACAGATGGGAAAACTGGAGCCCAGAGAAGTGACATCAATTGCCCAGGATCTGCAGCAGTTAGCAGGAACCCAGGCATCTGGCTCCAGAGCTGCACCCTGCGCCCTTTGGCTTTGCTGCCTCATAACATTAGCTGACATAGAATGAGTGCTCAGTAAGAGAAGCACTCATATTTAGACCTTTCACACGTGTCGATTCCTGTAATCCTCATAAAACTCCCAGGAAATTCTTCTTCTTCCCATTTTACAGATGAGGAAAATGCAGCCCAGAGAGGGTAAGAACCCAGGTAGCTGGAGCCCAGAGCCTGTCCTCTTGAGCGGCACCTATGCTGGGTGAGTGTTTCCAGTAGACCCATTCGAATCAAAGCCCAGCAAGGGGAAGGCAGATGTGTGTTTAGAGGGCTCCGGGAAGTGGGCCTGCCTGGATGGGAGGGCATCGGGAGTAACAGGAGGCAATGGAAGAGCCTGGGCTGGGTGATGGGATGGGAGCTGGCTCTCCAGCTGGAGGACCACAGCCCAGGGGTGGTTGTGGAGATGTTGGTTAGTCTGGAGGGGGTTCCCAGCGACTTTCTCCCGGGGCAAGCGTCGGCCACATCCTGTTTGGCATCTGGAATGGGACTCCCATGGCAGGGGTTTATCTGAGGTTGGGTGACGTGTGGCTGGGAGAAGGAGGAGGGGCAGGGATGTGACACTGCAGGACCAGGTCCGGGTCCAAGAGGAGTATCTTCCCTCCAGGTGGATACGGCTTGCTTTCCCGCTGTGTCTCCTGTGAAATGGTCTCAAGGCCCTCACCGTGCTGGCCCCTCTGCATTGAGTACCCTCGTGTGGGTCTCCCAGGGCTGGCATACGAAGTAGCAGAACCAGGGCCAGTGTGTTGACTCTTCAGGGAGACAGAAGAGGACTGGGAAGGAGTGAGGTCCCTGTCACTAAAGGCATTCAAGCACAGCTTGGACAAGTGCCTGGGAGATGTCCCGAGGAGTCATGTAGAAGTGGCAGAACTCGATGGCCTGACTCCTCTGGCTCTAAGATCGGCTGCTTTCTCTGCTGGTACTGAGAAGACCCACTGGGACAGACTGGACAGCCTCGAAAGTCAGGCTAAGCTGTTTGAGGTCTACCCTGAAGCTCTGGAGGGTCACTGGGAATGTCTAAGCAGGGGGGCCAAGATCAGAGCAAGGACGGCAGGGTGAGGAGGAGGACAAGGGGTGGGGCAGTGGTCTAGGGGACTTAACAGGACACTTAGTGGGACATGACAGTGGGATAGGCATGGAGGGTTAAATGCGAGAGCCATTCAGAGGTGATGATCTGCCAACTAATGAGCAGAGGGAGGGAGCCAGCAAGTGCTTTTCAGCACAGCTCTGAGGTTCAAGGCTGGGAGGACGTGACACCCTAGGACTTGGTTAGTCCCTCCCCTCTGTGCATGGGCTTCTGTCTCCAAATTCACCTTCATGATGAGACCTGACCTGCTGTGTTCATCATGTCCCCCAAGAAGCAGATGCCAAGATGGGGGTGATTAGCTGGGTAAGAGATTTATCAGGAGCAGCTCCAATGAGAAAAAGTGAGGTGAGTGGAGCAGGGAGAGGCTGGGAGAGGCATCAGACCTCACTGTGGCTCTGAGCCTGGTCGGGGAGAGAGGGAAGGAGGGCAGGCTGGACAGGGTGGGGTGGGGTGGGGGGTGTCCTAATCGGCCATGCAGCTCTAGGGAAGCTCAGCGAGGCCGTGGGGGCGTCTTTGGCTAAAGGTGCCTTTGGAGGAGCCCTGTGTCTCCCAGGAAGGGGCTGCCCTGTGAGTAGCCCATGGGCAGCTGTCCTGAGGCAGGTGGAGTTCAGAGCCCAGTTCTGACACACGCATTTTCACAGTGTGATGTCTGCCTGTCCTACTTAATACGCAACCTGTTCTCTCCTCCCTGTCATCCCCTCGACCCCCAGTGCCCCACACCCTGGCTCTACTTCGTTCCCCCAAAGCATTTATCATCTTTTAACACACTATATAAGGCACTTATTATGTTGTTTATTTTATGTCTCCCCAACCCCCACCCTTCAGCTAAATGCAAACTCAATTAAAGCAGGGATGTTGATCCATTTTGTTCAGTGATGTATCCCCAAAACCCATTAGCAGTGCTTGCCACATAGTAGGGACTTGATACATATTGGTTAAATTAAATTGAATTAACAAAGCTGAGGAATCAGGAAAAGGGGCTAGGTTTCAGGAAGCCAAAGCAAAGAGTTCTGTGACTTTCTAGAGGATGTGGCTTAAAAAGCACCCCCTGCCCTTGACCCCATTCCTCTGCTAAGCCTGGCTCTGTGGGGCTTCCCAGGACCAAGATGCTGCGCATGTGGGTGGCCATGGCCACAGGGGTTTGGACTGCCTCTGCCTTACACAGAAAGACCCGAACTAGCACAAGCCTCAGAGCAAGGGCATCAGAGGAGAGTTTTACCGCTACCTGTGCTTGAAAGGAGTCACTTCTCATTTCAATCGGACCAGCAGGCATAGCATTTTGCAGCAAAAAACCACTTTTCCTTTGAAAATGAGTTTGCCCCCAGAGAGCCCATGGAGATCAGTACCTGTGCTCCCGGACGTGCCGCGTGACTCTGGAAGTGGTACCAAGATGGAGCTGTTCTTGGGGAAGGGAGCTGGAGCCTCCATCTCTCCGCCTGTACCAGCCGCGCGGGGCCGGGGCCCAGCGGATGTGGGTTTTCGCTCCCCCCTCCGGAACCCCGGGGCTCCCTTCCTGCTATCACTTCCACCCGTGTTGTTGCTGACCCGTGGCCAGGCCCCCCGGGGCCAAGTGTTGATTCCGATACTCGTCTGGGTCACGCGGTCAGTGTTGCCCCTGGCACCGCGCTCCCTGGCTGCACAAACAGTTGGAGGAGACGCTGCTTGGAGGGCGGCTTTCACACTTGGCTCTCCCCGCGGAAATTCTCGGCTGCTTCATCCCACCAAGCAGGCTGGCTGCCCGCCAGGCCTCCCAGCACCGCACCTTCCTGCCCAGGGACCCATCCGTTCCGGGAGTTGGTCCTTCGCCTTTGTTTTCTCAGAGGCTGCGGTGGGAGTCAGTGTCCGCACTCGCCTTGGCTAAGCTTGAACGTTGAGTCTGGAGGCAGGAACCACCCAGAGAGTCAATGCCACCAGCTCCTGGAGGTCCACCCAATAAACTGGCCACCCCCAGGTTATGAACAGCAGGGGCCAGGATAACCAAACAGACCTTCTAGAGCTTTGGACAGGATTCTGTTCACAAGAACTGGGGACTTGTTCCAGCCTATACTAAGACCTTCCTGAAACTGGCCTTTACTCCTTTGTTCATACCTTACACCACTTTGCCTGAGAGCCTTGCCACGGATCCTGTGTGCACAGCACCCCACACCGTGGGCCCCTGATAAACAAGTGTGGCGTACATGCTTCCCTTCCAGCTGGGACGGATGCTTTCTACCCCTCCAAACCCCAGGTCCAGCTCTCCTCCCGCGTGAAGATTTCCTGAAGTTCTTTCCCCAGGAGCTGCACCCTGTTCTGACATCGGGGAGCAGGTGTCTGAACCCCTGGCCTGCCATTCATTATTTTCAATTCATATGTAGTCAGCTCATAATTACCAGAGCAACAAAGTGAAAAATTTCCCAGTTCCTGCTCTCAGGGAAGTCCCCACAACACAGAGTGATGGTTGATTTAATGTGTTAACTTGGATGGCCACAGTGCTCAGCTATGTGGTCAAACATCATTCTAGATGTTTCTACGAGAGTGGGTTTGGGGATGAGATTTACATTTAAATTGGTGGGCTTCATGTAAAGCGTGGATTCCCCTTCACAAAGCGAGTGAGTCTCTTCCAATCAGTGGGAGGCCTGAGAGAACAAAGACTGACCTCCCCAGTACAGGAGGGGTTCTGCCAGCACACGGCCTTTAGATTTCAGCTGCAACACTAGCTCATGCCAGGTCTCCATCCTGATGGACCACTGTGCAGAGTTTTGACTTGCCGGTTAACATAATTATGTGAGTCCAGTTCCTTAAAATAAGCCTCTCTCTCTCCCTGTATAAGCACGCGCGCACACACACACACACACACACACACATATCTTACTGGTTCTCTGGAGAACCCTGACTAACACGGTGAGGGAGCCAGGTCAATCAACAGAAAAGGTACCATGTGAAAAGTGGGCAAAGTACAAAATGCCTTCAGAGCAGACGACCCTCCACCCAGCTGGAAGTCAGGGACAGAGTCAGAGGAGGGACCCCAAGCCAAGTCCGGAAGGACACCTTGCCATTTTGCCTAGGTACATGCTACTTCCAGGAAGAGAGTTTCTTTGCTCCCCTGAGGGCCCTGCATGGAGCCCCTTAGTGCTGGGTGTTCAAGGTCGTATCTATGGACAGTCGATCACTTCTGTAGCCAACCTGTTTAGCCCATGTTATTTCCTATCCTGCTCCAGACAGACATGGAAGGCAGCCAGCCTGCCTGTGGTCATCATTTGAATCTGCTAAGTGAGGCTTCTCCTTACTGCTCAAGGGGAATCAGAAGTGGCTTGGCAAGGCCCCGTGGGCTTCCCTCAGTGGGACGGCACCCTCAGTGGGAGGTCAAGGAACATCCAGAAGACAGTTCATCCGAGATGAGTCATTCTTTTCTCCCCCACCACCACAGCCCCAAGTCAAGGTTCCTGCTCACGCTGCCTTGCCTCTCTCTGTCCTGAATCAGGCCTGAGTAAATGGATCGGTAACTTAGATCTCCAGAACTGACCTAGTTCTACTCTTTTCCAAGGTGTGAATTTTCAGCCTTTCCTTCAGTTCTGTTAGCAACTCCATCCTTCCAGACAGTCCCTTCTGTCAACTGGAGCTGGTTTCTGTTGCTTGCAAACAAGGAATCTTATCAAGATTTCTTTGTGGACGGGAACCAGAGTGCGGTAAGAATGGATCCTCATATGCATTGAATATTCCTCCAGGTCAGGAAATGTGGCAAGCCTCTTTATTCCATAGATTTGAATGTGCACATTCCCCCAACAGGTGCACAGTCTAGCATGAAAAATTTGGCATAATTCACCAGGCTCACTGTCCTATCCATCTCTTGACATTAAGATACATATTTTTGTGTAGAGAGAAAAATGAAGATTAAAAAAATAGAATTAAGAGCATCTTATGTAACTGGCCTCAGCCTCCTCCCTGGTGTGTCCACACACTCCTGCTTCTGTAACACGGGCAGGGAATCAGCTTCCCCACTGAGGCCCCCAGAGGCCTTGAGGAGCAAGGGTGTGGACCCAGCGAGGGCCGTGGTGGATGGAGCAGGGGCTGGCACGGCCCAGTGGCCCCAGAGCCACAGAAGGAATTAGCAAGTGGTCTGCTTCATTTTTCCAGGCGCCGCGCTGTAGACAGGCCTCCTGGATCAGCCGTTAAATGAATTCTGCAAGTGGGCTTCCAAAATCAATAGTCTGCAAAAATCTGTTCAGCCTGCAAACTCTTCCTTGGTCTCCTTCACATTCATCAATGCCTCTCTCCCCACATGCACACTTCCCTCTGCCCAGCACAGCTTGGTGGGGATGAAGCGTCTGGGGGGCTGGCAGGTCAGTTCACAGCTGCAAACACAGGAGCCTGTGAAATGATACCAGGAGCGAGTGGCAAAAAAGACTGAGCAGGTGCATCTCCTTGGGAATAGTTCCAGGCATGTTGTTCCGTGGCTGCCCTAATAAAGACACTGCCGTCCTCCCTCCGATGTGCCCCTGGGGTGAATGTCTACCAATGACTGGGTCTTGCTTCATATTATTTATAGCTACCTTTTATTGAACAACTGCTATGTGCCAGGCATGGTTCTATGAACTTCAGGACCATTTATGCCTCTCCCTTTTTCTCATACAAGCCCTTAAAGTATTGTCCTTCTTTCACAAATGAGGAAACCGCGGGTCAGAGAGGTAATAAACACACCCAAGTCAAAAAGTGGCTTAGTGCCTTGGCTGGGATTCAGATTCGATTCTGTCTTCCCTGGAAACCTGTGCTGCTGATTTCACTTTCCAGAAGCAGAGTTTGAAAGCCAGTCGGAACCACGGTGTTAAGTCGGAAACATGGCCTTGGTCATGTCCCTGGGATCACTTCTCATTAGAATCGCCCTCTCCCTCTGTCAAAGACAAGGGCAGATCACCCGGTGAGAGCGTCCCTCAGTTTACCACAATTGTAGAGCCGCCTGCGACATTATCCCCTTTAATCTCTGGAAGCTGCTTGCTTTCCATTTGTGTGAGCAAAGCTGGCTCAGAGCTTCGTGGACACTTGGGATAGAAGAGAGTTTTTATTATATAAACAGAACCTATTTTTGAACTTACAGGTTCTCTTGAAGGCATTCCAGTTCTTAGCATTGTATTTTATCCTGAAAATAGCAGTGGGTTGTTGAGAGCAAGCTGCAGGTTCCTAATCTGACAGGCATTTGGAAATATTCGTGAAGGAGAATGCAAAGCCTGTTGCAATGTTTATGGGAAACTGAGACACATTTGTGATTACATACTGCTACATGGAACTAATTGCCAGAAGCGTGTGTTGTGGTTGAGCAGAGGAAATGAAACCAACAGTCCTAGAGACACAGAGAACCATCTACCCCGCTCCTTACCACAAGGGAGCCGTGGGCACGTAAGTGTGGCTTTATAAGGAAACTCCCCTATTTTGTCTTGCCAACGTGACCTGAAAACTAGTTAAGAAATTCCAACCAAGCCGTACGTTGTTTTTTGCGTCTATCTGTGCTACTAGTGGACCTCAATGGTAAGTTTTCTGATTAAAATCATTCTGGAATATCCTTGAAGGAATCCCAGAAATTCACAGATACTTTAAAATGTCACATTTCGTAATAATTCAATGAGTTGTTTTAAACTAACTGTTCAAGTTATTAAATCTCAAAGATTTCAAAACAAGTGGCCCCAGCTGTTGGCAGACCCAAGGACACTCAGAGATTAAATGTGGATCAACATCTGAGATGCATCAAGACTAGCCCTGGAGCGCCTTCGGAGAGTACAGTGTTCAACTGAGCATCGTAGGGGACACCAGGGTGGGAAATCCGCCGCTTCCCCACTCACCCAAGGACTGACATCATTCGGAGAGAGGATGGAAGAAACATGACTAGCAAAGCAGGCAGGACCTGCCGAATGTCAGATGAGGAGGCCTCGATAGTGTAGGGTTTCAGGGGAATGCGGGCTTGTGGGGATCCGGGCCTTCATACAGGGGCTGGAGGACTGAGGGAGTCAAGACGAGAGTGGAGGTGGGGACAGCACTTGCAAGCAGTGCAGCAAGCAGAGGAATTGGCTGGGACAGAGGATTTGCCTTAAGAGCAGAGCAGATGCACTCAGGTCAGGCTCGGGTGTGGGGGATTTCAAGCCAGGTGACAGGATTTGGAGTTTTATTCGGGGTGCACTCAGGAGCCGGGCTACAGGGGCCCAGCCTGCCCCCTACTTGCTCCCCTCCCTGGCACCTCCATCTGGGTACTGCCATCCACCCAGTTGCTAAGGCCCCAAACCAAGAGGTAGCTTGAGTTCCTTCTTTCAGCCCTACGCATCCTGCTCACCCTCCTGCAGTCCATCAAAAGTCCTGACATCTCTGTTTTCAAAATATATTCTGAATCCAACTACTTTTCATCCCCTCTCATTCTGGTCCAAGTCTCCATTGTTTCTTGGCTGCATGAATACAATGGCTTCTTCACTGGCCCTGATTTCCATCTCCCCAGCTCCTTACTCAGCTTGCAGAGTCCTATAGGACTGGCCCAGCCAGCGTCACTTCTCCCTCTCTGTCCCTACCCTGGCCTCCTCCAGCCACTCTGCAACACGCCTCTCTCCGGCCTACCTCAGGGCCTTTACACTTACCGCTGCTGATGCCCAGATCACTCTTTCCCTGGCTCTTTGTGCTGCTCACATTATCATTCAGGTCTCTTCAAATATTCCTGCCTCCCCCAAATCCTTCCTGATTGCACCACTAAGAGTCCCTTCTCCCCTACTGTCTTCACAGTAGTTGTCACAATGTAAAATCATACTCTTTATTCATCTGTGCTCATTCTGTCTCACCCCCTGGAGTGTCAGCTCTGTAGGGGATTCATTTGACCTTGTTCATTGTCAGAGCCCACGCCCTGGAGCTGGGCTGACCCCCAGGGGAGTTCAGGGGCTCCTCAGGCCGTTCAGTGACCTTCTCAGAACAATGTTTTTAAATGTATAAAATAAAATACATTCGATTACAAAGAAAATCAAGCATGTTGAAATAGAATTGAAACAGTTATCACAACATTAAAAGTGTTTGATATAACAAAATAGATGCTTCTTTTTAATATATTAAATACTGAAGTTCAATATGGATGTAGGAACTACTGTAATGACCACATTTCAAGGTGATGGTGATGGCAGGGGCTGTTTTACAACATCTGATATGAAGCTACCTGAGATTTCTGTGGGTGACAAAAGTCACAGGTACTGCTGATACTTACTGTGGTCTGGGGCCTGCGTTCATCATTGGTAGAAATGCTGAATATTACTTCAAGGTTAGGAAGATGAAAGGTGTCATTGTTTTTTTCTATCTAAGTTCACAGACTCCCTGAATTCATGGGCTCCAGGTGAAGACACTCTACGTAGGTGCTGACTAACACGTTGGAGAAACAAATAGATGAGCGGATAAAGGTTTTGGAGCAAATGAGGCAAGACATCAAGGTTTAGTGCACATCAAAAAAGATTCATACTGCTTTGGAGAGCCAGACTCTGTGCTACGTACTGGGTGTAACAAGATGGGAGAGACACAGCCCTACCCATGAGAAGTTTCCAGTCCAGTTGGATGAAACAGTCATGTGTAAGCAGAAAATTTCAGCACAGCACAGCAAAGTCAATAGCCTGTACCCAGGTCCTGAGCCCACACAGGAGCCGCAGAGCAGGCAATCCCTAGAGCTGAAGGCTGGAGAATAAATTACGCTTGTTCAGACAAAGGAGGGGTTGGAAGTGTGTTCTAGACCCAAGGAACAGCATGAGTGGAGCTCAGAGTTTTAAGGGGTGGTGGTGGTGCAGAGAGCACAATGCAGTGTAAGAAGTAAAGGGAGTCCTTCCTTCCACAAATATGTATTGAGCACCTTCTAAGTGCCAGGCCCTGTTCCAGGGACTGGGAATTTTGTACTGAATGAGACAAATTCTCCGCCTCCAATGAGGTAGCATTTCAGTAAAGAGAGTTAGACAACAAACAGATAAGTATGTACTGTAGTGTCCAACAGTGATGAGTTCTGAGAAAGACAGGAGGTAAGACTGAGGTGCCCCATGAGGGCTGTGGTGTGGGGAATGCCAACAGCTACCCTCAGAAGCTTTGGGAGGTGACAGGAGACACTGGTGATACAGAGATGCCGTTACGACTGAACTGTGTCTCCCTAAAATTTGTATGTTGGAGCCCTTACCCTCAGTGTGACTGTATGTAAAGATTAGGATCTTTAAAAAGGTAATTATGGTTAGATGAGGACATAAGGGTAGGGCCCTATGTCTGGTGTTCCTGGACTGGTGTCCCTATAAGAAGAGGAAGGGACACCAAAGGATGAGCTCAGAGGGCACAGAGAAGGTGGCATCTGCAGCCAAAGAGACACCAAAACTGCCGATGCCTTGACCTTGGACTTGAGCCTGCAGAACTGCGGGTGGATACGGTCCCGTCTGCAAGCCCCAGGCGGTGGGGCGGCCCGCGGCGCCCCCGCGCGTGCGCACTGTCAGGGAGCCCACGCCGGCGGCTGGCGGAGGAAGATGGAGGAGGGGGCGGTGAGAGGGCCCACGGCGCACGGCCGGGAGGTCGTGGCAGAGGCCAGACGGGGGACGCAGGCGCAGCCAGGACGGCAGCGGGGGGCGTGGAGATGAGGGGACTGCTGAGCAGGTACGCCGGCGGGGCCGGGAAACGGGGCAGGTGTGGGGTCAGGCGGTGGACCGGCAGGCGGGTTTCGGCGGTGGGGACGACGTGCGGTGAGGACAACGTGCGGTGAGGACGACGTGCGGTGAGGACGACGTGCGGTGAGGACGACGTGCGGTGAGGACGACGTGCGGTGAGGACCTGGGCCCGCCGGGGTCACCGAGCCACCGAGACTGCGCACACTGGGATGTCTCCCATCCCCACATTTCCATGCAGACTAGGAAATGGGGGAAGGGCGGTCATTGTCCTGAGACTTCCTCCCTCTGGCTCGTGGGGCTCTTGGGAGCCCCATTGTTCCCACACAAAGGGGCAGTGATCAGTTGGTTGTTTGCAGCCCCTGGTGCCAGCGCGAGAGGCTGTCTCCCTGCCCTACGCCTCGGCGCGTGGGGCACCAGATGATGCGAGGCCTCTGAGCTCCCCAGTGGCAGCAGAGGAGGGGGCTGGGGCTTGTACCTGAATCACAGAAGAGGCATTGATGGGCTGTGGGGCGGGCGGGTGGGGGAAGCCGAGGACTCAGCAGGATGGCACTGGGCTGGCACAGGCTGCTCCTGGGTCCGTAGGCGGCCTATCTCCTCTGTCCCATTTTCCTTGCCTTCTCTTCCTTCCCTCCTTCTGTCCTCCCTACCCCCTGCCTTTCTCTCCCTCCATCTTCTCCCTCTTCCCCTCCACTCTTATTGTTTACAACCTTCCAGCCTATTGAGCAGGTGTGTACTGCTTCCCACTCACCTCCCCTCACACTAGCTCCTCTCTGGCTGGAGCTCCCAGCCTAGCACCCTGCACCCCTTGTCTCCAGATTAGTCCTTACCTCATCTGCTTTCCCTCCCCGCCCCTCATCAGAACGTACCTGTCCTGGGTCCCAGCGCCCTCAGAACCCTGCTGGGTGGATGACGGATGGCTGGGTGCTTGGCCCAAGGACTTGTTTACTGAACTAGTTATCTGGTTGATTTGAGCTCATTTGGGCCGATGCAGCTACTGGAGTCAGTGTCAGTATCTTCTCCCTCTCATGTCACAGTGGCCTTATCAGGGCTTTTCCTTGTCCTGATCCTGCAGCTGCAGGTCTCAGGGAAGATGCCCTGTGGCTTTCTGTCTGCCCCTTTCTCATCAGGCTGAGCATCCTGGCTTTCCAAGGGACCCAGCAGGTGTTCTACCTCCTTAAGCCCAGTTGGCCAGGGGTGGACAGTATACTCTGGCCCAGATCTCCTGTTCTGGGTTCCTTGCCTTCTGAGCACTTATGTGCACCTGCTTCTTACCTGCCACCACCTTTCCGTTTTCCTGGGTTAATCGATTGATAAACTAGTTCATACCATGGCTACGGCTCCTAGTTTCATGGAACCTCTGCATTTTAAGTGACATAGCCTGAAGGGACAATGGTGGTCTCAAAAGAGTGGCATTTCAGCAAGGTGGGCAGGTGGATTGGGTAGCTCCACATAAACACCCAGTGCTGCCTCTGGCAGGGCCCTGTCTTCTCTAATTAGCACGAGTGTCAGCGAAGGCATGAGTGGGCGAGTGCAGAGTGAAGCCACGTGTTTGCACCTGTGAATCAACTGCTCATCCCTGGGGTCAGAAAGTAACTTTCATGAGAAGAGATTTCTGTCCATTTTGTTCTGTTTCTGCAGCACCTTCAAGAGGGTGTGGCCCAGAATTGGTGCCCCAAATGCTTTTTAAATAAGTGAATGTGCCAGAGCCCCCGTAGCCTAGCGTGGCCATTCTTTCCAAGAGGCTGGGGGATGGCCAAAATGGCTTCTTGGGGTCCCCTAAGTGCTATGATCCACTTTGTGTAAGTTTTCATCTACAGTCATTAAAAGGGGTTACTGCTAGTTCTTTGCCTTACAGCAAACCTGCTTTCGTAATTACACATAGTATTTGGATGGCTTTCACAGCCCCTGTTCCATTTGTTCCTCATGATCACCTGTGAAGGAGATGGACCCAACTCTATTACCCCGTTGTATAGAGGGGAGAATGGAGGCTTGGGGACATGAAATGTCTTGCTCAAGGTCACCCCCAGAAGCCAAGCCCATGGTCTTTCCTCCACCCTTCCTGCCTCAGGGGCATCCGTCAGGTCATGACTTACGAGGGAGGGTCTTGAGAGGCTCTTAAGAGCCAAAGTCAGGAAGAACTTTCCATTCAAAGATCAAACACCCTCTTCAATTTCAATATATGGTCTCTGGGGCCTTTTTTTTCCTTCCATTTTCTTTTTTTAATTGATGAAATTCACATAAGATAAAAATCATCAATTTAAATGTACATTTCATCAGCATTCAGTACATTCACAATGTTGTGCTATGTAAATTCCAAAATATTTTCATCATCTTGAAAGAAAACCCCAGTCCCCATGAGCATTCAGTCCCTGCTCCCCTCCCCCAGCCCTGGGGAGCGTGGGACTGCTTTCCACCTCTGTGGATTTACCTGCTCTGGGCATGTCGTGTGGAGGGGGGCATATAATTTGTGGTCTTGCGTGTCTGGCTTCTTTCACTTAGTGTAGTGTTTCCAAGGTGCACCCTGGTAGCAGGTGTCAGTACTTCATCCCTTTCTGTGACTCAGTAATATTCCTTTGTGTGGATCACCACATTCTGATTATGCAGTCTGGAGGCATTTTAAAAAGACGATGGGAATCCATTTCATTTTTTTGGGACATCACATTCCGTGCAGAAGCCTTTGGAGCAGGTCACTTAGGCCTGGTTAAAACTCACTTCTGTCTCACCGAGCCCACTGCACGGTGGCTTCCCTCAGGGACACTGAGAAGTCCCTGAAGAGACAAACTGGAGGTCAGGAGTGAGTGGAGATCCTGTTCTACCATGTGCCCAGTGAACCCACACAAAACTGGCCAGTGCGGGGATGGCACTGGGGATGGAACCGGGAAGCAGCTCTGTGCCCAGCCCGGAGGCGAAGTCGCCAGCACCCAGAGTTGGGGGAGACCATTCCTTGCTGGGCTTTGCTCGCCTCTCTGTGCAGAGGAAATGAGTGAGGCTGGGCCCCCGGCCCTTTCTGCCTTTCACACCCGAGCTTCTAATCTGTTCATCCCTCATACGAGTTGCTCCATGGTTAATTGTCCAGCTTTGGGTTCCAGGTTGTTTTTTCCTCCACCTGCCACGCAGAACTTTTCAGTGCTCATCAGAACCCTCCTCAGGGTTCCAATCACTGGACTCCAGCATGAACTATCTATGGGGTTCATGGGTTCACGAACAAGAGTTCCTGGGGCAATTCCACGAATTAATTACACAAAGTTTCTGGTTCATGGTCAGTTTTCAGTAATTGAATAATATTCAGTAGTTGTGAATAATAATAATAGCAATAATTATTAATACTATAATTTAGTGCATTGGAAATAGCAATACAAAAATGTGACTGGCTTGTCTGCTGGGTGAATTTCCCAGTTTCCCTGTGTGGGTTTGAGATGGAAGCCATGCACCTGTCATTTCTGGAGTGAAGCATCACCACCTGTGGCTACCTGACAGTGAACCACAGCGTTCTCACCTCCTTGTCAGCCCCAGACACCAAGAGAAGCTGGGCTCTGCAGACCAGTTTGGGGTCCATATTTAACAAGATTCAAACCAGAGACTGTACTTCCTCTCCACCCCCTCCCCACATCCTGTTCCCAAGTGGCTTTGAGGATAGAGCCAACTTCTCAAATGATACCACACCAGGAGCTGATTGTAACCTTGGGTGGGTTGGCTGAAACCCAACAGGCGTCATAAACTAGTGCTTCTTGAACTTCAGTGCGCTTACAAACCAACCTCGTCAAGATGTGGAGTCTGATTCCGCACATCTGGGTGGAGTGTGGGAGCCTGCGTTTCTAACAAGCTCCCAGGTGAGGTATGGTGGCTGGTCCTCCAACCACCCCAAGGGCAGCAAGGCCCTCCATGCTTAATTCCCGGCTTAGTCTGTGTGTGTGTGCTGTCTAGGCCGTCACGGGACCTTCTAGAGAATTCCTAACTGGGTATCTCCACCATTCCTTTGGTATGAAAGCCATGTTCCTTGATGACATTAGGAGACGGCATCCTGGCAGCAGAGACCAGCCTGGCTGATGAGAGGAGGGGCCGGAGCCTTGCTGTGCTGATGATCAGTGACCCGTTGCAGAAGGTGCCCTTGTGATCTGTTTAGTCGGCTGGTCTGAGCCTGAAGCCAAGCTCTTGCCCCACGGGCACAGCCAGGCTGCTGGGGATCAAGTTCAGAGCTCTAGGGGGTGTGCTGGATTGGTGGGAGTTTGGGCCTCTCTTACCCTGCCTTGGTCTCTGCTCTCAGTCATCTGTCAACTGTTAGTATGACATTAGGTGTCAAATTGCTGCCACATGGGCTGCAGCCACACTGCAGGAGGACTGACTCACCTTCCTGGGTCCTCCCAAGCCAGATCCTGCCCTATCTGGCACCAGGCGGGCCAGCATTTACTGGAAGGCGGACACATGGCTGAGACTGTGAGTGCCCTAAGGCATCTGGAATATTCTGAGAACAGAAGAGAATGCACACCCCAACCCTGAAAGAAGGTGGGACAGTGCTGAGCAGTGCTGGGGCCCTGAGGCCTGTCACCCCACCCTCGGTACCACTGGCAGCCACTAGGCCTTGGACCTTAATGTTTTCTCATAATTTATGGGGCAATAGTTTCCTTTAGAATATGGGATGGAGAGCCAGAAATCATATATTTTGTTCTTTCCCTTTCTTTCAAGGGGAAGAGGAATGTTCTTGGAAAAGGAATCAAACGTGTGTCCCCATTTGGTATCGTGAATCTCAGACACACCTTGTAGGGTGAGATGTGACTCAGCCTCAACTGGAAATTTTGAAGTGTGGAGGAGGGGGGCTGGTGGCCAGTGGTGGAAAGAGCCACTTTGAAGCATCTTTCAAAGCTCCTAGGCTTCAAATTCAGGGCAGAGGTGCCAGGGCCAGGGTCTGCCAGGCAGTCGGGAGTATGTGCGGGTTCAGGGAGATAGCCAGCAGAGTGGCTGGGGTGAGATGCTGGTCCCATACATGCCTTCTTTGTTGGTGGAAATAGAAAAGGAGGCACCAGATGGGGAGTGAAATGAGGGGTTTCTTCGGAGAGCAAGAGAGTAGGGTTGGGATAGGCTGAGGAGTGGGAGAAATCACCTCTGAGAAGAAACTAGCTGTCACCAAGAATCTTTCCTGGAGCAAGTGCTTTTCAGGTGTGTCAACTCAGCTCATCCTCAAAGGATCATGCAAGGGAGATGTTTTCATGCCCATTTTACAGATACAAAAACTGAGGTCCCTTTAAAGGATGCAATCTCCTAATGCCATGGTTTAGCCACTGGAAGCCCCAGGAATGCATATGTAAGCAGTCTTCAGTTCACCAAGCCCATCAGCTGATTCTGGGGCCCTTTTTAGTTAGAGCCACATGTCTGGGGTTTTGTGGTGTTGGCTGTTTTCCAGAAAGGATCGTTTTGACTTTAAAACCTGAGACATAGCATCTGTGAAAACTCAATGGAGAAAAACAGCACAAGATGAACTTCTAGAAGCGTTCTGTAGATTCTGTGAGGCACCTAATTTCTGAGCGTGGACTAAGGACCAGAAAAGTTTTACAACTGCTTGGAATCAGCATGTGGAGACAGTGCTTCTTCCCTTCTTGTTGATAGTGGATGGGATTCAAGCTACTACCTCTGTTTTCAAGAGGAATCAGGAGAAGCTCACAGTTGCTGTATTTGCTAATGTCCCCATAAGGTCAGACCTTTGTCTTTAAAAGATTTTATTGGCTCAGGGCTTTCAGAGACACAGCATCGTGCTCTGTTGCAATACAGAATTGGAGCTAGTACATAAACACTGAGTCAATGGTGGACGTTTATTGAGTGCATACTATATGCCAGACATTTTTGAATATGCTTTACATGTATTACTTCCTGAATCCTCACAACAAGTGCATGAGGCAGGCACTGTTACTCTTATTTTATAAATGGGGACATTGAGGCCCAGAGAGGTTCAGTAACTTTCCCTTGCTCACACAGCCAGGGAGTGTTGGAGCTGAGCTACGAGCCCAGAGAGGTTTGCTTGTTTGTTTTTTAACTTTTATTTCAGAAAATTTCAAACTTATGCAAAAATATAGAGAATTAAATAATGAACCTCTGTGTGTCTATCACCCACTTCAACATTTATCAGCATTCTGACATCTTGTTTCATCTTTCTTCCCCATATTTGTTGTGGTTTTCTGGAGTATTTCATTCCTGGGTAGCATGTCATTTCACTTGTAAATACATTAGCTAGTTTACTTAACAGACAAGAACTTTTCCTTTTTTTGTATGACAGTAATGCTGTAAAACCTCCCACCAAATTATTCTTCTATGTCATATAAAACTTGGTCCAAGTTCAGATTTCCCTGATTGCCCCCAAAACGTCCTTTTGCAGTTAGTATGTTTGAATCAGAGTGCGACCACCAAACATTGCATTTGGTTGATGTTTTTTTGTCTTCTAATCTAGAGCTGTTGCCTACTTCCCACCTCCCCTCCCCATGCCATTTATTTGCAAAGTAGTCTGGACTTTGCCGTTTATATCTTAGTGGTATCGTTTAACATATTTCTTTGTCTCTTATATTCCCTTTAAACTGGGAGTTAGAACCAGAGGTGGGATTCCACTCAGGTTTAATGTTCTGAAAAGTCTCTCATGGATACCACTCCTTCTCTCTACTGCACAGGCTGTCTGGTGATTCAGTTTTTAATGATGTGAAGGTTGTTCTCTGGGTTCAGATGATGTCAGCCTGGTCACTTCGTGATGCAGCTCCGTCCATCTTTCATCCATCTAAGCAGCCATCAGTGAGTGCAGTCAAGGTCCCTTGTATCATACGGGATAGCAAAACACTGGTTTTCTAATCTTGTCTTTCTGATCTGTACTTGTTAGCTAAGCTTGTTTTCCAGAGTTTTTCCACATCAGCTACATGTTAACCCAGGCAGTTTGCTTTAAGAGTCCGAATCTGTGCTTCTCAGACTTCCGTGTTTGCACAGATCACCTACGGGTCTTGTTAAAATGCAGATTCTGACTCATTTTAGTCTGGGCTGGGGCCTGGGATTCTGCATTTTTAATAAGCTCCCAGATGATACAGATGCCGCTGGTCTGCAGACCACACTTTGAGTAGCAAGGCCAGTCGATCACCTGCTTGGCCTCTGCCTGGTTCTTTCCTCTACAGGACTGTCGCCTTATCTTTACATGGGTAAGCTACTCTAATGCTAAATGGTGGTTTTACGTTTACCCTTACAAAGGCAGGGTTAGTGGGTTTTTAACTTACCTCTGCCTTCAGAGTTACCTCCTGCTTTAACCTAGGCTGCAGAATGCATTATTCAGACTATATTATTATTATTATTAATTATTAATTTTTTATTTATTTAGGGGGGAGGTAATTAGGTCTTATTTATTTACCTTTTTTTAAATGGAGGTACTGGGGATTGAACCCATGACCTCATGCATGCTAAGCACGTGCTCTACCACTGAGCTATACCCTCCCCCAGACTATATTATTATTAAAGCTTAGAATTTTCTGAGGAAGGTTGACCCATCACATAATGTACTACAGGTGCAGTTTATATTGTGTGTGTATGTGTGTCTGTTTGTCATTTTGTTAAAAGGCACATGTTTTTTCCAAGGGAAAATGGCCTGGCTGTATTCCAGCAGGAGACCCTTGTCTTCTAGTGCTAAGTCTATAAACAGCAGAGGATTCTGCCTGCCCTGCGTCTAGGCCCGCTTCCTTTGTTAGCAGAAACTTGGTGATGCTTTGGAGAACTGTCTCCCCAAGATGCTCTTCTCTTGCATAGTCAGGAGGTGGACCAAGCCGACCCTCGCTCTGTGACTCTAAGTCTCAAGTAGAGTGACGTTGGGACTGAAGGTGGTTGGTCTTGTTTACTTCAACAGCAATGCCAAGAAGGGATTGTCCTCTGTGACCTCCTTCTCAGGTTCCTGGGGCTTCCTTGGCCCTCTTTTCTGGGTCTAGATACTCAGTCTTTCTTTGAATATATGGGGTACCCCATAATTCCATGTGAATTCTTTTTCTGCTTAAGTCACCAGAATTGTTATCTGTTCTTCACAGCCAAGAAGCCCTAACTGGTAGAGGCTCCCTCACAGAGTCTCAGTAGGGTAGGACTTATCTGCTTGCTACTTGGCTTAGTAAGACCAGCAGCACTGATCACCCTTCAATACAGGCGATTTATCAGGGGTGCGTGGCTTTACAGGCTGGTCTCACCTATGTGAGACAGAGGAAAAGGAGCAACTGCCAGCATCAGGGACTAGGTCCTGTCAGAGGATCCTCACTCCTCTACCTTCCCCGATTACCTGGTGTTGCAGCTACATCTAAGGGACATTCCACTGATTTTGATCTCAGTGAGGTCACTAATCACAAGAAAGATGATTATATTTAGCATATATAGCATTTTGCTTAAGAAGGTAGGGTGGGATTTCTGGCTAAAGAAGCTATAAGGGTGTGTATATCTTTCCCACTTCCTAATGAAATAAACAAATTCCAATTTGTTTATTGCTAATGAAATAAATTAGTAAACAAACAGAAATTTAAAAAGCAAAACAACAGCAAATAAGCACAAATAGTAACCAAACAAGGAATTACCTTTTGTGTCTAGAAAAGCCATGACCTTGAAAAGAACCAGAAAATTCTGATACAGTGCAGCTCCCGAGTCCCAAATTCTTTTGCTAAGAAAAGAAAGAGGCTGGATAAAATTCAGTATTTCTACTAATATTCTTCAATTTAGAGAGAAACAGGGCCTCTAGCAGAAAAGGCAAGAATAGGTAACCCTGTGAAAAGATCCCTTGAGTTTGGAAGGTCCTAAATGTCACCTTGAAACCTCAGGAGAGAGTAAGTTGCCAAGGATTGCAATTGTGCAGGAAGCCAAAAACCACAGAAGTGTGATACAGCCTTGGCTGGGTGGAGTGAACCTTGATTTATGATACTCAGGGCATCCCCCAAAGAGAGAGCAGAGCCTGGACTTCCAAGAGAAGGCTAGTGGCCATGTTCCTACACCATGATTGTTCCCTTCCCCATCTCTGTGTCCCTGGACTATGGAAGAGTAGAGAGTTTAGTAAAATCCACCACTATGCTATAGCCTATAAGACAACAAGGCCCAGATAATGTGAAATGGGGGTCAAGGAAAATTCCCCTGCCCTTTAGAGTAAACAGGTATGTGCAGAGCTGCACTCATTAAACCTGAACAATATGAGACGTGGTACAGCCCACCATGCAAACACATTATAGCAAACAACAACAGGTGAAAGAAAGGGAACACAGCTGGGGGGAAAAAAAGATCAAGGGCCTGTCCTGAATGAAAACATATTCCAGGAACTACCTATGAACATTTTGAATAATAGAAGAACTTAAGACTATAAATCCAGTAAAACAAGACCTCAAAAGCAAGATGACGTGAAATAATAGGAGATTTAAAAAGATTTCAGTGCAATAGAAACATACCAAGTTTAAAAAAATAATTTTGATGACTTAATACATGAGATGTAAGGAATAATAAAGGTACCACTGAAAAATCAAATTATTGACAAGGAAGAATTACTGAAATTATTCATGGTAAATAAACAGGAAAGGGGCAAAGTTTAACGTAGGTTAGAGGAGATAAAGCAAGAAAAGACAAAGATGATCCAATATAATGATAATTGATGTCTCTGAATTAGGGACCCAACACATGAAATAGGGGAAAAAAACACTCAGAGAGATAAATCATCAGAAATAAAGTGCAAACCTTTAGATCAAAAGGCCACGGGGTAGGGGGAAATGATATGTAAGTGCTGACATTAAACCGTATCCTGGTTAAGATATTGAACTTGGAGGATAAACAAAGACTTCTCAGACATTCAAGCAGAAGAAGCCTGCAAGGGGAAAATAGGTGTCCCAGACGCACTAAGAGAAGACAATGGAGCAATGTCTAGAATGTTCTGAAGGAAAGAAAGCAAAATCCAGAAATATTAAACTGCTGTGAGTTGTCATTTAAGCAAAAGAGCAGCAGGCAGACACTGAGGTGAGAAAGAATTTAGGAATTCTAGCACCTACATGCTCTTCAGGGAAAGAGCCCCACCAAACAAAAAGATAGATTACAATGAAGAACTTGGCAATGTAATACACTTAACATGAACTAGGAGGTGGCAGTAAACAAGTCCAAGTTTCCTATTATTTTTAGGAATTAAAAGTCAAAATTGAAACAAAAATTTGGGGGAAAAAAACTTAATGGCTCTTATCACTTCATGACTTTAATCACTTTTTTTAAACTTTGAAGGAATCTATAAGAGCTAATATTTCTTTTGGAAATTCAGCGAACTACAAGCATTTATTGAGATTTCTTCAGCTTTTTAAAATTAATTTAAATTCTTTTAAGATGGCATAATGATATGATACAATTCAGCTTATGCATTCAACAAACATACAGTGCCTTCTGTGTGCCAGACACTATTCTGGGCGCTCAGGAGACGGAAGAGGGAAAAAAGAACAGCATGTTACATATAGATATTTATATATTTATGTGTGAAATTCATGCTATAACATTTATAGTAATATAAACGTATAATTACATAACACACAACACACTTAGATATCTGTATAACAAAAATGCTATAAACTTATTTCTACTCATCCTTCTGTGTAGCCTTAGAGAAATTCGGAATGACGCTCAAATATTAACACTACGATTCCTCAGTAGTGGGGTTGGAGGTGTGTCATTGAACCTTTCATATTGATTAAATGCTTTTTACCAGGCTCATGTGTAACACTTTTCAATTAAAAGTGGATGTGTTTTTTAAAAACTCGAATGCTTTAGTTAGTTGGAAATGGGAGAATTATTCCCTTTAGTTTGTTAATTTTGCAGTTCTCTCATTACCAACACTGCTGACCGTGTGCCGTATCTTTGTTAACTAGGACTACATTAATCTTTGGTGAAATGTCTGTTGCATAATTTCCCATTTCGTGTGTGTTTGTATGGTGCTCTTTCTACCTTTGCCATCTTCAACCTGTTTCTTCTTGGCTGCAAACAGTTTTTTCCAGTCTTGCCTACATATGTTTTTATTATTAAAATAATCTTTTTTCTTTATAAAAATTCATGATCATTGCAGAAAAATCAGGTAACGTAAATAGAGAAAAAGGGAAAAACTCAGACAATTCCACCTATTCAAAAACAACTTCCTGGAAGCACGTATTTCCAGATGATTTCCCATGTACATACCAGCTGTGATTTTTTTTACAAAAATGTTGCAATACGACACTTTTGCAATACGCTTTTCTTCACTTAATTTACTGTGAACATCTTTTTATGTCATTAAATTTTTCCTAAAGCTTAACGATTATGTACTGTTTTATGATTTGGCTCTTTATTTTTAGTTAATTCACTCTTAGCCATTTAGATGGTTTCTTGCCTTTCAGTATTACAATCCGTAAAGGAGTGAGTGTGCTTTATAAATAAATTTTGTGCACACCCATACTTCTTTCCACATAAAGTTGCTGGGACAAAAGCTAAAGATATATTTAAAAGATGTTTGACATCAAAAACTGCCATGTAGGAAGACTGACCAAATTTCTGTCCCACCAGAAGTATATGGCTGTTTTATTTACCTACAACTTGCTGAAAAGGCATCCTGCTGGTTTCTTAAACCTTTTCTGATCAGTAAGAAAATGTGTCTGAAGTTTGCTTTAATGTTTTCACGTTCTTTGATTACTAAGGAAGTTGATTTTTTTTATTATGTATCTGTCATTTCTACTTCTACAAGAACTGCATCTTCATGGTTTTTGCCATTAAAAAAAAATGGGCATGTGTTTCTTGTTTTGGAATAGCTGCTTAGGTTGTGAGGATAGTAACCCCCTATTGTATATTTTATAAATCTCTTTCCTGATTTGATACTTAATTTTGATTATGATCTTCTTTATACAGAATTTTTACTTATTTTTTTCTGCCACCATATTTGTCAAAGTCCTCCTTAAAAA
This sequence comes from Camelus ferus, assembly GCF_009834535.1. Taxonomy (NCBI): domain Eukaryota; kingdom Metazoa; phylum Chordata; class Mammalia; order Artiodactyla; family Camelidae; genus Camelus; species Camelus ferus. The sequence goes on from NC_045706.1 coordinate 9,379,889, forward strand.
CATCAGGGAAGTATATAATATAACATTCAGAAGTTTCTATTTGGTTACAATGGGAATGGAAAAACTCAAGCACTTGACCTTGCGAATTTGACCCTCCAGCCCGGCTTTTTCTGTTGAGTTTTCAGATCATCTGGTTCCACCGCGGTTTGCTTTCATCTCTCCCAGTGCCGGGTTGTTGATGACCTGCTATGATCCATTTCTCTCTTCTGGGGCACCTGCAGCCGACCAGGACCTGTGGATGGAGTGATCAGAAATGAGGCCTGTCCTTCGCGGACCAGGGCTCTCTGCCAGGCTGGTGGAGCTGCCAGCAGGCACCAACAAGAGTCTTGCAGGAGCAGCCCTTTTGAGGATGGGGCAGGAGGTGCCTGTCGACATTCCTGCAGACGGGAGGTGCAGGCTTGGGCCCCCCGGGGATGTGGCCCCTGATCTGGACTTCATCCCTTGGGACACTTGAGGCAGGGCAGGGCGACACTGTAATTGGAGAACTTGGGAAGTCACCTGAGAGCCCTGGGCCAAGGGCATGAGCTGGGGCCTGGGCTGACAGGGAGGCGTAAGGAACCTCGATCAAGAGGAACAAAGCAACATCCCAGGTCCAGACACCAGGGGTGGTCAGCCCAGAGGCCGCTAGCCAAGGGCTCTGAAGACCTAACACGTATAGGTTTTAAACTGTCTGACTCAGGCTTGAGGTCATCTCCCCCTTCTCTGGGGCCCCCAAAGCACTTGACCGGCCTTCTCTTCGGTACACTTGGCTTTGTGTTAAGGTTATCCATGTACTGGTATGCTCTCCCCTCCTGAATTGCGACCCTTCTGCAGGCTAATCTCATCTTTGGAGCCCATCGAGCGACCAACGCAGTGCTTGGCTTGCACAAGCATTTCTGCAGAACGAATGCCTTCCAGGATCGCGTGACCACGTTCATCTTACAGCTTTCAGATGAGCAGCTGCTGCTGCTGCTTCGCCTTCTCTTCATCATGGTGGTAATGATGCCGACACATTCCTTTGCCCAAAGTTGGCTTCGTTGGTCACGTAGTTCATCCAATTTGGAAGAAACAGGGTTTTCCCAGCCATTCATTCTTGTCCCAAAGATGAGATTTGTTGTAAATCAGGATTCTTGGTTATCTATTACGAAAAAGAGATCCAAAGTTCTATTTATTTCTAGGCTTTCTTGAGACTCAAACACCAGACAGGAGCTCACAATAGCACTGGCTTATCAGTGTCCACAGGACCAGCCAGGACTGTCAATCAAAAGTGATGCAATAGTTAAATGAAAATGGAAAGCTTGTGTTCTGCTTGAGTGGAGGCCCTGAGGACACTTTACTCCAAGGATCCACTTTATAATGTCACGGAGGGAAGGTTACGGCCTACAGAGGCCGATCCAAGACCCTGGACACAAGCTCCCTCCATTGAGAGATTTGCCATCTCCAGTTCCTGGGGCGGGAGGTTGTGGAAGGGAAGTTGTGGGACCATTTGGAAGACACAGCAAGAGAGAGTCATGCCTCTGCCCCTGCCCTATGTCCTCTGTTTCCAGCTTTTGAAAGGCAGCTGTTGAAAATGAACCCGAGTGATTTTTTTTCCTGCACACGAGCTCCGTTTGCCCCTGTCACTGGCACTGACCTAGAAGCGCAGGCCTTCGGACTGTCCCCAGCCCCACTCGAACAATCAGCGCGCTCTGCATCGCTGCGCAGGCCTGGGTAAGGCCGCCCTCCACCCGTCAGGCCCCTGTCTGGTTCCTCTGCTCACGGTCCCACCAACAGGGGTGGCCTGAGGAAAAGCCCACGTGGGAAATCTGACTGATGGGGGGAGAAAGTCAGGAGAAAGCTGGGTTTGCAGGGAGCCCAGTGCTGTAAACCCAAGATCCCCTCTGCCACCAGAAAGGAACAGAGGCGTATTTGTTACTCTTTAAAATGTGTCTTCTAAGCATCTGGCAAGTCACCGTGTTTAAAAGTAATGCATGTTCCAATGAAAGGAGGGCTTATGAGTGAATAAAGCTGACTATTCACCGTCTGGCGTGGTGTGTTTGACTTGAACGACAGTCAGAAGGACGAGTGCGTACTTGACATTTCTGCTCAGGCAGAGTGTCTGATGCGTTGCCAGTCTGTCCGCAGGATGGGCAGCTGGTGGAGACCTCCTCTGTGGGTTCACCGGCAACAATGTAACTTCCCCTAAGTCACTCAGCATGGAACCACATTTAGGGGAAAAACTCAGGGATCTTAAGTTTACCTCTTTGTTCCCATACCAAATGGTGTGGTGGGGGTATAGATTCCCAGCCTCTGATCTGAGTCAGGCCGCTTTGTAGCTGTGTTACTGTGGGCAGGTCGCTAGGTCTCTCTGTGCCTTAGTTTCAGGATTGGTAAAGGGCAGTCATTCAGACTTGCATTTGTGAAAACCTTCTTTAGAACTCTGGCCCACGGGTCAAATCTAGCTTTTGTACAGCTGGTGAGGTAAGGAAGGTTTTTAAGTTTTTAAATCATTGAAAAAGTCAAAAGAAGAGTGATATTTTGTGACATGCAAAAATTGTATGAAAGTCGCATCTGAAATAAGCCAGACACAAAGGATGAATGCTGTACGATTCCACTTACACGGGGTACTGAGATCATCAGACTCACAGAGACAGAGCAGCAGGGTGGGTGCCAGGGGCTGGGGGAGGGAGGATGGCGAGCTATCGTTTAATTTGTATGGAGTTTCTGTCTGGGAAGATGAAAAAGTTCTGCAGATGGATGGGGGTGCTGGTTGCACAACAAAGTGAATGTACTTATGCCACTGAACTGTGTACTTCAAAATGGTGAAAATGGTCGATTTATGTTATTCATATTTTACCACAATAAAACAATTATGTGAAATTCGGATTTCAGTGTCCGTAAATCCAGCTTTATTGGAGCACAGCCACACCCATTCACGGCTGGATCGACTGCAGCTCCTTTGGCTACGACAGCTGGGTTGACCAGTGGCAGCAGAGACCATCAGATGCACAAAGCCTAAATTATTCTTATCTGGCCTTTCGCAGAAAAAGTTTGCTGAGCCCTGGTTTAGAGACATAACATCTGCTGCTTTTTTTTAGGGGGGCACAACGCTAAATCAGAACACTGATTCACAACCTCTGTTCCCCCCCATGTTCAGGCATCTCAGAATTCAAGGTGTCATTGGTGGAGGCAGAGCGGTGGGACAGAAAGAGATGGTGACGTTGGGGGTCTAGCTCTGCCACAAACGGCCTGGGTGGCTTTGAGCAAGTCCAGGGCTACAGTCTACCCAGAGGTGTGGGGGTGCGTGTGGGCCCCAGACTCACAGTGCCTGTGTTTGCGTCTAGCGAAGCCACTTCGGAGCTGTGGGACACTGGACTAGGTGCTGCACTACTCTGCCTAGTTCCCCCATCGGTAAATGGGGATAATGATAACCTACCTCACAGGATTTAAAGGGTAGTGTACTTTGAGATAATAAATAATTTCTTTTTTTTTTTGGTAACAACTTTTTTCAGATATGATTCACCTGAAACAACTCACCCACTGCAAGCGTACAGTTCAGTGGGTTTTAGTACCTGCACAGTTGTGCAGCCATCACCACACCCTGTTTTAGAACATTTTCATCATCCCAAAGAAACTCTGTACCCTTTAGCAATCTCACTGTGGTTCTCATTTGCATCTCCCTAATGACTAATAGTGTTGAACATCTTTTCGTGTACTTATTGGCTATTTATACATACTCTTTAGAAAAATATCCATTCAAATCTCTTGCCCAGGGCTAATGAGTAGTTTCTGAAGTTAGGTGATGCTTGCTCAGCAGTGTGAATGACCTTAACACCAATGAACGATATACTTAAAAATGTCTGGTGTAAATTTCATGTTATGTACATTTTACCATAATTGAAAAAATAAAAACAGGGACATAAGTGCACATAGTACTTAGAGTCGCACCTGGTATGCAGCAAGCAGTCAATAAATGCAAGCCATCTATGTAGTAGTGAAGTGTTGAAACCAGATGATGGTGAAGAATTACGATAACGCTTGTGATCTGAAGGAGCGTGTGCACTTTGGATCCCAAATTTATTACCCACATGTGAATCCCTTAAAGCATAATCTCTCTGTCTGTGCATCCTCACAGGGGCAATCGGGTAGGTGTTGGGGCTTTCTTCTCCACGGAAGGAAGCCAATGATGGAAAGAATATGCTTGAATTCTTCCTACTCGATGATACCAGGTGGCCAAAATATGGCTCCCACCTCCAATAGTCCCATCAGGCGCTTCCTCCGTAAGACTCAGGGAAAAACCGGCCTGAAATGACCTTGCGTGGAGTTTAGAACACGGAGCTAAGGCGAGGTCCTTGTTTGATTCCTTCTAGTGCCATGAGCAAATAGTTTCCTTTAGAGATGATTAAGAACATTATTGCTGCATAATTAATCGTCTTAAAACCAGCTCTTCCAATGCAGTGACTTACGATTCTTAGCAAGCTTTTCCAGTCTCTTCTTTTTGTTTCCAAAATAAGTGAGTTACAGCTAAGTTAATAAGGAGTGATCGGTTCATTGCTTTAAGAGACTTGCGTCGTCTCATGGAAACATATGCAGGGCCCCAAACCCGTCATTCCTAACAGACAGAACCAGGAGAGAGGGCAGTCGCCTGATATAAGACCTCTCTTCAAGGTAAACTTAATCTCTGGTTTTTAAAACTGCCATAAAGACTCGTTCAGGGAGAAAGGCAGTTGAAGCCCAGCCTTGATGTATCGTTACCCATGGAAACTGACCAAAATGGAAGGCAGTGCTGAGATGAGGGGTTCAAGATTCGAACAAGCTTGCTAAAGATCACAACGTTTGCTGCAAAACAGCAGCTCAAATTTCAGCTGCGGAGCTTTGCCACATTCTGGGGCCATCCGTCCAGTCAGGCCATAACTTAATTCTGTAAATCAGCGTTCTGCCAATGGAGATGTTTTCAGCTGGTGGGGGGCTCTGCCGGGTCTGTTCTTGGCAGCCTCCCTTGGAAGTGGTGTGTGCCTTTCGCCCTCTTCAGATCCTTAAAGACAGATTTGAGAGCTGGGAAACTTTAGCCTGTTTAAAGGAAACTCAGTCCATATGTGGACCCCTGACAAGACCCAGGGCATGCTGGAGATTAAAAAATGTGATGATCACACTTTGTGTGGGACGTGGGAGAGGGAAGGGGTGGGAAACTGGATAATTTTTTAGCACGTAAAGGCATGCGTCAAGCACAGATCAGAAAAAAAATTCTGTAAACACAGGTTTTACAAGCAGCACAGAAATGGACTCATCTGGGGGGTAACTTGGTTGTAAAAGATTCTGTTTTAGATGATATTTGTATTTTTTTTCTTTAATTGAAGTGTAGTCAGTTTACAGTGTGTCAGTTTCTGGTGTACAGCATCATGTTTCCGTCATGTACATACATATATGGGTTTTCATACTCTTTTTCATTACAGGTTACCACAAGATAGGACACTTGTATCTTTTGTAACAGTGGTGCTTTGTCCATAGTTGCCAGGGGAGGACAGAGGAATTGAGAGAACTGGGAGACTTGGTAGAAACTTGGAGGACTGGGTGCATAAAGAGCATGTGACAGGTGCAGTCAGGCAGGGTTTGGTGCCACATATGCAGTGGGTGCTGTCAAAGTTTAACCACTGGTTCTCCACTGATTTATAGTGTTTGCCAATTTCTGTGGTGCAGATACTTCCATGTTTAAGTCATGGCGAAGTTCAAGCCATACTTGTGAACTCCTTGGATGTGGCCTTGGCAACAGACGCACAAAATTGGCTTCTGGAGCCAGGATAAGCTGGCTCCATCACATGTATGAGATAAATGGTGATTCTCCAGGATTTAAGAGAGAAATGGAGGTGGAGGAGGGGATAGCTCAGGGGTTAGAGCAATGCTTGGCATGCATGAAGTCTGGGGTTCAATCCACAATACCTCCATTGAAATCACTAACTAAATAAACCTAATTACTTCCCCCTCTCAAAACAAATAAACAAAAAAAAAAAAAAAAAAGAGGGAGAGAGAAATGGAAATGTGCACAAGGAACAAAGGCCTGGGTGAGGAGCCTCTCAGGTGTGCACGAGGCTCAGCTGTTTCAGAGGAAACGCCACCCATCACTTTGCACTGCAGGCAGGGTGTTTCAGCGGGGACCTGTGGGGCCTCTTCTGCCTTGAAAACTGAGGAAGTTGGATCACGGTCAGTTCCTGTTGGATTGTCAGCAGCGTGACTGATGCTGAGAAAATGACACTCGGCAAACTTCTATGTGAGAGGCCACGTAACGCCACTGTGGCCAGCATCCCTCTCTACAGAGTGCGGTCTTTAGAAACAGACACGTGAACAGGTGTGAAGATATGTTGATAGAGACGTACGGGAGCAAGGTGGAGGAGCAGTGAGTTGTGACCGGGGTGTCTGCATCGAACACCAGTCATCAGGATGAATCGGGGAGCTCTGAAACACATCAGGAGAAGACAGGAAAACTGAAAGTTGTTGGCATCACAACTGACATCGGCCTGGTAACCACCACTCGTGCTGTTACAGACCATGGAGTGATGACTGACACGTCTGTGGAAGAGAGTCTGGGAAGAAGCCTGCAGCCCCAACACCTGCACTTACTGCTGTGTGGCCTTGGGCAAGTTTCTTAACTTCTCTGGGGTTCACTGTCATCCTTTGCAAAAATGGGACCTTGCAGAACCGCGGGGACAGAGCCCAGCACCTCACAGCGCCTCTCTGCACTCATGTTGTTCAGGGTAAGGAACTCAGCACCCACTGTGTGACCCTTAACCTGGGGTCTGAACCCATATGACCCTGAACCCCTGTTCTGCTACTGGGCGGTGTTACTTAGGGTCACTCTTAACCTCCCCAGGGCTCACTAGCTCACTAGCTCCACGTGTCAAATAAACAGGTTGGATCTGAGGCTCTCTGAGGATCTCCTGTATCAGACAAGAACAGCCAGGAAGACCAGATGCCCTCAGTTGCCTGGACAGTCCTGGCTGATGCCTGCTGTTCTGGGGTAATTATTATAGCTCCCTTTCTGCTACCAAAAGTGTCCCTGTTTGGGCAGTAGGGTATATGGGCACCTTTAATAGCTAACATTTACTTACTCCTTGCCAGATAACGTACGTTATAAATGCGATTCCATTTAATCATTTTACTTTCATTTAACCACTTAAGCTTACAGAGACACAGGTGTGGAGAACTTAAGGTCACACCAGTAACGACCAACAGAACCGAGACCCGGACCCAGGTCCTAGATCTATCTGAAGCCCGTGTCTCAAGCCCCCTTAGCCACTGTGCTTCACTGCCTCCTCGTTGTTCAGTCACTCAGCAAGTGTTTACAGAGTACCTGGTACCCTCTCCTATCCAGTGGTTCAGAATAGGGTTCTGGAAACAAGTTCAGAAAGCCCTGCATGTGAAGGTGGTTATTGCTAGTAAGTAAGAGCATCGCCACTTAGGCCCGCGCCCACGACACACACTGGAGGCTTTGCGCACGTGTTGTGCATACGTGGCCCATCCAGGCCTCAAGGAATCTTTCAGTAAGCGAGCTTTGCCTTTTCAGCTGGAAGCCTTCGGGAGGCCCAAATAATGTGAAATGTTAGCTTAAGTAAAGCACCAGTTAAGTAGGTGTGTTTGGTGCTGGGCATGTTTCAGCTTGATGATGGTTCTTTATCACACCCAGATGTGGGTCAGATTCCCAGCGATGCCCAACCCTGATGCCAGAGAAAATCAGAGAGACCTACCAGGGGCTTAAAGAGACAGCACAGCTTTTCAGGTACAACTAACCTCAACACAGGGACACAGGGACTTGGAGACAAAGGGATCCTGGAGGATCCGTGGGAGGGTGATGGTGAGAGGTGGGGAGATGCGGTTCTGTGCTCACGTGCAGTCATTTCAGGAGAGCCCGCTGTGTGTCAGGCCCTGTTCTAGACACGGATTTTGTGTGATGTTTACGCGAGGTTTCTCTGTGACTCCCAATTGCTGTCTTTCTCCCTAACTGCTGCAAATCCATTTGTGCTGCACCAAACCCCCTAGACCTACGAGCCACGGCTGGCTCTCAGCCACCTTCACTCACGTCCCCAACTAAGGGTTCTGGTCTGTCCCTTTCAAGGCTGGTACATTCTGGTAACACAATAACGGATCACTGAACCACCCAAAGACGGGCACGCTAACAAGGTTTCTGACGGCTGGGAGTGCTTTCCCCATTTCGTATGCTGCGCGCTGTTCAGCCAGGATGTTGGTTTCCAATGAAAACTGCCTCTGGGCGGCACATTCTTCGCGTAGGCCTTGCCCTCCGCCTTTCACAGACAGTGACGCTGCTGTCCCAGTGTCACCTGGGAATCCCTGCCCTCACTTTGGCATCCAGAAGCCTTTCTTGCCTTTCTTTCCCTTGGCCATCTTCGCAAGCTGTGTTTGTATTATGGATTGCATGGTATTTACATACCTTCCTCGCCCCCACTGCCAACCAGCCAGCAACATCGAGATGCTTCTTTAAGTCAAAACTCTGTGCCTGTGGCCACAAAATGCTGAAGGTTGTCTTTCTTTGTCTTTGACGTGAGGGAAGGTCAGGCAGGATTGGGGTACCCGGAACCTCAGTGCTGTTCCTGGCTGTCTCGCACCTGGGGGTCCATTTTATTTTCAGTATTTTTAATTTTCTTTTTTATTGAAGTGTAGTTGATTTATAATGTTAGTTTCAGGTGTACAGCAAAGCAATTCGGTTATACATATTCATATACATACGTATATTTTTCAGATTCTCTTCCATTATATGTTATTGCAAAAATTGAATGTAGTCCCATGTGCTATACAGTAGATGCTTGTTGTTTACCTATTTTATATACAGTAGTGTGTATCTGTTAATCCCGATCTCCTCATTTACCCCTTCTTAGCAACACTCCAAATGTCTCTGCCAGTTCTAGGGTGGCCAGCTCAGAGCTAAATGGACTAAAAGTTAACCCATTCTTACGTCAAACAAACCCGCATTATCAAGGCGGGGGCGGGGAGGCACTGCGGGAGGAGCAGGAGCCTCTTGGAGGGGGAACCGCAGGCCAGGAATCTCACCTGCCTTCCTGCCCTGGGGGTGAGCCTTGCAGTGACATCTGTGATACAACCTTGCTGCTGTCAACTGGGAAGAAAAAAAAAGCACAACGTGAGGGTGGTGAGTTAAGCTTTATCTGGGGCAAAACGAGGACTACAGCCTGGGAGATAGCCTCTCAGAGAGCCCCGAGGATCTGCTCGGCAGAGACAAGGGGAAGGTCAGGATGTACGTGGTTTTAGTGAAGGCAGGGCACATGCAGGCAAGCGCACATTTTGGCAGAAGGTTGCTGCTGGTCCCGGAGAGCAGATGTCACCGTTAATGACGTTAGTGCTTTCCTAGATATGAGAAGATGCAAACTTGGCTCATAAATCTTGAAAAATCTGTAACTATCTGAAGGCCTGTTCTGCCAGTTTTTCCCAGAGCACAGAGTGCCTCCTTCCTGATCGCCCTGAACTTTCAGGGGGTGTTGAAGGTCAGTGACCGCAGTGACCAATGACGTCGTCCTTCCAGAGGTAGCTGGCGAGTGACAACTTTCAGTTGGCGCTGCTGGACTAAAATTCAACTCTCGCTATGTCTTAGGGCCGGATCCCTTGACACGGACTCTGAGGCACACAGGAAGCTTGTTGGGGGCGTCCCTGTGACCCCCAGCCGTGGAGGAGAGGGGGAGGTAGGACTTGGTGAAGGTGAACTGTGCTGCAGTCAGCCGAGGCCTCAGCCAAGCCCTCGGGCACCTCTGGAGCTCTGGGGCCCTTCAGAGCCATTTCTCGTTGGTGGGGGGGCCAGGCCTTCGGTGCCCCACCCCACCCCAGCACTATGCTGGCCAACCGTCACGGGACTGACGGGCTCCTGGCATGTGGGTCTTTCAGTCTGCAAGGGAGTGGGTCACCCCTCTGATGACCAGTCACTGGACGTGTGCCACCCTGGGAGGTGACATGACCGTGGGAAGGGGGAGGATCTCCCCGCATGCGGGCCTAGCTGAGGGCCGTGGCTGCCGGCACTCACAGAGGCCAAGGAAACGGCCTTCTCGGTCCCAAGGCTGTCCCCCTCCGTGCCCACTGCAGCGATGTGTTTCCTGAGGTGCTCCTGGCTGTGTGCAAAGAGCCAGGTAGAATGAAAGGGGGCTGTCACAGGCTCAGGCGTCGTCCTGGGAGCTGGGGCCTGGCGGGCGGCCTCTGCTGCCTGGGTGTGTGTGGAGGGGGAGGGGCTAGGGTCTAAGGGGAAAATTCAGGCAAAATGACCCCCAGAGATCTCTGGAGAAGGGGTCGGAGACTGCGCTGTTTCCATCAGTCCTCCAGCACCAGGTTGTCCTCGGGGCTGGAGCCGGTCTCCACGTCCTTGTGCACCAGAGGTAGTGCTCAGTGTGCAGTTGGAGCTGTGCTGGAAGAAGGAGAAGAAGGAGAAAAAGGAGGAGGAGGAAGAGGTTCACCTGAGGGCCGGGAGGTGCTGACACTGTGACCTTGGCCAGATCCCCCAAAAGTGCTCTGGGTTTCTATTTTCTGAAACCTGGCCTCTGTGTCTCCAGGAATGCATGCCCCTTCCAGGCAGCTACTGTCTTCTCGCCAGCATGTAGTGGGCACCAGGAGCAGCACCAGGTCCTAAGTGGGTCTTCAATAACTCGATGCACCAGTGATTGAATGAGGGCATGAAAGATGGCCACCCTGTAGGGCCCCCAGGGGGCTGCTGGGGGAACCCGCTCTGTGAACTGACCGTGAGAATAGGTGAAGTGTCTTCGTGATGCTCAGATCAAGGAGGAGTGATGAAATCTCCTTCCTCCAGCCTGAGGTTGGAAAGGGGCGAAGCCCAGAACCGAATCTTCTCCTTCCTTCCTTCCCCTTCTGCCGGTCCCACCGGGGGGCAGAGGCAGGGGAGGTAGGCAGAGGCCTGTCCTCGGTGCCTGAGTGTCACAGTAAGGAGGAGGTCCCAGCTTAGAAGACTTGGGTGGCTGCTCACCTGGCTTATCTGACCTCCCCTGCGTTAGGCTGAGCTGAGGCCCATGGCAGCTGATACTGGGGGCACCTCCTGGGTCCTGTGAAGTCACCGGCCTGGGCTGTGCAGGAAGACATCCTGGAAGGATCTGCTGCTTGCGCTCTCCCTCCCCCACATCCTAACAGGGAGCATTTCCTCCGAGCGGAACTTTTACACACAGGCCCCTGGGAGGGGTTCATAAACTAGGTTTATTAACCAGCTGAAAGGCGAGCAGCTCGGGACCCCGGGCCTTGACACTAGAAAGATTCCAACATCACCACGTCTGTTTATTTTATTTTAAGTTTCTGAGTGAATGTGTATTTCTGCCTGTTTAGGGATTGGCAGCCCTGGAAAATGAAGTTTATTTATCCACCAGATACACATCAGATAAACAGCTGCAAATGGCTTCCCCCACTCCGTGCGGCCGCGGGGCTCAGCGCTGACCTGCGGCCTGCATGCTCTGCGGCTGAAAGGTGGTAGCGTTTCTCGTCTGCTCTGCCCTGGGCCAGGCTAGGCGATGCTCGTAGGGTGCGGAGGCCTGCATTCTGGGCCTCAGGGTGGGGCTGAGACCTAATTCTTGACTGCAGGTGGGGCAGCTTCCAGAATCTTGTCTGGCAGCCTCAAATCACTCCCAGGTCTTCGTTGATTTGTTCTTTCAACCAGCCCATAGTGGTCTTTCCCAGACCCCGTGCTAGATCGTGGTGTCGCGAAGGTGATCAGCCCAGCCCTTGGGACCGCCCCCCCCCCCGAAGGTGAGAGCCTTGAGGGGCTGTGTCTTGAGGGAGAATGGAGACCTCCCTCTGGGGTACTTTTCAACCCCAGACGAGCCCGCCTGCCTCGTCCATTCCTCCAACAGCGACAGCTGTCCCTTGTCCTCCAGCTCTGCTCCCATCTGTGCTGGGGGAAGTGAGCTTAAGGACCGTTTCCGGAAACGAGGAGAGGTCAGGACGCTGGAGAGCTTGGAAGTCACCCTAGAGAGGGACTGCTGAGGCCTTTGCTCGCCACAGACCCTGCTGTGGCTGGGGGCTGCTCTGTGTTTGCACGTGTTCTAATTTATTAAACGTGGAGTTACTAAAAAAATGGAGTGAGATTCCTGGACTGCTGATGGAATCCATCAAACCTTTCCTCTTTTGCATTTTAAGTCAAGTCAGCATAATTGTAATGAATGTCCAAGGGTGGTAATCGGCCATAGCTGGTGTCCTGTGCGACCTGCAGACCCCCGAAGAGTCATGGCCCCTGGAGGCTGACTGGGCCAGGGTGTTTGGATGTTACTGTTTCCTTTCTAGGAAGAGCAGTTCACATTTACAAGACGGATTATCATGCCCAGGATAGGCAGAGGGTGCAATTTCTTGCCTGAAAACTACTTGTCTTCTGAACCTTTCAGCCACCAAGTAGGCACCTAGCTTTCTCTTCGCTCGTCACTTTAGTTTTCGCCGGCATTTCCTGGTAGAAAGGCCCTTTCCCCAGCTGGCTGAGCAGTGGAATTCCGAGGCAGCATGGTCCTTTTAGTCTCCATCTTTAGCTGGCCCATCCTGCCCATGGGCACAGCCACTCGAGGGGAGGCCTTCCAGAACAGGTGAGGCTTGAAGACTGGCCAAGATGTAGATTTGGACAGCCCAGGAGAAGGCAGAGGGCATCACAGGCAGGGGGGCAGCCTGTGTACAGGGCTGGGGTGGGGGGTGAAGCTGAGCACAAGACGGGAAGGGGACGGTCAGGAAGGCAGGACGGAAGGAGGCACGATTTCTAGGCTCTTGCCCCCTGCCCACCAGCCTGCCTGGTCTATGGCCACGGAGCCCCAGAGTGTCTGGGGTTAGACTTGTCCATTCCAACCGCTACTGCTGATTAAGGACCGGCCAGCAGTCAGGCCCTGCGCCAGATGCCTCTCAGGCATTACCTTGTGTTTCATGTTGGGTTGTGTCCCCCCAAAATATATGTTGAAGTCCTAGCTCTGGTATGTGTAAATGCGACCTCCTTTGGAAATAAGGATCTCTACAGATGGAATCAGGGAAAATCAAGGTCGTTAGGGTGGACCTCATTCAGTATGACTGGTGTCCTGATAAGGAGGGGGAACTGTGGACACAGACACACGGGGAGAAGGCCATGTGACGACAGAGGCAGAGACTGCCAGCCACCACTAGAAGCTAGGACAAGAGAGAAAGTCTTCTCCTCTAAGGTTTCAGAGGGAGCATGGCTTGCTGACACCTTGACTTGGGACTGCCAGACCCCAGAATCAAGATACTAAATTCCTGTTGTTTTAAGCCACCTAGTTTGTGGCACTCCGCTGACAGCAGCCCTAGGACCCGAACACACCTTGTCTGACCTACGACATCATCACTCTTCCGCAGGGGGCAGAATGTTGCCTCCCCCTCCCTCACCTCAAGGACATCCACCCTCTGATCCCCAGAATCTGGTAAGGGGACTTTGCAGATGGAATTAAAGTGATAGACATTAAAATAGGGAGACCTGGGTGGATCCAGCCTCATCACATAAGCCCTTAAAAGCAGAGATCTTTCTCTGGCTTGAGCAGAAGAGATGCAGGAGAGGATGAAGTCAGACAGACTCTGAGTGCAAGAAGGATTGATGTGTTTTTGCTGGCTTTGACCACGGGAGAAGGGAGCCTGAGGGAGGCTCCTGGCACATGGCCAGCCAGGAAACAGGACCCGCAGCCACGAGGAACCAAATTCTGCCAACATCCTGAATGAACCTGGAAGCAGAGTCTTCCCCCAGTCTCCAGAAAGGAAGGCATCTGCGCCAACACCTTGAGTTGAGCTGAGCCCACCCAGACTTCTGAAGTACAGAATGCTAGGGTACTAAACTTGCATTGTTTCAAGCCACCAAGTTTGTGGTGATTTGTAATAACAGCAGTAGGAAACTAACACACCGTAACTAATACGCCATCTATAAAGTAGTTGTAGCAACTGCTACACAGAACACTTGTCCAAGTTCAGAGGGCAGTTCAGTGGAGAACTGACCAGGGAATGCAGGCCTGACCGAAACCAACATCCACGACTTACCTTTTGGGACTGAAAGCGTTTGTGACACAGGAAGACGGCAGGGAAAGCCCTGATACAGAATGCCACTTGACATGAGATGACAGGGGCTGGCAAAGGGGATGGGAGGGGGCGGCAGGGAGATCCCTGATCTCTAGGGGGCTGGTATGGGGTGGTACCCACAGCGGATGGCGGGTACTGATGCAGTCAAGAGAAATTGCTGGGAATTCAGCAGGCTTGAGCAGAAAATCAGCTCTGAGAAACGGAGCCAGGGAGAGGAGCCGGGGCTAGCACCAGACAGCAGCCAGAAAAATGGCCCAGGTATGCGGGGGCATATTTGTAGCAGGAGGTTTATCTGCTCTCGTCTTGGACCAAAGTTCCATTTGCCCCATCAGCTAACTCCCCGTAGGATGGCAGAGATCAAGGGAGGAAACACAGGCTGAGAGAGCTGTCATCACAGGCTTTGTGACCACTCCACTGCGACAAGATTCTGCCCAGGACCGACCACAGCCACACACTGTACACACACACACTTGATGACCAAACACCATTATCTTCTCCAACCACACAGTCAACACTGTGGTTACTACTTCATTCAAGAGGAAGCATCGTTTTACAATAGATGATTACCTTTTCCACCAGATATTCAAATAGCACTGTCAACACATAAATCAGTCAGGTCCAGGAGGAGAGGAGAAGGCAGTTAGGTCCCCATGATCTCTGGAAAGAATACTCGACTCTCTTGGACTTGTCCCAACCAGTTAGCCTGTGGGAATGCCTTTTACTGAATGTAGGGTTGCCATATAAAATATAGAACATTCAGTTCAATCTGAATTTCAGATAAACAACAAATACCTTTTAAAATATAAGTATGTTCCATGCAATAGTTTTTCACGCAATATTGGGGAATGCTTATACTAAAAAAAGTACTCTTTTTTTTTTCCTGAAATCCTAATTTAACTGAGTGTCCTGTATTTTAATTAACTAGCTAAATCTGGCACCCCTAACACAGTGGTGTTCTGAGTGGTGTCTTATCTTATTTGGAGAAGGCTAACAAATGTCTTGATTCCTATTTTGAAGCACATGGAGGATTTTTACAAAGAAATGTCCTTTCCTTGTCCCCAGAGGATGGGACAAAATGATGCCTCAGTTGGATAAAACAAAGAATCTGCTGATCGTCATGATGAGCCAACACTGGAGTGAATTTCTGTGTGCTACTGAGAAGACCTGTAGAAGACAGCGAGCAGCTACTTTGCCTTGGTAAGCTCGAACTGCTGCTGGAACCAGGGTGAACTAGAGGTGAATTTTGAACATTGTTACATCCAGCATTCACCACCTGTAAATCAAGACACAGGCTCAGAAAGGCGAGTAACTTTCCCATGGTTACACAGCAAAGAGAACTGGCAGGAAAGAAGGCCACGGTTAGGACGGGGCTACAAAGAGGGAAGGCTGAATGCCTCTAGCCTGGGAATAATACCAGCTCACTTGTACTGATCATTTGCCATCAACCAAGCACTTTACCTGAAGCCTCTCATTCAATCCATGCAAAAATTCTTTTAAGCAAACATTAGTGTTACTTTACTTTATAGAGGAGGATGTGGTAAGAAGGTGTAGCTAGGAGGCCCGCGGCAGGCAGAGCTGGACTCCAGGTCCCATGTTCTTGGCCACTACACGACCGCTGAGGATGCAGCCTGCAGACCCCCAGGCCAACTGAAAGGGGAGCCAGTCTAAAAATGGACACAATGGTGATAATCGGAAAGGGATGGCTAATTTCTCTGGAAGAGTCAGAAGACTTGGCCCCAGTGGCCTCCATTTCCATTCCTCAGCTGAAGCTGCTGCCCCACCCTGGATCTTTCGTGGCCCCCATGAGGGTCAGAGTGGTACTTACTTCACAGAGTCCTGGTAATCCATATGTGCTAACCCAGAGGCCATGATCAGAGGAAGCACCCAGTAAACGTCAGCCACCAAGCACCCACTCTGTGCTCAGAGAGCAGTTGTCATGATTCTTGCAAATGGGGAGCCACACCAAGGCTCTGAGTGACCTGATGAAGGAGCAGGGCTGTGGTCCCCACCTCTGTGTAGAGCAGCTGGTAGAGAAGGGAAACTAGAGGCAGAAGCTGCCCCAGAATCTAAAGGTCCCTGGGAAGCCAGGTCAGCTGCAGTGACACTAGGGAAAAAAAAATCCCCACAAAGGAAGGGGGTGCGTGGCTTTCAAAAGACAGCCTAGATCTGGGCATGGACTGGCCCTGGTGGGAGGGGAGCTGGAAATCCCCACCCTGGAGGGACCAGAGACACTGGGGCCAGGGGCCCAAACGGGACAGGAAGTCGAAGCTGGTGTAAGGATGAGGGTGCAGTCGGGTTCTCAGGCTCGTTGATCCAGGTGGAGAGAGGCCTCCAGGAACTGGAAATGTCGGGGTCGCAGCCCCTGGGCGAGGCCACGCTGTGGACAGAGAAGAAAGCAGAGGTAGGGATACACTAGGCCAGGGTAGAGGCCGCTGCCACCCCGCCCCTGCAGAATTTAGCCGTCGAGGCAAGACATTCTGTCCCATCTGTGCTTCAACAAGCACCGGGATTCCTGCTGCAGACATTAATCGCTCATCACCCCCACAAACCGAATGACTTTGGAGGGGAGGCCGGGCCCAGGCAAGATCACCCCTGCTCCGGGCGGGCTGGGGCGGGGCGGCCCCCCTCATTCACCGCACCGGCTGTCCCCGCGCCCTGGGCGCCGCCCGCCCACTCTGTGCGCGCCCGGGACGCCCGCGGCCACACGGGGGCGCTGGCACCCTCCGCGCGCCTCTGCGCGCAGCCCGGAGAACAAAGGGAGCCCTGGGGACCTCGGCCTTCCTCACCTGGAGCCACCTGCTCCCGGGGCCGCGGGCGGAGAGCCCCACTGGCATCCGGTCCCAGCGAAGGAGTTAATTTTTGGTCAGTGCCGCTCTTGGAAATCTGTTAAAGAAATCGCTCCCCCCCATTGATGGCCTCTCTCCCCAGCCTGGGGACAAAATACAAGAGCGCTGGGACTCTAAAAGGGTTACTGGGTTTGTGGTTTTACGATGAGTTCTGCTCTGTATTCTCCGTCAACTTCCCCAAGTTTACCAGGATCCCGGCCGCATCATTTTTCCCCTCTTCGGTTTATTAAAGTGAACTTCTTTTCACATTTGGTCGAAGGAGACACACGCCCTCGGGAAACAGTGTAACAATCCAAACACAGAAATCAAGAGAAAAGAGGGAGAGAGCCCTCATGGAAATCAGGTCTTGCAAGGAAAGGTAATTTCCACTGCACAGCCAGGTTGGCTTTGCCCGAAAATGGCTCTTATTCTCTAACTTCTAAATATACTTCATGGACTTAGGACAAAACCCTATGTAAATGTTCCTTAGTTAGGGAACCCCCAGACGAGGCTAAGTTATTATCACCATCAATCAACAAATATCTACAGAGGGCCTGTGGGCACAGAGGCAGCTCGTAAGCTGCCCACGACTAGCCAGGCACTGCGCCAGGCCTTGGAGGTCTAGATGGGAGACACAGGCTGGCCTTTTCTAGGTGTTACCATTTAGTCGTCCCCAGTTAACCCCTCTACCCACCCCCACATTGTTGTCCAAGGTCAGTTTCGACTGGGCCTTCTCCCAGGGCATTGCCGTCTTGGTTCAGCCAGCCTTTCTCCCTCTGGGTTCACAGCTCTGAGCACACAGCGGTGAGTTCCTGGGGATTGGAGGGAGCTGCAGTGCTCGCGGAGAGGAACTTAGGTCCTCCAGAAACTCCCGCCAAGATTAAGGGCTGCTTCAAGTGGGCCCCAGAATCAGAAGGTGATGCTGCAGGCACCTCATCACTTTCATCCAGCCAACGGTAATTCTGTATTTGTCCATCAAAGACTATCCTGGGCATCTCCGAAGAGTCGATTCCTGTTCCTAAACCCTGCTGGTAGCACCAGATGATGGAGAGTGCGTGGGAGTTGCGGGGAGAAAGGCAGGAGCAGTTCCTGGAGACTCCTGCTGGTTCAGGACATCTTGCAGGAGGAAGGGGAAGGTAGGGGAACTCCCCATTGAAGTCCATCCTTACAGCATTCAGCCGTAGTGACAGTTTCCTCTAATATCTCCAATGTGGTGGCTGTTAAATACTTAAAATGGGGTTGGTGCTACTGAAGAGCTGAACTTCAACTTGAAGTAGTCACACTGGCCAGTGGCTGCTGTTTTAGACAGCAGAGCTCTAGGCAATGACGGCGGGCCTGGATGGGGAGAGGGCAGGAGGGGGCAATAGGAAATCACGGTTAATCTCTTCCTAGTTTGCCCGACACCAGCTAAAACCACCTGCTTGTTTTCTTTGCAGTCTGCTGGGAGGCGTGGCGGTGGTGGAGGCGGTGGTTGCGTGCAGGGTGGGGATGGAGGGAGGGCACGGAGGCTTGCAGCCAAGCAGGGACACGCCATAAATTGCCCTTAAGCAGCAGTGGGCCAGGGGTTAGAGGAGTTTTCCGGTAGACACCGTTACTGGTAGACAGAGGTCAACAGCAGGGTTCCTAGACTATGGTTTCAGAATACGTTAAAGTGGATGTTGACTTCCTGTAACCAGTTTGCTCTTCACTGATGGGTAAATGACAGCTTCTCTGCTTCTCTGCTTCTCGGGAGGCAAGAAATGCTCAGAGTTGGGAGGGGCTGGAGATCATATATTTATCTTTTCGGCAAGAAAGGGGAGACCTCAATTAGGCAAAAGAGGGGGATGCCCAGGGTGCTGGTAGGGGGCATGGCATGCTAAATGACTTTGCCAGAATCACACAGTTAGCCCTCGACCACGTTGGGATGAAAACCCAGGTCTTGGGCGCCCTGGCCTTCTGCTGTTTCCACGGCACAAGGTTGCCTGTCCGATGCCCTGTGACTTTGGGCTTTGTAGATGTCACATCTGGCTGGGTTGGCCAGCCAGTGAATTGACCAATCAGGTTTCCTTCATGTGTTCAGACTGGCAGATGCCAGGCAGAAACTTTCAGCATGGCGGGGGTGGGGGGTGGTGGGATGGCACTAGGGGACAGTGTTGAGGTGAGAGTAACATTTTCCCAATTATTCCCCCTCCCACTATCTTTTATAGCAATTTTTGCTTTTCTTGAACCAGAATGCACTCAAGGTTCCCAAATTGCCCCTCCACTGCGTCTTGAGTAACAGACCTGGTTACCCAGTTGCAAATAGCAAATGTGTGGTAGATTTGTAAGCCTTAACTTTTCAAAGGCAAACCTGAGCAATTCTTCAGAATCTTCCATTTCCATTGGTTTTTATAATATCACTGATAAGAATCATTTTATGAACCACAAATGTTGGCCGTTAATTCTTCCTCTATTTTGGAGACTGTACAGATTCAACTGATGAAACTGCAGGTGTGTGAAAGAGATGTCGGAAAGTCTTAAGCACCTGAACTTGAAGGTTCTTTGAAACATTAACAGTAATAATAACCCTCACACAAATTCCTCTTGGAGCGCTTGATGGAGAAATGGGCTAAACCCATGCTGAACAGGTAATTTCTCTGAAAATACTAACATTTTGGGTGACAATGAATTCTACTCAAAATATCTCAGTTCTCTGCTGAGTTGAATCACCTAGAAAAAGCTGAATTACCTGGCACAAACAGGGGAAAGTGGTTGACTTGCTCTGGTGGCCACTGGAATGAACCCCATCCTGATCAGGAGACCAGATTTCTGGGTTTCACTGCTGCTAACCAGTGTGGTGGCCTTGAGCCCATATTTCCCCTTTCTGCATCCTGATATCCCCCCCTGTAAAATTCGGGAGTCAACAGGATGGCTTAATACACACTTCCTCACCTTTGGGCCTGGCCTCCCTAGGAGGACCTACCCCTGTTACTCAAGCCACTCGGGAATCCAGTGAACCAATGGAGCGGGGCATAGTGGCCGTTTTTATTCAGATACTCCCCGTGTTGTCAAAGAAACTCTTTCTTAAGTTGTTCACCAGTGTTAAAAGTGTCTTCTACCCAACACTCCCCCCTCTGCCTCCCTCACCATTCCTGGGGGCTGCTTCTGGGCAGTGGGTACCAGTGAACGTTGTAAAGCCTTCTAACTGGATGGCCATTTGTGTGACTTGCTGCCTTCCCCGCCACATTTCATCTCAGGGTGGTCTTGGGTGGGCACCACCAGGCCTGTCAGCTGGGGCGGAGAGGAGATGGGGAATTCAGCAGTGATGGCTCCAGACACTCTTAAAACCAGGTTCGTAATAATATCCACGTGTTGCTAGTGGATTCTCAGCTCTTCACTGAATCACTTTAATTCTTCCAGTAATCCTAGGAAGGGAGAATAATAATAACAGCTAGTAACAATCATAGGAAGCACATTGCATTTCCCACGCGCCAAAGAGTTTCTCTGGAATCGTGGGGAGCATCTGAATAAAAAGGTCTACATGTGTGTCGTACCTTAAATCTTTTAATGCTTTGCGTCACCCTGGCAAATTGCTACAAGATAGGCACCATTGTTTTCCTAATTTTATAGCTCAAAAAATGGAAAACTCAGATAACTTAAGTTTTTCTCCAGGGAAGTCTTGGCTTTGAGATTCTGGCCCTGTTCTAAGTTTAGAATCATGGATAATGGTCCGTGCTGGGATTCACGATTTTGCTTCAGGCCACATGTCATAAGCTCCCTGAAGATGGGTCCAAGCTTTCCGTTCCCCACACCCTCCCCACACCAAGAAGAATGACTCTCACCATAGTCCTTGGACTATTGTGTATTTCTCCTTTCGAATGCTGCTTTTACCTTACAGACATGATTGAGATGTAGCTTAAAGAATGAAATTCATAGTTTTACAGGGCGCTCAGAACCACATTAAAAGGGCTCATTAGCACTTAAATGTCAGTAGCCTTTTTATTCATCGGACTTTTCTATTGGGTGAGGGAACAGCCCACCCGTT
Source organism: Camelus ferus (assembly GCF_009834535.1). NCBI lineage: Eukaryota > Metazoa > Chordata > Mammalia > Artiodactyla > Camelidae > Camelus > Camelus ferus. The sequence goes on from NC_045706.1 coordinate 9,400,727, forward strand.
AAAAAACAAATTATTAAAAGAGAAATTCCAAATCTTTAAAGGAGAGGGGCCTGGGGCAGCCAGGGTTCCCACCTCCTCCCCCTTTCTCTTCCTGGAACCAATGGGCTAGCAGCAGTTTGCTTCTTGAAACTCATGGGGCATCGGAATTTTGGTGTCCTCATTTTTCTTCCTTCCATTGATGTATCATTACTAGAGTGAAAAAGGAAGGGCATCTCAAGGGCTCTTGAAAAAAAATGGGTGACTACTCAAGAAATTTTGTAAAGGGGGGAAAATTGTGAGGAGAAGGGACCTCAGCGGGGGGTGGAGGGGTTGTGAATGTGGCCTTGTCTGGCGGTCCTTTCAGCTGAAACCTGGTGCCGGCGTTCTTGGTTCAGTTCAAACTGTCACCTTTAGTTCTTGCTGGCTTTTCTGCCCTCGGCCCTGAACCTCAGCAGATTGGGGCTTACTTACCTATTCACACTCGGCCGTGGAAGCTCATTAATAGGCTTATTAGCTACACCATTCACGGGAGGCCATTGACAAAAGGGGTTCCAGCCACTTGAAGAGGGAAGAGAAAAAAACTGTAAAGAGATTATTTTCTCATTCAGACGCCTCCACTGGTGTGAAAGCTTTCCCTAGACCCTCTGAGGTCACTTGAAGCCTAAATATGATGACAGAATCGTTTTTTGTTTTTTTTTTTAAATTCCAAATATGCTTTTACTTTTCTCAAAACCAAGGAGTTTTTGCTGTTGTGGGCTTTGCTCACTTAAAAATGGACATTCTTCAGGGAATAAGGGCTTTTGATGGATTGGTGTCTTTCCATCCCTATAAAGAATAAATTCTGCAAACTGTGTCTGGACATTGAAGTAGGTGTTCTTATTTGTCATTTTCAGCAGAAGGCTTCCTTTTTATTCGGCGTGCATAGAGCCATTGATGAATGGGGGATAGGGACGACAGCTTCCTGCACCAGTAATTTATGTGAGAATGTGTTAACGGCATTTTCAATTGGCTGATGGATTCCTTGCAGGATGGGTAAGGACTCTGCCCTGAGACACTCGAGTTTCCCACTGGCGGGGAATATAAAGATGTAAGTGCCAGCCTCCGTCCGAGCAGGCAGACACTTAGCCGTGTCTCTTTTCGTGACTCCTGGTCTGAGCAGTTGAAAGGTATTGATATGGTCAGAACAACTCAGGTGTGGTGGATGTTTGAGGCTCACCTGGCTGAGGGGTCTGTGAATTAAAAGGTTCTGGAACTGAGCCAGGTTAGAAGATTTGACCCAAAAACATAGCCCTCCTCCAAGCATGTGGACTGATAACTTTGCTTCAGAGTCAAGCTATTACTTTTGCTGTCAAATTTCCAAAATATAACTTTAGAGCCATTTGCCTGAACCATTTCAATGGATTTGTTACTCCTGGCTTTTAGGTAATTTTACATAAAAGTTCTCTAAGATGTATCGTGAAGAAAAATGATTTTCTAATGATGTGGCACCTTGAAAAAATATTTTCGTAAATGTTGTGAAGTGTGCAGTGTCAGTGACCCATGAGCAACTGTATTTCTAAATGCAGGAAAAGTCGATTTCCCAGGTCAGTTTGGGACTGCTGCTCCATCCATCTTCAGGACTCAAAAGCACTTCTGGGTTTAATGACCTTTTCTAAGGAAAAACAATTAAGGTTTTTTATCTGTATTGTCTTGACTTAAGGCACCACTGCTTAGGAGCTGGAAGAGTGATGAAGGAGAGAAAGTATATTAAAGAATAAATTATCCCGTAGACACAGCCTAGTGGAAAAGGTAAATGGAAAATATGAACTTCAACCAGTTACAGCATGGCATTTAGTTGAAGAATCTTAAGATGCAGAGAGAGGAATTGATTTGCTCAAGGTCATACAGCTATTTATAGCAGAGTTGAGCCTTTAGAATCTTCCAAATTTCTTTTTATTGATCCAAATATATATTACCAAACACCATTTTTTTTCCCCTCAAGTTTTGGATTTTTTCTAACAGAGCCAGATTCAAAGTCGGGTTCTGCTTCAGTAACCAGCTGTTTAACCCTGGACAGATAACCTCTCATCCTCAGTTTCCTTACTAGAATTAGGAATATTACGCTGCAGGGTGGCTGTGATGATTAACAGGGATAATCTATTCGATGTATGGCCCTGCCCATAGTAGGGCCTCCACAAGTATTCGTTTCTTTTCTCATTGCTGTTGTTTTAAAGGACAGAGAAGTGCCACGTCCAGAAAGCATTGCCAAGTTGCTTCCTCTTCTCTCAAAGTTTCAGTTGTATTACATCTCCCCACCCGCCCCTCCTCCCCCGTCCCCAATACCACGTAGACGCATTTTAAAGTCTCTCTCAGGGGGTAGAGCAGGCATTCTGTCATTTGTTTTGACTTGAAATAAAACAACGTAACGCAACCACCCGGCAAACCATCAGTCAGGCTAACTCCCAAGGGAGGGAAGGGGGCGGGGGGCCGGTGCGCGGGGACCGGGCCTTATTCACAGAGGATGCTGCTGCCTGGCTCCGTCCCGGTGGTGGCCGGGTCCCTCGCCTTCCCGGCCGGTGTCTCAAGGCCGTTCGGAGGCGTCGGGAGCCGCGCGGAGTCGGGGCGGCCGGGCTCGCGGCTCTGATTGGCAGAGCGGGCGCCGCCGTCCAGGAAACGGCTCGGGTTTCAGCGGGGGCGTGACCCGCCGAGAGGGGGAGGCGGCGGCGGCGGCGCGGGCGGCTGCGGCAGCGGAGAGCGCCGCGGAGAGCCGAGCGAGCGGGCGGGCGGCGGGTGCGGAGCGGCGGACGAGCCAGCAAGCGCGGCCGCAAAGCTCGGGCGCCGCCGGGTCTGCGCGCGGCGTTGCTGGCCCGGCGCGGCGACTCGTTTCCAGGCTGGCGGGGCCCGGCCGCGAGCCCGGGGAGCCCCGAGGCCGCCGTTTTCCTGCGCGCTCCGAGCGTTCGCAAGTTGCGAGCAAAGTTTGGTGGAGGAAACGCTGAGCCTGAGTCCTTTCTTCTTCTCGCTCCCCAAATCCGAGCGCAGCCCAGGGGCGTCATGCCCGCGCGCCTCCGCAGCCTGGCGTGCGCGTGAAGCCTCGGAGCCTTGGCGCGGGCGAGGACCCAAGGACCACTTTTGGGGAAGATCTCGTCGCTTGTTCCATCCCGACGCACGCCAGGCGCGGGGACAGAACCGATCGCCAAGGAGCGTTGCCATTCAAGGTAATCGCCTTGTTAGGCGCCTTGGGGAGCCTCTTGGGGCGGGAAGGTGGGCGTCTTGGGAGCCTGGGACGCGGGGTGCACCGTCCCCCGAGCGGAGGACTGGCACTGTGGAGGCTGTTCCCTGTCCTTTCTCTGGCTGCATAGGTGATGGGGGAGCTGGGTGCTTGCTGACGGCTGGCTTTTGGGAAGTTCTTCCTCTCCCACCCCCATCCAGATGCTGACATCTGCCTCTGGCCCTGACACCCACCTCCCTGTCAAACTCCGGCCAGCGCGATCCTCCGACCCCAGAGCTGGCGGGCGAGCGGCGGTGCTGCCTCACTGGTGGCCAGCTCCGCAAGTCCGGGGCTCGGAGGGACACATTCGGGGTGCCTCGTTCCGGGGTTCGGGGAGTGCCCGCCCCGTCCCATCCAGGCCCCAGCGGAGGGCTGTTCTCCGGAAGGGAGCCGCTGGGGTGGGGCCGGTGATACCTCCGTAGGTTTGGTGATGCTCGGGGGTGGCACCTTTGGGGAGAGGGCTGCTCCGGTTCCGCGATTGCCGGGCGCCCTGAGCCCGCAGCCGCTGTCGGCGCAGGAGGGAGCGCAGCGCGCCTGGGGCTAGGGGGCGAACTGGACCGACTTTTTCTAGTTCGCTGCCTGCTATGCCTGCAGCAGCTCGGAGATGTCGAAAGCGCAGGCGAGTTCTAACTTGCGCGCTCATTCTTTCAGCGACGGGGCCGGGCCAGGGAATCAGCCCAGGGCCCAGCCCGGCGCTGGCTCGGACCCTCGCGGCGCTGGCTCGGACCCTCGCGGCCAGAGGGTCAGGCGCAGGGGTCCGGCTCGAGCCTGAGAGCGATGAGCCTCCGCCGCTCCCCTTGCAGCCCGCTTCCCTGTAAACTCTTCTTTGGACCTTCCTTCCTCTCGCCCAGTTCAATAAAACCTACCCTTAAAGGCAAACCTACTTTCACCCATTATGTGTTTGGTGTGAAACGCTATCAACATTTAAAACCCCATTGTCCCCTTGGTCCCAAATCCCTGTAAATCTTCACTGGCCTCTACTCATTTTCATCTGAAAAGCCTGTTTAGTTTGAATAGAAAAGCAATCAGGCGCCCCTCTCCCTCTCCCTGGAATGTCAATTAAAATGCAGATTTCTCTGAGTTCTTTAGTGCCGGGGAGGAGGAGAAAACCACGATATTCCAGGCAAACAAATGAAAGAAATGCTATAATGAAGCCGGGTTGGTGGTGGTGACTTCTCCCCAAGCTGCTGCCCGTTCTCATTGGTTTGCCAGCTTTACCAGGGAGGGATGGTGGTCCTGATTCAGCCTGTATTTTGTATTTTTGAGATTGTAGTATGTTGAAGAATTCCCCAGCACCCCCGATTTTGACTCCTTGAGAGCTCCCTTCCCTGTTCAGCTCTGGGGAGAAGAGAGTGTAGGGAAGGCTCTGAGCCAGGAGGTGGATCTGCCCTCTGGGGAACCTGGGCATCCCCCACTCTTGGCTGATATGAAATCTCCTGGGAACAGAGTGCCTGAGTGCTCGGCCTGGGTGAGCCCACCGGCCAACAGACAACTACGTAGGGGTAGGAGCTCGGTTAAGGTGGGCACTCTGTTGGCTTGCCTTCTTGGAGCCTGGGGGGTTCGGGAATGTTCTAGTAAGCCTAGGAGCCCAGCGCAGACCTGGCTTAGGGACCACTCTCTAGCCAGGCTTGCTCGCTTGTCGCTTTGACTATCTGAGGGCAGGCTTGTGCCGAGGTGAAAATGGACCAGGGGAACGGGTGGCCACGAAGAGCCATCCATCACAGGGAGGGTGACAACTCCTCCCGCGCCCTGGCGGAGAAGAGAGTTCCCTTTCAAGGGGAAAAATAAACACGCTGGGGCTTTCACTGAGGCTCAGACTCCAGGAAGGATTATGGTATTGAAGGCAGGAAGCCGGGATTGTGGCCGCCAGCGGCGTGCTGGGCCTGTGTTCCCAACACTGAGCCTGGGGACCTAATTATCCCGCCTAGGAGGTCCCTCCATACTTTTGTCCACCCTGGTGAGGAGCTGTGCAGACCTGCTGCCCTAGGCCTCCAGTTTCCAGAGATTTGGAGAGGCGGGGGCTGCGGGTCCTGGACCCGGAGATGGCTAAAATTCAAGTTTCTGGGTTACGCTGATGGGATGAGCGAATGGCTTGGGATTTAGCTGAGGTCGTTCACAGTCCACTGTCCCAGCAAAGGAAGCTCATCTGGGCTGGGACAGGTGAGTGAGGGGGCCGGGGAAGGAACCTGGGGCCCACTGTCCAGCTAGGATTTAAGATTGTTCCTGAAGTTGTGTTAGAGACAGAAAATTCCCATGCATTCTGGAAATACTTAGTAAATCAGTGAGAATGTTTGTGTGCTTTCCTCCCACACGTATGTAGAAATAGATATGGAATTATCTTTTGAGGCTCTTAACTTTTAAGAGGAGAGAAAAGTTGGCCAAGACATCCTGCAGGCAATCTGAAGACACAGGGTGAGCGCACACACTGCTTGCTTTTGCCGTGAATCACCCCGTTTCACATGTGCTTTCCTTGAAGCAGACATTGTCTTTATTCTTCTTCTGGAAATGGTACAGCATCCTCTTTTCCTTTGCCCATTTTAATCCTTAGTCAAGGCTAAAAGTTTTTCTGATGTAGCTTTGGGGAGGCTTAACAGTGTTGGAATCCTACATTATAATTTGAAACATCAAGTCTGCATGCAAAAACTGCAGAGTTCAGAGATTTTTATATCAAAGGTTCCAAGCCCTACCCCTAATCCTATAAAATGTGGTTCATTCATATATAGTTCACAGAATCTGTGATTGTTTGAATCAAATTCTCTAAACTTTCTGTGTTCAGTTCTACACTTGGTAATTAATACTGAACCAATAAAAAGTTATTTGGAATATCTTAATCTTGGAAAATTCTCTTTGCCTTTGGGTCAAATGGGTGAATGAAATAGTCAGTCGAGCATTATTGTAACTTGTACTCTGAAATTTTAGCCAATAGATTAGCATATTGAAAGTTATTGGCCCAATCACATACCTTGACAATAATTTACATATCATTGTCAGCGTCATCGTCATTAATAAACACCCGTGTTATTCATCAGAGTTTGCATCTCCTCCGTTTCTTAACCCACTGGTTGGGTTGCCGTTACTCACAGGGGAAGGGGATTCAGGCTTTGAATCTCTTTTTGGATCAGCTGCTTTGAATGTACTGCAGTTCCATTCATTCTTTGTAAGTGGCTGCTTGGCGCAAGATTGAAATACATTTCTGCATTTGAAAATGAATCTTGACAAGTGTAAACTGGTGGGAATTTTTGGTCGCCGTCCTGGGGTTCTTTTTATTTTGCTGGTCTCCTTTCTTCCTGAGGGCTCCAGTGACGGAGCAACCTGCTCAGCTCCAGCCCCTAGAAGCAGACACCTCTAAAACCCAGTTGGCCTAAGAGAAGTTAATGAGGCTGGGTATGCCAGCCCAGCATTGTTAACTTGCTTTTGTAGTTGCCCTTGAAACTAAGGTCACGTTGCTTCTGCTTTTTGAGGGCGGGAGAGGTGACAGTGGATAAGAGAAGAGAGTACACTTCGCCTAGCTGAAGTGGCCTCACGTATCTGTGTCCTGTAGCTAGTTTTTTATCTCTGTTTCTTAAAAGTAGGCTTTTTAAACGATCAACCTAGTACATGCCATGGACCGGTCTGGTGGGAACCCCTGGGACTGAGGTGCGGATGGAAGGCATTTACAGATAATGAAAAAGACCTGTGTAACCCACCTGGGTTGAAACGAATTGGCTTTGGGGAAGATTTCACTGACTCGCCGAATCTCTTTCCTCTAGAGGCTGCAGCAGGAGCAGCCAGGCCAGCAGCAGCTGCCGCGGCACCCTGGTTCCTGAGCCCACCGCAGGCTGAAGGCATTGCTGCTGGCAGTCCATGCTGGTAGAGGAAGTGTGCAGATGGGATTAACGTCCACACGGAGATATGGCAGAGGACGGGGGATTGGCACCGTAACCATGGTCAGCTGGGGTCGCTTCATCTGCCTGGTTGTGGTCACCATGGCAACCTTGTCCCTGGCCCGGCCCTCCTTCAGTTTAGTTGAGGATACCACGGTGGAGCCGGAAGGTAAGTTATTTAATTTCACTTTCAGGGTACCAAGTTCATTTCAGGGTTTGTCTGGGGAAGTGGCACGTGGGTCAAGGCCCATTTGAGAATCAGCTGCCCTTGCGTTGTAAATGAGTTTTCTAAAAGTAAGGGAGAGCCGGCTCTCTGATTCCCTTAAGTCAGATTTTGCAGAGAAGGTTTTTGGCTGTAACACTGCAGGCAGAGTGGTGTAGTTTGGTGGTTTCTCGGTGTGTGCGTTTCTCTGTGTGGGGTGAGGGGGGCAGCGGCAGTGTGTCTGTCCAGTGCCCGGGAGAGCTGTGGAAGGGGAGCTTGTAGACGAATGCCATCGCCAGCTCCCTGCAGTAGCATGCTTACTGGAGAGAGCCTTGCTTACACAGTGTAAAGAATTGCTATTTTCTGATGAAAGGAGCCACTCGGGGAAATTGCCAACATCTGAAATGCTGACATTTTATTTTCATTGTCTAAGGAGAAAAAGCAGCTTCTGAAGTTCAGCACAGAGAGGCTTGACACATTACATTCTTTTCAGCCATTGTAATTCATAATACTTCAGCCATACGTCACAGAGAGGCAGATTCTATTTTAGGGCAATTTGAAATGTACCTGGGCTTTTCCCGAATCGGTGAGAACTTCCAGATCTAACAGGGCTTGCATAGCTGTTTCAGCTTCGGAAATTGAATTTTAAAGGCACAGCGGCAGTTGCGAGCACTGAACAGGGCCAAGTTATCCCACTGGGCAGATTTGGAACCTCTTTTCCAGGTCCTTCCGAGACAGCGGTAGCCAAGCCTCGACTTGGTGCAGCCCTGAAATCTGTCATCAGTAGGGAATATTGGTAGCTGAGTTATTTTTCGAGTGGTAATCCGAGAATAAAACGGCAGATCTCAGCACTCATCGCCACTTAATGAACCTGTTTGCTGAGAGCCCACCTGGTGCCTGGTGAGCTTTGGGGGCCCTCCACGGGCCTGAGTGGTCTGGGGTCAGCTCAGCTGTTCTGGAAAGGCACCCTGCACGGAAGAGGAAGCCAGCCCGTCCAGGACCATACGGGAAGGAAGGCTGTGTCCCCATATGAGATGAGAGTCCTTGAGAGGAGCGCCTGCTGAGACCCTGAGCCATGAAAGGATAAAGGCAGATCTTTTTCTAATGCGGAAGCACTGCTTACCAGAAGCAGACCTGAGATGGAGACCTGAGATGAGGCTGGTACCCTTTTTCTTACAGAGCTGTACGGAGGCTTTGTAATGGACAGGTGTGGTGACATTGCAGCAGCTTCTGGGTCTCCGGGAAGGGGAATCTGGTAGGAATCGTGTCTGAGGCTTTCACAGGCTCTAGCTCTGATGGTCATGGGACTGCCTCCTTGTGACATGTGCTGTGACATAAGCAAGAATGTCGTTTGCAGGGGGGATGCGTTTTTAGAGGACTTAATATGAGAGAAAAGACTCCCAGTTTCTGAAAGTCATGCCTGTACTTCTTTAATTTTGCTAATAATTAAAATGGATGTTTCTCTAATTGCTGGTTTTCCCCCGAGTGCATGCATGGCCCAGCCACACCGAGGCAGCCGGGCTGGGATTTCCTGCAGTGTGAGCCCAGGAATGGGCCAGGTTAGGAATAAACTGTCATTTTTCATTTAGACTTCTGGGGCAGCATTATTGGGAGTTTATTTCAACATAAAGTGTAAAATGGTCCTGGAGGACTTCTTTTTATCGTATTTAATTATTGAAGAGAGTTTAAAATATGCACGTACAGACAGGAGGAAAGAGGTGTGGCAGAGAGCAGGGAAAAACAGTGGACAGGGATGAAGTCCCCACAGGGGTTCTTCGTGTAAAAACACGTATCCAACAATGTGAGTATTACTGGAAGCAGGTCTTCCCAACCTGGCATCTGTGGCCGCACTTGGGGGTTGAGGGGAGGTCCCTGAATTCCCTGAAATGGTAGGTCATATTTTGCGAATCTCCTTCTGTGCGTATTTCTGGGTTCATAGCTCCTTTGAGGATTGCATCCAGAGTTGTGAGATGTTAAAAAAGTGGAAGGTGCAAAACCCTGCCGAGGGGGGCAGCTTTGGAAAAGCGTGCAAACCCCTGGACTACAGTTTCTTCTTCCCTCATCTGAGGGTTGGCCAAGACAATCTTCAGGGTCTCTTCATTAATGTTAAGTGAATGTTAATATCCTCAGAAGCCTTCAGGTAACCTACCCCCAAAGCTTGCTGGGAGATTTAAGTGTGCCTGGATATAACAGGGCCTGGCATCTAATAAGCACCTGGGTTATGTTAGCATCATTGTTCCCAGGGAGCTGGGCACATGCATCTTCCCACTCCTGTGGGCTGGCTTTGTCAGTTGCCACAATGTCAAGAAACATCTAGGGTTTTGGAGACAATTGAGAAGAAAGTTTCTCTCTGACGAAGGAGGCCCTTTGTGTTTCCAGGCAGCTGTGTTTGCCTTCTGTAGAGTCTGCTCTTCCCTTGTCTGTTAGTCCAACGTTGGTGTTGGTTTGCGCCCTAAGACGAGTTCTTCCATTCCAAGAACCTTACTTTGGTGTCAGAGACTATTAGGAGGGTATTAATTATAGATGAGAAATAGGAGTTTTGAACGACTGGAAACAGACTAAGTAGAGTGGCTTCAGTTTAGGCTGTGGTCTTGGCGAATTGGAGAGAGACAGACAGAGCCCCCCGTCCATGTGTGGCCGGCAGTCACTGTCTGTCTTGCATGGTGAATATAACTATAGCTTTGGTTAAAATAAATTCAACCTTGACCTCCTGTTGCATCCGGCCTTAGCTTGGAAGACTTTTTGGTTTGCTAATTTGGAAGCTCCGTTCAGATAACCTCTACTGGGCTGGGCCAGAGAAAAATGTGCCCAGATTAAAACGTGACTAAGTTCCAGGAGGGAGCCTGAACCCTAACACTAGAGAATCTTTTCCAATTGTCTCGGCTTTGTACTGTCCTATCTCATCTATCTTCATACCACGTATCACATCATTTCATCTACCATACAGCTTCCTATCATACCCATCGTCTGTTATATACCATTTATCTTCTGGACACTTTCTGAAATGGTAGCAGTAGGTTTGACTCTACTCGACTGACTAGAGAAGGAGAAAATAATCTCTAGCAAAGACTTTAGTTGTTAATATTCCAGACTAAAAGTGAGTATTTTCATTTGGTCTTTCTTTTTTGTAGAGAACCAGCTGTGAAGGGTGTGACTCAAGGGGGCCAGTCCTCGGTGCCAAGTACCGTTCTGATTAAGATTCTAATTATTTAAAGTATAGTCAAGCCTGGTTACCCTGAGCAGGAGGCGACATTACTTTCAAGTTCTTCCTGACACTGTCACCTATGCTGGTTAATTAAGTCATTGTTGACATTAGCAACATCTTTGTTTACACCAGCCCAGTAGGAGCTAAAATAAAAGGGCTTTTCCAACCCAAAACCCTTAATTACTTTCCCACCCCCACAAAGTGTGATTCTGAAAAGAAACAACCTGGGAAGAAAGTAGTTTGCATTTTTTTGTTTGTTCGTTTCCGGTAACTAATTTTTTGGCAACCTCCTAAGAGATGATGCTGTCCTGGACCAATGGTCCAAAGCTCAGAGAAATTCAGTAAGGGGTCCACACGGAGACCTCCCTAAGTCAGATTTTTCCAGCATGGTTTAAGTCCTTTGTTAGGAGTATTGTAAATGCTATAATATCAGCCATACGCATTTAATTGCAAGTTAAAAGAAAAGAAAAAAAAAGAATATATCCGCATACCAAGAGTGAATGATTTAAAATAATCTTCTGTTTTGTATTATCTGCATCTTTGTTCCTCAATATGAGTGTTAATATTTAAGAGTTGACTGTAACTTGATAGTTAGCTTAGGAACAAGGACTTATTCTTGGTAAATTAAACCAAATGCAGGCTTATGCAGTTAAATACACAATGAAGTACACATTCTTTATTAGTATATAAAGTATTTCACAATTCATAGACAAAGAGCTGTGTTTAATATTACTTCTAGAGCAAAGAATTTGGCAAGCCCAGAGAATTTGTATTTGTACACTTTCTATATTGGCTTACTCTCATCTGAATTCGAAGTCTGTATGTGTGTGTATTTTGTCTTTTTATTTTAACCAGTTAGAACACTGGTTAAACCTACTCTGTGACTGGCCCCACCCTAGGCCATAACTGAAGACTTGGTCCTGTCAGGTCTTTCCCACCCAGTTGAGAGTGAGAATTCAGGTAACTAGACCAGTCCAATAGGAGATGTTTCCACTATCAGACTTAATGAATAATTATATGGTTATGAAATAGCCGGGGTAGTGTTTAAACAGGAAGAGTTTTGTTTAATGTCTGCATTCTCAATAAAATGTGTCTAGTAGCCCTCTTGCTTGCATTCTCCTTTGGGTGTTTACTTATCCAGGGTAATTGCTACAAGGCTACCCTCCCTCTTTCATCAGAGTCTGGCTTAATTGTACATTTCCATTAAAAATGCTGTTTAATTTTAGTCTTTAAAAGAAAATGTGGGAAATTGATTTTGGGGTGCCAGTGTCTTCAGTTCGGTGGGAAATACAGCCTGTGTGCTACTTTCCACTGTGCTGGTTTGATCCTCAGCAGGGTGACTTGTCTCAGTAGGCAATTCAGAAGCAATTGTTTGAAAGTTTTTCAGGCTATCCTACAAATGATTCTGGTTGAGTGGGTTTTATGTGGTTGTGAAAAAAATGCCTATGGTCTTTGTTATTATTTTGTTTTCCTGGAGGGATGACTTTTGCCTTAGGTTTTGCATTCTTTGTATACTTTTGCTTTATCCAAGTGAGATTTAGAGATGGCTCTGCTTTTCCAGCTTTCCTGGCATTGAGATGCCTGATGCGGTTAACCAAGCCACACCCTCACCCCTGTCCTTCTGTCTGAAACTTCTTAGCGGAGTTTCTTTTAACTGGTGGTGACTGTTGAAGGCCATATGTGACTGAATCGTGAACCTAATGTGAGGTCTAAAAGTTTGGCCTCAATTCGGAGAGGTGGGTTTCCAATCGTTATATCCAAGATGAACAAACGCCGAAGAATTCAGCTGTAACTTGCTAGAGGCTCTTGAACTTGAGTTTTTAAAGCTATGTGTAACTTGTGTTCCTTTTTGGGGACAGTGTTTATCTTCATGGGAAGCCTTAAGGCTTCCTGGCAGCCTGAGAGTCTCTCCAAACTGGCCACTTCCTCTTGCTTACCTAGATAGACCTGGAGTGACCCAGCCAGGTTCAGCTCTGGCTTTCTTGGATCAGGAATGTGAGGAGGTAGGGAAGGGAGCCCAAGGCCAAGCTCTGTAAAGGAGAAGTCTGGCTGAACTAGCTGCTGGCCTCTTCATTATGATGGTCCCACATGTCTTGGTGATGTCTTCTACTGGAATTAACAAACATTACACTTCTCCCAAGTTTTTCCTGCCTTGCTCTGACTGTAACTACCCCATTTTGGGGCACGATAGGAAATCCAAAATGGTAGCCGCATCAGTGGTGGGTGTCGGTTTTAGGCTTCCACTGGCCTCTGTTTATATAACTTCAAGCATTTACCATTTATATATTCATGCAAAAGGGTATTTAATTATCAGGCCAGACCATGGTTGTCCTTAAAGAGGGAGAATCTAGTAAAATAGACATGCTTTAGATTTTCAGTAATTTTGGTTTTAGGAAACTTGCACCATGATGGAGTTTTAAGATGTTGGGTGTGAGCTGTTGTCACTCATTCCACTTTGGAATACTGTAAGTAATTACGTCCCCTTCTGGACTTTTGCCATTTCATGTGAATATTAAAATTTTCAGATTCTTTTTTGCCTGTACTGAGTCAGGGAACTAAGGTGTCACCTGCTCTTTCCTTTTAACCCCTTGTTCAACTGAAGCATGGTAAATTCCAAGTCATGTCTGAATGGAATAAACATACATAGAATGTTAGGTTGTTGTGAACATGTTTAATGAGGAGCTTAAAAAATTGCTTGTAGGGAAAATAGTGATAGATTCAGAATTGAGGACAAAGGATGTATGTATTTTATGATTTATACATAGCACCTTACATGAAAGCAAGAATCCAGTTCTGAGCTCTGACATTAATAAAATAAACCCCATATAGATTGTCATGATTATTTCCTAACACTAAAACTCCTTCTAAGTTACTGTGTGACCTCTTTTTAAAGGCCAGTTTGCTGTTAAGTTTTTCCATACATGACCAGTTGTAATGTAAAAGTATCAAGACATTGAAAAGGCCAACTTTGTGCGTAGGGGAGTGGGAGGTGGGGAGGTGCTATAAAATGAATATGAAGATTTTTGTAGTGCTGAGTTTAGGGTTTAAACCCTTTGAAAAGCCTTACGCTTCAGATTGTTAGTGGACAGTGAGATTGCCCCAGAGGGGTGTGACTGCCTTCAGGGCGCCCCCTTCCCGTGCCGCTCACCCCCCTGGACCTGCATCAAAGCGTGCTGTCTTCTTAGCTGACCCAGATACGTGCACAACGGACTGTATATCCTAAGTGTCACAAATGTTTCAAGTTGAAAAAAATCACTACTCAAATCTTTAAAAGACCAAGAATCCTCTATCTAATTAGCCTCAGTTCTGCATCTGACATTTTATTTTTTCATATAAATGAATAAAATCAATTTGAATGGCATGGGATGTGTTTTCCGGGGTTACAGACTCACAGAAGGAACTTGGCCTTGGCAGCTAGGCAAGTCGGGTTTGCACCTCTCCACTATCTACTGATGCTGTGACCTTGGATAAATTAGATAACCTCTGTGAGCCTCTCTTTCTTTATCTTAAAATGGATCTGATAATACCTGTCTTGAAAGGGGGACCATGAAGATTAAATGCATGTGGATGTAAATCCCTTACAGTAGTTCCTGGCAGACAGTAGGTGCTCAGTAAGGCTAGTTTCCTTCCTGCCCCACCCCACTTCCTTGTCAAGGTGAAAACCTGAGATAGGGTGTAAGGCGATTTACTTCAGGGAGGTTTACCCTGTAATATATAAGGACGGATCTTCTGATGAGAGGCATTTCCATTAATTAAAATAGAAAGGGAGCTCTAGGCCCTGGTTTTATCCAACCCTTTTAAATTATCTTAGACAGTTTACAAGTCTGGACTTAAGAAATGTGATCATCTTGCTGCTTGCAGTTCAGATGGTTCAGGGTTGACATTTTTTTCTCTGTTGAAAAAAAGTCAGTTGCAGCCATGCAAGAACAGCGGGATGTGTACTTCACAAAGAGAAATGTATTTTCGGCAAGGAGTTCTCTTGAGGCTCCAAAAGATTGTCATGAAGGCTGATGAAGAGAGGGTTATGGCACTGGTTGTGGGGGAAGTGGGGTGTTTCATGCTCGGCTTTTGTCCTTGCCAGTGAGGAGCGCTCCCTAGCATGTGTCGATCATCCCTGCCAGGTTGGCTTCTATGGACATCTCCTGGGCCTAAGTGGTGCTGGGCTTCCATGGCTTCATGGAAGGGAGCTCAAGGAGATTGTTATGGTACCCACAGTTCTGAGGGGTGGGAGCTGAGTAGTCGTTTGTATGTTATACCCTTGTGGAGATTATTTGATAGGACGGGTGGGGTGAGGAGTGAAGGATGGGGGTGGTCAGTATGGATGAGGTCGTGTTCTTTCAGCCCATTCCTTGAGAGGATGAGGATGCAGGTGATGATGATAACATTCCCATCTGTTGAGTGCCTGCCATGTGTCAGACACTGTGCTCGGTACCTTGACATATATTATCTCTAATCTTTTCCCCCCAGTTTTATGGAGATGTAACAGACATACAGCACGGTTGAAGGTGTACGGCATAATAATTTGACTTAACGTATGTTGTGAAATGATTGTGACAGTAAGTTCAGCTAATATCCATGATCTCATATAGACACAAAAAAAGGAAAAGAAAAAATATTTTTCCTTGCTCTGAAAATTCTTGGGATTTACACTCTTAACAACTTCTGTGTATACCAGCCATACAGCAGTGTTAACTATAGCCATCACTTTGTATATTACATCTCTAGTACTTATTTCTCTTATAACTGAAAGTTTCTACCTTTTGAAGCACCTTCTTCCAGTTCCTCCTCTCCCTCCTAATCTTAGTAAGGAAGCTGATCCCAGCTATTCATGTTTCCATTTTATGGGCAAAACTCATGACTGGGATTCTTGGAGATGAAATGATTCTTCCAAGACCCCATCATTAGTGAGCGTGGACCCAGGCCTTTGGGTAAATTTATTGGTGCAACAGAGGTTTCCCAGTTGACTCCTCTTTCAGGACAGGAGAGTCTTCTGTGGAACACCGTGGTGGCTCCCTCATTCCTGAACCTGTCATTTGACTCTTCAACATGTAAGGGCACTGCTGGCTGATTCTGTTTCTTCTCATCTGTCTACGTCTATTCCCCTAAAGCTATTTGAAGGAAAATCTCAGGCAATAAAACCGTTCCAATAATTACCACTTTGTGATTCTTCTGGAATGGCCTCTGGTGGTCTGTCACTTATTGATAAGGAGCTGACCCTCTCTGCTGCCTGGGAGACCAGAGGGAGACTGCTCTGTGTCTCAGCTAGTGACCCAGGCTGAGTCATGTGCAGGAGTCAGTACCAGAAGGGCTGGCCCAAGGAGCGGTACCAGGCCATCCCGTTTTTCCTTGTCCCCAGTGCTTCTGGCGGTCTGCCTGGGACCTGAGTTACTCAGCGTTCAGTTGGGGTTGTCAGTTTGCTATGGTGTCAGGCTTTCCTTCAGCGTTTCTGCTTTGAGATTGAGTCAAGGCCCACCTATGCAGACTGGCGTACCCTGGGCTCCTGCAAGCTGTGCTCACGGAAATGACAAATGCTGGGCCTGCTAATGCAGGAGTCTAGGAAAGCCAAAAATAAATAAAGGAATAAATAAAAGGGTGGGGGAGGTGGGAGAAAAGGGAAAAAAATCCCAAGAATGAAAGGGCAGAAGCAGCAACACCTACACTTCCTCTAGCCCTGGCCAGGAAGGGTATCCTGAGGGAAAAAGAGGCCGAGGGGCACAGCCCATTTTTAAAGCAAACAAAGTTCAGTTTGGTGGTTTAAAAAAAAAAAGTTAACTCTGAGTGGTTCCACTTAGATGTGGGGCTGAGTCAGGGCTGGTCCATCAGCCAAACTCTGTACCGGTCACTTGCTCAGTGGACGCAGAAGACGCAGGGCCACAGGCATTTGGGGGGTGGGGACTTCGTATTGGGGAGGAGTTGCCTCCCTGGTGCAGCGACACCTTCCAGAGCCAGGGTCGTTGCTCTAGCAGCCGTTACAGATTGCGGCAGAATTGCTGTGGCTGCTTTGAGTTTGTTTCCCCAAATAAGTTGTCTGAGACCCTGCTCCTCCCTACTCTGTGCCCTGCTCCGTGGGGATGAATGGTGAGCAGAGAGCTCTCAAGTCCTGTTGAGTTGGGGACTGACGGGGTCGGGGGACTGGCGTTTGTCATAAAGAATTGCCAAAAAATGAGGGGCCACTTCGAACCCAATGGGAAGGTGCTCGGAAGTAAAGGTGCGGTGTGTCTCGGAGGGATTCGGGGAACCCTGAGGAGGCCAGTGTGCTGGAGTGATGACCGAGGGCCTGGGATGCGACTGGAGAAGTAGGCCAGGCCAGGCTGGAGGCAGCCGGGGGGCCATGTTAAGGGTTTTTCTGGGTCCTCCAACTCTGCAACAACTTCCTGAGGCTGGTCTGGAAGGAAGTGGGCACCATCTTGATTCACGGGCAGACCCACTGCGTGGGCCCTACTTGGTACCAGCCAGTGTGCCAGCTGGGTTGCCCCATGCCTCTACCGTCGGTGAGGGCTGCCCAGCCTGAGAGGTACAAGTGAGGAGGTCATGGGCAGCTGACCGTGGCACTGAGTGGGTCGTTTCATCCTCCTTCTTGACAGTCTGGAGCTGCAGTTTCTTGCCAGGCCACCGTGGAGGTGGGGGGATGGCCTGAGGGCAGGGTGTCCAGGGGAGCCCGGTGGACTCCCGCTGGGGAGTGAACATGACTCTGCTCTCCTCTTGAGGGGCTTGTTTGGAGACTCAGAGAGTCATATAAGGCTCCCTCCTCTCTCCAATCTTGGTTTAAGAAAGGACTTGCTAGGCCCTGTCCACGTCTTGGGAAGCCAAGATGCACCGCCGTGCACAGCCTTTTCAGGATCAGATGCTCCCGAAGGTTCTGAAAGGGGCTCTATTGGGAGGTAGGGACTCTTCAAAGTTTGTTTGTTTTCTTGAAGGTTTTACTTCTATGCAAATATGCGGCTTAGAGTTGGGGAGAAAGGTTAACCATGGTGGCGCCTATCTTAATTTGGAATTTCCTGAGTGCATGTGGTTTCAGTCCTCAGGCACAGGACCCCCCTTGGGAGGATTTTTCTTTTCTCTGCAAATCACCGGAGAAAAGTGATCCCTGTGGCTTCGTCCTGCCTTTCTGGGTCCTGCGGGGCCGAACCAGCTGGGAGCGTGCCCCGCCCCCGCTGAGGCTCCCCGCCCCCTCGGACTAGAGGGACACCTCTCCAAGGGGTCATTCTGATCCAGCTGCTCGCTAAAGACCCCTCGGGCTATGAATCTGTGCCTTGGCCTGAACACGATTCCAGCCCTGGCCGGGCCTGAACTTGCGGAGGCCTGGCTGCCAGATCAAACCCATTCAAATGAGGAGGCCCATCTGCTTCCCAGTATCCAGCTGCTGTCCCTTCATTTGCAAATGGCTGGGATGCTGCTGGGGGTGGGTCGGGGGGTGTCTGGGGACACATCTGCAGGCTCTGAACGGGTGTTGGAGTTGGGGTCCTGCTGGGAGAAGAAAGGCCCGGCCCTTTAAGTAAACTTGCTGAACAATACCCCCAAAAGGTCTGGAGTTGAAAAAGCGGGAGGCAGCCTTGCCCTCAAGGAGTGACTAACTCTTCGCCCTCTCCTCCCCATCCCCCACCTTTTTCCCCCTTTCTGTTGTCGCTGGGGCCCCTTTGAAAGTATTCATGTATTGAGAAAGTACTCACTGAGGGTGGGGCTGGAGAAAATGTCAGAAAGGATTTGGACATTGATCTGACCTTTAAGGGACTTAGAAGACAAATGTATCCCCTTGGATTGGCACCATTTATTGACTGTTTATGCCAGTGACAGGGACATGTGAGCTGGTCCCACCAGCAGCTTCTAGGAGCCACAGGTAACACTTAAGTGTGGAAAGGCAACCACCCCTGAAAACTCGCTTCTGGAATGCAGTCGGACTGCTGGCTTTGGGGCTTGCTCTCTGGAACGCAGGCCAATTACCCTACTCGTTGTAGCCCAGGTCTTCAGGCTTGTGGCCTCTGGGTCTGGTGTTCAGGGTTTTTTGAGGCAGGGTGTGTGGTTGTGGTGAGTTGTCCCTGAGCCCTACTGAGATCCTCTTTTCTAGGGAATTCTGTGGGGCTTCCCATGCCCCCATACAAGTATCAGGTATCTCTGATTTGTTGGATGGATGAGTAATAAATGGTATTTTAATAAGCCACAGGCCACTTCCCTCATGAAAGTAATTGAGCAGGTGTTTTACATGGCTGTTGATAGTGACAACTCTCACAAGATCCTTGGGAACATTCCAGAAATCCCACTTAGGTAACTTACGTTGTATATGATGTGAGAGATTTGTTCATTTGAAAGAAAACTCTATTTTAAAATCAGACAAATGCAAATTGAGATTCCCACGTGATTAGAAAAGAACAATCTGCTGATCATTTAGTGTCAAGCTACAACCCATAAGCAGGAGCCTGGCCCACCCCGGCCAGTTCTGAGCAGTAGGCAGGCAGGGGACCCCCTGCTGCCTGGTAGGGGGTAGGGGGCTTCTCTCAGGTGTACCCCCACTTTACAGAGGCCTCCCCAGGCAGTCTCTGGTTTTGTCCCCATGGCGACCTTGATGTAGCCCAGAGACAGCCTGTTCTACAAACCAGGACTCTAGGCCAAGGGATGAGAAGAGACTGCCCAAGTCAACAGGGTTCATCGCTGCTGCAGCAGGTCTCAAACCTGTCCTTGGACACTGGAGCTGAACTTCCCACAAGGTGACTCTTGGACCTGTAGCATCAGCATTACCTGGGGAATGTATGGGAAATCTAGAATCTCAGACCCCACCTGAAGCCTCCTGACCCAGAAACATTGGAAGTGGAGCCCAGGAAGCTGTGTTTTAACAAACTGTCTGGATGGTCTTTATGCAAAGTAAAGGCTGAGAAGCACAGTCCCCCCCATCCTCAGAAGCTCTCAGTTGGAGTGCAGGGGGCAGGGGGGCAGACTATATTTGGCTATGACTAGATGGATGAACAAAGAGCTAGTGAATTGGAGATGCGGGCAATGCAGGCTTCTTAATGGGAATCAGAGGAGTTTTCACAGAGATGAAATTTAAGTTGGGCTTTAAAGGCTGAATAGGAGCTTGCCAGGCAGAGGACCAGGACAGAGGATGCAGGTAAAGGGAATAGTGCTCATGTGAACAGACATGCCTACTGTGTGAGGGAGAGGGTGGAGAGGGATCTGGGGCCAGGGAGCAACCAAGGCTGCAGTGTGGGTGATGTTCTTCGGGTTTTCCCCTGTCAGAGTGTGGCATGGCCTGCACTTTTTTTTTTTAAGTAGAGATAAGTTTTGCTTTCCAGAAAATTACTCTGGTGGCCCATGATGTGGACACAGAGGGCGGCCCACAGGTGATGGTTAGGGGATGTTGCAGAGGTCTTTTGGAGAGATGGCAGAGGCCTGGGGTGGGCCTGTGGGAGAGAAATCCACCCTTGCTTTCTTTCCAGAGCTGTTGCGGAGACAGAGTGAGTAAGGGTGGAGGTGTGGGCACTACCTGGATGAGAAGAGAGAGGAGGAAGAGGGGCTTTAGGGCAGATTTGGAGCTGGGGTTGATGTCACGTGGTAACTGCGCTCAGCGAGAGGCCAGCGCAGAAGGAGGAGGTTGAAGGTCGTCTGCCTGTTTTGGATAGGACCTCTGTAGACGTCCAGGTAATGTGTTCCCTCCGGCAGGTGGAAATATGAACCTGCAAGCTGGGACTTGAGTGGCACTGACATGCAGGGGGTGGGAAAAACTGCAGAGATGGAGATCAGAATGTAGGG
Organism: Camelus ferus; assembly: GCF_009834535.1. NCBI lineage: Eukaryota > Metazoa > Chordata > Mammalia > Artiodactyla > Camelidae > Camelus > Camelus ferus. The sequence continues at coordinate 9,420,964 of NC_045706.1, forward strand.
AAAAGGAACAGAGGAGCCAGGGATGGAATTCAGAGCATATGCACGTACGGGGGAGGGAGGGAGAAGAGGCGTTTCCCAGAGGCAGGAACGACCTCCGTGCACAGTTTTGTTCTTAGGAACACGTGCGCACGCCAGCAGACAACAGAATGCCGCCGTGGACCAATAGGCACTAAAATGTGCGTTAGAGGCTCTCTCTTTTCTAACATCCCCATCCTTCCACGTTGAGAAGACCTGGTTAGGGGGAGTTTCCTCCTTTCACGGTTAGCCCACTGCAGCGGAGGAACCATGAGTTCAGCCACCAGGTCTTCTCGATGGCCGGTGCACTTTGAGTTCTCGCTAAGTGCAGGGCGTTGTGCATGGCGCCTTCTGGGCACTGTCTCAGGTATCACTGTTCCTCGTTTGCAGGGGAGGAAAACGAGTGATTAGAAAGCCGAGTGCCCTGTCCTGGGTCACCCAGCTCCTAAGTGGCTGAGCTGGGACTCAGGCCTGTTCTAAGTCTGGCCTTTTACCATCCCCAGCCTGTCCTTGCCTCTTTTGAAGAGTTACCAGGGAGGGACAGAAGTGAGACTTCATGCTCAGATACCATGCAAGGCTTGGGGGGACAGCTAAGGGAATTGAAGGAACATCTGATTAGACAGGTGGCTTCCCACTTTGTACAATGAAGAGGGCTGCCTGCGGCCTAGGGCTGTCACCAGGACTCGGGGACAAAAATGTCTTGGGGGCAAAGGATTTGGTTTTCAGCACTGGAGATGATGTGTGTTCATTTTACAGGCGATGCTTCTGCAAGGCCACTCTCTACCTTTAAGACTGTGCTGATAAAGCTCAGGCAGATCCTGTTCATTCCTTTACCTCCTCCTGAGGCCCCTGTCCACCCCCACCCCCACCTTTTCCCTTCCTACTTGTGGGGATACAGAGAGCACAAAATCTTTCCACAGAGAAAAAGATTTCCCAGTGGTCTCGGTCTGTCAGCAGAGCCAGCTTTTTGATGCTGTGGTTTTCCCTGGAACAGCATGCCCTAGGAAGCCCAGAAGATCTTGAGAAGCGCCAGCCTCTCACCATGTCTGGCAGGCTTGTTTCCAGGAGACAGGAGGCTCAGGGCCTGGATAATCAGGTGACTGAGCACAGAAACTCATTGTACATCCCACCTGGGGTCGTGGGGCCACTTTGACATGACTTGTGCTGCCAGTTTCTGCTTCCTGGGCGCTGGATAATCTAATGGCGTATCTCTTTGGGAAATAGTTTTTAAACAAAGGGCTCAAATTTGAAGTTCTTGCTCAAGCAAAGTCGCCAATATCTGGGGGTTTCATGAAGATAGTCCTGTCCCGTACCTGCATCCTGGTGGTCCAGTGGGAATTTTGTTCCTCTGAACATCAGAGTTTGATGCTCCTATGGTGACCAGGAGAAAACTTCTTTTGTGACCCTCTTTCTCCCTTTTGGAGAACACTATTATTAACAGACTAAAATGCTACATCAAAGGGAGACTGGATGCAGACAAAATAGGAGCTAAATATTTCCACTTTTGGGGTTCAAATATTGGGTGATAATGGTGACTCACTCTTAAAAGGGTGCATTCTTAGGCATTTTACTATTTCGACATTTTAATTTTCTCATGGGCAACAACATCATTTCTTTTCAGACTCAGAGCTGTTTGCCGTGTTTCTCAAAGGCAGACCTAAATTATATGAGGGGTGGGCCTAAATATATAATTCTAAATGGTTACCATATTGGAAGCATTAACCATTATCCCATCTGATGGTGAGGAATGCGAGCCAGTCTAGAGTTTCTGGAACAGTCAAGCTACTGTGTCAGAGGTAGCTGTTAGTGGTTCTGGCCCCTGTGATACCGACAAGGAGGACTGTAAGTCCTGACTTGAGTCTGCAAGACACTCGACAACCGGTTGGAAGAGAAAGCTGCAGCCTTTCAGCCTGTTTACTTATCTGTGTTTCATTGCTCTGACTTCTTTTAGGCCCCCATTTTTATGTTGGCAGTATTTCTTGAGGTGGAGAACTTTCATCTTTATATTGTGCAGAGTATTTGTCTCCCCCCCACCCCCCGAAAGAACAAGTAGTACCCATGCCTTATAAGGCTTCTGTTTGATGTCCGGATTTTGTCTTCTGCAAGCCTGTTCTTGTAAAAGGGAAGCTTTGAGGCTGTCTGAGCTGAAGCAGCCAGCTCGGCCCCTGCCGTCTGGGTGTCTGCAGAGCCCCTGTGCTAGGACACACAAGGGTGGTCATTTCTGACTTGATGGCGGGGACCCCAGTAGCTTTATATCTTTCTACTGGTAAGTTTTGATGCCACCTAGACAGAAACTGTGCTGTAGAAAAGTGGGGGCTTCGCTCCTCCAAAGCCCCTACGCCCCATGGGTTACTGAAAAGTAACACCAGGTGTCCGTCGGTCCAGACTCCCTCGATTCTAACTGGTGAAAAGGACTTTGGTAGTGCTGTGTATCAGAGGAGTCTGCATTCCGTTCCTGTGGACAGAAAATGGGGTATTGGCCAGTTAAAATGGGGTAGTGGCCACTACGGGCCGTCTTGAAGACCAGGAGGGTGAGTCGACGCTAACTGGAACAGACACTTACTTGCTACGTGCCCCGTGTACTGTGACATTGCGGTGACATTTGCAGCTTCATTCTGTGTGTTTCTTCTGTCAAGACAGTGGCAGCCCCACAGCAATGATATTTATTCCTCTTGTGCAAGGTGGCAGGATGTCTGGAGGGCACCAGGAGACCGAGGCTGTTTTACTATGCTCGCGCCAAATGCTGGTGTTAAGAATTCCCGTGGGAGTCCCTGCCGGCCACGCCGTCGCAACAGGAAGAGCCTCCACTGCGTCTGCGCGTACCTGCTGGTTTTCTCCCTCTCCTCCTCCCCTCTCCTCTCCTCTCTTCCTCCCTCCTCCTCTCGCAGAGGGAGTTGTTTAGGGATTTCTTTCTCTCTTTCTTCTCCTTTCTGGAGGAATGTGTTTAGGGCTTGGACACCCCTGACTTTCTGAGATAGAGAAACCTAGGTGGGGGGGTGCATTCCAGGGGTGACCTCTCTCATGCGTCCTTGGAGCTGGGGTTTCCATTTCTTAGCTGCGATAAACTTGACCTTTGAAAGAACACTGATCCTGAGGAAACCCCAGAAAAGGCTGAATTTGTGAAACATGACGTCATTCGTTGTCCCCGTGGCATACTCTGCTTTTTTCTTCCTTAACAGTTTAAATCTGTCATCCGTTCTCCCTGAAACGATTGGACAGGGCAAGACGCGGGTTTCCCATCTGTTCTCTGTTTGCATTTGGGCGCCATTTCAAAAACCACATGGGAGAAGTTTATAGGCAAACATTATAAAAAGTGACAGTCTGAAGTGCTGCTGTGGCTGGCTTGGCAGCATAAAGTGTTACCTGAAATAGCTCCCTGTTCCAGACTCCCTCTCGCTGCTTCAATTGTCTCAGGACAGCCTCCTGATGACACTGGGGAGGAATTCGGCTTGGACGTGCGCAGTGAAGGCACAGAAACCACAGCCTTTGCTGACTTTTGCAAGACTTCCCCCTCCTAAGGCTCTGCTCACCTCCAGCAAGGACTGCTGGTCCCTGCGTTGATTTCCTGGGAGGTAAAGCTGGTAACATCAGCATGACACCACCCCGAGAGGTCATGATCTGCTGCAGTACTGGGGACTCGAGGAGTCAGGCAACCCCTGCCTCACTTTCTTCCTTTCCCCAGTCGAGGCCCCTCAGTTCTAAATTCCAGTAGCTCCCCAGGGATCACAGCTCAGGAGTTTCTTAGGGGCGGGAAGGAGACGCAGCTTAGGACAGGAATCACACACATGCTGTATGCAGTGGTGGCTGTTACTCAAACCCTTCACTTGTTGATGAGCTGTAAGGGTGCCCATCTCTCATTTTTTAATGTCAAACTAGTCCATTTATTGAAAAGCTGTGTGACAAAATGCTGCTGGCGCTATTCGGGTGTTTGAAACCTGTGGGGAGAAAGTTCAAATTGATGCAGTGAAAGAACGGCACAGCCGAGCTCTCCCCGCCGGTGCGCGACCTCAGCACATAGAAGCAAGTGCCTTTTCGTCCTCCTGGAAAGCAAACCCACGCCTTGTTTGTTTAGCACTTTGAGGTACAGTGACAGAGCGTCCAGCACTGGTGTGTGCGCTCCATGCTTCTCGCTCCTTTGTGGGTTGTAATTTGCATTATGAAAGATACAAGGAAATGTATTCTGTCTGTAGATGTCTCTGAAGGAGCACGTGGTGTGTAACAAAGCAGCTTCTGGAAACTTCCTCCCACTGTGTTTTGGTGAGAACTGATGAGGAAAGTGTTGGGCTGTGTGTTCAGCATGGATTTCTCCCCTTCTCTGTGTGAGAAAGGTTAAAAGTCTGCCACAGACCAGAAAAAAATAAGTGCAGGAAACTGTTAATGTTGCTAGGTATTGTTTAAATCTCCCAAGGAGTACTTTGCCCCGTGTCAACTGTCATATTTTACTGAGCAGGCCATGCGACTTGGTGGAGCCAAGGGGAGGCACTGGCCTGTGACACTGGAAGGCAATCAAGTCAAAGTTAGAGGGACAGTTAGGGGACCACAGAGACAGCGTCACTGATGTCAGAGGGGACTGGCCCGTTGTCCCCACGGAACAAGGTGAGGTCAGTCCCACTATGGAGGTGGACACAGAGCACTGGAGAACACGTAGGCAGGGGGTCACCCGGAGGATGGCAGCACAGAAGAGAAACCAAGCCCCAGTGGCCGCACGGGAGGGGCAGGGACAGAGCTGCTTCCACCGAGCAAGTGGTTTGGGCCCCAGGCTAAGTGTCTGTGTTCTTCGCGTCTTGGCCTAGGATGCCTGTGATGTAGGAACCCACACACGGGGCCGCGGGAGCCGCTGGGTGGCCTGGGGAGGATGGGTGTGTCATTCAGCCCCTCCCCACCACGTGCCCCACTTGCCCTCCCTGACCCTCTTTCTTCCTTCTCTTCTCTTTCTCCCCAACCTCTTCTCCCTTTCCCCCTCTTTCTATTCATTCACCCATTCTCCCTAAGATGCACTTGAAGTCCCTCTAGCTTATGCGTAGAGATTGCTAGCTTCTGCTGGGTTTCCCCAAAGATGCCTCAGTCCCCTAGCTGAGCCTGTTGTGAAATAATCAGCTGGGGGAGGGAGGCACACGTGCTTTCTGAATTCCCCACGGCAGTCACTGGTTTCAGACTTCGAGTGGCTTAGGTAGATGGCTTAATTGTGTGGGTGAACATCGTTATCTTGTTGATGTATTGGGGGAGTTATTTTACTATCTGTGAGGCTTATCATCTAATTGGGAAACTGGGTGATGGTTTTGACCTGGTTTTACTGGAAATAAAAACCACTCTCAGGACCTCAAGTCATCTTATGAGTCCTTTGAGCTGGTAGCCCATCATTAGTAAAATTGTTTTGTTATCTATGGAGATACAACTCTGAGTAGACTCTGATTGTCCTGTGAAGAGAGTGGTGCTCAAGATCATGGTAGTGTCTTCAGCCTTGAAGAATAACAGTCTTGGGCCCGGCAAGTTACGGTTGGAATTTGGTTCATAATAGTTGGCTTGTTGGATCCTCAAAATAATACCCTGTTTGGAGACATTCTTTCTTGTCATTCAGTAAGAAAGCTGAAGCCAAGAGGGTTAGGCAAGAGCAGAGTGGAATTGGAGCTCAGGACTTCACTCTCACCTCATGCAGGCAGTGCCCAGGCAACCAGCATCTCCTGCGTGTCCAGCCTGAACAGGACGTGGTCCTTACTGTGCTGTGTTACCTCTTGCTACAGCAGCAGGTGGCAGGTGTCCTTCTGGTGATGTTGGTCCAGCATCTCAGATACCCCTGGTTTCGGCAAGACTTTGTGGTTTACCTATTTCAGATGAAGGATTCTGAGTTAAAAATGCTTTCCTTTAAAAATGGAGAAATCATAATGCCACCTTTATCTGGAGAGATTTTTTTTCTGCTTCACATATGCCAGTGTCTTGTTCTGTCCCCGTCCAGCAGTCTTAGGGCCTTCCACTGCCTCCGCAAAAAAGGGACATGGCTTCCCCTGGTTGGAGGGCCAGGACAGAGCAGGTTGGCTGCATGAGTCCCAGGCTCTCACTTAAAGGAAGTGTTGCTGCTTCTGTCCAGCTGCTTCCCTGCTCAGTAATCTCTGGATGACCGGTTCCAGCTCAAGGGGACGCAAGTGCTGCGACATTCTTGGTGACCTGCTGACCGTGCAATGTGGTCGCGATAAATATCGATCATTTTATGACCCAGGCTAAGCCAGTGTAAATACATTCTAACATTGTGGGTGCTGTTTCAGTGATCAGCTGTTGGAGACCCAGGACCCCAAACGATATCTGAGCCTCGCTTTGAACAGCTGTAAACGGGGTTGGGTTAGGCCAGGTGGCCTTTGGGAGCCTGTCGGTTCTGATGTTGTATGACGCTGACTCTGGGATACTGGAGGGGGAGATGGTCTGAGATTTGGGGCCAAACTGACTTCCTTTCTTTTCCCCCTTTCCCCGCATTTCTCTTCCCCTCCCTTTTCTGCTCAGGATTCAGAGTTCAAAATATGTCTGTTAGTCACTGAGTTCAGTGCTGTTATGACTTAAATAGCCTTGAGAGGCCTCCTCTGAGGACTGTCCAACCAGGTCCCCAGCAGCATCTTTTTTTTTTTTTTTAAAGTTGAAGTGTAGTCAGTTTACAGTGTTGTGTCAATTTCTGGTGTACAGCTCAATGCTTCAGTCATACGTGAATATACATGTATTCGTTTTCATATTTTTTTCCACTGTAAGCTACTACAAGATATCGAATATAGTAGCCAAAAGCATCTTGTAAACATCACTTTGCCCTTCACTTCTTTCTAGAGAAGCCTTCTCTGACATTTCTATGCAACACGGCTTGGCAGACTTCCTGTAATGGGCAAGACTGTAAATATTTTAGGCTTTGCAGGCCATCAGGTCCCTGGTTCAACCACTCAGCTCCGCCATTGTCACACCACAGCAGCCCCAGACAATGTGTAAGTGAGCGAGCAAGCTTGGCTGCAAGCCTGTAAAACTTTGTTTACAAAAACAGGCGCTGGCTGGGTTTGGCCTGGGGGCCGGAGTTTGAGCCTTGCATCTCCGGATGTGCCGCTAGCCTGCTGTGTTCTTCTTCCTGACACTTAGGACCACCCCACACACTTTAGAGTTGTGTAGATTTCATATTTGTTGTCTGTAATTAACATCCCACAAGTGCAGGGAATATTTTATTTTCCTGCTGCTTCCTGGGCATCCAGAATAAAGCGTGGCCCACAGTAGGTGTTCGGTAAATAATTGTTGAATGAGAAAAACAAACTTTTGAAGAGTAACCCTCCTGTCAGTTGGGGCTCTCTGCCCTTGTTTCGGGGTGTGTTTTTCCATATTTAAATTTGTATTCTGTTTTCTTCCCTGTGTTGTGGTTATCTCTTTGTGTTGCCATCCTGTTGGCTGTCTGGGCCCTTCTTGGCGTGGATGCCTTGTGGGGGCTGCCCCTTTGGGGAATGGGCTGGTGGTGGCGGGGAGGGGGAGGGTGAGTTCTGGAGCCAGATGCTTGGCAGCCCTCGCTGGTCCTTCAATGCTGGGACTGAAACACGAAGTGACTTTATTTCAGTCTTCTGTGGGAGATTTGTCCAGACTACACTCAAAAGGACAAAACAATTGCCTTGCGACGCTGCCCAGATTTGGAGCTGTCCCGGAGCTGGGAAGCTTTGTGTTTTCCGGGCCTGGGACTCCGGGTACCATTCACAGTTCTCACTGTGAAGGATGAAAGCCGATTCATGGACCCTGGTGGGTCCCAGCCAGCAGCTCTGACTATTCTCTTCGAAGGCCCATGGTTCCCTCTCACTCCGTCTGCAGAGGCTGGGTCCTCCTGGGTCCCCTTTTGCCCTGCGTGTTTGGGGACTGTGATCCCGTTCCACACAGGCCACCTTCTAGGTGTGTGCCTGGGGCGGGGGAGGGGCGCACTAGGAGCCAGGAAACCTGAGCCCTCCTTCTAGGATCTTGGCGTCTCCTCGGGGGACAGGACATGCTCCTCAGGAATGTGGTCCCTCCCTAGGAGTGCGTGAAGTGGGCAGATGTACGAGAGGGGACATCCGCTTCACTCCGGGCCAGGGTGGCTGGTGGCAAGCTCTCAACCAGGAGGGCACTGCGTGATTTGGCCTTTGAAGGGATGGGTTGGGTTTGGCGTGGGGGTGAGGGAAGAAGGGGCAGCCCTCAGTTAGGAGACAAAGGCAGAGGCCTGAGGAGGCTGGGACTAGGGTGTGCGGTGGGGGCTGGTGGCAGGGAGGGGTCTAGCTTTTAAAATGGCATATTAGGCCTGTGGCCGTCACCAGCTTCGTTTCATGATCCATTTAAGTGCAATGGGGACCGCCTCTTGGCTGCCTGGGGCATTTCCCCCTTTTTGGTTTTGACATTAAGGCCTCCAGGCTTTCATCATTTTAAGAAAAATGGTGTGTTTCAGCTTACCCAGTACAGAGTTAAATTTCTAGACCAGCAATGTTTTCATCTGGGCCTGGGAATTTGAGGATTTCTTTTTAAGAAGCTCGGGTTTATGACCACAGGCAGAGTCTAGCAAAAATAAATAAAGGTGTGTGTGTGTGTGTGGAATGAAACCATTTGTAAGAAACACATCCTTACAAGTGACAAATGCTGCAGTGATGGACTTCCCTGGGTGTTACGGTGCAAGCAGGATTTGGACTGGCAAGCGACTTCAAAGTTTTCTTGTACGATATCCGGTATCCTTCCGTGCCGGGTTTTGAGTTTGTTTAACGCCCTCCAGTTTGTGGAAACCGAGTAGGGCAGCTTTGGCTGGGTGCTTCCTCTGGTTGGTTTCAGGTGCTCCTCTGCTCTTTGGTGAGGGCAGCTTCCTGGGGTGCGGGGAGAGGCAGATACCCTCTGGGGCCGTTTGCAAAATGTGAACCATCTCTCCTGGGAGTCAAGGGGCCTCCACTGACCGTTGTTGGACGTTCTCTCCTCTTCCTCCTTCCCATCTGTCTCCGTCTTCTCTCTCCCACCTTTCTGCAGAGCCACCAACCAAATACCAAATCTCCCAACCGGAAGTGTACGTGGCTGCACCCCGGGAGTCGCTAGAGTTGCGCTGCCTGTTGCGAGATGCCTCCATGATCAGTTGGACTAAGGATGGGGTACACTTGGGGCCCAACAATAGGACAGTGCTTATTGGGGAGTACTTGCAGATAAAAGGTGCCACGCCTAGAGACTCCGGCCTCTATGCTTGTACTGCTGCTAGGAATGTAGACAGTGAGACTGTCTACTTCATGGTCAATGTCACAGGTGAGTCGTCCAGCGAGCCCTCTGCTCTCTTCTCTGTAGCCGTTTTCTGGGTAAAGTGTTACTGGACAAGTGAAGTTACAGTGGGATCTGCTAATTGCATGCCAGGTGCAGAGCTTCACGGTTTGTGATCCATCTGTGTTTGAAGTTCTTCTGCAGGACCTGGTATATCAAGAGAGAGGCTGGGCATTCAAAATGACAGGGTTTCTCATGTGCAGATAACATTTTTCTCTTAAGACAGTGCACTTTTATTTAAGTAAACAACCCCCGCAACCGGCATCCTTGGCATGTAGAATACAGGATGGAAATTTGGATGCTGAAGATTTCCAATTCCTTTTATGAAAATTTGAGTTTCTCACCTTGACTTTTCCATGCAGTGACGGGGGTGCTGCACAGGCCCCCCTTTTGTGACCAAGTTTAAAGCTCTGCTTTCAGAATATTAGCAAACAGTCAGAAGGCCACACAGGACCTCAGTTTTCCGATGGACTAATTCCTTTCTTGAAGGAGACCCTGAGTGCTAAAAGATTGTGTTGGAAAGAATCTTTGGCTATTACACAATCAGTAAATTTGCTGGAGACTTGAATACTGTTTGAAGCTTAAAATCCATTTTCAGTATTTCCAATTTTATAGCATGTTTAAATAATGTGAAAGCAGAAAAGATTGAGAATTGTAATAGAGACCAACTGTCATCATGGAAAGAAAATTTAAGCCATTAAAACCATCTTAACTAAACATGGTCTCAGACTTTGCGCCTGGGTTCCTGGGTCGTCGAGTTCCCTATCCAGAGGGATTGAGTTGTAGATGATTGCAGCCTCTTGCTTTTGCAAAAACGCAACCATGGATGTGTTCTTTTGAATACAGATGCCATCTCATCCGGAGATGATGAGGACGACACAGATGGCTCGGAGGATTTTGTCAGTGAGAACAGTAACAGCAAGAGTAAGTAATTGCTGTCTCCGGAGGTCCCCGAGAGAGGAGAGCCTGGTGGGCAGTCCTGACTCCCAGCTGTCTTCCTGTCCACTCTTCGGGATGCTCTTGCCTGCGGTCCTCACCGTTCTCCGCTCTGTCTACGCTCTTGACTTTCAAATCTGAGAATAAACCAGTGTTCTGTGCACCCTTCTCTCCTGTTTGTCCTTTCTTATTGTGTCAGTAGCCTCTTTCTTTTGAATGCAGTTATGAATTTTCTTTCCTTGGTCTTCCTCTTCCCTCTGGTTTCTCACTGTTCGGAGATGTAAAGCCAGTAGAGCCATGTAATATCCTGGTCGTCTTCATAACCACTGAGGATGCCTGGCTTGACCCAGTGGTTCTCCACTGGGGGTGATTCTCCTCCTTCTCCCTCCCCGGGGACACACTGGGCGATGTTTGGTTGTGTCAGCTCGGGGAGAGGGGGATGCTAGTGGCATCTACTATGAAGAGGCCAGGGATGCTGCTCATATACATCGTTACAATGTGCAGAATGGCCTCACAATAAAGAATAATCTGGTCCAAAATGTCGATAGTGCTGAGATTGAGAAACGATGGCCTGGTAAAACATTATTGCATCCTGAGCAGAAATAAGGGAAGTGTGCCTTATTTTGCAGATAGAAAAGGGGAACAACAAATGCTGTTTGCGTATCTAAGGGCAGTTAACACTGAGCACCGACCCTAGGAGGTCTTTACTTGGTGAGTGAGAATGTGGCCTCTTGGACCTGGGCAGCATGGGTTCACATCCTGCTCTACCACTTCTGAGGTGGGCCACCTTGGGCAAGTAATTTAACTTCTGGGCCTCAGTTTCTTCAACTGTAAAATGGGAATAATAACAGTATTTCATGGGGTTGTTATGACGATGAGCTTGTATTTGTACAGTGCTCAGAAAAGTACTCGTGAGTGTTTGATAAAGAAGATCAAATGAATTGTATTTTCCAATAACATGGCTGGAATGTTTCCAGATCGCTTTACGTTGGCCACTGGCATTCTTTGCTTAGATGCTATGTTCCACATTTTCTCGAAGGACTTTTGTCAGTTTAATAAATTCAAACAAGACCTAAATAATAAGACAAATTGTTATTAAAATCGATGTTGGCTGGTACCTGGGATAATGGTTTGCTGAATTGGGGCATTGGATTTGTCCCTGAGTCTCCTAGCAGCTTGGGCAAAAAGAAATTTTTTGGCTTATATACTTTTCACTCTTTGGTGAGAAAGCTTGGGGCCTGGACCACTAGCATCAGCATTCCTAAGAACTTACTAGAAATGACAATTCTCATTCTGAATTAGAAAAACTCTGGGGGTGATTCTGATGCACAGTGAGTGTAAGAACTACTGGCTTAGGGATTCACACGGGCAGATCTGCCTCTAACACAAGTTTACTGTTAGAGATCTTATCCGTAATACAGTGGGTAATAAGGTGAGAGAGTGTCTTCCATTGTGATTTGCACCAGCCTTCTAATGAGGTGGTTGTTATTATTTTTGGTATTTAGTAATAAAACACTGGTACATTAAAAGATATCACTCACTTCTTATTAGTTCTTTGGCTCTGGCAGTGATGAAGAGGTCTGCTCTGGGCAGGCTCTGTTCTGGCTGCTGGTTCAATCCATGCTCGCAACCACTAGATAAGGAGGAAAGAGGCGTTGTTTGTGTTTTATTGATTGGAAATTTGTGATTCAGGGAACAAAAAGCAGAGAGCCGCAGTTGAGTCGTAGGCCTGTTGCATGTCTAATCACAGGCCCCTTTGCCAATACCCAGGGTGATGATGTGGGTGGAGGGAGGAGGCTTGCCGTTGCTTACAGCTCTAAAGTGGTACCCATGTGTGGGAGCCATTGCTATTGACTGTGACATCAGATTCAGCTCAGCTCCGTTGGCATGCCTTGGAACCGCGTTGTCCTGGTGATCGGTACCCTGCCTAATAGCGTGTTACCACGGAATAAGCAGGAAATAATAAAATGTAACAGTGAGGTATAGGGTATGTAACAAGAAGGCTGAGTGAATGTGTCTGTGATGACTCAGCAGGAACACCTGCCGTGGACCTCCAGGTTTTCATCCTGAACACTTGTCCTGACTGCCCAGTGTCCAGGTGAAGGCCAGGTAGTCCTGAGCTCCACTTAACAAATGCTGGCCCATGTTGAGTGAATTGCCACGCCTTCACCTTGCGACCAGGGTTCTTTGTAATTAGCTCTCGAATGACACCAACTCTGCCCCGAAATGGATGCTCTGCAGTGATTAAGGGCTGGTGTTAGCTGTACCAGGGAGATACTGCTGTCGGGAACTGCCTCTGTTTGGTGCCTGTGAAACATTAGACGCGATTTAAAGTGATAGCAGTTCTTAGCTGGCTACTTGGCCTCTGCCATCTGTTAGTGTGATTAGGCTGGTCTGATTCACAGGTGCAGCCTGGGGCAGCTGAGATTAAGCAGCTGTGGCCTGTGTGGACAGAGGAATGCCATGGCCAGGGTAATTGGCAAGGCGGTGAAGGGGATGTTGCCATTAAAACAATTTTTTGCCACCTCAAGTGTCAAATGCCTGACCTGATTAATAGGGAAAATTGTAGAAGCACCGAATTCTTTGCATTTCCAGCCACCTGGAAACCACTCGTGTGTCCAGATTGATTCCTTCAGTGTTTTCTGATTGTCTGGAAATGCCACTGGGGTGTGTTTGAAAGTTCCCTGTCAGCGAAGTTAACAGATGATGCTCCAGTGACCCTGTGCTGACAGTGACATTTCTGAGCTTCTCCGAAAAGGGTTCTTCTCTTTTGGGATTGGTTGATGTTAGTTCCACATCTTCTGACTTGAAAACTCTATTCCAGGGTATTCCCACTGCTGGTGTTACTGTTTATCTAATTTTTGTGGTTAACTCGAAGAAGGCAAGCTTATCTTCCTGGTAGAGTTCTTCTTAGATTCTACAGAGAATAAAAACTAAGGTAGCCAAATATAATGGCAAAAAAAAAAGTCAAAAATTAAGGCAGGATGGTTGAATTTTGGCCATGAAACTGGTATCCATTAACATCCAAGTCCAAGTCTGATTTGATTTCTTTATGAATGTCCTGCAATGTTTAGGTTGACCTTAACTCTTTCCTGGGAGACCCAGCTTAAAAGTGGGCTCCTCTGGAGAGGATTTCCTCGTTTGCACAAGCAGATTGAGTGGCTGGGAGTGTTCCATTGTCTCATGAGCAGTATTGCGTAGTATCTCAGACCTGCCTTGCCAGTAGGTTGCTTCTGGATCTTGAATGAATATTTTGTGGAATCACCGTCCTCACACGTATCTTCTGTGGAGCTCCTTGAAAACAGAGCAGTGTTCAGATTTGGTCTGCACATAAAGAGAATAAGCCAGTGTTTCTCAAAGAGTATCCCTTGGAACCCTAGTACAGAATACTTCTCTGCCAAAAATGAGTTGTGTTTTGAGATGAATTTGGAAAATACCTCATACTGTGACCTTTCTTGGGGACTTCCAGTGTCTATCAGCATAATACAAGTTCTGAGAAGTTCTGTAGTAAAACATCTGTTTCTTTTTGTCCTTTCCCAGGGTTTTCCAAACTTATTGACTATAAGACCCTATTTAAAATGTAGCATCTATTAGCATCCTGTTGCACGTGCTTTGAAAATCCCTGCAATGGACTGATTTGATTGATCTGGCTACCCCACCTCCCACCCCTACCCCCACCACTTTTGAGTCAAATTCTTCCATCACAGATGTGGAGGGCATTCTCCGGTCATATTTTAGCAGCTGACTAGCTGATGACCTCACACCTTACCAGTGCTAGACGTTTCCCTGAGCGGAACAATCCTGTGATGTCATTACAAGCCTGGCTGCCAGGAAATAATGCTGCTACATATGCCCTTTGGTGAAAGAGATTTTCTCCGGACAGAAAGTTGCAATTTCAAATGCTAATTTTTGAAATGCATCCAGGCTGAGGGTTTTGAAAGGTTCAAGCGTCATGCTTTAGCATAGGAAAGCATAACTTAACTAGTCCTTGCCTTCCCCAGGTACTAGGTATCTTAATGGGTTATCTGGCAGCAAATACGTAGACCTGTCCATTTTTTTTCAAGATACTTTTTAATGACCTCTAGCTTGTGTTTAAGTATTACTGTTTCTGAAGAGCTTGAGACTTAGTTCTTGGGAAGATCGTGATAGACAGAAGTTCAGGTTGGCTGCTTAACTGGAAGGAATTGATGGTAAGACAGCTGTACCAGGATTCTTGCTGTTGGAGTGGTTCTGTTGAGTGAAGAGAGAGAGAAGGTAATTTTCTATTTTGGTTTTATTCCTGTTGAGACCTGCAGCTGCCTGTACTCTGCGTCAGGGAGAAGGCAATTTTTTTTTTTTTTCTGTCTGTTTTTTGGAAGTAACGAGGGAAAATGATGGTACTTGGCCTGAGATTCTGAACTTTCACTGATGGTCCTGCTAATAGTAATAATTCACAGTCACCTTTGCTATAATTGGGATTTTACTTGGTAGAGATTGTGTCTAAGTTGGCAAATGCTGTTTTTTTCACTGTGTTGCAGTTGCCAGGAATTGAAGAAAACAAAGTTTTAAAAAATGCACCAGCTTCCTATGGTTTTTTGAAATGTCTTTGGAATGAAAACCTCATCATACATTGGCTAGGTTGTTTATCACAAACACTGGTGATAGTGTTCCATCCATTCGGCCGGATTGACAATCCTTTCTTTCACGGCTTCCCCTCTGGTCAAACAGCATCACCAGCGACTGGAAGGTTCTCTTTTGAAGGCAGATCATGGGAACTCCCACGGGCAGCTGGTCTCCCAGGGGACTCAGGCACTTCACATGTGGGTCACTTGTCTGGTTTGTTTTAATGTCTTTCTTATCAAATGACCTGCTGTTCAGCATGTTGTTGCTTTAATAAGATGTCTCAGATAAAGAAATCCCCATCCCCCCCAGTCACACCTCCACTCACATCTCCATCTTTTGTTGGATTTGCTTTCTCTTTCTGTATGCAAAACTGAAAACAGACGAACTGCAGTCTGCGGCAGGGGTGGGATGGAGCGCTCAGAGACATCTCCTCCCTCATCAGGGGTCAAAGCATTGAAATGTCCTGATTAGTGATATTTTTAAAGGCCCTAATTATAGACTTAAGACAGAGGCCTTAGTGGAGCTTTGGGGAGTTTGTGAGACTTAATCTAGGAGCTGAAACAGGCTGTGTTTTTATTTTTTTTTATTTTTGCACCAATAAAAATATAGTTGGCAGTCATCAGTGGCCACAGCGCACATAAATCTTGAGCTTTTGACTTAATTTCCATGGGAGAGTTCAAAGGGCAGTCTGGAGTGGTTGAAAGAGCTCTGCTCAGGGAGCTGGGGACTTGGGTCTAGCCTCAGCCCAGCCTCTGGCCGTGCGACCTTGATCACGTCACTTAACCTTTCTGCATGACATTGACCACACCGGCCGTTGGGCCAGATGGTCACTGGGGTCTCTTCTGGTACAGTGGTAATATGATTCTGTGTTTTTCCTTTAAACTGCTGGGCTGTAGCCTCTCTTTTTGGTTAGAGAGAGAGAGGAGGGAAAAAGACCGTAAACCTTAGATGTCAGTGTCGGGACAAGTAAGAGTCTTTGTGGCAGTGGGCTCAACAGCCCAAGTTTTCCCCTGAAGTTTAAATTGCAGGGTCAAAATAAATCCTCTTATCTGGCCATTTATTGACAGAATCAGTATCTGTGTGGAATATAGGTACTTGGAAAGAATGTTAGGACTGGGAGGGGCCTTATCAGCACATTCAGTTCAACTCCCTCATTTTATAGCTCAGGCTTTTAATAGTTGTCCTTCTGGTTCACCCTTCCATCCATCCATCCATCCATCCATCCATCCATCCATCACACTAGAGTTCCTGCTCCATGGTTTGAAGATGACTCAGGCTGCACCGTCCAGGTGATCCACTCTTGTTGGTCAGCAGACCTTGAGGAGTGTGCTTTTCATTATGGAAACACCCTGCTGATGGAATCACACATAAATAACCAAGAGGTGGCTCAGAGATGGAATAATGAATCTTCTCCTTAATCTGCTCAGCCAGCCGCATCTTGAGACTTCTGTATTAAATTAAAATTGTACTTACTTAGCATTATTCCTAGTGTACAGTACCTGTTTCAGTGTAGAACATGATAATGAGTAGGTATGCCAAACCTTGGTGATGGGATTTTACTGGTTTATTTTGGCTGGGTCTTACTGTTCCTTTCACTTGCTTGTTTTTAGTATTTTATGAGTAAGTACATCTTTCTTTTGCTACCTCTGCTGCATCAGGAGATCTGAGGATGTCAGAGCAGAAGGGGCCATACCGATCCTCCAGGTCAAATTATTTACTCCTAAGTATAATTCATTTTTTTTTAATGCCATCAGGGATTTATACCACAGTTCCTTCTCTATTAATTATGTCCCTAACATTATGGAAGACCAAGTTGATGTCATACATGTCTTCCAAGCAGTGTGGTGTGACCTTGGCCATCCCTGTTGAGCACCTACTGTGTGTTAGGGTCATCTCTTTGTAGATCATTAATTTGTTCGGTGAGTTTCTTCTCCAAATGAAGGTTGTTAATGTGGTTCACAGCCTTGGGATGAAAGATGACTCCTTAGGCAGAGAAGCTTTTCAGGAGCCTTCTCCCTATTTCTCTCCAGCTCCATTGTCCTTCTTAGGAGGGACCTGGTCTTCCCATGTGTCCAGACTGCAAGCAGAGCCGGAAATATTGAAGACAGGAAGAGATTGCAGAGGACATGGGGCCATTGATGGCGGCGACACAGCAGGGCTGTGCCTACAGTGCGATTATTTTTGTAGCTCTTCCAGGTTCTTCAAGTTTTGCATAAAACTAGCTTATTTCAGGAAGAGCCACTGTAAAATAATAAAATAACCTCCCCCTCTAGCACCATGCTCTTAAAAAGATTCGTGTGCTTGGCATCGTAGAGGAAGTCTTCATCACAAAAGCACATTGTGCCTGTGTGACGTTTAGCACTCACCCCGAGTGAGGTTGGATAAAGGGTTGGGGGTGACCCAACACTGCCACACGTGGAACCTCGAAAACTTGGCTTGACAGCCCTTTCTGTTGAGTCGAGATTTATCATTATTCAGGGAAGGCGAATGTTGTGAATTCGGGTTTCGAGCGATAGTCATGTTAGTGATTGGCTCCTACATCGTGGATTAGATTTTGTGGCGCCCCGCCCACCTGCCATCTCTGAGACTTTAGATGAGGAACATGGCCGTGTGTCTGTTTTGCACAAGCAGGTTTTATAGGTGCAGTTTGGGTGATTGAAATTTCACCCTGGGGAAGTGGCTACCTGCCAGAAATTCCAGCAGAATTCTTTCACCCTTGTCCTTAAATCATTCCTTAGGCGCCAAGAAAAAGGTGCTGGTTGCCAGGGCTGCTGTCGCCACAGGCCAGGACCGTCCGGGCTCATGTGGTCTGGGGTGATCCCCTGCGGGTTGCAGCCTCACCCAGCAGCTTAGCCCAGCGAGAGGGGAACAGAGCCACATTCCTAGTTCCTAAAGCTCAGTCCTACTTTTCGGCCTCGGGAATGTAGAAAGCATGCCTAATGGTATGTGCGCACTTATCTATTGATTTCTTTTATGTAAAAAAGAAAAGACATTCCACAGGATCATTGCAGCCGTAATTGATGCTATCTGAAAGAGTTACTACATTAATATTTAGCTAATTCACATGAATAGGCTATTGTGTTTACTCAAACAGATGACATGAGTGCAGACACCTGACAGCATGAGGTATGCTTTTCATTTAGGTCCGATTTGTAAAAGTCTTTGTGTAGCGACAAAGCTCATTACTTATTTTGGGCTCTTAATGCTTTCTTTTTTCGTGGCTGTGGATGGATTGCTCTAAGTAGAAGCTTTTAAAATGAAAGGTGATTGAAATTGTTTCAGCATATGCCAGACCCTGGGAGACTTGCGATAAATAGGAATCAGGTACTCCCTGGGGAACCCTCAAAAGAATAGGTGTGTTATGGGCGTTTGACACCCCAAGTCAAGTGGGTACCAAGTTGCTTACTCATTACAGATGCAGCTGGATTCAGACAAAAGAACGCAGCCCTGTTCCTTCTCCCTTGTCCCCCCTTCCACATTCCCTCTGGTCTTTCTCTGTCTGGTACGCATGACTGACAATTTTGGCCTCACTTTGCTCTGTCTTGGCATCATGTCGACACCACCTATACCCCACTACCTTGACACTTAGATCAGCAGAAGGATAAAGAAGACACAACCGTCCTTGTTAAGAAATCCCAGCTCTGCATTTTACAGCAGGTTTCAAGAGCAAGGGTGAGGCAAAGAGGGGTAGGGTGTTTTGGAAGCGGTTTTTCCACTTCCTAATTCTACCATTAACAGCCTGGCTGTTAAGTGAAGGGCATCGCTTCCCCAGGAACGAGCTGCACCATCCACAGAACTGAGCAGGAAACTTCTAAATCCGCATCGGAGACAAAAGCCCCTTCGTACGCCCATTTTGCCTCTGGTTTGTGGAGTGTGTGCGCCATTCCTCAGTCTAGCCTGCACCAGAAATAAGCAGTAGTGGATCAGTCTTTTAGAATTTCAGTGTTCTAGAAGGTTCCACAATATTTTAGAATGTTTATGGCCCTGTTGATGGATGCTTTAGGCGGGAACACGGGGATTTTGGTGGCTCAGACAGAAACATACATGTGAAGAGTTACATCGCTGTACAGGATTTCACTGGAAGTCCTGGGCAGTAATGCAGGAGGCAGTGTGCCTTCAGTCAAGGTTGTCTGTCCTGGACTCCAGGCCTCCATGCAGAGAGGTTAAAGATACGGATTCCAGTGCCTTGGAGAAGCCGATTTTTACTAGCCGTGGAAAGTAGGGGAGACAGTGGGCTCTGGAATCCAGCCAACTGCCTTGACTCAAATCCTGGTGGTGCCTCTTCCTAGCTTTGTGGTTTGGGGTAGATTATGTAACTTCTCCATGACTCAGTTTCCCCATTGTAAACAGGGATCATAACAGTGCCTTTCTCCTCGGATTATTGTCAGTTTTAATGTGTTAAACATGTGAGAGCTTTTGCCGCCACATCTGCCAATAAGAAGGACTCAGTCAATGGTGGTCATGCGCCGTTATTAGCAGGCCTGCAGAATTTGTGGCTGTATTTCCGATTGATGTTACAACTTTTATTTAGAAAGAATGTCTTTCCTTTGGTAATTCAAAAAGTTATCTCCTTCTTTGGGTTTAAAAAAATCACTACTACCCCTGTCTTTGAGGGCTATCTTTAGTGTTAATTGGGAGACGCCTATTAAGTTATACCCCTAGACGTGGTGGTAGAATTACCATGTTCACAACCACCACTGGAGAGAGGGGAAAAAAAAAAACCTTTTTTTCATTAAAAAAATTGAAATATGTTTAGTAATATGGTTTGTTGGCCTGTCATATAAAGTACTGTGAAATTAACTATGCCTCCGTGAATTATTTTATCCTATTGAGATGGTAAGTTATACTATTGATTACCCTTTAAAGTAAAGTGCCAATGGGTAAGTTGACTTTTTAGCATGACTTGTTTAGGTGTAAATGTAATCATTCCATAGGCGGAGCAATCTAAAATGATATATTTTTGGAGGACTCTGCTGTTATTATTGTATTTGTTGTCACTGTGTGTCTAAAGTAGCATTTTAAACCATGATTCTTGAATTTATATTCTGGCACTGAGAACAAGGGTTAGAAGGTACCTCCAACACTTTTTTCCCTGTTAATAGACATGAACTATCCAGCAGCCCATCTCCAGGGACCTTCTGTGAGGCCAGCTGGATCAGACTTCAGAAAATGTTTCCCTAATGTAAACATTACCCAAAGGTTTTGAAAACATTGGGTCATTCACTTACAAAATAAAGTGATCTTACCTGTCAGGAGTTTATAATGGGTATGAAGCTCTCCATCCATATACATTATGATGTTGTTTTCCAAAACAGGAGCACCGTACTGGACCAACACGGAAAAGATGGAAAAACGGCTTCACGCCGTCCCTGCAGCCAACACTGTCAAGTTCCGTTGTCCAGCTGGGGGGAGTCCAACACCAACTATGAGGTGGCTGAAAAACGGGAAGGAATTTAAGCAGGAACATCGCATCGGAGGCTATAAGGTAGAATGAAGCTTTCAAAATAATCTATTTCTTAAATTTTTATTTCTTCGTTTTTTTAAGTAGTCAAATGTTAGCCGAAACTAGAAGGAATTTTTTTTAAAAGGTCAGTAATTATCATAATTGATTGCTTCAATATTTGATATTTCTAGAAAGTTCCTGGACTTGCATGTAATTGTAAAGTACAATCCCCATTTACATTGTTCTTTGTATGAAGAGAGTTTAATAACAGAAAGGTCGAAAGTTGAGAGTCTGTTTTCTATATGTTTTATGGTCTGTAAAACTAAAACTGGAGCAGAATTTGAGAAGTGTAAGTACAGTTGCCCTATTCAAGGAGGATTGTATGAATAGTGGTTGGACTTGGATGAGAGACTGGAGTGTGAAATATTACTTATTAAGAGAGAATGCTTCCAAGATGACAGAGGCAATCTCCTTGTCCTCCATCCTCAAGGATTCTGAAGAGACTGTTACAGAATGTGGTGAAATACAGTCTCATCACTCTGGTTGAGGCTGAAATTGACAACCATCTCCCTGAAGATGCCTGTTTATGCCTTTGTTCATCCATTCAGCAAATGTCAATTGAGTGTCCTTCAGGCAGGGACCGTCCTAGGCTCTGGGCAGAGCACTGCACTAGCTCATTGGGGCTCCTTGTCTGACAGAAAGGCAGGCAAAAAAACTGGCAATCAGGACACTGATATGGGTGAAGTTAGAAGAATGTGTGGTCCCATGGATGTGCAGGGAGCAGTGGTGTTGGCTCCTTGTGGTACTAAGATGAAGAACATCAGAAAAGGATTCTGGGCTGAGTTTGAAGGAGAGTTGTCTCAGAAAGAGTGATGTGAATTCTCCAAATCATTTAGTGTGGAAAGGGAGAACTTGAATTTAGTATATGAGGAAGACTTAAGGAAACTTACTGAGAAACTCTTTGGTGCATTTGAAACATGAACAGATGTATTAGTTACCTATTGCTGTGTAACAAATTACTCCAAGACCTAATAACTTTAAACAACAACATTGACTCTCTCACAGTTTCCATGGGTGAGGAATCCAGGTGCCCCTAAGCTGGACTTCTGTCTCAAGGCCTCTCACAGGACTGTAATTAAGGCCTCGTTTAAGGCTGGGGTCTCCTCTGAAGGGTCACCAGGGAGGATCTGCTTCCAGACTCACTCACTGTAGTTGTTTTCAGGTTTAACTTCCTTGCAGGTTGTTGGACTAGGGGCCTCAGTTCCTCGCTGGCTGTTGGCTGGAGGCCACACTTAGTTCCTTGCCACGTAGGCCTCTCCGTAGGGTGGCTCACAGCATGGCAGCTGGCTTCCTGATGGGGAGCAGACAACACGGGCCAGAGAGAAGGGTTGAGAAGACAAGTCACAGCCTTTGTAACCTAATCATGGAAGTGCCATCCCACTACTTTTGATGGGTTCTACTGTTAAGCAAGTCACCAAGAACAGTGATTATCTGAGGACATGTGTATCAGGAGACATGGGGATTACTGGAAGCATCAGAGAAACCTGCACAGTGGGTACAACAGAGTATTCATTAACTCAGGCCCTAGGTCCTTAAGAGCCAAGTAGGGGAGGGTTTCTTGGTGGCAGCAGTGTGATACCCAGGAAGACTTTCCTTGGTGTACCTCTCACCTGTATTAACATGCTATCATCACTTTAGATGGCACGTGAGCCCCTCCTCCATTGGTGCTGTGCTCAAATGCTTCTCTCTGCATAATAGGTCCTGGAGCCCTTTCCTGAAATACCATCCCCAGTAACTCATCTTGAGAGCGTTAGTCATTTCTTCCGCAAGGACTTTTGACTTTTGTCTTAACGTTGAAAAATTACTTTCTAGAGGCCAAAACCCAGAGGATAATTGGGAAAGCCTACGAGTAAATTTCTGAGAGCACGTGTAGGCAGTTTGTGTGTGAAACAGATGGGAAGCACATATGCAAGGTGGACGCCTTTGAAGCTGTGGAGTAGAAGTCCTGGAGTTGTCTTCCATGACTCCTGCTCATTGGTGGAAATAGTAGGTGGAGGATGATTTGTCTCTTTGTTCAGTTCTTTGACTGATACAGTGAAATCAGAGGCTGGCCTTTTTCTTTCTTTCTTTTTTTTTTTAAAAACAATGAATAGACAAAGATTTCATTAGGTGATGCTGGTTGTAAAGGAAGAGTTAAACCCCTCAAATCAGGGCCCCTGGGATTGTTCTAACCACCACATGTTCTCTGAAAACATAATTGATGCAGTTCCAATGATTTATTTAAATACAACATAAGTATAAGAATGGTGGTCAAAATCCTGGTGGTTAACTCATTTCCTTCCTTAAGACAGCCTTGGAAATAAGTACAAAGGGTCGATGAGCCTCCAGAAACTCCTGGTCTCAAAATAAATAGGACCAACATCATTATTATGGGTAAGGAGCTTTTTTGCAAATCTGAATTAGTGATTACAAACACGCAGAAAGACTAAGGGTGCCTAATGAGAAAATGCTGCTTGATTTTTAACAGGTGCAGTTCAGTTTTGATTATTGATGACAACATTCTGCTAAATGAAGAGCAGCTATGCTCTAAAAGCAAAACTGAGGAACCTCCAGCAGAATACCGTTAGCCTCTCCCCAAGGAGGCACGGATGACCAGAGTATTTCTGTTGTTTGATGTTGGAGTCATTTCTGGAGTGAAAGAGAAGTGGAATTCGTGTGGGGACAAAAATCTCAAATCTGTTTTGCTTTTAAATGAAAAGGGCGAAGGGGAGGGGAGTACCACACGTTCTTAGGAACATGGGTTGCTGGCTGGCCATGATGAGGGTGCATCTCTTGTCTGGCGGGGCTTTCTCTTTGGAGAAAGAGGCTGGGACAGTGGGCCTGAGTGGCCTGGTGGGTGGGGTGGTGGTCGCCCCAACAATGCAGAGGTAGCCTGGATTCAGTAAGGGGTTTTCACAACAGTTGTCGTGCCGGGCATTTGTTTTGGGAATACTGGACACTCAGAAATTCCATTGAGCCCCAGAGCCTTCTGGGACTTGAAAGGGAAAAAGAGAGATCCATCATCTCTTGGGAAAGCATAGTTACCTAAAGCATAAGCGTTGTTAATGATGTCTTAGACCCTCCCTAGGTCCCCAGGTCGTGAAGTCACTAAAGGTCACAGAGGCTGACACCTCTCCTGCCCACCTTGGCTCATGGGGCCTGAACAGGGGCAGAGCAGGGAGCAAGGTCCTGACGGGGGGTGTTTCCCTCTGACGTTTGCTTTGTTACTTACACACACGGTGAAAGAACCGTGCCTCCGATCACCTGACGTGAGGGAACCATTTCGTACAATTGTAGTTTCCATTCCGTAGCCCTTTACTCCAAAGCAAGACCTAATTGTCACCTGAAGGGCCAGAGTGGCGTCTAAATGTCCCCCCCCCCCACTGCCAGCCCTTAGCCTGCTTATTTAATGAAGAAGCAAAGTGTCAAGTTTTCCAAGATGTATTTTTCCAGAAAGCAGGACCTGAAAGTTTCCACAAACAAATGTGTTATTTCTGTGGTTTTTTTTTTTTCCCCTTCTTCATAAATCTAATTCCATAAACCGTGGTCATGCTCCGGTGGCCCAGCTGTCTGTCGAGCCCCTTCTGCCTGTTTCTGGGTCGGGCACTTTGGCCCTGGTCTGCTGCTTTATGTATATGTGGCCACTGAAGGGAGAAGGAACACAAAAAACCAAAACAAAGTCAAAGAGAATTATGAATTAGGACAGAAAGCTCATTTTAATTAAAATGGCCCATAGAGCTCTTTGGTGTCCTGTGATTCAGTCTTATTTATCAAAGAACTCATGCTGAGCCATTCTTAGGTGATTAAGAGTCAAATTATTGTTTTTCTTGGTATGTGGGCAAAGGCTGGCTGGATGTTATTAATTTATTTATAATGACAAAGCATGACTTGAAGCAAAACTATATCTCCCTAATTGTGCTGACGCCTGGGCTTTTACATCAGTCTGGACAGTGGGCAAGTTGCTTAAGCTCTGGGCTTCACATCACTTATCCTTAACATGAGAAGGTGGGATAGGAAATCTCCATCGTCTGATCCTTTCCAGCACTAAAACCTGTGATTTAGTAGCATGACCATAACCCAGCATCAGCCATTTTTCATCTTAAACAACAGCATGTATTTTTCTTTTTAACAGAGGTTGCCTTTCAGGCTGGATATTTACTAGGGCTCTGAATAGTTATTACAATCAAATGTAGAAGAGTAAGAAGATGACTGAGATAATTAATAGATTACCTCAATCCCTAACTCTTTCCTAGGTAGGGTATGATTTAGCATAGAGGAGGTGAGTTTTGCTAAAAACCACTGTCATGCCACTTAACTAACTGCATAAGAACCAAGAGAGATCACGGGATGAAGCTCTCCCTCAGCATGGCCCTGAAATTGGCACAAGAGCCCACGGCATCCGAGAGGTTAGAATTCTCATGGAGCCCCTCTGCAGAGGGAAGCGTTGTAGAGTATGGACTGTTAGATTCCAAGTATATTTCAGGTCCGAGAAAAGACAACTCAAAAAAATTTCTTATAGTGACAACTAAACTGGTTGTTTTGATGCCTTGGTTAGATTTATATTTTCTAAGTTATTAAATGTTATGCTTAACACCAAAGGATGTTTGTTTGGAAAAATCACTATGAATATACTTTTTAATATACTTTGTTGAGATTTTTTTCAGTCAAGACATTTCTGCTTTAATCCCAGATCGAGCATTCTGTGATGAAGAGCAGGTGTATTTGGGATTCACCAACATGTACTGACCGCTTACCTGGGTCTTGACTGTTCTGGGTGCCTGCTGTGTATCATGGCGCTCTGTCCCCTGCACAGCCCAAGGAAGGGGGCGCTGTTCTTTTGCTCGTTTTAGAGATGGGGCTTGTCATGTTGCTTCTAGGTGGTGGAGCTGCCCTTTGGACCCAGGCAATTTTTGCTCCAAAGTTCATGGTCTTATTAAACTGCTTTCTTCAAATGGTGGTTCCATGTTTTATTTAAAAAAAAAAGAAGCCCACCATTATAATAAATGAAAAACACTGAAGGAGTAAATGGCTTCCCAAGAACATACAGATACCCATTGGTGTAAGGTATATTGTCGAGAGCAAAGTTGGTGGTGTGACGCTGTTCTTCTAGCTTCCATGACCTGGTGAGATTTGTGTGTGTGTGGTAAAAGTATAATGTAAAATTTGCCACTTATTTCCAAAATTTTTTCATCACCCAAAGTAAAACTCTGTATCCATTAAGCATTAATTACTTAATCTTCCCTTTCCCAGACCCTGGTAACCTCTAATCTATTTTCCATCTCTGAATTTGCCTGTCTAGGTGTCTCATATATTTGAAATCACAGGAAACTTGTCCTTTTGTGTCTGACTTATTCCACTTAGTATGTTCAAGTTTTGACCATGTTATAGTATAAATTAGAACTTCATTCCTTTTTATGGCTGAATAATACTCCATTATATGGATATACCACATTTTGTTTATTCATTCATCTGTTGATAAACACTTGGGTGTTTTCCACCTTTTGGCTGTTGTGGATGATGAAGCTATGAACCTTGGTGGACTAGTATCTGAGTCCTTGCTTTCAATTCCTTTGGATAAATACCTACGAATGGAATTGCTGGATTGCACGGTGATTCTGTTTAGCTTTTTAAGGAAGGCCATGAAATTTTTTGAGTTAAGTTCAAAAGGCAGTGGATGCACCTTTCTGGGCACCGCCAGGGAACAGGCATCTAAGAACAGCCTTGCATTTTGTAATTTACTTCCCACCTCCCCTGGTCCACTGTTTACTGAGTAGAGGGAAGAGTTTCTGCCACTGATCCTTGAAGATCAGAGCTCGTCCAACTCTTGTTCAGACACCTCCTGAAAAGCAAACTTCTTGGAGTTGAAGCATTAAACAGCTATTTGCCTCCACGTCTGTGTGGTGATAGGCAGCAGTTGGTGCCACAGCCCTTGGCACATGTAAGCTCAGGTGGTGTGTACACATCCTGGAGTGATGGTTTGAAGTCCCCCAGGAACCAGCTGAAAATAGGGGTCTGGAGTGGGATAGTAAGGTTTTAATGCATTCTAATAACAACTAGTCTGTGTTGAACTGTAGTTCATGGGTCATCTTATAAAGCCCAGGGTGTAAAGGGATTGCTGTCCTTCTCCATAATTTGGGCCCTGATGCTGGTGGAAGGAGGATTACCATCATACGAACACAGCGTTCATCGCCTTGGCCCAGAGCTAAACTTTCCATCCAGCTTCTGGATATTTATTCTGCTTGTTATCAAACACCTGGGTATTTGGAAATGTCCAGAGTTTTTTGCAACGTGGAAAGCAAACATCCAGGTGACAGCTGGGTCTTTGGCCTCCCACCTTTCACCTTTTGGTGTCACACAGACTCAGTTGACATTCCCAGTTGTCAGCTGAAGGCTGGGGGTTTAACATGCAACCGGGAGGCTTTAGGTAACAGGAATTCCAAAGAAACCTGTCTGGGCCACCTTTTGTCTTTAGAATGACAGCAGGTGGAATGTTTGTGGATTCAGTTTTATTACAAGTAAGAGAGTTTAGGCTATTAGCTTCAGTTGGCTTGGTTGCAGCGTTGAAGTGTATTTTTTTAAAGTCTTTAGTGAACATAGTTTTGAAACCCCACGCTCTCTCGTTTTGGTCCTTGGCAGATGAAAAAATACTGATGCATTCCACAAAGATTTGGCCCTGAGCAGGAATGAAAGGAAGGAGTTGCGCTGTGTTGGTTGATGCAGGGTTTCTCCTCTCCCTGGCTTCCGTGTTCGGTCGGCCAGGCCGGAGAAGTCAGAGATGCTGCAGGGCGACCGCTGCCCGAGGGAGGCGGAGAGAGACAGTTTTATTTCACTTTTTTGTTGTGCGTGCGCGAGATTTCTGTTTAAATTTGAGAAGTGAAAATGCAAAGAGTAAACATCCTTAATCCCACTACTTAATTATATAAAGTGTGTTGCTAATGATTTAATATATTTTCTTTATGATTTTACCTGTGTGTTTACAAGTCATGCTTACAGATTCGGGCCTATGGGTACCTATATGGTTGTGTGTGTGTGTATTTTTTTTTTTCTTCCACAAAATGAAATCAGGGGTATATATAATTGTATTCAGGCTACTTGTTTTATTTATCAATAACTATTAATAGTGTTTTACCAGGATTGAGCATAAGAATACCTCATTCTTTTTAATGACTGTATGCTCTTCTTTTGGAATAAACTCTTCATTATTAATGAGTCTCCTCTTGATAGATCTCAGTTTTCTCTGTTACAAACTGATGCTTGAAGCATCAGTCCTGTTATGTGCCTTGAAGTAATCGTGCTATTTTCTGTGTAGGCCTGATTTCCAGAAGTGGAATTAACTGGGTCCGAAAAACAATGTGCATTGCTAATTTTAACAGATATAGCAAATTATTTTACAGAAGGGTTTTTCTCACCTGCTGTTCCTCTTCTCAGTTTGAGTCTCTGTTCCCCCCCACCGTCACCGAATACTCAATGACGTTGATCTTTCTAATTTTTGTTAATCAGCTGGTGAATAACAGTGTCTCATCATTGTTTTAATTTGCATTTCCCTTCTCTTTAATGAGGTTCAACATCTTTTCATATGTTTATTGGGTATTTACATTCCCTCTTCTGTGAAAGCCAAGGTGGTTTATGTGCTATTTGACCAAACCGAGCATTAAAAAGCTGAGAAATTGAGAAAAACCGTGTTGAAGATGACATCTTAACATTTTTTGCAGTTTCTTTAGGTTTACACTGAATCTTGGCAGTGGAAACAGAGTGTTTATAAAAACACAGAGATCTTTGCGCCTCTGTTCCCCATCTTTGGAGAGTTACTGTTTGTAGCTTGTCGTTAAGCAACCGCTAGTTAATGGTAGGATGTCCCCTGCAAAAGTGTCTGTCTCCCTGTTGGCAGCTACCAAGGGCATCCGTTCGGAAAATGCCACAGCTCATAAAATTTGGGATTGGTGGTATGTCAAGGAATCAAATCCTGGAGCCATGGTGTAAGAAAATAAATATTAACAGGGCTGTGTGGGGCACTGTTGATTGAGTACCAAGGTCCCTGGAAGGGGCAGAAACACCCTGTTCGGTAAATGTGTTTCTCATTGGGAAAGCATTTTATAAATGCTGACGTATTAACATTATTGTAGTGCATCTCTAGGAAGTAAACACTCAGGGAACACATGCCCTTGGAGAGGGATCTTACCGTGGAATGCCACAGCCCCGGCGAAAGGCTGGAGCTGACCATGTGCCCTCGGATTAAAAAAAAAGGCAGCGGCATGCCAGGCTGCACTGGCCAAGATTTAATGTCTCGGGCCGCGGCAGACGCTGCCCTCCCTGCGTGGTTCAGGTCAGCTCCATTTGGAATACGCTCTGTGCCAGATCTGGATCCAGGCACAAGAAAGACATTGACAGTTTGGAAAGGGTCCAGAGTCAGGCACTAGCCATGATTAAGGGCTTATGGGCATGACATTTGAGAGGGGGCTCAAAGAACTGAATATTTACAGCAGGGCTAGATGCTGGATTACGTGGCTTGGTGACGTTAGGGCCTCAGTTACCGTCCACGTGACTGGTTCCTCAGAGGCCCCAGGGTCCCATTCCTGATATTTCTGAGAACTTGGGGAGAGGGAGGGTCCCACTGTGGTTAAATCAAGGAGCTAGGTACCTGCCTTTTCCACACTCTGAGCCTACAGCCCCTGGGTAGCCCCCAGGGGGCCAGGATTTAGATAGACAGTTCTCCTTGCCCTGGAAATTTTAGCATCCGCATCTTGTCCTCCTTCTGAACACTCCTTCTATACATTCCTACCAAGAAGGAGCTTGTCCCACCTAGGAGGAAACATAGCCTCTTGTTTTGATTCTCGTAAAAGTCTGTGGCCCAGCCAAGAGCAGAAAGCAAGTCTTTGCCAATGTAGAGAGTAAACTCCATTGTAGGTCTGTTGCCTTTGAATTCACTTACTGGCAGGCATGTCACCCATGACAGATGATCTCCCCACCACCAGCTCCATGACGTTAGACTCTGCAGCCACCTCCATAGGTTGTACTGGGGGCGTCAGTCTCAGACAGCAGCCGAAGCAAAGTGACAGCCCAGAACTCAGTCTTAATTCAGTGCTTGTGCTCTGTTAAGAGGAGTCCAGCCTTCACCCGTGTGGTCCTCCCTAAGACTGTCAGTGATGAGCAGCGATCTTGTATTTGGACTCAGCATCCCTGACTCCACTCTGCAGGTGATGGCTCGTGCTGAACTGAATGCCTGACACGAAGAGTTGTGCTATAGTGTGTTCTTCTAATCACTTACCTCTGTCGGCTCTGCTGTTCAACGTGGACAGCTGCTCTGCCCTCCTCTTTTTACAACGGAGCATCCATGAGATGATTTTCTCTTATTCTCTAATTTAGTTCCTTGAATCACTCGTGTGCTTGCGAAGGCTCTGCTGGCATTATCGGGTTTTATGTGATTAAGCCAGAAAACACTTGCAGTGCTCAGGGAATCATTCAGAAGGTCAGTTGAAATTCCTGAAATGATAGTTAAGATGCATAGGCCCTGGCTTTTTTTTTTTTTTTTTTTTTTGGCCTTTCCATTTTTCCAGAATGCCTTGTCTAAAAGACCTTGAAAGAATGATTTGGATTGGAAGAGAAATATTAAAGCCATGAACCTGAAAGATGAAACCTGCATTTTGGTCTTAATAAGGAAAAATCATGCTTACTTGAAAAGCTGGGTCTACTGAAATATTTTAAAAGCAAGGTGGGAATATTAGAATCTAGCCTGTTTTCTTGTTGACAGAACTGGGGTGGGAATCACAATAACTTCTCTTCGCATGTGTTCCTTATCTTTGAAAAGTCTCAAGGAGTTTGTAAACAGATACACAACTTAAGTTTCCTAAGGATTCATTGCTCCCATATTTGGAATTCTGCCTGTATCTCTAAGAAACCTGTAGCATCTATTCAGTCACCACCAGAGATGGGAGAGGCCAGACTCTATTCTCAGCTGAAACTTCTTGAGATGTCCCGACTGCCTCTGAGGGCTGTGGGGAAAGATCTGAGAGGCCTTCAACCCGAAGGCTCCAGGAGCGATATCAGCACCTGCCTTGTGGCGTCTTGGGAGAGTCAAGGTTAAATTAGCTGAGGTGGGAAGGAAGCACTCAGGGCAAGGGGCTGGCAGACAGGATGAGCTCACTGGCGTGGGCTCTGCGTGGCTCCTTGGTGCTGGAGGGGCTGAGGGTTCCCAGCGGATGAGCAGTCTGGGAGCTCACCTGCCCGGGAACACTGATACCGTGCAGGCTAGTGTTCTGGTTTCCCGGCCCTTTGGCAGCTCCTGGGGGAACCTTCCAACCTGTGACAGTGACAGACCCTCTCCACACGTTCTTTGGTATCTGAACACGTCAGTATCAGCTAGCCAGACATCTGCCCTGGTGATAATTATTGTTTTCCTTTGTCACCATTCTGAGTACTTATTACGAGGAAAATTTAGAATTCAAGGTAATTTTTTTTCTACCTTCTTTGCCTCCCTCAACTTCTTTTTAAATCAAGAAAGCAAAGCACCTGGTATTCTGTACTAAGATTGTTCAGTAGACTACCTTTACTTTTATATTTTCAGGTACGAAACCAGCATTGGAGCCTTATTATGGAAAGCGTGGTCCCGTCCGACAAAGGGAATTACACCTGTGTGGTGGAGAATGATTACGGGTCCATCAATCACACGTACCACCTCGATGTTGTTGGTGAGTCTCTTCTCCCCTAGTGGCAGCCGGACTGCCAGCCTGCTGCAGCCTGACTCATTTGAAATTATGAAAGTGAGTCTTGTTCCTCCCTATACTTTGAGGAGAATTGGTTTGTTTTCATTTTTTCTAAACACAAGCTGTCATTTGGGAAAGATTCTTCTATCATTTGACAGTGTTTCTTTTCCCTGATTAGCCAGGTTTTCTGTGTTATGCATAAACCCCATGGGGGCAAGCGTCACCCTATGTCACGAGGATGTGGTGTGAGATGTGCCGATGTTCTGGAAGCTGAGGTTACTCTAATGAATGTTAGTGTGCGCAGGGAAAGGGTACACTTAGGCTGTAGGAGAATGTTGTTTTTGAAAGAAGGGCAACTGTAGAATGCTGACTGTAGAGCAAAGGAAAAAGTCATTATAATGACTGAGCTGATAGCTGGCTGGAGGAAGGTTAACATTAAGGGACCTTTCAGTTACATTGGAAGAAAGTCATTGGGCACTACAAGTTCGATGTCTGTTCCTAGAAGCTATTTCTTCTATGAAAAGATAGTTTTTTATGGGCTTATGAATACCTTTTAATCAAAGTGTTGAGATAAATATGCTATTTTAATGAAATATCTTAAGAGTCCACATAGCTTATCCTGGAAACTCAAATGTCTTCCCAAGTTTGGTCTATTATGATGGGTTTTGTTGTAACTGATGAAGAAAGAATGCTTCTCTGTCTTGTTGGGAGATTGATAAACTTACGTGTAGGATGTGTCTCGTTGTGGGATGGTGGGCTGAGATCTTTGTAGAAGCCATCTTTTCTCTTTGTCATCTACCCTGACTCTCCGTAGGGCCGCCTGTCCTTGAATCCTTGCTGTGGGTGACCTCATCGATTTACACATCTCCACGTGCAGGTTGCTGGCTCCTGCTAAGGTCTCAGCTCAAAGCTCACCTTGATTCATCTCACCTTAATGTGACCCTTTTTAACTGCACAAACTCATGCCCACCCACTGTGCATCTATAAACAAAGCCTTTTTTTCCTCCATCATTTCCTGCACATGTGTCCCTAGTATTGTTTCACATGTGGGCATTTCTTCTCCTTCAATAAAATATAAACTCTTTTGAGGAGAGAGACCCCATAGATACTTGAATTGCCCAAAGAGCCATTAAAATACTTTGCAAAAACTTGATTAACCGCACTACATAGATTTGAAGTTAATTGAAGTTTTAGGTTAACTGAAAATTAGATAGAAAACCATTTTAATTTCCTATCAAGTTAAATTAAATCCATAAGAAACTCTGCCTTAGAAAGCATGATATAATCTTTATTTCCATTTGCAGTATTCAGTGAAAAAGTAGCATTTGTTATTCAGACACTTTATTGTGAAATTTGAAAGGTTTTTGTATGATGGAGAGTCTATAGATACTTGTAAAAACCTAAATTTTAGAGCCCTCTTTTCTCACAGATTTGTGAAATGTTTCTTAGTGAGAATCACTATGTACAGATATTTTACAGAACAAACACAAAGAGAAGTAACATTCAAAGACGAGAAGAAAACAGTTAACGTTTCTTTTGGCATTGACGTACCATAAGCCTATTGATCACAGAGCACACGACTTGGATTTTACTTTGGGCCTCGTGTATCCTGAGTTTGACATGAAAGTGTTTCTATTTAAGGAAAGAAAGATTTGGGGCTAAAAGTTCTAAATACTTAATTCTGAAAATAACTCATTTATTGTGGGAATAAAATAATTGTGCTGCAGCAGTCTTTGGGGATCATGGCTTTGCAGAGGTCTACAAATTGTGCAGTAAGATTGGTTGGGGCCGTTCCAGGAATCGGGAGTCGTATCTCGGCCACTTCAGCCGGGGGTCTTGCTCATAGCAGATTTTAGGTTGAGTTGTTATGTAAAACATTCAAAAGCCCCTCGCCCCACCTCCCCTTTGAGCTTGCTTGGCAGCTCGTCTCTGCGAAGCCCTGAAATCTCTCTTAGAGTTTAGGGCTGGATTTGAATCGGGCTGCTGAATAATGGAATTGTGCTGTCTAATGTTAATCCCCTGGCAATCAGTCTTGTTGAAAACAGCATATGATTCAGTGGTGTAATGTTGAGGGAGCAGAGAGTGTATGGAGAAATGCAGAGAAAGGCCTGATTATGTCACAAGTTTGGGAGATCGCCCAGCTAAACGTGGGCCAATAATGACACAATGCTGGTTGGGAATATCCATTAAAGCTCAACCCCAATAATTTTCCAAGCCTTGAACCTTCTTTATAAATAGAAGCCAAAAGTCAGTGGAGCAGAAGACATTTTCAGGAAAGATGGAGGTGTGAAATCTTTGCTCAAAACCCTAGTAATTGCTTTGAGAAGCACTAATAAAATAAGAATTGAGTCGGGCTGGAGTGTCTCGTGCAGACTTACAAGGCTGGCTGACAGTCATTCTGAACATCTCAACAAAGTCAAACAAAAGGGATTCAGGCTTGAACAGCGAATTTCTAGTGGCTCTCAGGTCCGGGTTTAACATATCGCTGCGTCATAACAGCCTCTCAGCCACGTCTCTGTTTCACAGAAAACCGGAGACTCTTTCCCAGAGAAAGTGAGGTCCATTCTGGTTCACATTCTCCGAGGTTTTATTTTTGTTGCTATGATACGCAGGCTTGGAGTTCAGATATTACGAAGCATCAAACCGGGGGAGATCTTTTTATTGAAATTCTTCCTTGGAAAGGCATTCCCATAAGCACTTTAATGTAAAAGCCGTGTAATTTAAGTGACGTTCTTGTGTTCTGGAATTAAACAGCGAGCCATTGTTGTATGTGAGGGACATGCTTTTGTTTATGGGAGCCCTTTTAGGAGCCTTGCTTGATCCTCATTAAAATTGACACCATTACTTTTCAGCCATTTAGTTGCAAAGGGAAAATGAGTGTGAAGCTCCACGTCTCGGTAACTGTGGTGATAATAAGACGGGCTCTCAAAATAGCTGGCTCCGGGGGGTGGCAAGTGGTTAGCTCATCAGTGAATGAGGTTGAAGCACTGGATCCTGCCTGGGGCCCTGCCACCAAGAAGCTGCAACCTGGGAGAAGCCACTTAACTTTTGGTTTCACTCTCCTCGTGTCTAAACAACGAAGCCGCTGAGACTCACTCACGTGAGACCAAGGCAGCCTGGTGTCGTGAGCGTAGTGGGTCCATCAGCCCGCACGCTGGGGACCCAGCAAACTGGGACAAACGACTCAGCCTCTCTGAGCTTGAATTGCTCATCAGTAACATGGAATGATGGTGCGTACCTCGTCCCTGGGATGGTTGTATCCGTTTCCTAGGGGCTGCTGTAACAGATCATCGTGAGCTGGATGGCTTAAAACAATAGGAATTCATTCTCTTGTCAGTTCTAAGGGCCAAAAGTCTGAAGTCAAGGGATCCGCAGGGTTGGTTCCTTCTGGAGACTCTCAGGGTGAATCTGTTTACGCCTCTGCCCTGGCTTCTGTGGCTGTCAGCAGTCCCTGGCTTGTGGACACATCACTCCATCTCCAGCTTTGTCTTCCTGTGACCTTCCTTTCTGGGTCTTCTCAAGTCTCCCTCTGCCTTTCTCTTATGAGGACACCTGTCATTGCGTTTAGGGCGCACCTTAAATCCAGGATGATCTCATCTCGAGAGCCTTAACCTAATCACAAAGATTTTATTTCCGAATAGGATCATGTTCACAGGCTCCAGGGGTTAGGACGTGGGCTTGTCTTTTCTGGGGCCACAGTTCAGCCCCCTGCAGTGACTGTGAGGAGTCTGTTGGGTTAACAGGTGAAAACATCCAGTTGGTCCCCTGGCAGCCAGCGGCAGGTGCTGCTTTCCTCCTCCCCAAGCCTGGAAACTCCTGTGGCAGTTAGAAGACATCTTACACAGCTTTCATGGACTCACCTGGGAGTTTTATTGAACAAGCTGGATGCTGCGTTGGGACTGACAGAACCAGCCAACTGCTGCCGCTCGCTGGTCCTGCTGACGTTTCCACCTGTGGTTAATGCTGTCATCGCGGATGTCCCAGGGACTCAGATAGCTGCTTGAACTTGCAGAAGAGGGTCGTAGAGTTTGGCAGCCTCAAGTTCATGGAGTTGGTCTCATTACCTCCACCTCTCACCCCATTTTACAGCTGAGGAAATGCAGGATCCAGGCGGGTAACTGACTGGCCAAGGACTTGAAGGAACTCCGCAGCTGAGTCTAGGTTAACGCTGCGTGCGCCTCACTCTGATGTCTCTGTTTCAGGATCACTCTGTGGTGTAGACCAGCAGTGGCTGCTGCAGCCCATCTAGAAAGGGGAACTCCATGTTCAGCTCTTTGTTGCCCGAAAAACCCCAAAAAGTGAGACAGAGAGAGAAGAGGGGAGAGAAAGAGAGATGTGGAAGTATTCAGAAGGCCAGTTGCTACTTCTTACTCACATAGACCCTTTCTTTGGCCTTGAATTAGGAACTTCTCCTCCTTCTGGTGTCCAGCCCTGCATTCCCAGAGACCATCAGATAACTTGTGAGCTTTTCACCTGGCAATGGATATTTTGGGGAGTAAAGTGCATCAGAAGTGGGACCATACATACCCCTGTATCTGCGGAGGCCAGCTGTGCCTTCTCCCCACCCATCTACTTTCCAGAAATTTGTCCTCCCGAGACCAGAGCTGTAAGCGGCAGACGGTGTCTCCGTGGATGGTTGGGAGCTTGTCAGGGGCCAGGCGTCCCTTCTGGCTGCGTGGGAATCGCTCAGGCCCCCTCGCCAGCCCCGACTTGCTCGACAGCTCGGCACCAGGATGGTGCTGTCCACTGGCCCTTGACAGAAATCCGCTGTGACTCCGCTCTGGACATGATAGGACTCAGCCCGAAAGCAGGAAGGAATCCATCCTGGTGCTGACTGCCCCTCAGGTGTGTGTTTGGGAGGAAAGAAGTCTGTTATTCCAGGCACAGGCTGATAAGCCTGACCGTGGAGCTGACACCTGGCGCTGAGCATTTGGCAGCCTGTCCCCGGTGGGAGAAGGGGTCGTGTCAGTTGTTTGCTGCTGGGTGGCAGCCCCATCCTGGGAAGACAAAGGACCCAGTGTGATCCCTGAGCCACAGGCAGGGGACTGAGGCATGTCAGAGTCCCTGACACCACACTTCTCCAGTGTGAATTTTGCATTCTTTTTTTGGCGGTGGGGGGTGGTAGTAATTGGAACAAAGTAGCATTTAAATAAATGAAGAAATGGTGGTCTAGTTCATTAATTAACTGGTTTATTACTGAGTCTCTTGAAGTTAGGAAAATACCCATTCGCTTGCTCCTTACGGAAGACCCTCCTCTGTCCTAGTTTCCGTCCCATCATGGCTCTCAGACGCAGCGTTGGGTTCTCTGTGTGACACTGCCTTGTTGCAGGTAACACGAAGCCGGACAATACCGTGCCGCTGGAGCTGTGAGCGCAGTGGACCCCTGCCTCTCACCTTCCTTCCGAGGTGTAGCTCCCGGGCATTTCCCTGGGGCTCTCCAGGCCTCGGCTCCACAGAGCTTCTTGGGGTTCTGAACTTGAAGCATCTTGACCTAGAAGCTCCCTGGCCAGGCCTCATTTGATTTTCCAGATTCATGATTTTGCTGCCAATGAATTCTTTCCCATTTCTTGCTCTAACTTTAAGACGCGGTGTTTATGCTGATACTGGTTCTGCGTGCCAGCTCGACGTGAAATCTGGCTGGAGGGAGGCAGAAAGCCCCTCTATTGGGAAAGGATGGAAGAGCCATGCCCAGGTAATAGGGCACAGCGGTGCCTTCCTCAGTGGGCTTGTTCGGTTGACATGGAACCATGGAGCTGCAACAGGGATTGAGAAGGAAGCAAGGTTCAGCTGTTGCTTTTGTGGCTCCAGCAGCCAGTTCCTCCTTTCCTTCCTAACCCATGTATGTACCATATCACCCCTCAAGGGTCTCCGCTCCTTGCCGGGTAGCACCTCTGGAGGTTCTGGTGGGAATTACATGGGGGAGCAGTTCAAATTCTGTTTGCATCATTTGTCAACTCTGTGGCCTTGGAAGTGATGGAACTTCTGAGCCTCAGTTGTCTGGTCTGTAAGATGCGGGTGATGACATGGTTTTCTCATAACACCATCGGAAGGATGCAGTAGGCAGGCGGTGCTTTTGAATAACAGTACCCACGTGATCGCTCATCCTGTCATTAGGTGGTCCCACACTTCGTTTCATAGCTCTAGCCTAAGACACGCACACTCAGCCCAGCCCTGGCGAAAGGAGTGGTGGGTCCTCTCGTTTCCTTCGGGAGAGAGATTTCACAACCTCCTTTGGTGGCTGCTGTTTAACGAGCTTTTTGGTTGCTACAGAGCAGCTCTTCATACCTGTTTCACAACAGGAATTCCAAGGGGTGAAAGCTGGCCAGTGGGTGGCTGCATCAGCCCTGAATGTACTGACTAGCAGATAAATGCTTTCCTGCAGGACTAATACCAGCTCGGAGTTATTCCTTCCAGGCACCAAGAGCAGGTGATGTCTGTAGGTGCCAGCTCCCGGGGTTGGAGCAGACACACTGGCCTGGATGGGGCATGCTAGAACTTTGCCTTATCAGCATGTTTGCCATGTCCTCTGCATGCCATCAGTTGCCCTCTGCCCCATAGTTGAGGAAGGAAACCTTATTGATTGCTTTAGATTCTGGCAGGGGTCCTGGCTGAGGTGGCTGGGAGAGGGCTAATATTTGATCTCTTGTCTAATCTTTGGCATTGAGTTGGGCAAAGGGGATGCAGAAGTGTTACAGACAAGTTAATGACTTACAGCATTTTGTAAGAAGAGGGTCTCTTCACCGTACCTGGAAATAATTCAGGTGGGGGCAGAGGGCAGAGAGGAGGGTGCTGCTGTCAGAGTGCGGGGGCAAGTGAGCTTGGATTCGTCAGTGGCACTCAGAGTGCCCAGTAATGAACTAGAATGTAGCAAGATTTTGATAAGCCTGGGCTGAACTGAAATAATAGAAAAATGGTTTGAGTTGCTTACATTTAGGGGTTTGTGGTTTCTAACAGATTGCAAATTCTAACGCAGGGAATCTTCCAAATTTCTTTCTAAACGTATACAGCTTCAATTAACTGTCACCTTTATTAACGAAAGACCCCATTTGGAATGTATTATGCCAGTTCTCATGAAGGTGAGCATAAATGCTGATAAGTTCTTCCCCTTCCGAATGGTACGTCCTCCAGAGTGCTTTTATGGATTCGTCCTTGGAACACCCTGCAGTTGCATTCAGGTCTCATGTTTGGTTTATTTTTACAGTCAGGTGAAGGTAGGGCAGAAGTGACCTATTGTAACAGGGATGTGCTCCTGACTTACAGGGCAGGTTTGAATTGGGAAGGTGGCGTCTAGAGGTTCTGACACCTCTTCCACAGTAGTGAGGTCATCACAGGTGGAAGGTGGGGAAAGAGATGGCTGAGGGGAGGGTTCTGGTTGCTGTTTCTATGGGGAAGTTTTTCTGTTTCTCCTTCTGAGAAGAGATGATGAGGTGAGGACATGGCCTGGCTTTGGAGGGAGAAGATAGAACTGAGCGCTCAACAGGGATTCTGTTGATTGTATTGTAATGTTAGTCCTCTCTCTATGGAGTATCCTGTGCTTGGCCAGAGGGTGTTTTTTAGACAATCAGTTGAATGAAACAGGGTTTGGCCTCTTAGGGTTCTCAGGTCATGGTACAAAAGACCCCAAACTGCCACAGTGAGAAGATGGTAGAGAAGGATGAAGATTCCTGGATCTTGATGGAACTATGTTTTCTCTCTTCCCAGAGCCTCCCCCTTAGAGAATTCTCTCAAGCAAGGCCTGTAGGAAGCCAGTCCATCTCAAATAGATGGGCAAATCACAGGTCAGATGGTGCCCCAGGCATCTTCCCTGTCATTCCAGGATGGAAGTGCTCTTTTTCAAGACAGGCATTGGGTATTGTTCTGGGAGAATCTTTGGGTCATTGTACTTTATTTGAAAAAGGAATTAATTCCTCATTGTATTTGGTTCAGTATACATTCTGGACTGAGACTGAAAGATGAAGGATTTAGTCCTTTAAATTTTATCTTTCGGACAAAAGAAACAAAACTGTTCTGTATGTGAAACCATCGCCCATTGATCAGTGGGCAGTCGGAGGGTTGCAGGCCAGCCTGAGGCCGCCCGTCTGCCTTGGGCAGTGAGAAGAGAAGTGGAATTCAGACTGGGAACCTTTTGTGATCCGGACGACTCTTTTGAAGCTTCTCTTTAGATGAGGCTTATAGCAAGGAATTATCTAGAATGACTTTTATTTTCAGGGCCTGAGTTTGCCTCTGAGAAAACAAATGAGGTTTTATTGTTCAACTTCTCCTGTGGTTCGTTACCAAAGGGGGAGGCGTTTTTTTGTTTGCTCAGATGGGCTGAAAGCTTTGGCTTCTACTTGAACCACCCCAGGAGCAAAATAAGGCATCCGAGGAATCAGCGTGATACATTATTCTGGATTTCCTCTAGAAGTAAGGCTTTTTAATGGTGAAAGTTGATGAAACTGTCGCCATCATTAGCGTGGACATCCTTCCACGTCTGTACGTATCTCTCTGCTTCATTCTTCCTCGTGGCCCGCATGCTCTCTGTCACGGACATCGTATGATTTATGTAATCATCCCGCTGTTGCTGGGTTTTTGCCTCTGTGCATCCTCTGTTTTCCAGTTACAAGAGAAGCTCCACTGACAAGCTTTGCACATACCTATTGGGCACCTGAGTGGATATTTTTCTAGGACATATTTCTAGCGGTGGACTCACTGGATCTTTTTTGATAGATGGTCCCATTTTCACCCTAAACAGCTTCATTCTGAGTGCTGCTGTCTTAGGAGACTCCCTAAGTGGTTTGGTTTTTAGCTGCTTTGCAAATCATTTGAGAAAAGCTATCCTAATTCAGAGTTCTTCCTGTGTAACAAGAGGGTATGTTCAATTCCTGGGCTTTTTTCTTTTTTAACGTTTGTTTGCAGCGTACTCTTCCTGTGAAGGGAACCCAGCCCTGCAGACACCAGCTGACCATCTTGCATTCCTGAGAGATGGTGCCCCCGCTCTGGCTAGTGGCGGGGTGCTGAGGCTCTGTGCTGGAGCTCCCCGGCGTGACTGCTCTCAGCTGTGTTTACCCCAGCTCCTCAGGAGGGAGCCTGGGGAGACTGAAGTCTGAGTTTTGCATCAGCTTGAAAACCAAGCACAATACAGGGAAGGACCTTGTGCAGAGTCTTTATGTCAAAAGAGAGAAAAGCCCTCTTTTAGTCAACTGGGCAAGATAAACACGCTCAGCTAATTGAGAAGGCAGCTTTTCCATGACTCTAGGACTATATCTTACTCACTCTGTGATCTTGTCACCTTTGCCATGTCTCTCTTTTCAATTGTGGTAAAATATACACGACATAAAATGTACCATTTTTAACCATTTTTTAATATCCAGTTCAGCGGCATTAAGTACATACACAGTGTTGTGCAACCATCACCGCTCTCCATCCCAGGACTTTCTCGTCCTTCCAAAGCCATGTCTCCTTTTAATAAAAGGAAAGGCATTTTGGAACCAAAAATTGGCCAAACTTTGTGGTCGCCCAAGAGTCTTCAGTTCTGGCTTAACTTTTTGAAGGCACAGAGATCAGGGTATCGTAAACACTTGGGGTGTAAATAACACACAGCCCTGCTCCTGTAATTTGCCCAAGAAGACCTAAATTGACACCCAGCTGGTAGAAGCCACTCAACTCCCAGCCAAATAATACCGTCTATGACATTAATTAGGGAAGGCACTGTGCCTCCGCCTGCTTTCGTCCTTCCCGGCCGTGCAGCCTCAGCCAGCACTTCACTCAGCTTCTCCACCTCGTCGAGCAAGCAGAAAAGAATTAGTGGTGTTTTGCTTCTAGCGCTTCACGTGGGGCAGCCTCCCTAGGTCACTGAGGAACTTCGGTGCTGGAGAGAAGACATTTTGGCTTTTCCCAAACCAGCTTGCTCCCCTGACTTTGCTCTTTCTGCAGAGAAACGTGTGTGTTTTGGAGGAAGCTGGATCCCCAGCCCAATTCTGCAAGACTTTCCAGGGTCAGATGTCCAAGCAGTGGGAAAATGAGGCTAAACATGGGACAGAGAGAAGGCAGCAAACCAGCCACCTTCTACCAAAATGCATTTTTCCTTTAAAAAAAAAAAACAGTAATTCCAGGTACCCAGCATCCTCAGGCCACTCGTCTGTTCTAGATGACAAGCAAACTCCTGGATACAGACACTGTGACTCTGTCTGAGGGGGTGGTGCTCCTTCTCATCCAATATCCTAATTGTACCTTCTCCTCCACATCAGTTTTGGTTGGGACCTCCTTTTGTGCCAAACTCAAGAGGCTGGAGAAAGCTTAGGGAGAACAAAGCTCAGAACCCAGCTCGATGTAGCCTGTCCGTTGGAGAGCATTAGGCAGAGTCTTGACAAGGCAATGAACTCATTCTACTAATTGTAATTAGTGTGAGGTCTTTAGCAAGTTCTGGGGCTCCTCAAACTTCAGAGGGCTTTGATCAGCTCCCCTAATAACCATGCCTCATGCTAACTGGTTTAGTGCGTTTTCATACAACAAAAGCTACCACCGCCTACTCTTGAGAAAAACAAGCGAGGCTGGGCTTTGGAAACAAGAATTCTCCGTTGTTTTCACTTGTCCTCCCAATCGCAGAATGTTTTTTCCTTATTCAGCCCCTTGGAGTTGCTAAGAAACTGCCATTTTAGAGGAAGGGTAATTAAATTCTGATTTTAATTTAAAGATGGGGCAGGCAAGATTCTTCATGTTCCTGAAATGAATGGGTGCCTGAGAGCAGGAGCCTTGCTGTTCCCAGATCAGTCCTGGGCACTCAACGGGATTTGAGTCTCTTGGCATTTTGCTGCTGGAAAGCGCGGCTTTGAAATGGTTCTTTGTGGCCAACGCTGCTGTACTTTGGGGAGAAATACTTAGAAGACCAGTGTGGGCTGGGAAGCCGGCAACTCTGGGCTTGATTAATTTATAGGTGTAATTTAAGAACCTGGTTCTCCTTCTGATCACCAGGATGCGTATTTACTGAGCTCGCAGACGTGAGGCCTCCCCGGCCGGTGGACTTTTTTTATGGCCTTTGCTACATCAGAGCAGAAGTTGTAGATCTCTTATGAGCAAACATATTATTATGTCCAGAGGAGGACTGGCATGTTATAAAGTTTCAAATGGTCAATTAACAAAGATTTATTCTTTGTCACTCAGGTATTTTCGCTCTCTTTCTTTCTCAATAATTACCCCTTGGAATGAAGCAGACTGTTTTCTTCCTGCCGCCCTGGTCGTGGCTCCCAGCTTCAGAGCAGGACTGGAGGGGCCGTCTTGGCATTAAGACTCTCAGCAGCTGGGCCTTCTGCTTGGTTCAGTAAAGTGGACTCATTTGGAGCACTTGACAAAAGGGAGTGAGAGAACGCGGGGGAGAGAATATATTTTTTAAAGCACTCCAGCCTGTGTTTACTACACACTGATTTGGTGGATCCTCATTCCAGCAGAGCAGCCAACTGTCCCATCGGCAGCAGCCGCACACCCTGGACTGCCTTCCATCCTGTATTAATTCCGAGCTCACACAGGGAGCTTCGAATCTCCGTTTTAAAAGTTCTCATCCTCTTGTGGGTCCATGAACGATACATCTGCAACCTGCTGAACTCAGAATGTATCATTTTAAACATTTCAGTAAAAAACACAGAGGCGAGGTGCTTGTCAGCTTTTCTGTTTTCTGTATATTTCTTTCCCTCCTCCTGTAAAGAGAGAAACCTGCTTTGTACACTATCTGAGACTTAAACGTGCCGTTAAGAGACGCTTGCCTAAAACCAAATCCTTCCTGGTAGACAGGATGGAACTTTTGTTATCACGTAGAAGAACAAGAACAAGAGAAGGGTCAGCTCTGGGTTTTAGTCTCTCATCTGGAGCTAATTCGTCGACTGATTTCTTTTTATATCAGCTTGCTGCCCTAAAAGCTGCAGACCCATGGGGTTCGGGGTGCCCAGGGCGGAGGAGAGCACGCTGGAGGTTGGAGGGTCTTCGTGCCCATTGGTTGCTGCTCTGTCTCTGCAGTGCTTCCTAAGTGCCCGCTGGCCCGGGGCATGGAGGGGCTGCCCGGTCCTGGGAGCTGCCGTCCCGCCTGCTCTCCTGGCTGCCATCACACCCTGCTTTCACCCCAGTTTTTCAGAAGTTAGAACAGGAGTCCACGTGCTGTCATCCCCTCACTAATGATCCCTGTTCTTAAGGGTCTGATGGACACCGAGGGAAGAGTGATCGCTGAAGGATGGAAGGCAGGAGAGGGGGGCCGCAGCTCGGCAGATGCGGGCATCCCGGGACCTCTTCC
The DNA here is from genome assembly GCF_009834535.1 of Camelus ferus. Classification (NCBI taxonomy): domain Eukaryota; kingdom Metazoa; phylum Chordata; class Mammalia; order Artiodactyla; family Camelidae; genus Camelus; species Camelus ferus. The sequence goes on from NC_045706.1 coordinate 9,464,213, forward strand.
AAGATGTTTCAGGCCTCGTTCTCCGACTTGTTTAAGGGCAGAGAATAAGGTTGCAAAGGAAATCAAAGCCTGATGTGGAGAAACGAAACATGAGGCCTCCTGACTTTTTAAAAACATTTTAAATAACATTCTCTTAAGGTTTCATTTCATGCTGAAGGCAGCTGTAATAAGTTTTGGAAGACGGTGTAAGGTTTCGATTACAGAGCGATCCAGCTTGCAGTTTTTGTACCCAAAGTGAGAAAGGGCCGAGGGGGGGCCGAGGGGGAGCCGGGGCGTGATTAAGAGCTTATTTTGTATAAGGTGAGAAAATTTGGAAGGATGAACTCAAGACTGTACGTGGTAACATTGGGTACGCTGTAATTTGCAAATGTAATAATATGAAACCATTGCAGAGGTATTTTGTGTTTTTCGGTTTTGTATGTGTGTGTGTGAAAATAGCCCAGATAGCGATGGAATAACTTAATAACTGGAGCGCAGCAGCACGCTGACCACAAGTGAAACAAGACGCAGCTCCACAGTGGGCCCTGCCAGTGTTGCCCCAGTGACGAGGCTCTCTCTGCTGAAGGCTGGCGCGGGCCAGAGCTGTCGAGCCATGTGAAAGCATCCGTTGTTCGCAGCGTCATTATTTGGTATTACATGCACATTGTTTGCTTGTGAAACAATTTATGGGAAAGAGAACTCGGTTTGAAATTCAGTTGATCTGGCTTATGACATTTAAGATTTTTATAGTACTTTTGTTTCTAAGAATAAATATTTAGGTCCACTGTAAATATTTATCTTTGAACACGCAAACACACGCACGCAAGACTGGAAAGCTGAGCCAGAGAATGAACTCATACTGAAAATTCACTCCTCTGTGGGAAGGAGTAAACTACTTCAATATTTGAGAGGTACAAAGGAGCATCTTTTGTGAGCTTGGCTGGCAGTATCCAGCCCGGATGACAGCTCCCCCTTGGGCTGTTAAGTCTCTTGGGAGGAGGCCTGGTGGGGAGGAGAGTGTGTGTGGACTTAACTTAGTTCTTCTCACGTGGATGAAGCTCGCCAGGGTGAAATCAGAACTTCATCTCTGCCAGCTGCCAGCAGGTCCCTGTGGCTTCCAGCTGGCTGGCAGGCCTGACGCGGAGGCTCGCAGTGGCCCATCGCTGGGATGGTGTATCAGCCAAGGAGTGAGTGTTTCTAGTGATGCTTGAAAGTATCCCAGCGTTGAGATTTTCTGCCCACAAAGAGTAGGAGCCTCGGCTTCTGTGCTCTTTGCTTAGCCACTGTGGGTGATATTGGGGCAAATGAATGACTTCTTTGGGGCTCTGAAATCCTTCTCTTTTTAATGTGAAAATGTAGGTGTCTGTGGCATAATGCGAGATTCTGGAATGAAATGTGCTAGGAGTAACGGCTAGCACTCTCTTCTTTTCTTTCTCTTTTCTTTTCTTTCGCTTTTAAATACTAGCGACAGGCTTAAGCAGTAAAATCAATTTGCACATGGTCTGGCTCTTGTCCAAAAAATTCCGCTCAATGACACTTTATTCTGAAAGCCCAAATATAGAAAAGCTTAGATATCTATCATTCTCACTTGCTGTTTCCAGCCCAGCGCACAGGGATACTCAGGTGTAGCATGGAGACATCCATGGGTGTGTTGGGCCACTTGGGTCTCCTCATTTCCCTTGGAGACTTTTTAGGCTGGAGGTTAAAGGCAGTGGTACCCACAGTGTGGGGAAGGAGACAGGGAGGATGGCTGGAACCTACAGGTGTGGGGGGATGGGCTGACATTTGTGAATGGTTGGATAATTGGGTGTGTGACTTTTGACGGTGTAGGAAGGTTCCTGTCTGTGATTACGGTGCCTTTGCGGACAAGGTCACATGGCAGGCTGGTCTGTTACTTGATTCTTGAGATGCCTGGTGTGTAGTTGTTCAAGCGCCTTGATGGGGTCGCCTCTACAGGGTTTCTGCAGAGACCACTTCTGAACTGGAGACTCCACTAGAGAGGGAGGCAGACAAGTGAGGGTGGGAAGTAATTGCCAGCCTACCCTCTGTGGGGCCTCCTTTGACACAGTCTAAGACACTGCCAGGATTTGGGGACCCGTGTTGCTTTACGTCTCTTTCAGTGCCACATCTGAATAAGCCGAGGAATGTCTGCTTGTGTGTTTAGCATTTGGCGCACAGTTAAACTGAATGCTTATCAAGGAGACAGATGGAGATATTGGACAGGGAATGAACTCACAGCGTAAATTCCGCAGCAAAGAGATGAAACCAGTTGTGTTGTTCAGTTGATCTGTTCATAACTTTGGGCTTTAGTTTTTAGTTTATTTTCTTTTTAAAACAAAACGGGGATGGAAGTCTGACCGGAGCATCTTAGAAATGTTTGGCGGGGGTGGGGGGAGGGTATAGTTCAGCTGTAGAGTGAGCGCTTAGCACACACAAGACCCTGGGTTCAATCCCTAGTACCTCCATTAAATAAATAAATAAACAAATAAACCTAACCCCACCCCACCCCCCAAAAATTATTAGAAAAAAAATATATATCAGGAGATACTGCCTTAAGGAGCCATTTTGGAACTCATGGTGACCTTTGAGTCTTGTCACTTACCTGGGATGTTACGCTTACAGTCAGTGTGAGTTTCCAGTATTATCCCAAGTACAGTAAGGGAAGAGGCACCCTTTCCACCACCATTTGTCTTTTAGATTGTAAAAATAAAATCTTTGCCCTTGTTCACTAGGTAGCCATGGACAACCAACGACTTGAGATGTACTAAGTTCTTTTCTCAGTTTTCTAAATAAGTATTCTTTTTACAAGGGTCGTGCTCCAGCCATCTCCTTTGAAGTCGTTTTTGTGATGCATTGGGCCGTGGTGTTATTTCAAAGGAGTCAGCCAGCAGACTCGAGGCCTTTTTGGCTTGAGTTCACGAACAGCCTTCTGGACAACACAACTTATTTGTTCGTTTCTCCCTCTCCCCTCCCCGCTCCCGCTTTCTTTCCTCTCTCCACCAGAACGATCCCCGCACCGGCCCATCCTCCAAGCCGGACTGCCAGCGAACGCCTCCACCGTGGTTGGAGGTGATGTGGAGTTTGTCTGCAAGGTGTACAGTGATGCCCAGCCCCACATCCAGTGGATCAAACACGTGGAAAAGAACGGCAGTAAATACGGGCCGGATGGGCTGCCCTACCTCAAGGTTCTGAAGGTGAGGACTTTCTGAATCCAGAGATCCCCACAACTGGAGTCTCCTCGAGGGGTTTGGCCACAGGTTCTTTGATTTCCTGTTGAGTCCGAGAGAAGATGGTTCTCTTGTTTGTTCAGTACAGCGTGTATTTGGGAATTAGCAGATCGTTAGGCTTGCTAATAAAATCTCAGAAGGGAGGTGGGGGGAGTGGGAGGACTACGAAAGCTGGAGTCAGAGTGGTTGAGCTATTTATCGGCCCTGAGATCTTAGATGAGACGTTTAGGCTTAGCTGCACATCTATAAAAGTGGGGATTATGGTAATATCTCCCTACAGGGCGTTGTACAGAGTAAATGAGATGGGGTAGCTGGAAGGAACTTTGTAAACTCCAGGCGCTGTACCAGCGTTTATTGTTACACTGACGTTGTTTTCTCTCAGTATGACGTTAGGATCAAATTTTAGTAGCCACTTTTGGGAAACCATGTAGATTTTCCTTTTAAAAATAATCCCTTAACCTTTGACATTCATTCACACGTGGTTTAGAATAGTAAACCTTAGAAGATACTGCTGTGCTAGTCAAATGTTGAACAGGGAAACTTTCTTTCCCCTTGTGTTTCTTATTTGGTTCCGTGGAAGACCCTGTTTTAATAGCACCAGCCTCTTTTTTCTTATTTATTTATTTGTTTGTTTATTTTTATTGAAGTATAGTCAGTTTACAATGTTACGTTACATTCCTGTGTACAGCATAGTGATTTGGTTTTTCATATATGTATGTATAAATATATCCCTTTATGTATTCTTTTTCATTATGGGTATTACAAGATATTGAATACAGTTCCCTGTGCTGTACAGTAGAGCCTTGTTTATCTATTTTGTATATGGCAGTTAGTATCTGCAAATCCCGAACTCCCAATTTATCCCTCCACCCACTTCTTTAATTTTTAGATCTGTCTTGCTCTTCAAGATGGTGATAGCAAATGGCAGCTAAGTGTGTATAAATACTTCTCAGACCGCTGTTTGCTGCTGTGTCTCCCATCTTGAGTTGTTCCCAGAGCATGTCCTTAGAGAGAACAGTCTTCCAGTAGAACCATGGGTAGTTCAACTCAGAACTTGTAACCAGTGAGATATTCTCTCCAGCTGAGAATACCAAAGATCAGAAAAGCTGGAAAAAGATGACCAGCCTGGGGCACTGCTGACCTGTTCTGCACCCTCCCACCCCTCTCCACCGGGTCGCTTCCATTGTCCACCAGTTGACTCATTTTGTTCTTTCCAAACCCACAGCCCTTTAATGCTGCTGTTTAGATGAGACGGAGGTTGTTTTTTTTTGTGGTGTCTTGGTGGTGGGACCCTAGGCCGTGCGAAGTCCTTCCTGGTTGGCCGTTATATTGTTCTCCTGTGTCTGTTCCAGCACTCGGGGATAAATAGTTCCAATGCAGAAGTGCTGGCTCTGTTCAATGTGACTGAGGCGGATGCTGGGGAGTATATTTGTAAGGTCTCCAATTATATAGGGCAGGCCAACCAGTCTGCCTGGCTCACTGTCCTGCCAAAACAGCAAGGTAACAATGTTTTTGTTTTGGGTTTTTTTTTTTTTGTTTTGTTTTGTTTTGTTTTTTAAAGAAGGCTGGATATAGAAGCTGGAAAGACTTGGTGCTTTGGGAGACTGCAGGCAGCTTATCGGATAACTCTGTGGTCTTGGTATATTCATCATAATCTTTCTTCGGTGATGCAGCTGGTATGATGCCAGCAGCCATGGAAAAATGCCCACAATGTTCAAAGTGCTCGCTCTAATTTCTTCTAAAGAGTGCCCTCCACCCCCACCCAGTTTTTAAGTTGTTCCTTCTGGTTTATCTTGTTTGGGCTGCACACCTCCCATCATTACTGCACATCAGCTCCATTTTACACACACACCGGCAGGCCTATTGCATTTGTGGTGTTTGCATAGCAGCAAAATACCTCCTCTGCCCCAGATTTTTAGAGAAATAATGGCATAGTATAATTGGTTCAGCAAAGCAGCATTTTCTTGGTTGCATAACTGATACTTAGGAGATTTCTGTCCTTGACCTTGTTATCCCGAATTTGAGGCTATTCCGTCTCACTGACTAAATGTACTGTTGATGCTGTTGAAGGCAATAGGTCAGCTTTCTCAATTTGTCATGACTCACATTGAAATGTTATATTAAAAAGAGAAAAGAAAAATCCAGTTTCTTTGCTCCCAGGGTCGTGCTTTCTTCCATTTTCTTGCAGTGTTATGTATGTCAGGAGAGTTATACAGGAGGCAGAATAACCAGATCCTGGTAACCAACACGGAACTCCACCCTGGTGGTTCCCACAGGCCTGCAAGGAGGTACAGAGTGTCCACTTGGGCTTAACTGTGGTGTGTTATCTTACAACATGACAGTTTAGCTAGAACCATCCTTTTTTCAAGATGGGAGCCTGCAGCCAACAGGACCAGAACCCAACTTGGACTTTTGGGTGCCATACTTATGGAAAACCACCCCTAACTCCAAAGCAAAGCAAAGGCCAAGAGAACGGATCTCTGTGGGTTGATTTTTCCATGCATTTGATCGCATGCATGTATGTCTAGGCGGTCAAGCCGGTGTGGTGACGGGCCTGTGGAGGTGAGCTACTCCGTGTCGCTCAGTGTCTCTCGGTTGTGGGCTTTGTGGATGGGCTGCAGTCGGAATCCTCCGGTGGCCGGTACCCGCCGGAGCCCCCGGTGTGATGCCTCGTGGTTCCACGGCCCCCTCCACAATCATTCCTGTGTCGTCTAGCCTTTTCTCTTGCTTTCCTTGTTTTCTAGGCTGCCGGTGTTAATACCACGGACAAAGAGATTGAGGTTCTCTATATTCGGAATGTAACTTTTGAGGATGCTGGGGAATATACGTGCTTGGCGGGTAATTCTATTGGGATATCCTTTCACTCTGCATGGTTGACAGTTCTGCCAGGTATATACTGCTCTTTCTCTCCATGGTTTTTTTCCTTTTCTTGGTTGATTGCTATAAAATTAACACAGCTTCTGTTCTCAGAAATGGCCCCTTTTACCCTTGCATAAAGATTTTTTAAAATGTTTAAAATTATCCCCCCAGGGATAAGAAAGTTGCCTTGGAAATTCACTTACATTGAGATCCCACCCTCACGTTTATGATCAAGTGAAATTTCCCCCTTAAAACCCAAAGGGATCTTATATTTTTAGTAAGTCACTGAGTCAATGTATGAATTCACCCATCTCCGTTTCTTTTAAGGAAGAAAGTTGAAATTACTTTGTAAAATTCAAAGTAATTTTTTCTCCGTTCAAATTCCATTTTGCTGAAATCCCATAAGTCCCTTTATTATTTATTACTTTCGTTCCACTTTCTATTTTTAACGAGACGTAAATAGATGGACGTATGCAGAGGTGCCAGGGAGGAGCACCTCTGTGTGGAGGGTGTACAGAAGCAGTGTGCTGCCTACCTGGGGAATCGGTGGCTTGCCGCATGTTGTAATGGATCGGACTCTCAGTTTGCTTTCACTGCAAAGCATGCTCTTGCCATCTTGGGCTTGATGTTATTTCTACCCTACAGAGAAATCAACATCAGTGAAGCCCTTTTGCCTAAACATTGCCGCTGTCTGAATCTCTAACCGACATCTCTATCCTAGACAAGCTTTCTTGATAATTGCTACCTGCTCTAATGAACCTGTCTCTCTGCCATTTCCTTTGTGAAGCTGTGTAGACTGTGGTTTGCTAGCTCATGATGTTCCACTCCAGTTATTAATTCCTCATGTTTAGAGTGCAGTGCCTACCTGCATGCTTATTTTATATCTAGTAAAAATAAATTGATCGTTTCATTTTGTGCTGTGCTGCTGAGAGTTTTGACGATCTTGCAAATATTTTTTTCTGACTCAAATGTATAAGCTTTAAATAATACCATTGCATTCATTTTTCCTTTTGTTGTGAATCTGCTCTGTGAATATTTGCTTTGAAACAATGAGATGCCTCTGGTATTGAGCTTGCTTTTTTTTTTACCTGCAGTACTGCATTCTGCAAGTGTCCAACTGACACTTCTTAACCAATTTGCCTGACAGTTACTAGCACATTAACTAAGAATGCAGTTTGAGAAAAATGCCATTTGGAAATACACTGCTTGTAGATTGACCATTGAGGACTAAGGAGGGAGCAGATATTATTGGAAGTTGGTATAAGAATGTGCTAACTTAAGTAATTGTATGTGTACTCACACGCGATAGCTTTTCTGTTTTCTCTTTAAGAGAAAAGTAGTAACATACCAGTATAACCAGATACAGAAAAGTTTAAATTGTTATTGATTAAGGAATGTTACAAACTTTTTATAGTATGGACATAGTGATTCTATACGATGAGCAATTCAGTCTTTAGATTAAATGCATTTGTTTGTTTGGTTGAATAATGCACTGGACTAGTAAGAAATTTGAAATTTTTCAGACCAGCCTACTAGATGAATATTTATTTCATTTCATATGGGACTGTGTTCGTCTGGGAGAAACCACCTTGTTGCATCTTCCTTTGGAAGAGCTTACCCAAATAAGACTGAGGCACCGTCCCTTTTGAAACAAAAGTGGGCACCGTTCATATTTAAGAATGCTTAAATGGTTTGCATCAGAGACCATCATGGTAGAAGACAGTTCCCTTTTGTTGTAGGGATGGTTGACTGTCGAGACATTTGGTCTGCCCAAATGTCTTACAGAATGTGGCCTTGTAACCTGCCTTGTACCTTGGTGGCAGCCAATCCATCACGATCACCAGATTGCAGAGGCCCACTGAGGTTAGCGATAGTGGCCGCCTGGGCTCTGGTGGTAAAGCGGGGACCCCTTGGTTATATTCATCTTCATTTGGAAGAGGTACACAGCAGGCCCATAGCCCATGCCGTCCTGCAGCACTGGGTTGTCGGGAAGCCCATCTGGCCTTGGGAATGGTCATCGCCTTTTGATTCCTTTAGTTATGCCAGAATGCATCCATCCGGTGTCCTAACTCTGTGGCCTGCTTATCTGTTCCTCTCCTGTGATCTGCAATCCAGCTCCCGTAAGAGAAAAGGAGATTACAGCTTCCCCAGACTACCTGGAGATAGCCATTTACTGCATAGGGGTCTTCTTAATTGCCTGTATGGTGGTGACGGTCATCTTGTGCCGGATGAAGACCACAACCAAGAAGCCAGACTTCAGCAGCCAGCCGGCTGTGCACAAGCTGACCAAGCGCATTCCCCTGCGGAGACAGGTAACAGAAAGTAGATAAAGAGTTTGAAGAAGTTTACCCTTCCTCCAAGCCCAGCCAGCTCTTGGGTCTCTTTCTCTGTGTCCATGCCGTCTACTTGTGGGAGCTTCCCCGTGTGAGCAGTTTGGACTTGCCCCTTAGTGGCCGTCTGATCAGTGTTTGGAGCTTGGAGGGTCAAGGCCTGATGCATCAATGGGGTCCGCCGAGTCTAGTTCCAAGGGTGAGGAAGCACAATGGAGTGAGACCCCAAGCGCATCCTCAGGACGTAACCTGGAACTCAGTGCCCTTGTGTGTTTCCTGAGACTCCAGTGCAGGGGTCTCTTCGGTGCATGGGCCACTGTTGTCCCTGTAATCTAATGCTTTTTTAAAGACAAGCTTATGCCACTAGTTGGTAAAAGAGGGACTCTAGTTTTCTTGAACTTACTTTAAATCAAAATCAGAAACCTGTGCCTGGAGGTGGCTGAACTGCTTAATTGAAACTGGCCCATGATGTCTATCTTAACTGAATTTTGGCTCCACTGCTCTGAGTCTTCAAATAGAATTGTATGCATATATTATGTTATTGTTAGCTGTTCGCACTAATACTGTGGCTGTCAGTTCGGTGATGGGATGATTTTTATGTTGAATAGGCAGCAGATTTTTGTTCACCCCATCCTTGGTCTTCGGTGGTTACTTTTTTGTACGTGCCTCCTGACTGGTTTAATTTTGCTTTGGGCGGATGGGGCAAGTGTAGAGCCTACACTTCTGCCTTAAACCAGAGACAGCCCTGTGAAGCTGATGGAGCAGGAAGCCCTCTGACCCTCGAGTTCACAAAGATGGACGGGAAGGAGGGTGTGAATGTGCTGTTTACAAAAGTATTTGGAACTTGGTTCCGATAAAGGTTTGTTATTTTGAAAACAGCAAGGAAAACAGCTAACTCACTGGCTCAAACTTTGTGTTTTAGTAGAATTTACAGGGCACCTGTCCAAATTGTAGCTTCCTCAGTTGCAGCCTCAGAGATTCTACTAAAGTAGTTCTTGACCAAGGCCAGGAATCTGCATTTTAAGCAAGTCCTCGGGTGATTCTGAAATGCACTCTGAGAAACTCTGGGCTGATCCCCGCTCTGCCCCTCCTGGGACTTCAGGTGGCGATGACATTTTCTGGACAAGGCATTAGGAAGGATTAGGAACCAGCTAGCCAGCAGCAGTTTTGGCATTGATCCGTCTGTTCTCAGCCCAGCTCCGAACTCCGGGCTGAATGGGTCCTTGTTGGCTTCTTTGAAGCCATGTTTTAAGCAGGTCTCTCTTTGTGGAGGCTGAGGGTAGCATTTGGAGTGTGCGTCAAGTGCAGATGAATCCCAGATTGCCCTAAGAGCGAGGAGAGAAAGGTGCCCACCGGGTCCCTCCTGCCCCCAAGAATGCTATTGTTATTAAAATGGCACCACTGTCATTCTTGGCACCAGGGAAGCAATGATGAGGCCACTTGCCTGACTCTGGGAGAGTCCAGGACAAAGGTGACTCCTACAGGATGGTGCCTTCAGTGACTGTCAGGTGGTGTGGCCACCCCTCCCCAACGCCCGCTCCTTACCAGTCACCTCCTGGCCCTTCTTACTGCCACCGTCTTGAGATCCTGGCCTTAGAGAATTGAAAGAGGGAGTGGTTTTTCCACCTCTATCATTATTATTTTTTTTTTCCTAATAGAGAAAAATGCTGTCCTCTAGAGGAAACCTATAATTTGGTGTAGCTAGACCATTGTCCTGTAATTATTTCATCATCTTTTTTTTTCTGCAGGTGTTACAGTGTTCTTCTTTTTATTTGATATAAAAGAGGCAGATGCCCTTAAAGTCCCCTTGACTCCACCCTGGTCATCATGGTGTTTTTATTTCTCTTTGGCTGACTGGCCTTCCTTCATTGTCCTGTCTTCACCTAACTTGGTCCTTTCTCCTACTCCCCTGTGTAACTGAGGGGAACATTAGGTTCTCTTCCTCCTTTTTTATCTCTCCCTCCTTCCTTCATTCCTTCATAATTTTCTGAGTGCTTGATCTAACCCAGGTTCCAGGTAAGACATGACCTGTTACCTTCACCCGTGGCTCCAAGGTTATCTGGGGGCCTTCACTGGAGATGCCTTGTGCTTGAGATGGCCTTGTGTTTCGGTGGGGTCACATAGTGTAAGAGAAGCAGAGGGAAGTGGGCACAGACCAGTCCCTGGAAAAACAACTCTCGGAGATGATTTGGGGAAATGTTGACGCACCTCAGCTGCTCACATGGGACATGCTGATTCTTCCCAAAGACCAGTTCGTCCGCAAGCACGGCCCCTTTGGTGGACGAGATGCTTATCAGGTACCTGGATAAAAGAGGGTTATTGGACTGTAGCTGGAAAGAAAAGCCCCAGCAAGGCGGGCAGATATGTTGATGACAGAGAGCATACCACAGGGATGCCAAGCATGCCTTTACCTGGCGACAGGTGAGCCTGTAATCAGATGTCTTAAGGATGGCTTGTTCCTAGGCATTTATGAGGCCACTTTTAACACTGTGTTTGCTCAGCCTCCTCTGTCGCACAGGTAGCACTCAGTGTCTTCATGATGGTATCCGAGTTTCATCTTCTTGGCTCTGATCCTTGCCCCTCCCAAGACGTGCATACAGACTGCATCTCACTCAGTCCATCATTGCTCCCTTTGTAGAACAAGAGAAGGTTTATTTTATTTTTTTATCCTATTGGGAATTTTTCCTTATTGACATTTAGTCATCTGACCTGGACTTACCAGTGTGAGACAGACATTTCAGTTTATTTGTTTTTGAGACAGAAATATTTTCCTCCAGTACCTAAGAAGAAATTCCTTGCGATCATTTCCCAGTCACCATGAATTTTTTTTGAGATTTTTTTATGCCCTTTGATGCTTGGGGAAAGAGAAACACTTTTTTGGTGGGGGAGAGGCGAGTGGCATGTGGCGTCTCCTGGTTTCCCTTGACCAGGGTCACCCCACATCCAGTGCCGGGGCTCAGACACCGTGCCAGCATCAAAGGGACCAGCAAGAGCCAGCCCAGAGAGGGGCGTCCGCGTGACTGTCGGCTCTTGTGCAGGTCTCCGGGGCTGCTCATGGACAGCGTGGCCGTTGTGAAGCTGTCTTCACACACCCGTGAGTTACAGGGAGGGCTACGTGCCATGTGTTTTGTACGAATTGGTTGGGTGGTGACGGGGAGGGGCGTGAAGGCAGTTGAGGATGTCTGTTGAGGGAGCATGCGGCTTTGCTGGGTTTGTTGAGTTGGTTTTTCAGTGAGTCCATCAGGTTCTTGCTCTGGAGCCAGATGCTTCGTAATGCAGGGTGGAGATGTAGCTGTCTCCGTAAACAGATAAACCCAGATCCTGGGTGGGGACATACAGGTGCACGGAGCCCACACTGTCCTACCACCACCACCACCACCAGCAGCAGCAGCATCTCAGAAGGGGCTTCGTTGTGTTTTGTTTTGTTTTTCCCCCTAGACTTCAGTTTCACCCTCTTGGTTGCTGATACAGGGAGATTGAAAACCAGAGGAAAATCAAGGGCAGTCAAAGTCATGTTTTATAACAATACCTTTGAGGCAAATGTCACGTTCCCAGGGATGTCCTGAACAAGACAAAGATGGAGGGCTGGCATGTCTGATTCAGGAGGGAGCCGGTTCTTGGGGCCACATATTAGTGGTTATTAAACTCGCCGAATTCTGTGAAGGGCAGTTCCTCTCCTGAAAGCTCATTTACTCCCTAGTAGCCTAACAGCATGATCTCAGGAACATTCTCTGTATTTTGGTCAATCAAGTGGTCTAATGAAACCTCGCTGGTTCCAGAAAGCATTTGGGTAATTAGACGGTCATGGTTGGCTTAACTGGAATCTGCCCTTTCATGCGGGCGTCTGGCCCCCCTGGCCCAGCCCCCATTCGGCCATTCTCTCCTCTCAGCTTCCAGAAGACACGGCAGTTTGTCTAAGGTCTGACCTGGATTTGGGCTGATGTGGTCTTCTACGATGACCAGCTGGTCCAGGTCTGATAGGTTTACTCGGGAGAGCCTTGTGGGGAGGTTCGGGGAGGCGGAGACTTGCTAAGGGAGAAAGTGAGTGTCGGATCAACTACCCCGCCTCATGACCTAAGATTTGTTACAGAAGGAAAAAAAAACCCCACTTCCCCCAAGCCCCTTGCACCTTTATTTCAGCCACTCGTCTTGAGGTGGTGAAGGCATTTTGTTTGCCATCGGGGAGTGGTGGGCAGGGCTAACAGCAAAACTGTCAACTCCGGGGCCTTGTGCTCTGGTTGGGGAACGTGCGTCCGCCTAAGACTAAATCGGAGGGTTTCTCTGCTGGTTGTGGTCCGTTTGTGAGTCCTCATAATAGTCCCATGAATATCCATCCCTGTGCCCCACTTCTCTGCCTGCTCTGTCCTCTGTGGGACCCCTCGCATTGTTGAATCTAATCTAGTATTAAAAGATAACAAAGTTTCTTGGTGGCCCTTTAAAAAGGGAAGAAAAAAACCACTTCCTTGCTTAATCTCCTTTATGTACTGTGGAAATATACAAAAAGCACATTTAGTTAAAGGCTTGATTTATGGCTCGAGGAATTTATGGGCAAGAGATTTTGGAAAGTATGGAGACTGAATTGAGACTGTGAAAAAACTTGCTAAAAAAAAAGTGCCTGCCAGGATTTGGGAGTGGGAAGACAGCTTACTAGAGTGTTCATGTTTATTATTGTAAATAACGAAATGATCTTTGCCGGTGGAATATTTTAACATTAGATCAAAAGGAAAACCTGGAATTGAAGGAGCCTTCTGATAGGGAAGATTATGATTTTGTGCCAAATAGTGCTGCAGAAGGAGGTTGCAGGGGTGGGCAGTGGGATTCCTGGAGGAGCGTGGTCCGCAGGAGAGACCCGCCAGAAACACAGTGTTCCACCGAGGAGTCGCCTGCGAGGGGTCATGCCAGCCCTGGAAACACGTTAGCACTCGGAGTAGAACGGAGTGAAGAGAAAGCCAGTCATATTTTACAGTCCCTGAGGGGGTTTTAAAAGCATAGTAAAAATGCAAAATTGAGATATACCTCTGTAGACAGAGTGATTGAATTCTGTAGTTTCTTGGAGCATTACTTTACCTTTCTCCTCTTTGCACTTTTTACAAAAGTACTTTCCAGATCTGTACATCGAATCTAAACCTCTACCCTTAATCTGAACAGAATTTCCATAATTTTAATCGTAACGACAGCAACGAAGTTTGGAAAGGTTTTCCATTTTAAAAGCTTTCACATTAAAGCCTTGTTTGAGACACTGGGGAGAAGGTGTACGTGAGTGTGAACTTTATCCGTGGCTGTGTGGGCAGGGATTCCTTCTGGGTCGTAGGTTAGCCGCAGAGCAGCTCACCTTTGACTGGATGTGAAGGTTTCCTTTTCTTAAGCGGCCTCGCAGCCTATTTGTCACGAGGACCTCCTCACTCTCCAGCTTGCCTCCTGCCCTGGGACTGTCCCCTGACTCCTGCATCCTTAATTTTCTGGGGTTTGCTCTTTTGCTCACTGGAGCCCCAGCCCATCGTGGCTGCGGCTGTGAGCAGAGGCTCTCATCTTTCAAACCATTAAGGCAGATCCTGCCTTGAACGCCAGCAGGATTTCTTTCTGCCCCATTGCACACGTGGGACAGTATCTCACACTCAGGACAACCCTAAGCTCCAAGTCCTCAGGCTTCCCCAGAGGGAGATGCTGACATAAGCTCCCTTGGATCTGGGCAGCAAATGACTCTTAAAAAAAAAAAAAATCATCGCGGTTTTCGTAGCAGACGTGTGCTGAGCTCTTAGGCAAGTGCCAGTCTCAGCACTAAATGCTTTACAGATATGACCTCATTTTACCTTCACAGTACTTCTGTGGGAACTGTTCTAGTCTCTTTTTAACAGATAAGGAAACTGGAGTTTAGGAAGGTCAAGTGACTTCCCAAAGCTCTCCCATTTGGCCAGTGTTGGAACAGGGATGTGAATCCTGACCATTGGACCACACAGCCCCACAATGGTGCAGTCGGTCAGGATGCCACCACCTGATTCAGGGCCCTGCATCATAAATGGTTTGCGGGGGATAGGCACCGACTAGGGTTGGCCACTTAGCTCTGGGGAGTCACTGGGTACCCACACGGAAGGATGCAGAGATGCCCCAGCACCCAGCCTGTAGCACAGGGAAGGAGCGAGAGAAATGATCTCATCACTTCCAACTAGTTTCAGAAGTCAGTGTATTTCAAGCATATGCCCTATTTTCCAACCTCCCATGACATGCCTCACTTCAGATCCTTTTTATTCTAAAAAATACTTCTATCATTGAAGAAAGTACTTTGTTTTTCTAGAATGTAAAAGAGATATGCACGCATGGGAGTCAAGTTCAAACAGTTTAGAAAGTTCTGAAATAAGACATTTTCTACCTCGTCCCTCAACTTCTAACGTCTCTCCCCAAAGGTGACCACTGCTCAGGTTCTGATATCTCCTTCCCGAATCTTGTTTTCAGTGCCTGTGTTCTCACACCTCACCGTGGGAAGGCTGCTTCCCCACATCACGTCCTGTAAGCCTCACTGATGGGGGCAGTGATTTGCGAGGTCACGGCAGGGAAGGCCAGACATGCCTCTTCACCCAGAACCACTCCCCCTACCATCTCCCCGTGGGTTTCTGTCCTTGCCACCATCCCAGCACACCACACACTGAGAGTGGAGTTCTGGGAACCCCGTGGTCCAGTGAAGAGGACTGCACTGCTGGCCTGGGAGGGGCTGTTGGGGCTACGAAACCTGCCAGACCTCGTCCGGTTGGGGCTGGTGCTGTCTCATTGCAGGGCAGTCTTTTACTTGTTTTCTGAATCTTCTTGCCTGTGCTCTTCAAGCACAGTCCCTACTGCAGTGAGTGGTGATTTTTGCTTCTTCCTGTGGGAGAAGACCTTTTTGTCTTTGAGAACACCAGTCTCCTGTTGCCTCCACAGTGCATGACCTGATGTGATGCCAGGCATTAGGACTTGGGGAGGTGGTTTTGGCCAAACCTATTTCTGAATCTTTCTGAGCCCTTCTCTGCAGATGGAGCTCCAGACACATCTGTGGTCAGTGGAGACTGGGAGACCTTGATGGTGTTACTGGTGAGCCCAGCGGCTGAGGTCTCCTCTTTTCTTTGCTTCTGCGGTTTGCCTGTGCAGCCCAGATACTTGGGTGAGAGATCTCAGCCTCTTGGAGCCACATGAGGCCCTCTCATCTCCCAAATTAAGGATTGTTCCGTTCCTTTAAAAAAGTAATTATTTACTATGTTCACAGTGAATAAACATTGCTCATACTGTCTGTATAATAAAATTTAGGAATAACTCCCTTTGCCAAAAGATTGCTCAAAAGGCTCAGAAATGTTCTCATGAGCATTTTTATTTTTTTAATTTTTATTTTTAATACTTTAATACTGAAACCAACTTCCTATTCCTAAAATGACCCCCCACCCCGACCCCACATCCATTCTTGGCCATCTTAGGTTTCCTACCTGCATTAAGGGCAGTCTGGGTTTAAGGAGAGAATCCAGATTTTTTTTTTTTTTTTTAAATAGGACATTCCTGGGAAAGTAGAGGACTTCTGGTTCCCTGTGGGAATGGTCCAGGCTGCACCTTGGAAGTTCATCCTCGTTAAATTTGTTCATCTGCACTCAGTCCTTGCCACATGGATTTAAAAAGTGTTTGTAAGCACAGCTGGAGGGAAGGGTTGACGTGGTCAGTCATGCAGGGGACAGAACCACGTTTGATGGGTCACATTTACCTGATGTTCCAACTCTCGGGCCAAAGTTTTGTTCACAATTTAGAATAAGGTGGTGGTCAAGCAGCCCGTGATGGTGTTTTCCTGTATAGAAACCAGCACAGGGAAAATGATATATTTAAGAAATAATCACTTTATCAAATGCAAACTAAAATGGTAAATGAGAAGACTCAGTGAAGCCCCCCTTGCTGCTGGGTGGGAGAGGAGTTTTCCCGTGAGATTATGAATAAAGATGTAGTTTTCTTTCTGCTGACTTCATCCCCTGTGTTTAAGCCACTAGTTTCTAAAACTGAAGTTGATAAGGGGCATCTGATTTTCTCCAAATGGCCTGGGCACCAACCAGTTCACAGAAGGACTAGGGAGAAGCAGACAGTGGTCCCCAGTGTCTGGGCTTTGATTCCCTTGAGTAAAGACACTTGAAGCTACGGGAATGCCTTTCACGTTCAAACCCTAGAGCCTGTTCCTTGAGGTGCTCTGCTTTATGTTTCAAAAGGTAGAGCTGATTGGAAAGCTTATTTTTCAGAAGTTTTGATGGAATTCTGTAAGCACAGCATTGACTTAAGACCTGAGTGGTCTGCGGGGAGGAGGTTGATATCTGGGGCTGCAGGACAGGCACAGGCAACAAGGCCAGAAAGGAGCCCGAGGGGTCTGTCTCTGTGTCCTCAAGTGACTGCCTTGAGGAGTTAGGACAGAAAGAATGCGTGTTTTTTTTTTTTATCAAGCACTGTCTAAGAACGCTGTTTGGAAACCTGGTCTTAGGAACATGTAATTTGGATGAAATTTTGTACGTACTGCATAGATGAGAGGACAGAGGAGTTGAATTCAGTGGTCTGGGTCTGAATTCATGACTTTGGTCAACCCCCACCTCTCTTCCTTCCAAAGAGCTGACCGTCTGGCTGGGCTCTGGCCGGCCTTCCAGCTTCTCAGGTGGAGCTAGGATTACATCTGTGTCTTTGCATTTTGTATCCAGGTTTCTGCTGAGTCCAGCTCCTCCATGAACTCCAACACCCCCCTGGTGAGGATTACAACTCGCCTCTCCTCAACAGCAGACACCCCCATGCTGGCGGGGGTCTCGGAGTATGAGCTGCCGGAAGATCCAAAATGGGAATTTCCAAGAGATAAGTGAGTACTTCTATGGGGCACATCCCCAAATGGGGACTTAAACATAAATGGGGAGATTGGATTGACATTTTCTTTTTATGACCCTTAACTGCCAGGGTCTTGCTGAGATGAAATCAGCTATAGTTTGGGTAAGATTATATTTCGAAATAAGCAACTCCTGGAAAAGCAAAGAATTGATTCTCTCTCCCTCTTTTTTAATAGTTCTCTTAAAACAGAGCTACTAAGCTGTGGCTGGTCCCCAAACAAGATGGTACCTTGTTAGCATTTTTAAAACTTTCTAGATAATTGAAGCCCAGTCAGATGGAATAAAGGCTGTATTATGATCCCATTTATAAAACATAGTTGACATTCCAACTGCTGGTTCCAGTGTGACTGTTCTGTAGTTCATTTCTTTAGAGAAAATAGGTCTAGAATATAAATTGCCCTAAGAATCGTTAGCCAGTGTTGTTGTTTTTAACAGTTATTAATGTAATATTGAGCAGAAATGCTTCGAGTATGGTACCTGACATCAAATTTCTGGGGTCCGTAATGGATGAAAAAGAGGTGTTCCAATCAGACGTTCAGTCAAAGTGTGGCCACTCGGGCTCTGGGGAAGGCATTGTTGGCAGTTGTATATCTCTTGGTCTGGCTTTGAAGTTCATGTCCTTGGGCTCTGTTGGGTTGGGTTTGAATCCTGGCTCTGCCAGCCAGTGGCTGAGCAACCTTGTGAGTTTCCTGATTCTCTTTGAACTTCATTTCTATAAAATGGAGGTCATGGTACAGACCTCCTGGGACTGAGCACAACTTCTGGCTTCTAGCCAGGGACCAGCGCCCAGACCCACCTTCTGACCCACCTTCTGAAATGAATACGACGGTCATTTCTGGGGTACCTCTTGTGGTAGTTAGAGTCCAAACAGCTTGAGAGTAATGGAAGGTAGAAACCGCTGCCTATGCGTCTGCATCAGATCAACTGGAATAAGCTCTTGACTTGCTTATATACAGCTGCCCTATTTGTCTTGACGTTTGCGCTATCTCCCTGAGATTATGTCGGAGAAGTGTCTCATTCTTCTCTGTCTAGAGAAAGGAACTCATATACAAATGTGGAAGTACAGAGATAAGCTTTCCCAGAGACTGGATCTGACGAGCTCTCTTTGGAAGGGGAGGTGGTTCACACAGCACTTGTCATTTTGATACACACAACTCCAACCAGGTTTGCTTCCTAACAGCTCGTTTAGAGGTGCTGATATGCACCGTAAGTTAGAACCTCATTATTGTGCCGGCGTCATTCTGTTAGAGTGTTAATGGAAGTGATTTCCAGTTTATTTTGTGGGCTCTTCGTTTATTCAGGACTTGTTTACTGAACAGTTACCAGTAAGACACCAGGGAAGAAAGAGTGGTTTCTTTACCTGTAGAACGTGGAAATGTGGAAATGCGGGAAACGTAGAGCGGTGTTTCTCGTGAGCCCTCCCAGCTCCCTGGTTTGGTTAAGCTAGTAGGTGAGTTCATGGCACATTCCTATGGATGTAGGACTGAGTTGGGGAGCTAGGATCATATTTTAAGAAATTGCAACTCTCAGTTTCAATCCTTAGTTTTTGCCACACCTGTGACACCACCGGCAACAGTGGGAGTCTGTCTGTGTCCAACTGTTAGCTCCCACCCGGGGTACCCTGAGTGCGGAAAATCTGAGTGCTAAGCATTTCAAAACAGTGTTTAGCACAACCGTAGGTGGAGCGGACTTCCAATGAATGAAGGCTATTTAGAAGCAGTTTATTAGATGGAAGGCAGACATTATACAAAGAAAGGATTGTTTTGCTTGTAGTAGCAGGGCAATGGGACATAAATTAGCCATTTTTCCAATGCAAATGTTTATCTTCTGCCAAGATATTAAGTTTAATTTTAGTTCAGGACAGAAAGGGAATGACCTCAGCATAGTACACACTGCCCTCGGTCTTTGCTTAACGTTTGCAAACCATTGCGTACTTACCAGAAATACTCCTTGCTAGTGGCAGCTCAGTACTTCGTGTTGTGCTTAAATGAAAAAAGCACATTCATACGTATCGCAGCGTCTCTTCCTTTCTTTTGGGCCCAAGGAGACTGTATGGCTGTATGATGTGTGTAGAGCTTCTGGGCTTAGACATTTAGTTTGCTGTGTTCACTTTGGATTTTCTTCATTGTTAATTTTGGGTAATCATAAGAATTTCTAAACCACTGTGTCAAAAAAAAAATTCCCCTCAATTTCTAGAATTTTCTTTTTCCCTTAGTGGGAAAAAAAAAAAAAAAAAAAACTAGTGATTCCTTGAAATGTGTTTTAAGATTCATGTCATGTAACTTGGCCCGGAATGTGATCATAAAATCCACTGGTATTTGAATAATAGCGATTTTTAAAGACATCACTTCTCGGAGACAAAAAATAAGAACAGCTTTCACGGTTTTCTTTGAGACATTCTAAATGACGAGTGTTCAACGGGCTCAAGATCAAAAGCTCCTCATTGTTAGCACTTAGGAAAGCTGACCACCTCACTCGCAAGGATACCTTCCATAAAGAAAATAAATCAAGAATACAAATGTGAAATTTAATAGCTGTTCCAGCAGTAATTGACATTCTCTAAAACGTCACGAAGAAAATAGTCAAGCGCGTGTGCACCCCAAGTCTCATTAGTTCCATATGATCAATGCTCCACGCTTTTGCAAGCCGCTGAAAGATTTTTATATTTAGTTCTGGAATTTCCCTCACTACACCCCTTCACCAGATGCTGTGCGCTAATCCTCTCTTTACACGTCTAGGCTGACGCTGGGCAAACCCCTGGGAGAAGGTTGTTTTGGGCAAGTGGTCATGGCTGAAGCAGTGGGAATTGACAAAGAGAAGCCCAAGGAGGCAGTCACTGTGGCAGTGAAGATGCTGAAAGGTGAGTGGGGAGGGGAGGGGGGTGGGGGTGGGGGGCGTCTTATCAAGAATGTTCCTTTTGTGGCATGTGAACTCTATCCTGGCAGGGGGTCAGAGAGCACATAGTTGACCTAGGGGTTGAGAAGTTTTCAGTATAAATCAGCATCTTGGACAGACTATTTATCTTGAGCTGTGTGCACTTGCGAAAAAGAAAAGCTGGTTTTGCTGGAAAGCGGCAGCCTCCTAGATCGTGCTATTCTTCGACTCCTTGGAAATGACCGTGAGTCTTTGTTCCTTTTATATTTGTATGTGCTTAGAAAGTATCCACTCAGCATAGAGTTGATTAATTTAGATGAGTGTTGGTGCATTGGATTCAGGACCCCAACCTTAACTTACAAATAAAGAAAAATTGGCATTTTTGGAGGGAGCAAGGACGGACACCCTTTCTCCTTTACAAGAGGACCAAAGCAGGAATGACAGTGGTCTGGGGAGTCACTTGGGAAGCTAAAAGGGAACTAACTGGATTGGCGCTGGTGCAGAACCTTCTAGAACCTGTGAACAACCACTCAGAGATGTAAACATCACGTGGCATTCATGGGAGTCTGAATGTTTCTGCATTAACCTTCCAACCCTGCTTCATGCCTAGGTCCAAGAAGCTTAAACTTTTAACCATTAACTTCATCCTCCTGCAGTATTCTTTTATGAGAGGAGTTATAGGGAACGGTTGCATTATAAATCCTATTGTAGGCATCTCAGAAAGGACACCCCAAGCTGAGTTTTTCCCACATTTCCTGGTGGAGAGATCTGTTCTTGGGATGTGAGGGTCCTGGCACATTATGGATGCCTGGGGAGTTAGGCTTTTTCTTTCTTTTGTGGGTTCTTGTGGAACAGTCATCACATCTCTCCCTGAGGGGAGGTTGCGGGGTGGAAATGGTCAGGAAGATGTTGGGTTGTTTTTTTTTTAAGCTCTGGATTCAGATGGCTCCCAAGGGGATAGTATGGTGTTTTGAGCTGCTCCCACCTTGGGGGTTTGATGCTTGGGAGGACTACGCTCTCTTACTGGGCGAGTCTCGGCTCCACCAACAGGGGCAGCCCCCTGCCTGCATCCTGCGTGGCCTGGACCTGCCTCCTCGCCTTTCTGAGTGGCAGGTGCAGTGGGCTGTGTGCCCTGCATTAGCCACCCTCAGCAGCCCAGAGCCGAGCGTGGGGAAGGCTGGTCCCTCTCGGCAGAGCTTCTGATTTGTTTGTGGAGCTCAGGGAGGGAGTCTGGGTGTCCTCTTTCTCTGGTGATACCAAGGCTGGCCTTCCCTTAGGACAGGGAAAGACATCAGCCACAGAGCCTTTACGATGTGGCTGTTTTTACAGCCAGTGGGTGGCTCAGAGCCTAGAGAAGACCTCACACTGTGACCCCAGTGGTGCCCCATCCTCTGCGGGGCTGGTGCTCAGTCCTCCACGTCCGTCCGTCCGCATGGATTTTATACTCCAGGCAGTTGTGTCGCTCTTCCTTTTGTGAAGTCAAAGAGCTTCTTGCAGCCTGGCTTCTTTCCATGCCCTCATCTCATTTGCTTATCGTTTAGTAAGCCCAGATTTTCCCACAGGGGAAAATTGAAGTGGGGCACCTGGGAAAGAATCTTGCCACTTTTTAGAAGCTGTAAGCCTGTGTGTGCAGGACGTAAGCTGTTCTTGCTTGAAATGTTGGAGCAGAGGTTTTCATTTTTATTTTGTTTTTGAGTGGAGTAGAGGTTTTTAAAACTTTAATTTTGGGGGATGGATATTGCAGCCCCTTTGGAAGGTATGAGCCTTGGCCCCTGGAGATGCCCGTGCACATACCTCTTGTCTGCGGTTCCAGGGTGCCCTCTGAATCCATCTGCGAGCGTTCTGAGGGCTGCGAGGGCTCCGACTAGCAGCACTTGGTCCAGGGAAAGTCCGAAGTGATATAAAGGGCCCCCAGCCGCCTCCTCCTCTTCCTCCCTGGAAGCCCTCACAGTTGCTCTCATGAAGTTCGGTGTGATTTTCTGAGATATCTCAGATCTGCCAGAGGATGGAATTATTTCCTGATAGAGAAAAATGCCATGTTTGTGAGGTTTGCTGGAAAAGGCTTGGCCTTAGTGTCAGAGGCCTGTGTTCTTGTTCTGAGTTTTGACCCTGTTGACCCAGAATCAGCTGTTTGACATGGAGCAGAGCAGTTCCCTGTCTGGGCCTTTACTGCTTCACCAGGAAGATGAGGGAGGTGATTTAGAAAGTCTTTCCTGGTTCTAAAATTCAGTTGCATGCTGTTCCAGCTAAGTTTTCATGAACTAACAGTGGCAACCAATAGGTTAGAGGAAACTGACCTGTAATTTACCTAATGTTCATAGATGACGCCACAGAGAAGGACCTTTCTGATCTGGTGTCGGAGATGGAGATGATGAAGATGATTGGAAAGCACAAAAACATCATAAATCTCCTCGGAGCCTGTACTCAGGATGGTGAGTGGAGGGAGCAGTGCTTTCATGCACTAACCCGTGGTCCAGTGTCAGCATCATTTTAGAAACGGTTGGACTTTTATTTAGGTCTTGGTGCTAGGGCCCCTCAAGTGCATGTTTCAGGTTTTCCTTAAAAACCCCTTCAGGAAGGCGTTCCTGGCTGTGAGCACAAAGAAGACTTTGTGACCGTGCCTGAGGGGAAGGTGGGCGTTGGTTGGGCAACATTGGATGGGAAGGCTTACGGGGCTCTGCTGCTTTTAGGGCACAGTCTGGAGGGTGTTTGGAAAAGGGAGTCTCCTTATGTTTTTGTTTTGGAAGTGCTAAGAGCAATTTCTCAAAATAAGAGCCTGCGTTTTGGTTGACAAGTTCTTCCCTTAAAATGGGGATTGAGGAAGCCGTGTCTTGATCTGGGCAGCGTGAGGCTGAACTCCCGAGAGGGCCCTGAAAGACGAGAGACGGGCAGGAAGGGACGCATGGTCTTCCTTATGGGAGACAGACCCTGGCTTCTCTCATGGAATAGCTGAGGCACTTTGGGAATCAGTTTGGTGATAACTAATCAACTGGGAAACGCCTGTCTTGGCATCAGCAGTTTCTCTTTGGGGTCTTTACCAGGAGTCTTTTTCTGTAAAGGGTGATTGTGAATATTTTGGCTTTTGGGCCTTATGGGTCTTTGTGGCAACTACTCGTCTCTGCTGCCGCAGTGAGAGAGAAGCCACGTACAACACAGAAATGAATGGGCCTTGCTGTGTGCCAGTGACATTTACACACACACACGGGCTGTGGGCAGGACTGGGCCTGCGGGCTGTCATTTGCCAATCCCTAGTCCATACCACGGGGACACTGCTGCATGTGTCTATACGGAGCCATGCAGAGCAGTGTTCATTGCACACTGTTTGCAGTCGCTCAAACCTGGAAGCAAACCTATAAGGGGGATAGATAAATACAGTGTGGTATATTTATATGATAGAATCTGTGTAACTCTTAAAAGGAATGATCTGGGTATATTTTTATCAACCTGGCTGGGATAATATTCCAGTCGGATAATAGGTAGGGGCAAAATATTGCAAAGCTTTACCTTTAGTATCCATTGATCTGATTAAAAATAATACCTTGTTTATTGATACCTATGTGTATGTAAAATAGTACAGTGAACTAGAGGGAGCCGATGTACAGTAGCCAGTGCTTTCCAAGTGGGCGCAGGTGAGAGTGGCCTCTCAGGGAAGGGACACTCAGTGTTTCTCTGTTGTTTTTTTTTCTTCTTTTTTTTTTGTATTTTTGTATTTTTTTTCTTTTTTTGTATTTTGTTTTTTAATTGAATCTGTTTTATTTCTTAAAGACCCTTACGACTGTCTTGACCAAGTATTGGGTGTCACTTTGGGGAGATTAGAAGGCAGGTGTCCTATTTGTGTGTGCTTTTTCTGTGTATATAAATAAAAAGTAAATAAAGTACTGGATTGTAGTCACTTCAGCTCCTTGGCTGAGCCGCCACAGGGCAGATCCGGGGCTCGCTGCCTCTCCAGCTCGTGTTCTCCTCCCCCAGGCCCGCTCTACGTCATAGTCGAGTACGCCTCGAAAGGCAACCTCCGGGAATACTTGCGCGCCCGGAGGCCGCCCGGGATGGAGTACTCCTACGACATCAACCGCGTTCCCGAGGAGCAGATGACCTTCAAGGACTTGGTGTCATGCACCTACCAGCTGGCCCGGGGCATGGAATACCTGGCTTCCCAAAAAGTGAGTCCTTCACGTTCCCCTTGGTTGGGTGGATTCCAGTTTAAAATAACCATGAAGAAAACAGGCAATTTGGGTGTCCTCATTTGCTGAGTCAAGCCCTTGCCTGCCTTGTACAGCCTGGAAAATATTCACTGCATGATTCACATCGGGGTTTAATGAACTCTTTAGAAGCCCAAGCAGCTTCATAAACCTGTAGTGACACCGCAGGGATGAGCAGAAAAGATGCCTCTTCTCTGCGGCAGGACTGGGCGAGGCCCTCCGGGGAGTCAGGTCTCCGGGGAGACAGCAGCTGGGGGAGGGGCGCTACCTTGAATTCTTGATGATTTGGGGGCTTTCTTCATTTTGTCGTTATTGAGTCTTTGGCCCTGGACTCCCGGTGTTGTGTTTATGGTTTTCAGTTTGATACGGCATCGAAGATTCCAAGACTAAAGATCAAGCGAAGGGCTATTTTGGTGACATCGAGTGCGGGGTGTTCTCTGGGTCTGTCTGATTTAGCGGGGTGACCCTCTGCGGTTAGAAGTTGGCCAGGTCCCCTGAGGTGAATCGCCTGCATTCTGAGCATGCCACATGCGGTGGAACTTGAAACATCTGAGCTATTCTGAAAGCAGTTAGACAGGTGCCCAGATGTCCCCTGGGGCATTTTGGATGACCCAAGACACCTTTCCTTAGCCCACGCTTGGGGGAGGTGACGTGCTACCTCCCTGAGCAGAGGTGGGTCATTCCTCTTTTAATGCAGCCTTAGGAATTCCCTGGGTCCCCAAAGAAGTAAGGATCTCTGGGGAGCGTGGGCCCTCTGTCACCCTGTGGCCCGGGCTGGGTCATGGCCATGCCAATCACGTGAGAGTGAGGTGGCCCCTGTTAGATCACGCAGGGTAGGGGTTCCGGGAGGGCTGGCCGCACCTCGGCCCCTGCTGTCTGTGGCCACATGGGAACATGGCCAGAGCTCCGTCATGTTCTGATTTTTTGTTTTGTTTTGTTTTCTGTTTTCAAGAGAGGCCAGAGTTCAAGATTTTTCAGATCTCTTACTTTCCTGTAAAATCTCCCCATGTATAGATTTTAGGAAACCGGAAGTGTTGAGTTCTGCACTTGTGTACACGCATGTGCCCAGCGAGGTTCGCCAACTGACAAATCTTTGGCACTAGGAGACAATCAGATCCAGATCCAGAATGTGGGACATTTGACAAGACATCACTTCAAAATGTCAGTGTCACAAAAGACAAAAGATGCTGGGGAGACGGTTCCAGATGAAGGGAGGATTAAGAGATGTGACAACAAAATGCACGTGTGTGATCCTGGGCTGAGTCCTGTTCTGGGTGGTGGTGGGGAGACAGCTTTTATAAGGGACGTTTATGAAGAGTTGAAATTTGAATATGGACTGTATATTAGGGAATGTGACTGCATCAGTGTTAAATTTAGGGGTGACGATAGAGGTTTCGGGTTGAGGTAGGAGATACATGCTACTGAGGCCTGCGACTCACTTTTAAATGTTCATGAAAAGTGTGTGTGTGTGGTGGGGAGGCTGGATGGAGAAGGAGCAGGTAAACACAACAGGTGCATCTGGCAAACATGGAAATCCGTTGTTTTGCCTTCTCCGTACCTTGGAACTATTCCTAAACGAAACCCTGACCCTCTGGTCCTGGTCACCCCGTGTTCTCCTGGTGTGGGCAATGGGAAAGAATTTTTCTGGACTCAGCAGGGCACTGCTGCTAATACACACGTGGTGAGAGGCTGGCCTGATCGTTTTATTCATCCTTCAGCAAAGATTCCTGAGTGTTCCTCATTTGGATGCTTCAGGCTCCAGATCAGGTGGCTGCAATGGACATAGTCCTTGGCCTCTTGGAGTGGGAACCAGGGGAACAGGTGAAATCAGCGATAAATGTGGGAATAAAAATAAGTATGTGAAAGGCTGAGAACCGTGCTGTGGAGGAAACCAACGTTGTGGGGTGAGGAAGAGCTGAGGGTGGGAAGAGGACAAGTGACCTCCCTGCCTTGACCTCCCTCCCTCCCTGTGGGCGGACGGCGTGACACGTGGCCGGAGACGGCCAGGCCCTGCTCCGTCACTGCGCTGTAGGTGCTGGGAAGCCGCCGAGGGGGGAGATGTGATCTCCTTTGTGCTGTGAAGCTCACTCTTGCTCTGCCTGCCCGGCGGGTGGAGGCTCTGAGTCCTATGAAAGGTGGTCGTGCTTTGGGCTCGGGTTGATTGGCTCCGACAGACACTAAAGTTGATTGGTTTAGGATATATTTTGCTCTCAGGGCAGATAATGGATTGATTTGATATGGGAGAGAGAGAGAAAAGGGAATCAAGGGTGACCCCTGGATTTCCAGCCTGAGATGTTAGAAGGTGGTGCAACGGATCAGGAGGAGGAAGACGTGGGGCAAGAAGTGATGGGGGGTGGCTTGGAGGGCACTGGGGAGAGGGTGGCAGGAATAGATTCTGGAGGAAAATCCAAGGAGCATTTTGAACATGCCTGAGAGTCATTCCAGGGCAGGTGTCAACCAGGGCTGAAGCTCAGCTCCGAGGGCTGGGCTGGACACCAGCGCCAGCCAAGGAAGTGTAGTTTCAAGCCATGGGAATGGACGAGTTCCTCTTGGGGCTGGAGTGTGGGGCTGAGAGGGATGCACAGAAGCCTGGAGTCAAACCCTGAGAAAACTCTCAAATCTGGAGAAGGGCTGAAAGCGCAGGAAAAGACGGAGGAGACATGGTCAGAGAGGCAAGGGGAAACCCAGGATGTGATTCACAGGGGCCAGGGGAGGAGTCTTGGGAAGGCGGAGTGGTCAGCGGTGGGTGGGTCTGGCTCAGGGAGCACTGGGTGGTTCCCCCCCTGCACCCTGGCCCCGAGGACGAGACCCTTCCTGCTCTGGAACTGCTTGGTGACGGAGGACTGAGAATCAGATGAACTTTGTGAAATGGGGCAAAGAATACATTTTAGCATGATAGTCTGAAAATACCCTTATTTATAGCATTGTGTTAATAACAATTGTCCTTATTACTAATCACTACCACTTCTTGAGAGCTTCATGTCTGCCAGGCACAGGGCAAGCATTTTACATACAGTATCGTGCACAACCTCAGAACAACTCAAAAACAGGGGTATTTAAATCCCATTTTATGGATAAGGATGCTGAGGACTGGTCCCAGGAAAGCTTTGAGCAGGTCACCGTCTTCCTTTATGAGACAGAGACAGAGTCAAGCGTCTGGTCCCAGACCTGGCCTTTTGGTTCTCCGCCCACACATCCCACTCCCCAGCTCCCCTGCTCTTAGGTAATCCCTTCCTCTCTGGACCAAGGAGAGGAACACTGAGATGCCCTGTGTTGGGGCCTTGTTCACTAACCCAGGGTGGGGTGGAGGGGATGGACTCCTGTTTCCTAAGGCTTTGCAGTCATGTTTTCAAAGCTCTTTGCTGAAGGCCTCCTGCAGTTCAGGACCAAGAACAGTTTTGAAGCAGGTTCTAGATGAAAATCTTCAGAACGGTCCCCTGAGTGGAGCTGCTTCCAAAAATGGAGGGCTTGTTCCTGACGGTGGAGAATGAAGAGGCAGGGGAAGGGTCCCTCCCGGTGGATGGTGATGAGTTTATTAGGGACATGCCTGAGGAACTGTGCTGAGAGAGACGGCTGGCTTGTTGCTGATGGACTGTAATTAGGAATTCAGCTCAGTGACTGTTTACTGAGTCAGGCTCTGTGCTGGGAACATAGCAATGAACTTGCAGTCCTGACCTTGATATGGGGACACTGGGGTTGGACAAGTGAAGAAACACCGTGATGTGTACAGTAATACGATTATGTGGTGTGGTATTTGAGCCTTATGCAAATTATGAAGGCCTTGCTATTTTTAGTTCGAAATACATTCATTTTTTTTTCTTTTCTTTCTTTTTTTTTTTTTTTAACCAAACCTTAAAACCAGTTAATCCTCTAAGGTGTTAAATCTGAGCAGGTTGGTTTTTATTTTTCCTGGTTTTTTTATTTTAGCAAGCCCTGGCTTCCCGATCTGTAAAATGGGTATAATAATGCCCATCTCCTAGGTTGCCATGGAATTTAACGTGATCAGCTGTGCAGAGACACCCAGCACACTTGTCGGGGTCATAGATCATCTTCCTTCCCCTAGTGACCCATTGACCTTCACTTCTTTACGATGGAATACCAGTTTGAGAGCCCGCGTTATGTAAGATGGTCAGCTCTTTGCATTGAAGTA
Source organism: Camelus ferus (assembly GCF_009834535.1). Classification (NCBI taxonomy): domain Eukaryota; kingdom Metazoa; phylum Chordata; class Mammalia; order Artiodactyla; family Camelidae; genus Camelus; species Camelus ferus. Next base: position 9,492,692 of record NC_045706.1, read on the forward strand.
CAGCTCAGACTTCTGCAGACGATGGGAACTTGGCTTGACTTTGATTATTTCCTTTTTCTTGAGTATTGGTTCCAAGTCTCTTCTTGTTCAGCCCAGAGGGTGGGCTTTGGTGTTTCCTAGTGCCCTGGGATGCGGGAGGTTGTTGCTGGATTCTGGCCGTCACAGTGAAAATGGAGGTTGCCGTTGTGGTGGCTCTTGAGTTGAGCCCTGATGTGTGGTCGGAGCCCAGCACACGGGGAGTCAGAGTCCCCTGACAGCAGGGCTTGCCAGACGTGCAGAGTCGTGTCGGCAAGGAGCACACTGCTGGGAGAGTCTGGCCCAGGGCTTAGAGGTTCGATTGAAAGAGGCCTCTGAAACCAGGAACCCGGTTCCCGCCCCGGCGGGGTCCCCAGGCGGCTTCTGGGAGCGCTCACGTTTCCTGTTTCCATTCTTGCGGGGCACATGTGTGCCTGTGGGGCTCTCCTGCTTTCCGCGCAATGATCTGAGCCCGTCCGGGGGCCACAGAAGCGTATAAACACAAGGACTAGTTGGGGGGGTGGACAGAAAAAAGTTATTCCTCATTTATTCTTCAGAGAAAGTTTGACATGCTCCTTATTTCATGGAATGTCTACAATCAGCCCCATTTCATCTGTGTCACACAGCTTGATACGACTCCTTCACATAATAGTCTTTGCCGAGAACCTGGGTAAAAGTGACAAGGATGCTTGCTCACTTATTCCTTACCATTGGGGGGTGATGATTTGGGGCCCTCATGACCATGTATCATGATGAAATGTTGATATATTAAAGTATAACTAAGACATTTCTAACACCTTACAAGTGCATCATTTATAAAAAGAAAGAATGGTAGTTATAGTGACTAGACTGTTCTGAGACTGTGGAGTTAGTATCAGAACTATAAATCAAGGCAGAGGGGCATAGCTCAGTGGTAGAGCACGTGCTTAGCATGCATGAGGTCCTGGGTTCAAGCCCAGCACCTCCATTTAAATAAATAAATAAACAAACCTAACCATCCCCAACACAAAATAATTTTAAAACTTAAAAAGAACTATAAATCAGCTGCCCTGTGGTGAGCGTCTCAGCCTCTGGCCCCCATGTATGTGGCAGACATAGGTCGGGTTCTGGGTGGGGGCCAGGTGTTGGGTGAGAACTGGATGGAGAATATGGGTAGACAGGCGTTGGCCATGATATAAGCCAGGAAAGGACAGGGTCAGCTCCTTCAGAAACATAATTTGTGGGTAGCAGAGAAGATGTAATAGGGCTGAGTCTGGAAGCACGGAGATCAGTTGGGCGGCAGTGTAGCCGTCTGTGGGGCTTGGGGTGTGGACAGTGATGAGGCTCTGGACTCAGTGGGAATGGGATGGGGAGGACAGACTGGAGAGCCATTTGGGAATTGAAATCAACAGAACTTGGGAGGAGTGTGTAAAGAATTCTGGTGTATATACCTCAGGTGTACATGAGAAAGACCAAAAAGGTAAGAATTAGGGGAGTAGAGACCTTGAATTTGAGGTGTCAAGGAATGTCAATGTGGAAATGATTCAGAGCTTGTTACAAATGAAAATCTAGATCCCAGGAGAGAGGTCAGGATAGAGATAGGAATTTGCACACGTTTCATGTGTATCTGAGAATTGAAGCCATGAAGATACACGGAAATATACAAGATGAATGGGGCAGTTCCTCTGTCTTGAGGGCCGGAGGGAGAGAGGAGCCAGCCAAGGGATCTGGAGGGGCAGGGAGAAAGGAAGAGAGGGAACCAAGAGAGGGGATTGGGGTAGAACTCAGCAGGGAAACAGATTCAGAAATGAGCAAGAAATCAGCAGTGTCTGGAACTGCAGAGGGAAAAACGGAGGAGAGGTTGTTTGGGTCCATCAAGAAGTTCTTCACAAACTTCAGGAGGAACAGGGATGGAAACAGATTAGAATGATCAAGAAGTGACCAGGAGGGGAAGATGATGTGATGTTGGAGTTTAATCAGCTCTTCTGAAAGTTTGGCTGTCAAGGGCAAGAGAGCAGGTGTTGAGACAGAAGATTTTAGGGTCATTAAACACAGATCCTGCAGATAAAGGGAAATGTGTTTTCTTATCCACCTTTGCTCTTGGAAATGATTAGGGCCTTGGCTTTTTTTTTTAAGTTAGAAAAGGAAACCAATTTTTGACTTAAGATGTCTTCTCTGTCTGTGCTCTGAGAAGGAATATGTTTTCTTTTTACTCTAGAAGCATTTTGAAATGAGTTCTTTCTCAATTTCAGTGTATTCATCGAGATTTAGCAGCCAGAAATGTTTTGGTAACAGAAAACAACGTGATGAAAATAGCCGACTTTGGACTGGCCAGAGATATCAACAATATAGACTATTACAAGAAGACCACGAATGTAAGTCTGTGGTGATGCTACGGTGGGAAGGGTTGGAGGGGTGGCATGGAATGCTCCAGATGAAAGCTGATGCTCGGAGCTAGAAGGACCAGTGCTTTTTTATTCCTATTCTTTTGCCTTACTCTTTACAAACCTCCCTATAAGCAGATTTAAGCTCTAGTTAAGATACTTGCAGTAAATGTGAAACAGTCTTTATAATCAGCAACCTCTGGGATTTCATAAGGCTCTGCATCAAGACCTTTCCCAGCAAAGATGAGAGCTTGCGAGTTTCTGGGTTAATTTTCGCCTAGAAGTTGATCGGGGTACGTCTGGGTGCTAGGGAGATGGATGATCGTGAGGATCCAAGGAAATGACATTTATTAATGTGTCCAGGTCTGTGTATCTCACACACTCTGTATAGTGCCGGTTAGAGCTCATTTCTGCTCTAATGAGTGTCCAGTGAAAACCATTAGAGTGTCAGCTCTTAAAATAAACAGGGCACAGCCTGGTGGAACCTGCTAAAGTAAACCGCTTTTTAATATATTGGCTTTTACCTTTCTCCCACCCCTGCAGGGGCGGCTTCCCGTCAAGTGGATGGCCCCAGAAGCCCTGTTCGATAGAGTGTACACCCATCAGAGCGATGTGTGAGTAGTAGCTCCCCCCTCTCCGTCTTCTCCCTCGGGTTGAGTTGCAGAAATCACACACGTTCTTTGCCTTCCCTTCATTCTTTGGCGCCTGCTGCATTTCACACATCCATAGAAGGTGCAGGAGCCGGCCTGAGAAAGGACGGATTTTATGGTAGGCTGCTAACCAATGCTCTGTTACTAATCTGCCCGGCTTCAAAGCGCACAGGAGGTGGAGTTGCTAACCTGCTCCTGCCAGAGCGGAAGATTTCCCCCTTGAACTTACTCACGGATGTACAAGTCCAAAGCTGCTCTCTAATTTGCCAGGCTGTTGGCATGTTCTCCGGGCCCTCAGACTTTTCCTACTTGAGAGTGGTTTGCATATTTCCCCCATCCTAGGTTTGTTCTTACAGGGGGAGGCTGAGTGGGACATGGTCCACTCGGGTGATCTTGACAGGACTGCTCCCTGTTTATCCTTTGAAAAAAGTCTGATCTTGTCTTAGCATCCTTGATAACGTTATAGAAATAGACTGAAGACAATGCAATATTTCTATTATGATATGCTTAAAAATACCATTAGGGCCAGGCTCTAAGTGGTGTTTTAGAATTTTTAGGTTTGGAAATGTGATTGAAAGATGCTATTAGCATTGCAAGAAACTGGGTGAAAAGTACAGAGGCTCTCTCTGCTCTGTTTTTGACAAGTTCCTGTGAATCTATAATTTTCTCAGAATTAACCATGTAAACCAATCAGTTGAGCCCCTCTTATTTGTGTGGGTGGGAGGGTTTCTGGGCAGGCATTAATTGGTCCCCTTCGGCAATCCCAGGAGGAAGGCGTCCAGGTTCCCAGTTTTGCAGTCAGCAGACTGCCAGTCCATGCTGCTCCTCTTGCTCCGCACAAAACTGAAGGCAGTTTCATTCCTGAAACTCACCCTGATGGAATCCATCAGGGTGTGATTAAGCCAGCACCACAGGTAAATGCAGGATTCTCGGCTTGATTAGCTCAGGAACTATGAGTCTCTTAAACAAGGCTCAGGACCCAGCTGTGGGTCTCTTCACGGCCAGGTATAAATTGTGCCCTGTGAGATGTTTTAAGTTTCTGTGTATGAAGCTCATCTGGGGCACAGGATCCCTCCACCCGAATCCCTGCCCGGTGACCAGAGTAAGTCATGAACCTTTTGTGCCCTCAGATGGTCCACTGGGCACCTTAGGCAGCTGTTACCTCGCAGAATTCCTTGGTGGCCTCTCTGTTAACTGCCCGTACTGTAGGTCACAGCCCTGGAGTCAGGCACACAGGCCGACAGAAGAGTCAGACAGGAGCCCAAAGAGCCTCACAGCTTAGAAGTTCACGCTGCTGACGCTGCATCAAGACAAATACTTTTATTTGAGAGCGATGAAAGGAGGGAAAAAAACACCTGAATCTCCACCAACCCCCCTACCCTCCCCTGACACACACACACAAAGAAAGAGTGATGGTAACCATCCCTTGTCGTCTGTTGATGGAAAATTCCATCGGAACAGCCTCTCATCATCGTCATTTTGGGGATGCTCTTGGGGGCAGGAAGGGGTGTGTCGGAGGAACGGCAGAAGGGTCTTGGTCATTCGTCTTTGAACGTAAGAAGTGACTGGGCGTTTATTTTCTTAACTGGGTGTGTAGGTTTCTGTGATTCAGATGAGTTAGTGATGCTGTTTTCTCCCCTCCTTTGCAGCTGGTCCTTTGGGGTGTTAATGTGGGAGATCTTCACTCTCGGGGGCTCGCCCTACCCAGGGATTCCGGTGGAGGAACTTTTTAAGCTGCTTAAGGAAGGACACAGGATGGATAAGCCGGCAAACTGCACTAATGAACTGTAAGGACTGTTGTCTCTCCCGATTCCCCAGTGGCCCCCAGTAACACTTCTCCTGGCTGGTTTGCTTTTCAAAGGTCCCTGGTTGTCCAAACATGTCCTAAGAAGAAGAATTGCTGAAGCTTTCTGGGCTCAACCCCAGAACTGAGAGAGAGCTGCACTGACGGCCCTGACCGTCCAAAAGCAAAGACGTCCTTCTGCAGTGTGTGAAGAGAGCTTTAAACCTCAGCAGGTGCCGGGCTGCCTGGCCAAGGGCTTCCCGATTTTGCACGGCGCGCCCGGTGACCTCCCTGGGCCACTGTGCCGTGCCTGGCCGTTCTCAGAGTGACAGGAAGGGACATCGGGCCTTCCCCCAAACACAAGCTTGAAGACCGTGGGGTGCTCGCTTTCATCACGAGGGTACCTGGCACCTGCACAGCGAGTGGAGAATGGTTGCTTCTCTAGTCTCTTTGTGACCATTGAAAGTGGCTATTGTAGAGGGACCCTGACCACCTTTTGAGCGAACGAACACAGCCTGGTTACGTATATCTTACCCAGATTTTAGTTCAGAGAATTAAAAATTTGTCCAGGTGCCATCCTTAGAGTTCCTGATCCGACTATAAAACCATGAGCTGGTTTCTAGCAAAACCTACCCGGTGCTTTAAGTGGAATTATATTGTGTTGGAGACATGCATTTTGTGCAGTCAAATCAGTGCTTTGAAAAGGAGTCCCAGAACCAACTAAGAAGAGTGATTGTCCCAGAGACCAGGGTCTCTTGAGTATCGTTTCATGGGGATTTTATGTCTGTAATCCCATGAGCGCTTTCGGTGTACACTGGACGTTGATGAATGGCCACATTTTATAGTATATGGTATAAAGGCATTTATTGTGCTCCTTGTCATCCCTTGTGCTTTTACTAATATAGAGGGTTTGTCGAAACCCATAATCAAGATAAGGCCTGGGAACCTGGGCCTATCCAAGAGTTAATCAGGAAGTTAAGGTGCAGCCCAGCGACGGCAGATTAATTCATAAGAACCTTGCCTTGAAGTTGTGGTTTTCCGACTCTTTTTTTTTTTTTTTTAAACTAAGGAACCTTTGTCCACAGTGTCAGGCAGATAACAGTCGAGCTGCCTTGGTCCAGGCAGGGGCGTGTGGTGAGGGAAGGCCTGCCCCTGTATGGCTCGTCCCACAGTGTCCCAAAGTGCCATGGAAGTGGGATGGCCTGTCATATATCACTGCCACAGGGAGACCAGACGTCAGCCGTGAGGACACACTGAAGTGTCTTTCTTAATGACATAGATACCTTCATAAAACATTTTGGATAAAGTGAGGTTTTTGGAAGCCAAAGTGCCTTTCAGAGGAACCATGCAATGCATCTTTTGGCAAAGTGAATCACCACCTCCCACCTGAGTTGCTAGGGAAGTTCAGACACATTTTTATAATTTAGGACATCTTTCCTTGTTGCCTGTAAAAACTGACTTATAGCCATGGCATAGTGCTTAGAAATTAATTCACCAAGGGCATCCATCTTTTCTAGGTATATGATGATGAGAGACTGTTGGCATGCAGTGCCCTCACAGAGACCCACCTTCAAACAGTTGGTCGAAGACTTGGATCGAATTCTCACACTCACAACCAATGAGGTAAGAACCTCCTTTCAGAAGCCCGGGGTCCTTGCTTGGGAGGCCAGTGTGAGTTTTTAAATGTAGCCTCCCCGTTGCAGTTTGTGGTATAGTTTATCATTGTTCCCAGGGGTCAGACTGAGTCAAACTATGTGTTCCTCCCAAATCCTGACTTTTCTTGGAACTGCATCTTGAGAGTTCTGACTCACAAAACCAGAGACCGAGGACCCCACCTGAGGCTGCTCCTCCCTGTGGCTTGTGGGTGGTGGGTTCAGGGTGCATGTGCAGGAGGGTGGGGAGGAGAAAGAAAGGTCCAACTGTAGCATTGGGGTTTGTGTGGAAGGGAGCTGGGGTTTCTGCGCCGGTTGGATTCCGTACCCTGGTCATTAGTGTGAGGGCTGCGGATGGTCCGCTACCAATGAGCTTAAAGTGATGCTGCTGTGAAGTTGTGCCTTTCCAGCTTCTGTTGTACACATGGCACAGACCTCCATGCCCCTGCCTGGTCATGGCTTGTGGCTTGTGGCTTGTCTCCCTCTCTGTGTATGTAAATGTACACGTGGTTCCTGATGATGAGAGACTCAGACAAAAGCTTCTACCTTTTGTTAAAATACTAATTTTCTATGAAATATTTATAATCTATGCCAACAAAAGAAACACTCTTCTGTCACTCACTGTCCAAGCTCAGCCACATCAGTGACTGCTTCCCCGTGCAGAGAGCAGGAAAGATGGTAAACCCATCAAGGCCAGAAAAACCCTACAATAGAGAGAAACCGTTAGTGAATGAATTCAAGATATTTAACGAAGATGCAGAATAGTTCCAAACAGGGGGACAAAAAAAACCCCACAATTGTCTTAACAACAATAAAAGGCTAAAATTGTGTAAATATTTTAGAAGGAAAAGAATACATTTAATTTATTTTTAAATAATACATGTAATAGTTTCAGAGTGATTTTTTAAAAAATAATCAAATGTTGTGATTTACGGTCTTAAGCCAGGAATATTATCTGTGTGTCTGACTGTGGCTGATAAAGAGAGAGATTGCATTTAAATGAATACAGCTGACCTTCAGAAGTTGAAAGGAAAGGAACAGTTCAAGGGGGAAAAAAAACCCCAACTTTCTTCTCCTGCCAAAATTGTTGTTTCTAGTATAAGTTCCTTTAACCCTAGACTTGGAATCCACTGATACCCCTAGTTGTTTTTTTTTTTTTTTTTTTTCCCTATCAGATCTGAACGTTTATGGCTTCAGTTAGAAACTGGGAAAGCACTAAAGTTCCATTTTAGTGATCCCATATCCATGGTCGATGCCATTTGTTTATATCTATACATTTCAAGTGGGCCCGTTCACTGAAATTTACATCTAGCATCCTAAACTAAAAAAGCAGAATGCCATATTGTCTAACGGATATAAAAATCGAAGTTTCTTTCCTTCTGAAAATCACTACCACATGGTTGAGAAAAATGGTTCCATTTAGGACAAAATTTCATTTTTATCATTGTAAGCAAAAAGTTCTCTTTTGATGTGGTGGGCGTGTTTGTTTCCAGTTGTGCGGTTCATGCTGATGTTGTTGGAACTGACACATCCCCCATTCTCGGACAGGGACTCTGTCTCTTGCCAACCCTGGTGATGAATTATAGCAGTGGTTTGGTTTTTCTTCCTTTCTTTTTTTTTTTTTAATCTTTGTCTTTTAAAATGTATAGTCGCCAACATTCTGTGGGCTCTTTTCTGATAACACTGAAGCTGGTTGTGCTGTGGTCTGCACTTTTTGCCCGCCTCTCAGCAAAAACCATGTGTCGTAGTCAACTCGTTGGCCTCTGGGGGTGTGAGCAGAAGCACCCCAACTTGCTCACCCAACTGAGGCAGTGAGACCCAGAAGTCCCCCTGTTTAGAAACCTTTTCATAGTTTCAGAGGTTTTGGTTTTTGTTTTTAAACAATTTCAAGAACCAACATTTTGAACATTTGCTTATTGAAACCAACATTCAAATAGTATCTCAAGGTGACATGCTATTTCAGCAAAACCAATTTAACAATTCAAATACATATAAAAACATTTAAAACGTAATCTTGTGAAAGGTGATAATTTCCCCTCCCCCCATTTCATCTGCTATACTTCATTGCACCAAATAAACAGGGAAGACTTTGTTTAATCATCTGCACAAAAAAAAAAAAAAAGAAAAAAGGAAAAGAAAGAAAATTAAAAAAAAAGTGCATTTTGACAATTACCAAATGTCAGGTGCCTGCAAATCTTTCTGTCAAGGGCCAGACATTTAATATTTTCAGCTTTGTGGGGCTGTTCGGTCTCTGTAGCAACAACTCAACTCGGCCGTTGCAGTGGGAAATCAGCCACGGATGGTGTATAAATGAATGCGTCTGTGTCCCGGATAAAACTAGATGGAGCCTAAAATTTAAATTTTGTATAAATTCTACACCGTTTTATGTAGTTTTAATGCCATGAGGTATTCTTCTTTTGATTTTGCCCAACCATTTAAAAATGTTAAAAACCATCCCTAGTCCATGGGCGACACAAGAGCAGGTGGTGGGCGCTCCCCTGTCATAAGTCGGAAGAAACGCTATCTGGAGCCATCAGCCAGGCTCTCCGACAGCAACACCAATGGATGCTTCCGGGAGCAGATTTGGAATTTCAAACCTTCAAAACTTTGAAACGTAACCTGCATTTTTCTAAACTTTTCTTTAACAGTCCATTATGGATTTAACATACACGAGTGTATCCAAGCTTTTCTTGAACCTGTTTACATTTTCAACTCAGAGAGCTTCTGAGAGTAATGAATTACATCTGTGAAATTACTCGCTGAATGAAGACATATTCCCCTTAAATTATCCTAGAAGCTACAATAGTAAAACGTGATTTGTAAAATAAATATTCATGGTCTCAACTATGAAAAGGGGTTCGGGACATCCACAGCATCTTTTTTTTTCCGTTTTGCTGGATGTGGATTTGAACCATGTGCTCAGCCGGGAGGTCCTTGGGTCTCTGCCGGTCGAGGTGACCGCTCAGCTGGGTGTTAGCGTTCCCTGCTTGCCAATAGGTTATTCGAGATGTAGAAGAAAAGTTAACGGGCAGCCTAGAGGAGAGAGCGTTGGGGTCTCAAGGAGGTCTTCATGGGAACCAGGGCGGGCAGGGTCTCAGCCTGCTGGGGGTGCCCCCATCCCACCCCAACTCCCATGTCAACGTCTCAGAGCCTGCGTTTGAAATAAAAGTCTTCTCTTCCCTTCTTTCAGGAATACTTGGACCTCAGTCAGCCTCTCGAACCGTATTCACCTTGTTATCCTGACCCGCGATGAAATAAAACGTCTCTCTTCCCTTCTTTCAGGAATACTTGGACCTCAGTCAGCCTCTCGAACAGTATTCACCTAGTTACCCTGATACAAGGAGTTCTTGCTCTTCAGGAGATGATTCTGTTTTCTCTCCGGACCCCATGCCTTATGAACCCTGCCTTCCTCAGTATCCACATAGAAACGGCAGTGTTAGAACATGAACCAGCTTGTCCTCCTGTCCCCACCTGGGGCAGTGTCAGGACCTGGCTGTACTGAGCAGGGAGGCCGTGCCTCTAGGAGCCTGTTGTCTCGGCTTGTATATATGAATCAGAGGAGTAAATAATTGGAAACGTAATCGGCACACGTGTAAAGAATTTATTCAGTTGGAACTTAGAATCTTCACCAGGAGAAGAAGAATGTTTGGGGCAGTGGACTTTCATGGGCCACCCCGTCCGTGTCCGTGACCCACTCTGGGTACTGGCTGTGGACCAGCCGGACTCAAGGCAAACAGATGGTCTGCCTTCCTTGTGAATTTTGTAATAATTGGAGAAAATATATGTCAGCACACACTTACAGAGCACAACTGCAGTATATAGGTGCTGGATGTATGTAAATATATTCAAATTATGTATAAATATATATTATATATTTACAAGGAATTATTTTTTGTATTGATTTTAAATGGATGTCCCAATGCACCCAGAAAATTGGTCTCTCTTTTTTTAATAGCTATTTGCTAGATGCTGTTCTTACACAGAATTTCTTAATTTTCACCCAGCAAAGGTGGAAAAATACTTTTGCTTTCAGGGAAAATGGTATAACATTAATTTATTAATGAATTGGTAATATACAAAACAATTAATCGTTTATAGTAGGTTTTTTTTTTTTTTTGTAATTTAAGTGACATTTCTATGCAGGCAGCCCATCGGACTAGTTAATCTGTTGCTTGGACTTAACTAGTTATCAGATCCTTTGAAAAGAGAAATATTTACAGAATTTGACTAATTTGGGGAAAATGACGTTTTGATTTATTTGTGTTTAAACTCTGCTGTCAGATGATTGTTCTTAAACCACCTAAATGCCCACATTCAAAGAACCTGTTCATAAGAAGGTGTTTGGTTTGGGTGTGCAGCTCTGTCATTGGTCCCGGAAACATTTAACTGGACTCCCCAAGAGAAATGGCACCAACGTTCTCTTAAAAAGATGCCTTAACCATTCCTCAAGGAGGGACCTTCGTTGAGATGACGGCAGAATCCTTGCTCTCCGGCAGCTGGCCTGCTGCCTCTTGAGTTGCACATTTATCAGATTAGCCTGTGTTCTCTTCAGCGAATCTTCCTAATGGCTTCCAGATTCACTGGCGATGGAGAAGCCTTCACATGCCATCGCAGAAAACTGAAACGCCGAATTGTTCTGCTGATAGTTTTCGGGATACTTCCATCCTTTTAAGGGATTGCTTCCACCTCGTTCTGGCAGGACCTCACCAAAAGATCCCGCCCGATGCCAACGTCAGACAAAAAACACTGCCATGTTGTTCATTCTGTACTGAAAGTATTGTGTGTTGCTTTTGAAACACCTCACTCTGCTCTAGCCATGTGACATGAGTGCAGATCACACTGATTTTACGCATTACAAAATTGGAGAAAGTATTTAATAAAACCTGTTAATTTTTATACTGACAATAAAAATGTTTCTACAGATATTAATGTTAACAAGACAAAATAAATGTCACGCAGCTTATTTTTTTAATACTCGTGTCTCACCAAATGGTTTCCTGTGCTCGGAGGTGCTGACTTCAGGGCTGTGCGATGTGATTGCCTAAAAGAAGGCCGAGCTGGAGGGGTCAGTTGTTCCCTACAAACAGGTGACTTGCTGGAGGGGTTGGCCGGGACCAGCAGTATCTGGGATGGGGGATCCAGTGGAAAATCAGAAGAGGCTCGGTTGCTTCCTGGGACCCCAGGGGAGTCTGTGTTCCTTTCTGGGCCCTAGCTCTCCCAGAGGAGCAAGTAAGAATGGCATGGGAAGGAGCTTTGGGAACAAGCTGCTGTCCTAAGGACGGGAGGTATTGAGAAGGGAGATATTCAGGAGATCTGAATACTGGGCACCTTGAAAGCTTTTAGGCTAGCTTCCTCATCATGGATGGGGAGAATAGAATTTGCTTCAAATTTTCAAAAAGACAACTTGAACAAATTTTTAAAATAATTTTACTTATTTCCATGCTGCCAAGAAACTAAAGAGGGAGATGGCATTTTACCTGTTTAAAAAAATGTGAATCTCTGACTCAAGGTTTCATTATATCTGCTTGCCAGCCTCCACACTAGGAAAGGGAGACAAAAACAGCCTGACTTCTCCTGAACTTCAGCGTGCGCTCAGAACCTCCTCGGGCTGTTGGTGGTTAAAAAGTGCCGTCCTTGGCCAGAACTCAGTTTTTTAGTTCAGAATAAAATAAAAATTTCTCTTCAAAAAATAAAAAGAAAGATGTCATCCTTGGCATCTTTGTTGTGTTTGAGGCCATTTGTGATGGAGCAAGTGAGGGTCTTACCAGCCAACTGGAGAGTGGCCTCCAGCCCTCATTCTGCATTTTCCAATCTCCTGTGCTATTTATTATCCAAACAGGGTTATCATCACACCCAAAAGAAGGTGATTTAAAAGATAAGTGAAAGCAGCCTTTAGTCACAAGTGTACAGGAAGGTGATTCTGCAGTTCTGGCCGTCTTCACCCATGGGATGCCCATGGCCAGGCTGCAGGAAGGACTTGGAGCTCCAGGTCCATGCAGGTTCTTCTCTGTGAACATCCCTGGTGCATCGTCTATACTTTTGAGACTGAAACGGCAGTTTATGGCTTTTTACAATGTAAATTACATTGTAAATAGGTAAGGTAGGTTAAAATCCTATACTAGCTGTTGGCCATTTTAGCTTTAGAGTTAGATTTGTCATCAAGGGAAGGAAGGTAGCATGGCCATGAGAAGGACAGGGGATACTTCTTTTTTGAGACCTGCCCCAAATAAACAGACATGGCAGAACCCTAGAACATATGGCTTTTTCCCACCCCGGGACCTAAGGAAACAATGGGAATTAGTTGAACCATAGTGTGACTGTCATCGAGACGTCAAGAACCAAAAGCCGCAGGCATCTTGGTGAGGAAGGAGCAGTACCCAGCTCTGCTGTCTCCAACCAGGAAGGGGGTACATTCAAAAGGCCATGTCCAAGTCCAGCTGGTGGTGGCCTGGGCAGGTTGGGCGGTTGGAGGAGCAGGGCAGAGAAGGCGGGCCTTAAGGAGAATGCAGTGGATTCCCCAAGAACCAGGTACCCTTATCCACTCTCAGCTTCTCCCCACCTTGTTACCTCAGGGAGCTCCCCTCTACCAGATCCTGTGGGAGGTTCCTTGATCCCATACACAGGAAACTGACACGTGCAGTTACAGTGAAACATCTGGCAGACTTGAACAGCTAAGGACTGAGGACCCAGCTCCCATTCTGGAAACAGGAAGTTGGTCTGCTAGCTTGTACTGTATGATTGAGGCTTTAGGAAGGTGAGGTCCAGAGACCCCCGCCCCCCACTGTTACAGATGAGAAATTTTGAGGTTCCTGAGGGTCACATGGCTGGGAAATGGTCTAAGTAAACAAGGCCTGCAGCCTTACGCAGTCCAGGAGGAAGAGGGTGGATGATGGATTGGGATGGAACTGGATTGGTCTACTTCTTACAGCTGGGTGATGCCGGGCAAGTCGTGGATTCTCTCTGCACCTTCATTCCCTCACCTGTAAATCTGTATCACCAGCCTCATGGTCTTACCAGGCATGAGGGCCACCCGTAGGAGCTTAGCTCTGGCAGACCATCCTCAACAACCAGTTTTCTGTTCCCAAGAATTTTTTTTTTGTATATTTGTGATTTTTTAAGTATATTTTCACAAGATGGTGCAACCATTACCACCATCTAATTCTGGAACATTTTCCTCACTCCAAAAAGAAGCCCTTTACCAATTAGCAGTCCCTTCCCCTACCCTCTCCTCCAACCCTGGCAACCACCAGTCTCCTGTTTGCCTATCCTAGCCATTTTATACCAATGGAATCATTCAATATGTGGCCTTTTGTGTGTGGCTTCTTTCACTTACTGTAATTTTTTCAAGATTCATCCATCCTGTAGCTTGTGTGAGTATTTCATTCCTTTTTTATTGCCGAATCCTACTCCATCATGTGGACAGATGTACATTGTGTTTGCACATCCATCAGTTAATGGATATTTGGGTCGTTTCCACTTGTTGGCTTTAGGAACAGTGCTGCTGTTAACAATTCGTGTACACGTTTTTGTGTAGTCATATGTTTTCATTTCTCTTGGTTGTGTACCTAGCAGCGGAGTTGCTGGGTCATATGGTAACTCTGTGTTTAACCTTTGAGAAACTGCCAGGCTGCTTTCCAAAGTGGTCGCACTATTCTGCATTCCCACGAGCAGTGTATAAGGATTCCAACTTCTCCATGTTCTCGCCAACACTTGTTAACTTGTTACTGTTCATATTTTTTATTCTTATTTTTTATTGGAGTATAGTCAATTTACAGTGTTAGTTTCAGGTGCATATTTTATTTTTATTATAGCCCAGTGGGTGTAAAGTGTCTTCGTAAGATTTTAATAGCTGAGGAAATACTACTTAGATCATGGATCAAAGGTACGTAATACCTTGCTGGGTTTTCTAGAACAAGATAAGTTCAGTGAATTGGCCTGGCTTTTGCACGTATAAAATGGCCAGGATAGCTAAGAGACCTCGGTGCAGCCTTGTGGAGTGGAGGGCCCAAGAAATTGATCGATTCCATCTCTTTCCTCTTGGGTGAGAAAGGAAGGAGGCCCTGCCACGTGGTACAGAGGGGTAGAGATTCCTTCTAGCTGGAATCCTTGAGTGCCTCTCAGCCCCGTGTCCCCAGTTCCGTAAGCAAATAAATTGTAGTGAGCTTGAGCAGTCCGCTGGGACCGATGAATGTAAGATCACTTATGTATGCACAGTGAGCCCTCCTTATCCAGCCTGCATTTTGATGTTATTTATTTTTTGATGTTTTTGAAGATGAAAGCAAAGTTTATCTTCTCTCACATTTCATCCCCTGGAAGCCTTGAAATGACTTGGCTGGGCAGGGACTACAGAAGCCTTCCACATCTTAAGTGACATTCTGGAACGGGGCCCTTCCGCATCCTCTTTTCCTCAGGGTTTCCGGGGGTTTTGATGAGCTCCTCAAAATTAACCTCCAAGTCCTGTCTCAGGGGTCACATGAGGTGCTGTAGAAGATGGTGGATACGGGGACAGTCAGTGCCAATCATCTGGAAACGCCAGCAGGCCTTGTCATCCTCCTGGGACCTTTGAAATAAAAGGCTGTGGATTTCTTTCATTTGCAGGGCTGAATTCTAGGGTGTGTAGCGGTTCAGTGATGGAATTAGGCTTAAAATACAGATGCAGGGAAAAGGGGGGAGGGCTAAATTAGAAGTGGGATTAGCAGATACAAACTACTGTATGTAAAATAAATAAACAAGGTCCTAATGTATAACACAGTGAACTATATTCAGTATCTTGTAATAACCTATAGTGAAAAAGAATATATGTGTATATACATAACTGATTCCCTATGCTGTGCAGCAGAAACTAACACAACATTGTAAATCAACTAGACTTCAATAAAAAATAAAATGACAACAACAAAAACATATGCAGGTAAGTGAGTTTTCCTCCTGTGGCTCAGACCACAGCCTCTTTTTGGATTGTGTCTCTTGAGTCTCCTTCTCCTGTCCTAATTCCTTCGCTGACGGCACTTAGGTGAACCTTGCCTGCGTCCCTGACAAGTCAAAATCCTCAGCGTGATGTACTTGGAAAGGGATAGATTTATGGATTTATAAATTAACAATAAAGAAGGAAATGTTTTCTTGGCCTTTAAATGGAATGGTGACAAACGATCCCTTTTTCAAATGATGGTTGAATTAAATTAGATTTTACCTGGTACGCACTAAACATGGTGTCTGCTACATAGCACTCAAATATTAGGTGCTGTTTTGTCTCTATCTGTCTATATATGTATGTATCTGTCATCTCTCTATGTAGACGTAGACATAGAGAAAGACACAAAGAAAAATACATGTATGTGTATGTGTATATATTTATAATTGTCATTATTACTAAAGAAACAGATTCAAGAAATTGCAGTCTGTTGTGAATTTCCCAAGGATCATGTCTCCCCCACTTTTGTGAACAAAACAATATTTAATAAGTTTTAAGTCAGCGAAAGTCATGATCAGACTGTTTTAAAAGCATGCAAATATGTTTACAACATTCAACCTGTAACGTCCCTCTTTTTAAACAAGCGTTCGCTCTATAAACACTGCTAGGCAACGCCCCGTATGACTTTTAAGGGAAAATTCACTGCTTTCAGAACTGTCTTGACCAAGCTGGTGAGTGGTTTAAGTACCCCAGTCAAAAAGTCAGTCCAGACCAAAAGTTCCAGGAAGGTTTCTGCAAGGGAAGCGCCTCTCTGGCTCTGCTGGTGATGTTAACAAGCAAATCAAAATGAGTACCGTGACAAAAGGAAATACCACATGGGAAAAACAGAGGCGACCTGCAACAGTGCTCTCCCAGGACTGCGAGTTGAATTGTGCAGGGGCCGTCCCCGTGACTCTTCAGGAGTTGGGCAACTGGTGTAAGTTACCAGGAAGGGTTAGAAAGGTTGAAATAAACTCTCTCAGTTCTGTGGGGACATTCATCAGGCGTTCTAGCCATCGACAGGCATCTCTGATTCCTGCCAATCCTACTGCAGAAGTTTAAATGGGGGAAGATGGTGGGAGCGTTCGTGCAGAGCGAGCACTTCCTTTTACCACTGTTTTGTGACTTGACTCTTGCTGCTGCTTCTGAAAAAAAAAGGCTAACTGTGTCTTTGCATACACTAACACAGCACGAGAGGAAGCCAGAAACCTGGACTCCTTCCTGGCATGGTCTTTCCTCCCCGTGAGACTAGCCCTTTGGGTGCTTCATAGTGGATTTAGATTTAACCAAAATACAGAAGTTCCCGGTTCGTCGCTGGCCATCACCCAAGAGGCAGCCAGTGCTGCGAATGAGAAAGGCAAAGGCAAAATGCTAAACCACAAAACGGCAGTGATATCGCTGGGGCCAGGGGTGTGGTTAGTGGGGGCACTTGTCCTCCTCTTGTGGAGATCAGGGGTGGATGAACTACGGCCCACAGACCAAAGCCAGTGCCCCCACTTGCTGTTTTTGTACTGGCTTCGAGCTCACCGTTCTTAAATGGCTGAAAGAAAATTAAAAAGATAAATCCTGTGACACATGAAAATTACATAACACTCAAAATCCAGTGCCCATAAATGAAGTGTTATTGGAGCACAGCCATGCTTATTCATTTATCTCTTGTGTGTGCGTGACGTGGGAGAGCTGAGTCGTTTCGACAGAGGCCAAATGGCCCCCAAGGCTGAGAATATTTACTATCTGTTACCCTTTACAAAAAAGCTGGCTGACCCCTGGTTTAGACAATGACGTACTAGGTGGATGCCAGCCCCATGCAGGTGGCTTGTGGTCAATACAGTAGCGGGTAACAAGGGTCTGATCTTGGGGGATGCTTTCAAGAATGGGGTCCACTTGAAAGGCCTGAGGGTGGGGATGAAAGTCATGAAAAATACCTTTTGCCCCAGCAGGGTGTTCTCAAATCCTTTGGGGACAGTTAGTGGCCAGTGTGACGTGTTTAGGCGAGCCTTCCTGGTGCTGCTTCTCCCCGGGAGCTGCGTGTACCAACATGCGCCGGTACTCTTCCAAACAAGGTTGCCACAGAGATCCGTAAACCAAAGGCTAAATAAATAATGTGGTTCTTCCAGAAGGAGGGAAGGTGAGAGGTTGACATTCGGGTTTGAATGATGCTTGTTTGGCAGGAAGTAAATCTGATCTCCCCCAGCGAAGGAGCACCTTTGTGCCGTCACACTCTGTGCTCCTCGGCAGGGCTGGAACACCACGTTCAGGGGGCAGGACGGCCCGCTTTACAATTTTGTTGGCTGGCTTTTATTTTCCATCACTCTGGTGTTCTTGCATGCATTAAGAGTTTCATGGACGAGATGGTAGGCACGCATTCTGGTCCAAACTCCTCCCTGAACTCAAAGGCCATCCCAGGACAGATCTTGCTGGAGCTGTGTGAGTTCCCCTGGACCCGTAACTGAGTGTGACTTCTATTTGCTTCCCTAAAGCTGGAGTTAAAATGATCTCTAAAGGTCAGATCGCTGAAGGCTTGAAATCACAGAGCCCCTTGTCCCATAAATCAGCAAGCAACTTCCCCATGTACACAGATCCGGAAAAAAAAAAAAAAAACAAACCAACAGAAAACCACATATGCAGTCAATGTATACAGGTAATGGAGACTGGTAATAAAAATGCTTCGGTTTGGTTTCAGCTTTCCCCTTGTCTTTTAAATGAGGTTTAAAGCAAATCAAGCACTAAGCCGTTATTTTTCTGACCTGAAAGCAGGTGAGTTTAGTCACGGGCAGGAGAGGTGAGATGAAGGGGACTCCTGGGGAAGGAAGCCCAGGCCCACGTAGCTGCTCGGCGGCAGCCCGGGGCGGGTGTGAGGGAGCAGGCAAGGATGTAAATGGTGTTCTTGAAAGGTACACATTGTTGGCCTGACCTGATTTACATGACACCTGTAGACCCAAGACAACCTGAGAAGGGGCCCCCGGGCAGCGCCCAGACAAGGATTTGTGGTTACATGTGGGTGTGTGCACACGCACCGTTGTAGATGAGGTTTTCACGGCTTTTTAGAAAAATAAAAACATTCAGAATTCCTCTGGTGGCCCCACGACGTGGGGCCTCCTGGTTATTTAAGATCTCGTATGACCCAAGCACATCTTAGGCAGAGTTCAGATCAGCTCCACGTCTTGAGAGGACCACACCAGCTATTAAGAAAGGAAGAGGTGGGGGGGGGAGGGGATAGCTCAACTGGTAGAGTACGTACTCAGGATGCATGAGGTCGCGGGTTCAGTCCCCAGAACCTCCATTTAAAATAGATAAATAAACCTAATTACTCCTCCCCCAAAAAGAGGTGGGAGGGCATGGATGGTTCCAGAATTTCTTCATAGAATGGGTGGAGGGTCTGAAACTGGCATGGAGGAGGGTTAGCGGAATTGGGGAGTTGATCTAAAGCTGCTTTTACATAGCAAGCACATGTAATCCTTTATGTATATCACGTGTTTTGGCGGTTGTTGTTACTTTTGAGGGGTTGGAGATCAGACAGGGAGCACTGAAACCTCCCCAAGCCACCCCTCCCACCCCCGGCCACTTCCAAGAGTCCAGTTAACCTGAGCAGTTTCATTTCTAAGCCCTTCTCCCAGCAGTCTGCCGGACCAAATGTCTAGCCACTCCTAACCACCCCTACTCTTCCACCTCACAGGTAGGAAGGGACGTGGAGGACCCTTTCCTGTCCCTTAAGAAGTTGGGCCTTCCTTGAGCTGCCTGGAGGCTTGGCTCAGGGCAAGCTCCACGCGAAGGGCTCGGTGCACCGTCTGTCCAGCACAGCTGAAACGCTATCAGAGTTTGTGCAAAGGGAGGCTCCGGTGGAGTGTTTAACTTAGCTCCCGTGAGACAGAACCAAGGGTCACGGTGCATTCTAGAAATGTGTGGCCACACCATGTTTCCAGAGGAGGAAAGGCTATTGGGGTGGAGTCGGCATTGGGTGAGGAGAAAGGGGGATGGTACCTTCAGAGATGGCTCTTTAATAAGACTGTCGCAAAGCACATTTGTGCAGTTGCTTTGTCAGGAGACAACCTCTGGGACGATGTCGAGGCTCCACCCAGCCAGCCAGCCAGGAGCTATGTGCTGTGGGCCCAGCACTGCACTAGGGATGGAGGGTTGAAATAGTCCTATAGTTTCCTCTTGCTGCTGTAAGAAATGACCACAAACTTGGTGGCTTAACACAACCAGAATTCATTCTGCCACTGTTCTGAAGGCCAGAGACTCAAACCAAGGTGTCAGCAGGGCTGAGATCCTTCTAAAGGGAGCAGTGGTATAAACCCTGGCCCCGCCCCCAACACAGCTGTTGTCAGGGAACTTTGGGAGAAGCCCTGGAGGGAGGCAAAACAGGAACTGGTCCAAAGGGTAACTGTGAGCATGCGTTTAAGTAAGAAACCTTAGCATCTGGGCCAGGAGAAGATGCCTCGGTCCAGACCCAGGTTCACAGGTGAGCTTTGGGCAGGAGGGGGTGGGTCTTGGGGCCTAGTCAGTGTCCATGCCGTGGGTGGTGACTCTGCTGTAGACATGGCATAAGTTTCTCTGGCTCTTTCTGGCTGCTTGAGACTCACGGTTCTGGAGAAAGGCCCAGTTCTCTCAGGGCACAAGGAATGTCATTTCTCTGGAGACAAAGGCAGACTTGCATGTCTTCTCTGATGTCAGGACCAGGGATGAGGGTGACTCGGCAGGCCTGGCTCCTGCACTTGTCAAATAGACACGGATGATACCCTGTCTTTTCCCACATCCTGGGTTTTGAAAGAAAATACCATCAAAGAGAAATGGGAAAAACCCATTTTCTTTCCAGGTAACGAATCTGATTTGTTTTTAAACTGAGTTATGTAGAAGGAGGGTGGGCTACTTGGTTGAAGAAAGTCTTCCAAAACAACAGAAATGTGATCCAGGATGGGACAGACTTTGTGATGTCAGGCCTAAGGCAGAGCTGCCCACAGCTGTCTTCATGTGGCCGGGGAAGCTGTGGAAGGGGCGGAGTGTTTAAATATGCTGACACTGGCCCATTTTTAACTGAGACCCTCTCTTCCTGCAGTATTTGGGTTTTTAGTGCCTAGCAATGAGCAGCTCAGCTTTTCCTCACAGAAACCAACCTCAGTTTACTGTGGCTTTCTCTTAGCCTTCTACTTGCTGTGTGACCTTGGGTAAGATGCTTAACACTTCTGAGCTTTCGTTGCCTTATCTTCAAAATGCAGACAAAGAAATGGACAAGGGTACCCACTTTCCAGGCTTGTTGTGAGGCTGAGGAGTGGTGATATTGCCAAGAGTCTTGGTGCCTATGCAAGCTGCTGTGGGGCTCACGGGGCTGGGAGTGCCGGCCATCTTATCGCTGGACCCTCACTGTGACTTCAGCTTATCAGTTCTCTTTCCTCCCAGAGGTTAGGGAGATTCCTCTTGAAAAACCACCTGAAACCCGAGAAAAGAAAACTGTGGGCTGCACCAACCTGAATTCCTGAACTCACCATTAACTTAAGGTCGCCTCTGATTTCCAGAAATCACCTCCTACACGTTGAATGGTTTCTATCAGCTGAGGGCGTAGAGTCCTATGCTGTAGGTGGCTGAGTGCTTGGAATTCACCTCATCCTAGCCCCTCTTTTCACAGGCCTGGAAAAGGGGGGCTAGCAGCTGGCAGCTGGCCAAGTGACATACAGAAAAATTGGTCAAAGAACTGGAACAGGAACCCAAGACTCCTGGCTTCCAATACAGTGCGTAACAAACAAGTCCGCTCTTTCCCTCTCCATCTCTTGAAGTGTCGAAATTCTGCCTTGATCCTGCAAGATTTCTGAATTTTAACACGCAGATCTCAATCTTCCCTTGGAAATTCAGATGTTAGTGGCTACTGGCCACATGGCCACCGTCACCAGTGCAGATTAGCATCTGTGCCCTTTAGGCCTGGCACGTGAGTCCACCTGGTCAGCCCGCATCTGGCTGGCCTCAGTTTTTGATGCACCTGCCAGACCTCAGTGGATGTCTGAGCTCCTGAGTAGAATTTGCTTATCCAGGAAGGTTTATTCTCCCCAGCTCGTCAGACAACACGCCTGGACAACAGGTGGTGCCTGGTTTTCTGCCTTTTGGCTCTCTAAACCAGTTAACCTGGCTTCAGGTAAAAGTGAAAGCAATAAAGCCTCCCATTCCATAATGAAGTTATTTTCTTAGCGTCCCATTTGAAAACTGCAAACTTTCCAGAAGAAACGCTTGTTTTCTTTCCCAGTTGACCTAGTTGCAAGGGAAAAATCTCATTTTTCTTAAAGAGCCGCGATCTCGCTGGGGTGGTGTGTGGACGGGCTGGTCAGCATTTCCATTAGGAACACTTTCCTGGGCTTTAAAACTCAGCCATAAAGATGTGTTTTGGACCAAAATTGGTCCTCCCCCAGTGGAACCTGGGAATCTCTATTTCAAGGACTCTTTCAAAACATCTTTCACTCTTGAAGTGCAAATATGAAAGTCTGTGGCGTCCTCGACCACATTTGGGGTTTGGGATTTTGCAGCATGACGTTTTTCCAACCTTTAATTTTAAAGCCATCATCTCCTCTATTTATTTCCATGGTTAAAATGGGTTTTTTTTTTTTTTCTATTGGAAGAGGACTGCATAAAAGAGGACTTTGTCCATCATCCCCAGTTGGGGTTTGCACTGACAGGAGGCCTTGGCAGAGTTCCTAGAGCGGGTGTCTCCTAAGTGTGTTAATTTACGTTGCCCGACAAAAGTCAGCGGACACGATTCAGTTACGAATTAAGAGGAGGTTGCCTTCCCAGCAGCGCTCTGCTTGTTACTCCTGTTTTGATGCTTGCCTGACCTTTGCAGGTATTTTTGATTAGCTTGATGGCTTTAACGATCAGGAAATAGAGTTCCAGGCTGGATGTGATTGTTCTTGGGGAGAAATTTTGAAAATCTACTCTGTATCACCTATTCACTACTTTTTTTCAAGAGCTAGTTGATATTTTAAGTGCAAAGAGGTGGCCCACAGTATGCGTCCATCTGGTCCACTCATGCAGACTTACTCAAGCCCCCTCCACTTCCCTGTTCCCTAACTTGGTCAAGACCGTCCATCAGCCTCTGAAACTGGAGACTGTAGATGAGGCCTTGACTCCTCCCTCCTGTCCTCTCCAGTATCCAGTTAGCCACCATTTCCTGTCCTCTGTCCTGATGAAAATACCCTGGTTCTGTCCCCCTTGTTCCCATCCCCACAGCCGTGACCTGTCCCTGTCCTCCCCGTCGCTTGCTGGGGCTTCACCTCCTGACTAGCCTGCCGGTCTCCGTCTCTCCCAGCCAGGCCACCCTCCACCTTCCTCCCAGTTTTAGTCCTAACAAAGTCACATCCCATCCCAGTCTATGCTCTTGCTTAAAAACTTCGTAGGTTCCTGCTCTCTCAGGAGAAAGTCCAAAATCTGCTGCAGGACATACTAGCCAACTCACTAGGCCTGTCACACGCCACTCCCCACTGAGGGACCTCATGCTCCTGTCACCCGGAACCCATCATTCCATGGACAGCCAGGCCCTCTCCCCAAATCAACATTCTGTTCTATCTCTAGGATGGCTTCCCCCAGACGCCTGTCTTTGGCAAACTCATTCAAGGCCCAGGTCAGGCATCACAGCCCTTGAAGAGCTTTCTTGGTCTCCTGCAGGTGGAGTTAGTACTTTATTCAAAGCTGAGCAACAGTATTTGTCATTGTGTGTAGTGGTTTTTCTCTCTCTGGCTCTTATCTTCCCTTTGACCATGAACACTTTGAAGGCACTATTCCAGGTTGTTACTGATCTCTGAGTTTCTGTCACCTAATACAGTGTCTGACCCATAGGAGGGGCTTCATCAGTGCCTTGTGAATTGAATAGTCATAGCTCACATTTATAAAGTGCTCAGCGTGCCCCAGGCACCATTTCAAGTGCTTCGTACATTTTAATTTTCATAACCACCTTTGAGGTATAAGCGCTCTTGGAATTCCATTTGCATTCGACGGAGGCATGGAGCGGTCACGCGAAGTTACCCCAGGTCACGCAGCCTGGATTGCATTCAGTCTGCCTGAGCACACAGCCTGTCTGCTGCCTGAATCCTGACATCATTCTGTTTTCCAGTGAATGCGTCCCAAGTCAAGTGCTTTGATCAACCTCTGGATAGATTTGAGGTGAAGGTCACAGTAGGGACTCAAACCGGGATCCATTCCTGGCCCTGAGATTGTCATCTCAGACTGGAGACCAGAAGCTTCATCTCTGTTCTCTTTACTTCCTGAGCTCCTCAACTTGGGTGAGCCATGGGAAGCTTTGGTAGGAAGGCTGGTAAGTGGCTGACTCACCTTCAGGAACAAATCTTCTAAAACCTGAACTCCTCATCTGAACGAACACCTCCCAGGGAGTACTGGACCTCATGGGCAAAGGCGGAGACACACCGACCCCTTCATCGTCACCCTCGTCCTTTGGGACTCTCACTGAAGCCAGCAAATAGACACCGTGCCAGCCTGTAAGCCCAGGTGCGAATGACCGTTTTCTGGATGTTTGTCTAGGACACAGGTTTATACACGAATGACCCAGCCTGACTCGAGCGTGTGGCTGAAGTTTCCCCAGGAACTCCAGGCAGGAGATCTAATTACTGCCTTCTTGGAAGGTGCGGATGGCATTCATCTGTCTGGAATGTTTAGGCACAGTCTTCCCTGGAGGTGGGGACCTGAGCTAGGACTCCTCCCAGGCCTCGTCCACTCTCTAGGCAGGTGTGCTGGGAAGACCAGGGGCTGGGCCAGGCCTCCCCGGGGTCCCCGGGCTGCTCTGACACCAAGGGAGGCGTGGTGGCTCGTCTCTCCAGCATCATTCCCTCTTTTGACCCTTCCCAGTGATCCCCACTCTCTGTTTTGATGACCTGCTGGCCTGCGGGAATGGATTCACCTGCTGGCCCCAGGGATGGAGCCGGGAGTCGGCCAGGCCAGGCAGCACATTCTGATCAGGAGTGGACATGTGGCCTCAGCCAGTCCAGTCAGAGGACTTATGCTGGGAATGCAGGAAAGTGAGACTTTCTATTCCCTCTGAATATGCCTGAGCAATTCTGTAACCCTGGGGGCTTGTTAGGAATGCAAATTCTTTGGTCCTACCCCAGACCTACTGAATCAGAATCTCTGGGCCAGAGCCCAGGAAACAAGCCCTCCAGGTAATTCTAATGAACACTCCAGTTTGAGAACCACATCTTCATTTAATTTACAGATGATTAAAAAAAAAAAAAAGGCACAAAAAAGCAAGGTGATTTGCCCAAAGTCACACAGGTAGTGAGGATCCAAGCCAGGACTAGAACAAGGCTGTGCTTCCCACTCACACCATGTAAGAGGCATCTCTGTTTTCATTAAACTGTAAAAGTATCCGCAACAGAAATCTCTTCTCGCCTTTGAAGCTCCTCCCCTACCTGTCTTCCTCCAGGGATGAAAATCAATTTCACCTGCTCTGAGGTTACGCGGAGGGAAGCCTCACTGTTGCTCCCATGTTTATGTGCCCACTCACGGACTTGACATCGGCTGCACTCAGGACACCTGGAGTCGGTGAGGACCACGTCCTGCCTGAAGAGACAGGTCCACCTTTGGCCCAGGACCCAGGGCATGCTGGGAGAAAGGTAGGTGTCATCATTCCTGGGGTCAAGGTCCTGGTCTCTTGGCTGGCTCCTTCCAACTTGATCTGGGCTCCCTGTGTTGATTTGCCACCCAAGGCTCTGCTCCATGTGTCTGTGAGGGTAGGTGGGGGGGGCGGGGGGCACAGCTGGTTCCTGGCCAGAGTCGTGGCTCCAGTCTGAAAGTCCAGGCATACCTAAGTCGTCTCTCGTGGCTCCCCACTGCCATATTAGGCTGCCCCCTCTGAAGGGTGGAATCTCTGACTCATCCTCCCCCCCACCCTCTCACTCCTGCCAGTTTTGGCCAAGATTAGAATTCACTCAAATCTGTGGGTTCTAAGGTTTACGTGCTATTTCAGTTTGGCAAATGACTCCTTCTTGTTTCAAGTTAGAAAAAGAAGTCCTTTCCCAAAAGGGGCTTGGAAAGGCTTTTCTTGGTGACCCAATGGTTTGGGCAACTGAAAAAGGTGATGATTTCAGTGCACGTGAATAAGAAAGAAGCTGACTGCGCTTCTCAAATACATCCTGCGGTTAATAGATGAGAAGCAATGAGACTTTCTGATCAGAAGGAGAGAATCAGAATCTAATCTACCCTCGCAGTGTCCTGCATGTTTCCAGCCCTGTGCTGGGGCCTCTCTAGGCACTTTATTTACCCACACCCCAGTCTTACCAGGTAGACAAACGTTCCCATTTTAGAGATGAGAAAACTGAGGTTCAGAGAAGCCAAGTCTGGAGCCTTAGGCCACACAGCTGAGAGGTGGCATCAGGACAGGAGCTCTGGTCTCACCTGTGGTTTTGCCATGCTAGTGGTCCTGCTTCTTGGGAAGAGGCAGGGTCCTGCTGTGCCACCCCGAGATAACCAGCAGTATGATCTCTGTCCCTTTTCCTTAGGATCTGAAAGGTGAATGAGATAGGGAGGGCTTCTGGGATGCGGGCAACAGAAAAGGAAATTGAAAGTGATGGGACAGAATCAGAGAGGAGTCAACCAGCCAGGGCAGAAGAACCGGCACACGGGCTGCTCTGAGAGTCTTGGCAGAAGCCGATGGAAGGTGTCTCCACGGTGCTGCCCCCGGAACAAGGGCACCGACAGTTTCCTGCTTTTTGTCTCTCTCTCTGCTCGCGATTCAGAGTCCGAGGAAGACCTGCGGATGTGAGCTCTGCCGGGCTCAAGTGCCATCTCTTGGCTTGGGGAGAGCAGGGCATCTTGAATGACAGCCTCGGCAGACTGCTCGCATGATTCCAAATGGAAATCAGGACACTGTTACTGAGGGAGAAGCGGGGAGAGTGGATGTTGGATGCCAGAAAGCTGAAAACGTACATGACACTGGGAGTTGGTGAGGAGCCCAGACAGCCTCCAACCCTCTGGCTGTGGGGTGAGTCTTTTTCCTCCTCTCACGGACATCCCTGAGGCCTGGGCACCTTTTTCGGTGAGGAAGACGTGAAGACATTGCTTGATTCTAGGCTGATGGGTGATTCTGAAAGGTGGCTTTGAGAGACGGGCCAGTTGTGGTCATAGGGCTAAGAGATGACAGCCTCAAGGAGCTGGGGCCCCTGATCCAGAGCACAGCCCCCCACCCGGCTAAGCTGCAGCCGTGGGGCCCACGGCGGGGGTTGGGGAGAACATCATGCGCACCAAGTATGAGGGCTCCCTGCCCATTCTCCACACTTTAAAGCTCTGGGACAGAAAGGGTCAGGAGAGCATGAGTGGGGTCTGAACAAAACTGCACCTCCCCTCAGCCACCAAGATAGGGTCCCAGGCTGGAGAGGGAGGAAGACAGCCCGAGAGGTCTTCGAGATGACCCACCCAAACCTTTTACTTTAAGAGGGAAACTGAGGCTGGAGAGGGGAAGGCAGCACCCACGTTGGTACCATCGCCTGACCCAGGGCGTCCTCCCAGCCCCTGCTGGGGCCACCCCCCATCACCCAGTCTACCAACCACCCCTGATTCAGCACCTGCTGTGTGCAGCTCTGTGGGTGCCCTGAGCTGATAAACCTACTCTCTACCCTCAGGGAGTTTATAGCCAATAAAGAGGAAACAAGGAAACAAAAAACCAGAATAAACACCTGGAGGTGGAGGGTTTTACCTCAGGGACTCAGGTGGCTGCCTCTCTGGCCTCTGATGGCCCCAAAGGCTTGCACTTTTGCCTTGAGAAAAATGGTCAAGCTAGAATATTTGAGAGACAGAAGCTGCAGAAGAGGCCAGAGGGAAGTTGGTGTGTGTGTGTGTGCGCACGCGCATGCATGCCAGTGTGGCTGACGTCTGGGTCCTTTCTTTCTCTGCCTCCCTGTCAGGTGTTGCTGGGAGCTGGGGTTATTCATGGGGTGCCTGCTTCTGGGGGGAGATGGATGGTTGTGATGTTTTCCGTGGCCCCATGTTCTTAGGTTAGCCAAAGCTTTTGAAAATGAAGATGGTATCACTTAGAATCAAAAAAAAAAAAAAAAAAAAAAAAAACATTTACAAAACAGAGACAAACTCACAGAAATAGAAAACAAAGTTATGGTTACCGGAGGGGAACTGGGTGGGGAGGGATAAATCAGGAGTGCAGTATTTGTAGATCCTACTGTATACAAAACAGATAAACAACAAGGTCCTATTGTGTAACCAGGGAACTATATTCCATACCTTGTAATGGCCTATAATGAAAAATAATATGAAAAGGAATATATATATATACGTATATATAAATGACTAACTATGCTGTACACTATAAATTAACACATTGTAAATCAACTGTACTTCAATTTTTAAAAAAAGACCAAAAAAAAAAAAAATTCCCTGGAACTGGCGTTCCCACCTGGGCCTCGGCTGCTCTTGTGCAGAAGCCCAGTGACCTTCCTCTACACCTGTTCAAACCTTCCTCCTGGTCCTCCAAGTCCCAGCTCAAAGGCCTGTCCACCCTTCTCGTTCAGAAGCCTCTTCAGCAACCCTGTCCCTGGAACCCGGTCTCTGCAGATCCAGAGGGAAGTGCCCAGGGCCCGCCTCATATTTTGGCTTTTCAGTAGGGCCACCCGCATACAGTGAGAACTGATGAATTGGACCCTCTCTCCATTGGACCCCCGGTGTTTGCCCACCCACTTTCCCTTCCTAGGCACGATCCCAAATGGCATCTGCCCAGAAATGCTTTATACACTTGCTGAATAAACATCTTGGTTCCATTCTGGGGCCACAAAATCATCAAAAGTGGAAATTATGCTTCACTGAAGTAGAATTTGGCAAGCACATAGTGGAAGTCGCAGCATGGTCAGTTTAAACTTGAAGTTCAAGCCCCAGCTCTCCCACTTAAAGGCTGTGTGACATTGGGCCAGCTGCTGAACTTCACTAAACCTTAGTTTACTGACCTGTAAAATGGATAGAATTCTGATGTCTGTCTCACCAGAAGTAAGTGAGAAACAAATAAAAATAAACAAACCTCTAAGTACTGAGCAAATACTAGGTATTAGGCCACGTGATAGGGTCCATTTGAGAAAAGATAGAATAATTCAAGTCTTAATGCCTGGACCTAATCTTTATGATAAAAAGGAAAAGAGAAGGAAGAAACTTAGTAACCTGTGGTCTTTGGCTGTTTCTCTTAAAAATGTAGTTAAAATCCAACAAGAAAGGCCTGGGAAACTAGAGCTGATTAGATAATTCTCTGAGGGGGGGCCTCCCATCCTTTTCCAGGAGGGTGAGCAAACATTATCACAGGGCCCAAACAAAACACGTGTTGACATTGCGAAGTGAGAATTCCCCACCCACAGAAAAACCTGGCCCAGAGGGGTGGCCTGACTGATGTTATCTTCAGGGAGTGCCCGGCACAAAGGAGCGAAGTGGGGACATTCTGGCATCTGGAGAAGTGGAGGCAGAATCTATAAAGATAGCCACGTGGAGGACAGGGTGGGAAATGCAGGGAAATTTGCTTTTCTTTAGAGAAACTCACTCGTTCCAGGAGCAGGATGGGGCATTTATAATGTGGCCCCCTTATCTGATTCTTATCCAGAGAACAATGTGGTAACACTTTCCAACGTGTAAAAGGGGAATACTGCAAGGAAGAAGGTCACTGGATTCCCTCTGGGGCCCTGGATGGGGAGAGCTCAACGCTGGGATGAAGGTGTGCTAAGCTGAGCGAGCGGTCCCCGCAGAGAGCAGTGTTGACACAGAGACACTGTAGAGCCCCAGCGAAGAGGAGGGGGTGCTGCAGAGAGAATTCCCCCACCGAGTGGGATGAAGATGAGGTAGAGGGTCATTAGACTTGGGTTCTTCAGTGTTTTTCCAGCTTTGAGATTTGGGGTTAAAAATCCTAACAAGCACCTTATAAAGATGAAGTCCATCAGAGTGCACGGTCCTTCGCACTGTACCTCCACCAGTGCAGGGACTTCGGCTCTCCAGATTGCTACTAGGTCCTCAATTCCTGCCATTTAGGCCCTGCACAAACAATTATTTGTTGGACGATCAACAAATGATCAGAATCTAGGGGTTCAGTGTGCTGGATGGCTTGGATTCAACCATGACCCTATTTCTTGTTACCTGTGTGACCTTGGCAAATTAACCTCTCTGTGTCTTGTTGCCCTCATTTGTGAAGCGGGGCTATAAATACACTCTACCTCATAGGTGGTTGTGGGGTTCAAATAGGATGATATGTACAAACTGCTTAGCACCACACCTGGCATGTAGTTAAGGGTCCAAGGGAAGTTAGCACGGAGGTCGTTAGGACAGGGCACGACCCTCCTCTAACTCTGGTGGGGCCAGAGGGCTTGCTCTGGCCAATAAATTATGTGTAGAAGAGATGTGTGGGACTTAGTAGCTGAGAACTCTGTACTCGGCTATATTCCCTTCCCCTCCCACAGCCACTGTGGAAACACATATTGAGATGGATCCCTGGGTCCCCCAGTGACTACAAGGAGCAAAGTGCCCTGCCCCCCTGCACTAGATGATGCTAGGAGTGAGAAATAAACTTTTGGGTGGTTGAGCCTCTAAACTATGGGGTATGTTTGTTACTGTCTCATAGCCTAACTTCTCCTGACTAATACAGTTCCTTATCAGTTTTAGGACACAAGTTCCCGAGGAGGATTCTCTTTATTTGAGACTTACACACACTTTCTTTTTGGGAAAAAGACAGCATGAGAGGTTGGTCGGAGCTCAAGAGTTCAAGCTTTTGTACAGTAGACCTGGGTTTGGGTCCTTCCCGGTCAGTGTCTAGCTCTGCATTTTCAGGCAGGTTTTTTAATTTCTCAGAGCCTAGAGCTCACATATAACACATTCTGCTTGGCTGGGTTGTAGGGGGCTCCAGGTGCTGGAGGAGCACCTGGCGCCGGCTGGCCAGTCTCCCGAGTTCAGCGCGCATGGGCTGTGGTCAGGGTTGCTGACCTTCTAGTGTGGTCAGCACATCACCTCCTCCAGGGCTGCTGAGACACATGTCTGAGAATTGCTCGGAACCCTTCTCTGACCATCTGAGCTGGGCTGACATCTCCCTTTGCCCCTCTGGGACCACTTTCCACCCTCTCCACCTCTCTCTGCCCCAGAAGCTGACACCTATGGACACACAGGTGAGTTGTTGGCCTCCATTGGGTGTGGGACCAGAGGAACAGAAGAGAGAGTTTGGGATATTTATCTCTTCCATATCCATCCCCAGCTACCTCCCTGTGAGGTCACCTCAGGCTGGCCTTGCCTGCTTGACCCCAGGCCCCTGCTCCTTTCAAGGTGGCCTCCCACTCGAGGCTCCCCTGGGGTACAGTCACTGTGCCTGAAGGTGGTAAGGGGTGTGCTGTGGCCATGTTTCTGCACTGGGTTCCTTCCACACCCTTCCAGAATGATCCTATCTTAAGTCTGCCATCTGGTTCCTGCCGAGGTCCCGATGATGCCTTAGTCCACAGCGGTCTCTCCTTCCCTCTCGCCTCCTGTGATTTATCTTGCTGGTCTCGTTTCCCTGGGCCGTGGCCTTCTCCACTCAGAGCAGAGTGAGTTGGCCCCTCCTCTAGGCCTTATCTTTCCAGTTCTGTTACAGGCATGCTCTCTAAAGGCAGAACCGCTCAGGTCTTTCTTGGGTGTCTGCCCAGAGTGTCCTGGAGAACTCTCCTCTGTCTGCACATCTGAAGCTTGTCTAAAAATACAGATGCTTGGGTTCTTCCCAGACCTACTGTATCCAGACCTCTGGGTGGGGCCTGGGATTAGGATGAGCAGACAAGGGTGGAAGAGCAACAGAGGAGATGGTTGGTAACCGTGGAACCCTAAGGTCCTGTTAATTACATTACGATTGCACAAGGAGCTTGATTTTGGATGTGATCACTTTCATGGATATATACGCACTCCGCGTGGACATGTGTGCATGGGTGTGTGTGGCGTGTGTGAGTGTGTGTACATGCAGGCTGGATAGTCTGCTCACTGTCCCATAGACAGGCTCTGCCCACTGCTCCTTCTGAGCCCTTGTTTATGTTGTTCTCCCATAAAAACAGAGGAGAAAAGCCCTTCCTTCTGCTCGTGTAATTCCTCTGTCCTTCGAGGCCCACCAGCCTCAGCTTACCACCGTTGGTAGCACGCAGAGCGGGAGAAGTTCCTCTTTGATATTTACTGGTGTTTCCATGTCCAACCACACGTGAACAATCCACTAGATATTCACTTTGAGGATGGGAGCTCAGTTTTACACTTTCTTTTTCCTTCTCCTCTGTCCTGTGTGACTGCCTCAACTATGCCAGGGACCATAGGTGATTTTTTATATGTCAGGTCATTAACCTTTGCAACCATCCCATGACGTAAACATTATTATCAGCATTTTACAGATAATAAGCCAAGGTTCTGGGGCGGGGGTGGGGTGGGGAAGTGGGGGGATGGGTGGAAAAATAACTCGTCCAAATGGCAGAATTGGGTTTTCATCCCAGGTCTGCCTGACTCTAAATCATTTGTTATAAACCAGTAGTTCTCAAGCTCTTTGGTCTCAGGACTCCTTTACTTCCTTAAGAATTATTGAAGATTCCAAAAATCCTTTGTTAATCTGGGTTATATCTATCAATATATCATATTAGAAAATAAAACTGGAAAAAAACACAAGTATTTATTTCACATAAAATAACAATAATCAACCTATTACATAACACATGTAACTTGTTAAATGAAAATTAACTATATTTCCCAAAACAAAAAAGTGAAAGGTGGCATTCTTTTACATTTTGCAAAACTTTATTGTCTGCCTTCATGGAGGACATCTGGATACTTGTACCTGCTTATGCGGTGAAACTGTTGCGACACAAATCATGGAACCTCTGGGAAACTCCGCCGTACACTTTGGAGACAATAAGAGTAGAAAAGCAAATAACTTTTTAGTATTGTTAAGGAAGTCATTTGGAACCCATGAAACCCTGAAAAGGTCTTGGGGATCCCCAGGGGCGCCTGGGCAATACTTTGAGAACCACAGCTCTGGACTGATAAGCTCTGTCTTCGCTTTGCATTCTCACAGTTTCCGGGTACCTGTCCGTCCTCTTCAGCACAGTCTGGACTGCATGCATATCCATCCATCACTGGGTAACGTGAGGGCAGCAAGAGGACACCTGGGCCCTCCGCACCCCTCCTTTACTGCCAGGGAAGGGCAGCCACTGAGCTTGGCTCTGCCTGGGCTCCTGGAGAGAGGCTGCCATGGTCCAGTGAGTAGCCCAGGTTCTCCGTGAACAGGGGACATGGGAGGTACGGCATGTTCTTGACCAGGCTTCAGGAGAACTTGCGAGCTCAGCTTGATGATGATCCAATGACCTGAGTGAATCACCGCCATTAATTTTGAAGAGAAATATATACACATTTCTCTAGCAAATTGGGAATCAAAACACATTTTTTTTTTGTTGGTTTTTTGGGGGAAGGAGGGATAGGTGGAGCCCAGGGGATTTTTAGGGCAGGAGAGATGCTCTGTATGATTCTATAATGGTGGATACAGGCCGTTACATATTCGCCAAAACCCACAGGGTGTACAACACCGAGAGCGAGTCCTGACGCGAACCATGATTTTAGTTAATAATAATGCATCAGTATCAGTGTGTCGATTTTAACAAATGAACTACACTTAATGCAAGATACTCATAATACTGGGGGATGAGGGGAGGGTGAGAGGTGATGTGAGAACTCTCTGTACTTTCTGATCATTTGTCTGTAAACCTAAAACTGCTCTTAAAATAAGACAAAACATCGCTGCTAATCTGGGTCTTAGCAGAGGATCTTTGTGGTTTGGGGGCTGGAATGACCCAGAGAAAACCCCTGAAACCACTGTCCTGATGGTGCTACCACCCTGGGAAATTTGGACCCACTCATGCATCGTGACCCCAGACAAGACGTTCTCTTGGGATCTTTCTCCCATCGTCTGTAGCTCCCAAAATTCTACAGTAGCATCAGCTAGGATTTGGAGGGTGTAATTCTGGCGGTGAGACTAGTAATTAGAGGATTGTTTAAAAGACTCCTGGCGTTGTTTAATTACTTGAGAACTATCAGTCCATCATCCCAGGGATAATAGCCCCTCTAAAGCACAATGAGGCAAGAACACTGTGCGTCTATGGCTGGGGAATCTCCCGCAGTGTGATCTAGGAGGGAGCCCCAGCTCTTCTGTCCCCACCAATCGGGAATTCAACAGGAAGATGTTTGGTGATTGCGGAACGGGTCAGAGGATGTGGCTGGCCGAGGTGTACGAACTGTGGATTGATTACCAACTCTGGCAGACAAACCTTGGCTTGCTCTAAGGACGCCCCCCCACCCCACCCCGGCCCTCTCTAAGCCTTCTTTTAAACAAGCCAAGTTGGGAGAATAGAACCTGTTATTGTCATTTCTGAGGATATGTGGACCCCAGGGCTGGGACGGGGGAGGCAGGGAGGCACTCATGGGGCCGATTTTTCAGGAGGTGCAGTAAATCCAGACTTGGCATCCGAGAGTGAGAGCCTTTTGAAACCCCAGGTACCTGGCTCTCCCCGCCCTCGTCCCTGTCCTACAGGGCGCCTTACCTTGATAGCTATTTTAATCTTCGAAAGTGTTGCCTGTCTCCACCACGCCTGAGTCATTTGCACTATAAATAATTCTCAGCACGGTCTCCTCCACGGCTTTCCCCAGTGCCTCTTCCCCCAGCTCCTTCGGGGCTAGCAGTCTCAGGAAATGAGCTTGACGCTGGAAGGTTTCTTCCACAGCCCAATGAACACACAGGCTCTCAGATAAAACATGCTTAGGAGACAATAAGTGGTTGTTTTGCAATTGAAAGCGGAGACACTTGCAGCAAGGCACAGGGGAGGCTGCTTCAGTGCGTTCTGCAGACTTCTGCCTTCTGGTGGGGAGCAGCGGGGGTGCTGTTTGTAGGACAGGTAGCAAGGTGACCCCCTCTCAAGGAATTTTTTGGTTTTTTTTTTCCCCCGTTCTCTATTTGCTCAAACTTAATCGGTAATATTATAACTTTCAATTTAATCATTGACCTAAATTGAGTTGTATTTTTATCTCAGCGGGAGCCTGGCTGGGGCTGAAAGAAGCAGCTGTGGCAGCTGAGTGAGAGGGGAAAATCTTCCTAGAATATTTGGGCTGGCGAGTGACACCACTTCTGCTCCGAGATAAGATGGAGACCTTTTTCAAGCTATGTTTTAAAATCATAAAAAACAGAGTCTCCTGCTGGAGATAAGATATATGTTGGTTTGGAGCATCTGGGAGCTGTAAAAGAGGAGGGTTTATACCAGCATTACTGAGATGATTGCTGAAACCGAGATTATAAGTAATTAAGGTTTTGAAAGTTTTCTCCAGGTGCACGATAGACTCCTCAGTATCTCAGATTCTTGAGCTGGGGTCAGGTTAACTATTAAAAGAGGACGAAAAGTATTTATAACAAAACCTGAAGTTTATTTAAAGCCTACATATGCCATTCCTGCCACTTTAGCAGATCTTTTTTTTTTTAATTGAAGTATAGTCAGTTTACAATACTGTGCCAATTTCTGGCGGACAGTATAATAGTTCAGTCATACATATACATACATATATTCGTTTTCATATTCTTTTTCATTATAGGTTACCACAAGACATTGAATAGAGTTCCCTGTGCTATACGGTATAAACTTGTTGTTTATCTAGTTTATATTTAGTAGTTAGTATCTGCAAATTTTGAACTCTCAGTTAAGCCCTTCCCACCCCCTTCCTCCACTGGTAACCATAAGTTTGTTTTCTATGTCTGTGAGTCTGTTTCTGTTTTGTAAATAAGTTCGTTTGTGTCATTTTTTTTTAGATTCCACATATAAGTGATATCATATGGTTTTTTTTTTCTCTTTCTGGCTTACCTCACTTAGAATGACAATCTCCAGTTCCATTCATGTTGCTGCAAATGGTATTATTTTATTATTTTTTATGGCCGAGTAGTATTCCATTGTATAAATATACCACTTTAGCACATCTTACTATAAGCTGTAGCTCTTTTCCTGGCTCTCAGGGCATCTCCTGTGGATTCACTTCCAGGCCTAGATTCATGGTGTTTCACTTATTGCGATGTTAAATGAGGCTGCTCATTTTCCACCCCGAGATGGAGGTCCTTCATGGCACTGACTGCTAGGATCTAACAGCCTCACCACCTCAAGATACAGGAGGACCAAGAATCATTGCACTTCTCCAATTTGTAACCCCATCTTCTGGAACCAAATGCAGGGCCTGCATGGGAGATGCTTGCTCTCCTCTTTCTCTGATTGCATTTTTCACTGCAGAAGCTACACAAGCCCTAACTTTCCACGGGCCTCAAATGTTCTTTTACAGGCATCCTGTTTCAGTGTCTTTGATCTGCAGGATGCAATCACATTTTCCTTGGAGATATAAATCATCTAGAAAAACACAGAAGAGGAGAAAATACCCTTAAGTAACTTCTCAAACTGAATTAAAAACATAAATTGATGATTTTGAACTATTTCACAGTTCTCCTGTCTCTATCTTCTGTTCTCATCTTGGCATCATGTGTGCTGACCACCCTGGATCTTAGATGAGACACTTCATTCACAAAGGAAAACTTTTCTGGGGGGAGGAGGGATTTTTTTTTTTTTTTTTTTTAAGTACAGTCAGTTTACAGTGTTGTGTCAATTTCTGGTATATAGCATAATGTTTCAGTCATACGTATACATACATATATTCTTTTTCATTATAGGTTATTACAAGATATTGAACATAGTTTCCTGTGCTATACAGAAGAAACTTGTTTATCTATTTTACATGTAGTAGTTTGTATCGGCAAATCTCAAACTCCCAACTTATCCCTCCACCCTCCCCTTTCCCCCCTGGTAACCATAAGTTTGTTTTCTATGCCTGTGAGTCTGTTTCTGTTTTATAAATAAGTTCATTTGGGTCTTTTTTTTTAAGATTCCACATCTAAGTGATATCATATGGTATTTGTCTTTCTCTGTCTGACCTACTTGACTTAGTATGATAATCTCCAGGCCCATCCATGTGAATGCTGCTAATGGGATTATTTTATTCTTTTTCATGGCTGAGTAGTATTCTATTGTGTGTATATACCACAGCTTCTTTATCCAGTCATCTGCTGATGGACATTTAGGTGGTTTCCATGTCTTGGCTGTTGTAAATAGTGCTGCTGCGAACATTGTGGGGCATGTATCTTTTTGAATTAGATGTCACAAAGGAAAAATTCTTATTTGGTTAAATTGGCAGGGAATGACTTTTGCAGGATCAGAGGATTTGAATTTGTTTTTGTTTTTTAAATGTCTGTTGATAAATGTGATAAAAATTGTGATATATATGCACAGGTATATAATGGAATATTACTCAGCCTTTGAAAAGAAGGAAATTTTGCCGTTTGTGACAATATGGATGAATCTGAAGGATGTTATGCCAAGTGAAATAAGCCCGACACAGAAAGACAAAGGCTGCCTGAGCACACATGTGGAATCTAAAAGAGTCAAACTCACAGAAGCACAGAGTACAATGGTGGCTGCCAGGAGTTGGGGCTGGAGGAAATGGGGAAATTTTGGTCAAAGGGTACGTGCTTTCAGTTACAAGATGAGTGAGTTCTGGACATCTAGGTACAGCATGCTGACCCCAGTGAGTGATGCTTCATTGTATGTTTGCATTTGCTAAGAGGGTAGATCTTAAGTGTTCCCACCGCACACCCACAAAAAGGTAATTACGTTAGGGGATGGGTATGCCAATTAGCTTGATTGTGGTGATCATCTCACAATGTGTACACTGTGTAAGCTCTTGGGAGCTTACTTCACAATCTCACAGGTGGGGTTTGTTCCAGAGGGTTCCTGTTTTTCCCAAATGTCTTTTGTATGCTTTTTAAGTTGTGATAAAAGGTACATAACATAAAACTTACCATTTTAAGTGTGCTACTCGGTGGCATTCGTTACATTCACAATATTGTATAACCATTACCACGATCCATTTCATCAACCTAAACAGAAACTCTGTACCCATTAAATAATAACCGTCCCACAAGCCCCTGGTGACCTCTAGTCTACTTTCTGTCTCTGTGAATTTGCCTGTTCTGGGTGCCTTGTAGAAGTGGGATCATAAATATTTGTACTTTTGTGTCTGACTTGTTTCACTTGGCATAATGTTTTCAGGGCTCATCCACGTTGTAGCAGGTGCCAGAATTTCATTCCTTTTTAAGGCTATATGCATGCCGGTGCCTCTCTGGTGCACC
Organism: Camelus ferus; assembly: GCF_009834535.1. Classification (NCBI taxonomy): domain Eukaryota; kingdom Metazoa; phylum Chordata; class Mammalia; order Artiodactyla; family Camelidae; genus Camelus; species Camelus ferus. The sequence goes on from NC_045706.1 coordinate 9,530,315, forward strand.
CGGTCTGTTCTTGAGCTTCCTCAGGCTCACACCTCTTTGCCTGTGTCTCTGAGATCCCGCTGGCTACGTCTCAGTGTCTCCACACACGCCCTCAAGCTGCTGCCCTGTTCCTCTGAGTCACCGTCCTGCTGGCTCTGTGTCCTGTTCCTGAGGCCTGAGTCTGTCTTTGTCCCAATGTGTCCCTTTCTCTCTCTCACCCCTTTTGGGTGTGTGTGTTTACACATCCAGTGTGCACAGCTGATGCTCCAAAGGTTGTCCTTCACATCCCAGGGGCCACAAAATGAGAACAGAAACCTTGGAGAAAGGCTGGGTGAAGGGGTAAGAGGATGCTGTGAGGAGCATTTCTCTCCTACCTTCCTGCCAGTCCTGCTGCCCTGGGGAAGAGGTGGCGGGAGCAGGAGAAGCCTCTGTGAGAGCCTGTGTGGCAGGGACCCTGGGGATGGAGATATATATATACACACACATATATATATGTGTGTATATATATATGAAAAAAATATAAATAAAAATGTATATGTAAATATATATAAAAATAAATATATATATCATATATGTTATATATATTCCATTCACCTGTTGATGGACGTTGGGTTGTTTCCACATTTTGGCTATTGTGAATAATGCATCTATAAACATTAGTGTACACCAAATGTCTTTTGGCAGTGCTAAATAAAAATTCAGTTTCAAACAACAAGTTTATACTGTACAGCACAGGGAACTGTATTCAATATCTGTAGTAACCTATGGTGAAGAAGAATATGAGAACGAATGTATGTATGTTCCTATGTGACTGAAGCACTGTGCTGTACACCAGAAATTGACACAACATTGTAAACCGACTGTACTTTAATAAAAAATATATTAAAAAATTCAGTTTCATAGAAATGGTGCTGTGGCATCACCAATTACAATAACAACAAATGTTTCCCCATCAAAATGGAGGCTCTGTGGGATCACGGAGAAAGAACAGTCTTCAGAATCCTACAGACTCATCTTTAATCCTGGGTTTGTGATTTCTTAGTCTGTGACATTGAGCAAATTATTTAATCTCTGTGAGCTTTAGTTTCCTCATGCAACAAATGACTGAGAAAAAATGGACATTTCTGGGTTGCTTTGAGAATTTGGTGCTTTCCAAATTCATTAGTTATCCAAAGAGTGCCTGGTAGCACTTTTGAAAAACAGAGTCCTGAGCTGCACCCCAAACTGCCGACTTAGAATATCTAGGAGGGAGCTCTGGAAGGCTGCATCTTTACCAAAATCTTCAAATGATGCTGATGAAGCCAGATTTAAAAGCTCATCACTGAAATCAAGCAAATAAGCCAAGCCCTAACCCAGGACTTCATACAGAGTGGGAGTTTAATAAATGCACATCTTCTCTCTTCCTCCTTCCACTTCCATATACTATACCTATGAACAGAGGATGACTGCATTTTAAGGACCACTTGCAACAGGGACCATTCCAAGTAACAACAACAAAAATTCTAATGATGGGTTGTTTTCTATTTTGAATGACTAACCAGCCACTCTGGCTGTAAGTGATGTTGGCAGTTCAGGCTATAAAGCCATTCACTTTATTCATTTACATCTTTGGTTATCCATTTGGGTACAGTTGCCCTGTGTGCAATTCAGGTTTGCTAGGGATGGTACCTGGGTGAAGGGGAGGCTGGAGAAAGGTCTCAAGTCACACTGTGTGGAAGAGAGAACTCCTTGGAGATAGTCATGCAAACCTGAGGCTTCGATTCAGAGAGAGAACCCGTGAATTGATATCAAACCAGCCAGATTGATGTTATTTGTGTACTTATTTTGGGTGCCCTTCGAATTATAAAAGGAGTGGACAGAGGGAATGTAGTAGATGTAATTTGTTCTAGATTCTCAAAAGCATCTTTGTGCCTTGTGAAATCTTACAAGAACAATGTAATTCAAATTGGCTTAGAGATGAGAGCTGTCAAATAGATTGAAAACTGGATTATAAACCAAGACTAATGAGAGCCTGCCATGTGCACCAAGTTAGGGATGGAGTCCAAGAGAATCACTGCAAGGTCTTCCAGGGGAAGTAAACAGCCTATTAATTAAGGTAGCAGATGGTAGTAAATTGGGAGATGTTTCAGATTCCAAGGACAGAAAAAGAAATGAAAGCGTGAGATATGTATTGGGTAGTAAGAAATCCCAGCACGAAATCAATGAAATAGTAAGAGCCACAGGTAGTCTTGGAAGCGAGCAGTATTGGGAATAGCATGGGGTTAGAAAGAGACTAGGAGTGTTAGTGGAATGGCTGAGAAGCTCCTGGAGGAAGCCGTCCACAATGCCGTAGCTTAGTTTCAGGCACCCAGCAAGTCGGCTTGGGGACGTGCGCATGAGCTGAGGGTTAACGCATTTCTGGGTGAGTCTTAAGATCTCCCCAGTGAGCATTTGCAGACAAGGAAGCTGCCTGATTAGAAGGGGCTAAATTGGATGTAAATTGAAGAAGTAAATCAGTGTAGGGGCAAAAAAGCAGATGAGCTGAGATAATCAGTGTGATTTGATCAGGATAAGAAGGCAAAGTGGTGGAGGAGATAGAACCAGGGCTTTGATCTCTCAGATTAGAGGGCTCGCGTTGTCTCCGCCACTTGCCTGCAGTTAATTATTTAGCCGTTTTGAGCCTCAGTTTCCCCACCCATAAATGAAAACAAGATTTCTTACCTTCTATAGACGTTGTAATTTCGATGAGATTTGTATGTAGACCACCAGGAACGCAGTAAGTTTTAAATACATGCAGGCTCTTCCTGGTGCTACCTGCATAATAATGAATGTGATCACTAACTGCTTGCAGGAGTGGACAGCAGGAGGTGTTTGGGGAAACTGGGTAGCATCTGTGCCATTGTGCCCATTTCTCGGTTCTTATTTTCTATGAGCAGAAATCAGTCCTGCTCTGCTATTACAGTGGAGTCACATCTAACTCACGGGTTAGGTTCTAAAGCCATCAATCACATGAAGCGAGAATCACAGATGAATAAAATCACCCTCGAAAATACCTGAAAGTGCCCATAAAAGACAGTACTGTGCTATCTTTCAGAAAGTTCTATTTAGCCAGTTTTTCCTTCAGTGTTGGAACTGATCACATTTTTTTTTTTCAGTTGAGGACCAGTCTCTGGGCCATGCTATAGGGAAATGCTTCTCTTTTAACACTCGTTGGCCCTTGGCATGATAAGATGCTCACACCAGAGGGCTACCCAGGAGCCAAGGGCAGGGCTGGGGCTCCCAGTTCATGCTGGCCCCACACCTGTGCTGGCCAGGTGCAACGTGACACCTTCCGTTCCCTCTCTGGGCCATTCATACAAGCTGTCCTTGTCCATTCGGGCTGCTATAACAAGATACCATAGACTGGGTGGCTTAAAACACAGAAGTTTATTTCCACTCTTCTGGAAGCTGGGAAGTCCAATCAAGGTGCTGGCAGATTCCGTGTTTGGCGAGGGCCTGCCTCCTGGTCTGCAGACAGCCGTCTTCCCTCTGTGTCCTCACATGGCATACGGAGAGACGGCTCTTCTCAGAAGGACACTAAACCCACTAGAGGTCCCTAGCCTCAAGACCTCACTTAAACCTCATCATCCACCAAAGGCCCTACTTCCTGATATCATCCCATGAGGATTTAAGGCTTCAAGGTATGAATTTGGGGGGAACACACACATGCAGCCTATAACAAAGTGGAACTTGCAACTCTTCTGAGCTGAAGCAACTGCAGAGGATCGGACTGGCTGGCTGAGGGCTCAGCTTTGGTTGTGGAGAAAATGTACACGACAGGGCTCCCTACTGGTCACCTAGCCAGGTCCCCCTGTTATGATGGGGCCTCTGGGGCTGTGCCAAAGGGAATGAGCCCCAGCCAGTGGCTGCTGCTCTCTGCCCAGCATGAGCGTGGGTGAGTGGAGCAGCCTGACTGATGCTGCACTCAGGGCAAACAAGGTCGCTCCACCTTGGCAAGCTGCATCTGCCTTGGAACAAGGTGTGTTCCTCCTCTGAGCTTGGAGATGGCACAGGTGTGGGTCTGTTTCTCTGCTTCTGCTCCCAGGGAAGGAAGTGATATGAAAACTTGTTCAATCCATGCATTTAGAAGAAAACAAATGCTAGCAGGTACATTCACTGTTCTGCAGTGGCATACCTGTTTTTCTTTTTACTTTAAAAATACATCTTGGGGATTATGTCTGTTGATACACAGAGGACTTCCTCGGCCTTCTTTTTATTAAGGTAGAATTTATGTAACATAAAATTCACCATTTTAACCATTTCAAAGTGGACAGTTCAATGGATTCCAGTACATTCACCATGTTTTGCAACCATCATGACTAATTCCAGAACATTTTCATCACCTCTGAAAGAAGCTTTATACCCACTAAACACTGACTCCCCGTCTCCACCTGCTCCGCCCCTAACAACCAGTGATGTTCTTTCTCTATAGATTTGCCTATTCTGGACATTTCGTGTACATGGACTCACACAATGTGTGGCCTTTTGTGTCTGGCTTCTTTCACTTACATAATGTTTTTAAGGTTCACCCATGTTGTGGCATATGTCAATATTTGTTTCCTTTTTAATGCCTAGTTATATTCCATCATATGGATATACCACAGTTTGTTTCTCCATTCATCCATTGATGAATATTTTGATCATTTTCACTTTTTGACTATTATGAATAATGCTGCTCTGAACATTCTTGCTGCAAAAGTTTATTTGAAGACTCATTTTCAACTCCTTTGGGTACATACCTAGGAGTGGAATTGCTGGATCTCAATGTAATTAAATATTTCATTTTTTGATGAACCATCAAACTGTTTTCCAGAGCAGCTGTTCTATTTCACATTCTCACTAGCAGTGTGTGAGGGTTCCAGACTTTCCAATCCTTGCCAAGTACTTGTTGTTTTCCATTTTTACTTATTATTATAATATCCTAGTGTGTATGAAATAGACTCTTGTTGTGGTTTTAATTTGTACTTCTTTAATGATTAAGAATGCTGAGCATCTTTTCATGTGCTTTTTGGCCATCTGTGTCTCTTCTTTGGAGAAATGTCTATCAGATCCTTGCCAGTTTTTAATTGGATTGTTGTTTTGTTGTCGAATCAGCAGAGTTCTTTATGTGTATTCACTGGACACTTATCATATATGATTTGCAAATATTTTTCTCCCATTCTGTGGGTTGTCTTTTCATTTTCTTGATAATATATTTGATACACAACTTTTAAATTTTGGTGAGTCCAATCTATCTATTTTTTTCTTTTGTTATTTGTGCTTTTCATGTCATATCTAAAAATTCATTGCCAAATCCCAGATCATGAAATTTTACCCCTATATTTTCTTTTAAGAGATTAATTATTTTAGCTCTTACATTTAGTTCTTTGATCCATGTGGAGATAATTTTTGTATATAGTGTGAGGTAAGGATCCAATTTCATCCTTTTGCATCCTTTCAAATGTCTGCATAGCATTCTGTTCATATTTATTTAATTAGTTTTCTACTCAGATATTTGGGTTACTTCCAATCTTTGACTACTAAAAATAATAAAATAATAAATATCCTTGTATATAATTATGTCCTATACATCTGGGCATATTTGTGTCCCTAAAAATGGAATTGTAGGATCAAAGATTGATTGCCTGATTGCTGCCCTAGAGGCTGAAAGGATGTGCATACCTTCCAGCACTGGGTGAGGATGTGTTTCCCCACATTCTTGCTGAACCGTGTAGATCTTTGCCAACAAGATGGGTAGTTTTAATTTGGAATGTTCTTATTAGGAGAAAGATTGTATACTTTTAATGTATTTTAAGAGCCTTTTGTCATTTCTTTGCTATGAACTTTTCATAACCTTTGCTATACTTTCCATTGGATTAATGGTGTTTGTTCTGTTTTGTAGGAGCCATGCAGAAAGCAAATGAGGCTTCTGTCTGTAATGTGCTTGTCATCCACCTTTCAGCCTTATTAACAATGTTTTTTTTTCCCTTCTAGAAAAAGTGCTTTATTCTTTGTTTTTAAGATATTTCTGTTAAGTGGCTACTTATAATAGCCTTTCCCATTCTACTATTATAGTATTATTTTATGTTTTTTTTTCTTGTATTTTTATACTTTCAAAATATTCTTTAATCTGTGGTACAGCTGGACTTTATTTGGTTTTATGGTATGAGGTAGGGATTCATTTGTTTTTGCTAGATAATTGAGATAGTTGCTTTTGAGGTCATATATCCTCAGTGCCCTACAACAAACAAAGCTATAAAAGTTTGGTCCTGACCTGAGAGAGACCCAAACCCACCTCAGTGTTTGGTCCAGGCTAGGAAGGGCATCTCTGTGTCCTGGAAGCAGAGGTCACCCCATTCTTCTGGGCTCTGCTTGCTTGAGGAAGCACAGACTCATGACTAAGAGCAAGACTCGAGATGCAGACAGGATAAAATGCTGCTTTCTCAATACCTAAGTGTGTGACCCTGCTCAAATTTTTAACCTCTCTATTGTGTTTTTTTCCTTATCTGCAAAATGGGGATAATAACACCATCACAGAATAGTGATGTGAAGTAAGCAAACCTCAGCACAGGGTCCAGCAAGTAGTAAACAGGGAGAGCTGCTGCCATTGTCACTGTCATCAGCGTCATCTGGCCACTTTGTGATGGCTCCAACCTCAGGTCTGCCCTTTCCAACACAGAGAGTGCTGGCCTTGGGCTCCTCCACCTGGACTAGCTCCATCATTTGGCCTGTCTTCTTCCAGGGGAGCCAGGGGAACCAGTGGTGACCCTCATGTGTCTGGCCTCGGCCACCCTTGTGGAGGGGGTGGGGTGTGTGTGGTTCTGGCTCTCTTGTGCCACCATCCATTTCTCAATCTTTTAAATTAAATAAAATCAAATAAAAACAGAAATCAAGGGTAGCCCTGAAGGGAGATAAGATCTCACAAAGGGTTAGCACCAGAGCTTGGTGATTTGTGGGTGGTAAACTGAGGTTCAGGGTGAGAAAGTGAATCAGTAACCCCAATGATTTCCTGGTAGACCAGGGCCCAGGGCCCTGACTTTCTAAGTAGGGCTTGTTCTACACAAGCACAGCTCCTGGCACCCTTCTCTCTCAGCAGTTTGTGGTGGCAAGGAAACACGGCTTTTTTTTTTTTTCTTCTTCTTCTTCTTCTGAAATATGGATAATAAAGCTACCTTTCTACTTGGGGAGGGAGCATGATTCTCGCGGACATCACTTGACATCACCCTGGACACTCCTCTGAGAAGCGGCTGGGCGGTGACCTTTAAGCTTCTGAAGGCCTGGAACTGTGCTGTTCCCTGGGTGTCGGGCAGTGATGGGTGAACTGACCCTGATGGGGTTTTGGTAACGATCACTTTCTATTATTTTGTGACCTTTGATGAAGCAGGTGCTGATTTCTCTCCCCAGCCTCAGGGAAGGGAAACACAAGTCAGAGAACAAAAGAGGCAAACTCTTGCCTTTTGAGCTTTTTTAAAAGGAGAAATGGATTAAGAGCTAAAGCTTTAGTTGGGACTGGGGAGAGACCCCGGGAGAGGAAGAGAGATGAGGTTCTGGTGGGTCCCTAGAAGGGACCCCAGCCTCCCAGTGCCCTGGGGGAAGGAATGGCAAAACCAGAAACCCCAGACAGGTGAGGGGTTTAAGTTCCAGGGGACCTGTGCCTTCCCCCACGGTGGAGCTGGTTCTGGAGTAGAAATGGCTGCCCAGCGGGAGCTTGAGGTTGCTTTGCAGAAGGTGTCTGACTCCAGGGGAAGAATTTAATTTTTGTGGGGCTTGAAACGTAAACAATTTGAGACCCTCTTTAGAAGACAGAATTCAAAAGGATGACTTCGAAGTTAGGAATAGCTAGGGTTTCTTTTTGGAGGTGATGAAATATTCTGGAACGAGATAGTGGTGACGGTTGTACAGCTTCACAAATACACTAAAAGCCATGGAACCCCTTTGAATTAGATCCCAATTTTAAAAATATACTATTAAACAATATCAAACACAGAGTTCCAGAAGGAGCCAAACAAGAGAGGGCCCGAAGCAACTCTGTGTTTGCCTTAGTCTCTGATCCCAGGGTGGCCAAGAGAGGCATGGACAGAGGGACAGCCAGCACAGTCCCCTGGGAGCTGTGGTCTGGAGAGATGGCCCCTTGAGGGCTAGATCCTTCTTCCTCCCTGGCCTGCCTCTCATGCTCGGGCCTGAGTGAGCCTTCAGGCTCTTCCAGGCAATCCTGGACGAAGAGTGGGAATGAATGGTGACAAGGCTTCAGCTTTGTGGGGTGACACAAGGAAAACAAAGCAGTCTCATTTCTTGTAGTCCCGCCTTTCAGAGCTGAGACTCAAACCTGCTCGGTGTGTTCAAGCTCTGGCGAACAGGAGCTCCACGACCAGGCCTCCCCTGGACACCGAAGGTGATGGTCGAGCTGAGGGTGCTTATAAACCACACCTCTGTGAGGTTGGGGCTGGCCAGAGGGGCCCTCGATTCTACCCGGGGCAGGTTGGGCTGGAGAAAATGCCTGCAGTCTGGGCAGACGAGGCTCTTTGGAGGCCAGGGATATGCCACTGTCATATTTAGAATCAAATCCTTGTTTATCTTGAATCAGACTCGGCTCTCCGCATAACTTCTGTTCCTCGCATTTTGAAGATGCGGGCCCAAAACAAAATTTCAGGGAATAAGGAGAAAGCTCATGTCTGAAAATGAACCAGCAAAATAAATCATTGTGTTTCTGACATGATGCCCATTGAATACTTTTCAATTCTTAGCTTTGGCAGCAGTGTTTTAAAAAAGCACACACACAAAACCTATCACATAATTCTTTCTGAAAGGCTCATTCAGCAGGCCTGCCCCTCTTGGTTCCCAGCCACCCCCCCCTTTTCTTTTCTTTCTTTCCTTTTTTTTTCCTTTTAAATCAGCCATTCTGGTGAGAGGGCAAGTGTACATACAGCCTTCCTTTGTGTTTGTAAAAACAGAGCCTATCAGTTGAGCAGTAATGATAACATTTGTAGTTATGCAAGCAGAGATAACAGCAATCAGATCTCATGCTCTCGGCAAAAACCAATGGCCGAAATCTAACAACGGGTTGGGGTATTATGTTGAAAGGTGAGGGGAATGTGTTTGTGTGTTTTTGTTTTATCAAAGCACCCAGCACTTTTTTCTGCCAGAGGATCTCCTGGCTAAAGCCCTTCAGAAGCTGTCCGGTTAAAGGGACCCTCCCCTAAACCGAGATCTGAAGTTCCCCTCCGTGCTCAGGTTCTCTTGGCTACTTTTTCTTGCATCAGATGATTTAGGGTTTCCTTTGCTTTCCAGCAGGTAATTTGACCTCTCTATATTGGAAGGAGTGAGGGCTAATGTATTCAGTGGAGCAGAGGCCAGTGGAATGATAGCATCAGTTTGCAAAGCCATTTGGATTTCTTAAAAGAAAGGTGTTGTTCTGGAGTTGCCCTTACTCTCTCCAAATCTGATTTCCCTGAGGGGGTTTCTGTTGCATTGTTACCCAAACAACATGCAAATATACTGATACCTGGGAATTTAGACAGTGGCAAGAACAGGAAATTGCAATTGCCAGAGTATGATGAGGCCAAAAACAGAGCCCAGGCATGTATGGGTTTAACATAATAGAGGCCAACATCCTCAAAAGGGATCAATGTTCAGAGATCACAAAGTGTATGAGTTTCTCTGCTGGTGGGTTTCTCTGATTTCCTTTGGGGGTTGTAGTTCAGTGATTTGGGGGTCAAGGAAGTAGTTAGTGTTGAGTCCTCCAGATGCAGCAAATCGTGTCTCCACGTAGACCAAACGTGTAGACCAAATCCTATAATGGGATAGTCATCAAGGGACAGATCCTGTTTCTTATCTGACTTGGGAGGAAACTTGGATCCACAGTTACCCTAATTTTCAACAAAATGGAGACCAAACGATTTTTCTTTTCTGTTAAGAAATGTTCCTAATTACCTTTAAAATAAAGTGCACGTTTTTCTACTTTTCCTCTGAATACCTGAAAAACTGTCCCACTTTATTCTTCCTTTCTACTCATCTCTACCCAAAAAAGAAACCAGAAATAGGAATGCAGACATGGAGTTGGGGAAATCAGCAACTTAAACCAGGAAGTGCTTGCTGGGAGGGGGGAGGGAAGAATTATATAAGGAAATGCATTTTGTTTTATATTTACAAGATACATGCTCTTCCCTGTCTCCAGACATTAGTGTTTGAATTAAAAATTGTACTTCGAATGCTGTACAGATGTTGGCATTTTAAAGCCAAATACTATTGGCCTGTGGGTTGCTAAGCGACCTGCACCACCCAATCAGCACGGGCCTTAAAACGGAAACTGTTTCAAGAGATGAAACGCAGCACCAGGGCTCTGGTGCGATGGGCTGGCAGGACAGGCTACCCCCCGCGCTGGCTCTAGTTAGAAGTTCAGCTCTCCTGGCTTTCTTTGCCTGAACACACATTTTAATTTCACTGTGTCAATTCACATTATCTGTCTACATGGAATTCCCTTTCTGGTTTTCAGAAATAATTAAGTAAAAAGCCCTTTCACTCACTGCATTTTTGGCATTGATGAAGACATCTGAGGCATGTCAGACAAGGTGGGGGCCAGTATCAGAGCAGTCTTTGAAGATGTTCTTTAAAGACAGTTCTGACAAACAGTGGCAAACAGACCAATTAACCCCAGAATCGAAGTCCTGGCGGCTTTAAACTCCCTTCAAAAGAAATTAGCTCTAATGTTAACGAAGTGGGTGTTAGACCATTTGAGAATCTCAACTTCAGCAGTCTGAGTCCATCAGAATTATTACATTGTTTGGCCAAAAGAGGAGCCCCGTGCTGGTGTGAATTTTTGTTATGATTGCTGTCTGAAAGTTAGAAAAAAATGTCCAAACCACAGTAGGAGCAAAAATTCCAAGTGAAATAGTACAAGTTTCTTTAAAAAAAAAAAAAAAAGCTAGTTTTAAAAAGGAAGAAGACCCAGAGAAGGTAGTAAAGGAAGTGCCCAGGAGTGTGTCCTCTAGCGCTGGAATTTGTGGTTAGAATCAGGATTACATTCAGGGCTCCAGCTCCCCAGTGATAAGCCCCACTAATGCTTCTCCACTCGCCAAGGAAGCCTTGTAGCCCAGCTGTTGATTCCTTATTGATTTTTCAGGTCGCAGGGAGACAGACCCAGAGCTTCAAGGCTCTGCAGGTGGTGCTAATGAATTGCCAAGACCCGAGGTATGTATTTGGGTTGCCTTGACGCTTTCTCATAAGAGGAAAAAAAAAGTTATTTGCTGGGGGAATTGTTTTCATCTGCTGGGACTGTCCAAGTCGATTTTGTATCATTTTGGTTAAAAGTCCATTTCCAGCCCTCGTGTCTCACCCCTGGTCTCTTTCTCAGAAGAGGGAAATAGACCTTTCGATCAATGTATTCTCTGAGAAAAGATAATATTTTTAGTGTTTGCTTTGCCAGCATAACTGCTGGACAACAAAGTGTAGAAAGGGAAGAAAACAGCTTCCCCAAAGCCTGGGTGGCTGGGAAGGGTGGACAAGGCAGCGGTTTCCTGGGGGGCACATGGCTCTGAGCACTCAGAGCATGACTCTCAGAGGAGAGAGGAGAGATGTGTCTGGGAGAACAGGACAAACTCTTCTTTAGAGATGGGGTGCAAGCGGCCAACTCCCGGGCTGAAATGGAGTCGGAACTTCAGCTCCAAGGAGCTGCATGTATGACCCATGCCTGTCCCCGGTGCCGTTACCAGCAGTGGGGAAACTGCGGAGGAAGCTGAGGCTGGGAGGGGATGTAACCTGCCCAGAGTCATGTGACCACCAGTGCCGCGCCCCGGTTCCCTGCTTTAACTCATCCCAGGTTCTTCCTGCTGCCCTGGGACCCTGAGGTCCCACCTGCTCAGGACTCAGGATGTCATTTGAGGTCGGCGGTGGGAGGGCCGGGCCGCTGCATTTGTGACCGGTGCTTTTGGCTCACCCTTGCTCTCACCCAAGCAACTCTGCTCTCAGACTGGCTGTGGGTTAAGTTGGGCCAGGATCCCTCCTGGCTGGGGGCCCTGGGTTCAGGGTAAGACTCTTGCCACTGTGGCCGAGGCCAGGGCAGACCTCAGAGGCCAGCTCCCTGCACGCTGTCTCCAGGGCCCGTTCTATCTCTGCTTTCCCAGGCTCTGCCTTATCTCCCCTAGATAATGCTCTCCTCTCCCAGCCACCCGCATTCTGTGACACCCAGAAAGTAGAAAGCCTGACTTGGTAGGAGAAGGAAGGACCCTCAGTGCTAAGGATTGACTGTCCTTCTTGCTTTCAGAGGCTCCTATGTCATTTCTGTTACTGTAGGAAGAATAAAGTTCTTGGCTTTTATTCACTGGGACATGCAGACCTGGGACATTCAGTCTCCTTTCAGGCTCCCTACTCTTTGCCTAGCCTGAGTCCCTTCTGACTCTCCGTTTCTCTCAGCTTGAGATCTTGATCCAGAATGGAGGGCAGGACTCATCTTGTTTTCATGCAAACTCTCTGTTTATGGTTCAACCTGGTCCCCTCAGACCTGAGGTTTTAGGACTTCATTTTCCTCTGCTTTCTGAGTGAAAAAATTACACACACACACACACACACACACACATCAACAGCTTTACTGAGGTATAATTTACATACCATAGAAGTCAACCATTGTAAGTATACAGTTTGATGAGTTTTAGTAAATTTATATAGTTTTGCAACCTTCACTGCAATCCAGGTTTAGAAAATTTCCATCACCCCCCAGTGTTTCCTTGTGCTGGCTCACAGTCAGTCCCTGCTCCCCCATGCCCCCACCCCCGATTACCACTGATCTGCTTTCTGTTTCTACAGCTTTGCCTTTTCTAGAGATTTCGTGTATGTGGAATCAATATAATATCTAGTCTTTGGTTTCTAGCTTCTTTCTCTTCTGCTATGTATTTGTTAAAACTTCCTGGATAATTATGGTTCAGGTGGTCTGAAGACAAGGGCCGGGAGATGTGAGTTTGCCTTTAAGAAGTGTGGCCATGAGTGAGGCTACGAGTATGGTGGTGGCTGGTAGTGACAAAGGGCTGAGGGAAGGGCTTGTTTGTTTTAAGATACAAGAGACTTGAGAAGCTTACATGCTGAAAGGAGAGGCATTAGCAGAGGAGAGGTTGCGAATGCTGGGCAGGTGCAGGGTGATGAGCTGAGCTGATAGCGTGGGGAAGAGGCTGGAACCTAGAACTTGGGGGCAGAGGCTCACCTGGGATGGGAGGCGGAAAGATGGGAAGGACAGGCAGGTTTGGCGATCTGGTGGATGTCAAGGACATTCTCCTCTTACCAAGGCTGTTGTTTCTCTGTTGCCTGCTGAGAGTCAGGAGGGTAGAGAGTAGGTAAGAAATTTGAGCAGAAGACAAGTTGGAACTAATTGTTACGGGGAAGGGAAGGCTGAACTGATCAAGGAGACATAGCTGGATTGTCCAGGAGAATGAGAGGCCCAGGCGTTGTTGGTGAGCATGGCTTCCCGATGGCACCAATCTGTCTGGATATCCCCTTGACTCCAGCAATGCTTAGCAGTCCGGGTGCCCGTGGGAAGAAGATGGCCTTGAGTGGACCTGGCATTTACCTTTCACCTGGTGGCAGCGACTGGGGGAATGGGCAAGGAAGTTAGGGGGCTGGTAGCAGGAAGTTTGAATAAATCATTGAACCCAAGTTGAATATAGAGGGAAATAAAGAGATGAAGAAAGGTTGCGGGGGGCAGGCGTCAATAAATGGGCACATAAATGGGGTATTGGAAGTCGTGGAGAGAGCAAGCTAAAAGGAAGGGGAGCCGGGATCTGAGAGAGGAATATCCAACTGTGATCTCAGAGGTGGAGCATTCTGCAGAGGGACCATGGGTGGCTGAGCAGGAGTGAAGAATAAAGTCAATGGAGATAAGAGGTCAAGGATTTGAGATGGCAGGTGTAAGAGGGCTGTTCCAGTGCCCTCCAGTGAAGCTTCTTCCAGGGTAAGAGTGGGGTTGGGCTAGAGAGGGAGAGTGATGGAATGACCAGATTCATGGTAGGACTGGGCAGGAGAGGTGAAAGCTGGAACGAACCTATTCACCTGATGGTGGTCGGGAAACCTGGAGAGGGTCCAGGAGGTCTCTGAGGAAGCTGCATTGAGCGTGGAAGGTGACCAGAGTTCACTTGAGATGAGGCTTTAGGGAGTAGGGGTCTCGCTGGAAAATAGGTTTCTGATAAGGCAGCAGATCAGAGCTGGGGATGGGCAGGAGCCCACTGGCACCTCCCTCCTACCTGTTCAGGTACCTTGGGATGAGGAGCAAAAGCCAACCCCGAGTGTAAACTGCCCTCAAAAGTTTCTGTAAAATTCGTGGCTCAGCCCTGTTTGAAAGAGCTTGGGGAATTGCCTGATTTCCCAGCTGCAGTAAGGAAAGGAGTTACAATTGTCGGTGATGCTTTTCTGTTCCAATCTGCATTCTGCTGTTTAAGCATCCTCTTTGTTAGCCTGAATATCTGCTGTGTGTGCTGCTGCCCGAAGGTCTGTTTGGATAGGAATGAATGATGTGCCTTCAACCAGGCAAAAAAGGCTTTTCACTGTCTCTGTTTGTACAGGTTATTGGCTGTGGTGGCTTGTTCTTATGAATAATGTAAAATCGCCATTGGAAATTCTTCTTTAGGAAGAGACCGAAAAAGAAAATTCTTTCTTTTGTGGAGCATAAATGCTCCATTTCATCCACCTAAATGATTTTTATTTCTGAAGGCTGAGTGCGATTTAACTCTGACTGTCTGCCCTTCTCAGGTCAAAGAGCCTTAATCTTTTAAATACATTTCATAACCTTCCAGTATCTGAAACCACCAGGTTGCCTGCTTCTTCGGGGCAAAGGAGAAACATCTGTTTCAATTGTGCAGGCCTGTCTGCCACCTGTGGTCCCATGGGTCCGTGTCCTTACTTTGCAGTGGGTACTTTGCCGTTCCTCATCTGGCCCTGTTTCCTGCTCATCCCTCTGAAGGGAGCACCTCATTGTGCTGAGCGAGATGCCAGGGCTCAGAGGTAGCGAGGTGTTTTGACTCTGTGTGACTTTTACCTTTTCTCTGACCTTGAAACCCAAATCTCAAATGCAAATCCATTGCGTTTTTTCTGGGGTCAAGATTCCGTTGGGCTCCTTAGTGTTGTGTTGTAGAGATACATGAATGAGGCTGTTGTAATGCATGGCATGAAACACATGAAACAATGCAGGACCCTTCATTCACTGAGTCTCTGCTCTGGACATTTATGGAATTCTCTGCCTGGTGTCTCCCCCTCCCTTATTATCTGGAGACCTTTTGTCCCCTGAATTCACATGGCCATTGCAGTGTGACCTGTACTGCTGGCCACTGTCAGTTGGTATTGGGTGGCCTTGCGCCCAAGCTGAGCCAATCAGTCCCTTACTTTTGAATGTGAGAATGGAGGAGAGTGATCACCTTCTCTCAGTTTGCCCAAGACTTTCTCAGTTTTAGTACTTAAACTTCCAGGTCCTGGGAAACCCCTCAGTCCCCAGCAAAACGAGACAGTTGGCTACCCGCGGCCGGAGTGGGCATTAAAGCCAATTCCTCTGTGTGACTGATGTGCTAAGCTAGTCTAGGGTGAGAGAGAGTGCTGATGTGGAAAAAACCCTGGCAGAGAAGGGAGATGGAGAGATACCAGCCTCATCTCTGCACTTCCTGGGCTCGCTGTAGGGACTCTCCTCAAAGCCCCGCCACCAGTGGACCGAGCTTTTGCTGATGCACGTTAAATGGGGTTTTGTCACCTCAGCCACGAGGAGCCTGCTGACTGGAGTGCTCTGTCTGCAGCTGTGCTGAGTCCTTCCTTCTCATTTAATCTGAGAACAGCCTGTGAGGACAGGAATGTGAACTTTTACAAGTGAAGAAACGAAGGCACAAAGATTTTAAGAGGCTAAGGATCAAGGTCACCCAAGAGGAAGGGACAAAACTGGGAGTGACATCTAGACCCAGAGACTCCAAGCTGAGGGTTCTGTTGTCACACTGCGGCTACCTCTGCAGCTGGTATCCGAACCTGTCAGTACTGGCAAGGTCCTGGTCAGTCTGACATCTCATTCTGAACATTGGCATGTCTGGAAAGGATCGATAGACCTGTTTACGCTCACCTCGTGGGATCCAGCTTCCCGCTTTGGATGGGGGACCTCTGTAGTGTTTTGCCTTGTTTTCCGCAAAGTACTAAGTGACTTACAGAATTATTGAGAAGGCTGAGGGAACAGGCTCGAGGTTGACTATCCGAAACAAGTCTCAAATCTACAGCGCAAAACTGACTGCCAACCAACCTGGGCTTTTCTATAAAAAGGAAGGCATTGGATCCTGCAGTCCAGAAGCTGCCCTTCCAGGAGGCCGTCGCTGCTTCCATCAGCCCAGAACCAGGCCACACCAGCTACATGGATGCACCGTACCCTGCTTCTGGACACCTGTGACGCTAGAGCTCCTAGCACTGCTGCTGGAAGCCCAGCGGCGCCAGGGCTCAGCTTATCAGCAGGGGGAGTCAACAAAGTGTTACCTCCATCTCCTTCTATCTTCCTAACATACCTGCCTGCCTCTGATTGGCTGGGACTACCTCACATCTGGCATCCCAGTTGCAGGAGAGTCTGGGAAGCGTAGTTTTTAGCTTTCTAGTTTCTGCAACTCAAGTAGGCATCTCAGAAGGAGAACAGAATGGGTGTTGGGTACCAATGGATGTTGGGGACTGATCTACTGCATTAGGGTTGCCCCGTAGGCAGGGCTTTCTGTGGGATGCTGAATGGAGCTTCTAGGTAGAACTATTGATATTCTCTGTGAGATTGCTAGGGTGCTCAGGTAAGGAGTGGGGTGTGCACATGGCTGGATGCCAAACTCCCTGACCCTCCTCTGCCTCCACAGGGCTGTGAGCATGACTGCTGGGCACCACACCCTCTGGCAAATACCTTTCTCTGCTTTTTATGTGTTAGGTGGAGTGGGCAGGGTGGCGTGGCACGAGGCACTCTGGATGGAGGTCCTGGTCGCCCTTCCCCAGTAACAAGGTGTGACATTGAGCATGCATCCTCTTTCGTAAATGAAGGGGCCGGCTGAGGCCTCCTCTTACCCTTAGCAACCTCTAAATTTATAAGAAACAGACTCACATGTGGTCACTTCATTCCAGAACAACATTGGAGAAATAACATATTTCTTTTCAATATCAACGTTGTCAAAACCACAATATCTGGGTCTGCATGGTTTCTGGTAAAACAGAGGCTGTTAAAACTATGTCAGTGCAAACGTGGACATAAATAGATAATAAATCTTGGTAGGTATATAGGACGGCTATATTTGGATTCAAACCGGTTAACCTTCACAAGATAAAGTTCAGTTTGATCGTTCAGCTTCCCGACCTGGGCAAAGGTTCAGAAATGGAAGGTTTGTGGATTTCACTGCTAAGAAAACAGAAAGCAGAAGTAGCAATCTCGAATGTCAACATTGTTGCTGAATTTCGCTGCTGGAACCCAGGCCAAAATCGGGCTGTGGTCTTTGGCTCCATGGAGGTCAGGCATGAATTCCTGGATTCTATTAACCTGGCATTTCAAGGGACTAGAGCCACTTAAAAAAGCTGAATATGCATGTAAAGACTAGGGTGTAAGGGCCAACATTTAGCTTCTGTTTAAGAGCTCCTAGCATCCGAGGTGACCTTCCTAAGTAGAGGCAAGCCCTGGTTGAAGAAAGCCCAGGTATATGAAAGTCTGATCAGGGCATTTGTATGAGAGTATGTACGTGGAAAATCCCAAGTATAGCAGTTAGCGTTTTCCTGCATTTTACACGAATAAGCCTCCAGAAATCCATCCTTTATGGGGCATGCAGTCCCCCCAGACCAGGCAAAGCTCTTTGCTAGGAATGCACATTTTCTTGATTGCTTGTGGTATTCACTGTTTATTTTCTTAGCTGAGTTAAGAAGATCCTGAGAGCAAGAGGGGAACTTCAAGTTCATCGAGCCCAACTCCCCAGGTGGTGGGAATGAAGTCAAGCAGGAAAGTTTTGGAGCGGAGGGGATTCTGACTGGCATCGATGGTCAGTCCTGCGTGGTCCCCCCACCCCTTTAGCCAACAGTGCATTCAGCACACCTCCTGGTTGAGGCTCTGCCAGTCAGTTCCTTCCCACTCCCACTGCACCTTCCCCCCTTTTCTCCCCTTCTTTCTTAAGCAGCCTGTGTTGTGCTTCCTGAAAAGATTTTCCCAGTGGCCCAGCGTCTTCGACATTTACTGAATTAGTTTTGAAGTTGTCCAGCTAGCTTATGAATCTAATCGGTTTCCAATTATTGATACATCACTTGACTGAATGTCCTATCTTTTTTCTCTGCCCTCATCCACACCCACCCATGGAAATGGATGGGTCTTGGCTGGACCTGAGTGAGGGGACTTGGGCCGGTGTGAGCAGTTTCTCATCCAAGGCAGCGAGGATGCCCACAGGAGCCAGTGGAGTGCGGATAAATTGGGAACTTGTAGGTCTCCAAACCGAAGGAGTCATGGGCAGATGTCGAAGGCAGGAGACTAGTCAGGGAGACAAGAAGGCAGCAATCTCAAGGGCAGAGCCAGGGGTCTTGGCTAGAGCAGGATTGCCCCTACATGCTCACCGGAGTGAGTGGGGAGCACTCAGCGTGGTGCAGAGGCCAGGATGAAATAACAGTATCTACCGTGATCTCAGCCCAGTGTGTGTGTGTGTTTGTGCGCGCACATGCATGTGCAGGGACCTATGTGCCACACGAAGCTTCAGACTTTTGGAAAAATGCAATGAACCCATATAACATGGACGGCCATGTATTAAGTGCTAAATTATGGTGGACAGAGAACTATACTGGTAATGAGAATGCTCAAATCTAACTCTTCGCCTTCTTCCCTGCTTGGTTGTGTGGGCCTCAGTTTGCCCCTCTGCAATGTGAAGAGATGGGACTAAACAAGGAAAAAAAAATTAGAAAAAAGATAGCATAGATGCAGGAATGCACACAGAACACATGAATTTCCACAGAGCAAACACTGGGGTTTACGGTGTCAATATCACCCAGGTCAAGACATCAAATAATGCTGACACCCAGAGGCCACTTTTGACCCCTCCCCTGAATTGCCCCTTTTTTCCCCCAGATATAACTGCTGTGGTCTTCACAGTTCTGAAGTCTCCTTCGGCTCTAGATATGACCATCATGGACAGAAGATCTCCACAGCCCTGGCCAAGGCTGTTAAAACTGCAGCTGTGATACCTGAGTTCTTTTAAATAGTTTTGCAACAATGGGGATTTAGGGCTCAGATTGTTCTTCTGACCAGCAGAATTCTAATTTTTTTTACCAACTGAGGATGATCAATCAAGTCTCTATGTCTGCTCTCTGCCCTGTGTACTTGGCACTGTGGTTCTGAGGTTGTACTGTGGGTCAGAAAATTCCTGCTTTCATCCCAAAGCTCAGGACCAAGTACAGAGCTATTTTTTTTTTTCTGGTGGTGCAAAATTTAGCTGGGTGGGTACATCAGGGTGCTAAACTGTTCCTCGGGGCTGCCAAATTGTGACTTGGCTTGTGTACATATGCCCGTAAAAGGTTGTTTGAAGCACAGGAAAAGGGCAAGCATTGTGATTAAACACACACACACACCAGAAAGCATGGCCACCAGTATAATATCTACACCATGCACCCGTTCAAATGATCTTTGCAAAAGGAAATGGATTTGAAAATTCTTTGAATGGAAAAAATCGGGCTGGATATTGTTCAGAGACAAATGAGTACATGAGGTTTTACTGAAAAGCTGGTTTCCAGCAAGACTAAGGATCATTTCACTGTGGCTTTCGCTGTATTAGAGGTTTCTACCCTCTTTCAGTTGGTGACGCAGTTGGAACTTCTGATGATTCACTGGGGAGCGAGTGACCTTTGTGTCCCCTCGTCCACCCGTCAGCTCAGCCCACGTCGGATCTCCCTGCCGCAGCTCCCCCAGAGCATCTGCGTACATACTCACACACGTCCCCACACCTAGGCGTGCGCACACCCCTACCCCGGCCGCCTGTGCTGCCTCTCCACTCCAGCAACCTCCACTTCTGCCCACCCATAGGAAGGGGGGAGGTCAAGGCTGGTCTGACTCACACCTGCTGGTTGGGAAATGTCAAGCCCGTCCTTGAGGCTTCCTTCTGACCCCTGACCACGGAGCAACCGGACCTCTGATGAGCTGAAGTACACAGTCCATTGCCTGCCTGCTGGGATTTAAACAATTCTCATCACATGGCGTCTTTCACGGGGTGGGGTGGGGGCAGGTGGGTCACGTGAGGCTGGAGAGGTTACTTACGTAGTGTGATTTGAGGAGTGGGGAGGGCCCGTCTCCTACATCCCACCTGCCTGACGGTGACTGATGTCCACTTGCTTAGCTCCATTCCTGTGGGTTCTGAAAGATTTTTGGTCACCAGGAATTTCTTAGGAAGATGCATGTGTTCAAGCTGTTATGAGCTAATACCTAGGATCCATCAGACAACACGAGTGAGGGGCTGGGGAGCAGGGCAGCAGGGGGCTGAGGACCGCTTTGCTTCTTAACAGCCATGTGGATTGCTGAATTCATTGCAACAGGCAAAAGGAGACTCCAGCTCCAGGTAAGCACCGATGACAGATCAATGTGCTCTCCCAGCAGGCTGGGAATTCATGGGTAGAGGGACTGGGGCTTCCTGGAAGGTGTGCTTGAGTTACGACCATCAGGCGAGTGCCCACCTCAGGCTTCCTGCCTGTTTACTCCTTACTGTGTCTCTCTCTGCGGAGAGGAGGCATGTTTCAGATTGGCAAGGTCCCAGGGAGAGGCCGTGACCTTTAGGGACACACTAAAGCCTGTTCAGTGTCCTTGCTTTGCCCAGAGAGCACCTCCCTCATTACCAGAAAGAAGCTGCAGAGACCGGGAATCCATCAGGCAGCGTAACCTCCTGGTGGGCCCGCCGCAAGCCCGTACAACTGGAGGCTTCTGAGCAGGAGAGCAAAGTAGTTCTTGAATGGGAGTCCATGCAAGACTGCAAATGAAAATACAGCGTGAAACTTGATCAAACCTGGCACTCCCCTCCCAGGCTTCCTCGGGGTGGAGGAGATGGCTATAGACTGGAAAATGTAATTTCAAGGGGGCCTGGAGAGAGACAGCAATAAAGCCCAGTTTGTTTTATTGCACATTTCTAGGGGGAAGGCTTAGGAAGTGCCTTAATGGGTGAAATGAGAGATGGTTCTAGAGGACAGAGCTTGATAAAAGGAAGGCGGCCCAAGCTCTCAACGGAGAGGTCATGCTTCTTTAATTTGGTGGAATTCATGAAGGTTTTACTGTAACTGCAGCACAGCAGAAATCACGGGCTGTTCGAGTTTCTATTTATCGGTGCTGATGAGGCAGAGATGAGAAAAGGCTGTGGCTGGTTGTTAAATAAACAGTGGTGTGCTGGTCAGTGTTTCACAAGGGGCTCCGGGGATGGGTGGAGGAGAGCCCTGGTGTTTGCTGATTTCCATGGTGTAAATACTCCTACTGTGGCTGGTTTTAGGCTTCCAATGTGATACCACTGAACACAGATTTGGGAAGAGAGAGGCAGGATGGGTTCTCATGAGCCTTATCAGCCAGCTCCAGCCTAGCCCTGCTTGTAACAACCCAGTCTGTTATTTCTGTGGCTTTTTTTTTTTTAAATTTTGTTGGGGGTGGGGTGGGGAGGTAATTAGGTTTATTTATTTACTTACTTATTTATTTTAACGGAGGTACCGGGGATTGAACCCAGGACCTCATGTGTGCTAAGCATGCGCTCTACCACGGAGCTCTCCCCTCCCCCTCTTTCTGTGGCTTTGATGTGGGATGAAAAGGGGACGCAGGGCAGCTGATCTGGTTGTCCTTCCCTAGATGGGAGCTGACAGCCACGCTGTTTTAGGTGGCAGGAGACTTGCGCTGGGGGAGGAGAACCAGAGACAGGCCACTCTCCCCTGAAGCTGGGATTTAAAATTCCAATGTTTTAAAATGATTCCTGAGGAATCTGAAATGTTTCAGAGAAATTCCAGTAAGCCCGGAGGACTCTGGACAACACAAGAGACGAATGGCACAAAAATATGGTGTCTTTCGGGGAAAGTGCCCATTATTTGAAACGGACTCTTTTTAACGATGTGTGAGCTGACCCCGAGTAACAGGATCACCAGGGGTCATGGGGTCGTCCTGCTCGTAGCCGGTGAAGATTGCTCGAAAGGAATGGCTGTTGCTTCCCTTGGATCTCCTGACCGCTGCTCCATATGTCTGACATTTTTAAAAAGACCAGACCTGAATTAAAATGCTTTCTCCCATTGCCCTGCAAAGTACAATCATGCTTGTCAGACCAAGGGTGATACTTAGATCCACTTAGGAGGCACCTTTCCTTGGAGTGCAGGATTTCACCTCTTTGGGCCTTGGAGTCCTAAGGGGCAGCTCCCCCCACCTCCCAGCTCCACCAGCCACGGGGAGGGGGGTGCCAAGTGCCAGTCCATTGACCCGCCTGTGGAGCAGCCCTGCCTTCTGGGTGTTTGAGGCAGATTCTGACTGAACAAAGTTTTCTGTAGCTAATGAATAAATAAATGATCCAAACCCTCAAATGCAAACACCCACATCTTTCCTCCACCCTCTCCAAAAAAACCTCTAAAGAAACTTTTATAAAAAGGAGAATCTGCTGTTTAATGGCTTATTCTTGCTTGTGATTTTCCTCTAATATATCCCATGCTTAGCAGACACTTAACATCTTTTAAATCTGAAGACTAGAAAGCTAGAAAGCCCCTCAGGCAGTTTATTCTGTGTATATTTATTTCTAAGTGTTGGAAAAGCGGGTAAGACCTAAGTTCCCTCTCCTGGAAATACTCACTACTTTTTTTCCATTTTCTAAATTGAAGTATAGTCAGTTCACAATGTTGTGTCAATTTCTGGTGTATTGCATAATGTTTCAGTCATCCACGTACATACATATTCCTTTTCATATTCTTTTTCATTATAGGTTACTACAAGATATTGAATATAGTTCTCTGTGCTATACAGGAGATACTCACTATTTAATAAGGAATGTAGGATCTTGAAGGAGTTAAGAACTTAAGCCAGGAGGCAGTGAGAAGGCACAGGCAGTTTTTGATCAGGGGCGTGACACAGAGATGCGCTCTTGGAGAGCAGGTGGCAAAGATGGGTTGGGAAGAGAGACCTGATAAATGCAGGTCTGGGTTTCAGGATAGATGTCACGACTGTCCATGCAGGTGGAGGTAGTTGGGAGGGAAGAGAGGAGATGAATGGAGGTGAGTGGTCTCACCTAGAGAAACATAAATGTAAAGAGGAACTATTCTGAGGGCAGGAGGATGAGCTCAACTGAACTGTCAAGCTTGAGGGGAGGCAGGAAGAAACTGAAATGTTCTCCATGGGTTTCTGCCGTTTCTACCCATCTGAGCAGACTCTCTTCTCAAGGATGTTTGGTGAACAGACTCGGGAGATGAGATAATGTTTTCCTCTGGAACAGAAGGTAAGTTTGCTGTCCAGCAAAGGAAAGAGAATGTCTGCTTCAGAGGTCAGGCAGCTTTACTTGTAGCCTGTTATGAAAATGAAGCTCATACTGTCTGCTGTGCGGTGAGCGATAACTTCCTTGGTCTCTGACTCAGGAGTCTTGTGTCTTCTTCCAGCACTCATAAAGCTGCAGCAGGCTAATGGGTCTGCTTGTGAGTAGGGCAAAGTCTCAGACCCTCTGCAGTTCTGGATGTGTGGAAATAGACATGTCAGTCTAGGTGGACTTTACCTGTCATTTATTTCAATTTTCTTGGGTTAGAGAGGAGGAAAATGAAGACCAAAGTGACTTGTTCCAGGGATATTGAGCAAGTTGGTGGCCAAGATAAGACGTGGCCCCTGGTACCCCCAATTCCTTCTCTAGAACTTCTTCCACCATTGCATGTTGTACTTGGCTTGGCTGTAAGAGATGCTTCTGTGGATGATAATAGCAGTAGACCATGGAATACTCTGCACCTCCAGCCAGGGGTGCTTCCAAGAGCTTCACAAACACTTTCCATCACATTTAAACCTCTTCTCTTGTTATCTCAAGCTTAGAGACAAGGAAGCTGAGGCATACGGAAGGTCAGTGCTGGATCTGCACCCAGCACAGGGGTCCAGCATCTGTGGCCTTAGCCACCATCCTGTACTTCCTCAGTCTGGTCAAAGTGGAAAGTGGAAAGCAGCGTAGGGCATAATGCAGTAGTGGAGCACGTGCTTAGCATGTGTGAGGTCCTGGGTTCAATCCCCAGTACCGCCATTAAATAAATAAGCCTAATAAACCTAATTACCTCCCCCTAACCTCCCAAAAATGATACAAAAGTGGAAAGCCACTTCTTGAAGTGGGCACAGGAAAATTTTCAAAGTTTATATTTTTACTGGGTTATAAAAAGAGAAGAAGGCTAAAATGTGTTTTGATCATGAGAGTCTTAATGATTCCATTAGGATTATTTCTACTTATAAATAAACATTTTCTTTCTTTCCTTCTTTTTTTTTGATAAGTCTAGTTCCAATCTGTTGCCCACACAAAGATACTACATAGTTATTGATTATATGCCCCACACTGTGGGGAACTTCATTAAATTTCATGTTGTGACTCATTTATTTTGCAACTGAGAGTTTGTCTATTTCATTTCTGATTTACTCAAGAGTTGAGAAAAACTCATGTCAATAAGATGACAAAGAATTTCATCAGTTGAGAAAGAGAGACGGGAAAAGGAGAGGGTTAGGAGCACAAGCCAGCAGTGATAGTTCCCTCACGTGAGAAGGAAGAGGAATCCACTTTTGCCTTTTGTTTTCAGTAATACTGACCATGCCCTGGGCTCTTAATGCTGTGTGACAGTGCTAAGCATTTCACAGATATTATCTCATAGGAACCCCCCAGTGACTCTGTGGAGCAGGTATTTTCATCACGTCTATTTTACAGATAAATTGAAGGCCAGAGAGGTGTCATTTCAGCAGGTACGTGTTAGAACCAGGATTAATCCCAGGCCGTCTCCCTTCAGGCCCTGTGCTCTCAACACTGCCTTGGCTGCAGGATCAGGGAGGGCTCCATGGAGGAGGTGGCGCCCCAAAGCCGGGCAGCCTTCTGGTGTGGGAGTGGAAAGGGCATTCTGGTTAGAGGACATGATGCTGGCACAGGCACAGGTAGCTCTCCGGTTGATGTGGGTAGCAGGAGGCAGAGTTGGAGAGACAGGATTGGATCAGATTGTGGAGAGTCTTGAACGAGAATCTAAGGGAGCTTGAGATGGTTTTTGAGGAGGAGGAGGAGCATGTGATGAATGCTGCTGTTCAAGACATAATGCAGTGGCTGGAAGATGAGGGCTTCATCTAGATTCTGGGATGGGAGTGGGAGGATGGGAAGGAAGAGGGGTGGCTTTGGTCCTGCCTCTCTCCTTCTTTTCTTCCTGTCTATGTGCCGGCAGTCTCGTATTCCTTATCTAGTCATCTCCTAGTTTGTGGTCTTAATGTAATTTAAAATACTTCAACCTAGACCATTAGGTAGGAACGTGTGGACCACATAGTTATAACCCACACCCTAGGGGCAATCGATCAGTTTACTTGGGCAGATAACACCCAGAGTTGATCAGTTAGTATTTGAAACGTTATTCCTAAGGGCACTCCTTGCAGGTAGATACTGCAGGCTTTAATCATCTTTACCTACAATCAAAACTGGGGGCTTTTGTTACTAGCATGATGGAGGAGTGAAGCTGCTTTCCAGTGGTGAGTTATACATTTGATGTGTGGGGACTGGCCTGCGGTGTTAAACCAACATCTCCCCTCTACATGAGCAGGGAGAGGAATGTACCAGGGGTACAACAGGCAGTCTGCGCCCTTTGGGATGACATCCCAAGCTTGATTCAGAACTGACCCCATCCAGCTAGTGCTTTGGAGGATTCTTATTGCCTGTGTCCAAGGATTGACCTTGGGCATCAACCTTGAGTGACATTGACCTTTCATGCAAGTGCAACTGCAGCATGTGAATGGAGAACAGCCAAGACCTCTAGGTATGTGACCATTTTTGTACCAGTTTGCTAATAAATGTTTATACCCGAGGCACAATCGGTCTGAAACTAACTTTCATTGTAACCTAGAAGGGAGGCTGTGGGGAGGAGGCTGGAGCCCCACTGACATCTAATTGTTGGAGACTACAGATATTTACCCAGAAGAACCTCATAACTGGGAAAGACCAAACTTCCTTGTTTGCAGCTCTCCCACCTGAGGTCAAGATTACTAATACCTCCGTAGTACAGATGAGAAAACTGAGGCACAGAGAAGGGGACTAGCTTGCCCGAGGCCACATGGATAGGAAATGCACCCTCCAAGATTCAAAATGTCACCTTCATTTGTTCTACTAGAGCAAAACATATCTGTCATTCCTTCCTCGTCATGAAAATTTAATTTGTAGCAAGGAAAGAGTAGAGATTATATATGTGGAGTTTGCTATTTAAAATGCATGACTGTCAAATGTCTATATTTTTAGAATTCATTGCCGGGGGACAGATGAAATTGTGCACAGGCCAGGCCCAGCCCTCTGGCTTTCCCTCATCTCTTCCAGCTCTAGGGGATCCAAATATAGATATGAACATTAGTGCCTTTCCCTCCCGCTTATTCTGATCTCATTTTAAGGGCAAAGAAGAATGCTGAGCTTGGCTGGGCAAAACTGGAACTCACCTGCCTGGTGCTTTTTCTTCTTATAAGTTAAAGTTAGCCTTGGTTCTCTGAAGGTAGATTAATGAGACCTTGGTGGTAGTTGCCTCCCAAGAGCTAGTCTCTCTTCCTCCTGCATAAGCTTAAACCCATTAAGCTTGGTCTAAGCCAGCCATGGAAATTCTATCCTTTGCTACTGAGTGGTTTATGGGGGGGACGTGTAACCCAGTCCTGGCCAATAATGGGGAGTTTGTGAGTGATTTCCTAATAAGAGGCAGAGAGCAATTATGAGGAGAAGCCCTTTGCTCCCACACTCTTCCTTCTTGCCTCATGGGACAGTGCCACATGAGGAAGCAATGTCTGGTGCTACAGCAGTCATCTTGTAACCATGAGGGGAGACTCACCAATATGTGAGAATGGCCAGGCAGAGGAAGAACAGAAAGAGCTGGGGTCTTTGGTAGCATTGTTGAGCTATCTAACCAACTCCAGGAAGGTTAACCTCCAGCATAATTGTTATGAGAGGCTAATAATTTAAGCCATTTACAGTTAGGTATTCTGTTTCTTAGTAGCTGAAAGCATTCCTAACTGAAAAACTGTTAATTAGAACAATTGTTCTAACTGTTAATTAGAACAAAACAAGGGAAGAGTGACTAATTCTCCAGAAGAATAGTCAGCTCTGATGTTCATGAAAGATGCATTCTGAGACTTTGATTAATCCCAGTTTCATAGATCAATTATAGGCCCATAAAATGCAACAAAGCATTACTAAAAAACTGAAGGGACTTCTTATTCTAATAAGTGATATTTGGTTGCAAATGACTGTAAAAAATCAGTTAAAAAATCCATTGGCCTAGTAAGTAAAAGATAGGAAATGTAAGCTTCAGATACGGCTTGACCCGGAGCTCAGTGATGTTACTGAGTCCTGGCCCCTCTCCATCACTCAGGTCTGCTCTGCTCAGAGTTGACTTCATGTGTAGGCTCCAAGAGACAGCAAAAGGACTGCCACCAGTTTCAGGTCCACAGTCTCCACTGTTCGAGCCCAGCAGTAAAAGGAGAAGTTCCCTCAAAGGTCCCAGCAAGATTCATTGTTTCCTTTGGCTCTAACTGAGCTGTGTGATCCCAGAGAAATGAGAAACTTTGATTTAGGCCTTCGTCACCCGCCCAGGTCATGGGCAGGATCAACTTCACCTGACAGTCCGTAGGCTGAGAGTGGGAAAGGCAGAAGTTCCGGAAGAAATGGGGACTGTTATCAGAAGGCAAACAGGAATAGGACAGCAAAAACTGGAGCTGTCCACCCTGCTCTTCAAATCCTTTAGAAACTCTGTCTTCTGCTGTTTCTTCCACAATCTCATTTTTACAAACACACACACACACACACACACATTGTAAAACTCCATCATAAGCATTAGCAACCACCTTCCTTTTCAGGGTCATTTTTCTAGAAGTTTTTAATATGATAAGCAGAAAATACTTAGGCCATAAACAGATATGAGTGCAGAGATCCGCTAAGACCCTCGCCAGCCTCGCAGTGTACAAATGAAAATTCACACCTTGGAAAGTTACACAGGGCACATGAGCACAGGGCGCGCAGCTTCTGGTTTTGCTCTCAAGTTGTTGGAAGGATACATTTGTGAAGTGACAAAGAACGGCAGTGACGAACATTCTACAGCAAGTGACAGAAGACCTGGAAGGACGGACAGATGGTGGAGTGACCCTATGTGTGACTCCATGTGTCACAATTTAGCTAAAACAATGAACACCTCTTTCCTTGACAGCTGTGACAAGGCCTAGGGTGTGTCTAGTGGAGGCCACCGAAGACCCTCCCAGGAGTTACTGAAGGCAACGGTGTTACCTATGACTGTGTCTTCTAGAATGGGGCTCACATGGGTTGGGGGGGAGAATGGTGGTGACATTAGAGGTGACACAAATAAGCACTTCTTTACTTTAATAGCTACTCAAGTATAAATATTCGGTTGAGAAAACTCACGTAGCTTTGATTTTGTGGATGCTGCTGCAGAAATGGAGACTGAAGCGAGCAGCTCTCTGGGGTCCATAACGCACAGACCTCAGTTAACAGGGGCAGCGCCCAGGCAGGAGGGGCACGTGGCGGAGGTTGGGAGGACGGACCGCAGATGGCTGAAGTTTGGGAGATAGAACTCTTCAAAGTGCTCTCACATGAAACATGTTAAGCTTGCTGTTGTATCACTTTCTATTGCTGTGTAACAAATCACCATCCATTTAGCAGCCTAAGGCAACAGCCATCTCACAGTTTCTGTAGGGCAGGGCACTGCACTGCAGCTTGACTGGGTCTCCCAGGGCTTCAGTCAAAGTGTCCACCAGGCTTCTTCTCTTCCTGAGCTCAGGGATCTCGCCCAAGCTCGTGGGGTCGCTGGGAGAATCCAGCGCCTTGTGATTGCAGGATTGAGGTCTCTACTTTCTTGCTGTCTTTCGGCTGGAATCCGAAAGGCCGCCTGCGGTGTGGGCGAGGCCCCTCGACATGACATGACAGCCCACGACATGACAGCTCACTTCTTTTAAGGCCAATCTTCAAGCCAAAGAAAGTCCCTCCCTCCAGGCTGCGAAGATGGAGCCTTATATAGAGTAATTTAATTACAGGAGGGACTATCCCATAACCTTTGCGGTCTAATATGACCTAATCAAGGGAGCGACAGCTCATCAGATTCACTGGTCACCTCCCCTCTTCCCCAGAAGGAGGGGATTTGGCTGGGTATGTTCAGCAGGGGGCAGGAATCTGGGGGCTAGCCTGGAATTCTGCCTTGCTTTCTCCCTGTGGTGGTTAATTTTTTTGTCAACTTGACTGTGTCAGGGGGTGCCCAGACACTTGGCTAAATATTATTCTGGGTGTGTCTGTGAGGGTGTTTCTGGTGAGTATAAACATCCAGATAAATCTCTAACTAGGAGCGCCCCTCTTGGTGATCACGGAGGCTGAGAAATAAAGACTTAGAAGAACCAGTGGCATAACTTCAGTCGGAGTCTGAGACCAAAGGCAGGAGAAGACAGGTGTCCCAGCTTGAAGTCAGGCAGAAAGAAAGAATTCTCTCTCACTCAGCCTTGCACTCTGCTCAGGCCTTAATGGATTGGATGAGGTCCACTCACACTGGGATCTGCTGCCCTTGATCCGAGGGTTCTGGCTGAAGATGAGCTGTTTGTCCCTTGGTCCCTTTTACCACTGCATTTGTACCTGACTGTGTTCTCATTTGTTCAGTAGAACCTGACACTGTTGACCAAAAGGTTTGGCTTCTCCGCTTACGAGCACCCTCAAACACCAAGCGCTCCTTCCATGTGGATAGAGACAACCTCCCTCGTGGCCCACAGGGTGCTGGGACAGGCAGGCCCTAGAGATTTCTCAGGGAATCCCTTGGGATGGAGGCAGGAGACCAGTTCCTGCAGGACACATCAGTAGCCCAGGGGGACAGAACTGCGAAGTGTGGATTCAGGCTGACTTTGTGTCCTTGTGACCCGTGCAGCTGCCTCATGCTTAGAAAAGGCTCATACTTACAGTCTCTGCTCTTGTCATCTTGAAATTCTTGATAATTTTTGAACAAGGGACCCTGCATTTTCATTTTACACTGGGACTTGCACATCACATAGTCTGTCCTGCATAGAGTTGGATTGAGTGGCTTGCAGGATTCATGTAAACAGCCTGAGGAAAATGGGGAAAATACATAAAGGAGGCTGAGCACAGTTACAACCCGAAAGCTGAGCTCGTGTCTGTAATGGCAGAAACGCCCGGCGTGTTTCTGTGAGCCTGGAGACAAGCCCTGGGGGTTTCCTGCCCAGGATTGCTGATTCGGGGCGAAGCAAAGGGAAGTCACAAGGAGCCCTTGGTTCAGTGAGGGACCAAGACCCCCAAAGAGGAGTCTAATAAAGAACAACGTGGTGAGCACAGGGGCTGTGGGAACGTGGAGGACCGAACCTCTACCCACAGTGGGTAAGGGGGTGGGAGAGTGAAGTTGAGGAGGCTCCCTGGAAGAACTGATGCCAGAGCCCAGTCTTAAAGGGTTAGCCCAGCAAAGGGTGGGAATGTAGGGGTGTGCGTGCGTGCGTGTGTGTGTGTGCATGCACTGGGGCAGGGAAACTGTTCCAGGCAAATGTAACCCCATCAACAAGAACATGAGAAGAGAAGCATGATATTTGAGCTCTGTAAGCATCTTGTAATTGCCATCCCATAAAGTGCGGGTGGTAAGAGATACAGCTGGAAGGAATTATTATGGGGACCCTGGTAGCCCTGTTTGATGATTGGGGTGTTACCCTGGAGGTGGTGAGGCATTATCCACATTACACAGCAAAGGAGACAGACCCCCTAGAAGTGAGCTAACCTCCCGAGTTTGCATAGTTAATTAGCAGCAGAACTGGCAGGCAAAACCAGGTCTGGCCCATCCCCGACTAAGACTGTCAGATTTAGCAAATAAAAATAGAGGATGCCCAGTTAAATGTGAATTTCAGACACACAAGAAATAATCTTTTAAAGTATAAGTCTGTCCTATGCATTATTCTGTATGTACTTTTACTTAAAACTCTCTGTTGTTTACATGAAATTCAAATTTAAGTAACAATCTAAATCTGGCAACCCTTTCCCCAAACCCCTGTTCTTTCTTTTCTTCTGTGATGGTCCTCCATCCAAGGAAAGTTCCGTGAAGGACATGGGAGATGGCATAAAACCTGAGACGAGGAGAAAGAAATGCTCAGAATATGCAAAGTTGCGATTTAAATAGATATTTAAAAACAAAAGTCTTTCCCGGTTGCCTATGCCAGTGAGCTAGCATTTAAAGTAACCAGTTCTGCACTCCATCACCCCAGTATCCTGAATGCTAGACGGGAGATTCTCTGATTTCATGTCCCTATTGAGAGACAGGGAAGCCGGTTCTTTGACACTGGGCTTATTTTGTCTCTTTTCCATCCATTATATTTCAGGAGCTTTAAAACCTTTAATGACAACCTCAGGGGCAAGCAGGATGTCACTTACAGTTTTCAGCATTTTCTATTGTGTAAAAGAAAAAGAGGAATTCCGAATATGGAAGCCCATATTTTCCAGGGCTCCAGCCACTTTAAATACTCTTCAAAGGAAGTGCCAAGAAGAATGAGAATGAAGAAAAGCGTTTTTTTTTTTTTTAAATGTCTCCCTTATTACGTTCTTGCCTTCTTAAGATCTTAACATGCCTGTGTCAGAGGCAAATAGCTTTTTACTATCATCTTGAAACAGAATCATGAGACATTTACTCTGAAAAATGTAGACTATTTCTTCTTCTCTAAGTAGAAATAGCACGTTATGGTTA
Source organism: Camelus ferus (assembly GCF_009834535.1). NCBI lineage: Eukaryota > Metazoa > Chordata > Mammalia > Artiodactyla > Camelidae > Camelus > Camelus ferus. Next base: position 9,562,172 of record NC_045706.1, read on the forward strand.
GCATATGTGTCTCTCTCTTTCATGTGCTCCTTTTGATTACGTGTTCTGTCTCTCTAGGTCTTTGTAGTTGAAAAGGTGAGGCTTTCCCTTATAAACACTGTGGCCCCGCAGAAATATCTTGGCCAGCGTTGCCCGGAGAAGCATGGCTGCCGGCGCTACCTGGTTGACAACTATCAGTGATGCGTGTTTCAGACGGGTGTCTCGGGAGCTCCCCTCTCTAGGCTGTGTTCCATCCACCCTCCTGGCTGCATCGTGGTGTTCCTTTTCCCCTTGTTTGGAATTGTATTCGACTGGGCAGGAAAGCCACCACTCTTTGATGCCTGTCTCCTGGCCAGGTTGACTTGAGTGACACTCACTACTCGCCATCCTCCTTTGCCCACCTGTGAAGCGGGGGTAGCACCCTTCACCTCTCAGGCTGGTTGGAAGCACTAAACTCCACGTGCAGGTACAGCTTGCATGAGTTTCCCAGGGCAACGAATTGCTACCAGCTTGGTGCCTTCAAACAACAGAAATGTATTCTGTCCCAGTTCTGGAAGCCAGAAGTCTGAAATCAAGGTGTCACCAGGGTCCTGCTTCCTCGGAAGGTTCTAGAGGAGGATCCTCCTCTGCCTCTTTTAGCTTCTGATGGCTCTGGGTGTTCCTTGGCTTGTGACACATTCACTCCAATCTCTGCTTCTGTCTTCACGTGGCCGCCTCCTCTCTGTCTCTGGCTGTCCTTTCTCTCTTTCTCTCTCTTTTTCAAGATATTCTCCATTAAAAAAAATTTTTTTTGAGGAATTTCCATACTGTTTTCCACAGTGGCTGCACCAAACTGCATTCCCACCAGCAATGTAGGAGGGTTCCCTTTTCTCCACAGCCTCTCCAGCATTTGTCATTTGTGGACTTTTGAATGATGGCCATCCTGACTGGTGTGAGGTGATACCTCATTGTAGTTTTGATTTGCATTTCTCTGATAATTAGTGATATTGACCATTTTTTCGTGTGCCTATTGATCAGTTGTATGTCTTCCTTGGAGAATTGCTTGTTTAGGTCTTTTGCCCATTTTTGGATTGTGTTGTTTGGTTGTTTCTTATTAAGTCGTATGAGCTGCTTATATATTCTGGAGATCAAGACTAGGAATAGACTTACCGTATGACCCAGGAATCCCGCTCCTGGTCTTATATCCAGAAGGAACCCTACTTCAGGATGACACCTGCACCCCAATGTTCATAGCAGCACTATTTACAATAGCCAAGACATGGAGACAGCCTAAATATCCATCAACGGATGATTGGATAAAGAAGATGTGGTATCGAATACTGCTCAGCCATAAAAACTGACAACATAACGCCATTTGCAGCAACATCGATGCTCTGGGAGAATGTCATTCTAAGTGAAGTAAGCCAGAAAGAGAAAGAAAAATACCATATGAGATCGCTCATATGTGGAATCTAAACAAAAACAAAAACAAACAAAGCATAAAAACAGAAACAGACTTATAGACATAGAATACAAACTTGTGGTTGCCAAGGGGGCGGAGGGTGGGAAGGGATAGACGGGATTTCAAAATTGTAGACTAGATAAACAAGATTATACTGTATAGCACAGGGAAATACACACAAGATCTTATGGTAGCTCACAGAGAAAAAAATGTGACAATGAATATATATATGTTCATGTATAACTGAAAAATTGTGCTCTACACTGGAATTTGATACAACATTATAAAATGATTATAAATCAATAAAAAATGTTTAAAAAAAGTTAACAGAAAAAAATTTTTTTTAAGTTTTTATTACAACTTTATAAGCTACTTTGTATTTACACTTATTACAAAATATTGGCTATATTCCCCATGTTGTACAATACATCTTTAAGCCTGTCTTACACCCATTAGTTTGTACCTCCCACTCCGCCATCCCTATATTGCCAGCTCCCCCTCAACTGGTAACCACTAGTTTGTTCTCTCTGTGGGTCTGCTTCTTTGTTGTTACACTGATGAGTTTGTTGTACTCTTTAGATTCCACATATAAGTGATATCATACAGTATTTGTCTTTCTCTATCTGACTTATTCCAGTTAGTATAATGCCCTTCAGGTCCATCCATGTTGCTGCAAATGGTAAAAATTTCATTGTTTTAATGGCTGAGTAGTATTCCATTATGTGTGTATATATACACATCTTTATCTATTCATCTGGTGATGGACACTTAGGTTGCTTCCATATCTTGGCTATTGTCACTATGAACATTGGGGCACATGTATCTCTTCAAATTAGTGTTTTTTTTTGTTTTTTTTTTAATTTCAGATATATACCCAGGAGTGGAATTGGTGGGTCATATAGTAGTTTTATTTTTAGTTTTTAAAGAAACTTTTCTTTTATAAGGATACCTTCATTGGGTTGGAATATACTCGAATCCAATAAGATCTTATCTCTAGCCTTACATGTTTTCATCTTCCAAGACCCTGTTGTCAAATAAGGCCCCATTCTGAGGATCCTGGTGGCCGTGCATTTTTGAAGGACGCCACTCAGCTGACTACACAGCTTATAGTGCGGTGAGAGGCTTTTCAGAGAATGGAACTTCCCTGTTCCCCCTCTGCCATCCGGCATGTGTTAACTTAGCCAGCATTTTATGTAACTTTCTCAGTCCCTTCTAAAGACTAGGCTATTTACACAGGGCCTCAGAAAATGTCTTCTAGAGCCACTGGCGAGGTAGTTCCTGCCAGCTGATCTGGGCCAGATGCTGGGAGCCAGGGGCTAGGTGACAGCAGTCCCAGCCCTTCAGGAGCCCACGGTCTAGCGGAGGAGAGTGACAGGTAAACAAGGAATTACAATACTCCTATTTATTAAGCTGGTGCTCACCCAGGACTCCATCCAGAACAATGCTTCCAGAGCTGTTGGTTTACCTGTGGTTCAAGGAGCCAGACCTTCCCTGCCCTCCCTGCTGGCTCCTCGGGCCTCACCCTCCTGCCCCCGCGGCTGGGCTTGGCAGGTAACTTACAGGTTAAACTCAGTCATCACGCTCATCCACATCCTTGTCTCCTCTCTGCTTTGGCCTTTATCTTTACTGGAAGCGTCTCAGCTGGCGTACTGCTATTTCACTTTTTCCCTTGGTGATGATTTCTACACCCCTTTTCAGAAGACAAAACAAATTGTTTGTTTAACCCCCCCAGGAGTAAGTGGGCCAGGGGTGGCGTGGGAAGGGAAGCATACTTATTATTCTTGTGGGCAAGCCTTCCTGGGTATTTCCAAAGAGATTCTTTATTGACTCACCTTATTTCATTTCCCCCATTGTATTAAAAAAAAAAAGTCACCTCTTTAATTCTTCCTTATCCATTCTCCTTTCTACTCTTTTTTTTCCCCCAACCCCATGCTCTCCCATTTTAAAATACGGCCAACGTGCACTTTCTTACTGCTTATTTTTGTACGTTTTAGAGATCAGTACATGGGGCACAGTAGTCACTCAAGATGTCATGTGATGACTGACAAACAGCTTGTTACGTTGAATGGGGTCCAGGGCTATGTTAGAAGTTTAGATCTGTTTGGCAAAGCCCGGAAGAACCAATCTTTTGGGCAAATTCCCAAAATAATGCTTCCCAAGACCAGTGAAGACATTGGAGTCACATGGGTAGAAGGCACTTGTTAGAAATAGGAATGTTCAGTCCACCCTGGAGAGTTTGATTCCTTACGTCCAGGGGGAGGCCCAGCAATGGGTGCTTTAGAAGCTCCCCGGGTATGGGCAGCTGACCGGGAATCGGGGGGAAGGTGGGGGGGGGGGATGCTCTGGGCTCCAGAGGCTACAAACTGGGAACTTCAGGAAACCAGGAGCCCAGGATGCCTGTATTCACTGGCGTTCTGCACGTATATATAGTGATGTAGTCTGGAAAAGAGATGGGATGGGGTTATGGTGGGCCTTGCATGCTGTAGGAAGGAGCCCTCTTTTGTCTCCCTCCTCCCCAGAGCAGATAATTTCCCATCCAGATCTGTGGCCCAGGAGCCACTGAGTTTAAAGGACATGACCCTGTAGTAATCATAGTGGCCTCTAGTATCCTCCCCCCGTTAGCCCGTGGGACAAAAGCGGCACACATGGAAAGCTGCACTCTCCATGGCATAGAAGGCCCTCTTTGTTAAGTGCCAGGCTTATCTGAGAGCACCTCACAATCTGAAGGCAGCACACCCACTCCTCCTGTTTTTCTTGGGCAAGGGAAGCCTGGGCCCTGGAACCTTTCTGGAGTTATCTGCTGAGGAGGTGGGCTTTGTTTGAGGGGGAGGGGCTGTGGAGGGGGGACGCCAAGGTGGTCAACTGCTCCCCTAAAGGGGACAGGTGAGGACACTGGGGTGTCTCTGGACTCCCAGACCAGGGATGTTCTGCTCAGGTTTTTTCCTTTGGGGCCTCAGTGTCCCTTAAAGCTGCCATGGCCAGTGTCTGGCAACCTGTGCTGGCCTGGGCACAGGGTCTGGCTTTACTGTGGGAGGGTCTGTTCATCTGAGCAAGCAGTGAGGAGAGCATAACAGAAATCAGGCCCACAGTTGCTGCCAGGAAGGCTGGAGCTTGGGGGAAATGGCTTCAAAGAGCGTCTCTTTTTCACTGAGAGGAGATAGAGTTCAATGCTCTTCAAACCTATTTGCCCGGCGAAGCCAGTGAAGGAAAGAGAAGGATCAGACAACTGCGTCACTCTGCACACACCCGTCGGGCGCCCCCCAAGTGCCCAGGGTTGTTGTAGGTGCTGGTGATGCTGAGAAAGAGGAAAAGACATCGCTGTCCCCTAGGACAGCAGTTCTCACAGTTTTGGTCAAAGGCCCCTTTATCCGCCTAAAAACGGAGGCCCCGTAAGAACAGTTGTTTGAGGATTATATCTGTCAGTTATGCAAAGCAGAGAAATGTTGAACCATATTTATTTTTTAATCATTAAAAAAATAAGCCCAATATATGTTAACATACAAAAACATTCTAATGAGAAAACTATATTATCTTTATTCTGAACAGCTTTATTGAATCGTAATTGGTAATCCAGTAAGCGGTACACAAAGTGTATAATTAGATGTTTGACATCCAAGGACACCCTTGAAATTGTCACAGCACGTCCATCACCCCAGAAAGCTTCCTTGTGGGGCTTTGTGCTGCTTTCCTTCAGCCCTTCCCTCCCCCCACTTCCCCCCGATCTGTTTTCTGTAGGATCTGTACAAATGGAATCATACAGCCCGCAGTCTTTATTCCCCCCCAGCTTCTTTCACTCAGCGTAATTATTCTGATATTCATCCACGCTATTATGTGTTTACTTAATTAATATTACTTTTTAATGGAGGTACTGGGGATTGAATTCAGGACCTCGTGCATGCTAAGCATGCACTAACCATTGGGCTAGACCCACTGCCTGCCCCCCGACCCCATGCTGTTGTGTGCATCAGTAATTCATGGATTTTTTTTTTTATTGCTGAGAAGTATTCCCTTCTATGGCTCTACCACAATTTATTCACTCATCTGTTGAACATTTAGGCTGTTCCCAATTTGGGGTTCTTAAAGCTGCTGTAGATACTCATGTACAACTATATGGCCATACACTTCCTTTTCTTTTGCGTAAACATGTAGGAGTGAAATAGTTGATCACATAGTACGCATGTGTTTTAACTTTCTGGGAAACCGTCGAATGGTTTTCCAAAGTAGTTGTACCATTTTCCATTTCCACCAGTAGAGTATGAGAGCGCTAGTTCTCCCGGGTTCTTGCCAACGCTTGGCATGATAAGTCTTTTAAACTTTTAGCCATTCTAATAGGTAGCTCATTGTGGATTTAATTCACAATTCTCTGATAACAAGTGGTATTGTGCATCTTTTATATGAATTTCATGTTTGTCATTTTTGAGGAATTTCTATTTAAATACTTTGCTCGTTAAAAAATTGTGTTTTATTGTTGAGTTTTGAGAGTTTAAATATATATATATATATATTCTGGATACAAGTCCTTTATTAGAAAATGCTTTGCAAAGTTTTCCTCCCAGCCTGTGACTTGTCTTTTCATTCTATTAACAATGACTTGAAGAGTTGTTTTATTTTTGGTGAAGTCGTTTTATCTATTTATTATTTCATGGGTCATGCTTTTGCTGTTTGCTTTTGCTGTTTGAGCTCAGAAGTATTTGCCTAGCTCAGGGTTACAAAGATTTTCTCCTATGTTTTCTTCTTGAAGTTTTGTTGTTTTAGGTCTTAATGTTTAGGACCATGACCCATTTAAATTTAACTTTTTAAATTAAACTTTCAATTTTGATATAATCGTAGGCTTACATGCAATTCTAAGAAATATCACAGAGAAGTCTTATAGACCATTTACCCAATTTCCTCAGTGGTAACATCTTGCAAAACTGCAGGAGAATGTCACATCAAGGATGCTGGCATAGATACAGTCAAAATACAGAACATCTCCATCACCACAAGGACCCCTCCTATTGCTCATTTATGGCCACACCCACCCACCTTTCTCTGCCTCCCTCCTCCTTACAACCATTAGTTTGTTCTCCATCTCTATAATTTTGCCATTTCAAGAATGTTATACAAATGGACTAAAATAGTATGTAACCTTTCGGGACAGGTTTTTTTTTTTTTTTTTTTTTTTTTATTTTTTTTATGTAGCCTCATTCCCTGAAAATTCATAAACATCATCGAGTATATCAGTATGTTGTTCCTTTTTCTTAGCTGAGTAGTAGTCCATGGAATGGATATACCATAATTCATTTAACCATTTGTCCATTAAAGAACAGCTGGGTTGTTCCAGTTTCTGTGGAAAAGCTTTATTATAAATACTACTACTATGAACATTTATGTGCAGGTTTTTATGGGAACATAAGTTTTTATTTTGGGGGATAAATGCCCAAGAGTGCAATTGCAGGGTTGTGTGGTAGCTACATGTTTAGTTTTGTAAAAACTGTCAAATTATTTCCCAGAGTGGCTCTACCATTTTGCATTCCCAACAACAATGTATGTATGATCCCAGTTTCTCCACATTCTTGCCAGCATTTGGTAGTGTCAGCTACTTTCTATTTTTGCCATTTTGATAGGTATGTGGTGACATCTCATTCTGATTTAATTTGTTATAGATCCTGAAGACTTTACCCTATGTTGTTTTCTAAAAGTTCTATAGTTGTATGTTTTACCATTAAATTTGTGATCCATTTTGAGTTAATTGTTATAAAATATGTGAGGTGTAGGTTAAAGTTCAATTTTTGGCCTATGGATATCCAGTTGCTTTAACACCACTTGTTGCAAGGGCTGTCCTTCCTCCATTGAGATGCTTCACACCTTTGTCAAAAATCAAGTGGGCATATTTGCGTGGATTATTCCTGGATTCTCTATTCTGTTTCACTGATCTGTGTACGCCTCCATCGGTACCACACTGTCTTGATTACTATAGCTTTATAATAAGCCTTAATATGGGATGGAGTGATTTTTCCCAACTTAATTTTTCTTAAGATTGTTGTAGCTATACTAGGATCTACGGCTGTCCATATAAATTTAAAAATAACTTTGTCTATACCTGCAAAAAACTGGCTGGGATTTTGATAGGAATTATATTAAACCTAAAGGTCAATTTGGAAAGAATTTTCATTTTTACTGTGTTGAGTCTTCCACACCATGAACATATGGTATATCTCTCCATTTATTTCTTTGAATTTTAAAATCAGCATTTTGAAATTTCCAGCACACATCTCCTATACATATTTTGCTAAGTTTATACCTAGTATTACACCTTATTTGGATTGATTTATCGGGAGTGGCATTGTGTCTTTAATTTGTTTTCCACACGTTCATTGTTACTATATAGAAATGCGATTGGTTTTTTGGTGTGTATTGAAGTTTCCTACAATCTTGCTGAACTCCTTTATTAGTTATAAGGGCCTTTTTTTGTAGATTCCTTGGGATTTTTTTATGTAGACACTCAGGTCATCTGCAGAGAGGGATATTTTATGTCTTCCTTTCTAATCTGTAAGCTTTTTATTTACTTTTTTTCTTGCTTTATCGCTGTGGCTAGAACTATGTTGAATAAAAATAAGAGCTGACATCCTTGCCCTGTTTCCAGTCTTACAGAGAAAGCACTCAGTCCTTCATCATTAAGTGTGATGTTAGCTATAAGCTGTTTTATAGGTACTGTTTCTCAAGTTGAGGAAGTTTCTATTTTTAGTTTGCTGAGAATTTTAATGAATTATCATGATTGTGTGTTGAATTTTCTCAAATGCTTTTATGGTGTCAATTAATATGATCATATAATTTTTATTCTTTATCACATTTTTATGTTGAAATATAGTGATTGATTGTTTTTTAATGCTGAACCAGATTTGCATACTTGGAATAAACCCCATTTGGTCATGGTGCATAATTATTTTTATATATTGCTAGATTTGATTTGCTAACATTTTGCTGAGGATATTTGCTTTGAAGTTCATGAGAAAAATTGGTCTATAATTTTTTTTTTTTTTTTTTACTACTTTTGACTGATTTTGGTATGATGCTAATACTGGTCTCATAGAATGAGTTGAGAAATATTCCTTCTATTTTTTTTTTTTCAAGAGTTAAGTTGTTTTTCATTAGAGTTAATTTTTTTAAAAAGGCTTGGTAGAATTCTCCAGTGAAATCATCTGGGCTTGGAGATTTCTTTTGGGGAAGCTTTAAAAATTACAAATTCTGTTTTCTAAATGATTATAGGACTATTCAGGTTGTCTATTTCATCTTGATTGAGTTGTTGTAGTTTGTGATTTTCAAGGAATTGTTCCCTTTCTTCCAACTTGTCAAATGTATGGGCATAATTGTCTATAGTATTCCCCTGTTTTCCTGGTAAGGGATATACAATCACATCCTCTGTTTCATTCCTGGTATTATTGATTGTACTTTATCTCTTTTTATCTTTGTCAGTCCTGCTTGAGATTTATTTATTTTATTGATCTATATTTTTAAGAATCAGCTTTTTGTATCATTGAATTTTGTTATAGTTTCTCTGTTTTCAATTTTATCAGTTTTCTGTGTTTACCTTTGTTATTTCCTTTCGCTTGCTTTGGGCTGCTTCCGCTCTTCATTTCCTAGTTGTAGTTATGTCCGGGGTTCTTTAGTTGTAAGAAGGAGGATCAGGGAGCAGTGGGGCTGCTCCACATCAGTGGAATGAAAAGTCATTTATCTTTTAAAGCGACTTTAAGAATAAGGAAAAAAATCTTACATATTTACACACCTCGTTTCCAATGACCCAAATTTCCAAGGATCCAAATTTCTTTGTGTACCTTCAGATTTTCATATAAGGTCATTTTCCTTCTGCCTGAAAGGACATCTTTTAACATTTCTTATAGAGTAAAGCTTATAAAGTATAGAGTTGGTAATAAATTCTTTTAACTTTTGTATATTTGACAATGTCTTTATTTTGCTTTCATTTTATTTTTAATGCATTTTTTATTTTAGAATAATTTTAGACTTACAGGAAAGTTGCAAAGATAGTAAAGAGAGTTTCTAAATACCCCAAACCCAGTTTCCCTTTTTGTTAACATCTTGCATTACTGTAGTGGATTTATCACAAGTAATGAACCAGTATTATTAAAGTCTATACTTTATTTGTACGTCCTTGGCTAGTTTTTACCTAGTGTTCTTTTTCCTCTTCCAAGATGTCACATTACATTGGATCATGTCTCCTCAGGCTCCTCTTGGCTGTGACAGTTTCTCAGGCTTTCCTTGTTCTTTATGACCTTGAAAGTTTTGAGACATACTGGTCAGACATCTTTTAGGATGCTCCATGATATATTTTTCTAATGTTTGTCTCATGATTAGATTGGATTTACAGGGTTTGGGGAGGAAGATCATAGAGGCAAAGTACCATTTTCATTACATAATATCAAGGCTTCATACTATTAACATGACTTATCACTGCTGATGTTTGGTTTCTGTCAGGGTTTTCCACTGTGAAGTTGTCCCCTTCCCTTCCATACTGGGCTCTTTGGAAGGCAGCTGCTATGTGCAGTCCACACTTAAGGAGCAGAGAATTGTATTTCACCTCCTTAGGCTGGTGACCTCTACATAAATTATTCCCCACTTATTTATGCCTCCAATCATTTTATTATATCAGCAATGGATTCATGGATGTTTATTTTATGCTTTGGATTATAATCTAATACAATGTTTTTTATTTTGTTGCTGCCCTTTTTAAAAAAAATTTTTTGGAGGAGGGTAATTAGATTTATTTATTCATTTTAATGGAGGTACTGGGCATTGAACCCAGGACCTTGTGCATGCTAGGCAGGCACTCTGCTACTGAGCTATTCCCTCCGCCTGTTGCTGCCTTTATTTTGACAGATATTTTTGCCAGATATAGAATTCTAGGTTGACTGATATTTTCCTTTTGTACTTTAAAGATGTCACATCAGTGTCTTCTTGCTTACTTTGTTTCCAGTGATGAATCTGCTATTCTGTGTACGTGACATCTGTTTTTCTCAGGCTGCTTTTAGGATTTTCTCTTTTTCCCTGATTTTAAGTAATCTGACTATGATGGGCCTTGGTGTAGTTTTTTTTTTTTTTTTTTTCTCTCTCCATGTTTCTTCTGCTTGGGGTTTGTTGGGATTCTAGGAGTGTGGATTTATCCTTTTCATTAGGTTTGGGAAGTTTTAGCCATTACTTTTTAAAATATTTTTTTCTGTCACCCACTCTGTATCTTCTCCTTTAGGGACTCCAGTTATCCATGTATTAGGTGGCTTGAAATTGTTCCACAGCCTATGATGTGCTGTTTATTTGGATTTTTTGTTAAAAAATGTTTCACTTTTGATAATTTCTTTGCTATTTGTACCTTCAAGTTTACTAATTTTCTTTCTTCTGCAGCGTCTAATCTGCCATTAATCTCATCCAGTGTATTTTCCATTTATAGACATTCAATTTGGGGATTTAAAAAATATCTTCCACGTCTCTAGCTAACTGAATTTCATACATTCAAAAAGTTATAGTAGCTGACTCAGTGTCCTGCTTCACTAATTCTAACATCTGTGTCAGTTCTTGGTCACTTTCAATTAATTGATTATTTTCTTCATTATGGGTCATGTTTTTCTGCCTCTTTGCATGACTGGTAATCTTCGATTGGATGCCAGACATTGTGATTTTTACTTTGTTTGATGCTGAGAATTTTTATGTAACTAAATATTTTGGGCCTTGGTCCTGGGGTACAGTTAAGTGAGTTGGAAACAGTTTAATTCTTTGAGTCTTGCTTTTTATGATTTATTAAGCTGATCCATGGCAGTGCTCACTCTCAGGCCGATTATTCCCCATCACTGAGGCCAGACCTCCTGAATATTCAACAAAATACTCCATGAACTCTGAGCTTTTCCGGTCTGGCTGGTGAGAACTAGCACTGTACCTGGTCCAGGCACTGCTGCTTCTAGTCATTTTGAGTGGATTTTTCCCTTGCCCAGGGGTAGTTCTCTTTCACACAGGCACTGATTATTACTCGGCTGAATCTTTGAAAAGGACCTTCTACAGATCTCTGGAGTTTTCTCTCTGTGAAGTTGCCTCCTGTTTGTCCTATGACCTCTAGCTGCCTTCGTCTTCTTGGACTCTTAGCTCTGTTTCCTGAACTCAGAGAGTCTGTGCAGCCGTGCCTTGGTCTCGCCTTCTTTGTTACACCCTGCACACCCTCTCAAGGCGATTGTTGGGCTTACCTTGTTGGTTTCCTATTTTTAGGGGATCATATTTCTTTATTGCCTAATGCCTAGTGTCGTGATAACTGCTTTATATATTTTGTCTGGATTTTGGGTTGTTTTGGATGAGGGAGTAAATCTAATTCCTGTTACTCCATCTTACTTGGAAAATCTGTAGAGTTTTAAAAAGATGTACATTGTCAGATCCTAGACAGGAGATTTTGATTCACTAGTTGGTCTGAGGTGAGCATTGAGCTCTCAAGTTGCCGAGCTGAAAAAAACAAAAGTCATAGTAATAGTGACAATAGCAAACAACTAAGGTTAGTAATTTTTTTTTTTTTGCACTAGTGATCCTTACATACTACCCCCTTCCAAATAAGATGCAGATAATAGTTATTTATAAGGCATTTCCCATGAAGCATGCACCATGTTACCTGTTTTATACGTTTTGTGTAATTTCATTTTTGTAACAAACTGTTGGTCAAGGTGTTCTTAGCGTATCTCAGAAGAGGAAGCTGAAATTTAAGAAAGGATGGAAGGATAAGAAAGGAGGATAAGAAAAAAATTTCCTTAGTTACTTCAGACCAGTTTTCTAATCCTGCTGAAGTGTTGGCATACAGTCCACATCATCACCCATCTGCAAAGCACTCACTCTGATAGTTGAACAAAGCCGGCAGCTGCTTTCAGAATCATTTTTATTCGTTATGATGATTTACTGGGTTTTACTAACTCTGCCCTTGGGCAGTTACTTTGCCATCTAGAGATATCTTTTCCTTTCTTGGTTATACTATTTTTGTTTTTGTTCTTTCAGTCCTTTTAAAGAAAAATTTAACCATCAGTTATTAAACACACTGACAAAATGTGTAAGAAATTAAGAATGTCTGTGTACCCACCAGCCAGCGGAAGACAGGGTTGAATGGCTGTTTGCAGACATTTCAGGTGAGACTAAGATGCTTTGGCTCAGGGCACAGACATCAAACTGTACCCTACCCCCCTCCCCCGCCCCGCCAGCTCCGGTTGCTTTCATCTCTCTTCTGCGCATGCTCTCCAGAATGTTTTATTTAATAAGGTTCAGAGATCAGGGCCCCTTGTGAACAGGGCATGCTACCTCACATATCCCAGGGAACAGATGCTCTCAAAGGACTCATTTAGCTGTTTGCAAAAGAAGGAGCACTTTTGGCAATCAAGTAGCAAATTGCATAGTTAATAAAAACGGAAATATCTCAGAGGGAAGAGTGGAGCATATGTTACAGTCTCAGGGAAGCAATATCTCATTTTCTGTGCCAAAAATCAGAAACTGTTTAGAAATTGCATCAGGTACTTCTCTACTCTGCTGTTCCAGACAAAACTGGAACTGCCCTGGCCACCACCTCTTTCACGGAAGATAAAACAAGGCATCTGCTCTTTTTATTTTTCTCTCCAAAGAAAGGTACCTGCAGGCATCAGAAGTCGAACTACAGATGTGTTGCTTTGTGGATGACACTCCCCTCCCAGGCTGGGCTGAGTGAATTCTGTTGATTCAGACCATGAAGATCTGTGGTTCCCACATGTGGCAGTGGTGGCATCCTGGGGATGGTGCGAGGTGGGAGTGGGGGGGCATCTCATAGTAAAACGAATCTTTGAATTCATATGCGCACCAGAGCTTATGCATATATGTACTTCTGGTTGTTAGATCTATGGAGATGCCTTTGGAATTACACGTGTGAATCAGCTCAGTTTCTGAATGAATAGTAAGTTTCTATTGTACATTTTTTTCAATCAAGAGACGATACTGTTATGAAGGGAATTTATGAAGTTTTCTGACGTTAAAATATGGGCTCTTTACTCAAAGTCGAAGATTGTTGGACTAGATCATCTGTAACCTTTCTTCTTGTCTAAAATTGCATGACTGTAACCTTGGGATATGTCCACTGTATGTTCTGGGCTTTTCGTGTTTTCAGTTCTTAGGCTTCTGTCTCGCGTGTGAAATTGTGTCTTGATTTTACATATTGAGCAGAGTATTTTTGTAGATTCCAGGCCAAGGAGCTCCCCCAAAGTTCACTGTGGGTCTTTGCTCCCCACTAAGTCTGAACTCTCCATGCCATTTTTATACCCTTTGGGCATGTCTGTGTTCCTTCACTCATTGCTTTCATAATCTCCTAATTATAAAATGCTATAGTCATAGCATTTTATCCATCCTTCTGTAGCCCCCCGAGTGATCTCGGAACTAAAATTACTACAGCTACTTCTCCTCCCATCACACAGTAAGACTCCTATTCCCATAGTGCCCGTGATCTCAATTAGCTAGGGCTTAGGAAGAATGCAACCTGGTTTAATGTATTCACACAAATTCATATAAATATGACTGAGCGCTCCCCAGAGACGAGCTCCGCTTGTGCATTTACCTTTGTGAAAGAAAATGCTTATTAATCTCAATTATCCCTTAATTGGTAACTTTCAACAGTAAGAAAAAAAAAATGATGTGAAAAAGTGCAGATACGTAGGAAGAGGAAATCAGTTCTTGGGCATGAGCCCACCAGACAGGTGGGCCAGCCCAGGCTGGAGTCTGTTCACAAAGTCAGCATCCTCTTTCCCATCCTCTCTCCTCCCCTCCCTCCCTCCCTTCATTCTTCTACTTCAAAACACTGCACATTTTCACAAGGACCAGTATTTTTCACTTTGGCTCACCTATCAGGGAGGGCAAAGGAAGGAGTGAAAAGCTGTAAGTTGTTGACAGTGGCAGATTTTTCTACAATTTGTCTATGTGAGTCTAGGACTTTCTTACTGGGAATCAGGAACAAAGCAAACATAATGGTGGAGAATTAATAATAAGGCAGGGCTGAAGACGTGAATGTGTCTAGCATTTATATCCTGACTGTATTCATTTAGAAGTTTTATGAGAGCTCTTACCTGCTCTCTGGGAAACAGTGAGTCCATGAAGTTTTTAACAAAACTAGATTTCTAGATAGTTTATCCCAGAAGAATGGGAGGGCAGGGGCCTTGGGACAGCAGGGGTAGGAGGCAGTGGGGTGATAGGGAGGGGTGCTGTGCATCAAGGGGCAGACCTGGAGAGGTGGAAGGTACCTGGGTACCCTGAATCCGTGTCTGTAAGAAAATAGGGCTGCAGTTTCCACTGAAGGCTTGGGGCTGGATTCTGGTTCCTGGGTGGTAGGTGGGGCACAGCAAACCAGAGTCCCTGTGTTATTGGAATAAAGGCTTGGAAAACTGGAGCAGCTTGGACTGAGAAGAAAGCAAAGTCTCTGTGGTCAGAATGGAGAGACCAGGAAGGAGGCTGGGACAGAGATGTTGGAAGCCCACACATTGGCCTTGGACTCTGTGTGCCAAGTCAGCCTGATGGTGAACTTGGCTTTGTGCATGATGGGCTGGAGGACATAGGCCTTACCTGTCCCAACTCAGGTTTGGTTTCATAAGTTTCTTGGTCTCTGCAGAGCTTAGCCTATCTGGGGAGCCCGTAGAACAAGCAGACATATAGAACACAATTTGGTAAGTGGTACAGAATCAGAATGAACACCTTTTGGGAGAATTGTGGGAAGATCTCCATATGGACTGGGTTCCAAGACACTTCCTCATTTAAAAAAAAAAGAAGTAGCTATGTTGTACTCCAGTGCATGGATGTACCATCGTTTATCCAACTACTCTCCTGTGCGTAAGGATTTAGGTCATTTCCCATCTTTTGCAATTACAAGTGATGCTGTGATGTATGACTTTATGCATAAGTATTACTGTATTGTTGGAAGCCTATCTTCAAGGTAGATTTCTAGAAGTGGAATTTCTGGGTAGAAAAGTGAGTGCATATGCAGTTTTGTTGAGTGTTGCCAGCTTTCCCTCCAGAAGGCTCATACCCACTTGCATTCCTACTAGAAATGTACAGGGTGCCTATTTCCCCACAATCTCAACTACGGAATATGTTGTCATATTTTGAAAATTTTGCCAGTCTGGTAGGTGAGAAATATTATCTCATGAATGTTATAATTTGAATTTTTCTGATTATGAGTGAGTTTGAGCCTTTTTTCATTTGTTTAAGGGTGATTGTTAGATCTTTTTTGGGTGAACTCTCTGTTCATGTCTTTTTCCTTTCTTTGCTATTGAGCTTTGTTCCTTTGCCCTACATTTATAGTCTTTGTATATTAAGGATATTAGCCCTTTGTCTATGGTACATATTGTGAATATTTCCCCCCAATTTGTTAGTTGACTTTGCATAACAAATAATGCCGTAAATAATTAAAAAAAAACTTTTATATATCCAAATCTGTCAAATTTTTCTTTCATTGCCTCTAGGTTTGGATCATAGACAGAAAGCCTTGTCCTACACCACGATTAACCCTGTTTAATCTCAGTTTAGATTTCCAGGTGTGGAAATCAACTGTCTGGATTAGGCCACTGATTAGGAAATGGATTGACTACTCCCCGTTTCATGGGATTCCTGCAATAGTCTAGCCAGCGGGGTGAAGCGCACACCTATTATTGACAAATGATTTTTGTAACAATCTCATATTCACATACCTGTGAGCACCTGCGTGTGATCTACAGATGTTCCTTTACCAAGAGGCTCCGAGGCCGGGCATTAAGCCCGTCGCTTGAATAGGAAGGCACCTTAAGTCTTTGCTATTAAGGCTTGTCTACAGAGTAGATAAACATGTGTTCTTCTCTGCAGGTGATGCACTGAGGCAAAGGGAGGATTAGCTGTCTTAAGACAGGGAGAATTAAAAAAATTTTTTTTTGAACTTTCAGTCTCTGTGTCTGGGGTCATAACTCTGTTGAAGAATATATGTTGACCTTTTCTTTCTTTAAAAAGAAAAAGAAAAGAAAATCTGACCTCAGCACTTGGAAGCCACTGTTCTTTAAAACCCTTCTCAATTGTCTCATCATTTTCTGCTTCCTCCTTCATCCAACTAGAAAGTCCAGGCAGGGGTTTGGTGATTGAGTGCATTATTCAGTCAGGTCATTTGTGCAGCTCATTCAGCAAATATTTGTCTGAACTTATCTTCAAGGCAATTTTGTGGTTTTTTAAAAAAAAAAATTTTTTTTTTGAACTGATGACTGCACCTCACCTGAGTCCAGTTCGAATTTCTGAGGTTGTAGCCTGGACAACAATATTAAACAATTGCTACCCAAACTTCACAGGTGATTCTCATATACGGCTGGCCGCGAGAACAGCTGGACTGTATCACATTTCTCAAATTCTGTCTGCAAATTACGCAGGAATCTTGTCAACATGCAGATTATGGCTCAGTAGGTCTGGGAGGGGGAAGACCTGCGAGTCTGCACCTCTAACCACCTCCCAAATGAGGGTGGTGATGCTCATTCATGGACCGTAATTGGAAGAGCAAGGCTAGATCATCCCAGAGAGTAAGTCTGTGGATGTGTTTGTTGAATAGTTTCAGCTGTTAGGACTGACTGGTTGTCGTGATGCTGAAGGACCCTTCCCTAGAGCCAGGCCTTTTTTGTTTTTTTTTTATTATTTTAATTTTATTATTATTATTATTATTATTATTATTATTATTATTATTATTATTATTATTATTATTATTATTATTATTATTATTATTATTATTATTATCATCCCCAAAGCAGAGGGAGGCTTTGCCCCTGATGCCTGGGGCCACCGCTTAAGTCCGTGAAATCCAGCTCCTTAGCAAGGTGTAACTCAGTTCTGTAATCCATACTGCTGCAACCAGTAAGCTCTTTTCAGGACTGATATTTATCCTGTTTGCTTTTGTCATTTCTCTCTGCAGCATCTACACTGTATACACGGTGTAATTGCAGGTTGGAAGGGAGCTACCCAGTCCACCCTGCAGAGGATGTGCTTAGGACTTCTAGGAGATCCTCCATCCCCCTAACCAGCAACCACAACAGTGGTGGTTTCATCCACATGAAACAAACCCAGGACAGACCGCCCCGTTTCATTTTCAGGATGAGCTCAATGGCAGCCCCTTCAAACAGCCAGGAGCTGTTCTCCTAGGTTTGGTCCAAGATGTGATTAGTGGCTAATGGGCCTTGAAAGACGTCTTTATTTATTCCTGTTGCAGATCACTGCTGCCTTGATATTGATCTTTTCCAATTTTCTATTTTGTCCTTTGAAACGCTCAGAACACAGTGGGGGCAACTCGTCGCCTGCAGCATTCACTTTGTTTAAAGCTCATTTCCTTTTGCAGTTAATGTAGTGATATTTCATTGTAACTGTTTTTTGGTTCGCTTTGCTTTTAGACCAGAGGGGTGAAATAAATGAGGACCTGTTGTTTCCAAGGCAGGTGGCGGGGAAGATGAGAGCCTAGTTTGAAAATAAATTCAAAACTTCTGATGAGTCATTGTTGATGTCTTAATCAGTGTATTTATCAAGAGACTGGGACTCTTGATCTGATAAAAAAAAATGCCATGTCAGATTAGGGAATTTTAGAAAATCGACAGCTTTGTGGATCAGCATGTATGTCATCCAAAGCATTTTTAGGAGGTCTATATTTATCAAAGAAGATGAGTCAAACAGTATTACAGTTTATGAAGCCTGGGCTGGTGTTTATTTTGATCCCTTTTCTCGGAGGCACCCAACATAATACACTTTCTTTCTTTCTTTTTTTGTTATTGAAGTATGGTCAGTTTACAATGTTGAGTTAATTTCTGGTGTACAGCATGGTGACTCAGATATAGATATGTATATTCCTTTTCCTATTCTTTTTAACTATAGGCTATTATAAGGTATTGAATATAATTCCCTGTGCTATACAGTAGGATCTTGCTGTTTATCTAATTTATATACAGTAGTTAGTATCTGCAAATCTTGAACTCCCAATTTATCCCTTCTTACCTCTTTTCCCCATTGGTAACCATAAGTTTGTTTTCTATGTCTGTGAGTCTGTTTCTGTTTTGTAAATAAGTTCGTTTGTGTCTTTTTAAAAAGAATTCCACATGTAAGTGATATCATATTTTGTTTTTCTTTCTCTTTCTGGCTTACTTCACTTAATATGATAATCTCTAGGTCCATCAATGTTGCTACAAATAGCACAATTTTACTTTTTATGGCTGAGTAGTAGTCCACCGTGTTATTATACATACCACATCTTCTTTACTCAATCATCTGTCGATGGATATTTAGGCTGTTCCATGTCTTGGCAATTGCAAATAGTGCTGCTATGAACCCTGGGGTGCGTTATGCCCTTCCGAGATGCTGAGAACCATTGTGGGTGTAGAAATGGAAGGCACATCTCTCTGTGCTCTAGGGACCCAAAGTCCAGGGCAGGAACCAAATAGATGAGAGAGGGAGCCATATCTCAGACGTAAGTGAGGTTCTAAAGTTAGTCCACAGACAAAACCTGTACAGAGTCAAAACACGACAGAGCCATGTGCCATTTCAGCAGGTCCCGCACAGCCCACGTGTCTTCCCGCTTGGGAAGAGACCACTGTTCTTTCACTTATGCTCCTGCTGGAGAGGTTGGCTTGTGCTTGGCCTTGTGGTTCTCCAAGTACGGGTCCTTAAATGCTAGAGTGATTCCTAGAGCAGGAAGATGTCCACAGGACAAGAGGCACGTGGGATCAGCTGTGTCTCCCTGAAGTTCCCTCTGAGACAGAGAGGCCTAGCGAGTGGACTGGCTGGGGGAGTCCCTGAACCATCCCTTTATCCTTTGCCTCGTGAATTCACACAGGTACTTTTGGTTTGAGGCACAGAGCTGACAGAAGTTATTTGACCTGTGTTGGGATTCTGCTATATGAAGCCAGGCCGACTTTCCAGGTGCTGGAAGGAAGCTATGCCCAAAGGGTTATGGGAATTTGGAGGCAGGAGGGATTAATTCCAACCAAGGAGATGGGGGACATCTTTTTGGAACAGTGGGGATGGGAGTCGGGGCTCGAAGGACAGGTGTGACTTCCATAGGTGGTGTGTGGGGACCTGGAGACCCAGGAGGAGAAGGCACAAAGGATGCTAACTCAGGTGTCTGGGATGCAGGCGTGGGAAAGTGTGGGAAGGTGTAGTGGGTGATGCTGTGTGCCTTTCACAAGGTCTTCCTACCATCCTGAGCAGTCTCCACTTCAGTGTGTAGGCAGCATTGGAGTGAGGACACAGATCTTTGATGGAAGGGGCAGGAGTTATGAGGTTCCTGTGGTGGGCGTCTCAGTGGGCCTGCAGTGGAGGCAAAACACTGGTGGTTCATGCAGGGAGTGTTTATGATGCAGGGGCGCCAGCTTGACGCCAGGTGGGGTGAGGGTGGGGAGCTGGTAGGGTAGGGGTGGTGGTAGGTTTGGAAGGACCTGCTGTTAGTGGGGAGCAGAGAGCTGTAACAGAATCCCTGGGGGGTAACAGTGGCCATGATTTTTTTTTTAAAGTACACTCAATGTTATGATATTTTATATTTGGAAAACAAAAAAAATTAGATTGTTTTGATGATATAAATAATAGGAAGCAAATACTAAAGGCCTTCTGGGATCAGAGGAGGGGGAAGAGTGTGCCTTCCTGGCTGGACGAGGGGGTTCCGCAGAGGGAGGGGCAAATGTGAGGGCAAGGGAGTGGGCCAGAGAGAAGTGCTGGGTGACTCTAACAGGAAGCCCAGTGGGGCTTGCGAAAAGCACCGAGAGATGAATGATGCCTGCACAGCTGAAACTGGGCCAAAGCTCTGTTTGGTAAAGGGGTCCTTAACCTACTTTTTTTTTTTGCCATCGACCCCTTGGCAGTCTTGGGATAATGGCCTTAAAAGCATGAAACCGAGTGCATAGAATCATAAGGGAAACTGATCTGACCAAATTAAAATTACCAAAATAAAAAAATTAAAAATCACAATATATATACTTTTAATTAGGACAATGGATCACACAAACTAAAGGTAGGTTTACTTATCAACATAATTTTGGAGTAGTGATGAGTGTAAATGAAATCTTTGCAATATTTTGACGTGATGTGAAATATCTGTGATATCCAGTTTTGCTAATATTACTGTGGTTTGTTTCTGACTTTCATGATTACAGGGAGTGCCAAATTTCAGCTAGAGGTCAGTGTAGTTCGGATATACTGTTGGTGGACCCCGTGAATTCTGTGAACTCAGGTTAAGATGCCCTGGAATCCCACAGTCAGTCTATGCCTTTCTCTCGACTTCGAGGGTGGGAACAGGGACAGAGAAGTGAAGTGGTTGCCATCACTGCTCACAGCATTAATCAGAAAAATCAAGAACAGTAACCATTCCCTTTTGGTTGATCTTAGATGGTGGGAAGATGGATTCAGCCGGGGTCTGTGTGGGAATGAGGGCGGGCCCTGTAGGAGAGAGCGCCAGGCTGTAACTAGAATTAGTTTGGACAACTCATGGCGACTGTGCAGGCCCTAATGGGTGGGGGACAAGGAGGATCTCTAGGAGTGTCCTGTCGCACGTAGAGCATCCTATACGGACACAAACATTTAATACAAAGATTCATGTAACACTGAAACAGAAGAATTAGTTTTAGTGAAGTGGGGTTTCAGAGAGAAGCCTTATTACATCTCTGGGATGTCAGTTAAATATCTTTCAATAACAGGGAAGTTCTCGTTTAGGAACCTCACCCGAAGTCTATTTTGGGTGCAGAAAACATTGTCCGCAGGTTGTCGGTACAATGTCATTAAAAATTCCCTCACTTAATAACCCAGCACCTCGTTAAGGGTATGAGAAAATATCCAGAAGACACTAATTTTGAAAGTGTTTAGACTATGAAAACGTAATCTCTGCTGTTATGACAAGTGGCCACAGTCACCACCAAGCCCACTTCTGTTGACTTTTCTGTGCAGGCTGGCCCCACAAGACCCATATTCCACGTGAGGATGACAGTTGTGATTGTGGTGATGGCCCAGGCCCCAGCGGAGGGAGAGCTCGGGGTGACTTGAATTGTTTTTGTAAGAGTGAAGTCCAAGTGGGCCACGTGGTCCCACCATGGAAACCAAACTCTTCCGACATTTTCTTTTTTTTCGGCAGCTTGGAGCTCAGCACAAAGCAATGATGTTTAGCCACGTGGATTTGCTGGAATTCAAAGGCCATCTGATAGTATTGCTAATATAACCGAAGGTTTTAGAACGCAGCATGAGGAAAATGTGTCACAGTGCTGACAAATAATTGGGTCCCCCCCTTCCCCTTTTGGTCTGGAGAGGAGTGGCATGAGAGATCTGGGCGTGTCGATGATGCATCTCAGCAGACAGCCTCATAAGTCAGACTCTCTCCACCTCAGTTGTCCGACTCTTGAAAGCAGAGCCCCAAACATACCAAATTGTAAATCTCTTGTGCAGAAATTGCAAGTTCTTTGTGAAACGCACACTTTCATTGTGTTCTCGCTCGCATTTGAGAGTCTACAGAGCAAAATGATGGGCATCTTGCTAACAGCCAGCTGGGACTTCAATTGTTGAGCTGGATGCGTCTTTCAATGGTCGTCTGTGGGATTTCGTGATGAAACTTATGAAGTCCCTGGGTCCTGTAACAGCTGAGTATGAGTTTCCTAGGGTTGCCACAACATGTTACCATAAACCTGGTGGTTGAAAATCACAGAAATGTATTTGCTGCCAGTTCTGGAGGCCAGAAGTCTGAAGTCAAGGTGTCAGCAGGCTTGGCTTCTTCTGGAGGCTCTGAGGGGGAACCTGTTCCATGCCTCCCTCCCAGCTTCCGGTGGACCCATTCCTTGACTTGTGGCAACTTAACCCCAGTCTCTGCCTCCGTCTTCACGTGGGTCCTTCCATGCCTTCTCCTCTGTGCCTGTGGGTGTCAGATCTCCCTTTCCTTTCTCTTATAGGGACATTAGTCATTGGATTTAGGGTTCACCCTACATCCAGGGTGATCTCATCTGGAGGTCCTTACTTACGTCTGCAAAGACTCTTATTTCCGGGAAAGGTCATATTCACAGGTGCCAGGGGTTAGGACTTGAATACACCTTTTTGAGGGGAACTCTATTCGGCCTGATCCCTCACCAAGGAGAGGCAGTAAGATGTGGGGGAAAGAGCGTGGATGTGGGATTAGAGTGACTGATTCGGATCCCAGCTCTGCTCCTGGGAGGCTCTACAAATTATTTAAGCTTCTGAGCTGCGGTCTTTCATCTGTGACGTGGAGACGATGATGACGAATTCACAGGGTTTTTGTACGATTCAGGGAGACGAGGTAAAGCGTATACCTCATACAGTGCCTGGGACATGGCAGGGGCCCAGTTAACAGCACTTATTGTTATTGTATTTAAGGCCAGACAAAGTGTGGGGTTGCTCCTTTTCCCTGTCCTAGTGTGGAGCCACGGGACATGGACACAAGATGACTCCTATGTGGGCATTTCCAGCGGCATCACCTGGATTAACAGCTGAGGCACCTTCCCTTTCAGTTACTGTTCTCTCCTGTGCTTAGGAGTGGAGCCGACCTCCATCCTGCCCTGGGCTGAGCCATAGAACCTGACCCTGGTGTTGATTAGACCAAAGTCTTGTACCTGGTCGTGAGAAAAATGACCTGTGCTCCAAATGCTGGTGATGCAGACAGGTCAGTGTTAGGTCAGTAGCAGCGTGTCCAGACTCAAATCCTTGGTATCAGCCAACTATCTGTAGCAGCCTGAAAAATAAAGTGCTAAAGGACCCAGTCAACAGTTTAACCGACTTGGTTATAGCTCAGGGTGAATGGAAGGGAGGAGAGATTCTGTGGCTAATCTGATAGAATCTTCAATAGAATTTGCCACCATTACTGGCTGTGTGACCCTGGACCAGTGACTTAACCTCTCTGTGCCTCAGTTTCCTCATCACTTAAGGAGGGATAATTAGAGAGCCTTCGCCATCTAGTGTGTGGCTCAGGTGCTTAGAAGGCACTTGGGTCAAGGCCTGGCACACAGCTGGGGCTCACCGTGACAGAGGCGGTCACTCACATTGCTGTCAGCACCTCCATTCCCCATGGCGTCAGGACCACAGCTCCACATCTTTGGAGGGACTTGTGCTCACTCTAGCACAGGTTTTAAAAAGACTAAAGGCAATCCAGCTTTTGTGTTTTCTCAGAGGCTTCCCCCATGAATCACTTATTTTGTAGACAGAGCATCTTCTGAACTGGTATGTGGGCGTTCCAGGGTAGGTTTCAGGCAGAAGAGATGGGCTGGGGTAAATATGCTCATTTACAGAGTCAGGGGCTGAGGAGGCTAGGGAAGTAGAAATTGCAATCAGTAGAGCTATTCTCTTTGCTCCCAGATGGTACAAAGGCAGCATCTAACTTTCAAAACTTGGCTTCTGTTTGAGCTTTATAAAACACTTGAAAACTTTATTGTTCCTTTCAAAACATATAAGAGCACAGAAAACACCAAAACATTTACTTTTATACCAACATCAAAAGCGAACATTATCCAATTAGCTTCAGATCCCATTGAAAAAAAGGAAAGAACATAGCACAGGTGTGGCTGCAGTCAAGTCCTTGATCCACCCACCCCCTCACATTCTCTCTCAAAGGTGATGTCGAGATGTCACAGGCTTACTTGTTAAAAAAAACCAAGTTAATGCCACTTGTTTCTTTTCAGTATTAATCTTATTGCTGCTATTATTCAGCGCCTCCAGAGCACAGTTCACAGTTCTACCTGTTGGATTTGATAGATGTAATTCTTGAGAGCTTGTTTGGAGGGTTTAGCAGGGGAGCACGGCTACTGGTATACCCTTGACCGAAGACCAGTCCTCCTCTATCGGGGAAGGTCATCCTCTTTGACCAAGCGTGCAGCTTTGGGTGGGACACACATGGAGTGGAGAGGGAGGAAGGGGACACCTGCCTAGGCAGCCGGAGCAGCTGAACCAACCCTGGCAATCAGTGGGGTGACAGATGTCACAGCCAGATTGCCCTCACGTCCAGTGTACATCGTGCTTGTATCTGTTTCTCTATTTTTTTAACCACATGTGTATATATCCATAAACAATAAATGTTAATGTGTTTTAAAATTTTATCTGAATGGTGTTGATACACATATAGCTAGTTGTTTTATTTTATTTTATTTTTTAATGGAGGTACTGGGGTTTGAACCCAGGACCTCATGCATGCTGAGCATGTTCTCTGCCACTGAGCTCTGCCCACCACCACCCCTGCCCCCAGTTAGTTTATTTTAATAGCTAAATGGAATTCCATTACATGGCTAAAACATAGTTGCTTTTCCCATACACCCCCTGAGGGACAGTTTGGTTCTCTACTTGTGCAGTGCCGTAACACCCTTGCACGCTGCACGTGGGGTGTGTGTGTGTGTGTGTGTGTGTGTGTGTGTGTGTGTGTGTGTGTGAGACTCTCTATACAAGCGGAATTCTTGGAATATAGACTGTGTAAGGAAGCACATCTTTAACTTTATTAGGTATTGACAGATTATTCTCCAAAATAGCTTTTCCATAGTTTGTACCTTTGGATTGGGAGTGTGGTAGCTTTCAAAAACCACCGTCAATATTTGTGTCAAATGGATGAAATGAAATGAGGAAAGATGCATTTAACAACATATGAACTGAAACAGTACAAGTCTCGCAGTTTTGACTTTCAGACAGCCTCCTAACTTATTGTCACATGCAGTGTAGGTGTGCCCTTATTTTTAAAGCATAGCTTCAGTTTTGCTGGACCTGTCATCCAGACCTCCCATTGCTCTGATTTTTGAATATGTTTTTCATTTATTGCTCAGACACCAAATACCCCACACATTTTAGTAAATTCTTGCAGTGTTTTACTTCAAAGAGAGAAATGCTTCGTATTATTAAAACAAGTCTGAACCATGGGAAGGGTTTACCATGTCACAGCAAAACTAGAGGAAAGGGGATGTTACAGAGCACAACTAGCTGGAAAGTATTTCGAAGATGGCCAGATATTGTTTTTACTTTTAAGGACTTGATAATCTAGTTGTAAGTGATGGACTATTTGACGTAAAATGATTAAGCAACAGTTTCATAGCAACATATTAGCAAGTATATGGAGGGTGCATTTTCTATATTTTATGATGGAGGAAATAAGGAATAAGAGATGTGGAGCAGGGTAGAGTTCGCTTTGAAGGACCGGTAGGAAATTAATGGTCGTAGAAGGAAACTCACATGTATGATAGGAGGTGCCATTTATTATCTTCACCTCAGTTGATTAATAAGTCCTGGCGATGCTGGAAGATTCTAAATCTGTACCTTCTTGAAGAAAGGAAATAGAATATTGCTGGCATGGACGACATTTCAAAGTGACTCTTGCCTTCTTTTCTACCAAGTGGAATCAATGGCCGGGGATAACCAGAATTTTTAACTTAACCATTCAACTCTGGGGACAGGCTTCCTGTCTGTGAATTTTGCCAGGGCCTCTGAGTCCAGCCCCGGAACCAAGCTGTAAACCTAAAAGAGCATCCTGCCATTTACAGTTTCACCAGTTTGAGACAACCTGTGTAGACAGAGCGCAAATGTCACTTAGAATTGAGAAGCAAAGGCACATTTGCCAGAGGAACCTGGCCAGTGGGGCCAAGAAATAAAGTGAGGCCAAGCTGGCAGCCACTCCAGCAAGTTTGGTCGTTGGTGGTGCCTGTGCTTGGGGAATGTGGGGGAGTGGGAATGTGGCACCGAGATGTTATAGGCTCTCTTCCAGAAGGAGAACAAATGCACTCTTCGGCAAGTTAACATTTCAAAGTGATTGGGGATGAGTTTCATATCATCTTTTGCTTTCCAGAGTTTTCTTTCTGCAGCATCACACCACTTCTCTCATTGAATCTTCCCATTGTTTCCCTACTACACTTATAGCAGGGTTTCTGTATGTCAGCACTGTTGACATTAGGGGCCAGGTAATTCTTTGCTTTAGGGTTGTCTTGTGCATTGTAGGATGGTTAGCAATAGTCCTGATCTTTACCTACTGGATGCTGGTGGCACCAGCTCCTCTCGCTCCATCTCATGACAGCCATGACAATCAGAACTGTCTCCAGTCATTGCCAAATGTCCCCTGGAGAACAAAATTGCCTCTTGTTGAGAACCACCGACTTAGAGTAACATCTAACTCCTTTGCTTGGGCAGCACAGCCTTGGTTCCTCTTTGATGTCTCCTCCAGTTGCCTCTCCTGGCTCAGGACGTCCTTCTGTTCTTTGCGCCAAGCACCTTCCCTCCTAAGGGTCGCCACTCAGGGCCGACAGCTCAGGCTAGAAGGCGCTTGGCTCAGATCTTCGCATGGCTGTCTGGCTGCTTCTTATCCTTTAGGTTTGAGTCAGAGGCCTTCCTGATCTTCCTCCTTTCCACCCCTGTCACTCTCTCTCCTATTACATCCCTCTGTTTATTTTGTTCATCACGCTTGTCTCTACTGGAATGGTCTAGATACTCCTTTTCTTTCTTGTTGATTATCTGTCTCCGACTAGATTGTGAGCTTCCAGGAGTAGAGACCATGTCTATCTTGCTTATTATTCTGTCCTGGAGTCTAACACCTAGTTGGTACTCAATAAATTTTAGCTGAATGGAATTATGAGAAAAAAGTGCCTAAAGAAGTAGACCAGATGACCACTTCCATACCAAGTGGAGGCTGCTCTGAGGATGATGCTGAAAATAGGTTGAATGGGGTGGACTTGCCTGAATGATTTTTTTGGGAAGTGACTTTGAGTTTTACAAACCTCTAAATTCTGCAGGCCTCCTTTCTTCACACTTCCCCACTCTCATATCGTATCAGTTTTTGTGGTCACACCAGCAGCCCCCTAACAGATTGTTGTCTTGCTGAAAGTCAGAGGTCACGCACAAGGCCTAACTCATAAACTCCACTGGTGACAGATTGGCATGGGGGCGGGTTCCAGTTCCTTCCTAAGCTCACCTCTCACAGTGGTTCTTTTCAGCAGATAATTCCCTAAATGAGCTTGAAGTTTACAGCGCAAAGACCAATGGGGTCATTGTATTCGGCTTTGAACTCTCAGCGCGGGTCCAGCGCAGTCAGCGTTTGGAGGCTGTGGGCAGCCCCTCTTGGTCGGACAGAGGATGCTCGCCGGTTTCAGGCCGGGGTGTCAGGAGGGGCAGGGAGAGCCGCGTTAATAAAAGCAGTGAGAGCGGAACTTCAGCACGGGGCAGTGAAAGAGCTCAGTTCTACTTTGTTCTCACACATTAGGTTCTGCTTATAGCAGACAAGCACCAGTGAAAATGCTCTGGAGAGAGGCTTCGTGTAGGAGCTGGACGTGGCTCCATCAGATGTGTCATTTCAGGAATGTCGCCAGATGTATTGACTTACCAGCAATTGCTGTGGTGCCATCTGGCCTCACGGAGGCCGCGTTCGGGATGGAAAAAGCTGAACAGAAGAAATGAAATTTGTTCATCATGCCATTACCCTTGCTGCTTATTTAAAGAAGGGAAAAAAATGTAACTTCTTGGCAGGGGGGATGCCATTTGAAAATAAAATATAAAGATTTTAAGGAGTAAGAGTTCCAGAACTCCAAAGTCGGCCGTGATGTTTACATAGGGACTTGAAAGCTGGTCCCTTTTGCTATCATAGTGCACATACGTGTATTTTGTTCAGTGTAAAACTTCTTTGAGACTCTGCTGTTCCACATGTAAAAAAGTTAACCCCTTAGATCCTGATCATGTGAGTGAGCTACCTTATAATGCTTCTTGGAATGTCACTGAATACCTAACCCTGTGGCTTTTACCCCATGACTGGGATTTCTGCTTTATCCCAGCTTATGGTAAATAGCTGGGATAGTTGTCGCCTAGTACAGACTGTTTTCCTGCATCAGAGAGACTCTCCAGGAAGATCAGATTCAACTTGCTTTCCCTCCCCTTGTCCACGACCCTTCTCCTCCTTGTAGTCATGATTTCATTTCTGAGCATAGCGTCAATCAGTTGACTCAGTCTGGGGGTGACTAGGCTGTATAAATATTCCAGAGGCTGGAATTTATATGCTTTTCTGGGGTAAGCGGTAGAAACACTGTTGTGTATTCAGAACCAGTTACATAACCCGCAGGGTCCAGTGTGAAATGACAACATGGGATTCTTTGTTCAAAAAGTAGTAAGACTTTCAAGATGGCGACAGCAGAGCGTGTAACCAAGTATGGGGGGCCTTCTGAGTGCGAGGCCCTGCGTGACTTCACGGATCCCACATTCACGAAGCCTGCCCTGTATATATATTTTTTCATTATCCATCCTTACCTCTGTATGAAATTGCCAGGATCCATCCTCAACACTCCCAGCCCCTACGTTCTGCCCCAAACATTCTATTGGCTCATTTAGCCTTCAAAACTCAGCTAAAATGCCTCTTTTCTGGGTCCACCTGCCTCCCCCTCATCCTATAGTCCCCTATTGAATTTTCAGGGTTTTTTAGTTAATAAAAGAAGCACTTATTAAGTACTGCTGTATGCCAGGCACCCAGGACACAGAGTTGGCTTTTTTCCATAAATTCATTATCTCCTACGTTGTTTTCTTTCACTTCTCTCCTGCCTGCCCATCCTCCTTACCGCAGGCTCAGACAGTGCTACCCGCCCAAAGAGAAGACAGCCTGAGGGCAGGACCTAAGGCAAAATTACAGATAAAGAGTTGAGAAAATAAAGGCTACCCTCAGCATGCTGGTGTGATTTGTGTGTGGACTGTTAACTAAGTAGGAACATAGTCCTTTGGAGGAAATTACAGTGTATTCCCCTGTAATTTTGGAATTTTGGATTTGCTAGTTTAATTCTTAAAGGCAACAATTATTATCCCCATATTATAAACTAGAAAACCAAGTCTCAGAGAGGTAATTTGCTCTTTGCCATGAAACCACTAAAAGGTAGCGCTCAGATTTGAATCCGTGTTAGATGGACTCCTAAACTGCCATGGCATTTGGTCTCAATTCTGATGATCTGTCTGATTATGTGAAAAAGGATGGAGAGGAGGAGGCTGTTCTAAGTGCAAGGACAGAGTGGGAAAAGGGATTGGGCAGTCAGATACAGGACATGCTTCATGCTTCGCAGATTCCCTCACATTTTCTTACATGTATTCTCTCCGGGACTTCTCATCCGATCGTGTGAAATACGGAGGGAAGGTAGTTTATTGTCTTAACCTGCAGCGTGAGTGAGCAGCTCACTTTACCTGGAAAAGTCCCAGTGCCAGACACTCTGCATTGCCTCCCCAAGCTCACTCACCTTTGTCCACATGCCCTTGCTTTTGGTTGCAGACATACGGTCATCACAGGTAACTAGGAAAACTCCAGACCTGACGTCATAGAAAACTTAGGACCAATGCCACTTTTATTGATCAGAAGGCAACACGAGGCATAGAAGGAGCCTAGGTCTGGGAGATAAGAGGTCTGGATTTGCTGCCTGCCTTTCCTGACTCCAGAGAGTGTGACTTTGGGTAAGACATTTGGTGTCTTTGCTCAGTCTCCCCTCCCTGTAAAATGGGCTCTATCATATCTCCTTTTTGCTCTGACATTGTAACATCCTAAGGAATACACTGATTAGCCAAAGAAAAACTCAACCATTAAGAAACATGAGAAAATTAAAAAAAAAAAACAAAAACCAAAGTCTTCTGATAGTCTAGATTCTGTAGGAGAATAGGGTGAGTGATTTGTGGCAGGTGAGTGAGTGGTTTTCCTTCCTCAATGGCTTATTTGTAAAACTGTCCCTCTGTCTGATTTGAACATCAGATGTCTTCTGAACCCAGCTGGGCTGGCTGCATTGTGGAGGACAGAGACCAAGAGCCATCATCCTGACGAAAGAACAAGACTTTTACATTTGCTATGGTGCCAAAGGTGGGGAAAACAGGGTAAGTGGGTGGAAGCTAGAGGGAGACCAATTTCAACTCAGCAAAAGATGAGATGCCTCTGATAGTGGAGTCAGCCTCCACTGCCACACCCGCTGCTGTTCAGTTGAAGCAGATGCCCATTTATTGTGGCCCCTGTGCGCGCGCGCGTGTATGTGTCTCCAGATGAAGAGCTATTTTTAAGGACTTAAGAAAGTTTGGAATTTTTTTTAGAGGTTCGAGAAAGCCCCAGGGATAGGAAGATACCTCCTCACTCCTGCTAAAATCTCTAACAACCTCCGCATGTATAAAAGGCTCCCAAGTATTACAAACTCCAGTAAGCAAAGAGCCCTCAATAAGCCCTCTACAACATAAACATCAATGAAAAAGACTGTTGTGAACAATAGGCAGATGCCCGAAGATTCCAGATGGACTGCAAACCCCATCCTGTCCGACTGTTCTAGGTTGCGGTCATTTCTCTCCCCTCTCTGCTGCAGCCCACCTGGTGCTGTCAGTTCCGTGGTGGGAACAGCATGGGAGGGGAAGAGAGAGATCTGATCTCCCCAAATCTTTTTTGGTCCCGCATCTTAACCACTCCGTGGTTCTTGTCTCAGTACTCTGTACCCATGTTGAGGATTTCATTTTGCTGGGAAGAGATTCATTCTCCTGGCTGGGATGCAGGGCTGGATTTCCCTGGCTCCCCAGCATGGTTCCGCACAGTGACACGAGAACATGGCACCCTGGATCATAGAGAAAAAGCATGATGGCCTGGGAAAGCTGGGCCTTCTAGTTCACGTCCAATAAAATAGAAAATCCTCTTTATGTGTTTACACTCTGGGTAATTGCATTTCAGGTGCCTCTGCTGGAGTGCTAATGGTTAGGGGAAAAAGTTCTTGCTTGGTGCCAGAGGTCAGATGACTTTTGTTGGCTGGTGTGTGAAATGTAGTCACGTGGAAATGCCCAGCACAGTGGGAAGTGTCCACCCCAGAGGTCCTCAGTCCTTGAGTGGGAGAGTTCAGGCATGGGCACTGTCCAGAATCTAGCTTTCTGAGGGTCAACCAAGAAGCCTGTGAAACTTTCATTCTTTTTGGAAAAAGGCTTTACGATGGTAGAATCTCCTTCCTGATGGCACAGTGTAATGAACATAATGAGATTAAAAAAAGACGTGCCCTGCCTCTAACCTCATGGATTTCAGCTCCTGCTGTATTTGTGTAAATGTGGACAGAGTAAGACACAGACTGGAGAGACGAGGGGTTGCTTTTTTAAATAAAACCTCACAACCCCTCTTGTGCGGAGCTAAGTGGACAGTCTCTGGATAAATACCTTTGAATCCCGGCTTCTTTACCTGCTAACTACGTATTTTTGCCAAGTTATTTGTAACCTCTTTAAGCTTCAGTTTTCTCGTTTGTAAAATGGCAGTAATAATCCTACCAGTCGCATAGGGTGATGGGAGGATAAATCCACGCGAACCATTGTCGCTGCCACGGCGGTGAGTGTGGGATGAAAAATATTCGTGTTTTTATTATCAGCCTGGTGCTGTTTGTCTCATTCAACACACCCCTCCCTTTTAAAATGCAAGCAATATCTATACAGGAAGTTCTGTAAATGGAGAACTTGTGTCGGCTGGGTTCAGGGCCTTATTCACGGGCTCTTGATGCTTCTTGGGGAGAAAGGAGTGACTCAGGCTGGTACTTACAGAACTGGGCTAAGTCTCTGGTATGTACATCTGGGCTTCTGAGAAGCACCTAAAACTTGAGGACATCACATGACCTTTATCTAAATCTCTTGGGTTTGCAAATGGAGCTTTGATTTCACAAGAAGGCTTTCTGGAACTTCCTGCTCCTGGTCCCGGCAGCACCGTGAGAATAGCCTTCCCTGTGTATTTTGGCCAGGGTTGGCCGGAACAGGGAAACGCAGTGATGTGCAGAACTCAAGAATAATACAAAAAAGAGTGAAGTGATACTTTCCGAATTTCAAAATTTTCTGTTTGGGTTCATTTCAGACTTGAGTCCAGAGTCATGGGGCCGGTTCTCCTGCTGCTCCCAGGGGGCGGGCAGAGTGTGCTCTTCATCCCTGGGGAGTTAGGCAGCCTTCTTTTTCACGTGTCAAGCCTCCTGTTTCACGCAACGGTGATTTGAAATGTTCTCTGGCTCTCTCTCATGTTTTCCAAGTAAAATCCCTGTGTTTCCCAGTCCTTTAGGACTTCCAGTGAATGTCTTCAAGGAGACCTGTGTAGACCGCACTCATGAAGTTGGGTTAGAAAGTGACTGACTCCAAACTTTATACCTGCCTCTCGTTCAGCACTTGCTCAATGAGCTAAGCACTGACCTTTAAGATAAGTAGATTTGTGGACCGGTGAGATATTAATTTTTTTTTATAATGAAATCTGCTCGGCCAAACGAACTCTTTATTTCCTTTGGAGTGGAGCAAAGACTACCTTCTCCTTTGATTTCTACCGGGAATGTTCCAGCACTTTTCCTGATACAATGCCTTTTCCCTGGTACTTAAAAAAAAAAAAAAGCCATCTTTTAACTCTCCTAATCAAGTTTATTTGAAAGAAATGTCTACGGGAAATCTAAAGGTGGCACAGTTTATCATGTGAGCCTTATCTCAGTTTGGCTGACAGGACAGTAAGGGAATGTTTTCTGGGGTCTGGAGATAAGATTTCACTGATACATATTCACTTCAACGATATAGTGAAACAATGATAAAGTGGAATCTAAATTAGGTTTTCACCCCTGGTGGATAGCACTTTAAAGAGCTTTTCTGATAAGGTTTCAATGAGTCATATTCTTTCAGATATTGATTTATTGCTTTCAAAGAGTGTTCCGGGTTCTCTAAGCATTGGAACACTGGCTGCTTCCCTTGGTGATAAGAATGAGCCTTTTAATATTTATTCAGTTACAGATGCTTTGGGCACCTATTGTGTGCTCTGAGGAGTGTTTACTCAGTCTCCTCTATCTAGAACTTTCTCCTTTAACTACTTAGAATTCTTAAATTCTTAAATTCTTAAATTCTAAGTGCATTTCTTCCTGTCCCTTAAGGCCCCGTTTATAAACATCACTTTCTCTGAGAAAGCGTCATGTTCCCTTCCCGTGTGCTTCTTTGAGATGGTCTTTACTGCAGGTTCTAGCAGGTTCTAGCAGGTTCTAGTCCGTATAGGCTTCTTAGTTTGTCGGGTGTTCCCTAGAACTGAGGACTTCTCCAGAGCAGGAAACTTATCTTTTTCTCCTTCTTTTTTGTCTTCACTTTGGACTTTTTCTGTACTTGGAAAATGGTTAGTGGATGAATGTTGAGTGATCGTCCCAACAGATGTTGAATAAATAGATTGTCACCTCTTAAGAGGATGGATGATCTTAACGACTGAGAAGACAAAACCTCACACTGGACCCAGTGCTTCAGCTGCCTCTGAGGAGTGGGCTTTGTCCACAGACCCAGTGGGTCTTGGTGGGGGCAGCAGATCAACTGCTGTGCGACCCGACACACATATTGCCTCTCGGCTGTGGCGAAGGATGACCTGCCCTCTGTAATTTTTGGTATCGTTCAGTTTGGCTGTGTGCTGAAAGAATGAGTGGTTGAGTTTATTTTCACATTGGGTGGTCCGCAACACAGATCACCACAATCCATAAAGCTCCCCACCCTCCATGAAATCAACAAAACCCCAGCCATGGTGTGAATTATGGGCCTAGAAGCAATTCCTGCATCTGCACAGCAGGTCCTTTTTCAGTGAGTGATGCTTAAGTTAATTTGTCACATTTCTGTCTGAATTAACCTGATTCTTAGTAAGTAGGCTCCGAAGGTTCATATTGCTGAACAAACAAATGAACAAAACCAATTGTCATGGGATGAGGAGGAAAAAAAAAATCTTGATCTTCAAAAGAAAAAACAGATCCCTAGATTTTTTTCTTTTTTAATTTTTTAGCTTAAAAATTTAATTTGATTTTTTCCCCTGTATTATCACATTCAAGAAAGGAGAAAGAAGGAATATGTAGCTCCTTAAGGTGCTGTGTTGACCACCTCTGAGATCAAAGTCCCCCCTCCACCCCAGCCCCCAGAGCTATTTTTCTAAGTCTGCCAGGAAATTCCTCAGACACCCTACCTGACAACTGCCTGGCCCTGAGACTCCTGTTACCGGGGTGACAGGCTGATTCAAGCCTCGCCCAGACACCCTCCGTGGTCAGTTGTGGCCTTGATGTTGGGTTTTTAGCAAAAGGGTAAACTGTCCTTTCAGTCTCTCTGGCTGCCATATTGGCTCATAGGCTCCAGGACAGAAGCCACATCCTCCGGTGGTGTCTGTGGGAACTTCAGAGACGACCAAGGGCATCCGGCAAAGCGGTCACTCCCCTCAGGACTTTCCTGGACTGGCCAGATCAGGGCCCTTGCACCCCTCCTCTCTGCTGAGGTCTGCCCTCATCCTCAGCGCTTTCAGACTTGGTGGATAGTGGCCCAGGGTTTCTGTACACAGACCTCAGCCCCGAAGCTGCCCTGGGCCAACACCATAGCTGAAGGAGCTTCCCTTCATCTGGCAAAGCAGAGTGAAATGTATAGAAATCTCAGATAATACTGTACCAGCATACACAGTATGTCTGATTTTAATAATTATAAAGATCTCTGTTGTATACACGTATATAGTGTGTGTAAAGTACATATATATGGCTTCTGTGTAAGATTTCATTTTAAGAAATAATACTTTGCCTTCAGCAAAAATTCAAAACCACTGGTATATTTAAAAGAGCATTTTCCTTATTCATTCTCCATCCATTCATCCATTCAACGAACACCTGTAGCATTTCCAAGGTGCCAGGCTCCATGCTAGGGGTGTCACA
This sequence comes from Camelus ferus, assembly GCF_009834535.1. Taxonomy (NCBI): domain Eukaryota; kingdom Metazoa; phylum Chordata; class Mammalia; order Artiodactyla; family Camelidae; genus Camelus; species Camelus ferus. Next base: position 9,597,224 of record NC_045706.1, read on the forward strand.
AATATAAACTCATTCAATCTTCACTACCACCCTGTGGTAGGTACTCTATTGTCTTCATTTGGTGAATGGGGAAACTGAGGTGCAGAAGAATTAGGGTGTTGTAGCCCAAGCTATCTGGCTGGGTCTGCTCTCCCACCCCCTAGACTTTGCAGCCCTCCACCAGGACAGACCCTCCCCCAACACAGACCCTCCCGGCTACTCTCTGTCCACAGACTTGGAGCCCTGGGACAGGTGGCCCCACCCCTCCTGTCTACTGCCAGCGGCAGCTTCACTCCATGATCTCCGAGGTCCCATTCAGCACTGATGGCCGGGACTTTTAAGTCAGAAGACTGGTCGTTTGACGTACTGTGTGTTTGACACCGTGGCAGCCAGCGAGAGGGTCCCAAGTACAGGGATTCCAAGATCTGCAGCAGATGTGGGTCTCAGGTCTCAGGTCTCAGGTCTCAGGCTGGACTCTAGACAGCCCTGACAATGGCCAAGCGGCTGTTAGATGGTAATGAACATGAGCCACTGCAGATCACTAGCAACCTGAACCAGATGTGTCTCAGCTCTTAGAAACAGAAGGTCTGCATTCTATTGCCCATCAGCTGGGATGGGAGAGACAGCAATAGTTACACTTGATCGTAACTGCAACTTAAAACAGTTCTGCTTCCATTGAACTGACACTTACACCGAGCAACCCTTAGAAATCAGAAATGATTTACTAACTGCTAAGTAAGTCAGTAGTGTCATAAGTTGCCTGAGATTTTATTAAAAATTATAACAGATTTTATGAATATAATGAAGTAGAGAGTAAGTAAAGAATCAATAACTCTGCCGGCTGTTTTTTCCTGTGTAAGGGATCACTTATATTGTCACAGTCAGCTGTCATACTCGGGGGGAAAGACTATACTTTTAAGAGAGAAAAAAGCTTTTAAGTGACTATATCTTTAAAGGCTCTAGTGAAATGAAATGTCTTAAAACGACTTCTAGGCATTAATCTAAGTTTTTGTGATGTTGGGGCAGTACAAAGCTACACAGAGCATGGCTTTTAACTCAGACAGGCAGTGCCATTTTCTGTGTGACTCCCAGAAAGCTTGCAAGTTGTACTCCAGTGTGATTTTGGGAAGAGAGTTGCAGGGACAGACGGAAGGAAATTTGAGGAAAAGAGAAAGTTGATGTTTCCTCTTTAGGCTAAAATCTCCTTTGTGGCACTAGGGTGGGGCTGGGGCTGGAGCTGGGCCTGCCTCCACAGGAATCTCTCACAGGGCTTTGGAGATTTTATGCAGCCCTGATCTGGCTCAGGGAGGGAGCAGTGGGCTGGTGCCCTGCAGGGCTGACCTGCACAAAACAGGGACTGGAGATCTAGTGGCTGGGGGTAGGGTGGAAGAGGTCCCCACGTGGAGAGGACATCACAGGATTTGTGATAATATCCCCGTTCATTTGGGAAGGGCCCCACTGCCACCCAAGCACGGAGCCTTGGAGCTGGATATTTAATAAGAGAGCAAACCCCAACAATTACAATAGAATATGGAAAGTGCCACAGAGGGCGCATGGTAGCTGGAGGGCAGAGCCCAGAGGGGATCTGGGGAGGCAGGAAACTGTTCACAGACAGGGGTGTGGGACGTTTGAGCTGGAACTGAGGAGTGAGCAGTGGTTTGAAGGATACGGGGATGGGTAGGAAAAGGCATTCCATCTCCAAGTCTAAGCACTGGAGACTGACTTCCTCCCCTCCTTTCTTCCAAAAGCATTTACTCGGGCTTCTCTAGCCAAAGTTGGTAGCCCCAAACCGTGGGGCCGCTGGCGCCGCTGCGCCGGCCTTCTGGCATTCCATCTGTAGGTGCTCCCTTCCCACACTCTGCCCGGGTTGGTCTGTGTGACAAGTGGCACATGGCAGAGGTGATGGTACTTCTGAGATTAGGTTATAAAAAGACCAGTTTCCATCATGAGTGTGTCCTCACACTCCTGGATCACTTACTCTGGGGGAGGAGCTGCCATGTCACAAGAACACTCACACAGTCTATGGAGAGGTTTGCGTGGTGAGGAATGAAAGCTTCCAGCCACAACCTTGTGAGGAACTGAGGCCTGCCAACCACACCATGAGTGAGCCTAGAGGCAAGGTCCACCTATCCCTGGTCAAGCCTGGAGGTGAGACTGCAGCCCCAGCCCGCAGCTTGACTGAAGCCTCATGGGCATCCAGCTTAGCTGCTCCCAGATTCCTGACCCAGAGAAACCTGATCTAATAAATGTTTATTATTTTAATTTGTGAAATTGGGGGCTAAGTTTTTATACAGTAATAGATGACTAATATAAAGACTACCTTCCTTCAACTTCATCGCTTCCCTGTTCCTACTCTCTAAAGATGACATTAGCTAATCAAGAACATGGCTGCTTGAGGCATTGGTCTTTGATTTGGGCAAGTGATGCCTTGTGCTGGGCCCCATGCTTTAGTGAGCTCAGTCATGTCTCTTTCCAAGGGCTAAGAATTTGCAGGGCCAAGAGGAATGCAGCCTTCACTGCCCGATTTCCACAGGGCAACTATCCAGGTACCTGGGATTCTCTGCCCAAAGGGACCCAGACCTGCTTCCAGGACTTGGAGGCATCATCCCTGGACTTGACCTTCCAAAGGTGAACTATGCTGCTGGTAACAAATGCGGGTCTGTGGATATTAAAGGGATGACTGTTCTTGAAGCTGTGGGTAGAAGTTGGATGTGTGGGCTAGGGTGGACATGTGTGCTCACAGGGACCCCCATGGTGTGCAAAGGGATGGAGAAGAGAAGAGAGCCAGGCTGATGGGCTCATCTGCCTCTTCCTCAACATTCTCACAAGAAACTCCAGAGAATTCTAAATTTGAACCCAGCCTTTCAAGTCATTAGGAAGGTGTATTTGTCAACGTAGGAGGACAGAACTGATTTTAACAGTTTGCGATCATAATACATACCTTTACAGTGTTTAGGTTTACGGCATTTATGCTTATTCTGGGCTCTGTAAATGTTAAAGGCAGTCACAGCTACTTGATCTCAAAAGGAATTTGTAGAAAACAGTTCTTTGGAACCAGAGTTGGTCAATCTATAGAAAAGAAACACTTTTCTACTTCTTAGACTCTGGGATAAAATGGAAATAAATAAAACTTTTGTTTTTATCTTCAGCTCTATCTATGTATCTGTCTAAATAGGTAGATTATCTATGTATCTATCCATCCATCCATCCGTCTTCCATCCATCCATTTACCTACCTATCTATCTAAAAATACCTTTCTCTTTTAGGACATTTTTTTCCCCCTCTAAGAAAATTTTCTGCTCTTTACAACACCTCGTGGCCACCTCACCTATTTCCTTTGTGGCATTCTTTTTGAGGACTGCTTTTTAACGTTAGGCTGGCTGGCCAAGGCTATTAGACACACTGGTGAGTTTGTGGGATTATTGGCGTTCTGAACTCAGTATCTCTGCTGTCCCCAGTTTGGAGAAAACTTCTGATTTCTCCACCATTTCTCATGCTGGAAAAATGCTTCCTCCCAGACTTGCTCTTTTGCTGTGTTCTATTATATACAGCCTCTCCATTCCAGTCCAAGAGTTGACGCATTTGACTGGTAGAAGTGATGGGATCTATATTTCCTCTATGTTTTGTTGACTTGTGAAGCTCTTTGTATAAATTATTCGTGTGTGGGTATTCTAACCACTGAGGGAAAGACAGAAAGAGAATCATTTTCTGTTCCAGCTGGAACTGGGATCTTAAACATAAACCATATTGCATTTGAAAATGGCCATCTAGTTTTATCATGCTCACAGGAATCTTATCGCATTCTTGTGTTCTAATGAAACCCAAAAGAGCCTGGCTGGCCATTAGTAAAATCAGTGACCATTAAACAATGCTCAGGTTACCCGACCCATATCTTTCCTTCCCTAAAGTATGCGATAGTGCCATTTTAGTAAATATGATACAGGAAAAGCAATTTTCAAGTTATTTCCTGATATCTAAAAGTATTTAATAATCTACAAGTTGAGGATTATTTTGGAGTTGTTTTCTCAATCAGTGTATGTGTTTGTGTATATATGCACGTCATGTGTGTATTAATTTTTTCTTTAAACTGATTTTTATTCTGCAGTTGTCCCACATGCCTTCTGGCCAAGTCAGGATGGGTTTGTGTATGAGAAATGTTGGTTCCTGAAGCAGTTGCAGCATCAAACAGTCAGCCTAGACAGAGTGTTCCAAGTTATCAGTGTAACTCTAAAAGACACGTTTATTTAATCCTGACTCGTAGGACTTAGGCCATCACGACCCTCCTTCTCCTTTGCCAGCAAAGTAATTGCTACCACATTTAACTCTATGAATGTGGTGCCATTTCCCTGCAATTGTGGTTAACTAAGGAGAAAGCCTGAGACACATAAACCTTGGTCTCTATGAGACATATACGTATGTCATTGAAATATGAGAGCTCGCCTTTACAATGGTATCCTTTTAGAGAGCCAGAGTTGTCCGAGGCTCCTTGGAATGGTTCTTAAAAGGCTTTGGCAGAGCTGCAAGCTTTCCTTTTTCTTTTCTTCTTCTATTTTTTTTTTTTTTTTTTGGAGGGGTAGGGGTACAGATTAGGGAAGGAGAGAGGCAAATGGGTGGGGGAGCATTTATTTATTTTTTGTCAGGAATCTGGCATTATTCAGTGGAAGCCATTTAGGCCCATTTTCGGGCAGGGGCCTTAGAGTCTGACCACACTGGAAACGCTCACCCTGTGAATGCTCCGGTTTGTTGAAGGGCTTCCAAGGGGGAACATCTCCAACGTGCGGCCACTGGTGACAATCACCGCGTTGAGATCAAAGCTTCCCGGCTCTGTCTGCTGACACCAGAGCACACTATCAGAGGGCATACTGAACTGTCAGCAGACGTCAAGGAATTATTTGCCGGAAACCTAGTGAAACAGAGTGGGCTAGAAACACAGATCATCCGTATAAAGCACATCATTTAAACGCCTAACAGCTCCGGCCCGGCCTTCCCGGCGGCAGCCATCTCGAATGGAAACACACCACCAGGGCGTCGCGCGGGGGGGTTAGCTCACTGCGCAGGCGCACGCGCCCCCAGCGGTGGGTGCAGGTGCATCAGCCCCTCCCACCCCCCAGTTCGCGGCTCGTTTGCGTTTCCGAAAGAACCGTTACATTCAGGAAATAAACACACCAGGGAGAGCACTTCTGCTCCAACGTACATACATGTGTAGGACATCACCTCTGAGTGATCATATTTTTATTTTGGAAATTTGGAAAGCACATTCATAATCACTGAGCCTTTCTGCAGTGTCTCAGGGTTTTCCAGTCAACCTGCGCGAGTCCTGCAGCGCCCCGGTAGGTGGGCAAAGTCTATCCTCCTATTAAATGTGCGGGTGAGGAAGTGGAAATAGTCAGGAGCTACCTGCTGGCTGAAGAGAGAGAGAGCAGGCTTATGGAAAGGGCAAGTGGGAGTGTTTGGGTCCAGGTTTGGGAGGTCGTCATTGATTCTTCGGTCTTAACAAATATTTACTGAGCACTTTATACTTGCCAGCCGCTGGGATTAGCAAAACAGGAAGACTCCCACTTTTACAAACTTCCCATTCTAGAGGGGGTAACAAACTTTACATAAACAACCACACAAACATATAATTACAGACTGTGATAACTGTTCCTGCAATTAAGGAGAGGATGCTCAAGAGAGTGAAACTGGGGGACCTTATGTAGATTGTCAGAGTTGGGGGGGACACCAAGGGATGTCTCCCTCCCAGGAAGTGACATTTAAATTGAGAAATGAAGCCACAGTTGTTCAGAGAAGAGAGAGGGAGGAACTTTCTAGGCTGAAGGAAGGGTATATGCAGAGGTCATGATATAAGACAGAGCTTGATCTGTTGAAGGTCTTGGCTGGATCCAGAGGCAGAGATGCAGAGAGACAGGGTGGAGAAACCAGAGACTGAAGCCAGGATAACAGGCGGTGTGTTGGAAACAGTGAGCCTGTCTCACGGAGAGAGCTGTTTCTTACCTCCATAAGGAGAAGAGTGGAACCTCCTTTTTGGTTCCCATGAAGGTTCTGATTCAACTTTGGAAAATAAAATGTCCTTAAGGCAATTTAATAAAAATATCCCTCTCTGTACGGAATCCAAAGAGGAATTCTAAATCTGTTGCTGATATAAATCACTTTGCAGAGTGTGGGTGGGTGGGAGACTACTGTCTTATTGTTTCAGTCATCCTGTGTCTGCTGTTTATTGTGCTGAAATAAATCCCCTGAAGGACAAGGCTCATGTTAGAGTAGATCTTTTGGAAAGATTTGCAGCCTATCTGTTCAGTTTGTTTTCATATGCTTCCTCATGTCAGTAAATCTCTGTCATGTTAATAAATTCTCTATACGTATTCCTTTAGTAAATACACAGATTTCAGGGGGAAAAATAGTTGTTCTCATTCAGGTCCTTGAGCCAAATGCTAGTCTCAAGCTTTTCAAACAGAGGCCTTCATTGAGACTCTTATCAAGAGATTCCAAATGAGGAACTAGGAATAAAGTGCAGCTTCACAAGCATCTCTTCCACCTCTTCCCAGGTCCACTGGAGATCACCAGGTCCACTTCCCAGGTCCACAGGGAGCTTGGCCAGATCACCCCAGGAGAAGAAATCACTGCGAAATGAAGAGTGAAGCAGCAGTCTGACCCTGAGTCTCTGAGTTGTCTACTATGTGATGGGATAAAAAATATTTTTATCCTGCCAAGCTGTCTTCCAAAGTGCTGTTTAAAGGTACACAAAATTGGCTGTGAAGAACTGCTTTCCATTTGTCCATCGGACAAGTATGTAGTGAATGTTTGCTGTGTGCCATGTACTGGATCTGGTTTTCTAAGGGACTTACCCTCCCCAAGAAAAGATTCCATCCTGTCTTTTCAGAGCTTACAATCTAATGAGGACATAAAACCCAAGTATTTCCACCCAAAAATAGTGTTAGGAAGTTATCCCATTGATAGCTCCAACAGAAAAGGGAACCAGAATTCAAGGGGGTGGAGATCCCTTGGGCAGGGGGATCTGGAAATGGGGATTGGGGAGGGGGGAAGGGGTAGACCTGGATGTCAGGTGAGCAGTCACAGGAAGACAAGGAAGGAGGAGGGGAATGGACCATGGTTGGGAAAGAGGAGTAGAGAAGCCGTAGAGAACGGTGATGCTTGGGGGAAACCATGGTCATGTTTCTGAGCCTGTATTTTATTTGGAAAATGATTTTTTGAGATAAGGGGTTGAATACTGTAGATAGTGAATAGATTGCTGTGGATGAGAAACCAATAGATGATCTGGATGGGGAGGGAGGGATCGGTACATTAGGGGTCATGTCCTTGGTTTCACACATGTCTGTTGACTTTTTTAAAGTCATGCCTGTGCAATATAGGAATAGGGAAATAACAAAAAAAATTATAAAGGACAAGAATAGCTCATAATCCTGCCTTTCTGAGATGACTTCTGTTAGCATAACATTTGAGTATATTTATTTACACATGCATGTGTGTATCTATACATAGCTACACACATAATTTTTGGAAAAGGATGTGTAGTACTAAAAACAGTTCTTTGTGTTTTTTTTTTAATTTAATTATGTATTGTGAGCATTGTTGTATAGCCTGAAATGCTCTCTGAGAATATTATTTTAATGGCTGCAGAGTATTCTATGGAAAGGATGTGCCCTGGTTTCCTTAGCCAATCTCCTTTCGTTAGGTACTTATGTTACTTTCAATTTTTTGCTAATATGAATAACTGAGTGATAAATACTCTGGGACATAATATTTGTTTTCACCTGTTATTTCCTTAGGATGAATTTCTAGATGTGTACTGACGGAGTGAAGCAGTATAAACATGTTCTAGGCTTTTGGTGCACCATGTCAAATTGTCAGCGCCCACTGTTGACCTCTTTGTTCTTAGATGGGAGTAAACATGTCATTTGGTGAGCTTGCTTCAGGCCCTGGAACACCATTTTTAGGTCCTTCTTCCAATTTTCCAAGCCAGGAATGATTCCATTGCCCAAAAGTGTGGGTCCCTTCGCATGGTTAACAGGTCACAGAAGAGAACTTGCCTGGTGTGATGGGTAAAGTCAATGTAGTCTTTGCACACAGTGGACTATTATTCAACCATAAAAAGGAATGAAGTTCTGATACCTGCTACAACGTGGATGAACTTGGAAATATGATTCTAAGTGAAAGAAGCCAGACAAAAAGGGTCACACATTTTATGATTCCATTTATACGAAATATCCAGGATTGGCAAATCTATAGAAAGACAGAAAGTAGGTTACTGGTTGCCAGGAGCTGTGGGGGTTGGGGGGATGGGGAGTGACTGCTTAACAAGGATGGGGTTTCCTTAATTTAGAGATAGTCACAATGTTTTGGTAATAGGGGGAGGTGATGGAGGCACAACATTGCGAATGTGCTAAATATCAGCGAATTGTATGTTTTAAAACAGTTAAGACGATAAATTTCCTGCATTCTACCTCAATGGAAAAAAAATACCTGGTATGTGTAATTGCTCAGGGAAGCAGATAAGAGAACTTACTGGGGATCACAGGGACCCTCTTCATCTATTTCAGCATATCTGGTTCAGGCCATCTGAGAAGCCAAGCCGATTCCATTTGAAAACAAAAGAAACTAGATCAAAGCTTTGATTTCAGTAGATAGTTCCTTTCCTCGTAACTACCCAGATAAATTTAGATATAGCACACATCTCATAGCATTTAATTTTTCTTCAAAGAGACTTCCTAATAGATAAGATCTAGTTTTCTCAAAATAAAATAAAAAAGACAGCTGGAAGTGTCGGCATTTTAATACAGTAGGGGGGGTGTTTAACATAAAGGTGACCCCCAGAGGCCATGTTGCCGACTTGTCTGTAGGAGTCCATCTTTATAAAACCTCTCCCTGTTTCTTTAATTACTCATTTTGTGAGGGAATGAGTTATTGACTATAAAGTTGGCCAGAGAGAGTCTCAGGGAATTAAAATCTGAATGTAAATTAATAATTAGCTCACCTGGCCTCCATTTTCAGAAGTAAAATATATTCCCATATCTCTGTAAAGCTTGCCAAATAGCTAGCTCATTGGAAATCTCCTAATTACGGGGAAATGGCATTAAAGCTCTCTCTCTCACTATCTCTGAGATTTAAGATTTTTAAATGACAGTTTTGGCTTTGGTTATGCATTAGAATCAGTGTTTCTGAAAGTTTAAAGATATTGATATAAAATAAAAATAGTCTTTTGTTGGAAAAAGTGAAGAAAAGGACCTTTAGAAATTCCATTAGCAGGTAGCAATGGTGGAAGTGAAATTTCCATTAGTCTTATTAACAAAGCCTAGGGGACTTTTGAAAGGTGTTTTAATAGGAAAACTTAGCACAAGAGACTTACAATTAAACCCTAAAGGTGAAAAAAAAAATTAACTTCCTCATCTTTATAGTTCCTAGATTTGTGATGGAGGAGAACCTGTGTCAGAGATGAGCCCTCCCAAACAGTGACTCATTAATTAATTCATTCATTCAGTCAGTCAAAAAGCATTTACTGTGTGCAGTGTCTACCGGCCTTGCATCATGCTAAGCTCCACTGATACAAAGACTATCTGAGACCGTTTTTGACACCAGCGTTCTTAGTGATCATTCAAGGCACATAAATTAGTAACATTAATACAAAGCAGGTAGGAATATGCCATATAATTAGTGCAACAAATTCTACACAAAGGGAAAATATGCTTGCTTGCTGGGGAGATTTAAGAAGATTTCATAGGGAAAATGACCTTGGCATTGGCCCTTGATGGATAGATGGCCATTCAACAGGCAGTGAGAGAGAGGGCATTTTATGTGGGGCACATAGCAAAGGATGCAAGTAGTGAGGTGAGTGGGCAGAGAGATTAAGGTCTGCTTGAGCCATGTGGCTGCTCTCATTTGACTCAAGTGGAGTTCTTGAAAGAGTAGAGTCGGGTATGAGACCAGGTAGGTAGGGATACAGTGGTACCTGGAGACAGAGCGGCGGGTGGAGCTGGACCATGGAATCATGAGACAGAAATTGAAACTGAGCATCACTTTGGGAGGGGTCTGTCAGACTGGGCGTTCTGGGTCTTTTTCTCTTGTGGGGTCTGCTAAGGACACTAACTGTTCCCTTGATCAAGCTACTTTGCTGTACTTCTCTGCTAACAAAAGCCCTTACATGGAGGGAGAAATGGGACATGTTCTAAGTGCACTTAGAAATCTTGGACTTAAAAGGCACTTCTTTCATTTAAAAATAAAACAAAGCGTTTCTCGTTTTATTTGGGGCTGTGATTCTATGGTGAGTTGAAAGCGGTCAGCTATTCTCTGGCAGTGAATTTCCCTCTAGCATCTGGTGATTTAAAGCCAAGTTGGGGAGAGCTACGTTGACACCCAGGAAATTTCATCTCAAACACCCTTTTCTGGCAGAGAGGGGAGTATATTACTCACCTTACTCAAACTGGCCAGGGTGGTGAAGATGTTCATTGATCCTACAGAGGGTCCTGGGGCAGAGGGAAGAAAGATTCTGGAGTAAGAGAAGCAAGAAAGAGCACCCAGCAGACATACTAAAGGCCACCGTGAGCCTGGGCAGGGGGGAGGCTTGCCACTAGTGGTGGCAGCAGGAAGACCAGGAAAGACTGGCACATTGTCCTCGTTTCCAGAAAGGCTTTTGTATGAATCGTGAGTCCCTAAAGACAGCAGTGTAATAGTGTCAGTAATTGGCAGCGAGGGGCACGTGAAGATCCAGATTTAACGTTTAGTTTCCCTGGGCTCATATAAGATTACTAGGTAGGTCCTTTTAAAACTTCATTCAAAAATTCTCATTTAGCATCTATCCCTCGATCCTTCCTTTCCTCCCTCCATCTACCCATCCATCCGTCCATCCGTCTCTGAACACTGTATATAAGAATGCCCTCCTCAGATCGTCACTGTATGCTGCTTCTTTATCGTCCTTACTCACTCCCCAGACATCCCTTAGGCTAACTTCTGTGAGAGTACACGTTGTCTCTGTCTTGTTCACCACTGCGTCCCCAGTACCTAGGAAACTACCCGGCACACAGTAGGAGAGAAATAAATATTTATCAGATAAATTCACTAGCTCATTATCATCCTTTAATCCACTCATCCAACATTGTGAACCTACTGTGTTGCAGGCTATTTATGCGAAATTCTGGGCATACAAAAATGAACAAAAGACATGTTCTTTGCACCCAAGAAACTAATACTGGGAAACAGGTAAAAAGAACACAGTAAAACATATATTTGATAATAGTAATATAGATAGAAGAGAGGAAACCACATTTAATAAATAGTCAGTATACGCGCGTTACTGTGTTTATTGTCTTCCGTGTGATGTATTTTTTCTTATATCACCTTTGCAAGGCATAATTTCTGTCCTACTGATGAAGAAACAGGCTCTGAGAGATAAAGTAACTTATCTACCACTAATAAAGGGTGCTTTGAAAGTACGGAGAGGGTATGGTTTATCCTGTTGGTGAAGGGATATAGAAGTAGTCAAGGAGGACCCCTCAACATAGGTGACAACTGTAAGGGAGATTGCACCTGGAGGTAGAGAGGAGGTGGGGGAGGAGAGGCTTTCTGGCACTTCTTCCCAGCAGAGGCAAGAAGGCGCAACTCTCCTTTCAAACAGGAAAGTCAGTAAAGTATGTGGATCAGCAATAAATATGGCCCATGAACTAGTGCACCAGGAAATGAAAAATAAGATGCCTGGTCCCTGCACACCTAACATTCTGTTTCCATGGTGTTGGCTCTGGCGAAACCAAGAAATGATTGACTTGCTGTTTGGCTTCTTTTTAAGGACAATAGTGATCACAAGGAAGGGAAGACCCGTTTGTCTTCCCAGAAACAGATTACAGTCTTAAATTTAGCAGGCTGAGTCAACATTCTCAAGTGCTGATGCCTACCGTCAACAGATTCCAGTTTCCTTAAAGAAATCATTATCTTTCAGAATAGAAGGGTGCCCCAGAACGTTCTTAATTCATTAGCTGCTCGTTGTTCCATCCCGCCTTAGATGGTAGCCTTTGTTTGGTAGTTAGCTATAAAATATACATCCAAACAATCTTTTCCCTCCCCCACCATCTCTAAATTATATGGGTCACTGCCTTGCCCTCAACTCCAATTTGACAGCCCCACTCTGGTGTGTGAAGAAACTAACAGTATCAGATTCCTTTGCCCTAAACAGTTAATTCATCTCACATGGTTGAGCAGTTCTTTCCCAGGAAGTGCCTGCCCAGTCTCAGAACAGGGTCGGCCTCACTGTCACTGGGGGTGAGGGTTCGGGGTGGCAACAGCGGGCTCTCCCTCCGGCTTCCTCTCCGCCAGAGAAGGAACACCAAATATTCTGACAATTAAAAATTAAATAAACGTTTGTCTCACACGTTCCTCTTCTGTAATTTAAACACCTGATGGGCTATACTGTTATTAATTAAAAATGTGGAACTGGTATTAAGAATCTGGAGAGTCTTGAAGATGTTATAAGCTGGATGCTTCCCCCCCCAGAATTAAAAAAAAAAAATAATAATGTGTTGTCACTGGCAGATTGAAAACCAGAACCCAAAAAACAAAACCATCCTCATGGCCCGCTCTCCAGACTCCAACCCTGTGTATAAACTGAGATGCTGAAACATCTCTGCGCTCCTGGCAGTGGCTCAAATTTTACAATTGTTTTACTGAGGTGTCCATTGGTATTAGTCCCTCCTGCTTTTGATCATTCTGACTTGCTTTCTCCTTCTGAACTGTGTTTCTGTAACCAATTTACAGGACCGTGTATTCAATTTCAGCTGCCCCGTGGCGGCTGAAGCGGCCGGCACAGCCCGGGCGCTGGCTCTCCGCTCACCCTCTAGCTGGCTTCTGTGCCGTCAGCTGGCCTCCCGGGTCATTCATAGGCTGGCTGGTTACAGGCAGCTGAAGGTCCAGATAAAAGGCCCCTGGGGGTCTGTCACAAACTCCTGTCTATTCACTTCCCAGGAAACCCCTCAGAGCCACCCCAGTGTCACTACCTTGGGGTCTGTCCCAAACAAAGAGAAACGGGTTGGTATACTTAAAGAATCTCTGGCCAAGGTCAGCCAACCTTTGATAGGTCCTACCATGAGCCCTCCCCTTGCGCATCAGTTTTCTGGCTAACTGGGCAAAGAAAGTGGACGAGTTTTCCTTTAGAGTCAGCAGGAATTTTGTAATGTGACAAGTGATAAATATATTTATCTATATATCTTTCCCTCTGACAAAGGACTTCTTTGCTAGGAGAGAGAACTCTTGAGAATCAGTAATGCTTTTATTCCTGGTTAACAGTGGGGTTTAGAATGCTTTCAGGCCCCATCGACTATTTCCAACTATAAAATTCATAAACACTCAGCCAAACTGCCAACATCTGTCTCAAACCCAGCATTGACCTTCAGAAAGCCTTTTCCAAGAAGACTCCCAAATATGTCCACTTTTTATGATGTGCACCCCCAAAGAAGGTTTTATGGCTTTGCAATGGTTCCCATTCATAGGCTGGGTCTCACCCCATTCAAATGCCTCTCCACCTTTCTCTTATCAACCTCTGAATGGCTGTGGGAGACAAAGCAGAACGCTGCCCTCTTTTCCAATTGTCCTTTTCCACTGTCAGGATTTGCAGCTCTGGGCGAGAGGGGAGGTAAAGGATATCAATGTCTGTGTCTCCTCCCTGCTTCCCTCCAAGCTGCTGTCTGGGGGAGCGGGGAGCAATAATAAAGACACCACTAACGTTTAGCCCATTTGACGGAGTCCAAAGGGATGCAGACACCCGAGGACTTTATTTAAAAGTCTGCCACCAGGGCGAGGGCTTCAGGACAGGCTGGCTCTTTTCTTGTCTGATGTTCAGTCCTGCAGAGAGGGCGTCGAGTTGCCCGGCCCTTTGTCTCAGTGAGCCTAAATAACCCTCCCACAACATTATGCAGAGCGGATGCCCAAGCCTTTCAAAGACGGAGGGGCGTGCAGAGGGCGTCAGGGGACCCGCCACTTCAGAGAGAGGAGAGAGGGAGCCGACGCTGGGAACAATGGGAGCTGGGGGCTTTGTAACTCAGAACCCTCTGCCCCTCTCAGCTCTCCTCCTCTGGCCTCCCCAGATTGGACCAAACAATGGAATTGTGGGAATGCCAAATTCTAAGCAGCTTTGCCAGGGCTTTTGCATTTGTGCTTGAAGTCTTGTTTCCAGATGGAAGAATATCGTTGAAGCGAAGGTGGGGGGGTCTTCATGTAGACTAATCCATGTTAGGCTGCATGAACTGGGGCGATGGCTTTGTCAGGGAGCCGTGGTCATGATCCTAAGAGTTTCTGATTTTCTTTTAAAGACATAGGAGATCACTGCCTATACCCAGTGGCCTCAGCAGGCTAGGAAAGACATGGCTTTGAAGCTGACTTCAATCTGCAGATCAAAAATACTTTTAGTCATCACTCAGTGTTGGCAAAATTGAAAGAGTGTTGGGTAACCCCCAAATCACTCTTTTTAAAGAGCTGACACTCACACTTCTCCCAAACCAAGTATTTGGGAGGGTGGAGGGATCCTACTGGGTCATCAGTGTTTGATTTTCAGTGAGTGTAGCTTTTCTCCCTTCACATCCATTTTTGATTTCAGAAATGCAGAGAACTGAAGTTTCAGATTGGTTCCATTCATGCATTCTACTGGTTAGTGATGGACGAGCCACAGAGGTCTAACTTTATTTGGAGAAGTAGACCCCAAGATTTTAAGGGTCTCTGCCTGCATAAAAGTACCCAACCACAGTGGAAATTGGGATGAAACATATAGCCCTCCTTCTGATGTGTTTCCATGGGTTTTGGGTTTGGATTGAACAGAAAACCCAGAGCAAACAGTCTTTCTGAGGACATAAACTTCCACTTCCCAATTTATTTTTTTTTCCAAGCTAGAGAAATGCCAAAATTTTCCAACCTCAGAAGAATATTCTGATTTCAGATCTGCTCAAATTTTGCTTGAGGACTATGAATTTCTCATCTTAGAGGGATTTGCTACTCCTGCTGAATATAAAAGTCTATTTCAGACATCTCCATGGGGATTTCACTGATTGCGGGTTACTTACAGAAAAATGTTTAATCCCAGTCGACGCAGATTTTCTGCTTCTGGGCAGCACGTGTCAGTCAGTGCATGCTCTGAGACTCGAGAAAGAAATTTCTTTCTACCGATAGCCTAAACCTGGTGGGAGTCAGAGGCTAAATCATGTAGAAATAAACCAGACAATACATTCTCCCCTCACTGATTTTTTTTTTTCGTAATCTGCTATTCTTAATTTCTTTCCATTCGAATTCTTTAACTCTCATTGAAATTTGGTTCAAAATTCCAATTGCATTTTTCTGAAAGAAGGTAGTTGTGTTTTGGAGGCAAATCGGAAAACAAACCTAACTGGGTCTTTGGTGGAATATATTTGCCAGTGGTGACACACAGTCACTGGAAACAAAACAAACCAAAAATCAAAAACCAAAAAAAAAAAAAAAAAATAAAACTAGGAGGGTGCTGGATCCGGGGAGGAAAGAACGTCTTCCCTGGGCTTCCCAGACACCATCAGGCTCAGCAGGTACCGCGCTGGGAACTGCCTTTGAAGATGAGCCTGGCCGAGTTGGAGCCATTAGCAGAGAGGGCTTTCAGCTTTCTGCCATGTTTTGTTTGGCCTTCCACGTGGTTTAAATACTGAATGCTCTTCTCCGGCCATAGACTCACAGAAGTGCATGTTCCTCCTTCTTGCCTTACGTCCGGTCTTTGTCACTCATCGCTGTCACTTGCCTGGTTTCTGAAGGCATCTGAGATTGTGTCAGCTACAATTCCAGCCACTGAGGATATCCACTTGTGGACAGGACAGGGCTTGCCTTGCCCCCCTGAAGGTTTTGTTCTAGGAAGAGAGACTGAAAGAAAACAACTGAAGAAATCGTTTCCAAGATCTTTTTAAAAAAATTTTATTTCTTATTGAAGTATAGTTGATTTACAATGTTAGTTTCAGGTGTATATCAAAGCAATTCAGTTACACAAATACATACATATATATTTTTTTTCAGATTCTTTTCCATTATAGCTTATTATAAGAAATTGAATATAATTCCCTGTGTTATACAGTAGGTCCTTGTTGTTTATCTATTTTATATATAGTAATCCAAGATCACTTTTGATAGGGGTGTGTGCCCTGTAGAAAATGGTAGAGGGTAATATGGCAGAGTGATGGAGGAGGAACATTACATGGGATGGTGGAGAAGGTCACTGAGGGTGACATTGAGCTGAGCCCGGTGACACTTTGAGGGAGTGGCAGTCCAGGCACAGGGAATAGCAAGTGCAAAGTCAGGAGGCCGGAATGAGATTGCAGGGGTCCAGTGTGGCGGAGCAGAAAGAGTGAAGGGTGATCGGGAGATGCCAGTGGAGCAGGGTCTTTGGAAGCTGGAGTCAAGTTGGGGAAGCCGCTGGAGGAGCCTGGAATTGGCTGTGGGTGTGGTACCCAAGCTGGACCGTTGAGATCCTTTTCAAATCTGATTCTGAAAAGTCTGATTGGTGCCCACATGGGCTGTGTGGAGACTGGTCGCCAAACTTGCTGTAAAATGAGAGTTCAGTTCTTAATAATAGAGTTCTTTGGAGGGATGTCCCCAAGTCCTGCAGCTCCAAGCGAGCACTCCAGCCCTATCTTGCAGAGAAAAGAGGCTATGGTGAGGTTAAATGAATTGGCCACAATGACTCAAACGTGGCATGAGCGGCACCTGGAATAAAGCCCCACTGTGTTGCCTCCTTTTGCTCTGAGCGCGGTACCATGATTTCTCCCCTGTATCGCCTCATTATTATTCACTTAAGCGGGTGTGATCTGAAAGGGGGCATTGTTTCTGAATCAATAAGAGGCTGAGTTCGGGTAGTACAGTGAGTGTCTGAGCTTCAAGTCCCTCCTTATCACCAGCTCACAGCAGAGGATAGGTCCAAATAAAACACATTATCAGGCCCTGCTGAGTGTCCAAGCCGAGCAGCTGTATTAATGGAGCTCTTTATATCCATTCCCCGTATGAACTGGGTTTTCTCGCTTTCATTTCTCTGGGAACTTCTAAATAGAGCTCTTGCTGAAGAATGACAAGGGTGTTTGAGTTGGATGGTTGAATAGAAACCATTTGCTCCACGGAGTTCATACTTGCAAAAAGGAGAAAAAAAAATATGTAAGAAAAGACCACCCCCATTCTAAGACAGCAGGGAGGGAGTAAATGACCTACTTTGTGGACATTCTGTATCGTATTAAATGTATGATGTTAGATGGATACACTTAGCATTGACTTCATAAATTTTTCTCTGAATCTACATGTCTCCCACTAGAAACTTAAAAAAAAATTAAATATTTTTGCACTTAGAATCCTAGCAATTGTCCATTGCATTTAGCCTGTGCATAGATACAGTAATTTTGAAAAGATCTAGGTTATCAGCATTATGCCATTGTTGAAAACTTTTAGTAAAACTCTTTCTTGTTACCAACTTTTTATTATTGCGTGGGTTATTGTTACTACTGCCTGGTGGGCACTTTCAGGATGAATGGTAGTTTCAAGTAGTACCAGTCCTATCAAATTCAAATGAATGTGTTTAGGAAAAAAACCATTTTTTTTAAATCCCATTTTATAGACCCATAGGCCTGATCCTCCCTGTAAGTGTGTTTTGCTTGCTATGTATATTGTTTAAATATTTTCTGCGTCAACATAAAAGAAGATTTTAAAAATAAAAATCTGTATTTCTAGCTTCTCTGGAAATATGAAAAGATCTGTCAACACTGAGTCTACCCAGGACCCGTGCTTGTCTGGAATCCACAGTCCCCACCACGCCCTATTGCTCTCTGCCCCTGAGGCTGAATGTCAGTCTGTAATTAATCACTACACTCACTACACTCTTTTTTTTTTTTTTTATAAGAGTAGAGAAATATTTCTCTGTACTTGTGTCTTTATCAAAAATGCAAATATAGAAAATTACCCAGATGGCTGTATGTTTGACCAAATGTGGAGTGCTTTGTGTTTTATATGCTGATAGGTGTCTGGTGAACTGGTTCATTTACAGTGCTTGCTGGGCGCCTCAATTCATGTGCATTTGTTACCCTCACACTTGCATTTCCTCTGCAAGGAACAAGTAACCTTCCCTACCTTTTCCTTGAGTTCTCAGCTTAAATGTCATCTTTCCATCCCACCTCCCCTGATTCCTGCGTTGGATTAGGTGGCCCTGCTCTGGGCTGCTGGCACTTTCCCCATCACAACACTTACCAGGCCTTCTTGGAATTACATTTTGAACATCATCCTGTGACTTTAAGTTCTACGAGGTCAGGAACTGTCTTTTCATTGTCATAACCCCAATTCTAGGACACAGTACGTGTGCAAGAAATTTTTTTTAAAAAGAATGAATGATGTCACTACAATCTGGATTTTGAATCAAATGTAATCCCATTCATTTGAGTCCTTGTAACAAGCTTTTAAATCTATTCTTTATAGTTTCGGCATATAGCAACTGCTTCTGAGAAGAGGATTTTTCCTCTTTTAACTCTAGAGCAGAAATTGATTTCAACAAGTATTATGGAGATAATACTATTCATGCAATAAGTGTTAATTGAGTATCTACTGTGTGCCAGGTGCTATTCTCATTGTTGCAGAAGCCTCAGTCTTTGATAAAGCTTTTATTCTTGTAGGGCTGGGGAATGTGCAGGTAATAAATGTGTAAAAACAGATAAGATAAACTCAGGTATTGATAAACACTACAAAGAAGTTAAAACAGGCGAGTGGACTAGAGAATGGACTAGAGAGGGGGGACAGGTGGAGATCAGAGGCTCCCATAGCTGACGTTGTCGGGGAATGTCTTTTCCTTGACCTGCTGTTTGAACTGAGACTTGAACAATAAGAAAATGCCATCTTTAGGAATATCTGAGAGGAGAGTGCTCCAGTTATAGCAAGGAGCAAGTGCAAAGGCCCTGAGGCAGGAGCAAGCTTTGTGTGTTTGAAGGACAAAGACAGGGCTAATGAAGCTGGAACTTGAGTGAGGAGTGTGGCATGAGATGAAGTCAGAAAAGAAGGCAGGGGCTAAAGTAGGAAGGATCAGACAGGCCACATAAGAGCATGGAGTTTTTTATTCCAAGGAGTGCTGTGCCTTTCACAGACGCAGGCTCCAGATTTCTCTTGGCTGACAGAGGGGTGTCCTAGAGAAATTGTGGGCTTGAGAATAAAACAGACCTTGCTTTGAATCTCTTCACCTTCTACCAAGCATGACCTTCAGCAAGTCTTTCATTTCTCTTGAGCTCAGATTCCAGCTGTAAAATAGGATTAATGCTTTTGATGCAGGAAAACGGATGTGGGGTGAGAGGAGGGCCAAGTCCCGGGTCTCGGTTGAGCCCCTGGGACGTCCCCTGCCAAGTGTGGGTCCTTGGCTTTGTGCAGGGAAGAATTCAAGTGCAAGCCACCATTGAGTTAAGGTAGATTTATTCAGAGAGGTACATACTGCATAGAGTGTAAGGCAAGAGAAAGGCAAGGAAAGAGGTGTGGGAATTGGGTGCTCAGGTTAAAGTAAAAGTAGGTACACACTCCATAGACAGAGTGCAGGCTGTCTCCAAAGGGGAGAGAGAGTGCCAAGGGCCCCTAGGCGTGATGTTGTTACTTTTTATGTCTGGTAGCTTCACACGCCTACAGGTGGGATCAATCCAACTGCCCTGGGGAAGGGGCTCGGATTCCCAGGGATTGGGCCACCGCCCATCCTTTGGCCTTTTGTGGTTAGCCTTGGGGCTGTCATGATGCCTGCGGGCGTGTTATTTGATCACAGTGTTACAATGAGCATATAATGAAGCTCTAGGTCTACTAGAAGTTTAACCTCTTAATCCTCAAGGCCAACTGGGAGGTGAATCTTCCACCATTTGGTTGCTGTCATTCCTTGAGTGGCTGTTCCCTGCCCCCTTCCCTCCTGTCTCACTTTCAATGTGATTGATTCATTGCTTTGTTCATTCATCCAACAAATACTTATTGCACTTCTGCTGTGCATCAGGCCCTGGAGATGGATCCATGAATAGGACAGATGGGGTTTTCCTGCCTTCATGGAGCTTATGATATTCTCGGAGTTGACAGTCAGTTGGTAATGAGCGGTGTAAGTTAACTTCAGGTAGCGGTCAGTGCGGTGAAGAAAAGACACAGCCACAGATGAGGGAGACTGAGAGGGAGCTACTTGACCTACTAAGTTGTCCCTGTTTTAGGGACATTTTGAGGACATTAAGGGTCAGAGAAGTTAAGGGACTTGCTCAATGTCGCTCTGCACAGAAGAAGCAGAACCAGAAATCAAAGCCTGTCTTTCTGGTTCCACAGTCTTTGTTCTTTCAAGACACTGCGTAGTTATTGGTTTTACTCCCCAAGAAGCAGAATAATAAATTACCTGTTTTGTTTGGATGACTTAGATCCGAGAATTGAGAATTAATCCCTAAGCCATCCAGGTGACCAGGTGACTGCTTAATGCTGGGCTCTACTGTACAAGTTTTGACATAACTTCAGTGTTTCTCTGCAATTATGTGGCTGCTAAAGTGCCCTGGGGTCAAGGATTCAATCCCTACTGTGCCCTGCCTGCAGTCTGAGTGGGCCCTGTTTCCATAGTTACCAGCATCTATTGTAGCCTTCGTGGTTTCCAGGGCACTGTCATGCCTACTATTTCATTTGATGCTCATGCCAACCCTTTGGAAAGAAAAATGTTATTCATCCTGTTTTATAGATGGAGACATTGAGGTTCTGAAGGGTAGTTTAATGACTTGTCTGGGCTGTGCGGATATCAAGGGGCTGGGACAGGACTGGAACGTTGTCTTCATGGTCTGAATCCTGAACTTATTCTGACTCTTCCTTCCAGGGCTCTTCGGACCTCCAGATGCTCTCCTTCTCCCCAAACCTGCGACCCTAGGAGATGAGTTTACAGTAACACGTCTTAAAGTATACATTTCAGTGGTAGGGCTAGGAGCTAATCTCAGTGGTTGATATCACTGTTTGACTTGACTCAGTGACTTCTTTTCAGTAGTGGGATGTGGACACTTCAAACATCACCCAGTAGGTGAGCAGAACTTTGCTGCTGTTCTTGCTCCAGGAGCCTTTCTCTAGGAATCAGGTGCTAGTTTCATCCAAACAAGAGGTTGGTCCTGGTTGGAAGGAACTTGTCTTTTTCAGAGCTGCTATTGGTCTCGAAAGATTTATTATTGTGTATATATCTTTTCAAAATTGAAAGAAATGACTAGGATTCTTCCACATGTGCAGTGGGGCTTTGGGGAGCGGAGTTGGGGTGGAGACCCCGAGGGAGAATGTTCCTGCCTCCCTCCCACCCCTGGGTCTCCAGGCACCAGCTCTTTCTGACTTCCTCCTTGCCATCTGATTGCTCCTCCCCATCTTTTAAGAGGCTGACCTTCTCCCTGGCTGGGAAGTACCGGGTCGTGCAAGGTTGCACCAGACCCTGTCATCTCCTTACTCTCTTCTCCTCCGGGAGCACTTCATTCATACCCGCAGCTGCTGTCACCTCACTGCGTGGGGGAATCACAGCCCCATTCCTTCCCGTCAGACTCTGCCTTCCACCCAAATATCTGATTGTCCACTTGCTATCTTCTCTTGAAGGAAACTCAAACGCAACTTGTCCAGTTGTTTTTCCCTAGACCAGTTGTTTGTCTAGTGTCTTCTATCTTAGTGAGTATTACCGCTCTCTATCCCAGTACACAAGCCCAGAGGCGGGGAATTTGCTGTTCATCTCCACCCCAGATCTAGTTCAGCCCGTTTTAGCTCCTGCATAGCTCCGGTGTGTGCACAGTTCCCTCCATGTCTGCCAGTAGCACCCCAGTCCAAGCTGCTCCAGGGACCCCCTTTCCCCTGCCGCCCACTCACCACATGGCAGCCAGACTGGTCCTTTCAGAAGGCAGATCTGGTCATGTGGCCCCATGGCTTAAAACTCTTCAGTTTTTTTTCGTATAAGATAAAAATGGAATTCCTTGACTTTCCCTACAGGACCCTGTTGAGTCTGGCTCCTTCTATCCATTGTTGCCTCATCTTGAACTTTCTTTGTCCATGTTCTCTCCCCTCCAGCCATGCTGGTCTTCTTTCTGCCCATCACACCACAGCCTCATTTCATACTTTTCTCTTGGTCTAAACCATCTTTTCTTCTTTCTGTGCTTGGTTGAGTCATATTCGCCTTGTAATTCCCAATTTCTTTTATCACTGCTTGGGCACGTGTTTTCTGGTTGACTTGAATTCCTTTCTTACAGACCCCATGATGTTGTATTGCTACTTTGTGGCCCTTTTCATCCTTATAATTGTAAAGTTTTATTCGTGTGATTACTAATCTCTCTCCTTCACTAGCCTGTGACTTTCACGAGCACGGGGATCCTCCCTAGTTTTGGCCCCCCACCATCAGTATAATAGTTGATGCTATAAACTTGAGTAGAGGTCTCCTTGCCACGAACAGTCTGTGGATACTAATATCCCTACAAGTTTTGGGGGTATGGTAGTGTCAATCCCAGGTAGCCGGGTTGGACTAATTGAGCAGAATTACCATTACCACCATCACTACTACCACCAGCACCACCACATCTATGACTACCATCACAGTCACCATCACCACCATCACCACCACCACCACCACCATCATCACCTCCACCATCTCCACCACCACCATCATCATCATCATCATCACCACCACCATCACCTCCACCATCTCCACCACCACCATCATCATCATCATCATCATCATCACCACCACCATCACCTCCACCATCTCCACCACCACCATCATCATCATCATCATCACCACCACCACCACCTCCACCATCTCCACCACCACCATCATCATCATCATCATCACCACCACCATCACCTCCACCACTTCCACCCCCCCCCACCATCATCATTCCCATCATGGTACTCTAGCCCTGGTGTCAGAGTAAGACAGCTTTTATTTCCCTATGACAGAACATAACCAGTTGTTCGTTGGTTTCTTGAGAACATCTAGAGTTCTGATGAAGTTGTCTCAGATGTTTATATTATATTGTTTGTTAGTTATCTTTTTAACTGAAAAAAAAAAAAAAGAGTGCTTTTGCTTCAGGCATTAGAGAGCTCGGGGCTTCAGATTGGAAAACATACAAATCCTCCCAAAGGTAAGAATTGGGATCTCATTTATTCATGTAACAAATGTTTACTGAGTGCCTAATGTGTGTAAGGCATGCTGTTAGAGGCTGAGAATGCCGGGCCCTCGTGGTACCTACAGTAGAAGGAAATAGGCAATAAACAAATAAATCTAAAATATATACTAGGAATGTAAACACTATAAGGAAAACAGAGTGATACAGTAGAGCCTGAGGAGGCTGTTTTAGATTGCATAGTGTGCTAGATTTTTTTCTTTTTTTTTGCAATGTAACAAATAGCATTAAAATCTCATTGGCTTACGACAACAACAAGGATTTCTTTTGTGGGTCCTTCTTTGTTTGCAGGTCCTTTGTTCACTTTGGACTGGTGACTATCTAGGCATATTCTTCTCAGCAGAGGAAGTGGGTGAGTGGAAACATGTAATAAGTCTTAGGTCCCAGCTCAGACCTGGCCCACTGTCACACCCACACTTTGCAACCAAAGCAAATCATGTGACTGATACCATGGAGAGAAGTTGCTCTGCCTACGGTGAGAGCCACTGAGAACACTCGGGGCAGGAGTGTGGATGTACAGTCCTCTTCCTGGGAACAGAGAGTCGGGACCATCATCTCGTCTGCCCTAGAGAGCTCAGGAACCCTCCGTGTAGATGACCTGCCTGCTAAGATCATGCAAAGAGAAGGAACCCACCCTGTGATCTCTTGAGGAGGAGTTCCAGGCAGAGGGCCCAGCAGAGAGGCAGTCTCATGGGGCTAACAGGCTTGGAGGATTGGATAAAACAGAAGAGGATCAAGTGTGGCTGGAGGTGGTGGTAAAAGGGAGGTTCAAGGGGGTTAGTGGGTGCTTTATCACGGGGGCCCTTGCAGGTCACAGTTGGGGTTTGGGTTTTGCAATGAGAATGGGTGTGACATGTGACCTTAGTTTTCGAAAGAAAACTCTGGTTGTGTCTGATGCCTGTTGTCTGGCAGGTAGACAAGGAGGGCAGGTCGGCTTGGAAAACCTCTAGGAAAGATGATCTGAAGCCCCAGAGACTTCTTCTCAAGGGATTTAAAAGCTACCCTAGGAAACTGCAGGACAAGGTAGCCCACGTGCTGGTCCTTCGCCCTGGAGCCGGGCATGGACCCTCTGTTTCTTGGGGGCTGCACCTCCCCGGGGAGCCAGTTGACTTGTCCAGGAGAAAGAGAGTTCAGGGTGGGCCCCAGATACATACACCACTCTGACACAGCCTCCTAATTCAGAGCAGAAGCCTCAATAAGGAATCACTTTAGAAGAAAGGCTGTGCTTTAATTTATTGTTTTTTTTTCCCCTCAAGTTTAAACATTCTCTGCACTTGAGTGGCTGTTGCTTATGCATCTGACTTATTTAGGGCAATTTGCTATTGTGTGTGTGGTCCAATCCAGCCTGTTTCAGTAAAGTGTATGTTAGACGCTTGGAAATTGTCCAGCGAGCATTGTGTATGTGTGTGGGTGTATGTGTGTGTGTGTGCGTGTGCGTGTGTGTGTGTGTGTGTGTGTGTGTGTGAAGTGGAGGAAGGGAGAAAGGATGGCAAGAGAATTTTTGACTGGCAACCCAAGCATGGTATTCACAGATGAATAGTACATATTTAATTTGAAGAATGAATTCTCTTTTTTTTTTAAATTTGGCTATTGTCAGTTACACTGCAGGCGCACTGACATGGTTTAAGTTAGCATTGTGGAAGCAGAGGGGTGCGTGACTAAATTATTAAGAGCAACGCATGAGGACCAAGCACGAAACCATCTCAACAAATAGAGGAACTTTATATGGAGCTTTCCGCCAGCTGTGTCCCTGGTCATTGAGCACAACATGGAACAGTTTGCCCAGGGACTATTTTGGGAAAAACAGTCATTTCATCAAGGGTACAGCTTAGGTTTGAAATTCTGTTTGGATCATTTGCCAGGAAATTGGTATCCAAAAATTAAATATAAAAAATGTTAAGAGGATTGGAAACTAAGGCAGGGAACTCTGCTCACCAGATTTTAACTCTTACTAACCTGTTAGAAATGAGTATTACTGAGTAATTCTAGCGCATTAATAATTTATAATTTGTCCCTAGACTGTAATTTCTGTAAGGCTCTGATAAATAAGTAGAAATCTCAGAGGCTCTAGAAGTAAAAGAGCTACGATGAAATCTTGGCTTCCTGGCTATGGACGGTGTGAGCTTGGGCAAGTCTCCTCACTTTGTGCCTGTAGCCTGGGAGTGGCAGTGCACACCTGCAGGCTTATGAGAAGAAGAAATGAGCCCATGTTTGCAAAAAGTCCTTTTAAACTTGCAAATATACACAAATATGCGTTATAACTTTCACGGATGGTCATGACGAGCTGAGGGTCACTACTGAGCACCACAGAGCTGAAGAGCTGGGAAATGAGAATCTCAACGGTTTTGAAAATTCCTGGGGCTACTTAATTGAACAATCAAAAGAAAAAGCCAGGGCAGATGCTTCAGCTCTGACTCCAGAGGAGTGGGCTTGGAAGATGATAGGAAGCAGATTGTGACTGAAGGCAAGGAAAAACAAAATGAGGACAAATCCACAGCAGGTTTCAAGCTGAGGTTTTTCGGAACCTCCTAAGCCAATACAGTAATTGGAGGCCCTCATCTTGTTCTCATTTCTCCTGCGTATGATAGGCCCTTCGGCTTGGGACGATAACCGGTTCCCTGCATAGAGAGGAGCGTCCGACGATTAGGAGCCGCTACCAATGAGGGGCGTGGGAGGGTACCTGGGGACCTAAGGCACGTGTGAGGACTCTGGGGCAGACACCTGCATCTCAGACAAACAGGGGCCCAGCGAGGCTCCTGGCATCACCGAATCACTCAGGACCTGTTTTTTGCACTGATGAACGAATGGATTAATGGAGACAAAAGCAAGAGTTGGGGGCCTAGAATTGAATTCTGCTCCTTCTTGAAGTCCCAGCTAAATTCCCAACTCACATGTAGGTCTTTTTGCCAGTTAAATATTTTTTTCACCCTGGTTCTTACAGTTTCTACCATTAGGGAGAATCCATTGGGTCTCTCTTTACTAAAGTCTCATTGAGTCCGTTTTTTAAATAGGTGCTTTTTAAAATTTTTTTCCTGGAGTGTTTGCCATGTACCAAGGGCTGCCCTTTGCACTGAGGACCCAAAGGAAGAAGAGCATCCCATACTATTGTGGAGTACACTGCCTGGAAGGGAGGACCAATATAAAAGGCAAAAACCAACATTTCTCCAAAGAAAATACAAAAATGGTCAACAAGCACATGAAAAGATGCTCAACATCTTTAGTCATGAAGGGACTGCAAATCAAAACCATCTTGAGATACCACTTCATACCCACCAGGCTGGCTATCATTAAACAAAAAATAACAAGTGTTGGTGAGGATGTGGAGAAATTAGAACCCTTAGGCAATGCCAGTGGGAATGCAAAATAGTGCAGCCACCGTGGAAACCAGTTTGGAAGTTCCTCAAAAAGTTAAATATAGAATTAACAGACGACCAGCCATAAAGAACTGAAAACAGGTATTCCAACAAAAACTTATACATGGAAGTTCAGAGCAGTACTATTTAGAATAGCCAAAAAAAAAAAAAAAAAAAAAAAAAAAAGGAGACATTCCAAATGCCTATCAGCTGATGAATGGATAAAACAAAATGTGGTCTGTATCCATGCAGTAGAATGTAACTCAGTCATTAAAAGGAATGAAGTACTGATACTTACTACAACGTGGATAAAACTCAAAAACAGCAGGTTAGGTGACAGATTTAAGACATGAAAGCTACCTATTGAATAATTCCATTTACTTGAAATATCGAGACTAGGTAAATCCGTAGAGACAGATGGATGAGGGATTACCAGGGGCTGAGAGGAGGAAAGAGTAGAGTGACTGCTTAATGGGTACAGACTTTCCTTTTGCAGCGATGAAAACGTCCAGAATTAGTGCTGATGAAAGCACAACGTTGTGAATGTACTTAATGCCACCAAATTATATACTTTAAATGGTTGATTTTATGTTATGTGAATTTTACCCCAACAAAAATAAATAAGGCAGTTAAACAGAACTCTAGTAACTATGGCTTAATGAGGGCTATAAGAAATGTGTGGTCCTTGCACTGTGGGAACATGGATGCTGAGACACTGCCTCTGTCTGGGGGTATCAGATGGGACTAGTTTGTGGAAGAAGGTGGCCTCATCCTGATAGCATCCTGAAGAGGAAGGGAGTGTGGTCTAGGTAGAGGGAGCAATTGCAGGTAAGAAGTGGGAGTCTGAACACGCATGGTTTGTTTTGGGAATGTGAATCGTCTTGCAGGGTTGGTGAATAGGACAGGCTTGAAATAGTGTGATGGAAAAATAAGCAAACAAACACTTACTGAGCACCTACTGTGTGCCGGGGCTTGACATCAGTTAGGTCGTTTAGTCCTCCCAGCAACTCTGATATTTTTCTGATCTTATTTGTGATGAAACTGAGTGTGAGAGGAAGTTATGTGCTCAGTGTCGTGCGGAATCTTCACTTGTACAACTACACCAAGAGGACACACAGAGAGTCAGGAGTTTGTAAGCAGATGAGCACGAAGCTTCATCCCTCCTAATTAATGCCACTGTATTAGATGTTCAAAAGTGTGCTCACGGATGGCAGGAGAAGCTTTGTTCTTGGAACCAAGCAGTAAACCCACACTGTAGTTACTGAACATTCTCTAGTGAAACAAGACCGATAGGATGTATATGTAGGAAGAGATTTAGGATAAGGCTCATGAAATTACGGAGGCTGAGAAATCCCACGATCTGCTACCTGCACACTGGAGACCCAGGAAAGACAGTGCTGTGATGATCTGAGTCCCACGGCCTGAGAACCAGCAGCACCCAGGGCAGGGGAAGATGCATAGTGCAGCTCAAGCAATCAGGCAGGAAGGACCAAATTCTGCCTCCCTCGTCCTTTCTGTTCTGTTCAGCCCTTCCACAGATCGGAGGATGCCCACCCATATAGGGAGGGCAAACAGCTTGGCTTTACTGAGTCCACAGGATTCAAATGCTAATTTTATCCAGAAACGCCCTCACTGACACATCCAGAAATAACAGTTTAGCCAAGTATCTGGTTACCCCATGATCCAGTCAAGTTGACACATAAAATTAACCATCACACACATGTTATTGATCTCTTGTGTGTTGGGTTCTGGAAGACAGTTGTGAGATTGTGTTGCTTTTTATTACTGTTTTTAAAAACAGTTAAAATATATGTAAGCAAATCTGGACCAGACTTTTGTGGTCGCTTGGGTTCAACAGAACACAGTTTGAAAACACTGCTTGCCTTCTCAGAAGCCATTTAGCTCTGTTCAGTCCTACCACGGGTGCCTCTTGTGCCTTTGAGTGGATTACTGTCTTCCTTGTGCCCAAGTTTTTACCTGTTACTTGTTCAGTCAGTGACAGGGTTGACCGGACTGCTGTGAGTCAGACCCGGTGAATGACCGCTGGTCCAACTGATTGTGTCTTTCTGTCATGTCTCTTTATGAGCAATTTCATTTTTAACCTTTGTAACTCCTGGAAAATTCTTTAGAGTCCTCCTATACCTCTCATTAAAAAAAAAAATCTTATCTTAGAATAACTTTAGATTTACAGAAACATTGCAAAGATAATAATAGAGTTCATCCAATTGCCTCTACTATTAACATCTTCCTCAAGTGTGGACCATTTATCCCACAGATATATTGTTATTAAACGCCTATACTTTATTCAGACTTCCTTTGTTTTTATCTAATGTCCCGTTTCCATTCCAGAATCCCATCTGGGATACACAGTACGCTCCTCTTGGCTGTGACAGCTCAAACTTTCCTTGTTTTTGATGACCTTGACAGTTTTGAGATGTCCTGGTCAGATGTTTCATAGAATGTCCCTCAACTGGGATTTTTCTGATGTTTTTCTCATGATAAGATTGGGGTTATGGACTGGGAGGTAAAGTGTCATTTTTATCACATCCTATCGGGGTACCTACTGTCAACATGACTTAACCACTGTAGATGTCAGACTCAGCCACCTGGCCGCAGTCATGTCTGCCAGGTTTTTCTACTGGAAAGTTACTTCTTCCCCTGTTTCACGTTGTTCTCTTGGGAAGGAAGTCACTGTGTGCGTCTGCACTGAAGGAGTGCAGGGCTATGCTCCACCTCCCAGAGCCTTGTGCCATCTTTTAATTGTTCTTTCTCTTTTCAGTGAAGGAGTGTAAAATGGGAATCATCCACGTGAGGATGGCTCTATTTCTCTTCAACTTTACATCAAGGTAGGGTTTCTCAACAGTGGCCCTAGGATATTTTCGGCAGGATAATTCTTTGTTGTGTACCATTTGCCTTGTAGGAGGTTTACCAGAATTCCTGACCTCTGCACACTGGATACCAGCAGCAAACCACTTCCAACCACCAAAAATATTTCTACACATTTCCAAATGTCTCCTGGGTGGCGGGGAAGAGTCCCCTAGCTCCTTGCCACAGTTGGGAACTACTGCCCCAGTAAGAATGCTCCCATTCACAAATTAAACTTAGAGAACTCAGGAAATATATGCATGTTTTTCAGTGCCAAAGTGCTGCCTAGTTCCAGAGGCAGAACATAGAACACCGAGTGAATGGCTGTGCTCTGGGTGTGCAGTTCCCACAGAATGCAGCATGAATGGTGCCCCCTGGGGTTGTGCAAAGCAGTGGTCCTCAATGAACAAATCCTGAAGGCATTCCTCGCCTCCCTCCCACTTTGAGGGAGGATGGACAAGGTTATGTTGTGATAACAAGCATCCTGAAAGTCTCAGGAGCTTAAAACGTGAAGATTTATTTTTAATTCCTGGTATGTGTCCTGGGAGGGTCAGAAATGACCCTACTCTTTGGAGTTACTCAGGAGCCCAGGATGCTGGGGGCTGTGTCTTGACATACGTTTTCCTGGTCTTCATGGCAGAGAGAAGTGTGCACTGCAGTGTCTCACGCTGGCAATCGTATATTTCTGGAAGTGACTTTCGTCATTTCTGCATACTTCTCATGGGCCAAATCACGTCACAAGATCATGCCTAACTTCAGGAAGGCAGGAAAAGACAATTTCACTTTGCACTTGGAGGAGGCAAGTGAGAATACCCCTGAACTGTCCTAATGACCACCATAGCTTTGAAATACAAAACATGGTACTACTATGGCTAAGCAATGATTGAAGAATCAATATATAAATGATTCATAGGGTGCTTCCTACCATGATGACAGGGCCTCAAAAATACTTGCTGAATAAAATGAGTATCTCAGAACATCCAGGAAGTTGCACAGGAAGTCATCAGCATAGTAGATGTTCCAAGTCTAAACCAAGATGTAGGGTTTAGAACTGTGCCTTGTCTATGTCTCTTCCCACAACTGACTAGCCATAGTAACTCGATATCTACCTGTGTAACAGAGGGTTGAGGGATCAGAGTTATGTGTGACAATTCTTGTATGTATGTGTCTGGAAGATTGTAGGGGCCTCTCCCCTATTTCCCAGCCTGCCTCCATGGACCAAGAGGTCTGAGCCCTAGGGAAAAAAAGAAAACTATAAATGAAGAACTGAAGGAGTTAGGTTGACTTTGCAAGGTTCTGGATATGAGTAGTGTAGTCTGCGTACCTTGATGATGATGGAGCACCATAGATTAGAGAAGAAGAGATGCCTCCTCATCCATGGATATGCAGTGAGGTCCCATCTAAGTGGGCATGACCGCATCCTGGCAGTGAAGGAGGATGAATGATGTGCCATCTGCAGGTGGCTTAGTGGGCGGTGGGCATCAGTAAGGAGGCTGGAGTGGGGAAACAGGTGGACTGATCCTGTGGTCTCAGAAGTAAGACCAAGGCAAAGGACTGACTTCTTGCAGATAAGTAGCTGAAGTTTTGGAGCCAGAAGTGTCTGGGCATTAATTTAATATAATCTCATTCATATCCAAAGGCTTGTGAAGCCTGGGGGAAATTCCAATTATGTGAGGATTTAAGAAAGGTTTTAAAGATCTACGAATTGCAGCCTTAGAAAAGATTATGGATCTTTTATTTTGCTGTTGGTTCTCCTTGAGCAGAACAGCTTTTGTCTGCTGGTAAATCCCAGTGTGAGCAGTAACACTGAGAGTTATGTTAAAAATGAATATTGGGCAGTTTGGTTTGATTACTGTATTCTGAAAGTACTGCTTTGTGTGTGTGTGTGTGTGTGTGTGTGTGTGTGTGTAAACAGAACTACCAAAGAGGTGTATGTGTATTGTGGTATACTTATGTGAAATTATTTACTGTGGACATGTCTTGGCTTATATATATTTGCTTCATGTGTACCTTCTACTTAGAATTCTTTATGGACATAAGTGCCCTGCTGTTTAGAAAAGTGTGGTTTGGGACTTTGGTTAAGCAGCACCCTTGGCTATTGTCAAGCAGTGAGGTGGGATCACTTGTTCCCTGGGAATGGTGAAACATTCATTTCTCACCCATGAGGTTTCTAAGGCTAACGTGCTGTTTGTGATGATTTGATGTTCATTCATGTGGTAAAGTTTACTTTTGTTAATTGCCTGTGAGTCAACAACTATACTACGCTTTTCCAGGAGAAAGCAGCCCACTCTCTAGTGTACACACTTTCCAGTTTCTTTAAGAAGAAAGAGCATAGAGAAGTGTCTTTGAAGTCATCAACCACTAGACAAAAGACTGATGCATGTCCCTAGAACCACCACAGTTGGCCTGTGTAACAATGCAGAACTAAAATTTGAGACATAAAGAATCTAGAGATGATGGGTGGGGGAGGAAGGTGAGAACAGAGGCAGGTGAAGGCATGCCAAAGCCCTTGCTTTGTTCAGTGTAAGATGTAAATATTGGTAAGTTTAAGAAATGGACGGCAGGGAGGGATATGATGGTGAAACTTAAAAATTAGGAGCAACTATCAGAAAACAAAAATGGACTGTATAACTTTCAAAAAAAGAATTCAGTCCATCTAATGGAAGGCAGGAAAGGAGAAGGAAAAAAAAGAAGGCACAGTAATTGAAGTAAAGCTAAAATTAGATGGCAGAAACAAATCCTAGTGTAGCAGTAATTACAGTAAATAGTAACTTACCAATCAGAAGACAGAAGTACTCAGATTACATACAGAACGTAAAATCTGGCAATATTTTGCCAATAAAAGAGTAGTGAAAGAAAAGAATTTGGTTAGACTAATAACAAAAAGATTTATATCTATCTATCTGTCTATCTATCTATCTATCTATCTATCTATCTATCTATCTATCTATATCAGATAGATAAATCAGATAGATATAGACAGATATAGATAGATAGATAGATATGAACCAAAAGAAAACTGGAAGTGTAATATTAATACCCCATGAAATAGAATTGAAGACAAAAACATTAAGGGCAAAGTGGAATGTGACATACTTATAAATGTAACAATAGAGTAAGAATATATAGTCATAATGAACATATGCATAATGAACATTCACCTGATAACATCATCTTAAAATATATAAAATGACAAACGATGAAACTATACAAAGAAATAGGTAAGTCAATGGAATACTACTTAGTTATAAAAAGAATGAAATAATGTCATTTGCAGCAACATGGATGGACCTCAATTATCACACTAAGTGAAGTAAGTCAGACAGAGAGAAACAAATATATGATATCACATATATGTGGAATCTTAAAAAAAACGATACAAATGAACTTATTTCAGATTCACAGACATAGAAAACAAACTTATGGTTACCACAAGGGAAAGGGTAGGGGAGGGATAAATTAGGAGTTCAGGATTAGCAGATACAGACTGCTATATACAAAATAGATAAACAACAAGGACCTACTGTATAGCATAGGGAACTATATTCAGTAGCTTTTAATAACCTATAATGGAAAAGAATATGAAAAATTATATATATATATCTGAATCACAGGAATATATATAACTGAATCACTATGCTGTAAACCAGAAACTAACACAACATTTAAATCAACTACACTTCAATAAAAAAATAGATAAGTCAACAATGTAGACAGTAATTTTAAAACAGCACTCTCAAACTGCTGGATTAAACAAACCAAGCAAGGAAAGATATTAAAGATCTGAATAATACCTTAAAGTAAGAAACTAACAGATACGTGTAGAATATATCCAAAAACCAGTAAAGGTATTTTTTTTTTAAGACTAGATCATCCACAAAAAAATGACAATTTACTAGGCCACTGAGGAAGCTTCTGATTTCAAAGAAGCCTATTTAATGCAGAATATGTTGTCTAATCAAAATGCAGTAAAATGAGAAATCAATGTCAAAAGAAAGCTAAAAATAGCTCATATATCTGGAAACTAATTAACTCAGAAATCATAAGGGAAGTTACAAAATTCTTAGAACTAAATTGAAATTTAAAAACACTACTTATCAAAATTTGTCAGATAGCTAAAGTAGTCCTTAGAGAAAAATATAGCTTTAGATACATTTATATGAAAACTAGAAAGACTGAAAATAGATGATAAGAGTTCAAGAGGAGAAGCTGGAAAAAGAACAAACGTGAAGAAATGAGAAAGAGAGCTATAATAAATTTAAGATAAGAAATCTAAAGGATACTAAAAATAATAGAGAAGATTAATGAAACCAAAATCTGGCACTTTGAAAATACCACAGTAGAGGCAGGCACCCTTTGGCTGTACTGATCAGGAAAAAGGGAGAACAAGCAAATAACAAAATTACAGAATGAAAACCAGCTGGGGAAAAATATTATGAACAACTCTCTCTCAATAGATTTGAAAACTACATGAAAAATACACATTTATGGAAAAATATAAGATACCAAAATAGTGTAAGAGAAACTAAAAATATTGAATAGACCAATAAACATAAAGAAATTAAAATTATCTTCAGACTCTTTTCTCTCACAGAAGCCCCAGATCCAGTGGTTTTATTAGTAAGTTCTACCAACATTAAAAAAAAAAAAAAAAAAAGACAATTTTAAGAAATAGAAAAAGTTAGAAATAATTTTATGAAACTAGCATATTGCTGATTCCAGATTCTGTCAGGGTCAATGCTCAAGGCCATGTGGCTTTTAAACATAGATGTAAAAACGCAAAATGAAATGTTAGCTACAAATACAAAAGGGTAAATGTAACAGGTGATCATGGAGAGCTTAGCCCTGAAAAGCAAAGATGGTTCAACCTCAGAAGATGTACTGCTGTATTAATCCCAGGGAGAATAATCACTCAGTCATCTCAGAGACAAAAAAAAACATTTTAATAAAGTTCAAAGTCAATTTATGCTAAAATCTCTTGCAAATTATGTCTAGCAGGAAACTTCCTTAATGTGGTAAAGATTTATGCCTCCGACCTACAGCAGACAACATACTTCAGAGAAACTTTGGACTCATCCCCTTTGAGATTAGAACCATATGCTGCTGCTGTTTAACACAGTATCAGAGGTCCTGGCCAACTCTATAAGATAAAGCCAAACCCAAACAATCTAATTATTGGGAGGGAGGGTATTAAATTGTCATTTGCTAATGATACGATCTAAATAGAAATCTATAAGAGTCAACAGAAAAAGATTAGAGTAGGGAGTTCAGAAAATTTGCAAGACAGAGATAAACTCAGAAAAATCAATTGTGTCTCTTCATACTACCAGTAACCAATCAGAAAATAAGATACAAAGCAAGATGAATTCATAATGGCAACAATAAATTTAAATTATCTAGTGAACAAAGAATATATATAAAATCTAAGGAGAACGTTTTAAGAAAGTATGATGAAATGGAGAGCTTCTCCATGCTTATGAGTGGAGCACTTGAACATGAAGATATCAGTTCTCTCCAGACTAATGTACAATTTCAGTGTGATTCCAAAATAAAATTCCAGTTAGTTTTTTTAAGGGATGTTGCAAAGTTATTCTATATACAGAAGCACGTAGGTTCATAAATAAACAAGTTACTTTGGAAAAGAGGAGGATGAAGGCAGACTTCCGTTACTCGATATTAAGACATAGTACAAAAATGTAGAAATAAACAGTGTGCTATTGGTACAAGAACAAAGAAATAGACCAATTTAACAGAAATAACATATAGACCTGATATGATAAAGGTCAGTGAGTTACCAGATTAATTACTTGATAGAAGGCATTGGGAAAATTGGCTCACTCTACAGAGAAAGACAAAGCTAGATCCCTGCCTTATGCCATATACAAAGTGCACCCTGGATAGATGAAAAGCCTAAATGTGAAAAGGAAAACTAGGGTGCTAATTGGAGAAGATGTGGGACCTGTGGGACCTAGGGGATAGGAAGGACTTCTTCAACAAGACCTCAAAAGAACATATCATTAGAGGATAATTGATGATCTGATTCCACACAGAAAGTTCTGCTTGAAGAAGACAACGTAGACAAAGTTGATAGATGAGTGGCTGGAAAAACATATCTGCAATGTCTGAGACCAATGAGAAACCCATACATAGAAGACAAGGAACTCTGCCAATAAACAAGAAAGAGAGAAAGGTCTATAGAAAAACATGGACAAAGGATGCAAACAGCTGTTCACAGAGGGGTAAACCTGAGTAGCTAGCACATATATGAAGAGATGCTCAAACTCTTTAATATTCAGGGAAATGGAAATTAAAGTAAGAAAGGGGATTCCCGTTTTAATTGGCAAAATGTGTAATCAGTTTAATTGGCTAATTCATGGGTTCGTGGGATATGGGGTCTAGGCACCCTCCTGTCCTACTGGTGGGAACGGGAACTGGTCAGCCATCCAGGAAGGCGACTGGGGCAGGGCTTACTTAAATGTTGTGTGTGTAGATAGAAAGACTCAGGATCCCACTGGTGGGCCATCTCCAAACAAAAATCTTTGCATGGATCCAGAAGAAGACATAGATGCAAATGTTCGATACTTACTGTTTGTGCTGTCCTGTGTGTCAGTTAGAGGGGAACTAATTCAGCACAGTGTGGTGAGTCGGTAATGAAACACCATGCAGCAGTTACAGGGCACGAAATCGATGTTCTCATAGCAACAGGGATCAAGCTTTAAAACACAGCGCTGAATTGAAAAAGGAAAGAAATAATGTGGTTCATAGCACAGTGCCGTTTATGCAGATAAAAAAATACATATAGACACACTAAACAATTCTACATTTTACAGAGATACCTACACATTTGAGGACACATAGAAAATGCACTCGAACTGTTGCCTGTAGGGGGCAGAGAATGGGAGTGGGTTTTTTCTTTTTTGAAAAGGAAGTCAACAAGTAAATAAAACAAAGCAAGAGAGCAGACTTGCCTGGATCAGTGATGAAAATTGGCCATGAACTGAGACATAAGATAAATCCAACCATCTGCTTCAGAAATCCAGAAAGCAAAGCAAAATAACTCTGCGTTGACACGTTTCTGCCCGTGTCTATTTTCCTTTGTTTCCTCATTTGCCACTAACACGGACAACTCAGAATGAAAGAGTTTTAAACTAAATCACCAAAGAAAGAACTAAATTTCCGGTTGCTGCAATTTGGAGGAAACAAGTGGTCTCCATCCTTAATTTGGAGAGGTTCAGCCTAGTGTTCATCACCTGTTCTGGCACCTGGTTTGACCTGGCCTCCCCTTGTAGCCCACGGAGGAATTCCATGGAGACCTTCTGTTTTCAGAAGGAAGGCTTTGGAGCAGGCACCTCCACCCGGCCCCCTACTTTGCCTACACAGACTTCTAATTGATTGATGCTTTCCCTTGCCTCAAGCTGCATCATTTATATTAGCAGCTTTATGATCTGATATCTGATCCCCTGGCAATCCCAGCAGGCAAGTATAGGTTGTTACAGGCAACCAGGTCCTCAGACAATGTCCAGGTTTCCCAGATAATAACTTCTCAAGATTTATTTTTTTTTCATTAAGAGTCTGTTAGATTCTCTAAATGTTATTTGTAACATGGTCCAAAGCAGATTAATTGAATGTCAGGGACTTTCCCTTCTGAGGTGGCCCTTATTCTCTCTGAGAGAAGGAAATAAACAATTAGGGGGCCCTGGATGGTCCCCTCCGTTCACTGCTGCCGTAAGCCCAGGTTACAGCTATCCTGGTGTATTGGTCCTGTTTCCAGAACACTCTTGGACCTAGGATTTTCCCACCTCCATTTGGCCCTCTCGTGAGGGAATTCCCCTTTATAGTGATTTCCCACATCCTCCACAGGCCGGTTTCACCTTCAGTTATTATTTTATTCTATGAAGACCGAGCATCTGGAAAATATCCTTTGTTCAATAAATGTTCATGAATCTAAACCTATTAATAGTTCCCCAAGCAGTCTTTATCTCTTTCCCTAATCAATTTTTGTTATGTCAACATTTCTAACATTCTAACGGTGATAATACTGTGGAAGGTTGTAATTCTAGGCGTTTAGCAGATTTCCTAGTAATAACCCATTTCATTATTATGGGCGTACATGGAACTTGTCACAATATACAGTTCATCGGAAGAACACAATGTTCTTCCTGCAGATTTGCTTCTGACTTAGTCTCCGTCATTCAAGTAAGATTAGTGGTCGTAGGTGCTGTTTCTCAACATATTACCAGTCTCTTGAGTAGGAGAAACATGTCATTAATGTAGAATACTCCATTTATTAAAAGTATTAAATTTTGCTATTTCTCAGTAGGACAAGTTCAGGGGTCACAGAGGTCAGGGCCTTTGGTAAGCACACCTGTGCTGCGTGGACTCTGGGTAGAATAATTGGGAATCTTGACAGTTTTCAGTTCCCTTGATCATGAGCACATCTCTGTATCTAATTAAGCTTATAGAAACATACCTGTGTTTGGAAGGCAACTTGACCTCTGACTAGTTGGATGGCCTTGGATTAAATTAATTCACTGGCCGAAGCCTCAGCTGCCTCACCTATGGGAGGAGAATCCCTTCGTTCGTCTAGCAGGCACTTACTAAATACCAGCTGCTAAATACGTTTTAGGAGCTGGGAAGAGAGCTGCAAACAGGAGAGGCAAGGTTACCTCTCTTGTGGAGCTCACATCCTGGTTGAAATTTAAAGCACAAACAAAAAATAAAATAGTGACGTAGTGCAAATATAATAGCACAGTTGATCCTTGAGCAATGTGCAGGTTAGGGACACCGACCCCTAGCACAGTCTAAAATCCACATACAACTTTCGATTCCCCCAAAACTTAACTACTGATAGCCTCTTGTTGACCAGAAAAGCCTTACTGATAATATAAACAGTTGATGTACACATATTTTGTGTGTTATGTGCATTATATGCTATATCCTTTCAGTAAAGTAAGCTAGAGAAAAGAAAATGTTATTAAGAAAATCGTAAGGAAGAGAAAATACATTTAGAATTCTGTACTTTATTTATAGATACTCTAAGTTTAAGTTGTCTGTTTACAAGATGGATCATCTTTCAGTGCTTATATCAATATTGCTTATAAGATATGAAACACTGTAGGTGTTATACATATTACTAACCCTAGGCATCAAAAATGAAAGGCTAGTATGTTCGTATTTA
Organism: Camelus ferus; assembly: GCF_009834535.1. NCBI lineage: Eukaryota > Metazoa > Chordata > Mammalia > Artiodactyla > Camelidae > Camelus > Camelus ferus. Next base: position 9,635,746 of record NC_045706.1, read on the forward strand.
TTTACAGGTATAATGGTTCATGCACTGATAACGAAGAAGCAGCAATATGATTATTTTTACAGTCACCTAACGTAACTGATATAATTGCTCACGACAGCCTAGCCTACACACTAATGAATGAGCCATTATAAAATTTTTATGGCATGTGGTATCACAGTCATGTTCATAATACAGCACTGGAAATGCTGTTACATTTGGAAAACACTTACCTGTGATGACAGGCTGATACGCAGTTTCTCCAACTGTGAAATAATAGGACTGGATGATAATGTAACTCTTTGAAAGCAAAGTCATAAAATAGTAAGGAAACTAACACATTATTAATTTTATATTAAATATCCCTCGCTTTATGCCTAGGTAAGTGTGGACTAACATATCTGTACATTTTATGCATTCATGACATGACTAAATTTTACTTAATTTTTTGATATTTCTAGGCTACTCGGTGTGTCTGCAAATTTTTCCAAGTTGTCACAAATCTCCAAAAAATTCCTCTAATATATTAAAATTCATATCGGAGTGGACCCACCCAGTTCAAACCCATGTTGTTCAAGGGTCAACTGTACTTACCTTACAGAGCAGTTGTAAGACTCATTCAACAGAGATGCTACGGGGATCAAATGAGGAAACCCACCTGTGTAGCTGTTGGTGTATAGTGTGTCCTCAGTCGGTGGTCATTACCTGCGTTGCAGAACTGTGGTTAAAGGCCCTTGCTCTTTCTGTCACATCTGAAACCAGTGGGCGTGGTGGTGAAGATGCAGAAGACAATCCTGAAGTGGTGCTGGATGCCCATGGAAACTTTTTCATGGAAAAAAGTTTAGGGGAGAAGTTCTAGCTCCCTTTGGCTTCCTAGGATGGAGAGTGTGGGAATGCATTAGGAAGGGGCACAAACCCCTGTCTGTGTAGTGGATCCCCTGCCCGTCACCTCTGCTCCCACCCTACGCACTGCACTCTACCTGGAGAAGGCACTAGAATTATTTCCCAGCAAACATCAGAACAGATTGTGGCTCTGGTTTGAGGCTCAGGTGTGATTCAGTTGAAACATGCGTGTGTGCAGGCAGCTGGGTGGGTGGGATGGAGAGCAGGGCGGCTTCCCAGGCCAGTGTTCTTCCTCACCTGTCTTCCCTGGACACTCACTGAGTGTCCTGCAGTTCTCTTTATCATGGCCCAACCTCTGCATCCCTGGTCTAAATAGGACCCCTCCAGCTGAGATGCATTCTAAATTCAAGGTGGTTCTTGTCTTGGACTCAAACTTGGGGGGGGGGGCGGGGGGGGAGATGCTCCTCTGATGGTTAGAATTGAACTGTGCCTGGCCATTCTCTGTGGCCTGGACCGGTCTCTCTGGAGTCCTGACTTTTCCTCGGCATTGCACAGAAGCTTGGCTCAGGTTCCTGGCTTCATAAAACCACTTAATATGTAGTCACTTGATAGACTGAGAGTGTCTCTGGCTCTATGTACATTGTGGGCCTTTTGGAAGGGACTGTGAAGTATGATTGAAAGGCACATGGGAGGAAGGAAAAGAGAAGTGGTGTGGCTAAAGCAGTCAGCAGAAATCAAGTCTGAATTTGTGAACCACTCGGTGGAGTGAAAACCAAGTCACTGGAAATAAAACGAGCCAACACATTTTTATATTATCCTTATTTAAACATTTGTTACATCCATTACAGCACGGAGGCCTGTTGACCTTTTCTTGGGGACGTTGATTCTTGGGTTGTTGGCTTTGGTTTCCCTAAAGTAAGTAATCTCTTGAACTCGCTGGCATTGCCCTTGACCACGAAGCCTGCAAGAGTAGATATGCGAGGAAGCTAATACCGTCTCTGGCTGCCAATCCGTGCCCGAACCAGCTAAGTCTGTGCGCCTTGAGGTCCCAATAAACCAGCACTGAAACTCTGATTCCCCTGAACTCATCAAAAAGAGTCTGACTGGGTTACAGAGGATTCCAGTGCTTGCTCCTGGAAAACACAGCTAGGTCTAACAGTTCAGATATGTCAGAACAGACTGGAAGTGAGTGTGTCTTTTTCAAAGACAAAACAAAACACTGACTTTCTTGTAGGAATTTGACAGGATGCAGGTTGGAATATATTCTGCACACAGATTTTCACGTTGGGTCTTCCGATCGGTACCTGGTAAGTTAAATTCATTAACTGGATTGTATTTCAAGCCCCGAAAGGCATGTCCTAAGTGAACGTGATTTAACAGCCCAGAGCCACGTGGACTTCCTGGAGCAGCTGTGTCAGGCATTCAAGTCAAGCTGGGGCATGAGTGACCTCTAACATCTAAAGGAGCGTTTACTCCTTGTAAGTTTATCCTCCAATTTTTAAAAAATAGTGTTTGCTGACATACAGCCTTCATTAAGCTGCCAGAGACTTAAGATAATAGCAGGAAGTTGTGCACAGATAAACCCAACATGGCAGTCAGGGAAGAATGGAACTTAGTCAATTAAATCATTAATGGATATTTGAAATGCCTTTATAATGGGGCTCCAAGGCGGTCCACACATTAAAATAAAGGAGAAAATATCTTATCTCATTCCACGGTTCTTGTTGGGGCCAAAAGATTCTCCCTTGAACTTACTCTGTTTATAGATGGCAAGGAATGAGGTTTATTTGAACTGGTTTTGTTTTGAGTTTTGTGTGGGTTTTTCCTCTCAACTGCAGAATGTATTCTTTGAGTCCCTGCATCTCTGAGCCTGGTTTTTCTTTTTTGTAGCAGTGCCAGAGTTTATCACCACTCACTTCTGGGTAGTGTTAATGCAGCAGTCACTTCCTGTCTGCAAAACAATCGTAACATTCACCAGAGTTCTGGGTGTTAAGGCCACGTGGGGGATTGTTACCTGAAATGGAGGAAAAAAATGTTTTTAAGAAGTTAGTGCAAGATGCTGACACTGTTTATAGAGGAATGTTGTCCTAGGTTCAACAAATGCCGGTCAGACACATGGGAAGAGTAAAGCAGACCCGTGAACCCCAGAGGGGACCCCATTGTTCATGTTGACCTGAGAGCGCACTGTGGAGCCACGGCTCTTGGCCCCACTGCAGTGAGGGTTAGCCTGTAAGCAGTGGAAATTCCAAAGAAGGGAGTCTATTAATGTGGAGTGGGGGTTCTCATACTCCTGCGAGCATCACAATCACTGGGCGAATTGATGAAAACATGCCTTGTGGGCTGGTCCCCAGTGTCTCTGAATCAGTCAGGGATGGGTGTGTGTGTGTGTGTCGGGGTGGGGAGGGGAGTGTCCTTAGAATTCACATTTCTAACAAGTTTCCAGGTGATGCTGACGCTTGCTGGTCCAGGGAGAGCCATTGACATCAGTGAGGTCAAAAAGGGAAAGGGGCTGATATTCCACGCTGGACTTAGCACTTCAATTCTCTTGTCCCATTTGAAGGAGATAACCTCTTAGGAAAGATAACTTCGCTGTTGCTTTAAAGGTAAACACAGACATTCCTGGCTTCGTGGAATAGATGGATTCTAACAAAGCAATGTACAAATGAACAAAGTACAAATGAATCTTATTTGCTTGCTGGTCTCTTCTGTCAAGTCAGGGACAGATTCCCTTTAAAGCGGAATTCCCTGGGAGCACCAAGAAGGAACACTTAGTTAAGGAAGAGGCTCAGTGTCATACTCAAGGCATCCGGGGTGTAGGATCCTGGCACCTTTTTCTTAATTCTCTGAGCTCTCCGCCCAGCCTCTCTGCACCTTATTATTCCACTTCTACCCTTGGCACTCCCCTCATCAATAGAAATTTCTCCTGTTCCTGTAGATTGACTGATTCATGACAGCCTATGAGGATTTAGCTCCCTCTTGTCCCTTGAGCTTTTTAATGTCTGATGTTAGTAGACATTTAATGTCCAGCTTCATTCATAGGAAATTGGCACCTAAATCTTTCCCCATATCCTGAGAATGCCATACGTTGAAGTCTTCAGGTTATGAAAAGTAAACCACACACACCCCCCCCACACACACAGAGGAAATGAGATCAGGGTGAAACGTGTAGGGATTTTTGTTTTCCAGTATTTAAAAAGTTTATTTCTATTCAGTTTTCTTTTTTGGAGGGAGGGAAGGGGGAATTAGGTTTATTTATTCATTTTATTTTTAGAGGAAGTACTGGGGATTAAACCCAAGACTGGAACCCAGGATGTGCTCTATCACTTGAGCTAGATCCTCCCCTCTGGTTTTCCAGTATTTTAAAGTGGGAACGAGTAGTAAAATCATGTAGTGGTGAAAGCAACAGGGAATTTAGTGAAACTGTCTTTCTCAGCGGGAACTCGGGAGTTACTGGGGATGAGTGGAAACAGGAGTCGTCTCTGCTTCCCAAACTGGGGGCAGCACTCATGAATGATTTCTCTGGAAAGGTTTTAAAGGAATTTGCAGAATGTAAATGATCCATTATCTTAATGATCCAAAACGTGTCAGCAGGTGTCAGGAATACATATCATATTCTGAGGTTGCAGTTCACTATGGGATTGAGCTGCAGATAAAATCGCACATGTCCCTACCTGAGATTTAAAAATTGGAAAAGAAGAGGAGAGGCAGATTTAGTTGGGGGTAACTCTTCCTGTGCATGAGAAAAAAAAGAAAAGAAAAGAAAGAAACTAGGAAAAAAAAAGTAGCTTTCCCATCACTTCAGAGTTTACCTCTCTGGCCTCCGAGACTTAGTCTTCGGAAGCCATTGGCACTTCTGGAGAAGTCAGGGTTGTCTCTGCCTCCCTCCGTTACTGTTTCCTTTTTCATCTCCTTTGCGTCCCTGCCTCTCCGCGGCTCTGTCCCTTTTATAGCAGCTGGTCTTCTGGCTTCTTTTCCCCTTCCCCGCGGGGGAACCGCATGTGACAATCGTCGCTCATTGCCCCGATCCACCTGCTCTAAATAGTCTCACCCATAACGCCTTGGGCTCCCCATGCTTCCTCGTAAATGTGCTCAAAAGGATAATTGTGGTTTCTCAGTTACAAGCTGGATATGAGGTGACAGTTTAGTGGTCAGTCCAGCTGTCTTGGGAGTGAAAATTATCCACGCTTGTCTGCACTCTGCTCACCCAACTGTATGTCTCTACCTTTTTCCAGCTGATTGAGCCTTCCCTCCCCTGTGGTGTGTACAGCCTGAATCCCTTTGCCTGCTCTGAAATTGGTTCCCAGCATCTTTAGGAGTTTGGCAGACCATGGGGATAATGAAGAGGTCTGGCCTCTTCAGATTTCTCTCTCTGATGAGTTGCAAGAAACCACTGTTTTGACTGTGGCAAAATAGCTAGTTGTTCCCCTCGTGAGAGGAAAAGGGTTTCTAAGTTATATTCTTTTCTCTGTGCTAGTTGCTTCCCTATTTTGCCTCTGATTTTTGCTCTAGGTAAATTTTCGGTCTTCGAGCAAGCCCTGTTGTGCAGTCATCATCTGGTTAACAAGAAGTGGAAATATCCTGAAGGGGTCCATGGATCCCTGGGTTATTACTAGGAACTGTGTGGTTTCAAACATCGCCCTTAGGATTCCAAGCGAGGTTGTGCTTAGGACCGAAGTGCACTTTTCTCTTCCTCTTCCGGGAGGAGCATTTTCTTAAGTTAGCCGAGTCCAACCTTTAAGAGCCTTCATTATCTGCTATCCAAATGGTTTTCCCCTGTCTTCCTCATTCATCTGTCCCAGCGGCGTTTTTCTTCTGGAAATCCGGTGTGCACTGTAGTCAGGAAGCGAGAAGGAACAGTCCCACGGACTGACTCCTTGGGCCTCAGCTCCCTGGGTGAGGGAAGCCTTTGTGATTTGGCAGAGTGTGTGTCCTCTGTGGCTTTATCAGAGCTGTGTGCACAATACTCTGTAGTCTATAGATGAAATGCTTCCAAATGTTTTTCAAGGCAGCAATCCTCCTAGAATTTTCCCACTTTCTCAAGTAAAGAAATCAAATTGCCTCTTAGAATATTCATTTCTTCAGTCATGAAATATACCATGTGCCCAATATTGTGCTAAGCAGTGAAGGGACAGTAATGCGTCAGACAAGTTCTCCCCACTCCCCACCTCAGGGAATTTGCTTTCTAGGATTGTGGGATATCAGATGGGAGGGTGCACAGGGGACAGGGGGAATATTCGAGAGGAAAGAGGCAAGTCTGGTTCCAAGCGGAAAAGCTCGAGTGGGAACTTTCCTAGAGAAGATGACCCAGGAGCTGTGTTATGAAAGATGAGGAGCTATGGACCTGGAGACAAGGTGAGGGTGGCATTTCGGTGGGGAGGGGCAGGACAGGCAAACGCATGGCATCACAAACCCCGCTGGCGTGTGCAGAGATGGTCCTCCCAGTAGAGATTTGTATCCTCTTTCTGATCATGAAACCAGAGTCTCTTTCAGTCTCCTCTGTAAACTAGAGAAAACACAGTCAAAGTCAGGGCGCACGTCACCCCGCTCCTCCACACACCCTGAAACTCCAAAATAAAAATTGCACTCACTCTGCCGGATTCTCTGTGCTTCCAACGCTGCCGGTGTCTAGGGTGGGAACTGTGTGGACCTGAGAGGGGTGGCTGCAATTATGATGAAAGCTGGTGAATTCTCCATGGCCTTGATCTCAGCGTGCCTTGACGGAACCCAAGTCTGTCTGTCTCTACCCAGTGAGAGCCTGGCCCCAATTCTAGCAGATTTAATAGCGTCTCATTTATTTTTCCAGTCTTCATCAGCATGCTTCTAAGTAATTGTCTTCACATCCCATTACCATTTTCTAGAATCTTCCCTGCAGAGGAAAACCAACACACCAACCCGCCACTCTGGTTAAACGTTGGCAGATGCCTTGCGAAGTTTTATAAAACATACATTAAGCAATCCAGCTGAAAGCCTGTTGTAACAAGCCATTTGATTTAGTGAACTGTCTGCACTGAAGAGGTTTTGTCATATTTACAGTGTCTTTCACCAACTTATGTCCTTTTAAGCCAAAAAAGAAAGCAAAGGAAAGGGAAAAAAAAAAAAAAAAAAAAAAGAGGAGGGGAAAAGGTGAGTTACTTTTCAGGGTAAAGACAGAAACACAAAGGGTAAAATTGCTTGCTTGCAAATGTTTCCCTGAAGCCACGTGGTTTGTATATATAAGGGACACATGAGCCCTGAAAGGCCTAAACCCTTCTCTGCTCCTCAGGAGTACCCTCTCTTTTTGTATAACAGGTGATATCAGATAAATAAATAAGTAAATTTAAAAAAAAAAAAGAGTACCCACTTTTGTAGTGGTTAAGGATCGGCTGAACCATGGAACCGGCAGGAGCCACAACCGGAAACGGTCTGTTCTTGCCACATGCTGGTGTGCGGTCAGTGTTAGTGTGATACTACACCGTAAGGCACTGCTTGTGAAAAAAATAGCCATTTGAAAGTGAAAATCACAAGGCTTTTTCTTTGACAAGATAGGTGCCTCCCGGAAGCCATATTATCCCGTGGACCCTCCGGTTATTAGTTCGGGGCAGCAGAATCAATGGTTTAACCCCAGTGACCCGGCACTTCTGGGGCTGAATGCGTCCAGGGATGGATTTGTTATTTACATAGAAAGGCAGCGGTTCTGATGTGGCCGCTGGGTCATGATTCTTGTTTCCTATCAAGGTGTGTATCTTTGCAAGAGCCCTCTCTATTAGCAGGAGGCCATCGGTCTCTTTCTGGTTTATACTAGGGCGGCATTCCAGGCAAGCCGCCAGTTGAACAGGGGTCTGTGTTATACAAGGTTTCAGCACCCAGGGAAGCATTTGTGTATGTAGATGTGTACTTCTGTGCATATATATTCACAAGCCTTGTCCAGCCGTAGTCTCTCTGAAAGCAGAGCCTGAGACAAAGACTTGCACGCAGATGGTTTGTGTAAAAAGTGATCGTAGGCGGCGGAAGTGAAGGATGGAGGGAGCGAGTGAGGGAAGGAGGCAGGTCAGTAGGGGATGTGTTACTGAGTTGACCATTGTGTGGGCAACTGGTGCTGCACCCCAAGGAGCCTTCTGGGAGCTCAGGAAACGCATCTCAGACACGTCTGTACAGCTGATGCAGAAGGACGCGCTGGCACAGCAGCTCCCGCCTGGCACCAGCCAGGGTGGCCCCCTGGGGCTCTAACTCATCTTCACCTCCTGGATGTAGTTGAGGGTCCTAGATCTTACCCTAGGGCCTCAGAGAAGCTCCAGGGCAGAAAGTGGAAATGTGAGGTGTGAGGCAATGGTTAGGCAGATTTTAAGTGTTTAGATCTGTTAGTGTTGATGAATGCATACACTCGTACATGTAACCCACACCACTAGCAAGATATGGACGACTTCCCTTATCCCAGAAGTATCCTTGTTCCCCTTCCCAATCAACAACCCCCACCCCACCCAGCACGCTGCCCTGAAACTCCAGAAGTGATCACTGGTTTGATTTCTCTCACCATATATTAATTTTCTCTCGTTGCAAACTCCATGTACATGGACTCATCTGACATGTACGATTTTGTGGGCGGTTCCTTTCACTTAGCATAATGTTCTGGAAATTCACCCATATTGTTTCATGTCTCTACAGTTTGTACCTCTTTATTCCCGTGTAGTATTCCTTTGTATAAATCTCCTGTGAATTGTTTATCCATCGTACTATTGATGGACACTTGAGTGGTTTCCAGTATGTCACTATGATGAATAAAGTTGCTGTGAACAAGTCTTTTTGTGGACATGTGTTTTCACTTCCCTTGGATAAATACCTAGGAGGCTGCCGGGTCATAGGATAGCTGTACATTTCACTATGAAACAAAAGTGGTTGTAACATTTTACACTCCCACCAGCATTGTATGGGAGATCTGATAGCTCCAGGGCCTTGCCAATAACTGGTATTTTCAGTCGTTTTCATTTGAGCCATTCTGGTGAGTCTGTAACACCATTTCATTGTAGTTTTAATTTACATTTCCCTGATGACTAATGACACTGAGCAACTCTTACACTTCCATGTGCTTATTGGCCATTTGAAAATTCTCTTTGGTGAATGTCTGTTCAAATCTTTTGTTCACTTTTTATTGAGCTGTTTTTCTTTTCATCACTAAGTTCTATGAATTCTTTAGATTTTCCGGAATCAAGTCCTTTATCAGATACATGGGTTGCAAATGCTCTTTCCCAGTTTGTGGCTTGCCCTTTGATTTTCTTAACCGCGTCTATCAATAAGCAGAAATGTAAAAATTTGACTTTGTTCGATAATTGTTTTTCCCTTTGATGTTGAGGGCTTTCTGGGTCCTCTCTAAATCATCTTTTCCGATTCCAAGGTTGTAAAGACATAGTCCTAAGTTTTCTCGCAGAAGCGTTGTAGTTTTACAAGGCATATGCGGGATTGTTCTGGATAGTCTGTGCCTGCTTATATTTCTTACCAAGAAGAGTTGGTAGTAGGTACTTTTTATTACCTCTGAACACTGATGGAGGCATTGCCTTGCAGACTGATGAATTATGGAGACCTTTAAAACTCTCAGCTACGTTCGTCATGTTTACATCAATATCTGCCCCTGGGATGGGATGTTAGGTCAGGGAGGGAGAAAAGGTTCCTTGGATTTACTTTGGGTGATGCTGGTGGGGTTATCCCAGCACACATGCCCCTGTCACTATACACACGGTCACTCTGCAGTTGAAACCCGACTTATGTTAAATGCCTGTGTTGACACTTCTCTCCTCAAATGAATGGGCTTTTTATTTAACGGGTGGCTGCTGAATTTGTGGGGGCCGCCAGGTCATTAAAATGATGTTTGTTTGAATCTGGCAGAATGAAAAATTGGACTTATATTGACTTTTTTTTTGTTCCCAAGGCTGTTCTCACCATTCACCCCTAACAATACTCTTTTGATTTTATGAAGAAGCCGTTACAAAAAAGAGCAAAATGCAGCAGAGGCCCACGGCATGTTCTAGGCTTCCTTGGTGTGTGGTGTCTCTCTTCTCCAGTGCCTGCCGGTGAAGAAATGAAGAGGCCCTGGATTACACAAACAAATTAGGACCAGAACTGTCTTCTCTGAAATGGCATATTAATTGTACAGACTGTCATTGCATACCAGCTGGTCATTAATTTATGTATTTAGGCAACATCTTAACATTTGGGTCTTAGGGGAAAGAGGGCTGGAGTCAGAAGCTTAGAGTTATATTCTGGGTCCTGCTGCTTGCTATTGATGTGATCTTCAGTGTATCTTATATTCTCCGTGAGTGTGGGTCTTGTCATCGGTAAGATGGAAACGGTAACAGCTAGGGTGTCGGTCGGAAAAGGCTAAGCTCTGCTGAAGTCACCAGTACAACTTCAAACCTTTGTGGCTTAGTTGTACAGCCTGTTCCTGAGTAAGATCTATTTAATTCTTGAGCATCTCATGCTAGTCTTCAGTGTCTCTCTTCCATCTGCTGACTCAGGGATTAAGACCTCTTCATTTTCTCCTTGCCAGCTCACCAGCGGGCTTCCGGAGGCACCACAGTGGCGAGATGGGGAGATGGAGGAAGCACACTGCCTGTTAACTGCCTAGACACTCATCATCTCTGCTCATGGTCCATGTGAGCGAGTCCCTGACCTCCGGCATGGAAGGCTGGCAAATGCAAGGGAGCGTGTGCACTGTTTGGTGAGCACTTCCTGTCTTTGCTGTGTGTGTCTCACATATGTTCTGGGATGCTCAGATGAAATTACAGATTAAAGCACATTATAAATAATTGACAATAGTTACAACAGGATTATATTACTTTATATTCTATTCAAGACGTGCTGATTTCGATATGTTTGCTGGCATTTGTACACAGTTACTTCTTTTTTTAATTTGTTTATTTTATTTATATTTTTACTGCTGCCTCACTTTGAAATAGAAACAGCAGCCATAACTTTTCTTAAAGGCTGGTTGGAAAACTGGTTCTCCGACCTTTTTTGCACCTAAACACACACTCACCCATCACTTGATTAGAGTAACAGAGTGAAAACACATTGAAATGAGGGGAAAATCTGAATTACAGGAGAGTTTTAAAGGAAATACAGGAAGCTTGTAGACATGTGAACTAGCTGCTAACAACCCTGCAGGTTCTGTTTGAATGACCATTAAGACACCTCTGTACCGAGCAGCTGTCATTCATGCGGCTAAAGCCTTTCTTGAGTAGCTTAAACATGACTCCTATCTGTCTTGTTTGTGTTATTGATTTGTTTAGTGAAACCACTACTCAAAGAGAGTACAAAGGCAGGCTTCAATGCAGGCCGAGCGGCATTATTATAATTCTGGAATGAGTGGAATCTGCAATAATGAGGTTTTATTTTACTTTGCCCTGGAGGTTTCTGTGTAGCATTGGGAGAGGAAGGAATATTTGTTTTTATTTAAAAGACACACAACTTTCATCGTGTTCAAAGTGGAGTTAGAAAACAAGTCAATAAAACAGCGTCATGGTGCAGTGGGACTCGCTCTGTTCTTAATTTCGCTGTTCAAGGCATTTAACTCAAAAGAGCTGGGGAGTTTCTCCCCTCACTATTTGGCTCATTTAATTTTGAACTCGGGGCTTATAAACAGAGCTGCAAAGTCACTGTCTTTGTTATTAATTTCTTGTTTGATTTTCTAAAGCTCTGAACCATGGATTCTGTGTGTGGTGTGTGTACAAAGTCTTTTTCAGGCGAGGTGAACCATCTACCAGTGGTCACGCACATGGCCGCAACCTAGAGAAACCCCTGTAGACCTGATAGTAACTCTTGCTCTTGTTTGGTTTCTGTACCACATCTGTATAAAACACTGCACATGGAACACATGTTCTTGGGCTTGGAACAAAGAGGGGCTGTTGGTTGTCTTCCTGCCCGGGCATCCATTCCCTCTCTTAGGTGACATGCTCTTTGCATGACGTGCAGTCCTGGCGGGACTTTAACTGGGATGCCCTGCCCTCTCTTGGCCAAGATAGGGGCACATGACCAAGCTAAGCCAATCAGAATCCTCTCTCCTAGGAATCTGCATATTGACGACAAGGATGGAAGCTGTTATAATTGATTCTATTTGACAGTTGCCTCCTAAAGGGTTTCATTATTTCCTGCTATCTGGATTCCTCAAGGTTCTCTGAGTCTTCACTCTCCGATACTTGATATTTCATCCTTTTCGTTAGTTCTGTGTGCACCCCATACCTTTTCAATGTTTCTTTTTTTCTGTTAGATGAATTCTTGTTGGTTTCTATTGCCTGCATATTCTGTTTTTGTATATTTATTTGCATTTGCCTTAGAATCATAGAATTTTAGTAGGATGGAACCTTAAACTCAAAATGCATTGAAGTGGGATCTGAAAGGTGGTCCAAGCTTCTTCATTACATTATCATTTCCTCTATTAAAAGGGGTCAAAAGAACTATTAGCTGAAGACTGAAAATATTTTTGTCCCCTGGTTATGATAATTAAAGTAAAAAGAATCCTCTTTATTGTAGCCCTACAGACTCAATCCCTCAATTGGCATTGCTATTTGGGATCCGCACAGGCACCCCAGTCACAAATTACCTAAAACCAGATGCAATTTCCTCCAAACTTGCTCCCCAGGGAGCCAAACGGAGGAGAGTTCAGGATAAGAAGCGAATTCTCGTTTTTATCCTGTTGCAACTTCTCACCTGGAGTCCTTACTAGAAAGGTGACATCTAATAGAATAATTTAGGACTATATTTTTTCCAGATGCTTCTAAAAGCTTTTATCTATCTATCTATTTATCTACCTCTCATTATTCTTCACTGCAAGTGCATTCCTCATTTGAAAAATAGAGAAGGAAAAAAAATCGCACCTAATCTAGCATGCAAAGACAGCTCTGATTAACTTTTCGATGTGGTTCCTTTTCTATGGATTTTAATGCGGTATTGCTGATAGAACATAGACATTTTTCATCTTGCTTTTTACTTAATGTTATATAGTGAGGAGTCTCTGTATGGCAATACAGTTTTCAAAACCGGCTTCCAAAGGGCTCCATATTATTCTATTAAGTGGCTCTTCTGTATTTACTCAGCCATTTCCCCTCTGGACATTTAAACAGGTTGAGTAAATATAGGTACTGAGGCTTCATACCTACCCTTGCAGTCCAGACAGCGCCAAAACTTGCCGTGGCAGGGAATTTGTGAAGTGTTTGCCATTCATTTGGCTCTCTTGCTCCTAGAGACAGGATTGCTGAGATATAATTGCTTATCACAACATAAATACCTGTGGTCACAAAGCAGTGGGAAGTTTTTAAAATCCAAATTTGATACTGACCCACGAAAACTTGCCAGGACAATGGATTTTTTTTTTTTTTATTCCTAGCCACTAGAGTCAGTAAGATTTTAATAATTGGTATTTAATTTCTATCACTGAGTTTATCGGGTTTAAGTTTTGGCTCTTGATCTCTTTTAATTTACTTTTGCTCCTTTCCCTATATTTCAGCAGCAAGTGATTATGTTTGGGTTTCCACTCTTGGAGGGCAATCCTTGGTCTGAACTGTTTTCATTTATTTTATTTTAAAATTACAAAGACATTTCCAGTTATATTTGGTTTTGCAATTCATTCCTCCTCTGTTTCACAAAAACCATAAAACCCACATTGTCTAAAAATGCTATGTTGAGCAAAATGGATTCAGTCCTCCTCGGAGAGCAGAGAAGGATGGAGCCAGTGTATGTTATAAACATTTCCAGGGAGATTGTCTCTTTCCCAGAACTGGTTTTAGTCAAAGGCTGCTGACCAGTTGTGTGATTTCATTTGGGGTCGCTGACCCTGGACCCTACTTGAACTTGACTCTGGATGTCATGTAGGCATCTGTCCACATCACATCTACGTCCTCAATCTCCATTCCTGCTGCTTCAGCCCCTGCCATTATTTTTTGAGGACCCGAGCCATGAAAACCCAGGACTTTGGATTTCTGAATGAACATTTCTCATGTTAAACTTGGTGGTTTCCTGTCACAGAAGCAAAGACTCGGTGAATTCTGATTGTTCTGCAATGTGGATCTTTCTTTTCCAGTTAGATTAAACATCCTCATTCCCTTCGATTGCAACATTTGATCTTCCACGCTCAGAGCCTGCAGTCTTTGAACAGTTTATTTTCGGCAGATTATAACTGGCCTTTCATTTTCCAATCGGAGGAAAACCAAGTGGAAAGTGTGGGTTTTCTGGGGATTTTTTTCCCTGTCTGCCCTCGTATTTAATTGAGGTCTGTGATGGATGGAACGCAGACGGAGGACTTTCTCAGGCAGGCCCTTGCTTCTGGTAGGTAGCTGTGCTCTCAGTGTTGTCAGACAGAATCCGACTTCCCCTGCGTAAAATTATGGGTATTAGTACCTGGCCATTGTGTCAATGGTAGGCAGCCCAAGACTTGGAAGAGAATTTTCAAAGAATCTGAGGCTTGCTCCCTCCACAGAGACCACTTTACAATCCTCCCTGCTACCCTCCAGCCCTCTTTTATTTATTTATTTTTTTGGTGAGGGAGGTAATTAGGTTTATTTATTTATTTTAATGGAGGTACTGGGGATTGAACTCAGGACCTCGTACCTGCTAAGCAGGCACTCTACCACTGAGCTATTACTTTCCCTCCCCAGCCCTCCTCTCCTTCCATGATTTAGGGAGGGAAGAGAAGGGGAGAAATGTGTAGTCGGCATACTGCTCACCATGCTGGTATTTCGGGGATGGGGAAACTGTCCATTCCTCGTGGGACCTTAGGCGATGGATGTGCATGCGAAGTACCTTTGGCAGGTGAGCATCCCCCTCTAGTCTCCGGTCCACTTGGTGCCACTTCTGTTGCTTACTCACACTGCTCTTACTATTTTTGCAAAGTCTCCCTTCCCTGCTAAACTGTGAACTAGTTGAGGGTAGGGAGACATCTTGATCAGCAAATGTTTGTTGAGTGAATAAATAAAAGAGTCCCTGCTGTGTGTCTTCCTGGGCCTCTAGGCTAAGAGGAGGAGCCATGACTTCCCAGCTGGATTTGAGGAGGTTTGCACATATTCCATGGGCCTTCTTTCCCAGCAGCACCTGCCTTGGTTTCCTGTGGCTGCCATATCAAATTACCACCAACCAGGTGGCTTGAGACAATGGAAATTTATTCTCTTACACTTTTGGAGGCCAGAAGTCCAAAATCAAGTTGTTAGCAGGGCCTCCCTGCCTCTGAAGGCTCTAAGGGAGAATCCTTCCTTGCCTCTTCCGGGTTCTAGTGGCTCAAGCATTCCTTGGCTTCTAGCTGCGTAATTTACATCCCTGCCTCTGCCTTCACATGTTTTTCTTCTCTTCTCATGTCTTCTCTTCTACTGTCTCTTGTGAGGATTTAGGGCCATTGGATTGGATTTAGGGCCCATCCACACAATCCAGGGTGATCTCATTTTGAGATCTTTAATTTAATTACATCTGTAAATACCCTTTTCCCACATAAGGTCACATTCATAACTTCTGGGGATGAAGATGTGGGGGTGTCTTACAGGGGACCGTGGTTCCCCCTCCTCCGTGCCCAATCTAAGTTGTGCTAAAGGGGGCTGGCTTTCAGAGGGTTACACCTTCATCTGAAAGACTAAGTTGACCTAGAATGTGGTTCTGCCACGTAGATAGTCAAGGACCATGATGATCTCCTGTCCCCTCCCTTCAGTTCCATCCACTTGTCCCCAGGAGATGGACAGCTTGGATTTTCTCTCTCCTTTCTATTTTGAGTTGGGGCCACTTGTTCAAATATGGAGCCTCTTCTCCGAGGAACAGGGCCAAACTTCCACATTAGTTGGTAATTACTTGTGAATATGCAATTGAAAAAAATGCCCTCTTACCTAACAATTCATTACTTAATAATGTGTTAATTATTTATGGAGAGACGGTATGAAAGATGTCTTTTTTGACTTCAGTCAGTGTTTGAACTGTCTAGGCATTGATAAAAGAATGAAATCCTTTCCTTTTCCAAGGTGGATCTTATTTGTTCTCTGTCCGATCAAGGCTTTTTCAGCAGTGAGATTCTAAGCACAGCCCAGATGTAAGGTGGCAGCTTCTTGGGAGCAGCTATTACCTTTTGTTTCTTTCTCTCATCACTTGACTTCGTGATTTTTGTTTGAGTTAAGTCAAGTCCTGACAGTACAGAATCGACCGTTAAATGAGTTTTCGAAGGTGTGGTTCATGAAGGCTCCCTGGGAACACCCAAGGCTGCACTGGAAATAAACAGAGCTGAGTCAACCTCCTCACTTTCACTGAAGAATCTAGGATTAAGTTCTTGAATCTTAGAAGGGAGAAAGTAGAAGTGATTAGAATTGGAAGGTAAGGATTCTGGCTCCTTTGCTAACCAGTGAGTGACCTCAGGTATAACACTTTAAGTTCTCTTGGTTTCAGTGTTCCCATTTCACACGGGTCTAAAACTACCAACCCTCCTTTAGTTCTGAAAATCCAGTGCTCCCCATGACTCTAAGAGTCATTTCTAGCTCAAAAATTAAATTTCTACAATCGATATCTTTATCTAAATTACTTGCAAAACAACTTTGCAAGTTGGAAATAGATAATCTACAAAGTTACCCATCATTTTCTATGCATTCAGTCTTTCTCCAAAAGCAAGTTGTTGTTGTTGTTATTATTATTATTATTATTTTGATTGTACCTTAGAGTTCCAAGTTGTTTTGGACAAGAAAAAACCTTAGGTGTCCTTGCCCAGGTCTTGGCTAATTCCATCTCTCCACCTGGGTCTTTCATAGCTGAGATGTTTAGCTTAAACAGGAAGCTGTCTAAAATTTTAGCAGGAAGTTAGCTACATTAATCAGTACACTTCATGCTAACAGCAGCCCCGATCTCAGTGACTTAACACAATAAAATCATATGGCTTGCTTACACAAAGTAAGATGTAGACGTTCCTGATGGGGAAGCTCTACTGGGAGGGAAGCTCCTTCTGCAAGCTGTGACCCAGACTTCCTCTGTCATTTGATTTCCCTCCAGGGCTCATGTTTATGGCCTGGAAGAATGAGGGAGGTGGGCAAAGAAGATGGTACCAGGAATTGTGTGGTCCCAACCAAACTATGAAGATGTTGGGAACGTAATTCATCCTGTGTGGCCAGGGAAAGGAAACAGGTTTGATGAGCACATGGTGTTTTTCCTGCCATGGTAATTCTACTGCCTACTTTGGAGTGATGAGGAGACAGAGGCCAAATGATCACCCTTAGCCCTCATGGTATAGCTGGAGATCTTAGAGGAAAATTTGTAATTTCCATTGCACTCCTGAAGACATTGATCCAAGCTTGCCTTGTCATCATTCTTTACCACAGAAACATTATTTAACCCAGGACTATAGTTTTATTCTTTAATTTACATCATGTGCTCCCAATGCCTCATGGGAATAAAACAGGAAATAATGTGGGTGACTGACAGCCTCTACTCACTGAGGCTTCTACTTCCTTGTAAAAGGGCATCCAACCACATGTTAAGAGGTTGGAAGGGTAATAATCATGATAATAGCCAACATCTATTAAGTGCCTACTATATACTTAGCACCGTAGTAGGCGTGCATTAGGTCTACCTTATTTAATTCTCCCATTTGATCTTCAACTCTTGCTTTTACCAAGTGACTTGGAAACTGACTAACTTCTAAGGACGGATCTCTAAGTGATTTTGAGGAGAACAATTATAATCCCTTTTAAGGTGATCCCTTTGGGAACAGCAATCATTTGGATGGATAAGTTTTGATGGGTTTGTGAAAACATCGGTCACGTGACCAAGAGTCCCATCTCAAGTGACTTGGTGGGGGCCTGGGGCTGGCCTGTCATCACCTCTGCTAGCAGAGGGGGGTGGGGGGAGGTGTTGCCCATCTGCTCTTCATTTTCCATGTTGACTGCTCAACCAGCAAGCTTGCAGTCAGAATGTTGGAGAGATCTCCCTGCCCATCTAAGTGGACAGAACTGCCTGTCAAAAATGGAGTGTGTCAATATTCTCTCGGGTTCTCATGTTTTGGGGAGCTGTGCTTTGGGGGACACCGATTGAAGAGTAACTACAGGGGTTGGTAAAGGTGGTATTAATGGGTCCAGACACTTTCATAGATGAAATTAACATCTCTAAGTATCCTTCCTTCTCCTGGAGGTAGTGGCTGGATCTGCTCCTTGACCAGCAAAAATTAGGGCTCCCTATGCGTCATCCAGTTTTATCCTATATAAAATTATGTGGCTGGGGGATGTCTGAGTCCTGCCTTCTCTCCTCCATGGCTCCAGAGATGGCCCTGAAGATAAATTTCCTAGGGACTTTTGTGGGGCTGGAGTGGAGTGGAGTTGAAGGTCACCAAGCTGTTAGCACAGAAACCTAGTCTTTAGAAAATGGGCACCTCCAGCACAAAGGCTGTTTTTGTTTGAAATGGACACTCAAAAATATTTTCAGAACAGGTTTTCAAGGGAACTTTATGCCACCAAGATAATGGGAGACATTTCCCCATCCCTAAGGATGTCTACCTAGTGATGCTTTGTCCTGCTGTGCAAAGGTGATCAGAATCTGGGCCAACAGCTTTATAAGTTACAGCTTCTGTTTCAATAAGTCATTAGGATTTCCAGTGAAAATGGGCTAAAGCAAAATGTCTTTAAGGTGTAAAATCATAGCTTTTTATTCCTGAAATCTAGGTTTAAATGTCTCAGTTCCATTCAACTGTCCAAGGGGAGGAGGGAACAGGGTAACTTGGCAAATGCGCTGAAGCACTTTTAGGAGCAAATGGCGGGTTTGAACACAGGCCCTTACCTGTGTGTGTTAATCCTCTCCCAGGGCCTGTTTCTGGGCTGTGTGAATTTGGCCGTGATGGCTTCATAACGCAGCCTGGAAAATGGAGGTTCCAAAGGAGGTGAGCTTCCTCTTCCGTCCTTTCTTGAGGCTTAGCTGCACAGTTGGGGGTTGTGAGCATCCAGTAGATTATTAGCCAGGACGAGGTTAAAGTAACACCAGAGCACTTGACCTTCAGCCTTAACGAAGGGAACTAGTGGGTGACCTTGATTTTTTTGGAACACACACTTTCTGAGAGTAACATAGACCTTTTTTTTTTTTTTTTTCCTTTTCTATTTTCTGATCATCAGGGATGGTCTTTGGTCTCAGCCCTCACACTCTGGTGGATAATCAAATAGCCACCAAACAAGTACACAGTATATCAGTAAGGCTTGATTTGAAAGTCTTTTGCTAAATAGCCGTCACCTGGCTGCAGGAGATGGGCTAGTGGTGATCATAAAATTATTATTGAAAGTGTCTATTATCTTTCTGGGAGATGCCCTTTCTTTATGACAGTTGGGCTGATTACATTTCCATGGTTAAAATTTCACTATGGCCTGTGTTTTGCTCAGGGTCTCACAACTTGCTGAGAGCTGAAGCCTGTCACCTGAGAGTTCCTTTGGGGAATTTGATTTTATTAATGCTTTACGGTTAGTGGCCTTTAATTAATGTTAAATGAAAATGGGATTCTAAAAGGGTTACAGAGGACTTTTCACTGGGGTGTCAAAATAATTTACAATGATTAATAAGCTTTAAATAACCATCACAAGAGAGTATCTGAATTTCATTTTGATGGTATGGCATTGCCTGGAATATGTTTATAATTTTTTTTAAAAAATGTGTCCTTGGGAAAAATGTCTATCTGATCTTACTAGTAAGAAATGTAGCACTTTTGCTGAGCAACTGGTCTGCCATTAAGGGATGGCTGTTAGGACAACAGACAAGAGCTGCCCTGGTGGCCTGCCCTGAGCTATTATGGGATGCAGCACAGGATGCCTGAGCTAGCTTTATTTATCCATCTCTTGTACCTTGTACCCACCCCCCGCAACACACACTCACACACCCATACACACACACACACACTCACCCGTACTCCTATTTTGGAGAAAGGTGGAGTATAAACAAATAAAAGCTAACATTTACAGAGAGTTGTCATGTGTCAGGTCATGTGCTGTTTCTAGGCAGTGTCTCATTTGAATCTTCCAGTAGCTCCGTGAGGTAGGTCATGGTACTCTTCCCATTTTATGGATGAAGAATCCGAGGCTCACCGTGAGGAATAACTTGCCCAAGGTTCTCACCTAGTAAGTGACAGAGTGGGGTTTAAATGCGGGCATGGTCAGAACTCAGAACCAGTGTATTATACTGTTTTTCACTGATACGCAGATAAAATTCCGAGCCCGTTTTCCTGCGGGCAAGGGTCACAGTGGCCCGGGGATCAGGGCAGATCTCCACGTCCATGAGGAAGGGTCAGGGGACCAGAGCAGGGGCTCTGTGAGGCACACTGGGCACACTCCACAGAGGGAGAGGTTGTGTCACGGTGGCCACCATGGTACCCAGGGCCAGTGGGCACCCCTCCATACCCAGTTCTGATGGATAAGCAGCTTGAGGGATGCTGGCTGCTGGCAGACAGCTTTGTTTAGAAAAGATAGCAGTCTTGACTCCACCCTATTTCATGAAATTGTTCCTTCCATATTTTTATATAACACATTAAAAATGGGTCTGAAGTGTCACATAGAAGAGAGGGTTCGAGTCCGTCCTGACTTACCCTTTCCTGGATCCTCCAGGGCCAAGTTTTAACTCCATCTGCTCTGCCCCTGTCCCTGCGCCCTCCCTTGGGGCATTTGGCCCCTCTCCCACCTTCTTTGCAAGTTCTTTTCTCTCTGAGAGATACAAATTCCTTTGCTGGAGACCTGGAGCCCAGCTTGAGTAGGGCACTCAGAGAGCACGTGAAACAGCACCCTCTGCTTTCACCAGGCAGCTTCTGGGGCCAGGCGCAGTGGTGGGCATGTGCACCCATCATCTCGCTCATCCGTCACGGCAACTTGCCTCTCCTGGTGAAGCCACCTGAAGGTGTCTGCTGCCACACCCACCCTCCCCCCACACACGCCCCCACCTCCCTTACACACACATCCCCCCCACACCCACATACACCCTCCCCACACCCCCCATTCCCCCTACACACATCCCCCACAAACACCCACACCCACACAGCCACAGACACCCACCCCCCGAGGAGGCATACGTATCCATCATGAGTCTTTGGATGATCTGAATCTACTTCTCTCCAGGATCCGGGTGTTAGAGAGCTCGGTGGCAGTGACAACAGAGCTAAGGTCACTGAGTCCCTGCGTGGGCCGCGTGGTCTGTAGGCAGACTCGCTGTGCTCACTCTCTGTCACCCCGACTGCCGCCCGGTCTTATTCCATGAGGGGCTTGGTGCTCTTACCACGATCGTCATGTTCCATCCCTGTGAGTGAGTTTTCAGATCAGCGTCTGCCTCCACCCACAGCTGTAGGATGGGGGGGGGGACAAGGACCCCTTCCTTTGGTTGACCCAGGTGCCCCCAGGGCTGGGTGGCCCTCAGGAATGGTGTCCTGAGTGGCTGAGTGTGTAGGGGAAGGGGCACCTGGGGGCTTGTGCAGTCCCTGGGACAGCCCTGCTGGGGTCCAGGCGGACCTGACAGATGCTCTTGGTCAGCTGACGCCGCTCATTCCCACACCTTGTTAGAAGGGAGGTGCTGACTGGTGACCTGTGGAGAGTGGTCTTAGAGTCTGCGGGCCCCTCAGTTTGTCACGAGCTGACCACAGCTTGCACTCACATCGTATCTGCCAGGACATGGGAGCTGCTGAACTTCAGAGCTGAGAAAAGTAAACGTCGCCATGGAAACTGTCTGGCTTAATTGGTTGAACTTTATAATGGGCCCTCCTGGAGAGGCCTTGTGCGCATTAACTGTTTTCTCTCAGGTCCGGGGGTGGGGGTTACTCTGCTGTCACAGCTCGCCCTTTGATTCTCCTGCCCGCCCTGCGGTGCAGACCGCAGCCTCCTTCTCTTCTCTTTTCTGTGTGTGCACGTGCATACAACCGTGTTTGTGTTGCAGGAGTGTGTGTCTCCGTACGAGTCTGTGGGGGATGTGAATACACGTGTCTGGGCCTGGGTGCAGGCGTGTCTGTGCGTGCACAGGTGTGACTGTGTACTTGTGTGTGTATCTGCTGTGTGTGCACTTGACTGTGCACAAGGATATGTATCCATGTGTGCACGTGTGTGTCTATACGTGTGAGTGAGTGTGAGTGAGTCTGTGTGCACACAGGGCCGTGTGTGTTTGTGTGCGGGTGTAGTTGTCAGCGTGTGCACACGTGTGTCTCCGTGTGTAGCTGCGGGTGAGTCCGTGTGTGCTTGCGTGACCCCCCGCCCCCGCCCGGGAGGGAGATGATGGCCCGTCGCGCTCCCCGTCTCTCCGCATGTTGATATTATCACTTCTGCTTCCCAAGTCTGGCAGGAGACGCAGAATTAAACACAGACGCTCTGGTGCCAAAACAAAATCGTGAAAAGATTTGAAGCCCCCGGTCCCTAAACTTGCAGCCTATCATGCTGGGAACAAGCACGGCTTTGTTTTATTTCCTGCGCTGCACGGGGGTAGAACAGTCTGGAGCCACATTGGTTCTGATAGAAGAGCTGACTCGAAGCCAGGGAATTTCAAACTGCTGAAACCCAAGGCAGAATGGAGACAGCAAGATGTGATGGGAAGGGGAAGGGGAAAAAAAAACTTATAAGAGGGGAAAAAGGCATTCTTACCTCGGGATAGGAATGAAGAGAAGTGGCAGTGCAATGTTTGAGAAATATAGAAGCACAAAGAGGGAAAAAACGGTTCAGGCCAAGAAACCCGGCAGAGGTCGGCAACCTCGGATCTTGCTTTGCCCCGGATCCGGCTCAGTGGGTGGTACTGACAATAAAAAAGGGTAGATGGAACTGGGTCCATTCGAAAGCGTTCTCATGTCCAACCCTTGATTGCACGTCTGGGGAAACGAAGGCCCAGTTGGGAAGCCACGTCCCTGAGTCACAGGGGCCTGGGGCCCAGCAGCCTGGGGCTGGGTTCTCCGACTCTCAGCCCAGTGCACCCTGCGCCTTGGGGTCCCATCGAGAGGCAAGAGTGGAGTCTCCCCACGTGTCCTGGGCTGCCTCACTGCCTCAGTGCTGCACTTTCTGAAAACAGGTTTTTCTCTTTTATTTGGAGCCTCTGATCTTGAGCTGGCCTTATCTGAATTTTCTGGTTTTATTTTAATAATAGGGTTCGGCACAATGGTATCAACCAGGTCGTGTTCTCACTAATTATGACTAAAGCATTTCTTTCTTCTTTTTTTCCCTTCATCTGCCCCAAGGGAATTGATGACAGTCGTTCCCTAAACCTGTACACCCCAAGGTGGCTGGCCTCCAGGTCAGTCGTGACTGAGAAGTAGAAGAGGTTTGTGGGACGGTCAGGCGAGGCCACAGGAGTAGAACTGGGGGGACAGGAGTTAAGGGAGACTTGTCACACTGCCGGGGTGGGCGTCTGAGCCGGCTAGGCTCATCACCAACCCTGTGGAGTGTAAACAGTTACTCCTGAAGCAGTGTCCCTGAGACCACACAGGACCCAGAGCCTGGGGCCTGCTCCTGGACTGGTCCTCTCTCCCTGGGGTTCACCAGGCCAGGGGGATGGGATTTCTCTTGCTCTGCTCCAACCCTTCCACATCCGCCACTGAATTCATCACTGTCGACTGCATTCAGTAGGGGCAGCCTAACAGCCGTTAAAGCTACATTTCTAATCGGCTCAGATTCAGATGATAACTCTTCCCTCTGTTATCTTCTGCCAAGAAAACTTTGGGATTATAAATCTCCTTTATTGGGGCTTATAAAATGAATTGGGATATGTTCCTATAGGAGACTACTCTGTAGTTGCTAAAAAAGAGTGGGGCAAATTTATGTAAAGGAAAGAGATCCACAATGTTATTCCTGATTCTTTTACTTCGTTAAGTGAAAAAAGGCAGCTGTAGAAGAGCAGGGATTGTTTGATTCCATTTTTATTGCATAATGAGTCTATGTGGCTGGAAAGCCATGTACTAAACTGCTAGCAAGAGTTATCTTGGGGAGGCGGGGCTTGGGAACTTGTAATTTTTACTTTATGTATCTCTTCTCTCTGTCTCTCTCTCTCTCCTTCTATGATTCTACTGCATAAATAGTTTTTAAATTAAAAAATCTGTCTAAGATGGCAGGAGTTCATGGTAAGCGTCCCGCCTCTTTTTTTTTTTTTTTGTTCAGAAGACCTGAATTTTCTCTTAACTATGGGTTTTAAATCTTTTTTTGGGCCATGGACCTTTTTGACAGCCTGGTGAAGAGGATTCCCTTCTTAGAACAATGCTTTAAATACATAGAATCAAATACACAGAATTACAAAGGAAACCAAATATGTTGAAATACAGTTAGCAAAATATTAAAAAATAAATTTATGATATATTAATATGTGTGCTCCTTAATGCATTAAAATATAAGATCTAGCTGCTAGTCGGATAACTCCTATAATTTAGAATTAGCAAGAACATATGTGGTATTTGGAGAGCTCTGCGCTCTCGCAGTTGAACGTTACAGGGTAATGTCTGTAACTGCCGTCAGTGACTGAGTCATATATGCTAATACTGCTGTGGCTTGTCGTTGTCCATCATAAGTGAAGGAAATACTAAACTGTAGTTGGGAGGACTGAAAATGAAGATGTCATTATTTTTTTCACATCCAATATCATAGACCCCTGTTTGAATTCCCCAGGCTGAGAATGAATGCCCTTGACTAGCTGTGAGGCGTGGAATCCTGTCACTCCATCTCTCAGAGTCTCAATCTCTCCATCTGTGAAAGGAGAGACTTAGCTCTGGCACTTGTGTGTCATCTTATGTGTCGACTGTAAGTGATAAATAGTGACTTGGGGAGGCATGTTGAAAAAGTTAGCGAGATCATCTCTGAGATCGATTGGAAAGGATGCTGTAACTAACTAGTGATGTCTGCCACGGGCACTAGATGGGAGAGATGGAGAAGGGTACACATGGCACAGATTTCCATCCCTGGACCAGATGAGCTATGGTCCCTTTCAGCGCTGACGTTCTCATCAGCCTGAAATTAATTACTCTCTTCTGACTCTAATTAAAAATATCTCCCGTCCAACAACAATAACACCACCAAGAATCGTTAGCCCTTCCTGAGAGTTGTATGTGTGTGTGTGTGTGTGTGTGTGTGGTATGAGAATCCCTCCACCCCTTTAGACCACATCTTCGGACAGACTTCTCATTAAACGAAATTGTAAGCATTACCTCAAGTTTCAGTGATAGAAGGGTTACCGGGAACAGATTGTCTAGAAAGAAAACAAGAATTAGTAAACACAGTCTTACAAATGAGCCATCTGGAGATTTATTTACATAAGAAAAGAAGGAAGCCTTGGTATTTTCATGCTGGGGTTTGTTTCTCTTGCAAGTAGCCACAGGGGTGTATTTGTCAGGAACACACATTAAGCGTTTTAGCAAAGATTGCCCAAAGCATGAAAAACAGTGCTCATTTGGTTGGCTATTTGGGGAATGGGAAGGAGGAGAAGAGAGAGTGGGACAGTTACCAAAACAAAACAAAACAAAAACCCCAAAAACCCCCCACACTTTTTGAATTAGCATGGGATTTCAGAATAGCTACAATGCATTCACTCCCTAGTTTTTAAACTACACATTATCCCCAAAGTGTCAAATGAGAACAATTTTCCCTTAATAAGGGCAAATTGGGGGGCATTGAACAATCCTGCAAATGTAGAAGGACCGCAGAATAATGCTAGGGAATCCAAGCCTCCACACGATTTGACTTGAGGTGGGAAGAGTGACTCTTTGACCCCAGAGAGCCCCCCGGGTGTTTGTCAGGCAGCTAGCTCTGCAGAACCGCTTAACCCCCTCCTCTCGCTTGTCCCTTTTCCACTGTTCCCTCAGGAAGTGCACACTGAAACAGTCCTCTCTTCCTAGGATTCCAGCTACATAACAGGGAGGACAACACAGAGTAGATAAAAGATGGATGGGGAGGGTCCTATGGGTGACCTCTCCCTAAGCCCTCAAACGCTGTGTTGGATGACGCCGAGGGGGCCCAGCTTGCATTGCGTGCTACACCTGCAAAGTGAGAGTCTGCGTAAAAATAGCCCCACAATGCCTGGACAAGCACTGTTTGGCCAATAAAATACAAATTAATAGGGGACTGACTTTATAGAAACATAGCTTTCTGCTCCTGGACTGGGCTGGGTTGTAAAGGATCTTACATGTTTGCTCTGGAAATTGTATAGCTCAGGGCAGTCATTCTTTACAGGGACAAGAAGAGGCAAGACTGAAAGGGCTGAGCAGGTCCCCTGCCCCAGGGCTCCTGGATTCAGAAACAGCTGCAAGGAGGGCGGGAAGTGAAGCCTGAAGAGAGAGCATAGCTGGAAGGCACCCAGCAATTCGGAGCCATCAACATGGAAGATAATTACCTGCTGACAGGTCTCTGGTGTATACCTGGATGGGTGTGTGTGTGCATGTGTGTGTGCGCGCACTGTGGTTAACCCTGTCTTTATAGCCAACTTGGGGGCATATTCCATACTCCATACCTGGGCAAGAGTAGGGAGGGCACATAAAGATCCAGAACCCTTAAGCATCATATGGGGAACAAATGTGCCATTAAGCTTGTAAATGTGGAAGATGCAAGGAAAAACAAAATTTGAAATGTGGGAAGGTCCTGGAAGACGCAGAACCAGAGCAGTGCCTTGGGCCAATGCCTGACCAGGAGATGCTTCATGAATGGTTATGAAGGAGTGCATGATCAAGGGACCAACTGACGGAAGGGAATTATAAGAAGAAAAACAGCCAGTATGGATGGCAAACACTTGGCCTGGCTCTGGGGCTAAGACCCTTTGTGGCCCATCCCACCGTAGGCACCCTTTGTGGATTCATTTTCCAGAAGAGCATCCTGACAGAGGGTAAGTCAGTTGCCCAAGGCTGTACAGCTAGTGAGAGGGAGTGCTGGGACTTAGACCCATGTACCCTGACTCCTAAACCTGCCCTCTTAGCTATTACTTAAGCAAAGGTGACCTTGACATTATAGAAATGACAAACAGGAGGCCAGATGAGGTGGGAGGAACACTGGGATAGGGTAGGAGAAGACTCCGGCTCATAAACCTAGGAACCTCCCAAGTGTTGGGCAAGCCATCACTGTGGTGTCTCTTCCTGCTGTCATCATTATAACCATGGTGATTTAGCACTGCCAATATCTGGGCTAGGATAATAAAGTTGTAACATTTTGGGTTTTGGTTTTCAGACTCTTAAAAGGATAGTTATAGGGCTCTGAAGGTGACATCAGACAGGAGTGAAATTCAGGAGTCTTCCAGTTTAGTAATTCCAAACAGGGAAGAGCTGCTCATGGTATCTAAAAGTTCTGCAGATTTTCATAGACCGTAGTTGTATATTTAGTATCCAATGTTGGATAAAATGCATAAAGTCAAAAGCTACTCTAAATTTACAAATGCTTTTAAATGAATTTGTATGTTATTGTTATGACACCACCTACACATATTTGAAAACAGTCATATATACAAAGAGGAGACAATCAGATGGCTTAGAACACAGACCAGGCTTCTTGGGTAAGGGTGGTTAGGAAGGTATGTTTCTATCCTAAAATGAGAGCAGAATGGATGCTTTGCAAATAGCACAAAGGTGATCGTTTGTCTCTTTAGCACTAAGTAGGCCTCTTGGATTTCTGTGTGATGCAGCGTTATACCATGCATCCAGTATGATCTGTTCAAGAATGAAAGTTGAGCTCCAGGAAATAGTGGTCTCACTTGACCCTTAAGGATGTCAGGCTTAGAGTCTGACTTTCAGGTGAAGTGATGGATGTGACTTATTCTGTCAAAGTCATTCCAGAAGACAGGACTTTAGAGTCAGGCCAGGGAGGACATCAGTTCAGGACCCGTTTTCCAGTTCCTTTTGTTGAATGCTTCTGCTGCTCCCTTGATGGTGGCAGCTGGGAGATGTGATCTACGGAGAAACGGAGCCTGCAGCTTTGCTGATGACACACATAGATGCTTCTCCTCTGCCTCCCCTTTCCAAAAGCGGAATTGGCTCAGCATAATTCACTCTTGCTTTTTCAGCCTGGATGCCAGGAGCTGCAGATTCCACAAGGGACTTGGTAGGGTTTTATCTGATCGTCCCTCCCAGGGACTGACCTAGGGTAACTCATGGCTGATGGAAATACCGGTAATACTGATATTATGCTATTTTTCCATGGAGGCCCATAAGTAAGAATCATGCTTGTTATCCATTCATCTTTCTCCCTTTCTGACCTTTGCAAAATTTAACCAGCCAGAACAAATTTGGGTCCTCTGTCATCATTTTAGAACTCATGGTGCTGGAATGTTCCAACATTCCTGGTATTTTCAACTGGAGTGCCAAGTAGATTTCTTTTTCCTTAGAAATGAATGATTTCTTCAATTTGCAGATACAGAGACAGGGGCCATTGTGTCTTCGTCTGTCTTGACACATAAATACCTACCCAGAGAAGGCAGAGGTGTTAGTGGTTTCCTCTCACTTCTGCTATTACACGAACTTGAATGAGATGACATTACGAGTGGCAGTCCTGTCTTCCGTCACAAGGACAACATCATGCATTTTGCTAAGCTTTCGGAGAGAACGTAAGTGGTAGGGATTCAAACGTTACTGTGCGTAGACTCTAGTAGGCTTACAGTTTCAACTTGTTTTGGGGCTCAACTTTTGGAAGACAGCCTACAAAAATAGCAATTTACAGGGGAAAAAAAAGCAGGTCCCGAGGCATTTGGTCAGGGCAGACATTAGTTCTATTTAGGGCTTAAACCAGCCCACAGTTAATTGTAGGTCTCTTGCATTAGCTTGTAGGAGCAGTAAAAGCATGTAATTCGAGCTAATCTGATGGGCAAACGAACTGGGTACTTGGTGCCAAGTGAGACCGTGAAACAAAAGGACACATGTGTTTTCAGGAAAAGAAAAAAAAAAAAAACCAACACAACATAGTTTCAACTATTGCACACGTGAAACTCTGGAGGATTCTTTGTGGAAGTTTTGTCATTTTAGAAAAGGATCTTGAGGGCACAGGGGATGAACCTCTGGAGCCCAGGGCTCTCAGTTACCTGGGCCACTGAGTGAAGTATGTGGCCTGAAATGATTTGGGGGCAGATTTCAGAGAAGGTGTGTTTCAACTGATTGTCAAAGCTTCCTTTAGAAAGCGCCTCTGTCTGGTGGGTCTTTGCGTTCATGTTCCCTGACTGCATTAGAGTCAGCCCAGGCACCCATCCCTGTCGATTCTGATCACGTTGGCCCAGGGTGGCCTCAGGAACTGCTGCTTCCTAAAAGTCCCCCGAGAGGGGTGCAAGGTGACAATGGCAGTTAGGATTCGGAACCACTGATCTAGCAGCAGGTGTGGCTTAAGGAAGGTGAGCTGGTTAGTGTTGAGGTGAACGGACTTACTTTCAGCCACCTGAGAGGGAAGGGATGCACAGGCAAACTGTGAGGTTGTAAGTGAATGTTTGACACTCTGCGGTGATGCCATCTTGTTGTCCATGTTGAGGGATTTGTATTCCTGGGGAGTTAATACTGGTGATTTTTCTATTGTCATTTGTCCGGAGACTGGCTTCCTTAAGCGTAAGTGGAATGTGACACTAGGTAAGACAGGCTCTAATGTGCTGCCTGCCTGACAGGTACCTTCATACAGAGACAGGAGCTCGTGAGTTGGTAACTTTGATCATTTTGCTAGTATTTTAATTTGCATGAATTTCCCAGAGGGATCTGAACAACAGGCCTGAGAGGGCTCGATTCCAGGGTCCAAGACTAGTTCACGCCTCCCTCCCTCCTTTAATAAACATCCTCAGAACACCTACTTGGTGCCAGGTGCCCTCCCTCCAAGGAGACGGCTTTGACCTTTTCCCTTTAAGCCTGAGCCTCAAATGAGGTTTTAGTATGTCCTTTCCCTGGCAGGGCTGCCCTCCTGGGGTCCAGGGTATGAGTACCTATTGGTAAGATGCCTTTAGGATAGTAAAACTTCAGCCAGTTTAATCATTTGAGTCAAATTATCCCTTTCAGCCAGGATATGTTAAACTGGTAGTTTAAAAAAATACATTAAAACAGGAGTCAGTGTGCTTTGAATACATTTTGCTGATTTAAACCAATTACGTAAAACATTGTGTTAAAAATAAGACCTTTTGTTTTTTACCATTAAAAGAAAAACTTTAGAAAGCTGAAAAAAAATTAATACCCAAAATGTATAATTTGGACTGGACTACAGATTAGAATCCTCAAGACTTGGAGGCAGAAAATTAAATAGTAACTCCAACATAAGCTATTATATGTCCGGAAAATGAGATTTTTTTGAAGCATACTACTGATGCACAAGGTTCACCAGAAGGGACACTAAAAAGGGAAGGCAGTCTTGTCTGTTGCCAAAGACTAAATATTAACCCCACATTAGAGAAACAATGGGTATATTGTTTTTATACTGTAGATGTTTATTTATATATATATACCCCAGAGTATAAAACAATGGGTGTATTGTTTTTTATGCTAGATGTTATAAGTGGAAATTGATGTAATTTCTGTGACTTCATATTGAATTAGCAAGTCAATATAAAAAATTATAAATCTAAAAATTGTGATCTCCCTGGAGGACATAATGAGCAGCATCGTCAGTGTCCTCAGGTGTGCAGTTAAGGATCTTAGATCAGGTGAGCCAGGTACGAGAAGGCAGATGGTAAAAAAGATTTCTGAACAGACACTTAAAATAGTAACAAAACCTTCCTATAGAGAGAGGAGCTCGTGAGTCGGTAACTTTGATAGTTTTGCAAGTATTTTAATTTACATGAATTTCCCTGAGGATCTGAACAGTGGGCCTGGGAGGCTCCATTCCAGGATCCAAGAATAGTTCACTCCTCCCTCCCTCACTTAATAAACATCCTTGGAACACCTACTCTGTGCCAGGTGACACCACACGGAACACATATGGAAGCAGGGCTCTGTTAGTCAGGGTTCTCCAGAGAAACAGAGTCAACGGGATGTATGTCCTTCTCCATCTTCATCTCTGTCTCCATCTCTGTCTCTGTCATCAAGTATATTTATGTGTATATTTACTATATGTGTGTCCTATATGTCTGTATAGTGTCATTTATACAGATGCATGTGTGTGATAGATTTTAAGGAACTGGCTCATGCAGTTGTGGAGATGGCAAGTCGAAAACATGCAGGGTAGGCTGGAGACCCAGGAAAGAACCAGTGTAGCTCAAGTCTGAAGGCCGTGTGCTGGCAGAATTTCCTCTTCCTTAGGGGACATCAGTCTTTTTCCTGTTACGATCTTCAACTGATTGGATGAGGTCCACCCACGTTATTGGGGGAGACAGGGAGTAGTCTGCTTTATTCAAGGTCTACTGATTTAAATGTTCATCTCATCTAAAAAATACCTTCATAGAAACATCTAGAATAATGTTTGACCGAATATCTGGGTTCCATGGTCTAGACAAGTTGACACATCAAATTAACCATCACAGACGGACTCCTTGTTGTGTGTAAGATGGAGGTGTCAGGATTCTGAGTGGTGAGCTCCTTGGTCCATCTTGCCAGTCCGTGCTTATCCCCCTGACTCCAGTCATTCACCGGGAATTCTTGCTGATGCTCTCTGATGTCCCATCATCTTGATGGATGGGTATTATCAGATGAGGCTCAGTAGGCAAGGAAAGAGGCTTCTGATCTTTCTCACATACAATTTCCTCCCAAGAGATAGAATGGAAATCTAACGAGAAAACTTAACAGTCCATGTGAGGAGTTCAGAAAGCAGGAGGAACCTCTTCTCTTACTTCTTTGTCCATAAAATTATTCTCATCGCTGAGTTTATAATGGAATCACGTTTTAACTCTCAGGTAAGACTCAGTGTTTCCCTCACCTGTATCTTGACTAGGAGTGTCTGACTGCCGTTATCTTAACATAAATAGGACAAGTAAAAGTGTAGTTGGTAGTGCAAGTTGATTAATGGGATTGTTTCCCATAATATTTGTATGATTGACTTAATTTTTTTCTAATCTTTTCTATAACATTTCAGCAGCTTGGGAATGTGGAGAAAAAAAAAATGGGTAGCCCAACATAACAGCACAATGATTTATCCTTTGTGTGGTCCTTCTAGTCCATATACATAACATTTCGCTTGCATGATTATTACAGAGTCCATAGATTTTTATCCTTTCCCCATGAACATTTTTATCATAAGTACATTTCCATGCCTTTTATAGTTAGTCTTTATGGAGACATAACATTCCATCAAAGGGATGTAGCATAATTTAATTAACCAACCCTTATTGTTGCTTATTGAAGCTGCCTCCAGTCATTTGCTGTTATAAATCAAGTTGCAGGGGCTTGCTTTTCTTTACGATAAATTCCTAAAAACAGAATCACTGTGCCGGAGGACATGAATGTTTTATGGCACAACGCATACTGCTTTTGTTGGATTTGATTGGATTGTGTGCATGTTTGTTTGTTTGTTTGTTTCTTGTTCCTTTGGTAATGACCTTACATTACTACCTCTGGTTTCCAAAAACCTCTGCAGCCACGGTGACACACAGATGGCCATCCTGACTTCCTGATTCCTCTGGTCATATCTTCCTGACAGAAATAGTCTTTGAGGCTAAAAATATCATACCTAGTCCTAGCCTGAGAGAGATTTACAGCTTGGAAAATCTGAGTCCAATCTCTGCAGCCATTTTTCAACCGAGTAGAAAAAAAAAAAAACCCCTACATTTCACACTTAAAAGCAATTTGGGATTATTTTTGGTTCTTTGATAATTCAGGGAGACTCCGAAATGCTTAACATCTTATTGCTTGTCAACATAATTGAAGACGAGCCCCAGGTTGAGACATTTAAGGAGCAGTAGTTAGAATCTGGAGCAAACATTTCAGAAGACGGAAGATCGCAGTGCTATATTATCTGTTTAAAAAGAATTTACTTGTATTTTTTTGTTGTTGTTGTGATATTTGGAGCTCATATTAAATTTCAATGTTAGTTCTACTTTGGTGGAGTCTGGTAAACGTGATTCAGTTCTCATTTTTATTACAAGGAAGTAATGTATTTAAAGAAGTCAGTTTAAAAATTGGTGTTAGACATGGTTCAAAACTGAAGTATTGGGGAGTGAATGCTTTGTGTTCTGGGAAAATTATACTTGAACCTGTATGTTTTTCCCACATCTCATATAAACAGAGCCATACACTACGGTGGCCTTTTGTGACCGGCGTCTTCAATCTGTTGTTCTGTTTCTGAGGGTCACCCACATTGTAGCATGTATGAGGTCTTTGTCCCTTTTTATAGCTGAATAATAGTCCATTACAGAGACATGCCACATTTTATTTATCCATTCATCTATTGGTGAGCTGCTTCTACTTTTTGGCAGTTATGAATAATGCCCCTGTAAATATTCATGGACAAGTGTTGGGTGAATATATGTTTTCATTTCTCTGGGATACATGCCTAGAGGTGGAATTGTTGAATCAAGTGATAACTCCATGCTTAGCTTTTTACGAAACTGCCCATCCGTTTTGGTGGCTCATACATGGAGATGGATGAGGTTATGCATAGGCCTGTTAGTGGCAGCTTGGGTGAAGGGAATGACTGAGGTTGAGGGTCAGAAAGTAAAGCGGTAGAGGAGTGCCTCAGACCAGGGAGGTTTTGACCAGGGAGGTTTAACCAGGATGGTTTTCCATAACAAACTGTTCATTTAGAACAACTTCTCTTCAGGTTTTAAGTATATTTATTTGTGTAATAGTGGAAGTGTAATAGGATATTAGTGGTCTGAAAGATTTGATGTGATCCATGTATGAGCTTCTTGTAATTTTAAATGCTTAATTTACTTTTTAGGAATTAGTTTTTGCCTTGGAAAGCAAATACCATATTCCCCCCACCCCGCAAGCTTTTCTCAATGAGTAGTATCCTGTTTGGGCCTTCTAATAAAAACAGTCTCTGTGCCTGCCTTCAGTTAAATACACTAATGTTGATTCCTTGACACCCAATGAGGGAACCCAACAGTTCTCCAAATGTTTTCACTCTCCCTGAATTCTGCCGTGTATGTGAAGGTTATAATAAAATTGGTTTATTTTATGCAAAATCCCTTTAATAACATGGGAGACACTGTTTGGGGAACATTTCTGAAACTGACATTTAACACAGTTAAGAAGATATGCTATAAGCATGTTAATGATACTGTCAGATGCTTGATTTTTCACTTTTAAACATCTGAATTTGAATACCTTAGGAATTTGATGTTAGCCTTGGTATTAATCCGAAGATGGTTAATTCACATGAACGTCGGCCGCAAGGATCCCTTTTCCTCTTCTTGAGTGGAAAGATGATATTAGCTTGTAGTAATTATACCCCTAGGTGGCATTAACCACAGAATTGAAGGTTTGGCTGCCTTCTGGCAAACAAACCTCAGTTTCTGACTTGACGCTCCTAGCACTTGCTTGTATAATCACGCTACATGTGAAGGGTGGAAATTAGAGTGTAGGTTTGCTGATTTATATTCCATGAGCTGAGTTTTCCTGCGCCAGCCCAGAAAAATCTTACCATTGCTGAGACGTTCAGTCTTTTTGTGGCTTCTCCAGGCCCTGTAAGTGATCCAGGAGGCAGATTCTGGTGCATTCCAGCACAAGGTCTAATTATGGCTGTAATGATTGGTGAACATTTAAAGTAAAGGCCTAACTCCTAAACCTGGACCTTCTTGTTTTTAAATTAAAAGGTCAGTAACCCAGTGTCAACAGTTTTAGACAGCTTAGGTTATACCTCTAAGAAATAATCGAAGTCAGCAAGAAAAAACAAACCCAGACCATTCTGTGGCTTCTAAGTGAAGGAATCCAGTTGTCTTATGTGTTGTAACTGACACGATTTGACATGCTCATTTTTTTTTTCAATCGTTGGATTTTGAATAATTGCTTCTTGCAGAAAGCCTATATTTTCTGTACTCTGTGGTTGCCAAGCTGTACTTGACTTTTAAAAGAGAGTCAAAGGAACGTATCCTTGTGAGAAATTGCTGCTTTGTGGGGTACAAATGAGAGGTTTCATGATCTTTGAAGCTAGGAAGGTCAAATCTGGCTTAGAAACCCCATCTCCAGGCTGCATTTTTATATTTTTCATTGCTTTGCTAAACTGAACTGTTCTTTTGTTGGAAGTGAAAAAAAAAAAAAAAGATGTAGTGGAGAGTTAGGGTTTAGATAACTGATTTTTCCCATCTGGCTCAGAAAGCAGAGTTCTCCTTGATCATTGCAGCCCAGGAGTTAGGCAGAATGGCAGACTGCTCCCACCCTAGGCCAGTGATTGGGGAAGATTTTGTCCCCCAGGGGACATCAGGCAATGTCTGGAGAGATCTTTGGTTGTCATAACTGGGGGTGAGGGGAGCGGTGCTCCTGGTGGTTAGTGGGTGGAGACCAGAGAGGCTGCTAAACACCCCTCACTGTACAGGACAGCCCCCCACGACAAAGGGTTTTTCAGGTGGAGAAATGCTGACTTGGAGAGATTACTTAGTACCAGGTGTGAAGTTTCTCGTTCTGCTGTTCACAGAGGGGTAGAGAACAGAATGTAGATCAGTGTCTTTCTTCCAGCAAAATGTTCTATTTGGCACTTCTTTTTTTCGGAGCGCTGGAATAAGAAACGAGAAGCAAGCTCCCCCTTGCAGGAGTGCCAGGGGGCCGATGGACACTCACAGACACAGCTGGTGTCACGGAACTTCAGCCTCTCCCTCCGCTGCTCAGCGAGCCATTGGCAAGACCCTACAGGCCTGGACTTACTTTCTTCCTGTATTTGTCAAATGTTTCATAAAATGCTTTTGCCCCAGGATCACTTTCTTCCTTTTTGTTGTTAAAAAACAAAACTTTCTTTTTTTTTGGTGAGGAATTATTCTTTAAGCCTTCACCTTTCTTGGAAGGGAAATACTTTGACAAATAGATTATCAAGTTGTCCAAAGTCACCATAACCTCTAGTCTGTTTGGAACCTTGCTGACATGGGAGTGTTTCTGTTTCCCTTAGCCCTGTCTGCAGGGAAACAAAATCGCTTTCACCGGTTTCCTAAAGTCAACATGTCCAAGCATTCTGGGGCCCAATTGTGGTCTGTGAACAACTGGTAACCCAGGTTGGCCGACTCCCCAGTTTCTGAGCCCTGCCCCCGACCCCATCATATGAGCACCAATGATTCTTGGGGCCTCTCCAGGAAGGAGAAAAGTGAATGAAGCACGTTTATGCTAAGCTGTTCATGTTGTAGCTGATGTCCCTCTTCCACTTTTTAACCAAAGGCTTAGAGAGAATGACACGAGCTGAAAGGGTGATTGTCCGCCATGTTTGTTTCAGAAGGTGGTGGTGGTGGTGGTTGGGTGGGACAAGACGTCATGGGACCTGGAGGTCTTCTGCATCTCCTTAACATTCCCAAATCCGCCCAACCCTGTTTAGCACTGTCATTATCAGCAAATATTTACTTTGCTAGCCAGTACTAATCACTATGAAAAATGGGAAAGTGAAGTAAGTGTTTTCTGCCATGTGCTTTGTTAGGACAGACTTTATTTAATTTTCAAAAAAAATCCTGTGAATGGAGAACTTTTATTATTTTTGTTTTGCAAATGAGGAAACTGAGGCTTAAACCAAGTCATTTGCTGAAGGTTACAGAGCTTCTTAGTAACTATGTCAGGATTTGAATTCAGGCAGGCACCTTGGTGTTTTCTAGATTCTGCCATATAGTAGGAGCTCAACAAATGTCCCTTGAGCTGAAATTCTGTCCACACACCCAAGCAAAAGCATACATATACATTTAACTTATAATTTCAACTACACATATGCAGAGCAAATCAATGATCAAATCTCCAGGATCTGCAGAGTATGTGAGATGGTGAAGGAGGCTCTCTCCTTTCTCTGAATGTCCAGAGGTGTGTTTTGGAAGTGAGAACAACTTACTCATTGAGTGATTCTGATCCTTAAAGATAATTTTCCATCTTGGGCCCTAAGTGGAAACCATCTGCTTTACTGTGGTTCTCAACTAGAGAAATAGGGACCTGGCTTGGCAACACTGGAAGAAATCCTTGTTAGGTGGCCCTTCTGAAGACATGGCTTGTCTCCAGTAGACACCAGGGTGCTGTAGAGTGGTGCTGTCTAACACTTTAGGTGGCTACTGGGCACGTGAAATGCGGCTCGCCTGAGTTAAGATGTGCAGTAGGTATGAAGTACACACTGATTTTGAAGACTTAGTACCAAAAAAAGTAAAATATCTCATTAGTAATTTTTTATGTTGATTACATGGTGAAATAATATTTTGGATAGATTAGGTTAAATAAAATATATTATGAAAATAAAATTAACCTGTTTCTTTTTACATTTTTAAAGGGCAAACAGACCATTTAAAATTACATATGTGGCTCTCATTATATTTCTATTGGACAGTGGTGGGCATGTGAGTGAGTTTTCAAGGAAAATATGACTATGTGTGTTAACTTTCTAACTTAACTCCCCCCACCTGACCCCAGATGAACACTCAACTTCAGTATGATTTTCAAAATATAAACCTATGGAGCAGGTGTTGTTGTATTTTTATAAATGAAAAATTCAGTGTTTTGGTGAGATTCGATTATTAAGGCAAATGCTTGCAACCGACAGTGATCAGACTGGGAGCTGAAATCCAGGTCTATGTGAAATCAGTCCTGGTTTCTTTCCCTTGTAATTTGTGAGAAGCGAATCCGGAGTAAAAGGGGAGGAAATACGGCCACAAGCTTCCTGATAGTTTTCTTATTACTGTACTTGCTGCAGTACAGAAGGCACACTGAATTCCAGTGAATTGGGGGTTCTGGTTGGCTGGTCTTCAGTTACTCCAGATTTCATGAAATATTTCATGTTTTTATTTCCTCAGAGAGGTTAGGGAGCGTAAAAGAAATAGCAGCTTTGACGATGACCACGTTCCCCTCTATTTTATTGAGATATAATTGACATGTAACATTATATGAGTTCTAAGCGTACAACATAATGATGTGATATGTGTCTATTGTGAAATGATTACAATACATTTAGTTAGCATCCATCACCTCACATAGTTCCAGTATTTTCTCATGTTGAGGACTTTAAAGATCCACTTTCTTAGCAACTGCCAAATGCACAGTGCAGCATTGTGAATTCTGCTCACCGCGTTGTACATCTCACGTATAGCACACCTTTTTTCCCCATTGTGGAACGAGAGTGTATCTGCAGTTCATCATCTGTGTATTCTTTAATCTCCGTCAGAAAGGACTCTGTTTTGGGGACTATGCCTCAATTTTGGTTTTGTTCCATGAGTGTTTAGAAGTTACAAGGGGTTTTCAGCTGACTTCGTCACGTTCCTGCTGCACCCTGGCTAAAGTGTGTGTCTGTGCAGCACAAAGAATAGCTGAGATTTGGCAGCTGTCCACGTCTATGGTATAGACCGAGTGGGTGGCCTTTCTTTTTATTTGTTGTTTTTCATCTCCAGCCAAATGTGAGCAGAAACTAGCTTTTTGTTCTATAATGTTTTGGACTGGGGTCTCGACTGCCAACCTCAAGATACCCACGCACCCATCCCTCTGTCAGTGCTCCATCCAGTCGTGTTCTCTACCCAAGCTATCAAAGCACGGGGGAAGTAGAGCCAGGGCCTTCTCCTTCTTTCAAGATATGCATGGTTTTGATTTTGGAACTATCAAAATTAAAGGCTGGAGAATGTATTTGAGGGTGTGGAACTTAATTCTCAGTATAATAGATGAGAAAAGGCTGTGGAAGTGGCCAGTGGCGGATGGGGGACTATCCCCCAGGGTTACTGCTCTCTACGCTGCCCATGTCAGCCCCATTTCCGAAGCAGGTGGTGTTGAGTTGGCCAGCTTTCGGCTCAGGCTGAACTGTAGGAGTAATGACGTCATCTTAGCATCCATGTCTGCGGTGATGCAGTGGAAGTCATGCTTGTCCCCCCTGCATATGTCACTTAGCTACAAGTTGCTAACTCAGGACAGATGGTTGAATAAAAAAGGGTGAAAATAAAGTCTGTATCTCCAGACTGTATCGCCCAACTTCCTCAACCCCAGACTGCCATCTTCAGCCAACTGACATTCCTGACTAAAGGTCGGGTGGCAAGGGAAGCACTGAATATGTGCCAAGTATGGCTCTAGATGTTTCATGTGCATGAACTTATTTAATTCTCACAGTGGCCCCAGGAAGTAGTTAGCCATCATCATCCCCACTTTACAGATAGGTAAACTGAGGCACAGAGCAAGGAATAAAATGGCCCAAAGTGACACAGGTAACTATCAAAGCCAGGATTATGGGTGCAGGCCGAGGCTGGTTTTAAAGTCTTTGTTTTAACCTCTACATTGCACTGTCCAGCCCAAGGAGCCCTCAGATATATTGGGTTCCAAACTGAACACCTGTCCGTACTCCTCCACCAGCCCCTCTTCTCACTGCCCCATTTCTCTAAATGGTTTCATCTCTCTCCTTGCCAGGGAGAGTCAAGGGGCTGAGGCTAAAACCTCCTGCTACTGACAAGTACTCAAAATGTTGCCAGGTCTTGTAGATGTTGCCCCCTCAGGAGTTTTTCAGTTCTTTCTGTTCCTTTCCATCACTGCAGGCTACGGCAAATCTCAGGTGCTGGTAACAGCTTTGGATCACAGACTGT
The DNA here is from genome assembly GCF_009834535.1 of Camelus ferus. NCBI lineage: Eukaryota > Metazoa > Chordata > Mammalia > Artiodactyla > Camelidae > Camelus > Camelus ferus. The sequence continues at coordinate 9,675,040 of NC_045706.1, forward strand.
TAAGGGGGAGGGACTTACAAGGGCATCAAGGCTCAGCCTCTTCCTTGCAAGGGAGAGAGATGTTGCCTCCAATCTTGCAAGAGCCTCCTGTCCAACCTGCCAGCCTCCTGTCTCTCTCCATCCCAATTCCTCCCATTCTGGCCAGGGAACCGGCTGCGTGAGGAACAACCCACAGCGCTTACGTAAATGTTTATGGTGGGTCCCATGCCAGCCATGCAGAAGCAAAACCCCTCAATGAAGCCTAGAGTCTCCATTTTTAATAAGTCCCCTGGATATTCTGATAGGCAGCTGGGTTTGGGGGTCACTTCCCGTTTACTCTCCCGTCAGGCCATCTCTGTCCCACGTGCACAACCTGGGCAGCCCTCTCTTGCCGTGTAATCAACACACCTCTTTGCTTGCCTGCCCCAAGCCCTCCACCTCATGGCCTGGGCAGCTTTTCCAATGTCATTTCCAGCTGCTCCTCCACGTGTCCCTTCTGTTTCAGCTGCTCCAAATCATACACCTGGGGGATGCTCAAGGATATTGTCAATAGCTGGCATCGTTCAGCCGACAGGGGGCCTTCGCTGAGCTCGGGAGCTTCCAGGCAGAGACCTTGTGAATGAGCGTGGGTGAGGCCTCACCAGTCAGACGAAATGATGTCTAGGAGCTCTGTAAGATTTGGGAACGCGTGTGCCGAACATAACCCCTTCTCAAGTGCTGTTTAGACATTGGTTTTTGACGACTGTCTGTGTTGTTTTTGCTCAGGGCCCAACTCCCTAAGTGGAAGGCAGAGTTTGTTTTAAATTCCGTTACTGCAGGACTGGGGAGTGTTCCACTCGTAGGCTAGAATCTCCAAGGAGCAGCATTCCTCTCTGTGAAGTCCTGCTCCGCACTCTTTGTAACTGGATGTGTCTCTGCCCCGGATCTTGGCTGCTCCCGTGATCTCCGTGCCCCTGGAGGATGTCCGTGAGATGCTGGTTCCTGGTTACCTCTCACAGCCCATTCTTTGGCCTCTGTTGTCATTTGTCAAGACTTGGACTTCATGACACAGTTCTGCGACACTGTCTGCTGATTGGCAGCAAACAGAGGCCTAGGAAGAAAGCTGTGACTGGCTTGTCAGAGGGTACCCCTACTTTCCTGCCCCCCCTTATATGTTGTATCTTCAAAGGCACATCAGAGATAGGACCCCTCTCTCCATATGCCCCTTTCTCTCTATCTGGACTCCCAAACACACAGGATACATGAAATCTGTGCATCGCATTTATTCTCGTGGGTTTTTTAATTTTCTTTTTTTCATATTCTTATTTTTTATTGAAGTGCAGTAGATTTGCAATGTTAGTTTCAGGTATACAGAAAAGCAGTTCAGTTATACGTTTAGTTTTAGTTTCTTGTCCTTTAGTTTCTGAATATAGTTCCCTGTGCTATAAGTAGGTCCTTGTTGTTTATCTATTTTATGTATAATAATTTGAATCTTTTAATCCAAACTCCTAATCTATCCCTCCCCCACCTTTCCCCACTGGTAACCACCATTTATTTTCTATGTCTGTGAGTCTATTTCTGGTTTGTAAATAAAATTTGTATTTTTTTTTTAGATTCTACATATAAGTGACATCATATGACATTTGTCTTTCTCTGTCTGACTTACTTCACTTAATATGATAATCTCTAGGTCCATCCATGTTGCTGCAAATGGCATCATTTCATTCTTTTTTATGGCTGAGTAGTATTCCTTTGTATATTTACCACATCTTCTTTTACTCCCATGTTTATTCATTTGTTCACTTGATTTTCATTGACGGCCCAGGTCTTCCTGCAGTCACCATAACTAGCTTTCTGCCTCGAAGCGCTCCTAAGTGAGTGTGATAATTCTCCTGCCCTTTAAAACCCATTTCTTCATTGAATAAAAAAAAAACTCATGTCTTCTTTTATCATGGGTTGAAATAAAAAAAAAAAGCATGACTATTGTGCTAAAAGCAAATGAAAACAACAACAATTTTAGACGGCACTCCCAGCTTCTGATAGTAGCCCCACCCCAGCCCTTCCACAGACTCCCCTAAATGTGGGCGGCTTCTCAGTGTGACGGCTGGGACTTGTTTCCTTCCCTCTGTGGCATCCACAGCTAACCGGCGACTGTTGTGGCCGAGGTGACCATCCTGCATCCAGCGCATAGCAGGCTCTGGTCAATGGCGGTGAGGACAGTTTCATTTTGTGGCCAGCCTTTCCCTGGGCAGACAGGTACTGGATTAACACATAAACTCAGAAAGGCTGCCTCGGGCCTCTCCCCTCTCTAGGGGTCTTTGTAACACTCTCTTGCTGTGTTTGTCCCATCTCCCAACTAGATGGGAAGTCCCTTGAGGATAGAGGTTATGCCCTTCTTATCTTTCTCACTTGCTTTGTTTCTCATGGAGCCTGGGACCATCCCCTCCACTACATGTGTTGAGATAATTAGAAAAATAGACATTTAAAAATTGGTGCTAGAATGCCCCCGAGATCCTGCCTAGTAGGAGCTGGGCTGCCTTCCTTACAATGATAGGGATCCTGTATTTTTCTTTCTAATATTCTCATTTTCTTAACCAGGAAAAGAAGCCACATATTTTTGGTGAGACAGGCTTGGCCCTCTGATGCCCGTGGGTGGTGACTCTCTTGCAGTTGTGATTTTTGAATCTGGAGTCAAGGCCATCTCATGGCCCTTGGGGACCTGGCTGCTGGGAACCTCCCCAGCTCCTTCAAAGGGGAAGAGCTTTGGCTACGAAAGGAAGCAGGGTTGACCTTGCCACCTTAGGTGGCACCCAGGATATCCCCATGGGGAGGCCCGCCTATGACCTTGACTGTGACCCCTGGCAAGACATTCGACACCTGTGCTTTACGTGCGCCACCTGTGCTCCAGGTGGCTCCCCAGGTGTGCAAGAGGGAGAGAGGCTGACCAGTGAGGGCTCTAGTAACTGAAGCAAGTTTCTGTGGCTGTTATCTCCTGCCAGGTTTTAAGGCAATGGAATGTCCCTCCTTATCCATCTCGTTTCTCTTGTATCACCCCAGAGCCCTGCACTGAACACGGTCTTTGGCATTTCAGAAAGACCTCACCCGGCACCCGGGGCTGAGGCTTATCTTAATGTCGGAGACTAACGACAGCAAACACTCATTACAGAACATTCAGCATGGGGCGTCTATCAGTTACTGTATTATTTACTTTTAATAATCCTTTGAAATAGATATTCTTGTGCCCCTTTGACCATGCAGGAAACTGAGGCTCAAATATTGAGCAATCCCCCTTGAGTCATATTCCTGGTAAGCAGCCAAGCTAGGATTTGAATCCGCATCAGCCTGACTCTAAAGCTCTTACACTTTTTTGGATACTTGACTTTAAAGCAAGTTAATACTGTAAACGATATTGCAAAAAAGAATGCTTCGTCTGCTAAAGAAAGCAAATGCTTCAGCAGCAGAGAAACAAAACTTATTGCTGGGCGATTGATATATTAGTTACAAATCAAATTACATTTTCCATAAAGGATTTCCTAAAGGAGCTCTGTGTGGCAGTGATGTTAGCGAAGTATGAATTATTTTAGGACTTGAGAGTTATTAAACTACTTGTCGTTAAAAATAATTGCTTATTCAGACTTTCTTTAATTCAGACGGGCAGTTTCCTGGAAGTAGACTGAGTTAGCATTCACTATCATTTGCTGATTCACTGGGCCACAGAAACTATCAGTTTGGCTTGCCAATAGGCTTATTTCGTCCTGGCTCTGTGTATCAAATGTGCTGATGGTTTTAGCTCCCCCCCACCCCCCATCAGAATTAAACTCATCCTCCTCCAGCTTGACCTCATCCACTGGTTTGCTAAGTTTTTATCTAGGAGGTGCCTGGCATGGAGCTGTATGCTCAGAGAGTATTTGTTGAAGAAATGAAGCCATGTGCTCATTTGTAGCATGAATCAAAATGTTGAACGGGACGAGGCTGAAATGTCTCAATGTCTTGGGTCCCTGCCTACATGTGAGCTTTGCTACAGTCACCAATGGCTGCTTGATGGCTAAACTCAAGTCTTTTCCCTCACCTCCATCCTTTCTCATTGACTGAGGTCCAAGACAAAATTTTCACCCTTTCCCCCCCCTTTTTAAGCCACCCTGTCTCATCTGTCTCCATCTCTTCTGGTTATCCCATCAGTGCTAGTGTTCTTCCCAGCTGCCCTCCTGGCCGCCTTCCCTCTGGGGGTCTGAACCACTCACGTGACTTCTGGGACCACATCTTGGGTGATGACTCCCAAATCCATCTCTCTTCCAAGTTTTGGAAACACATCCAACTACTTACTGAATGTCTTCTCCTGATTAGAAAGTTCTGCAGAAAAACCCCCAAAGCAAAAACCAAACCAAAATACCATTTTCCAAATCAATTTATCATTTCTTCTCTACCCTAAACTCTAGCCTCTGTATTTTAGCTTTTTAACTTGGTGAAAGGTATCACTAGCATTCTGGAAACTTCTAGAAACTTCATATTGTCCCTCTCTGCTCTCCCATTCCCTTCAGGCTTGTCACTAAATCCCAGAAATGTCCCACAAAGCCCACCCTTCAACGTCCTGGATTCTGCCTCCATTCTCTTCTCAGTCAAGTTCATCTTCCACAGGCTGCCAGACTAGAGCACCACGTGACAGCAGAGTGGGCCGTAGCCTTTACCAGTCTCAGTCAGTGGTTGCTCTGGGTCTCCTGCAAACTTGTTAGTGATTGGAGGAGCTATTGCATCACACGTTCAGACTGACAAGTGAAGAAGTGGCTTCCAGTTGGGCATAAACAGCCCAAGACACAAAAAACAGGTCGGCACCCCTGGGCTGGCCTCTCACCTTGTCGCTGTGCTGTGGCCCTCAGATCAGTATCCAGTAAGCAGTGTGGTTGGAGGAGGGTCCCAGGGGTGCTTGCAACCTGCCACATTGAACCTGAGCCCTTATCTCTGGTTGTTCAAAGGGTCTTCCTGGTGTAACTTTTTTTTCTCTTTGGTTAAAAGTGTTGTATTACTACTGTATGTACGAATGTGTGTGTGTAAGTTAGCACATATGAATGTGAGTGTGTGAGTGTGAGTGTGCATGTCTGAGTGTGTGTGTGAGTCTGTGTGTTTTAATCAGCAAATTCATAATGAGCAAAAAATGAGGAAAATGTAACCCACGTGGCCTGGAAGAGAGAGAGACTAGGTCAAAATAAGACTGGGATTTAATCCATCAGCAAAACTCTAATGCTTTTAAATAAGAACCACTGGAAACAGTCACTCCTCTGCTTAAAAATGTTGGTTTTCACTCCTTGTTGTCTGCAGGATTGAGTCTGACCCTCTGTCCTGGGGTCAGTCTCTGACATTGGACCTTGTGCAATCCCCAGCCCTCCCAGGCCCTCCCAGCCTGACCTGCAGCCATTCCCCCCATCGTCTTTGGACAGGGAATGGCTCTCAGGACTCCGTGCCGTGACTGTCCTGTGAACACTTTGCCCTCCTTTTCCACATCCTTGTTCACCTTCGCTCAAACACCAGCCCTGCTGTGAACATCCCCTGGTTCCTTGTCAGATGAAATATTGGAGGGCCAGTTGAATTCAAATTTCAGATTAACAACCCATAATTTTTCAGCATATGCCCCCCAATAATTTAGTCATTGTTTGTCTGAAATTCAAAACGAACTGCGTGGCCTGTGTTTCCATCTGCGATATCTGGCACCCTGACTTTTTTTTCAATTGAAGTACCATCAGTTACAATATGTCAATTTCTCATGTACGGCACAATGTCCCAGTTGTATGTATACATACACATATTCGTTTTCATTAAAGGTTATTCCAAGATATTGAACATAGTTCCCTGTGCTGTACAGCAGAAACTTTTTTTAAAATCTATTTTTATATTTAGTGGGTAACATTTGTAAATCTCAAACTCCCAAATTTATCCCTTTCCACCCCCTTTCCCTGGTAACCATATGATTGTTTACTATGTCTGTGAGTCTGTTTCTGTTTTGCAGATGAGTTCATAGTGTCCTTTTTTTTTTTTTTAGATTCCACATATGAGTGATATCATGGTATTTTTCTTTCTCTTTCTGGCTTACTTTACTAGAATGATGCTATCTAGGTCCATCCATGTTGCTGCTAATGGCATTATTTTATTCTTTTTTATGGCTGAGTAGTATTCCATTGTATAAATATACCACATCTTTATCCAGTCATCTGTTGATGGACATTTAGGTTGTTTCCATGTCTTGGCTATAGTATATAGTGCTGCTATGAACATTGGGGGGCACCCCAACTTCTTATGTTCCTTCCACCTCCATGTCCCCTAGAACGTTGCACACAGATCTCCTAGAGCCCCTCTCACACGGTGGTGATTTATCACTTTGCCCACTGTCTTCCCTACCAGTACGTGTATCCTTGAGGCAAGAACTGTGGCCATCCACTCGCTCACTCAGTAAACATTTCTCAGTCATGTCCCACCTGTGAAGCTCTAAGACGGGTGCAGGTTCCAAGGTCTGTGAGATCAAGGCCCTGCACTGGAGCAGGGATGGGCAAACCATGGTCCTAGCCCACATCCAGCCTGCCGCCTGTTCTGTTGGGACCGTGGACACTGCCGGGCTCATTCATTTATGTGTTGTTTGTGGCTGCTTTCACACCACAGTGGCAGAGCATGTGGCCTCTTGGCCCGCAAAGCCTGAAATATTTACTATCTGGCCTTTTACAGAAGAAAAAAAAATTGCCCTCCTGGTCGAGAGGATCTTACTGTCTAGAGGAGAGAGACAGACGTAAACAAATAAAAGCAAATTCATCTTTCATCTCTGAAGCCTCGTATATATCAATGTGTGGTCTGGGACCACCTATCTAAGAATCACCTGGAGCCTCACCCAGCTGATCCTGATTTCTGAGCCCGGGGACTCTGCCCTGCTAACAAGGCTTCCTGGTGATTCTTCACACTGCAGCCTGAGCATCGCTGTCCGGGTGCCTGCCACCCTGTCTGGTGCGTGGTGAGCCCTGATAAAGGTTTGAGTGAGCAAAAAGTATCTGTTTGTTGATTGCATCTCAATTCTGTTAAAAAAGAAAAAAAGCCACTGGCATTGTTTATTACCCACAGTGATAATTTCAGCCTGTACTGCTGTCAGTGAACTTAGGAAAACTGACCACTGGTCCAGGCACGATGTGGCTGGGCGACCTCCAGAGAGAATGCACACAGAGACCGTTCTCCTCAACTCTCCTGAGCAACTTCTCACTCACCCCACGGGGTGGTGGCTGCTGACCACTTTTGAGCAGTGGTGCAGAGCCATCCTCTAGTATGATGGCCATCTTCTACCTTGGGGTCCTTTGCCCGGAGCCAACGTGGACAGCATCACTCACAGTCACGTAATCAAAATAAGCTAACGGGTTCCTTCATGTCCCCAAGCTCAGAAAATGCTCTCTTTGTGGTGTGATGTGAGGGGCCGACAGAAAATAAGTAAGAGTGAATTCAACCCATTAGGATTTGGAAGGCAAATGTTTCCCAGTGAAAATAAAGCCTGTGACTATATGTTGAGACAGATGTTCACACTTGCTACTCTTGTTAGAGTCCTTAAGAAAATAAATTCAAGATAAGAGAACCAGCCAGGGGCGTTCCTGGGGCCTGCTCATTCCTGCCTCTTCAAGCTCCTGCAAACAGCACTCGGGCACAAAGGGAATAAAATATGGAAATAATTTTCCGGTAATTCCACCTAAATTTTCTTGGGGTAGCCAAATAATTGAGGCAAATGGATTAAAAAAAAAACCCTCAGATTATCTCTGTAATTAAGTACTTTAATGGCTCTCTTTATTTCACATACAAAGATCCAGACAAAACGTTCTGTTGATGTGTTGGTGAGAGTGGAAGTATTTGGACCACATCCTACATGGATAGCAATGTGTAACGTAAACTCAACCAGTTCACACTTGTTTCTGCTGTTTGGCTTTAGTGCAGCCACACAAAGGAGTTTAACTGCAGTCATCTTAAGGGAATTGAAATGTCTGTGCTTCATTGGATGCTACAAGTTTCCCTGTGATGGACATCAGCGTTCCTACCCCATTCTCTTCATTTGATACATGAAGTTATAGGTTGCAGACATGTTTATGTGAGTGATTGATAGGACGTATTTTAAATGAAATGCCATTGCATGAGCAATTTGGCTTTGGGGTATTAAAGTCAATGAGAACTTTCTCTCTGACAAGATTTGGAGGAAAAAACAATGCCCAAAATATCACTATACTTACAATCTTTGGATCTTTTTTTAAAATCCGAACAACCTAGGTAATTCTATACTTTATGATTTCTTGGCTTGATATATTCCATGTTGTTTAAATGTATTCTATTCCAAGCAGTTTATGCTGTACTGCATCCCATATATGATCTTATTTGATAAAAAAAAAAACCTCTCTATGCTTAGTTATATTTTCATATTCAAATGCCCAGCATGATTTAAAAAATAAATTCTTAATAACTTAATGCTTCTTTCTTTCGGTGTTTCTGTCATTTGTAGAAACACACCAGGGGGAGAAACCTAAATTAAAAATCGTCTTCTCACACTTTTTTTTAGAACGGAGCCTTAGAATTGGTTACTAATTGCACCAGCATGGGGCTTATTAGCTGGTTAAAGCCCTATGTACATAAATCGTTAAAGGAGGCCAAGTAAATTTTATGTGCAAATCTGAGGTTTACTGAGAAAAAAAAAAAATCCTCACTTAGGTAATCATGCCGAGAAGGGATCAGGCGTGGTTATACATTTAGAACACAAAATAAATATAAAAATCAAGTCCCCTACCACTCAGCTGTTTTATATTAATAAACCTCCATCCATCCTAAATTGCTGGGAAAGCTGGCCAGATGTTTGAAACCCACCCCACTTGTCACCTAGGTCACTCCTGCAGGAGTTGCAATTTAGTTAATTTCACTACTACAGTAGCTTGATATAATTAAAGACTCACTAGGGTGTGTTTTAAACACTATTAAGTCATTACGGGTTTTTAGGGGACCAGGAAGTTCCTTCACTGCAGTAAAGAGGGCAACGTTCTCTTAACACAAAGAAGCCAACGGTCCGTACTTTAAAAAGTAGGAGTTAAGGTACTGAGGGGTGAAATGCGATTCTCTGACATCGGTTATGGACATCAGTACAGAAGCTGCAACATGCACGGTGCTTTCTTTCCCTCCCTTGATCGAAGGAGAGACCTGGCAGAGCCAATAAAACTGTGCTGGGTTAATCAAAGCAATCAATTATGTCAGAATTGCATTTTTAAAGGTGCTCTAAAATTTTTCTTTCTTTTTTGTTTTTGGTGCTAAAGTCTGCTTCTGAGCCCCATTTACCTAATTCCTGAGAACACAAAAGGCACAGTAAAGGATTTTTCCCACCGAACCAGTTTAAAATAACATAGAAATTGCTCCACAAATCTTTCAACAGCTCAGTCCTGTGAACAAAATACGAGGCAATTGGAGGAAATCAAGGGCTGAATGAGACAGTGAGCAACCAGGTTGCTAACGAAACAACAAAAAATAATAACCCCAGAACGCACTTAAATGGATCGAGTGGATCAGAGAGTGGATCACTCTGAACCCCCTTTGCTGAGGAGGGCCAGGCCCCTTTCAAGATCCGTTTTGGTTCAAACAGCCTGTGACCAGGATGCTTTCTACCCTGCAGAGTGGGCCCGACTTCACCCCTGGAGCACCCCCAGCACCGCGAGCCCTTTCAACAACCCCTCTGGGGCAGCAGGGAAGGGTGTCTGTGAAGATCTTCCATGTGCTCCGTGATCGTTTATTTGAGTTTGTTTTTACTATGTAAGTACGACAGCAGTTAACAATCAGATTCAGAGACAAGTCTCATAAATCAGGACAACAGCCTCGAAACTCCCTCTCCCTCTGTTCTGGCAACAAGGAGAGAACAGGGCACCGAAAGAAGGTGTTGGGTTGCTCTCGAAGAGCTGTTTGGGGAACCCCAAAGTTGCCATCAATGCATTATGGCGAGATGTTGATGACGGGTGAGAGTGAGGTGTGTTTGGAAAGAGTTGGGGCCAGTCTGGGCAAGGGTTGGATTGTGCCAGGCTACCCTGGGGACAGAACACTTGTTTGTCCAGTTCTGGAATGTTTCAGGCACTTTGAAAAAGCCCACCGAGAGGGGAGAAAAGATCCAAAAGAAAGTCACAGAACTGTGATGAAGGCTTCAAGAGCAACAGGGCTGGCTTATTCAAGGTCAAGGATGATTTGCTCAAAGTCTGGCTATCGGTCACTATCAGCAGGAAGTATTTAAAGGGCCCAGGTAGATTGGTTTTGTTTAGGGGAGAGGCAGGGTGAATACCATGAATTATATCATTAGGCCTAGGAAGCTTTGGCTTAGCAACCCTCTAACATATCTGAATGAAAATCCAACTGGACCCAGGATTAGCTGAGGCAAAATAGGGAAATCTTGTCCCCTGAGTGCTGGCCTTGGGCTAAATCCACCTCGCAGACATTGTGCGGCTGTCATAAAGAAGAGCAGCCTGATCTAATTGGAACCTTGATTTCCGACTTGATCCAATTAGCATGCCTGGTTTGCTGAGGTCCTTTGGGGACTGGAAGGAGTCTAGTGACCAGCGGCAATGGAAAGTTCCTGTTCTGAGCTGGAAGTAAACCAGATGTTGTGTGTGCGACTGGCTGTCAGCGTTGATCTCGGTTCACATGAGGATGGCTTCTTGCAGATGTGTGGGCTAATCAAAGCCAACTGGCTGTCTGGCTTTAAATAGATCTGGTCGTCCTGCCTAGTCCCCAACACCCACCATAAATGATTCAGCCTTTAAACAAGTTTAATTGTAGTTCAAGTTAAGGATTCATCCATCTTTGACCAAGAACCCACTATGTGCCAGGCATCATTGCCAGGCGCTGGGGATACACGAGATAGACTCCTCCTTAACAAGGACTTTGAGGCATATATGGCTTTGCCCTGCTTCTCCAACCAGATCTTATACCACTCCACGCCTTTTTGGCTGTAGTCATGCTGGCCTCAGGGCCTTTGCATATGTTGCTCTCCCTTGGAATGTTTTTCCTCTTGCTCATCACATAGCTGCATCTGTCCCATCTTTCAGGTCACAAATGCCTTTCTTGACCAACTCTTCTAGAGTAGATTTTCTACCCAGTGATCCAATAGACAGCCATAGTAATAGTAACTATTACATCTTAACCCTATTCACCTTATTTTTTTCTTGATAGCCCTTACTACAATTTGTAATTATTTTATGTATGCTTATTTGTCCAGCAGAGCATATTGGTTAAGAGTGTGAGCTTTGAGGTAAAACTGCCTGAGTTAAAATCTTAACTCTCAGTCCTTGGCACTGTATCTTATCCTCAATGCCTGAGTTTCTTTCTTTCTTTTTTTAAAATTAATTTTTTAACTGAAGTATAGTCAGTTTACAATGTTGTGTCAATTTCTGGTGTACAGCATAATGTTTCAGACCTACATATATATACATATATTCCTCTTCATATTCTTTTTCATTATAAGTTACCACAAGATATTGAATACAGTTCCCTGTGCTATACAGTATAAACTTGTTGTTTATCTATTTTATGTAGAGTAGTTAGTATCTGCAAATCTCAAACTCCCAGTTTATCCCTTCCCACCCCCTTACCCCACTGATAACCATAAGTTTGTTTTCTATGTTTGTGAGTCTGTTTCTGTTTTATAAATAAGTTCATTCCTGTCTTTTTTTTGGGGGGATTCCACATGTAAGTGATATCATATGGTATTTTTCTTTCTCTTTTTGCAATGTCTAAGTTTCTTAATCTGTAAAATGGAAATGGCAACAATAGGGTTTTTTATGTCAGTTTAATTAAATCTTTTAGTTAATGGTCCCACATTTCTCTCTTTTACTTTGAACTAACTGATTAATAAAACATTAATATAGCAACACATAGAGACAGACTGCATTAATGTACAGACTGTATTAAACTCAAAAACTTGTATTTTTAGACTATGACTATTAAAGTAACTATATATCTTTATTAAATGGAGCAATTTACAACTATAAAATATGAGGAGGAGATTTTGCTTGCCTGTAAAATATATAAAAATAGTTCTGAATTAGGAAAAGACAGTTACCTTCCAAGCTCACAAAGCGTAGCCTGAGATTTACGTGGTCAGTGGACCCATATGTGTAAAACAACTGAATTCAGATGGTTCAACTTAATCTCTGAAAAACTGGCCATTTCTAGGATTTAATCATTTGCTAGTTCAACATAATGAGAGGAGACCAGGTAGTTAACACTTCTAAGATACAGCAGTGTTAACGACAAGGATGAATTATTGTAAACTGTTATGGGAAGTGTGATGAGTAGCTTAAAGCAGAAGAAAATATATTTTTTTAAAGCATTATAAAGGAAATGGAGTAAGTTGTTGGCAATAGATAATGTTTTACAAGAGAAGACATATGTTTTGAAGCATTAGTGAAAGGTGGATCTTGTGGTGAAAAGCAGCATGTTAGTTGAGAGTGGAGTTTTAATTAATGTGGTTAGCATGTGATAATACGGTGGCTGTGGTCGTGGGAATGACATGACATATTTCCAGTACTCTCACTAGCAATCTAGAACTTCTTTTGTTCCCTAATGAGAGTATTTTAAATAATCCATGTTGTGACTCCTGAATGGTGCATTTATCATCACAGTGTCAGATAATGAGACTAGCGTTCCCTCACCATTAACTCTCTGATAACCGCTACCATTGGTGGCTGGTGTTCTGTTGAATTAAGGGGTCTGGTTAACTGAATTACCATATGTACCCGGTATAGATTCTGAATATTCAGGCTTGCACCCCATAAAATTCATGGGACATTAAAGCTGTGCTGAATAGAATTTCATTTTTAACTCAGAAATTATGTAAGTCTATTATAATGTTTTATACTCACCACTCTGAGCACCAGTGACCATTCTGATGATGCAGAACTGGTTGGTAGGTCATTCCAGTTGATGTCTTGGACAAACCTATTGTTCCTAGACTAGATACAGGTTTAATAGTGATGGAGTAGTTCACACTTAGTGAGAGCTTTTCATGGGTCAAGCACTGATCTAAGTCCTTTATAGGTTGAATTCCTTTAATTGGCACAGCAACCCTTTGGGATAAATACTAATATTAGCCTCATTTTACACATGATGAAACTGGGGCCCAGGGAAGTGAAGTAGCTTGTGTAATGTCCCTCTTTATAAGTGGAGGTGCTGGGGTTGGAACCCACGCAATCTGGTTTCAGAGTTCATGTCTTTAAATCACTACACTATGCTGATCTTTGGTGGGTGTGACCATTTTGGCAGGGGTATGTATGTGGGGGAGTTGGATGAAAAAGTTCCTTGAATGTTAGAAAAACGTAATGATGATGTGTGTGTATTCCCATTTTCACATGACATAGACGTGTATGTGTGTATGGTTTGCATGGGCCAGACCTTCACCTCAAATGGGACTTCCACCCCTTACCTTCAGTCTAGAAATCCCAAATTAGTTATTAAAGTCTTTGGGTTAAGTGTTTCTCTCCTCTGGTGATTTTTTTTTTTTAACCAAAAATACTCTTGGAGGATAAACAATTTGTTGTGAATTAAAACTTCAAATGCCCCAAGATAATTAGTTTTTTTTCCTGTAGTTTTATTTATTTATTTATTTTTGTCTTTTAACATTTTACTGCTTTATTCTCATTTCTGAATCAGTAAAGACTCTACAAATTTCAAACACTGCAGAAATATTTTACTTAGGAAATGAGCTTCCCTCATAATCCCATATATTTCTCTTTCTCATACTGATATGTAGCTATATATTTATCATGTATATGGCTTTTTAAATTTATTTTTTATTTATTCTTTAAATTTATATTTACAAAAACAAAGTCATACTTAACATACTGTTTTGTGACTTGCTTTGTTTTTCTAACATTTGAACATCGTCCCTGCCACACTCATGCACCTACTGTATTTATTTACTTTTTTTTTAACAACTCCATTGCAGGCTCTCGTTTATGGATAGATAATCATTTAATTCCCTTGATGGACAAACTCAGGTTTGCGTGTGTTGTCAGGGAAATCCGTGGATTAGGTGTTACATTTAGAAGATCTTTTTCAATTGATCTTGGCCCTTAACCTGTATTTATTTTTTAAATTAATAGACTTTATTTTTTTAGAGCAGTTTCAGGTTCACAGCAGAATTGAGCGGAAAATACAGAGTTCACCCATAGCCCTCGCCACCCACACATATATACTCCCCTACTCTCAACATCCCTCATCAGTGTGGCATATTTGGTACAATCGATGAACCAACATGGACACATTATTATCAACCAAAGTCCATAGTTTACATTAGGGTTCACTTTTGCTGTTGTACATTCCAAGATAATTAATTTTTGAATTGAATTTCTTCTGTCTGTGAAGCACTCTTTAAAAGAGGTATCTTGAGACTTCAGACAAATACTTCTAAATTCATTAGGCTGAGTCTCATTGTAAACTTTAAAACCATAATTTTAAAATTAAAAAATCTAAATTATTTCACTCTTGTTATAGGCTATAATATATATGTTATATATATTATAATATAAAGGAATCAAAATAATCCATCCTCTCTCTAAAGCTGGTTTGCAAATATTTGAGAAATTATGATGCGTATCAATTGTCAGCACAGATTAAAGTATTGTTATTTCATAGAGTGATGGCTACTTTCTCTATGTTTGAGCATTTCCAAGTATATTTTTATTGAAGTGGAACATATATAAAAAAAAGTAAGTCATAAGTACATAGTTTGATCAACTTACACAGAGTGAAGACAGCTATAACTCGTACCCAGGTCAAGAAATAGAATGTTACCAACCCTCCCACCCCTCCAGAAGACCTCCTTCTTGCCTCATGGTCGGCAGACCCTCCAAAAATCAACTAGCCTGATTGCCAGCACCACCAATTAATTTTGCTTGATTTTGAGCTTTCTACAATGGGATTCATACAATGTATGTTCTTTTGTGTATGACTTCATTCTGATGGTGAAATTTATTCCTGCACTTGTATATAGCAGTATCTTTTCATTGCAGTGAAGTATTCCATTTGGGGGGTTAGTCCATATATGTTAATTAATAAATAGGTATTCTCTATATTGATATTTATATCTGTATCTATATCTAACTATAGTCAAATTAGTTCATTATTTTGTTAAGATCTCCTATGCTATACTGATAGTTTATCTGTTACTTTCAGAAGATCTTTTCTCATTGATCTTGGCCTTTAACTTGTGTATTTTTTTTAATTAATAGACTTTATTTTTTAGAGCAGTTTCAGGTTCACAGCAGAACTGAGCAGAAAATACAGAGTTCACATATAGCCCTCCCCACCCACACATAGATACTCCCCTACCCTCAACACTGAGAAAGATGTGATAAAGTCTCAATTATAATCTCTATCAGAGTCTACAATGATTATGGATTTGAATATTTCTCCCTTTAGGTCTGTTGATTTTTGCTTTCTATATTTGAAAATATATTGTTAGATCCATACAGATTTATAATTATTATATCTTCCTTTTAGATTGATACTTTATCCTTGTGAAATTGCCCTCTTTAATAATGTTACTTGCCTTAAAGTCCATCTTATCTAATGTTAGTATGTATCTACTTTCATTGGCTGACTTTTGCATAGTATATTTTTTCCAACATTTACTATTTCTGTTTCCCTGTATTTATACTTATATTTGAGGACACAGAAGATATTTTTTATATGTAAGATATTTTATATATGTATATATAAAATATATTATATAAAAAAGATATATATCTTTTAATGGAAGTTTGTAGGACATTAATACACTTAATTTATCCCCTTCCCTCCTTTTTACTGTTGTCATACATGTTACTACCCAATCTTTATATTTTTATGAGTTTATTTATATATATATATATAATTTTTTTTATAGGTTTGTATATTTACTTAGGTTTACTCATATTACACAAGTGACCCTTTCCATTTCTCTTCATTTCTTCCTACATTGCTGGGTTTCCATCTGGGATCACTTTTCTTCTGTGTAAAAACAAAACAAAACAATTCCCTTTAGTATTTCCTGTAATACAGGTCTGTGAGTGATTAGTTCTCTTAATTTTTGTTATTCTAGAAATGTCTTTATTTTGCTTTCAATTTTTGAATCTTTATCGAGGTGTCAGTGACATACAGTAGAGAGCACAAATCTTAAGTTTATAGCTTAATTCATTTTTATATATGTACACACCTGTGTAACCACCACAAGATCAAGATGTAAAACATTTACAGCACCTTGGTAATCTTTTTCTGCCATTCCGAGTCAGTAACTGCTTGCCCGGAGGTAACCACTACTCTGACCTCTAGATGAGTAAGTCAGATTAGTTTTACCTATTTAAAAATTTTAATATAAATGGAATCATATCAGGTACTCTTGTTTCTCCTTTCTTTTGCCTAACATTGTGCCTCGGAGTTTCATCTATGTTGTGTGTACAGCAGTGGGTTTTTAAAATTATTATTGCTGTATAATATTCCATTGTATGACATTACCATATTTTATCTGATCATTGGGTCATTTGGTTTATTTGCAGTATTGGCTGTTATAAAGAGTGCTACCTTCATCATTCTGGCTTAAATCTTTGGAGGACATAGTGCACGTCTTTTGAGTACATAGCTGGAAATGAAAGTCCTAAATCATTGGGTACATGTAGCAAAAAAGATAATGTGTCTTTTTTCTTCTCCCCATTTGCTTTAAGATTTTCTGTTTGTCTTTGGTTTCAGCTGTTTTATTGTAATGTGCCTAGATGTGATTTTTCTTTGTATCTACCCTACTTGGGTTCACAGCATTTCTCGAAACTGTGGCTCGATGCTATTTTTCAGTTTTGGAAAATTCTCAGCCATTATCTCTTCAGATATTGCTTCTGCCCCATTCCCTTTCTTCTCCCCTTCTGGGACACTAATTACATATATTTTAAACCTTTTCATCATGCCCTATATGCCTTGCATACTATTTTCTGTACTTTCCAACTCTCCAGTCTTCAGTCTTGGCTATTTTCTGTTGTGTTTCTCAGTCCTCCATTTCTCTCTTCAGCTGTGTCTACTCTTTTGTTAAAGTGCTCTATTGAGTTCTTAGTTTTGGTTATTCTGTTTTTCTAGAATTTCCATTTATTTCTATCCTAGAATTTCCACCCTTTAATACATTTCAGTTCTATTTTCTTGAACATATATTACAGTCATTTTAAAGTCTGCATCTGATAACTCTAGTATCTGGGTTAACTGTAGCCTGTTTTCATTGCAAATTTTTTGTCTTGGTTCTGTTTCTTGGGTGATTTTACACTAGATGCTAGGTATATCTGTATGAATTTTGCAGAGTTTTTGCATACTGTTTTCTTCCTCCAGAGAGAATATACCCTATCCTTAGGTAAGCTGCAGAGAGGCAGGTTATTTCACTCCAGTCAGGGACCAAGGTGACCCAAGTCTACTTTAGAGCCTTTGCCATGCTTGGTCCTCTCCTAGTTTGTTCCTACTCCTAGGATGTCATCCTCCGGCCTTCTTAAATGAATGCGTGGAATTTTTCTCAAAGCTCCCACTCTTTAGTGGGTCTATGACTCAATTTTTTTTTGGTCTTTTGATCACTTTGAGATAGCCACAAAGTCTGTTCTGCTCTTAAACCCCTTCCTGCTTGGCTTCTTAGCTTCTCTTTCTGTGCAACTTATTGAAAAAACGCTTCTAGGAGAAATCACTGCGAGTTGGGCTCAGTCCTCTGTACTTTGCTTTTCTGTGGGATCATGCCCCTCAAACTCTGGCTGCCTTGGCAACCCTGAGCTCCAAGTTCTGTCTCCCTAGCTTGTGGGATTGCCTAAATTCTGCTGGCTTCTCTACGTCTCAGCAGCCTCTTTCTCTTTGCTTCTCAGGTTCTTGCTTCAAGCCAAATGCTGGCAAATGCTCCAAGGAGAAAAGAGGTGAGCAGAAATTTGGGATCACCTGAATGAACTTCCCTTCCCTCTGAGTCGCCCCTTCTCAAGTCCTGGATGCCTTTGCCAAGTTCTCTGATGCCTCTAGACAGACGGTTTTGGTATGTTACCCGCCTTCTCTCCTGCAGAGATCTGCTTAAGTTATTTCATCAGGGCTGAAAAGCTTTTTTTTTTAAATTTTACCATTTTTAAATTTTAAGAAACAGATGCAATATTCTCCAACCAACCCCGAGGAAGAAAAAGAAAGCAAAATTTAATAAGATAGAGCATAATATGACTACTTTTATAATTTCTTCACTATCTGTTGTGATGTATTATAGCTTCTGGAATTTCTTAATGTAAATTACCTATAGGGGAGATTCTGTCTTGTTATTGTTTATGTTACGATAGAAAATGAAAGATTAAAATCTTACTTAAGTATTCATCTGAGTGACAGATCCCTGCCATCTAGAAATGCTGATATTACTACAGTGAGGTCACTGGATGTGGGAAAGGCTAGCACTGTGGCTAAATAATTCACCTCTATCTCAATTTTCCATATGCAAGTGTACTGAGGTGGGGGCACTGATGTCATTGATGGGCGGAAATGAGCTCTGCTGCTTGGAATCAGCATGGCCTTTCTTTCTGAAATATGAAAATCTCAGTGGCCCAGGGGGTCTACAGCTGTCAATCACTTCTTCACTCATCAGAAAGAGAAGCTCCATTTAAATGGACAGCATTTTAAAAACTGTCAAATAAGAGCAAAAAGGGCAGGAGTTAAATCTGTCTTGCTCAGAGGGCACCTCATCTTTAGAAAATGCCTTCTTCAGATTTAGTGAAGGAAAAATACGGCCATTTTTCCACTCTTCATTCTGTTGATAAGTATTATGTACTTACTACGTATATTCAGGCGCTCTGAGGGGTACATAGGAACATACAACGTGATCCAGAGCCACTCCGGCAATGCCACACTCTAGGGGGTAGCCAAGACGTAGCGCACAAGTCAAAGCAGTCTGCTGTTAAGGGTGAAAATAATTTCTATGGAAGGTGAGCACTGTGGGAGGTTGGCCAAGAGGGAGATCTTGGAGATGTGGAGGGATCTGGGAGGCCTTCTGGGGGAGGCAAGTCTCATTGACGCCAATGTTCGGCAGCTCTTAGCCTCTGTTTCCGGGGATGAAATGGTGCCCATCTCTGCTTCATAATTTCCACTGGCTCTTTCTTTCTCCTTCAGTTCTGTGGTCTAAGCCAGATTTGACAACAGCTGCCACTTTAGCATTCTGTGGTTTATTCCTGGGCGAATTTCTCCCAGTGCAATTGGGTGTTATGGGACATCTTCCCAGGCCTTTTCTGCTTTGGACCTTTGCCATCCAGATTGAAGACTCACCTGCAAGCAGCTCCCTGCACCACACCGTGGCTTCTTTTTGGCAGTCAGCAGTTGCCAGAGGATGCATGAAAAGGCAGGGGCAATCCCAGAGAGTCAGGACCTGAGCTGCTTGGGTGCCATTGCTCAGAACTTTGAAGGGGCTTCAACAAATTAGTGGCATTGAGAGAAAATTCTCTTTAATCATTTCCTCCCTTTTTCATGTTGGCTCTGTGAACTTTCCAGCAGACAGCGGCCAGAACTTTATGGAAACCAAATGATAGGTTATTTGAGAGAAATAAAAGATAATTGATTCAGAAGATCAATTCATCTCTTCCCTGTAGTTCAGTAGAGAGAGTTTCTCAGCCCCCTTGTCCCTCCTTGCGGTCTAAAGGGGGTTTGTTATTTAAGGCTGAAATTAATTTGCCAAGTCATTTAGCCTCACAAATACATATTTTTTTTAATAAGTTCAGGCTTCAATAAGGAGGCATCCTGTATGTAAAGAGAGGGCAATAAGCAGGATATGAGGGAGGTGGAATGGAGACCCCAAGTGAAAAGCAGAGACCAGGTGAGGCTCCTCATTGTGGATGGGATTCTCCAAGGTCAAGCACATCATTGAGGACACAGCAGGGATTCATGTTGTTCCGTTGACTGAGTTGCATTCTAAGATGTGATGGTCTTCTGCTCTCACTTACATACCTCACCTGCCAGAGACTGAATGCCTCCCTGTTTTATTACCTGCCTTGGAGAGCTGTTAGAATGAGGGCTGCAGCACTCAGAAAATTCTCAAACCCATCACCATCTCTACATCCCATGGAGCCTTTGGGGACAGGATGGAAAAATGGGAGCCAAATACAGTCTGAGAATACATATCCAGTTGAAGAACACCCACTGGTTGGTAAAAGTCAGCTGAATCTTACTGAAAGGAGGTCTCCAGAGTATGCAAGCAGTTTTAGCTTCAGTCCTTGATTTTGCTCTGTTTAATATTTTAAATAATGATTAAGAGGAAGACAGTAATAATGTGAGTGCTCAGATTTATTCTGTAAAGGGCCACAGAGAATATATTAGGTTTTCTGGTCTCTGTGACCTTGGTTGCATCTGCTCAACTCTGCTGTAGTTCAGAAGCCACTATGGAGAAGGTGTAATAAATGTGTATGGCTGTGTTCCAATACAACTTTATTTTTGGATGCTGAAATTTAAATTCCATATCATTTTCACTCATCATGAAATACTGTTCTTCTTTGAATTGTCCCCTCCAGCTAACTAAAACTGTGAAAGCCATTCTTAGCGCATGGGGTTGTACAAAAGAAGACGGTGGGCTGGGCTAGCTGTGTGGGTGGAGCTTGCTGTCCCTTGGAGCAGACAGTAGGATGCTTGGAGGGATTCTGCCTATAGCTGATGATAGAGTCAAGATCCCCACGAACTTTGAGCAACTTAAATGATGGACCAAACATACAACAAAATGTGATGGGACTCACACACTCAGCATTATTCATTCAGCACCTACTGGGTCAAGCATTGTTCTCATCATTGGCAGCATGATAGTAAACCACATGGCCAAGGTCCTGCCCTCAGGAGCTTGTATTGTTTTATGCTCTGAGGACAACTAGTCATCCAAGCTCAGCCTGGGCCCTTAAAAGGTAAACACTTCTTGCCTTAGGAGACATAGATAACATTCTACTCTTAGATTCAAAGAACCAAATCCCCAAATACAGGAGGACGGCCACATCTTGTTTGTGGTCTCAGTTGACTCTGTGAATCAATGGTGTGTTGCAGCTGAATTAAAGGTGATGGAATCTTACACTGTGTTAACAGAAGTAAAGCGTTTGAAGTCAAGGCATGATCTTCCATCTCTTCTCAGGCTGGTCAGGCCCCACCTACTCTGAATATTGATGTAGAAATGATGAAACCTCTCATTCAACAGCTATTTATTGAGGGCTTACTTTGTACCAGGCGTGAGGTTGAGCAATCATTTCTCAGGGATCTGGAGGGAGTGAGGCTGGGCTAGAGGGCTGTCAAACGCCCTCTCTTTCTTCATGATGCTTTGTACAGCTCAGAGGGGAAAGTGTATTCACCAGGATCTGGAAAACCATAGGGATTCTGTAATGATAAATCACTGCTAAGAGTATCTATGCCATGCCTCTGTGATCGGGGCTGATATAGGGCAGAGCTGGGTCCTCCCAACAGGGTTGTCTCAGGGCTATTACTGGCAACAGAATATTGAGCTGAAAGGCCCACCAAGTCTGGCAATCCCTGTTTACTGATGGGAACCTATTAGAGGTAGTGAAGGCCCTACAATATCTACTAATGGAATTGTTTATTAATAGTATATATTTGATCATACATAATTTTATGTAATTTAATAATGATTATTTTTCATTTTCACTGTGTAATGGACAGCAGTGTTCTTAATTACGACTTTGAGGC
This sequence comes from Camelus ferus, assembly GCF_009834535.1. Taxonomy (NCBI): domain Eukaryota; kingdom Metazoa; phylum Chordata; class Mammalia; order Artiodactyla; family Camelidae; genus Camelus; species Camelus ferus. The sequence goes on from NC_045706.1 coordinate 9,696,706, forward strand.
ATTAAATATATTGTTAAAGATACATAACAAAAAAGAAGCAGACTCACAGATATAGAGAACAGACTAGTGGTTACCAGTGGGGAGAGGGGAGGGAGGAGGGGCAAGATAAGGGGAGGGGATTAAGAGGTACAAACTATTAAAGAAGCTACCAAGTATAAAGTAGCTACAAGGATGTATCGTGCAACACGGAGAATATAGCAAATATTTTATAATAACTGTAAATGAAGTGTATAACCTTTAAAAATTATAAATCACTATAGTATACACCTGTCATTTATATAATATTATGCATAAACTATACTTCAATTTAAAAAAAATTAAAAATATGTATCATTAAAGAGTAATGTTAAATATCATCTTGATATTAAATGCATGATATTATATTTCAATTGTTTGATAACTATAACTCTTTATTAACCATAATGTTTAATTACCATTAAGTGCCCATTCTAGTCTCCATCCAGCTCAGGTAACAGATTGCCATTATCCTTTTGCATATCTGTAGAAAGGAGTTACTAGTAAGTAAGAAAATAACCCTTGCCAGCCCTGAACGAGCTGAGATACAACCTTTCCAACTTACAAGTTTTCTGAAGAAACTGATAAAATGTAGGTGACTCTGGAATATCATTCATTTGAAAAACCTAACATATTTCATTAAGTCTAAGATACACTTCCCCACCCAACCTCCTAACATTTTTGAAATCACGACACATCTTATAATCAGTGGCATCTTAAACCTTCATATTTGTCTTTCTTCCCTCCTGTCTTTTCCTTTCCATTTCCTTCCTTCCTTCCTTCCCTCCTTCCCTCTCTTTCTTCTTTCACATAAAAGTATCTTTCAGTTAGTAGCATTTTACATTCACACAGTTTTTTAAATTAAGTATTCTATCCTTACTGTTAGTAACTTGGGGTGACTTTGTTGAGGGGTGAGGTTTGATGTTTGTAATCTCCATCACCCTCTTCCCAAAGCGACCTTCAGTAAAAATAATAATATTCCTTTTAAAATGGAAAATTGATGTTTTCTTTCTTGATTTTATCTGACACAAATGAAAAGCATCTTTATTTTTAATTATTTGTAACAAACACTGTAACTAAAAAGAAAACCGTACATTTGCTGTGCAGATGCAACTTTAAGGAAAGTTTCTGTCCCCACCATGGCCAGATTGCTGACCCAGTGCTTCTCTTGTGTTAGGAAACTGACGGTGCCAATCTCAAAGAGAGGCGATTTTATTTCAAGTATGTCTTTGCATTTTATAAGGAAATAGTCTCTAAATCCCTTTTTCTTCATCAGCACACTTCCTTGCAATTTATGAAAGAGGCGAGATGCAAGTAATATATATATTTTCAGTTCAAGGTTATATTTTTTTTAGTCAATCGCTAACTCAGGGGCTCACTGGCTGTGAGTCCCCAGCTACTCTTTTCATCTAAATGGAGACCAGGAGACTCACTGCTGTGCTTGAACTCGTTGGTGAGGAGATTATTTTGCGCTTGGGCTGGAGGTAGAGAGACCTCATTCCCTGTGTTAGATCTCTGGGAGTGAGCAGCGCGGATGGTGTGACTGGCGATTTAAATGCTTTTGACACATCTTTCTTCTGCTTTTCATTCTGGGTAGTTCTTTTCACAGTTCAAAGACTCTTCCAGGACTGGGAACTTGGTGATACATGACTGTCTCTTAAGTTTGTCCTACTTTCTGCTTTTAACAGTAATCAAACCTCTTTCCTCAATTTAATTTAGCTAAAAGGGCTTGGATTCTAACTTTAAGAGATTCCGTGTGATGTCAGGGAAGCAGAATTCTGGGTTTCTTAGCCTTCACAATAGATGGAATTAAAGAGGTGGACGGGGTTTATTTTCTTTGTCTTTCTCTTTTCTTTTATGTTTGAAGTCATTTTGTACAATGTAATAATCATCTTTCTTTTCTCCATCTTTGGTTAAAAGCTTTGTGTAGAAGTAAATAGAAAATAAAAGCGTATCTGTGGAAAGGTCTGCTAACCACATAGTCTGCAAGTGTCTATTACTTTGCTATGTAGCATTTCAATGTCTAGTCTGGGAAAAACGGCAAAATCTCTGTTTTTAACACTTCAGCCGGTCAGTTCTTCTAGCTCCAATTTTGTTATTAGGCAGCTTTGCACAATCACAAACACGGCCAAAACTGTGCAATGAATTCACATGGAGACACTACCATTGTTTTGGGTATGGTAGGTTTTACCAAGCATTCCAGGTAATTTCTTTTTTCACAAATGTTTGGTTAATCCTTGGTTTTGGGGGACATTCGATGTTTTTCAAAACCCAAGGAGAACACTCTTTTTACCCTTCGCCAGAGTCTTCATGGTTACCCTTATCTGAGAATATCTCCAATCTGAAGAACAGTTAGAAATCAGCTCCCCGACCTTTACTTCCATCGCTGAAGAGCCTACGCATGTACGTGGACCTAGTCTCCTGAGAACCTTCGCCAGGAAAATATTTCATCTCTCCTGGAAACTGAAATAGCCTTTTTTAGACAGAGAATCAGATGACCTTTGTCTCCCTCCCTCCCTCCTCTTTCCCTCCCTTCCTCCCTCTCTTTCCTTGTTTTAACTTGGCAGCCAGCAGCTCAGCAGTAAGATCATTTTCTCCCGAGCACAACTTCTCCCACTATAATCTACAGTGTATGAACTCTTTACTTCATATTCTTAAAATAAATGTCTTCTTCTCAGAAAAGTAGTATTTACTGTAGAAACGGCTTTTAAAAACCCTGAAAGTCTAACGAAGAAAAAGAAAAATCACCCAAGTTCCCACATTGTAGATGCTCAAGTTTTGGTGTGTTGTTTTCATCCCACATTGTAGATGCTCAAGTTTTGGTGTGTTGTTTTCACCAGATGAAATCCAGTGATTGTTCTCTGCAAAACAACTTTTTTTTTTTTTTTCCTTAGTTGAGATTAATTAGGAACGTATTTTGTATTCTGCCCTTTTCACTTAATGAAACATTAGGTCTTCCATAGGCTATTAAAATGATTTATAAATGTAATTTTTGATGGCTGCATACTGTGTCGCCCAAAGTTGACAGGATTGCCCTAACCATTCTACTACTATCAGATGTTCAGGGTGAATCTGATTTTTGCATCAGTTTGTGAACTAATGGACACGACCATCTCTGGGAATGAGTCGCCGTCAGCATCTCACCTGTATATCCTTCCCTCATGCAGGAGTCTGCAAACTTTTTGGTAAGGGCCCAGGTAGTAAATATAATGACTTAACTCTTTCTCTGCAGAACAAAAAGCAGCCACAGACAATATGCAAATAAATGGACATGGCTGGGTTTCAATAAAACTTCATTTACTAAAACAAGATTTGGGCCTCGAGGCCGTAGTTTGCCAGCTCCTGCTCTGGTGTATACAATTTTAGGCTTACAGGTCTCAAAACTGGCTTTAGAATCAGGCAGGTAATTGATTACAAATCAGTTACATTAATTACAAATCATTGCATGTTCTGTCCATTGAGTCCTTTAAAGTTAATATTAAGTCCAACCTGGCTCACTGGCAGCAGTCCACTGCTGGCTTCGGGGGCAGAGGAGTGGTTTGCTGCCGGTGGCTCTCCTGGCAGGTCGGATGGGCCGCCTCCCAGACTGTGAAGCCCCAGGGAAGCCATCAGCTGGCCTGGAGCAAGAGCACTGCGACATCGTTTACCCACATGTCAACTCTGTTTACAAAGTGACTCCAGCAGGCCTTGTCTCTGTTTGTACCTGCGTTTGCCAGACCGTCAGTGGTTCTAGCCTCCAGCCAGCCAGGTAACAAGCCAGAAAAGCCAAATGAAAGGAAAACTGCACTGGAACGAGTCTAAGTGTCTTCATAGAACTCAATCTTCCAGTTCTTGGTGGCCGGATGTCACTTCTCCAAACCCAGCTCCTTTGAAAGTTTGCAATGAAACCAGTTGAATCTGAGAGTTACTGAAATATTCTCTCATATTTGATCATTTGAAACCCCTTGATAGCTTTTACGTAGACTGTGCCTCAAAGGGAAAGGATTCTTGCATGTTTCTAGGTGGTACCCAAAATACGTGCGCATGTGCAGAATGAGGGAGTGTTCTTTTGCTCCAGGAATGAGCAAAAGGGAGCTCAGGTGTGATGTCCATAGAGTTTCATGGATGCTAGAGGTGCATATAGTTGGCATGAAAACCCCACTCAGCCTGCTTTCTTCCAGAGACCACACTGTCAGTTAAGGTAGAGCGAAATGTTTCCTAAAACATTAGGAGGTAGTCTCTGAACACGTCCTGCCACTGAGCCAACCATAATATTGAGTAAAAAGCCAGACCGGCTTACATATTGTAACTTGAGATGTGATCTTTTCTTTTTTTAAAGCCTGTATCAGGGTTGTCTCAAGTTCTCTAGCTGTGAACTCCAACTTATTTCTAATTTATTGCTCATGAGGAGGGGGGAGGTGTTCTATTTGGTCTTGAAGCTGATATTTGAGGGAGGAGGAGACTCATGGCCCACCCACTCGAGGGTTTGTGAGCCATAGATTTGCTCCTTTACCCTTCATGTCAGTGGAGGAATTTTAGAGAGGAGGAGACAAATGCTGGTAGAAAAATGTTAACTTAATAAAACAGACGAAGATCAGATTTCCCTCTCTCTGGTCGCCTCCCACCTGGAATCCTTTTGTTAACTTCTTGAAACTTCCTGTGATTTATGGGACCCCTCTCCTGTAGGCCAAATGCCTTTTGATTAAGAAGTGAACCACAGCTCCAAAACCACAGGGACAGCTGTTGTTTGAATCATCCAGGACGCTTAGGGCCGTTTTCCAACTTTGCTGTGCAAAGACATCGTCTTAGTGACAAAAGTTGCCCCAGCGGCAAGAGGGCACCCCATGGCCCTAGACAATCAGTGCTCCTCCTTGTTTGGAACTTTTGATCAGCAGAGGTGGTAAAGGAAGCAGTCTTTGGACCTCTTAACTGGGTGGTAGGTGGGAGAGTGGTGTTCTACTCTGTGTTCTGGATCCCTTCCCAGCCTAAGATTCTAGGAGTGTTTCAGGTTCTGGGATCCTGCAAGTAACAGCTCAACTACTTAGAAGTGATTCTAAAGGAGAGGCTGGAGGATCTCTCTCCCTAGAGGTCCCATCAGGGTCTGGGTGGCTGGGATGGTGGGGGACGGGGAGGGTATGTGATGTTTGAAAACAAACTTGTTGATCAGCTGTTTGATGTAGTTTTAATGTCAAGTAGCATTAAAAGAGAGCATGGAATTTTCACTGGTCAAAGGGGAGCACAGGTGAAGATGGAAAGAAAAGCTCTCACACGTAGGTGGTGACAGGCCAGGTCCTACAGGTGGGAGAAGACATGGTAACATGTGACCGTCTCTGCCCTCGGCTCCGTTTAGATCCCTAACGTGTCTAGAATTGCCAGGATAGGGGCCCTTCCTTTAAGACGGGCTGAACAGTCAGAGGCACTTAATAAATGTACCTGTGACCCCTGGGAAGGGAGGCGGATGGAGGCACCTTCACCCAGGAAGGTATGAAGGGCATCACGTTATCGCTGGGCTTAGAACGCAGATCTCAGCCACCTGGGATGCGGGGCAGGCAGGTTTGGTTAAGAGGGAGGAGGTAGCCTAGTGCAGCGGATGGCAGACTCCAGCCCATGGGCTGATCTGGCCTGTTGCCTGCTTTTGTAAATGAGGTTTTATTGGAGCTCAGCCACCTGGTCATTCACACGTCGTCTGCAGCTGTTCTGCTCCACAATGGCAGAGCTGAGTTGTTGTGACAGACTCCATGACCTGCGAAACTGAAAATACATACTCTCTGGCCCTTTGCAGAAAAAAGCTTGTCGGCCCCTGCTCTAGTGTAAGGGTCCCTCAGAAGAGGAAGATGTCCCAAGTGGTCCTTAAGTGGGGAGACCAGGCACGGCCAGAGAGCACACAGAAGCACCGTGTCCAGAAAGTGCCAGAAAGCACGGTGTCCAGGGACAGGTGGCACTAAGGAAAGGAAAAGGAGAAGCCTGCTGTGTGTGCCCCTCGCTTTTTATCCCTTTGAGTTCTTTCCCTGGGGCTTTCCTAGTCGTATTGCGCCCGGCTTAGCAGGCAAGGGGCGGTCGGCTGGGTGACGGGGGGCAGATTCATCCCTCCCCTGCTTATCGCTACTCACACGTCTTTGGTCAGTGAAGATGGAACCCAGTCTGGAACGTATGCACCCCGCTGTATTTAACTTGACCTCAGTGAAGTATAGAGACGTATTCTTGGGTGATTCATGTGCTGAGGTCATCGTTTGATCTGAAAACAAACAGAATAGAAGGCACACCTGAGCAGGGGAGTCCTCCGCAGCTACCCTCTGATCCGGGGGCCCCAAGCAGGCTCTCACCTGCCCTGCCTCAGTGAGTGGACAGGTAAGAGGCAGAGGTGAGTGGGGGGGAGTGCCCGTCAGCCCCAGCCAGCAGTGTGCAGAGGGGCAGCTTCACAGAGAACCGTGGCCGGGGGAGGACACCGCTCTGCCCGTTAGAGAGCCAAGCGGAATGTTCCTGGATCCTGAATGTAGGGTTCTCAGGGTCTCCCCTCCCATGCCAGCAGCAGTGTGATCAGCTCTGAAGATGCACTTTCCTGGGGTGGGCTCAAGGAGGGGACCACACAGCCATCAGAAACCTGTTTGCCAGGCCCACCCGGTTGTCATCTGTTTTCCGGTTCCATCTCCTGAAACTCAGCAAAGTGCTGTGAGAAGGAGGCAGTCATCCTTCTCTGGCTCCCACAGCAGGTGGGGTTGCTGGGTGCTTCTGTGCCACTGCAGTGAGTTAGCTGTGGGCTCCTCCTTCCTGAGAAAGGCTGGGGACCCAAGGGCCAGAGGTGGGGACGTAACCCTGGTGTGATTCTCCTGTTTACTCCTTTGGGTTTTTCTAGTTACATTTTAGAGTGCTTTGGGGTCGAGGTAGCCAAGGGACATTTTCGACACAATAAAGGATTATATTGCAGAACTTCTGGACGTGTGACTACTATCCACTTAGCCAGGGAAATGTGAATGGGGTTGGAAGCAGAGAGCATTTAAAACTTAATTTTTCCAGTAGCCAACCCCTACCTCCCAAATTCCAAAGTGTTAAGTTTATTTTTCTTTAAAACAGAAGCTGGGTATCCATCCAGTAGCAGCAATTCACTGAAGTCACGTTGTGAAGTTTGAGGCCGTATCTTCATCTTTGCAGCATCACCTTGCCTCCTTTCCTTCTGACAAATTCTCTTTTGGAAGCAGGGTGTTGCGGTCCTGGGCCATTTTTTGTGTTCAAGTTGGAGTTCTGATCTGTGTGATTTATGTGATCTGGTCTAGCTGCTTTTTAAAAGCATGATTTTGCAGAAACTATATTCATCTGGGACTAATTCTCAGCCTGGTCTTTGCACCATCTCGGGGACAGATCAACAGGCTCTGGTTGGTCCTGATGTGTCTGACTCAGTGCAGATCCTGGAGCCCCCTGCCTGCCGCTCTCCTTCCTCCAGTTCTCCTGCAGCGATTTTCCCATTTAGAGTCTTCTTGGTGTAAAACATAGGTCCTCTGATCCAATAGCTTACAAGCCCGGGTGAGCTCTTAGGGGTCCTGTCACAGGTCCGACCACTGAGGGCAACATGGTATAATGGCAAGTTCCTTGGGCTAAAGAGAAACAGCAACTTTCCCCTGAGATCCATCTTCTAACCGTGAGAATTTAGAATGAGTGATGTTTTTCTTGTCTGCAAAATGGAGATGTGGGTGCCTACTTGATCAGTTGCACAAGACTTTGAGTCACTTGCCTTCCTTATAAAATACGCTGGTGATGGAATAAACTAAAGGGAAAGATGGTCAGATGCACAGTTTCACGGTGCTGATAAAGGAAGTCAGTTCTGCGTGAGCCCTAGAGAAGACTCCATAAAGGGAGATGTACGTCAAGAGCCAGATGCGCCTGTATCTGGGTGAGATTATCATTCCTTGAAATACGTGGGCAATATAGTTAAGCACAGTTGGGCTGAACAGGTAACAGGTGCTCTTTGGCGCTTTTATTGTTTTGTTATGTGTGTAAGACTCTTCATCCAGAGCAAAATAAACACATATCCTGGTTATTTAATAACAAGGAAAAGGCCACACACCAAATCAGGGTGAAAAGACAAATAGAAGGGGAACAAATCCTCTCCTTTGACAGGTGGCAGGTACCAGGAGGGCAGGGTCCAGAGGGGTATTAAGGTGAGGGGTTTAGTGGCAATAAGGAACTTTCCAAAATTGAGGTCTGAAGTCAAGGGTGTTGCTGGGTGTTGAACCCAATCCGTCCACCCAGCCTAGTAGCTGGGGGAGGGGCAAGCACTCCCTCAGAGGTTGGTGGACCTGACCATCCTTTGGGAAGGTGGTGGTCCGCTCTGTCGGATGGGGAGGAGCTCAAATGAGGGGGTCTAAGGGCACCTCTGAGGTAGGGCTTTCGGAGTTACATAGCAGGGAATTGGGGTGAGTCAAGAGAAAACAGGGTGGAGCCAGGAGAAGAGGAAGCCGAAAAGAACCTGGTTGCTGCCTTGAGCCTCTGCCAGATTCGTGGCCTCCTTTTGTGTGCCAGCTGGGCACGGAGCGACGGTCACTGGGCTCAGTGTCAGGGATGGGACTGCACAGACCCGCCATCTTGAGAGCCCCCTGGACTTCTGTGCGTTGGCCTGAGCATCACCAATGACTGGTCTGATAAAGGCCCCCTTCTTCGGGGAACTGGTTTACAAAATGGTTTGGTTTGGTTATTTTTTCCCCTTGTTCAGTGATTTGGATGATTTTGAAAATAGATACCCTTTTACACTTCTACAGGCCAAACTCATGCAGGTAGGGAATGAATGAACACCCTGGAAGAGTGTCTCCTTTTTGCACATATTTGTTGAGAAGTTGATAAAATAACTTTCACTCCACAGATGGCATCTCTTTTCTTTGGCCTTTGTACTTCCTTTGCATGCAAATCTCTTTAGAAGCGTGTACACTGGCTGTTTGAATCGTTTTAGAGCTGTCTGGGTAGGAATACAAGCTCCTTTCAGTGTCCCTGAATGTTTATCTTTGAAGTAACTGGAAACAACTTCCTTTAGGAGGTGGGTGGACACATGGAGAGGGAAAGTACCGCTGTGTGTCTGTCCCATTTTACAGACAGGTAGGCCGAGGCTTACAAAGGCTGTGCCTTGTCCCTCTTGTACAGAAGGATATGGAATGTGTTTGAGTCAGTTCTGACCGCTGTGGGGCTTCTTGCTTTCCCCTCTGCAGAGTGGTGGGTGGAAAAGCAAACCAGGAATGCTCAAAGAGCAGAGAGCTGCCCTCTGTGAACCATCACAGACCAAGGAAGGGGACAGCACCATGGCTGTAGGAACCCAATTATTTATTGACTTTCATGGAAGGTGAGAACGAAAGCAGCTCAGAGCCTCTGCGTGATCTTGTTAATAACAAACCAACCAACCAAACCATCCCCTGCTTACTTTTCTTCCCATCAGAGGAAGGGATCTGAGGGGTCTGGTAATTTAGATAAATTCTAATCAAATCTGGACATAAAATCAGGGTCAGATTAAGCAGTTGCTAACTTAAGATAAGAGTTAAGATGGGCAACAGTTAAGGATTAGTAAAATTCATACCAAATGGTACTCAAGGATCAGTCTTTCTTCAAAGGTTCCTACAAATCACCTGGTGTTTTTGCCTAAAATATAATTTAAATCCCTGATCCTCTTCCATTCTGTCAGTACCCGGGGAGTACACTGGCATTAGTGCCAAGGGGAAAGTTTGAGAAATAGTACTTTAACGTATATGCAAAAATAAATGAATGACTTGGAAAAATAAACCTTTCTTCCATGTTGATGTGCTTGAATGTCTGGGGTCACCTGCAGAGACAGGGACCCTTCAGCTTCTGCTCTGACCCCAGGCCTTCTCTGCTCAGCCCCTTGGCTGGGTGAGATATCCAGGTGTATCTGTATGAGGCATATAAGAGAGGTAGAGATTCTTTTCTTTCCGCTTCCTTCATACGGGCAGCTGGGCAGAGAAGTTAAACCACTATCTGCTTTCTAGCTCTTCCCCCTCCCCAGAGGATATGGTCCTGGGGTGGGGGTGGGGGGAATAGGAGCCCTATCCGAGTCTAAATACCCTCAGCTGCCTGTTCCAGACCATCTTGTCCAGATTTTGCAGAGGGAGTCTGCTGCACGTGAGGAAGCGGTTTCGCATCCCATTCCGGCGTTGCTCCTTTTACACATAGGTCGCTCAGTAACCCCACAAGGAGGGAAGCTGGTGAGGAAGAAGATGGATAAAGAAGGGGCCCAAGGGGGAGGACGGCTGGTGGCAGGTGGGAAAGATAAGACAAGGAGATACGGTGACAACGGGGAGGGAATTGATGATCGGGGGGCCTGATGGGGAGGGGGCAATGGGGCAGGGGCAGAGCCTTTGGGAGAGAATGGATGAGGGGTGCAACAGGAGGGCGATGGAGGACAGTTGGGATAGGGCCAACAGGTTGGTGATGGGACGGGGACCAGTACGGGAGGAGACCAAGAAAAAGGGGGCCAATGGGACAGAGGGCTTGCTAATGGGCAGGGTAGGATCTGGTTACTTCCAAAGTCCTAACCATAACAGTACCAAATTCTGTCAAAATCTTTCCATGGCATTATCTTTTCAGGAAAGATGGTGTGTGTAGCAAAATATTTCCGTCTCTTAGAAGGCCAACAGCGCCCGATTGCCCTACGGTGTCGCCTGGCCAAAGTGCCACCACCCGCTGTCCCCTGGTTGCTCTAATTATAGGCAAATACCCTCAGGAAATGAGTTCTTTAAAAACTACAGTTTTAAGGGGCAGATCGAAAAAGATACCGCTGCGGTTTATGTCAAAGAGCTATTCAGTATCTTATAATAACCTATCATGGAAAAGAATCTGAAAAAGAACATAGATATATGTTTATGGATAGCTGAATCCTTTGCTGTACACCTGAGACTAACACAACATTGTAAATCAACTGTACTTCAATAAAAAATCGATTAATTAGAAAAATGAAATAAAAATCAACAGCAATTATTACCCACAGATTGGTAGAAAATGCACAAATTTCAAGCATGCTACTGGGTAAGAAAACTCCCTATGTTGCTCGACACCCATATTCTCAAACATTTTGTCTCTTTCCGTAAGTTTGTAAAGAGCATCCGGCAAGCCAGAATACTTTCTGATGCTAGTTCCCATTTCTACTTTTTGGAAGTAGATTTTCTGTCTGGAGTTTAACTTCTTGAAGCTCTAAAACATTGTAACGTGTTCTTTTATACTCTGAGTAAACTAAAAGGGGCCAATAACAGTTCATTAAAGATGGCACATTATTCTTTTTAACTTAAGGACAATGGCTATAAAGATTAGGGATACAGATTGATTTAACTTTATAGAAAATATCTTCTGTAGTTAGTGGAAGAAGCTGGCAGAATATGTGTCGGATCCTAGAAATGGATCATAATTAGTTGTATTATTATAATGCTGATTTCAGGAAAGCTCTAACACTTCCACCATAAAGAGGTGCTCTGATTTTTAATCCCCTAAAAACTGAGTTTGGGAAATCTGGTCTTTGGAATGTGAGTGTGGTAAGGACGTGATGGAAGTTCTGGTCAGTTTTAGTGATGCTGTGTGATGCCCAGGCAGAATCCAACACAGAATTCCCCCCACCCCTGGCCTCCCAACACCCACGGTCCTGCCACTGGCCACCCAGAGCCGCCCTCAGTGTGCAGACCTCAGGCCTGATCATTTGCTCTGCTCTAGGTCCCACCTGCTACCCATTCTTCCTGAATATGAGTGCTTACCTGTCCTTAATTTTTGATCTTTATCACATGCCTGGTTTTTTACGTTTGAACACTTTTTCCTTCTGCTATCCAAATACTCAGCTCCTTGCTAGATTCGGAAAACCTTCCTACCTTGACACAATGCTAATTACTAATCTGACCCTAATATAAATTATGGTTCTATCAGCAGAGTTCCCTGCTCCCCAGTCATCCCCTTGTGCTTCGATTGGAACAGGGCTTTGTTCTTGGCCTCCTGTATCTGGTCGCTTGGACCAGGGGGAGAGGCAGCTCAGGCCAGATGGTGTGCACTGGGCTAGGAGCTGTCCTCTGAAGGTGCGGCAGTCAGTGGCTTTGAGCCAAGGAGGGTCATCACAGAGTGGTTAACCTGAGGAATTGAGGGCAATCCCTTGGGTGTTTCCGTTTCCTGCCACTGTCCAAGGCCTCATGGCTGGGAGGTGTAGACCTTGACCAACAGGCCAGCACAGCTTCCAGCCCTCAGAGCCAGTCCCAGCCGTATGTTTGTGGGTGGAGGGTGGGAAGAGGGGAGGCCCAGGCTCCAATCTCGGGGATCCCATTTCTCCAGAAGACATCTTTTGCCTTATTTTCCTACTAGTTTCCAGTTCCCCTGGGAATAGACATCCTACCTTTGAACTGAAATATTTAAATGCACTGTTTCCCTGCCTGCTGCCACACCAGCCTGAATTACCAGCCCCTCGGACAGACCCCCTGAGACAGAGTTTGGACGTGGGCTAGTGGTACACTTTTGTCTGGCTACTTCTATGCTCTTTCCAGGGGTGGATGAAGACCTGGTGGGGAGTTCTGCCACCGGGCTGATGGATGCTCCCAAGGAAAGGCTGGACCAGGATGGTTAATAAGCAAGGATGGCTGGACTCAAGTCCGCTCTGCAGAGGGGAGCTTAGGGTGGTGGTGGAGGAAGAACATTTGACATTGGAACCTGGGGTCAAGTGTGAGGCTCAAGGCTAGCACTGAAGTCTGAGTTTAGGAATGTGGGAAGATGGAGGGGGTGGTGCTATGAAGTGGGAAGGTTTGAAACAAGGGCTACAAATAAAGATACAGAGAGTTTGTGTTCATTGAATGTTGACTTTATGATGAAGTCAATCCATGTCTATCCATCATATTTCTCACTGATACACCTCCAGATTTGGACTTATACCATTGACCCAATTTAGTGCCTGGTATATAGCTTGGCACATAGTAGGTACTTGTATATTTCTAAGGAAGAGAAAGCTCTTTGAGAGCTTGATCCCATAATAGTAGACCCTGTCCTTCTCAGGGGTCCTCAGCAGTGGATGTGCAACCACCCCGGGGGGTGGTTCTCTTTGTCACAATAATGTGGGGACTCCATTGCCATTTGCTGGTGGTACTTGATGGGGTGGGTGGTGGTTAGGAGTGTTGACCTGGAACAGGAGGATTCATTCTCACTATGGAGAACCAAGCCCCATCCTGATGGGCATCCACCAAAGGGAAAACTGACGGGTATCCAGACCTAAAAGTGAGTCCTGTTTTACACATACATACAAAATATTTTGTGCATGGTTTTAATATACACTGAACTTTCAAGAAATGCAACTAACTAAATAAAATGAGGGGCAGCGGGGCTTTGTTTTCTTCAGAACTCTCCCAAGAGTTGTCCACTCTTTCTGAAAGTCATGTCACCCACGGTGACACTGTTCATGGCATCTGAGTCCCCAGACAGTACCCTGCATAAGTCAAAGTTTAAAGCTGTTGCATTCAGGCCAATTCAATCTATATTTACAAATATATTTGTTGAATCTCTTATTTTTTTAAACATTTTTAATTGATTTATAATTATTTTACAATGTTGTGTCAAATTCCAGTGTAGAGCACAATTTTTCAGTTATACATGAACATATATATATTCATTGTCACGTGTTTTTCTCTGTGAGCTACCATAAGATCTTGTTGAATCTCTTATTTTTAAATGTCATCAACTGCTTCTCCTAAATCCAAATACATTCCTAATGTAAGCCTCTGGTTACCCATTACATCTTGAGGGTAGAGGTACCCAGTGCTTACTTGTTGAAATACAGATAATAATCTAATTTATTATTATAAATTATTTAACTTTTTATTTCTCCTTATAGTATAGTTAAAGCATTATGTCGATTTGATTTTTTGAAGTTGTGTGTGTGGTTACGTTATATAAGTGATGAAATTCATAGGTTAATAAGGAGGATGTTATAAAGTATTTATTTTAGAAAGAGGGCATGGGTCTGAAAGCGTTGGTTTATGCTGTGACCCTGACCTTGGCCTGGCCTCCCCTTCTGGTCTTTCCACTGTAGCAACCTGGTGTCTGACTGTGCTTCTCCTTGAAAGTGAGCCCTACTCTAAGTGAGAACTCTTGGGGAGCCAGCGTCATACAGTTTCCTTCTATTCTTAAGAAAATAAATCCTGAGAGGGAAGGGCAGAGCTCAGTGGTAGAGTGTGTGCTTAACATGTATGAGGTCTTGGGTTCAATCCCCAGTACCTCCATTAAAAAAAAAAATCTAATTACCCCCCCCACCCCCAGAAAACCCCCAAAATAAGAAATAATCCTTTTCAGAAGTATGCTTTCCTGAACATATCATTCCTGTGAAGTCGTTGCAGAATGCCATGCTGGCTTTTGATACTCTGTCTTTCTGGAAGGAGGAGTGATCTCTTCCAGCCCGCGTTTGCCGATGGGCAGAAGCATGGGCGCCCCTGGGCCCTTTTGTAGCCCCTGGGCTGAGAGATCCCCCTTCAGGGTTTAAGCTGAGTCTGCTGAGGGGACCTGCCTGCTTCTTGCCAGATTCCTGTGTCTGCCTGACATTTCTCTCGTGTAGCACCGTGGGAACTGGGAGAAATCTCGGCACCTCTGACGCTGGGGAGGATAATGGAGCCCTTGATCATTTGAAGTCTGGAAATTGTCTCCTGCCAAAATTACCTCGTGAGAGGCCACTCTTTAGAATACGCTGTTCCCTCAGCCCTGCCAATGCTGCCCCCTTTGACCTTTGACCTCACAGCCCAGTGGCAGAGTGCCACCGCTTGTCCTAACCCCGCTGTGCTGCTGGGAGTCGTGGGCTCCAGAGGCAGGCAGAAAGACAGGACTGGACAGAAGGAAGGGTGGGGCAGGTGAAAGCTGGGGCCACATCAGGACACTGTCCTTGCTGGGTGGCTCCAATGCCCTGCATCCAGGATGCTTAGCCCACCCGAGTGGATGGCGAAACCCACTCTTTACCTTTTACCAGCCTGGCTCTGCTTTCCTGTTTCAGAATCGAAGCACGATGCAGCAGTTGGGACTTCTCAGTCCCACCTACGCTGGGTCCCTCCCAGAGATGGCACGCCATGAATTACCATGCTCGGTTTGTATTACGCTCTGTGTGTGTGTTCAAGGATGATACGTTTGTTTGCTCATTCACTTGCTCAGCAAAGGTTTGTGGGGAGCCTCTTCTGTGCCAAGGGCTTTTCCAGTCTCTGGAGATACTGTAGTGAGTAAAATAGTCAACTCTTTCCTTGCAGCTTTCAAAGGTGAAATAATAAATTACTTAAAACTCTGACCAATGATATGAGGGAAAGTATAGGAAACTGTGAAAGAAAATGCAGAGGCAACTTCCTTAGATGGAGTGGTTGAGACAAGCCTTGCTGAAGAGGTGACATTTAGACTGAGATCTAGGGACAGGGAAGGGTCCAGGCTGGCAAGGAATGAAGAGGGTGCTGCAAGCAGAGGGAACAGCATGTGCAAAAGGCTTGAGGTGAGAAAGTGCTTGCTGTGTCTGAGCTCAAGAGGAGCCAGGGGGCCTGGAGCACGGCTTACCCAAGAGAAAAGTGCTGTCAGGTGAGGTAAGAAAGGTAGGTGTGGGCCAGATAATGCAAAGCCTGCAGGGAGATTTTTTTAATTTGGACACACAAATTCTTTGGTACTCATCCCTTCAAAGTATGAATCCTAATTTCTCTCCCTCTAGTGCAATTTATCCTTAATGGCTAGAATGTGGTAGAAGTGGTGGTGTATAATGCTGGAAATTAGGGCAGAAAAATACACTGCTCTTCCTCTTTGCTCTCGCTTGGATCACTTGCTCTGGCAGAAACCAGCTGCTTTATCATGAGGACGCACAAGCAGTCCTATGAAGAGATCCACATGGCTGAGACCCCCCACCAGTTGCCAAGAGAGGGTGCCGTTTTGGAAACAGTTTCTCTAGTCCTGGTCAAGTCCCAGCCAAGATCTTGACATAACCTTATGAGAGAGCCTGAGTCAACCCCTCCCAACTAAGCCGCTCCTGGATTCTTGGCCCACAGAATAAACGTTTGTTGTAGGCTGCTAAATTTTGGGGGTAGTTTGTTATGCAGCAATTGATAACAAATACACTTGGTAGACCATATTAAGGAATGTAAATATTTGTAAATGGAAAGAGAAGTCATTGAAGAGTTTTGAGCAGGACAACTGCATAATCAGATTTACTGTTTAAAAGGAATCATTCTGGTTGCTGCATGAAGAATAGTTTCAAGATGACCAAAAGTAAAAGTGATAAGCCCTCCTGAGGCTGAAACAGTCAGAATGCATTTGGCTACAAGAGCCTGAAATTCCCACCTCAAACTAACTTAAAACAGTAAGGACATTTATTAGTTCCTCTTTTAAGAAACCCAGGTGTGGGGTGAGTGTTGAGGAGTGACATCAGTGGCTCACCAATATCGTCAGGACCCCAGCTCTTTTTGTCCCTGTTCTGCCTGTTTTGGAGTGTTGGCTTTGTCCCCAGATTCACTTCTTTCATGGGGGCCAGATGACTGTCAGGATTCCAGATGTCATATCTGGAAATAACAAAGTCCAGCGGAAGCAAAGTCCGCCTCTTTCTAAGTGTCTCTTCTTAGGCGTGTGGGAGGCTTTCCCGGAAGCTGTCAGCAGGCTTCCTTTCACTTATCATCGATGGGAAATTTCATCCATGCTCCTGGCTAATCGATCCTGGACAAGGTCACCGTGGATCATCATGACTGATTGGCTCAGGCTGGATCTGATGGTGGCTTGGAGTAGAATTGTGGCAAAGAGATAGAAATAAATAGATGGATTTGAGAAACCAGGAAGAGAAAGGAATTGTGTATGGTCCTTAGGTTTTTGGCATGAGGAACCAGGGTTATAAGACCATTTTCTAAGATGAGAAGCTGAGGGGAGGCAGCTCTGTGCAATGGGGGAAATAAAGAGTTTGTTTGCTATTTCTATGGGCAGGGCTCATCAGGCCCAATTTGCTAACTACCATCCTATACCTGAAGGAAGCAGTACCTTTGCTTCAAGGATGGATTCACCAATGGTAAATGTCTAGCACCACAGCAGGCTGGCTAGGGGAGTACATTCAGTGAGGAGGGCTTTCTAACTAAACCACAAATGCTGCAGCAATTTCTTTTTACTACTAAGGTTTCCTTTAATGATTTTTGTTAAAGGCATTACTTGATAACACAAATTGGGGCATGGGTTTCAGTGAGTGTCCTTGGATCATTTTCTCTGCAGTGGACACTTTCATTAGCTCTCTTGGCAGCCAGATGCATTACCTTACAACTTCCATGAATAACAAATGACATGAGCATTTGCCTCTAGGTTGTACTTTCTATTTTTAAAGCTCTTTGCCACATTAATGGATTGTTCCATAAATGTATAAAAAGCTAGAGAAAAGAAACATTCTCATCACATTTTCATACCCCGTATTATTTTAAATGCAGTTAAGACCGAAACGCTATGTGAGAACTTAGTTCGATGAAGCTTTCTGGAATCTCTACTGTTCCAGGCACTGTCCTAGGTGCTGAGGGGACAATTACAATAGTAGGGGCTCAATCAATATTGTTGACTTGTTGAATGAGTAGGCGTAGATGTACTTCGATAAGAGAGAGATAAGAAAGGCCTACGATCCATGGGAAAAAAATCACATTTTCCCTCTTTGGCAGACTTCCCTCGTTCTAGAAATGATGGCAAAAAATCACCCTGACCCTTGAGTCCTGGGATTTTAAAAGAAAACTGCCAGAGCTGAGATCTGATTGGATCTTACTGGGCGCAAATCAGATTGATTTTTCTTTCTTTCTCTCTTCCTTCCTCTCTTTCTTTCTTTCTTTCAGTGTAGTCAGTTTATAATGTTGTGTCAATTTCCAGTGTAGAGCACAGTTTTTCAGTTATACATGAACATACATATATTCATTGTTGCATTCAAGTCAGGTTTCTATGTTGGGTTGAAACATGGTCTCTACAAAGGTACAGAACCTTTAAATCAATTTGAGATTTGGGGTCCTAAGAAGCAGTTCCAAAAGCCTAAACATAAATTACAGTGACATTGAATTTGCTTGGCTGTAAGTTCCATCTTAAGTTTGCAGATCAACCAAATATATTCTACCCATCTTTTTTTAAAAGGTAAATTAAATTAAATGTCCTTAATTCATTTTTTTTTTTTTTTTTTACTATTTGAAATGAACCTGCTTATATATTTGTTTTTGTTTTTATTACCTGTTTCCTATTGAGACACTAGCCCTTAAGACAGTGCCTGGCACAGACAATGAAATTAAATATTGATTGTATGAAGGGATGAAATCCCTCTCCTGCTTTAAGTTTTCCTGATTATTCTTCTCTCCTTTTCCTGGATTTGGGTTACCCTAAATATTATGTAGCAGATTCTTCTTGTTTGGGACTTAACTGTTGGCAATGTAAATTCATACCAGACTGTAAGATCCTTGAGGTCAGGGATAAAGTCTTGTGCTTCTATTAAAGTCAGCTTCCCACGCTCAGATAAAAGGAGTTCGTAGAAACTGGCTGGTCGCTCACTCATCGCAGCCGGCCCGCGCTCCGTGTCCTCTCGCTGCTCCGCCGCTTGCCCCACCACATCTCGCCTCCTCCGCTGATCGCGGTGGAAGAAGAAATCGCTGCGCTCGTCATTGACAATGGTTCTGCCACGTGCAAAGACGACGCCCCGGGCTGTCTTCCCTTCCATTGTCGGCTGTCCCCGACACCAGGGCGTCACAGTGGGTGTGGGGCAGAAGGACAGCTACGTGGGCGATGAGGCCCAGAGCAAGTGCGGCATCCTGACTCTCAAGTACCCCGTTGAGCGTGGCATCATCACCAACTGGGACGACATGGAGAAAACCTGGCACCACACCTTCTACAACGAGCTGCGCATGGCCCCCAAGGAGCACCCTGTGCTGCTGACCGAGGTCCCCCCTGAACCCCAAGGCCAACTGTGAGAAGGATGACCCAGATCATGTTCGAGATCTTCAACACCCCGGCCATGTACGTGGCCATCCAGGCTGTGCTGTCCCTGTACGCCTCTGGCCACACCACTGGTATTGTCATGGACTCTGGGGATGGGGTCACCCACACTGTGCCCATCTACGAGGGCTATGCCCTCCCCCACGCTGTCCTGCGTCTGGACCTGGCTGGCCGGGACCTGACAGACTACCTCATGAAGATCCTCACTGAGCGTGGCTACAGCTTCACCACCACGGCCGAGCGGGAAATTGTGTGTGACATCAAGGAGAAGCTCTGCTACGTCACCCTGGACTTCGAGCAGGAGATGGCCACTGCTGCCTCCAGCTCCTCCCTGGAGAAGAGCTATGAGCTGCCCGACTGCGTCATCACCGTCGGCAACGAGCGCTTCTGGTGTCCAGAGGTGCTTTTCCAGCCCTCCTTCCTGGGTATGGAGTCACGTGGCATCCACGAAACCACCTTCAACTCCATCATGAAGTGTGATGTCCACATCCGGAAGGACCTGTACGCCAACACGGTGCTGTCTGGTGGGACCGCCATGTACCCCGGCATTGCCGACAGGATGCAGAAGGAGATCACGGCCCTGGCCCCCAGCACGATGAAGATCAAGATCATCGCTCCTCCCGAGCACAAGTACACCGTGTGGATCAGGGGCTCCATCCTGGCCTGGCTGTCCACCTTCCTGCAGATGTGGATCAGCAAGCAGGAGTACGACGAGTCGGGCCCCTCCATCGTCCACCGCAAATGCTTCTAAGCGGACTGCGGGCAGAAGCGTAGCATTTGCTGCATGAGTTAATTGAGAAGTATAAATTTTCCCTGGCAAACATACACACCTCACGCCAGCCTCGTGAAACTGGAATAAGCCTTTGAAAAGAAATTTGTCCTTGAAGCTTGTATCTGGCATCAGCACTGGATGGTAGACTTGTTGCTGATCTTGACCTTGTATTCAAGTTAGCCCTTCCCTCCGTGTATGTTTAATACCCTGTGCTTATCTTTGATTTAAACCCCTAGTTACATGCGGCTCTGTCACTTGTCAGTGGCCAAGGTGAGAACACGTTTGTGGAAGAGAAACTCATTGGCTTGATGTGAGTCCGGGAGACCCCGAGTCTCTTGGTTGTGCAGGGTATTTCCGTGTGAGAGCTGCCTGTTCCAGGGTTTCCCTCGAGGCTGCAGGAGTCCTGAACCTGTTGTCATTTCTGTCTCGCCAGCCTGACAGACTTGGGAAGGTCTGAGCCTTAGGATCCACTTTCCTTTCTTCCCTAATATTTTCCTGCCAGAACACCAAGGGTGGTTCCTTGCCTTGAGTTGGAAGACGGTTCGCATTCACACCTGTAAATTTATTCATCCTTTTAATTTATGTAAGGTTTTTGTACGCAATTCTCAATTCTTTAAGAGATGACAACAAATTTTGGCTTTCTACTGTCATGGGAGAACATCAGTCCCCAGCAACGAGTCATTGTGAGGAAATAAAAAAGGCTGCAGTTAAAAAAAAAACAACAAAAAAACGAACGGGCTGGTCAGCTGGACCAGGTGTGAGACAAGTAGACATTTAGGGAGGGCCCTTCCTCTCCGCACCAAGTCCCCAATAACAGCAGAGAGCTGTGGCTCATGGTGAGAAATGCAAGTCTTTTTTTCCAGAAGAAAATTTACCTAGCTTCGGGAGGTTACTTCGCTTAGGGGCTGTGGCACTCAGCTCTGCCTCTCTGTGGCTTTGTGTGAAACTGAGTAATGTCATAAAATTGTCAGTTGTGTGTGTGGCTTAGAACTGAAATTTGCCGTCAGTTAACACCCTCAGGAAATGCACAACCGAGTTAGACTTGTGTATTTTTAAGAAAAACCAACAACCAAAAAAAAAAGATGCAGAAATCGTTAAGTTGTAACATGTGGTCTCCACCCATTTAGGATGAGAACAGACACCGTGACAAAGAAATTGCAGGGTGGACACAGTTGGAGGCAGGAAGTAAAGACAGATTTTATCATAGCAGAATTCTGGTTGCTTTGCTCTTGAAGTTGTGTGAAAAGAATCAGGATAAATGTGACCAAAATTAAGAAGATGCTTTTGTTATTAAATATCTCTGAGGCTGTTTGGCTCACTCCATCCGCATTCAGTAAAGACAGAGCTCACATTGTCTCCAAGGAGGCATTAAGTTCAGCAGTATTTGCCATCGATGAGTGGTCCAGAGTGCAGAGTGGTTTCCAAAAGCTGGATTGTCAGCAAACTGGCAGGGTCAAAATGTGGTTTTGGGGTCCCAAGGATCTCACTCTCCAGAGAGACACCCTTTGGAGCAAGAGCCAGGATGGATTTTTACAATTACTCTGGCCATCTCGGGGAAGTTAACTTACTTTTTGAGGAGCTCAGAATACGGTCAAAATGGCTTCTGAGGTGTCTTTAAAAATTTTGAACTAATTTCAGGTTTTCAGAAGAGTCGCAAAAACAGTCCAGTGAGTTTCCATAAATCATCCAATTCTTCTAACTTCTGCATATTATGTAACTATAGTATGATCATCAGAACCATGAAATCAACATTGATTCGCTGCTGTAAACTGAAGATCTCATCTGAATCTCACCGAGCTTTCTACTAATGTCCAAGATCCCACGTTGCATTTCATTATTTCTCCTCTGTCTCCCCAAAGCTGTAGTTACTGTTCCTCAGACTTTTCTTGTCTTCACAACTTCGACACGTTTGAAGGCTCCTCATCAGCTGTTTTGTAGATTATCCCTCAATTTGGGCTTGCCTGATATTTCCCCATGATTGGAATGAGGTTATGCAGATTAGGTAAGAATCCCACAGAAGTGATGTCGTGTCCTTTTTGGGGCATCACATCATGGATTCCTGACGCCGATGCATCTTATTGCTAGTGATGTTCACCTTAATCATTGGGTTAAGATGGTGTCTGCCTGTTTTCTCCACTCTCTCTTCCTTTGTAGTTAATAAATACCTTGGGGGAGATACGATGAGGCTAAGCAAATTCTGTTTCTCCTCTAACTTTCACCCTCCAATTTTAGCATCCATGAATGTTTCTTGTCTGCAACAATCATTATGACGGAGTGTTCCTGTTATTACCGTGAAGTTTTCTATTTCCCTTTGTCCTTCTACACTTATTAATTAGAATTTTATTCTGAGGAAGAGCAGTCTTTGCTCCCCTAGGTAATTGATAAATAGAATTGTTAGTCTGGACTCAAGATATTTATTCTATTCAATGTGTCATAGTCCCACATTATTATTATTTACTTTATGCCTCAAATTGTTCCAACTCAGGTCATTAGGAGCTCCTCTGGCTTGGCTCTTCTGTTCCATCAACAAGCCCTTATCATTTTTTTGAGCAGTTCCTTATTTTCTGGTACCACATGATGTTCCTGGCTGGTATTGTACTTTCTCTGATCCAGCCCTAGAGTCACTGGGTGGCTGGGAGTGACCCTGGAGCACCAAGTCATCACCCTTTGGCCTTGAATTCAGATCCAATTTACTTAGAAATCAATGAGCCACTAGGAAACTCGATGGCACCCAAGTCTGTCAAGGTGTCCCAAAAGATACTATTAATAATGTACGCCAAGCCTGGAAGGTGGTTATGAAGGTTGGAGATCTATTTCCCATCACGGGTGGAGGAGAGAGCTTGTGGCACAGGGAGACCTGGTTTAGAGGCATCTCTGCCACCTGCTGTCTGGGACCCCACACACTTCCTATTGCCATTCCACAGAGGGACTAAGTCTGACCGAGCATGCCACTCACAGGCTTCCCGTGTGGATCAAATGAGCCACGCACAGAAATGTTTATGAACTGCAGAATGTTATAAAAAGGTGGGGTGTTAGTGTCATTGCTTCTATAAACACTTACTCATCATGATCGTGATGGAGTTAGAATGGACCTGAAAGATCATCCTTTTCAATGCCTGTGTTTTACAGGCAGAGGAGCAGAGCCCCCAACAGGTTAAATCATCTGAGCAAGGCTCCAGGGAGGTAGAACTGAGACTAGAACTCACGTCTTCCAATCCCTCGTTGTGTGTTTTCTTCATTAGACCTTCTGCTATTTAAGCATTTTTCCATCATCAAACCTGGGAGAAGCTCCCTTGATTTTCTTTTCTTTTTAATAGCTCCTTCTAAAATAGAATTCAGGTAGACTAGAGAAACAGAGTCCCAGTGTTACTTTTGAAATGCTGTTACTTTAAACTTTTCACTCATTATTCTTGGCTGTCTGGGGAGGGTGGGGCTAATTCTTTTCTGTAAGAAACATCACAAGATAAGGTATCTCTGTTCCCAGAAAACTACTATCTGAACCTAGTTCTGGGAAGAGATTCCAATTCTGCTGCTGAAAGGGACTCCTACACACTGGCAATGACTACATGATGCCAGACATCTGGATGTTTAGAAACACACCAGTGATTGCCTACGTGTTTTCTCTGTTTTTATTCTAGATGCTTGGAGTCATGGAGACTCTGAATCTAGACTCTCAGTGAAGAAAAGGGTTTCTTTTTGAAATTGTATGTCTTCTTACAACAGCTCAGAACAGGACTTTCTTTCTTTCTTTCCTGGAATATTTGTTGAGCAGGAACTTGGAACTTCAGAAATGCATGCTTTGTAAGGTCCCAATTCTCAGAACTTTCCCCACTGAAATCAGTAATGGGCACCTGCCGTAATGTGTTGTTCAGAACTCCTCTCTGCGCTGGGCAGTTTGCCTTCTCATCTCACGTGGATCTGGGAAGTTGTATGTTGTGATGTCCTGCCTCCTCTCCGGCTGCAGATGTGGATCTGTGAACAGATCTCGCTAATCTTGGATCCCATCTCTGCCCATGGTACTTGTGCAGAGCTGATCATCGTATCTGTATTTCTGGATCCAGCTCTACTTGAGCTGGACCCCAGGACTTCAGAGTTAAGTGAACCAGCAAGTCCCTTCTTGGCTTCAAAGTCTTGAGCTGGGTTTCTGTCTCTTGCAGCCACAAGGGTTCAGACTACTCCCAGGTCCTTGTCTCAGGGACGTTCCATTTTACCTGCCCATTGCAGGCAATCAGTAAATGCGTGTTGAATAAGTGAACACATAGCAAGGGTCTTCCAGTCCAAGAATGTGAGCCTGTCCCTTTGATCTCTTCTTCCAACAGCCATTTATCAGGATGCAAGAGACAAATGGAGGAGGGAACATTATTTTTGAATTATCAGTGAGCAGCGATATAACTCAAAGGACAAGAAAAAAGACAACCAAGGTATCTGAATAATTCAGACTGGATAATTAGCTGGAATGCTTAGCGCTATCAGAAATTCCACTGCTTAGGATCCCTTTGTTCAGCCAATAGTTGCAATCTGTCTCATTTCATTACATCAGATTTTTAATGAGAAGGGAAGGAGAAAAAGAAATATTTGTCAGACACCAGGCTGGGCAGCAGGGCCAGCACCGTGGGCGAGCCCTGTGCAGTCCCACTGGGTCCTGTGCTTAGAAAGGCCCTGCTCTTGGTTTAATACTTTACAGTCGCTGGCTTGAAGTTCTTCATAATTTTTAAAATATATTTTAATTGAAGTACAGTCAGTTTACAATGTTGTGTCAATTTCTGGTGTACAGCACAAAACTTCAGTCATCTAGGAACATACATATATTTGTTTTCATATTCTTTTTCACCACAAGTTACTACAAGATATTGAATATGGTTCCCTGTACTATACGCTATGAACTTGTTGTTTATCAGATTTTGTGAGAATCCTCCTATATTTCGAAATTTCGAAGAGACAGTCTGCCAGAGCTCAGTAGGTGTTCTGTGCGATTCAGTGGGTTTGTAGATGTAATTCTCGGTGGGAGAGGGCGAGCTGTGAGTCTCTCTACCCCACCATCTTGGCTCCGCCCCTTGAAGATCTTCATAATATTTGAGCAAGTTTTCCCATGGTTTCACTTTTCACAGGGCCTTGCAAATTTCTGTAGCCAGTCCTATTAATCCTCATATCAGCCCAAGGATATTGTGTCATTAACCCCATCTTTCTAGAGGGAGGACCTGGATAAACATCCAGCCCAAGGTCACCTTGCAGAGCCAGGAGTTGGACTCATGTCTGTCTAGCGTGAGGGCCTCTGAGCTTTCCTCGGCCTCCCTCTGCTCACATGCAGGTAATAAGAGAGGGTCCTACCTCCGAGGGGCCTACATCTAATCGTAGGTAAGAACCATGGGTAGCATGAGGCCAGGTGAATTCGAGGATTCTCCAAACACTGCATTTATGACTAGAAATTTCTCAAGTTCTTTTTATTCATTTGTCTGATTGATTTTTTTGAACGCCTGAAATGGGCCACGCACTTTACATGCATTTGTTCTTTCAACAAAATTCATTGAGCTCCTGATCTGTGCCAAGTCCTGTCTGAGGCTCTGAGAATAGGGTGATGAATAAAGCAGGTGAGATCTCAGCTTTTGTGGACATCACGTGTGCGTGTGTGTGTGTGTGAGGGTTGACGGGGCAGCGGGAGTTGACCATAAATAAGTTACCAAACAAACTGAATAATAAAGGACATGATAATCACAATGGAAAAAAAAGAAATCAGGATGTGTGATCGAGGTAGGGTGAGCAGGGAACCTCTCTCCAAGGACTGGATATTTAAGCTGACGTCTGAAGAATCCAGCCGTTGGGGGAACCAGCTTAAGCAGCTTCATACAGAAGCAGGGACGAGGGACAAAGACCCCGGGACTGCAGATACCCCGGCAGGCTGCGTGATCCTCACCTTAAGCTCATTTTGCAGGAGTGGAAACTGAGCTCTGGGGAGGTAAAGACATCTGCTGGTGTCGTGCTTAGTGGGAGATGAAGCATTAAATTCTATCTTCAGAGCTGATGCAGTTGGGCCCTCTGCTCTGGCATCCTTGGAGCAGTAAGATGACGAAGGAACTGATTTAGATGGTGACAGCCTTGGAGGGACAGACGTACGAGTCTGAACTGAGACCTCTCTGACCACATAAATATTTATTGCGAATCTGCATCACATTTTCCAGTGTTCTACTTTTTTTCTTTTAATCTCCCAGCATAATTTGTATGCCAGGGATCCATAAATCCTAGTGGAAGGTTGCAGTTTGATTTTGGGGTGGGCGTGGCCACAGGGTAGAGCGCATGTCCAGTAGACTACCTGTTCCTCCTCTCCTGGGTTTAGTGGCTCCTTACCTCGAATTTGGGGGTTCCGGTGCCCTGAGAGATGAGAATCTCGGCTACAACAGAATGGCCCGATGTCAGCCTGGAACCACGTGCAGTCAGTGAGATGCTCATGACACCCAGCTCTGATAAATGGGGTAGATACACTGTCATCTCAGATTTGAACCGTGTCCATGGAAAGCCCTGCCCCAGTCCCTAAGTGGATTAGAACTAGGCTGAACTAGGCTGCTGATAGGCGTGACCCTGTTTCCACATTTCATTAAAAAACCACAACCAGAGTTACATCTTGCTTCAAGTCCTGGAGAAGAAAGAAACCTTTGCATTCATTGCCTTGCCTGAAATTACTTTGGATGCATTTTAAAACCAGTCACAACTAACAGTAATTATTATTGTGGCTGTTTGAATGTAAGACATACTCACCTAAATGGTAAATATTAACAATCATCGTACAAGATATGATGATTTAGACGCTCAATATGTATTTGTGATTTAGCTAAATGCACTAAAATTTGCATTTGTGCTTGTTTCAAACCACTAATTTTAGTGTGTTATAGTTAATTATTGGGTCATATCCTTGCTTTATTGCTTTGGGCTGTAAGATTTAGTAAACAAAAGCATGAATAAAATGTAATTTCTAAAGCAGTTTGTAAAGATCCACATGTCACAAAGCTAAAGTGGATTTCTGGATATAACAACAGCTATTTTTGATAGTTTCATGAAATATTTGGTATTTTAAGTCCCAATGCTGAGTTAACGACAGCAGCCAAAGAACAGCCACTTCTGACTTTTGATGGAGCAAAAAGCAAAGGAAGATGCTCTGAAAGTCGTATACATGACTGTGTCTGGCAGTGAGCAGTTTATCTTTTCTGGTATTATTCTTGGGTGGGTATTAATGAAAATGTCCTTTACAAAATGTCAAATGTGTTTATAAATATGTGATTCAGTTTGGACTTAGGAAAGACAGAAGAGGTCTGTGGGTAGATGAACTCCCAGTTGATTATATTTGATTGGGGTGGATCAGTGGCCTGTCTTTAGGAAAAAACATTTCTTGAATTTGTGTTGTAGATGGGGTCCTCCCTACAACTCTTCTGGGGGGCATGGGGTGGGTGGATGTCCAGGAGTAAGTTTATTAATTATTCTTTTACCATCCCTCTATCCCTGCCAAATACATATCATCATGATTATTACGTATAATTAGAAGCTCTGCTTGCAGGTGGGGGCCTGGTCCATACTGAAGAAAGATGATTCAAAACACAGCCCTTAGTGAAGGTATCTGGGCTCCTGCCCTCAGTGTGATGCTGGCCAGTTTAGAAGTGATGCTTCCAGACAGGTAGCAGTCTTGTTGTTTCCCCTCCCTCCCTCTCTGGCCCTGACAACTTTTTCCTTATTCCATCTTATGTATTTAGACGCTACCCTGCTTTTATTTTGCTCCGCGTTGATCATGCTACAGTGACCTTGCAAATTATCACTCCCCACTTGACCCAAGTTTCAAGTAATTATACCCGGTTTGGCTATAGTAATGCGTGCCCAAGCCGTCTGCAAGTGCCCTGACCCGTGAGGAATGTCTCCTTGTTGATTTTCATGTATGAGAAGAGGCTCACCCCACCCCGAGCCCCTACACGGGTCATTGTGATGGTGTCGCAGACAATAGGAAATCTGAGAAAAGCGTCACCCTCTCACCTCCCAGCAGAGCCAGCGTGCACAGGAGAGCTCTGAAACTGGACCGTTCTGCTGAGCTGCCCAATTAGCCACTAAAGGAGGCCAACTGGCAATAGCAACAAACTGGGTCAAAAATAATATTCTTGCGTATTTCTTAAGTTCCTTTCCCGGAGAAATGGAGGGGGGATGTGCAGTAAAAAATGAGGCGTCTTTTCATGAGTGGGTAAAACCATACCTGCCCTAACTGTACAGGCTGTGAAAGATGCTGGGCTCAGCAAAACCTGGTCACAACTCCAGAATGACTCCGGGCTCCGTGCCTTTGTAGAATGTCCCAGTTCATTCTCTGCAGTTAATCCCAGACTGACTCTGAGTTATGCCCAGAGTGACTCTTTCCCACGGACTCTGCTGGTATCGGGGGAGTCCTGGATCCGCCGCCCGGCGTCAGATCAAGGTCCCCCCGTGGTGTTGGCGTGTACACCAGTACCCACCTGCTTTCGGCTCCAAAGACAACAGTTTTCTCTGACTCCTTTGTATTCCTTTTGCCTTACAAGTTAATGTTCAGGCGGGGACATGGTGGGGGAAGGAGCATCCTCACTCCAGGCAACGGAGGGGTTTGAGTTTCTGGGTCAGCGGATAACGACTTCCCTTTGCCATTCCTGGCAGGCCGCCTTTGGTGGAGGCTGCCTTAGCACTGACATGTTTGGTAACTTGAGGAAGGGATGGAGCAATCCGTTATCTGCTTCGATATCGCTTAGCTAGCCTCGTGCCCGGAGTGGCCATCTTGAATTGATTGCTCCAGCGACACAAGTCAGAGGCGAACTCCGTGCCAATCCTGCCTGCCAGCAGATGGCTCCAAATTAGGTCATTGTTTTGACAGTTGCACAAAAGAACCCCAAACAGCCTGAACAAACCCTTACACATGTTGGATCACCCAGAACAGTTGTGACATGAAAAATGAACCTGGACCAAAACACTGGGAAGTGTGAAACACCACTGAGGGCTTCTCTCTGACTCCTCACATCCAGGGAAACCCTGAGCGAGGCTGGAGAAGATTGCTCTGGTTCCCCTCCCAGCCTCCTCCAGCTCTGGGTGTTGGAACTGCTTGGGTGGCAGTGATGATCTGATTAGGGGAGGACAATTATGTCAAACCTCAGTGATTGCAAGCTCCATTGAGAAGCATCTTGGCAGCCTGGACGCTGAGATTCTTGGAACACTGTATTTTTCACCAGTTCCAAAAGTGTACATGTAGCAAGTCATGTGACCCTAAAGTAACACTGGAAATTCATAGAATTGGAGCATCCACTGGGACCACTTATCATTTAAGTTGGGAAATTGGGCCGGCATATGGCTTTCTGAGCTCTTTGCGGGGACAACCACTGTGTCTTGGCTTCTAGAATCTGCATTCCTTGACGGCAGCACTTGAATCCTTAGCACTGACCCAGCTTAACCTGGTCACTCAAGCTTGCACCTGAAGAAGGGACGTTTCCCTGTTTTAGATCTGTGTGCCCCTCAGAACTGGGGTCAAAAGTGATCACACGTTTCCCTTTTTCTTCTTGAGGTGTTAGAAAGAGCACTTGGTTAGATGTATGTTTTCTTCTCTTATGTCTTAGTTCTGGAAACTCATGAAGGCAAGAAATGTGGCCTGTGTTTGTATTGACTTCTTACACCTTCCATAACAAAGTGTCACAAACTGGATGGCTAACACAACAGAAATTTACCCACAGCTCAGGAGAGAAGAAGTCTGAGATCAAGGTGTTGGCAGAGCTGGTTCCTTCTTGGGGGCTCTGAACAGAGGGAGAATCTGTTCCATGCCTCCCTCCTGGTGGCTGCCAGAAATCCTTGGTGTTCCTTGGCTTGTAGCAGCCTAAATCCAATCTTTGCCTCCATCTTCACATGGCGATTTCTCTGTGTGCCTCTGTGTCCAAGTATCTTTCTTCCTGTAAGGACACCAGTCACTGGCTCAGATGACCATTTTCCCCCATATGACCTCACCTTAACTTGTTATCTCTGCAAAGACCCTGTTTCCAAATAAGGTCACATTCACAGGTAACAGGGTTAGGACTTGAAGATGTCTTCTTGGAGGACACATTCGGTCCACTGCAGAGTTTAACTCCCAAGTGCATCCCCAGTGCCTGCCACCTCTTGCTATCTGTAGGCTTTTGGCAGCTGACGGAATTCCTGGACTGGAGTTCCCTCATCCATGGAATGAGAACCCTGAACTAGACCATCTCCAATGTCGTGCTCCCTGCCTGTATGCCCCTGTCGGTGGGTGTTCCTGTGTATGCTGGAGGGCATCTTTATCTGGGTAGGGGTAAATATCAACCCAGGAGGGACCTGAATTTTAAATGTGAAGTTCAAGGTCTCTCAATAGTTAACTCCTCAGCTGGGCAGTATTGGTGAAGTGAGTCTTAAAATGAATACCATTCAAGCACTAGGCATTCATGGAATTTTGTTAGAGGCATTCATGGCACAACATTTTATGGGCCAGTATACAAACATTTTCATTCCCCCTCGCCTTGGAGTGGAGGGCTTATAGAAAAATCCCATGATTTCCAAAAGACGTACTAGGGGAATGCATGGAGGTCTTCCAGCTCTCAGGTGTGCTGGGGCACAGGACTTGGCCTTGCTCATGTGCCCGGCGAGGAAGTCGAACTGAAAATTCTTAACAAAGGCTAAATGAACCCCAGAGGTGCCTCTGGGTCACTGCAGGTTCCCTGAAGGGCTTCTCTGCATTTTCCACTCTGCACAGTGATGTTTGTTTCATCACTTTAGCTTTTTTCTTATTCCCCTTATAGCCCAGGGGTTGTGAAGCCCCATCTAAAATCTCTTAAAATGACTTCCTCTTCTGCAGTGCCTTCCCATCTCTGCTCCCCTCACCAGCGCATTCTTTATCACGGTGCTTCATTCATCCTAGGAGCTATGACACATGAACCAGGCTCGCTGCTCAGAGATGACCGTAACACAGACACTTTCTTCCCGGAGCTCATAGTGGGATGTTAGAACGCATAGCTAAGTGCAAAGGTGGAGACGGGTCCAGGTAGTTATGGGAGCTCAGAAGACCTGCACCTAAGCCAGCCCAGGGCCAGGAAGACTTTTGGGAGGAGACAGATGATTCAAGGGGCTAGGGGAGTCATCCAGTTTCCTTAGGATGGTGAGGTCTTCCAACCCGAGGGAGAGATGCGCAGACAAGAGGCAGGAACGGCGAGCTGAGCGTGGTGTGTGGCTTGTTGTCGGAGTGCAACTCCTCTGCTCAGAATTCATGGTTAACGAACCTTAGGGACAGCAGCAAAATTTATCTTCTTCCCACGGCACCTCCATCAGATTAAACTTTGTCTTTGAGCTGATTGTAAAGAGGAGGCGAGGCTAGCTCCCAGCCCTGGTGTGATTTACCGGTAACTCTCCCAAGTGGTGTATAGCATGAAAGAGGTGAACGTGTGTTTGGTGATTCATCTTTCTCGATCTGCAGACACTGGACGAATAGTGCGGGTTTGCTTCTGAGCATTATCTTGGGGCAGGTTGGAGGGGCAGCGCGGACCTAGAGTGGCACCCTGATGGTGCACTGACTTGAAATAGAGACAGCCCATGGTGGAGGTCAGGGAAACCTTATAATCCTCCACCAATTAAGACTCTGCTCAAGGCCTTTGTCTGCTTAGTGAGCCTGTGGGGGTCAAGCCTGTCCTTGACCCCATCTCCCAGGCAGTTAATCCCATCTGGCCAGACGCCTCGCCTCCCTGGAAGAAACTTCAACTATTCTGGAAGGTTCTGCTCACCCCAGGCACCCTCTGTGAATCCCTCCAAAGCCCTCCGGGAGAAGTTAATGAGCACACGCTGTGATGGATGGTCTTTTGGTATTTTGTTCATAATAATAATATCTTACCATTGACAAAGCTGGGCAGAACTTGTGCTTGACATAACTACGGTGAGTCTGCACATTTTCTCATATAATCTGCCTGTGATGCTCATGAGCGTGAACCCCTCACTTCTCCCACTGCGGGGAGCATACTTGCTGATGGCTTAGCTGCTGTGCTCTGAGCCCACCACGGCGTCTCGGTTGCTGCTCCCAGCCTGTGGCTGAGTTTGGCAGGAATTCAGACTGAGCGGTGTGGCTCTCCTCCAGTGAACGACGTTGACTGCAGGGGGCCCCATCAGTTTACCAGGACTTTCTTAGAACTAACTGCACAACAGGCTAAGACTCTTTCCGTCCCTGTCTCCTCCACAACCAGGTCTTTCTGGCCCCAGCATCTGCTCTTTACTCTGCCATGTGGCCTTGCCCCTCCCTTGGGACATGTCTTTTTTTGGAGAGCAATTCCTGTGTTTTATCTGTTTTCTCGCCAGACTCCATGCCTTGGGGGGACGTTGTCATCTTCAGAAGCCTCATTCCTAGCTCGGTGCCCTACAGAGTAGGTGACTCATAATTGCTTGCTGAATGAACGCATCCTAACAGTGATTCACTCAGGTATTTCTGACCTCACCTCCTCCAGGAAGCCTTGCTTTTTCCCCTCCTAGCCCACAGCGACTGCTCTGTCTCAGACCCTGCCTGCTGTCCTTGGGATCCTCATCACCCAGGACTTCACTGGTCTCTAACAGCCTCTGTCTCTTCTCAGGTCTCCAGACAGAGCGGAGCTGTTCTTTAAAGGCAGGGATGGTGTCGGTCTGCTTCTTCAGGGTCCTCACACACCCAACAGTTGGGTATTTGTCTAGCAGACATTTGATAAATACTTTAAAAAAAGTAATTATTTTTTTTTAGATTTTTTAAATGTCATCTATTTATTTATGATTATATTATTTAACTATTTTATTTTGGCAGGGGGAGGGGAGGTAATTGGGTTTGTTTAGTTTTATAGGAGGTACTGGGGATTGAAACAAAGACCTTGTGCATGCTAAGCCTGTGCTCTACCATTTGCACTATGCCCTCCCCACAGTTTATTTTTTTATTGAAGTATATTCAGTTTACAATGTTATATTAATTTCTGGTGTATAACATAGTGATTCAGTTATATATATATATATATTCCTTTTCATGTTCTTTTTCATTACAAGATATTGAATATGGTTCCCTGTGCCGTACGGAAGAAACTTATTGTACGTAGTAGTTTGTATTTGCAAATCCCAAACTCCCAATTTAGCCCTCTACCCTCCTCTTTCCTCCCTGGTAACCATAAGTTTGTTTTCTATGTCTGTGTCTGTTTCTGTTTTGTCAATAAGTTCATCTGTGTCATTTTTTTAGATTCCACATATAAGTGATATCATATGGTATTTTTCTTTCCCTTTTTCCTCTACTTCACTTAGAATGACGATCTCCAGGTCCATCCATGTTGCTGCAAATGGCATTATTTCATTCTTTTTTTATGGCTGAGTAGTATTCCATTATATAAGTATACCACAACCTCTTATCCAGTCATCTGTCGATGGACATTTAGGTTGCTTCCACATCTTGGCTATTGTAAATAGTGCTGCTGTGAACACTGGGGTGCATGTGTCTTTTCGAATTAGAATTTCCTCCAGATGCCCAGGAGTGGGATTGCTGGATCATAGGGTAAGTCTATTTTCAGTAATCTCCATACTGTTTTCCTTAATGGCTGCACCAAACTGCATTAAAAACTTTTTGATTTATTGTAATTAATTGATTTTTAAGCTTGCTTGTTACCCATCTTCTCTTTGTCCCCACCCCCACCTTGAAATGGACTGTTAGGCTCTGAGGTCTTTTAGCTTCTGAGATTGTTCAATTATAATGTATCTTTATGCTCTAGGTTGTGTACATTGTCAGTGAGTGCAATATTGTCCCAAGGGGACAAAAATTACTTCTTGGAGGATAAAGAAAATCTTACTCTTTAAGTATATAAAGCAGAGATATACATTCAGTACATAAGCAGATATACAGTATAGCTGTGGTATTAAAATTTCATGGGAAATGATTTTTTTTTAAACATCTTTAAAAGCTCCTACAGGGACAGGGTGGGCAATAATGAAAAAAAAAAAATAAAAGCAATGTTGAATCACAGCTTGAGGAGTGAGACTGGATCACAGTGTAGGGACTGTCTGTCTTACCAACCAAAATGTCCCCTTGATGACTCAACACACATATTATGGACATCTTTATTAATAAACCATCTTTATTAATGAACCTTTATTAGGTAATTAATTTATTAACTAATCTTTATTTATAGAGTAGATGAATTATTGTCAGAGCTGGAGAGATCTTTTAAAAATTTGTCATAAATGAGTAGGTTTCTCATTATCAGCATCACTTCCCAGAATGGTACATTTGTGCTCAAGGATGAACCTACATTGACACATCATAATCACCCAAAGTCCATAGTTTACCTTAGGGTTCACACTTGGTGTAGTATATTCTATGATATAGATCCATCATTATAAAGCCATAGAGTATTTTCACTGCCCTAAAAATTCCCTGTGCTCTGCCTATTCATTCCTCCTCCAATCCCCAACCCCTGGCAACCTCTGACTTTTTTTTTTTGATTATCTTCATAGTTTTGCTGCTTCCAGAATGTCATATAGTTGGAATCATGCAGCATATACCCTTTTCAGATTGCCTTCTTTAACTTAGTAATATGCATTTAATATTCCTCCATGTTTTTTCATGGTCTGATAGCTCATTTCTTTTTGGCACTCAATAATATTCCATTGTCTGGATATACTAAAGTTTATTTATTCATTTGCCTACTGCGGACATCTTGGTTACTTCCAAATTTTGGCAATTATGCATAAAGATGCTGTAAACCTCCATGTGCAGGTTTTTGTGAGGATAGACAAAACCTTCAACCTTTGGGTTGAAAGGAGCATGACTGCTGCATTATATGGTAAGAGTATGTTTAGTTTTACAAGAAATTACCAAAGTGTCTCCCGAAGTGGTTTTACCATTTTGCATTTCCACCAACAATATTTAAGAGTTCCTCTTGCTCCACATCCTAGTCAGCATTTGGTGTTGTCAGTGTTTCAGGTTATGGCCATTCTAATAGATGTGTAGTAGTATCTTGTTCTTGTTTTGATTTGCATATTCTTGATGACATATGAAATAGGGCATATTTTCATATGCTCATTTGCCATTTGTATGTCTTATTTGGTGAGTTGTCTGTTACGATCTTTGGCTCATGTTTTAATTGAGTTGTTTGTTTTCTCATTGTTGAGGCCTAAGAAAAGTTATTTGTATATTTTGGATAATAGTCCTTTATTAGAGTTTTCTTTTGCAAATATTTTTTTTCCCACTATGTGGCTTGTCTTCTAATTTTCTTGGTACCGTGTTTCACAGAGCAGAAGATTTTAATTTTAATGAAGTACAGCTTATCAGTGATTTCTTTGATGGATTGTGTCTTTGGTATATCATCATGCCCAAGGTCATCTAGGTTTTCTTCTATGTTGTCTTCTAGGTGTTTTATAGTTTTGTGTTTTACATTTAGATCTATGATCCATTTTAAGTTAATTTTTGTGAGACTGTAAGCTCCATGTCTAGATTCTTTTTTTTTTTTAATGTGAATGTCCAGTTGTTCCAGCACTATTTGTTGAAGACACTAGATTTTTTCCTTTGTATTGTCTTTGCTATGTTGTCAAAGATCAATTAACTGTATTTATCGGGGTCTATTTCTGGGCTCTCTATTCTGTTACATTGATCTATTTGTCTCCCCCACCCCAATACCACACTGTCTTGATTACTGTAGCTTTATAATAAGTATTAAAGCCAGGTAGTTTCAGTCTTCCAACTTTGTTCTTCTCCTTCAGTATCATGTTGGCTATTCTGAGTATTTGCCTATCAAACTTCAGAGTCAGTTTACTGATATCCATAAAATAACTTGCTAGGATTTTGACTGGGATTATATTGAATATTGACAACACTGAGTTTTCCTATCCATGAACATAGAATATCTCTCCAGTTATTTAGCTCTTTGTTTATTTCTTTCATCAGAGTTTTACAGTTTTCCTCATATAGATCTTGTACATTTTTTTGTTATGTTTATACATAAGTATTTCATGTGGGGGGTGCTAATGTAAATGGGATCATGTTTTTAATTTCAAATTCTATTTTTTCATTGTCAGTATATAGGAAAGCAATTTACTTTCGTATACTAACCTTGATTCTTCCAACCTTGCTGTAATTGATTATTAGTTCCAAGAGTTTTGTTGATTCTTTAGAATTTTCTACATAGACAGTCCTGTCATCTGTGAACAAAGATAGTCTTATGTGTTTAATCACAATATACATACCTTTTATTTCCTTTTTCTGTCTTGTTGCATTAACAAAGACTTCCAGTACAAAGCTAAAAAGGAATAGTGAGAGGGAACATAATTGTCTTGTACCTGATCTTAGCAGGAAAGCTTCCAGTTTTTCACAATTAAATATAATGTTATCTGTGGGGTTTTTTTTAATAGATGTCATTATCAAGTTGAGAAAGTTCCCTCTGTTCTCAGTTTACTAGGAGTTTTTATCATGTGTGATGTTGGGTTTTGTCAAATGTTTTTTCTGCATCTATTAATATAATCATGTGATTTTTCTTTTTCAGTCTGTTGATGTGATAGATTACATTTTTGATTTTTGGATGTTGAATCAGCCTTACATACTTGAAATAAGTTCCACCTGGTTGTGGTGTATAATTCTTTTTATATATTTTTCAGATTTGATTTGCAAATATTTTATTGAGGAATTTTGCTTCTATGTTCCTGAGAGATATTGGTCTATAGTTTTTATTTTCTTATGATGTAATTGTCTGGTTGTGATATTAAGGTGATTCTTACCTCACAGACTAAGTTAGAATAAGTTAGGAAATATTCTCTCTGCTTCTATTCTCTAAAAGAGATTGTAGAGAAGTGGTATAATTTCTTTTTAAATGGCAGAATTTACCAGTGAACCCATCTGGAACTGGTACTTTCTGTTTCAGAAAGTTATTAATTATCATTCAATTTCTTTAATACATATAGGCCTATCTACATCAGTAATTTCTTCTCATGTGAGTTTTGCAGACTTTGTCTTTAAAGGAATTGGTCCCTTTCATCTAGGTTATCAAATTTGTGGGCATAGAGTTATTCCTTACATTCCTTTATTATACTTCTAATTTCCTTGGGATCTGTAGCAATGTCCCCTCTTCCATTTCTGATATTAGTAGCTTGTGTCCTCTCTCTTTATTTTCTTAGCCTAGCTAGAGGCTTTTTGATTTTATTGATCTTTTTGATCACTCAATTTTTCTACTCCCAAGAACTGCATTCATTACCTAGTCTCTCTCACGTTTGTCTCATGGAACGGTTTGAATTGAAGAATTAACCCATGTATTTAAAATCATTAACCTAATGATTTTATTCAGCAGAAGCATCAAAGTAGAGCTTTGGTGAAACACTGTCATGAA
This sequence comes from Camelus ferus, assembly GCF_009834535.1. Lineage (NCBI taxonomy): Eukaryota > Metazoa > Chordata > Mammalia > Artiodactyla > Camelidae > Camelus > Camelus ferus. The sequence continues at coordinate 9,733,756 of NC_045706.1, forward strand.
GAGAAATATTTTAGGGAGATTACTCTGGTTTCAAATGGATTTTCTTCTGGGAAATTGTCCCTTACAAAGGATGGGGGGCCGAGAAGTGACATTCTGAAGGGGCTAGGAGTCTCTTTTGAATTTCATTTCAACATTGAATTACAACATGAATTGCATTTCAACAGCAAGTGTGTAGTTTTTAATCTAGATCCAGTTTGGAGGACACTAATGAAGATTACGGAAGAGCATAAAGTACCTTCCCCTCTAGCTACCCCTTGGCACCATCACTGCTCTTGGGAGGTTTCCTTATGTGTAAAAATAATTGTACCTGTTTCATTAGTAGTATTCTTATTATCCCCATTGTACAGATGAGAAAAACCAAAGCTCAATAGTTTAAATGCATTGTAAACATCTAACAAGAGTCAAAGTCAGGATATTAACCTGGGCTTATCTAGTTACAAAGCACCTTTCACCATCTCCTGCAGACTCTGCAAGGATTCATGAAGTCTCAAGATGGCAGAGCTGTAATCTAATTTGTTCATTTGAATTTTCTGCCTCTGCATAAAGTTATTTTCAGGCTATAGCATCTTAATTAAGAGGCCTGGAACATCATGGCTTAAGACTCCAGTTGACTGAAAAGTTGACTGATGGAGGACCAACAGAAGAGCCCTACTTCATATATTTCCTTATTTATCCTGGTTTCCTTGGTACCCAAGACTGGGCAGTAATTTTTAAATGTCAGTACACATAAGCACAAACAAATATTATCCCCTTAATTACTGTTCATCATTACTGCTCACACCTAGGGCCCTATAGTCTAGCTTAGCTCATGAGGGATGATTTTAATTAGATACATTCAATTTAAGAGAATGTATCAATTCATTTAGATGCTCTGGGAGACTTCTCTTTTCCCAGTTGGGTGTGTATGAGGTGGGGGGGTCCCACTACTGTTGATGCTTGGTGTAGACCTCATTCCTACTGATTCTGAGTATGGCAATATCTATCTGTAACTGAAAATGTTAACTTTCAAATTAAGTCATTTATTGATCACCCCTCTGTGTTCAATGGGATGGGATGGAAAAGGTGAAGGAAATAAAAGTATATTTGTAGAACTTAAAATTTAGCCAAGTCTACCAGGAATATTTGCTGGACATTCACAGACTTCAGATCCTGATCTCAGAGCAGGATCCTTTTTATGTGAGGGTTCTCTCTCAGTCTGGATTTTTCTCAGGAAAATGGAGCCAATCTAAGTATTCCAGGAATGAAGGACTTTAATCTAGGAATTAGGGTTTGTTTGAGTACTGGAAGAGCTGGTACTGCCAAGGTCAGAAAAGTTACTGCAGAAAACCAGGGAGGTTGCAGCCAGAAGGGTAGGGAAGTAGACACTGAAGACCTCAGGCTTCTCCAAAGCTAAGGAAACTGCTGTGGTTCTTAAGAATTTCTGAAGCAACTCCTAGCAACTGGCTTAATCTACAGTAGCAAAATGGGTGATTCACAAGCACCAGCTGAGAAGAAACCACAGAGCTCACATCTGCTCACATGTCTGCTAAACTGATCTCTAGAGAAGAATGACCCCCTGCTTCTCGACCACCATGCAGGTCTCATTGGCAAACTTGACATGGAACCATACAGTGGAGAGATTCTGGGAACTGTGGTTTCCTAATCCTTAGAAGGGTGTGGAAGGTGACATCATGCTGGCAAAAGACCATTCTTTCCAGGTGGTCCTCAGTTGGACTTTTATGCCATTATTCTTTTTAGTGGAATTATTACAGGTAAACCTGACTTACAGCCAGCACATTCAGGCACACTCCTTTCACATGGTACTTTTTCTGCCTCCAGTGCCATGATGGTCTCTGAAAATTATCTTTGCTCTTCTTAATCCTGTCACCTGGAAGTCTTCAGCTACGTGCCTTGAGTATTGTTTATGTCTTAGCTGTGGGCTAATTCACTAAATGGTAAGCCATCTTGTCTTCTGAGAGGTGACAGATGACTTGTTGAGCACCTAGTGTGGGTCACATAATTAGGCCCTCAGTAAAGGTAAGTTCCTTTCTTCCCTGTAGAAGATGTTCGGTGTTTTTGTCCTTTCATTATCCACCCATCATTATCTACTTCTTCAGGTCACAGCAGCTCAAGTCACTTTGGAAACCATCCATCTCCCGTTCCATATCCATGTATCCGTGTGGTTTGGATGAGGCTGACCACTGATCTGCTTCTTTTCTACCCACCCCTTCACCTGCTTTGGGCATAAGCATATAACTTGACCAATTTGGCCAAACTAACAAGCAGTTGGTTTGACCAATCAGTGTTTCCCATCTCTCCGGTCCTCATGATTGGCTGAGAGATGAGCACATGATTTAAGAAATTGGTCCAATGAGAATCAAACATGGAAATTGTATGAGAACTATGGGAAAGAGAAGCACTTTTTCTTTGGCCGGGGTGATGAAGGTGGTGAAATGTAAGCCTAGAGAGACTGGAGGCCTCTTTATCTCTAAGAGTTGAGAACCAGCCTGAAATGAAGGTGTGAAAGTCACAACAGAGTCCAGGGATGTAGAAAGAGTCCTGACAACTTTGTTGGGCCCCTAGATCACGTTGAAACTAAGGCTTCTGGAGATTCATGCCCCAGGTTAAACTCTCATTCTTGACCCTCAACCTGCAGAGGTTCTGGAACTCAAAGCAAGACATTCTGATAAAGCAAAGGAGAAGGTTTCAAATCAAGGGTAACATAGCTGCAGTCTGGGTCAGGAAGAAGGGCAGGGAATGCTCAGAAGTTGAATTAGACACGAAGTACCAGCCCCATGGATCTTCTTGAACCTTCCCAGCATCTTCCCAGAGTCTGTCCCTAAAATCTTTAACCACCTGCTTTAATGAAACTTTCTTTAGCTCGAATATTGGAATCTAAGTAAAACATATGATATTAAATATTTTCTCTAATAATTAACAGTATAAGAACATACCAAGAAATGACTCTACATCTACTAAGACAGTATTGGGTATTCTCTATAATTAAATGAGTTTTTTAAAAAAATTGAGGTATAATCGATACATAACACTAAGTTAGTTTCAGGTATACAGCCTAATGATTCAATATTTGTAGTTATTGCAAAATAGATTATCGCAGTAAGTCTAGTTAATGTCTATCACCATATATAGTTACAAATTTTTTTTCTTTGACTAAAACTTTCAAGATCTACTCCCTTAGCAACTTTCAGATATGCAATATAGTATTATTAACTGTGGTTACCATGCTGTATATTACTCACCCATGACTTATATAATTTATAAGTGGAAGTTTGTACCTTTCGATCCCCATTTTTCCCTCTTCAACCTCTGGGCTTTTTTTTTTTTAATCTGCTTAAAAATACAGATCTTTATTAATGTTTTATACATTATTTCAAACAAAATACTTAGTTATTTGATCTGTAAGTATAATTTTCATATATTATAGTGTTTTTACTAAAGTTTTGATTTCAAATGACAAGCCTACAAATGAATTTTAAGAATACAGGCTTGAGAATTATTTGCTTCTCTAGTTTAGCATTTGTTATTAAAAAGGACTTAATCTATGTATGGTGTGTACTAAGGAATGCAAGTTCAATGTTAAAGGGGAAAAAAAAAACATGTAGAAAAACCAAAATGAGCCTGCTTTTGAGCTGTGATAATAGAAGTCCAATGTCTGGCTCAAGAGAGGTGACCCTCTGTGCTGGTCAGACCACACAGAGCAGCACAAGTTACGGTCAACTGCATGGTCAAACCACAATGAGGGGCTTAGCTGCGGAGCCACGTACTAAGGACAGTGACAAACGCAGTGGTCTGGAGAGGAGTAGCGGGTCATAGGAAACTCCAACAGATTAGTCTAAGGACCCAGGAGTGTTTAGTTTGGACACAGAGGACTTCAGGAGAACACGTGATCATTCAGGGGGTGATGGGCTCCCTTATTCTATGTAGTTCCTAGGGCAGAAAAAAGCCAGCGAGTGGAAGGTGAAGGGAGACAGAGTACAGAAATCTGCGGATGGTCACAGTTGGATGGTCAGCATGACATGGCCACCAGGAGACTCGGCCAAGCAGTGAAGAGCTCTAGCTGCGGGTGTAGATAGCTTGGTTGGGATCCTGCTTAATAGATGTGTGACCTTGAGCAGATTCCTTAGTTGCAAATGAGAACAAGGACAGTACCCCCCGTGTAGGGGTGGTTACGTGCGTTAACTGAGATGAATGCAAAAGTCTTCAAGAGCATGGCGAGTAGTAAGCGCAGGGGTCACACTTAGCACAGGGCCAGGCAGAGTAGGCGCAGGTGCCCAATTACTTGTATTGATTGAAAGACTGATTGAATGAATGAATAAATGAATGAATGAATGAGTGAATGAAATTAATGGATCACTCCTAAGGTCTCGTCCAGCTGTGAGTCTGGTGCCTTATCAAAAATAGCAGCATTTTCTTTTTCTTTGACATACATCAACTCTATTTTTATGGATTTTAAGAGAAACGTATATATATACATAATATTTATCTTATATGTAATTATATAATGCATAAAATATTTTATATAATATATAATTTGTATATATATGTGTGTATGTATATATAAACAGTTTAAAAGTATGGAAAATCAAGAAGCAGGAAAGAAAACCCCCGTGTTCTCATTCACCAGAAATAATTGCTAACGTTTCCTTTGATTATTTCTCCATGTATTTGTTTACGTAGTTGGATCACACTATGTATAGATTTTGTACCCTGTGTGGGTTTTGGTTTGGGGCTTTTTTGGCTCACGTTGTGTGGTAATTTGCTTACTTTTGGAGATGCTTTTTAGTGTTTATTTACTCCTTTTCTACTTCAATCCTGAGCATTCACTGAGCACCTCCAACGTGTTCAGGTCTAGGCATAGAGATGGACGGGGGGCGGTTCTTGTCTGTTTGCCGACTCAGGTGCTAGATGTTGGGTTCATAACGGCGAATAACTGAATGTTAAACGATTAAAAATCTGTCTTTACCATCTTCATTGGAACTCTTGCCCCAGATGTGTATTATCAGAAGTTAACATGTGTTTCTTTTCACCCTCAGACTAGAAAATCTTCCCCAAATAACCAGCTCCTCTGCCTTCAACAACGCTGCCTCCCCCGTAACTACCCGGAAGGCTAGGAGCTGCCAGCGCACACACAGCTACTAGACATGTTCCCAGACGATGCTTAATTAAATCCTTTAATTATTAGCTGCTCACCACATTTGCATCATTCCCTAGCGCTTAGGGCCAGACTCACTTAGGGGAAGAAGCCAGCCTCCTGTTTGCCCAAATTACTGCCTCAATTAGACTTGTATCAGATTCAGGAAGGTTGGAATTCTGAAAACTTTTTTTTTTAACTCACCAGCATTTAGCTTTGTACTAAGCGAGTCTTTATGCCTTTAAAAATGCCCTTTATCCACATCGATAAGTTAAGCCTAGACTTCAGGCTGAATCCAAATATAGGATTAGCTTAATCAAGCTCACTGATGTGAGTAGCATGAACAAAGACAACGGGAAAGCAGACCCAAACCCTGAACCGCTATGAAAACCTGTGTATTTTTTTGTGTTTGCCTGGGGAGGTGATTCAGGCTGAAAAGACACTTAAAAAGACAAGAAGAATGGAAAAATCTGGAACTGAATTTCTGCTTGGTCGCAGGTTAGCTGATAACCGGTCACACCCTATGTTTGGGTCTTGGACTCCTCACCTCTCAAACAGGCCTGCTCCCCTGGGAGGGGCAGGGATTAAGGAGGCAGCAGATGGAAAGCCCTGGGTAAGGTATAAAGAGCAAAGGGAGAGCGAGGGGTGAATTGGCAAGAAGTACGGCAGCCAGGAGGGGACAAGAAACCTCCACACAACTCTTGGAAAGGAACAATGCTGACCACGTGCCTTGTTTCATAATCTACCTTCAAAGCATATTTTATCAGGCAGGGACAGGGTTGGAAGGCAGGACTGGTGTTAAAATCTCCATTTTGCAAATGAGGAAACATCCTCAGATCACCTGAGAGGACAGCCCACCCCTCCCCAGTGCTCACGCTCCCAATAAAATGTTTCAGAGCGTAACACAGAGTAGGGCTGGTCAGTCCCAAGTGCCCTGTCCGCCTCCTTCTCGTGAGAAGCCAGGAGGCTGAGACCTGGAGCTGGGGCTGCGGTAAGGTGGGTCCTTCCATAAAATCCCTCCTTAGAGTCCCCAGGCACCGCTAGACACCACGGCTGCCCGTAGGCACCTGAGCCAACGTGTCAGAACTGGCGAAATCAAAGCTGCCGCCCGGGAGCAGAAAGGATTTGGCAATGCCAAGCATAGACATCGTACTCATAAAGAGTTTTTTTTCTTTATCTTTATTTGTTTTCAACCGTAGTTGATTTACAATGTTGTGTTAGTTTCTGGTGTACAGCAAAGCAACTCCGTTCTATCCATATTCTTTTCCATTATAGGTTATTACAAGCTATTGATATGGTTCTCTGTGCTGTACAGTAGGACCTTGTTGTTTATCTATTTTGTATATAGTAGTTTGTATCTACTAACCCCAAACTCCTAATTTATCCCTGTATATTCTTATACATCCATTGGCCCTCAAATATAATTTTTGGTTCTTTTCTTAAAATTCATTTTGTTATTTTTAAATTAATTTTTGTGTGAAGTGGTGGTAATTAGGTTTGTTTATTTACTTTTTAAGTGGAGGTACTGACTGGGGATTGAACCCAGGATCTCCTGCATGCTAAGCATGCCCTCTACCACTGAGCTATACCCTTCCCCACCCCCCAGAGATAGTTTTTAAATAATGAATTTCATCACACATATCCCTGATCGGTGTTCCTGTCTCTGAGGCCTTCCCTGACCAGGGTATCTGAAATAGCAGACTCCCTCTCCCCACCCACTGACATCTGGACACTCTCCCATAGGCCTGCCCGGCCTAATTTTTCTCCTTAGTACCTGTTACCCAATTACAGACTAGAAGACTTTTGGTCTGTTGGCTTTTTGTCTAACTGCTCCCCATCTTCCTTTGCCAGAAGGCAAGCTTAACAAGGCTGGGCTTTGCTGGGTTCTCTGCTGTATGTCCAGCCCTAGCATGGTGCCTGGGACACGGTAAGTGTTCAGTAAATAGTTGTTGAATAAACAGAGTGTGAGCAATTCCTAGAATCTTCTGAAGTGTGCAGGTGATGGAATCTGCCTTCCCAACCCTTTATGTATACAAAAATACTTATTTAGGAATGATCGTTCTCTGCATGAGATGATGTGGGAGCATTTTCCTGGGCTTATTGTAAATCATACTGAGAGAAATGGCTCCTTCATTCCGCAGACATGTCATGAGCACTGTTATCTGCCAAGCATTGCGCTGGGCATTTGGGATTTTGTTTTAAGTGAATGGGATATGTCTGTTTTAATTTAGTCATAATTGATTTACTCGTACATTCATTCATTCACAAAATATACGGTCATTTCCTCTCTGCCAAGCTATTGAAGGACACAGCCAAATGGGACAGACAAGTGTGTGTTCTTGTGATTCTTACCTTCTAGGGGAAGAGGCTGGACCATCAGTTGCTATTTAATCAGATAAAAACCTTTCAGATGGTGATTTGGGCTATGAAGTCGACATAACAGGGTCATGGAATGGGAGTGATAGCTGTGACCTGGGACAGAGACGTGGGACAGGTGTGGGTCTAGGTGGGCTGCCCTGGGAAGGCCTCAGGGAGGAGGCGGCCTTTGAGCTGAGATCTGAATGATGAGCAGAAGTCTTAGATGCCAAGAAAGGTCCAGGGCTGAATATTTCAGGTTGAAGAAGCTGGAAAAACCCTGAAGGCCAAACCAGAACAGAAAAAAAGGCCAGGGGCCAGAGCTGAGTGAGCCAGGAGGGACGGGGTGAGAAATGAGGATGGGGAGTCCAGAGAAGGGCCTTGTGGGTTAAGTCGGGGGGGCTGGATTTATTTTAAGTGCAGCGGAAGCAGTTGGAGGACTTAAAGCAGGAAGGCTTTTCTGCCTTGGGGTTAGTTCCTCTCTTTACTAGTTTTCAAAAATATCTTCAAATTATAACAGGTTTGTTGATGTAGCAGTATTGGTCTCAACACTCTCCCCATGCTGGCTGAGGGTGGGCCTTTTGCTTTTCCTCTTTGGAGCCACCCGTTGAATACTTACTGAGCGCCTGCTCCAGGCGTGCTCTGTTCTGGGGATGAGGATGGCCCGGGGGGCTCACCTGCGCGGCTTGCGGAGACAGGACCCACTTCCTACTCGTGGATGAGACAAAGGAGACCACAGAGTACAGCCTGGAGCTCAGGACTCACAACAGAGGCAGCAGGAGCTTCAGAGACCCGCGAGGCTTCAGGGCCCTGGGGGTCTTCTCCCTGCCAGTCCGGCCCCTGAAGGAGCAGCATTGGGCTGGTCTGGGTCCCGAGCCCCCAGGCTTGTGGGTCACAGGAGCAAACTCCTTGCCGGGAGCCGGGCAGCCCCTCTGGCATCTTCAGTCGCCCTGGGAACAGAAGTCAGGCTTGCAAGTGGGAGGCACAGCTCTCGGAGCCCTGAGGCTGGCCAGCGGGATTTAGGATGGACGTCGCTGTCCCGTCTCCTGTCGTGCGTGCCCTCCCTTCCCCTCGCTGGCCTCCTGGCCCTTCTCTCTGCTCTCTCCTCTTCTTCCTCCCGATGTCCTTGCCTTCTCCTCTTCATCAGTATGACACAGAAGGCATTTCTTTGGTCTCCACTGGCTCCTCAGTTTTCAGACCCTCTCGTTTCCTTGGACCTCAGGCTCCCGGTCTCATCCTTCCCAGCATCTCCCTCCTACCCCTGCCCCATGACTCAGAATCATCTATGCCCAGGTGCAGATATGCCCTTGGTCCACAGGCTCTTGACTCCGTCCTCTCCAGGACTTTCTTCTCCACTTCACGTCAAGGCCCCTTCCTGACCTTGTACCACGACCTCATCCTTAGCTTCCACGGAAGCTCGCAGCTCAGGAGAAGCCCTGCATTTTGTGCAGAGACGAGGCATGGGGGCAGCTGTCTAGTTAGAAGGTGCAGCCAAGAGATTTATCTTAAGAAAGCATTTAAGTAGCAAATGCACATATAATTTTTTTTTTACCAAAAGTATAGTTTGAATACTTTATAAAAAGTACTCATTTTCATTTCGATTGAATGTTGATTTGGGGAGGGGTGTGGTGGAGAGTATAGGGTTAAAGCTCCAATTGCCAACCCTTGTTACCTTGTTGGCTTAAAATCATTGATCCTACCTCCTGGCCACACCATTGACCATCTAGATTCTACAGTCCTGTTCTCACACTTCTTGTCTTTTTATTGTACCAAAATCTCTGGTCCCTTCGACCCCCATTTGCACCACTCTCTCACCTCCCTTTATTCATCTTCCTTCCTTAAATGTTGGTGTCGCACCCTTGATAGCCTTCTCTTCTCATTTCATCTTCTTTTCCTCCCTTCTCCCCCACCCCATCACGTATCCTGCCCTGCATATGAGTGAGTCCCAGTATCCAGGGCATCTCTCTCTCCTGAGTTTCAGGTCCCTTTGATCAGTTGCTTCTTGATGTCTCCATTTGGATGTCCTACTGCCACTTTAAATCTCATAGGATCCTACCCCGTGGTCCAAGCAGAATTCATTTCTCATTTTAAACCTTCATCTTCTCATCAGTTCCTTTCTCAGTGAACTAAGTGTCAGTTTCCAACAGCCCAAGCTGGAAGCCTGGGCTTCTTCCTGAGACCTCCCTTCTCTGAACGCCACGTCGGTAACCTAGTTATGAATACCTGTGTTAATCCTGTTCCTCTCTGCCTTCTCTTCTCTCTCGGCCTCCTGCAGAAACCACCTTGTTTCAGGTCCTCGTCCTTGGCCTGGATTGCTGGGTTGGCCTCTGAAGTGGTTTTCTGACTTCCATCTGAACCTTCCTCCATGAGCTTCCGGAGTTGCCCTTCTGCAACACTCATCCCTTCTGGCCCCTCTCTGCTTAAACAGCTCCCCTGGCTCAGTCGCCTTTGTGAGCCAGCCCTGCAGGCCTTCCACGGCCCCTGCTTCCCCTCCAGCCTCATGACTGGCCGCCCCATCTCCTGCTCTGTGTTTACACTCTGCCATTCTCACCTTTCGCTCCTCAAAGATGTACGACACCCTAGACTCACCACTAGGCCGTTGTACAGCTGCTCTCTCAACCTGGAATGCGTTTCTGGCATCGCTCCCCCTGAACATCCCTGCTTCCCCTCCACGAGGAATTGTCCTCAGGCAACCCAACCACATCCCCCTGCCAGGCCTGAATATAGGGGTCACTCTCCTCGGCTGGGATGCAGACACATCAAGGGCACAGGTATTGCCCCCTTCACTTGCGTAGGGCATATTTTTGGCAGTTCGTTCAATAGAAGTTGGATGAACAAATGTGTATTTCCTTGTTTGGAAATGAGATTTGTGGATGAACTCGGGCAGATGCTGCCTTGCCTCTAGATACCAGACTCCGTGTGGAAATTGACTGAATTCAGTCGTCTCTCTCCTCCCTTCTAGGAACTGATTCAAAAGGATTCTATATCTATGAAGAAAAGATATTTGCCGTACCTTTTTTTGTTGTTTTGTTTTCTTTTAGAGGTTTACACCCTTAAGCTGGAGCTTAAATTCATATGTATTTAAAGTAAACATCATGGCAGCTGGTAGAAAAAGATAAAACCTTGAAGAGACAGTGACACGTTTTTTAATTAAAGCATTTCACTTGACTCTAGTCTTCCAAGTCCTTTACTCTTAAATCATCATTTGTGAAGGAGTCTTGAAAATGGATATAATTTTCACTTGAAAGAAAATGGTGGGGGCAGGGGTTGAACAAGTGGAAAAGACTCTCCCAAACCTGGCAGTCAGCCTTGACTGTATTTTCAGAGGCCCCCTTTGATTGTTCCCAGCCCTCCCCACCCATGGCCGCGAGTCGGCAAAGACAGGGGCAGGGCTGTGGAGCTTTGGGACACAGCCCCCTTGTGGCTGACTGATACTGCCTCTTGGAAGGTTAACACCACATTGAGCTTAATTCCTGCTCCAACCCACAGCCGCGTGGGCCCTGCAGCTCCGTCCACACCCTCCCTGAGTGGCATCCTTGTTTCTACTTCACAGGTGGGGAGAGACTGATGAGTAACTGGCGGTCGCTCCTGGCAGTGATGGAGGGGATGGGAGGCCCGGCGACAGGCCTGCTAGGGGGCGTCATTCCTTATGTGCAGCGGGCTTGTAGCACCTTAACACGATGGATGGGAGGAGAAGTCTGATGCCATCCGGAAAAGTTCCAAAGCTGAAAATCACCACCATTCTCTTCACTGCTGTCCTGCCAGACACGTTTTGTGCTCTCGGTCCAGATCTAGCCTCGCAGTGTATTGCACCGTACGCATGGAATTTGACTTCTCCTGCCTGACACGTTATGTGCGTCTTTGGAGAGGCTGACGTTAGCTTTTCATCACCCCATGTGTCCCGAGGGCTGCGGCTGGGTTCCAGGAGCAGGGATGCTAAATCACACTGTGGGACACCCTGCACTTCAAAGGGAGGCATTCCAGGGGAGCCCCCAAGGTCATGAGGGGCTCCTTCCATAGAAGGCCCCAGCCCACGGTGCTGTTTGTGACCATGAGTCTTCTCTCATTGATATCATTTATTTTCTCTTTGTCATGAGTGAACAACCTGAAAAAAATGTAAAATTTTTACTTCCATGGGATAATACTGTATTTTCTAAAGATTATCAGAAATGATCTTTTGCTGGCTACTTACCAGGTACAACCGTGGGGTTTTCTGTAGTCAGTTCACAATAGATTATTCCCTTTTTCTTGGTGGGCTTCAGTAACAGCTGTATCAGGGCTCCTGTCCAGATGGGCACACTGGGCAGTAGAGGCAGGTGTGTACAGATCCTCATTATCTGAGGATACTTAGTTCTAGAAAAAGGAAAACCTCTTAAAATCAAGACCAAAATTGTCATATTGCATAGTGGAAAATAAAGAATTTAGGAACCACAAAAGTAGGTTTACTTGCAGAGTCTAGGTTCTTGTGCAGCGCTGTGGTGATTTCTTACTGTGAACAAAGAATAAATCAAAAGTTGGGACATTTGAGGCATAATTTTTTTCTGATGAAACTGTCTTGTAGTACCAACACCTTGCCCTTCGTGGATGACTTTCATAGCACTAGATCACAGAGAAGCTCGATTTGGCAAAAATATAAGAGGCCATTTCTGTTTCCTCCTGAGATCCTCTTCATGCTTGGCTATTTATATCCTCTGCTTCAGTATGTCCATCGTGTCATCTTCCTAGGTGACTTTCTCCATTTGTTAACTGGTCCTGTTCCACCACTTCCTTGCCTCTCAGTGATGATGGCTCTAGTCTGAGCTATTCTAATTTAATCATAATCTTAGCATTCTATATCAATGATAATGCAATGATATATTTTTCAAATTTTATAAATAGTCCCTTTTGTCAGTTTGTTCATGAGTATTTTTGTGTTCTGGTAATACTTTTCCTTACCCATGAAATTGCCTGACAGAGTGAAACTAAGTACCAAATATCTTCCCTGCAAAAGGAGCAGAACTCCGGAGGTGGTGGCTAATTGTTAAGTGATTGGCCCTGATGTTTGCGATCTGGGTTTGCAGGAAGAGATCTGTGTAATGTGATTCCTGTCGTGCCAGTCTTCAGAGCCCTGTCTTTCCATATCAACGCTGGCTGCATAATTCCCTGCAAGCTCAGAGTTGATGGGCCCATTTTACAGATGAGCCTAAGAGAGTAAAAGTGACTCACTCCAAGGCACCTGCTGGCCAATGCCGGGGCTGGGACTCCAACTAGGTCTCTCAATTTTAAGAGCATTGAGGGAGCCTGGGAGATGGGAAGAAGCTCACGTGAGCAGGGAGAAAGGAGGGACACTAGGTGAGGGGCTCTGGTGGAAATAAGCTTGGGATACATAAGATGATGAAAAATTCAAACAAAGTAGTAGATGTGGAATATATAAAAGGGACTTTGAGCTTTGTATGTCAGGTGACAGGAGCTTTTAGAATTTCATGGAAGAATCTGGGCAAGCAGCTGAGACATTGCGTTTATCTTTACTTCCCCAACTGTGGGGAGTCCATTGTCCCCAGCCCTTATCGCCGGTAACATAGGCAAGGTGAACCCTTGAAGTTAAATGGAAAATAGTCTTTTTATCCTGCAGCAACCAGCCTGCCAGATAGAATCTAGATAAGGCACCCAGGACCTTTCATAGTGCTGCGCACACAGCAAATGGCTTTTGGCAATAAAAACCGTCAATGTAGAAAGAACTTAGGAAAGAAAAAAAATCTTTTGAATTGTTATTTTCCCCTGAGGTCTTAGAGGAAGAAAGAAAGTTTACTTAAAGGAGAACACTTTTCCATAGACTCTAGTAGCTCGTAATTTGGGCCTGTAAAATGGTATTTCAATGACAACCTGCCCCAAACGTCTTGAAAATCACTTTTGACCCAGGTAACTGGCTGCAGGAAGCCACTGTTGATATATTTAAATGAATCCAGCTGGATTACTCTAATGTATTGATCCTGGGGATGTGGCGGGGAGTCTGGGGACAATGCTTGAAGTCGATCCAATACGTTTTGAATAAAAGTTTACTTTATTGCTGCTTTTATTAAAAGCCCTAAGACTGAGCTGCTGCAGTGGGAACACACCGATGCCTGGGGCGATTAGTTCCGGATCCTTCTGGTGCCTCCATCAGTGGGGCGAGAACAGGCCCTCCTCAGCTGTGGGCTTCTCCTGGGTGCTTCCCTTTCAGCGAGCTGGATCAGAAAATAACCGGGCGTTGCTCGAGCTTGTAATCATTTTCACGAACATCCCATAAAAGTTTATGGATTCTGGAAACCTTAGCCGAATCCCACAGTCACCTCTTTTCTATTCTACTTGCCCTCAGAAGGCTGGACGGGACCCCGTCTCCTCCCCAGCTGGCCTTGAATCCTGTAGGCCACCATCAGTCCCCTGCATGACTAGGGCTCAGCCCCAGGCTGCCCCCAGTGTCCTGGGGAAGGAGCCTGTGTGCGGTTCCCAACTTCCTTCAGGGGGCCACAGCTGGTGCCTGGACCAAGCAGCTGTGCTGAGACCTCTGTGTATTAGTTTGGGGCAGGGATGGTACCTGAGCTGAGTCCTGTCCTCCTGGGCCACATGGGCCCCTCCTGAAGGCTTGGATCTTTCTTCTTGGTGGAACCGTGTCACCTACTGGAAAGGTGGGGAGAAGGAGGGGAAAACCTTGTCTTTCTCAATATGCCAAAGAAAACTTGAGCGCAAACAACTCAACCCACTTTGGACAGACCACCAAAATGTGATGGATATGAGGGTTCTGGTGCTCGGGAGCCAAGAACAAGTTGAGCAAAAGCAGAGCCACGGAGGAGGCAAATAACTGACGAAGACAAAAGTGGTCTGTGTGCAGCCCCGAGCAAGCCAAGCTGGAAACCGCTGCCAGTGAGTTGCCCAGAGCAGGAGCACCGCCCAGACCCGTCTGTCCAAATCCTCCACTCTGGATTAATCTTTAGCAAAGGAATGAGGCCCTGAAGCCACTGGAGTCTGGAAGAACTTTTCAGGCACGGTCCTTCGGAGATTCTTGGAAGCCAATGAATTTGTCAGTTTTTTTTTTTTTTTTTTTTGACACGTGGGCTCTGGTTTGAAGGACCCTATTGTGAAGAACCCACTGTCACCCCGAAGGATGGAGGCCCAAGGAAAAGGAGGGAAGCTACCCTTAAAAAGATCTGTTGCAGTCTCAAAGGCTGCCACCTAAACACAAGGGAGCACAAAATGTTAACACTCGAGCCTTGACGTGGCCACGCAGCGCAAGCAAAACCCAGGTGACCCAATGCAGTGACTGAGTTCAGTTAGACCCGCTGTCACTGATGGAGCTTTGTCTTAACAGAGACATGTTGCAAAAGTAAGATCTATCCTGCTTTCCCAACCTTCCATTCTTGAGTTTGGTGACTGGAAAGGAATTTTAAGAGGTTACATTATCCACCGTCCTTTAGTCTAAACAGAAACCATTACTTTTTGGATAAACATGAATTGAATCCCTTCCATGTGCCAGGAACTGTTCTGGAGATGGAAATGGTTGCTCTTTTCTAAGGACTGGATAGTCTATTGAAGGAGACGCATGCACAAATAATTACAATGTCCCGCGACAAAGGTTATCATAGATCGATGGCCAGTCCAAGCAGATTCTTCTTTCTTGTTCAGATTCTCTAGCCAAAGAGATTGCTACCGTCCTCCCTGGGAGCGCACGGAGAGCAGCAGACCGCAGGGCTTCATGTATCCCGGGCGCATTCCCAGGCTTTATGCCTGTGGCTGATGGACTCAGGGGTTGAAGTGGGCTCTTCGCCAGGTCAGCATGCCCTCCAGCTCTCTTGACATTCTCCTTGTCACAGTGGACCAGATGAGAACATAGGGATGGGCTCTTTGAGCCCACCCAGCTCACGGCTCCCTAGGGGGTTGCGGCAGAGCTGCCTTGCTCGTGAACCCTGGCACACACAGTGAAGACCCCAGGAGTTCTGCCTCCACCATGCACAGCGCTCTTCCTAGCCCATTGGTTACCTTTAGCTTTTTTCTCAATACCTTGAAAAAAAGTTCTTGAGTCCCTCTCCTCTACAGAAGATACTTTGTTGCTGAAGGGGGAAAACAATTTCTCTGGCTGCACTGATCTGCGTGGAATTTTGTGGTCAGAGTTGCTGAGGTTTGGTTTTCTTTTCTTTCTGCCATTTTGAAAGCAGCCCAAAGTGAAACCCTGCTGAGATACCGACCGACATCTCCACCCTTGGCTGCGGCAGGAAGGGCATTTGCCGGGCCCAGCCCCCTCTAGGAGGTGGATCTTGGGCAAAACCAGGAGCTGTGCCGCCACAGAGCACGGCCCATCCTGATTCCTGGCCACCTCTCCATGGGCGCTTGTTGGCACTTCCGCAGTTGTGCTGAACTGGGCCTGGGGAGAGTCAGCATCCTTCCTCTCTTCAACTTCCTGAAGGCGTTTGTGGAATTGCTGTGTCAAGAGGGGAAAGTCACATCTAACATTCTACAGAAAGCTTTCCAAAACGAAAGGCCAAGGCATGTCCCGTGAAGCACTGGCTCATTTTCTTAGCTCCCAGAGGGTGCATCTGAAGACATCCCTTAGTTAATCATGGATTTTGAATGATAGTTCAGATCACTAGTGAGGTCTTCAGATCCATAATTTCCACTGCATCTCTTGATCTTGAGTGGGGAGCATCTCTTGGTTGTCACATGCATGCTTTCCCCAAGCAACATTTTTGTCAGGGCTTTATTTGATTGTTTTGCTAACAAAAAGCCTAAATGTTATTTCTGAAGATATTGGAGATTATTGAGATTTCCCTGTAGAAATCTGAGAAGCCTGCCTTAATTGGCACCAGCAAAATATTTGGCACTGGGGATTTGTAGCTTTAGCTAGCAGCAAATGAAAAGCTTGTCTCTGCTGTAAATTTTTCATTTTTAGTGAATGGTCCAATTCATATGCAGAGTCAGAAACTAGAATTCCAGGGGGATGGTTCTGTCTTAGGTTTTAATTGATTCTTTTTTTTTTTTCTGCTTAAAGATGATTGACTATGACTTTCTGTTTAAGGGAAACAACATGGTGAGTCTTTCTAATGCTGTTTCTCTGAGAGGAAGTTAAAAGTGCTATGTAAGCATTTAAACGCTACAGCACTTTATGAGTTAGAACATTTTAGAGCACTAATCATTACCAAGGCTAATGAGGTATCGTTGGGTCAGCCGTAAAGCAAGTTTCAGAAGCTATCCTATTTACCAGGGAAACCAGTCCTTGACAAAATAAACTCTTTGGGACAGTGATTTGAAAGATGGGTGCTGCCACTGTCCCTGCCCAAATTCAGTTTGAAAAAAATCCACTTTGGTATGTATTAAATATCGGGGTTCTGCACAGGATTTCACTTTAAAAGGGGCTGTTGAAAAAGTTTAGTAAAACCATTCTCTGTGGAGTACTGCTTTCAATCCAAAAATTTTATATCCCCTGTTTTCTCTTCTCAAGCACATATACCCATTAAAAAAAAATGTATGTACAATTGAGTGCACTCCAACCCATTCTTACGCTCTCTGTAATACCCAGCCCTCTTAGCCATTTCCTGTGGCTTGGGAAATGTGGCCCAGGTCAGACGTGTAATGTGATTGGCAGGAAAGTGGGCCGTGTGTACAGCCTGTACTTTGCTAATAGGAATGCCAAGTTTCAAGAGAAGGAAGAGGAAAAATTTCCCCTTACAAAGAGAGCACCATCGAGTTATAACTCTAAGAACCATATACACCAAAGAATTTCGACCCCCTCAGGATTGTAACCTTAGGCAAGGCCTCACTCATTCCAAAGATGCAGCCAATTCTTTTTGACAGTTGTCTTCAGGATCCGTGCCATTAACATCATCCTTACTGAGAGCACAGCACAGCCCTCAGATGATACACTGGCTTTTAGGGGACCCACGGGAATTGTGAAGAGGCAAATTGAAAGGATGAGGTGGTCACCAGCCTGTGTTACCAAGTTGTAAGTAAAAATATATGGAGGTCAGTTTTCCCCTGGATTCATTACCTGGTTCTGAAGAACTTATGATGAAGCCATTCATTCATTCTTCCAATCACTGCTTATTGAACCTCTTCTGCAAGCAAGAAAGCTCTCCCTAGCTATTATCTCTTACTGTTCTTCAATTAAAAAACATTTTGCCTCTTAGCCAATGTTACTCGTTGATTTAGAGCAACTGTTTCATGTCAGCCACTCAAATGACAATTGAACTACTGCTTGAAGGGTCTCAAATCTTTTCTTAAGCTGCCGTATTTACAACTCAGGCTCCAGAAATTCTGCTTGCATTCCATAATATTTGGGAGGTTGACCACAGTCTGCAGTTACTGTAGGCTATTTTTAGAGCATCGGCTTATGCCAGCACGTTATTTACATTGGTCAAATTAGCTGGCTACTTGCCAGGTGGCCTTTTTCTTTTCTGATATGCTGACAGCACCTTAATTCTGCTGCTCCTAGGAAGGCCTAAGTTTCTTGGGGACACACATGCTATATAATTGCAAAAGAACAGTAACTATCTCAAGCATCTGCTTACATAATCTATTCCTTCTTCTCCAAAAGGGCAGCAAAATACAAGCTGAATTTTTTTTGTCCTTTTTTTTCTTTTTCCATGATAATAATCACGGTGCCAGACTCCTGGGGCACCGGGTACATTCAGCTAACCAGAACACAGAATGAATTCTAGGAGGCCATAAGGATGTCAAAATACAACATCATTCCCTTTGTTTCCACAGAACTGTGTTCCTATTGATGGTTTGCTTCAGTTTGCTTGCCTGTAAAATATGCTGGCGAGACATGGCCTGTTGGAAATGCAGGGAGGGAGACAAGATTTCCAAACTCGTGGAGTGAAATGAGATGGAGGCTGTGAAAGCTCAAGGCACAGAGTGGCGGAGCAGCTCTGTAACGTTTTCTAGCTGAACAAGTGTTTTAAATATCAGACTGGGAACGTTACCCAAAGTTTCAACACATTTCAGTGTATTATACACTACATGCCATTATTAGTCATTTCTGAACAGCTTGAAAAATTGCACAAAGTTCAGTGGATGACCCAGTCATGTTAGAGTAATAATATAGCTTAAAAAATTCCTCCGTGCCTCCCTGTTTCATGTGAGAACCTTATTGCACTTTATAAATTCGACTTTGTTAATCCTCACAGTTTCATTGCCTGGTTGACACGGTTTTCCAGGCTTTCAGGTGTCTCTCTCTCTCTCTCTTTTTCCTTTTCCTTAGGTAAGCGTGCAGTATTGGGGCCCATGTTTCAGAAAGTGGATGCAGCCCTTGATTTGGGCCCATTCTAATATGATCATTAAATAACCCTGGAGGAAGAATGGAACTTTTTGAACAAGCGATGTGAAGCAGATGTAGCTTCAGAAGTAATGTTTTAAAATGTGCATTGGATGTGAAGTCTTTTCACATTTCAGAAATCGCCAGCACAGTGGATTGTTTAAAATATATGAAGTGAAACTTAGCAGCTGGGGAACACTTGTTTATCTACTTCACGGTGTTAAACCCCAATAAATGTTTTGAACAACCAACTGGTATGTAACATTACCAAGTAACTCTTTCTGTTAAGGGAAACTTGTTAGCGCTCATGGCACAGCTGAGTTTTGTAATATCAAAGGAATATGGGCCACATGTTAATCCAGGATAGCATATAGTCACATAATTGTTATAGCTGTATTTCAGAAGTTGCTAACTTTAGTATGCAACTTTATTGTATACAGTATGGTAAGAGCTGTCTTATGGTCTGGAAGCAGGACCAGTCAGGGAGCCTAAGGTTATGATTAGAACTACTTGCTTTCTTGCTTTGGTCAAATCATCCATTGAGGGGAAATAATCAGAAGGCCTATTGGCTGTTTTGTAATCAAAACTAGCTGTTTGGTTGACCAGATATCCATTTTTCATCTTGTTGGGTTGGCTTGTTGTCAGTCAGGCATTGCATGGTGTCTTGGATTTTAGTTCCACCAGAAATCACAAAAGGACTCAGGTACCGCTGATCTGACTTATTTCCATTCAGAGGTGGGCTCTTGTGTGATGGTAAAAAAAAATGATCTTGCCAGTTTTATTTTCCCTCTGGCTCTTATGTGAAGATTGTGAAAGTCTCCTCCCCCAGAGCCTATTACCCCAAAAAATCTGATTGAGAAAAAACAACAACTCAGTAACTAATGTCAACAGCACATATGAACCTCGCGTCACAAAATCTAGTGTGAGAGAGAAAACTTCTTTATTTTTTCATTCTAAGTTTTGTCTAAGGAGATGGGTGGGGGCTGATGAGATGTCAAAGGGGTATCGTGTAGGTAGGCATGGCCTGAACCATCTTTCTGTGTAGGTCATGAGGACTCCTCGCTCACTCAGGCTGGCTCTCGGTCACTGGCTGGTGTAGACACGTGCTCCTTTACTGATATTTCCATCTGCAAGGCCACCTCAGGTCCTGAAGCTCTCTTTGTTGCTTTCAGACTTCCGAGGAACCATCTTGTGGCTCCAAAAGTATCTGAGGAACAGTCTGCAAGGCTAAGTCCTCAGCTACCCAGACACTCCAAGCTGCCATGTCTTCCCTTCTGGGGCCGTTCCCAGGAAATGGGTCATAGGTGTCATCTGCTCATGGATCCCACAAACTGGGGATTGATTCCTTCCTAGGACTGGAGGTCAGGGGATGGAGTAGGAGAGAGTCAGGGTCATTATCCTGAGCCCTTCTGGTTTTTATCCTCTTATCTGACTCTTCTGGCCTCCGGGAAGCCCTTTTCTATTCATGGGGGTATGGTATGCTTACTCAAGAAGTATCCTCCTTAATCTTCTAAGATTAATCATCTTCCTTCCTCAGATTATCTAAGCTTTTAAAGGGAAAGACAAATTGAGAAGGAGAGAAGGAAATTCTAAAGAAAAACATTGTTAAATATTTCAAAACATCAAGCTATTACTCATTCATGGATTGCTTGTAAGCGAGGCACTGTGTTTACAAATAATACTTTATCCCATTTCAACATCTTATGAAGTAGGATCTTTGGCCTTAAAACACACACACACACACATGCACACCCATATATATATGGAAATCTAAGCTCAGAAAGGTTAAATAACTTGTCTAAAAACCTGGAAGCAGGAAAAATGAGATATGAACCAGATTTTTCTGACTCCAGAGCCAAGAATCTATCCCCTAACAGTGGAATCCCTCGAGAGTCTGATATGACTGGTCAGGGTGCGGCTTAGGCCTGAGGATGCTGTTTCAATTTCCCCAGTGATTCCCTTCAACCAGGATTGGGAGCCATGGCCCTAAGCGATGTACCCCACAAATGCAAGCATACCTTGCTGGAAGGTATCTATTAGAGATGCATCTTTGGTTTTCATTCCTTCTCATCTCTGAAAGGTGACTGTGCTTCTGAAAAGAAACTAGACCCAGAGGCATGGTATACATTGCTGGGATTTTGAGCCACAGAATGTGTTCTTTACTTCATATATTTTGTGTGTGTGTGTGTGTGTGTGTGTGTGTGTGGCCAAAACGATTCTTCAGTGTTCATAGGTTAGGATGGACCTCTGGTCATCTTGAAATTCAACAGGAAAGAAAACTTTTTGACGGTAAATGCTTAGATTTATGTTTAAGCTCTTCGAACAGAGAGAGAGGGTCCAAGGAACAAGCTCAGGGATGTCACTTGGAAAATTTGTTTGGAGGGAACCTTCCTTTGCACATTTGCCGAGGGAGGTGGGGGAGTGGGAGGGCTGTTTTTACCACTTCCAACAAAACTCATAAACGATCTTCTTCCAAAAGGACTAATTTCATAGGAGGCTGGAGAAGTCAGTAAAGGCCTTAAAGAAGCTGAACTTCTTTAGTTTTCACTTAAAGGCCATTCGCAATTGTAGCCCTTGTTAAAAGTTAAGCCGGGAAATGTCTCTGAGGAGAAATTCAAGCTTTACTTCCAGCTTGGACTGGTCATGAATGGTGATTATCTGACTGTAATTCAAATCATATGTGCTGCCCTTGTGTTTTGCCCTACTCAAGATTATTTTTCCCCTTTTAAATCGAGCAAAATAGTCCTTGGCTTAAGGCAGACCTGTTCACATAAAGACATGAAATGAGATGGTGTTCCAAGACCTCAAACTGCAAACCAGATTTATAACTCTCCAGCGAAGACGAGGCCCAGTCTGAATGCATCCCTCATGCGCTTGGTAATCTTGAATTCAGCCTTCCCCCCGGTGATTCATGAATGAATACATTTCAAAACTGGAAACTAAAATTGTCAGAAAAACACAAACGTGGACAAAAGCGAGTCAAGTACTTTATTTATATTCTGGTAGCAGGGACTCGCTTTGTGTACAGATGGTCCTAATTATGCCTTTGTCTCTAAACAGCTGAATGAAGCGTGAACAACCGGCGTGTCTCTAGGAATATTTCCCAGCGTCTCAATGTTGGATGCCATAGTGGACAATGTGTGCAGATATCTGATTTTTCTTGTATGAAGGTTTTCCGTGTGTTTGGTGTCTTTTTAGAGAGCAAGGCAGTGTGGCCTGGTAGGGAGAACTTGTCATCAAGAGTTACCACACAGGGATGGGAATTCCACTCTGTGACTTACTGGTAGTGATGTTCGAAAACCTGTATATGATTTGAGCCTCAGTTTCCTTATCTGTAAAATGGGAGACAACAATTCATACCTCCCAGGATCACTGTGAGGTTAAAATAAGGTTATGAGTGTAATTTATGGAGCATCAGAGAAACACTAGCTTTTGCTGTTGTCAGAGATCATTAGGAAGGTGCTGAGGACTGCAAAGGAAATAAAAATGTGCCTTGAAAAGGGAGGAGTGAGCCTCCTTCCTGCTCTGTGCAGGTGCACAAGCACCAGGGGACCCATCAATTACTCGACCCTTCTGTGCTTTTCTTTTCATTGGCCTTAGAATGTTCTTTGGTTTTCAAAATGATTTTCTCTGATATGTACCAGATTCCTGTAAAGGGTCCTCGGTGTTCTAAAAGTGTTAAGACCCTGTTCTAAAAATACATGTTTTATCCTGCGTTGCCAAAGGCAACTGTTTTTTTCCCTCTGGCTTGCTCATGAAGTATCAACTGGACCTTCTAGAACTTGCTTCTAGCCATGGTTTGTATTCCTCAGCAACTGGTCAGCTCAAGGCCCCACAGAGCTCCCCACCGCCCGTCCTGTCTCTGTTCCATGTGTGCACGTGAGAGACATTTATCTGGGTGTATATCCTAGTGCCCTTGCTCATTATCCTCATAAGTTTATGTGGTCGAATGGACAGGGCAATACTTATAGCAGATCTTTTGGGTAGGACCTTATACTACACATTTTTAATAAAATATTATAATGCACAGGGTTATTATAAAAATTCACCTACGTGGCATCGTATTCTTCTGACGGTCTGCCCTGATCAGCATGGGACAGCTGTTACTGAAGCACTGAGAACATTATCTGGTTGCTGCCTTCCAGATATTGGGGTGCAAATCTGTCCCTCCTGAGCTCTGGGAGAAAAAGGAAAGGAAACAAATGAACATGATGACAACAGTGCACTATAGCATCATCGGGTACCATTCAGGAAGGTTAGGGCAGCCTGACTTGTAAAGGTTTGAAACTCAAGGCTTTCCCTGTGTTAAGCATTAAGTTCCTGGGCTCACGTGGAATCATGTTGAAACCAGGAGGCAAGAGTCAACAACAATTCAGTGGAAGAAATACCTCCATCATTTCTGGGATTCTTCTTGTCACTGTTTTAACAGTGTTAACGAGATGTCAAGCCACAGCCGAGCCTCAGGTGGTGCTCCCTGTGCAGTTTGGAGGATGGGAAGGAGCACGTGGCTTAAAGCAGAAGATTTTACGGAAAGGAGCTTCCTTGGGAGGCATTGTACCCACTTCAGGTCACTAGGGCACCCTGTGCGACACTAGGTTTTTTCCCAGGGTGTTGAGCCACGTGCCTGTGTGTCTCCTGCATTCTTTAACTCGCCCCTAGAGGAGTGCCTGCATGTAATCTCTAGGATTTTCCAAAATGAATCCCAATGCCCTTTGGATAATCAGAGACCTGGGGACTCAGCAGAACACATTTAGCCCTTAATTCCTCTGCTGTAGAGTCAGCAATGGCCAAGCACAACTTTGGGGCCACTGGTGAGGGTTTTTGAAAAATCTAATTTAGCACGAGGGATACATTCCAAAGAAAGAGCGAACATGCCTGGGTCGTGTTTGTTTTTACAAAGGGAGCCCTGATTTTGTTAAGGATGACAACCGAGGCATCTGCAACTGCAAGAAACATTTTTGTGCCTTGTTCCAACCCAAATTTTCCAGCAGATTTTAATGTAATTTGGTCCCCTCCGAAATGAGAAAATCTGCTTCCAGGATGAGAAGTCAGGTTTCAGCAAAGAATAATAATCTCCTTGCAACTCACTTACAAGGAATTGAGAAGTGGTTTTTGCACTACAAATACTCAGCACCATGCAGCGTAGGCTGGGGGTAGGGGGGTGAGGGTGGTCCTCCGGCATCTGCAGCTGCACCTTCTTCTGGAAGAGCCTCCTCCTGACTCCCAGGCCACACTTCTGCAGGCCAGTGTCAGCCGGGCTTCTGGGGTGACTCCTTGTGCGGGTCCCAGGGCACCAGCCATAGGCAGGGAGGGAAAAACGTTGTTCCTTTGGAGCAAATGGATGGACTCATTTGCTGCGTAGTCCGTTTCCACTCGGGCTTTTTGCACACGTCCTCAGGTAAACACATGCCTGCTCAGTGGCAAATACTATCAGTTGTGACCACGAAGGGAAAATAGAGAAGGCATTCTACTTTCTTCATCATAGCTTGAAATGACACCAGATAATTCTTCAGGCGGGAGAAAGAGGGGCCCCATTTTCTCCTGTGTGGAAGAGCACTTTGGGCAGAGTTCTGAGAGTTATCACATTAATCAGTTAACGCTGGGGACCAGCCTCAGCATTCACATGCCTCCTGTTATTTAGTTCTTTTATGTTATCATCCAGCTTGAGTCTCAGACAGGCCCAAGTTTGTGCAGATGATAAACTGAGTCAGGATTCAAAGCCACTCGAAGCATTTTGCTGAGTCTGAGTGTTTCCTGGTAAAGCAAGTTCCTGGCACCCCCAGATCATGGATGGGGCGTTGATAGGTCTGCCCTTCTCCAAACCATCCTGTTCACCACGGGGATCGTTAAGGGTAAACCTGGGGGTCCATTTGTCAGTAGGACACAGTCTGGACAGAGTGACTTCCAGAGCTCTTCCTTTCTATTTGGCCTTTCACATGAACCGGGGTTTTCATGGCTTCATCTGACATGGGCTGATTGCTCACCCCGGTAGAACGCAGGCAGGTGATACTCCACAAGACTGGGTTGGTTAACGCGGCCTTTTCCAGTATTAAAGTAACAACCTGGAAAATATGCTCCTTCGTGCCATATTTTCTTTTTCTCATTTCCAACATTTGAATCATTTATTAAAGAAAGGAGCCGTTCTTTTCCTTGCTTTCCTGGGACAATATGTTCCTCAAAAATCCAAAATAGTGCAAAAGCCAAGCTTTGAGGCCCCCGGCCAAGTCACCCACAGGATGTCCTAGATGGAAGCCTGAGGTTCTCTTCCACCAGGTGCCAAAGGCCACAGTTGTCTTATATATGCATAGAGTATAGGTGGAAAAAATTCCCCACTTGAACTAACTGAAATTCACAGTAGCTTTGATTAAGAAGTGATACGAAATTTGCTGAGTAATTGATTGTATAAACACACAGTTAGTGCATACATGGAACACAAACTCAGGATGTTCAGATCGGCATCCAGTGAAAAGGCGTCCTCCATGCCTTCAGGAAGTCAGCTCATTTCCCTCCATCTGAGATAAATCAATGCAACCAGTACTTTTTTTCCTTCCTTCCTTCCTTCTTTCCTCCCTTCCTTCCTTCCTTCCTTCCTTCCTTCCTTCCTTCCTTCCTTCCTTCCTTCTGCTCTCCTTCCCTCCCTTCCTGCTTTCTTTTTTAAAATTTAGGTGTTAATCCTCTTTTCAGTTATATTGAAGTGATTACTAGGGGAACCATCTGTTATTGGGGTGCTGAGGTTGTTTGATCACCTCCAGCAGAGAACCTCAAGGCATTCACTTCTATTAACATTTACTAAGTACCCACTCTGTTCCAGACTCGGTGACAGAACATGTGTCAATCTAATCAAGTGGCTGTCAATTCGTTTTTACAAAATTGACTGATGGCCAAAAATCCCACTGGAAGCTGGATGAGTTAACCAGGAAAAACAAGCTCAACAGCAGTAGCCAAGAGAACCCCAAAAAAGAAGGGCAGTGGGGGAAGCGAGCCTCCACCAGACATGAAAACAGAGCAGGAAACCTCTGGAATCAAACAGCTTGGTATTGACACATGAATAAGCAGATGAATGGGACAAAGTAGAAAATCTAGAAAGAGATCCATTTGCATGTAGAAACTTGAGTGTATGAAAAAGATGGTATCTCAGATTGGTAGAGGAATGGACTTTTCTGCGAGTGGTGCTGAGATAAGCAGGTAGCCATTCAAAAAAATAAAATAAAATAAAATTGGATCCATGCCTCATACTATATGCCAGGTTAAACTCCAAGCAGGTAAGAGCTTGAAATGTAAAAACTGAAACTATAAAAATGTTTTCAAAAATATGAGTAATCTTGGAGAGAATGGAACTTTCTGAACCATGACTCAAATCCAGTTACAATAAGGGGCAAAAAATTGATAAACTTGGTTGTATAGAAATTTTTTTAAAAGTCATATGGAAAAAAAAATCAAAGAACAAATACAAAAATGAAACATGCTGTAAGATAAAAAGTCAAATGACAAACCAGGAAAAATATTTGCAACATATCAAAGATAAGTGGTTAGTAGCCCGAAGGCATAAAAAAAAGCTTCTAAAAAATACAGGAGGAAAATTCCAACAACTGTACAGAAAAATGGGCTAGAAATAAAAGCAGACAATTGATCAGAAAAAAAATGCGGATATCTCTTTAAAGTATGAAAAGATGCTCAACTGTATTCATAATAAATAAATGTCAAATGAAGACTTCACTAAGATACCATCTCTCGTGTATTAGATGCCAAAACCCCAAAGGTTGACCACGTGGTCTGTTGGCAAAGCTGTGGGGAAGCAGGCATTCTTACGTGGTGCTGGTGGGAATGTGAAATGGCTCAATCCCTGTGGAGAGGACTTCAGGGCTATCTAGCAAAGTTACGCATGCCTTGACCCTATGACCCAGCAATTCTACTCCTAGGAATCTCCAAAATACCCTGGCAAAAATATGAAAAGACATATGCACAAGGCTACTCACTGCAGCACTATTTACAAAAGCAAATGACTGGAAACAAACCAAATGTCCATCAGTAGGAAGCTAGTTGAAGAAGCTGTGGGACATCCACATAACTGAGCACCTCACAGCTGTAAAAGGGAATGAGGATCCTCCCTGTGTACAGCTGTGGAGTGGTTCCAGGGTCTGTTAAGTGGACAAAGAAGGGTAGAGAAAAGAATAGTATGTGTCATTTATCACTTGTGCTATTTGCGTATATTAAAAGAACAATGAAAAAATAAATCATGCATTTAAAAAAAAATGACTACTTTTGGGGGAGGGAGGAATGAATGTGACAAGGACAGAGATGAAAGCTAGCCTTGCTAAATCTATTTCATTTGGAACCATGAAAGTGTTTTACATAATTATAAAACTGACTTCTAAAATGTTTAAAAGCAATCTCTAAAAGTTGAAAATAAAATGAAACAAATAAACCTAACTGTGTATTGAGCTGGTGGCATAAGCAAGAAGAGAAGAATTCTTCCAAGTGACTTTTAAATATGGTAATTTCACTGTATGTCCCTGGTGAGTCTACACTCTAAGGGCCAAAGGACAGCAAAAAGAAATCTTAAATTGTTTTCAGTAATCCTGTTGTTGGTGCTAGTGTTTGTGTTATTTTTCTGATACTGTGTTCAGTATGGTGTAGGATAAAGTGAATCAGTAGTTATATTGGTGTCATTGACAAATGGGATTTTGGGCATGGGTATGGATACAGTTGTAGGATCAAGGAATTTAAGTAAAATCTTAATTAGCTCTGATTTTGGATTAGGAGTATAAACTTAGATAGATAGATAGATAATTTTTCAAGCTCTGTCCACTCAAGAGGTCTGGAATCAATGCCCAGACCAATATCAGTGAGTACATCTAGCACCCAGATTGTGATTCTGCTAAAAGGTGCTACTTGCCAAGACTTCTTGGCAAGATGGCGGATTTCATGTTTGGGAGGAAATAAACAAGGTGAGCCTGGGGCGACTTGTCATAACTGAAAGCAAGGAAGCTATCAAAGACGAGCAGGGACATGTCAAAAGGACTCAGGAGCCAACTTGCAAAAGCTTCCACAGGGCAAATTTTTTAACATCAATAAAAGATAACTAAAATGGATGGAAACACATCAAATATGTTTGAACCCAGGAGTTCCACGTGGTGCTGGAAAAAAATCACTGATCACCTTTGAGGAATACCAGGAAATAAGTCATTATTTTGAAAATTGGCGAATAAAGGAAAGAATAAAGCATTTATCCTGTTGTTTCTATATGAACTGTACCTCCAGAAACAAAAGGGTTGATGAAGGAAGTTCCTTTTGATACAAGTATTACAGCTAATGAAGAGGAATGGAAGGGGTCATGAAGCCAGGGAGAAGAAAGCCTCAGCTTCCGATGCCCCTGCCTGGGGATGCAGGCTGGAGAAAAGAGGACCATTGCGCAAATGCCAGTGAATGAATGGAGGTAGGCAGTGATCTTCAACAGCTGCAAACACCACAAAATAGCAAAAACCCAACTGGTGGAAGAACACAACTCTGCTTGTGGAGTGGTCTTGCCAGAAATCAAACTTGAATCTCATCAAGACTCTAGATCCAACTTCCAATGACAGAAAGTACAGGGGCCAGACGACACGTAAACTCAGTGGGAATGCAATCGATGAAGGAAATTCTACAGGACAAATGACCCAGTTTCTCCAACAAAAATTTCAAGGATATAAAAAAAGAGACGAGAAGAAGCAATACATTAAAAAAACAAACAAACAAACAAAAAAAAAACTAGAGACTAACAACCAATCACATTGTATGGACTTAATTTGAATATTTCTTCAAACAAATAAATATTTAAGATAATCTATGAAACATGGACATTGAGATATTGACTAATAACTTGGTGATAATGAGTAATTATTATTGTTAATTCTTTTTAGAGGTGGTAATATTGTTGAGTTTTTAAAAATGTTCTTATCTTTTAGAAATACATGTTGGAATATTTATGGATGAATTGACATGCTATCTGAGATTTACTTCAAAACAAATTGTAGTTTGAGGAGGGAGATATATGGGGTATAGATAAAATAAGATTGGCCACAAACTGATAATTTTTGAAGCCAGTGATGGTACTCCCAGCTTACTTGAATTACTCACTCTGCTTTTGCAGATATTTAACATTTCCATAACAAAAATTTGAATTAAAAGTAGACAGTAAGGAAAGTATAGAGTGGCCTTTCCTTCATTTCAGAATAGCTTTATCCAGTTATAATTCATAGTCCACAAAAACAAACAAACAAACAAACAAACAGTGGACTTTCAGATTTTCCCAATGAAGAGCTAACTTTAATTTTAAAAGAAAATATTCAGGGATCTTTGTTTCAGTTCACCTTAAGTTTATTATCCTCACAAATAAAACACAAATTATCTGAAAATTGGTTACAAAGGATGATTTCAGCATATTTTCAAAAGTTCCCTTTACAAAAGACTTGGAAATGTCAGTGCTACAAAGAGGCAGCTAACCAACCATCACACAAAGACTTATCTTGGATAATTAAAACTCTTCCCACTTCCCTTCTGTCTTTCCCCATCTGTTTCATGTTTTGAGGGTGAATACTATTTTTTTTTTCAATTTACAAATTGCCATTGATAAGATTGTGATGATTGTCAATATCAGAGTTTTGAGGGCTGCATAGTCTAATAATGGATTTATTATTAAATATTCTTTGGGCTGAACTCATTTTAGGGTTAAGGTTTACACACAGATCTCATTACCCTATATTTAGAAGTGCATTATTCATGGTAAACTGCTCGGACCTTTGACTTTTGTAAGCTGGTTGTTTTGAAGTTTGAACAGCAAAGCTCTTGCCTAGCTTTGAGGCGCAACCTCCAACTGGCATCAGGGAAAAGGGGGTGTGGAGGGGGAGGGGGGTGGAGGTGGGGGATGGTGGAGAAACCGTTTGCTGCCAGAATCCCTCTGATTGTAGCCGCACCGGTAACATCTGCTGCTGTTCTTGTTGAGATGGGCTCTCAGGTGGACCACTGGCCACTAGCATTTGGGTGAGAGCATTGATTAATTTCAGAATTAATAATAATGATGAGGTGAGTATTAACTATTGTAAATAAAATAGATAAACAACAAACTTCTACTGTATAGCACAGGAAACTATATTCAATATCTTGTAGTAACTTACAATGAAAAGGAATGTGAAAATGCGTATATGTCTGTCTATGTGTGGCTGAAACATTACGCTGTACACTAGAAATAAGTGACACATTGTAAACTGACTCTACTTCAATAAAAAACAATAAAGATAAGCCCTATCAGGGAGGTGTTATGATGACTAAGGAGTAAAAAGTGAACATTCAAATTAGTCTGCTCAGTCTGTGTCTTCTATAGGACACCTCACGACTTTGTGGGGAAACTTATCGGTGATTTGATGACCTGTTTTGCATTTCAAAGATACCAGTTTCAGAAATGAAGCAGATCACCTGAGCTGATACCAGTGCTAGAAGGTTATTTGACTGTGAGGCATATCTCCATTCATTCACCAAGCCTGACTGAGCATAGACCATTTACAAAACATTGCACTAGGTGCTGTGGGAAATGTGTAAGGAAGAGTCTGGGACCTCAACATGGTCAGCATTTAGTGGGAGAAGTGAAACACAACAGTGCTTTTAGGTTTGTATTGTAATTGAGTAAGGTTCGGAGAAAGGGATAGGAAACAGAAGAGTTGATTTTCGTAATTTCTGGACAGTCAGGACAGATCAAGGGTGGATCCCTAGAAAAGGTTCAAGTTGAGATGGGCTTTGAAGGTTGGTAGGATGTAGACCACTTAAGTTGGAGCCTGTGTGTCTGTGCGGTGTGCACACTGGTGCCTGCACACACTCAGGCCTGGGCCCATGCTGGCAAGCATGAGTCTGGGGAGAGCATTTTTGATGAAAGAAACAGCAAAAACAAAAATTCAGAAGGTAGGCAAATGGGACCAGTGATTGGAGCACTGTGAAAAGTTTGTTTACGTGTGCTTTCGTCCGTCCTTTGGATTTTTGCATCACCCTCCTTGCCTACTAGACCTGCCTGTATCCCCGGCATTTCTTCCAGAGTGCATCAATTATATCTGTTGTAATGAAAAAGTTCTTTCAAATGATGAGGATAATTTCTTTCATTTCTACTTCCACAGTGATAGTGAAATAATTAGATGGCAAACAATCAAGGCATATAAATTGTTTTTCTGAGTCTCTCAGTTGTTGGCTTCCTTTTAGCCGTGATAGATTGTTTTAAGAAAATTTCATTGCAGGAGCTTAAAAATAGTGAATTTGTATTGAACTAATTGAATTACAAAATGTTTATTTACCTTATGAAAGGGGTACCTGAAGGGGTTTCCCATCAATAGCCAATTTCCCTCCTTGTGTTTACAATACAGTTTCCTTTTGCTTCTATTTGGTTTACGTCAAATTTCCAGGTCCAAGTGTATGGTATAAGGCACACTGTAACAGGAATGTGGAAATAAACCATACATTTCTGTCTCCGTTAGCTACTTCTTATGTTATGCATTCACAAGGGAAGGTCTTGGTTCATAGCCTGAATCAGTTATCTCCAAGTGTGGTGTCCAGGAATGCACGTGCCGGTCCCCTGGGAAAGGAAATGTTGGAACTTATATTTGCATGTATTTTATGAGAAACGAATGAATCATACTGATACTTGGTAGGTGGAGTGATGACAGCACATATAGATAATTTTAAAGCAAACATACACGTATCAGGGTTGTGTGTTCACAAAGGTTGTTTTGGCTGCCTTGCGTTCTGCTTGGGAGCACCTGGGGCGTCATTATATATACTGAACATCAGCCTTGGTTGTGGGCTAGCTTCAGCCTTTAGATTACGAGTAATGGAAGCCATCGAAGAGTTTTAAGCAGGGGAAGGGCATGGGCAGAGGTGCATTTTAGAAAGATTGTGCAGGACTGGAGAGGGGCAAGGACAGAATTGAGGAGACCAGATAGGAGATTAGTCCAGTAATCTAAGGACTCTGCTGTTGTGAGATGAAAACTGGAGGTGATGCAAGCCAGGTGGACAGACTTGGTGCTAGTAAGCTGACATCATGTTTGGTGCATTTTTCTTTTCTTTTCTTTCTTTTTTTTTTTTTTTTTTTTTTTTAAAGTTTTCTGTGTTACCTGTGCCCTATGGCTCTATAGGATGTATTTGGTTATCCAGTAAGGGAGAGGATGTTATGTGTGATTAATAAAGACTTGCCCTAAATAGGTGGTTTATTTTCTCAGAATTTGAAGAGAGAAAAATCCTTTTAATACTAGAACGTTGCTTGTCTGTTGCAGAGGCTTGTGAAACTTGGGTCACGACTCCGCTCAGACAGTGGCTGACTTTCTTTACTATTGGTCCTTCTCCCTCGGATGTAAAGGAAGACACTGTCGATGGCGTTCCAGCCCGGAATCGACTCTGACAGGTAGGAGGAGCTCAATAAATCTTTTAAACGTGCTCAGATCCGGACTTGCCTGTGAACATCAATTATGCTCGTACTGGAGCCTCCCTCCCGGGCCCGTGCTTGTCATGTGGGCGAGATCCTTGGGCTGAGTGGCAGGGTTTCGCGTTCACGCCCCAGGCCCTGTACAGTTTTGAAGAGCCCTCACTTGCAAAACAACCATCATTTTTTTTCTCCCAAACATTTTCCTGACTATGGAAGAAAAGCCGAGGAGGAAGGAAGAAATAGGCGTATGGTACCCTACTGGCCACTGGCCTGACCGCAATCAAGAGGTGTCGTGGCCCCTGGACAGGTCCAGGAAGGGCGGTGGGGGCGCCTATTTAATGAGGAAAGAGATAGTTGTGTTTTTGATCATGCGTCCATTATGCCTTTCCCTTCTGTTTCGGTTTCGTCTTATTTTATTTTTTAAAGAGTAAGCACGTAGTTTTCTTTCCTTCGTCCCTCCTTCTCCACCCGCTTCTTTCTTTTGGTAGCGTATTTCATTAATTTATGTGAATTACAGGTTAATCATTAAAAAACAGTAATGGCTAAGATGCGCTGAGCTCTTAATACAAGCTGGGTATTGTACGAAACACTTTTTAAAAGGCTAAAAAGGCTCAGCCACTGACAGCTAACAGAAACCCTCTGTGTAGTGTTGTAGTTCACCCATTTCACAGATGAGAAATGAGACTTTTTAAAGAGGCCAAAGTAAATGTGCTCACTTCCACATGGTCATGTAGCTCATCTGAGAGCTAAACCCCAGTGAGCTGACTCCGAAGCCCACGGACATAACTAAGACACTCCCCCACTTCCTCCTGTAATGTCGTTTAACTTTTACTTTCTTGGAACATTTTCCATTCACTGCAACACACAGACTTTTCGTTTCACTGCAGCCCACAGAATAGCATCTCCAATACAGGAGGCCCACTCCTCAGCACCCTTGGGGTTTACCCTGGACTCGGAATTCTTGGACAGGAGGGGCTGTGCTGTGTTCATCTTTATCTCCTTATGCCTCCTATAGGATAGGTACTCAATAAATATCCACTCGATGAAAATGACCTCATCTCTCTCCATCCTCAGATGGAGACCATAGAGAGTGGTGGCAGAAAGGATTTGAAATTCATTTTGACCTTCAGGAAATGTTAAAGCTCAGATGGGCAGGATGGTGTGCCTCGCTGTCCTTGAAAGCTGCTCCAGGATCCTGTTGTATCTTTGGGCGCTTCTTAATGGGACTGTATGACGGGAGTGGCTCAAGGTGGCCTCGTTGACGAGGTGAAATTCCACTCTGAGCTGAAAAGCATGAAAACCAAGTTCTAGTGAATCAGTGAGGATGAGGATTTCATTTGGTTTCCCAGCAGGTGGAATTTCCTAGCTTCTCCTGCTTTCCCTTCTCGCCCCATCTCAGCACCCTACTCTGAATTGGGCATAGAGGCTGGCGGATGTGGGCAGGGGGCATAAGCAGCTGAGACTTAGCTCGCTGACGCGTTCTGGTCTACCACCGCGGCTGGCCCCATCACGCAGAGTGGTGGGGCTACCCACTGCCCTTCTGCCTTCAGACTGGCCATGCCTGCTTTTTAGCCTAGAGGGCTTTTTAACTGGGATCCCACAGGCAGTCATTGAGGTGCTATATCTGTCCTTTAATTTTTAAGTTTCTTAACCACCTGGCAGCTATTTCTGCAGAATTGCTGAATGAGTTAAGAAATACAGCGAGGGGTTACTTGTAACATCAAGGTCCTTCCAAGCCTCACCACAACATGGTGTCAGTATGGTCCATCAGGACCTGACCTTTGGGACATCCATGTGGCAGAGAGCGTTGGGCAAGAGTGATCCAGTTACAGCTCAAGATATCTCGAGGGATAGAAATCCTAACTTGATGACAAGGGGTGACAAGCAGTTGGACCCAAAGCACACTTTACATTGCATTATCAGGGGAAAGGGTTACATCTGGTTAAACACACACACACCACCACCAACAACAAAAAGACCTCTGTTTTTTTGGAATTGCTGTCATATAGGATGGAGAACAGTTGCTGGAGTAAGAATTAAAGAGCTAGTCTTGAAGAGTCAAGGCAATGACTTGTGCTAGCAGGCGCTCAATAGATTTTGATGAGCGTTACATTAAGAAAAACTTGGGCTGGGTCTTTAACCTCTCTGGATCTCATTTTCTGAATCCATAAAAGAGTAAATGTGGATCATATGATTTTGAAGGCCTTTCCAAGCTTTAACAGCGTGGCTATGATTTTTTTGTAGGAAGACACACCTAGGAAAGAGAGATTTAATTAGACAGAGTTTAATTAAGTCAGCATATCTTAGATGAGATCAGGCAACTAAGGCATCTTCTTAATCAGTAACTTTATAAATGTTTAGTTGATAGGTGCCTGGGGAATTTCAGAAACACCAGAATTACCCACAAGAATTCAGAGGTCGCTGTGGTCAGAGGTTGGCTGTAGTAATTTAGTCCAGTACGGATGGTAGCATTTCACAGTTGAGAATGTGGGTCACACTGCCTGAGTCTGAGTCCTGGTTTTTCCACTTACAAGTGTGTCCTTGGCCAAGCGTCTCCTCTTAAACTTTGGTTTATGTGGCACAGTGATAACAACACACCTTTCCTCATTCCATCCCTGGAAGGGTTGAATGGAAATGTCGCTAAAACACTTGGCACAATGCCAAGCATGGAGGCCAAGCACACGGTTAGAAGACATAAAAGGGACATGTTCACTGTGTACCTAATGTTGCCCAGAAGACTCAGCCAAACAAACCGTTCAAGCAACAGCGTTCTCTAGAGTTTTCTAGCTACTTCCAAATGGGGGGAAATGCCTCAAAATATCTTTTGCGAAGATGATGCATTACAAATACTGCCATTCCTTTATTCTGACTCATTCGTCACCCAATTCTAATGTGGTTTTCCTTGTTTCTGGGAAGGAATGCATTGATCTACCAATGTGGTCATTGTAGTCTGCTAACAGTTTACTGTTTCTCATTAAAAGTCCATACATTGGCATTCTGGTTATATATCAGTCTTTTATAAGTTCAGTTACTGGGAGTTCATTATCCAGGGTTTGCCCAGCTGCCCCGCTCCAGGAACTAATCAAACCTGCTGAAATGTAGTTCCCAGAGCAGAAAAGTGGAAGGCTGCATCCTGGAGTGGGGTCCAGGATGGGATGGCCTGAAGGACATTTGACTCCACTGGGTGACACTGAGATCACACATTTTTTGACCCACTACCTAACTTTCTTAAAGTGAAAGCCTCTTCACACTGGGACCACTCGGGTTACAAAGTTCCCAATAGATGTAGTCTGGGTGTTGGATCTTGTCACTGCTGGCCCTGAGCATCCGAGTGTAGAGTTTAAGAATATCCATCCAGTAAATGAAGTAGGAACGCTTACCTTGGACAGTGGTTAGAATCTCCTTGTGTTGATTGGCACTAAGCCAAGATAATTGCATTTTTACTATAATTATGTAATGAATACAAATAAAAACTACAAAACCACACATGAAATGTTAGGTAGGAGTGTAAACTTACACACAGAGGATTGCAAATTCCAGGGCAATGGTTTGGAAGCAACAGCTTGAAGCCATCTCTTACATCCCTCCTCTCACTTAATCCTTACAAATATCCTGCCATGGGGATTTTAAATGAAGATATCCTCATTTTATAGTGAGGGACCTGAAGTTCTAAGAGGTTGAGAAACACCTCTAAACTCTTGGTTATTACAGGGCAGAAGTGGGGCTCATACCCAGGTCTTTGATGTCAAGCTTGGGCCCTTTGGTTTTTTGCACTACCCTCCTGGAGTTTTCATCTGTACAGAGATGTATTAGAAGATGCTGAGGGAATGTTTGTGAGTTTCATGAAAATGTCAGAGGCAGAATTCAGTAGATCATTCTTACTTTTTTAAAATAGAAAGGCTGTTGT
Organism: Camelus ferus; assembly: GCF_009834535.1. NCBI lineage: Eukaryota > Metazoa > Chordata > Mammalia > Artiodactyla > Camelidae > Camelus > Camelus ferus. The sequence goes on from NC_045706.1 coordinate 9,769,850, forward strand.
CGGCTATCCCGAAAAAGACAAAAGCTATGCTGTGGCATGTCCTCAGCCAGGTTGAGTTTATTGTATCCAATAGCTCCAGATGCGTGAAGGTTAGGTTAACGGTGGATTATAAATCATTCTTCATGTTCTGCTTGGTTCCTCATGTGAAAGTCACTCAAAAGGCTATTTAAAGCAAGAAGAGTAACACATGTTGAGACATTGATTTTGATTCTTTTTGTTGGTTTGTATGAAGCAGTAGCATGTTACCACCAACCCTCCCCTTACATATCCTTCAGAATTTGCAGGTGCCTGTCCTGTTCATTGACAAGTTTCTAATTTCACCCACAAGCATCCAACAAGCATACTTTCTACAATAGCGTAGTTTTGTGTTTCCAAAAACCAACACCACTTTGTCATGGGAGAAGTGTTCTGGGTGTATAAAAAAATTTCCCTTCCTACCTCCCACCCCACCGACAGTGAAAATATGAATAAACATCAAATAATGCGCTGCCTCCCTCAAGACAGACACCACACCTGTGGCCAGTTACCTGTGAGAAGGCACAGGCAGCAGTTCAAGGCTGGGTCATTCGAGCCCCAAGTTTATCGCTCCAGTCCTGCAGAGCGTGGGATACAGGGTGGGAGGGAGGCACCTCGCACTCACTGAGAGAAGCCTGATAAGGAACATGGCATTTTCCACTGTCTTTACCAGGGCTGATTCCGAATGCAGGCTTTGGATCCAAAAATTATGTGGGTGCAATTGAGGAAAAGCTGGCTCCTCAAATCCTCAGGTTGACTTCTGGAGCCCGAACTTGCCGTGACAGAATAAAACAAAACAAAACAAAAAAACCTCCAGTGCTTGATACAGCCTAGGAAAACCCCGTTAGGCAGTCGAATGTTCCAGAGTTGCTGGTGAGCAATGAATTTGGTCAGTGCTTTGGAAACCAAAGAGGCAATTTCATGTGAACTGTTGTTTATTCCTCAAAAAAAAAAAAAAAAAAATTCCTGGAGGAATGCACTGCTGACTTCTTTGATGCCACTCTGTGTGTAGAAGCCATGTACAACTTGCCTGCTGGCAGGATCCTTGGATGTCCCTTTGTCTTCCCACTAATTCAAGTCAAGACCATGCTTACGGGGCAGACAAATCACCATTTAATGATATTTAAGACCTGCAGGGAAGGTCTCCAGCTCTGTGGAAACAGAACTTAAAAAAATCTCCACTAACAGCAGTTTCTTTTTCGGACTTCTCCTACCCTTGTTTATTGAACAAACCAGTATTTACTGAGTAGTCATGGTGTGCAACAACAATGAAAAAGCAACAGTGATAATCAAAATAGTATAATAATGTCCCGATCTTTAAGGCTTTCTTTCTTTCTTTTTTAATCTTTTGGTTTTTAGGGGAGGAGGTAATTAGATTTATTTATTTATTTTAAATGGAGATACTGGGGATTGAACCTAGGACCTCATGCATGCTAGGCATACACTCTACCACTGAACTCTACCCTCCCCCAATGCTTTCTTTATTTCAGGCAGATTGCTAAGTGCTGGGCACATATTATTTTCTTTAATCTACATGTCACTACCCTAGTCTCCATCCCACACAGGAAGTGGCGGTAGAACACAACATTAGATGTACGGGGGTTGTACAACCTGCTCAGACAGAGATGTCGTTTTTAAGGGGAAGCTATCATTCCACAGATCTTTACGGAGCACCTAATATGTGCCACTGGAGACATGGGGACACTCAGGAGATAGTAAGGGCCCTAATCTCAAGGATTTTCCTTCTAATGGATTATGACATGTGCATAAGTAACTCTAGTATTAAATGGCTCAAAAAAAAAAAAGTCATCTTGCATAGAAACCACATATCAAGTAGCATCTGTCAAAAACTGTGTGTGTAATTCAGATACCTGATTGTTTCGTAATGAGGACTCAGCACCTTCCACAGCCCTTCCTTCCTGACTCTGTCTGTTGGCTTTCTGTCCAGCCTCCTTGAGTCCCTAGCCCTGGTATGTGTACAGACGTGTCTTGCCGTGAAGTAAGTTGTCTGTAAGATGCAGTTTCCCTCGGAATAGTCTTCTCTTCCCTGTCTAGAAAGTTCTTTTATGTTTGCTTGTATTAATAGCTTTGTTGAGATATAATTTATGGACCCACGTAAGGTATACAATTCAGCAGTTTTAGTTTATCCACAGATACGTGTGACTATCACTAGAATAAATTTTTAAACACTTAAACCTCAAAAAGAAATCCTGTAATCCATGAAGTCACTCCTCATTTCCCTCAAAGCCCCAGCTTGTGAAAATCCCACCAATCTACTTTTTGTCTCTGTAGATTTGCTTATGCAAGAGATTTAGTGTAAGTGGCGTCATATAATGAGCGATCTATTGTGAATGGCTTCTTCCACTTAGCATCATGTTTTGAAGGTTAATTTTTGTTGTAGCTCATATCAGGACTTCCGCTTTCAGACTGGTTTCCAAAAGCAGCTATCCCATTTATAATTCTCACCAGCAGGGAGTGGAGGTTCTGATTTTCCCACCTCCTCACCAACACTTGTTGTCTGACTTTTAGATCACAGCCATTCTAGTGGGTGAAGTGGTATCTCACTGTGGGTTTGATTTGCATTTCTTTGATGACTAATGATGTTGAACATCTTTTCACGTGATTATTGGCCATTTGTATGTCTTCCTTGGAGAAATGTCTATTCAGGTCTTTGGGCCATTTTAAATTTTTTCCTCGTTTTTATTATTGAGTTGTAAGAGTTCTTTGTATGGTCTAGATACAAGTTCCTCAGATGTATGATTTTGCAGGTCATTCCTGTCATTCTGTGAGTTGTCTTTTTACTTTCTTGATAGCACAGAAGGTTTTAATTTTAGTGAAGTCCAATTTATCTATTTCTTCTTTTGTTACATGTGCTTTTGGTGTCATACCTAAGAATCCATTGCCGAATCTGAGATCCTGGTTTACCCTTGTGTTTTCTTTTAAGAGTTTTATGGTTTAGTTCTTATATTTAGGTCTTTTATTCATTTGGGGTTAATTTTTTTAATGTGGTATGAGGTAAGAATGTGACTTCATTCTTTTCTTGCAGCTATCCAGCACTATCCCAGCACCGTGTCCTGAAAAGATTATTCTTTCCCCCTTGAATGGCCCTGGTACTCTTGCTGAAATCAGTTAACCATGGACACATAGGTTTATTTATGGACTCTCATGTCTGTTTCCTTATGTCTGTCATTACAGAGGTAGCACACTGGTGCTTTGTATCAAACTGTTACCAGTAGCACCCTGCTGCCAGTCTATTGTTAGGCCAGTACCGCACTGTTACTGTTACTGTTGCTTTGTAGTAAGTTTTGAAATCAGGAAGTGTGAGTCTTCAACTTCATTCTTTTTCAAGATTGTTTTGGCTCTTCTGGATCCTTTGGAATTCCTTATGAATTTTAGGATTAGCTTGTCAGTTTCTACAAAGGAACCAGCTAAGATTCTGATAAGAAAAGCACGAAATCTGTAGATCACTTTAAGGAGTGTTGCCACCTTAGCAATATTAAGTTTGCTGATCTATGGCCGTAGAATGTTTTTCCATTTATTTAGATATTATTTAATTTTTTTCAACAATGCTTTGTCATTTTTAGAGTATAAGTTTTGTACTTCTTTTGGTAGATATATTCCCAACTGTTTTATTCTTTTAGATGCTGTTGCAAATGGAACTGTTTTCTTAATTTCATTTTTAGATTTATCATTGTCAGTATATAGGAATACTTTCATCTTTGTATATTGATCTTGTATCCTATAACCTTGCTGGACTCATTTATTAGTTCTAATACTTTTTTTGGTCGATTTGCTAGCATTTTCTATACACAAGATCATGTCACCTTGAGTAGAGATAGTTTTACTTTTTCTTTCCAATATAGATATCTTTATTTCTTTTTCTTGCCTAATGTGTCTGGCTATCATCACCAGTACAATACTGAATACAAGTGGCGAGAGCAGATATCTCTGTCTTGTTCCTGGCTTTAGGGGGAAAGCATCCAATCTTTCACTCTTAAGTATGTTCCCTGTGGGCTTTACATAGATGCCCTTATCCAGTTGAGAAAATTCCCTCCTATTCCTAGTTGGTTGAGAATTTTTGTGCAGAAAAGTTGTAAGTCTTTGTCAAATGCTTTTTCTGTGTGTTGAACTAATCATGTGGCTTTTGTTTTTTATTCTATTGATATGGTGTATTACATTCATTGATTTAGGGACATTAAACCAACCTTGAATTCCTGGGATGAATTCCACTTGGTCATGGTGTACAACACTTTTTATATTTTGCTGGATTTGTTTACTAGTATTTTGTGGAGGATTTTTGCATCCGTATTTATAGGAGATACTGGTCTTTAGTTTTTGTTTTTCCTGTGACACTTTTGTCTGGTTTTGGTATCAGAATAATACTAGCCTTTCCAGAGGGTTTGTGTCCTTCCTCTTTTGCTTCTCGTCCCATAGTCTTCTCTAGGTCTCTAGGAAACCTTAAATCTCTGTTTGTAAACATCTGTGGGTGGTACTTGATGCAAACATTGCACTCCACAGGAATCCCATGTGTCAGTGCCCCATACGACAGGTTAGGGTTGCTTTCTCTAGTCACTCCTGCAGTACTTTGTAGATTGACCCCAATTAAGAATGGGCTTCTGATTTTTTTTTTCTACTTTAAAGCAATATATGCTTCCAAAACTAATCTGCATGAGAATTTCCTAAGAAACTTTTACAAATACAAAAATCATTCCAGACTTTAAGAATCTCTGGAAGTGGCACTCAGGAATCTGTATTAAAAAGATCCCCCCAGGTGAGTCTGATGATTGGCTAGGTTTACCCTCACTGTTATAAATGTATTGTTTAAGCAATGGGCATGTTTTCTCTGCTGGACTTTGAACACAATAGATGATCAGTCAGCACTGCCTAGATCCATGGTTTATAAACTTTTAAAAACTTGATTCATAGTGTGAAATACATTCTGCATACTGACCCAGTACACAGTCTGTACATTTATGGGTGTATATGTATGTGTGGAAATTTAAACAACAGTTGTGTGCAATAATACCTACTCTTTTTTTGACTTTTTAAATTTTTTAAATTGAAGTTTTTATTGAGATAAATATTGATTCACATGTAGTTGTAAGAAATAACACAAAGAAACTCCTTGGGCCATTTGCCTAATTTCCTCTTAAGGTAACACTTTGTAAAATGATAATATAGCCATTAATACCTACTCTTACTACAGAAAATGTACTTGGACTTTTTTTCTTTTCCATTCTGTTCTATCTTCATTTGTTCATTAAAAAAACAGTGATCAGAATCCACTAATTAATTTCACAACCAACTAATAGGTATTGACCCCCAATTTGAAAAGTACAATCTTAGGACGCATCTCAGAAGCCTTGGCATCCTCTGTCATTACAGTTCTGGAAGCGTCAGTTTCCCCTTCTGTAAAATGAGAAGGGTTTTGGATCAGAAGTCTAAACTCCTGGATTCTGTACATTTCTTGGCTAGTAAGTGTCTTTTTAGCTGTTCTTTGCAGCTTACCCTGGCTAAATGTGTTGAGCTTTCCAATCCATCATTAGTTTAAGCTCTGTACCTTCTCCAAGTACCCTGTGTTCCTCTTACATCAGGAAGGCCAGGACCGTCTCCAACCGATGTGTCCTGTACCATGGATAACTCAATAAAATCAATCATCTCCTTCCTGCTTGTGCTTTTGTCTGCTGTTTGTTCTGTTGGAAGCATTAAAGAAAGGAAAAGAAACTACTTAGTCTGCACAAGCAATGTTCTTCTCTTTCTTCAATCATTCAACCACTGTGTATCAAGTGCCTACTATATGTGTCATGATCTCTGTGTGTTGGGTTAATAGAAAAGTCCTGAAGAATTCCTTTTTTTTAAAAAAAAATAATTCTCTTTTTCTTTATCCACACACAGAGATGGAAGAATGAGGGTGGGTAGAGGTTACCACATCATGTTCCAGCTGTGTAACAAACTGCCAGTCTTTGTACTGAGGAGGAGGGTGGGGTGCAGGAGATAATGCTATAATTTATATTGTCTTTTACTTGGGAGGGGCAATCTCAAATTTTAGCTTGGCCATCTGTAAAGACAGTCTCACAAACATTCCTAGCTCTGGTGTCAGGACTCTTTTGGCTGAAAGTAACAGAAAACACAATTTCAACTGGCTTAAGCCATCGGGTTTTTTGATTTATATCCTGAGAAGTTTGGGATGCCAGCTAGATTCAGGGTACAAATGATTCTGCAAGGGTCACCTCCATTTCTTGCTTCTGCCTTCCAGGGTCCTGACTTCATTCCATCTGGTTGTCCTCAGCAGTTCCAGGTTTTCCACTGAGGGCAACAACTCTAAGCCCTACATCCTCTTCTTGTTGAGGCTGAGAGCACTTGCTGCCGCCCCTACATTTTCATTAGAAGTGATACTGAGTCTCCACTGATTGGCTCTCATGCCTGCTCCTGAACCAATCACAGTGCCCAGGGAATTGCCATATGCTAATAAGCTTGGGCCTGGGTGATGTGTCCCGCTCACCCCAGAGGTGGATGTAGAACTCCCTCCAGAACACATGGTCTAAGCAAATGTTGGGGGGATGCTCAGTAAAAACTGGGGAGGTTGCTGGAGAGGGAGAAACAACTGTCATGGAGGGTAGACCCATCAGGTCTTTGGGGATGGGAAGAGACCCACACCAGTGTACTCAATTTACCTTGTGGAGAATGGGACTCTAAAAGCAAAAGTGACTTATATAAGGCCCTGCCACTAATCACCTGTGTGACTTTGACTTTGGGGTTTCTCTTAAGAGAAATTTAATCTTTCTGCCATTCATTCATTCATTCATTCATTCAACAGTATGTATTAAGAACCTATAAAGTGCCAAATATGTACTTGAGATACATCAGTGTATCACAAAGACTCCTCCCATATGGTGCTCTCATTTGAGCGGTGGTAAGGAAATTAGGAGTGTTTTATGGAGGTGCAATTTTGTATAGAGTGGTCTAGAGAGGCTTCTTTGAGAAAATGATATTTGAGTGAACACTTGAAAAAGGCGAGGGGAGTTGGCAGGGAGGGAAAGTAGCCATTCAGAAGCCCTAAGCAGGGTATGCCTGGCTTATTTGAGGAAAAACAAATAGGTCAGCATAGCTGGAGTAGAATCTGAAAAGGGGAAAGAGTCAGAAGATGGAGGACAGGGATGTAAGGGAGCAGGGAGACCACAAAGAGACCCTTCAAGGGTTAGAGAGGCGGGGATCCAACCTCCAGCTCACTCACTTCCTAGCTGATTGTCCTTCACAAGTTCTGTAATCTTCCTGAGCCTCAATTTCTCCATCTATACAGCAAGGGTGCAAATGCTGTTGACTTCAAGACTGCCCTGTCAACCTCGCGAACTCTCAAGCACTCTGCTGTGTTAGCTGTGACTGTAACACTCAACACACACACACACACAGAGTTAATGCCGGGAATTGAACTGAAAGAATTTTAACTTTGAACTATTTCCTTCTTGCTTGAATGAATCACTGCCCATTATCTTTATGATACAATAATGTAAAATAGCAGTGAAAGGAGTCGGTGTTTGTTTCAATGGACCATTAACTCTTCAGGTCTGATTTTCCTTGTCTTGCTACTGAAAGTTTGCATTAATTTTAAATTAAGGAAATATTTAGAAGGCAGGAGCCAAGAGAACAAAAAATGCTCTGTTAGTGCCATGGCTGTCACAGGAACTTTGGGGAGACCTGATAGGGATGACTTTGTAGTTATAAACTGTGGGTCACTGTTTGTGTAAGGGCTTAGCGTGTGCTTGTTTCTACCCAGAATGAAGGGCTGGCCCCTTCCCCAGTGGGCTCTGGTCTAGAGTAAGAGGTCAGGCAGATGTGGCTGCAGAGCTGAGCCCAGGTACGAGTTCTAAAGCACAGGTTTCCAGATGCTGGCTTTAAGCATGCCATCTTTGAGGTCCCTTTTTCCTTTGCAGATTTCCTCAGCAGAGTTTTGATCATACCATCCAGACATCAGTAGAGGCATTTCTTTTTATCTTGCTGAGCTCTTTCCCCAGGCATATCACTGATGCGTGAGTTTAGTTTTAACCCTGACCTCTGAATCATCTTCCATACCACTTCCAGAGGGAACTTGCTGAAAGGCAAATCTGATCATGTCTCCGAGAGGTTTAAAATTCCTCCCTGGCTAGGGCAGTTTTATTTTGTAATTTATTGTTGTTTTAATTAAAGTTACAGATTAACATAGGGTTTTGTTGGTTTTTTTTTAAAGGCAAATAGTAGTACTAGTTTGTAGGGAAACACAGCTGCCCTCTACCCTTCTCCTCCCTAACCTCAGTTCCTCTCTCTGAGAGGAGATATTTTCCAGTCTTTCATAATTTTGTCTCACTTTTCCCAGTAACACATTTATACTCTGTGGTTGGCAGAATAATAACCTCCCAAAGATGTCCACATCCAAATTTGTGAAATCTGTAAATATGTTAGATTAAGTGGCAAAAGGGAATTAAGATTGACAGTGGAATTAAGGTAACTAATCAGTTCACCTTAAAATAGAGAAATTAGCCAGGATTATCTGGATGGGTCCAGTGTAATCACAAGGGACCTTAAAAATGGAAGAAAAAGGCAGAAGTTAGAAGTCAGACTTAACCCATCATTGCCGGCTTTGAAAGTGAAGAAAGGAAGTCATGGGTCAAAGAATGTAGGCAACCACTAGGAGTGTGAGAAGCAAGGAAATGGATTCTCTCCTAGAGCCTCCAAAGAGGAAGGCAGCCCTGCTGACACCTTGACTTTACGCCAGTGAGACCCATTTCAGAAATCTAACATACAGAACTAAAAGGTAATAAATGTGTTGTTTTAAGCTACTAGGTTTTTGTTGATTTGTTACAGCAGCCATGGAAAGCTAATACATACTTCCATGTCTTGATTTTTTTCTTATTAGTTCTAGAGATTGTCTATTGACCTAGACAATCTCTTGTTTTGTTTTGTTTTTTGTTTTTTGGGGGGGAGGTAACTAGGTTGGTTGGTTGGTTTGTGTTTTTTTGTTTGTTTCTTTTAATGGCGGTACTGGGGATTGAACCCAGGACCTTGTGAGTGCTAGATATGTGCTCTATCACTGAGCTCTACCCTCCCCACCCCTTGACCTACTATTGTTGAAAGTGAAGACCTTTATCTTGTCCATGCCTTCCTCCCACACTTTCCCCACCTCTCTTCTCACATCCTCCCCAATAGTTACAGCATAATCTTTCGGTTAGAATATTCAACATGTAATACTGACATTGTCATAATATTGTATTTTGAGCTGAGCGAGCCAGTGTCCTATGACTACATCTCTTTTTTGTACAGTTTTTTCTTTTCACTGGAGCTCATATTTTATGTGTTTGCTTAGTTTTCTAGGGCTTACCATTAATGTATCCCCAAACATTTCACCAGAAGTATAAATCTTCTCTCAATATATTCTGACTCATCAACCAGCCTCTCTGTTTTATCCCTTTTTGTGTGGAGACATCCATTGTCCCTCCTGGTGCCCTCCAGTCTCTCACTGCAGCCAGGTCTGTCTGCCCTCAGGTTTGCTTCTCGGTGCTCATCCTCTATCTCCTTAATCACCATGCGGGGGATTCCCTTTCTCCCGTGTTGGAGTGCCTGCTTCTTGAATCCCATTTCTTCTTCTTCCTGCTTTGTTACATGCATATTTGTATAAATATAACTTATGTATATACATATTTGTGTGTGTGGAGCACATGCTCTGAAGCTTCCAGAGAAAAAGATGCATGAAAAGAATAGCTTAAAGAACTTGTATGTCTAAGAATATCTTTATTCTACTATCAAACTTAATTGATGGTCCCCTTGGAAATGGAATTCTAGTTTGGAAGCCATCTTTCCTTAGAATTTTGAAAGCTTTGCTCTGTGGTCTAACAATTTGAGAAGTCTGATGCTTGGGTTTTAAAAAATTATTTTCTCCCCACAGTTGTTTGAGGCCTCTCTTCTTGCAACACCTGTATTCCAGGATGTTGGACCTCCTGAAATTGTGTTCTCATTTTATTTTTTATTTATTTCATCCCTCTCTGGTCTTTTCTTCTTCCTCAACTTTATCTGCCAAAATTGTTATGGAATCTTTCATTTCTGCTGTCTGCTTTTTAACTTTAAGATTTTTTTTTATTGTCCTTGTTTTATGACTACTCCTTTTTTATAACCCCTGATTCTTACTTCATGAGTAAAATAATTTCTTTTGACTTTCTGAGAATAGCAATTACCATGTTCTTTTTTCTTTTTTTTAAACATTGCTTTGAATTCCCACAAGTTTTTGTTGTTGTTAGCTTTGATCTCTGGCTCACAGGCTTTCTTTAAGTTAATGGTGCTCATTGATTATGTTTAAGAGCTTTACGTTAAAGTGTATGTGTGTGTTTGTGTGTGTGTGTGTGTGTGTGCGTGCGTGCATGTTGTTTACTTGTACACTCACTGTAGGTTGATCCAGCTTCTTCATTTGGGAATCCTAAACCTTCAGCACATCTGAATTTTTTTGCCGAGCTGGTCAGTTTTCCAGAGAGGTAATGTTCCATCTTCTACCTGGGAGATGAGAGCCTTGCTTCAGGTTTTCTCTTGCTGAGTGATGGAAAGCAGCTGAGGTTTTCATGGTCCAGTATGTGACTTTCAATGATGATTTTTGTAGCCGAAAATGTTACTGCTCCAAAAAGACCCATGTCAGATCTCTTTTTCTCATTGTGTGAGTTCCTTTCTAGGTATCAGATGCTTTGCCTCTGAGAGGGGACACCTGTGACTTTGCTTTGGAGAACTTCCCGCTGGATACTGGAGCACTGGGCTGACATGTGCAGAGTTCCAGTGCCTGAGAGCTTACAATGACCCTCCCCCAGCACAGGGCAGTCCTTGGCCAGTGATTCTCAGGATGGGGGCATGAGAGCCCAGCAGTCCTGGCTCGGGATGGGCAGGTCTGAATCTTTCCTTAGCTTTAGGGCTTTGTGGAACTTTGCCTGAAATTTCCTACTTGTTTAGATTCCTCCCTCTTTCCTTGTCTTGCATTTCCTTACTTGTCTCCCTCGAACCTTTTCTATGTCACTTGCCTTTATCTCAGGGACTTTTCTGGGAACTTGATCTGACGTCCCCATTTTTAACGTGGTACCCATGCCTGAAGACCCTCTCCAGGGCATCTTATTTCAAGTGTCTGAAACCTTGTCAAGCAAAAGAAAAGTTACACACCGAATGTATAGCTCCAAATGTAGCTTAGATCTTGGATAGAATTTACCAGGAGGCAGAGTTCAGTGTATTAGTGGACTTCCTTAGTAAGTAGTAAGTTCACCGTCCCCAGAAGTATTCAAGCCAAAGCTAACACAGGCTTGAAGAAGTGTTTGAAAATAGGGACTCAGACAATTCATGGGGAGGCTGACCTCAGAGTCTGTGGCACTGGTATTTCAACAGAGGACCTCCTTAATGAACTAATGTAGTGAAGAAGCTGAAAAACCTCTTTGAGGAAACAAATGTTCAATTTTGAAGTTTTGTTTCAGTACCACGTGGTGCTTTTTTGAGATTGTGAGTATAATTACTGCTTGTGCGACTGTAGAGAGGTGCCCATGTATTAATTTCCCAACAGCAATTATAGCCTGATTAAAAGAGCACCTAGACAATAGCAGGAAAAATGCATCGACAGTAAATGCTTTGTGTGTTCTTGGCATTTCTCTGCCTCACTTTCGTTACCAAGAGTGCAAGTTGGAATTAAACATTCACACGCTTCCAGAACCACGTGCCTGGAGCTCATTGTTCCCGGGGTTCTGTCTGCCATCCCCCCAGTGGCGGTGTGTACACACGGAGCAGCTCTCTGACCCAACAACCGACATTGTTTCCAGCCGTGAAGACGGTGGGGCTGGGCTGGACAGCAGAGCGCTGGTCATTTCATTTCACAGTTGTAAAGACTGATGGTGAGCCTCTGTCAGTAAAGACTGAGACTGGAAACTCAAGGTCAGGGGCAGGGATGCTATTGTCTCAGCTACCCCAAGGCATCCCCCACAATTGTTGAGGCGTTTAAGCAGGAGAAGTAATTCCTTCAGTGTGTGAAGTTACCTGGGTGCTTGGTACTCAGATTCTGGACTAAACAAACACTAATAACCAACTTTTTTTAACCTTTAAGTGTCAGGAAGTTCCTCTTTCAGGAAATAAATATTACTGTCTCTATTTCCTTTTTTTTTTTTTTTTTTGGCATGGCAAAAGAATATGGTAAAACCTCTAAACAGACAAACAAACCATCAAGCAGACAGTGAGTAAAGAAGCTAAGGGTCCTGCAGTCTTGGCTGGCTCCGGAAGCACTACTCCCAGGAGGACTGGCTCTAATCTCTGCTAAATTCTTTCAAAAAAAAAAAAACTTTTAATTGAAATATAGTGGATGTGCACTATGATGTTAGTTCTGCACTATATTCAGATGGGCACCCTAGCTGCACCGTGATGATTGCCTGTCTCTGTGAACTGAGGAAGAAACTAAGGAACTGTTGAGGTTCCTCCCTTCTGTTCATTCAGTGAGTCCATCCACAAATGGTTGTTGAGTCTCCACTGCTGTCAGAGCCTTTGCCAGGAGCCCACGATATTGGATGGTCAGCAGTACAGATGTGGCCCTTGCCGCACGAGCCTTACACTGTAGTGGGGGAGACAGCCATCGTATGGCAAGATGCAATTTGTAAGGAGAGCTCTGATGTCAAGTACGGCAGAGAAAGGGGTAGATCACAGGGCTGCTCTCTCAGAAGATGGTCAGGGAAGACAAGATCTTTAAGAAATAAGCAAAATGAGGTGCAGGGTGACTGTGTTCAGGCAGATGGCACCTAAGTGCAAAGGCCTTGAGGTGAGAACACACTTCATACGTGGAAACAAGAACAAAGAGACCGATATGCAACAAGGGACATGGCAGAGAGGTGGCAGGAGAAGTGGAGGGGACCAGCCATGCCAGGTCTTTGAGTCCATGGAAAGGAGTTTAGTTCTTCTCTGGTGACGTGCTGGGCCCTGGGAGAGTTTGAAACAGCTGTGTGATATGATCTGATTGGCACTTCACAAGAACCAACTGTCTGCTGAATTGATTTTGCTATTTTTTTATTTATTTGATTAATTGACAAATTAGTCAAGTTACAGTGTGTTGATTTCTAGTGTATAGCATAGTGATTCAGTTGCATATATATATATATATATATCCCTCTCTCTATATATATATATGTATGTGTGTATATATGTGTGTGTGTGTGTATATATATATATATATTCCTTTTCCATTATAGGCTCTTATAAGGTATTGAATATAGTTCCTTGTGCTATACAGTAGGACATTGTGCTTTATCTATTTTATATATAGTAGTTAGTATCCGCAGATCCTGAACTCCCAATTTATCCCTCCCCATCCCTTTCCCCTTTGGTAACCATAAGTTTGTTTTCTATGTCTGTGAGTCTGTTTTTTATAAATAAGTTCATTTTTATAAATAAATGTCATTTTTTAAGATGATATCATGTGATATTTTTCTTTCTCTTTCTGGCTTACTTCACTTAGTGTGACATTCTCCAGGTCCATCCATGTTGCTGCTGGTGGCATTATTTTAGTCTTTTTCTTATGGTTGAATAGTATTCTATTGTCTATAATTATATCGTACATAATTCTCTTTTCGATCCTCACCTTGAATCAGAAGTCACTGGATGCTGCTATAATCACTGCCTTCTTGAGTATTTCCCTGGCTCATGTAAAACTGCTCTCAGGGATGTTCCCCTGTGTCTGTGGGTTTCTTCTCAGTTTCCTTTGTGGTTTCCCCTTCTACTGTCCTCTGTCGTCTTTTTAGATCAAAAGAAGTTTCTTTGCAATTAACCAGGAAACCCTCACTCGAAAGTTTTATCTACTGCATTTCTCTGGTATAGTTTAATCCCTATGGGAAATTTTATAAGTGATTCTTCAATTCTTAATTATCTATTCTAAACCTTTTGGGGTTATTAAGAGATTTCCTTCATAATATATTGCCTAATTTGTGTCTTCTGCTAATAGAAACTATGTTAATTAGAACTGGGGAAAATTGCAAATTATTCCTCACATTTTTTTGGTTTCACAAGGAGAGGAGGGGTAATTTGCTGGAGGCAGAGGAAAAAGGGCCATGTATGAAAATAAAGTAGAAAAGAAGCAGATTACACCAACATTCAATTATTGATGGATTGCTTATGTTTAGTAGTGCTGCTTTATTCAACTGTCCTGTTGGCATAAAATCTTATTCCATATTTTTAAGGATAGTTTGCTTAATGTTTTAGTATTTTGATAATTACAGAAATTTAACCCAAGCATTTAAACCAATACAGTTTTCCCAAATAATATGAATTTATCAATAAGCAAACATTTCTTGATCCTGTAGCATATCTGTGACATTCTGCCGGTCTTGTGGGTAGGCATCATTAGTTCCAAGTTATCGATGGAAAAGCAGATCTGAAGAGCTCCGAGTCAGTGGGCAGAGGCAGGGTTCCAGTGCAGGTGTGACTCTTGTGGCAGACACAGGTGCTGCCCTGCATTTGCCCTGGGGTCTCACCAGCTACAGTGGAAGCCCACGTTTCCCAGCATTCCTGGCCAGGAGCTGCTGTCCCTGTAACTAAGCTCTGACCAAAGAAATGTATAGGAAGTGGTGTAAGCCACTTTCAGGGATGGTCCTTGGAAACATCCCATGCAAGTTGTAGCCCCCTTTTTACCTTTTTCAGTGACACTGGAAGCTGCAAGTCCGAGATGGAGCAGCCTGGATCCCTGAGTCACTCCATGGAGTAGAGAAGACCAGGAGAGCTTTCTAGGCTTCACTGAATGTTGCGTAATAGAGATGTCAATTTTCATCGTGTTTGTTGGCTGAGATCTCTATTGTAGCATCTAACATTGCTTCCTTTAATTAAGAAACTGACACTCGAATTGGGGTGATGTTATAATCAATATTGACTTAGCGGTCAACCGCAACTATGGGGGAAATGGATATGGTTTTTCTCTTTGATGAGGAGACATTTGAGCAGAGACTTGAATGATGTGAGGATGTGAGTCATGCTCATGTCAGAGGGAAGATTGTTGCCTGAAGAGGGGATAGGAAATGCGAGAGAGAGTTCTCCAGGTGACAGAGGAATATCAAGGAGGCCATTATGACTGGGGCTGAGCAAGCAGTGATGGGAGAATGGCGAGAGACAAAGGCAGGTGGGACTTGATCATATGGGACTTTTCAGGCATGCTAATAACTTTAGATGCACAGAGGGCTGTGTCTCAAACAACGTGAGACTGAATCAAAGTGACTGCTCTGGACAAGTGTGCTCCATGACTCAAAAACTGGCTCTAGTGGAGACACAGACCCTAATGACAAAGAATCAGATGGAGAGCTTGAGTGAAGTTACTTAATGAAAATGGTCTGTTGTTTGATATGAGATTTAAATGCATGTATGCAACTAAATTTACAAATTAAACATTAAGGTATACATCTGACTATATCATCTTCCTCTAATATACATTCATGTTTATGTAGAAAATATGTTATAATAGCTATTTATCACTATGTGTAAAGTGTATTATAACATATAGTATATATTTACTTAATATCTCATTAAGAAAATGGAAAGATGAATTATGTTAATATTGTCCTGTATTTGCAGATATATACTTCATATACTTATGCAAAGCCGAAAATGTGCAGTCTTGGCTTTTAAGCAACTAATCCATATACAATCCAGAAGCCACAGAAATTTTGATCTGATAGAAACTTAAGGGACTCCAACTCTCTTTTGTTACAGGCAGGGAAACAGAAGTGCATTCTGGGAAGGTAGGCAGCCTGCTGAAATCCTAGTGAATTGGTTTGCACATGGGCATGATTTGGGGCCAGGAGCTCTCTCTGCAGGGCCCTCCCTCCTCCAGGGACATCCAGGGACGTCCAGGGCTGTGAGCAAAGGCTCAGGAGTCACCTCTGTTGACACTTTGAGCCAGCTTCTCTTCACTCCAGGACTGCACTGGTTTGCTTGTTCCTTTCAGAGGGGCATTTGCGACCCGCTGCTGCTACCATCCCAGTCTGCCCGTAATAATAAGTAGCTACTGTTCAGTGAGCACCTACTATGTGCAGGAGCTGGAGTTTGCCTCCAGAGCCTGTGCTTTTAACCATTGTGCTCTGTGTCCTACCCCTGCCTGGCACAGACACTCAACAAATGGTGGTTTGTGTTTTTTGAGTTGCATGGAATGGAAAATGATTTGAGGGCACAAGATGAGCACGTGAGTGTAATTTAAAGCCAACCTTTCATTCTTGGAAGCTAAGCCTCCTGGAAGGAGTTTGAGACATCATTCCCATCAGCACCCACGTGAGCTGTGCTGCCCCCCGGCCTCCTTCTGCCCGAGAGCAAGCTGGCCGTTCTCCACAATGCCATGTTGTCTCTGTCGCTATCAACTGACCGCCGGGAAGCCCGCAGCCTCCCTGACTCCAGCCTTATCTCCGAACAGGACACCCTCCTCTGCACATCATTGAGTCGCTTGTGATGCCAGCCCCACTCCTCAATCAGGCTCTATTCATCTGTGACCTTAGGTGGGAGCAGAGGAGGGACAGGCCAGCTGCCCCCTTTCCACCTGAGTGGCCGCGATATGAAGGCCCACTTTGGAACACTGAGACGCCCCGAGCCTCGCTGCACCCCCTGGGCACCCGCAGCCCTGCATGAAAGGCCCTTCTTGTTCTGCGGAGTGCGGCCGACTGTGAGATAGCCTCCAACGTGCTTTTCATGTGGCCGCATCCAGGCGCTCCCCTCTGCCTTTTAATAGCCAAGTTAAAGGTAACTTGATAGGCAGATATGCCTGGAGCCTGGGAATAAGGCTTATATTCATTTATTCCTACTTTTTTTTTTTTAACACTTTTTATTGAGTTATAATCATTTTACAATGTTGTGTCAAATCCCAGTGTAGAGCACAATTTTTCAGTTATACATGAACATGCATATATTCATTGTCACATTGCTTTCTCTGTGAGCTACCATAAGGTCTTGTGTATATTTCCCTGTGCTTTACAGTATAATCTTGTTTATCTATTCTACATTTTGAAATCCCAGTCTGTCCCTTCCCACCCCCTATCCCCTTGGCAACCACAAGTTTGTGTTTTATGTCTATGAGTCTGTTTCTGTTTTGTATTTATGGTTTTTTTTTTTTTTTTTTTTTTTAGATTCCGCATATGAGCGATCTCATATGGTATTTTTCTTTCTCTTCCTGGCTTACTTCACTTAGAATGACATTCTCCAGGAACATCCATGTTGCTGCAAATGTCATTATGTTGTCGGTTTTTATGGCTGAATAGTATTCCATTATATAAATATACCACATCTTCTTTATCCAGTCATCTGTCGATGGACATTTAGGCTGTTTCCATGTCTTGGCTATTGTAAATAGTGCTGCTATGAACATTGGGGTGCAGGTGTCATTTTGAAGTAGGGTTCCTTCCGGATATATGCCCAGGAGTGGGATTCCTGGGTCATATGGTAAGTCTATTCCTAGTCTTTTGAGGAATCTCCATACTGTTTTCCACAGTGGCTGCACCAAACTGCATTCCCACCAGCAGTGTAGGAGGGTTCCCTTTTCTCCATAGCCTCTCCAGCATTTGTCATTTGTGGATTTTTGAATGATGGCCATTCTGACTGGTGTGAGGTGATACCTCAGTGTAGTTTTGATTTGCATTTTTCTGATACTTAGTGATATTGAGCATTTTTTCATGTGCTTATTGATCATTTGTATTTCTTCCTTGGAGAATTGCTTGTTTAGGTCTTCTGCCCATTTTTGGATTGGGTTGTTTGGTTGTTTCTTATTAAGTCATATGAGCTTCTTATATATTCTGGAGATCAAGCTTTTGTCGGTTTCATTTGCAAA
The DNA here is from genome assembly GCF_009834535.1 of Camelus ferus. NCBI lineage: Eukaryota > Metazoa > Chordata > Mammalia > Artiodactyla > Camelidae > Camelus > Camelus ferus. The sequence continues at coordinate 9,787,683 of NC_045706.1, forward strand.
AATTTTCTCCCATTCCGTAGGTTGTCTTTTTGTTTTATGTATGGTTTCCTTTGCTGTGAAGAAGCTAGTAAGTTTAATTAGGTTCCATTTGTTTATTCTTGCTTTTATTTCTATTGCTTGGGTAGACTGTCCTAGGAGAACATTTCTGAAATATATGTCAGATAATGTTTTGCCTATATTTTCTTCTAGGAGGTTTATTGTATCTTGTCTTATGTTTAAGTCTTTGACCCATTTTGAGTTTATTTTTGTGAATGGTGTAAGGGAGTGTTCTAGCTTCACTGATTTACATGCTGCTGTCCAGTTTTCCCAACACCATTTGCTGAAGAGACTGTCTTTATTCCATTGTATATTCTTGCCTCCATTAGTTGACCGTTTATCCCTACTTTAAAAATTTTAAATGATGATACCTGTCATTGCTAATTTCCCCCTGCTTTTGTAAATATCTCAATATGCAATTTAACAAGTGGCCAGACTTTGAAGTATGAAGTTAGTGAGCAAGAAACTGAAGCCCCAGAAATATATTTGCTCATGTCATAGTATTCCAGATTCACCTCGCCATACCTGTCTGTAGCTCCTCTGTTGATCCAGTAACCATGGCTCACAGATCACAGGCCCTGGCTCTCACCTCATCAGTTAGTCCCTGCCATCTGCCCTACTCTAGTGATTCCTAGAAAGAGCCAAGAGCTAGCCCAAGCTCAATGAAGAGGGGTTAGATCCTTAAGGAGATGCAGGTATATTGCAGATAATATTGAATTTTCATTTTACTTTGGATGTTGGTGTTGCCAGTGGGACTTGGCTCTCAGAGAAAACCCTCACTGGCTGGCCTTGGTGGAGTCACACACCTCTCTGGGACTGATCCTCTAATCTGTAACAGGAAGGGTCTGTGCACTCTAGGACTGGAGGTCAGCTTTCGGGGAAGTGCACATACCCTTTGAACTTCACATTGGTTCCAGAGTGACCAGCCATCTGGATTTTTTTTTTCTTGCACAAATGGTATTTTATTGCAGACAATCAAATTTACAAATTTTTACACATCTTAAGGAAAACAGGCATCATAAACACAAAAATTTCACTATGCAAACTCAAATTTACAACAAGAAGATAAACACAGAAACTTAGTTTTGGACAATGTGGTTCTTGTTGCACTACCTTTATAACTCCTCATCCTGAGTCCAAAAACGTGGGCTCCAGCGAAGGGCCCTTTCCCTGTTCACTAGAACAGACATTGGACCATAGTAAGTACTCAGTCAGCCTCTCGTGAAGGAGTCAAGCTGGGAGGGCAGGGAGGGAGAACCGTTCTCAGCAGTGAGAAGGGCACATCGGAACCAAGATTTGGTACCTACACTGAGTGCCTTTAACTTCTGCTGTCTTTGAGGATTCTGAGGTCAGCTCACCAAGTTGGGCCTGGCAAGAAGTCCAGAGAGACCAACTGGCAGGTCCCAGAACTGACAGAAAGGAGGTAAAAACATACAGACCTCCCACCCCTTTCCACCAGAGGCCCCTGTGAATTTTTAGCACAACTTCACAACTCAGATTATGTAGGTTGGGATCAGAAGTGCAGAGAGATTCTGCATTAGAATCAGGGTCTTTTTGTGACCTTGATCCTGACTAAATAGTTTTGCAAGTGACTTTCTTATAAAACAGCTTTCAGAGCTGATCTCAAGTGGGAAAATGTTGCTCGTAATGACAAAAATTGTAAATAACCCGTGTCCATGTTGTGATGTGGTGATGTGTGTGGTATTCATCATGGCCCAGGCACTGAGGTTGTTACTTTACCCTAAGTAGGATTAAAACAGCAGAGGTGGGTATCTCAACACTCACCATTTTACAAGTGAGGGGATAGAGGCACAGGATAGTTAACCAACTTGCCTAAGTTCACACAGCAGAGCAAGGATATGAATTCGGATGCTATGACTTCAAAGGCCAAATGTTCACTAAGTTGTCACACTGCATAGAACAGTCTCCCTTGCGGCAAATGGAGTATGATTTTAGAACATGGGGGCTTTAGAATACTTTGGATCATTTCATAGTTGAAGGGAGGGGCAGTGGCTTGGCCAGTGTTCTCCCTTCCAAGCCCAGCGCTGTGAGCCTTCCCACTGCACCTGGAACCTGTGATTGCTAGTGCTCCTGAAATGGGCAACCATCGAAGGGGAGTTGAGATGAACCTTTTATCTTCAAAGGCTTTGAAATCTGGGGCACTTTTCCAACCAGGAAAATACTTCTTAACACCCACAACATGTGGTAACAATAACCTCCACTTTCAAATGAACACATTTGAAATTTGACAGATCTCTGGGTAATTACCACATCATTTGGTAAATGAGTCTCACCAACCAGTCTCAATGCTGATTCCTTGTCTCAGCCCTGAAACCATCCCCAGCCAAGCCAGAGGACAGATTTCTCGGGGCACCTGCTTCTGCCACCATCATGAGTCACACAGTGGAGCCACAGGCGGGGCTATGGATAAACTACTAGAGTGAAAGAGGGAATGAGTGTTTGACTCAGACGGTCCTTGCCCTGAATGACTGACTTCACTCTGGAGATGATCATATACTCAGGGGAAGGAGAGCATCTTTCTAGGCAGCGAGCCTCCTGGCTGTGTCCAGCCCATCTCCCTCCCACCTTGGTGGACTGTGATGGACACAGACTTGAGAACACGCTCTGGGCTCCTGGATCCGACAGGGCATGGCTGGAAGGGGCAGATGTTGGAGTCAAATGAGATCTAGCCCCTGGAGGAGAGATTTTAGGCCTATCTTTGACTTTCTTGGAGCCCTGATTTCTCCTTATCTGAAAATAAGAGACAGATAAAACCTACCTCACAGGTTATTATAAGAATTGATTTAGGCTAACTAAAGGGCCAGATAGGAGTATTTTAGGCTTTGCAGTCTTTATGGTTTCTGGGGACCACTGAACCCTGCGGTCATGGCCCAAAGCAACCGTAGACAATACATAAACGGATGGGCTGGTTGAGTTCGGTAAAAGCTCATTTACAAGAGCAGGTGGCAGGCTGCAGTTGATCCACGTGCCCTTTCTCTGAGAGAGCATCTAGGTCAAAATGGTAGGCACTGAGTAGAAACTATCATTATTATTATTACTGTTACTGCTACCACTCTTCTTGTTCCACTGCCGTGGCTGAATGACCGTGGCGGGGTCAAAATAAAGTGAGATAAATATGTAATGATAATAAGAAAAAAAAAAATATATATATATACGTAGTAAGAGTCACAACATTTATGAAAGGCTTACCATGTCCCTCCCAGTCACTCTTCTAAGCATTATATACATATTAACTCATTTAAGCCTCAGATTGTGTTATCATCCCCATTTTGCAGATGAGCCCATGGAGATAAAAAGATCTTAGTGACTTGCTCAAAGAAGCTACCTAGGATTCCAACCTAGACGAGCCGGCTTCAGAGCCCCGATAAGTTCTCTCAGTACTTGGAGAACACTGCGTCATGATCTTTTATTATGTGAGTCTACAACTCATTTCTTTGCACCTCCTTTAGGCGTGATGCCTTCCTGAGGATCTGGGGACACCAGTGATGCTCAGCCCATTACAAAGCTGGACCTCTGGCCTGGTCCAGTCCTCAGCTGGGGAGGGTTCTTCTCCCAGGGTGCTTAGCTCCCCATCCTCGGCTCTAATTACTGGCCAACTTGGGAGATGTTTTGGGCACAGCTGATTGAGCCCCAGCACCTGGGCGACTCTCATTTATGGTGCTAATTAAATGACCTCAGTGCTGGGGGTGCCCATTACCTAGCTGATTGTGCTCCCTCTGCCCATTAACAGTAAAATCACTCGAGCCTGGGAAAGGTCTGCTGGGAGAGAAGTAACTCTTATTCGGGTGGGATGATTATTTCAGTTTCTCTGGATATCATGTCCTTTAAAACAAACAACTTGTAGACATCATTTCATTCTGGAACCCTTTTACGAACCCCACACCCCAAATTTGGCAGATTTTGGTGATGGTAACATTTCCATTTCAAGGGGAATTTTCATTTCCCATGGATTTATTGCCATCTTTCCATCACTGGGTATATTTCCCTCTGAATTTTGAGCATCTCCTTTGAACCTGTCTCCAGCACCTAGTAGGTGTGGGGCATCTGAGAGACCAAGGAGTCAGCTTTGCTCTCGCCCAGTGGCCTCACAACAGCAAATTATATCAGAAAGGCCCAACAATCAGTTCCTTGCTGGAGACATGTAACACCAGCCCCGGGAAAGGAGAAACAGGCGTGCCCTCGCATTGGGCAGCCAGCTGAGCAGGATGATCTAATGGCTCTTTTCCACGTTTGACGCATGATTCATGCATTATACGTACATGTGAGTGTAGTTCTCAAGTGAGCCAGGCCAGGGGCTGACAGGAGAGAACAGACCTGGCTTTATTTCCGTTTCACTCCCATCTTTGCAGGCTGGGGTCCCTGGGTTCCATGCATTCTTTTGCCGAGCACTTTGGGAGAGATGATTTTTCCATGCGTGGCGGGTGTTCTTTGAGGCCACACAGTCTGCTGTTTCAAAAACCAAAGCTGGGCAGTCTTCCTCCGCTGGATTTATTTGGGAATGCTGGTATCCTCCGTGCCACTCACCCATCAAAGATGTGGAGAACAGTGAGCCAAGGCCAGATGGCATCTCTGTTTAAGCTCCCAGCTCCCAAATGCAGCTAGGTGGGGGTCGGGGGAGAGATGGAGACAAGGTTTGTGGGAGCGGATCAATCCAGAGAGGGGACGAGGGAGTGCTCTGGATAAAAATAGCACGCGCGTGAACTCCTGCCCCCACTCAGTGATTTCTCTCTCTGCTGACTTGTGTTTGGCTCTGCGAGGAGCAGCGGGCGCCGGGAACTGTTACTCAACTGGGAGGCGATGGAGGGAGCTTGCCTGCCAGGTGGGTTTTCCAAGCCCTCGCAGCTCTAAACTTCTCCACATGTGAACAAGTGTTTACAGTTTTAAAGATGTGTTGAGTAATTGCACATGCGAGATATCTCCCCTTTAATGCACACAGCATGTTCCCCGGCTCCCCGAGAACACCCTGGTTGACAATGAAGTTGTTTGCCTTCCCCGCGTTGGGGCTTAAGGAGGCACTGGTTTGTGTTGAGATGTAATTGGTAGCACTTGTGCCTTTGTAGTCCTTTTCTCGCTACTGAAAATTACTGGCTTAATCCACTCTTTACTTACCCGGATTAGGACAGAAGCCCCGTGGAGCCCCCTTCACTTCAGACGACAGAGTGGCAGTTCTTAAAACTTATTTGGAGGCTCACATCACATCTCGGAGGGCTGGTTTACAAGCAGAAACCACAGCAGCAGCACCGATTCGCTGTCAAGTGCTCTCCATTTTCCGGACTTTTCGAATCCCTGAAGAATAATCTATAATTGTTCTTTCGCTACTGCAAAGTCATGGAAAAACCTTCCTGTTTTTACAGATGGGTTTCTCTGAGTCTCCCCTCCCCCTTCTCTTAATTATTCTGCACTCTTTTTATTTTCATGGGAAAATAGCTGGTGTCACCTCAGGGAGACAGGCAGGGCATTCTGCTTAGCTTGTTATTTTTTATAGTGTTCTTTGTCTTCTCTCTGGCTTCCAGCAAAACACAGCCAAAATGGTTTGGCAGATCACCCTGCATTAGTAAAACTCTGTGTCAGCCACAGCCAAGGCCCAGAGTAAAGGACTAACATCAGCTTGTGAGTTGGAGAAATGTACCAGGCCCTGCAAATGTCTTCCCATCAGCCCTCTGGTGGGATCCCAAGGGCGGGCCAGACCAGTGGGATGGATGACACACTTCACCCGTGTGTCACCTGCCTGCTGGTCCTCTGGCTGCTCCGGGATCTCCCCGCTCTCAGCTGACAAATGACGACGCTTCATGCCCTGGCTGGTGCCTCTCAGTTAACTTCGGGGCTGCATTTTCCAACTTGAAAATCTTTTTACTACTGTTTTGCAATTTTCCCTACTGAGCACTTTGGCATCTGAGGAAGAGTCTCTAAAAAGTAGGGCCCAAGGGAGCTGGGTCCTCTTTCCCAGTTGGGCAGCTGTCCCTGCTCCAGACACCCTGCTTAAGTGGCCTTCATTCCTCCTGCAGCCTTTCCATGAAGTCAGATATGCACAACCTCACCTGAAGGAGAAGAACTCATTTGGAGGACAGACTTTACAATTTCTAAAGTCTTTGTAGCATCTGAGCCTGAGCCTCTGCCTTGCTGAAATAAGACATTACTTACATTTGAATGAGAATTAAAATTTTGTTCACACACCTCGCTTTCACCCCTAACCTGTTCCATAGGCTCTCACTGCCCCCTCACCCCCAAGCCAGGGGTTCTTCTATTTGCAGGATGATGGGATGGAGAGACAGCTGGAGACCCCCGTCTTTTCCTTCCCCTGCAGCCCACCCCTAGAGCTGTAGCAGCAGGGTTGGGGCATTCATCATCCTAGGATAGTTGTTTCTTGGTTGTTTGCGGGATTCCCAAGGGTAGTTTCTGTGTTCGCTCAATTTTGAGCAACTCTCAACAGAAGACCTGGCACTGAACAGGTGCTCAATAAATATTGCTTGAAAAAATCCTGTATTCTCTCTGGACTTGTGCCTGTTTCTGAGATGGGTGTTCATCCCAGAATATGCATTAAAGATAAAATTCCCGCAGCATGGAATGGGGGGGGGCTAGCACTGGAAAGAGGAAGTCCAGATATGACCTCTGGAGGACCTGGGGTCAGTCCTCAGAGCAGTAGGGGTGGGGGATCTCCAACATGGAGAAGGGCAGTGAGCCGTGGGCAGTCCTGGAAGATTTAGACAGGACATAAGTATCAGGGTCTCCATTCAGTCACCCACAGCCACTGAGTGTCTCAAGGAGGGGACCAGGCTCTAGGTGAGGTCTTGCGGATTCAAAAGGGAACAAAAGAGAAGCACACTGTTCTCCTGCTGCATACTGCTTCCTGAGGGAGACAGATGATCATATGTAAAATTAGTAATCCTGAGAAGTGTTAGGAAGGAAATGCACCCCTTCCCAGCAGAGGTCAAGGGTAGATAGACCCTAATCCAGGGGTCATGTGAACAAAAGCAGAGAAAGCAGTGACTGGCTCAGAATCAGAGGGGGCACCTGGGAGCCTGACTTGAGACAAGGCAAGGGTGGAGTCACAGTAAGGGAGGCTGGGCACTGAAGCCCAGAAATCCAGGTTGGAGCTCCTTTCATCCATCCTACCTTGGGTCAAGATTTTTCCTGAAGAAGGAGGCAGGGCTAAGCTTAGAGTCAGGGCCAATTTCTTTCATTCATTCATCCATCAGATGTTTGTAGAGCATCTGTCATGGCACTGTCACTGTTACGGGCACACAGCAAAATCAGTGCAAAATCAGTACCTGTGCGTATCTTACCTGGCATTGCAAAAGGAACTTTGCTGATGAAGGTTATGGACCTTGAGATGGGAGGATATTCTGGATGATCCAGGTGGGCCCAATCTAATCACATGTCCTCAAAAGTAGAGACCTGTCCCCGCTACAGTCAGAGAAAGATAATGACATCAGAAAAAGGGTTGGAGATCTGCAGTGTTTGAAATAGGAGGAGGGGGCCACAAGCCAAGAAAGGCAGGCAGCCGCTAGAAGTTTGAGAGTCAGCAAAACAGATTCTCCCCCAGAAAGGAACGCGGTCCTGGCAGCATGAGGACTTCAGCCCAGTGAGACCTGTATGAGACTTCTGACCTGCAGAACTATAAGATAATAAATTTGTGTTGTTTTAAACTATTAGGTTTGTGGTCATTTGTTTCAGCAGCAATAGGAAACTCATACAGTCTAGAGGCAGAAAAGAGCTTGGTACATTCTAGAACCACAAGGGGGCTGGTGTCGCCGGAACAGTGTAGACAAGACACACACACACAAACATTTAAGTGGTGTAAGCAGGGAACGGGCAGACACAATGCTGCTGTTGACATTTTGCCATTTCACTTGGACGTTAGGTGGAGAAAAGCTTAGAGGGGGCAGGTGTGGAGGGAGACACTGGTTAGAGGCGCTCAGGCGCTCAAGATTAGGGTGATGTCAGAGAAGATAGAAAGTGGAGGGTGGATTTGTGAACTTTCTGGAGGCAAAATTAATCAGACATGATGATTGACTAGATTCACGGAGCAAGGGACAAAGAGGAATCAGAGATGACTCCCAGGTTTATGGCTTGAGCAGAGGCTGAGAGTGAAGGTGGAAAGAAGCTGGGAGAAGCCGGGAAGGAGGCAGGCAGGGCCTCACCACACGTCGCCACTGCACAGATGGTCCCACCTACCACCAGCCAAGCTGATCACTGAGAAGCATCTGTCATCTCAGAAGATGATGGAAAATCCCCTAAAAGGCAAGGAAAGCGTCTGTCGCAAAGCCCAATGGTTGGGACTGTCTTTGAACGTGTGAGTGATGGAAAAACCAGTTCCAAGTGTCTTAAGCCTGAAGAGAATCTATGTTTATTTTAAGCTGAAAATCCAGGGGATACATCTGGCTGCATCACAGCTCCATGCAGGGCCTCATCTCTTGGACTCTCTTCCTTTGAGGAGCTCCGTTCTCCAGCCCTATGTGCTAACAGCCCACGCCCAGCAGTGGAGAGCAAGGGACCTTGCCCCAGAATGCCCAGAAAAAGTACTGAGACGATTCTGATGGGACCAGCCCAGATCAATCCCTGCCCTTCCCCCGGCTCTCCCAACCTCTCCACCCACTCTCCCGCCACCACCACTAAAGAGGTCCTGGGACAGGAAAAGGGAAGGAGTTGAATAGTTTGGCCTGAGTCATAAGTTCTTCTCCTTAAGCTGTGGTCTAAGAGAGTGGGAGGGGTGTGGGCCTGAACAGAAGTTGAGGATGTGACTGGAAACAGGCAGACAGACCCAGAGCACCCCCATCCACACATGCACAATCCTGGATGCCTTACTGATTCACAGCACAAGTGTGTGCAGCCCCTGGGTGTATGGCTCATGGGCTGAGAACTACGTGGACAGCGAAGTGTGCTGAGTCATCGAGACTGTCTCCTTCCCGGGTGATTGATGCTCACATTCACAATGGGCAGCAGCACAGAAATACTGGTTTGGAGGGCCCAGGAAAATTAGGTGCGGAAGGGCAAATGGCAGGAGGGGACTGAACGCTTAAGAACTATAGGCAGACGCAGTGTCTGAGGCTACCGAGTGTAGGGGTCACAGAACATTCCTTGGGCATCGCTGAGTATAGGGCACGTCTCTGAGGAGGGGTCCGTGGCCCAGTGGCTTCTTCCCTTCTGTGTCCTCACTGCTGAGGGTCCATCCTCCCCCAGACACCTTGTCTCTTGAGCTGACGCAGCACACAATTTGGGGTGGGCATGGGGAGTTTTGTCATCCTGGGAGCTGCGTGGTTGACATTGTTTGAGAGGCTAAGTGGGGGCTGAGATCACGGGGTCCATCTCTTGGCCTTACTTCCTTTGCGTGGACTCAGTAACTGAGCAAGAGAAAGGCGTTGGTTAGGTCCTGAAGGTTTTCTACAGGGCAGAGAGCTGAGTGTCACATCTCAGAAAAGTTCTAACAAAAATAATTAGTAATCTTAAGACCTTGAAGCCTGGGCAGGAGGCATGGGGTTTGGTGTAGCCCTCAGGTAATTCAGACCGTAGAAGATGCTGTTAGGGCCCTGGCCACGGCTCCTCGGCTCTGCGGGTGTAGGTGGGTGTTGGTGGGTATATACCCCAACTTCCACAGTGCCATCTGCTTTCAGGAGGATGTCATCTCTCAGAGGTCCCCAGCAAGCGGTGGGTTGCTGGTGGACTAGCTCTGAGGGCAGAGGGAGCAGAGAAAGTGCCTCAGCTATCTAACCAAATCCCCCTCTGCTGGTTAGAAGAGGGGCAGGAGGCGTGGCTTTGTGTGTGTCCCTCTGTGACGATCCCTACAGGGACCACACTTGAGTGTCTGTGCCCCAGGGACCCGTACCCACTCTGATCCCGGCTCCATGGCAGCCTGGAAGCTGTCCCTGCCTCTCTGGGCTGGTCACACTTCTGTCCATCCAGTGCAGCCTGGCTCGGGCAGGTCCTCTCCAATCTGGCCTCAGAGCTTCACGTCATGCTCTAAGACCCTCGGGTGATAGGCTGACTAGATGGAACAAAGAACACTGAATTCCCTTCCTAGCCTTCCTTCCACAGTGCATCTCACTCTCATGCTGCCTTTGTTTTCGCACCAGGAGAGTGCTATCTAGGGTTTACAGTCAGGAGGATTCTTAAAAATAGCGTTTCTATGGTGAAACAATGTCCCTTGTTTGGAAATCCGTGGAGCTTATAAAATATGTTCCCGAGTTTTCCTGGATCAGGGCATCTTGTGGAGTCTAGGGATTTATTTACAATGAAGAAATTGTTTTTGCAAATTGTGGTTAAACAAAAGGGTTGTTTTTGGAGTGCTGAGTAAAGGAGACATTGTTTCTGATGTTAGTTATTTGGGACACAAGCTGGAAAGGGATGGTTTTACAGGGAATGGGGTTGGGGGAGGGCGTGCATCATTGGATGTAATGGTCCATTTCTTTGGGCCGGGCACACTGGAAGTAAAACACTGTGACCTCTAACATCCATCCCCTCTTTTCCAAAATTTATTTCGCCTCTTCCGCTCCAGCGCCTACAAAGGAATGTCTATCAGTGTTGCCCGCCCTCATCCCCCTAACGCAGGGTTCTGCCGCTCTGGCCCTTCCAACGCCCAGTAATAGGAGAGTTGCTGTGCAACCTTCCTTATCTTGCTCCAAGGCTTTGCTTCCAAGGAGCTCTCAGCACTTCGGAGACATAATACCTCCTGCACCCGCGCGAAGTCCCCAAGCAGTGGGGGAACAGAACGGGTCAGAGTTCGCAGGATGAAAATAAGAGCCGAATCCAAGATCTGTTGTCACGGTCTCATCTTATGAGCTTCCCCAAGTGGCAACGCTGGGGCACAGGGCGGGAGAGCCTATTAGCAAGATCCCGTTCTCTGGAGGATCCAGGCAGTGGCGTATCTGCCACCGGGAAGATACATCCTGCCTTCTTTAAGGAAGCTGTCGTCTTCCAGGCCCTAAGCTTTCTGCATTTTGAATTTTACTTTTGGGGGAGCAGAACTAACATCAGTTACTGGGCATGTGTGGATCTGGGGGGAGGATGGAGCTTGTTAGCCTGAAATATCCACCCCGCAGACGCCATTCTAACACTTCAGGAGATCTTGCAGACTTCTCTGTCTTCCTGGGGCCCTCGTATAGTGAAAATATCCCTGGGAAGTGTGAGTTCCTGAGCGAAGACACTTTGTTAATCTGCTAAATCTGTAGGAATTGGCTGTCGGCCAGCAGGAAGAGGCTTACGGGTGTGTATGTGGGGAAAAGGCAAGGGAGCTCTCGGATGGAGATGGCATGTGGATTTTACTCCACTTACTTAGCAATCTTTCCCCTGTCAGGGGGCATTTTATCCAGTGTAGCCCCCAGGGAGGTCAGACCCGTGCCAGGGCCCTGGCCACGGCCCCTCAGTCCTCTCCACGCTCTTATAAGCCAAGGGTTTTCTAGTGTGAATGACTGAGGCTCCCTACCTGCTGTAGACCAAGTGTTTTATGTCCCCCCAGGATTCATTAGGAGGTGGCGCCTTTGGGAAGCCATGAGTCAATCGTGAGGGTGGAGCCCTCATGAATGGAATTAGTGCCCTTATGAGAGTCCCCCAAGGGTTAGCTAGCTCCACCCCACTTCCGCCCTGTAGGGTACAGCAAGAAGATGGTCATTTACGGACCAGGAAGCAGGCTCAAATTCGTAGGCATCTTTACCTTGGCCATCCAGCCTCAGGAACCGTGAGAAATAAATGTTCGCTGTTGGAAACACCCGGTCTGTGGTACGTGGTAGAGCAGCCCCAACAGACTGAGATGCCACCTGAGGGCGTTCTTCAGCCGAGAGGGCACTTACCCTGTTCTAGGAACACAGGGCAGGTAACCCTCCTGGAGCAGTGCTCAGCCAGTGACCTACGGGTGTTGGTGGGTAAACATCTGGCTCCCCGGTGCCTCTGCCCTCGAAGGACAAGATCGTCTTTCAGAGGCCCCTGCAGGCCATGGTGTGCTGGTAAACAGGCTCTTTGGGAGGGGGTGGGCCCAGGTAAAGCCTTAATCTGTGGCATTTGCTAATTTCTGTGGTGTATTTCTGCCACTGTGGCAGAATTCGAGTTACCAACAGATGTCACTGAACTCAGAGCTGAGGACAGATGTACACAATTGGCTTCTGTGAGTCAGTCTGGCAGCACATCCCTGCCAGCGGGAAGGAGGCCCAGTTGCCCCTAGTGCTAACCTGCTCATTAACACACCCTGGACTGGCATCCTTCCCTTCCCTGTCTCCATCCCCCACGGCCTTCCCAGGGCTTCCTTGGACCACCTCCCGAACAAACAACTTGCACCCAAATACTTATTTCAGGATCTGCTTCTGGTGGGATCCAAATTAGAACTAGATAAACTCACCAGTCATTGTTCTTTGAACAAAGTGGGCAGACTTCTCCACTGAATGGAGAACTATGTGTACTCTTGGTCTAGCCCCAGCCTGTATGCCAGCCTCACTCCCCCGCAGAGCCCAACACTTTTCTCTGGATTTCCTCTCCACCCACCGCCACCACCGTGGTTTCCCAGTGTGAACCCTCTTCACCTGGTATCCTCTCTGCTGGTGCCTCTCAATCCTCCATCATTTCTTCAAGTCTATTTCACACCCAGCCTCCTCTCCAAGGCTGTTCCTGGTTGCTCAGGGCAGAATGAGCCACTTCCTGTTTTTTTGTTCAGTTGTTTGGATCTTGACTATAACATTTACCAAGACTTGGCTTGTATTAGCTTTACTTGGGCTTGTGTCCCTCGCTCGCTGCCCTGGGAACCTGGAGGGCAAGGAGCACGATCTGAACAGTTTCCAGCCCAGGTGCAGCTGGGTTGTCATCACTAAATGTTTGCTGAAATAAACTGACCCGGTTCCGGCCAGAGTTGTTACTCCCCAGCTGCTGCTTCGACTTTCCCCAAGTCACAGCCAGCAGCCTCCCCATCCTCCAAGCAGGTGGACATGACCATGGATGTGAGCCCGGAGAGGGCAGTTCTGAGGGGGTAACTGTTCTTTCCTAAAGGAAGGAAAACACCAAGCTCCAAGGAAAACCTTTCCAGGTACCCTCAGGGTATGTTCAGCATAGCGAGGAGAGGGGAGTTTGCATCTCGAGTCCCCAGATCTCCTCCTGATGAGGGAACAGGGTCACCTGGCAGTCACCACAGTCTAGTGAACATTCTCTGATTGTCAAGGTCACTGGGGTTGTGGGGCACTTTAATTTGTTCTTTCATCCGTTAGTTCATCGAGCATCAAGTGCCTGGTAGGTCGGCACTTGATCAAGTTCAGGCATTAAGAGCTTTGTCTGAACAGCCTGGGCTGTGGACTTGGCTGTCTTTGTCGCAGGCTGGGTGGCTCTCAGTAAGCCATTTAACCCTGAAACCTCCATCTCCACTCTGCAAAATGGGGATAACCGGGTACCTACCTCTCAGGGCTTGGGGGACGTTTGAAGGAGATGAAGTAGGTGGAGGGTATAGTGTTTAGTACCTGGTACAGATACTAAGTATGTATCAGTATTATTAAAATAAAAATGTGGGCTGATCTCTGTGCTAAGCTCAAGGAGTGATCATTTAATGAGTTGCAGCCTCTGTCCTCAGGAAGGTCACAGTTGAGGGGGAGAGAGACCACAGACCTGTAACCCCACTGCAGGGTGCTAAGTTTGCAGGGGGCCCGGGGGGGTCCAGGGAGCCCAGAGGAGGAGACCCACAACAACAGCCCACCAGCCAGGGGCTGTCCTCGAATTCTTCTTATTTCTGATAAAAAAGTGTTCTGCTTGGTGAGAACCCTCTCCCTTCCTATTCTTATTCTGACCAAATTGAGGAGGCTGGCTGGGGTAGAGCTAATACTGATGGAAAAGGCGAGACAGTGGAGAGATGCTGGGGGCCTTTCCTGCTGTCTTTCCCTAGCCAGGTCCTCCCCCCATAAGACAGGAGGATGCAGTCAAGGGGCCACAGAGTCCCACTGCACTCTATGTGACATCCACTTAACCTCAAGGAGTTGAGGCTGGCTCCTCTGAAAGCACACTTCTTCCTAAGATGAAGTCTTGGATTTTCTCCCAGCTCCTTAAACTCCTTGATTTGTTTAATCCAGGAAATAAATTGTAAAGGGAGAACTTTCTTACTCAACATCTAGTATCTCTTGGCTTCACAAAAAGCTAGAAGTGATATGGCCATTTTAGGTCTAAGGAGACAGTGGGGTTTTTTTTGTTGTTGTTGTTGTTAAAGTTGCTGTTGTTGAAAGATGATTTCTTTATTGTTTTTTTAACATTTTTTATTGATTTATAATCATTTTACAATGTTGTGTCAAATTCCAGTGTTCAGCACAATTTTTCAGTTATTCATGGACATATACACACTCATTGTCACATTTTTTTCTCTGTGAGTTATCATAACATTTTGTGTATATTTCCCTGTGCTATACAGTGTAGTCTATTCTACAATTTTGAAATCCCAGTCTATCCCTTCCCACCCTCCACCCCCCTGGTAACCACAAGTCTGTATTCTCTGTCTGTGAGTCTATTTCTGAGGAGACAGTGGTTTGCAATGGAGAGGGAATGATTTTACTCCCCTGGGGCCCTTTGCGACGCCCAGAGAGATTTTAGGTTGTCCCACTGGGTTTCTCATGTAATAGGGACCAGGGATGCAAAGCGTCCTACAATGCACAGTACAGCCCCCACCACAAAGAACTATCCTGCCCGAAATGCTAATAGTCCTGAGGTTGAGAAACTCTGTCCTAAGAGAATGAATGCTGAGTGCACATGCACCTGTGTGTGTGTGTGTGTGTGTGTGTGAGAGAGAGAGAGAGAGAGATGCATGGATAAGGCGTGAGGAGGATGTTCTAGAGTATTTTTCAAATGTCTGAGAAGGTAATTGAGTGGGACACCACGTCACACCTCACCGTATTGGAATCAGATTAAGTCAAGTCAGTCAACCAGTACGAATTCATATTTAGTTTCTAATGGGAGGCAACTGGGAAACACAAATGTGTGAGAGACAGGAGTGAAGCCTGAAGTCAACGAGAAGACGTTGTGGCGCAGCTGAAGCACACGCGTAAGTTACACCGTTGCGTCTGGTCCTCTGACGGCAGTTGGAGAAATCCAGCCTTCAAAATGCCAAACACCATAGTTCAGGAGCTGTAGTGGGGGGGGGGGGGGATATGAACTAGAAAAGAGCCTGGTAGTTACAAATAGGACTCCCAGTCCGTCCTACCAGCAACAAGCAAGCCGAGTTCAAAATAAACAGGACGTCCTCCCGCCAGGAGGTACAGAGGGCGCTGATTGGTTTGGAGGTTTATTAGTGAGCATCTGGTCGGGGCAGAGCAGGGCGGTCCCTCACCCAGCCTGGGGTCACAAGGTGGGAAGCCTGCTCTTCCACCAGACGAGTCAGGAAGCAGTGGTGGTGGGTGAAGTATCTACCCTGCAGGCTCCGGCGTCTCAGGCAGTCTGGATTTCTGGTGCAGACTTGCAAATCAAGTGGCCTGAGGCCTTTGCCCTCTTTGCAGATATCTGGCAATTACTCTCCTTTTGAAGTGGCTGAGCATCCCAGGGCTTTAGATCCCGTGCAGACTTCTCATCAAGTTGGGTCTTGCTCAAGTCACTATTTATATTAATCTTTCCTGCTTGCAGATGACTCTCCCCATGCCCACTTGTAAAGACTCTTCATTTCAGTCACTGGCTGTGGGCCTTTTCCAGTGTGGATTGTCCAGGGAGAATGCAGACAGAGCCAATAACCCTGAGGGTAGGTGGTCACCACACTTCCTGAGTATCAGAGAGGCCTTAAAGCTTGTTCAAGTCATCCCAAACTTGAAAAAGACACCCTGACACCCACATATTTGGATAGAGGGCAGGAAAAAAAATACAGGCCTCCATGGAGTAACCTCCATCTTTATCCAGTTTGATCATTTAAATGAGTGGTGGTAACACTATTTTTTCCAACCATTGAATTGTTTTAATATTTCTTTCTTTTTTTTTTAATGGTCACATTTTTTTATTGAGTTATAGTCATTTGACAGTGTTGTGTCAAATTCCAGTGTAGAGCACAATTTTTCAGTTATACATGAGCATACATATATTCATTGTCACATTTTTTTCCACTGTGAGCTACCACAAGATCTTGTATATATTTCCCTGTGCTATACAGTATAATCTTGTTTATCTATTCTGCATATGCCTGTCAGTATCTACAAATTTTGAAATCCCAGTCTGTCCCTTTCCACCCCTCTCCCTCTTGGCAACCACAAGTTTGTATTCTATGTCTATGAGTCTGTTTCTGTTCTATATTTATGTTCATTTTTCTTTTTTTTTTAGATTCCTCATATGAGCAATCTCATATGGTATTTTTCTTTCTCTTTCTGGCTTACTTCACTTAGAATGACATTCTCCAGGGACATCCATGTTGCTGCAAATGGCATTATGTTGTCATTTTTATGGCTGAATAGTATTCCATTGTATAAATACACCACATCTTCGATATTTCTTAAGTGTCCATCATGTTCTTGGCAATGTAATTATATGCTAAAGACTCTTGGGTGGACTGGTTTCCAGAAGAGAAGGAAGGATGCACAACCTCTTAAGGAGCTTGAGGGTCGTGTGTAGGATATACAGAGGCCCTGCTCTTTTGTGAAATGAAGGGCATAGGTGGTGGAGATGGGGCTTAAATAGACCTTGATGGCAGTGAGGTGTGGTACGCAAGAGGAGTTGAGCACTGTGCTCATTTTCCTGGATCCTCAGCAAACTATGTGATCTGGTAGAATATAGATGTGGAGTGTGCAGTCCATTTAAAGACATCTTAGGTCCATTTCTTTTTTTTCAACCCATTTTCTTTGTAATCCATTGGTAGAACTGGTTGAGGAGACATCATTGAAGCCTTTTTTGGTCAATCCAGTCTGTCCTCTGTCTGGGGTAAGCTATCAGGTTGGTTTCTACCCACGGGTCATTTCTAGGCACCATTGAAAGAAAGTTTGGTGTTTTTTTTTTTTTAATGTACAAGAAAATTACAAAACTTTATTGAGGAACATCAAACATTTTTGACTAGATGAAAATAAATACCACATAACTGGATGGAAAGGATGAATAGTCTAACAAGGTCAACAGTTGCCAAATTAATATGAAGGTTTAATGCAATTCTAAACAAAGTATCAATTTCTTTTTTGTAAGTTGATAAAATCATCATAAAGTTCATCTGGAAGAAAACAACAGGCAAGAATAACTAAGAATTGAAAAAGAGGTACATGGTACCCCCGTACTAGTTAAAATGTAACACAACAAAAAATAACTATGGCATCGAAAGAAGGGTTTTAAGGAAGAATCTACACTTAGCAGGAAAGTGTTCTGACTGACTCCTGCTGTCTGCCAAGGTCCCCAGAGACTGAGTGTGCAAGTGTGTGACACATCTTTGCCATCCTAGGTAAGACCGTGGCCCTTCAAAGCAGCCCACTGGGTGTGTGAGTCTACCCTTCTGCCTGCTGTGTGAGCTTTAGCGGGGTTCACATCCTGTTGAAACAATTCTTGTGTATTAACGCTCCATCTGCCCCCCACCACAGAGCTGTGGTGAAGCTCATGTTACAGAAGACCTTGAATAAGGGGAAAGGGCGGCCGTTGTCACCACAAATACAATACTCCATCTCCACCAACCATGGGCTATTGCTGGATGCTGCCGCCATTTTTTTTTTTTTTTTAATCTCCATGGGGAGTGACGCTTTGCTTGGTCCTTACAGATATCTGTGGACACTTTGTAGTTACTGAAACTATGCAGACTTTTTAAAGAGTCTCCCCCACAAAAGCCCTGATTTAGAGTTTATTGTTTTGCTTTTGATTGTCTTATTTATTAATTTTTAATAGATTGAATTTTGGCTAGAGTAACCTTATTTGATATATCTAGGGGGTCCAAAATTACAGCTCCAAGTGCGTCTGAAACATGGCTAGAGAAACCTTACCCTGACAAGGATTTTTAAATGGATTTGTGGCACATTTCTGAATAACCTGCTGCTAAAACTGCGGAGAAATTTTTTTTACCACCTATGAGTGAGTGTAGATCTGATATTCTCCCGTTTACTTTAAAAAGTAATGTTTCTTGTTTATTTTTCTAAATATGAAGACAAAATTATATGCATGATGGAACATTTGGAAAATATAAAGAAGCGTACATATGAAAATAAAAATCAGCCTCTTTCTCCATCAGAGCAATAATCACTGTTAACATTTGGGTGTTTATTCTTGCAGGTTTTTTTTTTTCGGTGCATGTATAATTGATATGCATTTAAAATAAACTTTATAAATACACACTGTATTTAATTTTATGTCATACTTTTCCACAATATTGTAATATTCTCCTGTGTTATTACATATTCATTAAAACAGGATTTATAAACACTGCACATAGTCTCTGATACAGATTAGCACAGTCCATTTAACCATCATCCTCTTGCTCAGCACAGATTTTTGCTCTTTGTAAAAAAAGTGTGATGATGCCATGGCAAATAGATAAATATTTAACTATAAATTTGCTTATATCCTTAGTACAGTTTACTAAGAGGGGAATTACTGAGGCACAAGACATGAGCATTTTCAAAATTCTAGAAATGCCTTATTTCCTTAGGAAAAAAAAACATACTAATCACAGTTCTAGTAACATTGAACATTACCATTTACATTTCTGTAAATTCTCTAACTCCTCCCACGGAGACGTGGCATCTATTTCCCTCCCCACGAATCTAGTCTGGTCCAGTCTTAGTGACTTACTGGCATTTCAATACGATGCCAGTACAATGTCAGGGATGTGATGCTACGAAACGGCCCAGGTTTGGTAGAAGTGGCCACCGGGTTGTCATTTTACACTTGCCCTCAAGCCAGCTGCCATGTAAGAAGTCTGTCCACCCTGAGACCTCTGTGCTGGAGAATCCACATGTAGATGATCCCGCCTACAGCCCAGCCCTCCCCGCACCTTGTACTGCAGATTCCAGTGGTGCAAATATCTTATACTTTTCTCTGCGGTTCCCCATGTCTGTGCCTTTATTCATTCTCTCTCTTGCTCAGAAGCCTCTCTCCATCCTCTTTCCCTGGCCACACTCCTGCACATCCTCTAAGAGCCAACTCAGGGGCCACTTCCTCAGGAAGTGACTTGGCTGGCTAGCCCCCTTCCAGCACTCACGGTCCCCTAAGGTGGTGACAGGTACCTGGTTGGTCATTGGTCATAGTCTGCAGGTGTCATGTCTATCCATGCACTGACCACTTTGTCATTGGGTCGTCTGTCTTCCCTGCTAGCTGAGGGGCATCTCGAGGGCAGGGACTGTGTCTTATTCTCTTATATTCCTACTGCCAGCACCCTGCCTGGCCCTTGGAAAGCTCAGGAGCCACTGGCTGCAGATCAGTGCACTGCGTGCATTGGACTGAACAGTATTTCTCTCTTGGGGTGTCTTCTTTCAGTGGAGTGCTGGAGGATGAGGGTGGGAGGAAAGGAATGATGACCCAAGCAAGCCAAGCAGCAGAATCTGCCCTCGTGGTAAAGAGGAAGACACACGTGGTAGCCAGACGGCCTTGGCCTTTCAGATGGTGGGTGGGTGGACTGGGCAGATTTGATCCAGGGGCTTCTGAGCGGCTTCACTTTAAAATGGAAATGGCTCACCCTTGTAGCGCAGCCCTTTCTCAAGAGCTGGCCCCGTCTCCTTCCTTCTGCCGAAGACGGCCAAATTCAACATGCAGGAGGGATGGATGCAGAGACACATGTGTCACACCCAGGCAGCTCCCAGCTCCCGGCTCCAAACAAGGCCCCACTGAAAGGATCAAAGGCAGCACATGGCCCGGCAGTGACAAATTTATGAAGTCCCGTCATCCGCGTGAAAACATTGTGTATTTAATCTGCCCAGTGGAAATAAATCAATCTCAGGTTTCTGTTGAAGGAATTGCAAGTCAGCTACATGTCTCCATAAAGATGTAAGGGATCTGTTTAAAGTGACTCTTACCTCTTCCAAAGAGTCGAGGTTTTCTCTTCGCAGTGGCGGCCTCTAAATGCACCTTTGTGTTCTCCCTTTCACAAGTCCTGAACATCTAGCCTTGAATGAGTATACAAGCTTTGTTATTACACTTGGATTTACAAACAAACTTGTTGGCACAGGAAAGCCTGTGGTAGGTAGGGCAGACCACCCGTAAGTATGCGTATGAAAGCCCCGTTGGAAAATCTCCTATGTCAGCCAAAAGTGTGACTGTATTTCTAAAAACTTGGCTGTTCTCTTGGTGGTCGAAACAGTGAACCTTTTTGTTCATTGAACGCTGAAAAACCAAGTATGCCAAAAAGTGCCTTTTCCTAACGGGGTTCAGGACTCCTAGCTATTTTTGACTCTTTTCTCTCAGGGCTTGAGAACATTCAACAAACGTGAATCAGACATGCTTTATTGTTTCGTGTACACGTCGGAGATTTCAGGCCACAGCCAACAAGTGTTGGTCCTTTTGCCTGCCATGTGGCTTACAATGAGGCCTCTTTCTGCCCGTGTCCTCCGGCCACAGGCGGGGATGGATGCTGGATGCATTCATTTCGCTTCTCGGGGATGTGGGAGAGAGGCGTGGGCACTGGATGAGAGGCGAAGAGAGGAAGCGTGATCTTTCATCCTGGGGAGGCCATCGTGCAAGATGGCTGACTGAGGCTTGGTCATGCGGTTATGGAAGAGAGAAGCTGCGTCTCCAAACTGGGAAAGGACTAGTAACTAGAATTTCATGAGCTTGCTATTTCTAACCAAGGGGGCTAACAAATTCTCCAAATATTATGTGTGTACCTATGTATGTGTGTGTATTTAAATATACATACACACACACATACATACATATAATAGAGTTGACATTAATTACATATATGTACTATGTAATACTATACATAATGCTATATGTATATGTGGATATGTAATACTTTATATAACATAGTGACATAATTTCTCTGCTGTCTTTTTATGTTTTTGTCACAGCCTTTGATAGACTGAAAAACATTTTTTGAACTAGGTTTTTTTTTTTTATGAAAAAGTAATTACATGTACAAAGCAAAAAAGAGAAAAAAAAAAACAAAAAACTCTGCAATGAAAATAACTCTTCCTTTCATCCTGGGCTTCCCAAGTTCCCTCCATGTGACAGACACTGGTGACTGTTATTTTTTAAGTAAATCTTTCCAGAGTAGTTCTATGTGTGCACATGTACACACACACACCCACACACACACCTTATATACAGCTGAACCAAATGGGAGCACAGTATATTGTTCTTCACTTTTTCTCTTAATGGTTTGCTTTGGAGATATTTCTCTGACAACTCATATTCATCTGCCTTGTTCTTGTTAATGACTGTGTGGTGTTCAAAATCGGATGCACACAATTATCGCACCAGCCCTCACCAAAGGGTATATAGTTCATTGCAGCTTTCTGTTACAGTAAACAGCACTGTTATTTATCTTCCATGTGCAAATATATCACTAAGAGAATCTCTTCAGTGTGGTTTATCAGTGTCAATGGGTATGTGCATTGCAATTTATTCTGACTGTCATTGTCATTATTTATTATCATTACTAGGTTTTTATAGATCTCCAAAGAGGATGAGCCAGTTTACTCACCCTCCATTTGGCCAAGAGCACCTGTTTTGTTGTCCATTCATCGGTCCAGTGTGTTTCGAATTTCAATCGTTGCCAATCTGATGAGTGAAAAATATCACGTGAAATGTTAAGGTTTTTAAAGAGAGAGTTTTTATTGCTTTCTCATAATATTATAACATTGTAGAGCTTAAATACCCCTTAGAGATCATTTAGTCACATTTTCTCACTATATGATTTTACAGTTGAGGATGAAAGCTCAGTGTGGGAACTGCCCTCTGCCTGCCCTGCAGCAGCCCCTGCACCCCGTACCCTACTCCCCCAGGACTAATGCAGAAAAAGATGTTTTACTGTCTCCATTAGTGGAATTTCAAGTATCAAGTCACTGAAGTGATGTGTGAAGCCAGATTCTTCCTATATATGATCTACATTTCCAACAAACATTTATTTCTCATAGTTCTGGAGGCTGGGAAATCCAAATCAAGGTGCTGGCAGATTCCATGTCTGGTAAAGGCCCGTTTCCTGGCTCACCAGTGACTATCTTCTCGCTGTGTCCTCACATGATGGAGAAGATGAGGGAGCTCTCAGGGGTCTCTTTTGTAAGGGCACTTACCCCATTGATAAGGGCTCCACCCTCATGGCTTAATTGTCTCCCAAAGGCTCCAGCTTCAAATACCATCACCCTGAGGATTAGGTGTCAACATATGAACTTGTAGGGGAAGGGGGCACAAGTATTCAGTCTATAGCACTCCCTGAACAGGAGCCAGAGGCAGGTGGACAAGGGTTCTGGTCCTCTCCTCACTAGTGTTGCCACTTTGAGCAAGCTACCTAATTCCTCCAAGCCTCAGCTTCCTCATCTGCAAAATGGGGATAATTGTAGACTCCACCTCTTATGGTTTCCACAAGGACTAAGAAGATAACACACAAAAAGCATTTGACACAGTGCCAATCGGTCACTGAGCCTGAGTAGGAGAAGGGGTCCATGTCAGTGTTGTTATTTTCCGCTCTCACAAGTTCATTTCTGCTAGTCTTTGCCCTAGCGCTCTCTGCTTTTTACTTTCTTAACCTGTACTTCCTTTTGTACTCAGACCACTCTCCTGGACAAGGCACTACCTAAAATAGGAACGTTGTCAGGGAAAGGACGTCCTCTTGGCAGAAGTAAGCCACACCCCCAGGAAGGCGAGGAAGATGCTCCCAAAGAGGGGCGCTCCCTCTCCTGGTTTTGCTGAAGCAGCCCTAGGTGACTTAGATGCTGTGGTGGTGTTTGTAGCCTCAGTTCATCCAAAGACGAGTGAGAGGGGGTGTCAGGGTTTACCTTGGTTTCTGCTGAGCCAACCACCAGGGTCCTTCAGGCCTGTAGACAGTGCAGTGTTGTGTGAACCCCCTGACATTCTCCACTCATGTTTGATTTCAGAAGCTGGGCACCCCTGGAGAGAAAGCCCATGTTAACAAGACAAAACGGCCACCTAGAAGGGTGATGGGATAAACACGGCTCTTCTAGACCATGGAAACGTGGAGCAGGAACTATTTCCCTTCAGTATTTTAAACCAAAAATTTCTGTCTTTCAGCATTTCTCTCTCTCTCTTTCTCATAATGGTGCAGTCTGTGGTCTAACTCCTGGGTTTTTAAAGCTGGTGGTTGATTGTAGTTCTTGGCTTTCGGTATACAAAGTGGGTGTGTGTGATTTTTCTCTTCTTATTAGCCATTCTTTTCATACCGGTGGGAGAAAAGTTTTCTAGGAGATCTGTTGGTTTCTAGGGACTGTAGGGGACATTTCTGTGTGAGCAGGTTGCAGGGTAGGATTTCTATAACCTGTGTATTTTTTTGGCATCCTCACAAAAATGCCAGGTCTTTTTGATAAAACTGAAACCAATGCTACATCCGCTCCTTTACTAGAAAAGATTCACTGTAAAGATTAGTTATGGGAACAATAGCCCCCTTTTCACCTAATTTTTATGTTACACATTCTTCTAATTTTGCTAGCACTGCCTCCGCCTCAACAATCAGGGCTCTGTCACGGAGCTTTCAGCCATGTTTCAAGTACCTTCCAAAAACAACACACATAAACACACACACACACACACACACACGCACCACACACATACACATACACATCCCCCAAGTACAACGTGGGTACTTCCCGGTCAGCTTCATGCATGAGAAATCTGTAGAAAAATATAATTAACTCTTGTTTTTTTAAGAGAATGTAAAGAGCAAGGGGCTGGTGCTGAAGGGATCAGGGCTCTAGAGCTGATGGTTCCCCTCCCTCACCGCAGGGGGTGGTTGCCCTTCCTGGTCCTGTTTCCTCATCTGCATCACAGGACATCGGATTGGATGATTCCAGTTGGGGGTGGAGCCCTTCCATCTAGGATATGTCTGAATTCCAGTCTCATGCTGCTGTTTGTTTATTCCTCATTGGCTTACGTGTGTTCCCACTCCCATGTTTATAAAACAAAATATAAGAAGAGAGCAACAACTATTTTGTTTCCATCACCTCAAATTAATAGAATCTCTTTCTCTCCTCTTGCCCTCTTTTAAAAATCATGCTATTGATATAGTAAATGTGATGTTTGCCCACACTGAACAAAAACTGAGACACTGAATGCAGAAAAAAGTACAAAGATGGGAGTTAAAATAATAAACATGAAATCTCATCCTTCACAAACAAAAAATTCTTAAAGTGAATATCATTCGTTCCATATATACATACAAACGTATTGACAAACATATTAAGGTGATAGATAGGGATAGTTCACAAAGATGGATTTAATCTGTACATATTCTTTTAATGACAAGTACTTAAATTTAACTTTGAGTTTAAAAAAAAGAAAATCTGAATTAAAAGTTTTGTGGGACCACAAAAGTTTTTGTATGTTATGCAAGATCATTTTCTAAAAGATATATCTAAAGCTAAAAAATTAAATTTTTTTCTTTCTTTTTCTTGTTTGTGTGTTTTGGGGGGAGGTAATTAGGTTGGTTTGTTTGCTCATTCATTCATTCATTCATTTATTTAAACGAGGTACCGGGGATTGAACCCAGGACCTCATGCATGCTAAGCACACACTCTACCACTGTGCTATACACTCCCCCTAAAAAATTAATCTTTAGCTTATGAAAAAAGAGAAATTATTGGCTCATGTCAACTAGAAAGTCCAAGGAGAGGGTGTTAATTCTAGATACAGCTGTGTCTAGAAATGGCAAGGAGATTATCAAGCGTCACTATCTCTCCCTTCACCCATATCTCTTGCTCTGTTACCTTTTGGTTAGGTTCACGCACATATGGTGGCAAACCTTGTATGGGCAGCTCCATACTTACATTATACTAGAATAGAGATGCTGGAATTGTCAAGAGATTGGAGTCATTGCCTCTTCTTCGGTTAACTACTTGCTTCAGTTTTAGACAATATTCACCAACTCCCTACTCTAAGAGAAGGGAACATTAGCATCCTCGTATTTCTCTCCTTATCTCTTCCTACTAGATACTGATTTTTGATGATTACTATGTTTACATCATCCAGATTTATAACACTCATATGTATCATCATAATTCCCACAGTTGTTTAATGTTGGTTTGACATACAAATGAATTCAGTGCTCCCCACCAGGCATTTTAATGTGGTTCTCTATTCCTGATGTCACTATTTTGATTTATCGTAATTGGCTGGATTTTGTTGTCAAGCAGATTTTCAAAATTGTTCATTATTACTGCATGCCCAGTTTTTTTTTTTTTAAGTCTGAGATTGTCTCTATGTTGCTTTTATACTTGAATGATACCCTAGGTAGATAAAATTTGGGGGGATACATTTTCTTTTCTTTAAGCTTTTGTCATTGTGTCAATGTGTTCTGGTTTTGAATTTTGCTAAGGAGAATTCAGAGACCAACTTGATTCTCTCTGCCACTCCTCCACACTTATAGGTCCTTTTCTTACCTACTTTTTGCTTGACAAATTATTTCTTTATCCTTTAAGTTTAATAATTTAAAAAGCATATATTGTAATGTTAAGCATTCTCTTCACATTTTCCTAGAACACTGTATTCTCTTTCAGTCGATGGATTTAGGTCTTTCTCCATTTGGGAGCATCCTCATATACTTTGTACCTAAATGTATCTTTATCTACAGTTGTACTCTCTATTATAAGGTACCAATTATTTTTATGTTGGATTGTTTTTTCTGACTTCTAGCTTTATTAGCTTTTTCATTGTTTTCCCATCTTTGTGAATTTTTTAAAATTCTGTATGTAGGTGAATTATTTCAAACTTTGATAACAGTATTATAAATTTGTATTTTACTTCATATTTACCATTTATGGTATTTTTTATTCCACCTTTTTTTTTCTTTCTACATTCCATCTTGTAGTTCCACATTTCCTTCTATTGTTTCTTTTTAGCTTAAAGAGCTCTCTTTAACATTTCTTGTAGAGCATGTCTGCTGGAAACAAAATTTCTCAGCTCTTATGTATCTGAACATGTCTTTATTTTGTGTTAATTTTTGAAGAATAGTAACTGTGGATATAGAATTCTGGATTGACAGGGTTTTTTATTTTTCCCTTTCAACCATTTAAAGGTGATGTTTCATTGTCATCTGGCCATCATTGTTTTTGGTAAGGGGTCAGTAGCCATTCATATCATTGATCTTCTGAATGTGTTTTCTTTTCTTCCCAGGCTGCTTTCAAGATTTTCTTGTTATCTTATGGTTTAGTAGTTTAATATGATAAACCAAGTTTGATTTTTTCCTTCCAGATTCACCCTCCTTCAGGTTTGCTGAATTCCTTGAATCTGCAAAATAATGTTTTTCACCAAATATGGGGAAATTTGAGCCTTTACTTCCTCAAATATGTTTTTCTGCCCTACTCTCTGTCTACTTTCCTTTTGCGACTATAATCACAAATATGTATCAGACTACTTGATATTGTCCCACAGGTCACTCAGTACTTTTTTAAAAAAAATTTTTCCCTGTTATTCAGATTGGATAATTTCTACTGCTCTGCCTTTAATTTACTGACCTTTCCTTTGGCCATCTCTAATCTGCTGTTAAGCATATCCAGTACATTTTTATTTAATATATTGTGTTTTTGATTACAGGATTTTCATTTGGTTCCATTTTTCCACTGAGATTCCCCATCTTTTAACTATGATTGTATATATTTTTAAAGGTTTTAGATTTTTACTAGATGCTTTAAAGACTTTGTCTGCTGATCTCAATATTTGTGTCATCTTGGGATCAGTTTCAATAACTACTTTGACTCCTAAGTATGAGTCACATTTTCCTGTTTCTTTTCATGTCTAGTTTTGCTTTGCTTTGTCTTTATTACAGCCTGAACACTGTGGCTGATATATTAGAAAGCCCCTGGATTCAGTTATCTTCCTCTGCAGAGTGTGAATTTTTATTCTAGTAAGGGGTTAAATTACTAGTTAATCACCTTGAACTTGTGGAGGCTTGGTTTTATGCTTTTTTATGATAGGTCTGTTTTGGTTTTGCCTTTTGTCTTAAGATATATCCTTAGCTCTAGAATATACTCTTTATTCCTAAGAATGGCCCTTCTGGAGTTTCAATGAAAAACCTGAGGTATTTACCGAGACCCTATAATTTGGCAGGAATCAAGCTCAACACTGTCTTCCCTGCTATGGTCAGCAGCTGAAATCAAGGCTCAGCTTTTCCAGGCTTCTAGCTGTTTCTTTCTGCCAGTCTATAGGGTGCCCCCATCCATATTCAGTTCAGGAGTCAGCCAAATATTTGGGGAAATATGTATGCATATTGGGGGGTGCTCTCCACTCAGGCTTTCTGTGATTTCCCTTCTGGTTTTCAGATGCTCCAACAGCCCAAACTTCCATCTTCTAACTCCTCAAGCCAATAAGTTTGTGGTTTTCTGCTTGAGCTTTACCTACCCAGCACTCTGCAGGCTGGGGAGTGCCTTCAAGGAAAATGTTGTATAAAAATAGGTCTCACCCAATGACCTCCATTGTCCAGGGGTTGAATCTCTTCCAGTTCTGCATGATTATGATTGTCCTCCAGCATTTTTAAATTGTTAGTTTTCATATTTCATCCAGAATTTCAAACACAAGCTGCTTCATCATTATTGGGATTGAAATCCCATAGCCATTTGAGTTTAAATAGTATCTATTCGATACCATTAGTCCCACAGTGAATTGGTACTGTCCTCATTTCATCTCCTTAGGCCTGAATCTCCATTTTTACCTCACTTTGTGGATCTAACATTTTTCCTTAGGGTCATTACTTTTTAAAATTTCAGAATTTCCATTTATTCAGAAGCCCTACAGACTTAAAAGGGGGTCTGCCCCATTAAGATGTTATTAACAGGAGAATAAGCCCTACTTGGCAACATAGTTGACTCATGCCCAGTCACTTCCAATGTCATATTGCCCAAAGTTATGTTGCCATCAGTTCCTTCTTCCATGTACAGTTGTATCAGTTAAGACTCCCTTTGTTGCAAATGACACAGGATCTATCTCAGATTGGCTTGAGCATGAAAAGGAAATTTATTGATATGCATAACTGAAAAGTCCAGGGATGTGTCATTTCACATGCTGCTTGGTCCAGGAGCTCAAATGAAAACAGTGTCCCTCTCTCTGTCTCTCACCTGTACCCTTGGTAGAGCATGGGCTCGGTTCTCAGCAGAATCTCACCTGGTGGTGGAAAGATGGCCACCCAAGACTCACTTTGGTCCAGTTTTGAGTCCAGTAGGAATATGAGGGACTGAATGCCTCACGGTCAGAACCATCGCCTCCCATAGGCTCTGGCTGCACATCCCGGAACCAGTCACAGTGCCGGGAGAACGTGATCCTCTCGCTGGCAGCCCTGAGTCAGTGGCCACCTGTAGATGCAGGGCTAGAGTTGGCGCCACTGAAGCACATGGATTGATGGTGCAGGAAGAAGCAGTTTCCCAAAGGCAAACTGTAACAGTGTGAACAGAGACAAGTCTTCAGATTCTGGATGGCCGCAGAACAACAGATAGTTCTGTACCTCAAAGTAGTGTGTTGGTTGGCTGGTTTGTTCCAGATTTTACTTTAAAAAAATCAAAGGTCCCGAATGGCATGAACTTTTCTGCTCATCACTTGACCTTCAGGGTATGTTTCAAGACCTACAAAAAGCATCCTGGAAGAATCCACATGAGTCTCCCAAGCAGATAATCCAAGATACTCACAAGAGCTGGATGGTCCTGTAGCCCAACCACCATTCCAGGCTTATTTGAGGCAAAATAAGTGTTTTCATTTTATAAAAATGAAGAGACGATTATTTCTTATTAATGTGTCATTAAGATCACACATCCATTCAAAAATATTTAATATTCTAAGCAAAAGATGCAGTGGAGGCTACAAAGGCCTCTGGTTGGCTCAATTTATTGCTTTTTATTTATCCCTGATTTTTAGAAGAAATGAGCTCAACTCAGCTATAATAGTCTGTCTTTGCAAAGCTTTAAATCTTTAGAGAAATATGCAGGTGAAAAGGGTCTGAGAACCCTGTCTGGAATTTGTCTGTAGTAAACCAGACAAAACTAGAAAGACTAAATTGAGCTCCTTTGCTATGTAGCATGAAGAATTATTTTGTAGGATAGAGCAGAGCCAGTTTGGGTGTATTCTTTCTTTGGGACATTTTATTTATGATCTCTGTTTCTTGTCACTTCTCAGGTTATCTGGGAACTTTAAAGGCAAATGTGCAGACTGGCTAGTCTCTCTTAATCAGCATAAGCATCGTTTCATCCTTAGCCTGGATCGCGCTGTCCTGGTAGATAAAGAGGTTATCATCATGTTAGTCTCACATCTAACCTTTAGAAGTTAAAAAATAAAATAAAACACAGTCCTACATCTGAAGAGTTTCACAGATCTCTTATCCCAGTTTGCTGTATGGGGGCCAGCGTTCAATTTGATCCTTTGAGGCTTAAGAACAGATTTGAGACCTTCAGAGATTTTTCTTTTTGTTCTTAAGTGTCTAACCCATGTTTCTGGGCTATTTCCAAAATATCCCACTCACACACTACCATTTGTCCTAGGGGCCAAGAAAAAAAAAAATCCAGTGACTAATTATTATTTTTACAGGCGTTTGCAGCAAAGAGTCTTAGGATCGGAGGTTCCTCAGGGTAGAAGTAGGTACGGACCCAGATATCTCACCACGTACTGCAAGGGTTTTCCAAATCTTAACTTGTACTCAGTTTTATTTAAAAGATAAATATCTAGCATTCGTAAGAGATAAGAAAATTGGAACCTAAAAATTTTAAAACAACCCATTGCAAGTTGCCTGATATCTGATAACTCGAAAGCTTTTCAGGGTGACCGTGGTTTGCCTGCTGGGGGTCAGAAAGGGCCAGCTGCATCTCCTTATGGTTCCTGTCTGAGGACTGTGCCATCTGGGGGAAGGGGTATCCTATCTCATGACCCACTTGCTTCCTGAAAAGCTAGTGATGCCATGTGACAAGGAAGCAGGCGTTCTGGGATGGCTAGGCGTTGTCACACGAAGAGCTCTAAGCAAAGATGCCTCGTTAGAAGCCCTTCCAGCCTCTGGGCTTGTTCTCCCCAGTGCAGTCTCAGGGGGGGATCAACACCTCAACTGATTTTGAAAAAACATAACCTTGGACCTGTCACTACCCTGATGAAAACTCACATGTCACCTTGTCACTGCATGGTTACAACCCTTCCGTGGTGCCCCTACTCCCTCCAGGATGAAGCCCGAATTCCTTTGTTTGCCTTGCAAAGCCCCAGTCGTCTGGCCCTGCAACTCTCCAGCCTCATCTTTGCCACATCCCCTCTCACTCAGGGCTGCAGATGGCGGTACGTGGCTATCTCCTCTCCTCTCCACTCCGCTGAACCCCCCACTCGACATGGCACCTTTGCTGCCCACCCTCCCTCCATCTCACCCTTCCCTTTACCTTTAAACTCAGAGTGTTAGGAAATCTCCCTAACACTCGCCTCCTTAAAACCTGGGCCAGAGCCTGTCTACCATCTCCCTCTCTGGGCCAAAAACTCCTATACGGAACCATTTCCAGTCTTGCATCCTTGGGGCCCAGCATGTGTCCAGCGAGTGGTAGATCCCCAGTAAATATTTGTTGAATGAATCTAAGCATAGTTTACAATCTTTTCAAAGGGAGGGCTGAGGGACAGAAAAAGATAGTTGAGAGCTGTTTGTTTTGTTTCCTTTTAAAAGGATTCTTTCTGCAAGTGGTGTCATTTAAGAATTTCTGGGATTTTTTTCGGGTTTTGTTTTCAGCATCCTTCCGTGTCTGGCATTTTACAAAGGGTCTCTCGTGATCTATGGCTACGAGGGCCGAACGTGCACTCACAAAACACACTGGGAATGGTCTGCTCGGATTTGAGGTGGTGGAAGGAAATTCAGAAGGAATAGCTTCCCACTTCGCTTCTGAGTTATCCTTGTTTACACACAGTGATGAAATATTTCCTCCTAGTTTTTTTCCCTTAAAACATCTTGTCTGAGGGAAGTGGAAGGAGAACTTGGAGAACCATCCCCTGAAACACTCATTAACTGAAAAATGGCGTTAAAGGAAAATATATGTCTTATGGAAATGCAGTTTGGTTATCACACATATGGGATGCATTTTACTCGAGTCGAAAACTTTCTGAAGAAAAGAATCCTGTAAGTACACAGACTGCTTCGTGTTGTTCTTCAACTCAATTCAAAAGCGCTACAGGGAATTTAACATAAGAAGCAATGGCTTTTGAAGACCACACCTAAAATCTGATTACTGTTGGCATATTTATTGAACCATGTAGCAAAGATGATTGATTTATTTCCATGCTGTTGTGCTGAGCTCATGTTTAAGTCTTGATTTCTGTTCAAGACTGAGTTTTGTCTTTGGGATCTTATTTGAAAGTTTGTTTTTTAACAATGTAAGAATAGATCCATTTTGACTGTCATTTCTGTAAGTAGCAGAACTGTTCTCGGAACTTTCTTTTTTTACAGATTAAGTGTTAAAATTAGATAGTCCTGGTTAGAGGATCTTCGCAGAGACTCCATCTCTGAAGTGTCGTCCAGGTGTTTTCCCCTCGCCGGTTCAGATCCCAGCGCAGGACCACCTGGGTCAGGGTCATGAACTCACACCACTCTTTGATATGGTAATGTCCATATGACATGTTTACTCACCCTAAACATAAAAGGAGATCATGGAGGATCTTAGGCTGGGTTCAAACTACTCGGCTTCTGTGAAACTTGCACGTGTCTCACCCTTTCTGCTCTTCCTTGGCCAAGGCTGCAGCGAAATGCAGTTAAAGGGAAGATAAGATCGTGGCCAGCTGAATGGAAAACATAAAATGAGTATCTTACCACCAAACCCAGATCTCTTTTTCACCAGCTCTGTGCTACCTCTGACATGACCAGAGGTCCTTGGGGGAGATGCCCTGGACTTGCATCAAGTGAAAAAAGTATTCCAGCAAAGTTAGATTGTGAGAATGCCTCTTGTTGAAAGAAGGTCTTTGTGGAAAGGAGAGAAAGAAGGAGGGGTGTGGGGGCTTGGAACCTGGCAATGGCTTAATGTCCAATAGCTCCCCTGCCCTTCTCTTGCAAAACAGTCCACCAGGTTCCAGTATCCAGAGACTCCTGCAATCCTAGCTCTTCTCCTTGAAGATTCTCAAGGATGTCCAGGTTTGTCTTCACTGTTGGCCTGACCCCTCTGTTTTCAGGCTGTTGTGAGCCTGGGAAGTTTTTAGGCAACAGCTACTGCTAGGCACGCTTGGCCTTGAGGGAAGGCATGACCAAATGCACGCCCTCAGGGAACTTTCCGGGGAGGAACCTCTCAGTCAGATGATAGGCACAGGAACAGAGGCCCCTAAGACGAAAGTCTCCCACATTCAGTATCAGCCCTGAAGTTTCTAAGGGAGGTGCTGTGTCGGAGAATGACGTACATTGACTGTCATCTTTCAATGAGCCCAACCGTCCATTTTCTCGCTAATATTGTAACTGACCATTGCTTCTGTTGAGCACTAAATTAAGTAGTTGACTTGACCCTAGGGGTCACATTAGAAAAATAGATGCCAAGTGTGAGGCAGGTTCACATTGTGAAAATCTCCCAGCAAGGAGGTAGGGAAGGATGGAAAGGAAGAGGCAGCAGAAAGACCGATAGATGCTGCATTCCCAGTTCACGTTTACTCCGGCACCTGTTCACGGAGGGAGAATTGCCTGTGCTATCTAAATTGTTGTCCTTCTTTTTCCTCTCCTTATCCACACAACTTCACCCCACCCCTTCTATGTTTGCCAATAACTGAATGGGTACATGGTGTTACTCCATTACAAACCAACCAGGAGACTTCAAGATGATGGGGAGTCTGTTTAAATCATTCCTGTACTGCTGGCACCGACAGTGTCTGCTATTTGCTGTAAACATTTGTTAAATGAAATGAAATACTTAGGAAGAGATGACATAAGAAGAGAGAAGTTTAATAGTAGACATTCCAAGCAGTATCCAATGGGTGAAATCAGTTTAGGAGCTGAGAGAGTGAGTCCATGAGCTGAATATGATCAGGGACAGCTTCCTGGAGGACCTGGGACCTGAACTGCCCACTGCGACACTAGGGTTGCATTAAACAGGAGATGGAACCTGAAAGAGACAAAGACTGAATAAATAGAGGAAGGAAACAACGAGGTGCAGGCCTAGAATTCTGGGTAGACCAGTTAGCTAAGAAGGTTAGCAGCGCACAAGTGAGGAAAAATGTGTAATTAGCCAAAAAGTTGGCCTAAATTGAAGTAAAGTCTTGTATTTCCAAGACTTTGGGTCCCATTCTTTGATATTTCTGCTTCTCTTCTCCATTCACCCCTCTGACTTTTCAGTTATCTGCTAGGCTTGTCTTTATGGAATTTTTCATGAGTTAGAAACCTGCTGGTTTAATGTTCCTGAGTAAGATCTGAAGAAAGACTCAGGGGGTATAATTCCTGAAATTGAAGTTCTCAGGGACTAAGGTGGTGAACTGAGTCCACTATCTCTGTGAAATGGGGCACAAATGGGTAAAAAAATAAAACGGTGCTTCAAAATACATGGGGCAAAATCAAAGAGAATGTGGTATGGTTAACGTGATTTCTATATATTGTTTCAAATGTGTATTAACAGGGGAAAATGATATTTCCTAAAAAGAGAAGTATCTTGAATGAGGGTTGCTGATTTGAACGGATGGAATAATTCACATCCTGAAGATGGTTTAGTTATCAAAAAAGCGTTATCCGATGGAGAACGCAGTCAAGTTGGAAACACTTCTCAGGGCCCTAATGATAGAGCAAATGCAATAATCAGCAGCACATTTCCTGCATTACAATGCAAATCGCGCTACCACTAAATTAATAGTTGTCATTTGTTGTGTTTCCTGGTTTCTGCGATCCCTTTCATTTTGGTATCAGAGATTAAGAAAAAAGGCATACTTCTATTATCAGTCAACTTTTGATGACATGTATTTTCACTCTTTTTGGCCAAGCTCTAGTTCACTGACACAGACTTAATGGAAAGAAATGATAGTACTATTAAAAAATAATTACGGACTTAAAATAGCAGTCACATTCTTAACCACCATGGTTATAATGGAGATGTTATGATTAGAACCTTAAGTGTAACTGTAAATTATCTTCCTTCTGCTGTTTGGGGGCAGGGGGAAGAGTATACAGTGATTTCAAATGATAGTTTTCCTTTTTAAAATTATTTTTCGACTGCAGGTATAATCTAAAGATTTTTTTTTTGCTGCAGCATGCTCTAATAAGCCAGTTTAATGGTGGATCAGTGATTCCTAAGGTGGATGGGAGGGTGAGCTATGTATCGGACCCAGCAGGGGTACTTTTTTAATGTAAAGCTTAAGGCAGACCATTACCCCTACTCCTTACCAGCACAAACCACTTTTATTACTTGACTATATAATACCCCTCAGCTATCTTGGGGCTATACACAGGTTGAGAACTACCAGCTTGAATGAATTTTATAGCTAAGAACTAGGACACAGTTACTTAACTCTCTTGTCTTACAGAATAAGATTAGGTACCAATTACTGAGTATTTATATGTACTAGGTACTTACATACAGCGTGTCCAGTCTAAACATTGTTCTCACTGTACAGATGAGGAACTAGGGGCTTAGCGAAATATATTGTCCAGGACTACCTGCCAAGGGAGATTGCAGTGATTTGCATCCTAGCTTTTCTGGCTCTAAAGTTAAATTTTAAAAGATCAGTGTCAACTCAAACAACTGGGGCACAGCCCTGTAATGGGCATCTGCTATTGCCTGTCAGCATCTCTTTCTGTCTTAGGGTAGCAGCACCCCAACCCTCCTTTGGGGATCACTCCTCTCTCATTCTCAGTTCGTGTGGTTTACTCCCTCTGCTGACTCCAGGGATCAGCACTTCCCCTAGTTCAGCCAATGGGCACCTTCTGGAACCTGAGCCACAGTGACCGGTCCGGGGATGGGCAAATGACCCTTAGATATATTACAAGGGTTTGGCTTATGTAATTATGGAGGCTGAGAAGTCCCAAGATCTGCAGTTGGCAAGCTGGAGACTCTGGAGAGCCCATGTGTGGCTCCAGCCTGCGTCTAATGGCCTGAGAACCAGGAGAGCCAAAGATGGAAGTTCCAGTTCAAAACCTGGCAGATTGGAGACCCAGGGAGAGCCAGTGTTTCAGTCTGAGTCTGAAGGCCGGTGTCCCAACTCAAGGAGTCAGGCAGGAGGAGTTCCTTCTTAATCTTGGGAGGGTCAGCTTTTTTGTTCTACTCAGGCTTTCAGTGGATTGAATGAGGTTTACCCACATGAAGCAGGGTAATCTTCCTTCCTCAGTTTACCATTCAAATGTTAATTTCATTCAGAAGCATTGCTGGGTACCTTGCGGCCGGTCAAGCTGACATCACCACACTGGAGAGGAGAGCTGAGTGATGCGGTAAGACTGGTGACTCCATCGTTGGCATCCTCGGGCCATGCCTCGTTTTCTCCCTTGGGTCTTTTCATGTACATGAGCCCACAAATCCCCAGGTCTTGCTTGCCTTTCCGAGGGAGGAGGGAAGAGCTCTAACTTGAACCCCTTGCCAGCCAATAGTTCTGAGTCTTCCTGGAGTCCTGATGGGACTGGTAAAAGCAAACGTCCACTGTACCAAAAACACGTTGAAAACACACAAAGATGGAATTGCTGCCCCCACGTGTGTGATCCTGCTGGGCGTGGGAACCGTGGCAGAGCTCGCAAGCCAGGCCCTGATCTCTGGGCATCTGACATCTCAGTGTCAATACGGAATCGAAATGCTTTCAACGCATTTGCAATCTTTCACTGATTTAAAAATTCTTGTAGTCATTTAAAATCCCTACATTGGTCAGTTTTTTCTTTTTATTATCTTTTGATTTTTTAAGACGTCGAATGAAATTACTTGGTTGAGCAAAATAGCCCTGTGGGTTTTGTCCACATCCTTCAAAAGTTAATCTGGTTTTTCTGCTGAGATATTTGGAAAAAACCTCTCAGGAGCAGAAATTGGGTCTTAGATGCCTCATCAATTTCCAGGGTTGTCTTTTAGGCTGTTCTTAGGTTCGTGAATCTTGCACATGTACTTTTTATGATACAGAAATGGGACTAAAAAGGTCTGAATTCTAATTACTTCCCGAAATACTCTGTACTTCTTTTAATGTGTCCCCGCATGCTGCTTCTGGATTCATTCAGAAATACTTATTGCTAAAAATAAGAGGAATCCCCCACAGAAATAGTCTGGCAGTAAAACAATACACCTCATTTCTAGCCAAAGGCTTCTCTTTGTGCTATGTGTTAAAAAAAAAAAAAAAAAGATTATTGTTTGTTCATTTAAAACTGTGCACTGCTTAAACTGGTGAGTACTTGTTACACCTGTCTGACTGATGCATCCTGAGAATAAAAATAATAAAGCAATCTGGGGTTGCAAAACCATAAAGATGCTTTAAACATGTCTATAACGCAGATTCTGTCACTCATAAAATGAGACAGTTAATACATTCTTAGTCTACTTCTTAGGGCAATTTTGAGAATAAACTGAAGTACGAGATATGAAAAAGTATATTAAAATACTCCAAAAGGTAGTTGTTTTATATTATTCTTTGTAACATGGGATGGGGAGGCTCTCATGGCGTTGAAGGATGAGTAGTTTTTTTAAACCATGTAAATCCACTGTAGGAAGTTCATAGTCTGAAGTCCCCTAGGGGAACCAGGGGAGGACAGAAGTTCTCACTCTTTCCTGACCATCCTTCCACAGCATGGATGACAATCACAACCTGCCAGGAAGCCCAGATTTTTCTTAAAAAACTCCACCCTCCAAAGTTTCTGGGATGGGGTGTCCTATATGGATGTGTTGCCATGAGCAGGTGTAGGATAACTGTCATAGTGGCTCCCTGTGGGTTGGAGGGTGGCTAGGACGGGAGAGGGTGGGGAGAGTGATGGAATTTACCCCCCAAAACACTCCATATCTCCACCTCTGTCTCCCTCATAAAGCAGATGAGAATGCAGATGTGTGAAAACAGGCCTTGAGTGGATCACCTGAAATCTGCTATACTTTTTTTTATCTTTTAAACCATAGCAACATAGCTACTTAAGCTCTTACTAACAAAAATGACTTGAGATGTAACTCAGATGAATTTGCCCTGCCAGTGGGTCATGACCCTGTGGATGAGAATTGCTTATTTAGGTGGTCAGTGGAGATACTTGGTGGGAGAGATTGTGCTACCATGTCTAAAAACATCTTCTCAAGATGAAACGGGTCCCTGGAATTTCAGAGTGAACCTCCATTTCCTCTTCTGTAAAATGGGAGTAGCATTAGGCCTGGAGACACCTGTAGGTGCTCTTTAAATGGGAGCGAATCTTCCTTTATAGGATGTAACAGTGGAGTGATCTTCCGGGTTCCAGTGACTCAGAAGTGGTGACGTTTGCAGCGCATCCTGCAGGGAGGCCAAGAGGAAAATGGAAACAGACAGGGCATATAGTCCGTGTCTTCCTGGAGCTCCCCACTGAATGGGGAAGGCAGACATCTGCCTAAGGCATCCTGCCATGGCTCGGTGTGGATAAAGCCTTCATGCAAGGGCAGAGAAAGTTCCATGGAAGTGGGACTGGTAGGGGAGGGTAGCAGCATTTGCACTGAGCCAAAATGGATACTGTTGTGATGCTTAGGAGCACCTCCCACCCAAAAAAAAATCATTCTGCCGTGCTACCTCAACACATTCATGACTGTGCAGAAAGAGAGTCCTTTATTATTTTTTTAAATCTGGTTTGGCTGCTGGGAACACCAAGCATTCCTTGGTGCCATCCAAGGGAGCAAAGAGAAAATCATAAGGGCATGAACTACAATGATTACAAAGTCGCTGAGACAGGTGACTCTCAAATGCATAGGTTCCCTGGCCAGGTACCATCCAGGTCGGCTGTTTCTGCATGAACAAACGCTACCAGGTGGCGGAGTCACTGACGGGGCATGGCGGGGACGGACAGTGGCGGGAGGGCCTCCTGCAGCCACTCAAAGTGTGGGGCTCCTTTCTTCCTTGGAGAGTTTTTGCCCTTCAGGAAAAGAACTGCGTGCTTTCCTTCCTCATGACTGTAACGATGAAGTGAGTGACCAGTGGCGTCCCCTCGTGGGTGCTCCCCACCCCCCATTGGAGGATGCCATCGTCTGCCCTCTATTGTCAGGCAGAGCTTGGCCCGGGAGCCCGAGAGCCACCCCAGGCTTCAGCTTGTTGAGTGGCTGCTTCACGTGCCGTCTGCCTTCTGAATGCATTCAGCCCTTTGTCTGTCCTGAAGCCACACAGAGCAGCCTCTGAGGCTGGAGGAGGCCTGGTTCCAACCAAACCCCACGTGGAGGAAAAGGCTGGAACGGGGGTTCCCTTGGAGCAGTGAGCCCAGGTGCGGTTGCCAGCATCTGGTCCAGAAGTAACGACACTTTTCCCAGGCCCTTCGCTCAGAGCCTTGTAGTTAATGTGCCAACGTGAACACCGTTGGACCCATTTGCTCCTGAAGCTGGCTCAGGGCAGGGCCATCCCAAATGCAGACACACGTTGTGAAAATATTGGGACAAATAAAAGCTCAGGCTGTTTAACAGCCCACACTCTTCTCACTCAACCACTAAGGAAAAGGGATTTGCATTGTTTGAGCGCCAACAGGTTGCTGGCGATGTGTGTAAGTGGTTTGATCCAGGCTCGTAACAATGTAGAAAGTGGGTATTATTATTTCCATTTTGTACGTGAAGCAGACACTCAGAAGTTGGGAAAGCTGCCTGAAGCTATTGCGTTAATAAGCCTGGTAGAAGAACCAGGCTCCAAAACCCGCCTTGCCAGGCTAGAGCACCCCTCCACGTGCTCCCTTCTAGAATGGTCCTCCGTGAGGTCCCGTGTTGTCCTGTGCTTAGCCCCACATCACTTCTCAGATATTTGCTGATGACCAAAGGGTTGTGCTTGTGATACCGACCCGGGTTCTTGAACCCTGTAATCAGGAGAAATTGATAAGAGATAAGACAAGAAATTCAGGCCAGGCTTTATGGGATTGGAACTCGTGCTGCAGCACAGTGAGGTGAAAACCAGTGCCCTTGCTTGCTCTCTGGGAACGAGGGAACAAGGTGGGGCCAGCTGGTCCCTTAAATGGGCTGAGGGTAGGGGCAGGCCCAGGGTGGGCCGGAGGGATGGCTTAGAGCATGCACCCAGTGATTTTTTTAGTCCCTTATAATTTCTTAGTATTCTGTTGCTCAAGGAGACATTTGTCCAGGTGCAAACCCTGCAGCACAGGGGCTCAGGCTCCAGGTTCCAGCCTGTCTCACTTATAGACGTGATCTTATGCCAAGCATAGTAGAATTCAGTAGATGGGATGCCCACAGACATTTCTTGATCTTCTGCCTTATGAAAGTGCTAAATTGGGAGCCTCAGTGCACAAGCCTGGAGACACCATTTGCAATAGAAGTGCGTGGAATAAGGTGGAAGAAGATGGATCCTCACCAGCGGGTCTCGGTCTCCCCATCCCACCTTTCTCTTCTCTTTTCTTTTTTTTTTTTTCATCCTTCTTTTCTGAGCATCAGTTGCAAGGTCTTCTCTTGGCAAGATGTGGCTGAAGAAGGATCCCTTATGAGGCATCATGACAATTGATCTGTCAATTCTCAAGCTCCCTTTGATAATAGTAATCTTTTGAGGGTTTACTCTATGCAGGAACTGTTCCAGGTGCCTTTCAAGCCTTATCTCATTTAATCCTGGCAGAAACCCTATAGGAGAAGCACTCTTACTATCACCATTTCGCAGAAGAGATTAACTGATGCTCAGGGACTCGCCCAAGGTTGACCCAATAGTGACCTGGCCCAGGAGGCCCTGGATCCCATCAAAAGCTGTTTCTCTTTAAATATTGCAGTGAACACGGCAATGATTCAGCCATTTTCCCCATGCATTTTGTGTTCTTTCTGATATATATATATATATATTTTTTTTTTTTTCTTTAAATCTAGTGAGGGATGCTTAAAAGAGAGTTGGCCAAGAGATCTTGTTTATTGTTTAGGCAACAGTTTCAGTGATGACTTTCATATGAACCTTATCAGTGTCAAACCAGAGTTTACTAACACTTTGCTAACTTATAAACAGGCTCCCACATGCTCCCTCGCCTGCTTCTACAGAGAAACACATGTAAACATTTCAAAACATTTCTGGAGGGCAATTAATTTTTTCCTTTGGGAAAATATCCGATTGATGAAAATAATGAGGCAATGCATATTTTGAAGATAAATAATATTAAAATGGGTGGCTTTGGTCTCTTGCAAGAATTGTGAAGGCTTAGACGTCGTCATTAAATTTCTGTGGACTTAGAGACCCATTTCTCAGCAGGCTCTGAGGAGTGTGTGCAGGAATTCAAGATGGAAGAGAGGAAACCAGTCATGAGGTTTTTTGGTTTATTTGAAAATTCTGTGTCTTCTGGAGAACTGAAGGCTTTTTTGGGGGGAAGGGTAGAAGATTTTTTTTTTCTTTGTTTTTTTTTTTCTACAGTACAGCGCTGCTCATCTAAGAACCCTCTTGACGGCTACTTCTAGATTTCTTCCTTGCCATTTCTAGGTTGTTGTTTTGTTTTGTTTTGTTGGGGGTTTTTTGTTTTGTTTGTTTGTTTGTTGTCTTTTTCCTCCCTCTCTCCACTGTGTGGGAAAGGTAATCTGGGAGGGTGGCCAGTGTTGGCAGAGGGGAATATAGGAGCATGTTTATCCTGGTTTATGATCCCAGTACTTCCAAAAGGAGAAACATTTCCATCTGAGCATGCTCCCTGGATCTGCTGTCCATCTTTGAGATCTTTGAAGACATCTCTTTCAGAGGGGACCCCTGTGTCATTGTGGCTTGCTTTTCTCTAGCTCCATTAAGATAACACTTCTCCAGTTGCACACCAGACAACACTTTTGGCTAAGTGCTTTAAGAAAGACACCAACAAATTTCAGTCTATGACCTGCAGACTTGAATGGTGTGTATCAGCTTTCTGTTTTGAAAACCTTCCATCCTGGGTGCAGAGAGGGGCACTGGAAAGTTGGTTAAGACATGTAGTACCTCTCCTTTTTTCCTGGAACATAGTAGGATTGTATCTCCCCACTCCCTTTGAAGTTAAGCATGATCATGTGACTTGATTTGGCCCATGAAATGTCAGTGGCCGAAGAAGGACCCAGAGCGTGATCTGCCACATCCTCTTTCCCTTCGCTGTGGCAACCCGCAGTGTCTTAGAAGGTGCAGACTCCATGGGAGAGATGCCCCTGCTGATCTGTGACGGGCATGTCCTATGTAGTGTGCTTCCTCAGTGGGTGGGGGTCTTGGCCTGGATGTCCTTCTGTGGGGAATTCCTTGACTGAGTGAGACTTGCCTTTTGAGGGTTCTTTCTAGTGTAGATTTCCAAATACAATGAAATTTTAAGTTGGAAGTTAACTTTGATGTCTTTCTGCATGGTGCCTCTGTAGTGTGTCTTCTGACTTCTACTCAAAGGTCCAGGAGCAGATTCGGTATTAGTAGCTGTGTAACCTTTATTAGCCAAATCATTTACTCTATCTGAACCCCAGTTCTGAAAATCTAAAAGTGAGGTGGCAACAAGTTCCAATTGTTTTACTACACTTTTGAGGAGATTTAAAGGCAAAGTAAGATGTTGTTTGTGGAAGTGCAGTCCAGCCCCGGAGGGGTGGAGGGCCATGTCATTACAGCAACATTGTTCTTGCTGTAACGGTGCCCACCAACCCCTGGTTGCTGGTATGGTAGGTCCAAGGGTTGGTGTAGACAATGAATGCATTCTAGGGGGCTGCGGGGAGGAGGAGGGCGTCAAGGGCTCTGGTGCCTCACCGGATGGGATAAACTGTTCCTGAACTCAGGAATTGGAGGCCCCGTGTCTACTCTGAACAGTGTTACCCATGGCTAAGCTCTCTTGTCCAAACTCAAATTCTGCATCTTGGCTCATCCGTTTGCAAAACACCTAAAATATCTACCTCATTTGGTTGATGCTTTAGAAAATGACATCTAAGGAAACATCGTAAAACTGGAAGGGTCCCACAGAAAGTTCTAATAGGACACTGGTCCTTTTTTCCACCTGAAGGTACTCAAGATTCCCTTCAGTCAGTTAGTCCCACTGTGTCCCGTCTGTGACGGGTCCAGTCTCAAGAATCAATCCATTCAGCTATTTCCTAGTTAGCGGGAGGCAAGGCAGCACTTAGCAACTTCTGGAGATCTGTCTTTTCTAGCAGATAGATTCCCTTTCTTGGATATATTCTATTAATTTTTTATTAAACGAATCTTTTGGTGTGGAGTAGATCCTGAGTTTTGACAATTTTTAACTCCATGAAATTTTTGGATCATTCAAGACCAAAAATATGACCTTTTCATTTTTACGTATCTTTTTCTTTTCAGTGTGACATGGTTTCTATTTTCATATACTTGGCATCACACAGATTCAGAATGATTCAATTCTTCAATTTCTTCCTCCTTTTTCCCCTGCCTCACTCACTTCCTGTCCTGTCCTGTTTTGACCAGCTTCTCCACTGACCCTTTCTTCTCTGGGGAAGCCATGGTCTGGACATCCTCCAAAGCTGCCCCTGGAAGGTGATGGTGGCAACTCCCATAGACTCTTCATTGGAACAAGCACCCCTCGGGGCACATTGCTTCCCTATTGGAAAGTGCAGTTACAGAGCTTGGCGGGGATGTCGTGCTGCAACTGATTCATTCATAAGTCTGGCCTCAGCGCACAGAGAGAAGCCCCGCCCCTGCCCTGGATCCCCCTACCCCAGCCAAACAGTTCCAGCTTATCTCTCAGAAGATTAGAGGACCTCTGGCTCATTGCTGGTTTTCTTTCTGTGGCAAAAGGCCTAGCAGATCAAAGTCGACATTACTTTACATAGCTAGTGGCTTATCTCCTGCCTGTCCTGAGACCACTGACCTCTCAATTAAGGTTTTAACAACAATTTCTTTGGGGGGAGGAAATGCTCATAGGATGGAGGACAGTTTACATGACCAGGCCTCCGGTCCTGACCCCACTGGCTGTGCGGCCTGTCGTGACTGCTCGCCATGCAATTAGGCAGTGTTTTGCAGTTCCCTTATAAAGAAAAAAAATGTTATTTTTACTGAAAATATCTCCAA
Source organism: Camelus ferus (assembly GCF_009834535.1). Taxonomy (NCBI): domain Eukaryota; kingdom Metazoa; phylum Chordata; class Mammalia; order Artiodactyla; family Camelidae; genus Camelus; species Camelus ferus. The sequence continues at coordinate 9,830,781 of NC_045706.1, forward strand.
GTGTCCTGGAGGATTCTATTTTTCATGTCTAATGAGGTGACAGTGGAATCTGTTAGATGACTCTGACTTTATCAAGCTCTAATGCTAACACTCCTTTCAAACGCGGAGCTTTGTGGCGCGTCGAAGGAGACGCTGATAATCCTGAACCGCGGGTGATGGATGTGTTTGGTGCATTCCTTTGCTTTCTCGTGCAGACCGGCCCCTCTCCCCCCTGTATAGTTTCAGCCTCATTGGAGTTTCCTTTGAAACATGGCCTGCTAGTTTGCAAATGATTAAATTGAAATTGAATGCCAAAGAAAAATATCTTGTACTCTGGGCACTGAAAAATTCTCTGAAAGATGTGGGCTTTTCAGATGGACACTGCTAACTGATGAATTATGTATATGTGTGAATATATATACATAAATTGTGTGTGTGTGTGTGTACACCTTATGTATACATATACACACAGGCAGACTTATTTTTATTGCATTTCGCTTTAATGCACTTTGCAGATACTGCATTTTTCACAAATCAAAAGTTTGTGGCAACCCAGCATTGAGCACGTCTATCAGTGCCATTTTTTCCAACAGCATTTGCTCACTTCCTGTCTCTGGGTCACATTTTGGTGATCCTCGCAGTATTTTCAGCTTTTTCATTGTTATTGTATTTGTGCTGGTGATCTGTGGTCAGTGATCTTTGATGTTACTGCAAAAAGATTATAGGACTCGCCGAAGGCTCAGATGATGTTTAGCATTTCTTAGAAGAAAGCGTTTTTAATTACCATTAAAATTTAACATTTTAATTAACTAAGTACATTGTTTCTTTATATATAATGCTATGGCATACGTAATAGACTACAGCATAGTGTAAACATAATTATATATGAGCTGGAAAACCCCCCAAAAATCATGTGACTTACTTTATTTACTGTGTTATTTGTTTTTTGTAGCAGTCTAGAACCAAACATGAAATATTTCTGACGTATGCCTGTACACACACACACACACACTTTTTTTTTTTACTAGCAGATTGATTTTTTTATTGGATGTTTGTGCCAGTTACCCTGGAAGACACCATGGATGTATGTAATGTGTCTCTCTCCTTGAGAAGCTTACACTGTAACGAAGTGTGATGAAGTTAGTGTTAAGACTATTGCAGTAGACTAGATCTCAGGCTCTGGGGCAGAGAACCAGGTTTGAATCTCAGCCTTGCTTGTTGTTAATCTGTGTACCCTCAGGAGGATCATTTCACTTCCTGAGCCTCCCTTTGTTTGTCTTTAAAATTGGGAGAAGCAGCCTCAGTGCTTCTCAGGGCTGCTGTGAGGATCAAATGACTGAAGACATTACAGTATGCAGCCCGATGTCTGGCATATGGGGAGTATTCAAGAAAAAAGTTGTTTCATTATTTTTGTGTAAATTCTGAAAAGCTTGTAAAAGGAGGGATAGAATTTACCGAAAGACCGGGAGGCAGGAAGCCCTTCCTGGAGCAGAAGTGGACAGGAGAGCAGGCTGAGTGTTGAAGGCGCAGCTGGGAAATCCTCCAGAGCCACTTGTTGGCCAGTCGATTTCATGGCTGCCCTCGTGGTCATTCATACCTCTCTGCCTGCACGACTTGCTGAGAATGACTGAGGAAGCCACAAAGTTAGTTTTCTGTATCTATTACAGATGAGGGTCAGTTGTCATTTCCATCATAAAATCCATGCTTCATGGATCTAAAGCTTGGAATTTAAAATGCCATGGGGCTTAAACTCCACTTAACACTTTGATTTAAAACCTTTTCAGAGAACAAGAGTTCTTAAATCCACATGGCCGATAATACCATTGCAGGCTCTTTGGTTTAAGTTACCTTTGGAAAAATGAATTCTGGGTCTGGCTTTGCACAGCCTTCTCAATGATAAATAGCTTTAAACAAAGAATCATAAAAAATCAACACTTTTAAAGAGCAAATAATCAGCCACAATGCGTTCTTTATAGAAGCATGACTGGTGCCCTGGGAGGGTTTCATTTTCACGCATTTTAATAATGACTTTCCAAAATGGCTACTTTAGAAAAAGAACAGTTTAGGGAAAGGAAGGAGAGACATGTTTAGGGGCTAATTTTTTAGCTTCTAGAGATACATGTTTAATTCATCTATTTTTTACATGGAATTTTATTTTAAAGATAAAAATGTGTTATATATAATATAAGTAAATGTTTTGTCTTTTGGCTTCTACATCAAAGAAATACTGCAGCTAAATATCGCATCTGTTAGCAGACTGATCTGAAAGCATTTTATTTCCAAGTAACAAGATCAATATTCCATAGAAAGTATCTGATGGCCAGAATCAGCAAGGAATTTTAATTTTTTGTTGGAGAAAACAAAGGTTGCTCTGATTTCAACTTTGGAGAGAAATGGAGACATGCAAACAGTCAGGGGAGATTCTAAGAGAAGGTTGAAAGTGTGGGAGACACCTGCAGGAAATGCACATGATCTGGTTGAAAATTTAAAAGCTCTATAGTGTTTAGTATCTGGTGTAAACGCTTCTGTGCGGCGTCCAGGTGAAGGCGATGGGAACGGGGAAAAGATCGTGGGGCTGCACCTTCAGTTACTCGCAGTTTTTGAGTAGGAGGACGGGTTGTGGAAGGACAGGACTTGGGGAGATGCCTTTCCCCTTCTGGACAGATGGGGGGATCTCCCATAGCCTTTCACTTTTCATTTTCCAGAATCTAGTGAATATATATGTCTCACCTTGGGCTATCTTCATAATCAACTACAGATTCTACAAAAAGCTATCAAAGGGCTTAGGCAAGGCTAGTAAAGGAGTATAGTTTAGTAACTGATGAGTTGGCATCCTTGAACTCATGTTGGGAACAAGGGGCCTAAACTGCTCACAGGCCCTGGTAGCTTTCTATCTACTGAATAAAGATGTGAAAGCTAAGGTGTCCTGTTCCCATCCGAGACAGACTGGGAAAGAATGATGACACCATTGGGCAGCTTTCTCTTGACTCCAGTGGTGACGTTTCTTTCCCCACCTCTTGGGCCTGGCCCAGCCTTGTGACCTGCTGTGACCCAGACAATGTGCAAAGCTGTGTATGTTTTGGAGCCCGGGCCTCAAGTGGCCAGGCAGCTTCTGCCTTTGTCCTCTTAGAATGTTCCACGCACTTCATGAGAAAACCTGGGCTAGATTCCTGAGACCATGTGGCGAGAAAGGTCAGGCTGACAGCCGGCATCCAGGCCCCAGGCTTGTGAGTGAGGTCACCGTAGTCCCTCCAGCCCCAGCTGAGCCACTGGCTGACTGTCAGTGCCTTCAGTGAAGAATGGGTTATGGACCCACTCTGTATGGACTGAGTGTTTGTGTCCCTCCAAAATTCATAACCCCCATGGTGCTGTTGGAGGTGGGGCCTTTGGGAGGTAATCAGGTCTGTCTCAGGTCATGGAGGTGGAGCCCCATGTTGGCATTGGTCCCTTACAAGGGGATGAAGAGACCAGAGCTCTCCCTTTCTGTCCTGTGGGTGTACAATGAGAAGGTGAACATCTGAAAATCAGGAAGAGCCCTCGCTGGACACAGAATCTGCTGGTGCCTTGGTCTTGGCCTTGGCCTTCCAGTCTAGAACTGTGGGGAATAAGTATTTGAGTTTAAGCCCCCAGTCTACGGTAGTCTGCTAGAGCAGCCCTAACTGACTAAGACACATTCCAAGGGAACAGGAGGGGCCCTGATCAAGGAGTAGTACATCCTCCTGGAGGAGGGAGACTGGAAATTTGTGCCTGGCTGGATTTCACAAAGCTATGGACCAGCAACTGCCATATGCCTCCCATTCCTCCCCCTTTGAATAGAAATACCTACAGTGATGATATACTTCACCAAGTATGTTGCAAAGTGGGGGCCGATGACGTGTCTCCTTAGTTCTCTGATGCAAGAGTCACTGCCTCTGAAGAACTACACCTGAGAAAGTGCATCCAGGGCATCTCATCTGTATTGCACATTAGATAGATTATCAAGACCCTGCATTTTGACACTGAGACTGACACTATAATTGGATAAGATCTTCGGGCAAGCGGGTCAAAGTATTTTGTGTGTGGGACCAATGAAAATAATTTTCCAGCCCCTCCTATTAGAAGATGAAAGTTATTCCACCACCTCTTACACCTAGACTGGCCTTGTGACTTACTTTGACCAGTAGAATATGACAGAAGTGATACTGAGGTTTTCCAGAGCTGAATTTTTATGAGACCTTGCAGCATCCACCTTTGCCCTCTTGGCCCACTACTGCTCTGTGACAGAAAGTCCAAGCTAGATCCTGAATGATGAGTAATCACATGAAGAGAGAAGCACAGCTAACAACCAGACAAGGCTCCTGATGTGTGAGTTAGGCCACTTTAGACTCTCCACACTCAGCTAAGTGGCCAGCTGCTTGAGGCCACATGAGTGAGCCCAGGGGAGACCAGAAAAACAACTACCCAGTCAACCTACAGAGCCATGAGAAGCAATAAATTGTAGTTTAAGCTATTATAGTTGGGGTGGTTTGTTACACGGCAATGACTAACTGATACACTTTCCAACTAATTATTTTTTATGTTTATATTCAACTGAAGGAAATTCAGGAAGAACAGACAGCATGTTTATACTTGTCTCCTATGGAAAAGTAAATTATTGTGTTCAATTTCCAACATAATGCCTTTCCTTTTGTTAAAATCTATCATAATCGCAGGCACTATACCAAACTGAATATAAATCCAAGATCATGAAAGCAGATTTGGATCCAATAGCTAAACAAAACTGTTCTAAACCCACAAATCATGCCACAAAAAATAAAAAATTTGTTTATTTTTAGCAATAAATATATACTTGTATATGTATTATTAAAAGATGATTCCAGGAACCTTTCTTCCAAATTGGGAACAAGATTTTCCATCCCAGAATATACGTCTCCAGGACAACCTGGAGAGACAGATTTAACACAGAAAATACTGGTTAGCCACACTAACTGGGAAAGAATATTACTCAGCTGTAACAACATTGTCACTGCAATGAAGGCAAAGAGGAATTTGGGGTCATTGTTTTAAACAGTGGCTGACTACAATACTCACTACTAGAAAATTAAAATAGAACTCGGTGTTTGAACAAAAGTCTCCATGAGTGAATAGAGCTTTCTTTTTCTCATTGAAAAAACATTTATATAAGCAGTGATGAATTTCCTTGTCACTACATTCTAACAGAATGAGGGCACATCGAAGCCATAGGAATGCTCAACCAGCCACTGGGGGTTTTATGTGTTTACTGGCGTCCTGCCTATGGCTGGAACTTCTATGAGTCATTTTGGTTTGTGTCTCTGTTTCTGTTTGTAAGAAGGGAGCTTCTTTTCTCCCCCCAGGGCTTGGCCCATTTCAACCCATGGCTGTTCTGAGCCTGCAAGAGCTGACTGATAACTCGAGGATTAAATGCCATTTTGAAGATTCTCCTGGTGTTACTCATTCCTCCTTACTCGGGTTCACAGTGCAGTTCTGATACTTACTGTGGGACCTTGGACACATTATATAACCTCTGAGTCTCAGTGTCTCATCTATGGAGAAGAATAACCCCTGTGCTTTACAGGACAGATGTGAAGATTAGCAGCAGTATGGGTGCAACACCTCTAGTGGTGCTGGGTGTGTATCAGCACTTCCCTTATAGGGCTTTTATGGGGACCTCATAAAGTCATATTTGTAAAGCTCCCAGAGCACTGGCTTGCACATGGTAAGGGCTTGCTGAGCTAACTAAATAAAAATCTTCTAGATCCATTGTAATCAACAGGCTCCAGACCCCAAGGAGTTTGCCTTCCGTTGTGCACATGAAACACGGGGTCAAAACCCTGATCATTTGTGACGAAGACCAGCTGTCAGAATGCAGCTGTGCCCTGTATCCGTGCAGCCCCCCCACATGGGATGCCTGCTGCGTGCATCATGTCAGGCCCCGCGGGAGCGCAGGGGAGAATGGAAGCGGGAGGGAAGGAGAGTTTAGCACACCGGTACCTGGATTTTCTAGAACTGCCTGTGTGGACACTGGTGTTGCCTACTCGGCATCTTAGTCTGTTGGGGCTGCTCTAACAGATACCCTAGACTGGGTGGCTTGTAAACAACAGGCACTTATTTCTCACAGTTCTGGAGGCTGGAAAGTCCCAGATCAAGGTGCCGGCAGATTCAGAGTCTGCTTCCTGGTTTATAGATGATCGTTTTCTTGCTGTGTCGTCACTTGACAGAAGGGACAAGTTAGAGCTCACTGTGGCCTCTTTATAATAGAAGGCACTAATCCCACTCGTGAGGGTTCTACCCTCATGACTAATGGACCCCCAAGACTCCACCTCCAGATACCATTACACTGGGAGTTTGAATTTCATATGCATTTTGATGGGACACAAACAGCCCATAACAGCATCCATCCCCCTCTCTGCTACTTACTTTGGGGAGCCACCTTCCCCATGGGGCACAGTGTAGGTGGTTCTGCCCATCAAGGTGTCTTCCCTTCTCTGACCAAGAGGTGACCTCTGATCCACCCGGACCAATCAGAAGCTCTCTTTCCCAGGGATCAGACTCTCTAGGGAGACCCCTCCGGAACTCTGGTTCTGACCACTTTCTGAAATTGTATGAAATCTCCGGGGAGGGGACCTGGAAATCTGAACACGTCAGGAGCCCTGATGTTTCTTAAGCAGTTGGCAGACTGGTTTCTGGGAACCACTGATATAGCTACACTGAAAGAAGACACTAGAGGGGGATTGGGGTGGAATGAAATGGAAAAAGAAAATTGGAATGTAGATGACGAGGGTCAGCAGTTTTATGAAACTCTAAAAATTGGCCATTTACATGTGTGTGTTGATTTGCAGTGTAAAATGTATTCATTGATTTATTTCCTCCCATGGGGCTTGGCAAAAAAAAAAAAAAAAAAAAAAAAAAAAAGCATGAAAGCCATGCTCTGAAATACATTTCTCAAACTTGCCTGCTAATAAGAATCCCCAGGGAGCCTGCTAGGCTGCTCGCTGGTCGTTCAGATTGGGTCTGTTCCATACCTTCCTCCTCTTCCTTTTCTTTCTTTAAATAAGAGGTACCCTGGCGATTCTTATCATCATCAAGTTTGTGGGGAGAGATGGGGGGTGCCCTGCCCTAAACCCACCAGCTCTGTTTATGAGGGAAAAGGAGAAGGCTAAGCGCTCAGTAAAATTGGTATGCAGAGTGGGAAAGCTGCAAAATCGTGATAAAGCAAAAACCAAATGGTGGAGTGAAGAGCGGCGAGCTTGTTAACGGTGACCGTGACTTGACACACCCCTTCTTAAGACCCCGTGCTCAATCCTTCTTTTGGCTCACATCTCCTGAGACTCTCTCCTGAGACTACCGAGGACCCTTGAAGACCAGCTGGTCCCATGCCTCCGAGCCCTTTGAGTGCGGACTTGGAAACCTCCACTCTCACATCTACAGTGTGGGAGGCAGAGGTGGACTTTGAACCCGCGTCCTTCTGACCCAGTGCCCGGCCCTGAGGTTCTCGCTGCCCTCCCTTGGATGCTGACACTTTCTGACAGACTTCTCCTGCCTCCTCAGCTTGCAGGGCCGTGTCCTTTTGATTTTTTTCCAGCCTCTCTCCTTCTCTATAGGGACAGAAAATACCCTCAGAGAGCGAGAGGGAGGGAAGCCCATCTCTGCTCACCGTGACCTGCAGGATTAACCCCGTGTGCGAGAGATGCTTGGGGAAAGGCGATTCCTCATCTCCATCCACACTCCCCTGCCCCAAGGCTCTTATCAAAACACCAGGGAGGCAAGTCTTCAAGGAGACTCGGTGCCTCCTCTTTGGGACCCAGCTGTTCCTTATCAGAAAGTAAAACAAAACCCTGGCTTTGGCACAGCCCAGAAACCTCTGCCCGATCTTCCTGGCCTGCAGGAGAAATCTTTGTCCCCATCCCACTGAGGATGCGTGAGGAGTGGGGAGGGGCAGGTTCTCGCTCTGCCTCCTGCCCAGAGGACCAGCTGTCCTTCTCTATGGGGCCTTAGGAGGGAGGGGAGGCTTGGGGGAGCCCCTAGGGCCTGACGTGTGCCCCCTGGTTCAGGGTTTGTCCCCTGGGACCTGACAGGAAGGGTGTTTGCTTCACTGTGGAAACAGCCACAGACCAGAGCCGCCAGGTGGGGAAGTCTCGGAGCCCAGGCTAACCCTCCTAGAAAATGACCCTTGTCCATCTTTCCATCCATCTGTTGGAAGCCTTGACTTAGAAATGTGTCTTGGCTGAGTAGAAAAATGAAGAGGATGTTTGGGGAAAATGTCAAATTAATGTTAAGCTAAATTTTTTAAATTAAAAAATGTTCAATTAAGCCACTAACATGCACTGAGTGTGTGTGTGTGAGAGAGGTTGTTCTAGAAAAGTAGTGCAAAGAGGCAGCGAGAACTGTCATCTGGAAATGAGACCATATGGGCGTAAGTCCTGGCTGTCCCACTTCCATCAACCTCTAAACCTCAGGTTTATTCTTCTCTGAAATGGGGGAATTGATGAAAACCACCTTGGAGTCAACAAACTCAGGCAACTCCCACCACATGCCAAGTGGCGTGCGGAAATATTTCACATGCATGGACTTAATGTGCCCTCACATGTAATCCTGTCTGGTGGAGATGCTGCCCGTTTTGTGGATGCAGGTGTGGAAATTTAGTTTGGGGGATGTTTGTGGGGTAGCGGACTGGATCTCCCAGGTGGTACATCTCTGCTGCACCACGATTGCCCGAGGCGTGTATTAAGTGAGAAGTCTTACACTCATTCATTCATTCTTTCATTCATTCATTCAATAGATATTTGTCAGATGCCTGCAATATGCCAGGCGCTGTTCTAAGCTGGGGATACGTTGGTGAACAAGACAGATAAGGGTCCCCTGCTTTGGTCAAACTCTTCCCTCTTCTAGAGAAGAGAGATTGTAAACAAATAAGCAATAAGGCATAAGGTAAGAATAACTGCTGTGAATAAAATAAAATGGGGCGATATGATGGAGTGAGATCAAGGGCCATTACTTAGAAGGGGCATGGCCTCCTTCAGAAGAGTATTACTAAACACAGGCTGGCTCCTTCCGCCTTTGAGGGACAGATGTGCTCTGCCAAGTGTCCCCAGGCTGGGATGCCAAGTGTCTGGGGACTCTGGAAGCTTATCTTTGTAACCACTCCAAGCTGTCGGCTGCCTCTCCCAGGTGTTTTGTTCACTGTGATAGCTGTGTGTCTTACTCTTCAAAAGAAGGTCAGATAACAAGGTTAAGAGAGACCAGCGGACAAGACAAAACACATGCCAACTCAGAGTCAGTTGAGAAAGAGACATAAGGCATCATCTAAATAAACCATGAGTTTCCAAAAGTGAATAGCCGTGTGTGTGCGCGCGCGCATGAGCGCGTGCGTGCAGGTGTGTGACGTTTCTTCAGGTTAGCAGAGCTGTTCTGTGGCCGGAATTCATCAGTGAGCGTCAGCTGTCACCCCACTTCCCCATCACATCATGCCTGTTGACACTGGGGTGTAGAAACAATCACCCAAGAGCTGAGGGCCAAGGACATCACCGTCTTGGTGTTGGGGGGACTCAGTCGGACTCCGCCCCCCAGATGCAGAGCGAGATTCACCCCCTTTCATGGACCTGCCCTGAGGCCGCCAGGCCTTGTGTCTTTCCTTACAGGAGCAGAAGAGAACTCTCAGCCACATGCCAAACTGAGGGCTCATCTCTCATTGTCTTCAGCCTTATTTACTTTCCTGTCATCTCCATGGCCTGGCAAATACCAGAAGCAGCTTGGTTCTCATTTCCCAGTTCCAGCGTCCACTGCTGATTGTGCAGACGGGACCTGAGAAATCATGTTGCTCAGCAGTTTGATTTAATTGATTTATGCATTTAATTATTTAACTACTTACTGGGGTTTTGGCCACCAAGCCTTTGGTTGAAACAAAATTTCGCACAGAGTTCTAAAATGTAAAGCAGATACAAGCAGGTCGGGAACCCTCAGTCCCTCCTTCTTGGCCCCTTTCTCCCTGAGGCAGCCTCTAGGGAGGCCCTCAAAATGCCCGTGCTCTTCCCAGAAGCCCAGTTTGGAAAACATCCATCCATCCAAGCGTTCAAACCCCCTCCAGATTCAGAAGCGCCGGGAGGAGTGAAAGTTCCCTTGAGTAATGGTGAGTTGGTAGCAAATCGGGGATTGATTCAGTCAGTGTGAAAAGCGTAGCGGTGGCATCAGGAGACGGCGAGCACGGGAGGGTCAGAGCAGGACCCAGAGGCTGGCCCGGGAAGCGGGACCGTCGGGCTCAGAGGGAAGGAAGCGGCCATCCGACAGCCAAGGAGCTCCACGTGCGTCGCACACGAGCGCCGGGAACTTGCGGAGTGAGAGCAGTGATGACAGCTCAGAAATGCATTCACCCCCAGGTGCTCTCATGCATGTTATGAGTCTTGATATTTTTATTTAACTGGAAGCAGTCAATCTGGTGCACGTGAGGCAAGGAGGATGGGTCTGGTGTTGGCCACCCCCACAGCCAAGTCTCCCCTTCCCACCGAGAGAGCTCCTAGCTTCTGAGTGCTGCAGGCTGGGTGCCAGCATCACTCCCAGGCTCATCCAGAGAGGCTCTGGGTGTTGTCTTGGCTTAACAACCCCTCGGAAAGGGTTTGATCCCAAGTGTCCCTGCAAGAGAGACAGACCAGGAGAAAGTGCCCTGGGCTGGGAGGCAACACGCGGGGGTGAACTAGCTGTGTGCCCTGGGGAAGTTTCTTAACCTCTCTGGGCCTTAGGTTTCTCGTTTGTAAAATGAGGTGGACAACATTGTATTTACCTTGCAAGGTCAATGTGAGGATTACACGCAGCAACCCTATAACGTGCTTAGCACGTTACCTGGTGAAAGCTGGCTGTGGTTACTATTCCCGCCTCGGCCCTGGTGAAGCCCCTTCCCCCACTCTCACCAACAGAGGCCAAATTGCATGAGCATTTCACTGCAGCGAGGGCTGTCTTCTGAAGACCTTTGGGGAGAATTTAGTGGAGAAGATTCTACTGCTCGCTAGCAAGAAGGTGTCAGGTGCTGCCTGCTGAGGGCTCGGTCTGCATTTTGTCATTTAAACGTCACACTGGCCCTGTGAGAGGTACATGTAGGTTCTTTTAGAAGAAGAGGAAACTGAGATTTGGGGAATTTGAGGAATTTGTCCAAAGCCACACAGCCAGGAAACGGGGGAGCCAGGACCCAAACCTGGGGATCTGACTCCTCTGTGTTTCTGTTCGCTTGTTGTTTCCTTTCCTTTGATTTCGTAGATTCAGGGGACACAGCAGGGAGAACAGGGGACTCTGCTGGAGGATGAGACAGCACGGCTCAGGGCAGAGGCTACAGGCAGGCGTGAGATTCAGGTGGGCAGAAGCAGACTGTGCCACCCCAGGGGGCAGAGTCCTGGAGGCCGGAGGAGGAGGGGCACGGGGACAATGAGTGGGGCTGGGGCACTCTGTCTTCAGGTCACCTTAGTGAATTTGTTCCTCCTGCAGATTCTGGAATGGTGACCCTGCTTCATTGGGAACCAGCAGTGTGACCTCCATAATTCCTCTTAACCTCTCTGCAGCTTGGTTTCCTCCTCTAAAAAGCAGGCGCAATAATTCCTGGCATGGAGTGTTTTGCCATACAGTTTTCTTTAATTAAATACTGGAGGTACACTGTGTGTTTCTGTAACGTGTCTGTACTGTCCATGATGTATGCCACCCAGTACTGTGAGAACTGCAAGTTCAGTGGCTGGGAAAACACCAGATAATCTCGCCGATCAAACCTGAGGACTTCTCTTAATTTTGTCTGGACAGACTTTGTACCGTGAAACTCTCAAGATGGAAGACCCTCCTTTATTTAAGTAGAAATAATACAATTATGCTGAATGCTGATTCACAACCACCCTTTGGAGGGAAGTGGAAAGGAAGCTCAGTGGTGTTAGGTACATTCTGGGGTCACTCGCTCTGCCTGTAAGTGGTAGAGAACAGATTTGAACCGGGGTCTGTCGGAGGAGGCCCCGATGGTTCCACGACACTACGTGATCCCCCTGGGGCTCTGGACGTTGACAAAAAGAAATAGCAAAATGGATTTGCTGTCTTGGTGCTTATCCATCTTCTGCAGCCTGTATCCTGCATCAGCCCTGTGATTGGCACGTGCAACCTCTCAGGATATTGGCTAAACTGAGCTATAGAAAGAAATGTCCTGTATTGTTCCTCTCTCTCCTGCCCACACCCACCAGGGTGGTTCCTGGGCTTCCCTGAGGAGGCAGTTGTCAGGTTCCCTCTCTCTGCCCACCTGAATTACACACCCACCCACAGCTGCCGAGATGACAGTGCCCCGGGAATCCTCACACTTATGGCAGTCAAGCCTTTGTAAAGTGTAGAAAAGCATCTCTCCCAGCTCAGCCCCTGCAGATGGGCTCATTTTCCAGCTCTCCCTGCCAGCGGGCCGACTCTATGGTTGATTAGGGTAATGAAGCTTATGCAGGCTTCCTCTGTCCCTCCCCATCTTCTTGGCTCTAAAAGTCAGCCCACTGTCTATCAATACTGTCTGGCACCAGAAGAAAGCCCCTCTCCCTTCCTGCACCCAGCATCTGGTTGCCTGGAAACCAGGACAGAAGCCTAGAGCATCTTGGGTTTCTTTTTAATTTCCCTGCCAGGTCCTGAAAGCAAGCAGTGTTTGTTTTAAGCAGAACCTTTGCACTGCGGAGACTTGCCTTAACCTTGCCCAGAATGATTTCATCAACCTGCGTAAATGTGATGCGAAGAGGCAGGGACAGCCACTCCAGGCTCAGTGGCATTTGGTTATCGGTGAGCAGAGTCATAATTAACAGTGAAAGCTGAAGATGGATTGTTTCAGAGGGAGCCAGGACTAGGCTCAACTCGTGTGTGTGGTGAGTGTGCGTGTGTGCGTGCATCCGTGCACATGTGTTGAAGTTGGCAGCTTTGTGAATTGCAGCGTGCTGTAGGCACATGCAGAAAGGAAGAGAGATTTTTCTTTTTCCAAAAGAACAAAAGCCCGTCTTGAAAATAAATGTCCTTTGAAAGTCGCACAGTTTGGGGTAAAGCCTCCAAGACTATTTGGCTCACCCCCAAGCTGTGCTTCAACAGGAGCATGAACCATCTTCAGACAGGGCCGCAGAAGAGGTGAGGATTTAAAAAGTCACAAATGGAGAAAGAACTCCTCCCTCCCCCAACCAATCCTCTGGCTCAACACTGGGAGGACCCACCAGAGTTTAGGACTCAGTTTGGCACCGGTCACCTCGGATGTGTGCCGGCTCACGCCGCCGGGATGCTGCGTGTTCCAGACCTGAGAGGCATTTCATTTGGGGTGGGTGGGGTAGGATTTTCTGTCTTGTCAAGGCTGCCCTGTGTTCCCCAGTTAAGAAATCTTGTGAAGAACCGTGAAAGCAGACCCCACTGAGAAAGCCACTTCCTAGAGATTGTGCGCTAAGCATCTTGCCCCTCACCACACCTTGCCACCGTGAATGGTCTCCCATTTTACAGACAAGAATGGAGAGGCCCATCTTACCTGAGGTTACATAGCTAGGAGGTAGTGGAGCCAAAACTTGAACTGTTGAGCTTACTCAGAAACCATTATAAGAAACACTTTTTCTGACTTCCTGAATCCGAAGATCATTCAGGGAGATACTGGCTCTTCAAGCCAGCAGTCTCTTGGAAAATTCTTATCACTCAGTGAATAAACTGAAATAGAGCTAATAATAGATAGGTATGTAGCATGCCTGAAAAGATCTACTTTCTGTATCTTCTGGCTACAGAAGTGCTGTGATGTCCTTTTACCAAGAGGTTGAAGTGTGGCATATTATTGCTACATAGTAAACCCATGTCTCCTTATCCCATTACTCTCCTGGACTCCCTTTGTCTCTGTGTTTTGGGGAGTCCTGCATGTTTTGTGGTGTTTTCCTCAATGGTGGTCTCCCTCCTTGCTTGAAGAATATTTTAGAGACAAACCAATTTGAGGACAAGGACTCAAAGGTTTTCCCCTCAGAAGTGGAGGCAGGGTAGTGAAGCAGCAAGTTGCCCGTATTCAGCCTCAGGAGCCAGCTGCCCTGGGTTCAAATCCTGACTCGGCCAGCGCCATGCCCGTACAACGTGGAGGACATTGATAACCCATCCAAGCCTCAGTTTCTAATCTGTGAAATGGGGATGATAATAGTTCTGAGTTACTGAAGAGAAGAATTAATGTGCAAAGTGATGAGTACAGTACCTCACACACAAGGACTTGATAAGGAGTAGCCACTATTATGATTTTATTACCAACAGGGAGGTTATGGGGTAGAGTAAGGCTGTGGGATAAATCAGGGCCAGAAATGAGAAATTCCCAATCCCAGGAGAAGTGCTCAGAAGAGGCGTTCCTGATACAAAGAGGCTTTTGTCACTGATCCTTGTCTCCTGACTCCTATATTCTTTAAATTTTTAAAGATATTTAAAAAATAGCACTGACATGTAGGGAAATATCTTCATACCCACCTCCTTAGTACAGGAAGCTCTTGTACATGTAAGGTGACTCCTGTTCCCTGCTGGAAGGCACAACACTGGGTTTCAGTGTAAGAATTTGAAATATGACCTTAGAGGAAAAAGAAAAAGAAACTCTACCCCAGGCCCCTCAAAGAGAAACGACCCTTCTGCTATTTCCTACTCATTCGAAGGCAACACGAAATGAGGTGACTGTGTTAAGAGCAGGCATGCTGTCACCACTAAGGGATCAATTCTTCTGATTTCTGGGCACAGAACAAACCTTTAACATTCATAACCATTTTTCACCTCTGTGGCCTTTCTGGTTTCCTGGACAAACATTAATTGGGCGCCAGCATGAATAAGTTGGGGTGTGAAGCATTAAGGGATAGAACACACGTAAGAAACAGACCCTCCTTTCTGATGTTGGTTTCTGGGCCAGGCCCCCTTCATGTGCATCCCTGTGGATTCTGCTAAGCCTCGTCACCTGGACCAGCTCTCCTCAACCCCTTGGCCTCGCACAGTGGGCTCTGGGATGGAATTTACACCTCTCTGCTTTTGGCTGGGATAGGATTCTAAGGTTGCGAAAAGCTCTGGCTTGCCCTCCTAGCCTCTCTCCTCCGGGACCCCCTGTCACCTTGTGAGCCCCTGCAATGCCTGTTACACATAGCCCCTGGCCCATCACTGGGGCTCAGTAGAAAGATAACTCTTCTGGCCTCTATCCTTTCAAATTCTCCCATTTTTCCTCCACCCCAACCCCCTTCAAATAAACCAGGCTCTGCAATCTGCTAAAGAGGACAACTTCATATGTTTCCCTTTGCAGGAAACTGATTTGCATTTTCATGCAAGTTTCCTCGAGCCTCAAAGACCATTAGAGACACGTAAAGGATTGAGTCTAATGGTGTGAACCTTAGGTGCCAAGGCCGAACATCTGGGTTCATAATTTTAAACATATGGTTCATTTCAAATCATGCCATCCACCAGCCGGCTGCTCTGTTCCTGCCAGCCTTCACCTTAGCCACACACACTTAGCACCTTCCCCGCACCAGCTTCCCATTCTTCAGACTAAAGGCAGTTGTCCTCACTGCCGCCGGGGGAGGAGATTTGGATTCGGTGACAGTGGTAACAGCTGCAGTTTCCACCGTGCGCCCTCCATCCTCTCATTGTATCTGATCCTCAGAGCCTGTGAGCAGCGGTGTCACTGCTTCTGCGTCACAGAGGAAAAGAGGGAGGGCGCAGAAAGGTTCAGCCCCTGGTCCAAAGTCACAAAACTAGAGGCGAAGCCAAAATGCAAAGTCTGGGTCATGTGGTTTTCATCCATCACACTGTACCTCTGACCTGAGCGGCAGAGACCTTCAGAGCCAGTTCCAGCTCTTAGCGGCCATAATAACTAAAACCAGCAACATCCACTAAGCAGCTGTTAGGAAACAGGCAACTCACATCTGATTGTCCAAAGAATCGAATGTGGAGGGTACTAACCTCACGCTCAGGGTGAGAGGAGGAAATTGAGAGCTCGAGTAGTGTGCCAGAGCCAAGGGCAATGAGGATGCGCCGTGTTCTCAGCCACCACTTCTCGTGGCTCTGCAGTTGACTCACTCTGTGACTTTTGGCAAGTCCCTTAGCCTCTGGGAGAGGAGGGGACTTTTCTCCTCTGACAAATGCAGTTGCTGGCCTGGAAAATGGCTAAGGTGCCTCCTGGGGTTTCCACACGGACTGCCCTGTGAGGAGATTGGGAAGCGGAGCCAGCCTGGCCGGTCTCCCGTCTGTACTCCCAGGTTTATTTACACTCTGTGTCTCTGGCGACAGCAGCTAGACCATATGGGCCGCCCTGGCATAGGACAGGCTCAGTGACAGCCTTGGGAGCTGAGCTCCTGCTGCCCCTGAAGGAGGGAATCTGGTCCTCCACAGTGCTGGCCTGCTGGGGGGGCACGGTCCCTGGTCGCACCCTGAGTGGGCACCCACAGGCAGCTGCTCTGGCAAAGACAACCTCACAGGGCAGAGTCCTTGCTGGCTGCCTCTGCTGCTTTTACTGCTTCATTATCTCTCAAGTCAAAAAACGTGAGGGCTGCAGCTTTTGCTGCAATCTGTTAACTCGCCAGCTCTCAGGGGCTCAGCCCTGGCTGAATCCAGTAAATTACACTGTTCTCGCCTTTCTTAACCACCGTCTTGTTGCACACAGCCAGAGCTCACAAATCACAGACGCCCTTCTCTTCTTTGTCCCCAGCTTCACCAATAGCCCTGCTCCATCGCAATGAGATGGAGTCTTAGAAAAGATTTTGTAAATTTGAATGCATTGTGCTCACATTCATTGCCTTGGTGCTTTTTTGTTTCTTTGTTATTGTTGATTTCAAGAGGAAATTCCCCCCTGAATGCCCTGAAACTGAAGGCTCAGAGATTTAATCTGCAGCGCCCTGTGGCTCGTACTTAACAGATTGCTTATAGATCATGTGTTAGCTATCCCAGATCCCAAGCTGGGGGAAGTGACCCTGCTTTCACGGTGCTGTACATAGATGAACTGACTTTTGAGCCTGTGACAAGTACTGAGGGCACACTGTGACATCTTTCCAGAATGATAAAGCTTGCTTATTTTCCTGCACTAGGTTAAAGGATTATTTCTTCATTTCCAAATCCTCCAGTGGTACCTGGAAAAACTACTGGAAATTTATTTCAAAGAGTTGGGATTGTACCAATACTTCTTTTTTTTAAAAGGTTGAAAACACCAGGAGAGTTGTTTTTCTTTCTCTCTGCAGAGGAGGAGTTCCATCTTGTAATAGTGTTGTTGAAAAGAAAGACAGAAAGACAAGAAAGGGGGAAAGGAGGGAATAAAGAAAACTCTCTCAGCTACATCTGGCCTAAAGAGGCGCCCACACTGGACATTGCATGGGCCCTGTTTCTCTTTTAGGTGGGGCGGCTTTTCTGCTCTCCCAGTTTGTGGCTTACCCCACGAAGCACTGAGCAGCTGCGCCTGGGGCACCTTCTGGACTATGTCAAGTACAAGGGACAGAGTATGTTAACAGCACATATAATTGCAACTGTGGTTATTATCCCTAGTGAACCTGATCTTGCAGCAACCTGATCTCTGGAACCGCCCTCACACAATCCAGAAACTCAGCCCCCACCCCCATGTCACCTTGTGTTGTGGGCTTGGTTTGATGACGATGATGCGATTAGCACTGTTTGCTTTGTTTCCTTTTGGATTTGTGCTAGTTCATATAAGATCAGCACCGTTTGATGGTTGCAAGACTTTTTCCAATGATGGTTCTTGGAAATTACTTGAAATGGCTGACTGTAAGGTTTTGTGTATGCCTAGGCTCAGGAGGAGGAGGATGAAAAGGAGAAGAAAGAACAGGCAGTAACAGCCCGGGTGGCCGAGCCCATGCAGGCGTAAGGTGCACACCTGCTCTCGAGTGGGCAAATCAGCTCACTGCCTTTCCAGAAGACTTGAAGGGGCTGGAACAGGGCCAGAGAGGGGATGAAAATGATTAAGAGGTTGAGGTGTGGGGTGAGGATTGGCAGGCAAGACAGATTAGATCTTTGTGTCTGGAATGATGAAGACCCAAGGAACGTAGGTATAAACCCACAATTGCATGAAGGGTGTAAATATAGCCATGTTCACCGGCTGGAAATCTCTACCAGGAAGACAGAGCAGTGCTTGAAACTGGATAGCAGTCAACAGTGAGGTAGCTGACTCATACGGTTGCCTTTGTGCCAAGAATGTGTTGAAATTGGGACCTATGCAAAAGAGTAGGTGATGGGGTCCCCATTTGTGGGAAGTCCTGGGTCTATGATGAGACGTGGAGAGTGAGGTCCTACATAAGTGAGGATGCCCACACATGACATTCTTCCTTCTCCCAGTATTTATAAGGGGTTCCTCTTAGCCAGGCACTGTGATCAGTGCTGGGGGCAAACCAGTGAAAGGATATAGTCCCCACTGTCAAGGAGCTAGCAGACAGTCAAAAACATTGTGATCTGTACACCTGAAACTAACATTGTAAATCTACACTTCAATAAAAAATAAGAATTAAAAAAAAAAAAAAACTACCAAAAAAACCACATTGTGATCATCACTAACTTGGGGTTTTGTGTAAGAAGCATTGGGAATATAGAAGAATGAGGGTCTGAATGGATCCAAGGGATCAGAGAGAAAGTCATGGGGAGGTTGACCAGATGGACAAGTGAAGTGGGCTTATTAAATAATGGTAGAACCTACCATTTATAGTGTATCTACTAAATATAAGGCACTGTACTAGCAATGTGTTATAAAATAGTATGGTGTGGTATGGTGTAGTGTAGTTTTATGTAGTATAATATAGTGTTTAGTATAGTACGGTAGAGTACAGTGTAGTGCAGTGTAGTGCAGTATGGTAAAGTATGGTGTAGTATGGTATGGGATCGTGTAGTACAGCGCAGTGTAGAGCGTAGTACAGCATAGTCCAGCATAGTATGGTGGAGCATTGTGTAGTACAGTGTAGCATGACAGGGTATAGTGTAGAGTAGTATAGTACAGTATAGTATAGCCTGGTGGAGTGTTGTATAGTATAGTACAGTTGGTACAGTATAGTACACTACAGTGGAGTATTGTATAGTGTAGTGTGGCATGGTAGGTATCGTACAGTTAAGGTAGTACGGTGTTGTGTGATAGAGTGCAGGATTGTGGAGTGGAGTATAGTACAGTATACTACAATACGGTAGAGTAGAGTAGTGTAGTATAACATAGCGTAATATGAAGTAGGAGCCAAGTTTGACCCAGGACTGGTCTGTCCCCACAGCCGGCCCCTTGATCGCCGAGTTGTAAGCCTTTCCTTGTACAGCATCAGTGCCCAGGAGGGTGACAGGAGTTGGGCATGAGAGGGGTATTAACCATGCTTTGAGGATGGCTGAACGCTCTCCCCAGTGTCTGAGGTTGACATTCTTGATGACAAGCCTGGCCTCTAGTCAGCTGTCCTCTATGCTGTGGGCAAGACAACCCAGCAGGAGCCTCCAGGCCCGAGCAGCCAGCCAGGCAGGCCTCACATTGCAAGCACTGTGAAACCATCCAGGGAGTCGGGCTTCTGCAGCGCCCTCCTCACATGGGACCAGCTTTGCTCAAGGCAGCCATCAGGTCTCTGGTAGCTTAATCCCCATTCTTCTTGGGGAGGTGAGGGTCAGCCTCCTGCTTTTTTCATCCTGAACCTTGAGGAGCGGGTCTGAGGTGGGGAGGGGTCTGTTCCGGGTCTCTTTTCTCTCCATCACTGAGACGGACATCAGAACATTCTCGCTACTGGCTCTTCCTGGGATGGAGAAACTTGAAGAAGACAGGCTGTTAGAAAATGAAAAATGAGGTGCAGAAGCAATTTTCCTTGTGGGCTCTGGCCCCAGGAGTGTCAGTTTTTGCTTTGGATGCAGGTCCTTGTCCGTTCTGTTCTTAATTTATCCTCGTGGATCTGCCCAAGTGCACTTAAAGTTAATAGAAAAGAGGAGAGTGGAGAGCAGGGAGCTGTGGGGCTGAGATGCTGACAGTGAGAGGCAGACAACCTGGGAAATGTTCAGGCTGAGGCTCCTGCACCTCCTTTGCTGGAAGCAATGGTTCTATGTAGGACATTTCGTCCTTAGAGGGAAACGTGGCTTTACCAGTGGGCCCCTCTCCAGGGACCCACTGGGGACATAGGGCTGCCCTGCCTGCCCAGGCCCCGGGGGAGCTCCGTCTTTGAATCCCTCTCACTGGCTTTATCATCAGTCATTCAAAATGTGCAGGAGAATTTTAAAAAGGGGTCCACAGCTGATGAAAGAGGAGCGGCAGACAGTGACGGTCTGTGCTGCTGGTCTATCCAGTTACATCCCTATTGGAGCAGATTTGGGCTTTTCTTTGATGCTAGGCTCGTTTCTAACTCTACCTCATTGCCTGAGAGTAAGATGAGTAATGAGAGTGATTAGAGAGGATGACAACCTGGACCCTTGGGATCCTATCACTGGCCCTTTGAGTCTCTCACCTGGACTCAGTGATGGATCCCAGCCCCCACCTGCCTCCACGCGCGCTCCCTCAAAGCCAAAGTCTATGTCCCGTGACAGTATGTCTCAAAACCCGTGTAGCTCCCCACGCTGCAGGGTAAAGTCTGAGATCTTGAGTGTGATCCCTAAGACCCCCTCAAGATGCCTGTGGGACCCCCGTGGGCTGTCAGTTTGCTTTGGAATGGACATCAGAGCCTGCAAGGGAAGGGGTACTGGACTTGTCCCAGCCCTGGCTTTGTCCTGCTCCTCACCTCAACCCCTAACGCCCCAGCTAGATCCATAGAACGGGGTACAGGGAAAACAAGTGGGGCGACACCACTGCCCCCAGCCAACAGGCCACACTGGCTGGTTTTCCCCCAAGACGCGTGTTCCTTTAAGATTCACCCACTCACTAGCTGCCACCTGTCATCACGAACTAGACGTTGTTCTTTTTCAGTCGAGCACAGAGAGAGCTGTCTGACGCTAGTGGAAAACTTCACGGGAGGAAGGTTACCCGTCTTTGTCATCATTTTTTTAATAAGCAAGAATCCCCTAGCCAGGCCCTTACTAGTATATAAACTGGTGTAAAACTCCACGCCAGGTTCTCAATGAATTGAACAGCTACCTAATGATCACTCTGGAAAATTATATAAATGTATTTCTACTATATTATGTATTACATATAATCCTTCACAACCGAAAGTCAAGGTTCATGATTCAGTCAGTCTTATACAGAAAGGGAGCCACGTTCTCTCCAAGGAAAATTTTGGTCTGAGGTTGTCCGGCTGATGTGGGTGTGCCAACCACTTAGGAGATAATTACTCAGCCCTTCAAAACTCTTTAGTTTGTTTCTTTTTCTTCTCTTGTATCTCTTGGAAAAGAGTTGTCTCTAACCCTAAGCAAAACTTGTCAAAGGACTCAAATCCTACCAGCCCTGGATGCGGTACTTCCCTTCTCTCGCCTCGCACCCCTCCCACCCCTCCCCTCCCTTCTCTTTTTTTCAGATGATTGCCTTCTCCTCCTCCTGTCTCTCCCCTGTGCCCTGTTTCTCCCTTTCCTCTACCTCTTTGTTATGTTTACTATTATTATTATAATTTTTAAATTATAAACTGAATTAAACTCACTATAAGAAATTTGAAAAACAGGCAATAATTCAACCACCTGTTGAAAACACTATATATATATATACTTATATACACACACATGCATACATGTATTTTGAACAACATTTTTTAATAATTTATTTTATTTATTTATTTTTTGGCACAGGGAGGTAACTAGATTTCTTTACTTTTGGAGGAGGTACTGGGAATTGAACCCAGGACCTTGTGTATGCTAAGCAGGCACTCTACCACTTGAGCTATACTCTCCTTGAGCAACATTTTGATGTATAGACTTCTCATTCCTTCCCTCTCTTCCTTTCTTTTCCTTTTAATTTTTTAAACGCGAGATTGACATCAGCAACATTATAACCTCTCTTTTTCCCCCATTTAACGGGTTGTAGACCTTTTCTCATATCACCGAGTGTTCGTCCACAACACGTTTTGAGTGGGTGCTTAGTACTCCCATATAGGGATAAGCTATAATTTATTAACCCAATCCTGTATTGCTGAGTCTTAAGGTAATCCTCCCACCCTTTTTATTGCTATAAATAATGCTCTGAGGGATAGCCTCAAACAAAATAAATCTTTGTGCAAACTTTGGCTTTTTCTTAGAATAAATTCCTCAAGATGGAGTTGCAGGACTTAAAGTATGAAGGTTTTCACTCTTCTTAAACAGACCAGTTTTGGGGAGTCAGGAGTATCCCTGACCCTCCATGGCAAGGGGATGCCCACTGAGTAAGGGAGCTTTCAGTGGCTCCTCTCTGTTTCCTTCACGTTTGCTACTGACTTTGGCCCTGAAGTCCTCCCTTCCTTCTTCTTTGGGGAAGCCATGCCAGGGAGCAGCAATATATCTGTAAATCCACATTCCCGCTCACTCTGACCTAGGGTGAGCAGTCTTCAAAATCCACTGGAAAAATCCTAGCAATGCCAAGTCCTGGCCAGAGTTGCCATGGTGACAGACGATGACAACAATCCTTTATCCACCTCCCACCCTAAATCTTCAGAAGCTCTCAATACTCAGAAGACACTAGGGGAAATGTCTGCATTATCGGCGGGGGCAGCTTAATCCTCTCCCACCCAGTTGGGTGTCTCAGATGGGCAAAACTAGCGGCCAGCAAGACTTCACATGGATCTCATAAAAATACCACTGCTGTGTTTTCTTTTTTAAATGCTTTTTTCTTTTTCTTTTTTCTTGCCTCTCCCCTGATTTCAGTATATCCCAAATAATCCTAGATTTCCAAAAGTCAACCCAAACATAGGCCTAGGACACTGACAAAGAAGGGGCATTAAAAACAGAACACAGACCAAATGAAAAAGACCCTTTTGAGACAATCAGGAAAATTTGATTATGATCTAAGTATTGGAGGCCACCAAAAAAAAAAAAAAAAAGTAAAAAAGTTAACTCATTCAGGTATAATAATGGCCTTGTGGTTACAAAAGAATATGTCTGTAATTTTTAGACATGCATACTGAAATGTGTGCCAGTGAAATAAAATGTCTTGGCTTTGTTTCCAAGTAGTTTAGCAAAGAGAAAGAAAGAAGAGAGAAAGCAATGGGACAATGGGGCCAAATTTTAATAACATTGGACTTGAACAGTAAGTTAAAAAATTATACTATTTTCTCCACTTTTGAGGGTGTTTCAAAGTTTCATGTAAAAAATTGATAAGAACAATGTCTTGTGCTTTAGATTCTTTTTTTTTTTTTTTCCAACAAAGCAATGTAACAGTCATGAGAGAAAAACATCATAGCTCTTACATTAATTCTGTGCCTTTACCATTTTCTTTTGAATTCCGTGTGGGGTTGTACCACTATCATTTCAGAGCCCAGTGTCCCAGCCCCAAAGCTACAGGGTAGACCGCTCCCTCCCCCAATGCCAGTCAGTGGGACAAAGGCCACAGTGACCCTTGACCTCTCCTGCAAGGTGGGGCCGAGGTATGTCAACTCTCTGGTGGTTCTCGGCCTTAGTGCTCCATACACCTTGGGTAATTTAACACTCAAAAATGCATTATTCACACAGAAAAGGGTTTTACTGCAGTTTACACACACCAGGGCCTGTGGGAGTCAACCTGCTCCCACCAGCCCTCCTTTGTTCTTGGTTGCTAGGCACCCTATTGCTTGTGAGAACAATATTTACTTTTATTCGTTTTATTTGCGCTTGTATTTGGAGAGTCTGGGCAGCACCCTGGATGCCGGGGCTGGGGATTTTCTAGGGGATCAAATGCTCAATGAAGCAGTTTGCCCATGCCTGCTTCTGGGTCATAGGTCCTTCCCACCCAAGGTCAAGGCCCTGGATTGGTGCTTAGTCTCTGCTTGAAGCAGCAAGTGTGGGATTCCCCCAGGAGACCTGGGTTCAAGGGGCCTCAGAAAGCGGTGCAGAAATGCTGGCCAATTCAGCACCCCAACCCAACTATTCACATTGAAGGTTTTCCTTACAAAATAAATGTTTTTAAATAGTTATATTATAAAAGACACAAGGAATAACACGGAAGTAAAATGCAGACGTCCTGTTCATTACCCATCCCCCGTCCCTTCCTAGTGGTACCCGCCACGTACAATTTGCCATGGCCACTGGCCCTGTAGATCTCACAGCTCCTCAGAAGGAATTCTAAGGACCTACTAGGGATGTGTGGTGGGTGGCGGGTGGGGATGCAGATACAAGACAGAAAAGCCCTAGTTCCTGTCCTTAAGACGTTTATAAGGTTTGGGGCCAAGAAAATCTCTAAGAGGTTTCTAAGGAGAGCTCTAAAGGAGGGGCTAGATTCTAAGTTACAGGCTGTAATCAGGTCTGTAGAGAAGAAAAGAGAAATCTCTACTTTCTCTACTCACAAACCTCTGACAACAAACATGTGGGCATATTCTCCATTCCAACCAATTCTCCAGCTCTGCAGACAGCAGCTGGGTATCCTACAATTCAGTTCTGACACTAACTACCCGGAGTTAGGGCAAGCCTCACAGGTTAAGGAGTCAGTCCCACGACACTGCCCCCACTTCAGATGCCAATCACAAATTCCAAGCTGTCATGATCCCCCTCCTTATATTTGATGATTTGCTGGAATGGTACCCAGAATCCTGGGAAACACTTACTTCCTTTTAACAGTGTATTATAAAGGGTACAGGTGAACAACCAGATGAAGAGGTACACAGGGCAAGATCTGGAAGGTCCCAAGCACAGGCACTTCTGTCCCCATGGAGCTGGGGTACACCACCCTCCCAGCATGTGGATGTGTTCACCAACCTGGAAACCCTCGGAACCCCGTAGTTTAGGAATTTTTATGGCAGCTTCGTCTCGTAGTCATGATCAATTATTAACTCAATCTTTAACTCCTCTCCTCCCCTCTCCCTGGAGGGTGAGAAGTGGGGCTGAAAGCTCCAAGTATCTAAACATAGCTTAATCTTTTGGTGACCAGTCCCCACCCCAAAGTCATCCAGGAGCCCATCGAGAGTTGCCTCATTAGAACAAAAGAAGCTCTTATCACCCAGGAAAGTCCAAGGGATTTAGGAGCTCTGTGTCAGGAACTGGAGGCAGAGATGAGATCTGTATCTCTTATTACGCCACAAAAAGGAAACAGTGAGAACAGAAGTCATGGGACACTCCAGGTAACATCTGAGCAACACTCCAAAGGACAGGGAAGACTTAGACCCTGGAGAAGACTTGCCTGGTGTGGGAGGATAAGGAGAGCAGGGCCTGAGCCTTCTGCATGCCTATAAACCAGTGATACTGACCTTTAGGGATCTTTTGGGTGCAAATGATAAAAAAATCTAACCCAAATTGGCTTAGGCAAAAAGAATTTATCTATGTAATTTAAAAGCTCAAGGGATAAACTGAGTTTAGGCATGGCTTGATCCAGGAGCTCATAAAATGTCCAACCACATCCTTATTACTCAGCTGTTCTCCTTCACATGCACTTTATTCTTGGACTATATTTGGTGGCTCAAGATGGTGGCCAGCAACTCCAGGGTCCAAAGCCTTTCAGGTTAAATGTCGAGGAGAAAAGAACACATCTCATCCTGTTAGCTTCTGAATAAGCACCAGGATTCACTCTCACAGAACAGATTGATCCCTGAAGCAGTCACTGTCACCAGAGATTGACATCATGCCAATTGATCCTTTTGGGTCACATGCTCAGAGAGAGAAGGGAGTAGTTATTATTCAAAGGATGTTTGGGGTTCTGTTACCAGATAGGAGTGCACTGTTTGCTCGGAGGAAATCTGCATAACATGGCCTCCGCAGAGACTCAACGTCATGAGAGTTTTGCTTGTCCTACTTGCAGAAGCCTGCTCAGGAGCAAAAGTCCACAAAAAAAGAGATTAAGTTGAGCAAAGACCCCTCCCTTGCCTCTGGGGAGCCTATTGTGCCCCAAGAGCTCTGGGAGGGTGACTTGGGAGGGGCACACCTACCTCCGTCAGGGGTTCCCAGAGCCTTCTGAAGAGAAGCTGGTTGCCTCCTGCACAAATCCAAGCCTGGGGGCTTGAGATGACTGAACTGTTCAGGCTTCTGGAGACGATTAGTCATCCAGAGAATCAAGACACAGGAAACTCAGGAAAGTGTTCATTCAGAATTTCTGGCCTGATGTCTTGGTGGACTTAGGAGTGACCTGGCGGCCCCCTGCTTCGGCTATGGCCAAGGCTGACACATTTTGAGCATGGAAAACATTGAGAAAGGGGTTGAAATGAGCTAGAGGTCCAGAACCCCAAGGCCCAGCAAAGACACAGGCCCTTTAGGTAGTCCTCTGGGGCACACCCTCAGGAGAGGCCTGAGGACAGAGTCTTACTTCTGTGTAGTCCAGTAGGCTCCCAGCCACCCCATCAGGACTCCTTTACTCCCCAGCAGGGACATGGAGGGGGACCATCACTGCAGCTTCACACAAATCCCCTGAAACATCGTGAACTTTTGTTTCATTCCTTTTTCTGCTCTTCCCTAAGGACCAGGTGTTGTCTTCCCCTGGAATTGGAAATGTGGAAACGGGAAGATAAGGAAGGGAGACCCATAGATGGGGGAAGGAAGATGAACTCAACTTCAGAAGAAAACCAGATGTAGGCTTGAGATTTAAGTGTTTCCTTAGAAAGTTTATAGAATGAACATGTTACTTTTAACTGACAACTGGAAGTAAACAGGGAGAGGGGTCTCAGGGCTCAGCTGGGAAATGGGGCAGGCAGAGGAATTAGCCTTTTGAGAAGTAATACTTTTCACTTTACCTAAACCATTTTGGACAGAACTATTTCAGAGTGTTTTAAATGGTGCTGTGCAGCCTAAAACATGAGGTATAACAGAATTGTTTAACTTTTTGTCTTGGAGTTGTCATTGTGAGCTCAGATATGGTAATACCTTCTGAAGTGTTCAGGATTTTTAACAAAACCAGAATTCCACACAACTGTATGCTGGGCATAATTCGGTGTGTGTGTGTGTGTGTTTTAAGAAAATAACTGAGGAATACACAAAAACCAGGAATAAGTGGGAAATTTTCAACCTGATGAAGAGCTTCTACTAAAAAAGAAAACACAACTACTATATATATATACTAGATAAACAACACGGTCCTACTGTATAGCACAGGGAACTATATTCAGTAGCTTGTAATAGCCTATGATGAAAAAGAACATAAAAAGGAATGTGTATATATATTTATATGTGTGTGTGTATATATACATATATATATAACTGAATCACTATGTGGTGTATCAGAAATTAACACAACATTGTAAACCAACTATACTTCAATAAAAAAAAGAAAATACAACTAACATAATGGCGAAAGACTGAATGCTTTCCTCCTAAGATCAGGTACAAGACAAAGATGTTCATTCTTGCCACTTCTATTCAACATTTCACTGGAGGTTCTATCCAGGGAAATTAGCCAAGGGAAAAAAAAAAAGCAGCCTGATTGGAAAGGAAGACATCAAACTACTTGTATTTGCAGATGATATGGTCTTGTATATAGAAAATCCCAAGGAGCCACTAGAAAACCTATTCAAACCAATAAACAAGTTCAGCAAGGTTACAGAATACAAGGTAAATATACAAAACAAATTGTATTTCTATACACTAGCAATGAACAATCTGAAAATGAAATTAAGAAAACAACTCCACTTATAATAGTATCAAAAAGAAGAAAATACTTTAAAATGAATTAAACCAAAGTAGTGCAAGACTTATACACTGAAAACTGCAAACGAAAAAACCATTACTCAAAAAATGAAAGAAGATTTAGGTAAATAGAAAGATATCCTATGTTCATGAATTGGAAGACTTAAAATTGTTAAGATGGCAATACTGCCCAAAGTGATCTACAAATTCAATATATTCAAGCCCTATCAAAATTTCAACTGCCCTTTTTTTCCCCAACTTACAAGCTGATCCTAAAATTTATATGGAAATGCAAGGGACCTAGAATAGCCAAAACAATCTTGAAGAAAGAAGAAAATTGAAGGGCTCAAACTTCCTGATTTCAAAACTTATAACAAAGTTACGGTAATAAAGACAGTGTGGTATACTAGCATAAGGATAATATATAGATCAATGAAACAAAATTGAGAGTCCAAAAATAAACTTATTAAACTTATTCATCATTATTAGGCAATGGTATTAGTTTCCTATTGATGCTGTAACAAATTGCCCCAAACTTAATTACTTACCACCATGCTTAGCATAGCACAGGTTGCCTTACACTTCTGGAGTCAAAAGTCCAATATCAGTCTCATGGTCAATCGATTTTCAAGAAGGATACCAAGACCATTCAATGAGGAAGGAATAGTCTTTTCAACAAATAATGCTGAAGCAACTATATGTCAATGTGCAAACAAATGAAGTTGCACCCCTACCTCACCCCATACATAAAAGTTAGCTTAAAATTGATTACAGACTGAAATATAAGAGCTAAAATTTTAAAAACTCTTAAAAGGAAATGTAAGTATATCTTCATGACCTTAGATTAAGCAAAGGTTTCTTAGATACAACACCCAAATCACAAGAAACAAAAGAAAGTACAGACAAATTGGACTCCACCAAAACTAAAAATGTCCTCCTAAGGACACTATTAAAAAAGTAGAGTGGGAGAAAGTATTTTCAAATTATATATCTGATAAGAAACTTATATCCAGAATATATAAAGAATTTAATCAACTCAACAAGAGGGCAAACAACCCAATTTAAAAATGGGCAAAAGATCTGACTAGACGTTTTTCTAAATAAGATGTACAACAGCCAATAAACACATAGAAGGAAGCTCAACATCATTAGTCATTCCAGAAATACAAATCAAAACCACAAAGAAATGCCCCTTCATACCCATTAGGATGGCTGTAATCAGAACAACAGGTAATAACAAGTCTTGAGGAGGGCATGGAGAAATGGAAGCCCTCATACACTGTTGGTAGGAATGTAAAATGATGCAGCAACTTTGGAAAACAGTTTGGGAGCTCTTCACAAAATGAAACATAAAGTTACCATATGACCCCATAATTCCACCCAAGAGAAATGAAAACACACATCCACCCAAAATGATTGTTCACATCAGCATTATTCATAAAAGCTAAAAAGTGGAAGCAACTCAAATGTCCATTAACTGATGAGTGAATAAATATGGTATATCCATACAGTGGACTATTATTCTGCCACAAAAAGGAATGAAATACTGATGCTGATAAATATGAATGAACCTTGAAAACATCAGGCTAAATGAAGGAAGCTAGACATAAGAGGACACATATTGTATTATTCCATTTATATGAAATGTCTAGAATAGGCAAATCTATAGAGATGGAAAGTGGATGAGCAGATGAGTGGTTGTGTAGGGCTGAGGGCTGGGGAAAAAGGAGGTGGGGAGTGACTGCTAATGGATATAAGCTTTCTTTTTAGGGTGATGAAAATGTTCTGGAATTAGATAGTGAGGACAATTGCATGAGTTTGTGACTGTACTAAAAACTACCACATTGTACACTTTTAAAAGTGTATTATATGGTATGTGAATTATATCTCAATTAACCTGTTAAAGAAAAAGGTGGAAAAAATTAACTGAGGAAGAAGAAAACTGGGGCTACCAAGAAATCTGGAGGCTAGTCAGAGAGGTTTTCTGTTGCACCCTTTTTCCCTAAGTGATATGGTATTATTTTTAAAAATGATTTTTACATCTAGATCTTGCCACAATGGTTTGAGCCCTTTGCTTCTTGTATAATGTCAGTTTCTGCATGTGCCATGAATTACTTTTTCATGTATCTGACCAGTGCTGGACTCCTCCTGCACCCCCCAATATTCCTGAAGGCAGACACAGTATCTGGATCACAATCAGAGTAAAGATGTTTCCACCCTTCCTATGAACTTTTTTAGGAAAGAAGTGGTAGGCAATGGTATTAGTTTCCTATTGATGCTGTAACAAATTGCCCCAAACTTAATTACTTACCACCATGCTTAGCATAGCACAGGTTGCCTTACACTTCTGGAGTCAAAAGTCCAATATCAGTCTCACTGGGCTAAAGGCCAGGTGTCAGCAGGGTTGGTTCCATCGGGAGGCTCCAGGGGACAGTATTTTCCTTGCCTCTGTTTCGATTCTAGCAGCCACCTGTGTTCCTTGGCTCTTGATTCCCTCGTTCATCTTCAAGGCCAGTAGCACAGCATCTTCTGATCTCCTTCCATCTTTCCCACTGTTTCTGTTGGCCCATCACCTTTTCCTCTTCTGTGGTAGAATCTCCTTCTGAGATTTATAAATGTTCCTTATTAAGTGTCTTATAAGGGCCCTTGTGATTACATTTAGGGTCTGTCCAAATGACCATTATTCCAGTGACCACAATGGTGATCACCTCCAGTTGTAAGTCCAAAGCTATTGGAGGCACATGAAACAAGTGTGTCTCTCTCTAACCTTTAGCTACAATGTTAATCAACCAGCTGGCATAGCTTTTGGACAGAAATTTCTCATAAGAACTCTGCCTGAACCATTGTTCTGTTTGTTGCAATAATGTGAAATTTATCTTTGTGAGGCAAAGTTATCAGCTGTATGGTGAACATTCCAAGGCTCTAGTCCTAGAAGGAGTCCTGGCACTAGGCTGCCTGCCTCAGGGAAGGCCTGATGCCCTCCCACAAAAGGCTCCCAGACTCCTGTCCTTTGATCTCTGGTGTCTGCTCTGTGCTAATTTTCTCTTGCCTCCCTTGCCTTCTGCTGTCTGTATGGCTTGATGAGACCCTGGGCCTGCCTCTGTGAGGTTCCTAGGCTGTGAGGGTGAGGAAGCAGATTCCACAGCTTTGGGTAGAGTAGAAACATAAACCGAGGGGCTAGAGAAAGGCCTTCCCCTGTTCTCTCCTCCATCTGCAAGTCAGCTTTGATATTTCTCTTCTAGCCCCTGAGCTTTTCTGTGAACACACTTCTAAGTTTTCTGAGACATTCCAGATACAAGAGGTCTCTAGATTGCTGGGTTCTGCATAGCTGAAGCATTCTTGACTCAGTCTCCCCAGAGTTACCCAGATTCCCCTGGGACCTGCTCATATTTTCAACCTGTTCTGACATTTGCAGTAATGAGTCTTCCATTTCATTCTTTCCTCTTCAGTATCAAGACTATTCTGGGCAAGTGAAATAGATGCAAAAAAGGGTGGAAAGAGTTCTGTAGGATTTGATCCCCACTTTCCTTGAGCTCTGTGCTGTGAACAAAACTAAAGCAGACTTTCTGCTGCCTTTGACATTTGTTGTGGCTCAAGATGACACTTCCCAGAGGTCCATGTGACATTTTTATATTTGTCTTCTGCCGAGCTCTGTCTCTTGTTGTTTGTGAACGTCCTTCTACAGATATCACAGCTGTGAGACAGCAGTGGCTTCTACCACCACCCCCCAAACTGGCGTGCCCACTGGGCCTCCTGAGATTGCACTGTCAGAGCCCACTCTGGGCCCTTGCAAACCCTCTTCATAGTGATAATGGTCACAAAGACTACCAGATACGGAGTGCCCAGCAATGTGCTAAGGGTTTACTATTCATTGTCTCCTTAAACTATAAAAACAACTCTGTAAGGAAGCTAGTGGTATTTCCATTTTACAGATCAAGAAATTGAGACTCAGAGACGTTAACTTGTCAAGAATTCCAGTTATTGGGTGGCAACGATGGGATCTGAACACAGCTCTGGTTTCAAAGCT
This sequence comes from Camelus ferus, assembly GCF_009834535.1. Taxonomy (NCBI): domain Eukaryota; kingdom Metazoa; phylum Chordata; class Mammalia; order Artiodactyla; family Camelidae; genus Camelus; species Camelus ferus. The sequence goes on from NC_045706.1 coordinate 9,862,378, forward strand.
TATGCTTTTAACCACTGTCTCATCCCTGTAAGATGTAATCCAGCTTCTTTCCCCACCTGATAAGGCTTGACATCCTATATAGAGAGCCTGTGATCACCTTTATGGGACTTTTCCTGGTGTGCATGTTCAGAAGAGGTACCTGCTTTTTCCTGTAATTTCTATGCCAACTACTCTACAAACCAAGGTCTTCCTATGACCAGGATCAGGGCTAGAGCAGCAGGTTTCTTGGAGTTTCTTCCCATTGGAAATTCTTCCAGTGTAAGCCTGTGGTTTCCATTCAAACAGCCTCCTTGATCTTTCCCTTAAGAAGGTGTGCATGTTGGGGTGGGCAGTCCACACCCCCCTCTAGTGTTGTGACGTCACGTTCTCATATCTGATGTGGTAGGTCCCTAAATCTTTACTAGATTTGTCTCCCCCTCTCAAGAGTACGTGTGTCTCACCAAAGCTTCCAATATCCACTTCTTGCTCATCTGGTTTGACCAACATGGTGTCCTTGACGTAATGGACAAAGGTGATGGTCTGTGCAGTGGCCAGATGGCTCATCCATTCAGAATACATTATGACCAAGGGTGGGAGGACTAAGATAATACTGGGTCAATATAGTAAATATATACAGTGGTTCAATATGAACACTAACTGCTTCTGGTTCTCCTTCCTGGTAGGGATGGAAAGGAACACATTTTCCTGATCCGTGGCTCCATTCCATGTGCTTGAGGCCCTATAATCTGCTCTTGTGAAAATACCACATCTAGCATTACAGCTAAGATCAGGGCTACCACTTGGTTGCATTTGCATGAATCCTCCAGGATCTGTCTGGGTTTTGCAGGGACCGCACTGGTGAGTTACATGAGAATAGGACAGCACCACCGTCCCTATATTCTTTAGGTTTTTCTGGGTCTTCACAGTTTCCCCTGTGGTGAAACATTGGTTTGGGTTTACTGTCTTGGCCAGGGGAGGGAGGGGAGATTTCAGAGGCTTCCACTTGGCCCTCTTTACTACAACTGTAACCCCCCAGGCTAAGGAAACAATGCATGTGCATGTGGTGGGTGTAGGCATACACTGCTAATTACCTAAGGGTATCCATTCCAATTATGCATTCAGAGACTAGGGGGAAAAAACCACTGGGTGGACCTATAGACCCAGTGAACCCACTGTGAACTCGGCTTTGGCCAGAATTGTATTCATTATCTGGCCTTATATTCACTCCCTCTAACGGAGGAGAGTCACAGTAATGGTTTCGATCCTCAGGTATCACCGTCAGTAACAACCTGTGTCCAACAATCCTCAAAATCCCTGCGCATCCGTCCCTTCCTCAGAGTACAGTTAGCCATGTAAATGGCCACAGGTCTCTCTGTGGGGAAGGAGATGGGGGGTCAGCCTCCGGCAGTCAGTCTATTTCAGGTGAGAAAGTGAGTGAGGGATAGTCGCTTTTTATCGTGATGGCTGCCCTCATCTTCCTGATTATCCATCCCTGATTTGTTCTGGTTGTACTGAGCAGTGCCCTTGATGGCTGCCCAGCTATTGTTCCCTTCACTTCTTTGAACCATTTCCACTGCTCTGTGTGGGTCAGATCCCTCTGGCAGCCATTCCCACCTTGCTACTCATAGCGACAATTATACTCACCTTGCATCTGACAGTAAGCACTATCTCCTGGCCTCTCATCCCCATTGCAAACAGGGAGCCCAATTCTGTCTCAGAATCTCCACCGACGGCCTTGACCCCGAGGGGAGAGCCACTGCTGGTCTTCTTCATGGGACTTGCCCTCTCATTAGTGCACCTTTTTTGCATTGGTAAATGTGGTGTTCTTCCAGGCCTTCCTGTAGAACGCAGGCGCTGCCAGGTTCTCCGGCCTTGCAGAGTACACCCGTCACTCAAGCTTGCCCACTCTTCCAAGCCTTTCCTTCCTCCCTCCACCACCTGCCGTGGCAGATCTGGCCTCCCTGCTTCACATAGCGTCACATTTTCTAAGCTTCCAGGAGCCAAACCAGCAGGGTATTAGCTCCATCTCCTGGGGCCCTTGTCAGGGTGGTAAATGCTGTGTCAGAGGACAGTGTTTCCAAATCAGCTTTCTCATCCAACTTTGCACTTCATCTCACTCTGTCCAGCACACTCACCGTTCATGCACACACCCTCTCTCACACATACCCTCCTGGCTCCTGCAGGGCTGTGCCAGCTGTCCCGCAACTGCAATGGGCTGTAAGCCCCTTCATCGCTTCATAGGACCACCCTTCTCTGGCCAGATTATGTGACTGGAGCCTAGTTGTTGGTCTTGTGATGGGGCGCGGGGGATGGCATAGATCTGCAGGGTGTGAAAGGGATGGGGGATATGGCTGGGAGTTGCCATGTATTGTCTTGCAAAGCAGACCTTATCATCATCTTCATGCAAAGGCAGACATTAGCCTGAAAGGAAACAAAGAGGATCCTTCTGCAGGTCTAGGGCATTCTGGGGAATCTGGGATTCGAGATGTTTTGACATACCAACCCCGTTGTCCCCATCCCACTCCTGTGCAACCAGACCCCTGACCTCGGCATAGCAGACCTGCCAGGGCTGATACTTCGCTGTTTTTTGAGCTCTTCTACTCTTAGAGTTACATTCAGGGCCTGCTTCTCAGCTGTCTCTGCTTAATTGCAGAAGATGAGGGTCTTTTCAAACGCTGCCAAGGGGGCCTACTAGTGTTCACATTGCCTTCTATTGATGTTTAATAACCATTAGCCTTTACTGTGTTCCTCCAGTGCACTGGTAACTTCAGCAACAACCATTTGATTCTATAGTTTCTTATAATGATTATTTCCCCCAAACTTTTTAAATTGAAGTATAGTTGATTTACAATGTTGTGTTAGTTTCCGGTGCACAGCATAGTGATTCAGTTACATATATACATACTCTTTTTCATCATAGGTTATTACAAGCTATCGAATATAGTTCCCTGTGCTATACAGTAGGACCTTGTTGTTTATTTATTTTATATAGTAGTTTGTCTCTGCTAATCCCAAACTCCTAATTTATTCCTCCTCCCCTTTGCCCCTTTGGTAATCGTAAGTTTGTCTTCTATGTCTGTGAGTCTTTCTGTTTTATAAGTAAGTTCATTTGAGGCATTTTTTTTAGTTTCCACATATAAGTGATATCATATGATATTTGTCTTTCTCTGACTGACTTACTTCGTTAAGTGTGATTATCTTGAGGTCCAGCCATGTTGCTACAGATGGCATTATTTCATTCTTTCTTATGGCTGAGTAGTATCCCACTGTATAATTAAACCACAATTCCTTATCCAATCCAATCACCTGTCAATGAATATTTAGGTTGTTTCCATGTCTTGGCTATCATAAATAGTGCTACTATGAATATTGGGGTGGATATATCTTTTTGAATTAGAGTTTCCTCCAGATATATGCCCAAGAGTGGGATTGCTGAATCATAGGGTAAGCCTATTTTAGTTTTTTGAGGAATCTCCATACTGTTTTCCATAATGGCTGCACCAAACTACATTCCCTCCAGCAGCATAGGAGGGGGTCCCTTTTCTCCACACCCTCTCCCGCATGTGTCATCTATGGACTTCTTAATGCTGGCCATTCTGACCGGTGTGGGGTGATACCTCACTGTAGTTTTGATTTGCATTTCTTTGATACTTAATAATATTGAGCATCTTTTCATGTGCCTATTGGCCATCTGTATGTCTTCACTGGAGAACTGTCTGTTTTTGATTTCCCCCAAACTGTTAAACACCTGAGATCCCACATCCACCAGCGCATTTCCCTCCCAGGGATCGCATTCTGGTTCACTTACCGCTGGTGACAGGTCCTCAGTGTAGCAGCCGGCAGGTGGCCTGGCGCCAACATACTCCCAGGATCAGCTTCCACAGGTTGGGTTCTGTAGCAGACAGACTACTTACAGGAGCTTTCCTGGGAGTGATCTCGGGACCAACACCTATGAGGGGTAGGGGGCAGGAGTGGGCAGAGGAAGAAGTTAAACTGTGATGCAGCTGCCACACAGGCCTCAGCCAATGTCAGGGGGCGCTCTGGGGCTGGGCTTTCTCCAGTTTATGCCAGGGGGCTGGACCTCTGTGTCCCCTGCATCAGTGAGTCGTGGGATGCCAGCTGCCCCCAGGAAGGAGACCTACCCTTGGGTGAGGCTGCTCCCCAGGGCCAAGGGCAATTCTAGAGAGGAGCTCAGGGAGAAGCCACGGCAGGTGCCTGTTGCAGAGCTGGGGGAATGACTACCTCCATCCTGAAGACACCCCTGGGCAGCGCATTCCTTCACTTTCTAAGAGAAGGCAGGTGGAGATTAGCTTACTTGTGTAACTTTTTTTCATTGCTCTGAGATGATCATTTATATCCTTTACACTGAATTAATCTTATACCCCTTTAAGTTTTAGCATTTTACCAGTCTATACCCTCTTCCTTCTTTTGTGCTGTGATGTCATGGATTTTATGTTATGAACCCCATAGCACAGTGCTCTTCTTTTTGCTTTAAACAGTCAGTCACCTTTAAATAAATTAAACTTGATTTTATAAAATTGTCTTTACTCACATATTTCTACTTTCCAGTGATCTTCATTACGTTCCATAGCTCTAGGTTTCTGGGCTATTTAGGCTCCGAAGGGGTTAAGCTGTGATTCCAGAGGTCTGTTTCCTTTTGGGTTAAACTCTGAGCTTCCAGACCCAAGCGCCATGGGTCCTGTCTTCCACATCCTCTGCCGCGGCCACCTCGTCCACAGCACCTGGGGCTGGGGTAGCACAGGTCGGGAGAACTGCTGGCTGAGTGATCTGTGTCGGGCTCTTGCAGAGTTCAGCGGTCCCACCGGCCCACGTGGTCCTCTCAGGCTCAACTAAGTTCCCCTGTGCCTGAAAGTCTCCCAGTCCCTGCAGGACCCTCCTCCATCTTCTCGTTCTGGGGCCCAGCTCCCTCCCCCAGCCAGGGAGCTGCTGACCCATGAAAGGCTCGCTTTTCTCTGCAATTCAGTTCATCAAGGGTTCTTCGCAACCCACGGCCCGTCAGTAGCCCGATAGAAGAGCACGCTTTTTGTTTTGCCTGAGTTTCTCTCATTTTACCCCAAGCACAAAGGTCCATGCTCTTGCATTCTGACCAGAAGCAGAAGTCCTCTGTCTGTTGCTGGTTTGTTTCTGTTCTCTTTTCCCTTTTACGAGCAGGTGATTGTCAGGAACTAAGGGAGGAACATACTATATTATGTGGCCAGGATGACAACCGAGCTCCGGTTTCCCTAAACCAGTGTCTGGGATGCACAATGGTTCTGCTCCTACGGAGAAGGATGAGTGCATTTCTCTCCATCTAAGGGGAAGCCCTGGGGCTGCAACACCATGTTGCAGGTGAGGCCACCTGGGTCTTACCTGGAGGGGCTGCTGCCAAACCACTGCGAGGCCGCGGGCTCGTCACCCCCTCTTTAGACTTCCCTTTCCTCCTTTGTGAAGCGAGGGGTTTCTGTTGTGCTGCCTTCATGGAGAATAAAGTGGTGGCACTTTAAGATTCTTGCTTGGCTTTTGCAGGGGGAAAATGAGGAGGGCATCCTGTGGTATCTGAGTTCCGGTAACGTGAGAGGCTCCCGTCATGCTGCCTCCCTCGTTAACCTGTGATGATAATGTACACACAAGGCACTAATTCTTTATTTTTAAAAAATAAGATGGTGGCTAATTTGATTTGAATGCTCCGGTCTGGGAATACGCTTCATGATTTTTAATCCAATTAGTGTTGGAGATACTTCTGATTCTGAGCGTATCTGGTTTCTGCTTATGGTGTAAGTTCTGTGCCCCCGTGACTTATGTTTCAAGAAGGGAGAAGAGGCAGTCTATAGTCAATAAAAAGGGTCTGTTTATATGCTTGCTTTGTTTTTTGTTATCAAATGCAAGCTGCAGGGAGTATAGGCCTTGCTTTTAGCTCAGATTCCTGTCAGCCGCAGGAAAGGTTTTATACACAAATCAGCATTATTTCTCAGTAGGGTCTCAAAACATCCTACTTGAAGGTAAACAAAAGCTGCCGCCACGACCACCACACTAGGGAACATTCTGGAAGTTTTAGTCTGGACCGCAGGGATCAGTAAACGCAGTGGGTCAGCTCTTGGTTTGAGCGGAATTATACAGGCAGAAGACGGCAGTCCCAGATCCCCTCTCTCCTTGCAGCCTTTGCCTATAAACTGGGCCTCCAAGTCAGTCTGAACCACTCTCCAAATAAGTGGCATTTTCCCTGAGGAAGATAGTGCCCCAGTCAAATCTCCAATTCTGTTTTGTTGGCACCACATCCATTTAATACTCTGAAAGTTCTAAAGAGAATATATGTTTGTAGTTAACATGGTGGTGCAATTTTCACACTTAAATTTTTTGGCATCAGTAAAACTCCTCGTCCCTCTCAAGGTAATTTCATAATAAGACACTTTCTTCTGTCCTTGGCTGTTGTTGGTAAAAGTCCCATGAAACCATCTTAGACGTTGACACAAGTGGTGTCCTGTTGCCCCTGTGATAAATCAGCCTGCAATCCAATTTTCATGTGACAGGAAAGTGAAAAGAAAACAGAGAAAAGTGAAAATGAGAGAGAGGGAAGGACTTTGTAGATCCCATCTGTTTGAGAACGGGTGTTTTGAGCCGTGGTCCTGCTCTGGCACTGGGGGATACAGTTTGTAACGAAGCACAGTCTCGGAGTAGCCTTGTCCAGAGGGGAATGTCGCTACATAGTTCTGGTGTTATTTCCTAAGATGGAATTGAGTATCTTTGCAGCTAAGGCTCTCAGGTGACCAGAAAAGGACGGAAGACGAATCTTACACTTTTTTTTCAGCAGGAAAAAAATTCCTGGGATGTAATTACCCACAATGCCCTCGCCCACGAATCTGGCTCTGTGTGTTCAATTAATTATGAAAACATAGATGAGACCAATGAAAATACTGTACAGAAATTAAAAACAAATACTGTTCCATCAGTAAGTGTTGTGGAGAGTATGAAAAACATACCTCTGTCAAGAATGTGGAAAACAGGGAGTGGCTTTGAAATAACATTTCTTTTTTCTGAAGGCTCGAGGAAAATCAAAAGCATATTGAGCTTTGGACCAGGGCTCATGGCAAAGGGGGTAGTGACAAGATTATTTCTTCTTGGCACTTCTAGCAGAGGGATTAGTTAATTGAATCTGTGGTTTTTAGATTTAGTTGGTGCTTCTGGCATGGTTGCTGGATGCACAAAGTTCTTGGGTCCTTTTCTCACTGGGTCCTATGCCCAGTTCTCCAGGACAAGATGAAAAGATTCTGCAGTCCATCAGCGCCCCGGCCTGTTTAGACAGGCTGATTTGTTTGAGCAGCACAGGGAATTTAGACGTCCCCGGGTACCAGGAGAAAATGTTCTCCTTTGGTAGATGTGGTTCTAGGCTATTATCTCAAATCCCACAGGTGAAGGATGCATGAGGAAGAGACTAGGGGTGACTGTGAAAGGAGGAATAAAACTCCAACTTGAAAAGATTCCCCAACCTTAAGAAATAGGGGGGAAAAAGGAGGGAGGAGGGTATAGCTCAAATGGTAGAGTGCCTGTTCAGCATCCGTGAGGTCCTGGGTTCAGTCCCTAGTACCTCCATTAAAAAAAAAAAAAAAAGAAGAAGAAGAAAGAATAAATAAATAGACCTAATGACCTCTCCCCCCCCAAAAAAAATAATTAAAAAAAAAAGAAATAGGAAAAAAAGTATTAAAATACTTAAATACATAAGGTGGAGTGATGCTGGGGGAACTCACTGATTTCTTTTTCACCTAATTTTAAGGCTTAAGACTTTGATAAAACTGTTACCCTCTTACAGTTGCCTCTCACCAGATCCCCAAATGTAAGGGGTGTCGTTGAAGTCATCAGAATGAGATGTCCAAGGGAATTCCTCTATGAGTTTTGTTTCCATCCCTGATCCTACACCTATCAGCACCACCAGTTATCATCTTTATTCTAAGTCTGAAAATGGTGGGATATTTTTATCCCTAGTTTATAATCAGGGCATTTGTGACCCAAATAACTTCTTTTCTTAAGTAAGATTATCGTGTGCAGTCTCTTTCTCTAAAACACCCAAAGCAAACAAACCTTGACAGCTCTCTGGAGAACATGGAGTCCTCGTAACTTATGGTGATGAACTCCTCTGTTCCCCCCTCCCCTCCCCCCACCAGATCTCCCAAATCTAAAGTTAGGGGTCTGTGATCAGGGGAAGTGGCAAAGACTGGGGACAACTTGCAACATCAACACACACGTTTCAGATGGACGACTGTCCTACCTCTCAAGGGGTCAGTGACTGCATTGGACTAGTCTTAACTTCCTCACTCAGAAAGGGACAGCACTGGGACAGATAATGTCACAGATCTCATCCTCCTCATCCTCCCCTCCCCTCAGCTGTACTGCTCTAGGAGTGGATGAAAAATCTTTCTTTCTTAGAAGATAGAGGCTCGTGTTTGTTAATACCCTAGTGTTCTAACACATCTGTATTGATCGACTGTATGCTTTAAATATTTTTTAGAGGGCCAAGCCAAAATTCACGATTCTGAAAAAAATAATTTACTGTCGTTTAAAAATATAAGTAGCCAATGAACATCGTGATTGTGTTAAATTCTTGAGTAAGTCTAAGAGATAAGAAAATTGTATTCTTATTGCTAGTTTACAATTCTCACCATTAGTATGTTCTTTCCCAAAATGTATCTTGCTCAAAGAGTCTAACTTTCTAAGTGTCCAAAACTAATCAAAGGAGCGGGGGAGGTATAGCTCAAGTGGTAGAGCACACGCTTAGCATACCCGAGATCATGCCCGAAGTTGTGGGTTCAATCCCCAGTACCTCCTCTAAAAATAAGTAAGTAAACCTAATTACCTCCCTACCCCCTCCAAAAAAATTAAAAAAAGAAAAAACTAACCAAAGCAATCAAATACAAAAAGAAACAAACAACAGGAAGGCAAGACAAGGAAACAAATATGATCCAAATTCTTGCTTCTTACATCATACTAAGACAAGATTATGCCTTCAGATGTTTCCTTTTAAAATTTAGATATTTCAAGTGTTTTGCACATGATCACTCCAGACACCAGCCACTGAGGAGAAAGGAGAAGAGGAAAAAATGGTTCCTCTGCAACCTACCTCCCATAAAGGGGTTCCAGCAGGGCACTTGGTGGAGTTTCTGCAAGAAGCAGGCTTTACTTGATTCTTTCCTTACCCATATCCTCTGCTTTACTCCAGAAAATGCCAGGTGTAGCATTATTTCTTTTCGAGGCAGCCATGTAGAAAAATTAGAAAAAAATGGCAAGATCTTGGATCCTTTTCCAATGTAGTCATTCTGTATCCATGTGATTCAGGGCAAAGAGCCCCAGGACTCAGTTTCCCCATCTTGGAAAGGAAAGGTGGAACCACCTGACTGGTCTCCAGGGTCTCATCCAGCTCTAACATTCCACATCTTAGATGTTTAGTAAGTTTCCCCAAGAGCAGGAAACAAATAAATACCTTACTTGTTGGCAGAACAAGAACTTTCCAGAGGGGTTAAAAAGATACCAATTTCGTATTATCTAAGTTCAGAGCAGTTTGGGGTACATCTCTTCCTCTCAATCATTGAAAACCTTCAGAGAAAATTATTTTCAACTGTTGAACTAGCTTAGAGTTAAGAAAGAAACACATTGGCACTAACTACTTGCTCATTCCAAGATGACTGAGGTTTTAAATATTTAACTTGTAAATATTGTGATTCAGACAAACAAAACTTTATGCACAAGGAAGTTCAGGAGATGAAAATCCAGGAACACCATGGGTCACGTTATAGATTCTGCAACCTTATGAGTGCATATTCCTTGTTTGGGGCAAGAGATTCCAGTTAAGGGTACACACCTTTGAGCTGTGGGAGCTGGTTTCCTCAGATTGTCCTCCATCATTTTTCTTCTTCCTTTGCTTTTTAAAATTCTGTATCTCTCTTTGGACACGTTACTCCCGACATCAACCAGTTCTTTGGTTCTGCATTCACCTGGATGTAGAGCATCAGTATAGGTACGGCAGTTGCCGGATTCAGATTCAGTGCAACTGTGAATCATCCTGTGCCAGTTATCAATATAATACCTCTCGGCTCCAAATTCACCCTTAATTGCCTGCTCTGGGAAAATGTAGAGAGCTCTGTGACATTTTTCCCCTTGCCAGCTGGCATAAAACCAAGCTTTGTCCATAGAGGACGCTGGAGAGACATTAGAGAAGGAAGGAGTTTTTCTGTCTGGTTGGGGCTCTTGCACGTCACATGACTTCTCCAGCACCAGGTTTCTGTGGTGCCCGTTGCTCCCCAGGATCCAGCTCCTACAACGTCATGGCCAGAGCACCCAGTAGCCAACAGCTGCCCCTAGTCCTCCCTGGAGCCATTCTGTCATGGAATACCTCCAGTAAGACACTACCCTGTGAAGTACTTTGCCTGCCATCCAGTAAGCCATGACAGAACCTTCTGGAACAAAGTGGATCTGAGCCCTGAGGGTGGGCTGGGTCAGGTGGAGGCTCTTCCTTGGGCTCTCTGCACCAGCCCCAGGGCCAGTGACTGCTCCTTGTGTCTGCTCTATGTGTATTCCTTGGACTTTTATTTCTTCCTTAGCAGTCAATCCCGTGTTATTCCAATCCTATCTTGTAGTTAATAACTCTCCATAGTAAACTTTCCTTGTTCAAAGTATTGCAAGGTTTCTTTCTCCTGATAGGACCCTGAATGATACAAATCCCAGGATGAAAATCAACATGTATTTATGATGAGACAGAGGGAAATTTTGACCTGGAGTAAATATGGTTAAATTCATCGTTCGTTTATTAGTGCTGGGTGGGAGGCTAGTATTGGTGTGTGCTCTCTGTTATCTGACATTACTGGGCACCAGTCTGCTGGGGCTGCCATTGCAGACTGTCACAGAGTAGGGCCTTAAATAACAGCAATTTCTCACAGTTCTGGAGGCTGGGAGTCCAAGAAAAAGGTGTTGGCAGGTTTGGCTTCTCCTGAGGCCTCTCTCCTTGGTTTGCAGGCGGCCACCTTCTCGCTGTGTCCTCACAAGGCCTTTCTTCTGTGGGTGCGCAATCCTGGGGCCTCTGTGTGTGTCCAGATTTCCTCTTGTTTTAAGAACAGCAGTCACATGGGATTACAACCCACCCTAGTGGCCTCATTTTAACTGAATCACTTCTTTAAAGGTTCTGTTTCCAAATACAGTCACACTCTGAGGTTCTGGGCAATAGGCCTTCAACATATGAATTTTGGGGAGGACACAATTCTGCCTTTAACACACTAGTGTTTATTTTCTAGCTTTGGTGTTAAATATCACATAGAAGTAACTCTGCGGATCATGAGACTTGCCTTTGGGAGACCTGACTGGGGGCTGATTTCTGCTACTCACCAGCTGGACAAGTTGTTTCACTTCTTGAATCTCAGTTTTCTCATCAGTTAAATGGGCTTAAAAGGGATTAATGGGGATCCAATGAGATCATGCAAATGCAAGTGCTTTAGAACCTGCAAAAGACTTCATGAAAAGTGAGGTATTCCTTGGTCGGTATATGGACTCACACCTTTTTTAAAACTCTCCCATTACATTTCATACTTTATGCCTATTAAAAGGTCCTTGCCAGCCTATTAAACTGGTGTTAAGTATAAATGATTTGTGTAGCCAAAAAGTGTCTTGGCTTATTAGACAGAGAAAAATTTCTCTAGCCCTACAACTGCCTCTGCACATGCCAGGTAACCTTAATGATACCAAAATTTTGAGTTATTGTATTATCTCTTTTGTGTTCTCATTCTCTGCAGAAGTAATAAGTAATTTATTTATGGCCTCATGAATTCACTTGACTTGCCCCTAGTTTTGGGACAAGAGAGAAATTACATGGCCTTTAGAATGACGGCCAGGAAATTTTAGGGCAATTACAATATCCACCAACGGAGGGCTAGGAAAAAAACTATACTTGGTTCTCATTTTACCTAGTATCCCAGCATTTCTCCCCACACGCGGTAACTCAGTGCATGCAGCCATCCTGCACAATGGGGAACTAAGGCACCAGGCATCTGCTCCAGGTCCTGAAAGGAAAGGAAACTCTCCTGTATTGAGAAGCTTTATGTACAACGTACATTGTGTAGATTTCACTGAATCCTCACTCCATCCCTAGAAGGTAAATATTATTATTAGCTCCATCTTACAGATCAGGAAACTGAGGCTCGCAGAAAGGAAATAACTTGTCCAGAGTCGAGTGGCTAATAAATAGATCAGAGATCAGAACTCAGACCTGCCTGACTCTGGCCCCGCCTGTCTTATCACCTCCTTCGTTAGCCAAACTGTATTTACAGGGGCCTCGATTTAATAGTAGTGTTAGCAATATAATTGTCATTGGATGGAAAGCAATTAGAAGTTGAATCTAACAGAGCCTCAATTAATAAAATTCTCCAGTGATTAGTTACTTAAGAGTTCTCAAGCTACATCATGGATAATAAGAGTTAAGTGCTGGATTCAAAAAAAATTTTTTTTGGCATGTACTCAACCATATGCTGTAATAGCACCAGTTGGCCATTTGCCCCTTGTGCATATATAACCATTATCTACAATGATATTTATTCTGTTGCCTTTTCAGTTTTCCCTTTGCCATCTGTGTCTGCATTGACTTAATCCATAGAGCAAGTTATGTTCACATATTTATCTAGTAAAAGAAAGCACACACATGATAACCATTTTATTTCCTTGTTAATTTTTATATCAGATTCGGCAGCTGAGAAATAGCATACTTTTATTTTTATTTTTTTTAATTCAGACTCTTGAGTTGGTCCTAGATCTTTAAGAGGCCCTCCATAAGCTTCACTTTGAAATCTTGCTGGAGTAACCTAGAAGACTGATCTCATTTCAAAAGAAAACAAACTTCACTGAAATTGAAAAGACAAGTCATGAGGCTCAAAGGAGGAATGAACAAGACCGTTGCTTTAATAGCGAAAGAGAGGAAATGACGTCAATTAAGTAGGACCGTTCATGGGGAACCACCCTCCTTTGAGGCATCGCTCTTGGCATGTTTTTCTTACGACACTTTGCAGTTCAGTTATTTCAATATTAAGTTTCACTGAATCACCCTGCTGGATAAGTTCCTTGAGATCAGGACTCGTTTAATTTGTCTTTATCTCGCATTCTTCATCACGTCTCAACTGCCTTTCGGACCATCACCTTCTCTAGCTGGGCTATCACAGTGGCTTCTAGAAGAGCTCCCTGCCTCCCATCTTCTCAGCATCACCTCCTGTCTACAATGCAACAGGATCCAGCCCTGGAACACCCCATCTAGTGCCAGGTTGATCCCCAGGTACCATCCAAATGTCTTCGCTGATTCTGAAGGCCTTGCCAAATCTTGCCCAAGCCAAATACTCTGTCAGTCATGTTTCCCACCATTGCTACTCTTTCCCTGACCCTCTATCCCTGCAGCTCTGTAAAGGAAATCACCAGAATGATGACAGAGCAGGGACCATGTGGTGTGATGGGGTGGCCAGGGTATTGAGTGGTCAGAGAAGGGCTCTTTGAGATGGTGACATTTGTGTTGGGATATTTTGGGGTTGACCATAGAGAGAAGAGAGAATGAGCATAAACTGACATACAGAGACTCAAATCCAAAGGCCCTGGGGGAAGACAGAAGTTGACCTTTTAGAAGGACCTAATGGAGACCGGTGTGCCTGGTGAGGATGGGGGAGATGCAGGAAACAGCTGCAGATTAGGAAGAGGACAGGTCCTGGAGAAACTTTTCCACATTGTCCAAAAGGCCATAACGAGCCCCTGGCTGTGTCTACGATATCTACATTTTGTAAAGATCGTCCTGGGCACTGGGTAGAGTGAAATGGGGTTGGGGGAGGGCGGCGCCAGTTCCCGTCAACTGTTTTTCAAAGTCAACTCTCTGAACACAAGCTGTGTGTAGATAACAGACTCTTTATGTCTCAATAAATTGTGAGAAGAGCCGCAGTGTCTTTCTTTGGGCCTCCATTTTGAAGTCTCCATGGAGTAGGCAAGGGTCAAGACACCTCTTTGGAATTATTATGCAATTTTGGTAATGTTCTGCTAAATAAAGTCACAAATACATTGCTAACACTTGCATTCCAAAAATAATCTGCTCTGTAGCAGACACAGCACTTGGCATTGACAGTGAGAGAGAAACAGAAGGGATTCTTTAGAGTGTAGTAAGCTAGCATCGTTCCTGGTGGCCCATGTTTAAAGCTCTGTTGGTGCCTCATTTTGAGACTCTTAACCAACCATGTATTTTAACACTTGGTAATACTATGACATTGCATTCTTTATATCGGCTTATAATCTACTGTGACCAGAGGAGGTATTTTCAGCAAAGTCATGTATTTTCTCTATATTTCCCAATATAATCTGTGCAGTTGGGTTTTTCTTTCTCATACTAGGCTTCAAGAACTCACTCTCTTTGGTTCTGATGACATTTCTAAAGATATTTATAAATTGGCCTGTTGAATGCCAACAGGTCAGGGATCACTTCAGAGAATTCTATCTCCATGTAATAAAATTTTAAAAAATGGCACTGATTAAGTAGTTCCAGGAGTGGGGTTGACTCTGGAATGTCCACAGTCTTTGATAGGCTTCTTCTCCGTTTTGGCAGAAACCATAGTTAGGAAGTCTATGTTTTTAGAGTGGGACTGTGTTTGGGTTTGGGGACAGACCTGAGATTTGCAAGGACTTTGGAAACTTCTGAGGTTATGTGCCCCACAGTTATAAAATTCTATCTTAGACAAGTAGCCCATTTTTGAGGAGAACACTTAGCCTTCTATTCTCAACCGCATTTGTTGCATTTGGATCCAGCAGGGAAAATTAAAATCTTGTGTTTGTCAGCAGTGAGGCCAGGATGCCTATGGCTCAAGTTTAAATATCCAGGAATCATCCAGTGGTTTGCTTTTATTGTTCATAAAGTCGGCAGAGACAAACCACCTGAGTGGTTCCAGATGTCAAATCAACAAGGCTGTACTTCACAGACCTACATGGAAAAAAGTAAATTTATAGGCTCAAGGAAAGGCTAGGAGGATTGTGCTGTTTCAGGACAAAAAGATACTTTCATTCTTAAAACAGATTAAGCCCAGAATGTCCAGCCCTGCAGATGGTAAGTCTAGGTGACTTTTACCTTCATGAAGGCACTTGAGGCTTCACATGGTACTCCCCTCCCCTCCGCTCTCTTTGTAAAGAAGAAATCCCAGTGATTGACTGGCCAACTCCAGCAGACCGGACTGTTTTAAGATAGCAAGTCTCTCTTAAATTTTAACAGAGTAACTTGAGGGCAGCATGGCAGAGAAAAATTTCTCCACGTTGACTCGAATTCTGGAGAGCATAGAGACATAAATGTGGCTTATGGTTATTAGGATCTGTTCCATCTCACTGGTATTTTGGCAGTGAGGCCTAAGATTGTTCTAGGCACCTTACTTTGTGAGTTGGCTACCCAGGGTAACATTATATGGCGGTAAGTAATATGACTTGCATGGGCATGGGGCCAGGAGGTTGGAATTTGTTGCCATAAATCTTGAAACTGTTGAAGGTGTCTTACGTTCAAGTTTATCTGGCACAGCCCAAAAAGTGAAAGTTCTAATAGCCAGAGTGCCTACATGACTATAATGCATAGCCTTACTGAGTGGTAAAGAATTTTTATGGCTACTGGCAAGAATCCAAGCAGAGAGTCAACTATCTCTCCACAAGATATTTCAGTGGAGTGACCTAAGTTATCCAAGTAAGATTCTGGCTCATAAATCCAGGATTGGAATAATAACATTATTCTGTGTCCCGAATATTACATTACGGTGGCCAGAAGATGGAAGTATCTGTGCTATTTACGTACAGTGCTGGTCCACTGTCAACTGATGAGTCATTGTGATCCAGTGGTCATGCAAGCCAGTGCATTTTGTGCAGTAGCTAAAGTCTAACATTTATTGAGAGGTGATTATGTGTCAAGTACAGTGATAAGTGAGCTTCAAACATTATCTTGTTTGAGCCTCCCAGGTAGTATGGAGGAGGTGCCCTTGACGGATGAGAACCACAAGCACGGACCAGTCAAGCACTTAAGCACATTATCCAAGGTCACAAAGGGATGGACACACCAGCCCCAGGGTCTCGACCGCACGCTGAGCTCCACACTTACGACCTCTTCTAACAAGGATAGAAAACTTAAAAAGATCTTGAGCACTTTGAAATATTAAAAGACATACAAAAGTGTATCCAGAATAATGGAAGGAATCTTCATGCAGCTTCCCTCCGAGCTTAAGAAATAAATACTGCTGGCACGGTTAGACCCAGTCGCCCTGCCCGCCCTCCCTTCCCCAGGGTAACGCCTACCCTGCACCGGACACTGGCCATTCCCACGCATTTGCTTTCTACTTGCACTACAGCAGTGTGTTTCCTTAAGCTACGTCTGCAGTAGGGTTTGGCGTGTCCGTATGAATGGTACATCACGCCTTCTGTGTTCTTTTGCAGTTTTCTTCACTCAATATGGTATTTGATCCAACCAGGTTGATGCAGGTGGCCGTAGCTCTGTTCGCTTTCCCTGTATAAGCCTACACTGTTTGTTTATTTCTTCTCTAAAGGGCATCTTCCCATCAGGCATGTCAGTGACCTTTACAACCACCTTCTGCACTTAGTGGAATTGGTACCGATATCATGATTTTACTGATAAAGAAACTCTGTTCAGCGCCTCCCCCAGGGCCTCTGTCTTAGTTTGAGCTGCTATAACAGAATACCTTAGACCAGGTGGCTAGTAAACTATAGGCCTTTATCTCTCACAGTTCTGGAGGCTGGAAGGCTGGAATTAGGGTGTCAGCATGGTCGGGTTCTAGCGAGAGCCCTCTTCTGGGGTGAGACGGCTGATGTCCTGCATCCTCACATGGCAGAGAGAGAGGGCGATCTCTGGTGTCCCTTTGATGAGAACAGTAATGCCATTCATAAGGACTCCACCCTTATGACCTAATCACCTCCCGAAAACCCCACCTCCGAACACCATTAATTTGGGGGTTAGGATTTCAATATATGAATTTGAGGGCAGGGCAGAGGGGAGAAGAAACTTTTAGTTCATTGAAGCTGCACACCCAGAAAGCGGCAGGGACAACATCTGTACTCAGTTCTGCTGAGTCATGGTCTGGGGCTTTCTCTCCCCTGGACGCTGGCCTTCTCAGACAGCACTCGACGAGTCTATGCTAGCGCCCCATCTTCTAGGGCCTTTTCTGGTTGTCTTTAGGTCCTCTGTTTTTCATTTTGTGGCTAGAACAACTTAGCAAACTTCACCTGGGGCCTGGTCCCCCACCAAGCCGCTTCTCTGAAGCTCTTGAAGGAAGCTGAGGGTGAAGGCAGCAATTAATATCTTATACCCATCAGTTACAGCATCCGAAGGTCACGGTAGCTGTGACGTAATAGTGATAAAGACAGTGCCTGGGGCAGAAAGCGCCCCTTTTATTTTTATTTGTAAGAGACTCTTAAAAATGTGTGCGTGTGCATGTGCGTGTGTGTGTCTTGAAGGAAAGCCCTGGAGGTTGTTTCCACCCAGCCAAGGGCATGAAGGATGAAAAGTAATTACATTTTGTCATGAGGTTTCATACTTGACTCGGGGGGGATTTGTAAATGGACAAATTTGAAAAACAAGAAAGGGCTGAAAACAAGAAGATACCATGTGGCTTTTGTTCTGAGGAGGATGCAGTTTGGTTAATAAAGCGAGAAGCTAATTATTTCCACCTATAACTTCCTTTCCTGGCATCCTTGGCAATGAGGAGCCTTTAGATGCAGAAAGATCGTTACTATTTTGCTTTCCATACAAAGCTCTTCCAGAGGGATAAAGTTGATTATTTGGGGGTGGGAGGGTACATTTTTTAAACGTTTTTTATTGAAAACTTGAGCAAACTGGTAAAATCCAAATAAGAGTATCATTTAATTGTATTGTGTCAATGGCACTTTTCTGGCTTTGACTTAGTAGCACAGTTATGTAAGATGCCACTGGGGGAGGCTGGGTGAAGGGCACTCTCCACTATTTTAGAAACCTCTATGTGAGTTTAAAAAAAATTTTTTTCAATTAAAAAACAAAACAAAACAAAACTTGAGCCGCTCTTTTTGCTCTTGGGATTTTGAGCCGGGCGAACTTCGTCAATAGGCATTTTATAGTATTGTGCTTACAATACATGGGGAATGGGAATTTTGAAACAATATCTAGCAGCCAGTAAATTTGCTGGAAGGTAAGCTTAGTGCTTACGAAAGCATCTTGAGAAGTTTACGATCACCCAGCCTGTTGGAACACACTAGTGAGGCAGTCCAGCTCCCAGACGTTCGATATTTCAGGGTTTCTCAACTGCGGCACTACTGGCATCCTGGAACGCACGCTCCTGTGCTGGAGGGGGCTGTCCTGTGCACAGTCTGATGTCAAGCGGCATTGTGATTTCTACCCACCAGATGCCAGTAGCACCCCACCCCTGCACTTGTGACGACCAAAAGTACCTCCAGACATGCTCACTGTCCCCAGAGGGAGCAAAATTGCCCCTGGGTCAGAATCTCTGCTATACTTAGTAAACCATCTTTTGTCATTCCCTGCTTTTCAAAGAAAATGCAACTTACTGAGTTTATAGCTCACAAGACAGCACTCCTCCTCCTGCCCATCCTTCCACTGACTTCAAAGCACAAACCCCTTGAGCAGAGATGCTGGACTTTTTTTAAAATAATGAATCATTGCACCCCTTCTTTAGTGTCTCGGACATACGCAGTGGTATTGAAACCGAAGTATTGTCTACTCTTAAAAGACTGCCTGAAACAGGTATTTCAGAAGGAGAAATGTATACGTGGCCTCGAAAGAGCAGAGCATCGACAGCGTTGGCAGTAGTACTGAGTGTCCTATAGGGCCCTGATTTCACATGCAAGGCTAATGCATTACATTAAAACATTCACAGGCTTTAGTTTATTTAAGCCTCTGGGGCTAACACAGCACATTTCTAAATATTATGGGTTTTGTAAAGGTGCATGACGAACAAGCAGACGGCCAGTGCACTGGAAAAGTGATAAAAATCAGCCCTGAGCTTAATCACGGCTTTCTTCGGAGTGTATATTTATGTGGTGATGTCAGCACGGTGTCCCGCAACTGGCTGAAGGTCATGCTCTGTGTTCATCTGCACAGGACTTAGAAACCCTCCGACAGTCTGGCTGGAGACAAATGGTGAGCTGAGTCGGAGCATGGCCGCCCCTTCCCTTCCCGGTGGACGCTGTCCCCCAGCAAAGGCACTGAACAAAGCAATCTGTCTTTAAATGAATTCAAAACCACAGCAGCTCCGTCTTGTGCCCACATGAGTTATTTGAGTTATGGAGGCTGGCTCCAGTGTCAAGCCGTGTATGTTGCCTTAATGTATTTATTTAACCCAGGACTGCCACAGAGAAGGCAAACCCACCTCAGCACGCGAAGGTCCACGACAAAGAGAACATTCAGCCCCGATCCAGGGTAACAAGCACATCAGGAACTCTGGGAAGGGAAAGATGTTGCAAGCCCAGCACAATGCTGGGCTTTATTCCCCCTGTGGAGGCAGGCTGGAGCCAGCCGCACTGTAAACTGCTGTTCTCTGAGCAGCCTTGGCGGATGGCGAACGTGGAGGGAGAGGGGGCTGCAGCCCGGCTGCATGGAGGCCTGATGGTGGCGCAGACTCTCCAAGCCCCGGCCATCAGCAGCCTTGTGTTTCCTTTTATGGGCCCGGTATTGGCTGGATGCAGCTTGGTAGCTGCTGCGTAGAAAGATTCTAGAAGCCAGTTACCCACACTCTGATCCACGAGCCCACACAGCATTCTGGCCCAGCTCACCGAGTCCCAGCCCCAGCCGGCCTCACCCACATCTGGGACCAGACTGGGTAGGGGGAGGTACAGGTGGGAAGGACTCCATGCTGGTAAACGCTACCTTCACCCTTCAGAGACCAAGTCCTCTAATTACGGTGACTTTACAGGTGACGCACTCCCAGAGCCAGTCACGGATTAGGCTAATCCTAGCTAATAGTATTCAGTTTGTTTTTTCTTGGTTTGATTTGGCAATTAGGACGCAGGTCAGTGGCTTTGGGTGAAGTTAGAGGCTCTGCTATCATGTGAGACACCCTGTCTCTCCACCCAGTCCAACTGTGAGCCCACCCACAAAAGCTGCTCTATTGGCCAGGAATCTTTCCATTGCAAATGACAGAAATGCAAAGCAAACTAACCTCAACCAAAAATAACTCCACACTCCTGTGCCAGGCACTGTTCTAAGTCCTTTCATATATTCACATCTTCAGTCTTCACAACAACTCTGTGAGGTAAGGCTATCATTAGCCTCATCTTAGAGATAAAGAAACTGAGGCACAAGAAAATGAAGCCTCTCGCCTCCGAGTCACAGGGTTCTTCAGTGATGGAGCTGGGATTTGAACCCAGACAGGCTGGATTCAGTACCCCTGCTCTCCAGTACTGTCCGATACAGCACATGGGACAATGGGTCGGCTCAGAGAACTGGTTTAGATACTGGAGTGACCTACAGGCACGAAGTGAGAGCCACAGGGACTTCACACCACTGGGCTTTCTTTCTGCACATGCCTCCCCGCTCTTGTCTCTGCTTCTGTTTAAATGCTGGTCCCATTCCCTGCTGCAGCATGCAGGCCCTCTCTGAGCATGGGGAACACGGCTTCTCAGAGCCTCAGCTGAGCAGCCCACTAGAAACATGAGCTGCTTCCTTCCAGGATTTATGTATTGATACCTTGCTGGGCTCGGTGAGGACCACCTGGGTTAACCCATCCTCTGGCCAAGCCTAGGTCACCTGCCTCCTGCGATAGATTATAGCCCTGATGGCCCTCATTCCACACCCTTCCCTGGATCCATGCCCCTTTCCATGAAACTTTGCAGTTCTTCCCACATGCATAGATTCTCCATCCCTTGATTCTGAATTTGCTCATGTGATTGCTTTGACCAATGGAATGTTAAGAGGTGTGATGCAGGCTGAGGTTTGGAAAAGCAACTGTCACACTTCTGCTTCCACTCCTGGGGCCCTGCTGTATCGTGAGAGCCTGCGAGCTGGCCTGCTGAAGGCTGAGAGACCTGTGAAGCAGAGCCAAGATGCCCCAGTAGCCCCTACAACAGCAAGGCAACCCCCAGACTTGTGAGAGGACCCAGCCAAGACCACAAGTACTGCTCGGCTGAGCCCAGACTAAATCATCAGCCTGCAGACCCATAAGCTAAACCACTGCTCTGACTCCTCTGCGTTTCTGGTGTGGTTTGTTGCACGGCGGTATTCGCAGTGAGAGGGACAAGGAGTGCTCACTGATGTCCATCAGGACCACGGAGAGTCAGGGATTTGGTGCCCAGAAGAAAGGGGGTGCTCTTAGCAGACAGAGGGCCCAAGGAAGCGTTCTGGGCTGACACAGTTGTAGCTCTAGTCCCAGACAGCTTTTTAAGGATGTTATCTGTTATGCTCTCTGGAGTCCTTTTGTGATAAACAATGTGAATTTCTTTTAGATTTAGAATACAAAACCTTTTGATTTTCACAAGTATTATTTTTCCTTATGAGTAATGTGCATTTGTTTACTGATTACATTTCCCTTTTTGCCTTGACATCCAGGAAGCTCAGGGCCAAAATGGTGGACCAAAATTAGTAAAATTTTGGACCTGAAGATATGCTTTTTTTTATACTAAACCTCCCTCTTTTTTCATCTTTCTATTTTTGCCTCTATTTTCCTTTCTCTCTCTCATTGTTTTGTATGTTTTTTTATTAAACCACCTCAAATCCATATGGGGATGAGCAGTGATATAAAAATGTAATTAATAAAACTAAACATGTTTTTAGTTTCAGGTGAACAGCAATTCAGGATGAACACAAAAGTTGTGGTTGTTAGAACCTTGACATCATGAGAAGTATGATTTAACATGAAACTAGATTATTGAAAATAAATAAGATCTTATAAGAATAGAAATAAACATTAAGATTACAATGAAATTAGCACAGATCAAAAAGTCTGATAACTCATCTTGACAGTAAGGGTGCAAATTGGGACAACTTCTGTGGAGAGCAACTTGACAATGTCTGTCTTAAAATGCATATTTTCTTTGACTCAGCACTTTTAGGAATTTATTTCATTTAACTTTATTTATTACAATTAATAAATTTGACTTTTAAATTTGAAAAGTAAAATTAGTTTATTTAAATTTCACTTTTAGGAATTTCTCTCACAGCTGCATGGTAGATGTGCAAAATGATACAAGAATACTCACTGGGCTTTTTAGTGGTAAAAGGAACATCTGGAAACAGCCTAAATATTACCTTAATGGGGACTTGTTAAAATATGGTACAGTCCATAAAACAGAACAATAAGTAGCCATTTAAACCTGAGAATATTATCTACGTGATAACGTGAAAAGGTCTTCAGGATTTAGTATTAAATGAACAAAGAAAAGTGTTAAACAGTGTATATACACTATCTTCTGAGGCGGGGACAGGTGGACGTGGGTGTACATAGAAGCCCACATTTATATGCTTGTGTCTGGAAATAAATACAAGAAAGCCAGGGACACTACTTATTCTAGGGATGAAAGCTTAGTTGACTGAAGCCAGGGATCAGAGGCTTACTTTTGACTTTATACCCTTCTGTGATTTTTAAATTTTGTCCCATATTTTATGTAGCCTAGTTAAAGAAAATAATGAGGGAAAAATTAAATGATTTCTTACTGGCTTGTTGCATAAGGAATGACCACAATTACTTCTTAATGTGAGGGAAGAAAAAGAATCTAACCCCTCTAGCAATTTCCCATGTTAAGGCAATTGTGCCATATATTAAATTACATTTCAATGACCTGAAAGAATTAATGAATATCCACGCCTCCCAAAGCACAGCTGTGGCCCATGGAACACAGATTTATATACGGCACCCATTGTTACTCTAGACATCACATCAATCCAATTTAACAACCATTTACCGAGGGGCTCTCATCATTCAGGCCTTTCGTCAGGAGCTGGAAACAAAAATACTCGTAAGACTCTGTCTTTGTCCTTAAGATAGTCACACACACAATTAATACACCGTGATGAATTCTAGGTTGCTTGAAGGCAGGGGCTGTTGAAGTTATCTTTGTATCTCTAACATCAAGTGTACAGTAAACACTTCCAGAATGTCAGGGGAATGAATGAATGAATGAATGAATGAATGAATGAATGAATGAATGAATGAATGAAGGGAGTGCTGCACTGGGTGTAGACAAAGCAGACAGCTCTAGGGAGGGAGATAACTAAGAAACATTAAATTGAGCATTGAGGAATTACTCAAATCCACAGCCTCATTACCTGGCATTAAGACTATCACAAAAGGTGTCCGCGCAAAAGCTTACTCATTATTGACATGAATGATATTTAGTGGGTCAGCAGCTGTACAGCTTCATGGTTTTCTGGAAAAGCATGAACCATGGGACCAGAAAGACCTGTGTTAGAAACTCAAATCCACCATTTATCACCTAAATGACCATGGGTAACTTAACCTTTCTGAGCCTTAGCCCTCTCATTTATAACGTGGAAATAATCTTACTTAACTTGCGGGTTAATAGTGAGATGTTAAGGATCATTGATTCATTTATTCATTCACTGAAAAAATAGGGAGCAATTCGTGGGTGCCTGGCACTGGGCTAGGCGCTGATGAATGCACTACAAAGGTGAGCCCAGTGGTTAAACCCAGTAGGTATTAACGTGTGGAATGTCTTGGGATGATTAATATCACTTGGTAACAGGCCAGTCCTTCTGCCCTCAAATCCAGAGGAATGAGGGAAGAGTAACAGAACACTGCTGTTGGTGTGACATGGATGGAAGGTGAGTAGGATAAGTTCCCTTCTGGCTCAGTAAGTTCAGAGTTACTCAAACAGAGAGGATTCAGACTCCAGTTAACAGAGTCTACCAGGGCCTTTGGCAGGAATCTCATGTTCTTGGTGTACGATGTGTGATTTTTTTTCCTCAAAGGTAATGGGGGATCATCAAAGGAAAAAATGGAACCAGGGGTAGATGATCATGCTCAGTAGCCCCTAAACAGCTTTTAAGCCCGACTCCCCCCATCTCTTCACCTGGAGAGGAGACAAGGACTCACCCGCCTCTGAGCCAAGGAGGCTCTGAGCACAAACAGGTTAAGCTATTTGCTGACCATTTGTGTTGGGGCTGAGAAGATGGAGAGTGGCTAGAATTAGAAGGGACGTGGGACACAGTTGCAGCAGAAGAGTTGAAGGGCAGAAGTTCTGGTGGGGGATAGAAGGGAGAGTGTCTGAAGGGTGCACCCTCCCAGCCATGGGAAGTCCTCTGAGAGGACACCTTGAAGGAAGAGGAAGGTGGGTGAGACCTTCCTCTGTGTTGTGAATGGAGGCAAGATAGGTAGACCAGGAGGCATCATGTTTGATTGAGTCTAACCTCAGTCCCAACCAATGTTGTAGGTTTGGATGAATTACTGTAGACACTAAATAAGGACCTGTTTGCAACTTCAGTGTGCTTGCATGCATGTACATGCATGTGCTTCAGTAAATGTGAAATAGATAGTGATACTCAATGTCCAGGAGAAGAGTTTCCACGCCCACAGAGATCTCTCCAGATGGGCTACAAGGCTGCAAGGAGACCCACATGCAGACGCCTCTCAGTGATGAGATGCGGAGCTAAGATGAGGGATTTAGCACAGGGGCAAGGATGACAGAAGCCAGCATTGCTCCCCAGTCTTGTCTCCTCCATCTGCCCCCGTGATGAATCTCCCTCCTTACTCCTGTACCTTTCTACAGGCTGCACCTTCTGTCTTAAACATTTTGCTAACTCCTTTGTGTTCTTCAAAGTTCTAATTGGGGTTACCGCCTCCAAAAAGCCATTTTGGGCCATCACTTCCTTGACCTCCCCATGCTGGTCCCCCAGAGTCTTGAGCATTCTGACCTTACCACTGGGTCTTCAAGTCTTTGACTTCTCTGCCCCCTGTGCTGGACTGTGGGCTCAAATACACGGCTCTTGTATTGTCAAATCCCCAGGACCTGTGGCAGTATTTGGCACATAATAAGATCTCAAGAAAACGTTGGGTGAGTGAAGGAACCAGGCACTGGATAAATTTGGAAAACTCACCCACTGTGGGGAAAATTGTCATTTTTAATCAGGTTCTTTTTCAAGGAGTTTAATGTGTTCCACTGAGGTGACAGACCAGAGTCCACACTCTACCTTGTCCAGGATGTAAATGACAGAGCAGAGGAATCGTCCTAGGCTGCCAAGGACACAGGGAGTGATGATAAAGAAGGGGCAGAGCCAGAAGGAGTCCATGGAGTAATCGGTGGCTTTATGAGTGTTTCCAACATTTTCAAATGCCAATTCCAAATACTGGACGCGGCCTCTTTGGAAGGGTTCTTGAAAAGCGTTTTTTCAGTGAGAGAGCAGTTAATGGAGCTGGAAACACAGGACTTCACTGACAGGAAGTGGCTTTTCTTTGTTTTGGGTTTTGTTTTTTTTTTTTCTCTATCTTTGAAGAATGGAAAACCTAACCTCCCTCCTCTAGAAGGTTTACAAACAGATGTGGCTCTTACAGCACATCCACAGCCGCTGTCCCCCAGCCAGCCTCTGGTGGCCTATAAGGAACAACTTCTCCCCTCCAAGGGCAGAAATCCAGTTTCCTGCATGAAGTCATTGCTTCACAATGAGTTCTCAAGCTCTTTGTTTTTTAAACAGCTGGTTCCAACCTTGTACTTGCATCAAAACGTAACATTATGTAGCAATTATTAGCATTTCACATTGGATACATGCAAACAGTGGGGTCAAGCCCACAGGCCTTCTTGTTCTGGTCATCAGCTCTGCTGAGCCAAGAGAAGCCGGGCAAAGGTGGTGCAGAGATGCTCTGATGAAAGGAGGGAGAGGTTTTGTTCTTAGATGGTTTTGGCAAAACAAAACTTCAGGGCAAGGACCCCCATGGAAGGTTCTAGAAGGCTGATCGGGAAAAGCCCTGCCTTGAGAAGACTAGATTCCCTTAGGTGACCAGTCACCTGGAAGATGAGTCTTGTAATGCCACCAAGGCTACCAGATTTAGAAAGCAGAGATAAAAATGGAATCAGGCTAAATCTTGCCAAAATCAATCTGAAGGAAATACAGTGTTGTCAGTTATTGATAACAAGGGAAGAAACATGGCATTTAGCATTGGCAGGTTTAGTTTCAAATCTCCAGTTCATCAACAGAACTGTATGACTTCAGTCAAGTTATTTAACAAGACAGAGTCTCCTCCAGAGTTTACAGCACTAACTCTGAAACCTCCCATAGTGAGTTGATGTGAGGACTCAAGAGAACACAGAGAGTGCTCTCAGCCCGGTGCCTAGCACAGCAAAGATACAGTATCAACAGTGATCTTAGTAATAGTAATGTAGCCTTTCACTTTGCAAAACTCTCTTTTCAAGTAACTGGGAGAAACAGAAAGCGGCAGCAGGCAAGATAAAAATGATGACAGGGCCAAGGTAATGAAATCTCATTTTATTAAGGAAATGACAAGGTGCATGTGGCCTGGTCCAGTACCTTCTTCTTTGTGCGCTCTTGCCAGGATCGTATACTTTTTCATGTGTTGACTAAGGTGGAGCTAAAGGTCTCTTCATATTCATAGCCCAAGAAAACTGGATCATTTCACTGTCAGATGGAAGAGCCGACTGCTCAGAAGGGAGGCTGATTTGATCCATACTCCCTGAGGCCCCAACTTCCCGAGGGAATTCCATTCCATTCCTTTCTTCCCAGTGCACGGAGCTTGGGCCACACAATCGGACTATCTTTTGGCACCTGAGAGATGCCTGAGGAGCAGGTGTATCTGCTTAACATCCAACCTGTTTTTATTGCCAATCCCAATGACACAAGTGGGTTCAACTGGTCATGATCTTAGTGGAGTCGGAGTTTGTCATTGTTCCAAGAATACAGTTTCACAACAGTCATAAAATGAGGACTCTGTTTAGCCCAAGGATATGGAATTGGGGTGAGACGCTCCAGCTGTGAAACAAAGAATGATAAACTTTTCAGCAAATTGGCAAGAGTATTGTTATATCAATCTTTTGTCTTCTTGGGGAGGTCATAAAAGACATCCAAGACGCCGTGCTTGAGTTACAATGAAATGAAGATCGTCCATTCCCTTTTCCCTGCCTCAGGGGTGCCTTCTCCAAGCTCCCAATGACACTCAGACAATTAATTCTTGGACAGTTTAGAAAGGGCATTTAATGAAATCCTTTTCATCTGAAATGCCAAAAGCACAAACCGAAGGTTATTAGCAATACATCAGTGGTCTAGAATTCTGAGAACCAATTGTTCATTGCCAAGCTCAGTCTTGATTGAGGACAAACCAATACAGCCATCTCTACTGTGGCCATGAAAATAAAGACCCCCCCCTCCCCAAACTATACTCCAGGAGGGAGAGGAATGGACCCAAAACAGCTGACAAAGAGCATCTTTCATTCATTGCCACCCAGTACTTCCCATCAGAAAATAACTCCTTCTCTGGCTCTCAGTCCTTATGGTTCTGAGGACTCACACTTGGACCCTGATTGAGGAGGCTGAGTGATCCAGGCTTAAACCAATCAGCACGTTGTATTTTCCCTAGCCACTCTGATTGGTTGAGAGATGGCCATGTCACTCAAACAGGGTCAGCGAGATGAGATTTTTATCAGGAATTCTGGGGAAATCTCAATGGCTCTGAAGTAAGAGGAATGTGAGAAACTTGTAAGCTCTGGGGTTACTGCAGGAGGAAGCTCATGGTGCAGGAGGAAGCTCATGGTCCAGGAGGAGCCAAGTAGTGACCTAAGAGACAGAGGAAACAAGGTCTGAGGGTCGTCACCTGAGCCCCGCCTTAAGCCTGCCCTTCAGTGACTCATCAACTTTCCTTTTCTGCTTCAGCTACTGTGGGTAGGATTTTTGCCACTTACACCCCTTTATTGCCCCATTGTCTCAACTTTTACTTCTGCATCATGCCTTCTTACTTTTTTTCCTCATTTTAAAAGCAATACATATTTATCTTAGCAAATCTCATAAACACAAAAAAAAAAGAAAACAAAGTAACTATCCCAAGACCGCACAGCTCTTGGGTGGCTGAGCCATGAGGCTGGTCCAGCCTGGCAAGTGTTAGCAGCTGTGTTCCTAACTCTACAATCCACTTTTGGCCTCTCATAGATCTAGGCATTTTAATGTAGATCCTTCAGTCTTTTCCTTCCTTTGAAGTATTTTTTTTCTAATGAACATATATACTTATAGTTTTGTAAAGCTGGGATAATATTACAAACACCATTTTTGTGTGTGTATATATATATATTTTTTTTACTTGGTAATATATCATGGACATTTCTCCAAGTCATTAACTATTTCATAGAAACATTTTTAATGGCTGTGTAATATTTCATTTGAATTGCTGACATCATAATTTATTTAAACATTCTCATAGTATTGGCCCTTGTTGTGCTCCACATTATTTTCTATTTAAAAAAGCAAATACTAACATTGTAAATCAACTACCCTTCAATAAAAAATAAAATTAAAAATTTTAAAATAAATAATAAAAAAAGCAAATAGGTAGAACAAAGTTGTTAAGGCATACAGTATCTGTATGATACTACACTGGTGGGTACATGTCATATATTTGTCAAAACCCATAGAATGTACCACACAAAGAGTGAACCCTAATGTAAACTATGGACTTTAGTTAATAATAATGTCTTAATACTGCATCATCAATGGTAACAAATATGCTATATTAGTGAAAGATGTTAATAGGGGAAACTGGAGGTGAGGGGTATCTAGGAATGCTGTTCTGCTCCATTTTGCCTTAAACCTAAGGTTTCTCCAAAAAAAAAATTTTGTTCAGTAGAAACAATTAGTTAATTAACAGTATAAGTGAACAAGCAAACCAAAAGCAATGTAATATAAGTTTTCACCAGTTCTAATTACAGTTGACCCTTGAACAACACAAGTTTGAACTGTGTGGGTCCATTTACAGGAGGATTTTTTTCAATAAATACATACTATAGCACTATATTTGCTGCAACTGGTTGAATCTGTGGATACAGAAAACCACGGATACTGAAGAACCGGGGATGAGGAGGGCTGACTGTGAAGCTACTTATATTATGATTTTTGACTGTGGGGAGTGTGGGCACCCCTAGATCCTGCCTTGATCAAGGATCAATTGTATTTTCTTACAATGGACTCCTAGGGATGGAATTACTAAAACAAAGGTTAAGATATTTTAGACATATCACTGTAGTTTCTTTTCAGGAAAAAAAAAAAGTACCACTTTACAGACGACCCCCCCCCCAACATATGAGAGGATCCAGTTTATTAGATCCTTGTCCCTGCAGAAAGTTGAGTTTTTCAGTCTTTGTAAATTTAATAGGAAAACATAATGCCTAATTCTAATTTGCCTGTCTTTGACTATTAACTGTTCAAACTAAAACTGTATGATACAGGTTGATGATACAGAACAAATACTTCAAAAGTAGAATTCAGTTGCTTAAAAAGGTGGCATCACAAACCAGTGGAAAAAAAGAATGATTCCTCAGGACAAAGTGAGGTGAAGTGAAACCCACACCTCATACCTTCTCCAGTGGTCTTCAAATGTGAGTGTGCATCCAAGTCCCCCAGCGGGCTTCTTGAAACACAGACTTGGAGTCAGCCCCAGTCACTGATTCAGTAGGTCTAGGGTAGGGCTCAAGACTCTGTATTTCTACCAAGGGATCAGGTGACACTGCTGTCATGGTCTCCAGGAACCACACTTTGAGAATCAGTTCCTTGTACGATAAACTCCAGATCAACAAGCGGGGTGAGTGAAAAGATACATCACATCCTACATGTCTCTCAATTCTTGACAGATCAAGAAGGTAAAATTTACATGTAGATAAAAATTAATTTAAAATAGTAAATTATAAAAATATAATTACATAGCTCTTAGTACAATTAATAATATATGTTCATATTAAATAAGGTATAAAATACGTAATGTGATACGTGCATATCACATACATGTTATATTATTATATTAGAGAATGTATGTTCTTTTCACATATTTATGAAATAATTATAGATCTTAACTGTATACTAGGCATAAAGTCCACATCATACCATAAAGGCAACCTCAACATATTTTTAATAGTAGGAAGAGGATAGATGACATTTTCTGACCAAAATGCAATAAAGCTAGATACATAAGTAGAAACAAAACCCAGTAACTTCCCAGCCACTGGGGAAATATGCCTCTCTCAATACTTATTTGCTAAAACAACAATAATAAGAACGCTGCTCACCAAAATGCATGAGTTGAAGTCAAAGTTGGGGAAAATCTTGGAGCTGTAAATTCTCTCATTACTAACAAAAAAGGGTGATCTCGAACAATGAATCACAAAACTCAAAAATTGAGGAAAAGAAAATCAAACCTAACGCAGAAGGAATAAACGTAAAAAAGCAAGAAACTGGATTTAAACTAGAAAACCTGTAAGCAGTAAAACTGATTAATTAACTCAAGAGCTATGAAAAACGTAGAAAGAGAAGTCATAATCTACCTTAATCAAATAAGGGAAAAGAGTACAAAAATTCAAATATCCAAAATTAGACAAAAGGGCAGATACAGATACAGAGGAAAGGTTTTAAAGTATTAAAGACTACTTTGTAAAACTGTGGAAATAAATTTTAAACTTGGATGATACAGCCAATCATTCTAGATAGAATAAATTGCTTTTATCAAGAAGAAATGGGAAACCTAAAATAAATTGTGAGACAATTATGAAAGCAGCCAGGCCTGTACAGACCCTATGGCTCAAACCATAAAAGAATAGATATCACAGAAATTATTTAAATTGTTCCATAACTCAGAGAAAGAAAGAGTGCTTCTCAACACTTGTATTGTTTTTTATAAAGCCGGCGAAACACTGTAACAAAACCTATTAAAGGCATACTCCAAAGAAAACCATAGACCCCATTTCACTAATAAATTCTAAACAAAATATTAGCAAGTAGAATCCATCAATACGAGTGGGTCGTTACCCTCACTCACACATAACATCTGTCCAAGCCTGCACAATCAACCAAAACAAAAGGTGTAAGTATTGGAAAGAAGCAAGCAAAATTGTCATTATTTGATTTTGTACCAGAGAAGACTCAAGAGAATAAACTGAGAAAACTCTTAGAAACAGTGGTAATATGACTCCAGTTCCAAAACAAATACACACAAAAGTAATACTTTTCACACTAACAGTAATCACTTAGAAAGCATAATGAATAAAAATTTCTATTCACAATAGCTATTTATATATAATAACTAATAAGATATGCTCTATGGAGAAAACAAGAAACCGTATTGCTGGAAATTAAAGGAGATTTGATAAAGTGGAGAGATGTACCTTTTACATACACTATCTTAACTTTTCAAAAAAGGGGATAAAACAATTATTAGTTTTTGAGCTGTAAGGCAACTATAAAATTCCTCTTGGAGAGAAAACTGATTTTTGTTTTGTTTTGTTTTGTTTTGTTTTCAGTCAAGCACCTGGATAGGATGGTATTATTTTGGAAGGGTAAGTCTCGTCCTTGCAGTCAGACTAGAATTAAGACAGTGAGATTGGGATGGAGGTGAGTAAACTAGGAATGAAGGGAAGAGATCAAAGTAAGGAAACAGTGGGAACTTAACGAGAGAGTGAGGACCTTCTTCCTGTAAGAGAACAAATGGAAGGAGTTTTAAGAGTAAACACGTGTAGTATTTAGAGTCGTTCATTGTGCTTCATCATAATGCAGCCCATTTGCATGGTCCCCAAACCTTTGATGATGATGATGATGATGATGGTGGTGGTGGTGGTGTTGGTGATGATGATGATGATGGTAGGAACTCATATTTACTGAGCACCTACTTTCTGGGCAAAGCCCTAAGCGCTGTAACTGTGTATGTCATTTAACTAGCGTAAAAATCCTGTTTTCCATTATGGATGAGGAAGTCAGGCAGAGAGAAGTTAAGCAACTTGACTAAGTACACAGCTTGCAAGTGGCGTCCAGCGGTTTACCCAGACATTCTGACTCCAGGACTCAGACTGTAACGCTACCCTGAAGTTGCCTATCTAGTGCATTCATGGCCTTGAGTTAGTGCCAGGGAAAAGATGGGACGGTCTCCAGCAGGGTGCTGTGGACCGGAGAAAGGACAGATGTGCCAAGGTTAGAACCAGAGCAGACATCAAGAATTCCGTGGAAACAGGGAAAATGGGACTGGCTCCGGGAAAAATAAACACCAGCCCCCTCCACTGCCCTGAAATCCCAGAGAGACTGAGAAGCATGTTGGGACTTCTATCAGGTGTGAGATGGGGTGTTGAGACAATTTTATTACCTCTTAAAGTAAACGATTACTTCAGCTGGCTGGATAACTCAGATTCAAGCAAGAGGCTGAAATATGGCTTATAATTATTAAAATGCCAATGCTCCCTGAGTGAATCTGTAAAAATAAATCCAAGTACTCCCAAATTCGAATGGGATTTTTTAACTTGCCCAAATTATTCAAAATGTATTTAATAGAATAAACTTATACAAATCTCCAAGAAAGAGCTAAAAAAGAATGATAATCAAGGAAAACTTAACTCATGAAATAATAAAACACCCTTTGAAGACGGCTGAATTAACAGAGCATATATTTCAAATCAGAAACTAGTCAGTAACTAACATTTGAACAAACAACTAAACATTTTTAAGAAACTAGATCCCTCTCTACATCCAACATCAAATAAAATTTCCAATGAACTAAAGATTTAAATATAAAAAATTAACTCAAAAGCACTAGAAGAAAATATGGGTTAATAATCTTGGGGTGGCAAAGAGCATTCTAAGTTTGGCATAACCTGCAGCTAACTTTCTAATCACCAAAAAAGGGAAAAGAGGATGGCCTGATTATTTAAACTTCCAGATTGGGTCAGATACCTAACTGAGCACTTGCAACTGTTTCCAGTTCCACACCAAATCTCATGAAATGTAGAAAAATATATTCCTGAATAATAAAATCATGGCTGGTTTGAATAAGAAGAAGGCTATTGACACACAAGAAATTTTTTAAAACTCCTTTAAAAATCCAGATGGATCAGATCAACATAGGGAGGGAAGGGGAAGTGGGGAAGACTGCAGGAGACCCATTCCTCAGACAGTTGTAGCAAAAACTTTCTTGAATGAGGGAGAGTTTGGAGGTTGCTGAGAGCCCAGAGTGAATGGCCGTGATAAGGAGAGCCTGGGGCTATCGCTTATATGTGGTTAATTGAGGTCCTGTTTTCAAGTACTGACATGCAGATAAAAGCAGTGGGTAGACATTGGGTCAGAGCACAAGGCAGAGTCCACGTAGCCACTGACCCCAAAGAGCAGAGGGAGCAACGTCTCAGGAAATAAAGGTGGTGGATCAAACACCTGCATTTTCTTATTCTCCCTTCCAGACTCCTCTAAAACAATTATAAAGAGATTTTGTTTTTTCTTAACAGATAAACCCACAAGGCCAAACAGACTGGGAAAAAGAACAACTATAACAAAATTTGAGATGCTGAAAAGCAGATGGACCAGTGGTGACTGGCTCCTCCAGGGAATCAGGGAAGCCACGAAGCAACCTGATTTACAGGGTAAAACTACCCAAAGGCATAGAGCTTGGCAGCATCAGGTACCTCTGGAGTAGGTAGTGGGAAAAAAAGAAAAGATGTTTAAGAAGTTGGTTCCCTTGACCCATCACCACCACCACCACCACCACCACCCAGGCAGAAATGCAGAGCCCCAGCCAGAGGGATGAAAAGTCGGGGAGCTTCAGTGACAGTTGAGGGCTAGGGTGACATTCAGGGGTGTAAGTGAACTTACACCTAACTGAATGCTGAAATGGAATCAGTCCCCAGAATTGTGGCAGATAGAGCTACATCCTTCAGGTGAGAGACGGAAGACCCTTCTCCAGGGAATGCAATCAGCCCAAGAGGAAGACCTGGTCATCTTGCAAGAAGCCTGTGGTTTACAAACCACACCCTCAGGTTCAGAGCTTCCAATCAACATATTTTTCCTATTCCCAGAATAGTGATCTGTCTCATGGCTGTCCTCCCGCAGCACTGAGCAGCTCCTAACCCTCTCTCCTCCCCGGCCGGGGATGAGCCCGGCCCTGCTGCTGGCTGGCACTGCTCTGTGGGGAGTTCTTGGCTACCTCCCACCTTGCTGCTGAGCATCTTTGTGAAACAAATACAGCTGAGAATCATGTGCCAAGTTCTCCAGGAGAGGCTGCAGCAGGTGGTATCCAGGGAGGCAATGTGGTATAGTGGTTAGTACAGGCTCTTGGAATCAGACAGGCCTGGGTCCACATCCCAGCACTGCCCTGCCAAGTCATGAACCTCGGGCAAGTCACTTAGCCTCTCAGTGCCTCCATTTGCCATCTGTAAAACTGGAGGGAAAAAAAAAGCACTTGCCTCCCACTCTCCCCACATCCCCATTTGGTGATAGTGAGAATTACACAGTGTTTACCCTCAGCCCAGAGTCTGGCCTGTAAAAGCGCAATCATTGTTTTCTTAAAATGATCAAAACCTTAAGGCATGCAATTAGACCGAGGCCGCCATTCAAATGCCAGGAGCAAAGAATACACAAGTTGGACCACCTCCTGAATCAGAACACATGCCCCATCCCAGGCAGTCCTCACTTGTTGTTTTGATTTTTTTCCATTAGAGATTTTAGAACGTCATAAAAATAGAAGCATTTTTTGGTTTTGGAAGAGAAGTTTTCTCTTTAATTTGGGAGAAACTGAATTATCAATTTTTTGTTTTATGGTTTATGCTTTTGGTGTCCTCAAGTTCGCAAAGATTTTCTTCTATGATTTTAGAAGTTTATATTTTTAGTTTTTATGTTTACACCTACAATCCATTTAATGTCAATTTTTGTATATGAAATCAAATAACGGCTGAGGTCAGCATCATTTGTTGAAAAGACTCTCATTTCCCCTTGAATTACCTTGGCACGCGTCATCAAACAATTGACCATGTGTGTGTGACCTCATTTCTGGACTCCCTGCTCTGTTCCATGGGTCTCCAAGTCTAATACAACACTGTCTAGATTACTGTGGCTTTATACTAAGTTTTGAAATCAGGCAGCAGAGTTCTTCAGGATGTAGCCCTTTTCCAAAATGGTTTTGTCCAAATCATCTTTTTAATTCCCCACTTTAATTGTGAGAGGAAAACCAAGTTTTATCAGACATATGAAAAGAATCTCTAACAAGAAAATTAAAAATCAAAATAAAGAAACCACAAGGGCACATTAAAGGAAATAGAGACCTTGCATGCGAGGAGGGGAAAGCTTCAAAAGAAGTATCGTTAATATCCTCAGATGTAAGGGAAGATGTTGAATCTACGAACAACAACAACAAAAGAATGAAATTAAAAGAAATTTCAGAAAATGGAAGTGGGGGCAAGCACTTCAAACGTTATCTTTATCAAGCACACAGAGGACAACTTCGCACTCATCCACTCTAGATATTTGTTAAGCACCTGCTGTATGTGGAACACAACACTGGTCAAAGGGGATGAATAAGACTATAGGATGCTTGAACAGGAAGACCTTAGAGAGCCCCGTCATCAGGTTCCAGATAGAGAACTGAAAGCTCAGCGATGTCGAAAGCTTTGCCCAAGGTCACACAAGAGTTGGCGGCAAAGCCAAAGCCAAAATCCAGGGCTCTTGACGTACTCATTGTTATAAGTGGCTTATTTCATTGCACTGATTGTAATCTTGTCTTTTAAAAGCACAGTGGAATAAAAGGTAATCTGATATGAAAAAGAAAACAATTCTGTTAGTAAAAAGGTAGGGGGCAATTTTTTAAGAAATAGTACTTGGTATGATTTGGGTTTCTTGCAAAATGTCTTGGGGAGATTATTGTTCTGCCGCTGGAAAGGATATTCTGTGTATATAGGGACTTGAGTATTTACTTTTTCAAATCTTAACTTTCTTAAAGGAGAGGTGAAACTTCACAAACATCAAGAAATTCGATATCAGGAAGGAATTCGAACTGCTCGTGGCCCCCCTCACCACTTGGAAATGGAACACTCCTTACGATCTGAGGATCCCTTGCTCAGAAGCGTTGTTGCACGGAATCCTATAGAGAATTCCTAGTCATTACCTTCCTGTACTTCCATATGGAGTGTTGGATGGGGGGCTGCAAGGTGGGAGGTTGAGGGTGATCCGTTATTCACAGAGGAAAGCCATTCTGCTCTGAATCGTTGATGCTTCTCTTAGTCTGAATTGAATTCAGCCTCACCTTGGAAGGACCTAGAGCAGAACGCCTTTGCTGGGATAGGCACACTTTCATTTTTACCTGCACAATAGAAGAAAAACGCAAGAGATTCCCGAATCAGATTCTAAGAGATGAGATGGTACCAATCTCATGGGTCAGTCTATCTATCTATCCACCATGTAGCTATCTATTTAAAGAGGTTGGATTTCTCGTGGGCTTCTCTCCATAATCACTCCTCTTGCCTCCTTCCCTGCTGTGGTCTGAGCTGCACATGCAGTTTTATGCCACTTCCACTCAACATGCAGTTGTGGCCATGCTGCATTGTCTTCCTTAAAGCTTCCCACTCTTTGGTTGGAAGGCATTGGTTCTGGTTTCCTAGAAAACTAGGGCCTCTGCTAATGGTCAAGTTCTTGATAGCTGAGCTCTCTCGTAAATGATGGAAGAAGGAGGGATTGGGGGAGTGGAAGCCCTTCTACAGATCTAGGAGATAAGGCTTTGGGTTGTCCTGGTTGAGCCCAGTCTACTAACTGGGTGTCTGTTGCATAGAATAAACTGTCAATGTTAGTTTTCCTTGTTTGTTTAACCTTTTCTTCCAGCCACATCACTCTGTTCCTGTCCTCCAGAGACACTTGGCATATCCTCACCTTCCCCTATAGGCTTGCTTCCCTGCTTTCCATGTCCCAGACTCAGTGGGGTACTCAGTTTCCCGACCCCACCATGCACACTCTTACCTTTGAGCCTTGTGCATGCTGTTCCCTCCATCTGGAACATGCTTCATGGTCCTCTTTGCTTGGAGTGGCATTCCCTGACCCTCATTACCCACAGGGAGACTTGGTCCTCCTGCTCTGTGCTTTCACAATGCAAGATTCCAGACTAGTAACCTCCAGACTACTTATAACATTGTACTTGGTCAGCATCTTCCTGTGTTGAGACCATGACCCCCTCCAGAGCGGGAGCTTCTTGGAGCTGGGGACTTTTTCATCAATTCTTTTGTATCTCCAGTGCTGCCACATATAAAGCTCCATTTTAAAGTAAATAAGAGCATGATTGTCAAGAAATAACAGTGTAGCCTAGGAGCTGTTCATAGGGGTTTCCTCTTCAGTTGAGTTATTTTCGGAAATTTTCTGACTTTAAGGGATCTGTCTTTAACAAATTCTGGAGATATTTCTATCTCCAATCATTGTCAGTTACCCAGAATTTCACTAATTTCTCATCATCTGAGCAAAGGGAGGGACTTACTATAAGCACCCGCCTTACATTGAATGTTCAGAGTCATAAATGTGTCTACTTTATTTAACCTTTATTTAACCTACAGTAGATTAACTATGTGCATAGAAGTACACTTGGAGTCTTTCATGTATCCTGTGAGAAAAGAGTGGCCATGATAATTCTGTTATTGACACAGGGGTCAGATTTTCTTTGCCATATGGGCTACTGGAAACTTGTAACAGAACTAAATATTGTTCCATTGAGCCAGTTGGCTCAGGCACCATCGTACTTCAGGTTGAATAATCTACTTGTACAACGCACAAAATCAGACAGTAACAAGGATGTGCTTTAAACACAGCAAACCTCAAACCCCAAGTTATTAAAATGAAGAGGGAGTCTTCAGAGTTTCCCTCCCCACCGCCTCTCCTCTGCTCACCCAGGATAATCCTGTTGTTGGCATCCGACTGTGGGGCTGGTGTGGAGAAAGTCTTGGGAAACCAGTGGAGAGAGAGAGGTGCTCCAGAAACCTGGTAGGATGGATTTGGGGAGCTGGTGACAGACATGCCAGCAGAAGATATTGTTGCTGACTCGAAATTTGGATTCCCTTCCCAGTTTTGAGAAGCCCAGGTAGGGTTTGGAATTCCTTTTTAATTACTTTTTTGGCCGTAAGACTATGGTCCTTTGAATGCAATGCTGTCCACGTGGGTCCCTGGGATTTAGAAGGGTTACCGAAACAACGCTGCTCCAGGCTGGGCTGGTTTGCGGTGCTTATCTGCCTAAACATGCCCACTGGACGCTGTGCATTTTCTTAAAGGAAGATAATTACTGTGAGAAAGAAAAGGAAGTAGGAAGTGACACGTAATCTATAAAATAGTTTCTGAGAAGAAATATATTCCTCCTTGGCACAAATGAAAGGATCTTTTTTGTTGCCAGAAGAAAGTCAAGGCTAGTTTTCAGGGCTGTGAAAACCTCAAAGTTTTGCCTGGAGGAATTTCCTCCTACAAGAGAATTTTGAAAATCTTGACTTTGATCTGCCTTGTTTGATCCATGGAAAGCGATATCGGGACTATCTCAGGGTTCAGCCAAGTGCCCCCATTAACCTGCCATCAAC
Source organism: Camelus ferus (assembly GCF_009834535.1). NCBI lineage: Eukaryota > Metazoa > Chordata > Mammalia > Artiodactyla > Camelidae > Camelus > Camelus ferus. The sequence goes on from NC_045706.1 coordinate 9,900,871, forward strand.
GGGAAATGGTCACTTCTGCTCATTTAAAATAAGACAGAAGCCTCCAGAGGCATCTCATGTGTCCTAAACGGTCCCATGTGGTGGACACAAAACTATTCTCAGTAAACCAAATAATCCAGCTGGTATTCAGAAGTCCATACTAACACTGGTGGAGACCAGGGGTATATCCTGTGCTTGGCAGAAATCTGGTACAGGGGGCAGGCACTAGGCCACCTCCACCCCCTAGATCTCAGCTGCATTCATTGATTGTAGAATCTGTTTTATATCGTGGGCCAGCATGTAAGATGTCATTTGAACTAAGATTCCTATGTCTAAAAAAAAAAAAAAAAAGGAAAGCCACTTGTAGCCCACCCATAGCTACAAATGGGCTCTGTTTCTGAACAATGTGTAAGCCAGTTACTTGGAATTCAGAGCACATTCCCCTCCCCCAGAAATAATAGTAAAGATTGTAGGCAGGATCCTAAACTGGTCCGTAGGTCCCAGGGCCATTACCCACTGTGTCCTGGAAAAAACCAGGACGGATGTTGGGATTGCCACAGCAAATGGATATTCTAGAAGCAGGAGGAATATTATTTATTAAACATACTGGATACACCAGGCTTTCTTCTGGGTGGTTCACATGTGTTATTTCGTGTGTTATTCGAGTTGACCCTCTGACCGCGTGCTGGGCACCTTTCACAGGGTGCTCATTTAGGCTTCTTAATAACCTATTTTATAGACAGAAAAACCAAGTCAGAGAAGTTAACTAGTTTGCTTTCACTTGCTCGTGTTTCAGTCACATTTTCCGGTACCTGGCAGAGTGATTTCTTTCCCTTGGGACCCATACCTACAGGCACGTGCTCTGGGCCACTCTGGGAGGGGTGGCGGGCCAGAGGGTGCGGCCAGCTGGGCAGCGGGTCCGCTGGGCTGGAAGAGCCAGCAGGCGTGTACGCGGAGTCCCTGCTCACCAGCTGCGGGCGCCCAGTGAGTCGTGTAACCTCTCCGAGCCCCACTGTCCTCATCCACTTACTGAGGATCATGGTAGGATCCACCTCCTGGGGTTTCAGTGAAGATTAAGTGGAATGAAATGTCTTGGCACAGTGCTGGGTGCTCGGCCACTATTATTACTCAGCTCCATCCCCCGGGTCACTGAACTCAGGGCTAAAGCTTCACCTCGGCCACTGTGGACTCCTGACCCACATCAGACTTAGGGCACCCTTGGTGATTGCTATAGAGACCTAATGTTATAATGTGACATCACACGCGGAAAAGCCTGTGGAGAGTGGCACCCCCCCCCTTTCCTAGAAGAGTCTGTAACAAGGTGGCGGGTGTGGAGGTCCAGGCATGGGGTCGGGGTCCCAGTCCCAGCACCCCAGGCTTCCGGCCAGTGTCTCTCAGAGTCCGGGACAAAGGATGGCCATGAAAGGCCAGCATACAGGGTCCTTCAGGATTTCCCAGAGGCCTCATGCGATGAGGCTTCTCCAGAAGGTTTTATTTATATTGTCTTTTCTTTTTAAACATCATGAGTGGAGGGGAAGGAACGTGTACCTTTAAAATGAAACTTGTTCTGTGAATCCGTGAAGGGGAGGGTTGTAAAGGGATTGAGAACTGCCTGGTTGAGTAAGATAAATGGGTAGAATTGTCCAGACCCTGCAGGCTACAGGAGGAAAAACAAGGCCAAAGCCAACCCCGCTCTCCAAAAAAGAGTGCACCCATATGGACATCCGCTTATTAAAAATTAAGCTAATATAAAGGACTACAGTACACAACTTACAAATACTAAAATATTCAAATAATCTTAACTGTAAATTCCATGCACCTGTAATAACTTCAGTGTGACTTTCTCTTTCTTGCGAAATCCACTGTTTTCATAATTTACAACTCAGTAGTGTCACAAAATCAGAATATGAATAAATGCTCGAAGACGATCTGCAGCAGCAGTGTCAGTCCCGTCACTGACAAATGGGTGTACTTCTAGTGAAAGCACAACTAAGGCGTGGGTTGGTATTTTCATAAGACAGAAGCAAAACAGTGGAGATCCACGTTGGAACTCCACTCATTCGTCAGTGATGTGAGTGACGTCTTCGCTGAATCAGGTAATAGTTTACTAATATGGGGAGAATGTTTCCTCGATTTAGGGGGGTATGGTTCACAGTGTAACCACTGTGTATGATGTGCTTTTACATTTAAATGCTTTGACATGTTCTCCATCACTTTCTTAAATTGAGACAATAAACAAAACAAAACAATAACTCCCACCCATTCCTATGGTGTAAATATACCTATCATGGCCATTTCAGGCTACCAAGGTGATGTCACTACACACTCAGGTGGTAGGAGGCAGTCCTGCTGACACAGTGTTTCCACCTTGCTTCCAGGATTGGTGTAAATATCCTCGATAGCGTGAATTCATGTGAAAAGTGAAATAGCTAGGAAGTAATGAGTTCTGAGTAGTCATTACCTTTGACCATAATATAATATATTAAATTATACATATAATTTACATTTTAATGTGACTTTCTTTAGCCAGATTGCAAAATCCTTGAAAATTTAGACCCCCCCTAGCCAGCTGGTACAAGGACGCTTGGTCGGGAGAGAAAGGGAGGGGCTGGGCTATTGCTCCAGAAGGCAGAACCCTGGGGGATGGGGGGTGGGCTCAGAGAGAGCAATGGGCATTGGCTCGTGGAAAGCCATTTGACCAGGAACAGGAAAACCCAGAACAAGTACTTTTTGCCCTAGAATGATTGCAGCAGGAAGGGATCCCAGCACTGGCTCCTTCTTGCCTCTGTGGTCTCTGCTTAAAGGCAGGTCTCCGGCAGGGCGGGGGTCGGGGGGTGACCACCTGGCTTCTTGCTTCTCCCTTTTCCTATACTCATCCCATTTGCAATGACCTCCTTAACCTCGAGATCACCAGTAGATGACGAGCCATCCAAGGGCAGGGACTGTCTGGCTTCCCATGCCATCCTCAGGACCCGGCACAGAGCTTGGCACTTGGGAGATGCTCAGTGGGTATTTGGGACCTGAAATGAAATGGCTAATTCCAGGCTGGGAAGGATTCCAGGCATTGCCTTCCACTGCCTTTATCTCAGCCCCAGCTTCCTGTTTGGATTCAGGTAGCAGATAAAAGGTGCAGGTGAGTCGCATGGCCTTATCAACTGGACAAACTCCGCTGGGTCACCTTTCAGATTGAAAAAACTGTGGGAGGGTAAGTTTGGGCATGAGGTCGTAGAGGAAACCTCTAGGGCCGGTTTCCATAGTCTTGAGATGTTTTATTCTCTCCTTTACTCATTCATTCCTTCTTCCCTCATTGAACAGATTTGTTTTGAACACTGACTCTGTGCCTGGCCCTGGGTAGAGATCTCTGGCACCCAGTAGCTGCTCAGTCATTGGCAGAGCAGTATGTGTAAGGAGTCTTTAAGAATCATGACATGGCTTCAAATTCTGGGTCTTTACCGACAGCCTGTGAAATGTTGAGTATGTTTCTTAACCTCCCTGAGCCTCAGTTTCCCTCCTTTGTGAAAAGTGCTGATTAGGTTTATCCTGCAGGGTTGTGGTGGGGTTCAAAGGTGATGCAAGTGCTAAAATGACCCGTTGGAGCTGCACCTGTGTTAGTTCCGAGCACACCCCGCACCCTGGCCACCTCCACCACGTCTCTTAAGTGTTTTGTTCCATCTCCTTTTTCAAACATCTCCTCTTCTCCAGTGGTAAGCTGGGTGGAAAGCTTGCATCGATGTCATTCAGAGGTTCTCAGAGTGACTGTGCAGACCACCAGCATCCGTCACCTGGGGAGCCCGTTAAGATGCAAACTCCTGGGCTCAGAGGTAGTTTATCAGATCAGAACCTCTGGTGGCCCCTCAGGCGCGGTCCCCAGGCGAGAACACCTGCATGTGATACTCCCCACCTCTGAGGAGCCCCGCAGCAGCCACAACTCGTACCAAAGGTCTGGACTCAGCTTGCAGAGAAACTGGAGTAGAAAGAGGTTTCAGGAAGCACCTGTGTGCTTAGCAAGGAGCTCAGAGGAGAGGGAGCAGGGAGATGAAATAGGTTGGCATGAGTAAGTGGGGGAGAGACTGGGATGATGGGGTTGCCAGCTAACAGTGCCCTGGCAGGGCAGAAGCAAGGGACGGACAACACCTGAGCCTGGGGGTGGCAGCACGCCCCAGGTGCCAGCTCTGCCAGGAGTTCCATGGGAGGGTCAGGACCTGATACAGCCCTGCAGGTGGCGTCCTGACAGTGACTTTCTCCAGATCAGTCCTGTTTTCGAAGCTTTTGTCCTCTTATTAGATTATGTACCCCAATGACATTAATAGCTGCTATACCATTGATGAGAACTTCCTGTGAGGCAGTGCAAATGGAGAACAGGTGCTAGGGTCAAATTCACATTCAGACCCTGGCTCTGGCCCTGCTAAGAAGGGTGGTGTCAGGAGCGTCAAGTGACTCGATTTGCTCATCTGTAAAGTGGGGGTAACAGAGTCCACCCCTCAGGATCATGATGCGGAATCAGTGGAATGGACCGTGTGCCAAAAGCCCACGGTAAAGAGAGGCTCAGAGCAGGTGCTCAGCGAATATTCCAGAACAGATCCCGGGCAGCAGCCTGCCCCTCACCCAGCACAGTCCACAGCTCTGGCAGCCACACAGTCCTGAAGCCACCCACAGAGGTGATTTTTTCGTCTGTCTGTTACACTTTGATGGACAGGCCTGCGCTAAACACAGAAGGTTTGCCTTTTAGGTCGGGTAGGAGGGAGAGACGGGGGAGTAAGGCGTCGGGAAGCCTGTGACCTGGAGCTGGTGGCCGGCAGGCAAGCCCCGGAAGTTCCAGCAGAGGCAGAAGTGCAGTGGCCAGTGAAGGGCAAGGGGAACTTGGTTAAGACCCAGCTCCTCGGCGTTTTACTTGGAACAAGCTGAGGGTTTAGCCATTTCAGGCTCTAAAAATGGCTGTGAAGCCCTGCGGGTGAGAAGGGCCAGGTAGGCTAGGCAGTGATGTGTGCAACTCCATGGGGTTCCAGGCTCAGAGGAGGGACTGCTGCTCACAGGGGGGTCTCATTAAAAATCTGGAAGGGAGACAGCCTAGCGGATTCAGTGCCCCTGGCCATTCCTGCGTCGCCGTCCTCACTGCCCCTTCTGCTCCTTTCCCGGGATCGTCATCACTCTTGGGACCTCGGGGAGCACACTGGGACCCACTGTGACATCAGCAGCAGGAAGAGGGGACGGGAGTGCTCCTCCACCCTGACAGGCTTTCTTGGAGGTGCTGGCTTTTCGCATTAATTGAACAGCTTTCAGCTTTTGGTGCATCTTGCAGGGACTTGCTGTGGCAGCTTCACGGTAGCAGGGAGATGTCTGCTCTGCTGGCAGCAAACGCAAAGCCACGGAGGGGAAATTAACTTCCCCCCAAAGGCAAGAGAGCGTTTGGTGAGTCATCCCTCTCCTCTCACCCTTTTGCTTTGAGATTTCAGAAGGGCCTGGGAGAAGCCCAGGAATTTAGAAGCAAGTGCAACCCCAGAGTGTCAGGGTGAAGTTCAGGGGTAAAGATCTGCGTCTCTGGTTCTTAGAATTCCTTATCCTGACGGCCAGCCTCACTGTGTCTCTGTGTCGGTGCACCTGCCTCCCCCACCCTCCCGAGTGATGGGGGATGGCGCTACCCAGACAACAACGGATGGGAACCAGCAGTCCCCTCCCCATCAGCTGGCCCCTACCCTCTCCATCCCCCCCTCCACCCCCCCATGCTTCCATGTTGAAATCTAGACTCTAGAAACATCTCGGGTCTCCGGTGACTGACTGGCTAGCCCTAGTTCAGAGGTGCGCCTCCCCTGTGAGGGTGTCTCCCGGCTCTGCTGCCACGTTCAGCTTCACAGAGCATGACTCAGTCCATGCATCTCCTCTGTCCAGAAATTGTCGTCTCCCTAGTGTTGAACTGGTTTCCTGCCACAGACCCTGACTTTTCTTTGAAGCCGATTGTCCTCTGTGCCCTCTGGTGGTCCACCCCGGGATGCAGCAGAGAATAAGCCCCCGGCTCTGCTTTCAGGAGGCTTCTGTTCTACGGAACAAATGGCTAAATTAGTGTGTAGTTACAAACGGTTACCCATGTCTTAGGAGACTCGGGCAGCGCTCAGGGATAAAGAAAACTGTGCTGTCAAGAAGGCTTTTCTGAGGCGGTGGCATTTCAGCAGTGACCCAGAGAATGAGAAGGCAAACACTGTCTCATCCTTGAAGTGTCCCAGCTTCCCAAACCTCATCTCTGCCTCTGTCACCAAGATGCTTTATTTCACTCTGGACTGTGTCTGTAGTGGAAGAAATTGGCAAGGCTCAGAGGTGACACCCCTGAGCCTGGCAGCTCAGTCCCCCACAATCCTGGGTCCCCGGGGGGTTGTGTAGGTGCCCCCCCAACCTTGAGGGGCTCAGCCTAAGCCCCTGTGCGGCCCCGAGGACCGAGGGAGTGTGAGGGAGACCAAAGGATGTTTTTCCCTGTTCTTCCCTGGCCTTCAGGGCAAGTCTAGATGGCAGGGTCCCTCCACAAATCCCAGCAGAGAGGAAAAGAGTAGCCCCCTGCTGGGGGCTCCAGGCAGGGAGGGTGCCTCCTGGGGGTAAGCAGATCTGCCCACTGCTGTGTCTGCACCACCTGATTCCCGGGCTGAGGGTAAGAGCCCCCCCACCTCCCAGACCCCAGAGGGCATGGCCAGCAGTGTTCTCAGAATCCCACCCTGTCCTTCATTGAGGCACTTGTGCCCTAGTCTCCCTGCCTAGATGACAAACACAGGGCCTACCTACCTTTGCCCCATCTCCCCGGAGGTGACACCAAATGCGGGAACACAGAAGGTCCTTGGAAGCGTTGACCTGAATTGCTGCCCAAGTTCACAGCACTTCCAATGTGAATCTGGCTCAGGCCAGTGGTTCCTACCCTTTGAATGGACCAGCTTTGCCCCCACCTTATCACTCAGGCAAGAAGATGTTTTCTATTCAACACTGCTGCCTGGCTGAAAGTCAGGGATCCCCCTGCCCAAGGGAGACCCCCAGCCCAGCCCTTTCTCCACGCTGAGTGTGCCCCAGGGTGCGTGCCGGCCCTGGCATGGGCATCGTCCCCTTCCCCTCCCGGATCCCTGGAGGCCTGCACCCCACGTTCATCCTTCCGCCTGCAGGCCCAGCTCACACCTCTGGTCTGTTTCACTTCTCCCATCTTCTGACGTCCCTGAGCCGAGCTGTAAGGACAGCCACATGTCCCAAGTCAGGAGATGGCCCGTCTTGAGTGCTCTTTGCTCCTGGCACTTGAATGGTGACTTTGGTCTAATATCATGGTCCTTTTTAAGAAAATATTTATTGCTCCCTGACCGAGGCTGGACACTGGGCTGAGGGCAAACACCATGCAGTTCTCACAATCCCCAGTCTTGGGGGTAAGCAACATCATTGTCCCAATTTACAGATGGGAAACAGAGGCACTGAGAGGCTGACTTGCCCGAGGGCCCACGACTTGGAAGGGCGATGCTGGGACACGGACCTAAGCATGCCTGATCCCAAGAGCATGTGCCTAACCACCGTGCAACAGTGCCTCCCTTGGTGCCACCTGCTGCAGCCTCTCCTGGAGGACCCAGCAGCTCCTCAGCAGGGCACGTTTTATGAAGACACCCAGTAGCAAAGTGGGAGGTAGCCAAGAACTTCCCACAGAGTAGCTCCGGCCAGCAACATGAGTGGGCTCATCCCCCACCTTGGAGAGGAGAGGCCAAGGTGGGAAGTAGTGTGTAAATCCTGCAGCTGCCGCTGACTCACCGGAGGGGTGGGTGTGCAGAGGAGGCAGGGAGGCTCCCAGCCAGTGAGGAAGCAGCTTCCGGGCCCACAGGCCAGTCTCACCGGACCCAGTGTCTGTGACATCCTCCCCGGGGGCCTTCAGAATGCCAGCCAATGCCTTGGCATTGGCGGCACCAGGAACTCAGGATTCCACCAGGACTAACAACAGCTAGCACCTGGTTGGCACTTTTTGAGCGCCAGGCACTTGCCTAATGCTTTGCATGTAACCATCATTTTACACCGTCGCCCCAGGAGCCCTGGGGGCAGATGCCCTGGTGACCTACACTCACAGCTGAGGAAGCACAGCGGGGCAGGGGCAGAGCCTGCAGGCAGCCGGGCTTGGGACGAACTGCAAGGCTTTGCTGGCTGTGCTTCAGACCCAGCCATTTATACGCGCTCAACGAGCTTCGGTGGAGATGTGCTCTGGGGTGACACTGAGGTGACACCGAGGGTAGAAGGGAACCATAGATCTCTGTCTCTCTCAGACAGACAGACAGACACACACAGTCTGAATGAACACAATGCTTCAGAAAGCAGTAGGTAGTAAAAGGATTGAATGGGCTGGTGGGTAAGAAGATCCAGGGAAGGATAATCCCTTCAAGGTGGAAAGACCATCCCCTCTATCCATTCTCTCTGCCTAGAGTATCCACAACCTCCTCTGCTTGGCCAACCTTTCATTCTGCTCAGAACTCTCCTCCTTCAGGAAGCCTGCCCTGATTGCCTCCCACTCCAGGCTGGGCTGGGCATGGCTCTCCCATAGCACCTGTGCGCCCCCCCAATCTTGGTCCTTAGTGCACTGGGCTGTATAAGGCCCTGCCTCCTCCCCTGGGTTTTGACATCCAGGAATGCTCTCACCACATCTTCCTCTGGGTCCCCTTTACCCAGCTTGGGTCAGGAAGGCCACAAGTGTTTAGGAGAGGTTTGCTGAGCTGCGCAGAGGGGAGGAGTGAGCAGGGCCAGGGAGGAGGGAGGAGGCCAGGATTGTGGGTGGTGGCAGTGCCTGGTTTGCTTGGAGCTGAGGGTCCCGACAGGAGCAAGGTGGCAAGTGGCCCTGGAGAGGAGCCTTGTCCCCATCCTGGTCCTTGCAGCCATGAATGCCATGGCTTCTCCCACATTCATGCAAATAAAATCTGGGCCCAAATGCAGTGGGCAGCTCTTCTCTGCAGAATCACCTCGTGGGTTTATTTTGCCCCCTCCAGCTGAGCTGACTGCAAAGACCTGGGATGCGGCACCAGGTGTGTGAGGTAAGGGAGCACTGTGTACAATCGGGGGACAAACGCAGTCCTACAGAGTGGTCAGGACCCAGCTGTTGGCTTTAGTCCCACATTTCTTGCTCCTGAAAGCTTTGAGAACTAGAACATGCCCGGATCTGGCTTTCTCAGAGAACAGGGGCAGAAGCCCCGGTCTCATCCTGAGGAAATGCAGTTACCAACTCTCCGTGCACCTGCGGTGTCTGGTACTGATGCTCGGTCCTCCAGGCCTGGGAGGCAGCCGCAACCGTGCGGGCATAGAGGAGGGCCTCCTTTCCACAGTGGCAGGAACCTTAGTGCCAGACAGCTGACCCCACCCTGCAAGGAGAGGAGATGCTGGCCCAGAAGTGCATGCGGAAGTGCTGTCCCCTCCCCACTGAGACGCGTCTGTTCCCCGTGATTGTCCCCAGAGCTCCGTGAAGGAAGTCCAGGCGTCTGAGGGCTAATCACCGAGGGAGGGGGCTTGCGGCCAGCTGCCAATCTGGGGCGCTGGAATTGTGGGCAAAGACAGAGAGGTCTGGAAGGGAGCAGGAGGCCAGGAGAAGGGACTGAGGGAACAACCAGTTACTTGTGAGGAGGAGGAGGTAGAGAGATGGGTGTAGACAGTTCAGGACGGAGTCTAATACTTGGGGAGGACTAAAGACCCAGCAGGGAGGCGTCAGCCACAACCAGAGATGAGGGGAGAGGCAGGGAGAGGAGTTCCTGCCTGGATTCAGAGCTCATGGCTGCATGAACGTGGCAGGCAGAGTAATAGCCCCCAAAGAAGTTTACACCCTAATCCCTGGAACCTGTGACTATGTTGCCTTAAGGGGCAAAAACGCAGATGTGATTAAATCAAGGGCTTGAGATGGGGAGATTCGCCTGGATGAGCCAGCTGGGTCCAGTCTAATCACATGAGTCCTTGAACTGGATGTGATAACAAAAGGGTCGGAGAGATGCTGGCTTTGAAGATGGAGGAAGGGACCATGGGCCATGGAATGCGGGCAGCCTCTAGAAGCTGGAAAAAACAAGGAAATGGATTTTTTCCCTAGAGCAGAACTGTGACACTTTGATTTTTGTCCAAGAAGGCTGTGTTGGACTTCTAACCTACAGGACTATAAGATAGTAAGTTTGTGTTGTTTTAAACCACCATGTTGGTGGTCATTGGCAAATTAGCAATAGAAAGCTGATCTAATGACAGAGGAACCTCTGAAGCCCCACTCTCTTCTCCCCACCCACATTCCCACCCTGACAGACCAGCCTCAGCTACCCCAGGTCCCCGCATTTCTCCCCTGCTCCCTCCCTACCACCCCCACCAATCACCTCCACCTCTCCTCTCCTCTCCTCTTCAGCTCTATCTGAGCCACCTGCCTGAGGCTGTTTCCCTTTAAATCCATCCTCCTCGATGCTGGAGTGATCATCCAGAAACTCAACTTACATGAGGAAAATCCCCATTTAAAAACTGTTTTTAATTCCCTATGCTATACAGAATTTGTTTTTCATCTGTTTTATACATAGTAGTTAATATTTGCAAATCCTGATCTCCCAATTTATCCCTTCCTACCCTCTTTCCCCCAGTAATATGTAGTAACCTATAAGAATAAGAAAATGAATATATGTATGTATATGTATGATTGAAACATGCTGTACACCAGAAATCGACATATTGTAACTGACTATTCTTCAATTTTAATTAATTAGAATTTAATTAAATTCTAATTTAAGTTCTAAATTAATTAATTAAATTCTAACTAATTAAAATTAGAAACTGTTTTTAGCTTCCTGTTATCTAAGGAAGTTTGTCCAGATGCCTCCACCTGGCATCCAAGGCCACCAGGAGCTTCCTGCTTTATTCCTCTCCACACTTCCCTTCTGGCCGCGTGCCAGCCATAGGTCCCCTGTCTGTGGCACCCCCTCCCCACCTCCCTGACTTTGCCTTTTCCTCCATTGCCTTGAATACTCTGCCCAGTCTGGAGATGCTCAAGTAGACTCTCTTCTTTCAAGTGCCTCCTGCTTGGGAATAAGACTTGAAATTGCTCTCCTCTAAGATTGCTCCCTGCCGGGCCTGGCTTTTTCAGGGTTGGGAAGACCCTATTCCATCTTGTTGTGGTCCATGCTAACTCCTGCAGGGCAAGGATGGGTCCCACTCACCTTTACTGCATGTACACATATTTCCTTGAGAAATGCAGGTGGAAAGGGAGAACTCAGGTGGGCCATGGAGAGATGCAGGGAGGTGGCGCTATCTGAGACCTTTGGCAAACAGTCCCCATGGCTAACTTTCTCCAGCACTGACAGGTTTCTAATCATGTACAAATCTACCAGCACATTCGAGTTCCCAGTAGCCTTTACCAAGAATCTTTAAATCCAACTGCTGACATTTACTAAGCACTTGGACCTTAACACAAACCCCAGGAGGTAGGGAAAATGCCAAAACTTCCCCTACAGCTCAGCTAAAGAGAAGCAAAAATGAATTCGAAAAAGATAATAAAGCAACTTGTAGTTCACGCATATCTCAGCTGGTGGAACTGTCCTTTTAACTCCTCGCCACCAGGCAAAATGATAGGAAGAGGACACAGATCAGGGGCTTCCAGAGGCCAGGAATGGGGAGGAGGGTGGGCTAGAAAGGAAAAAAATACACGGGAATATTTTGGGGTGGAGCACTTGTTCTGTACCTTGATTGTGCTGGCGGCGACACAACTGTACACTTAGAGATGTCTGCCCAAAAAAGTGCATTTCACGGTATGAAAAATTTTAAGTGAGTAAAAATGAAGTTGCAGTTAAAAAAACAACAACAGCAAACAAACTTGCGAGGCCAGTTATGAGCTACTAGAATGTGAGGCTGACACCAGCCCCTTTCCTCTGCCTAGGGCTTGTCAGTTTGCCAGAGCCTTTCCTATACCCTCTCTTTTCGATCTTCTAGGACCCTGTCAGGCAGGGCGCTGAGTGGAACTGCCTCATTTTATAGATGTGGAATTAAAATCGAGGTGCAGTGACCATCCTCAGGATTGGTGGCTTGTCAGTCCTCACCGTAGACCCAGGCCCTCTCGCTCAGCTCCGCTCTCGTAGTCAGTGCAGACATGACCACCCCCAACCCAGTGTCCCAGACGGCGCCGCCCGGCTGCCACGGCCACAGAGCAGGGTCTCCCTAGAAGCAGACTCAGACTCTCTCTCTCTTTGGATTTCATTATCTGGAATCAACATGACCAGAGCTGCCCTCTGTCCCTTGGACACAAGTGTTTCAAACCATAGGTTCATTAGGTATGGTGAGGCCAGCAGATCAGGTGACGACTAGCACTGAAAAGATAGTTTTCTGTATTCACAGATCCCAAGAGAAGGGGAACGACCACGCCATGCAGGGCCACACGGGGAAACACCAAGGGTCACTCAAGGGCAGAAGGAGTAGGGGGTGGAGGGGAAAACACGGACCAGAGCCTTTAGTGTGGTTTCTATGGGGAAGAACCAGCAAAGCAGGGTGAGCAGTTGAGAATTTTTTAGTTAGAATAATTTCAGTGGGCTCTGGGGTATAGGGCTGGCCTGGCTGTCTGGTACCTGGTCCCAGGTGATCAGGGCAGGAAAGGTGGCCTAGGCTGTCAAATCTGGTAAAGGAAATGGTTGAGAGTATGGGCTTTAGATTGGTTTGCTTGTGAAAGCCACATGCACAGTCCAGGGGTTTGCTCACGTTAGGAATTGTCCAGCCCTGGGAATGCAGTTCCTCCAGCGTCAGCAAGGCCCCAATATGTCAAAGCATCCAAGATACAGAATGAAAAGACATGACTAATAAGAGCAAGGCCCCAGCTGCTCAGCGAGGGGCTAGCGCTCTCTCAGCCTCTCTTAGCTGACACCTCCCAGACCAGCTTTCCCGCTGCCCCAGCCTGATGCAGGCAGGGGCTGGCCACACAGGAGCTAAAGGACACCCCAGCTGGAGCCATCAGCATTTCCTCCAAAGATCTGGTGAGTGTAGGTAAGGTGTTAGGCCGTCCCATCCTTGCTGGGTTTTGCTGTGAGAGAGAAGCCTCAGCCAAACGCCCCTCACATTGAATGTGTTTGCACAGCTATCCCCTGGCAGAGTCTCACAGTTGATTCGTGAGGTGATGTTATCATCCCCATATTACAGATGAGGAAACTGAGGCTCAGAGAGATGAAGGGACTGGCCAAGGTGCACAGCTAACCAAACACAGAGCCACCCTTGGGGTGCTGGGGGTGAGGGCAAGGCAAAGGAGTTACAGACAAGAGGCTTGGAGGCTCGCATCCTTCTTGGGAAGACTGATCATGAGCATATGAAAAGGTAAAGAAGATGAAGCTAAATGCAGAGCAGAAGGAATGAATGAAAGATGGAAAATGGGAAGGCTCCGATGGCAGAAGTGGTCATGTGGGCTGCAGTCAGGGAGCCTGAGAGAGGCCACCCGGGGGCTGCAGAGGGGAGGACACTGGGACCCAGGGAAAGGGCTAGGACACTGCCTGGTGCGAGTGTATGGAAATAAGAAGACAAAGGGAGCAGGAGGGTGGGAGATACTGTTGCAAAGAGGATGGCTGAGCAGGGGAGGTTATAGCTCAGTGGTAGAGTGCATGCTTAGCATGCATGAGGTTCCAGGTGCCCTGGATCAAGCTGACTAATGCAGAGAAAGAGGCTAACACGGTGATGCTTCCTGACTACCTGAACTTCACCCAGGCAGACCTCACCTTCAAGGTGGACTTTGAAATCACTACCAAGGAGGACCCTCGCAGCTTGTACCAGCATAGTGTTGCCATCCTTTGCACCCAGTGAAACTCACTGTTCCCTGCTCCCTCTTTTTGTAACAGTACAATTCAATATTTAACATGTATTCATTATTAAAGTGTTGGGAGGTATGGACTTGTCAAAGCAAAGTCTTCGGTGTAAGGTTGGAGGAAGCGGGACGGAGTGTGACGTTTGGAGCGGTGGGAACAGGGGGGATACAGTGCGTGTTTTTGCTGGTCGATAGCATAGCTTGTTTTACTAATAAAACACTAAGCATGATCTGGAAAAAAAATAAATTAATTTAAAAAATAAAAACAAACTTAATTGCATCCCCACTCAAAAATTAAAAAATTAAAAATTAAAATTAAAAAATAAAAAACAAAGAAGGCAGCTAAGGTGGGTTTGGACACCCAACCAAGAATAAGAACTGTCATCTGGGGTATTAGGGAGCCACTGGGGATACGTGAACAGGTTTTAAGCTTATTGGACTGAGGTTTTAATCCCCTGCTCTATCACTTACTAGCTGTTTTACCTTCAGCAAGTTGCTTGGCCTCTCTGGTCCTCAGGAGCCTCATTTACAAGTAAGGATTAACACCTGGAAATCGTATTCCCAGAATTATTATCACAATCAAAGGAAACAACCATGTAAGGTATCCAGCATCATGTCTGGCACATAGTAGGTCCTCAAAATAGTAAATGTTCAGTGCTCATCAGAAAAGAGACAAGCTCTCTGAGCTTCAGATGCCTCACCTCTAAAACGAGGGAGATAACAGTGGCTGTCAGCTTCTCAAAACAAACATCGGGCAAGTTTATTAGACTTAGCGTAATAAGGCAGTGACCACCTTGGCAATCTCCATAGTGTCTTGGATGGAAAAGCTGAGGGATGATAGTGACAGAGTCCTGAGCTGAGTGATCATAAAGCAGCTCTGGAAAGACTCGTGGGGACGATGCAGACTTTATGATATAATACTTTTTGATTGGTGAGCAGTGAGGCGAGGGTCTTGAAGTGAATATCAATGAATAAGCATTTAGCCTGGAAAAGAAAATAGGTCTGCAGCCTACTGCCCACAGCAAGTGTCTCCTGGAGCAAGGAGCTCAATTATCTTGCCTAGTCACAGCTCTATTTTGTTTTAGCACAAAAACCAGAAAGCATGCTTTGTCTCAGTATTGTTTCATCCAGGAACCGTAAAGTATGTTGGTTTCAATAAAGCAAAACTGACATCATAGGATTGTTGGGGAAATTACGGAAAATCGTGTAGAAAATGTGCTAAGCAGAGCCTCTGCTCAATGAACAGTTACTCATTTGGATGAGGTGGGAAATAACCAGAGCAGAATGTGATAAAGCCATTTTAATAAGGTGAGCAATCGTCCCCGTTTGAGACTGAGAGGGTTTCCAGGACATGGAGCTTTCAGTTTTAAAACCCAGACAACTTTCCCTCCGCCCTCCCCTGGCAATCACCATTCTACTTTTGTCTCTATGAGCTTCACTATTCGTGGTTCCTCGTGTAAGTGGAATTATCTAGTTCTGTCTTTTTGAGACTTAGCTTAATGTCCTCAAGTTTCATCCATATGCCACTTGCATGTGTCAGAACTTCATTCTTTTTTGAGGATGAGTAATATTCCAATGGATGGATGGATATACCACATGTTGTTTATCCCTTCATCCCTCAGTGAACACTTGGATTGCTTCCACCTCTTGGCTATTATGAATAATGGTGCCATCAACATGGGCACCCCCTTTTTTTTTTTAAAGCATCTGAAGTGTTGAGCAAAGGTTACAAGTTGCAGAGCAGGACGAGGGGCCCTGAGTGAGTAGGGAGTAAGGCTTCCGGAGTGCCAAAGGCACTGTCCTTCAGGGAGCCTTTGCTAGGATCCTGCTTTGGGGTCCCGGCCAAGGATGCTGAGATAGCATTGGAAGCAGCCCAGCTCCTCTTGGAAAGAAGCCGGCAGAGGACCACACTGACAGGGAGACTGAGATCCTGTATCAACCAGAGGCACCCCTGGTGTGACGGGCAAAGCTCTGCCTCTTTCATTTCTCTCTTCTGTTCAAAGAAAAAGCTGAACCTGAATGAAGAAATGCCCAGAATTTGGGTTGAAAACCAAGCAACAAGGTTTAAAGTCAGACCCCTCCACACCCCCCACACCCCCCCGCCCTTACTGAGCTTTGACGTTAAATGCTTGGCTGGCCGGGCCCATGCAATTCCCACCACTGCCCTGTGAGGGGTGTATTTCTACGTCCACATTGCAAACCTGGAAATTAAGGTTGGCAGGGGCTAAGGGACTCACAAAAGCTCACGCAGCTATGCAGCTGTGGAGCTGGGATTCCAGTGTGGGTGTGTCCAGAGAGACCAGAGGCCTTTCTTAGCCTCCTGTGAGCCATCAACTGCTGGGTGATCAGATCTCCAAGATTAATGAGTCAACAGGATTTCAAAGCGCCATCTGAAGGTAAACAAGTCAGTATCACCTCCCGCTTAGGGTTTGGGAGTGACTTTTCCCCTCTGGGGAGACAAAGGTGGAAATCTACACCTGATTGAGCCCAGGGCAGGGGCTCAGGTTTCTCCTGGGCAGGCTTTGCTTCAAGTCCCCTAGAGATCCTGGCCAGGTACGGGTGCTGTTTCCAGGAGGGTCTCCCTGTCACCAGGGAAACTAAAGCAGGCCTGCAGAAACTGCAAATGGAAAGAAAGCCCTGGGGGCCACTTGGTTTAAGCCAGATCTGAACTGTTTCCCTCAACCCTGCTCCCCAGGCATGAGGCCCCCTGTAGGGCCCTAACTACACTGATCTTATCTCCTGGGGAATGTTCCCACGGGGCGGGTGGGAAAGGTCAGCGGTGTGTCCCGAGGGCCTTGAGGGGCTCAGCCCCTTCTGCTGTAGAGGGGCGATGGCAGAGGCCCCAAAGCTTACACGTGTCCATGGGTCCCTGTGTCCTTCTAAGACACACTACAGAGCTCTGAGTAGGGGATGCCGCCATGGTGCCTGGCCTGCAAGACAGCTCAAAGTCAAGTGCATTGGCAGGTTAGATCAAGCTCCCATTTGACAAGGTTTAAAAAAACTGGCCCAGCCTCAGCATGAGTGCAGGGTCAGAAACGCCACTACCCTAAATTAGTAAGTCTGAAATGCCGCATCTTCAAGACTCATGTACCATCTTCACCATTTTTGCCACAGCTGTGCTCCACCCGTGCTGTTATTTAATTTTTAAATTAAGTCAATTATTTTGTTATCCTTTAATAATTCTCAAAAGTACCAACAGAGTGGTAAGTGGAAACCCAATATCCATGGATTATACACAGAGTCGCCATAAACATAAATAGAAGGAATTCTCTTCGGCGACGAGAACGGACAGTCTGCAATTACACACGGCAACATGGAAGATCTCACAAACCGGATGCTGAGCAAAAGAAGCTGGGCTCCGGGGGATTCCATTCGTGTGACAGATGTGAAAAACACGCAAATCCAACCCACGCAGTCCGAAGTCAGGAGAGTGGCCACTCTTTGGAGGCGGATAGTGACTAGAAAGGGACAGTAGAGGGGGCTTCTGGGAGCCCAGGATGTTGTTTTCTGAATTTAGAAAGATCGAATTCTGGTTTTTGATCTGACTGCTGGTTTCACAGATGGTTCAGTGTGTGATAATTCACCCAGGTTAACATCCAGCTTAACACTTCTTATGGAACTAAACTTCAACATTATTTTTAAAAAGTTAAAAATAAGTAGGAACATAGTGAACCCAAGATGATGTTTATTGAATTCTGGGGAGAAGCCACGGGGCTCTGGGCCTGAGGCTGGCTCCCACTGTTAACAAGAGGGTATGACGTGCCCCAGAGCGGTCAAAGGCCTGCTCCTCCCCATTAGAAGGTTTGGGGGAGAATCGGTAAGGAAATGGCTTTCTCCTTGTGTGACTTCGGGGTTTTGTCCAAGCACTTGGGAAAACACTGAAGGAGACGACTTATTCTCAGCTCCAGGTAAATGATTAAAATGAGATATGCATGGAAGGCTGGGGGGACACTGAGAGTGTGTGGTGTGGGGGCAGGTGGACAGGTAGGTGGGAGGACAGAGGATGCAGGACCCGCAGATGTCACAGCTGAAGGTCTCAGCGCTGGGGTTGAGCCAAGTAGGGACTGGGGATGTCCAAGCCCCAACCACTGGCCAAAGGAAGAGGCACTCCAAGTGCACGGGACTCCCAGGGCCTGCGCCGCGGTCGGCTGGTGTGTGTGGCCCTGGCTGTTAACCCACCCAGATCTCAGGTCTGGCCTAGGAGGTAAGCCAATGCCTTTAGCTTCCGAGGACAAGGTGAGCTGGTGGAAAGGCTCCAGTTCCTTAGTTCGGGACCACCTAGGCATCCCTCATTCTCCCTGGACTTTCAGGAGGCCATTGGAAACTACAGGGCACATCTGTCCACTCACGACTTCAGCAGAAAGCCCTGTCTGCAAGGATGGGCTCAGGGCCCCAGTCCCACCCATGCGAGCCCAGACACGGTCCCACCCACGCAGAGTCCCTCCAACTTTCTCCCCTCCCCAGGGTGAGCCAGAGCTCCCCAGGCATCTCCGGGCACCTGGGCCTGCCTCCACGGGCTGCTTTAGTATTAAGCGTTAATGATTAAATCCCCGGTTCTCCATTAACCCCGCCGCCGGTCTTTGTCTCTGGGCCGCCTAGGAGCCTCCTCCTTTGAAATGCCACATAAAAATGATAGATGCCTGTTTCCTCCCTCCCGGATCGGCAGGTCCTGTTTCCCTTTAAAGTCTGAGGCCGCACGGGGCGGGCCCTGCTTAAACACAGGAGCGCGAGGCCGGCGGGCGGGCGGTGGAGATAAGCGCGGGGCTGGGGGACCAGACGCGGACCGTGAGGGGGGCGAGCGCGGGCAGCAGGGCGACCCGCCCACCCTCGCCGCGCCCTGAGAACAGAGGAGGACCTGGAGACCCAGGGGGACCTCCTTGCCAAGGATCGCGTTGATGGCGATCATAGCATTGATCCCAAGAAGAACGGTTGATCTGCCCAAGGGGCGAAGCGTTAAGACGAGAACTGAATTGGAAAGGATGTGGCCATGGCTGGTAAATTCCGAATTCTGCAGCCTAGGCGACTCAGACCGGGGTTCTGAGGCCAGAAGCATCCGCCTCACATGGGAACTTGTTAGAAATGCAGAATCCCTGGCGTACTGGATCAGAATTGGCACTTTGATTAGATTCCTGGGTGACTCATGTGCACATTAAAGTTTGAGAAGTCTGGAGTCTAGTAATAATAGTAATAATCTTGGCTAACGTGCATTGAGTGCTTATCATGAGCCAGCATTGTTCTAAGCACCTTATGTGACTGACTGTCCTGTTTAACACTTACAACGTGCCAGATGCACCATTTTGCAGATGAGAAGGTTGAGGTCCAGGGAGATATGGGAGATATGACCAGAGGTCACATGTGTAGAGATTAGAAGTCCAGGTTGGATCAGCCTCACATACAAGCACCCACCCAGGAGCCCCTTCTAGGTTAGCTTTTGTGTGTGTACCACATCAGGCTGGGGACTGTCCTTTGGAATAACCGGGGGCCAACTCCTGGCGGCTCGATGAGCGCCCAGCTGAGATGGATTAGTAGCAAGCCCGCCTGACGTGCTCAGAGTGTCACCCACCTCCATCTGCTGGAGATAATGTGACACATCTCATCTCCCCACTCCAGCTTTCAGAAAGAAATACCGGAGCTGGATGTAAGCAACCCCCACTGCACACGTACCCGCAGGTCCTCTGTGGCGCCGTGAAAGGGTTAAGTTAGGGCTCAGCCACTACATAAATCTGTGTTTATCTGCTGCAAAGTAAGCTATTTAGGTTTCTGATTTACAGTCCTCGGTTTTCATAAAAGTCAGTCATTCCCAGTAAAAGAATGTGGGTTAGATTTATAGGATCTGCGTTAGTCTTTAAAGCCCAAAGCTGGTCTATGACTCACCCTCCATAATGTTTTTGCTCTAGTCCGGAGATATTCATGTGTAAAGAGAAAGATTCAGATCTCTGCCCTGAAAAATAAGACTTTTGGGGGGGAACCAATTATAATGGCGTCAATTGTACTATGCTTGTAAACTTGCCGTCGGCGGGCCCCCCCGGAGCCTGTTTTCCAGGGTTTTTATTCCTCAATAAAATGCACTCTGGTTTGCAGCTTGGCATATAAGACCTCCACTGGTATGAGCGAATGTTTTTTCCTACCAAATTATTAGAAATAAACAGCCCACCAGTGGGAAGGCAGAAAAATTATAAGCAATGAAAATAAATCTTGGAATGTTTGCGTTTGGTGACTTTAATAAAATCGGTCACTTAGCCCAACAGCCCAACTGGCTAAACGGAGCCAGCCTGGCATTTTTATTTTAATTTGAGTTTGTGTTCTGCCAGTGTGAAATGGGGTCAAGGCAAAACACCATGGAAAAAGGCTTTGATGTCTCCTTGAAAAATATTTTGCCCTGTGACTTTATGGTATTTCGTGTCCTTCTCCCCCCTCTTCCCCCCCCCCCAGCCCCCAGCTTGATGAGCTGCATGTCTAAGCCATGACCATCACACGTAATAAAATATAGCCATCATCAACAATCCCCCTTCCAACTCTCTCCCCTCCCCCAGTGAAGTCAGAATTCAGGGCAGAATGTCTTAACAATGCAGAGTAAAAGTGCTGATCAAGATAACCGAATATGATTAAAGGGGATAGGGGAAAGCAGCCTTTTAAACTTTCTCCAAAGCAAAGCCAAGGTGAGGGGCCCAAGTGCAGGAGGAGGGGAGGGAAGGAAGGTCTTTTGGACTGGGCTGGCGGCCAGTTCAAATAGAACTGGGTTAGGAGGGGAAGGTTTGCCAGCTGGTGGAGGAGCGGAGAAGGATGTATTGAAAAGGATGGCAGAGAGCAATGAGCCCAGAATAAAAGCAAGCTTTCCTTTATCCAATGTGTGAGACAGAAAGAAGTGATCATGTTTAGGAGAGTTTTAACTCAGTCTCACCGTGGGCTGAGATTGTGTACGGAAAAGTGAAGGAGTCAGAATTACGTGCTCGTGGTCGTAGTCAGAAAAAGTTTACAGCAGACCTACAACGTGCCAGCTGAGGCCCCAGGACACACAGGGAATCTGCCCTTGCCTTTTTCCCCGACGAGCACTGGAGCAGATGAGTTGACAGAGGGTTCCAGTACAAGGAAGCAGCGTACACAGAACAGTCCAAACCTACCATGTATGTGTTTCAGTGTAGCTGGACCAAAAGTCCTGTTGGGCCTCTTCCTTAATCCATCATCACCTTCACTTCAGCACAGGGCACGATGGTAAAAAGGTCCTTTGGAGCTCTCAAAAAGGAACAAAATATGGTCCCTGCCCCTGGAGTTCAGTAGCACAAAGAAAAAGTATACAGACCACTCTAGTGTACCATGTACAAAGAGACAAGGGCAGTTTAAAAAAAAAAACCAAGGAAGGCTTCAGGGAGGAGGTGGTGTTTCTATGGCTCTTGAACACATGGTAGTCATTTGACATATAGAGGTAAGGAGCAAGGACAATCCAGGAAGAAAGAAGAACAAGAAGAATGTTTAGCAGTAGGAGGGTATTGGTCTGTTTGGAAGGAGGCCGGAGCTTTTTGTGGGTGCTTCATGGAACATCTGAGGAGTCTAAAGGCCAGGAGAGGGAATCCAGGCCAGATATGGACAACCTTGAACCCTTACTGAGGAATCTAGACTCGATCCTTCAAGTACTGGGAGCCTTTCCTGACCCACGAATTCTGAGGTCTGTGTCCTTATTTGTGGCCCCAGAGCACACCCCACTTCCCTCCCTATTATGGTACTTTTCACCCTGTAGTTCAATTTCATGTTTGTCTCCTCTGTTGTATCATGAACCCCAAGAGTCTTGTTCACTGTTATAATCCCAGCCCCTAACACATGTAATAAATATTCAAGAAATACTGGATGCAGAATGAATGTTACGGAGTTTTCACGGTAATGATAAATTGAAGGCTTGTAGCAGGGACCGCTAGCTTGGGACTGGGCTTCAGAGAATTTGGATTTTGGGTCCAGGGTAGACTGGAGCCCAGAGAACCCGCAAGAATCCGTGGGCATTAGCAAGCAGCTGGGGTTGTGGTCTGCTGGGAGTGGGAAATGGAAGGGATGGGGGAACCAAGATGCCGAGAATTTGGAGACAATGCTGATGAGAGAAGTACAGTGAATGAATGAATGAACGAACGAATGAATGAGTTCATTTAGATATACTGCATTCGCAGTGCACACGACTCCAAACAGAGAATTTGTAGCTGTCAGGTAGAAATTTAGCACAGAAACATCTGCACAGTGAGTTCCACAAGAGACAACGCCGAGAGAAAGCCAAGATTGCAGCCTGGGAAGTTGCCTAATTTTAGGAGTTAGAACATCAGACACTAAATCTGAAATTCCCTTTTCTACGACCTCCATCTTCTCTACCTCTTTTAGCTGAAATCACTTTGGGCTCACAGTGCATCTGCCAGTTTTCCCTCTGACCTTGTTTTGATCTTAAAGCCCCATAAATCGGAGACCTCTCTAGGCATGTGAAGTGTACTGCCCTCCAGCACATTGGGAAATAGCCTGGCTGGCAGCAACCTTGAACTTTGTGTCATATTGTGATAAACAGTCCTGGACAATGAACAACCCTCCCCTCCCAAGGCTCCTTGCCTTGGCTCTTTTGCAGTCCGTGGACACAAATTATCTGCTGGGAAAGTGTCTAAAAGCAGGTGTTTTCGGCTCACATATTGGAGCTGGCTGGGAGGTTAGCTGGGTAATGGAACGAAGGGTTGGCCTCACAGCCTGGGAGCAAGGAAACAGAAATGCAACTGACTAAGGTCAGAAACGACAGTGAGGGAGGACAACGGGGGCCAGGATGGAGTGATGGGCAGGAGGTGGACGTTAGAAACTGGGGGAGATGGGCCTAAACTTGAGCATTCATGAAAGGAGAGAGTTTTCCTGTAGATTCTGAGTATGAGGATCAGAAAGGAGGGGCGACTGAGGAGGCAGTGTCTGGGGAACCAAGTTAGGCTGCAGCCTCGTATCCCTGAGGGGTGGAGAGAGAGGGAGGGGAGCTGGCCGGGCTCAGGAGTTCCACCTGACTTAGGAGACAAGACAGGTTTCTGATAAGCTGGACTCTGGGCCAGTGGCTGCCTTCTAATTCTGACCAGGCCACATCTATAGCAAAACAGTCATTCCTCTGGGCAGACGGTCAGGGCTAGTTTGAGAGCACTTGGTCACTCACCCCTAACCCTGCAGAACAGACTGTCCTCAGCTCCCCAGGGGAGCTGTCAGAAGTGTCTGGGGGGTGTCATCAGGTATGTCCCCAATATTGCTCAAGAAATTTCTGGAGTCTGTGCCTCAAACCACCTGCTCTGTTCTCCATGCCATGCCCGGTCAGCAGAGGCTGCTGGGATGAACTGACCCTGCTTTGCAGAGGCTTTATTTGCATTTCCAGAAGCAGACATGTTTTTACAGGAAGGATCCTCCCACAAGTAAATAGCAGTTTCTCCCATAACGTGTGGGATCAGCTGAGATTTGGGTCCAGTCGTAGGAGTGATGGCGCCTTGGTGGAATTGCCAGAGGCTGGGGCCTTAGTCCTGGCAGGAGGCATAGGGCACATTGAAAGGAATTTAAAAAGGGATTTTTGTACATAAACCATAAAACTTACTTAAACCAATTTAAAATGTGTGATTCATTGGCATTTAGTTCATCCACCGTGTTCTGCAACTGTCACCACTATCCAGCTCCAGGATATTTTCATCACCCCAAAAGGAAACCATGTATCCATTAGGGTTAGTCCCTCCCCATTCTCACCTCCGCTGAGCTTTCTGCTTTCTAAATTAGCTTTCTGCTTTCCGCTAATCTGCTTTCTGTCTCTGTGAATTTGCCTGTTCTGGACATTTTTCTGTAAGTGAAATCTTACAATATATGGCCATTTCTGTCTGGCTTCTTTCACTTAGTTTTTCAAAGTTCATCTATGCTGTAACACGTATCAGGACTTTAGTCTTTTTTATTGCCAAATAATATTCCACTGTGTGCATGTATCACATGTTGTTTATCCATTTATCCATTGAGGTACATTTGGTTCTTTCCACCTTTTGGCTATTGTGAATAATGCTGCTTACAAACATTCATGTACAAGTTTTTATTTGAACACTTGTTTTCTTTTTGGCATATACCTAGGAGCAGAATTGCTGGATCATATGGTAATCCTATGTTTAACTCCCTGAGGAACCGCCCAACTGTTTCACACAATGGCTGCACCATCTTACATTCCCACCAGCAGTGTGTGAGGGTGCCACTTTCTCTGCATCATCACCGGTACTTGTCATTTTTTCCTTTAATTATTGCCATCCTAGTGTGTGTGATGTGGTAGCTCCTTGTGTTTTGATTTTCATCTCCCTGTTGACCAAGGAGGTTGAGCATGTTTTCATGTGCTTGGCCATTTGTGTATCTTCTTTGGAGAAATGCCTATTCAAGTTCTTTGCCCATTTTTAAATTATTTATTAATTGGTTTGTTTGTCTTTACTATTGAGTTGCAAGTGTTCTTTACATATTAGACTCCTTTCAGACTCATGATTTACAAACATTTTCTCCCACTCTGTGGGTTGTCTTTTCACCCTATTACTAGTTTTCTTTGCTGGACAAAAGTGTTTAATTCTTTTCAATTGATGTATATTTTATTTGCAATGTTGTGTTAGTTTCTGGTATTAGAATAGTGATTCAGGGTCACATATATATTATTTTTCATTATAGTTTATTACAAGATATTGAATATAGTTCCCATGCTATACAGTAAATCCTTGTTTTCTACCTATTTTATATATGATAGTGTGTATCTATTAATCCCATACTCCCAATTTATCCCTCCTCACCTTCCCCTTTGGTAACCATAAGTTTGTTTTCTATGTCTCTGAGTCTGTTTCTGTTTTGTAAATAAGTTCATGTGTGTCTTTTTTTTTTTTTTTTTTTTGGATTCCACATGTAAGTGACGTCATGACAGTGGTCTTTCTCTGTCTGACTTAATTCACTTAGTATGATCATCTCTAGGTCCATCTGTGTTGCTGGAAATGGTATGATTTCATTCCACAAGTGTTTAATTTTTGATGAAATCCAATTTTCTAGCTTTTCTTCTGTTGATTGGGCTTTGTCTTTCTCAGAATCCATTGATAAACCCAAGGTCATGAAGACGCCCCCTTGTGTTATGTCCTAAGAGTTTTATGATGTTATCAGTGATACATATGTCAAGCCCAGAAATTTTTCAAGAGGTGTGTGCAGAGTTCAGGGAATCACAGGGAATGGAGCAGAACCTTGGGACAGGCAGGCAGACAGGGGCTCTGTTAGCATCCCGAAGCCTGAGGGCAGGAAGAGACAGTGGGACAGGTAGAGCTGGGACTGACACCAAGCAGAAAGGACTGACCATCCAGTGCCGTGCCCTTTGGTGGAGGAAGGCCCCATCCACACCCCCCAGGGGAGGGAACCAGGGACTCTTCTCTGTTCTGATCTTTGCTGGTCCTTCCCATTGGTTGAATCCTACCAGAGGCGAGAGGGCAACAGAGCCAGTAGGTGCAATTCACATGCAGGTCAGACTCTGGGGGCAATGAGCAGAGTGGAGGAGGCGAGGGGAGTGGATCTGGAGAATAATAGCCCCCAAAGAAAGCAAGTCCTGATCCTCAGAACCTATGAATATGTTACCTCACGTGGCAAAAGGAACATAGCAGATGTGGTTAAGGATTTTAGGATGTGGAGATGATCCTGGATTATCTAGGCTGGCATAATATAATTACAAGAGTCCTTATAAGAGGGAGGTAGGAGGGTCAGAGAGAGAGGGAGGGGGATTTGAAGATGCTACTGCTTTGAAGTTGGAGGAAGAGACCATGAGCCAAACAATGCAGGTGGCCCCTGGAAGCTGGTAGAAGCGAGGAAAGAGATTCTCCCCCAGTGCCTCCAGAAGGAACACAGCCCAGGAAATGCCATCGTTTTAATCCAATGAGACCCATTTTGGCCTTATAACCTTAAGAACTGTAAGATAATACATTTTTATTCATTAAGCCATAAAGTTTGTAGTCATTCATTATGGCACTAAGAGGAAGCTAACAGGGGAGGAGCAGGTGGAAGAGTCCCCACCTCCCTCTGCCTGGGGAGCCCTGGGGGTCCTGGTCTGAGAAGAACTTCAGGCGACCACATTTGCTTTCTCTGGGAAGACCACCTTTCAGGAGCCCCAGGGCCTGGTTCCTCCAGAGGGGCACGCACCACAACTGCCCTTGGTAATTGTATTGCACAGGATTCACTAAGAGAAGTAGGGCCATGCTCTACTTCACTAAGAAGTAGAGAACCAGGATTTTATTATAGGAATCTGGCCGTACACAATCTGGAAGCGGGTGGGAAATTCTATGCAAGGCTGTGGCCTCTGGTGTTGAGTCTGAAGTTGACTGGGTCAGCAGAGCAGCAGCAAGGAAAGAAGGCTGATGGGAAGCAGAGGAGAGCAAGGATCAGCTGGACTCCAAGGGGGAACTAGAACCCAGACCTGTCTCCTGTGCAACCTTGATGGCGTGGGTGACCTGCCAGAGACACTGTGCCCTGTGCCACAGAAGTCTCAGGCACCCGGCCCGGCACTGGAGAAGTTGAAGAAGGAGGTCCAGCAGGACCAACAGAGCTGCCCTTGCCGACAGAGTGAGTCAGCAGAGCAGTGGCCACTGATGTGCACGATCACAGTGCCCGATACTGACCTGCAGAGCATGAATGGCCACTGCACCCTTTGCACCTTCCAAAGTCCCCACAGATGACTCCTGTGCTCAGTCTTAAGCAATCTTAACCCAGAACTACAGAGGAAAGGGAATTCTGGGAATCATGGTTCCAGCCTAGCTAGGTTACTGTGTCTCACATCAATGGTGTGGAACCTTTGCTGAATGCTTACTGTGTATCAGGGGCTTCAGCTTCATCACCTCATTTAACCACTTTCCAGTCACCTCCATTTTACAGGCAAGGAAACTGGAGCAGAGGATTAATACCTTCCCAGACCATGCACTTCTCCAAAGAAGATACACAGGTGGCCAGTAAGTGCATGAGACGATGCTCAACATCATTAGCCATTAGAGAAACGTACATCAAACCCACAATGAGAGGCCTCTTCACAAACACTAGGATGGTTGTAATAAGAATGAAAGATGGGCAAAACAAGGCAAGAATATGGGGAAGTTGCCTTCATGCAGTATGAGTGGGAATGTAAAATGGTGCTGCCATTTTGGAAAATAATGACAGTTCCTCAAAATGGTATGCATGGAGTTACCACATGACCTAGAAATCCCACTTCCAGGTAGATATCCAAGAGAAATGTAGGCATGCATCCATGTAAAAACTTGGGCACAAAGGTTCTTAGCAACCTTATTCATAACAGCCAAAAACTCTGGACACAACCCAAATGCCCATCAACAGATGAATGGATTAAAAAAAATGGTATATCCATACAGTGGAATATTATTCAGCCATAAAAAAGAGTGAAGTACTCACAGACTACAATATGGATGAAACTTGAAAACATTATGCTAAGTGAAAGAACCCAGACACAAACAGCCACCTGCTGTATGATTCCATTGATATGGCATTCCAGAATAGGCAAATCCATAGACAGAAAGCAGATTAGAGGTTACTTAGGGCTGAAGGGTTAAGAATAAAGGGAGGGTGACTGCTAATGGATACAGGGTTTCTCCTTTGGGGTAATAACAATGTTATGAAATTGATTATAGTGTGTACAACTCTGTGAATATACTAGAAACCATTGAATTGCACATACAAAGTATATGGGTGAATTGCATGGTATGTCTATTATATTTCAATAAAGTCATTTAAAAAATCATGCCACTGATAAGGAGCAAAGCACAGAAAACAGCCAGGGTTTTTCTGACTCCAGAGCCATGCTCCCTCCTCAGTCATAGTGGATCCCCACCTTCACCAGGTGGAAGGATCACCTGGCGAGCTTGTTAAACATACAGATTCCCTGGTCCCTTCCCAGAGCCCCATGCAGTAGAGATGTCGAGGTTCGGGGAGACCTTGTGGTTAACAAGAGGCAGGTGAGTCACATGCAGGGGTTCTGAGAAACCACCGTCCCCTGCTCCACACAGTAGGACTTCCTCATCTCAGAGCCAAACACGGCCCCCATCAGTCAATGAGATTAGAGACAGTGGAGATTTCAGAGGCCAATTTTTCCAGAGGGTGATTTCTTTTCAGAGGATGGGTAGAGAGGAAGGGAGGAAGGAGAAAGAGAGAGACACAGGAGCTCTTGAAATGGGAGAGCTATTGGAAGGCAATGCGGTAGAGGCCTGAGTCAGGGGCCTGTCCAAGGGAGGGGGACCAGAGAAAAAAGGAATGTCGGAGGCGTGTGGAAATTACTGCAAAGAGGAGAGAGGGAGCAAATGCTCACGCACCAGCCGAGCTTGCCGCCTGCCCAGGGCTTCCAGGATTCTTGCTTCATGTTCAAGTGTAATCCTTGAGAGAAAGAGGGTTTCAGTGAACTTGAGGTAAACGTCAGTTCTCTGGGGCTTCTTTTTCAAGAACTAATCTGAACACGTTTGGCAAGCACCCAGCGGTGGAGGTTACATTTCAATCTTTTTGTGCTTCTATGTCTTTGTTCCCTTTACCTTCTCCTTGAAGTGGAAATGATTGATGCTTAAGTAACTTGGGCTATTGAGTAATGTTTATTCAGACTGCAGGGGAGCAAGATAGGGCTTAAAAATGAGGTGGACATTTTTCCTTTGAATGGTACAAGTTGAGCCTTTGAAAGTCAAGTGTATTCCCAATTGCGCAGTAGAATAAAGAGAGAGGGGCCGGCGGGCAAAAGGTCTCTCGCGGATGATCAATGTACAGTAGTTAAGTGGAACTCAAATAGTCTCAGGAAGCCACCTGAGCTGAAGCCCCGGGTGATAAATATTGACTCGTTTGGGGGGATATCTTGGGTCTTGTGGTGAGCCCTTTCGACACGAGAACTGGAGGGCTTTGTAAATAAGCTTCTAAAGCTCTGAAAAAAAGGGACAAGTCATGTTCTCATATTCCAAACTCTCTCTAGATAATGGCAGCGCCCCCTCCGAGGTAAGGGAGACTGGCAAGGAAAGGGAACCTCCCCCCCACACACACACCAGCGATGGGGCAATGGCCCCCAGAGAGCCTGCTCTCTCCTGTGTGTGGGCTTGGCCTGTAGAGTGGCCACGAGGACTCAGACCAGAGATGAGGCTTGGCACACAATGGTTTGATCTTAAAATCTGAAAGTCCCCAAGCAGAAGCAGGGAAGAGTAATTTGTCTTCATTTTGCTAAGATACTCTAACGATTGACTCGGTCATCTTTGACCCTGTGGACTGAAGATGGGGTGAGGGACCTATATTCTCCCGGGAAGCAAAGGAAAGTGGTCATTTTCTGGGCTCTGGGTGATAGATCCATTAACAAGTGTTTGTGGAGCCCTGTGAGTAAACAGCCCTCTCCTTCTGGGGTGGGGTGGGGTGGGGTGTGGTTGGAGGAAGAGCTGAGGGCCTCTATACATGCTCTCCCACCTACCCACCAATGCCTTGATCCCTGGGTTTGGAGGGGGAGAAAATCGCACTCTATACTGAGAGGACCAATAACCTAATTGCCACCATTGCCATCACACCATGACCAGCTGATGCTCAGGCTCAAAGTGAGAGAGAAGCTGAAATGGAGGAAATTGTCCAGAGCATCCAAAGGGGACTTCCAGGTTGGTTTTCTTAGACGGGGCTGAGTGGGTGGGAAGGACTCAAGACTCATGAGTAGGCCTGGACTTGTGACTATTAGAGAGTAAGGAATCTGTACTCTGGAACACTCCCATCTTTGACTCACTCATATTTTAAGCATTTACATTTTTTATACCCCACTCTGCTCCTCTTAAATTCTTGAATAACATCATCTCCGAAAAATCTCAGTCTTCCCCTTTGATCTCAACAAGATAACGTCCCCCTTGCTTGGGCACTTGGCATCAGCAGAAAAGAGGAGAGATTTAGGAGATAACACTGGGAGGGCTGAGGACAGGGACGGGTGTGGCAGTGCCCTCCCATCTGAGCCATCAACCACCGGTGACTCATTCCTTTGCATCCCTCTGGTGGCTCTTTTTAAAAAAATATATACTAAGATGGAATTCCTACACCCTATAACCCCTTTTAAGTATACAATCTGTAGTATGTTTCCAAAGTTGTGCAATTATCACCACTAACTTCAAAAGATTTTCATCATCCCCCACAAAAAACCATTAGCTATCACCCCCTCCCAACCCCTCCATTCTTCCCAGCCTCCCAGTAGATTAGCTAACCACTAATCTACTTTCTGTCTCTATGGACTTGCCTAATACGGGCATTTAATATAAACAGAAGCAGACAGTACGTGGCTGTTTGTGACTTTCTTCCTTCATTTAGCACAGTGTTTTCAGGTCATCCAAGGGCGAACTTGAACCAGTATTTTGCTGTATGGACTTGCCTCATTTTGTTTGTCCAGTCATCACTTGTTGGACACTTGGTTGCTTCCACTCTAGGACTGTTGTGAATAACGCTGCAGTGAACATGAACACCAAAACATTCCTTTGAGGGTTTTTATCAAGGGATTTTATTACCCACTACCTATGGGAGCACCCAGATTCGGGGCACAAGAGCTGCAAAGAACTACACCTCAAAGTGCTCAATTTGATCAAGAAAATAAGAGAAAGGGGCAGACACTTAGATTGACTGAGCATCTATCATGAGCAAGAAGACATACTCCAACGCTGTGTGATACGTTCTCCTTTCACACATAAGAAGACCTTTACAAGTAAGAAGAGAGAGAAAAACAATTTGCCCAAGAACACATAGCTATTGGACTCAAAATCTGGAGTGACCTCTCTGGTACCACACTGCCACGTGCAAGGACAATGTATAAAGAGTTCAAGTGTCAAATGATGGGCTGGCTCTTCAGAATCGCTCATCGTGACGTTGGGGAGAAGCTTTATCTATTGGTGTAGAAATTTAAGGCTGAAAGATGTTTTGTAACTTTTTCAAGATCACACAGCTTGTAGGTGGCAGAACCATGGTCTCCATTTGGGAGGAAGGAAAGCTGGATGTGCCCTGAGACATCAGTAAAGACATGTATAATTGTCAGAGTTTGTTAAGTTATGCTGCGGTAACAAAAATCCCCCAATTTTACTGGTTTCCAGCAACAAGAGCTTCAATCTCACTCATGGTGAGAGCTGCAAGGGGGCCACACTGTTCTACTCCTTGTCCCTTCTCATCCTGGGACACGTTCTGAGAGGGAGCAGCCCATAGTGGGGATACTGCGTTCTCTTGGCAAAGGGAAAAGATCAAGGGGCAGAGCTAAGCCATGTGACCGCCCTTAAAGCTGCTCAAACATCCATTCATACTCCATTGGCCAAAGCCAGCCACAGAGCCAAGCCTGGAAGTGGGACAGGGAAGTATCCCCTGGGGTCACATGTCAATGAATGGGGATGTTTGGTTCTTTCAGGGGAGGCAGTAGATGGGAACATTAATACCATCAACCGTAGCTTCTAGAAGGCAAAGGGGTACTTACAGTCTGTAAGCCTGAGACTCTGGCGAACATGCCTTTACTTGACAGGTTTCTATTAAACGTCCCCTAAACGCCATACGCTCTACCAGGCACTGGTGAGCGAAAGCAAATATGTTTTCTGTCCTCATGGAGTTCACAGTTGGGAGAGAAAGACCGAGATTAAATACACAAGTACATAAATGACGGTGGCACTTGGACAAATGCCTCAGGGGGGCAGTATGCTGTGTCACGTGTGTATACAGACCCAGTCAAGGGGATCCAAGAAGCCAAGAAGCATGTGCACCAACCCAGAGGGAGAACCCGACTCCCTGGGCCCCGCTGGGATGTGTGTCTGACCTGGTTGTAGCAGTGGGTTTCACTGTGACACAGTTTCATATCAGTTGCCAGGTGTCCATGAAACCGTCTGACATAAAGGTGTGGGAAAAACCAGCCCCGTGGGAGGACATGAGGGACCCCCTGGGACTTTATGGAAAGAAGAAAGAGGTCCATGGCTGGAGGATCAGATGGGCGATCATCCCAGGAGGGGGCTGCTGGATGCCGTGGTGACGAGGCAGGGAGCTGTATTCCATCCTGACTGCCTAGGAGCCGTCTGTCTCTGGGTGTCAGTTTTCTCATCTCTGGGTGTAATAATGCACCTCTGACTCACATGGCTGTTGTCAGGGTGTGGGAGATAGAATGTTGGCATGACACCCCTACTCTGGCAAAGATGTTAACATCCTAGCCCTCAGAGTTTCCTGGAGGGCCCAGTGTAATCACAAGGTTTCTTAGATGAGGGAGAGGTGAGGGAAGGCACCAGAAGGAGCTGGGAGACAAGCAGACATCAGAGTGAGCTGAGGGAGGGACCACGAGCCAAGAAGTGTGGGCAACCCTAGAAGCTGGAAAAGGAAAGGAATGGATTCTCCCTGGAGCCTCCACAAGGAGCACAGCCCAGAGAACTGCGCGGGAGGCCCGACCTGCGGATCTGCGAGGTTCGTGTTGTTTCAGGCACGTGGGCTACCTGCGCACTGACTTGTGGCAGCGTCAGTGGAAAACCTGTACCCAGGTTCAAATGAGATCGTGGACGTTCAGGTTCTTCGAAAAGTGCTGCCCACGAGGAAGTCGGAAGTGTTCGTGTTGCTCACGGGCAAGGAGGGGTGGGGGTGGCGGCTGGGTCGATACGCACCCCTGCAGGGGACTCTGGCAGACTCACCCTCCCTATCGATTGTGGGCCCTGTCTAGACGGATAAAACTCCCCAAGAGCTGAACGCTAAAATCATTCCTCCTGCTCCCACTGAGGCAGGTACCACTGACCCCCCCAGCAGAAACTGGGACCCCCATTCCCTTTCCACCAGCACTAGAATTTTCGGTGGCTTTCAACCCGTGTCACATTAAAATCAACTGGAGATCCTTAAAAAGATTTCTGTGAGTGGGCCCCACCTTCAGAAAATCAGATTGGCTTTGTCTGCCGTGTGGCGCAGGCCTCAGCATTGTTGAAACACTCCCACAAATGTGTCCGGGGTGCTGCCAGGGCTGGGAGTGGCTGGCCAAGGGGAACCACCAGGCCAGTCCACGGGGAGAGCTGTCCCCCCTCACTTACAGGGACGCTGGTGTCCAATTTCTCCCAGCCCCTGCAGCCTGGCTGGCGTCAGCTTTGCCCGCTAAGCCAGCTCCTCCCAGACAGGCAGGCTCAACCATAAATTTTAATTCAAAACTTTTCCTTTTTATTATTTTCAAATGCTCAAGGCCCTAATCGAGATGAGAAGCTTTTCTCACGCCGAGACCTGCAGAAAAGCCGAGAGAGCTTTTCCACAAGTTCCCCTTCAGCAAGGTGTGTCAGTGTCAGATTTCAGCAGCCCCTCCCCGCCCCCCGTACACACACACACACACACACACACACACACACATACACGTTAAACTGGTTATTCTTTGCATCTCTGGATACTGTTCTATCCAAGTGCGAGGCCAGTGACTTCGCTCTGCTAAACTCTTTGTGTGGTGGTTCCTTCTCTGAGGCCAAATGGAAAGAAAACCCAGATAATCGTGGATAATGTGAGTGCTGACAGGTACGGGCGCGTGACTCCACCTGTGCAGCCTGCCTCGTCGCTGAGACACACGTAACGTGTCCAAGCATGAATTCCCGCTGCTCCACGTAGGCATGAGCTCACCCGCATTCCCGGCTTGTTTTGTTTCTTGACTGTGCGCCTGACGCCATGTGCCTGAGAGTGACTGAGCCCCTTCTGGCTGGCCTCCTGCCTGGAGTATTGAAAAACCCGAAGCTGAAGACTTGCTTGGCCCCTGGAGAGAATCCCTGCCCTTGCTCCTGCCCTGCCCTCCATGGCCTGAGCCTGGGAGTGGAAGGGTCCATCCCTGAGGCCAATAGCCCCAGACAGCGGCCACTCTTGGTCTGGGAACACTCAGGAAGTCACATGGCTCTGATGAGCTGGAGAAATCAGATGCAGGGGGTCTAGGGCAGGGCCCGAGGTTCTGCATGTCGCACAAGCTCCCGTGGGAGGCCGATGTCTCTGGTACCTGGACCACACCTCCAGCAGCAAGGCCAGGTGCTTTCTGATTGGCTCTGCATCTAGGTCCAAACCCAGCTGGAGCTTTCATGGAAACATTACTTGCTTGTAGGCAGAAAAGCTCCAAAGGGAGCCATGGGGGGCAGTGGAAGGATAGCACAGAGTGTGACCCATTTACGGCGGTGGCGGACAAGTAGTGATGTTACTGAGAAGCAGTCAGAGGAAGAGGATGCACTTTTCTTGTCCCTTCAGCCTGTACCCTGCAGCACAGAAACCAAAACAATGTTCCCTTGTTGGATTCCTTCTGTAGCTCCCTTAGACCAGGCGATACTCTCCCAATTGCTGGAGCAGCCTACGGGGTCCCCACCTCGGGTCACAAGCCACCTTTCCAGCCTGCGCCCCCTGCCCCGCATCCCCGTCCCCGACCCCTAGTCCCCATTCTCTCAGGCCAGGACCCAGGGACACCGCATCGTGGTCGGAGACCCAGCCCGGCAGTCACTTCCTCTGTGTGGTCTCCCCACTTTCAGCTAGAAGGATCTCGGTGTTCCCCAGGCCTTGAAACACCTTGTAAGCCCCTGCTCTGGAAAGGTTCCTTCTTGTGCTGTAATTGTCTCCCCTGCCGGGCCTCTGAGCACCTTAAAAATAGCACCTGCTAGGCATGTGGTCGGCAGGCAGTCAATGCCTGTTTAAAATATAAATAGGGCGAGCCAGCTAGTCACTCTGGCTTCCCCCTGTGCACAGAAGCAATCTTTCCCTAACAATATAACAAAAATGCAGCCTGGTTCAGAGCGGTAGAGGCACAAAGGGCATTCCTGGCGCAGGAGCACGAGCAAGGCAGAGATAAGAGGAGATGGATGGAGAGTTATCTCTGGCTCGCTCGGACTCTCCCCCTTAATCTTCTTCCCTAAAGAAAAAGCCCCAGGTCTGCAGCGCAGGCCTCCCTGGGAAGGCAGGTGTATGGAAACCTCACAATGGGAGCCCTGGGGATCCTTGACAAAGTTCTTCCCTAGAGGTGAGGGCCAGGCTCTGGTCCAGGGCATCCCTCTAAGGCCACGGGGCCGTGGTCTGTGAGGCCTCAGCCCTTTTGTGATAAAATAGGCTTCTGCTTTTTCCTGTCTCTTGTTTCTTTGGCAGGGGGATGGGGGTTGTGTAGTGAGGGCTGGGTTGGGGGTAGGTCTTCGTTCAGAGCTTGTGGGCCCCTAGGGAACTTGCTTTAGGTGAAGCCATCCCCTGTTCTATCAAACAAATTAAAACACATCCCTGGCTAATACGGGCACACATTTTTATATATTTTTATATACAGCAGAGTGATGGTTGACTTTTCGATGTCATATGTTTTGTAAACGTTAAATTCAACACATATTCATTTTAGTTTTGTCTTTTCATTCCCTCCTGTTGAGAGAGGGGGTGTGGCTTAAACCCTTCTGCAGGGTCTGGGCCCTCAGCAACCCCAGTGCCTCTAAAGCCAGGCCTGCCTGGCTGGGGAGTGGAGGGGTGTGGGGTTGGGTGCAGGGGGCGTCTCGTTTCTCTTCTCCCATTATCTTCTTGGACAGGCATCAGTGTCCAGCTAATGGCTTCTCTTTTTTGCCTCCAAGCTGGATTCTTCCTCCTACGCAGGAGCGAGGGGAGTAAGCTCCCTTTAGCGTAGAGCAATTTACCTCGAGCCAGGAACTCAGTCACAGCCCAACCCTTAAGCCACCTGAAAGTCATGAGGACCAAGAAATTAACTCACAGGGTTTGTTCTTCTCTTTAAGAGGGACCCTCCAGTGTGATTGTACAGTTGCTCCTTTTTGATGTTGCAAGACCCAAAGCCCTCTCTAGGGGCCCTGGCTCCGGTTGGGAAAGCAGCTCTGCCGCCCAGGGGCCGTCGCAGCTCTTATCTCTGCCATCCCTCCCCAGCTTTTTATGTACATAGGAGTCCCATTCACCCCAGCTGCCTTCAATGCCCGCCCTGCCAGACACCCCCGGAAACACACCTGCAGCCTGACCTGGGCTGGGCCAGGCAGGTGCGTGCTCCTGCAGCCGCCACTCCACATTCCGCTGTGCGCCTTGCCTCCGGGGGTGCCCAGACGAGCACCCCTCCCCAGCTCCGGATGCACACACAGAGGCCCTTCCCTCTCCTCAGCTGGGCCTAATTGCAGTGAAGCCTGGATGTGAGCATCAGGAAGGACCAGGGAGAGCAGGTTAACAAGCCAGGACGCTCCTGCTCTGAATTCTCCACCAGTCAGGACTCCTGCCCCAAGCGTGAGGCTGAGGAACGGAGACAGTGTGGGGACAGGAGCTAATTAAGCTGTAAGCCATCCCCAGAGCCCCAGTGCATTGGTGATTATGCTCTCTGATCTCAGAAGTGCCTCAGGCGCTCTGGGAGAGCGAGGAGGAAAACGGGGAGCAGATGATTGAGAAGCTGATCAGGGCTCTTAGAATGGATTTTCATGAAACTGACATTTACACCATTCTTGGAGAATCCAGCTCCCTGGAAAGAACCATAAACCGTGCCTAATTCTGCCACGTGATCTGAGGGGCTCCAAATGGCCGGCCCCAGAGGGTGCTGACTCGTTTTATGTAGGTCAGAGGACCCCTGTGTGGTGTAATTTTGGAAGGTTCCCCCCTTGCTCCTGCCCAGAGAAGTGCCCCAGCTAAGCTCCATGATGCTGATAGCTGAGTAACGCTGCCATTCTAGTGCCTTGACGTCGCAAACATCCAAACGCCGTGTTGGCTTTCACAGACACTACACCTCGGTGGGAAGGAGGGTGACCCAGTCTCCGTGACAGGACTAACTGCTGTTTCTCCAAACTGTCTTTTAAAAAAAAAAAAAGTCAGCAAATCAAAACAGAACCTAATTTTTAGACCTAATTTGCCTGTGGGTAAACTGAGGACCAGAAAGAGTTCATGACTTAATTCCAGGTCACACTGGCCGAATGTGGCAGAGCAGGACATGCGTCCAAGTCCTCTGGCCTCAAATCCAGGAGACTCTGCAGTTCCTAAGAAGTGGAGCATAGGAAAAAGCTAGAAAGCTAAGGAGTGGTCAAGCTTTGTGCTGTGGGGCTAGTCCCGGGGCAAGATGCCCTGCAGAAAGGGTTGGAGCCTGAACTTGGTCCCCATTATCACCTTTGGTCATTTTTTGATTTGTTGACTGTTAGAAAAATCCAGGTTGAGGGTACAGCCATGCTCCAGAGGATAAACTGCCAGCAGAAGCTCTCAGGCCGATGCACTTACATCTGTTAAGCTCATCCCATGTAGGAATGGCCCTGCTGACAACTGCCTCTGGTCTGAGCTGAGCACAGGCTCCCCCAGAAAGCCCCACTCCCCAGACAGTCCCGCACAACCAGAGAACAGCAGCTCATCTTCGCTCGCCTTTGAAGAAAACCAGATAATACTGGGTTCAACCTAATTTAGGCCGTGGCTATTTCTTTTAAAAACAAAGAAGGAGACAGACGAAATTCCTGCCCGAATCCATTCGCCCTGTCCTTGTGGCCAAGCCCCAGGAATTCTGCCCTGGCTGAGAAGACTCAGGCCTCAGCACTTTTCTGAGTAGTGGGGACTTGGGCCAGAGTCTCCGCCCACGATTCTGGTTCCCAGAGTGGCAGCAAGGCATGTCAGAGGGAGCCGGCCCTCCAGAACCTTCCAAATCTGTGGAATGAAGCTAGGCGATCTTGAGACTTTTTTCTATTTTTATGACAAATCATAAAATACAAACAACTCTTCTTTCCTAGAATTTGAATACAGATTAAGAGTTAAGGAACTTAGCCCAGTGCCTGGCAGGGAGTAAGTACCCTCAAAGTGGTCATTATAAAAATAATACATTTCTAGTTATAAAGGTAGCCGTCTTATTGGAAACAAATTTAGAAAACTGAGAAGTACAAGGAGTAAAATTAAATTAATTTATAATCCAAACTCTCAGACATGGTGCTTATGGATATATATATATAAAACTAGAGTTTTTTTCTACCCATAAACACAGCATATCTATATCATAAACTGGATATGTCTATATCATACATCGTAAATGGACTATATTTATTCACTCAAACCATTTATTTACACATGGCTATATGTACTGCTTGACTCTATTTTCACTTTACATTCATGAACTTCTTTTCATATTAACAAATATCCATCTAATTCATTCTTTTTCACAACTGCATAGTATTCCATTATGGTATAAATGACTGTTTTGTGAGCATCCTTGTACATACATATTCACTCACTTTCCTGATGATTTTCTCTTGATAATTCTCAAAAGTCAAAGTCTCAGAGTTAAAGATTTTTAGGAACATATGGTCCAGCTCATCTCTAGAATGAGCAGACTAGTTTTCACCCTGAGACACTAACAATACATTGACATGAGTCAGTCCTTAAAATTCATGGATTCCACATTTGCAAATTCACAAAAAGCATTCCCAAAAGTG
The DNA here is from genome assembly GCF_009834535.1 of Camelus ferus. Lineage (NCBI taxonomy): Eukaryota > Metazoa > Chordata > Mammalia > Artiodactyla > Camelidae > Camelus > Camelus ferus. The sequence goes on from NC_045706.1 coordinate 9,938,989, forward strand.
TCCTAGAACTCTACGGAAAATAGGATTCCAATTTTGAATCTTTTAGCTTCTAATGCCCCTGGTACATAATAAGCACTCATTAAATACAGTGTGTGCTGAATGAGGGGGAAAAAAGTCAGAGGTGGTTATACGAAGTGGACCCCGGTTTAGCAGAGTGAACTCTTCTGCTTCCTCTTTTTTTGAACCAGTATGTTTCCCCCGCTACATTTAGCTGGCTTCTTACTGCCATTTCTCTGAAGCTCAAGCACCCAACTCACACGTCCCCCAACAGAAGCAAACGCTAGAGGACACCCTTGATCCTGAACCACTCATTTAATTTGAAGGCCATCAGTAGCACGGAGCACAGTGGGGCCACAAAGATCGGCACATTTCCCAGACGGAAAGTAGGAAACGAGGATGTTACCCAGTGTATAAAACCATTTATGTGGAGGAGGAAAAATATTTGCAGAAGAATCATATTTTGTGACACGTGAAGATTATACAGAGCTTGAATTTCAGTGTCCACAAATAATTTTTTTTGGAACCCAGCCACGCCCATCGGCTCCTGATCGCGGCTGGCTGGCTCCGTGACCATGTGGTCGAGTGGAGTAGTTGCAACAGAGACCAGACAGCCCACAAAGCCTAAAATATTTACTCTCTGGCACTTTGCAGGAAAGTTTGCCAACTTCTGGCCTGGAGGTAGGAAAGGAGATTTAGTCACGATGTACTTTGAAGCATATGTGTGTGTGCTCGCACGCTGGGAGTGTGCAATCACCCCACTGTTGAAAGTAGTGGTTCTCAAACTCCATGGCCTCAAGAACCCTCTTTCACCTTGAAATTCACTGAAGGCCCAAAAGAGCTTTTGCTTAATCTGAGTTGGATCTATTGATATTTGCCATCTTTGACATTTCAACTATGAAGCATTTAAAATAGTTATTTATTAAGTCATCTAAAGTAACATAAGACTCCCATTACATATGAACATATACACCACATTTTTCGGAAAAATGACTCTATTTTCCAAAACACAAAAATTTCAGCCGAGGGGAGAGTGGCATTCTTTTCCATTTTTACGAATCTCTTTAAGAGCTGGGTTAACAGAAGATGGTAGATTCTCACAACTGCTTCTGTAGTCACTCCACCGCAGCATTACACATCACACAACCTCTGGAAAACTCCCCCATATACCTGTGAGGGAACAAGGGCGAAAAAGACAAATAACATCTTAGAATTATTACGAAAAAAGGTTTGACCTAGAGGATCCTCCAAAGGTTTCTTGGGGGAACCCCAGGGGTCCCTGGGCCACACTTTGAGAACCGTAGGCTTAGAACACAAGGGACATACACATGACAACAGTCGCAGGGGAAAGCCTCTGTGATAAGCTGACTGAGCTGGAGCCAAGATGCCTGTATCGCTTCCCCTTCCTGCAGTGTGACCAGAGCGTCACAGATGGAAAAGGTGAGCACAAAACAGGTCACCCCCTCACTCGTCATGCCAGCCTGGGGGTGGGTGCAGCTGCTCACCTGCAGTGCTGGCGTCCACAGCCCGGGGAGTGGCCAGAGCAGCCCGGGGGGTAGCCGGAGCAGCTCAGAAGTAGCAGTTCCTCCTCCCCGGGGTCCCAGCCTTTCCACCAACCTTGTGTCTTCTTTCCCATTTCCTCTCCTTCCCTCCGCCCTCACCTGTGAGCTGGGGGAGGAGAAGCTGGGTGGCATGCCACCCTGTGCCCTGCATGTGGTAGGGAAGGACCAGAGCGGTTCTCAGTGGCATTTCACAGGGGCACGTCTGTCTGAAATCCTTCCTGTCCCTCGAGGAGCATCTCCCCTGGAGACTGAGCCTCTGATCGCGCCCCTGGGGCCCCCGGCCACCAGGCTGCGCCGGCGCCTGTGGCATCACTTGGGTACAGCTATGTTATCTCCCAGGGAACATAAGAGTCCATCTATTCCCACACCTGCTTTTGCTCTTTTTATTTTTAAATTGTTGTTACTAATATGCTAAAACAGAAGGGCAGTCTGTATGCTGAACACAACCTGAGGACAAAAGCAAACTGTTCTGAGTGTGAAGGTGAGGTCTTTGATGGGCCTGGAGCATGACTAGCTCCATCCAGTATGGCGGACATCTGATAAGAGTACTTTTATTGTCTGCTCACCAAGTCCCAGGCACTGTTTCAGACATTTGAGATACAGAGCACAAATTGGATGTCCTAGTATCTGCTTTTCTTTTTTTCTTGAATTCTAGAAGTCATGGTTTTAAGCTAGGCACGTGGCTTCCCAGTATACAGACAGCATCTGCAACTTCCCTTGAACCCAGGTGTGGCCAAAGGACTAAGTTCTGGTCAACGAGATGTACAGGATGAGCCCTTTGTCTCTTCTTCCTTCCTGCTACCTGCAGTGAGGGTCTGATGGCTGGAGCACCAGTAACCATCTTGGGTCATGGAGTAAAACCACTTGTTGAAGATGATGGAGCAACAAGTTAGAAGGAGCCTGGGTCCCCGCCACTGGGCAATACACCAACCTGGACTGCCAAGCTCCAGTCTTTTGAAGGAAATAACTATTTTTCTTTTAAAGCTGCTGTTTTCTGTCACAAACAGCTAAATATAATCCTAACACAGACCATTAAGAGTTATTACTTTTAATCTGAATAGCAACAATATGACATCAACACATGAGGAAAATGAGGCACTTAGAGATTATATAACTAATCCAAAGCCATGTACCTGAAAAGGGATGAAACCATCATTCTAGCCCAGGCAGCCCAATATTTCAATAAATGACTAGCCTCCTTCCTTTTGGGGGCTGATTTTCTGGCTTCCTTCATATACTGTTCATAAAAATCTGTGACTATTTGATATTGGCTTCAGGAGTAGAAGTGGGTGGCTAACTACAGAATGGGGCAAAAATACCCATATTTATCATATTCTCAGTTCCTGTGAACTTACAGGTACACACACACACACACACGTGTGTGTGTGTGTACGTAGTGATGGTTACATATCCATCTCAGGGTAAAATGTCAGGCATCCACCCAACTCATCAGACTTTTAGACTCTCTACACACTAATCATGATTCTGAACCCACAAATATATCCCATAATAAACAGTCATGTCAAATATCAAATATTTATTGTGCTTCTTTTGTGTCCAAAGGAAACATCCTTTACTGGCCATTGGTCCCGTTTTTCTTTTCCTAAATCAAAAATTAGGTGGCACGTCTTCCCACCAACAGAGGAGATTCTCACACCTGGGCCCCCCAGGTGGAGTCCTCCTTAGACAAAACCACTCAGCTAGCCTCTTGTGAGAACATGGCCAGCTCACAAGCCTGTTGTTTTGCTGTAGACCATTGTGTTAGTCAGGTTAGGCTAGGCTCTACTACAATAACTAATTAACTCTAAAACTTCAGTGCCTTAACATAACAAAGGTTTATTCCATGCCCAGTGTGGGTTGGCCGGGGGCTGAGGCATATTCAATGAGTTAGTACCCTACATCGTCACTTAAAGACCCCCATTGTCACTTAATGTAGCTTGTGGCTGTATTCTTTGGAACATACAACCGCCATGGTTACCATGGAAGGGGAAGAGAATATCCCCTTGGATCTCCCAGCCCCACTGTTTTATGCTTTAACCCAGAAGTAACAGGTCACTTCCTCCTCTTATCATCCATTGGCTAGAATGAGTCACATGGGCCACCTATCTGCAAGGGGACTAGGAAACATGGCAGGGACATGGGATATATGGTGAGCAGGAAATGTCTCTGCCGTCCCATTTAAGCATCAATTTGTCTACAATCAGGTAGATTCCGCTACCTATTGAAAAACATTCTGCGTTCTTTCCTTAATCTTCGGTGGGGACAGGTGGGAAATTCTAAGCTCCAATGAATGAGATACGTAAGGACTTCCATGGGCATCTCTGACCTAGTGATGGAACAAATACTACATATTTGATGGCTAAGAAGCAATTAATTAAGTGGTGGCCTGAAGAGAAATAAGCCAATTGTTCTATATGGGTCTGTCTCCAGGCCATGAAGAAACCTGGGGCAGGACCTGTGGTGCCATCCCCCCCTCCACCCACCATGATCCCCTCCAAAAAAAATGCAAGGAAATAGACACACAGATTTACGGTCTTTGGAAAGAGATGAAATCAAGAGTATGTATCAAGAGAAATGTACATTTTAATTTATACTCCTAGTCTTTCAGTCTAAACACATTTGATTTTATTTAAGAGGTATTGAAGAGAAAAAGCCAGTTTCTCTTTTTTATGGTTGGCCAATTCCAATTAGTATCTAAGGACCTCGTTGAAGCAGGGGCTGGCTTATTTTTGCTCTGGAAGGTAAATCAATCACTCAGACATTCACTTTGTCCCTATTACGTGCCTGCTATAATGCTGAACACTTAGATGAAAAGAAAAATGCGTTGAGCTGCATGCCAATGAGACAGGTGTGGTAGTAAAACATGCCACTTTGTAATGTTTAGAAGAACTCGCCTTCAATGTCATCCCTTCAGAAGGTTGCACACTTATTTCTGAGATGTAGCTGAGAAGGGCTGTGGCATCCTCTTTTGGAAATGTCTTCAGGCTCCAGGTAAGGACTCAGATGAAAACATGGTCCTTCTCCTTTTCTGCCATTATTGTTATCCAGCAGAGTTATCTGTCTTTTTACTGGAGTTGGCTTTCAATACTTTTTGTGTATCCTCAGAAATCAAACATATGCTCAACAGAAGAAGAGTCGCAACACGCAGCAAATACCTAGAAAAATGTGCTGTAGCCTCTGAAGGCGAACCCCAAAGTAGATTGTAAACCTCTATGATAAATTAGGGTTTCCAAAAACAATCTCTCTAATGATAGTTCTCATCCCATATGCTTTTCAAGAAACTTGACACCCCCCCCCCAAGAGGTGGAGTCCCATTCCTCTCCCCAACTCACTTGTAGCCAATAGAATGCATGGAAATGAGGCCGTCTGACTTCAGTGCGAGGAGCCCGAAGCCAGGAAGAACTGGGAGTTGTGAAGCTTGCCTGTGCTTGCCTTTGGCCAAGATGGAGAGTAAAGCCCTCTGCTTCACGGTGGACAAACAGAGAAGCGAAATCTCTAACCAACCCTAGAGGACCCCTAATTTGACAGCATGATACTGAAAAGCATAGCGGAGTTAAGCTCTTTGCCTTCTAGGGGGCAGATGTGCAGGCAGTGGTGGGCAAGTTAAGCCACAGCTCTTTGGGGTTTTGAAGACCTGCCTCCCTAACTAGGCTGACAAAGCCTGCCCTGAGGGATCTGAGAGGAAATGCAGAATAAACTTATATACACGGAACTCTGGGAGCACTGGGTCAGCTCTGGGAGGACATGGTCACATTTCCAGGGAGAGAATGTGCTCCCACCCCGACCCCCGCCCCACCTGGGGGAAGACCCGTCCCCACCAGTCACTCCCCGAGTCTGCAGGAGGGGGTCAGACAGAGGAGGTCATGCTGTTTTCAACAGGTTGTTTTCTACCATAAATTAAAATATTTTATCGTGAGGGAAAAGCCAGACACATAAAAAGGAGAAAATACAAATCACACCCATCCCTGCTCTCCCGACTGAAAACTTTTGGTTTTGCTTTTGGTCTTTTAAAATGTACCATATGTACAGCTTTTCCATCCAAAGTCGTCCCCTTCGCATTACGTGGTAGCCATTTCCCAACGGCCTTAAATCTTAAAAAAGAGTGACAATAATTGTAACATAATACTCCATCATTTGGATGATAACCACTCTGATTACTGGATCTAGAGGCTATCTCTCCAAATTTTTGAGCTACTCCAAACATGGAAAACCTCGTGAGTAAGTCTCTGTGTTCTTATCTGACTGCAGAGCATTTGTAGAAACAGGGAACCAAAACAAAGGGCTATGGCCATTTATAAGGCTCTTGATTAACACTATTATTTGAAGAAAAGTTTCTGTCAGTGAGAACGCCGACCAGCAATGTGCCAGAGTGCCTGTCCCATGGCAACTTAATGGGAAAAATGAATTTTCATTATTGGTTCGATTTACATTTTTTAAATCAATAAATTAGAGTTTTCTACGTGCTTGATGAACATTTGGATTTTTGTTACTTACTCGTGTTCTTGGTCCACATTCATATAGTTACGTTAGCACTTTTCTCCTTGTTTGTTTGGCAATCACCTTTCACATAAAACTAAGATTCTTTGTGATGCTGATCGCTTCAAAGTGTTACTGATGTCTAGAAGTTTTGATGTTTCTGTGGTCCAACCCAATAATCTTTTACTTTTTAACCTACGTGTAAGCTTTTATAAAGTTCTCTCAAGATCTGAAATTCCCGTGTCTTCTGTTTTTATGTTATTCTTGCATATAACTGTTAAGTGCATGTGGAATTTATTTGGGTCTGTGGGGGGAGCTAGGGATTATCTTTAATATCTTCCACATGGTTGGTCCTCACATCATTTATGGACTAACCTCCCTTTCCTTGCGGACCTTTACCACGTACTAATTTTTTATCTCTGTTATCTCTGTGAGGGCCTGTGTTTGAGACGTTCTGTTATACCCGTCCATCTGTTGATGGTTTGATTTGACTACTGAAGTTTTATAGTATCTTTGTCTCTCTTCTTTGCTCTCAAATGGTGTAACATTTTTAATATACTTCTTTCTCCAGACTTTCTGGACCGGATCAAGCTACCAACATTTCCGGAGAAGGAGCATTCCAGGCTGCTGCAGGAACACAACTCTTGTTGACTTGAGTGCTCACCACTGTCTTCTCAAGCAAATAGTCTGGTTTACAACTTTCACCCAGGAATCTGCTCTTTTGATGGTTCCCTCCTCATCCTGCCCTTCGCTTTGGAATGGAGAAGCAAACAGAGGCAGGATGAAGACAGAGCTTGGGCCTTGCCGGACCACCTTGGCAGGAGACTAATTCGTGTGGCCACCTTCTACTTGTTAAGCGTGTCATTTATCTATTGTTGCCAGAAAGCAACACCTTGCGTTTAGCTGTGAACCTTGGCAGAGACACCTGCAAATGGAACTAGTAGATGCTCATGAAAGAACACTCAGCAAAGGGCAGGGGCTCTGTTTGTAACTTTATCCCTAAATTACCTTGGGCATGCTGCTGTCACTCTCTGGAACTCGGCCACACCATCTATAAAATTCCGGACCGGACACCCTCCCAGCTCTAAAACAGTGCAACTGGTCTGAGGCAACCCCTTCCAAATCTTGCGATGAAATCCTCCAGGTGCCTTTGTCTTCCTGAAACCAGCATTTGCCAGAACTTTCCAGTAGCTCTAAGACATCTTCAGACATCTTCGTGTTTTTCCTGAGCCTTCTTGCTTTGTGAATGAATGGTCCTTTCAAGATCCCAGGAAGAAAAGCCTCCCCAAAGTGTGAAGCAGATAAAAAGCAGTAGCTGTACAAGAGAAGAAGAAAGCTGTGGGGGTTTTTTTTTCCCCTTCCTCTCATTAGTTTAACTTCTGACCGATTTAAACATTTGTTACACTTTTCCTGGAAACTTTAAAGTTTAATTTGGAATCCCGTCACGGAGAAAAAATTCTGCTGAGTATATAATGCAAAAATATGGTTGCTAATGAGTGGCACTGATTTAACAGGAAATAAGGAAGAAAAATACAAATTTTGGAAGAAAATAAGCAATTTCACAATATTTCCATTTGCTCCACATCCAACCTCATTGCTTCAGGGGGCAGCTTGGAAATTTTTCTCATGAAGGCACAGTAAATATTCCTGTAGACTGTCCATTTTCTGGCCTGGAAGAAACGGGTAGAGATGACAAATTTCCTAGAACAACTTCTGGGAAACTTGTGTTGATGCTACCTCTGATTTTAAACTCTTCATTCTTTCCTCCAGCAAAAACACACCAAATTGTGCAGTAATGCAGAACAGAGCAAATTCCTGCTTCTTTAATTAAAAAAAAAATTTTTTAAGTGTTTGTGGTTGTTTTGTTTGTATGTGAATGTGGGGGTGGGGGTGGGGGGGGAGTGTTTTAGATACCTTTCGAGATAGTTTAGGGGAGATATCACAAATCACCTTCCTCCCCATTAGAAATTCTGATTTTACACCATTAATTGGCATTTTCAAAACAACAAGTGCCCAACTTGAAGCCTACAAATAAAATACTAGCCCAGATGCTCCTTTCACACTCGCATGCATTTAACACTTCATAAGCAGTTCATTAAACTGATAACACTTTAAACAGTAACACTGCCTCTTTCAGACTCCCTCAGCCTGTCATTTCCCAAGGCACCAAATGAACCCTTCCTAAGCTGGGAACCACAGGAATTTACACCCTTGACGTGTGTCTCTTAATTATGGACACCCTGGTCCCTGGCTGACTCAGAGAGGGCCAGGCTCAGGCCTGCACGGCCCGGTGACCACGCACACAGGGACAGGCTGCAGGGACTGTGCTCCAGGACACGGTGCAGGGAAACAGGCCTCAGTCTCCATCCAGCGCAGCCGCAGGAGCAAGGCTGTCTCACCACTTTCCTGCGACACCTCGGTTGGGTTTCAGCGGAGCCTCTTGGCTCTCCCACACACCTTCCTTCTGACCAGAAACCAGTTTTCCAGGAGTGGATCTTCCCATTTAAAAGGATTTTGGTATGAATGTTCACCCGGTTCCTTCTAAGAGTCATAACCCCCACCGCCCAGGTTCTCTCTAGAAGATGGGAGGCCCTGGCACAGTGTGGGCCCCACCTCCCTGGCACAAACCTCTAGGACCGGGGGTGACTGTGTGATCAGAGAGGCAGCAGGGTGTCTTGGGTCTGGCTACCCGCACACAAGAACCATGGGAAGGTTAGTAGTCCTTGGCTGTTCCCCTTCTGCCAGGCCAGGTGCAGTCGTTCATTCAATTCCACAACAAGCTAGAGCAGATACTGTATGTCTTCTACAGATGAGGACCCAGGGCTTCCCTACCTGAGTCAAAAGATGACGATCATCAGCTGACTCTAGTTACTCCAGTGCAGGGAGCTGTGCTAAGCAGGCCTTTTCCCAGCATCCTCTCCTTCAATACTATCAACTGCCCAGGACTATTATTATCCCCAGTTTGCAAAAGAGAAAAGAGAGGCAGAAAGGCAGGGTGAGTAACTGGAACTCAAGACTTTTGGGATCTCATGGCAGGGCGCTCATAGCACTATGTCATGGCCCCTCTGCGGACACGGGGTGTGCACAGTTAGAGGCTCTCAAAGCCTGGCTCCTGGGGTTTCACCCCGAGGGCCGCAAGAACCCTTTTGCTGTCGCCCCTCCTGCCGGGCCCGAGCCCGAGCCCTACTCGCCCTGGGGAAGATTTCCAGTCCCGCAGAATGATGGGTGACTGATGTGTAACTGATCGGCTGCTGATTAACCTCGTCGGGACTGCAGCGATGCTGGAGGCGACCCGCGAGCGCCCTTCCCAGGCCGGGAGCTCCAGCGGCTGCTGGGAGCCAGGAACCGAACCTCTATTTCCGAGCCTGAAGTCTGGGGCCAGGAGTCTGGAGAAAGCGCACGCGGAGGCTGGACGCACGGAGGCTCCGCGGCCGGGCCCACAGCGCCATCGCGTGGCCAGAATGGACAGGGCCTCTGGGGCCGCCGCTCCGACCCTCTCCAGGACCACAGTTGGGCGGTCATGGTGGATGGGGAAGGACCACCGCATGCTTTTGGAACTTCCTCTGGTCTCCAGCTCTGGGCCTGTGTGGCTGCAACGGCAAAGGTAATGGCCCGGTGTGGGAGTGGGGGGGGGGGGGCAGTGATTCCCGTTTGGCGAAGACTCTTTGGTCAGCCCTGAACTCTCAGCGCAGGGAGCAAGGCTTCTCTGCGTGGGGCAGCGGGTTTGTCAAAGAGAAAGGAAAGGAGTACAGGTGGCAAAGGCTCCCAGGAACCTTCTGCTCCTTCGGAGGATACACGGGTCCCTGAACCCGGGCAAGGTCATATTAAGACTCCTGTGCGTGTTCATTCATTTGTTTTATGGTTCATTCAGGAAGTCAGTTTGCAATAATAAAATGAGCACCTGCTAAGTGCTAGGACACGAGGTGGGTCCTGATGATACAGAAAAGAATAAAAGTGATGGCTTGGAGCACCTTTGCTGGTCAGGTGATGCCACTGGGCTCCTTTTAATTGTGAAATAGTTTCTTCGTTAAGACGTGATGTAACAAGAGCTACAAACCAGTATGTTAACGATCTCTTTTTCAAAATAGTGATGAGGACAAATATTTCAAAACAACTGTTCTGATTGCAGTGTGATACGAAAATAGCTGTGATTTCTGTTGGGAACAGACTCACAGCCACTGCTGATACACTGTGACTTGTTGCCTGTATTCATAATTGAAAAAACTGTTACATTTCAGTTCGAGGTTAGTGAGATTAATGATGTAAATGCTTCCCTGGGCAAGTTCAGGGGCTGCCTGGATTTTATTCCCAGAATCCTTGGTTAAGAAGCCTGGTAGGTGAGCAGACAGTAAATAAGTAAATAAACAGGGTGAGTCTAGATGGCGCTGAATGCTTGGAAGGAAATCAACAGGGTAATTCTGACACTAAAATCAGAAGGGAAGGCCTGTGTCAGGTGGGATTAAGGTCTGTGGGTGATGAAACTTTGATGTTATGAAGCCCCATACAGCCACAGGAAATGGCCACCAGGGGGCCCAATTTAGCTTAAAACCTGCAGAGTCTGAAAATCGGACTCAGGTGCAGAACCTGTGTTTACCCTTTGCCCACGGTGCTCCCCCAGTTCCCAAAGCCCAGTCAGGCTCATTGACATCCTGCCTAGGCCCTGAAGGCATTTGATTATGCAACTTTGCTGTTTGGGGCAACCCTGGCAAACAGCAAGGATCTGCTTGGCAGAACTGAACCCCTCAAAGTTTAATCTAAAGAAAAAACTTAGCATCCCTGAGTCCTATTTGGGAACCAGCCTCTTTAAGGTTTGGAGATCCCTGAACCTTCCAGGTCTCTACTGTCTTTCATTCAAGCTGTGATGCCCCAGGGCCCCCTAAGCGAGTGGGTGTGGGACACCTCTGTTCTCATCCACGGGTTCCCAGCTCAGAAGCAGACATAGGGGCAGGGTTTCGGGGGGTCGCTGGTGAGCCTAGGGCCGGGTCAGAGGCGGCCTTTATGGTTGGGAATGAGACCGAGTGGCAAGCTTGCAGGGTGATGTCAGGGCTGGCACCGGCGAGGAACAACTTTGTTGACAAGAAGATTAATTAGACAAATGTCGTGACCATCAGTTATCACCGCCACCCCCCCCCCAGGTCAGCTCTACTCAAGCCTTTGCTTGAGACTTTTTTTTTTCATCTTTTTAGAAGAAAGCTTAATCTCCTAAGAAGGCAGCCCCAAAACAATTCATGGCGTGCCAGAAAGGGCAAGTACCTACAGGCAGGTTCTGAAGGGAGGGTTCCTGCAAACCGCCAGGCCTCGGGCTGGCCCCGCTGGGGAGCAGCGGGCCTCTGCCTCCTACCTGTACAGACCCGGCCCCAGGAAGCGTGCTGAGCCCTGAATCCGTCCTCAGCACGGAGGACGCCCCGGTCCTGAGCTCTCTTGATCGCTCTTCCTCTCGGCCTTTCATGGGAGAGCGTCCCTGGAGAGGGGCTGGCAGCCAGCCACGCGGGGTCTTCGGAGCCCGGGGCCTTCCGCCACCTACACCTTCCCTCATTTTAAACGGCTTCTTTCTCCCGCCGGCGCCTGCCCCATTGTCCCATTATTGGAAGAGACAATGAATCAGTAAGTCGTTGTGGCCTCATTCATCGTTCAGTAACTAGTCATTGAGTCTATTGTATGCCAGTAACACTGGGGATAAAGGGTTGATCTTGATACATCAGGCCCTTGCCTTGTGTGGGGTGGGGTGGGGAGGGGCTTATATTCTAGAAGGAGAGACACAGCAGTGAGTGAAATAAATGCAAAATGTGCCTGTAGTAAAGGCCCAGAAGGAGCCAAGTCAGGGGATGTGGTGGAGAGGGCCTGGAGGCCACAGCCATGTTGGAAAGGGCGCCCCCAGGCGGTGAAATTGCAGCTGGGGCCTGAGGACAGAGGGAAGCTGGGAGGCAGAACTGGCTTTCTCTCCACAGCAGGGGAGACAGGAGGTGCCAAGGAAGGGATGCTTTGTAAATATCTGTTGACTGGATGAATTAAAAAGTTGTGCCGTTCACACTTTAGTGTGAATTAGAATCTTCTGGGGGCCCTGAGCCCCATCTCCAAGCAGCCTGCTCAGTCCTCTCAGGTCTCCCTGTGGTTCTGCAAAGGCCTCGCAGCCAGGCTGTGGGCACGCAAGGCCAGTGTAGCGTCGGCAGGTGGTCCTGGGAGCTTGTCACAGCCCAGGCCCAGCCCAGGGGAGGCCCAGGTCCCAGGCTGGGTGTGGTCAGGGCACCTGACCACACGGAGGCTCCTCGGCCCAGAAGGTGCAGCGGCAGGTGGAGCTGGCCCTCTCATTACAGGGCCTCTGAAAGCCTCCAGGGTTGGGGCAGGGGTGACAGCACTCGATTGCTTTGTCAGCCATCATCCTCTGAAACTCCCTGAGGTCCCACAGGTCCGCAGCAGCCTCCTGGACCCCCATCTATTGCCTCTTGGACAGAACTGCGATCCCGCCTGCAGGGATCAGCTGAAGGGCCACATTCTACTTTGGTAGCAGACGGAGCTGGGGGTCTGATGGGACGCCCGCCCTGAGCGGCCCCGGGAGCGCAGTGGGATGGCCGGCCCTCTGAGGAGCGGAGCACAGCAGTCAGCACAGAGCACTGGGCCTTCTAGGGCAGGAGGAGCTGGCTTGGCCACCCCGAGGCTGTCCGGGGCCCAGGCAGGAAGGGCCTGCTCTGCCTCCGGAGGCCATGCCCTGTCTTTGGGCGGAGCGCCTGGGGCCTGGTTGTGCCTACCTGGGCCTTACATCCTGTCCTTGCAGAGTTCACCTTCAGTCCACGGAGGCCTGAGTCAGCTCCAGGTCTGCGTGGGCCACTCTCCCGTCGGTCCCTTTTCCTGTGGGTGACAGCGCAGCTGGATGTGTGCGTGGTGGGGACGGGGCATTGACAGAACTTGGCGGGAGGGGACACACCTGTGCCTTCACACACGTGCAACAAGGTCCCTGGTGGCCCCACAAGAGCTGGGGGTGGACCTCAGAGGAGTGGGTCACAGCCCGGCTCCCAGCCCTGCTGTGTTCTGTCAGGCCACGCCAGCGATTTCTAAATTCAAGCCTGGCTTTCCAGGTGGCAGGGAAGTTGTGTTTATCAAGGTAGAAAAATAACACATTTTATCTAACAGCTTGTTGTTTTGATTAGTAACTTTTTAGTAATAGACACATGGTATGAGGCCACTACTTTTGCTCCTGTCCTGGCCTGAAACGTTGGGAAGCTAGGGGACAGTTGGAAAAATTTACCAGAACCAAGGAATCTTCCCTGGGGGGTGGGGGGGGGGGTGATTCAGAGCCCAGAGACTGAGAATTTCCAGGGCTGGCCCTGCCCCCTTTCTGTGTCCTCCCTGACTGGACCTCTACACGGTGGTCCTCCAGCTACAGATGGGGAAGACCAGCCTGAGTTTCACATGCAGATCCCAGGGACTCCCCCAGACCTGACGAGTGGGGTCCAGGGGGAGGGTCTTGGGAACTGTCTTTTGTCTCCACCCCCCAATCGGGTGACTGAAAGGCACTGGGAAATGGGAGCCCTTCGTGGCACCGGATCCGCACTTGGGAAAGGGGATGGAGGTCTCTGTTTCAAGTTCAGCTGGAGAGGTGCAAGCTGGGAATTATCTGCCGTCTCTGAATAGATGTTTGGGGGCCCTGAGGTCAAATACTTGTAGGGAACTCCCCTTTCCAGCTGCACATGGAGGGGCCTCTAAACTCCTGGGGCCCTGCGCAGAAATCACTCGTCGGTCCCATACCCCATTCAGGGACCCCAGAGCTCCGCCTGGCCCGATTCTCTTCCAGGAGGGAGCGAAAGGCCTGTGTCATATACTGACCTGCCACCACCTTGCGACCGTGGGCCTTTTCTTCCCTCTCCAGGCCTCAGTTTCTCCGTGTGCAAAAGGGCTGTAGGTGCGATTTAGAAAGAACTTCCATGTAAGTCATCAAGTCATCCCTCCTAGTCTCAAGAGGGCGCAGATGGACTAGGACGCTTGTTGTTCCTTTGGCTAATGGTTTCTGAAGCACTAGTGACCAGACTGACGTTCAAACAGAAGACAGTTGCGCGCACGCGGTGTTCAGCTGGACGGTTAAGGTGCTGACTCACTCGGTTTCCTGATCTCTGCTGCCCTCTGCTGCCCGGCGTGGGCTAGGACACGCCGATGCCATCAGCAGGCGTGGCATCACAGAACCCCTTTCTTTCTAAGGGGATTTCTTTTTACCTGCAGGGACCTGAGGCTCAGAGTGGGCAGCTCTTTCCTCTGGGCCACACAGCAGGTCTGCAGGGCTGAGTCACAGATGCTCCTGGTGCCCGGACCGGCCGCAGCAGCAGCACCTGGGAACTGGCTAGAAAGGTGGCTTCTGGGGCCTCATCCTAGACCTTCTAAATCAGAAACGGTGGTTGGGGCTCAGTGCTCAGCATTTTAATAAACCCTCCAGGTGACTGTGATGCACACTCTGGGAGAGAACCTTTGCTGTCATTTTGGACATAGAAGTCCAGAGGAAAAGTAGACTTTTTAAGAATCATATTGTGCACCCTTAAAATTAAAATAAGACATGAAAATGCAGAAGTTCGACTACTTGGTTTTTATTTCGTATTTGGGAAGTTCAGCACTGTGAGACGCTGGATTCCCGCAGTACACAAGTGGGCCCAGTTTGAGCTTTTGCAGAGGACAAGACTCCTCCAGGACAGACAAAAAGTCTTCTCTGATCTGGGTGATAGGTGTGCCCCGCCAGTGAGTGACAGAGAGCCTCCGCTGCTGAGCAGGATTTTTGCATTTTGGCGGCAGGGATTTGGACGTTCTGAGACAGTCCTGATTTGAACTCATCCATTCATGCATTTACTCAGTTCACTTATTTAGCAACAGTTTATCCAGCACCAGCTGTGGAGTCTGCAGACCGTGCTGGCTGCTGGGCATTTGCTCCCTCGCCGACGGATGCAATCCAGAGGCAAAGACAGAGAGGAGACCAGAAATTGCACATAAAATGACTTAGCTGAAATTAATGAGCCACAATTGCAATAAGCTCAAGGGTGAGGACATTCTGGGTGCTCTGACGGGCAGGAGGGCACAGCCTAGGGAGAGGGATCATCAAACAGGGTGACAATCATGAAGAAGGTGGTCCCGAGTGCTGTGGAAGAGGGAGGGACTCTTCAAAATGCCCCTTCCCAGGAGGGCTGCAGGGGGAACCCAGAGAAAAGACGTCACAGAGGTCGCAGATTGGTGGGCTGTCTTTTTACCATTAGAATTTAAACATGATTTTATTATGGGACAACTTTTCATTGTGGAAAAAATTTGAAATGTAGATAATATATAGTGAACATCTTATAATTCCGCCATGTAGACATAACCCTTGACAAGTTTGCTGTAGAGCCTCCTGAATTTTGTGTGTCAATGTATGTGACGTTTTACGATACTGGACAGCATATGCTGTATTGTTTGGTGATTCACTTTTTAAACGAACGCCGTACATGGCATCCTTTCTCTCTGTCCTCTCCTCTGTTCATTTGCGGACGTCACCCTGCTAGTACCTGGCTGAGCCAGATGCGTCCAGTGCTTATTTTATTCTGATACCCCTCAGGTTGTCCCCCGCCCCCAAGTCCACCCTGAACCTGTCAGATCACCGGGAGGAGCTTTCTTATTAAAAATACGGTAACGCATGCACCCCAATGTTCGCAGCAGCACTATTTACAACAGCCAAGACACGGAAACAGCCTAAATGTCCATCGACTGCTGAGCAGTTTGCAGAGGCAAAAAGCAAGACCCAAGCTTGGCTGAGTTACTGTGTTGGCCAGAGTGCGGCTCCAGCAGGCCCTCTGAAATGAGCGATGGCACTTCCAAGAGCACAGACTTAGTTCAGATTCTTAACATCACTGAACTCATGTTGGAGTCTTGCTAGAATACTAGCCTCTAGGACAGCTTTCTAGCTGCTTAACGGGACAATGTCTTCTTCTCCTTGGCCTATTCTTGGCAAATATTAGTAACTTTAAGACAAGCAAGGGCTTGTCGTTTAATTAAATTCCCGATAGATGTGCCCTCCAGGCCACAGGGAAGTAAACTTAATCCACAGAACTAAATGTTGCTGTTAGACAGGTGGTTCATAAGAGAACGATCTGTGTCATTTCCCCCCAAATCTGCCTTAAGAAATCTTGTTTCTTGGGCCTTCCTGCTTCCCTCACTCCCTGCCAATTTCCTCAACTGAGCTTTCCCTCTTGATCGCATTGCAGACTTAGTCATCCTTCACTTCTGATTCCTGTTCTACTTCCTGGTTCACCCACATGGGACCATAGGAAGCCTGAGTCATCAGCTGCTGTGATTCCCCGGACCCAGGATCCCCCCTCCACGTGGGATGTGCATGAACGTCTGTCCCCTGTGAGCTCACATCCCCAACAGTAATGCCTACCACGGGCTTAGGACAGAATGGTTCTTCATCTTCCACGTTGCTGAAGCATTAAGGCTCTACATGGTAGAATGCCAAAATACCGGAATAAAGTCAGGGTCTTATTACACCAGGGTGCATTAGGAGGTCCGTGGAATGAAATTAAGATTCGCTTAAAAACGCTGATAATGAAACAGCCCTCGGATTTAAGCTTTTCTATCGCCTACTGATGCCTTTTTATCTCAGAATTGTCAGGAGTAAGACCAAGGCCAGCCTGGGCGACACGAGTGGTACGTGGTCTCCTGGGCCCACCGCCAGGGGGTCTGGGCCCATCAAGGAGCCGCACGGGATGGAGCCTGTAACACCTTCCTGAAAAGAGGGGGGTTCTAGTGCACCTCATCTGAGAAAAGTCACCAAGGGCCTCGCTGATCTGCACCCAGAAAGGCAGCTGGACATCTGAAAAATGTCATCAAGAGTTGGCTTTATAGGCCCAGGGTAGGAGGGGTCAACCTTTTCCTATAAAGGGCCGGGCGGTAAATCGTTTAGGCTTTTTAGGACATACAGTCTGCTGCAAACGCTCAACTCTGCTGAATGGAGGCAGCCACAATGAATGAGTGCACATCACTGTTTCGGTAAAACTCTGCTTACAAAACAGGCAGCCACACCATCAGGTCCGCAGGCTCCAGCCTGCAGCCCTGAACCTGGAGGAACAGGCAGAGGGCAGCGGCCCCGCCCTGCGCAGCCCTCCTCCCACCGCCTCCACATCGGCCCACCTTACTTTGGTTTCATAAAGGCCGTAACTGCAAAGAGAAAACTGATCCAAGCTACACCTCTAAGGCCATGACTGAGGAATGTCTTTTGATCTGATCTTAAATTCACAACTATCTGTTCAGTCCTTCTGAAGCAGTGCACCACGGGGTTCTTAGCAGCCTTCTTGCCTGACTGCATTTGGCTTTGCTAAAAATCAGTATGGAAGACGGAAAAGCTGAAATCAACCCAAATCACCTATGGAACCTGGAACGTCTTTCCTTCTCTTGTACTCAGGCAGCTACTTTTTACCTTGACTGAGTCGCATTTCTCAACGTCCCCTGGAAAACATAAGGAGGGTTGGTGGTGTTTATTTGGCCTTTTTAGGCACAAGAGGCAAATGCTGAAGCAAAATGCCTGAAACTGCCTGAAGGGACCCAGCTGAGAGCCGCAGTCACTGAAAATCCGAGTGGGAGACAAGTGAGGCTTCCGTGGCTGTTGTGCGTGGCGCCGGCAAGGCTGACGGCACAAACACAGGGAAGGCGCCTTTAAAGGCAGGAAAGGCAGCAGGACAAGCTGCTTCTACAAGGTCCCTCGGGCTGGCCCCCCTAACTGGACTCCAGGAGGTCTCAGGAGAACTGCATTCTTAAAGCCCAGCAGCTTCGGTTTCTTTCCTTTAAAACATCAGCACCTTCAAGTATCACCAAGATTCCTCCCCTTTTAACTGAGAGACTTCTTTCCTTCACAAGCGGTTTTGAGTCAAATCAATCACAAGCAGGATCCCAAAGAAACAGCGTCCCAGCGGCTAGCAGGACGTTCTCACCTGTCTGTCACTTCTGCCTCGCAGAGTTCTTTTACTGTGGCAGTTACAAGTTTGCGCCTTAACGTTTACTTCGATCACGAACTGCTGCCGAGGAGAATGGAGTCCTGCGGGCGATCACGAGCTCAGGATGCACTGGAACCCAACACTGTCCTCACGCAAGATGAACTCTCCCGGCGATAAGGAGCCGAGAGAGGGCCTGTTTTCATACCGAGGTCTATTCTGCAGAGAATTTCTGATTAGGTGCATCTGGGAGGGACGGGAGGCTTGTACTGATGCTGCTCTGATATCTTTTTCAGAAGAACAAAATGTCCTGCTCCTACTTTCAAAGCGATGGAAATAACCTAAAGCTATAAAGTAAGCCAGTGGGGAGGTCCAGAGCACAGAGGGCTCCTTGGCAGAACAATGAGCAACAGAGCCGGAAAAGGTAACAGTGAGTGACGGGAAGTCACTCTGCTGAGGCCAGCCAGAGGAAGGGTCTCACCCTGGGCCTCCCTCCCCCAGAAGGCCCCGCTCCCAGACCAGGTCTCCTCCCCTCCACCCAGGCGCCAAGGGAAGGGCCAAGGCCCCGCTGACAAGCACACCTGTGGGAATTGGCACAGGGAGGCGCCCACTGTCCCCGAAGTCACTGTCACTCTCCCAATTCCCACTGCTTGTGTCACCCAGGGAAGCCTCCCTTGCTAATGCACTGGTAACAATGTGCTTAAAGGTCTTCCGTGAAAAGACAAGCTGAGGTTCAGAAAGACTGTGACAGTGATTCTCCTTTGTCAGCTCTTGAACTTGAATGCTAACCAGAGGGAAGTGGAGCAGTTTTAGCTTTGAGCCCAAGGTCACGGAGAGAGGGACGTCTGGTTCTGTTTGGACCGGGACTTTCAGTTGCCTCCTGACAGACACAGACATGGGATCCGTCTTGTCGTGAAGAGTGGCGACTGCCGTCCTAACCAGCTGGTCTGTGACAAATGCCAGGCTCCCGGCCTCGTCTGCTCGGCAGCTCCTGGCCCTCTTGCCCATTCCCACAGTCAGGCAGTGGCTCACTGCCTATTTGTTGGCCTCAAATCCAAAGCCATTTAATTTTCAAATGCTCTGCTCTGGAATTTCTTCTTTTTCCTCTCTGCTTACCAAGACCATTCTTTTCTCCTTTAGCTAGTTGATGGCTGAATAAATAAAATCTATTTTGACAATCATTTAACTAATAAACACTATAAGGAGAGCTGGGTTTGCCCATGGCCTTTAAAAATTCTGATGTAACCTGCCTAGGCAAAGAAAGGGCAAGTAAAGCGAGCCAGTTACAGGACCAACGAACGGGTTTCTTCTAGGACATCGAGCCAAAGCACTGGCCGGGGAACAAGCATTCCTGGGACAGGCCCTTCCTCTCCGTGGATCTTGGTTCCTTGTCCGAGGCGGCAGACTGGTTGAGATCTAAGGGTAGAAACTGCGATCCTGTATAAAAATCATCCCTCCTCGTGGGTGGGAGGGTCCACCCTGGACGTCCAGGAGGAGAAGGGGAGGAAGGCCATTTCCCGTCCTCACCTCCGGAGCACAGGCTAAGCCCCACCCGTCAGGAACTCAGAGGCAGGCCTGCCCGGGAGCAGGGGTTCCGTCCTGCTCTGGGTCGGCACCCACCCCTCCCACCGTCCCCACAGCCGGTTTCTCCGGATTCAGCAGAGCGGCCTGGGCGCTGGAGGGTGGGCAGCTCCACTGACTCCTGGCCTGAGAGAACACAAAGGCCTGGCTCGAGTTTTTTATTTATCATTTCTGTAAGTTATACACATTTAAGTTCTTAGCAATAATTTATAACAGCCATGTCTCATACAGTTCAGTCACTGGAAGAACACAAGGACAGAAAATGAAAGCACAGACTTCAAAACGGAGGTTGCTGTACTGCATCACACAAGGAGTTAGAATCCAGAACCCCAAAGACCCCACACACTGTACAAAACATAAAGCTTAAAATTTCTCTATCAGCATATGAGCCTGAAGGTACAAAACTGAGTAACTGCCTGCACCAGGAAATCACCAGTTCTGTTCTCAAGGTAAGAAAACAAGGAATGCTGTGTCATTTTTACCGTTTAAATGTTTCTGCTCTGTTTGTATCTGGAATGACTGTATCAAACACAAGCGCAGCACATATTTCAGAATAGGCCTCACAAACCGCTTTTACTGTGGATTTAAATCTAGTCAATGAGAAAAGTAATTCAGCTGCTTGAATTTTTAAGTAAAAAAAATTAAAAGCATTTCCAGGGACTCTTAAAGCTCTATCTCCAAAAGTATAAAATGTCACCCACTTTCAAAATCTGAAGCTCTGCCGTCCTTCTCTGAGATACACACAGGACCTAGAACCTGCTCCTGATGGCCCAAGTGTCCATGCATTGCGTGTCCAAGTGCTGAAACAGCTCCCAAGGACCCGGGAAGGGACGGCATCCTCACGAGTCCGGACGGTGTGTCCACAGCCAGACCAGAGCCCCGGTCCGCAGGCTCTCGAGGTCAGGTTCCCTGGACACATTAACCTGTCACTCTTCAGTCACTTCCTGCCTGGGGGACTCCAGCTCCTTCAACAAATCTCTGCCAGCAGCTCTAGCTTTAGAAGCAAAAAGAATGGCTCCCTGTTTAAAGCCAAGGTTCTTCAAACTTCGGGCATAATCTGCATATATCACAGAGATGAGTTTCTGTAAACCACTGTTAAGGAAAAGAAGGCATCCACCAGGCTCCCACGGGCAGGAAAGGAGGGCCAGCCCTGCCGGGCTGCCCAGGAGGGACCGAGGGTGTCCTTGGGAAGGCAGCATGGGAGAAGCACAGACACGTCTCCCCAGGGTGGGACGGTTCCTAGCTGGGGGGAGGGCAGTTCCTAGCTGGGGGGGGGGGGCAGTTCCTAGCTGGGGGGAGGGCAGTTCCTAGCTGGGAGGGGGGGCAGTTCCTAGCTGGGGGAGGGCAGTTCCTAGCTGGGAGGGGGGGCAGTTCCCAGCTGGGGGGAGGGCAGTTCCTAGCGGGGGGGGGCAGTTCCTAGCTGGGAGGGGGGGCAGTTCCTAGCTGGGGGGGGGGCAGTTCCTAGCTGGGAGGGGGGGCAGTTCCTAGCTGGGGGGAGGGCAGTTCCTAGCTGGGAGGGGGAGCAGTTCCTAGCTGGGGGGAGGGCAGTTCCTAGCTGGGGGGTGGGCAGTTCCTAGCTGGGGGGGGGCAGTTCCTAGCTGGGGGAGGCGATGCTTCCAAACGTAACACCACTGCACTTGCACCAGCTGAGCCCAAAGCTGCTCCTTTTCGTAGAAGAGCAGCTGACATCCTGCCAGATCCTCCAGGACCTAAATACAATTAACGACTGGAGAAAGACGACAAGAGAAATTTATGTGCATAACACCCCCGTGCCATTTGAAAGTCTGAGAGCTTGGTGGTTTGGGGACAGACACAGCTTCAGTGAGAGGTTCTATTTACAGAGCCTGCTCCGAGGCAAAAGCCCCAGGCATCTG
This sequence comes from Camelus ferus, assembly GCF_009834535.1. Lineage (NCBI taxonomy): Eukaryota > Metazoa > Chordata > Mammalia > Artiodactyla > Camelidae > Camelus > Camelus ferus. Next base: position 9,960,409 of record NC_045706.1, read on the forward strand.
GGTGCTGGGATTTCAGACGGCCCTGTTCCACTGTTCTCATGTCCAAAATGGCTCCTTCAAACTACAGTCAACTTCGCCAGTGCCTAGACACATGATACTGAGTTCAGTTTAATTTTCTGTAAAAAATATACAGAAAATCAAAAATCTGACATGCAGAAATGAGGCCACAATGTGATAATTTAAGAAAAAGTGCAATGAGAACAACAAGGCCTCTGCAAACACAAGGAACTGGGAGCTGTATTCTCAAGCCCATTCTTTTCAAAGAAAAACACGTGACTCAGGTGACGTGTAGAAGCAATGAAACGCTCCTGGTCACAGGTGGGCCACAGCGACACGCCTGCACGACACGCGTCTCCAGAGCGCGGCTGTGTCTCGCTCCATGTTGGCTTGTCACTATGGGTAACAGCACGTCTTTTTACTTCATTCCCGGGGTGTATTTATTCCAGTAGAAGATCCAGTTTAGGGAGGTTTTGGAGGCTGCTATCTTCTTTTTAAGCTCAAACAGAACATTACAAAACGTGGGCTCCCTCCCGTTTACAGTCGGCCCCGACGCTCTGCCCATCTCAGAGCTGATGCAGCCGGTGCAACAACCTTGTTTCTGATCCTTTCCCTCTCACCGCTCCCTCTTTCCTGGCTCGGGTGAGTCAGAGTACGGATCTTTCTCGATGTAACAGTTTCCTCCCAGGCAGCACCACCGAGCGAGGAACTCAAACACCCACCCACGGCACACGCCCCCTGCTCAGCACGCACAACCCAGCAAAGGATATCTGTGTCCTCACTGACTTCAATCGCACCATACTTGATGCAAGCTTCCACGAACAGGGCTGCTCTGTCGAAGTACCTCATGCTGCTCAACAGAACCAAATACAAGTCAGGCGTTGTGATTCACAGCATCTGAATGCAGAACCAGCCCGGGGCGATGTCCTACATGAAGACTGGTACACGTGCTCCCCGGAACCCTGAGTGCTACATCAGTCACACCGCACCTTTCTCAGCCCTGGCTTGTAGGGGGAAGGTGGGAGAAGTCTCACTTCCCTAACCCCTCGCTCTTTTTAATGAACACTTAAAAAAATGTGAAATGCACAGAAATCTAGAGCTAGGACGACGATCCATGTACCCATTGTCCAGAGTTAACACGTGTTCTTCAGCCATATTTGCCTCAACCTGCGTCCCTAAGTGTTAAATAAATAAAATGTCCCATGAGAAGTGATGAGTATTAAACTTCAAGATCCTCAGAGGGGACACCTCCAACTCGCCCCCTTCCTTCACCCTCCCCACCGTTCTCCCCTTTGTCTCAGCTGTCCTACGCACAGCTGAACTGTCGCCAGTTGTCTGAAGACTTTTAATATTCTTTTTGAACAGGTACCTGCTAGATTTGACTAGTCTATTGGCAGGAAAGTAACACAGCCCCTAGAAGAAACGAAGAGTGAATAAACGCAGACTGTCCTATCCCCTTTAGGTCTCCTTTTAAATAAACCTAAAAGGAGTGCTTCTCCTTTCACTCCAGCCATCCGTCGAGTCCTGCCATCTACCCGGCGGAGCCTCAGGACAGCAAGAGGCGACAAGTCACGGGTGATCCTGCCCAGCCGGGGACACTGGGTGTACCTGTGAAGCGTCTCGGCCACGCTGGAAAAGCAGCCCAGGGAGAGGAGGACCAGGAGGGCCTTTGACTTCTGGTTCACTTGTGGAGAGCAAAGGTGGTCAACCCACCGCTTTAAAACATCAGCGCACTCCTCAGAATTTAAACGGACCTGAGAAAGATGCCCACGTTAAAAACAAAGACATCCTGCACTATATAAGGAAAAACATAATTCAGCTGAAATGGGATCTGTTCCTAGGAAACCAACGCTAGGCTCTGCTTCATTCCACACCCCCTCGCCGATGCTGCTGCCACCACAACCAGCAGTGAGGGGGACCCGCACCTCTGGGATCTATGGGCCGGCATCACCGCTGGGCTGTAGTCTGGGCTCACACTCCAACAGGGAGAGGAGGCAGCTGTTTTCATGTAATTGCTACCAATGCAAACTCTGTTTTGCAATAAGAAATAAATTTATACTCAAAGAGGAGGAGGATGAAATCTGCAAGAAAATCTCTGCAAAGCAGCTCTGTAGCCAAAAATTGCTTCTAAATCCTAAAAGTCCTAAGTTCCAGACTGAACTTTCTACCCTAAATGTTCATGGCACCTACTAGAAACACCTACTTTTGCAAGCCACGCTGCCCGGTTCCACTCGCCATACGTCTGCAGGTAGCGGCAGGCGTCCGCGGCTTTGTCGATCAGGCAGAGCAACTGAACACCCTCTGGAAGACAAGACAGCAGCCCCTCAAGTGACACTGAGCTGTCTCTCTGACAGGTCACTAAAGAGTAAAATCACCACTTGACTTCATCTTGTCCTGTACATTTTATACCTACTGGAGACATTCCCGAATTAAATTTAAAATAAAATCTTAAAAGTTTTACAACGTTCCACTCAAGTAACCAGGGTTGGAAGCACAAATACAGCCCAGAAAACAAGCAAGTAAAGCATGCCTCATTCACTAGTTTTCATCGTTTCCGTGTGCCCAGGGTTGTCCAACTGGTGCCCACTGCCTTGGCAATTATTAACAGAGTCCCTTTTACTCTTAAAAAGCTGTTCTGCTTTAGATGATTAAATTATGTGGTCATCTTATAAACTGCTAGCAATACCCTTCTATTCTTCTCCAGTGTATACAAAAGAGAAAGAACTATCCCTAATAATAAAATGACCAGGAATGGGCCCGAGTTTCCAGAGTGCTGACAAATATCCCCACAGAGCATGCCTTACCTGCCAGTTTCCCATTGGCAATCATGTTAGTTGCCACCAGCTTAATGGTGCTCTGGGAGGGGCCCGACGAGGTGACAGTTGTGACCAAACAGGCTTTCAGTGAATCACAATAATAATGCTGGTTATCTGCACTTGTTTCCAGTAGTAACTGCACAGCTCTGTCTGTCTAATAAGAGAAACAGTGTTTCTAATTATGAAACCATTTTCCCCCAACATAACCTTTTAAAATTCACAATTTACAGCTTAAAGATCATTTTCACTTTCAAAAATTTGTTCGTGAACACTTTGCTTACATACACACAAGTTGAACAAAAGCACAGCACTGCTTCTCTGAGACGAATGTGAAACCACAGTCTGGTTCGCACAGGTGCTTATGTAAGCTTTGCACCAGTCAATTCCAAGACACAAAACAAAACGAAACAAAACAAGTTAGGCCTCATGTGACGTTACAGAAGCCAAAATTACAAGCTGGTTAACCATACATTTTTGCTTTCTCAGAATGTCTGTTGGTCTTATTTTGAGAGAAAGCACAAATTTACACTTACACTTCCAGGGAGATGCTATAGTGTGCGCTCGATATGTCATGCCGTGAAACGGTAATCAGCTAGCAACTCCACAAAAACATGATGTTATGAAAACTGACATACTTGACCCAAGAGAAGTAGCTGGTCTGTACATTTCCTTGTATGATCGTAAGTTGACCGTTTTACTTCCTGGAGGTTAACCCTTTCCAGCTGAAATTTCTAGAGTAGAAAAAAAGAAAATTGAGCCTGGATTTTAAGACTTCTGAATTATTTAAATTTTACTACACTTAAAGTGATTTTAATGAAAGTTACTTTGACTTCTGAGGTTACTAGGGAATCAACTTTATAGCAGTCCAACAATTTAATATGAATTTGAGAAGAAAAGATGTTGTAATTATTATAATCTGTGTGCAAGTCTGCCTGTTTACAGAAACAGGTACTTCAGTAGAGCTGGAAGAAAAGTCCCAGTGTGTAATTTAGTCCTCTACAGGTCAGAAAAACATGCAACTACCCTTATATACAAAGAACAGCAAATTCAAACCAAGTATATGAAGTATTTGTTATTCACAGAAAATTAATAAAATTAAAGATTAAAATGAACCCTCTAAGTTAAAAATTTTAAGACCAAAAGAATTAAAGGACTGTTAATAGTAAAATTTTAATGTCTATTAAAAAACTCAGTAAGCGTTTATAAGCTTTCAAGTCCTGAGTCAGGCCCTTTTTATGTGAATGTGCCATGGGGCTCACTTCTATTATGTGGAACTTTACTTAGTTTGAAAGGTTCCCAAGTTTAAGATACTTACAAAGACGTAACTTTAAAGGTTTTAATATATGAAACACAATACCTGAAAATAGGCGTTTTCACAGAGTATGTCATAACATATATCTAGTGGGTTGTTTGCTCTGTCCTCCCGAGGGGCAGCTTCTTCAGCAGCTGGTGTCCTCACGGCCTTTTCCTGGGACAAGCTGTGCAGGTAGTGGGCAGCGACGGTCCAGAAGTGCAGCTCTGATTCATCACCATAAAGCCTGACAAGGAGGAAACCAAAATGCCCACTGAACTCACACCGCAGACCTGGGCCGGGTGGGGGCCTCTCACAGTAGCTTGAAGTCCTGGGAGCGCAGTGCTGGCACGTGAGCGACCACGTGCTGGGCGGGGTGAGAGAGGGGAAGCGGCAAGTTCTCCAGCCTGTCACTGGGTCTCAGACAATACAGGGCCCGGAGTGCAGGGGGCGCCTTCAGACCCAAACCTCTCTGTTCTGCGTGAAGAGCGACACCAGGGTTTGGAAGCCTAGGCCATGATTTACCTGGTCTGCCGTTAGCATTCCTTTCAACGCAGACCGTAGCATCACATTGAGGAAGAAGTTTCTCTGGGATAACTGACTAGATAAGGTGTGGAAATGATACGCTATTTATTCTCTGGGGAGTGGAGGGAAATTCCTTTTTAATAAGGGATAACTCTACTGTACAGAGCGAATGTATAGGTTATTACTTCTAAAAATACATTTAAGGACACGCACTTTGTAGCTAACATTTTAAAAAGCTGTCTGTAGGAGGGAGTCTTTTCAATAGAGAAGGCCTAGATCTCATATTTAAAAAGTATTTTCCCCCCATTTGTAGTACTACTTTCAAAATTAACTGTAAACCGAATATAAAGGATGAACTGATATATTTTCTAAAATCTAAGAGTCTGGTCTTAACAACCTTAATAAGAAGGAGAGTTAACGTGAAATTCTCCATCCCTTACACAGGATACTTACACACAGAACTCAGTGTTACCTGGAAACAAGCAGGCATCTCTGCAAGAGAGTGAATTCCGGATCGAGCAGGAGTTTCTTTATGTCACTGCAGAGAGGAATCCAGACAAAGGTAAGACAAAATTTTTGAACCCAACAATAAAGGAGATAAATCAATACTCTTAAAATGGAAAATTCTACTCAAAGGGTATGTTTAGAGCTTATGAAAGAAGTCCCTGTGCCATGACCCTAACACTGCAAACGCTTACAGGGCCTAGAGGGTGTCCAGGCTTGGAGAAGTAGTGCCCACCAACCCCCACAGCTCGAGGCTCTAACTCTCATTCACCTTCTAGAAGCGGTTCAACTCACGTTTTTGAAAACATGAACAGCTGCCTAACTACAGGAACAAGAATGTCATCGTCGATAAAAATGATTTTACTGATAATCTTCAGAAACAGTATATACTTTAAAGAAGATGCATTCAGAATTTATTTTTGGAAGTATTAAAAAAATGAAATAGATAAGGAAGAAAGGCTAGTGTTTTCACAAATTGGTATTTCTAAAATGCCAATACAGAGTATTTATACATCAGGAAGCAGGGGAGCTAGTCCTTAAAATCTACTCTTTTCCATTTAAATGTAAATGCTAACCTTTGGAGAGAGAAAACAATAAAGTAATTATTCTGAATTTGACATCAATAAACTATTCTATTATCATTAATTTATTAAACATTAAAATATCTGTGGCAGATTCTCCATTGCAAAAATATGTTACATTTCACCAAGAATACCTTGTGGACCCACATTTTTCTACTTCCTTTCCAATATTATTCCCAGTATGTATTTTTAAATGCTCTTGGCTCCAGGAAGCATGTTTATTTCTTAGCCAGAACTGTGCACACAGAGCACCTGACATAGAGAACTCACTTTAGAAGAGGGAAGCTGACACAGGAGACTCGCCCTGTGCACACCCCCTGACACGAGGCTCCGCCGGGGACGCGTGGTGGAGGCAGGCTGAGCCACACAGATGCTCACACCGCAGCCTCTACTCCGGCCCCAACGTATAGAGACTGACTTCTACAAAACAAAGATTCTCAAGGGAAACAAGCCTCTGTGAATGGAATGGTCTCTCTGTGAGCCACTAATATTTTCTAAAACAAAGCTTATGTTTCTTTAAAAAAGCCTAAATCATTATATTTTTCTTTTTCATAGTCTCATCTTCTAGTAAAACATAGCTGAAGTGCTTACTTAGATAATGAGTTCAACTGCTCCTGAAGAAGAGTCTTTATTTCTTCATTTTCTGGATAATCACTGTACCAAGAAAAGATTTTAAATGAGTTCATTTTTCTCTTCATTTATAACCATTTACTTCTTTACCAGAAAAAAAAAAAAAGCTGTGTTAACATAGAAATAACTTCTTTGCAGTCCTTGGTTAAAAACCTGGTTGTACACCAAAATAGCAACAGTCTCCTCAGGAACCTACCGGTCATCTTAATGCTTTTATCTTAGTTAGTCAAAACCAAGAAATGAGTGAAGAAAGTCTCCTTGGCTTTCAAGAAACCAGAAAATTTATCAGTGAGCTCACAAAACTATTAGGTTTAGATTCATGTTAATAAGGAACTTAGCAATGACTAAAGGAATTTGCTCATTCTGCTCTGCAAAATGGACGTTCATTTCTCTAAGAAGATACCTCTTGGAGAATGGACACCTCATCACATTATTCTGTGTTTTTAATTCCCCTAACCCAGGCCTACCTACACACTCCGCATGGCATAAGCTCTGTTAACACTTGTGGTGGTTTAACTGATAACTACTAATAACAGTTTCTGTGAATTTTTTTTTGCAACAAGGCAGCTGTAAAACATAAAATACCTCTGAAGTAGGCCCCTTCATGCTGTTTTTAAAAAGAATTAACCTTGGCCCAAAATCCTCCTGGCCTCAACTGTCTCTCTTCCCACATGTTTGGCTGTAAGACAACCACACAGCCACCGAGAGCAGCGTGCTACACACAGCTGCCCGCAGCCCCACACTTCCCCAAAGTCCCCGCCGGGTGAAAACCAGTGGCAGATTAGGGATCGTTCAGTGTGTCTGCCATCACTGCCTCAGTGTGGTTTTAAGGTTCCAATCCCTCTGAGCCCTAGAGTGCAGGCCACTGCTGATGTTCATGGGTGTCCTTCAGTCTAAAATCAATTATGGGGGAGGGTATAGCTCAAGTGATAGAGTGCATGCTTAGCATACACAAGTCCTGGGTTCAACCCCTAGTACCTCCTCTAAAAATAAATAAGTAAACCTAATTACCTACACACTCCCCTACCAAATAAAAATAAAATAAAATAAATTAAGAAAGGAAAACAAAAATGCAAAAAAACTTACACTTGAGAAATATCCAAAGAATACTGTCCATTCCAAGGCTGGTGGAGTAAGAATGCCTTCAAGGCGAGAGAGGCCCTTGGAACAAGGAGATATGGGCACCACACAGGCTCTAGACAGAAACAGATTTTTGTTTTAACTAATAAAATGTTACACAACTATAAAGCTTCAGCTATGGACAGTTTACAGAGAAGTCAGCAGAGAATACTGTATAAATCTGATGGCAACTGAGAGAATATATTCAGTGTAACCACAACCTAGGACACATGGGCTAAGAGCTGGGGAGAAAGTTAGACTGAAGTCTCTGACACCACGGTGACTCTGTTTAAAGTGCATGGTAACAGCATCACACTAGAGGTTATTAAACAAGTCTCAAACTCTTGGATTCATTTTAGATGCTGCTGAAAAGAATATTAAGTTTGTCTTATGACATTTTATGCCCCTGATAATAAGCGTTCTCCAACTTAAAAAGAGGAATTTCAATTTTCTACATCTGTCTGACCTCCCGCTTTACCAATGGGGCAGGGTGGGGGTCAGGGGAGCTGTCAGACAAATGTAAATCAGGAAGAAGAGTAAGCTATTCTAAGAAAACAAACAGATTTGAATCAATGTATTATGATTTTTCTCCACTTGTCATCAAGGAGAACTGAAGAAAATATATTAAATATTAATTATATCAATGCCTATGACCTAAAATGATTTTGTTTTTATCCCACATCAGTAAGTCCAAAACACATTTCTAATTCCTCAAAATAGAAATATATTATGTCAAACATATTTTCCCAAGATCAAATCAGCACATATCGGGCAGCAAACACACAGACATCCTTTTCCTAACTCCATATTTCCACTGTCACCAGTTTTTATTCTTTGACATTTATTGAGTGTTGTTCTGAGTTTAAAGTTCAATTTGTGGAATACATGCACAATTTTATTGACTTTTCCCCATTACCATTTTAAAAATTTTCCCTTTGTGGCTGAGGCTGTACCACTAGAGACTGGACAGGAATGATTTTTTTTTTAAATATTAGGAAAACTTTAAAAGAAAAATGTAATCTAAAACATGGCTGCAAGTCACATGTTCAAGTACAGTATTAAGTATGGGTTAATGATGGGCTCCAATTCTGTAGTCGGTTTAATTTAAAAACAAGCTACCTTGGCTTTGGAGATTTTTAGACTCAAAATTTAAATTAAAGGTCAAAGAAAAGCTTCTCAAACATTAGATTATATCTGCATACTTCTTTACCTAGAACTATTAACTAAGAAAAATCATCTCTGAAGTTCCCTCAACTTCCTTAATAACTCTAGGTTTAAAATTAATATCTCTACTTTCCTAGGAGGGGGTCCTGCTACTTCCGCAGCGCTGGCAGGTGTCTCTGGGACAGACAGGGGAATGCTCATGGGATTGCTCAGTTTCTGGCATCACCAGATGGCAATCACAGTTACAGAGTAAGAAGTGGTGGTACCCAAATACAGCGGCAGGGGTGCGGCAGTGACAAAAACAAAAGCACACCTAACATAAGCGAAAGGCAGCCGAGGCAACATTATAGCAACTTGGCAGGGCCCAAGCATGAACATCACAGGAAGGGGCAGGTTTTCAAAACGCTACTGTCTCTGGATAAGGCAGATTGACTCTGAAAAGGCACAAAACTCCCCAGAGCTGACAGTTTCTATGATGAAACTCAGGAAATCACCAAACAAGTCTCCCAGGAAACTTTTTATAGATCAGACAGCCTAGAGTATACACCAAAGGAATGCTTGGAGAATACTTAATGCAGGAAGTTTTTTGGGGTTTTTGTTTGTTTGTTTAGTTTCCTGCTTTGCTCCAATTAGGATCAAAATATAATTAGGATCAAAATATCTGTCTCCATCTAAAAGTATCTTCCCAGGATGAACACTGCATTTCATCAGACAAAAGCTGATTTTCAAATTGATTGATGGGTACACTCAAAATCTTCTCATTCTTTTTTAAAAGTCACATTGGGGTTATTTATACTGAAATATTTTTCATTCTAGTAAAAAATCTCAAAACAATCATACAAAAAAGATGAGGCAGTGCAGTCATATCATTTTGTTTAGACTGGCCCTCTAACAAGTCATAAGATAGGCATCAAAATTCATGACACTCAGGATACTTTCCAAAGTGATTTTCCCATGATATACAGCTGTGAAAGACGTGAGGTTCATTATTAAAAAGTCAGCAGCACCTTATTACTAGATTCATGTCCTCTGAAGAGTTCTCCTAAAGTCTGGGGAAGTCATTTTTATAAATGCAAACATCTTTGATCTTTTAACAGAGCACTCAGAAAAGGGTCAAAGAAGGAGTGCTTAGTAAACCAGAGTTGGGAAATGACTGACGTCTGCAGTTACAAAGAGTTTAGCATCTCAGAAGTAAAAACATTCAAGCTTTAAGTTAATATGTTTTCTTAAACTCAGATTCCTAGAAAGCAAGACTGAAATGAGACAGAAGCAGCCCCCTCCCCCGGAAGAGAAGGGCTGGTATAAAATAAACAGGTTTCAAAGCATGCTTTCCTTACAACTGCATACCGGTCAGCTCCTGCTCATCCATTCTAAAACACGTAGACTTCATGGACATCTCCAGGACTCTGATACACCCGTCATCTGATGCCAGGATCACTTTATCTGACGTACACCAGTCCACATCCAATATCCGAAACGTTACATTTCTTCCACTTCTTAAACTGCTCACCATCTGAACCTTCAAGAGTGAATTTGATTGTCACTTTCAGAAAGAAAAGATGCTTATCATTCTGGATTCAACGATCAAGAAAAGACAGTGCCTGTAGCAAAGGCCCAGTTCCCATTTAAAGCTGAACGTCTTTGGCAATCTATTTTCCACATGCAGACTGCATCTTAAAGGTCCCAACAATAGTGATAATATTAAAAATCTGCTGAGCTGTCACTTTCAGAACAGAAATACCGTAAAAGAAAAATTTAAAAGGAAGACAACTGTTTTAAGAAGTCTGACAAGCCCATTACATGGTTTTCATTTCTAAGTCAGAAGGAAGGAAAAAATACATAGCTCCCATGAGCACCGGCTTCATGTGTGGAGCACCCACGTGCAGCTGGGCCTACCTCTTTAGTGTCCCAGACTTCAGCTCCATCATTGTACATCGCTATTAATTTTTGGTTTCCTTTACCAGGGGCAAAACGAATCTTCCTCACCCAGCTTCGGTGTGTAGGTATTCCTCTGCAGACAAACAAGAAGCAAAAACCAAAACACCACTAGGATGCAGAGTAACATCTCATCACTGAGAGATATGTCCAATGTTTCTTTCTATTTCTGTTTTTGACAAGGTCTAGTGATGTGACGGGAGAGTCACTTTGCTTTCTGGGACGGGGGTCTGTCCCTTAACAGCAGCTGGAATAATGTCCCAGTACTCCTGCGTGGACCACCTAAGGATCTTCTATGAATGGTTTAGAGTTTAGCTCAAGGCCCTTCCTCCCAGGTTCAGTGACAAGAGACCCAAGGGTCCAAGCTATACATGATCACATTTGGTGAGCCTGCTTACTACCAAGCCACAAGCCTCCAATGGAACCACATCGAGGGTTTTTGTTTTTTTTTTTAACCAAACAAGATTGCATTCTTGACTCATACCTGGATACTCTCCCTTTCAAATCCCAGAAATTTAAATTTCCATCCATATCTCCAAGAACCAATGTATCACCTTTCCAAGCGATGCAGGTAATACTACCCATGCTCCCCTAGAAAACAACAGCAACACAGACACATCAGTTCCACCAACTTATCAGCATCATAACAGAGAAATATTTTTACTTAATAACTCTGATGAAATAATAAAGATATTTTAATAAAACACAATTATAAATGGTTTTGCTTTAGTTTGAACATCAAACACTAAAGAAGTTTAGACACTAAAAGAGCTACCAAGCATTTCGATTTCAACTAAGAATAGGAGATTTCAATTTGATAGACATTAAGTTATCTGAACTAGATTTATAGAGAAGGGATGTCTTCTGAGGAAGAAATACTTTAGAGAAAAGAAAATTAAAAGAAGAAAAAAAGAGAAGAAAAGGACACCTTTTCAAGACAGCACTTGTCTCCAAGCTATCTGTCACTGCAAAAGGATAAATAAATCTATTCCAGGGGAAACTCAAAGCTGTTTTATAATTAATTGTTCAGCAATTTTTCTATTGAAAAAGAAGATCCATCACTATGTGGTATACTTGAAACTAACATAATATTGTACATCAACTATATTTCAATTAAAAAAGAAAGAAAGAAAAAGAGGATCCAGCTTCACTGATACCTTCTGGAATAATGAAGCTGGAGAGATTCCATATACTGAATGCATCTGCATAATGTGAATTCACAGAAAGCTCTGCAGAGAAGTTATATATGGAAACACAAATATAAGAAAGAAACACTATTGTAATAAATCAAAGCGCGGGGAGGAGACTGCAGCTCTAACACGTGCGTGGAGGTAGTGTGACAGAGCGCCCAGGCGCCTGGGTTCTGGGGCCGACTGCCTGGGCTTGAATCTGAGCTTTATTGTTCAGTTTGCTGTGTGATTTGGAGCATGTCCGCGTAATCTTCCTGTGTCTAGGATCTGTCATCAATAAAGTAGGGTGAGCTCATAAAACTTGAGGAGTTCCTATTAGCATTAATAAATTTATACAGGTAAAGGCCTTAGGAAAATGCCTGCCACACAGTAAACAGTCAATGCATGCTAGCTGTTAAATAATGTTATTGCTCAATTACTTGTCTACTTATTCTCTATTTATATTAAAAGAAATCTTGCTTCTGCACTTGTAGAACAATATAAAAATTCACATGTTTAGTTCTCATGGTAGCAACAGTAAGAAGTAGGGAAGCTCCAAGGGTTACCAAATTGGCTATTAATAGACTTGCACACACACCAAGTACTGTGTAAGTCCTAGTGGCAGTCAAGAAATAAAAGAAAAAGCTGGATTAAAAAAATGAGCATTTTAATGAATTCAATTAATAAAAAACTTAGAAAGCTATGTTAAATAAACAGAATTCTGTATTAGTATAAAGCAACACTCCAAGATCTTACTTCTAGTCTCCTGACCATATTAACAGAATTTTAAGAATTTGCCTTTATATTTCCTTTTTCAGTCTTGGAGACTTTTTTACATTTTATAATCTTACTTTCTAACTTCTAAAAATTAGAATATTAAAGTTTAAATCAGCCTAGAGAAATCAGCGTTACCAGCTTAGAATTACAAGTGATGTATTAATACAACTATACAATTAAACAATCCAGAACTTTCTACCTAAACTTTGTTGACAGGATACAAGCCACCTGGAGATACCAAGGTGCTTTCATTGGATGTGACACAAACTCGCTTTGTGGCTCTCCAAATAATCCCAAGAGAACCAATGTAAGATTTAAAATTCAAAAGAGTACTATTAGTTGCCACTGATATGTTGCCTACATGTAAAATACGATGTTCAAAAGAGAAGAAGTAAGGTTGACGGCAAAGCAGAGATACTCATGCCCTCCCACGGCTCCAGTTTTCTGCATAAAGGCAGTCAACTATAGGCTCTGCATGAAAACACAATTTAAAACATGGCAGCTTTGCCTTCTTTCCACCATCTTTATATACTTGTACAGCTCTGGGGCCAAAATTCGGAGGGAAAGTTTCAACTCAAAACAAATGTTTAATACTTTACCTTTGGGAGGAGGGTAAGGTAAATACTGGATTAAAATAAAGAAATAAAACCTCTGCCTAGATTCTACATATTAGTCACTTAAAAATATTTTGATTACTGAAAATACAAATAATGAACAAAAACGACTTTCTTGTCTACTAAGTATACAACAGATGCTTAATTTCTCTTCCCTAATAATAATCTGCTCTAAAGTATGTACTAATTTCACTGGAGGCTGGATCCTTATTAGGCTGGACATCCCTGAGGAAGCTGCTTCCAGCTGTGGACTAAAAGGATCAGGCAGGCAGAATAGAGACTTGCTACATCCTGACTTCAGAGCTCCACACAAAGAGGCAGAATCTTAAAAGCTATGTGGCAAAATTATCATCCTGAAAGAAGCACTTACAAAAAAGGAAAATTCATGTCTAATGTTTCAAAGTTTTAAACTTTTTTAAGGTGGGAGGAGACACAGAATCCCCAAAATTATTGGATTATTTCTATTCTAATCTCAAATGTGAAGTGATTAGAAAACAAAGAGACTAAGCTGCTTGCAAGTGGCCCTAGTGGAGCTCAGATGGGGGTGTTCTCTGGGGTTCTAAAGGAGGAGCCACGAAAGCAAACTGATTCTCTAAAGGACAGCTCTTTACAACCGCAGCTCTTACGTCCACACTCTTTTTTTAACAGTTTTTTTCTCTACACACTTAGGTTACTTTTCCTACTATAACTACTAAACGTCAATCTTTCACATTTGCGTTATTTTCGTCCTTTCAAACAAGTGAAAAATTTTGGCAATATTAGAGAGCTCAAAATAAACATTGCTAAGTCTCAGATATGACTTGTTCTATATAACAGTAAAAACAAAATTATAGCTTGAAAAGCACTTTCGCATGTTAGTTTCTATCATTAGTAATGAAGGCTGTTTGGATGCCCTCAATTCTTCTGAAGTTGTTAATCAGGAGGATGTGGTAGCCAGCCCCTAAGAGGCTCCCACTGATTCTGCCTTTGGTATTCATGTCCCTTGGTAGTCACCTCTCCCAATGAACAAGGCTGACCTGTGAACCGACAGCATACTGCAGAAGTGGGACTTCTGAAAACTAGGTCCTAAAAGACACTGCAGCTTTCTTTGTACTCTCTTTGATCACTCGCTCTGGAGAAAGCTAGCAGCCGTCTCTGAGGACACTCAGGCAGCCCTACGGAGAGGTTCACATGAGAAGAACTGAGGCCTCTCGTCACAGCCAGCATTCATTTTAATGCCGTGTGAGTGTGCCATCTTGGAAGTGGATCCTTCCACCCTGGCCAACATCCTCACTGCAACCTCACAAGACTCTGAGCCACCTGTAAAATATAGGGGTTGGCATTCGACTAAAACATTTCATTTTTAGATGGCAATTTTAAATAAATAAATATACATTTTTAAATTTCATGCCTCCACTTAACAATTAGAATACTATTAATTAACAAGAACATTTTCTTAATCCATCCATTAAAAACAACTTGTGGATACACACTGACAAAAATTATTAGCTACAAAACCTTAGAGAACTCCATAAGGTCATAGGAGAATATATATGTAATTGAATATTAATAATATCTTTACACCTATAACCTGAATGCTATTATCCAAAAATAATACCAGATTTTAAGTCGAATCCTTCAAGGTAATTCCTGAAATGGAAAGAGGAGAGACACTGGAGACAGACAGGCATACCTGGGTTTAAAACACTGTTCTGCCAAGTCACTGGGCTGGGCAACCTGGGACAAGTTACTCATTATCCCTCAGTTTTGTCACAGGTAAAATGGAAATAATTTCTCATGGATTATGATGGGGATAAAAAAACAGTAGCACAAAGTATTTAACTAAAACAGTTATAATGTTATCCCCAGCAATATGTAGCAAGTTTAATCAATGATAATACCTCCTCAGTAAAGTTTATTCACATTAAACTTTTCTGAAATAGCTTTCCAACCTAACTATGGTTTCACTGGAGGTGGAACCAGTAAGATCTTTAGTAAGAAATCTTAATGAAGATTTAATCATGGGTTGGACTCACATCTGGTGGAATCCGAGCACTATCTTTCACTGAGTTTCCTTCCACAGTGAGATGGTAAACTTGGCCATCGGTATCAGTAAACACAAAATGCTCCCGGGCAGAGATGTTCTGACTGAGTTCTGATTTACTTTCTGCCTCTTGCAACAAGCTTTGGGATAGAGAAAAATAAGATAAAGATATTTCTTTTCCCTAGAGTGACATAATTAATTAACTTCCCCAAAATACAGATACATTAACAGGAGGTCAAAACCATTAAAAAAAAAAAAAAAAAGCTGAAACTAATCTTTGCCCAGCAAAAACAGGTAACAGGGAGACACAAATGACTCCTAATACCACAAGAGAATGCTTACCCCGTTCAGAAGAACGGAGTGATCTAGACTCCACACAAGACAAAAAGCCTCTTGGCTGTTTCTGATGCAGAAAGCACCTCAGCAGAACAGAGGCCTTACCGAGACCCATCATGCTCCCCGATGGTTTTTATTTGTAAATTTCATGGGAACGGGATGGTACATAAATTAGAATTCCTAATACATTTTCTTTGGTGAACATAAGTGACGATATGATCCATCTGGATATTCACACTACATTCACTTGAACTTCGGAAGGGCACTGAGAATGACCATGTTAATTAATGGGTGCTGCTGTGTGGGTACCACTGCTCACTGCACCAAGCAATGCAATAACAGGACAAAGGCTTCAGTAACATGGGTATGTACTGAAATACCAAAGTATGTTCAAAAGCAGACTAGAGGTGCTTTGGGATGACACTTATTAAATTCCCAACCATGACGTGGATATTACAAGTGACAGAGGCGGAAGCAGTGCACCTGATCACGGATGACTCCACAACACTCAGCTCCGTATCCGAGACCACGGTCTGGCGGGCCATGGCCTCTCGGGTAGCCAGCTGCTTCTTTCTCAGGCTCTTCAAGTTGTGAGACGGTGACCACTCCTGTGAAGCAGAGACAGACACACCTACACGTGTTCAGTTTCTCTGTAAAGAATCCTTTCAGAAGAGCCGGGCCTACTCGCCACTGCCCAGCATCATTTTTTATCACTACACACAAATTCACAATCTGTTCTCTGGTTTTACCTTTTTTTAGAAAGGCTGACTGAATGCATTTTTATTAGAGCTTATGTTAGAAGA
The DNA here is from genome assembly GCF_009834535.1 of Camelus ferus. Taxonomy (NCBI): domain Eukaryota; kingdom Metazoa; phylum Chordata; class Mammalia; order Artiodactyla; family Camelidae; genus Camelus; species Camelus ferus. The sequence continues at coordinate 9,976,693 of NC_045706.1, forward strand.
TTTTTATAATCTACCTCTATCTCCTTCTATCTCTAATCTTCAATTAGAGCTTAAGGTAAAAGAGTTTAATGGTAAACTCCAAAAGGTTTAAACTTTTGTTGCTTTCATTTTTAACAAAATGAAAATAATACATTTACTTTCAGGATCTCCTGCTCCTTACCGCCACCCCCTCCCCATCAGGTGCACAGGGTGAGATGACCATGCTTCTCCAATCATGGCCCACCGGCATCTATAAGTTCACTCCAAACCTCTCTTTTTATTTATTTATTCCTGCTTATTCTAATGCATTTTATCTAATAGCCTCTCATATGTATATATTCTTAACAGACAAATATTTTACATGCATGTATTTGTGGTTGACATAAACAGTACTACGCTATATATATCTCATCCTGTTTCTAACTCTTTTTACTCAGCACGATGTATTTTAAGTCCCACCCCTGTTCTTTCTGCTTGTTATGCAACACTCCATGGGTGCACCCACCAATTTTTAATCTGTTTTCCCAGCAAAGAACACCCGGAATGACTCCATACTCTTATCATGACAAATCACACTGCAGTCAATATCCTCACAGAAGTTCCTGTATGACCAGAAGCTGACCACTGGGGCACAGAGGATGTCCGTGTTTGTCTAAGTGCTGCCAGTTTACTCCGCAGAATGGCTTGACTGGTCTACATTCCTACCAGCAGTGCATAAGAATTCCTATAGCCCATATCATATCCACAAGGGAAGCTATCCAGCTTTCCAATTTTTGTTAGTCTAAAAGTATATCATGGTTATTTTACTTTGCACATCTCAAAACTGATGAGTTTGAGTATTTCTGCATATGTCTGTTGGCCTTTTAAGTTTCTCTGCTGGTCATCAATTGCTCACATGCTTTGTTCATCTTTCCCTTGGGGTTCCCAATGCTTCACTGCAGGAGTTCCCACAATAGTAACCCCTTAGAAGGATTAGTTAGTCCTTTGTCCATTTAGACACTAGAATATCTCTTCTTTTAACTTGTCTCCTGTGTTTAACTTTGACACTGGCATTTGTCACCGACTAGAAAGTATCAGTCCTGATGTTATCAAATTCATTAATTTTTTTTTTTTTTTTTTGCCTTTTGGCTCGAGCTTCTGATATCCTCTTCTGCTCCCAGAATACAAAAATAACCTTCTATATATTTGATCATATTAATTTTATAGCTTTGCTTTTTTTATATACTTAGGTTGTTAATCCTGTGGAGCCCACTTCTGAATATGGTATCATGTAAAGGTCCAGTATCTTTCTCCATAAAGTGAGACAGTTGCCCTAATACTGTCTACTAAACAGTGTCTCCCTCCCCTTGGATTTGTGTGCTACTTTACTGTATATTAAGTTCCCAAACATTCATGGGTCTGTTAATGAACTCTTTTGTATACTGATCCATTTCCTTTTCTTGGGCCAATGACATTGCTTTTATTGCTATCGTTTTATAATATGTACCGTATGGGGTAGGATGGGTCCCACCCCCACGTATACCTCTTACGTTACCCCTCTTTCTCCAAGGTTGACTTAGCCACTATGAACTTTCTTTTTTCATAAATATTTTAGAATACATTAATGTTCCTCAAAATATCCAAATTTTCAATTGGAATAATGTAATACGAGTTTAACCTAGCTAAGAAAATAAAAGTTATCTCCATTTATTTAGATCATCTTCTCTGAACACACATTTTTGACAAGAAAATACACAGCAGAAAAGATTTCAATTCAAGCTAAAGAAGAATATTCACCATATATATACATACCTAAATAAACTGTTTAGTACTTAAATTGTAACTTACCAAAGCAGTTATTGCAGGGAAGTTTTTGGACATTTCTCTAAGAATGGTACAAGTCCTAACGTCCCATAACTCCAGGGGCTTATCTTTGAATACAACTGCCAAATACTGCCTAAAATAAACACAATTACAAAATAAGCCCCTTTTTGCAAAATTTTCACCATAAGTAGTGCAAATAAAGTTCAGTAAATAGGAAAACTCAGATGACACATTCTAAAAGAAAATTTAAGCTAAAATTTATATGGAAATGCAAAGATCCTAGAAAAGCTAAAGCAATTTTAAAACTATTTCAGAGTTCTTACACCTTCTTTCTTCATTCTTTTGATTAGTTTTCATTCAGTCTCTGTTGTTAATAATCTTGCTTTATACATACTTTCCCTTGGAACAAAAAACTCAGAACCTTACTGGAATTAGGTCTAAATTATAAATAAGGAAAATGAATTCTTTCACTTAATAAACCCACAATGAGGTGGAAGGTGAAATAAGAACTTCATCAGATAACACAGTTTCTTAGTGACTGACAGGCATTCATATTAATATAGCAATAGTGGAACAAAATGGGGTTACTGGTTTTTCATTACCAACTGAATGAAATGTTAAGACTCAGACAAAAGTCACCGCGTCTTTTTAGAAGTGGAGAATTAAAAGCAACAGCAACTTAATTTTGTGATCAAAATATTTTCTGTGATACGGTGGCATAGCCACCATTTGCTATCACTGAGAAATTCCACATGCATACTTGCATATTCTCACTTTCTTAAAAATTAAAAAAAAAATCCTTGAGATTCCTTTGTGATAACACCATAGATTTTGTTTAGGCAGACACTTACTTCAAATAAGATACTTTGATCATTTCGATGGGCGATTCATCATTACCTCGTTCACCACGAAAAGCAATGCTCCTACCTTTAATTGCAAATATTAAAGAAAATATAAAAACAGCACATGAAACATGTAAGAAACCAAAAGCTATACCAATGCAATTTGATCAGTACTACCCTCTACTCTCCTGTTCGCTCTTCCATTTGCTTCTAAGCTGTTTCTAATAATCTAAATTCAAAAATATTCTCAGAAGTATTACAAGTTAAAGACCAGTAATATATAATGGTATATAAATAGCATATTCATTTTTTATAGAATTTTCTGAAGTCCTTCTGTGGTTTCTTTCAAATCATTTAATTTTAGAAATTTAGAATAGAGTTTTAATGCATCAAAGGTAAAGTAATTGTCTACTGTAAAAAATACTGGTACATTCAAAGTAATATACACATTCCCATGTTTACAAATACTAACTAGAGGGGAAAACACTCTTTGAACAGGTATTTAAGATTTTTTTGTCCCATGTGCGAAATACTCAACACAATATTTTGATATGTTCCTATCAAAAGATCTCTAAGTGAAATTGGGCAATGTTAAGAATTACTTAACAGCCAGAGAAGCTAAATGGTTTTCTGTAACTGAAAAAATGCAAGTTCTACCTTATATTTGAACAAATATATTTTAATATCTTTTCCTAGATATTTATTTACATTAAACAAAAGAGAGAACATACTCAATTCAAAGATAACTGAATGCCTCCATGCCTCCCTGCTCTTCCATGCCATCAGAAGTTATCTCACTATGATTGTTCACCAAACACTCCACATCCTTTCCTGACTCTGCTAGTCTGCTGCCCTCAATAGAGGAGAAGGCTGTAAAAGTCTATAATCTATGAATTCAAATGTGCCACTAAAGAAATCAGTAACTATTGCTTAGAAATCTGTTCCTCAAAAATGCATCTGTGAAAGATAGATTTTAAGTTATCTAACAGTCCTGAACGTAAGCTGATTAGAAAAAGTGAACAGGCATTTTTTTTAGTAAATGAAACTACAGAACAGCACTTCACTCCTAGGCTACCATGTAACTAGGGTGACCAGTGCCAGTTTGTTGGCAAATCAGGAATCTGAGGATAGGAGTCACCAGGTAGGTCACTGCCAATTAGACTACAGCAACACTGGACTAAAGGTGAGGCTAATTCTTTGAGGTTTAGTAATATACTCTGATAAGTAAGAACAAACTATAAGTTGGAAATATAAGTTGAGAATATAAGGAAGCAACCATATACATGATTTATTATATACACTTAAAACTTATTTGTTAAGATTATCTACATATATTCATATTGCTAAACTATTTTAAAGAAACTTCCCACAATTTTTTTTTTAAAAAAATATCTATTTGAAATCACTCCACGTGCTACATATAAAATATGAAACCTTTACCTTAATGTATTTTCAAGTTCTTATTTTGAAACTTACTGGGTTGTAGATTTTTAACAATTATAAACAAGTTACTATACTGGAATGTTTCCTATTGTAAAGTCTTTCAACTTCTAATTTAAGTTTCCCTATTTAGTCAGCCAGGGGTTATTTGAGCATTTAAAAACAATCCCTATTTATACGTTTTTTAAGGGTTTCTTGCAAAGGCCAAATTTTTTTTTTTAAAAGAATCTAATAAAATCTAACTACAAAGATTTATTTTAAAACTGTACTTCTGGTTACCTACAACAACATACTTGAATGTAGAACTGAAACCATATTCATGAGTCCTTCCATTCAGGCTAATTGCAGTCCGTTTTCCCATGCACTTGTGTTAACACAATTTGCATATAAACAATAACAAGTCTTTTCTAGGGCAATTATTATAGAACAACAAAAAAATGAATACACAAGCACAGAATATATAAAAATGAATATGTAAACAAGAAAAAAGTCCAAGGTGAAAGAAAGTACTTTGGAACATGTTTTATAAATAGCAACCCCTTTGATCAATATGACACACCATTTTAAATATTTTAATAAGTCTAAATACACAAACCTGTTGGAAGATCAACGAGCTGAAGTTCGTTTCTCACTAATCCCATGTTGTTTGGTGTTGAGGTAGCAAAAGAAAGAAAACCAGTCAAACTCGTCCATTCAATACCCCTGTAATGAGAAATTAAACAAAGATTCATCTAATACTCTTTTTTTGTTTGAAAAATTTATTTGAAAAATCCAGTTTTTCCTATGGTCTAAATTTTATTATGCAAGTTAATTAAGGAATAATATTAATATGACATTTATTTGAGACTATATTATCATACATTTCCAACAAATATAAAATCATTTCTAATTAACACTTTATCTCCAAATCTAATAAAAAGATAGTTTAGTTATCAGGATTTATAGCAGTATTAAAATAACTATTAAAATCTGGCAAAGGGGAGAATCACATCATGGCAGCTGCCAACAATTCTATTGTTTAAAAACAAGCAGTATAGAAATATTCTGAGCAGACTGCTTAATGCTGAGTGCACTTATGAATTTTAACAAATTTCATCAAAATTCCTAGTTGGTTAGGTACTGAGCAAACAATACAAACTGAGCTGGCAGATTTGGAAGCAGATGAAAATTCCAAATAGTATGTCAATTAGAAAAAAAGCACAAAAGAAAAATCAGACATGTTTGACAAGACAACAATCTATCAACCTAATGCCTTGGGAGTCCCCTTTATTTGGGACTGACAGTAGGTGGGTCCATTTTTTTTCCCACTAACACAACTGGCTTCACCATCAATGGAATGGAGAGTAGGGAATCCAGGACAAGTGAATGCATCAGAGTCACAAAAAGAATAAGTGAGAAACACTATTACCCTGCATTGCTTAAAAGGTAATAGAGATCATCGGAAGGCAAGTCTAAACCTCTGTTCTATGTGCAGCTGCTCATCAGCATTTATGGGACAACCATTTTTAACTGTCTACAGCTGTTTTCATGACACAATGGCAGGGCTGAGTAAGTGTGACCAAAAGTTTATGGCCTGCAAAGCTTAAAATATTTGCCATTTGTCCTCTACAAAATATGTTTGCTGACCACTGATCTAGTTTTTCCACTTCTACCCCAATTTGAATGCTATTGCTAGATTTAGCATTAATACTGCTCTAAACAGGTCCCTCACTTGCCCAAGAAAAGGAGCAACAGCTTCATGCATCGTATCTGAACTCTTCCTTGTGACTTTCAAAGCCATCTGGCCTTTTACCTTATACCACCTAATCAAACTTACTTCTTAATCATCTGAACCTTGTCTGCTATTTTAACTAGCATAACCTTCCTCATTGACCCCTGTGTATCCACCTACTCCTCTTTTCTCAGAGGAGCAAAGATAATCCCAAGAGAACTGAAAATAATATTTGCAACAGCAGGGAATTGCTGTAGTTATCAAGGTTTATAATGCTTTAGATGTAAAGTTGTGTTGAAATACTCAGATGAAGCTGCTAAAAACTGAGTACTGTTGAGAACTCCCATGGCTGGAATGACTCTCTCCTTTCCTCTTCAAATACTATCAATTTCAAGTCCCGGCTTCAGCACTTACTAGCTCTGTGCTCACTCTGCATCTCAGTTTCCTCATCTGTTGTGCAGGAGTAATAACACTGAAAGCACAAAGGCCTGACACAGAGGAAGTCGGTAATGTATTCGTAACTACCATCAGTTGTCATTCTTATTTCAAGATCTAACACAAGCGTTATCTTCTTCATGAGGCCTCCCCATTTACTAAACTCAAACCAAACCTATCATGACTACAATGTAAGCTGATTAATTACTCACTGGAAAAGTCCCTTTGTCTCTTGTCTCTCTCTCTTCCCCCTAACATGTAGTACTCATTAAGTTTTCTACTTAGAACAAAAGGAGAGAAGATTCATTTTGGATTTATTCTGTTCTCTGCACAAGTCTGGTAGTTTCCATCAGATCTGTATGCACATAGAAACCTTAAGAAATACTCTCCAAGTCTTGCTGCTGGCAATCTGAACTACTTATGCTCCAGTATAGTAACACCATTATCTCTGGACAGTAAGCATCTCAGTCCTCTCATTTTTCATTTATCATTTTAAAAAATACATCTGTGAAGTACCCCATATACGCTGGTGACTGTGCTAGGCACTGGGAATATAGCTGTGAGTGAGATGGCTACGACTGCTGACCTTCAGGAGCAGAAAAGAGACATTATGTAAGTGCACCCTGTATTATCTATTACAAGAGAGCAGTATTCAGTTCAACAGGAGCTTCTAAGCGTCACTCAGAACCTGGTCTCATGGGCTAGGCAGGGCTTCCTGCAGAACGATTAAAGCTGAGACCCAAAGGGTAAACAGGGTTTTGCCTGAAAGTCTGAACAGCTGAAAGGTGTGACTGGCGGAGAAACACTGCACTAAACTGTACTCTCTTAGAAGGGAGGCACCACACCATGTCTCCCCAGGAACGTGACAGGCACCCAGCAGATTCTGTTAGATTAAATGAATGATGTCCAAAAGAAACCGCCTCCTCCTCCACGTTTCTAAATGCTGTGCACATTCAGAGAAGTGCTTTCCCCACCATTTACAGGATACCCCGGTGTTCAGGATAACAGAACATGGGTGGTGGCTTATTTATAATCTAGCACCATGAGTATGCTGCCTGTGAGCAGATTCAGCAGCAGCTTGTATATGACTCCTACTGATCAACTGAAGAAAATAAAAATCCACTTCAAAGTGGATTAGATAAGGAGGGGATTATTTCTCAAAAGAATGAAAACTACTGTCAAACACAGCTGAACACCACACTGCTCCCAGGATCAGAAAACTGTTGTCTAGGTTTAACTACACACTGAGCTCTATAAAAAAGAACTCTTAAGAATAGTAGCTCATTTTCTGACCAATCTAAGTTTGTTTTATAGGACTTCTCACTACCGACCGAACAACTGTAACCTTAGAATCTATCAGCAGGTATTTGGGTTTTGATTCTCAGAGATTCTCAAGTTGGGCCTGTTCATCTCCACTGGGGATGCTACAGAGGCCACTTCTCAACACTGGGTGGCCGTGAAACTCTATAGTTATATGAAACTAACTTCTGCAAATTTACAGACAGACAAAATAGAGATCATTTTACCTTCCACAAATCACTCAATGTACTCAACCCAATACTGAATCAATCAATGTTCTGATATCCATATAAACCACTGTTATAATAATTTTTGACACTGAAAAGAGTATTGGGCTATATTATTGCAATTTTAGGCCACTGAACAATGACAACAACTAATAATGTAAGAACTCTAATCATCTAAGAAAACCTACATGTACAATTCCATTGCCTACTAGATTGGATTGTAAGACTCCAAAGTTTTGTCTGTTTACAGGCATACAGAAGATGCTCAATACATACTTCACATTTGTAAAGCATACTGTTTAAAACATCATAGTTTTAAAAAACCACACAGATGCAACCATCTGCAGTTAGGCAGTCCCTGGACACATGTATGCATAAGATTCAAGTACTTAAGATTAAGTGGTTTTCAAGAACACATTTAGCACAAAGTAGAAAGCAACTTCCTAAAAGCTGTCCTTTAATCTGCATATGTATATTTAGAATGTGCTGGGCTTACTGCTAATAAGTTCACCAATTTTTATAACACATCTGTGAAATTTTCATAATGGGTTTTAACTGTAATACTATAATTGCATTAATTGAAACACAAAGACAGCAGGATTTTAGCATCCTCTTGGGCACCATCTCTGGTTATAAAATGTGAACTATCTTCAAAATGGCAATTAAGAGGGAAAATTTGTACTTAAAAAATGGAGCATATTTGTGTGATTGTTCACAATACCAGACAGAGTAGCATAGCCCTTGGAGTTACTTGGTATCCCGAGTAACACTTGATGAACAATTTTGGTGTCATTCTATAACAAACATCATCATAACATGTGTAAGTCATGTACTTAGTGACGTCTATGACTTGAACAACCCAGAATAACAATCTTACTTATAGCAAAGAGCTCACCGATTAACTAGCTAATGTGTCTTTACTAAAGATTGCATATTGTGGTGATTATTTCACAACATATACAAATATTGAATTAATACATTTTACATCTGAAACTATTATATCTCACTCATACCTCAATCAATCAATAAAATACAATGTTTGGGAAAAAATGAAAATGTGCTTAATTTTTCAGAAGCATGTGTCAAACTCTTGGCATTAATCCTGGCTCAGTCAATATTTTTATCTTATTGCCAAAATATTTCCTACTAATCTATGTGACTGTTTTAGCTGGAGATCTAGCACATGTACTCTAAGTATAAGAGCTCTAGACTGAACTCCATGTACCTTTCACAGATTACGATACTCGGTTTTTTCTTCTGTAAATTAGGAATAATAACAGTGCCTACTGCCTAGAGCTGTAGGAAGGATTCAATGAAACAATGCATGCAAAGTACTAATACTTAACATAATCCTTAGAACAAGTACTGATTGAATGATGAGTTTTGATTGACTGGTGTTTGCCATAGAAGGAAACAATACACACAAAAACCAAGGATGAAAGGAAATGTCAAGAGAAGAAATGTAGACAGGAAAGCAGAAGAGAGAAGGTATCAGTGGCAGCAGGGACTTCTAGAAGGAGAAAAAGAAGATGAACAGCAGCCTAGAAGGATCCAAACAGATACCCGTGTGACTGCTCCCTAAAAGCCTAACGCTTCTGAAGACACAGTACTCCACGGAGATGTATTTAGGGAGATACTGGAGGCACACAGCACAAGGTGGCGATAAACAGGCACCCAGGCTATACCAAAAAAAACATGCGCTTGAAAAAATAAGGCAAAGTAAACTTTCCAGAAACTTCTATCACAGTCAGAAGTTGTGATACTTCAAGGGTTAATCCTTCCCTGTTCAGAAAATGCATTTACTCAGAATAATGTGTTCAGTAAGGGTTCACTAAGAACTTTAATGTATACATGAGACCTATAATTGTATAATGTAGAGAGGCAAGAAAATGGCCTTTCTTATACATTTGTTAAAAGATCATCAAAAAATAGCAGACAATTAATAAATTTACATTATACATATGTAACTTTACAATCCATCATTGCCAGGGCAAAGAAACGAAAGCAGCCACTGGATCAGCAAAAGAACACCATGTGGCAGGTATGTGTGCGCTTTAAAGCAGAGAAAAAGAGGCAGTGTTCTGTCCTGTTAGCCTTCCCTCAGATACCTCTGCATACACGGCACTCAAAACAGTCACATGTCAGAAGGAAAGAATACATGAGATTAAGTAACAATTAAAATGACGTTATCCACATTTTTCATGAGCAGTCCTACTGAGAGACCTTTACAGAAATGGAAAACAAACTACATAAACCTGAACAAGGGAACAGAGTGATTTCCAGTGAGAAAATAGCCTACACCTTAGGGGAAATAAATAAGATGCAGGAATAAAAGGAATAAAATTACTCCACTGCATAATGTCCTCTATAGAGTAAACAATTAGTACTCACCCCTGATAACACAGCCATTAGTTGAACATGAATATTCATTGTTCGAAGTTTTTAGTCAAATAATCACCACTACAGAGTATTCGGTGCAGAAAAGTCCACAAGAACTTTTTTCGGTATGACATATGTTTATGATGTCAACATCTCAGTGACATACTCACCTGACTTCACACGAGTGGATGCTTAACTCCTTGTGCAGCAGGCCACTGGTGAGATGGTACACCAGGACAGAGCCATTACCTGTACCTATTAAAATGATGTAATGCATTTCAGAAAAAATTAATTCTAATTCCAAATGTTAAAAATAAAAAATAAAATGATGTAACAGAGGAGAATTAATCTAGTGGAAGTTCCAGATCTAATAAAAGTCTTTTCTCGAGATTTTAATCATTCTGTAACATTTATTTTTTATGAAAGGGACCCAAGCTATGTGTGAAGAAAGAGTAAATTTCTCTGTTTTCCCTCTTTTCACAAATGAGCCTAATTTTAGGTACTCTGAAATCTTACCTAAGTCCAGGGATAGACTTTCACAGAAAGACTTCAAAACTTAACTCAATACACACAAAATTTGAAGATGCATTTTCTTACACTTTTTTTACACATGAGAGTTTATACTTACTGAGATTTTGAGCTGGTCCTCAAAAAAGCAAGCTGCAGAACTCATTAACCTGATTATTGCGGTTTTCTTTACATACATACATTTTTTTGTCCTCTCTTTAATTTTAAATAAATCATAAGGAGCTGGTTAAGTACAGTGGTAAACTGTGAATTTTGCAGTTAAAGAAGTCTTGAGTTCAAGCCCTGGCTCTGCCCTATATTCCTGCAAATTACTTGTCCACACTAGATCTATGTTTGTATCCCTTTTAACATAGGAATGATGGAAGATCTGTTTGTTGGACATTGAATAAGAAACATATGTAAAACACTTAGTACTGCACCCAGAACGAAGTAGTACATGATTATTAGTATTTCTGTTTTCACTATAATTATGATTTGCAGTTATTATTCTGCCTAAAGCTTTTCATGGTATCAGGTAATGTGCCTAAAATTTAATTAGAAGAGATACAGCCTCTTGAGAAAGTAATACTCTCCTGAGAAATTGATTTTTAGCCCTTAACATGTTTTTGTAAGTTAAGCAAGAAAAGTGAATAATTTAAGTGGTTGCACAATCACTCTCACTGTACATGACTTAAAAAGAATTAATGAATTCATAGAAAACAGTAGAACATAGAAATAGTACAACAACAATAATAATAATAAAAGTAAAACTGGTAGGCAAATTCCAATTTTAGCTAACTTGCTGAATTAAAGCTGCAGAACATTTTTGCAAAACTATTCTAGAAAAACAGAGTATTATATTTGTTTACATTTATCACCTACTTCACAATATTTTCTAGTACTGAAAAAATATCTACAGAATTACTAAAACTTTTCAATTAGCAGATTCAAAATAATCGTATGATTTCTACATTCTGCACATTTTAATTATGTTGAACCTATGATCTAACACTCAAAGGGCCCCAGAAGAAGTAATTTCAGTTGAACTCTGCTTCACTTCCCTAATGACTTTGCAAAACTTTAAGCACTTATATTTTTTGCTTTTATTTTGTTGCTATACTAAATTCAATCAATGACTTGATATTCACTATATACCAGTACAACACAGCTTATTCTACAATGGAAATCTCAGAGCCTGGCTTAGCTCTTATTATTTGGCTATCCCAGGAAGTAATTTTCTCCAAGAAATTAGTAAAATCCTAATTGACAAGTTGGGTATACTGACATTGTACAGAGATGTACACACTACATACACTGACAAATCCCAAGTGAAATCTCAGCAAGAGGTTTAACATGAATCGGTTTCTAGAGCAAAAATTAAATATCTATCTGCATTTATATAAATCTGGACACCTGTACACATAGGCCATTGAACCTTAAAATTCAAATCACTTTCGAAAGATAATAACGGAAAACATGGGAAAATAAGAGTAGTGTCAAATAGTAACACTCAAATGAGCCATTAGTGCTCACAAGTCAGCCATTAAGTTGAGACACACTGGCCACAAGATAAACGTGGTCAGGTTTTCATTTTAGGAAAAAAGATCATAAGTCACATGTTTACAGATCTTTTGGGAGAAAGCCAGAAGCCAATCAATAGCATCTTAAGAAAAATATTGACAATTTCAAACAAATATACTATTTTTCAAAATTTTAGAGAAATGTATTTTAACTTTATACACTTAATAGCAAATTAAAATTTGGGTATCTTCGTAAAGGAAATCAGGTTAATCAGGTGAAACTACTGTGACAAGAAGAAACCCAGAACAACTTTTTTTTAATCTATAGCATAAAAATATGCACTTTCTATCCAAAAGGCAAATCTTAGTTTATAAAGACCCTTTAAACAATATTTAACATAAAATTCTTAGCAAATGAAGAAAGTGCTGTTATTAAACTACTAATTATGGCTGTATTATTAGTTAACAAAAACCCGAAACAAAATAACATGCACAGAAAGAGCTCTGAGGTGGTCCAAGAAAAGACAAGCAGTCCGGTTTCAGCATCTCCCGGGGACTATCCTCCTGACATTTCAGAAACAGGCCCATGGTGTCAGGGTCTCTGTCATCTGGCGTCAGGTGAATGAGTATTCATTGTGATTAAAAAAGATGAGTAAAACAGAAAAAAAAAGTATTTCAAGATGAGTATTTACACAATTTCATTTTGCCTCTTCCTCCTCTTAAAGCAGTCTCAAGGAGAATAAAGGATTTTCTAGTAACCAAGAAACTTAAATGTCTTAAAAATGTAAAACAGACATTAAGAATCAAAAAAAAGAACAGGTCCAATACTCACCAACAGCAAGCAATGGCTGATACATCTTGATGTTTTTTGTGGTCAACGGTGGGCACATACGGATAGCAAACTGTGGTGAGGGCAGTCCTGACAGCAGTCCTGTGAGCAGGAATTTGAGGTGCACTTCCTGCAGAATGGAGCCTTTGGGATGTTCTTCTCCAGCAATTGCACTTTGCCCTGATTTTTAATAAAAAGTACAAATATATTAATTATAATGTACGCTGATCTGAAAAATCTAAAGGAACTTTGCAGTGGAAATATTCTTCCGGTCTAGAAGGTGTGATGCAGCCCTCGAGGGGCTGTAGCTGTACAATGGGTCCTATTTGGCTACAGGACTTACACTGCATCACCTAACATCTCAAAGGATAGATTACTCCAAGGTATTGCCATCCAGAATTCAGGGACCTTTGTCTTCTAGAACCACTTTTTCAGCCAAAGTTCCTGGTATTAGGGCACCAAAGGCAAATCAAGAGGACTAGGGTTAGAGAACGGTTTCCATGGTGTAAGATATTACAGCACGTTCCTGTCTTACTGCCTTTCTGAAGGGTCACTTTTCAATGTGACATACTTTGTAAAGTGCACAAAACACTGGTAATCACAAACAGCAGGTTCAAAGAACTTATTTACATTTCTAATATGAAATCTTCAATTAAAGTGTCAATGTAATTACAACACTTAAGCTTTATAATATATACTTTTTTATAAATAAGTAAAATAAATACAAAAACATACAATAAATAATATATGATTTATAAACCATCACTGTCCGTAGCTAAATGGCATTATTTTTAGACACAGCACCCATAAAGTTATCAAACCTCAAACTAAAAAGATGATTCGAATACAAACCATTCTAACAAAATGTGAACACAAAGAGTGCAACAAAATCAAAACCATTCACTAATAAGGGTGTATAAATTTTATTCCTTTAAACCAGTACTGAACTCTGTCTGGGATAAAGCTGTCAAAAGTGAGTGTGTATATGCACATATGCACACATACACACACACACATACACACACACACACACATATGCACATATGTTGTGAAAGGGAAACATGTAAACAATTACCAGGAGTGGGTGACAGGATTTTGACTAAACCTTTTAAAGCTGTAAAGTTGTTTTAGTAATAATGTTATTTTAAAATCTGTAAGATACACGGAAAAAAGTAGCCATCAATCTAATCTAAATGAAACCACCCCTTAGGATTAGCCGTACAACTGATAATCAATCTTAAGGGTCTAACAAAAGACAGGGTCTAAAGGAATGGGAAGTTCACCACAGAGGCACCATGTTTACCAGCCCTTGGTAGCTTGGAGCTGACTTCAGGGAACTGCCGTATTTTAAATAAAGTATCTTCCATGTGAGGTGATTCACAAAGTAGGGCAGATTATGCCTTAATAAGCAGCAGCCTTTACCCAATGAATATAAATCAGGCCTCTGTATTTAACTGAATTGCTTTCAATTATCACTAAGTACACAGTGAATTTCAAATTAAAAGTTTAATTAAAAGTTTTAATTAAAGTGTTTTCAAGCAACAAAGATTTATTTATTTAATACTTTTAAATCAACAACATTGTCAAGAACTGCTGTATAATCTGTATCCTTTTGTCTCTTAAAAAATGTAATTTATATCACTTAGATAACTAAACAGCATAAAATTTCAACCTCCTACAGGCTTAATATTACTGATTATTTCTATGCACGTGTATTTATAATTCTTTTCACTTTAATATTTTATATTAAGTGCAGACAAGGCCAATTAACTCAGAAAATTGTGTTACTGATAAAATAAATTTTGCAAAACAATTATGTGTCTAAACATCCTCACATGGATTTATGTCTGGAAAGTGAAAAGAAAGACTTTTAAGTATAAAAGTTATTTTAGTGTCACTGAGCACAAGGATTCTACATCTGGCAGGAACTATGGGAAAACCAGGGCCTGGAGAGGTCAGGTCTGCTTCAGATCACAGTGAAGCAGACAGGACTAGAGGCCATGGCAAGGAGCAGACTCCAGACCGGGATGACTCGCTTCACATTATGGCTCTTCCACATACTGGCTGTGTAGTTTGGGGCAAGTTTTTTAATCGCTCTGGGTCTCAGTTCCCACATAAATAAAATGGTAATAATAATAATAGTAATAATGGCAGCTACCTTGCAGAGTTGTTGACAATTTAGCACAGTACTTAACATAGTATTAAGCACCCAGTAAGTGTCATCTTGGATTAAGGGGATTAATGAGGTAATGCTCCTTCTAGTATATCATCTATCTAGCATTTAAGCAGAAAAATCTAGTAAATAATATCCATTTTCAATTACATTATGGAAGAACAAATATTGATAAAGAAAATCCTATATAAACCACTAGCCACAATTTCAAAAAAATTAGACGTCGGCATTGCTCAGCATATTTACAATTTCTAGTTGTGTAATATTTGAAACAACCAATCCTCCTTCTTCCTTGCATATGTGTTGGCCCTATAATAATTAAATAACTTTGAAGCAACATTTTATCTGCAAATAAATATTTGTTGAAAGTAAGAATTCCCAACATGAAAATGAGAAAATGTATATCAAAAAGTTAAAAGCGGGGGGAGGGTATAGCTCCGTGGTAGAATGCATGCTTAGCATGCACGAGGTCCTGGGTTGAAGCCTCAGTACTGCCATTTAAAAAACAAGTAAATATACCTATTTACCTCCCCCCAGCAAAAAAAAAAAAAACCTAAAAAAACCTCTAAAAAGTTAAAATGATTTTTTTTCTAACACTGCCCAGTTACTTTATTCCTTCAACAAATATTCCACATCTAGAATGTGCAAGGCCCTGTGCGGAGCACTGGGGATGCAAAGTGGAATCAAGCACTAGCCCACCCTTGGTGGAGCATATAATCTACTGGAGGAAACAGACAAGTAAACTAACAAGTACAATCAGCTGACAACTATTAGGAGCCACCTAAATCAGGCTGGGAGAGGAAAGAAAGCAACACCTGAGCCCAATTTTAAATCAGGAGTACCAGAAAGGGGGAGAGAGGAAGCGTGTGTTCAACTCCGCGCTGAGGGACCAGTGAGCACGGAGGCCCTGAGGAGGTACCGCACGGCCCAGCCAGGGCTACAGGCAGCATCTGGATGCCTCACACCATCTCTTTCATTTGGATCAGAGTCTCTCATGAAAGAACACTTTCTAACTCCAATACTACAAGGCTAGTCTATCCTGCTTCAGGTACAGTTATGCTTAAATATTTTATACCCCTCTGATTTATTTAGGAAAGAACAAGTCTACATTTTAGTCTGAAGTATTAACTTTGACTTTGTAACAGCTGTAGTCTGACTCTATTAATTTTGCCCTTCAAAAACTATACCTAACATGAAAGAGGGAAAAAAATGCAGCTTACCAATCATATTATCTAAGGAGAGGTCTGGGAGTTTATTTTGTAGCACTCCTACAGGAATTCCACAGAAAGACACTGGTGAATATAAAGGTGACACGCCCGAACTACTGCAAAGACATGATAATTAGATGGATCTTACATATTTAAAACCTGCATCACATGTTACAACTCAAACAAACTGATTTCAAATCATGGTATTCTATCTGTTTTTACAGTATCCATGAATCTAACCCATAGTCAGCTTTACATAACTCCCTAATAATCTGAAGTCTTAATTATCACTTAATTTCCTTTTTACAGAGAAAAAAAGGCCCTGCTATTTTTATATGAGTCTGGTAATCTAAAAAACAGGAGGGAACAAAACAAAAAAGAAATCGTATTGATTCATTTACCTGTTCCGTGAATTTCGATTACAAACAGCAGACTTCAGTTCCCATATCATGACCCTGCCATCGCTCACTACGAGGGCAGCTGCATTCTCATTGACAGGACAGCACACCATACTGAAGGGACGGACGGTTTTTGTCACTCTGATTGCATCGCACTGGCTTCGCAAATCATAGGTAAGCTCCTGGACAGGATCTGGATCTGAAGAAAGTACTGTTTTCTTTTAAATATTAGAAAGCAACCATATCAATATGATTACTACTTACTTTAATTTAAACAAAACCTCAGTCAAAAAGGATACCATTCCTTCAGGAAGAAAAGGCTTGTCAGAAATGGCTTCCCTCTTCACAATTACTAACTTCAGAATATAAAGATACTTCACTCAGTGACTGTCTACACCAAGGTTAACTTCCAAACTAACACTTATAATCAAAACAACTTAATATTTTTAAAACAAAGAAAATTCTTTGAAAAAAAGGATCAGCCCATCATAATTTACAGTGGTCTACAAAAAGCCTGAAAATAACCGTTCTTTACAGAAGATGTGAAAGTCACTGTCACCGTCATATAGTATACTGTTCCACAAAAACATTATTTCTGTTCTCCAGGATGAGACTGAAACTGACAACTGAATGCCCTAGAGACCTATGAACCTATGTCACTTTACCACGGAGATCTCTAAAGCACAGGGGTCAAGAAGGTGTAATAAAGGTATATACAAGGTTGGACTTGTGCTAAAGAAACAGTCACACAAGATAACATCTACTTGGCTCATGGATACAATCAAGAAGAGACTACAAAATATTACTATCTTTGCTGCATGTAGGAGGTACACTGTCATAACACCAAGAGATTAATCTTGGCCTTGGGCTTCTTTATGCCTCATGTTATAACCATACTCTACTTTCTTAAGGCAAGGATTATCATTAACTCCATGCTTTGGCTAGTATTTGCCACATGAAATTTTATAAAATAATTCTGAAGAAAAATTCAATTAACATTGCTGTGAGATACAAACTCACCTGGTTCCTCATTTGAAGTGTTGAAAATACTACTGTAAGATCTTCGAACACGTAAGGTTATACAACCATTTTCATGTAGGCAAAATAAACCATCACGCTGAAAGCAGGGTATTACCTTCAAATAGATGATGTATTTGTTTTTAAAACCAATGAATTACAAAAGTATATACCGTGAGACTCATAAACTCAAATTCAGAGAATATGAGCAAAAAACAAAACACAAAAATACACATATAATCCCCTAGCTTTAAAATTTAGTAACCTTTTAAAAAAATCCATCTATAATCCTAAAAAATTTGTCTTTATCCATGTAACTTAAATAGTTCAAAATGTAGCTCCAGATCAGTCAGAAGAATTTCCAGGGTTAAATCAAACCAATCAAAAGTGCAGAAAAATAAGGAATGTAAAATAACATTGTTAATCTTTAAATAAATATAAAACAGAAACTGAAACTAAGGAATTTTGCAAGGTTATGGTTTTTCTCTGTATAATTCATCATCAACTGCTGGTGATATAATTTGTAAATTGTAGATACCTGCAGAAACGGAACTCCTGTTCGTTCTATTGCAATCACACCCACTGTTTGATTCACCTCAAGGTCAAGGATTAAAATCTCTCGAGGATAGAGCAGCAACATGTGATTCCTTTTGGAAGGCAGGTATGCCAACTGAAGGCAATCGTTGAGAGTTATGAATTCAGCACTGAAAAAAATAAACATTTACTTTAGGCATCAAGAGATGAGCTAGACTTTATTCATATCAGAAAAAGCTAATAAAGGACTGAATTTTATACTTTCCACATAATAACTATCAATGAGAATATACAACTGTTTCCAAAAATGACCAACATGGGCTAGCATCTAAAACTTAGATCTCCCCTTTGTGCCAAAATCCAAATTATGACAATCATATTGAATAGGATGGACAGACACATGTGTCTACATTCTTGAAAATTTAAAGTAAAGTAGTTAGAGTCTATGATACGGGATGGTAAGTGACAATGCTATAAGGCATTCATAAGATAGTTTTTCTTTTATTTTGTAACTGGAAGTACTAGACAGACTGCTGAAATGAAGCCTCAGGATTAAAACAAAGCATTTAGGGTAATTAAGACTAGGCAACTGTATCAGGAGTCATTTCATATTTGGGGCTTGGGCAAGTCACTTCCTCTACTCTGCCTTCATTCACTTTCAAGCTGTCTTAAATCTTTTTTGAAACAAAGTCGAGAATTTTATTCACCACAGCATTTTCTTCTATGTAAATAAAAGAGATAAAACAATATGATTGTAAAGACTGTTAGAGTCTCAAAAATCTTCTTAGAAATTTGTGATTGTTGTGTATATTTAAACACAACCTTACATTTATTTTATAATAAATTTATATTATATTAAATATATTTCAATAGGAATAGGTATATAATTATGTACCATTTTCTTTTTACATAATACTCTTATTAAAAGGTTTTGAAATTTAAAATAAAGTTAGAGGACTAGAGAGACAGATGTGGATTGCATTAAAATCCTGGCTCTGAATTTCCTAGTTGGGTGACCTGAAGTAACATATTTAAAACAATGTGAGACTCAGTTTCTCATTCATAATATGGGCACAGTACTACTGCCCAGGACTGTAGTAAGATTATATGTAATAGTGTATGTGAAAGCATTCAGAGCGGATCTATTCAAAGGGATAAATAATGCATTTCCCCAATATCAAGATGAACACATGATTCACATGAGAGAAAATATAAAATATATACATCATAACTTATAAAACTATGCAGACTACAAAATAATTATGATGCAGAATCAATGAAAAGTAAATAAAAAGTTCTCAAGATATTTAAGGAGTAATCTTAAATTATTTTGGCACAGGGTGGGGGATAAATTAGTGAACCTAACCAGCCTATGGTTTAATATATAAAAAATGATATTGACATATAAATTCAGAATGTATCTGTAGAGCAATTTGCATATTAACATATATTTTGCAGGTAATTACCCATGAAGTCTAGATAGAATAATCTTAGCATATTAAAAATAAAGGCTTTCTTTAAGTGAATGGCAAAAAACTTCCAAAGCAATAAAAATATAAGAACAATCATAGTACTAGGAAAAATAAATCTATTTTTAATACATAAAATTAGTTCCTTAAAATAAAATTTTATTCAGTCGCAATTTCTGAAATAAACAATAATAGCTAGCATTTACCAAAGGAACGATTACTAAGTTATCATACACTATGTCAAGTACTTAAGTTATTTTATCTATTAATCCTTACAACAACCCTTGTAATCCTTTAAAACACTATTTCAGAGATTGGGAGACTAAAATTTGAGCAAGATTAAAGCACATTCTGAGTCACATAGCTACAGCTTCCCCTCAAATCCTGGCCCTTAACCAGCATGGGAAACATCTTTATATGCGTAAGAAAAATACCTGTATTTTACTGGCTAATGAGATCACACAGCATTTAAGTCAAGAAAACGTATTTAAAATAAAAATCCAGCTTTTGTCCCCCAATTTTTAATGTATTCAGTGACCACAATTTTAGAATCTTTATCTCATTTTCAGAAGTAAAAAATCAAAAAGTCAAAATTTTTCATCTATAAAAATCAATGGGGGTATTTATCACATTACTGGAAACAAAGGAATCATCTTAAATGCTGAATCTCTTCTTAGGGGAAGAAACTAAAAATCATTTTTCTCTTATAAATTCAAAATTAGAAACAAGAAAGGGTGACATAAGAAGGAAAATCAATCTTCGCACATCTCCAGAAATGAGGCTTTCATGAATAGACGATTAAATAGATAAATACTGAGTAAAATAAACGAATGCTGCTGTTAGTTTTATTTCACACTTGCAACTTACCTAGGTTTCTCTTGAGTGATTAAGATTTTCACCTTATTAAGAGCCTTCTTGGCCCCTGTGGCTGCAGCCAGCTTGCTGTGAGCTGGGCTGGAGTGTGGGCTGGATATGTAAACTTTTTTCCCGGGGCCTGAGGGAGGCTTGGACGGAGAGAAATCTGAGATGAACACAATGCCCTCGCTGGTGAGCACTGTGTAGAGAGAAGCAAAACTCTGATTAAACTTTAATCAAGCTTAGCGTAGAGTTTTATCCCAGTATAATTTTGAGAGCAGAGTAATGATCATTTTAATAATATAGAACTGGCAGTGTTATGCAGTCATAACATAACAGGGATGTTCTCCAAGTTAAAGTGAAACAGGTGGTCCATTACAATTCCTCGGAGGCCTCCAAGCTCAGCATTCCAAATTAATGTTTTATATTAAAAAGATACCAGAAGGTTACTGGCAGAAAGAACAAATGTTTGTTCTTCCAATAAATTCAGTGCACGGACTTTCATTAAAAATCTTTCCTCATTATATGCCACAACTTCAAAATCCAAAGGCTTTCAGAATATAAAATTCACAGAAGAAAAAAAATCCCAGATATAAGAGTCTCTGAACACCACACTTGGCAAGTTCAAATATTTGACTTGATGATACTGATTTTTTATCATTATCATGAGCTACTCAGTCAAAATGGATTTCCTTTTTCCTCTTGAGTATCAAATTGAACCGCAGGATTTGTAAAGAGTGCTCTTTTTCTCTTTATATCTAAGTAAAGGTAAAGTGCCAACAGTGGTTTACTAAGTACAGGAAACAGAAATATTCAAGGAGGCAGCACCACATTTAGCACTACAAATTACGCTTTTTTATGACTGGAAAAATAATCCCCCTCAAAACTGGGACTGACAAATGCTAACACATATCTGATCATAAAAAATCTTATCTACCCTGGCTCCTGGCAATTAACAAGGCTGCTTTAAACACAGAGAACAAAGTATTCAAGAACTATGACAACCCCAGAACATTCAATGAGCAAATCAAAGATGTTAGGTTAACTGATGCTTTGAAACATGCAGTGCTTTCATCAACCAAATTATAGAGATGCAGTAAGTTAGCCTGAAGCCTTGTCTCCTTTTCAGGTTACAGAAGTCATCCTTCAAGTTCCTAGTCCTCATACTTCTGTGATGTCCTCACCCCCTGACTCTGCCACAAAGCCAACTGCAATTATTTATACAGCTGTGTTTCCCACTGTAATTTCCACTTGTCTGCCCTTCTCTCTCTCCATCAACGCACACATACACACACGCCTCAATAAATGTTGGTGGGTACAAGTTAGAATTCTTGAGTCATTCAAATCCAGGGGAAACATTCTTTACCATAGTTAATTCCCTTACCTCTTTCAAATTTTGATCAAATATCAAAATGACCACTTCATCTAATACAGCAACCTGCCTGCTCCCATCCCCTTCATCTTATTTTACTTTTTTATACCACTTATAACCTCTTAATATGTTGTAATTTATTAATTCATTATGTACATAGTTTACCACCTGACTCCCACTCTCTGGAACGCAAATTTTATGAAGGCAGGAATTCTTATGTGGGTTCAC
The DNA here is from genome assembly GCF_009834535.1 of Camelus ferus. NCBI lineage: Eukaryota > Metazoa > Chordata > Mammalia > Artiodactyla > Camelidae > Camelus > Camelus ferus. Next base: position 9,998,918 of record NC_045706.1, read on the forward strand.
TGTACTCTAGGTTCCCAGAACACACCTGACTAGTAATAGCTCAAGAAATATCTGTTGGATAACTGAATGACAGTATTTTTTAAATAATTTAGTCACAAAAATATCTGTCTAAAATCTAACTTTTAGATCAGTAGCTCAAACATCAAAAGCACACTGACAAAAGAGCCTCTGCAAGAAAAAAAAACCCTTGGGCTGAGTCTGTTCCTGACATGCATCTGTTTAGGGCACTCAAATTGCACGGCATGGGTTAGAACAATTTTTTTTTTAAAGGAAGAAATAAATTTGGCCACAGACAATGAAACCCTTGACACAGGTTCTTTCGATGTTTCTAGAAGAAAATTTAATTAAGTCTGAGTTAGAATAACACAGCAACTCTCTCTGTGACTAATCTGATTCTATGCACAAGTTCCACACAATGAAGGTCTAGCTTGACAATTTAAATTTCTAACCATCAGCATACCTGCAAATGCTGTGGGTTATGATTTAGTATCTGTAGTAGGAGCTGAAGATATATGGACAAGCTGTGCTTCTCCACTGTGCTCAGTCATTTTAACAGCACAGCTGTACAATGGGAGTGTGTGCGTGTCCCACGTACACAGCATTAACCACATTACAAATACCTCAATTCATTTTCCCCAAGAAACCAGTACTCACAAGTTAAATGTGAGGGATCGAAAGGGTCAAAAGAGAAAGAAAGAATGTTATCTGCATAGCTCTTCTTCCAGAGTTTGGTGCCAGTATCTGCATTCCAGAGCACAATGTAATTTGGCGGGTGGATGGCAAGCAGTAAATCTCGGGAAGCATCTTGATTCCATAACCACTGAACATCTGTAAAGACCAGAAAAACAAAGGCAACATTCAGAAATCGCCCACTTCAAAACACTAGGCCAATGTGTCCTTGATATCTAATTGTTTTTGTGTGGGTGTGCTTTTTGGCTTTTTTTTTTTTACATAATCCTTAAAATCTTAACTCCACCCTGCTCATCAATGTTGCATATATGTGTACATGTATTGAGAGGAAAAGATAATTTTATATAAAGATTAGCTGTCTGGACATTAGAATCTCAAGGTCAAAATTTCCAAGTAATCTGAAATAGTACTTCAAAGAAAAAAAAAAGGCAATTTGCACTATTCATTAATTAAAACTTTATGTCAAAGATTGTCCTAGCCAAGATCAATGTCAGACTCTCTGAATGTTTTTGTGGAATTAGAGACTTTGTAGAATTGCCTGTCTGTTCACAACAAACAGGACGAAGATCTAGTTCAATAGTGTAGTAAGTACTCAATAAATGGTTTTTAAATAGTCATTTAAAAGATTCACTCAGTCAAGAGAACCACTCAGTCAAGGCCTAAAGTCTAAAGAGTCCAAGGAATACTGTGTTGATCACAGGTCAGTAACTCAGGCAGGCAAACAAACGATCTATATGGAAATGCGAACACAACTGTGATTATCTCTATTAATGGAAAGTAAGTACTGAGGGTTAATTCAAAATAGCAGTTTGGCCAAGTTTACTTACATGCGGCTTAGATTTCCAAGACTGTTTACAGCAGCTTAATTTTTCTCATCATGCTCAACTGAGGGCAATGTTGAAATTAAAGCATTTTACCAAAGAACAAATCAACCAAGATTTGAGGCAATAAGCCCAGAAGCGTGCTGATAAGGAACAGAAAGCCAGATCTGGATCAGCAGAACAGGCTAAACACAATCAAGAGATGGCTGACAAGGGATGAAATTAAATGAAAGGGGGGAACGAGCCAAACGACTCTAACAGCAAGTGTACTAGCACAGACACTGAGCAGACAGACTCCTCACCCTGAATGGGCTTTGCGTGCTCCTGGATCTCACACTGAGCCACTCCTGCTGCCACATCCCAAATGATGATCTTTCCATTGACATCAGCAGAAGCTAAGCGCAAGGAATATGGCGAGCCAATGTTATGGTGATAATTTTCCCTGGCCCATTTAACCTAGTAACAAGAAGAAATCAAATCAAGTAAATACCTGCACTGGATGAATCTAAACATAATTTTCATAAAACATACAAAAATAGGAAACTAGCTTCCAACTTGAAAGTCAGGCATTTTTATTATTTATACTTTTTAAGAGTTGTAACTAAAATATTTTTGAAAACATCATAATGTTCCTTTAGAATATGAAAAATGAGGCACAGCTTTAATACTGCAGGAAGTTCAGATAAAACTCCAGAATACCATTTTCTAAAATGGTATGATCATTGAGGTACCACTTGATCATAGTAATGACCATAAAATCTAATTCTGACACAACATCTTAAATCCTAAACTGCTAAGCAGAACTTTTTCTGCGTCCTATTCTTCTAATTTAAAGGAGACAACTTAGAGCTACAAAAACCTTACAAACGGAAAAACAGGAGAAAACACAAGCAAACAAAAACTCTGGCTGTCCCTCTTTCATAAAATTGGAAATAAATATTAACAGTTTTTTTTCTCTAAAAAACAAATCTATGCATTATGTTTCTAGCAATATCATTAAGAATAGTTTTTAAAAAAAAAAATAATAAACACAAGAATCCCAGCATGAATCAGGTTAATTCCTCAGCATCAATCGCTGACACAGTAAGGGATAAAACACAGTCCTCACCCTGAGCCAAGGCCTCCCCTGGCCACTTTCCTGGCCACCACTTCTCTTCTCCTCGAGCTCAGCATCCTACTTGCTTACTTCAAAGCATCTTCCACACAACACTTTGTAATCACTTTATTTATTTTGTTTTGACCCACCACCAACCAATGAACTGTAAGCTCCACAGGGCAGGATCACATGGTCCTTGTTCACATTTCTACTCCTAGACCTTAACACAGTGCTGCACACAGCTGGTGCTCAACAAGTATGTGTTTAGTAAATGAACTGAAGCCACAGACTCTTCAAACAGATACATATGTAAACATATGTACACACACACAAGTATATATAAGTAAACACACTCAAAAAAAATGCTATGTTAGGGAAGCATTTCCAACAGTGTTCATGAAAAAGATGGAAACAAAAAGTTTTTCCAAACTTCAGTCTTAATAAGCCTTAAGTTTAAAAGATTCACTCAGTCAAGAATTTTTTTAATGAAATGTGTCTATGCATATGCGTATGTATATATGTTTGTGTGTGTATATATATTTACTTTACATATGTGAGAATATATGCATACTGTCGCTCCCCATTATTTGCAGACTCTGTATTTGTGAATTTGTCTACTCACTAAAATTTATTTGTGATTTTATTTGAAAAATCAGTGTTTGCAGTGCTTCTGCAGTCATTCATGGACACGTGCAGAGTGGTGAAAAATCTGAGTCCCTCAACATACAAGTGCATTCCAGATGTGGGTGAGCGAGGCGATCTTGTTTTCAGTTCTCATCATTTTTGAAGGTATTTAGTCAGTACCACACTTTTCTGCATTTTTGTGCTTCTTGCTGATGACTTCACTGTTTACAGTGGTCCCCAAGCACAGGGCTGAAGTGCTGCCTAGTGTTCCTAAGTGCAAGAAGTTGTGATGTGTCCTTCAGAAAAAAACATGTGAAGTGAGCTCTGTTCAGACATGAGTTACAGTGCTGTCAGCCATGAGTTCAATGACGATGAATCAGTAATGCATATTAAACAAGATGTCTGTTAACAGAAACACATATAAAACAAGATTATGTACCAATCAGTTGATGAAAATATTGTGACTAGAGGCTCACACGAACATAACCATGTATTTCCCCGAGGGGCAGTCAATGTTGAAGTATTCGCTAATCAGTGTTTGCAACAACTTTACAGAATAAAACTACCACAGGTAAGAATTACTGTTGTGTGTGTGTGTGTGTGTGTGTGTATTTATACATATGTATATGAACACAGTACTTGAATTCTATTTTTGTAAACCTCAAGCACTGTATATATTAAAAAAAAAATCACCTAAACACAGCATAATCAAACTGCTGAAAATCATAGGTAAGGAGACAATCTCGAAGGCAGCCAGATGAGAAAAGATACACTATATACAGAGAAACAAAGGCAAAAATTTCTCATCAAAAGTTACCCAACCTGGAGGATAGCTGAGTGATATCTTTAAAGTACTACAAGGAGAAAAAAACTGGTGAAATACTTTCTCAGACAAATAAAAGCTGAGAGAATCACCCAATATCAGACACGGGCCTTAAAGACTTAAAGGAAATTCTTCAGGCAAAAGGAATATTACACCGGACTGAAACACAGATCTACACAAAGACATGCAAACGCCAAAAATGCCAAAAAGACAAAATGAAGGGGAGAGAAAATGTATTTCCCCCCCCAAAATCCCTACAACCTAACATCAGATTTGACGGTGAAAGACTGAAAGCTTTCCTCCCAGGCTCAGGAACAAGGCAAGAACACCCTCCCTCCACTCCTATTCTCTGTAGTAAAGGGCCCAGTCAGTGCAACAGGACAAGAAAAAGAAAGAAAAGACATACACATTTTCAGTGAAAAACTCAAACTGTCACTATCTGCAGACACCATGATTGTCTATGTAACAAAAAGTCACCCAAATTACTAAATCTGATGAGTTTAGCAAGATCACAAGATATATTTCGTTATTAAAAAAAAACTGTATTTTTCCCTACTTCAAATTATATATAAAAATTAATTCAAATGGATCTGGAACCTATATGTAAGGGCTAAAACGGGACCGTTCTTAGAAGAAAACAAAAATGTAAACCTCCTTGACACTGGGAAAAGCAATGGTTCTTGGATACAGCAACAAAAGAAAAAATAAGTTTTACTACATCAAAATTTAAAACTTTTGTGTTTCATAGAACACTATCAAAAAAGTGAAAGATAACTCAGAATGAAAGAAAATATTTGTCAACCATGCATCTGATAAGGGACTTATATAGAATACACAAAGAACTCTCACAACTCAATAATTTAAAAAAAATAATTTTAAAATGGGCAAAGGAATGAACAGACATCTCTCAAAGAAGATCTACAAATGGCCAATGAAAAGATGCTATGCATCATTAACCATCAGGGAAATGCAAACCAAAACCACAGTGAGAGCCACTTCATACCCACTATGATGGCTGCAATCAAAAGGACATGTAATAACAAGCATTGTTGAGGATGAGGAGAAACTGGAATCCTCATACATTGCTACAGGAATGTAAAATGGTGCAGCCTCTTTGGAAAACGGTCTGGCAGTTTCTCAAAAAGTTAAACACAGAGTACTGTCTGAGTCAGCAATTCTATTCCCAGGCATACACCCAAGAGAAATGAAAATATAGGTCCACACAAACTGTGCATAAATGTTCATAGCAGCATTATTTGTAATACCTAAAATGCTGGAAATACCAAAATGTCAATAAATGTTGTATTTCATACAATGGAATATTATTCAGCAATAAAAAGGAACAGAGGACTGACATATGCTACAACATGGATGAATCAAGAAAACATGCTAGGTGAAAGAAACCAGGCACAAAAGGCCACATATTGTATCATCTCATTTATATGAAATTTCCAGAATAGACAAATCTACAGGACAGAAAGTAGATCAGTGGTTGCCTAGGGATGAAAGGCATGGGGAAAAGGGGTTGGGGGGGTTGCAGGGTTTTTTGGGGGTGTTATGAAACTCATTGTGGTGATGCTACACAACTCTGAATAAACTAAAAACCATAGAATTGTATGCTTTAAATGGTTGAATTTTATGGTATGAATATCTCAATAAAGCTGTTAACAACAACAAAAAAGACCCCAAATCTCTAGCTCTAATCATAACCTCTCCTAAAATTTCGGATCAGTATAATTCAGTTGCCCCAGGCGTCTCACACTCTGCATGTTGAAACGTAAATTCACTGACTTCATACACACTCACCTTATCAAAGAAACACTGTCATCCGAGAAACTCGAGTCATTCTATTCTGACTCTTCCTTAAAATTGTTGATTATAAAGGTTTCAAGTTGACCTCTCAAACAGCTCCTAAATATGACTCCTTCATGCCTCTGCTTTATTCAGGCCTTTAGAATTTCCTGCCAAAATCACTGCAAAAGTCTCCTAAATGATCCCACTGCCTTGTCTTGCCTTTTTCCAACAGATCCTCCACTACTGTCAGAGTGAGTTTTTCTAAAATGCAAATACGATCATATCAATCTCCTACTTAAAAATCTAAATTTCTGCATAACCTGATAAAGCTTTCAGGGAAGGTGAATTTCTCGGGCGGCCCTCTCATCACTCCTACGCATGTATCTCATCTTTTAGGCATCCTCACACCCTGCTTCCCTTTGTGTATATTCTCCCTTTTTCCTGCAGTGCTCCTCCCTGAATTTTTCACTTAGCCAACTACTATTTACCAGTCCCTAAAATGAAAAGACGTCCGTGACCCTCCTCCAGTCCCTACAATTAGGTGATCTGTAGCTCCTCTGTCTTCCCAACGCACACTTCGCAAGTCTCACTTTTAACACACTGTGTTTGTGTGTTTTCTTTCTTTCTCACTAGAAAATGAATTGCTTGAGGACTTTCATCTCTATACCCTTGGCACATGTCAGGTGCTCAATATTAATGAATGAATGAGTAGTCCAATATGTGGTAAGATTAGTGTTTTCCATCAGTTTTAAAACGACCTAAGAACTAGCGTTTAACAGCTCATCCTGACGTGACATTAAGTGATATACATGGAAATACTAGTCTGCCCCAAATAAATTATCATATTTAGAACCTATTCAACATTTGTCCATATGACTTAATGAGATTCTAGTGATACCTAAAACTTTAGAATAGACAATATGTAACAAGTCAAAGTGGGGTCTGACTTACCTTGACAACATCAGCTTTATGTTTTTCTAAAACTTGAAGAGTTTGAGCAGTACTGGAATCAATCACTACCACAAGCGAATGACATCCATAAGCAATTAAACCTTGCCAGCCCCTAACAAAACAGTGTTAAAATTTAAGTTAAAAAGCAAAGCAAAACAACTTCTCTCTCACCAAGAGCCACCCTAAATAAGTGATAAATCTGATACGCACCAACATTTAGTACAATTATTATCTAAGACCAAAGGCCAGTAATTTACATTGTACCATTTATACAAAAGGTCTAGCTAAGCTTAAAAAAAGCTTTTTGAAATCCATTTTTCTTTTGGAGATACATATATAAATGTATATATACTGAAAGATATGCATGTCGAGCCGTGAAGATGTATAAAGCAACTCGGGTCGACTATTTGCCTTTGTGAGCATACGCCGCCTTGTCTCACTCAACTTGGAATACTTAGCAACCACAAAGTGCCTGGGATCATGAGCCAGAGTATTTGTGATTAGCCCCGGTCCTTCCAACCAGGCAAAAAGACACACACTGAACAAGAGGTTTCAGTTCTCTTGCCAACATTCCCAGCAGACAAAGCTACAGAATTTTGCTTCTTACCTATTATTAACTTTCAGAGCTGCAGTGTCATTTTATAGTGAAAGGAGAAAGGTGAAATGAAGGGTCAGTGAGAGCACAGGCGCCTGGCATAGGGTCTGGCACATTGGTGAATGCAGATGAAAGAGGAAACAGAATGGGGAAGAGAACGTAGTCAGAGGAACTGGCGACGGGTAGAAGCCCCGAGACTGGAGGAGAGGTGAAGAAAACGGAATGGGATGGTGGGGAAGGAGGTGCGGGGAAAAGAGAAGCAGAGATGGGAGAACGAAGGTAAATATAATCACACAGGGCAAGTTCCCACATCGCATTTACTACTTTCACAGCAACAACAAAAATTCAGCATTAAAATGAACATCTCTAAATGTGAAGGCGGCACCCAGTCTCGGCGAGGCCAACCTAAGCAGTGGGTGAAACCTCTTGTTCTTTCCCCTTCCCCTCACAAACTCCTGGCCGAGCCTGGCGGCCTCAAAGCCCGGCGCCCTCACCAGTCCACCGCCGCCTTGTTGTGGGCGTTGAGGGCCCCAGTGAGGGTGCGCGCCGACACCTTAAAATTCACCATATAGGGAAACATCGCCGCGGCTAAACCCGGCCCTCGGCTGCGACCCTCAACCAGGAAGCGGCCGCCGCTGCGCTTCCGTTCCAAACAGTCCGAGTGGCTCCGCGGGCGCCGCACTTTGGTTCCGCCGTGTCAGAGGTTCCACTGCCCCCGGATTCCTCCACCGTCACATTCCGAACATGCCTGTGTTCCGCCTGAGTCAGGGTTCCGCTACGGTGCTGGTTCTGCAGCTCTGCGTAGGACCGGGCTGTGCCTTGAAGGAGGTGGTTCTGCCTCCAGTTACGCATGTCCTCTTCAGATTGGGACTGCTTGGACCTCTGTGCCACTGCTGGAAAAGGAGAAAAGCAAAGGCTAAAAATTCCAACTAGCCTTTCTGCCTTGGATCAGTTAACTTAGGGCAAATCCCAATGGCAGGCACTGTTGTAGGCGTCGGGGGTGTTGTGATGAAGAAGGCACAAAGTCTCCGTCCTCGTGGAGCTTATAGAATAAATGAATGAACGGGATTAATTGGATGAATGGAGACAACGAATGAGATGACTAGCCAGAATATTAAAATTTTTTAAATTTGGAGAAAGTTCCATTTCTGGTCTTGGAAAGACTTTTTTAAAGTAGTATTACACCTGAGGCCAAGTGCCGCTTTACCTGTTTGCTTGTTGGACTAGCTTTCATTTTTCAATATCTCCTCTGCTGCTCTCCTTCAAGGCAGACTCAATCCCTCCCTCCTCTGTGCTCCACACTTTGTTAATCCTTTACTATAGCACTTGACGCAATGATTTCTTTACAACAATGATTTTTGCATACGTCTGTTTCTCCCCCAAAACACTATTAGTTCCTTGATCAACGAAAGGGACACAATAATGGTCATTTTGTCATCACAGGTCTTTGTGCTCACCTTATCACTCCTATAAAACAGCTTTCTCAAAGATTACCTCCAATAGCCTTTTACTTGTTAAAGTTAATGAACACGTTTTGGCTTTTAGTTGTTCTCTGGCATCTACACACTGTGGCTGTTTCCCTCCCCTTCCCTTGCACTCTTACCTTCCCTGCCCCTCACCATTCCCTACTGATGATGCTTTTGGGGCTACAAGAGATGCCCATAACCAGAGATCTAAATGTATCACTCTCTCCCTTACTAAAAATTATTGATGCCTTTTGTGACAGAGGTTGCTAATTGGTTCCCCAAATTCATTCTCTCCTTCTTTCATGGAAACATAACCACAATTTGTTTCTGGACACATTGTCACTCCATTGAATGAATAAGTGTATCACAGCTTCCCTTACAACGAGGTCAGGCCACAATGCTAAATTCTGGCCAATGAGGTGTAAATGGAAGTGTTGTGTAGTGACCTCTGAGAAATCACTCTTCTCTGCTGTTCTTCTGTGCTATTTCAATATTTATACCCTATGTTATTGTTATCTGCAGGTATGTTTGTCTAGCAGGGGAGATAAACACATTTATAGGCAACTGTGATATTGGGGAATAAATACACTCAGATTTACAACAAAATTCCTCCCATTCTGCAGGTAGCAGTGTGAATTTTGAACCCCTTGGCTGAATAAATATATCCAATCAAGTCAAAGAATTAAGTGGTTTAATTGCCAAACTCAAATAGATAGTAGTGGCCTGGTTGTGACCTGATTTTGGCAAGGAGCAGGAATATAATTCTGGTACTAAAACATTGTGTGTAAGGACAGGGTACATGCCTAGGAATAATGAAATTATTAGTCAAAGGGAAAATTTATGAATTTTTTGAAATTTAATTTGCATATTTTACTATTTGTGTAGCTTTTATTTGTATTTTTGTTTTAATTTATTTCACTTGAGGAGGCAGATAATTGGCAACTTCAGGCACATTATTAGTCCTGCTCAATTCCTGACCTTCACACTTGTCCAAATGTCTCCTGGCACCAAGTGCATCTATGTGCACAGGTCAGTGGATCCATGCACTGTATGTGATCCTTTAAATGTTTTTTAAAATGCACTTCTGTTACCAATACGGGGTATCATTTGTTGGGGATTTAACTATATGCTAGGCAGTGAGCTAAGGACTTTCCATGTGAGCTAAGCCTTTTCCATTCTTTAATCTTCACACTGGATTTCCTTCATCTGGTCCTAGGGGTCATGGAAGGTTAGCATCAGTAATAGAAGGGCATTTGTTGTGACTTTGGGCAGATTACTTGCATTCATTAAGCTCCTTTTCTCCCTCTATTATTTAGAGGGAGGGAAGTAACTATCCTTGGATGATTGAAAGCATTGCATTAGATAATATATTAAAAGAGCCTAACCCGGCACTTAAGCACCTTATAATTTACTGACAGAGCTGGGACATAAATCTAGGCCTTTTGTTTTTAATGACAGCACTGGCCCCTCTACATTATATCACCTTGAATCTGAAGAAAGATCTTCCCTCTCTAAGGTGCATCCTGCAAGAGAAGTAATGAGGATTTGGGTAAAAGTGGAGTTGAGCTTGCTATGTCACCAGGTTAACAAAACCACAGCAACCAGCTTTAAAACCTGAGCTTTAAAGGATCATGACAGTGAACACATCAGGTAGGGTGTGGGAAATTGCAGTCCTGGATGGACCGTGATGACCTTGGAGGGGATAACTCGGTGCTTTCTAAAAGGCCAGGCTGTCCTCACACATAGCCAAGGACACAGGCTGCTGGAGCCGCCAGGCAGGCCCCAACCTGTGCTCTATTGGCCATGCTGCACTCGCATCATGCTTCTGTGAGCAGATGTTGCTTGGAGCTCGCATCCCATGGCCTCAGGGGTCAGCTTTTAAAGGAGAGGGGCTGCAGCTTGTGTATCTTTCAGGATAACAATGCCTCTTGTCTCTTCCAGGCCTGGCTCCCATGAGCCTCCCTTCTCAGGCTCTGTGTTCACTCAAACTCTTCTCCTGACAACTGCTCACTCAGCCTCCTGCTAACTCTAGCGTCAATACTTACCAAGACATTTACTGCATTTGTTAGGTTAATTTCCTTATAACATTGGTAATTTAAATTGGTCAGTTCTGTCTTATTTAAACAAAAACATCTGAATTCCAAACCAACCCTGTTTTGCTGGTGGTGAGTATCACCAATCCCATGTTCTGGATGAAGGAACTCAACCTCAGAAATGAGAAGTGACTTAACCTGAGATCATTCTTCTGGCCAGTGACAGAGGTGAACTTCCATGCTGCTGGTTTTCTCAGTCCCAAGCCAGGGCTCTGTCCAGGGTACAGAGCTGCTCTCATGTGAGATTTAGGAGTGGTCGTGAAATTGTCACAGGGGGTGAAATGGGGACCAGGAGTGCACATTTTGTGCAGTCAGTACAGTTTAAAGGAAAGGTTTCTACATGGGAGGCACAATCAGCAGCTGAGTGAGGGATGGGCTGAATGCGAGGCGGTCCTGGATTGACAGTCTAGACTTGGCATCCACTTATCTTTCCTTCGGTTTTTCCTTCAACACCTTCCACCCAATCCTTACTTCCTTGTGAATGATCATCAGTTCAATTTATTATCTGGCTACTCTCATTACTGATCTCTTTTTATGTCTCTACAAGTTATGGGTAATTATTACAGTACTGTAGATCAGTCACCGCACTTTATGACCTGGTAATTGAGGTTTATTGGACTAAAGGATGTTTCTGAGAAAAGCAGTCCTGATGAAATGGATTTCTCACGAGAAAGTCATGTGAGGAATGTGCTTCTCTTCCTTGTGTTGCTGGAAACAGAGAGGGCTTTGTGGTTGGACAGACAGGCAGACAGGAGTCCTGCTCTGTCACAGCCAACTCCTAGCCCTGTGACTTTGGGTAAGTTTGCATGTAAGGTTCTCCTGCGTGATAGTTGTCCTGGGTATGAAGATCAAGGAGCCAGATCAGCACCCATTCTGGCTCTTTCTTTCCAGTTCATCCACGTAATGGACCTGCCTGCAAATCTCATTCCTGGGGCTACCTACATTGTGTCAGTGTGAGTTTATCCAGTTATTGGCTGTTTTTAAAGGAAAAAAAAAACTAGAGGACTTCCTTATTTGATTTCTTCATCAGAATTTTATTAGTCCAAATAACCAATGTCTTAATATTGTGCTCATGGAATAGCATCTCATAAATTAGATTAACCTAACAAGGTTGTATCTGGTGTGCAATCATGATTTCATGGGAAGAATTGATTCTATTGATTTCTCATTCTTAACGAGCTTAGACTTCAGTAGAAATAGATTGTGAGACACTCTAACAGGCTTAAGGATTTTACAATGTTGTCAATTTTTCACAGAATCCTCCAACTGTTGCAGTTAAAAACAAATGCCAATTTGCTAGTGTTATTTTTGATCTCTGAGTGTCATACTAGTGTTTGTACTCAGGGTAGATGACTGACTTGTGATTCAAAGTCTGCCCTATGTGTGTGAGCAGACTGAATCAAAGCCTTGTGTGTGGACAGACTGAATCACGAGGCTTAGAAGCCAGCATAAGACAAGGGAGGGACCTATACTGAAAGTGTTTATTCAGGAGCATCTGGTTTTAAGCTTTTGAAGTGTGAAGAACAATATCACAAATTTTTTAAAGAGAAAAATGTATTCATAAGCTTTATTTGCTATTGTAATTATTTTTATATTTACGCATTTTCTCCCAGTCCTCGTCCAAATGAAGATGTTTTATACAGTTGCATAATTCACATAAATTTTGTTAATCTTTTTCTTTGAAACTTCTATATCATAATTGTACTTATAATACTTATATAGTCATCATAATTAGCATTTGAACAATTTCACAATATTTCATAGAGTGGATATACAATAACTTATTTAGTTTTTCCATGATTGCCTGATATTTAATGTATTTCCACTTCTTAATATGAACATAAAGCTACAGTAAATATCTCCATACTTATGATTGGCTTTAATTCTACATCATTTCCTTAAAATAATTCACAGGAGTAAGTATAAGCGTCTTTTTTTTTTGTCTATTAAAAATTGTCTAAATTAAAAAATAAATAAGTGCTTATTGTAGAAAATATGGAAGTTTAGAAAAGTATAAATATAAAAAATTAATTATATAATCACTGGCAAGATTGTTTTTTTAAGTAACTAAATATTTCTTCCTTAAAAAACATAAATATATGTTATTTTTAATAAATTGAGGTCATACTATAAGAAATTACTTTTACTCTCCTCTTTCCTACTCAATGATCAGATGTAATCATTTGCAAATATTTTCCTAATTTATTATGCCCTTTTTTGTGAATTTTTTGAAATACAGAAATTTAACATTTTTGATGGAATAAAATGTACTGCCCAGTGTATGCCCTTTTCATACAGTGAAAGCATGTCTTCCCTTGCTTGACTGTCAGACTATGATTTGACAACACAATGTTCTGTATTTGTCATAGCACGTCTGTCTCTAGGCCAGGTGTCAGTCCCAGAAGCTAAAGAAAAGGAAACCTTTCTGAAGTCCCCAGGTGATTCCAAATTGAGCTGGGCCAGGTGCCAGGCCTGGGAGGTGTCATCCCTCCTTCCTGCTCATCTTCCTCCTCTCACTGGCCTATTCTGGTTCCCATGGAGATGTTGGTTGCAGCAGGAACTGTCTCCCAGACTCTACATTCACTATCTATATGGCCTCTGGGGAGCCGGGATTCCAGCCTCACCTTGCCTTTCCTGGTCCCTTGTGTGTCACTGAGCTCAACACCTGGGAGCCTGATCCAGATGGCTGGAGACACCGCCAGACCCACGCATCTGCCTCAAGACAGACCTAGCAGGTGGTCACCAAACAAGCAGACTACTGAGAATTCGGCTCCTACCTTTGAAGGATGCTCTTTCTGAGGGTGAGGTTAATGCCCCAGGGATTCCAGCCAAATTAATTAGGAAAATCAGACCTGACTTTGTTAGGTGCCAAGCTTCTCACATCTATCTCATTTGCATGAAGGGTTTCAACAGAAAGTAGAGAAGGAAAAGTCATTAATCTTCCTCATGGCAGAATGTAGTGGATATAAAAGTTAATTCTCTGTAGAATATGAGCTTAAGTTTCACTTAAGATATTTTAAGGGGAAAATGACTAGGATCCTCGCATAATTATAGAAAGGGGCATTTTGTAAAACTCGATGAGCTGAATAACAGTGCTACTGATTGAGAAGCAGTACACTAAATGGAAATTTGTATTTCTGAGGATATATTTCTTTATACTCTCAAATACAAAAAAAAAAAAAATACAAATGTATAGAAAATGTTCTTTCCTACCACAACTTGCCATGCGGTAAAATGGCAGTGATATTAAAACGTTCTTATTCTGAGTCTTGCCTTTCCTAGCCAAGTGCTCTCTGGGACTCTGGAAGCAGAGGATGTGAGTTACTGCTGAAGGCCGGAACAGAAAGGGCCAGTGGAGCAGCCATTACCAAAGACATTTATGGTGTCTATGATTGAGGAATCCATTGGTTCTCTGCTTTACTTAGCCCATAATCACAGTCTTTATATGGTAATACATTCACATCAGGACTACACTAGTATTGCAGAATTTGCATTAGGACTCATTAATCTACACCAGGAGGTGGGAGGTGCCTTAATATGGACTTAAGTGATTCAAGGAATCGATGATAACACAACATCAATTTTTAAACTGTGGAGAAATTGTCCAGCCCTGAACAGTGCCTATTCCTCTAAAACAGAGTGTGCCAGGCACAGTAAAAATTTCCTTTTTGCTCTGAAAACTCCACAGGGGTTCCTAATGGCCCCCTGGATCAAATCTATCCTCCTGGAAAACCAGGCTCTCCCCTGACTACAGCCCTTCCCTTCCTGCCCCTACTCATCCATCCTCATTCAATGTCACACATGTTCACAGAGCACCTGTTAGAGATGGTGCTGCAGGCCTGACTGGAGTCCATCTGTCCATCCTTGGATTACTGGGGATACAGCAGTGAAGTAGGCAGACCACAAGGCAGGCTTCGTGGACCTCACCATCACCCAGGATAATGCCTCTTTTCTCCCACTGCTGGGCCTTTGTTTATGCCACGTCCTCTACCTGGAATTCCCTTTTGTCTTTCTTTGACTGGCTCTTCCTCCTCCTTTAAAACTCAGATCTGCTGTCCTCTTCTCTGCCAGGTCTTCCTAGAATCTCCAGCTTCAAGGCTAAATACCATAGCTTCTACACAGTCATATTTTTTTCTTTTAAAGTGTATTTTCTGTGTTCTTCTGATTTTATAAATAGCATATGTTCTTGAATGAAATACTGCTAAATAATGTATCACTGAAATATTGGTAAATACAAAAATGTACAAAAGAGGAAAAAATCAGTATTCATCCCATCTGAAGATAACCATTGCATTTATATTATTTTTATAGTGTCTACTAAGATGCCGTCCCTTCTCCAGACCTCTTGGGGATGTATATTTATGTCTCAGACATCGTGTGCCTTCTTCTGCCTCACTCTATGCCTGCCATGTGGTAGACCCTCAATACACATTTGCTGAATGGAGCCAGATTAATTCACTTAAATGCTTTTATTGATACAAGAAGAAGAAAGAAAAATGGCCAAATTAAGCATTTTATTTGGGGTATTAGAAAAGAAGTATAAATTCCTGCTGTCAAATAGTGGGATAGCAAGACAGAGGGTAGCAAAAGAGAGAGGAATTAATAAATCAAAGCACCCTTCTTTTGAAAACAACAACAACAAATGGATCAATTACCCTCTTGCAAATCTTAAAAAAAAAAAACAGCATGAAAAAGCACAAACAATATTAGAATCAGGAAGGAGTTTATAAGAATGGAAGCATTTAAGAAATTTTAAAGTACCATATATACTTATGTATTACAAATTGAAAATGCTAAATGGGATGGATGGTTTTCCTAAAACAAAAAAGAAATTGACACCACAAGCTGCTCTACACTTTGCTATGAGCAGGATTAGGGTGGAGTGATTGAGAATGTAGGTTTTGGAGGCAGGCAGACCTGTGTTTGATGTTCTGATCTACCACTAGTTTCATGGCCTTGAGTAAATTACATCCTCTTTTTGAACCTAAATGTACTCATCTGCAATGGTGAGAAAAATACTTACTAACAGTGTTGTAGGAATTGGATGTTCTTCTGATACTGCTTGGCACGTATTGAGCCTTAAGAAAGTGAAAATTAGCCCCTCTGGTCATCAGATTGTCAAGTTCCTAACAGAAGAGAAGCACTGTTTCTGATGGCACAGGGACAAGGCCACGCAGACAATGCTTCTATATGAGGCTGAACTCGGGCAGCAGAAATGACTAAGGGCCCCTTCCAAGTGATGGCTGCTTTCTTATCAGTGCTGTACCCCCTATCTTCATTCCTCCAGCCTCCTGAACAAAGTGTGTTGAGATACTGGATCAGGGAACTGACCCAGCGTCTTGGCAACATCCAATCCAGAACTAGCCCCTGCTTCCGTGCGCTCTCTTCAGAACCATCCAGCACGAGCCCAAATCCTTGCAACTCCCTCCTACTGCGATGCCCCACACTTCAAGGCTCAGAGATCGCTGAACAAGTTGAACAATACCGTGCCCCCACCTCCAGATTCTTTTGCCCACTGGAGTGTGACCAGCTTTGCTCTAGTCAGTATACTAGGCGCCGAGATTTTGCCAGATGGGACTTTGCCGCGCCGCACCAGGGGTCCACGAGGCAAGCCCAGCAAGAGTTCTCAGGACAACGTGAGCAACTTGCCCATCCTGCCTCTCCTGATGTGGGCTACTACTGTTTATTGTAGACTGAACAATATTATCTTAGTCAGTCTGCACTGCTGTGCCAAAAATATCATAAATTGGGTGGCTTCATCAGCAAACATTTATTTCTTCCAGTTCTGAGGCTGGGAAGTATAAGCTCAAAGCATGGTAGATCCATTGTTTGGTGAAGTCCCGCCTCCTAGATCATAGAACAGCCACCTTCTCACTACATGATCCCAAGGATGAAAGCAAAGGGAGAGACAGCAAACCCTCTTGTGTCTCTTCTTTTAAGGGCACTAATCCCACTCATGAGGGCTCCACCCTCATGACCTACTTACCTCCCAAAGGGCCCAACACATTGGGAGTTAAGATTCCCACACATGAATTTTGAAGGGATACAAACATTCCATCCATAACAGACATAGAGGTGGGAGTTGAAGAGTTAAACTAGAAAGATGCTTTGTGTTGACACTGTGACCTGAAAAGGAAAGTGGGCTATTCAAACTTTTAGTTACTTAACATTAACTAAACACATGCCTGCCTGCCATGTATGTCCCCTGTGTCGTGACTAACAGAGCTCAGACTTGATTCAGCTATGCACCCCTTGCCGAATGATCCGTGTACTTCAGGAGAAGCTGACTTGGCCACCCTTGGCTCTAGGCTTGGGCCTGACTGGTCCACACGAGGTCCCTTCCTCTTTAGCAGGGGTTGGTTCAGGAATTGACGTGAAATATGCTTCTGGCTAATGAAATATGAGAAGTGTTTTGCTGGAAATTTCTGGGAGCGTTCTTCCTTGCTCCTCTAAAAGGCTCTAGGAAGCAGCCCCCCCTTCCTCCTGCTGGATGTGAACAAGTGTGAATACAGCCCTGGCTGCTGCCAAAGCCACCCTATGACCAAGAGGAAAACCCGTTTTAGGATGCAGTTGACCTTGGCCATCACAGCAGAGTCACAGAAAGAACCCGGGTAGCAATTATATCATGAGCCTGATATCAACCACCCCAAAGCCTTCCCTATCTTTGCACTTCCTCCTGTGTAAGCAGTTTAATCCAGTTTGAGTTCGTTTTCTGTTACAGCAGCCTAAAGCACCTAAATTGGCGTGTTTTGACACTGGAAATAATACACACTCTAAACGTTAAATCATAGCATAAAATGTTGGTGCAAGCAGTGTCTGAAGGCATCTTTGATAAGAGCCAATGAGCAGTCCACCCTTCCCATCAGGGATGTCATGAAATGCAGACGGTGCACAGTGCTTCCTATCAGGAAGCCTCAGGCTCCTGTGAAGGCAATGCCTGCTCCTGTAGCATTTGAGTTTGGCAGAACCCATTTTGACCAGCATTTCAGCCACTCAGCTGTAGTCTGAACACTTAGCCTTGAGTTGTGCCATTGATTTTCTTAAGACCTCGTTCAGCTCTGCATTTCTCCATTGCTATCCCAACAGGCCGAGGAGGGTAGCAGTCACTTACCTTGAGAAGACCCTGCATTTATAGTCATGATTAATTTGTGGGGAGACAGCTGAGAGACAGCAATAGAAAAGCTGTTGCCTGGGAAACAAGATGCCTCTTAGAATTTTTTGAGAAACATTGGGTCTTTGATGCTTCACAAAACGCTCAACTTCATCTAAGAGCTGAGCCATCAGGGTAACTCTGCCCAACTCAGGCAGAGCTTCTGAGCCTAGAGTCATCACTGGCTCTTTTCTCTGCCTAAATGTGTCCAAACCTGGTCGAGGACCACTTCACACATCCAACTCAGAAAGTCAAATCTGCTCTGTAATAAACTCCATGCTTACGGGCAATGACTGAAAATAGCCAATTCTGAGGGACTCCAGATTGTTCTGTCTTCTCCCTGCTAGGCGGGTGGTGACATATCCTTCTTTGTCAGGCCCTTATGGACAAGATATTTTTGGGCCCTAGAGATGGAGGATTATACAACACTGAGGAGCTCCCAGTTTTCCCTGGGGTAACAGCATGTTGCAACAGAAGCTGAATTTCAAGGATAGCATACTAATAGGTTTAATAAAATATTAAAAACCGTGCCATCCCACCAAGGTATATAAGGGTTCCAATTTCTCCATGTCCTTGTCAACCTTTGCTATCTTTTTTTTTTTTTTTTTTTTTTTTTTTTGTAGCAACAGCCATCCTAACAGATGTGGGATGATATCTCATTGTGGTTTTAAATCACACTAATCTCAGACCATTTGTATGTCTTATTTGGAGAAATGTCTATTCAAGACTTTTGTCCATTAAAAAAAATCAAGTTATTAGGTTTTTTTTGTCATTGAGTTATAGGAGTTCCTTACATATTTTAGAAATTAAGCCTTTATCAGATATATGGTTTACAACTATTTTATCCCATTCCAAGGGTGGCCTTTTCCACCCTATTGATTGTTTCCTTTGCTATGTAGAATCCTTCTAGTTTAATGTAGTCCCACTTTATTTTTGCTCATGTTATCTGTGTTTTTGGTGTCATATCCAAGAAATCATTGCCCAGACCAATGTCAAGAAGCTTCTCTCCTGTGTTTTCTTCTAGGAGTTTTATAATTTCAGGTCTTATGTTTAAGTCTTTAATTCATTCTGAATACTGTTTTATGTTATGTATGGTGTAAATAAAGGTCCAATTTTATTCTGTTGCAAGGAGATATCCAATTTTCCCAATACTATTTACTGAAGAGACTATCCTTTCTCCATTGTGTATTCTTGGCATGCCTGTTGAAGATCAGTTGATGATATATTATGTGGCTTTATTTCTGGGCTCTCTATTCTGTTCCCCTGATATGTATGTCTGTCTTTATGCCAGTCCTATAATGTTTTAATTACTGCAGCTTGTAATATATTTTGAAATAAGAAAGTGTGATGCCTCCAGCTTTGTTCTCTTTTTCAAGACTGATTTGGATATTCAGGGTCCTTTGCGGTTCTGTGTGTATTTTAGTATTTTTTTCTGTTTCTATAAAAAGCACCATGGTGATTTTGATAGGAATTGCACCATATCTGTAGATCTCTTTGGGTAGTATGGACATTCAGATATGAATTCTTCCAATCCATGAATACAGATGCCTTTCCATTTTTTTGTGTCTCCTTCAATTTCTCACAGTAATGTTAGGAAAGAGGAAAGGGGTGGGGGCCAACCCTCATGAGACAGATGCTGTACTCAGTGCTTCACACTTATCATCTCATTTAATCCTCACAGCACATCACAAGTAAGCACCCCCATCTTACAGATGAGGAAACTGAGGCTCCATATAACAAGATAACTTCCCTAAGATGTCCTAGCAAGTAAGGGATGGAGCTTGCTGGCAGGCAGGAGGTTAGAGGCGCTCTCCACAGGCACCCCTGTGTAGGAGGGGTAGGGATGGTGGCAGCTGGCTGAGAATGTGCTGTGTCCTGACATGGTGAAAATATACTTCTTTTTGACACCCCTACAATGGATTCCTAATGAATTTTGGGGGGATATTTACAGACTAGGAATTACTTGCCCCCATCCTCCCTGGCCCACTAGGTAAGATAGCAGGTCTGGACAGAGGATAAATACTTGTTTCCTCCTTCATTGCCCAGGTAACTAGAAGCCACCTTCTGTCCTGGGCCCCAGACTCTGCCTGAGAAGGCTCTAACCCAGCCCCCCACATTGCCTGCACCTTGAGGGCAGCAGCACCTGCATAAATCATCGTTTGGAATATTGTCATATATCTCTTCTCTCTTAAAATAAGGACTATTTTTTTGATGTTCAGATATTTGACTTGCAACCGTAAGCATGTCAAAATGAAAGTCGTGGACTATGCAGGCTGGACCTTATTGCAGAGTCTTCTGTATTGTATTAAAATATTTATTCCTACACTTCATAGTCCACAGGATTGCTAATTCCTTTCATAACATCACCTTGTGCCAAGGCTGACCAAGCTAATGAAATAATCATCCCATTGCCCTCTTCCCCAGAGCAATCATTTCTTATAAACATATCTTAGAAACCATTCACATAAAATCACTTGAAGTAGTTTTGGGGACTGATTTATAAAGATGGATTTCTGCTTTGAAAGTGAAATTCAATTTAAATGTTTTCAGCTGGTTGTCCAGGTATAAGAAGGCTTTCCCTGTGTTTAATGGAGTCATTTGTCTCCAGAAATAAACACTAATGCAATGTGACACATATAGACCCGGAGTCCTGCCTGTTTTCCCTGGCCTGAGCAGCTAGCGGGGGAAAGAAACGCTCTGGTGTCAACGAGAATCACAAATGGCCACTTTTCTCGTGGGGACAGTGTGACTCTCCAGGGAACTGCCAGAGTAGCCAGACTCTGTGTTCTTGTTGTCAAGGCACTTAGATTCCTGAGCTAGAACATTCCTTTCTGTGTGGCTCTGGATTCCATTTGTAGGAATATTCTTTAAAACCAAGAATGTCTGGAACAGGCTTGCCGGGATTCTAGCTCCATTCTGGTCATCTCCTAGCAATCACTGGGGCTGTTACTATGACTTAGTTATTAGTTTCATGGAGAAATTGGCAAACTGCTTTTATCTTATGCAAAAAATCAAGAGCTGACTGATTTTTTTTAAGTTTTTTAAGAGCTGACTGACTCTAAAGAACGTTCAACAAATGCTGACAACTAAAGAGTCCCTCTGATGAGGAAGTAAAGAACTAGCGCTAATTTTAGAAACGTAAGAACAGACGATATTGCAGATATTAACACAGCTAGTCAACGCTGCGTTGTGCTTGCTATGATCTGTCTGAGTAGTTTATATCATTTAACTCATTTAGTCCTTATAACTACCTGGGGAAGCAGGTGTCATGATTACTCTCATTTTACAGATGGGAAACTAAGGCATTGAAACTGACTCAAGGTCACCCAGTTAGTTACTTGACCTCTGTTGTTCTTGCTTAGTTAATCTACATTCCTGCTTTTGGTAACAACACTCCATTTGCCCTTGGGCAACCACCCACTCGTCCAGGATTCTCACTGCCTGTGGTTTGCTTGAAATTGTCAACTCCCTCTGCCCCACCCCCACCCCCACCCCAGCAGCTAGGGTGGGTGGGTGGGTCTGTGACTCAGGCTTAAAGCCAATCGGCAAATTCTATCTCCCCGTCCCACCCTCCCTCCTCCACAATGTCTGGTTCAGGGATTCAGTCAAGCTGAAAACTCTGCTATGTTAAGAAAAGAGAACCCGTCTCTAGGCTCAACTCAAAGCTAGGAGGATATAAGCCTGGAGCAGCAGGAGCCCCAGGGTGGAGAAGGCAGCCTGAGAGTGGAGTCACCCAAAGCAGAGCTGAGCTGCCTGCAGCTGGAGGGAGATGGGCCTGAGGGTATCCTGGAGGCCCTGCATCCCGCCCTTCCCAAAGTCTGCACTGGACTTGTCTCAATTTTTCTTTCTTTCTGTTTTAAATTCAGTATCCTTGTTTTTGTTTTTGTTTTTTTATATTGCAAGGTTGCACGCCCATCACCATTATCTATTTCCAGAAGTTTCCTCACTCCCAAAAGAAATTCATTAGCAGTCACTCCCCATTCCCTCCTTCCAGTGGCCCTTGGTAAGGATGGATCAGGGCTCCAGTCCAGTCCATGGATTCCAAGTAGAACCATTGCTCACTCAGGCTTTGGGTCTCCCTCTCCCTGGCTCCCATCCCCACCCTAGGAGAGAGCTGGTCTCCACAAGGATCACTGAGGACATCCACTGAGAATGATTCACACCAGGGATGCCTTCTCTGTTACAGACAAACAAACTAAGAATTAGAGAATCAACTGTGAAAGTGATAATAGATCTGTAGGTTGATGGGGTGGTTGTGACCTGTGACTCTGATGGTGGGAAGAACCGTGCCGCCTCTTGTGTTTTAGACTGTCATCCAATCCCCAGATTCAAGCCTTTCCCACCATCCCTGCGAATCACTGGTGGCGCAGGGCTCCCCGGCTCCCACCCTGGTGCTGGCTCCTGCTTTAGCTTACGCTGTTCCCTCTGCACCCCTTGTGTCAGTTTGGAACTTGACTCGTGCTTGATTTTTCACTTAAACTCCACCTGCACAAAATTTACTAACAGAATTGAGACAGGGGGCAAGGAGAGAGGGCACAACCATTAAAAGAATGACACAGCAATTAGCACCAAGATGGTGGAAGATAAACTCCCACCAGACCTTGAACTTCATTATATTGTACACATTAGCATGCTAAATGGCACCCCCACAGGCGCCAGGACAGTTTCAAGGCTGACCATAAAAGGTCAAAAAGTGGGTGATAGCCCAGTTCCTGGGCATCCCAGCCCCATCCCCAAAGTAGTCGGACAAATCCTCCCACTTGTTAGCATATGAAGTCACCGAGCCCATAAAAACTGACAGCACCTCCTGACCTCTCTGGCCTTCAGAGCCCAACGGCACTCTGTCTATGGAGTAGTTACCTCTGAATAAATCCTTCACTCTACTGTAGCTCGCTCTTGACTTCTTTCCCATGTGAAGCCAAGGACCCTCACTTGGCAGGGAGCGACCCAGGGATTCAGTCGAGACCTGGGACACAGCCATCCCCTTGCGCCCCATTTTTCCTGTATCAGAATCAACTTTATGATAAGTTGAGGGGGAGATGGGGAAGGTGATTTTGGAACCCCACAGATAACTCCTAGATTAACATCAGGCTTCTCCGGTCTTGAAACAGTCGCCCACCACAGACTCTCCCCGCTCTCCTCTATCACTCCTGGAGTCCCCAGCCCTCACCACCCCCGGCTTCTCTCCAACTTCCCCCTGCACACCTTTCCCTGTGCCTCTCTTGTCTCCACTTCTCAGTACCCCCTGCCCCTCCCCAGAGCCCCAGATAGACTAGCTCCAGCTCCTCTTGAAGAAAAGCTTAATGATCATTTTGTCACTAAGGCACCTGACCTCAGGCTCCCACATTCCACTCTGAGCACATATTACTGGCTGTCCCTGACAGTTCCCTTCCTAAGACCAATAGGACACTTAGCTGTGAAGCAGGGACACAATTATGACTTTAGTGAGCCCGAGGCACATTTCCCTTCATGGGCCACTTCCTTCATTAATATACATATATATATATATATAAATATGTATATATAAAAATTGTATTTATGATTGCATTGATATAAGAAAAAAATAATTCCAGCTGGACTGTGTTCTTTTTTTTTTTTTTAATTATGCTTTTAAGAGAAATTAAAATTTGTTCATGGGTCCTTAAATGTTTCATGGCCCCCTGGGCACCAGCCTACCATTCCTATTGGCTAGGCTGGCCCTGCTGTTAAGATAGTATCTTCTCTGTTCTGCTTTATATCTGAGTGAGGTGGGCTTTCCAATCAGTGGAGAGACAGTCTCCCATCCCTGAGGCTCCCTTGCAGACTGGCCTCCTTGGTGCTCAGTGCCTGCACACACCATGGCGGGGCTCACTCTGCCTCCTCTTTTCTCTTTGCTCCCCTGCACTCACTGTCGAGAGAACAAGGAAGCTCAGGCCAGGCCCCCTGACCCCCCCAGCAAACTCCTCACTGAGGGTATTGAAGGAACAAGGACCAAGGGGTGAGGGAAGGGGTGGAAGGGGACACGTGAGCTACTGGGACACAGTGGGCACTATGGCAAGCACTGCTGCATCTGACATTCATGAGCATCTGAGAGGTGGTCAGAGGACATGTATGCGTAGGGCCTTTACTGTGTGCAGGCACTGTGTCCAGCACTCTACGTAGCTTACTTAATATATTAAGTAGGTATTTGTCTTTATTTTACAGTGAAGATGTTGATATTCAGGGCAGGTTAAGAAAAGATTTACAAGCACAGCCGGAGATAGAGGCAAAACACAAGATTGGTCATTATGAGCTGAGTTTCAGGGGCTCTCTCAGCACCATGACTCTCTCACACCCTCTTGGCGTATCATAGTCTGGAGTAGACTTTGACGCAAAAGGACTGTCACCTGGAGCGTGGGCCACTGTGTGTAAGAAAGGGTTGACAATTTTAGTCCTGGGCTCATGGACCGTGCACTGACTATTTCCCTGGGTGAGGCTTAGGTTAGACTTTGGGAGACACAGGGTTGGGCCACATTGAGACCCATACACCATAGGTGTCAAGAATCCTTTAATACAATGATAATACACGTACCCACTTGTTTACCAAATCAATACCTGGGAAGCAGCCTTCCTGTGGAACTGCATGACAGAGCCAAAAATTTATAAGCAATATATACTTGTTTTTCCTATAAAGGGCTTGTTCCTAAGAAACTTGACTTGCCCACAGTAGCTTTCAGAACACAGAAGCCCATTCAGCCATCATGTGACTCTTCTCAACATCTTATAACAATAATAGCTAAGAGCCACCATCATCATTGTTACAATATCATTGGGTGCTAATTGCATACCTGAAATGTATTAAATGTCATGTCTCTTTTAATCCTCATAACTACCTTCAGAGATAGGGATTTTTTAAAAATGTATTTCACGGAAGAGAAAACTGAGGCTCAGAAGGTTGGGTAACTTGCACAACTACACAGTAATGGTAGAGCCACATCAGATCCAGATCTGACTTTAAATCTCAAGCTCATGACCACCAGTATATTCTTCCAAACCCTACAGGTAAGTGTTTCTCGTTCCCAGAAGTGAGGTGCTGTTTTAGGAACCATGACTGTCCAGAGCTGAATCTACTCAGATTTGTACATCAAATCCTATTGTAAGAAGTTCCATGTCAATGGTTTTCAAACAGGGATGCTTTTATCTGACAAATGACATTTGACAATGTCTGGAGATATTTTTGGCTGTCACAAACGGGGCAGGAGAGGAGGGTGCTACCGGCATCTAGCAGGAAGAGGCCAGCGATGGAGCTAAACATCTTACAATGCACAGTTCAGCCCCCACAGCAAAGAGTTATCCAGCCCCAAATGTCAATAGTGCTGAAGGTGAGAACTCCTGTCCTACATAGACTAGCACTTGGATTCTAAGCCAAATTAGAAAAATCATCCTATTTTGCCCTTGTTGATGGCAATGTGTCATTTGCCAAGGATGCAAAGTATAGCCTTGGCACCAACCATCAGATGCTGACTCTGAAATGAATGGGTCCTCAAGGGTCCCACTGGGTAGTGTGACCAGATATGTTATCCTGCAAATCAGGACACTGACTATGAAAGGAGATGCTATTTACAATTATGCCACGACAACAGGCATATATATATGTGGACAAGCTGCCTCCCTACTATTGAGTTCACTGTTAAAACATGCTCATGGCAGAGGCCAGTGCAGCAGGAAAGAGGAAATGCTACATCATGTGTCTTGGAAATGACTTCAAACCCTCCCGACTTAAAGGTGCATTTTTCCTCCAAGAGTTCCCAAACACTTTAGATTCCCAGAGGCTGTTCTGGGTCCCTCTGGCATCCATACAAGTGGCATCGAGCACCATCCTTTGGTTTGCAGGCACAGCTGGAAAGCTTTTGCTCTGTAGCCAGTTTTCTTGCTAGTTTTGAAAGCCCATCATTTCAACTTTGGCAAGAGGAGGATCTTCTATAATTCATCTCTCCTTGGCAGGCACCCTGTGAGGGAAGTCATGTGCTGTGGTCATTTTTTTTTCCTCCTGTGGTCACTTTTAAGAAGTGTAAATTGAGATACAGAGAGGCTGTTTGCCTCTGAGGAGCAAAGCCAGTCCAAGTCCAATGACTCTGTCATAGGACAGGAGACAGATGGTGTCACAGTCTAAACACACCTGCAGGGGTATGACTGGACTTCGAGAAAAACTTGAAAAACGTTTTTACTACAACTATATTGAACTGCCATAATTGTCAACGCATCAATGAAGGTGTGTCCTGAGCCAAGGAAGAGCCAAGGTGGGCAAAGTGTTTGGGATGGGCTGTCTGCACTTGACCTTTTTTTCTTCCACTCACGAGAGCATATCAGAATGTAAGTGAAAGTAACTTCATTGTAAGGATAGCCTTGGATGCATTCTGTTTCATTAGGAAAAAGATTTATTCACAAACATTCCTCTGCCACAATAACTGCCGGTGACCCATCTCACAGGCTGCCAGGACTCACCAGTGCGATGGCCGTTGTTCTTAGCTTAGAATTGTTTTTTCTGGATTTCTCTTTTGAACTCATAAGAAAATCTGCTGGTGAAAGCTCGTGAGTTTTAGGAAGACAACAGCAGGTAACTTGAGCAGTAGAGGGGCACAGTGTCTGGCCGTGTTGCGACAAATCATGGAAATTTGAGCTGGTGGATAGAACACACTCACAAAAAGTACAGAGGCTACAGTTAGGGGTAAGGTCTTGTGAAAAGAAGCGGGCTGCCCCTCCCTCCAGTCTGGAGGTTGTGATACGAATAAGGTAAAGAAAAGTTAGGCTGTGAGGTTCACGTAGGGCTTTATCACACACCTTTTTTTTTTTTTAAATTGAAGTATATAGTTGATTTACAATGATGTGTTAGTTTCTGGTATCACACATCCTTTAACTTCTGCAATTAAAAGAGGGGGATAAGCGTGCGGTGTTTCTTTTTCCTTTAGAGAGATGGAAGCCGTAGGCCGCAAGCTGCTCACTGACAACCAGGAGAGGAAGATGGATGACCCCGGCTCCTCAGAGAGTTTGTAATGGAGTTTTCTTCTCTGCTGCATTCCATTTTTCCTTGCCGCAGATCCTGAGTTCTCCTGGTCCCCAGCTGAAATACACTCCCTCCTGTTTGCAGATGGCAAATGTGACTGTGCAGTGAGCTGTGGGCTCTAATCCAGTCTGATAGGCAGGCACCCTGGTCTGGGAGTGGAGGCCAGAAACTGTTGGGCAGAAACACAAACCATAGAGTTGAGGTGGCCTCCTGGAGTGCCAGAGAGGCCCCGAGAACGCTGAGGGCTGGCTTGCAAATCAGCTTCCTTCTTCTTGTCTCCCATTCTCTGGGGCTTCTCTGTCTCCCTTGCATCTCTACCCCTCCCCCCCCGCCCCTCTTCCAGGCTGTCTCCTCCCTTTGACTCAGAGCACAGCCATAGCACAGCAGGAATCCCTAAATTGACTCCTGTTTGGGGGTTAATGGGAAGAAGTGTCTCTGTCCATAGGACATTGGGATCAGCTGAGGCAAGGTAGCTGGGAGAACAGGCCTGGGGAGATCAGCCCGTTGGATCTCAGCCTGCAAGAGAGAACTTTTTGTTTAAATCAATGGATGTGCGGTGAATTTGAATATTACCCTACATTCGTGCACAGAAATGTCACCCTTTGGTCCTTGTTCCTTTTCCTAAATCAATTTTAATTGGCTCTGAACTCCCACCAACCAGACTGGCAGGAAATTAGTCTTGCTCATGGCACAGGGGTTCTCCTCCCCCTCCTCTGGTTGTACCCAGGCTTCAAAGGGATGGCAGAGCCCAGAACATTCATCAAAGTCTCCTCCAGCCTTTGGGTCACATTCCCAGCTTCCTTGTCAGGCTCAGCGTGGAGATCCTTGCTGGGACCAGGAGGCTCACTCTTGACTCATTCTCATGGGAAGTCCTGCCAAAGCCCCACCCACAGCCCCAATCCCGATGCCCTGTATGGGAACAGGACGGGGGTTCCCATCACCCATTCAATCCTCAAAAGCCCCCGGCTCTTCTCAGAGCCGAAGGAAGCTCTTAGTGATCTTGATCCCTCTTGTGTCTTCACCATCCTGACTCCTCAAATTCCATCCCATCCTTTCCCTTTGTCTGCAGCCACCCAGCGTGACTGCAACATGACCCCAGACTTTTGTCAAAGACCAAAGTGTCGGCAAGGTTGGTTTCTTCTGAGGGCTGGGATGGACAATCTGCTCCAGGCCTCTCTCCTAGCTTCTGGGGGTTAGCTAACTACCTCTGGCTTTCTTCATATCTGCTGGGTCACCCAGATCAGCCTTCATCTTCAACAGTGCTATCCCTGTACGCATTTCTGTCTCCAGATTTTCCTATATGGGATTAGGGGCCCAACCTACTCAAGGACGAACTCACCTAATCACTAGTTAACTAATTACAACTGCAATGACCTCATTTCCCAAAAAGGTCACATTCTGAGGTACCAGGAGTTAGGGCTTCAATATGTGAATTGAGGGGGGACACAGTTGAATCTGTAACAGTGAGCAATTTGCCTCTGTCTTCCTGAGGTTGTCCTGGTTTTAAAGTTTCATGTCCTGGAGATTTCCTCAGTCCCAGGCAAACCAGGACAGTTGATCACCTTGGTTGGAGACAGTGCTAAAGTAGTAACAAAAAACTGTCCAATACTCGGTCTTTGTCTGCTGTATTTACTTCTTGAGAACTTCAAAGGGAAGTCTGGCTATGTGAGTATTCCTAGACTCCTAAGATGACTGTCACTTCTTTAACTGTTGGCACATAGCAGATAGTCACTAAGTGTTGATGAAATGTGAAGGAGAAGTGAGGAGGGGGTTGGGCTAAGGGACAGATGTGGGGGGAAGGTGGAGGGATTGGAAGCTGGAGTATGGTAGAGAGGTTATTCTTGGAAAGGAAGAGTCTGAGTAGGTGAAGTGTCTGTCCAAGATGCTGGGGTGCAGAAAGGAGGGCCTGTGGGGCATTTATACCTGAGGACCCACTTCTCACCTGCTGAGGGTGAGCCATCATGTCAAGGAAGCCCAGCATCCAGTGGTTCTAATCCTCACCACGTTTTCTAGTTGCTGCCACTTCAGAAGAATAGGAACAATTCTTTAATTCTCCCACAGATCGAAGTTGATGAAGGTAACCTCTTAGAATCTGGTTCTAATCATGCTTAAGACACACACATCCTGTTTTTCAAGTCTCCATCCAGGACTGATAACAGTGAAGACAAGGAGAATTAAACTCTGAGGAGGAAACTCATTTAGAAGCGCAGAAGCTGCCTGGTAAGAGAGGGTCACCCCGCTCCCGCTGTGATCCGCTGTTGCAGCTGTTTACAAGTTAGGGTTTAGGAAGCTTATGCAAATACCTCCCAAAGGGTCCCTGTGTTATTTGACAAGATCTCGAAATAATACCCTCCAAGCAAGTTTTCTGATTGCCGACCCACCTAATAGAGAAATCAAAATAAATTCTCTTTTGTAAAAGCCATGGATATGTAAAGGTGTCAGGGGCAGGGAAATAATTTCAGAAAAAAAAATGTATGATTTTGACAAAATACAGCAATCACTCTTGTTAAATAAACATTCTCTTTTCATAAGACCAGAGACAAATCACAGCTCAGGTGAGGCATGGTTCATTAAAGAAACACATTTTCTTGTTTATAGTCGATTGGTAACACTATTACCAAGCAACTATTAGGTATAGAGCAAGATTTTTAGGGACTCCAAACATTTTGCTCAGAATAGGTTTTCCCTCCATTACCAGAAATTTATGCCACTATCCACATGATTAATGGCCCAATCCTAGAAGACAGTCTCCCTGGTTTTAATTAAAACATCTTCCGAATTGGTCTGTGGCAACCCAGAAACCTACTTTGCAGATGGAAACACTGAGGTACTTAGTACCTTTCAGAAGTGTGTTTAGAGAACTAAACAGAAGTAAAGTCACTTTTGAACTGAGCCTCAAAGTTCTAGGAACTCCACATCTCATTGATGTTGGATGAGGTGTCTAATCAGATGGTTTCTGTGGGTCCTGAATGTGTACCCCATGAGTGGGATTAAGAGTGCTCACCCTGCGCCATCTGTTCTTCAGTTCTGAAGTTGCTAAAGCACACTTTCCTTTCAGACTAGCAACTGCCACCTGCTGTTGGAAGTCAACCCAAAGGATCTGGCTAGTGTTCCGTGGCAATCTGTCACCTTGCCTGGCAGAAACACCCCCAGCGTGCTGAGTCCTCCAGGTGACACACCCCACATGCCTATCATTTTCACTCGTCTCTCCCCCATGCAGGAGGGAGTCACAGAGGGGACTCTGAGAAAGGCCAGGAGCAGGGATGACCAAGAGCTGCCATGTGAGAAGGAACACATACAAGTTGGGGGCATCAGGTGACTCTTGGGTTCTGTGCAACTACCACCACTAATTCCAGAACATTTTCCTCATCCAAAAAAGAAACTCTGTGCCCATTAGCAGTCACTCTGTACTATCCCCTCCCTCAATCCGGGGCAACCATTAATCTACCTCTGTCTTCATGGATTTGGGCATTTCGTTGTTAAAACTCTACTGACAGGGTCCTTTGCACCTGCCCATTAACAGCCAAGAAAGGGGAAAATTAAAGCCCAGGATAAAATATTGAAAATCACTTTCATGATATTTCTTCTCGACTTCTGAAAAGTAGTGACACCCTACTCTCTCTTCTCTACCTGCAATTCGTGTCTTTCTTTTGTATCCACTGTCTACACACCAGGGTGCTGTCCAGCATACAGTCCCGCTAAGGGCATCAGTAGGTGGCTCGCGGGGCTGCCTCCTTCTGCATCATCCACTCCCTCTACTCCTGTAGCTTCAACCATCCCTTGTGGCAGTGGCTACCTCGCCAGTCCATCTGAGCTCAGGCCCTCTTTCTGAGCTTTGATTTTATCAGATACACTGCTGGGTGTTTGAATTAATTTCCCATTGCCACTGTAACAAATGGCCACAAACTTAGTGGTCTAAAACCACTCAACCTTATTCTCTTAAAGTTCTGGAAGCCAGAAATTCAACGTGGTGTCATTGGGATGAAAGGTACTGACAGGGCTATACTCCCTCCAGGGGCTCCAGGAGAGAATGGGTTTCCTTGCCTCCTCCAGTTTCTGGAGCTGCATTCCTCATATTCCTTGGCTCCTGGCCCCTTTCTCTGCCTTCAAAGTCTGCAGGGCAGCATCCTCAAATCTCGCTCTGTTTCATTGTCACATCACCTTCTTCTCTGACTCTGATTCTTCCTGTGTCCTCCTTGAATCCTATCTGCAAAGGCCCCTTTTGCCATGGAAGCTAACTGAGTCACAGTTCCAGGTATTAGGACATGGACATCTTGGGGGGGGGCATTATTTCGCCTCCCATGGTGCTGGATGTATGTTCATGAGGGAGATAAAGGGAAGAATGGAGGAAGAAAGGGAGGAAGGGAAAGAGGGAAAGATGGAAAGATGAAGACAGAGCATAATGTTTCCTTCCCAGGCTTGCTGATCCACGGAGTTTTCTGATGACTGAGGAGAGGACTCTGGGAAAGGCAGCCCAGGTGGAGGAGCCCCCAGTCCAGGGATGGGAGGTGTTGGGAGGCAGCCGGGCACCTCTGTGATCTCTTTTGACTGCTTCATCTCTCCTCTTATCAAACCCCTTGTAGGTTAGGCCAGGCTTGGGGTGCAGGACACAGAGCAGGGAGGGAATTTTGGATAACAGCAGTGAGTCACGTGGAGCTGGGGGCCCCGTGGCCATCGTGGAAGCTGTGGCTGTGACACACCGTCTGAGCAGGGCAACTCCTCCTCCCGTTTCACTACAATTGGAAGCGTGAATCAAGGAAGCAGTTGGAAGAAAATTAAGAAAACAACCTAGTAAGACTTTCTTCTCTGCTTCGTCTGAATAAGAACATCTAAAACGTGAAAACTGTGTACGGTCCAGCAAGAGAAGCCCTCCCAAACCTTCCACAGTTGAGCACATTGTTTTCCTGCAGCTTCTGGCGTGACGTGGCAATCACCACGAACCACAATGAGCGACAAAGCTGCTTCAGAAATCAGAGCTTGCCGTCAGATCCCAGGGTTGTGTGTATGTGAATCAATTTAGAAGTTTTTTCGGTATTTATTATTTAAAATTTTTCTTTAAGGAAAATAAACTGTTTACAGCAAAAATAATAATGTATTATGCGCTTTATAACATAGGTAGGAGCAAAATGTATGACTGCAGTAGCACAAAGGCTGGGAGGTGCTCCGTGTAAGGCTCCACAGGATACATGCAGCGTATAATGATACTTGAAAATAGCCTGGGATAGGATTAATAAGTGTGATGTATACACCTGTTCCCCGTGGTTTTGTTTTGGAGAATATGCTATTTTTAATTTTTTAAAGTATGTTACTTAACATAGTTCGGGCTTATTACTATTTTAAAAATGAATCAATAAATATTGTAAACCCTTCTCAGTTTTAATTTCTAACCTGATAAGGATTAATAGACACATAACCCACAAAAACAAAAGCTCTTTGCAGTCGTCAGTCTTTTTAAGAGTGTAAAGAGATGCTGATACCAGCAACATTGAGAACCATGTGCCCTTGAAAAGAACGTGTCACCCAATGTGTGTTACATTCCTGGCATTGACTCCAGCGTCTGTTCTTTAAGTAAGCAACTGCCCTGCTTCTCAAACGTATATATATATATAAATATATATATATATTTAATTCTAACATCCATTTGTAAAGAAAAAAACGGAAATTTGAGGATAGGAGGGAGAATCTCTACTTGATAAAGAGTTTGCCTAAAGCATACAGAGATACCATACCTACAGAGTAGAATATTATACACATTCCCTCTGAAGTCAGTGACACCTGCCCTGCTTCAACCGCTGCTTCTATTCAATATTGCACTGATTTCTAGTCAGTATCATAAGAAAAAGAAATAAAATGGATAAGAATTACGAAGGTAGAAACAGAACTGCCATTCTTTGCAGACAAAATTCCTGTTGGCACAAAAATTTTAAGTGGCTCTGCAAAGAAAAGGCAAGAACAAATAAGAGTTCTATATGGATGCTGGACAGAAGAGTAATATTAAAAATCAATATCATCCTTTTATCCCAGAAACTATTCATTTGAAGATGTGATTTTAAAAGAAACCTAAACTTCATCTTGGTAACAGGCCTTTGCAGGTTAAAAAAAATGGAATAAAAAACTTTATTGAAAGATATAGAAGGAGATCTAAATATCAGTGTGTAGGTGGGAAGATTTGATTTTATAAAGAAGACACATCACCTTTATTATTTCGTTGTTTATCTAAGACAAGTCCTAACACAGTTTTTTCACAGAATTTGACAAAGTGCTAAGACAAATTTGAAGAACGTGGCCATGTGTGTGGCGAAGGAGAAAGCTGGGATTGGGGCTCTAACTTGTCTCATTGGACAAGCTTACGACACAGGCACTGTAAATAAAAGGGTGTGACACTGGATCGCGGATGTAGACAATGGCCAAGGAACCCCGTCAGGCAGCCTAGTAAGAGAACCACATATGTGTTCAAGCAGGCACATGACACAGGTGGCTTTAAAATCAGTAGGGAAAGAAGAGACCAAACAGCTAGTATATTGGAGGACAGAGGGAACAAAAAGTGCCCAGTGAGCTGAGAAGGCATCTTGAGACTGAAACGAGGGTGGTGGCTCCGTAGAACCAATGGACCAGTGTACTGTAGGGTAAATTATTCACGGGGTGGGATCGGGCGGACCACTGTCCCGAAGCATCTGCAGCTCCTCTCTGCACTGCTGAGGGGCCCTGGGGACTGTTTGATCATTAACTCAGGGTCTGGGGGTAGGTGCTTGGAAACTGGATGCGCATGCCTAAGCCAAGATTTATGAATGGCAACTTGTCTCCTGGGTGCTGGGAATACATCAACAAAGGTCTTCATCATCGTTTAGGGACTAACAGAGCATAAAGGCCACGTGGTCCTAATGATTATTAAACAGTATCTATTAAGTACAAAGCCCTTGATGACAGAGAAGTGATTTACTGCACAGTACAGTCCTGGGTAGGGTCAGCCGAAGGACAGGAGAAACTGTAAGGGCCTAAGATGGCGTCAGTCATGCTAAGAGCCATACGTAGTGGTTCTAGGATCACAAGATGTCTTCATTTTGGAAGAAGATAACATTAGGGCGCTGTCTCCTACCATATGAAAAATCAATTTCCACTACGTAAAAGACACACATGCCAAAAACAAAACTGTATAACTTTTGGAAGAAAGCACAGGCAAATACCATTATGGATAATGATGATGGAGACGGGACAGTTTTTTAATGACGAGAAAAGCACAAGACACAAATAAAAAGTTTGGTAAAGTCATCTAACCAAAATGATAAACTCTCAAGCCAAGAGGCAGGAAAGAACATGAAAAGATAAAAACATATTTCATAACCCAAGTAATCAACAAAATAGCAATATTTAGAATATATAAAGAGTTCTTGTTTAAAAAGACAAACCCAAAAAGAATAGGAAAATAGGTTTCCCAGAGGAGGAAATCTTCATGGTCAACAAATACATGAAAATGTTTTCACCATCTCACATAAATAATCAAATTTAAACATGAAACAGCAAGGAGATACCATGACACCCATCAGTTTAGAACAATTAATAATCCTTTTCATACCAAGTGTTGGCAAAGATATATAAAAATGAGCATTCTGTACCATTGTTGGTGGGCGTGCTGATTGGTGAAGTGACCACTCCAGAGAGCAATATGGCACCTCTCAGTACGTTCCCCTCCAAAGAAACCAACGTTTACACACAACTGATGTGTTCACGGTGTTCGCTGCAGCTCCGTTACTTTACAGCATGTAAGTGGAAACCACCCAGCAGTCTAGGAACTAATAAATAATTTGAAGTCTACTAATTAAATGGAAGTTTCAACTAGATCTACAATGGTACCAAGGTGGGTACATTTCTAAGACATGATGTTGAATGAAAAAATCAAACAGCAAACTGAAAGAACAGTATTATACTATTTACCTAAATTTTTCAAAACACACAAAATAAAGTGTATATACTGTTGTAGGAATGGTCAAATACATCCATGGTAATAGTTCACATCAGCCTTAGAGTGGTGGAGACCTTTAAGGAACAAAGAGGGAGGAAAGAAATGAGAGGTGTGGTTGGGATTTAGCTAGATGTGCAGTGTTTTATTTCTGAGAGTTTGGAGGCCAGCTATCTATGGCAAATTGTTATGTTTAGCTTTGGTGGAAGAAACTGCACAGCAGCACATGGGTGGCCCAGGACCTGGGCTCAGTGTGAGCAATTCCATTTCTGAGAGGGGATTCAGGTGGGTTGGAGGCTGGGGCAGTGGCTGCTGTCCAGCCTGGAGTACAGCCAGTGGCCTCCGGTGATGTTTCAGGGATGTTTAAAGCAACTGGCCTTCCTAGCCATCTAGAGGAGAGATGCAGGGGCAGCCATCAGGAGAGAGGAAGGCATAGAACCACAGCAGGAAGTACAGCCACTGGTTTAGTGAAGGGGTTTGATATAAAGACAGCTGTAGAACCAGCAAAAAACAGGTGGGGAGCTGGGTTAGGCTGGGATGGGGTAGGGAGTGGACCTTTGCTTTGTGAGGAGACTGTGCTGGATTTTGAGTGTGTTGTGATGCAGGAAGTGAGTAAATCGGATGTGTGCTTTGAGAAGATGACTTTGGTATAATTTCCCCCTGAATTTCATTTTATTCAATATGGAAAATCAGTCTTGAATCAGCATTGTATTCTTCAAGCACATGTCCTTACAAAGAGGTCCTTTCCTTCTAACATACACATACGCGCGCGCACGTACACACACCCCTATATCTATATCTACATCTATATCTGTATAATTTAAAAATAGTTTTACAGAGGGATGCAATTTGAGATGATCTTGTTACCATGTAACTCAGGAAAATAAATCAACTTACTTATCAAAGATGTTCTTTGGGACATTGGGGTTGCCGTTTATTTTTTTTAATTGCCCTTCTACGTCAGCCTTAATTATTCAATACAGGCTTCTTTCTAATAAAGTCATGTTGCTGTCCTTTTGAAATATGAAAAAGTTATCTAATGTCAGGAAACCATAAAGGAAGAGTACTCTCTACCCCAGATTTTGACCTATATGACTCTTTTCTTCCACTTGGTCTGACTTAATTGAAAGGTTGCTTCACACATTTTTCTTTTTCCATTTATTTTTATTCTTTCCAGTCTCATTTCAGAACTCACACAACCATTTCTGCTTCTCAAAGAGATGCTGTTCTGTTAGTAATAGAGAAAGCGGCAGGTGCAATGCCATAATCTAATTTCAGGATATTATTAAAAGCATTTAATTCACATAATTGTGTTTGATTTGGGGAAAAAATGACTAAATCTTGGATTGAATTGACTGGGGCATAACTATTTTAAGGCTTGTTATTAAGAATTTAAATATTATTGGGCAATTTCTTTCTGCTGTTTGCAGTGTCTGTTGTCACTTATGATAATGGATCTCCTTGTAAAACCTTCCATAGACAGCACTGTACACTTAACCGGGCTGGTGTGTTTTGTTTGATATAATCATTTTAGTGTCTCATCTCAGATGGTCTTCCATGATGCTCACTTTAAGGCTGGGAAAACAGAAGCATGCGGCTTAAATGACCTGCCAAAACTCAGTGGTAGTGGGTGGCTCCTTCACTTGTCCTCAGGTTTAAAAGTCAAGTCTCCTCCCATTGCTGTCACATGAATTCCAAAACTCCATGTTATCCTTGAATCTGTTTTTCCATTTGTCTTCAAGAAATCTGAGAATTAAGCTATCTGTCTCCCAGAAACATGGTATGCTTGGTTGTTCAACAATTTCTACAGAAAAAGGAGGGCTAGGAATGTTTCCACTGGGAATTGATAGCTGTTCAGGTTGTGGTCTTTAACTAAATCATGATGCATTATAATTCATCTCAATTGATTCTTGACATTATGGTGGGCATTGATGTTAAGTGACAATCCTAAATTATTTTCTGTGTTGTTAAATCAATAACCCCTTTTTCTTCTTCCTATTTGTATTCTTTTGGTATAGATTGGGGTTTCTCAACCTCAGTACTACTGACACTGAGGCAGATCTTTCTCTGTGGAGGGGAGGGGAGGCTGTCCTGAGCACCGTAGGATGTTCAACAGCATCCCTGGTCTCTACCCACTAGATGCCAACAGCGTCCCGTCTCCCCACTTGTGACCACCAAAAATGTCTCCAGGCATTGCCAGATAGCCCCTGGGGCAAAATCATCCTTGGTTGAAAACCACTGCTGTCAATGACATAGGCAGTGAAAATACTTCATTCTCTTAAATTATTGAATCCTCTAACCTAAAGAAGCATTATTCATTACTTAGAAGCACATTTATCTACTGATTCTTGTATCATCAATAGAAATCAGTTGAGAAGGTGTCCCAGAAGAGAGAAAAACTAAAATCTAGTTAATTCAAACATAACCCCTGGGACCAGGTAATTAAAGATGTAATTAATCGGTTGTCTTACCAAAATCAATGCAAACTGCAGTTTCATCCATCTTAGCTATAGAACATGTTTTCTTCCAGTGATGTTCCCGTCTTAGAACTGGGAATTGAGAAGACAAGCCAGGGTTGGCATCTTTGGTTGCATAATAAATGTGTTCTGACTCACATCAATCTGATTCCACTTCAATCATTCTACCAATTTTTCCTTTAAAATTTGAAATGAAGCAATCCTTTTTTTTTTTTAATCTATTAGGTCTATGTTGGTCTATTCTCTGCATTTAGGGAATGCTATAATGAAATTAGATGATTAGGAAAGGAACACTGTCCAGAGCTGCATCACCCAGTATGCTAGCCACTGGCCGTATGGAAGCAATCATTTATGATGGAGGAAAAAAGGAGGTAAGGCTCCAGGTAAAGAGGCATAAAGAGGAAAGGGAGGACAAAACAGTTCATTTCAACACAAAGTGCTTCTTACTTGTCAGTGCCGTCCAGCACGAGGCTGTGCTGCAGGGGAGGCAGTGAGTTCTCTGTCGCTGGAGGTGTGCAAACTGAGTTGTAGTGCTGGGGGTGGGAAGAGATCAGGTCAGGCAGATCTGGATTTGAAAGCTCAGTGGCTTGGATGTAACTTCAGTGAGCCTCAGTTTCCTAGAATGTAGAATGAGAATACGTAAGGTAAAAGGTTATTTTGAGAATTACAGATGCCATTTACAGAAGCCCTGGATTTAGGGTAAATATTCAATAAACGGCAGCTTTGTTTCTAATTTCTGTAGGCCTAAGCTTCTGCTGGAGGACTGGGCGGCTTCACTTCTGGGCGGCTTCACTTCTAGGCTCCCTCCTGACAGACACCAGGGAATCATTGTTATACAGGATCTGCTCCAAAATAGCTTTATCCATCACCATAAAGCAAACATTTTGCAGCACCCATTAGATGCATATTGTTATTAACTTCTCCCTGAAACCATCCTTGACTGTTTCATGGCTTGGGAAAAAGAACAAGCAAGAAGAATAATGGTTAAGGTCTCCATCCGCTGAATCCTGCTTTATGGCAGCGATAAAAGCAGTGTGTTATCCAACCATAGAGTGTCTATTTTTAAGTAAGCTGGGCTTAGCTTGCATTATGCAGACCTGCATGGATATGTGCACTTGCGTGTCTGGAAGCATCTCGGGGCTATGTGATGCTGGCTCGGCTCCCTGGCATGAGATGCTGGATGACAGAAAGGGTAGAAGAACCACAACAGGGGAAGGGCAAGGAATGAACGCCCTTCTCCTATTGCTAGCGCCTTCGTTCTGCACAGCCTTGCAGGGCAGTGAAGACGCGCTAGATCCGGAGTGCAAGAAACCAGCGTAACTGTGTTGACCACTGCCCAGGTCTTACTTCGTCACTCATCAAAGTGATTGCTATTTCAAACTATTTAGGAAATAGTAAATAAGGGAAAGCTTCATCAGCAAGGCTCTCTCAAATGCTGGAGTGGAGGGGCACAGGCTAGGGGTTTTCCATCACTTTCAAAGTTACAGAGCCTCCTTCGCAACATAGAATCTCCCAAGGGAGACCAAGCTGTAAGACAAATGGAAAGGAAGCCCCTCTTGTTGAGGTCAGGGTGGGGAACTGGAGCTTTGCAGTCTGTCCGCCTCCTGGACCATCCTGCACAGCTCCGCTTAGTGGCCTGGAGGCATTTCCGTGAGCCTCTGGGGCTCCTGCAATCCAGGTTGACAACCAGCGGGTTTAGCCATTTCAAATCCTCGTTTAAGAGACTTTGCCTGCACTCCTTTGCACACAGTGGGCTTGCAAGTCCTGGCACCAGTAGATGGCAAGAAATTGGAGGCACTTCCCTGCTAACTTGGTCTTCAGAGCCACCTGAATACAAAATAGCCCCCTTCTTAACTCAAGAAGTCTTTTAGTGACATTTAATAAGAGAATGGTTTTGTTTATTTTGCTTCTGATGCTTTTCCTTGACTTACCATTATTTTCAAAATAGAAGGTGGTGGAGGAGGTGCTAATACAGGAGGTACTACATCAGGAAATAATTGTTCCCTTGATGTTGCCGTGATTTTAACTCTGGGAAAAAGTCACCAGAAGTGCGGATTTCTGAGTGTGAAGAATGGTTCTGCCATCTTTGGGAAGTTGGGGGCTGCTCTCATGAACAGTCTGCGGGCTCTGCCTAGATTTCAAAGTGCCTAGAACAGGGTCTGGCACATAGCAGGTACTCAACATGCATTGGCTGAATGAGAAGGAACGCAGGGCACTAGAAGCATCCTCGCTTATTCATGCTCTCCATCACACTGCTCAAATTTAATTCCAGTGTGAGCACTGCTGGATTTTGCTGACTAATTATTTCCCCCCTCTCTTCTGGCCCCCATCTCCTGAGAAAATGAAGAGACAATATGAGATAAGAGACATTTACATTTTTAATTTTCTTTCAGCCAAAGAGCTCTTCTATTTTTTTAAACATTATAGTGATGGCAGTTGGCACAAGTAGACGCTGAAACCAATTAGTGGGATGACATGAAGTAAGACCAAAAAAATGTAGAATTAATTGAAGAAAGTTGCAATATAAAATCCAGCTGCCAGGCTTTAAAATTGTAATTAATTCTAGGAGAAAGAAGGCTCATCAAACTACTCTAGCGGTGTTCTCCGTAGAGTGTTTGCTCAACGGTCTTTCTCCTTTAACTCTCCCCTCCTTCAAGGTGCTCTCAGACATCTTCTGATCCATGACAAGTACGCGTCTCTGGGTGATGACTACAGGGAAGCTCTTTCCTCTGAAGACATTTTTGGAGCTCTCTGAACAATGCCACATCATAAATTCCACCAGAAGACATCTAATGTGGCTATGGACACAATCCCACTGGGGACTATCACCTCGGGTCTGTCTAACGTCAGAAACAATGGCTTTGTTGGAAATGATGAAAAAAAAACAAGCTGCCAGTCAGAGAGCTAACCCACCTGCCCATGAGCACTGAATAGGTTCACTAAACAGTGAAGGAAGCCCGGAGGAAGATAGTAAGGATTTGAATAGAGTCGGAGAATTCTCCCCACGGCACCCAGATCTCTCCCAACCCAGCCTCCCCAGTGCTTGAAATCTCTCCATCACAAATTCATACTGTGGTTGATTTCTCCGGGTATCTTTTGAAAAAGGTAAAAAGCTCTGGGAAGGCACCTCCTTATCCCAGTGTGAATTACTTGATCAGATGCATTTCCTCTCCAGCAGTAGAAATAGAGGCAAACGGGAGTTTTGAGCAGTAGGACCCTGATCAAGACTTTGTTTACCTTTCTCATTAATGCCTTCCAAGCATGAGCTAAGTTGTACAACAAATAATGTGATAATGGGGCTCTATTGTATTTCTGGGAAAGCCGTCTGTTCTGCAGCCTCTGTTGTCTCTGGATGGGCAGAGAAAGCGGAAACCTAATTCATGAACCTTTCTCATCATGATCATTGTTCACAAAAACCTCCTCATGGTAAAGAATGTCAAGTCATATATTCCCGACTGAAAAAAGGCAAAGAACCTGTATTATAAGGAAACAAAGGAGCTGCAGCAGGTACAGAGATGCCCATTTAGGGCAATAAATGGGTCTTAAATGTGTATGCAATTCTGCTTGAAAGTATTACGGGCATATCAACTTCATTTCAGAAATGTTATCCCCTCTCTCACTGATCATTAATATGCAGTGGCTAATGATTTTAACTTTCATTGTTCTTGCCCTTAAGCTTTTCAATGAAATAATGATCTTCCATGAAACACGGCCATGTCTGCTGCCTGAAGAATTCTTTTGCAAAGTGAATCTCAATGCTCTAATTGATCTATTGTATACACTTTTGCTTTAATACACTGAAGTATTTTACTTGGCAAGGAAACAAGTAAGATAAATAATGTGATGCTTTCTTCTTCTTTTTTCTTATAAACCTTTCTCCTGGGAGCACACACAACCAGGAAATGCTGAGGGTAAGCAACAAATAAGCCTGAGGTTGTTGTTTTTTGGTTTTTTTTTAAAGTGTCTATAAAACCTGTAGTGATGTCTTCTCTTAAAACTGATATTGGTAATTTGTGTTTTCTCAACCAGTGAGGATATGTACTGTGTCAACCTGCCCAAGCAAAACTACATTTCCCAGGATTCCCTTCCCTGTTTGTTTTTCTTTCCTTCCTTACTTTTTTCCTTTCTTCCTTCCTTCCGTCCTCTTTCGTTCTTTTGTTCTTTCATTCTTTTTTCTGGGTCATGGTTGGGCCCAAGAGAAATTAACATGAGATTTGAAAGGCAGAGAAAGTAGCAGCCAGCTTAAGAGCGGGCAGGCACTGTTCAGTTTCTACATATTGCTGCTTCTCTCTGGGTTTGCCTGATGGGTGGGGACAGCAGACAAGCTTACAGGTCCTCCCGCTCCTGCTGAATCTCCTCTTTCGGTTTCTCATCTTATCTTTATTTCTTTCCTCCTTTCTATGTATTTGGATTAAATTCACCCACATCTTTCTAGTTCCATAATGTGGAAACCTATGTCCAAGAAGAAGAAAGATTTCAAATCAATGACCTGAGATTCAAGGCTATACATTTCTTTTAAGTCAATGCTTTAGGGGAATTCTTGGATTTTTGATGTGCTGTGTTTTTATTATCAACTTATAATTCAAGTGTTTTCTTATTGCTTATGATTTCTTTGACATATACATCATTTAGAGATGTGTTATTTAATTTCCAAGCACTTGGAGACTTTCTAGATACCTAGATATCTAGATATTTCTAGATAGCTGTCTAGATATTTCAGATTTAATTTTGTTGTGATTGAAAAATATACTTTGAAAGACTTCAGTATTTTAAAATTTGTTGAGATGTACCTTATGGCCTAGCACATGGTCTCTCTTAGTGAGTGTTCCATGTGTTCTTGAAAAGTGAGTGTATATTCTACCATCATTCAGTAAATGCCAATTAAGTCAAATTTGTTGATAGTATTAGTCAGATCTTCCATACCCTCACTGATTATCTTGAACAAACTTTTTCCATCAATTACTGAAAGAGAGGTGTTAAAATCTGCAACGATTTCTATTTCTTTCTTTAACACTGTTAATTTTTTCCTCGTGGACTTTGAATTTTTAATGTGTATTTTGTATTGAGTTTGAAGATCATATACATGTTGTGTTGTTATGTGTCCTATGAATTGACCCCTGTGTATAAAATGCTTCTCTTTATCTGCCCATAGTCCTTGCCTCAAAATTTATTTTGACTAATAATAATATAGCCACACCAGCTTTCTTATGCTTGTGCTTTGCATGATATATCTTTTTCCAGCCTTTATCTTTCAGCCTATCTGGGTCTTTATACTCAAAATGCATCTTTTTAATACATTTATTTGGCCACAGTGTAAGAAGAAAAATCATAAAAATTACTAGATGCCTTGTGATGAAAGAAGAGTTTCTAAATGGTATTATGTCTGGATAACTATAAAGCAAATATTAGCTTTCACAAATTTAGGCAAGTGATTGATTAAAAATATAATTTCCTCATAATTTGCCAGTTGCTCAGCTCACTCAGGTCCTTTTGACAGCTGCTTCTTAAACAGTAGAAATATGAGACTGTCAGAGACAGTTTGGGTTGCTGGGGCTACATCTTGCGATAATAACATCATTTGAATGAAATGAGATTATAACTGTTTGCTGCTGACTCTGAACAAACATCATCAACTTGCAGCATCTCAGAGGATCTGCCGACAGTTTGGTGATCCTCATTGAAGCATTTATCATAAGAGTTGAGATGAAAATGCAGCGGATGAGGAACAGAGCAATTATTCCACTCGTAAACA
Source organism: Camelus ferus (assembly GCF_009834535.1). Classification (NCBI taxonomy): domain Eukaryota; kingdom Metazoa; phylum Chordata; class Mammalia; order Artiodactyla; family Camelidae; genus Camelus; species Camelus ferus. The sequence goes on from NC_045706.1 coordinate 10,042,229, forward strand.
ATAGGTGCCTTGAAATTAAACAACCTTCAGCAGTTAAATGACCTTACGTACCTGCACTCTTTCCTATCCATCACCACCACATACATTCTAACCTTTCAAATTGCTAGAGTAAATTAAAGTTTTTCTCTACACAGAGTTAGAAAAATATGAAAATCAAAATAATAGTCATGATTATGATCATTATACTTTCTATTTATTATTATCTATACTTTTGGTGTTTTGTACCTAAGGTTAATGTTTGTTTTTCACAGTGAGTATTGAGGTCAACTTGAAATCTAGGAATGTTTTTGAAAGACTTATTTCTTATACAATCTTCAAATATTTTTGCCAAAGTCCTGTAGGTGGTATTTACAAGCAGCTAGCGGGTTCGTGCTAAGAGAGACAAAGAGCTCTTCTGTGGTACTCCTGCTGAAATGCATAGCCTCAATCTAATCGTGATGGAATGCCAGCCAAACTACACTGAGGAACATTCTACAAATAACTGGCATGTGTTCTTCAAAAACTGGCAATGGGCAAGCAGTTCATAAAGCAGAGGAACAGTTGTAGATTAAAGGCGATTCGGTAACATGGCTAGAGGCAATGTGTGCCCTTGAGCTACCTTCTGAAGCAAAGGGAAAAGCAGAGCTAAAAAAAGGACATTATGGGGACAATGGGTGGGATCTGAATACGGACCATAGTTAGATAATGATATTGTATCTCTGTTAAGTTTTCTGAGTTTGGTGACTGGATTGTTGTATATGTAGGATAATGTCTTTGTTCTTAGGAAACACACACGAAAATATTTAAGGGGAAATGAACGTGATGTCTCCTATTTACTCCCGAATGATTCAGAAAAAAATTCTTTCCCTCCCTCTACCCTCTTTGCCTCCCATAGATAATTGTGAATCTGGGCAAGGTAGATGGGGGTTCCTTGGGCTGTTCTTATAACTTTTATAATAGTCTTTATTATTAGATAAAGCATAGGCTTATCACTCTCCTTACTACATATTCTCAAATGGAATGCCTGTGGAGTCACATTTCAGCTATTTTATGTAATCTACGTTTAAGAAGGGTAGTCAGAGACTTGCAGCAAATAGAAGGGCTTTCTAGGCAACCCCATATGATAGGAAGTGGACAGTTACCATGAGTTAGTTGCCCAGAGATAGTGCGGCCTGATTCCAAGAGGTGACTGGTATTTTGGAACAGGGTCAGAGAAGGAAAACACACATTGGGTACAGTGTGTGGTGCCTTATTGCTGGAAAATGACCCCCTTAGGGAGCCCGCAGCTGGCTCCTCGAGGTCCCCAGGGAGCTGCTACCTCCTGCGTGTTCCTCCTGTGAACCTGGTGTCCTGGGGCTCCTGGTACTGAGTCCAGAGCTCAATGTGCACATCTCTTCCCTACTCTGTGTTCATTATCTTCTTTTTGGTAGCTTGAAATTGGCCATGTGGGGAGTATTTACACTACGGAAATTAGCAAACACTACAAAGTAGGTTTTTTTCCTTTGTTTATTTGTTTTTCCAGGCTTGGCTTAGCAGCACACTACTTGTTTCAGCCTCTTTTCGCTGCACACAAACCACTTTCTGCTGCCCATGACCCCTCTGGGGCCTTGTCTCTGCTGGTCTCAGCTGCCTCCCTTGAGGGCAGCCACTGGTGGCACCCGCAGGCTCAGTGGAGGGGAGGGGACCCGTTCTCCCCTCACCTGTTCTGCCCTTTGACTTGCCTGCTGTGAAGGAAACTTAGTTGTGACTTTAGCCAATAATGTGGTGGTCTGAGGATCAGAGGTGTTTTGTCCATCTTCCCAAATGAAGGCACCAAAGTGGCCCACAATCTAAGTTCAAAAAACAGCCAAACAACCCAGATGTTCACCAATGGCTGGATGGGTAAGTAAAATGCAGTTTATCCATACAGTGGACTATTATTCAGCTATGGAAAGGAGCAGATACATGCTACAACATAGATGAACCTAGAAAATACTGTCCCCAGTAAAAGAAGCCAGCCACAAAAAGGCTACATATTCTAGGATTCTATTTACATGAAATCTCCAGAACAGGCAAACCCATAGAGACAAAAAGCAGGAGCTGAGGGGTGGATTCCTCCTTCCTCCCAGAGCTGGCTGGCTTTGTGGTTCCGGGTGGCTTAAAAGACTTTTACTGAAGTATGAGTCTGACCTACAAGAATGCATGGGACAAAGTCTTATTACCTGGATGAAGCTTGATTCCTTCCTTCCTTCCTTCCTTCCTTCCTTCCTTCCTCTCTTCTCTCTTTCTCTCCCTCTCGAGAGAGATTAAGGGAGAGAGAGAGGGAGAGAGGGAGGGCATTAGAGTTCTCGTTGAGAGAGAACTGAGGTAAGACTTCTTCTTCTTTTGAATTCGGTAGTATTCGGTGCTTTCTTTCTTTTCTTTCTTTCTTTCTGCCTTTTTTCTGCCTTCTTCCTTCTTCCTTCCTCTCCTTCCTTCCTTTCTTTCTTTTTTCTTTCTTTCTTAGTCTTTTTTCCTTATTTCTTTATTTCTTTCTTTCTTTCTTTCTTTCTTTCTTTCTTTCTTCTTTCTTTCCTTCTTTTCTTTCTTCCTTCTTTCTTTCTTTCTTTCTTTCTGGAATTACTAGGGTTTTGAACCCAGGACCTCATGCATGCACTCTACCATAAGCTGTTACCTTCCCCCTAGGATGAAACTGTTAATGGAAGTGGCTGACAATTCAGAGGTCACTATAAAGCAAGGAAGCACAGGGGTTTAATTATTGTGGAAAACTGTTTCTTGTTCTCCCTCACAACTAGACTCCTCAGTTAAACCAGGCAAGAGAGATAGCACTGAAGTTTGGGGGGGAAATGGAAGAGAAATATAGCACAGAGCATAATTAGCCGCTCAGCCTGTCTCTCCAGGGCATTTCCTGGACCCTTGACCACCTGGAGGCTCCCAGACATTCCCTGGGTTGATGGAGATGACAAGTTGGTTTTTACTTGCCCTTTTCAGCTGCGTCTAAGTCTCTTCTCCTGCGTCTTCATTTCCTGGACCGAACTCTTCTTAAAATGACTGACAGTGGGAGCTTCAACCCCAGCTGCAGGGGTGCTGATCGATCCTCTGGTCCACAAGAGATCCATAAAGTATTCCTATACCAGGCACGCTCTGTTTCTAAGTTATGCAGCCTCACACGTGGGACACCTCTTAACGCAGGTGAAGTAAGACTGAACCAAGTTCAGGGTCTTCCCATTAAAGTTTAAAAGATCTTGGTGTTCAGTCTCTCAAGGTGTCCCGGTTTCATTAGGTAATGTCTTGACCAGTTTTACAGAAGTTAAGGGACTTGGTCAAGGCCACACCTCAGAAAGTGCCAGACACTTCCACCATTCCTACAATTTCAGAATTCCTAAAATAAACACCATCTCCACCTACCGCTCCAACCAGACAGGAGCAGCTGGACTTCACCCTGACCCCGTCTCAGCACACGACTCAGCCTTCAGTCTCATCAGAATGAATGCATAATTGCCTCTCCAAACTGCAGAGGGAAGCCTCAGGTAAATTTCCAATCATCCCCTCAGTGCACAGAAACATACAAAAATTATAGTTAATGGCATTAACCTCCTTAATAATGACTTTCTGAAGCAGAGAATATATCCATAGAGACTAATTCCATTCTAATGGATTTTTTAGAAAAAAACCACTAGAAAAAAGAACATACTCCAAAAACAGTTGAGACAATACAGGAGGGAAAACAAAAAGAATGAACTGTCCCTTAATGAAGAGGGATGAGACTGGGGAAATGGAGAAGAATTAAAGATTGGAAACGTTTGCTGTAAATAATGCTGACTTTACATCTGGAAGGATCACAATGTAACTGTGCCATGAAACATCCCCCCAAACAAAACAGCCACATTCACACAGCTGTGTCACAGGGCCCAGCTTTGGATCAGGGGCTGATCAGAAAGTGGAGGGTGGAATGGCTCAAAGGACTGATTTGGGACAGAAAGGATGAAGAGGTGAGCACTGGAGGGTTTGTTTAGATTGAGTACCAGTTTATCCCTTGTCCTGGGCTGCTGGCCAGACATTTGGCCAGGAGGGTAAGAGGATGTACCTGTTTTTGACCTGGGTCCTTCCTAGTACTGAGTCAGGGCACATAGCAGGTGCACAATGAATACTTATCATGTGATTGCATTTCAAACTGGGTCAAAAGGTATTTATTTTCCTTATCAATCGCAACTAATATTTCTACCCTCTTCCTGGCATAAGCTATAATCAATAAGAGTATTAACAGCAAGGGATGAACACAGAGAGTAAATAAGCAAGAACATGATGGGTTGAGGATACATTAGATTTGATTTTCTTTCTTTAGTTATATCCTTTGGGATTTATAATTCATTCTTTAGAAGGGGAGAAGGAAGAAGAGAGAGAAAGAATACGAATGAGAAATACAAGAATAAGAATGAGATATAAAATGAATTAGAAATAAAAGAAAGAGAAATGGCCTGTCTTGCAATTCCCCAGGGCATTTGCCAGCAAGAAGGAGCTGGGCAGGGGCACTGCAGAGCATCAGGACTGGGGGCGTAAGTGGGGCAACAGTCCTACACTCAGGAAGGTCTCAAACCAGCTCACCAGCTCCAAGGGGGATAAAACTACCTGCCCTGTGGGTGGCATGATGTTAGGCCCCCACTCCATTCACCCAGGGCTGAAAGCAGCTCCAGGACATGGAGGTGGTACCCACCCAAGGTCAATTACTACTCCATCCCATCAGTCCCTTCCCCAAGTGCAGAGACCCAGTCCTGCTCATCCATCTGTCCTCCAGCCTCGCACAGAGCCTGCAGCAATGTAAAACCCATGAAAATCTGTTGAATGAACAGAGAAGCAAGTGAAAAGATGAATGAATGAATGAATGAATGAATGAACTGTTTGTCCTTACATCTGTGGTTAGTAGAGACTCCCTTTTTTATTTTAGGAAACATTCTCTCTTGTTCCTTTGAAACATTTCCTCTGTGTTTTGAGACATTGCAATGTACAACCGCCCTCACACCCTACGTTCAAACCCAGCTTGAAATCCTTGTGCTGGCAGCAAATACAAAAACATTTTTAGAAACACCCCAACCCTAGGCCAACCCAAAGTCCATCGATCGTGGCGTGGCTGGAATGTGTGTGTGTGTGTGTGTGTGTGTGTGTGTGTGTGTGTGTGTGTGTTGCGGGGGTGGAAGGGATGGATGTTTATTTATTCATCTTCAGTGTAAGGGGTTTATAATCTGATTTACCCTCAGGAGTTTCGGCTGCACTCTGTCTTTCAAGGTATTCTCAGCCACAGACGTTCTCCCTTTGTATGTGATGAAGTCTGCTCCCTGGATCACAAAACACTATTAATTCCCAAAGCAGCTTTCCCTGCCCGAGCCAGCTTTATGGATTTGACATCCTTCCAGCCACAGAGAGCACTTCTAAAGGGCGACCAAAAGAACACAATGGGTCTTGACCACCTGGCGTGCAGAGAAGAGGCTTCAGTGAAGTCAAGCAGAGGGCATGAGAAATGGTCTTTGGGGTCAGAAGCTCATCTCTGGCCCTCTCTTGATAATGACATCTGGTGAGCGATGAGAGATACTAGTGGATTTATCCACTAGTGAGGCAGCGTGAATGATCAGCTGGCCAGGATGTGTGCCAGAGTTGTTCTAAACACTTTGCACGTATTACTGTATTATCTCATCCTCAGGATCCAAGGGACGTGATCCATCATCACTCCCATGTTACCCAGAAGACGCTGGGACCAGGAGCACTTGAATCCGTGTTCCTGTTCTATGGCTTGTAAGCATCGGGGCCAGGATGGGGACCAAGTTAGGTCCTGGCAAGGTCACAGAGGTTCTGATCAAAGGCTATGTTGCCTTTCCAGCTACGACCTCCGAGCATGAGAATTCACCTCTGCTATCCATTACTTCTGTTAAATGTGGGATAATTCAACAATAATATCTACTTCATTAGGTTGTGCTGAAGGTGAAAATTAATTATGTCTAGTGATGCTTGGCCCATAGTTTCTGTTTGAAAAATGGAGTCATTTGTATTAGGCTAAAATGATGTGGGAGAAACATGAATCCCAACTTATATTAAGTTTGATTTCCTTTGTATATACGCACAGGTCGGACTAACTAAAAATGGAAACCTGCTTATATTGATTTCCCTTTTAAAATCATTCTTATAAAGTAAATGTCACAGGGCTATTTCGTATTCACTTAGTTCCCAGGACAGCTCTGAGTTTCCGTAACTATTAGTTCAACATGTCAAGGCGTCTATCCCTCGGGCAGGGAAGGTTAGCGCTAAACTTGGTAGTCAGGTCTCTCTGGGGGCGCTCTTTGTTTGGATATTTTGTACATTGGAAAAAAAAATCAAATGTCCATCCTTCCCCATGAGAGGCTATTCCATTTATTGATTATCTAATGTGTCTTGGGCAAGCTCCTATCTCTAGCATTGGATGTGCTCCCCATCACAGCCTTGTGAGGAAGGCATTATTAACCCATTTCACAGAGGGGAAGCCTGAGTCTCCATGTGGTTCCATGGCCTGCTCAAGGTCACACAGCCAGTGAATAATGGTGCTAGGATCCCAGCTCCCTGCCAGCACCCAAGCTTGTGCTCCCTAAAATGCATCCTGTGCAGTAGGCCAAGCTTTCTATATCTTTGAGCTTTGAAAAATTGTAAGATCTCTCATGTTTAAACCACTTTTTTGGACAAAAGATTCGGAAAATTAAAAATCACACATTTTCCTATCCCTCAATAGTAAATAGGCCAAACATGATCCATTTCTCCATGATCCAAGTTTATCATTATGAACCGTCACCATCCTATTTCCCCATATAGAGGTGGGGGAACCCACCTCATCTATACACAAGGCCCCAGTTGCTATGACTTATATTATTTTTGCCTTTATATTTACCTTATCATTTTTTGCTGAATTATTATAAAATAAACTATGGACAATATGATGTCCTACCCCTAAATAGTTCAGCACGTATCTCTAAAAAATAAGGACACTTTCCTAGCTAACCACATCACCGTAATCATAGCTAACAAAATGAACGTCATCTCACAGTCCATCTATATTCAAACTTCCCCAGTTGTCCCAGAAATGTCTTTTGCAACTGGTCAAATTCTCTTTTGAAATCCTTGCCCATGGGAGAAAATAGCTGATCACATCTGAACACTGGCAGCTGGAGGCACGCCCCCAAGCAGGGGGTCAGAAGAGGCTTGGGTGACCCCAGTGAGAGCTCCTCGCTAAAACACAACAAGACCAAACCTCACGGCCAAATATGAGATGCACCTAAAATCAGGCAGTGTCATGTGTACGAGTTAAACTTAATGTTTAAAACTCAGAGGTGCTTTCCTCTGGGCTTGATACCTATTGTGGCTGCTGCTGACATGTGTGACATCTTCCATGGCTGGAGGCAGACTCCTCTTCCCCTCTGGTGGATGCTCAAGGTCACAGTGGGATGACAACCAGGAAAGTGGACAGCCCTTCCCAGCTCTGACCACCTGCGGGAGAAGTTCAAGGGCTGCCGATTTTGAATCTCAGCGCTCTAGGTAGGAGGTGCTGATGCTGCGGAAACTTACCTCCTCCCCCAGCAGAGGGACCAACCATCTGGTTTCCCTGGGGTCGAGTGAACATGGGACTTTCATCTGGCCACAAGTTGGCCGTTCTATTCTGTTGGTCCCTTGCAGTGAAGTGCTTGCCTTTTACTTGGATGGACACATCCATCGACCAGCAGTATTTACTGTGCCCTCTTAGGATTCTAGCAGAATGCTAGGGGAGGCATACAAAGAAGAGGACTGGGAACTGACATCATTGACAACCCACCGTGTGGCCAGTGCTTCCCTGAGCCAAACAATTCACCAGCCTCCTGTCTGTATGTTAGAATCATGTGCGAAGATTTTGAAACATAACATTTCCAACATCTCATCCCCCAAGAGTTATTTATTCAATTGGTCTGGAGTAAAGGCCTACAGGGGTGCTTCCAGGTGATCCTGGATAACTTACTCTTTTTTGTGGATCCCAGATTTGACATATAAATTCCTCAGTGCAGCATCCTAGACAGTCAATCTAGTTGGCATGTACAAGAAAACTGATTAGCCCAGCTAACATGCAAGGTGGCTGCCTTCGAATAGGACCAGTATGAGAACAGCCTTGCCAGTGAGGGGCAAGTTCTCTGGTGGGGCCCAGGCACTCTGGGTTTAGATGCCAGCTCTTTGCAGGCTGCCCAAACTCCTTCCCCCACTGGAGAAAGGAGGGGCTTCTGGTCTTGCTGGCTCTTTATCTAGGCAACCCCAGGTGAGTGCCTGTGGTCATTTTCAGACAAACCAGCTTGTCACCCTACACCACCTTATACGAAGAAGTGAAAATCACAGTGGGTGCCTGGTGATAATACCAACACCCACATCTTGAATAAAAGTTGGTAAAATATAACAAATGCTCATGAGAACATCATCAAGATCAGATAGACAAAAGCTATGTAGAAGTAAAAAAGCACAACCCTGCGTTAGGGATGGGGTGGGCCAGGAAGGCTTCCTGGAGGAGGAGGAGTGAACGGGAGAAGGTAGGTCCTGCTGATAAGAGAATGGACTTCCCCATTTGGAGGAGAAAATAGGGGTGTGCCTTAATTTTTGGTGTCTTGCATTTTAAGGTCACTGACATTACCAATGACTATAGCTTAGAAGTTAAGAACATAAACTCCTGAGATGAGCTACCTAGGTCTAAGTCTGGGTTCTGGTTATGTAACCATGGGCAAGATAGAGTCCTTGTCTATAAAACTAGAATAACAATTACATCTGCTTAATACAATTGTGGTGTTGGTGATCAGATAATGCACGTGGGGAGTGCAGTACACAGCCGGGGACATGATAAACTCCCAATAAATGCTGGTGATGATTATTGCTATGGTTATTAATCAAATGTTTAACAAATTGTTATAATTACCTGGATCCATGTCATCTCTCAAAATATTAAGGAATGTTCTTGGTGAAATCATTACTCACAGAAGATAGCTCTCCATTAGTGGGACAGAGCACATCTGACACTGACCTTCAAGCCTCATCATGTTTTGAGAATCATCAGTTTAACTCTGTCTAGCCTAGCTGATGTCTAGACCTAGCTGATGTCTAGATATAGCTCATGTCTAGACCTAACTCATGTCTAGATCTAGCTTATGTGTTGACCTTGCTCATGTCTAGACCTAGCTCATGTCTAGATCTAGCTCATGTCTAGATTTAGCTCATGTAAGATCAGCTTAGATGTCTAGATGTAGATGTCTAGGTCTAGCTAAAGTAAGATCAGCTTAACTCTATCTAGATCTAGCTGATGCTAAACAAGATAGACCTAGTTTACCAGGGCTGCCAGAATAAAATAAAATAAAAGACTAGGTGACTTAAACCACAGACATTTATTTTCTCATAGCTCTGGAGGCTGGAAGTTTCAGATTAAGGTGTTGGCAGGTTTGGTTTCTCCTGAGGCCTCTCTCTTTGGCTCGTAGACCACTGCCTTCTCTCCGTGTCCTCTTGTGGTCTTTCCTGTGTGTGTGTCCACGCCATAATCTCTTCTTATAAAAACACCAGTAGGATTGGACCAGGGCCCACCTTAAAGGCCTCTTTTTAACTTAGTTTCCTCTTTAAGGACCGTCTATCCCAATACAGTGATGTGCTGGGTACTGGGAGTTAGGGCTTTAACAAATGAATCTGGGGGGGACATGATCAGCCCATTATAGCTGAGGTCTGTTTTCCACACCACTTCTGTTGATACAGAGTCGAGCAAGGTTCCAGTGAGTTTTACTGCCTGATTGGAAGAAAATATGGAATCCTTCAAGTGCATGTAACACCAGGTGCCATATGCCAGCTCTGCCTGGTGAGTCTGTCTGAAGCATTCACAGACGCCACAGACCAGCAACAGTTTCCAGCATCAACAAAGCAATCACTTCCAAAGTGCTTCTGAGAAGCGAAAATGAGTTTTTAAATATGAACCATTTGCTCAACACAGCTGCTAATATCTGCAGCCAATATTTCTCATTAATGGATGGGCTAAAAAATGAACTTATAGCCACTCTTGCATAATGAAATATGTGTACTCTCATAATTGCTAATGATTTAGAGCAGATCATTCCCTTGCTTAGTAAATGGAGTTTTTATATCTTTTATCATCAGTTAAATAAAATGAAGTCATGTTGACAATATTCAACCAAAATGAAAGGCAAAAATAAAGAAGGTTTTTATTTTTAAACATTTTACCTTTCATATTGCTGACAACTGGGACCAACTTTATAATAAATTATTGGCTTGTGGTGTTGAACTGCAGAAGAGCTATCCCAGATTATTGAGTTACTCAAGTTTGATCTTACAGGCTCTTTTAGAGGTTTCTTTTTTGTTTTTTTAAGTTAGTCCTTGAATCTGCAAAATGTTTAATTTACATAGCTCTTTTCTTTAAGGCAGCACAAGAAAGAAAATTATATTCATTTAACATATTTTTTCTACCCTAATAGCCTAGAGTTTTCACTTTATCTTCATCAACACCCACCCACACACACCCACACACCCACACACCCACACACACACACACAGATAGCTCCTCTTAAAAAGTGGTTAAGAGCTTAGAAAGCCTAGAAAGTGCAGTTTGATTCCAGAGTCGTTCTAGGGGTTCTCTCATGTTCCTTCACTGGCTTGAAAAGGTAGCCCCGACAAAGACCAAGATGGTGCACATTAGGCCTTTGGGCATCTTGACTTACTTATGAAAAGTATTTACCATTGATGATTTTATTCTTCTATCCAATTTCCCTTTCTGGGGAGGCCTCTGACTTGGATTTTAATTGTCCCATTAACCAGAGTCGAATTTATGGCCAGTCATGATGATTGGTATCAGAAAAAAAAAAAAAACTCTGTGATATAGGCTTAATTGACATGGCTTTACTGAGTTATAAATTATAGATTAGACCTTAAAGCGTAAAAATCCCCAGGGATGGGAAAGCCATAATGAATTGCTGTGTTCATAAAAGTAGTAATATTTCCTATGTCTCATGTATGTTATGTAAATCATTTTATGGTATAGAATACACACACTAAAATGTTGTTGGGAGATTTAATCAGGAACTCCCTATTTTGTCTGGCAAATATAATTCTAATCCAATTTGCACTGGAGAGGCAGGGAGAGTGGTGGGAGCCTCAGCGTGGTTGCTGGGCCCTGGGGCTGAGCCACACGAAGAGGATGCTTTGATGCGGCACTGTTGCTGGTGACCTCTCAGGACCTCCAGCTACTGGGAGCTTGCTGACTGTCAGCGAGTCTGGAGTTGTCCTCTCAAGTCGCCGGGAAAATAATGTGGTCTATCAATCAGCCACTTTCATAAAGGTCAGGGGTTTGAGACTGTGTAGGGGTGGGTAGGGGAAAAGTGAAGTTTCCCAAGGGCAGTTCAGAGGTAACAGGACAGCTTGGTGGTCTCAAACCTCAAGCCCTGGAATCCAACAGATCGCTTACCACCTTGGAGGGATTAAGAAACTCATCTGAAGCCTCACAGATTGTAAATAACTACTGCACGGGGTAATGAGGATCACATGACACCAGTTGTCAGTGTCCAGCATGCTCAGTGATGTTGGCTGCAATCATCCTTAATACTGTGCTGTTTACAAGGGCACAGCTCTGTGGAAACTTAGCCATCGTTTGATATAGGCAACATCGATGGACAAGTTAGCAAAATTAAATAGTTTGTGATCGACTTGACTCTCTTGCCAAATCTTCACTTCATTTCGTCCTAGGTAGATACACTTAAGCACAAAGAATTGGAGACGCTGTAATTTACTAATGTCTGCAAGCCTTTCAGAAAACTTGTGATTGCCAATACTCACAAATTAAGCATCCTGCTCTGATGCCCGTAACTTGAAGTTTCACTTCTTGGCAGAAGTAGGCCACCGGTGATCGGCCTGATCAATGTCCACCTGCTGATCAATGCAGGGGAGACACCCTGGCCCAGGAAGCGTGTGCCACCCGACAGTCGGAAGGCTGGACTGGAATCCTGGTCCTGTGCAGTTGGACCAGCTCTAGATTTTAGGGCTTCACTCTCTGTGATCTCCCAGTGAGAGAAAGCTATTTTCCTTCCACAGCGAGGGGTGAATGAATCAGAGAAACAAATTCCTTCTCTACTGCACAGCTGCCAGGGCAAATCATGAGAGGGGAATGTGGAGAGCTAGGGACATTAAAGCCACGGGGTCCCCCAGCTGGCGAGTCAGCAGTTTCTTCTAGCCAGGTCCTGCATGGAGCCTGCGCCGGTGTTTCAGTGGGACTCTGCAGAGCATCATTTATCAAGGCAGAGGCTGCGGGCCTGCTTCTCCCTGCTGCAGTACTGGTTCCCTGCTGCCGCATCCCCCATCTCAGGACGGCCACGAGGAACAGCAGTCGGCATTTCCCTCTGCTACTGTGTCTCAGGGTGCCGACAACTCAGCCACGCTGTGTAGAGGCCACGTCTGTGGTTGGAGGGGCAGCAGCTCATAGTTGACGGCACAGTTCCTGCTGAAGGACCAGGAAAGTCCGGGTGTCTCGTGGCTCCTTCAAGGAACGGGGCAGAGCTCCCTCGGCAGCTTTATAGCGTCGTCAACCTACTTCCTCCTGCCATTCCTTCTTGCTCTGCCCTGAAGTCTCACTGAATTGGTTGAGACAACCCTCCTCCATCCTTCTCCCTGCCCCATCCCTGGGGGATCCTAAGGGAATTTGATTTCAGTCCCTCATGTACTTTGGCAGGTCACTGTGAGCAGTGCATTTGGGGAGACTGAGAAAAGGTCAGCTTTTCATCATTTTTCTTGGCTGTCTACGTATGTGGGCGGGAGATTATACAAGGACAAAGAGTAAGAAGAAGGAAGGCCAGAGCAAGGGTGGAAGGTGGGAGGGCACCCTGGGAAGATGCTCTTGACTACAGGGAACAGAGCGCCTGAAGCGGACTAAAGGCAGTTCAAGCAGCAAGGGCTTCTCCCCCCGGCCCTTTTCATAAGAAATCCAAAAGAAGTCGATTTGTTGGGCTTGGTTCAGCAGCTCTGTGGTGTCTGGACACTGAGTTGGCACTTCTGCTCTTTTCGAGCCCAAAAGTCCAAAGGGAAGAGTAGGGTCAGCTTCATCCTGTATCTCTCAGGGAAGGAAATCCTTCCAAGACTCTCAGTATATTTCCTCTGAAGTCTTGGGACCAAATGAGGTCCCACGGCTGCCAGTGGGTCAAGAGCAGCTGGAAAGTGAGTTTCTGACCTATTCAGCCTCCATTTATCATTGACCCAGGCTCGTCCAGCAGGGAAATGGCGGTGGGGGATGGCGGCTGGAGAGGCAGCAAACAGCATCGGTGCTGGACACTGTCAGTTATGAAGGCTTGAGTTCTGACACCGTATCTCTGCCCCTCCTCCCTCAATATACTCTAAGAAACTTTCTGCAAATGCCTGTGTATTTTCTCCCTGTCTTCTCACTAGGGGCAATACGTATCGAATCACCTAGCACAGCCCGACATGTGCATGAAAATTCTGTGTCAGATGTGGGTTAGATCTACATGCAATATTAGCATCATTTTGTCAAAGCAGCAACAAGATAACAGCATGAATAACATGAGAGGAGAATATAAATGCCTTTGTCCCGTTACTGAATCAGAGGATTTGGACCTGGAATCTGCTGTTCCTTTAAATGCTTTAGCCAATTAGTCACCACAGTGGTAAGAAACTCTAGCATCTCATCCTGGTTCTTTTCACCCTCAGGCAAAGAGCCTGGCTTAAGATAGAGATTTGTTGCTACCATGCGGGTCAGAAAATGGTTGAAAGGAAATATAGAAATATGTAAAATATAGGAAATATTTCTAAGATTTTAAAAAACGATACCACCAAATTAAAGATAACTAAGGTTATCTAAGGAGGGAGAAAGGAATCTACTTCATGCCCATTTTACAGATGAACTAACCGAAACTCAGTGGCAGTAAGTATTTAGCCTAAGAGCCAGCATGCTGGTTTGTCTGGTTCCCAGTATTGTATTTTTTATTTAATCACATCTCCCAACTAAAACCCAACACCCTAAGGATTAAGAGAGATTTTCTCTAAATTCTTCAAGTGTGTAGTGAATGTTCTGTCTTCTGCAAATTACATTTTAAAATTAGACCCAGTAACACCTGCTGCTCATGAATTTCTTTTTATTTTTTATTTTATTTTTGCACATGAGAGGTGGTCTGATATTTCTGAAGGATGCTAACGACGAAGCTCTTTAGTGCATGGACCCCACACCTCAGTCTCTATAACGGCTTAATGGACTGTTCAGTCAGGCTCAAGCAACCACAGCTACCCTGAGACCAAAAAAAAAAAAAAAAAAAAAAAAAAGCGCTCAGAATATGTGTCTGATAAATGGCCGTGAGCCTTACCCAGCAGAAAGGGGACAGATTTAAAGGATGCTAACCCACCTGAAAGGTGCCCATTTTCACTCGGTAAACCAGGCATAAATGTCCTGGATCATAACGCCCCTCCTATTCGTGGCCAGAGTCACAATTTGAGAGCTCTTCTATTCATCAAACATTTCCAAGACTCAAAACATCTATCTGGCACCCTTTTGTTTATTATTTCTGAGGCAAGATGCATATAGCTGTTAACAAAATGTGTGATTTTGCTACAGCAAAGCAACTGGCTGGGAAGGCAAGAGCTGTTTTGAATGGGTGTCAATCTATTGCTTGTAAGTGAAATTTTCAACTTCTGGAACAATAGGGTTGTTCTAAGACAGGCCCTTAGATAGCACCTACTTGAATTCCTTTGCTTTGACGATGAAGATACTGAGGCAGTGAAGGTGAAAAATTAACAAAAGCGCGCACAAAACTAGTACTTAACTTGTCATGAGAATTCTCGTAACACAATTGCTATTACCAAGATCCTGTAAGCTCATTGTAGAAAACTTTAATATGCAGAAAGAAGAAAAACCCACCTCTAACTGCTCCACTCTTAAGGAATTATTTTGGAATGTTTTTCTTGCAATCTTTTTTTTTTTAATTTTCTATTTTTATTGTCAGATTTTCCAAGACTCCTAATTCCTATGATATAGTCTTACTTAGATACCAGGATCATTAAATGAAAAGATGTCTAAAGTAGCTGCTAAGAAGTATTATAGATGGGATGATTTTGATTGGAATAGTATTGAATTCCTAAGGTTCTCTCTCCACCTGGGGTAGATAGAGTTTTGAAAATGCTTTCCCCAAATCAATTAAACACAGATGGATATTAGCATGCCAGTAGGACTTACTTTAAAACCCAAACTCTGTCGGATCCCTTATTTTATTGGTGTTTCCACACTGGGCGTCTTTACCCTGCACTGAGTTGACTGGGTCCTTGGTCAACATGTTGACTCAATCCAAGGGCACAGGGTCACCAGGCTGTACTCATAATTCGAATCTGCATTGTTCTTTCTGGAGCACGTCCACATCCATCATGTCATTCGGTCCTTTTAGACACCCTGAGCGAGGTATTGTTGTGACCTTTTTCCAGAAGAGGGACCTGAGACTCAGGGAGTGAGAGATGAACACTGATGAATGTCTGGAGGCCATGCCTTCAGACTCCAAGGCACGACCTTTACAGGCGTTACACTGGCTCTGAATTGGACCCGAGGCTCTGGCTCTTGGAACTCTCCCAGCCAAGGTGAGTCTCGGAGACAGTACGAGGTTTCCTGAATTAAATGGGAGGTTAGACTAAATTAGCTCTAATGTGACTTCATCTTCTGAAAGTCTGTAATTAATTGTACGTTCTTACCCAGTTTAATTAGTCCCAGGGCCAGGATGATAGATTGGAGCAGAATGCTCAACCAACAAGATAATTCTGCTTGTAAAACCTGGACCCACACGGCCAGGTTCAGAGGAGGATCACCCTGGAAGACCTGCAGCCCTTGTAGAGGATTCAAGTTTATTTAGGTCTCTCTCAACTTCTCATGTGGCTCCGAGGCAAAGTCCACAACTTTTTATAACTTGTCTTGTTGCCTTCTCTCCTCTGCCAGCCCCGATACCCAGGGCTTTCTCCCTCTCCTAAGCCGCAAGTGCCCTCTCCTCGTCCACGCAGCCCTGTCCCTGCAGCTCTACGCATGGTCCCCTAGTCGTGACCCTTTTGACCAATTACATCTTTTCCTTCCCCACGAAGCTACCTAGTGGTGCGTTCTGTCTGATCTCTTTCCTCAGGAGGTTTTGCATAGATTCTACCCCATCTGCTCTCTGAAATCAGGGAGAGGGCGTGAGGACAGAAAAAGCCACGTTGGCAATTCTGAAATTACTAATATGTAGGGGAAAGATAAGGTCTGAAAATCCCCATGCATTAAAAATTGTGTCCTCTCACATGGGGAATAGGGGTGTATTGCCCCTGTGGTCTGGGTTGTGCACAAACCTTCTAGCATCTGAGAGCCTGTGTGGCCAAGAGCCATCCATCTGCCATCACCAGTGCAGTGGGTACCTTCCAAATGGGCTGCCTCTGCCATGACATTACAAATGGAAGGGAATGGGGGTGAGGAGCCCACATGGGTGAAGTGGAAGTTGCTTTGCACCCAGAGGCTGGCATCTGCAGCCCAGTCGATGGCTAGCACTGTCGAGACTTTGATGTGAGGAAGACGAACACGTCCACAGAGAGGCTGCGTCTGTATCCACAGGGACCGGGATGGAATCTAACTGCTCCGCTCCCATCGCGGCGTGAGTGGGCTCTGAAAGTCTTCATTAATCGAGGCATTAAGGTAATGGAAAAATAATGATGCACACAGGACAATTGCTTTCATTATAATGTAGAAATTAAATCAGAACATCTTTTTTCCCAACACCCTCTGCATAGTTCAGAGAAGTCTCTTGGGAGATTTAAGCTCGCTCGCTCTCTCTCTCTCTCTCAGATGGAGGAACGTTTAAATAAATTCCATAACTTTAGTTCCTTATCCACCAACACTTAGAACTTCATACATGTGGTGAGATGGGTTTGCTTCCTTCTCTGCCCCTTTTCTGCCAACCTCCATCACTCCCGACAGAACTCCTAGGGGTCTTTGGCAAAATTTAAAAAAAGATGGAAAACTTTTTTTGGTGAAGGTAGGGTAAGTGGCATAAAACCATATTAGAATTAAGCAGGTAAATTTATTTTCCTCTAAAAGCTCCAGGCTGAAAAATCTAAAGGCGCCAAGGCTTCCTTCAGCTAAGAGCCTGCCACTTCCTCTGCAGAATGACGTCTAGAGAGATGCTCAGAGCCTGAGGACTCAGCTAACAAATCTGGGATGCAGCCGGGAGCCCAAGGGTGAGAAAGGACCACAGGTGATCAAGGTGGTGAGACAGAGAAGGAGCCTGGAAAGAAGAGGGACACCCGGGTGTGAGCCAGGTTGGAGTGTCTGCACCATTCTTTGGACTCTGAGTGGGTGGTCAGCCAAACGTGAGGTGGCAGTTCAGGTGATGCAGAATCCTAGTGCCCTAGGTGGCATTATAACTAAGTGTTACTGTGTTACAAGACCTTTATGCATAAAGTTTTACTCTACCAAAATGTTAAAATATAAGAGCGATAATTTTCCTTGAAAAGAGCAGGAGAAATTGGATTAATATTTTAAAAGTCACATTGGTGGTGGTGGCCTACTTTTGTGTTTGTGATTCAGCCACAAATCTTTGATGACAGGTCTGGCTCTGCATTATTGACTTTATGCCCTCTTGTGGGTTTAATTGTGTCCCCTCAAGAGATAGGTTTATGCCTTAACCCCTGGTACCTTTGAATAAGATTTTATTTGAAAACAGTGTCTTTACAGATGCAATTAAGATGAGGTCATACTAGAGTAAGGTGGGCCCTGAATCCAACGGCTAGTGTCCTCATAGGGAGAGGGAGATGTGGATTCAGGGACACACACACACACGGGGATGAAGGCCATGTGATGATGGAGGCCGAGATTGGAGGGAGGCAAGCCAGGCAGCCATGCTGGCCACCGCCATGGGCCGTGAAGACCCCAAGAAGAATTCTTCCCTAGAGGCTTCAGAGGAAGCATGGCCCTGCTGACACCTTGATTTCAGACTTCTGACCTCCTCAGCTGTCAGGGAGTAAATTCTTGTTGTTTTCAGCCACACAGTGGGTGGTGCTTTGTTACGGCAGCCCCAGGACCCTGACACATGACCTTAAGGAAATAGCTTAACTTTTCTGGTCTCCTTCCTCAGGCCTATATTAGGACGGTTCCCTCTGCTCTGCAACCTCATAGCTCCGTGTGTGAACCTCATCTGAAGTCACGTGCAGCAGCCTTTCTGTTCTGGTGTGTGATTTTTTTCCCTAGAATCCGTCAATATCTCTGTGAAAGCTGGGCTAATGGACTGATGTCCTTCACTCCTCTGTCCCCAAGGCTGTCCCAATACTAGGAACACAGTAGATGGTTGGTATCTATTTGTGGGGTACATAAATATTAACAGCAATGAATAAGAATACTGTGTTGTAACAACAGTAGCAGAACACACCTGGCTAGTGATCGTTCTACAAGTAAGGCTAACCGAGGGCATTGGGCTGTGAACCAAGCCTGGGTGGAGACTGAAACAAAGAGAGGAAAAGCAGGGCAGCGAGCAGTGGCTGGAAGGGGGGTGCACAGGGCTTGTTCAGCCAAAGATGCTAGAGGCTGATGCAGAACGTCCACTGGGATCCAAAGGAGCTGCCGAGCGTTAGCGGTTTGTCCAGTCTTACCTCCTCGAAGCCACACGTTAGTGGGAGTCTCGACAAACTGTCCACCTCCCCAGGCCTTTAGCTCACCAACCCACTCGGGGATCTTATTATTTTACTGAACCCGAGGAGGGGTTGTTGGAGCCCCTGAATTATAGCCACTTGGTCAGAAGTATGGAGATTGTTGTCTGAAAGGAAGGCAGTCTTGTGTTACTGAACCCTTAACCTGTGGGGTTTCTGCTAACTCTGAGCAGTCAGTGTCAGGATTAAATTCAACTGAAGGACTCCCCGCCGGTGTCTGGAAAGTTTGCAAATGGGTTTTTGTGGGAATAAACCCCACCTATTCATTGTCAAAATGTTTGTGAGTAAAAACAGTTCAGAATTTCCAACAACAAAGTGTTCTTACCTCAGTATTATGAATCGTTACTGATGAAGAGCCCTTGCAAAGGTTTGTTTTTTATGGTTTACAAAGTATATCTAAACAAACAATCTCATTTGATACTTGGAACACTGTGAGGCTGTATTATCAGTACCTGTGAGAATGATTGTTTTATCTCCATTTTACAGGTTCAAGGCTATAAAGCTAATGTCGCCCCAAGTTTGTGACCCTAAATCTATTATTCTCCTAATGCCTCTCAAAATGTTACCCCAACATCTAATGGCTAATCCAGTATTTCTACTAAACTATAGGTACTTCAGTTCAGTTCCTCCAAAAGCCAAGGTCAAGTTGGGATTAGTGATACATGACACACCTGTGAAGGGGACATAGCTGAGAGAGTCACAAGGTCACTACTTAGGTCTGACGCCCGTGAATAAAGTGGGAAGGAAGAAGGGTGGGGTGGCAGAGTCGTAGATGACACTGCAGCCCCGAGAAAGTTTCCGCAAGACAATGAGGAGTTGTCAAGATCAAGTTGTATGACACGAGTCTTGCATCTTGCAGGACCAGGTCTGCCTTGGTGTCCCTGACATGCTCATCGGCCGGGAGCAGCTTGGGAGAAGTGTGGCTTCCACAAACTCGGGGCCAGGTTCAGGGCCAGCAGCTGGGGCTGTCAGTCGATTTTGCTCCCATAGAAGCAGATCCAAAAGCCTGTCTCTGGGCTACTATCTTCTGCTCTACGAGAGTGAATCAAAAGTACTGTGATCGTCATCCAGGAGAGGCCCTCGAGAAAAGTAACAACGTGAAGGAGAAAGGATCTTTCCTGCAGTTTCCAGCGAAGAGCGGAAGAGCACAGTCGTCAGGGAGGTCCTGAGTTCTCCATCCCATGCAAATCTGTGGAGAACTTCACACTGAAGGACGAAAGCCTCGTCTCTCCCTCACCCGCCAGAGATTCAGGTGGAGCTCATTTTTGCCGTTGGATGCTACGTCGCAGCACTTGGAATCAACTCAGCAGTTTTGCTGATTTTCTCTCAGTGATGAATATTTAACAAGAAGGTCCCAGTGGAGCCATTTCCTTTTTTCTTCCTGTTAACAGCCTTGAACAGTGGGAAGAAAGAGTCTGCGGACGTCTTTAGTGTGGGACTAATTGAAAGTATCCGTGCAGCTAATGACACTAATGGGGTTGGAATAGGAATCTCAGAATTTGCAGAAGTTTGGCCAAACTTTTGAAAATAGAAGTTTACATCTGCTGCACCTGCTTTTTCACCACCCACTCGCTTCTCAGTTTCTTCTTCTCTGTCTCTGATGTCTGTTCCTCTATGGAGTTACTCCCTGGACGCCACAGACGACTTCCTGGGCACCAGATGGAACGACTTTATGTCTATTAATAATACAAGTGTCCATATTATCATTATGATTTTCTTGCTGTTCCCAAAGGGGAAACACCTCTTCCTCCTTCTCCCCCTCTTCTTCCTCCTCCTCTCCATCCTCCTCTACCGTTGAAGCATCTTGGGTTCCCAGGGGTCTCCCAACCCACACCCAGTGCTTCCTACCATTACTGCTCTGTCTCCCATTCCAGGCCAGGCCTCCAGCCCCAAGCTAGAAGTCTTCTCCCTGTATTGAGGCAAAGAATATTCCTCAGCAAAGAGACAAGCAGCTTCAGAGCAGAAAGTGAGGAAGGCAGAAAAGAATAAAACCTCCAAGGTGAGACACCAGAAACACCATCAGAGAAGTTCTGGAGCCCCAGAGGCTAAAGACTGCATGTGAGTGCCCTGCTAGAGAGGATGCTGGGGATAAAACCATCACACAGGTCGGTGGGAGACAGAGGACCACACCTCCCGGTGGCGCCTCTCCATAGGAACAAGAGGAGTCCTTGAAGGAGATGGGAAAGGCGATTCAGAAGTGACAACGAGCCACATCAAGCCTCTGTCTGGGAAAGTTCTCTCTAGGTATGAATCCCCTGCCCCAGATTTCTAACGCCCGATGGCCACAGAATTGTGCTTCTCTGCCCCATCCCCAGCCTGGGCCTCACAACTGGTACCTGTGAGCATCCTTCTCTGTCCTGAAAGCACGTCTTTCTACCAGAGGGAAAGGAGGGCCTGGCAGCTGGCTCCTCTCTGCCAGTTCCTTCCAGTTCTGCACCTGTGACCTGAGACACCCTCAGCAGGGTCTTGCTCTTTGATCAGGGGCAGGCTTTCATTTCCTCTTTTGAAGTTGTGCTAACTCAGTTTTAGAATTTCAGCCCCAGCTGTGAAGGACAGAGCACACTAAGTAATACAGGGACTCCCAGGCCTCTCATCCAGAGATGAAAAGCCCCAGCCAGGAAGAAGAGGGAAGGAAGAGTCTGGAGCTAACCCAGGAAACGAAACTCAAACAAGAGCGCGTGATTCAGTGCACACATTCTAGACGGAAGAAGGCAGGCTCCTGCTGAAGCCTTGATTCTCCCCCAGACTTCAGGAGAGCCAGGCTCTGACGACCAACTTAGGCACAAAAGCATTATTCAGTGAGGACACGGCGGGACTTTTGTGTATTCATGTATTTTGTGATGGGGGGATGGTCAGTTTGTGTTGACATGTATTCATCTCCAAACTCTTTGGGATGATTGAAAGAGCTCAGCAGGGAGCTCAGTTGAGTCAGACTCAGACTCCAGTTCCCACTCAAACCCCTTCCATCTGGCGGTGCCATCTTGGACATTCTTCAAACGTTTCTGAATCAGTACTTCCTTAGTTGCAAAGTGAAGATTGTCCCTACCTCACAGAGATCTTAAGGAGATTCAATATAATAATATTATGTGGTGATATCATAGCAAGTACTGCAGATCTAGGGGTCTAGGGGGCACCCAACAGCCAGGACCGTTGTGGACAGCTCTACAGGTGGTGCACTGTGCAATGCCGGAGTACCACTCACACAGCCTCTGCAGCACCATTTGCAACAGCTCACCCCCCCACCCAGTGTCAGTTCCCTTCATCTACTTTCTCCTAAATGGGACTAGAGAAAAGATGAGGTGAAAAGATTATAGACAACAGCCAGGACAACTTTATAACTGTACAACCACAACAGATGTATTAAAACAATAAGTGATACTCTTCTGCTTTCTTTGCTTGACAAAAGGGAGTCCATTCATTCATTAGCTCAATAGTCAATGGACATTTACTATGTACTAGACCCACAAAAGCCGAGTTTCAGTCTCATTGCTGTGAGGTTCTTTACATCCTTTACCCATGTATCCTCACCCCAGAATGAAAGCAAAAAGCTGTTTCCATCCAGGACCATGTCACTGGCTTCAGGGGTCTCTTCTCAAACTCTTAGTCTGTGCCTCTCCCCTGCCCTCACATCAAGTGCCCCGCTGTGTGCCTGGTCTGTCAGTCTTTAGGGGACAGCCCTTTGGTGTTTGGTGATAGAGAGATTTGGAGACACTGAAGTATTCAGTGCTATAGAAACTGAGCACTGGGACAGCCTGCAGAATTCAACACTGCCATCAGTTTCCATCTGTCTCTCACAAGCCTGGCCATCTGCACTTCCTCATGTTTCTTCCTAAAGCTGTCAAGAGATGCTTGCAGTCAGGACCTTCCTTTTGGTCGTTAGTCAAATGTGTGAAAGCTAAAAATAAATAATATGTTTTGGAAGAGGGCTTTTGTTCTCTGAGAGATAAAGTTTGAAATTTCTACCTAGACCTGCATTTTAAGCATGGAAAAACATAGGCAATGTTTTTCCTCCACGTTGTACATGCTCTTCAAAATCAAACAGGTATTGTTATTTTGTCTTAAATGTAATACACTTATAAGTCCAAGAAATCTTACCATTAATATCAGACCTTCAGTTTTTCATTTCCACTAATTTTTGTATAACAATTTTAAAATGCAATAAATTGCATAAGTACACAATGATGTAGAAAGACAGCACCCAAACCCAGCTGGAGGTTGGCAGGCAGTGCCCCCGTGTTCAGACTTTATGCAGTGGAATATTACACAGCCATTAAAAATGATGAAGCGATGTGCACATATTTATACAGAAAAAAATCTGTACAGTATGCTATTAAACAAAAAGATGGCTGTAAAACTATATAAACAATAAAATCCCATTTTAATTGTATACTGCCATATAGGATATAAATAGCTAATATTTATTGAGATTTTGCACATGTTATCTCATTTGGTCCTCCTAACACACTGTAAGGAAGATTCTATTTTTATCCCAGTTCTTACAGATGAGAAAGTTGAATCAAAGTTTAAGTGAATTCTCCAGATCACAGAGTCAACAGATGACGGAACTAGGCTAGAATCCAGTTATCCAAGCTTTTGGTCACCAATCTACACTATGTAAACCTCCTGAAACAGGTAAAGCAAAATTAACAGTGGTTAGTCCTGAAATGGGATAGAAAGATAGATAGATAGATAGATAGATAGATAGATAGATAGATAGATAGATAGATAGATAGATAGACAGATAGATAGATAGATAGATAGATAAAGAGACAGAATTCTATATGTATATAACATATTTATAAAAATCAATGCCTGACATTGGAATAATAACCAATTAATGATAATTAGAAAAAAGAATACAACCTGAGAAAGGACTTTTATAAGTCTTTAGTCATGTCTATTGAGTTCTAGATGCATTTCAGGGCCACTTTGCAGCACAATTCATCTGCCTGTAATCTTTTTAAACACTCCAATGTCTAATTGTTTAGTTGCTTAATGAAACAGATTCCGTGTGAGATTCTCTAACAAGCTTAATAATGCCTTTCAAAAAGAGCTGAGTAACCAGCTAAATGGAATTATACAGGCATGACTATTGGCTGTTATAAGTCAATTTTTATATTCTCAGACTTGGTAATTGGTTGGGCTTTTTCTGACTCTGGGGCAAATGAACATCTCATACTTCTCAGTTTGTCAGCACAAAAGAAAATTATTGTAAAGCTTTGCTTCCTGATGTATGTTTCATTGTGAGTTGTTGGAAAACACACACTGTCAAATGCTGAACACACACTTTTACAAAAGGTCATGCTGACCATTGGAAAATTAGCTGGTGTATATAACTCCATTCATCTCAGCAGTTCAATTAATCTTAGAGTTTTAGGGTATTTGAGTGGGGGAGGAGAGGAGCAAAATCAATATGATGCCCAGAGTACAATCTCTGAATCTGCAGCAGCACAGCCTTCTTAAGATCAGAGGAAACTGACTAGTGAAGGTACCGGCGCTGGGGCTTCATGGAATAGTTACCATTGGTGGGGGAGGAGGGGTGGGCCTGTCCAGGGCCATTACCTAGTAGCTAGTCATCTCTGTTCCAGCTCAGAGCTTAGACCTGGGGGTCTGCACATCATCCTTGGGCAGGCTACACTTGGAGACAGTTCTCATTCCTTGGTCCACAGCTTTAGCTCATTTATCTTTCAGATTTATTGACAGAGATGAAGGGCTCTTGCATATTTTTAGAGATGATGTTGGGACATGAAACTATGAGGCTCTCAGTATTGCTGCTTTTTGTCACAGCAACTTCCTTCTTAATGCTGGAGGAGATGTGGGTACAAGCGGGGGCCCCCAAGCGAGAAGCCTGCCCGATAACACTAGTTGCAGTCACACCTCCATCGCAGCACTCATCACCTCCTGCCTGGTATTAGCCGTGTATATGCGTGGACCACAGCTTTAATAATAGTAATAAGAGCAACCGCAATGATTTCCTACTCCATGTCACATGCTAGTAAGCTCTTCACATACGTGGTTCCATTAACCCCGTCCCATTGCCCTATGAGGCAGATCCTCCTTATTACCCCCATTTGTTCCTGAGGACATGGGGGGCTCTGAGAGGTGAAGTCCCTTGCCCACGGTTACAAAAGCTGCTGCAGGGGAGCAGAGCCAAGGCTCATAACCACGTCTGCCCAGCTCCAAAGCCCCTGTGTTAAACCTCCACAGAGCTCAGATTTGCACGTGGAAGACACCAAGATGGGGTCAACCGCAGCATGGCCAGTGGCGAGGCGGGGGTGGGGGAAGGAGAGATCATTGTAGCAGCAAACCTGGGAAGTTTATTTCCGGTGTATTGTCCTCTGCCCCCCACTTCTACCAGCCACGTCTAGTTCTGGGGAGAAGCTGGGGGCTGACAGTCGCCTTTGACTGTCAGAGAAATATTCTCTTGCCATCTGTAGGAGGGGAATTCAAGCAAAACGTCAGCTATCTGAAGTCAAATTCTATCCCAGGTGCTAGTTCGTTCTTTTAAAGACTGCTTTTGTTTCCGGAGATACCCTTGATATTTTGAACAGAAAATAGCCCTTGCTCTGTCAGCCCACGTCTGCCTCCTGGTCTCAGTGCACTCAGAAAGCAGTAGGCAGACCTAGGGTCTGGCTGGAGAAGAATGAAACCAGTGGGAGGTCCTAGCCAGGCTGAAAGGCTGATTGACAAGTAGGATTAAAAGTGTTAAACTAAAGTGATGCCTGTGGGTGGCGGGGAGGTGTGGTCCTCTGGAGAAAGGAAGCAGGCTGTGGGCACCAGGATGAAGCCCCAGACCCGCTGATTCTCCTTCTACACTTAAACCCTCACTCTTTAGACTAAGTTAGAGCTGCAGAATACAAAACTAGCTGCAATCTGTAACAGAGGGCCCCACAGCTCACATTGCAGTCACCTGGGCACTTTTCCTTCAGTGCCGTCCATTGAGGTCTTTGGGACGAATGGGGAGCTGGCACCTTTGGCTTTTTCCTCTTTTGACTAGCTATGAAAACAATGAACCGTCCCAATCGAAGAGTGGCTCCTTGTGTATCAACCAACCGAATCAGCCTGGCCTTGGCCTTGTGTGTATGAGCTTGACAATAAGTGAGAATCCAATGGTAGGGGTGAGGACTCCAGCACTGGAATCAAATTCTAGGCTGGGGGTTATAGTTTAGGTTTTTGGGCCACATCATTCTTCTGGATTTGTGACCCTTAACCTGCTCTGATTTTCACAGCAAGCCCAGAATGACTGGACTGTGACCCCTGGGCCCACCTCACCCTCCGTCTGTTGGTTCCTGTCCTCCCCTTGTGAGAGATAAACAGTAAATAGAAGTTAACTGTTACACGCTCAGAAAATCTGTGGTTGTCTCTGTATTTCATCAAAAGTAAAGTTTGACTCAATTTTTGTCAAGATACAGTTATTTTTAAGGATGGATGTATAAACATGTTGTATGCAAGTATATTCAAGGGCAAGACAGTGCACAATTTAAGAATCCAACAATAAGGAAAAGGATAAAGACACTGTGCACCTCCATCAAACTGCATCTATCAAATACGATCTTCAGCAATGGTTTAGCAACATGATGGTCAAGAACCACGAAGAGTCTGAGATTTTGTCCCTTTATAGGTTAACAAGTTGGTCATAATTGAGTGTTGTTGGCAGAAGATACATACTCCTGGGTCAGAGACAGAGGACTTCATTGTTCACAATAGCAGTAGCCAAAATATCAGGATTTTTTTTCCTTGCCAATTTCCTGAGACCCAATTCCCAAAGGGTGACATAAAGAGGTGTGGGTGATGCCTGAGTTGCCATCAACAGCGGGTTGCATTTTAGGAGGGGAATTCTGAGCTTAGGGAACCCACATCTTTTACAGTCAACAACGAGCACTCCTGCTTTTTGCTCCAGAGGGAGACACTATCACTATCCTCCAAGGAGGTAAGCAGACTTGACCTTTGCTCTGTCCTCCAAGGTTGTTTGATTTATGACTATCCTTGACCAGATTATCTAGGACAAGAATACAAAGTGCCTCTGTGCCCAAGATGAGCAGAAACACGAGAGGCTCATGGAGAATTATTTCCCAACAATGATAAAACACTGATGATACATGGTTTAGTGAAATAAAGCAAATGATAGAGCAGCATAACCTCATTTTTGTAAAATATTTAAATGTGTGTATACAGACATACAGAAAAGTATGGAAGAACATTCATCCAGCTATCAATAGAAGAGGTTTTTTTTTATTTTTTGTTATAAATTTAAACTTTTCCAATGAGCATAGATGACTTGTGAACTTAAAAACTTTACATTCAAAAAAGTGGCTCCCAGATGTCAATTTAATGATTGAGGGAGCCCCTAGAATTTCCGTGCTGACTTCCACGTGGGCATGTAAAACACAGTGTCTGATCACGTTTTAGAAGAGATAAATACACCCTTAATATTTTTACAAAAGACCTGCCTGTTGACACCACAGGTGAGGTGTTGTTGACAAGAGCCTTAAACAATACCTCCTTAAACAAGGCAAATCACGACCACATCAAAGCTGCCTGCGAGTTTTTATTTTCCGTGATGCCATATTACTTCCTGCCTGCCCGAGTAGCAAGTGTAACACAAGTGTATTAAAGGCCTCTCTCTCTTTACTCATTTTTGCCAAATACGACAGAAGTATTCAGAATCATTTTCATATTTATACTGGCTGCAGAGCATGAATCTAAATAGATTTCTCTAAAGTACATTTTTCTTTTTCCGCATGACTGTAAGTGTTATGAATTGCTTTATAGTAACCATTATGGTTTTCCATATTTTTTATGCTTAGTCTACACGACAAACTTCTGTTTGGTTTAATGGTTTGGATACACACACACACTCACACACACACGCACACACGCAAGCAGTTTCTCATATTGAAACAGGGATAACAATCTTACAAATTGTGGTTAGGATGGGAAAAAATATAGATAAAATTCTGTAGCATAGTGTCTGGCACATGAGTGTTACACAATTTCAAATTTTCTACAACAGCCAAACAGTATTTTATAATCAATAGAAAATAAATGCGAACTTTTAATTTTAAATTTCTTCAATGATTCCACAATTGACAGTTCAACTAATTTTCCAGATATTAGTAGAATATGTGTGTGTGTGTCCCAAATCATACACATACACACTCACATATTTATGACTTGAAAGTGTAAAAGGTATATTTTCTAATAGCTGCTACTTAAGAGCTATCAAACCTACTAAGAAAAGAGATCACCTTTTTATAAGTATTTCAACTTATGATGGTTATTTGCATAAGTTGATTGTTTTTTAATTGATTTCCTGGGATCAACCAGCACTTAATTAACTTAATCCATCATAGAAGAGGCATTAAGGAGAGAGCGTTTGTTGCCAAAAAACTAGCCTCTCTACCGCAATAGCCAAATTGAGACTCAGAAGCAGATTTGGGGGAGAATCAGGAAAGAACAGCTTTTGCACACCAGAAATTGACACATCGCTGTAAACTGACTATACTTCAATAAAAAAGAAGACAAATAAAAAAAAAGAAAAGAACTGCTTTATTGCTTTGCCAGGCAAAGAGGAGTCACAGGAGGCCAGTGCCTGAGAGACTGTGACCCTGTCTTGTGGGCGGGGTCCTGAGGTTTTACAGAAAAACTGGACAGAGCAGAAAGGCAACAACAATCAGGGCGTTTTCCGGGTGCTGTATTTTTCTTCATCTTGTGGAATCCAGCTGGCGTCACGGGGAAACTCCAGAGGGTCTGTTCATTCTTCTGAGGCTATCAGCCCGTGACCACCTTCCTGGAACATGGCTGAGTTAAAGGGTAATCTGCTCTGGGTCAAGAATGTACCGGGAGTGGAGAGTGTGATGGGAAGGCTGGGGGCTCTTAGCACAGAAGCAGTTGAGCGAGTGAAGCAGAGATGCGGGCTCGTCAGAGAAAAGAGAAAACAAGTGGCAAGAATCGAGTCAGAACGAATCAGCAAACAGCCTTAGCATCAGGGAAGCCGTTTTGTGTGTGAGTTTCCTACCCTTTCACGTTTGTCATTTTCCTGGGGCTCCCTCACAGTTTTGTTGAGTTTGTTTCGGTGGCAAATAGCGGAAACTCACTGCAAATTAGCTTAAGTGCCAAGTGGAATTTGTCGGAAGACACTGAGGTAATAGCTCCTGAAGTCAAAGAGAAGGACAAGTGACCCAGAAGTCGGGAGGGGCAAGAGTGAGGAAGGAGCCTCTAAAACCCCAGTTTGTGGGCTCTCCCTGTGCAGTCTCGTCACCCTCATCACTCAGCTCTCTTTTCCCATTCGCACTGTTTCTCGATTTCAATCCTCGGGAGAGAGGGGCTGAGTGGTCCAGCTTGGATCAGGTGTCCACAGCTGCTCCCATCACCTATGGCTGGAAAAGCAGGGTTTCATGATAGGACCACGGCTGCTGGGGCCCACGCCCATGTATGTGTATGTGTTTTTGTGTAGGCGTGCTTAGGTATGTGTGACTGGGGTGCTGTGGAGGAGGGAGTGGTTCTCAGAGATCTGTTACTGTCCTGACATCCCCAGATGTCTTCTCCACACAGTTTATGCTCTAGAGGGATAGAAAACTCCATTCGTCTTATAATAATATTGTTCCTAGATCACCTCCACTCTCTGGATTCTGGTAACTTGACCAGAAGTTGTGTAGGCGATACCTAAGCCCCCTTTTAGCAAAGCACACCA
Source organism: Camelus ferus (assembly GCF_009834535.1). NCBI lineage: Eukaryota > Metazoa > Chordata > Mammalia > Artiodactyla > Camelidae > Camelus > Camelus ferus. The sequence continues at coordinate 10,071,591 of NC_045706.1, forward strand.
ACAGCGCTTCCTCCAGCACCTGGGAGCCTGTCTCAATGGAAAATCCAGCTGGCCAGGGTGGGTGACAGATTCCACTCGGAAACACCTACTTCCTTTTGTAATGGGACTGCCAAGAATGAATCATGTTACAAATATGTCCTTTTAAAAGAATAATGCTGCCCTCTGACACCAACTTAATAGGTTCTTATCTCCTTGGGAAGTAAATTTTCTTCTTCTGTGCAGTTTCATGAATATTTGTGAGCCAAATGCCTACGATTGCCTGCCTTCTGTGCTGGGTCATCTTTGCTGCCGTCCACTCCCTGCAATTAACTAGTCACCTGCGTGCAATAGGCTGGAGGAGGTGGAGGGGACTTAGCCGTTGGCTGGGGGTCAGGGGCCCCAGTGTTGGCTCTGGGTCTGCCTTTATTGCTGATGGAGACTTGGAAACGTAGTATCAGCTGTCAGGACTTTTATTTTCTCATCTGTAAACTGGGATCAGAATCCCCTGTCTTACCCAAGGAGCTGGGAGAAGGCAGATGGAATAACAAGCGTGAACATACTTCAGACATCATACAGCTCTATGTAAATGTTAAATATATTCTCCATTTTAAAATCTGCCAACCTGTATCTCTTGGGTGGTTTAAACCACTTGCATCTGGGCTTCCAATCAGCCAGAGACTTTACTTTCTCTGGGTCCTGTGGCAGAGGTGCAAAATCTGTGAGTATTTTGTTTGAACTACTCTTTCATTTTAGAAACTGTGACATCTTCAGAGAAAATAAATATTCTGCAATACAGCTGTACCCCTACGCAAGTAATTAGGAGAACCCCAGAGGCAAAGTTACACATGAAACATCCCCAGAAGATTCACTTTTCCGCTGAACCATCCCGTAAAGACGATAATCACTCCTCACACTCCCCCCCCCCATTCCTCAAAGACACAAAATCCTTGCAGTGTTATCCAGGTTACTTATGTTTTGTTACAAATATAAATATTACTTAGTTATCTAGGCCCTTAAGATTTGATATTTAGACATATGGGGTCAGCACAAGTAATTTATCATTCAGAAAAGATAAATCATTTGTATTCCTGCAAAAAAGTAGCTTCAAACTTGTAAAACATCCTTTCCACTCTGAAGGTAATTCATACCTCTGGACCCTCAAAGGAAATTACAGTTTCTGGCCATGGGCTTGGGGGTCGTCAGTCAGTGATGAACCCATCCATCCAGGACCGGCCCATCTCATAGCGCACATGAATGATCACGCAAATCTGCTTCAAAGCTGGAATTCCAAAGACAAGATCATTGCAGCATCAACAGCTACAAAAGGGTTAAGGAGAAGGACCAGGAAGGCCATTTGCTGAGAGAGGAGGTGGCCACTGGTGACTCTGGAGACATCACTCTAATGCTGGCAGAATGACAAAGTGCAGAAGCCAGAATGCAAGGACTTTGGGCAGGTTCGGATGATGGGGAAATGGAAGCAGAGGTACCCATTTGCTTGCTAGATACATTAGCAGCGAAAGGAAGGAAAGGAATAGAACAGTGCCTCAAAGGAGGTGAGGCATCTATTTTCTTAGTTACTTCTTATAGTCAAAATGTGCCTGTGTCTCAAGGTCAAAGAGAAGGAGCGAATGAGATCCACCAGCTGTAAGCTGTGCAACCTTGGACAAGGTACCTGACTCTTCTGAACCTAAAAAGCTTCTGTAAAGTAAGGGTAATGATACTGCATATAGATACTCTTATTTTCCATTGGTAATGAGGTAATTCACGAATGCTTAGCTCCACCTAATACATAGTTCATTAAATGATCAATAAATAAGATGATGACTAACAAAGAGGAGGAGGAGGTGGAGGTGGAAGCAAAAGAGACAGTCAAAGTAGCAAAAGAAGAGGAAAGAGGAGAAGGAGATGGCATTGGAGGAGCTGGAAAGGACCCTCTGCAACCAAACGGAAAAAGGATGGATGACTGTGCAGAAAGAGAGACATTCTCTGGCAGAGAGTGGGTAGGAGTGGAGGCTCCTGAGGGACATTTCCAACTCCCTCAACAAAGGTTTGCTTTGAAACAGTAGCAAGGAGGGGACAATTAGGAGAGAAAGAAAAGGGTTCAGGATGGCCAATGTGAAATACACATGAAGACTCCACAAGAGGTGAACAAGTTGATTAGAGAGTGGCCACAAGAGTCCATTTGAAGGAAGAAGGGAAATCCAGGCTGGAAATGCAGGTTAGAGCACAGCAGAAGTTCAAGGGAGAGAGGAGAACGGAGTGGAGGTGAGGACGGTCTGTCTTTAACTTCCCTTTTTTGTCTTTTCTTTTTCTTCTTCCCTCCTTTCCCTTCCCTCCATCTCCATCCTTTCATTCCTTCTTTCCTTCTCCTTGAGGGGGTAAAGTTCTGGATTGTTTGTTCTTCACTGTTGTCTGCCTTCTGTGAAATTTAAAAGATTGATGTCCAATCTGTAGTTCTTGTGAACATTCTGAGCTTTTTGGAAGAAGGAGTCATATAAAGGGAAATAATAGCACTAATAAATGTTTAAAGTCTTGCAGTATTAACCTTATAATATGCAACCTGAAAATAGATCCCAGAGCCAGAGAAGCTTAGGTATCACAAAGAAAAATGTAAACTTAATTGGAAATCTCTCCAAGTCTCATATCTTCATGCACTATTTACTCTGTTTGAGGGCCTCCCTTGGGATCAGGTTATTAAAATGCCATCACTCTCCCTTTTTCAGGCTACTGAAGTAATATCATTTTTATCAAGCAAAGCATAAGATGAGAGTTAGAATTAAAAACATGACTTTACATGTCATCTAAAATATCATCGAATGAATTTACCCATCTACTGAGGAAATGTTTTGGTGAAAACCTGCTACATGCTAGTCATTGTGTATTTAATGAGAACATAAGCCTCACGGTTCCTACAATCATGGGTAGGCATAATCTTTAGAAGAAATTTCAATTCTGGACAACGTGATGAATTAACATAGCCAGACCCTACCTTGGAGAGTTTTAGGGAAAAAAGCAAAAGATATGTGGATCGATCCTAGCATTTAGCATCAAAACCACGAAAACCCATGGGAAGACAGAAGGTGGTTGAGTCCCTGTGTGGAAGGAAAATGGCAGCCCATGTCAGGAGAAGCCCAGGGCTGTAGGTGGGAGAGATGCTTGGGAGGGCTGGTGATTGTACCTTTTCTTTCTCTCACCTCGACCTTAGTGGACTCTTGACTTTTTGGCTTCAGTGGCAAATCACCTCCCCAGCCCAACACTCATCAGTGGTATTTAGGTGACACTGGGGATGCGCTGGAGCCCCTCTGTGGTGATAACAATTGTCGAGAGACTGGTCATCCCCTGAATCTATCTTTTTCACATCTCCCAACTCAAAGCCAAGAGGGATAGTCATTGGAAAAGAGTACTTTCCACGGTTCTCTGAGGGTTGAGTCCCTGGGGGGTGTGAAGGTGGGCAGAGAGGGTAGGAGCAGAAGCAAACTGGTAATGGTTGATTCCTCACTGCGGTACCAGGGTCGTGCTGCTCAGACCCCCTAGCTCACAGCCTATGTCTCTGTCTCTCCTTCAGGTACACGTAACCCTGTAGCAACTGAAATTCCCAAGGGAACGTGCACAGCCCGGGGGAAACAATGAGACCTCTGCAGAGCGCAGACACCCTGAAAGGCAGTACACTGAGAATCCTCCACTGGAGAATTTTAAGTAATTTTAAATATCTAATGATATTTAAGTAATATCATTAGAATGGGAAGGAGGGATTTTTTAAAACACGAAGTAAGAACAAGCAGTTGTGAGTAAGAAGAGATGAGAGATCCTGGACATGAAAAACTTAAGGGTAGAAGTGAAAAACTCAACAGAGGAGTTGAAATGCTGAGTGGACTCTTCCAAAGAAGAGAGACTCATTCAGGAGAGAGGAATGAGGTGTCGGAAGGGTGGGGGAGTAAAGGCATGAACACATTTTATTTCTGTTTAGATATGCAAAGACCCCCTGTTACCTCTCCCTCACAAAACAAAGCACAGCCAAGACAACCAATAAATACTCCAGGCGAGATCAACGGAACAGGGTAGGGCACTATGAGATGGATGAAAGGGTGTGCGTGGTCTTCTAAGGGATGAAACACCAATAAGGATACAGCAAATAACAGAGAAAATCTAATCCATAAATTACATGATAAAAATGATGCGTTTGGTAGAGGGAGAAGAGATGGGATGGAGACTGAAGTGGGAAGGGGCTGTGCCTTTATTTTTCTTTGAAATCGAAAATATATTCTCAAGTACATATAAAACTTGTACATCATTCAGACGGTGTCCCTTTGGATCAAATGAGCCTCCTCTGGGACCTAATTTCTGAAATCCATGTTCAATTTAGTAACAATCTCATCTCCAGTGGCTCCCCCTGAAAAATCTGACCATCCACACTCAGGTCATACTTCAGGCGCAATTGAATGTAAATTATAAAGACATTCTTGGGACATTCTTCCCATTAATTTTCTTTCCCAACCCTCTCCTGGACCATTAGATTTTGAATTACAGACCATCCTGGAGAAGTTTCCATGCTTCTGTTGTTTCTGAGCCGGGTTCATTGAACAAGCAGATGATTCAGAACCAGAATGATGTAACTTCCACTTTCATGACCACCCCCTTCCACCTCTCCTGTTGCCGCCCTTTTCTCCCACAATGGCTTTTATCACAGCTTTTCATCTGAGTTCAGCCCATTGGTCCTCCTCTAATTAGCCAAAAGTGTCTCATTATCAGCTCATGCCTGGTCAATTATCCGATTACCTGCAGTATCAATCAACAAGACATCTCCTCTGATTTAATTTATAGGCTCACAGCACTGAAACAGCATGGGGTCCTTTGCTGTCAGAGATGTATTACGGAGAGAGGATTTATTGCCCTCTCAGCGATATTTCCTTCATTGTTATCAGCTTCTCATTAGAGTTGGTTAAACCTCCATTGCGATGCACCCTATAGTCTGGGCTCCCACTTGGAAAGGTATTTTGTACCCCAGCGGGACTCGGGGATATCACCAGCCTCCAAGCCACAACTTCAGGAGTCACAAAGGAGAGCGCTCACCATAACAGACTGGGGAAGGATGGGGGAAGCTTGGAATCTCCTCTGTGCTTCGGGGTACCTGAGTGTAATGATGAGGTTCAGATGGATATTAACTAGGCCTTGAATTAGTGTTTCTTTACAAAGAGACTTGGTCAAATTTCTTGAGACCCACCATATTTGTTGTGGGGGCGGTAACTGGGTAGGATTGAATCTTAAAGGACAGGATTTTTCACAAACTGTGTTTCTTCATTTGGGCGAATTTCTCCTCGACTCAAGGTGATAGGAGCTTCTTTACCTGCGTATTCAGCTTGCATGGGGCACCTGATATACACAAGGGTCACATTAGGTATCGGGGATAGAGGCAAAATATCTTAGTTTGTTTACCTAAAACTTCGGGAAGAGGAAGGAGTTTGGGGGCAGAACATGACGATTTAAAGTTTGGCCACAGTGAGTTCAAAGTGTCTGTGGACCACCCAGATAGCTCCACCCCTTCCGTGTTCCTTTCCTTACGTTTGATATACCCCGTCTCTGTGCACCTCCACCGGACCCTCTGCTTGTGTTTCTCAGCACCCGCATCAGAAGATACACCCGCTTTCCTGTCTGTATTTTGGTTCTGACTTTCCAAGGGCGTGGTTTGTGTTTTTAAATCTCTCCAACAGCTGGTTCTGTTCTGAGTTCCTTCCACACTGTGATGACAACTCTCAGGAAGCTGGGGCAAGATGGCTTCCTGAGCACTTGGGTTCTCCACACTGGGCATCACACAACAGCAGGAGATGGGACCCTCTAGGACACTGTCCCCCTTCAGCCCCCAGATAGCCCCTTTCCCATGTGAGCCCAGTCCCTGTCCTCTATACAAATCCCTCCCAATTTTCATCCAGCTTTTCCCCAACATGGAACCCTCACAACCACATGATGCATTGGACTCTGACTACTATGGACCTCATTTTCTTGTGTTTTGTTTTTCTTGTAATAATATAGGTCTCACTAGAAGGACACCCCTGTCCCCGGGGGAACCAGGAGTGGGATCCCCTGCTCTGCCTGCTGGCTTCTTCCACCCTTTGATGGTTCCCTAGTCTCCTTATCTTGTCTGTGTCTCCCAGTCTCAGGCTAACTGTTCCACACTCCTTTACACATTTTGTTTTTACCAACAAAACATAAAGTCCAAAATATCTTCAGTGTGTTTACTTCTAGAAGATCTCTTACCAAATATATTATATATGTTTAATTCTTAACCTACAAATTCCACCGTTGTAATAAAACAAATTCTCTTCTCATCAAAATTACTCATAACTTTTGAATACACATGATCTCCTTTAATCTCCTTGACAACCCAGCCTTGTTGGTCTTACTGTTAGTTCCATTTACAATTTGAGAAACTCCGCCTCCGAGGGTATAATGGCTTTGCTTAAAGTCTCTGAACAGATAAGGGGTCAGAGTAAAACTAAAGCAGCAACAACCAAAACAAAAAATATTTGCTGAACGCCATCTATGGACCAGACATTATTTTAGGCACTTGAGATACATCAGTAAACAAAATAGATAATGTATAATATCAGTGAAAAGAGAATTTATTGTATTAAAATATTGACATTTATAGGTTAAGAATTAAATTTATGTAATGCATTTGATAAAAGATTTTCTATAACCCATTCTAGAGAGACAGACAACAAACACAAAGAAATTGCAGAGATATTTAGAAGGTAATAGGTAGCTTAGGGCAAGTACGAGGGAGTTGGCAGTATGAGGTGATGGAGGCAGACTGTAATTTCAATTAGGATGAGAGTGGGTCTCATCGAGAAGGTGATTTTGGAGCAAAATCTTGAATATCGAAAGGAAGAGCGTTCTAGGCAGAAGGGACAACAGGTGCCAGTCACCTAAGGTGGTACCATGGCTGCCATGTCCAATGGAGTGGGGAGACCAGCGGGCTGGAGCAGAGTGAGCAGGGAAGAAAGTTACAAGAGATGAAGTCGGAGAAGTAAGATGGGGGTGATGATCACACAAGGACTTGTGCCTCAGGCCTCTGAATCCAAGTCCGGATTATTTTTACCACTTAACCCAGAAGAAATCAGAAGGAGCACTCTGCATCAACAAACAGCTATTACAGCTAAGCGTGAAGATGGGAGCCAAGCTTTATCCTCGGTCATCTATTCATTCACATGAGAAAGTCTGAATGTCATCTGGATTCTGATTATTTCCATATCCCATTAGGTTAATGCAGTCTATGCACTAGTCACTTCTGGGTAACTTTTAATGAGCATGACCTAGAGTCGGCCTGGGTTTTCCCTATAGTGAAAACTCAATTTAAATCTTAAGGGAAAAGTAGGAAATATTTTGAAGTTTCTCCACCAGTCATTAGAATAGCTGTGGGGGAGCTTCACTTTTCTTCCCTGTGCCTTACTAGTCTGAACCAATTCCTTCCTACGTTGCAGAAGAGAGGGAAGGACGGTTTAACCGGAGTGGGAATTTGGGATGTCCCTGACCTTCGTTTGGATTTCATTTCCCCAGGGAAAGAATTTGGAGGCACAAAACTTGCTTTATCACGGTGATAACAAATTGGCAGGAAGATTCTAGCTCCTAATGACAGCTGGGATAGCATGATGTGCTTGTGTTTGTTGGAGAGAAATGTCTTTATGTGTGAGCCCTAAAGGGAGAGACAGATGCAAATTCACTCAGAGCGGACACCTGGGGAGAGTGGCTGCCTCCCAGCTGTAGTAAGTTTTACTTTGCTGCTGGGCAGCCCTCATCCAGCCACCACGCAGCAAGTCTTTAAATAAGTATTTGCACACTGGCCACAAGGAGCTGTCATCCTCTGTATTGACTTGGAAGTTTATGGCAATCTTAAAACCAGTGATCGCACACGAACTTTAAGTTTACGCCGTTGGAAAGAGAAGTTTATAGGACAAGGCACAGGCAGGAAGGGGATTTTTTTTTTAAGCTTACTCTTTAATAATGTATAAACATCATCCTATGTACAAGTATAAGCTTTTCTTCTGCAGGCATGGGCTTTGAGATCAGACATGAGTTCAAATCCCAGCTCCATCTTTATCGGTTAAAGAAGTCAGGATAGTGGTGACGTCTAAGAGCTGAAGGACTGGAAGGACCACAGGCACCTTTCTGGCAGTGATAGGAATGTTCTATCTGGGTCATAGTTGCGTGGTTTCCTGCCTATGTTTAAAGGCATTGAGTTGTGAGCTTAAGAATCCTATAACTTACATGATGGAAGTTGTATCTCAATTAGAAGAAAAAAAGGAGGGAGGAGGAGGTGGAGGAAAGAAACAGAATGAGCTTCTCAGGGCTGAAAGTGTTCAGGCAGAATATGGAAAAATACTAGGAATATTGTAAAGGTTTCTTTGCGCTAGCGTTAAAAGGTCCATGTTGGGTTCCTCACCTTGGTAAATATTTAGAGGACATTTGGATAGAGCTTCAGGAAGAAAGGTGTAAATGCTGGATGTTTTGTAATACAGAATGAGAGAGAGAGAGAGAGAGAGAGAGAGACTGAGCAGAAGGTTTCTATAATGGTCTAGAGATTTTTGTAACAGTCTAAAACAAAGTTTTTTAGCCTCCGTTTTATTACCATCTCAGGCCAGAGAATTCTTTGTCGTGCAGGGCTGATGTGCATTACAGGATGTTTAACAGCATCCCTGGCCTCCACCCATTAGATGCCAGTATCACCCCTGTAGTCATAACAGCCAAAAATGTCCCCAGGCATTTCCAAGTGCCACCTCACAAGGGATTGGGAGCAAATGGCCCTTGGCTGAGACCACTGGTCTAGAAGATCAGGAACTCCTAATTAACAGGAGGCAGTTGAGGAGGAGCACACTGGAATCACCAAAAGGGCCTTTAAAAACTGAAGATGCTCCCCTTCCACGCCAGACACCAAGGTCAGCCAGCTTAATTCTCAATCCCTTTCTCTATACCCCAGCTTTAGCCAATTAGATATAAACGGCAGCCTTTCTATAGGTGCTTTTCTCTTTTTTTCCCACTGAAATATAAACATGATGGCTGGAGCTTTAGCAGCCATCCTGCAACCATGAAATCAAAGTCAAGAGAACTCCAGATTCCTTGGTGCTGATGTTGTGAAGTGACTGGATCTAGTGCCAGCAACCACCCATCTGATACTTGGGGAGACTTTTCAACATGTAAAAGAAATAAGTAAGTAAGCCCCTTTTGGTCTACATCACTCTGGGTAGGATTTTTGTTCTTTGTAGTCAAAAGCATTTACACTTTCCTCCACGTGTCTCCTGTGCACTTGGCCACTTTCACCATGAGGATCACTGACTTGCGCCACAGCTACGGATAAGAATGTGCTATACGTCTCAGGAATGGAGAAAAGCTTGCTGTACTTTGAAGACTCCTAGCCTTAGCTGCACTCAGAATATCCTTGGAAATTAAAAAAATAATAATAATAATACCAATGCCTGGGTCCCACCCCAGACTAATTAACTCTGTATCACGTAGGTGAGATGCCGTTTCCATTGTGTTCAGCATCATCCTTCTCTCCAGGTGTATGGAGGGTACGAGCAGGGTGAGGATCCGGTCTCTGTGACAAGCTCACGTCCCATGTCCCCAGCCCCACTAGGCAATATGATGCCCTGCTGGTCCATGCGCTCCTTCTCAGCTGCCACATCTCCCTGTCTTCCCCCACTTACTGCACTGGTTGCATTCTCCTTAGTGGCAGGATAACATCTTCCTGTGTGTCCACCCCTGAGGGATTGTGTCTCTGACTCCATTCACCATCATTTCCTGCCATGCAGAACACAGCATCTCACTGAGAGTACGTGTTCAGAAACCAGGTACCAAAGTTTAGATCTTTCTTCACAACCACTGCTTTTAGCCCCAAAGAAAGATGCTCAAAAGGGAGCCTCTTGGCACCAGTGATGGTCCCATGAACCCTGACTACAGGGACCTTATTTCTGCATCCCAGTTGTGATGGCCTGACATCTCAGAAAGAGGGGCAGGAGAGCGTGATGGTTACAGGCAGGCATGTCGGCGTCCTGATGCGAACAGGAGACAGTGGTTAAGAGAAGAGGCCGTGAGATTGAGCGGCTCTGGTTTCAAATCCTTCCTTTTTGTCCTAGAACAAGTTACTTAACCCTTCTAACCCCCACATGCCAAAAAGGAATGGATTGCAGAAATAATGCATGTCAGGGCCAGGTATATGGCGAGTACCTCGGGCAACATTCCTCCCAAGGGCTGAAAATTGGATATTGATGATTACAATGAGTTGTGGTCCTCCAAGGGGTCACAGGACATAAACAGGCTATTTAGTGCATCCATGGGATTAAAATTTCATGGAGAGGGGCAGTTAGGAAAATGCTGTCTTAAAAGACTCTTTAAAGTGTGCGGGACAGTAGTGGGGAAAGGGCCCAGCACCACTGGATCAGAGCCTGTTGGCTGATGTGCAGCTTCATTTCCATGTCTCTGACACAGGGCCCTGCGTCCTGCTCCCTCCCGACGCCGGCAGGTCCCAGGAAGCACAACAGGGTGATGAGCGGGCTGTGTCGGCACCAGCTCTCACATCTCCCTTTGTTTCTTGTTTCACAAACCAGTGACCCACGAACCAGCAGAAAAAGCACTTACTTCAAACCTGATGGATTGTAGCTTTTCTAGGATTTATTTTCAGTCCTTCACCCACATCCTTCACTTCGTCTCCTATTAAGTTCTTTAGCTTGTACCCTTTCAATGGTTTTTCCCTCCTGAAACTTCTTTCGATTGTCCTTAAAATGGCCTTTAAGAAAACCCACAAGGATTTATTCCTCTCTTTGGGGAGGAATCCCCAGAGCTCTGTTAAATTAAGGAGATTCTTCAACTCTTATTTCTCCAGGAAGAGCAGGGAAGGTCTAGTGATTTTAGAAGTGCAAGCTCTCTCCAAAGCATGGCCTCCAGGAAATTACCTTGAGTCAGAAAAACAGAAGGAAAGCGGTACCAGAAAGTCAAGAAGGGTCATTATCACACCAGGCAAAACGCCAGCCTTTTCTTTGGTGGGAGTGCGTAGATTTAACACAGAGTTGCAAACCTGCTTTATCCAACAGAGCAATCAGGAGTGTGGCTTTCGGTTTTCACACTGATGTGTGGCTTCACGTCCCTGTTTGTGGCTTTTCTAATGCTTTTTCTTTGTACTTAATAAATCACATTTATCCAAACACCTTATCATCAACCAGGCTCTCACTCACCCCTGGCTGGGAAGATGCTAGCTCTCTTTCCTTGCTGATATTTTAAAATTCAGCCTTAATCACAGCAGTTCTTTCTTCCCATCTATATGGACACATGCAGAAAGAAGTAAAAAGTTTGCTTTTTCTTCCTCTAAGAAGAGCCTAAAGAGGTTGGTTAATTCGCTACCAAATTAGCCAAGACTGGATTTAAATTTTTGGTTTGGGAGGTGGCCCCCGTGCAAGAATATCTGTCTGTAAATTAAGGGGATAAATAAGAGTAAATGCAGCATGTTTAAACATTCAGAATGACAGAGTTCTCTTTGTCATTATTCCAACCAAAAACAAAAACAAAAAAAAAAGAAAAAGGAAGAGAGAAAAATGGTAGAACCATCACCCATCTGCTCTGTCCTAGTCCCAGAGATTGAAGCAGCAGATTAAATGTTAAATTCTGGAATGATGCAGTACGTCCTTTATTTTTTAACAAGCCATCTATGCAGTGCTCTGAGGATGCTCAGTCCTTAAAAAAAAGAAAAAAGCTACTATCGACTTAGCACCGCAGTGTGCACCGCCAGTGCTAGGCTCTCTGTTAAGCACTTTGTATGCATGGCCACATTGCACTGTAGCCTCATTGTATGTATAAATTCTGTTCTTACCTCCACTTTAAAGATGAGGAAACTGAAGTTTAGAGAGGTTAAGGACTGACTTGCAGGTAGCTGAGGGGTCAGTTCTTGCTTACAAAGTCATCACGTTACCGGGAAAAAGGAAAGGGAAAAAGGAAATAAGAATTACCTCGGTTCTTAGTCACCCGAAAAAAAAGAATTTTTGATGAGAGACTAAAAGCGTGATATAAGCAAGATTTTTATTAGTGAAGTAAAAAAAAAATAGTGAAAGATAATACACCCCCGAGAACTGGGAGCGGGCCACACCAAGAGAGGAAAAATGGCGCCATTCCTTTGCTTTTCCTGCTATTCTGTCCTGTCTTAGGGGCATTTTCGTGATTGATTGATTGATTGATTGAAAGCTCAGGTTCCCGGCGCTCTGGCACGCCCACCCCCTTTTGGGCAGGTTCATTGGGTCAAGTTATACCAGGGCCCCCTCCCATGCACAGCTGCAGGGCTGTGATTTTAACTGGCCTCCCTGACTGGCCCTCATTTAGAGAAAGCAAACATTTCTGGAGTCCCTTCCCCTGAATGCAGACACACTGCCGTTTTCTGGGTTGCTCCTTTCCCCGTCCTCTCCCCCTGCCCCGTGCTCATTTCTATCTAAACTACCTAACAATCATACCTCAAAGAGCTGGACTGCTACTAGTGGTTCATTATCAAAGGGCCAGGCTGATGGGGATGAGGGAACTGTCTCCTCTCTCTCCCGCCTCCCGCAGACCTCACCCGTTCGCTCTGCTTTGGCAGCCCGGCGGTGGCAGCGGCATAACCAGGGAGAAGCCACTGCAGCGCTCTCCAGACCAGGCAGGACCTTCAGAACATCCTGTCCTGGCTTTCACTTCTCAGATCCCCCTTCCTACCCTCCCCCAAGCTCCCGACTGCATACCATCCCACTTCCTCATTAGAAAATGGAGGTAATCAGGAAGGGACCCCCCTCTATCTGTGGCTCTGCACTTGCCAACGAATCCAGGCTGTTGTCACATGCAAGGTACCAGGACACAGTGGTGACTAGACTGTCCTTTGCTTTGCTTCTGGGAGCCACATGCCACATCCCAACCGTCATCTCATTCTGCGGATCCCACCTTAAAAATCCCCACTTTGCCCCCCGCCCCTCTCCATCCCAGGTCTGTAATTCAGGCACTCGTCCACTCTAGCCTGGACCACATCACACCCAGCACTCTGGAGTCCTCCTCTCCTTGTACGACCGGGTTATCTTTCTGCAACTCAGCTGTGGTCCCACCACTTCACTGCTGACACGCCACTGGCTCCTGGATGTCTAACTTCAGACCGTTAGCAGTGACAGCAATGCCGTTCACAACCTGGCCCTGGTGCACTCCATGCACCTCCCTCTGCAGCCCCAGGGGAGCACTTCGTGTCCTGGGCACGTGGGCTACTTCACACCCCCAGCCCTCGCCCACCTGTCCTTTTGCCTTGTTCTACTCCATTCTGTATTTGGTAACTTCTAATTCCTCCCTCAATACCCAGTTTACATTGGCTTCAGCAGATGAGAAGTGACTGTTAGGACTAAACTGATTTCCAGGAAGGGAAAAGGAGGCAACAAGCTTCACATGGACTGATGGATTTCAAAACAGCTTTCAACCCACACCACCTGAAATGGTGAGTTGATTCTCTGGGAGAGGAAGCATCTAGGGTAGCTATGGAGACACAATCCCAGTTCCTAGGAGGAACACTTTGATAATTGGAAGAAATCTCCCATCCTTCCACTAGATGGCGCATCTAAATTTATAAGGCAAACATCAGAACAAGCTTTCCGTAACTCAAAAGCGTGTATTACGCCTGCATTTTTTTAGAGTGATTACAGAATTTGTCACCCACCATTCACTGACATGTAAACACTAATCATGGGAATAAATATTCAGAATATAAATTCACATATACAGTCGGGTGTCAAGGATCCACAAGACCAGTATTAAAGATCTGAGCTAGAAGGAGGTTCCCTCTACTCCACCCATCAGCACCTGGGAGATACATTTCTTAGTCGCATAAACAAACAGCTCTCAGCCTGCAGATGCCCAAAGTTCAGCCAAATTTCTAACTAGTTATAAGCAAGCAAATAGGAATTAGAAATGGCTCTGCTTGACCCAATGATGAAGCAGATGAGTGTGACCTTGACATTCCTAGAGTCTCTTCTCTGATCCCTCCCTTCATTCTAAGAACAAAAGCATTTGTCTTTATGGAGGCCAGTAAACTCTCAAGCTGGGGCAAGCACAGCTATTTTTACTGCATATTAAATGATATTTATGGAATAACACTCATATGGTATTCCAAGACAAAAATCCTTTAAAGAGACTATTTTTTGGAAGGTGGAGATGCATATTTGACTCACACCCACGAATTCTGGTCTGATTTTATCTTATTCCCTCCGTGTTGTTTTAGTGCCCGCAGGGGTTTCATCTGAACTCACTCTTATCTTCAGCCTCAGCACAGAGCTGCACTACACAAATGTGAATGTCTCTTTACAATCACTTGAGGACAGAAAGGTGCCCCATTCCGTCTCTAAATGCAAACATATCCACTGTAGACACTTCACACATTAAATAAGCCAGGTTTGTAAACATCTGCCCTGAGACACTGGCAAGAGAGGAGCCTCCTGCAGTAAACAGATGATTGAAGGACATTCTCAGCCAAGTCATCAATTTTCTTTAGCCATTTCAGGGCTGGAGCTCACAGTGAGGTCAGTTCATCAACCAAGTTTTGCTTTCTGCCCCTGGAGGGTCACAAAGCTCAGCCATAGTATTACAGGGTAGCACTGTAAGTTAGTATTCAGCTATTAGTATTTGCAAATGGATGAATTATTCAAGTCACAGGTTAAAAAAACAAACTGTACATTTCCTGGGGGAGATGATGAGAGTCCCCCTTTTTGTGGGCTGGGGTATTTCTCATCCTTTGTTTCACGGTTGATTTGTGTGCCAGAGTTTAAAGAAACTATTGGATTTCATCAATATGACAAGAAATAACCAGATGATTTAGTCCATTTAGTCAACAACTGAGCAAAAAAAGTAAAAACCATTCTGTTGTGAGAGCTCAAAAATTAATAAACAATAACCTTACGTGACATTTTAAATCACAAAATGCTCTCAGACAGAGTATTTCTTTCCATCTCACAACAACTCTATTGAATGGGTTAGGTCGGGGTCATTTTACAGACGAAGGAATTGAAACTCAGAGATGCTAACTGACTTGAGTGAGTGGAAGGTGGAACCAAGACAAGATCTTCTGATCCCAAATCCAATGTCCATTCAGGTCACTGACCACTGGCTGTTTGATTAGTTTGGCCAGTGGGTCGGCTGATTTGATCAGTCAGTGTGCCTGCCCCGGGCAAGTAAATCAGTTCTCCCCTTGGCTCAGCCACTTACTGGCTGTTCGACCTTGAGCAAGTCATCAAAATATTGTCTAAGCCTCCAGTTTGCTGAAGTTGGGATAAAAAAATAAAGACAAAGTAAATACATTTCTTAGCTCTCAGGTGGCTGGAGGGTTCATTGTTGTCCCATCATCATTACATAACAGCAACAGCTACTGTTTGCTCCATTCGGACTGTGTCCCCATCACCGTTTTAGCCCTTGCTGTGGAATAACTCATTTCACTCTCAAAACACCTGGAAGTAAAGTAGGTACTACTATGGTTCCCATTTTACAGAGGTAGAAACTAAGGCTCAGTAAGTTACACAGCCAGTCAGTGGAGGAGGAAGGGTTAAGCCTCAGGAAGGTTGGATTCGGAGTCTGTGTCCTGCTGCATGGTAAGCACTTGGGCAAGTCTTACCAGTTTATCGGGAGAGGGCCTGTACCATTCTCACAGTCAATGCAAAGGGGGCAGAGAGTTCGTTTATCTGGAAAGATGAAAACTGTGGGGGCTTTGTGGAAGCTGAGCCCTCATCCAAGTA
Source organism: Camelus ferus (assembly GCF_009834535.1). Lineage (NCBI taxonomy): Eukaryota > Metazoa > Chordata > Mammalia > Artiodactyla > Camelidae > Camelus > Camelus ferus. The sequence continues at coordinate 10,087,331 of NC_045706.1, forward strand.
TGCCCAAGCCTGAAGCTTAAGGGCACAGTCAGTGTGATAGTTCCTGCCCCTGCTGCAAAGCCATGCAAGCAATTGGTTCATATCAAGCCGTTATTAAGAAGTTATTTTTGTAACAAAAATACTGTCTTCCTTTAATTTCTATGCAAATGCAAGGAAGCCAACACAAGTATAGTTTATTTAGAGATGTTCTTGTAGGGATTTAATTTATCTTTTTGAAGAAGCTACAAAAAGGAAAGGTACAAAGGAGGAGCCAGGCAACTTGGAAGTGCTCTGAGCTCCTGATAAAGGGCTGCTTCTCTCTCCCTTTGGATTCAGCACCAAATCCTCCTCTCACCTTGACCAAGGACGGAGCATACAACTCTGTGGAGGCCAGTGACACCTGGAGATGACATCCCCAGCATCCATCTACGTGATGCAGAGTTTCCGTAAAGTAAATCCCAGCATACGACTGGTTGCTCTGAGATATTAGAACAGTGACTGCAAACGACAGTGCTTGCCAGCGTTTTTCGAGTGCCCTGGAGTGGGGCTTGTTAAAACTAACAGGCAAAGAAATACTCACGCACAACGTTTGGAGAAGCAATACAGCAGAGAAGAAAGAACACTGTACTTGGGGAGTGAAAACCTGACCTGAGCCCAGCCCCAGACTTAGAGACTGTGCCCCCAGCATGACTCATTAGCTTCCTTGAGTCTGTTTCTCTCGGAAAACAGAAATCACTGGACTATTTCTTAGAGTTACTACTTATTTTGAAAAAAATGAAACAGAGGTCATGAAAATACTCGGCAAACTATAAAATACTGTTTGAATCACAAGCCATCTTTCATTCACCCTTCACAGAAAAGGAGTCACCTATGTGAAATGTCAGAACACCTGGAGGGAGCAGCACGTTGATGATTATACTAGTCCTGCTGTCCGTAGGCATCACCTAACTCTCATTATACTGGTCGGACCGTATACTTGGCATTGCAGTCAAGTTATGCCAGGCGAATTACAGTCAGAGGCGAATGTGTTGAGCAGAACATGGTGTGTTTTAATATTTACTGGGTAACAGATCTAAACTGGCAGCAAATGCCTAGAGGGGTTGATTTAGACTCTTATGAGACAGCAGTGTAAAGTGATTCAAAACCATTGTTGTTCTAGAAGAATACGTTGAATTTCGAACATTTGTTTCCTAATGGCTTTTGATTAAGGCCTGATCACTGTTGACTGTTTTTGATGCAAATCATTGGCTGCTTATAGGTAAAGCTGTGCTGTGCATCAACTTTGATAATAACTTGTCATTAAGGGACGAGACGCAGAATCAGGATCTCCTTGGATTCTCCTTTGAAGAGGCAAGGAGTCAGAATTTACCAAGAGCAGGTGGGCACTGTATGGTATTGATTCCTGCTCACGCACCAGCACGATTCTGGTGGGAGATCAGCTGTGCCCTCGCTGAAATACACACGGGCTGTGGAAATAAACATGCACGTGGGCGAACGTGGTCCATCGCAGATAAAAGATTTGTCAGCTTGCCTCTCGTGACCCAGCTGGTAGAAACATTCATGGCTGTTTAGAAGCTGTAAATTTACAAAAACCTTTTGTAGCTGGGAACTCCTGTTTATCCAGGCTGTGTGTTAAGTGGCCTATGAAACAGCTGAAGCATTGAGAAACATCCTTTCCTGACTCTAATTTGTACACAGTGGCCCTATTGGAAGCCCTCTTTATTATCTGAGGAATAAATCCATTGCAATACTCTAATAGACAAACAAATAAAAATACTATTTAGGTCCTGCAGGATAAACCAAATCCCACAGTGCCAGCCCCTGGGAAAAGTTTGGTTTGGAGGAAAGAATTTACTTCCTCAGTAATGGAACTGTTAAACAAAACCAACAACCAACCTTGTCAAACTTGTCTCCCTCCCCCTCAAATAAATTCACTGCAATGGAATTTTAAAAAGATCTTGGACAATTAGTAAGAATTTTGCAGACCATTGGAATAGACAGCTGAGAGCATCCCTTAGATTGGTCCCTATGCAATATAGCAAGTAGTGACAACAGTTACTCTCAGATTCTTCCAGCTCTGATGCTTCATGATCTTATGATCCCATAAGACGTAGGTCTACCTGTCAGGTGTACAGCCTCCTAAACCTATGGGATTTAGGACAAGTTTCACAAACTTAAATGCCTTAATGGGTCCAGGAGCAAGAGGAATGAATAGCTGATCAGATGGCAATTGTGGGGAACAAAGGAATACTTGTCCCTTCTAAAGGGGGTGTATGGGTTGAACTGTGCCCCCACCTCCATTTACATGTTGAAGTCCTGACCTCTGAGTGCCTAAAAATGTGACTTATTTGGAAATAGGCTTGTTGCAGATGTAATTAGTTAAGATGAGGTCGTACTAGGGTAGGGTGGGCTCCTAGTGCCATATGACTGGTTCCTTATAAAATGTGGAAATTTGGACACAGACGAGTACACAGGGAGAACACCATTTGAACAAAAAGGCAGAGATGAGAGTGATGGAATGCCCAAGATTTCTAGCGAACCACCAGAATTTGGGAGAGAGACATAGAACAGATTCTTCCTCACAGCCAACAGAAGGAACCAACCCTACCAATGTCCTGATCTCGGGCTTCCAGCCTTCAGAGCTGCAATAATAAATCTCCACTGTTTAAGCCACCCAGTTTGTGGAATTTGGTTATGGCCGCCCCCGGGAACTAACACAGGTGACGAAATCCACTAAGCCCCAGCCCAATGTTGTCATGGGAGACATGCCAGTGCACTTCTTCCCATTTTCTAAGAGAAGCCAGAATTGTGGATTTTGTCCTATATAAAATCTCCCAATTTAAAAATGCTGGCAACCAACACAGAAGACTCAAACACACTGTGAAGGCGAAATACAACTGGTTTGTAAGTTACCAGTTGGAAACTTCTGCTTTAAGGATTGCTAAATCTACCCCAAATTATACTTTCCAAGATAATTTTAAGTATCTTGGCATTCTCATCTATGCCTACTTTGAATTAAGGCCCGAGGAGGTCCCCAATTCAATGCTCATGGGTTATATGATAAGCTAACACATAGAACCAAAATCATTTCTTTCTTGAGCTCAAATTAGTTGGTTAGATTCATTTACTGATTCTCGAACGTCTGAGCATGGAAATCCCTTCTTCAAAATTAATCCATGAACCTCAAAAACAAAAGTGGAATCTTAGTGGTATATATTATTTCACGTGTTTAAACTTATAACATTATTTATTATATAAGTGAGTTACAAGATAAAAAGACTTTTTGACTAACAAAATAATCTGATACTAGGATTTGTATAATCCTATCAAATGTCATCATCCAATTATTTTCTGTACTTGGTTTTGGCTTATAGTTTTGAAAAAATCCATGGTTCATGCAGATGAAGTGGTTGCAAAAGATAACAAAAGCATAAATACCTCGTTTGAAATCTTTGGATTGTCTTCAGTTTAACTTATTACAAAGCATGAAGAAGAATAACAGGAGATTTTTACTGCTCACCCAGTATCTCACAGTCAGAAATCAAAGAGAAGCACAGGACTTTTCCCTCCAGGAAATGAGTGAGTGTCGCTTTGTTCCAATAAAATTTTGTCTATAAACAACGAAATCTGAATTTCAATAAATTTCCTATGTCATGTTATTCCTCTAGCTCACAGGCTGTGCAAAAACAAGTGAGGGGCTGTGGTTTGCAGGCTGCTGCCCTAGCGGTATCCACTACAAATTATTAAAAATATATAATTTGCAAACTAAAAAAGTGGAAGATGGAACAACATAAATTCTCAATCCATCTCAAAGAAGCTTAGGAGGGAGAGAAAGGAGAACATAGGACAAATGGGACAAAGAGCACCGAGTAAGATGGTAGATTTAAGCGCAAATATGTTAGCAAGTACATTAAATCTAAGTGGACGAAATGACCTGCTTAAAAGAAAAAGATTAGCAGACTAGAAAAGGAGAAAAGCCCAGAGACTAGGGACACACATAAAATATTAGTTTATGAAAAGGACGAAAACAAAAGATACACCGTTCTTTTTTACGCCCTGTTACACACTATAAAATGAAAGCTATATTCATATCAGCTAAGGCATACTTTAAGGCAAAAAGTTTCACAGAGAATAAAGGGAGACATTCCATCACATTCTGTTTCAAGGCATCGGGGAGATATAACTATTCGTATTTTGCACATACCCAAATAGGATGGACTTACGAACCATAGAGCAAAACCTGACAGAGCCACAGAGCAAAAGACGGACCCACAATCACAGGGGAGAACTGAACATAACTCTCTTGGTTACCAACGGAGCAAGCAAACCAAAACTCAGAAAAGATTTAGAAGGCTTCAAAAACTTCATCAGAAAACAAGATTGAGGTACACATTTAGAACATTGCACGGAAGAAGTGCAGAATACATACTCCTTTCAAGTACACACGAACATCACTAAAAACGAAAACAAACAAAAAATAAGCTGCACCATTAAGCAAATCTCTACCAATTTCAAATAACTGCAATCGTTGCCCGTGCCCTCTGATCATAATGCAATTAATCCGTAACTCTATAAATCAACTATAAATTAGATAATTATAAACTCTGCAGGTTTGAAAATTTAAAAATATACTTCTAAATAACCCATGCGTTAAGAAGAAAGCCCAATAAAAATTACAACCTATTTTGAATTGTATAAAAATTAAAAATGCAGATTTTGCAGATACTAATATATATATGTATATATATAAAAAATAAACAACAAGTTTATACTGTATAGCACAGGGAACTATATTCAATCTCTTATAGTAACTTATGATTAAAAAGAATATGAAAACAAATATATGTATGTTCCTATGTGACTGAAGCGTTGTGCTGTACACCAGAAATTGACACATTATAAGCTGACTATACTTCAATAAAAATTTTTTAAAATGCATGTAAAATTTGTAGGATACAGCTAATACCATGCTGAGGGAATTTCAAAGCCCTAAACACAGATATCATTAAAAAAAAAAGGAGAAAACTTGAAAACTGATCAATTAAATATCCATCTCAGTAAGTTATTTTTAAGAACCAAAAAATGAAACCTGAGGAAGTATTATATATAGAAGCATTTATAGATATGTGTATATACATGGTTTACAGACACATCTATGTTTTCTTGCTCTTCGAGCTGGAAGAGCCTAGAAGTAATGGCACCCCAGTAGCAGAAGGCAACCAAACGTTGGTTTTTAATACCATTCCCCCCAAAAAAGGAAGCAAGGCTTCTTTGAGAAATGCTGATTCTAGAACCAAGGCAATGAATACGCAAGATGAGCTTGGAACACCTTGCAATGCCAAAATGTAAGGAAGAGCTTAAAAAACACCCCAACCAAACTCATAATGATGCAGTATGTCAAAGGGACACGGGGGTCTTTGAAAGAGCTCTCAATGGCCAGAGTTAGAACAATCTGAGCAATAAAGTAAACTAGTATTAGGTCATAGCCCAAAGCTTTAAGTAACTATCCAGCAGTCCATGTTGATAGAGGTAAATGATTGAATAAATGGATACATAAGAGAGAATTTATTCCTTCTTTCCAAAGCAGAGACTGGAAAGTAGAAAGGAGTAACTTAACAGTGGAGGAACCGGGTAAAATTTCCCTAGCCAGGTGACAAGGTCAACATCAACAGTGATAAATCATGTTGATGGTTTGTACCTTTGACAATGACGTAATGAAAATGGCACTTCACCTCCGTGGTCTTCATCCACTGAGGCTTCCACCTCCACGCAGAACTTCCAGAGTGCCCACGAAAGGGAGGGCATCGAGACATCCTTCCCCTTCAATGTCTCAGATTGGAAGTGACACCTGCTATACCCTCAGGGTCCATTAGCCCAAAATAGCCACGAGGTCCCAACCTAACGACACAGGAAGGGGGTGCTGCCAGGGAGCTCATGAGGAATCTGGCAAATGGTACTGCTTCTGCATCTTTGGGTTTAGGAAACAGGAGGAGTGGATCTTGTGTGTGACCATCTTATAAAACTAGCACATTCAAGCCAAGTACAATAAGTTTAAATATTTATGGCTTCAGGTCTCTCTGGGGAACAACACTAAATCAGACTGATAGATTTCTTTAATCCACCAGGCTGCAAAATTTTTGCCTCTTCACTTCATAATCTCCTGGCAATGATGTATGTCTTGCCACCAAGTAACAGTCGCCTGCAGGGGTGTATTACTAATGATGTAATTTGGAGCTTAAATTTTTATTCAAATTCTTACATATCTATGCTCCAGTATTTTCCAGAGAGACCCTGATAAGTCTGAAATAGGATTTATTTTCTTTGAGACAAAAATCCAGTTTTAAAACTGGAGTCTGATCCTAAAAAAAAAAAATGTGTATTGTCAATCAGCAAAAAGCAAACACTCTCATATTTCTGTAAGTTGCACTTTAATGTTTGAGAGTCATTAGGTAGCTAAAATTGAGTGCATGCAACACCTTCAAAAAAAATGATTGACCTTCTTCCCTCCTCTTCCTTCATCCTTTTCTTCTGGAGTAATTAAGTCTAAAAGTCCATGGGGTCAGGGGATCACACGAGGAAGGGAGAGAGTGAGAGAGAGCCTGGGACCATGTGAGGAAGGTGAACTGAGCAAGGCTGGTGGCTGCCTGGAGGTGGGAGGGGCCATCGTGGGGAAGACCGAAGGCCAGGAACCCCAGCTCTGTCCTGAACAGCTCCGTGGTCATGGGCAAGATGCTCTGTCTGAGCCTCAGCTTCCCTGACAATAAAATAAGAGACTGGCCTAGATGGCACTATTCGCATTCTGTCAATGGCACCTCGAGAGCCACAGAGAGTGTCAGAGGGAAAACCAGGGCAGATTTCCAGCCCCCTACAACTTTGCCCCTACAAAGACGCTCCTTTGTCTTCTGTCCTGTGATTCGGATGGGTCTCCACATGTGATTTTGTTTGACATAAGCTTCCTTTGGCTAAAAACAAATGAAATAAAATTTGAATATCTACATTTTAAAAACCAGCTGGCATGATCACTTTACCCCTGGGGCTCTTCCTCTGACATTTTGCCTGGAATACGTGTGAACTCTCAGTGAACCCTGCTGGGACTTAAGTAAGAAAAGCAGAAGTGCCTGGGACACCGAACAGGCTTTCTCTCCACACACCAGGAAAATCACAGCCAAGTGCACTGCAGGTCCACACCAGCAGTGTGCGCTCACACACCCACGCAGGCAAACACCATTCACCCTCGTGAGGGAGGGGTGCCAAAGGAGCAGAGCAGCTTAGCTGAAGCCATTGACAGGAAGACAGAAAATCTAACGCGTTGTCCAATCCTTTATTCTCGTCACCAGTCCTGAGCTGGTGCAAGCTTCAAGGTCTCCTGTGAGTGCGGTCACACTGCTGTCACACGCTCCCCTCCCCCCCTTGATTACCAGCCTTTTCTCTCCTGGAGCCTCTTCCACTTTCTGACACTTTGACTTTGTTTCTCCTCTCCATCCTTAGCTCAGGTTACATCTCTCGCTTCTGCTCCTGTGTTATCTGTCCCTGAGCTCTGGATTTCCCAGCATTTCTGTGTGGTCGAGTAGAATCTGCCCCAGCCTGCATTCTTCCTGCGTTAGCTGTTCTGGGTCGTTGTTGTTCTACAGAACTTCATTCATTACCTTTATGGACCAGTGTTTATCAGTCCTCCAGAAAGTCTTGTCAATGAGGCTGGAAGATAATTGGACTGGGGGCAATTCTCTTATTTTCACCTCCCAGGGAGAGGGGTACTTCTGCTTCTTGGAGTACCTCTAGACCGCAGGACGGACGGACACACACACACACACACACACACACACACACACACACAGAGTAATTCCAAAATCTTCCCTCTGAGAAGAGCAGTGGTCCATTCACTTTAATTCTTTATTTCTCTGCCATATGGGTCACATTCAGAGTGGAATGGGCAAAGAGTAGTTTTTAGCTCATTTGTGTTCTTTTGTTGGAAGATACCTTCTTGTTGCCAAGACAATATTTTGTCAGGTTATATAAGAATTGCAGACAGTGCAAATTCACTTTCAAGATTAACCAACTGAATATGGATTTATTCTGGTGTCTTGTACTTTAAGATGCTTTTTCGCTTGGGGAGTTTATTGAAGAGTTCACACTCAGTCATCTCGCTTCACAGGGAAGTTCCATATTTAATCTTGATGAATTGATCCTCTTATCAACAAAAAAGTCCCTCTTTTCATATTTGCTAATATTTTTTTTTTGCTCTGCTTAATCTGATATTAACATAACCACACAAGCTTTCTTTGACTTAGTGTTGGCATAACATGTTTCCCCAACTTTCTAAAAGTAATTGAAATGTGCTTATTGTAAACAACATACAGAGGAGTCTTTTATTTTTTAATCCATTTGAAATCTCTATTTTTTTTTAACCTGGAGTGTTTAGTCCATTTGCGTTTAATGTAATTATTGATATGATTAGGGTTAAGTCTCTTGTCTTAGTATGTGTTTTAATATGTATATAATTTATTTGTACATGGAAGTTTAAAATTAAGCTTTACTGTAAACTTCACATTAAGTTTATAGTAAAACTTCATGTTAAGTTTACAGTAAAACTTCACATTATCAGGCCTTGAAAAACCACAAAATCTGAGAGTTAAAAATGACCTTTAAGATCATCTAGTGTTACTCCAGTGGGCAGGAGAGTCGTATAAGGATATGTCAAAATTTACCATGGAAGTAACTGATCATCTGACCAATAGTTCTCAGAAATCATGAGAATTCACTCGGTTCTTTTCTTCGAGGTTCTTCCTGGAGACTGCAAATATCACAACACACCGTCTCCCACAGTCTCTAATTTGAGTAAAAGACAATTACTTTCTCCACAGCCTCCCATCCTTTCCTCATCCTTACTTATGATTTAAAAATAACTAAATAAACCTCAATGCATTCTGCAGCTTCTGTGTGCAGACATGATGAGGGGCAAAGGGGAGGAGACTCAAGGATGTTGAGATGGGTGAGAAGTTTCAGCCTAAAGGAACTCTTAACTTTTGTTGTATCAGACACTTGACATATTGGGTCCAACTTCTTTCTCTGGGTTGAGCTTATTTTTTTTTTTCTTTTGAACAAGAAAAGAGGAGGGAATTCCATGACACCAGAAGACCCCAGAGAACTACCAAAAGGATTATTCTATTGCCCTTTTCTTCTCGATAAAAACAATAGACATGAATTTCTAGAGACATCTGCACAGGCTTCAGCCCTCTGAGAGGGAGGTAAATTTACTCACATGTCCCAGCAGAACTGGACTTCCTTTTTTAGTGGATGGACAGAGCGTCAGGGTGCTACTGGACAGTATGACACACAGGACACACTATTACCTCATCTGAGACAAATGAAAGGCAGATGCTGCTCCATCTTTCCCAGCAAACATCTAGCTTTGGGGCAAAGCTTTCTCCTAGGGACTTTGCAAGCGTCACGTGTTTTATTTGGTTCACGAATGAGAAATGTGTACTTCAGAGCAAGGTGGACACAGGTGGGGGCCCGACGGCACTTACTTGAGAACTATACAAAAGTCACAAGTTACTGCTTCAATTTCTCTCTCATTAGAAAGGAAAACTCATCAATTTTACGATGCGTATCAAGAGACCTATAAAGTGGATTGCCCATGGTCTCCTGGATTCACATTCATTTTAACAGAAATGGGGACTCCCAGCCTTGTCATTGCTGGGACAAGTCACTCCCCTTTCCACTGGCTTTGGCCCTCAGGCTTTCGGTGACGCTGGAAGAGAACGTGGGCTTTACGGTTCCGAGGTTCAAGTCGCAGCTACAAGAGTAAGCATGCACGCAAGTCCTTTCATGTTGACAGGCGAGGGCAGCGGTGGGCCACCCCTTGATCCCCTGTGATAACTGCACGGACCCCCTGGTAACTTCCGAAAACATTTCACTGATGGGCCAGTGGGGCCCAGGGCCCGGGACGTCCGAGCTGCTGGCGACAGGACCCGTCTGCAGAGCCCTAGCGCACCACGCGTGCAAAAAGATCGGCCTGTCCTTTGCTTCCTGCTGGTGGACGTTTGTCATTTCCTCTGCTACTTGGGTGCTGTTTCTTTCCCCCTTCTGCAAGTCCCAGATCTCCGATTTCTTAAGGATTAAAAAGCTGACCTAACAAATGCCAGATTGCCTAGAGTGTTTCTACCATGGAATCATAAACAGAGTTTTACTTCTCCGAGGACTTTCAAGAGCTGGAACCTTCTAGATCATGCAGACTTGAGCCCTTTAAGTGCAGGGATAAGGTCTTGCTGGGACATGCATCCTTCACGATCCACCTTGCATAAGGTTGATGCTCACAACAAGTTTTCAGAATTTAGTCCCACAATCCCACTTGATAAAGAAGGATACTGGGGCTCAAAAGATCAGTGATGGCAAATCACATTCAGGGTCTTCCCTGGTAGGTCTGATTTTGTTCCAAGACTCAGCTGAAGTTCCATAGCCTCTGAGAAGTCTCTCTAGTGCCCCCAGGTCTACAGCTTCTCCCACAAGAGGAGCTTTGCAGCTTCTCCTGGAAGGAAGGTTTTTGGCCCTAAAATGCAACATTTGCTAAGCTGATGTTTACCATTCCTTCTTGTCTTTTGCGACAGTCTTTTCTCCTTCCTGCTAATTCAGCCAATTCTCATTACAAGGGAACACTAGAGGGGGAGGTGTAGCTCAGTGGCAGAGCACATGCTTAGCATGCACAAGGTCCTGGCTTCAATCCCCAGTACCTCCATTAAAAAATAATAATAATAAATATTTTAGAAGATAAATTTTAAAAAAATCAAGGACCTCCCCCCCACCAAAAAGAACAAACAAAAAAAGGGAACACTGACTCTCTGCCCCCATTTCATTTTTTTGACCTCTCACCACCTTCCTTTTTGTGCCACGTGCTGACAATTATGCTCCCAGGCCAGGGGTTCCTGTCCCTTCTGGAACAAAGGGTGGGCTGCCTTCTTGTCCACAACAAGCCTTTTGTTCAGATTTGTTCCTCTAGAGCTGGCATCTCTCTTAAGCAATCTCTGTGTCTCTCATTCCCTGCTGGCTGGCTTGTCACACCCATCAGCTCAAGCCTCTTATCGACCTTCGTGTTTGCTTTCCCACAACATAGTTCTTTGCTCTCACTCTGTCCCAGCACAGCAAACCGGCTGCTCTTGGGTGAGCTTGATTCTCCCCTGCTCTGCTTCTCTGTGAGGCCAGGGACTGTCTGGGCAGAAAGCTTCATGTCTTAAAGCAGAAATTTTCCAGCACAGCTCGGTTGGCATGTTGAGCAGGGTCATCCGTCATGCAGAGTTGTCCTGCACATCATAGGATAGTTAGCTACATCCGTGGTCCAAACACTCTGGATACCAGGAGCATCCGCCCACCAGACATTGCAGCTGTCTCTGGGGGACAGATTTGCTCCTGGATGAAGACAGCTGCTGGAATGGAACAAGTAAGCTGTTCATTAAGCCCAAACACAGAAGACAGGGCTCTGTGACCTTCTACCTGTGTGGCGATGGCTGGGAACTAACCATCAGAGTCGTGTCAGAAGAGTAAGATGGAAGCTGTCCATGTGGAAATGCCAGTGTATCTTCTTGAAAACTGAAAAAAAATCTTCTGTTAGTTTCTCAGCACACACAGAAGCTTGGTGAAGAAGAGGGCCTGACTCTGTGGAATAATAATAAGCTCTTGCGTCTAAGTGGAGCTTTAGAGTTTAATACAGCTTTCCAGGTGCATCAGCTCACTTGGCAGGGCTCTTCTTCGAGTACTGAAGGGAAAATGAAGATGATGGTTCTACCGCTTTGTTAAAACCATCCTCTGGAAACTGAATTCAGCAGGTTTTAAAAACTTCTGCACTGGATTGACTTTCTTGCTAGACAAGTGAAGGGCAGAGACCTGTTTTCTTTCATCGTAAATGAATCAGGATAGAAGTAAGTTCCTGAAACGTTTGCAAACTCTGGTCAGATCCTGATTGTTTCGCACCCTCTCTCCTTTTTCCTACCCCAAATGGGAAAAATAACTTAGTTACCTTTCGTTGGTGGAAAAAAAAATCCCCTTAGCAGAGCACGAGCAGGAAGTGGTTTTTGCAATTCAAGAAGTTGCTTGGTAAGCATCTTGTATCCTTAAGGCCTCTTGGTAATCAGTGTACAAAACAGCAAGTGTCCCAGCAAGCAGCCTGCCACTTCCAGAGCTCTCTTAGTACAGCCTAGGTTTCTTGACCTTACAAGCTCATCACTGATGTCCAGTAGCATTCTCATGTGTTCTCTTCCCCACTGCTTTCGACTACCTTAATCAGACTAAGGGATGGGCTTTATTTAACACTTCTCACCCAGGAGGGGATGTGTATCACTACCATCTGTGCTATGAAATGGCCTTGCCTTTGCCCACGGGTCCCATCTGCTACATACCCTAGAGCATCGGTGAGAAGATGGACCAGCCCTTCCCAGAGAGCTGTGTGCTATCAGGTTCCCTCTGATCATAGGAGGTGTGCCTTTGGGGGAAATGGCTTGATTTTCACTATGAGTTGGTGGAGGTCACAAGCTGAATCATAAAATGAGTCTCTGCTAGGTTCAAAACTATGCTTGGAAAAATTTGTTTTAATCAGCCATGTAAATTTAAATTTTATTTTATTTTTATTGGCCATGTAATTTTGATGGGCCTAGACTTAGCACCTGTAATTTGGAACTTGGCAAATAAAGTTGGGTTGATTGGTACAGAGACAGGGACACTCAAGAGAAGTTGTTAAAAGTGTGTCGGGGGTTATATGAAGGATGTGAGAACCTGGAAGCTGAACAGATCTGCCCACGATGGGGCTCATCTTCCTGACATGGTGAGCACTGGATGTTTTTACCTATAACCAGGGGCACTGGGACTGCAATGAAAATTCCGTCTGTAGATCCTCAATTTATTCCCGCAGATTCTGGCTGCCCCAGAGGGTCTAGTCAACAACTAGCAGGGCAGAAGGACCCATCCCAACCGTCTGATGGAACTATGGACACCATGATCACCTAGAGTGAACTCTGGGTGGCATGTGACGTAACTGTCAGAACCAACTTTTGGAATCTGCAAACATTTTCAGCCTTAAATTCCAGAAATAATTCTTAAACTCCTTGGATGCCTGAGGAATTGGTCGTGAATCCACTTCTTTCTTTTTAACAAACTGAATTCCCTGAAACCAGCTGTCCTAACATACAATTAATTTTCATTTCCTTTATTGCGTCTTCAACCAAGTGGTTGTGAGAAGACAGAATAACCAACAATCCAGGAAGTTCCTCCAGATGGTCTTCAAGCTACAATGACCCCAGGCCCCAAGCCACTGCTGATGTATCAGGGACAATCACATCACAGACAGATATCTACTTAAAATTGACTCGTCAGGGAGGCAACAGGGTTTAGGGACAGAGGGAATCGATGCTGAGAGATCACAAAGATGCTGAACTCCAAACAAATGGTAAGTGAGCTGCTGCTTTCTTTGTACTTTAGTCCAATATGAAGGGAAGAGGGGTCCTGGTGCTTCTTGAAGAAATTACTTCTCGTCAGAGCTTTCCATCAATCATGCTGCCTGCAGTCCGAAGCTGGGCTGCAGCGGAGGAGTAAAACGTCCACCTGAAATGCAGAGAAACTTACAACTTGGGAACGTGCCCTTGGAGCTATGATGCCAAACACAATCATCTCTCACATTTACAAAGCCTTGTTCAGTTTGCAGACAGCACTCTGGAACACTCCATCATTTGAAATGGAATCTGGGGAGCTGGGTTTGATGGAGCCGCAGCAAATGAATGGACATCCACAAAGGGGGATTGTGTGGGCTCTGATTCTCTGAGCGGGGTTGCAGACAGCCAAGGCATCTGGAAGGCGGATGGACTAGACTCATTAGTGGCTTCTCCTCCAAGGTGCAGTGTAAGAGTGATCTGCCTGTTATTTCTGTCACTTAGTTTTTAGCTAAAAAAGGCTTTTCGCAGGGCAGGAGCTGGTACTTCACTGCGTGGCTTTGTGAGACCACTAGGTGAGTGGGGAGCAGCTGCAACCTGGAGCAGCTGCTGGAAGTCCCAAGAAATCCCGTGGCCCTGAAAGTAAAGGGTGCCCACAGATGGAACCTAAACACAGTTGGAGCCAAATGCTGGCTGCCATGTGTGTGTTTTTACACAGATTCAGGAGCTGATTCAGTGTGAGTCTTCATCACTAAGAGAGCACAGCCCGCTTCCCACCCACACGACATGTGGTCTGCAGTCTGTGGTGGGGGACATGTTCTTCTAAAGCAAGTGGGAAGCACCGGCCGGCGTGTTAGACCTGGGTGGTGAGACAGGCCTGATGTGGCTGCCAGGGACTCAGTGGGTGCCTTTCTTCACCAGCAGAAATGCAGTGTCCCCAAAGCATAGGACATTCACCCACCAGCAGCAGCCACCCTGCAGGGCATTTAGCCTAGCCTCCTGAATCTTCTTTTAAAAAGATGTGGGGCAGGGGGAGGGCACAGAAAAAGAGAGCAGGTACCATAAGGCTGTCTTCTCTTCTTCTCTAATTTTATAGATAAATATATATTTATCTGCTCTTATTCTGTTTTATCATACAACTAAAGGAAGCTCACCATGGAAAAGTTTAAAAAAATCCAGAAAAGTCAAAATGGAAGAATTGTTCTGCTGCTCCCTATAGAAAACACAGGTGGATTTCCTTCCTGGCTTTTCTCTATATGTATATTTATATATTTCAGAAATGCTCTCCTAGGACACGTGCTCACTTAACCCTGCTCTTTACAGCTTATAAGTCTTGAGCGTCTCCCCAAGTCATCAACTTGAATGACTAGTGTTAGAGTGGATGTCACATAATGCACAAAGCTGGATGGAATTTTGAGAGATTAATTTCTGTTTCTCTTCCCTGTATTTTTCCTTCCTTTCCTCCCTGCCCTGGTCCCGCTCCTTAAAGCAAAGAGTAAGCTCTATGTTTCCTCATCCCAGGAAGAGTCTACAGTCAGATGGAAAGACGTTGCCATCAAAATGTCTCCTGTCCTGGAACTTGTTTCTAAAAGTCCGAGCCCGCTGAAGGGAGTAGGTGAGGTGAGTCTGAGGGACACATCAGGCGAAAGGAGAGTCTGGGGGAGAGCCATGGAGAGAGGAGGGGGTGGGTATTAAGAGGCCTCTGGGACCTGTGGGAGCAGAGCCGGAGGAAGTAGCAGAGCTGAAAGGAAATGGTTTGATGATGTGTCCAGAAAGACAGGATCCAGGGACAGGCTCCCAGCATCAGCAGAGACCTCATCCCAGGGTGGACTAGGGTCAGTCAGGAGCCTCCCCACTCCAGGGGGCCTGTGTTCAGGGCTGAGGGTGCTCAGTGGTCACTGCTGTGAAAAGACGACTGTAATTACAGCCGCCA
The DNA here is from genome assembly GCF_009834535.1 of Camelus ferus. Classification (NCBI taxonomy): domain Eukaryota; kingdom Metazoa; phylum Chordata; class Mammalia; order Artiodactyla; family Camelidae; genus Camelus; species Camelus ferus. The sequence continues at coordinate 10,102,655 of NC_045706.1, forward strand.
CCCTCCCGTCACCTCCCCCAGCCATGGCACTGAAGACCATCCAGAGCTTCGTCATGACCAGGAGGCAGGGTGGATGGAGACTTGGAAACAACTGAGGGCCCTGAATCCAAAATTTAGGTTGCATTAGAGTCAATAAAGGAAATGAGAATTCTTGCAGAGCTGGGCTAAGAAAGTAGAGTCAGGCTCGCCCTGTGTACTTAACGCTCCCATCCCATTGTGCGCAGCATAAAAATTATTTCTAGCTTTCCCATCATGTGATTTCCTTAGTCTTAACTTTTATTTTGTTATCTAATTAATTTCTCTATAAAATGTCACTTATTTCTTTCCTTTCTAATTTTTTGGCGTAATTTTATGTATTTACTCCTAACAGTTCACATTTGTATCCAGGCTTTATAGATGGCAAGTGGGAAGTGCACTCATCAGGCCGCAGCAGTGGGGTTGGCGTGTGCCCTCAGCAAGCTGGCCGGGCCCTGGTTCTCCCTCCAGGAGCGGACCCCACAGGGACCGTCCCCACCTCCCGGAGCAGGCCATGTTCTCTGCAGAGAGGAACAGAGAGGAAAGCCTGTCCAAATGACTGCTGAATCTGGCCAGTCCCAGCAAAGCCCAGCTCCGAGTTCTCCCTCACAGTTAATACCAGGTCCAGCCCGATGGTGTTTTCTCCCATTTCAAGCTACTTAGACCGTTGGTGAGGAAGGATATGAACCATGACCCCTTGGGCTTTTCCCTGTCCATCCACTGAACTTGGACTTGGGCTGACCACCAGCAGTTGATGTTTGCAAGTCCCAGTCAGGGACATGCCCTCCCCTGGGTGAGGAGGTCACAAGAGCCGACTTTTACTGAGAGACATCTTATGGGAGAGAAAGTCAGCCTGCAGAGAGTGGAAGAGCCAGAGGACTTCTCTTTGGGGAACCTGAAAGAGAGATTGGGCAGTAATTACAGCAGACAGTTCAAGAGGAGATTTATTTGGAACAAGAGAGTTACATGTTTCTAGGCTGAGAAGAAGCAACAGAGAAAGGTTGAAGCTACAAGATCAGGGAGGTCTGAACAGCGAGGTGCTGGGGAGAGTGGGTGAAAATGGGGTCAAGAAACACATTTTTCAGCTTCACCTTTGAGTCTTTCTTACCTGGGTAGCTACTTGGATTGCTATCTAATATCTGTCACTTATTAAGAACCTCATGATGAAGAGGGCAAAATAAAATTTAAAAGTCAATACAGAATTAGAACTTCCCTCTTCTCTAGGTTTGGATTGTGGTTACACAGATTTATATGATTGTCAAAGCTCATTGGACCGAATACTCACAGTTGGTGCATTTTATTGTATCTATCTCAGTGTAAAAGAATAAAAATAAACCCACCTCTCCTAGGAACTCTAAAAATGTTAATTAGGAGTTCTGTCAACAAATATGATTACAGTATTTTAGGGGCAGTCAGAACTAGAAGGTTTGGAAGCAAGACTGTTACGATGTTTTTATCTCCCAAATATGATTCTAAAAATGCATATAGAAACTGGAAAATCACCATTAATTTTGCCCTTATTGGTGCAAATTAGAGGGGAATCTCTCAGTGCATGCACTGGGCTGAATCAATGTGTAGCTTACATTTTGTGATCAATAACGCTGACAGCTAACATTATAATGATAGCTAACATTATTCACCATTTCTATAAGCCAGGCATTTTAGGAATATTATCTCTATTCATCCTCATTATGAGCCTCTGAAGTAATGGCATTTTTGTGATGGTATTTTCCCAATGAGGAGCCTGAGGCTCACAATGGCTATATTATTTGCCTGAGGAAAATAACAGATCTAAGATATGAGTCCATCTCTGCCTCTGTCCAGAACTCAAGTTTTGAGCCACCATGTGGCACCGGAATAAAAAGCCTCTGAAATTTTATTTCAAATGTAACTGAGTTACGGAGGGATACATGATATTCAAAGAAACCAAGGGAATAGTATTTTGAATAGAATGAAACACTTTGTAATGTGATGAATCAGATCATCTGTTGCATTAGTTAATGTCTTTGCATCTGTCTGTTTTCTCATGATGGAGCATGGCCACGTGGCCAGGGCTAAGGGGAGGAACAGTGTCTGACCCCACCCAGGAGTCTTTCATTGATGAGGCAGAGACATGAATACTCGAGGGTCAGGCCATCTCTTTCAAGAAACTTTGCTATAAAATCTGTGGAGAGCTTCTGCTCCCATCTTGCTTGTGAGAACTGTGGCACACAGCAAGGGAAGTGGGGAAATGTCTTTTTTGAGGGAGCATATATTGTCACTCCCAATTAAATCAGTTGTTGCTAGGCAGAAGGATACTGAGAACCTAGCTAGAAGTCCCCACCAGAAAGAAAGAGAAGTTCAGATTATGGGAAACCAGAGACCAAACTCAGGAGAAGGCACAGTGACAGGATAGGAGGCAGGGAGGCCTGGGGTGTTAGGGAAGAACAAACCCCTTGACCATCTGCCCTGGGCACCAGCACTAGAATGGAGGCCCTTGGCCAGCTCTGCCTGTCCGGGCATCACTCAGCTCGAAAAGTGGAGGCTGGGAATGGAGTCCAAGTGGTCATGTGTAAATGAAGACGCTGGTCCTGGCTTAAACAGACAGCACTTGATGGGCCCACCAAAGTAGGTCAAACAAGTGAGGAGAGGGAAGCTTCCCTCCTCCAAAACATACCCATGGCATTGTTAGGAAAGGAGAATGATGCCACATGGCCAGAAATCACAAATATTCACGACTTTGCACACCTGTCTTGCTGGTGCATCAGAAGTGGAGTGTGTGTGCTTGTACACTGACTGCCGCAAGAGTGAGTCTATTGGGGTGGGGCAGAAGGGACCAGGACCCTTCTTCTTAGGGATTTAACAGGGTTGGAGCCCCTGCCCCATGATGCTGCTCTCATACGGCTGAATCAAATGGACTCTAACTGAATTTAATTGAGGACTACTGATTTCAAAAAGAGGAAGAGCAAATACACTGTAGTGTATAACAAAGTATGGTCAGTGGATGAATTTCACCAGAATCACCTGGAAGTCTTGTTTAAAAACATTCATTTATTCATTCACCGAATAGGTATTGATTTCATGTATGTGACAAACACAGTGCAAGGAACTGAGAACAAAGCAGACATCATCCCTGACCCCTCGGAACATATAGTTTAGTGAGGAAAACAGTGAAAAGTAAAAACTGTAATAATAAAAAAGTGAACAAAGCAATTGCACATTGTGCTATTGCTGTGGAAGAAGCAAATCCTGGTGGTGACCACAAAGGACAGAAGTCTAGAGGCAGTCTTCTGTTTTCCAGATGCCAACTAAGTCCTTGAGTCCTCGTTAAGCCCTGGGGAAAGGAGTGACCTTAACAGTAATGGAGATCACTTATTTTAATACCTTGGATGTCTCAGAGTCAGTGTTAATTTGATTTAGAAAATTAAAGGGACCTTTCTTTAACATGATAACCTTTACGTGTTTGCTCTCACTCCCTAAATCCTACTAAACTCACTAATATTGCAGGTTTTAACCCATAATCTGGGAGATTGGGAAAGAGGAAAATAGCTGTTGAAAGATTTCAATGTTTTTGGAAGACAGACAGACAGCAGATGAAATAATGACAGCAGAGGTGAGGAAGTGACAACCTATGTGTGTGATGCAGGGAAGATGTACAGAGGGGAGGTTCTGATGGTAAGAGAGTCAGCTCACCCTACAGGACCCTCAAGAAGCTCCAGCTTGGCACCAGAGACTGTGGGAAGCAGGGACAGGACAAGAAACCAAAAGAGAGTGGGTGGATGTCTTGACACAGTGCCGTGGTCCCCCCACCCACCACCACCACCAACTCCTCTCCATCGTCACACATAGCCACAAACTAGCTTTACCTGTCTTCCTTCTGTAGAAAAATGGACTCTTTAGTATTTGGATAAATGTATCCAGAAATCTCCAAACTCAGGGACATCAGGAGGAAAAGAAGAAGGCACAAAGATAAAAACAGGATGGAGTATGTTAAGTCAAAGTCTGCATTCTGAACAATGGAATTCCCAGCCTGCTTCCCAAATTCTGCTGCCCTCAGGACCCTAAAGCAAGAGATACACTTTCCCTAAGCTGGCGATTGGCATATTCATTTAAGAAAACACTAAATGGTCCAGAGAAAACACTTTAACATAGCAACATTCTGAGTTCCCCCAGGGATAGGTGATGTGACTACCCACACTGGAACCCACGAAGTACCCAGCCCTCCACCCCCAGTCTAAGGCAAACAGAGATCCATGTGAGTGTTTTCAGAGCTTATCCCTTAAGAAAAAGTGGAAAATAGAAATGTGGGGAGAATAAAAGATGAACGAAAACAATTTGAGAAAAATTAAGGTAAAGGAAACAGAGATGAAGCAGAAACAAAAGAAAAAACTTTTTAAAATACAACCATTACTTTACTGTCCTCAGGGGGATGAAGAAGCTATTCTACGTATAAAATAAGAACAAAATGCTTTTATAAAAAACAAATGGAAAATCAGATGAAACTCTTAAAAAGAACAAATACACTAACCTAAATTTTTTAAAAACTGAGATAGGTTTGAAGATAATTTTAAAGAATGACTCAGAAGTCACCTGGGAAAATAAAACCAAAATATGAATAACAGAAGAGAGAGGAAATGCGATGAGAGAATATATCTGCGAGGGTCCAAGCAGTAGGAGTTCTAAAGTGTGAGGTCAGAGAAAACAGGCAGGGAAAAATTATTAAGGAAGTAACATAAGAAAATTTCCCAGAACTAAATCTGGGTTTCCAGATTGCAAAAGTCTGTTGAGTGTCCTGCCCTGTGAGCAGCACAACATCCACGCCAAGGCTCATCATGATGACATTTCTGAGCATTACGATAAAAAGAAAACCAGGGAGGAAAGGTAACAGGTTGCATGCAAAGAAGCAGGAATCAGAATGTTATCAGAGTTTCGAGTAGTAGCATAGGATGCTAGACAATGATGAGAAATTCCTTTAAAAAATAAGGGAAGATTATTTTCAACCTAGAATTCTACACGGACTCAAGGGTGAATGTAGAATAAAGACTTTTTTTTGATGTGTAAGGACGCAAAGATTTACCGAAAATACATGTTTCTTTAGAAAGCTACTGGAGAATGTGCTTTCACAAAATGAGAGAGCAAACCCAAGAAGCAGCAGAAATTCCAGTCCAGGAGAAGATGAAGGGCGGTCTAAGAGCTACTGAACATGGTCCTAGAGAACACTCTATGGGCACTGGAACAGGACCATAGAGGGTAGTGGGAAGAAGGTCCCCAGCAAAAACTGAGACTGACATGTTTTTGTTAGGGACTGAATGTTTGTATCTCCTCCCCAAAATTTCGTATGTTGAAGTCCTAGTCCCCAGTGTGATGGCATTAGGAGGTGGGGGCCTTTGGGAGGCAACTGGGTCATGAGGGTGGAGACCTCCTGAATGGGATTAATGTCCCTGTAAAAGGGACCCCAGAGAGCTCCCTCACACTCTTTCTGCCAGGTGAGGACACCACGAGAAGCCAGCCAGCCGTCTGTAACTTGAAAGAGGACCCTCACCAGAACTGGGCAGCTGGCACCTGTCTCAGACATCCAGCCTCCAAAATTATGAGAAATAAATTTCTATAGTTTATAAGCCACCCAGGGTCTGGTACTTCGTTATAGCAGCTCAAACTGACTAAGATAATTATCCAATATGTATGGGTTTTTTCTTTTGAAATATGACAGCCCTTTAGGGGAGTTTAGGAGGGAACTGGCAACAAAACAATACAAAATTATGCAAATTATCAACTCCAAGGAAGACAGAACTCTATACGAGAGAGAGCAGTCATAGTGTAATTACTTGGTAGTAATTGCAGTAGTGAGCCATGTAGATGGTCACAATGTAAGCATTTTAAATATGTGATTTTTACCAGGAATTGTGAGATAACTCTATCAGGACAGATAGAGGTGGTGAACTGGTAGAGACGGTAAAAAAGCTAACATTCCGTCACTACAGTAAGTATTGCCTAACACTGATAACTGAAGTAGTACTGTAAACATATTAGTTAGAAAAATAAAATTCCTTAATGTCATATCATCTAAATGCATTGTAGGCTTATTTATTTAATAAGTGTCATTACCTGATGAAGGCAGCCGATGTTAAATTTGTATTCAGTATCTTTAAGCCGCAGTTGCAAAATGTCACATTGTACTTTACTTCGATCCCAATTTATAAGAGCCAGAGAATGCTGACTACCACTGCTTTCCCGAGTTGAAGTGGTGGAATCTAATTTTGTTAGTATCATGGAACAATTTACCAAGTGCGTGATCACTATGAAATGGAGATTTTATATTGTTCCCCAAACCAATTTCATTTTGTCCTATTCATGCTTCTGGGTATAATTTAAAAGGTCTTAAAAATTGAATCACCCTGTACTATTATCAGTGCCTATGTTAAGTAACAAGAGTATATACTTGACTCCCATTTTCCTTTTGTTAATTTTTTTTTTTTTGTCATAAGAAAGTCACACAATCAGAATGAGGATAGATTGAACCATTAAGATTCAGTAGATTTCTTTTCATGAGAAAAGTTATAATAAAAAGAGGAAATAGAATAAAATTCACCCTGAGATGGCAAATGATCGGATGCTAACTCCTTCCTCTGGCTCCTTTACTTTTGCAGTCATCATTCTAGATGCTTTGGCCTGAAGGAGCTTTTAGGTAATTTAAACACATCCTCTGTTCTCAGAACTGAGATAGCCAATTTCATATTTTCCATTTTGCAAGCAAAGTGGAAGAGGCTCTGGGTGGAAATGAGATGAATGTTTAGTCTAGGCAAAAATATAATTGCTCTGTTAGAAAACACCTTCATCCAGATAGAAAAATTAATGTAACTCATTCTGGTGGCATCTTCTTGAGTCAAATACATTTCAAAATAGGGATAGGATAGCATACAAGCTCTGAAATTAAAATGCAGAGATACGTTTGTATCAAAATCATTTTCCCTCCATCCCTGTAAAATAGGAGGCTACTGCCCAGAACAAACCCGAGAGCCCTCACCCACAGAGGTGACGCACATAGAAAAATTCAACAGTTTGCGTTGGTGCGCTGCTGCCAACTCCGACATGAGAAAAATCCAAATTAGGTCCTAGACCTACCTGAAGACGATTGCTCCAGGTTATCATTTCATTACAGCATCTTTTGGGCTTTAGTGATCATTTTTAACTTTTTTCTTCCACTGGGGAAAGAACTTCATTAACTAAATGTTCTAATGAACTAAACTAAAACTTGAAATGGAACTAAAATAAAACTATTTTTATTTGACTATTTTATTTAATGAAACTAAAATAAAACTAAAGCTAAACTAAATGTTTTAATGAAGATAACAACTGAAAAACATTTGGGGTTGATGGTGATATTTCTCAAAGTCAGGCGAGACCCATGGACAAAGACAATACTTTCGGCAAAGTTGGAGGCCCTCATATGAACTCAGAGAAAATGAAAATGGTCATTATTTTACTGCCATTATTGTATTTTGGGTTGAGAAAAAGTGAACTGCTGAATTTGTGTTCATGTAATTCAAGAGATGTTTGCCAGCTGACAGGTATTAAGTCTGTAGGTAGAAATCTCAGTCTGGGATTCTGTTTGATACTCATTGCTGCAAATATCAACTTAAAATATACTACATCAAAACTGAAGAAAAACAGGCATGTCATTGATAGCTTTCCTTCTGGAAAGATCTTGCCTGTGAGCCCCTGGAGAAACACTGCCTCCCATGATAAAACAAGGGAGGATTTGGCACCACACTGCCTTTCAGTGTCCCACAGACCCAAGTGTCCAAACACAAAATATCATGCAGTTGTCTGCACCGGTTAAGATGGGGGAAGGCATAGAGCCTGCCCAGAACACCCAGGCTAGGGTAAGGAGACAATTTCCAAAGGGCTCCCAGAGGCAGGCTAGGGACCAGGATTCCAACATAAGCCTGATGATGGGAACTCTCCTCCTGTCCATTGCGTTCCCAGTGGTGGCCTACAACTTGACTTAAGGAAGAGACTTCCCCTCTCCACCCAAACCTATGGCATTTTCTCCCCACCTGCTCTCTCCACCACCTGTGGAGCACTGGTTTGGTACCCAGGCACCTGGGCTGCACTCAGCCTCTGCCATCTAGAGCAGGTGACTTCAGCTCTCTTGTCTCCTCTTTCCTCATCTGTATAACAGGGAAGATGAATCCAGTACCTGCTGTCTGGGGTTAATATGAGAATCCAGGTGATGATCTGCTTAGCACTGAGGCTGGCATACAATGTGCAAGGAGTGGCAGTTGTTAAATGTTTATCTATTGATGCTTTTAATATTTGTTGGCCTCCTGCTAAGTTGTGATGTTATGGGACACAGAGATGGATCAGACACTGTCGTCCCCTCAGAGAGACCACAGTTACCACCTGGCTCCATGTCTGACTCTTTGGGACTGAGACATCAGACATCACTCCAGGGCATGAATATGAACTCCCCGCTCAGGCTTCCACCCACCCTGTGTGTCCCACCCAGGATGTCACAGCAGCACATCCCTCTCTATAATTGCTATTTGCTCTCCCAGCTTCAGAAAATCTTTTACCCAAAGGCTTTCTCCCCCTCTCAGAGTCCTATGGGAATTATGATAAGTAGGTTTTGGAACTCACAAAGTGGGAGAAGGACAGTTTCATAAAGGGGAGGGATGAGAGAGACAAAATAGCAGGGATCTCCTTCACTAAGGGCTGTGCCAACGCTTGTTCACGGGATTTAACACACAGCTCTCAGAGAGGAAGTTTTGTTTCTGACTAACGGCATTCATCCCACGCCAAAAATAATCAGGAGCCAGGGCCACAGTCAGCAATCGAACAGCAAGTAGGTACCCAGCCCTCATCTGCCCCCACGTGCTAAAGGCATAAAAGACCATGACCCCAGCATGCCTTTGGCTGAATGCAAGTGGAGAGCAACCATACCACTTGGGAATGTCACTGCCTAGTGACAGATCTTCTGAATCGAGCCCAGCTTTTAAAGCTAAAAGTCCTCAGGGTCCTCATTATGTTATGCTGCAAAAGTACAAGTGCCCACAGAATAAGAAATGAGCAAAGGAGGCAGGTCGGGAGTGAGGAAGATGTGTGCTTGGAGGTAAATATGGCTAAGTGGTTAATATCACTTGACTCATGGGAGCCAAACATGTTTGGAAGCTGGAGTCTTTATGTGTCCAGATCTCTTCTCAGGATGCAGGGGGGAGATGGGTTTCTAAGTCCACAGAAGTGTGCTTTAGCCTTTGAGTGGTACTTGGGTCCAGAAGACAAGAGTGGCTTTACCTACTGATCTTCATCCTCAATGGCCCCACCAAGAGCCATCTCACTGAAGGGGGCCATTGAGGGCTCTCAACAAGCCTGCAGGAAGTCAGCTGCCCCCCTATTCTGCAAGCTGAGTTTGCCTGACTACAATTTCCTTCTTTCCTTTTTTAAGGAACTATATCTAATAAACTAACATCCCAGAGAGAAAATGAGCATATTAAAGGCTAAAAAAGTTATAAAGTCTTATAACTTTATATAATATAGTGTTTTTCAAATTTGTTTGAACATAGACCTGTGTGTGTGTGTAAAACACCCATTAAGACCCCTCTTCTGGAGCACTGTGTTGTTCTGCCTCGCGGCAACAGCCAGGAGAGGGAGCTGTCCATGGTCCCACCACAACTGCATTTGAGCTCACTGTTGGTCACTGTTGGATCCACCTCTCTGACCAACCCATTGCCCACTCCCCAAGTATCACCCTGAGCATCACTGACAGTAGCCTGCCAGGCACCGAATCCCCATACAAGGTACAATTCTAGCCCTGAAGTGATCCACAGAGTCCATCCAATACAACCCAGTAATTATATAAATGAGAAAACACCTAGAAAGGGGAAGCAAGTTGATAGCTAAGGTAGAAATCGAATTTGGATTCCCCAACTCTTTTTTTAAGTGTTACTTTGACTGTTCTATTCCTTCTTCCACTGTTACCCACCTCTTGTCCACCTTGTCTGGGAGACTAGCAGTTCTGGTTACACAGCCCCGATTCCTAACATCGTCAGACTCAATATAATGCACTGTATAACATATATCTTGCCATTTCTCCTCCAAAGCAGTTCCACTTCCCATTCCAATCCCAGATTCCACTTCCCATTCAACACCACCACCATCCTTGTAATTAGTTGCATGTAGGACACAAAAGCCATTTGGGACCTCTCTTATTCCTTAATGCCACATAATCAAAGACACCTAGATGCATAAAAGTAGACATATGAGGAGGTTTGCTTGTTAGGAAGACCACTCAGGCTACAGTAAGAAAATGGATGTGGCTGGGGCTGGTTCCTCTGCCAGGGAAGTCTTTTCCCCAGGTACCCACATGGTTGGCTCCTTCACTTCCTTTGAGTCTCTGCTTAAATGTCAACTTGTCATCTTCCCAGTGAGGCCTTATCTGACTACTTTAGATAAAATAGCAATCTCTCCCTATTTCTCTTACCTGGCTTTATTTTTCTAAATGTCACTTATTAGCTCCTCCCATCACATACCTTTTTGTTGTTGTTGTTCATTTGTCTTTTCTCTACCTGCCTGCATGACCTTGTAAGTACAAGGCTTTGCCTGTTTTTTTATACACTGCTATGTGTCTAATAGCTAGAACATAGTAGGTGCCCATTAAATTTGTTGGACAATGTTCTAAAAAACATTATTGTACTTAACCCCCTTTTTAGGAACATCAGGGTTTTTTCTGGGGTATAAACCTACAAATGGAATTGCTGGGTCAAAGAGTTTGTGCAAATTCAACTTCACTTATGATTTCCAAATTGTTTTCCAATGTGGTTGTATTAAGTTATGTGCCCATAGGTTGTGTTGCCAAGTTCCTACATCTTTACCAACCCTTGATAGCATGTCTTTCTAATTTTCAACAGTAAGAGTAGTGATTTTCAGTTATTTAGGAAGAATGATTCTCCAGTATAGAAAATATATACCACATAATACTGGAAGGAAATGTATCAAAATGTTAACAAAATAGTAATCTCTGGGAAGTGGAATTATTGGTGATGGCTAGTGGGGCAGAGTTATAACTCACTGTATAAATTTTCCTGTTTTTATGTGTTTTCCCCATCTCTCTTATGTTCCTGGACCACAAGGGCCATTTTTCCTTACCCCAGGCCATACTGAAGAGGAGCAAAGCCTCAAAGGGGTCTCTTAATAAGATATAGAAATAATCCAATGCCCATCAACAAACGAGTGGATAAAGAACATGTGATATATACATACAAGGGAATAATATTTAGCCTCAAAAAAGAAGGAAATCCTGTCATTTGTGACCACATGGATGAACCATGCATGAGGACATCATGCTAAGTGAAATAAGCCAGATAGAGAAAGGGAACAAAAGAAAAACCTGCATGATTGCTCTTATACGTGGTATCTAAAATAGTCAAACTCATAGAAACAAAGAATAGAATGGCGGTTCCCAGGCGCTGGGAAAAGGTGAGATGGGGAGTTACTGTTCAACTGGTATAAATGTGCAGTTATGAAAGATAAATTAGTTCTGTGCACTATACAGTACTGTACACTTAAAAATTTGTTAAGAGGATTCATCTCATATTAAGTGTTCTTAGTATAAAAAAAGCAAAAAAAAAAAAAAAAAGGGACACAAGGAAACTTTTAGAGGTTGTGGATACATCTGTTACTTTATGGTGATGGTTTCATGGGTATGTGCATATGTCCAAACTCATTAAACTGTGCACATCGTATATCAATTATAACTCAATACAACTGTTTAAAAATAAGTAAAATAAGTATGAGACAAGGAGATGCAGTGCTGGCTTACAGAGCTAGTGTCTCCCTCCAAAGGACCAGGCAAGGCTAAGGCAGGGGAGGAGAGACCAGGATGGAGAAGGAGGCAGAGGGAGAGCAGAGTCAGAGAAGGTAAAACAGGGGAACAGCCTTTTGTCCTGGAGACCAGGGAGCTGAGTAGAAAAGGGGGGTGTCAAGCTGTTGTGGAATGTAGGCAAGTCCCCTGCTCATCCATCACCTGTGACCAATTCATCAATTAACAGTCCTTTTTTGGAGATGGATCCACAACGGAAAGACCTGCCTTGATCAGGACAAAATGGCCCAGGATTAATAGAGAATTTCCCAATGAGCTAGAGAGGCAGTTGACACTCTGCCAGATACATTTTTTCAGTTCTCAAATTTTCTACCACCAGCATTCAATTTAAAGAGAAGTACTACATGGCCAGGGTTTCTGTAAATACATTACATGGCCAGCACTCCCTGGTGGGTGATAATGATGTATCAATGTAGATTAGGTTAATTTACAGTTAATCAAATGTAATAAATGTACCACCTTGTGGGAGAATGTTAATAATGGGGGAGGCTGTGCATGTGTGAGGGCAGGGGGTATGTGGGAAATCTCTATAAATTCTTCTCAATTTTGCTATGAAAACTGCTTTTTTAAAAAAAGTGTAACTTTCCAAAAAATTCCACAACCATCTAAAAAGCATCTAAAACAGGAAAAGCAAACCAAACTAGATTTCTATAGATTATCTATGAAGGATTAAAAACTGTGCTGGTGGGAATTTTTTCATCTATGATGCTAAAGACCAGAAGAGAATGAAGTAACAGCTAAAGACATCTGAGGACGAAAGATTGTTTCCAGGGATTTCCTGTGCAAGTTGCTGCTTACGTGCAAGACTAAGAGAAAGACATTATCACAAAGGCAAGAGCTAAGAACAAATACAGCTTCACTTTTGGGGGGGAAAAAAAAACACTTGAAGAGGTAGATCAATTTTAAGCAAGATAAGAATGCAAATTAAGTACTTAATATGGGGAAATCCTGGTTTTAAAAAAGTGCTTGTAGTGAGTCCTAAAATTAATTAAAAAGTTAAGTCCAATTGCAAATATGACTGCAGAAGTGAAATTTTCAAATTCCATGATGGAAAAGAAATATAAAACAAGAATTGTATAATGTAATGTCGATACATAATCACAACCTACATTAACAGAGAACAGGAAGTAGGAAGGAAGGAAGGTGCTGTAAAAACGTGCTAACTTCTCCAGCTTACCCAGGAGGAACAGAAGGGCAATATTTCATTCTGATCTGGGGTAATTAGAGAACCATAACTTGAAAATGTATTTTAAAAACTTAATGGTAGCTATGAATATAATTAAAATCAGAATGTGTACCTTCCGGATGACTGTAGCTGATAAATGAAAATAAGCAAGCCCACTCTTTCTTCCCTACCCTGCTTTATTCTTCTGAACACGTTTATTTTTGTCTACTTTCCTCCATTAGAATGTGGGCCACTTGAGAAGACTGACTTTTTATTCACTGCTCACCCAGGGTCCCCATAGAACCAAACAAATACCTATTTGCTGGTCTTAAGTTCCATTTTTTTAAGTAGGTAAATGTATTATTTTCCTCCTAGCTTTCTTCCATTGCTTTAATTCTTAGACTTTCTAAACCCTGAGAACAAAGAATCACTAAGATTTTACTCCAGTAGCTTTATGATGTTAATTTTTAAAAATTTAATTCATTAATCCACAAAGAATTTATTTTGCTGATACAGCATGAGGTTAAGATTTTCCAGCACTGCTGGCTAAGTAATCACTCCTTCCCCACTGCTGTGTGATGTATTTTTTGTCACGTGACACATTGTATATATCAGGCTCCTCTTCTCAGCTGTCTTTTCTTATTTCGTTGCTCTGTTGGTTAATTTTTACATCACAGACACTCTTAAAATTTTTATATACTTAAAATATATGTTACTGTTAGGAAGCACAAGACCTAATCTCTTTCATTTTTATTTATAATATTAAATAAAACATAGCAGTGTTTACTTCTAGTGAAAAATCTGAAAGAATTTGAATAATCAGCGATAAGAGGAATGGCGGAGAAAGTTACATTCACACAGTGGACCGCTATGCATCAAACAAATCAAAGCTAACGGCTCTAGCTGAATTAGCACCACGCCTGTGAATGTACTTAAAGGGAACATCGCTTCCCTGGTTTAGACATTCACAGAGAACAATGCTCTCACAGCCCACACCAGCTGCTGCCGTGGACAGGACCCTGGGACTTTTAAAAAATCCTATTTCTGAAGAATTCTTAATGGCTTCAAAGAACGTCATGACATGATTAAGTAAAATAATTGAGATAGAAAACTGTAGGTGCATTTTGAGTCCAGTTTTGAGTCCAAATCTCTATCTTCCTGTTTTAAAGGGTAAATGGAATGAATATGACGGTCAAAGGTTTACCTTGTACCATGGAGTTTTCTTTTTACCATAGTACTCTGTAGTTTCCATATTTTCATATTAATAATTTTAAAACCCCTTTGTTAAAACACCACACACGAAGAAGAGGTTAAAGAGCTTATCTGAGATGTATGACCAGCGAGGCCCACTGCCCGCAAGGCACTCAGTGCGGCCCAAGCCGGCCTCGCGCTGGGTCCACCCCAGACGGAAGTCCTCAGGCCCTGGCCTGCCCACACCCTTGCCTGCCAGCTCTCTCCTCATGCTTCCTCCTCAGACAGGCGCCCTGCCACACTCACCTCCTGGCCCAACGTGGGACACGACGCGCTGGTTGGAACTGGCCAGGCAGTGCTCCCGGAAACAGGCGAAGTTGAGGGCCAAGTCCTGCTGAAGCTCTCAGCTCACTGCTGTCTCTGCCACTGTCATGACATGAAGCCACCGCCTGCCGACAACGATTCCATCATGTGTGCTTATTACCCAGACTTTTAATCCATAAATCCCGCCAGATATGGGAGAGTGACAGGAAGAGGGAGGGTATCTCAGGTCTCATGGTCTTTTTCAATTGTTTTCTGCAATTTGAGAAAACAAGCAGATAAATAATCTCGAAGTCACTCCTTTCTAGTTCCTGTTTACCCTGTTGTTTTACTTCATGGGCAACCGTAGAGCTTTGGAGTTTTGTTTTTTAAATAGGCGTTTGGCTTTCCAGTTCTCATCACCTCTGCAGAGGCTGTAAATACCTCCATGATGTAGTCTATGGGGTACTTGTTCTGGACCAAGGAGGGCCAGCTATCTGGGAACCTTCCCAGCTCTGCGGAGGTGGACAAAGCAAGGGATTGGTGATGTGCAAATACTGACCCGTCTGTCACATCTGTAGGACACCACCAAGTACGTCTATGAACGTGGTCTCATCCGACCCTCACAAAGGCCCTCAAAGCTATCGTTCTTTCCATTTGGAAGACGAGGGAATTAAGACTCAAAGAGTTTTAAACTTGTTTGCAGTTACGGGACTGGCCAACAACAGAGCCGGGGCCCCAGGCTTCAGAACCCCTCTTTCACTATGAAATTGTAATCTTATCAGTGTTTAGCTATCTCTGGATTAAATGTATTTGTTAGAGGCCACAAGCTGCTAGAACAAATGTTCACTTAAGGAGATTGCTCCATATTTTCTAGACACTGGCATCTGAGTTGACTATAGAGAAATGATAAACATGGCTTAGCAGAGCTTGCATGGAAAGAAAAGAAATTCTAAATTGGAGCTTTGCAAAAAAAATTCCAAATCCAAATTCTGAGTTTTCCCCAAGGGTCATATGCTAAAATCAAACGTAATTATGGGTTGATTTAATCTACAGAATGGCTAATCCATAGATCATAAACATGAGAGGCCACAAAGAATCAAACCCAAACCAAATAAGAACTCAAGATATGATTTGTTAAGAATTTTAAAAGAGGAAAATAAAACAGATACCAGCATGTCTCAGGAGCAGATGATCGTGGAGAGATGCCGGTGAGATTTTTTTCTTAAAGATATTTATATACGTAAGTTACCTCACCAGCAGCCCTGTGATAGAATGCCTTAAGCGGTGTGACTTACTTCACACATCCTACAAATCCTGACACACATATAGACATACAAATAATACATTTGCAGTCCTCTTGAGTTAGTATTTGCAGCTTTTTAATAGTAAATACACTGAGGAATCAAACAGGACTTAATTCTATACAGCGACATGTTAGTTCAGGTTTATTTAACATCAAACAAATCAAAGCTAATGGCTGTGGTTAAATTAACATCCACACACATGAATATACTTAAAATGAACACCACTTCCCTGGTTTGGAAACAGCATGACCCACAGAATAAAGCTCTCACAGCCTACCTGGCTACCACGAGGCAGGGACAGATCACAGCTGGAACCCTGGGTCACCAAATGGCCAGCCTCCGTGGTGTCCCCAGTCCCTATGTTCTCAGCAGAATGAGGACAACTATAGCTGTCCTGCGGAGCTCCCCCTTGGTGTGGAGAAGGGGCCGTGTTCGAGTGTTCAGTGCTGTGCACTCACATTTAAAGAGACAGAAGAAAGATTGCTTTTGTACTGAGTCAAATTCTCCAATAAAACATTTTTTTAAATTTTTGAGAAAAATGAGGTGTAACCTTGCTTTTGAAGGTGGGAGTCAAAGACATCTGGAGATTAGGAACGAGGTGCTGTTCTCTGGTCGAGAGACAGACGCCCGGGTCTTGGTGGTGGGTGTGATTTTGGGCAAACGCTCCTATTCCTCCTTCTTCATCTGTGGGATGGAGATAACCATCGTGCCTCTCTCTTGAACTGTGCTAGGGATTAAATGTAACAACTAACACATGCAAACTCAATGCCCGTTACACTAACCACTCAATAAATGGTAGTGATACTGATTAATATTACTTTTCCACATTTAAAAAGAGACAGAAGAAAGATTGCTTTTGAACTGAGTCTAATTATCCAATAAAACTTTTTTTTTAATTTTTGAGAAAAATGAAGGGTAAAATTCCCTATAGCTTCCACAATCTTGCTAAAAAGGAATTATGTTAATTAAGCATACAGAACAAATGTAACAGTTAGATTTCAAATGCTGACTTCAACTCTTTCCAAAGCCAAGAGTACATTTGAAGTATCTTTCTACATATATCATTTAAATATCATTTGTTATAGAAAACAAATGGGTAATTTTTTTTAAATCAAAGCTTTGTTCTTGGCATAATTTCTCTTAGCATTTTTCCTTAGCAACTGAAATGGCTTATTAAAATGAAATAGAGAAAGAAATCATTATGTGACCAAAGCAAGTAGCAAATTTTAAGAGATATTAGTGACAAACTGGAACATACTCAGTGGAGAGATCAAGAACCCATGGTATGGGAAGTGGTTTCTAAGTTCAAGCGTCTAGTTTGGTTTTAGGGCACCATAATCATCTCCCATTACTGACAAGCTGTCCCTTGGAAGAGGAAGAGTTTTGCCTTTTCCCAAGAAGTAGAAATTAGACTAATTTTTTAAGTTTTAAGGAGACAGATTGAACTTAATTATTAAAAAAAAAAAAAAAGGAAAAAAAGAAGAAAGCCAAAAGAAAAAAGTACCCTGCCCAACTTTCTAACAATTACAGACAAATTGCTGGCTGCTGAGGAAGACAATAAAATGCCCTTAAAGATGCCAGTTCGCCAAGGCCAAGGATGCTACCCCAGCCTCCTCACTGGGGCCGCCTCCTCATCTACCCCACCTGCCCTTCCGTTCCCAACACGCAGCCAGACAGCTCTTTCAAAATGGAAATCAAACAATATATGTACTTAAAACATTTTGATCCAGTGGTTCATAAGATTGTCTTCACATTAGAATCATGTGACCACCTATAAAAATTCTGATTGTCAGGCAGTATGTCAGACCAATTAAAATCAGAATCTCTGGGGAGAAGGGCCCAGGACTCAGCATTTTTAAAGCTAGCCAGGTGACACCAGTGTGTACCAAGGGAGCCCCAATGCTCTCATCCAAATGCCCAAGTTCTCACACAAGACCCACATGGAAGAGCCGCCATCTGCCTTCCAGCCACCTCTCCCATCCCACTCCCTGTCTTCTCTCTCTAC
The DNA here is from genome assembly GCF_009834535.1 of Camelus ferus. Taxonomy (NCBI): domain Eukaryota; kingdom Metazoa; phylum Chordata; class Mammalia; order Artiodactyla; family Camelidae; genus Camelus; species Camelus ferus. Next base: position 10,120,495 of record NC_045706.1, read on the forward strand.
TGACTTCTCAGCTCCACTAGCCTTCTTTCTGTTTCTCAGTTACCATCACCCCTCCCATCACAGGACACTGGCCCATGCAGTTCTGTTGTGGGGAGCATCCTTCCCTCCCCATTAGACCAGGCCCCCTTTCAGCCACCGCCCTCTCTTCAGAGCTGATCCAAGGGAGGCCTTTCTGTGTCCTCCCACTCCAGACTGGACTACTTTCTTCCCCACCTGTTACATGACCTCAAAATTCAGAAAGACTTGACATCAGAGGACAAGTCATGGTTCTTAACATAAACCTTAGGCGTGTAAGTATTTGCTCAATGATCAAATCTCATACTAAAATCTGAACACCCAGGAGGGGTGGGTGTTCACACTGTGTTGTTCATGTTTTGGTGACTGTCTACTCACTGGACTGTAAGATCCTTGAGGCCAGGGATCACCTCTGTCCATCTTGCTATCCACAGACCTTTATGCAATGATACACTCTAGGCAATTGACAAGTATGTGTTGATATGATTATTGCCCCTGATCTCAGGAACCAGCAAACAGTGGTGCAGATAGTTCTGGACTTTTTTTCTCCCTGATTTCTTTTATGATCCTTTCTGGAATGGGCATCCCAGGATCTGTAGGTGCTGTGAAGAAGTCACCGGCACCAATGGGAGGGTAGGAGCCCAGCAGCACAGACGTGCTCTGGCTCAGGCTTGGGCTGGGGGCAGGAGAGCTGGGACTCAGAGGAGTTCTGGACTCTGGATGGATCAATGCAAATCTCTCTCCATCTTGGAGAAATAGCACAAAGCCTGTGCCTACCTAGGGTGTGGTCAACAGAGCATATCCAACCCTCGCTAGTGAATCATTCCAGAGAGCCAAGGCAAACCCAAGGGGACTAATTATATTTTTTCCCTGACATCACTTTTAAAATATCTCCCTTTGCAAATAAATAATCAAATGGAATGAAGCTGTTTCATTTTAGACCAAGGGCTTCTAATAGGTACTTAGAGAAAAACAGCAGTTTTCAGAATTTTCACTTCCATACGGCTCAGATGAAGATTGCATAAAACCTGCCCCAGCATTTACCAGTAAGAAAGAAATGGCTTTCTTGGCCAGGACCTAAGCCTGTGGGGCCTAAGCTTCGGCTGTGCTCAGAGGTGGTCTTGTTCTAAGGACCCAAAGGAACCCAGATTCATGGTTATGTAGTGGTGCTGTTATTGTTCAGTTTTCTAAAGGGAAAATTTTCACGTGTTAGATGTGCCTACAGATTTCAGCAATGCTACCATTAAGATGTACTGAGGTACAGCAATGGAACCAGCTTAGAGTTGAACAGATGCCTGCTTTAAAACAATAATTGTCCTCTCCAAGTATTACATTATCATGGCAGAGAGGACCTGCCAGAGTGCCCTAATTTGAAAAACAGCCCAAACATGTATTTGCATTTCCTCTGGTACGTGTTATCCTGGGAAGGCAGGCCAGGGGGCCTCTGTGCACAGATAAATTCAATCTAACGTCATGGCCCCGCTAAGCACTTTCTGGATCCTTCAGCCTTTTCATCCCAGCATAGGCGTGGGTCTTCGATGTGGTGGGGAAGATGGCGCTGATTGGAACAGCTCAACAGTTTTCAGACTAGAGCTCCCCTCAGAATCTTCAGAAAGACTTGTAAAATCAAGATCATTAGGACCACCACCGGGGTCTCTGATTTCTTGGGTAAAGAAAGACCTGAGAATTTGCATTTCTAGTGAGTTCCCAAGTGAGAGAAATTTATTTCTTACAGTCTTCCCAGGTGATCCTGCAGCTGCTGGTCCACTACTTGGAGAATCACTGTGCACCTGGTACTGTTCAACCCTGACCACGTATTAGAAAACCCCGGGGAGTCTTTAAGCCCTGCTAAGCCTGAGGTCCTCTCGCTGTTTGATTTAACTGGGGCTAAAGGAGACAAAGTAACCTGCCCTGACACATTACCTAAAGCAGCCTTTCTGAAATAGATGCTAGCACCATCTTTAAAATATAAAAACAGATCCAGAGAAGCACACAAAACAAATGTGTAGCTCGGTGAACTACTAAATGGTGAGTATCCCTGGGACCATCAGACAGGTCAAGAAAGTGAACTTGGCCAGCCACCCAGAGGCCCTTCCCCATCACAGCCTCCTCCATCCTGACTTCGAGAGTAATCACCTCCTTGGTTTCTTTTTAGTTTTTTCACACTTACGTATCCCTAGAAACTAGTTTCAACTTTGCCAATTATTTGATACATCTTCTCAGTCTCTTATAATCTTCAGAGTTACCGCCATTCCTTTCTTTTCCTTACATTATATATTCAAAAACCCAAGCCACTTAACCTGTAGTTTCCACCAGTCTGGATTTGTTTGGTTGTATTCTTATCTTGCAGTTCAGTTACGTCCCTCTTTCCTATACGTTTCTTGAAATTGCAGCTGGATCCAAAGTCTTGATTGGACTCCAGTTTAATCGCATTGGCAAGACTATAGACACGCTGTGTTCCTTCATTAGGAGGCCACGTCTAGCTGTCTCTCTTTTTGTGTGATGTTAGCAGCTATTAACCCATAATGCCCAGGTCTGTTAATTCAGTGGGGATTTCAAAATGGTGGCATTCTAGCTCCATCATTTCTTTTTTTTTGCTTTTCATTGGAATGCTTTTTTACAACAGAGATGCTCTCCCTCATCAACTATTTGGTTACCCAGTAGAACAGTTCTTCTAGGAAAAAAAGAGTAAATGCATCCTTCTTTCCCTTTATTGACCAGTTCATAAGATAATGAAAACCCATGAAGTTAATCAGTTAGTTTTTTTTTTTTTTAACTATTATTAGCTCATGGACTTAAAACATATTTGATGGGTTTTAATTCATTGCAATTGTTATCCTTATTGGAGCAAAAATTGTGCCATCTGTGGCAACTGGGAGCCTATTCAGGCTGGCTGATGACCTCGGTGGTCTTTGATAACTTTCTTGCGACCTGGTATGACAATATATTCCAGGCTTATTGGCTTTTTTATTTCCTGCCCCAGACCTGGGATCAATCATGATTTCTTTTAACAGGAAATGAAATCTCAAGACCACTTGTGGGTAAGTCATTGCTTCTAAGGCTTTTAAGTGTAAAGAACCTCGAACGCTCCTAGGTTCCTGTTTATATGTGTGTGTTAAAGATAAAATACTTCATGAGATGATACAGATGTATCTAATTTATATGTAGCATGCTTTCACATATCAAATCTGTATCTCCTTTGCTCCATCCTAAGAATCCTGATGGAATCCTCAGAACCAGATGATTATTTATTTGTTTCATTTCACAACATACACCCAACAACTTCCGAATGCCAATACCAGTACAACTACCGATATAATTACGGAAATTAATGAAGTAATTTTCTAACTATGCGCTTCTCATCCCCTCCCTTTTTTCTCCGTCACAGCAGAGAAATACCTGTAAATACTCTACTCTCTCCTTTTCAACCTCCTTTAGCATTAATGCTGCACATGACTGTACACTCAGTGCTCACCACCAGTCTTTATGTGAATGTCTCTCCAGTTCCTTTGGTGACGGGAAGCTCATTCTCTGGTTTACTTTTCAGGAAGGAAAATGTGAACAATATTCACCAAGTTCTTGCACATTGATAATACATTGCTCCCTTTCTACTTTTTATTCCTAAATTTTATTCCTAAATCTTTCCTGAGTTTGGTGTTTTCCTTTTGAGGTTTTTCCAATTCTAATGTATGTAATTCTTTCATGTCATGTATCACTTTCCAAATGTCATTTTGTTCATTTTGAAAGAGTGGATTATAGTTTTCTGGGCTTGACTTTCTGGCAGGTGTTCATTGCCTTTTGAGGATATTATTATTCTCAGTTTTTCTTCTATTACCTCTGAATGGGCTTGACCTTGAATTGTACTTGTTGCTCACTTTTGTACGAATTTATTTTCTCCTAAGCCTTTAGTAGGAGGCAAGGTTCAGAATAGCTTTCTGCATTTCTCAGAATTCCCTCTTCTGTTGTCGTCATTTCTGGAATGTGCAAAAATCCGACGGCTTACTCTGAATTTTCCTGGTGTCCTCCTCTTCTACTTCTATCTGGACTTTCTCCTTCCTTTTTTCTCTGCTGTCCACATGCTGCTCAATTTTGATTTCACTCTCAGATGTCTCTCCTCCATGTAAGTTTCTGTCCTGGAAAGGAACCCTGGTATTAAGTCAGTTTCAAGTTCAGTTCCAGCTGCCTCATCCCCTTTCAGAACTTGCCAAGGGACTTCCATGTACTCACTCCCAGTTTTATCCACTGTTCACAAGTTAATAGGATTTCATTTTCCAGTGAATACCCGCCGGGTATTTGGGGTTCTTCTCATTCAAGACCTTCAGATGCCCCATTGCCTCCTCCCCCTTTCTTCCATCCTCCTAGAAAATTCTCTTAGACAGAATTCCTTTGAACATAGGAATGCTTTTCTTTCCTCTGCTGTTGTACTCAAGAAAATTCATCATGAAAGTGTGAATTCTGTCATCTATTCCACCCTTGGAAAATATCTCAAAATAAGATTAAGGACGTGGTGACACTCTAGGATGGCAGCAACATTGTGGGATAGTCGTTGAATCTACCTGAGCCCCCTGCCCCCTAAAAAAACAGGTGGAATAAACTAGACACTAAAACAAAAACTCACAGACAATATTTACAAAAACCCTGGGTGATAAAGTATCCCACACACCCCATAATACAAGCAGATGAGGACAAACCTGAATTAGTCAATACATGCCCATTATTTTCCCAGGAGAAACTTGCTTGTGTTTGACATTTTAGAAGAAATTAAACATTTTAAGAAGCTTCCTTTCAGCTGCGGCCAGAGAAAATTACATTCCACACCCAAATATACACAGCTGGGTATCAAGGGGAAAAAGTAAGAGCTTTAATGGAGTTATTAAAGCTGCAGCATAAGAAATAAAATTCTCAATAGAAATTCTTTTAAGCTCATGAAATTTGAGGGAAACAAAGAATTGAAGGCCCTGTTTATTATTTGATTTCATAAAAATGCCTGGCGTGAAAGCAATTACCCATCCTAAATGCTTTGGCAGAGAAAATATACACTCACTCATCCCAGATTTAGGGGGAGGAAGACAGACAGTAGCTAGTAATGTCATAAATCTTAGAGGGATCTGAACAAGCAACTTCTGAACATTTTAAGAGTCTAACGAGAGCTAAACTTCAGCCCAGAAGAAGCAAATCAGGGAGCAGTTTCATCTTTTGCAAATCTCGGTTTCCATCTGGAGTCTCTCTTGCAGGGGGGCAGTAAACATCATCCTTTTTAAGAGCAGACAAGATCTTAATTGCCTGTTTGATCCTGGCATAGCTCTTCCCCAGGAGCAAAATTTAATGTAGCCTGTTTGGATATCGATAGCTCACTCATGAATATTCCCTGTGATGTAAAATGAGGGGAAATCTGAACACTTTCAAAATGCTGCAGTCTGTCTTTGGAGAGAGGGAGCAAGTCGTATTTTATCAAATACAAGCTGTGTCCCCAGAATGACACTGAAACATTTAGATGATAGCAACTAATTATATAAAGCCATTTACAACATAAATCAAAATAGTAAAGGAATCTTTGGCATTTGATTTTTTGGTTGTTGTTGAAAATGACAGCATAGTGAGGACAATATAATCTAATTATCTGAGTTGGCTGCACCAGAGAATTGTTTGAGATGGAATCCACTTCGAATCCACATTTCCTGCCACAGATTATTGTCAGGGTGGTAGAGAGCAGTTTCTGGGGTGTTCTTTCATTTTTCTTTCCTTAGGACCTTGGACAAGGATTCTCACGTGATTTACAAAATCTCTCTAGAAGAAGAATGATGGTCAAAAGACAATGCTTAAAGCAGAGGAGGAAGAACTAGCTAGAGAAGTCAGTTAAAGCCACATGTGATAAATTTGCAAATGTTTGTCACAACCAGATGGAGAAAGACAGGTGGCTTATCAGGATGGGACAGAACTAAGGATGGTACATGGCAAACAGAATATTTTTCTGCTCTCAAGGAGCTCACCCTTGAGCAAGACATGGAAAACCAGCAAAAGGCACTCTGTGCTATCAGGTAACGGAGGAGAGATTCTAACCACAGATTTCAGAATCACCTGTATTTCTTAAAATACACAGACGTTCAGACCCCATCTCAGATCAACTAGACGCAAATCTTTAGTACAAGTCACTGATGGACTCAGTGAAAAAAACAAGGTAAATAAATCTAATACCAATTTAAGAAGTATTATTACTGGACATTTGACCTCATAATTTTAAAATTGGGATAAAATGCATATAACCTGAAATTTACCACTTTAACTATTTTTAAGTGTATGTACAATTTGTGGCATTAAGTTCTTTCACATTGTTGTCCAGTCATCACCCACCATCCATTCACAGAAGTCTTTCATCTTGCAAAACTGAGCCTTTGTACCCATTTAACAATAGACTGGGTGGCTTAGCAAAACAGAAATTTATCTCTCAAAGTTCTGGAGGCTGGAAGTCTGGGCTCATGGTGCCAGGATGGTCAGGATCTGGGGAGGACCCTATTCCAGGCTCCAGATGGCTGACTGCTCACTGTATCCTCACATGGTGAGAAAAGAGCTGGCTAGCAGGCTGGCCTCTTCTTACAAGGGTGCTGGTCCCAAGTCCTCACCTCCGAATACCATCACATTGGGACTAGGATTTCAAAATACAAATTTGAGGCGCAGACACAAACACTCAGTCCATAGCATCATATAAGTTGGATCTCATAATTTTTAAGTGTCACATTTATTGTAACTAAGGTTTTTAAAGATTCCTTTAAAGAACACGACAGTTACATGTCTCCCATGAGGAGATCACAAACATAGAGCTACCAGATGAATAAAGGGCACAGTCATCCTGGTATTCATTAAATCACTGAGTTCTTGGGGCTAAGGAATAGATTTCTAGGGGGAGTGTGGAATCCAGGTTCAAAAGTGCTTCATACCAAGGAACTTAAAGATATGCAAAGATGATGAGCTCTGGAAAACTCTAACCAGTGGCTCAACTAATTACAAAAACAACCTTTTTCAAAGAATGAATACGAGAAATTTGAATACAATTTTTTAAAACCAACGATTTTCATCTTTCTGTTCCAAAACCAAAACCTGAATGGAGTGAGTAAAACATTCGTAATTTTTCTTTTTATACTAGACCAAGTCAGAAGGTCTGGCTTCACTCTTGCCTTTGATAATCGGAAATTAGGGTTTCAATATTCCTTAAAAGACTTAAAAACAGGATGTAGGACTTTTATGCATATTGGAAAATAAAATCAAACAAACCACAACGAATATGATGCAGCAGAGAGGACCAAGGTGACAGCAAGGATACCAAACAGAACCTCTCCCCATCATCCAAGAACATCCCCCAAAGGATAGAACAAAAGACGGAAGAAGTAAGACCAGATATACAGAAATCACCTAATTGTAAATGGTTTAACTTCACTTATCAAAAAATCAAAATGTGGAATCTAAAATAAACAAACCAACCAACCAAGCTCACAGGTACAGAGAACAGATTGGCGGTTGACAGAGATAGGGCTTGGGGATGAGAGAAATGGGTGAATTATTTTTGTTTTTGTTTTTTTTTAGTTTAAATAAATTGATTTATCTTTCAGATAACTAATTAATTTTAAAAAAAATTGGATACTAGACTCAAACAGAGCTGGGCCATAAGTAAAAAAAAAAAAAGGAGACACACACACACACACACAGTTCCTCCCTCAATTTATCTTCCCTCTGCATTTTAAAATTTGACTTCCTGCTGTGTGAGCCACATTCCAGAAAACTTCCACAGAAGGAAATGAGGGTCCAGGAGCTTCAGTTAGAGCTTTTCAGCCAAAGCTGTGTGACCTACATTTGCAAGAAGAGGACTCCAAGCTCTTTTGGACTGAGGGGTATTTCCTCCACCCTCTGAGCTGTATGCAGCTTTTTCTATTCAAGAGTTGGTGATTAAAACCAATTTTTTTTTCTTCCTGCTGAAACTACACAAGGAGAAATAACAGTGGAAAAAGGACACCCTCTTAAAACCTGGTCCTGGAGTTGGAACATTATACAAACTCATTGTATTGGTGAGAATCGTCTCCTGAGCTCAGGTGCACAGAAGGAAGGCTGGACAAGGCAGCCCAGGGCTGGGCATTGACCTCTCAGCAGTAACTTCACCCTGGGTGTGTTGGGCAGAGTGGGGAGGAGGGCCGGTGGGAGGGGGGCTTTTTTAATGGACAGCTAGGTGTCCCTGCCACAGTACTTAGCTGCTTCGCCCCGGGGCCGGGCACACAGTCGGAGCTCAGCCCCCGAGCAAAAAGCCTCCTCATGAGCAGGCATGATCCTTGTAAACACATTATTTATTTAAAGTGAGGTTTCAAACTGCCACCCAGTAGGAATTGCATATTCAAATATAAAGAGTTTGATTACAAGTGCTTCTTGAAAGATTTAAATATTTAAGCATTTGCATTGGTTGTAAAGATTTATATTTTGTGAAGAGGAAAAGTAACTGGTTTCTTCTGTAAGCCTGGGCTCCTCTGCAGCCCCTAAGAGAAAGAAATCCCCCCTAAAAAGGAGCCACATTGCGGTGACAGATGGCCAGTCACCACGAGCAGGCTCTTAAAGGGTGACTTCCGGTGTCTGTCCCCAGAGAGAGAAGTTCTCTGCTGCCCCCAAGCCAGCAGGGAGCTGTCAGTTTCTCACATCTCCAATACCTTCCCCGGCTGAGTCTCACCACCCAAGAAGCACCCTCTGTTCCCTTCCTTCCCCTGCCACGGGCCTTCCGTGGCTAGTTTAGAGACCAGGGCGACCTGTGTGCACCCTCATCATAGGCATTCGTCTTCTGGAATCACATCTTTTTATGGGGAGTCACTTCAGGGAAAGATAAACCATCGGCTGAGGGCAGGTGGACAGACCCTGAAACCTCTGGCTATAGATGGTCCCGGAGCCCAGCCCAGACCCTCTCTCTGCCTCGGTGTCTCCAGATCAGCAGCCCAGAAGGGCCTTCTCTGGGGTATGGTAGGGGAGGTTTCGAATCATTGAGTTGGGGGGGGTTTGTGGTCACCATCTAAGGGATGCGGGGGGTTGGCTTGGACAGATGGGATCCCTGTAGTGAAAGTGAATCCAGCTGGTCTGGTTGTCAGTGATGTGTTCTCTACAGACTCAAAACCTATGCAGTTTCAGTGTGTTGATTTCCTATGCTGTGTAACAAAGCAGAGGTAGAGTGAAATGGAGGCAGTTACTATAAAGGAATGCATAGTAACCAGTAGTCCAAGTTTGATTTCAGGCCCCAAGAGCCTTAAACTATCCCCAGGGAGTCTGGCCAACAGGGAAGGAAGGGAATGAAGCTTACCTGGCTGGTGATTTCCTCCTGCAGAAAACGTATTGAGCCTCATCAGGACCCTTGCAAAGTGCAAAGTCCCACAGTTCTTGGGCAGAGGGAGAAGGTCCCAGCTTTTACTTTCTTTGCTCTCCTTCTCAAAAGGAGTTCCCACGGAGCAGGGGCCCTCAGCCAGGGCTGGGTGGAGACAGACCAGCTGAATCTCCTCTTTGCCCCTTCCTTAAAGGGCCAGAACAACGATTGACCAGGACCATCCTTCCACATACCAGCCTGGTGAACCCACATACCAGCCCAGGAGAGGAAAAACACATCTCTCCTGGGACGGCCAGGGACACAGCATACTCTCAGCCCACTGCCTTACTACGTAGTTTTAAACACAGGGGCCTAAAAACATCTTGCGGGGATTCAGAAGCAGGTAGAACTCATTGTGGAAAGTTAAGAAAGCTGTGGCTGAAATCATCTTCATCCCACCCTGCTGTTTGGGGGAGGGCATTACAAAGCCAGCCTTCACAATACAGGGTTGTTGGGGGCCCTATTAAAATTTATAACCCGCGTCTAATTTTATAACGAATGCTGCCCTCCCTCCCACGCCTTCCTTCCGCTGTTCCACTCTGGCTCTCTGTCACTATTTGCTCATGAAATGATACCTGAGATAATAAAAGAATGTTCCTGCGATCTTCTTTTGGGGCAGACCGGCCAAATGTAAAGGGCCCTGGATGGGTGTCAGGAAACCTGGATTCTGAGCCCTGCCACCTTCAGTGATTCCCTTAACCTCAGGAATTCAATTAACTTGGCATTTATAAAGGAGTGGATTATCTCTGTGATCCCTTGTAGGCCCCAAATCTATAACCTGAAGTCAGGGAACAGGAAATGTTTGCCGTGGCAGGGAAAACCGCATCTCCATTCCTGTGGAAGAAGTAAATGAAGGACTTGGGTATCCCGGATCACTAAGGAGGAAATATGTGCCTACAGAGCCATCCCATGAGCTGTGTGTGTCATACACCGATTGTCTCCAAGGGCAAGTTCACAAGACCATTCGCCACCAGTACAATTAACTCAGGAATGTCCAAAGGCCCAAGGCCCAAATTAATTTTGATAGAGAACAGCAAGTTAATGCCACTTGCCCCTCCCCACTGGAAAAAGAAACAGGTCCTGCTGTGAATGAGAGGGAAGGTGAAGAGCTTTGCTCCTGAGATGTTAGGGCAGTGCCTCACCTCCTGATCAGGTATGCATGGTGACAGCTGATCAGTTTGGGCCATCCTCTCCAGAGCTGTCTCATGCTCAGCTTCTTCCCGCCTCAGTTACTTCTCTATGAGACTGAGATGAGGCTAACGTGTCTGCAGGTTGATGGAGAAGAATGGCGCTAACTCACATGCTCACGGACCATCGGAGCAGAAGATGCCAGCTATTCTCATGGATAAATGACGGGTGGCAGAGGTTTGTATGACGTTTATGCAGTGGCTGAGCGATACGCTTGAAGAATCAAATGTCCTGATAGGTGCCAAAGAATCTTTCATCCTGAAAAAAGTGGCATAGAGATATTAGTCATTATTTGGGGGCTGCCCAGTTCAAACCTCTTCTTACAGGTGAAGAAATGGAAGCCCAGCGAGGGGAGCATCCAGCCTGAGGTCACCAGCAGGAGAAAGGCAGAGCCACATGTGGAAGCTGGGGCCCCAGGGAGGGGTCAGCCCCCCAGACCAAGCTCTTTCTCTGTGTAAATCACGGAGCGATATTGAGGACAATTTATCTTTTCATTAGCTTAAACATTTTGTCTTCAAAGAATCTTAAATGCTCTATTTGTGATCCCCAGTGTGTTTTGGAAACTACAATTAAACTCTAGGAATTAAAACAAGTTAGAAAAATAAAGCCCTGATTTACCAGAAGTCCTGTGGAATGAGGAGTTTGGTCTAATTGAAGTTTATGGCACTTTTATTTTACAATTAAAGGTGACCATGTTGGAGGACCTCTTTCATGCCAGGAGCTGTAATGGACATTTCGCAAGTACTATCTTCACATAATCTCCACAGAAACCCTCTGATGGTTGGCATTCCTGTCTTGCAGTGACGTTCATCAGGAGAACTGATGCAGATCTGGGTTTTGCACCCAGGCTTCAAGACCACAGCGTCCTCCCCGACACGCCTCCCTCTGGCTCTCCCTTGGTAGGACAGCCCCTGATGTGGGCTGGGGCACTGCCAACTCCAGTGGCCTCTTCCCTGGACCATGTCAATGAGCAAGGGAGAGCCACCTGATCTGAGCAAAACCACTAGCTCTCTGTCCCAGCTCTAGGGCAAAATTACACCAGCAGGAAGCCAGCTGGGGTGAGTCATTCTGAGGGCAAGACCCTCAAAAGACAGTCCCTGAGCTCCTGCCTCCAGACCCCTGGGGCTGGACCCTGGGCTTTGTTCTCAGGTCTGTTTGTCCCACTGGCCAACTCCTCCCTTCCAATGATAGAAACTCCTACCCAGTCCCTGTTTGTCTCCTAAATTCTTTAAATTGGTTTCTTTTTTGTGTAAGCAGAGAATCCAAACGATCTATCACTATTACGGAGGAATCCTTTGTTTTGCTTTAAAATATCGATCTTTGTAATAACCTTCTAAAATCTATAGCACCCACATCTCTGCCTTATTATGTACAATAGCAAATATGTCAACATAGTATATTATTTAATGAGAGAACTTGCCTTGCCTAAAAATGAATGTAAAAGGCACAGTAAATTGGGCTGATTCTTTGTTGAGCCCAAGACACAGAGGGAAAGATATTCTTGGGGAGGGAGCATTTGATTCTTTTCTTCTTTTCTGCTAAATCCCTAACATGAAACTTTGTGTTTTGCCTCAATCCCCTGGGTCTCGTGGGTCACCTTGGAGTCTGTGCCTTAAAGTCCTGGGCAGACCTTCCCCCGGCCCGCTGCCCGGGTCCCTGTTGTCCTCTTTGTCTTCTCCAGCTACTGCCGAGGATGACCTGCTGCCTTCCGTCCCCGTGGCTCCGCAGCTATTCATTCTCACCAGGGTCTCCAGCCTGGAGTCTTCTGCACGGCCACCGACGGTGTCGCCAGTCTGTGCGTGACGCGCGGTCCTGATTTACCCCGCAGCCTCCACACACAGCTGAGCCCATTCGCTTCCTAGACTTTACACTCCCTCCCCAGCAGGACTTTGGAAGCTGTTATCCCAGGGCTGCAGGGCATTGGAGATTTTCCTGCACGTGTGCACATGCCCTCTCGCCTACTCCTCCAGGTGGACTGGAATGTAACTCTGGAATCAGAGAAGAGGGACTGGTTCCTTTCGCTCCAAGATTCCTTTGGCGGGTCTGGCTACTCAGCATTACCTGTAGCTGCTCCGCACCCTCCCCTCCACCGGGGCTCACGCATGTTCCAGACATTTCGTGAGCACCTGTGCTGCGTGCCAGGTACTGAACTAAGGACTGAGTCCCTGACCTCAGGAACTCCAAGACCACCAGGAGGGAAGAGAGGCAAGTGAGGAACTGACTGCATGCCTGTGGGCCGCGTGCCATGTGAGAGAGCTGTGCGGGGGTTCTGACATCAGGCCGCAGAGAGGCTCCGGGATTCTGGAGAGCCCTCCTCTCCCACCGCACAGTGCGTCCTGTGCACCTGCTGAGGGCCAGCTGTGCTAACGGGACAGCCGCCTCCATCGCCGATTTCCATCGCTGTTATGGGCTCATGCAAAATTCAGACAAGGATCTCAGCTCTCCACCACTGTGATTAATTAGCTGATGCATAAGTATCAGGCACATCCACATCATTCGCGCTCCCTCCAAGAACCACGTGATGAGAGGCCTCATTTAGTTGATGGGAGCATGAGCTCAGCTTTCACCAGGAAGCATCCCCAGCTGCTCTGAGGGCATCCCTGGACCTGGGGCGGAGTCGACGCGGGGAACACCATTAATTGATTCGTTTCCCAGCTGTTTCATCAGTTCCTTTTAAATGCATGAGGCTAATAAGGAGTGCTTGCCATTCGGTGATTTTTTTTCTGGTCCCTTTCAGGCAGCCCACGTGGTTACCCAGCATCCACAATTAAATCACAGTCTAAGGTTGGAAATGACTCTGGAGAGAGGCAGGCTGGCACTGTCTCTGCGATTGTGGGGCCTCTGCCTAAAAACACACACCTGTGGGACAACCAGGCAGGGCCGCAGAGAGGCCCTGGGCAGAGGCCAGTGAGATTCCAACTCCTCTTGTCTGTGTCAAAGTTCAGAATAATCCTGGTTTCCACAATATTCCTGCTCCGTTTTCCCACCCACTAAAAATGGAATGCTCTCTGCTCACTCGCTCTCTCTCTCTCTCTCTCCCTCAGCTCCCCTCCTCTAGATCTTTGTAAAATTGCAGGTTTAAGGTCGGCTTCCTACAATAAAATACAAGCCCCAGAAGGGAAGCATCTGCTTTGCCCTCTGCTGTAATCCCAGCACATCCAAAAGTGCCCGGCACATGGTAAGAACTGACCATCATTGTTGAATGAATAAATGAATCGTCTTCACTCTTTGACCTCAGCCCTCATCTCTGGGGGGACAACTCCAGCCTTAAACTTGCTCCTAAACCAAGTCCCACATCTTCAGCAGTCTGTCTGCATTTCTTTCTGCCAGCTGCTCACAATCAACAAGCTTGCGACAGAAATCTTTTTTTCTCTCTCCAAACCAGCATCCCCATCTGACCTTCCTATTTCTGCCAGCAACACCATCACTCACTCAAACAGTCCCATACAAAACCTCAGTGTGGGGCTGCCTCCCGTCTGCCTTCTGCTGACTACAGCTTGTCCTAAAGCCTGCTAACTTGTTCATTGCAAGGTTTCCAGTCACCCTCCCTTTCTTGTCAACCCCAGTCCCACGGTCTGGCTCAGGATTTCATTCCTTTAGATTTACCCTCTTACAACCGCCTCCTAACTGGTCTCATGGCTTTCTTAATCCACTGGACACTTTTCCACCAGATCAATGTTCCCCAAAGTCTGTTCATCTGCCACTTCTCTAACCTAATCAAAACTTATCAACCACTCTCTACTGCCTACTATTTTGAACCTTGGCATTCAGAGTTCTCCATGGTCACCCCTTAAATATTTTGTCCAGCCACACCTCCAGTGATTCCCAAGTTAGGAACTTCCATCCATCTAGCATTAGCTCCTGAGCATGTTGTATACCTGGACTCATGTCCTCTCCTACCTCTGCCCCAGGAGTCTCTCTCCTCAACTCCATCCAGTGAAATCTCACCCAGCCTTTAAGGCCAGCCCGGATCACACCTCCTCCAGGAAGCCCTCCCTAACCAGTTGAGGCCACCATTGTCTCCCCCTTATCTGAATTCTGTAGCTTGTGTCCTCTGTACCCTCAATCGATTTTAACATATAGAGCTGAGTGGATATAGTGAATCAGTAGCAGTTTTGTCGTGAGTTTTAGCCTTATCTCTCCAGCCAGCTTGTAAACTCCTTCTGAACAGGGCTCATGGTTCATGTTGTCTTGCATTCCCTACAAGAGTTAATCTTCTTGTTTCCCAAATCAGGACCTTGCACAGAGTAGGAACTCAGTGGATATTGGTTGATTTTAAAGGAAGATAAGACTGAAATAAATGAACATCAGGATAAGCATCAAACTGTGCATATTTAGGAATCTGCTTTCCTCGGGATACTTTTGAAGTATTATCCTCCAATAAAACTGGATATTTTAAACAGCACCAACCTCACATATTAGCTGTAAAACACACTTGCTTACCTCAGAACTTATTTCACTGTTACTAACTTACAGGAGACGGAAAATTAGAGAACGTCTTAAATTCCAGTAACAAAAGTAGGTCATCTGGAAACCGATCTTAATTTCCCATATTTAAATCACCTCGTTTCAGCAATAACATGGTAAACGTAGTGATGATGAAGGGCTCCAGAGTAACTCTTTTGCAGTGCTTGTGTTTTAAATCAACACAGAAGTGCTATTCATCTTGTTCTGATTCTAACAGGTTAAACTACTTCCACTTTGGATTTCAGGAAAAGTCTCCAGTGTGGTTCTAGATTCTAAGATGTGGATCCCCCTGCTTCCTCTTCTGGAATGAATGTATGTGTCCCTCCCCCAGATTCATAGATGGAAGCCTCATCCCCAAAGTGATGGAACTGGGAGGTGAGGCCTTTGGGAGGTGATTAGGTCGTGAGGGTGGACCCCTTATGAATGGGATTAGTGCCCTTATAAGAAGAGATGGAGTGGGAGGGTATAGCTCAGTGGTAGAGTGCGTGCCTAGCATGCACGAGGTCCTGGGTTCAATCCCCAGTACCTCCATTAAGAAACAAATAAATAAACCTGATTACCACCCCCTGCCCCCTACCCCAAATAAAAACAGATAACAGGAGAGAGCTCACCCGCTCTCCCTCTGCTCTCCACCATGTGTGGGTGCAAGGAGACAGCTGTCTGCAAACCAGGAAGCAGGTCTTCACCAGACTCAGGATCTGCCAATACCTTGCTGCCTTCATCTTAGACTTCCCAGCCTCCAGAACTGTGAGAAATAAATGGTTTTGGTTTAAACCACCCAGTTTATGGTATATTTGTTATAATAGCCTGAATTAAGCCAGTCCGCCTACCCCCAACCTCTGCCATCTGGGTATCTTCTGACAAATACAGTCTGCTGGGTCTGATCCCAGAGCTACTGCTAATAATTCCCTGGGTAGGGCCCAGGAATATGATGTCAAAATGCCACACTGGCGATTCTGATGAGAAGCAGCTTTGGGAATCCCTGGTCTTTGGACATGGAGAGGCTAAGTGGCCTCTAAGAGCCACAAAGTGGCCCTTCGAGGCTGCGCTGACCCCTGTCTGCCAGAACAGCCTCATTCTGAACCACTCTGCCTTCTCTCTCTAAGAATGTGCCCGCACACACACATCTACCTGGCTCGACCCAGCCCCATGCCTCTGTACAGCCCTCTACAGCCCTCCACCTGTCTGGGTTACCCCTGCCTACCTTGCCCATCCACTCAGCCCCTCCTCTGCAAAGTCTTCTGGAATGCCCACTGGCCACTCACAGCCCTTGCCCCTCTGTGTCACTGCTGCGCCTCTCTGGTTGGACATTCTTTATTCGTGTACAATTTGAAGAGCATCAGTGGAGCTTCAGTCATGTACCAGGTCCTGTGTGGGGCTGAGCAGATGGAGCTAAACAGGATGCTGCCTCTGGGCTCAGGGAGGTTAGAGTCGAACCAGAGAGATGAACCAGAAAACCCCAGATGAGACGTGAGGGCTTTAACGTCCCTCACACAGAGAGAGCAGGAGAGAGCAGCATCTGCTCAGACTTTGGGGTCAGACTTTCCTTTTTGAAAAGCTGGCTCTTCAGCTGAGGTTTTGTATTGCGTTGCATTGTATTGTATTGTACTATTTTGTTTGTTTCCGTCAAGGGGAACACACAAAGAGGCAAACTGTTTTCAAGATTTGTTATGGAAAATCTTAGATCCTTCTCTCCCCTCACCATTTCTCCTTCATCTGAAGGCAGCCACGTCCACTCCTTTTGGCTGAGTATTTTCATTTTTACCTCCATGTCTTTGGATAACATACTTGAATTGCTCTCATTTGATGTTTCCGCTTTAGGCGTTTTTTATCGACTTCACACTGAAGAAGATAAGACTTTAGTCCTACTGCCCGCATGCGCCCCTTCCATCTTGCATCCTTCCGGTGGAGTTTTATCGTGGTTTTGATTTGATCGATATCCACTTTTACAATATTATGATTTTAGAACATAGCGAACTCATGACTGTTTCCCCTGGGGTTGATATTATCCTTTTTCTTTTTTTTTTAAATTGCATAATACACTACATTCTAACCACTAATTTAAGATCAAAGTCATAAACAATTGTCTAAATGTCCTCCCCAAAAGCCCAGATGCATTCAGTACTCTTTCAAGTTCATCCTCCCAGGAAGCTCTCTCCCAGAGCCGTCAGCTGGGCTCCAGGCTGGCCTGGTGGTCCTATGTGCCCTGCAACCAGCCCTGGTCCTGGCATCTTGTACCAGCATCCTCAGGGCTCCCTTCACCACTCTCCTGCATTGGCTTCTGCTCTCTGTATTCCATGTCTTCCTCTTCTTTGATTTACAGCCTTGTTTGGGGGAGAGCACATTCTCTGGTATCTTCATAAACAGGGTGCCTAGAAGGTAAGTTTTTTGAGATTTTGCATGTCTAGAAAGTTCTTTCTTAGCACAGCACTTGATTGATTGATTGATTATCTGGTGTTTTCATCTGGGTTTGCCCGGAAGCAGCTCCTGAGATGAAGACATGAGTGCAAGTAGTATCTCTGGGAGGTGATGCCAGGAGGCACCAGCAGGGGGAAGGGGAACTGAGCCAGGAAAGTTAGGGTACCTCCGCAGGGGTCTTAGTGATCAGCTTACCTTGTGGGCTTCTGAGAGGCTGCGTGGAGCACACCTAAGAGACATCTCTCCTGAGAGACAAGAAAGCCCATTCTCAGTCGAGAGCTGCTCCTGGGGCATTAATTCCCCACCAAGGTGACCAAAAAGGCCCTCAGCCAGAGCCATGGGCAGCCCTCTGGTCACTGTACACATATCCAGGGAGTGCTGGGGAACCTGGGAGGGGCACTGACAGCCTTCAACTGAGTGAAAGAATTAATTGGAGGGATGTGTCATATTCATGTTTGTTCCCAAATCCCCTGTTAGGTGATTAATAATGCTAATAATAATAATATATTTATTTACAGAGCAAATGAATGAATGAACAAATGAATAAATGTGTCCTGTGCAGCCACCTTGTGCTGCAGATCTCGGGTTGGAGGCCCCTCCACCAGGCTAATGAGAGCCCTGGAGGGTGGGGACCCCGACCATCCCATCTCTATGTTGTTCTCATGCCTCAAAGTACTACGATGTACTGATTGTATACACATGAGTGTCTCCACCTTGGTGCTTTGTCATTATTTTTGAAAGGTCTGTCAAATGATTTAAATGGAAATATTCAATTAAAGAAGGGAAAAAAATGAGTTGTTCAATAACATGAGGAGGGCTAATATTTTCTGATGTAAACACCCCTCCCTTGCAGGTCACAGCAAGTACTACCTAAGGGCATGGAGACAGTCAACAAGAGTTTTTAGGAATGGCCAAGTTGCTGCCCACCCCATTCTCCTCTTCCTTGCTTTGTCACAGTATCTGAATGTACCTCATGAAACCACTTCTTGATCACTACATCTTCAGAGGGGCCCTGTGAGCATGGAAAGATGTCCTCTCCTCTGGTAGGATCCATTAAGAAATTGGCCTCCACTAACACAGCAACACAGCCTCACTGACCTCAATACCTGGAGATGCATGTGTCTCAGCCTAGACAGCGTTCTCAAAATGTGGTTCCTGGACCAGCAGAACAGCATCACCCGGGAACTTGCTAGAAATGCAAATTCTCAGACGTCATTCTACCTCTACCAAATAAAGAACCCTGGAGATGCAGTCCAGCAATCTGTGTTTTAATCAGCCCTCCGGCAATTCTGACACACACTTGAGTGTGAGACCCACTAGGCTGGAGCATGAGTCCCTGGAAGGCGAAGATCACATTGTGCATTTCTTTATGTGCTTCTATGTGTCTGGCACTAGGGGTGCTCGTATGTTTGTGCAATTAAATTTTATGGGTGAGTTGAAGAGATTAAGAATTAATCAAATAGCACTCTAAGAGAATAAGCCATAAATCTGTTGACCTGAAACAAGCAGACTGCCGAATATTTCTCCAGCAAAAATGGGTTTATTCTGGATCAGCAGAGAATTACAGTTCGGGGTCTGCAGCCCTGGCAAGCCACGTACAAGGCCCCGCATGGCAAGGGAAGGAGAACGCTGAGAGGGGAAAAGGAAGTTGGGAGGATACAGTAAACAAAGAGCCCATGGCTTTTCGTTGGCTGAGTCCTTGCCAGGAAGGAAGAGGAGTCTTTCAGAGTCTCAGGCTCTGCCATCTTCACAGGGCCCAGCAGCGCCCCCTTCTGGTCTTTCAACTCTATTTAATTGAGTTTATTATTTTTACAAACCTCGTACACCCACTGATGTAAGCAAAGCAGGGAAGCAAATATTGAGATGCACTGTCGGGCAGAGGATACTGAGAGGTGTTGGTGGAGTAATGAGAAAAGGAGGGGAGGATGGCAATGCTAAAAACAAACAGCCTGCTAAAAATTTCACCTATGATGTCCCAGAACACCTGCATCATTTTGGTTTGATCTTATTAAGAAAGTGTGACACAGAGAGAAGAGTAAAAAATATATATATATATATATATATATATATATATATATACATTTTCTGTTTTCTCTCTGCAATTTTTCAAAGAAAGGACCGTACTCATTTGTGCTCTGACAAGCACACAAAGATGAAGAAGCCATGCCCAACAGCTGCTGTCTGTGCTGTTGACCCTGGTTCCTGCCCATTTGGAGGCTGGCCATGGTGGCCTCCAGACCCAGCCTTCCACACAGTCTGCACCCAGAGGTCAACCAGCACTCTGATCCATCACCCTTGTCTTTAATGTCCTTCAGCTGCCTGCAGGGACATTTAATATTGATGGCCCTGGGTAGGCAGTAGTTTGAGCCAGAGAGGAGCGAGTGAGGACAGAGCAAGTTCCTGCAAAGGGATGCAGCCTTGCGAAGGGTATAATGAAACATCAGAACGCATCACTCCCCTGCTATAGTAGCCAGAGGAGCGTTTGTGCCTCAGGTTCTTCCCGGTCTACTTTGCAGACAGCCCATCTGAAAGCTGGGGATGTACACAACCCATGGCTCCCTCACTGTGGAAATGCAAAGAAAGAGGAATTGGCAGTTCACAGCAAATAATAATGATCATTGTAGTAACAGCTAATGTCTGTGGGCACACGCCAAACACCAGGCACGGTGCGGGGCATTCACACACCCTGACTCATTCCGCCTTTACAAAGTCCCACGTTTCTTCTAAGGTGAGGACCCTTGTCAAGGTCATGGGGCCAAAAGTGGGGGAAAAAATCCACTGGATTTAATGATGGAAGGACAGCAAGCATTTTCCAAACATGCGTTTTGTTGGAGAGCATATGATGATAAGAGAGCTTGTATTCAAATTCTGGCTCTGCCTCTTAACCCCTCTGTGCTTTTTTTTTTTAATCAATAAAGTTGGAGTCATAAGGATATACTTCATATGGAAATGGTCAGGATTAAGTAACACAAAGCACACAGAAAGTCCTCAGTAGATAGCAGCTCCTGTGATGTGCACTGAAATCCTGTATCTGCTAGCCTTTTAATCTTGACAGCAACTCTGTGAAGTAGGGAGATTACTATCCCCATGTTCTAATAAAGAAGCTGAAACTGAACCAGAGAGGAAGCCCATAGGGCTGGAAGAAGCCAGCGAGGGGCTGTGAACTTAGGCTGTTAAAGGACCTAAGCCCACATTCCTAATTAAGCTTTTCCCACCTCTCCCCGCTACCTCCCACATAAAGAGACACAATCAAATACTATACACAATCAAATACTAACAAAATTACTTTCAGAAAATGTAGTTTCCTGTTAGTTCAGGTCCTCTGAGAAGCAGGTACCAAAATGGGATTCGATGTGTAAGAGATTTGTTGGGGAAAATGCCCAGGAGAGAGATAGGGAGAGAGCCGGAGGAGGTTGGGAGAGCCTGGGTCACTACATGGGTCTGACCAAGTGGAGGGGAGAGGCAGACGGCAGAGCCATCCTAAGAAAGTTTTGGCGAGGCCAGTGTAGAGCCATGATGCCAAAATCTCCTGTCAAGGATTCTTGTAACTCCCAGGAACGGGTCTCCGTTAAAATTCCTACCAGGCTCAGTCATTGGCCAAGAACAGTGTGTGGAAAGCACGATGCAGACGAGGAGATGGACTTCAGCTGGGACCATCACCGACTATGCTCCTGGCAGCTGGAGCTCTGAGAGATGCGTTTTCACAGCCATCATAATTACCAATTAAAGGCAAAAATATCTGGTGAAATGTTCTATAGGAAGGCACTCAGCTCTGATTGAGCAATGTTTTGATGCCACATTTTATAAATTAAGAAGTCAGTTCCCTCTTAAGAGAAAAGCTCTCTAGAACAAACGCCTCTTCCTCCAGGCAGCCTTCCCGGGAAACACAGGTCAAGGCAGGTGCCTCTGAGTTCCCCCACCCTAGGGCCAACGGCTCTGCTCCACCGTTGTCCACATCTGCCTATGCCCATCTCACCTCCTTCTCTGACTTAGATAACCTTCTAACCCTCTTCTCTGAATGTCTTTTATATTTTATGACTATACCAGGCTTCTTATTAGCTTTTGAGGAAAATGTCCTGATTCCTGAAGTAGCCTAAAGATCTGAGGGGCTTGCAAGATTCCTTGGCGGGGAGTGTGTGGGGGGGTGGGATTTATCAGAGAAGTTGAATATCAAGTGTTTTGTGAAGTTACTGAATATTTTATTTTCAAATGTGTGTGAGCATTTTATTTCTATCCATTCCCTTCCCCCATTTTCACCTTCCTCATCACCCTCAGGTAGTAAAATTAATCCAAAGTGCCATCAGGAAATGAAGAATGGAAGACAAGTGGATGCTTCTGCGTGGGGATTGATTCCATTTGTTCTAACCTAAGCTGGTTAAAGGAAAGTGTAAAATAGAAACATAAGTTGATTTACAATGTCACAATCTCTAATCCAATTCCTTTAAGTTTTACTTAGTCAAACACTGTGTTGGGTGGCCTTTAACCTGGATCATGGTTGCAAAATAGTGTAAATCACACTTGATTACCATTTGCCTTTTATGTGCATAAAGCTTCTCTTCTTTCTCCAGTTCTTGTATGTTCTTTTAAAACAAAGTTTTCACAGTTTCATCTAAGAAACAAGTCTCTATTCTCAGTCACTCAGTGGATATGTGTTGTATGCTAAATTTCTATTTGCTAACTTTTTTTTTTTCCTTTGAGCAAACCTGTGTAGGTTTGCAAATTTATTCATACCAAACTCTGATTCCAGATCTGCTTGCTAACTTCTAATGGCTGGAACAGTTTCCATCTAGACTGTATGTCACTCAGGGAAGGGACTGTATGCATCTGCGTCACTTCCAACACTCAGCACAGTGGCTGGCACAAGGTAAGTGTGTCAAGCATCCTTTGTTGGAATGAAACAATATGCCTCTTCCAGGCACTGAAGCCTGTGGTTTGCAGTGAGTCCCAAACCTTGTCTTCACGGAGGTCAACTGTTTGGATGGAAAAGAGAGGCCAGTGACTCCAGTTTCAGCTAGGGTGGTGTGTATAACCAGAGAAGCACCCACGGGTGCTAAGGGCATGAAGGGTGGGTGGAGACCCAGAGCCAAACATGAAAGACAGGTAGGAGAAGTGACTGTCCTCTGTCTCTTTTGCACCCGCTGGGCTTTTTAACACTATTTTGTGCTGCACACGTAACTCTCCTTTCTCATCCACTCTTCCTCACTAATCCATTTAGTAAGCTTAGAGAGCAATAATCTTAACCTAAAAAACAAGAATCTAGTTTAAGAAGCAAAGCAGTCATTTGGGATCAACGAATTGCAATGCAGGGTACACAGATTTGGGTAGAAACCCAAACAGTGTCCCAATTACAGGAGCGGAGCTCAGGGTTTTCGCGGGAAAAAGAGGAAGACAAGGTAAGTTGTTTTTGTAAGAGTTCACTGGCACAAATGAGGTAAAGCTTGATTTGTACGTCGTTGGCTGGTCAGGTGAAGGGGTCAGTTTTATCAGGACTTTCAACAGGTTGTTCTTGTTTCTTTGCTGACTTGCTGGAATGCTGGCAGTTTGGTCCAGCTCAGAGGTACAGAAAACAGGACATGTGAGGCAGTTCCTCGGGAATGGATGCTCCAGTTCCACTTTAAATGGCTCTACTCACATCATCTGTTATAGTCTAAATGCTCCCCAGCTTGGGAAAAACGTGTAGAAAGTAATTTATAGTCGAGTGATCATCGCAGCATCTTGGGATCCCAAATGTCCTTTCAATCGGCAACAGTTAAACATAATGACAGATTCATTAATTAATTCACTTCGTCATTTCTCCAGCTAACACTGACAAGCATCCGCCGTACGTCAGGCCAGGTTCTAAGCGCTAAAGAGACAACGTTGAACAAAACAGACGTTCCTGCCAGCAGGCAGCTCACACTGTCTGCCTTTTACTCACTGGTAGGTGTTGTCTTTTTACATCCTAAATGGAATCTGATTCTTGAATGTCTTTCAAATCAAGGCCAAATGGGGAAAAAAAAAAAAAAGCAAGTGAAGTGTCAAACTGATATCCACTTTCCACTTGAAAGTTCCACCTAATCCGTATTTCCATTTATGCCAACATATAATTTTAATAATTACACCAAATACAGCCATTCGTCAGTATCTTTTGGAGGTCAATAACCTTTCAATTACTGTTAGGGCTAAAGACTTAATAAAGATTTAAGACATTCTACCTAGTGTTTTTGTGGGGAGTGAATCTTCAAATTGTAGACTCAACTGGAGGTTAATTTATAGTTGAGTTAACAGCATAAAGTCGAAGTGTTAATTTTAAATTTTTCTTTGTAATTTTAACCGGCAATTTAGCAAGGGGTTTCTGTAAGTACGGAAAGACACAAGGAAGAAAGAACTGAAGGAGCTATCCTTAGAGGCCGCAAGTGGCAGGCTTTTCTTCTGAAAGTGAAATTTAGTCCCCAAATGAATATTTCCCAAAAGAAAATTTAGTCTTGTTGCCAAAGGTGAAAACACTGCAGTAGCAGACATATAGTACCAAGAAGCACAGAAAGGGACAGAGGTTAAACACACCATCCGGAAGTACCTGCTCAAATTACTCTCGATTTAAACTTTTGCTACCGCTTCCTGAATAAATGCCTAAGTGTTATTGTGGCTAATATTCTGCACCAGGGCTTCTCAACCTCAGGACTATGGACATTTGGGGCTGGATAATTCTTTGCCGTGGGGGCTGAACTGTGCATTGCAGAAGCTTTAGAAGCCCTGGCCTCTACCCACTGGATGCCGGTAGCATCCCCACCACTCTCTCACCCCATCCTTCCACTGTGACAACCCAGACATTGCCCAATGTCCTCTTGGGGGAGGAGGACAAGATGGCTGAGAAACATTGTTCTGGACAAAGACTTTGACTGTCGTCTACTTGATCTTTGCAATTGCATGTCCTACTGATATGCAGAAAATAAGGAGTTGGACAGATGCATAAGGAGAACTGGCTAAAAATGTAAGGAAAAGCCAAAATACAGCCCTTTTTCTGCCTGCTGAGTCATGGGCCCTGATATGGGCCTCTGTCCTGGAGGAAGAGACCTCTTTAGAACTCACATACAGGCGCCTTGTGGGTTATCTTTCATTAGCAAAATTAAAAAGTGATAGGAAGACTAGAAGGTCAGGTGCTAAACTCATCTAGTCCAAATTCTTCCATCTTACAGACTGGAAAACTGAGGGCCAGGGAATTCTCGGAGGATAACTTTGAAGAATGTATTCAGCCTCTAATTCGGACAGAAAACTTGGGAAGAGAAGAGAGAATTTAATTCTACTTTGGGAGCTTGACCGTCAAACAGGGAAAAATCTAAGATACGGTTTGGAGAAGGGCCTTCGCATGGGTCAGGGAGGAGGCACAAGCCGCTTGACAGGCAGGTACAAGGCAAAGAAGAGATAAGCCTTCGTACGAACAACGGTGGAGGCAGGAGGAATGGAGCGCACTTGGCCACACAGAAGATGTCCCTAGAGAAAAGCGTGCTGGCGCTCCCTGCTGAGCTGGGACCAGTTCAGAACCAAGGCCAGGCTCTGATTCATCTTCGTGGTCTTTGGGCTCATTCCTGGTTCATACTGGCACAGGGCAGAAGCACAACAAAGTATAACCCGGGCAAAGAACTGCTGACCCCGGAGACCACTGAGACAGCAACAGGAAGCCTTCCTCGTGGAGAGGGCAGGCGGTCCAGGAGGAGAGGGAGTGCTCCAAGAAGTGACTGCTTCAGTCCCTCTGACCCTCGGAGAGGTATCCTCCCTCTGTGAGGCGGCATGGCTTATCATGCCACGCTCCCTCCTCTGGGTGCCCCACCCACCAAAGGTGATATGACAAGTTGTATTTTCTGTCTGCCCTGGTGAGCCTGGCGGCACCCACCTGCCCCTGGACTCACCAGCTGGAACACAACCTCCCCAGGACAAGCAGGTCTCTGGGTCTCTGAGCCCACAGACCTCCTGGAACCTCAGCACTTGGGCATCTGGCCCCAGCACATGCTGGTCCCTCTGCTCATGCAGGTCAACTTAACCTTGGCCAAGGGCTCAGCTCCTCTTACAGCCCCAGTGAGAATCCTGGCCAAATGCATGACAGGTTAACAGACGCCGCAGGGAACAGCACACAGACTCAGAAACTGCCATCGACGCACTTCTGCTCCCGGGGCTTCTGGCTGCAACCCCCACGGAGGGTCTCCTTTCTCCTGCCCAGGGAACACCCAGTTACACTGCTTTCTGTCTTTCCTGTTCCCCAGCGGTGATATTCAAATATCAAAAAGCAATTCCAATGCACCAACTAATCAGGACAGGTGCCTGGAGGCCCCCTGCTGGGTCAGGCGTCCCCACCGTGTCAGTTCCCTTCAATTCCCTATGGTTGGATTCCATGGAGGTCTTGGGGACTGTCCCCACTGGCACAGGAGTATTTCAGGGTTTTAACCCTGGTAGGGTCTTAGCAGTGGCTACCAGCCCCAGATCTCTCCCTCCTACGAGTGCAGGTTGGCTCTGCCCGACTCCTGCAAACTCACAGAGGCTTGTGCAGTTTTCAGCAGGTCCCCTAAGGGCACTTCAAGCTCTAGACATGCACGCTTCTTGGGAGGTGATGGGGTCTAGAGGTAATCCCACCACAGCCTCCCCCTGCAGCTTTCCCTTCCATGGAGCACCTGCTGTGGCACTTTTTCAGGAAAAGCTGTATAATACAGCCCAGGCTGCTAACTCTTCTCTTCCGCTGCCAAACTTTACAGACGTTTCTGTGGCATCTGACTCTGTAACAATCCATAAGGCACCAACTACAGCTCTAATTAAATTGTAAAAAAAAAAAATCAATCCCGCCACCAGCATGCAGCTGGGGAGGGATTCATCTCCTGTGACGTCCCCAGTGGGCCATAACCCTCCTCTCACTGCCATGGCATGTGGCAGAGGGCACTGTGTCAGCAGCACGGAGCCCAGAGTACACCCCTGCCTGGCTGTTATTTCCATGGCACAGGTTTGGGAATTAGTCATCAGAGCTACAGTGCCAATGACATGAAAAAACAGTCCACAGGGTAAGTGTTGTCAGGATGAAAGATGCTAAGGCTGGAGCTCAGAGAACTCGGCAGTGAGGGTGTTAAGATTTGGTGCCAGGAAGGCACTGGCCAGTGTTGGGTTGCGATTGGGCAGAGGGGGTAGGAGACCTGAAACCAGGAGAATGAAGGAAGGAAGTGATCCAGGCTAAAATGGAGACAGAACCCCCAACCTTTCAGACCAGTATTTTCATTGGTGTGGAGATTGCCAACCAGACTAATTAATTAAATCTGCTGGACATTTAAAATTTGCTACATATCTGCTTAAGTTGTACGTGTGTGTGTATAATTCTACAATGTAAATTTTATTTTCAATGACTCCATCTGTTATCCTCATAAAATTCTGGAATTAAAAGGAATCTCTTTGGATATCGTTAAGATGAAGTGATAAACTGAATCTTCATTTGGCCCAAGTGCTGGGCAACCTGGACTGGAAAGATCTGGTGACACGTGCCTCACGCCCTCTTTCTCTTTTATGTAGGTTCAAGGATGCCCCATCCCCCAACGCCCCCAAGGATATGTCCACCTGGAACCTATGATGTGTCCTTATTTGGGAGAAGAGTCTTTTAGAAGTAATTAAGTTAAGGACCTTTTGATCAGATCATCCTGGATTAGGATGGATGCTAAATCCAACGACAAGTACCTTTAAAAGAGATGAGAGTGCTCGCTTCAGCAGCACATGTACTAAAACTGGAACGATACAGAGAAGATCAGTATGGCCCCAGCGCAAGGATGACACGCAAATTCACGAAGCATTTCGTATTTTTCAATATCGCTAATTATCAGGGAAATGCATATCAAAACTACAATGAGGTACCACCTCACACCAGTCAGAATGGCCATCATTCAAAAGTAATGCATGCTTGAGAAGGTGTGGAGAAAAGGGAACCCTCCCACACTGTTGGTGGGAATGTAGTTTAGTGCAGCCATTATGGAAAACAGTATGGAGAGTCCCTAAAAAACTAAAAATAGACTTACCATATGATCCAGCAATCCCACTCCTGGGTATATATCCAAGGGGAACTCTAATTCAAAAAGATACATGTACTCCCAATGTCCATAGCAGCACTACTTACAATAGCCAAGACATGGAAACAACCTAAATGTCCGTTGACAGATGACTGGATAAAGAAGTTGTGGTGTATTTATAAATGGAATACTACTCAGCCATAAAAAGAACGAAATGATGCCATCTGCAGCAACATGGATGGACCTGGAGATTGTCATTCTAAGTGAAGTAAGTCAGAAAGATAAAGAAAAATACCATATAATATCACTTATATGTGGAATCTAAGGGGAAAAAAAGACCCAAATGAGCTTATTTATAAAAAAGAAACAGACTCACAGACATAGAAAACAAACTTAGAGTTATGGGTGGGGGAAGCATGTGGGAAGGAATAAACTGGGAGAGCAAGATTTGCAGATACTAACTACTGTATATAAAACATAAACAACAAGTTTATACTACACAGCACAGGGAACTACATTCAATATCTTGTAGTATGACATAATGAAAAAGAATATGAAAATAAATATGTATACATATGACTGAAACATCATGCTGTACACCAGAAACTGACACAACACTGTAACTGACTATACTTCAATTTAAAAACACAGAAGTGGACCAAAAAAAAATTAGAAAGGGAGAAAAAACACAGAGAAGAAAACGATTAGAAGACAGAGGCAGACATTGAAGCTATCGGTCTACAAGCCAAGGACAGGACCTGAAGGGATTGCCAGCAGCCACCAGAAGGTAGATGAGAGGCATGGAGTGAATTCTCCCCCAGAACCAACACTGCCAGCACCTGGATTTCAGACTTCTGGCCTGCAGACCGACGGTGAGAAAATAAATGTCTGTTGTTTTAAGCCACCCAGTTTATGGAACTTTGTTATGGCAACCACAAGAAACTAATCTGCATGGTCATTAGTGACATGGTGACATGGGGAGTGGCATCTAATGCTAGTTTTAGAGCCACAGTAACCTGGATTTGGATTTGAATTGTGCTTCTGCCATTTTCTGCATATATGACTTTAGATGATTTCTCAACGTTTCCTTCTGTGCAATGGGATAGTAAATAATATTTGCCTTACAAAGTTATAAAAATGAAACGAGATGTAGCCACAGAGCACCTGGCACACAGGAAGTACTGGATAAGGTTTAGGTTATTATCATGACCTATTATTAGAAGTTGATTGGACACTCACGTTAACGACAAGTTAGAAGGAAGACATGAAAGGACAGAAATTACTTTTGAAGTAGGCTTTCCAGCAAGAGATAGCGGCTCATCTTCTGGGAAGAAGAAGGGATAGAGGACATTTGGGAGAAAAACGAAAGAAGAGGATGCATTGGCTGTATTTGAAATGAAGAGAGGGGAAGAGAGGGCAGAGGAGTAGGCTGGGAAAGGCACAGGGGGAGGACTGGTTTTAAAATAAAACAACACTTGCTATTTTGGAAGATGAATGGAGGGTGTTGCTCCGTGTTTAGGAGGAGGATGGAAATGGAGAAACTATTCTTTCAGAGAGCAGAGGGAGAGAGGCTGTAATTATGAAGGGGGTGTATACATCCTGCATGCTGGGCGATTAAATAAACATGCTTTATGGAGAAAATGAGTAGGAGAGGCCCAAGGAAGGGTGAATTTCCTAATCAGGATGCCACCAGATAACAGAATGGGTACTTGCCCATCTCTTGGTCTGGGCATGATCAAAAGTCACAGAGGGATTTCCAGGCAACTGCCCAGAAGGAGGGAGAGAGAACTGCCTGGGAATTGTGTTGGGCAGAAGTTTAGAACATCCCCAAAAAGGATACAGAATATGTTCATCAGGTCTCATCATGATTGAGCTAGTCCTGGAGGTGTATTTTTGATAGCAGAGAAGGTGGAGTGTGTTCTGGGAGGAAAGAACAGGTTGGGAAAAGATAAGTGAGTGAATCAAAAGTGGAAGGGGTTCAGGAGGAGGGCACAGGTGTGCAGGGTGTGTACAGAGGAGTAGCAGGAGAGAGAGAGAGGCACCACCACTTCTGAGCAAGGGGGTTAAATCAGCAGTGCTCAGGAAGGTCAAATAGGCAGCTCTGTGTAGAAAGAATGGGAGGAGGAGCCCTCATAGTGATTTATTAAGAAGTTTAAATTAGTGCCAATATTTAAGAATCAAGAAGTTTTACCTAAAAGCCAGATGACTGGCATCAGGAGAAATCAGAACATCTGGCAATGCTGGGCCCGTATTGAGGTGTAGACTAAGGAAGTTTGAGGTAAGAAGCTGCTGATGCTTTGGAAGGCTCATGTCTCCTTGCCACGGCCCCACCTTACCCACCACTTCAGTCATTTACATGACCTGCTTCGGCCCCACTGGCCAGACGCAGCAAATGTAGATGGCACTGAGGGGCAATGTAATATGTCCCTAACCTCTCTCTTTGCAGGCCCTAGTGCTGAAATGCATCTCTGACTGAAGCAGTGGATTGATAGTGTTATTCAAATCTTCTTTATCTTTAACTTAACTTAACTTATCCTTAACTTTTCGTTTTGTCTAGTGGTTCTATGAATTGTTGAGAAAGGAATGCTAATCTCCAACTACAGTTTGGACCTGTCCTTTTCTCCATTCAGTTCTGTGAGGTTTTGCTCAATGGATTTTTTGAAATTTTGTTTTTAGGTGCATACACATTTAAGATTGATACATCTTCCTGAGAAGCCAACTTTCTCATCATTAGTCTGTTTAATACGGACACTCCAGCTTTCTTGTAACTATTATTTGCAATATATGTATTTTTACCCTTTACTTTTAACCTATCTGCCTTTATTTTTAAAGAAAATTTCTTGTAGACAGCATACAATTGAGTCTTATTTTTTTAATCCACTGTGACAATCACTGTTTCTTAACTGCAGTGTTTCAAACATTTACATTTAATGTAAGTATAGGTAAATTTGGGTTTAAGGCGCCATCTTTCTTTTGTTTTCTACTTGTCCAATATGGTGCTTGTTCTTTGTTTCTGGGTTTCCTGCCTACTTTTCTATTAATTGAGCATTTTTAGCATTCAATTTTATCTCTTCTATTGGCTTATCAGGTATATCTCTTTTTTAAGTTGTTGCTTTAGGATTTAAAATATGTATCTTTAACTCAACACAGGCTACCCAAATAGCATTAAACCACTTCAGGCACAACCTAAGAACTCTGTACTTCCATCCCTCTCACCCCTGATTGTTGTATGTGCTGTTGTGCCATATTTTTCCCCTGCATATGTTATAAAATTAATAATATATAATAGTTTGGTTTAAAAAACATAACTTAAAGTGGGTCACAGATTTCAATGTCAAAACCAAACCCAAAAAAACTTCTAGGAGAAAACATGAGAGAAAATTATTGCCACCTTGGAGAAGGTAAAGATTTCTCAGAATACAAAATACGCCTATCATAAGGACCAAAACTGATAAATTCACTTTATTAAAATAAAAAACATTTATTCTTTGATAGACACTGTTAAGAAAATGAAAAGGCAAAACACACACTGGAAGAGATTATTTGCAATACATATATATAAAAAAGGACACAAGACCAAAATATATAAAGAACTCCCAAAACTCTAGAAGATAAATAGCCCAATTAAAAATCAGCAAAATATTGAGAGCGCAAACACATTTCACACATACAAATACACACACACACACACACACACACACATACACAAACATACAAGAATGGCCAATCAGTAAACAGGGAAATGTGCAGTATCAGTCATGATACTGAAATACAAACTAATGCCACAATGACATACAAATATGACCACTAGAATGGCTCAAATTTTAAAGATTGGCAATCCCACATGTTGATGAGGATTTAAAGCAACTAGAATTCGCACACATCAGCAGTACGAGAGCAAAATAGTGCAATTTAGAAACCAATTCCAAAGGGTTTTTTTAAAAGTCAAACATACACATATCCTGTGACCCAACAATTCTACTCAATAAACAACCCAAATGTCAGCGAACAAGTGAAGGGGTAAATACATTGTGATAGAGTCCTACCATGGAACACAACCCTCCATAAAAAGTAAACAGCATTAAAGGATAAAAAGTAACAGCATTAAAGGAACTGATGACAATCACACCAGCATAGATGTTCCTCACAAAAGAATGCATTTATTGGATTCCGTTTATACCAAGTTCTAAAACTGGCAAGACTAACTATGGTGCTAGAAATTGAATTAAGGGTTTTGCCTGCAGGACAAGGATTGCTTCTGAAGAGGCACAAGCAACTTTCTGAATGATGGAAATGTTCTGTATCTTTATTGGGGCAGTTAGACATATGTATATATTTGCCTAAGCTCATCGAACTGTATACTCCAGAACTGTTCATTTTATCAGTGTAAATTAAACCTCAGAAAAGTTGGTTTAATAAATGTCCCTTCCATCAGAACAGCCTACAGCAAAGATATAGTTGCCAAAGAAAAGACAGATGCAAATGTGTCACATTCGAACAGCAGACAGCAGGACAGGGACTTGTTATTCCCTTCCAGCAAAAGACTAGCATCCTGCAGGGCATCTTAGAACAGGGCAACACTTTCCAAAGAAATGACATGATAAAAGCATGGTCATTTAGAAGATGTGCTTTGAGCAACAGAGTAACTGCACAGACAATGTTCTGTGGCCCTAAGGAAAGAAGTGGATATTTCTACACCGGGAGTGTGGATGGGTCATGATGGTCTAGGGCATAATAGAGGTTCCACTTCTGGGGAAAAGAGTCAAGAAGATGCAAGCTAATTTTTTTTATTATTGGTGGTGGGGGGGGGGTGTATTGTGTGTTTTAATCAGCTTCTTAAGAAGGAAAAACTGCAGTCAGAAATTAGAGCTCACACAGAGCCTTCATAGCCTGGCATATAAGTGGTCTACTGACCTGCATCAAGTTATCCTTCCAGAGTGCAGGTTCAGACAGTCTCCTGGTACCTTCATGATGTCTTTCACAAGGAGCCACGTATGTAGATTCAGCATCTTGATGGACCATATTAAGCTTATTAAGTCAAGATTCTGAAAGAGTTGCTAAAACCAAGTTACCTGCTACAAATTCTGTCTTACTAAGGCTTCTTTTTTTTCCTGGGTGGTATACAGGATATAAAGGAAAATGTGGATATTTTCTGGTTTTCTCCACGGTTTCAAATTCAGGGCAGACATATCTATAGACCACATTAGCCAGGGACCAGACTTTGTGGCAGTACAGGCATCGCCCCCAGGGTAATTTTCCCCAGGGAAAAGCTTTAGAAAGCTTCCTTAAAGTGAAGATGCTACAACACTCTTCAGCCAGCCTTGAGAATTGCAAATACAGCACAGAGATGGAACCTGGCTTTTACCTTCTTTAAAAAGATGGAATTCCAACACTCATAGCTGAAACTGCGAAGAACTGATAGTCATCATGCAATTCCACCTGACGGTAATTCGTATTTATTATTTTTACTGCTTTGTGGAATTTCTTGGCTTATTTTCATCCTTTGAGCAAACTTCTCTTTATTCTCTACCAGTTTCCCAGTTCCTGTCCCAACTTATGCAAGTCAAACAGTGCCACTCCAGTGGTCCATCCTCTGACACTAGGAATCAGTTCCAAGAGCGAAATACATGCTGGCAAGAAACAGTACATCCCAGCAAGAATCCTGGCACACATGACAGAACAAGATTACAGATGAAGTGGGGGTGGGGGGTCTTCCTAACTGGGAGCTGGGGCAGGAGTACAGCCTAACAAAACCACCTCTAATGACAGCATCTCCCACGGACCTTCCCTGCTACACGAAGGAATCATCTTTCATGTACATCTTGTCTAGGCTAAGGGCCCAGGACAAAGCAATACATAGTCCAAATTAGCACCTGCTATCACTCCTCAGAGAAGAAAGACTGGGACAAGGGTGGGTCAATATTGACAATGGGAAAAAAGGAAGAATTTTTAAAGCCAGACTTAGATGCATATCAGTGTAGGGGTCTTGGACAGGCAAGCCCGGGGCATGGTCAGCCTGTGCACCTCTACTGCTCTCCCCCCCGGTGGAGTTATTTATCTGACTGTCCTCCCATTGAGGACACCTTCTCCTACCACAGGGTCCTATTTCCCATTCAACTGCTTATTTCCTGATGAACTGTTGGTGGCAGGAACAGTCCAAAAATGCACCCACGGATTAGGAAACTGACAACTTCTATTTCTGGTCATGAAAAACTGGTAGCAGACTTATTGTCCCACCAATCAACCACTAGAAAACCAAACAGAATATGGGAAATGACTGTTTGCAGACGTTGGATCACAGGCAGCATGGGAATGTGACTCCCTAGAGAAGGGAGAGAAACCAGCTGAACAAGGTGAGGTCTACAGTCACCTCGCTTTTCTGCCTGGAGGCACTTTCCAAATCTCAGTGCAGGGAGAGAGATCCCAACACGAACACAGCAGTCTTGATAAATTGAGACAGATCACAGTTCAGAGAGACTGAGGCAGCTTTTCAGGGCAGAGTACTGGAGAGGAAAGAACTATGCCAAGCAAGGGCTCCAGAAGTCTGCGTAGGTAGCCCTTTGAATCACTGGCTGGATGCTAAGCTGTGAATTCTTAGAGTGAAACCCACAGGACTGGGTAAGGAACAGCAACCTGTGAACTGTGAAGACAATTCCCAGCGCTCACACGGGGCTGGGAGACACTTACTTCCACCAGCCAAAAAGGAGACTCCACAATGAACACCCAGGGTGTTTAACAGCAATTTCACAAGGGCCACATCATTCAGTAGGTCTAAACTTAGAATAAAGGCTACTTTCGGACCACTCTAACAAGGCTTAAACACAAATGATTCTCCAAAGGAAGTGATTGCTCTTCAAATACATTGACTGCCTGCTAGAGCAAAGTCCAACTTTCTTTAAAGAAAGACAACACAATCCAGTTGCTCAACAAAGTAAACTTTACAGTGTTCAGCATATAATTAAAAAGTAATGAACATGCCGTGATGCAAGAATGGTGGCCTATAACCAGGAGAAAAAAAATTAGTCCATAGAAATAGAGAGTAAGAGCCTAAATCCTTTTGTGTCTCTTATACAAATTCTTCTTTTCAGAATTAGCAACTTATTTTACTCCTGTCAGACTCTTTGAACACAAAGCTATTCTTGTTTATCTACCGTTTGATGTGCTTGACATCTAATTAACTAAAAATTTACAAGTCCTCAGAGGCCAGCTGATAGCTTCTGCCTTGAAAGAAACAAAGGCTGGACTTGCTTGGATGAGATAAAGAAAAGTTGCTCACTCACAACACATGAGAATAATGAATACTAGATAAATTCTTTCCAGGAGGGTGATGCACCAATTTCCTTTTCAGCTTCTCCAGGCTTTGCAAAATCGTCTTCTATTCCTATTTCCCCACCTCCACACCTGTTATTATTTCAAAGCCAATGAATGAGAATGCACAAGGCAAATATGGGCAAGATCCCAAAAGATGAAAGTAAGGAAATGCAAAATGAGACTCTATTTGGATGGTACCTTGGTTTTTTCTATTATTCTTGGGGAATTATGCCAAATTATTTCTTTTCTTTAACAAGCGTATTAAAAAGCAACCCAACATTCATTAACTATGATTTTACAAATAGCTGCCTAGCATAGCCTGCAGAAAGTGACAGTCACCAAGTACATAGAATACAGTGTGCCAGGAACAGGGGAGAGAAGGACATTTTTTTCCCATCTGGCCTTCAAAGTAGTAGTTCAGGAACTTAGCTTTAGCTTAGCTTTAGCTTAGCTTTATATTTAAAAAAAAAAAAAGTGATCAATTCAAATTTAAGCATTTACTTTGAATGTCACCCAGCCCCAACCACCACCACCACCACCACCACACACAAACAAGGTCTTGATATTGTTGTAGATTTGAGTGTGAAAGCAAATCTCTAACAATAAGAAGGATGTTTGTCCACTCTTTGAGTTTGGCTAGGCTCACTGGATTGCAGGGCCATTCAATAGTTCCAAAGGTTATTATACCATACGTCCTGGAGGTGAAGTGATTTCTGCTGTGTCCCTGACTCATGTCACTGTGTGGGTGGTGGTGTTCTGGCCAACAATGAGCATCAGAATTTGGGATTGAGTGACTTTTATAGCCATCTCACTAGGTTCTGAGAGCTCTCCAGGGCTGACAGCACAGGGCTAATTAGAAAGGCAACTCAAGTAATTGACTAGGTAATGAGGGGAAATGCCTGTGATTTAACTTTCACCTACTATTGTTCCCCGTGGGGCTTTGGAGGGGAAGTAATCACCTCCTCATTACTGCAAAGTGTTACTTGATGTGTGTTTTGTTGTTGCTGCCGTATTTGTTCCTTCCTCTGAACTCTGAGTTACAGGCAGACCTCGCTGTTTATTGTCCTTCACAGATTCTGCGCTTTTCAGATTGAAGGTTTGTGGCCACCCGGCCTCAAGCAAGTCTATTGGCACCATTTTTCCAACAGCATTTGCTCACTTCATGTCTCTGTGTCACACTTTGGTAATTCTCACAATATTTCAAACTTTTTCATTATTATTTTTGTTATGGAGAATCTTTGATCTGTGCTCTTTGATGTTATTATTGCAAACGATTATGACTTGCTAAAGGCTCAGATAATAGCAGTTTTTTAAGCAATAAAGTACTATTTAATTAAGAAATGTACATTTTTTTAGACATAATGCACACTTTAATAGACTACAGTAGAGTGTGAGCATAACATTTAGATGCACTGGGAAACCAAAAAATGTGTGTCTTGTGATAGTCATTTTATCGCAGTGGTCTGGAACCAAACTTGCAACATCTGGAAGCTCTGCCTGCATTTGTTCCGAGGTGGCTTGAGCTTCGCTTAGGTATTCCCCCAAGAGCCCCTGAGTTTCCAAGAGCTGAACGTGAAACAGCAAAACGCAGCAGTGAGCTAGTCTTACGCTTCCCCCAGTGCCTGAATTCCTTCCTCGGCAGACCCTGTGTCTGGTCTCCGCTTGCACACCTCCAGGTAGGAAACTCACTACCTCACTTGGAAGCCCATTTCTCTGCTTAACACTGAACTGAAGTCTCTCGCCTACTCAATGCTTCTAATTCTTCCTTTCGTCATATAAACGACGAGTCTACTCAAGTTTTCAAGTGATGGCTCTTCCGTCCTACCCTGCTCCAAGCCCTTCCACCCCTCCCCAAACCCCATCACCTCCCGTGTCCTCCCCGCTAGACAGTGACACTGCAATAAAATTCTGACCCTCTCAGTTTCTTTTTCTTTTCCCTTCTTTTGCTGCTTTTTTCCCCCTCTGTTCTTCCATCCTTCCTCTCCTCCTTTTTCCTTCCTTCCTTTTTTCCTTCTTTCTCTCCCTCTTTCCTTCCTTTCTT
The DNA here is from genome assembly GCF_009834535.1 of Camelus ferus. Lineage (NCBI taxonomy): Eukaryota > Metazoa > Chordata > Mammalia > Artiodactyla > Camelidae > Camelus > Camelus ferus. The sequence goes on from NC_045706.1 coordinate 10,157,327, forward strand.
ATTAAAAAGCATCAGAGAAAGACAGATATTGTATGATATCACTTATACGTGGCATCTAAAAAATACAGCAAGCTAATGAATATAACAAAAAAGGAACAGACTCACAGATAGAACAAACTAGTGGTTACCAGTGGGGAGAGGAAAGAGGGAGAAGGATATAGGAGTAAGGGATTAAGAGGTACAAACTATTAGGTATAAAATAAACTACAAGGATATATTGCACAATATAGGGAATATAGCCAATATTTTATAATAAATATGAATAGAGTATAACCTTTAAAAATTATGAATCAGTATATTGTACACCTGTAACTTCTATAGTATTGTCCATCAACATACTTAAATAAAAATCCACATATATATACAATTTGAAACATTGTTCAGAAACCCCATGATATGCCAAGTAAATCTGAAGATCTAATTGGCTGTGTTCAAGAATTCATGAGTCAGGCAACATCCTATCTAGTAAACAGAAAGGAGCTCAGAGGTGTTTTTATAGGCAGGAAGGTGGGGCAAGAAGCTATTAGCAAAAGAAAAGAAAGGATTGTTTCAGGCCAAGTAACCTTCTCTGGGGGGAAGGGAACAGCAGGGATCTTTCAGATGCAATTATCTCACTAGTGTCGATCCTTGATCAGAAAATTTCAGATATACAATTTTTAAAGGTCATTTCTGGGAGGAGTTGAAACAGCAATCAAGTCTTGGGGAGCAAATGACATCATGCTTGGCTTGTTATTTCTTTTTAACATTTCCCCGTAATTTTCTATTTTGTTAGAAGTGCAGGGATCATCATTTCTGTTTGTTAATTATGTTGATGTCTCTCCCAAGTGTTCTATTCCCCTAATGTTAGACAACTGGGAGAGATTGTTCTGAAAGTCAGAGAGAGCAGACAAGAGTGTTCTGACTGGAGAATTCATTGTGAGGCCAAGACACGTCGATGTCTTCTCTCCAGAATCTCTGTTAGTCATTCCTACTGACTCATAGTAGTTCCCTCTCTGAGCAGAAGTTTCCTTGAGGCCAGCCCCCACCATATGGCTGTTTTGACTGAGGGAAGAATTCAAAGTGATGTTTACAAAGCAAAGCGGTCTTGTGACTCCCAGGCAGCAGATCGGTGTCAAGTGGAAGAGGCCAGGCTTGACCGCCCAGCGTAGCCCTGGATGGCACCGCCAGAAGTGTCATTTTAACCTCCACCCTCTGCATCGCAACTACGCAACAAATGCTTGACTACAGATGTCAGGGCGTAAGTGGGTAACTCTCCAGGCAGACCACACAGCCAAACCTCCACTTCTCTCCCACCTTGCCTGGGAAGCTCTCTTCCCTTTATTGAGACCATCGTTCTCCGTCCTCACCCAGTGTTGAGGTCCACAAGTGCAGGAATGTTTGTCTGTTTTGTGCACTGATGTCTCCTCAATGCCTGAGTCACAGCTCGCCATGCAGACTCATGCTGCTTCTGCCCCTCCCATCCCTGGAAGACCGTTCCTGTCTCCCTGCCCACTCTGGAACACCCAGCACCGTCCCCACAATAACCTCAGGCCATCAAGAAAAGCAGGTTTTCAGAGCCTGGGGGAGAGAGAAACCCAGAGAACAGGACAGCAAAGGCTCCCATCCTTTCTGATTTCCCCTTCAGCAAAGACAGAACCCAAACCAATATCTCAGTAAATCATCTTACCTTTCATAGACCAGCCAATGAGCACTCAGCATTATTTATCCATCTTTTAGCTGTCAGGGAAAAAGAAGACATGAGTGTGAAGATAATTACAAAGATTTCAAAGGTCTTTCTCACTGAAATGATGAAGTTTGAGAAGTTCCTCTCTCCAGTCCCTGAATAATGAGATAGCATTCGCAGCCATAAAGGGATTTTTCTTTCTCTTTTGTGGAACAAAAGAGCTCAACTTTCCATGTCGGGGAGGCAGATGAAGTTCTACACAGACTGCCAGACTCAGCGCCCATCAGCACAGGTGGCCAGAGAGAGGGGAGGAGGGAGGGAGGGAGGGGCAGAGAAACACTGGGAGAGGAGGAGAGAGCTTAGAAGTCACAGACAGACATCAATGCACAGAAACCCAGAAAAGACGCTCTGAAGGACAGGATGGAGACAGAAAAGGAATCACCAAAAAGAAAACAGCAAGAGTTAGAGCACACCAGTGCTGAACTGCAGATTAAATGCTCTATCATTCCCCAAACTTAACTAATTTCTCATTAAAGCAGTAGCTATACCATGTAGGTACCTTGGGGGAAAAATGATTTCATTTAATGAGCTGTCTTATTGCAAACCTGTTTCAAGGATCAGCCTCTTAAAGAAATAATATGTTTGCTATCCTTTGCCTGCCCTCGCTTTCCAGGCACTTCTCCACGTGTGCAGGCAGACCTCGGAGATATTGCGGGCTTGGTTCCAGATCCCCGCAATAAAGCAAATATTGAAATACAGTGAGTCGCTCGAGTTTTTTGGTCTCTGCGTGCTTAAAAGGTGTGTTTACACTAGTCTGTAGTCTACTAAGTGTGTAACAGCATTATGTCTAAACAAGTGTACATATCTTAATTTTAAAATGCTTTGTTGCTAAAAAATGCTAACCGTCATCTGAGTCTCCAGTGAGTCACAGTAGTAACGTCCAAGATCATTGATCACTGATCACCATAATGAATATAGTAGTGATGAAAAAGTTGGAAACGTTGGGAGAATTACCAAAATGTGACACAGAGTCATGAAATGAGCAAATGCTGTTGGGAAAATGGCACCAATAGACTTGCTTGATGCACGGTTGCCACAAACCTTCCATTGGTAGAAAATGCAGTGTCTGTGAAGTACAATAAAGCAAAGCTCAATAAATCGAGGGGTGCCTGTACTTGGGGTTTTGAATTTGTTCTCTCCTAGCCCTCTGGGTATCGAATTAAAAGCTCCCTTGGCCTCTTCTGTTCTGGTCTTTCTAGCAAATACCTTTTGGTTTTGTAAAAAATTAATAAACAAGAGCCCTCAATTAAAGAGTTGGGGGACCAGAAGGCGGAGCTCTCACACTCTACAGCAGCAGAGCCCAACAGGGAGAGGAAAGACTCCTCCTCCATCCTGGCAAGAACTCAGCCCACACAAAGCCGCGGCGTCTTTGTTTATTATGTCTTCCCGACTTTCTTTTCCCCTCTATAAAAGCATTCTCCTTCCCTTGCCATGTGGGGACTCGTACACGGCTTGCCAGGGTTGTAGACCCTGAACTGCAATTCTCTGCTGCTCCAGAATAAACCCATTTTTGCTGAAGAAACAGCTGGCAGGCTATTTGTTTCAGGTCAGCAGTTTGCAGACACGTTGATATGTTTTAATGAACCAGCCTGGGGCTCTAAGTGTGTGATAGACGGCTTCTTAAAAGATCTTTGTAAAGCTGTGATAAATTGTATCATTTGAGAAGGGGTTGAAACTAGTGTGATGGTTAATACTTAGGTTATAAAAGGAAGGCTTCTGTTAAGTTGGTTGGTTTGCTTTGTTCACGGTCTCTGGGCTTGGCTGATATGTTGCTGGTGTTATTTTGGCTTCTCCCTCCACAGAGATAAATGTGATAGCGCTTTGAACCTTCTGAAACACTTTCAGGAGAAGAAGCATTCCATACTCTATAAGAAGGGAAGGCCAGGAGATTCTATTTTACTCAAGATGGCCCTCAGGGAACTGTGGAGTAATCGGAGTGACATGAGACCAGGAATGAAGAATTCTCTCACTTTTCCATGTGTCACCTTGAGTAGGTGACCTGAACTTGATGAGCTGCCGTTAGAGGGATAATGGTGAGAAATACTAAGATGATGTGCCCATTCATTAATTCCGCAGCCTACCAAGGGCCTCCTCTGTGTCAGACCCTGGGGGCAGAACTGTGAATGAGACAGAGGGGATCCCGGCTCTCACGAGACCTACACTCTGGTGAGGGCAGAAAGGGGAAAAAAATGTATCTGTTTGCTAAAGTTGCAGTAACAAAGTACCACAGACGGGCACCTTAAACCACAGACGTGTATGTATCATCTCAGTTCTGGAGCCAGAAGTCCGAGACCAAGGCGTCAGCAGAGTGGGCTCCTTCCGAGAGCTGTGAGTGAGGGTCTGTTCCAGGCCTCTCTCCCCGGCTTGTCGATGGTCTTCCCTCTGTGGGTCTGTCTCCAAATATACCCCCCTTCTGAGAACACTGGTCATATTGGATTAGGGCTCACCCTAATGACCTCCTTTTACCTTGATTACCTCTGTAAAGACCCTCTCTCTCTATAAGGTCACAGCCTAAGGTACTGGGGGTTAGGATTTCAATACATGAATTTTGAGGGATGCAATTCAACCTGTAAGAATCTATGAATAATGTAATTGTGACATGAAGGAACTTAATAGGAAAATCTGAGAGAAAAGTAATTGCGCATGTGTGTAGGGGGGTGTTGTGAGAAGAGAAACAGAGGGCCGACATGGTGAGGGATGCTCTGAGGAGGGGGCTTCTGAGCTGAGACCAGAAGAGAAAGAGAAAGAGCCAGGCTCAGAGGAGCTGGGGTGGAGCTGCTGGGTGCAGAGGGCACAGGGATGCAGTGACAATAGACAGAAAGGAGGGAGCCCCCAGAATAGACAGAAGTCCAAACAAAAGGCCACGTATTGGGTGATGGTATATATATGCCATTCTACAAGAGGCACAACTTTAACAACAGAAAGCAGATCCAGGGCACCTGGGGCCAGAGATGGAGGAAGGCTCGGAGAGCGTAGGAGCAAAAGGAAACTTCCAGGATGGGGGAGCAGTTCTGCATCTCATGATGCTGGTGGTTCTGTAACCTATACAATAATCAAAGTTTAAAAAGCTAGGTGCTGAAAACAGGTGACATTTATTCTATGTAAACAATACCTTAATAAAGAAGGAACACAGTTATGTTGTGATCTCTTTTGTGTGAAACTTACAGGATTCAAGCCATGTTAAGTAGTTCAAAATGGAGTCACAACGGCTAATGTGAACATCCGTGTTAGTTGTTTCAAAATGTCTGCTGGAGGACTGTGAGCATCTTAGACTGGCAAACTAAGGGTGCCACCTGCGATGAGAAGTCTGATGGGCCACGTACATCACTGGAACTAAAGCCACTGTTAGAGCAAGACTCCCTCCCCAGAGGGAACTGCTGCTCCTTAAAAAGAGACCCCAGAGCCGAGCGGCTGAAAGGCTCTACTGCCGGAGGACCGACTCCACGCCGCTGGGACGGCTGTGTGCTAACTGTGTGCAATACACTCTGCGAGTCGTGAACTGAATATCCACGACGTGTCCTAGGTCTCCAGTCCCGTGACTCTTACCTGGCCTCACCGCTGGGCCCTGGGACACACACGCATGTGCACACGCACAAAGGCTTTGGCTCGAGTGGATCACGGGCTAGGAGGCAGAGGCAGATGTGGTGATGCAGGTAGGAGGCGTCACAGTAGCTTAGGTGAGAGAAGGTGACAGAGGGTGGCAACAGTGAAGCTGGGGAGAGTGGGTAAGTGAGGAGTGGTTCCGTCACAGGAAATGCCTAGGATCTGGGTTTCAGTGGATGAGTCCACAGTGGCCCCACAGTACACAGAACACGGCACTGGCTGAAAGATCAACCAAAATGAAACATTATCATTTCCGAGACCCCTCCTCCCGGAGTAGAGGACACGCTAAGAACAGCCCCGCAGAGCGGTCTCCTCTCTAAGCTGTCCCTCGGGGAGAAAGGGAGGCGGCCGCAGGGCTCATGAGGATCACTTGTGAGTGTTCACTGGATTCCGGGTCCTCCTTCCCCAGGGTCTAATTCAGGAGCTCGGGGGCAGCACCCGGGAATCAGTCATCAGATGAACAAGGAAACCACCCTGGCCCCGTGTGCATGTGACCTGAGGACCTGGGGAAAGGGAACAAGGAAAAACGCTGGGACTCTCCCTTCCAAGCCCCCTTACCTCTGCGGCTGGCCACAGGACAGGTCCAGCCGGCGTAGATGGATTCCAAGCAGGTTCACTCCGTGAGGGCAGAAGAGTCTTGCATATCACAGCTCTCAGGCTGGGCTCTGTTTGCGCTGTCTGCCACCTGCTTTGCCAAAGAGAATGAGTCAGTAACCTCTCACATCCAAAAAAGACCAGGGGCTGGGGAACAAATCCCTCTATTCTTGGCCATTTTATTAGTGCATTGCAACGTTACATTTCCTTCACCTTAATAGAGCATGAAATTAAAATATACGGATCCACAAAAACACCTGCCTTTTGTGAACCAGCTCAAACTGTTAATTATGTCTCCTAAGGATCCTGCCATGCACTTCGTGTTATTAAGTCCTTTGTAATTTAATTACAATTTAATGAGAGCTTTACATAGCCTCTCCTAGGCCTTTCAATTTAATCATCAGCATTAACAATGTTCTATTCTTTGTTATTTTTCAGAGTCCTTCCATTTATCTTTAAATGTAAGTATTTATATTAAATTTACATTCCATGGTCCAGAATTTTAAAGCCATCATTAACTGAAGGGTAACTCATTTTCAGCCTGTTTGCTATGCGGTGTATGGGTAAAACTAGAATCAAAGTATATGGGCTACATGGGGTGAGGTTTTTTTGTTTGTGATTTTTTTACCAGTAGGTAGCAAAGGATCCTCTTCCTGCCGTTTCACTACTGACTTTATTTTGAAAATTACGGAATTTTTAGTTAAATCAGAATATTGTTTAGATTTCTAAATTGTCTATGTATTTTGGCTCTGGATTTAAAATTATACCTTATGAATGTCTATGATTTAGCTTTTAAAGTATCTCACACGTGTTTTTAAATTTGCTTGCGAGGGTAACTGCTGCAATTTAAAAATATCTTGACTTTGGACTGATGTCAATTCAAGACTTCCCCTCCCCCGACCCCACAGCAGGATGGTCGCTCCGTAGCTCGGTGCCCACGCAGGTTTGGAAGGACCACAGCTGGAGAGGGCTGCACTGGGGCCCATCTGACAAGGTCTTTACAAAGGGGGACATGCACTCCCTGGGCTGAGCCCACAGAGGAGACGGCTGATCAAAGACACCCTGATGGTTCTAAGTGGCACGCCCAGCGCAGAGCTTCTCAGGGGACCACTTACACAGCCACTCGAGTCTTTCCAAACGCAGTCTGTTACCTGATCTGCTGGCAAGTGACAGTCCTCTGACATCAAAGATGCGCCCCTTCACAGCAGGCTGAGGAATCTGGAGAACCTCTTGGTGCATCTGATCAGAACTGAACGAAGGGACGCTCACGGCTTTGAAAAGAACAAGCTGGAAAAGGAGCGGCGTGCTCTGCACCCAGGCTAAAACCTGTCCTGGACTGGCAGCCTTCAAACAATGTGAAGAGCTGAGCCAGACACAGCGTATTCCTGATTCTGCTCTGGCACCTTCTGCCGGAGCCCTATCACGCTGAAATGCCGCCTGCCAGACAGGAATGGGAACATGCTGCTGCTTGAAGAAGCCTCTGAGCACTGGGATCCTAAGGGGGAAGACCTCCCACCCGGAGGGAGGCTGCTGCTCACCTGCAGCATCACCCAGCCGTTCCCGTGAGAGGATATGGTACCCATGAGCCCTCAGAAAACCACAGTGACCTACCCCCCAAGCTTGGCAGTCAGGCACCTTTATTTTCACCGTGTTTGGCGGAAGCCTACTTGTGAGGTTATTCATCTCATTTCCTTCTGGATTCAGTGACCTCAACAGCCCTAGACATACTAAGGCTGCGGCTCTAAGCTGCAACTCCATTTCAGACTCACATGCTCTGAGGGGCTGACTGTTCATTCTGGAAGGTTCTCCACCTTTGGCCCCAAGCTCAGCACCTAGAATGGCTACACTCAGAGCTGGCTTTGGGCCGGCTCCCCACCCTGGCTGCAGACCGGTATAAAACTCCTTCATCCCTGTATGACCTTTGTGTGCTGAATGGCCAACATCACGTCTCCAGGTGGGAGTTTTTATTATGTTTTACAACCATGAAAACACAGGACGGAGGCTGTGACAGCAAACCTTTCAGACAGAGGAATCGACCAAGATGCACCCGCCCACCCTTACAGCCCCCTTCCACACGTCTCTCAGAGAATGTTCCTGGGTCCTTCCTTCGCAAATTCAGGAGGGTTGAAAGTAGACATTTAAAGTAGCAGGAACACCGTCGGCAAAATGGAAGCAGAAGATAACTTTGAGAAAGAACTGATGAGAAACACAATACAGAAAACCTCTTCTCTGGTGTTACGAGGTCGGGGTGGAAGAGTGTGCCCTGGGCTCAGCGTCCATCCTCCCGAGGTCCGGGTCATACGGGGCCCTCGGTGACCCCCTCCAGGGGCAGGCTGGGGGCGCTGTCGGCTGGGGGCCTCTCGTCTTTCTTCAGCGAGGTCGGGACTCGGAGACTGACATAGGGTTTGTGACAAGCTGTGTTGGCCAGAGGAGGGTAGTGCTGTCTGTAGCAAATGTAGGCAAAAATGAGGCCAATGACTCCGCCAACAAAAGAATCTGGGAGGAAAGAGCAAAACCAGGAGAAATGCCTTACGATTCGTTCAAATGTGGCCAGTTATGTTTTCCAGAAAGCATTTTTCCTACCGGTTCCAATGACTGGCTTGCTTGTTGGACCCCCTGAAAGACCAAAGGGAAGAGAGACCACACTGGAGGTATAAATCTTGGTGCCCTCTGCAAACTCATCATTTCTAGAACTTAAACACTCCTTTTAAGTGTGTACTTGATTCTCCCTTCTCTATAAAATATGCATCTGAGCATGGCACAAACTCAGATTTGCATTCTTGATTTTGAAAATCAATTCTGAATTCTGGAAGAAGAACTCCAGCCATCTCTAGGGGATCTAAATGCCCTCAGGGGCTGTGATTTCTTTTTCTTTCGCGAGTTCCTACTAGAGTCCTGCAGTCTTGCCGGTGCACCACAGAAACCCTGCAGGCGCACCGGTCTCTCCCCCGCAGTAAGTGACTTCCCAGGGATGAATGACGCTTCTGAGTCACAAAGTGAATAAAACATTTTATAACACAGTAGGATTGGCTGACTCAGCAGACCTAGTGGGAGGGGCCAATCCCTCCAACAAACCAGAGGTTTCATCGCGTGAGGAGGGTAGACAAGGCAAGGGAGGGTGTCTGCAGGCCAAACAGGCCCCTCTCCACGGCACGGCCCCTTGCATTCAAAGAGGGCATTCAGCTGGTGCCCAACAGAGACCCCATGAAAGCAGCCCACCCCAAAACCCCTCATTCTGTGTGAGTGCGTGTGTGCACATGTGCCCTTTAAACAGTGTCTATGGGTTATTCTTGCCAAAACGATGACAAAGCAATGGGAACCCTCCCTGACAAAAGCAACTTGGAACCCTTGCAGAGGCCCCTGCCAGCCTGAGCGGTCATTCTTAATTTGAGGGTTTCCACGGTCATCTTCATAATCTTGTTGAATTGCCCACATCTGCTATGGGCCGTAGCCTCAGCCCATTTTACAGAGGAAATTCAGGCTCAGAGAGGCCCACAGAGCTCTCCACAGCCACACCCCTTGTCAATGACAGAGCTGGACTTGAACCCTGGGGTCCTGACTCTGCACCCGCGCTGCTCCTTGGGCTGTTCTCACACCCTGGCACGTTCATTCCAGGCTTTCTGATATCCCAGCTTTCAGAACACGGCATGCACTTGGGGTTCAGGTGAGGAGCAATGGCTTTGCTTAACTGATCAGCGCCCAGGATGGTACATTTCCAGATACTTCCCAGTACGCAACACACTGCGTACAGACCTCGTTTAAGTCACAAGCTGACCCTTCTGGGTCTCCTGCAAGGGAGTCTGGGGTGGTCATCAAGGAAATTTATCTTCCAAGAAAACAAACTGTTCAACACTGAGATTTCTTCATTCCAGGTATCAGTCCTTTCGTTATATAGGTATCCTGGCTCCCTCTAGAATAACCGGGATCATTTCTGAGGGAGGGGGACAATATTTTGGTATTTTATTACCTTTTGAAGAATTGCTTCTACCTTCAGCATTTTTCCTAGACTAACAGCAAAATGTTTAATAGTTCTGTAATAAATAGCTTTAAGCTATTTTAAATAAATTTGGCAATTTAGTACATGTAATTTTATTTGTAAATAGCTGCCAAGCAGGTAAGGAACATAGGCATTTCTGTGATGGCAGCATGAAACCCACTGTGTGCAGACCAAGTGCCCAGCCACCACTCTGGAGCCTGGAGTGGGGACAAGCAGCTAGTGATGGTTCTTCAAGGGTAAATAGATGAGGTTATCCTCCCAATCAACATCCTTCCCGTTGCTCTTAGGGACTTGACTTCAAGGCTACACACCTAGTCCTGTCAAGCCCCACAGCCATCTCCAGCCCCCAACTCTACAGCAGCCACTGTCTTCCCTTCTATTCCTCCACAAAGCTTGCTTCTACAGCCTTCTTCCCCTTCCTACAAATGCTGCTCTAATCCTGGGCATCCCTTCCCTTCATCCCCTCGCCTATTCAATTTCTACTCATCCTGTGGAACTCAACTTGACATCCTTGTGCAACGATGCCTCACCCGACTTCCAGACTAGGCCAGGTCTCCCAGGTACACACTTTCATTATCCCCCGTGGGATCAGAACGGCAAATAATGCCGAACTGTTTGATTATTAATGTTTAACGTGGGACTTAACTCCACGCGGGTATGGGCTGTGTCTATCTCATTGGCTGTTGACTCTTCAACACCTGGAAGAGCACTCTGCTCACCTCGCGCAGAATTAAGCTGGTGGAGGGAAGCGGATGAATAAATATAAGCACAGTAATCGGGGGCTAGATTCCTGCCCCTGTCCTGTGGTGTCCTGTGTGGGCCCCGTTCCCCTCTCTGGGCTTCGGTTACCCCATCAGAAACATTTAAGAGCACCGAACAAGTCCATGGCAGCTACAGGCCTTCCCACATAAGTGTTCTAGGAATTTGATTTCCAGGGTCAGCCTACGGAGACCAGCTTTCAGATCACCTGGAAACTGCACCAAGGCATATTCAGAAAGTGGGTCATATCTTTGGGATAAAAACATCACTTAGAAACAAAAGTCATTCTAACTGGTCAAAGAGAAAGACTGAGTCATTGTGGCTACTTCTCTCCATAGGAGCTCAACACGGTGAGACCGTGTGGCCGCCACCAGCAGAAAGGCAGACAAAACACATTAGTGGCCGCTCAGCCCTGGTGAGTAGCCACCAAGGTAGGAGGGGCGGGGAGGACCATCTGAGAGACAGCAGAGAAACCCAGGGGCCCATCCTGCTCCCAGTACAGGCACCTGGGGCCAAGGTAAGGTACCCAGCACCTACTCTCAACCCTGAGCCAAGAATCCTCCAAGCTGAGGGGTCCTCAAAAAAGACCCTGCAGCCCCCAGCAGGGCAAGTGTCTGCACTTCTGAGCCTCAGTTCCCCAGCTCCCAAACAGAGATCTCAAAATCCACGCCACTGAGTTGCGACAAGGATTCAATGAGACCTGCTTCTAAAGATTATGTCCCAGGGCGTGCCACAAAATAAGACCTTCAAGTACAGTGTTTAAAAAATAGTCCCAACTGTTCTTCTGTTCCTCTCCGGAACTACTGGGGACTTTCTAATCCTTCCGCATCCTTCTCTTCACATAGCAACTCAGCAGTCTAGACTTCTCAGCTCTTTTGTGTGGCCAAACCTTCACAGCATTTTAAATAAACATCTCATGAACTTAAAAAAAATGAGTCACCCAAGACATTAAAAAAGTAACATGCACTGTGACTTCCTGAGCGGGGCCATGAGGCATTATTACTGCGATTAGAGCGAGTCCCTCAAACTGAGCGGCTCTTCACATGGCCGGTGGCCAGCAGCCTGTGACGTAAGCCAGGGCTTTTCTTGTTCAAGGTCTTAGACTCGCACTGTAGTTTTGTTTTCCCAATAACCCCAGAGAAGAGCCCCATGGGGCATTATTTTTATTGAAATCTGAAATGATCCAGGACATCTGCATTTGAGCCACTGACGACTGAACAGACCAAACCGCAAAACCTACAAATAATGCCATTTGACTTTCTATTTTCTGTGACAAAGCATTTTATTAGGTGCCTCATTGACCAAAAGACATCAAATCATTCCAAGTACATGTTCCCCAGGCTTCCTGATGCAGCTGCAAGGGAGAGACTGGTGACTGCTGCCAACACTGTTTTCCCATTTAATGGAATGAGTAAAAAGTGGTACCGTAGGTGCCGCCAGAGTTATCAGAAGCAGCCAGGGCAATGAGAGGTCTAGCGAAGGCGCCTTTTCGGCAGAGTCATTCGGGGCTTTGTTTATTACAAAGGTGCTGAACAAGATTTAAAAAATGACTTACTTTATGACCGAGAATGTCATCAAGTGCCTCATGTGGACGACTGTCACTTGGATGAAATCACATTCACATCCTGCAGAGTGTGTGCTGGCAAGGAAGGCTGGCAGGGGACAAGGAGGCCTTTATTAGGGAAAAAACTACTTGGGACTGACTTCATCCCAAATAAAGCAGCGTGGGACTGAAGGGTTCCCACAGGGGAATATGTGGATCTCAGTGTCCCCAAGTACATAATGCCACAGTCTCCTCACTCAGCACTGATGTCATTCACTCATCACGTATATTGTACGGGGATCAGGCATCAGGAGTGAGGCCCGATCTTAGGGCACGAGGCTGAACAAAACAGACATGCTCCCAGTCCTAGGGGGCAAGACAGACACTGAAGAGTGACAGCCTTATCAGGGAGCTACAGCTGTCACACGCGCCATGAAGGAGAAGGCGGGTCTGTGAGGTCGGCCAGTCAAGTGGCCAGGCTTGTCTGGACCAGGGGGTTTTCGCTGGGACAAGCCCCACAGGCCAGCCCTGCAGGACTGGCAGGTGTGAACCAAGGGGACTGGGACGTGGAGGCAGGGAGGGCAGCACAATTGTCCAGGCAGAGGAGGGAAGGGGCGTGGCAAATTCAAGAACTGGGAAGCCCATCTTCTACCAGTGAAGTGGTGTCTTTGTAATTTTACAGGACATTAGTTGACCGAGTTTCTGGCGTGGGCGGGAGAAGAAGGTTTTCCATATTCCCTGAGGCTCTGTTGCACCCTCAGCCTGGACCAGGGGCCCCATTGGCTCTCTGGGCTGCCATAGATGCACCCTTCTCAGCCCCTACTTACCAAGGGGGGCGCTGACTCCCTCTTAGCTGCCTCACTCACCTGCGTTTCCCCAGAGCCCCACAGCTATTATTTAGTAAATGTTCGGTGAACTGAGATGCACTGAAGAACAGACACCACCAGCCACAAAATTTCCACGAGAGGGGAAATTCAGAGGGAAAGAGAGGAGATTCATGGCTGCCCGAGCCTGGGTGAATGGGGCATGACAATTTTCTGCAATTAGATAGTGGTGATGGTTGCACAACTCTGATTATACTAAAAACCATTGAATTGTTCACTTCAAAGGAAAGAATTTATGAATTATGAGTTATAAATTATACCTCAATGAAGCTATTCAAAAAGGAGGGTTAAAATCAACACCAGATGGGCTCCAGTGATAGTGGAAAGAGCGCTAGACTTTAAATCAGGCAGCCTAGATTTGAATCCTTACCTGTAAAGGGTGCATAGCCCCACCCCCTTCTCATGAGGTCAAAGGACAGGAAAGGATCCCACAGAGTCTGGTCGACTGAAGTGCCAGTACCTACCAGCCCTGCTCTCCGGCTCTGGCACAAATAAGCAGAAAGGCTTCTGAAGATGTGCTGTCAAGTCCCTGAGAGGAACACATCCCTCCCTGTCACCATGGCAACATCCAGCATCACTGAGCTGGTCTGACATGGGACCTTGGATGCCTTGGGCTCTTATGGGGCCAAGATCCTAGGGTAGGTAAATACCAGCTCCAGAAAACTCAACCACCCCGCATGACTGTTTCTGTTCTTTTTATCCTACTACTAATGAAGCTTCCTGTTTTTGTGACTTTGAGTTTCCATAAGAGAACTTATTTAGCACAAAGGATGCACGATCTACCCGGGACACTGTAAGCTGGAAGGGCAGCGCCACATCTGTCCACCTCACTACGGTGCCTCCATCAGAGAATGTGTCTGGCACACAAGTACAAGAGACATATGAATGAATGAATGAAAGAATGAACATTTAAAGTTTAATTTGTTTTGTTCATTTATAAAGAAAAAGAACTTTCAAAGAATAAGAGTAATTTTAGTAAAACCCATATATAGAAAAAATAATAGTAAGAAAGAAATATAATTTTGTCAAAATCATTCATTCATTCCACACTTATTTGTTGAACACTGTTACGCATAATGAATGTCGCCCCTTTCCCCAAAGATATGCTGAAGCCCTAACCCCCAGAACCTCAGAATGTGACCTTATTTGGAGTCAGAGTCTATACAGAGATAATCAAGTTAAAATGAGATCATTAGTATGGGCTCTGAAACAATATGACTGGCGTCCGTATGGAAAGGGGAAATTGGGACACAGAGACGGACACATACAGAGAGAAGACGATGTGAAGAAACAGAAGGAGAGTACCACGAGACGATGGAGGCAGAGCTTGGCATTACACTTCCATAAACCAAGGTACATCTGAGGCCAATGAAGCCAGAAGAGGCAAGGAAGAATCCTTTCCTTCCAGGTGTCAGAGGGAGTGTGGTCTGGCTGAGCCCTTGATTTTGGACTTCTGGCCTCCAGAAATATGAGGTGATTTCTATTCCTCTAAGCCACTCAGTTTGTGGATGTTTGTTTCAGCCACCCTAGGAAACTGACACAAGTACCTATTACGTGCCATGCCAACAAAAGAGACACAAATCCCTGCCCACGAGGAGATTTTATTCTAGTGCCAAGTACAGCAAACTACGTGAACTGTTCACTTACATATTGTCTACACATATAGCTGCTTTCACACCACGAGAGTGTGGGAATGGGCTGCAATTTCAACAGGGGGGTCACCACAAGGTGTCCTCACCTGAGCTAAGTAAGATAAGGAGTGGGGAAGGAAACAAGTCACATCCACATCTGAGAGAAGAGCATTCCAGACACAGGAAGAGCCAGTGTAAAGGCCCTGAGGTGGGAAGGCGCTGGCATGAACAAGGAGGGGCAGTGGAGATACTATCCGAGAGGCAGGACCTGAGGGACCAGGTCTCATAGCCAGTTCAGGACCTGGGCTTTGATGCTGGCTGCTACAGGGAGTCACTGGGGGTTTTAGCAGAGGAGTGGCACCACAAGGGATACAGACTTAAAGGCTCATCCTGGCTGCAGTGTGAGAGGAAAAGGGGGAAGGAGGGAGACTGGCAGTGAGGCTTCAGCAATAATCCAGGGAACAGGTGACGGTGGTTTGGACTAGAGCAGGAAGAGGAAGTTGGATTCTGGAAATATTTGAAGGTAGAGCCAATAGGAGAAACCATAGAAAACCACAGAAAGCAGAGAGAAGAAGTCCCTCGAGTGAAATGAAGCAAGGTTGTCAGTGAGACTGGGGAGCAGCCAACGCCCATCTTCCCTGGGGACTAAGCCACGGGGAAAGGCCAGGGCAGAGGGCCGAGGGCAGAGGGTGGCGAGCCTGGCTGAGAAAGCTTCTCTTGAGGCCCCAAAGCTCCCTGTCCAGAGAGTTCTGATGGAGGGGGTGACCTGGGGCTGCAGACGGCTCCAGCCCTCCCACAGGGATGCCCTGGGGATGAAGGCAGAGATGGGCGGCCTCATAGGCAGTCAAGGCTCAGAGGTTCCCAGACCCTGAGCAGCACTTGGCAGCAGACGATACACGTGAATGCAGAGCCCAGCACATGGGGCAGCCGACGGTGGAGGGAAGGCGAGGGGAGGCCAGTTCACTCAAGACGGAGGCTATCATTGGGAAAACCTTAGTACTTTTGTTCTGTGTAAGGCTGGTGGGCTTCTGGTGGGAGCAATAATATAGTTCTAAGGGCTCCTTTTCAGGTCACTTCATTTAGAAAATCTAGAGATTGCTTCTGATGGCCTCAGGGAGGCCTGGTGAACAGCGTGTGCCGCTGAACTGGGTGTGTGCTTGGGGGGAGAGGGGTGAGTCAGGAAGAGGCGGGGAGGGAGCAGCCTCTGCCTGGCTTTTCAGTGTGGCTCATGGAAAGTCAGGTGCAGTGCCCCCGTCCCCAGCCACCCCACCTGCAGGGTTGACAATCTCCTGGAGCCTGAAAACTAAATTCCTTTCCCATCACAGCCCCTTCGCAGCCCAGTCAGGGGAACCAGGATGGCAGTGGCACCATCTTGACATTTCAGCCCAGTCAAACACGGCGTCTGTGACTGGGACGGGTGCTTCCCAACCTCCCGCTGGGTGGAAACAACCAACCTGCTTCCTCCCTAGAGACCCATTTTTCTGGATTACAGTCAGAGGGAGATGCTCTTTCTTATGATGAAACACTACATAAGGCACCCGGGGCTGCTTAAAATGACCTATCATTAGAGAAACCAGTGTTGGTTAGAAGTTTACCCAAAAGCCGGAGTCATATAAGGAAAGCCTGGGTCCAGATACAGGGATCTGAGGGCAAGGGAGCTCGTTATCTCACCCCTTCATGGAGACAACAACACGCTCCTGCTACTTCCATCTCTAACTTGCCACTGACGGAAACCATAAACACACGAGACTATGAATCAAGGCAGAAGAGGGTTCATGAGATGCTCTGCTCTTTCTGTGCATTATCCTCTAGAGGTATTCTCCCCAGCGGGGAATTCCACAAGTTTTAATACTGAAAACATATAGTTCATCACAAAGGTTAAGCATCTTTGTGAAGCGCTGGCTTTGCAGTTGGCATCACCCATGGAACTCTCCAGTTCCCTTCTGACCCGAAAGCCAGCATGTCACAAAGATGTGGAGAACCTCAGCCACACACAGGTTTATTATCCACCCAGCGGTGTTTATTTCTGAAGAAGTCCTGCCAAATGTTTCACTGCCCCTCCAGATTGTAGCCTGTGCCCTTCATTTTCCTCACTTAATCAAACGACATACTTGTGAATTTGGAGAGGAATTCAGAAAGCAGAAAAGACCAGAAGGGTGTCGACTACAGGAAACCACCATGACACTGAACAGAGCAAGGCATCTGAGATTATGGGCTATTTACTGGATATGAATATGTAATCGAGTAATTGGATATACTTCCACACTGGGCACAGTTGCTTAAATCAAAATTGAAATGGAGTCATAAAAATCTCATAATACCAATGTTGTTAGCTAAAGTCTATAATGAGAGGGACTTGGGTTTCGCTGCTGCCTCTGGGGCTCCACATGAATTCTCATTATGATGGATAGTCCCCGCCCACGGTCACCGGGCAGCTCAGTCCACCAAAGAAAACCAACAAGTCATTCATCTCCGTCAGACATCCTGCCTCGCCACCTATACAGCAGTCCAAGGCCTCGCCATCCGTCCCCTTCTCCAAGCTGGAAACCTTGGCGGCCTCCTTGATGACTCCCTTGATAACTGAGCATTGAATGAGCAAAATTTTACACTCATTGAACATTGCTGCTTAATGTGTAACGAGCGGAAGAAAGATGGGGCTGAGTGTGGCGTAGGTCAGGGTTCCTCAACCTCAACATTTGAGGCTGCGTAAGCCTTCATTGTGGGGGAGGTGCTACCTGGTACTTTGTAGGATGTTAATAGCATCCCTCGCCTCTAACTCACTAGATGCCAGTGGCAACCCAACTGATGAAAACCAAAAAGATGTCTCCAGACATTGCCGAATTCCCCTGGGAGGTTCGGTTGCCCCCATTGGGACCACTGGTATACACAGTGACAGACGGCCCCATCAAGAGGGATTTAGGTTAAAGTGCCGCCTGCCTCAGAGCCCATTAGAGGATCCAAGGAAAGGCACCTTCCTCTCCTGGCTGACCCCGGGGCACAAACTGAGCCGACGTTGGCACAGCTGAATGGGTGCTTGGGCCACATCCGTGACCTGTTCCAGCTGATGCGCGTTCAGTCTGGGCCGCAGGAGTCTACCATGATGTGATTTTGGTTTGCCCTCCAAGTACGGCCCTACACGTCACTGAACATGCACTCTCCTTCTCTGCTTTGCCCACCGGCCCACAGAGCATTCATATCCTCCCTGCACGGCTCCAGCTCCTTTCTGTGCCACTTGCACAGGGTGGGGCTGAGGTCCCGTTGCCAGCGGGCCTTGAGTGCACGCGCTGCAATGTAAGCCCTCCATTTCCCCAAAGCCAACAGCTGTGAGTCTTCATTCTTCCATGATGCACCAGCCACAGCTCAGTAATGAGCTACAAAACTGGTTGGGACCAAGAGTATTTAAGCGAGGCCAAACCCATGTCTTAGTTTTCAGGACAAGATCACCACACAAAGGCTCTTACTCTCTTCCAAGATAGGGCCAAAATCTCTTCAACTCTGAAACCCTTAATGCTTTCTCAGATCCAAAGTGGCCGAATCAAAGTGGAAACCAGGGATCCATTACTTACAGATAGACCATGTTCCAAAGCATGTCCGCCTCTCAGTCAGTGGTTTGGGAAACTCAACACATCATTCTTCACAAATGATGCATGAAGCAACGATACCGGTTTGCATTTGCGCGATACGTTTTCATTTACAAAGTCCACTCAGATCCGTTATTTCATTCAGTCTGTGAAAGAGCTCTGGGAAATACTGGGGGATTATTGTTCCCACGTTCAGAAGAAGAAAGTACAGTCTGCAAGGGATACGTGAGAAGCAGCCCATAAAATGCCATCCAGCACATAACAGCCCTCATGGGGAAGTGCTCTAAGCACACGGGCAGCTGAGTCTTCTCGAAAATATTCCTAGCTCCAAGGGTGCGGTGGGTATCCACGCCCTTGTGGTCCTGGCTCAGCAATTCCCTCCCTGCTCCCCTCTCATGAAATAGCTTCAGATTATCCAGAATTTCATCCAAATCACTGGATGGAGCAGAGAACAAGGGAGGGCTCAGGGTCCGGCCTGATGGGCCTCTACTACCACCCCCATCAGGCGGGCCTCAAGACCCCATCAGTGCTTGCTGCCGCCACCTGTCCAGACCATGCATCAGCCCTCTTTCCCCTGTACCCTTCACCCCCCAGGCTGAGGCTGCTGCTAAAGGCTCATGACACCCAGAGTGTGGGTTCCAGGATGGCAGAGGGTGGAGCTGAAGCCAGGGAAGGAACAGGAGATGCTGAGAAAATGCTGGGGGGAGCAGGAGGCTCCAGAAGAAGATGGGGAGAATGCGCCCCCAGCTAGGAGCCCCTCTTGCCTCTGGCCTCAACTGTTGCCTCACTACCACTGGACCAAACATCAGGAAAGAGGTGAGAAGAGGGTGGTCCCACAGGCAGCTGGCTGCAGAGACAGAGAATGGGGAGGAGGGGAGTGGTGCCTGGTGACAGCAGAAGGGCAGGAAAGGAAGAGGAGATGCAGCCACAGACCAGCTGAGGAAGGCCTTTCGTCCTGGGAAGCAGGATTTAGGCACATTTAACTCAGTGTGTTTGCTGAGAGCTCTCCACGGTGCTTCCCGGACTTCATCAGAATGAGCGGATTGACTTGTTAACAATTCAGAGTCCTGCCCACTGCTCTAGACCTGCCCCCAAGGGTCCAGCTCCTAGCTTCGATTGGCCTGACCAAGGTGGTCTGAGGATCTACTTTTGAGAAACACAACCCAAGGCCCTGCGCTCCCAGAGGCCACACGCCCTGTGGACATTGCCTCTGTCTCTGCTCCCTTTTTGCTGTGGCAGGTTCAGGCAGGCTGTGAGCTGCAGAGGAACACGGCATGGTTTAGTTTTATTCCAGGAACAAGCCCCTCACTTGTTTGCGTCATCCTGACTTTACACAGATACATACAGGTGAGCTTCACTCCAGCCCTGCCGTGGCTGCTGGCATCCAACCCTGGGCCGGACATCTCCTTTGGAAGAGCATCCGTGGGGAGAAACATGTCGTTGTGGGATGGATGTGAGATGTGAAAGGAGCCAACAACCATTTGGCACCAAGTCTGAGGATGGAGGCAAGGGACCCAGAAGGGAAGTCATATCAGAGTCTACGACGGAGGGCCCACCATCCTGGCAGGACGGAGCGGTCCCCTTGGGCATGTCCAGCAAGGGCAGTGTGAAGGTCAGCGCTCACCTGAACAGGCGTATTTTCTTTCACATTGTGTCTGCTCTGTCATTTCAGCCTACTCTGGTTTCTCACAGTGGGCACTCCGTTCTCCCCAGATAGGTGCACGTCTCCCCTTCCCTGCAGGAGAGTGGCAGACGGTGTGAGGACCAGGTGGCCCCCGGGCAGGAACTCACCTTGCCAGTGATGCTTGTAGTCGCACATGCGGGACAGGGCGATCATCATGGCGCAGTACAGGGGCAGGATGGCAGCACAGAGCCGCCAGCTCTTCCCCCGCCCGCTCTCAGTGAAGCAGTGCAGCTTGCCAGCCAAGTAGAACGTCGTGAAGCCAAGGCCTGAAAAGGCAACTGCAGAAGAGAAACCGCAGGTGTTACCCTAGCAGGTGGTAAGCGACAGGGACAACGGGCATCCTGAGCATCCTGTCTGCCGTCCTGCACACCCCCAGGGGCCAAGGCCACGTTGGCACCAGGCACCATCCAATCTGTCCTCTCACTAGAACCACGCTGGGATGAATCTTTCCACAATGAGAACGACCTTCCAGGCTTACATGAGATCAAAATCTATACTATTTCATTCATTCATTCATTCATTCATTCAAACAGTGATTTAACGGGTATGTACTCTGTGCTAGACAGGCACAATTCTAGGTTGAAGGCAATAAAAAGATACATCAGAGGCTGTCTCTGGTCTCAAGGGACTCACGGTCGGTTTGAAGGACATGGCCAAGCTAATAGTTTTACTACAATGTGTTGCATTCTATGTGTTGAGTTCTTTTCTAAGAAAAAAAGGGCACAAAAAAAGGAACAAATGACTGTGATGGTGCCTTCGATTTCAAGGGCTGGGGAAAGTACGTGATTTTTGGCGTGGAGACACTCACTAAGGTGGGACCAGCAAATGCTGTGGAGGAATGAGTTTAACAGAAAAGCCAGTGATGACAAATTCCTTATTCTCTCTTAGAAATGATGGTTATTAATTTTTAGAATTGCAAAGACAATTCATGGCTGTGCTTAAATCCATTGTCAAAAGTATGGAGTCCCGTGTAGTGTGTAAGCCGCAAGCTTTTCATTGTCAGGTTTAAAACATACTTGAACTCTGTGAGATTTAAGGTGGGTCTTCTGCGGGCTTAGAACAACGGTCCTAAACCCTGGCCACACACGGAGTCACCTTTAAAACCTAGGAAGTTTTCAGAAATACTGGTAGTCAGGTCTCATTGTCAGGCTTTCTGCTGGACCCTGGTGGTGTGTGTGTGTGTGTGCGCGCGCGCGCGTGTGTGTGTGTGTGTGTACTCCCCAGGTGATTCTAACACAGCCAGGAGCAAGTTTAAATGCTTTTGTTGAAGGCAGGGGCTACAGTTCCCACCTTCTCTGGCTTCCAGCCTATTCGAAACTTTCCTCTTGATGAGAACACACTCCTGACGGGCAGAGCTCCTGGGTAACCAGCCCACACAGTGATTTGGTGGAATGGGTCTAATGCCAGGAATCCAAGGACTTTAAGAGACTGACTGAGCCTCATCCTGAGCAGCAGCCTGGGAATCAGCGAGCTTGTCACACACACAGAACCTCAAGTCCGCCCTGGACCCACTGAGTTAGAACCCGCATTTCACAAGATCCACAATGAGCTGTGTGCATCCTGAAGTCCGAGGAGGCCTGGCCTAAACACATTCATCCTCTTTATATGACACCCCTGCCAGTTCATCTTCAGGAAATAATACAAAACTATGGGGAAATCTAGAACATACCCTGCTCAGAGCTTTTTACAATTATGGGAAAATGTAAATACAGGGGCACAGAGAAGCACACTGGGATATTTCCATTCAGTGGATTATGATGCAGCCATGGAAATTATCCTGATTCTGTAGCACTACAGACAACACTTAGGACACACAATGTTAAGTGAAAAAGCAGGATGCTAAACTGCAGGTTCAACATAATCATGGTTGTAGCGCATGGATGTGAGTAACTGCAACTTTCGTAAGTTATCACTGATAATGATGTGTCTTCTTAAATGCGATTCCTCCCGGAATGAACACAGGCTTATGCCAAAGTAGAACTTTCTCAGCAATCAAATTAAACAAGGCAGCAGAGTACTTTTTGTTTTTGTTTTTAAACAGAATATTAAGCCAGGGTTATCTCAGGAATAAGAATGAAGCACTTAAACATTTCTGAATAATGATTAGCACTCAAATAAACAGCAAAACAGTGCCAGCATATACTGAACATTCTGTTTAGAGTACAGCTATGAGCAGAACTGCATTGCCCAGGCCTGTTCCAGATGGCTTGCTGTGATGAAGGGTACTGAATGATTTACAGGGTGTACGGGCCGCCATCCTAGCAAGCACAACGGGTCTTAAGTTCCCATCCTCGTCCTCTTCGCTCTGTTCCTTCTCTTCCTTTACACTCTGCCCCGAGGTAGCGGGGTGGGAGGGGGAGGCTGGACACTTGGCTCTGGTGGGAACTGGCCTCATTCTGAGCTCTTACCGGAGAAGTAATGGACTTCGTTCAAATCTGACAGCTTAGCAAGTCTACCCACCTAATTACTGCTACTTCGTTTTATAAAAGGGGTTTGAGCATCCATGGATTTTGGTATCTGTGGGGGTCCTGGAACCAAACCCCAAGGATACTGAGGGACAATTCTACACTGAATGTGGGGAGCATAAAAGATCAGCCCTGGGGCTTTGGAGGGTTGTGGATTTCCAAGATTTGAATCAGAAGAGAGGCAGCTCTGGGTATCACCAAGTTGTCACCTCTTGGGAAAACATGAAAGAAAAAAAAAACGGTCAATGAGCACAGGGTAGATGTTGAGCAGGAATTTGTATGTGTTCTCATAAAAAATGATTTGGAGACTTTAAAATAGATCATTCCCCGCTCAACAGCCCTGAGCCTCCAGGCACACTCACAGGATGGACAAGGGAAGGGGAAACCTTCCAAGGTCAAGAGCTGCGGCAGGTGGTTCGAAGCCAGACACTCGGCCTCCACCCAGTCACCTCTTTGCCCCCAGGAGCTCAGATCTGGCCAGCCTTGGCACTGGGGGCTGTGGCTCATTCTGTGGAGAGCAGGTAAAACTGTCTCTCCCCCAGAGAAGGACCCATGCTGCAGGCCCCCCCAAAACGGTGAGGTGTCTACTTCTTTGAAAGGGAGGAGGGTTCAAAGGTATTTTTAAAGGCTGAGCTCAACAGCTGAGATCCTGTGGACATCCAGATGCAGCCCATGTCCTTTGAAACCTTCTACCGGGCCTTCAGGCAGTATTTTTAAAGCAGCTCTGTGCACCTTACCTCTCTAGCTGACGTGACAGACTCCAGCTCTACACTAAACCTTACGCGTGTCACTTCCTCACTGATATAGTTATTGAACCAGCATCATGTCCTTTGGCAAAGGGCTTCTGAGAGGCACTTCCTTCTGGCCCAGGAACCACATCCCAGGCACGGGCAGCTCAGGTGCTTTGCCAAAATTCCTGCTTTTCCAAATACTATCCAGATAAGAAATAAGCTCTAGCAAACCATCCTGATGTCACAGGCTCCCATGGTTTTCCTGCCACCTCCTCCTGTGAGGCCGGGGGTTTGGGTCCCAGGTGTAATCTCCCGTGAGCCTTCCAGCTCTGAGATCCTGGGACTTAGCAAGGCTGAGATTCAAGTTCAACTGGGAGAAGAAGAAAACAGAAAGGTTTTTAAAGGAATGCTTTCCAACTCTGGCCAAACAACACCCTCTTCTCTTCTCAAAAAGGGGCTGTAAAACCTCCTAGGCTAGTGAGGGACAAGCGAGACGATGTTCATTCCAAGTGACTATCTTTCCCCTTAAAGGTGCTCTTGCTTCCAGCACGGTCAGAAAATAAAACCGAGAAGTGAGCTTCCAAAGGTGAAGGCAGAGCACTGGACGTTTGAAAGATGAGGATTATAGAACAGGATAAATGCATCCATATTTGACTAACACTCTGAACAACAGAACTATGGTTAGAACAGTCCCAAGCCAGTGGGGTGAGAGGAAGCTGATGGTCTATCTCTCCTGGGGGCTCCAAATGTGCTTATTTGCTCTCCAGGGTTTAGAAGACACATACCACACACACACACACACACACACACACGAGCGCTCATAGTGATCGTGGGAAAGAGCACTTCGCTTTCAGAGCCTGTAGCAGGTTTTCTTGGCTGGCAGCAGCTGATTGTAAATATTTATATGTTGATCTGGCTGTGAAGAGTAAAGATGCTTCTGGAGCTTCTAAACTCGGAAGCAGATGAAAGAGGGTGGCTTCCCGACCCTGTTTCGGGCACTTTCAGGGCTCACTTGGCTGTCATCAATGACACTCGAGAAGCAAAGCATCACGATACAAATTGCTGGTCCAGGTGGGGATGCCAGGCACGCCACATCAACAGGGCTACCTGGCTGCCCGGTGATTCTGAAAGGGAATCACTGATTCTTCTCTTCAGCTACGCAAATGAATTACCACACGTTTACAACCTCCCCTTTGCAAAGAAAGGTCTATTTACTGAGCCAGCTTACGTGAAAGAATGTGGATTTGCCTTTTCCTCCCCAGTTGACTTTTAAAACAAGTGGAAGAGGTCTGGACCCCAACAATGGCAAGAAATAAGAAAATTAGCACCAAAAAAAAAAAAAAAAAAAAGCTTTAAAAACAGATGAGAGAAAATCAGGGCAATAAACCTGACTTTTCGTGTTGCGTTTCTTCGCTCTTGCTAATAGATTTCTCCAAACCGATTTTTCCTGGCACCACAAATGGAATTGTGTTCTAATGAGGTCATCGGTAACAAATTTTCATTCTATGATGCTCAGAGAGTTAGTATTTTCTTCTCCTCTCTTGGAGGTAGTTGAATTAACTACCAGGTAGTTGAATAAACCCTGATGCTGAAGGGTGTTTTGAGGAGGATGCCAGTGCATCTGCACCAGACCATCCCAAACCAAGGACGTGGAAGGAGCACACCTGGTTGGTGCCTGCAGACCCCTTGCAAGCAGGAGAGTGCTGTCAGGAGTCAGAGATCTGAGTTCCCATCTTGGCTTTGCCATTACCTGAATACATGATCTTTCTGGGCCTCAGTTTTCTCTGTAAAATAAGAGGCTGAACCACAAGGGGCCACCACATCATGCACGAGGGGGGAGCCAGGCAGATGGGGATATATGAGTAAAGTAGTTGGATGCTACAGTCAACTATTTTTTTTTTTTTTGCAACAGGAAACCTTCCTGGCCTATCCTCTATTACTCCACTATCGCTAGACACTCAGATCCAAGAAATATTTCATTTTCAGAAAAAAAAAATCAATGGTTCATTTGCGATGATAAATGGCAACAAATACCTGGCCTCGCCAGTGGGAGACATCTGATCTGGGAGTGGTAAGGACTGGGGCACACTGGGGAACATTTGCCTATTTAAAGATTCAGCCCTGCCTCTGCTTAGCTGGTGTTTGCCACGTGGAAATGTGGGCTCTGTGTCTGTTCCCAGAAGTTTTGATCTTCTGACAAAAGAGGGAAACCCTGATATTTATGAGAAAGGTCTCCATTTTTAAAATATTAACAACTGATCAAAAATTAATACAGTACCGACAAATGGAACTCATCCGTGTGCCAATGAGGCTGGGTCTGCAGGCTGCCAGTTTGAGAGCTCACTGAAGTCCTGCCTTCTGGTGCTAACGGTCCACTGTTTAAATGACCCCCTAAGCCTGAACCAAAAATTACGTACGTCAATCCATCCCTCCTCTCCACAACAGAGCGAAGAAGCACTTCATAAGTTTGGGGTGATTTTGTTTAAACCAACAGCAACAAGAAGTTAAGTTACACAGGGGACTTGGGGATCACATAATCCATTCAACAGCAGGGGATACTGGGTGCTGTTGAAGAAAGCAGACTTTTGAGGCAACCAGAACCCATGTGGATTCAGCTCTGCCAGTTTCTCCCATGCGTGCTCACCTCTGGGGGCCTCAGTTTGCACATCGGAACAATACCGTTACTAGCACTCAACTCACAAAGTCATCTTTAGGATGAGATCATGAGGAATCGTAACATGCTTAGCGTACTCGCTTGGCATGCAGTCACCCTCCTAACACTGTGCCCAGCCCCAGCTCTGTGAAGTTCCACTCTCGAAAAAAAGCCTTCACAAGGTCCACTCTTGCAGGCTACAGCTCTTCAGCTGTATAACCGCATGCTTGCTTAGAGAGAATTCCAGAGCCGATTCTCAGCCTCTTACAATTCTGCAGCCCCTGAGGCTCTCAGCAGATGAAAAAGGATCTTAGCTGGTGAACTGAGCAAGAGCCTAAGTGAGAGGAGCCAGCGGAGCTACTGCTCCCATCCCACGGTGCAGACGCCTGACGCCCTCAGACGAGAGGGTCAGCCAGCCAGGGGGCCGCGCTCAGCTCAGGCTGTGTGACCCCATCATAGAGCTTTTCTCCTGGGGTTCATTCCTCAGAAATGAGTTTCACTGTGTTGAAACCTATTTTCATGTCCCTGGGGCCTGAAATCCCTTAAGAGGACCAGTTTCTCATTCAGAGTTTCAGTTTCATAATTTCTCAATTCATACCTCATTCTAGCTGAGATGCTTGCTCTCTTTTCTTCTTTATGACAAGCTATACTCATTAATATTCCAAGTCCCTGATTAAGAGATTTCACTTACAAAAAAGGCGAAAGAAGACTGCCACAGATCTTGAGAGCATGTGGGTCCACAGTGCATCTATAGCAGAAACCATTCAACCTAACAGGAAAGCCACTTACTTATTCCTCATGAAATGACCGGCAGAAGATCATTGGCATCTGATTTAGTTTGGTAACTAAACCAGAGTTACAATTTCAAGGGGAAATTCTAATAAAAGTTACAGAATAGATTGATTTTTTTTTTTTTAATCTCTCCTCTCTAATCCAGCAGCGATGAGATGGTTTGGCTCTGATGTAAGAGACAAAAAGTCTATCTTTGCTGGAACAAAGAGAATTCTCAGAATCCCTAAAAATCTCCTGAATCTCACACCAGTGACTCCTTTGGGACTCCTTTCTTCCCATTTTTTTTTTGGATGGAGGAAGGGAGGATAATAGGTGCATTTATTTATTTAATGGAGGTACTGGGGATCGAACCCAGGACCTCATGCATGCTAGGCATGCACTCTACCACTGAGCTATACCCTCCCCTCCTGGAATTTCTTTTAAAAACAAGAGTTCATCACAATCAATGTAATTCAACAACCTCAAAAATTATCGATTAATTCAACTAGATAATTTAAGGGAAAGGATTTGGATCCTCATTTATCTTAATTAGTATCTACACACAATTCCTTCTCTTTGCAAGTGTGTAGCTAGGTAGACAGAGGTCCCACTGCTCTGTAAACTCTACAGGGTAAGACGTACACTGCCTTCTTCACTCCTGTATTTGCAGCATCCTACACACTGATGGCACATAGTAGGTCCTCATAAACACATGTTGAATGAAACAAGGCCCAGTGGCATGTCACTGCCATCCATTCCTTCATCCGTTTTCTCAACTCCTGCTTACTAACAGCCTCTTGGAGCCAGGGACCTTGCTGGGCCCCAGGGATAAGAAGACAAGGAAAGTTCCATGGAGGAAATAAGAGTGGAGTCTGAGGACAGACAAAGGAAAGAGGGGTATAAGACAAAACCTCAGTTATTCGGAATCCAGGAGCTTAAGTTCATTCATCCCTGCAGTTGAGCTGCCTGTGAGTCTAGGCATGGTCAGAGTGGCCACCAGCCAAGGTAGAATTACTCGAGTACCACCAGCCTTCAGATTTAACAAGAACCGTTGTGCTGGTGAGAAGCTGAAAGCCAGAGGCTGGGACAAAAGAGACTGGGTGGGTCCTCAGCACCTTGGGGAAGGCAGGTGAAGCCAACACCCCTTGACAGCCTGATTCAGAGGATGGAGAGAATCATTTTGGCCCATGGAAGGAGGCCAGGTAGCAAGCAGACTTCGTGGATACAACCCTAGAGATGTAAAATGAACTGAGACCCAACCGCTCATCAGAGGTGGAGCGAGGCATGAGCACAGGTGAGAAGTACTCTCGCTGCACAGCTGGATGGACCTAGGTAGGCGTCCTGACCCCCCACCTCCTACCTGTGTGACCTAGGACAAGGTGCTTAACTTCTGAACCTCAGGCTTTCATTAGCTGGTTCCACTTCATCCCCAGAACAACACAGTGACATAGATATTAGGCCCATTTTATGGACAAGAAATGGAGGCTCAGATAGGTCAAATTATCTACCAAAAGTCAATGCAGCCCACAAGAAACTGTGAACTATTTCTAAATAGAGCAAAAAAAAAATCATAAATTTTCTTAGCATAATTGCAGTTATAGCACTGCTAATTGCCTATTTGTTTTCATACCCCCTATAAGCATGCGATTATCAGGGACACCACTGAAGCCCTAGGACCCAGCACACTGCCTAGCAAGAGAAGTCACCGACACACAGTGACTGAATGAACATGTAATCAGTAGAGACAATTTCCACCTTTCACAAACATAACTTGACTCTGTTGAGTACTCCGGCAACAGCAAGATCCTTGGAGACAGAAAGACATATGTGGCCATGAAAGGTCATGTCCTTCATCCCCTGTTTCTGGGCAGGGTGATTCTTAAGCTACCAGAGCCAGCTGAGATTTCCATCTCATGACAGAAATGATCGTGCAGCCTTGTTTGGGAAGGAGCAGTGGGGAAAAGGAAAAGGAACCAAAAAGCTCATAATTAGTCCAAAAGCAAATGTCAGAGGCAGGAAATGCAAACAGAGAAAAGCAGACAGCAAACTCCTTGCATAACCCCAATTTGCATCTCCAAAGAGGATTTTGTTCTGAAAAAAAAAAAAAAGAACCAACTCAGGCACAACGCACAAAAAGTGCAGAGGAAGCATGAGTGGTAGGGAAGAAACTGACTTTGGGGGAAGAAGGTGAGGGTCCTTTTGTCAACCCCTGGGAAGGAGTGAAGCACCAGCAGAGGAGGATTAAGGATTTTTAAATGACAGAAGACACTTTGGCTCCCCCCATCCACCCTACACTGCTTGATGAAAAATTCTTATTAGGAATCATAAATGTTCTCCCTCGCCCTAGAGCGAGCTAAGAACAGTCACCAGGATGGGATGTGGTTTTGCATATCAGAACATCCCAATCTAACAGAAGCTCTTAATCCCCAGGACAACTTTTGCTTTTTTTCAGTCTTGATTATACACCAAAATGACCTGAAACATAAATATTAGACTAAGACTTCAAAAGGGAGAAATCACCTTTTTCCATAACACTGCTAGGGGAGCTGATAAAAGCATGGGCAGGATTCAATAAAGATAACATTTTAATGGAAAATAATTTTATTTTACCGTCGACAGCCTTAGCAGAACGTACATTTGATGGCAAGATTTGAATCGTAATGTACACATTTGAGAAACAACTGAAAAAGCAGTAACCATTAATTTGCCCAGGGTGTTCCTCCGCTTAGCCCCTCCATGGGGTGCACGGCTTCCCTGGGACCTGGGACTGCCACAGCCCAGCTGTCTGCTGAGGAAGTGGCCTCAACTGAATCTGCCTTTTGTGAAATATTGTATGATTTCTCAGGGGAAAAACCACCCTGCTAACTTGCGCCTAGCAGCCTTGATGGGGATGTGCAGCCCCCACAGGAAGGGAATGTGTGAAATAATAGAAACTACATATATTGGTCTCTGCCCGTGATTCCCAGCATAAAGCTCCTTAAATCCTTGTAAATTCCTAAGTGATAAGAGCACAAGAAACATCTTTTGTTCTATTGAGGAGACTCTGGGTGGGCTCGCGGAGTAGGGCTGGTCACCAGAAAGACCAAGCCTGATTAGAAGCTTGGAATTTTCATCCGTCATTTGCCAGAGAGAGGGGAGACGGGCTGGAAACACAGTTAACGATGGATTAGACCTATGTGATGAAGCCTCCACAAAAATCCCGAAAGTACAGGATTCAGAGAGTTTCCAGATTGGTGAACATATCCACATACTGAGAGGGTGACCCAGACTCCATGAGGGATGAATCTCCTGTGCTCAGGACCCTCCCAGACCTCATCTTACGTATCTTTTTACCTGGATGTTCATCCGTATCCTTATCATATCCCTTAACAAACTGGGAAATGTTAGTAGGAATAGAGGAGAAACACAGGAGGAAGACTGGGCTTTTCTACCTAGAAAGTAAACAGGCTGGGTGTTAGGAAGATCCACCACCCCTGGGGTATTTGGCTCAAATGCTGACCATCAGGGCAGTCTGTGATGGGTGCTGACCACACGGCCCAATCAAATCTTCCCAATATTGTGTGGATGGAAAAGGGGAAGACAAACCAACTTCACAATTCTGTCCTAAGCCAGGCTAGGCCAGTGTTCTGGTTACTGAGGAAAACTGTACACCTGCCAAGTCGCAGGACTGAAGCCTCAGCGACTGGGTGGCTGACGTGGCAGCTTCCAAAGCTTCCCCGACATCCTGGTTTCTCTGGCAACAGACTCCCATCACCAAAGACCATCCAGGTTCATCCGTCACTTACACCCCTAAGGGAAATCACCATGATCAGGACAAGAGCCTCACTTACTTGATGGATCCAACAGTCTCCCCTGTTACTTCAAAAAAGGTTTGCTTTATGTTTCTATGGGAATTGTAGATTTTTTTTTTTAAGTTAGGAAGGCCATTTAAATTTTGGAAAGCAAATATGTGGCATTTAATCTCCTGAGATCTTGGCAGCACTGCTAATTGATCAAGGGACTCTTCATCGAGAAGCCAGCTTTGGACTCAGAGTCTTCCTCAAGACAGTGTCCAAGTAGCGACTTGCCCCACACAACAAGGTGAAATCTACCTTGGCTTATTTTAAATCATATCATCCAGGGCAGCACAAAATAGAGCAAAAAAAAAGAACTCTCCTAGGTTGTTAGAAGATCTGGGTTCCTGGTCAGAGTGGTGTCCCTCCCAATGCTCCACCGTGATGTCCACCAAATGGGGAACATAGTCCTCACCCAGCTCTCAAAAGACAGGGTATTTGTGAAAGCACTTTGTAAACAGAAATTCGATATACACATGAAAGGTGTTGTTAGTAAAGCTGAGGAAACAGGTAACTAGAAATACTGAAGCTGGTCTTGAGCCTAGATCTGACTGTTTCTAAGCCCAAGTTTAATCCTCTTTCCCAATACAGAAATACTTAGTAATTCCCAAACCCAAAATTTTATTTCCAGCAATGTGGCAGACTATATATCCTAACAGAAGTAATTAAATGTTGGATGAAATATGAAACAAGCAAACAAGCTTTTAAACATATAAACACTGAGTTGACACTAAGAGAAGAATTAATGAAAGCAAGGTTTCCCAAAATGAAAAGAAAGCAAGAGGCTAAGATGCAAGGAAACAGCAAAGCAAGATTGTGCCCTGAGTATATCTGCAGAAACCTGTAGACCTTGAACCTCACTTTGATGTCTTGATGGGATGCAGGGGTGAAAAGACAAAGTCTCAGGCCTATCCAAGGTGGAGAACACAACAGAAGACCCTGAATAAACCTTAGATCCTAAAGGCTTCAGAGTAAGTAAAAAAGGAAGCCTCCTTTTCAGAAGGAAATAAGAGGGAAGCTTGGCTGTCCCCATCTTTCTGCTGTGTGGAGAGATTTCACAAATACAGGACAACTCTTGTGGGTTTTTGCTGCCCAGTTCATACTTCTTTTATGGTCCCGCAAAAACCTTAAGTGGAAAATTAATTTTGGAAGGTCCTGGAGTAGGGAATGCTCTGTGGAGGAATTCATCATCAATCGAGACATAAAAAAACTTCCCCAAATAAAGTCCTAGGAAAAGTTAAAAACCCACAGGAAGAAAATTCAAAACACAAAAGATTTCAGGGCATATATAGGAAAAACAGATTCACAACAATGTTAGATATCATAAGGCACAGAATAGAAAATAATTACTTGCACTATGTTTAAGGAAATTATAGGGAAGCATGAAAATTAGGACAAAGAAGAAGCATTACAAAAAAAAAATGAAGCAGATTTTTAAGGATCAAATAGAATTTCTATAAATAAAAAATGAGGATTAAACTTAAAATGGATAGATTAAATAATAAATAGATTAAATAAATAGATTAAATAGCAGGTGAGACAAAGCTGAACAGAGAATTAGTAAGTTGGAAGATAGTTTCAAATTTTTTCCAGAATGCAGTTAGAAGAAAGATAAAAAATATGAAGAGAGGTTAAGTGACAAAGACAATACGGTGAGAAAGTCCAACAAACATCTAATTGGTCCTAAATTAGGGGAAAAGATAATTGAGAGAATGGGGAAGAAGCAATATTCAGATAGATAACAGCTGAGGATATCTCAGCATGTTTTTTTTTGTTGTTGTTTTTTCATTTTTTTTTTTCAGCATGTTGAAAACCATAAACCTGAGATTTAGAAAGCCCA
Source organism: Camelus ferus (assembly GCF_009834535.1). Lineage (NCBI taxonomy): Eukaryota > Metazoa > Chordata > Mammalia > Artiodactyla > Camelidae > Camelus > Camelus ferus. Next base: position 10,189,619 of record NC_045706.1, read on the forward strand.
ATGAATCTCATGTATCCAGAGGGAACTTTAATTCAAAAAGACACAGGAACCCCAATGTACAGAGCAGCACTATTTATAATAGGTAAGACATAGAAACAATCTAAATGTCCATTGATATATGACTGGATAAAAAAGTTGTGGTATATTTATAGAATGGAATACTACTCAGCCATAAAAAATAAAATAATGCCATTTGCAACAACATGGATGGACCTGGGGATTGTAATTCTAGGTGAAGTAAGCCAGAAAGAGAAATAAAAATACCATATAATATCACTTATATGTGGAATCTTTTAAAAAGGGTAAATGAACTTATTTACAAAACAGAAACAGACTCACAGACATAGAAAACAAACTTATGGTTACCAGGGGGGAAGGGGGTGGGAAAGGATAAATTGGGAGGTCGACATTTGCAGATACTAACTACATAAAATAGATAAACAACAAGTTTCTACTGTATAGCACAGGGAACTATATTCAATATCTTACAGTAACCTATGATGAAAAAGAATATGAAAATGAATATATGTAGGTATATGTATGACTGAACTATTATGCTGTGCACCAGAAACTGACACAACATTGTAAACTGACTATACTTCAATTAAAATTGAATTAAAAAATAAAGGTTACATGGAATTAAAAAAAGAAGCCCAGTGAATCCCATAAAAGTTACATAAAAGGAAACCCACACCAAGACACACAGTAATAAAACTTTATGACACACACACACAAAAGCAAGTGCTAAAAGCATTCAGAAAAGAACAGAACATCAACAAAGGAGCAGCAGTAAGACAACTGGCTTCAAATACGCCAAAAACTCGAAGCCAGAAAGCAGCTAGATGATACCTTCAAAGTTCAGAGAGATAGTAACTGTCAAATCAGAACTCCATATTTAGTAAAGCTATCTTCCAAGAATGAGGTCGAGTAAGAAAATTTAGAAAAATCAAAAACAGAGCATTTACCACAAAAACGGTATCAAAGGAGGAAATTTAAAGGATATATTTTTGGCAGAAACTGGAAAGGCTGAGATGGAAAAGGAAATGGTATGTATATAATTAAACTATGCAAGGTTGGTGGTTTTGTTGGGAAAGAGAGGGGAAGAAAAAGGCTAGAACAAAACACCAAAGAAAACCACAAGATATATTAGAATGCATTTATCAGAGCTAAAGCATTTAAAATCTTTATGTTGCTCAGGGGAAAAAAAAAAAAAGAAAAGAAAAACATTAATTAACATGAGACTTTGTTAACTATGTTTGTTAATCAAGAGTCCTGGTAGAACTTCTAAACAGAAGGAGTAAAAATAATGGAATCAGAAGATGAAAATATCACAAGAAGGAAGAAGAAGACAGCACACAATGAATAATGTAAGTAAATTCTAATATATGAGTTGTAACAATAACTATAATTGAAATTAGCTCCCCCAGATAAAAGTGAAAAAACGCACAGATAAAACATAGAGCAAAAACAATCACAGGACAGAAAAAGATATGAGATGCAAATATTAACCAGTAGAAAGTCAGTCTCACTATTAAAGCAGATGTTCTTTATAGTAAAAAACAGTATTAGAAATAAAGATGGTCATGGACTTAATAATAAAGGAAGTAGAATATATAATAGGAAGTATGATAATTCTAAACAATGTTCACATATCACTTCAAACTATATGTATCAAAAATGGACAAAATTACAAAGACCACAGAACTATGATCCCTACTATAAGTGTGGAATTTTTAATGTACATTTTAATAAATTAAGTATAAATTAATATTAACTTGTTGGTTAATTTTATAAATTAAGCATTAATTAATAATAAACAGAACATTTAGACAGGAGATTTAAGATTTGAACAGCACAATTAACAAGCTTAGTTCAATGGACATGTATATAACTTTATGGTCAGCAATTTAAAATTTTACGTTCTTTTTAAGCCATATGGAACATTTATGAAAACTGACCATATGTTAAGCTAGCCTTGAGATCAAAGGATTGCTAATTTTTACAGATCACATTATCTGAACACAATGTAATTAAACCATGAATAATTTTTAAAATACAACAAGAAAAATATCATGTTTAGGATTTCTTAAAAAAAAAATCTTTTATAAACAACTTACAAGTCACAGAAGAAAAATCAAAATTAGAAAATTTTGAGAAGTATAATTAATAAAAACAATCTACACTAAAACTTACAGAATGTATCTAAAGCAACATTTATAGGGAAATTTATAGCCTAAACTGTTTAAGTTAGAAAAAGAAAAAAGGCTAGCATTATTAGACAATGCACTTAAGTTATTAAGCTCAGAAAAGAACAGAACAAATTTAAAGTTGACAGAGGGAAATAATAAAGGTAACAGCAGAAATAATGAAAAGAAAAGCAAATACATAGCACAGAGGCTCATAGCAAAAGCTGCCTCATTGACAAGACAACAGATTAACCTCTGTCAAAATCAGCAAGAAAAAACATAGGCGAGAGAGAGAAGGTACATTTAAGCAACACAGAATGAATAATCCAGAGACCGATTGAAAACAAATGATATTATGAAATACTTTGTCAATACATTTGAAAACTTATGTGAAAGAACTAAGTTCTAAAAATAAATAGAAATTACCAAAAATTTCTCAAGAAAAAAATTTAAAACACAAGAGTTTTTTATTTTTAAGTAAATTGACTCAGTATTTTACATTCTAGGACCAAATATTTTATGGGCATATCTACCAGACATCCCAAAAGGAAATAAATCATCTTACCCAGACTCTTTATAGAGAATTAAAAATTCATGTTATGAAGCTTGTTTGCTATGCTCTTCAAATCTTATACATTTTCCCATTTTTGTCTAATTTGTTAGTCACTGAAATGAATATTTAAAGTTTTAACCATTTTGGTGGATTTTGTAAGTCTTGTACTTCTTTTTTGTACTTCTCTGGTTTGATTGGTAAAAGATATATACAAAATCACATAAAACATATCCATAGGGTTTACATAATAATATTATTATTACTGTTAAATAACATTCATAAATGTTAAATAATAATAGAAGGCGGACCCTCATGTACCCACCACTTGGATTAAAATATAGTCTTTAACTGTAACCTTAGAAATTCTTTATAACCCTCCCACCACCCCCTGGTGCCTAATTGTTCTTACTCCCGCTGTAGCCCTTACCTTGAAATTTTTGTATGTATATTTTCCTGTTAACTAATTACCCCTGTAGAACAACAGCAGGATACTAAGAACTTTATATGGTCCAGGAGCAAATGAAGAATTAGAACCAGTCACCAAACTATTTGCCTTGTAACAGTGACTATTCAGCCATTCCTTTAGTCATCAAGCAAGTCAGGCCATTAAAAAAGGAACAACTTCAAATCCCCCAGCCCTGGTCTCCTCTCATTGTAAAGCTTAACTTAAAAGCTCCATGACCCCAGGCAGCAGCTGCACATGCCAAGGCCACGCGCAGTGTTTTGTCTGGAGCAGCTCACCGGTGCACACAAAGTACTAGATTTGGCTTCAGGAGATGCTAAGTGTCAGGATTATGCAGCCTTTAAATTGCATTTCTGTGATGACAGTGATTTTTTAAGCAGAAAACAGAAGCGATGCTCCTCAAGAAAACACAACAAAGGAAGCCTACCCAAACATCATCTCATTATTCAAGAGCAATGAACTCCAACTAACACTTAATTACAAAAGGCGCGTGGAGGCTCTGAGCAGAATGAGACATGGCATTCTCCCGAGGCCCTTGATTGATTTCTCAGATTACAAAATTCAAGCCACTGAGAATTCTGAAAACATTGATTCAGCAAGACTGAGCCCGGGGAGCACTCAGGGCTTGTAATGGGAAGAAATACAGAAGAAATGAAACTGGCCAGGCTGCCTGTTACAGATCTTACATCAGGATGTATTTCAAGCTTCGCTGATATTTTATTTTTCTAATGCAGTTATTTCTTTAGGGTGAAAAGACATCTCACCCCTTTTTCTCTTCTTCATTGCAACACAGGCCCACGACTCTGTGTCATGTGTCATGATGTTCTGCATGATTTGCATAGGCTCCAAAATATGCTAAGCCAGGATTTGGGTTACTTATTTTCTTTAAAAATTATTAACAAGGAAGCATGCCCCACAGACATGAGCACAAAATAAAATACTTCTGTCACAAAGTTATCAAGGAAGAAAGCGGCTCCTATGAGCATAAATCATCAACTGGAGAGTTCTTCATAACGATATAACTTTATAAGATAGTTAGGCACAGTAGCACCTAAGTGCCTGGGTTTGAATCCTAGCTTCACTGCTTACTAGCTGTTCGACCTGGGGCAAGACACAACGCTCTGGGTCTCACCTGCAACATGGGATTAATGAGGATGTCTACTTCATGGATTTTTCCTGAGGATTAAATAAGACTACGCATGTAGAACATTTGATGTATGCCCAGAATATAGTAAATGCCCAATAAATAGCTGTATACAGTCAGCAGAAAGACTCTATACTTAGTTGAATATGCTCAACAGGAGACTGAACTTTCTCGGTGTCCCCTCTATTGCAAACGCAAGCTTAAGTGATATACGCATATCCACGCCATTTGACGTTCTGCCCATGAAATCTGAACACACCCTGCATCCACAAATAGATGATTGGGCCGGAAATAGTTTACCTGTCCCTCCCATCACCACCATGACTTTCAACATGAGAAAGAGAACAATTGCTCCCCAGGTCAGAAGAGCTCTTAACCATGTGATCAAAAATTACTTCAAGAATCTCTATAAAAGCACGGAAAACAGGAAAAAAGTGCCAGAAGTCTGATGACAGGGAAATATCCTGATTTGTCTGGAAAGTCGCTGAAAATATTCATAGAATGGAGTGTGATTTCCTAACAGCGCTCACCACTCTCCTAAGGCAAGGATCGGGGAAGGAGTTAGTCACGCAAGCCACATGTCTGTAGAAACAACAGATTGGGGGACAGCCTCACCTGTGACTTGGTCTCCTGGTACACAGCCAGTTACTCTCCTGGAAGAAGCCCTCCTTCGTTGTCTTTACCCCCTTATGAGACCTTGAGGGCTGATGCTCATTCACTTTCACACTTAACTCAGTGCCTGGAACCCAGGAGTTAATATGTCTGTTGTGTGAATATATGAGAAGTCAAATAACCTGCTCAGGGTCACCACTGGAAGTGACAGATATAAGACTCAAAATTACATCCATCCATTCATTCATTCACTCATTCATGCAAACAGGCACTAAGATAGTCAGTCCTCCCAAGCCCCATGCTCCTTCTGCCTTGCACGATGACATTCAGTAGGTCTTGATTTTAGTGAGGCATTTGCCAAAGCCACACCCAAGAACTTGAACAGGCTGAGCAACAGGGGGCTATTTTGGAATTTTGGGATTTTAAGCTGACTAAAAACTTAAAAAAAAAAACAAAAAAACCAATGCCACCCTGACCAGGAGCCCTTGGTCTTATCACTCTCCAAAGTCTTCCTGGATGACTTGGATGAAAGAGATTAAAAAGTAAGGTGCCAAGTAAAGTCCTCATAATGCTGCCGAGAAGTCAGAGTTCTTTTGACTTAAGCAGTTTCACAAGCCCGGTGCACAATACAAGGAAAATATAAAACGTGATTCAAATACTACGGAGAAAAGCCAGTGGGGGGCAGCTCACCATTTGGAAGCTTCTACATTACTCAGGTCAACCACAGTACAGAGTCAATTTCTTTCAATCTAACTATTGGAGTAAAAGTTATTCCATGAAGCCAGGTTTTCTCTTTTCTTCTCTAGAGGCAAAAGTAAGTGCTTTGCTATTTGGGTTCTGCTTGTGTTGGTGTTTGGGGTTTATTTCTCCCTTTCTGGTACTCTTCTCCATTCCCTTCCACCCTCACCTCCCAAATTTGGCACTCAGTTTAACTAACAGCTTCTGGGAAGTTATCAGCATTCCCCAAACTTCCTATTGGAGGGTTTGAAGGCAGGCAAGGCAGTCATATTCTGCCCAGAGTGAGCAGGCAGAGCTGTCTGCTGTGGATCTAGGAGTGGGTAGGTGTGGGGACACCCAAGGGAATGCCAAGTCTGGGTCACAGCTGAGGCCACTGCACCGGTCCTCTCAGACCTCCCTCTCCACCTCCCTGAGACTCTCCAGGAGTCTCAGACACCCATGGGCATCAGGAGGCCCCAGGCATGTGGAATCCAGGTGACTGTCCAGGACAGGTAATCTCTTTGATGGCAAAAAGTTACATAAAGTCAATCTACTCACAACAAAGAGCAACATTTCATATTAAACAGTGTAAAAAAAAAAAAAAAGCTTTTCTTGAGATTCCAACTCAAAAAAATTAAACTAAAATTTATAAAAATAAATTTTTTACCTTCTTTCTAATAAAATATGGGTTATAATTACAACTAACCTAATTTTTACAATGAAGAATAAATCAAGTTTGGATGATTTTGGACATAATTTAAAAAATAAAAGTGCACAGCCACAAAATACAACACTTTTCCCTCACAGTCACTAGGAGGATCTTTTCTCTTAACAGAAACATTGGTAGTATTCATCACTTTTTCCTCAATTACGTCTCATAATCCTTTGACATCCAAATCAGTCTCTTCTGAAGCAACTCTACGGGCCTCATTCTACTGGATTTGCCCCCTTCCAATTGTCAACTGGTCTCACTGTCTGATCCAGCAGTTCTGAAACATCACTGTCACTGACTTCATGAAAGCCTGCATTCTCAAGATGTGCAGTTTGATTTATCATCAATTTGCAATGTGTTTGCATTGAACTGTCATATTAAAACACCCCATAATCAGTGAGAGCTGAGCGAGGAGGAGGCAGGAGGAGCAACAGCTGTTTGAGAGCAGGTTAATCTGAGAGGTGGTCAGCTCCTTGCTGTACACTTCCTTTCACAGCATGCTGACATTAGCTTCTCCGTGCAACCTCGTAACTGCAAAGAATCAGGTAATAATTTGAATGCTGAGAACCCTCACGTCCCCACCCCTGTCCAACGTGGTGGAGCTCTGTCTGTATCAATCATCTGGAGAAGAGAATTTCAGAGGTGGGGTCCCAGCTCCCTCACTGCAGCACTCAAAGGCTTTTTCCTGTATCAATTCCATCAGCTCCAGTCTTTGTCACCCAGTTCCTTGAAGAGATCTGGAAATCAATGGAGCCGATATGCCTTCCCAATCACTGATGCAAGCCTGTGGCTTTGGGGAAATGAGTCTCAGAGATGAAAGCTTGTTGGTGTTCTATAGCCCTGAAGTAGGTCATGGATTCAGTCAGTTCGGCTAGAAAAGAAAAGAAAAGAAAAGAAAAGAAAAGAAAAGAAAAGAAAAGAAAAGAAAAGAAAAGAGAATGGAAGGGAGAAAGGAAAGAAGGAAGGAAGGGAGGGAGGGAGGAAGGAAGGAAGGAAAGCAAGCAAGCAAGCAAGCAAGCAAGCAAGTTAGCAAGAAAGCTGCAGCAGCCACTTGTCAAGTCAGTCAAAATGGTCCAACTGGTCCACCAACCAGACTGCTTTCCTGGGAATGAGCACAGAAGTAGGTGCACTTGGAATGCAGGAAATGACAAAGTTCCTGAGACTCCCCGAGATACTCCTTGATGGCCAATGGTGGTAGAATGAGGATAGAAAATGTCAAAAACCTCCAATCAGATTCCAACTTTCTACTCAGAGGAGGGATGATGACGTATTGCCCTGATTTCAGCTTCAGGGTTTCATCCATTAGACAAAGAAACTGCAATTCAGTGAAAGGTCATCTAACTGTACTCAGCCAGGAGTTTAAAGGAAGAGGACTTTATTGCCAATAATACAAGTTTTTGTCAATGAATGAGAATTTGGCCTGCCGAGATTTTGAAAAAATGTGTGGATTTCACAAGACACACACACACCCCCCCCAACATTTACTCAAAACAACTTCCAACATCACCACCTGGGGCTACAAGGTTGAGAGTTTTATTATGAAACAATTCTATCAACAAATATTTATTCAGTTCTGTCTTTGTGCCTGGCCAGGTATTAGGCTCAGATCTGGAGGGATAATGAGATAAATTTGATTCTTGGTCCTACGGAATCTAGAAATAGAAATAATTATAAACTATGAAAAGTGTTAGGAAAAGAACATACAGGCTTTTGGAAGAGAAAATGGCTGGTGGGGCCTGGGAGGCACGACTTGACATAAATCTGAAAGATGAGAAGGAGCTAGATATGCAAAGAGCATCAGAGAGTTCCAAGGTAGGCAGGCCTTGAACAGGGAGAGCTTGATACACTCAAGGAATCATCAGGTCAGTAGGAGTAGACCATGACATGACATGAGGCTAGATGATTAGGCAGGGGCTAGATTTTTACGGGGCTTTGTGGAGCATGAAAACTCACTTGATTTTTTCATTCCAAGAGCTGGATTTTAATGCTAAGACTGTTAAAGAGAAGAGTAATAGAAAATCAACTGGTTGCTGTGTGAATGGCAGGGGAGTGAAATGGAAGAAGGAAGACGTAATAAGAGCCCATTGGTCTGGACAAGTGTATCATCAGATGACAACTGACCTCCGGTTACCCTGCGATTTCACAGTGTCATTTCAAATGCCACTTCAATGCAGTCACAATTTACAACCTGCTTGTTTTTCAAGTTAAAAATCAAATGCTATGTGAAAGCCTTCATCAATTATCAAGCTGTTCTTAAATATCTTTCAGGTATACTAATATGTAGACAGTATGTTCTCAGTGTCTGAACATTTTTTCTTTTGGTCTAGTTTTCAAAATTAGATTAAATTTATACACAGTGAAATGCACAGATCTTAAGTCCTGAAAAACACAGACATTCTAGCAAACAAGCCCCACCCCCTAAAAAAAAGATAATGTTACAGCCTTTCCCAGTCAGTCCTCCCCCAGGCTACAACTGCCACGCCTCCACACACACTCAGAACAGTCTCTCTGATCTCCATGGACTAGTTTCACCTGTTCTTGAAACTCATATAAACAGAATGTTACAGTATGTACTCTTGTGTTTGGCTTCTTCTTCTCAACATGTTTTTGAGCTTCGTCTATGTTGCTACATGTATGAGTAGTTTGTTCCTTTTAATTTTTAACTACTCTCCTATTGATAAACATTTGAACTGATTCTGGTTTAGGACTATTAGTAATAAAACTGCTATTAACATTTTGTACAAGTCTTTTTGTGAACCTGTGTTTTTCTCTTGGGTAAACACCTAGGAATGGACTGCTGAGTCACAGGGTTAAGTATATGATTGCGTTTATAAAAAATGACCACCAGTTGACAAAGTGTTATATAATTTCTACTTCTATCAGCAATTTACGAGAGTCCCACTCAAATCTACATCCATCATTATTTAGTGTTGTCAGTCTTTTTCAATTTAGCCATTAGATAATGGCTGTGAAGCGGTATCTTGCTATGGTTTTACTTTGCATTTCCCTAATGAGCAATAATTAAGCACCTTTTCATGTGCTTACTGACCATTCATATATCTTCCTTCATGTAGTCTCTGTTTAAGTCTTTTGCCTACATTTTTATTGGGTTGTCTTTTTATTACTGATCTGTTGGAGCTTTTTAAATACTCTGGATATGCGTGGAAAAGTCCTTTGTGAGATATATGAATTGCAGGTATTTTCTTTCAGTCTGTGATTTGCCTTTTTATTTTCAAAATGATGTCTTCTGAAGAGTAAAACTTTTATACTTTGGTAAAGTTTAATTTATCATTTTTTTTAATTGTTGGGGCTTTTATATTGCTTCTAAGAACTCTCTGACTATCCGAAAGAAGTACCAAAGACATTCTTCTACATCATCTTCTATGTAACTTACAGATTTAACTTTTAGTATATAATTAATTCTGAATTTTTATATATAGTGTGAGGTAGGGGTCAAGGTTAATTTTTTTCACACTTCTTTTCAGGTTTTCTGGCTTATTGATTTTAGTCTTCCCTTTTGCCACTGAACTACCTTGGCCATATGTGTGTGGGTTTATTTCTTGACTCTATTCTGTTCCATTATCTATTTATCTATCCTTAAGCCCCACTGGTTTGATTACTGTAGCTTTAGAAGAAAGCTTGAAATCAAGTACTATCAGTGCTTCAAATTTCTCTCTCTTTTAAAAAATTGTTTGGCTATTTTAGACCCTTTGGATTTTCTTATACATTTTATAATCAGCTTTTCAGTTCCTATAAAAATTTATAATAAGATTGTGTTGAATCTATAGTGCAATTTAGGGAGAATCAATATCTTAACAATATTAGATCATATGATTCATGAACATGGTATATAGCTTTATTTAAGTCTTCCTTAATTTTTTCTCAGAAATGTTTTATAGTTTTTAATATATAGGTTTTTGTAAATTTTGTTAACTTTATTTCTGTGTATTCATAAGTTGATGCTACTGTAAATGGTACTTTTAAAATATGCATTTTCTAATTGTTTTTTTGTTATATAGAAATAAAATTGATTTTTAGATTAACCTTGTATCCTATGATCTTTCAAAATTCAATTATTGATTCTAATATACTTTGTATATTTCTTAGGCTTTTCTAAGTAAATAATCATTTCATCTCCAAATAAAAATAAGTTTTCTTCTTCCTTGCCTTTTATTTCTTTTTTTGCCTAACTGTACCAACTAGGACTACCATCACAACTTTTAATATAAGTTTTATATTTTTATATAGATAAAATAATTAAAGAAAAAATTTTATTTAGATATAGGAAATGGACATCCCTTTATGATGTTACCAATTAAAAGGGGAAAGCGTTCAGCCTTTTGACCATTAAGTATGAAGTTAGCAGTAGGTTCTTCACAGATGCCTTTTATCACACTGAGGAAGTTTCATTTTATTCCTAGTTTAATGAAAGCTTTTATCATAAATGGGTGTTGTTTTTTTCTAAATCTATTGACATGATAATACAGTTTTTCCCTACATTTTTGTTAATTTCATCAGTTGCAATGAATGAGATTCAATTTCTAAATTAACTTTGAATTCCTAGGATAAATGCCAGTTCTTTTTTTGTATTACTGGACTTAATTTGATAATTTATTAAAGGATTCTGTATCTATGTTCAAGAGAGATAATAGCCTATAATTTTTCTTCTCTGCAGTATCTTTGTCAGATGTTGTCATCAGAATTATACCATAACCTCATCTGTTTAGTCTTATAGAACCAGTTGGGAAGTGTTCTCTTCTCTTCTATTTTTTTTTTGTTTAAGATTGATATTACTTCTCCCTTAAATGTTTAATGATAGAAACCAGTGAAATCATCTGAACCTGGAGATTTCTTTCTACAAAGGCTTTTAATTACAAATTAGATTCCTATTTCATCCTTATCAGTTTTGGTGATTAGTGGTTTGCCAGGAATTTGACCATTCTATGTGCACTGTTGAATTTATTCACATAAAATTGTTCACAATATCCCCATATTGTCCTTTTAATATATTTAGAATCTATAGGAGGAGCTCATTTTTCTTTCCTGATATGGCAATTTGTGTTTTCTCTTTTTCCCTTGATCAGTCTTGGTAGGAGTTTATCAGTTTTATTAACCTTAAAAATAACAATATGGCTAAGTCCAATACCAATTTCTCCCCTAGAGCTGGAACTGGAAATCCTTTACCTAAAAGTTCTGGCATTGCAAACATCTGAATTGTTGGAGTCTAAATCAATCCCCCAAATCTAGCACCAATTATCTTGGACCATATGTAATCATTATCCTTAAATTCAATGTAATGTGACTTAAACAACATTTTAAATTAGTGTATTTTGAAAGTTCAATGATACAATCCTCACAACAATATTATGAAATAATATTATATCCATTTCAAAGATGAGAAAACCAAAGCTTAGAGAAATTAAGCAATTACCAAAGTCACAAAGCTATTTTGGATTCACAGTCACATCCTTCTGATTCTAACCCCCATGAACTTTCCACTCAACCATGAAGTTTCCACAAACAAATAATTCAGGATCCTATTACCAGTGCTTGAGCAACCTGCCTTTAGAAAGTATCATACTTCATGAAACAGGACTAAATGCAGCTTGAAAAAGGAACACAGAAAGAAAAGATACCCCTCAATTTTTTCACATGACCAAGAAGGGTCACATTGTACTGAATAAAATGCTATTGTTGATGGAAATTACAGAAAGCAACATTTTGGCCAAGCCTAAATGAATGTGGCTGTTTTTTGACTTATTGAAGATCAATCATTCTCATTGAGTTTCTCCTCCAAACTGCCAATTGTTTAATTTTTTTAAAAGATACAATTTTCAACTTTCACTTCAGAAGTTATGATTGCTGAGGATGGGAAATGTCACTTGCAAGCTTACGTCATGCTATATTTGAGCAAAATCATGCCATTTCTATTTATCTAATAACACTTCCTCACAGTTGTTTTCCCCCTCTAACTTCTAGACATCTTTGTAAGGCTTTATTTCCTTTTAGTCAAGAAATACTAGAGTTTAAACACTAATTTTAAACACTAATTCTTACTGAATGCTTTATTTTAGAAAATAGAAAACAATAACTTTCCTTTCCATTATCTTTGCTTATCACTCTTAAAAAAGATTAAAAACAAGGTAACTATTTCAAGGACAGTCATTGTAGGAAAAAGAACATGCTATCCAGTCTCCCTAAACTCTAATAAAATACCGGACATAGATTTTGAATCTATTAATTCCTTGTGAACTTCTGTTATTCATTTCACCTGTCATTCAATGCATATGATAAATTATTTAACGCTAAAAACAATCACAGACTGTGAATTTACCATGGGCAACAGTTCTCTCCTGTATTCTCCAGCATTATCTATACAATCACTCTGCAAGAGAAACGAGGTGGATGATACGGAGAAGTGAAGGCGGATCTTTACAATCAGAGACGGCTACCAGGAAGAGCGGGGGAAATGCCCAACCTTGAAAGATGAGTAGATAGGATGTACATTCATTGTCTCAACACTATTTTGTGCCAGGCAGGGGGCACTGTTAGAGAAGGGACAAGAGGGCATTTCCTGAAAGGGAAGGGAACGAGCCATTTGCTAGGGCCGTGACAATGGGGTCTTGAGGCTGACTGGTTTGAAGGGCACGTGCTGGAGAGGATAGGAACATACTCCCCTCAAAGGGAGTAGGAGAGTATGATGGTTAATTGTATGTGTCGACCTGGCTGGACCACAGGATGCCCGGATATTTTGCTGAACGTTGTTTCTGGATATGTCCGTGAGGGTGTTTCTCGATTAGCATTTGACTGGTACACACTGAGCAAAGCAGACTTCCCTCCCCGATGTGAGTGAGCATTGTCCAATCTTATTGAGGGCCTGAATAGAACAGAAAGGTGGAGGAAGGGAGAATTTGCCCTCTCTCTCTGCCCCACTACTTGGCTGAGACCTCAGTCTTCTGTTTTTGGAATGGGACTCACATCTTCAGCACTCAGACCTTTGGACTTGGACTGGAATTTACAACACCAGCTTTCCTGAGTCCAGCTTGTAGACGGCAGACTGTGGGACTTCTCAGCCGCCATAACCATGCGAGCCAATGCCTCATAATAAATCTCACTGTAAATCCACAATTGGTCCTGTTTCTCTGAAGAGCAAACTCACATTGGTTTAAGCATGGTATGGGAAAATCCCCAGATTAGAATTCCCTAATGAATTATCAGAGAAATTGGTGAGTGACTGTGAGTGATACAGATGCCAGTATTTTCAAGGTTGGTGTCACAGAGGAGCATTTAGGGTTTCTGGTGACACGGTGGGTGAAAAAACTGAGGAGGAGACTGTATAATGGGTCTGGGGACCAGAGGAGGTACAGAAGCCAGGTCAACTTTCCATTCTCAAGAAAGATTTAAACAAAAAATTGGAAGAGAGCCAAACCTTCATCCTGTCCACCTTTAAGCTACACTGTTATTTCCAGGGCAGAGTCAGGGAATGAGACAACACCCTGTGATGGCTGTACGCAGTCGAGAGGCACCACATTCCTCATATTCTCCTACCGTCCATCTGTTCCCTGTGACAGATACTTGTAGCAGTATCTCTTAAGAAGAAACCATATAGACGGCCTCTGGGAGAAGAAAAACTCCATCCAAGTGAGTGCTGCAGATGTATGGCAGACTTTTTCAAGACTGTGGGAAATGAAGACATCGTTTACCAACAATCAGGATCTAACTCCTCCAAAGGGCAGGGACGAGAGTGAAGCATCATAAACAGTCACTTCGCAGAGGGCATGGTGGTGGTTGTTACCGCAGAAAAAATTTCGGCCAGTTAATTTCTCAGCAGCAAGGGAGGAATGAGAGTACGGGCTGGACGCATGAAGGGAACTGAATATACTTTTACAAAGTCACGAGGTTTACACCATTCCTGTGTTGGGCCAAATGCCTCCAAAAGCACCTCTTCTTTCCTGGGGGAGGTGGCCAGCTCCTCTGCAATGAACTTGCACTTCCATGCCTGTGCTATTCCAAATCCTCTCTCTCATAAACAGACCACTAAACAGTGGTCCCCAAGTTGCCTCCAACTTTTTGGGAAAAACATCCCAGCTGTACCCAGAGACTTCCTTTGCATCTCTAGCGAATGCCCCCCTACATTGTTATTTGCCTAGAGAACTGACTGGTACTTCTGCCTTTCAGCTTTAACCACCAGCCAATGAGGAATACAATGGAGAAAACAGCAGGTGATGACTTTCTGTCCCATGGTCTAAGGTCAGGCTACATCTCTGGCAGTCTGTTTCCGGGCCCATGCTGTCTGACACATGGGCTGACCCTCGCTCTGGGTATCCCCTGCCTCTGTAACCTTTCTGGTGTGGATGCAACTGTTAACCAACCTTCCTGGAAATGAACCTCCAGCAGACCTCCCACTTCTAAGCCTGAGGCTGGTAGGCAAGAGTGCTAAGCTGCGTTCATTGATTTGGCTTTGTTCGTAAGCCCAGCTCAAGGGAGGCTCTTTGAAACACACACTGGTTTTCAAGAATGATCTAAGTGGCACGCCGTAATTCTCAGATGCACAGCAGGCCATGATCGGAGAAATATTTTTTCAACTTTTTACTTTTGTTTTGAAAAATGACAAGACAGCAAGTTTCTGAAGTGTATAGATCTGTACTTAGAATCAAATTAATAGCATCAGTGTAGACATGAGAACCCCTGCAAGAGGAATGTGTTGACTGAATATACTGCACGATTCTCACAGCAAAACGCATACACAAAGGACAGTATTAAGGATGGAATAATCCAACACACACCTGTCAGTATGGGACTCAACCGGAAGCACCTGTAGCCTGCTGTCATGCTGTGTTAGAAACAAACGCAATTGAAGGGATACCTACTGGGGACAGATCTTGTTTCACTCTTGCTCTCCCGTCTCTGCCAAAGGGGACAGAGACTAGAATTTTCCAATCTTTCCCAGAGTCAGAGTTCAAGGAAGAACAACACAAAATCATCTCATTTAATTTCCCCCCAAACCTTGAAAGGTAGGGAGTAGAACTCCCATTTTACAGATGAGTAAATGGAGGCAGAAAGTCATGAAGCGAGTTGCCAAGATCACATCGTTACTAAGTATTTGTAGCCAGGCCAAACTCAGGTCTGTCTGAGTCGGAACGTAATTCTTCTCTCTATCAAAATCAACGTAGCAATGTTCTTGAATACAAAATAATTTATTTGTGTAGAGCAATCTAATGATTATAAACACAAATTTATCATTTGCAGCCCCAGGCTAAGTCTTAAAATGGCATTCTTTTGACATTCAGCAATATGTAGTTATGAGCATACTGAGAAAGAAAAAAATAGATGAATGCTCATGGTAATTAGACTAGAACTTGAAAAGCCTTAAAATGATCTAAGTGCCCCAGCCCTCTTCTCCACAGGCACCATGACGAGGGGCAGGGATGCTCGGGGTTCCTCCGGTCCGAAATGTTCTCAGCCCCTCTTCCTGGTCTTTCCCTACCCTTCCTTCAGTATTAATTGTCCCAAGTGCCTCTTATTATGTAAGAGACACCACTTAATTATTATGTATTATGTACTTTTCCTACTTTTATATGTCAGGCTTGTAATTAAATGGCTATTTGAGTAATTATTTGTTTAATGTCCATGCCGTCCATCAGGGCTGCCAAGACTGGTTGCTCAGAATGCTCACTGCCCAAGGGCACCCAGCTGATAAGGGACGCCTGCTTTCTGCTCACTATGCCCTGTACCTCGGATTGCGTCTGCTAGGAGCAAGAGACACCATTTCCTAATTGGTATGAGGCACCAGATGGCTTATGGTGGCCCTGCCCTGTAAACACTGCTAGGACAGGGATGATGTCTGTCCCCTTTCGCACTGTGCACAGACCTGGCACAAAGTAGGTACGCAATAAACATGCGTTGCATTAATGACTGAATCACTATAGAAATGCATTAATGAGTACCTTCTCAAGCACTTACAGAGTATTGGGGCGGGGGGGGTTACCTAGTGACAAAGGTCAGATCGTGAAATATGTGGCAGCATCTCACTTGTGTTAGCAGCGAAAGCCTAATAATAGGCAGAAACAAGCCCTCAATTCACAAGACCAAGAAATGGGGAGACACGGGCAATTCTTCACTGGGCTTCCTTATTTGTAAGGTGCAGTAAATAACACCCAGGTCAAAATACTCGAACATTTGACCAAAGGTCCATATTAGCGAAGGACAAAAATATGAGCCATGTATTTGACAAGGTTACTGATAATTGTGGGATCTGGATAAGCTCGGCCGGAGGCTTGCAAGGGTATCGAGTTCCACCTAGTGTCTAGGCAGTAAATAAACCATAAGGAAAACAAGAGGTTTTCCTCCCTACCTCCCCTTCCTTCCTTCCTTCCCTCTTCCCTCCCTTCCTCCCTCCTTCCTTCCCAGCCTTCTTCCCTTCCTTTCTTCCTTCCCTCCTTCCTTTTTGATGAAAGATTGTAGAGTTCTTCATGGCCCACAAAACTAACAGGGAGGATCCTATGAGAGACAATCACCTGCAACTGAATCCATCTGCTGGTGGAAATAAGCACAAAGAGGCTCCCAAAGAAGTTCTGAATTCTGAATATGTCTGCTAACAACAGCAACAAAAAAGACTTAGGAATGTCAAAGCTCTGCAGTAAAGAAGCTCATTGGTTTCTCCTCCCACCAGTCCTGGGTTCCCAGGTCCCACCCCAGACTTCCAGGCAGAAAGGACCCTAATCAATGGTGTCATCTTGGTCTTTATGGGCATTGGCGGGCTTCCCTAGCTCTGCTGGAGGATTAAATGGGTAAGTCCCTTAAAGCTGTCAGCACAGTCCCTGATACACTTTATGTGACATCCGTTCACATTATCATCAAAGGGACAGGGTTGCTGGAATACAGGAAGAGGAGGCAGGGGGGAGGAGAGCAGGTCATGAGGGGAAGAGGTAGCAGGGGCCAGATCACACGAGGTCCAAAGACCAGTTAAAGAGACTGGATTATCCTTTAGGCACAATGGAAGCCACTGATGAGTTCTAAGCTGTGGAGTGACCTGACATCATCACTCTAGAATGCCCTGCTCCTCAAAGGCTTGAAATGCTTTTTCTACTTCTCTATCTCCAGTGCTAACTCCACTGCTGGCATAGAAGGAAGGTGCTATTTAGCACTAATTAGCAGACACCAGAGGCTGATGAGAGGAAAGAAGTGTTGGTTTGCATCATCCAACAACTGCATACACTTGGCTGTAGAATGATCTGTTTCATTTTCCTTCAGCAGACTTAACTTCCTAATTAAGTTGGCTCCAGCTAGCATTCAAATGACTTTGCATTTTCCAAGTAGATGCCAACAGAGGCAAGAGAGATGGCCCCCAGACCCAGTGGGAGGCATAAGGAAGCAAGTCTCGAATGAAATGTTTTTTGTGGAGACCCTCATGAGAATAACTTATGTGAGTTCTATCCAAAAGGGAAAAGAAAACACAATGGCTCTAAGGATATGCATACTAGATATGAATACAAAGAGAAAATACAAAGAAAGGGCCTGGTGGTCCTGAACCCAAAAGATTATGTTCCTATGGCAGAGCCCCAGCTGAGGCTGGGCACACACCTCAGGACTGGGACAGTTTCCAGGGAAGGGGATTGTGGAACTGTGTTGGCTCATAATATCTATCTACCTATCTCCCTTCCTTCCTTCCTTCCAACTATCCATATCCCAAAAGATGTCCTAATCAGAGGACATGTGGTCATCCGAGTGTCTATTTTTAGAACACGTCTCACATCTTGAATGATCTCTAGGCCCAAACTTGGAAGACTCAGTTAAAAGCCAATGGTGTGAAACAGAGATAAAAGGAATCCACACAAAATAGCTGCCTATCCAATAATTCCTTTGCAATTAAAGTCCATTCTATCACCACGAGCCAAAAACAAGATCTCTGATGGGCCCAGGGGCCTCACATCCATAAGAAGTCACGACATGTAATAGGAGAAGAAAGAATGAAGAACTGAGGACATTTCATAATGATAAAAGGGTCAAAATAACAATATCATACAACAATCATAAATATGTATGTGCCTATAAAAAGATCTCCAAAACACATAAAGCAAAACCCAGCTACACTAAACGGAGAAACAGACAAATCTATAATCATAGTTGAACACTATCAAACCCTACTCTCATTAACTGACAGGACATGAGACAGAAAGAAGAATCAAAAATCTCTGAATGATACCATCTTAATTGACACATAGGCCACACCCAACAAATTCAGAATATGTTTTCAGGTACACATGAAATATCCATCAAGATAAAGTATATACTAGGTAATAAAAAGGCTCTATAAATTTCAAAAGACTGAAATTTTGTATATTTCCTACTCACAACAAAATCAAATAAAAAATTCAAAATGTTAAGGTAGCTAGAAAAGCCTTCAATATTTGGAAAGTGAAAAATCCACTTATAAATAATACATAGATCAAAAAGCAAGTCACAAGGGTAGTTAGAAAATATTCTGAACATAATAATAATAAAAACACAATATATCAATTTTGTGGGGTACAGCTAAAGCAAGGTTTAAGGGAAATTTATAGCTTTAAATACTTACATTAGAAAGACAAAAAGACTTTAAAAACTATGATTTAAATTTACAACTTAAAGAGCTAAAATATGTGCAAATTAAACACAAATTTTAGAAAATAAAGATAAGAGCCAATATTAATGAAGCAGAAAAGACACAGAAAATTAAGAAAATAAACAGACTAAAGTTGGTGTTTTGAAAAATGTAATAAAATTGAAAAGATTAATAAAATTGATCAACCTAAAATAAAGTTAATCAAGAAAAAAAGGAGAGAAAATGCAAATTATTATATCAGAAATGGAAGGGAGCCTATCACTACTGATCTTACATAAAAAGTCAATATGGGACCATTATGGATAGCTTTATACTAATAAATTCTACAATCTAGATGAAATGTATAAGTTACTTTAAAAACACAATTTATCAAAACTGACATAAGGGAGTTCCATTTCCAGAAAGGTACATGAGAAGTTCTGTGGACCTCACTCCCAAGCTAAACTGGAGAAAATTATTTTAAAAAATAATTTTATCTCTGGAAGTGGTCCTAAGAGCATACAGCAAATGAAGAGACATTTATTGAAGAAGATATACTAAAACTCAGTAAGAAAAGTGATAATCTGTGACATCTGGACCTTGATCCATTCTTCCTCCTTCCCTCCCAGCCTAGTATGATGGAAGGTCCATTCTAGATGGGTAAAGCCCAGAGCACAGGGTTCCCTCTCCCTCCTTCCCCAGCTCCTAGTCAAGGGCAATGGTATCTTGCTGGGAGAGACAGGCTCCTAGTCCTTCTCATCCCCTAAGAAGCCAGAGGCTACTGCGCTCCCCTCCTTCCAGTACCCAAGTCCTGGGCACGGGTGTCACTCAGATGGAACCTGCCACTGTCTCTCTGTCCAGCCCCAGAGATATGGTTTGGGGAGAGGCAGACCTTAAAATAGCGAGCTCTGGAGCTCTTCTCAAAGAAACTGACTTGATCTGAGACTGTGTGGTAAATTCAAGCCTAAGGGTGCTCTCAAAAATGGTAGAGGTTGTGATGAAAAGCAATTAAGAGGAGAATAGTAGCTTCACTAGAGATAGAAACTAGATGGCAGGCCAGCTAGTTTACCAGCAAGAACCAGGGAAAGAGGAGAGGGACGTTCATTTGGGAGATGGATAAATCTTAAACATGACCTCAAAAACTATCCCTGAAAAGCAGCTTGCTTTTAATTGGATGAACCTGTGGAGCAATTTATGTCCCAGGGCATCGTTGAAAACAACAGACCAGTAAGTCATCAGTTAGTGGAACCTAACACAGTTTCTTCTAATGTTAAACATATACCTAACTTTTTACCCAGCAATGTCACTCACAGATATTTAGCCAAGATAAACGGCAACACAGTTGGCTAAAAGAATTGTACACAAATGTTTCATAGTAGCTTTATTAACAATTGAAAAAACCACAATCTAAATGTTTACCAAAGAGAGAATGGACAATCTGTGGAATATTCATTATGAATGAAATACATTTCAGCAATAAAAAAGAACAAATTACTGATACTCATAACAACATGGATGAACGTCAAGATATACTGAGCAAAAGCTGCCAGATGCAAAGAGAACAAACACACTATATGATTCCATTTATACAAAGTTCTAAAGTAGGCAAAAATAATCTAAAAGTTAAAAAAAAACAACAGCACAGTGGCTATCTCAAGATGGCTGGAAATGAACATGAAGGAACTTTCTGGGGTGATGCAAATATTTCACATTGTGATATGAATATGGGTTACATAATGTGTCCATTTGTCAGAACCAAATAGCAACGACTTATGCATTTCAATGTAAATTTTTAAAATGCTGAAATAATTTTTAAAAACCATCAGCATTATTGAATGGGGGTAGGAAGTGGGCAGAGAAAAAAAAGGAAGCAAGAAGGGCAGATTAATGTATCTGGGACATGGGGATTCATTAGATTGCTGTTTTGTTTTATACATCTAAATTTTTCATAATAAATTTTAAAAGACAGAAATAAAAAGGCATTAAACTTTAATTATAACCTTTAATCTGACCCTGGTCCTTTTTCATAGATATCAAATGGTGAGCCAAGTCTTTGAGGGAGAGTATTTTTAATTAATTGAACAGTAACTGTTTCTAAAAATATTCTATTTATTCAGACCAAGAATTTGGAAAGTGGGCGAATTTAACACATGAGTGATCAATTTCTCCCATGTCTGCCTAATTATCAGAGCACAGCATTTCTCAGCCTGGACACCGCTGACACTGGGGGCTGGACACTTTTTTGCTGTGGGAACCGTCCTGTGCACTGTAGGATGGTTAGCAGCATCCTTGGCCTCAATCACTAGATGCCAGTAACAACCGCCCCCCCCCCAACTTGTGACAGCCAAAAATGTCTCCGGACCTTGTTAATGTCCCCTAGGGGACAAAACTCTCCAGCTGAGAACTCCAGGACCTAGAGTCCCACTCCAGGACAATATCACCCACAATAGGACCAAAACTGGTTCTTGGGGAGATGAGAAAATCTTAGATATTAAAATTATTTGTGATCCTCCAAAGGGGCAAACATACAAACAGTTATACAGTATATCCGTGGTATTAAAGTTTAATGGTAGGGAAGAGCAATTGGGGTAGGGGGAAGCCTATAAAAAGGAGGAAGGGTGATAATGAAAAAACGATTGAAAAGCATTATCCCACAAAGAGATCTGATTCTGCTTAAAGCAACCATTCCCTCCAGGGGTTTGGCATCCTCAAAGCAAGTCTTTCCAGCATTCAGAAGAGTCTTCACTTGCGTGAAGATGTGGCAAAAATAAGTGCAGTTGCTTCCCAGAACCTCTGAAACTGTCTTGGAAGCTTGAGATGTAGGATACCACAAATTCTGGAGAGGCTCTTGCCAAGTTTGATGATGTCCCCTGACATGACAGTGAACCTGGAAGTTTTCATGTCTCGTTTGGAAGACAAACCACACAGACTGTGCTGACCTCAGACAAACCACCACGCATTTGTTCTGGTTGAACCACTGACCCAAGCAGCCTATGCCATTTCATTCCATTTTTAAAAGAAGAAGAAGGTAGCATTTTTCAAGCTTCCTGTCTACCAGCAGAGTCTGTGGGGAACAATTTCTTTTCATTAAATGATGCAAAACAAACGAATCTTGCAGTTTCTTCTGGTCTCCTGTTTCCTGTTTCTTTATGCAAAAGCCTGCCCAGCCACTCCAAGAAGCAGCTGGTTGATAATATTAAATATGCATGCTTGATTGAGTCAAACCTGGCTGCTTAGCATAGATGATCTCTTGCGATAATTTCTCAATCCACAGTTGAAACCCATTTTGATTCGTTCCGCAAAAGCAAACTCCCAGACACTCAGCCTACAGAGACCCTTTGGTGTATGTATTCCACTCTCAAGGATTCTGTCATCAAAATGACAGTGAGGTTGAATGAGAATCTGCTAACACATGGTGCTCCTGCAACTAAGGTGTTAGAGCATGATGATGGTATTTCTGATTTTTAAATGATACAGGAAGGAACAAGAGCGTGATGGCTAATTTTACGTCACCTTAGCCAGGCCATAGCGCCCAGATGTTTGGTCAAACACCAGTCTGGATGTTGCTTTAAAGATATTTTTAAGATGTGATGAGCATTTACAATCAGTTGACTTTAATAAAAGGAACTCCCCTCCATGATGTAGGTGGGTCTCGTTCAACCAGCTGGAGGCCTTGGGAGCCAAGACTGAGGTTTCCCAAATAAGAAATTCAGCCTAAAGATTGCAACACAGAAATCCTTCCCAAGTTTCCAGCCTGCTGGAAATTTCAGACTTGCCAGCCCCCACAATCTTGTGAGCCAGCTTCGTAAAGTAACTATTCCTCTCCCTTTATATATACACACACCCTGTTGGTTCTGTTTCTCTGGAGAACCCTGACTAATAAAAACAGAGACAACAATTCTATCTTAAATGGAACGAGAGTCACTTCAACTCCACCCCACAGTCAATGAGGATGGGAAGCAGCTGACAGAGCAGATACTGACCCTCAGGGCCAGGGAAGGCGCATCTCCATGCCTGCAGAGGGTGGTGCTGATGAGAAGGGCTCATTCCCCAGGCAGGGCCCTGCAAAGCTTTGAACCAGAGACACAGGTACCACAGGAGGCGGGGCTGAGACACAGACTGGACAGGAAAGTAAGTGGAAAGTCCCTATAGCAGTTAAATTCTTCAAGTCCCCACCCCATCCGCAAACCAGAAAACGGCCACCTCCCCAACTCTTGAAGAAGGTGGAAAGTTTACCCAACCAAGGCTCTGGGCTTGGAAAAAGTAGGCGGGTAGAGAACAGGGCCGAATAATCAGACTGAAAACAGGGGGATGGAGTGGAGATCTGCAAGGTGACCCATGAGAAAACCAGCCCCTGGGCGGTGGCTCACATACACCTGGCAAGAGCCTGGGGGTTCTCCTCCAGGGAATGGAATAGCCTTCAAGTAAAGACCAGAATCTAACACTCAGGGTCACCCAGTGAAACCCCAGCTCAATCCCATCCACCCTTGAGCAAAGTCCAATTGGTGAGATCCGTCCAGTTAGCTCTCGTCTTTTCACCTTAAATAAGAACAACCAGCCGAAGATCGCGAGATATTTAACGAAAGCTAGATACTCAAAACATGCCAATAAAGAGAAGGCGTGGAACACATGAAACCTGCAGACAAAAAGAGGAAAGAGATAGTGTACCCACGAAAAAAAGAATCAGATGGTTTTTTTTAATCAGAGTTTAAAGAAGAGCTCTTAGAAATTAAAAATATAAAGACCATAATAAAATTCAGGGTTGGTAAATAAAAAATTTTAAATCTCTGGGCGAGATGAACAAAAAAGACAAGAGACAGACAATAGGCAATACAATTAAAATATAAGATAAATCCAGGAGATTCAGCACCTGCCTAATACAGGATCCAGAGAAAAGAAACAGGGACTATAGAGGGAAGGTCACAAAGTTCCAGAATAAAAGAACCCACTGAGGGACCAGAACAATAAATACAAAGAATCCCAGGAAGGCACATCATTGTGAAACTTCAGATGACCAGAGATAAAGGCTCCCAAAAGGTTCTAGAGGGAGAAAGAGAAAAGCAAAACAAAAGAAAGGAACGTCACTGGGTGTCTCTGAAGCACACCGTAAACTAGAATCCTGCACAGAAATTATTTTCAACCTAGAATTCTATACCCAGCTAGGGAACAGAATAAAGACACTGCAAACATAAATAACCCAAAACACAGAGCTCATACGCACTCTCCTGGGAAATGACAGGAGAAAGGGCTTTTCCCGCAGAGGCTTTCCCCATCCCCTGACTCGAATTCTCAGCTCTCCAATCCCAGAACACTCCGTTAAAGCACCCAGTGTTTGTCCTGGCCCGAGACAGGTCATGGCCATGTCTGCGCATCCTGTACCCACTACCTACAAAACACGAAGTGCTCAAAAACAGTCTGCTTAAATCACCATCAATCAGCCAGACACACCTTTGGAATTTTGTCTGTCATTTAAAGAATGCATCCCACAAGCGTTGATTAGCCTCTAAAGGCCCCCTTTTTATACTGTAATGGAGTTGTTTAAAAATGAAACATCTATGTGCACCATTCAAGGGCACTGGTCTTGCTTTAGTAATGTTTTTTCCTAAACTTGTTTATTAGCAAATTCAAGAAGATAAAGACTTCCTATAAACTGCCCCCCTCTGCAGCCCCACACATGCATAGCCTCCCTCAGTATCAGCATCCTCCAACAGTTATTACAAATGATGAATCTACACTGACACAGCGTAATCACCCAAAGTCCATGGTTTACATTAAAGTTCACTCTTGGGGATGTACGTTCTATGGGTCTGGACAAACAGATGATGACACACATCGACCATTATAGTGTCAATCAGAGTAGTTTCACTGCCCTAAAAACCCTCTGTGCTCTTCTGTTCATCCGTCCCCCACACAGACCCCTGTAGTAACGCTTCTTAATACTATGTGTCTGGAACGTGGGCAACATGTTTGCAGTTTTGTGGGCCAGGTCTTTCTTTCACTACTCAACTCTGCCGTTATAAAGTGAAAGACTCCGTAGACAATATGCAAAAGAACGAGCATCTCTGCGTTCCAATAAGACGTTATTTATAAAAACAGGCAGCCCACACACTGTCATTTGCCGACCCCTGAGCAATGGTATCGCTTTATTCATTCCCACCATTTTTACAGAAAGGAAGTTTCTTGATAGCTTGATTTGGCAATAATAAGATTTTTTTCCCTCAATTTTTCTCTGGGAGTTGGAACAACACCCAATCTGAGATGGGTGAGATAAGACCCAAGCTGAGATGATGTGATAAGAGACAAATTTCCTTTTCAGAATTTCCCTGTACTGAAGCCACATTGCTTTCTTTCCATTTTAAATCCCAAGCTTCTCAAAACTCTGAAGGAAATCACTCACTCTTTGAAATTGTGATCTCTGCTTTTCCAACAAGCATGGCTCAGGTGGCCTCACAGAGCAAGTCCCACAAAGTCGCTGCCCTGGGGACATGCTGTTTGTTGAAACTCTGTCACGTGGACACTTCAGGGCAGTGCTGTTTGACTGCTTATGGTAAATTAAGAACAAGAGCCAAGAGCTTTCGCTTCTAGAAGAAATCAATGTTTGTTCTTATGTTCAATGAGAACCAACTATTCTGCGAGGCAAGGGTCACCAACTATCTGTGAATAGAACAGAAGCAAACCCACGCCTGCCTAGAATGGGGAATTCATCTCAGGAGAAGCCCTGGCCCAGACCAACTGTATCCACGCAGTCAAGTGCAACTTACAAAACTGATTTTAGTAAAGGAAGAAAGAGCGTGTGTATCAAAGTGGGAGTCCACCGAGGTCACCCCAACTGAGGTCCACCACATCCTCTGTGGAGCCAAGAGTCACACCAACCACTAGGCTTCCTATTAGCAACAACAACAAAAAAAATCCAGAAAACAGCAATGATGATTTTTCTAAGTGGATACGGCAGCTCCCTATGAGGCAATCACTGACCTGTCATTACAGAAAAAGAAAAGAAAGCAGAAGAAAATACTCACCAAAGCCTAGAGGCTGGAGGATTCTGTGCCCAAGCAGTAAAAAATCTGCAGCATTTTAAGTACATCTTCAGTGAAAAATAGTAACAACCTCTGTCAAGAAGCTTGTCCAGCACAGACGGGACATCAGCCCCACACCTGACAAGGCAGCTGGTGGGCAGACCTGTCAGAAAACGCTTTTGACAGGGAGCGTGTGCCTCTCAAGTAAAAACTCTGTGGGCCCTGGCCTCGGCTCTCTGCGCTCCAGCAGTGTTCTAGCTTGAGTTACTCACATGAGAGCTACTTCTATCCCAAGTTCAAATGCAACAGCAGATACAAGTTGGTGCTGCCGCCCTCCGTCAATCATCTGAAAGTCAGGATTAAGGCTTTCCTGGAGGGTTTCACTTCTGACCGCTTACTAACACTTCTGAAGCCACTTAAGAGCTCAGCACCAAGTCTCTGGGAGAACAGAACGTGTCCTAAAACAGCAGAGAACTTGAGTGACCCCACAAGGACACAGATGGAGAGCAGACAGCCGCGGGCCCCAGGTGAACACCATTCCAGGTACCTCTACACGACGCCAGCACGGGAACCCCTGACCGTATGGAGACAGGAAACCAGTACAGCAGGCGTTCCTCCAGCTGGCACCGAGACGGCCTCCTAAACAGATACTGACTTAAAACCTGACGTCAGAGAGGAGGCACAAAGTCGGAGAGCAAGTGATTCCAAATGCATGTGCGGCCTCACGTGACAGGGATGCTGAAAACTGGAAGCCCCGCGAACCCCACACCTTCACGTGTGCTGGGCCCTCTGCCACGATACCCTCAGAGGGCATTTCAGAGACACACACACCTGTGAACGTGCTTCCTCTCAATCCCTCCCGTAACTCTGGAGACAAATCCTTCCCATGAACTGCTAAGTGTTCAGTCTTAAGTCTCCTGACTCCTTTCTCGGGACTGTTGTAACGAATTACCATAGACCTGGCGGCTGAAAATGAAAGATTTATTCTCTCCCAGTTCTGGAGGCCAGACGTCCAAACTCAAGGTGTCAGCAGGGCCGTGGTGCCTCCGGAGGCTCTATGGGAGGCATCCTTCTCTGCCTCTTCCAGCTTCCAGGCGTTCCTTGGCTTGTGGCTGCATCACTTCAATCCCTGCCTCCGTCTTCACGTGGCCTTTGCCCCTGTGTCTCTGACTCTCAAATCTCCCTCTGCTTTTCTCTTATAAGGACACCTGGCATTGGATTTAGGGCCCACCCTAAATCCAGGATGATCTTGAGATCCTTAATTACATCTACAAAGACTTTTCCAAATAAGGTCCCATTCACAGGCTCCATGGGCTAGGACTCGGACGTGTCTTTTGGGGGCCATTACTCAATGCACTACAGTCTCCAAGAAACTAGAGGAGAAAGCAAGTTATTTATTTAAGCAAATGTGGACTGTGGACACCTCGTTGTATTTAATCACCGAAAGCTCAAGAAACGATTGTGCTAGAGGCTGGCACAACGGTCAATGTAGTGTCCTTGAATAAGTCTCTGAGTCTGTCTAAGCCTCACTATGCCTGTGCACAAAACGGGGACAACTGGACCCAGCAGGGCTGCTGCACAGCTGGATGGAGATTCACTTGGAGCGCCTGGCAGCCCAGTATTGTGACAGGCCCTAATCTCCAAAGACTGAGCAAATGCCCAACAACCACCCTGCAGGAAAGGCCATCCAGTTGTTCCCTGATGCAGCCACTATCGGGATGTGTATTAGGGACTTAGAAAAAGCAGCAAAGATTATTGGTACTTAGAAAAAACAGAGAAGATTAAGGTAACAGGCTTGCCAAAGGGGAACCAAGGATTTTAAGTCATGAGAGCAGCCTGTCCTCTCCCAAGCGGTCACCTATGAGCCAGGACACTCTGGAGCCTCAGCTTTGGTGATAAACAATAACATGGATAACTGGGGTTTATTTAAAGCACGATCCCGAGTACTTTACATATGCTGAGTGGATTAAATAGGACAGTGCACCTAGACATGTTGGCGTGGCAGATGCTCCAGAAATGTCAGCGGTCAGCATCCCTTATGTTAACTGTCACTCCAACCAACAGTGGAGGCCTGATCATCCCCACTGTACGTAGCAGCAACTGAGGCACAGAGAGGTTAAGTCACAGAGTTAGAACTTGGCAGAGCCTGGACTTGTCGCACTTCAAAGACCTGTGTGATTTCCAACACACCACCCTGCACCAGGTTCACAGAATTGAGTCTTTGCTGTAAGGCTGGTCCCAGCCCATAAAACTATAATCAGACTATATACTGGGGGGGGAGTGTACATGTATGTATGTATGTACGTGTGCATGTGTGTATGTGTGTGTATGTATGTATACAAATATGTGCTATATGTTAGTACATAGACACACTCACTCACTCACACACATATAATACGTTCACTGAAGGAGTAAACTAGAGAGAACACTGAGCTGAAATGCGTAAGGTCCCAGGGAACATGGTTAATTCCCTTGCACTGTCATGTTCCCAAATGGTATTGCCAAAGGGTAAACTGTCACACGTTCCACTCTGCCGAGTTCACAAAAGCAACACATACAATGTTTTGTAAACTCCAGAGCCTCATCCACAGGCTTATTCCTTCCCATTGAATATCTCGGTTCTAAGTCAACCACCATACAGAGAAGAGAAGTGAACTGGGCTTAACATTCACCTATCAACACTCTTCTCTCCACCTAAACTCCAAAGAAAGTGATCAGGAGACATGACCCGGGAATTAGAGTGTCCCAGCCACTGAACTTACAGGAAGAATGGATGCTGGGGAAGCTTTTGCGGCCCTCGGACACCAGGTCGGGGTCACCTGTGCAGTGCATTTCCGAGTTCATCACTCCATCTGGAAAGCAGCGGTAAAAGAAATCGGGGCGAGGTCTACAAAAGACACCATGGACATTTTCAATATAAAATGTTGCCATCACAAACAAACCCCAAGCTGACCCCCGCCAGGCCCCACTACCCCAACCAGCTTCTTCTTCTGCCATCAACTTTGGAGCCCCCAGTGGAAGACACTGTCGGCCTGGGAAAAGCTCAGGCTTCGGGGTCAGAAAGATCTGGGTTAGAACTCGCACTCTGCCACTTACTAGTTTTATGACCTTGGGAAGGTCACGTAGCCTCCCCCAGCCTCAGTTTCCACATTTGTAAAAGAGGGAGATCCGTACCTTCCACAGGTGAGGTCCTGAGGGCTAAGTGAGATGACTTACAGGAGCCCCCTAAGCGCAGCGCTGGTGGAGTGAAAGGTAGTTCCTGCCACCATCTATGGCTCCGCCACTCGGAGGCTGCTTCCAAGATCCAAGACTGAATTTGAATGGCCAACTCCCTGCCCTTCCTTAAATAGCAGGTCTCCCCTAACCTCACTGGGAGGACCTGGAAGCTCAGCTCCAAGATGGAGAGCACACAGTCACCAGGTGGGCTGCTGGTCCAGGCTGTGGGGGAGACTCTCCAGGGAAGTGGAGTAGAAGCTGGCCCTGGGGTCCAGCCTCCTGCCACAATCACAGCTCACATTTCGGGAGTACTTCCTGGGTACCAGACCCGGCGCTAAGCCCTGGACGTAGGTCATGTCATATGGTTCATATGACAATCCCAAGGCAGGCCCTGGGACTTCCCTCATCTTACAGATGAAAATAAAGGCTTAGAAAGATTACGTGCCCGCCCACGGTCACACACAGCCAGTAAGTGGCAAAGGCAAGCTGTGAACCCCAGGAATTGGATTCTTGCCCCTACACATTTCACCCCATGCGTGTCTGCTTCCCTCAAGTGAGAATTCTCACACAGACACGTGATGGTCGATCACATTAATTCAACTAATCTTTGCTGAATGCCTGCCATGGACAAGGTTTCGCTAACGCTGTGAATAGAGTCCCCATTTTGTGTACACACTGGCTTACAGTTCACACACTGGTCCTCCAGCTCTGGGACCTAAGCCCAGCAACAATCCACCAAAATCTTAACCTATCAATTAGCAATAATCCGTCAGAGCTGCTGGTGTACGGTCTCTCCTGCACGTGGCTAGTGCTCCTCCGACTGTGGCTACTCACCTACTGAACCTCAAGCTCAGAGCGGACAAAGGCCTGAGAATCAGCGTTTTATCAGAGTCCCACAACAACTCTAAGCACGGAAAGTTGGAAGGACACCGCAGCACCAGGTCACGCACTTCCTAATTTGTACCCACCTTCTGCCCCCTCTGTGCCTGGCCAGCACTGCACGCCAAGTAGATGATCATTAAATACTGAGATTCTGAGAGGGGAATCCAACCTGTCCAAGGCCAACAGCTAGTCAGGGCCAAAGTCATGTCTTGAGTTTGGGTCTTTTGGCTGATTGTCTCTACAGAGACCGGCTCACTTCCGGAGCAGTTGGGGGAGAAGCCAAAGATAAATGGAGGACAGAAATCATTTCCCAGGCAGGTAAGAGAAGTGTGCCCTGAGCCAAACAAAGCTCAAAAGCCAATCCATACTTCTCTTCCCGAAGAGAACAGTAAGTAAGCAATCTTATTTATTTCTGGAGGCCAAAACTGACAAGCGAGTGGGTGTCTGGTGAGGACCTGGGACAGCAGTACATAAACTGGAGATGCCAGCAGTAGGCTTTAGCCCACAAGATAGTACAGTCAGTGGATACTTCTTTACTGCTGATGTTCGGCTTACTGAAATACTGAGTTCGTAATTCAAAGGAGAGGAAAGATCTGTGTTGAGGACAGAAATCCCAGGAGGACAACAATTTAAGGGAAAACCAGAACAGCTCAAATCTGTCCTATCCAGTGTTCTGTGGCCAAGGTTCCTACACAGATGACCTTGAGAGTCTAAGTCACTGTTTCTTTTTGGAACTTACCTTCCCACTATTAATTTAATAGTGTTTGTGCAGACTCCATTCAAAGCAAGAGCCAAGGACACAGCTACAAAACAAAACCAACAGACAGAAAAATAACCAGCTGGCTCTCAAATCAAAACCATCATCATCATCATCACTGTTTCATCATCATCATAATTGATTTATGACCATAGAAATATGAACAAATACCCTTAAACAAGAGAGGGAATTTGGAGTGGCTAGAGTAAAACATAATTAGAACAGGACTTTGGAGAGTGCCTCATAAAATTCCAAGCCCCTATGACATGAAATTTATCTCTCTTTCTTGACTGAAATTTTCAGTATCACAGAGCAGTCCATCTATCATGTTCTGGCCTGATAGTAACAGATTTAATACTACAGCATGTAGAATTTCTTTCACTGGTAGCAAGAAACATAACTTTTTTGTTTTCTCCTGGCAACCTTCTCAGACATAATTCTAATCAGAGCAGCTGCCGAATCCTACAAATAGGAGGTGCCCACTCCACCATTACCTCCTCATTGACCTACCCGTCTCCTGCCAACAGCTGTCCACTTGTTATCAAACAAATCACTGTTTCTGAGAAGGTGAAGCGTCCCACCTTCTCACTGGGTTTTGGAAAGGTTTACCCAGGTGGGGCTTTCCGCCACCTAAAACAGTAGGCACTTCTGGATGCCATGCTTTAAAAATAGACAGCCTGGGGACTTTCTCCAAGCAGCTGGGAAGGACTTTGCTGGATGAAGCACAGACTGTCCAAAGGGTGCAAGTGAAATGAGTCACAGAGCCTTCTCTGCAAGAACGCTGCACCTCTCTCCTGTGTTTATCAAGACTGCACAAAAGGCAAGTCAATGTGATGGAAGGTCAAATGCTTTGCATAAGCAATAAAAACCTACGGATGCCCCGTTCCATTGCTCTGTTGAATAATAAAGCGTAGTTACCATTTCCCTTTGGCAAATAGTCACTGTTCAATACCAGCTGAGATTTATGTAAGAAAGTAACAGTGTAGGGATATTTTTAGGAAGGAGCTGCCTACAGCAATTCATGGTCCTCCAGGGAGACAAATGTGTTATTCTACAAATGGAAAGTACCGTGAATGACCAACCCAGTCACCAAGGGCACAGGCCACTGAGATGGAGGCAAAATTCACCTGCTTTTAAGAAGCCATGGGAATGGGAAGCAGAGAGAATGAGAGGGACCAGTTCAAATGAACACTTTTGTCAAAGGGAAACTAATGCCCCAAGTATGGGATGGGAAACACTGCCGTATCTGGTGTGGCAGAAAGGAGGGACGGGCCACCGGGGTGGGGAGCAGAGCATGAGTCAGCAGCATGGTGCCACCATTGAAACACCAAGCACGTAACACCACATGCGTAAACTAGAAGCAAGAGTGGGGGAACTTGGAGAGATCTTCTGATTACATTCTGCACACACAGGCCCTTCCTTCCTAAAACATCGGCTTCCCTTCTGTCTCACAAGCTCAGAGCACTGCCGAGAGGTCTCCTTTGCAGAGAGGAGGGCATATTCCCCGGGCTATCTTCCCTGCAGCATTCTCCCAGAGCCACAGTAATTAACAGGCTGTGAGGCGGCCCTGAAATGACAGGGGTCTTTGCTTGTTAGGGCTGGTCCAGTAGGCTCACTGCTGTGTTTTCCCAGCAGGGCTGGACTCCTTATCCTGGTCCCAATGTGGCTTTATCACAGAGATCTCCAGGAACAAGCATCACTAGCTGATCTCATAGTGCCCATGGGGAACCTGACAGACCACTACATCAATTCAGAACACCATGCGCGTCCCCAGCCTCGGCAGCGGCTGGGCTTCCTGTAGCCCAGAGCAGTTCTCTGAAAAGCTTCAAGTAGCTGAGCTAGAAACTGTGTGGATGTACTGTAGCTACCAACCTCTGGCAGCTTCACTCTCTGATTCAAAAGCCTGAAGGAGACCAAAAAGAGTGGGGATCTGGAGTGACGACATTTAGGGTGGAAGTCATTGCAGCGTTCCAAGAGTAAACGGAACTGATTATTATGTTCATCTGAACAGCACAACCCCCAAGGGACCAAAACAGGGGACCTTTCCCTGATACCAGAGAGAAGGCTGGGCTGAGATTAGATGCATGAGAGGCTGGCCGAGCAGGAAATGAATGGTCCCAATCAGGGGGGCTTGCTGATTAACAATAGCCCCGGGTAGCTGGTTCATAAGGGCTGTGTTCACAGCGACCTACAGCACTGCAGGCTTGGGAGAAGCGTCAGAAAGACAAGCCAGACTGTGCCTGATAAAGAAATTCAAAGCAGCGTGTCCTGAGAGTTGGCCCGCAAGTGGCCTATGTTGAGGGCACGCCTGCTTACAAGCACCCCCGAGGATTTAGATGTCTTTTGTTGTCACTTTTGCTGTTGCTAGGAATTCAGCACTGTGGTCCTTCCAAAACAGGGTTCTCTGTTATGCAGACCTGGCTGTCTGCAGCCCAAATCCCTTACAGCCCGACGCTGGGTGGGGCAAGCCCCCCTCCCCTCATCCAGGAGCAGATGCGCAAAGGGGGCCGCTGGGGTCTGCTTGGGGTCCAGGTCTGCTGAGGATGCAGGGGTAAAGAAAGACCTCAGCACTAAACCACCCTCGCCGAGGAAGTCCTGGATCCCAGATAGCAGTGGAAAAGTACTCCTAGTCTTGGTTTTTAAAGATCCACTCCCCAACCCCCTACTTCCAAGGCTCCCTAAAAGCAGTGATTTTTTTTTTTAACTGTGTACGATGGGAGGTTCTTCATCATTTTTACAAGCAGGCTCCCGTTTATTTAGGCAGACAGAACATCCAGTAACTCCGCCTTCTCTGTTAATATATAGGAGGTGGGTGTGGTGTGCAATTTAGAACTGCCATCCTAAGGGAGATTTAGCTGAGACTAAAAAGACCTACAGGAAGCTCCTCACTGCCTTAACAACAGCCCAGTTCCAAGAGCGGGCAGCAAATTATAACCATAACCATGAAAGACAGTTCTCATCCACAGTCACGTATCTTGGGACTCTGTGCCAGGGGAGCAGCTAGAATAACAAGGGAGGCACAGGGATTTCCAGGTTAACCGAGAGGGCTCCCCATGGGACATTTGGGGGACCACAGTGGTATCTGTCCAAACACCACCCCAGCTGCTCAAGCCACGTCCATGAGTGCACTGACACCGTCCCTGGAAAAACTGACCCTCTCATCACCTCAGCTGAGGAGACTGAGACCACCAAACTCTCAAATCACAAATGAGAAACCTGGGGTACACACCTGACTTCGGGGAGGGCACCTACAGGCTGGCCAGAGATTCATGACTTTGGTGTCCACACTTCAGAAATGAGTCGAGCTGGAGTCTCCACCTGGAAAGTCTCGACCATGAGATGTGCTGAAACTTGGGAGGTGGGCACTGGAGCTGAATGGACATATAGGTGTGGGCCAGGGGCACCCACCATGACCAGCTCCAGCTTTGTATAGACCAAAGGTGTGGGCAGCAGAAATGACATCCAGACAGGAGACTGAAGCCAGGGGTGAGAGGAGAGGGAAGGCGTATCACAGAGCAGAGGGTCAGGAGGCGAAGGGGCATCTCCACCCCAGGTGGCTTGGATCCCTGCTCCATCCCCACCAGGCTCCTCTGTCCTCTTCCTTATTCTTGGATGTCTTTGAGACTGCTTGGTATAGCCCTGTAACTAAATCTCTCATTTATCTGAGCTAATTTGAGAGGAATTCTGTTCTTTTCAACTAGACAGAGCCTAAGCAAAGCCTGGTTATGTAACAAACATTCTCCACCCCTTTACTGTTCTCTATAACCTAGATTTCACCCTCACCCGCTTTCCCTTACCAAGAAAAGGGAAGACCATATTTTGCTACATTTTCATTTCCTCAAAGCCCAGTAATTAACAAACATAATCTTTAGTGAAGAATCTCGTATTTCCAGATTTACTACCTAACTGGATGGTGAGCCTATGCAATACACCAGCAACACAATTTGTGTGAGGGTTTGGGTAACTTTAATGTGCAGTGTCAAAAAATAAACCTAATTCAGTTTTCCTAATGACCAAACAGCTGAAAATCTGGCTACTGGGTAGTTTATTTTGGTTGTTAAACAAACCAAATAGTTTTGCTTTCTCTTAATATGTCATTTACTCAGTTTTTTGATTAATATAAAGATAAGGTAAAAAAAATTTAATCCTAAAAATGTCAAACTCGTAGCACATGAAGATACGGCTTAGCTTGGGGAGAATTTATAACAATGGTATTATAATCAATGGCAAAGACTGTAGCATTCTTTACACAATCACACTTCCTTAACTGCCAGAATGTTCCCAAACTGACAATGAGTTATGGAACTTTTTTCCAATTTATGTTTTACATCTGCTTTTGCCCATTTTTGCCTCTAGTTAATAGTGGTTGGTCAAGGAGTCTGTGGTTGATTTTTGAATTGCCCATACTGTGGACATATTAGCCCCAAATGTGGGACTGGGCAATCAGTGGTGACAATGTTTCAGATTCACTTTGCCTTACAGCCAAGAGCTGCCCTTCCCGTGTGCCTGGGAAGCACAAGAGCTCTGATGTGCGAGACTGATACTCATTTTCAGCACAAGGGACAGCGGCAATGGGCTGGCCCCGGAGGTAAGGTACTTACCATCCGTGCACTGGCTCTTCTTAGGGCTAAAAGTTTATTCTGTCTAGTGTCTTCCAGGCTTAATTTGGTCAAGAGAAAAATCAGTTGGGTGCAACTGAGATTTTCAAAATCTAGTCATCTAAGTTCTGCCCCATCCCCTAAAGCAGAAACTGAATACTCTACCTAGGAAGGCTTCCTTAATTTCAGTCTTGTCTGTCCGCCGGATAATTTTCACCACACAAATAACAGCCAGAGGTGTGAGGAAAGAAATTGCCTGGAAGAAATAACAAATAATCCCTTATGAGGACAGCAGTTTGCTATCAGAGGACTGACTGATAATTAGTTCCAGTTAGCTTAGTTTAGACTCACTAGTTGAATGATCTCACTGAACTCCTGACCTCCAACTAAGAAGGATTTATATCTATACTTAGAGGCTCCATAGACTTGAAAACTCGGAGGTCTGATTATGGGTTATAATTGATTTGTAATTGCTGGGAGCCACGTTGAAATTGGTGGCTTTTTAAACAGAAAAGGATAGTGTATAATTATAATGACTCATCTTTGCCAGGAACCCTCGTCACGTCCTCCCCCGCAGAGGGGTGGAAGAACCCTTGGCCTCCCACCCCCAGCGCTCTGGCAGCGTGGGAGCACGTGGGACTTGCTTAGAGTCAATTGATTCATTCCCTTTTGGTGTTCTTTTGTTGAATAGTCATTTCCTCTGCAAAGCTGAGGATAGTCCTATTGTATAAAGTCTCCTTCCACCATCCCCTTCTCTCCTCTGGACCAAAACACACAGAAGTGCAATAAGTGTTTAATGGATCAAGCTGGTGGGATTCAGATGCAAACAACAGTCATTAGCAAATCTTCTATGAGGCGGAACTATGTCTAGGTACCATCAGGAAGTGGAGTCTCTTAAATCTTCATGCTGGCTCTGTGACTATCTTTGTCAGGCTTGGGGACTCCATCATGTGCCTGAGGACACACAGCTGGTGAGAAGCCAGGCCAGGCTTTGGAGGCCAGGCTTTCTGCGTCCTGTACCTAGTCTCCTTAATCAATATTCCATAATTAGCACATTGTTTTCAGCATTCCAACAACCAAGAAAAAAGGTATTTATGTTACTTTCTTATAACAACTCAGGATAACAATCAAAAGGGATTAAATAGCTCACAAATCCACAACTGAGCTCACAGATGGTGGTGGGACGGGTGGGGTGTGGCAACTATTGACCAATGGTGCTCACACTTTGGGAAATCGCTACCCATGCTCTCTAGTCGATGTCATTTTCTGGAAAGGGGCTTTTCAGTAGGGCCAAGGCATGAGTAGAAGATACTTTTCTTTTTACAAAAACAGAATTCAACCAAATGAACACCGTCTTTCAAAATAAATAGGTATGCCCTACACACTTGCTACAATAGACTGCCAGAGCTCAAAGCATCTTGGGGACTCCTCTTTGGGAGCTGTCTTCAGAGACAGCCCATGAGAAACCCTTCTCCTTACTGGCCAGTTTCTTTCTGACCACAGGTGGTAGTAACCAGCTCAAAGAGTTTGTCAGCAGTGGCCCTGAATGACTTGGCTATTAAAACACCACATCACTAAGTCCTACCACCAAGGAGGGGATTCAGAAGGCTACAGCATGGGTCTTAAGGCAGCCGTACAAGAGGAGGCTCAGAACTGAAACAGAGAAGCAGAGGATTTCCCCAGGGGTGGCTCACAAAGGCAATACTCCCTTGTGAATGAATAGTTCCGGCAAGTCTGTGAGTTTCCACAGGTGCCTGGGTGGCACTCACACCTGAATACCTGCTGACTCGGTACAAGGCTGCATCCTTCAAACATACACAGGGCAGCTCAAGGAATCGACACTGTGTAACAGGCATCTCAAAGGATACTGATACTGGTGACTGAGAAACACTGTGTCAGTTTTCATTCACACATTCACTGTTTACAGAGCGATGACTGAAGACCCTGCTTACAGAAGCCCAAAGCTACAGTCAAGGTTGAAGAAATTCTTAGCTTTTTTGTTTCCTCTCGCTTTGGGCACTGAAGACCACTTATTTCTGCCAAATAGGAGAAAGTAGCTCACTGAACAGTAAACAGGGCTGCAATGACCCCACCGACAGTCAAACCTTAAATATGAAGATGGAAGAAAACCCTATTAGACAATCCCAGATGTCAATACTCTGAAGTTAGACAGAAACGGAACCCTGGAGAAAATACGATATGGGAAGACATTCCCTCTGAGGCTCTGGTGGCTGCCTGCGGGGAGGACCCTGAGTGGACTGTGCCGACCACACAGGAGACGGGGGGCACTACGTGGGAGACCCGCAGCTCCCAGCCCACGAGTGGGAGACCCGCAGCTCCCAGCCCACGAGTGGGAGCTGAAGAAGGCATCAGAGCTGCCCAGCGGCTCCAAGCTCATGGTCTGATGACCAAGGGGGTCTCTTTAGCACTGCTCGCTGCCTCAGCTCTCCTGCTCCTCATTACAGCCCCACCAGACTGCACTTAATGCAACCTGTTCTGTGACTTTCCTAGGTAGATGCACATTGGGCTGTTTTCTAGAACCACTAACAAACCAATGTTAAGCCAATGTTAAGCACCCAGGAGGGCTCAGGGCTCTCCTCATGAGCTCCTCAGGTGAGGGATTGCAGCCATCAGATGAGACACAGCCCCCACCCAGGCAGCCACAGCAGAAATGTCTGCACATGACTGTGACAGGTGGCCGGGGTGGGGGACAGGTGGGGGTCCTTCTCCCCGCCAGTCATCCTAATGGCATGTGGGCTCCAGTCCCCTTCCATCTTCCTAGAAACATATCTGCCATATCCTTGAGCAGCACAGTCCTCAAATCAGGACAGAGACATATTTATGTTTATCATCTGCTCCCCTTTCTACAAATATTTTTCAACCAAAAGTCGGAATCAAGAGATGAGCCCCAGAAGTCAACACATTAGGGAAAGAACTTCCTCCTGTGCAAAAAGCACCTCTGAAGTGAGTGAAAGAGGGATAAAGAGAGAAAAGGCACCCCTTTCACTCAGCAAGCCAGACTGAGTTAACCCAGTGCACGCCCCTTCCACGTTCTGTCAAAAGCCTTCAGAAGCCTTTGTTCCGCTGCCTGAGCCCGAGGAGAAAGTGAAGATGGACACAGAGACACAGGGGCGGGGAGTGGTTACTTCTACCTCCAAACAGGTGTGGAGATGGAGGACAGACAGCATTTCCCCCAGCACTGTTTTCCCTTAGGTTAATATTTCCATGGCTTTAAAAAAAAAAAAAGTTTGAAAATCCTGAGAACAACCCAGGGGAAAGGCAGTGAATGGTCTGTGCTTATTAAATGGGACCTGAGAGAGACCGAAAAAATGAACTCCAGCCACTCACTGCTGCAGGATGCAGGGCCCATACTGGCCCCTCTCTATTCTCCACATGTTGTCCACACGAGGTATGAAAGGACAGGGCCACTGAATGTACATTCGTAGGTTAGAGGACAAAGGCTGACATGTTCTGAAAACTTACTAACGACATGATCTGTTCCATGCACTTCATGTAAATTAATTCATCCAATCCTCAAGCAACCCCTATGAATGACGCTCCTTACTTAACGGACAGAAAACTAAGGCACAGAGAGGTTAAGCAACCTGCTAAAAGCCACACAGCTAATAAGCAGTAAAGTGGGCATTTGCACACAGACTGTTTAAATCAAGCTCTGTGCTTTTAACCACAGTAATATAGCAACTCTCACCTCAGAAGGAAGCAGCATTAATAAAACATGGTATATGCCTTTACTCTGGAGTCAGAGAAGGAAGGAAGGGCGTTCATTCCAGGAACATGGGTAAATCACAGAAGTGTCATTGGCAGCTGTCATAGATTAAGCACGTACTATGTGTTAGGGGCTTTCCTCACATTGTCTAAGCCTCTAGCTACTCTGTTGGGGGAAACATCCTCCTTGTACAGAAAACAAAACTGGAACTCAGGGAGATACATGAACACACAAATGCACGCCGCTGATGGGACCAGGACACCCCAACCTGGCTGCCATGCTACCTGCAGTGGAGTCCTGAATCACAGTGATCACCTTAGGCCAACAGACGCATCTTACAGATGGGAAAACTGAGGCTGGGGTCATTCTTGCACTAAAGGACACTTAGTAAACTACCGATTGAATGCACTATGCAGCACCTACACATCAAGATAATATATAGAAATCATTAAGCAGGGTCTAGAACGTGGCTGGTTTTGCGTGATGCTCTTCCACAGGTGGGGAGGCCAGAACCCTGTGAAGGAAAATCTAGGGAACAGGCTCAGGTTAAGGGGAGCCAGGTTCAAGCCCCAGCTCTGACATTTATCAGCTCTGTGACCTTCAGTATGTTACTTAACCTATTTACCTTTGAATCTCAGTGTCCTCATCTGTAAAATGGGTACAATGATGATATACATAGCAAAGCATTGTTGCAAGAATTTAAATTCACTATGGCTTCTTATGTACCACACACTAAGTGAAGCATTGTAAGTCTATTATCCCATTTGATGCTCTCAACGCCCCAGGGAGGGAGGGAAGTGCTGTTAAATCCTCCCTTTTACAGATAAGGAAACTGAGGCACTGAGAGGGGAGGGGATTTTCTCAACTCATGTAGCTAGCTAGTAATTAGCAAAGCTGGGAGCTGACCGAGGCAGTTCACTCTGCAGCCCCAACGATTGCTCACCTACGGAGCCCAGCAGAGAGCGAGCTTCCACGAAATGCTGGTTGCTGTTCCCGGGGAAACCTGTTAACAGATGACCCAAAGCAGGCTCCTGTGACCAGACATAAGCTCCTGCCCATCTGTGCCCTTAGGTCTGGGCGGTGCAGGGAGGTCTGGGGCACAGAAGAGCCTAATTTGTCCAGGCATCTTACCCGGGCCCTACAGGACCAACGTCTCCAACAAGAGCCACCAATGAAACCAACACAGGAAGTGCCATCCACCCCCAGCCGTGCTACACCGGGTGAGCCCTGGGCACTGATACAGGGCACTGTGCTGCCAGGATGCTTCTGAGAATCAGCCAAGCAGGGAGCAGCATGTCTGAAGGTAAAGGCATGAGTGTGCCAAGAACATCTATCCACCGGAGGGGTCAGAACCAGAGCACCTGATGTTAGGATGTTAGCCAGAGGAGAGCTTGTCACCGGGGTCCCTGCACATCAGACAAAACAATGGGCCCAGAGTGCCTTAACTTCCGGCATCGGACAGAACGGTGTGCTGTACGGTGCTCCTGGTGATGGCTCCCGACGCACAGACACCTGGGAAAGCCTTGCTGTGGGCGAACCATTACAGCGCATCGCAAAGTAGAGAGCTGAGTTTTCAAAAGCACCTAAAAGTTAAACTGTCTATCAAAAGCCATCTCTGTCTCTTTTCCTTCCCTCCTCCCCGCTAAATTGACTTTATTTCTGTCTCCCTTAGAAGACTTGAGAAGAGAAAACCCTGTTATCAGATCAACACAATATCAGTAATATTCTACAGAAGTACATCTTCTGGACATATCATGGCTGGAGCAAAAAGAGACCAGGGCCAAGGACAGGGCTTGGGTAGATTTTTTTTTTTAAGCCAAGGAAGGAAATGGGGAAATGGCTACCATTTCTTCAGCTTCCTACCTGAGTCGTGTCAGTCCTTCGTGGGCTTTCCTGAGACGCTGCACTGTCTGACTTGTGTTCATGTCTGTGTCCCCACAAGACGAGAAACTGCACCTTATTCAGCTTTGCACCTCCACTATCTGCCACCGTGCTCAGCCCAAGGAAGATGCTTTGTAACTGTCTGTTGAATTAAGCAATAATTAACTAACCTGGAGTCTGTCCACCATTTGCCTCTACCCCTGCCTCCCTCCACCCCCTTCACCACCCAGCACTCGAAGCAAATTCCTTTACACCTGCTCTTCTGTGTGTGACACGCTGCACTCACCACCTCACCTGAGCCCCCAAGGAGGCAGCACTCAATGGCTCCAAGAGGGTCTGCACTCTGGCCACTGGTGTTCAGATCCTGGTCCAGCCACTGGCGGTCATAAACCTTGGATACGTTGTTCGATTTCATGACAGTTTCACTTTCTCCACTAAAATTACGGGATAACAAAAGTGCCAACCTCAAAGGACCCTGAGGGGATTCACCGAGATGCTGTTCGTAACACGATGAGCACAGCTGCTGTTCTCCAGAGACGAGGGCTGCTGTTGTGACCACCGTGACGGTGATGATGATAATGGGGCTCCCTGAAAGTTCTCCTGAGCCTCTCCTCTGGCCCCTTCCAGATTCTATTCGACTTCAGAGTACTGTCTCTCCCAGGAGCCTGCAGGGGTCAAGTCCGATTTGACTTCTCACCACCTGCAGCTCGTACAGCCTTCTTCACCCACAATCAGCTCCTGGAAGTGTTCTCTGCATGCACAGAGACATGAACACTAAAGACAACAACAGAGGGTTTACTAAAAAAAGCAACACCCAAGACCAGCTGAATCTCCCTACACCAAAAAGTAGGCTTTCAAAGATGCTCGGATAAACTCCACACGTTCAGAAAGAAAGCATGATCTCTTCTGAATAAGGGAGCAAGCAGCTGATGGCTTGGGAACATCCAGGAAATGTTAAGTCAGGACTCAGTGTGCGAGAAAAGAGTTTTCAGCCTGTCTCTCTGGTCAACAGAAACCCAGAGTCATCAAGGGAAACAAGTTATCGGAATCACACGGTCCACCCACACCAAGGTTCATGTTGACAGATAATGTCACCTGACGGTGCCAAATACGGAGAAAATGCCAGTCGGGGCTTCCTAATGAGGTCATTACCATTTCTTCCTCATTTAATTCCCTAATATTCTGATATTATTTTTGTGACATTTGACCAAGTAGTTCCTTTAAGACACACACACACATACACAAACACAACTCCAAAAATACTAATTTCCCAAACAAAGAAACACCTGGGTTAATAGCAGCTGCCTTTAAAAAACACTTTGGTTAGAAAATTAGCAAGTTTGCCTTCGGATTAAAATATTCCAACCAAAAGTAGAGGAAATCCCAAGATCGTGTTTATGCATTAAATGATGAAATTTGAGCTTTCTAAGGAAACCAGGCTCTTTTTTAAAAACAGTGAAAACATGCTCCGTTACAAATCCTCCTATAAACACCAGAAGGCCTGAAAGGATCAAAAGCAGACAAATGGTATCTTGTATTAAACTCTTAATAAAAGCCAGGAGAACAAATCTAATTTATGGGATGACAAAGCATTTTCCATCTTGTGTTACAGGTACTCTAAATGTATCTACGGCTTTCCTTGGGTTATTGTGGAATCGCACTAAATCTTGTGAGCAAATGAATGAAATTCATCAACTTCTATTAACAAAACAAAAGGTTGAGGTTATTTCATTAGGAGATTAGCGGGTATGAATCAGTGTTTGTGGCTGAATACCCTTCTATTCTCTGAGCATCACAGCTCTGAATAACTCCTTTACTGCCCCCTTCCCACCACTGCCAACATGCAAATGTGCCCCCTCCTATTCGTGTCTGCAGCCAGAATATTTGTGGCATTTGGATCTAGACTTCAAAACAATCCATTGTTCATAAATCTAGGACACAGCCACAAATTTCTCACAACATCTCATATGAACATTCAGCTCCAAATTGTGTTTTACAGCCCAGGAAATGTGAAATCTTTGAAGAATGGGGATAAGTGACAAACAGAAGCTCCCCCCTATTAAAACTATGGGATGAACTAGTTAGACACACACTAGTTACTTTATTGCTAGGATTTAAGGAAGGTTTGAGTTAGAGCAGAAATGATAACAAAAAAAAAATTGATTTTAATACTCAAGTGTAACATAATGCCCTACTCACAAGCACCCTGAATTTTTCAATTGCCTTGGTATTCCCAAAAACCCAGTTTACTTTCCAGCAGAAAAGTCATTATGAAAAAGCAATTAAAATAACACTCAAACACTCATGTAGTGTTCTGGGCACTTCGAGCTGTTTGCAGACCCAAAGATCTTTCCAATCATCACTGACGAATAAGATTGCCTCCACAAAATCAGAGGGATTTCTTTCAAAATACAAAAATATTCCTCATATGCTCTGTGAAAGCTCTGAAACAGTCACTTAAGTTCCCAGAGGCAGAAGACACAGCGGCATGGCAATAAGACTAAACTTTGAGCTACAAGGTTGCCCATCCAAAAGCTACATTATTGTTCTGTAACAAGAGGCAGCTTCAATATTTTCTCTGCTACAGAGAAGCCTGATGGCAATTCTCCAGGAGCCAGGAAGCATCAGCAAGGAGTCCTGGACACTCAGCTCCCGACTGCAGGGCAGAGTCTCCTGGCTAAGAGCGGGGCTCAGAGCTGGCTGTGAATCCTGGCTCTGCAGCTCTCTGGCTGTGTGGCTTTAGGCAAGTTCCTTCATCTCTCTGGGATGCAGTTCTGCACCTGCAAAATTTGGGCAATAATGACATCTTCCTCCCTGGGATACTGAGTGGGACTACATGAAATAATCCTTTCTTAAGCTCTCAGCAAAGGGCCTGCACATAGTAAGGGAAGCGTAACAGGCTGTAATTGACATGGAGCAGGGTGAGGAGGTACAAATATTCCCAGTATATCCACCAGCTATCTGGATGCTTGCCCGTTTATCCTAGGAGCAGAGACATGAGATGCTATCCTGGGGTTGAGTCACACACAGCGGTCTCATCACTGGTCAACTGATCAGCAAAAACCAGGAAAGTGGTTAACAGAGCTATCTGTGGTACCTGAGTTAGGCTAAATTGAGGTTTACTTTAAAAGGAGATGGAGCAGGAAACTCTGTTCACTAGTTTCAAGTCTTGTTTTACTGTTTTGGGAAACAACTCAGCATAGCTCGGGTAAGCAGGTCCCTTCTCTTTCCAAAGTGTCAGGCAGTTACTTCTCACATGACCAAGTGGCATCTCTCCTGAGCTGGAACTGAATTTTAATTTGAGGGGCTGCTCACTTTTTTTTTTTTTAAGCTGCTCACCATCATCAGCAGGGGTTGGAAAAGCAGAAATGAAAACCCGTTTTGTTCATACTCAGGAGAGTGTTCAAATCATCCATGAAATCAGGGTACTTACAAACATGAGGCGGGTAGGTATGTTGTCTGAC
This sequence comes from Camelus ferus, assembly GCF_009834535.1. Classification (NCBI taxonomy): domain Eukaryota; kingdom Metazoa; phylum Chordata; class Mammalia; order Artiodactyla; family Camelidae; genus Camelus; species Camelus ferus. Next base: position 10,234,130 of record NC_045706.1, read on the forward strand.
TGCACCAGAGGATTTTTATAGAGCCAGATCTCTTCAGGCTGGATAACTCTCTGGAATGGATCCAAAAACTCTGTAAAACTGAAACAAAACAAAGAAAGAGGCATGAAGGCAGAGCATTGGAGAAGGCAGCTCTTGCACGTGCCCAGGTGGACAGTCCAGCCTCAGGGGGAGGGGAGGGGAGGACAGGCTCCCGGGCTGATGGTTCTCGGCCAGTTCCAACCGAAAGATGGAAAGAATGACTGAGACTGTAGCATCTTCTGTCCCCACCTGCCAGCAAGGACCAACTCTGGGCATAAGAGAGCAGCTGTGAGGCTGACATACAAGGACCCTAAGAACTTGGGGTTCCAAAGTGAGCCGGAAGTTGGAAGTCCAGAATAGTGGCTCGGACAGGGGCCAGGCAAGGCCAGCAGCACAGACCCTGGGAATTAAACGGACTTGAGCTGAAGCAAAGGCGAAGGAGGAGAAAGAGCTGGCGGCGTTCTTTTCTTCATGTTACCCGGACAGCGCCCCGCCTCCCTCGCCACCACCAGGGGGCAGAGTGAGAAAGAAAAGCTTCCAAGAGAAGACAGAAGATTGGGACAGGAGAGACTCAGAGAAGGATGGAAGGGAAAGGAGGAGCGAGGTGCATTCTGGGGCTGCTGCCAGGAAACCAGACAGCTTTAAGCATCCACCGCCTCAGCTTGTCCTGGGAACCCACAACACCCAGGTGGAGGAAAGACTCACCACCAAGAGGAAAACTGGGGGAAGGACAGACAGAGACTGCAGGGATGGGGTTTGCTTTGTCACCTCTCGGCCATCAGGCCACCTCCCGGCTCTCCAGCCCAATTCTCCACCTGGTGAATTCAGTTCAGAATGGCTTGAGATGCGGCCGGAGAGAGCACAGGGGCCGGGTGACTCTGGGTTTGAGTGCCAGCCTAAGGAATCTGGCTTTTGAACCAGTGAGGAATTTGGCAGAGAAGCATGGAATGAAATTTACAATGCAAGATAGTGGTGAGAATGGGGAATTGGAGCAGAACAGAGAAGGGAAGGCAGAGGCAGTTAGGAGGCTATGACAGCTGTCCCGGCAAGAGACGCCTGCAGAGAGGAGAAAAGGGCAGGACAGAATGGAAGAACACGCAAGCGGGAGGTAGGGGTGGCCAAAGCTGATTCCAAGGCCTCTGTCTTGGGCTTCCAGGAAAAGGCGCACCGTTACCCAGATGAGGAGTAGGAGGTCGGGGGTGAGGAGGAGGAGGTCAGCTGTCTCTGCATCTGGGAAACCACCCTGGTGACCAACAGTTTCCCGATTCGCCCAGGAGGACTCTCTCCTGAAAGTTCTGTGTCCCAGGAAACCCTGCAGCCTTAGGAACAACCTTGACAGTGGATCATCCTAAAGCCATCCCAGCCCCTGGGCAGAATCAGGGGTCTCACAGCCTTGGTTTCTATCCCAGACTTGGGCTTTTGTATAATCATGATCTGCTGGTATGGCTAGCTACACCGGGAGGGCATGGAGGGTGGGGGCCACTCCAGGGCTGTGTGCTCAGAGCCCAGCAGGACGGGACTCTCGGTGCCTGCACATCTGATTTCTGTCCGGGACTCTGAACAGGTGCCACAGAAAATATCCTCAGTCTGATCAGCCTCACGCTGAATTCTCTTATGTATCAGAAAGAGACCTAAAATTCAACCTGTCTTTTGTGTCTCTCTCTATCTGTCTCTCCCTCTTTCTCTGTCTCTCTTCCTTCTTCTCTTCCCCTCCCTGTGCCCTGAGCTGAGGTTTTAAGTCCTAAAACTCTGTCCCTCTGTGTACTTATGTAATTTCAAGAAGAAAGAAAGTGGTGCCGGCCCATGACTGTTTCGCTCAGCACTGTGCCTGGAACATGCCTCTCGAAGGATCTTATTCCAAGTGCACTGAGATCCCTTTATCTGTGTACAAGTTAACTTATGCTAAGGGCCCTCCAAGCCTCCTCCAAAACGAAGCACGGGAAGCATGCTGTCTGGGCGCTGGGTAACTGCTCTCTGCCCCAGCCCTGCCATCACGCTGCTCTGGGCCTCAGAATAAGCCACTTCTCCTCACTGGGCCTCAGTGTCCTCACCTGCAACATGGGAAGTTGGACTAAGTCAGAGGTGTCAAATGGAGATGGGTCAGAACCATCTAGAGACACCCCACCCCAGACCGACAGTCTTGGTATGAACGGGGCCTAGTATGTGGATTATAAAACACTCCCCAGGTGATCTGAAGGGCCCAGCACTGAGCAGATGATCCCAAATGGTCCTGAACCCTTATCCCCAAGGAGAGGAGACTGAGAGACTTAACTCTCCACCTTAACAATTCTTCCATCAGCTGCAGGACAGGTTCATCCATGTTCAAATTTCAGCTCTGGCTGTGTGGCTCTTAGTGAGTTCCTTAACATCACTGAGCCTCAGTCACCTTACCTGTAAAATGGGCACACCTTATAGAGTGGGAATAAAAACTAAATGAAACAACATAGAGAAAGTACCTAACAGGGCATGAACAGAAACCAGCATTTTATCATCATTATCATTTTACTCTAGACTCCACCTGCAAGCTTTCAGTCCAGGAAAAGTTTTCAGGCTTTTTGGGGTTTTTTGTTTGTTTGTTTGTTTGTTTCATTTTGTGACAACCTCTTCACTGTTCCCGGGTGTTTTCAAAACATTTTAAATATAACTAAATAAAAATTTTGTTTGACAGATGTTCTGAAGAATATATAACCTACTTGCGAAACCCAAAGCTTCCAAAATATTCCAGTTACTATGGCTGCATCACAACTTACCCCAAAACTTAATGTCTTAAAATAATCATTTTGTTTTTGCTCATGATTTTGTGGATTAGGAAACAGAGAAGGGTCCAGCTAGGCAGAGCTCTTAGAATCTCTCATGTGGTCACAGCAGGCAGACATCAGCCGGGCAGCATCACCTGAAGGCTCGACTCGGCCTTCAGGTCAAGGATGGTCCCTCACATGGCCACGGTCGGCACTGGCTGCCAGCCGGGAGCTCTGGGGCTGCCTCCTGGAGCACCTTCGAGCCCCTCTCCAGCACCGTCATCTCAGCAGAGTCAGAATTCTTCATGGCTACTGGCTTCACCCAGAATGGGGGTCCCAAGAGAATCAGGCAAAAGCTGAATGGCTTTTCTGACCTAGATGCAGAAGTCCTGTAGCATCACTAGGTGACAAGTCCTCAGCACAGCCCAGATTCCAGAGAGGGGAACCGACTCCACCTCCTGGTGGGGGCGTGGCAAAGTCTCATCAGAGAAAAGCAGGTAAGATGAGAGATATGGCTGCAGCCACTAACGATCCTGCAGTCCCCACTCTAAGAGACTCCAGAACCTGGATTCCTGTTTCCTCCCCTTACAGCCGGCCGCGGGGCCGGAGAGCTGGCTCACCGCCAAGCACTGTCCTTCCTCAAACTCCCAGAGGTTACTATCCTCCTGGCAATTTTTTAAAGCCTCATGCACCCAGCCTTTTGCACGATTCCTCACCCCATCCAGTGTGGCTGTGACCAGAACACATCTATCAAGCAAACTAGACCCTCTGGGAGCATCGGCACCAAGAAAGAAAGATGTCCCTTCTCCAGCCACGTGCCAGCCACCAGTGTCTGCAACTGAGAATCCAGTCAGCTCGGCAGCTGCACAGAGACCATGGGTCTCAGAATGCAAATGGGAGATGAGGTGGGCACGTGGTGGGATGGAAAGCCCTGGAAACATGAAAGGGTGTTCCCAAGAGAGGCCACACCAGGTCTGGAAACATCCTTCCTCGAGCTCTTTGCAAGCAGTGTGGAAACCAGGAAAGGGAAACCCTGCTTCCAGGTGAGTTCAGGCATAGCCCCAGCTGCCTGCTCACCAGGGCTCATTACACACTGAGGACTGAGGACTCCCAGCAGCGGGTGTGGTCACGGCTTCCCAAATGCTAACGTGCTCAGGCACCACCTGGGGGTTTTTGTGACTGCAGATACAACAGGTCCAGGGAGGGGACTGAGGGCTGGCATCTCCAGCAAGGTTCTCGGTGAACTCTTGACTGCTGGGGAGTGTGTGAAACCATTTAGCTTCCTTTAATTTCCAATAAATACGATGCAGAGGAAAACATCTCAGTGCTGCTGATCTGTGGACCAAACCTGGAGTTGTCAGAGGCCAGGGCATCAGCATTACCTAGAAGGGAGCTTGTTAAAAATGAAGAATCCTGGGCCCCAGCCCGGAGCTACTGAATCAGAATCTTCATTTTTAACAAGATCGGTGTGAGCACTACAGTTGGAGGCAGAGCCCTCAGGGAAAACCAGCGCTTCCCAACTTCAGCCATTTAAGAACCACGTGGACTGGTTTTGCCTGACCCTCCATCCACCTGCACTGTAACTTTTCTTCGACTTTGCAAACTAAAATGAGTTTATTTTAGAAGAAACGTCATGTCATTGAATTATGAAACTGGCATTCCCTCCATAAACAGCTGGTAAATGTCATAACAAATACAATGAAAAGAAAAGTATGCTCTTCAATTCCACCTGAATGCTGTAGCCTCTGGGCGGAGGCCTGCCTTCTCCATGAGGGTCAACGAGACCTTCCCAGGCAAGACGGGAGGATGGAAGGAGAGGAGGCGGGGGGAGTGCGCCCTCTCTGTGGTGCACAGTCAGGAGGGTCACGTCTAGGTATAAGCTGAACTCTCCTTGGAAAGCCCCTACAATCACCTCCAGCAGCACTGGTGTCACAGGAGAGACAGAAAGGAAGATGAACAACAAAAATGACAACTCAGAAGCACAGCCATCAGGGGCCATTTGGTGCAGAAGAGAACAGCCCCACCGGTCTTAGCACCTCCTGCCAGCATTAGTGTATTTCAGGCTAGTGGGAGGACCAACGCCCTTGAGTTTTCAAGAGAAGGCTGAAGAAAGGGTAGCCACTCTTTGACCACTGGGGAGTGTGTAAAACCCTTTAGCGTCCTTTTATTTCCAATAAGTGCAATGCAAAGAAAAACACCTCAATGTCCAGAAAGGGTCTGACAGATCCACGGATGCAAAGGCGTCTCATATTCTGAGGCTGAGAATCAAAACTGTCCTCACTCTGAATGGCACTGTCCCATCGCTGCAGAGACTCGTGAAGAAGAGAGTTGCTATGACAATCAGTACCCCGATTACGTGGCTAACTGCCCAGGTTATCCACTTCATCTCCTGAAATGCTCGAAAGCAGTGGAGACGCTTAAGATTTCATCAGGCTTGACGATCAAAAGTAAGCAGAAAGGAAGGGCTCTGTGTCAGAAGGAGGGGTGGGAATCTAACAGGTCGGAAAGTATCATTTGTTAATCATTTCAAAGCAAAAACGCTATTTAATGAGACGACACAGGTGTGAAAGCAGTGCTTTCTCCATTACTACCGATAAACTCTGGTGCAGCAGCCAGGGCCAGTCCAGCCTCAAAATAACGTCTTCCCCCATCAGATGCATTCACTGAATCTTAACTATCGTCAACATCACTGCACTTGACGGGGATTCAAAACTAAAACATGTCTAAACTGCACAGGGCAACATGTTTTGATGTGAAAAGCATGGGGTTTCTACTAAAGTAAACAGATCATTTCCTTCCATGAAAATAACTGCTCAAAGTCAGGTCACTTGCTGTGGAATTTTGATACAAGACACGCTTCTTTAGTTTCTTCACTGATTGAATTGGACGATTAATCTTAATTGAACATCTTAATTTCTCCCTGGCAAAGTTGGGACAGTGTTACTCGTTTTCTCCTTAGTTTTCTGACGATATAGTTTGAAGAAATCGGAAAACAGAAAAATGAAAACTCAAAGATATTCCACTTTATGCTGAGCAATTCTCTCCTTAATGCATGTGCAGTACCAATGCTTTAATCCTCCTCAGACCAGGTTCTTATCTCCACACCTCACACACAAACATGCATGTGCATACACACATCAAACCAGAACCTAAATGAGTGGAAGGCAAGCAAACAAAGCAACTTTCTAAGATACAAGGACGATCTACCGAATTAACTGAAATAGAAAAGAGGCAGGAGGAGAGCTGATGCGGACACAGAGTGAAAAGCAGGCAGAAAGCTAAAGTCAAGTAAAGCCAAAGTCAAACAGGCACAGACACCTTAGTGTCCCCCCTCCTCCCTTCCATGGACCTGAACTGCCAGGTACTTCTTCCTGCAAAATCACAAACATGTGGCCTGTGGCCCTTCTTTCGTCACCTGAACCTTCCCCCAGGAGCACTGGATGCAATTCCAGGGCACACCCTGCACCACGGGGGGCTCTCCAGGCTCAGCCTGGCATCAGCTAAGGACATTACCTCGCCCCTCAGAGGATCCCCAGGCGAGGCCCAGCTAGTGTAGCATCTGGGGTGGTGACAGATACACACTACGCTCACACACACACGCACATGCACACGCACATGCACACACTCCCTCCTGGTGGCTACTCCTATTTCCACAGCTCAACCCGACCTTAAGCAGCATCGGACACATATCTGCTTCTACAGGAAGGAGCATAGTGGGGGACAGATAATGGGCGTCCATCTCTACTGTTTTTTTCATTCCACAAGCATTTCCTGAGTGCCTGTGATGTGCCAGGCACTGTCCTAGGGACCCTGATGTATAAAACAGGCACGGTCCGCACTCTTGTGGAGTTTACAGTCAAGGGATGCTAAGTGCCACCTGACCGGGGGATGACACATCAAGGCCTTTAGTTACAGGTATCAGAACTCTGACTACACAGAAGCTCGCCCCCCAACTCTTTGGTGGGTGTGTCAGTAGTTGGACCTGTGAGACGGCCCCAGACCTGGAGCCGCCTGTGAGAACTCCTGTCCCCTAGGGATGTTCCAGGGCGGGTATCTATCACTATCCACATGCTGCATGTGGCAACAGATTCAGCCCAAAGTTGGAAACCCAAAGGACAGCTAATCTTGATACTACACTAGCAGGAACGGCAAGTCCCTGAACAAGCGACCGTGATGCCACTGTCCCCTGTGCCTCTTCTGACTCAAAGTCAAGTTCTCAAGGCCCCAGAATCTCCCCAGCATCGTCTAAAAGTTTCTATAGATTTGTCAGTGACCTTTAACTCATGTACCTGGATAATATACTTTTTTCAAGATAGCTTTACATTTCAGTCCCACACTAGACACAGATTTCCACATCCTCTTCCCTGACCATAAATAACACCAGATTATATGGAAATATGAACTTGATCAGACAATTAAACTTGCTTCAAGTCCCTGATTTGGCATTTGCCCCAGCTGGGTGACTTGAACAGAAGTCACTCACCCTCTCTGAGACTTCAGATCTCGCCTCCCAGGATGGCCACACCTCCCTGGGCAGTGACAATACTGCCATTATCAGCAGTAATGAACGTTAGGAGCTGGCACAGGGCCTGGAGCACAGAGGGCCGCAATCAAAGGTGGCTGCTGTTCTTGTCAACGTGAACACAAATGATGCTGCCGTCACGATGACTGGCTCTGAGAAGAACCCCCACCCATTATGCCGCACCTGGGGGCAGTGAGGTTGCCTGCTGCGGGAAGGAGATCGGACAGGACAGACGAACGTCAACAACTACCACATCTTTGGCCCTTCTGTGAGCAAACAATGGCCCAGAAAGCCACTTTTGAATCTTGCAAGGATCCGAAGGAGGAAAAAACCGATAAAGAAGGTTTCCAGACAAGAGCAAACAGCAAAGCATGTTTCTTAATTGCACTATTGGCTTTTTCTCTCTAGTGGGCCTCTCTCATGCAAGAGGGAAAACACTTACAAATGGGCACCAGATGTGGTCAGCACAATAGGCAGGCAGCTCCACTCCTGGCAGGGAGCGGGGAGTACTGGGTTTTCCATTTAGTCCTGGGAACAGGCCATTGAGAGAACATACTGATGGATTGTCTCTGTGAGCCAGTAAAACCAGTGACCTGCCTTTGGACAGGCCTCACCCTGAGTCGGAGTGGTTGGCCACCCCCAGAGGCAAGTGTAACAGTTATAATAATTATAAATGGTTATCACACTTGGAGCCAAGACCTGTACTTGGTGCTTTCCAACATTGCTTCATGTGATGTTTGTAAGAACCATGAGGTAGAAATTACTATTATTCCCATTTTAGAGATGAGGGCACTGAGGCTACATGACATGGTGTCTTGCCTAAGTTCGCACAGCCCTGTGGGCCGTAGAACGACCACTATTCCATGTCCTCCTCAGCACACACTCTGGAATTCCAAGGAGGGCAAGGAACATGCAAACACACATACACACCCACACCCACACCCCCACACACACACACTCCTCCCACTGCTGTAATGGCATCTGCAATTATTTCAATAAGACATAAATTTTTTCCACAATTAGAAGTACAGTCTTGCTCTTGGGAAACACAACACGTCACTCTCACATCTCACGCACTGTGAACAACTGAGATCAGACTCTTGCAGAGAGAAGTTTGCTCTTTGTTGTGAAGGAGGGAAGGAAAGAACACACCGGGAAGGAGGTGGAAAAGAAATGAAGAACCCAAGAAGCAGTTCCCACCACCTCCTGTCATTCTGAGAAGCAGGTCCCTCGCAGGGGTTGACTTAATCAAAGCAACCGGCCTCTTCCCTGGAGGGAGGAGACTTGCCTCCAGGAGACCAGCCGTGGACCAGACAAGGAGCAGCTCCTGGAGTCCCCACCACCCTCCTGGGACAGTCCCTCTTGATCTGCAATAATCCTCACAGTAAACGAAAAGACAGGGGCTTAGCAGCTGTAACTGCCCCCCTGAGGCAGAGCCCGGATTCACATCCTCCTCTCCGCACTTCAGATCTCCGCCCTCTTCAGCTGCGTGGGCGCAGACCCTGGGGGGCAGCCCGGGTCAGGTTCCACTCAGCCCTTCCAGCCATGTGACCTGCGTCAAGGCACTTCACCTCCTGGGCCTCGGTTTCCTCATCTGTAAAGCGGTGCTGACAACAGCGCCTGCCCCAGAAGGTTGCAGACCCCGTGAAATGAGTCAGTAAGATGAAGTGCTTGGGGGGGGGGGGTGACGGCATGTAGACAGTGTGTCGCTGTAACTGCAGCATAAAGCCCACAATTAAGGCCCAATATTATTTCCTCCCGTGACATCTGAACCACAAAGGCTTCAACTGGCCTAACCACCAGTGCCCCTCCCCAGTCCACTCTCTCAGCCAAACCACCCTCCTTATCCAGAGGACCAGGTACAGTGGCTGCCAACCCCTGCACAGCAGGTTTCAGTCCCCTGGCAGCCCGTGGACTTACTCTAACAAGCCAATCATACCCTCCTGCCAGAACCAGGGGGCACCCACCCCCTTGATACTACAAGGCCTGCCTCCCACTGCCCCTGGTTGCTTACTCCTGTGTGGCCTGGTGTGATACGCAGTGTCCGTCTCCCCTGGGCTGCGAGTTTATTACTAATAAACTGCTCTCAGTCTCATCCACTCGGTGACGGCTGGCATGTATGGTCCGAGCCTGTCACTTCAGGGCAGGAATCCCTCCCTCTCCCAGGAGGCGAACAGGAGGTGATGAAAAGATGTACTCCACAGCTACGCCCTCCTAAACATGATGGGGCGGGATGGGGTGGGCAGTGGGACAGCAGAAAAGTCAGCCCAAGCCTGGAGATGCCTTGACCCACCCGGCAGCCAGGAAGGAAGACAGAGGACCAGGAACAGGCTGCATGGATAAAGCGAAACTACTGACTCAAAGATGCTACTGCTCATACCAGTTCTTCTCCAGCTTTTAGAAAAATGGCACTAACCTGCACACCCTACCTGCAATCACCAATGCTGGGACCGCACATGCTTGTGGACCCCTGGCACAGGCTACGTGGAGTGCACGGCATCCCCATGAAGCCTTCTTCGCAAACGTGTATACTCCGAGCCTAATTAGGATTTCAGACCCAACTTCCAGCTTGTTGCAAATATGGAGGCAGAGGAACACACACGCCCAGGAAAAAAGCGGTCAGGAATGTTCCAGATTACAAGAATCTGAAGAGGCAAAACCACCAAATGTAACCATTGTGCTTTGATTGGATCTTGGGTTCAAAAGATTTTTTTTAATTATTAAAAAAAAAACTTTGAAAATGACTGGAGAAATTTGCGGACTGAAGAATAAACTGGATATTAGGTAATCTTAAGGAGGTATAATTTCCTTCGAGGTAGTAGTGACACAGAAATGTAGAAGAATGTTTTTAGGAGAAGCCACTGAAACATCAGGGTGTTTAGGATCATGATCTGTCAGCAACCTACTTTCAAATAGTTCAGAACAGCGTGTACATAAATATACAAATACAGAGATAAAGCAAGCAAGATGAAACATTAATTGCTTAATCTGGATGGTGCATATGGGAATCGTTTCGCTCGTTCAGCTTTTCTGTAAATTTGAAAATTTCCGGGATAAAACGTTAGCATAGGGAGGTCCAGGAGCAGGACCCTCAGTGGGGGAAATAGCGTGGAAGGGAGTGCGGCCGTGAAAGCACAACGTTAGCCGCCAGAGCTGTGGAGTGAAAAGCCTACGTTCTGCGGTTGCCACTTGCTGGCTGTGACCTTCGGCAATTTAAGTCTCCACTCTGGGCTCTAGGCACCTCCTCTGTGGATGAAGATAACCGTACCACCTACCTCGAAGGCGGTAGTGAGGACTGAAAGTGAGGAGTTAGCAGGGACTCAGGGACCCAGCGTGGGGCCAGGTTGCTCTCTGCTCAGGAGCTGTCCCCTCCCCTAGGAGTCATTCCCCAGCAGCAAGGGCATATCCCAAACCACTTCTGCTTCACTGAAAAAGCCGAACATATTCAGACATGCCTGTGATGGAGCCTGGGCAGAAATGGAAGCTTATTCTGCAGAAGCACGATGATCAGAAGCCACGTGCATCACCCCGAAGTCCAAACGTTTAGAGCAACTCTTTCCAAACAATTCTGCAGAGGGCGGCTTCCCTTTGGAAGGAAGCAACGGAAGACTGAAAATGTTTTAATTGCCTGCACTCAAACAGAAAATCCCGGTCTGCACAAACTCAAGCTACAAAAGCTAACACATAGGGTCTAGTGGGGGCTTCGTGACCAGGGGCAAACTGCTGAATCCCCTTCCGCATCTGTGAAATGGGCAGAACACCCTGAGGGGACATAGTGAGAATCTGGGATCATCGTCAGGGCCCACAAGAAGCTCTCAATGCCCAACACTGACACACTAATCACTGAAAAGTTCCAAAATAAAAAAAAAAATCATTCCTGAAATTTCTGCACACCAGGGAACCATGTGTGAACCTAGTTTGGATCTTGATTCAAATAAATTAGTGTTAATTTTATCTGGTGTTACTGCGGTTTGGAAACAGGGATGGGCAACTGAGGTCTTCTTTTTTTTTTTTTTTTTTTTTTCAGTTCTCACTGGTTAAAGTTACTTTTTGAAGTATTTAGACATGAAACGATGCCATATTTGGGACCTGCTTTAAAATACTCCATGAAGGGACTAAAAGAGGGGGACTGCGGAGGGACATAGATGAAATGAAAGTGCCAATAACTGGTGGATGGCGTCTGAAAATTTCACAACAAAAAGGTGGGATTTTTTTCCTTAATGATTTCACTCATTGGCTATAAAATACTACAAAATTAAGTGTCTTATCAGCCGAAGCAACTGATATTCTTGGAAAGTATTATCAGCTTTGAGTGGATCTCAGTAAAGTGAGAACAGGAAGAGTAATGAAAACATCAGAAAGGAAAGAAAGGAGAGAAACAGAAAGAGGTCAAGTCACTCACAAAATGAGTGGCCTTCAAAAATCCACACACCTGGACATACCTAGAAACCCTCAGGTTGAAGGTGCTCCAGAGCCTGGGGTGATGCGGGGCTAGCTCCCTGGCTCTGATCCTGCCCAGCTTGGATGCCTGGGAAAGCAGATGCCTGATAACGAGGGTCAAGAAGGGCCTGTGGATGGGAGCCCCGTGGTGGCAGGTGACTCTGGGCAGAGCCATGCCACTGAGCTTAGGACTCAGGGACACCTGGCACATCTGCCTCCCACTGGCTGCCAGGACTTCCTAGAATCCTGACCCCCGACCCCAGCACAAGCTCCTCCTCTCCCAGCAGAGCCAGCACCACAGAACCTGCCAGGACTGAACACCCTCTGGGCCAGACACACTTCCCAACAGAAAAGGATGTTTGGTGCAGGGACCACTGCACTGTGTCTGAGCCACAGGCAGACAAGAGCCACTCCAAAGAAAAAACCAGTAAAAGACAGAAGACAGAGAAAAGAGTACATATTTCTTTGCTAAGAGAGCTCAGTCTCTCATTAATCTTTGACTCTACAATGTCCAGTGAACCATTCACTTCTGGATTAATTAGGAGTCTTTAGGAATTTAGACAGAGCTTAAAGCACTCTGGAACATTCTGGCCCAGACCAGGCTGTAGCAAGATCCCAGGACACACCACTGAGCAGAGAACTAGGGCAGGAGAAATGCCCCTCAGCACTCAGGGCAAATCACAGTGAAGACAGAACTTAATTTGAAGAGGCTTCTGAGCTGTAATTTTAATTAAAATACACCAGCCAGAAAGCACTTGTTCCTACAAAGGAGCCTGAGATGTGTCTTTGAGATTTTCCTCCCTTCTACCTTCATCTGATTTCCTGCCGTGTCAGTTAGCAGCAGCGAAGGGCAACGTTGGGTCTTCTTTACCTGAGTCAGAAACTAGCAGAGGCTTGACCTGAATGAAGCCCCCAACCATTCTCCCTTTGATGGATTTCCCCCAGTGGAGGGGTAGGCCATGTTCTCCTACGATGGTCTTCAGTTGGGTAGACAGGCCAGAGGAGGCGGACGTGTGAGCTGGAACCACCACAAATCAAAAGGCTGAGGGCTGGGGACAGCCGTGACCAGATGAGAGGCTGATGCCCGGGCCCAAGTCAGGGCTGAGAACAGGAATGGCCAGGTCTGTGGTTTTTGAGCATATAAATCCTCATTTTTGCCCCTAAAGTTTGTCACTGATGGTGAGCATCACTGGGTGTTTTCATGGCCACCCTCACTGCGAACCCTGAACTCCTCAGAAAAAGTCACTTTGAGATACACACCTGACCTTGGACAGTGGAGACACACCCCCATGCTGGTGTCTGTGGCCCCAACAGCACAGAGAATATAGTTATTATTTTGCAATAACTTTAAATGGAGTACAATGAATAAAAATATTGAATCACTACGTTGTACACCTGAAACTAATATAATACTGTAAATCAGCTATATCATAATAATAAATAAATAAATATTAGTTGAATCAAGACTAAACAAATAAATCCAGTTGTTTCAATAAAGATCCAACCCTCTGCCACATGGAATCTTAAGTCAGAGGCCGGTAGCTGGTCACCCTTGGACTGAAGGCAGCCTGCTGCTGTGTTTGGTTTGAGCTGCTCAATGTATTTTTTTTTTAATGTGCAATTTGAGGCCAATATTTAAAAACCTGGCACTCTTACAGCAAAATCTGAATGTCTGGCTTCTGCTGAAGAATTTGGTCTGGCAACCTTGAGCCTGCATTCCTGCATGTTAGCAGAGAGTTGAAGGAGCTGAGAGGCAGCCCCCCACTTTGGGCAAGGCAGAGTCCTGTCCCAGGTCCCAACCACCTGTTTGTGTTGTGACCTCCCCATCCCGACCGTGCAGTGTGACGTTTATGCTCGCTTCTCATGGCTGCATCAGGCTGGCTGCTGGTCCACTTGGGAGTGGGGGTCATTTAACCCTTTGGGCGCCCTCTGTGAAGCCTGCTCCCCTCATGGACGGTGCACCTCTCCCTTCTCAGGGAGCTGGGCTTTGGGGGGCGCTCGTCTGCTGAGTGTATGTTAGGACTAATGAGTCCACAGCACTTGTGTGTTTAACGGCCCCCCTCCAACACCAACACCACCACCGCTTCCCGGCTGAAAGTCAACATGCAGACCTTGCTCACATCCTCATCTGTCCCAAGCGATGGAACAACCCCAGCCCACAGCACTACTGAGGACTGGCTTTGATAAGTCAGACTGCCTGAAAGGCTCCTTATTCCCACGGTAAATGAGCTGTCATCCTCAGAAGCATCCAGAGGTAGGAAGGCAGGATGAGAAGAGGAGGAACTAGGGGAGGGGGCAAATCACCTGATCACTTCCTCAGTGCTCCCTACCTGCCAGCAGACTGCCAGGCACCTCTTACACCTCATCTCAAGATCTCCTCACAGCTAAAAAGTAGGCACCATTATCCCCATTTTCCAGAGAGAGAAACTGAGACCCAGAGAGGTTTCTTGGCCTGCCCAAGGCCATTCAGCCAAACTGGAACCCAAACTCAGGTCTTCTAACCATAATCTTGGGCTCTTTTCACTGCCCTCAATTTTGGAAACATGGGCAAGAGTACTCTGAGGGGGGCGGGGAGGCCATGGGTGGGCTGCAGACAACAACTCGGCTCAGTGGAGGGGATGGTGGGGGGGTCCAGGGTCTGTCCAGGTGTACGGAGATGCAGACTGGTGCTAGTTAGCAGCACGTTAGACTAGGAATCAAAAGAGCTAACTAGCTCTGACTCCACCACTGATAACTGTAAGTGTAGGAAAGTCACTCGCCCTTCAGTGCTGCTACTTCCTTGCAGGTAAAATGGAAAGTCACTCACTTATTCATCCATTCATTCTCAGCACAGCAAGGTAGTTAAATGAAAAGCACAGATTCTGAAATAACTTCCTTGGGTCTGACCTTGGCCAAATCACTTTACTTCTGGGTGCCTCATCTGGAGAAGGATTATTATAAATGAAATGGCTCATAGTAAGCCGGCCCAATAAATGGTATGTTTTACTCATCATTGACTCATTCACTCATTCATTCAGCAAGCACTGGCATCCCACCCACCAGGTGAGTAGGTCTTGGGACCCTGGGCACCTGTCCTTCGACCCCTTGCCCTGCTCACTTTCTCCTTCCCAAGCTCCTCGCCCTCCCACTGGGCCCTTCAAATCGGCCCCACAAGGCCAAGGTCACCAGGCACTGGAGCCCACACCAGCTCCCAGGCCAAGCCTGCCCCTGACTTCTGGTCTTCCCAAACTGACACCTCCATTCCAGAGTTCTCCCTCCTTCTCCTGAACTGTATCTCCAGTTCCTTTTGAGCTGACAGCTGTGGGTTTCCTTTTGGCATTGGAGACAAGTCCCAAGTGGGCAGTAGCCACCAACACCGGGAGCCAGAGCACCTGTTTTTAGCTTAGCTACTAAATCCACTGAGGAAGGATTTTCCTCATTTTTTTCATTAAGGAACTGGACTGAATAGCTTCAGGGTTTTCTGTCAAAGTGCGGCAAATCTCCCCTCCCAAACAATGGAGAATTTAAATTAGGGAACACCTACATTCCAGGAGTGGAATTATGCACTTGACATATATTATTTCATTCAGGCTTTACCACACTCTACAAGGTAATTTTTGCCTATTAAGAACTGAGTTTGGGAAATGCAAATTAAACCCACAATGAACAGGGGAAAGGGGAAGGGATAAATTAGGAGTTTGGGATTTGCAGATACTAACAACCATATATAAAATAGATAAACAACAAGGTCTTACTGTATAGCACAGGGAACAATATTCAATAGCTTATAATAACCTATAGAAAAAAAAAGAATGTGAAAAAGAACATATATATGTATAACTGAATCATTATACTGTATACCAGAAATTAACACAATATTGTAGATCAACTTACTTCAATTAGAAAAAAAAAAAACCCACAATGAAATATCACTTCACACCTTTTAGAATGGTTATCATCAAAAAGACGAGCGGTAACAAGAATTGGTGAGGATATGGAAAAAAGAGAACCCCTGTGGACTGCTGGTAGAAATGTAAATTGTTGCAGCTACTGTGGATAACAATATGGAACTTCCTCAAAAAATTAAAAATAGAACCACCATACGAACCTGCAGTCTCACTGCTGGGTATATATCCAAAGGAAATGAAAACAGGAGATCAAAAAGATATCTGTACTCCCATGTTTAGTGCCAGATTATTTTCAAAAGCCAAGATAACGGAAACAACCCCGTCTATCAATGAACAGATAAAGATGATGTGAGATATACATACAACGGGCTATCATTCTGCCATGAGAAAGAAGGACATCCTGCCATTTGCAACAACACGGATGGGTCTTAAGGACATTGAGATAAGTAAGAAGAGAAGGGTCAGAGAAAGGCAAATGCTATATGATCTCACTTACAGGTGGAATCTAAAAAAGCCAAACACAGAAACAGAGACTAGAATGGTGGCTGTGGGGGCCAGTGGGGTGGGTGAAATGGGGAGATGTTGGTCCAAGGGTACAAAGTTCCAACTATTAAGATGACTAAGTTGTGGGAATCTAACATACAGCATAGTGATTATAATGAACAATATTGTATTTTATACTTGAAATCTGCTAAGAGAATAGATCTTAAATGTTCTCACCACAAAAAAAGAAGTATTAATTATGTGATGTGGTGTAGTGTTAGCTAACGCTAATTGTTTCACAATATATAATCAACACGTTGTGGACCTTAAACTTACACAATGTTGTATGTCAATTTTATCTCAATAAAGCTGAAAAAAGAAAAAAAAATGAGTCTAAAGATCAAGTAATATTGGTAAAAGGAGTCTAACAGTATGTTACTAAATAAATCGACCATTGCTTCTTGCCTTAAATGATTTCCCAAAAGCCCTTTAACTTTCAATTTTATATGTGGTGTTATGTGTCTTCAAACAAATCAGCACCTGGTACAAATGGCAATATTACCAACCAAAAGGATCCCCTTGCAAAACACCAAAGGTGTGTCTTTAATACTGTATGCCAAATCAGCAGAAGGGTGGGCACCTTCCCACCTGTACATGTAATTGCTTTGCTTAAAAACATAACAGTAAAACTCCCCAGCTGCACCTGAAATATGAACACTCAAAAGCAGAAGAGTTATCCTCGCCTTTCTCAACCTGTTGGCCAACCCGCTAGACTTACGAGAGAGGCTTCCCCGGAATCTGCAGTCGTTATTGGAAGCTCTTAATTGGCTTACAAGATTTTGCACAGCTCTGCAAATCTGGATAATCAAGTCTGGGAAAGAGTGTAATCAAGCTGATTTATCCACAATTATCTCCCCCTATTATCCTCCTTGTTACCCCATTCTGCAATTACGTGCATGGGAAATTTTTATGTAATGGAGACACACGGGAGAAGGCAGCAGATCCCTTCTGAAGCCCATAGAAAGCAAGGGGCTCAGCTCTGTCCAAGGAGCCAGGGCCCCTACGGGAGACGGCCCTGCACCGGCTGACCTCGAGAGCGGTGGGACAAATCGGGGCAAATGCCCAATGACCCCCATGCCAAAGCTAGTGCTCCTTGCACCCTACACTCACTTGGAAATTCACAATTACCTCCTCCAAGAAAGGACTCACTTGTGTCTGGTCAAGGAGTGACCACTACCAGGCATGTTACAAAGCAAGCTGAAAAGTAATAGTGAAAAACACATTCATCGATACTTGTTACTGGCTCTGACACTGAACTCCCATTCTCTTCCCTATGTTAATAGTAGTTTAAAAAATAACATTATTTTTTGAAGTACCATCAGTTACAATGTGTCGATTTCTGGTGTACAAAATACAATGCCCCAGTCATACATATACATACATATATTCGTTTTCATACTCTTTTTCATTAAAGGTTATTATAAGATATTGAATATAGTTCTTTGTGCCATACAGCAGAAACTTTTTTAAATCTATTTTTATATATAGTGGCTAACATTTGTAAACTTCAAACTACCAAATGTATTCCTTCCCACTACCTTTCCCCAGTAACCGTAAGATTGTTTACTATGTCTGCGGTCTGTTTCTGTTTTGTAGATGAGTTCATAGTGTCCTTTTTTTAGTTTTTCTTTTTTTTCAGAGTCCACATATGAGTGATATTATATGGTATTTTTCTTTCTCTTTCTGGCTTACTTTACTTAGAATAACGATCTCTAGTTCCACCTATGTTGCTGCAAATGGCATTATTAAAAAATAGTATTATTATAACATCTGGCATTCAAGTACCACACACTGTTCTGGGCACTTTAAATGCACTATGTATGTCTTGTCAACCTCACAATGTCTATGGACTATTACTAGTATTACCCCCATTTTACAGATGGTCAAACTGAGGCTCTCACAGGCCACACAGTATCAGTGCAGCCAAATCTCAGAGCCTGTGCCCATACTCACCAAGTGGTCCTGCCTCATCAAAGGAGAGGTGGAGACAGAGGGGCCATGTTCCTATCAAAGCATCAGCTGATTTTTTTAAGGGAACATTTGGGAAGAAGCAAGAAAAAGTTTAAAAAACTGCGAGAAAGTCACCTACAGATGGAAGCTGGTGGGGTCATCTGATTTGAGGCTGTTGGCAGCACCAGCTGATCTATGGAGGGCATGGAAAGTCCACAGACGGAGGCGCTGGTCTTAACTGGGCCACCAAGTGCCTGTGACCTTGGTCTCTTCATCTGTAAAATGCTTGAATGGCCTCCAAGAAATACCAGTTGATGACTTAGGGTTTGGAGAGCTTCTAACAGGAGAACAGAGCAAAGCGAGAATGCCCTGGAGCAGTAGTTCTCAACCCCTGCTGCATATAACACTCACTCCAGGAACTTTTAAAAATATCACTGCCCTTGCTCTGCCCCAGACCAATTAAGTCAGAATCTCTGGGCACCCAGGGGGCGCACCCCTGCTCTGGAGCCACCTTACAAAGGGAACCAGGCAGCAGGCACCTCGGAAGGTCACCAGGATGCAGTTCTTTATTCTTTTCACTTTTTCTGTTCTTCTCTCTTTCATTTGGATTTTCTCTTTGATCTGTCTTTACTTCATTTATTTCCCTGCTGAATGAATCAATAATGGTCCTTTTAAAAAATGTTACAAGGAATCCACAGTATCCAGAATTAAAAAAAAAAAAAAAGCGCCTGTTTTGAGTTCAGCCCGTGAATCCTTCTGCTTTACCAGGACTCCCCGTTAGTTGTGAGCTAAGCAAGCAGGCAGTGCTCTCTCCAACCAGGCCACCTGTTATGGCCTGAGACTGGCCGGGGCTGGCAGCAGGTCCCTAAGCCATACAAGCCCTTTCCAATGGGCAGCATCCAGCCTAGAGTTTGGGTTTGGGGAAGAGATTCCAAGGGGCCATTCCAGCCCTAATTGGAGGTGTGGCTCCCGAGCAGGTGCAAAGAGGTTAGTAAATGTTTGTTGAGACCGAAGGCTGTGCCCGGCACTGGGATCCAGTGAATGAGGCACAGCCCTCGCCCTCTGGGAGCTCACAGTCTAGGGGAAGGCACAGGCTTACTAACTGACTGTATTAGTTTCCTCTTGCTGATGTAACAAATGACCACAAACTTAGTAGCTTTAAACAACAAAACAGAGGTCAAAGTCTGATGCAGATCTCACTGGGCTAGAATCACGGTGTTAGCGGGGCTGCATTTCCTCCCAGAAGCTCTAAGGGAAAATCCACTTCCTTGTCTTTTCCAGCTTCTAAACGCTGACTGCAATTCCTTCCTTCATCTTCAAAGCCAACAACAGTAGGTCCAGTCCTGTCCACATTCAATCTTTCTGCCCCTATCTTCTGCCTTTTCTTCTGCTTTTAAGGACTCAAGTAATTAGATCGATCCCACCAGGTCATCTGGGATAATCTCCCCATCTTGAGTCTGGCTGATTAGCAACCTTAATTACATCTACAACCTTAATTCCCTTTGTCATGTAAAGTAACAAGTCACAGGTTCCAGGAACATCATTCTGCCACACGCTAGCCATTTACGGTGACTGGATGTGAGGACAGACTATTAGTGAAACGAAAATCCTGTGCTCTTCCCTGCGTTGCTGTTTTTTGTTGTTGTTGTTATTTACATGACATGCAAACACACAAAGGACAACAAGAGAGACAAGGAGAAACCCCCCAAATGTTAACAAGAGCTGTATCGGCTCCGTCACTGTGCCATCACAATGTTTCCATTTCCAGTGTGGCACCTACTGCCACACAAACGCTGGCTTACCGCTGGTGAGCCTCGCCAGGCTGCGAGATCCACCAGAGCACAGCCCTCGTCTGTCTCTCCCCCTCCGGCCCAGCGCCCGGAGCAGAGCCACGCCCGGGGTGGTCACCACAGTGGATGCTGGTGGAGGACTCACAGTGTGCCCAGCACGTTCTTAGTGCTTGACACGCATGAACTCACTCAGTCCTCACGAGACCCACCCTCCCCCAGAGCAGGACATTATTAAGCTCCACTGTTTGCACATGAGCAAACCACTCTAGCCCGCCTCTCTCAATGCCTCCCACGGGGGCCCTTGGCGCTCTCACCACCTCTGCTAATGGAGGCCAGAACTGACTCCATGTCCTGTCCTCAAACAATAATTTCTAATTTATTCCAATTCTGACTTGGATAAACACTCTTTCCATGGAGATTCCACATGGACAAGGCTGAAACCTTGGCAGGGAGCGCCCCACGGGGGGTGGGGGGAGCTCTGTTCCTGGTCAGTGCAGTGGACACCTCTCTGGGACTGGAGTCCCACAGGCTGGGGGGCGGGGTGCAGGGAACCAGGGGCATGATTCTGCAGGAGCAGAGGGAGAGTGGAGTCTCCACTAGCCCAGGACAGAGGGTGTGGGGAGGGCTTTGGAACGTGTGGATCCGGGTTAGAATCCTGGCTCTCCACTCGGAACCGTGACCCTGGGTTTGTCACTTACCCGCCCTGCCTGTCAGTGAGAACCAGGGTCTCTGGACAATGGGGAAAAGCTGAGATGCATGAGGCAGTTGGACCCAGGGCCAGGATCTCCTGCCCAGTTGATCCATGTTGCCACCATCCTCATCATTCTCCCCATTCTGACCACACCAGCCTCCCTGAGGCTCCTTGAACTTGCCAAGAAGCAAGTCCCTACATCAAGAATTTTATCCACGCCATTCCCTCTCCCAGGAACGCTCTTCCCCGACACCTGCATGGCTCACGCCTCACATTCCTCAGCTTCTGCTCAAGAAGCATCCTGTTGGCCAGGCTTTCTCAAACATATTTCTACACAAAACAGCAACACCCCCTCCCAAAGCAGCCCTCTCCCGCCTCCTCAGCCACGTATCTTTCCTGCTGTTCATCACCATCCATCAGACTGTATTTTCCCTCGAGTCCCTATTTATAGTCCTTCTCACCAGATTAGACTATCAGCTACATGAGAACAAGGACTTTGTTTCGTTCACAGTTATGTCATCAAGGTCTGGAGTTCTGCCCGATGTCTAACTGGTGTTCAGAAGAATCTGTTGAGGAATGAATCATCTCTCTCTATAATTTTAGAGGAAAAAGAAACCACTCACATATGTACTGGTATTTCCTCTAAAAAATGATCTGTAATCACATTTCTGGCTACAGAAGAGAGTTATAGAAATGAGTTACATGTTGGGGTACAAACACATGCACATACACACACCCCAGACGACCAGGAAGGCCATGGGCAGGCAGGATGACAAAGGGCAGCAAGGCTGGGACACGGAGCCTTCCCGGGCAGAACGAGGCCAGCAGATCAATGATCTGATTTTCCCTCTTCCCTCCACTCTGGCATCTATGAGGCAGGGAAAGCTCCATGAGCCACAGTTGGTTTTCTTGGACCAGCTCAGCTTACCTGGACTACAGATCTCTGACAGCCTCAGCCATGAGCAACACGGCTGAGAACCTGACGGCAGACGGGAGCACAAGCCATCTTTTGTCAGGGGTCCCCCTTGGGCTGAGTGCTTTACAGAAGTGGAGACTAAGCCTACATTTCACAGCTGAGGTTCAGAGGGGTTAAGTGATTGCACTGGAGTCCCACAGCCGGGAAGTGGCAGCAGGGACTCAAGCCCGTGCTGTCTGACTCCCAGGTCCGTGAGGTCTTCCATCACCCACGACACCTCAAGACCCACCCAAGACCAACATCTGCGTGTTAACAACGCAGCCAAACTTGGCCATTTGCTGACCCAGGCGGGGGGTGGGGGAGTGCGACCAGAGTGGGTCAGACACTGAAACAGGGAAAGGCTCAGCTAACGACCCAGAAACATTGACAGAGGAGGCGGGAGGGGGCTGTATGAGGCAGGCACAACCCCACAGCCGCTGGATTCCTGCACTCACCAGATCCTGGAGGAGATGCTCTTAACCTGCAGACGGCAGACTCACAGCATCAGAGGCCCTTGGCGCGGGAACAGACTTCAGGTCTCAGCTGCTTACTAGGTAGGTGGCCTGACACAGTGAGCCCTCACCTGCCCAGCAGAGGTGAGAGGACCACCAACCCCACAGGGAGGCCGTGAGGACTCAGGTACACAAAGTGCCTGAAGCCCAGGGAGGGCCCTGGAAGGGCTGGCTGTTGTGGTGGTTGGTATTATCATTAGCTTTCAACTATTTACGTCCAACTGAAAAATCCTCTCCAGAGTTCAGCATTCAGTTGATGAGGGACTCCGACCAAGCAAGCAGTCCGCACGTGACTGCACAGCTCCAACTGTTTTCAAGTTCTGCCATTCAAGGCACCAAGTCGTCCCTTCTCCCTGCTGGCCCCTGTGCTGCCCTGGAACCCCTGGGATGGTCCACACCCTCCTTTCTTGGCGGTCCACACCTGGGCATGGTTTGGCTATGCAGCCACAATTCCATTGCCTGTTCCCCACAGGACAAGGTCTACAAACCTGTCACTTCCTGGTGGCAATGAGGGTACAAGCTCCAACCATGTGGAGTCAAGAACCCACAGCCCGTATCTCAAGAATGGACACACCCCGACCCAGGCATCCACTAGGCATCCATCGTGTGCCAGGCACAGTGTCACTACTTGGGGTGGAGCATCCAACAAGGCAGACAGAGTCCTGCCTCCCAGGAGTCCTGGGTCCGAAGGGAAAGATGGACAATCAGACCAACAATGGCCACACTGTCTGGGGAGACGGTAGTGGGGAAGAAGAGGTGTGTCTGAGCACTCAGGAGAGCATAACTCACTCCATCTTGCAGGCTCAGGGAAAGTTCCTCAGAGGAAGTAGGAGGCTAGCTGGGGTCTGAAAACCGTGTGAGCTGGGAGAGGGAGTGGGAGAAGGACAGCTGGGAGGAGCTCCAGAAGGAACTGCTATGAGGCAGTCCAACATCCTTCACGTCTGGAGCTCCTACAGCTGCTAAGAGTATATAAGGCAGAATTAACTTTAAAAATTAGCATCTAGGAAGCCCACAGGCCTTACGAGGACTTCTGCACACAAACCGCCTTCGAGCCAGGCCTCTCCCGTGGCTGGCGGCTGCCGCTGACTCTGCTGAAGCGAACCGCAGGACTCTGCCTGTAATCCTGTTAGAGTTTACCTTGTTAGTTTCAGACCCATCATTCCTGCCAAGGTTTTTATGAATCTTGATTCTATTATCCTACATATTAGCCTTCTATCCTGGTTTTGTGTCATTCTCAAATTTGATAAGCCTGCTTTCTATGTCTTTATTCAAATTGCTGATATAAACCTTGGACACAGGAGGTCAGATTCAGAGTCTGGAGGCATGACCCTTGACAGCGTCCCTCAGCAGCGCCTCAGATGCACAGCCATCACCAGTATTCTCTGGATACGCTACTTGTCCAGCATCTAATTACTCTATTAACCAGAAGTCATTCTCCCATTGTACTCACGGCAGGCACAGACTCAGGAAAAAGAATTGTAATGCCTGGCTCAGCTAGAGTTCAACTATCAACCCACTATCCCCCTAGAAGAACCAGCCAACAGTCAAACGAGCCTCTGGGCACACAGAATACTCAAGCACTTAAACACAGCAGAGCTATTCAGACCCTGAAGCCAAACCTATTCACTCTTATACACAATTTTAATAAGGTGACTCTCTCCTTTCAAAGCCTTAGCAGTTTAGTAGCTGCAAATCAGAGGTGGAAACGTAACCTGCTTCAAGTAAGCACACCGTCTATAGCCTTTCAACAACAGAGGGAAAAATTCAACTGTAAGAAACAGACCACAATAATTATAAACCCCAGTTAGTGCTTGGGAAAGAGGCTTTATGCCTTAGGAATCACAGGGCCACCTGAGGGGCACTGGTTACGAGCAATGGGTTAAGTTATGTTTG
Source organism: Camelus ferus (assembly GCF_009834535.1). Classification (NCBI taxonomy): domain Eukaryota; kingdom Metazoa; phylum Chordata; class Mammalia; order Artiodactyla; family Camelidae; genus Camelus; species Camelus ferus. Next base: position 10,258,069 of record NC_045706.1, read on the forward strand.
GCATCCTTTGTTTTAGAATAAAGGCAATGACATTTTTTTTATGGCATGATAAATACAAGTGTCATTGATATTGTGGATATTGTGGGTAAACATACATTCACTCAGCAAACTTGTCCTGCACATAGAGATGCACAAGTGTCGTGGAAATGGTTAAACAGCTAAAATGTACTGCCGAGCAGCAGTGACCCCCAACAGGCAAGGTCCCTGCCCTTGAGAGTGAGCACCCACTGCGTGAGCTGCCAGTAAACAGGAATGCCAAGAAATAATGGACATCATTTCATATTAAAATAAGTGCTATCAAAAAATAATAATTAAAATGGGATAAAATGATAATATGATAAGGTGGGGCGTGAGACAATGAACAGAATGTTCTGTGAGGATTTCTCCAGCAAGGAACATCTGAGCAGGAATGGGGAGGAGAACCAGCAGATCAGGCACTGCCAGGAGCAATGTAAATTGGTAGAACCTTTCCGGAAGGCAATTTGGCAAAAGTAGAGGGAAAAAAATGCTTTAACCCAGATATTCCTCATCCAGGAACTAAGCCTGAGAATGTAATCAGAGATATATGCATGGCAAAGCATGAGCCAGGATATTTAACACAGTGTTGTCTACATCAACCAGAATCTGGAGACAGATCACTAACATCCAACTCCAGTCTGTTTATCGTATTCGATTATTTGCGCCTAATTTAATGGACTGTGTTGCAGCTATAAGAAAAGCAGTTTTCCCTCTACCCTTCTGACCTTTTGGCTGGGACCCCTATAACAAAAAACAAGTTAACAAGAGAAAAAACAGAAGTGTATTCACATGTATACCTCATAATTATATACATGGGGGATCCCCAGGGGAAAATGAGTAACTCAAAACAGTGGCTTAGAACTCCAGCTTATACAGCATCCCCAGTCAAGAACAATGAATTTGTGAAGAATTCATTTGGCAGGCCAAATGAAAGAAGTTTTAGGCTTTCAAGGGCAGCAAATTGTGGGAAGATCAATATGTATACAAAAGGAAACGAATGGAACACAAAGGCTAGCTGTTAAGTTTGCTTCATAGATTCCTCTGGTCCTGTCTCCAGTGACCAACCTCTGTCCTTCCTGGGAGAGTGAGGAGGGACACCCTTGAAAGTTAATGCCCTGCTTTTAGGCAAATAGGGAGAGGGCAGGAAGCGTTTCCTGCATCTGTCTGCTCTCAACTGCCTTCAACCCAAAATAATCTTTTTGTCAAAGTGATATATCTGGGGGCAGCATATTCTGCCACCATTCACAGCGTTTAGAAAAGCAAGCTGGGGGAGAATACTTATTGGAATAGAAAGATGTCAAGGGTATACTGCCAAATGAAAAGAGGTAGCCTACAAAATTTTATTTCAGAAGACACACACCTTTTCTGCAGAAAAAGTATTATGCGTTATGGCATAAGCGGAGGTGAGGAATCAGGAGACGAAAAGAGCATAAACCAAACCAAACCATGAACTCTGGTTTTCTCTGGGTAGGAGGATCCTACATAATCTCATTTTCTTTCAATTTTTTCTCTCTATATTAAGTTTCCTGCACCGAGCCTACATTCGTCTCGTAATTTTAAAAAATCATTTATTTAAAGCAAAAGCAAAGAATTCCAGCAAAGATCACTTGTTTAAAAGCTGTGGTTCTGGAAAGGTAAGCCTCAGCTCCCAGGTCATGCAGCCACATGAAACAGCTAACCCCCAAGAAGTGAAAGGAAGAAACTGATAGTGGGGTCTGTACGTGAGGAAACGGGTGTGACTCCGCTAAGGACCCCTTCCAAGATGGTTGTGGACAGTCAGCTGTGGGCATGGGCCCTGGGGGGAGGAGGGGAGGATGGAGACCTGGCAAACCTTGGTATGTGTCTGGACATTTAATCAAACGCACACATGGCCACATCACCCCACTGCCACCTTCACCACCTCCCTGCTTGGTCCTACCTTGCACAGCCTCTAAAGGACAGAGGCCAATGGGAGACAGGCCAGGGGCCGGCCATGCTTCCCAGGGAGCTGACAGAGTTGCAAACCCACAGGGTAGCTCAGTGCAGCACCCAGCCTTTTCTTCCTTAGGTTTCTTCCTGGAGATGGAACGTTGTCTTCCTTGAGTGATCCATGCCCTCCTACAACTTCTTCTCTGAGCTTCTCTATATAGCTGAAGGACAAGGCTTGGCTTCTGTCTTCCTGCACCCAGGCCTGGTGGAACTGTGACCTGAAGCCACCTCACCAGTTACCCCATTCACTCAGTGGATATTTCCTGGGCATGTCCCCGGGCCAAGCACACACCAAGGGCAGGAGAGAGAATGGTGAACACAGAAGTCAAGGGCCCTCCTCTCAAGACACTTGTGGGCAAGTGTGAAAATGCTTTCATTAACCCCCGGCCGCAAGGAGAAGTCGCACCTGGACTTATTTCTATCTGACATTGATTTGTACCCAGAATTTGACTCTGTTCAGTGTGAAGTCCAACCTGGCTCAGTCCAGAGCGAGCCCTGCTTTCTGATTCCCTGTTGCAGACAGGCATTCGTGATTTCCAGCACAGCCAGCAGAAAACCCAGAGTAACTTACAAGACACCTCAGAAACAAACAAACAAAACTGGACAATAGGAACACTTCTCTCCGGAGCACAACCTTCACAAAGTTTTTTTCCCCTTCTTCTTTTTTGCAAACTTGAAATAATTAAATTTAATCCCAAAATTATTCGACACACCTTTAGAGTCTCTAGAAGGAAGAAGAAAACCCTCAGGGCAGTAATTCTAAGTGCTGACACAGCAGAGGGGAGATTTTTAAAACACTGTTCTCACAGATTCATTCAAAGCAGGCGGTTTACGGTCTTGAGAGGAAAATGAAAACCATGAATCACACTTCAGGCTTAAAGTACACAGATAATTCATCAAGCTTCACCCGGGGCTACCGATTTTTTTTTTTATGTTGGCTATTCCAAGCCGGGCACTGTTTCCCAACAATGCCTGCTGACATCCAGGGAGAGGTTCCACTTGGTCAAGAAAGAAACAATGATTACAATGAACTGAGATAGCTCTTAGAAACAAACAGCTCTCATGGGCAACTAAGGTCAGATGACTAGAGGACCATTGGGAGAAGGACACAGGAAAGAACATTCTGCTCTGAAGACCGGGCAAGAGGAAGTGTAGGGGAATTTCCAGATGAGCACTTGCAAATATGATGACAATAGCTTACGTTTGCGGCAGGCTCCCTGCACACCAGCTACCTCTCTGCCAGTATTTCTCCCCTGACATGTTCTGGCAGGTACTGTTTTCACCCCCATTTTGCAGATGAGCAAACTGAGAAAGGAAAGGTTACAGTAACCCAAGCAGAGGTGGAGGCAGCATCGGATGCCGGGCGGTCTGGCTCCAGACCCTGGGATCTCCAGCACAGGACTCAGCCGCATCCGACTTCAGGTTTGTTGTGACCAAGATCCAGGCCGGGCACAGCAGGCAGGAGGTCACAGTGTGGGTGGCTCAGGACAAAGATCCCCCTTCCCCCCACCTAACTGCAGCAACAGAACGGGGGGAACACCGTTCATTCCGCTTCCGCCACCTACTGGCAAATGTCCACAGACCGTTCACTCCCCTCGCTGCATTTCAGTGCCCCCACCCTGAATAAAGTGAAAAAAAAACTACAGCACCCACATCGTTTTGTAAGGATGAGACGAGCTAATCGCCCACAAAGCAGAAGAACCTCACCCGGCACAGAGTAAGCGCGCACAAAGGAAGAAGCTGTCATTTCTCCCGGCCAAGCAGTGCTAAGGCAGCCTTAGGGCAGGAGGGCCAGCAGGGGGGCTCCTGAGAGGAGGGCACAGTGCGCCCTGGGCAGAGATGCTCCAGATGTCCTCCACTCCACTCTGCTGCCCACTCGGAGCACTGCCACTCTCGACCCCAGCACCCACTCCACCGCACCCCCGTGACTCCTGGCAAGCCCTCTCGCACCAGCAATTCCCCAGGCCAGAAAGACTGGCCTAGCTGTATCCCCATCTCAGGGGCCCAGCTGTCCACCGGCGACATGATCTGGTCTGCAGAGGCAGGCGTGGGACATTCTTCATCTCTGTGTTCCCAGGGGCTGGCACAGCATCTAACACAAGGGGACACAGTCAATGCACGTCCGAGGCTGCAGGAGTGGAGGAATGGAGGTGAATGCAATGCCAGCCTAAGTGAGGGGAGTGGACTCCCTGCCCCAGACCTCATCCACTCCTGCTCCCAGGACAAGGGAAGTGGACCAAAGAAAGTGAGGTGTCACCAAGGTCTGCCCAAGATGTCGGTATTCTGAGTGTGACCTGTGGAGGCCCCACCCCCAGTTTTTTTAATTTTTTATTGAAGTATAGTTGATATACAATGCCATGTTAATATATATATACATATATATATCCTTTTCATATTCTTTTTCACTATAGGCCATTACAAGGTACTGACCATAGTTCTCCATGCTATACAGTAGGACCTTGCAGTTTATGTATTTTATACACAGTAGTTAGTATCTGCAAATCTCGAACTCTCAATTTATTCCTCTCCACCCTCCTTACCCCTGGTAACCGTAAGTTTGTTTTCTATGTCTGTGAGTCTGTTTCTGTTTTGTACATAAGCTTGTGCCCTTTTTTTTAGATTCCACATTTAAGTGATATCATATGGTATTTTTCTTTCTTTTTCTGGCTCACTTCACTTAGTGTGATGATCTCCAGGTCTATCCATGTTGTTGCAAATAGCACTATTTTATTCTTTTTTATGGATGAGTAGTATTCCATTACACACTTTTACACACACACACACACACACACACACACCCGTATCTTCTTTACCCAGTCATCTGTTGATGGACATTTAGGTTGCCTCCATGTCTTGGCTATTGTAAACAGTGCTGCTGTGAACATTGGGGTGTATGTATCTTTTCAAATTAGAGTTTCCTCTGGAAATATGCCCAGGAGAGGAGCACCCCCACCTCCGTTTTGAAAGCTGAACTTCATAGAGAAAACACCTCCAGAAACACCCACCTATGAACTTTAGGTTCTATACTGTGTCCTGATACTTAGAACAAAGTTCACAGGAAACCTCTGGCCAGGTTGACCACGAGGAGCAGACATCACCCTCAGGCACGGCTGGCTCATCACCTCACGTTCTCTCGGCCTGAGGACACCTCTCCCTCTCATGTCCTACAGGAATGTGATAAATCCATGGGAAGGAACCGTCAGGACTTCTCTTATTATTTTTCCAGCTTTCTTGAGCCGTAACTGACATTGTGTATGTTCAGGGTGGACAATGTGCTGGTTTGATGGGTATATACTGCAGAATGATGACTGCAATAATGTTAACTAGCACCCCCATGACATCACATAACCACCATTTCTTTTTTGTGAAGAGAACATTTACGATCTACTCTCTGAGCAAATTTCAAATATATAATACAGTATCATTAAATGTAATCACCATGCTGTGCATTAGATCTCCAGAACTTATTTACATTATAACTGGAAGTTGGGGGGGGGGTGGAATGGGGAGATGTTGGACAAAGAACTTCCTTTGGACCAAGACTGTGTTTTGATAAGCAAGCAGCTTCCCAACCAGCTGCCCCGCCGAGGCTGTCTAGAAACACAGTTGCATTTGAATGAGCCCAACAGGGTGGGGAAAAGATGGGCTGCAACGTGCAGGACCTGTGCCTCATTAGGAACAGAGGAGGTCATGTGCTACAGCAGCCTACAGGCCAAGGGTCGAGAGACTGAGGTCCTAGGCTCACATCTGCCACTGAACAAGGAGGATCTGATTAAGGCTCTCTGTTTAAAAAAAAAAAAAAAAGGAAAGACAGATGAGACAAAACCTAGAGACTCTCCCAGGTCAGACACAGGGTCTAATGTAATTCACTGTGATGCCTTCTGGTAAAATGTCAGAGCTCCATTCACTCGGCATATGTCAATCCTTTTCATGGCCATGACTTCACTGAGGTTGTCGGGGTCACTGAATTATCAGAAGGCCTCACCACCAGTCCCTTCTCTTCCCCTCCTCACCCAAATCCACTGTAAACTGTTCCAACACGTTAAGCACTCAACTTAAATGTTTCACTGAGAGCACCTTCATCTCACTTATTAACAGTGTGACACCACGTGAGTTCTTTAACCTCTCCAAGCCCTGCATTTCTCATCCGAAAGTAGGAAGAATTATGACATTCCTATTCCATAGGATTGTTTGAAGATTTAAGAAGTAAACTGCCTTTGCACACTGCCTGGCATGTAGTAAGTGCTCAATAAATATTACTTATTACTATCATCAACCTTGTCATCCCTGGAGCCAAACAACCCTAGTTTGCTCCTTCGAGAAAACAATAAAAAGGATCTTTTGCATCAGGAATGAAATCGAAGCAAAGTACATCTTTCTTGTGGATTTTCATAAATAAGGTATTCATATTCTCAAAATCTAACTGAGTATGTCCTCATTACATGACTGCAGGTATTTTCACTGGTCCACAAGAGTGAATTAAAACACAATGCATCCAGGAACCAAGTATTTCCACCATTTAAAAAAAAAAAAGATAAACATGAGACTTCTATGTAACTGTCATTGGTATTATATACATTCAGTCAGAGCTAATATGTTTAGAAAAGATATCACAGAAAAGCAAATTCTGAGCTAAGTCTAGAAAAATAGGTAGGATTTTAGATAGGCAAAGAAGAGGCCACTTCCATCATGACTCAGAACACCATAAAAATATTCATGAGCAAAAGTAAGACTCAATGGATTTAATAAAATTTTAAATATAAAAAATGTAAACATTCTATCAAAGAAAAATTTGAAAAATATTTTTAAAGAGACATCTAGTTCAAGATGACTAACTGTATTCGTACATTTTGTCTCTCTTCTCTCTCAAAACCCCACTAAAAAGAATTAAAAAAAAAATCCATAGCCAGGCTGAATAGCCTCAAGGGGTGCCAATCAGCAAAGCAGAAGAGGAAAAAAATATGGAAAAGATAAAGCACATGGGAATAAAATACCGGATCATACAACAAAGGAGAAACCTCCCTGGAAAGGAGTTTAGACAGAGGGGGAGACCAAAATTCTGTGTACAGATTTCCTTCCAATCACTGGCTAACTCAGAAATTGCAACAGGCAGGAGAAGACTCCAAGGATCGCAATGGAAAGTAACAGTCGCAGTCTAAAGGGTGAAGGAGAGATTTCAGCAGCCAGCTCATGCTAGGAGACAAGAGTTTGGAGTTAAAGTTTCCTCAAGTTACACTTCTACTGAAACCTTTGAAGGGCCAAATCACTGGAGTAAAAAACACATCCCAGGACTAAAGGATGCACCCTGGGATCAGAGGCAAGACCAAGATAGATTTATCCAAATGTAGCCTACAACGAAGGTTCTGAGGATTAAGGTGACCCAGTAGTAAATTAATGGCTTGCAAGAATAAAAACACTCTTCAGAGGATAATAACAATCCAGCAACTCTACAAGGTGTGATCAACAATGTCCAATACACGATTAAAAATTACTACACATGCAAGGAAGCAGGAAATTGTGACCCATAATCAACAGGAAAAAAAAAAACAACAGAATCATGGATCATCCCAATGTTGGAAATTGCTTTAAAGGACTTTCTATCACAAATACATTTAATTCTAGGGACAGATGAAAAGAATAGGTAAACAGGTAGAAAACATCAGTGAAGAAACTAAAATTCTAGAAAAGAATCAAATGGAAATTCCATAACTGAGAAACAATGAGCATCTGAAATAAAACATTTATTGCATGGGCTTATCAGAAAATAGATACAGTAGAATAAAGAATTAGTGTATTTGAAGACAAGTTAATAGCTATTATTTCAAAATAAGTCACAGGGAAGAAAATTTTTTAAAAAATAATAGAACAGAGCATTCAAGACCCGTGGAACGGTATCAAACTGTCTGACATATGCATAATTGAAGAACCAGAAAGAGAGGAGAGAGAGAGAATGGGGCAAAAGAAATATTTGAAAAAATATTGTCTTAAGAGTAACCAACTGATGAAAAACATCAAACCATAGCTCCAAGAATCTCCGCAAACCCAAGCAGGAAAAATACAAATGAGACCCCCACCTAGACACATCATAGCCAAACTGCTGAAAACCAAAAATGAAGAGGAAGTCTTCAAAGCAGCCAACAAGAAAACACATGACATTCAGGAAAGCAACAGTAACAGTGGCGGCTGACTTCTCACCGGAAATGATGCAATCTACAGGACAATCCAAAGCCATCTCTAAAATGCTGAAAGAAAACTGTCAACCTAGAATTCTATATCCAACAAAAATACCTTTCAAAAGTAAAAGCAAAATAAAGAATGCCAATAAAACAAAAGACAAGAGAATTCATTTCTAGCAAACCTACACTATAAGAAATGCTAAAGGATGTTATTCAGGCTGAAGGGATGAAATCCTGAAGGGAAAACCAAATCTTAAGGAAGTAATAAAAAGTACTTGAGATCGTAACTATGTGGGTAAATAGACATTAAAAATGTGGTTTCTGTAAAAGTATACTAATTACTAAAGACAGAAATAATTTAAACGTTCTATGGGACTTACACAGAAAAGTGAAATCTACAACAATGAATCAAAGGCATGAGAAAAAAATGCTTTCAAAAAAGATTTTTACATAGCATGTGAAATGGTGTAATACTGACTTAACGGTGACAAGTTTAAAAAATGCATATTGAAATCTGTAGGGAAACTACTAAAATTTTTTAAAGAGGTATAACTTAAGCACAGTAAAGAAGATAAAAGGGAATGCTAACAAGTATTTGATTAGCCTAAAAGAATACAGAAAAGGTATTCTGTATTCTTGAATTTGTTTTTGTACAAATGGAATAAATGAAAAGCAAGTACCAAGGCAGTAGGCTTAAACCCAACCATACCAGCTGCATTAACTGTAAATGGCTTAAGCACTCCAATTAAGTGGCAGAGATTGGCCAGCCTGGCTAAAATTAAAAGGTAAAACCAAAAGCTATTTATAAGAGTCATACATGAAACATAAAAATACAGATAGGTTGAAAGTAAAGGGACTGAAAAATACATTCTGTGCAGACATTAATCTCAAGAAAGATAATGTAGCTATATATTAATATCAGATAAAGTAGACTTCAAGATAAGGAATATTAAAATAAAGATGTAAACTTTGTAATAATAAAATGTTCAACTCATCAGAAGGAAAAAAATTCAAGAACACTAACTAGAAATGTAGACATAGGAATTGGATCTCCAAATCATTAAAGGAAATAAAGGGGAGGTAACAAAACTTAAGCTATTCAGCTAACGCAAGAAATAAGAGAGGAAAGAAACATAAAAAAGAAGTACCACTTAAAGAAAACAGAGACTAAGTTGGCAGCAATACAATGAAAGATCAGTTATCTCAAAAAAAAAAAAAAAGTGAAAGCTTTAATTACCCTAGTCTGACAGAGGGAGCATATCTTCACATTAAAAAGAACAAATTTAAAAGAGTGAAAATATGAGGATTTGAATAGCACAGCTAACTTCCTTTAATATATTTATAGCTTAGTACTCACTAAACAGAACCTATTCATTATATTCAAACTATGTAAATTTACAAAAATTTACAGTGTGTAAATTTAAAAATTGACCATGTCTGTGGCCATACAGAAAACCATAACAAATTATATAACACAGAAATCACACAAGCCACAATCTCTGATCTCAGTTCAATGAAACTATTTTAGCACATATGATTATCCCCATATTTAAGAGTAGGGAACTGAAGCCCAGAGAGTTAAAGCAATCTGCCCACATTCACATAACTAGTAAACAGCATATCAGTGCTTTGAACCCAGGCAGCCTGGCTCTGGATCTGGCAGTCTTAACCACTGTGCTATGTTCCTTCCCAGGGAGAAGGGGCTATTTCCCCTCAGATATCTAAACATACTATAAAACTAGAATAATTAAAATGTTATATTGAGCCACAATCAGGCAAACAGATAATCAGAATAGAATTCACTTGCAGTTCATGGACATACGGAAATTTGTATGAGAAAGATGTCACTGAGAAAACAATGTCTATTTCATAATTGACAAGCCACACGCAAGAAAAAAGTTATATCCTCTACCTCACTCCATACGTTTAAAAAATTCTCACACATTAAAGAATTAAAATTGAAGAATGAAATTATAAAATACTAGGCAATATAGGAGAATATTTCTGTTTTAGATGAGAAATGATTCCAAATAGGGCAGAAACTCTGAAACCATAAAGAAAAAGATTGATAGATTCAACTACGTCATTAAAATGTGCACCATGATTTCTATCAATTCCAAAGAAACTTGAAAGTCAACCATAGAGGTGGAAAAAAATTGCAATTTATAAAATAAAAGATTAATATCTATAAGGAATAAAGTACTCCTACACATTAACAAGATAAATCTGAAGATCCAATAAAAAGCATGGATAAAGGGAAATGCCAGATATTTCACTTAAAAAATATAAATTTCTAATACACAGGTGAAAAGATGCAAATGTTATATTCCCTCCCATGGCATAAATATAAAACATTAATAACATCTAGCATTGGCAAGGATGTCAAAATACAGACACCTTTGAACTACTGGTAGAATAGCCCTCTGGGTGGCAATTTGGCAGTGCCCATCAGAATTTAAAATACTTGTGGCCTTTGACCCAGATATTTCATTTGCACAAGTTTATCACAATACTTTAATAGGTACCTTACATTATATATGCACAGTTGTAATGTTGTTTGTCATAGCAAAAGATGAAAACACCCTAAAATTCTGGGAACAAGTTAGCACAATGGAACACTAGACAGCCAGCAAAAAGAATCAAGTAGATCTATAGAGACAGAAAATACCTCCAAGATGTAGTAAGTAAAAACAGTTAAACGATCGACAAAATGTGTTCTCAATTTTTTTACATTAGAATATGTGTTTAAAAGTTTAACTTTTAAAAGTGAAGGGAATGGAACTTACAGAAGTGCACGAGTTCAGGGAAACTTGCATTTTTTCTATTTTAATTTTTAAACTATTTTATAATCTTAAAATATTGTTCACGTGAATGGAAACACATTCATCCCCATCACATTCACTTTTGTACAATTCTTTCTAATATTTTCCCAAGTCAGACATATTTCCTGTAGTCTGGAAATATATTTTTGTATAGTTCTTTCTTTAACTATTACATCATAAATTTTTACCGTGTTTCCTCATGATTTTCAAAGTGATTACTTTAGTAGCTATCTAATATTTATTTGAATCCATAATTTACCAAACCATTCTTCAAATGTTGACCATTCGAGGTTATTTTATTCTTATTTGACAAATGCATCTGCTTTGTATGAAACACAGCAATGAACATCTTTATATATGAGGATTTTGTATCTTTTACAGCAGAGCTTCAACATATTTTTTTAACAGTTCTGAGTCAAAGGAAAGGAATAATTTTACTGCTGTCTGTGCACTGCAACATTGTTCTTCAAATGGGTTATATCCATTTATAATCCCACTTGCAGCATCTGATCATATCCATTTCACTACAACCTTGCACATCCTGCATGTTAATCCTTACTTTCTGATTTTCCTTTAAATATTTTAGTTGATATAAAACATAGAGGTTGATTTTTGACACATCCCCACTTCAGATGTTTCTAAAGTAATCACAAAAGAATCATCCAGTGCCCTATCTGAGGATACTTCATTAGCTTCTTTTTTTCCCCCATAACAGGAAACATCCAAATTGATTTTTCTAATTATGCATGAAAGTAATAAATATTTACTGTAAAATAACTTAGACAATAAATGGTGTAAAGAAAAAGGCAAACATAATCCCATCAGCCAGAAATAACCACCATTAAGCTTTTGTTGTTCATCTTTATAGCTATTTTTCTTACAGATACAGACACAAATTGATTTTATTACATTACCACATTACAGTAGCATTATGCACTCTTATGTAACCTGTTTTTTATCACTTAACAACAGTTTATGGGTGTTTTCCCCAAGCTAACAAATAGTTATCTACAAAACTAATTTTAACAGCTGTGCATTTGTTCATTGTAGCCCATAAAAAGCTTGTGCTAAGCTATATGCAATGCATTTTATTGTTTTTAGATGCATATCTTGCACTTCTGTGGAAATCAAAGATTTAAACAAGTATTGGTTATTTGCATTTTGTTAGTTCCCTTTTTTGAAGAGCTCTTTCCTTCTCGCATTGATCGGTAAGAGTTCTCTGTATATGAGGAGCATTAACTGTTTTTTCAAAACACTTTTTAAATGGAAGTATAGTGGATTTACAATGTTATGTTCATTTCTAGTGCACAGCATGGTGATTCATTTACACATATATGCATATCTATATTTTCCTTTTTATTCTTTTTCATTATAGGCCATTACAAGGTATTGAATATAGTTCCCCGTGTTATGCAGTAGGACCTTATTATTTATCTATTGTATATATAGTAGTTGGCATCTGCAAATCCAGAACTAGTAACTTCATAAATTACGACAACAGCATCGCCCCCTCGGGGTGGGGAGTGCAAAGATTAAATCACCCAGGGTGTGACAGGGACCTAGTACAAAGCTGGCACGCGGTGTTAAAGCTTGTTTCCTTTAACCAAGATGGAGATATAGGTCAATAAAAAGATACCTACACATATTCACATACCAGCCATTTCTTTTTCCCAATGGCTACTTGAACAATTATTCAGAATGCCCTCCCCAAACTTCCAGGTTCAGCCCTGCTATGGTACTGACAGCTACGCTCATTACATTGTGACAGTAAGTGTCTTTTATTGGCCTGTATCTCCACCTCCCCATTGGAGGGGACAGAGATGGAGGGAGGAAAGGAGATTGGCTTTAACGCCTACCATGTGCCAGTTTCATAGTAGGCACCTGTGTACATTACATCCCTTCATCTTTACAGCCTCCTGGGCAGTGATACCTTGTCCTCACCTTACAGATGAGGATGCCAGGGCACATCATCATAATCAGCAGTCAGGATTGAACTCCAAAGCCCATGCGCTGATTTTGGCGCTATGCTGTCTGCCCTCCCACTGGGTGGGATCCCAGCGCTAGGCATCCTCATGTCATTCACTGGAGCTACCACATGCTTTACACAAAGTAACTGTTCAAGGGATCAAGATTAAAGCAGCATACAGACAAGAGCTCTCTTTTAGTCTTTGAGCTGCATAAAAGGAAGCCAAATCCTCTTTAAAAACTTCAGATGAGTAACCCAGCATTTCCATTCGTCAGGAGATATCCCAAAGAAATTACAAATGTATTCATTAAAAACAAGAGCATTATTATGCTTAATAGCCAAGAACAGTAAATAATCCAAACATCCATAAATGATACCTATAAAATGAGTAAATAAAGAGGTACCGTCACGCAATGACACACTCTAGGGCAACGAGAATTAACAATCTACAACTATGCACAACATGAATGAGTCTCAAAAGCATGCTAAGCACCCCTCCCCCCAAAAAAAGTAAAAAAATGAGTACACACTGTATGATGCCATTTACACAGAGTTCAAAACCGTGTTAGAAGTCAGAGTGGTGGAGACTCTCGGAGGTGGTGGAAGGGGGCTTAGCGAGTGGAGGGTATTCTGGGCAGCTGTATATTATACATCATGACTTGCCTTTGTATACATTATTTTTAGGTTGAATTAAATGAAATTCCCATTTTTGTAGGTCAAAACAGTCACACATCAGCAATTTCATATGGTTCAAACTAATACTGCAATAAAAACATGTTTTAACGACCCTCTCCTCTGGTAAAGGAGAAAGATACATCTAGCATTGATCAGCAGGCTGCTACCTTCCTGAAAACCAGCCTAGATGCTCCTGTAGCTTCTGACCCTGTTTCTTGCTCCTTTGTCTTCACTGGAGACAGAATAACAGCCGGTCCCTCACCTCGGCAGGACAATTTTCACAGTCACACATCAAAAGAGTGCGATGGAGCGGTTCCCTGGCTCCACGGCCCCAGTTCCTCCCCACTTCCTGCTCACCCATCTCCCAGTCCTGTACCAATTCACTTGCTCACTGTGAACCAGTGTTTCTAATTCACCCACAGAACGCCAAGATTATATTTTTTAAAGGAGCAATATTACCAAGATGATTTTCATATTTAAAAACACTATCATAGAAAAACAGAGGTACGGTGCTTTTATGAGCCTTGGGTGGGTCGTAAAAGGCATAATCTTTATAACTGATTGAGATAACTTTATCCACAAACTATGAAACTAATGATCTCCTTCTATGGTGTTACAAGCATTTATCTCCCTGTAGAAAAACACCATCAATTCTCAGAATTCTGGGTACAGCTGACTCATTTTACAGTGGCAAATAATATTTCAAACAGAAGGAATCTCCATTTATCAGATGACAAAGCAGACGCCGTCCCAGGCGGGGGAGAAGCACTGGGCATGCTTGGTCCATCATGCGCCGAGTGGGCGAGGAGGGGGCGGCTGGTGAAAAGAACAGTGTGGACCAGGCTCCGAGCAGAACCCTGCGTGGTGAACACAGACTCGGAAGTAAGTGATGGGAACGCGGCATTTTCCTCACACGTTATCTAATGCAGTTAGGCTGATAACACTTTGGATTCAATGTCCTAGAATCACTGCTGTAAAAGGGCAGCAATTTGTCACCACTGAGAAGCCACAGGGCTGAGGCACCTCTCCCCCTCCCATCAGACAGCAAGCCACCCACGCGGCAACATGGGGTACAGCTCACTGAATGAACTCCTGGCCAGTTTCATACCTCAGTTTTGGGGGCTAAAAGGAACCATTTGCAATATATTTAAAGGAGTTTATTATTTTATAGAAATCTTGCAGTAAATCATTTGTACTAAGAGTCTCATTAGCCACCTGTGGCATTTCTCGTTCATGTACCTCATGGATTCAACTTAACAAATGGATAATAGTAATCACATTACTCGTCTCGTTTAATATTCACAAGACTTGGGTTCGTGGATGCTGTTAATATTCCTGTCAAAAAGATGGGGAAACACGGACTGAAGTGGGGTAAATACTTCACTAAAAGGCTCACAGTTAAGTGGCAAACCAGAATTCAAGCCCTGGTAACCCAATGCCAAAGGCCACGACGGTGACCCCTACACTACAATGCCATTCCTAGACACGATGGATACGTAACAGGAAGTCACAAGAGTGGGGAGAGCACACCTAAGTGTTGGTACACATACCATAGGCACTTACAGCACCTTATTTAATAAAACCCAATGAAGTAGGAATTAGTGCCATTTCCCACATGAAGAAACCAAGGTTCAGAGGTTTTAGGCAACTTGCTAGTTAATAGCACAGCCAAAATCCAAACATAGACCTGTCCAGCTCCAAAGCCCATGGTCTGTCATTTACATTTGGCCTTAAACAACCCTTTGTTTCTGGAGAGCGAGCAAAATTACTACAGGTGATTTGTCAGAGAGAACAGACTTCTGCTACAGTAGCTAATGAGTCCCCAAATCACAGTTAATGTGGAAAGTTTCCTTCTGTCCCACAGAGTCCACTCCAATAGCAGCTGTCCTGCTGCCTGCATCTTGCCCCCGTCATCTCAACACATAGCTCCGTGCTCACCACCAACAGAGAAGGACAGTGACGGGCCACTAAAGGGGACAGATGCTGCCTCAACCTGGAGGTGAGACCTGTCATTCCACCCATGTTGCCCATGGCCCCACCTCAAGGCAGGGGTCTGGGAACTGCAGTCTCCCATGTGGTCAGAAAGAAGCAAAGAACCAGAGGAGACCCTCGACCACACGAGGGTCTCAAGCTACTGTAAACTGCACAACTGCGGTTCCCAAATGTGGTGGACAGAGGCTCACCTGCTGAAAATGCAGATTCCTGGGGCTCCATTCCATCTGTTGATTCAGTTAAAGCTGAACTGGGCCCCAGTTAATTTAGATGCAGGTGGTCAGCAAGCCGCCCTTCCAGGAGCCTTGCTCTGGACGAATGCAGAACCCTCAGAGGGCTCTAAACATTATCGCTGGACAGCAAGTGATGTCTTGGCATCTGGTGAGCTCATGAGGCACCGACCACACAGGTGGGAAAGTGGGGAAAGCAAAGAAGACAGAGACGCAGCCTCCAGACGTGCAGCCTGCATGGAAGGGGCTGACTCCCGGGCTCCGAGAGAGCTTGGTGGGGCCCAGCGGTGGTAACTGAGCTGTGCATGGTCACTTGCAAAAGGAAATAGGGCCTGTGTGCCAAGGGAACACCTGCTTTCCCCTACTGGGCACGGATCTGATCATGGTGCTTTTTTGTTTCAAACTTCCCAGGGCTCCCCATCAGTGCCTCCCAGGGAACATCCATGCTTCCCGGCAGGGCCCTTGAGACCATCCACGTTCTTGTCCCAGGCTCATTTCCTGCCACTCTTACCGCCCCCAAAACCCACACTCCGTGCGGAGGCCACACTTGGTGACCTGAACCCACCCAAATGCGCCTCTGGGCTTTTGCTCCAGGGGCTCCATCTGCAGGAATGTTCTTGGGCCGAGGCACTCTGTACCCACCACGCGCTGCTCCAGACTCAGGTGGGGATGTCAGCTCCGAGCCGCCTTCCCTAGCACCCTTCTCCACCTTCTCATTCCTCCCAGGACCAACTGACTCCTCCTTCTCAGTAAATCTGAGCACTGGGCTCCAACTACTCGAACCATCCCCCGACCTGGAGTCTTAAACTGGACTCTTAGGAGTAATAGAGGAAGACCTGTTAGTTACTGTCAATATTCCAAAAATCCGCCTGACAGTCAGTGCCCTCAAGCAAGTCACCTGGATGGGCTAAAGCTCCAAGCTTCCCGGTGTCTGTCTGGAATTGCACGAACTAAAGTTTACTAACGAAGGGGAAGGAAAATAACTACTCCCACTGCAGGCTCCCAGAAGATGCCAAGCACGCATCAGTCGTCTGCATGAATGATAAAAGAGAAACATTTGTAGGCAAAACTTTCAAAACCAGGGATTACACAGAGGAAAATAACAAACAGTGGTGCCCAGCACGCTTGCTCTGTCAGGCTGTGAGCTCCTTCGGGGGCCCCTGGCCCTCCTCCCCCAGTCACCCCAGCATCCGGCACAGGCCTCCTGCGTAGGAAGTGCTCAAAGAAGGTCACTGAACTGACCTGAGGTGAGGCAAACGCCATTCCCTGAGCAGCCGGGCATCCTGAACAGACTGCCAGCTCCTGGTGGAACATGCCCAGACAGGGCACCTCCGGGAGCCACAGGGAGGGAGAGGAAGAAGGAGGGAGGGATGGAGGGACAGAGGGAGGCATTGAGGACCCCAGGCTCACAAATAAAACAGGCAGATCATCTTCCCCACCCCCGCACCCCCTCCCTCCCCACGTCAGCATCTCAGATAGTTGTCATATTTCCAGGGTCCTTTCTGCAGTGCTGTAAATAAAGGGTTTTCGGACTTAACTGATGTCCTGGAGGGCAACGGCCAAGAAGCAGCAAGAGAAAACGGCACCAGTTCTTTAACGTTTTTACCAGCAACTTCCTCGCAGCATCTTTTCCTCTGGGCTCCAAAGCCCTAAGGAAGACCCCTCAAAATCTGTAACAAGCCCAATCAGGGAATCTGAACCACAACCGGCACCCTCCTCCATGGAGGCCTCATCCTGAGAGCATGATTTTAGAACTAGAGTGACATCTCTCCCCACACATGAGCGCTTCCTTGGAGATAACAGGCCACGTAAGGGGATCGCTTCTAGAATGTGGTCCCTTGGGCTCCAACCTGGAAGCCTGGAGCTGGACACATTCTATCCCAGCAGCTTTGGGACCGGGGATCAACCGCCTGTTTGAAACCACATGTACCTCCTGCTAGCTGAGTAGCTACAGGCAAGCTACTTAACCTTTCTAAACCTTGGCTTCCTTATTTGTCAAGGAGGGGAAATTAAGAGGATCCCCTCAAGTGAAATGAGGCTTATAAGAGAAATCACATGGAATGCCTTTGGCAGATAGCAAGCCCTCTGCTGACCAATGTCGGCTGCTGTTTTCTTCTGAAGCAGTACAGTGAGGTGACTGAGAGTCCAGACCACACAGGTGAAGGACCTAGATTTAGATCTCAGTGCCCTTACTAGCTCTGTAACTCGGACAGTCCCTTAATCTGTCTGTACTTCAGTTTCTTCATCCATGAGCAGAAATATCAATACCCCACCTTAATCAGGTGCATATAAGGGTTAAACGGTATATGCGATTTATCTTCATTAGTGCCTGGCTAAAAGTAAGCCCTCAATAAACAGTAGTTATCATCCTGGTGACAACAGTAAAAGTGGACGTAGTGCACCACTAGTGGTGCACCGTTGGTCGTGGGACTGCTGACTGGCCACCGTTTCCACACTGCGCTTGCTTGAATTTGGCAGGCTTTGGCAGGTGCAGAAACACACACAGAGTCTCTGCTGGCATCTTGGGTGGCAGCAGGACAGAGGAAGCCCACGGATGCCCCTTCCCTCTGCTCTGCCCCAGTCCCTAAGTAAGAGCAAAG
The DNA here is from genome assembly GCF_009834535.1 of Camelus ferus. Taxonomy (NCBI): domain Eukaryota; kingdom Metazoa; phylum Chordata; class Mammalia; order Artiodactyla; family Camelidae; genus Camelus; species Camelus ferus. Next base: position 10,276,516 of record NC_045706.1, read on the forward strand.
ACCACAAGCCTCACAGCACTCAATTCAGCCGCAAAGCTACACATCGTACTTTGATTTTTCCTAAACATTGATTCCTCGAACCAATTTATTTCCTGTTAGGTTAAACTTTATGTGCCAGTCCTGATCTGCTTCACTCATTACTAATTTTCTTCTCAGTGATTTGAGCCTCTCAGGCAGGACTGAGGACCTCTGGGGTGATCTATGGAGAGCATCCTATGGAAAGCATCCTCTGGGGACCCCATATCATCAAAGCTCAGCACTAAACCTGGTCAACAGACAGAAAACTGGATCCTTAAGGGAATAAGGAAAAGCATATGTTCCTACTACCTCTGGATCCAAAAATGCATTTCATTAGCACTAACTTCAAATCTACGGGAGCACGTGGGCATTGCAGGGTGGGATTCTGCTCTTACGCAGAGCAAATATGATCAGAGATCAGGTGCCTCTACACGCGATGTTGCTCCAGAGGCACAAGTTTGCAAAGAAGTAAGGAATCCCCCCACCAAAGGTTATTCTCTTATTCTGAGAAAAGGGGTACATACACCAAGCAGAACCAGATAATATCAGCTAAGTTGGGATCCAACAGCAGAGAAACTGGATTCAGCTTGCCTGGGGGGGACTTTCGAAATCTACTCAAGTGATGCTCTGTGACTAAGAACCACCACCTTCATGAAGAGCAGAGGTAGGTACAAGCCACTGAAGCCTGCCATCAGACCAGTGCAGGCAATGGAAGAATAAAGCTTCCCCCGAAAGTCAGCCTCTGTCATCTCGCCAGAAGCTCATCTGAGAAAACAAAGGGTCTTCTGTATCTGTGTGCTCCGAGCCAGTCCTTCCGGAAGTCGTTATCTGCCTGATGGTAATAGCATCTGAGCATCCAGGATTCTCACCCAGGGAGTCTCACACTGATACCAAAGCTGGTCTTTGCAGGTAAAAGAGCCACAAGTTGGGCACACTGTTCACATTTCCAATTTGAAATGAAACCAGGGAATCATCCAAAAATGCCATCAGCACCCAAGCATATCCCTTTGGGTGACAGCAGATCCCCAATTAAGTAATTAATACAAAGGGGAAGTTTGGAGAAAGGAATATAATAAACTGCCTGGTTTTTACATAACATCCCTAGAGAAAGCAAGAAGCACATAAAATGATAATTATCAAGATTTCAAATCCACTGCACAGACCATTATATTTTTGTAAACATCTCATTAATGTTTGGAGGGATATTTGAAGGGAAATCTTAAAACAATATAAACATTTACATATTATTGGACCCCTTTCTTTATTTGACAATTCCTAGCGGCAATCAAAACAGGCAGCCAAAGAGCCGACCTCACTTTATTTCAGCATTACTCACACAAATATTCACGCAGCAAATGGTAAATTCTACTGTGCACTGAACACTACTTCATCATTTCTATCACATAATAATTTAATGGGGCTTAACCTTCCTGCCAAGTGGAAACTGTCCCCAACTGACCACAAGGCACGTACTAGTTTTAATGTATATTCCAAAGGTAGGAAAATAGACCAAGAGGTGGGGAAAGTGTTTTCTGTTTTCCCAAGTGCATCAAGACCCAACAGAAGTTCTGCTTCCTTCTCCCCACTGAATAACACTAGTGTTTAGCCTGAAGCTGGGAGTGGAGGCTTTTCTGCATCTGGGGAAACTCACGGTTTTTTTCTGATGCGGTGAATAAACACGCTGGATGAATTTAGTCCCTCGTAAAGAAAAACATGCAAGAAAGGGCATTTCTTTCCACGTGTATACCCTGGGCTGCAGGGAACAGAAGTCGCCTCACAGCCTCCCACCTGCTTCCAGTGACTCTGGATTCCGGGCAGAAATCCTCCTGGTTGGAATGTCTCAGTGGGCTTAGAACATAACAAAATCAAAAAACTGGCAAAACCAGAAAGTTCATGCAACTTTAATATTTAAAATGTATCTGAAAACAGTCATGGGCAAAGGAGGAGAGAGAACCTGACCCGCTAATGGAGGGACAGGTGTAGATGTGGGAGACTAGGTGACAGGGGATGACAGGGGGCTGTGAAGTCGGTCTGAGCCTGTGTTCTGGGCTTGGATCTGAAAGGCAGAGAGGTGCCAGCTCCCTGCTGCTTGGGCCCGGAGGAGGTGGGCGGTGGGTCCCCAGGGAGCACTGAGGCTCAAACGTCTCTGATAGAACCCGCGCCAGCGCCCCCTCTTCTTTCCAAGACCGCTATTTCCAGGTACTCGCCGCTCAGAGCCCTCGGGCCACTTCGCTGCTGCCCGCAAGGGTCCCGGCCTGCACCGTAAGAGGATATGGACTCCGACTCGGCACAGAACTTCGGGCGTACAGAGTCCACACCCCGGGCTGCGGCCCCCGAGCCACCACAGCAACAGTTTTCCAACGGGATAAGAACCGCAAACACCTCCAGAGAAAACGCTCATCAGGACCCCGGGCGCCAAAGCCAGGGACACGGCAGGAGACCAACCCTGGCCCTGGGCACAGCGGGGTACAATGAGAGATGCGGCCAGGAGCAAAGACTGCAAACGTCGGGATCGGAAGATCACGCACAGGGAGAAACTTCCCGAGGGCGCCAGCAAGGGTGCGCGCCTGCGTCCAGGGGAGCAGCCCTGAATCCCCCGGCAGGTGGTGCAGAGCCGGCGAAAGGCTACGGCGAGGGGACCCGAGCGGCCGGCCGGCCTGGCGCGATGGGGGTGGCGGGAACACGTTTCAGCCCAGCGCGCGCGGGTGCCTCTGCGCCCAGAGTCCCAAGAAGGGACCCGGAGGATCTCTCTTGGTTCCCTAAGACGCATCTCCGGCACTGGGAGGGGAGGGGACCTCGAATCCAGGCCCCGGAGGGACGCCGTGGCGCAAACAAACTTGGGGCGCAGAGACGCTCAGTCCGCGGGTCCCCGCGTCCGTGCTCCCCCGCCCGCGGCGCGCCGCTACTTACACAAAGACCCCGAAGAGCAGGGCTCGGACCCCGATCTCGATGGCCAGTTCTCTCATGGCGCGGCCGGAGCAGCTCTCGCGGTGGCGGCGGCTGGTGCTCTCGGCGGCTTCCGCAGCTCGGCCGGCGCCGACTCGCCAGACCCGGGGCGGCGAGGGAGGCGCGCTCCAGGCCGCGGGCGGGGGCGGGAGGCGGGCGCTGGGAGGGGGCGGGCGGGCGGCGGGGAGGGCTCAGCCCAAGCCTCCCGCCTCAGGCTCCGGGGCTCGGGGACACCGCTCTGGCCGCCCCCGACGCTCTCGGCCCCGCCGCCCCGCGCCGAGCGGAGGGCGCCTCGGGGACTCCCCGCTCCCCCGCGCCGGGCGCCGCCTCCGCGCCCTCAGCCCGCGCAGTGGGCTGGCGGCCCGGGGAGGGGAAGCCCGGGGAAGCCCCGCCGCCGCCGCCACCGCCGCCGCCGCCTCCCTTGCGCGCTCCCCGGCTCCCCGGCCGGTGGGCGGCCCCTGGGCTCCGCGCCCAGGCAGCGCACTCGCTGGGTCTCTGCCTGCGGCCCTTGTGCGTCTCCCCGCTCGGCCTCCGGCTCCCGCTCTCTGCTCTCTCGCTCCCTGGCACACGCGCCCACGTGGGCAGGTAGTAGGAGAGCGCTCTGGGGATTCTCTTGGGTCCCTGACAGCCCTGGTACCCAGTGTTCATGCCGAGCAGCGCTCCGTCTCTCCCGTTTTCTGCCCTTCCTACATCTTTCCAACCTGGAATTGTTCCTTTTTTCTAGGAAGTTCCCCCGAGATCATTTGCAGGCTTTGCTTTGCCCTCAGGAAGAACCAGCCAGACCCCAGGGGTTCTGGTACAGACTGAGGGGAGCCTGGCTCCTTTCAGGCCGCTAGCGCCAGTCCAGGGGAGCTGCCCCCCAATCACGCCCCAGCCCCCAGCAGCTTCGGACTGGCTCTGTGAAATGTGAAAAAGGAGACTGGCACGGTCCCTGCGCCGTCAGGGTCGCTCATGGCTGACACAGCATTTTCATCAGCACCTGAGGCAGCGGAGGCTGGAGGTAGACCCAGGAGCCTCATTCTCAGGCTTCAAAGGCCAGTTCCTCACAGGTGGCCAGGAGGTCAGGACCTCAAACCATAGCCCAGCGGGGGTGAGGTTTTGCTTTCCCCTCCCTGTCAGGATGATGTATATTTCTCAAAGTCTGAACTCCTCGCCCTTACTAACTTAAACCAAATGGACGTTCAGGATGCAAAACTCACAGTACCCAACCGTAACCATCAGGTTGTTCCCGGGGAGCCCAGATCTCTCCTGGGTTTTGTGAGCAGGGAAAATGGATTAGACGGAGTTTCTAGGGAATGAGGAGCCATAGCTCAGCTCTGGACAAGAGGGAGAGTAGGAAAAACGAAGACCTTAGGAGGAGGGCTTTGGCAACAGGCAAGCAGACCCTTCCTGGAAAGGGATGCATGACAGATCCAAGATTTGGAGTCAAGACATTTCAGGGTCTAGAAAGAGAGAGAGAAACAGATAAGGAACAGTCCTGGCTCTGTGTGGAAGAGATTCCATCCCGGAAGCCCCACAGGCAGGAACTGCATCTGATTAGCTGGTCACTGAATACTCAATGCCTGGTACATTGTGCTTGGTAATATTTAGTGAATGAATGAATGACTACATACACATCAGGCATGTTGGGTGTCAGGTGGAGGTGGAGTGGGAGCAAGGAGGTATGGGTCTGTCTCCTCTGTGCCTCAGGCCCTGCAACTACCCTGGACATACATGGACTCCCATGAGTTGGCAAAGAAATGGAAAACCCCATAGTTAACCCAGCGACCTCTAATGACGCAGCTCTGAGACTCAGGTGGCCAGATTCTAGGAAGGGATACTAACAAGAGTCCACAATATTAACACATTATTTACCTGTAAGCATCAACTGAGCACAGCCTCTGCAAAGCTATGTGTTGAGTGCTAGGATTCATAATCCAAATCTGCCCTCAAGAAGACGGGGAGACAAAGAACCATGAAGAAACATCAAGGAACTATGCAAAGCGGCACTAATCAGTCCCAAAGGAGTGCTTCAGAAAACCGGATCACCCAGAGATCAGAGATTGGAATCATTCCTTTGATCTGGGGTGACCCAAACACAAAGCCTTGTTGAAGAGAGCTGGTTCTTAACAGGCAAAGTAGAAAAGCAGAAAAGGGAGGAAATGTCAAGTGAGGGCCTGGGTCACATGCTTCATCCCTAAGCTGGAAGCAAAACCTTCGCCCAAAGCCCCTGAGCAGAGAAGGGGAGGAGATGAACCCACAAATACAGGGCTGACTGCTCGGGAGGAGGGAAAACATTTGATATAGAGCAAACATGGACCGGGTTATGCCCTTCCACGCCACAACCATGCACGCTGAAGACAATGATCATGCTTCCCTGAGTTCCTGTCCACTCCCTGGATCTTCAACCAGTAGAAGAGTTTTCCTGGGTGCTTGGTGATAAGGCTCCCCGCCTCTGCTTTGAAATGCAGACTTACAAAACTGCCTTTAAACAGCGCTATGATGTCACCCAGAGGCTCATCTCCAGCTGCCCAGACTCTCCCTTCTCCACTCTCTTTGGCAGCCCTGTCATCTGCTCTAATATGGTCTCCTTTCTTGTTTACCAAAGTCATCTGTCAAGGGAAAGCGCTAGCCTTGTTCATTATATAAACCTGGATCAGGGTATTCCGTGGGCTCGCTCTCGTTCCCTTTTTCCTCTCTCTTTCTCCCTCTCGCAGAAAAATGTGTAACTCAAGGCAGGTCCCTCTAGAAGGGCAGTCCCCATAAAACAGACATCCTCGATGTCCCAAATCTCACAAAGCAGGAGGCCGCTCCCATGGGTTTGGAGGTGGCTGGCTCCAGCAGCCGGCTAGCCGTGAACATGTGCCAAATAGTGCAGCTCTCCAAAGTGCCATGTGGCTGCAGCAGCAGATAAATGAGCCGACAAGGGAGTGAAGTAGAGGCGGGTTCGATAAAGCAATCCAGCCAGAGCAGCCAGATGCCCAGCTTGGAAGCCCCTGCTGGCTCCTCATAAGACTCCCATGGAATGTGACGGGTTCTCTAGTAAACGAAGCATGGTCAGAGGTTCTAGCAGTCTCAGACACGTTCTATCACAAGACATGAAATAAACACGTCAGTTCCTTCCCGAGACAAAGTGAGCACCGTAGCTGTAAAGTGCGAGGCTGATCTTTGAAAAATCACTTCAGAAAGTAGACACTCAAACGAGTGCAGCTCCCCTCAATGCTTCTGTGGCTGCACACGTTTTCAAAGTGCCACTTGGGGGAACATCTCTCATACTTCATATTGAGCTTATGAGCATGCCAAGAAAATCACCTTCATCCCTTCATCATCATGTCTCTACAGTTGGAATTTTTTTGTTTAAATCCCAAATGGTATTGTCCAATATGATGATTCCATATTGATCAGATTTTTGGCTATTTCCAAAAACCAAAGCCACTTTTCAGAAAACACAAATTTGCAATGATTTCTTATAATAGGAATTTCCATTTCCAAAAGGTGCACTTTGTATCTCAGTGGCACCTGCCCAGCTGCACTAAGAGTGTGTCCTGGCGACCGAAAGCCAGCATGCTGATCCTGACCTATGGAGAACCACACATTCAGGTTGCCTGGCGTGCCTAAAACACCAGGAATTGAGGAGGAATTTCAGACGAGATCATCAAGTTCAGCTTGGTCCACAGATATCTTCCACAATGGTCTTAATAAATGTTTGTCTGCTTGAACACCTCCAAGGATGTGGAACTCATTACTGCTCATTCCTTCTCTGGAGAGATCTATTGTTGTTGCTATTTGAGTAGAAACAGACTTGCCGGTAGCCTACATGCATGGGTCCAAATTGTACTTTGGGGACCACAGAATAAATTTAATACCTATTCTTCTACCTTATAGCTCTTTAATTATGTAACTGAAAAGAGAGAGAGAAATGGAGATGAGAATGGAGAGAGAGAGAAAGAGGGAAACAGAGCAAGTCTTCTCTTTTCCAGGCTAAATATTCTCAGTTCTTTCATCTTCCAGTAGCAATACTTATGAGACCTCTGAGGATATAGCATTGCAGGCCTAACACTGAAGTGCATTAAGCCAAATTCCACATAATAAAAGGCAATTTTCCTACTTCCTGGAAGGAGATAAAGCACAGTGCAAGTGATTTAACCTTTTCATATCTTTAGAGTAGTTGTTCGGCCATCAAAGGAAAAACATGAATGAACGACGTCTTAAAGGAAAAAAAAAATGTTACTTCATTTCTTAGAAAGCTTTAGGTTAGGAACTTTCTTTTTTCAGCAAAATTTTGTCTCTTATTTTCAGATTCATCATGTGAAATGTCAGAGTACCATTACCTTTACTTCCTCCAAAGTGACATCTTTGGGTGGGAGCCATCAGCTGGGTTTCCATTGCCATAGATGTGGTGTCACCAACAAGAATCCTGAAATATTAATGCAAGAAAAAAATGTAAAGATTAAGAAGCCTTTGTCCTTAGCGCACAGCTAGCTCTGCTCCCTTGCCTGTGGGTGGTCCAGGACCTTGCCGAGACCCCCCAAAGGAGTCAGACGCAGGACCAGAACCCAAGACCCCTCACTCACAGTACTGTGCTCTTCAGTGGCACCCAGCTGCATCTCGGATGGAACCTGACTGTGATTTTGATTTGTGTTTCACTGATGGCTAATGATGTCGAGCATCTTTTTATGTGAGTTTTGGCCATTCTTTCATCTTTTATTTGTGAAGGAGCTCTGCATGTCTTTGCCTATTTTAAAAATTGGGTTTTTGTTTTTTATTATTGATTTGAAGGAATTTTTAATATATCCTGAATCCTAGTCCTTTCTTAAACATGCATATTACAAATATCTTCTATCTGTGCCTTAACTTTTCATTTTCTTAACAGTTCCTTTTGCAGAGCACACATTTTTAATTTTGATGAAGTCCAACTTACCAATTTCCTCTTTTATGGTTGTTCCTTTTGTGTCCTAAGAAATCTTTGCCTCTTCCACATCTGTGACAATTTTCCCCTATGTTTTTTCTTCTAGAAGCTTTCTAATATTGGCTTTCACATTTAGGTCTATGTTATATCTCAGATTAATTTTTGCAGGAGTGAAGTAGGGGCTTATTTCTTCATTAGGACATCTGGTTGCTCCAGCGTTGCTTGTTAAGAATATCGTCTTCTCAGGCTGAATTGCCTCGATAGCTTTGTCAGAAACTGACATTTTGGATGAGTCTGCTTGATTCCTTTCCTTTTCTCCACCTATCTCTTTGGGGCCCTGCTCTGTGCTAGCCAATGCCAAGGGACTTGGACAAATGTTCCATACAGCTTTATTCATAACAACCAAATACTGGAAACAACCCAAACATTTATTAACAGGGAATGGATAAATGGTGGCATATTCTTACAATGAAATACTACTCAGTGATAAAAAGGAATGAGCTACTGATATATGCACACACACAAAGAAATCTCAAAAGCATATTTTGAGCAAAAGGAGCCAGACAAAGAGAGCATACCATATGAGTCTATTTATATGAGCTTCCAGAACAGGCAAAACTGGGCTATGGTGACAGAGAGTGAGAAGGTGGCTGCTCCTGGGTGGAGACGAGAAAAGTGGCCCAGGGGAATTTCTGGAGGTATGAGAAATATTCTGTGCTTAAGTGAGATGCTGTACATAGGTACATACATTGGTCAGTATTCACCCAACTGTGTGCTTTAATTTAATTGTGTGTAAGTTATATCTCAAATTTTTAAAGGAGGGAGAACAAAAGAAAAAAATAGGTCACAGGTCGCAGAAGTTTTCAGTGAAATCCCCCAAGCAAACCATGCCAGCTCCTCAGCTGGTCCAAGTGTCCTGCCTGCCACGGGGTCATACGCGCTCAGCAAAAAAACACTGTGCTTGTCTTTCAGGGACCTGAACAGAAAGGTCTCTTCCAGGAAGTATTTGGAAGCTGCTCAAATGCTCCCTGCAAGGAGGCACTCAGATAACAGTAAAGGTTGTCTCCCTGGCTGCTGACCTGAGCTGTCTGATGAGCGAGCTAAATGCTCCCAGCCCATCCTTCACGGGACAACTGACATTTGTTTGCAAGTTCTCGGCCTCCATTAGCCAGAAAGCTTCCTCCTGGGAGCTTCTTTAGAAGAAGGCAAGGGCGCTCCACACAGCTCCGCCCTACATTCTCCTCCCGTCAGGGAAACCTGGCCGTCTGGTCAGTCTTTTTCCCTCAACGGCACCTCTTGCCTTAGGAGTGCTGCAAAAATATCCACCAAGGAAAAGAAAAATGTTCTCCTTTATGAGCCAGGGTCCTCCTGGCCATAACTGTTATCCTGGGAATGAAGTGGGCTGCAGGGCTGGGCTGCGGAGGACGTGCCCACAACAGATAACTAAGAGTTAGGCAGGGCCTCACCCTCTAAACATCAACCCTTGTGACACGTTGCTATTTCACCATTACAGCTTCACTTGTGTAGCAAGGAAGTGTTTCCTCTTCAAAGATACCCCTTTAAAGAACAAATTCTCCCAAGCAGAGTCACGCATTCTTTTTTATTTGTCAATTTGCTGTTTACACTCTCCCATGCATTACCTCCTTTGATCCTCACCTCATGAGGACAGTTTTTATTATTATTATTATTATTAATATATTATATAAAAATAATATTATTAATTATATATTAATAATAATATATATTAATATTTCATCATCATCATCATCATTTCCACCTCTTTTTCTGGAAGATAAACCTCACAGTTGTGTGGCTCACCCAGACCATCTATATGGTCAGCTGCAGAGTAGAACCAAGGAGCAAGTCTCCCAGGAACAGGCCCAATGTCCTTTCCAGCGTGCCCAGGTCCCCAGCCCTCACTAGCCAAGTGGGGACTGATGGACTGACTGCAGGGAGAGCAGAAATGGAACACAGAACCAGTGCCTGGGAAAGGCAGGAAGGGTGCACGGCATGGAGGTATTGGGGAGTGAGCAGAGGGGTTGATGATAGGAAGGAAGGGGTGACCAGGCCCGCCTTCACCTGCTCCTCGGTTTGGCATATCTGTCCTCAGAGAATCTTAAACACACCAGGAACTCAGAATGTGCTTGTAGCTAAAACTACTTCACCAAGCCTTCCAGGCCAGCAGGTGAATCAATTATGATTCCTCTAGTAGCAATTGAGAGAAAACCCAAGTCAAATTGACCTAGACAATGTCCAGAGGAGAATGCTGGGTTCAGGCACAGTTTGATCCAGGCCTGAAACTGTGTCATGAAGACTCAGTGTCCTTTGCATATCACTTAGTACTGCCTCTCTGTTGTCTTCATACTCAGATCGGTTCTCTCATTGTCAGGCAGCTCCAGCTTATAGCCTCTCAGGTCCACGTTCAGTAGGGAAAAAAAATGTGTGCATAGGGGTGTGTGTGTGTGTGTGTGTGTGTGTGTGTGTGTTTGGTTTCTGATAGCTCCTGAGATTTGCTCTGATTAGACCAGCTTGGGTCATGTATCCACAGTGGTGGGGACTAGGGTTGTAACTATGCTGATTGGGATAACGCTGGATCATAAACCTTCCCCTTAAACCAAAAGAATTGAAAGTAGGAAAAGGGCAGAACCTTGAGCTAAAGTCAGTTACTATGAACGGTAAATGGATATGGAGAAAGCAAATATCAAATGCCCACCAGACAAGACGCCCACCACCCAGATCTCACTAGACAGTAATCACCAATGGAACAGGACCTTTTCCATGTTCACCACCAGGTCCTCTAGAGAAACACCTGGCCCAGAGTAGGTACTCAGTAAATGGTAATATTTGTCATACAAATAAATAGATGAGTGAAACTCAAGCTTTCAGAGAAAGTGCTAAATATGGCTTTGTTTTGCTCATCTCTTTCTTTGTCCAAACTAGGATTTCAGAAAAGAGTTGGGTGCACAGCCACCTCCAGCAGCTATGCCCATTCTTGTTACATCCATCTGTCTGAAAGTCCATTTGCTGCCTGAGCTCAAAGCAGACGACACGTGTCACTTTCTATCATGGTGCAGGTGACACTGATGAGTTTCATAAGTTAATATACATATTAAGACTGCATCTCATAGCCAAGAGATGGAAACAACCTAAATGTCCATGAACAGATGACTGGATAAAGAAGTTGTGGTATGTTTATACAGTAGAATACTACTCAGCCATAAAAAAGAATAAAATAATGCCATTTGCAGCAACACAGATGGACCTGGAGATGATTGTTCTAAGTGAAGTAAGCCAGAAAGAGAAAGAAAAATACCATATGATATCACTTATAGCTGCAAACTAAGGAAAAAAAAAAGACATAAATGAACTTATTTACAAAACAGAGTCACAGATATAGAAAACAAACTTATGGTTACCAGAGGGGAAAGAGGGTAGGAAAGGATAAATTGGAAGTTCAAGATTTGTGGATATTAACTACTATATATAAAACAGGTAAGTTTCTACTGTACAGCACAGGAAACTATATCCAATATCTTGTAGCAACCTATAATGAAAAAGAATATGAAAAGGAATGTGTGTGTACATGGATGACTGAAACATTATGCTGTACACCAGAAACTGATGCAACATTGTGAACTGACTATACATCAATAACATATGTGTATTATTAAGACTGCGTCTTGGAGCCCAATCTCTAAAGAAATCTTTCCACCTTTTGTTCTCCCTCAAAGAGATTAAGGAGAGTCAACTGCAGAGAGACAATATGTTTAGAGTATCAATGGACAGATATACACACACGTTGGCACAGGGGCCCCAGACAGCACTGCCAGTGACCAAGAGCACAGGCCCCTGAATTTCCAAAGGTATCACCCTGCAGGTGTACAGTCTTTGCAGACATGGAACATAGAACCGCCTGCCTCCTGGGGATAAAGTTGCGTTATCTGACTTGCTACTTCTCAGCTTCTCCAAATATGACTTCCAAAGCTATGGAGTTCTCTAATCATAAGGTATGTATAATGCCAGGGTTTTAAGGATAACGTGAAAACCTCGTATTGTCTGTAAAGTGTGGGATATGTGTTTATTTTTCTGGTAAGAGTGTCTACAATTTTTATCTGATTCTCAGAAAGCTTCATAGGAATAAAAAAGAAAAGTCAAGTACCTCTGCTCTAGTAATTCTCAGATCAAACCACCTATGACCCCAATAAGCTTTGATCAGCAGCAATCCCAGCCTTGTGCCCCAGAGGCATTAAACAGCTTTAAAAAAAAAAAAAAAAAAGATTCTAATTGGATAACAAAGATTTCCTCCCAAGATCAGACTCGGAATCAGGTCCACCTGGGCATCTGACCTAAGTCCACCAAAACACACAACCTATATTTGGAGAGGTTGAGGGCCCCTGAACATGAGGAAAAGGAGAGAAGTGGCCGGAGGCGGAGCAGTGGGTCCATCCAGGGTGTCCCTGAAGGCTGACATTTCAAAACACTGTCTGTAACTCGGGCTCTTTTCCCAAAAGGAATGACCCACCTTCTCAGGATAAGTGTCCTCAGGGCATTGTCCTGTGTCACCCACACTCTCTTGCCTAATCACCTCCACTAAGACCTTAGAGGCATTTATGCAAGATCCCAAGACTGGGTCAGCATTAAGGATGACCAGTCCAGACAAACGAAAGAATTGGCCTTTGGTGACCATCTGCCAATGACCACTTTCTGGAAGTCTCCTGACTCAGGGATGGTGGATGTCTTCCTATCATCTTTCTACTGAGCATCAGCTTGCCCTTCTTATGCTAATGGGCTCTCCTTTTCTTCTGGGGACAACTGTGTTATAAAAGTCTAAAATTAAGACCCAGTATTTCTTGTTACCTGGACAGCTGGTGACACCAGGAGGGCCTCAAATGGCCTCAGTGCAAATTCCCCTTCCCACTGTGCTCTAATGGATACGGCCCCTTCGCCAATGACCCTCCTTGTCACACAGGAACCAGGCACAGTTTCTGCTTATCCCAAGTGCTGGGTTTCAGTTCCCTGCCAGCCTGCAAAATTACTCAAACAAGCCAATCACATCTTCCCATGAAAATCAGGGGTCACCCAACTTGTTCACTCTGTTTCCAGGTGCAACCCTCATGTGGCCCAGGGTGGCATGCAGTGTCCTTCTTCCTGGGACCATCAGTGCATGTGATTACTAAATTACTGTCTATCTCATCTGCCCATTGTCAGGGGTCATGTGTTATCTGTTGGCCATCCCAGTAACCCCAGGTCAGGGACTCCTCCCTCACCAAAGGGGAGAGGAGAATAGGAGATGATTAAGACAATCACCATCCCCAACTCTCACACCCTGTGCTTCCAGTAAAGCTGTCCTCACTGTCGCCTCAATGATGTGCACTGACTCAGGCCTGGCCAATCAGAGAACACAAATTCTCCCGGCCACAGTGATTGGTCAGGGATGGGCACATGACCCGGTTAGAATCAATGAGATACAATGCAACCTCTCCTCCTACTGCTGAAGAGGCACTTTTCTTCTTGTTTCAAGGTAGAGCTTGGAGGAGGTAGGACTAGAGCTGGCCCCTTTTCACCAAAAACATCCTGAGAGTTAAGCTCCTATGGAGGAGAGAAGGGATAAGATTTAGAGAGATCAGACCCCCACCGACGTTGTAAGAGGCCCTGGGGAAGTTAGGTCTAAAGCGAGTAATACTTGGACTTCCCAGTTCTATAAGCCACTACATTCCTGGTTTTGTTTTAGTCAGTTTGACAAGGATTTTTTCTGTCATCAAGACCAGATTGAATCATTAAAATCTCTTATAGCAATTACAGAGTGTTTGCCAAATACCTACCATGTGCCGAGCACTGTTGAGGGATATGTGGGGACACAGAAGGGGCTACAACGGTTTAGTTAGCAAGATCAATACCCACAAAGCAAAAGCTAATGACTGAGTGCTACATTAAACAGCACAGACACGCTTAATGTAGCAAGGCAAGGATGCTTGAGAGTGGCTATTCTGTCCATCCATCACCTACAGAATAAAATTCCATCCCAGAATGACTCCCCTCCTCCTTGGCCTCTAGGGATCCACGTGCAGGACCAGGAATTGTCAGGAAGGGCAGGAGGCGGGAGTGATGTCACCAGGACCAAGCTGGCCCCTTGCCATTTTACGTGAAGCTCATCTCCTTATTCAATTCACAGGTCTGTTTTGTAACTTTCCAGGACACGCGATGTTCTGACAACTTGAGTAATAAGTGATATTCACAAGATGTTTCCCCCTTCTCTGGGCCAAGTGTGCTAACGAGAAAGGGTGCCATGTCTCCCCTCTCCCCAGCCTTTGTCCAAGCAGTAAGGGAGCACTCCTCCCTCCCTTTTAAGTCCGTCATCAGTAGCTCTAGACAACAACAACATTCTTAATCCACACAGAGAGAAAGCCAAATGGAGATGCCAACACCCAGAAGATTTTCTCTGGTTTTGTCCTGATGAGTTGAAGCAGAAGGTTAATAATAGGCCAAAGTTCCAGGGGTCCCACCAGGCAGGGCAGCCAGATGTCCCTTTAATCACTAAGAGCCATTACCAAAGCAGGGGCCCCGGAGTTGGGGGGGTGGGGTGGGCAGGTGACCGGTCCCCGGGAGAAACACCCCACGGGGGATGGACCTGGGTTAGCAACAACCTCACTGTTATTTTCTTGCAAGCGCAGTTCCAAAGATGTATTGGTAATAGGCAAAAATTTGGGAAAGTTGGATCTCTGTGGGAGACAGATGCTGTATATTCTACACATCGAATGGCTTATTTTAAAAATTGGGAACATGATTGTACATGATGTTAACTAATTTTTAGTGAGTCCTACCAACACTGTGTAGACAAAAAGACACCCTCTTCCAGTAGGAGAAAGTCCCTTATTTTCAGCCTTGCCTCATCCAGGCCATTAGGAACAGTCAATATATTTGTGGAATGAAGGAGGAACAGCATGTGCTTTGCAATTAGGCCCATCAGGGCCATGGTCTTGATGCAAACTTTGGGAGTTGGACCCCAGCTGTGTCCCTCTTTCACTGTGTGACCCTGGGCAAGTGACTTAACCTCTCTGTGCTTCAGTCTCTATAAAATGACAATGGTAGTTACACCTGGCTTGCAGAGCATTTGGGGCGCCCAGTGAGATGGAGCATGTAAGCGCTGAGTACTGTGGGTGGCACCTGGCCAGGGCTGGGGAAACGGAGCAGCAGTTACTGCAGACCAGAGGGAGGCGCTGGCATTCCTGCAGGCCACGCGCCAGAATATGGTGGTCTCAAACCCGGCTCTGCTTCAGGGGGCTGTAGTCAAATGCATGTTGTTTTAAAACAGATTTTAACCACCTTAAAAGCTGTAATAAAAAAGAACACACACCTGCCTGGGTCACATACTAAATCTTAAGACATCCAAGGTTGCCAGAGGGTGAACCGGTGCAGCCATATAAGCTCATTTTTGTGCAAACTTGGGGAAAGAACCCATTCTCCATCTCTGCGTTGGTCTGACATTCATAGGAAGGTAGCGCCAGTTTGGCCTCACTGCACTCTGGTGAGTCGTTTTAAAAATCCCGGCCTTTGCACATTTCTTTGCATCAAATGCACAAACGAGGACACCACTGCCTGCCTGGTGTGTGCTCTTATCACTTTGAAACAGTCAGCTGGGCCAAGACAGGTGATCGCAGGGGCATTCACGGCATGCACATTGTACCGCTGTCACATCAAGACAACATCATATGCTGGCACTACTCCTATCCCCATTTTAAAGATGAGGACAGTGAGGCTTGGAGAGATCAAACCACCAGCCCGTGATGCCACTGACAATCACCTATAGATTCACACTCAAACCTGGAGCCATCTGACTTCAAAATCTTTGTCCTTTATCACTCCCCCGAATTTCAGTCTTACTTATTCTCACGTATGATGTTAACCAATTGATTGCTGTACTTTCTATCCCATGGCGGGTTAGAAACGGACATGGCAGGCGGCCGCTGCCTGTCAGCGCTCAGGGATGACGGAGGCTGTCTAGCTCTGGGACCGCCCAGCGTTAATGACAAACATGCAACACAAATAATCACATAAAGCCTAAATTACATTCTGCACCTCCTCTTTTAAACGGAACGTAAGGATGCAATGTGGTCTCTGAAAGACTTCCAGCAAGAATCACAAGCAACATCCGGGTTTGTGCTTCGGAAGAGTCTGGGTCAGTGATCTGGATTATCCGTGCCCTGGCAGAGCTGGCTTCCTCCTCGCAGAAGTTCTAGGCCAGCTTGATGAGTTTGGAACAGGCAGAGAGAAATGGTTGAAGGGCCAAGGGGATCATTTTGGGAGGAAAGCTGCATGGTCCCTTGGTGGGTTAGCAAAGGAGAGGAGGACAGCTGTGAGGGCAGGCGCTGCAGCATCTCAGCTGAGGGACAGAGGCTGGTTTTATGGAGAAGCTGCCAAGACCAGGTTAAATAAAGGGAGAGCAGCATAAAGAGAAGGCACCTCCTTTTATCTTCAGAGCCCTTTCAAAAACTGGATTGGAAAACAGCCTAACCTACTGGGAAGCACTGCATGGGAGGGCTTCTGCCGGCCAGTTTTAAAGGGAGAAGTGAGGTGGAGGCACCCTGAAGGGGCCCGAACCAAGGAAAAGGCATCTTTTAAAGCGGGTGCTCTGGTCTGACCACACATCGCTGCTCTCAAGAGGTCTACAACTTTGTAAACTGCCTTCAAAGGAATCAGACAACCATTCCCCTCCGTCACAACCTGGGAAACACAGGCATACCATATTGCGACTCTCACCTGACATTTCGTTCCCTGTCCACTTGGGAGGGGACAGTTCCTACAAATCGCTGCCTCTGTGGTGCAGGTCATGCTACCTAGAGCGACCCTCTCATCTGTGCAACATTATAAATCTCTTGGACGATCCGCCAGCAGCACCCGCCTCTCACCTGACGTCAAACAAAATTCACCAGGAGTCGTCTTCCACTCCATTGTAGTTTAGCCAACCCTGTGGTTACACACAGTAAACAGAATAAACACAACACACAGACAGGGAGGAGTATTTCATGCAAAAGCTTGAAGCTGACAATATTATCAGCTCCGTCCCCATCGTTGTCTTCCGTGGTTTCAAATCGTCTGATGGAATTTTTAGATCTCATTCAATAAAAATGGGGAAAAAAAAACCTACAAAACTCTGCACACAGGACATGTGAAGTGTCTCCTTGTGGGGGAAAAATGTGAGAAGTTCTCCACTGATGGACTGCATGAGAAAACTCAGCCTCCAGAGAAATTATGAAGAGCCTGGCCAGTGATTCCGGGATTTCAGCCATTCACTCAGCAGAAATCCCGTTGAGTGTCACTCAAGCAACTCAAGCCTTGCCAGATCTGGAATATCAGACTGGACTTGGCAGGGGGAGGGAAGAAAGGGCCATTGCTCTTTATTATTAAAATCCTCTGCTGGCAGACTTATACATCAATGTTTATAGCAGCATTATTCACAAAAGCCAAAAGATGGAAGTACCCCAAGTGTCCACCGACAGATGACTGGATAAATAAAGTGTGATTATACATATAATGGAATATTATTCAGCCTTAAAAAAAAGGAGGTGCGGACATGTGCTACCACATGGATGAATCCTGAGGACATGATGATCAGTGAAATAAGCCAACACAAGAGGACGAGTATTGGATGACTCCACTTATAATAAGAAGGACCTGGAGTAGTCAAATTCATAGCGACAAGAGAGTGGGAAGGAGATGGAACACTGGTGTTTAATAGATGTGGAGTTTCAGTTTGAGATGATGAAAACATTCTTAAGATGGATGGTGGTGATGGTAATAAAACAATGAGAATGCACTGAACGCCGCAAAACTGTACACTTAAAAATGGTTTAAGTGGTAAATTTTATGTTTTTTTTTTTTTTGGTAGGAGGAGGTAATTAGGTTTATGACTTATTTATTTTCAGAGGAGGTACTAGGGATTGAACCCAGGACCTCATGCCTGCTAAGCATGCGCTCTACCACTTGAGCTATACCCTCCCCACCCCCACCTTATGTTATTTCTATTTTTACCCCAGTTGGGGGTAGAAATCCCCTGCTGGAAGAATTTCCCATCTCGGTATCTGTCTATCAACCAAAGAACCAAACACAGCAATGATTCACAGCATCCCGCAAAGCGCAGACTGTTTACCATTTTAATTCTCATTTGCACTCACATCTGCACTTTCTTCTCTTTTTTTTTTTCTGTGCCTGACAAAGTGTTCTTTTTTGGCAACTGACTTTTTCTAAGTTGGAAGAAACTTGGAGTAGACTTTCCACTGGATGTAAGAAAATTGGATTATAAAAGACTCTAATATTCTAGGCTTCTTATTTCAAAAATCTGGCACAGAAACTCATAGTGGGTTGAACTTTTTAATATAGAATAATAAAGCTCTGGGTTATTTATTTATTTTTTTGGCTAAAGATATAGGCATACATAACCTTCTCCTTAATAACCTAAGGGCAATTTATCTGATTTTTCATAACGCATGGAATGAAAAGGCCAAATGGAGAAGGTGGCTTCATGTTATTGAAGCTCTCTGCACATTACAAATTCATCCTTCATTTTAATGCCATCACTCACATCTACCTGACAACATCTTTTCACTTTCTTCCTTTCAAAAGGGACTTGGTGTCAGCAAAACAATTACACAGAAAACCTTAAAACGATAAAAACAAAGGAAAGGCCCCCTTTAAAAAGAGACAGAAGCAGGGTTTCTGGGAAGCGCGTCCCGTGAACTCTCTGTATCGGAACATGAATGTGCTGATTGGTGCCTGAAGATGCAGACGCTCCACTGAATCAGAATCTCTGGGAGCCCCGGCCCTGGATCTGCTTTTTATTAAACAAGGTCCCTGGTAACTAAGGGAAGGCCCGCCTGGGGCAAGATGCTGGACAAGACCAAGTGGGATTTGGTCAGAAGGGCTGCATGTCAAAGGGCTGCCTAGGGGAAGCAGACATGTGGGCCCAGGGCCTGCCTGGCTCCACTCCCCACCCCCACCCAGGTACTGATCCCACGTGCCTCAGGGCCCCATCACCCCCACCTCCAATATCCTTAGACATTCCCATTGGTTGTCTTCAAATGGACAGAGCACCACTGCTCGCTCAGAATCCTTAGTTAATGAGGACAAAAAAGTGATGGCCAGGCTGGTGCAGGAGCCTCAGCTGCCCTCCTTCCGCCTCCCCGACTGGCTTCACCACCACGGGCATCACCCTGTCCAGAGCTGCTCCCGGTCCACACCTCCTTCAACCAGAGCCCCCAGGTCTGCTGGACCAGGGTCAGCAAACAGATCTTTGTCTTGAGTGCTAAGTCTCAACGAGTGCTTGTGGGTAACTTGGCTCTGCGATGTGTAGCACGGGCTGAGAGGGGCAGGGCAGCCCCCGGTTTCCAGGACGCCCTCTCTGTCCTTCCGCTGCTTTAAGACAGCACTCTGCATACCTCCATGAATTACTTACTCATTTATTTATTTACAGGTACTTACATAGCACTTTCTAAGTTCCAGACAATCTTCTAAGTGCTTTATAAATATTAACTCATTCAATTCTTATAAAAACACTGAAGCGGAGACTTTTAATCCCCATTTAAAACTGGGGCAGCTGAAGCACAGAGAGGTTCAGAACTTTACCCATAGTTGGTAAGTGGCAGAACCGACTCAAGCCAAAGCGGTCTGTCCTCACAATTTGTGCCAAGCAGTTTAAACAGGGTATACACATGAGTTAGAGGCAAAAATAAAGCACGTCAATAAAAACAGTGTATTAAATTCTGGTTACTGTTGCCTGTCCTCAGGCTTTGTGGAGAGAGGAAATTGAAGTGCATTTCTGAGAGGCGTTAAAGGAAAAAGCACAAAGCTGCAGCTCTCTCATTGACATCACTGGAGCTGAAAGAGGACTGTGCAACAGTAACTTTCTCATTTTGTGGGTCAATGCCATTTAATGCCACAAAGGGCACAATTTATGATAGCTTTTAGGGAAGCAGCCTGCTGATAAATTACTGCTTTGTACTTAGCCTACCCAAGAGTGCCAGAGGGCAGTTTCTTTTCTCATAGTTTAAACCTCTTCTTGATAACTACGTGTGCTGCGGTTTCCCTGGAAAGACCTTATCTATTTTGTGCAAACTGACATCTTAGCCCTAGTCACGTGATCGGAAATCTCTGCAAGTTGAGTGTAAATCGACAACTCCTTTATAGTCAAATATTTACAATCAATGCTCAACCATCCGTTGATACTCGTCGAGGACAGTGGTTCTCAACATGTGGTCTCTGGACCTGAGAACTTGTCAGAAGTACAGATTCTCTGGCCCACCCCAGATCTACTGAGCCAAAACCTGTGGAATAGAGCCCAATGTTCTGTGTTTTAACAAGTCCTCCAAATTGGAGAAAACTGTCCTATAAAAAAATAACCAAATATCATGCATACCATAATAAAAATTTTATGTCCATAATAAAAATTTTATGTCAATTTCTTACCATGAGTTAGGTTTCCAAGGACTTACCTAGGATTTAATCCTGGCTCAACATTTTACTGCCTGTGTGGTTCTAGGCAAGTCATTTAAGCTCTATAAATCTCAGTTTCCTTATCTGCAAAATGGGAATAATAAAACCTGTTATCTAGGGCATTATCTGGATTAAATGGGAAAAAAAAAAGAAGTGTCCAGAATGCTGACAGCTCATAGAAGATGACAAATGCTCAAGAAGTCTGTGTTGGGATTATTACTGTTGTCATCTTTATAGGGGCAATAGCATTTGTTAAGGAATGTTTTTAAAGGGGAAGGATTATGTAATAGTGGGATTATGTTGCAGGTGGGAATTCTAAGGCAGAAAGATGTATTCCAGCCCTGCCTCTCAGAGAGTATCCGGGCAGAGACTGAGGACAGATTCTATCTCGGGCAAATATGTGTCGACCTGGCCTTCCTCCCACTGGACTGCTGTCAACCTAGAGCATCGACATCCTTGACTTTGAAGATCCTTAGAAGGCAGAGATGGTCCTTTCAGTAGACACTTCCAGCCAGACTCTTCTCCTACCAAGGAAGTATCTGAAGACAGTGAGTGGGGGGTGGGAACCACGGTGTTAGAAGAACAGGGTGGACACGGAGGGGGATGAGGGGGAAGATGGGACCAGCCTGGGCAGACCCCAACTCCTCCCCTCCTCCACCCTCCCGAGACCCCTCACTCTGTCCTCCTGCAGCCACCACGGCCCGCCTTTCAAATGTGCTATTCTCCTGTCCCTGGACATAGCCCTTTCCCTCAAATCCTCCCACACAAGCTGGAATTTTTCCAACCAAAACTAAACCCAAAGGAGAGAAAAAGGGGCGTGGGGAGGAAAATAAGCATGAAGGACTCAGAGAAGGAAATACAAACCCCAGAAAACAGCGGAGCTCACCGAGGACTGGGGTCTGATCCTGCGAATTGACTTTTCCTGTTAAATGGAATCACAGGGTTGTCCCAAGGGAAGTGCCATCAGCCCAGGGGAGCCCAAGTGGATTCCCAGGCTCTTTCCCTATCGCATCTGAATTTCTAACCCTGACCTACATCTCTTCATTCTTCCCACTTCTTCCTTTGGGCTAAGTTCAACCAACAGCGAGTGAGGTCAGGACCTCTGCCAACCAACAGCAGATCAGGTCAGCAGGTAAGGTCAGAAGTGAACTGAACAGCAGCTGAAGGATGAGACAGAGTCCAGCAGCTAAAGGACAAGAATAATAACCACAGCTGAGCACCTACTATGTGCTGGGAACTAGGCTGGACACGTTACGTACTTCCTCCACCTCAGTGAAGCCTTGTAACAAATGGACAAGGCATTAGTAACATTAGCTATCGTCCCTGCGCACTCACTGTGTGCCCAGCACTGTCCTGGGCACTTCCCGTAGCATCACGAATTTAATTCTGATTACAACCATATAAGCTATAGATGATTCTTATGCCCATTTTTCAGATGAGGAATTTGAGACACCAGGAAATTAAGAATTGGACCCAAAGTCACACCTAAGTAAATAGCAGAGACTGCAGTTGAACCTAGGGACTGATGAGAAAACCCACCCTCCCCAGCACTGCTTCTAGCAGGAGGGAACAACAGCCATCCAGGGAGAGCCGGGAGTGGTGTGGGCTGGAAGGTCACTGAGTGCTAGCAAAGTGTGGTGGTTCTAGCTTCAGGAAATGATCTGCATGAGACAAAAACAAAAACAAAGAAACAACAGGTGGAACCCGGGCCCACAGCAACTGCAGAGAAAGAAAATTCAGTCTCAGATGAGAACAAAAGAATTCAGAGCGAGGAGGAGGAGCTGCCCTATGAGTCGCTACATCAATCAAAGGTTTCGGCAAAGAACAGAAACCAAAGTATCTTAAGCATCTTTGGATGGATTTTATCACAACGGCAGAAAAGACAAAAAAAAAAAAAAAAAAACAACTTGAAAAACCAAAATAAGCACAAACAAGTGAGATCCAGGCAGCAGGAAATACACTGTGGTCGTTCACCAAAGAACACTTGGTCAGGACTCTGCCCTTGGGCCCTCAGCTGTGCTCTGAATCAGCCACTGTTGGCTGTGAGTCACCTGTCAGTGTCCCTCCACCGGTGTGTCATACCCTCAGGTGGGGGCATCAGCCTGGCCGAGTCTGGACCAGGGACAAGCCCTCGTTCAGCTTCTAGAATTTCTGGTAGAATCCTCTCTGCCACCAAGAGTCACACAGTGCAGGATGCCCTTCCCTCTCCTCCCAAATCCACGCCTTCCACACCAGCTGCTGAGCCCAGCTAGGTAGATAGAGATCCTAAAAACCAGCGAGCCTGGTTACCAGAGAATAAAAACAGCTGGTGAGGTGTCTGAGACAGAGGCGAACCAACCTGCCTCTTTCAGTAGATGGTTTAGCTGTAAGGACTGAGACCACTCTCAAAGTCTTCTTCCTTAGCGTCAGTATCACCAACCTTCTGAAAAGATCCCCTCAACTCAGGAGGGCCTACGACCTTGAGGTCCCAATACCAGGCAGGTGACAAGGTCCTCATTACAAGTGATGGCTGGGCAGTGGCAGAGGACAATGACTAAATCTCCTGGAGTCAGTGGGCTGGAAACGTCTCCCCTGGATGACCACCTTGACCTACTGCTCTTCTCTGTGACCGATGCTCAGAGGAACTGCGGCAGAAAGTGCCCCGTAGAGAGGGAAGTTCATGGCCATATTCTGACCTTCTATCAACAGAGAGTCACCACGACCACAGATTTTTTTTTTTTAACCCATCTGTGCAAAGGCTGGACCTGCATCCAAATTCCCCCGCCTCTGCTTGTGCCGACCTGAAATCTCAGGGTGAACTCAAGTGCACAGTGATGAACTTTCCAAGCTCCCAGAGCTCCCATTATTGTAGATTCCGCTTTTTGCTTATTTCCAACTTGACCCTGCAGAGTCAGACGGGGAATCATTAAGCAAGACTCACCCACAACCCCGGGTGCCTAACGGAGCTGGCATCTGAGATCAAGGCACAAACATGCACACGGTGGGGAGAGAACAATCACCACCACAGATGTGAAACACGTGGCTGACTGAGGATGACAGCAAATGAAAATTTTTAATGGGAACATTTAACTTCAACGGGAAAACCCCCGGAAAATTATAAAAACACAATCATTTGATTTAACCATCTGCATTTGAACGGCTCTGCATGAACAACACATTTAAAAATTTATAAAATGAGGATGATAACACTAATGTTTAGCTACCATAGAAGTGCTTATAATCATCTCACCATCGTCCATAATCAAATAGCAGTTTCAAACATTACTGGACGGTCCCCATTCAACGAAACTGTGTCAACAGAACATGGAAGATTTATCCGAGGAAAAGTTTGTGATTGGTGAGCCCTCTGGTGGCCATAAAGCACAGTGCAGCCAAGGCCTCCGTCCCCACCCCCAGCCCTCAGTCTTGGAGGAGGTGGAGTTGGGGGCCAGAGTCTGAGTTGGAGACCTAATTCTTTCACCAGGCCAGGATATCTGATTCTAAGGGGACTGCTGGGCAGTGAGCAAATGCCCTTTCTTCTCTCTGGTGCCATCAAGGACATCAGGCAGGGCCCAAACCTTCCTACTTCACTGTCACCCAGTACCAGCGCCTCACATTTACAGAACCTGAGAGCAGCACTGATACACAGTATCATTTGATCTGTAAAGGAAACACCATCATTCCTGCAGCTACTGAAGCTGAGGCTCCAGGAGACTTGCGACTCGCCCAAGGTCTTTCATTCTTCTGATCTGATTTTGAACGTCTTCCCTGACCCCCTGTATAAAGTCATACCACCACCCACCCACACCAGCTGCTGTTAAACACTCCATCCTCTCTGCCCCTATTTCTTCAAATGGGGGTGAGCTATCCCTTCCACAGTCCTGGTCACATGTTGGCTATAATGCCTCCCGCACTAGAGTGAAAACTCCAGTGGGTGCCAGATCTGTCTCACTCACCCATGTGCGCCTGGGCCTCAGTGCTCAGGGAGCAACTGTGGAACCAAGTGATGTGAGTGGGTAAGGCACGTGGCTGAAATGCAGGCAGAGACTAGCTGCCCTCGGACTCATTGGAGAAGCCCACTCTCCCTCGGGGCTTGTTGGCTTGGAGCCAGCTCCTGGACATCCTGCTGGGGCCAGCCTGCAGACCCCTCACACTCCACGTGTGCAAGTTAACCTCTGCCCTTGGTCCAGCAAACTCATTCCTCCTCCTTTATTCCACATCTCAGATTGGAGGGACCACTCTCCACCCAGCTGTACAAGCAAAACATCGGGGTGTCATCTTGCCTCCTCTGCATTCGAATACCTCCTTTATCTCCCACCCGTAACCAACACCAAGTCCCACTAATTCTACTTCCCAACGCACCCACCTGGACACACCCACGACCCCCTGTTCCGGGCCACGTTCCCTTGCCCAGGTCATCATCATGAATTGGACCTGCCGGCTGTCCTTCCCAGCTAGGGGGCTGCTCTCCAGGCTGCAGCCAGAGGGTGCTTCCCACAAGGTACAGCTGAGCTGTCCCTGTCACTTAGAGAACCCCCTCAGGGCTCCCTCTTGCCTTTTGGAGAAAGTCCGAAATGGCTAATATGACCCCTTCGGTGGCCTGCCTGATCTGATTCTGGCTGCCCACCCCCACCCCCGTCCTCCTTCCCCACACCCCGCTCCAGCCTTACAGACGTTCCTCCAGAGAGCTCCTGGGCACCGGCCACTACACCACCCCACTCAGGGACATTGTCTTAGTAAATTCTCACACCACCTCTGCAAGGGAGATGTTAATATCCCCATTTTTTAAAACGAAGCGGGCTCAGCGAGGCTGAAGTGATCTGCCTGAGGTCCCCAGGTCTTCCCGGTGGAAGGCCATTTTTCTCCTATCTCATGACTGTCGCTGACAGTGTTTATTAAGCACCTACTGTATACAGGACACCATGCAAGGTAGACGCCAGGGCACGCTCTCCACTGAGCAAGTCTGAAAGCCCCCTTGTCCACACAGGCTAGCAAGGTGTCAGCTGGAGGCCGCCTGACTCCAGCTCCTAGAATCACCAACATCTAGAACAGTGTCCACAGTACGTGCTCCATAAATATTTGTAAAGTGAAAGACTGTCCCTTCTCTTTCCCCTTTTAGGCAATGCAGTTCACAGTGTTTCTAGAGCCATCCGTCCTGCAAAAGGCCAAGCATGAGAAAACATGAGCTTGACTCCTATTCTTCTCTGGTTCTTCAGGTTCCTATCGGTCTGGAAAAGGTTTTTTTTCCATCTCTGCAGACAGAATGCGAATTCTACCACCATGCAGGTCTCTTGCCCCATTGGCAAGCCCTATGATGATGCAAAAAAAAGCTGTGGTGAGGATACTAGAAGATGGAAGTCATTCGGGGACTTTGTCCCGAGGCTGCAGTATGGCAGGGGCCTCAGATGTGACCTGTACTGGTGTCGCCATGCAGAGCTGAGCTCCTGCGAAGCCCCAGGAAAGCAGTGACTGCAGGGAGGAAGAGGCCGCCTCCAGGGGGAGAAAAGGTCCAGACAGCTGCTCATCCAGTTACAGGGCGTTACCTGTTTACACTAGTTGCCATGGCAACCCTGCCCTTCAAATTCAGAAAGTTTCAGGAATGAGATCACTCTGGTGTTAAAGATTTCATGAAGAAACAAACAAACAAAAAAAACAAGTCGACTCGGCAGCCCCTGGGAGCATGTCATTTCTTTGGAGGACTTCTCCCATAAAGCCAGCCACAATATGGAAAGGCTCTGAAGGCTGGTGAATATGAACAGGGAAATAACACAAACTGCTTTGTTTTTCATCCTACGCGTTCAGGATTTGCGAAAATCAAAAACCTTTGTCCTGGCTTTGCAGTTGGTTCAAAAACTGTATGTTGAATATATAAATGAAGAAAGGAATGTTTTAAAAATTGACTTGATGAAAATAGTAATATTTCAATTTATGAAAATAAAAATATTTTTAATATTGACAATTTAAAATTGACTTCTCCTGTAAGTAGATAACAGATAAAATACGCAGATATGTTAAAACTGCCTAGAAAAATAACGTGGCTCTGAAGGTTGGATTTTCTGGTGCATTGTAATTTATGGTTAGAACATGGACACTGACTAGTGGGAAAAGCTCAGGATTTTGGCTTAGAATACTACTAGCAAGCTATTTTTCTTATTTGGGGTGGTCATGATCATTAATTAGACAGTATATGCTTTAAAACAGTTTGGAAAAGCTGAAGTGCTAAACCAATGCTAATAGTTTTTTTTAACCCCATCTCACCAGACTCAGAGTCTCGTGTTTTGCTAATTTGGACCCTAACTTCTCTTTCACATGGTTATTAAACATGACTACGCTGTGCCTTGGGCAACCACGTCCAACCAGAGGGTCACACCTGTGAAGTCTGCAGAGGGGGCACGTGTTTGGGCACTTGGCTGCCCACGTCTGTGCGTGCGTGGACATGGCATCAGGACACCAGTCACTGAGCAGAAACCCCGGGCCATCCTGGCATGAGAAGCAAGTGACAAGGGATTGAGCATTCGTTTCCAACTCACAACAGGAAATGGGAGGTTTCCATGAAAACTCTTCCAGTCTTGTCTGGTTAAATGGTCCACTATCACCTTTTCTGTGCACATGACCCACAAAAATTCCTCTTGGAGACGAATCTCAGTTTCTTGGCAGGCGACCATACCCAGGTGCCATGCATGCCTGAGGAGCCTTCAAATCCCATCCAGACTAAAACCCACCTTTCTCACCCTCCAACTGGTTAGGATGCTTAAACGAGTCCATGGCCTATGTCACCTGCTTCTTCTCCAGAGGCTGGAGTGAATGAAACAGGCAGATGGTATCTGAGAACAAAAGAAAGCCTCTAACCCATTCACATCCTTTTCTTTCTTCTCTCATTAATATTCATCCCTAAGACATTTATTCTGTGAATTTGCTGGATACCTACACAGTGATATGCCCTATAGTAGGCACTGGGATACAATAGTGAACGGGACCCAGACATGACCTCTCACCTTTGCTCTCCATTCTCCCATCTGTTCATAGATACCATTTTCCTGCCCCAGGACATTTGCACTTGCTGTTTCCTCTGTCTAAAATGTTCTTCCCCCAACTCTTTATAGAGTTCATCCCTCCCCCATACCTGTGCTCTCAACTCACAAGTCACCTTCTTAGAGAGGCCTCCGCGGATCACACTAAGAGGAATCTCCCCTCCCCACCCTGCATTTATTTGCTTTATAACTGATGTAAAATTATTTGGATTCTTTGACAGTCCTTTGTCTTCTTCCCTACTGGATCCCCAGCACCAGGCACACTTCCTGGCCTATAATAGATAAAATTTACTTAGCACTTACTATATGCCAGTTGCCCTTTAGAGTATTTTATGTCCACTTTACCAATTAATCACACCTACAAGCCTCTGCTGAGGGTACTAGTCGAGGCATAGAGACGTTACGGACCTTGGTCATGCAGTTAGTAAGAAGCCAGGTTGCTTGTTGAATCTAGGAATTTGATTGTAGTGGCGAGGCTCCTAACCCCTACCCCAGACAGGGACTCAATTTGTCAGCCAGTGTTTTGAATGAATAAATGAATAAGCCTAAGAATGAATGAATGAGTCTAGGATGGAAGATAAACATCAAGCAAGTAATTATTTGACAGGTATATAAGTACAAAGAAATGTAGGCTATGATGTGAGTGTCTGGTAGAGAGATTAAACCTAGCTGAGCACTTCTGGGAGGACCTGCCGAAGGAGGTGACACTTAGACGAGTGGAGGGCAGAAGGGGGTTAGTGGGAGAAGGGGGTTAGTGGGAGAAGGGGGTCGGTCATTCATCAGGTGATCTGTTGGTGACACTGCAAACAGAAGGCGGCTGAACACAAGCACCAGACCCCAGGTTGAGAATATCTCTGTGATAATGTGGAGAAACAGGCAGGGCATTTATCAAGGGAGGAGCAAAAATTGGTAAGTTTTCTGGAAGGCAATTTGCAGAATCCAGGCTATCTATAAACAGCTGGCAGGCTTTCCAATAGACCCGCTTTACAACCCAGCAATTTCACTTTTAACTCTCCATCCTATCAATGCGCTTGCCTATCTATAGAGATAAATGTGTAAGGAAGGTAGCCATGGAAATAGCCTAAAACTGAATAATGAAAAACAAATACTTATCAATCGGGAAATAGATTAGATACTTTTTGGTTCCACCATATTGTGTGGAATATTCTGGAACAATTTTTTAAATGCTTTTTATCAAGAGGCAATGGCACATTAAGATCTACAAGACACAGTGCCAAGTGAAAAAAGTCCAGTAACATTTTACTATGTGCAGGATGATCCTATTTATATATTTTTTTAAAAAAAGAAATTGAAGCTATAGGTGTGTGCACACAACATACACACAGATATAAATGCATGTTTTGAAATGTTAGGGGTGGTTGGAAAGAACATTTAGCACAGCCTTACCTGTGATTTTCTGGGAGAGGGAAAAAGGAGAAAAAAGATTCTGACTTAAAAAAAAGAATCTGAAATGTTTGAATTTTTATAATGAAAATGTAGGCATATATTGCTGTGATTTAATAAAAATCAAAACTCTCATATTGTGATAAAAAGGGAAAAGAACACTGTGTCATCACTATAAATAGAAATCCCCCTGAGAGTGCCCCTGGGGATCCACAGAGGCCCCACCCAGGCAGGAATCCTCTGGCCACACAGCTTGTGCTGGACCATCTTCCTAAAATGTCTAGCTTGTGTCTTAATTTGCTTCCTCATTCACTCAGGTCATTTGGATTCTGACTCCTGGCTTATTCCTGACTCAGCATTTGAGCTTCACCTGGGGTTCAGGACGCCTGCCTGGGCTTCTGCATTCGGCTTTGGCCCTGCTTTGTACCAGTCAATGTAGTTTCACTTTCCTTGTCCACGATTTCTGCATCCTCACCAGGAAGCAGACTAACACGTCCTCCTCAGCCCCTGAGTCTCGCAGCTGAAGAGAAAAGAAACTGAGCACATCCACACGTGAGACAAGGGCACAGCCGTAGCGTCCCCTGGTGACAAGGCTAAGACTGAGCTTTCTGCTGGAGATTCCCCTTTCTCTGCCATGATGCTGGATTATCTACGTGGTTTCAGTTTTCTTTCCAGGATTCTGAAGTAGAGTAGCTCAACATACGAGGAGGCAAAATCATTTTTGTTTGGTTGAAACTTTTCATGGCAGTAATAAAGTAATGCCCTAATCAGTTGGGATGCGTGGACAAAGTAGTGGCTACTTCTGGAGAGCTTGTCTTCCTGGAGATTCTAGTCCAGTTTAGGAGATTTGATACAGGAACACATAGTCTCGAGACTGGTGAGTGATCAAAATTGTCACAGGCACAAGGAGCTATGAGTACAAACATTAGGGGTCCTTAGCTTAGCCAGAAAATTCTGGGAAGGCTTCCTGGAGGAGGCAGATGGATGAGTAAGAGCATCTAGGCAGAGAAAGATGCAGAAGGAGAGGGAAGCGCATGAGTGAGTACATGGAGATTTGAAATGAACGGATTGATGTTGCTCAAGCATTAGTGATGACTGATGTGGCAGTGGGAGGAGATGGCACGGGAGGGGCAGGCAGGGAGGCCTGGAATACCAACTCACATCACTTCCTCTGCATCAGAACATGCCAACTGGCATTTCCACAGTGACCCTTCAGAGCACTGACTATTATTTTAGCACCTTTACACTGAGTCCATACTGTATTTAAATAGGTTAGGGGAGGGAGAGATCACAGTTGTTAAAAATTGGTTAAATCGGCATTTGACATTCTTGTTGACATTCTTTTCTAAAATAAAATGGTCCACTTTTAGGAAGTTCTAGATAATGAGCAACAGGACGATTGCTTTTCATGTCCAGCCTCCCACGTGTGGATATGGCTTACAGTCAGAGAGGTAAATGCAGAGCTTGGCGATGGTGCCAGTCTCAGGATGTGCCCTCGAGGATTTGTCTCCCTCCTGCCGAATCTTGTGTTTGGAATGTGTTTATGCAGAGGTGATTTGTCTCTCTCTTCAAGTGAAAGAACAACCAGATGTTCCTTGATGTTAGAATTGTGCAGTACAGCCTGCATACTGGCACTGCAGCATTCTAATTGATACTGATATGGTACCGACTTGCCATGATAATTCCAAATGCAACACAGCCAGATTTGAAAACCAGATGATTCAGTGCACTACAGTTGTCCTTGGTATCTGCAAAGAATTGGTTCTCTGACCCCCAGCAGACACCAAAGCCCATGGATGCTCAAGCCCTTACATAAAACTGTATATTGTACTTGCGTATAAGCTACATCCTCCCATGTACTTTAAATCATCTCTAGATTACTTATAGTACATGATATAATGTAAACGCTATGTAAATAATTGCCTGCATTCCACAAATTCAAATTTTGCTTTCCGGAATTTTTTTCAAACATTTTCCATCCACAGTTGGTTGAATCCAAGGACATAGAACCTGCAGATATAGACAGCCAACTGTACTGGGTTCAAATAGACATTCTAAATTACTTTTATTAGTGTGTTTTTTGATGCAAAAGAAAGAATAAGAAAGAAGTCACAGTTCTATTACCCATAAATTTACTCTATTATCTCAATTTACTTTTACTTTATTTTTTTATAATCCAGATTTATCAAGGTAAAATTTACATACAGCAAAATTTACCCTTTTGACTGTACAGCTCAGTGAGTCTGGATAAGGCCACAAAACCATCACCACAACTGAGATATAGAACATTTTCATTACCCTCGAAAATTATCTTTTTTAAAGTCATCTCCTTTCCCCACTCCTGGTCCCTGGAAATTACCAATCCAATTTCTGCCCCTACAATTTTGCCCCAATGCTTAAGAAATAATATAAGAATCAAGTAAGAAATTTCAAATATTACGGAAATGTATGAAAGGAGAGATAAAGGGTAATTTAAGAAATACTTTCTTCTTTGTCTGTGAAAGTTCTGGAGTTGGGAAGAAAAGTGGAATCCTATTTTTTTTTTTTTTTTTTTTGGTCAGTTCCTTTGCTTTACTGCATAGTGGCTAGAAAATGTAGTCTTACACTTTCAACTTAATGCAATTTATTGAGATTTTCTCCATGACTTAGTATATGGTCAATTTTCATAAATATGAAAAGACTACTTGACATTAAGGGTAGTCTCCATCAGCTGAGATGCCAGTGTATATTAGATTGACCTGATTAATTTTAATTTTCAGATTAAAAAATTCTCAAGCATATTTTCCTCTATTTCCCCTAATTCTTAAACGAGACTACTACTCTCTACTAGTACCGTTAGCAGAGAAAACTGGGTCAGAGATTGCTCCTCAGAATATAACCACCACTAAACTAGATTCTGAGGAGCAGCGAGCAGTCTCTGACCCAATTTTGTGTGCTAACAGGAGTTAAACTCTCCTTTATATTTCTGTGCATTTCTCACTGTATTCCCTGCCCTTTGTTCTTTACATAATTGGATGCTTTGTTATTTGGTAGTTGTATTAGTTTACTACGGCTGCTGTAACAAGTTACCACTAATGCAGTGGCTTAAACAATGCAAATGTATTATCTTACAGTTCTAGAGATCTGAGGACTCACGGGGCTAAAATCAAAGTGTTGGCAGAGCTGTATTTCTTCTGGAGGCCCCAGGAGAGAGTCTGCTTCCTTGCCTTCCTTGCTTCGGAGGCTGCCTCTATTCCTTGGCTCGTGGTCCCCTTCCATCTTCAAAGACAGAAATCCCATCGCTCTATCCTCAGCTTCCATCACCCTATCTCGTTCTCTGACTCCACTGCCTTCCTCTTTCACGTATGAGAACCCTTATGATTACATTGGGCCCACACGGATAATCTAGGATAATCTCCCCATCTCAAAATCCTTCATTTAAACGCACCCATGAAGTCCCTCTTGTCATGGTCACGTATTTTACACGTTGCAGGAATTGTCATGGCCATCTTTGGGGGGACCATTATTCTGCCTACCACAGAACCTGACATTCAGAATGGGTGACCATTATGGTCTTCTTGTGGAAAATACCCTTTAACAACTTAAAGTGCCACTTTTGCTTATTTTAATCCTTGGCCTTGAATTCAGTCTCGTGTGATGTCAGTACCATTAGTTTAGTATTTGCTTGACCATGTCTTTGTCAAGCCCTTTGCTTTTAACCTCATTGAATCACTTACTTTGAATGTCTTTCATTCAAAATTTGAGTTCTTAAAAACCTGAGCCTGAGGTTTTCTTTTTTTAGCGAATGAAGAGTTTGGCTCTTTTATAGTTACTGGTGTTATGTTTTGCCTCATTCTGTCATCTTCTTTTGTGCGCTTCTTTTTGAGTTTTCAGTGCTTCTTTTTTGCTATCTGGGCTATCTTTCTTTAATCTTATTTACAGCATGTTGCTTTTTCTTGATATTTTTAAAGTTTTATTCACTTGCTATTAGTTCTTCAAATGGTTATATTTATACATTTATAGGTAAGCTTGAACCTATCAGTTGACTTACCAATATCTGATACATCTATTGAATCCTCCTATGAATAGAAGCAGTTATCTATTCTTCCTCTCATCTCACCACACAAATGCAGCCTTAATTTTCATTTATGATATTATTATTCTTTTTTCTCCAGTTTTATTGAGATATAATTGACAGACAATACTATTTAAGTTTAAGGTGTACAGCATAATGATCTGACTTAACACACATCATGAAATGATTATCACAATAAGTTTAGTGAACATCCCCATCACCTCACAGAGATAGAAAATTAAAGAGAAAGAAAAAAGAATTTCCTTGTGATGAGAATTCTTAAGATTTACTCTCTTAATAACTCTGACGTATAACATACAGCAGTCAATTATATTTGTTGTATGTTGTATGTTACATTCCTAGTACTTATTTATGTTATTACTGGATGTTTGTACCTTTTGACTACCTTCATCCAATTCTCCCTCCTCGCATGCCCTGCCTCTGGTTAACCACAAATCTGATCTCTTTTTCTGAGTTTGTTTGTTTGTTTTTGAAGTATAATTGATCTATAACACTATGTTAGTTCCTGTTACACAACATAGTGATTCTCTATTTCTATTCATTTCAAAATGATCACCATCATATGCTAGCCTCAACCTGTCACCACACAAAGATTTACATAGTTATTAATAATATTCCCTACAATGTACATTTCATACATGGGACTCATTTATTTTACAACTGCAAGTTTCTACCTCTTAATCTTCTTCACCTGTTTCTTTGAGTATGCCTCTTGTTGCTGTCACAGTGTTGAGTACATTTTAAAGATTTATGACATTTGCCCTCTAGAATTACGGTATGCAGCTCTGTTCTTTTCATATGTAACCATGAGTTTCAGTGCTCACCCAGCTCTTCTGCCACATTGTCCCCATTTATCTATTTCTGCCCAAGCTCCACCTCAAATATGACCTTCTTCGCCCCTTAGACACCTGAAGAACTCTTTCTTTCCTTTTGCATTTTATTATCTTAATTGGGATATGTCTTAGTATTGATCATTCTGTATCTTCTTTTTTTAATTTTTGGCAATACAAGAGACACAATGATCAATACTGTCTGTTGATAAGAGAGACTTCATTTTAGGAAGAAAACAGTTTTTTTTTCCCCCAATATATCTTTGAATAATGTTTCTGTTCCATTTATTGGATTCTCTGTCAAGGACACCAATTATTCTGAGTTGGATCATTCTGTTTCAATATCTTTGTTTTTATTCTCTGCATTGATATGATTAAATCAGCTTTTATTCTAGCTTTTATTTTGTATTCTCTTTCTTGCAGTTTTGCCATTAAGTTCAAAAATCTTCCTTATATATAATCCAATATCTACTAATATTTTTATCTCTTCTTGAAGCTCTAATTTAATTGAATGCATTTAACCTCCTCTATATAGTAAAGCATTTGTTGGAATTATCTTTCATTTCTTTCTTTTCCTTCTCTTGCATGTTTTGTCTTTCCCTCTGCTTATCTCTTCTCCAGGGTTTTCACACAGTTTTCATGTTGTTGGGGTTTTTTTCATTTACTCATTATGATTAAGATCTTATATTTAGACACAGTGCAAAAAAATCTTTCCCAAGGCCTGTTTATTTTCCCCTTAGAGATTCAGCTTGCAGACTGAAAACTTCATGTCCTCTCCTTACTTTTGGTGCCCCGGGGCAGGGGGCGTTGTGGTAGGTGACTGTGCTCCGCTCTTCCTTTGCACTTTATTCAAAGTCCTGCCCTTCGGCTCACTTTTTTAAGTAGTTACTGATCCCTTCTCTGGGGGGAGGGCCTCAGACTTGGATGCTTCTCTGATTGAGAGTGGAGCCTTTGGCTTCCAACAGAGATAATCAGCCCCGGGGTCCACTTTCCACAGCACTCCTGCTTTGCCTCAGGAGCCCTTCCCCCTTCCCCCTCAGGACTTGGGGGTGAGTTAGCCCGGGGGGTGGGGTGGGGCGGGAAGGCAGGCGGATTAGGCAAAAATGGTGAGTTTGGCCATGGCATTCATCCACGCAGTAGGAAAGACTACATCAGCCCTCATTCTACGGGTCTCCAGCATTCTGGCCCCAAGAGTTTCTCCCCTGGACTCCCAACAATAAAAATGAAACCGAGGGAGGTTGTTTTCCCTTCACCTCTCCTACAGCCCCCGGTACTATCATGACCCCAGGGAGGGTCACCCAGCCCATGGCTCTCTTCCCAGTAGGGTGACCTGAAGTGCAATAGCAGATGGTTAAGGCAGAGTCTGCCCTGAGCTGACACCTGACTCATTCCTCCCTCCTTCTGACCTTCCTCTGGACCTGGTTTCAGCTTGCCCAGCTTCTGCCTCCAGCAGCCAGGGGCGGATGTCCCCCGCAGGGCCCCCCATTGCTCTCTGCTGACTGGCTGACGTCACACTAGCTTTCACACCCTGTGTCCCCAGTTTATGTCCCAAATGGAGAGAAGTGAGATGATTATTCTCCACAAAGACACTGGAGCAAATTTTTAAAATGTAAATTAGATTATGTCACTCTCTTGCTTAAAACACTTCAATGGCACTTCCTGTCACATCTTGAATAAAATCCAAAAGCCTTACCATGGCCCAAAAGCCCCCCACAGTATAGCCTCTGCCATCTGCCCTCTGCCCTCTGCCCCCCATCACCTGTGCCTCTTGAAGGGGACCAGGCTATGCCATGCCTAGAAGTGCCACTCAGGCACAAAGATCATTTTAAACGGAAGGATCTGAGATGCAGGTCCTCAGTTCTGAGCATCAATAGATGCAGGAAGAGTTCTCGTACCTCCCCTTTTCTGCATGAAAGCAGGTCATGAATTTCCCTTTGTGAAAGTGCCCTCTCCTCCTACACTTAGTTACCAGAGGTGGAGAATCAGCGAACCTGCATAAACACACTTTACTAAAATAACCCTTATCTTCTGTTAGTTCCCTCCACGTATTTCCTAGTCTTGTCCTCACAATTTGTCTCCCCTTGAAATGCAAACCCCCTTTCCTTTGTTAAAATGGTATATAAGCTCCTGAGTCTAGATGCCTTTTTGAGTTTCACTTCTTTCCTGTAAACTTCTGTGCACATAAAATATTAACCTGTTAATCTGTCTTTTCAGTTAAATTCACAGGCCCCCGGCACTGAACCTAAGAGGGTAGAAGAAAGTCTTTCTTCCCTGACACTCTCCGCATTGCCGGCTCTAACCCAGCCATGCCTGCCTTCCCCAGCTCCTGGAATGCACGGAGCTCATCTCAGCTCTTGCAGAATTCCATCCCTCCACTAGAAATGCCCCCCCTCTGCCCATCTGGCCTCCAGGTTTCCGCTCAAATATAATAAGTAAGCCTCCTCTGCTGACCTCCATCACGACACAATTTGTTTCTGCGGCACTTCTCAAAATGTGTTTTTGTGCTCAGTAATCGTCCCATTGGAATCCAGGCTCCAAAGGGCGGGAACCAGGTCTGGCCTGCTGACCACCAATTCACCGCGCACCCAGCACAGCACCAGGCAAGCAAGCACTCAGACACATTTGCTGGTGGATGAATGCATTGCCCTACGTAAGTGATTCAGGTTAGGTAATGGCTCCACCCACTGCCCCCGACTGCCTCTGATGGTCCTTCCAGTCCCCACCCAAGGACCCACCATCCCAGAACCAAGCTTACAGTTCCACAGATTCAGCATACCTCCACCACTGTCATTGGAAGACGCTTCTCCCAGGAAACCAGAGTGACGGCGAGCTGTGTCCTCCTCCTCCACCCAGCATGCCCCACTCCCGCCCCCCAGGACCAGGGGTAGCTGCACCGTCCACCAGCACAACTTCCACTTCCTCCAAACGACAGGGCTGAAACGTTTTCGAGAGTCTGAACATTGCCGCCTAAAAGCCCTTTCTCATGTAACTTTGCAGAGAAACTTAGAAGTGTTACAACATTTTAAAGAGATTTGGCATTTTGCTGCCACAAGAGGATTCATAAAGTGAATTAATTATTTAGCTATTTTCTGTAAAGCAGCCTCGAAATACCTTTGAGGTGTCTGTGTTTAAACCTGCTAAAGGATTAGAGTCTGCCTAATTTCTCCCTTTCATATTTTACTAACTTTTTTCCTTCTATGTTTATTCCATTAAAGTCTGTAACAGCATAAAAGAGGAAAGAACGCACTTGATTGTTTCAAAATGCTAATTTCGCCAAGCCTGGGGTGCCTGTTCAAGGTGATTTCTCCTTTAATGAAGAAGTGACTTGGTAAATTTCTGACTCCCAATGTAAACTGTTCAGTGTTCAGTTCACAGCCTTGCTAATTTATGTGTTAATTTGATCAAGAGTAGTTTACAGTGCAAACGCCTACAAAACCTGCATTTCCTTCATTGGTGGCGACAACCAGGAACTCCCACTCAGCGTGTGTAAATCAAGCACTTACTCCTCTCCAAAAGGCAGAGTGTAGTGATTGTAGGTGATGGAAGCCGTGAGTTGGCAGACATTCCACGCACACAGAAGCTACGAGGATAGGATATAAAGATATCCACAGTAGTAGCAAAAATAGGCAGAAAGCATTGTTCCCATGAGGGCTGATCTCCAGAAAAGGGAGCAGTGAATGGCCATCTTGACTGGGGGATTAATAATGTGCCCTCGAGAAGGACAGTGTAATCCAAATGGCTTCCCGGTCCCCCCAGGGAACCCAGCTTTACCATTGATTTAGCTTTCTAATTGGGAGGTACAGTTATCATCATCCCCACTATTGGGGGTAACCTGAATGGTCCCCAAAAACAAAAGACCCAAGCTAATGTCATGGTCCCATGAAGAGGCTAGGTAGCAGGTATGGCTGGTTCAGGGCAAACCTACCAATAGGAGGGGGAAGAACAACTCAAAAGCAGGTGTAGACAAGGGAGGGAGGGCAGCCTGAGTCTGAAGGTAAAGGAGAATATACTTCAGTGATCATGCTGGAGGACCATCTTCCTCAGGCGTTCAGCCAGTAGCATCAGCCATGGGATTGGCAGGGCCACGTGGATAGCCACACAGTCCATGCAAAGCCACACCCCCACCTCCACGTACCGCTGGGGAGCAGAGCAGTGACCAGTACAGAGTCCCTGCCTTCATAGAGCTTACGTTCTAATGGGGGGTGGGGAGGTCCACAGGAAATAAATAAGTAAACAAATAAATCATAAATGTTACTGATCAGATTGTGATGAGTGCTGGGGAGAAGATACTTCCTGGTGCCCTCTTTAAGAGAAAGTTTACCAAATCACAAATACAAAATTAAATGCAAAAGTGAATATTTTTTTGAGAATGAGAAAATAATAAATTTTAAAACTCAATACTTACCACAGACATCACAAAATCCAGAAAAATTACACGATGTTTTTATTAATTAGCTGCCTGATAAAATTTTGTATTACTTTCTTTTCCTGCTCTTCTGCCCATTCATGTGACAATAATTTTTAGAGAACAGAAAGATAATTCAGTATTTCCTCTAACAAGGTTGATTGGCATTTGTTTTTTTCTTATTGATAGTTGCAGGAATAAAATGTGTGACTTCACACAGATATCCTTCCTGTTTGTAATACTGCTACAGGTTTTATGCTACAAATACAGACATGCTGATGGATTCTATTACACATCATGCCCATCAAAAAATTGTGGATTTGTCATTGTAAATGTTGCATCACTGAGGATAGTCTTTCTTCTAAAGCGTCTATGAGAAATTTCCACAGACTATCCTCTGGGTCCTTACATTTTGAAGCTTAGCTCTCTCCCGTTAGACACTTCCCATGCTCAGCACTGTAGGACATGCTCCTACCACGATATGACCTCTGGCTCTGGCCCCTCGTGGCACAATGAAGGATGAGTCAGCAGAGAAGGCAGTAGGAATATTCCTGGAAGCCACTTCTGCATGCGGACAGCTAGTAATATCATAAGTATACATGGATGTTATCCCACCAATGCAAAATAATTGCATCAACAATTCAGCTTCCCCTTAGCCACGTCAGAAAACTACCTCTGGTCAATTCAACCCCATCCAGCAAAAAAGGCATATGGAACAGAGGGGCAGTTTGAATAGAAAGAGAGTGTTATTTTTAACTGACTGTGGTTTAATATCTTACCTTTGCAAATTTTGCAACAGCAAGTGACCTTCTGACCTTTCTAGGGGCTCTCCCGGGGTCCTGGAAGGATCCCCTGCATATGGGACCCCAAGACCTACATGTTGCTAACTAGGCAAACACTTCTGTAAGGCATACTTGTAGTAATGGGTCATCTTATCTCTAAGCTGGATGAGAAGCGTGGACATAAGGGATACTGGGCAGTGAAAACATGGCAAGGTAAATGGTTAGAAGGTGTGAATCATGTTGAAAATTATTCAGGTGGGTGGCACTGGAGTCCATGCACTGGAAGTACGGGTGATGTAGTTCTCAGGCTGAGATGCTTGAATTCAAGATCTTGGATTTACTGAAGTTTCAACAGAAACAAGGACTAGAATATGACCACGGGAGTCCTGGGACTGACTTACACACGATGGAAGCAGTGATCACTGGACACAAGTCAAGAAACTAAAAAGCCAGGCACTGTGTGGATTCTAGAACCACACTGTCCAGGATGGCAGCCACTGGCCACATCTGACATCTGAGTAGTCATATTTAAAATAAGCAAAATTAAAATTTTATTTCAAGGGTCCAATACCCACATGTGGCGAGGAGTGGCTACTATATTGGAAAGTGCAGATACAGAACAAAGCACTATTCTAGAGGATGTTGAAATCACTAAGAATGATGCCCAAAGAGTTGGGGTGTAGAAAAATGAACCAGGCTGCCTGAGTTCAAATCCTGGCTCCACCAAGGACTAGCCATGTATCACCTTGGATGCATTACTTAGCCTGTCTGTGCCTCAGTTTCCTTATCTTTAAAATGGGGATAATAATACTGACCTTACAGGGTTGTTGTGAAGCTAAGTTAATACAGCAAGCACTTACAACAGCATGTGGTACACAGGAAATACTATTCAAGGGTTAGCTACGACTATTACGTGCTAAAACCTGCAATGAAGGAGGGGGCATAAAAGGAGGGGGGACCAGGATCAGAAGATGATCGCAGCAGTGATGCGGCTTGAGGGTGGTGCTGGAGGGAGGCTGGGATTTTGAAGGGAGGATGGCAGAGCCAGCAACGGGAGCCAGGAAGGCACCTAACCCTTCTCTGGTTTCCAAGAAATGTGGTATGAAAATAAAAGCCCACTCTCAAGAGGGCTGCAGGGGAAGCGGAATACTCAGGGTGCAGCTTAATTTCTGCCGGTAGAAGGCGGCGGAAGAAACATTCAGAGAAGAGGTTTATGCTGTGTGGAATTGTGCTGATGGAAACTCCAGCGTCCCAAAATGCAGGGGAAAAGCTGGGGAGGCAGGAGAGGTGGAGAACTGGGTCAAATGACACAATCTGGCCAGAAGAAGCACTACGGTGGCAAAGCTCACCCGGGAAGCTTGTACTTCTGGTGGGGACTGAGGCACACCAGGGTGTAAGGCATGAAGGCATGAAGCCTTCTCCCAGGGGCAGGTGGGAACCCCGAGGTCATCACAGCCTCCTCTGCAGGTCATTCTGGAAATTTACAGTGTATGCTGGACAGTGTCACAGTCAGATGGATGCAGCTCTGGGCTAGTTAGTGTCAAAAATCAGGTGACCTTTCTGTTTTAATCCACCTCTCTACCTCCCTACCTCTCCATCCCTCTGCCCACTCACCCACCTACTCCTCCACAAATCCATCCACCCACCTCTGCATCCAGCTGTCCATCCTGCCACCTGTCCACCCAGCTCTCCACCCAACTGCCTACTACCCACCCCTCTCCCCATCCCTTTTAAGCACCTGATAAACATGACATGAGGCTTCGTGATTCGTTTAGACAACCGAAGCCTTTTCGTACTTTTTCATTTCTAATTGCATTTTCTCCGTTTCTCTTTATAATGATGAATTTTATGCACGTAAATCCCTTGTCTCGTTTATCATTTCATCTTCCAAACCACAGTTCAAGCCATCCCCCCGCCCCCAGAGGCCCCGTCTCCTCCGCACTATTCGCACTGCTTGTGCCTGACTGATTAACTCCTCCAGTCAGTCGTAAGCCTCCTTCCGACACTGCCAGTCTTAGGCAAGAACGCATCACAAGTATTGTGTTGTTTCCTAAAATTTAATAAGGAAACAATAGCTTGGGATTTATACGTTTGCCAACAGTACAGACATCTGCCCAAGGAGAGGTGGATAAATCAAATATAGTTCAGTACCTGGAAACAAAAATGCATCAATAGAGGAAAGGGTTGTTGAAAACATGTGCTGAGCCTGTGTGGACTGTTCCCAGCACAGGGTTTGGGGAAAGGATAATAGCAGCTGACATCTCTGAAGCTCTTACTGAGGGCCAGGTTCTTTGCATGCATTATTTTATTTAATTATCACTATGCTAAGGGATAATTAAGCTGTTACCCCATTTTGCAGATAGGGAAACTGAGGCGGTGCTCAGTCTTGTAGCCAAGCATAGGCAGTGAAACACAGGCAGCTAGGAAGCCTGACTCCAGAGCCCATGCTCTCCCCTCCACTCTCCTACCCCTTTGTATGTGGGAGAAACCTGGAGAGCTGAGGCTTAATTGGAGACCAGGTATACAGTGGAGACCGCAAAGCCTGGGAGGCAAGGGCTCCAGGTGTGAGTCTCCTTCCTGCCGTTACCTCATTGTGTGACCTCAGATGAGTCAATTTACCCTCTGGTTTTCATAAAATGAGAGGACTGGGTTGATAATCTCCCATGGCCGTTCCAGCCTCAAAACCTGGACTATCTACATTACTACATCGCTGGCTACGGAATTCATTTACAGCGTTAAGCCAAAGTCGCTGCAAAGGTATCCAAGGATTAGAATTAACCAGAGCAAGGACTGCAGGTGGCAACATGAATGCACCAAACATGAGGCACAGTCTGGGCAACTTTGTGTCTAGTGAGGGTATCAGAGATGATCCCAGCCGTTAGAAACAGGTACCACAAACCGTTTACGCCATTACCCAGAGGATGGGCAAACCCCGAAGCATCCTTTACAGCTAACAGCTTACAAGGAGGCACATAGCCAGTAGCCAGCACACACAAGACACTGAGTTGACTCGTCCACTCAAAACGCTGCTGTGTCCCTACCGCGTGCCCAGTAGGCAACCAAGTGCTGGTGACGCCAGATGATTGG
This sequence comes from Camelus ferus, assembly GCF_009834535.1. Lineage (NCBI taxonomy): Eukaryota > Metazoa > Chordata > Mammalia > Artiodactyla > Camelidae > Camelus > Camelus ferus. The sequence continues at coordinate 10,318,447 of NC_045706.1, forward strand.
AAAACAGAGACAGGAGCCAGACTTTCAGACACCCGGCTTGGGGAGCTGTGACACGCCCTGCATGGGAGCACACACGGTCTGAGGGCCCAGACAGGGAGCCTTTAATCCATGCTCTCCCCAGTCCCGCTGACTTCCTTCAGTTCCTCAGACTCACCAAGCTCCTTCCTTCTGCTTCCCCAGATTCTGAAATGCTTTCCTTCTGCTCTGGGGATCGCCAGTTCCTTCTCATCTTCCAAGGGTCAGATTACAAGTCACCTCCAAAGAGCCCCCCCTCACCTCCTTACCTACGAGTTCCTCTGTCATTCTCCATCTTAGTGTCCAGCTGTCTTTCTAGAACTTATTTATTTACTTTTTTTTTTGTCTTAACACCCTCACTAAACTCTAAGTTCCAGGAGGGCAGGTGCTGGGTCTGCTCTACGCACCTCGGTACTCCCAGTGCCCCAGCAAGGGCCTGTTACATAATTTCAAGCATCTTCTGAATGAATAGACATCTGGGGGAGGGCAGGGGAGGTTTTACAGGGCAGACATCCAAAGGAAGAACAGGGTTCCCAGGCGTGCACTGGTGAGGAAGGGCTGTTCAGACACCGGCATGTGCAAAGACCCAGGGGTGAGATGGAGACGGATGATCTCAGGAAACGGCTGCCTGATGGGGAATGAAGGACTTGGCTCCCCTCTCAACACTTATGGTTCTAAACTGTGCAAGGGCCTGCTCTTCCTTTTTCCTTCTTTAGGAAAATGGTGAGCCAGTGAGCAAACAAGACCACTGAGTCTAAAATAAAACAAGGCTAATAAAAACAAGGAAATGATGCAAATTATGGCTTATTAGCTGCATGAGGGGCGGGGGGGAAGCCTCACAGTTGATGAAACCGCACATGACAATGAATCATGCCTTGTCTCCAGATCATTCCACTGCAAAATGGCTACACTATGTCTGTCTTGGTATAATTCCTGAAAGGACTGGCAGACAGTCATTACCACGTTAGTCTAATTTATACTTGCCACTAGCCCCAGTGTGTTATTCTCATCACGGATGAGATCAGCTTCAGAGATCACAGCCCTGACAAGGAAAGCTAGCGAAGCCCGGTTAACAGAAGCACCTGCCAGCCCTCTCATCAGCCCCAGTTGTCTAGCGACTTCTTCCCATCTCATCCTGACTTTATTCATAAGGATGGGATGATACAGTTCTGAGGCTGCACTTGGGGCTTCCTCTGAGTTGCCAAGCATCTCAGAAATCGGGTTTGTGTCACCTTCCTGTCTCCCCTCAAGTGCAGACGCCACGTCTGTTCCCTCCGTCTTAGGCATCTGCATAGTAAGTGCAGCCAGGGGCTTCTAGTTCTGAGAGAGGCGATGAACCGATGTTAAATGGCAAGGATGCCACACTGCATTCAGATTAATTCCAAACATGCTCCTCCCAGGGCTGGTGCCACAGTGCTGACACCAGAGGAATTAGTGAGGATTAGACACCCTCCCTGCCGCATGGAACTGGGGAAGCGATAATTACGAGGAGTTTATGCCTCCTCAAATGAAACGAATGAGCACCTCCTCCCTAATAGAGAAAGCTCCTATGTCTAAGCGTTAGCTGCAACGTGGGTTTTCGGCGGTTAGCATTATTAGCTCTGTGATTAGCCATCCTAATGGAAGCATCTCATGGAACTAAGACGGAAGCCCCTAGGAAGACGTTGCTAGAACTAACTTTACGGTGAGATGGTTCAGGGAAGCTACGACATACACCCCAGAGATTTACTGTGTGCTTTGAACTACCCTTGACTGAGTACGATGAAGAGTTTCTGTTTAAGCAACAAAACCTTTTTCTCCCAGCTTTGAAATCTACTTTTGAAAAATCTGATTCTTTCCCCATCCAGGATCACTTTAACTTTTTAAATTACCAATGCTCCTCCGAAGGGAAGTTAAAACTTCTCAATGAATTAGAAACCTCTTAGTAATCAGGTATTTCAATAAAACCCTCTCCTCGGGGCTTTTTGGTGTCTCTTAGGGGGGAGGTCACTTGACAGGATGAAACGCTCAGAAATCTCCAGGGGACAACCACTGTAGCAGCTGTGACAACCATTTTCCTTGAATTTCTAAGAAAATGTAGGATTTCTTTCCTGTTAGGTTGTGATATACTTTGGCAAACAACTTGGCAAACAGCTCAGGCCCAAGGAATATGTTTTCCTCCAAGAAACGGGGGACTTCAGGGCCCCACTGCATTGTCACAAGTGTCACAGATTAGATGACTGCACTGCAGAGTGACGCTATGTAAACAGCTCCCCTGAACTTCTGGGAAGTCCAGACACATCTAGGAGCGTGGGATGTTTCTTCCAGGAAACTTGACTCTGCTAACATCAGTGATTTGCAGGCATTAAATATACAAGAGATGATTGTTCAAAGACAAAACTAGTTCCTCTCTCTCACTTTCTCAGGCAAGGTACCTCAGTAAATGTACGGTGTCCTTTTATCTATTATTGAAATGACTGTATAAAGCAAAGGTGAATAATTCTATAATTTAGCCTATAAAGTGAAATGGACTGGGTCTTCCATAAACTGGAGCCCAGGGCTAACGGGTTTGGCCCATTCCAGGACGTAGCCACCGCAGTCAGCCTGCCCCGTGTCATGCGATCTTGGGGAGGACCAGGGATGCAAGGACCGGGGAGGCCAGTGGCTCTGCCGAGCTCATTGCCTGCCTGGGCTCAGGACTGCTCTGCAGAGGACTGGCTCATTAATATGAGAAAGTGAGTCCAAGGGAACATCCACCAGCTGCCCGCCTCCCATATTGCATCATTATTTTAATAAAGACAATCATGCACAGGGAGGGAAAGAAGCCCTCAAACTATACAGAGAAAGGTTTAAAATAAAGAGGGGCCCGTTGCTCTCCCCCACTTCCAGCCCTCAGGAAAGATAACCATGATCAAAATTTCCTGCACAGCCTTCCAGTAAAATATTAATGCACAGAACTGCATATATCTGCATATGCTTTAAAAATATTCAACTAGGGTTATGTTCTATATAGATATATAAAAAGATATATAAAGATATATAGAATATATAAATATATATATATCTATAAAAATATATAAAATATATAGAAAAATATTTATATATATAAATACATATGCTGTTCTGGATTTTTCCCTTAATATGTGTTGAAGATCATTTCGTATCACACACATCTCTATTTTTTATTTGTTTTATTTTACTTTTTTATTGTGGTAAAATATACATAACATAAAAATGACCATTTTAAGAGTATAATTCAGCGGCATTAAGTACATTCACAGTGGTAAATGTATAAGCATGTGCAACAATCTCCACTATCCATTTCCAAAGCTTTTCGCCATCCCAAACTGAAACCCTGTACTCCTTAAACAATTACACTTCTTGTTCTTCCCTCCCGAAGTCCCTGGTAACCTGTCTTTATGAATCCGTCTATTTTAGGTACCTTATGCAGATGGAACCATATGATATCTGTCCTTTTGTGTCTGGCTTATTCCATTAGCATAATGTCTTCAAGATTCATCCATGCACGTGTGAGAAGTCCCTGTCCCCAACAACACTTCCTGTAATTGCTTTCCAACTTGAAGGGTGAACAACAGCATCTCTCCGATACTCTGATTTGCATCCTTTAAATATGGAGTGAGGTTCTCACCTTCATTTTTACCCCGTCACTGTAGTCAGTGATGGGAGGAGGCAGCAGCTTAAACCCAAAGGTGGAATGTGAGGGAAATGGCACACCTGACTCAAATTTAGCTGTCAGAGAGCCCAACCAGGCTGTAAAATCTCAGAAGCATCCGGAGTACGCCGTAACTCCTGCGTTTCCATTGGAGCTCTTGGCACTCACGTGTGAGCTGGGGCTTCCGTGGAGCGCGTGGCTGTCTCACACGTGGCTGCTCCCTCTCCCCCGGCCTCTCTCCTGAGAGCGGCCTCACTGAGGCCATTGAGGCAGAAGGTGATCACGGCTCCACCGCTGGCAGCAGCCTGGCTTGTGAGGACTTCCCTGTGCCACTGAAGGTCCTCACAGCCTCCTTTGACCGAGGAAGTTTGAATTCTCCCTGTGGTTGGACATCCATCTCTGGGAAGACTGTGAGTCCCAGGCTAGCTGGTTTTCAGGAAATATGGAAGCCTGCTGTACTAGGTCCCTGTAGCTGCTGTAACAAATTACCACAACCTGGGGGAGGGGGGAGAGGTGGAGCTTAAAATAATGGAAATGCAGTCTCTCTCAGTTCTGGAGGTCAGAAGTCTGAAATCACGGTGTTGGCAGGAACACGCTCTCTCAAAGGCTTCAGGGGATCATCTGTTCCATGCTGTTCCCTCAGCTTCCCGTGTCACCGACAGTCCTCGGTGCTTCCTGCAGCTGCACCACTGCAGCCTCTGCCTCCATCATCATCACATGGCCTTCCCCCTGCCTGTGTCTCTGTCCCAATTTCCCCCTTCTTTTAAGGGTACCGGTCATGTTGGATTAGGGTCCCCTCTAGTGGCTTCATCTTACCTTGATTTCATCTGCAAAGAGCCCCCCTCCAATAAGAGCGCATTCACAGGTGCGGGGGTTCGGGCTTCAACATACATTTCAGGAGATAGGATTCAACGCGTAACAGCCGACTGAATCTAGAAACTTGTCTCCAAAATCTCGCCTTTCCGATGCATTCTTCACTTTGTCACTTGAGTCATTTTGTCCCTAAATTATAGCAACTGTCCTCTCACTCCCTTACTTGGAAAGCTGTCACAGCTTTGAACATTTGCAGAAGCAAATCCAAACTCCTTAGCGCAAGAGGGCCTCCACGATCCGGCCCTTTCTAATTTCTGCCTCTTCTCTCACTACTTCCCTCTCCATGTGCTCTGCATTCCAGGAGCTCCCACCCATCTGCCCTTCCCCACACACACGCTGCACTTTGACTTATTTCTGTACCCAAAACATCCGTCCCTCATCCTCTTTACCTCCCGAACTCCTACTTATCCCTCAAGCCCCAAAGCAAGCACCATCTCCTCCAGGAAACCTGCCCCAATCCTCCCCACAGGCTAATATTCCTTCTTCTGAGCCACTGTCGCTGCATCTTTCCCCACTGTTGTAAGTCCCTCCCTCTCTGGCTGAAATAACTTCCAGGGGATTTAAAGGTCTCACGTCCTTTTCATCCCTCTTCATTTTCCTGGGATGCAAACATTAAAGACTTGAAGAAATAATGGCTGACAATCTCTCACATTTGATGAATGACCCCAATATAAACACCCAAGAAGCTCAACAAAGTTCAAATAAGATAAATTCAGAGACCCGCACTGAGACATTTTATAATCAAACTTTCCAAAGATAAAGACAAAAGTACAGTCTTGAAAGCAGCGAGAGGGAAGTGAAGCATCACAGACAAGGGGTCCTCAACAAGACTGTCCAGACTTCTCATCGGAAACTTGGAGGCTAAAAGGCAGTGGGCCAATATATTCAAAATGCTAAAAGGAAAAAGAAAAAAGCTGTCAACCAAGAATCCTGTATTGACAAAACCATCCTTAAAAAGTGAGGGAGAAATTAAGACGTTCCCAGATAAACAAAAGCTGAGACCATTGTTTCCCACTAGACCTGCCCTGCAAAAAACACCCAAAGGAGTCCTTTGGGTGAAATTAAAAACACCCTGGAGAGGAACTCAAAGCCATATGAAAACATGAGGATTTCAGTGAAGTTATGGAGGATTGCTATCCTTTTGGTACGTGAAGCCCCTGTAACCCACACTCACCCCTCAGGCTCCCACTGTATGTTGGGTGAGATCAAACCCACCCAGATAATCATCGATCCATTTTAACCAATGACACACTCATCCATAATATTCACCTTCTCAGCCATACTGCTGTGGAATTTAGGGACACAAAAGTGATAGCGTTACCCTCCATAAAAAATCAAGGAAAAAGAAAAGCCTTTATTCTCTTTTCTGAAACAGGGTAATGAATTTCCTACATAGTGCAGCATGAGACTAGGGATCAGACAGAGATGCATTTAAATCTGTATTTTGCTTTTCACTTGCCATATGGTTTGGGAAAACGATTTAACCCTTTGAGTTTCTGTTGCCTCATAACAATACCATAATAATAGCCAAATTATAGAGTTTATATGAGGATTAAGAAACATATATTTAGTAGAGAGCCTGGAACAGCCTGAGCATCAGAGAAGTTGCAAACTGTCATAATTATTATTTTTTATGGCATTTTTAAAGCACTTCTCAAAAACAGGCATGCTGATATATTGATATATGTATGCTCTGTATCCCATTCTGTTTAAACAAATGAACTTGCCTCAGTAAACTGATAAAAAAGTAAAATAATGAACAGGGACCCACCTCCAGCCAACTGCCCTCCCTACCGAGGAAACAAAGGCCTCCTCCCATGCTGACGCTTAGCAGAATAGCCTGACACAGCGCCGACTCATGCTTCCCCTATCCCCGCTCCGTACTCTGAGGACAGATCTATCTCCTCTTCGTCTTTATCTCTCAAGGGCCAAGCAGAGCAGTGTAGGTTCCTGGCAAGTAGCGTCTGTTTAATCAGTTAATTCCTTGACGACTGAGCAAGAACCGGGCCCACTCTTCGCCGGCGGTCTAGCTCAGCCACGCTTAGGTGCGTTGCAGATGCTAAGCGCCTAGCACGGCGGCTTCCAAGGAACAGTGACTGTCGATCCTGTCACTGATGAATCACTGGAGAGCAAGCTTAACTTAGACTTGGTCTAGATAAAATTGCATTTCTTTTAGAGGTTGAACTGAGTCCCTGAGAAGTATGACAAATACAGCAATTTGGTCATGTTCATTGAAGAGAAATCTGAAAGCTTGTCCCCAGAGGTGCTGCTGGCACAAAATTCAGGAGACGCTTCTTCCTTGTGTGGAGCTGAGCTACGGGGCACATCCGAGCAAGGCCCAGGTAGCGCCGTAAGGAGGAACTCATGGTTTTGCACACGCTACCTCCACCCCATCTCCTCTGGCCCCCTGGTTCTTTTCCAGTGTTTTCTGCCTCAGTGAATGGCTCCACTGTCCATCCTGGCATATAAGTCAGGAACTAAAATGTCACCCTTCACCCTTAACGTCTCCATCACTTCCATTTCTAAATCCAAAACTACATCTTGTCATGTTTATCTCCTGAATTGCATTCAAAGGTCCAGGCATGTCTACTACCATCGCAGTCCAATTTTCCATCATCTCTCACTGGTTTCTTAATGCTCCCCCATATCCCTTCCTGCCCCTCCCACACCAAAGCTGAGACGTTCCATTCCTTCCAAATGGAAATCAAATCACGGATATCGCACACATCCACACACACAAGCACTTATTCTTAAAACCTTTTAACATTTTCCCTTTGGTATTAGGACAAAAGCAGGAGTTCCCGGCAAAGCCTACCAGGCTCTGCAGAGCCTACATACGTGCCTCCTCTTCAGACCCACCCTGACTTGTTCACCCTTCACTCAACGTCACACTGGCCTTTACTCAATTCCTGGAACACGCATGCTCCCTCATGCCCCAGGCCCTTTGTACTGGCTGCTCCATCTTTCTGGAATGCTCTCCTCTCACCTTGACCAGGTTCAAAAACCCATCTTTATCATTCAGAACTCCATTCGAGGGTCACTTCCTCAGCACATCCTCATCCCTCCTGAACAGGGCAGGTTACCCTTGACAGCCTCTCTATTAACATGTGCCTCTCATTTTTAGCACATACAATAAACAGCTTCTGTTTCAGTGTTTCACTGCGTGACTATCTGATGCATGGTTCTCGCTTACTACCCTGCAGGCTCCACAGGGCAGGCACTGAGTTTCTTCCTCATGGCTTAGATCAGTGCCTGGCGTGTGGCAGGTGCACAGTAAATGTTTGTTGAGTGGCTGAATGACTAATTGTGAATGAATGGATGAGCCCATGCCTTAATACTTGCCCCGGGGCCCACTTGATTGAAACTCCAGCACCCTGCACCGAAGAGCAGGGGAGACCATTCGTTTTATAAGGAAAGTGTTACTGGTCACCCAAACTGTCATAAAATAATCTCAGTAGAGCAACCAGTGCAGCCATAAGGGCAGTGAGTGAATGGGCCACATGGGCCTGCCCCCGAGTTGGCATTAGTTGAAAGTGCTCCCCAAGCAACTTAGCTAAGACCATTCAGTGAGGTTATGTGCATTGCTTTGTCCATTGGTACACTGGGGGATGTCTTCCAAGAATCATGATTTCCATTTCAGCACAGGTAGCATCTCTTCTGAGAAAATTACCAAATAGGCTTGGCGGCCTCTGCAGGCACCTGGTTGAAGATAGAGAAATGATGCCCACAAAATGGAAAAGGACCTCTTTTTCCTCGTTCACACTGCCAAATGGGCATGTAGCCTTTCAACTAAAACTCAAGTAACTCAGACAGAAGTAAGAAGAAGGGGTTGGTAGCAATGAAGCTGAGGATGCTCCTGAGGCCTGATGGGTACCAGTTTCTGAGCTCTTCCTGTCAGTCAGGCTCTGTGCAAAATACCCTCCAGGAATAATCCCATTTGATTCTCACAAATACCCTTCAGATGCGGGTACCGTTATCATCTCCCTTTGACTGACTGAGGAATGAGGGGGTTCAAAGAGGTTAAATGGCTTGGCCAAAGTCCACATCGAGGAAATCACAGCCCAGTGTGCAGCCCAGAGCCTCAGACTGGGGTCCATGTGACTTCAGCAGCATGTGACATTGCAGATTATAAACTGAGTAAACCGCCTCCCTACTGCCCCAGCTTTCCCACCGTCTAGCTTTGTCAGTCTTCCTACAGCAAACACAGGGAACAGAACCCACATCTGAATGGCAACTGTGTGCCTAGAAAATGGAATAAGCCCCACAACAGCCCTGTGGAGAGCAGTATTATCATCTAATTTTACAGATGAAGTAGCTGAGAACTGGGGAGGGTAAGCAGGTGCCTACAGCCACATAGTCAGTTAAGTGCCCATTCCAGCAGTTGAACCCAGGACTGGCTTTGGGACATCTGTTCACTTGATCCCTTCTGCCATATAACATGCCTTCTGCCTGTAGCCAGTATCCCTCTCAGTCCCAAGCAGAGGTTCCCAGGAACACTTCTGAAAAAGATATTACAGGACCAGAGACCCAGGTTGATGGAGAATCTGATGCCTGGTCTTTTTTAAACCAACCTGTTTTCTTTGCATTCCTGACAGGTGCTGATTGTAACAATTACTCTGTTCTATTTCCAGGGGCGCTGAAAACATTGAATCATTAAGCCAGCAATCACTTAGCAAAATAAAGACATTGTATTAAAATCACAGGTCGGATTTAAGTTAATGCTCTGTAATGTATCTGCCTATTCTGGGAGATCTGAAACCTTAACAGGATCTACCCCCAAAGCTGCTTTTCCTGCTCCCAGAGCAGGCTTATCCCACGACACAGCCTGGGAAATTCAGCTGATCACTACTGCTCAGAGTGAGATACTTCCAGCTTTCTGTAATACCCCTCCGTCCCTGAAGTTCTAGAAAGATATCAGGTTTCGTTGCAGAGCCCCCCTCAGTCCCCAGACACCTCAGAGCCTGAGGAGGCTCAGAATGACGGTTCTTCGAATGGGCTGAATGACATCTGCTGAGACAGGAACATAGTCAAAATATAACTGAGAAATTCCATCAGGGCTTCCCCGACAAAAGATTTCTTCCGTGATGACTTCAGTTACTCTCTCAGCATTTCTGATTAAAATATAATCACTTTAACACGGGTCCACGGGAGACAGGATTCTGGAAAAGAAATGACTCTTTCTGCGAAGAAATAAGTTTCAGAGTTTCAGAAGACACGATCCAGACCTAGATATGTGGTATCTGGGCAGGACCCCTCAACATGTAAAATCCTCAAACTCTCTGACACGCTGGACCCCAGACACACCCCATGATCAAGAAGGGGGTGCACGTGTCCACTGCAGGAACAGGAAGCAAACTAACCAACTGGCTTCTAAGCAACCCCCACTGAGAGGCTATGCTCTGGGAAGAAGGTAAGGGGCTGACAATCTCAGAACAGACAGACCCTCCGGAGTTCCTCTGTGACACCAGGGAAATAGGGAAATTCATCGAGGTTAAGAGGAATGTGACACCCTGTAAAATGTCCTGATTGGTATCACCTTTCCTGTTCCATCCAGTTTTTCTATAAAACTTCGAGATCCCAATCCCCAAGACAGACTGGTAGTCTCTGAGGGATTATCCTGCTGTGCCTCCTCTTTGTCTGGCAAAACAATAAAGCTGTTCTTTTCTGACTTTCCCAAAACTCTGCCTCTGAGTCTCAATCTGGTTTTCAGGGCACAGACGCTGGTTTTGCAGCAACACCATGAGGGCAGGAATCTTGCTTTAGAGCAGAGGCTGGCATTTAATAAATGCTTAATAAATATTTGTTGAATGACCAAGTAAGTGGAGACAACCCAAATATCCATCAACAGGGAATGACGAAATACATTAAGGCAGAGCAAGACTGAGGGACAAAGATCAACTGCAAAACACATGTTTTCACTTTCACTGCAAAATGAGAACCAAAGCCCCAGAAGTGTGTGTGTGTGTGTGTGTGTGTGTGTGTGTGTGTGTGTGTTCGTGGGTATGGCTAAGGATCTGGAAGAATATACATCAAACTATTAACAGTGTTACATCCAGGAAAGAAATGAGGGTTGAGGGAATGAATGTTTTCCACTATTTACTTTATACTCTTCTGTTGGGTGTAAATTTTTAGCAATCAATGTGTCTTGAGCTTGTAATAAAAAAGTATATCAACAATACAAAAAATGAAATCTGTGGCCTGAGATCTCAGCTGTACAAACTTTCAAGTTCTAGTTCTCTGAAATCATGGCATTCCTTGGCATCGTTCTGTCTCTCTGGAGCTCCTGGGATACCTGGTTAGAATGCCAGCCAGGCTTGGCTGTTGGCCACAGGGAGACAGGAGGGAAGGGGGCAGGGCACCCACCAGTCATTAAAAGAATGACACGGCAATTAGCACCAAGGTGGTGGAAGATTCAACTCCCAGTAAACCCTAAGCTTCAATACACGCTCACTGAAATACAACAGCATAGTAGATGGTACTTAAAGGCGCCAGGACAGTTTCAAGGCTGACCATACAAGGTCAAAGGGTGGGTATGGCCCAATTCCTGGGAATCCCACCCCCTTCCCCGAAGTAGTTGGAATAGTACTCCCACTTGCTGGCATGGGAAGTTACTGACATGTAAAAACTAGCAACACCGTGCCTCCTGGTCACTCTCTCTTCTGAGTGAGGCCACCCACACTCTGTCTATGGCGCGTGCATCTACTTTTACTTTAAACTGAGCGCCCAAGCCCCACACCTCGTGGCCTTTCTCTTGCCCTCTGAAACAGCCTGCACTCTGTCTATGGAGTGTGCATCTCTCTGAATAAATCTACCTTTACTCAACTGTGGCTCACTCTTGAATTCTTTCCTGCGCGAAGCCAAGGACCCACACTTGGTGGGGAGCGTCCCAGGGACTCAACTGAGACCTGGGACACAGCCACCCTCTCGCCCTGCATTTTTCCTGTGTCAACAGGACAAGGGTGATGTGTTGGTAGGGATGGAGGTTTACTAAACACGAGGCTGAGCCCTGGCCAACCTTTGTATGAAGCATCAGAAATCAATTTATCCACCTGATATAACTGGAAAAAGTCATGTAGGTTACCTGTCATTGGAATTTTGAGATAAAGCCTTGGGGTGAGTGATGTTACTGACAGTTCCACAGTGACCACATTCTATCCACTGGGTCGGGGCTTACTGTGATAAAGTCTTGTTCACCTGGGAGGCCCCGGGCAGCACACTGTAGCCAGGGCTAGGAAGGGTGTCAGGGGCAGTAACTGGTCCTCTGAAAGCTGTCCTACACCTCCTTTCCCTTCTTGTCCCTATTACATCTCCTCCACACCCTCCTAAGGGCTTCCTCCCCCGTCCCAGGGTTAGCACTGCTCTGCTCTTTTCTCTTCAGTAACCTTCTCCCAGATCAACCTCTTAGGTTCTTCTCCCCGTTCCAAGATTGGCTCTGGAATAAAATACTAGCTGGTTACTTCCTGACTATTCCAGATAAGCACTACGGTCCCCCTTTTTGTTTATTTGAAGAAGTCTATTGCCAAGCATGAGGGACAGACAGGGCATTATAAAAATATGCACTTAGAGGAATTACAAAACCACGAAGCAGCGGTTCCAAGTGAGGTACTTATCAGAACTAATTTAGAAGCTTACAAAAACCCCCATCCCTAAAGACTCCTAACACGATACATGATCACACAAAATTTTTCATGTACATTTAAACATTTTTTTCACATGGAATTGAGGTTACTGAAATCACTGGAAGGTTTTCTAAATTCACTGAAGTAGGAAGATGAAACGATACTGACAGTCCAACTAGCTGCATTCCAGTAATAACATAAGGAATCTGAAAAGGGCAGGAAATAAGTGGAGGCTACAAAGGAGAAAAAAAAAAAAAAAGCATGTTCCTTTTTATGCCTAAAATTAAGTTAAAATGTTTTTAAAAATATTCCAGAAAATATTCTAATTAAATATTAATTGTACCATCTGTTAGTGCATATTGGAAATATAGATCATTGGCTTTCCCTTAGAAACCCATAAATCAGCCTTTAATATTTAGAAAGAACAGGAAAAAAAGCAGATAATAAAGTTCTGCTCACCTGTCATTACAGAAAACCAAAATACCAAAGACATGAACACACAGGCCAAATGGGAGCCAAATGGAAAAGGCTATTAAATGGCAGGTGGAGGAACTTAACACAAGGGCAGCCAAGGACGGCCTCTGGAGGTTATGGTTGGAGGAAGTATCTCAAGGTCCTTCTTGTCTATATTCCCTGCAGACTTCTGCTGCAGCGCAGGCTGACAGCAGAGCTGTCCAGGAAGGAGAAGCAGAGCCAGGCTGATGCCCTAAACCAGACGTGGGGCGAGGATGCAAGATGGGATGGGGTCATGCAGGGACCGTGGTCTTACATCTGGCTAGATCCTGGGGAACCAGGAACAGGGAAAACTTGACAAGATCCCAGCTGGGAGAGGACATCACAGACTTCCGATGTCCTCCTTTCCTGCCGAACTACCAAAGTTTCTTTGATTTGCAAACAGAAGACCCACTCTAGCTAGATGGGAGCTTAGGAGGAGAGTAAAAAGGAATTCTTGGAAGGATACTGGAAGACCTCATAGACAGTGGTGTGGCTGAGAGCCTGAGGTCTTCTAAGTTTCTACGTCAGTATGCCTTGATCCTCGCCATACCATAATACCATCTGGAGTTAGCACCGCCTCCACAGGGTAAGAGTGCAGCCCCAACAAGACTGCTCTCTCTCCAGACACCAGCCACAAGCTCTGGGGTCCCCAGGCCACTTACAAATTCAGAAGTTTCTTATGAACCCTTCTGGTTTAATAACTCACTAGAATAATTCACAGAATTCAGGAGAGCGCTATGCTTACGATCGCAGTCTTATTACGAAGGACCAATCAGATGAGAAGACATCCAGGATGAGGTTGGGGAGGGTCTCATCACAGAGCTTTTGTGTCCTCCCCTGTGAGACCAGGGCACAGCCTCCTTCCAGCACATCTGTGTTCACCAACCAGAAAGCTGTTCCAAGCCTGAGTGTCCAGAGTTTTTGTTGGGGTTACATTTGGTAGGCATAATTGGTTGAATCATCAGTCACATGACTGAACTTGATCTTCAACCCCCTCCCTCCACCAGAGTTCGCAATGGTATCTCCTGGCTCAATGCCCAACCCTCTAATTACAGGGTTGAGATTTCAGGTCAAGTTAAAGTCGTTTCAGGTTGCCTGGAGTCATTTTAGCATAAACTCAAGTGTGGTCCACTTGGCCACCATGAATAACAAAGACATTCCTGTCACTTGGGGTACTCCAAGAGTTTAGAAGCTCCCTCCCAGGAACCAAGGATAAAGGCCCAATTCTCTATCACACAACATCCCCTCCAGGCCCTGGTTCTGGGGTTGCATTTGTTTTCTCAAAAGAACAAATCTAATTGGTCCAGCTTGGATCCAGAATCCACTCTTATAATAAACCAGAGACTCAAGGGGCAGAAATCAAACTGCTAGGGTAAACTGCTACAAGATTTGAGAAAGGAGGGGACAGGCAGACCCCCTCTCCTTATAAGCATCTACCAGACCCTGATTAATAACACCTAATCAATAGTCCAGCAGCCTGGAACCAGGAGACCTAGGTTCTAGCCCCAATTATTCCCTTCAAAAAAGATAACTTATATATTATTAATGGAAGAATTGAATATATTCTTAGAATACGGTCAGAGTTGAAATAAGCATTATAAAATCTGCCAGAAATATGATAGAGAAGACTGTGGAGGGTAGGACTTTGCATGAGACAGTGTATTTCATCAAAATGACAACATTTTCTTCAAGTAATTGAAGCCTTCTTCAATCTTGCTATAGGAGTAGCAAGAATGTATTGATTACATGAAGTTCAGAAATTTTATTAGATCCTCAACTCTATAAAGTAATGTAGGAAAATTTATATTAAGGAAACACCCATCACTCTGAAGATTCTAAATCCAAAAACAGCTGAGGATAAAGAAAAAAGATTGTATATGTTTGAACTACTGAAACTAATTTGTGAGAATGCATTTTAAAAAAAAGAAACCTGAAACTATGAAATGACATTGTCTTGCCTGAATACACAGAGGCACGTTAATATCACAAGAGACTGGAAAAATCCTACCAAAGGGCTAATAACTAAAGCAGAAGGTTCTTTATGCTTTGACTCATGTTAATCATTTATCCCACAGAAACCCTATGCATAGTCAGCTCATAAAATGAGTTGATAAGAAGACAATATTTTCCTTTTAGAAACAATTGGACAAAGAACACTTGGATGTGCAGAATCTTGTTACGTTTATGACGCATCTTCCCTTTTCCAATTTGTAAAGCCCACGTGGAAATAAAGACTGATGCCCAAACAAGACCCCAAGAGCCCCTGGGCCTTTGCACTGGCTTACCTAACTTGACCTGTATGACCCCTATCAGACTTAGGAAACAAGTGGGATTTGGGCAACTTCCTCTCCAATACTATATTTATAGATGACCTACACTTTGCCCCTCATTTTAATTCTGAGGAGTAAATATCAGGTTTCTCTTCTTACAACTTCAGTGGCTTATTGGCTGGTCAAGAGGTTGGCCAGGTGGGAGAGCTAAGGCGTGAGGACCTGAGCAGATAAGAAATCCCAGCCGTGATACGGATGGGAGCAAGGCACTGTTCCCAGTTTGGCCTCAGGCAGCATGACATAGCTGGTGGGATTTATCTTCAAACTGATACAGTCATATCACCTGTTCTTCTTTGCAGACAGGCTGGTTCTAACCTGTGCATTCACACAGAAAGCAAGACACACGTAGGGGCAAAGCAAAGCAACCGCAAAGACCCAGAAGGTTGGTGGGTTCTGCTGTTGGTCAGATCCCCAAGCCCGCTGTATCTTGGCCGTGTGACTTAATCAAAAGGATAGTTTAGCCCAATGACTGGTAATTCATGGCCACACACGTTAGTGGGGAAAAGGTGTCATTTTAAAGAGTTCGTGAACACACGTGGCAACAAGCAGCACCATTGTGTTTATCGAGCTCCCAGAAGAAATAAAACGTGACCAGATTTGTGTAAGCCTGTAGGTGCTGCTAAGACTAACTAGAAATTCTTTTTGAAAACCTGCTTTGAAAGTACCCCTCCAGTTATCCGTAGCATGTTGTCACTGTGTCTGTTCTCAATGCACAGGTACTGAAAGGACAACTTCTGTAGAGTAGACAGTTGGGCTCCACCCTCGAGGAGTTTCCATCTGGTAAGAAAGTGGAAGAATAGAAATGATGAGCCGCACTGCAGGTCTCACATATACATGTGATTGGCAGTTATCCAAGTAAGAGAATGGTAAACCCCAGTAAGAGAAGCCCAGATGATATGCCCCAGTAAACCAGAAGATGGAGAGAGATTTGCAGCTGCTGAAAATCAAAGAAGACTTCCTGGAGAAAGCAACCTTTGACCTTGTCTTTAAGAAAGGTAATTTCACGTTGCTCCTTGGGGACGAGGGAGTCGGAGCTTAGACAGAACATAGCATTGACTCTTGGGATCTGTATGCATTTCACAGAGCATGGACTTGTTGGAGACTAAAGACAGGTGCGAATGTTGATGGTTTCTTTGCTTTTCCCCTTAGTCACTGAGGGTCATGTCCACCCATGAGATCAACGTGTGACCCTGGCACTCCCAGCCTACGGCTACAAGTGAGGGTCACAGGAAGCGCATCAGCCCAGGTGTCCCTAGCTCTTCCTCCACGTGCATAATGCAGGCCCTCCAGCTCCTTGAGAAATGCATGTGTATGTTCACACACGCGCGCGCGCGCACACGCATATACACACCCCTACTGTGAAGTGTCATCAAGGAGTCTTCACGTATCTCACAGTAGTTCATGCCCTCTCCTGTCCTGCCGCTGCAGCCAGTGTCCACAGTGCTGATGCTAATTCTGGAGTCAGGGGGGCTGTCACTCCATTCTGCTGATGTCACCAGCCCTCGCGGGCCGGGGCAGGCTGCCTTCCCTGCTCTGAAGCCATGCGGTCCTCCACGTATAGACTAGGGGGGCATCCTCTCCTCCTCACATGTTGTCACAACTCCCACCCAAAGCCACGCCATGAGCTCTCTCATCACTTCATTCTTTCCCCACAGCCTTTCTCTCCATGAGACTCAGTCGGTATGTCAGCTCAGTCCCACCAAAGTCAGAGACTCACTCCAGCCCAATCTTGTTTTCTCCATACAAAACCTTCTCTTCAGTTAAACACACTCAGGCAAATGGCCTCCTGGGGACAGTTTGTTGGAAGGTGAATTATAGAGAAACACCTCCAGGCCCTAGACTCCAGGGGAAGAGTGGGCAAACCCCAGCCTAACCTTCGCAGTCCAGGTCAGAAACGCCCTGGTCCTGAGTGAATCTCACTGGCGAGGTTTGGGGAGGTGGCTGAGCACTGATACTTATTTATCAGAATGTCTTCGGATGATGGGAACGTGCACCTACGGCCAAGCACCACTGCCTACGTGCTCCCTACTGCCAGGGGGACGTCAGCATCTTTTATCATCTCAAGTCCTCTGGAAAGAGAAAAAAATATCATGAAAATACCAAGGACTGTTTTCAAACCAACTGGCCATTGTGTTAAACTATTAAACGTGAGCTCAAGACGAGCAGGGTTTGCGTCCCAATAGCTCCAATCTTTTGAACCAGGTACCAAGAGAATCTGCAATTCTCCTAGGATGCTGGCCACGGTTTTGGCATTGCTTTACCCATTGATTCATCCACAATGAAAAAACTGAAAAAGCAGACGCATCTCAACCGACTTTAGCTGGGGGACCCGCGTGGTAAAGACCAAACTGAACCAAGAACCAGAAGACCATTCGAGCTTTAATGTACCCTCAGGGCAGAATTCTTTCTCCCCGCTATTCATATTCTAGCAAGTGGCCATCAGTCTTCCCACTACCCCCTAGGCCACCGCTCCCACACAGCTTCTGTAGATGCAGTTACCAGGTTCCTTTAGCATCCATCCATCTCCAGGAGGGCTGACGAGAGCTTCCTTGGTGTGCCCTGATAAGGACTTCCCTCGCACACACATTCACAGACTCCCGGTCATCTTCACAATGGGGAAGAGGAAGAAAGCAGCCCCATCTGGCTATTTTGAATGCTTACATTTTAAAATATTTTACAAGAAATTGTATTTTTAAACAGCACTCAGCAGTGTTTTTTAAATCTTACAATCTATTGTTCAATTTTTTACAAAAATGCCAACAAAGCATCATCTAGCTCCAAACGGCTCAAAGAGCATTAGAAGCGGATCTTGTTCTTTTAACCTTCCTGTAAGTATGTTTCTATTACTGCTCAAATCTATGTTAATATCATAATGGCTCTGTGCCGCCAGCTAATGTGATGTATTATAAAGTATGAAGAACTGAGTAATTTCCAGATTATGGGACTCAAATCTATTCTTAATGGGCACCTAAACGTGTATTTATGTATTACTTCACAATAAATCACAGAAATGACCCAGAAGTTTTTAAGCACATATTTGAAAACTCTTTAAAAGCTCCAGAAACCTCAATAAATCTCACTGTACAAATTAATACATAATGTTTCATCTGACTCATACAAAAAAATGTATTTTAAATGCCTATGAGAAAAAAAAACTCTGTGAGTCACCTTTGAGTTCATTTGTCAAATGGAGAAAAGGGAAAAAAAAGATGTGCCATATTACTGAAAAATCTATTGATTTAATTTTACTTCTCATAAATGAGATATTTTATACCAAAAGGAGACTGCATTGAGGAGAAAATTTGAGTTAATTATCCAGATAATTTCAATTAACAGCCATTTGAAATATTTAGATTACTAGATCCAACCTGAGTGGGATGGTTTGAATTACTTGGATAACATAATCGCATCAGCTGTCTTTGAGTGTCTTTGTCACCGTCTGCATTAGGATGGCTCCAGCTCTTGGCACAACCAGTTGTGGCCGTAAGATTTTGGTGTTTTCTTAACTCTCTATTCAAAAACGTCTAGACTGCTTTTTCTTTCACGGAAAGAACAAAACTGATTCTGCTGACTGAAAACTAGAAATTGTCCTACAGACACTGCCTGTAATGAATTGCAGCTCATTAGCTGCAAATGGGCTTTTTCGGTGGCGTGGATTCCCCCCTGCCCCGGGCCTGTTCCTGCTCAGCGCGGGACACTGGCAAGGCAAGCCTGCTTCACCCCGTGCTCACACCAGCAGAAGAACCTCAGCTCCACGTCTGGATAGTCTCCGCTGACCCCTAATACCACCCTCCCCCCTCCTCATCCCACACTGTCTCCTGGAAGCTCCCCAGGGACCACGCCCACTGGACTTGCACCTGGTTCTACCCTGAGAGGCACTGCCAGGAAACAGAGGGAGGAAGGAAAGGGCAGGTGGGGTATCCATGCACCTTGGCCTTTTTTGGTCTCTGCAGTTTGGCCGGGTCCCCTCCACCAAAGGCCGTGGCTCCTGTTGGGAAGTCCTTTCCCCCCTCTCCTCCAGCTTCAGCAACACCTTCTGGCTTCTAGCAATTGCCCCCTCAAGCCACGGGGCGGTAGGAACATCCCCAGGGTCCGGCACTATCCCTCGGTGTTTTCTCTTAACCCTGCCCACACCTTTATAAAGAGCCTCTGTGTTAGTTAATTTTATGTGTCAACTGGACTGGGCCATAATATGCCCAGACATCTGATCAAATGGTACTTCTGGGTATGTCTGTGACAGTGTTTACAGAGGAGATGAGCACTTGGATTGGTAGGGTGCGTAAAGTGAATCACACTCCCCAGTGTAGGTGGGCACCATTCAGTCCACTCAGGGCTTGAATAGAACAAAGAGCTGGAGGAAGGCTGGATCTGCCCTCCCTCTGCCGGACTGCAGAGCTGGGCCGCCCATCTTCTCCTGTTCCCAGTGCTCCTGGTTCTCAGACCTTCACACCTGGACTGGAATCTACCCTATCGGCCCCAGAGCTCTCAGGTCTTTGAACTACACCACTGGCTGCCCTGGGTCTCCAGGCTGAAGACGGCAGACTGTGGAACTTCTCAGCCTCCCCAATCACATGAGCCAATACCTTACAAAAATGTGACCTTGTTTGGAAATAGGGTCTTTGCAGATATAATTAGTTAAGATGAGTTCACACTGCATTTGGGTGGACCCTAATCTAATGACCGGCGTCCTCATAAGAAGGGAAAACACAGACATCCACACATGTGAAGACAGAGGCAGAAATCGGGGTGTGGCAGCTGCCAGCCAAGGGACACCAAGGGCTGCTGGCAACCACCGGGAGCTAGGATCAGACAAGGAAGGACTCTTCCCCCCCAGAGCCTCCAGAGGAAGCATGATCCTGCCGACACATTGACTTTGAACTTCTAGATGTGAGAACGTGACAGAACAAACGTCTGTTGTTCTAAGCCACCTGGTTTGTGGCACTCTGTGCTGGAAGCCCTAGGAAATGAACACGGGGGTGAGCATGCTCCCACCACGTGAGCTTGCGGGCATCTCTCAGGACGGGATGCTCTCACCAGGTCTGACCGACGACATTTCAGCCATTTCAGCAGGTACCCTGGATTGGTAACTCTTACATTTTGACAGTTGTGTCTTCTCGCTGTGTGTCCCCCCCCAAAGCTTCCATCTTTCTCTTTCTTCACTCTCAGTCTCTCATGCCTCCCTCCTCTCCACCCAAGACCCTCTTCTCACCTCCTGGGAGAGGACAAACAGGAGTCACAAGAGTGCCATGAAAGAGAAGCCACCACACCCAGGCAGGGTCCAGGTTCCCTCAGGCCACAGACAGCAGCTCCTGCCAAGTGTCACCACCCATGTCACGCGTGCCTCCAGCCACCACCCTCCCAACATGTTGGCCAAGCAAGGACTGTGACACCTTAGCGCGATGTCTACTGTTCTCCTGAACTGTCACCTTTCCCCACTGAAGCAGGGGCAGGAATGTGCCAGGGAAGAGAGCAACCAGCCTGAAATTACTCGGCTTTTCTTTTCCTAAATCCTGGGCCCACCAGGTTGGATGGAGCTTGAGGAATGGGCAGAGGGGTCCCAGAGGAGCAGCAGGATGAGGCAGTGAGGGTCTTCCCATTGAAGAAGAGATCCCCCGAGATGGGGAAGAGTGTGTCAGGGACTGGTGCCCCCCAAGAGAGACAGCCAGACCCAGGGAGGACCCTGAAGGGGAGGACCAGAGGCACCGAGGGTCCCAGCCTCCCCGCAACTCCACGCCCCAGCATGGCCTGAGTGATGACCAGGTCAGCAGGGAGACTGAGGGTGGTTAGAGACCCCTTCCCTTTCCTGGGTCTGGTCACAACCCTGGGAGTGGAGGGAATCCCAAAATTACTAGAATGGGATTCCTCCAGCCTGGAGGTATGAACACTTATGAGGTAGCATGAGTTTAGATTTGAATTTTTTTTAAGTTATATTTCTTGTGCACCTGAGTTTATGGCCTAATCAGCACGGTCTCCCTTTTCATTTTGTTGAGATGGCTGAAGAACAGGTAAACTCCATAATTAAAGTAACAGCAAGCCAATACATACATGAGAGGAATGTGGGCATTTGCTGACAAGAGGGCATGTTCTAGAATGTTCCTAGGGGTTCTCTCCTTAACAGCCCTAAATCAGAAACTCCCCAATGCCTGCAGACAGTAAAATGGATACGTAAACTGTGGTGTGTGTGCACAGTGACACGGTGCCTGCAGTGAGAATGGGCAGATTACAACCACACGCGACGTGGACAAGTCACACAAGCAAAATGTTGAGTGAAAAAAAGCCACGTGATCCCATTCATGTAAACTGTCAAAACAGGCCAACACATCTACACTGTTAGAAGGTAGGGGCGCAGCTGTCCTGGGGAGGGACAGGGACTATAAAGGGACTTCTAGGACGATGATTGAAGCTCATGAGAATTCCCTGAGCTGAGTGCTTACGATTTGGGTACTTTTCTGTATATATATTATCCTTCAGTATCAAAAAAAAGGTAAGGTAAGGAGAGCATTTCCGACCAGAATGGACAAAGATAAAGATGGAGACAGAAAAAGAAACACACTGGGACAGATGGAGGCAGACAGGGACAGGCAGGGACCATTGCTGATGGACATCCTCCTCCCCGAAGGCTTGTGCTATGTGGGTGTCACTGGGACACTAAATACGTTGGCTTGGGGTAGGGGAGCTTGGGGCCAAAAGATAGGATGTTTGAAACTATAAGATCTGGGCTGACATTCCGACTATCTGCAGAAGAAGTTCGGCACATAAATGGCAACAACCCGCAGACGTAGCTCCCAGCCTCCCCTTTCCTGTGAACGACGCTGCTGAAAGTTCTGAATTCTGTAATGAGCAGAGCTGTGCAAACTCTCATAAACACCCAGCGCACGAGGAAAGGATTTCTGTATCCAGAGACAAACATTTGCAATGGTTCATACCTGAGTACAATAAAATATACAGCTTGCCGTGTTTCTTGGAGGGGAAATGACACTTACTCATAAGCCACAGCAATTTAATGACTGTTATAAACTGCTAAATAATTTTTTCCCCAAAAAACCGTAATACTGCTGGAACCACGTAGAGGCACATAAAACCGCGTGGAGGATAGTCCCATTTTGGAAACTGGGCTACTGGGTGCCTTGTCTCCCACTCCTGATGTGCTGATCAGCATCCCAGCCAGCCCTCTCCATGCCACAAACGGTCCCCAAACTTCCTAACAAAGACCCTAATGGCGAGCTTTTCTGATGGCCCGAGAAATGTTATTTTAGCTGGGCACCTACAAGTCTCTGGAGAATAGAGCCATGAATCATTAATTGCTGGCATTAATGTACACCAAAAAAGTATATATTTGGACACGACCTCATTACTTCTTAAGCATTTTTCCACTTGATTTATTACTCTCCCTTATATGAATGCATGTTCATAATCTGCATTACCAGTCCTCTAATGATGCCACGTCAGATCCAAATGCCACCTCATTATTTCTGACACTCACAGAACCCACTACAGTAAACGCCAATTATAGCTGGAGAAATTCCAGAAGACCTCGCCTGCTACCACCGCTAATAAGCATCCGCGTCATTATACTCGCAGGCAGCCCCACACAATGGACATCTGTGTCTACCCAGCCTGGGCAGTGGGCCCTCCTGTGCACAGGAGTAAGGAGATCCAGCACGGGAGAGCCGGCTGTCGGAAACCATTCCGAATCACCCTGGCAAAAAGCCGTGGGATTCATCAGTACCCTGATGACCGGAGTGCTGTGTTTTACTCTGACAGACACAGGAATCAAGTTTCAGAGAGCGCTTCATTGACTAAGTCACCTTGGCTGGGCTGGGACCACGTGTGTGGATCTGGCGGAGAGGTGGCTAGAAAAGAAGTTTGCCTAAGATCTGCAAGGTGAAGGGAGAGCAGCACTTTTGTTTTTGGAAGGTCTTCATGGTTACACAAGGGGAAACTGGATGTAGGGCAGGTTTCAGCCTGCCCCCCTCTTCCCCTCGAAGTGTGCCCAGCTCTTCCTCCCAAACGCCACCCTGCTGACCGACAGCACATCCAGGCCCACCTCAGACAGACAGAAGAGACTTCCACACACTTCCCCCTCCTGCAGTGGGACCAATGTGGCAGCTTCCCAGTCTTACCTGTAAGCTCTAACTCAGCACTTCTGGGTTAGTGCTTCTGGGTGGCTGGTTAATGACTTTTCTCTAAGCTTCTAACTCTCCTCTCTGGATTCTCCTTCCAGTTTGAAGGTCTGGCCTGATCTTGAAAGGGTCCTAATGGACTCCTGGTTAGTGGGACCAATGGAGGCACCTAATGGGAATTCATCCTTTCAACAAATATCTATCGAGAATCTTCCAGGACTGGAGCATTAGGGTACAGCGGGGGGAAGACGGTCAATCCCTGTCCTCCTGAGCCTGTCCCCCTCGTAAGAAGATATGAACTGTCATTTCCTGGGCGCTTACAACGTCACAGGCAGTAGCCTATGTGCTTTACAAGAAGGATTTCATCCAATCCTCACAAGCGCAAGTTTATAATGTAGATACCATCATTGCTGCCATTTTACAGACAAGGAAACTGAGGCTTACCGAGATTAAGAAACTTGCATGCCACTAGCTCCAGAATGCAAATGCTGATCCATTCCACTAGTCAGTTTCCTTGAGCAGGAAGACCACCTTCCCCTCTCCCCACCTCCAAAACCAACCAACCAAAAAAACTAAACAACCAGGCAAAGTCCCAGGGTACCAGGCACACACAGCCGGGCTAAGCAGGTGCCTGAGCTAACTTCTTGTCCAGCATCCAGAGCATTTAAGTCACTCCCACCGAGGAAAACAGTAATCCCGGAACAATGCTACTTTGGCATCTGAAGGAAGCCTGACTAGGGGACAGTGAGTACCAGGGCAAGGCCACCTGCTGGCCAGAGACACAGCCTGACAGCCAAGCAGGCCCAGGATTGGAGAAGATTTTTTTTTTAATGCATAGAGATACTGAGCTACAACAAGCTCAAGACGTACTACTGGGTCTTTTCTCCATTCTTGAGTACAGGAGTGGTAGTATGAGCACAGAAACAACTGTGAGAAGGATGCCCAACTCTCAGTGGTGTTTTCTCTGTGATGGAGAGAGGGGTGGAGATTCCAGAGAATTCTCATGCAGCAAGTCAGACATTTCATAACATGTAATTTTTTTTTTTAACAGTGAGGATATATACTATTTTTTAAGGATAGATACCTTTGTAAGTAGAGACGTAAATAATTGATTCAATTAGAAGGTGGTATCTCAGCAAGCACCATCTGGGCCCAGATGTGACCCCCTGTCCCCTCCCTTTGCCTCCATATACGTTCAGAGAACAGCACTGAATTAGCGATTGCGCCACGTAATAAAGTCCAAGTTCACGTACAATTGATCTTGCTTTAGACCTCTTTCCCAATTCAAATCAAGGCCAAACCGTTAATCATTCCAGCAGAGCCCAGAAAACTGCACACACTGATCTTTGAATTTTATCACCTTCTGCTCAAGGAATATTGAACCCAAAAAACTTGACAGTGATTTCATTACAACTTAAGAATACCATGTTTGACTTTTTTTGTGGTCCTGTCACAAAACAAGCAGTAAACACGTGCTATTCAAACCAGTGTACTAATGAAAAGGACAGGTTTGAGTTTGCCAGTATTCTCCTTGGATTGATTTTTTCCTTTTTATGTCAAGGAAAATAATGCAAAAACTGAACTGAAATTTTGCAAAGAGACAAGTTTTCTTCTTTGACAGCATCAGTAAGAGCCAGGAGTCTAACCACATAGTTTGGCCTCATGAGAATTAGTCTTTTTGAAGTCAATAAGAAATTCCAATTCTTAAGGATTTCCAGTTCCACTGTATATTTTGGAGTGGCAACAAGAACTGATTTCAATAGTAATTTCATTTTTTAGTGAATAAAAGTGTTCAAAAGGCACGAGACTCAGTCGAGTCACACTGGACTATTCGTGTCTTCCCAACCACTGGACATTTGCATCTCCCTTCCTTTGCCCTCTGTCCCTCAACTCCCCACCCCTTCAATCCCACTCATCACCAACCCCAGGTGGACTGTCACTCTGGACCTCTGGCTCCTCTTAGTTAGAATCAATCAGCAAATTTTCCCTAATGCAACAATTTCACATAGTTTGCATACTCTGAACTTCCGTTAGTAAGGGCTCCTTGTAGCCAGAGACTGTTTCTATTGCCTTTGGCCTCTGTGCCCAGCCTGGCGCCCAACCCAGAGCATATATTCAATGCTTGACACTAACAAACAAATGAGATGATACCTCAGATTCAATGTCCAGCCTTGCCCCACTGGCTGCTTCATGCTCAACAGTCATCAACTTCTCTGGAGCCACTATTTCCTCATCTGTAACATGGAGAGAAAAAGTAACCATGATCACCACACTACAGGACAGAACTGCAGAAAGATTCAAAGCGATGGAGCATGGGAAGGCAGTTTGTAAGGTGTAAACTAACACATACATCATGGGACTATTCAGTGCTCAATTCAAAACCAGTCTGAATTCCATCTAAGGGAAGAAAAAGCATGGTTTTCCAATCTTAATTCTAAATTCTTTCCAACTTATTCAAGCCCAAATAAAGAATCCACTTACATTTATTAATATATAGCTCCTACACGTGAATTTGAAATCTTAACAGACTATCTGTTGGATCCTGACTGCCTTAGCTTGCAAAATTTTCCCCAGTTGGTCTCAGCGTACGTGTGTGTGTGTGTGTGTGTGTGTGTGTGTGTGTGTGTGTGTGTATTATATATATATATAGGGCATTTTGCTGGAAAGCTAAAAATAAATGAAAAAATAGAAATCATGTTTTCTTCAACAAGATTATTTTTTCAAAATGATATAATGTGTTCTATTTTTTCTTATTCAGAAGCTGCCTCGGGAAACTGTATCTTAACACCCCTACAGAATTTGTAACAGATCCACTTTGAGTTAATTTTCTAGAACATTTCCACTCCATTTTCCAGTTTTCTCCTCTATTTACTACTTTCAACCAAAAAGCAAAAAACATGCCTTTTATAGACTTAATTATCCCTGAAGCTAAAAGTAATCTGAGCTCTTTTTCTGATGCAAAGGCGAAAATTTTAAAAGCAATGACGACTTAAAGCAGATGGGCTGCTTATGGGGAAACACGAACCAAAATTATGCAGCCTTCTTTATACATCTTCTCCAGGCAAAATAACTCCAGGTTCTTTAGCACATTATTAAAGTTATAAATGAATCCAGCTTGAGGGCTTGGCAAAGAAATAACACCCACAGAGAGAGAGGGAGTCGGGGGAAGGATGAAATCAGGAGGGAGAAGGGTGAGGTGAGCGGAAATGCTGATTTTAGGCAGGTGGCAGGATTCTCAGGTACAGCCTCCTGCCACCTCCAGTGGGAATCACCTCCGCTGAGTTTATCCTAAATTCTTCCTCCTGGTTTTGAATAAGGATGGAGAGTAGACAAAGCAGCATTCAGTGTGAGAGCTGGAAGGCCGTGGGCTGGCATTAGGAATAAGAGGTCTGCCTCCTGACCTCTGGTTTCTATGCTGGACTTAGCCATTCCTCCATTTTGGACGTGACCCTGTGTCCTTCCGGTGAGCAGTTCTAGTGAATGCAGCTCCCCCAGGGGAGAGCTGTGTGTCCGATGGGAATTACAGCAAGGGTACTCGCCAGGGGCTGCTCGCACATCCAGGTGATGGGGGAGACGAGGGTTCAACAAGGTGTTACATACTCTATTCTTTACTGCCGGTACTTGAGTATTTGCAAATAAGCTATCTTGTCCCCCTCTTTTTAGTGAAATAAATGAACCACTGGTCACAAACCTAAATTACAGATGGCGCAGAATCTACTAATTATTCTTAGTAAACAGGTTGTCGATGTTTAGACTTTCTACTTAACAACACTTACTTATATTCTCAGTCCTTTACAATTTCCCAGAACATTTAGGAAATTTCCAGGCATACAGGAAAAAAGATTATAGTCCATATAATTTATATTTTAGCTATTAAAATTTATGCTCTAATTCCAAGATTTCTGGAAACTATTATTAAAAACTAACCATTTACTAAGGCAAGGAAAAAACAGCCTAGAGCCAGGGTACCAGTATCCCCAGACCTCACTCTGTGCCGTGAGCAAGTCATCTCCCCTCCCCAAGCCTCCATGTCTCTATAGGTAGAAGTTGAAGTTTGGTTAGATCTAGGGCATAAATCAGCTTCACCCTAAATACATCAAACTCGGTGCTGTATTGAAAGGATCGTGAGGCTGCATCTAAGCCTGGTGGGAAAAAAGTGCAGAGATCAGTTAACAATGTCTGAAATCAACAACAACAAAAAAAGTTGGATGGTGCAGGAGCCCTGCCCCGGAGATGACTGCTAAGATCTCTTCAAGGTCTGAAACCCATGCAGAATATGAGCTCTATGTCCCTTAAGGTCATCTACTCCAGAACCCCAGGCACCATCCCCTCTGGAGCATGGAACGGGGGGAAGGGATGCTCATCTTAAGAAGAGACACCAGGTCGCCTCTGGCCACGAGGAGTTCTGAGAGAGAAAGTCCAGAGATGGGGCCAGGAGAACAAGTGAGCATGGCCCTTGCAGGGGATCAGAATATGGAGCCCCCAAATACACTATTTTGGTGTAAGCATTTTTTTTTGAGCTGGAGACAATCGAGAAAAAGCAAATGCCAAAAGTGCTCTCTGCTCTCCCCACATTTGCCTTAAGAACAGACTCAGAATTTTAATCAACCGCGAGAACTCTAGACTCATCAGCCCAGAGGTGGCACCCAGGGGAACCTACCTAACAAGCCTTATTAACATAGCCCTTATCTGTGAGTTCTCCCCACATATTTGCCTTCCCACAGTTCGTTGCCCTTGGAAGCCTAAAGCCCTTTTCCTGTGTCTTGTCACTTCTCTACTCGTTTATCGTTCTTTGCTCAGATGCTGACTATATAAGCCCAAGTTCTAACCACTCCTCTGAGCTTCTGTCCCTGAGTTTCCCCCGTGTGCAAGCACACTGCACGTGCTATGAGCTCTGGTTTTCTCTTGTTTATCTGTCTTTTGTCAGCTTAATTTCCAGTGTCCCAGCCAGAGAATCTAGGAAGCTGGAGAGAAAAGTTTTTTTCCTCCTCTACAGCCCTCAAAAGGAGGCTTCCTATTTGTGGAGCTGGCTGGTGCTCTCTGAAGCCGCTCTGAAGTCATAAAACCCCCCACTCCTGGGCTCTCCACGTGCCTGGAGCCGACTGGTGCCCTTAACCCCCACTCCCCACTTCAGGACCCTCTGCACACCTACATTTCTGCAAGATAAAAGCATCTTCCCTTGATGTGTGTTTACCCTAGCAAAACTAACCCCCTCCCCTCCAGGAACCGGCACATCCTGCCCTCATCAGAGTTGTGAATCCTATTACTCAGAGGAGTCCCTGATGAGTCTGACAAGCAGTCAGGTACCTGTGCACGAACTGATCATGCAGCACCCCCTACTCCTTGTGTTCACAGCCCATTCCCCCCAGTAAAAGACCCTAAGTGTTCGTCCTCAGTGCTCACACAGGCACCTCTTGTCTGTGTGACCCGCTATTGTCTGTGACAGTGCACCCAATAAACTCCTTTCCTATTCTCACTTTTTGTCTTTGGTAAACTTTTTTACCACCCATGACACCAGCCCTCCACGTCTTCCAACACTATTCAGGATCGAGAGCTCTGTTTCCTTCATAAGAAGCTGCACACCACCCTACATCCAGGTTCTGCCGTTTGTCCCGGCCCCTCCCCAGACTTATTGAATCTGGATCTTTGGGAGTGAGGCCCAGGAATCCGTGGTTCAATAAGCCTTCCAGGTGATTCTGGTCCACCCTCAAGTCTGAGAGGCGCTGTTCTCATGGACTCCAGGCCTGCTGGCTCCTCCCCCTTGACCTGATTGGAGGATGTCAAGATACAGCCAAGCCCAAACCTTCAGTCTCCCATTAGCTATAAAATTAACAGTGAGCAGTGCTGGCTGGGTCTGCTCCCGTGTCTCTCTGTCCTCGTTTCTTGATTCTGAATTGCCTGTCTGTGCACCCAGCAAAGCAACGTCTGATTGAGCCATGCAACCAGAAAGCGACAGAAAGCCTCCTCCTAAATCTTGTCACCCTTGGGAACGTCCAAGCCCAGGCACTCAAACTTCACCAGGGGAGCTTGACAAAAATACAGATTGGCTGGGTCCCATTCCCAGAGAGTGTGATCCAGTTTAAGAATCTGCAGTTTGAACCAGTTCTGAGGTTCCTGGGGAGCAGGTGGTAGAGGGACCTCTCTCGGGAAAACCCATCACTTGGTGATCTGTCACATGGAAATGCTGGGAGCAACATGTCCCCATCCTCCCTGAAATGAGCTGATAGTTCCTCCTGATTTGTATCTGATGACATCCATCAAACATGTTAATGCCACGAATGAATGACTTTTAAGCAATTTGTGTAGGTGGCTGCCCATGTAATCAGTCTTAATTCACAAACACTGCTGAGTGCCCACACAGGCTAATAATGTGCCCAAACTCACACATAAACCTCTCAAATGGAAATTAAGCAGGTATATAAGACTCTGGTGGGCATTACTCAACATCCCAAGGGGTAGCATTAGGTTAACAGGATTGAAGCTGAAAAATGAAATGGACCATCAGGAAAGCACCTGCTTAGAGCCACACCTGACTTCAAAGCCAGTGCAGGGACCTGGGATAGAAACCCCTCTCCTCTCTGAGGCAGGTGTGCAGTGGACCTGGAGACCCTCTCGAGGTCTGAAGTCACTTTGAAAAGGAGGATAGTGGAACAGAAAGAACTCCCATCTCCACTGCTCAGCAAAGAG
Source organism: Camelus ferus (assembly GCF_009834535.1). Taxonomy (NCBI): domain Eukaryota; kingdom Metazoa; phylum Chordata; class Mammalia; order Artiodactyla; family Camelidae; genus Camelus; species Camelus ferus. The sequence continues at coordinate 10,348,241 of NC_045706.1, forward strand.
CCTCAAACGCCAAGAGTGGCTGTTACTTGGGAAGACCAAACCCAGACGTTTCAGAGGTCTTCAGCTGTCTATCCAACATCCCTTCTTTGGGAGAACGTCCTTTCTCTACTGGATGTGGGAGCATTGCTTTCCTTGCCCCTATGTCAGCATTGGGAGCCGGTGGGCAGCCTGCTGGCTGCTGCTGACAATGACAGAGAGGCTCTGAGACCAGCTGGCCCAGGGTTTGGTGAGCACAGCTGGCTGCACGCTGAATGGTGCTCACTTAACAGCCTCAGATTCCAGGTACTGAGCTTCTCAAATCCCATTTGTCTCCACTGTCTTCAGACATACAAGCTAAAACTGGTTACAAAAATACAGGCTGAACCTTTATGCGCAAAGGGCTTGCCATGTCTGTCATCCCTCCTGCTCTCCCGCCATGGTCCCCTTTGACTTCAGGATGACTTGCTCCCTCTCGTCCTGCAGTGATGACACCGCCTCCATGCAGCCTTCCCTTTCCTCTATGAATGAAGCACTCAGTACCTCCTCTTAGATCAACTGGATATTTTCCTGCCCTGTAATCAGCTATTTAATGATGTCTCTCCCAATTGGTCAACAGCTCCTAGACAGCCGGGACCTCCTCTTAGTTACCTTGGTAACTGTTTCCTCCTCTTTCCCAGAGCCTAGCATAATGCTTACATATAGTAGGTACATAATACATGCATATTGCATGGAAATAAATGGAAACTCATTAATGAATATGGGAATAATGCACAAACTGCAGGATTTGGGCTCTGGGGTGCCCAGGAGGCTCAAACTAGGCATCACCAAGCAAGCAAAGGAAAGAGCTTCACACAGAAATTAGGCCTCACAGTCGGTACAGAGTGGGGAAAAAGTAAGTGCACACTCTCCATCACCAAGGCACGGAGTGTTCTGCAGAACTCATGCCTGCAAACAGCTGCTGGCAGAAGGAGAGCAGTGAGTTTTCCACTTACTATTTCTCACCACATCCATCTCCAAGGAGAGAATGGGAAGCTGATTTCTAGATAATTACATGAACTCAGATTATTCAACTGGCTCTGTGAAATTGGACTGAAAGGGGGAAAAAGTTTAAAGGGAATCACTAAGCATTAATATCCCAGGAAAATCACCCTAAAACTTCAGCCTAGCCTGAGAGAAATTTGCTGGATAGTAAAACCACAAGATCTTTACTGATTCATGAGTGGAAATGATCTCAGAGCCTGACGGGCATCAGAGTCATCTTGGAAGCTCGCTAAGTATGAGGTTCCTGCTTCGGCTGAATGGACAGGCCCAGACATCTGCATTTTAACAAGCACTTAGTGATCTGGTGCAGGTGACCAGTGAAATCAGCTTTGAGAAACACAGCTGGGGCGACACTCTCTGGAACTCCACCCGGGCACAGCTCTGTGGCATAAGCATTGCTGTGCCCAGGGTTTCAAACTAAGCAGGAGATGTGAGCAGGGGAGTCACTCACCTCCTGGCTCAAGCATGTGAACATTTGTTCAGGTAGAAACGCGAGGGTGGCGCTGTTGCCCTCATCAGAGGTGGAGAGGGCGAACCATCCCGGGGGCATTGTGAGGGTCGCTTCTAATGTGTCAACTTGGCGAGGTGACGGTCCCCAGCTAGTCGAACGCTCATCGAGATGTTGCCGTGGGATGTTTTGTAGATGTGATGAACATCTACAAGCAGGTAACTTTAAGTAAAGGAGGTCATCCTTGATAATATAGATGGACTTCATCCAATCAGCTAAAGGGACTTAACAGCAAAAACTGAGGTTTCCTGAGAAAGAAGAAACTCTGCCTCAAGACTGTAGCATCAGCCCCAGGCTGAGAATTTCCAGCCTGCCATACAAATTTGGGACTTGCCAGCCCCTCCAATCACATAAGTCAATTCCTAGAAATAAATCTCTCTCTGAATATACAGGTATGTAAACATATACATATATGGATGCTAATGTCTACATACATATGTGTACACACACGCACTTGCATGCATGCATTTACACACACGTGTTTACATACATACGTGTGTGTGTGCGTCATATACATGTGTAGAGACAGGGATGGATGTAAGTACAGATACTTATCCTAAACCCTGCTGGTTGTGTTTTTCTGGAGAATCTACTGGCTCTGTTTCTCTTTCTCTGCAGAACCCTGACTGATAGAGGCATTTTAGGCTTTCCCAGACCAAACGTATAATGGTGAAGGCTCCAGGTTTCAGAAAGCAGAAAATAAAAATGTAAATATGCTCTTGGATTAGCAGGTGTGCCCTCCACCTACCTGGTCCCCTGACATCTATGGGCAGAGCATCCGGCACACTGGTTGTCCTCCTTTGGAAGCTATGGTCAGTGCACTGACAGAGTGGAGCCCTTTCCCGAAGGGGTGATGTCTTAGGTTTCTGGGAGGGGGTCCAGCTAAGAGGAACACGATGGCCTCCTTGGAGAGTAAACTTTGTGATCTGTGGCTGGGATGGCTCCTGTCAGGCTTCCCCTGCGTCATACTCCATTCCAAAAACACAGTGATGAACAAACAGACCAAATCACATGGGAGGCAAATGCAGAATGGGTTTTTTTAACTAACACTACTTTATACTATCAGGGGAATTAATTAAACATAACTATTTCCATCTGGTAAGTTTTCAGACACGCTCAAGAGAGTAATTTTTGGAACTTATCAGACGTGCAATAAAAGCATAGTGAGAGACAGCAAGGAGGAGGCAGTTGCAGGGCTTGGGAGGAGACTGTTTGCGATGATTAGATTTTTCTGAGGTGGATATGGTTAGACTTTGATTTACACCTCACTACACTGAATGGCAAGGTCTTATCATTGGTAAACATTAAAGAGATGACCCACAACAGAGAGGGGAGAACACTTTACTCCAAAACCATAAAATATATGCACATCCTCAGGTTAACATTAAGTGATTTTCTAAATTATCTAGTGAGAAGTTGCTCTTGCCAAATTAAAAAAAAAAAAAAAAGGTTGAAAGCCTCTAGGAGATGAGATGTTTCGGTTTAAGATTATTTTACAGATCGCCAAGACCAGGGAAGCTTTAATCACATCATAAAGGTTTTCTTTAAATATACCAAATGAAAATTTAGATTGCAGGGGCAATTGTTGGAGCAGCTCAGTATTTGGGCTTTGAACTTGGACAGATCTGGGTTTGAATTCACCTCTTTTTTTTAAATCCACTTATGACTTGTGTGGCCGTAGGCACATAATCTTTCTAAAGCTCAATGTCTTCATCTGCAAAATGGGTATAATGATGGTAGCTATGAAGATTAAATGTGGTGAACCAGCCCTGGCAGGTAATGTCTGTTGATTTTTTTTAAATGCTCTCCTTTGAGGATTGGTGGGATGTAAGGACCTCCTGTATAGAAGTCAAGTCCCAAAGGCTACTTGCTTGCTCCCGCTGTCCCTGAGGCAATGAAAGGGTGACCTCAGCTCAGCCACTCGGATTCCCCATCCTAAACCTGTGATTCAGGAGTGAGGGAAGCAAAAAAGGAGAGGGCAGTGTAGACTCTACTCTGTTGGTGGCCACGACTGCATCTCAGGTCCAGAGGCAACAGCTCATGTCCTTGGCCTCAGGGCCAGTGGGCATCAGGGGACTCTAACCAGATTGGAACAGTGGGTGACCATTGGTTCTGGCTGCTCGACTCCCTTTGCTCCAGGTCATAACCCAAATGAAGGTTCCCTACCTTCCCATTTTGCTTCCTGATCTCCTTCCCAGAAATTCCTTTTCTGCTGAAATTAGCCAGGGCTGGTTTCTGTTTAGCCGACACCCTACCTGGTACAGTGCTCAAGAACTGCTCAGCTAATGTTGTTGGGGCTTTAGGGAGTTACCAAATGACTCTCCTTTTCTTATCCTCTAGAGTCAGGGACTAATTGAGAAGTAAGACCCAGATTAACTGATAGGCAGAGATCAAAATGTCAGATCAACTCCATTTTCTTACTGTAAGTGCTGGGCTGGATGGCACGGCTTTCCAGTGAGACCACAACGAGGCTCCTAATCCTTTATTCTAGAAATAAACTGGCTGCCCAGGCACACACAAAGCTCAGCAATCGCTCGCTTTCCCCACAGTGGCGGCCTCTCGCTACCTAGGAGAAAACAGAGGGTGGACAGAACACAACCTCCCTGCAAGCAGGCTGATCCCAAGAGATGAATCGTCATCCTCCAACTCACAGCCCCAGGAGCCTCCCTGCTTCCCTGGGGAGAACTGGTAGTGGTGCTGGGGTGTCCTTAACCTCCTGACCATTGCTCCAGCCAGGCTGGCGGTCCTCACGTAAGAACCAGAGGCAAGGTAAACAGCAGACCCCTGTCCAGCCGCTGACTGTGATGAGCATGTTTATCTAAAATCTCATCTGGTTTTTGGTCAGATCACTTCCTGCAAGAGTTTTCTTTTAGTTAGTAGTGTAGCAAAGATAAAACTATCACTGCGATATTGTGACATGATAATTATATATTTGGTCTTCACCTCTGGTTCCTGGCAGAGTTCCTAAAACTCTTGGAATTTACTGAGGTAACAGGAATGCCTCTTGATAACTTCAGGAAGGGCGTCTCGTTGCCAGAGGTACCAGCCATGTGATCAGAGGGGTGGAACTTCCAGCTTCACCCCCTGACCTCCAGGAGAGGGGAGAGGGGCTGGAGATTGGGTTAATAATCACCGATGGTCAATGACTTAGTCAACCGTGCCTACATAATGGAATCTCCATAAAAATCTGAAATGAAAGGGTTCAGAGAGTTTCCAGGGTGGTCAATGCATCCATATGCCAAAACTGTGGGGATAGGAGCTCCTACACTTGGGACCCTCTCTGGACCTCACCGTCTCTACCTCTTTATCTGGCTGTTCACATGTATCCTTTGTAATGTCCTTTATAATAAACTGGTAATAGTAAATAAAACATTTCCCTGAGGTCTGTGAGCTGTTACAGCAAATTATTGAACCCGAGGAGGGGGTGGTGGGAACTCCCAATTTGTAGCCAAGTCAGACAAGGTGTGGGTAACCTGGGGACCCACTATTTATAACTGACATCATGAGTGGCAGTTCTGTGGGACACAGCCTTTAATCTGTTGGGTCTGCTCTAATACCTGGCAGTTAATGTCAGAATGGAATTAAATTGTAGGACACCCCACTGGTGTCCCCAGAGAATTGGAGAATTGTTTGGTGTGGCAAACCCACACATTTGGTGTCAGAAGTGAGTAGAGGAACACTTTTCATTTAATTTAATGCCTCATACCAAAGAACTCAAAACCCCTGGCAGAAGTTAAACCCCTAGCTTCCTATTTCCACTTGAAAAAAAAAAAAATGACCATGCCATATTTCTCTTAAATATATGCACAGAAAATCTAAGAGCTGCCTAAGTCACATTACCATAGAAATGCCTGCTCTGGATTTCTATATCAGAAAGTAGACCTTAAAGGAAAAAAAAATTCTCAAATTTGGATCTTGAAGAAAAAGTAGAGTATGGAATTTCTTTGTGTTATCTCAGCTACTTTTCTCCCTAATAAAACCCTCATTCAGAATTCCATCCTTCTTTTAGTATTTGAGTTCAAATTAATTTAAAATAAGTTAAATATGAATCAAATGAGGTCACTGAAAATTCAGATTCAAATCAAGAAGTGTATAAGGAAGATTGAAACTGATACATGGAAGGCTGAGATGGTATCAACCAGAATTCTCCAGAGAGACAGAACCGGCAGGAGAGATACAAATATTCTTACATGTGTGTATATAGAATATTTACAAGGATTTTTTTTTGTTAATTTGGATTTTGTGATTGTGGAGCCTGGCAAGTCTAAAATTCATAGAACCAGCAAGCTGGAAGCTCAGACAGGATGCTACAGTCTTGAGGCTGATTTTTTCCCTCCGGGAAATCTCAGCTTTTGCTCTAAAGACCTTCATCTGACTGAATAAGGCCCACACCACTATCTCCTGCACTGAAAGTCAACTGATTGTAGATATTAACCATGTCTACAAAAATACCTGCACAGCAACACTTAGACTCGTGTTTGATTAAAAAACTGGGTACCATATCCTAGCCAAGTTGACACATAAAATTAACCATCACCATAGGCTTAGCAGAACCCAGCAATTCATTCAGAACATTTTCCCCTTGCCATAATCCAGCCAAGTAAATTATCTGGCAAGGAACACGGATCATAAAAATTTGATTAACCATGACTTCCATTTCACTGATTTTTGCCAATATACTTACAACTTTACATGTATGCATGTGTATATACATATATGTGTACTTATACATATACATATATATATGACCCGGGCATCCATTTATACACATACCACACACACGCAGACATACACACAGACATAAAATCTGATACAATATAACTTTCAAATGTGTTTGCTCCATAGAGCATGGCAACACTGTATTGCATATTTGAAAGTTGCCAAGACAGTAGATCTTAAAACTTCTCATCACAAAAAAAAATTTTTTATAACCTTGAATGGTGATGTTAACTAGACTTACTGTAATGGTGATTTCACATTATAGACAAATACTGAATCATTATGGTGTACACCTGAAACTAACATAATGTTGCATGTCAATTATACCTCAATAAAAAAAAAAAATGTTTGCTCCAAAACTTCCTGCTCACTTCCTCCTCAAATTGGCTGTATTTTAAGTGAACATTTTAAATTAGTTTTCTATGGATGATGATTTTAGGTTCATTACACGTCCTTTTTTTGTCATAACGATGACATTTAACTTGCCTTTTTCATTTCAAACCATTATGTAGTTATTGTTTAGAGTCTAGAAAACTAATCTGATCTCTGCCTGTCCCTCAGACATCAATGATTTTGCGATACTGAGATGCAAGAAGAGGAAAACCTATGCTAATCATATCAAAGCTGTGACTATAATGTTCCGGGACCTTCACTGTGATTTAACCTCTTGTTTAATTACTTTGGCAAATGTGATTTTTTAAAAACTAGACAAGAAAATCAGTTCCTGCTTCTCCACAATAAACACAGGTCAGACTGCAATTACGCATTACTGCTAAAATTCAAAGCACAGTATGACTTAATAATTTCCAGTGTTTGGGGAGAGCTTCTTCTTAAAGGAAAAAAATCAGTGGAACTCCTTGCTTAAGCAATTCTCATCTATTTGTTTTCTCCAGACTTTATTATGATCATTCTGCTAGATAATGCCCAGTCAAGCCGTAACTCAGAGTGATTTAATTAGCTTTAATAATAACATCTGCCAATGCTTAGTCCTGGAGATTCACTGCAACATAAGGGCATAAATTGGCAAATGCCTGCAACAGGGAATGCCTGGTATAACTCCCACCTCCGGACTCTCGTAAAAAAAAAAAATATATATATATATATATCACCAGCCTAATGCATCTTCAGTTTCCAATGCATTATTTTCCCTTGACCTCCCACCAGGTGATGAATGACACCCTCTTTGGTCCAGTTGATACTCAACCTACAGACATCGTCTCACAAGTAAACTAACTTCCCTGTCTTTTTCCAAAGCATGTCTCTCTCCTTTGAATTGGTATTTACATAGGTCCTTTTCATCAGCATAAAAAGCTCATATAGACACCACCTAACTCTGTTTGCCTGTAAGTTGCTTTGAAGGAAACGAAAGTTTGCCTGCCTCAGCTCTCAAGAATGAACTTGGAACTCGTTTTTGCTTCATCAGAGAATGGTCCAGATAATTAGAAGTTTTGTTTTTGTGTTTGTTTTAATACTTTGGAATATTTAATTATCTCCACTTGATCTGGGAAATAACTAATGAAAGCCTTTGCAACAAGGCAACGTTTAGAAAGATTTACCAGTTTATCCAATGTTTGTCTATGGTTTTCAGGAATTAAATAACTAGAGGATGAATTTAAAAACAGGATGGTTCCAGAGACTCTTATAATAAGAATATACCTTCCTAACCAGGACAAACTGCTTCGTTTGTTAAACTCATTTGTTAAAATATGTTACATTTATTGTATGTTTAGTCCCTCCATCCCAGAAAGATGCAACACTGAATCAACAGAAGCAAAATATCAGGCAACTAAGTTTTATGAGAGACTCAAAAGACAATACAACTTCACTTTTGGTCAACTAATCTCTGACAAAGGAGGCAAGAATATACAATGGAATAAAGACAGTCTCTTCAGCAAATGGTGTTGGGAAAACTGGACAGCAGTATGTAAATCAATGAAGCTAGAACACTCCCTTACACCATACACAAAAATCAACTCAAAATACATCAAAGACTTAAACATAAGACAAGATACAATAAACCTCCCAGAAGAAAATATAGGCAAAACATTATCTGACATACATCTCAAAAATGTTCTCCTAGGGCAGTCTACCGAAGCAATAGAAATAAAAGCAAGAATAAACAAATGGGACCTAATGAAACTTACAAGCTTCTGCACAGCAAAGGAAACTGTAAGTAAAACAAAACAACAACCTAAGGAAAGGGAGATAATTTCTGCGAATGATGAAACCAACAAATGCTTGTTCTCCAGAATATATAAGCAGCTCATATGACTTAATAAGAAAGAAACAAACAACCCAATCCAAAAAATGGGCAGAAGACCTAAACAAGCAATTCTCAAAGGAAGAAATACAAATGGTCAATAGGCACATGAAAAAATGCTCAATATCACTAATTATCAGAGAAATGCAAATCAAAACTACAATGAGGTATCACCTCACACCAGTCAGAATGGCCATCATTCAAAAGTCCACAAATGACAAATGCTGGAGAGGCTGTGGAGAAAAGGGAACCCTCCTACACTGCTGGTGGGAATGCAGTTTGGTGCAGCCACTGTGGAAAACAGTATGGAGATTCCTCAAAAGACTAGGAATAGACTTACCATGTGACTCAGGAATCCCGCTCCTGGGCATATATCCAGAAGGAACCCTACTTCAAAAAGACACCTGCACCCCAATGTTCATAGCAGCACTATTTACAATAGCCAACACATGGAAACAGCCTAAATGTCCATCGACAGATGACTGGATAAAGAAGATGTGGTATATTTATACAGTGGAATACATTCAGCCATAAAAACGACAACATAATGCCATTTGCAGCAACATGGATGTCCCTGGAGAATGTCATTGTAAGTGAAGTAAGCCAGAAAGAGAAAGAAAAATACCATATGAGATCGTTCACACGTGGAATCTAAAAAGAAAGAAAAGAAAGAAAGAAAGAAAGAAAGAAAGAAAGAAAGAAAGAAAGAAAGAAAGAAAGAAAGAAAGAAAGAAAGAAAGAAAGAACATAAATACAAAACAAAAATAGACTCATAGACATAAAATACAAACCTGTGGTTGCCAAGGGGGAGGGGAAGGGACAGACTGGGAGTTCAAAATTTGTAGATACTGACAGGCATATGTAGAATAAATAAACAAGATTATACTGTGTAGTACAGGGAAATATATACAAGACCTTGTGGTAGCTCACAGCGAAAAAAAAAATGCAACAATGAATATATGTATGTTCATGTATAACTGAAAAATTGTGCTCTACACTGGAATTTGGCACAGCATTGTAAAATGACTATAACTCAATAAAAATGTTAAAAAAAAAATTTCTTCATTTGTAGCGATTAATACATCAGTATGTAAACCATCTGAGCAATGATCTACATTTTCTAGAGTAGTCTCCTCTGGAATACTTGGGGACAAGACACAGATTCTGTTCACAAATAATTAGTTGCTGGTTTTCAACAGATGAATTGATAAGCATGATTAAACACAAACATTGTGTATCACAACAATTTTTCCTAAAGAATCCCAGCTAAAACAAACAAACAAACAAAAAACTCAGCTAGTGATGGGGAAGTTCAGACAAGGTCAAGTGGCTAGGACAGACTCTTCTCTAGGGGTACATACAGTGTTCTCAAAAAGTGGGTAGTCTGTCTCCTCCTAAGAAAAAATGAAAGATCAAAGGGAACGCAACTCCAGCATCATAAAAATGGAGGAAAGAGGGAGAGAAGGAAGGAAGGGAGGGAGGGAGGGAGGAGAGAGGCACAGGACCATCTTTTGTGTGCTCACTGGGGAAATCCAGTTTACTTCTTGTAATTTTGAAAATAAAATCCAGGAAAATATTAAGAAAGCGGAAAACATTTCTCAATAATAGGAAATAAAGACTGAAGATCCTATGCCCGCTTCAGGACAAGCAGTTGCCTCTCCCAGTCTCAGGCTTCGAACACCCTAGTGTCAAGCTGGAGCCTTGCTTTCTGTGTCCAGGAGTTAACAGAAGAGAAGAGAAAATGAAAATGAAGATTAAAAAGACACAAGCAAACAAGGGGGCTTGGCATCAAATCAGAGGAAAGCTGAAAGCTTCCAGAACTCCAACTCCAAGTTCCTATTTAAAATAAAATAAGATTAGGACTAAAAGCAGATTTCCAATGAGCTTATCTGATATATACGTAAAGCAGTGTTAAAAGTCAGTAAAACTGCCTGTCTGGTAATGGTAAACAGGCAGAATCGAGGAAAGAGTTGTTTGGTTGAATTAAATTTAAAAATTTAAATACTTTAAAAAGTCAGATCAGTGTAGCTGAGATTAGACGTCCGTCTGTACAATTCACAACCAACTCCCCCTGCCCCACTGTGCCTGGATTCACTCCAAATGCTTGCTTGTTCTCTCCCTTTGGGCTCACGTTACCAGTGGGAAGGACTTGCTCTATGTGCCAGGCTGTATTTACTTTTTTACCTACATACGCTGCACTGCCTAGTTCCAATTGTACATCAGAGACATCTTCCAAAAACAGAAGATCAAAACCAGTGACGTCAACCACAAGAAGTAATACAATCACTGTTACTGACTCTTAACTGACTTAGGAGCTTTCCCGTTGGTCAAGGTCAAATGTGACAGCAACATAATTCTCATTTATTATCTGTCAGATTAAAAGAGGGAACAGACCTGTCATCCTGATTGGATTCCTCACTGTCCTTCATTCTTCATAGCCAGCCAGGCAAAGCCTAACAATTCTCTTTCCATCCGTCCTCTCCACCGCCGCCATCACTCCAGCACAGCTTCAGCACAGCTTCCCTTCATTCTTGGGGCTCGGCTACAGCCCCAGTTTCCTACGAACGTCATGGAAGATCTCAGTGACTTAATTATCTGACGAGCCGGGGAGCTTCAGTTATACCAATAACAGAGATTTCATCCCACTACAGATTGGTGGAAGAATGGCAATGCTCAGAGATAGGTCTGTGTATTTTCATTCCTTCACTCAGCATATAGGGTTGAGCACTGAGCGTGTGCCAGTGTGTGTGTGCATGTTTGTGTGTGTGTGTGTTTGATACACAAGACACAATTTATGCCCTCACTGTGGCTAATTCAATCCGACATCTTGACCTCTCCAATGAAGAGCCATAATTCTACAATTTTTTGTGCACCTAGCCGCCTCCAATTACAAACATCAACAGGGGAAAAAAATACATCAGGAGAAGACTTTAAGCCAGAATCCTGACGATGCTTTGTTTCTGGGAACTGGCGGAAACTGTACCAACTTCCAAGCCTCCACCCATTCCAGTCAGAAACATTATTTCCAAAGCTCGATCACTCTAATACACGATGCTGGAGGTAAAGCTGGACACAAATAGTCTGCTGTGATTAATGATCTTCAACCAGACTCGTGTCTGGCCTTGGTCATCCGCTGCACTGTGCTTTGCGAAGCAATGAAATGTCTGAAGATTTCCCCCTTGCTTTTAGAATGAATTTTTAATACATCTTCAGAAAGGAAGACTTTGTCAGCACTGTTCATACTCTTGACCGCTTTGAAGAGGAGAGAAATGGCAGCCACAGAAACACATATCTCAAGCTAAAAAGATCCAAAGGGGAAGATAAAAGTTGGGGATGAGGTTGTTCTTTTTGCCGGTTACCAGGACAGATTTGAAGCCTCTGCCCGAGCCCAGCTGTTGCCAACAGCAACAGTGCACCCGAGCTCGCACCAGAGTTAATAGCCTAAGCCACATACTTTCAGTCCCACCCGAATAAGCAACAGTAATGCATGGCGATTATCATGGAGACATTATGTTTATAGCCCAGTCTCTTGTCTACACTGCATCTGCCTCAAAAAAAAAAAATGGATATTAAAAAAAAAATGGATATTAAAAAAAAAATCCTCACTCTCACTAGTAATCATGGAAATGCAAATTAACACCAAGAGATGTCATCTTTCACCTGTCAAATTAGTTCAGATGTTTAAAATGCTATTACCCAGTATTGACAAGGGTGTAGGGGAGTAAGCACTCTGACACTGCGGTAGGAGTGTAAATTCGTACAGCTTTTGGGAAGACAACGTGCCAACAAGTGTTACAAACTTAAAATTTTGTATATGCATGAGCTTGGGGTTTTTTGTTCCAGCTGAGAAAACGTAAAACCTAATTCCTCATGACCTGACCAATAAGGAAACTTACTATCTCGCAAACGGAGTGTGGTTGTAAAAGAGCTTCAGGGCTGGTCAATTCAGACACTCCATGCCGTCATCATAGACCCAGGCTCTCACCGTCTTTCTACTCTGACAACATCAGCTTGTTGGTCCACTGTCCTCACAGTCACAGGAGGGCTCCTGGTGACGCGCCTTCACACACCAACATCCAAAAGCAAAAAAAAAACCGAAACTCTGCCTCTTTTTTGGTCTCTTTAAGATGTAGAAAGTCTTCCTTCCCCGGGATCCCCCCGGAAGACTAGCCCTTTACCATTCCACTGGCCTAATTTAGCGGTTCTCAAAGTGTGGCCCCAGGACCAGCAACAGCAGAAACACCTGGGGACTTCGTAGAAGTGCAGTTTCTCAGCCCACCATGGACCTACTGAATCCGAAATTCCGCAGTGGGGCCGCTTCTGTTGCTCCAGTTTGAGAACCACTGACTTAAGCCAACTGATTAACAAGGGGAATGGAATTACCACAGTTGGCTTTCGACTAATCATCATCTATCCCCTTAGACTGGGGATGGGCTGGCCTCTCCTGAGCACAAGGGTCTTGCCTCACTGACCTCCATCCCACCTGCCCGCTTGCATCGTGAGCCCCAACAAGCTACATTCTGAGGCATTAGGCTGTTTTTCAGTTGCGACGACAGAAAACCTAACCCCAAAATGTCTTTAACGGTGAGGAGGTTTATGGACTTATAAGAAGTGTAACACATAAGGGCTGATTCAGAGGACTACCTCTCTAAGCTGTAGGTAAACTTCTTCCTCTTTACTATTCCCCTCTTTCTCTCTTTGTGGGGGATGGAAAAGGGAGTGAGAGCCTGTGCTGGTTTTAAAATGTCTCCACAAATTTTTGGATACTCCTCCATTCAAAGAGCAAAGCTCAATTCCACTCTTCTGGGGTGCGGGCCGTACGTAGCGACTCACTGCTAGCAGACAGAATGTGGTGGAAATGACGGTGCGTAACTTTCAATTCTAGCTCATAAAAGACATTACGGCTTTATCCTTGCTGCTCTCGCTTGGGTTACTTGCTCTGGGGGAGCCAACTGCCACGCTGCGATTACTAAGCATCCAAGGGAGAGGTCCACGTAGAAGGAATTCAGGCCTCCCGCCCACAGCCTGGTACCATCTGGGAAGGGAGTCCTCCAGCCCCAGTAAAGCCCTCGGATGACCACAGCCCTGGCTAACATCTTGACTGCAGCATTATGACTCCTGAGATACCTTGAGCTACAGCCATTCAGCTAACCTGCTCAGTAATTCTCAACTCACGAAATCTATGAAACAATGTTTGGGTGTTTTTATGACAGTTAAGTGTTGGGGTGACTTGCTGTATAGCAAGCAATACATAACTAATAGAAACCCCTAGCAGAATGGCTTGAGCTGCCTGGGGCCACTGCCTTCAGTTTTACTTGGCAACCTTTTCCTCTCCCCAAGACATATGCGATTCCCCCATAGGGGTGGGTTGGAGGTAACGTAACTGCTGTTTTCTTTCCACACTGAGGCCCTGTTACTGGTTCTGGCCCATAGTGTGGCAAACCTTTTCCTTTCTTGTGCTGATTGTTCATCACTTAGATGCCCTGGCATCCCTTCATGCATCTGACTTCTTTAGCCTCTTCCTGCTCTGTGACACACACCTATTCTGCATTCTAACAAGGATCTACAGGCGAGAAATTGCATCTCACCCTATAGAAGTGACTTCAGTAGCAGAAATTTCTAGCCATGCATCAAGGGTGAAGGAAAAGTTAGAAAGTCTTGTGATTCAGGGCAAGCTTGTGGGTAAACTTAAAATTCCATCTCAGAAGAAGGGTGGGGACAACTGCTGAGACAACAGTATTTTCTGGACATTTAAAGCAAATTGACATGACTTTTCCAGCAGGCAACACAGTTCGTCTGACCTAGCTGAGGCTGCGCTTCCATTCTGCCTGGAGAAGAGGCGGCCAATGATTCTGGGCCTTTGTCTCACAGAAGCTTCCAGGCCCGGCAGGGTCAGGGATACGGTAGGGAAATGAAGCAGGCCCACCAGATGCTTATACACTGAACAGGGGCCTCTAAACAAGCACCGTGTCTAGGGTGCCAAGACGGAAACCCAGAGACTAAGTCTGTGTTCCCCAAAGCGTGGGCAGAAGAACCACCTGAAAATGCTCATTAAAAGCACGGCTTCCTCGACGCCATCCACAGTCCACTGACTGAATCTCTGCGGTCAAATCTGTGCATCATTAAGAAGACTTTGGACAATACCGAGGCACCCTAACTTTTTAGAACTATAGCTATTTTTAAAGTATGATTTACATACAATAAAATGTTTAGATCCAAAGTGTTCTGTTCAGTGATTTTTGACAGTTGTATCGACCTGTGAAACCACCATCCAAAACAAGATGCAGAATATTTCCATCAGCCCAGAAAATCCTGTCTTGTCCCTTATCCAGGTAACCCTGACCCCCAGAATTCATGACTTTTGAGTTTCTATCATCATAAAGAATTTTGTCCAGAACTATTGCTTTTGAAACAGTGAGGCTAAAAAAAAGAAAGAAAGAAAGAGAAAGAAATCTGTCACTTAAAAGCTGTAAATAAGCCACTTCTGTCTGGCAGGAAGAAGAGACTTCAATAGTCCATTTGAGGAGACTGTTCCATTTTCTTAGGAAAACCAGCCAAATGGACCTTTTAGTGATGCAAAAACAGAGCCTTCTGAATTGGCAATGTGGTTGGAAATGCGATTCTGAGGACATGAAACTGTATTGGGAGGGAGAATGTTAAAGGTCTCTGTGTTGGAGGCAGGGTTGCAGCTCTTAAGTGTTGTAGGAGAAATGTGTCAAGGACAGTGGAGGAGTTGCTATGACAGTTGTCCTCCCCAGCCCTTTGGAAGGGGTTCCGCCCAAGGTAAAGGGTAGATGAGGGCCAAAGTAGATGGGATTATTTTCACGAGAGACCTTGTGGCACTCTGGGTGCAGACAAGGCAACCCAACATCCTCAGCAAGGGTGGCTAGGTGAATGGCATTTTTCCGCATCACATTTCCTCAATAATGTATTGCTGACATCTGAAGAAGCTTTTGATATTTGTATGTGTATTTCATATCTGACCACCTCATTGAATGAATTGTCTCATCAGTTCTAATAGCCTTCCTGTAATTCACCAGGGTTTTCTAGATGCATAGTATCTTCTAAAGATAGGACACTTTTATTTTTTCCTTCTTAACAGCTATAATGGCTTTTTTTCCTGCCTTATCACTCTGGCTATTATTGAATTATTCTAATATTCTTTAGAATGAAGATACCAGTTGAACTTTTGATCAGCCTGAAAACGATAGATTTGGGAATAGAGCAGCTACAGAGTAAACAGAATAGAGGCCACATCAGTAGTTTGGGTGTGATGTGATATGACTGGTGGTGAGTGACGAAACAGAGAAGGGACATATCTGAGAGATATTTTAGATGAAAAAAATGTTGGATTGTGTTAAGAGAAGGCAAAATCAGTGTAGAACATGGCTCCTAGTACTGGTGGATTCATTGACCATAAAACCATGAAAAGATTTCTATTTTGAATCAATCTTGGTATCCATATAACTTACTCAGCTTAAAAGAAGTGAGAGGAAAATTAAGTATGCATTTCAGTTCATGACAAACGTATGACCAAGGATTTAAGACAACTAGCTAATAGCTTTATTTTCTACTGTACATCCCTGGTATGACTCTTAACCTACCAACAAGCAAAACACGTTTTAAGAATTAACACTTTATTTTGACTATTCCAGTTTGTGAAGAAACCTTTCTTTTCCTTGGGGATTTCAAATGTATAGGATTAGAGTAAGGCAGTGAATATGCCCACCTCAAGCCAGTTGGTAGCATATTAGCATCAAGAATTCACAAAGAGCCCCGTTTTTATCAATAATATTTCAAAATTGTATTTATTTTGGCTTCTTCACCCAACTCTTAATTCTATTTCCACTCTACTATATTACACACTCTTGTTTACTTCACGTATAGCTGCCCCGCGTGGCTTTATTTACACCTAGAGGCATTCTTAACAGTAGTGCGGGTTATGCTTGTTCCACAAGCAGGATTGTGCTGGGTGTATCATTTGGCTTTTTACTTTTTTCATTTAATATTACATGTTTAAGACTTATTGATATTAATATGTATATAAAGAGTATTGAGATTAACAATAAAATGAACACCCGGTGATCCACCACCTGCTATTAGACTGTTGCCAGTACCATAGAAATAAGGTGACCCGATCCGACCAAACTTCCTCACCCAATAGATAGCCCAAAAATCCCAAATTTTTGCTTATTATTTTCTTACCTTTCTTTATTAGTTTTGCCACATATGTTATATACTCCAAAACAACATGTTGTCTAGTTTTGCATGCTTTTCAACTTTATGTAAATGGAATTATAGATATTCTTATGTAACTTTTTAATATTCAACAGTATGTATGTGAGGTTCATTCCTGCAGATGCTTATAAATGTTGTAATAACATTTTCATAGCCGTGCATGATTATGTATCTATTTCCCATCCTCAGATATTTGGGTTGTTTCTGGCTTTTTACTATCACAAAGCTGGTCTGAGAATTCTTAATTAAGCATACGTGCAGGAGCCCCAGAGTGGAATTGCTGGGTTAGGAGGGCATCTTCCACTTCACTAGATGATACTAAATTGTCGCCCAAAGTGTTTGAAGCAACAGTGATTCCCAGCAGAGAATCATCGTTCCAGTGGCACCAAGCTTCTCAGTCTCAATAGTGTCAGAGGTAAGCCTGTGCCAATGCTGTAGCTATAAATATGGCTTTAATTTGAATTTCCTCGCTAACCAATGAACCTGACAATCTTTTTATATGTTTACTGATCATTTGGCAAAGTGACTGGTCGAAGCTTCTGTCTTTTTTTCTGTTGGGCTTGATTGGTACATCAATGGCTATTTTTAATGGCTTATGATATTCCTTTTTATGCACTTAACACGTTTATCAATTCCTCTTACTGCTGCCTACATAGCTTATTTACAACCCTTTGTTATTATAAACAATGCTGTGATCAACATCCCTGTACATGTCTCTTTGTGAGGTAAGAAATTTCCCTTGAAGTGGAGTTGCTGGGTCTTAGAGTTATGTGTGTTTTCAGTTTCCCTAAAGGTTGACAAACTGCTCTCCAAAACAGCAACACCAAGGCGGGAGGGTATAGCTCAGTGGTAGAGTGCATGCTTAGTGTGCATGAGGTCCTGGGTTCAATCCCCAGTACCTCCATTAAATAAATATACCTAATTATGCCCCCCACCAAAAAATTTTTAAAAAGACAAAGGAGCAGCACCAATAGACTCTCCTGCAAGGTCATGAGGTTTCCCATTCATTCTCCTGCACAATTGTCAGCCCTTGGTATTATCCACAAAGCAAGTTTAAGCACTTCCTATCTCATGCGGTTTGTAAACAATTCTGCAAGGCAGAAAATCAAAAAGAGCCAACATTTTTCTAGTACTTTACAATCTGCAGAGCCCTTTCCTTTGCATTATCCACCCCCATTTCATGCCAAAATCCTGTCACTCATTCCCTTGCAAGGTCACACTCAAAGAGCAATGCGTTTCATTCTTTAAATCCAACGTACTGCTTTACATTTTCATGTAAATACAAGTGTCTTGCTCATTCCAAGTATCTGTCTAAGTAATTCCCAAACCCTGTTCAGCCATAAACTGGTCTTTATCCCATACCCTGGGAAACAGATGGGACCAGAGATTATTCTCTGTCACTGGGGTCGTCAAGAGAGAGGATGTGGCTCTGTCATCCTCTCCCAGTGGACCTTGACACCTCCCAAGCCACAGAAGGTGGGGGATTCCTCAAATACTAGAAGGAGTTAGGATTCTGGTCAGCCAAAGATAAGGACAGGCTGCCCAGCAAAGAGATTATAAATAGGTCAGTTAAGGACACAGCGCTCCAATCTTTTCTCCCTAAACATAAAATTTCTCTTCCTGCTTTTTTCGTCCAATATCTGCTGACCGGTTAAGGATGAAAAATGAGCCACGGTATCATAATCACTCAAGCATTCCGACCAATGGAAGCTCTCGCGTGAACTGTTTATTTTTCTAGAGCTTTGTGACTGTGTTCCTTCTGTTGGCAATGTGTCATACTAATGATTTTCCTTTAGCAGTAATGAATTATGACTGTTCCCCCGGCAAGGCATATGGCATCCCATTTCAATCCCAAGTGAGTCGGGGCTGTAGTAATGAATACCAACTTCATCAGTCACATTAGGGAATATAAAACGGTGTTCTCCAGTCACTGTCATCTCTTTCTATAATCTCTGCATTCCATCATTTTGACTCATAATTTCTCGATTTAGTGTCTTTTTTTATTTACAAAACATTCATGCATGTCTGCCTGAATTGTAACTCACACATTCCAATTTCACTAGTAATTTTTGAGCACCTGTGCAGGGCCTTTCCCCACAACAACCCTATTGTTTGTAACTGCGACCACCTGGGCTCAGAAAAGTGAAGGCATTTGGCCAAGGTCCTAGGGATGAAGCCAGGACTGTAACCCTGGGTATAGACCTTAAAACCTAGCGCTTTTTTTTTTTTTTCTAACTATGCCACACCCCGACCTTGTAGAATTTGTCACTGCTTAAGTTTCACACATAGAATTCCTAAATTTTAATTTAATTTTCTCTATAATCCTGAAGAAATTTGGAGAGTATCACTTCATCTATGATATCTGGGTGAAATTCAAGCCAACATTCCATTTGCTTCTTGCCACTTTCCTCGGAGATGCAGCCTCAAGGTCGTCAAACTCAGCCAGGTTCTGTCCTCTAAAAGGCCGCAGGTGGAGGGTGGGGGAGATTTCCACCGCCAATCAGTTGTCTTAATAGACATTTTCATGCCCTTTCCCCATGAGAACAAATACGAACCAATCTGAGTCTCTGCACAGCTTCAGACGTATAGATTCATGCTTTCGAGTATCTTAGGAATCTGTCTGAAACGGGTGACAATACCCCACATTTTCAGGTTTCAAACTTCAATCTTCTGATAGGAATTTGGCTTTCAGTGCAGTATTGCAAACCCAAGGAATCCTGACTGAGATTCAGCTAAACCTACAAGACATGAGAACTTCATAAGAACACGATGAATCATTTAAGGTAAGGAGTCTGGGGATAGGCATACTTACTTCGATGTCATAAAATTGTCATTGTAACTAGTGTGCTCCCTTAATTTTCTTTTCCTGGCCCCTGATGGCTTGATGACTGCTATTCCCACTGCCTGAGAAGCATCCCGACTCCTCTCTCCTCACCACAGCTCCATCTGTCTGTAAGACTCCCAGTTCAGAAGTCGCATCCTGGTAACTGAGACCTTCCAGACACCCCCACCAGTCCCCTGTGACAGTTACTCCCTGACCCCACAGCCGCGTGTGCGTTCATGCAGTCACTCATTCACTCAGCAAATACTCGCTGAGGGTCTCCCATGCGCCGGGCACCATTTGAGGGTCTGGGATACATCTAGAAACCGACAGACAAAAAGCCTGCTGTGTGGAGATTGCATTTCAAGCGGGGACCACAAACAACAAATGTAACAAACGTGTAAATGAAACAGAGTAAATGGAAATGGACAGTGACGAAAGCCATGGGGAAATCTAGAGCAGGGAAGGATGGGGCTGGAGCATGAGGGTGGGGAAGAGGCTTCCAATGTAAAACACAGGGCAGGGTAGACGTCGCTGGGTAGACGACATTTGAGCACAAAGTGAGGGAGGATAGGGAGCTACCCACGGTGGGTAGGAACATTCCAGGCTGAGGAACAGACAGTGACAAAGGCTTAGGGCAGGAGACCTGTTTGGCTGGAGCAAAGTGATGAGCAAGATGTGAGTTCACAGAGGGGGACCAGGCTGTTGCCACCTGGTTGGCCATTCTGAGAATGTTGGGGTTTTTGCATCAAGAGAAATGGGAAGACAGTAGAGGATTTTGAGCAGAAGTGGTCAGATTCCCATGAACTTAGACGGGCTTTTGGGGCACCACTTGGGAAAACAAGAAGTCAGAGGCAGGGGGAGCATCTCCATCCAGACCTCAGCTTCTCCTTTCCGGATCGGTAGCCACCAGCCATGCCAAACCCTGCTCTTCCAGGGGTGGATGTGAGAAGTGCTGGATGCTAATGTCCTCTTTGTTCAAGGATGCGGTGGCAGGTGGAGCTAACTTTTTATATCTACTGATACCTAGAGGGAGAAATCGGTCTTTTCAGAGTGTTACAGTCAGAACTATTTAGAGCCAAGGAATTTCCCCAATGCCTAGTTTCAACCAAGCAGGTCGGCTGCTACGGTCTTTTGAGGACTCGAGATGGCTTTAATGCCGGGTGGGAGCAATGCCAAGAAGCCCACCGGACCACCAGGAGATGGCCCTCCCTGGAAGCCTCAGCTCTCCTGAAAGAAGAGGGTCAAGATGAACCACAGCTCCTTCTGGGTGCGGAGCACATCTCCTGATCCTGTTCTGATCATCATCTGCTGACGACCTCTTCACTGTCTGTGAGAGCAGAGCCAAAAAGCCACTGGGAACAGCACTGACAAGAGTTTCTAGAAAGTATATTTTTCAGAGACTGGATTAGAACAGGTAAACAAGGAGTGAATCTGGGCACTCGGCCATAAGAGTGACATCAGATGCCGTTCTTGGTCCCACCACCCCTGTGTGAGAGGGATGTCCACAGTCAGAACTGGATGATCCAAGGAGCAAAAGAAGTACATACCCTGGGCACCAGCAAGGCAGGGAGAGAGGAGAAATTTTAAAATCCAGCAAGAAGCCCTTTAAATTTCAGCAGGTATGTCAGCTTCATGCATTTTGAAAAATAAATTATTTTACGATTTAAGGTCAGTCTTACTCTGCATTCCATACACTGGGTGGTGTGGTAAGCTTTTCAGTGTACAGAGTTTCAAATCTGTCCCCATCAACAAACCTGAAGGCCTTCTAAAAATGCATATTAGGTATAAGAAATAAAACTCCTTCATCTGGTTCTAAAAGGCAGACTCTTCGATGTGACAAATTCTGTACAGCTTACAAAGACCAAGGAGTGCTTGGGGCTTGTCAGCACTGGGAAGAGGGTGTGCAGTTACACGGCGACCACAAAGCTATTCTGCCTGGCTCTCAGGAACATCTCTGTAGCCCAGCTGCCAGCACATGTCTGAACTGCACCATGATGCTTGCCACCTTCCCCAAGATGTGCACAGCCTGCCCACAGTGGGTCAGGACCACCGCTGGCCCTGAACAGGGAAGGTATTCCCGCCCTCAACAGAATTACCACCA
The DNA here is from genome assembly GCF_009834535.1 of Camelus ferus. NCBI lineage: Eukaryota > Metazoa > Chordata > Mammalia > Artiodactyla > Camelidae > Camelus > Camelus ferus. The sequence continues at coordinate 10,369,911 of NC_045706.1, forward strand.
AGCGTTGTATACATAGCTCTACTCTTTGGCACTTGCTATATTGCATTTTGTTTATTTATGCTCTTTGAACCAGGGATGGAAAATATACAGCACTCTGCCAGCTTCCTCCCCACTCGCCCACGATAGATGTTATATTTGATCACAGTGTTTTTCCCACTGATTCCAGACTAGGTCTCAACATTCTCTTAGCACACACTCAGGCAGCCACAACCAACCAGCCAACCAAGTGATGCGGGCACGTTACATAAAACCTGTCTTTCATCCTAATTCTGATGGTCATCATTTTGAAGGGCAGGAGCCATATGCTCTGCATCTTTGTATCCCAAACCCCATCGCAGACACAGAAAGCAATCTAGGCTAATGTTCCATTCCAGAACATTCATATGCATTCATCAAACCTTACCCAAGCATATGGAAATACAGAACCGAATCAGACTTGATCTACAAACTCCAGAATCTTAGAGTCATTCAACAAACATTTACGAGACCAACCCTGATGAGAGGATATATCACAGTGTTGATTCCAAAGAAATTCTGTGTAGGGCACTCTGAAGGCCAAAGAGGTGGCTACAGAAATTAGGTTAGTTAAGTGCAAGATGATATTTTAAACAAACAGCAATTAAAATGTCCTGGCTACTTGAAGAATTGCCTTCCAGAACCATACTGTCAGGCTCTGAGACCTGCTGGCACCCTGTGATGAAATGGCTTCGGGATGACATATATCATCACTAAGCCATTCCTTTCACATTTATTTTCCTCATTACCATTGTTAAGAAATTGAGCAGGAAAGGCTTCCTCAACTGAGGTAATGACCTTCTCTGAATCCTTTACACCAGTTGTAAGGGGCTACCCAATCTGACAGCCCAATTTGTTTTCGTTTCTCTTTTAACCAACCCAAATAGGAGTTAGGTTGTAATTTTTGAAAGTGCCTTAAAACTTTTGTGAGCCTCATTAATAACAAGGCTGATCTGCACATTTGAGTTGGCAACTGTTACTCCCATCGGGGCAGAAGTGGTGGCTCTCCTAATGCCCGATTACACCGGCTAATGAGGCCCATTAATCAGTCCTCGTAGCTTTGGGGAACACCAGTGAAGGGTCTGTTGACCTTCGGAGCAGGCTGCACAGTCACTGTCATATTTTATGCATCAAATTTCCAGGTGTGGTTAGGGTCTTCACTCATGTTTTACTAACAGGATGCTCACAGTCTTGTCCTTTCTCCCATTTTCTGAGTTAGGCAATGACTGCTGGGGACGAGAACCCTGAACCTGTGCTTTGGATCCTCCTGGATGAGCTCAGGTGTCTATATTTCTTTAGTGTTGATGCTCAGATCAAGGGAGTTGAGGTACCTGAGAGTGATCTGCATGGGGAACGGTACATAGTAAATAGGGGTCACTCCCCCAGCAGGCCCCACGATGTCCCAGCCACCATCTGGTCAGACGCCAGCTCACCACATGGGCTGTTCAAAGATACCTGGGGCTCCCAGTCTCTTCTCTGAGTGAGACCTTCTGGAATTTCCATTACCTACTCTTTGGCAAGTCCGAGTCTTGATCAAATTTGGGAATACATTTGAGAATTAAATAAATGTCTGCATTTCTGTGACCTTTGGCAAGTTGTTTCATCTTTCCAAATGTTGGTGTCCCCATGGATAAAATGAAGATGAGAAAGTACATGACTCAGAGGGCTGGTGGGACGCACATGGTGACATCAGCAGGGTTCCTTGAGTGGAATAGGACTTTAATCCACAGTGAGCTCTTCCTAGTCATTAAATATTGTTCTTAATCAACCTGAATCCTTTTGAAAAACAAATTAAATCTGCTCAGTCCATAATAGACAAAGTTCCTTGTCACCTTAGGATAAGGTAAGTGTTTATTCTTGAGTGGATGGAATTGAGTGGATGGGGACAAAGTGACCTTTGAGGCTCTTTCTTCAGGCAGGGAGAGGACAGGCTAAGGAGCAGAGAGCAGCAATGCCTCTTAAGAACATTTTGTGGGAGTTAGAGCTATTTCTGTAAAAGATAATCTCCCTGGAACTCTTTTTTAATATTCATGCTGGCCCAATACATAGAGTGGTAGAGACAAAACTGTTCAAAAACAGGAAAGAAAAGGATAAGTGTTTTGATCAAAATCACCCAGGCAATAAACCACCATATCATATTTTCTGACTACTAGTCCAATTTTCTTTCCTCTAAACCAGCCACTTCTCACTTTGAGAGTGGGCCAATGTCAGAGAACTCTCAAGAGAGGACGGTTTCAGCAGGCATCAACAACTGCCAAGTCAGGTGTTCTGCCAAACAGGTGTCATCTTCAGGACCAATGGCCAATCTTACCAAGCACTCACCACCCCTAAAGTTGGTACCAGTATTATCCTCATTTGACCCATGAGGACACTGAGCGCCAGTAAGGCCAAGTGGGCTTGACAGGCAAGCACCCTTGCCTTACACAAACGATTCAAGGGGGGAGGAGAGGGAAGACTCCTTGAATCATTTCATAGGAACCTGAAATCAAAACTGGACAAAAAAAATAAATCACAGTCTAATCTTAGTTATGAACACAGGTTCGAAATGCTGAATAAAACAGAAGAAAACTGAATTTGGCTCATACACACATATACACATGTGCACAGGGCCAAGTAGGATTCATCCCATGAGTGCAAGGATGGTTTGAAGTTAGACTATCTATAAATATAATCGACTACATTAACAAATTAAAGGAGCAAATGATAAGATTATCTCCACTGTAGTGGGCTACATGCCCACTGTCCAAGATGTGCCCCTGTCCTAATCCCCAAGGCTCTGAATGTTACTTTACTTGGAAAAAATGTCTTTGCATGTATAATTAAGTTAAGGATTGGGGGATGAGGAAATCATTCTGGATTGTCCAAGTGGGCCTTAAATTCAACGATAAATATCCTTATGAGAGACACACAGAGAAGACAGAGCCGAGATGATGATGTGAAGACAGATTCTATGGTTGGAGTAATTCAGCTACCAGCCAAGGAACATCAAGCGTTGCTGGCAGATCCCAGAAGCTGGGAGAGAGGTCTCCCTTCGAGACTCTAGGAGGCATAAACCCTGCTGACACCTTAATTTCAGATTTCTGGCCTCCAGAACTGTGAGGGAATAAATCTCTATTGTTCTGAGCGATTCAGTTTATGGTAATTTGTCACAGCAGCCACAGGAAACTAATACATCAATGAATGAAGAAAATTTTTTTCTAGCGTTCAACACCATTTCCCAGAAAATAACTTAAAAAACTAGAAATACAAGGGAAAGGCAGTTTACAGATAGAGCAATGGTATTTGCAACCCATATCCAAACTAACATTCAGAATGTGGAAAGAACTGCAAGTCAATAAGGAAAATACCAAAATCCTAATTTAAAAAAAAAGGGGGAACTAAAATACGAACAGACAATTCATGGAAGAGGAAATTCACTCAGTCTCACCTGTAATCAAGAAAATGCGAATTAAAATACAAATGAGGTTCTATTTCACACTCATCAAATTGGCTAAAAGTTTAAAATGAAAATATCAATGTTGGCAAGTGTGTAGAAAAATTAACTCAGCGGGCCTGATTGATCAAATCTTGTGCGTTCTTGGGAGGGCCTGCTTGTCTGACCAGCCCTTGGCTGGCTCCTGGGAACTGTTGGACTGTTCCTTGGGCTACTAACTGATAAGAGCGTTTTATATACTTTAACCATGCTGCAACAGCTTGTTTAGATGATTTGTGCAAACACTGTGACTTACAGTGAACAGTGACTTTCTTTGTGCAGGTCTGGAGTTCAGTAGCTGTGGCTAGTCACAAAGGCAACACGTGCCTGTCCAACCAGCGTTTATTAAAATCTCCAGACTCCCAGGAGTCAATAAACTCTTCCCAGACACACAACATTTCACACACGTTGCTGCAGTTAGTTGCCAAAGGTATAAGAGTGTCCTGTACAACTCCATCAGGAGAGAACTTCTGGAAGCTCACACACACCTGGTCTCCCCAGATCTGACCCCTTTTCCTTTATTGATCCTGTCTGCATTCTTTCACTGTAGTAAATCACAGCCATGATAAAAACTATTCCTGAGTTCTGTGGGTCCTTCTAGGAAATCACCCAACCAGGGGGTAGTCTTGGGACGCCTGAAGCAGTGAGAATGTGGAGACACAGGACTTGCACCCACAGCTGGTGTGCTGAGCGTTCCAGAGGGCAACATCACAAGACAGGGCAGGTTTAAGACGCACACGTGCTGAAGTCTAACAATTCCATACGTGTGTTTCTAACCTAGAAAACCTCTCTCTCAAGGTCACGTGTGAAATTGTTCACTGAAGCATTGTTTCTAAAAGCGAAAAACTGGACATAATTTCAAAATCCACTGAAAGGAGAATGGAAAAATACATGATCATATATTTGTGCAACAGAAAATGGCAACAGCACTGTGATTCAGTTATACATACAGATGTGTGCAAAGCATCTCCAATGAATCAATAAGAGCCACATCGACATGCATAATACGCCTCAAAAACAAAATGTTACATAACAGAAGGAAGCTGAAAAAAACATATGCATGGTAGGGTCCCATTTATGCAAAGTTTGAAAACATGCAAGATTAATTATTTAAAGCATAAGAATGATACCAACTTTATGAAAGAAGTTATTCTCTAAAGAGAAGGAGAGAAGAAGGGTGGGGGAGCGAGGCAGAAACAGAGGGTTTACATAGATCTGCAATGTTTTATTTCTTACGTCGAACTGAGGTTTGACCTCCAGCTTCCAGCTTCCAGCTTCCATACAAGCGTCACTATGTGTCCCTTCCTTCCAGTGGTGTATTAATTAAAACCCAAGCAAATTAACTTAGTCCCACCTGCAGTACGTTCACACAGAGCTCTGAATTAAATTTAAACAAAACGCTTATTTTACTACAAAAGTTTAGTTGCTATCTATCAACTTGTGAGAACTCAGAATGTAATTAAATGCTGTAAATAGCGACTGAAGCCCCACACTAATGACAAAGACCTTAGAGTTACACTTCAGGAGACAATTAAAAACTCTAGAGAAGGAATGGCTACTAAATCACTTGAGCTACAGGGTATCTTGTTCATTTAAAATATTGAAGAAAATGATAGTAAAATCAATAGGAAGGTCTTAACACATGTAACTTGGTCAGCAGAATATAAATTAGGAGGAGTTCTTAATTAAACCATTCGTATATGCTGATGGATTCATTTCATCTTTTAGGAAACATAGACGGTTCCAGTTTGTCAATGAAATATCAGAAGACTGAAACCAGTAAGTTTTGTATTGAAAGATGAAAAGCCAGACAAGAAGGCTAAATATCAAACACTTGAGTTCTCCAAAAGAAATACGCAGGAGATGTAAGACATATATACTGATGCTGCCTTATAATTTTAATTAAAAAATTGGGAAGTATGAGTTTGACCAGTTTCAGTATTTTAAAATTCTCCTTAATTAAAACTTGCCAGAAATTGTAGAAGATAATTTTATGTGTTTTATCAACTTTCAGTTCAATTTCACAAATATTTCATAAGGAACTACTTACAAGAGAACCGTTCTAGGTTCTGTAGAGATGAGAAATGCCTTTGTTATGAAAATAGCAAAAAAAAAAAAAAACAAAAAAACACGACAACTAGTGCTACTCCATTGGGTACCTTGCCACGTGCTGGCAATTTTGTTAGAAAATTCGCACAACAAGGAGGAAAATGAAGTATGTGGGTGTGTGGAGGCAGAGGCTGGAGAGCATAAAGGGTAGTGAAGGGACTTGCTAAGACCACAGAGCAAAAACTGGCATGAAGCGTTCAGAGAAGGAAGTTTAAAGTTTGAGATACTGAGCATAGAGATGTTCTCAGAGGCTGTCAGGTTGCTACAGTATAAATTTTGGTTTTGCTGTAACAAACTTAAAATAACACAGACGTGCTGCCTTACAGTTCTGTGGATCACAAGACCACCATGGGTCACACGGGGCTAAAATCAAGGAGTTCAGCGCTGTGTTCCTTCTGGAGGCTCTAGGGGAGATTCTGTTTCCTTGCCTCTTCCAGCTTCTAGAGGCCACCTGCATTCCCCATATCCCCTTCTTGCATCTTCAGTCAGCAACAGCCAACTGAATCCCCCCCACATCAGGTGACTCTGACCTCCTTTGCTACCTCCCTCTTCTACCGTTAAGGACCCTTGTGATTACGCTGGGTCCATGCACTAACCCAGGATAATCTCCCAATCTTCAAGTCAGTTGATTTGTAACTTTGATTCCATCTGCCCCCTTAATTCCCCTTTGCCATGTAATGTAACACGTTCACAGATTCCAGGGATCGGACTGTGGCTATCTTGGAGCAGGCATTACTCTGTCTACTTTATAGAGGTTGCTAGAGAAGGCCAACACAAACTAGATTAACCACGCAGGGCTCTTTACTGAAAGGATACTCTGAAATCACAGTATTTTAACGGCAGCCCAGCCTCAAGGACAGAACGCAGCGGGAAGCCCTCTTTCCCAGTCTCTCATCTGTGCTTTGCTCTACAACAACGGGTCTTGTCTCCCACTGGAGACTGGGTTCCTTTGACCTGGATGCACATTTCAGACTACGGCCGCCAGTAGTTTGTGAATTTCATATCCCATTGTCGGCTCTGCTTTCCTTGCTCTCTCTCTTGCTCTTGCTCTCTGCCAGTTCCAAGATATCAGAGTAAGCAGTTCTCGGTCCATCTTGAGCCAAGGTTCTCTACGGTCTTGGCTGAGGGTTTAAAAATTCTGCCCCACAGAACCACAGAAATGGGGTAGGAGTTGGGTGAGATGATCAGTTTCCCTCAAAAAGATGGAGTGATAATGAATAAATAAATCAGCAGATACCTACAATGGTGACTAAGCTGAGTAACTCACCTTCCTGGCACTCAAGGACCACACAGAGAGAAGGAAGACACATGGATACACAAACTTACACATGATGGGATGAATGTGAGGATCACAGCCTGAGTCCTGTAGACAGAGTGACCCCTTCCAGCGGAAGAGCTCAGTGAGGCTACAACGTTCGGTGGAGCAGAGAGAGCAGCCCACGATGAAGCTGGATAGGAAGGGTAAAAACAGATCTGCAGAGTCAGCAACAGACAAAGGTATTTCTTTCAAAATAAGGGGTCAGCAACAGACGAACTTGTGTTTTAGAAAAATCACCCTCCATTGACTGAGCTGGGAGTGACCGTTGCTAGACAGGGCAAGACTTGGTCCAGAGACACAAGTGAGGAAGCTGTTACCGCAGCCCAGAGGAGAGCCCAGAGGAGAGCCCAGAACCTGACTGAAGCACTGGGATGGGAAATGAGAAAGGATGGACGCACCTTCAGAATGGAATTTCAGAAGAAGAGAGCAGATCTGATTAAAAGAGGGAAAATAAACCAGTGGTGCCAGGCAGTGATTGTGGCTGGGAGCTGGGATCCTGACTCCAGAGCACGGACATCCTGCTGATTGGGAAGGAATTAAAGCTAAACTTATTTTTGGTGACTTTTCGTCTTTTCCAGGAGTGTGCTAGTATATGTTTTAACTACTGACTCTGGTTGTGGGAGGGCCTGATCTGTAAAGTTTACCAACTTCCATGGTGTAAACACTCCTGCCATGACCAATTCAAACTATCAACACGAAGTCACTGGATACAGAGTTGGGAAACCAGCCAGCAGCGGTGGTCCAGCATATTCCTGGCTTTTCATTCTTCAACATAACACTTTTTTAAAATAGTTGGTCCATTTCAGTGGACAAGCAGATGTCTAGATGAAGACATCTCTAGCTGGACTTTGAGAGGATCTGCCGCTCACGTACCTCTCCTGTCCAACCTTCTTCTGATCTCAGCAACTGAGGGTGAAGCCCAGCACAAAGGAAAGAGGACACAGCAGGTGTGCAAATGTTTGGCCAGATATTGACTAGAGCAGCTAGCCAGTGGGTGAATAGAGAAAACAGCAGATAAGACGGGCGGTCATGTAGTCAGCAGCTAAGAACGATAAACTCAGAAGCTAAACCACCTGGGTTTCAATTCAGTTCTTCCACTTGCTGGTTTTATGACTTTGGCCCAGTTGTATAACCCACTCTGTGCCTCTGATCCTGATCTGCAAAATGGGAATGTAACCAACAGTACCTTCTTCCTAGAATTATTACGTGGATAAGTAAAACAAGGCAAGAAAAAGAAAGTGCTTGGTGCATAATCTTCACCCAATAATGCTCCTGATGATAAAGACAATAAAAATAATAAAAACTCCAACTCACTTGTTTACGCTATATGCTGCTAATGAAGTTACAAACCAAAGGAAAAATGGCTTTCATTCCCTTAATGACTTTGATAAGGAATTGAGTAAGACATGGTCAACATTATGCTGGACTTTGAGTCCCGTGACGTCTGAGTTTGGGAACGTCGCTCATTCATCCGTATCTCCAGAGCACTGCACGGGCCTGGCCCGCAGAAGGGGCTCGGTAAGTACTTTCGCTAACTGGATAGAGCGCACAGTGCTGCAGGGTCTATGAGAACGAGCAAGGTATTTGATCAACCTTCGAGGAGCCTCTACTGGCACATTTTTCCAAAATGTTAATGACATTGTGTCTGCCTCAAGATGGAAGTCTCCTAAAAGTTAGCAATCAGGTAACCAATAAGGACGACAGGAAACACATTTCTCTCCAAAAAGCAAAAGTACATTCCTCACCAAAGCTTAAATGGCAGCTAAGCTGTTTTCATAAAAAATAATCAAATGTCAGCCTTGTAAATATTTATGACCCTAAGCAGACAGTCATATTTGAACATCAATTGTTTAAAGACCAATCAAGTGCTTTTTGGCAGAAACCTTATATTCTTCACGTTCCCTGTACACAGTACTCAGAAAAACATGCCTTCATAATGTTTTCCAGGATAAGGTTGCAAAGGTAACTGAACGTGACTGTACAAACCCATCCAGAATGTCATTTACTCTGGCTGGTGCATTTGTAAAGGTTAGAAGCAAACGAACTTTGCTGGCAAGGAGGCCACTGTGACTTTTATTCATAATTAAATATTATTTGGGTTACAGTGTTTCTGCCTCTCTGATGCATTTCCTGGTGTAACACAAGAATAAAATGAGCAAAAGGGCAAACAAGTCATCGTAAGTATAATGCTTGTTAAATGCTTCATGCAGGCAGGGGTGTGGCAGTGTGCTTCTGTTAAGTCTATGATCTTCTGCCAGTAACTACCTGTGACTTCAAATAAGCCATCTGGACCTCAGTTTCCTCAATAGTAAAAAGTATATATATATTTAAGATTGTATTAAGCAATACACTATTAGTCATTCATTTGAAGAATGAAACTATTTCTGAACTTCTGATATACCTTCCCACTCTAAAATGTAATGGTTCTATCAACTTGATAAGGGACATCTACGATGAACCCCAGCTGATCATGATGTATAACCTTTTTTATGTGCTGTTGGATTCAATTTGCTAATATTTTGGTAAGGATTTTTGCATCTATGTTCATCAGTGATATTGGTCTGTAATTCTCTTTTTTGGTAGTGTTTTTGCCTGGTTTTGGTATCAGGGTGATGGTGGCTTCACAGAATGAGTTTGGGAGTAGTCCCTCCTTTTCAATCTTCTGGAAGAGTTCGAGAAGGACTGGTACGAGTTCTTCTTAAGAATCGCAAGAAAAATGGACATATTTTATTTAATTGCTCAAGAATAAACCCCCAACTCCCTGAAACCACAAGTCGCAAGTGTCTCATCCCACCAGTGCTCTGCCCAGAGCAAAAATAGCTGGGCATTACTTAAATTTCAGTTTTTGTGCATTTTTCTCTATTCTGTTAGAAAAATCAAGAGAAAAGGAAAAAATGGAGGCACCTTAAAAGCAGCCGTGAAGTCTGTTTAAGAATCAGCCAGACTGCATAAATTTGTCAGGGCTCAAAAATCTGCAATCACTCACCAGGATTTCTCTGCCATGAATGGCCAATTGGAAGATCAAGTTATTCACTTACAATAATACCTAATTGGTACAGAAGTGTCCAAGGATGAGGGGTTCCACTTGATGACTTTTCCAGAAAACTGACATATAAAGATGAAACACTATTTTTAAGCACAAAGGATCGAACACTTTCTAAAATCTGCAGCCCTCTTCCCCAGCTGCTTGTCCTGAGGATAACAAGCTCAAATCTTTTTCGGGATTCAGGTTCGGCATCACTGCATACCCATGATTGCACAAGACCCTGCTGACTTATCGCATCCCGTTGTCCAGGCTGACACTGCCAGGCGCTAGCTCTCCCGGCCTGCCTTGCAGCCACGGCCTGAATATGTAACCCAAACTCGGCCAACGGGATGTCGTGGGGGACTTCAGGTAAGGAGTGGGGAGGGTTGGTCTTTTGTTCTTTCACTTGTTTTATTTTGGTTTGGTTTGGTTTTGTGTTCAAATTAAAAGAGACGAGAAGGAGATAATGACTCTTCTCGTCAGGACACAGTTGCGTGCCCCTGTGAGAGGAGCCATGACAACACCCTGAGGATGGAACATACCTGAGTCCCTGGAAGGATCACTAAGCCACTGAATTTAAGCCTGGATAGGACCCCAAATCTTCTTACCCTGGATTTCTGGATAAGTGAGAAAATGAGCCTCCTCTTGTCTAGTCTTTGCAAGCCAGGGAGCCTTTTCTTGCATCTAAAAACACATAGCTTACAGGCAAGGTCTCCAGGAAAGCCCAAATTGGGGTTCAGAGCCAGCCTCTCTGCGGAACAGGCGACCCAGTGGCCCTTCTGAGTGTGTAACTGCATGAGCTGATATTCAAAGTGGTCTTTTGTTGGACCGATTGTGTGAAAGAGCCTGTTTGCAGGTGCTGACCTAGAACAAAAAGACTGCCAGCTATTCTCCAGCAAAGACAGGTTTATTCAGGAAGAATTCTATCAGCAGAAAATTGCACCTTAGGGTCTATAACCATGGTGAGCCGCCTGCAAGGCTCTGGTGGTGCTTTCTGACCACTGTTGGGTTCCTCCCTCACTGCTCACAGCACCGCTTCCTCTTCTAATTGCCTTCATTTCATCTTCTCCATCTTGGAGATCAGAAAACCAAATGTCATCAACTTACTTGAAAGGCTTTTCTGTGATTTATATATATATATATATATATATATATATATATATATATATATAGTCACTTTATTCCTCCAGTCAGTCACTCAACAGGTACGTTTCAAGCACCTACTTGTGCTACGTGCTGTCCAGGCACTGGAGACACAAAGGGACCAAGAGAGTCCAGGTACTTGCTCTGATAGGACTTACATTTTGGAGGGAAGCAGAAATAGACAACATCTAATTGAAGTAAATGAACAAGATGATGTAGGTGATTATAACTACTGTGTAGAAAGGTGAACGGTGTGAAAGATGAAAGGAAGCAGGGTGGGGCATCAGGGCAGGGCGGATGTTGTAGGTCAGATCAGGGATGGCCTCTTTCGGGAAGGTGACATGTGAAATGAGACGTGGAAGGATGGAGCCTGGCTTGCAAAGGTCACGCAGAGGTTCCCAGGCAGGGGCCAGGGCAGGTGCTGAGACCAGGATGGGAGGAAGTTCAGGGCATTTGAACGGTGGGGGAGTGGCAGGCAGCAGTGAACCAAGGGAGAAGCCACGTATGGACCTGGTGTTACTCCAAGACCAGCGGGAAGCCACTGCGGGGCTACTTGTGGCGGTCCTGGTTTGGTTTTCAGTCCCTGAAAGAAATACTATGATTTGTGTTTTCAGCAGATGGCTCTGGCTGCAGGCTGAAGAATGGACATGGGAGACAGGGGAGAAGCAGGAAGGCCAGCGGGAGGCTTGGAGTCACCCAGCCGGTCGGGACTGGGGTGGTCGCACTGGAGATGGTGAGAAGTATTTGGATCCCAGCTACATTTTGGAGGGTGAGGTTTCATGTGGGTTGTATGTGTCCCCCAGAAATATATGCCCAAGTGTTAACCCACAATACCTGTGAACACGATCTCGTTTGGAAATGGGGTCATTGCAGGTGTAACCAAGTTAAGATGAGGTCACACTGGATTGGGATGAGCCCTACATTCAATGCCTGGTGTCTTCATAAGAAGAGAAAGATGTGAAGACACAGAGAACCCAGGGGAGGAGCCTGGATTATGGAGGATGGCTGGCAGCCGCCAGAAGCTGGAAGAGGCAAGGAAGGATGCTCCCCCTAGGGCCTCTGGAGGCACACGGGCCAGCCGGCAGTGTAATTTCAGACTCTGGCCTCCAGAACTGGGTGAAAACAAATTTCCATTGTTTTAAGCCACCCAGTCTGTGATCAATTGTTCTGGCAGCCCTGGGGCACTAACAGTAGGTTGTAAGAGAGAAGAGCCTGTTATGAGAATGGCAGGCAGTTTTGCAGAGCTCCCAGTGGAATCATGAAACAAAGCCAACCTCTTGGAGTTTCGCAGGGTAGAATTTTTGGAAAGCCACCCCAGGCAAACTTCCTCATCAGTGCCTGCTTCATCTGGCCTCGGGCTGCGGGAGCTGTTTTTGTGTCGGTCTGCTTGGCCAGTGGGCGACTCCTTGAGGAAAGGGATCCTGTCGGGTTTAAATCTGTCTTCTTTCAAGCCTGGTACACTCATTTATTCAATACATGTGTGTGGAGAGCACTCTGCTAAGCCCCAGGCACCATTAATAAGTAGCTGCTGAACTGAATTAAATATATAACACTCCCTGGTAGAAATAAAATACTATAAACAGATGAAATGAGAGATGGAGGAAGAGAGATGGGGAAGGAAGGAAGAAGGGAAGGAGGGAGGGAGGAAGGGGAGAGAAAGGGACTTGCTCCCTGTTTATAATGAGAAAGGAAAAATTGAAAGTCTTCTGGGAAAGGCCACAGGGTCTCTGTGCCTAAAGACCGAGATGCAAACAGATGATGGAGAAACTCACCTCGTAGGACACGTCAGGGGGATCTCAAAGTCCCCCCAGCTCAGGCTGCAGTGTTCCACCGAGGGAGGAAGGACAGAAGGAAAAGCCGTTCAAGGATACAGATCTCAGAGACAGACTTCAGTTTGGACGAACGTGGGGGCCAGGCAGCCACGTGCCTAATCCGCCCTCTTACTGCCCTCGGCCCTGACCTCCCCCACTGACCACGCATCCCACCTTGGCGTGCGGTGTCTGTCTTGTTTGTTGACTGTCTGGCGGCTCTACTCACTGCGGTACTCCCAGCGCTGGACTAGGCACGTGTCGACAGTCTATAGTTTTGTTGAATGAATGAATACACAAATTATTTTAAGTTCCTAATCTCCTAAGCCTCCGTTTTGTCATTTGTAAAATGGGAATTATAGTTATATTCACTTCCCAAGGGCTGCTCTGAGGGTCAAACAAGTGGAAGTATTTCAAATGCTTGACTCATAAAAAGATATTTGATACGTGATACATACTAGTTATAACTAATATTACTATCATTGACATTATTACTGACACAAGAGCTTATTCAGATATTAAAAGAAAAGCTACAGCACGATTAAAAAGGTAAACCACAGGATAAAGAGACATTTGGACAAATGCTGAATAAGATGGGAGGCCTGCCAGATTAAAACGAAGGCACAGAGACCTAAATTGGATTCATGGTGGTGGAGGTGGGGGAGCTTCCCTTCAAGGAAGAAGAGGCTGGGGTGCTAACCAGGTGTCAGAAGGAAGACAACACTTGCCCTTGGACACTCCACTTGCTTCGACAGCATCTCCAAAGGGGCGCCGTTAAGAAGACAGCAGTGGCTACACTTCATGGAAACCAACACAGCCTTCCGCTGCCAGCCTCGAGCCAGGGTTGTTCCTTAGCTTGAAATATCACAGTTCTCGTCTGAATCATCCAGTTTGCCACCTAAAAGTTGTATTCTCGGTTCTTGTCGAGTGCGTATTTTCTCTTTACTTTTGGTCAGATTTTTTACCTTGGAACCTCTCAACAGCTCCAGCAAGGCTTGAGAAGACATCGCTCAGTCCGTAGTCTGCAATGTCACAACAACATAGACCCAGGCCCCGGTCATAAGTCACACTTCTTCTCTGTACCTTATTTATTTCTTGTCAAACTACTTGAACTGCAGCTTGTACTTGAAAACATTTGATCTAGCACATCACCTGGGGAGCCCAAGGTTACCGACACTCTTTGAAGCAAGTCCATGACTAGATTTCACTGTGTAGCTGAGATGCTGAATCGCTAAACGGCTTCCTCATCCTAGACTCATGTACCGTTTGTCTTCCAGCTCCAGAGACATCTGAGACATCGCTCTGTGACACAGTGAAGTAAAACTTGCTCTTGTTTTATCTTGTTAGTTCAGGGATCAACAAACTTTCTGTAAAAGCCAGACAGTAAATAGTTTAGGCTTTGAGGGTCAGACGGTCTTTGTCACAACTGTTCAACTTTGCCACTGTCGCCCAAAAGTAGCCAAAGACAGTATGTGAATGAAATGCGATGGCTGTGTTCCAATAAAACTTTATTGACAAAACAGGCAGGTAGTGGAGGTTTTCCAGCCTCTGCTTTCTGTTTTGCCCCACGTTTAGAAAGCCAGAAAACTAACAGACTCCATTGTTCTGAGAAACTAAAAGGAAATCTAAATATAAACAAGATAACGGAGCTTATTTGCCACCAAATAAAGTATAATTATAAAAAAAATTGCCCAAGTTAATCTTGCTGTTTTATTGTTTTGATCAATTATTCCCAGTCCTTGATTCTATAGGAGCACAAAATAGCCAGCAGAACGCCTTTTCCACACGTCTCTCCTACACAGAACCCAGACATACAAAGCCAAGGGAAGTGAAGAGGGGGGTTCTCCAGGGGGTCTACATCCTTTTGTGTTTGCATAATTCTTGAGTATTTGGAGATGCCCTGTGGCACCCCTTCAGAGTGACGAACTCCAGTAAAGAGCCCAGAGGATGAGACTCAGAGCTGGAGATGGGAGCTCTGGGTCCAGGCTCTATCCAGTTTCCTTGGAAACTTCAGAGACATGAGGAGATGAGAGGCAGAGCTCAAGAGATACAGAAGGTGATCGTGGCCCCAACAGGCAGGTCTTGGTCTGGGCCCTTGAAGATGCCCCACTGGCCTTCCGTGGTCTGGGCCCAGTTTTCTTCCAATAAATTTCACTTTGTTTTTTGCTCAACTTAGCTCAGCTGTGTGTCTGTTCTTTATAAGCAAAAAGTCCTTAAACAAGTCAGCAGCAGAATCAGGTTTAATGATAATTCAATTCTGTTCTGCTTATGCTGAAAGAGACATCAAATGGGCCAGGTGAATTCTGGAATGTAATGTTTTCTGCAAACTATAAATTAATTAAATATCTTTTAAAGTCTTTCATCAGCCAAAACTCCAATATGTGGAAAGAAGATGACTTGCGCTTCAATGTATTTTTCTACAGCTATTTACAGCTCAGACTCCACTTCTAGAATAAAAGTGAATCAGAGAATATTCAGTGCAAAGTTAAGCTAGTGGTTCAAGATCAGAGGAGTGTGATTCATGAGCCAAGGTTAAAATAATTAACACTACACTCAAGCTAAATAAAGCGTAAAGGTGCAGAGAGAACTGCATCTGACTCCCTGAAAGGGGTAGGCAACTGAGTGATGAGGCTTGGGGGATGGTGGGGAGACAGGTAAGTAGGGCAGGAAGGCTCAATAAAATGCCCTGAACGTTGCTCATTCCATTAGAAGGTAGAACTATCCCTCTGCAGGAATTTGCAGAATTATCTTCAGAATTAGTTTCATGGTTTCTGAGGTTGGCCAAGATAAGCAAGGACCAGATGTGGGGCTTTTTTCCTCCCATTTTTTAGCTATTAATTTTTATTAATGCATCTAATTGAAAGAAATAAAATTCCTTTCAAAGGCCCTCTAATGCAGACCTTTCACAGACACTATCTCAGTACTACTACGTCCTCTGCTCTCCACCCCGAGCCCAGGTTACCGCGGTTAGAAGATGTCTTCCGGCAGATCCTGTTGCAAGTCAGTGGGTAACAGGCAACTTTTGGTTTGTCAGGCCAAAGAATGGTGACCCTCCTCAGGGTGAAGAGGTTCTGGAATCCTCATGGCCCCAAGAAGCTTGTCTGTCTGTGTCTTATCTCTCTGTTCCTCTTGCCTCCAAATCTCCAGAGATAGGGTTTCCAGGATAATACACTTTCCTATGAGGCCAACCGCAGAGAATCTTCACAGTCACCAGGCCAACCTTGTCCATGATACTCGGCCTCTCTCCAAGGACGGGGCTGATGGAGAAGTGAGAGCCCATCCACCACCCTGGCACGTAGCAGTCTCTCGCCTGGATTCCGAGAGGCAGCCATGGACAAAGATGCTGGCCGCGGCCAGACTTGGATCTCATCCCACCACGAGGACACTGGCACCAGCGAGCCCACAAGATGTGCTGTAGAACATTCATTCTCAGTCACTAAGAAGGGGTGACACAAGAGCTGCCCTTCTAGAACCTGGATCTCCCTTGAAGACTGCGCTGTGACCTGACATGGCCCCTCCCATACATGGCACATGCATGGGAATAGTCATGAGTACCCAGCTGGCAGCACCAAACCTAAGTTGAGAAGCCTTGTTTTATAGAATTCATCCCCTGTGCCTGTGTGTAGCCTGTAAAGAAAAGGCAGCCTAGATAACTCTCCTGCTTGGATTCAAGAACCAAAGACTGCAGCTAAAGACAGTGGGAATGCAAGTGATGGGGCCCCAGGGATCTGAACTCTGGACTCTAGCAATGTGGCCAGTAGATCACTTTGACTTTCAGGTTCTTCATCTAGGAAATAGGACTAGTCAGGAATAAAAAAAATTAAAAAATAAAAAAATAAAACAACTGGGGAGCACGGGCCAAATCCAGCTGCTACCTGTTCTTGTAAATAAAGTTTTATTGGAACACAGCCACACCACTTACATATTGTCTGTAGCTGCCTTTGCCCCACAATGACAAAGTCAAGGAGCTGCAACATAGTATGTCCTACAAACCCTAAAAGAATTATTATCTGGCTCTTTACAGAAAAGGTTAGCCAACCCCCGTACTAAATGCTTTTTTATGACATCTTCCAAATTCTCTGCTTCTTCCCCATGTTGCCACACACAAAGAATGTGCTTCTAATGTGTGTGTGTGTGCACGCATGTTTGAGTATATGAGAAAGAGACCTTTCTCATTCATGACAACTATAGACGATGGGATGGAATGTACTCGAAGAGACTTCCCCTGGGAGTACTCAGCCAACCAAGAAAGGGAAGATTTCTAGGGGACAGAGCAAAGTTCATGGTTTCTGGGCCCAAGGAGACAATGAATCTGTGTCTCTCCCTCTGTAACACACAGCCTTTGCCGTGGTACCTAACAGGGTTCTCTTTCCCTCAAGTAGCAAAATCCCAGCCCATGGTCACTGCCTCCCTACACAAACTCAAAGCTGAAACCAAACTGTAAACGCTCCTTTTCACAGCTTTGCCCAGTAAGAGGTTTGGCCAATTCCGCATTTTTCAGATAATTTAAATTCCAGCCACTCAGGGATTGTGGATTTCTATTTTCTTCCCAGCTAACAGTGTTCACAAAGAGCTGCCGACCCCTGCATGGGCAACCACTGTCCATTCCAGTCCCCCAATCATGTAAGAGGATTGCTTCTTGCTCAAATTATCCAAGTACACTGGATATTAAGCGATGATTTTCTACAGAAAAAAATCCAGTTCCTGGAGGAAGAAGGACCCAGCAGCTGTCACCACTGCCACCACCCTTTCTGGGGTGGTGAAATATGAGCTGACAGTCTCCGTCGGCTAGCACTTTGCTGATATGGGTCATTTGTCATCTTGACAGGAGGACTGGAAAGGAACTGAATGACAGTTTTAATCCACATGGTAGAAAGCATATTTGTATCAGAAATAGCGGTCTAAAATTATGAAGCTGTTAAAAAAAAATCATTAATCCCCCAAATCCTCCAACTGTCATGAAACAGGCCTCATTTGGGTACTTAATGAAATTACAAAAGCAGGTTCTGGTCCCACCGTTCACGTCTCCCTGGTGGCGTCCTCCTCCTGCTCAATCGCATTCAGCCAGCAACTCGACTTGTACCCCGCCCACTCGGTAACCTGCAGTGCAAAGTGGAGCTCACGCTCTCTTCCGACATCCCTGTACCCACCCAGGGAAGGCTCTGAATGGTCCTACTCAGGTCACGTGCCAGCCTGGGCCAAATACTCATTCCTACGGCAGGGATAGGGGATCCTAACTGATGACACCCCACCAGGACTAAAGGAGTAGGGCCAGGTCCCCAAGGAATGAGAAAGTTCCTCTAAGCAGCCAAAGCTGAAACCACCATGACCTGTCACACCAGCCTCCAAACATGGTGTTCTCAAGGCCATCGGCAAGGACGGGAAGGGGAGTTCACGGTTTTCCAATTTTTAAAAGGTGGCCAGTTCGCCATACCAGCACCGAAAAGCACCACACAGAGGACAGCCCCTTTGCAGCAATGTCATAAAGCAGCCAACAAAGGGTCCATTGTTTTGGGGTAGTCAGACTTACATGATCAGCGACCGCACTACGTGCAGACGTGGGGTTTTCTTGTTCATTATGTTCCCTGGTTTATGTTCCCGTTTCTCTATGATTCCTCCTTCTTTCTCCTGCCACTTCCAGCCTCATAATAAAAAATTTTCTCCAGTAGCTATACTGTGTTCAAATGTTTGAGAGATAACAGGTCATCTTTCCTGAATTTAAGCTTCTGGAAAGGTAACTTTTTGTTGTTGGTCGACATTCACTTTGTAAAGGGATTGTGTACAAGAGAGTTTATATTTCCTAAAGGTCTCTTTATGGGGTTATCAGTAAGACTCTGGGGTGATGGTCTGTGAGTCTTTCTGAAACCTACAGGTGAAGGCACGGCTTTGACCCCAGGCTCCTACCGTGAGAGGAAGCCAGCACACAGCCATCGGCTGCTGACACCCGCTGTTCTTGACTGTCCTCATTCCTGGTCAGAGAGAGAGAATTTTTAGGAATAAAATTGCTCCCCCAGAGCAATGACTGCTCCGGGGTTTCTAAGAGCTTCTCTCCAACACTAACTTGTTAATATTCTCTGATCTTTGTTCCTTGACCAAACATTCCCCACACTAGGTTTAAAGAGATTTCACTGAAGCCCAACTCCCTCAAAGTGGGAAGCACACATTTTCTCAAGACTGACTTTGTTCGACTCTGCCTTATGCTGTTTTACTCCCCACTTTACTTTATTATCCAAAATATATTATTTTAGCATTAAACACACCAGTAACTTGGGGAAACACAATGTTCCAATGTGAAAATCCCAGCTGGTTTCAGACTTTGTGGTTTGGAAGAAAAATATTCTCATTCCAAAGTGACTAGAAAACACAAAGGCTTTCTTTCTGATAAGCACATTTGGAGATCTGCTTTCTAAAAACCCTAAAATATTCTCCGCTATTCACAAAGTTTTCAAATGTACATGAATAAAATATGGTGATTTCTCACAGAAAATACCATCAAACACTGTCCAAACAAGAACAGCCATCCAGGGCCCTTTGAGGCTACATAAATCTACAGACTCTCCAGCCATCAGACTCTGCAGGGCCTTTGAGGATGCTCCTGATGAGTCCCACAATCTCCATTTCTGAGGCTGTTAGGTACCTAGTGTTTGGGAGGCACTATGGAAAACACTATTTCTGTTTTAATCCAGGCTTCAATTTGTGTCGTCAGGGGCACACGAAATGCTGCAAATTCTTAACATATTACTTTAGATGGCGTTTCTATTATGCACACTTGGACTTTTTCATTTTAAGATATTCCCCATACTAGGACTTAGAATTTCTTAAATGTATGCCCTCTCTCATTGCTAGCTGTTAGAGCTTTGCAGAGCCTCCCTGACTCTGACTTTCTTCTCCAGTCCCTCCTGCAAACACTACTAGAGTTACCATCTGGACTCTCAAAACTGATGATCATTCCCCAGTTTTGATGCTTCTGTGTTGCCTATAGAATGACATTCAAACTCTACAGCCTGGAACTTATATTTCTGGACTAAACAGAGTGACAGGTGACTTTACTATCCCATCAAAAATAACCAAAAATAGACAGAATATAATAATAGTTTCTAAAATACTGACTATCAGGCAATGAAGGACAGTGATCTGAGAGACAGGAAAGAAACAGGATAAGCCCTACAATTGTTCCAATTTACTGCCCTGAGAGAGTTTCCAGGCCACAGCACAGGTTGGGGACACAAAACAGAGCCTGGCAGACAGAAAACTCTGGGGACATGCAGAGTATTCCTTCCCTTCATGTAGTCAGTTAAGTACTGGTCAGCACATGAGTAAGCAGAAACTTTCTGAGATTAGGGAAGGAACCACCTGAAAGGATTAGAGGAAACAAGTGCCCAGTTCTCACACAGAACTGAGAATACGTCTGTCTCTCCTACTCAGACTGCAAAACCGCATGACTCACGGGGCCTTGGGTAGAGAACACAGAGGGTTTACCTCAGTAATGAGAAGTAATTAAACACAGACTGTGTGGCTCTGGTACCACCCCCCCCCCACACACACACACACACAAAACCACCCTCAAAAGCAATACTCAAAAGGACCAAACTGCTTCCAAGTAACCTAAATTGGTCACAGAATAAAGCTCAATAAAGTTTATAGAAATGCAAAAACAAAATCTCACAGCTAACAAGATAAATTTCATAATGACTAGCATACATTTAAAAATTACCAGGCATGAAAAGAGCCAAAAAATGTAACCCCCTAAAGAGGGTAAAAATGAATTAATCAAAATTAACCCACAAATGACACTAATGTTAGAATTAGCAGACAAAGACATTAGAACAGTTGTTACGACAGCGATTCATATGGTGAGGTGTTCTGTAGAGGCACGGGAGATATAAAAACACCAAAATTGAACTTCTAGAGACAAAGACGACAGTGCCTGAGAATGAAAAATACACTGGGTGGGATTAAGAGCAGGTGAGACACTGCAGAAACGAGTATTGGTGAACCTAAAGATGTCACAGTAAAAACAATCCAAAATAAAACACAGAGAAAACAGAGAACTTAAAAAATTAACAGAGCTTCAGTGAACTGTGGGAAAGATTTAAGTGGCCTAATATATGCACGATTGAAGACCCCAAAGAGAGGAAAGAAGAGGAGTCAGAAAAAAATATCTGAAGAAAAAAATGACTAAACTTTTCCAAATTTGATGAAAACTGTAATCGACAGATCAAATAATCTCAACAAATCTCAAGCACACTCACACATAAAGAAGACGGAGGAGGAGGTGAAAACTACACCAAGGTGTATCATCATCAAATTGCTCAAAGTCAATGACAAAGATAAAATCTTGCATGCATCCGGAAAAGAAAAAATACATGTTAGATATAAAGGATTAAAGAGCCTTTAAGGTCATAGCAGATTTCTTATAGGGAAACAATGAAACAATGCAAGCAAGTAAATGGCATGACAAACTCTTTAAATTATTGAAAGAAAACCAGGCTGACCAGTAAAAAAAAAATCTCTCAAAAGCAAAAGAGAAACACTTTTCAAGACACACAAGAGTAGAAAGAAAATATAACCAGCAAAATCACACGACCGGAAATGTTACAGGAAGTCCTTCAGGCAGAAAGAAAATTATACCAGTTGGAAAGAGGAACCTAAATGCATAAGAATGAAGAGCACCAGAAATGGAACTTCCTGGGTAAATATATGTAAATGTTGTTGTTTATATTTATTTAAAAGATAACTGACAGTTTAAACCAAAATAATAAAGCAGTGTGGGGTTTATAACGCGTAAAACTAAAATGTATGACAAAACAGCAAAAGGGTCAGGACTGGGGAAATGGAAGCAAATGATTGTCAAGCTTTTATATGTCATAATATTACTTAAATATAGATAGACTCTGATAAGTTAAAATGTATACCATAAACCTTAAAGCAACCACTAAGGAAACAAAGCAACTATAGTTAATAAGCCAAAAGGGAAGATAAAATAGTTTAAAAAAATTTCAAGTAATCCAAAAGAAAAAGAACAACAAATAGTAGGAACAAATAGAAAAAACAGAGCAAAATGATAGACAAACCCAATCATATTAATAATCACATTAAATGTAAACAGTCTAAATTCTTTAATCAAAAGGTACAAATTATCACATTGGATTAAAAAAACAAGACCTAACTGTATGCTGTGTATAAGAAATATGCTTTAAATATTCATATACTAGGGTTAACAGTAAAAGCATGGAAAAAATATACTATGCTAATACCAATCAAAAGAAAGCTGAATTGGCATATATCTAACATCAAATTTTAGAGCAAAGAATATTACCAGGAAAAAAGAAAGTCATTTTATAATGATTAAGGGGTAAATTTATCAAGAAGATACAATAACCTTTAACGTTTATGACCCTAATAACAGATTTAAAATATATGAAGCAAAAACCAGAGCTGCAAGGAGAAACACACACACTCAGAATCATAGTTGGAGATTTCAATACCCCTCTCTCAACAACTGATTGAACAAACAGACAGGAAATTAGTAAGGATATAGAAGGTCTGAACAACACTTTCAACTGATTTAACCCAATCAGCGTTTATAGAACACGCCACCCGACAACCATAGAATACATTCTTTGCAAATGCACATGCAACATTTTCTAATAACCTCAGCTATGAAGCAAGTCTCAATAATTTTAAAAGGATTCAAGTCATTTGAAGTATATTCTCTAAACAGACTGGAATTAAATTAGAAACCAGTAACAGAATATCAGGAAAATCCTCAATATTTGCCGACTTCTTTGCAAATATTCGTAACACAGACTTGTGTTTATAATATTGCCTCCCACTGCTGGAATAGCTAAAACTTACATAGTGCTTACCATGTACCAGATTTAGTGTTCATCATAACCCTATAAAGTAGGTAGGCAGTGATGGAATCTGCTTGAGGTCACAAAGTTAGCACATGTTAGAGCCGAGATTTGCACTGAGGCATACTGGGTCCACCGTCTGTGCTCTTCGGTGCTACTCTCCTGCCTCTCAGTCCCATTTCTGACCGCTGGCCATTTCACAGAGGGCCCCTGCTCCTCTCCCCTCATGTCTTTGCTCAGGCTTTTCCTCTTTAAGATGTGCTCTTTTTGTCTTCTCCCGGTGGTGAGACACGGCCTTTTCCTGCCCTCTCAATTTTGGCAGCTCTTAATACCCAACTCAAAATCCATCTCAGCTTCACTCAACAAGAGTTCTATGCTCCCCACAGGAAAAACACAATGTATTTTCTGAACTCCTGAAGTATTACAGTAATAAGTCAATATTTTTTTCCTGCATTTTCTATAGTAAAACAAGAGAACTGGATCTACAACAGGAACCCAGGCTCCATCAGAAGAAAAGCAGAGGAGGGACGGGCCATAGCTTCTCTGAATCAAGAATTAAAATATGGATGTTGACAAAACCTGCCCTCCTTTTCTATAAAACCTCCTTTCCCACGAGATGAGGCTACTTCCCTAGCCTCACCTGCAGTTACTTCTGGGGCAGGTGCACCTAGGAAAAGTCCATGGCTGGACTGGCCACTGCTTCAGAAGTAGGTCACGTCCAGCCTTTTTTCTAGTGCTCACCTGTCCCTCCTAAGCTGAGACTGCCTTTTGTCCCTGGATTCTCTTATCTACCTGGATTTCTGATGTTCTGTGGTCTGACCCTGGGGGTCACACACCACCCCCCACATACAGTGCATGTGGCACTCATCATGTCACAAAGTGACAAGTGACCTTTTCAAAACGTAAACCTCATTGTGTCATTTCTTGCTTAATACTTCTCAATAGGACAAAGACTAAAACCCTGTCTTGGGGTACACCTCGCAGCACACTCACTGACCCTGTGGAACCCAGACATACAGGCCTCTCTCTCCAACTCCACTTCCAAGTCTCTTCTTGTTAATTCCTACTCTTCCTCTGGATTCCAGTTAAATCCTCTCTTCCTCAGGGAAGTCACGCCTGGCCTGCCCAATGAGCCATTCTTTCATTATCGTTTCCAAGAGCGTTGCATGCTTACCCTTCCATAATCCTGGCCACAATCATAGTATTGGATTCACTGTATGGTTTTGTGGGGGGTTTTGTTTTGTTTTGTTTTTTGTTTCGGTTAGTATTTATCTACTCCACTAGACTGCAAACTCCTTGAGGACAGGTACTCTACCCATTTTTGCATCCCTGGTCCATAGCTTAGAGTTGGTTCTCAATAGCCATTCACTCAATGAGTGACTGAATAAGCCTGGTAACCCAAGTGCAATGTGAACGGTCTGGACTATAAAATGAACAATATTAACTTTCTTATCTTTCACTGGCCATTTCTTTTCTTCCTCAGGAAGCCTCCTGCCTGCGTCTGAGGGATCAAAGGGCTGAAGGAGCACATTCCAGTCCTAGTTCTTAGAGAGACCTAGTCCCTAATGTCCCTTTGCTCGTTATTTCTTTCAACGATCGTTCTTTGACTCCTCTTTTTAAAAACACCCGCAGTCGTGGTGTTCGACACTGCTCCACTGCTGTACTTTTCTGTGACGGTCTCCTGTCTGCCTGTGCAGCTACATGGATTTACAAAGCCCATCCTCCCTGGAGCTTGAGATTTATGCACAAGAAATTGGGCTGATGGGATTACTGATGAGAGACAGAGCACAACTGAATCAGAGGGTCATTCCAAATGAATGTAAACAGGGTTAAGATTTGGGAAAAGCTGATGCTGCCTTCATTTATGCCTCTCTTACCCTGGAGACCACGATGCGACTTTTAATTTCATCATCGTCGAGACATAACAGAACTTGCTGTAAGTCTTAAGCCAAATAGATTTCAGGTAAATAGTCTTTGTTCTGCACTGACCCCAAATCAGACTCTGCAGAGGCCATGGCCTTCCAATCCTCCAACCTCCCAAGCCCTTCCTCCTGGTTCTCATGAGTTCATCAAGTTCCAACAGATTTCAGGATTTGGGGCTGGGTTTAAATTAACTTCCTCCTAATGGCATTTGTATTTATTTTTTCTTCTCTTTATCCCAAGGGATTCAATTGTGTTTCTAGTACTCTCTCATTTTGCTCTACCACCACTTGGATACATTGTTCCATAGGAGGGACAAGTAGAAAAGGGTGGAATAGTGGTTTTCCAAACAAAAAGGGGCAACAGAATTGCTCTGCATGGTCCGACCTCCCTGCAGCCCGGTTCTCTGGTCTGAAATTGGGGCCCAGCGAAAAGAAAGCAGAGGCAAGTTTCTCATGCTCCTCGTTACTGCTGTAGATGTTCCAAGGAGCCCCAAATCCCATAAAACTCCGCCTAAAACCAAAGCTCCTGGCCATAATGAACCACTGAAATGAGAAAGTTCTCGCATGTCCTGCTTTATTATTGCGTGGCAGCATCCTGTTGACACTAGTCCCTGGCTCGTGTTCATTTCTGACACCTCAAGGTTCCTCTTTGGTATTTACTTCTTTCACAGTCACCTCATTTGATCGTTAAAATACTGTGAAGTAAGCAGGGCCGGCTTTATCACCCCCATCTGAGAGATACAGAAACTAGGGCCGAGCAGCAGGCATCTGCTCTTTCCGCTCACCCGCCCTCCCTTCTCCTCTGAGACTGGCGCTTCTCTTTCCCTTAGGAAACAGCTCTTCCCACATCACATTTGGTTTTGATGAAGCTTTGATCAAAGGACACTGCTACAGCTGCCACCACCTCCTGTATCGCTACCACCTCCCTAAGTTAAAAGAGTCATGACTACGAAAAGCCAACCAGGCTCTCTGTCTCCTGGAAATCTGAACCAAGCAGAGAACTTCAAGGCAGAAGGCTGTTGGAACCAAGGGACAGCCCACAATGTCTGTAGCAAGATCCCTGGAGTGACCCAGTTGCTCAAACCCCTCTTTCTTCTGTTACCCTCCCCATCTCCTCCTAACAAATCCTTTCTGTCCTTCTTAACTTAGTTTCTGCCACCTGCAACCAATGCACTCAGCAATAGGTTTGTAATTTGCCCAAGCTCTCAGTCTTGAAAACAGGTCTCTTAACTCAATCTAGTGGTTTTTGTGCTGTGCTATGGAACAAGTTATAAATAATATTAACACCTTAACGGAAAAGACAGTAGGGCTGATACAGTGAATGTAAGTCTCATTCACTAGGGCAGTGGCCTCAGCCCGGGGTTATTTTACTCTACCCCCCACCAAGTGATATGGGGCAACGGCAGGAGACATTTTTGGTTGTCACAGCTGGTGGGGGGGGGGTGCTACTGGCATCTAGTGGATAGAGGCCAGGGATGCTGCCAAGATCCTGCAATGCACAGGACAGCCCCCCCACCAAAAAAAAAAAAAGTTACCTGCCCCAAAATGTCAGTGGTACCAAGGTTTAAAAAGCTTAATCTGGAGAAAATGGAGTTATTTACCATACTAGTCAGGGTAACACCAGGCAGTGACAAAAACAAAACAAAACACACACATACACACAAACTCATTAAAGGTCTGCAACTCACTGTTGCAAAGTCCCCTGTGGAATGGAAACTATTTATTTTATTGAAGTACCATCAGTTATAACGTGTCAATTTCCGGTGTAGAGCACAATGTCCCATCATACATATGTGTACATATATTCTTTTTCATATGGAATGGTTAATCTTTCTGCAGTGACTTGGCAATCCAGATTGTTCCACCATGTGACACAACCATTTCAGCACATGGTTTCCAGGTTGCTAAGGCAGGGGATGCAAGAGCTGGAAGACTGCACGCAAGCTTTTACATGCTCCACCCTAGAAATGACACCTGTCACTTCTACTCATGACTCATTGGCCAGAAGCAGAAACCTAACTGCTGGGGGCTGGGAAATGTGGGGTGGGTTAGGAACAATGGATATTGAAGAGTAAACAACTCCGCTACACAGCCCAGTGCCATTAAATTGTATTAGATACAGAAGTCTATCTGCACAATTTGTGACTGAATGACACGGCTAGTTATCTGAGCACATCCTGTGTAGTGCGTTACTCAGTCGTCTTCTAGAACTTAGGTTTTGTTTTTCGTTTTTAACTCAGTCCTGACTGCAGCCAACAATTCTTATCAAAAAGTAAGTGACATTTAAGGACCTGTTTTGCTCTGTGGTGATCAGACTATGAACTTTGGTAAACAGGCCACAGCCAACTAAATTCCGTTGATTTAAAGAGCGTCTCCTTCCAAGGACAGAATCACGTAAATGAAATTATATCCACATGCAATGCAGAGCATTTATAAGTGAGCCCAATGTATTTTCATTGTAAATAATTAGTTGGACTCAATTTATGCAGAAATGTCATATTGCAGTTAAGAACCTTTTAATATGCATGAAGTACGGTTTCTCAGTCATTTTCAGCAGTGTTTCTTAACCATAGGCACAGTCACTCCAGAAGCCTTTTCCAAAAATAAACGTCCAGACTGACTCTCTAAATTTCTAATTTGACAGAGGTATCCTCATTAAAATTATTGTGGTTGCAAATAAAGAATCTGATTGTGGATACTTGAAAAACAAAGGGGGAAGGGTTTCTAGAAAGATACTAGGAAGCTGACAGAACTGAGTTTCCAGGTCTTGCGAGCCGCAGAACTGGGGCACAGCAGGAAATGCAGCAGCCAGGGTTCAAGGTCCTCCCGAGAGCTTCAAGGGGGCTCACCCCATCACCCTCCCCGACTTGCAAATCTCCAGGTAAATTTACATTTCCCAGAAGGAGATGCTGGACTAGCCTGGCTGAGAAAGGGATCTCCACCCCTGAATCAATCAGCCACAGTGGGGTACGGAGGAATCTTTCATTAAACTGTATAACCCTGAGCAAGTTACTTGACCTCTTCATGCCTCAGTTTCCTCACCTGTGAAATGGAGGTGATCATAGCCTCTGTCCTGGAGGAGCTGCTGTGAGGGCATCTTATGGTTCCAGTTGGTGCCTAATACTGCTGGATCTCGAACATGTGTAATTTGTCATGAAGATTAGGTGCTGTCATTAGTAGATCTACTGAGCACTTACAACGGACAAGCAGTATGAAGCCTCAGACTTGCATTGGCCCATTTAATTCTCGAAGGAGATATACAAGCAGAGACCTCCTGTGTCCGATACCCTCCTTGGAACACGGCAAGCGCTCACACATGTTGAGTGAATGAATGAAGGAACGGTGGTGCCACTGCCAACCACTTCAGTGGAGACTGCAGGTGGTGATCTGCATGGGTGCTGACACCCACCTCTTCCATTGCAGACCCCAGATGCTACACATGCCCAGCAGCTGTTGGTCAGGGGAGTGGAGCTTGCTTCTCCCATGAAGCCACTATTCTAGTTGGTGCCCCACTGACACCAATGACCCCTCTCCTTCTAACACTTGTCCCCATTCTTCACAAATGTAGTCACTAAACATGAAAATGCAGGACTGCCAGTTTTTCTTTGATTTCTTGAAGAGTTCGTGTGTGTGTTACAGGCTCCAAAAGCAGGCAGATCTGGCTCCAACCATGATTCTTTATACCTCCTCGCCATGTGACTTTGGGATAATTCTTTTCTTTCTCTGGGCCTCAGTTCTGCAATGTGAGAAAGAGGGATAAAGTAAAGTAACTTGGCAGCTGCAATACAGTTACGTGAGCAAAGATATAGGAAAAACAGCACAGTTCTTGTCACACAGTAGGGCTTCAGTCAATATTAGCCAAAATTATAATAGCATTTAATAATCATTATTGTTATTGACCATGACGCCACAGCTGATAAAGGAAATAGCTGAAAACTAATCTCAAAACAGTAACTCATTTTCAAGTATATCATGTTTCCTTGTTTGCCCTCCTTGAGATTTGCTCCTCTGTCCTCACCTAGAGAACCTGGATTCTGGAACGAGAATCTAGGTTTGAACCCAGATTCGCCACTCACTAGCTATGTGATCGTGGGCAAAAGTTTCTTAACTTCTTCGTACTTCAATCTCTTCACTTGTAAAATGCAGTCATGTTAGTACTTAACTCACAGGGGATTAGATGCACTAGCACTTGTGAAACAGAACAGCACCTACACACAGGAAGTACTATTTAAGTTTGTGAAATAAATGAAACAGGACACAGGGGAAATTTCGGAGCAGTCAGTATATCCGGGCAGTTGGCTTCCAGACATGTCGTCTTGGTAAGGATGCCAGTTAAACGAGGCTCACTCCATTTTATTTCTGGGCTCACCACTGGATCACTTTTCAAGTTTGGATGACAGAAGGCTGTTACACTCGTGTTCATTGGGGGCTACTCAACTTGATGGGAGGTGGGACCATGAGGTCTTATATGAATCAAAACATCCTGAGGAATGCTGTGATCATTGGGAAGTCCTGGGGTCCCGCTGTTTCCTGGCCTCAGTACAAAGAACTGACACCTATTTCTAGTTGACTTTGAAGCCGTGAAGTCTTAGGGCACAGATGACAAAGGGCTCTGGGAGCCAGCAGATGGTGCCTGGTAAACAGCCCCTTTAAAATAAGCAACAGCTGGAGAAGGAAGGTGAAATGCCCCAGAGCAAGTTGTTTTGCATATGAAGCGTTTGCACTTCTGATCAAGTTTCCCTGAGGCTTCCCAGAAGGAAGACTTGTAAAGCTTTCTCTTTAGAAGATACTGCAGAGAGTTATAAAAAAAATTAAAAAAAAAAAAAATCCAGAGATTTTTTTTTTAAATTCTGGCAAAACCTATATAGCTTAAGATTTATTATCCTAACCACTTCTAACTGTACAGTTTTTAGTGTTAAGTAAATTCACATTGTTGTGAAACAGATCCAGAGCTTTTTCATATTGCAAAACTGGAAGTCTCTACCCATTAAATGACTTTCCTTTTTACCCCTCCTGGCAACCATCATTTTCTGCTTCTTCTATGAATGTGACTACTTTAGATACTTCATATAAGTGGAATCATAGGGTGTTTGTCCTTTTGTGACAAATTATTTCACTTAGTATAATGTCCTCAAGGTTCATTTTGTAGCATACAGCAGTATTTCTTTCCTTTTTTGGAGCTGAATAATATTTCATTGTATATATACACCACATTTTGTTTATCAATTCATCTATGCTGCGTAGTATTTGGGTTACTTCCTTCTCTTGGCTACTGCAAATACTACTGCTGTGAACATGGGTGTACAAACATCTGAGACTCCGCTCTCAATCCTTTTGGTATTTACCCAGAAGTGGAATTGTTGGAGCATAAGGTAGTTCTACTTTCAAGTTTTTGAAAAACCTCCATACTGTTTCTACAGAGGCTGCACCATTATACATTCCCACCAACAGTGCACAAGGCTTCCAACTTCTCCACATCCTCACCGAGGCAGTTTTTTTAAATAGTAGCCATCCTAATGGGCATGAGGTGATATCCCACCTGGTTTTGACTTCATTTCTCTGATAATTAGTCATGTTGAACATCTTTTCATATGCTTACTAGACATTTGTATACAATCTTTGGAGAAATACCTATTCAACTTTTAAACCCATCTTTTCATTGAGTTATTTGATTTTTTGTTGTCAAGTTGCAAGAGTGCTTTATGTATTCTAGACATTAACCCCTAATCAGATTATGTGGCTTGTAAACATTTTCTCCTTCTCCATAGGTTGCCTTTTCATTCTTCTGTGGACTGCATCCTTTAATGCACAAAGGTTTTTAAGTTTGATGTGGTCTTTGTCTATTTTTGCTTTTGTTGCCTGTGCTTTTGGTGTTGTCCAAGAAATCGTTGTCAAGTCCAGCGTCATGAAGCATCTCCATAGGAGTTTTATGATTTTAGGTCTTGCATTTAGGTCTAATTCATTTGAGTTAATTTTTGTATATGGTATAAGACAAAGTTCCAATTTCATTCTTTTGCATTAGGAAATTCAGGGTTCCAAGCACCACATGTGGAAGAGATACTTTCACCTTCTTCTGACTTTCATCATTAAGAGGGGGGATCGGTGAGGCTGCTAGAGTTCTCCTAATACATGCAAGAAGGTCCAACCGGCCGAGGAAGGAAGGAGTTAACTCACACCTCTCTCCTCCGAGCCTCTGTTTCACGACGCTGTTAGATTTGCACTTTCAGCCACAGTCCTGACTTGGCTTCCATCACTGTTCTCAGTTCAGCCTTCTGACCATGGGGAATCGGGTTTGCTTCTTTTGTTTCTCAACAACCTCTGAAATAATCTTCATTCAACCCAAAACCCAGCAAAGCCCATTGTCTCTGCCAAAACTTAACTGACCAGCTTATTTCATCTTCTAGGTACTTACTAATCAGAATTTAGATTTGTTTCCTTTTCCTAATGTTTGGGAAACTCCAGCAAAATATACGTGCTATTCCTTTTAGAGTTACATTGTATTTGTTCACTTAAACTCTATCTCCTTGCACAAACTATCAGCTTAATGTTTAATAGTTCCATCTCATTTCTTGAAAGGTTAGCGATATTTAATTTAGTTAAGCGAACAGAATATAAAGCCACCACAGTCCAACCCTTGTCAACTGGGCATCCATGCACACCTCTTTTACTTAACTTGGAAATAAAGATGATAGCAAAGCCACGCATTCCACCTCACCCCCATGCACATCATGCACTTGAACTGTTGAAAGCGCGCTCCCAAAAGAGCCTCTTTATCTACCTTTGGGTTCATTCTCCTTCTGAGTCACACTCCTCTTTTGATACCCTGTAACTTTAATACTGAGATACAAAGTTAACTCCTTTACCTAAGATGGGAGGGGAATGGGAAGGAGGGATAGAAAAATGATGAATACATGCCCAAATATAAGCATATCAAAATAAAGAAAAAACGCTCATAACTATTACAGCTTCTGCAGTGGATCACATGGTCAGAGCAGGTGTAACTTTATTCTTTCCCTCCTATATGCCTTTTGCCTTCAGCAAGCAGGTCAGCCAGTCACGGTTCCTCGCCTGGGGAGGTGACCCAAAACTTTGATTCTGAAGGGTCTGAGCTCTTGGAAGTCCTGGCTGAACTATACCATTGTGGTTTCCCGCTGACTTTTACCACAGGACATGGTAGTTCTAAGAGGTCCTGGGAGGTACTCCTCCTCGTCTCTCTCATCTCTATTGCATGGAAGTGACCCTTGATACCCAGGCTCACTGACTCCAGCCAGCACAGAAACTCTCTTCTCTGCCTGTGGATTCACGGGCACACGGAGGTTAAAGTGGCTGGCTGGCAGCCTCAACGTCCCATTTCATAGAACTGTCACTGTGTCTCCTGGTGGAAGCATCTGTCCCTTGGGAACTAGGATCTCTAGACCAGTAGACCCACAGTCGCGGAGATGGAGAGCAACTTTCAGGACTGGGTCACTAGGAGTCACAATGAGAGGAGCCGCTTTCGCACTTACTCTCTGACCCCCAGTCCCATGAACACCACGGGGAAGATAGCACCATATACTGACTCTTGATTTAGAGCAAACGATCTCAGCCCTGCAAGGTGTTCTTGCCCAACTGGCACGTAAACGGACCTTCAAAAAGTCTCTCAGGTCAGCTGCTTCAGGACGATGTGGATACTGTCAAACCAGTGAACTCCATGAACACAAGTCCATTGACACACTTTATTTGCTCAACCCCAGTCTCAAGGATACTCCTTACACTGGATGATGGAATCCTGCTGTGCACACCCACCTTGTTAGTGGGCAACACCCCGTTCCTGATAGGTGGCTCAGGTCACATGGTCATTTGGTGGCCCGTGGTCAAGCATTTGTCCAGTAGTACTTGTAAACACCTGTAACAGAGAACGACTTCCTTCAAGTTGTCCAGTGCACTTGGAAACAAACTCAACCCACTATGTTCCGTATTTCCACTAAGACATCAGTGGTGGCAACTACTCCGTCACCCATAAAACTATAAAACTATAGCAGGTAAAAACGTCTATAGAAGGCTGTTGATTTTACATCTGTGATGGATCTGAAGTCACTGTGGGGTGGCAGGGACAGAAGTCAGGAAGAGGAGCTGGACACAAGGAGGGAGAGATCAAGGATGCAGTGAGCCTGTAGAGGTGACCTAGAACACATAAGGACAAACTGGAAACTGCAACACAAGTCAGAACGTGCGCCCCTGAGGACATGGTGACTGGCAGAGGAATCTGGTGTCCCCTCCACCGAGTTGCACACACACCTGCCCCAGGACCCGGAAAAGCTGGTGGAGGAGGTCTGGGGGTTGCTGGAGGAGCTGTGGGCTCACCTGCAGTCCTGTGACAATAAGTGAGCCAGCAAGGTGAGGGTCACCAGGAGCGACTCTTCACTGACCTTCAGAGGGCAAAGGCCACCAGTCACTTCTGCTCCTAAATTCTGTGCAAAATCCTCTTCTGGCCAACCCTAATCCAGAACCAGACATGGCAAGGAATCCTGGGAAACAGTTCCACCTACCTTGATATGATAGAGTCAACACAAGGATGGAAATCATTTCTTAGACTGCTAGAAATCTCTGGGAACAATTTTTCAAGAATAATTTCTCTGCTCTGTGTCTCTTTTTTTCCCTTTGATCCTCATACTAATTTGACTGCAACTATTATGTTTGATTACCATGATCATCATCACAGCTAATATCTCTTGCACATTTACTATGTGACATATTAGTCAACTATCTTGCATCCTTAACTCACTTAATTCTCACATTCTCTAGGGTAGGTCCTATTTTACAGACGGGGAAATTAGAGCTGAGGAGAGATTAAAGAGCTTCCCACGATCGTACAGAGAGTAAGAGGCTGGGCAGGCATCTGAACAGAGGCAGTCTGACTGCAGTGGCCTTTTTCTGAACCACTAAGCTATGATATTCCTAACTTCAAACAGGATACAAATATTAACAAATACCCTAACACAAATGAAAAGCAGAGAATCCCTCTATGAATTTGGTTTTGAGGGGGAAAAAAAACATTTTAAAGAATATTTGTAACCATAAAAATCTGAACGACACATCACTTATACTTAATCCAGGGAGGGTACCATAACCGGCTTCAAATCCCCAGAGGGCATAAGATTGCAGCTCTCGTTTAAAAAGCATTATGACATAAAATATATTTGTATTCAGGTCGTGTAGGACACGAGAGCGACGCTAAAGCAAACCAGATGAGGTGTCGTAAAGACACGGTAAGAGAAACGCGTATTTACATGTTCTTGCACTCACTCCTTTAGCTAATATTTGGGAAGAGTGCTGTGGGGGTGAGGGGTGAGGGGCTGTGGGCAGAGAAGAGATGGAAGCCCCGCCAGGGCGCTGAGCCCACAAGGGGGATAGAGCATCAGGAGAGGGACGTGGCAGCTCCCCTACTAGAAACCAGAACGCAAGGCAGACCCCGTGTCTAAGGCAAGGGAAGACCAAGCGAACCAGAGTTCAGCGAAGGAAGAGAAGTCATCCTAGCTTTCCTTTCTCTTCGTTTCCATAGTTGTGGAAACCCAGGTTTGTGGGAAAGCCCGAATAAATTTGTTTTAGGCCCAAAAGCTTTAAATTCCATGGAAAAACAGTGACCCAGGGAGTCATGAGATCAGGGTCCCATTTTCCTGTTTCTCCCTCTAACTCACCAAGGGATCTACTTCCATTCTTCTCCAGGTCTCAGTTTTATCATCTGTAAAGTGGAGCGGGGTGGGAGGTCCTGAGGACAGCAGATTTCCTTCCTAGCTCGAACAGCCCGGACTAGACTAGACTTCCCCATACAAAGCGGAACAGTCCTACTCCCTAGTCAGAAAGCACGCTCTTGATGCTGCATTGTGCTGCTAAGGATGCTGCCACTGCTGTGTGCTGGCTGAGTTTTATTCTGTCCTGGTTTTGTTTTGTTTTTTTCCAGTGTCAGTGATAAACCCATCCAGATCCACCATGACTCTGCCATTTTCCCTCAAGGCCACCAGATGGCTGAAATCACAAGTCCATCTGAGCCCCAGGACAGAGAGTTGGCCCCTGGCCCCTGACCCCAGCCCCGGGAACAGCATATTCCCAGTGGGAGCCAGGAGCCCCACACCATGAGACCCTTCATACATTAGGAAGACAGACTCACTTCGCACAGGAAGGCGCTGCTGACAAAGTATTCTTAAGACCAGAGCAAACTTTGCAGACTGGATAAAACAAAAGGGCGTGGGTTCTTCACAAACATTTTTAGGACTGGGCTAAAAGCAAATCAGTGGAAAGTAATCTGAGTAGAAAAGCAAATGGTTTGAGCCACACATTCCCAAAAGCAGCAGTGTGTGTGTGTGTGTTCCATGGGGAGATTTTAAAATGGGAAGGCATCCAAGCTCCACGGCCCCCATGTTGAGAACAGCCCCCATGAACCGACCCCAGTCACTAGACCAAGGAGGCTACACCTGTTTACTCAACTAATTCTCACATTAAGCTCGTCTGGACGCATTTCTGCCCTGGACCACAGATGCAGAAACAGCCTAAGGCAGGAGAAACGTGTGTCCAAATCACATGGAGAAGGGGAGAGTTGGAATTTGAATCCAGGTCTAACACCAGACACCTGTGTCCTTCTGTCTACTTACATTGCCCCCCACCTTTTTTTTTTTTTTTTAAGAGAATTGAACTTTGCCTTAACTTTTGTTTGTGCCACTAGACCCTGGCATTGGTCAGGTTGAAAGGCTGTGCTGAGACGTACGTTACATGTGCGTGTTGCACACGGATGAAGGGGGTGCACTCAGTAACGTTTCCTGAATAAACAGGACATGCCGGGCACCGTGCTAGGCAGGAGCTGGAAACACAGAAATGCAAACAACATAAAACACAGAGGCCACTGCTGCACTAGTCAAGACGTGTGCGTAAATTTTAAGGTGATCCAGATGACAGAGCGCTAAATTGTGCCTGGATATACTGTTGGGCCTCCTCAGAGAAACCACTCTTTGAAATGAGCCTCAAAGCACCGGAGGAGCTCACTACTGAAAGAGGGGAAATGTATTTAAGGTAAAACCTTAGGAAATAACAGTCAGTCTGAGTGAGCCAGAGTCAGCTTCCCCTGCTTCCCAAGAGTCTCGAAAGCCCCCCGCCCCGTGGCTGCTGTTAGGAGTGCTGGGGTTCCCTTCAATAAGCAAGACTGACACCCAGTCTGCTCCTTGGTGGTGTGATCTGAATTAGCGATAAGGAGGTGAGGCACCTGTGGCCTTGCTGGGCCGTGAAATGAATCAAGCATGGATAACAGCTATTCTGTCATCCTGCTGTGAGTCAAAAAACACTCAGTCCCAGAACATGTGAGCAGCCATAATTTAGTTTTTGAGAGCCGGGGAGAAGGGGGTCAGTGAACATTCACATGCTAATAGGAATTATATCATAGCCACTCCACACTGAAAGCCCAGAAGAAGCTTCCTGCTCCAGATATGGCTGCTTAAAAAAAAGGACAAAAAAAAAGAAAAAGGATGCATAAAGAAACTTGGAATTGAACCAGCAGGGAATTGAGGAAGTCATTACCTGAACTAAAGAGTCCTGCCTGGTTCTCCTTCACGGATGGACCAGCTCTACTGGCATTTATACAAAACCTTGCAGAGGAGGCTTTGAAAATCTGGAAAGATACTTCAACTATGACGATTAAAAGACTCCACAGAAAGGAAACCAAAACTGGGCTTCAAACTCAAGAGAACGCCATGATGCACAGTGCGGACCATTAATCCCCAGCAGCAGTTTGTCAAGCTGATGTAGCCTCCACAAACTCCTTCCTCCTCTGTGTTTCCTCTGTTCGTTCCTTATCATGTCCCCAGAGCATATGCAAATTTTCCAAGCACATTCCTCCTCTATTCACTGAGAAGCCCCTGGCCTTCTTTGAGGTTTTACCTCTTCCTTCACAAACTTCTTATTTACATGAGAAAGGGTCGTGGCCAATGTAAGTGAACAGCTTGAAACCCTGACAAATTCGTAACGATGATCTTCTGTTTACCTCATCTCTCAGACTGCCCAGCACCCCCTTAACTCATTTTTCACAATGATTTTATTCCAAAAATACTGTTCTTCAATTTTTTAAAAAGTAAATCTGATCTTAAGTTAGAGGGGGGTAGTTTTCTACTTCAGGAAAACCATGTGAAATGTTTTATCAAGTAAACAGAATGTTCTATACACATTTGCCTCCTTGAAAATTCACCTATAAATCATATTTTAAGTGTATTAAGAAATTAGACTGTCATTCTCTAAGTGCTTACAGTTTTGTATGAGCATTGTCATACATATTCACTGATGATTATCATTAATATTAAACCTTACAAAGAGCTTTATTCCATCGAAATCAGTGCTCCTTGACATCATGGCAGAACAATACCAGCTTCCAAAATTCCATAAGAAACAGAAAGAATAGGCAGGAGATTTCAAACTTGGACGGGTTTCCTTGTTCACGGAAATCAACTGGTGATAGGATGATTTTTTTTAAGGCGCTTCTGACAATTAAGCCAACTATAATTTTACCTACCTTAGAGGCAACTTTTTAAAGTAGTTATATTTTCAAATGAAATTCTATGTCTTCCCCCAAAGTATACTCACTGAAAAAGTACAGAGGAAAAAGGCAACACAGAGAGATAAATTTAAATGAATTTGAATTAACAGGAAAGCTCTGAGCAATGGTGAAGAGGGAGGATATGTGGCAATTATTACTTTATGAAGAAACTTCAAGAAGTAACCAGAGATGGGGGAGGGTATAGCTCAGTGGTAGAGTGCCTGGTTGGCATGCATGAGGTCCTGGGTTCAATCCCCATTACCTCCATTAAAATAAATAAACCTAATTACCTCCCCTTATCCCCCTAAAAATCAAAAATTAAAAAAAAAAAAAGTACCCAGAGATAATAGCCAGAAACTCTTCCTGGAGGCTGTCAGAGAGAGAATTGGCCTAGCAAAGTTAAGATCTATATGAAGTTTATTTATTTTGTTTTCACCTCATCGCCATTTCTCTTTCCCCACCATCTTTGGGACACAACGTCTTGTGTTTCTGCCTAGAGTCCTCCAGAAGGAGCCATTTAGGCAAACCACTTGTTGTATTAAAATGTCTGGCGACACAGGAATACTTGCCCTCCTTCCACTGCCCATCAAACTTCTCCTTGCACAGATGTCTGAAGTATTCTGTCTAGAGCTGTGTTATCAAGCATGTGGTCCTCAAACCAGCAGCGCTGGCATCATCTGGGAATTTGTTAGAAAAGCAAATTCTCAAGAGACTAAACTAGGTACTTCAAAGAGATACCTACACTCCTATGACATTGCAGATTATTCACAATAGCCAAGACATAGAAAAATCCTAAGTGTCTGTGAATGCATAAATGGATAAAGAATTTGTGGTATAGGTAAACAATGGAATATTATTCAGCCTTAAAAAAGAAGATCCTGCCATTTGCAACAACATGGATGAACCTGGAGGACATCATGCTAAGTGAAATAAGCCAAACACAGAAAAGAAAAAAAAAAAAGTGCATGCTCTCTCATACGTGGGATCTTAAAAAGTCAAATACATAGAAGCAGAGAATAGAACGATGGTTACCAGGGGCAGGGAGGTGGGGGAAGTGGGGAGATGTTGGTTAGAGGGTACAAAGTTGAAGTTACGTAGGATGAGGTAGTCGGGGATCTGAGTTCAGTATGACGACAATAGTTAATGATACTGTATTGAATACTGGAAATTTGCTAAGAGAGTTCAGGTGTTCTCACTACAAAAAAAGAAAAAAAAGGTTAACAGTGTGCAGAGATGGATAATGTCAATTAGCTTGACTGCAGTAATTGTTGTACTATGTATATCATATTGCCCACCTTAAATATACATAATTTTTACTAAAAAAAAATTTTTAAAACTGCAAATTCTCGAGCCCCACCTTGCCCTACTGAATTAGAGTCAGGGCCCATGACACTTGTTTTAACAAGCTTTCCATGTGGTTCTTATGCACATTAAAGTTTGAAGATCACTGACTCTGAGAAACCACTGGAGAGAGAATTCCAGCAGGGGAGGAGATGGGATGAGCAGGACCGTTTCCAACAAAGAGATTCTGGTCCAAAGCCCTTTCACCCACTGTAAGCCAATTATTGACAAACGAAATGCAAAATGAAAACACTGGAAAATGGTTAAGTCTTATTGAATAATTTCCCTGAACTTTGGACGTGAAGATTCAAAATTAATGACTCAAGGATATTGGAAATGAACAGTATGTCTCACTTAATTCTCTGTGTCTCCTGAGAGAGGCTAATTGGGACCCATAAATTGGAAGAAATTACTTAACGGGTTGATTAATGTCCTGAGAAAGGAGGGGCCCAAAATGGACACATTCTGCTGATTTCTAAAAGGAGGATTTAATTAAAATCAATTGCTTAACCCTACTGTAAACAAGCTGGATCAATCTCTGCTGTGGGGAGTCTCATCAAAGTGCAAGGAGGAGGAAATTAGGCCGCAGTCAGCGGGATTTCAGAGAGATTCAGTATTTGCCAAAAGACTATTTATCACCTGCAGGAATGTAAGAATATAGAAGGAAAAATCAAATATCAGGCTCAGCCCAGAATAGCTTTTCCTGTAAGTGGGAAAGGGGGACACCCAGCCCCTAGTCATCCAGAGGTAAGTAAGTTATTCTCCTGGGTTAACTGCTGTCAGGCTTCACTTCGTAACCCGAATGTTTGCTGTGCCTTTTCAACAATTTGCACACATGGCGGCGTGGGTCTGTGGGAACAGATGGTAGGCCAGCACCGCTGAGCTGGGGCCAGCACAATGAGAGCACCATTATTCAGCAGTGGGCTCTTGGCATTGCAGATTACCCCGGGGCTTTGCAGGGGCCCAGGTCTGCACTCCACACTCCTGCTCCCTCCACCACAGCCTTGGGCTACCTCCTTCCTTCCCTGTAAAGGCCCAGAACCCCCAAGCCTCCAGTCTCAGGGCCTCAGGCTACTCCTGTGCCAACTCAGAATTCTCCTGCAGGTAGAGAAGCCGACCTACAGCTGAGAAGCGAGGAATCGAAGAAGCCAACAAAGCTAGACTGAGCATCGTGGAGGACACAAGAACTCAAAGCTAAAACCCAGGCAGGGCCAGGTTGGTGTGGGAGGCAAAATAACGGTCCCCTCAGAGGTGTCCACATCCTAATCTCAGAACCTGTAAATAGGTTACCTTTCATGGCAAAGGGGAGTTGAAGATGCTGATGCAATTAAAGTTGCTGACTTTGAGGAGGTTATCCTGGAATACCTGCGTGGGACCCATCTAATCACATAGGTCCTCAAAAGTGAAAGAGGAAGAAAAATGCAATGTGGACAGAACTTGACCTACTGCTGCTGGCTTTGAAGTTGCAAGTGAAATGCGGGGAGGCCTCTAAAAGTTGGAAAGACAAGGAAATGCATTCTCTGCAATGAAGGCAGCCCTTCTGACCCCTTGAACTTTGCCCAGTGAGACCCACGTGGGACTTCTGACCCACAAAACTGTGAGAGACTACAAGTGTGTTGTTTTATGCCACCCAGTTTGTGGTCATTTGTTACAGCAGCGAAATGAAACTCATACAGTCAGCAAGGGCTGAGGGGTCAGGGCTCTGAACAGGATAGCAGGCTGGGGGCTTTGCAGGACCTGCTCTGGCCTGAACCTCAGGGTTGAGCGGGCACAGCTGCTGCCTGGCTGGACGGGAGCAGTGGGGAGGAAGCAAGAAGGTAAGGAAAACACCTGGTTTCCAACCATTACTTCACCCCTGAAGTTTCACAAACACTGAATTGGTGGAAATTTAAAGAAATGAGGGAAGCACACTTATTATACTTCAATGTACAGAAGGAAAAAAAAGAAACTAGCACTTAATATTTTACAAATTCCTTATTTTGTTAGAAACATTTGACTTTCATAGCTAATTACATGACAGTATCTAATACATACAAGAATTCAAATATTTTTTAGATGTGTGTCAAATCACACTCAGTCACCTTCCTGCATGATGGCAGTAATAGAGATCCTCAAAACAGGGCAGGTGTTGTACCGAACGATAGAAATCATACAGGTGGGTGATTCCAGTGGTCTTTAGTGGAAGAAATTCAAGGGTGCTCCATCACACTCCATCCCCATCAGGCCCCCGTGGGGAGGAGACTTTGTTAGGCCGCACGCCTGGCCTCCAGGACAAGGCCAATGCCACGTTACCTAGAGCTGCTGGTTACAAGGTCTGGCCTCTCCTCATCTGAGCCGAAGGGTCTGTGCGCTCTGCCCACACAGCAGCCAGGCCACGTCAGCCCTGGGCGTGGGGACCAAGCAGGGCTCTCTCTTGCTATTCCATCCTCTCTGGGTGTAAGTCCCCTGGAGCTGGTGTCACCCAGGCTGGCTTTCCCCTGAAACTGTTTAGGGTTAAGAAACAAAGGTTCTTCACGTGGCCAAACCCATCTTGCCAGGGATATCTGCACTGGTCTCCAGGCCCAAAGACAAGATAACAATCAAGTATTAGCTGGGTGTACTAGTCAGGGTTCTCTAGAAAAATGGAAGCAATCTATCTATCTGCTTATATTTGAAGATTTAATACAGGAATTGACTCACACAGTTACAGACACCAAGAAGTCCCTTGATCTGCCATCTGCAAACGGGAGAACCAGGAAATCTGGAGGCATAACTAAGCTCAAGTCCAAAGGCGCGAGAACAGGAGCACTGATGTCCCAGGGCAGGAGACGATGGAGAGTGAATTCAC
Source organism: Camelus ferus (assembly GCF_009834535.1). Taxonomy (NCBI): domain Eukaryota; kingdom Metazoa; phylum Chordata; class Mammalia; order Artiodactyla; family Camelidae; genus Camelus; species Camelus ferus. The sequence continues at coordinate 10,411,301 of NC_045706.1, forward strand.
CCTTCCCCAACCTCTTGGTTCTGTCGGGGCCTCTGTAGACTGGATGGCACACTGAGGAGGACCACCTCCTTCCTTACTCAGTCCACCAATTCCAATGCTAATCTCTTCCAACAGACACAGCCAGACGTGTTTTACAGCCATCTGGGCATCCCTTAGCCCAGTCAAGCTGACAAGTAAACATAACTACCGTTCAAGGTGTTCTCCACCATTGTGCTCCAATATCCTCTGGAAATCACGGGAAGGGGACATAAGGCGGCTAAAGCCTGATTCAGGAGAGTCCTGAGACCACAACCAACTTCTGAAAGCCATCCAACCTACCCCTCAAGCTGTAGCAACTGAAAAAGAGGGAAACAGATGGGGAAAAGAGGTAGGGAGAAAAACAGAAGAGGGAAAACAGTGGGAAAGGGAAAGGGGGGAGGAGGCAAGGAGGGAGGTAAAATAGAATCAGTCTGACCACCATGGGCGTCTTGCACAGTCTGAACCACATTCTGGAAGGACAGAAGGACACCCAGCGCTGCCCCTCCGAGTCAGAGCCAAGGAGTACACACACGAGGAGGAGGTGCATGGGGACTGCCTGCCAACGCCTTTTCCTTTTTAACCATTTCCAGAAAGAGCTCTTGAAACGTGAATGATTCCACTTCCATGGACTCACCTGCAGGTACGAAGTTCAACATGGCAGGACACGGACAATGCACAGATCCCTGTGCCCAGAAGTTCTAATGTGCATTTTCTCTAAGCGAATGAGCACTGAGAAGTGAGCTTTCTTCTTTTCTTTTTTTTTTTTTTTTTTTTTTGGAGCTATTGGAGATCTCAGCTGGAGTGAAGTCATGGCCTATCAGCCCAGCCTGGGCTTTGGAATATTAATTTGCTGGAAAATTGCAGTTTTCAAAATGCAAACCTGGATTTAAGCAGGTAATGGTAAGCACAACTGATGTATTTTGAGGTTTTGCAATATAATTTAGAGATGCATCACATCCATCAGCTGATGCATAAACCAGAGTCAGTTTATTTTTTTTAAAACTTCTAGAAGGGAGGTGGTGTGAAAGGGAGGAGGGGCGGGTGGGGAGTTAGATGATTTATTAGACTGCGAGTGCAACAGCTCGGCTGTGTGTGTGTGCTTTCAGGGATGCAGGTGTTCCATAAGCATTGCTGTTTTTCATGTATAAAAGTCTTACCTCACGTCAGGAAGTTCACCTAAATGTCTAACCACAACCTTTCCAAATGTGGAAACTTTTGCCCCCAGAGAAGACATAACCAAGGTAATGTGATCAGCAGGACAGAAGGGATCTCTGCCTCACCTAGCCCACCGCAGACTGCTGCTGCGTTTCAAGACAGGCAGGCATTTATCATCATTGATTGCTTGTCTTTTAATTTGACATTTAATATAGCGCCTTGTCTCTGAGGCATTCAAGACTTAAGTACGTTTCCTTTTCACTTTAAGTTAACATGATGCCTTTCTTCCAAGATCATCATTCTTAATCTCCTATAAACACTTCCTGAAAGCAAATAGGTGTCTTTAGCCTTTCTGCCAAAAGTATTTCTGATAGTGATCGCAGGTTGTCGTGTATTTGAACTTCTCTCCTCAATGATATCAGTCTTAGGGAAGCTTGCAGTCCTTGGGGCCAGGAGTCTCATCTTTTTACACATCCTGCAAAGTGCCTTGTGAATCCAGAGCCTTCCATGAGTTACATACTGCCGCAGCGGTCATCACTCTCCATCTCCACCCTTGGGGACTGTGGCCATCTATATTTTATGGACATCTCTTAACTAGGGCAATTAATTTTGCAGTAAGCATTCTAAGTGTAAATCGGCTCCTGTATGGCATGCTCTGCCAACTTTTCACAGAGTATGTTTTTTTCACAAAGACATCAACAGGACCCGACTTACAATGTGGTTGCTTTCATGCAGGAGCTGGGAAGCACTTTGAGGATTGCTATGTAGGAACCACCTTAACGTGGGCTGTGCCAAGAGCACGGCCCCTCTGGCTCCAGAGCCTGGGAGGCAGAATTCAAGCTAGATGAGTGTCCTGGGGCTCCCACACAGCAGGCTTCCCGGAGGCCCCCTTCCTGTGGGCAGCACAGGTGGAGCCTGTCCACAGAATACCTTTACTTGACCAGGGTTTGGCCTGGGCAGACACCCCGGTGGCTGGTCAGTGGTGGAGACGTGGTGAAGACAGAGGTGGGGACCGCGAGCATCCTGGCAGAGGGCCGTGAGGCCGGAGTTCAGTTCTCAGATATGGGTGAACGGACGCCAGGTTTCAAGCTGGGGCCTCCTGGTCTTGGATCACCTTTCTAGCTCCTGAGCATTTAATCAAGGTCAACATCCTTGACCTAAATCTGCCTTCAGGGTCCAAGTGACAGGGCTCTGCAACCAGACAGCCTCTCGCCTCTGCTGAGCCTCTGGATGCCGTCTGTGTGGGAAGATGACAGCCTCATAGCACGGTCACGGTGAGACACACACACACACACAGCACTTGGCACAGACACACCCAACGCTGGTAAGTTTTCTGCCAACGTTACTCTTATTGCCTCTGAGCCAGATTCTGACTCCTTCTGTTGCAAGTCTTCGAAGGCTGGAAGGCTGAGTCAGTCCCAAGGGTCCATATTCCTGTGAAAGAAACAACTGGCCCTAGCCAGAAGCCCCCATCCTGGGAACAGAACCAGCATTTCTTCTACAGCGCCTCCCGCAGGCAGCGCCGGGACTCCTTCCTCCGGGAGGTTCTCTGGGACAACATCTGTGAGCTAAGTCTTACGGCCCTCTAGAGACCACTTTTCCTTTAATAACCGAGCAATAATAACCTGAGCTCCCTCCCATGATGCTACAACAAGCCCCTCCTTCAGTGTTCCCAAGAACATGCAGTGAGTATAAGCGGGGCCCACAGCTCCACTTCGCCCCAGCTTCTCAGCGGTCCTACCTGGCTGCCTCTTACCTGCTTGGCCATCCTGCTCCAGCTCTCTGCGATCTACCCAGTCCCCATTCGTGAGCACAGCCTTAGATCCCGCAAACGCAGACCTGTTACCAAAGCTTAAGGAGTCATGTTATAACCGCCTTGTCCAGATAATTCATGGAGCCTCCATACAGGTCCTCTTTTCCTAAGCACCAAGACAGCTGCCAGGTTACCAGGGTTTCCTCTTAATCCCCACACAGAAAGTCCACAGTCATGCCCCTCTATCTAGTGATAAAATCTCTGCAGCCACCCACACCCTCCATCAAGTCGCCGTCCCTGTACAAAGGATGCCTCACGGCCATTCCAGATTTAGCGTGTCGTTTCATCTTTTGCACAGGCAGATGCACGAAACAGAAATTTCCCCCAAAGTGGGGAGCCCTGAGCTCTAATCAAGCCTCCATCTCTGGCGACACAAGGAATGTGAAAGCTCTGAATTATCTTTTCTTTCAAGGTTACAAGAATCCTAAGTGCAAATAGCCAAGGTGCCCCCAGCAGCACTGGGCAAGTCCTTGACTCCCATCTCATGGAAGTGGCTCACCAGAGGGGTCTCCCAAAACAAAGGGGCATCTTCTCCAAAGATTGCTTTGTTTCCATCACAGAATAAGGAAACTCTGAGGTTCTCAAAACAGCTCTTCCCCTGGTCCCAACCATTCACGGTGCCATCATTTCATAATCCATTCTGATAATGTTCTGCTTCCCACTATGCTGGGATTTTGATCCATTTTATAGCCTGTGACTCCTGCATGCTTCCCAATGGATCTCACCAACCAAGATCTTGTAGAACTTCACTTCCTGTAGATTGTTTAAACTGGGCATTTTAAAGTATTTAACCATATATTCCCCTCCCCGGAGGTTCTCATCGACCCTTCTGGCACCTGCTCCTTATTCCACTCCCAAGATCAGGAATCACTTAGACTATGAGCCCCTCGGAGGGAGGGACCCTCCTCCACTCCCCAAGGGTGTTGGCATCCACTCCCAAATCTTTGTTCTTGTCATTAATCTTTGCATTTCTTTCTTTCTTTGCTGTCCCAAGCCCTCAAGCTTTCATCACCCCTGCCATTTTCTCAGTCCGTGCCAATTCATCAGGTTAAAAGGCTCCTGAAATATCCTGGCAGTGAGTGAACTGGGGCTTGGTAGCAGAGGTGGAAACATGGACACGTGGAAAGAGACAGTCGTCCATCTGATACACTTTTAGACATATTCACCTCTGTACAGATTGGGCTCCTGACTGATGACAACACAATCCCTATCAGCTGCCCTCTGGCAGCGAGCATGGCTGCCTAACAGCCTCAGACTCCAGAAGGCAAAATGAATTCCATTCTGGGCATGGAGAAACTGGAAGACAGCAGACCAAGCTGAACTCCGCACTTGCGCCGTCTGCTGGATGAAATGACGCCTTGTCAGTTTTCGCTTTGGTTTTCCTCCCAGAGTCCACCAGCACTGCTTCAGGTGCACTGCTGACTTCCCCTGAACAAGCCTGCCATTTGGACCACCCTCCTGTGATAATATTCCAGATACCAGGGCAGTGATTGAAGAGTTTCAGGCAGCTAAGCTCTATCTCAGGCTTCCAAGAAAAGAGCTTCGTTGATCACGCCATTATTTCCCATTAGCCTAAGAGCAGGGCCCATTTCTCTCTCAGAGCAGAGCTTTCCATAGACAGGTAGCTGCTTCTGAAGGCCCATAAAAGGAACAGGAATTCAAAGATATTTTTTCTGTCTTCAGCTAACATTCTGCTGTGTGCTTCTTTGAATTATTCATTATTGAAATTATGCCATCAGCAAAACCAAACCATCTCTATTAAGGGAAGTTCATCTCTGTTAAGGGAAGTTTTAGTAACTTGGAATATGGATTAGGGTCATCACTCCTGCTTTTACCCTAATTATTTTATCCTTTACATCCAAACAACACCACAGTTCATGTTATAATAGAAAAGCAAAATCAGACTGATTACGTATAGTCGCTGTTACATACTTGGATGTTCAAGGGTCAAAATTTGTTATTAAATGTTAAATACTTTTTTCAGCTTCAAGAGAATTCTCAGCTATGTTACAGTTAATCTTCAAGGGGAATACCATCACCCAAGACCCACAAACAGAATTTTTTAAACGTGGGAAAATCTTATTCTTATGCTTCCAGAAAGAGTCATTGCCAAGTTCTCACTGGGACCCTGAGGTTACCCTCCATGCCTGTCTCCATCATGCCCTCCGGAGCAGGGCATGCATTGGGCATTCATACACCCACCACATACTCATACACACAGAGCTGAATTTCTCTGGGCCTTCACCTTTTCTGCCTTCAGCTTTGATTAGAATCACAAGATTAGGAAAAGTGTACAAAAGAGAAAATCTATCCCACACCAATTCTTCCCACATCCCAAAGTCCTGGCCCTGGAGAAAGACCGTCTCTGTAAAAATGAATGAATGAGGCCAAGGCAGAGGAAATACCATAAGGTTATGCACACGCCACAACTCGTGAGCTGTGCAACCTCAGGCGAATGGCTTAACCTCTCTGTGTCTCAACTTCCTTACCTGTAAAACTTGCGTAATCACAGTACCCACCCTCACAGGGTTGTTGTGAAAACTGAATGAATGAATATACAAGCACTTTTAATAGAGGAAGGAATGTAATACATGAACAGATAGATGATACACGGATTTTTTTTTTTTTTTTAACAGTTGGGAGAGTAGCAGAGATCAATCAACCACTCAACAAGGATTGATTTAGCACCTAGGAAGAGGCAGGCTCTGGGCTTGTTGCCATGGATATGATCATAAATAGTCGAGTTTGGTTCTTACTCTCACAGAGCCCTCAGTGCAGTCATCCCAGACAACACAGGATCTCCGTGTAACTGACATGGTCAAATCATTGCTGTCTTGATGTGACTTGAGTCGGATATGTGCTGTTGGCTCAATTATCAGTGGAAAAAAAAAAACAAAAAACACAAGAGTAATAATAGTAAGCTGGAGGCATTACAAAATGCTGCTGACTGGCCTTGAAAGCATTCCAACTGTAGGCATTATAGAACAAATAAACAACTTTGTAACAACTTTAAAAAGTGCATCAGTCATTTTTTTTTTAAAAAATTGCTCAACTTCTTCTCTATAGCAATCATTTTTCGTTGGTACCAGGATCAAAATTTGATCCCAATGTACTAAGTTAAATATTCTTAAATGATAGTAATATACCATTCCTACAAATCCAGCACAAACGGTACCCTATTCACGGCACTGTCTCAAGTGCTGCAGTTTCTAAAATGTAAAAGTACAGACAGCCTTCATAAGGCCCCTTGGGGCCAGGATTAAATTAACTGGCTTCTTCCTTCCTGTTGTCTGTGTTAAATAAATGCTACTTCGACCAGCCCCCAAAACCCATTCACAAGTCAGGATTAGTGCATAAGAATCACAAGCTCTAAGCCAGGCTCTGGAAGCTGGTCTTATTTTCAGCTGACAAAAATTCACCATTGAAGAGAATCTTGTTGACAACTTACTTAAACTCTTAGGGACCAGTCCAGCAATGCAGAGATTCCAAAGGGAATGGCTACTGATATAAGAGTAAGTAACTTGGCATATTTGCTGCAAACAAAGCTTCAAGGCACATTTGCAACCTTATCCTCAGCAGAAGTGAGAAGGCTTAATTTCAAAATGTGGTGTGATGACTTTAAAAAAAACCAGCCTCCTGGGTCCCTTCATTTGAGTTTACTCTACTGCACCAATCTCCCAACGAGCCAAAAGCGTATTTCTCAAGAATTACCCCTTTGGTTTCCAAATGTCTGCTAATAATAGTAAAAGGGGCTAATTATTGAGAAGTTACTATATTGCAGACAGATTTTTAATGATATAACATTGTGTAAGTTTAAGGCATACAGTATGTTGATTTGATACATTTATATACTGCAATATGATCGCCATTGTCATATTAGCTAACATCTTTATCACATAATTATAACTTCTTCTTTGTGAAGGTAATAATTAAGATCTAGTCTCTCAGTGAGGTTGATGTTTACAATACAGTATTGTTGCTTATAATCACGATACCATGCATTAAATCTCCAGGATTTATTTATCTTCCAGTTTCAAGTTTATACCCTTAAACAACATCTCTCCTGTTCCTCCTCCCCCAAATCCTTGGTAACCACCATTCTACTGTTTTTAACAAGTTTGGCTTTTCAAATTCCACATACAAGTTTTGACATACGTATAAACTGACAGCATGATCAATGATAATGTCTTTTAATTATTGTGTCTAGTATGTCTCCTAACACTAAATGTGATTACTGATATGGTTTGGTTTAAAACTCTCTCCTTGCTATTAGTCTTCTGTATTATTTGTTCTTTGTTCCATTTTTTTCTGCCTTCTTTGGGACTAATGGGGTATTTTTATGGCTCCGTTTTTATCTCCTTTGCTGAATTTTTAGCTGTAACTCTTTGGGCGTTATTCAGGGGATACTTTTAGGGATCTAGAGTATACATCTTTATCTTACCACAGTCTACATTCTGCATTCAAGCAATATTATACCACTTCTTATATAAGGACCTCCTATTAGTTTATTTCCATTATGGCATTTGCACTGTTGTCGTTTAATTCTACATGTTATAAACACCACAAAACATAGCTGTTAACTTTCACTTTAAACAATTATTTTCTAAAGAGACTTTATTATTTTTAAAATGCCTTATACTTACCCATGTAGTAACTACTTTTCGTGCTCTTCATTATTTTGTGTAGATACAGATTTTCCTCTTGTAGCACGTTCCTTCTGCCCGTTGGACTTCTGGAACATTTCTCGTAGTGCAGGTCTACTACTGATTACTTCTTTCAGCGATCTCAAAAAGTCTTTATTTCACACTTTCATTTCTGAAGAATGGTTTCACTGGGTATACAATTGGAGGTTGGTGGTTTTTATCTCAGTACTTTCAAGATTATTTCACTGTCTTCTGGTTTGTATCATTTCCAACAAGAAATTTGCTATCATCCTTCACTCTGTCCCCTCTGTATGTAATAAGTATATTTTAAAAGGTGTTCCTTCACAGAAAATTATTTTAAAATACAAAACCATAAAATATTATTTTCCTATTATATTTGCAAAGATCTAAAGTGTTGATAATATCCAGTTGTGTGGACATAAGCACTTCTGCCACTGTTTGTGGGAGTATAATTTGATTCAGTGTTTTGGAAGATAATTCTACACAATCTACTAAAATCAAAAAATGTCAGAACCTTTCAGTTTTTCTACTAGGATTTTTCTCTAGAGGTATATTCAACAGCTGTGCAAGTGTACAGGAATGCTCAGTGCAGCATTATCTAAGCTCAAACTTTCAAAAACACAAATGATCATAAATAGGAGACTTAAAGGACATATATGAATTTATACGTCAATGAAACCTACCCAATAAAGCAAATTGACAATACTTATTAGCACAAAAATATGTATTAGTAAAGATTTTTTGAGTATAAGTGGCAAGAAACACAATTTAAACAGTTTAGGGGGGAAAAAAAGTTATGGGCTCTTAGAATCCAAGGAAAAGGAAGGCGACTGAACAACCCAACTTAATAAAAACAACTGGAAAGAAAATAGAAAGAAAAAAAAAGTTGGAGGGCTCTGTACCAAACTATATAAAAGATTATCTCTGAGGTTTGGGACTGTGGAGAACTCTCACTTTCTCCTCTACACGTTTCTCTAGGGTTTCAACTTTAATATAAGGAGAAAAAATCATATACTTCAAGATAAATCTTCATAGAAATCCAAAATCTTCTCATCATCAAGCTCTGTGTGTGAATTTTTTGTATTTGCAATAAAACATTGAAAATATTTAATTTTTAATATTCCAATCTAAAGAAAAACATGGAAATATTTTCTTTAAACTCTTCTGGAGTCTGGAATCTATTTTTTTAATTGAAGTATAGTCAGTTTACAATGTTGTGTCAATTTCTGGTGTAGAGCACAATGCTTCAGTCATATATGAATATACATATATTCATTTTCGTATTCTTTTTTACCATAAGCTACTACAAGATATCAAATATGGTTCCCTGTGCTATACTGTATAAACTTGTTTATCTATTTTATACATACCAGTCAGTATCTGCAAATCTCAAACTCCCAGTTTATCCCTTTCCACACCCTTCCCTCCTGGTAACCATAAGTTTGTTTTCTATGTCTGTGAGTCTGTTTCTGTTTTGTAAATATGTTCATCTTTTTTTTTTTTTTTTTTAGATTCCACATGAGTGATATCATATGGTATTTTTCTTTTTCTTTCTGGCTTACTTCACTTAGAATGACATTCTCCAGGGCCATCCATGTTGCTGCAAATGGCATTATTTTATTATTTTTTATGGCTGAGTAGTATTCCATTGTATAAATATACCACAACGTCTTTATTCAGTCGTCTCTCGATGAACATTTAGGTTGTTTCCACATCTTGGCTGTTGTAAATAGTTCTGCTCTGAACACTGGGGTGCATGTGTCTTTTTGAATTAAGGTTCCCTCTGGATATATGCCCAGGAATGGGATTGCTGGATCTTAGGGTAAGTCTATATTTAGTTTTTTGAGGAATCTCCATACTGTTTTCTATAATGGCTGCACCAAACTACATTCCCACCAACAGCGTAGGAGGGTTTCCTTTTCTCCACACCCTCTCCAGCATTTATCGTGAAATCTTTAAATGTACCAGCTTGACAACCCAGGCCCTGCCCTCCTTTACACAAAATATTTACAAGCATAGCTATTTGCCAAACTGCCTCTGGAGACTTTAAGCCAAAAAAAACCCCACCCCCATCTTGTTCTAAATGCCTCATCAACACTTTACAGACAAGAAGGAATATGTGCCCTCCTGCATCCCCTACCCACAGAGTGGGACATTTCCAACAGAACGTGTGGAGCGTGACAAGTCCTCCCTGAGGTCATGCTAGACACACAGCGTACGGGCAGAGAACACAACCTCCAGTACAGCGGTGCCCACGGGGCCACTCCATCCATGCCCTACACACTCCATCACAGCAAAGATGAGCCACAACTTAAATTTTTAAATTACACCACATAGACCCAAGCAAATGAAAATGGCACAGAGTTTCTTCAGGCCATTCAGCTGAGTATGTGAATAGCAGTCTCTGAGCTTTCTAGGTTCTACTGGGTTTTTTTTTTTTTTTGCTCTTTCATGTTTATCCATCTTTCAGATCTTCCTAGCCCTCACCCACTCCACCAGACTATTTGAATTAGAGGTATCAAGATAAACCCCTGAGTTAAAATATACGTTTTGATCTGGTCTGTCCACTGAAAGGGTCTAGGACCAAAGACATACCCCAGTAGCAATAAGCACACCTAGTGTCCAGTTCTTGTTCCAAATATCATTTTCCAGTAACAGGAACCAGGGCTCCTTGGAGAAATGACCGATTCCAGATCTGGGGCAGTATAAGATGAGCCTGGACCACTTTGTTGGCGAAAAAACAAAAAAAAAACAAGAAAGTGTTCAAAGGATGACAGGACATGTCAAAAGAATACTGCAGTCAGCTTGAAGGAGCTCCACTGGCCAAGTCTGAAACAAATCGAGCGTCAAAAATAATGACATGTTGATTTAAAAGTAAACCCATTAATCCACAATGCTACTTAACAAGTGAGGGAGCTCCTCTTTATAGAGAAGTGTCAGCTAATAAATGTAAAAGGATAGAATCAGAAAAATCACTGTTTTTCCACCACCAGTGTAATACTTGATGCAGGCAAAGAGCATCTGGGGATGCTGAAATCCTTGAGTAAAATTCACTGGGTGAAAGCTTTTTGAGGGCAGGGTATTCACACAGTGTCCAAGCATCACTCCACAGATTACGAATTGCACAGGGAAGTGGTACCATTACAGTGGAGTCATCTTTCAAAGCACACGAGAACTGAGATCCAGCGTCATCAATGGGGCAAACCGCTGGCATGTCGCCCCTTGATGGGGTACAACAGGAAGGCCACCACGCCACCTGCATGGTATTCTTGGAACAAAATGCTTAATTTGATCTGATCATAAAGAAACAGACACATCCAGACAGCAGAACATCCTACAAGTCACCCAGTCAAGACTTTCCAAGCACTGATGTCACGAAAGACAGGCGAACTGTTCTAGATTAAAGGAAACTAGGAAGACATAATAAATAAATGCCACATATGGAAAAAAAATCAGCTCTAAAGAACATTATTAGGTAACTAAGACTATGGGTATTACATTAGATGATATTTTTGCGGGTATTTTAAATTTCTTGGATACAATCGTTGTATTGTGATCACGTAGAAAAGTGTTCTGGATCACATTAAAATATTTTTCAAAATGCGAACAGGGGAAAAGGGACTACTTAGTATCTCCCTAAAAGTCCTACTGATAAAACCTAAACAGATAATACCAACTGATATTGAACTAGCCAAAAACTACTGTCAACTTCTAGCCTATTTAAATATTATTGTCAAGATTTCTAACTAGCATCACTTCTCATCCCTCATTTTCTGATTTCTGTCCTATCTCCTCTGTGGCGCAGGAACATGTCTTCTCTTTTGTACCCTCCATGACCTCTAAAACCATACACCTCACTAGCTCAAAAACATTACATTCTTACATTCTTACTGAAGGAACAGGTGACTCATAAAATTTGTGTATTTTCTCAAGTTCTTTGCCAGCAATAGTCAAGCCACCTAGCCATGACACCCCTAACAGGTTAGGGCATCATAACCACTTCTCTCTCATGAGGACCAAAGACTGAGGCTTAATTCATCCATTCAGAAACATCCATCTAATGCCAATTATGTACCAAGTACCATACTAGTGTCCTGGGGAAATAAGGGCAAAAAGACACAATCTCTGTTCTCAAGGACTCAGTATAGAGGGAGAGGCAAATAGACAGGTCATTATAATACAAAATGAGGCATGCCACAGTAAGAGTAAACACCGATGCTAAGAGGCACATAACCTATAACTGAAGAGGGCTGGACTTCTGCTGCAGAAGGAATGATACTTACAATGACCATTATCAGCTGAGTGTCATGATAATCACAAGATAAACCCAAGGTTTATCTAACCAAGGTTGCCCTGAAATACCCAAGACTATGGTTAAACTGCTTCCTCTGGCCACACCGTATCTGGCTAGCACTGAGCCTCCACAAACAAGGCAGCCTGAAGCTCTGCTTATCCCTCAAAACATCCATATATTCTCACTCCTGATTTGCAGGGGAGTTTGTCAAGGATCTTCAATGCAGATGCGGAAATCCATCAGTTTCCCCAAAGACGCTGTGTATAACAGCTGTGATGAAACGGCCCTCATGGCATGAAGCGGGCACGGTTTATCATCTTCTCTCTGCTATCAAAATAATTGCACAGTACACAGCCTTGTTATTAAGAGCTGGGCACCACCATGGAAAACATGTTGAAAAACACCTGCACTGGCAAAGAGGAGTTGACCCAATTATTTCCTCCATCTCTAATTCTGGATGGGATATTAAGAGTAACTGAAAAGAACACATTGGCAAGAAATGGAGATAATTCAGCTTGGGGGAAAATCTTTAAGTATTATTTAATTATACTTTTACACACCCTTTCTTTCCCCATGAGAAATGCCAGGGGTGAAAACATGTTATCCAGAGCCTTTCACCCCTCCTCACCCTAACCCCAACAATTTCCCCCTCACATCTGATTTGAAATTTTTAAAATTCTAATCTAGAGCTCTTTGAAAGATAATGATGGGACTGAGATCCTGCCAAGCACGCAGGATGGGATGCAGTGCACTGTGACTGGAACAGATGGCTCCAACAGAAGCCACCAATTCAATGTGACAGCCCAAGAAGAAACTGCTCTCTTTAAGTCTTCAGCAGTTCTGTGGCCCAATCCTTATTATAACGTCTTCAGAAACACAAAGAGACTTGGGTCTACATAAGCGCCAACAAGGTTCTTTTCAAATAACATATGAACTTGAACAAGATTCGAATCAGAAGAGGACACCAGGTCATCTGTTCTGTTCATTCCCAGACCTAGCAACACAAAGAATTACTCTAGAGCTCTAAAACATCCTTGTAAATTCCAAACTGAGGAGTGCAATATATTTAAACAGCCAAGCACCCTGCACAGATCATTTACGCATTTTGTCATTTTTCCAGTTTTTATCTGGATTTTTTTTACATGAAAAGTCACTACCAATACATTTCAACTGTGCTTTGTATCCCTCCTCAGTCTCACTCCCTGTTTCTCTCCCAAGACAGCTATTATCTTGAAGATAATGTCTTCCCTTCCTGTATGTGTTTTTACAGTTTTTGCATATATGTGTCTATAAACATCTTGTTATTGTTTTAAAATATAAATAATGTAGTACTGTACTTATTCTGTAACTGGGATTTTTCACTCAATGTTTAATTTTAGATTTGTCCACGTTGATACATAAAGATGCATTTCATTCATTTTCATTGCAGTAATCATATTTTTGATGTATCTCTTTTAAGCAGTATCTTTTTTTTTAACTTCATATCTTTGAGTCTTTGAATCAAGAATTTTAATCTATTTACATTTGTTGTAAATATTAATATAACTAACTTATACCTGCAATCTTATTTAGGTGTTTAATTCACCATGGTTTTTCTTTGCTGCTTTGTCTTTATTATTTTTGAGTTTTATTTCTTCTTCCCACATACTGGTTTAGAAGTCATGCTTTCAATTTTTATTCCTCCAGTAGTTACTAAGTTTTCGATAAACAATTAAACACATCCAAAGTTAGTAAGTAACCATATCCTATTCACCATTAATACAAAGTTAGAATGTTTTAACTGCAAACTCCCAGGACAGTTCTGTATTTGTTGCCACTATCTGCTCTTAGATTTCCCTTGTTGTAAAATCCCCACAAGCTGGTCTCTTCCAAGCCAACTCAAATTTAGATTTGCCAACATTCTTACCAATTTCTCTGTCATGTGTTCCTTGCCTCTTTCTCTTTCCATCTGGATTGTGCTTCAGCAAGAGGGAAGTACCTGTTAGACATTCCTTGGAGCAGGGTCTGTGAGCAACAAACTCTTGGGCTTTGAATCCTTTATTTCATCATCTCTCCTGAAGAGTAGTTTGAATATAAAATTCTAGGTTGAGTTTGCTGGGGAGGGTGTGGAGAAAAGGGAACCCTGCTATACTGTTGGCTGGAGTGTAGATTGGTGCCCACTATGGAGGACAGTATGGAGGTTCCTTAAAAAACTGAAAATAGACTTACCACATGATCAGCAATCCCACTCCTGGGCATATATCCAAAGAAAAATAAAATTCAAAAAGACACATGCACCCCAGTGTTCATAGGAGCACTATTTACAATAGCCAAGAAATGGAAACAACCCAAATGTCCATCAACAGATGACTGGATAAAGAAGATGTGGTACATATATACAATGGAACACTACTCAGCCATAAAAAAGAATAAAATAATGCCATTTGCAACAATATGGATGGACCTGAAGATGGTCATTCTAAGTGAAGTGGGCCAGAAAGAGAAAGAAAAATGCCATATAACATCATTTATATGAGGAATCTAAAAAAAAAAATAATGACACAAATGAACTAATTATTATTTTGATTTCTTGAATATGTGTAAGCACATTTGACTGTCCTTTATGATTGGATTACTGCATTCGGCGTTGATTCTTATTTTGTAGTTGGCTTTATTCCTTTGATAACTTTTTAACTATTCAGTTTAAAAAACTGAAGATCTGTTCTTAGAAACAATAATTAGTACATATATATAAACTAAAAAAAATGTGCAGTATACTGTATGTATGTACTTAAATGTAATCTAATGTGTATGTAAAGTTGAACTGTAATAATTCTACCTAATAAAACTGAAAAAAGAGAAAAAATAAAATAGAATTCTAGCTTTACTACCATGGCTTCATATAAATATCAGAATAAAACCTGAGATTATAAAGAAATTAGATTTCGTATTTAGGGAGACAAACCAAGTAACCTTTTGTAAATTGCAAATAAATTTTCTCAGGCTATGCATACCTCTTCCCTAAGTGTAATGATTCTATTCCATTTTGAAAACATTTGTGCAAGTTTTCAAGAACATTTAAAGTCGTATTCTGCCTATGATCCTCTTCAGCTTCATCCCTTTCCACTACCTGACTCCGGCTTCTGCTGTATTGAATGACTGGCAGACCCCTGAACACATCACTCTTTAACACTTTGGGGCTTTTCCCCTCAGTGGCTGTGGCCAGAGCACTTCACTTCAGCCTTACACTATCTCATCGCATTTCTCCCACCACCTCGACACATACACGGACACTTCATTACCCAGCACCTCCCTATCCATCCTTCAAAACAACCTACAAATTTCTACAAATGCACATCTCATAGCACTTTTCACACTCTGCTACTATAATAGGGAAGAACAACTCTGACTCCACATTGGATCTATTCCTTTAGCTCTAACCCTGTGCTAGTTTTCTGTGCTTAGTCATGCTGGTTCTGCACTTTTTTTTTTTTTTTTTTTTTTTTTTGTAAAAGATGTTGCCTATAGCCTGACATATACAGGGCAGCCCATTCTCAAGGCTCTGACCTTTAGAGGTATAACACTTTCCCATTCATATAGAGATAAAATAGTTGCAGAACAGAGACTGACATTTGTCTTGTTGGACGTTTACAAGAACATCATGACCTGACCTACGTGGACAGCTGCAAGAACAAAGGATTCCAACACCAAGAAGTTTGCAACAACCATCCACACTCCCTACCCTTTTTGGTATAAAAGGAGCCTGAATTCTGACTTGGGTAAGAGGTTCTCCAAAGACAGCACTTTGGACAAGACGCCACAGAGAGCTATCAGAATTTCATCAATGGTGGCGCAGAGACATTTTTCTGAAATCCAACAATTCCTTTCATCTTATTTAACTTTTTTCAGTTAAATTTAAGCAAACTGAAATTTAACAGTTTTTAAATAAAAAGCAAACTTACTAAAATCCCATTTTTCCCAAAAACTGTTTTTGTCCATCTGTCTGTACCTATGATGTCTGTCAAATACTAATGAAAATTGGTTATCTCTAGGTGATGAGATTCTTTAAAGATCTGTTACCTTTCATCTTTGTGTTTTTTCTGTAGTGTCCTTTTTAAATTGAATGCGTTGGTATAATTTTTACAAAATTATAAAGTCACATTATTATTTTTTAACTATTGAAGAAAAAGGGATTGGTTTTGATCACATCTAGTGTAGCCATATACATTGATGTCTCACAGAGAAACTGAGGCAGAAATTTTAATCCAGAAGGTAGATCAGTAGTACAAAGTACAAACAGCGTTACATAAAACAAGCCAAGATAGTCCTTGTAAGGAATTTTGCCTGTTCTAAAAAACAGATCTAAAAGTTAACTGTTGAAAGAAAGGTGAAAACTACCCTCTCCCTTCTCCTCCCTAAAGCTCCCATGATCCCCGATTACAGAGGTGAATGCCTCACACGGGAACACACACCCCTGCAGCACCTGCCCCATTCTTGGGCTCTTTCTGCCCAGGGAACATGATTTGAGACATGCTGACTCTGAACTGGTGACAATTAGACATGTGCCTGTATTTCACAGCAATGAACAGGTCCACCTCTAATTTTCTACTACAATTCTCTTCTTTACCAAAGAATTCAAGGGATGTGCCTCTGAACAGTTGGGAAGGGGTAAGCAGCCCCACACAACGTGCCTCATATTTTCTGCCAGAGTCCACCATGCTTCAGACAAAAGAAAATCCCCGGGTCCCCAACACGTCTATTCCACTTCTGCTTTTTCCCTTTTAAAAATAGTTCATTTCTTTCCTACAACATCAGCTATGCAGTAAGATTTGCCTTATTCAACAAACACCTGTTAAGGGCCTAAAGGATTCCAGAGACTGTTAAGCACGGAGAAGTCAAAGATAAACCGGGCATTACCCCTGCTCCCAAAAAGCTTATGGTCAGGAGCCAAATTTTCTACCATTAAAAATACCATTCAACATGATTTATCACCACACTATGGATTAACGGTTAGAAAATTCTAGAAGGCAATTCTAGATGCTACTGCAATTGTCATCTTAAAAGTAATGAATGTAGAAAGGGGGCCTAGACTAGGTTTTTGGCTTTAAAAAAAAAAAAAAAAAAAAAAGGACACAGAAGCCTGGTGTGAGAAAGGTTACCAAAAGAACTACAACAATTTACAACTGATAGAAAGGGTCTTGAGACCTGTTCTGAAATTCTTCCCCAACAAGCACAACAGGCACTGGGCTGCGGTGGAGTGGGGGGTTGGGGCTGGGAGCAGTGCTCTGGGTTAAGATACACTTTTTGGACCACTATCTATGGCATGTGAAGAATATACCTGCCAAGCTCTTCTTCCTTGAGTATCTTTCTCTTATGTCTTTCAGGAGACTAAAGTAACCACTCTGCTTCAGCCATAAAGTGGAAATAAAATTGGCCCCAGTCTGCTGCTGGTAAAAACACTAACTCACTGGAACCCAAGAGGTACATGTTTGGGAGTTACCCCTGCCCACCTAGGAGTCATTGTCAACTCTCCTGAAAGAGGTAAAAGAAAAATCAACACAAAACAGGTCGAGGAGAACGTTGCAGACCAAATGTGTCCACCCAGGCCTACATCTCATGGCTGGAAATGGGTCCATGAAAAGTGTGCGGTTGGCCAGGCACACAAACCTTGGCCTTTTCTACACCTAGTAGAGACCTTCCATTTCCCCTGGGGAGACACACAGAAGTCACAGGTCTCCTTGCTCTCCAAACCTCTCCAACGTGCTTTATGAAATCAGCAAAGTGTCAACGCAGAAAAAGAGACCCATAGTGGTACTGGAGGGTTTTAACACTTTTAAAGTTTGAACCCCACAAAATTATCCTTTAAACCTTCATAGAAAACCAATTCATTTATTTAAAACCTGTCTCAAGCCACCCTTTTTTCAACAACCTTGTTTTATTAGAAGAATTAAAGCTTATTAAGGTGGTTAGAATAATCAGCTTTCCACAACACACCCTGAGGATTTGCGAGGATAACCACTCTAACACCCTGCTAATGTTTATTCATAGTTTATGGTAATTTTCTAAAGTGCACATTCAACGTAGTAAGAAAATATTCTTTACCTTGTCAAAACTATAATCCCTAATGGATCACATACACAGAAGAAGAATTGACTCTTCTTGATGAAAGCTTGAATACAATGTAATTTCTCTTTCAGAGATACAGTAAACAATCATTATTGCATGTCCCTGTTCCAACTCTTCCTTGAAAAAAAATAATAATAAATCCTGCAATTAAATGAAAAATGTTCCACTGATTTGGGGGAATCTGATTTCAGATAAATGGAGTATTTTTCCCAAGGAGAGTCAGCATCTTAATTTCACAAGGGTCCCCCCTCGATCACAAGGCCCTTAAGCCAGCACCCCCCTCAGAGGCAGGAGACCCACAGGGCACCGCTGAGCAGAGGTCAGGAGAGTAAGAACTCCAGGGAGGACATGGGAAAGTGTCAACACAGCCCAGTTCTCAAGGGCAAACCTCCAGTCCCTCCTGCCCAGCTGCTTCTCACCTTCACGGGTTCAACTGTCCTCTCTGAGACCCTGGAATCCTCATGAAAGGAAGACGGTCAGACTTTTTCTTGAATGACATCGTAAGAAACTTCATTTCTATGACCTACCCTCCCTTCAAAGACCCAAAGGAAAAAGTAAAGACTCAGACTTGTTTACTAAAAGCACATTTAAGAATTTGGCCTACAAAATACTCAAGTGGAAGAGAATGTGTCTGATATTATCCAAGGTGGGCCCTTAGAATTCCTCTTTCCAGAAGTCCCACAAAGGGGGAAAAAAAAAACAAACCCAGGGCCATTTACTTAACATGGCAAGGGAGAAAGAATTAATCACCTAGAGGAAAAAATTAGGGACCCTGAACAGGTATCCAATGCCTCCATGGGAAGAGCCTGACTTAAAAACCAGTCATTCAGTCACTCACCCAGGTATTCACTCACTACACACTACTTGACATATCTACTCTATGCCAGACAACACGCTGGACCCCGAAAAGCAGGAGACAGGCCTGCCTGCAAAGAGCCCACCATCTGGGGTCAAAGCCAGACGAGTAAACAAATTTCAGTACAACGTGACGTGTGCCCAAGAGCGGACAGCAGCGGCCCCAAACCAGAGATGCCTATTGCAACCTGCAGAGGTGGAAACTCATGAGCTGGGATTTGAAAGAAGAAAAAAAGTTCATCAGGCAAAGAAGTGAGGAAATGGGATTTCCATGGAGTAGAAGGAGCAATGCCTGAAACAGGAAGCACAAGGGCAGAACAGTGAGCAGCCTGGCCAGCGGAGAGAGGAATGCAGCTCCGAGCCCATCCCAGTGCCACCACCAGTTTATCATCTTATGAGAAACTTGGGCAAATCACCAAACTCAGTCGTCTACACCTCTGCCTACACATTAACTTCAACCCAGAAGCTTAAAAATTAAAAACTAATGCTTTGGTCCCACTCCAAACTAATCATATCAGAATCTCTTAACTTTTTAGAGATCAGTATTTTAAAAAGCATCCCAACTGGTTCCAATGTGATATAAGCCCCAGGGCTCAATGTAAAAGGAGTTAATTTTAAAACGTGACTCCGTAGGTTGTCATGAGGGTTACATGAAATAATAAATGCATAGTGCGGAGGGAGCGTAAAGCTGATGATGGACTATGGGGAGGAGTCAAGGATGGAAATGAGACTGGAAATAGGCCAGAGACAGACCATCAACAGAGCTAAACCACACCATGTCCTTCCCTCTTGCCAGGCACTGTCCCAAGCTCGCCACGAGTGTAACACGGGCAGCCTGGCTCGGCAGATCAGGCTCTCTCACCACGTCTCTCTATTGCAAGTGGATGAAAGGCCCGGATTCAGATACAAAGGCTTTAGGGTGTATCGTGTGGGTACTGACGGGCCATGTCATCAGGGAGTAATGTGATCAGAATTGTATTATCTAAACTCATTCTGACTGTAGAGTAGACAGTAGTCTGAAAGGGGAAGACATGGAGGCAGGGAAGTGATTCTATTCCACATACGGAAGACAGAGACGGGATGGTCTGCAGGAAGAGAAAAACAGCTCTTAGAAACTCAAGAGCCTGAAAGAAAAAAAAAAAAAAAAGACACACAGGCTGGTAGCTTTTTCTCAAACTACCTGGGATACTTCATTAAGA
Source organism: Camelus ferus (assembly GCF_009834535.1). Taxonomy (NCBI): domain Eukaryota; kingdom Metazoa; phylum Chordata; class Mammalia; order Artiodactyla; family Camelidae; genus Camelus; species Camelus ferus. Next base: position 10,431,404 of record NC_045706.1, read on the forward strand.
CATAAATGTGTTCTGATATACAAATATGTTCCCTTTTGACCTCTTACCCCTTGTACAATTTCAGTCCTCAGGATTAATATCTGAAACAGGTTTAATCATGTCTCTAGAAAAGTCTATGAATAATACACTTAGCATGCTTCCAACATCTTTCAAGAATTCTGTCTATGCAAAGATTTTTTTTTTAATGTCATTACCGTCATCTGTTCAGGGAGTTTGATTTAAATGATTCCCTCTATGGCAGTCTCTTTAATGGGCAATTCATATTTAAACTATTTTTCTATTACTGACATATTAATGATTTTACTGTTTTTGGACTCTGAGCACATATTCTTAGACGACAAGGTTGGTGTTATCCCCATTTTACAGAGGACGACTAAGCTGCTTATCCTTTAGAGAGGTCATGGTTACAGAAAGAATAAACTACTCAAGTATCAATTCTTTGTATGCATCTCTAGCCTCAAAATTACTATTTAGCCCCAGAGAATAAATGTGGCCACTCAATCTTTTCTAGTCATTAAACTTGGTCTATTTATTAGGTAAGGTCTATTTATTCCCAAGAAAAATGGCTATCCTAGTTTAAGTTGTCACTTGTATTCAGAAATACATGAAATGTGAAAAGTAGGCACTTTTCTTTCCGAGTTTTGTTATAAAATACACATAACAAAATTTACCATCTTAGCTACGTTTAAGTGCGCAGTTCAGTGGTGCCAAGTACATTATTAACGTTGCACAACCATCACCACCATCCATCTCCATACCTTTTCATCTTGCAAAACTGAACCTCTGTACCCATTCAGCAACTACTCCTCATTCTCCTTTCCCATGGCCACCAGCACTCTGCGTCCCTGCAATTTTACTACTCTAAGAATCTCATGTAAGTGGAATCACAGGGTATTTGTCTTTTTGTGCATGGCTGATTTCACCTAGCATAGTGTCCTCGAAGTTCATCCATGTTGTAGCCTGTGTCAGCATTTCCTTCCTTTTTAAGGCTGAATAACATTAAAATGAATGTGGTGTTTTGTAGGTCAATCTCATGTGATTCTGTCTAATACATCACTATATTAGTCTGCTACTATTCAGGATTTTCAGTCATTTACACTGACTCTTGGCTCTTCCTTGCGTGTGGCAGGCACTATCACTTGGAACAAGCTGGATCTGGGTAACGGCATCTGAGACCCTGGCTGTGGGGATGGAGGTGGAGTGCAGCCCTATGGTAAGGGTGCAAGGGAGGCAAGGTCCACCTCAGTTTTCCCAGTTTGGGCTTCTTAACTGATCAGACCTAGTGCATCGTCAAACTCCCCAAGAGTAAACTACTTCCTTCCTTGGCTCTTGTCAAACATGACCAGCCTTTGCCTCTGTCCCAACCTTCTCACTGCCTGATCCATTGCCCTCCACACCCTTGGGTGGCAGGACATCTATATAGGAGAGTCCCACCAATGAACTATTGATAACATCACAAGTTGGGTAGATAACTGCTTCAAAATAGATGGGAGTAATATATCGGAAATAGAATCGTCATTCCTACACCAAGCCTCCTTTCCAGTGAGAAATACTTTTAACTCCTAAATCACAAAGTTCTGCCAGAAAAGAGAATGAAAATATTTAGCATAGAATGGAGCACTCTACAAACACGAGTGGTTATTATGTCTATTATGTCCAGGAAAACAGAATAGGAAGACTTTGAGCCTGCCTTTCCAACTCCGTTCTACCAGGGGGAAATGAGATCTAAATGTGCATCAATGGGCTACACGGTGGTGCAGGAATCCACGCTGTGGAATGACCATGCAGCAATGAGAAGGACTAGGTGGATCTTTATCCTCCAACATACAGAGAGCACCGAGGCATCCATAAATACACATAAAATACACGTCCTTTACGTGTGTGGAGGTCTCTCTGTCATAAAAATATCTCAAGATCTTAGTAAAAATTTGAAAGCAGTTTGCTGTGGGGAGAAGAGACGAGGGAACTAGAGAAGGGGATTTTCATGTTTCTTACACAATTTGTAAGATAAAAAGAAAAGAAACCATGGATTAAAACAGACAAGAGACATATCAATGTGTTACAGTGTGTGCATCCTATTAGATCCTGATTTTAACAAAACTAAAGGACGAGACAATGAGGAATCCATATGCTGGACATTTGCTGATAAGGAATTACTGTTAATTTGAGAAGATATGATCATGAGTTATTCTTTTAAACCCTTATCTTTTAGAGACACATTGAAGTATTTAAATATCAAGTGGCATTGGCCACCAAAATAATCCAGTGACAGGTATAGATAAAATAAAATAACCTGATCATTGTTGGAGCTGGGTGATGCTACGCATTAGGGTTTGTTACATTACTTTTCTATTTTTGTGTATGTTTGAAACTTTCTACAATAAAATGTCACAAAAAGCCTTTAAAAAAAAAAATAAATACCTGGGTTTGCCACCGTCCTGGTTGTGTGATTTGGGGCAAGCTATCTACCCAATGTCTGTAAGTTCCCGCCCCTTCTTATAAGAAGTGAGGATAATGTGGCTTAGCCCAGAGTAAACTCTCAAGAAGCTTGGACCCCATTACACCATTGGACACGCTCTCACCAAAGGGTAATGGCTCCTGTTTGATAGCTACTTGTCATCTTTCCTTGAAGGTGCCAGAGGAGACTCAAACCTAACCCGTCTGAAAATGAATCATCAAATTGGATGGGAGGAAGGGTAGGCGGGAGGGAGAGAGGGAGAGAGGGAGAGAGGAAGGAAGGAGAAGATTCATGTTACCATTCTGGTCTGTGCTAAGAGCCAGGCTTTCCACGACAGCTGTCAGGAACACTTCATCTCTGACTTCCACTGCTCCAAGTTTAGACTTCAAGGACAAAGTCATTATGAACGGACTTTTCTCTAGCTTTAGCACCCCGTATCAAGGATCTCTCCACCTCCTGATACTATTAATAGGAGCTTTGCAAAACGCACGCTTCTCATTGCACCCACTTCCCCGAGGAGAGTTCTATTTTCTGTATCTTTGTTCTTTGCCAAGAGTGAACATCCAGATTATAGACAATGCCAACAAACGAATTCATGGACTCTCTAATGCCTTCAGTGTTGTCTGATCACAACCAAGGGTACAGCAACCTATGCTTTTACCATTAACTATTTCATGCCCATCTTCCTAAGACCCTAATTAGGTGTGTAATCGCCATATCAGAGACTGTCCGCGCTCCGGATCCATGTTATTATCAGAAACCAGGGAGGAGGGAATATCCTAGGAGACTGTTTCCTCTACAACATCTTTGAAATTTGAGCAATTTGATGAGACCCTTGTAAGCACCTTGCATCAAAATGTGGTCTCCTGATGGATTTCATACTAGTAATAGTTCCTCCATCACTGTTCAGTAATGGGCACCTTTCTACGTCCTCAGGAATAAATAGCATACTCCTCATGTGCGCAATTTTGTAAATTTGTTTCAGATCCATTAGCTCCTTGGCCAGTGAATGTATTTATTTCTACAGACGCAGTAATTTTGCTGCACCATTAACTCACGGAGGAACATAAAGGCTGTATCTTTCCATAATATCTTTCTGTCCTTTTTCCGTGGTATGTGTATCAAACGGCCCATATCTTGCATTTACTTAGCACTCAGCTTCTCCTGGGTGAGGTTTTTAACGGCTAAGAAAAGCATCAGAATTAGAGAAGCATGATCCATCACACCTGAGAGCTAGAAAGGGGCCTAGAGATCTAGTTCATTGCTGCTGTTTCACATGCGGAAAAGCGGGGTGCAGAGAGCCTGACAGTCTTGCCCCCCTCCCAAGTACAGCTGGTCAGCGATGAAAGCAGAGCTGAAGTCATGCCTTTAGAGTCCTAGTTCAGGGCTCTTTGCCCCCCTACCCACTACCGTGTGAGTCCGATGTCCTTGAACTTCAACCACTGTAAACAAATTATTCCCTGGTCTTTCGAAAGCAGAGTCTCTTTTTCAGACCATTCAGGTACCAGATAATGATGTATGAGAACACATTACACACTCAGTCTTCAAAAGCCCGCACCAAAGCCCCATTAACATTGAGGGAACAGCTCACTGTGGGGACAGATCTCCCCAGAGGGTCTATTCTGGTCCTGCTGATCTCTGTAAAGCCTGGACCTCTTCAGAGAATCTGGGCAAAATCGTGACAGGCGCAAACAAGGAAGCCCCTGACGGAGACTCAGCCCAGCACACTGTGCTCACCACGTGCCAGCGGACACTTGCTCTAAAACGGCGAGCTCCCAAAAGCTTCACATGGCAAGCCCACGAGCACCTCCTTTCTTTACATGTTGATGACTCCCACGTCAACTTGGATTCAAGGTGCTCATCAGGGTGGTTAGGGTGCCCTTCCCTTGATTAAAATAACCTGGTATTATTGGCAACCAGTAAGTGATCAGTTGGTGACCAGAAAGCAACACATTTAGAGTTAAAGTAGCATCTCCCCACCCGCCGTCCCCAGAACCCATCCTCACTGTCTGCTGTCAGTCAGCAGCAGCACATCCATCCACCGGACGCCCATGCTTGAAACCTCAGGTCTGTCCTCCAGCTCTCTCACCACCACCACCCCCCCCCCCCAGTCTGTCCCCAGGCCACACTGATGATCCCGAGGAAATGTGTCTTGATTCCTGGAGTGGTTGTGACCTCACCCTCTACCCCCTCCCCTTCCCCTTTCCTAAACAAGGCCCTGAGGTCCCCAGCCACACGGAGGAACGGGGTGGAGCTAACCCCATCAGCCCTGGGAGGGGACATCAACTGGTGTGAACAGCGAGCCTGCCTCATCCCTTCTGGCTGCAGCCGTCTTTTAGGGGATGGGCATGAGACCCACTTCCAGCTGATGAAATGTGAAAGGATGTTTGCTGAAGGCTCCTGGAAAAGGAGCATCTTCCGTCTTCCACGGGGGCTCCTGAAATGAACACTGCGTCTTCCATTGCACGGGTGAGGGAACACTGGTTACTGCTGGTGGCCATCTTGCAGCCACCTGGACAGCCGGTCTGGAGTACACCCAGCTGGAAGAGATGAGAAATATAAAAAGAAGCCAGGTCCCTGGTGACACTGTTGATGGATCAAGCTTTGCCTGAAGGCTGCATTACCTCTGAACTCTATAAGTCAGTTTGAATTGGTTTTTCTGGGCCTCTTAATTAGAAATAATCCCAAAACAAACCCATTCCCTTCTCCTCAGCCACACTAACCACTCAGACTCCCATTTAAATTATGACAGTATCCTATTTACCTGCCTTTGAACTATAATTCTCCCACACAGAGCTTGAAGAAACATGTCAAATTATAACATTTGTTAAACATTTACAAAGTGTCAGACACTGGTTTGAGTATTTTATATGCATAATCACATATGATCCTCACAAGAATTCTATGAAGAAGGCACTATTATTAATCCCCATAACACAGATGAGGAAACTGAGGCTTTGAGAGATGCCTGTGTCCAAGGTCAGATTATTAAGTAGTGGAGAGCCTAGACTGAAACTCAGATCTGCTTAACTCCCGAGCCCTAACCACTGTGGCAGTCTCCTGCTGTGAGAGCTGCTGCGTCTCCCTGGGACACAGTAAATACAGTGCAAGCTCCTTACCTGGCCCCAGGGCCCTTCCCACCTAGGTTCCAACATCACATCCCTCCAAGATCCTAAGGTATGTCCACGACAGGTGTCTCCCCAACAGGACACAACCTCAAGCCTTTTGTCATGTTAGTCCCTCTGCCAGGAATGCCCTCCCAACTCCCCGTCTCTCGGCAAAATCCCATTTCACGCACTGAGACCCAGATCAAAAGTCACCTGTCCACCTCTTGTGCCGGGACCCATGGTACTTTGGGCCTAAGTTAGGGACTGAGTGGTTACAAGGAGCAGAAAGCCTCTTGAGCTAGCTGAGGTAAAGGAGATGCACCCAGAGGGGACATTAGGCAGTCGCACCAGCTTCTAAGGACAGGAAACAAAGAACAGCCAAGCCACACAGGGACCGGAGCCATCAAGGAGGGGTTCAAGGCCGCTGGCTCCCCCAAGGTCACCTGGACTCTCAGTTCTCTCATTCTCCCCGCCTTGCCCCTTCCTTCTCTCCCCCGTCTACCCGCTTCCCTCCACCAGCCTTCTCAGCAAAGCTCGGCCCACGTGCCCTCCACACCCAGCCTTCAGTCCTCCTGTGGTCCCCAGTCTGGCTCCCACTCCCTGGCACACCTCTGTCCAGCACTATTTCCCCACGTCTCTGTCACTTACATTCCCAAAGCATCTCATTTTCTCAACCACCCATGTTGCCTCCTCTCAGGTCAGGTGCACCCTTGGTCCAGTCAACCGTGTCTGCTGGGTCCATCTGTCCTGGCCTACCTTTCATTGGGGGCTGTGGGTGCCCCGACCATTCCTGCACACACCAACCCGATGGCATCTTACGGCCAGCAGGTGAGGCGCTGTCCCGAGGGCAGGTCAGATGTGCTGGGGAGTGGATGCCCCCCCTCAGACCTCTCAACTAATGACCAACTGGAATTGGTAGATAACTCAGCTCTAGAGCTCTGCGGGGACACTGACATAGGGTGTTCCTCACACTGTCTCAGAATCGCCCAGGAGAATTAAGCCCCAGCTGCCCCTGGCGTTTATCTGTAATAACACACCTTTTTTGGCTTGTCTTCACGTCTCTCTTCCCACTCTCTCACAGGGTTCCTAGGATCCTTAACTAGGCTATTCTACCCTGAGATTCTCCTATGAAACGAATGTCTTTTTTAAACACTGATTCGATGTTTCATTTGCAAGTAACACCTAGGCACCACTGTGCAGTTATGGGATACTGCAGAATATCACAACCTGTTAAATCTTGCAGACTTTTAATAGACAACAAGCCTAAACCATAATTCCACTTTAATTACATCAAGGAAAGTGTGCTTTTGCCCGACTCCTGAAATCTCCTCAGTGGCCTGTTTATTAAAATGGGCACTGCTGAAATATTTGCACTCATTCTTAAAAACTCTATTAGGTAGGTAATTATCTTTTCACTTCCCAGCTCAAAATATCATAAGGAAAATTTGCCATAAGGTACAGAGGGTGGGCGAGGGCTTCCCTTCACCCCTGCACTGTTGAGCAATAAAACTGGCATGATAATTTAATATCCATCATCCCGAAGAGTACATGCAGGCGCTGCAGAGCGGCTGTAATAGAAAACAGACTGATGGCTGGAAAGAAAAGTCCTGTGGGCTCGTGTTATAGTTTAATTTTTTATTTTTTAAAAACTGACATATGCTGAGTGAGTTACTAAATTAAAAGAAACCTACCCTGACTTCCAGTTCATCTTTACAAGGGCACATTTCAGGATGTTGGGAGGGTAACATAAAGGGGAAGATTCACTGGTCTATATACCCTGGATTCTTTCAAAGAATTAGATTCATGGATTTTTTTTTTAAGTAGCATAGATCGAATGAGAGGCAATACCATACACATAAGGGTTAATAGTCAGATTTAAACTTAGCAGCCTCAGATTTTCTCATCTGTTAAATGGAGATTTGAAACAATACCTGAGTCACAGGGTTATTGTGAAGACTGAACAAGAGGATGCCACGTGGAGTCCTTGGCACAGGGTAAGTGCTCGGAAGTGGTTAGCAGACGGGATGGAAGGCTCAGTGGTATAGAAAAAGGGGCAGAATTAGTTCGCCAAGCTTCCTTTTCATCTTTTCTCCCTTTACAGTCAGTGCTGCCGAGGGGGTCTCACTCGTGCCCTCATGAACTTCAGGCCCAAGCACCCACTAAAGGTGACCGCGGTCAGACACAAAGGCAGCAAGCGCACCCCGAGGTACAGACGCCACAGCAGCGTGCACGGGTGTTCACCAGAGGACACGTGCACAAACGTGCAGAGCAGCACTATTCGTAACATCCCCAAACTGGAAACCACCCAAAGCATAGGACGGATGGCACCCGGCCATCCAGCATTAACTAGAGAAACTGCCTATCCCCTCAGCAGCAGAATGGATGGACCAACTGTGCTGCACTCACCAACAGGCCGCTACCTCCCGGTGAGAACGAGCCAACCACAGCCCCGGCAACACGGATGGATCTCACACACACATCACGGACAAGAGAAGCCAGACAAGGGCGGGCGCGTAGCGCGTGATCCCGTGAGCACGACGTACAGAAACAGGCAAACCTGTTCCACTTTACGCTGTCAAAAGTCAGGGGAGTGGTTACTGGCGGGAGCTAGTGGCCAGAGGAGAGTCTCTGGGGTGATGGTAATGTTCTCTTATTTGAGCTGGGTGCTCAAGAAAGGGTGGGTAGACTTAGAAAAAAAAAATTGAGTTGGACGTTCAGAATTTGTGCCCTTATCTGTCCGTGTGTGATACTTCACTAAAAGCTCACCAGGCAAGTGAGCTGGACCCCTTGGGCTCAGGAACTGTGCCTTCCCAAGGCATGGCTGTCTTGTACAGACATAGTAATGCTGGGAGAGCATTACTGGAGACCTGGGTGAGGTTAGTAGACTGTCTACTCACTGCCGACAGCTGGGCCTCACTGTTCACCATCCTACAGCTGACATTCAAGCCTAACCAGATGCAACTGCATGAATATGCTGTGGCCGGACATTTGGCCTCTAGACCAAGACCAGGGACACTTAGAAACTGTCTCTTAGCCAAGATCCAAGACCTCTCACTTCCCCAGTGTCTCTATATGTGTGGCTTGAAGGACAACACTGAGATTGTTCCAACTCATTGCTTCAAGGGACACTGTGACCTCCCAAGCACCAGGCATATGGATATGAGTCATTTTATTTGGAGACAGATGCACAGAAAAAAAAAAAACAGCAGTGAGGTTTCAGTACAAAAGACTAAATCTGGGATCTTCTGGAACAAATGTGTGTGTGTGTGTATGTAGTTTTTATATATGAAGTTACATGTAGTTATATATTTTTAGATCTAGATATATACCAGCATACCTCATCTTATTGCACTTTACAAATACCATTTTGTTTGTTTTTAACAATTTGAAGGTTTGTGGCAATGCTGCATTGTCAGATGATGGTTATAGCATTTTTAGCAATAAAATATTTTTAATTAAGGTATGAATTTTTAGACAGAATGTTATTGCACATTTAATAGACTATAGCATAGGTAAACAGAATTTTTTTATGAACTAGAAAGCCAAAATGTGCATGTGGCTCACTTCACTGTGGTATTTGCTTTATCATGGTGGTCTGGAATTGAACCCACAATACCTCTGATGTATGCTTATGTTATTTTAAATAATTTTTCTATATATATGGTTTTTCTATTTGAAATTGTTTATGGCCTCAGGAAAGCAGTCTTTTAAAAGTCCTCCAGTGACCAGAAAAATCACTTTGATAGACAATTCTTAGTACAGAAGCACTTCCAAATATATGTAATACTTCTGTATCCAAGTCATTTCTTCAGTGATTACATTTACTTAAATAGTCAGACTTTTGTGGACAGTATGTCGAGTCTTGTCATTTCCCACTCCCCCAAACATCTGTGAAGACCCAATGAAAATCCGTTGGCATCTCAGCGTTGCCAGAGTTCAGCTCCCCATCCCCTGGCCAAGGAATGTGGACAGTCACCAAACAGCTAGAAGCGGCAAGAGCCTAGAGCCCTAGGAGGGAGCCCAGCTCTGCAGAGCCCTTGATTTCAGCGCAGTGATACCCATTTCAGGCTTCTGGCCTCCAGAACTGTGGGAGAGTGAATTCCTGTTGTTTTAAGCCCCACATTTGTGGTGATTTGTTACAGCAGCCATGGGAAACTAACATGCAACCTGACTTGTGTTCTTTTTGTTCTCTCTCCATGATGCAACTTACTGAACTTAAATTGATTCTTTCTTTCCACACACACACACAAAACACTTTATAGATAATAAAGTAGAACAGTTGAGAAGAAAGAGTCCTATTTTACTGAATTCCTAAGCACAGAATATGGAGAGAAGGCTCTTATTAGGGTTTTGAGACTGATTACCTTTGTGACCTTGGATAAATCAGAGTCACTTTTCCCCTCTATAAAATGAAGAAATAACCTCTACAGTGACAATTCTATAAATTCAAATGATTCCTACACACCTATACCTTGTTACTTAATTTTCATCTAATCTCATAGCAGTCCCTAGGCAACTGCTGACTTAATGTCACCTCCTTAAGTGCCACCTCCTCTGGGAAGCCCTCTCTGATCACTTCTCTGTACTCCAGTGGCTCTTGGTACACACTTCCACTTCAACATTTACAGCACTGTGCTCTAGTGACACACCTCTGTACCCATCTTCCCCACTAGACATGTGTTACAGGAAGGCAGGAGCCACATTTTACTCATCTCTGTATCTCCAGCACCCAGCTCAGCAAGGAATGGGCAAAGAAATTAATGAGTTGTTATAAAGTAATGACCTCTCATCCTACACAGTTAACTGGTGAAGATGTCACAGGACAGGGCTGAACACCAAGAGTCCTGGAGCTCAAGCACCTCCCTCAGGGGAGCCATTCATCAGAAGCAGTCCTCACACCCAGGCTGCAAGTTTGAGTGTTTTATGTGTTCTCATCAGTGTAGATGTGACTTAAGTCATAATTCAGAATCCATCTCTGACAGCTTGTATGCTTGAATTTCATAATTATGATCAATCTGTCTATACTTCAGAATTTCGAATGGCCGCTAGAAATGCTTCTCCTGGCTCATCAAGGTTTTAGAAAGCTTTTCCCCGAAATCTTTCCATTTATATCTGTAACTCCAGTCTCCACAGATATACGTTCAATGGTAATGCACAAAAAGCTGTACAGCAGAGAAATGTGCCTGGAGCCTGGCTTGTTCGCTCCCCTCTGCTGGTTTTGGGTTCTGCTTTGGGTGGAAGCGAAGGGCTCATCGTGCTCCAGTAAACAAACGCAATCTGCCGAGATTTTGACCAGATTATCTGTTTTTATTGTTTTTTGTTTTTGCTGAATCTCCATATAATTTAAAGGACTTTTCTGAAGCCAGTTGTCAGCATCATAGTTGGTACTGAGTACAGAAGCCATTTATATCAAAAATTATGGAGCCTGGTGTGGATTTGCAAAATCATCACTCATATCTAGACTTCTCTACGAAAATCCATAAGCTTCTAACAAAACTTAATTTGGAAGTTATCTGGTGTTAAAGTAACATCAATCTGGTGATAAAATAATGTTAATCAAAATCACTGCAGGTACCATCCTATTCCTATCGGAAGGTAAAGATCAACATGGGAAGTGAGACTAACAGCAGGTTCAAAGGCCTGATGGGAGCCGGGATTTACCCCAGGCCGTATCTGTTCTGAGATAATGACCAAGAATACTTTTAATTGGGATGCATTCACAGCCAGCAGGAGCCCGAGACCCTCTCTGCCTGCCTGCAGTCATACCTGCCTGCAGTCATATTGCTCAAAATGCTGGCCCTTGGAACTACTTCTCATCTACAAATGATGCTTTTCATATTTATAGATGGTAACCATGGAGACGCAAAACTTAAGTAAATAGATTGGATGCAAACACAAAGCCCTCCAGATGCAACTCCACAAATGTCTCTTTAGGAATTTAACGGACTGCTGCCACAAGTCTGAAATTCTTTGATACCGTTTCATTTCATGTCATAAACTATAACTACATTCTTTGCAAGTTATCAATCCCTTTTTAAAAAATCTGTACCTCCACTAGCGACTGTCAAATTTTGCCTTTTAGAGCCCAGGTATTCTGTGATTCAGACTAAAATGCTGCTAATGTTAGCAACGTTTCCTAAATCATAAAAGGGAAAAAACAAAAACAGGAACGATTTTTCCCAACTTTACACTTTCATCCAAAACTGTCAGAAGCGGTGCTGCTTGAAGGATAGCAGATGAAATTATTGAATCACTAATACTGAGGGAAGCAGTGTTTCAATCAGATGGTTAAAAAAAAAATCAATGTGATGTAGAGAACATTTTAATTCAACCTAATCTGTATAGCACGCCAAAAATGGGTGAGGCACCGTGCAAGACACAAAGTTGAAAACCTTGTTTCTGCTGTCAAAGGTCTGCACATCTCTGCTGAATGTTCTGTGAAACTTGTCGGGAAAACAGGACAGCTGTGTAAAAGGCTCTCCACTGAAAGCAGAACAGTGGATGAACAATCCTTCTCCTCCCTGGTGGTCAGGGGACTGGTGGGCTGTGGCTCAATATGATAGAATGCGAAGGAACAGGAAAGGACAGGAGACAGGAAGGAGGCGGCAGGTAGAGGACTTTCCCATCTGGCTAGGGAGAAAGAGGAGACAGCTTACGAAAAAGTGCAATGCCTTCGTGGAGAAGCAGAAAGCAGAATTTTCCTCCAGAATAGATTAAGGTAGAGAAGTAATTAGGGATGCAAGTTGGAGTCGGAACATGAATCAGGACCTTGGACGCCAAGCTAAAGAGTCTACATAGTTTCCTTGAGGCAATGGGGAAACAAACGAGATGGCTGAGCAAGGGACGATTTAGAAAGATGAGTGTCCCTGAACGGTACAAACTGTAGGGGGCGGGGCGGGGAGGTGGGGAACACAAGATGGGCACCCAGGGGAAGTCTGCTGAAATAGATCAGGCGTAAGCCAGGCTGGTGAAGGCGGGAACAGTAAGGAAAGAGGCATGGGAGAGGTGCTGAAGAGAATGTTCTGGCTTGGAGGCTGAGTAGGGAAGACAGAGACAGAAAGCAGACACTGTATTTTTAGGTTCAAATGACTGGGGTCATTAATCAAAAACAATACAAATTCAAGGAGAGTAAATATGACGACTTGCTGATTTTGGATGAAAAATGTCTGAGACTAAAAGAATCACAGTATCACTTTTATTCAGAGCTTGCCACAGGTCAACAGCATTGTAAGTCCTTGACACATACCAGCTCATGTAACTGCCATGGAAGCTACGTGAGATGGGTATATTATCCACTTTTATAGACAGAATAACTGAGGCCAATGCTACATAGGGAGTGAGCGGCCGAGTCAAGACTTGAACCCAGACCACGGTTTTGCATCAACTTTCAAGTTTCCCAGAGGAGACTGGTGATGTGGGGCAGACGCCTAGAAGAATAATGAGCTAGAGACAGAAATCTGGGGGCCTGGGAAGAGAGCCGAGAGCCGAGGCGGAAAGCAGGGGCAGATCTCTGGCTGGCACTTTATTTTGCTTTCAACTGCAGATCTGAATTTATTTTTTTAAAAAGTGACTAACAGTATCCTGTGATAAATGACTTAAATTCAGAAGCTGACTTTCTGGAGAAATAAAGAGGCCAATTCTTCATTTTCTTCTCATTCCATGCTTTTGCCATTTTTCTCTTCCTTTTTCAAATGACCAGAGATGTTTTACAATAATCAGAGATTCAATGGTCTGAGTATAATCAGGAGAGAGAAACCACACTGCAGTTTGAATAGTAAAAGGTTAATATAAAGAAGTATTAACTATAAAAGCAGATTCGATCTTCAAGAGACCAGCTAATAAGAAGGGAAAAGGACTAAAGAATATAGGACTAGCAGATACAGGGAGAGGCCACCACCTCGAGAGCTGAGGCAGAGCATCCCGCAGCTCAACCCAGAGCTGAGATCTGACCTTAGAAAGGACAACTATGGCTCACTGGATGGCAGAGAAGACACTGGAGACTGTCTTCCAGGATGCTAGAAAAACCATTCACAGGGCAGTGCCTCACTAAAGGCACTCTTGGTTGAGGAAGTGATGCTGGGGGAAGCTGCTGGCTGCTGAATGCTACTGGCTGTGAGTCCTACAGGAGTTAGAAGCACTTAGCTAAAACGAGAAAAAAAAAAAAAAAAAGGCAAGAGGAGTACTTGCAGAAGCCACTGTGCACAAAAGAGCTGAGCACGGCAGAGCTGCAAACACTACAGAGTGATGCTGCAGGAAGTTGTGCAGGGAGCCAGCCACACATGCACACCAGGCACAGGAGACAAAATCCTTTCCTTCTAAAGTGTTTCCCGGGCACCCTCAACCACCAAAATTTCAGTGTCAACTCAGGAAAAATTGTTAAAGGCCCAGATCCATTTTCACAGAGCAGGCAAAAAGGATGAATTTGGAGCTGAGAAACCATTAGTCAACAACTGACACAACTTCCTACTCAGGTATGTCCATTTCCCCTCATGACACTTTAAAAGCTCTCCCACTGTGTTTGTCGGTGGTGCTATTGCTGTTGTGTGTGTTGGGGATGGGGAGAGGGGGTGGGAGGTGTTGTCACTGTTGGTATTAAGAAGAACTGAAACTTTCTCATTCCCTTCCCAACCTGAAAGCCAAGCATAATCTGGCCGCCATAATGTTCTAAGCACAGAACTAAGAACTGAGCTGTAGTGAAGGCAGAACCCTTCAAATCTGACAGTCTTGCCTCCCACCAGCATTCACTTCGCTCCTTAAGAGTAAGTCTTCAAGTACTAAAACAACTGATTTCCAACAAGATCCACAATAATACTCCAATACAAAACTTTTTTTTTTTTAATGAAGTAGAAGAAACAGATGAGCAGTCATTCTTATTCATGGAGGGAGAGAGCAGGTTTTAGTAAATATTTCCTGAGTTAAGTAAGACAAGGGAAGTTCAGTCTCTGGGCCTCACATGATTTTGCTCTAATTTAAGTTAAACAATAGTAACCTCACATCACACTAGTAGTGGATGCGCTTCCACTTAAAAAAAAACTATTTAAAATATCAAAACACATAAGAGATACAGGTAGTAAAAAGGAAAAGTAAAATTTGCAGAAGTTGTGATTATCTCTTTAGAAAACCCAAGAAGCTATCTGAAAAACAAGGTAATAATATAAAAGTCTGTAAATAACTGTATGAAAACTAGTCAAAAGTTAATAGCTCCCCTATATAAAACATAAACTTCTCTTTCACGACAGCAAGAAAAAATTGTGGAAGACCACACAAAAATCTGTATGACGACTGGTTAGGTGGGATGAAGCGAGCAGAAGTAAACCATCCAAGTAGGAGTTTACTTCCAAAATTCTTTAAAATTATAGAAACTGTATTTTTAAAGGAGTATGTCCAGAAAAGCATAGAAGGAAAACACCACAGGAATGGATCCATCACCGCTGGAGAGTATGATGAGTTACTGGAAGAGAGAAAGCAGGGGACACTAAACTCATCAAGAAACATGAGTAAAGGGAGGGGAGCTGCTTAGAATTGAAATATGCCAGCTGCTGGGACCAGAACAGGAGCAGGAAGGCCAGCCTCATGGAGCACAGGCTCACGGGCAACAGATGCCCACACGCCACTACCAGGAAACCTAAGAAGTGAAATCTGGGTCACCCTGCAGAGGCTGATCTACAATGGCAGTAATGTTAGGCCTCAGGCTGGAAGCTGAGAGCAGCCGTGAAGAAAGGGAATGGTGTACCTGCCATATGCCCAGCCATGACAGATCATTTCCTGACCTCCATGTGGCTAAAGTGGTCATGTTCTGGGCACTGACATGTGGAAATCACAAGTGGAAATCACTGGGTAAGATTAGTATGCACTTTTTTTTTTTTAAACTCCTCACCTTTTCCCTTCTTCATGCATAAGAACTGGATGTAATGGGTGGAGCTCTGGCAACCATCTCATGTTCATGAGGATGAGGGTCACATCCTGAGGCTGGTGGAGGAGAAAGCTAAATGAAGTCTAAGTTCCTACTGACTTTGTGGAGCTACCATACCAGGCCTGGACAGCCAGCTTCAGACTGCTTTTATGTAAAAGAAAATAAATCCTCACTCTATAACCTGGAGCTAAATATAGTTTCTAGCTCAAAAAGGTACATAACTACTTAGCTTTGAAATACGTAAAGCAAGATCTGCTAGAGAAGAAACTGGCAATTCAACAATCAGTGGGAGATTTTAATACATCTGTTTCTAAAGTCAACTGATCTTAAACATTACAATTAAAAGGCAAAAATTATCAGTCTGGATTAAAAAAAAGCAAGCCCTAAACACATGCTGTAAGGGATTTAAATTTTTTTAGTGCAGACAGGTAGAAAATAAGATGAAAAAAGATATGCCACGCAAACAAGTGGGTATAAGAATCAGACAAAGTAGGCAAGGAATATTACACAGAAAATGAGAATCATTTCATAATGATAAGGCAGCCAACTTAGCAAGACATAATTCTAAATGTGACACACCTAATAATAGAGCTTCAAAACACATGTAGCAAAAACTGATGGAACTAAAGGGAAAAATAAATCCACAATCATAGTTGGAGATTTTGCCATTTTCCTCTCAGTAACTGATGGAAAAAAAAAGACATAAAAAATCACTAAGGATACAAAAGACTTGAATACACCAGATAACAACTCCACCTCACTGACATTTCTGGAACATCCCACCCAACTGTAGAATGCACGATCTGTAAGTGCACATGGAATAGTCATTAAGAAAGACCCTTATCCCTGACCAAAATCAGCTAATGAAGCAAGAAAAAAATGAGAAACAATTCTGAGGACTTAACACAACTGGCAAGTTAGATCCAATAGATCTACGTAGCATACACCCCAACAGGGACAAAAACATCCTTTTCAAACCACATGAAGCAGTACCAAAAACTGACCATGAACCCGGCTTGGCAGGCAGCCTTCAATATGGACCCCAGTGAGCCTCACCTCCCAGTAACCTCAGCCTTGTGTGGTCCCCTCCCATTGAGAATGGGCTGAACTTAGTGATTCCCTTCTGATGAACAGAATAAAATGAATGTGATGGTGTGTGACCCAGGGACTAGGTCATGCCTGGTATTGCTCTCACTCTCTGATCGCTCCTCCTGAGAAGCCAGCTTATGGTGAAGCCCACCTGGTGAGGAACTGAGACCTCCTGCCAAAAGCCATGTAAAGTGAACCAAGGAAGCTGCTCTCCCAACCCCAGTGGAATCCTCAGATGCCTAGAGACCCACCAACAGCTTGCTGAACCCTTAGCAGAGGTCCTGAGACAGAATCACCCAGGTAAATCGTTTCTAGATTCCTGACTGTCAGAAACTGAGATAGTAACTGTTCACTGTTTTAAGCTACCAAGTTTGGAGAGTAATTTGTCACATAAAAACAAATAGTACATAAGCCACTAGGGGGAAAAAAAAAGTCCCCACACTAAAATTTATACAATCTACTTTGCCTGATCCCAAAGCAATGAAAACAAACAATAATGACAAATCTTTCTTAGAATTTTTAAACCCTTTTAAATAATTCTTGGTTAGGATGGCTGTCAAAATGAAATTATAAACTATTTAGAAATGAATAAAAATGAAAACACTACATATCGAAACCCATGGGATGCAGCCAAATACATTAAGAAACATTTCTAGCTTAAATATATAGTATTTGTTAGAAACCAGGAAAGATTAAAAGGAAATGAACTAAGCACTTGACTCAAGAAACTAGAAGAACCGCCAAAATACACAAATTATTCAGTACTACTGGCGATCCCTGTCAATGTAAGAAGAATTGAAAAAAGAGTTGTAACTATTGGAAAAAGAGATGTCATAATTGAGACAATGTGTTCATCAAATTAGAAAATCCAGGGGAATCAATGACTATTAGAACTAATTCCAATCATTAGAACCAAAGAAGACTTCAGAAAGTGGCTATATCTAAGGCCAACAAAATCACTAGAATGGTAATTGGAAATTTCATGGAGAAAGATTCCATTCCCAGGAGCGAACCAAACTGTCAGATTATCTAGAAATAAATTTACCAGGAAATATATAAGACAAAAATGAATAAAACTATAAAATTTTACTAGAAGAAAGACTTACAATGATCCTGAATAAAAAGGTTTAATACTGTTAAGATTTTAGCTCAAAAATTTATCTATGAATTCAAAGCAATTCCAATCAAAATCCCAAGAATTATGTCAAGCTAGTACTAAAATTCATGTCAAAAAATTCCAAGAAAATAGTTTTTAAAAACAATGAAGGCAATTCCTTTATCACATGTGCTAAAAAGTTACAGCAAATATGACTGTATAACTCTAAGACAGCAATAAACAGATCGTGAAACTAAGTGACAGATCATGAGCAGATCCATACACGGGAATTTCATGTCAGATACAGGCGACTCTTCAGATCAAAGGAGATAAAACAGGTAACCCAGTAACTATTATCAGACAAGTCAAATATCCACTCATAAAAAAACAGAATACACTTACCTCACACTACGCAAACACAAAATTCAGATGGCTTATAAAGATAGGAGAAACTCTAGACCAATGCTTTTATGACCTTGGCAGAGTTAACGAAACACACAGTACCTAGAAACTATAAAGGAAAAAGACTGACTTATTTGCTCACATAAAATGTTAAAACTTCTTGACAATAAAAGATCCTATAAAGCAGCATCAAAATACTAGACGATGAAGAGAGAATAACCGCAAAGGATTAAAATTTACAACATGTAAATACATAAAATGTATCATATGTAAAGCATTCCTCTAAGTAGAGAAAAAACAGTAGAAAAATGAGCAAAGCACATAAGTCTCTAAGACACAGAAAGAAATAAAATAAACTTTGGAATGATGTAATATAGCAGTTATAATAAATGCACATTAAGACTATAAGAAAACCATTTTGTCACCCAGTTTTGCAATACTTGTTTTTTAATTTTTGTGGTTGTCAGCAAGGAAGGTCAGACATATATTCTCATACAGTACGTCTAGAAGAACAAGTTGGCAAAAAACATACTCTTTCATGCAGTAATTTTACCTCTAAAAATCCACCATATTGAAATGTTTTTAAAATCTCTGCAATGATTTATATTAAAATAATTTTCGAAATTCTTCTCAGAATGAGAAATTTGACTTAGTCAACTGAAGTATTATAACTACCAAAAATGCGAACACGTGGAGAAATGTTCATAACATGAAATGAAAAAGCAAGATAGCAAATTCTACAGAAGTAGGTGGACTCACAGTAAAAGCAGTAGGGCTAACATTTATTGAACACTTACGATGGGTCAGATACTGTTCTCAGCTCTTTCTCTGTATTAGCTTATTTAATTTATACAACCCCAACATGAAGTAAATGCTACTTTAATGCCCATAAAGATAAACTGATGCACTGCAGGTCTGGGTGGATTTATCTATGTTAGAGGACAACATTCACTTATATGAAGTAGTTAGGGGGTATCTGCGAAGGCTTTAACGGCTGAGCTTGGTTAGTGAAGGTTTTCAAGTTGAGCTTGTAATACTGCAACCTCACCCACCCATCCACGGCCATCAACTCAGCAAGACCTAGTATCCTTGCCAAGGCTGAGAAGCACAGGGTGAGCCAACAGGAAAGGTTAAAGCTCTGCCTCCCTTCCTAGAGGGAGATGAGGCGTCTCGCTTAGTGACCTGGGGAAGAAAAGGTGGAAGTGCCCCTGACCACCTGGTCTACTCGGTGAGAGGAGGCCGAGACACACCAAAGCC
This sequence comes from Camelus ferus, assembly GCF_009834535.1. Lineage (NCBI taxonomy): Eukaryota > Metazoa > Chordata > Mammalia > Artiodactyla > Camelidae > Camelus > Camelus ferus. The sequence goes on from NC_045706.1 coordinate 10,450,726, forward strand.
ATCTCAAGGCCGAAGTGGATGCTTGGATCTTCCCCGGTGACTGGCACAAACACAGGTATTTGGGTTCTCACCTCCTAAAAACACCACCAGCCCCCTATGATTACACAATCAGGCTGAGCCTAGCTGAAGTAAAACAAAAAAAAAAAAGTTGTAGAACAGGCTCCCACCCCTCCTTTCCTCCCTCCCTGATCTCCCAACCATAGTCTCCATCCTTAAGGCCCCCCCCACACACACACACAGCTCTGCTCTCAACCTGCCCAAATCACTCAAGAAGGAAGCTCAGAATTTTGAACTTTATTATCAGTTGAAGAAATAAGTGCATAAGATAAAAAAGAACGGCCCTGAAGCAGACTGTGCAGGGGAATTTTTAACCAGTGGCAGATTTTCCAGCATCCATGGGGGAATGCTAGAGAAGGAGGCCTTCCCAGCCTCTTCCTCCCCACACTGACCGTTGCTGATACACACAGCCGATCCTGGTGGCAAACAAACAGCTCAATTAGTAATCAGCTCTGTCTTTTCACCTCATGAAAAGGTAACCTGATTTCCCTGCAAGTATAATATATTTGATCATTAAAAACTCTACAAGCCCCCATGGGATAATTAAAGCGTGTGAGAAGAGAAACACGAACGTATCGTGATGGATGGCCGCACACGAGCCCCGAAGAACAGCTGCAAGAAAGGCGCTGATGAGATTGACGAATGCTTCAGGCACGTGGAAACTTCCCAGCAGCACAGGTCGAAGGCTGGTGCTGCATGCAGGCCTCTAAAGGGGCAGCTGAAAGCTCCCTAAGGGGCAATTTAGAGCTCATGTCAGAGTTGCAGTAACGCACTGTGTTCCACGGCCCCAACCACGTTTTGACCTGGGCAGTTTGACACTGTGACGTCTGAAACATCTCAGACTGTCCAACTCAGGAACAGATCCTGGAGACAAATGGCTGACAGATGCCGAGCCTATTAACTACAGCCACAAAGCAGCTTTAATTTAGAAAGTAAACATGGCACAATGTTAAAACCTAAAGCCCCCTGGCAGGAGAGCATTAATGAGGCTGGGAAAGAGCAGGGGCAGAGGAATGACTGAGGGGAGCCGCGGGTTCTGAAGCAGCAGGACTCTGCGAGGTGCTGCAGCAAGGACCACCCCGCCTTCCTTTAGGGGCTCCTGGCTTATCCCATAATTCACCTTTATCATCTCAACCTGCTGCACCTACTGTGTTCCAGGTCGTGTGCTGAGAACTGAGCCTACAGAGATGAACAGAACACAGGTGGCCCCAACCCTCTGCACTTAGTCTAGACCAGACTTTTTCTGTAGAAGGACAAATAATTTAGGCTTTCCAGGCCGTATAGTCACACCTTAGTAGCCAGAAAGTTCTACATGTAAACAAAGCTAATATCTAAGTGAATAGCCACAGCTGTGTCTCTAAAATTTACAAAAACAAGTGGTGGCTGGATTTGACCTGCAGGCAGTAGGCTGCCAATCCTGGGTCTAGAAGGCCATTAAACAAATAAATAGTTAAAACTACAATAATTGGAGCCTGCTCTGTGCCAAGTACCATTTGGCATGCTTTATGATATTTACTCATGTAATTCTCACAGCAACCCTCTAAGCTAGTGTTATTATGCCCATTTTACAGATAGGAAAATTAAGGCATAGAAATGTTAACAACTCAGCCATGATCACACAAATAGGATGAGCTAGGGTTTGAACCCTGCAGGTCCAGGACACACATGAGCACCTCACTGCAACCTGCAACCCTCTCCTGCACCAAACTGCCTCATCAAGTATACAAGGCCAAGTGTGGGGGAAAAAAAAAAAAAAGAGGCCAAGTGTGTTCAAATGTTAAGAAGAAAAAGAACAGGATGGCCTACGTTAGACGGGCTAATCAGAAAATAGTGGCACCTAAAGCATGAGAATCGGCCAGCCAGGCAAGCAGCAACAGAAAGGAAAGAACATTCTGGGCTGGTTAGTTTTCTGTTGCTGCTGTCCAAATGATCACAAACTCAAAACAACACAAATTTATCATCTCCCAGTTCTATAGGTCAGAATCTAGGACATCCTCTGGTTTCTCTGCTCCAGGTCTTATAAGGCCCGAATCCAGGCATCAGCGGCTGGGCTCTTACCTGAAGGCTCCGGGCGTAGACTTGGCTGCTAAACTCACTCAGGTTCTCAGAAGAACTTACCTGCTTGTGGCTGGAGGACTGAGTTTTCGTCTCCCTGTCGGTCATCGGCCGGGAGCCTATCTCGGCTTCTTAGGCTGCCCGCATTCCTCATCTGGTTGCCCCCCTCGTCCTTAAAAGCAGCACAGAATCCTTCTCACACTTCCACTCTCTCTGACTTCCTCTACTGCATCCTTCCTGCCTCCAACGAAAGTCCTCTGCTATTAAGGGCTCACGTGATTAAACTGGCTGCACCTGGATGAGAGAGGCTACCCTCCCCATTTTGTGGTCTGGAGCATTAATAACACCTGCAAAGTCCCTGTGACCATGCAACAAAATACGTCATAGCCTATAGAGATTAGAGCATAAGTATCTCTGGGGGCCCTTTGCCTCCCACACAGCAGAGGGAACAATACATGCAAAGGTCTTGGCATCGTAACTAAAGTGAGGCCAGTGTGGGGAGAGGAGAGCAAGAGGGGAGAGTGAGGAAGAGCCAGGCCAGACCAGGATGGAGGGGTGGCCTGGGGCCGCAGGCCTCGCAGGCCATGGTAAGAAGTTGAGGTTTTGCCCTACGTGCTTTGGAAAGCCATGAAAGGCTTATAAGCAGGGGGAATGTTATCTAATTCAAGTTTTTTGAATGATTAGCTGCTGAGTAGAGAGAATGGATGAGTGAGGGCCAAGAGCATAAGTGGGGAGACCAATTGTGTGGCTGACGGTGGCCTGTGACAGCGGCAGCAGTGGAGCTGGAAGATTTGACACGTTTTAGAGAAGACTTGTTGATGGACCTGATACAAACGGTAAAGAGAGAGGGGTGCTAAGAACAAGAAAGGAAGACAGTAGGAAGACCAGGTTTGGAGTTGAAGATCAGAAATTCAGCTTTGGACACGCATTGCTGAGATGGCTATCTAAGCAGCTCTATAAAGTAGGCAATATACTTTTGGGAAGGCAGGCAGATGCCACAGAATTCTACCCACCCCAGAAGACTTTTCCAGCAGTCACTATGGTCTGAAATTCTCACCATTGGCCTCAATTCACCGGGGAAAGATTTTAGGTCTCCAGGAGGGTCTACAACACGCTTGTCAGCCGAGGGAGGCTGGAGAGGGATCCGAGGAGATGAGCCGCCCAACTGGAAGAAAGCAGGAGGAGCCGACAAGGAGCAAAACTGCACTTTACTGCAGTACAAGCGGGTGGTGCCCGCGGCTGCGGCGGTGCTCAGGTGTACGCACTTGTCCTTTTATGATGCTAGTGGCGCATGCGTGGTGTTCATAGTGCCGACTCACGCTACTGGCGCATGCGTGGTGTTCATAGTGCTGACTCACGCTACTAGCGCATGCGTACATTTACCCCTTACCAGGTGCAAGCTATTGTGAACTTCGGCCTGGGCCCCACGGCCTACTCACTTAAGGCTACACACTCACACAACAGTACAACTCCGGGTCGGCAAGCTCCCTGCTTAAGAGGCTATGAACCAGGAGGGATGGACGGGAGTAGGGAGGAAGACACAGGATGGGACATTTTTGATGAGAGACAACTCAGAGCAAGCCCTGGGGGATGGCTGGAGTGAGAGGCATCTCAGGGGGAGACTCAATTAGGGCCTGCGTGAAAGATTTAAACCAAACCACCTTCTGTTCAGCCGGAATCCCTGACTGCAGAGACAAAGATATCAATTAAAGAGAAGCACCTGAGATTTCTGTGAGGCGCTTGTCATCCAGCAGAGGGACAGGAATACTGGCTTAGGCAGAATCCATTTCCACTGCCTGCCAGAAAGGTACGTGCATGGGTTCCCCTGAGGATGCCCTGGGGCTGATCAGAGGAAGTCAGCGGGAAGCGGCACAGGTCTCAGCACCAGACGTGTCGGGGTGGGCATCAAAGATCCTATACAGTTCCCAAGAATTACTCTTGATCCTCTCCTCCACCTGAAGATACAGACATGCCATCTCCTGCAGAAACTTTCTTCCTTTCAGTTCAGTGCGTCCTTAGGAGTCAGACTGCATGGTTTTGTAGACCAGCTTTGCCACTTGCTGTGCAAGCTTACGCAAGTCACTTAACCTCTCTGTGCCTCAGGTTTCTCATCTGCAAAATGGTGACGGCAATAATAGTACCGAGGAGTCCACTCCTAGGATAGCAATGTAAGGAGCTCTGCAGACCGACTCCCCAGGGAAACAAGCGTAACTGGTGAAAACTGTTTAAAAACAAGCAGCCATTTAAAGTCTCTGAAAATTGTCCTAAGGGCACACAGCAAATGAAGAAACGCTTATTCAAGAAAATCTACTACCACTTGCTAAGAATTGTGAGAGCCTGGCATTTGACCACAACTCCCGCCCTCCCTCCCACCCAGATCTGCTCCCACCCCCCACCCATCCACGCTGGGCAGCTGTGGCCAAGAAGAGGGCTCCCTCTACCCTCACTCCTAATCACGGGGTACAGGTCACCTGGGGGAAGCAGGTTGCCAGCATTTCTCACGCGTTTAGCTCCAACTGAAGAGGTGAAATTCCTGGTGAGTTCAGTCAAGAGATTAGGGGCTCCTTTCCCCCGCCCCTCCCCCACTCACAGGACGGACGCTTCAACCTGGGCTTATCAAGCCAAGAAAACTGGAGCCCCAGTGCCCCTGCCCCAGCTCGCTCTCGGGGCAGAGGCTGCACACCAGGAGAGGCTACTGCCTGCCACCCAGTGTCTGAAGTAGTGCTCAGAGTTTTCTGTGGGGAGAAACAGTCCCAAAGGAAAGGCTGTATTTGAAACACAGTGTGGGAAAGTTCAAGCCTAAGAGAGAAAACAGGGGAAATTGTGATTATCAGAAAATAAGAGGAGGCTGGTAGCTTTTCTTATTGAAGAGCAGCAAACTAAGCCACAGGCCTGCTAGTTCACCAGCGAGAACAGAAGAGACAGCTAAGAGCCCCAGTGGGGTCAAAACAAGCCTCAAATACCAGCCTCAAACAGTACCCTTGCCCTCATTAAATTGGATCACATACGTAACAGCTGATGCCCCGGGACACTGCTGAAAACAGCAGACCGATCACCAGCAATCAGTGGGCAGTAACAGCTGGGTGTGATACCAAAGAAGGCAACCATCTTCACATCTGCCTGGGGAGAGACACAGAGAGGACCCCGCTGAAACCACTGTCACCTCCAGGACTCAGTCCCTCTGGAACTCAGTCATCTCACTTTCTCTCTGTGGGTAGAGGAGGTCAATAATTCAAATGAGTACTGCAGAGATTAAGAACAGCTCTGTGCCACCACACTCATGGGATTGTGCTCAAATTAGATGTTTGGTAAAGCACTTTGCAAACCCTAAAGTACACTATACATGCTGGGTAGCATTATTACTTAACAGGGCAATCAATATAAGGTAGTAATTAAGATGACAAATTCCAGGGTGAGGCATTGTGGGTTCAAAGCCATCACGTCTTGACTCTGGGAGATACCTAACTGAGACTCAGTGACCTCATATGTGAAATATGTCATGTCCCAGAGAACACACTTCCAACACATTCTGAAGTTCTAACACATTGCCTGGTACCCAGCCAGTGACAACCAGTGAGAGTTGTGCCATAAACATAAAGTAGCACTAACATCTGACCACATTGTTTTAGAAGCAGAATTTACCAGGACCCCAAAGACAAACCTGAAATAGAAAATTGACTAATTCATTAACTTGTTGGAAACAAGTAAGATCCAAGGAAAGATGTATCTGTCACTTAAAAAGAAATTCAGTCATTGATCTGTTGGATGTGGTTGGTACATTTCTACATTCCCCCAAAATATTTCACTTAATAAAGATAGTTCTAGGCTGCATCCAAAGGGTATTTGCTGCTGGTGTACAGTGATGTGCATTGTAGTGCCTTTGATTGACATTAGAAAGACTTTCAACAGTTTCTCAAAGGCACGAAAGGATTATTATTTCATCCTTCAACTACTTTTTAACAGAGATCATGGGAACATTATTTAGCTGGAGCCGTGTTGCTTCTGGCGGAAACACTGGGTGCCCTTTATGAGTTTATACCTGAGGCTGGTCCCTATCGGCCACTTTGTTCTCTAGATGAAAAGGTGACTCAATTTCCATAGAAGAAATGGTCTGATGGTTTCAACCAATTCAAGAGGGAAGGAACATAGCTTTGTGACATTAATATTCTTTTTTAAGCAAGCTGCCCTAGGGGTTTTCTTTGATTACAGCCTCTAAAATGGGTTTAATGTCTAAATGTTGACCTTTACTAGGTATCTCGTAGATAATAAATCATCTCCAGGTGGTCCCATATTTACTGAGATACACCACCTTCTATGTACACCTTGATTCTTTAAGCCACAAACTCTCTTAACTTTACCTACTGAAAACATCCCAAGGAAAATAATGCTTCATTCCTTTTTGCACCTGCAAATCCCACAGCACACGATGTACAAGTGAAATTCTATGCTGCATGGTGGAGGCTGGAGTGGATCTGACTCTTTATGAAACAGTTTCTTCAGTTCCCGTTCCTTAGTAGCTTTTCCCAAGAATTATGTTAAATTTATTGGAATACAGGGTACATTCATAGCCACAAGATTTACATTTTTTAACCATGCAGATCACCGTCCTGTTCTCTTCCAGCTAAAAGTTAGATCACTGGGTCATTGCTTTGACACAGTCTGCCATCGGGTAACCCCTCCATCCTCACTGCCACACTCAAGTTGAGGCCTCTGTCATTTCTTGCCCGGACTGAAGCAGCAGCTTCCTCCTGGACTCCCTGCTGCCAGCCTCAGCCCCTGTAAGCTGGAGGCAGTTTGGTGGTGGGACAAATGATGGGTGCAAAGTATTACTCCTTCCCAGTAAATTCAAGAAAAGCAAGATTCTGCAAACGGTAAGGAAGGATTTGTAGGCACAGGTTCAACATGCCTTCCTCTACTTGTGAATTTTTATAAGTGAAAACACTTGTCAACAACAACTTTTCATTCTGACCACTTGGGCACCAGCAAGAGATTAGGTTTCTTCTTGTTTCAAATGTTATGAAATTCATTTAAGATTGAAGTAAGGCTATCTCTCCTTACTGAGAAACTGATATTGAACTGGATCTTACTCCCAAAGGCTACTAATGCTCTCTTCCCACACCTGAGCTCTACGTAACAATGAACTGTTCAAAACAATGAACTGTGTCTTCAAGGACCTGGACTGCCAGACTATTAATACCCATCAACCTTGACAAGCCACCTGAAGCAGCACTCAGTGTTAATGTTTATATTGTCCCCCCTGGGGACTGGGAGGGAACACGGCAAGTGGAATGGCCATATCACCCTTGCTCTGCCCTCGTGGTTCTGACCAGTGACGCCCTGAACCTAGCTTGTACCAGATGAGAGAGGTGATCGCTACGTTTTCAGGAATTTTGTGAGCTCGTTGTTAAACACAGCCATTATTTAAAAACTAAGTTATCCATTTACAATGAAACAAATTATAGAAAAACAAAGGCAATGATGGCTCAAAACTCATCACTTCCTAATTATCTTACTACCCTTTACAATCGGCTCTGCTCTTGGGGTCACTTAGCTCTCTCGCATGAGCATGGAGAAAACGCCCTCTAAAGGTCTGCAACTGGGCCTCTTCCCATCTCCACCTTAGGGACAGCATGTTGGTCACCTGAAATCAGCCACGGTGCGAAGAACTAACAGAAATCAGCAAATGACACAAATGAGGGTTTCCCACCCCCCTTCACCAGAAAGGGTTGTTGAACATTTAAGAGCACACAGCACTGGCTCTCATCTACCTCCCGTGCAGAGCTGTCAGGCAGGAGGCCCCACGTCCTCCTCCTGGGGATTAGCTCCTGGGGACAGCAATGGGCTCAGGGAAAGTCATGTAACCCAAGCAGGGCCGATCAGAGGTCTTGGGAGAAGTCAGTGTGGATAATGGCAGAGGAAGAATGTCTCTCTCTTTGAGATGGCAAACTGGAGGTACATTTATGCCTGGAGTGACTGGGGATCTTCACGAGAGGGGAACCTATCAGAAAAATACACACACACATGCACAAAAGGAAACCAGAGTGAGTGAGGGGGTGGGGGGGCTCTTGTGACATCATTTGGGCACCTAAATCCGGCTGTACCTGAAATGAGACCAATTCCTGGAGTTTTCAGATACATAAGCGAAAAAATTCCTTTGGGGCTTGACCAATTTTAAGTTCTTTGTTTCTGTCCTTTGTAACTAAAACATTTCTGACCTACATACCTTTCTTAGTAGGATTTAAGTAGACCATTGGGCTCTGGCTTAGCTTTTGTTCTTATTAAGCAAGAATTGTCAGCCTCCCGCCAGGAGGGAAAGGGAAGGAACAGAGCAGACAGCAGAGCTGGCCTCCTGCCAAATGAATGCAACCTAACAGCTCATCTATTAATGCAAAGGCTCTGACGATGCCCTAAGGGAGACTCTACTTCCAATGTTCAGGGATACAAAATGCAAAAAGCCAAATACATGCTAAGCACTAAGATCTGGATCCGAATCCCGCCCCCAGAGTTTCAGATTAGGTAGGTGTGGGATGGGGCAGATGAATTTGTACTTTTACCAAGTTCCCAGATGACACTGGTGCAGCTGGTCCTGTGGCCATTCTCTGAAAACCATCGTTTGTACATTAGAAATACACACACAAGAGGTGGAAGACACCAGTTTGGGGGTGTGGGCTATTATTCCCCAGATCCTAGCCTCGCTTCTCAGGTCCCAGTACGCAGGGTGGGCCACGTCCGTGCCACTGGACTCTGCCACTTGTTCAGAGCTGATCAAAATTGGGTCAGTTTAATGGTTTTTGCCAAGAACTTGAAACTTAGAAGAGAGACAGAGACTAGAAGTCACTGTAACTGGGTCTCAGAGGTAGCAGCCTAGACGGCTGCTCCAAAACTGCTGCTGCCGGGGCATCACTGCATGCTAAGACCGGAGGCTCCGCAGTGAGCCTGCCTGAGTTCTGGCCTCTGTGCCCCAAGTAGCTCATCGGCAAAGTGGAGGTGATGATAGTAATGCCAACCTCCTGGGGTTGCCGTGAAAACTACGTAAGATGAGGTTCTGATCCAGGGCCTGGCATGTAGCGAGTGCTCAGTAAATCTGAGCTACTGTGACCCCAGGTGTTGTCGTCATTCTGTCGTGGAGCTGACTGTGCTCCTGCCCCTCCCTCAGTTTTGTGAGCTATCACAGCAGCCTTCCAATATACCCCCTTCTCTTAAGTCATCCAAAGTGGGTTCCTGTGGCTTGCAATCAAAGGAACTTAAGTAAAATCCAATTATAGAAGAAAGCTCTTGGATGGCCTAGGCTGGTGCAGCCCAGGAAATCACTTCACCCTTGGTCACATGGCCCGCTCCTCACTCAACATGCATGTACTGAGTGGCCATTAGACGACAGGCCTTGCACCAGACCCTGTGGGGGAAACACAGCCCCTGCACCGAACAAGTTTCCAGCCTCAGAAGAAATCACGGCTTGCACACAATTCACTGAGACGCAGGGCAGGAAGCGGAGGTGGCCACGGGAAGGTGACTGAGGCCACTGGAGCTTAACCCCCCGTGGGAACACGGGGAGCTGGTGTAAAACTCAGCAGAGGTATCCCACCCAAGAAGCTACGGAGCCGGGGCACTGCCACATGAAGGCCCGTCAGTCACCGATAAGGCCTGCACCCAAGGGCGTCGATTCCCCAGCACTCTCCACCTGCTCTGTGGGTGGCAAAGACTTCTCTTGCCTGTACAGGAGACCAAGGGCTGGCAGTTAGCAGTCAGGCCTTGTGCACCAAACCGGGGGGACATCGGCAGGACACCAGCAGCAGCTGACACCCTTCCACCACGTTCGTTATTTAACCAACCTTGGATACCAGCACCCATTTTGAAGTTTGTTTCCGTAAGTCTCCCATGACACTAAATAATAATAATAATAATAATTGAAAGATGAATAAGTAAACAAAAGGTAGGCTCCTTTTACTTGTTGAAACAAAAGCGAATTACAGGCTGCGACTGTAAGATCATTCCACATCCCAGGACCCAACTGTCTCACAGTCTCATTCAGCAACACTTCAGGGCAGCTCTCAGGCTCAGAACTGAGAGCCCCACGAACACACAAGGCCAGCGGGATGCCAGACCAAGGCCACACTTTATTTACAAGCAAGCACGAGCTTTTTGTCCTCTTAAACGCAGTGGGGAGCTTGACTAGAAGCAAGTCAGCCCCGAGAAGGGCTGTTGCTGCGACACCTCCCGCCCAGGCCTGTGCTGGGCGCGTTAGGACAAGCCGGCTGATAAATGAAATCTTTGTACAGATCCGCCACCAGGCAGGGGAAGGAGAGAAAGCCTCTTGCCCGTGCGATGTGCAGGCTACATGAATACATGGGAAGACAGAAAGATGGCCCCAGGCCCCCTGGCTCGAGACACTGATTTGAGGTTATCAAATTCTCTGTTGAGTGTACAGACTGCACTGAGCCCAGAGCCACTCAGGAGAAGGGGAAAAATCATGTGCTGATTACATAAATGGATTTCTTAGGATTGCCTTGCAAAGTCCTATTATCAGTATAGATTCATTACTTGCTTTTTATAAAGTCTTTCTCCCAAGGACACTTGGCTCTATCTTTCTTACTGCTTCTAAAAAGTGAAGTCTGCCTTTTTTTTAATTGGTTGAGGCCACTGGAGTTCCCCAAAGGCGAGTTTGACCCTCAATCCAGGCCTGCTCCCATGTGCTGAAGCCGTGTTGCAAAGTCACGGGTCTGACCTCCAGCTCAATGCTGGGGAACAGTGGGGCGATGGGGACACGGTGGGGTGGGGGGGGGCGGCAGCAGGGGTGACAGGAGGTGGGCGGCTCCAGGAGCTGCTTTGGAGGACAAGCTCATCACTTCGAGGCTCTGCGCTGTGGTTAGAGAGCTGAGAGCCTGCCGTCTTCATGTGTCCTGGAGCTCTGCAGACGCCTGGGATGCAGCCCTCTGCTTCAGACCGTGTTACAGCATGCTCACCTCCTGCCGCCAGGTGAACCGGCCAGGGCAATAATAAGACACTTCTGCTGCCAGCACGTGGCGCTGTCTAGAACAGCCTGGTGCTGCAGGGACCATCTCCTAGCCGGGAAAGGCCCAGACCATGGACTCTGCACTCTGCGGCATTTCCCTCACTAGCCTGTAATTAAAGGAACACAGAGACAGTGAGTCATAAACGGAAAAATTGGTATAGTTAAATACTTTACAACTTTAAAGGTCTTTATGAAAAAGGAGGCTATAAACACAGGAAGCAAGCCACAGCTAAAGATAATTGCAACTTATTTCACTGACAAAGGATCAATTTTTATTGCCTATAAATACTGATTTTTAAGGATAAACATTTTATCCATTTTATCCTTTCTCCTGCCCAGCCTGGGGCCACTTTGGGGACCCACCCGACCCACATTCCAACCACCATACTGACTCTGATAACAGGCCAGAAAGCTGAAGTTTAAAATTTTTGTCATTAAGAGAGTGTGTGACCTTCACATTAACCAAGTCTTGATGTTAATAAGAATATTCATTACTTATTACAAACGTGGGTGCTGGGAAAGGGCATGACTTAAGTCCTTATCATCTTTTACAGACTATCTTTCAGCAACAAGATTTTCATTTAAATTTCCTGAGGTTTGGGCTTGTCTCCATTTCTGATATTAAAAAAAAAATTCACTGTGAATAAAGATCAATTCAGGTTGGGTCAAAGATAATTATATTACTTTTCAAAATGTCAAGGATTCGTGCTTTTGTATCCCGTGAGCTATCTGATCATGGCAGCTTGTGTTTCTTTGTGATGGCAATTAAGTCCAAGTAGCAAAAACCTATAATTTTAGGCTTGAAGTTGACTCAAATGAGTGAAAATATTTATTTTTCCTTTGCTCTTTCTATGGGCTCACATAATGAATTAAATGCAGGGCTCTCTTTCTTGATTATTGCTTCAGAAAGAAATTGCCATGCCTCATTACTCATTTTCAAAAAGAGATGATAGCACACTTTATTATAGGATTTTTATGTATTGCCAATGTCTAGAAAACTCAGCAGATTAATTCTCTCTACACAAGGTGAAACTGATTGAGAGAATTGGGTATCTATAAAAAGTCCATCCGTTGTGACCTGAGGAGTTTATAAAGAGGGCATACAAGGACCCAATGAGAAAAATATAAATCTGACACCAGAGATATAAAATTATACCCAGAGGTTTATCTAAGCTTGATCTAAGAACCATGGCATGTGATAGGTAATTTGTTAATACTAAGTAGTATAAATTACCTATAGGAGGTAGAAGACGTGAAAAAATAGCTAAAAATATACCCTGAGACTTACATAGCATTATAAATTAAAGAAGTAAATTATTTATAGGCATTTAAAAGCCAGGCATCTATAAAATTTCTGGTGTAGGTTTGGAAGAGCCTCTGATAAAATATGACATCCATGGTCACAGGACAAGTTCTAAACCTCAGAAACTGTAGCAGAAGAACACTGGACAGTTTTTGTTTGCTTTTCTGCATGTTCTTCTGACTCTCCCTGAAGAGGAGCTCATTCCATGGCGTTCAAGTAAAGCAAACCCTTACTTACTTATATCAGACGCTGGGTATTTCCTGCTTGGCCCTCAAATCTCATCTCCACTCGTCCCTCTCTGCTCTGGGCCCTGGGACACCTGACTGGCCCGTGTTAACAGCTCCCGTGCATTCTGGCTTCCAGGTGGCCAGGTCCCGTGGGAGTCAACAGCAAGGGGGAAAAACACAGGAGGAAAGTGAGGTCGGAGAGTTTATTCCTCAGCTCCTTCCCCCTTCAGGTGCTGCAGCCACAGTCCACAGTTCCTATAGGGAGATGTTCCCAGCTTCCAGAAGTGCCCCCTCCTTGCCCATTTCAGGTATAGGGATGGAAGGAGACAGCGGCATGGGGACCTGTGTGATCCCTTGCTGATTTCCCCAAACCCTCCTCTATCCCTTTGCAAATGATCCACTTATGAAGTTCTTCTCAAATTGCTCATATAGAATGTGCCTTCCATTTCCTGCCGGGACCCTGGTGACACCCTTGATCCTCCCCTTCCAGCTTCATCAATAGTCTGAGCCCTGGAACAACTAAGATCATTCAAACCGCTGGTGTTCCCACTAAAAAGAGCGAGCCTCTCTCTTGACTGCCATGGGCAAGAAAGAAATAGGTTTAGATCTACATTTGTAAAGAAAACTCTGGCAAGAAAGTAAAGGAAGATTAGGAAGAAGGGGAAACTGGAGTCAGAGAGACCAGTTTTGTTCATGGCTACAACATGCCAAGTACTGTGCTAGGTCCTAAGAATGCAAAAACACAGGCAAAAACAGTGGAGTCTTTGAAGAACTCATTGACTCTGAAGTGTTATTATCGCCTTCAGCTGGACTGGACTTCAAGTGGGACATTAGCACCATTTGCAAAGTCATCCCATATTTAAATGTCCAATGCAGAAGTTTCTGGTTTATTTACCTCAGGTCATACTGAGATAGACCAGAATAATCCAGTTTTAGAGGTACAGTTCATCTGCCTATTTCAATCATTATAGCAATGATACATTGTCTAATTTAATCTTCATGACAGCTGAAGAATGAAGATTCTGTAACTATCCCAACTTTACAGAAGAGGAAACTCATGCTTAAGATCACGCAACCCCAAAGCGGTTAGCGCTGCATTTCAAACCCAAGCAATTCTGACGTCTGTCCTCCATATCTTCCTAACCTCTACCCTATGCTATAATCTTTTTTCATGATTATCTAATCTAATCAAAACTAGTCTAACCTAATCACCTAAATCTCCAACAAAAATTAACTATGCCAAGGAATGATCTGTAGGAAAATGGTAAACCCCCACACTATGCCTACCTTAGAAACCAATGATCAAAATTAACATTCATGCACATTTCAACATTAACATATCATCAAACCAAGATGTGATTCACACCATTCCAGGCATATTGTCGCATACAGCTCAACAAAGAGTTCTTAGTAGGGAGTCCTAGCACAGTCTTGGGAGAATCTAATCTATTTTCGGTTGTATCCAGAGTGTCATGGAGACAGCTGGAGGCTCTCTAGTCGGGTATTAGCATTTCATGTCAAGCCCACACTTCATTTCATTAGTTATGACTGAGCTACAGCACACATTTTAATGAAGTGCATACAACATTCTCTTTAGCATTTGCATTTACCATCAAACCGTGATATTGTAAAGCACAGCACACTCAGGTTGTGCATTTAGCTTTGATTAGAGCAGCTTTTTCTACACCTGCTTCTCATCAGACAGGATAGCGATTCATTGGCTTGTCTCCAGAAACTGAGTGATGACGTTTGCTTGAAGTGTCTCGCTTCATTCAGATGTCCTGTGGTTGTGAGTTAGGACATAAGTCCTGGAGACAGAGAAGGCCCAATTAAGAAGGAGAGAAAGATATTTCAGACACTTGCCTTGCAAATGTTGGAAATCCTTCAAAAGAACACTGTCCTGGGAGAGATGTCATGACCACACACGACTGTCCCCATTTCCATCATCTGCGCTGGAATCTCGTGGTGCCTGAGAGGCACAAAAACAGGGAACCAGGAAATATTAAAAACTGGTTGTTTGGGCTAAATTGGTAGGTTAGCAAATAGACAATTAGGGGCCCTAATTGGGCATGTGCACACATGCACTTGCGCCTGCGAGCCCCTATCATAATCAACAGTCTCCAAGGAGGAATGAGTCAGAGTCCAAGTGAGCAAGATGAAGTCGGGCACCTGCCCGGGACGATGAGTACAAAGTAGAAGAGTACCCTGAGATCAGCATGGTAGGAAGGAGATAGTAACAACTCCCCTCAGGCTACAGAACCAAGACAGGATGCTCAGAGAGCAAACGTGTTACCAGCCCACAGGAGACCTGACTCTTCTAAGGGAATCCATCTTGGTCCAAAACCCTTCTCTTATTTCCCAGGACCTGGGTGAACCTAGGTCTGCAAGCAAATAAGCCTGCTGGAGCGAGGGGTCTGCGAGATTTAAAATGTGGCTGTACACTGGGGTTACCTGGCAGTTGCTGCCTCTTTATTGATCCCAGGGACCCTTAAACTCTTTCCCTTCTCCGCCTCGGCACCAGGCTAGATTCTTCACCTTGGCTGTCTACAGGGACCTGTGTAAATGGGTATTCAGTGCTTTAAGTCTTTGCCAGGTGCACACAGCCTAGAACCAATTTTTAAACTGAGATGAAGGAAGTTTTCCCTATGATCCACCCGAAATAACTAGCAAGGGTTTGCCAATTACCACATAATGGAGATTCAGCACTAATGGAGACTGTGGGTTATAAAAGAAAACTTCCCTTAAAAAATAAATGAATGAAATTGAAACACTACTTTAGGCCATCAAAAAGTAGTTGTGATGGTTAATTTTACGTACCAACTTGCCTGGCCGTGGGGTGGCCAGGTTAAACATTATTTCTGGGTGGGTCTGTGAAGGTACTTCCAGAAAAGATTAGCATCCAAATTGGCACTCAGTCATGTAAATTGCCCTCCCCCAGTGTGGGTGGGCATCCAACTCATTGTGGGCCTGAACAGAACAAAAGTCAGAGGAAGGAGGAATTGGCTCTTACTACATCCACTGTTGAGCTGCAGCCAGTTCTTCACCAGACAGAGACAGAGATGTATCTCCTATTGGTTCTGTTTCTCCAGTGAACCCTGACTAATACAGAAGCCAAAATTTTGCCTGAGTCTTTATATTTTTAACTCAGTCTACTGCCAAAGCCATGTCTATATTCATATTTCTAGGATTTTTATGAAACTATCTTCACTCTTAAGGCACATAATCGCAGTCACTGGAATGGAAATAAAACGGGTCCTTGCTATCACAGCATAAACCCACTGTATTGTGGTTGCCAAGGTCATGGTTCCTTATCGACCCCAAATCAGACACCAGGCTGGAAAGCCTTCACACAAAACGCACAGCAATGGTTTGTTAGCAGCCAGGTAAACCGAAGAAATGGTGACAATTACCGATTTTATAGATGCAAATATTAGGAAACTTAGAAGTTATACTTAGTGCAAGGGGAAAGAACTTTTAACTGAGCAATTGCAGTTAGATTTATTATAAAAAGTAGGGAAAACAGGATCCATAAGTAGTAGAATCAGTAGATACATCCAACACACATTAAGCTCCAGATTGCATTGAGATTATTTTTCAAGTGAGAATTCCACTGCTAGAGTACCTGCTAAGAGATGCAGAAGGGAAATCTATAAACAACAGCAAAACCCATTCAGTTGCAAGGTGACAGTAATTCTCTGAGCTAATGTAATAGCTTTATAATTCTGTCGACTTAAAAAAAACGGTGCAGCCTAAAAGCTGAGAGCTAGTTTTACTGGGTGGACTTCCCAAGGACTCGAGCCCAGGAGGTGGCCTCTCAGATTGCGCTGAGGGACTGCTCCAAAGAGGCAAGAGAGGAGCCAGCATATATAGGAGTTTTGGCAAAAAGACCAGGTAGTCATGTCGACTGAAATAAATGCACAGCCTGAAAGTTAAGAGTTGTTTTATTTGGCGGAAGGACTCGAGCCGGGATGACAGCCTCTCAGATCGCTCTGAGGGACTGCTCCGAAGAGGTAGGGGAGGAGCTAGGATATATAGGAGCTTTACAACAAAGACCACCAGGTAGTTGGAGCAATAAAAGATTACTTGTTATCTAAAGAAAACAGGCATCTCAAGTGAAAGAATTTAGTGCTTTTCTGTGTATGGGAGGAAGCAAACATTTGGGCTCACTGAATTCATTCCTTTGACAAGCACTTAGCTATCTAGGGCCAGTATCCTGTCCTTTCTTATTCTGGGTCCGCTCAGAGTGCACCACTGTGAGTGGCTGCAGAGGCCGGGCTGCAGGCCTGTCCTCACTGAGGGGTGGCAGCAGCCGCTGATGACTTGGTTTCAGCATTCTTTGTTTACTGATGTGGTTGCAGTATTTTCGATCACAGTCAGAACATTAAAAGATTACTGTTAATTAAAGAAAGCGAGATATCTCAAGGAATTTAGTGCTTTTCTATGTATGGGAAGGTGCAAAAGTTTGGACTGACTGAAATCATTCCCTTGATGTGCACCTTAGCTCTCTATCGCCAGTATCCTGTTCTTTCCCGTCCTGAGTTCCCTCTGGCTCACCGTCGGGGCGACAGTAGTGACTGATGACTTAATGGCCACAGCATCCTTGGTTTACCAATACGGCAGGCAACGTCTTTCATTTAAAATTCTAAGCTTAACTCAGGATTGAAATCTTAAACACATGCGGCAAAATGACTGCTTTTTTCCCGTGCACCTTTTCAGAATGTGTCTGTTTGTCTTCAGACTCCCTTTCAGCCTCACCATCTGACTCCTTGGCCACCTGCCCCCAGCATCCTTGATAATCACTGGGGAAACAGGACCAGAGCCAGCGAAACTCACAACCATCACCAATTTCCTCGTACAGCAATTCCACCCTGAAGAATGAAGTTCCAAGGGTCCTTCCTGGAGTGGAGAAAATTAGGCTAGAGAAGAGTTCTTTTTAAAACTTCAGCTCTGAGATTCAGAACTTACACCTACCCCAGGCCTGATTATAAACCTCTCTTCCTGTAACTGTAAAAACTGTACTATCTTCAGGCATCTCGGGGACCTGGACACCTCATAAAATGAGAGCTCTTCAGAGGTCAAGTGCAGCATAAATCTCCTTAAGCTTGCAGCACTCGGTCCGAAATGTGAGTCATTACTCATAATCCATGGAAGACTGCCCCACATGCTCGAATGGCATATGGTGAGGATTTGAATGTCTTTGCCATTGTGATTCAAGGAGGGTCTCAGTGTAGTCAAAGTGTGCAGGTCAGAGACAGGAAGAGCGTGTGGCGGGTCTAGGAGGCCAAATGGAAAAAAACTGACCGTGCACTTAAAGAAGGTTGGTCAACATGTTCCTTGTGGAATTTAAAGTCCAGGTAGAAAGGATCTGCCTCCCTCAATTCTGGATGAAATCTTGTAGGACATAGCTTGGAGAAGACCCCTGGTGACTTGCTGTACTTCAAGAAAACATCGCAGTCCCTCTTAATAGACGCAGCTGCCACTTCTCTAGAACTTGGCTCACGTGAGCACCCAAAAGTTCTCCTTTCCGTATTTCAACTTATGCTCAAGTCACTGCTGACCATCCTCTGTGTTCCTACCATATTTTTTAAATACTCATTAGCTGTCTAATGAGGAGATCTTATTGGGTCTGTTCTCTGTGCTGAAAGAGACATTTTATGTTTGGATATTTTAGGAGTGATAATGTTCTTTTAAATTTGGTTCGTATAAATATTATATTTTGACTGAGGCGGCTCTAAGGTTCTGTCTTTCGTTTGCTCGGCCTGACAGTTTGTGAGGTCTTCTTCCAAATGTAGCTGATCAGAGCTTCTCACTCCAGGGTTCTGTAAATGGTTAGGCTATACCTCAGTAATTCTAAGCACCTGCCTCACCTCCTGGTGGAGAAAAACTCATAAACCACTCAAGAGCTCTAAACAGTCCCGCACTCACTGTGCCGCCTACTTCATTGTAAGGATAAGCAGCATCTCTCCACTCCATTTAACTCAAATCAGTGACACAGCTCAAGATTTACGCTCCAGGTGGTACCCTTACCTCCCACTTCACACGTTCAGCCTGCTTAATGGTGAGCTGAGCTGTCCATCTGAAGGTACTAAGCACCGTGTTTACCTTCACGCTCTTGAAGAAATGACTCAGTATTTGGCTTAGGAGCCAACGGCATCCCAAGAAACTGATATTTTTCCTTTGAATGCGGAGTAAATGTTTCTCTTGGGTTCTGACTGAATTTAGACTATTATCAGCGGGATATCAACAGAGTTTGAAGCAAGATGTTTAAGACACATATGAAAAGCATGTGTAAGAAAATAATGAAAATAAATAGAAGGTTGCAAAAACAAGACTGAGAAAAAGATCAATGAACTGAGACAAAACGGCTGCGAATGAAACCCTTATGCTACCCAGCTCACCAATGCAAAAACGTCAAGTACTTATAAACATTCACCTACGTAAATCACGTAGTATCTATTCAGAAGTCTTTCTGTCCTAGCCCATAACACCACTGTCATCAGTCTTAAAGATATATTGGATTTCCCTGAGTTTAAAAGAGTGTACCAAATGTGTTAGAGGTTTTAGGACAATGTGACTGTTACCCTCAAGAAGTTCAAAATTTGGGAGTTTATCTCAAAATGCAACCAAGTGAAAACAAGGTCGTAGCATCAAACTATGAATGGTGAGTGAGGACCTCAAGGACAACAGAGGAAAGATGTCATCCTTCATGTTCCAAAGTCAATCACTAAAATATATACATTAACCAGCCCTATGTGTGCTAGGTGTCAGCTCCATACAAGGTCGTAGAGATAGTCACCTTGGGTTATTTTCATTTATAAAGATTATCCAGATATTTCCCATCTTGATGCTGTCCTTTTGAAGTAGCAACTAGCACAGTGCCTGGCATATAGTTGTGCTCAGTAAATGTCTTTTGAATAAATAAGATGGTACATGAGTGACACACATCTTACCTGGAGTTGATTATAGTTAGAATTGCCACAATGCAAATTCTTGAGTAAGAAACAGATAATTTTACCCAAATAACAAAATTGCAAACAGTTAAATACTTTGTTCAGAAGCTTCTACAGCATTTTCCCCTTTTCCTAGCATTCTGCAGCAACTAATTACACCAAAGCCACTTGAAACCCGACATGTGGGCTCCCAGTTAGACATGACAAAGGAAAGGCATTTTGTACTTTACGCTTTACCTTGAAAACCTACAAAAAATCATTTTTTATAAAGGAACGAAGAAGAAAGAAGGTAACTCTGTTGTCAATGAAACAAGGAGGCCATGACCCCAAAATACAAAATTTGAAGAACAGCTACCAAATACTGTACCAAATACTGTCCTACAAGATGAAGCAGGACTCTGAGAGTTAATGCGCAACAACTCAGATTCAGAGCAGGACAGATCTCCTGAAAAGTGTTACCGAAAGATTCACCTATTGTACACTAAGATGGGAAGGGCTGGCCAGCCTCACAAGAAGCAAGGAATGCTATTCCTGTGGGTTCTCAGAAGGTCAGGGCAGAACAGCAGAGGAGAAGGAGCTGAAGAAGGAGCCATGTGATGAGCGATTTTGACTGATACTCACCTGGTCTCCTGGCCAGGGAGCTGCTTCCGGAGGGCTGGAAGGAGAGACAAAAGCAGGGGTCTCCATCCAAACGTGACTCAGAAGGCCTGTGACCTGAGGGGCTCCACCCTGAGCACACTGCTCCCTCGATGCCAAAAACAGAAGGGAAACACATCCCTAGGACAGAAAACCTAAGAGAATGTGGCATCTATATAAGAAAACAGTCCTAGAAGAAGTTTTGAAAAGTCCCAGCTCATGATCCCCACCCATGCCCTGCGACTCCTCAGCACAGACGTGGCAAAGAAAGAGACGCTCATGTTGAAGATGAGTAGTAACAAGAAAGAGATTGACACGGAACGACAGAAAGCAGGGTGGTGATGAGCTGCAGAATGAAAGGAAAAGAATGCGGGAAAAGGAGATGAAGAACGTGTATGATCAGAATTAGCCTAGAAAACAGAGTTCAGACAAAGAGTTCTGCGTAAGTTAAAACACATGACGGACCTAATGTCTCTGAAAAGTGCTCCAATAAGATGCACGGAAGAACAAAGAAGAGACAGACGACAGGAGGAAACACAAGCTCGGGCAGAGCTCAGGAAAGACATGAGAATTATCTCCACAGAGATTCGTTTTCCTTAAAGCTATGTTGGACGCCACAAAGAGACAACAAACATGACTGAGAACAGAGGCATAGAGAACACTTAGAAATTCCATGTTTTTTTTTAAAAAAAAGGAACAAAGACAAGAGCATTATTAGAAGAAGAGAGCAAGGACATAGATTCAAAATACACATCACCAGTAAGCCACCCCTGCTCCTACCAAAAAACCCAAAAATGTTTAAAGAGAAAAACACTACCTTTGGTAGTTTGGTACTGCAGATTTTAAGTAATACTAGTATTTTTAAATCCTGAAATTAAAAAAAAAATTTTTTAATTTGAAAATCAAAAGGGCAAAAGATCCAGCAAAACTCAAGCAGAACAAACACAAAGAAAACCACATCTACTTACAAAGTAGTCAAATTGCTAGAAGTCAAAGATAAGTAGAAAATCTTGAATGCATCGAGAGAAAAAAAGACTCATTATATCCAATGAAACAATGATGCAAACAGCTGGGTTCTCACCAGAAATAATGGAATTCCCAAACAATGGAATGGTACCTTTGCAGTGCTGAAAGAAAAAAATCTATCAATTGAGAATTCTATATCCACTGAAAATAATCTTCAAATTGTTATAGTTTTAGCATAAGACATACATACATAAAGCAATGGAACAGAATATAATGTCCAGAAATGGCCATACACAAACCCATAACTAATTTTTGATAAAGGCACCAAGGTAATTAAATGGGAAAATAGAATCTTTTAACAAATTATATTAGAACAATTTGATACCCATATGGGAAAAAAATTAACCTTAACACATACCTCATGCCATACACAATGATTAATTTGAAGTTGATCATAAACCTAAAGGTAAAAACTAAACCATTAAGCTTCTTGAAGAAAATATAGGAAAAACTCTTCACGATCTTAGTATAACCAACCCCTGGAACACAAAAATCATAACTACAAAGGAAAAGAAATGATAAACTCACTTCATCAAAATTTAAACATATGCTCTTAGAAAGACACTGTTAAGAGAATGGAAAGCAAATCACACCAGGAGGAAATATTTCCAAAAAAAAAAATAAGACCATATCATCTTTTAATTTCAAAATGTAATTATTATTATGGATAGCCTATTTTACATAATTTATAATAATAATTACATAATACACTTAATATATAATATATTTACATAGCATTTCTTTTCTATTATCTACTATATAATATTTATTTATTCATATTATTTATTATATATTATACTTATGAAAATTAAATATATAACACATATTTTATTCTTTTAAAACCCACAATTATTAGAGTTATTTTGTCCAAGTTTATGTATCAAGTTAACTGTGTCCAACAATTAAGATAAATGAACGTAAAACTGCAGATTCATGTGCCAATACGCATAAATACACGCCTCTAAAAACGCAGTTGTTTTACTTTGCTTTCGGTGTCAGTGTGTTGCCTTGTCAGATTGACACTGTTGCAGAATTTAAATTCTTAGCCTCATTAAAAGTATGCTCAAGTGATTATTCACGTTTAGCTTCAACTTAGGGAAAGCATTATGATCAAATGCTGCTGTTGCATAAAAACTACACACAAAGCACAACTATTGAACAAAACATCATTCTTTAATAGCATCACTTGAAGTGCTGGGCCTCAACTCAACAGAACAAATTGAGTTTTAACAATAAAATAATAATGTTTGCCATCCTAGGACTGCCAAACATTTATGACTTTGAATGCATTTTTACATCTTAAATAATAATCATTATCCTCATTTCCCACACGTTAACCTTTATTTCATGCTAAGTGCTTAAAATGCAAACTCTATGCTGCCAACTGCTGCACTTGTCTTTGGCAACATTAAGCCGAGAGCCAAGAAAAGCATGTTTGGAGGACTCTGCCAGCTATCAGGAATAGAAAGGGAGGCTATAAATACATCTTTGCTTCCTCTACCAAAATACTGCTTTTCTCTAAACTTCTGAACTTGGGAGAATTTCATTTCTTAATGACTTAGCTGGGTCTGCCGTTAGCATCTTTAAATGCCTGTGGCCCCACTGCTGAGCAGAATGCCCTGCGCACTGAGACACGCAGAGGCTGGGATGGAGGAAGCAGCAGAACGCCATGGAAAGAGTAAGGGCTCAGGCCCAAGGGTCTGGGTTTACTAAGTGACTCTGGACAAACTTCTTACCTCTCACCTCAGTCTCCTCACCTACAAACTGGAGATAACCCCTACCTTGCAGGGCTAGGTCAGGAAGTATGTGGGGCAAGTATCCCATGTCTGAAAAACGCCCCCCAGTTTAATGTCAGTTCCCTCTTTCCAGCTCCGTGTCTTCAAAGTGTATCAGAGAAGAACAAACTTGACTCCGTATTGAATCTATTCCTCGAGCTCTAACCTTTATGTTCTGTTGCCTGGGCTTAGTCATGCTGGTTCTGCACCTTTTATAAAAGAGTGTTGCTTGTAGCCTGAGGTATACAGCACAGCCCATTCTCAAGGCTGTGACTTTTAAAGGTGTAACACTTTTCCACTCATATAGAGATAAAAAGTTGCAGAACAGAGAATAACATTTGTCATGTTGGAGGTTTATAGGAACATTGTGACAAGACCTACTCGGACAGCTGCCAAGAACAAAGGATTCCAGCACCAGGAAGTCTGCAACAACCAGTCACACCATTGCCTCTTTTAGTATAAAAGAAGCCTGAATTCTAACTGGGATAAGATGGTTCTTTGGGACCCTATCCACCATCTTCTCCGTCTGCTGGCTTTCTGAATAAAGTCGCTATTCCTTGCCCCAGCAATTCCTCTCTCAATTTACTGGCCTGTTGTGTAGCAAGCAGTATGAGCTTGGACTCAGTAACAAAAGGTGTTACCACCATGGGGATAGGACAGATTATGGTAAGTCATTTGATAGAAAAAAAATTTCCAGGTAAATCTCTACCTTATATCAAAATTTGCTCATGTAAATTACTTACTTAAAGATTTGAAATGAGGCCATTAAAAGTAACTAGGAAAAAAAACCAAGGTTCTTATCATTCTGGAATGAGAAAGGCCTTTCACAAGCTGAACAGGAAAGGCAAAACTAAAGAAAATATTGATACAATTGACCCAGTTAAAAAAATAAGTATTTCCACAGGAAAAATTTAAATTCTCAAAGTTAAAATATAAAAGGCAAACTGGGGGAAATATTTGCACTCTATATGACAAAAAGCTAGTATCTTTAGTATATAAAAAGCTCTTCAAAGGCAATGATAAAAAGACAAGCACCTTTTAGGGGAAAAATGAGCAAAGGACAGGAAACATAATTCACTCAACATTCTACAAATATTTGAGCTCCTCCTATGTGTCAAGCATTCTAGGAATGAGAGAGAGACTATAAAACAGATGAATATCTCAACCTGAATGATCTGATCTTCTAGGAAATAAAAAATACACACAAGTAGGGAAAACAAAAATAAAAATCCTACCAATTAAGAGAATGCAAATTAAAACAACAAATTCCCACTTTCATTGGCAAAGATTAAAAGATTGTGTAGAGGGCAGTAGAAAAGTATGTTTTAGAAGCTTGAAAGACTGTACACTTACTTCTCAGAAATTCCTCTTTTAAGAATTTGTCCTAAGGAAGTCTGTAAGGATGCAGGTAAAGGAATATATACATTGTAGCCTTGTTTTTAATCATGAAAAACTGAAAATAACCCAAACATCGGCCAAGACATTGATTTGATAAATTACGGAACATCTATACAATGCAATACAACGCAGGCGTTAAAAAAATAATGACTTTAACGAAGTATGTCCAACACGCATTATTACATAAAAAGAGCAGGTTTCAAAAGTGTGTATGTTGTATGGCACCACGTTTATGTTTAGATGGATAGCTAGACAGACAGACAAAGAGATATCTTTAAGCATAAAAAAGAATCCTGAATGACTATACATCAAAATAGTACGTTAACAGCGTACCTGTTAACAGCAGGTATCTTTAGGTGGAGAGTCTACCAGTGTTTTCTAAAATACACATTTCTATAGGTTCTAAAATGGTTGCAATATACATTATTTTTATACTAAAAAATACTAGAACTATTTGCGCTGGAATTTTTTTTAAACTTGAAAAAGATAAATAGTGGCCAACAGCGTACACATTCCTGGAAGAATTATGCTCAGAGCAGCAAGAGCCCACTACTGAATTTGAAGCACCAACACCCAGGAGGGCCACATCTCGCTCCTGTCTTCAGGCAGCCGAGAGATGCCTTTGCCATAACCAATTCACAAGAAATGCCAGCCTCGCTGACCAAGAAAACCAGACTTTGGGGACAACAGGAGAGTCTGTGCTCTAAACAAGATTTCTAACGGGAAGAAAAAAAAGTCCCCAGGGGACCCAGCTAGTCAAGTTAAGTGAATATACAGTACCTGTGAAACCAGCTCTCCATTCCCGGCCATTAAATATTCACCACGTGGACCACAAAGGCCCAAGTAATTCAAATTGGAACTGCTTTTCATCCATGGCACTCAATTTTTAATGTATAATATCCAGCTCTAAATCCCATTTATGGAAATCTCTTACAACTGAATGACAAATCTCACAGTGGTCCGTGGAGCTTCTGTGCACTGTCTCTCTAACCAGGAAGCGATGAAATTAATTATTTTTATTTCAAACTCATTTAACTTTCTGTCACCGGCAATAACATTTAAATCTCATCAGTAGTCTTTGGGGTTATCAGTGTTTCTGCCTAGTCTCTTCTCATTTCAATTTTTCATCAAAATAAAGCCCTTCTATCTCCCCAAATACACATATCATATTCATAACTAATGCCTTTTTAAAAATAGCTCTTCTGACCCACCTCATTAACACTGTAAAATTCACTGGTCAAATTCATGCCATTAGCCAGTGAGCTGCTATCCTTTTGAAAAGCATATATATTCAAAGGGTTTAATTCAAAGGTGTTTTTTTTATTTTCCCAAAAGGTGCTGCTGCTTTGCTTGGTAAGACACTTGATAGGTTGCTAGAAAGAATTATTAGACAGAGACAACATAAATTTTAAAAGGTGGGAGGAATGCAACAGGGATGGCTTGCTTGGCCCCCATTTCCATCCATCTTGTGCTACATGTGGTCTCTTCGCTGCACTTCAAGGTGTGCTTGGCTCCTGAGAGAGACAGACACATCGGCACCAGAATTGGAAGGAGCCGGAGTTTCCCCTCTTCCTACATTCAAACTCCAGAATGAATTCTGTCCCCTGGACCAGGGTAAACCAAGCTGATACCTGAATAGGCCTGACATCCTCCCCACTGTCACTCGCCTTAAGTTTCATTAACTCTGAGACACCTGAGAGAAGCAGATTGCAGCTGGAAGACCTGGTTTCTGGTCCAAGCTGGGATACATGTCCAAGGATAAGAGCTTGTTCTTTGGGCTTCAATTTCTCTATCTGTGAAATGAGGGGATTGGGCCCAGATGCAAACTGGGATTTTTCTACCTACAAATTGTGGGCTGTCCAAAGCTATGCCTAAGCCACAAATTTCCAGAGTGGTGGGAACTAGAGAGTCACATTCTTGGGGTCACCTCTGACCCAAGGCTTCTGCATCAGATCAATCCAGATGGAGGTTTCTGAAAGCATCCGCAGTGGTTCTGCCAATTGGCCAAGACTGAGAAGCACTGCAGGAGAGAATCTCTGGGGCCCCTCCCAGCTCTGGCAGCAGGAGCCTGACTGACTCTTGATTTATCTAATCTACTGCTCAGGAAGACCCGGGAAAAAATTTGTCACCATGACCCAGAAGATGAGAGAGCAAGAAAAAGACCTTTGGGCCAGCCTCAAATGCAGAAACAAAGGTGGCTGCATCCACGTCACAGAGCAGAGGCCCTAGGAATTGGTCTCCCCAGGTGGTCCACAGGACATGACCGGGAAAATGACCCTGGGGGCTGCCACGACCAACCCTTCAGCTCAGACCATCCCAGTGGTTCTTCCTCTGCCTAGAGCGGCTCTAGTTTACAACTAGTGGTCAGGATTTCTCCCTGGCTTCCCTCTTCTGCCCAATACCATGCCCTTGGTCCCACACAAACCTTGCACTCCAGAGAGCCCCAGCGTTTAAACTTTGAAAAACTATGCTGGTGTCTAACTTGTCACAAGGCTGGAAAAGAACAGCAGACGGGGATACTGAGTTCACCTGAAGACACTGCTCTCTTCTGTCCTTTCTTGGGAAAACTCAGCAGAGTCTTAACTTTTATTCAGCTCTTTTATTCAGCCCTTTTATTCAGCTCTTTTTAAGTATTTTACCTGTCCTCTCTTATTTAACAATTTCAACAATCTTATGATCAAAGGACATTATTATCTTCATTTTATAGATAAGAAAACCAGGGTGTGAGAAGGCCAGGTCCCGTAGCTGGTGCCTGGCGGAAGCAGGTACTGAGCCCAGTTAGCCTGACTCTGGGAGCTACACACTCAGCCGCTGGCGCTGCCTCCCATATTTAAACCCAGAGAAAAGGACCAGCTGCCCTCCCGCCAAGCCTCTCAGGAAGGGCCTGAGACTGGAGAAGGAGAAAGAGAGTGAAGTCAAGATTTTCAGCTTGCACTCTCAGTCCTACTATTTATGTTTTCACAATAATGATTTATTTCCTTGGGACATATAATTTTAACATATTAAAATTTTTGGAGTATTTATTTTATTCCATCACACTAAAAAATAAAAGTTGATTACCCTCCTCTGTGCACACTTGGACTCTGTCAGCGCTCTACCAAGGGACACGTCCTATTGCATAGCCCTGAGTTACAGGCACATGTGTCTTGTCAAAAGCAGGAGCACATCTGCTCCCCTGGATCCACCCAGATGCTCCCCAGAGCCCAGGCATCTGGTGGGGACTACCTAAACACGTGTAGGTGTGGTCCTAGCAAGAAGTTAGACAATGACTCAGCAAGCCAAAAGTATCTTCTATGGGCATTCACAGGCTTCCAGAAGAGTCACACGATTAGGCCTGTCTTCCAGGCATCACTGATATAACTCCCCCTTTTATGTTCAAATGTAACTTAAATGAACCATAGCTTCCATGTTCAGGCCACCTGTTTATTTCCAGGGATCCAAGCATTGACCAGGGGTAACCTAACAAGAAAACAACTAAGAAACTAATCCCTCCCACATAAATTTCTTCTGGCTTAAACTTTTCCCTCCGTACATTTGCGAAAAGGTTGAAGGATGATTTATAATAAAAGATACAAATTATATAACTACAATTAAAAATAATAAAAAATCATATAGCCACATGAAAGACAAGAGGAGATATTCTTCAAGAAGTTTATCATAAAATTACTACTGCCTTGGGTATGAAATATAACTTTGAGCTTCCTATCAGCCAAGTCAAAAAGAGAAATATCATCCACTGATTAAAGGAATCATGTTAGGTCTTCAGGAAAGGAAGGGAGGGAGGGGGAGGCAGAGACTTGCCTAGAATGTAACATGAAGTAGTTCAAGGACTACAGAGTAACTCAACTGACAAGGTCTCCAGTGAAGTTATGCATAGTTCAAGATGTAAAAAATATTTCTCAGCATGTATATCACTCATGACAACCCTTAAGGAAAACTGGAGGTGTGGTATCCAATTGCAATTCGGTGGAAGGATTTTGTCAAGGAGCTAAACTAACCATCCAAATGACAGTCGTCCTGTTTGATCATCTAATTTGATGTATACTGATGTTAGGTGTTCAGCTCCTGAAAGCAGAAGTGAAATTTTAATACGTGTAATTTGATTTTTAAAAAGTGAAGAGAAAGGTGATCAGAAGTTGACCGAGAGAATCTAACTGTGTAAGAACAAGATAGGAAACTACGTATTTCACTTAAGAATATCTAAAAGACTTAAAGAAATTAACATTGAGAAAACATGGCAAAACCCCTGCTGATGAAGGTCAGCTTTGGGGAAATGGGACAGTCATTCCGCCCCGTGACGAGTGACGTGAAGTCCTAAATCAGCCTATGCAGGAGCCCCAAAGCCCTGGGCTGGTGGAGGCAGCCGTTGGAAACTGTCACCAGAAGAAAGGTTCCATTAGAAATTCTTGCAGAGACCCAGGCTGTGTCTTTCCCTGTCTAGCTGGTCTCTCCCGTCGATGGTGGCCATCAAGGTTCAATGAGAACAGATTTCTCAGTAGCCCTGTCCTCTAGCACCCTCTGGTTTTGGTAGTTACAGGTCAAAGGCAAGGCCAGGGCTTCCCTGATAGATGTGAAAAGTGGGTGTGGCAGCAGGTGGCCAGGCTTCAAGTTGTCTAAGACCTCCCCAACCTCTGAAACTCCTCAAGAACTTTTTCACATTGATTAAATTATAAACATTTATTAAGTCGACAGCAGAAGCCTGGAATGATGCTATCAAATTTTATTTATTCATATCCAACCTCATTCTACAAAGAATTTGAAACAGGTTTATGATACAACAGCAAATACATATATGGTAAAATAGAAAATATAAACTTAAAAAAAAAAAGAGAGCCAGAGAAAGTATAAAAAACAATGATTGAAAAACAAAAGATCCAGGCAGAGTAGCTATCAAAACATGCGTATGCTCTGCAGCCATGAGCCCTGCAGGGAACCTAACTCGAGATGCAGATTTCGGTATGAGCTCCAGCAAAGAAAACAAGAAGGCGGGATGCGTTCTCATCTCAGGGTGTGAGAGCTACCAGGCAAATATACCCCATTTGGTACAATTGGTTTGTATACCCATAAACGTGTGTCTACATGCATATGTGTATATACATACATATAAAGAGGCTGCATTGATCTAAAAACACAAATGACATCACAAAGATAGATGTGGACTTTGTTTAATAAAAAAAAGAAAAGATAGATGCGGACTGTCCCGCAAAGATCCCCCTCCCTTCAGGACAATGATTCTTAATCCTGACTATGCATCAGACTCTCCTAGGAGCTTTGAACAAATGCCAGGGCCCAGGCTCCACCCCAGAGACTGAGTCAGACAGTCTGGCACGGGGCCCAGCACGAGTAAGTTTTAAGAGCTTTCCAAGAGATTCTAAAATGTAGCCTGGGCTGAGAACCACTGAATTAGGATGATCCCTAAAGAATCTTAAATCAGAATTTTAAAAGAAACAAGGGAAATTTAAGGCAAATTCTATAGCCTTCCCTAGTTTCCAAAAACCTAATGGCCTGAAACATGTAAAATAATCTAGAAGCACCTGCTGTTCACTGTACCCCCCTCCCCCCACACCTTGCACTACCTAACTCTGGCTCGTTCTGCAGGTCTCAGTCATCCCCTCATCTCCTGTGCAAAGCCTTTCCTTAACCTCTGGGCCTGGCCAGGAGCCCATGCTCTTTGCCCTCCAGAACCCCTTCTCCTTCTATTTTCCTTCCCGCACAGGCTGCAACTGGTTCACTGTGTCTCTCCCACTGGTCTGTGAGTTCCCCAGGGATGGGACTCTGCCTGCCTTATTCACCATCATTACCCCAGCACCCTCCTGGGTACAGCACACATAACAGAAGTTTAATAAACATGTGTTGGATTAATTTGGATTATCCTAAACCCTTTCTCCAAAAGAGAAACTGATTACAATTGGTATATGAGACACAGTTCTGCAAAGAGAGGGTAGAGAAACAGAAATTTAAATAAAGTCAGTGCTTTAAGTTCTTGGAAACAATTACTAGATATTTCACCCAGATAGAGAAACCTAAGTATCATTTAAAAAAGGGAACATTAAGAGAAAGAAAAGACAAACTAGAGACTGGGAGAAATTATTTGCAAAACACATATCTGATAAAGGACTGGTATCCAAAATATACAAAGAACTCATAAAATTCAACACTAAAGGAAATAAAAATTAACAATAAATGGGCAAAGGAGCTGGACATCTCACCAGGGAATGTATATAGATGGCAAATAAGCATATGAAAATATGCTCCACATCATATGTCCTCAGGGAACTGCAAATTAAAACAACGAGATACAGCTACACACCGATTAGAATGACCAAAACCCAACCCACTGACAACAGCAAATGCCAGCAAGGCTTCGGAGCAACGGGAACTCTCATTCATTGCTCGTGGGAATGCAAAATGATACAGTTTGGAAGACAACTGCCAAAGGCAGTTTCTTACCCATACCATACAATCCAACAATCTTGCTCCTTGGTATTTACCCAAATGAGTTGAAAACATACCCACACAAAGCCTGTACTCAAATGTTTGTAGTAGCCTAACTCATAATTGCCAATAATTGGAAGCAACAAAGATGAATGGATAAACTGTGATATATCTATACAATGTAATATTGTTTTTCATTTTTCAGTTTTGTTAGGTAGAATTGTTACAATCTGACTGTGCATATACAATATATTGCATGTAAATATACATACAGTATACTGCACATTTAAAAAAATGTACATATATGTACTGTTCATTGTTTCTTTTTTAACATTTTTTATTGATTTATAATCATTTTACAATGTTGTGGCAAATTCCAGTGTTCAGCACAATTTTTCAGTCATACATGGACATATACACACTCATTGTAACATTTTTTTCTCTGTGAGCAACCATAACATTTTGTGTATATTTTCCTGTGCTATACAGTATAATCTTGTTTATCTATTCTACAATTTTGAAATCCCAGTCTATCCCTTCCCACCCTCCACCCCTCTGGCAACCACAAGTCTGTATTCTCTGTCTATGAGTCTATTTCTGTCCTGTATTTACGCTTTGTTTTTGTTTGTTTGTTTGTTTGTTTGTTTTTGTTTTTTAGATTCCACATATGAGCGATCTCATATGGTATTTTTCTTTCTCTTTCTGGCTTACTTCACTTACAATGACATTCTCCAGGAGCATCCATGTTGCTGCAAATGGCATTATGTTTTCGGTTTTTATGGCTGAGTAGTATTCCATTGTATAAATATACCACACCTTCTTTATCCAGTCATCTGTTGATGGACATTTAGGCTGTTTCCATGTTTTGGCTATTGTAAATAGTGCTGCTATGAACATTGGGGTGCAGGTGTCATCCTGAAGTAGGGTTCCTTCTGGATATATGCCCAGGAGCGGGGATCCTGGGTCATACAGCATTTCTTTACACTAATGATGAATCAACAGAAAAAGAAAGTAAAGAAACAATCCCTTTAAAATAGTACCCAAAGTAATAAAATACCTAGGAATAAATCTAACCAAGGAGGTGAAAGAATTATACACAGAAAACTATAAAACACTGATGAAGGAAATTAAAGAAGACTTAAAAAAATGGAAAGATATCCCATGCTCTTGGATTGGAAGAATCAATATTGTTAAAATGGTCACACTGCCCAAGGCAATCTACAGATTTAATGCATTCCCTATCAAATTACCCAAGACATATTTCACAGAACTAAAACAAATCATAATAAAATTTATATGGAGCCACAAAAGACCTAGAATTGCCAAAGCAATATTGAAAAAAAAGAAAGAGGCTGGAGGAATAACTCTCCCAGACTTCAGACAACACTATAGAGCTATAGTAATCATTCAACATGGAATTGGTACAAAAACAGACATATAGACCAATGGAACAGAATAGAGAGCCCAGAAATGAACCCACAAACTTTTGGTCAACTAATCTTCCACAAAGGAGGCAAGAATATACAATGGAATAAAGACAGTCTCTTCAGCAAATGGTGTTGGGAAAACTGGACAGCAGCATGTGAATTGATGAAGCTAGAACACTCCCTTACACCATACACAAAAATCAACTCAAAATACATCGAAGACTTAAACATAAGACAAGATACAATAAACCTCCTAGAAGAAAACATAGGCAAAACATTATCTGACATACATCTCAAAAATGTTCTCCTAGGGCGGTCTACCCAAGCAATAGAAATAAAAGCAAGAATAAACAAATGGGACCTAATGAAAATTACAAGCTTCTGTACAGCAAAGGAAACCATAAGTAAAACAAAGACAACCTACAGAATGGGAGAAATTTTTTGCAAATGAAACTGACAAAGGCTTGATCTCCAGAATATATAAGCAGCTCATACGACTTCATAAGAAAAAAAAAAACCACCCAATCCAAAAGTGGGCAGAAGACCTAAACAAGCAATTCTCAAAGGAAGAAATACAAATGATCAACAGGCACATGAAAAAATGGTCAATATCACTAATTATCAGAGAAATGCAAATCAAAACTACAATGAAGTATCACCTCACACCAGTCAGAATGGCCGTCATTCAAAAATCCACAAGTGAAAAATGCTGGAGAGGCTGTGGAGAAAAGGGAACCCTCCTACACTGCTGGTGGGAATGCAGTTGGTGCAGCCACTGTGGAAAACAGTATGGAGATTCCTCAAAAGACTAGGAATAGACTTACCATATGACCCGGGAATCCCACTCCTGGGCATATATCCAGAAGGAACCCTACTTCAGGATGACACCTGCACCCCAATGTTCATAGCAGCACTATTTACAATAGCCAAGACATGGAAACAGCCTAAATGTCCATCAACAGGTGACTGGATAAAGAAGGTGTGGTATATTTATACAATGGAATACTATTCAGCCATAAGAACCAACAACAAAATGGCATTTGCAGCAACATGGATGCTCCTGGAGAATGTCATTCTAAGTGAAGTAAGCCAGAAAGAGAAAGAAAAATACCATATGAGATCACTCATATGTGGAATCTTAAAAAAAAAAACATAAATACAAAACAGAAATAGACTCACAGACATAGAATAACAAACTTGTGGTTGCCAGGGGGACGTGCGGTGGGAAGGGACAGACTGGGATTTCAAAACGTAGAATAGATAAACAACATCGTACTGTGTAGCACAAGGAAATATATACAGGATCTTGTGGTGGCTCACAGCAAAAGTGAATGTGACAATGAATATATGTATGTTCATGTATTACTGAAAAATTGTGCTCTATATTGGAATTTGACATAACACTGTAAGATGACTGTAACTCAATAAAAAAAGGAAAAAAAAAAAAAAAAAAGAACTAATCCCTCCTGGGAGGGGTCTCCCAAGAGCCAGGCGGGACTGAATTCCGTGAGTCAGCAGGACGGAGAATGATATGATGACTGATGTTGGGGCCAGAAGTACCGGGGAGACCAAGGCAGGATACTTGGAAGACCTGCATCTGTTCCAAGACAGCAGCAACAGATTCAAGCCCTGTACTCCTCAGCAGTTTTTGGCTTTCCTTATACCCACAAACCTTCCTTTTAATACTTACAATATGACCGTTCCTTTTCCTGTTACCCAGAGAAAGAATTTTCCGGACCCCTCAAAACAGCCGCATATTAGTTAGGGACGTGGGCCCTGGAGGCAAAGAAACTTGAGTCTGAAACTTGAGTTCAGTCACCCTGCCACTTCCTAGCTGTGTGACCACGTGGCATTTACGACCTCGTCTGTAAGATGGAATAATCACGGCGCCGCCATCAGAGGGAGGAAATGAGGCAGTGCGTGCAGAGGACTGAGTCCAGCAGCAGCCCAGGAGCGGCAGCACAATAAGTAGTAGCTATTATATTGATTATTCCAAATCCTACACTCGTCCTGCAGTGCCATGAAGCCTCTTTGCAGCTGACAGATGGCAATGATTAATGCTGGAAAACAATCAAGATATTATGGTCTCTGATGCTGTCACTTGCATCTCACAGCAAATGAACCCCACACTACGTCAACTCTTCAGCCCATCGTTTCAAAGCTACCCCGAACCGGACTTCTCAAAGTCTGTACTTGCAAACCTCCACCTGGCATAGCTACACTAAATTTTTTCCACTTATACCTAGTAGAAGCCACCTCAATCTATTTGAATAAAATCAATAAATGTGTATAATGTAGAAAGTGCATCAGTAAGAAACATTATAGTAGCCTCCTCAAATATTATGAGATGTGTTTACCTGAGCAAAATTACAGAGCAAGGTAAGTTTGTTCTCAACCTTCCCCCTCTTTCAGGGGCCACCCCATCCTCGCCAGAGAGCCCTGTCGAAGCTAGATGCTCTGGCAAGGTGGTGGTTGACGAATGTTTCAGATGCTGGACTTACTGAGGAGATCCGCTTATAAATAGGGCATTCTCAGGAACCAAAAAAGCCCTTGGGTTTTAAGGAATGGACCCAGACTCTCTAGCTATTGCTTGGGAGAAATCTGGGACAGGAAAACTTGTCTGGTATCTTTTACATCCTACCAACATGACTGGCTGTCAAAGGTCAACCTGCAAAATTTCACCAAGATGCCCTAAAAGCGAGGCCAACATGGATAAGTTCGCAAAAATTTCATTCCAGAATCGTAACACTGAAAATCTTCCCAAGATGTCATCTCATTAGTTCTGTTGTGACCAGATTTCTCCAAAGCTCTCTGGGCATGTGGCTGGTGACCTGATTCCAGAAGGTCTGTAGATATTTGATTAAGCCTACAGGTGTTGCAGCTTTATCTGGGGACTAGAAAAGCAATTAGAATAGCAGGGGAAGTCTGCTTAACTCCATTACTGCTGGTGCTCAGCCAAAAAGAGAGTTGCCATACGAAATATTAATGAAAAGTAGTTCCAGAACAGGAGAATGCAAATAATGTTTCAGCTGTCGATTGTTTTTGCCACTAGCCCAGCAGAGCTGAGTGTAATAGCAAGTCCTCTGCCAGTCGCTTCAAAGTGGCACAACTGCCAGTCTTACCAATTGGAACTTGAGTCATGTTTTATTGTCCCCCTGTCCTACCCATTAATAAAAGCAGGAGGACAATCATTCAAAATAATTACAGAAGTGAAAGGTAGCAATTAGCCGTACAAATTAGCTATTAAATGATTCAGAAATTTCAAAGTGAGAAGATGACCTTTTCACTTCTTATCTGGCAGTGATGAATTGGGTTCTGATTTGAGAAGAAAAATAAAGCGCTCTAACACATTACAGATTTTCTTCACCTTCCAAAGGGAACTGAGCCAAGTTAATTAAAAATATGGTAGAACACACAAATTTCAGGATGTTCCCTGGTGGCTTTCTTACCTGCCTACCTGCAAGGGTCACCTTCCTCTCCAGCCCACCCCGTTGGCACCTTCTCTCATAGTTACGAGAAGGAAAAATGGGAAATCCTGCTGCAGAACATTTTATTTAATTAACAGATGATCTAATAAACCTGTGTTGTGACAACATTTCCCACTCTAAAAATTACTAGTTGAATATACACGTGCTGGATGTTCATTAATTCCTCTAACAAATGACTTCACTTCCAATAAACATGGCATTGTAGTTCTATTCGCGGATATTTGCCATCTAAAAGTGCTGCCAAGGTATTCTTGCCATTTTACCTGCCGAGCAAAATTACACGGATTCCACCGTGAAGAGCTAACCATACCACTCACCTCTACTGACACATTAACCGGAAGTCATCATGCTAAACAACTTCAGCTGCTCCTTCTCTTGGAAAAGGCACCCTCGGCTCTAGAGCTGCATACTCTTTCTATACAATAAAGTCTGCTGTCACCTTGCTCTTGATGCAATTGCAGTCTGGGCTACTTCTTTACGAGTCAAAGTATGAAAACCTTTCCCTGCACTTTATTTTGAGGCCCAAGATCTTGCCGTGAGAAAACACAGTGCCACGGGGATGGCACGGAGAGAAAAGTGATTATCTCTTCAACACAAAGCAGCAGGTAAACATACACATTATACTCATGCGGCTTCTACCTGAGAGCAGAACTCAGAATCATCTGACTTCAGAGACCAAAAAGGATCTCAACCCCCCTTGCTTATCAGTGAGGAGACAACATAGACATGGGTGTTGCCCCTCATCACACAGCTAACTGGGTGCAGAGTCAGTCTAGACCCCAGGTCATCATCTGGCTCTGGGTCCAGGGCTCTTTGAGGGCACCCGCTGCTCTTTCAAAGATCTCCCCCTCCCCACGCTGGAGACAGAGTGCAGCACTCATTATTTGCAGGTTGCACGTTTGTGGGTTCACCTACTTGCTAGAATGTACTTGTAAACCCAAAATCAACACTCACAGCACTTTCATGATCATTCATGGACATGCGCACAGAGCTGCAAAGAATTGGGGCCACCTGACACGCACGGTCTCAGCCCAGGCTGAACAAAGCTACCCTCTGCCTTGTTTCTGCAACTCTTATACCATAAACACACGTCCTTTATGTGGCCTATTTTATTCCACTTTTTTATATTTTTGTGCTTTTTTTTGTTGGTGATTTCACTGTTTAAAATGGCATAGGGCTGAAGCATCGTCTAGAATTTCTAAGCACAAGGAGACTGTGGTATGACTTACGGAGAAAATACATGTGTTAAATGAGCGTCCTCCAGGCATGAGTCATGCTGTTCACTGTGAGTTCAGTATTACTTAATCAACAGTATATATTAAATAAGATGCCTTTAAACAGAAACACACACAAAACAAGGTTATGTATTAACTGGTTGACAAAATTGTGACCAGAGGCTCACAGGAACCTAAGCCTGTATTTCCTCAAGGAGCTACGATTCAGTATTTGCTAATTCGGTGTTTACGGCAACTGTAAAGACCATAATGACCACGAGTCACGAGAATCACCTGCGTATCTGAACAGGACAGTGCGGACAGGCAGACCACAGAACAGAAACATTTAAAAAACACAGGGAAGGTAGGAAGAGCCCGTCAAGGTCACGGGCAGGTGCACCTGGGGGATGAGGCGGCATCCCTGTGGTTCTCACCCTGGTCAGCAGGCCTTGGCTTCTACGTGTTTACTGGGCAGAATCAAGTCTCTCAGTTGGGCATCGTGTATGAGCACGGGAGAGG
This sequence comes from Camelus ferus, assembly GCF_009834535.1. Taxonomy (NCBI): domain Eukaryota; kingdom Metazoa; phylum Chordata; class Mammalia; order Artiodactyla; family Camelidae; genus Camelus; species Camelus ferus. The sequence continues at coordinate 10,488,246 of NC_045706.1, forward strand.
ACCGCATTAGAAAATGAATCATTAGTAATGATTTCTGAAAGCAAACAGAGTAGCAGAAGCCTACAAATTCCAAAGAGCAGAATCACAGCCGATGTGTGCATTGGCCTCTCTGCCTCCGCCTCTCTCGCCCACAGACGCTGCCAGGATTCACTCAGGGCTTTCTTTTAGCTGAGTCGCCTTGACCCTGGCTGTGGCATTGATTTTTGAAGGAAAAAAAAAAAAAAGCAGACCAAGAACTGTCTGTGTAAAAAGCCTGGTTTTAAAAAAACCACATTGATGCTCAGCATTTAAGTGCCTGCTTCCAAAAAATGTTAATAGACACACACAAATAATATTTGGAAGTACACAAACTATCAGCAGTGGTTTTTTATGGAGGACAGAATTACAAGGGACTTTCACTTTGTACATTATTTCTACAATGTTTGGGCTCTTTGTGAAAAGCCTGTATTACCTTTTGCTATGGACTGAATTATGTCCCGTCTCAAAAACTTTTTCATATGTTGAAGCCTCAACCCCCAGTGTGGCTGTATTTGGAGACAGGGCCTATGAGGACCTACATGATAAGGGTGGGGTCCTAGTCTACCAGGAATGGTGTCCTTATGAAAAGAGAAAGAGACACCAGAGCGCTCTCTCTTTCTGCCATGTGGAGACACAGCAAGAAGCTGTCTGCAAGCCAGGAGGAGAGCTCTCACCAGGAGCCAAACCAGCTGGCACCGTGATCTTGGACTTGCTGGCCTCCAGAGCTGTAACAAAATAAATGTCTTCTGTTTAAACCAGGAGTCTATGGTATTTCGTTATGACAGCTGAAGCTGAATAAAACATCTTTGTACGTAGGGGGAAAAAGATACATTAAATAAATATACATCCATTTTCAGGGATCAGACAGACACACTCAGTACAGACTAATCTGTAGCTCTTGCTTTATATGTAGCAAACATGTGATCCCAGTGAACTATTTGAAAAATATCATTAAACCTTGAAAAGTAACATCTGCACAGATGTTAACAGCCTCTGGGCTTAATGATTTTTGTTTCAGCTTGACTATGTTCTTCAAGGCAGCTTTTGTAAAACTTGAGCCCAAACACGTAATCAAATCAATTCCAAACAACTCACATAGTTTTCCAGGTAGTCTGTCGCCCTTTAGAACACCCCTACAGGCAGAATTTCAGCTCTTCCACCATCCTTTCCAGTGGCCACTCTGGAAATACCTGCAATGGTCATCCGCTGCCCTCCTCTTTCAGCCAACACAGGTGGCATCTGAGGCCTGGGCGCTTTGGAACCAGGCAGCAAACGCATTCAAAAGAAGCCCATGCACCCCACCCACTAGGATGGCTACTATCAACAGCCAGAAAACAACAAGTGTTGGGAAGGACGTGGAGAAATTGGAACCCTTGCGCACTGTCGGTGGGAATGTAAAATGGCGCAGCCACTGTGGGAAACAGTATGGCGGTGCCTGAAAAAAATAAAAATAGAACTACCATATGATCCAGCAATCCCACCTCTGGGTATATATCCAAAAGAATTGACAGTCAGGTCTCACTGAGGTATTTATACACATAAATTCATAGCAGCATTATTCACAACAGACAATAGGTATAAGTAACCCAAGTGTCTCTCAGCAGATGGGAGAAACAAAATGTGACATTTTGGGACATTATTCAGCCTTTAAGAAGAAGGGAATTCTGACACACGCTATAACATGGATGAACCCTGAAGACAGACTGGGATGGAGGTAATAACTGCCCAGGGTCTGTGAGGGGTCCTGCGTAAATGATCTTGCCATGATTCTTGACTTGGGTGCGGGTTACATGGGTGTGTTTACTTTGTGACAGTTCTTTGAGGTGTGCACTTAGGATATGTATGTATATTATATTTCAATAAAAAGTTTTTTCAGAAATCCTCAAGGTGAATGCAGAACTTCAAAACCACCATCACAGTGGATCAACTAACCAGAAGCCAGGAGAGATGGAGGGACAAAGTAGAATTTAGGCTTTTGGAGATTTGATCATTTCCAGATTTTCAAATAATAGGTATAAATGCTTCTAAGCTGTGGAGCTGGACATCATGTGCTCAACCAGATGTTCCCAGCCCTGGCTCCATGTTGGAATCACCTGGGGAGCTTAAACAATACCTGGTGCCTGGGCCCTGCCCCTAAAGACTGTGGGATAGCTGGCCTGGGCAGCAGCCTTGGCATCATCTTTTCAAAGGCTCCTGGGCTGTTCTGTGAGCATTTGAAGCTGAGAACCACAGCTCCTGGGACTGGGTTAAGTGCTTTACATTATTACCTCTAATCCCTTCACTCCCCTCCAAGATAACAAATGAGGCCCTGAGAGATTGGCATGTCTCAAGACCACAGAGCAAATAAGCAGCTATGATGGGTTAGCAGTACTCAGGCCTCTCTGTCTCTGAAGACTGCTACACTGAAAATATCAACTGGAGTTGTTCAAATGCACGAGTTTTTCTTTTAACTGATTTGCAAACTTTCTGTGTTTTCCCTCTGGCTCCCTGCTCTTACCCCTGCCAGCTTCTTCACATTATATTTCTGCTTCAACTTTGTCTCCTGGGAGTTCTCCCTCTTCTCTTAGTCCCCCACCCACACACATTTACCACCCTCAGCTGTCATTTCCATCACAGTTGAAAACGGCCCAGTAATCTTGTTCTGTTTGGGTTTTTTTCCCTATTAAATGATAACCTCTGGGAGGGCAGGAACGCCTCTGTTTTTCTCCACAATAAATCCCCAACACTCAGCACAGTGCCTGACATTTCCCGGGGACTCAATAATTCACTGCTGAATAATAAAGAAATGAACCACTCACCTAATATAAATGCTTGCCCTGATAAGTGTGTTCCTTCTTGACAGGAGCCCTGGGTGTCACTTAGAGCCTGTGGAAATGGGGCATCCTACATCTCATGGATCCCCCAAGGCCACTGAAATGAATGCAGACTTCCACGCAAACACTGCGGAGGACCCAGGGTCTGCCACGGAGAATACAGAGGAGACAAGAGAAAAACAAGACAGAGATGAAAACCTTGAGGTGGAGACAGCATCTCATCACAAGCAGCAAATCACACATCTGGCTCCCGTCTGTCCCCAGACAATCTCGTTTTCTCTATTCCTCACAACCCTGTTTATCCTGGGGCTGCAGAGCACACAGAGGCTGATGCTCCACCCCAGAGCACCTTGGCCCACATGAGCTCACCTGCAGCTGCGGGAGACAGATTCCGCTGCAAGTGTCTCTTGTAAGAGCCAGGGGAGCTGGCTCCAAAGCAGGTGCAACACAAAAATGACTTAGCACCCCCACCTCCCCTCCCCTGAACAATCAAAGGGAGGGAGCATCCACGGACAAGCACTCCAGCCTCCCTGTCCTCTGCCAGCAGGAGGTCCCCATGAGATTGAGCCCTGGGTGCCCACAGAGGAACCCACTCATTACCGCGCTCTCTGGGGTCGTCTCCTTCCCTGCCTCACTTTCCCCACTTCCTCCCTCGTGCTTCCAGATATTAACTCCCAAATAGACTTCCTGCACTCCAATTGTCTTGTCTCAGATCTGCTTCAGGGGAGCCCAAATCAGGGCAAGGTGGTTATTTCCACTGTACAGGTAAATACACGAAGGCGGGAAGCAGCAGCGTTTTGCTCAAGGTGAGCTGCTTTTTTTGCATTTCCCCCAAAAATTCAGGGATTCCCACACTGCTCAGAGATCATCCCCCCTGCAACTCAGAGCTCTGGAGGCAACTACAGGGCAGCCTCAACCGCAGAGCAGCGTGGGGATCCCTGTCATTTGGTCCAGGTGCAGACAAGCCACAGGTGCGGCAGGGATGCCAGGGTGGGCACGCCCCAACACCAACGAAGTCTGTATTCTCCGGGACTTCATCTCTGCCCAGGGGCAATGACACAGACTGTCACTGTTCAGCTAGACAGCAAAGCCCCTGCCTGCAGAGAAGCAGCCGGACTGTGAGGAGCCCCCCTTCTGACGACAGCTGCGGCAGCACGGACAGCCTCACCCGGGGCTGCAGTGCCCTCCCCGCTACTCTGAGATTCTGGACCTGAGTGCCATGCACGTGACCTCCCGCAGGAATGTGTTATCCTCCTAAGCACATCCAAGTTAACCAGTAAGAAACCAGGTTTTGAAGTTCTTAGGGATCCTAGTTTAACCCAAAGTAGAAATTCCCTTCCCAACTCAGGGCAGAAACTCGTGTCCCCTGGGCTGTATCTGTCCTATGAACGTGTTTATTTTTTGGCTGGATGAGGGTTATAAAGTGAGATTTCCCATGAAAACAGAAAGCTCTGGTTTCTCTTGAAAACTCAAAGGATCTGGCCACCCTGGGGCCACACTCTCACCAAGTATTGGTCAGAACGAAACAGTAGCCGCCTTTTCTCAACAGGCCGGGTGCCTTCTGGCTTGCTCAGTCCCTACCCCGCCTTATTGTTGCACGCAGACCCCTTCGCTCATTCTAAACATTTCAGTTTGGAATCCGCATATGTTTCAGTACATATCACCTTTATGTGTGAACACTGTTTCATTCCTGCTATTTGGAAACAGATACAATTACACATCTAAAAATTATATCCAAATCAAACATTGGCTTAACCCACCTTGGAACTTTGAAAACCCCTGCACTCTATTTATCTTTAAGGCCCTTTTTGGTTCCATGATTCTACAGTCCTAAGATGCAACCAACATCTTAGCCGCTGCACAGGCTATTCTGTGGTTCTCTTGTACTTTTCAGTAAGGACTGGGCTTTTCTTCAAGACACAGACCAGGGCCTTTCTTGTCCTAGATCATATAATAAAAGGACACACAGCTCTGCAATGCCCATTACGTGGGGAGATGGGTGAGAAAAATAGAGAAAGAAAGTGCTAGGGAATTTTATGCTGCAGAAACAAATAATAATTAAATGTGTGTTTGGTACCAGAATAGATTTCTTTAAAAGAAAAAAAAAAAGCATGGAAGAAAAACATAAGAAACGCAACAGGATGCATGGCACAGCACCATGCAGGTAAATCGAAGTGCGTACAGAACAGTATTAAATACATCCAAGGACACATACAAATGTATGTCATTGACCCATCACAGTCACGTGGGGAGGGAACGGGGGAGAGTGGGGATGAAGCTGGGAAGGAGAAACAAAGCAGGCAGGCCTGGCAGAGAATGACGGTGGCCACGCCCCACGACAGTGACAGTAAGAAAATACAACTCATAGCTGCACCTAAAGTCTAGAGAGGGAGGGGGGGAAACTGGCAATTCAGAAAGTTCTACCTCTGCAAGCCCCTTGGGAAAAAAGATATTTGCTTCTTTTACGTTCATTTTTCATTTGTAAATGCAGGTCACTGCAAAGAGACTGAGTATCAAGAGCTAAGGAACCACTGAGAGCGTGCCCACACGTGTCATCTTAAGGACGCAGAGCTGAAGAACCAATCCGATATGAATCCCAAATTGCAGACACCGACAACACGGCAGCCCCACGCCCCCCAAGCCACTGCCTGACCAGCCATGTTGGCCATACATGGCAGTATGCATACCGCTATTTAGCTTTTATCTTTTTTTCCCACTTTTTGTTCACTTTTTGAACTTAACTACTCTAGCCACGCCCTAAATAATAACATGCACGAAATCATTGTTTTGGTGTGCTAGTTTTATTTTTTCACTAAACACTGAGATAAACAAAAACTATTAAAACCTTTAAATGTCACTTTTATCATCTCAAATTGTCCTCCCTAACATGCCAACTAATGTAATCAATAAACTAAAAGCATAGAATGGCTCAAACACAACCGATGTTTATTTCTTGCTCACAGGACAGTCCTGGGCAGGTGAACTGGACAGCAGGACCATCTTCCTCCACACGGCCCGGCTGTGCCCTCTTCAGCACAAGCCTGCTGAGGTCACCCCATGGGTCCACTCCAGCCAGCCTGCGAGGGAAGAGACCGCAGGAAGGCACGCTAGGGTGGCCATGGTCAGGCCGGAAGGGGGTGCCCATCATGTCCACTTAAATCCCTTGGCTAGAATTCAGCCCCATGGTCACACCTACCTTCCAGCGAGGCTGGAAACTAAGTTCCAGAAGAAAAAGAGGAGAAAATTCTAGGCTGTGTTATGGTCCATTACTTATAAATCTATTTTTCACTAGTGCCTGGGCATTTAGAAGGCAGAGAGAGCAGCTTTTTTTATCTCTGTAACCTCTCGCAGTGCCTGACAGCGTGTCTAAGTAAGTATTCACTGTACAGCTGATGGAACAATCTTTTTAGGACACACATTCCAGTAAACAGCGGAGAAGATGTTGTTCCAACCTGTCTTTGCAGTTACCAGAATCAATTTAGTGGGAGACAGGGGGAACCATTAACAGCCGGAGAGCTCCAAGAGAGACCAGATCCTGTCTCGTGGGGAAACTTAAGTCTTTCTTCAGCCAAAAGCAAAATTAAGAACCACCGTCACAGATACTCTCAAAAACATACAGGGGATGATGTTAGTGATTTTCTTCTGGGCATCGAGGAAAAGAGGCCGGGAAAACCTCCAGAAGAAGAGAAAAATGCTCCCATGTGGCAACAGTAAAGAACGGAGATGAACGGATTTAGAATAGAAGAGGCAACTTCTAAAATCAACAAATTCCTTTTTGCACAATTAACACTCAAAGCAGACATGGAGGGGAAATAAGGGAAAAGCAATTTTCTTGTAAATCACTAAGCCTGGGAGGAAGTAAGTATTACACAGTATCATTTCAAGTGGTGCCCTGGGAAGAGGTTAGTAAAAATAATTTATAAAATGGAAATTGAGGAGAGAAAAAAGGAAATGCATGTCTAAAAGCAGACACTGTCGGCAGTGCTTTGAAGAGTCAATAATTATTTATAGTTCAGCAGTCATATGATGATAAATAGCTGATGATAAAGGCTTTATAAGCAAATCAGTGCTTATATTGTGAAGGCTTGTCAAATCATTTCTTAGCACAGATACGAGACAGGAATAAGAAGAGTATCATTTCGACAAAGGGTTAGTTTCTGCCCTCTGCACCAGGTGCGTGGGACAGTGTATCAGTTTTCTATTCCTCCTGTAACAAATTACTACAAATGCAGCGACTCAGAACAACACAAATTTTTTACCTTACAGTCCTGCACGTCAGAAGTCCAACACAGGTCTCCCATGGCTGAGGTCAAACTGTCAGCAGGGTGCTTTCCCAATCTGGAGGCTCCAGGGAGAATCCACGTCCTAGCCTCTTCTAGTTTATAAACGCACCTGTGTCCCTTGGCTCATGCCCCCATTCCTCTGCCTACAAATCCAGCAAACCAAGTCCTCCAGCTGCCATCCCATCTCTCCGATTCCCTCTTCTGACCCCCTCTTCCACTTTCAAGTACTATTTTTTAATTTTTTTTTTTTTTGGTGGGGGAGGCAATTAGGTTTATTTTATTTCATTTCATTTCTTTCATTTATTCATTCATTCATTCATTTAACAGTACTGAGGATCGAACCCAGAACCCCCTGCATGCTAAGCACACTCTACCACTGAGCTATGCCCTCCCCCCTAAAGTACTCAGAATTCTAACCACATTGGGCCTACCCGGATGATCCAGGATTATCTCCCTATTTTAAGGTCATCAGCTCAGCAACCCAATTCCATGGGCAACTGTAATTTCCTACATGTTATGGAAGAGATGGACACATCCTCCTCAAAATTCATACACTGAAATCCTAAGCCCCAGTGTGATCTTTGTGGAGGCTGGGCCTTTGGAAGGTGATTAGGCCACAAGGGTGGGGCCCTCATGATTGGGATCAGTGCCCTTAGAAGAAGAGGCCAGAGAGCTCTCTTGTCCCTTCCACCATGGGGGGATACAGTGAGAAGCCGGTCATCTGCAGTCAGGAAGCTGAGCTATGAGAAGTAAACGTTTGCTGTTTAAGCCTATGGTATTCTTGTTGTTGCAGCATGAACTCCCTAGGAAACCATGTAGCCTAACACACTCACTGGTTCTAGGGACTGGGACATGCACATCTTCAAGGGGAGCTGTTATTCTGCCATCACAGGGATTATGCTGAATGAGCCACAAACCCTGCTTTTATGACTCCTACAGGCAAGTAAAGAAATGCAGCGCCCTCCACAATAATCATAGCCACTAACGGTTACTGAGTACCATGCTCTTTTCTGAACAGTGCGTCTATTCACTAAGGGGCTGGAAAACTACAGCCCACTAACTCTTTTTGTAAATAAAGTTTTATGGGAACACAGGCCCACCCATTTGTTTACCTATTGTCTCTGGCTGTTTTCTCGCTACAACAGCAGAGTTGAGCAGATGGGATAGGAAATATATGACCCACAAGCCTGAAATATTCTCTATGGCCTTTTATAGGAAAGAGTTTGCCAAACCCATGTACTAGCTCATTAAATAACCCTGTAAGGTCAGTACTCTTATCATGATCCCCATTTTACAAATCAAAAAATCTGAAGCACAGAGAGAGAAAGTAACTTGACTCAAATCACACAGCTTACAAGCAACAGAGTCAGAATTGCAATGTCTCTTAATAATCCTTCTCCAGAAACAACCGTAAACTAAAGCTCCATGGATACATGCCAGTGCAGAGGCTGCAAAGGAAGCAGAAAATCGTTTGGAGGGAACGAATGAAGGGCTCATTTATCAGCCCCATCTATGTGCTAGGCGCTGTTCCAGGAACTCTGTGAGCACTATCTCATAAGAACCCTACATAGGTATTATTATCCTCATTTTAGAGATGTAGAAACTGAGGCATATAGTCCTACACAGCAGAGGCAAGGTCCCGGCCCAGGTCTGTCTGACCCCACAGCGTCTGCTCCCCCTGCACCATGCGAGGGAGACCATACTTCCAGTGTGGGAAATCAAGCAAGGCTGCCTGGCTGGTTATGTCTCAGCTGGACTTTGAAAAATGGATGGGGTTTTGAGATGCAGAGCTGGGGCTGGAGAATGAGGTGTTCCAGGGAAACAGACAGCAAGAAAGAAATCTTGGAGGTGAAAAAAATCACTCAGGATGTCTGGTGAATTGTGAGAAGGCTGGAGTTGAGAACTTAATGAAGGAGCAGCGGGAGGTTGGAATGAATGGATGAGAGAGACTAAGTATTAGGATCTTGAACGCCAAGCTAGGGCAGGTAGTTTTATCCTGAGGAAGGAAGCGACGTTCAAGTTGGAGTTTATTTGTCAAAGTCTATGAAAAAGATCTAAGGTGATGGTAGAAGAAATGGAAAGAGAAGAAAAGGGGCATTTTATTAAAGAAGAGCCACAGGATGGCCAGATGAAAGCAAAGGGCCAGAGGAGAGTGGTCAGACAGGGGTCTCCGGCCTGGAGGCTGGCTGAGCAGGGTGACACCATGGACAGGAATAGGAGAAGAGATAAAGCTGGTGGTGGGGAGAAGCTGACAGTCATTTTGGTTTTGGTTCTGCTGTGTGCAGGATCCTAGCATTAGCTCCGTGAAGGTATGCCCAACAGAGAGCTGCAAATTCAGAAACAGAGTTGAGTGGGCATCCGTGTGTTCGACAGAAAGGCCTGTGTGTGGAGGTCACGGTTGAAACTAGGGAAGTAGATGCCACTTTCGGTGTGATCCTCATCCTCTGTGCTCTCTGCAAAGGCACACAGCTCTGTAGGGCCTTACCGCCATCATCTTTGATTTCAGAAGTGGAGACCACTGACTCACATGTGACAGTTTAGAGAAAGGCCAAGCCACTAACCCAGCGTCCCCAATAAAGTCCATGTGGGCTTGTGAGGGTAGCATCAAGGGCTCCTCCTTCAGGGCTCCTTTCTCTATATCCCACCCAGCCCCTGGTTGGTCCTGCCCCTCAAAGCACAGTTCAGTCCTTGCAGCTGGCTGATGCCATTCTGGAAGCAAACGCATCCTCCACAGAGCTGTGGAGACCAGGCTTTTCTACACCAGCTCCTCTACTTTGTGTACATTGTAAAACGATTGCTCCGCTTAGATAAGATGATTAACTGACGAGCCTCTGATGGATTATGAATTATTAAGTTATCAACAATGTGTTTAGCACATTTCACTTGTATCAACGTATCAATGTGCATGTAAATTTATCATCTCAGCCTGTCCTTGTGGGACTCACGTTGTAATTCTAGTTTTACAATGAAAATAAACTGAGGCCAAGAGTCTCTTTGTGACTCCCCAGTGTCACTTCGTGTCTCCCCAATGTCACTTCATGTCTCCCCAGTGTCACTTCGTGTCCTGTCCTTTCCCCTTGTGCCAGAACTTCCAAGTCAGCTCCCCAGGTCAGGGAGGTGGATTGATGGAATAATCAGGAGCTATAATGTGAGTGCAGATGATAGCAGGTGCTTTACATCATGCACTGGGCTTCCAATGAAGGTCACTTTTAAAGAACAAGACTGTAAGATTCTAAAGGGAAGACAATAGTCTGGCAGTGATTTCCTTGCAAGCTATTCTCTGTGGCCTTGAATGTAACAAGAATAGACTTTTACACTAAATGCAAGATTTTGTATTTGTATTCCCTTGTGTTCTTTTTTTTTAAATGTCCTTCATTTATATTAGTAGTAAGAACGTATGTTCTAAATAATTCCCATGTGGACAACTGATCAGAAACAGCTAACCAACATAATAGCATGACAGTGACTTCAAAAACACACTGACTGAGGAAAAAGACTTCAAAGGGGAAAAGAATTTTCAAAGGAAATGCTGCTATATTCAAGCAATCGGTAAGATTTTTGAACACGTCTTCTGCATTTAACAGATGACTTCTATGCCTTTAATGTCAACTAGCACATCTCTATCTCATTTTAGACAAAATCAAGTGAAAGGAGGGATAGTGTAAAACCCAAATGAAATATTCTGATGACCAAAGTGTGCAAGATGGGAAAACACGGATTTATCCATCCATAGACCCAGCAATCGCCTGGCATATTCCTTTGAATCAGAATAGAACAAATGGGTCAGTGTGATATCAGCTTTCTAACAAATTTGCCCACAGATTAAGGGAACTTCCTGAGAGCTGGAAAATTCTCTCACTGGAAATGTTCAGGCTTATCCAGCTTGTCCTAAGGATAATTCAAAACATAGAGGGAAGCTGGATCAAGTGACTTAGAAGATGCCTGCATTACAGACCTTCCCTCAATCTAAGGAGAAAGGTATCCTGCATGGCTCTCAAAATTATTTTGATCTATGACCACCTGTCAAGGAACCTCTGACCCTCTAGGAATCCAGGGCTGTAATCTTAGAAAGGGATGTAGTCATTCATCCAACAACATGTAGTGAAAACATACTATCTTCCAGGTACCAGTTTTCAAACTACTGATGTAACAAGTATTTATTGAGGGTTTACTATGTGCCAGACATTGTGCTTATACAGTGTTGCTCACGGGGATGAGACAAATACATGAGTAGGATAAATTTAGAGATTTATAAGTATTATAAATAAATAAAATAGGCTGATACGCTGATAGCCAGTGACTGAGGGGCTCCTTTGGATTAAAAGCAGGCCTCTCTGAGGCAGTGATCATGGGGGCTGAGAGGTGAAATATGAGAAGAGAAGAAGGAAGCATCTGGAGAGCAGAAGCCAGAGGAAGAAAGAGCAAGTTCAAGGCTCTAAGGCGGGAACAAGACGGGAGGGTTTGCTAGAAGGCCACCGTGGCCAATAAGATGAGGTATAAGCAGGTATGGGAGCCAGGTCAGGAAGGGTTTGCAGGCCATGGTAAAGGGTTCAGACTCTGAACTAAAGTTAGATGGGCAGCCAGGAGGAGATTCTAAGCAGAGAATCCTAGCAGCCCCTTCACTTGGGATTCCATGAGATGCCTGGGTAGAGATGGAAATGAGGTAAGAGGGACATATCTAAAAGTAGAGGGGAGACACAAGGTCACCTCAGCCCTGAGCAGAAGAGAGTGGCTGAGAGGAGACAGGAGAGTTGCTGAGTCTTCAGGAAGGAAGAGTAAGTCTACAGACCTAAGTTCAATTGGTGATCAGACATGGCTCTGCATGAGGTGAAACATGGACCAAGAAGGACAGGGTGACCCAGTGCCTCTGAGAAGCCTGGGTCCAGAGGCAGGCAGGGGAGTTTAGAGGGAGGAGCCACCTCTCCTGGCCAGCACACTGGATGCTGCTTTGGCCCTCTTCTTGAGACAGGCTCTGACCCACGTGCACTGAACTCTAACACCCTCAGTTCCAAAGCTCCAGAATCCCCTTGAGCATGTTTGAGGTCCCTTTAATGGGACCAGAATAGGAGGAGAAACCACTGCAGAGGAAGTCAAAGATGCCCCACATCACTCCTGCTCCTTGGCCACCAAAAACATCTCTCCCAAATGACGGAAGGAGAGACTGTGCTTTTTAAAAAATGCTCCTTATTTAATATCATAAAGGAATGTATGTCTCACACCAGAACAAGAGCTGTCATAACCACAATGCTGTAATTAGTTCATAGGCACAGAGTACTTGACCCATGACACTCTTGGGACGTGCGGCAGCAGAAGGCAGGCAGGCAGGCTATGCGCTCAGACAGGCTTGGGTTTGAACATTAATCCTGAAAGCCATTTGCCCTTGGGCAAGTTACTTCACCTGGCTGCGCTTTGGTTTCCTCTTCTGTAAAATGGGGTTGTAATAACATCAGCTCTCAGAGCTGCTGCGTGTATCGGATGATGTACGTAAACCCTGAGCACCGTGCCAGGCACAGTGCAGAGGCTCAGTAAAAGCTGCTTCCCCTTCTTCCAGGTGCGATCGTTGGCTGTTCTCTGAGTTAACTTGTTCTTTTTCTCTCTCTGCAGGCATTTTGAGCCAGGTGAAGGTGAAGAGAGACACCCTGGCCTTGCTACACAAAACAAGGTTGAAAAATAACACGCTCTGCATGCCTAGCAGAGTGCCCGGCACAGACAGAACTCCAGCAGGTGGTGATGGACATCGTTGTCGCCTTTGGTGTTGGCGCTGAAGGGCTGACACAGAAGCAAGACTTCAGATCACAGTGAGCTCTTTGCCTGAAAACATCTTAAATTTGATCCGCTAACCAAGGAGCCTACATCTAAGATCTCAGCAGAACTTTCTTCACAGGAACACACCATTTCCAATTCCGGTCCTGGCCCCTTACTTTCCATTTCCCTCACTTCTTAGAACTCTTGAGAGACCTTCCAACTTCTTAATTAGGGAGTCAGAGGCAGGCTTGTGCAATCAGATCATGACATCCCCCGATAAGAAGGTACGAACCCCAGAAGGGAGGCCACAGGGACTTTTTCCCATCACAAAAATTGGGCTGCATTTATTTCTTTCATAGGAATCAGGCAGCCACAGGCCAAATCCCACTGGCACTAGATGTAAGACTTCATAACGCAGTTTGTACTAGTAGGCTCTGGGGTTAATAGATCTAGAAAAACATCTCCTGCCGGCTCCTGTGTTTCCCAGTGTGGGTCTTCAGCAGGGAGGAGCCATCAGGTCCTTGTTGAGACCTCCAGTATTACTTGTCAATGTTGAATTAAATCACAGAGGAAAGGCTTCAGCAGAATCTCCTTTAAATAAGAGCATCAAGTTAATAACAAACAACGGAAGGAAGAAATTGCTGACAGAGATTGCAATCGCGAGAGGTGGACTCATTCTGCAGCAAAATGAGTGTTGGAAAGCGTGTGAATTTTAAAAGCCAAGTGAAACTAGTATCTTGCACAATGAAACACAAAGCAATTCCTCACAGATGGATCAAGTGAATGACAGGATCTTATTTCTGTGCAAAATAAGGGAAGTGCTCATTTTATCACATTAGAGGTTTTTTTTTTTTTTTAATATTCATTTACTTCACATTCTGTGAAGCCATCAGAGAGCAGGCTGCAGTACAGGCATAGCAGAGATAAAGTTTCACACGTAACCTGGATTTGGTTCTAGGATTTTATTTGCATAGCAACCCTGGGGGATTTTCAGGCACACCCAGGCAATTCCTGGACTCAGGACACATACATGCTCTGGAACCTATTTGCTGGGGAAGAGGGACAGTGAGGAAGCAGGCGAACTATAATCTGGAGCTTTTGCTGAGTCTTCTGGAAAGCTGAGTTCAGGCACTACCAAGGGTAGTGATGGTTCTACTCCACAACAGCCCTCAGGTAATTTGTGGGTTGTGAGAGTTCCCCTGAGGATGCCAGCTACAGGGTACTCCTGTTACTTTCATCTCTCTGGCACCACTGCCTCCTCCTCCTGGTACTGAAGCCCCTTTTCTGTGAGGATCCCACCCTGATACAGCCCCTCCCAACCTACTCTCGTCACAAGGGTGTCACAGACTCACGCCGGGCAATGCGTCTTCCTTGGGGCTTTGCTGCTGATGCTGTCAGAGAAGACTGTGTCTTTTGGGATCATGAAGCTAATAAGACATGAGGCTAGAGGCTATGAGTGGCTATATCACCCCTCATGAGGAGGAACCAGTCTGAGAGGTGAGAGAATGGTTCCTGGTGGCCATTCTTAAATAACTTGAAACCTCAGGTCCAACCAGACCTGAATCCAGATGCACTCCTAGACTTGCAAGTTTTGAGAACTAATACATGTCTTGTGTGCTTAAGCAACTTGGGTTTCGTTTCCTTTACTTACAAATAAAAATATAAAATTGATCATTATACCACAGACTGTACCCTGAAAGAACTGTATCAGGTGAAACATTAGACTAGTATTTCCCACTGCAATTCAGGAAACCCTTGAAGATCTGTCCTTCACCAAGTTTGTGTTCAACACCAAGCTGATGCTAAAGGTTCCCAGTGGGGCACTTCCTGGAGCTGTCCCCCAGATGTGGTGCTGAAGATGAGACAAGATTACTGGACCTGAATATGCCAGCAGGGATCGCATGGGAGAGGACAAGAGAACCGGACCCTGATCAGAGTGACTTAATGCTGCATTCCAAGACATAGGAATCAAAGCCTTCCTAAATAGGAACCATACTTCAGAGGGAATCCGATTTAAGTCCTCAGTTGGAGGTATACGAGGGGTAGAGAGACTGGAGCAGGCATCTCATAATAGTGAATAACCATAAATGCTCAATGGCCACTGGAAGGAAGCAGCTGTTAGAAACACCTGAGAATAGACTATGGCCCAGATGTCTCTACTGTCCCAGCGTCTGCAATCACTGAAGGAGACAGGGGTAAGTTTCCGCTGGAGCACGTGGAGATGTTTATACTTTTTATACATAACTTTACTCAGGAGACTGCATCAGCATCTTTCCCCAAAAGTCTGGAAGGTGTTGAGCTAAGACACTGTAGATGGACACTTGAATCAATCAAAGAGACAAACAATAACGTGAACTTCAGGTTCTCAACCACAGAAAGAGGATCACAACACACGGAAACCACTAAATAGTCCTGCCTGAGACCTGGACTGCACTCCCTAGTTTTAGTAATATAAGTTCAAAATCATATACTTCCAAAGGCTAAAAGTCACTATATTTCACAAAATGTGTAGGCATTTTTTGTTTTCTTCCACCCTATTTCCAAAATTAATTGCAACAAAATTATACCTACACCAAGTTTTTAAGGGAATTAATATGTCCTGGTATCTCGACAGATTTTCTCATAAGTTTTCCTCTAGTTCTATTATACAGTAAAAGTTCACGATCCTTAAATGCTAAGACGATTGTACTGGACGCTGTAAACAGTATCAAATCTCAAATATAGCTGGCTGCCCTTGGTACTTTCCTACTTCCTATTCATATAATGATACATTCATAAGGCACATCTTGGGGCAGAAAAAATTATGGCTTCTTTTAGTACAAAGAATCTATTCATTGCTTCTTCTTTTATAAAGCTGGATTCACTTTCTAAAGAACATCCAGAGATTACATCCAATTGACCATGAGCATTTTAATAATTAATGTCTTATTTGCTCAGAGAAAAATGCTTTTGGCCAAAGGCAATGGCAAGAGTTATAGGACAAAGTTGATAAATGAATCAATAAAGTTAGAAATAGAAAAATAAAAGAATACTGAGTTTCTACATATAAAAAGGCTACATTCCAAAGTTAACTGCAAGAAATATTTGGGCAAGCAAGAAGTGAAAGATGTACAAGAAAAAAAGACAATTACATTTAAGAGAAATAATAGAATGAATCAGAAAATTTTCTAAGTGAAAAAGTCAATTGCAACTCTCAAAAAACCAAAAACTGGTGTATTTATTTTTTCAAAAAAGTTAGTACTCTTCAATTACTATGAGACTTCTTACAAGTAATTATATTCTTTAGGTTCAACTTTAATTTTCCTATCTGTAAAATGGGGACATCAAAACCTTTCCAGACTACTTTTAAGACCTGTGAAAATTGAAAAATTAAAATACACAGGGAGGCAGCTAGAATGACCCCATGCAGCAATGGATTAGAATCGGAGACATCAGTATGAATGTATGTTTAGCTTAATATAGATACAGATACTTACACATAGAAATATTTATAGGTACATGGGTTAGTGTATACAAAAATATTTACTTGTTCTGTCAGCTGAAAGGGCCTGGAAGCAATGAAACCCCAGGAGCAATGAGCACACCTACCACCTGGTTTCTAATAGTCATTCTTCAAAAAATAAGGAATCTGGGCTCCTTGGATAAATGACTGATTCTAAGACTTAAGTAGGAAAATGTAAATGAGACTAGGATATCTTATTATGTCAGAAAATAAGGAAGTGCTTTAAAAAAAAGAAAAAGAAAGAAAGAAAATCACAATGATAGTGTTGTGCCAAATGGACCCAGGAGTCAATTCAAAGAGCTTCCAATGGCCAGAGCTGGAACAATCTGAGCAATGAAAAAAAAGTACTGGGTCATAGTCAAAGGACTGAATAAATATCCATGAGTCTGTACTGATACAAAAAAGTAAATGTTTAGATAAATAAATAAGAGAGAAAAGACAAGTCTCAGAATTTCAAATAATTTATGTAGATACTCTCCCCTCATGGAGGTGGAGTCCTACTGCCTGCTCCGGAAGTGTGCACTACAGACAGTGACTTCACTCCTAAGAGCACAGTTTGAAAGGAGGAAAAGCCTGTACAGCAGAGAAACCTAACATTACGTCAGCCAGATGATCAACTTCAACACCAACAGCGATGTCGAGCTGACACATACCCTTGGGTTGATGTGATGAAAACAGTATTTTACCTCTGTCATATTCCTCTCCAAAAAAAAAATCACATAACCCCAGTCTAATCATGAGAAAAACATCAGTCAAATACCAATCAAGGGATATTCTGCAAAATACCTGAACAGTACTCTTCAGAACTGTCAAGGTCATCAAAAACAAGGAAAGTTTGATAAACTGCCACAGCCAAAAGCATCCTAAAGAGGCAAAACAGGTAAATGTAATGAGGTAACATGAGTGGGATCCTGGAATCAAAAAAAAAAGGACGTTAGGTAAAAACTAACGAAATCTGAGTAAAGTATGAACTCTAGTTGATAATAATGCATCAGTATTGGTTCATTAATTGTAAAGGACGTATCATATTAATGTAAGATGTTAATAATAGAGGAAACTAGGTGGAGGGTATTAGGAACCCTCTATACTGTCTTCACAGTCTTTCTGCAATTTAAAACTTCTAAAATAAAAATGTATCTTTAAAATTAAAGCAAAATGTAAGACACTATGATTACATTTTTAGAGGTTCCTTCTAACTCTAATTTTAGACTTTATTCCTATAGAAATATGACTTTATTTATATATTGAGTTCATGGGTAACTATGATTATTCTTGGATTTCTCTCTCCTATTTCATTCCTAGCTCTCTTTTTCCCAACCTGCACTTGTTTTAATTCCTTTTCTGATTCTTCTTAGAAATCTCAAGACACTTTTGTAATTCTATTCTTTTTTTTCCCAAAGTCATTTTTCAACTTTATTTGTTCTGCTTCTCAGCATTCTGATCCTAGTTTGGGTACCTACATTACTTAGGACCATAGTCAAAGAAAATCATCTCTTATTATTTGCTTGCCCTCCACCCTCACACTCAATGTCTAACACATAAGTTGATCATCTTTCTGTCTCACTGCTTCTCTTTTCTGCCCTCCTAATATTGTAAAGAACATCATTTTCCATCGCTCTTTAGTCATTGGGCTTACATTTTCATAACCACCAGTGACTCCTTTCTTTCCCCCGTCTCAGGCAATTGCCAAACACTGTCATTGTTGCCTTTTCACTGTTTCTTGAGTCAGAACCTTTCTTTCCATTGTAATGCCAACACTCCTTCAGTTACAAACTTGGGTTATTACAATATCTTCTCATATCCATCCCAGGACTGTTCAAAGTGTGGTTCACAGGCAATCTTTATCAGAATCACCTTAGAGCAGGTTAAATGTGAAGTCTCCTGAGCCCCTCCCAGACCTGTTAAATCTGCATCCCTGGGGGCTTGTTTGGGAATTCACATTTTAAATAAACCAACACCGCCCGCAGATAATTATGCCACATATTAAAGCTTGAGAGTCACAGATTGAGCCAGTGGTTCTCATTTTTGGCTCTTGATTTCAATCACCTAAGAACCCTTTTTCAAAATACTGATGACCATGCCTGTCCTCCAGAGATTGTGATTTAACTGGTCTGGAGTGGAACCTGAGCATCAGTTTTGTTTTGCTTTCAATTCCATGAGTTATTCTAATGTGCATCCAGGAAGAGAACCACTGGAGTAGATGACTCTTGAGGTTCCATTAGTCCTCAAGTTCTGCCACCTTAACTCTCCTTAAGTAGGAACCTTCAAGACAAAAGTTTAGGAGGAGCTCATCTCACCAGAATAACATTTACATACTTGTATTTTTTATCTAATGCTGCATAACAATTTACCCAACAACTTAGAAATTTAGAACAAAAAGCATTTACTATCTCATGGGTTCCATGGATCGGGAAGCTCGGCTGGGTGACTCTGGCTCTGGGTCTCTCACACTACAATCAAGATGTTGGCCAGGAATGAAGTCAACTCAAGGATCAATGGGAGAGGTTCAGTATTGGTTCATGAATTGTATCGTGTTCCCAGATCACTCACATGCCTAACAGCAGGTCTCAGATGTACTTCCAAGCTCACTAGCTTTGGGCAGGCCAAGGTCCTTGCTGGCTATTGATCAGAGACATCTGTTCCTTGCTACATGGGCCCCTCCACAGGGCTACTCACTACGTGGTAGCTTGCTTCCCTTAGAGTGAGGACTCAGAGAGAAAGTGGAAGTCACAGTCTTTCTGGAACCTCATCCCAGAAGTAACCTCCCACCACTCTGCCATATTCTATCCATTAGAATTGAGTCTAGATTCAGCTCATACACAAAATGGTATGATACCCAAAGGCAGGGATCACTGGGGGCTATCTTAGAGGCTGCCTACCACAATACCCTGTATTAGTTAGATATCACTAGCTGCTGTATTAGCAAATCTCAGGCTCTTAAAAATAATACATGTCTATTTTTCACTCACTTCAGTTGAAAATGGGTGTTGCTAGTTGCTAGGCAGCATTCCTCCAAACATGATTCAGGGACTGTGGGAGTCACAGAGGTGTCATCCCCCAGGTCTCCCTCTGGAGAAAACCCGCCATGTGAAGCGTATTAAGCTGAGAGCCTCTATTTGCTGCACCTCTGGGATCTGCCACAGCTTTCAAACGGAGACCATGCTTTCCTGGGAATGCTACCTCCAATGACTGAGCACAGCAGAGGTTCTAGAACCAAACCCTTCCACCTGGCACAGGACCCTCCAAGGGGCAATCTTTGCTCTAGGGCTCCCCTCACAGAGATTTTCTCAGAGCTGTGCTTCAGCCCCAGGCTCTTCCTACCAAACCCCCTTTTCCTTCCTCTTCCCTTTCTTAGGTTTCCAACCAGAATGATGGTCTGAAGTTTCTGCCTGCATACCCCTCCTCACCCTCCCCTGCATCCTTCACAAGCATCTTCTTCAATAAATCTCCCACACTTCTAATTCTATCCTGGCATCTGTTTCCTGGAGGACCTGAAATGACACAAGTGGTACTAGGATTAGCCCAAGAAAGAACAGTAATATGGGCTTTGAGACTGGTCCATTCCACTGGGACATTTCCCCAGGTTACCACCAGTGACATCCTCAGAAATTGGGCCACTACCTGATGTCAAGGACTATATATGTGTGCCCCCCATCCCACTTGGGTTTAGGTCCTCCTTGCCAGCTGGGGGGCTAAAATGAAGTATGAAGCTCTTCTTGCCCAGTCCTCCTTCCAGAACTCTCTCCCTTCATGGGAGTCACACCTGCATCACCATCTGAAGGCTCTCCCTGCCTTTTCATGCTCCCTGTCCTTCATCCCTCACAAGAACTTTCCCCAATAATTCTAATCCCTTCTTGGCAACTGATTCCTGAAAGACTTGGAACTGACACAGAACCTAAGCTTCTTCCATTTCATGGGTCTGTCATCTACTGATTGTTGGCTTCTAAGGTCACTGTACTCATCTACCTCTAACCAAAAAAGAATGAATATGAAGGCTCACAAGGGGAGATTTTTACTGGCCACGTATGAAAGTGATACACATTGTTCCCACTCATATTCAGTGAACTGTTACACATGCCCATGTGTAACCCCCAGGGAGACTAGGAAATGTAGTTTAGCATCCATGCAAGAAGATAAGGCTATGGATTTGATGATCAACTGTGTCAAAGGATAAAACTAGCGCACAAAATCTAAAACTAAAAGGCTGAGTTTATTACTACTTAACCAAGGAAGAGCTAAACAGATCAGGATCGTCTCACTGAATAAAAAATCTGCTGATCTTGTGTTGAAGACAGAGGCAGGAGTGAGATGAGGTCAGCCTCAGAAGCACGTGCCGCCTTGGTCTGCAGAAGCATGTTTGGCATGGGTTACGAAGGCCAAAGAAGGTCACTGTCAGCCTTAGAAATGTGTTTTGTGTTGATTAGAGCCACAGCGGAAAATTGATGTTAGCCCCGGAATCACATCTACTGAAGTGAGCCCAGCATCATCTGACCAAGTGTGAGGTTGTCACAGACTGGCCGGCTTTCTGATGTGTACTCACCAGAGCAAGGTGCCAAGACAAGATAGGGTTAAATTCGGTTTTGGCGCTTAGTTGTTACCAATGCAGTTTTAGCACTGCAATGGACTAATTAAACAGATTTAAAAGTAGATACAATGCTCATTAGTTACCATCAGGATAAAACTATTGGTCTTTTCAAGAGAGTATAAACTTTATAAATTCTTGATTTCCCCTTTGGGTCCTTCCTCAGCCAAAGCTGTGGAGGAGACCATCATGTGTTGTCCACACCCTCACCACTGCTGTTGAATTTCCTAAAGACCAACTTTTGTTTGCAGAGACCTGATGTTTAGTCTTCGAGCGAGCAGTACCACCTTGTTTTGGTTTTGTCCTTGAATTTGTCTCAAACTTCTTGGTTCTCAAGCCTTTTAAACTCAAAAAATACTTAGGACCCCAAAGACCTTTTGCTTATGTGGATTATATCCATTGATAATTTACTGTATTACAAATTAAAACTGAGCAATTTTGTAAATATTTACTTACTTATTGATTTAAAATAACAGGAAAAAATCTATTACATGTTAGCAGAAATAATACACTTTGATGAACGTAACTATTTTGCAAAATGAAACAATTAGGGAGAAGAGTGGCATTGGTTTTCACTTTTGCAAACTCTTTAATGACTGGCTTAATAGAAGATATTGGATTCTAATGTCTGTGTCTGCACTCAATCTTTGGCAATGTGCTGTTTTGATTAGAGTATACAAAGAAAATCTGGTCTCCCACAAAAACCTGTAAAGAGGAGAAATATTATAATAGTCTTTTCATGTATCTGTGGATTTTGTTTCTTGGTATTACATCAAACTTAACAAGTGATAGTTTCCTAAAGGTTAATTGCAAAGTGGAATCTGACATCATATCAATGAACTTTTCATATTCTGCTACATTAAAACTCACTGATCTATCCTGAAGTTGAATGGATGTTTTATCTATACATGATTTTGTCATTTCATGCTTTGGTAATTTGGAAAATATGAGCTCACTGAGCAATAGAGATATTACAAATGTTAGGGCATTTAATCATGTAATGTCAAAAAATTACTTTTATTAATATCTTCACTGATCCCATCAGAAAAGTTTTTAAGTACTGGGAAGCTAGCAACCTCGTGATGATAGATACAAGTTCTCCAAAATTCCAATTTTTGCTTGAAAACTCAAACTTTATCACTGAAAGCAAAATTTGTTAGATGTTTTCATTCTGATAAGGTCCTTTCTAGTGAGAATTAAGGGTGGTCTTTTTCTGATATATTTTCTAGGACACCAAACTATGCAGTCTTAGCTTATGCAGGGGCTGCTTAAGTGACTGATAAGAAGAGTCAGCTTCCAGCTGTTGACAATAGGACTGAGAATTACCATATGACCTACTAATCCTGCTCCTGGGCATATATCCAGAAGGAACCCTACTTCAAAAACACACCTGCACCCCAATGTTCACAGCAGCACTGTTTACAATAGCTAAGACATGGTAACAGCCTAAATGTCCATCAACAGATGACTGGATAAAGAAGATGTGGTATATTTATACAATGGAATACTATACAGCCATAAAAAATAACAACATAATGCCATGTGCAGCAACATGGATGTCCCTGGAGAATGTCATTCTAAGTGAATTAAGCCAGAAGGAGAAAGAAAAATTATCTTATGAGATCGCTTATATGTGGAATCTTAAAAAAAAAAAAAAGAACATAAATACAAAACAGAAACAGACTCATAGACATAGAATACAAACTTGTGGTTGCCAAGGCGGAGAGGAGTGGGAAGGGACAGACTGGGAGTTCAAAATTTGTAGATACTGACAGGCATATGTAGAATAGATAAACAAGATTATACTGTATAGCACAGAGAAATATTTACAAGATCTTGTGGTAGCTCACAGCAAAAAAGAATGTGACAATGAATATATGTACGTTCACAAATAACTAAAAAATTGTGCTCTGCACTGGAAATTGACACAACATTGTAAACTGACTATAACTCAATAAAAAAAAAGTTAAAAAAAAAGAGAGAGAGAATATTTTCCTTTATTTGACTTGATCAGCTTGGAATCAACCATGGATATTCCTAGGTACATAAGTCTGTCCGTGTCTGAGAGGGAAGAGTTCATGGTAGAGGTTTAGATCATGGCAATTCAAACATGTCTCACAGTTTAGCTTAGTTAAGCTTAATATTTCACTTGTTATTTTCATATTTTAGAGGGTCTGAAGGTGATGAGGACAGGGAAGATTTGAATAAAGGGCAAAGCCTTGAATAATTCACACACAAAAAATTCCAGTAAAACATGACCTCCTATCACTGGATAGATAAATTGGAATGCTTCAAATATATATATATATATATATATATATATATATATATATATAATAATCTAACTTCAAATATATATATAATTCTAACTGTTTTAACCATAATGAATGTGGTGACTTTTCAATAAGGAATACTTTTACCCATCCAGAAAATAAACTATTACCAGTACATATCCATAAGCCACAGAAGTAGAAAATTGTGTACAATCAGTTTGAGGATGGTCAAAGGGTCTCTAAAGCATGGATTCAGTCCACATCTTGCTTTTACAATTTTCTTAAAATAAGTTAGGAACAGATAAAGCATAAATTGACCACATTATCTGCTATTCTAGAAAATTTCCCCCATCAGTGTCTATTTAATGATGCAGCCAATTTGCCTCTATTGTGATTTGTTTCATGGAGGAGTTTGGCACATGGCCATTTAAGGTTATCTGATACTACCAGAAGTCATCTTAGCTTCACCAGATACCATATCCTTGTAAATCTCACAACCTAATTGTTCCCATTGTTTCTATTCAGGATTGAGGGCAAATTTTGCACTTCTCTGATGGAGTGTCTAATGTCTCCATGGATTACCTTTCTGTTCTATAAGTCTTTGTGTAAGTAGTTTTGCCTATTTGCCAGGATGATCTGCTAATGCATTTCCTCCAGCTCTTATGCCATCTCTCTTGCTGTGGACCTCTACCTTTCTGACAGCAATCTGCTTGGAGAGAAAACTTTTTTGTTTCAATAGCATTGCACAAACACTACTCCAGCAGCACATCAAGTTATTGGTACATATTTTTACTTTTTTTTACATTTTTTATTGATTTATAATCATTTTACAATGTTGTGTCAAATTCCAGTGTAGAGCACAATTTTTCAGTTATACATAAACATATATATATTCATTGTCACATTTTTTTCTCTGTGAACTACCATAAGATCTTGTATGTATTTCCCTGTGTTATACACTATAATCTTGTTTATCTATTCTACAATTTTGAAATCCCAGTCTATTTTTACTTTCTTATTACTCATTTAACACGCTCTGGAGAGGACCACAACTTCAGCCATTTGAGCCAATTTAGCTTCAGGTAAGGGACTGAATTTAACAAGAGTCTAGAATAGTTAGTGCATACTTAATCTTGTATTAGCTCCTTTTTATTTTAAGGTAAGATCCATTCATAAGTCAAATTAGGTCAAATTTGTCACTGGAGTGTCCAAAAGATCAATTTTCGATATGGACACTTCTCCAACTACAGAAACATAAACATGCAACTTTCCTTCATTGGCTAAGGTTGACTGAGATACTGTATAGCAATAGGAAAAGGAGAATGTAACAATATTTTATACATAGTTTCCTAGCAGAAAATGAATGTTGCAATTAGTGATAGGGATTGTACCATTGGATTTGAACATGATCTTACTCCAAGATCTGAAAACGGTTTGATTACTTTACCCAAGGTTACAATTGTTCTGAGGCAAGAAAGATAAGCCTTGGCTAAGAGATCAAGGAACATGCCGTAACAGAAAATGAGGATTTTCTGTATGTTGAGCTTTTACCCCTAGAGTTTAGCTTAACATTCCCATACATATAAAAAGAAAGGTTTATGATAATATGAGAAAAAATCAATCTGGGCTCTGAGCTTTGTTCAATTTTCTGCCTATGTTGTGGAGTTTTTGGCCCATAGGAATTCTGAGGCCACAGTTCATTCTTCAATTATTTATCAAATAATAATGTGTATATTCTACTGTCTAAATCACCTATAATAATCACGTGCAGGAGAATTTTAAGAGACTTCTCAAAATAAGCCTTTATCAGTACATTGTGTCTGTCACTTGTATATACAAAGCAGATGTTTTATGTTTTATTAAATTTGCAGTGATTGTATCACCAAGGAGAAATTAGTATTCTTCTGATTATGACCCCAAAATTCATACTGGGACATGGGATAGGCCTCAGGATTATTAGAAATTCCTACTACTTAAATGGCTTTAGTAAACCAAGGCAAATAAAGTTTATGTCCTCTCTAGCCTTCTACAATTTACTATATACCTTTAAGTTTGCTTTTTACAATTTAGTTTGTATTCTGGTACAACATGATATTTCACTTAAATACAAAACTACTCAGTTAGCATCTAAAATATATAAAGAACTCATACAACTCAACAACAACAAAAAACCTAGATTTTAAAATGGGCAGGGGAGCTGAATAGGCACTTTTCCAAAGAAGACACACAGTTTACAGTAGCCAAGACATGGAAGCAACCTAAATATCCATCGACAGATGACTGGATAAAAAAGATGGATAAAAACAATGGAATACTTCTCTGCCATAAAAAATAATAAACTAATGCCATTTGCAACAACATGGATGGTCCTAGAAATTATCACACTAAGTAAAGTAAGTCACACAGAGTAAGACAAATAACATATGATATCACTTATATGTGGAATCTAAAAAAAGTGACACAAATTAACTTATTTACATAACAGAAACAGACTCACAGGCATAGAAAACAAACTTACGGTTACCAAAGGGGAAAGGAGGGAGAGGGATAAATTGGGAGTTTGGGATTAGCAGAGACAAACTACTATACACAGAACAGGTAAACAACAAGGTCCTACTGTACAGCACAGGGAACTATATTCTAATAGCTTGTAATAACCTATAATGAAAAAATATATAGATATGTATAACTGAATCACTATGCTGTACACCAGAAACTAACACAACATTGTAAATCAACTATACTGCAATTTAAAAAAAAAGACATACAGATGCCAGCAGGCAAATGAAAATATGCTCAACATCACTAATTCATTATTAGGGAAATGTAAATCAAAACCGCAGT
Organism: Camelus ferus; assembly: GCF_009834535.1. Classification (NCBI taxonomy): domain Eukaryota; kingdom Metazoa; phylum Chordata; class Mammalia; order Artiodactyla; family Camelidae; genus Camelus; species Camelus ferus. Next base: position 10,514,306 of record NC_045706.1, read on the forward strand.
GCAATGTCACCTTACGCCCATTAGAATGGCTATTACTGAAAATGCAAGAAATATCCAGTGGTGGAGACGTAAAGAAAAGGGAACCCTTATACACTGTTAGAGGGAATGTAAATTAGTGCAGCCACAATGGAAAACAGCATGAAGATTCCTCAAAAAATTAAGACTAGAACTACCACATGACCCAGCTATTCCACTTTGGTGTATTTATCTGAAGAATATGAAAATACTAGCTCAAAAAGATGCATGCATTCCTATGTTCATCACAGCATTATTTACAACAGCCAAGATATGGAAACAACCTAGAGGCCTACTGATGGATGAATAGATAAGAAAATGTGGTGTATATATATATATGTGTATAAACATACACATACACACACACAATGGAATACTACTCAGCATAAAAAAAGATGAAATCTTGCCATTTGCAACAACACAGATGCACCTTGAGAATTTATGCTAAGTGAAGTAAGTCAGACAGAGATTGACAAATACGAATGATTTCACTCATATGTTGAATATAAATAAATAAACAAATAAATAAATAACCAGACCAAACAAAAACAAACCATAGATACAGAAAACATAGCAGTGTTTACCAGAGGGGAAGGGGGTTGCAGGGTTGGGGGAAATGGGTAAATGGTGTCAACTTTATGATGACAGCTGGAAACTAAACTTGGTGGTGAGCATGCTGCACTGTATACAGAAATCAAAATATAATGTTGTACATATGAAACTTACATGTTATATGTCAATGTTACCTCAACTTGAAAAAAAAAAAAACTATTCTCCTTCTTTTGTACTTCCTGCCAGTCAATCTGCAGGTCCTCTTACTTCTCAGACAACTTTAACATCTCCCTCTGGGGAACTGAATGCTCTGAGGCAGTGGGATCCAGGACAGATACAGTCAGCAGTAACTATATGAATAAGAAAGCTGGTTTTTTTCTTTATATCTTTAGACAATTCCCCCTGGAAGTTTAGAGGAATGAGAGGAAATTTGGGGGTGCTAATGTTTCACTTGGATGACAACACGTTCGAGCTTCTGTTTCTTTGCTAATATGGATCATTGGTCCTTCTAATGGCCCCTCAGCTTGCAAATATCTACAGGTATCTTTATTCATAGACCTTTGGTCCTGTTTTTGTCCTTATATCAAAAGTCAATTGTATTACCTGGAGACCCAGAAATTTGTTTTCATTTCTAGCTTATTCACTCTCTGTATCTTTTAAATTGGCAATTTTCCATTCCAATTTATTTATTTATGACTAAATCCTCCATTTCACTCTATTTCACGTCTAAACCCACTTACAAAAAGAGAAAACAGGGCTCCCTTTACTTGAGCTGCTGGTCCAGCCAGAACACTGCTTAAAAGTTTCCTAGGGTCTATTTCCTAAGTCTCCTATTGATTCATCTTCATTTTGTCTGCAATTTTGAATCTTCGTCCAATCTTCTCTTTGGGAAAGACTTCTGCAATGTGCCTAATGGAATACACTGTCTATTTTTCTTGCCCTCTCAAGGTGATTATTCAATTATGGACCACTGGGCTATTTAAATTCTCTCTTTGCCTTTCCCATCCTGTGCTTTTAACCATTTTTCCCCATCTGAAGGGGCTAACAATCAAATGAACTAGTTGGTACAGATTTCATAGTCCAAAACAAAAAACATCTAATAAAATCTCAAATTCTGCAGTAAATTTCTGTCCATCTCACTGCGGTCCAAAATCTTTTAATTATTGCCCTTAGCTCAACTCTAGACCATGATTTAAATTCAGCTGCTATCCATCAGTCTTTTTCTCTAGCCGTTTTATAATGTGATAAAACGTGCATGTTCTTTCCTTGAGAAAACTGAAGAAAGGGTAACTCACTCAGGAGATTAGAGGAAGGAACAGAGGATGAGAAGGACTGTAAAGTGGACGGCGAAGAAAACACAGAGACGAGGGTTGCAAGGAGAGTAGTTCAACATGGTTTGAACATAATGAACAAGAGCTTTTTGGAGAGAGAATAAGGCTTGGAGTCAGCCTTTTGTTCTGTGGGCTCCTGGGCTTATCAATTTTAAAGAAACTGACATTGAACCTTTGGATATTACTATCTCCTAATTTTTCTAGAGTCATTGTTAAATGTAATAATTTTGACATGTCAAAAGTTTCCCCAAATGGGCAATGTTATTCTAAATCGAAATATGCTTGCCATTTACCAAGATAAGGGCAAAAGTTAAGATTACAGAGCAACTTCACGTAGGAAATGGTTCTTGAGGAGAATAAAATGTTGACAGAGAACAACGGAAAGAGATCTTGCAAGAGATCACGCTGTAGACTATCAGATAATTGTAGACTCCAGAACATGAACAAAACAATCTCCATTTGACTTGACAGTGTCTTTACGAAGATTTTGAAGGAGATCCAAGGCAAGTTTAACTAGTCACCATTGCACGAACTGGCCACCAATCAAAGAGATCTCCAGTCATTTATCTTCAAGGTTGGCGTGGATTGGAGAGGAAACCTGCACCTACACCCATTCTCTGTGGAGCACTTCTTCATGTATTCAACAGGCACAAGACAACCAAGGAAGCAACAAAAACACACTAGACATTACTGTACAAAGAGTCAAATAATTGCAAAAGCAAAGCAATCAGTGTTAGAATAAGCAGGTGAATGGCAAAAATATTTACCAAATAGTGCGACTACAAACCAAAACCTCTAATGATGGTATAAATATACTTAGTCCGACTTTTTAAAACAAATTATGTGCCTACAAGCCAAAAGGTCTAATTTTCTTAAAATAATTTTCTTAAATAAATCTTAAGATACAAATCATAGAACATTAGAATTAAAACAGCAGCAAAAGTCACTGAAATTAGTCAGAGATTGTTTGGTTACAAACCCTGGGATGATAAAATAAATTTAGCAATAAGAACAGTAAAACTTGTTAGAGTCCAAATCACTGTAGAGACAGACTTACTGGCAGCAAATGCAAATGGCAAATAAAATTTGTACACAAGCGGCCCAAGAAGCATGTCATAGGCCCAAGGAACCCACAGAATGCTGCCAAGTGAGGGTCTTCAAAATTGTTTTAGTGGGACCTGTCAAAGGATGTGAAGCGATGAGACCCATCATTTAAAATCTGAATCCAAAATGCTGAATTTGTTACCTACTTAAGTAAGGGGGAGTTATGCTGGTCACCTGTGACTTCCTTGAGCAAAGCTAACTGCTGATCTTCTACAAGGTTTTGGGGAAGAGGCAGGAATGGGAAGATGTCAGCCTTAGAAACGTTTTTTGTCCTAGTTGCAGATGCTGGAGTGGACTGACACCAGTTTAAGAAGTGTGCTCACTGGAGTGAGTCCTCTGTGAACTGACTAACCTTCATTGCATAGGACCGTCACTGACGGGTTGGCTTTCAGAGATGTGCTCACTGAGGCAAGTTGTTGTTGACTGATCTAAAGCCAGTTCTGGTGTTTACTGGTTACTGTGGCTATAAAATCATCCATCTTTTCCCAAGAGTGTGAGGACTTTTCATTCTCAGACTCTGCCACAAGCTCTTGATTAGATTCACAAAGAATTAAAGGGAAATAATATTATTAACCACAAATAGATTACACCTTCTTTCTCCTTGTCTCTGTGACTGGCCACTATTTCCAAAGGAAATGAAATAGACCCAGCCAGGCTTGCTTTCCTTAGAACCACGCTGCTTGCTTTACTGCTTCCTGTCATCTCCAGATGACTTCAGATTGCTCAACAACTTCTTTCTGCTTTTTATGTGGTCCCATGCACAACCGATGATGAAATAGGTAGTTTTTGTTTTCCAGAGTCAACCTTCTGTTTCCCTTTTTCAGAAGGAAAAGGACATTTTTAGGCCTCTTGGACTCCTGCTGCTCTTTTTGGCTTCTTCTAAGTACTTGCTAGTGCCTCTGCATGTCAGAGCCAAGTCAATGAATATACAAGTCAACCAATTCCACTAACGTGGACATGCCCAACTTTTCAAAATGAGGACTTGCTGGACGGGACATATTCAGGCACAATAACTAAAAATGCACAGCTACATGTTTCCACGGCCAAGGGAGTTGTAGAGACATTAAGTACTACAAGAGTTCGGAGGTAAAAGTGATACCGTGCCCTAGGTGATTAAGGAAGGCTTCACAGAGGAGAGGGACTTGATCTGGTTCTAAAAAAATCCATTAGTATTTTAATAGGCAGAGAGGAGGAAGCATTAAACATGGATGACAGAGTACTCTAAAAAAATCAAGACAGAAATTTATTTGATATATTTAAAGATGATGTGGAGGGGTTCAGCTTCTAGGTACTATGTAAAAAGTCGTAAGAGACCATTACCCTTTGCCTAACAACCAAACAAGGTGGACAAGTTAGAAATGCACACTGAACTGAACTTTAACTCCAGTTAGCGACCAGCCGTTCAGAGGAGAAAAGAAACCCATGGCTGCTCTCCTCCCTGGCTGAGCCTTCCCTAAGGCTTGAAGCACGTGGCAAACGGAATCAAAGCTGCAAAAAGTCCAGACCTGACTCAGACCTGACTCCATCGTCCCACCCCAGCAGCCTGCGACAAAAAAGCACACGTCCTGTGCTGGAGGTCAATTTTGTCTGCTTCAGTCTCTGCAGTTCCCTTATACAAATACTTAGCGTACATCAAAAAAATTATAATATGCACAGTCACATGAAAAAAAGGCAACAGATGCAGACAGATGGGCCAGCTGTTGAAATTGTCAGACATGAACTTTAAAATAACTGTGAAACAAAGTGCAGAGGGTCCAGACAGACAACATACATTGTTAAGCTCTTCATCATCTTTTGCTAATTGTTTTTCTTCCCTTTAAGTCAGCTTCTTTATTTGTATATTTGAAGATTAATTTTAAAAAGCCAACATTTCTAACAAGCCAAGGAAATTTATGTGTGCTACATCTAAATTACCTTGGGATATAAATTAGATATTTTTACAAGTTTCAGATTAAAAACGTTTGGACGATAATGCATCTGTTTCTGAGTTCCTGTAATGAAACAAGGGTATGCCCAACCCATCATCTCTTTAGCTTCCATTTATAAGGAACTGATGGTTCATATCACATAAAGTAGCTCATAACTCTATTAATAACTCTTGTTAATTCCTTAAAAGATACAATGGCAGTCACATAGCCAGAAGTTACCACTCAAACCAGCTCTTAAACAGATAAGTATATTACTATATGCAAATGATTCCTCTGCTTCATTAATGACTAAAATGCAAAAAAAAAAAAAATGTTTTCTTTCGCTTGATTTTACTTTTTAATCAAGGATAAATTAGGGAGCAAGATGTTCAACCTCTGTCCTGGTTTTTAGAGAAGAAAATCATGACTCTGCAATAGTTAAATTCACTGAGTACACCAAGGCTTAATTAACTGGCACCATTAAGTGAGGACCACATTTTGCTTCATTAAACTCCAAACGTACTGATGGTAAGGTAATATTTCAGGCCTATGATTCTTATGTCTTCCTCACCTAAAGGCCTTTGGAAGTTTTTAACACATCAGCCCCATGCTGATCAATGAAATTGTTCTTTCAGAATTCACAAAGACAGGTTATTTTGCACTTTGCACACCATCTTTGCATCTACCATTCCTAAAAGGAATTCTTTATTCTTTATTCATCCTAAAAACAGTCTGATGAAAAGCGTGAAATAAACACCAAAATATTCAAAGCCTCTTCAAGAGACCAAACTAACCTCCGTAGTTTATGGATTACTGTATAGAAACAGTTTCCCCAATAATTTGATAATAATTGGAAGAAAGAAGAAAAATACTGAATATCTCAAAAAATAAATTAGCTCTCAAAATAATTAACAAAATCAAAATAATTTCGCCAACCACTCCCGGACTTACTAGTGTCATGAAATGTCTTTTATTTACTGTTCCTTTCTGTTTCATACCCTAAATCAGACCCCTCCTCTCATTCCCCTCCATCAGTGCATCCCCACCCCCCACCAGCAAACTGGGGCAGCCACTTGCTCAGAAAACACTTCCCCTCTGGCCGTACACACTCTCATTTTGATGGCTGCCATTGGGTGACCACCAGCATCCTGTCTTCGGGAAGGTAAGTCTCCAAACCATTTTCCCCTGCTGTCTGTCTCCCTGGGCTGCCGCTTGGTAAGAATATCATACGCTGAATGCAGTGACATAAACTTTTCTTTGGCTTTATGAAAACAGAAGCTTATGAGAATCCCAGAAGTGCTCTGAAATGACTTGGGGTGAATTGGGGGAGAAGGAAGGAGGGGGGCTGCAGAGAGACAGGAGACAGGGACTGGGTTACAGAGAGCCAGACAGCACAGGAGAATAATCTTCTCATTAAAATCAGAGCCCAAAAATATTTTGAAATCTAAATAATAGGATGTTATATTCTTAGGAAAAGAGACATTTACTTACATTTTTTTCCGTTTCAAGATGTTAACCTAGTGTCCGTATTATTCATGAAAATGACAATCATCATATGCTTTTAAGAGAGGGGTTAAGGTGCATTATCAGCTGCCAAACGTCAAATACTTCTTCCTCCTTCTCTCAATGGGCAACATACACCCACACTTTGTGTTTTATTCTATCCGAGAAAGAGAAGGGGAGGACACCACTCAGGAGCGTCCACACATGAACTGTCTAGGGCTGTCCTGAGTTCCACAAACCCTGAGGAACTAACTAAAATCTCCCTTTGTGCGCAGACGTGCGTCACTGAGGAAATGTTCCGCCTCCCATGCCCGCCGTGTCCGCCCCGCTCCTCCTGAGACCCATCAGGTTGCCCCAGAGCTTGCCAAAGAGTCCTCCTCACCCTTCACTTCCCTCCCCTCACTAGTAACCCCACAGCCATGACTGAGGGAGATTCTTTCTTGGTTCCAGACTTTCAAAGGAAGGATGTGACGTGTGGAGGGACAGAGTAAAGTAGAGAGAGCCTGAGTGTGGCTGACAACAGACCAGGCCTGTGGGTGGAGCCAGGGGCAGAATCTCCTACTTTCACACTGCTTTTTAGTTATGAATCTGGCGGGGCTGGCTGGAATTCAGAGTGCTGAGGATGGCTCTTATAAAATAAGGGCATTAGACCAGAGCCCCCCTCCAGCTGTTATATTTCAACATTCTAGAATGCTGTTCTCTCCATGCCTTAGCTCAGAGTTTGGCATTTTGTGCAGTGCCCCAGATTTAACAGATAAGAATACAGAACACCCAGCTGAATTAGACTTGCAGGTAAAGGACAATGATTTTTAGTATAAGTATGTCCCATGCAATATTTAGGATATACTTAGACTCAAAAATTATTGTTTATCTGAAAATTTAACAAGGAGTCCTATATCCTAAATGGCAACCCTAATTTAGGGGATAAATCATAAATAATTCTTAATTCAGGCCACCACTTACTGAGCACTGACTATGACTAGGACCTCAGATGTATAAGAATTATCTCATTTGATGCTAACAGCCTTATGAGGGAGGTGAAGGCAGAGGCGTCCAGTAGTGAGGTGCTGAGCTGGAGAGCAGGGATGCTAGGACAGAAGTCCAGGCCCGGCTGGCTGCTTGCTATTTATGGGTTATCATTCAGACATTACTGCAATATTAAAAACACATCAAATAGCTTTTGAACAATATGCACAGAACTCTGTCTTCGGGGAGAAAAATTGGGAATCAGAAGTGAGAGAGAGAATCACTTTTCATCACTTTCCCCTGTACCGTTTGGATATTTTTTTAACAATGTACATGTATAACCTACATAATTATTTTCATTTGAGTAAAATTAAGTCCCAAATGAAGATTGTTGCAATATACAATTCTGGTAAATAGACCTTGATCAATTTTAGTGCCTTATCAGTAATAGTGGTGATACCTATTATTATAAATATGTTGACTCTATTTCTTTTTGTTGGACGTCAATTCCTTCTTCAGAGCATCGTTCTCAGTTCCTCACAGACGGTTAATAAATACAGTCTCACCTTGCCATTCAAGGACCCTCACCAGTTAAATAAGGAGAAAATGCCCGTGGAGCCTGAGATGTAGGGTTTTCCATGAGCTCCACGGCCTGTGTTTCCCCCTGAGGCAGCAAGCAGGTCTTGGACGAGTAACTCACCCCAGGGGGTGCTCCAAGGCAAAAGCGCAAAACCTCTGCGCTGCATCCTGGGCCCACCGGGCGGAGCCTTTCATCTGACTCTACTGACTCGAGGGGGGTCTTATTAGTGGTTCCAAATGTCAGATGTCACATCCTCGCAGTCTTAATGGCCGTGGTACCCAAGGGATTCTGCTCTAAACTTTTAAGGAGGAAAAGATATTTTCATGAAAAAGAAACATTATAGTGACAAATTTTTCTCCTAAGCAGACTTCAACCCCCTCATTGCTAGTTATCTCAGACACACATTTCTGCAGTCAGAGACGAAATAATCACTTTTTTGAAAATTCTCTGCTTGCAACCCTTACCTCATAATTTTTGTGAAGCACCACTTTATTTCTTAAAAACCAGACTGTCAGCACTGCAAGGGGCAGCAGATAAAGGGAAATGAGCATTCTTTAAGGCATTGAGGTAGGCGTTCCTTAGCACACGGTCCGTGATGCGTTTGCAGGCACCGCATACAATTAGCCGCTGCTGTTCCTGACCGCACGACTGCAAGGGAGGCGGGCTCGCACAGCATCAGGTCATGCTCTAGGTGCTTGCAAACACCAGCCTCAGAGGAGGCACAACAGGCAAGCTTCCTCCAGGGTTAACTGATGAAAATTAAATCCCATTAATAAAATAGGGAGAATTCAGTGGCCACAAAAGCACCAGATGCAAAATGGCAGTGAGCTTTCCATGTATATTAGCATTTAGAATATAAAGTGTACAGGGAATAAACAGGGAGAAAGTTAGTGCCTTCTCCAGGGACAATGGAAATTGTGTGAAAAGCAGAGAAATATGGATCTGATTGCTCTCCGCTAGCATCCAGGCCAATCATCATGTCACAGGCACTACTCGGGTAACAGGAGACCTGACTTCTCTCCCAGCTCTGCCACCAACTCCCTGGGAAGTAACGAGACTGAATAGAGGAAAGGAACTTACGTTCATATGCAAAATCATGACCCTGACAGGTTCAGCCCTCCTCACCTGCTTTGTCGTTTTCACGCTCTTGCCATCACCCAACATATCACACGTTCACTTGTCACCTCTCTGTCTCCCACTGCACCGTTAAGCCCCAGGGGAAGAAAAGCTTTGTTTTATTTGCTTCCGAATCCCCAACTGCTAGCACACAGTAGGTCATCCATAAATACATGTTTAATGAATGAATTCATCCTTTCATTCATTCACTGATCAGGCACCTGGGGATTTTGCTGAGTGATTTGCATACAGCTAATGATTGGATAAATCAAATGTGTTATATCCATACAACAGAATATTACTCAGCCATAAAAAAGAATGACGTACTGATACGTGCCACAACACAGGTGAACCTTAAGAGTATTATGCAAAGTGAAAGAAGCCAGACACGAAAGGCCACATATTGATTAATTCCATTTAAATGAGCTGTCCAGAATAAGCACATTCAAAATGACAGAAAGTAGATTAGCTTAGCGGTTGCCAGGAGCTGGGCAGCTGAGGGGTTGGGAAGATGGGAGGTGATAGCTGAGGGATACAGGGCTTCTTTCTAGGCTGATGAAATGTTCTAAAATCAACTGTGGTGATGGTTGCAAACCTCTGTGAACAGACTAGAAATCACTGAATTTACATTTTAAATGGATGAACTGTATAATACGTGAATGACATATCAATAAAGCTGTTATAAAAATAATATGAAATCTGACCTCATCATCACACCAAAATCCCAGTCCTGCCTTTCTCTGTACCTCACCTCCCATTAAATTGCCTTTTCTAGGAAAAACATACTCATAGGAATGCTAATGACAACATACTTCTTCTGCCACCCTCCTGTTTTTCTAAATCAATCCTCATAAAGCATGAGATGACCCCTATATGGGGCTCACTGCTTCATGGAGTCCCTGTGTCCTCACACCAGCCCTCTCTCCTTGCCTGCAAGATGGGAGCTGGACTAACCTCTCCAGTGGAAAGATAAAGTGTTTGCACCTGACTGTCACAGAAGGCAATGTAGAATATAAGATTTAATACTCCTGGAACTCTAGAATGTCCTGGCCAGGGAAGGCTTATAATTTTAGCAAGCAGAAAGTTTAATTTGATTTTTAACCCACTTGCTGACAAAATGATGAGATGTTGTCAACTATCACATTCCAGTAAAGTTTTCCAAAGCAGTAAAATGAAGCCGCCTCATCTATTATTTTTCAAAATGCAGAGTGAGGCTTAAACTTCAACCCCTGCTAATGTTTCCTATTCTCTGCAGTCTTCAATCCCTCCGTAACATTTAAAAACATCTACCCAAGTTCCGAACAGTTTAGAGCAACAGCTTTGCAGCACCCCTTTTCCCTACTGTCCGAACATGGTCTACAGACACATGCCGCCTTGTCTCTCCCTGAGAGGACAGGACGAGGCCCCATCTGAGCCCCAAGCCCTCTGGACTCTCAGAGAGTGCCTCTGCATCAAAATGCAAAGAGCAGTGTGCTGACATCTCATTAAATGATAGCTCTGGGAGTCTCCTTGGAACTGAGAAGAAAGGAAGTGTTGCACAATGGAAACATAGATTTTATAACAAGATTATTCAGCTTTATTGACTTGCAGAAAGTCACAGTCTTTAGTACCAAAAGAAAAAAAAACTATTTCATTTTGTTATCCCTATTCTTGTAGGGGAAAAAAATCGCTTATTTCCTTTTTCCAAAGGCACTGAAAAACACTGAGAAAACATCAGCTCTGAAAGATTCCCACTGCTCACGTGGTAGGATCAAAACAAGGGATCAGGTCACACCTGTGACTGTGGGACTCCAGAAGGCAGTGACTGTGCCTTAGAGTAACCATCCCTGGGACCCACTGTGTGCTCAGCTCTGTGTTGGGCACTGGAGACCCCACACGCCAAGAACCCTGTCCTGCGCCATTCACGTTCATGTAGGTGCTAAGCTCTGGTTTATGATGTGTCTATGATGCAGCATGAGAGCAACATTTCTCACCCTCAGCACCACCGACACTTTGGGCTGGACCATTCTGTGTCGTGAGGGGCTGTCCCGGGGATGGAGGACGTCCAGCAGCATCCCGGGCCTCTACCCCCTAGGTAAACAGTAGCACCTTCCAGAGGACAAATGAGGGTCCATAAAAGTTGCTTCTGGCTGATGCAAAGACAGAACAGCAAAGAAAAGACTTTATTCTAAAGAGCCAAGGGAATGTCAGGAAATTTTAATAAGCTGCTGAGGGCAGCCAGGGGCAGGAGAGTCTTATTTGTCAAGTGCATCTAAGCGGTGCAAAGTCTGTTGACTGGGTTGGCCCGGCTTCCACTCGGTGTGAGTCAGGAGCCAGGAATGCAGGGTCTTCTCCTCTGGGTAGGAGCTTGGGCTAGGAAACTGTCACACTTTCCCTCTAACTGCAAGCTTGTATAACATGACCCCTTCCAAGCTGTCGTACTACTGCAGGACGGGAGGAACCAGGTTTAAGATGCACAACCATCTCTGTGTGAGTCAGAGGTGCTTTCAGAGGTGGGCACAGAAGGAGTGGAGTGGGCAGGCAGAACTTCGAAGAAGGCCACCCCATTCCCCACAGGTGCAGTGCCCAGGGCCTCACAGCACCTGAGCGCAGCGTGGCTCTCAGAGGAAGAAATCCCAAATGTTATGTTCAATTGTACATTCAGTGCCTTGAATCTTTTCTTCCCGACTTAAATGAAACGAACCGACAGAGGGGGATCTGGGCATTAATCTTCAACAAACAAGGGAAATGCACAAGGAGAGAGGTAAGTGCCTGCTCCCCCTTTCCCAGAACAGCCTCCCAAGGCCTGGGAGAGTGGCCCAACCAACTGTCCACGCACAAAGGCTTGCATTGTATTAGGAAGGTGGTTTAATTCATTCTTATGAACACACCAGAGATCCGCATCCCCGATCTCCAGGGTAGTAAAATGAGGTGGTGAATGATAACAGCCTAATTTAGCCAGCTCAGTGAACAAATAATCACTGCAAATGAAGCAGTCTCACCAGGTAATTAAATTAATTTGTCTCATAGACATGATTCACCAACACTTCACTGACAAAGTTGCCTTCCTATCTTGGATCTTCTTTGGATGGTGAAATTACTTCTCGGCTTCTTACACTCAGGTAGCCAGATAGTTTCTCCAGCGATTCACCATTCAGCAAATGTCACAGCTCGTAACATGTGTCAGGCTTGGGAAAAGGATGAAAATGACCCTGGCCCTTGTCCTCATGCAGTTGCAAGTCTAGCAAGTCTATATTAACTGCTACACATAAAATAGATAAACAAGGTTATACTGTACAGCACAGGGAACTACATTCAATACCTTGCAATGGCCTATAATGAAAAAGCATATGAAAAGCAATATATATATGAATCACCATGCTGCACACCAGGAATCAATACAACATTGTAAATCGACTATACTTCAATTTAAAAAAAAGAGAGAGAAAGGAGCGTAAGTTGGCCTGCTGGGGTCAGAATAATGAGAGGAGGTGACACCTGGGCTGGGGCTTGAAGGCTGGGCCCAGGCTTCTAGGTGGCTGGGAAGAAGGGAAGGGAAGGGCATCCTAGGTGGGAGGGAGGAGGAAGACACAGGAGATGTGCCTGGGCAAGCGAACGGTTAAGTGTGAATAGGGAGCAGATGGTAAAGTCATGTGAGAAGGAATTAGGCCTAATTTTTTGATATTCTATGGTCATCATAAAATTGAAAATATCTGAGTGATGCTGATATTCCTATGTTTTGTGCTTTACTTTCAACATCCTTCAGCAATTTAGATCACGTTTGTCAAGAAAAGCTACATTTCTAGCTTTCAAGAATATAACGTGAGATTCCTCTCCTAGGCTATTCGTAAACATCCCTTCCACCATGGTGCCTGGCAGCAGAAGAGACACACCCGGTGACAGACTAGAACCAGTCTGTACCGGCTCTGAAGAGCTGAATGTGCACTTTCCCAAGCTTTTCATTCAGTGACATCCCACTGATAGACTGAAATCAGCCTTAGGAGGAGTATTTACACAATGGAAATTTGCATAAGCATTTCTTTTAGAGAGAGCCAGTTGTTGAGCATTTACCAGAAAACCACTGGACATATCTCACTAAGACCAGTTCTTCCTTGAGAACTAAATGAGAATCAAGGAAGACTCAAAATCACAACCTGTATAATATCCCCTCTCAAGAGTTGAGGTCAGGGTGAAGAAAGGAAATTTCAACTTTTTTTGTGGCTTTAGTTTTGCTTTACCCCATTTAATAAAGCAGACTCCTTTCTGAAACACACGTCCTTCTTCTCTCCTTTCAAAATCCCATGTGAGGACGTGCTGGGGAGTCGTAGTGGAATCATATTCATTGATGGAGTCAGAGAATTCTCATTAGAGAAGAGTCTTCTAACCTGTCCCCCCAAAACAGAGTTTCCCCATAGCCTGAAATCCCCTGACTTGAGTTCAGTCTTTGGAAAATAATATTCTTTTCTTTTAAAACACAAATCCAAGGCTGGACGTTCACTAGCTGGACCTCTGCTGTGAAAGGGTTCAGCAGTTCATGCAAGATAATCTACTCCAGGGAATGAAGCAGTCTGGGACTCTGAGTTCTTGGGAGTAAGAGGGTCCGCTTGGAAAGGGTATGAAGAACTATAGATTAAATCTCCATCCTTTACCCTGTGGTACCAGTTCCACCAGGTCCAACGGGTGGGATGTGGAGACCATTTCAGTCCTATTCTTTCACACCTTCTCACTGACTCTTGGAATTTTCTGAGTTAAAATTGTAACCGTTTTAAAGTTGAGGAGTGGGAAGGAGAGAAGGATCAGGAATGAAGGTTATTTTTATAAGTTACAGTTTTCATATCATTACTATACAGCACATGTTCATAAAACCTCAAAGATCTAACTTATGTTAAGATCAGGAAAAAATAAGAAGAAAAAAAAGAACTCCTTTATTAATTATTGCTTTTTTTTTTTTCAGACCAGAGGCTCAAGAATAACATAGATTTCTCCATGGCCTGGAAAGAAAGGTACACTCAATTAACCACAAAACATGCCTCTCTGAAAAAGTCATTGCTGCTGATTGCCAGACCGACAATTACAAGACACAGTATTTTCCAGTGTGTGAGTCCCTGAGCATTTATGTCTGCTCACTGATGCTACTCTTATATCAAAGATCACTTTCACGAGATAAGGCACTCAATATCTTTTATCAAACTAATGATCACTTTTAAGTTATAGTATATTTTTGCAGCTGTGAAGAGCTATTTGGCCTGAAAATTCAGGATGGAAAGCATGCTGATCCAGGAAACAGACATTATGAACAACAGTATATAGTCAGCTAATGTGTCCTAAGATTTCAGAACAGTTGGTCTAACCTTCCTAGTCGACGAGGAGTAACTGATTCACTTTTCAGGGGAACATTAACCCAATTTGGACATGGAATGCCTGAAAAGTAATTCTCCAGTACATTAAACAGTCTCCTGGATCTACTAAAGCACACTTACTCACATTTAGGATATTATATCACCCACTTTTGTCACTGCAATATGCCAGCCAGATTTTTTTTTAATGACATTGTGAAAATGGAAATTATTTTTAAAGGGAAAAATCAGAAGTACCTCTCCAAAGGGGCCTTCCAACTCTCCTCATCACTTTCAATCTGGCTTCTCCCTCTGCCACCCCCTCTGCAACTCAACTCTCCAAGGATGGCCCTCCTCCCAGTTTCCAGTCCAGAAGCCCACTCTCCACATCATCTTCCTGAGTCTTTCAGCAGCATCTGAGAGAATTCACACACACACACACACACACACACACACACACACACACACACATGCACACACCCCTATGGAAAACTCCTCTTTTTCTAGCCTTCAAATTCTTGCTTCCTGCTGGCTGGCTTTCTACCTCTTTGCAGTCTTTTTGTCCTTCCTATTATTAATTCATTTTCCCTGCCCTGCTTTCTACAGGAAGACATGCCCGCAGTGGCTCTGACCATGACCTCTACCACTGTCTCTCTGAGCTCTTTCTCTGTCACTCCCTAGTTCACTCACCCAGCCTCACCTCTTCCCTAAAAACCCAATGACAGCTCTTCTCAATGTCCCTCCAGCCTTCAAACTTGATCTGTGCAAGCCCAGTTCATTGTCTTCCCTCCAAAAAGCATCTCCAGACTTCCCAATGTCTGCCTCACTATCCTCCCACACACAGAACCCAAGGGCCCACTTGGGCTTGGCTTCTCCCTTGAGATCCATTTCCCAGCACCCCTTTCATAGCAGGCCCCTGCTTTCCCTTCCCACTGCCCTTGCCCTAGTTCCTCTGGGCCACGTGAGCCCCAGCCTGCTCTGCTTTTCTTAACTGGTCTTCTTGTCATTCTCTCTAAGCCATCCCTGAGTAGCTGCATTTAAAATTAGAAGACCAACCAAAAGGGTAAGCCAGGATGGCTCCCTGGGTTATGTGAGGTTATTCAGGGCTGCAAAATACCCCTTCAGTGCCCTCCATTACCTACTGAATCAACTCTCCCCACCTCTTCCCGAGAACTGAAGAACCTCCAAAAGAAAGACACAATCTACCTTCCCAGTCTTGTCTTCTTCTACTTTAAAATTCTGTACCAGAATACATTATGAAATGGATTGTTCAGCCTCTGTCTACTTTTCCCTTAATGTGCCTCTGTGGGCTTTCCTTTGCACACGCTGTCCTCCATCTGGGCTGGTGCCACCACCACTGTCACCTCTGCCTCTTGAAAGTCCACACATCCTTCAAGGTTCAGTGCCAAGTGCTGTCATCCATGAAGCCACCCTGATCCTCCATCATGATGTGAGGGCCGCTTCCCTTGAACTTCATGTGCCATCATTTTCTTTGGACTAAAAGGTTCTGTTTTATTATCTTTCAGCCCCTCCTAGACAATAACCTCCTTGGACCTCCTTGTCTCCTGCAGTGTTTTCCTCGGGTTAAGTGTTCAATAAGCATTGTTCCATGGTCAAAGGGCTCTCTTGGACCAAAAGTTCATGGAAAAGTATCCAAAATGGAAATGAGCCTGTTAAGGGCTAGGCACGCCTTGGTCCAGCATAGAGTGGACGTAACACCTACTTCATACCCTGGTTTGTTCTGTCTCCATCAAGGAGTCAAGATACACTTTGTTCTTTGCCAACAGAGAGAGTGGTATCTCTACCCCTTCCTTCTGAGGGTGGGCTCTCTTCCTAATTTTTTTAAAAGCCTATTTTACAGCACAGTCAGACATTTGTTTTCTTCTGTTCCGAGCAGAATTTATCATTTATAGGCCAACGTTCCCTTTCCCTACTTTTGCAATACTCTTTTATTAATTTATGAATATATAATGTGTGTGTGCAAAGAGAGAGGAAGAAAAAGAAGAGTCTGAAAGAAAAGAGCATAGGAACTCTTCCAGAAGTTACAGACTTCTAGAAGTTATGACATAAGTTTCCTTTTCAGTAAGAAACACTGAGTTTTACAGATAAAAGGGAGAAGAAAACTTTGATAAGAAACCTTATTATGAGAATAAAGAAAGAATGATAAAGATTTCATCTGAATTTTAGTCAATTTCAGACACAGTTCCAGGTCTTTGTTTGTATCTCCTACTCATATTCATACACTCAAAAGAAGGGTTAGATTGGCCCCTCTACCCTCTGGCCAGACAGCTGTGTCCCCAGAAAGGCTGCGTCTGAGATCATCCAAGCTTTGGGAGAATGGTTTATCTGGTCAGACCCCTAGGCATGCCCCAAAGCCAAAGCTACTTCAAGGTCACTCAGATTCCACTAGCCCCATGGTCCCAAACTCTTTTCCCAAATAAAGAAAGGAAGGAAAATGGGACAGGAGAGAGCAAAGGGGAGGGAAAGAGAAGGAGGGGAGGGAGGGGAAGATTGGGAAGGAGGGGAAGATTGGGGAGGGGAGGAAGGGAGGGAGGGAGGAGGAAGGAAAGGAGAAAGAAGGAAGGGAGGAAGGAAGGAGAAAGAGAGAAAGGGAGGAAGGAAGGAAATAGGAACTTCATGGAGCCTACTCTCTGCAGGACTGATTCCCTACACCCACCTGGAATGTCCAAGTCTCTCTTATTTGTAACAAAGTCCTCCTGAGCCTCTAAGACCCAGCTCAAATACGACATTCCCTGAAGCCTTCCCTGACTTCAGACAGTTCCGTGCTGCCTCAGAACCACAAACATCTCTATCCTAGCACCTACCATTCTCACTGCAAGTTCAATGGGCTAAGGGGGAGGACTGGCTAGAAAACCTCCACAGCACTTCCAGCCCTCAAATCCTGTGAACCTGTGAGCCCCGAAGACTTCCAGATGATGTGAGCCAAAGTTGTAAACACTCCCCATCATGGTGTCCCCAGCCCTGAGATTGCTATCATCCTCTGAGATCACGGAGGAGCTTCGAAGGCCTGGGCCCGCAGGCCAGGCTGCGGGGCTTCTAAGAGTACAGCTTCGCTTCCAACGGGCTTTCCCATCGCTTGGAGGCAGCAAAGGAGAGGGGGGAACCACCTCAGTCCAGGCGGAGGCCACTCTAGAGAAAATGGTGTCGGTGGCTAAGGGGAACTGAGGGGCAGAGCTCATGTTGTTTTTCGCTGAGATGCCACCAGACAGAGCAGCAGGCAGAAGTGGTGGCCGGTGGCCTCGGTGGAAGTCCATCCTAGGCCCACTGTCACCTCTGGCCACTTCTCTGCCCACCCGTCAACCAGCGTCCTCTTACCGTCGTCCACCCGCCACCTCTGCGGGATCACCACTTACAGGGACTTCGCTGGTTTCCCTGCTGAGCCCCGCAGGCCCCCAGGCCCCCAGATCAGAGCATTAACAATTGTTCAGCAAAGAGCACAATTACTGTCCTGTCTCCATGGAGACTCCACTCACGTTCTGGAAACAGTCTGAGTCCTCAGGACAGCTCTACAGGTGGCAGGGGAAGGTGTATTTTGCCATGATTCTCTGAGCTGGAAACTCATGATTGTGTTTCCTCTCAGGGAAAAGCAGATGAGAGTTGCAGGCTGCTCCTCCATGTATTAATATTCACGTGTTCTCTGCACAGCCTGTCATCCAACCCCAGAGCCACTCAGGTGCCTGTGCCCCTGGGGCTGTGAGGGTTTGGGGGCGAGAGGTGCATCTGGGATGGAAGGCGGGGCACCAGGGCTGGCGGCACGTGTCATCTGCCCTTCCTGGTCTCCAGCTCTGTGATGC
The DNA here is from genome assembly GCF_009834535.1 of Camelus ferus. Lineage (NCBI taxonomy): Eukaryota > Metazoa > Chordata > Mammalia > Artiodactyla > Camelidae > Camelus > Camelus ferus. Next base: position 10,532,510 of record NC_045706.1, read on the forward strand.
GTGGCTGGTGTCCCTGCCCACCACTGGTGCAGGAAGGGCCTGGGTGTCCGCCCTCGGCCTCAGGCAGCTGTTGGGAGCCTCAGTTTCCCCATGGAAAAAGGAGAGCCCCAGGGTACTGGGCTGCTTCAGGGCTGGCCCCCTACCATGTCTGAAGAAGAAATAAATGCTATTGCCCCCCTACAAAAAAAAAAAAAATTCCCCACCATAGGGACCCGTGTGACCTCACTCGCTGACAATATTAAAGGCACTGTCTCTGCCCTCAAGGTTAAAGACTAATTTGGGTAGAACAGTGAATACTCTGAAAAATTCTCAAATTAAAGAGTCTCAAAGGTAAAATTCTTAAAAAAGAAAAAGCTACAAATTCTTGGGAAAAACTCAAATTATAACAAGGACAAAATAAATAAAACTCTCCTTTGCAATTCAGTGAGTCTCCTCCTAGGTTTATGACACTCCAGAGTATTTAAAATCACATAAAAAGGAATCGTACTTATAAGCTAGCAACTCTGCGTAATTTCAATTAATCTGCAGGTTTAAAGGGGGCTGATCGCAGAAGGCACTTTTTTGAGAAGGCCCAAGAGATGGCAGAACTAGACGCAGCCACAAAGTCAAGCCAACCACAAGGAGGTCAGCTCCAACAGCACTGGGACTTGCTTTCCTTTGATGATAAATGGTCTCTCCTGCGATGAGATCTGGGCTGGTGGGCAGCTTTTCTAAGGCCACGGAAAACCAAGCACTTGGGAAAGAAAGCCTTCACCAGTGATTAGTTTGGGATTGTGAAAGGAGCTTCCTTATGGCTTCCAAAGGAAGAGCTGAGCACCTATTAAGTATATTGAGATTAAAGTGCTGGTTGTGTTAGGGAAGGCAGTCCTTCAGAATCTGCCACTTCTTATATCTGCAGATATTCAGAAATCCAAATATCTCTGGCACAATCACTTTTTAGGTTTACACCTAAGAGCCTCTTAATTACCGTATTAATTACAGACTAAATTGGTGTTCATATTTATGCAAACGTGTGCGCTGGTTTTCTTCCGAGGGCTGTGCTGCCTCTGGCCCCGGGGGCCTGGGAAACCACTGGGAAGCTGTCCTGAGCTCCGGTGATAAGAGTGGAGGCACCCCCAGGCCTTTGCCTCCGTGCCTTTCCACGCACCGGCTCAGAGCCTGGGTCTCAAGGCTGCTCAAAATAGAAACCCCACTTCCCTTCCCCTCGGATCTAATTCCAAAAGCCAGTTGATCAAGCCCAGAACTGAAAATTGCTTTGGCTTTTTCTACTTTGAATTCATTCTCTGTGATCTTATATATAGAATATGGAAACCAAGGATAATGCCTGTGACAATCATAATAGCATTACTTGGGGCAGTTAAAGAGATTTGAGGAGTTTCTGTCTTTACATAACAAAACTTTGCTTGAAAGCATGCAAATACACATGCATGTGCATGTGGATCACACACACACAGAAACACACACACACACACACACACACACACATACACACACACTTTAATGTCTTGGCTGCAGACAGGCTAGAAACCAGGCTGTTGACTGATTTTCTACTGAAAGTCAATAGCTTTCATTTCCAATGACAGTGTGTGCACACACTTCCATTGAGTTACAAGGGACAAGAGCTGGGCTCATTGTATCATATTTATCTAGATGCTTTTGTCTTGGAATTTAAAAACAACTTAATCACATTAATTATAATTCACAGCAGTGCTGAAATAGCTTCTGAATTTTCCTCAAGCTAGGACAAAAGAAAGTTGTAACCCAAGACCAATCTTGAGGTCCCCTAAGCAAAATAATTTCATCTAAAATGTAATCTAAGTTAGAAAAATATGTCAAAAAGATCATAAACCCCAAAACAACTGAAAAGACCTAAAAAGGAGAAGAGAAGCCAAGTAAAGGGACAAAAGTAAAATTTGTCCTTAGAAGTCCTATCTCCAAATAGGAGGCATTTTTATTTACTAATAGAGCTTACTTTTTTGAAATATTCTTTAAAACAGTATCTGAATTCCTAGATGGTAACAAGTTCTTTGGAGGCTGACAGTAGGAGCTCTGTTGATGAATCCAATACACAACCAGAGCCACATCTGCTTTTATGTTTTAAGCATGAAAGTATTTTAGTATCTACTCTGAATGAATTATCAACTTAGCAATGGAGAGGCATACCTCTAGATTCAACGACTTCCAAAATGAATACAATCCCATCATATGAGCTTAAAAAATCACAAAGAGTTTATGTCTCACTATTTCAGTTCTTTGAGTTTTACACCTTGGCTCTCAAGCACGGGCAATACACATAGCAAGAATGAACTGGAACATTAATTCACAGGGTGACCTTCTTTTGCTATGAAAAGGTTTTTTTTTTTTCTCCTGAAGACATGACACACTAACTCTTTGTTTCAAGCAAATTTAATTGCATCATGTTAAAGCAAGTGGTCTATAACTTTGCTGCCCAGAATGTAACTGTAAACTTGAAAGGGGCTCCCCAAATGCCCACTGGTAGCTATTGAGATGAGAGCAATTTCGGAGCCTTCAGCAGGGACTTCTGTTCTGCCTTCCCAGCAGGCTCCCATCAGTTCATCTGCCAGTCCTTGCTTACATCTAAGCTGGTCATTTTATCCATGTGCCTCCCACCTGGTACCTGCCAGGGAAATGCGAGGGGAAAAAACCTTCCTGCCTTCATCCTCCCTTTCTGGAACCTGGCCCACTTAGAATATTGTTTCCTGATCCTTCCAATAAGCTAAAACCCCAGAGACACTTAACAGTTAAAATAAGAGACCGGAGGCATTCATTTGGAACATGTACATTGTATATAAAATCTAATTGTTCTTTTTCCTGGTCTCCATATTGCTAACACTGCCCAACTAGAAATGGAAACAGCCACATAATTTAATCTGTGCAAGATTCTTACCTTTATGCAACTAGAAGAGAATAAATTAATATGGTTTTTTTTTCCTCCCCTAAAAGAAGTTAAAATTTTAAAGCCACTGAGAGATTCCCGGTTCGCATTGAATTCTTCCAGGCTAAGAGACATAGAAGATCATGAGTAGGCATTCACATACCCTTTACAGAGATACTCAGGCAGGATCAAACTAGGCTGTCTGGTTTTCATGGCCCCCACAGGACTTAGTTCTGTTTAGCATCATCAGACAAGGAACTTATTATAACTCGGCAAGTTCAATCTATTTCCAAAATATCTTTCCCCTAAGTCTAAATCCTGGCCACGCAGCCTCACCATCACATTAGCCAAACAAAAAGGCTGGCTGCCCACCCAACCCCTCTCCCACAACATGTTCCTTTTAAGAAATCCTAGCCATGTGTACTGAGTAGACACGTACTAGGCAGATAACACGTGAACTGGACATGCCTACACATCTCCAATTTGTAGATTAACACCAATAAAAAAGGAAGAATGGCATTCAGTACCGACAATAATTAAGTACTTATCATGCATACTTGACAGCTATTGTCTCATTTTCTCTCTGCAACAACCCTACAAGGTTGACACTATTGTTATCCCTACAGATGAGGAAAGGAAGGCCCAGAGACATTAAATAAGTCACCCCCAGTCACACAGCAAGTAAGTAAAGAGCAGATCCAGATTCAAACCCAGGCCTCTTTGACTCCAAAACCTCACACTTGCCTCTACTCTGCCTCTTGTGGTTCCTGGGGTGCCCACCAATGCCCCCCAATTGCCCTTACTCCCCCTGCACTGGCCTCATGGCCTTCAGAGTTCATGAGTACTGGGTAGACACGTACTAGATGGATACTACGTGAATTGGACATGCCTGTACATCTCAAATTTGTAGATTAATGCCAATTAAAAAGCAAGAATGCAAACCTCCTCAGCCTTTCCTAGAAGTTCCCTAGGTTCTCCCCAGCTACAACTCAAACTCCATGGCCCACTGGCCTACTGTGTGTCCCGCCTGGCCCAGAGCCCAGAACGTTCCATCCTGTCTGCCTTGCAAGAATGATCCCCACAGTTCATCCACAACTCTGGCAACTTCATCATTGTATCACTTCACCAAATCCCTCACAACACCCTGAAGAGGATAAACAGGTCTAGCTCAGTCTTACTAGAAACTGAAACTTAAAAGGGTGAAGTCAACTCCACAACAGGTCATGCAGCTTTACTGAGTAGTGGTTCCTGGACTCGAAGCCAGGAGTGGCACTGTCTTCCCCATCACTCTTTGGCACACAGTAGGTCTCCAATATATAGTTGTTGACTGACTCACAGTGACCTCATTCTCTCCACCACAACTTTTTCCATTTGTAGTAATTTCTAATTCAGAAAAAAAATTAATTCTCAAAAAATCAAAAGCACCTCCGAAATTCCAGTGGTTTAACCCAATAAAAGTTCTCATTCATGCCAAGTCCCCTGTGGGTCCAGATGACTCTCCAAAAAAAAAAAACTGTCCACTACATGGTGGCTCAGCACTGACCTTCACATCAACCCGTTCTTCCACAGACGCCACATGGGAGATGAATTAGGTGGAGAGCGAACATCAGCAATGAATGCTTCCACCCAGAAGTGGCACACTTTACTTTCACCCAGCCTGTTGGCCACAGCAAGTCACATAGCCATGCCCATCTCCAAGAAGGTACAGAAATACGGTCTTCCTGTTTGTACAGAAAGGAGGAAAACCAGATGTCAAGAAAGCAGAAATATCTATTACAAACAGTGAAAAAAGAAAGATTTGAGAGGCAACATGATCTGAGAAGTAACGAGGCCATGCAGCTAAAAAGTAACAGCGTCAGGACCCAAGCCCAGGTTTATCCATCTCCAAAATCTGAGTCCTTAACTAACACAGAATTCTCAAGAGAAGTGTACCCATTTTATATGTCATGATTATTTTGTATAAACAACAAGCACTTACTACTTGTTGGCCGACCTCGCTCAGTTGTCTGGGGTTTGCCCAGCTGGAAGCTGGTCCAGGCTGCCCTTGGATGGGAGGGCTCAGATGACTTGGCTCTGCTTCACTTGTCTGTCATCCTCCAGCAGGCTAGCTTGGGCATTTTGTTTTCCCATGCAACGGCAGACGCACAAGAGCAAGCAGACCCAAAGCAAGTCATATGACTGAGTCCAAAGTCAGGAAGTGGGGAAGTTGGGAGGGAGGGCACTGTAATATTACATAGCAAAGGGAATGAAGAATTAGTCCAAGTATGTGCAAAATTTTTCTGTCAAAGGCCATGCAGTAAATATTTTTGGCTTCTTGAGCCACACTGTTTCTGCCACCATTACTCAACTCTTTGATTATAGCACGAAAGCAGCCATAGATAATAAGTAAACAGATAGGTGTGGCTGTGTTCCAGTAAAACTGTGTTTAGAAAAACAGGCAGCAGGCTGGCATTTGCCAGCTCCTGACTTAGAACCATCACTGCACTCTTCCATCAAGCATTTTAGTCCCAGTCCTGGAACTATCTGGTTGTATGGTCTTGACAGCCACACTTTTTTCTCACCTGACCTTAACTGTTTCATCTACAAAGTGAGGGGGTTGGAGCCGTTCTTTAGAACTGCAACACTCTTACAGTCCAAATTATACTATTGTGTAAACCAGGAGGTATGTTCTGGGGTCTAGTTGAAGAGATTACTCTCAGCCTATTACTGGAACATGTATTGTTTTTCTGTCCTTAGTACTATTAGTACTATTGCTCACCTGCACAGGCTAAAATTCTACGATTTTACTCGCACTAGAGTTGCCATGCGAAAGACACTGATCAATAGCAATATAATCTCAGCTCTATCAAAGTCAAATAGATTTTTCCATCCATCCAAGCAGGAAGTCAGCCAGATACATGGAATGAAAAACTAACTGACGCTTTTAATGACAAGTGGGTGGCAAAGCTCTATTGATTACAAGAATAAAAACAAATAAACAAAATACTAGGAAGTCAGCTCTGGGTGATATCAATGAAGGTTAAAGAGAAACATACAATTAACTGACCCAGAAGGATAAGCTATAGTGAGGGACACTCTAAAACAGGAAGCAGGCATTCTCAGGGAACAAAGCACTTAACTGAAGGTTATTCCGTTTATCATCATCGTCTCTTTTACTGGCACCTCAACAGCATGTAATTCAGTACGCTGCAATATCGCAGGAGGATATTTTTGCTTTTCTCCCTCCATTAATCCTCGCTGGCAGGCTGTTGCCAGAATTACAAAGAAGAATATTTATGTTAATGCAGCTGCGAAGAGAAAGCGCATGTGAAATTCTCTGTAACTATCCATAAAATCAGTGCAACACGCAGAGCTTTGCAGACATCTGACCTTCTGAGGCTGTATGTCAGTGGCTCCCAACCAGGCAGGGGAGAAGGGAAGCAACACTGGCAGTCTTTGGAGGTATTTTAATTGTCCCAGTTGGGGAAGTGCTACTGGCATCGAGTGGATAAAGGGCCAGGGATGATGCTAAAAATCCTACAAAACACAGGACAGACATAACACAGCAAAAAAATCTGGTCCAATGTGTCAGTGGTGTCCAGGTTGAGAAATCTGCTTTTCATAAAGGAGAAAAACACCAGCTGAGATTGACAGCAAGTTTTCAAATCACTGGCAACTCCAAATCATAATTATACATCCCACAAAAGCAGCATATATTTTAGGTAACCCCGAGCGACTTTATTTTGCAGCCTAGCAACATTTCAAGCCAGGTACGTGGTGTCAAAGGTTCTGCAGAAGTGCTAGAGGAAAGCACCGTTCCAAAAAGGCAGGTCACAAATTCCAAAACCTGTCCCAGAAATGATAAATGGTTCAAAACAATTTCTAAAAAATTGGGATTAATACATCATTTTCAAGTATTATAAATGCCTTTTTTTTTTACACTGTATTATATAAAATAGTCTTTTAAAAACCTACAGTATCAAAAGCACTGTGGATATTTTTCTAGCCAAAGAACATAGTATGTGGCAGGAAAGTCTTCATCTCATTTGAATTATGTCTTGACAATCACATGCTACATCAGCTTTTACTGTAACTTGCACTGTATCTCCAACAGGATATAATTTATCAGCAGGTCAAAGAGCTGGAAAATTAATATCTGTTTAACTAAACACACCACATCTGTTAGCAAGCTTGTCCAAATAATTTGGCATCGTTGCTTACAATATACATAGACAGAGACCATTTGTCAGCTGGATTATTTCTAGAGCCCACAGGCTTGTTTACTATGCACTGCGTAGAAACGTGAGTGCGCTTACACACACGCACACGCTCTACGTGAATCCTTTAGAATGCTTTGCACATCGTTTGTTTGTTTTTAAGTGAAGGGAGTACAGAATCACTTCTGCAACTTCCTTTAGCTCTTGTTTCTCCATCACATGGTCCTTCTGCCTTGCCAGCCATCAGTGTCATTTCCACTTCAATTCATTCCTAAACAACCCAAGGTGACAGGTTTTCAGCAAAAGCAGAGGAGTAGTTTAGGATTATGTACCAGGATCTGATAAAAAGTTCCTGCAAATATACCCTAGACCTTCATCAACCACAAAAGAGCAATCTACCTGTCCCTTTCAGGGGCTTCCCCCAAGAAAAAGCATGCGTCCTAGTGAAGAAGAGCATAGCTGGGGAGTCAGGTCAACCCCTGTCCAAAACCCACCTGGACCATTTTCAGCTGTGATCTTGGGCCGGTAGCACAACCCTCCTTGATCCTCATCCCCCTACATGGACAGTAGAGACAAAAATCACCTGCCTCCTGGGACTGTTTTGAGGATGGGATGAGGTCACGCTTTTAAACTACCACACGCAGGGTCCGGTGCAGGGTTCGGCAAGCGGCCCTTCGTAAGTGTCAGTTGTCATTATGAGATCAATGGAGTCTGCAAGCTATTCCACCAAATCCATTTTGGGCCTGAACCTCTCTGCTCAGTATCAGCATACATGAGAGAGACACGTTCTCCCCTCAGATTGTTCCCAGTGTCACCAAGGAGACACAACAGCCCAGGTGAAACAGCAGAACAAGCAGGGGTGCTACGTTGTGTAGTGCACAGCAAGGATGCTGGAGACCAGAGACCAGAGACCAGGGAGACCAGCTGGAAATTCCGGGGAAGCACCTGGGAAGCTCTCAGCCCAGCGCCTGGCCCGGAACAAGTGCAATTATTACCATCGTCTTTGCTGCAGAGGGAAATGGGACAGGTGCCTCCTCCTTCACCAGGATTAACAGCTGCTGCCACCTGGCCTCCAACTCCCATCTCTTATTGAAGGACAGGGGCTCCTGCAGGGAACTTCACTTCACTGCCGTGTGCTTGCCTGGGGCCTTTTTCATTATCCCTTGTTTTCCTTCTCTTTATTGCTTGCTCTCTCTCTTCCTTGCCTTTTGGCTCAGTGTGGGAGTTATTTGATTTATTATTTGCTAAACAGGCAAACCTTTTTTTTCCCTTGCTAAATTTCATAATTTTACAAGTGCTGGCGAGAGTGTTCCAAATACCATAAACCATCTCCATGAAGTCCTTAAATCCATTCAGGCTGCTTCGGGATTATGTATCATCTAGCAAAATGCATTGGCTTTGTGGTGCTTTATCCTTTTATTTAAACTTCACTTGTTTCTTGTTTGCTTTGTTTTTTTTTTAACAAAAACCTTAACACTAAAGAAATGAAGCTGCCAGCACATACTTCCCTAGGTATTAGGACTCCCTGATTAAATTCAGAAAACAGCAATAATCATACAAGTGATTCAAGCTGCACTGAAAAGGCTCCCGCAGTTATTTGTCCCATCAGCAATACCACCCATTGCCAGGGACCATCGTTCGGCCTGGGTCCCACATTTGGCCCGGGCATTCTAGAAGAAATATATTAGAGCTGGAAATAAACATAAAGATGACCTATTCAAGCCCACATTTAACACAGAGGAAACTGAGGCTAGCAAGAAGAAGAAGTGACCTAAACTTGGAAATAACCAAGATGTCCTTCAGCAGGTGCAGACAGATTCCCTGGGGCACAGTCCGACATTGGAATATTACTCAGTGCTAAAGGAAAGGAGCCGTCAAGCCACAAAAAGACATGGAGGAAACTTAAATGCATGTTACTAAGTGAAAAAAGTCAACCTGAAAAGGATACATGTTGACTGATTCCAACCATATAACATTCTGGAAAAGGCAAAACTACGGAGTTAATAAAAAGATGAGAGGTTGCCAGGGGTTAGGGACAAGGGAGGGATGAATAGGCAGAGCACACAGGATTTTTAAGGCAGTGAAAATACTTTGTATGATATTGTAATTGTGGATACATGTTACTGTACATTTGTCAAACGCCATCTAACACCCCAAGTATCACCCTGTGCCCAGACTTCACATAGTTTTTATTCTAGCAAGCATCACATGGTCTCTTTCTCGCAGTTGACAAGAGGATGGGTATCAGAACTGATTCCAGGTACTAGACCCTGTCCATGCACCACTCCAGACCTTCCCACCTCCTGCCCTCCTGCTCCCCAGAGCCCCTCTAGGAGGGTTGATGCCATGTTCTTAGCTGTACGTCCAGATCCTGCGGCCACCGCCTTGCTGCCACAGATTAGGAGCCCCTCTTGTGGCATCGACAGACCAAGTCTGCTCAGTTCACACACCGGCCAGAGCAGACCACAGGGCAGCTCTGTCTCTCCCAATACCTCCCTAGGTGGACCAGGAAACACAGCCCAGAAGTACAGCAGTGTTAACGCCCTACAGGACGGACTTTGACCAATGAAGCCAAGAGACAGGATGGTAAACACAGAGAGAACACTGCTGGGATGCCCACTCGTGCCAGACACTGCACCGAGTGCTTCACAAGTGAATGATAACAACGACCAACATGTATTGAACATCTAACATGTTCCAAGTATGGGGCTGCACTAATCCAAGACCACACCACTAGAAAACAGAAGGACTGGACCCCAGTCCAACTCACCCCAAAGGCCATGAGGCACCCCGCTTCATGTTTCTCCTCCAGTGAGAGGTGGGTCACACCATAAAGTCCAATCATGTCTTGATGGGATCTTATTGTCTGACCACTTAAAAAGTGACATAAACGATCATGTCTTTTCTTAACTAAATTAAGGCCTGTTATGATGTTTCCGCTTTTGAGAAAGAACATATCAGAGGATCAAACTACTCCTCAACCAAAAAAAAATTTTTAATTGCAGAGAATCACGAGTGTTATGGAACATGGACTCTCCCCAGGGAACTGGGAATAGCGCATACAAACTGCATCACAGCACACCACTAATTAGGAATGCTTAAATGGCAGCTTGTATCTCAGGGGGCCGCGGCAGGCAAGAACCATGGCGTTCCATCAAGCCTGGAAACAAGTACTTTGTCATTAACCTGATGTATAATTTATGTGGGCAAAAACGTGTCTCCTCTCTTTCCAAAACAGACAAGCGCCAGCAAAGAGCCCCAGCTGTGCACCCCAGCCCCTCCACAGAGAAATACCATTCCTGTAATGGTCTAACTTTTGTTTCAACCTGCAGCACGTTTTACAACATTGCCCCTACAGTGGACAAGGGCGCCAGACATCCTGCCAACAGAGAGCTGATGTGCTGCTTGGGCGAGCCCAAAAGAACAGCTCTTCTTTCTGCAGTCACTCAGCCCACGGCATTTTAACTAGCCGCATGAGTCTGGGGGCATGAACGAGGCACCTCGCCCAAAGGGTGGCCAAGGCTCAGGGACACAAAAACAGGCCGAGTCTATACCACAGGGCATTTGACTTCCCGAAGCCCCAGGACCCTTCCTACACTCACAGGCTCACAGTCTTCTCACCACCTGAGCATCCCAGGCAGTTGCTGTTGTCTGGGAGTGACCTGGAATGGAAGTCCTCCAAGACCCTCTGCATCCTAGGTCTGCAGCAAGACGACATTGAAGAAGGCATAGTGAAGGCAGCTTCTCCTTTGCATCAGCTCAAGTCGCTGCCGTGACCCAAGGACAGCTCTGGCAGCCCATCCGTCTTGTTACCTGCACAGAAGCAGGCACCTGCTCTCCCTCCTCAGGGCTCCTCCACACACAGCTCTCACCCTACGATTGCCTCTCCTTATGCTACTCTCTCTGTGTCATGTTAAAAACTTACCTAGAGAAAGGATTTCATTTGTCAACTTGTCATCTTCCAACATGGAATGTCCTACTGGCCATAGTCGCTTGAAAGGCCACCAATGGGCTATACACTGGTTCTTTTCTTCCTCTTTTATCTCTAGATCCCACTCCCATTTCCCTGCTCCCTGCCACCACCATAGGCAACCACTCTAAATGGCCTACTGCACCTCTTTTTTGTGTTCTTGCAAATTGAGTAGCATGATTATGCATGTATTTTCATGAAAGTACTTTATGTGCATGCTGTATCTCTCATTCTGTCTCCTTAAATCCTTGTTACCTTTCAGAGTCAAGCCCCACCTCCTTTATGAATGTGATAAAACCAGAAAAACACATGAAAGGATGTAGAAGATTTTGTACACAACACATGGTAAAAGCCAGCTATAAACTCCTCAAAGTTAGGAGCTCAGGTTGGACCCTCGTCAGAGATACTGGCCTTTGCCTAGTCTGGTCAGCAGTGGTCAGACAGGGTCATGTGGCACAGAGCAGGTACCTGCATACAAAGGATTTCCAGGTGGCCCATCTTCTCCAAGGGCGTGGTCACAGCAGCCACCCTGAGTCCTATGGACTTCCCTTCAGTCTGTTTCTCAAATGAAGGAATGCTATGTAATAGCAAGCCTACCTATTCCCATTCTGCAATTTCCTCCCAGCATCTCATATTCAAAGCCAGCACCTCCTTCAAAATTCAGGGAGTCCTCCCAGAGGGCCCTCTTACTCATGTTTACCATGTGTCTTCTCCATACTTGTCTTGCACATAATTTTGAATTTACTGTCAAAATGCTTAGAAAGAACAGTATTCTTAAGTTAGGTTTATCCCACCATCAGATTGTCAACCTGCTGAAGACAGGCACCAGTCTATTACGTATGTGGGAAGAGGCAGAGAATGGTATTCATCTGAATTCCAGGAGTGAGGGGTAGCTGATTCTCATGAGAAAGATGAGGAGAGGAACCCCATTTCCAGGAGGCAGTAGGAAGGCCCTGTATCAAGACCTTGGCGACATAACAAACCACCACAAAATCGAATGGCTTGAAACCACTTTTTTCGGTCTTACCTCTCATAGTTCTGTGCATTTACCAGACTCTGCCCAGCTGCCTTTACTTGTCTCTTATACAGCTGCCATCAGATGTTGGCTGGAGTCAGCTGAAGGGTCCACTGAGACAGGCATTCAGGTGACTTCTTCACTCCCACAGCTGGGGGCTGCCCAGCGGGGCACCGCTCTCTGCTCTCAGCCAGCTTGGGCATCTTCTGAGCATTGTGGTCTCCGGATGGTCAACCACTAAATGACGGCTGAGTCTTTAAAACTGTGCCCCATGGGGTAAAAGAAACCGGTGACTAATAGGAATTCTTGAGCTGGTCTTCCAGGATGACGCATAAGGAAGCAACTTGTCCAAACAGGACAAAATTGGCCGAAACCGGTTGGAGCCCATAGGGCAGATTGGAGTCTGCGCAGTACAGACCCGCCTGAGGGACGGGCGACCTTTTGACGTCACAGCCCAAATTTCCCGCGTGTTTCATACCAGCTCCCCTCACATCCCTCGGAGAAGCGGGCCGCCTGCTTGCGCCTGCGCCTAAGAACCCATCGCTTAAACTTTGTAACTAACCGCTTTTTTCCTTTCTGCCCTGCCCCCTAGCCGTAACCCTTAAATATCCACCTCATTGCCTGTCGGGGACACGGATTTGGGCCGCGCCTCCTCTCTCCTTGCCTGCGGACCTCACAATGAAACTTCTTCCTTTCTCAGAAACCCGCGCCGTAGTATTGGCTTCTACGCCGGTGGGGCAGAGAGCCCTTTGCTCGGGAACACCCTCGCTTCCCAGGGTTGCCATAGCAAATTGCCACAAAGAGGGTGGCCTGGAGGACAGGATTGCATTCTCTCACAGCTCAGAAGGCCAGAGTCCAAAACCACGTGTGAGCAGGATTCCTTCTGGAGGCTCTGAGTGAGACGACCTCCTTGCCTCTTTCCAGCGTCTGGTGGCTCTGTTACAGACCCCCAGCAGGGTGCGGACTCCTCCACGGGTCCCTCACCCCGAGTCGCGTACGCCAATCAAAGGCGACCGGGTTTGGTGCAGCAAAGCAGACACTTAACTCACTGATCAAGGAATGGAGAAGGGAGGGCTTGTCTAAAACACCTTCTCCCCCCACCCCCAATGATGGGAATTTTAAGGGGGAGGAGGGAGGCTCCTTTCAGGCCTCCAGGAAAGGGGTGGAGATTTCCAGGGGAAGCCGGACCATATGCAGCCTTCTGTGCTTCTCTGCCCAGGGCAGGAATTGTGCCTAGCAGAATACCAATCCCCTCCTGGGTGGAGATCTTAGATGTTAATGAAGCAAAGGTAACTGTCAGATACCTCCAGGTCCACGTCTGAGCAGATGTGTTTTTAAGTCAGAGCCAGTTCAGGGAGACTGCACTGCATATCTCTCGAAGCACAGCTGCCAGACATCTCTGTCAGATACTAAGTCCTTGAAACAAACACAGAGATAACCCCAGTGTCTGCCTCCATCTTCACGTGGCTTTCTTCTCCGTGTGTGTCTCTCTCTGTCCTCTCCTCCTATGAGGACACCAGTGGATTCAGGACCCACTCTCAGTCCAGGATGTCTTCTAGGTATCCTTAACTAATTACATCTGCCAAGACCCTATTGCCAAGTAATTTCTAGGTGGACATAAATTTTTGAGGGACACTATTTAACCCTCTACTGCTGGTTTCCCTCAGAATAAGATTTTCAAGAAACGAAGGCAGAAGCTGCAAGGCTTCATCTGACCCAGCCTCAGATGCAATAGTGATTACAAGTGAGCAACAGGGTCAGCTCTGATTCAAGAAGAAGAAGGCATAAAAGGGCATGAATACCTGAAGCATGGTCTCTTGGGGCCATATTTGGAGACCAGCATCTATGTGAAGGACCAGGGGAAAAGGGAAGGGAACAGGAGGGACAGACACTGAGGGGAGAGACAGAGGTTCTTAGGGCTGCAGTGGCAGGGTACAAGGAAAGCAATGCATGTACTTGACTTCCAGGAAAGGTCTGGGGGCACAGCAAGAGGAAGGACAGAGAGGTTTTTCAGGAGCCACCATCTGGTATAAGAGAAAAGTTGTGAGGGAGAGAGATACCTAAAGAGGATTTTTAAGAAGTTTTACTACACGTCAAGCCTGTCCTCTTCCCTTTGACATTCCTCAAGAGATTAGGTAAAGATTTAAATCCCTTTCATTTATGTTTCTCTTCCTGGATGTTATTTTTCACACATGATTTTCTGCAGGCCAAGATCACAAGATTCCAGTGTTTTTGCACAACCTACATCTCTCTAACCCTCTCAGTAAAGCCAGCACAGGGCTCTGCCCATGAGATGTAATTGACAAATAATGACCAGTTTTAAAGAACCTAAAAGTTTAGTTTGAGAGATTGTATATTTGAATGCTGAAATGAGGATTTTGTTTAAATAGAAGCATATGTATATATAAAACAGATAAACAACAAGGACCTACTGTATAGCACAGGGAACTGTATTCAATTTCTTGTAATAACACATAATGGAAAAGAATCTGAAAAGAAAATATATATGTATGTATATGTGTAACTGAATTGGTTTGCTGTACACCTGAAACCAACACTGTAAATCAACTACACTTCAATGAAAAATTTTCAAAACCTTTTAAAATTTTTTAAATAAATAAACAGGAGAACATGCACACGCTTTCAAAAGAATACCAACCAAATTGTTTAATTTGTCCTCACTGTAACAAGTTTCAACAGGGTATGGTTGAATTTTTATACTCTGAGTATCATTAAAGGTGATATTTGGCTAACTGCCTTCGAAGGAAAGTTTGTCTGGAAGGTCCAATTTATTGAGCACTATGGCTGGCAGTTAGTCTTCAGAAAGCAAAAGACTCAGATTACATAGGCAATGTTCCCACATGGGCTACACAAAACATCCCCACAATAAGCTCAATAATTCTCCCGGCTCAAGAAATTTTTAGAGGGTGACTAGGACCCCAGGCAACAAATGGGGATTTTACAGCTGCAGGCTTTCCAGCTCTGGGGAACTTAGTTAATCACAGAGATTAAGGACTCAAATTACTCAGATGACGTTTAGACCCCAGCCAATGAAACAAACCAGCCATGGAAGGAAGTCCTTGAAAATATTTCCCATTTCAATCTTGTAGATGTAATCTGGGTACAGAAGACTAGGAACTGACTCTTCTTACAACCAGCACATCCAATCTGGTATTTTTTAGTTAATATTTGTTAAAGACTTACTATGTTACGCATTTGATGTAAATAATCTCATTTAATTCTTACAACATTCCTGTGAAATTGGTACTAATGAAAAGAAGATGTACTAGGCTGAAATTCTGGGAAGGGGTGGATGGAATATTTCTTGCTCAAAAAGACTGTCCTGCAGTGAAATATAAAGAAGGGTCTACATACTGTCTGGATACTAAAGACTATAAGAATAAAATAAACCAAGAACATAGTTTGAGTTCTAACAAATCGAGCCAAGGGCTCAAAGAGGGTTTAAACACAAGTTTAAATGTATTTAAATGTTAGTTATATTACAGGTATCCAGATCATATGAATGTATATGTTCTTCATCCTACAATCTAGGTTAATTTCATTAAAATTAAACAGATATAAGTATATAAATTAAACATCAATTAAACATAGAGGAAGATACCACTTCATACTCACTAGGATGGCTAAATTCAAAAACATAGACAATAACAAGTATTGGCGAGGACTAGAAGTTGCAAAATGGTACAGTCACTCTGGAAAATAGTCTGCAATTTCCTCAAATATTAAGCATACAGTTACAATAAACCAGCAATTCCACTCTGAGATATCTACTCAAGAAAAATGAAACCATATGTCCACACAAGAATTACACATAAATGTTCATAGCAATATTATTATTCATAATAGCCAAAAAGTGGAAACAACCCAGATTTGCACTGACTGTTTAATAGATAAATAACATGTGGCATATCCATATAATGAAATCATGTTCAATAATAAAAAATAATGACCACATGTTATAGGATGCCATTTACATGGAATGTCCAAAGCGGGGAAATTCACAGACAGAAAGTAGATTAGTGGTTCCCAGGGGAGAGGGAAATGGGCAGTGATTGCTAATGGTTATAGGGTTTGTTTGGGGGGAAAATGAAAATATTCTGAAGATTGTCATACCAACTCTGTGAATATACCAAAAACCGTTGAATTGCATATTTTTAAAGAATGGACATATATCTATATGAATTATATCTGATAAGACTGCTAGTGAAAAAAGAAGAGAATAGAAAGGAAAATATAAAGAAAAAGGTGATTTTAAAAGGGCCACATGAGGGGAAGTCCGAGGACAGGATGGATTCAGGTTTGCGGGCCTCAAAATGTATACAATTTGAGTAACCTTCTTCAAGAAAAATAATTTTTTAAATTCCAATGTGCCTGTGGTTAACAATACAGTACTGTACACTTAAAAATTTGCTGAGGGGAGATTCCATGTTATGTGTTTTTTACTACAACTTAAAAATGCAAATATAAAATTCAGTGCAAAACTGGAGATTTAGAATGAGAAAAGAAATGGCAAGTTATGGATTTTTTAAAGCTGGAAAACAGCCAGAACACATTTATAAAACCACATTTGGAAGGGAGGTGGGGGTGGAGCATTTTCCTTTTTTCTTTTTAAATTGAAGTATAGTCAGTTACAATGTGTCTGGTGTACAGCACAATGTCCCAGTCGTGCATATACATACATCTATTCATAAAGCCATATTTTTTTATTAGCTAACTGCCTATTGTATGTCTACAACTCCATTTCCTCCATTGCTGGCTGCCTAGTCTTTGTTCATTTTTCTGTGAGACAATGATTTATATCATTTTCTACAGGGAGAACAGAAAACATTCAGTCTTTCCTCTAGCAGAGTTGATACAAACTGTTTTTGATCATACACCTATCCCAACTTCCCCCTCCTCATGATGAGTTTCCTGCCTTCCCAGGACACCCTCCCCAGAGATGGAAGACAGTTTTTATCTTCTCTTTGAGCATGACTTCACCCCCTACACTTGAACTTCC
Source organism: Camelus ferus (assembly GCF_009834535.1). Classification (NCBI taxonomy): domain Eukaryota; kingdom Metazoa; phylum Chordata; class Mammalia; order Artiodactyla; family Camelidae; genus Camelus; species Camelus ferus. The sequence goes on from NC_045706.1 coordinate 10,549,607, forward strand.
CAACCCCAGCCAGGCCAGGCTGGTGAAGACATGGTGAAACCAGCACTCTCATCCTGCCCAGGGATGAGTAAACAAACTCAACTGTTTTTGGAAAACAAGTTGGCAATAGCTATTGGCGATGTCTCTAAATTCCACCTCTGGGAATTCCTCCTAAGGAAATAACTTTAATGCACAAGAACAATCTAAATGTCTGACACAGGAAAATAATAAAAGAAATTCTTACATCTGATCAAGTGTTGGCACCTTTTAAAATGGTAATTAAAATAATGTAATAACATGGGGGGAGTTATAATACATATCATATTGCATAATTATAATAAGCCATGCGGTGATATAAAATTGTATGCCTAGAACTAGATTTGTTTTTAATCCAGTGCATAAAGAAAAAAGATAAAAAGGAAATGCACCAAAATGCTAAAATGATTGCGCTGGGAGAGGCTTCTGTAAATTTTCCTTATCTCATGTAAATTTTGTAGTGAAAATAAGGTTGCCTAATAATCCTGTCTGCTCCCTGCCTCAGCCCATAGAATTAACGGTCCTAAATATTAGCAAAGCAGCTGGCTCCTTCGAGAGAGGCACTGTGATAAATAAATGTAAAATATCATCTTTTAGCAAAATCACTTGTTAACTCATAGCAATATTCTGGTGAGGTGAGGGGAGAATCAATGCAGTTAAATATTCTCACCTCTGAAACTGCCCCACACATTCTATCTGGCTTTGCTCCCATGACTGAAACCTCCGTTCAGTGTCTCCTGAACATACAGTTACAGAGTCGTTGTCTCCATGCCATCTGCTGCGTGCTCCCCAGACTTGGAAATCAGAATGACTCAACAAGAAGCACACGAAACTGCCAAGAATTCAGAGGTGCGAGTTATTGTAATAACAACCTGGCGGCGGCAGCAGAACAGAGAAAACGGGAGTTTGTTCTTATAGCTGCTGGACCAGAACTGATGAGGGAAGGAAGAAAGGAGAAGGTGAAAACGCAGTCAACAGTCAGTGGTGGGAAACTTGCAACTTGGGTATTTGTAAGGGAAAGCATTTACATTTGAGGTAGTGGTCCCGTCATATTTTAAACACCCAAACGTCACCATAGAGAGAAAATTCCATTCAAGTCGAGTTCATGTTGGACTTCACACCATAGGCTTCCTAACAAAATAGCCATGTGATTACAGAGAGGTGAGAGCCACATGTAGGAAGCTGAGCCACAAGCTCACGGTAGCCTTCCTGCATCGACACGTGCAAACCGAAACAGAGCTAAACCTTGACTGCCGTACACAGCGGAAAGAACCCCAGGCTGTGGAATCGGAAAGACGGGTTCAAATCCAGACTCGGCCACTTCCCAGCTGTGTTTCATTAATGAGATGCTTCACCTCCCCCCCAAGACTCAGTTTCATTATCAGTACAATGGGCATAATAATTCCTGTTTTACAAGATTCTTAGGAGAATCAGAAATGATACGTGTAAACATAAGAAGAACCATATGACCCAGCAATTCCACTCCTGGGCATCTAACCAACAGACAGGAAAACATAGGTCCACAGGGAGACTTGTATGTGAATGTTTACAGCAGCATTATTCAAAATAGCCAAACAGTAGAAACAACCCAAATGTCCATCAACTGATGAATGGATAAACCAGATGTGGTGTATACATACACTGGGATATTATTCAGCAATAAAAAGCAAAGAAATACTGATGCACCCTACAGCATGGAGGAACCTTGAAAACGTTACACAAAGTGAAAGAAGTCAGACCCAAAAAGCCACGTATTTTATAATTCTGTTTATATGAAATGTCCAGAATAGGCAGTTCTGCAGGAACAGAAGTGGATTCATGGTTCCTAGGATTGGGGAGGATGAGAGCTGGAGGGATGAGAGCTAAAACTGACTGTGGTGATGGTTGCACGTATCTGTGAATACACTCAAACCCGAATCTTACGCTCTAAATGGATGAACTGCATGGTATGTAAGTTATATCCCAATAAAGCTGTTATTTAAGAGAAAGAAGTGGTATGTATAAAATGCCTAGCGTAGCTCCAGGTAATCAATAGGTCATGGTTACTATGAGATCTGCCATTCACTTTCAATTTGCCTGGCTTCTTCCCCTTCTAGAAAATGGACAAAAAATTTCCTTAGCACAGTGTGTTTCCTATTTAGAAGGTAATATTAGGAGCAGAATTGCAATCCTTGAAGAGACTTTGCAGCTCACCATTCCTTTTTACAGGTGGGAAAACTAAGGCCCAGAAGATTGATGGTTCTTACTTGAGGAATGTAGATTAACCAGTACATTCCCAGCAAAGCAAGGCAATTGCAAAGGCAGCAAAGCTCCTCCTTCCAGGAGCACATCCTCATGAATCACTCGTGCCTGAATCCTTGGCCCAGGATCTAGTTCTCAAAGAAGGGCATGCCCATAGGTACACCCAGAATTATCATCAAGCTGGAAGCTGGGGTCTGCTGAGGAGAACTGTTCTCTCCTGGACGTTCTATTAGTTGATGTTTTCTTCAGCAGAATTTGGAAAACACAATCAGACACAATTAAATAAGTCTCAGGGCTTCTCCCTACAGTAAACACTGACACCTGGATCATGCACACCAGTCTCAGCTCCACAAACAGGTGACCCTTGGTGGAAAAAAGGACAAATCCCAGCCGAGGCAGCAGCTGCTGATAGGCTGAAGTTTGTAAGGCTACTCTGTCCCCAAAACACCCCTCACCCAAGTATGAGTCTGAAAAATCCCCTATTAGAGACTCATTCCTTTGGTTAGATGGCACTGCCTCTCCAGACCTTCTCTTTGAAGAGTTAAAAAACAGACACCAAGCTGTTATCAGATATTAACATCTTTGTGGAAATGACTTTATCAGGAGGCTGACATAAAGATCCTCATGGTAATTATAACTATAGGGTGAAGAAATATTTTTAAATGGAGATATTCTGGGGAAAGGGGCAGTGAGGGCCAGGAGGGTGAACAGTAGAGGGAAAGGGAAGAGACAAAAACAGACAGAAAAATTTATAAACAGGAGCTGAGGAGCCAAAGGTGATTTGTCCTCTTTCAATTTGAAATCATAGAATCATAGAATTCTAAAACCAGCAGGAAACCTAGATATCATCTAATATAATGGTTTTCTAAGGGAGGTTGGCAATTTACTTTTTTCATGTAATGTTACTCGAACCTGATATTTAAAACAGGTGAAAGGAGAGTTTCTCTAGTAACTGCAGAGGGAGGTGCAACGCTCTGCCCACCTGCTCCCCACTGGGCAGCCCCGTGGTGTGCCCAAGATTCCAGCACTCCTCCACACCAACTGGAAACTGCTGCCCCACACTGTTGTGTGGTCGGAAATGGTACCTATTAACTGCTGAGTATAAGTAACAGCTCCCAAGTGTTGAGCAATTAATACTCAATGAAATCCCAGCGGTGTAAAAAGTAACCACTTTACAAGGATTTTTCTCATTTAATCCTCATAATAACCAGCTCTGGGGCTGGTACCATTATTATTCTCATTTTACCAATTAAGTGGCACACGGGTAAAATTAACAGCTAATGTGAGTTCGAGGCAGGACTCAAACTCAGGCTATCTGACTCCAAACCAGCCATCAAATTTCTCCTGAATTAGGGGGCTGAATTAGGATGAATTATCCTCCCTGTCCTACAGATGGAAAACCCAAGGCTGAGCACAGGAAAGTGGACTGTGGGCAGTCAGAAGGTTGATGACTGCAAAGCAGGACCCAGGATCAGGAGTGCCAGCTCCCAGCTCAGGGTCCTCCAGGGTTCCTTCACCTAGGGATCGAGTAAGAGTTCTTCATGAAGAAGCCCCAGTCTTCAGCATGGTTCCCCGAATGCTTCAGGTTCAGATCCCTGCTAGCCTTCCAGTCTCACCTTCAGCCTCATCAGCTCATGTCCTGGTCATGCTCCTGGACCACTGTGTGCTAAAAATGCCACACTCTCGCCTTCACTCCCTTTCCTCAACTTGTCCCCAGAGAAGGGACTCCCAGGGGATGACCTTCCCTGCCTATCTGATTAACTCCTACTGAGCCTTCAAGGTTTTGTTAGGGCATCTCCCTCGTATAATTCCATGCCTTCCCTGACACCCCCTGAACCTGCACACACATCCCAGCCCACCTAGCTCATCCTTCCTCCTCACCCTGCTCCATACGGAAGCACCTTTACCCCTGTGCACATCTGCATCTCCCTCCAACCAAAGCTTCAAGAGTGAGTCCCACCTGTTACCCAACTTCACTCCCTGAACCTAGTACAGAGCGGTCACTTAGGTGTGCTCCATGGAGAAGGAATGAAGAAGCAAATGACTGCTGAGCTTACACTCAAAAATCACTGGCTACAAATACATTTTGAACCCTCTTCTCATTTTTTTTTTCTTTAAGTAAAAAGTTTACTCAAAAGTTAAACAATAATTGCTTTCTGTAAGGAAAAAAGTTGCCTAAAACAAAATGATTAAATATATACTTTTGCCCACTGACTGCATGCCCTTTTCTGAACATGCGGTTCCACTCCATTAACACATACTAGGTTCCCCACAGCTCGTCTGATCTTCAGCCTCTCCGGGGACAAGCAGAGCCGCTCATCCGCTCTTGAGCTCCCCACCCCCATCTCTCGTCAAGTGGTGCCCGAATCTCTCCTCACACCCATCTGCGACCAAGAAGTCACAGCCCCTCCAAGGCAGCTCATTCTGCCATCACGTAGCTACAACTGCTAAAATAAACCACAGCAAACAGGAGAAAAGGGTCCTCTATTCAGCCACAATCTGCTTCCACGTAATGCTTCCCCAGTACTTCTGGTTCACCCTAGGTCCACTCAGACCCAGTCTAATCCCTTTTCCAGAAAATGACCCATCAGAATCCTCTCAAGCCCCACCTGAGTCTTTGGATTAAATATCCCCAGCTCTGCCAACCGTCCTGACTGCCTTCCAGCAACTGCGTGGTTTTTCGACAACTCCCCAAGTGTCACAGAACGCTGCTACTGGTGCCTCCTGGATTTTATTAGCTCTTTGGGCAGCTACTGCCCAGTGTTCCCTCGCAGACCTCACGGTCAACCTCTCTGAGTCTTTTCCACTCTTGCTATTGCTGAGCCATGTCGCTCACATTCTAATTAGGGCAGTTGGATTTATGGACCTTAAATACACCACTGACAAATTTCCCTTTGTTTTTGTAATTGCAAAAGCAGAGACTTCTAACTGTTGGTCAAAATCCATTTCCTCCTTGTCCCAGGCACACAACTAGATTACACTTCCCAGACTCCCTTGCAGCTAGGTGTGGCCATGTGACTTGGTCATCACCAGCACATTGTGAACACAAGTCAAGGTATTTAGGAAACAAGTATGGCCTCAGAATAACCAATTGGTTAACAAGAAATATTTCTTTTTATAGAGGAACTATGACTAACAAATGAGAAGGAAATTATAGAATTTGAGTATCACCACTTACCAACTTTAAATGAAATAATGAATTTACACAGTGATCTTCAATAGTCAAAACACACACGACCATCTACGACGTAAACTTGCCCCCAAAATCAACCTGAATCTGGACAAGACTCTAGACATAAGTTTCATCTTAGAGGAAATACAGAGGAACATGTTAAACGGCACAGTGAAGATACAATCAGCAAAATCCAGGCTGTGGGAAACTCTACAGGACAAATAACCTAAGAACGATAATTACAAAGGGCAGAAGTGGGGACAGGGGAGCTACAGATTAAGAGAGACATACCAACCAGCTGCAGCATGTAACTCCCTGATTCTAATAAACTGAAGAGTGGAAGAGGGAGAATATGAATTATGGAAATTTGAACACTGAATAGATATTTGATGATTTTAAGGAAATTCAGTATCTTAGGAGTAATAATGATGTTGTGCTTATGCTTTTAAAACATAAGAGTTCTTCTTCTACAAAACAGAAACAGACTCGGAGACATAGTAAACAATCTTATGGCTACTAGGGAAAAGGAGTTGGGAAGGGATAAATTTGGGAGTTTGAGATTCGCAAGTGTTAACCACTATATATAAAAATAGATAAAAAAACAAATTTCTTCTGTATAGCGTGGAACTATATTCAATATCTTGTAATGACCTTTAATGAAAAAGAATATAAAAACAAATATATGTATGTATATGCATGACTGGGACGTTGTGCTGTACACCAGAAATTATCACATTGTAACTGACTATATTCAATTAAATAATAATAATTATTATTATTATTATTTCCAAAAAAGCATGCTCTTCTCCTTCTGGATGCATATCTAAAGGAATATGTTAATGAGACCTTCGGGGATAGAAGGAGCCACAGGATGGAAGGAGTAGGGGTCCTCATGGAAAGTCATCAGCCAACCATGGACACTTACCTCAGACTATTATGTGAACAAGAAATAAATTTCTATTGTGTATGAGCCACTGTAACATTCTAGGTTTGTTTCCACAGCCTACTCTACACATAAAATACAGCAATAAATACCTTGGTCTTGGTCCATAACTTAATCTATGGGATCTTTCCAAAGTCATTCTTTCATCCAAATTATGTTCCCTCCTTTTGCTATTTGTGCATTTGGGCTTTGAAATGAAAATGACAAGCACAGTATTTCTAAATGTTAGACAATGTCCTGTAGCCGCCATTGGAAACCTTTTACAGGGAGACCAAGTCAATTAATCAACGTCCTTCGAGTAGTGATTCTGTTATGAATCTACCTAATTATACTCACCCCTGACACAATACTCTGTTCTGCCGAGAGATTGTTGTATCTTGTCAGATGCTTTGTTAAACTCTAACTAGATAATCAACAGTTGGAGCTACTAACTCTTAGAAAAAAAAGGAAATAACATCAGATTTGATTTATTCTTAGTAAAGACACACTAACTCTATTGATCACTTTCAGTTCTAAGTGGTCACAGATAAATCCCTTAGTAATTTATTCTAGCATCTTGACTGGTTTCGATGTCAAGTTCACCATTCTGCAATTTAAGGGGGGAAAGCCATCTTTTTCTTTTCAAAGATCAGAAACTATTTTTGTAGGTCTGTAAATTCCAACACTGCAATTCCTCAAATCCACTCCCCCACAGCAGTCAGGTGACCACACTTGGAGACTCCCTGGGAAGCATCTCCTTTGCCTCAAGACACTTGAAATCATTTAGAAAAAGTCAGGCTCTTAGTAGCTTCGATTCCCTTTTTATCAGTGTGTATTCTACCACTGTTTTTGAGAACCTCTTCCTTAAGAGAGAAGAGATGCAAAATAAGAACAGAGCCGTTCTTCCGCCCTCTTAGAGCAGCAGGCAGTGCGTCAGTGTCACAGTCTGACGAGTAGAGCCATTCCACTTCCTCTGTGTCAGTTACGTTCACCACAAGCAGCTCTCAGAGCAGTTAGTGATTTCTTTGGGAAAGAAATGGCAGGTTCCTGATGCCTGGAGTCCTTCCAGCGCCCGTCTGCGTCCAACTTCTTGGGGAATGTGTGCAAGACACATAACAACAATTTCACATTCTTTATCACTGACCAGGGCTGCAGCACCTCATTCGTATCTGACCTCCTTCCCCAGGACCTGAGTGAGCAATGCACCAACTTCAGAGCAACGCCAAAGCTAGCCAGCAGCAAGGACGTCCTGTGCTTTTCTCTCAGTCCTCAGGCCCTATTAACCCAGCAGCATTAGTTCAAAGAGAGTAAAGGAAGAACAAACCAGGAGAATAACTCACAAAAGAGAGAAGTGATTTGTCAGAATCCATTTTCCTTGAAGTTCTTTTCCTCTTTCCATCTAAATCTCTTCTTCCTAGAGTGATGGTGCCGTTGTGTGCTCCCGAGGGCTCCCCTTCAGTTCAGGCTCACACCAAAAAGTGATCCACGGAGCTGAGCTAATCCTTGAGCGCTCCCTAGAGCATCATGCATGACCAACAACACCCTTGAACCCAGGCCATCTTTGTCATTCTTACTCAGCATATCACCCAGAAAGCCCTTGGCATTTTTGTTTTCTGATGCCTTTTGTCCTCGGCATTTCTGTTTCAAATCTCAAATCACTCTCAGCTTTGACCTTTCTGACGCTGTCTTTACTGTGTCATACTCAATTCTGCCCCTTTCCTTTCCTCCTTTACGGATGGCCATCCATTCAAATGCTGTGTCAGCAAAAAAACAACCCTCTCCATGATGCCTTAGATGCTTCCTTCTCCTCCCTACACTGACTAGGGTCCTTCTTCTTCTAGGGACCGTGGAATTGTGCCTGTTCTTTCTCTAAAATTTGTGCAATCACCTCCTTCATGTCTACAGTGTGCACCTATGCCCTGCTTTTCTCTGATATCAATAGAACGGAGGTGGCCATAAAATAGACAAACCCAGCCAGAGGTCATTTAAAAATCTACAAGAGCAAGATTTTAGGAATTTTATGAAAAAAATGCAACATTCTATCAAAGTCAAACGTCTTTAGAGTTAGATGGGAAAGACATGTATATATCATAATAGCCAATGAAATGCAAAATCCAAGCGACCGTCAAATTGGGTAGGATTATATTTAGACAGAAGAATGTAGAAATGCATAATGCACAACCTGAATCCAAGGACGGGGACTAGGTGACCACATCCCTCTTGAAGTTGTGGAGTTTTTAACAACACATTGCAATAAACACAGTGTTGGTTCAGTGAGTCCTGCCAAGTATCCAGAGGAGTCTAGATCAAGGTCTGATTGCTGTGGCAGCTCTCCAGAATTACGTGGGGCGACATAAATTAGTTTCCTTAGCGAGTGTATGTCTTTCAATCTCAGGGATGGTTAGAATTAAGTATGCAGTTATTAGAATCTGCTAGACTTAAAAGAGTAAGTTGTGTGAATTGAACTGCACAGGGTTGAGGAAGAACTAATTGTTTTTCTGTACTCAAAAACAACCCTCAAGGGCACCAAACACTCACATCTTTTCCCCAAGGTTGTCACCACTGTCACTTCACCATCTAATCTCCCCTCGGCCATTAGGATGTAAGAAACAATCTATTGTGTTTCTCTGTCTGGCCTCAGGGAGGACAACCTCCAGCCTGACAAGTGAAGGACCTGTCAGACATTCTGCTTCCAGCTGAGCCCCCAGTAGGTAGTTAAGATGATGGTTAAGCCCTGAATCATCACCTGTGTACCTCTGGGCCATTTGGAGAATTTGCACCTGTTTGTTCCACTGGTCATGCAGAATCCTTGCCTGAAAACACCCTTACTCCTCAATTACTTTATCCTCACTTGCATGGTCCTAGATGGCTTTCCCCACCAGCCCTGCAGATTTCTGAGAAGGGTTATACTTTATTCATATTTACACCAGCCCCAGCTTCACTCTTAACAGGTCTGTTTCCCTTAAAGAGCTGGTTCCCTTTTTATAGCCATAGTTTCTAACATTCCGGAATAAAATACTACTGTTCACTCATGAGCTTGTACAATGCGGTAATTCAGACAATTCCACAGATGAGACGACTGTGGATATGATCCACTTATTTGCCTGAACAGCAGTCCAGCAAAGCGTCTGAGTGTTTTCATCTCTGGAAGCAGAATTCCTAGGCTTAAAGTCTGACCCAGATACTTCCTAGCTGTGTAACTTGGCTCAGTTACCCTCAGTTTCCCACTCTGTAAAGTGTGTCCAATAATTCTACTTCCCACCTAAAGCTGTTGTGGGATTAAATGCTATAACCCTCATGAGCACTTAGCACAGTGCCTGGCACATATGAGCTCCATGAACGTTACCAACACTGTGGACGCAAGGACACTAGAAGGCTGTCCACTGGCTGGCAGGAGATGCACACCCACACTTCACTGGAATGGTCCACTTCAGTCTTAAATTTAGAATAAATGGCTTTGCCCCTCCCATTATTTCCCACATTCAGCTAAACCTAGCTCTAAACTAAACCAAGATCTGAAGCAAGCAAATGGAACTTAAAGAGAAAACGGAAAAATTCAATGAGCTCTTGGAAAGTAAGTCTTCTGGCTCTGTCATCTGCACACTCTCTGACCACCTTGTAAACTTCTGGAAAATGGAGACTCACAACTTTTTAATCAAAATTTAATTAGCGCCTTGCACACAATAAGCACTCAATAATTAGGAGTATAAATGAAAGAATTGTGTCTCCAGTCACCTAGGTACCAGGGAAACCCAATCCTCATTCTTGTTCATTAAAGCCAGATTCTCCAAGCTCTTGTCCAAGAGCCATCCGGCAGAGATTTCTCACAGCTTTAACTGTAGAGCCCCTTCCCCTCCTTTCCACTTCTTCCTTTGCCCCCCCCCCCATATTCAGTTTCCATCTCCTCTGAGAGATCCCATTGTAGGAAACAGAGAATTACTCTTTAACAAGAATAATCTAGGGAAAAAATGCTGGATGTGAGTTCCATCTGTGTAGGAGCACGCTAAAAGTATGCATATTTTTGGTAATTATTTTTACCCTCTCCTACATCAGAATGTGGCCTGAGGGCCTCACACCAGGCATTGCTCCTACAAGCTCAGATCACAGTATTTTCCTGGCAAACTCATAAAGATTTCATTTCAAATAAGCCTAGGTCTACCCAATAATTTTGCAGAGTTGCCTCCTACCCTGGAAAGTATGCCTTTGAGAAACAAAATCCAAGGCCTTTTCAGTTTACACCTACAAATAATATATTAGTAAAAGCTCATGTTCCCAAATCCTGGAGATCTGTGGATGCTGTTTGACACATCACCCGCCTCAATGAAAGTCTGACATGTCAAAAACTCAAGGACATTCTGTTGTTCAATCTGGATTCTTAAACAGCAAAGTTTTGCTTACTGATACATAGGGAATCAACAGCAAATTAAGAGAGGTTAAGTTCAGTAGCAAATGGTGCACCAAATTATTTCAGGAGCAGCAAATAAGGATGGGCAATGTCAAGGCTCCCCAAACATCCAGAGTTGAACTGTGAAATCTGAGCAGAGACATCTGAGTGTTGCCTCAGAGAGAGACTATCTTCCAGAGCCAGGAGGAAGGAAAGCAAGCGAAGTCTGGGTCTATCAGAAAAATGTCAGCTATAGAATGAATGGACTTAGCACTCCTAAGGAGTGAAGAGATCAGAAGATGAAAAGCCATTTGCTTCTGGTGGGGGGTGGACTATTACTCAGCCTTGAAAAAGGAAGTCTTTCCATTGATGAGCCTGGTGAAATAAAGGGGACAAAGACAAATACTGCATGATCTCATTTACAAAGGGGAATCTAAAATAATCAAACTCATAGAAGCAAGGAATAGAACAGTGGTTGCTGGGGCTAGGCAGTGGAGGGAAAGGGGAGATGTTGGTCAAGGGGTACACAATTTCAGTTATGCACAATGAATAAGTTCTGGAGATTTAATGGACAGTCATGTGACTGCAGTTAACAGTACTGTGTTGTATACTTGAAATTTGCTAGGAGGGTAGATCATAAATGTTCTCACCACAAAAAGAAAAGAAAAATAGCAACTATGCGAGGTGATGGATATGTTCATTAGTTTGATTGTGGTGACTGTTTGATAATGTGTGTATCAAAACATCAAGTTGTACACCTGAAACCTGCACAATTTTTGAAACCTGCACAATTATACTTCCACAAAGCTGGGTTTGAGGGGGTCATTTGCTAATTAAACAAATATCCATTAAATTGGGCTATGCCAAACATCAATCCAAGATGGTGGTAAACAAGATAGTCTTCGGCTTCATGGAGCTTATAGTCTAGTGGAAAATACTTGTCATTCCACCAAAAAGACCAAAACCCAGGCACCCACGTGATGGTCAGGGATTCTTGAGTCTACATTGAAAAGGTAGAAGCTGGACAGGCAAGAACACACAAAACTGAGTGGCAGAAAGAGTGCACCAAGTGCCCTCAGTGAGCGTAGAGCAACGTGGTCCACACCCTTGTGTTGTCTGGTGCCAGGCTGGTACGTGCCTGTTGCTGGGGGTGGATGCCAAAGGCTCTAACACTGTTAAACATCCAACTCTTGCCCCTTTCTTCCATTCTGTGCTCAGGAGACAATGTCCTTGTCATAACATGGCTTTCCAGATATGGCAGAGACCACTGGTTACCATCTTAATACTTATTTCCCCCTTCTTAATAATAACATTTCTCTGAATATATGGCCAGTGAGAATAAAGACTACATTTCCCAGGTGCCTTTGCAGTCAAGCTTCCCCACCTGACTTAATTCTAGCCAATGGGACATGAGAAGAATTATGTGATGCTTCTGGATCCTGCTTCCAGAAGAAACATGTTTCCCCTTCCTCTCTCCTTTCTCCCTTCCCACTGGTTAGAAAGCAAACAGGGTAGGAGGCATTCTTGAATTATGGGGATGAGGCACACCCAAGACACGATGAAAAAATAAATAGAAGGAAACTGAGCCCTTAAGGTCTTCTCTGGGCTTAGACTTTTATGTGAAAGAAACCAAACTTCTATTGCATTTGGACCACTCTGAAATTTGGACCTCTCTCCCATTTAATTGAACCCGTATCCTGACTAATACATTATGTAAATTTCCCCTTACAGGAGACACGGGTCAGAAGCCACATGTGTTCAGCCCTCTTATAGTCCTGTTCCACGTGATAAATTAATATACTAGCAGTTCATCAGAGAACAGCAGTCTTCCAAAGCCGGCCTGGCAGCCACGGCTAAGACAGATTCCCAGAGTCCTGTTGCCTGAGAAAGCCTTTTGGGGGCCAGCCTCCCAGTCCTACAGCAATAAAAGCAGCTCAGAAGACACAGAGGATGCTGAAACTTTCCCATAACACAAACAATAGAGGTGCAGCCAGGACTGCCTCAAGGGGTCTGAATAACCAGTTTCTATCTCATTATCACCACAGACTAATAGTCATCTGTCCACTTTCCCCCATTTAACAATGAGTGACAAAGTGACTTGGCCAGAGTGCTCACAGGAAGTGCAGGGTTCTTACAAATCCATGATGCTAGAGTGACCAACCTGTCCCAGTTTGCTGGGTCTTTCCTGGTGTTAGCACTGAACATCCCACAGCCCAGGTGCTCCTCAGTCCCAGGCAACCAGGGCCAGGTGGTCACCCTGTGTGATGCAGTCCTAGACCCTGGACATGCATCCATGTCCTACTCTGGACTCCTACAACCCTCTGCGGGTTATCTATCGTTTCACTGGTCTCACTGTCACCATTATTGTAAACACATCTGTGAGCTTCTCCCTGCACTCACAGTGCCTGGCACCCACCTGGAGATGACTAAGGGCTCCCTGAACTGGATGATAATTCTAGTGGGTGCCATGTGCTTTGCACTCAAGCTACTGAAAAGTCATCACTGGTAAAAGAGGAAAATGACACTGTAGGGTAGCGGAGGAAAGGAGTGGCATATTTGGCAAAGCACACTTGCAAGTGGGGGAATAACAAGAGGTGGTGTGTCCAAGGTGCTGCTCCCGGCGTGAGGTTGGACGGTGGCATTCCAGACCCTACCGTCTTACAAAGCCCAAGGAGTTATTTCGATTACTGGCATCTCCTGCTATGAAACTGAGGAGGAAGACTGTAAAACGATTGTGATTAAGCATGTTTCAAAAGTCTGAGACCCAAGCTGGCTCATCGGGACAGACCACGTTCAAGAATGCTTCTGGATGGCCCTCCTGGAGCTGCTGCACAAATCAAGTTGTGGCTATTGTGTCCGCAAGTGTGTCCCTGCTGCTGCCCTTAGCACGCTGAACTGCTGTGACCTGCTGTCGTCTGTCTACCTGTCTGTTATTGCTCTGGGCCCAGGAGTTCCTGGAGGCCGGGGACACCTGGCTCAGTGCTGAGCACAGAGCTGGCATTCAGTGAATATCCATTCTGAGCTGTCTTTCGCTCACAACACTTCGGACACCAAATAGGTGGGCTTTTCCTCACACAAATCAATCCAACTCTCTGGACACCAATGGGGTGTCCTAACAATTCAATTCAACTCTGACACAAAGCACAGATCCCGCAGGTTCGGGGCTCCATCCCACAAGACTGCCTCCAATTCAGATGCCAATCACAAGTCCAGGCCACCTGTCCTTCCAATCAACCAGCTATAAAGTCAAGGGACTCCCACAACTCCCTCCTCAGGTCCATCACTTTGCTAGAGTGGCTCACAGAACTCATAGAAGCCCTTTACTTACTATTTCTGGTTTACTATAAAGGCTACAACTCAGGTACAGCCAAACAGAAGAGACACGCAGGACAAGATTGGTGAGTAGGGGGGCTTCCAGACCACCACCCTTCCAGCACCTCAACGTGTTCGCCAATCCAGGAGCTCCCCCAAATCCCACTATTCAGGGGTTTCTATGGAGGCTCCATTTAAAGGGCACAATTGATTAAATCTTTTGCCATTGGAGATTAACTCGATTTCCAGCCCTTCTCCCAGGAGGTCAAGGGGTGGGGATGAAAGTTCCAAATTTCTAATCATGTCTTGGTCTTTCTGGAGACCAGCCCCTATCCTGAAGCCATCGAATGGACACCACCACCAGTCATCTCATGAGCATACGGAAGATACTCTTTCCACTCTGGGGGTTCCAAGGTTTTAGAATCTCTTGTGTCAGGATTCGAGGACTATAATGTAAGACCAAATACTATAACAAAAGATGCTCCTATAACCCCCATCATTCAGGAAATCACCAAGGTTTTAAGAGCTCTGTGCCAGGAACCAAGGACAAAGACCAAATATATATTTCTTGCTGTATTACAATATGACATCTGTGTGTGTCACCGAAGTTTCCCCAGCCCCGAGATAATCATTTTCTGGGCAAGCAGGGTAGTTCAGGGATAAAAGCAAGAACTCGGCTCGTGCTTAGTTCCCTGACTCATAAAATGGTAATAAAACAGCACCTAATTCACAGTGTTTCTAAGGATTAAATAAATTATGCACAAAGTCTTTGGAATCCTGCCTGGTGCAGAGTGAATGCCGTAAGTGTTTATTCTTCTGTGATTTTGACCATAGGAGAATATCTTTTCACTGTGAAACTTTGAACGGCCCAGAAATTTATTTACTAAAATGTTAAGTGGGGAAAAAAAGTAGGTTACAGAAGACTATACATGGAATAATCCCATTTATGTAAGAAAAAAAAATGTGTCTGTGCACTGAAAGCACCTGGAACACAGCTTCCAGAAAAGAGCAGGGGAGAGAGAATGGGAGGAAAAGACGAAAAGGGAGAGAGGAAATTAGGTCCTAAGAGTCCCTGTGTTGCCCACTTCAGTTCTGTATTGTTTGAATCTTTTGCCGTAGGAATATAATCGTGTCTCATTTATAGACTTAAAAATAATAAGGCAAAAATATTACACAGATTGATCCCAAAATATCATCCTAACCAAGGCTGCACTACTCAAAACTCTATCATTTCAGCCCCCAACCATTGGACCATCGTTTTCAAAGTGACCGCTGCAGGCTGGGCCTCACTCTCACCCAGAGCTTCTCACCCTCAGCACTATTGACATTTTGAGCCAGATAATTCTTTGTTGTGGGGACTGTCCTGTGCTCTGTAGGAATAATTAGCAGCATCCTGGCCTCTACCTTTCAGATGCCAATGGTACCTCTACACTTATGACAACGAAAAATGTCCCACAATATTGCCAAATGTCCCCCAGGGGGAAAATCACCCTGGTTGAGAACTAATGTTTGCCCATTTTATGAAAATGAGTCAGTGGTTGCCACTTTATTTTCAAGGGACTGTCAACTTCATGGGTCTTGCTTTGGGCAAAGCCACCATCAACCTGGGGCAGGGAGAAAGGTACCGAGAGCAGGAAGCTGGAGCGTGGTTCTTCCTAGCGTAGAGAGAGCACCCTGAGGAACGTTATCCTCTCCCTCCCAGTAAACATTCTGTCTCTCCCAAGACGGTAAAGCATAATCCACAACATGTGGTTTGCAAAACAACCCTTGCCCACATCTGCTTCTGCTCCCCTACAATCTACCAAGAAAATGTCACCTCTTTCCCCCGGGTCCAATGCACTGACCACACAGTTCACAGTTACATCGTCTGTTCTGCCAGGAGAGGACGTGAGGAGCGAAACCACACCAGGTACTTTTGTGAAACTGTCAGAAATCAGGAGCGCCGAAAGATCATGTCTCTGGGAAAGGATTGTATAGCCAGCAGGGTGAAAGGGAGGACAAAGTTTCTATCATTTGAGAAGTTAGAGTGTTCAGTCTCTCCCTCTCTCTCTCTTCCTTCTCTTTCTCTCTCTCACTAAGGGAAATTGAGCCAAGCTTGGGACTCCAGGCAGGAAACACTAAGAGCTTTCATATGCAAAATCTCTGACCTGAGATGTGGTCCCTGCAGAGGAGAGGCTGGCCTGTAGGCGAAAGCAGCCCAAGACTTAGGAAACGAAGCCGAAGAGTAACTGTTTTGCTCTTTTCACTCTTGCGTTGTTATAATCTTTTGCAGTAGGAATATCATCATGTCTCATTTGCAGATTTAAAAAAAATAGTAAGACCCCCAAAATTATAAAAATTGACCCCAAAATATCATGGCTGCCCAACTGAAAACTCTCCTAAGAACATCTTCAGGTCTTCTAGGTGTGACCTTGGGCAGAGTCTTAGCTTCCTCGGGTCTCCATCTCCTCACTTATGAAATGGAGATAATAACTCTGCCTGCTCTATTGACCTCATAGGGTTATTCTAAGAAGCCAGGGAGACGACGCTGGTGTTGGGCATCAGACATTGTGATCCAGACAAGATGCTATGGCCCCAGGACTCGACCCTCCAACAGCTATAATCCTAAAAATCTCCATGGGATGAAAATAAGAACAGCAGGAGAAACATGAAGAGCCGTGGAGCATGTCCCATGGAACAGGAGCTAAGATTCCACAAAGATGTACAAGCTCCAATGTTGGCGCATACTTCCGAGACCTCTCTCAATTTGTCTCCCTTCACACGCAGCACAGAAACCACTCATGTCAGAATGAGAAGGAAAGGGAGGGCAGGAAACCTTTCAGGAGACAAAATTGGGCTTCCACCTCATCCTTCTGTCTTAAGGGGCCCAACAGCCTTGTGTCCTCCATTGTCATTCCAAAGATACTGTCAAGGAATCCTTAAATTATCATGTTGAACCTCAAAAATCTCAAATGTGTAGCCCAGGTGGGATGTATATACACCGCCTTTCCCCCTGTACAGCCTTAACACCCAGGTATTATTGTTGCATTCAAAGTGTGGAAGCAAGGTTATCCATCAGAGGTACCCTAATGTGATGAGTTAGCTGGGACGGTGCAGAGAAAGGCCGGCACCCCCACATCTGGTCCTCCAAGCCTGCTGTGCTCCGGCAGAGGATGGGGAAACTGCTGCTAGAAGGAAAGTGTTTCTAGATCTGCCTGCGGAGTAGCTTCCAAAGGATAGAACCTTCCCTTTCTGGAATAAGAAGCTGAGACTCAATGATCTGACCAGATACTAGATTAATAACAACTACCACTGCTATGACCAGCCACCGAGGTTCACATGTGCCAGGCACTGAGCTAGACGTTTTCACCTCATATTGCATCTAATCCTCCCTTAACAAAAAAGTAGATGAGGACACAGGAGCCAAGGGACTGGCCCAAAGTAACACCATTTGCAAGTGGCAGAGCCAGGATTCAAACACAGGTCTGTCCAAAGCTTTAACTTTAACCACAACAAGCACTGCCTTCAAGCTGCCAAGCACTGTCTCTCCCCAGCAATCAGCTGTAGACTCTACAACTATGTCATATGATGATAAAGTCACAAAGCCCATCCTCTAAGCGGCTCACAGTCCAGATGGGGTTGATTTCACTGTCCCTGATCCCTGGTCCCTGGTCTTGACTCTTCTAAACTCTATTAAGGAGGGTAAAGCTCGAGGCTCTAGACCAGGTAACAAATGACCTTTCTGGAACAGCCTCCATTTGGTGGACCAAATAATTAACCCCAAAGTTAAGTTCATTTCCTGTTTAAAAATCTAAACATGTTATAAGGAAAACCAAGAGTAAGTTCTTTGAAATCCTGAATGAAAAAGACAAACCCTTGGCAAAAAAATTCAAGAAATGGGAAATACGTATGGTGATGGAGGCTAACTTGACTTATGGTGATCATTTCACAGTATATTCAAATAAATCATCATGCTGTAAACCTGAAACTAATATAATCTTCTACGTCAATTATACCTAAATTCTAAATTTAGTTACTTTTTAAAAAGAAACAGGAAGTAAAAAGAAAGCAGAACAGTAACAAATATCAGAAATGAGAGTGCAAATAAGGGGCATTCAAAATAATCAATGAAAATAACTGCATATGTCAATAAATTTGAATATCAAGGTGAAATTAGTGGTTGTTAGGAAGATGTAAATTACCAAAACAAACTCAAGAAAAAGTAGGAGAACTGAACAATGACCGTGGAATTACTGGGGGGAAAAATTGTCATACATCTCCCACTGCAATAGGAACCAGGCCCAGATGGTTTTGCCCATAAATTCTATCTGACCTTCAGAGGACAGCTAATTCCTATACAGAAGAAGATGAAAAACCTTTCTAAATCATTTGGGAAGTAAACATAATCCTAACTCAAAATATAAATTTTAAAGTACAAAGAAATCACAGAACTAGCAGTATAAGTGGCAAAACCCTACGTAGTATATTAACAAATTGACTTTAAAAGTACGTTTTTGAAGTACAGTGACCAAGTTGGGTTTATTACAGGGATTTTCATGACGACTTAAAATTCTAGGTTGGTTTAATGTCAGGAAGCCTATTGTTGTAATTCATTATATCAGTAGATTTAAGAAGAAGAACATCCATGTGCCAATTTTGATAGATGTCAGAAATCATTACATAAAAATTCTAAGTCAACTTGAAATAGGAAAAAAATCCTAAATTTGGTAGAGTATTCATATACCCATAGAAAACATCATATTACACAAGGATATAATACTCAAGTTAAAAACAAGAAAAGATGTCAGTATTGTGCTCAAGGTTCTAAAATTATTATTTATAGGTTTTATTCCCAGAAATCCAAGTACCTCAACTAAAAAACTACTAATGCTAAAAGCATTCAGTAACACAACTGGATATAAGCTAAATATAACACAAAAAATCAAAGCTTTCCTTTTCCAAAACAATAATCAATTAGAAAACATAATGGGATAGTAGCTCACTCTCCAAATATTAAAAAACATACAAAATGTTAAAGAATAAAATTAATAAAACAAAGGCTTGTTATTTAATAATCAACAGGATGACACCAATAATTTCTTCAAATGGTTTCTTGATTGTTTTTAACCTAACAAAATCATCGGATTTTTGTGGCTGCAAGAGACTTCAGAAATTGTCTAGTACA
Source organism: Camelus ferus (assembly GCF_009834535.1). NCBI lineage: Eukaryota > Metazoa > Chordata > Mammalia > Artiodactyla > Camelidae > Camelus > Camelus ferus. The sequence goes on from NC_045706.1 coordinate 10,568,817, forward strand.
ACTCCCTTATTTGCTGAAAATGAAACTGTTACACAGAGAGTTTGAACAACGTATGTTCATAAAGCGTATAAGAAACTGAAAAAAAAACAAACCTGGAATCCAAATCCAGTCCATTGCTCTTCCCACTGTATTTTGCTACTTTCACTAGAGGACCTGAAATGCCAACAAAATTATTCAAAATGCCCTTTGATTGAAGAAAAATAATTTGCAAAGGCCATGGAGATTAGAACAATATGTGATTGTTTTCTTATACACCTTAAGTTGCCTTTGTGACAAAGGGTCTACAGGGCAGAACAAATGTATTATGTTCTTCTGTCACGCCAAACTGTACGCAATTAGTACTTCTAGATAGTCATTATGCCTTTTCTGAAACAATAAAACCTAGTGACCATGATGCCTGGTAGCAGATTGCAGTGCATCTCATCTGCAAGCTCCCCTGTGTGTCACTTTAAATCTGGCATGGTATTGAAATTACAATGAAAAATGTTCTAAATTTAAAACTATGCACCTTCAACCATCTGGAGAAGCTCCTTTATTAAATTTGTTTCTAGCATTGGTAAAGTCTCATGATAATTCATTTTCAAGAGGAAAGAAATTCGTCCCTGGTTCATGAGCCTGGTCAGACAGCCTTTCCATCTTACATTTAATGACAACCTGAGAAACAGAGGGTGAAAGCTGCTGTGTCTCTCCCGGGGCTGTCCTAAGACAGCAACCAGAAAGATGGAGATCACTCAGGGTCTCAGATGCGGTAAACAGTTAAAGGCAATTTACAAGTCAACGCTAGAAAGAACAATAAATCCAGGAAGAGATCAGATATAAAACAAGCATGAGCTTGCGCTCTGTAATAACAAAATCCAAACATTTTCTCACCTTCACTTTTATGAAAGAAAGAATGTTGATAGTTTAAAAAGAAAAATGCTGCAGTTTCTGAAAGTTTAAATTTCAAACTTTCTGCTAACCCGTATCTCTCCAGAAAACTAAAATACACATCAGGGGCAGATTAAAAATTAGGACTCTAATCCAATCCATACCATTTTCTTTGGGGGAAATTGCATCTCTTTTCCTATGTGCAGTTGTTCAAAGGGTGAGATCTTTAAACACGTATGCTGAGCATCTGTTGATTTAGCCTCTCTTTCCTCATGTTTATGTTAAGAATACCCCAAATTTCCCATGAGGAACTGCACCTCTCTAATTCTGAGCCATACAATTTAGGCAAAATTGACATCACCGCCTCACTCCCTTTAGCAGTACAGCTAGACCACCAGGAAGGGACATCTAGCTGCCATTCTCTCTAGGAAATCACTGCTCCTTGCAAAAACCACACACGTTCCACAGGGAGATCTTCCATGTTAGAGAAAGCCACCTTCCCCGGACAGAAACTTTTCAAGCCAGATCAAAGTCAGGGTGTCCTCCCCCAACTCACAGGTCATCAACCACATCCGATCTCTGTTTCCACTATCCCTCCTACTGTTGTCAAACCCAAGTTTGTGTGTCTGATGCACAGTGAGCCCAAACAAACCTAAATGTAGGAGTTTGGAGTGGAGAAAGATTTATTGCAGGGCTGAGCAGGGAGAATACGGCAACTCACGTTCTAAAGACCCAAACTCCCTAGTGGTTTTCAGGAATCAGTTTTTATAGGCAAAACTGGCGGGGGGGGGGGGGGGTCCTGCAGGGTGTGTGACCTTCCTCTGACTGGTTGGTGGTGAGGTACAGGGTGGTGTTCCAGGAATCTCAATCATCAGCCTTCTGGTTCCAACCAGTCTGGGATCCAAGGCTTATGCTCAGCCTGAAATTACCACCCTCCATCTGAGTGAGGGCCCTAATTCTTGTAGAAGAACTCAGATGTGTATCAGAGTGTCATGCGCATTCCTTGAAGAGGAACCAGGACTCTGCCCCATCGCTGCACTATTATTTCTCGACTGTCTTTCCTTTGTTTCTGCATTCCCTCTCTCCTCCAATTAGTGACTGTTTGAATCTGCCCTTTGGAACTCAGGGAATGTCTAGGAGTCTGAAATCTTTTTCCTGCAAGCAAGAAATGGGGGACATGGAATGATTTTTTTTACCCAGGAGGGCCCCCGCAGGGTCCTGCTCAGTTTCAATCCTCTCTTTTCTTTGATACGCCTTAATCATGAGGGGAACAGGTGCTGGACAAGAAAGGCAAAAACATTCTGGATGGAGACGTCAATCATAAACTCGACAGGGGCACTCAGTCTTAGAGGGACTTGGTTTCACTCCCTGTCCCAATTCAGGAAGAACCAGACATGGAGAAAGGAGAAGACTAGACTTCACCAGCATATTACGTTCCCAGCCCCACAACACCGCAGGTCCCTGAGCCACAGGATGGAGGATGGGGAAGAGCTAAAATCAACTGTAGATTAAAGTTCTAACCAGGACCGGACTAAGTTGAAAGTAAGTAAAGTTAAGGAATTTGCCCAAGACTTTATTAAAGGGCAGGAAAGAAGAAACTGACAAGGAATGGCTAGAGGCAGCGACTGAAAGAAATAAGAATTGCTAGTTTATATTCCCACTGATTTTGACAAGTAACGGATTTTTTTTTATTTTAACAATAAAACCATGATAGCACAAGAAAACAAGAAAGGCCTTCAAAAGGCTATACATTTTTTTTTTAATCCCAGGAAGATAGCAGATGGAGTTACAGCAGTAAAAATCAGAACTGAGAACATCCACCCCAAGAGTCCTGAGACAAGTGAGGCTCATCCCAAGAGCCTCAGAGAATTCCAAAGTGGAGAAGAGAAAAACCAAGTGCAGGAGTTGGCCGGGGGAGCCATGATCAGGGAGATTTATTAAAGAACTGCATTCAGAATCTCAGTGACAGAAAGCTAATCTTTACTTGCCTGAAGCTGTTGAAGGAGTGTGGGGTTTGATTCCAAAGAGACACAAGGGAATTTGGGGAGTGATGAAAACATTCTGTACCTTGATTGGGATGGTGGTTACGTGTACACCTCAAATGGGTGTTTTTTATTATATGGAAACTGTAACTTAGGTGTAAATAAACAAAGACCAACCAAATGAGAAAAGCAAAGACTATCCATTCAGAGCTAGCTGTTGCAAGGGAGCCAGCCACCATCACTTGCCTTTGGCAGAGACTCAAAGGCAGGCAAGTGGGTGGGAAAGCTTTATAGTGGGAAAAAGAGAAGACTTCAGGTGTGAGCTGATTGGAGGCTGTTAGACTGGGGAAGCTGGAGGTGGACACCTGGGGTGGGACAATCCATGTGGTTGGTTATGGGTGAATATTTGGCTTTTTCTGGATGGTCCCAAGTTGGAAGGAGGGACAAAAAATTAGGAAAGCTGTCAGTTATTGGTCAAGTCCTGGCCAACTGCCGAAGAAGTTATTGTTTAGTTTCTTGGATTGTCACTGGTGGTAGCAATCTGGCTTCCTGTAACTCTGACTCATAGCGGCTGGCTTCCTGGGCTGTTTGTTGTAGGTAAGGGCTTGGTTTCCTGGGCAGGTTGCTGTAGGTTGTGGATCAAAGTTCTCTTTTAAGTATAGGGTCTGGCCATTGTCTATATGTATATTCAGTTTCTCACTCAGTAAAGTTGATTTTTTAAAAAAAGAGATTAAGAGATGTATTAACCGCCTGAAAGGATGGATCTTCTTTGGATCCTGATTCAAAGAGTTTAGGAAAAGAAATAATTTAAAGGACAAGTTGGAAAATATGAACATTTTCTGGGTATTTTATGACTTTAAGGCATTAATGCTGATTTGGGGCAATGACGGTATTACAACATTTAAAAGGGAGAGTTCTTATCTCTTAGAGATTCAAACTATAATGTTTACAAGTGAAATTATATAATGTCTGGGACTTACTTCAAAATCATACATGGGATAGGTTAGAGAAAGTGGATTAAAGGATATGAGGTTGATCACAATAATTGGGTGACAGAAGAGGCTGATTTTACACTTCCTTTTACTTTTTTGGATGTTTGAAATTCTTCACATTAAAAACTTCAAAATGGGCATACACATAGAAAGAAAATCAAAAGAAAATTCAACAACATATTAAATTGCTGATGGTTTTTAAAATTAGTTATTGGTGATTTCCATTTTTTTCTCCATACTTTTCTATATTATTAAACATTTTTTAGGAACTGAACGCTTTAGGTGTTTTTTTGTTTGTTTGTTTAATGTCACCCATCCTTCAAGAGCAACTCCAGTCCTCTCTCCTCCAAGAATCTTCCCTGACCCTTTCTACCAAAGTTTTGCTTCCTCCACTGAGCACCTGAGAAACTTACCACTTTCTCTTCTCCTTAGCAGCTGGCATCTGTTATCTTTGGGTATTTATTTTACATATATTGATTATTTCAATTTGAGAGGTCCCCAAGACCATCCTCGGGCTTAATTTTTCATTACTAGGACTCATAGAACTCAAAAAAGTCATTACACTCAACAGTTACAGTTTATTACAGTAAAAAGATTCAGATTAAAATCACCCAATAAAAAAGGCTCATAGCAGAGAGTCCAGGAGAGACCAGGCATGAGCTTCCAGTTGTCATATCCCAGTGGAATCGTGTGGACAAAGCTTACTGCTTCCAGCAACGATGTGCAGCAAGACACACAGAGTGTCGGCAACCAGGAAAGCTCACCCTGACCTTGGCGACCAAGGTTTCTATTGGCACTTGGTCATGTAGGCATGGCTGACCACCTGTCTGGCTGACCTTAGTCTCTAGCCCCTCCAGATGTCAAGCTGATACCTGTGGCCCAAGGCCCCTGCCATAAACCATACTGTTAGCATAGACTATTTGGCATGACCCAAGGGTCCCAAATAAACAAAGACCCTCTTACCAGGCAAGATATTCTAAAGGCTTGGAGATTACCTACCAGGTACAAGGCAAGGGCCAAACCTTGCTCTGGGCAAGGTTAATCCCTTACTGTATAATTGTCTTCTCATTTAGATTTGCAAGTCCTTTCAAACAACAATATGGTAAACTTCCTGATATTCCTATTATTTGGCATGTGTTTTGCACAAAGAATACAAATGTTTACCATTAAGGCTTCCTGAGAGAGGACTGATTAAAAGGCTATTGGAAGTTGAAAATTCAACAGAGTTAAAGCTTCCTCCAACAGAAATGGGTTTGATGATGACAAAATCTGTGAGAATCAGAAGGAAACGGCTCAGATTACTGAGTGAGAAGGATCTGGGGATAAGAATTCAAAAGGCAGATAGAAGAGTACTATTTGAAGTGAGGTCTGCAGATCATCCGTGTAAGAACCACCCGGAAGTTCATTAGAAGTACAAATGCTCAGGCCCCACCCCAGACCATTCAGAATGGGTGGGGTAAGACCAGCAATTTGTGGTTTAACAAGCTCTCTAGGTGATGCTTATTTACACGGGTATTTGAGAAGCGCCAGGGTAAAGAACAGTCATGTTTTCCTGACATTCTCCATGGGAGGGAGCAGAAGGGCACACTTGTGTTCCGAGAGGAACCCACCAAGGAGATGACTGGATGGTTGGATTCATGGTCACAGCAGTCACTGGGACAAAGAGGAGCTTGTGAGGGTCACAGCTCCAAGGCTCAGCTTCACTGAGATACTTGGAGCCCACAGAGCTAAGATGCTAACCCTCCTGGGAAAGATCCGACTACAGGGATCTGTCTGCAAGAACAGAGACTGTGTCTAGGTCTTTTAGCTTCCAGAATGAACCATGTTGCCCAGTAACCCTAAGGGGCCCTCTGCTACCTCCCACAAGTAACAAACTGGGCTCCTGCCTGGTATAACACTCTGATCTCTGAAACCGGCAACAGGACGCAAATCCAGGATCTAACTGATAAACAAACTTAATGGTATTTATGAAAAAGTAAGGTGCAGTGTTTAATAAATGTTAAACCACTATTTGGCCTGAACCACACTATTGAGTTTAACAGCTCTCTTTTCTCTCTCTTTAAGTTCAGTTTCTCATTTGTACCGTTTATTAGGAAAGATAGACAGGAACAGGGAAATTTCCATAACAACAATCTTCTCTCATACTGAAGACACTCTTAATCAGTGAGCTGACAACATAATGGACTGCTCATTAGATCCTTCAAGAATAGTTCCAGCCAAGTGAGGGGGCTCTGCCTGAGCCTTAAATCAGGGAAACTACAGAGAAAGATGTGAAAAAAGCCCAGCGGCTGCAGCAGATCCTCTTATAAAGGAACTGTCTGGGTGATGTACTTGGCATTTTGCAGAAGATTATCTTTGCAAGCATAACAAGTTTCATGTAGGATTACTTTATACAAAGATAAGTGAATAATGAATTTGGTGCTTTGCTAGTTAGCCTAAAAAAACATATGTTCAAAAGATATAAATGGTGTAAAGAGGAAGTATCAGTAAATTATTGCTGAATAAACAAATCCCAAAATTCAATGGCTTAAACAATGATCAGCTATTATTTGCTTATGCACCTGGGCATCCAGGGATGACTACTCTAGTCTGCACTCAGCTGGGATGGCTCTGCCTCACATGTCGCTCATGTTCCCTGGACTAGCTGGCCATCCCAGGCACAGTCTTCTCTTTGGCCAAGGCCAAAGAGGTCAAGTGGAAACCCACAAGATCACCTGGCCCGGGCTCAGTTCTAACACTGTCACTTCCTCCTCATTCTCTTGGCCAAACCAAAGCACATAGCGAAACCCAAGGTCGAAGAGCAGGGAAATGTGTCGCACCTTCAGGGAAGAAAGTCAACATCACATGGCAGAGGGTGTGGATAAAGGTGAGGCAAGAGTTGGAGTCAATAACGTAATCTACCCAAGGAAAAATGCATTTTTCCCATAATGCATATTTACTGAAATTTCCCCCTAAGATTGCACTTGATACTTTGATTTTTTTTTTTAATTATGAAACCATTAATTTAAAGATGACAGGAATGGATATGGCTCTAAACTACTTTTTAGCCTCATCTCCTTAAATTCTCTGGCTTGCACAAATCTTCCACTGGAACCCAACTGGCCAAATTACTGGTTTCCAAATATACCCTATAATTTTACACCTTCTTGCCTCTACTCAGAACAGTGATTCTCAAAGTGTGGCTAGCAGCATCAGCATCACCTGGAAATTGGTTAGAAATGCAAATTCTACGCCCTTATCCATGACTTCTTGTTACCCAGCCCCAGTGGGTCGGTGACCCCTTAATGGATCCTTTGCCTGGAGTCACAGATGCCAATCAAATGATACCAGGTCCAGTACAGCAGAGCAGAAACTTTATTCATTGATTAAGGAATGGGGGGTGGGGGGGGCTTGTGCTCTAAAAACACCTTCCCCCCAAAGGGAGGGGAGTAATGGCAATTTTAAGGGGTAGGAGGCGGACATGTCATTAGGCCTCTAGGAAAGGGCTGGAGATTTTCGGGGGCAGCTGAGGGCAGCTGGGACATGCACACCACGCAGTCTTCCACACTTCTTTACACACAGCACAAGCTGTGCCTAGCAGAGTACAAATCCCACCTTGGGTGGAGATCTCAGACGGTTATGAAGCAAAGGTAAATTCCAGACACCTCCACACCCCATCTGCACAGGCACGTTCCTGTGGTCAAGTCAGAGCTGGTCTGAGGCAGGTGACCTACAGCATAGCTCTCAAAGACTGTCCCTCCACTTCTAAACCCTCATAGCCTTTATTACACGTCCTATCTGTCATTATCAGTTACTTTTTCATATTTCTCTCCTCTAACTCCCCAGCCCAACTGTAGATACTGGTCAACAGGCCATTTATCATGGAATTTAGAGTCGGGGGACCCAGGTTCTGTGAATAAAGAATATTGCCAGCCATGTCAGTAAACAAAGAATGCTGTGGCCATAAGTCATCAGCCGCCACCGCCACCCTGCTTACCGTGAGTGCAGGGAACTCAGGATGCAGACGAGCAGGCAGCCCGCCTCTGCAACTGCCCCCAGCAGTGCACCCTGAGGGAATTCAGGAAGTGAAAGAACAGGATACTGGCCCTAGACAGCTAAGAGCTTATCAAAGGAATGATTTCCATGAGCCAGAACTTTGCACCTTCCCATACAAAGAAAAGCGCTAAATTCCTTAACTTGAGCTATTTGATTTCCTTTAAGTAACAGTAATCTTTTGATGTTTCAACCTGGTCTTTGTAACAAAAACTCCTATATCCTGGCTTCTACTTTGCCACTTTGGAACAGCTTCTTAGAGAGATCTGAGATGCTGTGTCTCGGGCTCGAGTCCTAACAAAATCCACTGAATAAAACATAACTCTCAACTTTTAGGTTGTGCATTTTATTTCAGTCAGCAGTTCCCACCCCAGCTATGCCCCCTACTGAGTGCCTGGCCTGGGTCAGGTGACTCAACTTCTCTGAACTTCAGTTTCCTCACAGAAACCTGGGATTGATAATACCCACTCACTCCACGGTGCTGACACAAACATGGAAATAAGCTACTAAATATGAAGTGCTCGGCCCAGTGGCTGTCCCACAGCACCAAGAACACGAGGGCCAGTATTTGGGCTCCTTCTTCTTACAGGCCTGACCCAGTGCAGCTGGACACACTTCACCACTTGTTAAACATTAGCCCTGTTTTAAATACCAACAGGATTTCATTCTCTGGACTCTGTCTCTCCTGAGGAGTTCCCAGTTATCACATGCCACTCATTATTCGTCCTCACTACCTTATTTGGTCACAAGAGTTGAGTTCTGAAGGAGAGCTGAGGCCTTAGGATACTACAGCTGGTGAGCTCACTCCAATCCGCGTGTGCCTGTCTGAGAAATATGAAGCAGAGACGTTTACAAGATCCAAGCCTCCTTGTGGACATTGTCTCCTGGCCTTGCACCTCCTTTCACGTGGGTTCACAAGAAGCAGCAAGCCTCTTCCTCAGTTTAAGAAGGGTGGGGCACTGGACATTCAGTCGTCACATCAGTGCCACATGAAGTCACAGTGATTCCCCACCTTGGCATGAACTGAATGTTAATGATCCCAGCTAAGATAACTCCCACCAAAGAAAGACAAAGGTCTAGAGCTTTCTGAGCTGACTCCCAGGCCACTGATACCGTTAGGCATTGTCATTCCGTAGCTTCGGCTAATTTGACTTCTTCATGAATGCCCCAGAGGTTCAAGTTGAATAGATGGTGACTCATCCAAACAGACAAGGAGAGTTAAAATGGCCCTAATTACAAAGGAATTTGAATTTGTTGCACCTAGGAATTTAGAGACAGTAAGCTCTGGTTAAAACCATTACGGAGATAAGATTTGTGAATTTAACCATAATTACTTTCATTCCATTCTAAAGAAGTGCTAATTATGAAGGTAGTTTTTGTAAAGAAATCATTATATGTGGGGAAAAAAGGTTTAATCACTATGCATTTGGAGACAAAGGATTCATTTGCTGACAGATAATACAGGTGCCAGGACTGAGTTTCTAGGAAACAACATAATTCTACTTTTTAAAAAATGTATTATGGCAGTTCTGTGGAAATGTTTACACCTTTCTGAAGAATGTTCAGACACTTGGAATTGAAAACACCAGAAAAGGAAATGGTAATCAGTTTTTCATTTCCAAAGATGTAGGTTGGAGGTGACAATGTCAAAACTCACGTAAGCCCTGTGCTCCCAGGAGCGATGACAGTTGAGAAATCCTCCCCTCTGTGTTCTGAAAAGGTTTAACGACAAAGAACCAGCCTTCTCCAGCATATTCCAAGATACCACCCACCTCCACACTTCCTCTATGACTCCCTTATTTTATAAAACCCCAATTTTTCTCCCTCTTTGTGGGGTTTGAGGGCAAGTAAGAGGCCCTACAGGGAGCCAAAGCGGGGGTCCAGTCACAAGATACCTGACTGTGCCCTAATCCTTCACGTCATGAAGACATAAACCAGAAAACACAAAGAACATTCCTCTCCCAGCGTGTAATTGCTTTAGCCCGACTGACAGAGCTGAAGACTACATTCAATGAGTCATCTCAATGGTGTATCTACATCTAATGCTGAACCATCATATTTGCAATCACTTTCCAGCCAGATGTTTGGCTGTGGGTACTGCCCATCAGAAAGCTCAGCTCTTGGCTTTTCTAAGACTGCAGCACTGCCTGGTCTTGTTAGACTAACCAAAGACAAAAGTCCTTCCAGTTAACGCCCCTCTCTGGTCTGGATGCCTGCCACCTCCTGGCCAACTTCCTCACTGCACATCACACCTGCTCAGGTTTGCTCCAAATGATGTGCTATCGAGGCTCCCTGGTGACCATGTGCCCCTCTGACCTCCCCCTGCCAGGCCCTGCTGATGTCTGTTCAGTGTGAAAGACAGAATTGCCAGAACAATTAAGGCGATGATTTTATTCAATCCATTGTTATAAGGAAGACGTCCACTAATGAGGAACATCTCAAAGGAAAGGAAGAGGGTTGGGGTTTCCTAGAGGCACGTGGGTGAGAGATTCAGCCCCCATTCTCGCGGCAGTCACGAGGAAGGGTGGAGGCAGCTCTTACCTTGGACTATGCGGGGATATGCAAGAGCAGGGTGGTAATCTACAGTTTCCCCTTTCTCAGGGCGCAAAAGGCAGATTTTTCTACAATCAGTGCTGCTTTTCAGGAGCCCAGGACTCAGATAAAATTCTACATGGTCACTAGTGTCTGAGCCGCAACCATCTTACCAAAAACCCAGCACTGTCAAGCCCCTTGCAGGCCTCCAGGTGTCAAAACAAAATTAAGTATTTTAAAAACAAAAACTGCCAACCTTCAGACAACAGCGCTTTGTTTTAGTTACCAAGCAAAGGGTTCATTGCACAATGCCCATAGAAGCCAGTGCTATGGCACTGGCTTTTGAGAAAAGAAAGTTTTATTGTGAGGTGGACCAGAAGGAGACAGGAGGCATGGCTCAAGTCTGTCTCTCCGATCTGGGGTTCAGTCAAACTTTAGTGAGTTAGGGAGGAGGGTTGGTCTGCAGAAGCTGTGGTAGGCGGGTTTCAACCAGAGGGCTTTGGAGCTTGGCCACCTACGGTAAGGTGTGGGAAAAGGGGCTTCAGCACCAAATCTTCCTGGACAGCGGACCCTTCACTTATGAAATTGATCTGGTGTTCAGGTTCTGGTCAAGTCTCCATTCTTTGGGAGTAGCGGGAGAAACCTGGCTCTGGGTGTTAACTGAGATCAAAATTTTCTCCTCTGTACATGCTTTGGCTGCATGACTTGTGGTTTGTTCTGTTGTCTCTGAAAAATAACTCAGTATCTTGTTAGAAGCAGGATAGAGCCAGATTGGGCTGTTTCTGCAGTTGCATTTTCTTGGGGCAATCAGCCTTTGGCTAATTAATTGGCCACCCTGAGAATGGTTTTTCAGCAAACTAGCTTTCAGAAACTTGGGCCTCTTCCACACAATGTTCCCTAAGATCACACAAACATTAGTATTTTTGTCTCTCTTCCAAAACAAACGCCTGAGGTCCTTGGGGGTCCTGACCTACCTTTGCCAGCCCCAAACCCACCATTTTTACCCCAGAGACAGGGAGCCCTCAATAGATGTTAGCTGAGTTAAAGCATTCTTTGATATAAATCTACATTCATCAAGCAGAATCATTTTCAAATAGTTTCCAGCTCTGAAAATCTCATATCCATCCGTGCATTCAGATCTTACATCCTGGGGGGAGACTACATCCAGAGGGCTATTGGTGCTCCCAGGTCTCCCTGGCTCCCCACACCTGGTCCTGAGCTGGTCCAATACACCGGGTATCAGAGCCACACTGGGGAGGCTCGCTTATATCACAGCAATGGCAGAAAGTAGAAGAAACACAAAACCTCACAACAATAGTGCAAGCAGGGGCCCCAAAACACTCAGCGGGGTGTGACTGATCAGCAAAGCCCCCTGTGTAAAACTCACGAGTTTGGGCATCTGTGTCTCCTTAGGACAGGATGAGAACCTCCCGAGAGGTTCTAACATTGCCCTCCAAGTACCACATCCAGGAGAATGCTGCCCAACGTGGAAAGAAACAACTGCCTGTAGCCACAGTGGGCTACGCAGAGAGCTCCAGCATCGCATGGCCATGGAGAAGATTCACGTACAGGGAAGACTGCAAGGAAGCCAAGCCTGCCCCAGAAAGCACCAAATATAAGCACGCACAGCCCTTCAAGCCACCCCACGTTCATTAGTGCCCACGGGCAAACAAAGCAAGTGCCATAAGATAGGACCACATGGGGCAAGAAGAAGCTCTGAGCCAGACCCAAATTATTTTTTTTCACCACACAGGCTAAGGGTTATTGTTGCCCTAACTCCTCAGTAAGGAGAACTCCTAACACACCATCAGATCCCCCTGTACAACGTTTGAGAGACAGAACACACAAACAGATGAGGCCAGACCACACTTGACACGAAGACTCTCACCCACAACCTCTGCAGTAACCTGCCCAGATCGGTCAGGACTGGGTCAATAACACCAGCTTCCAAGTCAGGACCAACCAGAGGAAGCTGCAGGAAATCAGATCCGGCCACCCTACAATATGCCACTTTGGCATAACAATTATTTTGAGCCGGAGGCAAATAAGAATCAACAGATTCAGAAAGAAGCCTCCCCAGAGCTTTCCTTATCTGACAAAAAGGAGAAACTTTTGGGAAATTGAGGACTGCCATAAATCCCCCCGCCAAGGAAGTTTTATGGCCGTGAAGACAGAAAGTTGGTGCCAATATTCACCTGCACGTGTAACCCTTTACTTTCCACTTGTTTCCCCATATATTTACCTTCCCCTTACCTTACAGTTTGATGCCCTGACAAGCCTAAAACCCTTCTCCTTTGTCTTGCTACCTCTCTACAGATTCATTCTAATCACTCATCAGTGAGCGATTAGCACTGAGTGATGCGTGACCCACCACTGAGGCTTCTCCCACATGAGATGTGCTGCATGCACTAATAAACTTCGTTTTTCCCGTGTTAACCTGTATTTTTGTTGCATCTATGATCATGAACTGAAGGGAATGCTGTCTTTTGGTCTGGTAGTCAGAGTTGTTCTGAGGGTTTTCAGCCTTCCATAAGGTATCAAGTCATTAGGGAACAAGTGAAAAAAGAAAAAGAGTGGTAGGAGGGGGGCAGAACCTACTCCTGTACCGTCTTCTGGAAAAGACCTACTTTTCTAAAGGGAAATTTTTGCCAATACCAATTGTTCGGGTCCTGATGAGGTAAACGATACAGCCTTGAGTTGCAGTCACCCAAAGCTGGCACAGCAGACTGTCTTACAAAGGAACCCTTACTCTGTGTGCCATGGGTTTCAGGAGCCCCTACAAACAGTTGTTCTGAAGTAGATGGAAACAAGTTCCCTGCTTTCTTGTTCACAGCATAGTTTTGCTTAGCAAACACTTTCTTCTCAATTAGTATAACACACAGGGAAGCTCTGGCTGGGAGCAGTTCATGGCCCAGGGAGAGGCCTGTGTGCTGACGATGGGCTGGGTGGGCCTCTGTGGCTGCTGCCCTCTCTTCTGTGTTGAGTCTCCTCTCTCTGGGACAGAGAAAAGCCGCGTCATTCATTCATTGAACCCCGAAGAGTTGGTGTGGGTGGTGACGGTCTTCAGTGTCTGATGTTCCCTCTCTTCTTAACTTGCTTTGCTTTAAATTCTAGAACGGAAGACATGAGTGGTTTTCTTCGTGCTCTTCCTCAAAGCGGGACCAAGAGGGCACTCTTTGGAAGACGTACTTTTTTGGGAAAAGTAACTTTAAATATTACATAAGTAATGCATGCTTTGTTGTAAAATATTCTATTAATACTAAAGTTGCTAGAATCATAGAGTAAAATGCCTTATTCCCTCCCCAAATTCCACTCCTCTCCCAGCATTAAGGGAAGTCAACAATTGCTGGCCAGGCTTTGAGTTTCCTCTGTATTTACAGACACACGTATCCACATGTGTATACACACACACACACACACAGTTTTGCTATTTTTCTAATGTTCTACATGATTTTTAAAAATTTATTTTGTTTTTTTATTATACTTACAATTTAAAAAAATTTTTTGAAATAATTACAGCATTCACTATGCTGCCTCCCTCTTTCAACTATAACTGTTATACTAACCAACTTGGACAGTGAATTGATACTCATCGAGTTTCCTTAGGGCAGACTTTGCAACCAAGCCATTTTAAAGGAGATACAAACAAGGCACAGTACTTAAAGTTAGGGACAATGAAGACCACCTCGTGGCCTGTGAAGGTCTCCTCCACCAGGCCCCCACTGCCTCTCAGCTTCATCGTACACCTTCTCCCGCAGCTCCTGGGCTCCGGCTACACGGATCTGCCCTCGGGTCTTCACCACCAAGCCTTTCCTGCCTCAGTCTGAGCTCTTGTCACTGCTTCTTCCTGAAGGCTCTTCTCCCAGACCTTTGCAAGGCCAGTGTCTTGTTCAGATCACAGCCTAAACGTCCCCTCCTCAGAAGGGCCTTCTCACCTCACTTAGCCTTGTGATCTCCCCTCTCCCGCCATCTTATCTCCAAGCCCTTAGCACAACTTGTCATTATTTATTTATTTATTTATTTATTCATTTACATCAATACTCTCCATCTTCCATCCACCAGAACGCAAGCTCCATGAAGGCAAGGGTGGGCCTCTGTCACTAACACTTAGCACAGTGTAGGACCTCAGAAGTGTGCACAATGAATGAACCTGCTTTCAAGAGTTTCCTAGCTAAGACGGACATAAAACTTTGGGGCTTTAATCACCCTTTATCCACGCATTAGAACGCATCCAGAATTCATTGATTTCTTTCTTTTTTTTTAAATTGAACTACAGTCAATTACAATGTGTCAATTTCTGGTGTACAGCACAATGTCCCAGTCATGCATATACACACATGTACAGAATTACTTTCTGAGGAATAATTTGGCCCTGCTGACAGGCACTTCTGTGACCCACCTCTATGGGGAGTGGGGCAGCCCTCAGCTCAGGCACATGCCCTGGTCAGACTCTCAGCTTTCATAAGAGGATGCCCACTCCATCTCCACCCCAGAAATCTGCCCTTGAAGGGTGACTTGGTCAATGCTATGCCATTCTTTGTCAGAGGACAGAACATCAAACTCATTGCTAGCCTACACTTAGCAACTTGAACTTGACTGCAGGAAATAATACTGAGGGAGGACGGCTTGGAGAACACACTGCCCATCCTTTCCTTAAATTTTAAACACAACCTTTGAGTCAGCCAGACCCTTAGAAAGAATAAATTGAACCAATTTTGCTTCCCATAGAAAAGTTTTTACTAAGCGATACTTTTTCTCTATGCTGGTGACCTACATTGAAAGGTACTGGAGAAACGACCCTGGGAAGCTCATTATTACACATTATTACATATTCTATATGAATGCTTTTGAGTTTATTCTTTGCTACATCACACTGGGCCCCCTATTGAAGACCCACAGGAGAAATTTCTCAGCTCTTGGTAACAAGAATAGCTGCACTTCTCCAAACCACTGGTCTGATTTTAACCTTTTACATGCCGTGAATCTTGCTTATTCCTCAGCTTTGGAGGCCAAGAGGCTCAGCCACACACTTGGGATCATGCCAAGGGCACTTCATGTGCTAACCTCACCTTGGGCTGCATCAGATGTCTCATATCCTTATTCTCCTTTGATTTTAATTTCTTTACTCATCTTTTTTTAATCTTGTTAACCTAAATGTATTATTATAGAGGGTCTAATATCTTCTCTGAAATAAGGCAGGGAATCTACATAAATAAAGTTAAGGTTTTGGCAGTCTGCTACCAGCTACACAAAAACAGTCATATGAGGGCACATTTGGTTGGCCTGACTTAAAATACAAAGCTCGTAGCTTTCATGGGGTTTGGTTATGGGGTTCCTAGGGACACCCACAGGACTACTGAGACTCAACCCCAGTAAGAGGTCCATGGGATGATCTGCTGTAAAAGATGTTCCACAATCAGCAACACAGAAAACACACAGTGGCTTCCAGCACGAGGACCAAGTCAAACTCATTAGGTTGGATGCTGTAAGTTTTGTAAAAGGGCTGCTTTGTACCCGGGCAACTGCTTTCAGCATGCCCCAGGTGAGTTTCATGCATCCGCCCTACAACACCCCCTCCCTCACCTCACTGTTCTCCTGAACGCTTCTGCTCACGTCCATTATCAGCACACCCCCAAATCCCTCCGCCTCTTCTCGGAACACTTCCTTCTTGTTCCTCTGGGAATCAGAGGGCCTCTAATCACACCCCTTCCCTGAAGCCAAGGCCACCATCTAAGGAAGTTGAGGGGGTACCATTCAGACAGGTGACGATGCTGAACAATGATGGAGACCGCCCTGGCTGCAGCCTTCTCAAGCGGAGGCCGCTGTTCCTCTGCACTTCACATCCCACGAAGCCTGGGGGCGCTGAAGCTCTTGGGAATAGAGCCTCCACTGTCAGGCTTTCCATTCCTCACGGCTTTCACGGCTTTCACCGACCAGCCACTAGGTCACTCCTCCCCACTCGCTGATGTCTTGGGTATTTGCCTCACTCCCTTTCTCCCCCTTCTATTGCTATAATTGTTCTCAGTGATCTCAGTGTCCACCTGGTTGACCCACCCCACACTCTGACCACCCAGTTTCTTTCTTTTAATCTTAGTTTCAATCATCTTTTCCTATATTACCTCGTAATCTCACAACTAGAATCACCACCAATAATGATGCCCCTCCAAAATCTCAATGCCAAACATCCAACTCTTGGACCACCCCCTTATCCCTCCCTCACCTTCTCTATTGCTCCCTCTATACAGAGACCTCATACAGTCCATTGAGAGGACCATTTTTTTTTTATTATCCAGGACCCTCATCCCAGCCTCACTTCCTTGCCCAGTCTGGACTGCACAGTCTAACAGCAGAAGCACTTTCTAGCACATACTCTCAACTCCCTGTTGCTCTCTCCTTTCATTGTACTCACCTAGCGAAGCCCCAACCCCGTTGAACCCAAGCGTGCAGGGCGACATCTCTGGAGAGACTCACATGGCTGGGATGACTGGACTCACTTCAAATTTTTAAGACCATAAATATCAGATGTGGACTCAACACTGACAGGGACTCATCTACACCTCCCCTGTGCTCTGTGCTCTCCCACCCTCTGGGATTACGTAAACTAAGACAACCCAGGCTATACATAAGCACCATTTCTCAGGCTGCCCAGGCAGTGGCTGGCCACCATTGGGGTCCAATTATATTAGTCACTCAGATTTTGCAGGCTAGTGTGGGACCGCAGAAATTTCTGCATTTCTGGGGCTCCTAGGGCATATCATGTGTGCTCCTGTACAGTTCTCACACTATATCTTCTTCATCCTCCTCTCACTGATATCTGCTACCCAAAAAGCCCCTTAAGGTGATGCCTCCCTATGGCTGGCCACCGATAGGATGCCCTTCGGGATAATGCTGTAGAGGAAACGTGGGTCTTGTCTGCTCAGGGCCCCTCCCCTGTTCCCTTCATGCTGGTGGGGCTTCAACCACAGTAGCCACAGCCACAAGCCTGGGCACTTGCCCTGGACTCAGCCAACCAGAGATCCCATTCCTCAGCAACAGTGACTGGTCCAAGTATGGGCACTCCCTGACCTGGCCACTCACAGTTCTCTTTCACAAATAACAGCAGAGAAAAGGTTCATTTCCACTGAGTTTGTTACCCTGGAAGGATGTTAATCTGAGCACTGGCAGCATGTTTCCTTAAAGGTGGAGAAAGCCTTTCTTCAGGAAGCCAATCCTCAGAGAGATGGAGAGCCCAAGCGCTGTCATTTGAACCTCCTCATCCATCCGGACCTGATGATGTGTCCTATACTGGACACACAGAGGCACCAGGTAGTCCCCCTGTTGTGCTGGAGCCACTTCAATGTGAGTCTCTTCCAGCTGTAACCAAATCCAAATAATGGAATCAGTTGTCATTGCCAAGAGTGCCATCACCTGGTGCTCTCAGCCCTGTGTCCCTTGAAGAGCCAAATCTGCTTAAAGGTCCTTGAGGTCTTCGTCGCACCCAAGCCACACTATTCCATGCAGGAGAGGAAAGAGTGCGCCCCACACTGAAGTGAAACCTGCACCCCAGGACCACATCAGTTCCTACAGCTTCTGCCAGCAGCCATTCTCACTACGGGGCCGAGACTAAGCTCTTGAGTCTGAACTGGAGGCAAATCTGCAAGGTGTGAGCCTTGCTAACCTAAGAGCTAGCCAGGCTCTTCCTGGCTCCAGTGCAAAAATCTCTCCTCCCTCCTCTTCCAATCCACAGCCCTCTGCCTACCCATTGTCACGCAAGCTCGAACATGTCTGAACACCAGGTTCAGCTGACTCAGTCTGCAAACACCCACCCACCCACCCACACACACGCAAATGCACATACTTCTAAATTTGAAGTAACGAGAAAGAACCAAGGGAAAGGACTGTAGAATGTTTTGATTGGAAGGGTCAAGAAGAGGGAGACCCACGCAAAGAAAATGAAGAGAAGAATAGATATAATAACTTGAATAACTTTTACAAGACTTAGAAAGAACAAAAAGTTCTTCTCAAAGGCCAGTAAAAAAAAAAAAAAAAGTTTCCAGCCTCTATTTAAAAACATAGCCAAAGTGAAATTTCATTTGGCTGAATTCATCATCTCATTGGTTTCTGCCTAGTACTATTTTTGAGGGATTGCCCCTCCTCCCTACCCATAGGCTTGCAGTGGAAACAGTCATGTTTGTGCAGAATGACCTCCCTCCCATCCCTGACCACGGACCAAAGGCCTCTACCCTGGGAATTTGTGAGGAAGACCAAGAGAGGCAGCTCAGCCTTTCTAGAGCGGGCGAGGGGGAGTTACAAACTTCAGGAGCTACTGGCAGCAACTTTCTAGATCCCTCATTCCTGGCTCTAGTCTACGCTGAGACCCGGTCATGCCCCGTTCCTGGTTTCTGCCATAGACCCAATACCCTTCCGAAGAATTCTGTTTGCTGGAACTAGTTCAAGTGATTTTTGTCACTTGTAGACAAAAGAGTATTAATTAGAAGACGTCTAAGGAACCAAAGATGATTGTTAGAGGACCATGAAAGGAAAAGAGCGAAGGATCCTAAATAAATGAATAAATAAACAAACAGATGAATCAGTCAATCAAATGTGTGTCTAGAAGGAAGCAGAAATGTTGGAGGACCACAGGCACAGAATTCTCCCCAAAAGCTAATAATATCAAGATGACAGGAAGGAGCAATTACCGTGAGAAAGGAAATCAACACTGACAAGCCTTGGGAGCAAGCAGAGGGGGGCCAATATTTTAAACTGAGGTTTGGGAAGGAATCAATAACTTCCTCATAGTAACTGACCTGCTTTCTGGAAAGCAAGCCGTCAAATGAATGACCTTGTGCCTACACACCAGCTGTGGGTCACATGAATCTAATCAATGGCACTGTCCCAGGCGTGGCCTCCCTTACTTCAAGCGCAAAAGCTCGTTCCCAAATCTCTCAGCTAATAACAGTACTCCCAGGAGCCCATGACATGGCAGATGGGAAGATGTTTTGCAGAGTTGCAATCACTCCTCCAGTGCAAAGGAGAGAAATCACCATTTAATTTTCATCACTCAATTTTCTTACTGAACATATGGAAGGACAAAGAGAGAAAGAGGGAAACAGGGAAGAGAAGCAATTGTCCAAAATTGAAGCAAAAAATTAAGAGCTCCCTGAAATCTGATGCCCTCGTTCCCATGTGTAAAGCTTTTCTATGACTTCCTGTCACCTACATACGGATGGAGTCCAAGACTTGAACGTGTGGTCCCTGCCGCTATGCCCACTTCCTCTGTCCCCACCCAGCCTTCCCTTCTGTGCCTCAGCAACACCAAATGCTCAGGTGCTCCAGCTCACCACGATGGTTCCCCCGTCTGTTCCCAGTGGTCAGCCTCTGGCTCATCTCCCTCCTTGGTGATGCAGATTTGCATCAAATTCCTCTGACAATCAATTTCATCTCTTAAGATGTCTCTTCTAACTAATACTCTTCTGGTTGCAATTAACAAAAATTACTTGAGCTCCCTTCAGCAGACAGAGAGTTCACCTGAAAGATACTGTCTCTCCAGTCCCACCTGGCTCATTTACCTTCTTCATTCCTTCAACCCAACAGTTCATGGGTACTGTTGGGGCCCAGGATAGGCTTCCCCAAAATGTGCCTCAATGGCATGCTGATTATTTTGAATTAAAGTGACTTATGAAACGGCAAATGCGAGAGGGACTCTCTGACCCTCCTTTCTGTCTCCCTGAAAGCCGGAAACAAATCTCTTACGTGAAAGGTGCACTCCAGCGTCTGGCAGTAGAAGGACACCCTCATCACCAGCGACGGGGAACTCAGGCTGAGAAGCCTGTGTAAAGGGACATTATTACGTCTTTTAATTCACCACCTCAAGCCCAAATTCTGTTTAGGCTGCTTTGGCCACTTCTTAGGTCCTATTTTTATAAGACCTTTGTACACACACATTATAATGTTTCTTTTTCTCCTCTTAATCTGTCTCGTGTCAATTTTATTATTAGTCCAGCCACAAGAATTCAAGAGAGATTAGGGGAACTTCCTCCTCCCCAACGGGACTCTGCCCCAGGTAGCGTTCAGGGCCCTGCTGGGTTAGGTGTGCCATCTCTGTGTTCCCAGTGTGTTCTGCACAAAGTCAGACCACGAGCCACTTGAGGACAGGGATTCTGCTCCTAGTGTCAGTACTTTGCACGGCTGCTCTTGGGAATTCAATAAACACCTGCTCGACACATATATGAATTATCAAAAAGGTAAATTCTTGCTGGTGACCTATGTAGTAGACATTAATCATTGTCAACCATATATATTCTTTTAAATTCCTGAGCAATTGTTCTTGCCCATGGAATCCGATTTCTCAGCAGTCAATTTCTGTCAGTTTCACACACATTCATCCTGCTTAGAGTCTCTGGGAACCTCTCCTCCAGCACAGCAGATTTTCCATTTAAATTTGGGATTGCTCCATTTATCAATTATATGTATGTGTGTATATATATTTGTGTGTGTGTATATATATATATATATATATATATGTGTGTGTGTGTGTGTGTGTGTATATATATATATATATATATATACACACACATACACATATATATCAATGGACTATAAGACTACACTTATTATTGTGGAGTTGATGTTACCTGGTGACATGAACAATTATAAACCATCTCATATGTTACAGATGGATGTTTTTCTCAAAGAACTGAAGTTGAGTGACATGCTTGGCATTTATTTAAATAACAAAAATATGTACCTTTTACTTCCCTTACTTAAGTAGGTAGGACTGAGCTAAGCATTTTCCAGGTATGATCTCACTTTAATCCTCACAATAACCCATAGGAATTACTGCCACTTTATAGATGAGACATTAGGTAACTTGCTCAAGATGATGCTGATGGTAAGCGCAGAGCCCAGAACCAAGGACATCAGATTCACAGTCACGCACAGCCCCTATCAGTGGGTACCTAAGAGAAAGAGGGACTGAGATTGGGTGTGAGGAGGACCCAAAAGGATGGTGAGAAAATTGACTAAAAACAAATGACTGCATTTAATCATGTTCCCATGTACCTTTTTCATTGCTCTAAGAATATTTGTTTCTTCCATTATTCTCTTGTTACCTGTCATAAAACTAGAGACTGGAACCTGAGGCTAGGAGTGATTGGGAAAGCATTATTCCTCGCTTCTCCACTGGAATTTGACATAAGACCATATATCTAAGACCACATTAGGGATCTCTTGAAAGCAATAACTTTGCAAACTAGATTACCAGCAGCAGAGCAAACCACCTTGGGGTTCACAAGGTCTGCATTCTCCGAGACTAGAATGCAAACTATAAATCACCAAGACTTAGGAAGATAAAGAAGACTCCTTGGGGGCTCCCTCTGGAGCAGTAGACAGAGGAACTGTTCTATGCAACCCTACCTGGGCTTCCTAAGGACACATCCCTAAAAATTACAGCGATGCTCTAACAAACGGCCAGTGAAGATTGCCTTCAGATTAAGTGACATAGATTGGTTAGAAAAGAAAAGAAAAGAAACGAAAAGAAAAATCACGCTTGAGTCTGAGCATGCAATCTCATTGACTGGTTCTTATTGTGGTGGATTTCTCCATTGGGCCAGAAAAAGAAAATTTCTAAAAATGCTGAGTCCAGGTATTTTAAATGAATCCAAAGAACACATAAAACTTTGATGGGGGGAAAATAGGTCAGCTCCTATTTTCTTTTTTCAAGAAAAAGGTCTCAGCGGTAAGTCCTTGGAATATGCCACACACTGAAAAATACTGTTGTTAGAAGAATTAAAACTGAAGCCTAAGGGTTTCCTCCATCCTTGATTTTCTGTCTCCAGAACAGACAGGAAATGTGGTTTATTTGTAGACTTCCACTGTGGATTGCTTAAGGAAAGTTGACTTGAAAAAAATCTCTTGAGATAAAGACAAATGTTTTGTGGCAGGCAAGTACACAAATGAAAAGAAAAAGTTCTCCTGAACTACAGATAATTTTTTCATGGTAATTACGAAGCAAGGCAGGGTTGGAAATATTGCTAATTAGTGAATATTATGCCTTGTCTAATTAATCTTGAGAACCAAGATGAGTTAAGTGGTGATAAAGCAGAGCCATTCCAGGCTTTGTCATGGACTAGTCAATGACCAGGAATTTTTTTTCTTTCCATCTCCTATAAAATTATCATTCCTCTCTTGCTATGTGTACCATGGAGTGACCCTTCCATCAAAGAATCCTGCCATCATATGGGTTGCCACATTAATGTCTTATGCTCTTGTGTCTAATTCCAAACAAAGCATTCAGCCAATGGTGGAAACAGCCCAAATGTCCATCAACAGATGAATGGATAAACCAAATGTGGCATAACCATACAATGGAATATTACTCAGCAATAAAAAGGAATGGAGCTGATACATGCCACAACGTGGATGAACCTTGAAAATATCATTCTAAGTGAAAGAAGCCACACAAAAGGCCACACATTATATGATTTCATTTATATGAAATATCAGAATAGATAAATCCAAAGAGACAGAATGAAGATTGCTGGCTGCCAGGATCGGGGGAGAGGAGGGAATAGAGAGAAACTGTTTAATAGGTACAGGGTTTCCTTGTGGGGTGATGAAAATGTTTGGAACTAAACAGAGGTGGTGATTGCACAACACTGAGAATACAACATATGCCACTACATTTTCACTTTAAAAGGTTAATTTTATGTCTTGTGAATTTCACTTCAATTTAAAAAAGCATTAACTTTATGCCTTTAAAAATATGCCATGTGGAAATTTTCATACAAAAGTAAGAGTTAGGACAGTGTGAAAAACTCTTCTAATAAAAACAAAATTACGAGAGCAGGCCTCCTGTCCTCCACCGCATTCAAAAGTGATGCATAAAATCTTTTGGATGGGTCGTAATCTGAGGAGATATGGAATGAATCAAAGAACTATGGGTTTAGTTGAGCAGAAAATCTCCCAGCCACAATATTCTACCCACCACCCAAAAAAATTGCAAATGCCAACACCTCCAGGAAGGTATTTTCTTTTGCTATGTCAGTCTCTTCTTGAGCCACTTGGGGGTGGGAGATCCAAGCTGTCCCCCGACCCCAGATGGCGCCTCAGGTTCGTGGAGACACTGGTCCCCACAGCACTCACGAGCTCATCTGAAGGCATAAACCTGCCTCTCTACTCAGGGTCCAACCTCCCCACGGAGAGAAACCTGAGCTTGAGCCAAATCAGGGAATTTGAGAACCTTGGAAAAGTTCACATCGTGCTGTTTCAAGCTTCATAAGACTGGCTTCATAGCATGCCTGCTCTTTCCTACACTAAGGAAAGGTAAGATACAAGAGAGATGCCTCAATTATGAATCCCAGGCCACTACTCCCATCTCTTCCCTCCCTATAAAGTCACACCTGGGAGATCAAAACTGCTTGACTTGTAAAATGATTTATTGGGACTTTAAAATAACTCTGCTGACCATGATGAAAATAGCATCAAATTGGCTTCAGCACGTTCAAAGCTGAATCAGTGGAAGAATCAGTGGGGTACACTTTCTAGTGGAATTCTTCCCACATGGAATGATCTGGGAGCATTATCTGAACCGGCGGCCATTCCTACACACCCACTCTTTTCAAGTCAAATGTTTGCACAGGACGGTGGCTAGAAAACAGACATATCTGAGTGCACATACAAATCATCCATAAGCAATTTTGCAAAGTTGGGAGCAGGAGCTGAATGCAAACCTGAAAGCTGCATTTGTGCAGCATCTTCCCTAAGAAACGTTTAGATATTGCAGAGGGAAAATCTAATTTATCAGTGTTGACAGGAAAACATATGTGATTATTCTAAAAAAATTCCTTTACCTCAGAGCCCATTTTCAGCAGATACAGGCACAGAATGCGCCATAATGTATGCACTCTGAGCTGTTCGGGGTTTCTGACCAGTTCTCCTACTGTTATCTTCCTTGAGGAGTAAGAAGGAAATAAACCAAGAAAATAAACTTTTGTACATCAAGTTGCTACCTAGAGAATCAGTAACCAAAACAAGCCCAAAAGATTGGATACCATTGTATGTGTCTTCTTTTCCTCACTCTAGAATTTTCTACACATCTTTGTGAGGGGAAGGGGGAGGGAATCCATCAAAATAATAAGATACTGACAGTCCATCTCTACTTGCCTCCAGCCATGAACACAGCGTTTCTCTCTTTAAGCATCTCCACTCACATCAAGGAACATGAGAAAGACAGAAGTTTGCACTGAGATTCTTGACCAGAGACGGACCACCTGAGTTTATAAACTCTCTAGATTTTTTTCAAAATGTTGTGTTTAACCGCCACATCTAAAGAGAGGGTCAAACGTTTCACAGGCTCTTAGACAGATCCCTGATCCAAAAAAGTTCAAGACTTTTTATTTTAAAAGGCTCCCATGAGAGACTGAATGAATGAGCAGAACCTAATGTTGATTCAGCCCTAGAGTCACCGCCATCTTCACCATATTTAGCATTGCACTCCACTGGTTTTTTTAAACCAATGTTTGTTGTGTCTACTATATGCCAGAATGGAGGGTTGGGCAGAAAACCATTGTAAAATTTGAAACCAGAACCCAGAGAATTAGGCAAACATTGTACAAGAGAACTCACAATGGGAAACCAAATCAAGAACGTTTTATAAAGACAGTGCTTGCTCCAAGTCAGTGGTGACTGAAGTTACCTGGCCCCATTGGAGATTTGAGTTCAGATGGATTTTAGTTGGAATAAACTTCTTAAACCCTTCAGCCTTCCCTGAGTTCAACTTGTTGTTAAAGAGAAAACCACAGGGCCAAAATGGCGCCACTCATGCTAAAGCCCATGATACCAAACTTACACTTACTACCTGACTTAACTGCAGTTTCGACCTTCCCTAGAAATGTAATCTTAATCTCAACCAGACTGAAATTATCTGGACAGCAACAATGAAGTAATCTGTCAGTGGGCCCTCCCTGTCCTTCCCACCCCGCCCAGACAAAGAGGAGGCATCTGAGTGACAAAATCTTTGTCATTTTCTTCCTTCCCAAAGTAGATGATAGTCCTGGCCTAAAAATAATGTTTTCATTTCTTTTCCTAACAGCTCCCTTCTCCCTATGAAAATGTTCCGCTTTGTACAATCCTCTCCAAGTGTCCTAATTGCTGGGTGGATGCTGCCCGATTCCTCCCTTAAAAAAGCCAGTTAGATCTTCCAATTTACTCATTTGAATGTTGTTTAACCCTTCACACGTAGATACAGCATTGTGAGAAGGTTAGGACTTAAATTCCCATCACGTGTCTGCAGACACTCAGGCAACTGAGTTAAGTCATAACCATAGTGTGATTTCCCAAGACTAGTCCTACATACAGTTTTTTTGACAAGCTCCTGTTGATTTGTCTCACGTGATTCCAAGTGGAACCAGTTCTGTTCTCCAGAATCTGCCCTGGCTCATTTCTGTTTTATCCACACAAACCTAGAAAGCATGAGTCAGATTCACAGGGGCACGGTTTATAACATCATGCTCCAGCCTGGAGAATTCAGGTCCCAGTCCTTAACGTGTAGGTCCCATGGGGATCTCTCCTCACCCCCAACCCCAATATATTTCTCTCACTCGCTGCTGAGAGATTGTCTAAGCTTAGAGATGTTCAAGTTTACACAGAAATGGGATGGGAACCCCAGCAGAGCTGCAGATGTAAAATCCACACTCCTAGTCCTATGCCATTCTGGGACGGTGTCGTCCGACTTCACAGTTAACAAAAGAGAAGTATGTATTTGTCCATAAAGTGACTTCGTCACTCACAGGCTGGTGTGACAGTGGCCCATTGCTCCATAACTGTTAACCGTAACAATGAGTCAACTCCAAAGCAAAATTTCCAGATCAGTCCCAGCTGAGACAGTGAGCCTGGCCACCCTTGGCTTTTCTCCCCTCACCCCGTCCAGTCTCTCCCCCTGTGTTCTTCTTCCCCACCCCGTTAACCACTCACCAGAAGCCCATCCTTTAAGCAGATCCTCTGGGCCCTGAAAACTGGCCCAGCCCCTGGGGTGTCCTGAGTAGGGTTCTTTGGGGAGTGTTGTCTGTCACTTCAGGGGAGCTCAGATGTCTTCCACAACCAACCCTTCTCCCTCTCTCTCCCCAAGTAAAAGGTGTGCGTCTTCACCATGACCGCAGACGCCAAGTCTTCGTAGTTGCTTCCCGATGGAGAGGAGTGTGGGTCTGTTCTTACCCCTCCTGCAGCCACCACTGGGGCTGCCAGGCCGGGTCTCGGGGCTCCGACTCCAGCGGAGCCAGGCAGTGAATCCCCTCCACGCATCTCAGCCACCGATGCCCATCTCGCTCCTGCCCGCCTCTCCTCTGCCAAATTCAACACTAGGTATCAGCTCCTTCTCTTTTCTCTGCCTCAAACTCTGAGGGAACACTTGTTAATGAATGGAGAACTGCCCAGAGAGCAGAAGCCACAGACCTGGGGAGGCAGTGGAACTGGAGGAATTTCAAAGGGGACAGGCTCCACCAGGCACCTGGAGAGGTGATGCTTCCAGGGACAGTGTGGGGCAAGGCCGGCGCCTCAGCTGCCTGACCGCCCACAGCTCTGACACTGTTGGCAGGCACGTGACCAAATTTTACATCTTATCAGGTGGCAAAAATTAACTACAACCCATGGAAGAATGTCTACCCCCAGCACCATGCTCTTCCAAGGCCCCCTTCGAAGGTAGCCGTGTTCCCTCCCCCGGGGGGTTGTGTATTCCCTGAGAGGCGTGGGTGATGGCCAAGATTAAAGTGAGGTGTTGAACCAAGTCCCTCCTAAAACTGAGTTTATGATTAGCTTCTTTATCTAAAATTTTATTCCCTTTCTTGTCCCCTCTGACCTCAATCCTGTGCTAACTGAACACCAGAGTCAGATGATTAAAATTGCTGTCATACGCTCTCTTCAGCAAATGGTGTTGGGAAAACTGGACAGCAGCATGTAAAGCAATGAAGCTAGAACACTCCCTTACACCATACACAAAAATCAACTCAAAATGGATCAAAGACTTAAACATAAGACAAAATACAATAAACCTCCTAGGAGAAAATATAGGCAAAACATTATCTGACATACATCTCAAAAATGTTCTCCTAGAACAATCTACTCAAGCAATAGAAATAAAAGCAAGAATAAACAAATGGGACCTAATGAAACTTACAAGCTTCTGCACAGGAAAGGAAACCATAAGTAAAACAAAAAGACAACCTACGGAATGGGAGAAAATTTTTGCAAATGAAACTGACAAAGGCTTGATCTCCAGAATATATAAGCAGCTCATATGACTCAATAAGAAAAAAACAAACAACCCAATCCAAAAATGGGCAGAAGACCTAAACAAGCAATTCTCCAAGGAAGACATATAAATGATCAATAGGCACATGAAAAAATGGTCAATATCACTAATATCAGAGAAATGCAAATCAAAACTACAATGAAGTATCACCTCACACCAGTCAGAATGGCCATCATTCAAAAATCCACAAATGACAAATGCTGGAGAGGCTGTGGAGAAAAGGGAACTCTCCTTCACTGCTGGTGGGAATGCAGTTGGTGCAGCCACTGTGAAAAACAGTGTGGGGATTCCTCAAAAGACTAGGAATAGACTTACCATATGACCCAAGAATCCCGCTCCTGGGCATATATCCAGAAGGAACCCTACTTCAAAATGACACCTGCACCCCAATGTTCACAGCAGCACTATTTACAATAGCCAAGACATAGAGACAGCCTAAATGTCCATCAACGGATGACTGGATAAAGAAGGTGTGGTATATTTATACAATGGAATACTATTCAGCCACAAAAACTGACAACATAACACGATTTTCAGCAACATGGATGCTCCTGGAGAATGTCATTCTAAGTGAAGTAAGCCAGAAAGAGAAAGAAAAATACCATATGAGATCGCTCATATGTGGAATCTAAAAACAAACAAACAAACAAAGCATAAATACAAAACAGAAATAGACTCACAGACATAGAATACAAACTTGTGGTTGCCAAGGGGGCGAGAGGTGGGAAGGGATAGACTGGGATTTCAAAATTGTAGAATAGATAAACAAGATTATACTGTAAAGCACAGGGAAATATACACAAGATCTTATGGTAGCTCACAGCGAAAACAATGTGACAATGAATATATGCATGTTCATGTATAACTGAAAAATTGTGCTCTACACTGGAATTTGACAGAACATTGTAAAATGATTATAAATCAATAAAAAATGTTTTAAAAATTGGTCATAAATATCATCAATTACAAACTTGGGTTTATTTCTCCAGGGTAAGATGAACTAACAGACCCCCACACCATGGACCACCAGGCCAGAGACTCCCAAAACTGTGATTAAGAAAAGTCACAGAAATGTCACAAGACGTGATTAATCCCAGTCTCTTTGTTCTTTCCTTTTAAAAACAAAAACCCTAAGCCAAAGACCAAGCTGGAGTGGACCTGAGGCTTGTCTCCTACTCCCTTGCTTGGCGCCCTGCAATAAACTCTTACTTTGTTGCAAACTTGCTTTGTCGCTGTCAGAGTTTGGCTTTCTATGCCAGCGGCACACAAGCCCTTGCTTGGTTACAGGGTCGGACTCACACTGTGCGTCTTTGCGGGATCCCTTCAAGCTCCGGAGGAGGCTGCCTGGATTCAAACCCCGCTCTGGCACCATCTGCTGGCCGCTCTGGGCATCATCTCTGCAGCCTCCTGGCAAGGTTGGTGGGGTTGGATGAGTCCAGTGCTTAGAGCAGCACTTGTCAGTGGAGAAACCGTTTGCCACTCCTATCGTTTCTTCTAACAAACCTTGTGTCGGCTGTGTCCCTCCAGTCACAAGACAGCACTACATTTTACTTAAAGGCACAACGCTAAAAATGAGGTATTCTCATGCAAACAATTCACTGATTCCAAAGAGCAAGTAGGGTTTACTCACAATACACGAGGTCGGGATGGAATAGCACTATTTATCTGATCACTGAGATTCTTAGCCTCAGTTGTGGTTTTCAGACAAAACCCAAAATTCTGTAAGCTTTGGTAACATGAGGAACATTTCCTTGGACCTCCTCAAGGAAAGCTGTGTTCATACTTTATATAAATTTCAACCTTTTCTATCATAAATGGAGCAAGAGCAGAATTGAGAACAAGAAAAAAAATTAAAATATTTAAAAAAAAAAAAGAATTGAGAACCAGGGAAAGTAACAATACTGCTTTAACCCCTCACTATGGGCTGAATTCTGTCCCCTCAAGATTCATTTGTTCAAGTCCTAACTCCCAGTACTTCAGAATGTGACCTTCCTTAGAAATAGTCATCTCTATTGTATTTAGTGAAGATGAAGTCAGGGGCCAAGCAAGGAGAAAAAGCAGCTCGTGTTCAAAGACACAAACTCCCTGACGGCTTTCAGAGAAAGTTGTTTAAAGGCAACATTTGGAGTAAGGGCTGCGGGGTGGATAACCTTCTTCTGATGGGTTAGTGATGAGGTAACAGGGTGATGTTTCCAAAATCTTGATCACCAACCAGTCTGAGGTCTACTGCTTGTGGTCAGCATGCAGTCACTATCCTCCACCTGGCAGGTGGGGAGGGGGCCTTAGTTTCTGCAGAACAACTCAAAGATGTGTCAGATTGGGGTGTACATGCGTTGAAGAGAAACTAGGACTGTTTTATCACTGAGCTATTGTTTCTTCACTGCCTTTCCTTTGTTCTGCGTTCCCTCACTTCCCTAACTAATTAACTATTTGAGTCTGCTCTTTGGAGCTCAGGGAAGGCCTCGAGGACTAAAGCGTTTGTTTTTTTTTTTTCCAAAGATGAAAGAATTTTCTTAGGGCTTATGTCCTCCAACAATGAAGGGTTTGCCCATTTTTAGGCAAATCAAATCTTAAAAGCCTTTTTCTACAAACATGAATGGGGAACTTGGAGGGACCTTTGTACCTGGCAGGGCCCTGCAGGGTCCTGCTCGGTTTCATAGCCTCCAGATTTTCTTTTTTAACTCAAACATGACTGACTACCATAATTGTTCTACAGCATGGCATAAATTACAGACCAAATACTGAGAAAATTTTTGGTGAAGCCACCCAGTTTGTGCTACTTAGTTACAGCCGTCCTTGAAATCTAACACACCCTTTCTAATACATCTTTCTAATACAGCAAGAAAGTGTAGAAGTTTATATGGGGGACAACTTATGACACTCAGTGGCCCGTGGATGTACAAGGATTTGTTCCTCCAAGATTCAGGGGGACCTGCCATGGGAAAGTACTGTGCCGGGTCCTGGGGCTACAATGGTCCCACCACACAGGCACTCAAGCCTCGGCACTGAATCACCCACCACCAGCGCAAGTGCCAGGAAAGGGTAGGGGGAGCTTGGACATGGCCCAAGAGGGATCTGCATATAACCAGCAGCAGCTGCACACGGCTGAGGAGAGCCAGCGGTGGCCAGGGTTACAGATGCAACACCATCAGGAGTCTGGCAGTGACGGAAGAGGCTCCTGCCAGCTTCATATGCCCATGACAATGTTGCTGATGCAAAAATATGGAGGAAAAGCAGTATCTCTTAGCAACTGGTGCGACATGCTCCCTCATTGAAAAGATATTTTGCTGAGAATGTGGCAAGAGCAACTATGGTGAAATCCCAAAGGTGATGCTCCAGTAAAATGACAGGGTCGCTAAACTGATAGCAGGTGAGGGCAGGGTCTATTAACCACCTGGTTGAGCCAGTTAAGCTGAGCTCTGCCCAGAGAAAGTGAGACCTCTAGTGGTAGGCCAAGAGAGGGGCGAATTTGAGGACAGGATAGAAATGTCTAATTAGGATTTTTAAGTTGTTTATGGGGGTGAGGAAGTGCTTAGAGTTCTCTGCCAGTCTCCCCTCGGCATTTTCCAGTGGCTGTCCCACTGCTCATTGGTGCTTTAAGGAGGGCCTTAGAGGGGGCAACTCAGCAAAAAGGAAGAAATGAACAGTCAACAGCTGGGTTAGCCCAAAAATTATTTTATATTTTTCTTATCATCACGCCAATTGCCATGCCCATGCATAAGGAAGAACACAGTCTGACTCCACGTGAAATCTATTCCCTGGAATAACACATTCCCCAAATGGCAAGATTTTTGCTGTATTCTTGGGCAAGGAAGCTTATCTTAAGTCTCACAAACACCGTTTAAGGTGTGTAGCATCCTGCCCACTTTAAAGATGAGAAAAGAAGGCTCAGGAGAGCCCAACAGTTGCCCAAGAGAGGAGCGATGTGCCATGTGACCTGCGTTCTCAGCCAGCCCACCCAGCCAGGTCCCCTTCACTCCAGAGGGGACCTGCCCAGCCCCTTCCTGCCCCACAGTCAGTCCACCAAACTGGGAATCACAGCTGGTGTTGTCTGAAATAAACATCCCACCAAATTTCCTGGGGAAGGGGGGATAGTTGGAGTGACTAAGGTTTTTCTAGAATGAAAGCACCTTGTGTTCAGGACTTTGCAGTCACGTCCTCTCTGTTGGGTCACATCCCCAGCAGCACTGCTGACCCTCTCCCTGCTCGCTTGCAGGCTCATACACAGAGAGATCACCTACAAAAGTTGCCTTTGTCCCAATCGCCCGAATCTCAATTTACCAGGTGATGATTTTATAGCCCAGAGGAGCCCAAATTTTTCCTTAAGGGGCAGAAATCTACTGAATGCCTGGTGGTTTTTTTTTTTTTTTTTTTGATACACAGTTTTCATTCCATCCAACTCAGTTACGATTCTATATGTATTAAGAGTCACCCTCAGTCTTCAGGCTGCTGAACTGTATTTCTTAACAAAGCTCATGAATTATGGTTTATATACAATGGAGTTCTATGTAGCTACTAAGAGCGAAGTAAAGCTATACATACTGGAGAGAAAATATGTCTAGAGTAAGTATGTCAAGTGAAATTAAGCAAGGAGAACAGTACATACAACACCTGACTATTTTCATTTACCAGATTCTCACACAACCACACAAAGCTGAAACTTGGAAAGGAGCCCCAAAGGACAGGGGAGTCCTGTGGCCAGCTTTCCACTGAGCATCAAGGGACCATCCTGAGAAATTGTTACTGAGCCAACAGGCCAGCCAAACTGGCATTGTCAGTCTTTTGTTCACTAAGTTTTCATCACGAACGGGTATCGAATTCTATCAAACGCTTTTTTTGGCACATGTTGAGATAATCCCTAAACGATTCTCCTTTAATCTGTTAATATGATGGTTTATATTGATTGATTTTTAAATGCTAAGTCAAATCCAATTTGTTTGTGATTTACACGTTTAATTGATGCCAAATTATGATAATATTTTCTTTAGGATTTTTGTACCTGTGTTAATGAGTGACTTTCCTTTCCCGTTCAGTTCTTATCCAGAATGATCCAACTCCAAAAAATGAGCTGAGGATCATTCCCTCTTTTTCTGTACCTGGAATAATCTGTATAAAACTAGATTTACTTATTTCTTGAATGTCTGATAGAGCTTGCTAGTAAAAAAAAGCTGGAATATCCTTTGTGGGAAGACTTTTAACAAATGGTTCAATTTCCTTAGGTTATAAGACTATTCAGTATGCATTTCTTCTTGAGTCAGTTTTGGCTGGCGATAGTTTTCTCCAAATTTGTCCATTTCATCTAAACTTTATTTATTATAGGCCTAACATGATTTATAGTATTTTATTTAAATAGCTGCATTTATCATCTTTCTCATTTCTGGTATATTATTTGCACTCCTCTCGTTTTTCTCTAGATCATTCTTATGAAAAACTTCAAAGTGTTTTAGTCTTCTCAAAGAACCAAGTTGGCTTTGTTGAACCTCTCTGTTACAAATGTCTCTATTTTTATTGTTATTCTAACGTTTCCATTTTGTCCACCTCTGTTCTTACGCTATTGCTTCCATCACTGTGACTCTTCCTGTGAGTTTATTCTGCTTTTCTTCTACTAACTTAAGTTTAATGGTTAGTTCATTCTGAGCTCTTTTTTGTACATTAAATATTAATACATTAAATATATATCACATATTATAGAACTATACCATATAAATAAACTATATTTAATATATTTTAATAATGTATTAATAATAAAATGTATTAAATATAGTATATTAAATATTAACACTACTAATTTCCTTCTAAGAAACACCCCGTAAGTTTTAATATTTTACCAGTTTCTCACGCACCATTTACCCTAAAGAGTTGTGGTGCAGCCTGCTGGGTAAGGCTGACATTAGGGCGTTTGGAGTGTCCATCAATGGCCTCCAAGTGCTATGGCAGACCCTGCTGCCTGCCCACCCCTTCCTTGCTAATAGACCCCTGGTTTTGTTCAGGCATTGAATGCCCTGGGCTTCACAGACTGTTCCCTAGTCCCAAGGGGCGAATGCTGACAGTAAGCCATAGTGGGGACCCAGTTCTGTCTGCAGTGACTGGTACAGTCTCTCCACACCAGCTCCATTCTCTCAGACAAACTTCTCCACGAGGCTGGAGTCCTGATGGCCAGCAACCCCGTCATGATTCTCGCAAGCAGAAGAACCAAGACTGTCCCCGCAAGCTCCTATTAGAAACTTCAAGGGTGGGACTCTCTGGCCCAGTTTGGGTAACAGGATTAGCGCTAGACCAATCACTATGGGAAAGATGTGGTGGGTTGAACTGTGTCCCCCAAAAGACATGTTCCAGTCCTGGTGTCATGTGAATGTGACCCTGTTTGGAAACAGGGTCTTTGCAGATGTAATCAAGTTAAGAGGTCATTACACTGGATTAGAGTGGGCCCTGGGCCAATGACTGGTCCTTATAAGATGAGGGAAATTTGGACACAGATATACACACACAGGAAGAAGACCACGTGATGACGGAGGCAGAGACTGGAGTGACACATTGACAGACCAAGGACGGCCAAGGACGGCCAGCAAGTACCAGATGACAAGAGAGAGGCGTGGGGCAGACTCCCCCTCACAGCCTCCAGAAGGAGCTAACTTTGCCAAAGTCTCGCTTTTGGACTTTCAGCTAGGAGAAAGGGAGTTTCTGTTATGGAAAGCCACCTGGTTTGTGACATTTTATTACAGCCACCCTGGGAAACTCATTCAGAGATGTAAGACCCAGGTTGATCAGGTACCCACTGCAGTGGCCAGGAAGCTGGGGTGCTGTGAAGGGCAGCCCCCACACATGGTTGGAGAGGAGGAGAGGGCTGCACCCCAAAGAAAGAGGAGGGGCTCCATTCACAGAGGAAGAGGGTAAAGGAGGCTGGGCAGGTGAGGACAGAAGCTACCGCAGTAACATACACTGTCATCGTCTTTGGCTGTACTTCTTGTAGGTGAAGAGAATGAAATGTGGTTTTGCATTGCTAAAAAATGTTTATTCCCTCTTCCAAAGGCAGTACAGATTCCTTCACCCAAAGTCAGGAATTTACAAACCACTGCAATTTGAACAATTTCATTCTTTAAACAAGGACTGAAGTAGCTTGATTTGCTTTGACACTCAGGGAGCTCATGGATTCGTGCAGTGGTGCAATTCAGCTGGAAGAAATGTTTTATTAATTACACCAAGGTATATAAAAAATTAGGTTACGTTCCTGTGAAGCACGTGTTCTATTTCAGTTACCTATCAGATTTAACCTTTTATTTCGGCCATAAAATTCAAATTATGTCTCAAATAAAATAAAGATCTATTCTAACGAATTAGAATTAGTTGTCATCTTAACATGCTTTTAAACTATTTTTAATTGATAACATGCTTACATTAAATGGCCAGTTCAAAGATGAAAAAGCATCACTTATAAAGAGCTATCTTCAAGCGGACACTGTCAGATGGCCTTGTGCTTAAAGATTCCATTTCAAGGCAAGCCCCACTGCAGTTAGAATTCTAATGAACCCCACGGACAGAATCTTTGAACAGCCTGGGTAGCAAGGAGTGTTCTCCACAACCATGTTCACTCTTACAGTGCAGGGCTTGCAAGGGAAATTTAAAGGTAAGGGAATTGGCTGTGTGAATACGCATTCAAATCAGTCAACAAACGTAAAATCTACTGAGACTTCACTCATGATAGCTAATGTGCCACGTAGGGGCTGCTGCTGTAGGCGATGGGGGGGGGGGGCAACTAAGTTAATTCTTACCGCACCTCTAGAGGTGGGGACTATTACCCCCCGTTTTACAGAGTTAAACTGAGAAACAGAGAGGTTTGGAGATGTGCCCAGATCACCTAGCTAACAAAGTGCAGGGCTCCCGGATTCTAGCCCAGAAAGGTCCAGCGTCCGTGAGTCTCACCTGCCTGGGACACAGAGGCCTGACCTCCTGCCCTCAAGGTGGCATAGGGTGAAATGATTTGTATAAAAGTCAGTCTTGCTGGTCAGCCAGGTGCTTGATGACCACCATAGCGGTCAGGGAGGGTAAGAAA
The DNA here is from genome assembly GCF_009834535.1 of Camelus ferus. Classification (NCBI taxonomy): domain Eukaryota; kingdom Metazoa; phylum Chordata; class Mammalia; order Artiodactyla; family Camelidae; genus Camelus; species Camelus ferus. The sequence continues at coordinate 10,604,556 of NC_045706.1, forward strand.
GGAGGTGACCGGGCGTGGAAGGACAGGCAGGACTGGGTTAAGGGGAGCAGGATTCATATGCTCACAACCCAGAAAGAATCACAATTTGTCTCTTCTTTGCTATAAAACAGTCATCTCCGTTTCCTTTCACGCAGTTTGGGCCAGAAGCGACAGGTCCCCAGGAAACATAACAAAACTATCCAGGTGAAAAGCTGCAAACCCTTGCAATAGGGTCACCACCTCATCCTGGGTTTTCTGGACTTTCCCAGTTTTAATATAAAATCCTGAGTCCCAGAGACCCTGTGAGTCCTGGGCAGACCAGGATGGTTAGTCCAAATTCTAATAGGAAAAAGACAGCCTTCTGGAAAGAAACAACTTAAAACAAAGCCTATACCACTGTATGTATATTTGTTTCTCATTGTATTTTGACCTACTTGAGATTAGAGACTGTCTTACTTGCATTAATATGCCCAGCACATCAAACCTAGAGCAGAGTGGTAGCTTAACAAAGGTTAAGTGATTGAATGAATAAATGGTGAGCTATCAGGGAACATAAAACTGCCTCCTTAATTCTTAGCTTGCAACCTACACATTTAAAATAATGAGAAAATCTCACACACATTTCCAGAGTGTATCTTTTTCTTTATAATCAGGTTATTCAGTTAATTAGAGCGTGATACTAAAGAAGTTGAGGCCTTTGATTCCTAAATGAAGAAGTTAATTGTATCCAACTGTATCCCAAAGTCACTGAGGGTGACATATATATGTGTATATGTGTATACACTACACACACACACACACACATATAAATATGTATATATTCTGTTTCTCTGGAGAACCCTGACCTATAAGACCTATAATTCTACAAATTGATGATTAGTATGTTACTTTTCTCTTGTGGCATCGTTAAGCAAACTCAGACCATTTGACAGTGGTAATGCAACCCCTCCGAAGACTAAAACCACGGAACCCGAGTGCCTTGGAATGCAGCGTGGCCATGGCCACGTGGAGGCTGTGGGACCGCGGCAGAGTTGCCTCATCCCTCTGAGCCCTCCCTGCAAAATTGAGGTGAACTTCAAGGTCAATTTCAGTGCTAATAACCAACCTAATATTCTTGAGTTAACATCAGTGCTGGGGAGAGCCCCAACCATAAACACACACACACATACACACTCTATACAAACACACACTTATGCACATCCGTATAAAGTTTTCTATTTAGGGGAAAAAAACTCACGCTGCACATTATTCTTCACCTGGAGATGTGAATTCCTTAGACGTACACACTAACATAAATTTAGTACGTGGGGGTTTCTTTTTCACCATGATTCTTTCAGTCTTAATGTTTCCTTATCTTACTTAGTCTTAATTTCACAAACAATGGGGGGAATAACCTTCAGACTAAACTAACTGATAACAATCACAAGATAGTCTCGATGAACAGGAGCCCTTATCTCCCAGACATGCGCCTTGAGAAGGCTGTGAGCGAGGACAGGAGAGGAGCAATGGGAGCTCTCGGCTCCCAATAACAAGGCTGGATTGATTAGTGAAGGAACACAGTGCGGGACAGTTTAAGTCAGCAAAAATCTATTAGCACATAGGCCAAAGGGAGATGTGGCTCGGCAAATCCGACTGAAGTACAAGCAACTCAACTTCAGTAAAGGGAACAAACTGGCTGTGAACACTCCATTTTCCGTGTTGACTTTTGGGAAGGAGGCAGCCTAGGCTCAGATAACTTGTCAAATAGTGTATCACGAGACCCGCTCACCTCTCCTGGGCGCCCTGCCGTGACACTCTCGCTCTGTTTTCCAAAGGAGCACAGGGCCAGCTTGGTTAATCATGTCTTTGTCTCCTGAAATAGACTGTATGCTCTGGGGAACTGGTTCAGACTATGAACACGGATGCCTTTCTGACCTGACTCAGCTTTGTATTTGGCTCCTGAGTTCAACCTGCTTCTATGGAAGGCAGGTGGCAGATAAATGCACAATTATGTTGTGCTATCCACTGAAACGGGGATGCATCGAAGGTAAGGGTCATACTGTCAATCAAAGACAGCAGAATTGGATCCTACACATCTAGTAAACCGAGCAATAAATATTTTTTACTTTCCATATAGCAAGACGGACACCTCATCTTTTTATACCTGATGAGAACTAATCCTGCAGAGATATTGCAATTTAACCCCTAACATGCCATCTCTGACGGGCTGCAAGCACTAACTTCCTGCCATTTCATAAGTCCAGACATTTATCTAAAGTTATGAATCAAGCTATCAATGCTGCTAAATGAAATGTATTTTATCCTACTTGGACAAGCATACCTTCATAATGACAAAATCTAAACTACGTATAAAGTTAGATTTTTATGTAACTGAAAGTTGGCAAAATGTCAAACACAACTGAATTTATTATTGTGCATATCGGGGCATTCAATTAATGGGCTAGCAGTGTTTGATAAGTAATAAAGATAAGCATCATTTATAAATTACACAGTATTTCATAAACTGTTTCTGTTGACATCATTTCAATAGTCATATTTTTACAATCAAGATTTTTACATAACTTGTGTTATTGATAGCAATGACCTAAATGATTAAGCAATCAAAATGTAGTAATATTCTAATGTATGAAATGGGAATAACTTTTCGTTAAAAAATATGTTAAAAGAAAACATTAAGATTTGAAAATTAAAATTGTTTTTATGCTTTCAAAAAGGTTTTTTCCCCCCTAAAATATTCCAAAGTGAGTTGGGAGGGGTATGTATGGGAAAAGTAAAAATTTTAATTAATGAATATAAAATTGTAAAATCAAAAGTACTTAAAACTGAAGTTTCATTTAATTTTTTGAAAATGTAGCCATAGCTTATTGAATGTATTTTATAGAAGTAAAACTTCATAATTCTAGCACTCAATTTCCATCTAGTTGCCTATATAAAGAATAGACATCACATTTCATGCGTGTTATAGCTAGACCTTCATATATACAAATTTAAGAATAATATGCATTGTGTTAACATTGCAAAATGTTCCTCAGCTGCCGTGGGTAACTACTGCAAATGCTGTGCTAATCTATGAGTACTTCTGGAACCAAGAATTGGAACACAAAGAGACGCAAGAAAATGAACCTTGGCACCACTGGGAAACAGTAACTCTTTATGCAAGAATCTACCTGTAAGTTAATTAAAGAGAAATTAATTAAATTGTCTTTTCTTTACCTCAGTGCTCAGCTGCTCAAATCATCCTCGTGTAACAAAGCAGCTCCAACACAGGCAGCTACGCGACCCTCATTGTTTGTGCCATTTAGGGGCAGTTGCCTTTGTTCAAGGACAAGAGACATGGAGAAGCACTTCCCTCGGGACTGAACACAGTGAGTCACAAAAGCAGATCTTTAGGTTTTTAGTTAGTGCTAAATCACACCATGCCCATGTTGGGTACCAGTTTCTAAGTGACAGAGCTGCCCAATTGTTCTTCGAAATGCAGCACTCCCTAAAACATGGCGCTCAGGGTAGGCTCCCCTCTGTCCAGGTCCAACTGCAGCCCTGCTTAAGGTAGCTCTCTTAAATGTTTAGTCTGAGTACATCTACTTCTATTTTAAGATCTATTAAATTCACTTTTAATCATATGAAGTCATTTGTGAACATATTTCTTTATTGCAAAAGTGTTTAAACATTAAAGATCAGGCTACAGTCCGACTCATCCATCCACCCCAATCCCATGGTGACAAGTTTGGCTAAGGTCCAGTCCCAGGCGTTCTAAATGTATTACAATCACAGTGATAACTAACACCTTCGACGAACTTACACTCTGCTGGACCTCCTATGGGCTTGACACCCATCATCTCTTTTTTTAACTCTCATGACAACCTCATGAGACGGCAACTTTACATACATATATTCACGTATTTACTTATAGAGGATCTATAGCACTGTGTGTGAGTTTAACATTAAATGAATAATACGTAAGGCTCAGTCCTGAAACTTAGTTCTGTTCTCTTAATATACCTTGGAGACCACCTCACGTTAGGACATTTAGATCATACTTTCTTTCATAACAGCAAGAGGTACACGTAAGCAAAATTTGCTTTGGGAAGGAAACAAGTTTCCTAAAGACCTTCAGAATGTCCTGCCTACTGAGATTTCTAATTTCTTGATTTCTAATTAGCTGCGGCTCCCGAGACCCACAGGCAATTGGCCACCAGGTGAAAGGTTAGCTGCACAGCTGGCCATGGCAAAGGCTTCCCTGTGCAAAACTCCAATTTGCTGTGCATCATTGTCTCCCACTAGACAGCTCTCTAAACGAAAGGACAAAAGTCCCACCGGACTCTTTCAGGATGACTTTCTAATAAACACATAGGATTATTATACATCAGATCTAATAAATACAAAGGAGCATAAGTTATAATGTCCATACAATTATTCTTTAACTGAATAATTTCCGCCTTCTCTGCACTAAGTTACCCACCTCCCAGCACCAGCATCCGGCCCCATCAGCAATTCTCTTGAGCATTCTGAACTGTCAAAACCTCTCCTACAAGCAACAATGCCTCCTTCCGCTTCCCCACCTCTGCCTTCTTCTCCACCTCACAAATAGATCTCTCCCTAAGTGTAGCTTTGAACTTGGTGTTGGAAGAAAAACAATGTAAGTATTTCACACTAGTAAGTGAATGTCTGATACTTCCCCTTTCAGAATGTCTCAAGGATGACTTGTTTTAATCCAAAGTCTCTGTTGATGAATTGAGACTCATTTGGGGAGACATTTATGGACACAGAAAAGACCCAAATACTTCCTCCTCTTCACTGTTGTCAGTAAGAAAGATTAGCTCATAAATATTTACGATGCATCAAACAAGTTGAGCTCGGAGAGTGGTGCAGAGTGGAGGTTCAACATAAACAAACAAATAAAGTGAGCATCATGAACTAACCAAAGCTGCTGGGATCATCAACCTGTGGGCAAGAGATGAAAGAAGAAATGGGGCACCATTTGCAGAGATTCAATAAAAATGAATATTTTTATCCTTTCTTCTTTGCACTAGCAAAGTGGAATTCAGCCCCTTTGTAAAACAGGGGTTCAGTTTGTCACAACTGAATGAATCCACTGGCTTTGGTCCCCACAGCCCAGCAAAAAGTCCACGGTCCCCATGGACAGACTCCAGACTTGGCCACGGGCAGGACCACCACCTCACTCTTAGACTGGTCTTTCCTAAGAAGCTGCCATTTCTCTGGCGACTGATCCCAGCTCTTCTCTCCCACTTCTTTTACTCCTGGAACTGCCACAGGGGTTCTGGCGCAAGCTCCCTAGCTGCAGGCCCAGTGGATGTCGCATGGGGGCCCTCGGCTTTGCTGCCGAGCACACTCTGAGTTGCCCACCCCTGCTGGGCTACCTCCACCTAAAGATAGCTCTCAACACAGGGAGCCAAGCCAACTCCTCAGCAGGAGGAGGACACGAGTGGTGCACAGAGCACCCAGTGTGACTGAAAGGGGCGCAGGACTGGTCCCCCAGCCCCTGGGTTAGGGATGCCGTAAGCCGGCCAGCCGAAACCCGGCCAGCCGAAACCGTCTGTGGCTTCTAGAGCTGTGATAGAGTTACAACACAGCAACAACAAGGTCTTTATTGGATGCTGATAGGAGCCTTGTATTCACAGTATGTCTTTACCAGTAGAGGCAAATGCAAGCACAAGTTCAGTGAGGTTTAAACCCCAATCGACTGTCGCGAAGAAGTGCAAAGAAATAAATGTGGTTCCAAGGGGCAGTTTTTGTGACCCTCTAAAGCATGGTTTGTCCTTACATTAAATGTAATCCTGCATATTATTCAGACTTAGATCTTAGTAAGCTCTATTTCTCCCCCATATTAGGAATGTTTCCTGTCAGATATTTGAGTTGATTTTTGGAAAGGAAACTGCCCACTGTTCAATGGAGGCCAGGGTTTCAAGGTCTCCACAGGATCTGGGAACTAAGTTACTAATACATGAAGTCTCCAGACTCTGGTAAAAAAAAGTTCCCATCAAAGAAATGGATTTTATCATAGCATGTCACCCCAGTGACAAGAACATAATGGAGTGAAGTCAGCAGCTACGGCCAAATTCCATTCACTCATTTTTCTTATCATCCTTGCAGAATCAGACTTAGTTCTTAGCATCCTGAGAGCTGGTTAATCCCTCAGAAGAAAAAGGTGAAGAGCCAGAAATGTTCGTGCTGGCAGCCGTGAGGCCACAATACATTTCCTGTTGACCTTGCAGGCAGTTGTAAACTGCACTGAGGAAGCAGGAGAAAGATATTGGCGGGGGTGGAGGTGCAGGTGGGGGCGGTGGGTGGGGGTGACTGAAAAGCATCTGATATTTTTCTCTGTAATTGTCATCTTTATATCACATTAAAAAAAGGAGCTTTAGATTCTAATAATAGAAAAGGAACTGTACAACCCTTTCCATTTTGTAATATATACTTCCATTTTACTCTGTTCAGAGATACATGGCATCATGACTGGGACATTGTGCTGTACACCAGGGATTGACACGTTGTAACTGACACATTGTAATTGACTGTACTTCAATCAATCAATCAATCAATCAATCAATGTAAAGAGAGAAATAACATTGTAACACTTTTTTTCTTTTTTTTTTTTTGCAGGTGGGAGTAATTAGGTTTATTAATTTATTTGGTTTTTCAATGGAGGCACCGGGGATTGAACCCAGGCCCTCATGCCTGCTATGCATGTGCTCTACCACTTGAGCTGTACCCTTCCCCTTCACAACACTCTTAAATCAATGTAGGCTTGAATTTATGTTAGGAAGGTAAACATGACCACTGATTTTTCTATAGTAAGTTTAATTTCCATTTAGCCTCTCTTTACAAAACCACAGAATGTGCTCCTTGAACCGAAATCCCATTAGCATAGGCTAAAAGTGTATCCAGAAGAGTCACCTTCTGTTTCACATGCTCTAAAGTCAGCCCATTGGTCCTGTTAAAGAGTAAGCTAAAGGGAGTTTAAGGTAAATACTCAGCTGATGGGCCTGAAATAAGTCACATGAGATAGGCAAGATAAGGACTTTGGGATTTCAGAGATAGATTTTTTTTTTAATTAAGAAAAGACAGTGTAACTTGATGGGTAGTCAGAATTTTGCCCTAGAGGGCCATAGACGCCAAATGTAGTAAACAGATGTGGTTTTTCCCCACCTGCATGGAGTTTTGGAAAATTAAGTTAATTACCTGCATTTAAAAATTAGGAGAGTGCCCAGAAAAATGTGTATTTCCAATTGCACTTTAAAAACACACTGCTGGCAACACTGAGCCTATCCTACAGGACATCAGAGAGGAAGGTAGTCAGGGGCAGAGGGAGAGAGAGGAAAAGTACGTGTGGCTGATGACAGAATTAAGAGGGCACTTGGAAGTCACCTGCTCTTCAGTCATTGGCTGAGCCTGTATCAATACTTGCCACCGCTCTTCGTATCGGAGGTAGGTAATGTTTGCAAACAATGTGTTGCCAGGAGAGATTAGATGGTCCAGCTCTCCCATGCCTCCAGACACCACAAAAACTTTTCGGACAAGTTAGAAGCCAATTCAGAAGCTATCTTTCCAGAGTTTCTGAGAGGCTGTTCAAGTCTGGACTACATGTGAATGTGCAACTACAAACGTTGAGACATAACACATCTTTCATTTCTTTACATCAACTTGAATGCAAGTAGCAGCTGCTATGCAAGCCATGCTCGCCACAGAGAGTATTGTTGTGGGACAGGATGGGAATTATTGAGCGTGATGGCAGTGCACAGGGAGCACTGGGAGGACCAACCTTGCTCCCAGGGCTCCTCTACACACATCACTGTGAGAAGTCCTTTTTCCCAGAAAGCAAAGTGGACTTTTGCTCTCATCTAGTGTCCTGGAAACCATCCCACCCGTGTTCAGTGGCCGATCCAGCGGGAATGCCCTTATGGACTATGACTCAAAAGGGCACTAGGCGGGTATTTAACCAGTGACCTCAGTCTGTTCGGCATGGTGAACTCATTAATTGAGACAATCAGGCACCAACAGGGAACTGGAAGAAGATATTGGAAATCTATGGCCAAGTGGCTGTGAGAAAGAATAGCTCAGTGAAAAAAGCAATTTGCAAGCATATGTGCAGACTCTGATAATCACAAGAAGTAATGTTATTAAAAACAACAATAATAGGTAATATTTAAATATTTACTATATACTGGACAGTATACTCTTTATATAGATTAAATAGATATGTAAATATATTTGTGTGTGGCACATACTAAGCATTAAATGTGTGTTAAAAACCTAAAACTGTCAGAAGTTTTCGCTTATCTCAACACTCCTCAACCACTCCTAAGAAGTGGGTACTTTTATCCCCATTTTGCACATGAGGAAATCAGGTCACAGAGACGTGAAACAAATTGCTTTGGTCACACAGGTCCTAAGTAGCAGAACAGAGATTTGAACCCAAAGAGCCAGATCTCGGCTAGTGCGATCTGCTCCCAGCTGGGAAGGGATATACAGGTAGAATTTGAAGCCCACAACTGTCTGACTCCAAACCCCTTGACCACCTCGATCATTTAAGAGGGTCATAATTCATCTACTTAGAGAAAGCTCCGTCAGCCTCTTTGTTCTGGTGCAGGTGGAGTCCACACTGACCGTCTCCCCAGGCCCTCTGGAATGTCCATCTGCTTATTCCCCAGTCTGAAGGTGGCAGTTCTGTGCCAGGCAGACAAGGCATGCCAGGCAGTTAGGGTACTATGAATAAGAACATCCAGATGCTGGGAGAGTGTGGAGAAAAAGGAACCCTCTTACACCGTTGATGGTAATGTAGTTTGGTGTAGCCGTTATGGAAAACAGTACGGAGATTCCTCAAAAGACTAAAAATTGACTTGCCATATGATCCAGCAATCTTACTTCTGGGCTTATATCTGGAGGAAACTCTAATTCAAAAAGATACATGCACCCCAATGTTCATAGCAGCACTATTTACAATCGCCAAGACCTGGAAGCAGCCTAAATATCAATTGACAGATGACTGGATAAAGAAGTTGAGATATATACATGTATGTATATGTAGTGTATATATATATATATATATATATATATATATATATATATATATATATATATATATATATATATATATAATGGAATACCACTCAGCCATAAAAAAGAATAAAATAATGTCATTTGCAGCAACATGGATGGACCTACAGATTGTCATACTAAGTGCAGTAAGTCAGAAAGAGAAAGTAAAACACCATATAATATCACTTATATGTGGAATCTAAAAAAATGACATGTGAACTTATTTACAAAACAGAAACAGACTCACAGACATAGAAAATAAACTTATGGTTACCAGGGGAGAAAGGCAGTAGGGAGGGATAAATTGGGATTTGGGGATTTGCAGATACTGACTACTATACATAAAATAGATAAACAACAAGGTTCTACTGTATAGCACAGGGAACTATATTCAACATCTTGTAGTGACCTATAATGAAAAAGAATATGAAAAGGAACACATGTATGTACATGTATGACTGAAGCATTATGTTGTACACCAGAAATTGACACAACATTGTAAACCAACTATACTTCAATTTTAAAAAAAGACTATTCAGGCCCATCAGATTCTAGAGTAATGCTGCTCTCAAAATTCAGACACCCTACTATCTAATTTGCTCTCCTAAAGGATGTGAACCCTCCCTCCTCCAAACCCTCAGAGCACATATTGAACCCACTCATGGAATTTCTCACATCCTGGCTTATATTATGGTTATTTGAGAACTTCTCACCCCTTCTAGAGTTAAGTTCCTTGAGAACTGTATGGTTAAAAGACAGATCTGGTTGCTGCGTAAGGAACATCTCCAAAGAACAATGACTTACACAATACGGGAGTTTCTCTGTCACATAAGAGTACAAGTGCAGAATGTGGGGCTGGAGGGTGGCTCTGCTCCACTGTGTTATGCAGGGATCCAGGCACCTGCCATCTGTGACTCTGCCATGCTCAGAGCATCGCCTTTATCTATGTACAATGACTCTACACCTTGTCTACATTCCAACCAGTAAGAAGGGGGGAAGGGGGTAGGAGAGGGAAAGTCCCTCCCTTCTAAAGGCAGAACCAAGTGAAAAGTTCTTTCACTATCAAAGAAAGGGAAAGCGTATAATGAAAGAAAATGAGCATCTCAGTACCCATGTCTTAGGAAATACATTCAAAACAATGTTATGTGCACACGGACAACGTTGTTTCATCCAATAAACATGTATAAAATGCCACCATATGTCAGACACTGAGCTAATCACTAGGAATCCAATGCAAGGAGTTTACAAACAATGGATGAATAAATGAACAAGCCCTTTTACAGAAGAACAATCTGGAGGTAAGGCTGTGAAAATTTCATGGCGGCAAATAATTTAAAATATGGACACAAGTAATTTCTTCCCATAGAAGGTCATAGATAAAAACAGACATATTTAAAGCTGAATTTTTTGTGGCTTGCTGAAAAATATGGAAAATCAATTATAAAGAAAGTAAACAAATAGACTTGATTTATTGGGCTATGCTGCCACTAGCAAAATATATTACAGAGTCCCAATCCTGACTTTAATGACTATTTCTGTGTTTTACTCTGAAACACATTTTCACCTTTTCCCTATACAAAACAAAAAACAAAAACAAAAAATAGTCACTCACTGCATTTAGATAAATACACAGATCTAAAATTGAATTCCTTGTGTCTTCTATAAGATAAACATTCAAGGAGTTTAATCCAGGAAAGGAGCCAAAAGTTCAATTCCAATTTATTATTATTTCTAAATTATACATAAAGCACCACATAAAGCCTTTCATAATAACGTCAGTTGAGCTGCCGCTGGAATGCATTATTGTTTTCAGCCGTAGACATCACCAACTCAGCTTTTTCTCATTTCCCAAATTCCATTAAGGTGGAACTTCCCAGATGGTGCCATCAACCGTCCACCTCTCCCCACCATAAAAAAGTCCAACAAATGATTTGCACTTAGCATTTTAACCAAAATGCCAATAGTAATATGAATAGGAATATTAAAGAGTAAAATTTTAAAATTCAAATGTTAAGAGACGGATGAAGGTTTTGCACTGAATTCAAGTGAGGTTGTATTTAATCAGAATGAAGTTTTCCAAACTTAGGCTTTAGGTTTCAAAGAGGCGGAGGTGAATTCTGGGAATTTGTATTTTCTTCCCCTGTGCTGTTAACTTGTGATCTTTCTCTCTGCACACATTGCTCCTGAGGACCTGACTTAATTTCTCCTTCCTCTTTTTGGTGCCCCGACACACTGTACTTAGTGTTTCTGGGAGAGCAGCCACTTTTTTCTCTCCCAGCTGCATCAGGCTTGACTGAAAAGAATAATTCCTAAGCACTAAATAAGAGTTCTTCATCTAGAAGAGGCAGAGTGTTGTCTCTTAGAACTTTGCAATTCTCATTTTACATACCTCAATTGTATGCTTATTTACTCAACCAGGGTAGGTAAAGAATTTGTCAGTGTGTGTGGCAAAGTTACTATTTGTTAAGAACTTACAATAATGAAGGCAAAATTCTAAGTCCTCTGAGGAATACTGACTCATTCATTCATTAAAATTATTTATGGATCATTAACTGTGCACATGTGCATATATGTATGGATGAATATATTCATTCAACATATATGTATGGAGCAACTATTATGTGCTAGACATCATGTTGGGTTTGCAAAAGCAAACATAGTCCCTACTTTCATGGATTTTACAGGTTCCTGGGGAAGGCAGACAGCCAAATAATTGCACGTATCTCTGAAGCCTCCTGGTGTGATAGCTTCTCAGACTTTCCTTGTTTTTCATTCACCCTGACAGAGATCTGAGCTACACTGAAATTACTTTTGTTTGCTGGGTTGTGTTTCTTTGACTGTGACGATAGGAAAAGGAACCAATGAAACCCAAGGTTTATAAGGGTTACAACACTTATACCACTTGATAATTAGTTTCACATTTATTTGATGCAATTAAAATGGCACTTTATCTGTGGTCTTCCTCTCAATAGCCCGTAACCCCAGCCTTATCATGAGAAAAACATCCAACAAATTTCAACAGTGGGGCATCCTGCAAAATACCTTACCAGTAGCGTTTCCTCGAGGTCATCAAAAACAAAGTCTGAGAAACTTCCATAGCCAAGAGGAGCCCAAAGAGACACAACAGCTAAATGTAACATGGGCCTTAAATGGGATCCTAGAATGGAAAAAAAGCATTTAAAAAAACTAAAGAAATCTAAGCTATGGCTTATTTTCATGCCAGATATTCAGATATTAGGTCTCCGGCTGGTTAAAGCACAGACCTAAAGAGGCCGAGGTCATGAATCTGACTATCCAGGTAAACCAGTTGGCTTTAATAATTTCCACCACTAGCCTCAAACAGTAGTTTTTCAAACATACGAAGTCTGACTCTAAAACAAGAGGAAAGCTTTATCATGTGACCGAAAAAAAAATGAGGAAGGAGGTGGTCAAAGTAGGGGTCGGGGATCAACCTTTTCCTGAAAAAAAAAAAAAATGTAGTCATGGCAGCAGTTAGAAAGCATCTTCTTTAATAACAAAGGGAAGGTATTGTGCTTTATGATTCAGGAAACAGTCTCACGGGATCCAATGGTGTTAACCACTTCCTATAGCGTGATTACACCCAAACCAACACATATCCTTCATCCAGATCCTGCTTCTAAATGCCAAGCCTCCATGGTCAACTGCAACTATACACCTCCCCATGAAGGTCCTATGGCTGCCTCAGCCTCAACATAGCAAAAACAATTTTTTATGGAAGTATAGTCAGTTTACAATGTTGTGTCAATTTCTGGTGTACAGCACTATGCTTCAGTCATACATGAATATACATACATTCATTTTCATATTCTTTTTCACCATAAATACTACAAGATATCAAATATAGTTCCCTGTGCTACATGGTATAAACTTGTTTATCTATTTTATATATACGAGTCAGTATCTGCAAACCTCCAACTCCCAATTTGCCCCTTCCCATCCCTTCCCCCTCCCCACCACCCCCACCTGGTAACCATAAGTTTGTTTTCTATGTCTGTGAGTCTGTTTCTGTTTTATGTATAAGTTCATGTCTTTTTTCTTTGTTTGTTTTTAACATAGCGAAAATTGATCTACGCTTTCTCCTTTCTCTCTTGATGAATGGCACCACCATGCCACAAGTTGCCCAACACTAACCTTGGAAGCCATTCACAGCCACTCCCTGTGCCCCAACAACAAGTCTGTACATCCTTCTTTCTTAGTATTTCTTCACTTTGACCCCTTCTCCGCATCAGAATGTAGGCATCTCTTTCCTGCTCTATTTCAGTGATCTTCAAACTAGTCATTCTTTTTCTGCTATCCTCTCTCTCCAATCTCCATAGTTATTAGAGTTATACTAAAATGTAGATCTGATGGGAGGAAGCAAAGGAGGAGAGTGGAGAGGTGGGTATATGACCTCCTCCACTGGGAACCTCTGAAAGCTTTTACAAAGGAGAGTGATATGACATATGAAAAAGACTTCTTTTTTTTTTTTTTTTTGCTATCAAAATGGTATAGGGTCCCATTACTGTTGAAATTTATGTTTTTCTGGTTGATGTTGAGCATCTCTTCATATACCTACCATTCATTCAGGCTTCCCCTTCTGTAACTTACATATTCATATAATTCCCCCCCCCCCTTTTTTTCCTAACTTATTTTTTTTTCCATATTGATGTTTAGATGTCTTTACATTCTGGAAACTGATTTTTTTTAGTCATAGATATTGCAAATATATTACCAGCTGTTACCTATTAATTTACTTTGCTGATGGTGTTTTAACAGCAGCCTTTTAACAGCAGCCAAAAAAGTCTATTTTTAATGTATTCAAAGCTATTTTTCTTTTTATATATACTTTGAGCATTCTATTAAGAAATCCTCCTCCACTCAAGATCACAAAAAATGATCTGTATGTTTTTCCTGTAACGTCACATTTTTACCTTTAAATTTAGGTCTTTAATCCACCAGGAGTTTACTTCTGGATATGGTAGAAATGAGGATCCAACTTTATTTTTCTCCAGATAACAACCTAATTTTGCAAAGATTATTTACCAAATAATCCATCTTTTCCTTAGCTCTATAAAATATCAAATCTCCATTTACACGTGGTGTATTTCTGGATGGTTTTCTGTTCCATTGGGTCTGTTTTTATGCCTGGTTCTATAATAAATGTTAATATCTGGTATTGTAAGTCCCCATTCTTTGTTCTTCTTTTCCCCCAAAATGTTCTTGAAGTTTTATTCATCTATCTAATTTACAGAATCAGTTTATTAAGTCCCCTAAAAATACTCTTGGAATTTTAATTGGAGTTGCATTGAATTTATAGATTAATTAAGTGAAAATCAACAGTTTTATAATGTTGTCATTCTCTCCACAGCTTTTCATTTATTTACATTTTATTTTATATCCTTTAATAGAGTTTCAAATTTTTCTTCATATAAGTCTTGAGATGTTTTACTATGTTAATTCCTAGGAAATTTATAGGTTTGTGGAGTTCGGGGTTTTTTTTCTCTATTTTAATTGGTATCATTTATTTTACATTTTATAATGAGTTATTTCTAGAGTAGAAGGTGCTATTAATATTGATTTTGTACCCCAAAACTTGCTGAACTTTTAACTATTTTATTAGTTCTAAGGCTTTATTTACTCTCTTGGGTTTACTATATAAATTCTAAGACCATTTAAAAATAAGGACAATTTTGCCCCTTCATTTCTGTATTAGTTATGATTTAGATTCAGCTGCAGCTAACAGAGACACAAAATAACCGTGGCTTAAAGAAGATAAAAATGTATTTCTTTCTCATGCAAAAGTCTGGGTGTGATTGGGATGGCTCTGCAGTCACTGAGGACCCAGGCTAGTCCACAAACCTTAGAATGTGTCTCTGGGGTGGAGGGGTGCAGGGCGGTATAGCTCAAGAGGCAGAGCACATGCTCAGCATGCACGATGTCTTGGATTCAATGACCAGTACCTCCTCTAAAAATAAATAAATAAATAAACCTAATTACCTCCACCACCACCACCACCACCACAAAAAAAAAAAAAAAAAAACAGAATGTCTCTCACCCTCAGTTCCATGATGTTTCTCCTGGCCTCAAGTCCGCGTTCCCTGCAGCAGGACCAACAGAAGAAACATCTCAGAAGTTGCCTACGCAACTCCTATGTACAACCTACTGGCCAAAAGTAGCTGCAAGGGAGAACTGGAAATGCCTTTATTCTAGGTGACTATGGCCTCAGCTAAAATTCAAAGACTCTTCTATAGAACAAGAAAGGACAGCCGTAGGAGGATGACTGGCAGATGCTGTCGTGTCTTTTCAAGGCCTCTTACTTCTCCCCCTTTACTGTATTGGCCAAGACTTCTGTTTCATGTGATGTTTACTGTGTGTGTGTGTGTGTGTGTGTGTGTGTGTTTGTATGCATGCGCGAGCGTGCGCGCGCACATCTGTGTGTGTGTGTGTCTACCCATTTTCAAGTGCTTTTTAAAAAGATATATTGAAATGATCATTATTTTTCATCTTAAACCTATGAATATTGTAAGTCAGATTGGATCAGGATGCTCTGGGATGCAAGTAATAGAATAACCAACTAAAATGACTTACTAATAGAGACTTCTTATTTCACATTACAACAAGGGAAAAGAAGGAAGATATCAAGGTTGGTTCATTCTTCTGGGTGTCCCCTCCTGGTCACAGTCCAAAGATCATTTCCTCACTTAGCCTTACTTAAAAGTATGAAGTATAAAGACCTTGTGGATTGCTCTCTCTTTTCCCTTTCCCAGCAGACTTTCCCCAATGGTGAGAACTGGTCAAATACTCCTATTCAATTAATAACAAGTAATGGGATTACCATGAATGGCTCAAAGCATCATGGTTCAACCCAAATCACTGAAAGAAAGAACCATCTTCCTTGAGCATGATGTCATTCTATATATATGAATAAAACTGAGGTTGGCAGGAAAGAAGTTAATGGTTGTTGCGGGAGCCACAATGAGTATCTGCCACATACTTTGATAAGATGTTCTGATTTTGACCATCCTTACCTTCCTTGGATATATCCTTCTTGTTCATGATGTGATCCTTTTAATACATTCTTCAATTTGGTTAGCTAATATTTTTATTTAAGATTGTTGCATCTATGTCTATATGTAAAATTGTATACCTTTCTCTTCTTGCCTTGTTCTTATTCAGTTGCTATATATTATACTGGCTGAGTAAAATGAGTATGTTCCTTCTTTTTCTATTTTATGGAAAAACTTGTATAGAATAGGAATTATCCCTTGAAAGTTTGGTAGAACTCATCAATACATCCTCATTATTTTGTGAAGGGAAGGGTTTTTTTAATTGAAGTATAGTTGATTTACAATATTATATTAGTTTCAGGTACACAACATAGTGATTCAGTATTTTTATAGATTATACTCCATTTACAGTTATTATGGAATATTGACTATATTTCTGTGCTGTACAATATACCCTCATAGCTTCTTTATTTTATACATAGTAGTTTGTACCTCTTAATCCCCTACCTCTATCTCACTTGTCAGCCGTAGCCTCTCCCCACTGGTCACCATTAGTTTGTTCTCTGTATCTGTGAAACTATTTCCTTTTGTTATATTCATTCATTGTATTTGTTAAATTCTACATATAAGTAATATCATACAGTATTTGTCTTCCTCTGTCTGACATTTCACTAAGTGTAATACCCTCCAGGTCCATTCATGTTGTTGCAAATGGCAAAATTTCATCCTTTTTCATGGCTAAGTAGTATTCTATTGTACATACATATCACATTCATCTGTTGATGGACACTTAGGTGTCCATATCTTGGCTACTGTAAATAATGCTTCTATGACATTGGGATCCAAGTATCTTTTCAGATTAGTGTTTTCATTGTCTTCAGATACATACCCACGAGTGGAATTACTGGAATTACTGGATCTTATGGTAGTTCCAATTTTAGTTTTTTGAGGAACCTCCATTCTGTTTCCCTCAGTGGCTGCACATTTCCACCAATAGTGCACTAGGGTTGTGAAGGGAAAATTCTGATCACTGTTAAAATGTCTTTGATGGTCATTGGTCTATTTCGGGTTTCTATTTCTTCTTGTTCGTTTTTGGTTTTGTTTTGGTTGTTTTTTTTTTAAGGAAAACACTTTCCACATAAATACCTACTAATTTTGGGATAATTTGTTACACAGCAAAAGATGATGAATACACCTCTGTGTCTACCATCTTTAACCCTGAAATGATTTTATGACATATTTTTGAATTTCCAATTATGTGGGATTTGTTTTTATCTAGTCTTCTGTATTAGTTTTCTCTTGCAGCTGTAACAAATTGCCACAAGCTTGGTAGCTTTAAAACAGCACAGATGTATTATTTACAGTTCCAGAGGTCAGAAGCTGGACACTGGGTCTCACTGGGCTAACTTCAAGGGGTCAGCAGGGCTGCATTCCCTCCTGGAGATGATAGAGGAGGAGCTGCTTCCTTGCTTATTCGGGTCATTGGCAGGATTCAGTTTCGTGTTGTTGTAGGACTGGGACCCTGTTTCCTTGCTGGCTGTCAGCTGAGGGTCCTTTCCAGCCTCTGGAGATCACAGAGTTCTTGGCTTGCAGCCACATTCCTCCATATTCAAAGCCAGCCACAGCCGATGGAATCCTTCTCACACTGCATCTCTCTGACTGCTCTTCCACGGCCACGACCCCCTCTACCCCCAACTTGGAAAGCTGCTCCCCTATTAAGAAAGCATGTGATTAGATTCAGCACACCCAGGTAATCCAGGCTACTCACCAGCTCCGCGTCCTTACCTTAATCATATCTGCAGAGTCCCTTTTGCCACCTGAAGTAACATATTCACAGGTTCTGGGGATTTGGGTGTCAACATCTTTTTCAGGGCCATTATTCTACCTACCACACTGTCTGATATTGATTAATAAGTTTATTATATTTCCACCACAACTCAGTCTGCATGAAGCCATTTCAAATACACCAAGGCTTTCTTTGTGGAATAGTGCATAAATCACTTTCTGCCTGCTCTGTGCGTGCTCAAAAGAAGGTATATTCTGTGTTTCTTAAATGCAAAGTTACATTTATCTCTGCTAATCTGGGCTAAGTAACCATGTTATTAAACTCTTCTATATTCTTGGTTATTTTTTCTGCTTAATTTATCAGCTTTTGAGTATGTGTTAAAATCTCCAACTGTAATTCTGGATTTCTCTCTCATCTTAATTCTGTCATACGTTGCTTTATAAATTTCAAGGCTATCGTGTTAGGGGCATATGCGTATGATCATTAGATCTTCTTGGTTTATTGTGTTTTTTATCAGCATGCAACACCTTGCTCTTTGCTTTTTTTCCCATAAATTTGTTTTGTCTGATACTAAAATTGCTCCTTGAACTTTATTTGCCTGGTGTATCTCTTTTCATCTCTTTATTTCCAGCTTGCCTGTGTTCTCTTGTTTCGAGTGCAACTTGGTAGATAAAATTTTGCTAGTTGGCAGGATTCTCTCATTTAGCCCATTCCAGAGTCTGACTTTGGCAGTCATTCCTCTTTCACAGAGCTCTTGCTTCTCAGAGGTCTCCTAATTGTTCTTCTGAGTTCATGATTATTCCCTTAAGACTAACTATTCCTTGGCAAGAGGTGGCTCTCTAGTAGAGAGAAGAGGTCCTACTTTGTGCTTCTCCAGGTGAGCTGGATGTATGGGGGCAGAAAGCCCTGAGTTGGGCTTTCCAAGCTCAAGCAATTCCTCTCTGGACACCCTGTGGGTTCACGGTCTCTCGGAGGTCAGTACTCAATCAGTGTGTTTGTTTGCTTGCTAGTTCATGAGCTGCTTTAGATTTTAGAGTTTAGAGTATCCAGAGTTCTGGTCTAGCGATACAAGTGAAGGTTTGCTGTTGCACTGGGAAGTGCCCCCCCAGCTACCCTCTGGTTCGCCCAGGGCGATGGAATAGAGAGAAAAGGCCCAGGTAATACCAGTCCCAGTTCATCCTGGCTTTGGTGTCCTGCCCTGGACCCAACTCTCCCCCTTTTCCCAAGAGTTCAGGGTCAAGTGTAGAGTGACCCTTTGAGCACCATCCCCTCCCTATCTTCTCTCCGCATCTCCAGGGTCAGAATCAGAAGTTGTTGGTTTTCTCGACCAGGAGATAAATTCTGAACAGCCTGTAACAGAGATTGGGGGGGGGGGGGTTGCAAGAAATTGTGCAACTGTTTGTTACCTATAAATCAACTTCTTAATTTAGATTTTGAGCCTCTCCCGTGGTTAGGCTGGTGGGAAAATACAAACCTTTTCTCTCTTTATTTTCCAAAGGTAATATATTGACAAGACTTGAAGAAAAAAATGTAAAATATGATATTATGAAAATCTCCTTCCCACTTCAAAATATAACCACTGATAGTGGTTTCTTATGCATCTTCCAAGAGTTTCATTTTATATATATAGGCAAGCATAAGAACGTATTATATGTGCCTGTGCACACACACTGTCTGACTTGCTCCCTTTTCTCTGCAAAGGAAAGCAAACTATACAATCTACTCAGCATTTTGCCTTTGTAATTTCACTTAAATATCTGGTAGGTCTTTCTCTACAGAGAGGTTGAGCATTCTTTTTACAGCTCCACAGTCTCCCACAGTGTGGAGGACTGTGATTTATCTAATCATCTCCCACTGGTAGACATGAGGTCGTTCACAGTCTCTGCCATTACAAACAATGCTGTGTTGAATAATATGGAGAATTTAAACGAAGGGGAGAAACAGAAAAAAACAGCCAAGGAATTTCATTACATGAGTGTTTCCTGGTAATTTCTTTCTCCTGCTGCTGTTTCTTCCTGCTGCATTTTTATTTTCCTGGAAGCCACAAGTGGATGCTTGATCGCAGTTTCCACATTGTGCAGGGTCATTTTAGCAGTTGGAATTACACAATAAAATAGAAAAACGTGCATTCGTGGAAGTCCTGAAAGTAGCAACGGCAGCAGCAAATCTCGCATTTGTCCAGCGCCTTCTGCGTCCCCCAGTGCTGAGACAGCAGGCTGGCGGGGACTTTGCCAGCTCAACACACAGGACAGTCAGATGCAGACACCTCCTCTCTGCCACAGCCTAAGATGCCCAGGGTGTGCTGGTCAGGCTGCTCTTCCAAAGGCTACGGACACCCCTGAGGGCACACAGGATTTTTCTTCCCTCAATACTCAATAGTTTTCAAAGACCCACTGGCATATACACATAAAAGAATTGAAAGCAGGGATAAAAGTGATATTTGTACACCCAAGTTCAAAGCAGCGCCATTCACAAGAGCCAAGGAGTAGAAGCAACCCCAGTGTCCATTGACAGATGAATGGATAAACAAAATGTAGTCTATACATACAATGGCATGTTACTCAACTTTATTTTGAGAGGTAGGATATTCTGGCAAACACTACAATATGGATGAACCTTGAGGACATTATGTTAAATGAAATAAGCCAGACACAAAAGGTTAAATACTATACTTTTCCAGTATACCTGCTACCTAGAGTAATCAAATTCATAGACACAGAAAACATAACGGTGGTTGCTGGGGGTGGAGAGGAGAAGAAAGTGGGGGGTTATTGCTTGAGGGGTACTGAGTTTCAGTTTTGCAAGATGAAAAAAGTTCTGGAGATGGATGGTGGTGATGGTTGCACAATAATGTGAATGTACTTAATGAGGCACTTTAAAATGGGTAAGATGGTAAGTTTTATGTTATGTGAATTTTACCACAATGTTTTCAAAATTTAAAGAGTTAAAAAAATAAACTATTGGCAGCCCCTTGATTGATGTCAGTCTTTCCATATAAGCAGCTGTAAGCAGAGCCTTCTCTGATCAAATCATATTCTCCACGATCCATTTCTCCACTATCAGAGAAGGGAGTCACACAGAAGAGATTGCATCATGAGGACGATGGTAGTGAGACTGCAAGTTTTTATTAAATCAGACCCCCACTGAGCTGGGTGCTAAGCTAGACTTCTTTATCTCATTCAGTCCTTATGAAAGCTCTGCAAGGTCAACACTATCTGCATTTTGCAGATGAGAAAACTGATGTTCACTAAATCCAAAGGAAAAATAGCTGAAAACTATTAGCACTAGTAGGAGTGAAGAGTGAGGCGATGGACATGAGACAAAATGAAAAATAATCAATACCTTCCCATGTACTAACAATATCCAACTTGAAATTGGTTTTAAAAGAACAAAAAGAAATTGGTTTTTAAAAAATCATGCCATCCACAGCAACAACAAAAACTACAAAATACTGGGGAACTATTACAAAAAACTACCGAAGAAATATGAGAGGAATTGGGACAAGGGGATAGAGTGAAAAGTTCACTTTTTACTGGTAAAATGGACTGAATGTTCATCTCCCCCGCCACCACCTCCAAATTCATATGTTGAAATAATAACCCCCCAGTGTAATGGTATTAGGAGGTGGAGCCTTTGGTTAGGTGATGAGGGTGGAGTCCTTGTGAATGGGATTAGTGCCCTTACTAAAGAGACCCCAGAGAGCTCCCTTGCCCCTTCTGCCACGTGAGGACACAGTGAGAAGACAGCCGTCTATGAACCAGGAAGTGGGCTCTCACCAGACACCGAAACTACTCTCACCTACTGACGCCTTGACCTGGGACTTCCCAGCCTCCAGAACTGGGAGAAACAAATTTCTGCTGTTTACAATCCACCCAGTCTGTGGTAGTTTGTCACAGCATCCCAAACAGACGAAGACACCTAGTATTACCTCTGTATAATTTGAATTTTAACAATTATTTTATAACAACAACGAAAAGCCATTAAAATAAAAGTGAGGTTAAGAAAATTGTCCAGAGTCAGGATCTGAAAGCAAATCAGTCTGAACCCACCAACCCCAGAACCCACCCAGGATGACCCTGACTCTTTAAAGACCTTCATCAAAATGAAAACATAAGGTCTAGAACTCCCGGGGAGTGCTCAGTGGTCCACAGGCACGCAGCGCTCTGACTCCAGTGTCAACAAGGTTGCTATAAAAGGTTCCCTGATTTAGGAACTTTCCAAGCCAGGGCCATGGTAAGGCACAAGGGGAGTGGTACCTGGGGTTGTGGCACATGAGGGTGTGGCACCTGGGGGTGTGGCACATGGGGGTGTGGCACATGAGGGTGTGGCTCATGGAGGCAGCGTTGGTAGAAGGGCACATTACATTGTTTTCTATGTGAATGGCGCCTCCTGGACCACAACTCAATGCAGAGCCATTGCTCTCAGCCCAGTTTCCCATCCAATTTCCCCAGCGGTTGTTCCATGTTACTGCCCCAAGTCCAACCCTTTGGCCTGGACTCAGTGTCTCCCGCCCAGGCCCTTTGGACAAACCCTTCACGTACACGGTCCACCTCCATCCCTGGGCATAACCTCTGCCTCCCCTTCAAGGCACGGAACTTTGATGCTCTGGATCTTCGTTTTAACAGGCAGACTCCACCTTCAGCAGAGAAGATTCCAGGCAGTTTCCTGAGGGTGTTCCAGAAAAAAAAAACATTCCTTGCCTGCTGGAGGAGCGCATTCCCTGCAAGAATCCCTCTCATTCACTCTTTGCACCTTCCCAGATGCTCGGTGCTTTACAAGACCCCTGGCAGTACATGGCCCAGAACTCCCAGGAAATGATACCCAATTGCTCTTTTGTGCTCTTCTTTCTACTCCTCATGCCCAGATTCCCAGTCTCTTAGGCACTCACATCTTTTACATGTATTCATTTTATATACAGCAAATTCCGCCCACACAGCTGAGTTTCTCGAAGTATGTAACATTTGCAAAACACGTTTGCATACCTTGTTTCACCCGGTCCTCCTGGAAACCCTGTTAGGTAGACATGAGATCTGCCCAGATGGGTAAGCTACACATAATGATGATAATTCTATCAATCATTCTTGAGCATTGACTGCATTCTGGGCAATGTGCTAATAAGCACCTTATATATGTTATCTCACGTAATCCTCAAAACATCCTCTGAGGTTATCATTAGCACCATTTTGTAAATGAGGACACTGATGTTCAGAGATGTTAAGCAACTTCCCCAAGGTCCCGCAGCTAGTAAGTGGGGGAGCTGGGATTCAAAGCCAGGCCTTTGAAGTTCTTTCTGTTACACTGTGGCTCAGGTAGACGCCGTGATAGTAAAGAGAAATGCCAATGCACTGCGAAGTGGGGAAGAGAAAAACTATAAAAATCAATAACGAATTAAGAAAGCACATCCATCTGGGCCAACAATCTTACACTCCCTGGAACTGAGGAAGTCTCTGCATCACAGTGACTGAGGCCATCCCTGCAGTGTCTACTCTACTCCGTGCCAGACCTAAGGGCTTCCTGTGTGACTTTTCTCACTAAATGTTGACTTAGGGATGGTCAACATCATCACTTTGTAAAATGAGATGACAATGACTCTTCGTAGGGATGTTCTTAGAGGTAAATGTGACGAAGCACAAATGGTGCTCAGATCTGGGCTGGGCAGAAATTATTACATTTGCTGTGATGATGATCAGAGTAAGACAACATTTTCAGGGCCCCCTCTCAGGGAGTGAGGTAGGCTTCTCAGAAGCATCCAATACCGATCCAAGCCAGGCGCCTCTCCCCACTAGCAAGGGCCAAGACAGAGTACGTGACCATCCCTAAATCAATCACTGGAGAAGGAACATGCCGTGATCAGGTTAGACTAATCACTTGGGGCGGAAAAACAAACAGTCCTTACAGGCAGAAAACATTTAACAGAAATTCCTTTTTATTTTTTCTAACTTAAGCCCCTCCAAGAATGTTAGGAGAAATCCAGCAGTATTTCTCATACTCCCTTTTCTCATCACCCCTCAGTAGACCCCTCCTCCCAGGGCTCCTCCTCTATCTGCAGCCCGTGGAGCCCACCCCGCTTTACTGCATACACTGACTTACCCCTCCTGATGGCAGATTTTCCTTCTTTCCCTTCCCTCTGGTCTGGTCTTTCTCTACCCAATCTTAGCATCGTTCTCCCACCCCAAGCCCAATCTTACAGAAAACCCTCTGGCTGCTACCTTAAAAGTGAGTTCAGGATTCAGCCCCTTCTCACCCCTCCCTGCTAGGACAGTGGTCCAGGCCACCACCTTCTCTCACTGGAACTTACATAAGAGCCTCCCATGCGGTCTCCCTGCTCCCACCCTTGTCCTGCAGAGGATGCTGTGAAGTGCCACCCAGATTGGCCCTTCAAATAAAGCATCATTTTGGCAGCTGCCAAGAGTGTCAGCTGCCGGTGGCTCTCGGTGGAGCCCCTCCCCAGGGACTGCCCTCTGAAGAAGTCAGCTGCCTGCCCTAGGCTCCTGCCCTCTTCCTGCGAGCACCCCACATCCTCTGACTGGTCGACTTAGGGTCATAAAGCCTGGGCCCCTTGCCTCAATTTGGGACACCTCCAAAGGCCATCCTATTGAGCCTCTGCTGCCATGGCAACTCTTAAGCCTCTACCCACCCTGCCTCCCTCACCCCACCAAATGCCGCTCATGAAGACACACCCAGAACTTCCTGCAGCTTTTCCTCCTCTCAGTCTGCTTCTGGGGAAATCCAACTGACACCCCCTACTGTCCTTTCTTACAAAGCAGCCAGAAGATGCCATTAAAACACAAACCCCATCTTGTCACCCCTCTGCTCAGCTCTGTCCAGAGCTTCCCCATTTCTCTCAGGACAAGGTCCAAGCCCCAGTAATGGCTCCAAGGCCCCCAAACAATCCGCCCATGATCTCTCTCTCCTGTGCTCCCTCCCCAGCCTCCCTGCCATGCCTGGCAGGCTCCCGCCAGCCTCGGTCACGTGCTCCCTGCGCCCCTCCCCACCCTCCACGAGGCTCATGGCCTCACCTCCTCGGGTCTCCGCTCAGGGATCACCTACGCACACAACCAAGCCTGACGGCTCTTTCCAAGCGGTAACGCCCCTCCCAGACTGTCAGTCTCCTTTAGCCCGCTTTATCTTTCCCACTGCATGTATCATAGTCTAGAAACCATACACCCACAGATCTCTTACTTATTATGTTTATCGCTTATTGTCTGCCTGACTTCCCACTAGAGCCTAAGTTTTCGAGGGCAGGGATTTATTTCTGTTTGGTTCATTGCTGCATCCTGAGTGCCCAGAAAGGAGCCTGGCTCATAGTCGGCCCGAGTAGATCTTTGCAGAATGATCAAGTTAATGAATGAGTGAATCGAAACCCACCCCCACAAAGGCCTAGATTCTCCTCAAAAAGCAACAGCAGTGTTTTCTGTGTCCGTCTGGAAAAGAGGATTCCATCTCTACATTGTCTCTCCCGGTAACTTTTATCCTAGGACATAAGGGTACTTGGTTCACCCACTTTATATGTGAAAGTTGCCACCAATTTCAGTGCCCAAATTTGTATCAGTATTAAAACGAAATTTCTGCCTAGAGAAAAAAAAGAATAAATGATGCCCTGGGCCTCAAGTGAAGGCTCCCGCAGGTTGCTGTGAGAACTAGCTGAGACCCTGGAAGGGAAGGACGTCCCCCAGTGACTGACACACAGTCAGCGCCTCTACGGAAGGAGAATCAGCTGTTTCTTTATTTCTTCTGAACACTCCCCAGTGGTCACAAGGAGAGCCAGATAGCGGGCAGGTTGATGCTAACCGTGATTGGGATTCGTTTTTGAAATTCCGTGAGATTTAATTTCCAACTTTCTGCAACGTGCTGAAAATTACAATTCGGTTTGTATAAATATGTATTTTCCTACAGAGAAGAAGGAATACAATGTAAAATACCTAGTGTAGGTATATGTAAATGATTATAGGAAATGTGTATGAATTTATATGACTACACAAAAAATGCATTAACCAAGACATTAACCGTAGTCAGAAGGCAGTTGCATTAGGAATACAGGAGTCAATTAACAGAATTATTATTAAAGAATTTTTTGATTGAGAAAATGGTGCATTTTATGCATCAATGTTTTTTAAAGGTCAGAAATAAGAACCCAATTTAAACTGGGTCAAGGTAGTAAGAGTGGTAACCGTTACCATAAGGAGAAAAATCCTTTCACCAATCCAGGTGGTTTATTTGATCCTATCAGGATCTGATTTCTCTGGCTCTTGAGAAACTTTTCAAACTTTAATGTTCACTTCTTTCTTTGAAGGGTGAAGTTCACCGACTCTTGCACATACTTAAAGAGATCAATTTTTAAACCCTCTCCTCTGATGTAAAATGTACACCACCTCCTCTCCTTTCATGTTAGTCCCCGCTCGGGCAAGCCAGGCACAAAAATTTGAAGAAGCCTCAGCTGTTACTAAGGAAGAAACATGTGGCTGCCAATCAGGCTGAAGACATGCGTCAAGGAGGTTTAAAAAGAAACCCATTCATTAATTCCATTAATTCCTATAGGTCCAACAGTTTACATCCATGAGCTCATCTAATTCTCATAACAACCCTAAAAAGTGTAAGCAACTGTTATAATCCTTACTGTACATGTTAGAACCCTAAAGCTTCAAGAAGTAAGATTACACGAGGAGGAAGTGGTAGAGCAAACACAGGCAATCTGTTTCCAGAACCTGTGCTCTTGGCTGCTACCCTGCACCCCATCCAACCTCTTGGCGGCCGACCTGCCGGCGCAGACTGCCTGGGCGTCTGAGTGTTTCTCCCTTGGGATTATAGACAAAGGTGCACCCAGAGGAGAACACCAGCTCCAGGTGCACAGCGACCTTTCTAAGGGCAAAAGCTGGTCTTTGGAAAAAGTTCCTCCCAAAGAGAGTTGTGCCTGGTACAAATTCTAAAGGCAAAGCTGTGGAAGCAGTTGTGGAAATTCATAGCCATGGTGCTGCCCATTTAGGTGAAGACATTCTTGTTAAGTAGTGACTTAAGTAGTGATTTAAAGCCACTGAGCATTTTACTGTGATGTGCCTTAGTGTATGGGGTTTTTTTTGTATTTATCCAGCTGAGGGTTTATAGCGCTTCTTGAAACCATTCATCAGTTTTGGAAAATCCTCATATAATCTCTTCAAATATGCTTCTGCCCTATTCTCTGTCCTCTTTGCCTTTAAACTCCAATTACACATATTTAGGTCTTCCATCATATTCCATACACCCTTTCCTTACACTCTCCCCTGTATTTTCTATCCTTTTCCTCTCGGTGCTTCAGTCTATTTCTTTCTGACCTACACTCTAGTCCACTATTCCTCTCTTTGATTATGTCTTATCTATTGTGAAACCCACTACTGAATTCTCATCTTCTGTTATGACATTGTTCAGTTCTAGAATTTCCATTCAGTTTCTTTTTAATATCTCCAGCTCTCTAATAGAAAACTCCAAATTGTCATCTAATTTACGGATAATATTAATCACCATTATTTTAAAATGTGTGTCTAATAACTCCATTGTCTAGATCTACTACAGGTCTGTCTTTAGCACGTTTTTTCTTTTGGCTTTCAGTCATACAGATTGGACATTATGTATGAAAAATTATACAGAAAATTTGAAGCCCTGGGTGATGTTATCTTCCTCCAAAACAATATGTTTTGCTTTTTGTAGGCAGTTCAGATATGGGTAGATCACCTTACAATCAAGGAGTCATTCAGCTGACTTAAACCTGTATGTACTTCTGTCTTTGTGAGGGCTGCTCTGCTTCTGGTTTATCCCTCTCTGAAGGAACAGACTATTAGAAGTCCCAGATGAAATCCTAGGGTATTTATCAGAATCCCTAGTCCTTGATGTGCCTTAAACTATCATTGATGTCCCCCAGGTCCCATAAGAATGACAGAAGCTCTCACCCTAGTAGCATCTCAGCTGCCACTTTCTGCTTTGGCAATTACCTCAAGGGGAGAAGTGGCACCAGATGCCAGCCTTACACTGTTTCACTTCCTTTCTCTCTGGGATTTTGGTCCCTCAGGTCTTTGCTTCTTTGGTAGGTCTTTGCTATCTGCAAATATTTTTTTCCATATATTGTATTTTCCAGTTGTTTTTGGTGGGAGGGCTGGTGCACAATAAGCTAGTCCACTGTTACTTTAAGTGAAAATCTCCCTCACAGTACTGCAACTGAAAAATGTGATGAGTTGGATGCTGAAAATTGGGTGAAGAAAAAAGCCACAATGGGACAATCTTGGAAGGTAAGATTGCTCGGCAAGAGGTAACACTGGATGGCCTATTCTGCTCCCCTTTCTTCCCTCTCTTACACGTAGTTTGGATTTAAGAGCCTCTGGAAGGTAAATCAGAGACTCTCAACAGGTTTGTGAGGAAACAATGCCCAAAGCCAATAACTGTATTTTCTGAAATTAAAGTTTTATGTTCAAGGGCAAATTTCACCTTTAAATAAATACATGAAATGCCAAACATACTACAAAAGTAATTTAAAGTACTGCCAACACTGGCTACAAGAATCAGAACAAGAACTAAAGTAAGACATATGCTTCTGAAGGAAAACGAATGAGTGTAATACAAATCATAGGCACAGCATAAACAAGGTAACTCGAAACTTACTGCACCACAGACCAGAGACTCAGAAAGGTTCAGAAACTGGGTATCTGCGATCCAGATGTGCAAGCCACCTTTAAACGGCATCCTCTGGTCAAACCAGTTTGTGGATTTAGACACAAAATACCACCTTTTGGTAAACTCTTCCCTTGTAGGTGAATCAGACTTGAAAGCCCTGGTGGGTGTGTTAAATGGCCAGTGTGATCTAACAGAGGAATGCCTTATAGAATTCACATTTCCCATACCTGTCTGTTTCATTTTTTTTTATTTAGTTCTTTACTAGAATTAATTTTGGGCTGAAAAACAGAAAAATCATTTCATTTGCTAGATAAGCAGCTGAGGTTTCAATCTATGTTTAACCTACAGTTTTAGTGGATACCAACACTGCCGTTCAGGGAATAGAATCTTGTGATTTTGAGCCTTCAAAGAGGGTGTACTCTCAAGTAAAATCAAGTGAAGGAAGTCTTATTTCCTTGGCAACTTCCTATTTCTTTTGACCTCAGAGAAATCTTGCTTGTTCAGTGACTGAATTTAAAAATTCAAATATTCACAAGGCTTTCACTGAAAGGAGGTTCATCGAAAGGCTGATCAATCTAATGTATCTATTTTTCTACCCATACATACACACATATATACATATATATTTGGAAATTGGAAATAATCTAAAAATCAAACAATAGGTGATTGGTTGAGTAAAAATGGATTAGATTTTATAGATTTTTTAATAACAGAAAAAATTTAAGAAATAACAAATGAAAAAAGTTACTTCCAAACATTATAATGTGATCTCATTTTTATAAGGAGAAATGCAAAATGCTGAGGGTAGAATATGTGTGGTTGTTGTTTTCTCTTTTATGCTTCCCTGCATTTTCCAAATTTTCCAAGAGCCGTATCATATTTACATATTATAAGGCCTGTCAGAGTTACCTATATTAATAAATATATTTTTCCACACAGAAGCAAAACGGAGCCCCAGAAACAGGGCTGGGCTTAGAAGGGGAGACAATTTTGAGTCCCCGCTTCTCCATTCATCCCTCTGAGTCACTCTGGACAAGTCACATCACCTCTGGGAATCTCAGTTCTCTCATCTACAAAGTTGGATATGCTCATCCCTGTCCTGCTTCCTTAATGAGCACGAAGATCAAACACAAAAAGTTCATGAGAGCCTTCTGCCAAGAGGAAAGTGAGATTCAATCAAAGGAATAAGCAATAACTACCAAAGATGCTCTTAAAGTTCTTGTGGATCTGACTCAAGCTTATAAAGTTAAAGGCTATGTATTTTACATCAGAAAAAATATCCATCTTCACCTCGCACCTGTTCCCCCAAGTGGGACGAACATGGGACCCTGACAAAGCATCAAAGTAGGAATGTTGATCAGGTAGGCAGTATCCGCCCACAGAGGGAAAAACAAGATGTTTTCCAAAACCATAAGAGTGAAGAAACAATTGTCCCAAGACCCCTGTTGAGACAAGCACCTTATCAACAGTTACATGAGGCAGAAAAAGACAAGATAAGGATGTTGTGGGAGATATATCCACATAGGAAGGACAGGACAATTTTTTTTTAGATGGTAACACATCAATCTCCCTTCCAAATTCACTAAAAAAAGAACCTTGATCAACAAGCTGAAAGACTTTGTACAAACGGAGGAAAAGCTATAGGTAAAAGCTTTAATTTTCATCCCGTTTTTTAAATTTTGTTTTCTCTACTCTGACCACAATTCCACCACTTAATTATTCTGTGATCTCGGACAAGTCACTTCATGTTTCTTTCTAATCTTGGTTTCCTTATGTACAAAATGGGTCTGTGTCATTCCTATGCCACAAACGGCAAAGTGATATGTGAAGCTGTTCTTCCATTTGGGATTCAAGGTGGACACAAACAGACATGGACTCAGGAGACTGGGCCTCTCATCCTGGTTTTGTCATTGTCTGCAACCGTGAGGGAGCCCCCTCCCCTCTCTAACCTCCAGACTGGTGAGGAGCTTTCCTGAGCCCCCAGCTCCAGCCACAGTCCAAGCTATGCACATCCACTGTTCTCCCAGACTGGGCTGTTCACATACAAGTGACCTCCCTACCCTGCAGTGGCACTCAGTGCTAGGACACCACCTCTGTCTGACCAGCTGACCTTGTACAGACAGTGCTGCCAGCCTGCCACTGACAGCTATGCAACTGGGCTGTTTTCATAGTTACAGAAGCATACAGGTTTACATCGACCTGTCCACGGGCGCTTACTAGCCGATAAGACTCTTTGTGGTGAAATTTTTTAAATGTCATCTTCCTCCTCTTCTCCTCCAACTTCTTCCCAAACTGACCATCTAATTTCGAACTAAATGCAACATTTGTTTCCACATTTTCACACTATGTAACTCTTCCATGATGAGTAACCCAGTGTACATAAATCTTTGCCCTTTTTTAAAAAAAAAATTGGGGGGGGGAGAAGTAGTTAGGTTTGTTTTATTTGTTTGTTTATTTTTAATGGAGGTACTGGGGATTGAACCCAGGACCTCGTGCATGCTAGGCACACACTCTTTTTTAAGACTCTCTTTCTCAAAATGAAATTCCTGGGTTAAGAGGTATGGACCATTTTAAGGTTCTTGATACATATTACACCAAACTGTCTTCTGGAAAAGAAATAACAATTGATATTCCTGCCAGCAATGTATGAAGTTTTGTGTCCATCCTTTTTTTTTTTTTTTCCCTGCCAGGATGAACAGTTTTTTTTTTAAGAAGTCTGCTTATTACATTTTAACTTGTATTTTTGAGGTTAAGTAAAGAGGATGAAGATTTTATTTCAACTGTACTAGTTTGTTTTGTTTTGTTTTAGTGAATTATCCGTTCATGCCCTTTTCACATTTTGTACGTTGTTAAAAGTTCATTAAAGAAAATCTGAAGCAATTTCCGTCACAGCTAAAAAGGGTGGGAGACTTACTTCTAGACATAAAAAGTGAGCACCTGAAAGCTGGTTGGGATCTGCACTCTGCAGAACTAAACAACATCTATAAAATAAAAACTTCTTTAAATATTCATTTCCTTTGGGTCCTGGGAAATGTGAATTTAGTTCCAGTTATTGCACATAATCACTCTTGCAATTCAAGGAAGTTCTTTCCAGAACTTTAAGATACGCCAAGAGTAAAGTCGAAGTTCCTCTTTCAGCTCCAAAGAAAGTGGTAACAGACATGACTCTAAAATCCAGCCAGCAGACTGGATTTAATTCTCTGCAGATAAACAGCACATGTTCAACTAAAGATGCCCAAGGATTCAGAAACCTTAATCTTTACGTATTTTTTCTGGAGTAAACTGAGACTCAAACTCACTGATTTAAAACTCACCATGTTTGACAACAGTTGAGGTAAACTATCATTTTCAGTTGGCAAAACATTGTCATTTTTTAGAGAATAAAACTCCACAGGCCCCAGGCAATGAGAAGTGATGAGAGAGAGAGATAATCACATACAGTCATCCAAAGACCACAGCCATACTGGACTCAAGTGTTGACAAACCTGATTCGGGAAAGAGGAAAAAAAGGGGGCAATGAGGGCTTGATGTTGAAATTTGATGGAAAATGAAAAGTGGCATCAGAAAACTAATTTTGAAAGAAGTTAAATGAAAGGCATTTTAGCGAAAAGACATGAGACATAGTCTCAAAAAAAGGGCCAACTTTCTGTTACAACTGTATGTTTCAAATGTAAGACTGAAGAGTTACCTACTCCAGTGCTGAATTAAAATAACAAAATCTCTCCCGCTCACACACATGACCCAAACATAACCCAAAGGAAGTTCTAATGAGAATGTCATAAAAGGGACACTTCAAAACAGGCAAGTTAAGGATTTCTGGATGGTAACCAAAAAAGTAAAGAAGTAAAGCTATCATGGGTATTATTTACAGAAACTAAGTATTTTGACACATGATGATACTAGAGGGTGGGGAGGGGGTGCATTACATGAATATATCTTTCCACAAGGAAAGCCATGTAATAAAGTTTTTAATTCAGAGGAACAAAAAGCATTAAATTCAGATCCTTAGTGTGAGTGTGAACTTCCAGCCTGAAAAAGTACTCCTCACCAGGTAATTGCATGTTTAGAAACGGGCATCTCCTTCCCTCGCCAGCCTGAAAGCCACTCATGCTGGTCACAGGGTATCTTGGGCATCTTCCTCTTACCTGATGGATGTTCACGTGGGTTAAGAGGTAACTGTGAGAAACCTTAACGTTCCCGCTGTGTTTGGGGAGCGGTACAGGTTCAGAAGCGCGTGGCACGGGCTGCAGATGTCAGGGAAGAGGAGAGGAAAGGGCTTCTTGTTAGCGTTTCTGTGCCCTCTGAGTTTGCCTTCCTTTGAGAGCAGAAAACGGCATCCTGGTTAGTCGTTTTCCCCTGTTGAACGGTGCTTTTTGAGTTCAGACACCTGAGACCAAACCAGGGTAAAACGAATGTCAATTAAGTATCACTGAGAAGCACAGGGCTCAAGGGAAACAGTGCCCGTCAGGGTGTCTGTAGGGAGGAAGGAGGCTTTGTGGAGGTGGGAGCCCTGGACTCCGTCTCCTGCAGTAGCAGGAAAAGGATGACAAAGGAACAGTAAATTGGGAGAATGAATAACCAGCCTCGTTCACACACAGGGAGTATCAGGCAAGGCCAGAGAGAGGCTGGGGAAGAAGAGCAGGGAGTTCAGGAAAATTCCGAACCAGGGAAGGAAAGCGCCCCCGGAGGTACCGCAGAGCCGGCGTCCGCTTTGGAGGGCGAGCTGAGAGGGCAGAGGATTTAGGGTGCACTGTGGGGTCAGGACGCTGTCTATGCTGCCCAGTCTTAAGGAACATCAGGGTGAAGGAAGTGAGAATGGAGATCCAACCTGTACTGCATGTGCTCAAGGCCTGGCAGGTTCACGGATTCCGGCAGATCGAAGAACACTCCCGGAGCCGGAGCCGTGGGTATCTCTGACATGTCTTTATAGCAGAGGAATACAAAGGTTTTAATGGCGGCGGCGGCAAGTCCCGTCCGCCTTGTATATCAAGGCAAACAAGCCGGCGTCAGGCCAACGAGGCTAGGAGCTAACCAGTGCGCGTGCGTGGCGCAAGTCATGCTTATATAACACTATCCGGGTACCGCGCATGCGGGGTAGTACAGCTGAGTCACTGGGCTCTGGATGTCCAGTGAGGGAGCCTGAGTGACTCTATTCTCCCTACACAACCCAAGGGGGATAAAAGCTGGGGGTGGTCCCTGAGACAGTCAGGTGGACAGACAGGCTAGGACACTTCCACACTCTTCTTTAAGGACAAAAGACCATCTCACATTTATTCCTCCCTTTTCAGTTCCAAAGGTACTTAGGCAAACATCTAGGTCCTGGGAATATTTGGGAATCTTCATTAACATGAGGTTTTTACCCCCACATCCAAAAAAAAAAAAAAGAAGTACTTCAGGCAAAAACAACAAGGCAAATATTATCCACATCTCCTAAAACGTATCCTTTTCTCAAAGGTGTCCTTTGAAAATGCTTTTGCTAGTGGGAAGAAAAAAAAAAGCGGGGGAAGGTTGTGACTGCCTCTGTGCTTCCAAAAAGCAGCAGGTAGTTGATTTGCAAGTATCTTTCTATAGTAGACTTCCCTTTAGTTTTATTTTGGAGGCTTAAGTGCACTTGATTCTGCCTTGCCATTAACTGTGAAATGGCTGGTTTCTGGGAGCCTCGGCTCTCTCATTTGTAAAATAAGGATAACCCCACCTCCTTGGGGATTCTGCAAAGGTTACATGAAAGTGTGCACAGTGACTGAAGCACCGCCGGCACCCAAAATACACAAGTTCCCCTCCCCAGTTCTATCTCAGAGAGGAACATTCAGAGAACTACAGCAGCCTCGTTCATCTCAAGTTTCTCCAGGAATCAGAAGTGCTCTTCAAAACAGCTTTGCAACTCCTGACTAATAAATATACCCCGGAAAGAGAAGCAAATGGGTCTCAGAGAAACAGCTGGACACAGGCTTTGCGAGGCACGGGAAAGGAATGCATCTTGGCTGGTAACGAGCACTTTCCAATATTCCAAACCATGCTCCTTTCAACAAGAGTGAATGTTATTAAGTGGCTTACAAAACGGAAAAGCACCCCTAGAAATGTAGTCTTAAAACAATTTTAATGAAAACCATACTCAACACAAACAGCTCTTTTCGCATTTCATGCACAACTTAATCTCTCCTAGTTGCTGTAACGTGCGATGCTCTTTCCTACCTCATGTCTTTCCACGTCTTAAGTGCACTTTCCTTCCCCTCTTCTCCCTGGCTGCCTCTACTTACCTGCCTTTTAGGTTACAGAGAGGCCATCCCTGACATCACCACTGAGGCTAGGGGAGGGGAACGTACATGGGGATTCATTACACCACTCTCCACACTTTTTTGAGTATGTGAAAATTTCTAATAAAACCTTTTAAAAAGTCTCTTTAATATAAGAAACAAAAGAAAAACATAGTGGGTCATCCCACGTACACCAATTCCACATGTCCGTGAACCTGAATGAACCCTAGTGAGTATGCAGCACTGGACTACCTCACGGATGTGTCCTTGCTAATCCTTGGTCCGTTTTACATGCCCGTAGTTTCCTGTATTGAACATATATTGTGATAGTTTCCTGTCGTATTAAACGTGTATGCTGCCCAAACTCATGTCACTTGATCTGAGACGAAAGAAGGAAGCATTGATGCAGAGGCTGCATTATCTCACCAGTGCCCACTAGTGTTAACAGCAACATAAAGTCACTCTCAGAGTTTTTGTGGGGCCAGTAGGTTTGGGAGAAACTGCAATAGAGCTGGTGTTTTAAAGCAAGAACATAAAATACTAGAAAAGAAGGCAGAATTTACGAAGGAAAAACATGTTTTCTCGATTCATATCCCAAAATGAACTTAGAGAGTCAGGGCATGGGGAAGTTACTCAAAGGTGCTTTCTAAGAGTCCCACTGACCTGCGTGAAGACAAATAAGCGTCACCATCCCTGCCCCTACTCCCACCTCGGCTGGCCCTCCTGCTCGGGTCCTCTTTTCCAGTGACCTGCACCTCCTCCCGCTTCCACTTCCCACACGCCTGCAGATACCTGGGCTTCTGTGAAAGATGCTCAGACCCTCTCTGACAGCTCTCACCACCACCAACAAAAACCTGGCCAAGTACAACCCAGGGAGGACTGGAAGCGGCAGTGACCTGGCAACAAAGACCTGGGTCTTCCCTGAACCTGAGTGCTCATGAGAAAGTAACAGTAGTGACAGTTAGCCTGCCATGTGCCCAGCACTGCTGAATGCGCTTCACTCATATTTCCGTTTAAGCCTCACAACAGCTCTATGAGGGTGAGGAGTTTCATGAAAGAGGGAACTGACCAAAAGCCAAAAACACCTGACAGAGAGGTTAGGGGGGAAAAAATCTTGCATGGGACTCACAGCTCAGAGATGGAGGGCTTGGACCCAAAGGCAGATGGGTATTGTCAGCCGTGGAGGGCTGGAGAGGGAACCGAGGAGGTGAGCTGCCCCAACTGAAAGAAGGCGCAAGGAGCCGACATGGAGCTTGTTTGCAGTGTCAACGGGTTGCGCGCGCCCCAGGCGGCACTCAGGTGTACGCACTTGTCCTTGCATAATACCAGTGGCGCATGCGTAGTGTTCATAATGCGGAATCACGCACTGGCGCATGCGTGGTGTTCATAAGGCTGACTCATGCTACTAGCCCATGTGTGTAGTTACCCCTTACCAGGTGCAAGCTATTGTGAACTTTGGCCTGGGCCCCAGGGCCTACTCATTTAAGGCTGCCGACAGGTATCAGAGCTCTTTATTACGCTATCAAATTTTGGTAAGCTCACTTTAGAGGTGAAATACCAGAATGAGACTGACAACCTGTGGAAAGAATTGTAGAAATACCAAGGAGACAAGTCAACTGACAGTCCATCCAGTGCTCTGCAGGGAGATGGCCCACAGCAGGAATGCCGTGTCAGCACATAAAGGAACTGAACCCGATCAGCTCACCCCCTTACAGGATCCAGCGCAGCGTGACTGACTCAAAACTAACCAGTCCCAAATTAAGCTACAATGAAATCCATTAACTTGGAGGAAAACCAAAACACTCAGTGTCTGCAGATCAATTCGCCCTCTTCCTAGATTGCAAAATCTCCATGGGAAACGAGTCACCACCAGAATGTTGCCTGGTAAATTCTAAGGCTCAGCACTGAGGTACTTCAGATGCCTCAAGTCATAAAAACCTGAAACAAGGGTAATATAAATACCAAGACCAATCATTCTGGAATTTCTGGGACAATCCTGATCTCCAGTACTCTACGTATAATGTTGTGAGTTATAATTTCAAGTATATGATCACCCCTGCCAGGATAGTGGTACCTACCATCTAATGTCCTCACTTTCAAGGGTCTATGCAGATCACACCTTTCAATAACATACTTACCTCAAAAATCAGCATAATCTGTGAAGCTTCCTATTATTATAATCACACTCTGGTGTTGAGAAAAATCCTTATCTGGTGGATTCATGGAACGCACAGGCCCATCACACCTGGAAAGCAGCTTCCTCCCCTTATGTACCACATTAACAAACCAGGCCCAGGCAGATCTCAGCAGGTTTACGACGACTCTTTGCCCTTCAGTTTCAGACACTGACGCTTTTAAATTTTAGTCCCAAACTCTGCATATAAAACAATTTCAGAATAACTAGAGACTTGACTTTTCCCATCTGAGGAAAATGAGGGCATTAACCCAGGCCAGGGCTGGGGTCGGAGGTTCCCAGGAGGGGCCGAGCTACTGGGGACAAGGAGGAGGCCCAGCTTGACTCGGCAGCTATTCTCTCACCTAGTTTATACACTGAAATTTGACAAGGGTTCTGCTACTTTTTAAACCTTGGTAAACAACCCACTGATCTGAATGGCCTTTCTAAGGTCTCTAATTCTATTTTTAATTTTTAAAACTGTCTTATTCAATAAGTATTTGTCCCAACTTGTACCTTGTGGCGAGACTCTGTGCTGGGCATGGTGGTTACAACAGTGAACAATATGCTAATAAGTTAAACAGACTCCACCCTCAGACCTACTTACTGTTTGGGGTTTAGTTTTGTTTTTTTTTTTAAGAAATTTTTTTAAGAGTGACGTAAATATATGTCCACAAAAAGAGTCATCCCCAAAGTGCTATTTTACGTTTCCTCGAGTGTTAAAATCACCAGATTCCTAAAACTAAGCTGGTACACATTCCTACTATGGACACTGGTTCAAGTGTTCCTTCCTTCCCCTCTGCCCAAAATTCCGAAGACACAGGCTGAAAAATACAGACAAAACCAGGTGTTAAGTTGAAAAATCAAACTGGATTTTATTAAAATATACATAAATAACCCTTTTCTTTATTTCATCAATTTGGGGAAGAGGAAATTAAGTGAAAATTAATAGCACTGGTGTAGAGAAATGAAGGCCAAGAAGAGTCAGTGAAACTGTATTCCAGCCCAGATCTGCCACCCAGCAGACCGAGAAAGGCATTTAGTGTCTTGTTCTCAGCTGCAGAATGAGGGGGTTGGAATACATGTTGTCTGGGGTCAACTGCAGCTCAAAAATTCTACCGTTTCCTAATTCCATTATTAGGAGCAAATGCTATAGTTGTGTATTAACTATAGAGCAGGTACTCACAATGAAAAGTAAATGAACACTGAGCTCGTAGGAATACTTTTAAGGAAGACAGGAAAAATATAGCAGTTTTCTGCTTTAAAAAAATGTGTTGATATTACTGTTTTATTCACCCTAATTAGAATATATACACAAAAAAATGTGTATTGTATGTTGCTTTTAAAAAATTCTATGTTCCATGAGAACTATGTAATAAACAGTGTAAAATGTTTCTACTGCATAAAAGAAAATCAGCATTCCCATGTAGTATTAGGAAAATATTTAGATAATCTGAAGTTATAGTAAAACAAAATATTACAGAACAGTCTTTTCATGAAGTAGAGTTATAGTCTAGAAGCAATACATTTCATACTTTCAAACCCTTTGGTATAAGTGAAATTAACACAAAGCAAAAAAACCCAAAAACCAATCTACCTTGGCTCTCACTTAACTGGAACTTCAGCAGTGAGGTGATCACATAGCTACCTCAGCTTACAGCATGGACAACCTCTCATTGCTCCCCTCTTCTGGTGGCAGTGTGCTGGGAGAGCACTTCAGGATTCTGGTGAAGTAAGGAGCATCGCACCTCCTTCCACAACTCGCTGTCAGCAACAGCCTGAAAGGCTTCACAAAGACTTCAGATGCAACTTGGAATAGAAGCGATCTTGGTTACCTCCTCTTAACAAATACAAATGATCCCTCATTAAAGCAGCCCAGAACTACAATTCACATTTAAAGTAGAACATAAATTTTTAAAAAACCGTATTATGATAGTTTCTCAAGAAGTCCATAGTTGAAGAAAAGAACATACTACATTAACTTAAAAAAATGCAAGTTTAATAGCCCACTGACAATAGTTTTTAAAGAAACAAACAACCATCTGCATGCTACAAATGTTTCTTTGTTGATATCACATATTACTTTGATAACTGTACAACTAAACTGATCTGAGGAGTTTCTAACTGCATCATTTTTATAATTTCACTTTCTCATCTCTACTGTCCAAATGTGGTGCTGATTTTTTTTTTTTTGTTCTGTATGTTTTCTTTTAAATGAACGCCTCATCTGAGAATTATAGCCGAGCAATTGTCAAGGAGTCACTTTTCTGTCATCCATCACAGGAGCAGACGGGGGATGTCCTGGGTTTTCTCAGTAATGTAATATATACTGCGACTTTCTGTAAAAACAAGAAAGTCTTTAAAAGAAAAAGAAAAAAATAAAGCTTGGTCAACCATACAAACTTACAGTAATAACAAAATAGCACATTGTTGCCCCTTCCTGAAGTAAAGAACACACTGTCAAGTGCTAAACAAACCCAGCAAACTGCTCGCAAAGAACACGATCTACGAGCACAAGTCCTCAGAGAGGCCTTCCCGGGGGACAAAAGGGCCTTGGGGAGAGTGCGGGGAGACTAACCAACCCGATGATCTTCATAAAAAAACGTGTATAGAAAATATACAGACAAAATGTGAAGTGAGTTATCTGTCAGGTTAATCTGTGGCTTTTTAAAGAACAATTCTAAAAAGGATTAAAGGACAGAAAAGAATTATTCAGCAGAACTGTCTACGCTTGAACAAACCATATGCAGAAGGACTGTTAATATTTTAAATTAACCATTTTATAGTATCAGTATAGTACTAGGAACTTAAGTTCTTGCCTAAATTTTACAACCAAATATAAGAATAAAACAGTTACGGTGAACAAATCATGTGTGAAATGAAAGGTTCTTAATTTTTCACATCAGATAACATCAAAATCCTCAGACTGCTATTGTTTGGGTTTTGTTTGTTTTGCTTTTTTTGTGTGTGCAGAGGGAAAGTTGGGGGAACTTAAATAATTTCAAAATTCATTTGGAGTAACAGCCAAGATGTTGGCACACTAACAACTTGCACTGCCAGATATTAAAAACTACAAAGTTACAACTACTAAAACACTATATTTCACTGAATCTAAGACATTTTAAGACGCAGCATTATTTTATGTACCATGCAAAGACAAGACGCCCAAGGCAGGAAATCTAATGGAGACAGAGATCTTCACAGAAGGTGAGGATACCAAATGCCAACAGCCTCAATTATGGGTAAAAAAAAAAAAAATAATACTTCCTCCAGAAAGGATGGCAAAGAAGTCTGCACACTATTTCCCTGACAACAGGAAGAAGGGGGAAAATTCCTTGATGTTTGAACTGGTACCTCCACCCCCGCCCTACCTCCAAATTTTGTCGTCTGAATTCACACTACCAGCACAGGCTAAGACAATCTCAAGCAGAGAAATTAGCTGAAGCAGACTCAGACTGGTAGTGCCACCCAGTGCCTGGCAGAAGAAAACTCAAACCCTCTCGGGAAGAACTCAACTTCCATCCAGGCAACAGTTGATTTTAAGATGAATTCCAAATTTAAAGATGTTCAAATGTGGAAAATTTATAACTTGAAATCAGTGACATATGGTAGACAGATAAATAAGTCAATGGAAGAGATTTGCAAAAGCCTAGAAAACAAATATTGGGCATATGACTTAAAAAAAAAATCAAACCACAGCATATGATAAAAACAGCAAACCAATGACAAAAGGGTACATTACTCAATATATGGCACCAGCCAAAAAGAATAACTATTTAAGAAAGCAGACATGATATCGAGAACTATGGGAGCCTTCTTGTAACTACCAGGCAACAGGAAGCAACAAACAGGTGAAAAGATGCAAACAATCTGGGTGTCAATGACATCAGTCAACAGATGAACCTTCCTGTCACGTCAGAAAAATAAACCTCCATTTGTTTACAATCTTGTGAGTTCAGTTCTGTTACCTAAAACCAGAGGAATTCCTAACTGATATTCCTGGGAATTTATTTTTAAAAGAAACTGAAAATAAAAGGACTAAAATTCTATGCAGAATTAGAAAGATTATAACAAGTCATAAATATAGACTGCAAACCAATTCCTTTCCTTAATGTCTCTATTCTGAATTTTAAAAAAAGAAAAGACAAAAGAAAAACACTCAAGAGGAAACAGAAGAGAAAATTATAGTCTCCAACTCAATGAAAAAGGCTTCAGAATGAAACATTCAGAATCAATACACATAATAAACTCACAAGCGAAACTGAAGTCCAATCAATGCTGGGGCTGTTCTGGACTAATGTTCATTGTTCGATAAATTTCTTTAAGTAGTAACAGTGCAGTATCTTCAGATTCCCTATCAAAGAGAAAAGCACATTTGCAGTGTATTGTATACTTACAATATATTGTATGTGTGCAGTCAAACTGTAACAATTCTACATAATAAAGCTGAAAAATGAAAAAAAAGAAAAAGAAAAAAAAAAGAAAAGCCCATTTACTTAAGAGGTAATTAGGAGAAATTAACCTCTACGCATAAAGGTGGAAAATGCAGCTTTGGTTCTATTCAGCTCTACTTCAGAAGGGCAAATGAAGATAAAATAGTGTTATCTCAGAGCTATCCTTAAAAATTGGATAGAAACCCATCGGCTCCAAAATAGCTGTGCTGCAGTTCTCCTCGGTGACGGGGGGTATACGGAAGGATGGCTTTCAAAGTCCCTACCATTCCCATTCTGTGAAAGGCATCCCTATGAAGACAGCGTGCAAGGACCGAAGGCCTTTGGTGGAAGGCGGTGACATGCTGCCATCTTGTGGAGAACTACACTAAAGGGGGAGAATACTGATTTTGAAGACGCAGGCATTCAAATTAATTTGTCGTATCAAAGAGTAAATCAGCAAGGGTCTCAGTAAAGCTGTTGTATGTGCTGGCACCTAAAGGCCACATAAATGTTAACAAAGATGAAAATACTTACCAATAGCATAAGTGACTCTGAAGAGCGAAAAGATATTCATTAAAACTCTCTATCGGCTTTTCTTGAAGAACATAGTCGATTCGGCGGCCTCCATTTAGCATTCCAACCTTTCCTAAGTAGTCCTCATCCTTGGAAAAATCTGGACTTTCAACAATCTTTTCTGCTAGAATTTAAACCATTTCAATATCAAAGTCAATCACTTAATCATTATCCTTTGACTTTAGCTGACTTTCTGGGCTCAAGAGAATATTGCTTGACACACGGAGCAACCTGGGGAGCTACCAGGCTCATTTCCCATCCCTCCAAGGAGCCAGGGGAAGAGGGGCTGGTTTCCCGAGAGAGAGGAGAAAGCCAGCGAGCTGACAGAGGTTTTGAAGAAAAGGAGTGAGAGAGCATTGTAGAAAGAAAGGAAATAGAATTAGAATCCGAAAGAATCAAAAACATCACGGCACAATGACCTGACATCGCATGTAAAGTCTACAGCGACACGGTTAGACACAGCACCAAGACAGCATTTCTCACAGGGCGTCTTTCAGATGACTGAACATCAACTTAGTTCTCACCTCTGACGTTTTACTCTGGCCTTATGAATCTCAACAACATTTTAAGATTGCAGAGTAAAAAGTTCAGCAACTATCAGGCCACAACCCAGTTTTAAAAAAAGGATGCCATGAATTTTGAAGTACAGGCTACCCTACTAGATTTTCCTTTATAGGAAGAACCTCTACATTTCAACAAAAAAAGACTACAATGGAAAAGCATCATCAAATAATCTATGTGTGCTGTGTTCAGAAATAGTATTTGTACTGGAAATGCCTGAAATGTCAAATTTACCTTCAACTACTTGCTTCTCCTCTTCCTCTTTGATTTGATTGGCTACCTTCTCCAGTTCTTCTTGCAGCTGAGTTGAAGAGGTGTGAGCACGGGCAAACTCATTTAATGTCTGCCAAGCACTTTTCAGGGAGCTGATGAAACCCTGCTTCAAATCAGATCCCATCCGAGAGAGACTTTCTTTCAACTCTAAAGAGATTAAGACGATACATCAAGTTATTAGTTACTGGATAAAATTCTGCACCACAAAAATAAAGATAAAAGTTACCCTGTTCTCAGACTGGACAGGACCTGTTAGTCTCCTCTTAAATGTCAAACATATGGAGTTTCTTAGCCAAGAACTCTCAATATGTCAAAATGTTCTGAAGA
This sequence comes from Camelus ferus, assembly GCF_009834535.1. Lineage (NCBI taxonomy): Eukaryota > Metazoa > Chordata > Mammalia > Artiodactyla > Camelidae > Camelus > Camelus ferus. Next base: position 10,647,617 of record NC_045706.1, read on the forward strand.
GTCTTATTCTTAAAAAGATAAGACTTGTTTTTCTAATCTGTAATGGTGAAATGGTTTTGAGAATTTGAGATTCTGATATAACAATTTAAACTTCTAATTTAAAAATGTAGAAACTTGCCCCTTCCCCTTTTCTACTTTTGTCTAATAAATCGTATTTGAATCCAAAGTCTTAGAGTATTAGATTTCTTACTTTAACTTCAAAAGTTAATTATTTTTAAAAAGCATGATGCAAGTAAAAAAAAAAAAAGAAAGAAAAAAATTTGTAAATGAGAGGGCATGATCATGTTTCCTGCCTTTAACACTACAGATAAGTATATACACTATATTGATAGGCATAAAAGAAACCTAAACACTACCTGGAATTATTATCAATCCCTTTGTTTAATGAATTTTTTAATAGGGAAAGAATGTTAGTTAGCAAGGGAAAAACAGCTCACTTGATTTAGCATCAAATTTATTTCTTGATGGTCTGGTCATTAGTTCAAAAGTTACTCTGTTTCCCAATTCCAAAACCTATAATCAAATTCTATCAAAATCTATATATCTCATCACTTTACTACCAACTTATCCAATTCCTTATTATCTCAACAATTAGAATGTTATCAAGGAGAAGTCATTAAGGACAAGGAACTCATTCACAACTTTTCTTTTTTTAACTCCTCTAAACATTTAGTAAACAGGTTCTGAACATAACAGTCACTTAAATAAATATGAACTTACTGTTAAAAATTTTGTAATTCATTACAAATGCCAAGAAGGACATAATTCACTACAAATGACAGATTATAAAATGACAGGACGGAAACAAGGTTTTACAGTATTTGCTTTTACCTAAATGAAGTCTTTTTCTGCCTTTGTGATGTGGAATGAGAACTGCTTTTAGGTCCAAATCTGGTACAATCATAGGTTCTAATCTATACGCCACTGGATCAAGCTATAAAGAGAAGAATTAAAAATTTATGAAAAGCTGTACTGAGTTATATATCTTAGCTGAGTGAGGAAACAGATTAACTGGCTAAACAAAGATTTTGATTTTTTTCCCCCCACATTTTATTCAAATACTGGTAATTATAAGAAGACTTTCAAGTTTGTGGGTAAAACTACTCTACCAGAAAAGCAAGAGAATTATTTCCTTGAACAAAGGCTTTTTGGTAGAAAAGTTTATTGCAAAGTATCAGACTCTGTTTTTCAGGTCAGAGAGCTGAGTTGTACAAAATCAAAATCAGGATTAATTCCTAAGAAGTAAGAATCTGAGAAACTATTAGGACAAAGAGGACTGGTGCTTCATTGTCTTCAAAATAGGAAGTAAATGCAGTTCACTCACTGGATGATAAATATTGAAGAATCCTTTACAGGTAGGAAGCCTGTAGTTCTCATCTATCCTATCCACTCCTCGAATAGTGAGAAACATAGCAATTGGAGATCCCAAGGCAAAGAAAACCTCTGGTTCAAAGTCTAAGGAGCTGTAAACAACAGAAACCTAGAAAGAATAAAAAAACAGAGAAGGATGGTCATTCCAGTGTCATATAATACACAATTCAAAAGTTCAAACTGGAACCGCACTTAACTAAAAGCATCTCAACGCAGCTGATGCCCCTCAGGGGTGGCTTATGACGCTGATAATCACTGCCATGGACATGTGCTGCTAGTTCGAAAGGATCAAAAATAATGTCAATGTCCTTGTGAAATCTTTATCACTATTACATCCTCTGACTATACTTTTACTGATTGTGTAAAGTATAAAGTACACAGTGTACAGAAGTATTATAATTATAGTTACAAATGTGGTTAAAACTGCAGACTCTAGAATCAACCTGCCTGGGTTTGAGTTCTGACTCCACTCCTTACTGCGTGACCTTGGGCAAGTTCCTTAACCTCTCTTGCCTCCATCTCAGTCCCCTCATCTATAACATGGGAATCATAACAACGCCGAAGTCATAATGTGGTTGAAAAATAAATCACCTCATCTACATAAAGTGCTTCGCACAGAGCTTCGCTTAGTTTAAGCATCCAGTGACTGCTCCTTCTATTATAACTACCGTCTTCATTTGTTAGGCATGTTTCTTTCCATTAGAAAGATGATTTATCCCAAAAGAGCTCCTGTTTGGGAGAAGCCTGCATGTAGCCTCTCAGCTCACTGAGAACTGCCTAGAGTAAGAGAAAGCACCCACATTTGGACAGCACTCTGTAGTTCACAAAGCTCTTTTGTTTGTTGCTCAGTGACAGGATATGTGTCTTCATCATGTTAGTATCCTGAGAGTGAAGAACAATGAACGACATAAGCCAAGGGCATGACAGAGGTCCACTGAAAGTGGAGGGCATGGCAAGAACCTGTGTCCACTTCTCAGATGAAGACAGTGAAGCTCACATAGGAGCTGTCACCTCCCAAGAGCACACAGCCAGTGAGGGGCAGAATGCGGACCTGCAATTCCAAACCCAACGTTCTTTCTACTAACTAGGCTGCCCTTCTAACAAAGTCTAGACTTCACATCCCATAGTTTGTCACATCCCTATATTTGTAAATTCAATACTTTCTGCTACTGATGAGAGTCACAAAGGAGATGTTCTCAAAATCATGCATTTTCCCCTAGCTCTAGAGAAAAAGGAAAAGGGGAAAAAGTCAAAAGAAAAATTATAAACTGGAAAAATACTTACAAGGGTCAATATCCCCAATATGTAAAGAATTCTTAAGTATCAGTAAAGGAAAAAAGAAACCCAATAGGAAAATAGGTAAAACTAGCACTTCACCCCCGCCAAAAAAGCCTAAAAAACAGGTGATAAAATAATCTCTCTAGTGCTCAAAGAAATGCAGTGAGATACAATTATGAGATATAAATGAAATACTAAAAAAAGAACAAAAATCTTTTTTTATGTAAAAATTATTTCTTTAGAAGAAAGTTATGAAAGTGAGAATACTACATATTTTTAAGGGAGAATGATAATATCAATACCAGTGAGGGAGAGGAGAGAGGGGAATCGTATAAACAGCCAGTGGGGAGTGCAAACTTGCACAACTTTTCTAGGGGCAAGTAGCAAGAAATATCAACATTTTCATGTGTACATTCTTGGCCCAGTTATAAATACTTCCAGGTATCTAACTGAAAGAAAGAGCAAAATATATACACAGAAAAGTCTTTTAAAACTGTTAATCACTGGACTGTTTAAAAGAGTGAAAATCTGCCCACGTGTCCAGCACATTGTGGGTTGAATTGTGTCCCTCCAAAAAAGAAAGGTACCAGTACCTCAGATCTTATTTGGAAATAGAGTCTTTACAGCATTAGGGTGGGCCCTAAATCCAATATGACTGGTGTTACTAAAAAAGGAGAAATTTGGGAACGGAGACAGACATGCACAGAGGGAAGGTGATGTGAAGGCAAAGGGAGGGCCACATTAAGAAATGAAGGATAGGAATGATGTGTCTATAAGCCTCAGGATGCTAATAATTGCTGGCAAACCCTCAGAAGCCAGAAAGGGGCAAGGAAGAATTCTCCTGTAGGTTTTGGAGGGAGCAAGGCCCTGCTGACACCTCAGTCATGGACTTCAGTCTCCAGAACTGAGACACAATAAATTTCTGGTGTTTTAAGCCACCCCAAACGGTACTTCATTATGGCAGTCCTTGGAAAGAAACACATCCAATAAAAAAGTAAAAGAAAAAATCATTATCTTTCCAAACAGTGAAACATAGTAGTTATTGTAGAGAAATATTTTACTAACACGGGAATACATGTCATAACAAGCTGTTTGAAAACGGAAGTACAGACAGTTCCTAATGTAACAGTGGTTCGACTTAGGATTTTTCAACTTCACAGCGGTAGGGAAGTGGTGAATGTAGTTATCTTCAATAAGACCCCTCCCACCATGCTGGGCAGCGGCAGCGAGTGACAGCTCCCAGGCAGCCACAAGATCACGAAGGGAAACAACTGACAGGCTTACAACCGGTCTACGCAGGCAATCATGCTGCTGTTTGCTTTCAGTACCGTATTCAGTGAGTTACATGAGCTATGCCATATTTATTATAAAACAGGCTTTGCGTTAGGTGACTGCCCAACTGTAGGCTGATGTAGGTGTTCTGAGCACATTTAAGGTAGACTGTACTAAGCTATGATGTTAGGAAGGTTAGGTGCACTTTTGACTTGTATATTTTCAATTGATAATGGGTTCATGAAGCCATAATCCCATTGTTAGTCAAGGAAGATCTGTATGATGTTCTAGTAAAACGTTACGTATAGTATTTCCCATTTTTGTTTAAAAATATGTATATAAATATACACACAAATAAAAGTCTAGAAGGCTGTATTCCAACTGTTAATAGTGATTAGTTCTGATGAGATTATTAGATTATTTTTTCATTCATTATGATTATTTTTGCTTGATCAATATTTCTCGGCTCTCTGGCAATGAATGGTGCACACAGTGGATTACCATAACAACCCTCTGGGTAACAGATCCTTTCTTCCCACCTCAGCCCACTCACCATGGAGATGGCATTGACCTGCACTGGGTCAGTCAAACCACACCCTATTCCCCAGGACATAAGAACTGGTCCAGAATGGACTTCAGACTCAAACCAGGCCAAACAAAATCCCTCTTTAAAAGTTTCCTAACTGGACCTATTAGGGTAGATTCCTTTACCTCTTTGGTGACAAAGCTGTAAGCAGATGAGCCCAGAGCCACCAACACCCATGATTCCAGGGTCATGGAGAAGGTCAACTCCCAGGGAGAGGCAGGCAGCTAGAGTGTCCTCGTGGCATGGAGTCCCTGGTTCCACAAAACTTTTACATTCCCATCCATCACAGTCAGGTGAGGAAATATCTGCCTTTTATTTGCTAGAGTCTGTTCAAGTTTGCTCATGTTTAAAAAAAAAAGGTATTTTTAAATGCAATGTTTATGAATGAATTGGGCTTAAAAGCTTGAACAGGCTACAGCAAACATCCAGTACCATTTTCTGCCTTCTTTAAATCAGTCATGAACCCACTTAAGAGAACAGAACCATATAAACAACTATAAATGTACTGAAAGTAACACTGCTAAAAGATCTTAATACTTTTAAGCCATTGAGAAATAAGTCATCATTAAATGCATCATTATCAACTATGTGGTAGGTTTTTATAGTATCTCCCCAAGGGAAGAACTGTGTGTAAAAAAAAAACACAAGTTGAGAGAATGCAGCAAGTTTCTCTCACAGAAGTTTAAGTATATTCTGAAAACAATTTCTTAACTATCACCACTTCTATTACTAGTGGGTGTGAGAGACTAACACTATAAAATTATGAGTGGTGAAAAACTGAAATAAAGACAATTTCAAAAGCTAGATATGTTCAGAACACATTCAATCCCTTATTTTGAACTTTATAAAAGAAGCATACAATTTTTATTAAAAGAAAAATCAGTTTTCCCCACCACCTCTCAAAAAAACTGTTAAATAAATAATTTAAAGCCAACACAAATAATAAAGATATGGGATTCAAACATAAAATAGACACCCTGAGTCAATATGTAAACTTACCTGTCCAGTGCCAACTTCAAAAGACTCATAATCAACATGCACAGAAGAAACATAAGCTCCAAGTGGAAGTTTCCTCTTGGACTCCTTAGATTCTGAAGGGGAAGAAGCTGTTTCTGTAACTTTCTGAGCACTTTCCTCTTGTCCTTTTGTTGAAGCGGTCATCACTGCCTTTTTTTCTGATGCTGCTTTTTTCTGCTCCTGTGAAATACCAAAATTTTATAATATAACCTTGAGGGGAAAAAAGATATCACTATGAAATATTCTATCTCAGTGATTAGTAATTCCTTAGGCTTAACAATGACACTGTGGTTATTAGAGAAATGTCCTTTTAGAGATACATATGAAATATTTAGGGAAAAAAAATACCATGACATCTATAATCTACTTCCAAATTCCTAAGAAAAAGAAAATTAAGAAGCAAAGAAAAATGTGGCAAAACAGCTACAATTAAATCTAAATATTAGCTATCTTTATACTGTTTGTTCTATACTTTTCTATGTAAGTTGAAATTTTAATAGAAGGTTAAAATATGCCAACTTCTTCCTTTACGATCTCAACTTTATACAGATAATTTAGAAGCACTTTATATGATTGCAAATTATACACCTCCTATAAAGATATGTAACTTAAGAGAAATTTATTCATTCAGCATGTTTACACCATTATGTCTACATGGAGCCACTGACAACTTTTCCTCAAAAGCATTCTGGGAAGAATAGATATATACACACTGTGGAATACTCATACAATGGACTAACTACACAGAGATATAAAGGAGTAAACTGCAAATGAAGCAACAACAAGATGAATCTCAAAAACATTAAGTAAAAGAAGTCAGATACAAGAGAGTGTACAGTGTTGATTCCATGTACATAAACTTCTAGAACAGGCAACACTACTCTACACTGATCAGATTCAGAATAGTGGTTGCATGGTGGGAGGAGCTGACTAGAAAGAAGCATGAAGGAACTGTCTGAATGACAGAAATGTTCTATTCCTGTTTCAGCGGGTGATTACACAGGTGCAAAAACTGTCAAAACTTATTGCACTGAACACTCAAGATCTATACATTTCATAAATAAGTAAGTAAAAAAAATCTTTGGGAGCATCTACAGAACAGGTGTATCTCTGTGGTAACGAGATAAAATCTGCCTGTGCTGGTTTGTGATCACACCCCGATTTGGTAGCAACGATGGCAGGGGAATGAGAATGACTGTCACTGTGGATTCGTCCTCTCCCCACAAGCACAGGTTTCAGTGGCCCTCATTCTCCAAGCTGTGAATGACTGTGTTAAGTCTCTGTTTAAACAGCTATTGACAGAACTTAAACAAAACCAGCTGGCCTAAACAGTCTAGTCTATCAATGAATTCTCAACACTAGGAAACCTGGAAACGAGTCCAACTGGTAAATTCAAAAGGAAATATAGAAAAAAGAAAACTCTCTGCAGGCAGCTGGGAATAGATTCCACCATTAAAGTCCTGGAAGGCTTGGTCATCTCTGCCATTTGGAGGCACCACAAGATTGAACCGAAAAACCAAAATGAAGAACATGTTCAGGGTTCTTCAGTTTAAATCTGCTCTCTCACTTGAAGTACCTCCCTCTGCAGTCACATGACGTTTAACAACCTAAATTGCTAAGAAAGCTGTCTAGACAGATCCTAAATGGTCCTACTGCGAACTGTGGCTTTGTTTCCCCTCCTAGACACATGCAGTTACTTTAAAACAAGTGAGCCAACATATACATACTTGACTGTCGATATTCCTAGCACTCAAAACTATTCCTTTTCAAAGGAAAATGAATAAGGTGGGTTTATGAAGGGGAAAGAAAAGTTCAGGCCAGAAATATTTGATCTCCTTATTAAAATAATGGCTAATTTTGCTTCCAATTCCAGTTACAGTAAATCAATAGGATGCACAATATTATCTGATTATTGATAAGGCAGACCTTATTAACTGTGAACAACACAGAGCAATCAATGGCAAGACGGCTGAGAAGGTTTCACGGTTCATCCTGAATCAATTACTTTTGACTTTAAAAAGTAAGATGACTCTATAGATTTTTACTCCTCTCAAAACTTTCTTATAATGCCATAATTACATATCCAAGCTACTACAGGAGCTAAACCAGGCTCCTTCTAAAGATTTTTCAAGAACTACAGAATACTTTCTTACTCTTTCTTTCCTTTTAATTACAAAATAAAATCAAGGACAGATGTAGGACCTGGAAACATAGCTTCTCATCTGATGTTTCTGCTTTGTGTTTTTACGGGTCTGTGCTTCACTGATGTGCACACGGAGACAAACGTGCTTACACGTGGAGAACTCAGCCTGGCGGAAAGGAACACCACTAGTACACTTGTGTTCTGGTTTTGGCGTAACCACTGTGCTCACCAGAGATCAACTACTTCTCAACTCTTAATCGTCATCGTCACCTTCAATCAACTATCAGAAACACTACCCAGTGTCTAAAATGTGTTCTGAGCTGCACCCTTCTTTTCCATTTCCTATTACACCCCTATCATCTCTCGCTGAGTCACTGCTTAACTTCTACTCCAATCGATTCCTAACAGCCTCGAGCTTCATCCCCTTCCAACTCCATCCCTACACTGTAACCAAGTGAACTCTCTAGAACACAAATCCAATCATGGAACTGCCCTCATTGCTCCACTGACCTACAGCAGTGGTTCTCAAACCACATACCCTTAGAAACTGAACCAAGAGGTTTACACTGCTGCTAAAATTAAATTGTGGCTCAGTTAACCAAAAAAAAAAATTTTTAATGTAAAAATTAAGTTGATAACAGAATTGCCTCAACTTTAAGATTTGGTCCAATTTTTTTTCCATTACTCCTCCCTATCAGCTAGTAGGCCCTAACCAATAGCAAAAGTAAGCAAATATTAATGGAAAAACTAGGAGGAAATTGACATGTTTTAAAACTCATTTATTACAAACACATTTGCTCATGGTTAAAATTTTGTAATGTGGTTTACAGCACATAGTTTTAAATTTTAACATTTCTGAAGTAAAACTTTTAATTTAGACTACAGAGGTATTTGGTGCTGAATCATAATTTGTGATAGAATTAATAAGCAAATGAGCATTTCATGATGTTTGTTTAAAAACACCATGACTTCCATGACAATAAGAACATGTTTGAGGACCACTCCCCTATAAGAGAAAACTGCCACATCTGAATGCAGGCCTTCAGGACCCTTCGCCCTACTTTGCTGTTTCCACTGCAGGAAAATACTGCCTACTCCTGGCAGGTCGTTCCCCCTGATCCTACCCCTCCTTCAAGCTCAGCCACCAACACCTTGGGAAAGTCTTCTCTCACTAACTCCAGCCCCTTCTCCCCAGGCCAGATCTGCCACCCCGCACCAGGCTCTGACAGCACAGACAGCACTGTCAGAGGACTGAAGCATTATCTGTGGTCCGATCTCTCCCCCTAACTAGACAATATACCCTCAGCTTCATCTCCAAATCTGGAGAATTCAGCATAGTGCCTGAACCAAGAGATATACTCATAATGTTGAACAACTCAACTGCTTATTATAACAAATCAACCCTATTACTTCATAGTCATACTACATATAAAGAAGTGGCACATGTTAAGTTCCAAAAAAGTAACACAAATTAAAGAACCACAGAGGTTCAAAAGATGGAAGGATCAAGGAAGACCACAGTAATACAATAAAAATAAAATAAATAGCCACCCTAAGTGCTATCTAATTTTTCTAAGTATACAGAAAATCTCTGTAAAGTTAATGAAAATTAAGTAAAACAAGTGAGTTATTCCCAACTGTTCTATTTCTTTTTAAATGCTCTAGTTGTTGCTGTTATTGCTGTGTTTTAGATTGTTAAAAATTTTTGCTTTTTGGTTATTATTTAATGAGATATGTGTATGTGTTCATATCTCAAGATGGTGAGAAGGGCTGGGAAGAGAGAAAACGAGCGAACACTCACTGGGTGTTAAGCCTTACATGCATTACTTCATCCTCACTCCAACCCTGTAAGGAAGGTATTATCACTCCCACTTTAGAAATGAAGGAAACCAAAACCAGGAAAGTTACCATGAATATGTAGTTAATACGTGGTTGCTCTGGGAATCAGGGTGAACAACTCACCTATTTGTCCAGAACTTACCCAGTTTTTATATCAACTTTATACCAAATTTTATACCAAATACCAATTTTAAACCTGAAAGTCCTTCATCCTAGAATTTGCTCAGCCTCAGGAAAACCAGGATGTCAGTCACCCTAGCTGGAATTTAAATCCAGTTCCAGCTGACTCCCAAGTCTAGGCTTCCATTAACACCATTACTGTGCCCTTGGGCAGAGAGCACACTCACTGGCCTAACCATGATGATATTAACAAAAACTTCCAAAATATAAACAAACTAGTCACAGATGAATTTTATTTCCTTTTAGGGGCAGAGATGAACTTTACCAGTTTGACTGCTTTATGTTTTACGAAGTTTGCGATCTTCTTTCTGGGTCCAAGGGGTATCCCCATTTCCTTTAGGTCATCAACTGTACACATAAGCTTTAAAGGAAAACAAACAAGGACATTAATTAGTTAATTTAATTATAGATGAACTGAAATTGAAAAAAGATTAAAAAATAATCTTATCATTGAAGGCAACCTAATATCCAGTCAATTTTTTAAAGGTTAATTTTTTTTTAAATCATGAATTAATTTAGGTTATAAAATCTTAGGCCTCCACATCTAAATCATTCTCCTGATTTTTAAGAGAAAATACAAGCATGTTGTACAAAATTCAAAAGCTGTATCAAGCATACAATGAAGTCTCTCCCCTCCACCTGTCCCAATCACCCAGTTCTCTCAGTAGCAACTGTGGGCAATTTGCTTTTTCAGAGATATTTGATGTATATACAGCATCCCGTGTTTTTCCATGTGTGTGGGTAACCTAGATGCAAACAGGACTGACCTCTGGTCTTTTCATGTACCTTAGAGATCAACACACCAGTACCTCTGATGCTGCCTCATTTACTTAACTGCAGGCTACACCATTGTATGGATACACCACAAATGAGTTCACTAGCGCCCTCTTAGTGGACACACAAGGTGTTTCTAAGGTTTTGCTGTTACAAACAAGGCTGCAGTGAGCATTCTTATGGATATTCTTCTGGCAGTGAAACTGCTGGGGCAAAGAGTTGTTGTTGGTTTTTTTTAATATTTTAAAAGACATTGCTGGACTGCCCTCCACAGAGGTTGTACCACTTTATTCTCTTACCAACAACATGTAACTGTGCCTATTTCCCCCCATCCTGGACACACAGTATATTACCAAACTCTTAATTTTCTTGCCAAACTCATAGGTTAAAAAAAAAGAAACTCACTGCACTTTTAATTTATATTTCTCTTATGAGTTTCCATATAATAATAAGTCATTTTTTACTTTCTTTTCTGTATATCACCTGTTCATATTCTTGGCCTATTCCTATTGTGTTGATGGTCTTTATATAAGTAATTTATAGAAGTTTTAAGTAGTAAGGAAATAAACCCTCTGTCTATAATATGTCTCCTAAATAATCTTCTTAACCTACCACTGGCCTTTAAATGTTTATGGTGTCCCATGCTATGCAATTTTTTTTTCTTTTATGGCTTCTGGGTTTTATGTCGTACTTAGAAAAGCCTTCCCAGATTATTTTTTAAAAAAATAGTTCTCTGGTTTTTTTCAATTTTTTAAACATTTAAGTTTCTGCCTTATCTGGAATGTACTGTGATATAAAAGTGTCTAAAACTTATTTGTAATTTTCAATCTTATACACAGGAAAAATAATTTTAAACAAAAATGAATCAAACTATCATCAATACCAGAGATTCCATATCAATCTTCTCCTTTTCAAAAGTGCTAATATATTCTGAGAGGCTAAGTGCTTCCAGAGTTTCTTGCAAAGTTAGGACTTCTTCATTCTCAACATCAAGGTCACAAGACTCATCCAGCTTTGGCTCTTCAGGCATCTTAAAAAAAAAAAAGTTGGGAGAACATTACAAAGCTCAGAAAAACACCCATAAAATATTTTCTGATCTATGGAAAAATCTTAATTCTGTTGTATACACAAATCATAATTTTTGGCAGTTTGTTATGCAAAGTTTGAGTACTTTGAAAAAGTATATAAACTTAATAAATCATTCATGTCCCATTCCTACAACAGTTTACATTTTTTTAAATCATAAATTTTCTTTTACATTTAAATTTATAAACCGTAAGGAAGAAGACAGAGAAACTCAAATAATGAGCTTTATGATTCCATTATATTTGTAAATCTTTATTTCTATATTTATCCTATATTCTATATTTTATATTTATATAGAAACAGTTCAGATTTTGGAAAACTGCAGATCCAATTCTAAGTCTAAATGTTAACTGGGCCATACCTGCTTTTCCTGAAAATGTGGCTGCTTCACAACTCCATTAGCAATAGCAAAAGGCCCAGGAGACTTTGATAAATTCAAATCTTTTTGATTAGACAGGATGTCAAACAATATTAAAGAGCCTTAAAAAAAAAAAAAAAGCATTTTGCTTTATAACGTACTGAATAAATTCTCCTACTTTTCTTGCTCAAAGTCCCAAGCAGAAGTCATATAAAAGTTAAGTGTTAATCAAGTTTTGATAATAAATAATCTTGTTTTACCAAATAGCAGAATAAATTAAAATACAAAACATTCCTAGGTAACATGAAAGATAAATGGTAAAGACAGACTTTAAACTCAAAGCATGCATTTCTACCCTTTATAAAACTTAAAATCTATAATTCTAAATCTTGAACTAACAATGTCACCCACATTGAAAGCAGTGATAACTCAACAAAAATTATATTTAAAATGTGGATATTTGAAAAAGTTTTACCTAAACTGTGACCAGCAACAGAGACCCCTCCTTTGAAGTCTGGGTTCCGACTCATAAAAAGTGCATGCAGACGATTTATCTCCAATCCTACTTTTTCCACAATTGTCTGACAGTAGGTGGGGCTATTGTAAAATAAAATATCCAGCAAGGTTTCATTGGTAAAATGACGAAACCGACCAATACTTGGTAAAGTGATTTTCTTAATATTCCTGTTTAGAAAGAAAAAAAAGTAAATTCAGTCAGTAACCACCTTAAATCTATGGGTTTTTAGAAGTTTAGATTTGCAATCCTAAAAATACACTGAATAAAAAAATCACAGACTAATTATAAGTTGATTTTGTTGACAGTTATTATAAATAAATCAACATAAACCAAAAAAGTTGTTATTTGTACCTATAACTATACCATGAATTTTGGAATTTTCTGAAACCATCATACAAAATAAGGCCTATGCAAAGATTTGTATTTCATTTTTAAAGAGGAAAGCCTACTCTTCCACTTTTCTTCCAATTTGTTGGAAATCAGTATACTCGACAAAAATTGTGCGTGAAAAGGACAACACAGAACGTAGCAACAAGTAAGAAAGGAGCTTAATGGAATGAAAATCTTTCCTGATTTGAGAATGGAAATAGTTCAGGAACATCCACAGAGCAAAAAACACCCTCATAACAGGGCCTAACATGGATAGAATAGAATGTTGGTAGGATCAGTTTTATTAAACCATGTGCCCTGAAACCCTATGACATTCACTAAAATCCAAGTATGTTATTAGCCCTGTTTTCCCAGCATAAACATTACCAACTGGAAGTATTCAAAATAGCGAGAAGGCATTTTTAGTTGTCACAGTGTGGTGAATGCTGCTGGCATTTAGCGGCATTTAGATTAAGGATACTAAATGGCCTACAATACACACAACAGTCTTACATGACAAAGAACTGTCCTACTGAAAGAGTCTCCATTAAGAAACAATAATCTACATCAGTGGTTCTCAACAGAGGTGATTTTACCCCCAGGAGACACGTGCCGAAGACTGGAGACATTTTTGGTTGTTCCACTGTGGGTGGGGTCGTGCTTTCTACTGTTACCGACAGGACAGAGGCCAGGGATGCTGTTAAATACCCTACAATGTACAGGACAGCCCCATGTCTAAACCACTGTAGATGAGTATTTTAAAACCAGCTTGAGTTTCTTAGATCCTCTTAAATATTTACAATAGGAATACATACACACGCACATACATACGCAGGCGCATGCACGCACGCACACACAGTAGCATATAAACTTAACAGTATTTAATCAAATGTTAGAGCAAATATATAATTAAAGTTTTAAACTGTATTTGTTAAAGTCGTAATAACCTACTTTATATGATAGTTTAAAATCTGAATCTAAGTTTGACTAATCTGAAAACCAAGTTATCAAAATCCACAAACCTGTCAACACCTGTGGCATCCCCACCCAAGGAACTATGCCAATGAACTGGAAGGAACTCCACTCTGCTTACTTTCCGATCATCTAAAGATTTCTTGAAATGTGTCTGCAGCAATTTGAGAGAAACCACCCTAAAATCATCCACTTAAAAAAAAAATCAGAGAAGACATATTAACTTGATTTAATTTTCCCAGCTTGATAAGTCGTTAGCAATTACCTCAATTATGCCATTTTTTTTAATAACGCAAACTTCCCAAGGAAAAACAGATGCCAAAATTAGCCCAGAAAGAAAAAACCCAACTTTTAGGAAGTTCCTATTTAATGTTTCATTATTTTAGTGGAATATATACATAACTGAAAAACAGCAGCTCAACTACCATTACTGGGAAGCAGAAATGCACTGTGGGTAGACTCTGGAATCAAATTACCTTCTCCAGAACCTATAGACCGTGACACGGGAGAGGTTAACTTATCCTCTGGGCCTCAGTTCCTCACCTAATAGTAAAGATAACAGTAATAGCACCTATACCCCAAAGGTTTGTCGAGAGGGTTAAATGATACAACACATGCAAGATACTTGGCACATACCAAGTACTCAGTCAATATGAACTATCATTACAGACATAAAAATAAAACTTCAAAAATTTAAGCAAACCAGGCAGATTCACAGTTCCTTTAAACAACTTCTCACAACTAATTCATCATAAATCAGTTCAATACACAGGTATTGCTAGCGGCTGGAAATTGCTCAGGCAGCAGCTGTCAGAAAGGCTAAATTACTTCCAAGATCCCTTCTAATTTCTTCAAAGTCTAGGATTTTATGAGTTATAAATGTCCTAAGAGCAAATCAAGTACAAATGAGTATTTTCCAGTGATCCTTTAAATCTCCTCTTATAATCCCTCAGCCAATAGTATATAGCTGGAAACTATCTTAAAAATGAAGGTTTAAAAGTTCTTCTATTAGTTTTCCAGTCATTTTATGAAATAATATGACTAACACTTACCACATTCAATAATGCTTCTAAAGCGCAAGTCACACACAGGTCCAATGCCATGTACCATGAACACTAAATGGTCAACCTGAGGCATTTCCCCTACAAAAGACAGACAGACATGCATACATACATACATACATAAAAGCTGAGGATTTGTTTAAGTTTCTTAATTGGATAGCAATATTCTAGACATCATCACAATCTTGCCAAAGAAATTCACGACCATTCCAAGCTAATAAGCCTCACTACCCTCTACCAAATTAGAGGAACAAAGCTCAAAGTCTATCTTGGCAAGTAACAGTGGACTAGACCACGGAGTGGAGGAAGCAGGCCATCTCTGATCCCAGAGGCTATCAACAAATGATGAGCAGCAGTTTTGTACCCATAGAGGCTCCGTAAGCTTGCAATTTCTTCAGAAGCCCCCAGAGCACAAAGCTTCACATGGAGAAGCAATTTGCCAACATAAAACTTCAAAATCTTTTCCCAAAAATCCTTCTCTTTGTTAATTTCATACATACTGTACATGAACATTTCCAAGTTAAATCTACTATTTTACTCTGGTTATTTCATTCAGATTCATAATATCAGTACACTTATTCTGCAATTTCATGAAACAATGAAACAAATATGAAGTATGTAATTGTCAAAATAAAATCTATACTTTACATGGTGTAATAGGAGAAACCAAAGCACAAACACTGGAGCAGGAGTTGGCAAACAACGGCCCAGAGGCCAAATCCTGCTCACTGCCTATTTTTATAAATAAAGCTTTATTGCAACACAGCCATACCCATTTGTTTACAGACTGTCTATAAATGCTCACACCACAAAGGCAGATTTGAGTAGATACAGCAGAGTCCACATGGCCTGCAAAGCCTAAAATATTTACTACTTGGCCCTTTGCAAAAAAAAATTTGCCACTCCTACACTAGAATAATACAAACTAGTTGAGGCATGACAAAACAAGCCCCCAAATATTGTCAAAGGCCTAGCTGCAACCAGCAAAGTGCTTCCTCACAATAATTTATATTTAAGAATCTATATTATATGGTTTGTACATTTTCAACAGAATTCTAAATTTAAAAATGAACAGATAAAAAAGTAATAAAATTAAAAGGAAAGATATGTGCCAACCTGGCTGATTTCTGCATGTTATGGCAGGTAATCCTAATAATTGTTTCCTTTCTTCATCATTCTAAAATAGAAAAGTCTAAAAATGACCTTGGTCATAAACAAATTACACATACCATCAGGAATTTCATCAAGATTATCATCAATCCCGCGCTTTACAACCCTGGGCCTTGTCTGTCCATCTTGTGTGGTTCCCCATTCATCTGGCACTGATGAAGGCTGGAACTGAACAATAACCTTCAAGATACAAGAGAAGGGTTATGACAGAGCTCACTACCAATTCATTTCCACCATAAGTTAAACAATGTACTTCAATACATAATAAACTACTTCACAATACAATTTATAAATCAAGTACTAGTAGTATTGTTCCTCCAAAACCAATTTTGTAATAGTCCTGCTAGTGCTCAGTAATCATCAAAACTAAGCAAATCAATACCACTATTTCCAATGCTTATACTGGAAAATAATCAACTACATGCGAAGTGGTATGCCTTGATTTAAAAATGTAACAGACATCTAGGTTTACACATGAGAAACTGAGGAAAAGTTACTTGCAACAGAGGAATCTCTGTTTTATAAATGCATATAAGGCAAAATCCTTTAAATAATAATTTGCAAATTCAATTTCAATGCCAAAAAGAGATTTACCTACCACTTCTCAGGAAGACATATACTATTCTGTTAAATCAACCGTATTAAATTGAGCCTGAGGTGATATGGAAAAATCTCAAACAAACAACCTAACATACCAACTAAAGGAATTAGAAAAAGGAAAACTAACAAAACCCAAAGTCAGTAGGAGGAAGTAAATAATAAAGATCAGAGAGAAAATAAGAGACCAAAAAAAAAAAAAAATAGGAAAGAACAATGAAACCAAAAGCTGCTTTTTAGAAAAGATAAACAGAACTGATAAACCTTCAGCCAGTCTCATCTAGAAGAAAAGAGCATCCATAAACAAAATAAGAAATGAAACAGGAGAAATAACAACCAATATCAGAGACACAAAAAAAATCATAAGAAAATACCATGAACAGTTATATACCAACAAATTGGACAAATTAGAAGAAATGGACAAATTTCTAGAGCCATACATTTGCCAAGACTACATCAAGAAGAAAAAGACAATTTGAACAGACCAATCACTAGTAGTGAAATTGAATTTGTAATTTAAAAAAATTCCCAGCAAACAAAAGTCAAGGACCAGACAGCTTCACAGGGGAATTCTACCAAACATATAAAGAAGATCTAATACCTATCCTTCTGAAACTATTCCAAAAAGTTGAAGAGGAGGGAACACTCCCAAATTCATTCTATGATGCCACCATTACCCTGACACCAAAACCAAAGACACTGTAGAAAAAGAAAATTAGAGGCCAATATCTTTAATGAATATAGATGCAAAAGTTATCAATAACATATTAGCAAACTGAATCCAACAATATACAAAAAGGATCATACACCATGGGCATGTGGGATTTATTCTAAAGATGCAAGGATGGTTCAATATTTCTAAATCAATCAATGTAATACACCACATTAACAAAAGGAAGGATAAAAATCACATGATTATCTCAATAGATGCAGAAAAAGCATTTGACAAAATTCAGCATCCATTCACAATAAAAACTCTCATCAGACTTGGTAGAGAGGGAACATATTGTCACATAATAAAGGCCATTTATGACAAACCCACAGCTAACATCATACTCAATAGTGAAAAGCTGACAGTATTTCCTCTAAATTTAGAAATAAAACAAGGATGCCCACTCATGACACCTCTTTTTAACACAGAGTTGGAAATCCTAGCTGCAGTAATCAGACAAGAAAAAGAAATAAAAGGTATCCAAATTGGAAGGGAAAAAGTAAAACTGTCACTATTTGCAATGACATGACACTATACATAGAAAACCCTAAAGTCTCCACCAAAAAACTATTAGAACTGATGAATGAATTTAGTAAAGTTGCAGGATACAAGACTAATATACAGAAATCTGTTGCTCTTCTATACAGTAATAATGATCAGAAAGAGAAAGACAAAAAGAAAAAAAATCCTATGATCCAGCAATCCCATTCCTGGGCATATATCCAGAGGGAACCTTAATTCAAAAAGACACATGCACCCAATGTTCACAGCAGTGCTATTTACAATAGCCAAGACACGAAAACAACCTAAATGTACATCGACAGATAAAGAAGTTGTGGTGTATTTATACAATGGAATACTACTCAGCCATAAAAAATAAAATAATGCTATTTGCAGCAACATGGATGAACCGAGAATGTCATTCTAAGTGAAGTAAATCACAAAGAGAAAGAAAAATACCACATGTTATCACTTATATGTGGAATCTAAAAAAAAATAAAGACAAATGAACTTATTTACAAAACAGAAACAGATTCAGACATAGAAAACAAACTTATGGTTACCAGGGGTGGGGAGGAAGTGGGAAGGGATAAATTGGGCGTTTGAGATTTGTAGATATTAATATATATAAAATAGAAAAACAACCAAGCTTATACTGTAAAGCACAGGAAACAACATTCAGTATCTTGTACTAACCTATGGTGAAGAATATGAGAACGAATGTATGTATGTTCCTATGTGACTGAAGTATTGTGCTATACACCAGAAAGTGACACATTGTAAACTGACTGTACTTCAATAAAAATATATTTTAAAAAATAAAGTCCTGCTTAATAAGCAAAAAAAAAAAAAAAAAATCCTGTTTAAAATGACATTGAACAGAATAAAATATCTAGGAACAAACTTAACCAAGGAGATGAAAAACCATGCACCCTAATGTTCACAGCAACACTATTTACAATAGCCAAGATATGGAAGCAATCCAAGTGCCCGTCAATAGACGAATGGATAAAGAAGATGTGGTACCTGTACACACACACACACACACACACACACACACACACACACACACACACATATATGGGGGGGAATATTACTCAGCCATAAAAAAGAATAAAATTCTGCCACCTGCAGCAACACGGACCTAGGGAATACTAGGCATAGTAAAGTATGTCAAAGAAAGACAAACACTGTATGTTACCACTATTTGTGCAATCTAAAAAACAAAACAAATGAGGGTATACAGCAAAACAGAAAAAGATTCACAGATTAAAAAAAAACAAAAACAAAACAAAACAAAAAACCTAGTGGTTACCAGTGGAGAGAGAGGAGTGGAGAGGGCAAGACAGGAGCATGGGATTAAGAGATACAAACTACTCTGCATAAAATAGATAAGCAACAAGGATATATTGTATAGCACAGGGAATTCTAGCCATTATTTTGTAATAACTTTTAATGGAGCGTAATCTGTAAAAGTATTGAATTGCAATGTTGTACACCTTAAACTAACATAATATTGTATATCAACTAAACTACACTTCAATAAAAAAAAAATAAAAGTTTAACATCAAACTTCCCCCTCAAAAAGTGAATGCATGCAAGATGGTATGCAACTCTTTTTGTGTTTATGTAAAAAACAAAAGTTAAAAAAAAAACAAAAGGATAAGAGTGGTTGCCATTAAGAGGCAAAACTAGGAAAATGCAGGGGTAGGAGGCTTTATTTTTCATTTGATACCTTTCTATACTGTTTAAATTTTGATGGCATATGAATATGTTTTTATTTTAACTTACTTTAATATCAGAAAGGACTACAGCAGTGGTTAAAATATAGGTTATCTTTGCTTTTCTTTTATATGTTTTTGTAATAAATAACGTATGTTCTGAGAAACTACTGTATGCCAAGCACTATGCTAGATGATTTGGCATAAATTATCTCACTACATCTAAAATATGACCCTGGGAGATAAATCTTATTATAGGTGATAAACTGGAGCTCAGAGAGATTAAGGATGGTAAATGGAAGAATCTGAACACCACACCCAATATCTTAAAAAAAGAAAAAGAAAAAAAAAGGAAAGCTTCTTGAAGACAATACAAATAAACTGAGGAAGAACATTTTTTACTTTAAAGGTTTAAATAAACCATCATCAAGGGCACGGTAGGCAAACTATGGCCTGCAGGTCAAATCTGGCCCACCACTTGTTTTTATAAATAAAATTTTATTGAAAATAGCCATGCCTATTGGTTTATATATTGCTGTCGCTGCCTTCAGAGACTACATGGCTGATAAAGCCTTAAATATTTACTCTCCAGCCCTTCACAAAAAAAGTCTGCTGATCCCAACCAAGTAAAACTTATATCAAGCTTAACTTCAATGATGTATACTTAGCTTCAGCTACTATGTTACCATAAACAGAAACTTCATGAAAGAAATTTAAATTTACATTTCATTTTTCATTTTTGTTTCTATCAACAATGTGAACTACAGTAAACTTAAAAGCAATGCACTTGTTATAAATATATCCCTACTACAGAATAAAAATGAACATTTATCAAACATATTCAGCAAAGTAATTATTTTTAAATACCTAAACATTTTAATATCTTAAGCAATACCTTTGGATTGTGCATAACAATTGTTTCTCCACTTGGAAACTCTAATCTGCGGTGCCACTGATTTGTGGTTACAGCTTTTTTATATTCAGCCTACAACGGAAACAACATATAATCCAGTATGACAAATCTATATCACATTAAGAGAAAGTGGAAGAAAATTATAATCATGATGGTAATTAAAAATAACAGTAATAGCAGCTCTCATGCACTAACTGGTTACCATACTTACCATCACTTTACATACAGAACCTCACTTAACTACTTGCAATCGTTTCTAAATAATATTATCCCTATTACATAGAGGTAAAAACCAAGGTTTAGACAGTCTATGAATTTCTTAGGGCTGCCATAACAAAGTATCACAAACCGAGTGGCTTATAATAACAGAAACGTATTGCCTTACAGTTCTGGAGGCCAGAAGTCTGAAATCAAGGTGTCAACAGGGCCACATTCCCTCTGAAACCTACAGGGAACTCCTTCCTCTCCTCACTAGCTCCTGGTGGTCTCTTGGCAATCTTCACTGTTCCTTGGCTTACAGACCCATCACTCCAATCCTCTACTTTCACATGGCCTTCTCCTTCTGTATCTGTCTTACCACTGCTGTCTTCTTATAAGGACACCGCTCATATTGAATCAGCGACCCACATGACTCCCGTAGGATCTCATCTTAATTAATTACATATGCAATGACCCTATTTCCAAAATAAAGTCACATTCTAAGGTACTAGCGGTTAGGACTTCAACCTATCTTTTTTGGAGGGACACAATTCAACTGCTGGCAGGCATTTTTAACTCACAGTTGCACAAGACCGCACAGTGATCACAGTGGTAGGGAGCAAAAGCAGAAGTGTCACTCACTCCCACCCACGACTTTCTGACTCCAAAGACTTGACTGTGCACCCATTCTCCTACTCTTCCTCCAGAGACACTATTCTGTTTTCTGTGCCTGCTTTCAGGGACAACATGGCTGATAGAGCCTTAAATATTTACTCCCCAGCCCTTCACAAAAACATCTGCTGATCCCAATCAAGTAAAAATTGTATCAAGCTTAACTTGAAAACTTTTAAAAAGCAGTGAGGAAAAAGGTCAAACTGTGGGTCATGACCAGTAATAAACTGTAAAATCAATGTTTTAAAGGAAATATAAAGTATCTAAATGAATGATATCTAGATTCATTCTAGATATGAATGTTCCATGGATCTTTGTTTTTAGTGGTGTGTTAGAGCTAATCACACACACCTCTTCCCAACTGTGTCCAGTTACATCATGTTGGTAGCTTAAAATTGGCCACGGTGGGAGTATTTACACCATGGAAATCAGCAAACACTAAATCAGGAGCTTTTTTCCCTGGAGAGCCAGTTTATCAAACACTACTGTTTCTGATAAATAAATACACACAAATATGTGTGTGTGTGTGTATACAAAATGCGTGTACTAAATCTCAATGTAAAATCTACCTTACTATTGGTTGAAGTTAAAAAAAATTTGAAGCCTCTGTTCTCAACAAGCTTTTTTCCCAATTTACTTAACCCCAACTAACATTGTCTTACTTTAGGCCAATACTCACCTTTTCATACTGATTTGGTTATAGAATAGTATTTCATAGTCACTACTATAGAGATTAATATTCCTGGGGCAGGCACAATTGACAACGCCTAAGAATTGCATTTACAAATTTTCTTTTGAAAAAGCAAATTACTCCACAAAATATATGTACTATTTTAACTGTTAGGAAAAAATATATATGAATAGATAAATATTTTTAAATGTAAGAAAATATTTTTTAATGTAAAATTTGACTTGAAAGGATGATAAGATTGTGATTTTTTTCTCTTATTTCTATTATTATTATGTTCTTCAAGGACAAAAAAATTTAGTAATTAATAGTTGTTAGACTTGACTGTCAGCTCCTAAACAGAACATAAGGCCCCGTCCTTGCTTGAAGCTTTCAAAATATGAATCTAGGTAAGATTAACATTTTAGAGGCTCCTTTTAACATCAATATTAGTACTGTTTTAATGTTTAATGTTACTGTTGGTTATATAAGTTTTAGTAACTAACACATTAAAAAATAGTAACTAAACCGTTTCATTCTTCATTTCCCATGTATACAGATGAATTCATTTAACTTATCTCAAATACTTAATACTCAATAACTAAGTAGAACTGTAACAAGAAATTAACACAATTATGTAAAACAACATTAACCATCAGTTTTAAGGTGGCTAAAAAGTCACAACATTTGTTCCTATTATATTTATTTTCATAAACAAAGCCTTTTACTAAATAATAATTTGAAAAGCATCCATATGCTTGACATGTGTTGTCAACAGCAGATTCCAGCAGCCTAAGTTCTTCTGAAGGTTTGATACAAGTACCCTATTAGATTAGATTTGTGATGTGCCCCTGAATAACATTCTGTCTTTAGACCTCGAGGCCATGAGTAGCACCTCGTGAATGATGGCACCACCTAGAAAGCAATCTTCTTTGTGAACAGGATCAAGATAGGCTCCCTTTTACATAAAGTCTGCCCACTGTGAGCGGTGTTACATGAGGTGCCAATGTATACAGAATCTATGTGTCTTAAAGAAAAGCATAAAGGAATAAAGCCCACTTACCTCTAGTTTTTCACTGAAGTCCTCTGTATAGGGAATAAATCTGCTATCTGTGTCCCCTTTGTAAAACCAAGTACAGCGTCTCACTTCAGCTGGCTCCTCCTCCCAGTACACAGCTTTCCTCATTCGGTCATAGAGGTAAACATCATAGCGCCCTCCATCCGTGCCTAGCACCACACTCTCTGGGTCTGGCTGGACTGGAGCACAAAGTCCACAGTTTAACTCAACAGTTACCAGGTATATTTAAAAGTAATAAATAATGAATATAGTGACTCATCTACCCTTAAAGACAAAGAACTAAGCTCATTTTTGTTCAAAAATAGAAATGTAAGATTAATTTGTGCCCCTCAAAATGATGACTCTTTTAAGTGGGGAAGAAATAACCAGGGCAAAATATAAATACATGATCATGAAATAATTCAAATAACTGGTAGATTTCTTCTTTATCAAGTCAAAGCAGCAATGCTCCATGAAGCAAGCTTTTAAAGAATAAGTGATATTTAAGTCCCAAGATGAAATATCATCAGGATAAAGAAAGAAACTTATTTCTACACTGCAAGACTTCTCAGCGTCTTAACACAGTCCTGCACTATCTCAAGAGATAGATGTAGTTACAGCTCTTCGAAAAACTCATCTAACCACAGAACACTTTTTTTACAGCATCTTCAAGAACAAGAGTGCCATAAAAAAAAATTTATGAATGCCCTATAGCTACAAACAAGGAAGGGAAATAAGAAAACTGACACCTGGGTTATATGAACTACTCTATTTCTTGGACTTAAAACACCTTTAAACAAAAAAGAAAACTACTAAAACATTTCTTCAAATATCTTGCTCAAATAACTCAGAATGTATACTAATATCATCTTAAGGTACAGGGGCTGGTGGACTCTACAAGGACCAAAGAATCTGACATTCATAAAAAGCAGGCCATGGATAAATGGGCTCTTCATTCCTCTCTTCCTAAAATCAGATACAAATGATGCAGGATCCATGCTTACCTGAATTATAGATTTCTTCAAGATTCAAAGAGTCAAACACACTGAAAGGCATCCATAGTTGTTTGTTTTCTACCTCCTTGCAGTAAAACCAGTGGGGCTGGACAGGTTCATATTGGTTCTGAAGTAGAAAAGGTGGCGGCGCTTGCACAGGGGGACCCACAGGTTTAGCAGGTGCCTGCTGCTGGATTGGTGGGGACAACCCTGGTTGCACTGGAGGAGGAACCTGGAGGGACAAAAGTTAGGACCATCAGGTCTGTCCAAAGGAACAATTTTGTATATGCTTCAGACCCAAACTAACATTAGTAATAATTATCCTAATTATTTCTCTACACAAACAATTAATAACTAGGCTCCAAAGCGATTAAAAATTTTTTAAAATCTAGCAAAACCCAAAATCAGTTGCAAAGTGAACAGGACTTTCTCACACTGATGACAAAGTAAATTAATACCTTTATAAAAATCAATCTAACAATATGCCTCCTATGATTTATTTAATCTTTAAAATGTGCATATTCCTTGACCTAGCCATTCCATTTGTAAGAATTCATCCTAAAGATGTAATTGTAAAAATTCACCCATAAGCATGTATACCAAAAGGTTACTTATAATAGGCAATCACTGGATACAATCTAAATGTCTAACAGAAACCTGATTAAATCAATCATATTTTATTCAAATGCTGGAATTCTCTAGAACCACTAAGAATGTTTAAGAAAAAAATATTTATAACATCTAAAATATGTTCACAAAAAACATGTTTGTCTGGAAAAAAACTACCTGTCTAGAAAAAAAGATAAGAAAGACATAAAACAAAATAAAAACAGTTTTCTAGCAGCAATTTTTATTCATTTGGCTATTCTGCATTTTTCAAATTTTCTGCATTGAAAATACTTTTTTTAATGAAAATAGTTTTAAATCAGAATACATCAAAAAATCATTTCAGAACATTCTATCAAGGTTAAGTGTACTGAGGTTGATAACTGTATTGTGGTTATGGAAAAGAATATCCTTAGTCTTGGGAAATACATACTACAGTATTTAGGAGTAAAGAATCACAATGTATTTAACTGACTCTCAAATGTTTTCCCCCAAAACTGCACATGTACAGAGTAAGAAAGGAAGGAAGGGAGGGAGAAGGAAAGAGAATGCCTGAATGTGTCACTGTGCGTGTTCACAAATGACAGAACAAATAGGGCAAAATGTTCACGACAGGTAGATCTGGGTTAGGGTATTGCGGCGTTCTTTGTCCTATTTTTATTTTTGTAATTTTTCTTTAAATTTTAAATTATCATTTTTAAAATTCTTAATCAGAAATCTTTTCAAAATCTCACCAGCAAAGTATACTAACTCATATTACATACCACAAATCTACTTTCCAATACACTGAAATCCAACATTACCAAGAGGTTGTGTATTGGTATGATTTAGATTACATGATAAATGGAGCCCGGTCTCTATCCCTAAGAGGGAAGTCAGGTTACGTTCTGACTACAATACTACTATCTCTGCCACACTGAGTTGGGTTCTTAATTCTTCCTTTCAATCCTTCCCCTTTTTTTGATTCAGTTCATTTCCCTTTGGAAGTCAGCTGAATAATTAGTGGGGAAAAATCATAAGGGAATTTCATAAAATCTACCCAATGCAAAAGTGATTCCATCACTCCCCTGAGACAGTTTGTCTGTCTAGACCCACACTTCATAAATATAAATAAAGGAAATTATTGGAGTAATCAATTTTAGTCCCAGTAATTGTTTTGATTAAATAGTATAATTAAAAAATGAGAAGCTGGTAGTCTGCTATAATTGCGTTGACTCTCACACGTCCCTAGATGGCATTTGTTATTGGTATCTTACACTAAACTCTAGAAAATACTGGCATGTGGTTAACTCATTAAAATCAATTACTACTTCCATAAATAGATACTACAAACTAAAATATAAACCAATCAATGAGCTACCTTTACAAGATCGTTTATTTCAAAGTATGTAGCTTATAAAAAACACCCTCTGAAAATAATCTGTCATCATATTGGTTATTAAAAGCACAGTGTTTTTAAAAACATAGGTTAAGATGAGAGAGAGATTAAAAATTAAAGTTCATAATTAGGACATTAAAACATGAGTCCATACCGGTGGCAAAGATCCTGGAGGCATCTGATACATCTGAACGGGGGATCCCGTGGGTGGAGGATGGGTAGGGTGGGCTGGTGTCTGGCACTGCTGCAGCTGCGGTGGTGCAATGTAAGGGTTAGCCCTGCTGCTTACAGCCGTGTGGCGATACGGATTATATCCTTGTTGCGGTGTTCCTTGGGGTGGGCTCCCAAAATTTGAAGGAGGGAGACTGCTAGGTTGAGAAGGCAGGTAAGTATTTATTCCCATCTGCGAAGAAGGTGGAGCACCGTATTGAGCCTTTGGAATGGATGGTGAAAATGCATTCGACACATCCTGGGATCCAGTTGTAAAAGGGAGAGCAGTTGGGGGCTTGGAGAATGCGGACTGGCCAGCCGATGTCACTGCTGTTGTTAACGGTGACTGTCCAATGTTCCCAAAAGGATCACTACTGCTTGATACCTGAGAGAAGTAACTAAATGTCTGTGGGGTAGACGTGTGAGCTGAAGTCTGACCAAGGAAGCTGTCCTCCTCACCAACATCTGTGGAATCCTCTGAAAATGAACAGAAGGATACATGGTTTAAAGATATGCTATCTCTGTAGGTAAGATTCCATACAGCAGATCGAGTAATTATACCTCTTATTTTGTTGTTCAAAGTTACATTTCTGCATCAAAGAAAATAATGAAAAACTCTGTTTTTCTTTTTTCTTTGAAAACTTTTCTTTGAAATGATAAACTAGAAAATATGAGTAAGAAACAACAAAAGGAGGAAAAATTATAACTCATTCATAATCACTGCTAACACTGCAAATACTTTGGTACATACCTTTCCATATCTTTTAAATAGACATAAATAGTTACATATTATTTATTTTGAAAAATAGGTATAAATTATGTATACATATTTGTATATAGGAGCTTTTTAAAATAGAAACAAAATGTATACCTACTATTTTTACATGTTATTTTGAATGCTTTTTCCTGGTAAGAAATAATTCAAATATTATTCCATTACCCAAATAAATGTAACTTTGTTTCTACAGGAATGACAAGAAACTACAGATATTAACTCTGTTGACAAGAAGGGGTGTGTCAGGGCTCTTACCTACAAAGCACTCATTGTACAAATGAACATGTGGTATTTGTATTCCCAAGGCAAAGTAGGTCAACCATTAATTACCATCCCTAAAACCACACAGTACCACAACCAGATAACTAGTCTGGTTAGAGAATGCCGAATGAGTAGTCATTTTCCAACCAAGAAAAGTTCTCCTCGCTTCCCCTTGCCCAACTTGATCTTCACTGGAGGTATTACGAATATAAACTGTTTATCTTCTCTTCCACTACCAAATTATAAAATCAAAATGTTTTCCTTCTATATGGCCTCAATGTGCTCAGTAAACTTTTATGCGCTCTCAGCTTGTAACTCTGTCTTCCTCATCTTTTCATTCTCCTGTCTCATTCCCTCTTATCTCCAACCCCTGGAGGCATGGAGCAGGTCAAAGGGGTGGACTCTCTCCCAGCACACAGGCACGCTATGGTCCCTGCCCTTGGGACCTGTCACAGGGTGGCCTTTCAAGCTCTGAGCTCCCTCTTGACCTCCACTGAAGGAGGCCACTGGGCTCGTGGAGATTCTGGCTTCAGCTCTTAGGATGCTCCCACTATATTCCACACACACTAACTTGACTGAGATCCTCCACTATTCAAAATACTCCTCTGTGCTGTTTCTTTGTACCTAAAAATACCACTTCCTGCACAAGGCCCTAGGTCTGCTTGTTTCATTCTACTTTTTTCATACAGTTCCGGCTCCTACCTCTCCTTTCAGTCACATGAACCTCACTTGGACCCATATTTCTTAGTTCATATCTCAACATCTAAAAGAATGGAAAAAAACACTGTGGTATCTTTCATCCTTTAAGACAACTTGGGATCAACCTGATTCGAGAAACTTTTTTCTGATTAGCATCAATTACAAACGAAGTATCGATCTCTAAAAGCTGCCAGCAGCCTCACCTCAGGGACACTTTCTAATTACATGTGGACACACTTGGCATCAAGACCCATTACTTTAATGAGCACTTGTGTACCTGTGACACTCCCAACTCTGTCTCAAATCGAGATTGATTCATGCGTCCCAGAACCTATTTTCCAACTGCTTCCTCAATACTTTTGACAGGTTCAGCCACATAGTAAGCCTAAACTGAATTCTTCATCTAAACTGTCCCCCTCCGTGTGCTCCTTTCACAGATCTATTGCAATAGAAGTCTGCCAACATCCATCCAGACGCTCAAACCAGAACCTCTCTGACTCCTTCCTGTCTCTCATGCCCTTCCTTTAATCATTCAGATCCTCGTTAAAGAAATACATACACAGTATCCATTATATGCCAGGTGGAGATGGGTCTTGGGGTTAAAACTGAACCGAGAGAAGAGGCCTTTGCATTGACAGTGAGTCACTAAGTCCCAACAATCTGATGGTCTAAAAATCTCTCACATCTGCTCACTGTTCTTCTGTGTGGCTAGGCTAGAGGGCCACCCACTCCTGCCTCACAATGGCCTCCAGACTGACAGCTCTTGCTACAGTCAGCTTTACTCCCATGTAATCTCAGAAAATTCCAGTCTTTCTGAAACAACTCTAATTTCAATGCCTTGCTTAAAACCGTTTAAGGGCACACCCCCACCCCACAGGAGGAACTACAAACTCCTCAGTATGGTATATGAGGCCCTTCGTGATCTGGTCCCCACTGACCGCTTGAGCCACTCCCCTGTACTTGCTTTAGCCACGCTGATCTGGGATAAGGCAAGGAATGGGGCAAGAGAGAAGGAGCAGAGGAAGGAGAGAGAGAAAAAGTGAACACCTACCACCAAATCCCACCAAATCTGCAGGTTTTCTCACACCTCCAGACTCTTACACACGCCTATCTGCCCAGACTCCCTAACTGCTTTGTACCCTTCAACACCCAGCTCACAAATCACCTCCTCTGTGAAGCCCTGAAGGCCTATGAGATGTCCTCTCCCTGGTCAGCCAGCCTGACACCCACAGCTCTCACAGCAGCATATCGATCCCTCTTTCAAGCCATCAAAAACCTGCATCACAATAACTTACACAGCTGGGTACAGTGTGTCTGTACATACTACGCAGTCACCAAGGGCAATGCTGTCTGCTCTTCTGTGTCTCCCTGACATCTGGAACAGAGCCTGGCAAACAGAAGCTGCCCAATCCATGTTTGCTGAATGAATGAAAACTGCTTCCTATGTGTCTCTTTCACTAATGTGTGTCCAATTGCTTCCAATGTGACAGGTCCTTTTGTCTTTGGAAATTCTCTAAACAGGTTTCTAATGATCAAATCTTTTTCAGAGGTGGGAAAATATTTGATCCAGAATTTTAGCCCTAAAAACTATTAATTTTCTTATTAAATAACCTATCTCTAAGAAACCTGTCTCCAAGGCAAATTATCCTGTACTTGAACATGAAAATGTTTAGCATTAATTGATAGTGACACACACAAACAAAATACTATTCAGCAAGGAAGATGGGCATGAGCCAAACATTTGTGAAACAGAGGATGATATGAAAATCCCATGTACGGCTTTATTTATTCCTGCACCCTCCCAGAACATTCTGCTCCAGCCATGCTAGTCCTCCACCAAAATGGCAATGCCTCACCTTTCAGACACACTCTCAAAACAAGACATACATATTCCTGACTCCCATCCTTTTATCTGTTCAACAAGTCTCTACTGAAAAACTGGTCTACAGCATACTAAGCACTGTTCTACATATAAGTTCCTGCTCTAAGGGAGCTTACATTCTAATGGGAAAAAATGTGCACATGTCAGATGGTGAAAAGCACCAAGAAGAAACATAACACTAACGAGGGGGAACTTTCATGTATAGCTGCCTTCTGCTTGTCCTTCTTCACTTTCTGAAACTTTCCTTAGTCCTCCAAGCTAGAATAATTATTCAATGGAAAAATATTCAGCATTTACTGAGGATCTATGTGTTAGACACTAAACAAGATCCTAGAAATAAAAAAGTAAATAAGTCATACGTCAAGTTGCCCACAGTTGCAAACGTCAAGAAGCCCACGGTCCAAAGAAGCAGATATGTTTATTTCACAAACATTTATATCCAGACCCTATATTCAGTGCTTTACAAGAATCAATTGTCTTCTCATTACAGCCCGATGAGGCTGTATATATATATATATGGAAAATGAAGCACAGAGAGGTAAAGTAACATGCTTGAAGTCGCACAGTAACTTATTTGCTGGGCTAAGGCTGGAAAAAGTTCTGCGCTCCTAAACACCAGCCAGGTTATGCCACATAATCTTTAAAATGCAATCTCCCTAGACTGTAATAAAGATATGAACAAAGAGCTAGGGTGCACATAGGAGTCGGGTCCTAAGAACAAGCAAGAGCTCCTTAGAGAAATGATGCACTGCCTTGAAAGATGAGGACCGTATTCTGTACTTAACTCTTGCAACTGTTACGTGTCTATCCTAGGAGATACCCTACTGTATCCTAGGAGAGGCAGCACTAATTTATTTGCATCCCCTGAAAGCACCTGGCACACCTGTAGGTGTTAAACAAAAATTTGTGAAATGCCAATACAGGAGTGGCCAGCAATCGGAACAGAGTTCCTTCGACGAAGAGCCTGGCCCCTGGCCCCAAGATCCCAAAGTCCCCAGGCCACTCAAACTTGGCCACTGATGGCCCTAGCAAGCTACCAAGAGGGTCGGATCCAGGCAGAAGACAGGCCTCCCGTCCGACCCTCATCACCCCACGCCCCCCGCCCGCCTCCCTGCACACACTTGCCCCACCGGACTCCCCTCTCTTTACTACCTCCGGGCAAGAGCAGGGAGGTCGAGGCAGCGGCGGCTTGGGTGACCGGAATAAAGGGCACGTTGAAACTGAGCTCCGTGGCCGAGGACGAGAACAGTAAGTTAGTGCCCGAAGAGGAGGTGGAGGCGGCGCCGCCGCCACCGTTAGGCTTCCTCTCAGCCATGGCTGCGTCCCACCGTCCGTTACACGTCTCCGGCTGGCCGGAGAGGCACCACTGGCCGGAAGCCGATCACATTCGGGGCCAACACACTTCCGCACTTGCGCACAAGGGCCGGAACTCCGGGTGGCTGGTCAGCAGCCCAATCCTTTCCCCTAGGGGGCCGCCAGAAATCAAAATGGCGGCGCAGGCTTCACTCCCGGGTCCTAGCACGTGACAGCCTCCGCCAATGCTCGGGCGCGGCTGGAAGCGGAGGCCGAGGCTGGGGTTGGAGAGCAGGAGAGGAAACGCTGCGGGTTGTGTGAATCAAGTATGAATTGACGCTGAAAGTCTCGGATTGCTCAGGGCGTTCCGGGCTTCTGAAAGTACCAACAGGAACGTTTAACTGGATAAGATTTTGGAGAAACAGCGG
Source organism: Camelus ferus (assembly GCF_009834535.1). NCBI lineage: Eukaryota > Metazoa > Chordata > Mammalia > Artiodactyla > Camelidae > Camelus > Camelus ferus. The sequence goes on from NC_045706.1 coordinate 10,679,175, forward strand.
AAGCCCGCAGGCGTAGGTAGCAGAGTGCTGTGCGCAGAGGGGAGAAATGTGAGGGCCATTTGTAGCCAAGGTCTAGCCAAACTCACTCCAGCAACCACTTTTAACCCGCCCACGTGTCTTTCTGGACTGAACTGAACTCTTGTCATTGGCCCAGAAATAGAAATGGTAAAACTTTTTAAATTTTTAAGCCAAAGGAAAGGGAAAAAATTTTACGAGAGAAACCAGAGAATTGACATTTAGGTGTGTGACCTTTTTAGATAGCTTTCTATACTTGTCTACAATAATCTGATTTAATCCCAAAATGCACTGTGGATAATTTGGATGTAATTGGCATCTTTCATATAGTTAAAAATTACGAAAGAAAATAAGTAACTTCTTGGAGGGTAGGAGAGGGGGGATAGAAGAAACCCTAAAAGAAGCTTTGAAACAATGAAACTACCCTCTCTCCCAGCTGTTCACACCTATATAGTACCTGTTTATTAACTAATTCAATGACTAGTGTGCTTACTGTCAAAGAAAATGAAAGCCAGGCACTAGTTTAAAGCAGTAAGGATAGATTTTATTCAGTAATAACTATTGCATTAAGGAAGTGGGTACATCATGAACTGCACTAAACTGAACTTCCCCGAAAGGCTGGAGACTTTAAAGACGGGTGTGCTAAGGCAAAGGCACTGAAGGGTGCAAAGGGGTATTGGTCCATGTGACTAGGCCACCCAGGTTTGTTAATTTTGTTAACTGGCACTTATATGTAGGAGAAATAGACTTCTCACATCTTTATGGCAGGCAGTGGTACAACTTAGAGCAAGGTACCCACCAGGCTGGGAGGATACAATTCTCAGGTCCTTGAGAAGACAGTTTTGGGTGACAGAAGACTTATATCTCAAAGTGGCAGAGAAAGGATTTATAATTGCAAGATTTCTTAAGTAACTGCTTTAAAGGAGGTTCAGCAGCCTGTATGCCTATACCTGTTTTGGGTTGGAACAAACAGTAAATTCCTGGCAGTGTTGAGCTTTCTCAGGCAGGCATTTTAAGGGAGACAGGGTTCATCCTGGGGACATGGCCTTAAGCTACTAGTAGCCATGCTACAGTCTGGTTAAGAAGTCTTTGTCATTATTATGGGTGGTCAAGGCAGTATACAAAACACTAGGGGTACCGTGGTATATGAAATAGACACAGGACCCTTCCTTCTTGAGTTTACACTCTGGTCAGGAGGACAGACAACTAAACATATAATAACAATAAACTAAAGTGTGTTGAAAGTTATAATGTAGAATATCCCGAAGTGTGTTATGTGGAATATTGACACTATTAGGAGAGGGAGGTATAACACATCTAGGGGAGGGATAGCAAGTACTTAGAATGATCAGACCATCAACCAAGGACCTACCAAGTCTGGAGTAACATGAAAGACTTTCCTGAAGAAGAAAAGTAAAAGTTGAGACCTGAAAGCCAGTAAGTAGAAGTTAACTGGAAAAACTTGGCAGAAAGGGGGTTGGAGGAAGTGGTGAGAGACAGTTACAGATAAGTTTACTACAGTATGTAGGGAAACCTTAAGATGTGACTTTTGGGCATTAAAAGAAACAGGTTACAACATGGCTGGAGCCCAGGGAGCAACTGGGAGAAAGTTGGGAGATAAGAATGGAAATTAGACCAAGGCCAGATGATGCAGGGTCCTTACAAATTAAAAGCAAAAGGGACTCAAAGAAGGGTCTAAAGGAGGGTAGAGGAATAATAACGTTGTTCTGTAGAAACGCTCACTCCGACTTCAGTGTAATAAAATAGATAAGGAAAGAGCAAGCCTTGGAAGTGGAAAGAACAGTTGGCAAGCTGCTGCAGTGGACCAGCTGAGCAATGATGGTGGCTCAAATTAGAGCAACTGCAGTAGGAATGAACAGAAATAGGAATAATTACCAGGGAAAGATGTCAGATTGAACAGCTGTATCTTCATTTTCTTCTTCCTGAAACTCCGTTGAAAACACAAATGGGTTTGTTTGATATTTTTAGGCATAGATTCATGAGGATGAGGAGAAGGGGAGAAGATTTGACAGCAATAAGATATTGCAAGGCACCAAAAAATAGACAATCAGTAGATGATTTAGCAAACCAGTAATGGGGAAAGCTCAAATGCAGCATTATTTGCACCAGAGTATCACCAAAAGGTCTAGGACCTGATAATCTTAGACACCTCTGGAAATGGTGGCAAAGCTGAAGAAAGAGGTCCTATAATTAGGAAGATTGGTTAAAACTCTTTAAGTCAGGTTCCCTCCCCCACTCTCAGTAAGTAGACTACTGATCATCCCCCTTCAAGGAAAAAGACTTAAGTTTTCCCTTCTGGAGAAGGTAAAACAGAAGGAAAATTAAGCAAGTATGTATATACTGAGTAATCAAACAATTTCTCCACTTAGCTCCAAAACACTAACTGCCAGTTCTTCTACCTCTAGGTAGGCAATTATAAGAATCTTCTTCAGGTCATGGGAACAGAAGATCTCGAGATAATGAAATCAGGGTTCCCCAATAAGACACCCCAGCCACATCACTCCCTTATTGATCTCACAATCAACAAACCCCAAAACACACCTTGCACTAGCCCTAGTACCTCTTCTTTGCCGCTGTTTTGGACCTCCAGCCTCAACTCAGCTTAAAAAGAACCTCAAATGCTCCTGCTCCACTGGTGGCTCCTGCACCTGCTGTAGCTCCTGCAAATGCACCTCCCGCAAGAAGAGCTGCTGCCCCTGCTGTCATGAGGGCTGTGCCAAATGTGCCCGGGGCTGTCTGCAAAGGGGCATCGGACAAGGGCAGCTGCTGAGGCTGATGTCAGGAAAGCCTGCACCCAGATGTAAATAGAGTAACACGTACAAACCTGCATTTAAATTTTTTCCCTTCTACCCTGACCTGCTTGCTACATTCCTGTTGCCATGAAATACTTGTATGAAAATAAACTCATCTAGCCAAAAAAAAAAAAAGCCTCTTTATATGCTCTGAGCTCCCAGGTACATTTTTAGTCCCCACCCTTTTTTTTCAGGCATTCTTTCAGCAAATATTTATTATTATGTGAACCCACCTCCATGCCAGACACAGGGGATACCAGAGAGGACAGACGGGCAGAGACGTTGTAGTTCACACTCTAGGGTACAGTGATCTTCTCTTGTCTTCCATACTCACCTCCACCTGTCAAGGCAGGTGAATGGGGAGGACCCCACACAGGTGACTAGAGGGAAAGTGTGCTAATTTCTGATTTAGGGAACGCAGAGGAACAGGAGGACAAAGTGGAACATAAAAATGGAGATGCCCAGCAGTTAGATGTATGGCTCTGAAACTGAAGAAAGAAGTCCGGGCTTAAAATGAGATGTAGGAGGCATCAGCTCACATTTAAGCCATTTGGAAATTGTGGGGAAAGAGCCGTGTGCTCTTGTCGCTGTCAGAAATGGCCATTCTTTGGGAGGAAGGTTTGTCTCGCTTTCTGTACAAGGTGACGTGCTGAGCACTAAGTCAGGCTGATGATGGGTGTGGTCAGAAGAAGCACAGCTTGAGAAGATTCTTTAACCTGAAAGATCATGATCCAAATAAGACCCACAAAAGGAATAGGAAATGGCATTTTGAAGAAATAACCCACACAGGAAGGGAAAAACTTTAAAAAACTCTATCAATCATTACTTCATAGGGATGAGAGGATCTGCATCCAAGAAACAGATCAGGGCACTATTTAAAAATTTTTTTTTAATTTTATTTTTTTAAATGGAGGTACTGGGGATTGAATCCAGGACATTGTGCATGCTAAGCACACTATCACTGAGCTATACCCTCCCCACTCAGGGTGCTATTTAAGAAAGAAAAGAAAAGAAATATTGAGAGAACAAAAAAGAAAGTCAGTAGAAAGAAGAAAAATATGGGGAAATTTCTCAAAAAGTAAAGCAAAAGGACAAACAGATGGAAGCTAGGAGAGAAACCTAAGAAAATTAGAGCTCCAGGCAAGAAAATTCAGTACCAATATTAAGATCTCTGCCAAGAGAGACAGAAAACGCAAGGGAGGAAATCATCAAAAAAAATAATTTTTTTTATTCCCAAAAATGAAGGATACAGGTTTCCAAATTTAAAGAGTTTAGTACCCAGCACAATAGTTGAAAACACACATACCAGAGCACTGGAGACAAAGATCCCTAAAGGTTTCAGAGAGAGAAAGACAGGTCAAATGCAAAAGAATTCAGCAAACTTTCTAAGAAAGAAAGCATATAGAGGAGGTGCTCCACCAAAAATAAAGGATTAAGGTTAAGAAAGTCTTCCTATGTGGGATGTAAGAAACATGACATCCAACACAGGTGTACAGGGGAATTCAAGCCACTCCTCGACATATATCTGGAGGGAACTCTAATTTGAAAAGATATATGCACCCCAACATTCATAGCAGCACTATTTACAATAGCCAAGACACGGAAACAACCTAAATATCCATCAACAGATGACTGGATAAGGAAGCTATGGTATATTTACACAATGGAATACTGCTCAGCCATAAAAAATAATAAAATAATGCCATTTGCAGCAGCATCGATCAACCTGGAGAATGTCATTCTAAGTGAAGTGAGCCAGAAATAGAAAGAAAAATACCATATGATATCACTTACATGTGGAATCTGGAAAAAAAAAACAAACTTATTTACAAAACAAACAGACTCACAGACATAGAAAACAAACTTATGGTTACCAGGGGGAGAAAGGGGTGGGAAGGGATAAATTGGGAGTTTGAGGTTTGCAGATACTAACTACTATATATAAAATAGATAAACGAGTTTATTCTGTATAGCACAGGGAACTATATTCAATCTCTTATAGTAACTTATGATGAAAAAGAATATGAAAATGAACATATGTATGTTCATGTATGACTGAAGCATTATGCTGTATACCATAAATTGACACAACATTGTAAACTGACTATACTTCAATAAAAATATATATATTTAAAAAAAAGAATATCTGATATGTCTAAATATCTAGAGAGAAGATTTAGGAGACTGATGGAAAGTGTACATTATCCATTCAGCAAGTATTTACTGAGCATCTAGTATGTCATTGTCCTAGGTGCTAGGGAACAAAACAGCATACAAATACCAAAACCATTGCTTCAAAGATCTTATGACTAGTGGAAATTCTACTTCAGCTGAAGTTAACTAGTGATAAGTACGTTGAAAACAGGCAAATGTTTAAAAGAAACATTTACCCCACCCAGGAAGCAACTACATTCAACTCTTTGTTCTGATTCTTTCAGTATTTCTATATTTTTAAATTAACATGATTACACTGTCACTTCTGATTTTTCCTTTTTTTCTCCTTTGCATTATGTGTTGACTTCCCAGATGAAAGGTGAGGATTTTGCTCTTTTTGATCTTCTTTGTTCTTATCACACATATAGATCCTCCTCATTCCTCTAGCCTCCCAATAAATTATGTTGATTAGGTGAATATTCATGAACATTATTAACATTATTGTAATGACTATGTAAATAGTATTAATAGTCAAGTCCTGTAATAAATTGTGATTATCTTAATTTTTTTATACAAGTTTTTGTTTTCCTAGTCTTAAGTCTTGTAACACTTTTCCCTCACACTTTTCACCTAGCTAACTCTTATTTATCTTTCAAGTCTTAGTGTAAATGTCACATTTTCAGGAAATCCCTGAAGGATCCTTCCCCCTTTACCCACAACCTTCCCTCACTAGATGGAATGGTGCTGTTCATTCTTCTTTTTCTTGGCTGGCACCTATCGTGATTGTAAATGAATATTTATTTAGTAATAAGTCTTTCACCGACCTATACATTCCATGAAGGCAGGGACAGTAGCTCCCTTTTTCACCCCAGTATTTCCAATGCATTCAGTAGTTACTTGCAGACAGGGTTTCTTAACGCCCTCCTCAAAAAAACAGACTTGGGGTGGGGGCAAAAGTGTGATTACCAGTGGAGGAAAAAAATCTTGCCACAGACTTGCACCCTCATGGACCTTCTCCTGGCTTTTCAAATTTTCATAACTACTTATTAATAGTATCATAACATCTTACTGCCGGAAAATCAGAGGGTGAAATTACTCACATTATAAAGGAATTACATTTCAGGAAGATCACAGTGTCTCTAAAAGTAAAATCGGAGCAACTGTTTACAAATCACTAAATACAGAGGAAGAAACCAAAAGCTGAAGCGTTCCTAGCCACCGCTGAATTGGTATCCAGCTGCAATTTCATATAAAGCAAATCTGAAATTATTATGACTTAAAAGCAGATATGTTCATGACATACATTTACTTTGCACACTACTGGCCCTGAAGCTAAAATAATGGATTCCTCCACTCAATACCAGGGACTTGGCAGCCCTGTCTGCTAAGGAATGAATGAAAGAAGTGGTGATAATGCCCTGGATTTGAAACTGTTTTCTCAGCTCACTCAAACTCACAAAAGCCAGATGTATAACACAGTATGCCAATTACAGTCATCCCCTATCCTTTATCAGTTGGGGGAAAATTGGTTGTAGGTCCCTACGGATTTCTGAGGATGCTCAAGTTCCTTATATAAAACAGCCTAGTACAGTGGGCCCTCGGTATCCCGCCCTCTATACCTGCAGATTCTGCATCCGAGGATTCAACCAACCTTGATCCCTGGATACAGAAAGTGGAATATAATCAGTTCACGATGACAAATACAAGATACCTCCTTTTCCTCTAAGGAGGGCTTGAGGTCTGAGTTCAGTTCTTCAGCTTCCCACTTTCTAAGACTGTTCATTCTTGTTAATACTACCTATTTTCAGCTGATGAGACTGGGGTTTTCGCAGATATATTCCAGGCCTAGGGGAAAAGGGCTGACTGGAAACGTGCTGTTTCATTACAGAACTTGGATATTTTCCGAATTTCCTCATTCAGTATTTACTCTTGACTTGCTCCTTCATGTGTGGATGCCACGTCTTCATTCTGAGGGTGTCCTGACATGTTTTGCAGGAAACTCGCCAGAGCTTCTTGGCTGTTTCCAGCTCCTAGATAGACACAGGCCAGGGTATGTTTTCAGTTATGAGCTTGCCTCTCAATTAGGAACGAGTCCCTCTACAATGAGATGACAGCAAAGGGAGCTTGGGGGATCTTTCAAAGCCCCCCTTATCTAATGCACACCTCCCTCAGTGGGGTAAGACTTCATCCAGCTGAGGGAAAGTCACTACATAGGGTTTCAACCAGACACACACACAAATAAGAGAAAAGAAAACAAAAGAAAATAAAAGAAAAAAAACCCCAAGAGGAAGGAGGAGGTGACGGGCAGACACCAGCCTGCTTTACCCTCTGTGCCCAGAGATAACTTTGAGGTGTCTTTGGCCTTGTGCTTCTGGGTTGTTACGGCCTCTGACCTGTGCAAGGCCTCGCACTATGAATGAATAACCGAACTTCGGGAGTTTCCCCCTTCGAGCCTGCACAGAGGCACAAACAGCACACGCTGCTCTCGGCCTGCGAAGCAGGGATGCACGATCCCGGAGCCGCGCCTGCCTCTCCTTTCGCCTGTCTCCAAGATGGCGGCCGCGCCGCCGCCGCCGCGGCCCCGCCCCCCCACTGGCCCGCCCCTCCCCCCGCCGCGGTGCCGCGCAGCGCGCTCCCGCCGCCCCTCCCCGCGCGAGCTCCACCCAGGTCGCAGGCAGCGCGGTCGGCGGCGCCTATTTCCCGCCATTGTGCGAAGTGGAGGTTGGGGTCCCGCACGCGCCGCCTGCCCGTCGCCGGCAGCTCCTCGGCTGCCGCCGCCACAGCCGCGGTTCTCTGAGGCTCGGGGAGGCCGGGCGGCCCGTGCCGCGAGGCTCACCCTGCGTGGGAGGGTGCGGACGAGGAGCGGCCGAGCCCCAGCGGAGGAGCCGCGGCGCCGGACGCCGGGCCGCGCCGGCCCCGGCCCGTCGGCGAGATGCCCTGTGGAGAGGATTGGCTGAGCCACCCGCTGGGGATCGTGCAGGGCTTCTTCGGTGAGTGGCGGCGCCGGGGGCGGGCCGGGCGGGTTGCCGAGTTGACCGAGCCCCGGGCCCTGCCCTGCCGCGCGGCCCCACGCGGGGCCACCTCGAGGGCTCGCGCGGCCGAGACGGTCGGCCGGGCCTGCGCCGGCCGGCGCTGGACACCCCAGACCCCGGGCCGCGGCTTGCCGGGCCCGGCCGCAGGTGCCTCCCACCTGCCCGATTCGTGATTCGCGAGCGGCCAAGGTTACGCCGCGAGGAGCAGGCGGCTGGCCGTGATTGATGGCCTGGCGTCCCTTCGTGGCTGTGCTGGGGGCCCGAGCCCCGCGTGCGGCAAAACTCGGAGGGTCCCTGAATCTTCGGGAGGGCCCGCAGAGATGGGGTAAAGGAATAGCACTTTGCCTATGGGAAGCCTGCAGGATATTTCAAAACTTCCGGTGTGTCGGGGGAGTGCTCGCTCGCTCGCTTGCAGCAGAAGTTGGCTCTAACTCCTGTACTACACACATCCTCTCTTTTCGAGATAAGATTTAGTGGAATAGCTTTATTTTTCTTTCAGGATGCCTTTTAAAACATGCCTAGTCTCCATCTCCTCTTGTGCCAGAGCTAGCAAGAAATGTTAAACTACTCAAATGCGTTCCTTCATGGAGTGTTACAAACAAGCTTAGTAAATTTTAGTTGCAGTTATTATTAATGCCACTTTGCTGCTAGGGTACACTACGCAAAATTTAGGTTTGTTTGAGGTTAGCTGGGCATTTTGCGCCCCTCTCCATGTCTTTTGCATTTAGGAAGGGTGGAGGCAAACCCAGCCAGAAATCACTATGTTAGATCGTAGCACCTGACTTGTCAGGAGTTAAAGTTGTACAGTGGCTTTCGCTCACTTAAAACATCATGGATTAGTGAGAACGCCTATTAAGACGCTAAATAGTCCCCAGCAGCCAAAACCAGTGGCATAAAATGTATGTATTTCTTGTAGGAAAGACTCACTCACCGACTCTATTAATTTTTCCTTATAATTTGAACTAGTTTAGTTATCTGGTTTCTCAGGCTGAAACTAGAGGCAGCAAATTAGAAGGCTTGGGTAGGCATCCAGATTGTAGCCAGTCAACACTGACAACCTGATAAAGAAAAAATTATAAATTATATATTTTTTAAGAAATTAAAATCACTCTATATCCATGAAGGGTGCTTTTGAAGGGGCACATACCTCTACAGTAAATCCTAGTAATTGATATTCATAATGAATACTGGAACCCATAGTTGATTTTCAAAATAATGGCGCCAAAATGTGGAGTGAAGATTAAATTGCACAGTTGATTTAAGAAGGTACAGACACATAAATACTTTTTCAGGAAGAATCTTTCAAAAAGTAGTTTTGGTGCTTAAAGGGTGAAATTCCAGTATTAATTGTTAAAAAATTTGTTTATGAAAAGTACCTCTACCCTAATCTTGCTGGATAAATGAGATGATTTTATATTTGGTATTGATTTGAATGTATTTGTGTCAGATTTTGTCTCCTAAGTGTATAATCCTAAGGGACATGTCTCATCATAGTACAAAAAGGGTGTAATTTGGAAACAAAATACTAACTTTATAGTATTTTGTAGAGTTTGTGGATTGTTGTGGCAACCTGGACCTTGATGTGTTTTCCTCCAGAATATTTTATTCTCATACAGGTTGTGTCTTACAGAGAAGAAACTAATACTGTCTTATAGTCCTGATGTTTTTGTAGAAGCTGTACTGATGTGCAGTATATATTTTTGCTATATTTTCCTATCGCTGTGAATATATTGAATAGCTTTATAATAACAGCATTACAGGTATGTTTGTGTGAAAAGTGAGTGAGGTGTTACACTTGTAGACTCTTTTTGGTTTAGTAGATTGTTTTAAATCCATTTTCTCCCCAAATAGAGAAGTAATGCTCATCTGTTGTGGTCTTTGAGGACTTCTTGGTCCACCTCTGCCCAGCTCTCAGACCTCATCACTATATTCCTCTTCATATTGAACTTTCTTTCAGTTCTTTGATTTTGAACCTTGCCTCTGGGCCTTCTGCATAGGCTGTTTCCTTTGCCTGGTCCCCCTTTTCTATCCCACTTCCACTTTCCTGGCTAAATCTTACTCTTCCTTTGGGAACCTAAGTTAAGTACCTCCTGATCCATGTAATTATAGGATCCTGTGAGGCCTGAAAATTAGCTTGCAAAGCATGTCGTTGAAATTACTTGTTTCTTGGGCTCCTTGAGTTTATTTTAACCCTGGGAATTCAGACGTGCCCATTTTGTTCACCTAGAATACACCTGTACATCAGAAGTACTCTGTGAACATTTGTTGAGCAGAGGCAGTGGAAAGAAAGATTAATCAATCAGAAATGGTGTAAATTGTGGTGATTACTGTGACCACAAATCAAAACTAAGGACAGTCCTGGTCGACTTTATGTTGGTTCAGAGAATGTGATCATACTAGGTATGAGTTACTTTTCATATGCAAATCCTAATTCTTTCTTCTTGGTTCAGATAAGAAACTTTGAAATTCTGTTAGTGGCCAATCATAACTGTATGCATCATAGTTTATCTTTGTGAACCAATCTATGTTTTGAATTTGTATCTGCCACATTGCAATTGCTCATATGTAGATTTTTTTCCTATAAGCCTTCATAAAATGCCTTTAATGTTTCTGTTCCAGTTTCTAAAAGATTTTATATACAGAATATTGAGGTCCAAAGGCTTAAGATTTAGGAATACTTTATTGGGCTCTATTATGTGCATAACACCAATGGCTCAGTCCCCACAGTGATTAAGTTAGTGACCCATATCAGATTGTTTCCCTTAAACAAAAGCAGGAAACTTAAGTAAGAAAAAACGTGTGTGTACTTCTTTATCTTTTAATCATTTTTTATTTTAAAAAAGGAAATCTTCACTTGAGTTAATTAATAACTTGAATTAATAACTGCTGCTAATTTCAGAAGAAGTAGGATGCTTATCAACTGTGATTTATTTGTTTTCTCTTCAGGTTGTTGGTTGGCTCGAGATCATTAATTTTGGGTATATTCAAGGCACTTTAGTCATTTCCAATAGAACTAGACTAGCTCATGAAAAAAAGAGCAGTGGTGTGTGGAGGGGGGCAGAGAGTAGTAGTTTTTTTTTTTTTTTTCACTAACATTTTAGAGAATTTAAAGCAATAATAAAATCAACTAAAAGTTTGTCTGCTTTTTTATTGTCACCATGATTCTAAACAGACAGTTCACCACCTTTTGTCTGTATCCACTTTGGATCTCTCCTACCACCCTTGTTAGGCCACTGAAAAAAAGGAATTTGTTATAAAGCTATAGAACCCAAAGGCAGGGAGGGTGGCCTGGTATCGAAAGAGACTACTGAGTGCATTCAGGAGTTGGAAAGCTAGTGGGAATCCAACCAAGCACCTTTTCTCAGTTTTTCTCCCTTTAGGCTGTATTCATCTCTGCACACAAACTTCTGTCTTTCTCTGCTCCACAGCTCCCGGTTTCACTTGTCAGTTGCAACTCACTTGAGCTAGCATCTTTATCTTATTCCCAAATTCCAGGGTTAGAGAATCTGACTGGCCCAGCATGAAGTCAGGGGTCCACCTCTGGAGCACCTCTGGACCTGTCAACTATGCCCAGGGCACAGAGTTATATAGGATAGTCGTAACTATTGAGGCCCACAGCTCAACAGTGAGGGGAGTTCTCAGAGAAGAAGAATGGATTGGGCAGCTGGGGCAAAAGACGTGAATATATATATAGCTATACTTATATATATATGTATGATTTTAAAATTATTGAATAAAAACTTGCACATGGTTAAAAAATAGCATGATGTTATTAAAAATGAAGAGTAAAAATATGCTGCTTTTATTCCACTGAGGTTACCACTTTTTACTATTTCTGATTATGGTTTTTTTTATTGAGATAGAACATAAAATTCATTTTAAAATGTAAAGTGCAGTTGTTTTTAGTATGTTCACTGTGGTGTGCAACCATCACCACTATCATTTCCATCATTTCATCAAAAAGAAGCCCCATATCTGTTAGCAGTCACTTCCAATTGCCCCCTCCTCCATTCTCTTGCAACCACTGATTTACTTCTGTCTATGGTTTACCAAGTCTGGACATTTCATATAAGTGGAATCATACAACATTAAGACCTTTTGTGTCTGGCTTCTTTAACTTAACATATTATCAAGATTCATTCATATTGTAGCACACAGCAGTACTGCATTCCTTTTTATGATGGAAAATAATATTCTATTGTATGGGTATACCATATTTTGTTTATCCATTTATCACTTGTTGGCTGCTGTGAATAATGCTGTTATAAACATTCATGTGCAAGTTTTTATGAGAACATGTTTTCAATTCTCTTGGGAGTATGCCTCAGAGTGGGATTGCTAGGCCTTATGGTCATTTTATGTTGGAACTGCTTTCAAACGTGTTTGTACCATTTTACATTTCCACCAGCAGTGAATGAGGGTTTCAGTTTCTTCAGTCCACTTCAACACTTGTTATGATCTGTTTTATTGGTTATAGCCATCCTACTGGGAGTGAAGTGATATCTCATTGTGGTTTCAATTTGCATTTCCCAGTAACTGATAATAATAATATGTTTTCATATGCATATTGGCCATTTGTATATCTTATTTGGAGAAATGTCTTCAGATTATTTGCAGATTTTTTAATTTGAGTTTTGTCTTTTTATTGTTGAGTTATCAAGTTCTTTACATATTCTGCATACTAGATCATTATCAGATACATGATTCATAAATATTTTCTCCCATACTATAAATTGTCTTTTCACTTTCTTGATAGTGTCTTCTGGTACAAATTTTTAATTTTGATGAAGTCCACTTTATCTGTTTTCCTTTAATTGCTTATGCTTTTGGTGCCATATTTGAGAAGCTTTTGTCTGATGCAAGATCACAAAGATTTACACCTGTATTCCTTCTAAGAATTTTATAGTTTTATCTCCTTTAAGTCTTCGATCCATTTTGAGTTAATTTTTGTGTGTGGTATGAGGTATGGATCCAAGTTTATTCTTTTGCATGTGGATATCTAGTTCTCCCAGCATCATTTGTGTGTGTGTGTGTTTTAAGATTTACCAGTTTATTTTTAAGAATATCATAAAACATACAAATGAACAGCCAAGTGAAGGAGGTACATAGGGCAAGGTCTGGAAGGGTCCCTTGTGGAAGAGCTTCTGTCTCCGTGAAACTTGGATGTGCTAGCCTTTCAGCATGTGGTTGTGTTTACCAGTCTGGAAGCTCCCTAGCACTGTTTGTTGAAAAGACTATTCTTTCCTGGCAACTTTGTTTAAAAAAAAAAAAGAAAAGAAAACAGATACACACACACACATACCAGATGACCATAGATGGATAGCTTTATTTCTGAACTCTCAATTCCATTCCATTGATCTATGTATTTATCCTTCTGCCAGTACTATGTTGTTTTGATTACTGTAGGTTTGTAGTAAGTTTTGAAATGAAGTGTGACTCCGCCAACTTTGGCTTTTTTTTTTTTTTTTAAAGATTATTTTGGCTCTTCAGAATCCCTTGTATTCCCATATGAGTTTAGAATAAGCCTGTTTATTGCTGCAAAAAAGGCAGTTGGCATTTTGATAGGGGTTGCATTGAATCTGCAGTGTATTTACTTCTTTTGATAATAGAGAATAGTAAAGATTACAGCTTCTGGAGCCAGACTGTTTCTTAACTACAGGGCCAAACTCAGGGTATGTAGCTCTTCAAGTGGATCATTTTTTAATGTCTCCCATCTTTATGCTACAGAATTCTTTTCAGTAATAATCATGAAATGAAGCTATACGCAATGTTCAAAGTAATTACATATTTCAAAATAGATCTAGACATTGCTTCTGTCAACTCCACCACCACCGTGCCCATTTTAGAATTTCTTGTTGTTCAGTTCTACTATGTTGATGTTGTTTCATGTTGATATGGGTATCACTCTTCAGATTTGAATACTTTTGTGTTAATCATATCATTAATGAATTCTTTGTATTAAGAATAACTTGCTAAGTTTTTGCAGGACAAAATGTCTCAATTACTTACTCAGTAGTATTTATACCTATCTAGTAGTTTGAATTTGTCCTTTTAGTTATAGTTTGAGATAATAATATTTTATATAAACAATTGCCTGTTAACTAATAAATGAGTTTTAGTAAAACTGAAACATCTACAAAAGATACATATTAGCTACCAAATCTTTCCAGTGATGTTACTAACATCTTTTTGATTTATTTTTAGTTTTTAAAAAATAGCAGTTTAAGAAGAATACATTTCAATATTGAAGATATGATTCAAATTCAGCAACACTTTCATGAGCAAAATTTGCAACTACTACACCTCTCACTTCACACTGTTTCACTGTTTTGAATATTAAACACAAATAAAGACTCCAGTAAGTTGTCCCATAGAAGATAGAATTGAAATAACTCAAGTTCTCCTTCCTCTTTACAGTCATTGTGTTGTTTACTTAAAATCTTTTGTATACATGTCAGACCTTAGAGTTCCATGGGACTTGGGGCATACTTAACTGTGCTTTAACCAAGTTTGGACTGTTCTGTACCATTTAGAAATTTACTGTCCAAACAAGTGCATGTAGCTGAGTCTGTTGGGAGCCAAGTATGTAACTAGGGATTCTTCAAATTCACTTCTGTGTAGAATGTTATGTTTATTAAAGGGTAAGTAGTAAAAATGTGCTAATTTGATATTTCCACATATCTTATTAAAACTTAGCAGTAACCACAATTGTTTAGGATTTATACCAACAAAAGATTTTCCAAGGAAGAATATTTTATCGCTGATGTTGTTTAGAATTGCTATTGCATGGTAGAAGCAGAATTTTAGTTGGTTTTTTTTTTTTTTTTAAATTTTCTGTGGGAAATGTATCTCCTATTGCTAGCATCTAGGGCACACCACTCCGACCACTTCTTTAGTAGGTCGCTGCTTGGCCCCTCTTAACTTCCTAACTTTGAGTAACTTTTTTACTTCAGTTTTATCATCTGTAAAGTGGGGATGAAAAGAGAATCCATTTCATAGGCCTGTTGTAAGGCCTATGAGATACTGCATATAAAGTGCTTAGAATAGTGCCTGGCGCAGTCTTAAGAGTTCATTAAACATTAGCTACTGTACTTCAGTAAAATTTACAGTTTACAACCATTATTCTAATCAACATATATTTTACCTTCATTTGAGTCTCTGTGTGTGCTTTCCCCTCATCCTGGTTTTTGAAGACCTCTCAGAGCCCTTTTAGATTCACAGCAAAATTGAGTAGCAGATGTAGAGATTTCCCAAATACCCCCTGTCCTCACACTTACGTAGCCTCCCCCATTATCAACTTCCCCCACCAGGGTGGTACATTCATTAGAATTGTTGAACCTACACTGACACATCATGATCACTCAAAGTCCATAGTTTACATTAGGGATCATTCTTGGTGGTGTACGTTCTGTGGCTTTGGACAAATGCATAATAACATGTATTCATCATCATAGTATCACACAGGATAGTTTCGCTGCCCTAAGATCCTCTGTGCTCTGCCTATTCATCCCCTTCTCCTCGCTAACCCCTGATAACCACTGATCTCTTTTTACTGTCTCCATAGCTTTACCTTTTCCAGAATGTCATATAGTTGGAATCATACAGTATGTAGACTTTTCAGATTGGATCCTTTCACTTGTAATATGTGTTTGTTTCCTCCATGTCTTTTCCTGGCTTGACACTGCATTTCTTTTCAGTTCTGTGTTCCATTGTCTAGGTATACCACAGTTTACTTATCCAGTCACCTACTAAAGGACATCTTGGTTGCTTCTAAGTTTTGGTAGTTACAAATAAAAACTGCTAAGGGGAGGGGATAGCTCAGTGGTAGAGTATGTGCTTAGCATGCACAAGGTCCTGGGTTCAATCCCCAGTACCTCCATTAAAAATAAATAAGAAAATACTGATTGCCCCCCCCAAATTAAAAAAAAACTGCTATAAACATCCATATACAGGGTTTTTTGTATATGTAAATTTTCAACTCCTTTGGGTAAGTACCAAGGAGTGTGGTTGGTAAGGTTAAGAGTATGTTTAGCTTTGTATGAAACTGCCAAACTGTCTTCCAGAATGGTTGTACTATTTTGCATTCCCCCCAGCAGTGAATGAGAGTTCCTGTTGTTCCACATCCTGTCTAGCATTTGATGTTATTAGTGTTCTGGATTTTGAAGTGTAGAGGTTCTAGATTTTGGAATATAGAGGTATCTCATTGTTGTTTTAATTTGTATTACCCTAATGGTATGTAATGTGGAGCAGCTTTTCATTTAGTTATTTGCCACCTGTATGTATTTGGTGAGGTGTCTGTTCAGGTCTTTGGCCTATTTTTCAATTGGGTGTTCATTTTCTTATTGAGTTTAAGGATTCTTTGTCCTCCAACTTTGTTCTTCTTCAATGTTGTGTTGGCTATTCTGGGTCTCTTGCCTCTTGATATAAACTTTAGATTCAGTTTGTCAATATGCACAAAATAACTTGTTGGGATTTGATTGGGATTGTGTTTAATCTATAGATCAAGTTGGGAAGAACCAGCATCTTGATAATACTGAGTCTTTCTATCCATGAACATGGAATTTCCATTTACTTAATTCTTCTTTTATTTCTTTCAAGTTTTGTATCTTGTACATATTTTGTTAGATTTATACCCAAGAACTTCATTTTGGGGGATGCTACTATAAATGATACTGTGTTTTTTATTTCAAATTCTCCTTGTGTATTGGTAGTTCATAGGAAAGTGATTGACTTTTATATATTAACCTTGCATCCTGCAGCCTTGCTCTAACAGCTTAGTAGTGCCAGGAAGATTTCTTTGTTGATTCTTTTGGATTTTCTACATAGAAAATCTTGTCTTCTGCAAGCAAAGACAGTTTTTTATTTTTTATTCTATCAGTATACTTCTTATTTCCTTTGCTTGTCTTATTGCATTAGCTAGGACTCCAGTACCATGTTGAAAAGGAGTGATGAGAGGAGGCATCCTTACCTTGTTCCTAATTTTAGTGGTTTCTCCTAATTTTAGTGGAAAGCTTTGGGTTTCTCACTTACATTATTTTTAATTCTTCTGTTGCTTTCCTTTTAGATTTAAAGGCATATTCTTTTTTTCTCCATCAATTTTAGATACTAATTCAGGTCTTTCACTGAGGAAATTAGTGTCTCTATTCTGCCCTCCATTGCTTCTACCCAATTTGTGCCATTCATTATATATTACCAAAGTTTATAATATTTATATTCTGTATGTAACTATAATTTGTGTTTCATCTGATCATGTTGTAAAGGTTAAAAATCAGTGACTAAACAAACTAGTGAATATAACAAAAAAGAAACATACAGATATGGAGAGCAAACTAGTGGTTACCAGTGGGAAGAGGGAGGTAGGGAGGGACAAGATAGGGCTATGAGACTAAGAGGTGGAAACTATTGTGTATAAAAAAAAATCTAAAGGATATTTTGTACAGCACAGGGAACATAGCCAATATTTTATGATAGTTATAAATGGAGTAAAAGCTTTAAAAATTGTGAATGACTGTGTTGTGCATTGAAACTTACATAATATTGTACATCAACAATACCTCAATTTAAAAAATTAGTGAATAACATTTGTGAGTTATGATTGTATAGTTGTTTTCCCTGTAAGATCTACTAGGGTGTTTGTACCAGTGGGAAAGAAAGTATAATCTTGTCATTAAATTATTTTGCTTTAAGGATAGTCTTTTAAGAATCAAGGTCAAATCATTTCTCTTATACTTCAAAGTTTAATATCAAACCATAATTTATAATTTTTCATCATGAAATAGGCCTTAGACATCATCAAGTGCTTGGTTCTGTATCCCCTGAGAAGGTCATTTTTTTTTCTTTTACTCTTTTAGTGTGGTATATTATGCTAATAGATTTTTCTAATAATAAACTATTATTGCATTATTGGGATAAGTGCTACTCAAACGTGATTTTTTAAAAATATTCTATTGGATTCAGTTAATAGTTTATATAGGAGTTTTGCTTCTTTATCTTCTGTGAAATTGTCCTGAAACTGCAAAATTTTCTGGACATGGGCCTTCATGGGTTCGGGAGGAAGGATTAGCTACTGTTTCTTTTGTTTCTCTTACATGGATTTTGAACGTACAATGTTTTTTGACCAAATTGTTAAAAAAATAAGAATTCAGTCTTCTTATTTTGTGCCAGTTTTGGCAATTTATATTTTCTCAGAAATTTATGCATTTTATCTGAATTTTTTCAAATTATTCATAGTTCGTGATAATTTTACATAGCTTTAAGTATTTCTTTTATCTATAGCATTTCTCTTTTAAAAATTTTATTTTTCCTATTACCTACAATTGCTTTTTCCTTTTAGTTTTGTGTCTTGTTTCTTTCTCTTCTCTTGTTTTTATTTATTTGTAAATTTTATTGTTTCTTTGTATCCTTTTTGTTTTTCTCCTGTACAGTCTTGCTAGAAAATTTGTCTGTCTTAATATAATTCTTTCTAAACACCACTTTAGTATCCCACAAATATTAACCTGTACAGCTTTCTTTGTCATCTATCTGCGAGTATTTCATAATTATCACTCCAAATTCCTCTCTAAACTAAGAACTAATTAATAGTACGGGTCTGCTTGGTTTTTCTTAAGTCGTCACAGAGACAAGGATGCTGTTGTTTTAAACTTTCCTTTGTTACTGAGTTCTTATCTTGTCACGTTTTGGTCAGAGAATGTATTGTACATTTGATATCTATTGAGATTTCCTTTGTGGCTAGTGCATAGAACTTTTTGTGAATATCACATGTACCAAAAATTATATGTTTGGGTATTTATATATATTAACAGAGAACTTATTATCTTATTCGTATTTGCTGTATTTTTGTGTTTTGTGTTTAATTTGTTTCTGAGAGGGCTGTGGAAAGGTCTCTGATTGCTGTTTGATTATTTTTTTCCTCTTTAGTTCTGAAAGTTGTTGCTTTATGTATTTTTAAGGTTATATTGTTAGGTGCCTATGTATCTTATTTTCTTAAGCAATAGTATGTTAAAATTTAACTTACTTATGTTTGCTTGTATTATTGCATTACTTTTCCTGTTGAACAGAAATTTGACATTTTCACTAAGTTTCTTCAACATTTTATTCATAACACTTATTTACTCAAAACTGTTGTCTTTTTGTGAATGTTCTTCAATGAGCCGACTGAATCATTCCTCTAATTTGTGCAGTTGATTTTTAGGTTTGTTCCTTAGTTTTCATACTGGCGTTTTTTGTTTTTTTGTTTTTTTTTTCCCTGTTGCATTCATGAGTTAATCCTGCTGTTTCTTGGGTCCTGTGTCTTTGTCTTTATTGAATTCATCTTTTTAAATTTTAAATCATTTTAAGAAAGGTTGTGTGAGAAGCGAACAAGAGGCACGTTGCATAATGATAAGGCAGTCAATTCACCAGGAAGATGTAAATGTAAGTGCACCCAACAACAGAGTTTCAAAATACAAGCAAAAACTGACAAAACTGAAAGGAGAAATAGACAAGTCTGCAATTATAGTTGGAGACGTAACTATTCCTCTGAGTACTGCAGCAGAACTAGTGGGCAGAAAATCAACAAGGATATAGAACCATACAACACCATGAGTGAAGTAGATTGAGTTGACATTTGTAGAACACTATGCTTAACAACAGTACAATACACATTCTTTTCAAGTGCACGTGAAATAGTCACCAAGGTAAACCATGTCCTGCATCATAAAACAAATATTTAACAAACCTGAAAGAACTGTAATCATCAAAGTATATTCTTTGACCATAATGAAATTAGAAGTCAGTAACAGGTAACAAGAAATTCAAACTTGTGGAAATAACACTTCTGAACAATCTGTGGATCAAAAATAAGTCACAAGGGAAATTTTAAAATATTTTGAACTAAATGAAAATGAAAATACAGCATATCAAAATTTGTGTGATAAGCCAAAGATGTGCTAAGAGGCTTTAGGGCATTTACTAGAAGAGAAGAAAGGTCTCAAATCAATAATTTAAGCTTCTTCCTTATGAAATGAAATGAAGAGCAAAATAAACCCAAATCACACAGAACAAAGGAAATAATAAAGACCAAGCCAGAAATGAATGAAATTGGAAACAGAAGAAAAAGGAAATCAAACCCAGAGTTTGTTGGATTTTGTTTTGTTTTGTTTTTTTACTGAAAAAGACCTTTACAGTTCATAAGCATCTAGCCAGACTGGCAAAGAAAAAAAAAGAAGACAAAGATTATTGATATCAGGAATGAAAGGGGAGATACTATTAGAGGCATGTAAAAGAATAATACAGTCTTGAAAAGAATAATGCAAATAGTTCTATGGAAGTAAATTCAACAACCTGGATGAAATGGACCACTTCCTTAAAAAACATTCTATTCATTTCCTGTTTCTGCTATAACAAATTATCACAGGTTTAGTAGCTTGAAACAACATGAATTTATTATTTTAGAGTTCTGGGGTCCAGAAGTCTGATGTGGGTCTCACTGGGATAAAATCAGGTGTCTGCAAAACTGCATTCCTTTCTGGAAGCTCTATGGGAGAATCTGTTTCCTTGTCTTTTTCCAGCTCCTAGAGTTTGCCAATATTTGTTGGGTTGTGGTCCCCTTCTATCTTCAAAGCCAGCAACAGCAGGTCAAGTTCTTACATCTCACTGAGACTTCCTCTTCTGCCTCCTACCACATTTGAGAACCCTTGTGATTACCTCGGACCCACTCATATATTCTCTCTGTTTTAAGGTCAGCTGGTTATCAGTTTTAATTCCATCTTCCACCTAAATTCCCTTTTACCATCTAAAGTAATATATTCACCAGTTCTGGGATTTAGGATGTGGACATCTTTGGGGGGCCATTATTCTGCCCACCACAACCACATACTATCTAAACTCACTCAAGATAAAAAGGATTTCCCTTCCCTCAGGTCCACCCTCCCTCAGGGATCCTCCCTTCAGTGTCCCCCCAGAGCCTCTGTTTTACTTTTGCCTCTGTGAATTTGCTTATTCTAGGTACCTTATATAGGTAGATACAACATTTTTCCTTTTTTGTATTATTTCACTTTAGCATAATGTTTTTAAGATTCATTCCTGTCGCCCTAATTGTCTTTTGACAAATGTACAAAAGCCAATTCAGTGGACAAAGAATATTCTTTTCAACAAAGATGTTGAAACAATTAGATATTTATATGCAGAAATATTAATCGCAACCTAAATCTCATACTTTATAAAAAATCAAAATGGGTCATAGATAAACAAGATTATACTGTATAGCACAGGGAAATATATACAAGATCTTGTGGTAGCTCACAGTGAAAAAGAATGCAGCAATGAATATATGTATGTTCATGTATAACTGAAAAATTGTGCTCTACACTGGAAATTGACACAACATTGTAAACTGACTATAACTCAGTAAGAAAAACAAAAGGGTCATAGAGCTAAGTAGAAACCCTAAAACATAGAACTTTTAGAAGTAAACCCAAGATTTGGCAGTGGGTTCTTAGACATAATTCCCAAGATACTACATAAAATGAAAGTTTGATAAATTGGGCTCCATCAAAATTAAAAACTTTTGTTCTGCAAGACATTATTAGGCAAAAGTAAGGACAAGCTATAGGTTGAGAGAATATGTTTGAAAATCATAGGTCAAATAAATGAGTTGTAGCTAGAATATATAAAGAAAATGCAATAGTAATTAACCCAATTTAAAAAGGAGCAAAAGATTTAAGTAGCTCTAAATGGACACTTCATCAGAGAGGATATAAGGATGGCAGATAACCCCGTGAAAAGAGTTCAGTATCGCTAGTCACTAGGGAAATGCAAATTTAAACTGTGGTGGGATATCACAACTATTAGAATAGCTAAGAGTTTTTTTTTTTAATGACAATAACAAGTACTGGAAAGAATGCAGACAGCTGGATCTTATGCATTGCTGATAAGAATGCAAAATGATATAGCAACTCTGGGAAGCAGGAGAAATCTTAAAGTTAATGATGTATTTACCATACATGTATACTCAACTGTTCCATTAGGTTGTTACCCTAGAGAAATGAGAGCTTATGTTCACACAAAAACTTGTATACAAATGCTTATAATTTTTTTATAGTTATCAAAACCTGGAGACAGTCTAAATGTCCTTCAGCAGGTGAATGGAGAAACAAATTGTGGTTCAGCTAAACAGTGGAATATTACTCAGCAATAAAAAGAAATGAGCTATTAATACATTAATATGTTGGGGATTCCAAGACCACCCCTATGTTTGGAGATTCACTAAAATGACATATATGACTCAGTATGTAGTTGTACTCCTGGCTAAGATTTATTATAGCAGCATGGTAAAGATATACAGCCAGATCCTAAGCGGGAGAAGACACAGATGGAGTCTATAAGAATCTGTATATAGGTTTCCTTATGCTGTCTCCCATGGAAAAGTTAATAGATTGGAAGACTTGATATTGTTAAGATGTAAATTCTCCTCAAATCTGTATTCAATATAACCCTAATTGAAATTTTAGAAGACTACATAGAAGTTGATAAGTTGTTCCTCAAAATTATATAGAAATGTTGAGGATCTAGAATAATCAGACAAACTTGAAAAACAAAATTGGAGAACATTACCTGATTTTAAGACTTACTATCAAGCTATAGTGATTAAGACGACTTGGTATTGGGTATTGTAGGGCGAGTATTTTCTCCTCATCTGTAGCTTTCTTTTTGACATTCTTAATGGTGTCTAGGAGTTGAGTTTCACATTAGTGCCAAGGCAGTTTACTGCTAGAAAGGCTTTTAATTAATGCTGTGACAAATGGATATCTTTTTGGAAGAAATGAGCCTTGACCCGTACATCATGCTATAAACAAAAACATTAACCTGATATGGATTATAGACTTAAATGTGAAAAGTAAAAAATAGGAGAATATCTTCATGAACTTGGGGTCAGTAGCCATAAAAGAGAAAAAAATGGAAAAATTGGACTTCATCAAAATTGAAAATTTATCAAAAGATACCATTAAGGTGGGGGTGGTATAGCTCAGTGGTAGAGTGCATGCTTAACTTGCAAGAGGTCCTGGGTTCAATTCCCAGCACCTCCATCAAAAGAAAAAAAAAAGACATCGTAAAGAATGTTAAAAAGAAAACTAGATTAGGAGAAAATACTTGCCCTACTACATATGTCTGACAAAAGACTTGCATCCAGAATACCCCAAATTTGTACAAATCATGGAGGCCACAACAGTCATTTTTTAATGGAAAAAATTGTGAGCAGGCGCTTTACAAAAGGATTTATTGCGACGGTCAATAAACACATGGAAAGGTGTACATCACTAGTCATCAGGGAAATGCATATTAAAACCACAGTGAAGTACCACTGCATACCCAGCACAGTGACTCGCAGTGATTAAAAAGATGGACAAGTGTTGGTGGAGGAGAACACCTAGATCCCTCATACACTGATGGTGAAAGTGTAAAAGCGTGTATGGTTTTTTGTTCCTTAGTTCCCTGACCGCTTGAACGAGGGCAGGATTGAGTGTAGTGGTGCTCACATTCAGAAGGCCAGGGATTCATGGGAAGTATGGTAGAGTGATATGTGTATGCTCAGCAGGACTCTTGGTTGCATATGGCCCAACTCGATTCTATTTAAACCAAAGAAGATGAATATGTTGTCTCAGGTAACAGTTCCTGAGTGTGTTAATGTCAGGCTCAATTACAGCCAAGTGCTTCAGACTGTCTACAGAAATCAGTCTCTCTGCACTTTCCTCTGGGATGGCTTAGTCTTCAGTCAGACCTTGGTCACAGTGGCCGCCTGCAGCTTCAGGATTATAACCTATGATGTCAAACACAGTTCCTAAACCTTATTCTCAGGATTGTCCTTGGTTGATGAACCCTTAAACCAATCATCAGAACCACTGTGAGGCCTAGGTCAGGTCCACCCTTGGACTAAGAGTGAGTGTGCAGTGGTTCCTCCCCTAAAAAGAGGCACTTGCGTCACTGGAAAAAGAGGACATGGATGCTTGTTTTGCAGAACAACCTATTTTCTCTACATTGTACTTACTTAATTTTACTTCTCTAACTCCAGTAGCTATGTCCCAGGCCCTTGCTGGGGCCTGAGAATGTAAAGGTTAGTTATCTGTGAATAGAGAGCGAGTCTGTAGCCTGGCACTGAAAACTCCCTGTGATTTGTGTGGCCTCATCTTCCTTTTGCTCATTGGCTTTATTCTCTCCCAGGCACTTAGTGCTCCATGTACTTGAATTTCTGTAGTGTCCATCCTTTTCCTCGGTTTACCTTTGCTGTTTCTTCCCTCAGAGTGCCCTGCATCTGGAATATGCCCATTCCTTATACCTCAACATGTTTCATTTCTACCCCTCTTTCCAGGCCTGGATCAAACACTTTCGGAAGCTGCCTCTGAGATTTCTTTGACCTGCATTAGTTTCTCCTCTTTGCTTTTGCCTCTTGTCTTATCCATAGCTTATCTTAGCTCTAAGTATCCTGATAGCACCTGGTGGAGTGCTGGATGTGCAGTGGAATTAATTAATAATGGACAGTTATTGTACTCTTGTTAATTTTGGAATTATCTATTAGAGTCCTTTTAATTGTCCAGCAGTACTAGGTATTTGTAAGCTGGCTTTATGTAAAAATATTTTGTATACATGTAAGTTATTGAGAAGTAACATAGCTTCCCAACCACTCTTTGATGTAGCTTCATCCCCTGTGATGTGGCAGTTCAAGTTTCTTACACAGATACAGTCAGAATAGTAGTGTTGGTGTGGCAATCGTGGCTGCATCTAAGTCTTTCTTTAAATGTCTGTTTTGACTAGAAGCAAAAATACCCATTCTGTCCCCCCCGCCCCAGTTCAATAATTTTTAGTGGTGTGTATCTAGTAGAGCTGTGGTCCTGACTTCCGTGTGCTTCAGAATCACCTAGAGGGTATTTTAAAACACGAATTGCTAGGCCTCACTTCCAGAGTTTCTGTCAGTAGATCTGGAATGGGCTGAAGAATTTGCCTTTTTAACAGCTACTCAGGTGGTGCTGATGCTGCTGGTCTGGGACCCACGCTTTGAGAACCAGTTTACTAGTAGAGTTAACTGACCCTTATTGCACATCAGAATCACTGAAGTAGTTTTCCCCTCCGTGAGTGTTTTTTAAGAACTGGCCTTTGCTCAGTTAAGTAAAAGCATTTGGAATCTCTGCTAAAGCATGGTATGAGCTGGATTTTGTGAATATTTTTGACTGAATCAACTCCATAACAAATATAGACAAAATTCCTTTACTCCACATCTCCATAGCCCCTGTGTGATGAATATGGTACCTGTGTGATAGGGGAAGTATTGGCCAGGCTATGGTTAAGTGGGGCTAGTTCACGAAATCATGTTTTCCTTTTTCTGTTGATAATTCACTCTTTGGTCTTGGCCAATTCCCATAATTCTTCAAAATCTTGGTTTTCTTGTTGTTAACGTGACGTTAGAAACACCTTTCTCTCATTTTGCAATCATCACTGCAGGAGGCATAAATGGATGCTAAATCTTGTGGTCAGGACAAGTTTCATGAACATTATTTGCATCGTCTTGAGGTATCTCCTGTAGATTGCTCATTAGTTGTAAAAGTGGAAAAGTAACTACAATGGAGAAACTATCACTTTGGGTGATGAAAATGAACATCATTAGTGAGGAGAAGATGGACATCTGGTCTCTAGATGATGCATTTACAAGAACACAGCATCACTTACGTAGCACTGTGACTGGTAACACGTAACTGCAGTCTAATAATAAGGAAACATCAGACAGACCCAAAGTGAGGAGCATTCTGGTTTCTTACAAAGGGTTTACGTTCTTCAGTATCAATGTCATAAAAGAGAAAGATTGAGGAGCTGTTCCAAAATAAAGGAGTTTTTTTTTTTTAAAGATAGCTAAAAGGAGTATGTGATCCTAGACTGGGTCCTGTACTGAAGGGGAAAAAGTACAATACAGGATAGTGTTGGGTCAAATAACAAGTTGGAATATAGATGGTAGATTAGATAAAACATACTGTATCAATTTTAAATTTCCTGAGATTGACAACAGGTACTGTGGTTATATAAAATAATCACCCTACTCTTAGGAAGCACATTAAATTGTTTAAAGGTAAAAATAAATGATGTGTGTAACTTAAGTGAGTTAAGGGTGAGAGAGAGAGCAGATGATAAAGCAAATGGAGCAGCCTGTAGGTACCTTGTACTTTTCATGCAACTTTTTTGAAGGTTTGAAATTATCCCCCCCCCCAAAAAAAACCCACCTCTGCTCTACATTTCAGCATAGTTGTAAAGATTTTAAAAATCTATATAAAAATGTTTTCAAAGAGCAGTGTGCTTTTCAAATGATGGTTCCTGATGCTGCTTTGCCAAGGAAGCCTCATCTCATTCTGTGTGTGTTCTCAGGAGGTGGTTAGCTCCTGAGGGCCCGCCAGTGGTCAGCCTCGCCCTGATTGTCCTGACAACCTCACAACAGGGCAGCTTCTGGAGTGTCTTGCCCAGTGCTTCCGATAAGGCACACTAAACAAATGTGTGACTCACCTGAACATAGTCTATTACTATATATTGTCCCTTCAGCTTTGAAAAGTATATTTTTCTTCCAGCTCAAAATGGAGTTAATCCTGACTGGGAGAAGAAAGTAATTGAATATTTTAAGGAAAAGCTGAAGGAAAATAATGCTCCTAAATGGGTAAGTTTATTGCTGTTGTGGTAGGGCGGGGGTGGGGGTGCGGGGCAAAGGTGGGCAAACTTCCAGTTTCTCTCAGTAGTGATCTACATATAATTTAACAATATATAAATTACTGTGGATGGCCCTCTTTAAGTGCATATGTATTAAAAGATTTTGGTCTCTTTTGCAACTTAAACTTAAATTCAAGCAATTAAATCCTTCTATATTGGCACCTCTAGGTGGCAGTAATTGACCATGATATTTCAAAAGACAGAAAAAAGTAGGTAGTTATGAGAGCTTTCATTATCTTTTGTTTTATTATCTTCATTTTAAAAGAACTGGCATGCGTGAGTTTTAAGAGCTCAACAAAGCAAGTGCCTTTCTGCTAACTGGAAAGTGTTCTGAAGGAAAAGCATCCTTTTCATTATAGTCAAATGTCGTCATACAAACTTGCAAGATCTTACAAGTGCTTTTGTCCACCAATTGTGTTATGTTGACCGTTGAGATCAATTGACTCCCTGATAGGGCTTGATTTTTTTGTTTGTGGGGATTGTAATTTGAATTTAGATAGATGGATGGATAGATAGGCTATGTATATGTGCTTAATGTTTTGTAGACAGAATATTTTGACTTGACTGATTGTTTTTCTTTAAGGTACCATCATTGAATGAAGTTCCCCTTCATTATTTGAAACCTAACAGTTTTGTGAAGTTCCGTTGCATGATTCAGGATATGTTTGACCCTGAATTTTACATGGGAGTTTATGAAACTGTTAACCGAAACACAAAAGCACGTGTATGTATTGGTTTTTTCATGAAACTTACTGTTTACAATTAGTAGTATTAATTTTGCCCTTGTATTGTTTATGGTAGTTTTGATTCTGATATACTCATGTAATACTGTTATTCTTTGTTTTGTGTCATAGGTTCTTCATTTTGGAAAATATAGAGATGTAGCAGAGTGTGGGGTATGTATACTTAAAATATATTTAAAAAAAAACTTTTTAAGGAGAATTTTTTTCCTAAGCAGAGAATGTATTACTTTTCTTTGGTTGATGTCTTGTGTGTAAGTTAATTCTAAGAAGTTATGTGAAATGTTTTCTTTATTTGCCTTTTACTTGAGTTTCTCTGATACGATTTTTTTGATCTTCTAAAATCTCTTAGAATGTGGAATATTGTAAATGACAAAACTAATTGCTTTCTTTTCCCAATATCTATATACTTTTAAAAATTATAGGTTATGATGAATTCTTTTAAAATGAAAAGTTAAAAGATTAATTTAGGGCTTAACACCTGCTTACGTAAATTTGATTAAATCCTGCTCTTTCCCTAGGAGGAAAAGCGTAAACTTAAGCTTTCTTCAATAAAACAGAGTGATAGAAACTCTCTTACTTACCAGTAATGGAGGAGGGAAAGAACACAGAATCCTGGATATAATTATAGTTGTGAAAGAGGTAGTCCTGAGATGGAAACTTACTAGGAAAGCCGTTATAGAGGAACACAGTGTATCTGCATTTTCGGGGGTATACTTTTCTGATAATAGGTGGAAAACATGCAGAATTAAACTTAATTTCATTTAGACACCTGTCCAACATGCCTGATACTGTAACTGGGGAAAGTTTAAAATTTACTTTTAGTTTAACAGTAGAAGAAGATTATCAACATGTCAAAATATATTAACTAAAAATGTCTCTTACATTTTACTTTTTGCGTTTTTCGTATGGTTTCTATTGAAACATGGTTGGTAATTGTCAATTGTTGGCATTATCACAGATAAAGATTGACCAGACAGGTGCTTAGGCAAGACCTCAGTAGAAAGGTAGGCCTCAGTGGAGTTACCTCCATTCTGGATCTAGAGTTCTGCTTTGCAAATCCAGAATCTTGGTTTAATCAGACTATCTAGGGCTTTTTACATTCTGGGAGTCTGACTCCTTACCCAAACCTCAGTTTTAATTTATAAACTCTAATACCAGCCTGTTAATTCACCATAGATATTGTTCTTGATTTAATAAATGTTCCTGTTCAATGGGCCGATCTGTTTGGAAGAAAAGCCCTAGTTTGAAAGGTTGCCATAAAGATTATATTAAACACAAATATAAGAAATACAACTTCCTAAACTTATTTAGAGTAATGGACTCATGAAAGATGGATTCGCTTAATCTTACATACGATACCCTTCAGGTCTCCCAATGTCTTTTTTTCTTGTAGGATGTTTCCATAGTGTACATTGTTGTGCCAAGTCTAATGAAACAACTTTATAAATGTGTCCTGCATCTCTTGTTTAAGGAGCCCTAAGTCATATTAGGCTAATATATTAATACACAACTTTTTTTTTTCTAGTACATAACAATGCAGTGTCAGTATATAGCTCAATAATCTCGGAATCTAGAAATGGGAAAATAAAATAGATGAGACTGTCCATCTGTAACACTTCGAAAGGCAGAGAGTTTGTACTATGTTGGTAAAGAGTCACAAGTAAAAGCACCACACCAGGAAAAGGGGACTTTGGGCCTGGCAAGAAAGAAACAAAAACCCTAGCTTATGTATTATCACAGGCGCAATAGATGTGTCTTGGGTTCTTTTTTTTTTTTTTTCTTTTTCTCTTCCTTCTTTTCTTTTTTTCCTCCTACAAAATACAGATTTTATTGACTTTTAGGGGATTTTTTTTTGTATTGTAAAAGTAATGTGTTTTTTGAAATAATTTTTTTTTTCAGCATTAAACATCTTGAGTCCTCTCTACTTCTTAGGATTTTCTACGTATATTTGAATATGTCTTTTAAGGAATAGTATCTGACTTTAAAATCGCATCTAAGAGCTACCTTGTAATGAGTATTTCACAGGCTGATTCTGATTGCTTTCTATGAGAGAGACAGTTGGATTACCATGTGCTTTGTCTTTGGAAAAAAATAGTAAAATGTCCTGTTTATTTTAAGGGATTTAATTTTGTAACCTAGAGTACTGTGTATTTTGTATTTCAGGAAGGTACTAGATTGGTTATTGCAGTTGAAGCAATTTTATGTCTGTTTTCTTTTAAAAAATAGTTGGGATTTAGTAGTTGCTTGTTGATTAGATTCAGTCTTAAATATGAAATATTTACTGTGATTTTAAGATAACATGAAAATGTGGTTGCTAATTTTTAAAGTTTTAAAAAATAAAATTAAATAAATAATAAAATTTTAAAAATGTTTTGTGTACATCACAGCCTCAGCAAGAAGTTGATTTAAACTCTCCACGAACTACCACTTTGGAAAGACAGACTTTCTATTGTGTTCCAGTGCCTGGAGAATCTATGTGGGTAAAAGAAATATCCTTTATCTGAATCTTCTTATGTGTTGAGTGGTTCCTAATTGATTTTCTTAATTAAAAAGACCACCATTTACATTTTGATTTAAAAAAAAAAAAAACAACAGTCTTTTTACCTGAGTGAAGTTAGCTGGGGAAAAAAATTATTCATTTACAGAGCTTGGCTTTACTTTGATAAAATCTTGTCTTAAGAAAATTTATAAAAACAACCTTAAGTATCCATCACTACGAAATGATAAAATTATGGTACATTTCTCTAATGAAATACTGTTTAAAAGACTGAGGTAGATTTAAAGAGACTGAAAAAGAGAGTACCACAATAATTAAGTTAAAAAATAGTTTTAAATTAGAACTCATTCTAATTTTCTTACAGGAAAACATGTTTGTTCTATTGAGAGATTATGGAAACATCTCAGTCTCCTTTCTATTTTTTTTTCAGTTAGTCATTTTTTTCGGCCTAGTTCACATATACTGAAATGCACAGATTTTAAAGGTACACTTTGATGGTTTGGATAAATGCATACACCCATGTAATTAGCATGCCTATCCAAGTAAAGAACTCTACCTTTTTATAGTCACCACCTCCTCCCTTACAACCGACCACTACTCTGATTTCTTTCACTATAAAGCTTTGTTTTATCTATTCTTGAATGTCATACAAATGGGATCATATAATGTATAGTTTTAATGTGTCTGATTTCTTTTGTTCAGCTTAATTAAGATTCATCCGTGTGTGTATCCATAGTTCATTCCTTTTTATTGCTGATGGCATTTGCTTATATAATTTCCAATTGATGAGCATTTGGGTTGTTTCCAGTTTGGGGCCTGGCATTTTTTGGGTGAGATTTTAAAATACTAATTCAATTTTTTAACAGATATTTGGTGTCAGTTGTGATAAATTTTATCTTTTAAGGAATGTTCCAAAATCATTTAATCTCAGTTCTTGAATTTATTGACATAAAGTTTCATAGTATTTACTTATTTTTCTTGTAACATCTAAGGGATATCTAGAAATGATTTCCTTTCATTTCTAAAATGTTAATTTATTTTTCTGTTTTATGCTTGATGAGTACTGCTAAGGGTTTGTAAGAGAACTAACTTAAAATTTTCTGTTTTCTGTTTCATTGACTTCTGCTTTTATTATTTCCTTACTTTTTTTGGTTTTAATTTTTTTTCCTACCTTCTCAAAGCTCACATTCATTTCAAATCTTTCTTTTCTAGTATTAGCATTTAAGGCTATAAAATTCTCTCTAGTCTCTGCTTTAATTGGATCCCACAAACTTCGACTTGTTTTTAACTCTAATTCAGTTCAAAGTATTTTCTAATTTCCATGTGATTTCTCCTTTGATCCTTGATCCTTATCTTCTGTTGATTTCATTCTCATCCTTTGTGCTCTTGTCATACATTTCACTTGTGCTTGTAGAACCTACAGTGTATTATTATTTTTGCTTTAAACATTTGTCTCCTACATAAATTAAGAAATGAGGGGAAAAGTTACATCTTTTATATTTGTGGACAGTTACCGTTTCCAGATCTTTTTACCTTTGTTTTCTGTCTAGAATCGTTTCACTAAACCTTTTTTTTTTTTCAAAGTACAGATCTGTTGGTGATGAACTTTCTCAGCTTTTGTTCAACTGAAAATGTCTTTATTTCACCTTTATTTTTGAAGGATATTTTCAGTGGATATAGAATTCTTGATTGATGGGTATCTCCTATCTTTGACACTTTAGTGATACTTTTCCACTGTCTTCTGGCTTGTTTTTTGATAAAAGGCTAGCTGTAACTTGTATCATTGTCCCCGGTATGTACTGTGTCTTTGATTTTCCTCTGGTTGCTTCTAATACTCTTTGGTTTTCAGCAGCCTGACTATTATGAACCAGGTGTGGGGTTTTTTGTGTATTTATTTTGCTTGGGTTTTGTTGAGCTTGAATCTGTGGGTTGATATTTTTCAGAAGATTTCAGTCATTATTTCTCCAAATATTTTTTCTGTCCCAGTCTCTCATCATTTTCTCATTTTCTGAGACTCCAGTCATATAATTGTTAAACTAATTGTTGTTGCCCTCCAGGTGATTCAGGGTGTTTTTTAAATCTTATTTTTCAATTACAGATTTTTTTGTTTGGTTCTTTTTCTTTGTTTCCACATTTCTGATAATACTTCTCATATGCTGACTCACATCCATGTTTTCTTTTAAAATTATAAATTTTACAATTGCTTTTTAATGCCCTTGTCTGCTAATTCCAATATCCTGGTCATCTCTTTCTCTCTTTTTTTTTTTCTTTTGAATGTTTTAATCCCACTTAGCCATGTTTTTCTGCTCCTTCACATAACTAAGGATGTGTTATGATTAATTATGCTAATAGACAACACTGTAGAAAGTTTAGTTTTATTTTCATTTCAGAAGTGTTGAATTTTGTTCTGGCAGGCAGGTAATTAGAGTGGATCACTTTGATCTTGTCAAGGTGTGGTTCTGGGATTTGTTAAGGTAGATAAAGAGTAGCACTTACAGTGCAGGATGTCGTTCTTACTTGTGAGATGTGCTATTTCTGGGCCTCACCTAACTGTCCAGGATGATCAGCAGGATCCTATTCTAGTTCTGTACAATCTCCAGCAACTCTGTATAGCTCCCAGCCGAGCAGCAGCTGCTCTCTGCTAGGCCTGTGTTTGCAACTCCTTCCTCTAACCGTTCTGCACATTCCAGGTACTTCAATAGCCCTGAACTAGGTGCTCTGTTTTCTCTATGAGGGAGCTCAGCCTCCCCTTCCTTTTGTTGCAGTTCGGAAAATTGCAAGAAAAGAGCTCCCTCAAGAAAGAGCTGGGGAGAATGTGGAGTTTACTTGCTGTGTTTCTTCTCATTTAAAGATCATAACTTATGCTCCGTGTTGTCCAGAGACTGAAAACAGTTGCTTCGTGTCTTTTGTCCGATTTTACAATTCTTTACAGCACAGTAGGGGGCATAAGTTTGAGCTGTTAACTCTTATGACCAAAACTAGAGGTACAGCCTTCTTCTTTTTTTTTTTTTAATTTTAAA
The DNA here is from genome assembly GCF_009834535.1 of Camelus ferus. Lineage (NCBI taxonomy): Eukaryota > Metazoa > Chordata > Mammalia > Artiodactyla > Camelidae > Camelus > Camelus ferus. The sequence goes on from NC_045706.1 coordinate 10,712,166, forward strand.
AATTCTTTTTTTATAATTGAAGTATAGTTGATTTACAATATTAGTTTCAGATATACAACAGTGATACAAATTTTTTAATAGATTATACTCCATTTGTAGTTATTATAAAATATTGGCTATATTCCCTGTGCTGTATAATATGTCCTTGTAGCTTACTTACTTTATACAGCAGCCTTCTTTGAAAAATATATTTTTATTTTAACCAAACTGCCAAAGTAGTAGTCTTTTATTAGTCATATAATTAGCACTAAGGATATTCCCTGGTTCATGGTAATCTTTTCTTAACCTTTCATTTAACGCCTATGTTAATGCAAACCAAGCTCGAGTCAGTCCTTCAACATCCTACACTCCCAGTCGCCACAAGAGGAGTTATGAAGATGATGAAGATATGGACCTACAGCCCAACAAACAGAAAGATCAACATGCAGGTGCCAGACAAGCAGGTAGTCTGTGCCAGCAGGCTTTCTGTAGACTTTTGCTCTCTTGCAGTAGAATTGTTTTCAAAATTAATTGTTGTATAATGTAGCTCTAGATTTAGAAGCTGGCAGTGATTTGTCAACCTTGTTTTCAAGTTTATCAGAATTACAGGCAGTTTGGAGTTTTAACAGTTACTCTTTGGTCAGACTGTGCTTCATAATCGAGCAGTTAGGCATCACTTAGTGAGAAGTGGCCATTCTACTGTCAGTGTTTAAGGGTCTCAGGTTGGTTAGCTGAAAAAGCCTTTTATCTTTTTTCATGTTTATTTTTTTAATCTCAGCTCTTAAGTAATGAAGGCATAGTACTCCCTCAAAATGATGTATTTGTATCTGAAAATATCCTTTCTTATTTTCTTTTTGGAATAGTGGTACTTTAATTTAATGAGACTAAAAATATCAGAGGAAAAACATGAAATTGTGGTTTACTGGATTACTTATTCCTAAACATTAAAGCAAATAACCCTTAGAATAGTCACAGTTCTATTTATTCTATTTACATAAGTTCATAGTGGTTTATTTATTGAAATGTACTTAAAACAATTAATTCTGATTAAAACAAGGAGGGCAAAAGTTGAAATTTTCTAAGAGAATGAGAGAATTTCAGAATTGGTATATATCATTATTGTTTTCATCAATCACAGTTTTTATGAGCAGTGAATTCCTTCATGTGGCAGGTAGGTAAGTGTGTCTTTATTTCTCCTTTCATGTCCAGTCACTTCTTTTTAGCACCTTTAATCTGAGGGCAAGTTAAAGGCAGAGGAGGTAAAACAAAACAGCCTAGTCGATTTGAATCTGTAAGATTGGGTTGAGAGGGCAGATGTAAGTGGTAAGCAAAGATTTACTAATGAATTTCATTAACTGTATATTATTCTACTTTATAAGTTCATATAGTATTTAATGCTAAGGCATATTTTAATGATTTTAAAATTGGAATGTTTTCTAGTAAATATATACAAATGTGACAATATTCTTTCTTTTTCTCTACCCACCCCCAATTGTTTATTAAAATTAATGATGTATCAAACAGCAAATAACATACTAGAATCCAGGATATATGGTAATTTTTTTTTCTTTCTTACCACTAAGCAGTTGATGCTCCTTTTTATTTCTTGCCCCTTTGTTTTGAATGTCATACTACAGGGTTTTTTAATACATTTGTGTGCATTATTTATGAAAAGTCTGCCTTATTTGTTGGTTTCTAGGCAATCTATCAGGCCATATATATATATGTATATGAGCTGTTTTGGAGATAAGTGTAGATTCACATGCAATTCTAAAAAATAATACAGAGAAAGCCTGTATACCCATGACCCAGTTTCCCCCAGTGGTAGCATCTTGCATAATTATAGTAGAATATCATAACTAGGAAATGGATATTGATATAATCCACAAACCTTTTTCAGAATTCACATTTTTACATGCACTTATTTGTGTGTGTTTATTTTATAAAAGTTCGTCACATCTTTGGATTCATGTGACCACTACCGTAGTCAAGATAGAGAACAGTTTATTACCCAGATCTCTCATGTTACCCTTTTATAATCACACTCACCTCTCCTGACTCTCCTAACCCCAAGTTCCTGATCCCTGGCAACCACTAATTTGTTCTCCATCCCTATGATTTTGTCATTTTAAGAATGTTGTAAAATGGAGTCATATCATTGTAAAGTTTGTGGATTGGCTTTTTTCACTCAGCAGAATTGCCTTGAGATCCATCCAAGTTGCTTCTATCAGTAGGTTATTCCTTTTTATTGCTGAGCGATACCATGTGGACGGCAGGCTCTATTTTGATTCCAACTAGTTTTCAGCCCTAGTAACTATTTTGGGGATAGAGGCCATTTTTAAATGATCTTTGTATCCCAAACAACTAGTCTGATTCCTGGTACCTAGTGGGTGTTAATAGATGTTTGGTAAATGAATTAATTGCATATGGTTTTATTCTGCTTAATAAGTAGAAAGAAATATATTCTACCAAGGTTGTTTTGTTGTATGTAGACTATGTATTTCTTGGGTCAAATATGTCAGATAACCATATTAAATATTAACTTAAAATTATTTACATGAGATTTGGTGCAGGGAATTTGTTGTCATTTTATTTCAGGAGGAAATTTATTACACTTTCGGATCTTCATAATAACCTTTGTTCTCTTTGTAGGTCAAAGGGCTTTTTATATATTACTTCCTTAAAAAACTGTAACAACTTGAAGTCTGCAAGCCCAGAAGTATCATTTCTGTCAAACTCAAAAGGCTCTTTAGGAATGTTCTTTATCTCCAGGAAGCCTTAGAAATGACGATGTGCAATGCTGTCCCTTTGAATTTAGGGGGTGTTGGTGGTCTTCAGTGGTGTGGAGAGCCAAAGCGTTTAGAAACTGAAGCTTCTACTGGGCAGCAGCTGAACTCCCTGAACCTCTCTTCTCCCTTTGATCTGAATTTTCCACTGCCAGGAGAGAAGGGTCCTGCCTGCCTCGTGAAGGTAGTAAAATCTTTACAGACCTGGCACTGACAAAGATGTGTGAAGTGTCTCAGAAATTAAACAAAACTTTTACCGTTTGTATTTGTATTAGTTTTCTCTTGCTGCTGTAACAAATCACCACAAACTTAGTGGCTTAAAACAACAAAAATTAACATCTTGCAGGCTTTAGGCCAGAAATCATGGATCTCACTGCGGGTAAAATTAAGATGACAGCAGGATTGGTTCCTTTCTGGAGGCTCTAGAGGAGAATCTTTTCTTGCCTTTTCCATCTTCTAGAGACCATCAGCATCCCTTGGCTTGTAGCCTCTTCCTCCATCTTCAAACCCAGCAGTAATGCAGCCCTCTGACCATTTTTTCATGGTCACATATCCCTCTGACCATAGGTAGGAAAGATTCTCCAATCTAAAGGACATGTATGATTAGATAGAGCCCACTTGTGCAGCCCATGATAATCTCCCTAACTTAAGGTCCTTAATTTATACAGGTCCCTTTTACATGTAAGGTAACATATTCAAAGATTCCAGTGATTAAGACATAGACATTAGTGGGGATGGGGGTAGCATCTTCTGCCTACCACATGTTGTTTAAAAAAAATGAATATTTCAAACAGATATGGAGCAACTTTTAAATTAACATCTATTTCCTCTTTATATCATTTCTGACTTACTAATATTTACTTCATTTTCACCATTCTTCCTTTTCTTACCAAAAGCCATTTCTCACTTAGATTTAAAATAAAGTAGAAGGAAAAAAAATCTGTTAATACTTTATTCTTCTATCTTGCTTATTCTGTTTTTTATTCATTAGAGGTGAACAAGTGATACAAGTTTCTGAAATGATCATTGAGAATTTCTGTTCTTATATGTTGTGGTTTTAACTTAAATGGCATTTCACTCATGTAGCACAGGAGCCATAATTAGCATGTTTTTCCTTCCATGCCTCTCTTAGGTTTCACCAGTAGGAGGCTTTGACAGTTTCTAATGTCCATCATGACAGACAACTTTGAAAGCTCTTTATTGTGAGAAACCTCAAGGCCATTTGAAGTTTGTGTTAATCCTCCTAATGCTGCATAGCTTGTGAATAAGGCCAGTTAATAATCCTGAGTTTCTCCTTTCTTTTGGTGTAGTTAACAGATTTGAGATGATGCATGTTTCTGATTTTAGTTGACTGTCATCCTTTGGGGAAATCCTTTTCTCTGAAATAGTGTGGGAAAACAGACATTGGCCAGGAGTCAGGAGTCCCATGTTTTAGTTGTTTAATTATTTGTTAGCTAGCAGGATGACTTCAGGCAAGTACTTTACCTCTATTGGTTCCAATTTGTCAAGTAAAGGAATTGCTTTAAGGTTCATGTTCTGATTTTAAATGCGAAGATGATGATAATATTATTATTACTACTACTGCTACTACTACTGCATTAACTTTAAGACGAATTTCACGTGCTCTTTTGGTGTTACTTAGTCCTAACAATATGATTTTGTATGGTCTCTTGTTAGGTCTATGAAGACTGGGAGTGTTTTAAAGTAAATGATGTTCTCGAGTTATATGGCATACTATCTGTGGATCCTGTGCTAAGTATACTGAATAATGATGAAAGGTGAGTCTATCTGCTCTTTTTCAGTATCTTTTAATTATGAAATAATTTCAAACTTTCAGAAAAGTTGGAGTATAGTTACAAAGAACTTTCTTTTCCCTTCACCCAAGTTTATGAGTTGTTAACACTTATGCTCCGTTTGCTTTGTCATTCATTTGTGCCTGTTTTTATATGCACGCATTTTTATGCATATGTACATGTTTTGGAAATGCTTGAGAGTAAGTTTTGTACGTCATACCCTAAATACTTGAATCCTTATTTCCTTAGAACAAAGATCTTCTCATATGTAATCAGAATATAGCTACAAAACTTGGAGATTTGCCATGAATACACAATACGCTAGCCACAATCCATATTTAATTCCACTGATTGTCTCAGTCCTGTTCTTTCTGGCAGTCTTTTTCTTGGTCCAGGATCCATAGAATTGATCACTCGTTGCATTAACCTGGAGCAATGTTTAGCTCCTTTTTGTTCTTCATGGTCTTGACACTTTTCAACTTGTACAACAGAAATTCACTTCTCACAGTTATGAAGGCTAGGAAGTCCAAGACCGAGGTGCCAGCAGACCCAGTGTCTAGTGAGGGCCTGTTTCATGGTGTGCAGATGGCTGTCTTCTCACTGTGTCCTCTCGTGCGGAGCAAAGCCTTGACACTTTTGAAGAATACAAGCCAGTTATTTTGTAGGGTGTCTCTCAGTTTGGACCTGTCTGATGTTTCCTCATGATTAGATTCCAGTTAACGCATTTTGGGCAGGAAACCACATGAGTGATGTATCCTCCGTGCATCACAACAGGAGGCACAATATCCCATTACTGGGGATGTTCATCTTGATCATTTGGTTAAGGTGGTGTTCACCAGCTTTCTCTCCTATAAGGTTACTGTTTTTAACTTTGTAGTTAGCAAGTATTTTAGAGGGAGATACTTTGAGACTATAAAATTTCTATTTTCTCTTTTAACTTTCACCCACTTATTTTAGCATCCATTGATTCTTGCTTAGATCATTTGTTACTGTGATGATGATTTTCTATCTCAATCATTCTTCCTACATTTATTGATTGATATTCTACTGTAAGCTTTCTCTTCTCTCCTTTTACTTGTTCAAGTGATTTGTTTTTATCAGTGTTGGTGTTAATCTGTTATTTATTTTGAGACTTAAATTTTCCCATATTTGGCTAATGGGAGCCACTGCAAGCAGGCTCTGGGTCCTTTTTGACATGACCTTATCAGTTTTGAATATATATTTTCTGACACATAAGATGTTTCAGCTTCATCTTGTGCTTCACGTGCTTCAGCCCCAATATCAACCATTTTTCCAAGGACCACCAATTTCTTTTAGTTGAGGAATAGTGTTTAAAAATCAGGATCTGAGTGCTGGGTTGGTACTGGGTTGGCATTGCTTCTATGTCCTTTTAGCAGACAGAGCTAGGAGAGAGATACATACATACACACATGTATACACATTTACATACATACATATACATTTATCTTTATATCATTTCCAAGTCTATGTGTCAAAAACCAAGAGTTCACACTGTCTTTTTGGTTTCAGTTCAGTTCACCTCCACAGCTAGATGTCATTCTAGTCTTCTGCCTTTCCATATTTGTGATTCCCTTTTCTGACAGAAAGAAATCTGACTTCCAGTAGTATCCTCAATATATTCATTTGCTCAGATCTACCATACGGTAGGTTCCCCCATGTCTTGGTTTTGCTTTCCAAGATTTTAGTTACCGAGAGTCAACTGTAGTTTGAAAATATTAAATAAATTCCAGAAATAAACAGTTCATAAGTTTTAAATTACATGCCATTTTTTTAACTGAAGTATAGTCAGTTTACAATGTTATGTTAACCATGCCGTTCTTAATAGCTTGATTTAATCTCGCGCTATCCAGCTCCATCTCACCTGGGACATGAGTCATCCCTTTGTCCAGTGTATCCCATCTGTCAGTCACTTAGTAGCCAGGTCAGTTATCAGATCGACTGTGAGGGATCTCAGTGCTTATAGTCAAGTTAACCCTTATGTTACTTAATACTGGCCCCCAAGCACAAGAGTAGTGATGCCAGCGATTCGGATATGACAAAGAGAAGCTGTAAGGTGCGGTTTTTCTAAGTGAAAGGGTAAAAGTTCTCGACTTAATAAGGAAAGAAAAAAAGTGTATCTGAAGGTTGCTAAGATCTACAGTAAGAACAATAGAAGATTCAGTGAAATTGTCAAAAGGAAAAAGAAATTCATGCTAGTTTTGCCTTTGCATCTCAACCAGCAAAAGTTACAGCCATATTACATGATAAGTGCTTAGCTAAGATGGAAAAAGCATTACATTTGTACAGTAAGATGTTTTGAGAGACTACATTCACATAACTTTTATTCCAGTATATCATTATAATTGTTTTATTTTTATTATTATTGTGGTTAATCTCTTACTGTACCTAATTTGTGAATTAAACTTTACCATAGGTATGTATTTATAGGAAAAGACATGGTGTATATGGGGCTCAGTGCTGCCTACAGTTTCAGGCATGCACTAGGGGTCTTAGAATGTGTTTCATGCAGATAAGGGAGGACTGCTATACAGAGAAGGTAATTTCAAGGGGTAGTCCATACTGCTACAAAAACAAACCTGCTAACCTGAGTTCAATATTTGTTTCTGGTTCTTTTTATTTCAGAATGAGAGTGTATAGTCAGGGTGCTATGTTCCAGTTACTTGGGTGACTCCCTCCTCCTTCAGTGCAATACTGTTATTCATTACTCATTTTACATAGTTAAGTTCATTTGTTTCCATTGTGTTTCACTTCAGAGTTTTTCCTCCGCCCTTATTGTTTCTATACTTAAGAGTGAATACAGAAAACATGAACATTGTTACCAAAATCAAAACTATACAAAAAGAATGTAGGAGTGTCCTTCCCCGCTACCTTCATCTCTTCTACCCTGCTCCCACCCATCCTCTGTAGCGAAGCAGCCTTAGTTTCTGTTTTTATCCTTCCTGTGTCTTTTTTTGCAAAAATAGATAGATGCATGTCTATTTCCCCCACTTAACAGTCTATCCTGAAAATCCGGATCATCCTTATTTTTTTTGTTTTGTTTTGAGGTTGGCAACAGAAAGGAAATATATTCTACCTCCGTGATAAGAGTTTTCTTACTAAATATTGGGCATTCAGCCTTGGTTTCCCCATAGGAAGAACTTGGTTTTTTTCACACACACACAAAAAAATGATGCAAAACAAAAATTTTAAATGACTTAAACTTACATAACAGTTCCTTAATAATAGTATACAAAATTGCCTGTCTTGGCTGTTTCTGGTTATGAGTCTCCTGCTTGGGTAACTTCACTTATGGAGGCATTTTAGTGCACCGACTGAGACACGTGGCCTGGGTTGGGATCCTGGTCTGGCCACTGACTGGCTGCGAGACCTTCAACTTAACTTCTGCAGTGGCTTGGTTTCATCCTTGTAAATGAGGGCGGTTGTGAGGTTTTAATGAAGTTGTGTGTGCAAAGCGAAGAGCATTGCCCAGCACAGGATACACACTATATAAAGACTGTTGGCATCATTCCTGTATTTAAGGAGGATGGTAGTATGAATTGATAACTCTGTAGAGTCAGCCTGTAAAGTGATGATCTAAAAACATTTTAGTCACTTATTTCAATCATCTCACAATAAATTTATCATCTAATTTATTTGGCAAATCTGAGAAACTCATTTTCTTTTCACAGCTTGTCTATTCATTATTCAAGGGAGGTATCATGTAAGAATAAAATTAGGAAGCATAATTAGTAAGGTAGAGATGAATGGATTCTCCACACTGAGTAATAGACACCTGCTGGCTTTTGAGGGCAGGACCCCCATTTTTGAGACATGCTATGAAGTATTTGGTGTCCTAGCTGATAGCTTAAGAAAGGGTATCTGCGTTTTGAAGTAACTTTATGGGTGACATGCTGTGTCCCATTTATCGCAGTTACAGCGTGCTGAGCAAAAATGTTATTGTCTTGAAGAACAGAACAAATACGTGATATCTTATATGACCTAAGTAGCCTGAAATCTGTGTGATGTAACAGTGTTCAACAAGGAGACATACAGGTGTAGCTGTTCTTGGCTTGAGTACTCATTTTGTTTTCAGAGAGAGATTATTTTTGCATCTCTACAGCTGATGTCTCCGTGCACTGACACTGTCATCTCTCTGCAGGGACGCCTCTTCACTGCTGGATCCAATGGAATGCACGGACACGGCCGAAGAACAGCGGGTGCACAGCCCTCCTGCCTCCCTGGTGCCGAGAATCCACGTGGTCTTAGCCCAGAAGCTGCAGCACATCAATCCGTTACTGCCTGCTTGCCTTAACAAGGAGGAGAGCAAAACCTGTAAGTGTAAGTGCTGAAGCCTCGGGGCCGCGAGACTTTCCCAGTGTGGCGGGCGCTGTCAGGTCCTCAGTCGTCAGAATGTTTCTCCAGCAGTCGCCGTTGCTTTGCCCCATTTTTCCTTTAAGTTAATTCTCTTAAGATGAGGCCCCCCCCCAAAAAAAAGGTATACACGCTGCCTTATTTTGACAATTGGCATCACTTCCTGACCAATATTTTAAGTCTGTACTAGTCATCTCTTGATGTGTGTGTTTGTTCCGTGGTTATTTTCTAACCTGAGACACCCAGTGGAGCTGCTGTGTATTCTGAATCTGGTCTCACTTCTCTCCCCAGTTGTTTCCAGTTTCATGTCTGAATTGTCTCCAGTCAGAGCAGAACTGCTGGGGTTCCTCACTCACGCCCTTCTGGGAGACAGTTTGGCTGCTGAATACCTTATATTACATCTCATCTCTACAGTGTAAGTGCTGTGACCCTGGTGGGAATTCAGGGAGTTTGGCAGAAAAGAACAGGAAAGGTTCTGAGGTAATTAGCCTGTTTCCAGCACTTAGGCTTCATCGCCAGATGGTATTTATTTGTTCAGTGTAACAGGTATTATGTCAAATCCACAGACATTCCTTTTTTCAACTTTTCTTAGTGTCATATGTAGCGTTTTGATTATGTCTCTTAAATTAAGAGCCAAAATAAGGTGAAGAATCTGGCTAATGAGCAAAACGAGCTGTTTCATTCTCTGCTTCCTAGATTCTCTATTAATCCATCACAAGGCCCTGTGTCCGCAGGCAGCGGGCTCTGTGGGTGCGCGTCTCACTTGTGTGTGCACATGAGCTGCTCTCCCTCTCACTCCACTGTAGCTCTCTGTTTTCTGATTTCAAAATAACATGTGTGCCTTCAACAAGTTCCAAGAACATCAGAAAGAAAATAGAAATCGTCTGTAATCTCACCACTTAGTGATGATCTCAGTTAACACATGTTGGCACCTGTTCATGTCATCTTTTTTTGTTCACATATGTATACACCCTCCGTAGATCTCAGTTATACTCTAAACACAGATCAGTACCTTGCTTTTATCATTTAATATATATCAAATATTCTCCCATCATAATTCTTAAACTTTTTAATGGATGCACGTATTTCATTATAGACAGTTGTACAAGTTCCGTAAATGTTAGGTTTTCCTAGTATTTCCTCTTTTTAAATAACCCTGCAGTAAACATCTTTGTACTAAAAATCTTTTCTCAGATAGGATTTGAGACAGGATTTGACACAGTAGTACATAGTAGTTGAGAGCATAGCGTACAGAACCAAACTACCTGGGTTCAAATCCAGCTCTGCCTCGTCCTGGCTGTGTGAACTGGGGCATATTATGTAAAATTTCTTGGTCTCAGACTTCTCATGTATGAAATGGAGATGATAATACCTACCTCAGAGTGTTTGAGAATTAAGTGAGAAAGCATGGAAGCACTCAGAACAGTACCTGGAACATGACCAGCACTTAAGTATTGGCTATGATTTTTATTGCTATTATCCTGATTAAAAAAAAAAACTGATCACATAATCTGGTTTATTTTTAATGACAGCATTAAGCTAATTTTTCTTTGTTTGCTTTTTGATGGAAATCATCTGAGTATCTTATTGGTTGATAATCTTTTTTTTTTTCCCTAGATATACAAGAAGAGATGTTCTTCCACTGGGAAAATTTACTGTTAACTTGAGTGGTTGCCCACGGAATAGTACCTTCACAGAACACCTGTATCGAATTATTCAACATCTAGTTCCAGCAGTAAGATCAATATAAATGTATATTGTAAACCTAAGTACACTTTAAAAATCCATCTGATTGTCTTCCATTGAACCCAAATATTTAACTGTCAGATTTTAATAGATCTCATTAAAGGGAGACAAAGCCTGCTTAGTTCCTTAATTTAAAATGTATTCATCCCTAAACAATTCACTTTTCGTTTATTGCCTTAGCACAAATTTCTGTAAGTAACAACACAATTGTAGTTTCTCCCTTAAAATTGTACTCTGGGTTGATGCCAGTTGGTTTGTATAATTTGGTATTCTTTGTGTGCTTTAAAATCGTCAATCTAAGTAAACTCTGAATTATAGGAGCATAAATCTTTTAGTTGAGGTATAGCTTTATCTCTTCTGCCCCAATTTTAATTCTTGTTTGGAAAGTTGGACTACTTTTATTTGTCAGGACATCTGGAATGCAGTGTTTATGTGGCGGTAAGATCTTAGGAATGGGGACTAGCTTCTGATTAGTTGTGTGACTGGCATTGCTGATCAGTTCTTACTTTGGAAATTTAAGAGATTGAAATAGATCATTTAACCAGTGGTTACTGAGTGTTTTCTAGGCCCTTAAGAAACGACAGTGGACTAAATATACCAACATTTCTCACACTCCTTGACTCACTTTATACTCTTAGGCACATTACTGAGGCCTCAGAGAGTTGTTGTTTGTATGGGTTTTACCCTATTAGAATTTACCATATTAGAAATTAAAGCTAAAAAATACTGAAGTATTAATTCATCGAAAATAACAAATCAATTATATATGAACATAAATAAAATACTTTTGTAAAAAATAGCTATTTTTCCAAACAAAAAATATTAGTGATAAGTGACACGGTGTTAAATTTTTGCCAATCTCTGAAATGTCTGGATTAAGAGAAGACAACTGGGAAAACGAAAAAAAAGAGAGAAGACAGCTGGATTGTCCTGTGTTTCTGCATTCAGTCTATTGTAACATGATGTTTTGGCTGAAGTGTATGAGGGAAAGCTGGCCTCACACGGATAGGGGAGTCACTGGCAAAGGAAGGACTATTTTAATGGCCTTTTCAGATAACTGTAGATTTTCTTCTGACACTAGATCAAAACTGTCCATGTGGCATTTTCGTTCATGATAGTTGCAAGTGTGAAATCTGAAATCTCATCAGTGAGCTTTTTATACTCCGCTGTAGTAGATTCATTGGTCTGTCTTGCACACTGAATGGATCTTTTATCCGTGCATGATTTTGACCTCATGGACCCCATCAAAGGGTTTCAGCAGCTCCCTGGGAGTTCCCTGGACCACATTCTGAGAATTACTGAAAAAGAGTTTTTAAATGATTGTGGTGGAAAACGCACAACTAACAGGTACATACACAGTGTATCACTGAAGCGCCACGGAGAACAGTGAAGGCCTGGGAGAAGGGGAGGGGTGCCTGGTGGCGGGCCAGGGCGGAGCTGCTGCCAGCAGCTGCGTGGTCAGGGAAGGCCCCGCGAGGGCGGAGCTTAGGGAGAGACGCACCCGTGGGAGCCCCACGCACAGCTGGGCGGGGGCGGGTCCGCCCCGCGCGGAGAGCAAGCCCAGGCCTCAGGCAAGCCGGGCCTGTTGGAGGGGCGCCCGCAGAGGGGCTGGTGGGGCTGGTGCGGCTGGTGCGGCTGGTGCGGCGCGAGGACTAGGGAGAGGGGCGGGACGTCGGGTCTGAGCGGCAGCCTCTCAGAGCTGTGAGGCCAGGTTTAAGTAGCCTGTACGTGGGACATGAATTATATTTTTAAGTGTGAAAGTTACTAGGGAAGGTGCTCAGGGTTCTTGCGTGGTAAGGGATTTCCTTTCTGTTCTTTTTATTCTACATCACTTTGTAGTGCATTTGTTTACTCTTTCACTTTAACCGTACCTCACTCCCTTACATTACTCTCGTGTTTGTGTCTAGCCAGCACTGAACTTTTTCTAAACACTTGCTTCTTTAATGTCTTATTTAGTTTGCACAACAGATTAAGTGTGAGTGAGCTGCTTTTGCTTATATGGAGCTAGACCCTGCCCTGTGCCACCTTTCGTTTTAACAGACTCTGTTTCCTTAGGGATTATTTGTTTGTATTTATTATGTGACCCACCCCCATTCCCCTGCTACCCACTGCTTTCTTTGATTACTGAGCCAAACTACAAAAATCCTCTACATTTTGAAAATACATCTTGTCTCTTCTTCAACATCCTTCCCCACCCCAGTCTCCACCTCTACCACGCATACTTCTTTTTGGGCCAGAGTGATAGTAGATTGGAGTACCAAGCAGGGTAAGGAGGAGCATGGTGTGCTCAGTGGCTGGAGGAGGAGGTGCGTGTGGGTTTAATAGACTGTCTGCTAAGACTCGGTGAGGAGGCAACTTGCAGCCTGGGTGGAGCGGGTGCTGAGACCCACAGCACTGTATCCTCCACGCCTTGCATCTTCAGAACAGTTTGTTCAGAAGTCTGCAGTAGTCTGTGATGAATGAATATGGTTTTAATTCAGGGAACACAGAGGAAAATTAGCTTTCTCTCCCCCTCTTGATGAGTAAATAAATGTATTGTGTTAGACTGTGGTGGGTTAAAGGAGTTAAGCATCTGGATATTTCTGTTTCTCAGTCGTTTATCATTTGTTTCTGGTTCACTTGTAAAATAAAAATTATTTTTCAAGAATACTGAACAAGGCAGTTGAAAATAAAGCAGCTTATAGAGCCAGTGAAATTCTTATTTAGGATGTAGATATTTTTTCTAAGAGCTTAAGAAACCATGAGATTACTTCCTTAGAATTGGTAAGAGCTTTCTTTCCATATAAAATCCAGTCTTTAACCCTAAATATATACTTTCTTAAAAGGGGGAAACTTAGTTCCTGGCTCATTAAGAAATTTCTCTTTGCAGTCTTTTCGTCTGCAGATGACTATAGAAAACATGAACCGCTTGAAATTCATTCCCCACAAAGACTATACAGCCAATCGTTTGGTCAGTGGGCTCCTTCAGCTGCCCAGCAATACTTCTCTCATCATTGACGAGACTCTCCTGGAGCAGGGGCAGCTCGACACGCCAGGTGTGTGCACAGATGAGTCCCTCCTTTAACTCCCAGCAAAGCGAGGTCTGGTAATGAAGATCTAAAAGAATAAGTGAACTAAGACAGATTCACACTTCACAAGTGTTTAAGACAAAGTCTTGACCTATGAATTCGGTTAAAGCATGTATCATAAACAAAACTGTGTACATCAACTAGGTTGTATGTGTATGTAAGTATGAAAATAGTACAGCGACACAACAGGTAAGTAGCAGGAAGCTTTTTAAAGGCTGAAAAGAAAGGAGATTTTGCCTTTAGTCCTATATTACCTCAAAAGGAAAATTGCAGAAAAGATCTAATGAAAGTTTTTTTTATCAGCGAACGTGATTTAAAATTTTTTTTTCAAAGAATCTCTGAAAAAAAATTTAGTAGATCACATGGCTTGAACTAATCTCATTGATGGAGCATGACACAAAATTACAAGAAAGCAGATTGCTTTATCTGTGCTCAAATGAGAATTAAGAAGACACTGCTGGTGATAAGCTCAAGGCGTAAAGATAGAGAAAATAGTGTAGACTGGGTACAACTAGGTGGAAGTATAAAATCAGTGAAATTCAATAACCTTATCTAATACCTAATAACCTAGGTGTTAGATTTGGGGGCGTGGCTGTCTGGGCTCCAGAAATGTAATTGTCTAGCTTAAAAAAACTTTTTTAAAAGCAGTAGAAACCTCATGTCTTGTTATCAGTGTCAGCAAAACTAATCTGATTAGGTGATTAAAACCAAATGACTGAAAAGTTATTTTCTGGCTTTTGTTAGGTGTTCATAATGTGACTGCCTTGAGCAATCTAATAACTTGGCAGAAGGTGGATTACGACTTCAGCTACCACCAGATGGAATTCCCTTGTAATATCAACGTTCTTATTACTTCAGAGGGGAGATCACTCCTGCCGGTACGAAGGGTCATTTCAAAATTGAAGGGGTCGTTTCAAATTTGTTTCAAAATTGTGGCTGCTGATGATTAATGACGGAATTGATTACTTTTGTTCTTTGGGGTGAAAACTTCGTATCTATCAAGTATCAGCTAATCACAAGACAAGCCAAGAAAGCTGTTGGCAGCAGAAACTCCCACATCTGGGCAGAGAAAGTAGAAGCTGTCTGTAAACTGCCTGATTAACATCTAGACCTTTGTTCTTGCTGCCTCTGTTCCATTGTTTTCTGCCAATCTTGTGAGAAATATTTTAGACTTCCTTTCAAAATGTTCTTAATCACCTGGTAATTATTTCTGTGATTTATGGTAAAATGTTCTGGTAAATCGTCAGAGTGACTGATGAGAGCTTTTACTTCTAAGTCTTTTAGTGATGAGAAATGCACCCACTTGTTTAAAAGGCATAAAGTTTCTCTGTATAACGGTGTTCATCTATGGTATATGCCTATGAATGAGAATGAAATGGCCCGTTGGTAAGTTTTCTGAGTGCAAGTGTGATTTGCTCTATGTGGTTTCTAGAAATGCAGTTCAGTAAGATATAGAGTACGTACTTCTTGATTAAGGAAACATCTGAAACATTTTAATTAGCTGCCTTTTGGTGGTTCACTACCTTTTTCTGTGTTTACTGATACCGTTGAGAGACACTGTGAGTAACCAAGGAAGGGCTAACTTTTGTAATTATTCCTGAGGTAGTTATAGTGCATATAAATGAATATGAAAAGTGGCCTCATCCTAATAATGAATAGTGTTTCCTAGTTCCCTTACGGGCTGATAGAGATGATGCATTCTCCTGGAATTTTGGGTTAATTTAGGAACTTGGAAAATATTGTTCACTGCTTCTCTTTTTAGGCAGACTGCCAGATCCACTTACAGCCACAGCTGATTCCTCCCAACATGGAGGAATACATGAATAGCCTCCTCTCAGCGGTGCTGCCTTCTGTGCTGAATAAATTCCGCATTTATCTGACCCTTTTGAGGTTCCTGGATTATAGTATATCTGATGAAATAACCAAGGTATGTTTGGGTTAAACCAAGGATTTCCCTGTGTTGAATTGGCATATTTAACCAATTTACATTACTATAATTACTGATAAGGTAATTGTGCTATTTTGTTTTCTGTGTCATATGTCTTTTTTGTTCCTCTGTTCATCCATTATTGTCTTCTTTTGTTTGAAATAGATAGTTTTAGTGTACAGTTTTAATTTCCATGTCTTTTCTTTTATGATATTTTTTTCTTTAGTAGTTGCCCTGGGAGCTACAGTTAACATCTTGACTGTGATCATCTGTTTAGGATTGTAGCAGTTCGATCGCAGTGGTGTGCAGAGGCTTTGCTCACACTTTATCATTCCATGCCTTCTCTCCTCCTCTGAACTTAATCGTCATACAGGTGACATCTCTGTACCTTGTATGTCTATCGACACGCTTGTCATTACTGCTTTATGCAGCAGTTGTCTTTAAATCAGAGGAAAAGAGTTACAAAGAAAGACATTTACACTGCCTTTTATATTTACCTGTGTGGTTACCTTTACCAGTGACCTTTATGTGGATCCAGGTTAGTGTACAATCCTTTCACTTCAGCCCGAAGAACTCTTACATGTGTTTCTCAGTACTTTTTGTAGGACAGATCTGCTTGTGACATACTCTCTTTTAAAGTTTTTGCTTATCTGGGAATGTCTTAATTTCTCCTTAATTTTTGAAGACTGATTTTGCTTGGTGTAGAATTCTTGGTTTATAAGCTTATCCTTTCAGTAGTTTGAGTAAGTCCTCCAGCCGCCTTCTGGCCTTTCTGATAGAAGTCAGTTTCCAGTGAGAGGACCTTCTGTACAGTGAGTCATTCTTCTCTTGTCCTTTCAGGATTCTCTTTAGCTTTTGACAGTTTAGCTGTGATGTGTCTAGGTGTGGATCTCTTTGATTTTATCCTACTTGAAACTTAGGAGCTTCTTGGATGTGCAGATTGATGCACATTTGGGGGAAGTTTTCAAGATGTAAGTTTTTGATCATTACTTTTCTTTCTGTTGCTTTCTCTCTCCTCTCTGGCCCTCTCATACCTGTTTGTTGGTACACTTGATGGTGTCTTTGAGGCTCTGTTCATTTTTTCTCATTCTTTTTGTTTTCTGTTCCACATACTGGCTAGTCTTGGTCAGCCCATCTGCAAATTTGCTGAATCTTTCTTCTGCCTGCTAGAATCTGCTTTCAAGTGAATTTTAATTTCACTTGTATTCAACTTCAGAATTTGTTTGCTTTTTAAATAATTTGTCTCTTTATTGGTATTTTCTATTTGGTGAGACGTTCTCATACTTTTAGTTCTTAATTCATGGCTTAGTTCTTTGAATATTTAAAATAGCTGATTTGAAGTCTTTCTCTAGTGACTCCAATACTTGGATTTCATCAAGGACAGTTTCTGTTGAGTTCTTACTTTCTAGTGAAGGGGGCCACACACTCTTGTTTCTTTGTATGTCTCCTAAGTTCTGTGTTGAAAACCAGGCGTTTTAAATAGTATAACATGGCCAGTCTGCTCTGGCAGATTCTCCCCGCTCCCTGTGGTTTGTTGTTATTGCTGTTTGTTGTTTAGCAACTTTCTGCATTAATTTTTTTTAAGTCTGTTCTTCGTTGTATGTGGGCACTAAAATCTCTGCTCAGTTAGCTTAGTGCTCAGTCAGTGATTGGATAGAAATTTAATTTCCTTAGATGCCTGGAAGCAGCCACCCAGTCTAAGCCAAGGGGCTCTGTATCCATGTTGGGGCCAGCCTTCAAGGCCCAGCCGTGCAGTTTACAACTCTGCCCTAACTTTGGCCTTCTGCTTGCACAGAGCCTCAAGGTTATCCAGAGGTGAGAGCTTAGGGCCTGCTCAGATCTTCTAAGCATGAGCACAGCCTGTGCATGCAAGTGGCCTTCTGAACTCTTGGCAGGGGAATATGTGTATTTTATTTTCATTTTTTTAAAAAAAAATTTTCCCCAGAGCCTCCTATCAACATCTTACTCCCCAGATTTTATTTTTACTAGTTTTGTTAGCCTGCTGTTTCAGCCCCAACTATTATCCAGTACCTGGGGCAGTCAAGATGATCAGTAATTGCTTCTGATTGTTTTTGATAAATGCTCTGGGGGAATGGGCTGTTCGCACTGGGCAAGTTCCAAGTCCGGTTAAATAAAGACAGCCTTGCAGATGGGTTCTTCCAGGGAACCACCAGTCAGATGACAGTTCTCTGGGAATGATACTTTGGAAGAGCTCCAGCCCCACTATCCTCTCCCCTGGTTGCCAGGCTGTCTGTTTTCAGGGCTGCTCGGGGGTGGGGTGAGAAGGGGAATGGGCCGAATTAAAATGCCTCAGTCAAAGCTCATGTTCTTCCTGTCTTTTGTGAAAAAGGCTCTGCAGATTGTTTCAAGCATCTGGTTAATTTCCAGAGTTTTGAAGAAGCTGATTTTGATCCTTTTTTTTTTTTTTCAATTTATTTTATCATTTTAAAAATTTTGTTGAGGGGTAATTATATTTATTTTTTAACGGAGGTAGTGGGGATTGATGCAGGACTTCATACATGCTAGGCATGCACTCTGCCACTGAGCTCTGCCCTCCCCCTGGTTTTGGTCATTTTTGCCAGTGTTCTTCTCCCTTTAATCGTGGTGAGAATTTTCAGAGGTCCTTTACTTGGCCATTTTTGCTGACGTCTCTCTTCCCTGTGTGTAAAGGCATAGTGTTTGCTGTGCAGGTTGCTGGCTTATATGTGTTTGCCTGACCTTCTCAAATGAATCTTGAGTTTTGTTACTTTGTTTAGAGTACTTTCCCCAGTAGTAGTACTTATTGTAAAGTTTGGTTTTCAGCCTTTTTACCCATGTTATCTCATTTTCTAAGAGGCAGGGCTGACTTGCTCATTTTTACATTAGGCAGGGGACCATCTTTCCTTTTCCCTACAAAATGCAAACATCGTTTTCTCATAAGGAATAACCTTCAAGTTCATTACTTTTTTGATAAAGGCAGTTGAAGATGACTTCGTGGAAATGCGCAAGAATGATCCTCAGAGCATTACTGCTGACGACCTGCACCAGTTGCTCATTGTAGCTCGGTGAGTGGACATGTTCACGGCTGCCTTTTCAGTGAGCCGTAGGTAAATCTCCTACTTTATTTAGGGTAACTGAGGCAGATTTATAAAAGTGAAAATGAACTTTTTCCTACTAAAAACCCGTTGTGAAATGGCTCATTGAGCGGGAATGATGTTTGGCCAAGGATCACTTCAGTGGACTAGGCATGCTCCTTGATCTCTGCACTTCAAAGAAGGGGCAGTCGCCACCCAAAGTTGACTCTTAAAGGATTCCTTTGTAGAAGTCTGACTTGGCCCTTGATTTATGTGTAGTTACCAGATGGTTTTGTCTCCCAACCCAGTATTAAGAAAAAAACCTACAACACAATAGGACTTAAAAAAAAAAAAAAAAAAGCATTACCCTAGACCTAGACTTAAATTTGTTTCTATATTTCAAACCAGGTTTCTGTCTCTCAGTGCTGGTCAGACAACGTTGTCAAGAGAACGATGGCTAAGAGCAAAGCAGCTAGAGTCCTTAAGAAGAACCAGACTTCAACAGCAGAAATGTGTGAATGGAAATGAACTTTAAAGATCTGACACCTATGAAAAAGTAATGGGCAGATTATAGCCACATTATTGTAAAATTCAAGTATCATTTATACCATTTTTTTGTAGATAATTTGTATCAAAAACCAATGACTTTTCCTGAAATCAAGCCTGGTAACATCTAAAGTTTATATAATATTCAGTAAGGGCTTTTACCTTACTGATTTTATGGAGCTTTTGAAGTTTGTTTTATAATTATAAAAATTAGTAACGATGTACAAAAATGTATTTGATATTAAAAGTTTAATATTGATAATGTTGCTGATTATACCATTTCCTTAGCTTCAGCTAAGTCATAGGACAGACTGTTGAAATGCTAACATCAACTTCATCTGACGAAAATTGTTGCAATTCCAAAGTGAAGGGAATTGTTCACTTCAGATTTTTGTCTTTCCAGTGAACAGTGAGTCTGATGTGTTTAGTGGTCCAAGTTTGGGGGATGGATTATACTTGCCATTAATTCACATGATGATGTGAAATTCTGTAGTATCATTTCCCAAACATCTGACCACAGCTTTTTTCCATTTAACAGTTGTTAACATGCAAAACAAGTCTTTTACATGGCAGTGGTTCCCACACTTTTGGGTTTCATGGACCAGTAATATTTCCAAAAATTGTGGGGATTGACAGGGTTGCCAATTTATTTTGCCAAGTAATCTGAAAAGTCACTGTATTATCACCATTTTTTTTCATAAAAGGACAATCTCAGAACAAGAGATAGTTCTTTAAATGGAATAAATGTAGCTTTTTGAAAAAAAAAAAAAAACACTACATTGTCCTTATTTTTCTCACTTTACTCCAGTGCATTTGGGAACCACTGTTTTATGGGACTCACCTAAGGGAATGCTTCCTGCCCTATGACGTTGTTCTGCCCAAATATGAAGAGCGCAAATTAATTACCTTTTAAAAAAATGCCTTCTTTAGGGAAAAAATGGTTTTTAATTCTTTTCCTAATAAATGTCATTTAGTTGCTTTGATGATTACTTTGCATTTTGAGCTTTTTATATATAAGTTTATCAACAAGTTCCAGATGCGTCAGATCAGCTAACACTATCTGCTGGCCCAGGAACGCCCTGACAAAAGCTGTAGGCAGGCTTTCCCCAGACCAGCTAACAGCTGCGAGCTTTTACAGGAACGAAAATACTACCCATGGCTAGAAAGGAAATTCTTACAGCGCAGTAGTTGTAACTGTGGCATCAGGAATCTCTGGAGGGGGCAGAACATTAAGCTATCACTGGCTATATCTAAAGATTAGTTTCTTTTAGTCAGTAACTTAGTTGGAAACATAAAATTCTGCACTCGCACACACACACACCCCTAGGCCTAAACTGACACTGCTAACCAAGAAAACAGGGTCAGCTTTGAAAAAGGAGAAATTTATTATGCCTGATGAACTGAAGTGAAAATTACTAGTTGTTTAACTTTTCCTAAATTCAAATCTATTTTTATAAACTAATGTAAATAATCTGTTTATATTTAGAATTCTAACTAGTTTTCATTTTTGTAACTGGTAGACTAGACCTTCCTTAAACTGTTAGAAATAAAGGCTCAGCCAGATTTGTGAGAATAAAATTCAACAGAGTAGATTAGTTACCATGTGTTTATTGTGCCAATGGGAATTGTAATTTACCAAAGAGAAATACATAATTTGCTTGGTCTTAAAGAAAAGGAAAACCCTCTTGCAAATAAAAAAAACTTCCCAAATTACTAGTACTTCGGGCTGTTTTTCATGAATTTTAAGACTCACCCCGGTGTGGGAAAAGATCCTGGGTGCTTTGGTAGAAACCCATTACCAGAGGTAAACTTAGGTACAGCAGGTGGTGCAGCATGGTGTCCTCCTTCTGAAGTCCCACTCAGGTAGGAGTCTGGTCCTCTGGGCTTCAGAAGCCCTTTTCTCCGCTGACAACGAAGTTTGCTGATTTAATGCAATGTGAATCCTATTTGAATCACCAGGAAACCAGACAGACATCTGTATTACCCTGATTGGAATTAAAACATCACCTTAACTTTAGTTTTCAAAAATCTCTGAAACTATTTTCTTTGGAGCTTAAAAATGCATTTTTTCACATGAGCTCATTTTCTTTCATGTTGTAGGATACTTAATAATTTCAAGACAAGGTGGTAAGAGAAGGCATTCAGTTTCAGTGTCTGGGTTTTAAAATGGGATGGCTTGTAATCCACTTCATCATTTTAAAAGTCTTGAAAACACTTCAGATAAGTACTTGGAAAGGCTGGGACCAAGTGTTCAGTTATAGCAAACTTAGCTTGCTTCTGGTCTTTAATCTGATTTTTAAAATCAAACCCTTATCTTTGAACTGTTATTCAAGGAATTCTCATTCACATTGTCACTTTAAATTATAATGATACTTTATTTTAAATAGTCACGAGATCTGACACTTCAAAAAAAAGATTCCAGTAATAAATAACAAAAGTGAAAATACTTATCAAAGTCACAACAGACGTAAAGTTTAGCTGAGAATCACTGCAACAGAGTAAGGCTCTAAAGATACCAGACGAACCAATACTTAGCTGGAATAAGTTGCACAACTTTCTCACTGTATGGGCTTACAGATGAGGCCCTGGCTCCACGTGGTCGAGGTTGCAGTCATAAAACCGGTTTTAGCACAATCGTGCTTCAGACTAAAGTTTTCAGTAGTTGTGATAGTCTGTACAAGATGTTATGGACTGACCCCTGCAAAAAAGTGTAACTTGAAGACTTCTTTCCGACATTACCAGTGTCCAATAAATGTACATTCCTAACATTTCTGAAAACAGAAGAGAATTAAATTTAATAGGTGCTGGTATTCACATCTGATCTCTCAGGTTTTATGACTGGTAAGTCTCAATGCTCCTAGTCTCCAGGGTGTGTATAAGGTGGCAGTATTTTAAGCTTGTTAAGTAAATATGGGGAAATTAGGATCAAAGGGGCATCCATGTCTTGACTATAGCGCCATTAACCCTCATAACTTTATATGGAATGGTTACGCCATCAAAACTAAACCAACAGTTTTTATATTAAAATGCTTCTCCATACTAGTAACACTTTATTTAAAGTCACTAAAAACTACCTTGTAGAGGTAACACACAGAAACGGACAAACAATAAAAAATATGAAAAAAGCTCATCACCTAAATGGATCCATGTCCATCCTTTATGTGTCTACTTCATAATCCACCCACCCACCCCATTCCAAAAAAGCTTCAGGTTATTACGTCCCAAAGTCATCTATTCCTGAATTGCTTCCAAAGAAACAAACTGCCCTGTAGTGTATAAGCTACTTAAGGTCTGCACATTCTAGGATGCTGCACTTCTGTTGTCCTAGCCATCAAATTTGGAAATCTGCTCAAGTTCAGACTCCTTTTAAAACCTTCAGAAATAAACATAATTAGAATTTGCGATCCCTAGATTCAAAGTACAGGTTAAAATAGCCTAATATGTAACACCTCCCTTTCTTGGATTAAATAAAAGCCACAGGATTCTTAGCAGCTAAAAACTAAATCTGAATTATTCGTGTCTGGCATTGTGTAAACATATTTTTAAGTTCATTTTGCTGGACTTCATTAACTACTTCAGGCTCTGCAGGGCTCTTCTGAACCTTGGCCACTGCATAGTTTATCCCCTGGGTTAATCCAGCTTGGGTAATATTAGCAACCTGGACCATGGAACTTCGAATCTTTGCAAAGGGAGAGACTGCTCTGCTGCTACAGCTCTCTGAAGGAGAAGGAGTTACATGCGGCCCTCTCTCAAGTTCAAGTATGCTGGGTTCAGAGCCGGGGGTCTTTTGAGATACCACTGAATGCACTGGTTCAACTGATAAGAACTGTGGGCCTGTTGCAGAAAAAGACACATCTAATTGAGATGGTCGAGAAGGTATCTGTTCCGTTGATTCAGACTGAGTTTCTTCATTAGAAACTTGATTGGTCATTTGATTTCCTTCCTTGCTAGCCTGCTGAGGAGCAGACCTAGTTTCTGTTAGCTGGGTCATTTTGTTTTGTGCATCTTGTACAAATCTGTGGCAGTAAATATCCACAGGCTTGGCAAAGCCAGTCAGTGTGTGTATGCTGTCAGCAGAAGGACTTTTCTTCAAAGGAGACTCACGGCCTTTCCCAAGCCCACTTCCGTGAGCAACAGTAACCTCTGAAGGAACATGAATACTAATATCAGTGCTGCTAACAGACTGGGATCGGCTGCCTAATCGAGGTGCTGAAGCAATAATACCACAACTAGGAAGGACGTAGTCTCCTGGCCCTACATTCTCTAAAGAGTTAGCTAGCTGCCTGTCTTCATCAGACTTGGAATTCGTAAGGAACTCATCAGAGTGGTATGAGTCATTATCTGAAGACATTTCCCCATCTGACTCTGCCTCTGCTTTGTTTTCCATCACACCTAGGTTTTCCATGGTTTCAAGACTACTATCTGATTTCCAAAGATTTACTTTTAAGTTTGGTTTTAGAAAGTTAACTTTCATTTCAGGCTTTGTAAAGTTTCCTAGCTTTCGTAGATTGCCAATATTTACATTGGATTTGGTCTGTTTCACTTTCTGATTTAGAGATGAAAATTTGCTCATTAAAAATTTTTTTCCCTGGGCCAAAGAGCCTTGGTTTTGAGATCTGATGCCAATGATGTCTTCATGAGGTTTACTGCTCTTCCTACAAATCAGAAAAGAGAAAAGTTAATTTCCCGTGGAATCCAGTATCAATTCCAATGATTAATATAAGTAAAAACTCAATTAAATTGGCCCCAATTTCTTAAAACAGCACATTGCTAAATGATAAACCCAGATGACTGCTCCAACTTGATGCTAGAACATTAATGCCCCATAGAAATATGTAAGCCATGTATATATTTTACATTTTCTAGCAGCCAAATTAAAAACATGAAATTTTAATAGTATTAACCCCATATATACAAAATATTGTCATTTCAATGTATAATCAGTATTAAGAGATGATTATTCAGGGGTGGTATAGCTTAGTGGTAGAGCACATGCTTAGCATGCACAGGTCCTGGGTTCAATCCCCAGTACCACTCATTTGAAAAAAAAAAGTTCAAACAAATAAACAAACTAGGTTTTAAAAAACAGGGTATCTTAATCTTTTTCAAACTAAGTCTTTGAAACAGCCAGTGCATAGTATTTTATATTTTACAACAGGGCAGCAGAAGCCTTTGTCAACGACAGTGACAAACAGACCCCAGGCACTGAGTGGGAACAGGTAGTCTGGCTGTGTGACTTTAACTCCAAGTTCAGCAAGCAAGCCACAGACGTCTCCCAAAAGTGCTTTGTCATCCTTCTCAAGCAGGCCACCTGGTGCACTCAAGAACCACCCTGCGGAAACACTACATCTGCTATATCTTAATCCTACTTAGTGAAGCCCTTCACAAGAATGAGATGAATTACGGAGTTCTTTTGGACCAAAGCTCTTGCCCTTAGAGCTGATCATAGTTTGCTATTGCATGTTTCCTTCAGCTGTGTTCTCCCCTACATTCAGAGAGGAGGGGGAGGCAGTGGAGAAGGAAGCCTGCTAACGGTAGCTTCAACCTGCATTATTCTGAGAACAAATGTTTCCAAACCCCCCGAAAAACCCCACACCTGAAATTCAACTGGTTACATTTCAAGGGTTCTACAGCCCCGTGTGACCGGCTGCAATCTGGGGCAGCACAGGTTTACCACATTCACCATTTAAACCACCAGCAAAGGCAACACTGACTATAAATGGAAATCTACAGCATCTTAAGCTGTCTACACACATTGCAATTTGGCCGAATTCAGGTATGGGGAGGGGAAAGAACTCTGTTTCCTTATGTTTCCTGTGGGTTACCTGAATTTATTTTAAAAGCCTTGGGACATTTAATATAACTAAACTTAGTGTTTTCCTTTGGCATCCCTCATGGATGCTACAAATAAGAAAAATGTCAGCGATATTTGCCACTTGTCTCAGTACACAGGTTTGACACTTGTTGGTCATACAGGATTACTGATCATAAAAATATTTCATTAAAATGATGATGTTAAAGAGCTACTGATAAAGTACTACAGAATTTAAAGAATCACTCAATTTGAAAACTAAAGAGCTACTGAAATAATTATTTCTAACAGAAGACTGAACAATTTTTCTCTAGATGACAAATGGCTCTCTCTTTTAATGGTATGTGGACCTTATAAAACCTGCTCATTAGACGGACAATCCAAAAATTATAAAATGCAAAATCATCTGTTTACAGGCATTCTTTTCCCCAAATTCAAAAACCTAGTGTTTAAAACATACTAGCCGGTTATTTTCTCTAAAAAGTTACTTAAATGTGAATGCTCCCTCTCTTGAGAGTATTTTTAAGAGTTTTAAAATATATCATTTATGGCCATAATTTAAACAAAATTATAACTTTTTGATCCACAGAGATATACTTCCCTCTCTAAATACCAACACATTACCATCATGTGATTTCTCTTCTCCTTGCAAATACTTTGAAAGAAGTAAAACTTTGGATAGTAATGTCTATTTTTGAGAGAAAATCAAAGTGGTAAGCTCACCTCTCAAGTTTTTTCTCTATTATAGGTACATCTAATCCCATGGCTTGCTTGGTGATCTGCAGCATCTCTGCAATGCACTGAAGGGTATCTGAAATCCAAATATAACTGCTTGCCAGTTTCTCCAAAAATATATATATAAACAGCAGCTCTAACTCAGAACTCCAAATGAAATTTGTAATCTTATAATTAAATACAAGTTTACTTGTTATAATTTACAGAAAACTCCAACTTATTCATCACTCCCCCCACTAATTCAAAATGTTCCAGAATTTTAACAGAAGAGTAAATAAAGAACCAAATCAATTGGAATTAAAGGTTTGTGCTGAAACTCTTGTTTGTCCAAACACTGTGCTAGATGCTGAGGCAACGGCTGTGAAAAAGACAGGCGACCCCTGATTACTACCTATGAGAGGCATGCGCTGGGAAGAGTCCCAGCACCTCTATGGCCAAACACACTAAGAAATCCCATTCTCAGTCCCCTTGCCCCAAACTACATCATCAGTTCAAATAATGACCCTGCACTGCTGGGAACAAAGTTGCTATTTCAAGATCTTGAATCACAAAGCTATTTTCCCAGATCATTCGGTTGGTAACAGTATGTACTGTCCCCAGTTCCACTTGGGCTTATAAGAGCAGATAAAGAGTTATCACTGAACACTTTCATCTCTCATTACCTTTTCCATCCTCTTCCGGATTGCGCATTACAGCTCTCAGTGTGTGGAAATAGCCACTCGCTTCTTTGTATCTGTAGTGCAATCGCATGCAGGAGAACTTTGGCTTCCCAAAAAGAGTGGGTTCAGGACCTAAAGACCCAAATGAGTATATGTAAATCTCTCATGTAACACTTTCTTCTATGTCTTCGAAAGACCAACAAACGTTCATCAATTATTACTTAGCACTGTTTTCTTCATAACCTAAATGAAAGCACACGCTTATTGTGATAGTTTGGTATGACAAGACTATAAATAAAAAGACTCTTCTTCAGTCTCAAATATTTAAACTTTCGATCCCTGGGTTAATCTTCCCAGGGTAAGTAATGAAGGAGGTACAGTTATTTCACTACATCCATCACTAATCTCTAAAAGAGAAGGGAATCCTAAGAAATGGACCACTTGGAATATCCCTTTCTCAGTCCAGTGAGATGTTATACCAGCTGCATAAATAAGGATCCACTCTTGGAAGAAACAGTATTTGCTTTCTATGACTTGGTTAGTATGTTAAAATTTACCTATTTCTATTTTTTCCAGGTCTTCTAGACTTAGTCGCTGATACTGGTTTACTTTGTCAACTTCATCATCATAACTAGACAAAGAGAAGAGAGTAATTGAGGATTAACATAAAAAAGCATATTTGGCTTGGCAGTGAGGTGGGACAGCAGCAACTACTATGCAGTTAAAGTCTTCCACAGCACAATACATTCCGGGGCAAAGAGTTAAACATAAATATTTTTAAAACTAGATGAAATGAGATGAACATATACATAATTCAACAGCTAAAGGAAAATCAGTTTATAGACCTTACACTAAAAGAAACCAATTACAAAGCAAAATTAAATTCAGTTTCATAAAAACTTTTGCAAAACTAAAACCTAAACCAACCTAAAAGGAAAGCAAAACAAATTTACATGCTGAAGCTTTGTATTTGTGAATAAAGCAGATAAACTGATTTCCAAAATCAAGAACAACAAAAAAAAATCCATATGATCAACCTAGGCCAATGACTGAAAAAAACGACAGTTCACATGAGGCCAAAAAGATAGTAAGTACTTGAAAAAAGTAAAACTCAATTCTGCTAAGAATGTGAGTAAGTACTTGAATTTTTACTAGTGACACTGTTAATTTGGTAGTCTTTCTTTCTGGAGATTAATCTTTCAATAAGGCACAAAAGGATATAATTCATCATATCCTTATAACCAGAGAAGTGCGTTTGCACACACACAAAATTATTTGCACAAAGACTGTTGTGTCACTCATAATAGCAAAAAGATGGAAGTATTTTAATGCCTAACAATTGGGAAGCATTTAACTATGGTATAATAATAAAAACAATGATATATAGTCACTAACAATAAAAATACATGGAGAAGGGAGAGTATAGTTCAGTGGTACAGTGTGCGCTTAGCATGCACGAGGTCCTGGGTTCAATCCCCAGTACCTCCATTGAAATAAATAAATAAACCTAATCACGCACCCTCCCAAAAAATGTGGAAAACTTGAGAGATGTATAGGAAATACTAAATACTAAAAGAACACTATTATATGAACATACTGATTACAAATAACTCTAAAGTCACATTTTCAAATTGATAAAAGGAAGTCAGAGTGATGTAAAAATTATGTTAAGCTGAAGAGGTTCAATGAAATTTCTTAAAATACACAACAAAACCAGATTCTTGATTTTTTTTGTTACGAATTCTAAAAAGGAAATTTACGCACATTAAACAAAATTAAAAGCTTTAAATCAATAAGCAACTTACTAGGCCACGTAGTAGGCAGAGTTAGAAAGCAGTAACAGCACATCCACATCTCTGTGAGTAGCATCAATGAGGCTAAACAAACATGACACAGGAAATTAAATATTTTTGTTTTCATCTACATTTTTCTACAGCAGAGAGCCACTTATGATAAAAGATTGGCAGAGGCTGGGGGCGGGAAGAAAATCAATTAATCAATGAGTTCTACTTCTGAAGTTAAATGTGTACAATCTCCCCATTTGGAAATTAAAAAAAGAAAAAGGAACCCAGTTTAGGAAGGCAGGGTAGATAGGTGGAATGAAGAACTAGAGCTGAGGACAAGTCTGTTCTCAGAGAGGTAGACAAGGAGGAGGGAAGACTCAGTGGAAATGGGATAATAGGGATGGAGGGCAGATTGGATGATGGCAGAGAGGGTAAGGATTAGAAAGAAAGGAAAACATGAGGCTGATAAGGGAGAAATTGTCTAGATCATCTCATATAACCTAACCTTCAAAATGACATTGTACATTTAGGATATTTTTACACTCATGTAGAATGCATCCTATGAAAGAATCTTACGTAAAAATAACACTTATTTGTAAAATGGAACCAAGCCCAAACTACTTTGCATTTTTCTTACTACAGATTAATTCACTCCACTTTTAAGGAACAAGTAAACATTTCCTTATTCTAAGTCCGTTTAGTCATATTTTACCTCCACTCCAAAATCAAATATCAGAATAAGGGTTAGAAACTAGATGAATGTTGATGAACCATTAAATCAAGTACTAATTTAAAAAAAGGTAAACATATAAAATCTACAAATAATCAACAGATAACTCAAAAAGAATCTGAGCTGAAGCAAAACTTTTAATCTAATGGTCATTTACTACTGAAACAGCCTTTCCAATCAAAAGGTGAAAATTAATCTGCGTTCTTACACTGGTTCTCAAAATTCCACTGTAGGACTAGATTATTTCTGCCTTAGAATTTCGTATCTATTTGCAAAGACTTATCAAAATGCTACTGAAAAACAAATGGGAGAACTGTAGGGAAAAAAATCACTTGTAGATGGAATTTAAGTCACGTACATAATCTGCGTAAGAATGAGGTCACTGTTTTAACAGATACTGCAGAGAAAAATTTACCAAGATCTCAAACTGCAGTATTTTATATCAGCAGCACCTTGGCAGCGTAACTTTGAGTCTTAATTTAAAATAACAAAATAGACCTCAATGTTCACCAAAAACATGCCAAAAAATACAACTAATGAGATAAGAAGCCAGAACCCAATTAATGAGGATTAATCCAAATTATGAGCACTAACTAACCAACCAATGGGAAACAGAAAATCATAAATCCAATGATCTTGGCAGCCTCACTAAGAATAACGTAGAGTAACACTGAAGATGGAATTTACTTTTGCGCATTGGTACTTACGTGCGCTCTTAAAATTGTCGCTTGAGCCAAGCCATAAAAAGTACGTCACTACACATATGTTAATATGAAATAAATTCTACACCTACGAATTAGTGTTACTTCATCCTAGCTTCTATTTTGACGTTAATATTTACATCGGTAAAACACGATCTCAGTCAAAAGCATCATGTCCACAAGAAAAGCATTTGGCACGTTAACAGGCAGTCGGAAAAAAGTCAGCCCTCCCCCCACCCGCATTTTTACCTAAGTATAAGCTGCAGTAAATACTTAATTTCCCTCCCCACACCCCAAATCCCACTTAAATAGGAAAAAAAAATTTTTTTAACACGGACAATAAAAGAAAGAAACCCCCTCCCCGTAGGTAGGTCACTGCCCCCACGCCTGCAGCTAGGAAGGAAGGGCCGCGCTACTCGGTCTTCTCTTCCCGCCAGTCAGGCATGCCCTCCTTCCACACGATGAAGACAAACACCGCCAGCACCACATGCAGCCCAACCACCGCGACAATGGTCGCGTAAAAGCCACTGTCATCGGGGGACATTAACAGGAGGCTTTGGAAAAGCAGTAATTTGCAGGAAAAATACAACCCCACAGGAACTTTAACCATAAGTCCTGCAAAAAGGAGAAAAATCTTGAAAGTCGTCGCCAGGCTGCCCGCTTCGGGCTTGGGCTCGGCGGCACTGCCAGCGGCGTTGCCCGTGGTGTTAGCCTGCCGCTGGGCGGTCGGAGGAGGCCGGTGGGAGCGCGGCATCTCGTCCGTCAGTCAGTCCGTCCGTCCGTCCGTCGATGAGCGGCAGCTCAGTCAGACGGGCCCGAACCAGACCCAGCGACTGCGGCGACTGCGGCGACTGCGGCGACTGCGGCAACTACGGCGCTGCCGCGCCAAGCCCCGCCCAGAAACACGTCTCGCTTCCGGTCGCCCACTCCCACCGCGGCACGCGCCCAGTGCGCAAGCGCGGCCGGGCCTGCGCCGCCGGAGCCGCAAGGGGGCACCGACCCCAGCCCGCGGGGACGCTGTGCGCCGCCTCCCGGGAGGGTCCACGCACGGCTTTGCAAAGGGCCGTCCCTGCTACTGGCGGGGACGCCGGCGGACGGGCTGCGGCACTGTGACTAACTGTCCCTGCACTGACTGCCGAATGCCCAAGAGCGTGGCTTCTACACGCCTCGCCGTTACACTAAAACCAGAGACGTCATCGACTCTCGATATCAGAAAAGCGAGTCAGAGTTGGACAGAACCAAGACTGGGCTTGTGGAGATGCCGAAGGGCACATGGACGGTAGCCCGGTTTCCTTTCACCTGAAGAGCCCCCCTCCGGCCCGCAGTGCACCGCCAGGCGTTTATCTGCTGTCATTCGAGGCCGCTTCTCCCGCGGCATCCGGCCGCGCAGAAGGGAAAGGACCCGGCCTGAGAGTCTGATCTGTGCGCCCCACGGGCCGCCCCCGGCAAGAAACTGAGCTGTGTCGCCGATTAACAGGAAAACGGCCGGGGCCAGAGGTGCGCACGGGTAAGCACGGAGGAGGGCACAAACCAAGCAACCAGTGCAAAGCCGTGCTGGACAGTTCCAGCTGCAGTGCTGGGAGGATAAGAAAAAGGGCCCTTTTTGCCGCCCTGGGCAGGACCGAGGATTTGTAAACAGCTTGCCATGACTGTTTTTCTGCCAGATTCTTAAACAGGGACAGGACTACAGTTGAGGTGAGTGAGGCACTGATCTCCAGCCCCAAATTTAAGAGGGCGCCAAAAAACTCAGCCGTTAAAATTTTTAGTACAGTATTTTCAAAAATCAAAATTAATGCAAAACATCATGATAAAACAAACATTTTGAATAAAGATTGAATCCAAGCTTGCACCTCTAGAACCCTGTCTCGTTTGCCTCACCCTAATTCCAGCCCTGGTTCCTGTAAAATTTTAAGGACAATAACATGTGACCCAGCTCAACAGAAAGACATACAACCCGATTTTTTAAATGGGCAAAGAATTTGAATAGACGTTTTTCTAAGGAAGACATACCAGTGCCCAATAACAACAACAAATGCCCAACAAGCACAAGAAAAAGACCCACAATATCATTTGTCACTAGGGCAATGCAAATCAAAACCAAAAGGTGATACTACGTCACAGCCACTAGGATTACTACAATTAAAACAGAAAACAAGTGTTGTTGAGGACATAGAAAAAATGGAATCCTCTTATATTGCTGGTGGGAATGTAAAATGGTGCCGTATGGAGAATAGTTTGGTGGCTTCTCAAAAGTTAAGCATAGAATAACACATGGTCTAGCAATTTCCACTCCTAGGTATATACCCAAAAGAAAAAGAGGTGTTCAAACAAAAACTTGTCCATGAGTATTCACTGCATCATTATTTACAATAGTCAGAAGGTGGAAACAATGAAAATGCCCAAAGGAAGAATGGATAAAAAGATGGCCTATCCATACAATGAAATACTACTCAGCTATAAAAAGGAATGAGGTTTTAACACATGCCACTACATGCACGAACCATGAAAACATTATGCTAAGTGCGTGAAGTCAGTCACAGAGGTGATATATGATTCCATCTATATGAAGTATCCACAATACAAAAATCCAGAGAGGCATAAGTGGGTTAGTGGTTGCTTATGGGGTGGGAGTGGGAATATAGTATGGGGCTTCTCTTTGTGGTGATAAAAATGTTCTAAAACTGACCAAACTGATGGTTGTACAACTCTTTAAATATCCTAAAAACCACTGAATTGTATGCTTTAAATGGGTGAATTGAATGATATATGAATTATCTCAATAAAGGTGTTTTTAAAAACCACACACAACCCAGGAATGGATGGCTGAGGCAGACAGGTGCCAACTGCTGAAGGCCCTGAGCAAGGGGCTGAACCCATTGCTGGCTGCCTGGGGGCCTGAGCCCCCAAAGTCATTCCCAAAGCTCCCTCCTGCTGTTTTCCAGCAGGGGCCACCTGCTCCAGGTCCACATCTCTAGCTCAGTAGACAGACTGTACAAAGCTCTACAGCAAACTCAGCCCAAGGGCAGGTTTCCAAACTTCTCCTTTCAAGAGAAAGGAAAACTATCCACTATCTGGAAAGTCTTTAAGCCTTGCAAATGAAGACAAATACCAGTGGCATATTCAAATAAGTCTTAGCAGTATTAGAAAGGGTGATAACCACAAGACAAAGTACTTCTAAGAAGAAGGAGCATTCCTAAAGAACTGTCTAATCAAGATGGAGACATAATTAACTTTGGAAATTCAAATGGGCACATGATACCCATCAGAGAACAATCTATCAGAAAGGAAAATGCAGTGAAATCTGAAGATAGTAACAGTTCTGTACCTGAAAAAGCGCTGCCTCTGGAAGAAAAGGCAGAAGAGAAGACTGAAGAGCTCTCTGAAATACTGATGGCTTTTGGTCCAGCTCCTTCAAAGCCCAAACCTACACCCCAAGTCACCCGTGCCTCCTGAGGGGGCCCAGGCTGGGACCAGCCACAAGGTGGTGAACACTGCCTCCTATTAAAACAAAGATACCAAGACTCCTGGCAGGCAGGCCCCAGCCCTCTACCCAAGCCAACAAGCCAAAACATGTCCTGCAAAGTCATCCCTTCCAAAGCATCAGCTTCATTATCTACTCCATCCACAACATCCTGTCCCAAATCTTCAAACAAGGCAGTTTCTAGTAAAATGTAACAGTGGGAAGCACAAAAAAGGAAGAAAAAAACTAGCAAGCAGTTAATGCCTCAGTTGTTGTCAGACACTTTGGTGTGGGCAACCTTAGTGAGATCCTTACGAGCGCTCCAGTGTACAGTCTCAAACATAAACAATCTATCTCTGTCACTGAGGAGCAGACCACAGACAAATTCCACAAGTCTGTGCCCCACCCCCTTCACCTTCCTTTTCTTGAGAATTCCCTCAGACACTCCTGTTGTCCTGGTGAGCAATGGAGCTCCCTGCTCATCTCTCCTCAGACCTGGGTCAGTGCTCCTTCACTGAAGAGCTGACACACAGAACCATTCTCCATCAGGCACTGGCTTACGTGTTAGCACTAACAAGACAGGGAAGGCAGCACCTCAGCCAATGAGACGTGGGCTGATGGGACAATCTTCAGAATCTCTCAGTATCCTATAGATGGAGGTCAAAGGCTATCATTAGGCCCATGACTCTAACTCTGATGGGCCTATTTTGTTCACCAATGACCACAAATAAGAAGGTGAGGATGAGGATGGCAGTGGTGAACGTGCTCTGGCAAGTAAAACTGGCAAAGGGATATTCTCACAATTAAACTTAGCAATACACTATCTAAGAAAGAATTAGAAGATAAAAAACTCTTGCAGTGACACCCAAAGAAGAGAGGCAGGGAATCCAAGAACAAGCTGGAAATTAGGAGACTTTGCCAGAGGCCCACAAATGAAGAATTGGAGCCAAAAAATATCCTATAACAAAAGAATGAAGTCGTAGAACAAGAAGCAAAAATGGAATTACAGGGCAAACTCAGCAGAAAGCTTGGGCTGAGGCCCACAGTGGCAGAACTACAACCACAAAGAATCTTGGCACTTATCGAGTATGTAGAGTCATTAATTCCCCAACCAGGACCACCAGGCACACAAGCCCTGGGCCAGGAAGACCTACAGATAGGGCAGCAAGAAGTACAGAATTAAATAAACTTAAAAGCACAGATACGGAAGCACACAAAGGCTTTGTCATCCATCATGAAATGTGAGACTATTTGGAAACAGACACAAATAATCTTTGGGTGTAGCACCACTTACTGAAAACCTGATAATGCACTGGAATTTGAAAGCTTAACTCACGAAGGAAGAGTGGACTCTGCTTTTTTGGAAAGTGCTCCTCACTTGTACAGCCCAAAAGGGGCCAACGAGCAAAGGGAAGGATACAGTGGCACCTGCTGTCCAGCATAAATTATTGATGTAAGTTAATTCTTCATCAGTCAGGAGCTTTAGCCAATGAAGATGAACAGAAGACAATCACTGGTTCCCTGTCACCAGAAGGCCAGATTTTACAGGGCAAAATTAAAGAAAAATGAGGAGTACAATTGCAGGCCACTGAAGAGGGGTGGGAGTCAAAAGTCAGAAAAAAAAAAGTATTTTATCATGTTAATGAAGAAAAGAGAAAACTGAAGCACAATTTTATTTCTGAAGTAGGCATTTGGGTAGCTGAGAACTTATTATGAAATTTGGAAAATCTAACTATCCAACAAATATTTGTTAAAGACCTGACCCTAGAAGACTAGTCTTGTTTCAGCGCTATTTTGGTACAATACAGTACAACTTGTGTTATGCCAGCTGGTCCAATTGCCAGAAAGGAGTCTGAGTGTCTTCATGCATCATTTTCCCGAATTCAGGAGACTTCTACTGACTCTTAACAAGCATGCTTACCCAAATTTTGTTGCAAGCTTTAAATAGCATGGCTAAATCGACTTTATAATTTTTTATACTCCTAATCCAGATTCCAACTTTACACAAGAATTACATACAGGACTGGAAAATCAAATCAGATGTAATGTGACCTTACTAAATGGTAGTCAGTTTTAGAAATAAACCTTTAGGTCTTTCCCTATTTCAATTATCTCCAACGTAGAAATAAAAATACTCGATCTAAGGATAATGTTCTTTAAACTGACTATACTTCAGTTAGAAAAAACAAAACAAAACTCAAGCCAAATGCAGATGTGACACCTGCAGTTACTTCTGAATGGGAATTAGAAGTAGTACCTTTTGGGGGTTTTTATTTGTTTCCTACTGCATTAAGTTGGACCACTATTTAAAAAACAACTTATGTACAAGAATAAAACATTTTTTACCAAATGGCTTGTAAGAGCACAGAAATTTTCTAAGTTATATGTGAAGAAAACCTCATTTCTTAGGAATCCAAAAATGGCATTCACACTTATAGTACAGACTCAAAAAGCAGAAATAATACATGAAATTACAGTCATGGAAGGTTTCCCTATGAACCTACAGTCAACATTGTTTTTAATCATTTTAATATATGTAAGTAACTACCTTATATTCAATTATCCTTTCAAGCTTGTTTTATGCCCATTTTATTAAAAAACATGAAATGTAAAATAAGACAAAATCTAAATAGAGCTTTTTATTCTTAGAGCTTGGTCTAGAATTTTCTGAAGTGTTTCTGATTCATAATATTGAAAATCATAATTTTAAATTTCAGCCTGAAAGGAAGCATTCAATCTGGTGGATAAATTTGGAAACTGCCATTCAATTGTTATTTTGAAGAACCTCTGGAAACTAGATGGTTTTTGTTTAAAAAAGAAATGTTAAGTATTAGTTGGCCTATTTATTTTATGAAAGGCCAGGACCACTTCACAACCCATTAAAATAACGAGCATCATTTAACCTCTTCGTACACTCAGTTTTGTGCATTAATACAATAAAACCTAGATTCTGGGGCATAGGACAGGGTTGTGGGGCAGGGGAGAACAAGCTCTGAACTACAGTTTTACAATTTGAGTTTTTTTTAAATCAAATATTGCATTAAAGTATTATTCTTCATAACTGAGTTTTTTAGTGCTCCCTTAATTTTACAGCCTAGTTGAGTACCTCAGTCAGCTTGCCTCAGTACCGGCCGTGTATTTGAAAATTGCCATGCACTGTGCATCCATGCCCACAGCTTGATGGACAACTGCTAGCACTAATTAGGACAATTTAACAACATCAGAAATCGAAGCACGTTAGTAGTTATCAGGACACCACTCCAACTTACCTGGGGTCACAGTCGATGAGGGCCCAGCCCCCATGGAACTTTTCATCATCAGGAAGCAATAATTTCATGTAACTTTGTAAGAGCTGGCTAATTAGTTCCTGGTGGCTTCTCTGACTTTCCTTATGCAAAGCTTCATGCTCTTTCTCCTTGGTAAATATGGAATAGAGATCTTCTGTCACTGGAATGCCTTGCATCAAATCTAGAGTAGAAAGTGTTAATATCTGTCATCTTCTTAGTGTATGAATACATTTTTAAAAAGCAAAAGAGAATACAAGACCTAAAATGATCAAACTCTTCTTAAAAAAATGACATAAATCTTTGTGACCTTGGATTAGACTTTAAGATACGAAACTAAAATCACAAGCAACAAAAGAAAAGAGCAGACAAACTGGACATCATAAAATTAAAAACTTGTGTTTCAAAGGGCAATGTCATAAAAGTTAAAAGACAGCACATAGAATAGGAGAGAATATTAACAAATCATCTATCTGATAAGGGCCTTGTATCCAACAGCATATAAAGAATTCCTACAACTCAATAATCAAAAGACAAATAAGCTAATTTTAAAATAGGCAAAGGAACTGAACAGACAAGCTAACTTCTTCCTGGTGTAGCATGCAGCTCAAGGCTTAACAAAGCCATTGTAATCCCACTCCCTATACTTGTTTGGGACAGTGAAACCGGAGGAGGCTTCTGGGATAGATCTGCCAACCACTGGCCCTTCACGGAGAAGCAGTAAGCCCAGACTCTCAACCTGGAAGAGATCCAGCTTCAGGGTTCGGCTGAAGCTGAGGCTATGGATAGTTAAAATAAGAGAGGAACAGAACCTAGTTCCTCAATGACATAACTGAGCTGACAGATCAACCAGTGGAAGAAAAGTATCTTATTTTTCCTTGAATAAACAGCCAAAATCCAAGTTTCCAGTCAGCATATACCCTATCTATGGCAAATGAACCAAACTTTTTTACTGCAGAGTTCTCAAATTCCTCCCTGGCTTGTGCCTAGGCTCTGCTAATTCCATGTATGATAAATAATCAGGCTAAAAATAGGATTTTAAAAATATTCTCACAGATCATAGGACAAGCTGTTACATTTGGTTCTAATCCAGGACACTCTACATTTACTTTAATCCTAAAAGGTAATACTTTCATGAAAATTAAATTTAAAACATGCCAAGACATGAATCCCACCGGGCAATATACCTTCCATTTCCTCTTTTAAATAAGAATCAGGATAAACTGTAAATCTTATACCCTAACATCCTGTTAAATTGAGCTTAAAAGAAAGGATGGTGCATTTATCCACAGCAAGAACACATGATAAACATCATATGAAGAAAGAAAATCATCTCATTACCTCTCTCAGCCCTGAGTAACGGGAAAACAAATAGAATATGAAAATTTCAGTTGATGAGGTTTTAGGGCAACTTATTCCACACTCCAGGAGCCTCAACCCTAACTTCTGTTACGTGAGTAAGAAATTGACAAATATGTGTGGAAATGAGTGGTTTCTTTTGTTGCTCCAGCCTAAAAAAATTATTAAGTTCTAATCTCATAAAAACTTGAATTTGTTTACTGGGTAAGATGCTCAATACAGAGACACAAGTATATTATAAAACATATGAATTACATTAACAAAGTTGGTTTCTATAAAATGTTAGTCACAGAAAAATAATAAATTTTAAAGCTAGAAAGGCTTTTATGTTCCTTACCTATAACAGCTTGCCTATAAGCATCCTTAAATCGATTCAGGTAGTACCTATTTGCCGAGTTAACACCATCTTTCATAACTCCTGCTAACTTCCTTTCTCCTGTCCTTGTAAAGTCACCCTGTCAAGAAAAAAGTCATTTTGAAATTTATTCAAACTCAAAAATGTTCCCAAGGTTAATGAGGGCTTTTGATTCAAGACTGGAGTTCTATAGGCTTTATAATTTCAAGACAATGTAATTAAATTAAAGTATCTACTAGTATTTGACTCTGACCCAAGCATGTCAGATAATTAAATGTTTTTGGTGGCATCAAGTCTTCACCGTTTCGGCAATCTAGAATTTCTAGAATTTAAAGGTCAACACTTCTTATATAATAAACAACAGAACAACAAAAAGATTTTCAAGCTTCCAATTGGTATGATATTCAAAACCTATGAATTTCTGATGTGGGAAAATGCAGACAGTTTCCTAAGGGTTATTTAATGGGATTTAGCCTGTGTATGCAGATACGTAGGTACAGAGAGCAGAGGTTTCAATATCTTGCTGCATATTACAATCACTGTAGAATGCTCCAGTGAAGATTTAATTATTTTGTTTCTTTTGGTTTTCACAACAAAGGTGTCAGAGCAAGTCCCTACAGAGGTAGTGACTTAAGGCAAGGAAATAGCACAGTCTTTTTTCCCATCCCAATCCCACTATTTCTGTCCAAGGCAATTTCAGAAACAGGCCTTGTCCTGAAACTGACAATTTAGGAAGAGCATGTTGCCCATTAGTTAGGTCATTCACCAGAAATATTAATTTAGCAACAAGAATCTATTACAAGAGAGACATAAATGCTGCATCCAAAGAAGTTTACTAACAAGGGGAAAAAATTTTTTTTCCCCAGCTTTATATAATTGACAAGTAGCATTGTATAAGTTTAAGTTTACAATGTAATGTTTAAGGTGTACAATGTAAAGATTTGATATATGTATATATTGCAAAATAATTACATTAAGGTTAGTTAACACATCCATCACCTCATGTAATTCCCATTGGTATTTGGTGGGGAAAATAAGAGCATTTAAGATTTACTTTCTTAGCAAATTTCAAGTATACAATATAGTATTGTTAACGACAATCTCCATGCTGGACGTTAGATCCCCAGAGCTTACCTCACGACTGAAAGTTCACGCTCTTTCACCAACATCTCCCATTTTCCCTGTCCTCTGGTAACTACCAATCCACTTATGTTCCTTTGAGTTTGGCTTTTTAAAACTCCACGTGTAAGTGAGATCATGCAGTATTTGCCTTTCTCTGTTTGGCTTATTTCACCTGACATAATGCCCTCAAGGTTCCCCCAAGTTGCTGCAAGTGTCAGGGTTTTCTTTTCCTTCATGGCTGAATATTCCACTATATATAAAATTTTGTACACACACATACACACACATACACACACACTTTCTTTAGCCACTCATCCACTGTTAGACACTCAGGTTGTTTCCATGTCTTAACTATTGTGAATAGTGCTACAGTGAACACAGGAGTACAGGAATTTCTTCAAGACATGGATTTCATTTTTTTTGGATATACTCTAAAAATAGGATTGCTGGATTATATGGTAGTTCTACTTTTATTTTTCTGAGGAACTTTCATACTGTTTTCCGTAGTGGCTATGCCAATTTACATTCATACTAACAATGTGCAAGAGCCACCTTTTCTCCCATTTGTTACCTCTTGTCTCCTAGATAACAGCCATTTCAACAGGTGGGAGGTGATAGCTCAATGTGGTTTTGATTTGCATTTCCCTGGTGGTTACTGATGTTGAATACCTTTTAATGTACCTGTTGGCCATTTGTATATCTTCTTTGGAAAAATGTCTGTTCATTTTTAAATGCCTATTTTTAAATCAGATTATTTGTTTTTTGCTATTGAGTTGCATTACTTCTTTACATATTTTGGGTATTAACCCCTTATCAGACATATGGTTTGCAAATATTTTTTCCCATTCCATGGGTTGTCTTTTCATTTTGTTGATTATTTTGCTATGCAAAAGCTTTTTTTGTTTGATATAGTACCACTTGCTTGTTTTTATTTTTCTTCTTGTGCTTTTGGTGTCAGGTCCAAAAAAATCATTGCTAAGACCAATGTCATGGAACCTATGCTTTTTTGTAGGAGTAAACTAAAGTTTCAGGTCTTACATTTAAGCCTTCAATCCATTTGAAGTTAATTTTTGTTACTGGTGTAAGACGGGGGTCCAATTTAATTATTTTGCGTGTGAATATCCCAATTTCCCAACACCATTTAGTGAAGAGACTATCATTTCCCCATTGAGTATTCTTGGCTCTCTTGTTATTAGTTGACTGTATATGCCTGGGCTTATTTCTGTGCTCTCGGTTCTATTCCATTGGTCTGTGCCCCTGTTTTTATGCCAGTTTTGATTACTACGGCTTTGTAATACAGTTTGAAATCAGGAAGTGAGATAGCTTTGTTCTTTCTCAGGATTGCTTGGATACTAGGGGCCTCTTGTGGTTCCACATGAATTATAGGATTGTTTTTTCTATTGTTGTGGGAAATGCCAAATGAATTTTGATAGATTGCATTGAATCTGTAGGAGGCTTTGAGTAAGTGGTAGTAACATTTTAATATTAATTTTCCCAAGCCAAGAACATGGGCTATCGTCCATTTACTCGTGTCTTCCTCAATTTCTTTCATCAACATCTTACAGTTTTCAGCATACAGATCTTTTACCTTATTGGTTAAATCTATTCCTTAGTATTTTATTATTTTTGATGGTATTATAAATAAGATTTCTTTCTTTCTTTTCCAGATATCTCCGTTGTGTACAGAAACAACTGATTTTCACAGGCTGATTCTGTATCCTGCAATTTTACTGAATTCATTTATTCTAGTAATTTTGTGGTGGAGTCTTTAAGATTTTCTATATAAGGTTGACCCTTTAACAATGTGGGGGTTAATCTTTGTATAACTTATAGTCAGCTTTCTGTATCCATGGTTCCTCCATATCCAGGGATTCAACCAACCTCAGACTGTGTAGTACTGTAGCATTTACAACTGAAAAATATTTGTGCCTCAGCAGACCTGTGCAGTTCAGTGGGCCCATGCAGCTCAGTGGACCCGTGCAGTTCAAATTCTTGTTGTTCAAAGGTCAACTGGGTAAGATCACACCATCTGCAAATCGAGACAATGTTATGTCTTCCCTTTCAATTTAGATGCCTTTTTTTCCTTCTCTTGCCTGCTTTCTCTGGCTAGGACTTCCAGTACTATGAGGAAACGGAGTGGGGGAAGTGGGACCCCTTGTCTTGTTCTGATCTTAGAGGAAAGCTTTTAGTTTTGCACTACTGGGTATGATGTTAGCTATGAGTCTGTCATATATGGCCTTTATCATGTGAGTACATTCTTTCTACAACCAATTTTTTGAGTTTTTATCATGAAAAGATGCTGAATTTTGTCAAATTTTTTTTACATCTATTAAGACAATCATATGATTTTTATCTTTCATTCTATTGATGTGGTATTAACATATTTATTGATTTTTGAATTTTGAACTAGGGGTAAGTCCACCCTTTATCATGGTATGTGATTCTTTTAATGTGCTGTTGAATTTGGTTTGTTAGTATTTTGCTGAGAACTTTTGCATATATATGAACCAGGGACATGGGCCCATTCTTGCTGTGTCCTCTTCTGGCTTATGTATCAGGGCTTCATAAAATTAGTTTGAAAGTTCCCTCTTCTAACCATCATAGAAAAATAATAAAACTTTTCTTTAGCACTCACTGTGTGTCAGGGAACGGCCTAAACTCTCACATGTGTTAACTCATATAATCCCATGACAATTTTCTGAAGTGGGCCTAGTATTATTCCTGTTTTACAAATGAGGAGACAGACACAGAGAAGTTAAGTGACTTGCTCACAGCCACAGAGCTAGTAAGAGGCAGGGTTGGGATTCAAATTCAGAGGAGGCAAATTATACTAAGGACCCAAATCCCACCAACACAGACATGTTTTGTTTTGTCTGTGTAAAGTTTAAAAAACCAACTATTACACATAAAATTTTCAATTTCCAAACTTCCTTGAAAACTGGGAGATCTAGCAACACTGAGCCTCCATCCCCATTAGGAAGTAGCAGAACAGCACCTTCCTGAGACAACATATGCTCTTCCTCAGGTCCCCACAGCCCATTTCTCCCTTTAATTTAATGGGTGGCCTGTTTAAGTCACATTACCTGGCACCTGTAGGAATCTCAATGTGTGACCTCTGCCTTACCCAAACATTCCAGAAAGGAGTCAACTGCATAGATCTACCACCTGTAACCCACATACTTTTCTCTCAAAAACCAAGTTGGCTAAATCAAATTCTATGTCCCACAGAATAATCCAGAGATGCTGGCTGCAGGTGCTTACCTTCAGAGCAGCTGTCCCAGCATACTGTCTGCTAATGGAGTCACCATTGTTGGCCCACATTATCTGGTAGATCCGATTGCATTTCACTGGTAGTGGCTGCTCCGGGGGCATCACACCTAATTTTTTCAGCTAAAATTAATATATTGGTGGATTAACTGCATATAAGCCAGGAAACTACAGCATAAAATGTATACTGCAGAAAAAAAGGAAGCATGTACACATACAACCTAGGACCCTTAAATAAATGATTTCAGACCCTTTCAAAATAAAGCACCACTTGAGAGACAAATTTCTGAATTGCTACAGCTGAATAAATAAAAAATTTACACTCTTTTGGCGTAATTTTAATGCGTAGGCTCACACTATTATATTCTGTCTGGTTTTAGATTTGCCTATGAAGTGAAACTAAGTATCAAAAAATCATACAGAAACAACAATAATATTAACAGTAGCAGAACAGGAAGCCCCCCGTAAATGCTAACTCTGGTGCCACCGCTGGGGTTCTAAGGGTTTTTTGACATAAATTATTCATTTACTCCTCATAAGAACCCTATGCAATCAATACTCTTAAAGACGAGGAGACAGAAGTTTGGAAAGGTTGAGTTCTTCGCATGGGGTCAACACCTAGTATGTGGTAGAGCCAGGGCTTGATCTCCAAACGTGACACTAGAAGGCATCCTCAAAGAATAGTCACAGCCTTTATCAGAAAAAAACAGAAACCATGCTAGGAATGTCAACCTTAGGAATTCATTACCCAGGTGTCAGAGGACTAAAAGATCTAAAAGAGATACAATAACTGCAGGAAACAGCTGCCACCAGCCAGGGTTGGGGCACAAAGGGAAGAGGCTGGTTCTGTGCTGTCAAAGGAACCACAGCCCCAGAGAGGGCACTGATGATGGGAATATAACACAGATGAAGAAGTTTGTCCCCTTTTCCTCTTCTAGCCTCATGGTCTTCCCTTAACACCCTTTATTGGCAGAGCCTGACATGGAACCAGCTGGTTGGGCAGAAAGGTGGCATGCAGACCCCATACCCCAAACACAGAAGGGAGGGTTTAGAGCTGAGAGAAAAAGGTAAATGACTACACAGTACCACACAGTAGAATTTTAAATGTTGAGCCTCACATTTTTTAAATGAGTACTTAAGAAAATGCCATTTGATTCAACTGATCTCTAGTGAAGGCTAGACTTTCCATGTTTCAAAGCAACAAGTATGTTCGCATGCTATGAATGTTCTATGGAACAAAGATTTTAGTTACTTGCTTACATGTGAAAAAAAATTAAAAACAAATATTTACAATCTAGCAGACTCCAAATTACCTGCTGTTCCATGACCACTCGTGCGATGGCAGCTTGGACCACATTAGTACGATCCAGGCAATCCATGCAATTAACTCGAAAAATTCCTTCTTGTTTACATATTACCCCAGCTTGATCAACCCTTTTCAAAAACAGTGTGGAATTATTTTACAATATAAAATACTTCAAGTTTTTCAAAAACCACAATTCTTTAAAGTATAACAATAATAACAGCAGCACTGGTTATCAATTTCCTGGGAATATTATGATATGGCAGGTGTTACTGAGATCTTTGTAGACATTATTATTAATTTACACAAGAACTTGACAAGAAAGATATTATCTCCACTTCGAAAAAAAACCTGAGGTGCGGAAAGAGTGACTTCCCTGAGTCACACTACTAGTAGGCAGAGCTGACACAACCCCTAGTCAGGCTCTTCTACACATTTAAGACCAGAAGGCACTTTAAAACACCATCCTTTAAAATACCATCCTTTTTGACTCCAAGTAGAAATGCATCTAAACTAGCTTGAACAGACTAATTCACTTTACCACCCAGCGAGGAGTCATGCAGCATGCCTCACTTATCTACTTTCTCTGGCCACCAATGGCTTTAAAGTCTAACCACATGTTCTGCCTGTCCTTTAAGCCAATTGCCTCTTCCTACATCTCCCTCCCACAGTCTGAGAATCACGTTTCCTTTTCTGACAATTTTTAAATGCCCCCAAACTAAGACCAAATACCCCTAAGCCTTCCCTCCCATGTTAGGGACCAAGAGGAAATGTAGACTATGGAGCATTAGAAGGGATTA
Source organism: Camelus ferus (assembly GCF_009834535.1). NCBI lineage: Eukaryota > Metazoa > Chordata > Mammalia > Artiodactyla > Camelidae > Camelus > Camelus ferus. Next base: position 10,756,806 of record NC_045706.1, read on the forward strand.
AAGAACAGTCACAGAGCACTTCACTCCATTTTGCCTGACTGTCTGACACCTTTTCCCTGTTCAAAGCTAACACTGCCTAAATGATTAACATTCTCTTGAAAGGAGAATAGAAATTGGGAAGCAAAACAAGAAAAGCAAAAATCCTTTCTCAGCTTGCTATTATTTTAATGCTCAGTGGTACTAGACGAACACATATGATTTCACAGACCAAGAGTTTGTCAAATAGATTTCTAATGAAATACCTACCAACACCACTTCATGTCAAGAATAATGTCATAAATGGCATCTGTCAGTGTTTGAACATTCTCAAACTTCATTCCTCGGCTAACATACATGCCAAGAGAAAGAAAAGAATCTTTAACAATAATTTTTTTTTAACTTAAGATACTTAAGGCTGCTTAGAAAATTTCTTTTAAATTATTACTTTAAGTATATGAGATTAACACTACTATAAATTATATAAGCAATTGTATAAATGTTTATAACTAATCTGCATTATGAAAGGAAATATACTTAAGAATACACTGAAACATATCACAGATATTAGAAGCTTCTTTCCCCACTAAATTTTCAATACCTAAGTAAATGAACCCACATTAGAACCAGGATTATGATAAAACAAACTTGTTTTCAGAATATACACAAGTTATAGTTACCATCAAAATGACTTATTTTTCCAGAGCAAACTCTAGTGAAGTTTATCCAGAGGCAGGAAAAGTATTACTAACAGAGTATGAAGACGAGCCAGCAGGATTTTTTTTTAAATTTTTTTTACATTTTCTTTCTTTTTCTTTTCTTTTCTTTTTTTTTTCTTTTTCTTTCCTTTCTTTTTTTTTTTTTTTTTTTTTTTTTTTTTTGGTGAAGTGGGGAGGCAATTAGGTTTATTTATTTATTATTGTTATTTTAATGGAGGTACTGAGGATTGAACCCAGAACCTTGTGCATGCAAAGCACTCTACCACTCAGCTATACCCTACTGGCAAGGATGATTTTTAAGTAAGGGAACTCTTACTTCTGCCAGGCTCAAACTCAAGAAGAAAGGAAAAAGCTCCAGAAGTTCTTTAACTGAACAATAAAAGGAAAAATGGAACTCTAAGCCCAAGTCATTTGGAATAGAAAGACTACAAATATTTCAGGAACAATTAACCTAAGTTTTTAGCCAAAATAAAACTCATATGAAAATGGAACTAAGTAAACAAATGATACTCCTTCTGTTTCCAACAATAAGGAGAAGAAGAAATGTTTCTTCCCAATAAAGAGAAAACAAACTAGGTCCCTTTGGCAGCATCTACTACAAACACTAAAACTGATCAAAACTCATCTCAGGAAGTCATCTTACCAGTGCTCGTGGAAGTCAAACGAAACGTAAGTGAGGTGTGAGTTGTTAAAGAGTAACACTTGCTTCAAGTAAGCATCACCGATAATTTTCTCTCTTCCTGCCTGGTCTACCAAATTAATAATAACCTGTGAGAGTGAAGAAAAGGGAAAAATTCAGTTTAATCAGACATTAGATGCATAATATGATTTTTTACTGAATTTATTTAGAAGTATGTTTTAGAAATATTATATAGCTATGCTTAGAAATCAATCCACTCAAGCATCAGTTTTTTTTCCTATAAAATTAGATTTTCATTTGTTATATCTAGGTTTATAAGAATTGTTTACATCAATGGCATGAATAACTTTTTTATACATAATACATTTGCAATAACCTATTAGAACACATAATGAAAACAAGGTCCTTTATAATAGCAGGTATTTTGAATACCTAGAGTAAGTTTTAAATAAATGTACAAGACCTACATACTAGGCACTGAAATTTTGCTGAAATACAGAAAAGATAAACTAAATAAATGGAGACACACACCATGGTGCTAGATGGCAAGATTCAATATTGTAAATGTGTCAAGTCTCCTTAGGTTAATCTTAACATCTTAACAATCCCCATCAAAATTCCATCAGGATCTTTCTATGGACTTGACAAGTTAATTTTAAAGTTTTTCTGGAAGAGTGAATAACATGGGAAAAATTTTTGAAAACTAGTAACAACAAACTTTCCCACTGGAGAGCAAAACACACTGCAAACCTATAGCAATTAAAACAGTGGTAAGAGTGCAGAGAAATGAATCACTCAACAGAACAGGACAGATGGCCCAGAGACAGACCTATGTACACTGAGGAATCTAAGATATGGTAATATCATTCTGGGATAAAGATGGACTACTATATAAATGGTATTGGGATAACTCTATCTATGAGGGGAGGGGGAACTTAAGTTAGCCCCCTGCATCTCATTATTCACAAAGTAAATTCTAGATGCATTAATGATCTAAATACTTTTTCTTCAAGTTATAAAAAAAAGCTAGAAGAAAATTTGGAATGATTTTTCCCTAATTGTAGGATGGCACATACCTTTTTAAGCATAACAAAAAACAGAAAGCATAAAGAAGATAAGTGACAACACGAAAATTTAAAACCTCTGTACCAAATGACAGTATAAGCAAAGATTTAAAAAAAAAAAAAAAGGACTACCTAGGGGAATATATCTGTAACACAAAAACCATTAATATATAAAGAGTGCTATAAATTCAGTAAGAAAAAATGGGTAAAGGATACAGAAGATATTCACAAGAGAAAATGTACAAATAGCCAATAAACATGAGACTACAACTTTGTTAATTAAGAAATGCAAATTTTAAAACAGAAAACCAGTTTTCACCCATAGGCAGGCAAAAACTGAACACTAAACATAGACAGCATTATACAGTGTGGGAATATATCGGGGTGGGGAATGGGCGCTAGCTCCCATTGTGGCTGAGAGTTTAAACTGGTGTAATCTTGGGGAGCAACTGAGCAGTAGGTATCAACCTAAATATACTGTTTGATCCAGTCATTTCACTTCCAGAATTTTACTCTATAGAGCACACAGTATTCCAAGATGTTTCCTGGAGAATTGGTTATGTTAAATAACCACCATGAGATATTAAGTGAAAACAGTTGCAGAACAGTGTGTATGGTATAGTCCTCTTTTGATTTAAATTTTGAATGTATACATATACATGTGTCAAGATGTTTTTGCTGCAAAGGACAAATCATTGACTCAAATCTCAGAACAGAAGCCTGTTCTGAACCTCAGAAGTCTGGAGGTTGCATGGCTCCAGAATTGCTTTATTCAGTGGTTACCAAAACCAGTTCTTTCCACCTTTTTGTTCTACCATCCTCAGCATATTGGTCAGTTCTCAGGCTAATGAACTAGCCTTGACATAGCTGCAGCAGCACCAATCAAATTCAGACACAACCACCACCAAGGGATTGCTGGCTCTTGTATTTCTTCTGATTAGAACAGGAAATCTTTCCCAGAAGCCTCCTAGCAGACTTCCCCTCACATCAGACTTCACTGGCCAAACTGCCAATTAACTGAACATAGGCCTACACCTAAGTCAGCTGCAGGCAAGAGCAGTAGCAATGACACCACGACTGAGTCAGACCGACCGTAGGCCCACCTCCCAGAGGGCAATTACCCAGGGTGGACAAAACAGTACTCCTGGTACTGTTAGAAAGGAGCAAGGGTCTGCTCAGTACATACAGCTATAAAATTGATGTGTACAAACAGGTCTTGAGAGTCAACAGGGAGCAGGAAGGAGGGTGACTGCCTTTACACACCTTAGTATTGCTTCAATTTTCACAATGATTATGTGTTACATTTAAATTGTGGTCAACTCCCTACAATGTTACTTACAATTACACATATTGCCAGTACATGAAATTTATTCACATCATAAAAAATGCAAACATGGATAAATGTCACATCCTTTCCGACCACAACCCAGTCTGCAGCCTTCCCTGAAGGTAATTCCTGTTACAAGTTTGATGTGTGCCTTTCAGCCCACCTGAGTGCATTCCTATATAAGTATGCATGCCATATATGAGTAAGCACACACACACAAATGTGGAAGAGAATTACATATGTATAAATGACATGGTTTTGTGGGATTTTTAAAATGGCAACATGCCATATGCTGTTAGTCCTTCCCTCACTCCACTGTATGATTTTAAGATCTTTCCATGTTAGTAAACACAGAAAAGATCAACATCGTCATTTTTAAGCATTTGTATTCAACACTTCAGACTTGCTGTACTTTAGTTACCCAGTGACCTCCTGATGAACAATTAGGGTTTTTTTTTTTAATGCTGCAATTAATGTTCTTATAGATGCCTCCCTGATTGAACATATGCTTCTCTCAGGGAGATTAAAAAAAATTTTTTTTGTATTAGAGTTCCAGCTGCTCCACAATCTTGACAAAACTTGTACTTCCCATCTTTTTTATTTTAGTCATTCTGGTGTGTAAGTGGTGGTTTGAGTTTGCATTGCCCATCTGACTTATGGAGTAGAGCTCCTTCTCATGTTTATCAGACTTTTAAATACCCTTTTTTATGAAGAGTCTGCTCAAGTCTTTTGTTCAGTTTTCTTCTGGGCTGTATATCTTTTTTTTATGGATTTATAGTTTTTAACATACTCTAGATATGAGTCCTTTATCATATATATATATTCCCCCACTTTGTGAATTGCCTTTTCATCCTCTTAATGGTGCCTTTTAATAGTCAGAAGTTCTTTATTTTAGTGAAGTCAAATTTACCAATTTTTTCATTATGGTTGGTGCTTTTTAAGTCCTATTTCATTTTAATATAACATTTTAATAAATATAACATTTATAGTAGTATCTTATACTCAAAATATTTGATAATTCAATAAAGCTTCAATAAATAAATGATAAAGTTATAAGATTAAAAATTTAGTAAAGTCCATTTAATCAGTTTTTTTCATTATGGTTTAAAGCCCTGCTTAAGACTAAAGGTCAAAAGATGTTCTTTCTGTATTTTCGTCTCAAAGGCTTATTGTTTATAAACTTTTCACATTTAGATCCACATCCATCTGGAACTGGTTTTTGTATATGGTATGTAGGATAGCTATCAAAAAGCAAATTACTGCATTAACAATATAAGAATACGTTATTTTGATTGATAATACCATTCAAAATGGCTACAGCAACTTGTGCTCCCTCTAGTGACGTGTGAAAGTTCTCATTTCTCCAATTACCCGCCTTTATCTCTTACTATCAACTTTACATTTTTTTCAGCCTGAGGGTTTGCTTTTTGCTTCCCTGCTGGGACCTTCTTTGGGACTGCACAAAATGTGTATTGTAATTTTGGAAGAACTGAAATCTATTCAATATTGAGTATTTCCTTCCAGGAACATGGTGTTTTCTCTCCATTTACTCAAGTTTTCTTTTGTGTTCTTCAGTAATTTCCCCATCCCAACCACCCCACCACCACCACCACTTCAATACATTTGATATCTTTTTTGTATGTTTAGTAGATTTCAGGCTATTTCTTCCTATTTTGTTTTTGTTGCTGTTAGGAAAATGCATCCCATAGCATTATATCTTCAGACTGGTCATTGCTAATGGATAAGAGAATTAGATTCTTATAGTCTTGTATAGGAAATTTGGTCATTTTATTGAACTTGTATTTCACCTAACAGTTCTCCACTGATTTTGGTTTCTATGTTCACATACCTACATATGAGTGTATGAATACACGGGAAAGGTGGGCAGAGGGAAAAAAAGATACTGAAGGATACATATCAAACTGTTATCTCAAAGAGGTAGAGCTGTAGGTGTTACTGAGAGATGTTATTCATACCTTACTCGAGATACTTCTCAGACTGTAATAACTGACAGCAGACTAACCTCATCTAAAAACAGTCTAAAGAAGCTGACTCAGTGATAATTCTTTAAGAATATTCTTTATATGTGTTCTTTAACTTCATGACAAATGCCATTTTTCTTAATTATGAATTGTACATTGTTATTTCATGAAACTTAAAGAAACAGATACACAACCATTTCTAAAAATATGAAGGAACATTTTATTACTACAGATCAAATCCCACCTGTTTTTTGTAAATTTTCAGTTGTTCTTCAAAATGGGCAGAGAAATAGGCAACAGTGTCCTTTTCACCTACAAAGAAGTGATACAAAATCTATTTTTCCTTCCCAAGTTTAAGACAGAAATTAGTGTCTATTCCAGCTTCACTCTTACTTTTAAATAATTTATTGACGGCCCAAATGTAACTAAGATCGTCTAAAACCAGTATTTTAAAATGAAATGCTAAGCCGAAGATCTAATTTCTTTCTTCTCCCCCAAGTGGACTTAACTGAAACATACTGAATGTGGCAACCATGAAACCATGACATTTATTATTTATATATCCTGCCTACTTGTCAGAAAGCATTTCATGTCATTTATAATAAATGAATAAAACCCCCTTTAAAACAAGGATATTAAAAACTCAAGTTTTACTGAATTCTCACAAATATAAATTAAGTTTCGAGAGAAAAATATTCTGAACAATTTTTAAAATCAGCCTCATTCAATAATCTAATTAGTGGGCATGACTTAGCTATTCCAGTGCTAAAGTTAAAATACTGGAAGAAATTAAATCCTTAATATTTAAAACAACAAACCTTTCCCAGTGAAACATTTGATTTAAAGGCATTTTATCTACTTTTTGTAGATGCTGCCTCGTTAAGAAATTTCCTGTGGGGAGGGTATAGCTCAGTGGTAAAGTACATGCTTAGCATGCACGAGGTCCTGGGTTCAATCCCCAGTACTTCCATTAAAAATAATAATAAATGAATAAATAAATGAACCTAATTATCTCCTCTCCCAAAAAACCCAAACAAATAAATAAATATTTAAAAAAAATTTTTAAAAAGTTCCTGCTTCTACAAATACTGGCTATATTTACTCTTTACCAAAATTAATCATGTAATAAAGTATTCTTCAAAGAAACAAATTAAAATCTGTGGAATAAGCTATGTTTTGCTGTATTTTGGATTTTTTTTTACTGTTAATTACTTAAACTGTCAACAACCATTATTATTTTTGTGATTATTACATCACTATTAAATTTCACCTTATGAGATACTGCTTTAAATAATGTATCTGGCAAAATGAACCCAAACCTATAAAGTATTTTTAAAACATCCCCTCTGAAATCGTTTGCAAACCAAATAATTGACAGGCTTACTTCTGTCCAGCCGAGGCCTTGGATTATATCGATATCCAACCTGGCTCCAAAAGACAGGCACAGAGCCTCGTGTTTGAATAAATGACAAGGTATGATTATGCACATGAATTAATTGCTCAGTTTCTACATAATTTGCAACATTTCCATTTTTATCCACTCCTCTTCGTTTATAACGCATTCCTAAAAGAAAATTAAAACAGAAAACAGGAACATTAAAAAAAATTATTTAATCTGACTAGATATGCTTCTCAACCAAATCTGTGTCTTTTAGAATAGCCTTGGGGATCTAACGTGCAACTGCCAGGCAGAACAGTATCAACTTGCCCAAAATCATGCCTGTATTCATCATTGTTTTTTTTTTTTTTACTGAGTTATAGTCAGTTTATAATGTTGTGTCAATTTCCAGTATAGAGCACAAACTTTCGGTTATACACGAACATAAAAAATATGGAATTCTTCACGAATTTGCGTGTCATCCTTGCGCAGGGGCCATGCTAATCTTCTCTGTATCATTCCAATTTTAGTATATGTGCTGCCGAAGTGAAAACTCACCATTGTTTTTAAAAAGCTGAAGCTGAGATAGTTCCTGTGAACTGGAGGAGAATGGTTTTCCCAAAGGTACTAGCACTCAGGAAGGATTTATTACTGTGATACATGCTGTCAGTAGGAACAATGGTGTTTCGAAGCACATCCCAAGTGACTTTCTTCTCTTTTCCAAATATATACATTTCCTTTTCTTTCTCCTTTTGTTAACTCTCCCCCATTCACTTCTCTCCAAAAAATTGGTCCCCAATTGCATGACACTATTAGAGTCACTGAGCACTTTGAAGCCAACTGTGTCTCCAAATCCATTATTGTCATTAGCATTTCAATACATCTGCAGATGTTCCATTTTCACCTGGATTTGATTTGCACACTATAATAGGCCTCCACTCACCTGCTCTGTGCCTACTTCGGCGTGAAATGAGAGCCACTAGAAATCGTGGGTGAATGTCATCTACACAGGTAGACTCCTGAGGGGGGGTCTCTGGGCTGCTTTTTTCATCATCAGATGATTCATTATAATTAACCACAAGTTCTTCAATCTGCACAAAACCTTGGATAATGGGAATAATCCAAAAGTCCACATCCGGTGTCTGAAAATAATATGAACATCATGTTGTTTCTATTCTGTACAGCACTGCTACTTCCTTAAACCCTAACAGTAGCTATCACATACTTGTCAGCTTATTAGAAGCAGAAACCTTCCATCCTTTAACCATATCTTCTGCTTATTGGAGAACATATTTTCTGTTTATTGGAGAACATTAAGGAATGGAGGAAGAGGAGTGAAGGGAAAGTCTCTCCTTTACTTTTATGGTGGTCACTGAAAAGGAGCTGCCTGAGAGGGACCACAGCATAGAAGCCAGACTGCAGAGTGCACATCCAAGCTCTACCACTCACTCCCTCACTGAGGTGAATCACTTAACCATACCATGCCTCTCGATGTCCTGCTTCGTGAAAGAAGAAAAACTACCTCATAAGGTTGTTGTGAAGATGAAACACATAAAATCTAAAAGGATTTATTAGCACAGTGCCTGCCTTATAGTAAAGATTTAACAAATGTAGCTATTATGTATTTTTGTTGGCCTAGAAAAAAACAAAGCTTAAAGGTCGATTTTCAATTCCCAACTGTATTAAGCCTTTAATAAAATACAACCAACTCTGATCACTTTATTATGAAATACAGAGGCCTATTCTATTTCCTACTTTAGGAAAAAATCTTGGATTTTCCAGGCTAAAATCCAAATAGTAAGTGAACCATCCCCCTCACCGCCAAAAAAAAAATCATCTCCACAAATATCTTACTTTAAAAAACCATCCAACATAATCAGGAGAGAAGTAATTAAAGTCAGAGATTTCCCCTTCTGTGTCTCTCAGATTAGGAATACTCAGATTTCTCAACTGACTACACGCAGAGACAGTACAGGATGAAAAGAGCTCTTAGTCCCCCTTCCCCCCTGTCTCTGCAGTTCTATCTAGCCTTAATCTCAGTATTAACTTCAAATCCACCTCTTCTTCCACAACCATATACCCCAGGTCCTAGTTCATGGTTTTATCCTATGGAGCCTGCAGAGAGGATCTTAGTAAGATGGTTAGAGTTGAAAACAGTGAAGGCTTTATCTGCATTCATTATTCTTATCATCATTCTCATCTTCATATTTTTGTTCTAGCAATAACTGTAAGACTCTTGAAAGAAACAAAAATGTATAGTGCCAAATGCTACCTTTACAGTAAGTCATCAGTTTTAAATGGTATTGCTAAGTGCCTGACAAAAACTCTACAAAACATAGTAGAGCTCAAGACATCAGCAAACAGAACAAATACTCATTATAAGCACCCTTATTTTTCCTCCCCTGTCATTGAGATTTGGTGGTCATGGTTTGATCAGCATCATTAAGAGGTGAGAACATTTTCATGCCTCATTCTCAGGAGCATGTTAGATACTTAGTTTTAGACACCACTAGATAAAGAAGTCAAAATGGGGGTGAGGGGCAGGGTGCAGCTCAAGTGGTAGAGGGCATGTTTAGCATGCATGAGATCCTAGGCTTAATCTCTAGCACCTCCTCTAAAAATAAATAAGTAAACCTAATTACCTATCCCCACCAAAAAAAGTCAAAATCATTTATACTAACCACCAACAAGGAGAAACACAAAGGAAAAAAGTTTCAACTTTCTGAAAGGTTAAGAAAAGATAATTTGTGACTTTATTCAGCTTCTTGCTCAATTTGTGTCCAAAACAGTAACTGGTACATAGCCAGCTTTCCATAAGTATTGGTTGATTGACTGAATAAATGAATTGTCCTTAGACAGTCACAATTCTCCGACATACAGGGCAGAGTAAAGGGGGAAGGTAAATATTAAACTAGAAGGAACTTCAAGCAATAATCTCATCATATTCCTTGTCTTCTCTGATTTAAATACTGGCAGTACTGGAATGTTCTTAGAGATCTGTCTGCACCAATTTCTAGATGAGGAAACAGGACAGTTAAATGACTGATATCATTAAAGGAAAACTGGGCTTCAACATTTCCAATGGGTACAAACAAAATATCTCTTTTACAGGAACTCTTATGGACATTAGTTCCACAGCCTTAAATTAGGACTATCCTATGAGAAGCTGCTAAAAACATAGGCCTGTGGCCAAACTGTCGAATTGTGAAATACCTTAAAACAGTGACTTGGTTTTCCCTAGCTAAATGATTCCCATTCTATAGGGGAAAACATTAATGTAACATTTTAATTTTATTTTAGTACTATTTAAAAATATTTGCTTAACAACTACAACTAGCTTAGAATATTTTAGCAACAACTACTCACACCAATCTCAGTGAGATCCTGTATCATGTATTTATTCCAAAAAAATCGGTCATCAACCTGGAAAAGACAGAATAAACAGTTCAGAAACATGTTGTTTTAGTTTTCCTACAGAAGCCAAACAGGTCCATAAATTGTTCTGGGGGCAAACCCTGCTCTGAGCTATGAGAGGTACCTTTTGCCAGAGGGGACGGCAATCCCTCTCCCCAGCGCTTTGCCTCTGCACTGAATTGGTCAGGTCATAGGTCAAGCTATAGTAAAAGGATTCCGAGTCCATGAACATCTTCAGCAACTCTTCAAGTAATCTTCTCTCTAACTTCTCCTTTTCCTTACTTTCCTTAACCTGTAAGAAATGAATCTACTGTTACTGCAGGAATTAAATGGAAAGCATTATGTGGATAATACACAACTCCTTAGGAGAAAAATGAAAATTATCCCAAGGACATGCAGAGACAGTGCTTTAATATAACAAGTAGTTGGAAAATAAGTTTACTAGTAGAAAAATCACTCCTTAATTTAAAACTAATCAAAGGTGAATTCAAGCCCATATCAACTAAACTCTTACTTTCTTTTTATTAGGAGCAGACACATTGGATTTAATATGCGTAAAGGTCTTCAGTAGAAACTTTGAGTCATCAGGAGATGGTATAATCTTCTCTGGCTTGTTAATTCCAAAATGATGCTTCTTACAGAGCTAAATAATTAGGAAGAGAAAGAGAATTCATTATGAGTAATATCTCGTTAAACATTCGAGTATGAGTGCAGAATCGCCGCTAATGCTCATGCACTGTGGGTAAAACCTCACGAGCAGGCAAAATAATCAAGTAGACAATTGATACTAGAAAACAGAGCTGAGGTTTCAAGGATTAAAAAGCTACAGTAGAGGATTAGCAAAGAATACAGGGCAGGATATATTTAGGATTTCGGGGTAGAAACTTCAGGTTAGAACCGTAATTATAATAAGTTCTTATCTAATATAATTGAAGAATAAAATGCTCTGGCTGAGGTTTATTAGTGCTTTAAAAATTAGCATCTAAGATTTAAAATACTGCAAAATATACATCTGCTGTTTTAGGCACACTTCTTTACAATAATCTGTGCTAAACATTCATGCTAGTTAATTGCATGTTTTGAGTGAGAAGATGTCAACAGTCTGCTCTATGGGGAATCTAAAAAGCTGGGCATTTCCACCACTTTCTCTCCTAGCCTCACACATACTAATGAAATCAGAATAAAAACATACTCTCTGGGTTCAGAGATTAAATTTGAAGAAGCAGTAAGTAGGGGCTGCAGGAAATGTGTATTGTAGTCCAACTGACAAAGGTGAGGAAGAGGACAAGAATGTGTTAAGAGGATCTAGAGATGACTATCTGGTTAGAGGCAAGCATTTTACACATAATTTCGTGTGGCTCAACACACAAGAATTCTATTGACCATGTGCAGGCTAATCTCATTGTTCAATACACTGGTTTTATTGCTACGCTAAGGGGTAGATTCCTGTTAAGAGCTAACAATTACTAAGTGCTTATTACTAGTAGTGTTTTACTTACAAAGTAACTATTACCAGATGATAAACCAGATGAAAAATTTTAGTGAGAACAAATGCTAGTTCAAGCTTTGACTATAATTCTTTTTTTAAAAAAAAGAAGGGGGCCCTTTCTATTTTATCAAATTCAGAAGTAGACAATTTTGTCAATTATACTTCAGTAAAGCTGGGGAAAAAACTGGAAGTGAAGACTGATAATTGGACTAGGCAATCAAATGTAATGCAATCTTAATGATTTTATGCCTTTTCAAAGTTATGGCTATCACTCTGTTCACATGGGTTTCACAGCACAATTACAACTTTACATTGCCCCAGCCCTACTAGTGAAGACAAGGGAACTAAAGGTGAAGTGAAAAAGATTTACAGTCATCCTGCCAAGACTAAGCTAACTTAATTTGCCTTCCAATAAGCAAAACTAACCAGATTTGAGATGAAGGGAAGGAGAAAGAACCAAGCATGTGGACACTACTCCAGCAATTCTCTCCTCTCCCCTCTTTCTGCCAGATCATTCCCACCAACACAGAAACACTGATCTTTCCTCTAGCACCTTCACTTACATACTTCCTCCGCCAGCTAGGGTCCTAGGTCTTTGTACTCCTCACTGCCTCCAAACCCTCTCCGCCCGTTCTCCCCCTAGCCCGCTCCAACTTGGCTTTGGCCCCCACCACTCCACCTAAACCTATCTTCAGCGTGAACAATGACCTCCACTTCACTAAATGCAGTGGTGGATTCTTCGTCCTTATCTTAACCACTCAGTAGCATTTGACACAGTTCATCTCTCCCCCATCCTTTCTGATACACTGTCTTACTTGGCTTCCACTGGTCACTGTGTACCTTTTTTACTGGTTCCTTCCCAACCATTTGACTTCTTAATGTCTTGACACCTCAGGGTTCAGTCCTTGACCCCTTTCTCTATCTTCATTCACTCCCTCAAAGATGCCATCCAGTCTCACAGCTTCAAATACTATCTACATGCCAAATTTCTCTCCCAGCTGTGTATTTCCAGCCCCACTCCTTCCCAAAATTCTAGACTCAGAAATCTCAACATTTCCACTTGGATTTCCATCAAGCACGTCACACTCAACATGTGCAGAACTAGACCCTCATCCTCCCTTCACTGCCTTCATCTCCTATGCCTTTCCTCCCCTTGCTTACTCCACTCCACCCACATCGGCCTCTTCACATGTCGGGACTACTTCTACCCCAGGACCTTTGTTCTAGCTGTTCTCTCTGCCCAGATACCCTATCCCCAGGTACCTTACCATGACCTCCACCCTTCAGCACTTCACCCACCACCCTTACTATGCTCAACTTTTATTTCCCATAGCATTTATTGCTTTCCAACATACAACAGAGCATAATTATGTTGATGTTTATCACTTGGCCCCCTCCACTATAATGTAAATTCTAAAATGGCAGAAATCTTTTACTGACACACAAATCTCCAGGGTCTTAGAAGTACTTGTTATAGGAGGTCTCAAAAAAAATACTTGTTAAGCAAATGAATGGGTTCTGACGCTACAAATGTAAGTGGTAACCTCCAGATTCACACATGGGGCATAAAAGTACTCCTGGGAAACCATCACTCCCCTTCTTCCATGAATACACCTCACACACCCTCACCTACGTTAGCGTACAGTCACTGGGGCAGTAGAGAAGCTCTCGTTAGTTCCCTGCTGCTGCTTCTGCTTGTAGCACCGAGCAATTGTTGGTTAGCGATTTTTCATATAGAATGTTAATAATTATCGTCATATTCATAATGCTTTTTTAAAAAAACTAAAAACATGCCTCAAACCTCGTTATAGATTGTTGCAATTTTAATATTCAAAACAGGATATTATGCATTTGTCAGACACAGTTATTCCTTAAGAACATTCAAGCCAGCAAAAATTTCCCCTAGGAATCTATCAAAGATGATTCTAAATACCCAGCTATTGGAAAGCAATCTTGGAGCAGCACGTCGAGTCTGCACCCACACTCTCCTGACTCTCAGGATGGGGGTCGTTTTTCTCTGTAGGGCTAGTTTCCTGCTGTGTCTCCTCTAGGATCAGGACCTTGCCCCATCATTCATCTCCTCTCTCCTCTGTTCCAACCTCTCTCTCCCTAACAGCCCCTTTCCTACCACCTTTTAACACTGTCCAAGTTTACCAGAATTTTTTTAAAAATCCATTCCTCAAACCCAGATCTCCTCTGTGAGTTAGCAGGGTACAGTGTCACAGTCACTGTAACTGTGAGGACTACAGTCTGACTGGGGTAGGTCAACGAGTGAAGGCCCAGTGAAACTGCTCAGGCAGAGTGAAACAGGGATCCCCTCACTCTGAAAAGGACAAACCTTCTATCTGTCTAAGAATGTGACACTAATGATTACACCCTGTTGTCTCTTCCTCTGGTCCCTTGATACCTGTCTCTCTGGGTTCTTCCCCAACCTCTGACTGTTCCTTTTCTGTCTTCTTTGCTGGCATTCCTATCTCTAAACATGATAGTGGTTCCCAGTGTTCTGTCCTTAGCTCTCTTCCCATCCTTAATGCTCTGCCTAGAAAATTTCAGCCTCTTTCCTCATTTTAACTACTACTATGTTTAACGTCATATTTCTAACTCCACTCTTTTGCTCTGAGCTCATGACCCAAAAATATAACATCTCCCCACTACTGACACACTAGTCCCTCAAATTCAGCATCTCCAAAACTGACCTGTCTGTTTCCCAAATCTTGCTCCTTCTCTGGTACATGCGCTCTCAGGCAATGATTACAATACCCACCCAATCACTTAAGAAACCTTGGAGGCATCTTCCATTATTCTCCTTGCTAAAGTCTCTCCTATCAACCCAACTACATCATGCTGATTTTTATTGTATTAATTCAGATCCTTATCTTTTGCCCAGACCAGTGTTTCTCAGGGAGATTCTACTGGCTTAACAGACAGGAAAATTATTTTATGCACAATTATCCCACTTAGAGCAGACAACCTAATAGCCTCCTTCCATGAACTGGAGAATCCCACTCCAGCATCAGGCTTAACACACTGAACACGGCTCCAGGCCCCCATCTCCAACGTAGCCCTTTGTGTTCCCTTCACTGTGCAGGGGCCAAATCTCCACCTGCCACTGCCTGCTTCTGGATCCAGAATCCAGGAGGCCTATGGCCTCAGTTTGACCCACAATCCCATTTATGGTGATAAGATGCTGCTTCTGTCTAGGCCTGGCAATGACTTGTTTGTTTTTCTTTTGCTTTCTCTTTGTACCTCTATCCTCTTTTCTGGGCTTGGAACAGAGCTGATGCAGGCCTAACATCCCTTAACTACCTAATCAACAGCTCTAAAAAAAAAAACAAAAAAACCCTCTGAAATCTGTTTTTAAAAGTTTGTTACAAGTCCATTTACTGATAAAATAAACCCTGAACTGATAATGAAGTGATTTATAGTCATCGTTTACCTTCTTTAGCATGAATATTCACGATTCTTTAAGAAGTATGAACGTGTTGTATTGAGGGTAACGTCCCAGACTCACTGGGCATATATAGAATACGTGGAATAACCTTCTGAAAATTCCCCAAAACCGGAGTTCTAAAACAAATATGGCCCCAAAGTTTCCAAATAAGGATTGTGATCTGGATCTGTGAGCAAAGCACAAATTCACTACAACATCTTATCTAGAAATCTCTGTCTCTTAAAACTGATTTTTCTAAATAGAAATTTAAAATTACTTTAAACATAAACATTTTCAAGTAATATTTTAGAATCTTCCATATACACAGTTAACTTTAAAAAAAAAAAAAAAAGAAAGAAAGCACAGACCACTACCTTTTTAAAAGGTAAATTTAAAATCAGTCCTACCAAAAAACAGGGATGGAGAAAATTACTTCTTAGGCTCGATCCCTTCCAGTCCTAAAATGCTTTGTTTAGACAGAGCTCTTGGGATTAGAACATTGTGTCGACAGTGGGATCATCTTCCCTTTTCCAGAAGCCCAGCCAGCCCTGTGTAATGTGTGCTTAGGCCCTTATCACACACTGATACACACAGTCTCAAAAAGAAAACCACCACCACAAGCACCATGGTGTTCCCCTGGTTTTTCTACTATTCTAGCAACTTACGTTTCACAACCAAGATTAAAAACTGATGTTGCCACTGTCGTTTAAGGAAAATAAATGATTTTACTTTAAAAGTTGGTATCTATCTATGTCCATCTGGAGCTAAAATTTTAAACAGATGTCTACTGGGAAACCAAATATGGAAAATGATGCAGTTATCTATTAAAGGTAATAAGATACAGCAAATAAGATACACAGACATGAAACATAAGCATATAAAACTTTAAAGGATATTTTTTTCAAAAGAAAGAACATCTACGTTCTCATTTATTTGAACTCCACAGATTCTTCATCCCCTTGTACAGATTTTTTTTTAATGGCACACTGCTTTGAAAAATAGTCTGGCAGTTTCTTAAAAGGTTAAACACAGAGTTACTATATGACCCCACAATTCCTTCCTATGTATGGAATTTCTCTTTCTTCCAAGAGAAACGAAAACAAATGCCCACCAGAAACTTGTACACAGATGTTCACAGCAGTATTATTCATAACAGCCCCAAAGTGAAAACTACCCAAATGTCCATCAACGGAGGAATGGATAAATAAAATGTGGTATATCCATACAAAGGAATAAAAAGGAATTCAGTACTGACACGTTACAACAGCATGAACCTTGAAAACATTGTGCCAAATAAAAGAAGCCAGTCACAAAAGGTCACATATTGTATGATTCCATTTATAAGAAATGTTCAGAATAGGCAAACTTACAGAGACAGAAAGCAGATTAGTGTTTGCCTAGGATTTGCCTGGGGTTTGGAGGGAAATGAGGACTGACTGCTAATGAGCACAGTGTTTTTTTTTTTTAGAATGATAAAAATGTTCCAAAACTGATTGTGGTGATGGTTACAAAACTCTGAATATACTAAAAACCACTGAATTATGTGCTTTAAGTGGGTGAACTGTATAGTATGAGAATTATTTTTAAAACTGGCAAGCAAATAAGCCATATATCAGAACTAAAAAGTCAACCGAGGTAGAAAACTAGAAATTCTATTAATTCCAAACTCAAACAAAAGTGCTTCTGCTCCAGTGACAGAAGACAGCTGAGGCCCTAGAAAGTCTGACAACAGTGACCACACTAAAGAGCCCGAGGGTCCTGCTGGGAAAGAATAAGAGCAGTGGGTATTCAAACCGGTAACACAGACGTCCAAATTACAAAGACATACTAAGAAGACATAAGAACCAGTTATGCTTAAAAAAGTCTTATGAGCATAATACGTGTATGGCCATGAAAAATAATAGGAGTTAAGTAGGAAAAAAATACACAAAGATGCAAAAAGTAAGAACTGTTATGAAAATTTGAAAGTAATTTTGCTCCTCCAAAGAGCTGAGGGCAAATGGAAACAACCATTAAAACTCACCAGAATACTGACAGTGATTATTTCTAAGTAGGGGTATTTTTTTCTCCTCCTCAGTTACAATTTACTGTATAATCAAAAAACAAAACAAAACAAAACAAAACAAAACAAAAAGGAAAAAACCAAAATTATCATGCTTCTAAAAGCGCCTTTTAGATGGAGTTATATGAAATTGAAATAAGGATATCAAAAATTTCAATTAACATGTCAGAAAATAAGCAAGCAGTCGTAATTTTCCACATAGCTGTACTCTGCCCTCCCCCTTATTGTTCACTGTTGTAAAGCCGCATTACCATAAATAGGATTAAAGGAAGGGGAAAAAAGGCTTAAATACAAACTTCTAAAATCATCTTCTTGAGAGAGAAAAGCATGCCAAACTACTCCCTAAAATGGGATCTGGCAAATTTTTTCTTTATAATCACGCTTACCCCTAATTAGTAAGGGTCATTACATATTTCCAATTCTTAACATACTTTTAGTACTCCTGGCAAATGCTGCAGCTCATACCATTTAACAGTGCTGTAAAATTACTCAGCTACGTCACGTGGGGGAATATATCATTTTCACTTTGATTTGCAGATAATCTCTTTCATTTGAGAGTATCAAGAGAGAAAAGGAAAAGTCTTCAGAATACAGACATTTGTAAAGCTCTCATCATATTCACATTTTAAAATTCCACTAAATGTCATTTCCTAATCTTCCCCTCCACCATCCCATTTATACAGTAGTCAGCTACTAATTTCAAATGCTAGATTGGTGGCCACAAAGGGCATCAGGAAAGTCCAGCAAGAGTCCCGACCATCTCTGGATGAGGACAGTTCATTTCACCAGGGTTGGGGTTGCCAGATGCGCAAACTGATGACTGACAGGTGACCAAGGTGCTGGACGAGCTGGTCCCTGATCTAAGTCTAACTATCAGGGTCCTCAGGATTAATACTCAAACCAGAATGCTGCCCAAGGCGTGCTCACCCTCAAGGCAAAGGTTGGTGACAGGAAGCCACATTGACCTTGTCAGCAATCATCCAAAAGACACCAATGACGAGTTTATTGGTTT
Source organism: Camelus ferus (assembly GCF_009834535.1). Classification (NCBI taxonomy): domain Eukaryota; kingdom Metazoa; phylum Chordata; class Mammalia; order Artiodactyla; family Camelidae; genus Camelus; species Camelus ferus. The sequence continues at coordinate 10,775,299 of NC_045706.1, forward strand.
AGTAAACTGATACAATTTTTGTTAGTCTGGCTGCTCTTTGCTAAATAAAATGCAAACAAAACTGCAAACACCTGCTTTTAATAGGCCCAATGCCACCTAAGTCATCTAAGGATCAGCAATCGTGGGCAGTATTCTATCTCTAGTACCAATTAAAGGACAACATGAAGTTCTCTGATCTTCTTTTGATTCCTGTAACAAATAATAGGAGCCTCCTAGGTTCACTGTAATGTTTCCTAATGCTGAATTGTCAAACTTACAATAAAATGTGAAGCATAAAAATAACTTTTACAGGCACATCCCCATTTTATTGCACTTCACAGATATTGCTTTTTTGCTTTTTTTAAACAAAAAGGTTTGTGGCAACTCTGGTGCCATTTTTTTCAGCAGCATTTGCTCACTTCAGGTCTCTGTCACGTTTTGGTAACTCTCACAAGATTTCAAACTTTTTCATTATTATTATATTTGTTATGGTGATCTGTGATAGGTGATCTTTTAATGTTACTGTAAGATTATGACTCACTGAAAACTCAGATGATGGTTAGCAGTTTTTAGCAATATATTTTTAAAGTATGTACATTATTTTTTTAAGCATATTGCTCTTGCACACTTAACAGACTACAATATACGATGAACATAACTTTTATATGCACTGGGTAATCAAAAAATTCGTGTGACTCATGTTATTGTGATATTTGCTTCACTGTAGTGGTCTGGAACTGAACCCACAGTATCTTTGAGGTATGCCTGTATTTAGTTTTTTAAACAATTTAACCCTGTCCCAAACTTCCTTCCCAAGAACTCAGCCTAGAAAGACACATATTGAGTTATGGGTCAGTGGGCCCTCTGCTGTTCAGGTAACAGGGAGGCAAGCTCAGTTTAGTGATACGGACCGGACGGCCTGAGTCCCTGTCTGGACGTGCCAGCTGTAAAGTAAATCCTCCGCCAAGCCTTCTTTCTTCGCCTGCACAATACGGATTGTAACTGTGCCTACTTTAATACAGTAGTCCAAGGGATTAAATATGATAATCCATTTAACCATGAGGGCCTGCCTGGCACATCACACAGTGATCAAAATAGGTTAGGACTATGGCAGAGTGATGACATCCCTGCAAAGAGTGGTGCCACGTCCCCACACTGATTGCAGAGAGGATACAAATGCTTTCATGGGTTACTTCTACCAGGCGGTGGCAGCTCCTGGTGTGGAGACAAACACTGGCCCTGGGCAATCTCATTATCTTGGCCTTAAGTCACTCTACTTGTGGGCCTGGTTTCCTCTTGGAAAATGAAAAAGTCTCACTAGATCAGTGGTTTTCTTTTTTTAAAAAACAAAAATACTTTGTTTAAAAAAAATTACGAAAAAATATAGCCTTAGAAAAATGTCAAGAAATACAGGTAAAAGAGGATATAGTAAAAGTTAAATCTCACCTTCTTGACTCTCTCCCCTCCCCCAAATCAGCTTTCAAACTGCTGTGCAAAGTCCTAGGGATCCCTACAAGCAGAAGGTGGCTTTCCAGGAGAGGCCAGGCAGGCAGGGCCCCCAAGGAACCCTTCTTCCCCCATCACCACCTCAACCAAAGCAGCTCTAATGTTATGCATCTATTTATATACTGGATTTCACAGATTTTAAAACAAAAGATCCACTACTAAAGTGAAGTTTGAAAATCACAAGATTAAATTACTCTAAAGAGTACTCAGCTCTAAAATCATATGATTCTGGTCTATTAAAGCAAATCCTCATACTTGCTATTAAATCTATACCAAGTTTCCCTAAACTTTCCTGAGACTTCATCTTACCTCTAGTTCAAGATCCTGAGGTTCCATTTCAGAAAGTGATAGCACAGCAATTTTGGTAACTTTACAGACCTCATGGTCTCCTGGAAGTTTGCCCACCAAAGCTTTCTGCCGAATTAAAATAAGCCACCACGGAAGATCTGAAAGAGAAAAGCCATATTTAATGTCTGTTTCTATAAAGTGCTACTGTCCTGGCAAACTGTAGGTGAATAATCTAACAAAATGTGCAAAAGATAGAATCCTTTAAAGCAAAGCGCACAACAAAGATACACAAATGGCCCTTGAATGTATGAAAAGATGTTCAGCGGAGATGTACATTAAACTGTTGCAATACCTGGAGATAATAAAAAAGTATGACAGCACATTTGCTGGCAAGGCTGTGGGAACCAGGTACTCTCATAGTGCTGGTGGGAACACAGATACTACTTTTCTGGAGGGAAATGTTGTGACAACTAACAATAATACATATGTACTTACCTTTTAACCTAGCAATCCCACTCTTGTGAATTTACCCTGATGATATACCTCAACAACACAAAAGTATATACACTAAAATCTATTCATTGCAGCAGTCCCTAACTGCAAAATACTGGGAAAAAATTTGAATGGCTAGACACAGGAAAATGGTTGAATAAACTATGGCACATCTATGCAGTGGGGTACTATGCACCTGTGAAAAAGTTAGAACCATTCTATGAACTGGTAAGAAGTGATTCCTGGATATATTAAGGGAATAAACTTGATATATTATTAATATATAAGGGTATAATATAATAGGGTAAAGTATTAAATCACAGCACAAAAGAGTACCTAGAGCATGGCTACCCTTTCTGTAAGAAAGGTAAGAGAAAATATGCATGTATCTGCTCATCCGTACAAAAAGAAAGAGAAAGAAATTAGAAATTAATGAGACTGGTTACCTAACAAGGAGTAGGTGGAAATGAGCTAGTAGGAGGAAACAGCAATGGGATAAAAGGGACTAGCTTTCTGAGAATACCCTTTCACATAGTTCTGACTCTTAGAACCATGGTAATGTTTAAAATCTCCTCAAAAATAAAAAGTTCTAATCAACCAGAATGTGGAGGGAACCCAAAACAAAATGCTAAGAGTAACCCAACTCTGTTACAGATAAAAAATGTAGCCACACTGTAGGAGAGGAGAAAAAAAAAAAACTAAATAACTTTGGAAAACAGTATTTTGCAAGGATAAAGACAAAAAGAATTGTATACAATATTGTACTCTAGTTAATGAATTTATTCTTCAAAAGGGTATGTGTTAGCAATTCCAAAACTACTTTATGTATACACTAGGACTGAGCAAATAAGCAAACATGTTGAAGAAAGTGGAGGAGAGGGGTGTAAAGCAAGTGAAAGAAATATTTAATAAATACAAGAGAGAAAGGAAAGAAAACACTTAGAGGCCCAATAGTTATCTTTTCAATCCAAAGTTCTAGTTCCCATAAAATATTTTTATTTAAATGAGAAATAGTCTATGAAAGACAGTATGCAAAAGCAATTTTTCATATCACAAGGCTAACACCCTTTAAAAAAACTACCTAATCGATAACAAAAATAAAAGTAATTGAAACAGTGTTTCAGGAGTTCTTTATTAAAGAAAAATGGCATAACGGATATATATCCTCCTTATGAAAAAAGATTTTAAAAAGGGATATATAGTATTTTAGTTTCCCCCATTTTTCCCCCTAAATATTAATAAGCTTTCATTTTAGGGACAGTGTTTTGGAGATGTGCTTTAAACATTTCATAAATCCAAGAGTTTGAAAACATTTCATAATTTATAAAGTAGGGTGCAAATCTATTCCAAAGTTTCAAGGCTTTTATAAGTCATTTCATTATTCATTATCATTAAACTCTAACTGAGGACCTATAATATGCTGGGAAGAATGTCAGGCATGGATTAAGGTTACCAAGCACCTAACACACAATAAACATAACCCATAATAAATAAGGTGAATGTCAATACAGTCTGTTGAATAAAAATAAATCCTTACCATAAGTCTCTTAACCTTACAAGAATAATTTCTGTTTTACACTGAACGATTTAGAGTGTTGGTAGCTGATCAGACAAGCCAATATTAGGAAGCCCTCTTCCTTGTTTATGTCTTCTTGTCTTCCTATTGACACGGGGAATTGCAATTTAAAGAAATCACAGCAATGACAAAAACACAATGTGCATAATCAAATGTAATAAATGTCTTCCCAATAAGCCATCTAATGGTATAGTACCAAAAATAGAAAAATATTAAATTACAAACAGAAGTTTTACCCCACACATAGACTAACTTGGGAAACCAAAAGGTATGCTTTTTTCCAAAAAAAAATTGGTATTGCAATACTGAAATTCAACGTATGAACTCAAATACATTTAAAAATAAAATATGCGTATTTTTAAAGTTATTTATCTACTCATACACAGAAAATGAAAAACTGAGGTGCTTCTGTAAAAAACATTACAGACTGAATTCAGTATACCTAGCGGGTTATAATGAAGATTAAATCTGAGAAAATATAATGTAAATGATCTTGAAAAAAGAAAAAAATTTTTTAACATTTTTTATTGATTTATAATCATTTTACAATGTTTTGGAGAAAAATATTTTTTAAATAGTAGCTTTCCCTTTTCAGAGAAGCCTCAATATTTTGAACTTTGAGGCCAGAACTCAACTTCAAATTTCAGCTCAATTATTTATTTGCCACGTACTGCAGCATAATACTTAACTGCTTAAATCTCAGTTTTCTCATCTGTAGATTGGGATAAAACTGCCTATTTCAGAGAGGAGCTATGAGGATTAAATAACTTTTATAATTCATGTTATTACTACTAAGAGCTAATGTTTACCAGGTAGCAAAACATATTATAAAGCTACAGTAAATAAAACAATGTGATGCCCGTATAGGAACGGATAAATGAATACTAGAAAAGGACAGAGAAGACAGACACAGGTACCCATGAAAATATGGTCTGTAATCTAGTACATGATGACGAAGAGGGGAAAGTATGGTGTTGAAAAACATACTGAAGTATTTGCAGATAAATATATATCTGGAATCTGCTTTGAAATAATTTATTGAATAGCCACAAATAAAAATGTACTTTTATAGTTGACTTCCACCCAGATCTACAAATTTCATTAGGTTACTATCTCATAAGTCTTTTAATATATAGTTTCCTGTCTTTCTGTTTTCAATCTCACACGTTGCTCAAAATGAAAAAAGTAAGAGTAAGATAGAAAACTGATATTTACTAGTTATAATCTAAGTAAGTTGGGATGACGAAAATGTCCTGGAATTAGATAGTGGTGATGGTTGTACAACCTTATGAAGATACTAAAAAACCACTGAATGGATACTTTAAAGTAGTGAATTTTATGGTTTGTGAGCTATGTCTCAATTAAAAAAAAAAAAAAAGCTCCTTCTAGGAACCCTACTTCAAAATGACACCTGCACCCCAATGTTCATAGCAGCACTGTTTACAACAGCTGAGACATAGAAACAGCCTAAATGTCCAAAAACAATGACTGGATAAAGAAGATGTGGTATATTTATACAATGGAATACTACTCAGCCATAAAAAATGACAACATAATGCCATTTGCAGCAACATAGATGTTCCTGGAGAATGTCCTTCTAAGTGAAGTAAGCCAGAAAGAGAAAGAAAAATACCATATGAGATCACTCATATGTGGAATCTAAGGAAAAAAAAAAAAACAAATACAAAACAGAAATAGACTCATAGACATAGAATACAAACTGACAGTTGCCAAGGGGGCGGGGGTGGGAAGGGACAGACTGGGATTTCAAAACATAGAACAGATAAATAAGATTATACTGTATAGCACAGGGAAATATATACAAGATCTTGTGGTAGCTCACAGCAAAAACAATGTGACAATGAATATATATATGTTCGTGTATAACTGAAAAATTGTGCTCTACACTGGAATTTGACACAACATTGTAAAATGACTATAATTCAATAAAAAAATGTTAAAAAAAAAAAAAGCTCCTTCTAAAGTACAAAAGATTTTCCTAGGAGTCTTACCTATCAGAGTAGAGAATAAAAAACTAACAATATATTTCCTGCCAAACACAAAGATATAGGTATTTGAAATAGTGTTCAAAGGAACAATTAAAATGATCACAATGGAAAAAAGACAAAATTTTGAATTGGACACTGAGACATTTCCAGGCAAAATCACTGACTCTAGAAAACAAAGCAAAACAAACAAAAAACCTCATGGGAAATAACAGCAATCGGTATTCCTGTAATTATTTTGCCTTAGCTGAAACAAAACACAACAATAACATGTAGAAGCTTGGAAGTCTGGCAAAAATGAGCATGTTAGTTACAAGGTTAAATGATCCAAATATATTTTCTCTAGTTTGAGTTTTAAGGCAAGAAAAACATAGATGTACAGCATCACTATTATTTAGCAATCTGAGTATCCATCAGGCATAATTGTCATAAAGTTTTTAAAAGCACCAACGCAGGTTATTCCATTAATTTATATCACCCACCAGAAAAGAAACTTGGCTTGATTAAAGCTGCCACACTGAGATCTGGATATGTAGTGTAATCAACCAAGTATCAAAGGTAACTTAGTCTAGCAAGGTCTTTTGGCATATATTTTCTCAACTTTTTAACTATATTACAATGGGGGGGGGGTGTTGGGAAGCCAATTTTGTAACCCTGGCTCTTTCAGGAAAAGACAGACAAGAAAATCTGATTTCCCCAGCAAGTTAAGAAAACTGGTTAGGAAGTGATTACCTTGAAAAGTATGACAGTTAGGGTAAGCTCAAACAATAGTCCTGGAAAAGATTCAATTGCTTGCCCTATACTATAACAGACTCACTTAAAAGAGGATAAGCAATAGTAGGATAAAGATTTTCTTCAAAAAAATTTTTTTTTCCCCTAAAATCAGATGAAAATCTTTTCTTCCTACTCATGACTTCACCTCTGGGAAGTACTACCTCTACATTATTTCTCAACATGGCTATCCATCCTCCCAACACACAGAAAAGATAAGCATCTGATCCAACAACGAGTGTCTAGCAATCCTTTTTATTTCTGTTAATGTTAATTACATAGGAAATATAAAAATACATCCCATTTGTTTAAAAATGTAAACATTACAGATAAAACTAATATTCCTTTTGACCACTGTTCCCCACTCCATGGAAATTCTTTAAATCTAATCTACAGTCCACTTTGTGAATTCTTTCATACAAAGAGACTAGTAGAGATGGAGAGCAACTGGTCACCATTCTTGACATTAGTCCTTTTAATCTTACTTGACAGCTTAAGAATGACTTTTTAAACATACATAATTTATTCTTCATATGAAACATTCAAATGTACACTGACTTACTGAGAATTTTTGAGAAAGAGCACTAGTGAGTATTTGGTGTTGTAATTTACTCTTTTAAAAATTTTTTAATGCAACACAGCTTTATCTAGTTTTTCCAAAGCACTTAATTTAGCTTTTATAGAAATAGGAAGTCTTTCTTTTGTGTACTCGTAGTTGATGGGCTTATTTAATATTTGATTATGTAATTACAACATCGAGTAAGACAGGTATAAACAGGTTTGGAAATAAACAGAAACCTTGAGCCACCAGAAGAGAGAAGGCTTCCTACCCAGTCTCCCACCAGCCTTCAGAGCATCCAGTACATCCACCAGTAAGACTTTGCAGAGGCAGTGAGGCATGTTGGCAAACGGGTTAAATGAGATTCAATGAAATGCGCTCCTACTGATAGAAATACATACACAGTACATATTCTATGTGCCAGACACGTGAAGTGAATGAAATACTTCTGTGGAAATGATTTTGCTTTTTTGTTTTTTTTCTTCTGGCTCAACTTTTCTAAAGACTGGTTCCGATGTGAAGTGCTTCTGTGGGTTTTTTTAAAGACTTTTTTTCTAAGAGAAAAAACTTATTTACTTACTTTTGTAACATATAACCACAATTTATTTTGTAGGTTCTGTTTCACTGCTTTTTGGGGCACTTTCCAGTTTCCCTACATCTCTCTATAAACATTCATGTTATGACCAAAAATAAAAAGAGAAAGCAAGTCTTATCACGACTCTCATGCCTTTTCTTTCTTTAGCCTGCCCCAATCCTGCAGGCTGTATTCCTGAGAACAAAGCACTCCCTTCCCCTCTCCTAGGTCCACCTCTCCTGCACTATCCATGGAGGAGACGCCCGGAAATGACAAAGTAGACAGTACCCTGCCCACTTAACACTGCAAGTCAGCTACGAGCAGAAGAGCCAGCACAATAGGATTTATAATTATAAATACCAATAAATACTAACCCAGGTGGTTACTATATACTCCGAAGTCCTTTGTAACATAATATTCAAATAACAAGTATTTCAATTCTTGAAGAGCTTCTGCAGATTATGCTTCTGAAAGCTCGAAGGAGTCTGTATTTGTACCAGATGAATCAGAGGATGGAGATGTGTTGGTATGAAGGAAAAAAAATGAGGAAAGGGGATTATAGTCAGCTCACCTTTCCTTTCTTCTGTGTCAAGCTGACAATAACAATACTTATGTATTTTTCTGTTGTTTCAAGTTGACAGTCTAAAATTTAAGCCAAATGACTCAGTGCTGTTTTTATATTTTGAGGTTTAGGGCCTTACAAATTTAAAATTGCTATGTCTTTCTGGTGACTTGAACCTTTTGCTATTTTTGAAATGTGTATCTCTCTACACTTCTTGCCAACTGCTTTGATACTGGTATAGCCATGTCAGCTTTTAGCAGGTTAGCATTTGCTTGGTTTTTCTTTTTTTCTATCCTTTTACTTTTGATTGTTCTGTATACATATACCTAACGTGTCTGTGTTAAAAGCAGCTTGCAGATAAACGTTATCGTTTCTCCAGTATGAAAAGCTTTGTTTTTTAACTGAGTACTAAGTCCATTCATATGTAATGTAATTGTTGATATATTTAAGAATCAATCTACCATCTTATCATTTGTCCCACCTATTCTATATACTTTCTTTTCTTGCCTTCTTTTGGATTAAGTTTTTAAGTTCTATTCCTTCCTCTATTATTCTATTTGCCCCTTTTATTAACTTTTTACAATCTTACTGTTCTTTCTTAAACACAATTAGACCTGATAATAATTTGATCATAATCACTTCAAAATATTCACTAAGATAAGAAGCTCAGTAAGAATATAAAGGAGATAAATATAGAAAACAATTTTACAGGTGGTCTATACATACAGTCACTCTTACATTAACAAGCTTCTTCTCTTTATGGTGCTAAAAACTTATTATCACTGCCATAGGAATCACTGAGGAAAACAATTAGCATTTAAGAACAAATTCGTTTATAACTAGACAATGGAATGATCATGAAATAGAAGAGGCAAGCTGGCCTGCCTCTAAAGTGCCTCTCTGCCTGAGGATATAAGCATCTGCCAGTTAGAGATATGCTCAGAAATAAGCAGCATGTTTGTCTAATGAGTCCTTGGGGGAGTTCAAAACTGTGGGTCACCTTCATGTGTCCAGTTCAAGCACTGCTCCTACCAGGGAGGTGGAATCATCTCCACCAAGGAGACTGGAGCTCAGTTCAGGGACAAGGGAGGTGATGGAAAATTCTGAAGTATAAGTGATGGAGCAGGCCAAGGGGAGCAAAGAGAGGAGGGAAGGGTCATTCAGCACCTAAGTACCCGGGGAGAGAGTAAAGGGAACAGGGAAGCAAAAAAGGGTGGTGAGAAGATGCCAAAGAAAGGAACCTCTCGCACCACTTAGCTGCCTGCTTCCAAAACCCAAAGCTATTAACCAGCTAAACGACAATTAAAGAATCTTTTAAGGATTCACCAGGAATCTAGTCACCAATGAAAATCTTACCTCAAAATACTTCTGAGACCCTCATGAATAAAAAGTGAATATAAAATGACTTTTTAAATTATATTTTGGATTATTTCTATTTTGGCAGAAATGTTATGTCACAAATACTGTTTCTTTAGAATACTCCCCTCAAAGCAACTTTAGTACATGAAAAAAATCCCATTTACATTACCAAAAAGCAGATGTATTTAATTTTTTTATTTAAGATAAAATTAGCAGTAATGACAACAAGATACAACAAAAGCTATCTTCTGGCTTAAATATTTTTAATGGCTTCATTGAGATATAATTTATGTACCATAAAATTCACCCATTGTAAGTATACAAGTCAATGATTTTAATGGATTCATAGAGTTGTGCAACCATCATCACAATCCTTACATGTTTTTACAATGTGAGCTGTCAGTAGACACTAAAACAATCTACTTCTCTCACAATGCAAGTGTACACAGACAATTAAATTCGTATTTAAACAGAAGCACTATCTAAAGCCCATGCCTGGGTCACTCTCTTCTCTCTTGCCTTCTGAGACAGCCCACATTCTACCTATGGGGTAAGTATCTCCTAAGCCACCTTCCCTTCTGAGTGAGACAGACCCCACTCTGTCTATGGAGTGTGTGTCTAAATAAACTTGCTTTCCCTTTTAAATGAATGAATGAATGAGTGCCACGCTGGATAACCAGGCCTCCAGCAGAGGCGCAGAGCTCTGCAGAGACCTTGCCAGGCTTCTCTTTTTCGCCAGTGCCCTTGAAGAGTGGGGTTTTCTAATGGCTTTTTAGGATAAATACTAAAGCAATGCTAGTGGCACTCCATTCATTCGTCACTAAAGCATAAAAATATTTCATGTCATTAATGTCATAGCAAAGTCTCTAGAGACAGCAGAGGACTAAAAGTCGCAGTTTAAAATCGTATGCATAGTACACTTTCCCATTTTAATGTCTGATATACCTTCACTTCAAAAGTGGAGAAACAGCAGGTGGTGAGCACTATGTTAATGAATGGGAGCTACCTGAGTGAACTGTGTAGCTATTCAATACTATGAGTAGTAATTCACTTAATTACTCAACTAAGAGCCTCTCCTGCCAAATTAATCAAGATTCCTAAGAATCTGCTCTTGAAACTATTTCTGAATATATCTTGGAAAAGAAACTTGGGCCTTCCATGTTCAGATATTTCTTATCATAACGAGCTTATCCTTCTCCAGCCTCAAGTAATCTTTTCGTGGATATCTGTGTGATGATACAGCTATCTCCCTGACATCACACAAAAAGCAAATAGAGGAAACACCAGTCATGGAGGTCTTTTTGCACAGCTGCTAATTCTGCCAACCACCATTTCTCTCTCCTCACTCCCCACCCCTCATCCTGGTCCCATCCAGATTATCTTAGTGATATTTCAGGCCTCAACTCAGACATCACTTCCTCAGAGATGCTTTCCATCCAGGATCCACACCCCACCAGTCAGGCCCCTCTGCCACATGCTTCACAACATCCCACATTTTTCTTCTTCATCAGCTCAAGTCCAACTATAAACCTAATTGGGTAATTAAAGTCCATCTTTAGGATTCAATTCTACGCTCCTGGAAGCTTTGAGCTTCACTCACCCTGCAGCCCCCAGAACACAATAGGCACTCCGTAAATCTTTGTTAAATATTTGCTGAATATTTTTAAATAGACACTGCAAAGGAGGGCACAGCAGTGAGCGAAACAGACATAGCCCCTGTCTTGGGGCTTATTCTCCAGAGGTGGGGAAGGAGGACAAACAAGAAAGAAGAAAACCAAAAATTAATGTGTAATTACAAATATGGTAAGAATTTGACTATCATTCTTACTTCCTCCCAGACACTACAAGGAATAGAAGACAATGATTTTCCGTGGAACTTCACTCTTCTTTCATCTATTTAGCACACTGCATGTCCCTTCTACTTCCTATTCCTCATCTTAATAAATCTCAACCGATCAAACCAAAGTCAGACACCTTCAGGTTGTTGGAGACAGACTTCCATTAGATGTTGACTGAAAGTCCACTTGCCTGCAAATGTCTAGGGGAAGAGACCTTCCAAACCAAAGAAAGGCTAATTGTTCTAAACGGTTGTTTTCTAGGCACCTGGGCTAATAGAACAATTTTGGGGACAGAGCTTGCTAAAAGGAAAGGCAATTATCAGCAGAGGATTATCATAAACAAATAATACTTTTAAATTCTTCCACCACACATTTTTCTAAAGGGGCACATGGATTATGAAATACAACCTTCACTAATGCTACTAATATTTCACTTCTAAAAACATTACTTTGTTTAATTCCCACCATGTAGCCTTTTAGTGACATGTTAGTATCATTATAGTTTCAGTAAACATTAATATTACTGGAAAAAACAGTCCAACTTTAAAATTTGTTCACAATTGTTTACCTAGAACTTTAGTGGTTTTCTAGTGAAATATCTGACACCTCTAAGTTAGTTACCTTTAAAACTAAGGGAAAAAAAATAGCCAGCATCTACTGAATGCTTACTACTATCAGGAGCCATGCTAAGCAGTTCATGTGAGTTTTATTAAATCTTATAATAGCTGTTTCTAGGAGGTGTTATCATCGTTGTCTTACAGTCGGCAACTGAGGCTTGGATGATGGAACGTGATCCAAGGCAATCATGTGATCTCAGCTTCAGTTCACCCCTGGGGCCCGTGTGGAGTCAGTGATACTTGGAAAATGCCCTATCCCACTGTAAAATAAAGTATCAGAAGCAACAGGGGGAATTCTCTTTGACATGCTTTTGTAACGAGCATCCCAGTGATATTAGGTTCCTATTAGGACATTAGGTTCCTATTATGGGCTGAACTATGTCTCCTCAAAATTTGTATGTTGGAATCCTAGCCCAGTGCCTCAGAATGTGACCCTATTTTAACAAAAGGGACCTTTAAAGATATAAGTAAGTTAAAATGAGCTCATTAGGGTGGACTCTAATCCCATATGACTGGGGTCCTTATCAAAGAAATTTGGACAGATGTACACAGAAGACAATGTGAAGATGCAAAGACACGGGGAGAAGACAGCCATCTAAAAGCCAACAAGAAAGGACTCAGAAGAAACCAACCCTGCTGACACCTTGCTCTTGGGCTTCAAGCCTCCAGAATTGCAAGAAAATAAATTTCTGTTTAAGCCCTCCCGTCTGTGGAACTTTGCTGCGGCAGCCCTAGCACGCTAATACAGATTCTAAGTCATGACTGCTTACACCCCATTAGCTTGATGACAGTCATGGCTCACCCACGCCGTGTTCAGACTGTCAATGACAACTGTTCAAGTAAACTAATGTTCCCATCTCACTATGCAAGAACAAAAATTCGTCATTAATATGTAGAGAATAAGTAGGAGGGAAACAGGAGTGAGAAAGAGTTTAAGTACAGACATTTCATTCCCCTCATCTTCTACCCCCAGAAGGAGAGATGCTCCCATGGGAAAATCACATGGAGAGACTGTCTCAGGTCCGACACATACCAGGAGCACACTGCCCATCAGCCAAGCTGGTGGTGTGGCCAGAGCAAGAGCTTCAATGGGGCACAGGGAGGGGAGGAGACGAGGTGTGCCCAGGACAGAGGATGAAGAAAGGCAAGGGGAGAAGAGTAAGATGGATGCTCACAGGGCGAGGAGCCGGGGGTGGAGTGACACACAGGGTGGGGCTGCAGTTCTCCCGTGGGTGAGGGAAAGAAGAACAGCAAGGAGCTCAGAAAAGATTTTCCTTTGCTTCTTCCCCACTCCCTTTCTTAATAGCCAAACCTCAGAAGTGATGTGACAAGAGAAAAAAAAAAAGGTACAGAGGTTAGGAGAGTGAAAAACAGACTTTCCCTGCCTCTCTTTACTTTTTAAAAATATGTTATTTTTCTAGTTCACTGTATTCCCCGCCTCTCCCTCCTCCAAAATACCCTATATAACAGGTTTCTACACTGCCTACCAACTTCCCATTTTTGGTTCAAAGAAAGGCACGTGGTGCAAGGAGGGGAAGTGCATGTGAACAGGGGCTGACCACAGGGAATGCCCATACCTTCACCACCTCCTAATGACCACACTTTCACTGCATGAAACTCATCAACCAGTAACATACTTGGACATTCCTTGTAAGAAATGACTTTTGAGTTGTCTACCAAGTGCAGACCCTTCTGCCCTGACTGCCCATCCTGCTTAGAGGTGTGGACATGTTTGAACTTTGTGACCAGGGAAGGCCCCTGAATCAGGCTGAGCCAAAAATGAGTCCACTAGGCGTCTGAACTAGACAGTCGGTCCCAGAGGTTGTAGGGAACATCAGATGTTGGTTGGCTTGAGGGCTGAGGTTGGTTTGAATACCAGATGAGGGTAGAAATGTTGTCTCCCCCCACCCACAGAAACAGAGAAAGCCAAAAGAAGAATGAATACATGGGGAGAAGTGGTCAGAGACTACCTGCTGCAAAATGTAATCTCAGATCCTGCACAAAGCCACTTCTTGGTTTTGTTCCCTTGAATTCCTAATAAAAATTAGTTTGTCTGCATAAGCTGATAGGTTTGTACTTGCAACCAAAGGAGCCTTGATAAAATATTGATAATTTACTAAGCACCTTCAGGTACATTATCTCACTTGAGACTTACAAGACCCTACGGAAAAAAAGTGGGCAGTTATTTTTACTCATTTTACAGTTTACAAAGTAAACTCAGGGCTCCGGGGCATTGTGGCCCACAATGACCCAGCCTTCTGGGATACAAACCCTTGTGAAGCCCCTTCCTACACTGGCTCTGGGCTCGGCAACATGACCTTGACCAATGGGATATTAGCAAGCTTAGTGACACAAGCAGGGGCTTAATAAGCCCTTGTACATTGGAACCTGTCTTCTTGGCACCCTGAAAGGATGTCCAGTATCCAGGAGAGAGAAGGGACCCAAGGAGAGGCCTTGTGAGATCAGATACATGGACATATACGCCACATGAAGGAAAACTGAGACACCCAGGCAAATCTCCAGCTGAATGCTGCCACACAAATGACCCCAGCCAACAGAAGAACAGGGCAGAAGGGCCACATGGTCAATCCATGGAATTGTGAGATATTATACATTTTTGTCGTCTAAAGGCATTAACTTTTTGGGTGACTTGTTACACAGCAATAGATGAAACATGTTATATAACTTCTCTATCTCAAAGCTAATAAATAAAACTTGAGGTTTCTTGACTGATGTCAGTGATTTATTCACTGTTCCCAGATATAACTGAAATTGAAGAAAAATAACTCAGAAGTTTCATATGCTTCACTTAAACAAAAGAAAATGAATTTTAGCTCAGAACACTCAACTGTGAAATTATCCTGTCAGCATATAAATGAATTAAAAATATACGTATGTAAATGTGGACAGGTAGGAGAGTGTGACTAAAATACTTAGTATGTTACACAATGTCTGAATGCTTTTCAAATACTTTTCTCCTTTGTACTGAAAGAATTTAAAAACTACCAAAGACAGAATATACAACACTCACAGTAGTATTATTTCTAAGAGCAAAAAAACAACAATTACCCAAAGAAAAAAGGACAAATTATGATATATTCATACAATAGTGAAAATAAGGGACTAAAGTTTTATACATCAACATGGATAAATCTCAAAAGGATTAAGTTGGGGCAGGGGGAGAAGTCAAAGAATACAAATAGCTTAATATCATTTACACAAAATCTCTAAAATACAGACTTTAGCAACATACTGTTTAGGGATACATATGTAATAAAAGCAATAACGAAGATCAATGGACTAATAAGTACAACAATCAAAATATCACGTTCTCTTGAAGGGAAGGAGACAGGAGGATACAACTGGAGAAAGGCAGTGAGGGCTCCAAAGACATTGGTCATATTTCATTTCTTAATCTGGGTGGGGGGTAACTGTTTTCGTTTTCAGCAAGCTATACTGCATATCTGTGATAAATGGCTTTTTGTGTCTATAAAGCATTTCATAATAAAAACAAATTTTAAAAAATAACCAAAGAATCTAGCAAAAAGAAAATTAGACTGTTTTACAGCAAACTATACTGCGTATTTGTGATAAATAGCTTTTTGTGTCTATAAAACATTACCTAATAAAAAATTCTAAAAAATAACAAAGAATCTAGCAAAAAGAAAATTAGACTGTCTCTGACCATTTGTGCTTTATAATATCCAGAAATCTACCTAGCTTCCAAATGCTCAATAATTTTATTTTAAAAGAATTTTTAAAAGCACACTACAGAGGTAGCTACACTCCCAATTACACAGCAGTAACAGCAAAGCTTCCTACAGCTCATAACTCATATTAAAATTGATACCAAAGGAAGACTAGATACTTCAACTTAGTGCTTAAAATATTTCATTTAATCCTTTTCATTGACTTTTTGGCACCTACCCGTATAATATCTACTTTCTCAAAAACAAAATTCCCTCTGAATCCAGGGCACAGGTGCCTGTCCTTCCAAGGGAGGGCCTGGTGAATAACCTAGACCTTCCATCAATTTGCTTGACCTTGATAGGGCTCCCAGAGAGGACTGCACTGTGTATGCACAGATCCATGCTCTTTCCTGGCCAGAGGTGACTCTATCAGGAATGGACAGCTGGCCCAAAGTCAACCAGTCCCAATCTGCCACCTGTCTACTTCTCCAGCCTTATTCCTACTATCCTCTCCCTCAAAATCAGTATAGTTGGTATATCTTTCTGTCAGACCACCTAGCACAATTAACAAATAACTATACATTTATTTTAGTGATTACTCACTAATGTCTGTCTTCTCTCCTAAACCGTAAACTCTGTGAGTATGGGATTGGGTCAGCTTTTGCTCACTGTTGTGTTCAACTGACTAGCATAATTCCTGACACATAGTAGGCATTTAATAAGTTGTTGGGGTTTTTTTAAGACAAAGAAAGGATTGCAATATTATGCCTCCCTCTGCCTAAAGCTTTTCAGGTATATCTCAGAGATACTGTGGGTTCAGTGCAGACCACTGCAATAAAGTGAATATTGCAATAAAATGAGTCACTCAAATTTTTTGGTTTCCCAGTGCACATAAAATTTGTTTACACTAAACTGTAGTCTATTAAGTGTGCAATAGCATTATGTTTGAAATAAATGTATACATCTTTATTAAAAATACTTTCTTGCTAAAAAATGTTAACCATCATCTGAGCCTTCAGGGAATCATAGTAGTAACATCAAAGATCACTGATCACAGATCACCATAATAAATATACAGTTTAAAATACTGCAATAATTATCAAAATGTAGGCACAGAGACATGAAGTAAGCAAATGTTGTTGGAAAAATGGCACCAACAGATTTGCTTGACACAGGGTTGCCATAAAATTTAAATTTGTAAAAAAATGCACTATCTGCAAAGGGCAATAAAATGAGGTATTTTTGTTTCACTTGTATGGAAATATATCCACTCTGGGCAGATCCAAAATTAAGGCAAAGGAATCAAAGCCATTAAAGAATCTACATGTATCCTCAAAGGAAAAAATGTCATAGAATGCCACATTAAATTTGACAAGTTTAAAGAGTTAATAAAACATACCTGAATGTAGCTGAATTTTCCCAATTACACCTTCTACCAACCCCAAACAAATGGGATTCCAGGCAAGAAGTAGATCAGTAGCTAAAATAAAATAAGAAGCAGTCATGAGAAAATACTCATCAAAAAACATATTAAAACAGTATCTTTATAGAGAACAAACTAGTGGTTACCAGTGGGAAGAGGATGAAGTAGGGGTGAGCAAGTGGAAGGTAACAAACTATTCGGTGTAAGATAGGCTTAATGATGTACTGTACAACAGAGGAATATCAGCCAACATTTTGTAATAACTGTAAATGGAAAGTAGCCTTTAAAAACTGTATGAAACTTCAAAGAAATTTTTAAAGAAATGTCACAAGACAATTTAAAAAACCAGTATCTTTAGTAGTTTAGTAAAAAATGATCAGCATCCCAAAAGAGCAGTTATCAGCACCCAGAACTGAATACATTACTATCAAGCAATTTGTGAAAAAGTATTAAACCCGAGAGCTGAATATGGTTTCATTAGGACAGTTATGGGGAGATAACTGGCATTCTGCAACTCTACTTGAATGGGAGGCAGTACTTTGGCGCCCTGCAGTGGAGGAAGGAGGCTGGTACACCCCAAGAGGGTAAATGAAAGGAGTTATCCAAGGTCCTATCGCCATAGCCAGTCCAAAATCCAAAGACAGGGCCTGAGAACCACTACAGAGATCCACTTACTGGATCACACTCTGGAAGATACCCTTTCCCAAAAAGGCTACCACCCCTTTTCCCAAAGAAGCTAATACCAAGCAAAGAAATCCAGAAAGCCAGTGCTCTTTTATGTGACTTCTACGGCACAAGCTTCCATTTATACTGAGTGCCTGCCATGTGCCAGGCATCCCAATCAGGGTTCCTTGTCCAAACCACAGAACAGACAGTGATTTAGATGACTGTTTTCTTAGTTCTCCCAGGGATAGCACAGAATTTGTACCATTCCAGACATATAGAAGAGAAGCTAATTCATTATACACAACAGATGCCTGAGGACACTTGGGCTAATTCTCTTGTGGAACCCAGGCGACGAAAGGTTGTTACATTCATGGAGAGAAAGGTAACATTAGTGGTGCTTCAACAGCAGGAAAAGATAAGCAAGAATGAAAACAGTATTTCTGATAGCAAAAAACTAAAATTACATTTTAATTATTACCATTTAAATTCTATTTTAATGAAATTTATCATCAATCTGTAATTCATGGAGGTAATTACAAAAGACTTAATAGTTTCGTCTCCAAATTCACTTGAGTTTTGACTACTGTATCTTGAACATCTTTGCTGTTAATGATATATTCATGGGAGGCAAAAAAAAAAGTTGACTTCTTTTTTTTATTCCAAGAATTAAAGTAAAATAAGGGATTAATTTTGTTTAAGGCTGTTATACATATTATCATTTCTAATCCTGACAACACTATGAGTTACATATTAGGAGCCCCATTTCACAAAGGAGGAAACGGAGCCTTAGAAAAGTAAGGTGGCCACGTCACGTAACAGATCAAGGGCAGAGCTGCAATTCAAAGCCAGGTCTGCCTGACTCAGCCTGTGCTCTTAACCAACCAACTACAGTGCTTCCCTCAGAACCTATATATGGAACTAATCAGCAAGACAGTATTTACATTTTAAGTATATGTATTCTTATTATAAAAATAATACTGTATAAAATTAGAAAAAAATATTTTATCACTACCATCCCACCACCCAGAGATAACATATTTGCTACATTTCAGGTCATATATTTGTGTGCATATCCAAATGTATTACTACAAATACAGCATTATGCGCTAACTTTTTTCTTATATTTCATAAGTGTTTTCTTATGTTTTTAAAATACTCTTTAAAATTATAACTTCACAGCTGTCTAATTTTCCACTTAAGGAAGCACTTCCTCACTCTTGGACATTTAAGTGATTTCGTTTTCCCCTATTATAAAAAATACTATGATAAATGATAAACATTTACAAATATTTATTTACCTCCCAAATTAACAGCTTTAGGACAGATTCCTAGGAATAAAATTAGTGAATAAAAAAAATTAAAGCTTTCAAGTATTACCAAATTGCTTTCTACAAAGGTTATATACCAAGTTAGATTTCTGCCACAAGCATATGAAAATGTTTCTTATGCTTGCCATCATTTAGAATTTCTCTTTTAATTTTGCTAAATTGGTGGCATCCATTGCCTAAATGATATTTATTTTCTTTTCATTGCTGGTAATAGTAAACAACTATGAAATTGGTTGCTTATGTTTCTTCTATGATTTTCTTACTCGTATCTTCTAACCTTTTTTCTTTAGGTTCCTTATTGATTTATGAATTATTTTCTGTTAAAGACATCAGCTTTTTGGTATGTTTGCATATTTTGTTTTAAATGTTTACACAAATCATTTTTTCCATTATCTATCATTTTTTATTTATCATTGTTATCTAAGTTCTTCCTTACCCATTATCAATTGTTTAATTTTATCTCTCTTTTAATTTATAAAATCATTATCAATTACGCATTTACTAATTTTATCTCTGTTAATTTATAAAAATCTATCTCTGACTCCACTGGAATTCCTGTTGGTATACAGACTAAAAGTACCCTGATTTCTTCTCAAATAGTAGTCCAGAATCCCTGTTAGGAAAACCAGTTCTCAACATCTGCCAACACAGATCGCTCCTGCTAAGGAAAGAGCTCCAGCTACCAGTAACTGCACCTTGACCTCAGATGAACAACCAAAGTAGTAAGACTCTACCCCTTGAGCACCAAATGAGCTCTAGGAATATGGAGGAGGATGAAAAAGAGCTAAAGCTGTCAAGGACAGTTACATAAAGGAAATGGAACTTCAAGCACAAGGAAATCAGAAAGAAAAACAATGCAAGGGAAAGAAAGTACAAGGCTTATTCTGGAATCGGTCCCTTCACTGAGGAAACACTTATCAAGTACCTGCCAGGAACCAGGCACTGTTATCAGGCTAAGAAGTCATAAAAATAAATGAGCAAACAGTCTAGATCAAAAGACCAATGAGTATAGTGGAGATATGAATTGATAAGACTGGAAAAAGTAAACTGAGGCCAATGGTAGAGAGACTTGAATAAAAGACTAGTAAGCCTCACTTTCTGGAGAATTGAGCAGGCAGATAATGACATGAGTAAAACAAGACTTCGGCCAAAGATTAGCTGACAGCACTGAGAGGAAGACAGAACAGGGACAGGGCCCAGAAGGTTATTACAAGAATACTGGCTTGAAAGGACATGGTAGCTTGGGGAGCAGGGTGGGTAATAGGTAAAGAATGTACAGGAGATTAACATGAAACACCTCAAAGGAAGCTATACAAAGGACAGGAAGAGAGTAAATTAAAAAATAACACTGAAACATCTATTCTCTCCTGGAAGGGAGAAGAAGAGGACACAGATGAGTAAGAGAGAGCAAGGGAGGAAAAGCAGGGTGTGCAGCAGCTGGGAGAAAAGGTGGGTGAGACTTCTTACCTCAATAATACCTTTTTGCATCCTTAGCACTTTGAACCATGTAAATACATCAGCCATTCAAGAAAACTAAAATTTCACTGGAAAAAAAATATAGAAAGATGACCGAGTTTTGTGGTCTAATGACTAAAAATAACAGTCACTGATAGTCTTTGAGTTCCAGAGAGAGAACCAGTTAAGCCCATTGAGACTGAGTTCATAATGGGATGGTCAAGGAGAACTGTCTATGTATAAGAACTAGAGGAGACATTACAGGAGGGGGAAAAAATAAAAGATGATGAAATCGAAAGTACAGGTGTAAAACTTAACCTTGGAAAGGAAAGATACTACTTTTTTCTAAATCTAGAAGAGAAGATGAAAAAGGCTAAATATAGAAATGGAGAAGAGAAGCAGATGGATGTATCAAATGGCCTTGACTCAGGAAAAATAGGAGTCAAAGTCATCTTTGCTTTAGCAGGATGGAGGATAGAGGGAGAACAAGAAAAGTACCAGATGCTTGGCATGGTGACGGGAATCCAGAAAGTCAGTCTGTAAATGTTCTGTGTATGCTTGAAAAGCATGTACATTTTCTTAGTGTTTTCAAGAAAAGGGGTGTCAATCCATCAGCGGGTCATAAGATCAATTTTGTATAATGAGATCAGCATTAACAGCAATGAAACAGAATAGAAAAGAGGAAAATTACACCACGTAAGGGGGAACATTTCATGAAACTTTTATTTCTGGTACATATGTATATATGTGTCTGTTCAACAAGTCATGATGTTAAAACATATGAACACACTATTTAACTTTGGCGTGAGGGCTTGTTATATCAACTTTGTTAATTATGTTGTTCAACTGCTCTATGTACTTGCTAACTTTTTTTGATGGCTTAACAGTTTGAGAGGGCTTTTTAAAAAAAAAACTCATACTTTGTTCATTTTTCCTTCTTAATTTTTGCTTCATATTTTTTGAGATGATGTTGTCAGGCACATACAGATTTAGGATTATTATATCTTCCTGGTGAATTGCTCTGTTTATCAGGATGTAGCAACTACCTTTATTTCAAACAATGCTCTCTGCCCTAAAGTCTTGTTTAACACTGTCTAATATTATGAGAGAAATACATTAGGCATTAAAAAATACATACAAATACATACAACATACAACGTTGTTTATATGATATTACTTCTCCTACTCCCCACAGCCTTAGAAACAAAGTCCAAATTCTTTGGAAAGGTTCGTAAGGCCCTGCCTGGGCTGCTCCTGTCCACCCACCCACTGTCTCCCCACCCCCAGCATCCTGGTCTTCCTTCAGTCATCTGGAAGTGTGCGCAGGCTGGGCCTGGAATGCTGCTCCCCACCCACTTTGGCCTGCTGTTCATTCCAGACTCAGAACAAGGGTCACTGGTGTTCTCTGACACATTCCCCACTCCACCCACCCAGCAGAACTGATCAGGCTCCCTTTTGTGGCCCCTCTGAACTCTGCTCATATTCCTATCATGCCATCTCATTTTGGTTTAATGCATCTAATTCTTGACTTGCCTGTCTTCCGGACTGAACAGGAAACTCATCAAGAACAGGAAACTCATTGAAACTTAGTCTCATTTAGCTTTACGTTCCCAGTGCATAACACACAGCAGGCTCAAAAATGCTGAACAGACAAACGAACATATGACACAGAATGGAGAGGAAAGTTGGAGTCATAATTTGCACTGAATCACGTTAAAAGGGTTCAGACTCAAAGTGGCAAAGATAAAGATTATGGCTGGTAGAGGTTAAGTGTCCAATACTAACTACACAGCTTGTTAAAATCAAAACTGCATTTCCCACTCTCAGTCCAGAGCTCTGTCATACCTCTAACACCATAAGCTTCCCTACCAGGTGTAATTACTCAGAAGCAATACTCTCGTTTTTAATCTGTATGGGGCTTTCAGCTTACTACTATCATTCCAGCTACACAAGCCAGAACCTAGGAGACATCCAAAATGCTTTCTTCTTCCCCAAGTCCCGTTGATTCTACCTCCACATATCTGATGAATGCTTCACTTCTCTCCATTCTCACTGCTGCTCTCCTTTTCCAGGCCCAAGCCCTCCCCAGTCTGGATCATGAAAAGAGCCCTTGGTGGCCCTACATCAAGCAGGCTGTGTAACACATAACATGCACTCAAATATTTATCAAATGCAATGAGGACTCTACAGTTTCATACTGTTAACAAAGGTCCTAAGGTAAAAGGCAGGATGCTGTAAGAATGAGGCTGTAAACCCAAACAGGGACCTATTCAGGAGCCATTTCCTCCAGAGAGGGCAGATCTGCATTTGAGATTAAACATTATGGCCAATGTGTAGAGGATAGATATGAAAGGGCAAGCCTGAAGCTGGAGATCCAGGTAACAAACAGGACTGTGCACAAGGGCGGCGTGGGGCTGAGTCTGGAAGTGGAAGGCTGGACAGAGTCAAGAGACTGACATGTGGGCACAGCCTGCGTCTCATGACCTGAGGGAAAAGTCCTAGCTCTACTGCAGTCTCAAAACCCCTCTCAACTTCGAGTTCCTCTTTCATAAATGGGAATACCATCTAACTTCGAGTTTTTATGAGGATTAGTGAATTATATTAAAGTAACAGCACAATGTCTGGCACATAAATGTTCAACAACTTTTAGCTCAAGTTGGGAAAAGTATATGCATTTAAAATTCCAGGTTCCTACCACCCAATCAGTCTCTCCATAGATTTTCATTTCAAGGGTTTACGTATGGCTTCAAAAAAATAAAGGAAAGGATGAAAAAGAAAAAAATCCAACTCCGACAGTGTTTTTTTATATTAAATCTTACAGTAAGGCTATAATTCCTTAAAGCCTTCTCAGAGTAATACATGTTTTATGAAAATATCTCAATGCTTAGATATGCCCTCAGAACTTTGTTTCTTCAGAATGTGAAACAGATCTCAAAACTAGGTATCCAGTCTCAGGCCTAGCAACCAGTTCAGCTCCAAATGGCAAATCTGGCATGACATCCAGTTTCCTCTCCTCCCGTAAACCCCTTACACGAGAGAGAGGGAAAATCTAATAGAGTATAAATGCAGGTTAAACTATGCTTGGGAAAAAGACACAGACATTGGTAGACTTCAGCCATACATGTGAAAATAAGTATGGGTCCTAAGTTTTGTGAAACCCCTGAAGAACAAAAAAATAGAATAGGTAACTTTTAATTAGCAACAGAAAGGCATCTGACAAAACTCAAACTATCCGAAAGGAGACAGTAAAAGGTGGTAGGGAAAAAAAAACCAACCCTGAGAAGCAGCCCAATAAATGGAAAATATGACTAAAAGGTAGAAAAAACTCATACTGAATATTATAATATATGTACAGTTTCAACTAACCAATTAAAAGACAGACTATTAAGTCTCAACCCTTCTATCAGTTTATTTAATTCTAGGCCTATTTTGTTTACCACTGTAGGCCTGCCACCCAGCACCGTGTTTGACGCACGACAGGCATTCATTCAATAGTTATTGAACCAAATGAATAGATGACCAGAAGCAAGCAAGGAAGAGTGAATTGGAAAATGATGTCTCCTACCAATTGCTTATTTTGTTTGACTTTTAATAAGACTAATATCAAGTTTTTATTTTTTTTAAGTCCCAAAACACAAATATTTGCTATAACAAGCACTTCTAATAATGAAAGCATTTCTCTTTCCATAAATACAAAAAATGATGACCGTGTGATTTCTCAGAATGAAAGACAACTAAAAATTCTGGGAAACTTTAAATTATCTTAAAATCTCTAGCAGGTACCCATAGCTTCTGACACCAACATAGAGACAAGAGACAAGACAATGGAGGATGGCCTGAGGCAGGCTGCATGACTAGCCCAAAAAGGGAGTTCAGCGTGTCTTTGTCTTTTTGAGTTGCTATGATTTCGCTGTCTCAGACACTTCAAAATGTATGTGTGTGTATTTTTTAATGTTACTCTTCACTAAGGAAACAAAAATAAACAAAAGCATTAGCAGAGCAGAGTCTGTTTGTACAGGGGACATGTATAGACCACATTAGTCTAAGCACATGTAGCAACAATGCTTAGTAATGGACACCCTGTCACCATTATTAACGGCTACTCTTGGGGCAGAAGGTGTTGGAGTGGCAGAGAAAATGGC
This sequence comes from Camelus ferus, assembly GCF_009834535.1. Taxonomy (NCBI): domain Eukaryota; kingdom Metazoa; phylum Chordata; class Mammalia; order Artiodactyla; family Camelidae; genus Camelus; species Camelus ferus. The sequence continues at coordinate 10,800,129 of NC_045706.1, forward strand.
CAGGGGGCTTATACCACCCGTCCCTAAAGAACAGCCATGTAACTGATCTGCACCAACGAATATATTGCTTTTAATCCTCCCTCGAAAGGTATATTGCCATGTGGTGCAAAAATTCAGAAGAGAAACATCTGAAGTCTGCAAACAGGTTTTAAATTTTAGGATTATCATAGTTATCTATTAAAGAGTAGAGTTGCTTGCAAACTACAGAAACGTAGCATTTTAGAAATAATGCCAGATTTTAATTAGTGAAATCATTAGAGTAACATACACCCAAAGACATAAGTGTTTTGTCATCAGCTCAATTGTTTGACCCATTAGGTCAACATTTCCACTCTTTTTCAGATCCATTTGGCAGTATGTGGCTTCTATTTTCATATGCCCTCCTCTTCCTGGTACACAGAAAACAAGTGATTAAGTACTGTGTGTCTGCAGACAGCATGAGTCACTCATTCCAAGAGCCCAGAGAGATTGTGCTCCCTCAGTCCAAGAGCAAGCCTGGGTTTTGCACAGCTGCTGAAGTTTACAGGCAGTTTCACTTGTGTCCAAAAAAAAAAAGGTGTCGGGGTATGCATAAATAAACAAACCCAAGTTTCATTTCCTGCAGAAGACAAAAGGATATTATTGCTCTGAAAAGACAATTACCAATACCAGGTCAAACAGATGAGGAAAAGGGTTCTACAATGAGGACTTAAAAGTCCAATGGTTAGCTCATCTGTATTTGAGTTCTCAAATTTTAATTAGGCTAGGGGGAAAAAAGGGGGCTAAGAAATCATTTGATTCAGGTGCCAACTTATAAATGCAAAGTTTAACACACATTTCTTTGAACTCTCTAACAGTAATTATTTTCCAGCATTCAGCAAGCTAAAGAGCTAATCCAATTTAGACCTTTTAGCAGCTGTTGCTTTCCCAGTGTGAACTCAAGCTCAATGGCCCTGGATCCTTGTTGTTCATTCTCACCATCTTTATAAATACAGATATAAGTACAGATATACATATATATATCTCACCATCTTTATAAAAACAGCTTTATAAATACAGATGCCTGGGCCCCAACCCTCAGAGATTCTGATTCTGTTGGTTAGGGTGGGGCCCAGGCATAGGTATTTTGTAACTCTCCCCCAGGTGATTCTAATATACATCCAGTTCTCGGTGATTACAGCTTACTAGTTGGAATCTGCATTAGTAGCTTAGTTTTATCCTACCAGCTGATTCAAAGATGATGCCTATGCCATGTACAACTTTAAACCGTTCACCTAATCAATTACTATAAAATGCGTAAGGAGCTCATAATATAGTCAGTTGGCAAAAAGCTGATGTAAGCTGGTATAAAAAGATACATTTCAAAAACCCAAAGAATAGTTAAAAGATGAGATATACTACCTAGGAAAAGGATCTTAAGAATTTCTAGACTTTTCTATTAAAACAGGGATCTAAGAGTCACAAAGTTTTGATCATGATCATGAAGGGTATTAGAAATTGTTTTTTAAACTCTAAACCATCCAAACTAAAAATTGTTATGATTCTTTATCTGAAGCATAAAGTACTAATTGTCACAACTCAAGAAAGATCCAGTGCAACTCAAAGGACAGAGGGCAAGTAAAGAAAGACTTTCATGAAAGGTCAGACAATGTAATTGGGTCCTGGGAGGGTCTGATGACAATATAGAAAATTATGAAAGATGTGGACTTTACAGCATATTCAGAATTCTGGATTGGGGACATAGATTTAAAAAACATGGCTTGGGAATAAATGAAAAGAAGTACAGCTTAAATTAGAATTTCCCAAACTCATTACCTTAAGAAGTTGAAATATAATCATTTCAAAGAAGGATTAGATAAATCTTTGGGTAACAAAGTCATAATGCATCATCACCTAAGAAACAATGTGTTGGAATGTACTACTCTTCACCTTCTGCTCTCCCCAAAACTGTCCTTCAATATCTTTCAGAAATAGTACTCTGAGAGCTAAATAAGAGCACAGAGGAGCTAATAATTGGTATTTTCCTTAACTCATTTTAGAGCTCATAACTGGGATGCATAAAATTAGCACTTCAATCATAAAATAGATGCAACTTTTGTCCCCATTGAAGTTTAAATAATTTCCTAGTTTATCCTGAAAACTCTGTCCAAAACTTATTCTGTTCTTTCTATAACTGTCTGTATAGGCACTCCGCCACCGTAGGTCCTTATCAACAAAAAGTTCTCCCTTCAAACCCACTATCATGTCTAGGATCTGCCATTTTAATTGGCCTCAAAGGAAGAACTGCTTCTAGATCAAACAAGGGCCATAGCAGAGTGTCCTGTTGGGTGGGAGGTACAGGGGAGAACCCGTTCTGTTTCAGTCTGGCAAGTTAGGCACTATTTATTCTCATAAACTTTTTTTTTTTTTTTGAGTACCCAATTAGAACAAAGGCATTGTGCATACAGAGTTATTTCTGGTAAAACAAACAAAAAGTCCATTAAAAGTCCACTAGTCATACAGCCTGTTTCTTCCAGGGTTTTCCACTCTTCAGTGAGAGAGAAACGGTCACAGACTATAGCTGGAAAAAACTTCAGAGAATCAAATAAAAGAGCACCTTTCTTCCCATTTTCTTTACTAGGAAGAAAAATAGATTTTTACCATCTTGGAAGAACACACTGAGACCTCGAACTTCAAGACCCAGCTCAAATCTCCCATGGAACTCAGTCTTACAGTGCTATTACAATCTCTGTCACTCCAAAATCCTGTGTACGCCTGTGCCTTGTTGGACCACAACCTCAGCTAGGGTAGAAACAGTGTTTTATTTATCTTTTTACCTTGGCACAATGCCCAGTAAACAGGTCTCCAGTAAATGTTGGTTGAAAGAATAAATAAATGACATCACAGAATTTCAGACTTGACATAATTTGGAGGGAGAAAGAAACAGAATACTAAATTAGTTGCGAAGGTGGGAGGTGGCTGTTTCTTTGAGAAAAGGGAGTATTTGAAAGGTGCAAAGGGGCAGAAATGCAATAGCTACTAGAGCTCAAACCTGAAAGTCAAGAAGCACAATTGCCTAGAGAAAGACTAGCAAACTAGAAACTGCCAAACTCTTTGGTTTGCCCACCACAGCTGTTCCCTGAGGAAGGGGAGTGTTATTATGCCAGAAACAAGGCGAAGAACGTTTATATCACACATAAAAACAATGTACAATGATACTGTAAAGCATCATTAATATTATACGTGCAAGAACTAAAATGAAAAAGCATTGAAGCATGTTTAAAATGTCCAAATATTTCAGTTAGATGTTAGGACTATTTCAAATTATGTATGTTGATCATTGCAGAAACTGAAATTTGAAGTTCAGTATAAAAAGCTGTTTCAAAGAATAAGATTCATTGATTTTCATAAAGAAAAATTAATGTACTTTAAATGCTTTTAGATATCCCACTATGAAGTTAAAGAAATTCAAGGTTAAACTTGAAAGAATCTGCAATTAAAATGAGGTAGCTGAAAAGAAAAAACAAGGAACACTGACCTAAAATCAACCTGTACTTCACTCAACCAGCCTTACCAAAGAAAGTAGGCAGAAGTGGTGCTTTTTTTGTGAATGAGAACAGTTCCTTTAAGGGTCTCATGGCAACCAGAAAATGAGTCATCCTAACAGAGCACAGTATTTAATTAAGATACTACCAGTATGTGTTGTGATAGTACTGTAACTATGTGTTCTATATTCATCCTCACTTTTAAAATACTACATATACGTTACTTAACGTATTATCAACAGCTACTGACAAAATAATGTATTATTTCTCTATTTTATTCAACATACCCTAATTCAAATATTCTTCTCAAGCTCAATTATGGTCGGCTGACACATAGTGATTATGACTTAGCCCAGCTAATGAGTAATTTGTTAGAGGTTCTATGACATTGCTGTTACTTCGCAGACTTGTGTCTGCAAGACTAGATTTTTAAAGGTTAAATTTTAAAACATGTTTGAACAGGATTAGAACAGTTTACAAAAAGATTCACAAAGAGATAGTAGTACAGCTTATAAAGATCTAGCACATTTAAATCCCCATAAAACCACACCAAGGTTAGACTGTAGCTCTGAGAATGCACTGAATCAATAGCAAACCAAACTAGTTTGATTTTCAATAGTCTAGTTTCCACCTGCAAATATATCAGTTAATTTTGTCATAAATCATAAAAACCAAAATCAGCAACAAGCAATTTTTTTTTTGGCATAAGGGTTAGTTAGAGAAAAATTTAAATGTCTTTGGGTCTCATTTATTTTCATTCAAAAAGAACAGATTTTCTAATCCCACAGACTTTAAAGTTAGACTCTACTGAATAAAAGGGCAATGAGAAATTAGTACTTTTTTAAGTTGGCAAGAAAGGCAGCACTCTAGTCTTCACTTTTATGTTCTCCATTTAATCCTCCCAACAACCTCTTTGCCTGCCAAAGGTACACAGGTCAAGCAGGAACTAGAATTACTTCAATTTCTTCAATACAATTTTTACAAAAGACCTGCAGTGGGCCAGGTGCTAGGGATACAGCAGTGAATCTACATTTCCTTCTCCTTGCTCGGGCTGAGGTAGGCTGGGCAGGTAGCACAAGGGGAAGCCGTGCTGCTGGGCATCCTGGAGCAGCACCAATGTAACCATGATCCCGAAAGATCAAGCTGTCAGGGCATCTGGGTTCTGGCACCTGCATGCTCTACCCTAAAGGCCTGGATACTGTCTCTCTGAAGCCAGCCTTTGGCAAGTTCTGGCCTCTGCTGGCATGGTCTGGTCAGAATATAAGCATCTAAGAACCAGTGATTCTACAAAGGTCCCTCCCCTTTTCATGGTGGTTGCCCTAAAGACTTTTCCCCCTCCATTCCCTCTCTGCTCTATGTGCTCTGAAAGGATACCTGTGAAATTGGATCTGGAACTCTTACAAAGCTAGACTGGGAAGGCTTCAGGTTGCTCACCGCTGGCTGAAATAGTTCCCATCCAGTACATATCAATGTTTCTGCTCCAAGATCTACCCTCTATCCATTCCCCACCCCCTCAACCTGCAGATGTTCTAAAAACTTAAGAAGAGAAACCTGAAAAACTGACCATAACTGGAAAGACTAGTCAATCTATTATATAACAATATTCTCTGTAACTATATAAACTAGTTTTGCAAGAAAGGAGTCAGGACAGGTGAAAGGTCAAAGAACAAATAGTCCCATCGGCCTTTCCTCCTACATAGACCCTTCCTCAATGTGCATGCTTTGACATTTCAGAGGCTACTTTATTCTCTACATAGGCTTCACTATAATGAGTATGATAAAGATACATTTCAGATATTACCCATAAAAATATAAGTCCTATAACTTTGTGGTCAAGAAGGTAGAATGGTTTATAAAATATTTTTTGTCAATATGGAGAAAAACTTGGTGAGGTTAGAAGTCTGGCTCTCCCTCTTATTCTTTGAACTTGGACAAATTACTTCTCTGTGCCTCAGTTACTTCATCTGTAAAATGAGAGTTTAAAAAAAAGAAATCTTCCTCCTGGGGTATACTATACACAGTAAACAGTACACATAAAGGGCTTAGAACAGTGTCTGATTCAGAAAAACGCTCAATAAATAAAATCTGCCATTATTAGCTACTATTAATCTCAGGTGACAACACAGATAACAAAATAATGCACAAAAACTTCCCTGTCTATAAAACTTGATTTCAAAAATTGTCATCAGTCACCCTACAAAGACTATCTTTTTTTTTTTTTAAGCCAAAGTAGGGGAAAATTTTTTTGGAAAGATTAGTCTTTTCTATTTTGCATGCATAATAATAAATGTTTATAAAAGTAAGTTTATAGACTTATTCAATCCAACTACTACCCTGTTAAAAATATTAAATATGGGGTAAGAAGTGTTCAGGGCATAAAACTCGTAAGCCACTTACTTAAAAGAAACTGAAGACTAAAAACACTAGGAAAATACCTGGTTATTCAACAACAAAAATGGTTAAAAAGATTTTTACAATATATTTAATAATTATCTTTAAATTAAAATGCTCTAGTATATTTTGTCATGGTAATTTGTGAATTTTTAACAAACATGATTTTTGTAAAAAGATAAAGTTAAAAATCTTTTTTTCTAAGTAAATACCAAATGACACAAAACTCTAAACTGAATATAGTTTTATAAAATGATTCCTCAGAAGAAAAAAAAAGTTCTATGTAGATTTCAATTCTGTAATTTCTCATTTAAAAACGTTTTCATGTGACATACTAAGTATAATTTCATTATCAAAAAATAAGAAAAATAGGAATAGTTTTTTATGTTTTGGTGAATTCTGGATAACTAGTATCCCCTCCCAAAAATGTTCACTGGTACTCATCATTCAAAGTTTCATCTCTCTCTAAATAGTTTACATGCTTACGAATGTTATGTGTATGACAGATGCTTTGCCATCCTTTTGTGGTCACTCAGTCTCAGAATAGAATGAAGCAACACGCAGCAGTAAATTATATAACACCAGCATATCAGACAAAGCCACGAGGACTAGTGGAAGCAATTTTACGACCAAAGAGATAAGATCATATCACCTTTTCCCAACAGTGGACTGTATTATATTCCTTTTTAAGTCTTTAAATTACAATCCTTAGTCTCAGATAGTGAAACTCCACTCTCAGGAAATTATTGAATGTTTACACAGTGCTTTATCATTTTCCCTCATAGAAAATAAACCAATCTAAATGTTTTCCTCTGGTGGTCATTACCTTGCAGTAGACATAAGCAACCACCTAAGAGCAGGTCTAAGTATGAACAGACTATTCACTACCCTTAAAAAACTGGAAAGACCAGAAAAAATACTCAACTGCTCAGCTAGGAGAAAAAACTTAAACAATGTTAAAGAAGAAAATAAGATTAAATGAGAACTAAATAAAATAATCTACATAAAAAGAAAAGAAAAGAAGGAATACCACCACAGATTTTTAAAAGTAATGTTAAATCAGACAGAAAAATAACATAAGTAGAAATGCACCTTTCCTCACATTTATTTCCTTATCCAGCTGGTCAGAGATTTTCCACCCCAATTAGAAGATATTCAAAACAGGGCCTAAACTGAGTAATAAGCATAACACAACATCCTATTTTTATGGCAATGATATCACTGAGAGAAAACTTGGACTCAAATTTAATTCACCTCAACTCAACCAAAAATGCCTTCTTGTGTCCTAAGCACCGTAAGGCCCCAAAATACCAAGATGATAGAATAAGGTCCTTGCCTTGGGGAATGCTATGTCCACTGGGGAAGAAAGAAAGCAAACTATTATTATATGATACAGTAAGGGCTATAACCAAAGCATGTACCAAGTGTAAAAAGCACCTGAGCGGGGAGGGTATAGCTCAGTGGTAGAGTGTGGGCTTAGCATGCACGAGGTCCTGGGTTCAATCCCCAGTACCTCCATTAAAATAAATAAAGAGAAATAAAAGTGAATAAATAAATAAACCTAATTACATACCCCCTGCCAAAAAAAGAAAATTAAAAGCACCTGAAAACACAAAAGGGTGACCAAGAATTCTGCCCCAGGGATGCAGGCTACGGTGAGCATAGGGTTGGAGGTGGCATCCAAACTGGGTCTTACAAAATAAATCAGGCAGGAAAAGAGACTAACAGTAGCAAACATTCCAGGCTAAAGAAACAGTCATTTTAACTTTAAATATCAATACTGATTCTTCGGATGTCACTAGAAAAAAGAAAAGTTCTGTTTCAGATCATTCAATAGCCACAAACAAAAATCACAATGCTCACAGGCTTTTTTGGCCTTATGATACTGCCTTTTGGAAAGAAAAGGACTTGGTCAGTAATCTACTCAGCTGAGTAACCAACAGGAAACAATGAAAGATTTTAAACGCTTTCATTATAAACAATAGCAAAACTGGCCACAATGCAGAAGGAAATGGTCCAATAAAATAGAGAATTTTAAATGATTCTACATGAAAAGATCTGAAAAGCATTCTCAGCAATTTAAAAACCATTATTAAATAGTCATTCTTTAGAAAAGATCTCACGTACTGGGTAGAATAAACTATTTGGTAAAGTCAAGTGCATGGGATTTTTTGTTCATTGGCTATATGAACTTGAACACCTCAAGATCAAAACAGGCTGTTAGTTCTGAAAGATAATGGCCTCTTCCTTCCTCTGCATTTTGGTCTACTTTAGGCTGTGGTTGGCTATATCCTAAGAAGTGAAATAAACTTAATTGCAAAGACTACAGCCATTTTATTCAGAAAAAATGTTAATCTGCCTTCTGATGTGGACTTTGGATATATAAATGGTAATTCAAACCACATGGTTTAATCCAAAACCTAGGCCCAGTTTCCCTATGAATATTCCTTAAAGGCTTAAACCTGTGGCTAATCTGAGCTTCTTTATTTTTTAGCTCAGAAGTATGGGTTTAAGTATCCTTCCACTGAAAGGTAAGCTACTAGCCAGCTTCCTAGAAGAGTTGACTTCACTTGAGGGGAGTAATTTATCTCTAAAGCTGTTAGAAATGGAGAGGTTCTTGTGTAGAAAAAATGAAAACAAACCAAACAAAATGACAAATAATTCACTTAAAACTCCTTCTATTCAGATGATCTCCAGGACCTTACCTTCTTCCATGTAATTCCACAAAATTGGCTCATCTCTGTTAATCTTAGGGGCTAAGAGAAAGAGGGTGTCCACCTCTATATATGTCTCAATTCACTGCCCCAATACACAGTTGACCATCTAGGGATTTCCTGACTGTTTTTCATGAAACATGTCAATTCTTATCCTCCAGGAGGGTACACTGAACACTTTACAAATTGATATTGTTTTAAAAACATTTCATTACGTACAAGGACTAAAAAGCCCAACCTTCATTTTATAGGTAACAAAATAAGGTACAGAAAAGTGTTCTGTCTGACGAGCTGGAGATGATGCCAAGTTCCAAGCACCTGTAGTAGTTAATTTTAAGCTCACAGAATCCAGGGAGCTGGCTCTTTGACAGCCTGGAGAATTCTGCAATCTACCTTTCTTCAGGCTGTACTTGAAGCCTTATCCAAACATTGGGAGTAGGGGGTGGGGGAAAAGACGGGGCAAGTGATCAAATCAGGAAACAACAGAGAAGAGAGTGACTAGTGGCTGGCCAAAATTAGCCTATCTACAACAATTTCTATCCCAAGATTATCAAGAACCTTATCTGGATGCAGTCGTTTCTCCTCCATTCTGAATAGGGGAAATAAAATGAAATAGTAAGAAAATGCACTCAGCACTTAGAAAAAAAACCAAACAAGTGCTCCCTCACTGCTCTAGCAAAGCAACTAGCAGCGGGTCTTCCTAAGCAAGAAGCGGGACCGACCAGAAAGTGTTCTGGAGGTCAATTCTACTCTCTGTGACCTCGGGCAAGTTACTCAACCTTTCAAACCTGTCTTCTCACCTGAAAAACAGGATACCGCCACCTGCTTTGTAAGGTTGTTAAGTGAGGATCAGGAATAATATATTAAGGGAACAAGTACTTGGCAACCCTCCTATAAATGGTAACTGCTGTGAAATATATGAAAAGTTCATTTGTACCTTTTCTACTTTTCAATTCATACCATGTAACTCTTTTGTGTAGATTACATACAAGAATTACAAGTAAATCTGAAATGCTCTGGCTACTTCTTTAAAGAACTCCATTCCCTCACTTCTAAAATGAAAGATCTCTGCGGTGATTAGGGAAAAGGACTGGCAACCTAAAAGAGGGAGATGCTACTGAACCTCCTCAAAGGAAACCGCCCCCTGGACTGTCAGCTCTCTGAGGGCAAGGGCTGCCCTGTTTAACTCACCACTGTGACCTAGTTTTCCTAACACAAACTAATTGTTGTAGACTTAGGCATCCCATAACAGGTTACTTGACACCCAAACATGGACCCACAAGACGTTCTGTACCGCACACTGTTGACTCACACAAAAATATTTAAGAAGTTTAACATTACAGTACAGTTTCACTGTAATACTAAAGTCGAAGAAAAGGCGCTGTAAATCTAGTGCCTATGAGGTAACCAGAATGAAGTCACGCCTTTAATAATAAGATGTCAGGTCAAGAGGGAGTGAAGCTCCAGCAGGAAGATCCATTGAGCTGGCGCGATCGCCCCTGGCCTGAGATGGGGATTCGAACCCAGCACTTGCCTCGAAGGACATGGCAGGGGCCACTCCAGAGTGGAAGAGGCCTTTAAGGCGAGGGGACCTCGCTCCAACTTTCTGGTGGGAGCCGGCTCGACCCCGACAGCGGGCGGCTAGGCTCGAGTCCGCCCCCGGGTGCAGCGGAGCAGATCTCAACGCGGAAGCGCACTCGGAGCGACGAGGGTCGCCGGCCCTTTGTCCCCCGCGGAGGGGCAGGGGCGAGGCGAGCACTGCCTCCCATCAGGAAATAATGACAGATCGCGCGCCCTTGCTCGCGCCCGCCCCGCCCCGCTCGCCAGGGCCGCAGGCGGCGCCCGCTTGGCAGCCCGGGGCTGAGGGGCCCGGCCGCGCCCCCTCCTCGCCCCCCACCGGCCCAAGGCGACCCTGCGCCGCCAGCCTCACCCGGTCGGAGCTGGAGGCCGCCGTCGCGGCGGCTGCACCACAGCGCGCGCTCGCCTTGCTGCAGGATGTAGTGGTCCTTGGCTTGGAAGAGCTCCATGCCGGCCCCGAGCGCTGAAAGAGGCGGCAGCGGCGGCCCGGGCGCGCCCGCGACTCCGCGGCCCCTTGGCCCCTTGGCCCTTTGGCCCCAGCGGCGGCGGCCCGCGCCGGGCGTCCTTGTCGGCCCGGGCCGCCAGAGCCCGCGCCTCGGGGAGCGACGGCTGAGGGAGCGCCCCGGCGGCCCGCCCTGCAGGAGGAGAACGCGCCCCGGCGGCCGCGGCCGTGGAGGCCTCTCCCCCGGCTCCGCCCCCCGATAGGCCCCGCCCCATCCTCACCCACTGGCTCCTCCCCCTACTAGTCTCCTCCCCCGCCTCTTTCTTCTTTCAGTTCCTCTTCCTGCCTTTTCCCGCCGCCTTCTCCAGCTTCTCCTTGGTTTCTCCTCCTGGATCCTTCCCCGAGGCTCTCCCTCCTCCCTCTTCTCTTCCCCATCCCATTCCCCTCCTCCTCCTCCGGCTCGGCCCGTGCCCCCTTCCCCAGCGGGCCCGCCTTCCCACCCCAGGCTACCGGGCTCGGGGGAAGAACCCGGGCTTGGCTGAGGCAGGCTGGCGCACTACTCCCCTGCGGCCTTTGGAGCAGAAACCCACCCCTGGGGCCTCCCCTCCCATGCCGGCAGGTCATTCGTTACTTTCACCAGCCCTGAGAAAAGCTAGGCCGACTCCCTAAATCCAGCCTGAAATCCCTCTTCCCCGGGCCCTCAGAGACCCAGACGAGGAGAACTGGGATGGTTGCAGGGGCCCAGCCAGACTATCCGAGCGGGGGTGTCTTCTGTTTTGGTATTTCTTCGTAGAACCTTGGGACGTTTGACAACAGCAGACATTCAATAAATGCACATCAACGAGAAGCATGTAACAATAGAATATAAACAAGTTTAGCAGCACAGGGCTCTAAATAAGGAAGAGGAAGAGAGCAAAGTTCATAAGCTGTCGTGTGGCAAGTTAAACAGGATGCATCTGAGAAGACCATAAAATGTCAAAGAAGTGAGAGTGATCTAGTTTGACAAGGATAAAATGGCTGGAGAACTTCTTGTGGAAGGAGGAAGCCCTCCAGAGTATCTTGAAAGGCCAGGTGGTATCTTGAACAGAATGGGGCTTGGGAGTCAGGCCCCAAGTTCCAGGCCCTACCTCAGGGGTGATCTCGCTGTGTGATCTCGGGAAATCTCTTGGTCTCAGATGGTAGTTAAACTAAAATGACCTTTAATTACACTCCCAATTTATGAATCAGTGAGTCTTTCTACTTCTATCTCCTATCTTTTCTAATGCCCTAGAAGGGAAGAAGGGAAAAAAACGAGGTAGGAGACAAGAAAAGCAAGGTAATACTTTTAACCTTATGCTTGATAAAAGTGAGAGGGCCCAGGAGCAGGACGGAATTCCACATTACTAATTATTCCAGCCCACACTGATTTCTCTGTTGAATTTCCATAGCACAGAAAGTCCCATGATGACAAACTGTCCTGGAATCTCTGATAAGTACTATGCCTCTTGTTTTTTTTGTGTGTGTTTTGTTTTGTTTTTTAACACCTTTATTGTGGTATGATTCCTATACAGTAACTACACATTTTTCAGATGTATAATTTGATGAATTTTGGTAGATGTATACACCCAGGAAACCACCAACATAATCAAAATAGCTAACATTTCCATCACTCCCCTAGACGTGCAATTATCAAATTCCCAGTTTATCCTTTCCCACCCAGTACTATGCCTTTTGAACTGTACAGACACCTCAACATAAAGGTCAACAGGAGTGATTACTATGACAAATCTTTGTGATGTGACTTGGACAAAGAAGATAATGGAGATAAGATTGTGAAAGACAGTTCAATGGAACCATCAGTTTCAGGTTTATTGTTGAATTCAGCCATATGTTGACTTTCTTTATCAAAAATGAATAGATAATGAGAGAGTCTTACGAAGACAGGATGTTCTGCAAATTATTTCATTATTTTTAAATGAATCACATCACCAGATGTGAAGAAAATAATGCTATTGTAACTGTTTTAAAACAATTCATTAGTTGATTGAAACTTTCTCTGATGTTTTAAGTCAGTGGTTCCAACCCTGGCTACCTATTAGAATCACCTGGGGAGTTTTTCAAACATACTAATGCTAGGACCTCAGACCAATTAAACCAGAACTTAATTGAGATGGGCTCTGGTGTCAGTATTTTTTCTAAACTCCCCAGAGTATTCTGATGTGCCTCCAGGATTAAGCACTACTGTTTTAAATGAAATTAATTGGGAAAATCTGCCTGACAGCAGCTTAGCAGAAAATAGCAATCAGTCATTAACTCGTACCAATGTATGAGGTTGATTATCTGTAAACCCAGAGGTTTAACAAGTAGAGCTCTTAGGAGAGAGAAAACCTGAAGGGAAGATCCTCCTGGAATCGATCTGACCCAAATGCACACTGCTCTGTCCCTCCCTCTCACTCTAAATGCATGCTTGACTTTGGGGTAAGTAGAGCCCTGGTCTGGCTGAACAGAATGAGTGAGAAGAGTAAATAATCTTGTCTCTGGCAGACATCACATCCCCATTCTGCTGCCCTGGTTGCCTTGCCTTGCTCCTGCTTGTTAGGGACTTCCCGAACCTCAGACAATGCTTGCCTGCGGCTGCTCCTGACCCTGCAGCTCCTCCACTCCCTGGCTGGCCTCCCCATCCTCCCTGTGGCTGTCTGCCAGCCTCATCATGCTCTCTCAGCTTCCTAATTCATGGCCCTCCTGCCTTTGAATGGTGTCACCCAGGTTATGGTAGAAAGTTCATGCAATGCTGTTCTGTTTTTCAAACGTGAAATGACCATCATGTATATTATATATTTTCTTTTACATGTATATTTATGCTCATTTAAGTATACTCACTAGGGAGTTAGGTTCCAGCCAGTTTGGTGTGATCTTAGTTAAGTCGCTTCATCGCTTTTAGTATCAATTTCCTTATTTATTAAGAAATGATCACTAACTGTTCTTCCAGCCCTGAAATCAGTGAATGTGAGGAAATGTGTCCACATAGTTAAACTTACACAAATAATGATAATGACTCAACTTTGATTGTCAATTTGGCCTTCAATGTCACATTTATTATATGTCTTTGAGATTTGGGGGTTCTGACTAGACTCTACTGACCTCTTGTAAAATTTGACTTTTAACATCATCTCCTGTCTACTTGTCCACAGCTGTGTATATTGTTTGTCCACGAGAACTTTCTTCAGTCTTATTTGTGTGTGCAAAATCTCCAAAACGAGAATTTTTTTTTTCAATACTTGTTCTGCCTGCCAAGAGGCTGCTAATTTCTTTGGTCAGCAGTTGGGACGGTTAAGGGCCCAAGATAATCACAAGTCAAATTTTCATATTTGATCAATCATCAGCCAATTTCCATGGACCTGCTATACCTCCTTTCACAACTTCATAAAAGACAACTGGAAATTGTAATGACCACTTTGAAGCACTCTGACATATGTGAAATTGTTCATTTGAGAAGCATCATAGAACAGAAAGGAAAAGTCCCTCAAGAGGCAGTCACGTTGGTCTAAATGAGAGAGATCCTTTTGTTCAATGGAAAAGATCATCTCTCCTCCATTGTTATACTTTGAGGGTTAGTAAGTACTGGCTTTTTAGTTGTATGGCCTGATAAAATTTTCAAGGACCCTCATTGTTATTGCATAAACTAGCTATAAAAATTACGTTGCGGGCATGCCTCTGTGCACGTATGTGAGAGAGAGGGAAATGAAGTATTTTCTGCATCTAATCTTTCTCCTTCCAGAGGAAAGATAATTAGCCTTTTACAGTGATAATTTCATATTTGTCTGAAGCCAGCTGTCTCTCACTTCCTCTCTGTTATGCAGTTATTCTTCAATTTAAAAAATTAGATATTTCTAGATAAGCTAATTTGAAAAAAAGTCCAAGGTATGCTGGTTGAATAGAAAAAATCCGAGGTGCAGAGTGGTATTTTGATGTATCCCATTTGAGTTTTTAAAGGGGAAAATCAGATACCACATTTTTATAAGCTCAGAACATTTCTGAAACAAAACACAAGAAGTGTGGTTAGGTTACCTCTGAGGAATGGAAATGGGAGGGGGGACACTCAGGAATGGTAAGGAGGAGGGTAGAAACTTCCTGTTCATTTTATATTCCTGTATGCTGTTTTTTAAAATAATTTTATCTTGTTTTATTTTTTAATTGAAGTATAGTTGATTTACAATGTTGTGTTAGTTTCTGGTATACAGCATACTGATTCAATAATATATTTATATATATATTCTTTTTCATTCTAGGTTATTACAAGATATTGAATTTAGTTCCCTGTGCTATATAGTATGACCTTGCTTATTGCTGTTTTGATTTTTTTATGTGCCTTTAATGCTTTAAAATAAAGAAAAAATTTTTAACTAGTTAAATATGTGCGTGTGTGTGTGTGTGTGTGTGTGTCTAGAACCCAGTCTTCTACCACACACAAAAGCATTGTTAGGTAACTTATTACCTAAGGATTTAGACTCTTTTGCTTTGACAAGCCAGGAGTTCAGGGCATGGCTCTTTTTATTCATACACTGCTTAATATTTTTGAGCTTTCCTAACACTTTAAATACTGTCAAAGTGAACTATCGTAAGTATATAAGCCATTTTTCTGCACTGTATGCTCTTTTAAATAGGACACCAGGAAGAGAATTTTCTTCAGCACCTTCTCGAAACCACAGCAGTAGCTCTGACTAGTGCTTCCTCTGCCAAGTGTAATTCTCAGGCTAATGGCCTGTTGGGACCTGTACCACCGTAAATCAATAACGATGGTCAAAAATGCCTTCTGTGAGATAATCATTTTAGAGATTTTTCAGAGACTGCTCTGTACTGCACCAGGAAACAATGGCCGGGCTGGGGGCGGGGGGAGGGAGGGGGTGGTTAGAAGGGTGGAATTACTCCTGTAGAAACGTGGTTCGTCTTTGGAAAAGCTGCCCAATGGATTATAAACCCACTTCTCCTGGTCAAAGAAAAATATTAACAGCTCACAGTGTTTCACTGTTTCATAAGAGTAGCACTCAGTGAGAAGAAAATGTAGAGTTTTGCTTTTCCTAATACTGCTCCATCCTTCCCCTCCAATTCTACAGCAATTCTTCAATAAGCCTGAGGAAGCACAGCAAAGGGTGTGTTGGGGGAAAGGTGTAGGGGCTGCTAATGACCAGAGGAGCATCGGGAGTGGGGTGTGTAGGTGGGGGGAGCGAACGGTGCGATGTGATTTGCAAAGTCTCCAAGATGTTTTGAACGAGGCCCATGATGGGTAACCAGCCGCAAATGTGGCAAATATATTTTCAAAATTTGGCCCTCGCCCGAATTTTAGAATTAGAACTCTGTTGCTGTTTCTCAAATACAGCGAGATACTAACGTGGAAGTCGCCCATGAGCAGTGCACCACCTCTCACAGTTCTTCACATCTATTGTTGTACAGTTTAGTCAAGTGGGGATTCCAGGTTGTACGGGTGATGCTTACAAAGTCATAGCCAAGGGATTCAGTCCATAGTAGCGTCAAAGCTGAAAAGACCCATTCCATAAAATTAAACATAATTTGAACAAATCCCTTGTGTGTATTGCTTAAGTAGTATAAAGCCCTTTGTAAGTTTTTTTTTTTCCATCTTATTTCTTTTCTGCTCACCATCATCCCTGCACAGCACAGATACTTCGATTCCCCTCCTCTCTGAACTCCTTTCCAACTTCCCTTCTCTTTTTCAGCTCTTTGCTGTGAAATCTGACCACTCAGGCTCTTTCAAGGGAAAGAGCCTGGCCTTCCTTGGAGGGTGGGGGAGGGGAAGAAGTAGCAGAAGGCTAAGCCAGAAAGCTCTCCAGCTGTGGGGAAAACAGGAGGCTGGGAACACTCAGACATAACAAGTCTATCCCATCACTTCAGCATGAGCCTATTTCTCCCTTGGGATTCAGTAAAACTATTTTCATTTTGAATGGGGGAAAATGTGGCCTGTAAACCATTTCATTTGGGGCCCCTACATTAAAAGGCTGCAGACTAATATCTGGATTTTTCTTTCCTTGTGATTTCATGAACTCGAGTGTCTGGCTCAGAGGAGGAGAGCAAGCTTCAGGGAACGGGGACCCGCCTGCAGAGACAGACAAGCTCTGGATCTGAAGGCATTCCCCAAAGCATCACCAGTCCCTTGTTTTCTGCTGACCTGGCCTATTTGGAGCAAATTACTTACAGTTCTGCCTGTGGAAAGCTTGGAGCTGAGAAATCCAAGGGGGATGGAGAGAGACAGGTGGGAAGGATCAGTGTCAGGAGGCAGGTAGTTTAGATTAACTCTCTTGTCTTTCTCTCCCTCACCACCCCACCCCCAAGCCCCAGTGCAAAGGCAAGTGCAGAGCCCTGCTTGCCGGCCCACCTCCCCTACTAACCCAAGCCTGATGTGCTTGGGCAAATCTCCCAACTCTCCAAGATCAGTTTTC
This sequence comes from Camelus ferus, assembly GCF_009834535.1. Lineage (NCBI taxonomy): Eukaryota > Metazoa > Chordata > Mammalia > Artiodactyla > Camelidae > Camelus > Camelus ferus. The sequence goes on from NC_045706.1 coordinate 10,817,188, forward strand.
CTTATGTAAAATTGGGATGAAATATAAAACTTTCTTCACGAATTTCTTGTCAGGATTAAATGAAGTAAAGTCTTTAAAAGGGTGTCCTAAACTATGAAGTGCTATGGAAATGTTATTCTATAATTTTTACAAAATATACTTTATGTGTAAAATTTTCCCCTCTAGATCTCAGCTTATTTGACAGATTCCTAACATGTTTTATATCTATTTTTTAACATATAAATCTATTATATATATATTATGTTAGTATATATTAAAGAAGGAATATATTATGTTAATGTATATGACTCAGATGCTTTTACATCAAATCTCATCATTGGGAAATAGGGCTAATATATATTAATCATATAACTAGAAGGATGCTGGTCTTGATTCTCGACTAGAGACAAAGGATTCACCCTCTGAGACCAGTGAAACTTAAGCTTCAGGACTTTGTTTGTTTGTTTGAATACTCTATTTGAAGTTATTACAAAATAATGACTATATTTCCCTGGGCTATACAATATATCCTTATTGCTTATTTGTTTTACATTAAGCTTCAGGACTTTTGGCTCTTATCCAAAGCTCTGTACTTAATTCTGTATTCATTATTTGTATTCTCCTTTCTAAAGAGAACCCTCCATATTTTAAAAAGCTTCAGGTGCCACAAACCTTGTTCCCAACACTAGCATTAAAGAATGTCCTGTGCTTCTACATCCCAAGAGAATTTGGGGTCTACCCTTTGTCTTCTCTTGTCCTTCCATCTTTGGTCATTCTCCTGTATCATTTTAGCCCCTCCCTCCTTTCTAAACTCAGATATACTTTCTGTTACCTCTAATTCTCTAATCCACTAATAATCATGTAGTTGGGTGAACACATATACACACACACACACATTCTTCTATCAAGTGATAAATTTAGAGATCGGAAACAGTATGTTCAAGGGTAGCACCATTCATCCCAAATGACTCAAAGAGAGTTATTCCCAGTGAATGTGGAGCCCTTATAATGAAAAGAAACACAGCCTGGCAGAATTCTTTGATCCAGTAATGCTAGGATTGTAAACGTTCCAGGAGTGGATTCAAAAGTACTATTAATAGGAAGAAAGTGTTTTCATCATGTGATATTAACCCAGGCTGTCTGTGGAAGAAATGTAACACCCCCTGAACCAGGTGTACTTGCCCTTGGGTGATTCAGAAGGAACCTGGCCACGGCCACTTCTGGTCAAGGAAATCCCTGGAAGCAAGCAAGGCATGACTGTCCTCCCTTAATTCGTAAGAACCCAAGTTCACTCCCTCTCCTCCCCCAACACACAATCCAGAGCCAACAGAGAAACACCCTCAGTAATGTCAGAGTGAAGCCTGACATGACAGTACTTGGGAGATAAATAGCTGGTTCCAACCAATTGAAAGGGTTGGAATTTTCCAAATGGGGGCTGGGAGACATCAGACTGGAAAGGGAATTAAAGGAAGGCAGGAGATAGACTCTTAAAAATGGGAGAGAGGGAAATGAGGAACAGGTAGTGTCCATTCAGAATATCCCCTGAAGGCCTAAACTGAGAGGCCTTGCCCACCCCACCCCACCCCAGAGTGGCACAAGGAAAAGAACAAATCAGATGAGGGCACATCTTCCAGCCGTAAAGCTGGACTGCTTCAGTTTGCTTATCTGACCTTTTGATAAAAGCTCAGTCTAAACCCCTGTAGCCAGCAGAATACAGATATCAGATATCAGACCCTAATCTTGGAACCTGTATATGTTACCTTATATGGTCATTAAAGTGTCATTGAAAAAATGATAAGGGATCTTGAGATGTGATTAAGACTTTTATCCGGGATTATTCCCGGTGGGCCCTAAATGCAATCATATGCATCCTCATAAGAAGGAGGCTGGGGTAGATCTTAAGAGAGCTTTTCATCACAAGAAAAAGAAAATTGTAACTACATGTGGTGGTGGATGTTAACAAAACGTATGATAATCATTTCACAATATACACCTATAGCAAATCATTATTTTGTACACCTAAAACTAATACCATGTTACGTGTCAATAAAAATTGAGACATAAAATTTTTAAAAAGGGGAGGCTAAGGGAGATTTTGCACACCCAGAGGAGAGGGGAGGGTATAGCTCAAGTGGTAGCATGCATGAGGTCCTGGGTTCAATCCCAGGTACTGCCACCAAAAAATGAGTAAGTCAATAAATAAAATAAATTACCCCCCCCCAAATTTCACTTTACACACACAGAGAAGGTGATGTGAAGACAGAGCTGAGAGAGACTTGAAGATGGAAATGAAATGTCCATAAAGCAAGGAATGCCATAGCCACCAGAAGCTAGACAGGCAAGGAGCTGATTCTGCCCCAGAGCCTTCAGGAGGGAGCAGGGTCCTGCAGACAACTTGATTTTTGACCCAGTGAAGCTGATTTTGGACTTCTGAGCACCAGAACTGTAGGAGAGCACAGGTGTGTTGTTTTAAGTTACCACTGGAAACTAAAGCAACCCCCTTACAGGTGTTTGGTCTGGGAAAGATGGGCAGCACTGGCTTATAATCACCAGATGCAGCAATGATTACCTGGGGGTTACCAGGGCAAAGCCTGTTGGACCAGGACCGTCCTGACCTGAGTTTGTTTCCTAGGGTTACTGTACAAATGACCACAAACTTGGTGGCTTAAAACAACAGAAACATTTTCTGTCACAGTTCTGGAGTCCAGACATCCAAAATCAAGGCGTTGGCAGGATTGCTTCCTTCTGGAGGCTCTGAGGGAGAATCCCTTCCAGGTCTCTCTCCTTTCTAGTAGATTCCGTGATCCTTGGCATTCTTCGGCTGGTAACTGCATAACTCCAATCTCTGCCTCTGTCTTCCCGTGGGTCTTCACATGGCCTTCTCTCCTGTCTCTGTGTATCTTCTTTTTCTGTCTCTTATAAGGACACAGGTCAGTGGATTTAAGCACCACCCTAATCCAGGATGATCTTTAAGTGAATTACATCTGCAAAGACCTCATTTCTAAATGTGGTCCCATTCACAGGTACTGAGCGTTAGGACTTGGACATGTCTTTTGAGGGGGACACTATTCAACCCACTACAGGGGCCAGTGCCCCTCCCTTCCCACTCAGTGGGGGAATGACAGAGAACTCTAGCAACCATCCAGCTTAATGTAACTTGCCACAGATCAGGCAGCAAATTTCTGACATCAGGCCTCATAGAAACCAACCTTGGAATTTCTAATCCAGTGTGATTCCTACCATGGCATCTAGCCTCTTGATAATTCCCTACCTAGGAACAATGCTATTTCATTCATAATCCGCTCCACTAACCTTCACATAATTCCTTTTGACAGGAAAAGACAAGCATACTGTACACTAAACATTAAAACCAGGGCTTCATATTTCAAGTTTACTTCTGAAAGATGTAAGAAAACATTGTAGTTTCAATATTTACCTTGCTGTCCCTGTTGCGAAATAATAATTCTTCTCAAAAGGAAAGATTTGTCTCCAAAGTTAGCTGACTTTACATTCCAAAGCAGCTATTCTATATAAGAATATGGAAGATTCTTTACATTGGGAGTACAATAATCACATCTCAGTTTAGAGGCATTCTCTAGTTCTAAAGCTCTCTATGTGTGTTATCTTATTTGAGACAATGGATACCTCAAGGTGTTCTTATGGAACTTTTACACATAATGGCCCATCTCTGGGAACCCTGCCTCCCTGGTAATGAGGTTAAGCTAAAATACCCTTTAGCTCACAGGAAACATCCTGATCAGGCCCACCTGTGAGTGCCTGCAGGAAGGAAGAAACACATCCTCTCTGGAGGCTGACCAGAATCAGAAAATGTTTGATTTTATCCCCTCCCCTTTTAGTATAAAAGAAACATGAATTCTAAACTCAGGCAAGATGGTTCTTTGGGACATTAGTCTGCCGTCTTCTTGGCCTGCTGGCTTTTCAAATAAAGTGACTATTTCTTGCCCCAACAACCCGTCTCTCAATTTATTGGCCTGTTGTGTGGTGAGCAGTATGAGCTTGGACTTAGCAACAACCACGGATTTGAAATCTCTTATTGGGGCCTGTAGCTACAGTGAGACACTTAGAAGCCATCAAGCACTTGTCAAGCTCTGTGCTTGTCTGTGCCCTGCTCACTTTCTGCATTTGTTTCCTGGGGCTGCTGTAACTGGATCCCACAAACTGAGTGGTTTAAAACAACAGAAATCTATCTCTCACAATTCTGGAGGCTTAAAGTCCAAAAGCAAGGTGTTGGCAGCTCCACGCTCTCTCTCTGAAGGCTTAGGGGTAGATCCTTCCTTGCTTTTTTGTAGCTTCTGATGACCGCTGGCAATCCTTGTATTTCTTGGCTTGCAGCTGCATTACTCCAATCTGCCTCCATTGTCACATGGCCCCTTCCCCCTCTGTGTCTGGTTATTTATTTATTTATTTTTTTTGGTTCTCTTTTTATAAGGACTCCAGTTATATTGGATTTAGGGCCCACTGTAACCCAGTATGATATTATCTTAATAACTAATTACATCTGCCAAAAGCTGTATTTACAAATAAGGTCACATTCACAGGTTCTTCTTGGGTATGAATTTGGTGGGGGGAGTAGGGGGGGATGTTATTCAACCAAGTTCACTTGCCCAAGGGAAACTTGTAGGTCTCTTTGGATGGCTTTATTTTCTTTTATTGCCCCTTTTAATACACCAATTCCTCATGTCACTCAGAAAGAAAAAGCTATACAGAGAGTAACAGAAGCCTGTACACATTAATTGTATTGTTTCCTTCTAGTTCTAGAAAGAATAGATTTATTTAACCCCTAAGGAAAGTAAACATCAGCCATCAGGGAATCAAGTATGATAGCAAGCAAATAATGAAAGCAGCCATCCCCCAGGCCCCCAGATCCAGGGGTGTGTGTTTGTGTATTGAGTGTGTGTTGTTCTTATCTGCACTGCTTCCCCTTCCCTACCCTCAAGAAGGGCCCCATCTTTGGGGAGGGGGGAGGGGCAGAGCTCAGTGGTGGAGCGCGTGCTCAGCATGCACGAGGCCCTGGGTTCAGCCCCAGTACCTCATCAAAAAAAAAAAGTCCCCATCTCTGCAAGCCAGCCTACATATGATGACATACCTAGAGCATTCAGAGTTGTACCAAGCAGATCTCCAAAGCAACATCTCTGACACCCATCCTTCTCCTTCATGCCCCTCCCACTGCCCTTCAAGCTGAGCTCCACAGGAAGGAAGGGCTTGTGGCCAATACCCCACTGTATTAGCAGCTCAGGCTGCATAACAAAGTGTCACAGACTGGGAGGCTTACATGACAGAAATTTATTTCCCCACAGGGATGGAGGCTGGAAGTTGGAGATCAAGGTGTCATCAGGGTTCATTTCTTCTGACGGTTCTCTCCTTGACTTGCAGTTGGCCACCTTCTTGCTGTGTCCTCACATGATCCTCTCTCTGTCCTGTGCTGTATGTGTCCTAATCTTCTCCTCTTATAAAGACACCACCGTTCCTAGGGGATGAGGGCCCACCCATATGACCTCATTTCTACCTGCGTCTTTAAAGCCCTATCTCTAAACACAGTAACAGTCTGAGGACTTCAATGTGAGAATTTAAAGGCAGACACAGTTCAGCCCAAAACACCAGCCAAAGACCTCATTGTCAACTTACTTACTTTCCTCTCTTCTTCCCGTCACTTCACCCTTCCTTGGGGTCCATCCAGTTACCCTACAAGATGTGGAATCTTTTCTGTGAGTACAGTGTGAAATATGTGAAATAATACAGACACGTATAAACGAGATGCTTGCTACAATCTATCAATATTCTGTAAAGTTTTTAGATAAATGAAAGTACCTACTAAAAATGATCATTTCAGAGACATATTACATATATTTCATTAACTGAGAAAATGGAAAAAACCAGAGTTGAGAAATTCAGTTCCATTATTAATCTAATCTAAAACAACAGGTTTGCTGTATGCTAAAAATAGCATCAAGGGTCTGAATGAGCAAGATGATTGAGAATAATCACAGTTTTTTTAATCATAAAAACCTCTATTATAACCAATACCTAATGTGAGAAAGAGTATTCTTCTTAAAGCACATGGAAAAAAGTGATTAATGAGCAACAAAAAAAGCCTAAATTTCAGAGACAGAATGAGAGCCCATGGTCTATGTGTGTAGAAAAATAAAACCAAGTAGCTATTTATATTTCTCTTTAGGGCTTGAGCAAAAAGAACATTAGTAATGCCCTAGAGAAGGGTTAACACTGAAGCCAGAAAGTAAGCACACAAAAATATTCCTAGGACCAGAACAGAGGATTCTTCTTTCAACAGGCAAAACAAACGTTTTTTGGAGTTAGAAAGTATGAGACCAGAGAGCTTATCACTAATGATGATCTAATTAAGCAACAGATCTTTTTTTGGGTCAACAGCTTAGTGTCAATTTCAGATTCTATGTGACTCACTATAGTAGTGAGAGATGGAGAAAAAAGAGGGGAAAAAAGCATGGTGTCAACAGGGTTTAAGGGTTTATATCAATTTCACATATTTGTTTGTGTGTTTTTTAAGGGGGGAGGTAATTAGGTTTATTTTTTTCTTTATTTTTAGAGGAGTTTCTGGGGATTGAACCCAGAACCTCAGTGCATGCTAAGCATGCTCTCTACCACTTGAACTATACCCTCCCCACTTCAATTTCACATATTATTAAAAAAAAATAGTGCTAGAGATGCATTCAATTTACACTCATCTTTACAACTTAACAAGTAAGGGAATATATCCAATCAAAGTATTCTTCTCTGCTATAAGTCTGTGAATGGACTGAAGTAAATAGCTGAGTTCCTGACAGAATGGAAAAATAATACCTTTGCTCAGGGGTGGAATCACCATGACATTAGAACAAGAATTACTTATCATCAGTTACCAAGGAGAAGATATCCTGAGGGAAAAGATATGAATAACTAATTCTGAGGAAGAGAAATACAGTTTAAAAAAAGAAAAAATAAGAAAAAGAAAAAAATTAAAAAGAAAAGAAAAAAGAAAAACAGAGGAGGCAAAGGAAGATACTGCTACCTCTAATTTTCCACAGACGTCTCTACAGAGCTCAAAATACCCTAAAGACATATTGTTATTTGGGGGTAGCAGAGAGTAAATATCAGCAGCATTTACAGGTGGTTTTGGTGGTGCCTGGGTTCTCCCTGCAGCATCTCCAGCCCAGGATGGAGCAGCACAGAAGAGGACTTGTAGAAACAGTGCTCTCTCTTCCCTAGGAGCTTACCAACTTGGCTATCAGAAAGCTTCCCCAATCTAAATGTATATTATTTTAATATAAAATACTATGTATTGATAATTATCTCCACCAGAAATCTCAAAGCTATTGTGAGCAAGAATTAGTCTTATCCTACGGATTAAAATAAGAGACGAGACAAAGAGACATTATTTGGTCAATGTGTTAGCTTCCTAAGGCTGTTGTAACAAATTTCCACACACTGGGTGGCTTAAAACAACAGAAATGTATCCTCTCATAGTTCTGAAGGCTAGAAGTCCGAAATCAAGGAGTTGGCAGGGCAGTGCTTCCTCTGAAAGCTCTAGAGGAGAATCTTTCCTTCCCTCTTTCGGCTCCTGATAGTGGCCAGCAATCCTTAGTGTTCCTTGGCTCATAGATGCATCACTCCAACCTCTGCCTCTATTGTCACATGGTGTTCTCCCTGTGGGTGTGTGTGTCTGTGTCCAAATCTTCCTCTTCTTATAAGGACACCAGCCATTGGATTAGGACTCCAGTGTGACCTCATCTTAACTTGATTACATCTGCAAAGACCCTATTTCCAAATAAGATCACATTTACAGATACCAGGGTTAAGGACAGGAACATTTCTTTCAGGGTGGGGGGATACAATTCAATCCACAACAGTCATTTTAAGAACAAGATATTGCTACCTAGGGGTAAATATAGTAAAAACCACCAAAAGCCATGACTCTCCAGGCAAAAGGGTGATTAACAACATGTTTACTGGTGAAATAGCCCAGAATCCCTTTCATAAGCTCTCTAGGAGTTCTTCCCATCTCCAAGATTCATGATTCTATGACTTAAGCCTTACTGTCTCATGGAATTTACCTATAATATCTTATGTGATTTTTCCATTACAAAAATTTCACATTCCCATCCTTAAAGCTGGTAACAGCTTTTTTTCAGAGGAAACTTCTTCCAAAATGTGGTATTCTGCTCGAAACAATTCATCTATTCTTTGGAAAGAAAAAAGAAGTCCATGGAGGGAAAATATATTACAAGAATGATTAACATTCTTGAGCTTTCATTCTGCATGAGTGGTAGGCACCATCAGTCTACCTAACATAAGGTACAGAATCATCCCTGTTTAGGGAGGTGGAAGACCAGAGGCAGAGGACACCAGGAACTTGCCAAGGGCTCAGAGGCCTTAAGAGGATAAAGGGTACAGACAGACACACCCTACTGTTGATCACAAGAGCAAGACAACGGGGACTAGCAAGAGGAGTATAGAGGATGGGAAAAGCCTAGAATAGAAGCTTTCTTCCTTCCTTTTGTACCAAGCAACGGTTTGTTTAGGGGCTGCTGTTTCTGTTTGTGCAGTATTGCCTCTGACCAACAGAATCAGAATAAGCCACTCACCCAACACCCTACAACAGAGCCCCATTGTCCTGTGAGTCAGGTGGCTGTGAGCTGAGCATTATTCTCCTCCTCTGTGCAGTGCTTTGTTGGGAGGCTGGAGGAAATCATGAAGTGTAATCATTCTTTCTTAGTCTGGAGGAGAACCAACAAAACTAAATGATTCATTCATGGGTGACCCAACATTGTCTCATTTTACCCCCACAGTATTCCCCATCTACCTTCTCTTTAAAAAGCATTTATTCACTCAATATCTTCTATGTGCTAGTAGCAAGAAGCTGATAGCTCACTATGAACTCATCTACAAAACAGAAACAGACTCACAGATATAGTGAACAATCTTATGGTTACCGGGAAAAGGGGGCGGGAAGGGATAAATTCGGGAGTTTGAGATTTACAAATGTTAGCCACTATATACAAAAATAGATTTTAAAAAAGTTTCTACTGTATAGCACGGGGAGCTATGTTCAATATCTTGTAATAACCTTTAACAAAAAAGAATATGAAAACGAATATATGTATGTATATGCGTGACTGGGACATTGTGCTGTACATCAGAAATTGACACATTGTAACTGATGTACAATTAAAAAAGAGAGAAAAAAAGAATTAGCTATAGAATAAAAAAGAAAGCAGGTGATAGCTGAAAGTAGCTACTAGATATCAGCTCTCTCTTTTCTTTAGAATTGCTAAACCCTAGAGAGGCAAGTCATAGTAACTCTTGAAGACGTCATCTTTTTTTTTTTTTTTTTGGTGTTGAGAGTAATTGGCTTTATTTATTTATCTTTGGTGGAGGATCTGGGGATTGAACCCAGGACCTCGTGCATGCTAGGCCACTGAGCTATACCCTCCCGAAAACTTCATCTTAATGCAAGGGAAATGTAAATAACCAGATTTCTTCTTTCTCTTTGGTTTAAAAATGAAATTTCATATGATTTTTCTTTGCAATTCCAAGAAAACATTTAACTTACATTTCTTCCTTTTCACTTTGTTTTACTTTACTGCTTCACTTTCTGCTTTTCTGAATTGTTTTATATTGCCTTCTTTGTCCTTGGAATGTTTCTTTCCCTTGATTTTCTTTTCCAAACAGTTTCCTAATTGTCACAGCTATTTGACTCCCTTCCTTATGGTTCTCACTAGAATCACAAAAGCATAAAACTTAAGGTGAAAATGGACTTTCCAAAGCTTTATTTTACAGACAAAGGGCCAAGGTCTAGGGAATTTAAGGAATTTGCCCAAAGTGATGCAGTTAATTTATAGGGGACCCAACACCAGAATCCAGGTGGCTTGATTACCTTGATACATCACTGATTCCTTCTTTGTACTTAATTCCACATTTATATAAGAAATTTTCATATCCCTGTCATGCTTGCTGAACTCTTATGCTGTGCAATAATGTCAAATTATAGGCTCTGGGTCATCAAATACAGATTTAGAAAAGTTATTCTCATGTTTAAAATTTTTGAGAAGTCATTCCTGGGTAGACAGCAGGAGATTTCACAGAAGTTTATGAAAAATGGCATTCTTATTATTTAACTTCACAAAAAAAGAGAAATACAAAGAAAAGAAGAAAAGGAAAAAGGGGAAATTCTGATACAGTATTACCAATAGTAAAAGTGTTTAGAAAGAAAAAGGAAGTGAAATTATACAACTCAAAAATATACTCATGGCATACTCATAAATTTCCCTCATGAGTACAATCTAATAATAAAACATTTGGGTCATAGATCGAACAAGTAATTATAATCAACAGAGGAAAGACAATTATTTCCCACTAACTAGAATAGGGTCAAATTTTATTCAAAGTTATGTCCCCACAATCCTCACAGTTCTTGATACTCAATGCACTTTGTCTAATAAATGTTGCTTGAAATGGATATGTGTCTACAGAAAGTTACATTAGAAGATTATCTTAACTCTGGGGGGTGGGTATAGCTCAGTGGTAGAGTGCGTGCTTAGCATGCACAAGGTCCTGGTTTCAACCCCTAGTACCTCCACTAAAAAATAAAATAAAAAATTAATTAAAAAATGCATAAATAAACCTAATTACCTCCACCCACCAAAACAAACAAATAAAACAAAAACCCCAAACAAGAAAATTATCTTAACTCTGGACTCAGGGTTCTTTTAATGCCAACAACCTACAATTCTAATTTTTAAAAGCAGCACAAAAATATTACTAGTTAATAATAAAAAATCCCCAGTTTTGAGCTTACTCCATTCACCAGATGTTGAGATGCAAGTACAGAATGGATTTGATTTGAATTCTTTGGTTGCAGGTAACGGCACTAACCCAAGCTAGCTTAAGCATAAAAGAGAATTTATCATATGACATGGGTGTGTCTCATGGGACACAGTACTCTCCAAATACTCCACATTGTCCTCTGCATTTCTCAGCCTCCCTTGCAGTTCATCTGGGGTCATGTGACTAGATCTAGGCAATGGACCGTGACATGTGTCCCTTCTGGGCTGAGACAGTTATGAGTGACACTGCCTAGTCAAACACATCATGCTAACTGAAATAAGCCAGTCACAAAAGGACAAATATCGTATGATTCCACTCATATGAAGTACCTAGAAGAGCCAAATTTAGAGAGACAGAAAGCAGAATGGTGGTGGCCAGGGGTTAGTGTGAGGGGAGAATGGGGAGTTATGGTTTAGTGGGTATGGAGTATCAATTTGGGAAGACGGAAAAAGTTCTGGAGATGGATAGTGGGTTGAATAGTGTCTCCTCTAAACTCATGTGTATATGGAACCTCAAAATGTGACCTTACTTGGAAATAGGGTCCTTGTAGATGTAATTAGTTAAGGATATCAAGACGAAATCATCCTCAGCTTAGGGTGGGCCTGAAGTCCAAAGACTGGTGTTTTTATAAGAAGAGGAAGAGACAGAGAGACACACGGAGACGGAGATTGGAGTGAGGCAGCCACAAGCCCACAAACAGCTGGGCCTCCAGAAGGTGGAAGAGGCAAGGAAGGATTCTACCCTAGAGCCTTCAGAGGGAGCCTGGACCTGCTAACACCTTGATTTTGGACTTCTAACCTCCAGAACTATGAGGGAATATATTTCTGTTGTCTTAAGCCACACATAAGTTGCCATAGTGGTAATTTGTTACAGCAGCCATAGGGAACTAACAGTGTTTGTCCAGCCACAGGCTACTTCCAGCTTCCTTTCTACCATCTTGAGGAGGTGGCCCCCATCACCATGGTCTAATGTGGACACCCAGTCTTCATGTCCCCTGAACAAAAGGATGGCAAGGGGAGAAAAAGGAGCTCATTCCTCCTTTTAAGGACACATCTCATAGTAGCCCCTGCCACTTCCACTCACATCCCACAGTCAAGCCCAGATGGGATGGAGGCGGGGAAATAGTTTATACATTTGGCGGTCAAAGGCTCAGCTAAAATTTAGGTTTCTATTAACAAAGAGGAGAGAAGAAAATATATTGGAAGATAATGGAAAATCTCTACTACTGTGATGAAATTATTTCCAAAGGTTTTTTTTTTTTTACTTATTACATCTTTATATTTTAACCAAACGATCAAGGAGATTCTGGAGATTTCACTGGACAAGATGTTGAATGTCAGAAGGGAGCCAGAGAAAATCGGTGGGAAGGGCATGCCAGCCCAAGGGTAACCTGAGTAAACCCATGGAGCCCTTAGCTTAAACCTATCACATTTCAGGAAAGCCCTCCCTGGCTCCCCAAATTAGGTTAACTCCCTCGGTCTCACACCCACTCAGCCCACATTTCTTCTATGTAACATTCACTGGGCTTGTTCAAGTCTAGTTGACCTAGTACAGGAAAGCCCCTCGAGGGCAGGGAAGCCCCCTCTGTCTGTCTTCATCACCCGCCATGTCCCCAGCACCTGGTTCAGTATCCAGCACACAGTCGGTGCTCAGTAAATACATGTGATTGAATGAATGCAGGAACTAAGGCAGGAGAGCGTGTGTTTCGGCAAGATCAGGAATACACGTGGCTGATACAGAGGCGCGGTGGGTTCTGAGCTGCTGAGGAGCCAGCCAAAGTGAAGACTGGTGAGGCTGAAGCTGGGTTTTGTGAGGAATGGGGGGGCTGCTTTTTTAAAGCAGAGATTTGCTCTAGGAGAGTTAATACAATAGTGGGATACAGGATGTCCTCTTTTATAAAATGGAAATGATGGTACATATTTGATAGGGTTGTCAGGAGGATGCAATGAAATCACAGTGCCCGGCTCACGGAAAGTAAGCAGTAAACAGTGGCTATTACTAGAGTAGGGAAAGCCTGGGGTACATAAATCAGTTCATTATTTGTCTGGCAAATATTTGATGAGAGCACTGAGTCTCTCACCTTCCCCGCACTCCAGGATGCACACCACCTAAATATAGGTCCAAGGAGCTCCAGCCAAATGGGAAACCAAAAACCAACCTTCATGCAAAGCTCCAGTAAAAGCTGGATTTGAATGTGGCTTAAACCCAGGCCTAAGGGAGATGTGGTCCCCCTCTCTCTCCACTGAACTGAATAGGGCAGGACCCACAGGGCAAGGATCACTGGATCTACTCACCCACAGTGGAGATGTTGGGAAAAAGAGAATGACAGATCCCTGCTTCCCCTTCCCTGAGGAGGGTGGCTTTGTCAAGGGGTGCTAACCACACATATGTGGTCAGCTTCATATGTGAACTCAGGAAGTGAAAGAAGGGTGGAGCCTGGGAGCTGCCCTTAAGACTCGTTACCCTACCCACTGATGAGAGTGGTGCAATCAGACGGCCCACCTCTCCCGTGGGAGACAGCAGTTAAAGCAGAGGATAAGGGTGATGGGGGCGTATCCTCTGATATTCTCCCAAATGAGAAGAGGAGGAGGAATCTTCCTTCCTGTGTCCTGGGTCTAAAGAGAAATGAAGGAGGCATTCAAATTGTATTCTCTTTAAACTGCCAGGCATTTGAAGGTTGGGCAGGGTGTTCCTGGGATGAAGAGGAGGATGTACACAGGCACGGAGCCAAGGAAGAGCATGGCAAGTTCAGAAAATAGTCTGTAGTTCATTTTGCTTACAGCCCAGTGAGTGTGAGGAGGAAACCACAGAAGTGTCTAGACAAGTGGGCAGGAACAAGGTGGTCTATCAAGACTGATTACTTTGAAGAGAAGTGTCTGCTATGATCTGAATGTCTGTGACCTCCCAAAACTCATATGTTGAAATCCTCACCTCCAAAGGTGATACTTAAGGAGGTGGAGTCTTTGGGAGGTGCTGAAGTCATGAGGATGGAGTCCTCATGAATGGGATTAGTGCCCTTATAAAAGAGGCCCCAGACAGCTCCCTAGCCCCTTCTGCCACGTGAGAATGCAATGAGAAGTCTGAGACCCAGAAGAGAGCCAACATCCAACATGCTGTTACCCTGACTTCCAGCCTCCAGAACTGTGGGAAATAAATTTCTGTGGATTATAAGCTACCCAGTCTGTGGTCTTTTGTTACAGCGACCTGACTTAGAAACCAGAAATGAAAAGCAAACAAACAAACAAAAAAAGAAATGAAAAGCAAACGTCATATTTATCCGTGAAATGCTAGAGGCATTGTCATTAAGACCAGGAACAGGACAAGGCAGTCTGTTATTCTCGATATTATTCAGCACTTTTTTCTGGAAGTTCTACACACTTCAATAACAATCAAAAAAAAAAAAAAAAAAAAAAAAACTAGGAGGCATAACAGTTAGAAAAGGTAAAACAAAATGATCATTATTCATAGATATGACTGCCTATCTTCTGCCCTATGACCAAAACAGCTAGATTGGAGGCTATTACCTGCCAGGGCTGCAATAACAAAATACTATACACTGGTGGCTTAAACAGAATTTTCTTTTCTCACAGTTCTGGAGGCTGGAAGTCCAAAAATCAAGGCATTGGCAAGTTTGGTTTCTCCTGAGAGCCTCCTCTTGGCTTGCAGCTGAAACCTATCTCTTTCTTCATAATGGCCTTTTCTCATAATGGAATGTTGTCTGTTTCCCTTCTTATGAGGACAGGGCCCCACCCTTATGATCTCATTCAACCTTAACTACCTCTCTAAAGGCCCTTTGCCCAAATAAAGTCACACTCGGTGTTAGGACCTCAACGTATGAATTTGGGCGAAACGTAATTCAGTTCGTAACAGAGACTAAGATCTACGGCCACAACTGGGCTTCTTGATATCTTTCCTGTGGGACTGATCTGGGAGAGGGAAGAGAAAGAGAAAGGGAGAGGGACAGAGACACAAATCAAGAAAGCATGGTGAAAACTCTCCACTTCTCCTGGAGGCGAGGGAGTGGGGAAGGGAGGGGGCAGGTGTGTTCCGTTAACAGCGGATCCCAAGCCTTGCTGCTTATTAGAATTACCTGGGTGGGGAGCTTTCCAAACCTGTCAACGCCTGGGGGGAGTCTGAGCTTGTGTATTGTTTCGTTGAGAAATACTTCAGATACCATAAAATGCACCTTTTTAAAGTGCACAGCTCAGTGGTTTTAGTATAGTCACAAAGCTGTGGAAGCATGAATGCTGTCTAATTCCAGCACTTTTTTTTTATCATCCCCAAAAAGAAACCTCAGAACCATTAACAGTCACTGCCCACTCCCCCCTATTTCTAGGCCCTGGCAACCACCAATTTGCTTTCTTTCTCTATGGATTTGCTGGCTATTTCATATAAATGGAACCATACAATATGTGGCCTTTTGTGTCTGGCTTCTTTCATGGGCTTGTTTGTTTTTTAAAAATCTCTCTGGTTGTGCAGCCAGGGTTAATAACCACTGTGCTAGCAGAAGTCTGTTCATGGAAACAAAAGAAATTCCAGAGGAATTCCTATGAGCCTCACCTAAAGTCAGTCCACAGCAAAGGAGAACCCCAGCAGCTCCAAGAGAAAAAGCTGATAAAGGGCTGTGATTGGCCCAGTTTGGGTCACACATTCACCCCTTGGCCAATCACAGTGGCCAAGGAATAAGCACGTGATCATTCCTTTGAACTTTAGTCTAAGGAAAATGGGGGAATTGCTGAAGGATTTTAAGTAGGGGAGGACATAATCAGATTCAGAACAACTACTTGTCTAGGAAATTTAAACTGCTAAGGAAAACTAATTAACCTTAAGACCCAGCATATTAAGAGTCTGATGCAATGACGCTGCTAATAAAAAGAGAGATTCTCTGTTATGGACTGAATGTTTGTGCCCCCTCCCCTCCCCGAATTTATCTGTTGAAGCCCAAACTCTTAGTGTGATGGTATTTGGAGGTGGGGTCTTTAAGGTTTAAGTGAGAACCTGAGGGCGGGGCCCCCTATGATGGAATTAGTATCCTTTTAAGAAGAGGAAGAGACATCAGAGCTCTCCACCATGTAAGGACATAGCAAGAAGCTAGTTGTCTGCAAGCCAAGCATCGGGCCCTCACAGAACCCATCAATGCTGACACCCTAATCTTGTACTTCCTAGCTTCCAGAATTGCAGAAATAGATTTTTACTGTTTAAACCAACCAGCCTACAGTATTTTGTTATAGCAGCCCGATCTGACTGAAATATTTTCTAAGTCCAATTACCAACATGTAGGAAATACAGAAGAGTGACATCTAGTTAAATGACACCAGAGTGTGAGGAACCTTATACGACAGACAACATGTTTCCTTTCTTCTTTCAGTAAATAAACTGCAAGGAAGAGAAAGAGAAGGAGAACCAACAGATTTAAAGACATTTAATGACACATTAATAATCATCATGTATGAACCTTATTTAAATCCTAAATTTTTAAAAATCTGTGTCATTTATGGGACAATGAAATTCTCAACACTAGATATTTCATATTAAGGAATTATAATCAATTTTTTAGGTGTGATAATCATATTTTAAAATTCTTTACCTTTTAGAAATCATACTGACGTATTTATGAATGAAATCATAGGATATATGGGATTTGCCTCAAAACATTATGTGAGTGGGGAGTGGATTGGAAGAAGGATGCAGCCACCCTGGCCTGGGTTGATGGCTGTTGGGGCTGCAGGAATAGGAATGCAGGAACATTATAGTGTTCTGTCGGCTTTAATGTATGTTCAAAGTTCTGCATAATAAAAAGTTCAAAAGTAATAAAATATATACTTGTATTAAAGCGGGCCTGCCTCCATTTTTTTTATAGTGGTTTGAGTCTTTGCATATATATAAAATACTAAAACTGTATTTCTTTTTTTTAAACATTTTGCACAATTTTTCAGTTATACATGAGCATATATATATTCATTGTCACATTTTTTTCTCTGTGAGCTACCATAAGATCTCGTGTGTATTTCCCTGTGCTATACAGTATAATCTTGTTTATCTATTCTACAATTTTGAAATCCCGTCTATCCCTTCCCACCCTCTGCCCCCTTAGGAACCACCAGTTTGTATTCTATGTCTATGAGTCTATTTCTGTTTTGTATTTATGCTTGTTTTTGTTTTTGTTTTTTAGGTTCCACATATGAGTGATCTCATATGGTATTTTTCTTTCTTTTTCTGGCTTACTTCACTTAGAATGACATTCTCCAGGAGCATCCATGTTGCTGCAAATGGCGTTATGTTGTTGGTTTTTATGGCTGAATATAGTATTCCACTGTATAAATATACCATATCTTCTTTATCCAGTCATCTGTTGATGGACATTTAGGCTGTTTCCATGTCTTGGCTATTGTCAATAGTGCTGCTGTGAACATTGGGGTGCAGGTGTCATCCTGAAGTAGGGTTCCTTCTGGATATAAGCCCAGGAGCGGGATTCCTGGGTCACATGGTAAGTCTATTCCTAGTCTTTTGAGGAATCTCCATACTGTTTTCCATAGTGGCTGCGCCAAAACTGTATTTCTTTTAAAAAGGAAAAAGAAAAAGAACACTCTGGCCATAGTGGGGCAACTGGATTGGGGAGGTTAGAAAATTGAAAATGGAGAGCCCAGTCAGGAGGCTATTTGAATGGCCCCAAGAATATTGGTGATGGCAGGAGGGAAAAAGAAAAAAAGAAGGAGATACTTAGAAAGTGGAACATTGGGTATTTGATATATCAAGGAATTATTGTCCATTCTATTTTGGTTGGGTATGGGAAGTGATGGAGAAGTAGGTGTACAGTGTGAGCTCAGTTTCTGGCTTCAGCAAGTGGATGGCACCATCTTCAAAACAGAAAACATCTGGGGAGGACAAAGTTTGAAGGAGCAGGTGGTGAGTCCAACGGACATGCAGTGACTTTGAGGAACCTGTGGGGCTCCAGGTGGAACTGGCCAGTTGGTTAAGAGGTCTGGGAGGAGGTTGGACAGGTATAGAAAGCTGGAACCTATCAGTATAGAGCAGGTGACCCAGGCCTTGTGGGAGAACAAGGTTGCCTGGTGAGGGACCAGAAAGGAAGAAAGGACTAGATACGAAAGAAAACCCAGGCGCAGAGGAAGGCTGACGGCGAAAGCAGAGCTGGAGAAAGAGGAGCCCACAAGACAGGCTGGAAGAAAGCAGCCAGGAAGGTAGAAGAATTAAGTTAGTATATATAAAAACAAACAAACAACAACAACAACAAAAAAAACCCAAGCAACCCAATCAAAAAATGGGCAAAAGACCTAAATAGACATTTCTCCAAAGAAGAAACCCAGATGACCAACAGGCACATGAAAAGATGCTCAGTATCACTAATTTTAGAGAAATGCAAATCAAAACTACAATGAGGTATCACCTCACACCAATCAGAACAGCCATCATTAAAAAGTCTACAAATAATAAATTTTGGAGAGGGTGTGGAGAAAAAGAAACCCTCCTACACTGTTGGTGGGAATGTAAATTGGTGCAGCCACGATGGAGGATAGTATGGAGGTTCCTTAAAAAACTAAAAATAGATTTACCATGTGATCCAGCAATCCCACTCCTGGGCATGTATCCAGAGAAAACTATAATCCAAAAAGACACCTGCACCCCAGTGTTCACAGCAGCACTATTTACAGTAGCCAAAACATAGAAACAACCTAAGTGTCCTCTGACCAATGAGTGGATAAAGTTGTGGTATATGTAACATTACTCAGCCTTAAAAAAGAATGAAATACTACCATTGGCAGCAACATGGATGGACCTAGAGATTATTATATTAAGTGAAGTAAGGCAGACAGAGAAAGATAAATATCATATGATGATGCTTATATGTGGAATCTAAAAAAAAGTACGAATTTTATTTACAAACCAGAAATCGACTCACAGACATAGAAAATATACTGTGGTTACTGGGGGGAGAGAGTGGGGGAGGGATAGATTAGGAGTTTGGGATTAACAGATTCACATTGCTATACATAAAATAGATAAACAACAAGGACCTACTGTACAGCACAGGGAACTTAATTCAATTTCTTGTAGTGAGCTGTCATGGAAAAGAGACTGAAAATATACATACGTATGTATGTTTATGTATAACATAATCGCTTTGCTACACCCTTGAAACTAACATTGTAAATCAACCACTCTTCAATTTAAAAAAAGAAAAGTAGGAGAACTGAGAAGTGTAAATTTCATGGAGTTGTAGGAAAAGAAACAGGAAAAGGGTCAACAGTTTTAAAAACCATTGAACATTCACAGACTGAGTGAAATGAATACCATCCATTGGATTTAACCACAAAGACGTCGTTTATGACCTCAGTGAGAGCAGCTTCTGGGCTGCTGAGCACATAAGCCAATTGCCTTGGGTGGAAGAGTGAATGGGAGGAAAACAAAGATGCTTCTGACAGTCTGCTCTCCGCCTCCACAGCCCCTTCTAAAGGAGGCTGCCCTGTGTGTGATCCTTTGGCCCTAAATAGCCACATCCTGTAAGATGAGGTCAGAGACCTGACTTATCTCCTCTATTGAAGAAATTAACAGGCTAATTAAGTTCCATTCTCTCTTGGGCATCTGTCTGTTGACAGTGGGAGCTGGGCTAAAGATTCTGAGGTTGATTGGAGCTGGAGTGGTCATTATGGGATGGTGCTAGATGAGAAGTAGAGAGAGGGGCAAATGGAAGAGATGGTCAGAGAGAAACAGAGAGGGGAGAGGAGGAAAGTGGAATGGAGGAGAAGGGAGGGGAGGGAAGGGAAAGGGAGGAAGATGAGGAACATCTGATCCTGATGGGTTTGCAATTCTCATTCCAAGTTTCTATGCGACCAGCTGTGTTACAGTCTTTTCTCTCTAGATTTGCACATGGTTTCCAGTGTGTCCCTGCAAGAGGCTGCTCCCTTGTGCCAGCAAGGTAGGTCTTTATTCCAAAGGAACTTGAGCAAGACAGGAAATGAAAAAGCAGAGGTGATAAATGTAGAAAACTCCTTCAAGAAATTTGGTTTTGCAAAGGAGGAGAGAGATGGGGCAGTAACTGAATAGAATGATGAGAATAACGATATTTAAATGCTGATGAGAAAATAGAGAAGTTGGACACACAAGAGAGACAGGCTAATGGATAAAGCAAGGTCTCAGAGGAGGTAGATGGTGAGATCATCCTCAAACAGAGCCCATAAACTCGGTGTCATGGACACTGGTGCATCCGGCGCTGCTCCCCAGGTCAGAGTGGGTCTCTTCTCAGCTGCCCTCTGATCATGCCTCCCGGTAAGAGAGGAGCCACAAAGACTCTGTGCTGTCTTTTAATCCACCATGCCATTTTATCAGGACTTTAGCAGCTTGGGTTCAATGTATAATATGTCATGTGAAATGCCTCACAGACTTGCTAAGTCACCGTCCGGAGGCATCTGACTGCTGTATATGATTGCCTACTGTTGGACTTAGCAGCACCCGACTCTAATGCAGACCTTCAGTGATGGAGTTGGTCATATTCTGGCTGTTTCTAGCTGTATCCTTTTATGATATAGCTCACTGAAGCAATATTACTGAATACAATGGAGGCCACAGTTGTGGACTGAGGTGCTCAGAGATCTCACGGAGCAGCCAGTAGAGTCTTTAGAGGAAGGAATAAAATAAATGTCTGCACTTAGGCAGTTCCCTTGTACAACCCATGGTGAAGAGGTCTTATCGCATTAGACCTTCAGAATCAGGGGGCCCACCAGGATACTCCCTTCTCCCTACCTCTGCCCATCTCCCCTCAATGCCCCCCTTCCCCCAGCCCCCTCCCTCATGAAACTGGACCTGATGCCCTACTCCTTCCCTCCAGAAACTCTCCCTTCTTCACAGTTTATTAACCCCGTTGTCCAAATCTTGCTGATTTTCTTTTCCTACTTGTCCATCAATTCCTGAGTAACGGGTCTTAAAATTTCCCACTGTGATTGTTGATTTGTCTATTTCTTTTTATGTCTGTCTTCTTTGTCATCTACTCTGAAGCGACACTTGTATTAGGTGCTGGATATCATGTATGAAAAATTATAGATATAATTTGAGGCTCTGGACGATGTAAGATTTATTTCTGCCTCTGGCAGGCAGTTAGAGTCTAGGCAGATACCCTTAAACTCTGGTTTTAAACCAGAGGTAATTCTGCCCACCAGGGGACACTGGCAAAGCCTGGAGGCAGTTCTAATTGTCAGAACTTAGAGGGGGGTGCTACTGGCATCTGGTGGGCAGTAGCCAGGGATGCTGCTGAACATCCTACAATGTATGGGACAGTCCCCACGGCAGAGAATTATCTCCTCCAAGTAACAACAGCATGGAGGTTGAGAAGTCTTGCCTTAACCCAATAAAAAATGGAGCTCCTTGGAAGCTGGGCTTCACTCTTTGTGAGGGTTTCTCTATTTTCACCACTACTCCTTGGTGTAGCGCTTTGGAAGTCCCAGCTAAAAGCCTAAGGTGGTTACTTCCTCCTTGTGGGCTCTGAACTCCAATTTTTGTCTGCTTAACATAAGATGCTGAAACCTTCTCTGCTTCTTGAGAATGGTCAAATGTCTCAAAGCTAACCTGTCAACCCTTTTCCCCAGGGTCTTGGCCCTTGAATCCTCACCCCCTAGGTAGCTCATCATCAAACACTCATCTTAGGTCTTTTGTTCAGCTTTTCTAGCTGGGCTTGGTAGGAAGGTTGACCTGCCCATCTGCCATTATGGACCCACTGTTTTCACAGAGGGAGGAAGTTGATTCTCACTCTTTTCCTGAGTCTTTCAAATGCAGCCGTTAGGTTTTACCATGATGTTGAGTCTCTTCTCTGCCCATGCCTTGCCCATTTTGCCTGTAGAGGGGTAGTTTTAGTCCCTCCTTAGCTTTAGAGGAAAGATGATGGGTGGTCTGATTTCCCATAATACTGTCACCAGCAAAAGCTATGGAAGAGGGGGGTGGGAGATGGGGTTACTTCTTATTGGTTATCTAAGAAACAAACATGCCTCATCATTAATTTTTCCCTTCTCATACAAGGATAAAATAGTCCTGTCTCATACCAGGAAATTTTATTTTGACCCTGCTCCTTATGGAAGAATAAGCCTGACATTAAAATGCTAATAACATTTGCCCCCCCACCCCCACCAAAGTCAGGCTTACATTGCTAGGAAACCAACCAAGATAGGACTGAACTAGATCTCAGATGGGTGCGGTCAGTTCCCATTATTGGAATAGAATTCTAATCAGATTATGAATTAGATTATTTCTGACTCACAAATCTCCCCGATTTTAGGAAGTGGGGGTGTCTCATTTATGCACGGAATGAGTGCATGAATGAATACATGGCTGTGTTCTAATTTTTAGACCCACATCCTGTACTTGCTTTTTTTACTTGGTTTTTAAATAAAAACTTAGTCTTTGTTGGTGTATCACTTGTGTTATAAGACATTAAAAAAGTAATGAAAGAAGTAATTCATCCTGAAATGGAGCCCACAATCACAGGAATGACTTCCTGAGAAAGCAGGAAAAGACTCCTTTGGATGGGGGTGAAAATGGAAGGCGCAGTCACGAGTCGCCCCCTACCGCTCAACTGGTTGAAATCTCTCACCTCAGATGTTAATTATTTGTAATGTTGAGTCCTTTATTAGTAATCATGGATCTGAAGCAGAATTCCATGTGTCCAAGGGGAAGCGGCTTGCTAAAACCCACGATGAGTTACTGGGGATGCCAGGATGAAGAGCCAGGATCTCAGGACCCCAGGATCCAATTTAACAGCCACAGTCCCCCAGGCCGGAGACTGCCAGCTTTAACATGTGCTCATGAATTAACTCCTTTAGAGATTTCAAACTTACAAATAGCTTTTAGTAAAGCCTTAGCTCTGTAGAAATATTTTGAGTTTCACATTCCAATCTATCACAAATAAAATCACACTTACAATAAAATAAACCATCTCAGCCATACATTTTGTACTAATTAATTATATTATTCTTGGGGCCTCCTCCCTCCCTCTCTCCCTTCTTCCTTCTCTTCCCCTTCCTCCCTTTCTCTTGTCAACTTAATCCTTAAAACTGTTCATGAAATGATTGTGAAATATAATTTTATTTTTAAACTATATATTTTATAAAATCTTGATTGTTACAGTGAAATAGGAACAGAATGGAGGACTTACCATAGTTTTAGTGTTTCTTAATCCTGAGGGTTTAAAAATGTATTGGGGATAATGATCATTTTATCTCTTTTTGTCTGAAAGAATTTTGTGACTGAGTAATTCATCAAAATTATCTAAGTTTTTAAAATATAACTGGGCATATGATGGGAGAAATTTATAAATTATGCTCTAGTTATGATTATGTCAGAGAGCAGACCCAGAGTCATCTCAGAACTTTCATTATCCAGGGAAGAGTCTTCGTGTAGATTCTTTTAGTTATGAAAATTTTGGGCAGGTAGGCACTCGTTGCCATGAGTGGAAGATGACAATACTTTTTTCATTATTTTTGGTGGGTGGAGGGAGGTAATTAGTTTATTTTTATTTCTGGATGGAGGTACTGGGGATTGAACTCAGGGCCTTGTGCGTGCTAAGCACAGTGCTCAACCACTGAGCATACCATTTCCACTCAACAAAGCTTTTTTAAAGTGTTGATGAAGCCTGTTTCTCCCTAGACCTCTTAATAAGCAAATTTGTTTCAAGGAGAAAGAATATAAACCTGCCTAACAGTCAAGGAGGCCCTGGGGCAAAATCTCCAGATCTCAGCCCTTTCTCTCTGAGATTCAAAGATAGGAAAACTTCTTAGGATAGATGAAAAGTGGCTGACAGATAAGGATACGAAAAGCCCTGAGGGAAACCCTGTGGGAGAGATCTGAGCTGGAGACCGGGATGTGGGGTGTCGGGTGGGGAGATGGTTGGGAGGCAGCAAGGAGCTTAGTGAGGATCACGGGAAGACAGAGCTGGAGGCCTGAGGGTGGAGGTCCTCAGGTAAAAATTGGTTGACTGTATTCAGCTGTGTTTTGCTAAAGTTGGCTGTGGTGCTTGTTCAGGTGAAGGGGCTCAGAAGAATCTTGTTAAGGTGATAAAAACCTCTTCTGCATCCCAGCTGGGAAAGAAGGTAAACAGTCAATGTGCAGCCCAGTGTAGGGCTTCTCAGGGACCCTCCTGGTTTTGCCACTTGACAAATGGCATGAATTTGCAGGATCCTCTGTGAGCAGAACATGTTTTGCTTGCCTTCTTACTACCCCTCTCGGCAGCCATGTTCTTTCTGTTAAGTAAACTGTTTATCCACGTGCACTAATAGATGTGTGAGTTTGCAAGCCAAAGACCTGGAAAGGTCCACGTCCATTACTAAGGGCCTCCAGCCTGGGCTGAGGATTCATGGGGACCACATGCTGTTTCTGGCACAGGGTATGGCTGAGGAGGAAGCTCTAGATCCAACTGCTGGTTATATCAGCGTGACCCAAGAGCGCCTTGAACTTGTAGCCTGGAACGTGGCCCCAGGTGGTGGCCTTAGGGATCCAGGCCAGATCTCTGCAAAAGGAGCAAGAACTGGAAGGGCCTGTTTTCAACAACAACACTGAGGGTGCCTCCGAGTCACTAGCTGGTGAACAAATCCCACCTCCCATTCTCTTTCTCTGCCCGCATCTGCAGCAGGATGGACCCCACTGACCTGGGTGAGTGCCCTGCTAAGATTCTTAGACAACTGAGGGAGGGAGAAAGAGGCCTTGTGATGGAGACACTGGGTTACTTGCTTATAAGGGCATGCAAGTACTCCAGCAACTAACTGGAAAAATTAGAAACCTGATGTGGACCCTGAAGCGTTGGTTGAAGCAGGTGAAACAACTTACAAGGGCACATAATTGAGTCCCAAAAAGAGCAATGCCATTGTTTTTTCTGTAGGTAACTGCCCTGTGTGTGCATATGGTCCTGAGATGAATCTGGTACCATCCTCAAGTCCTCTGCCTTTAGAGAATCATGTCGTTCAGACTTCTTCCCCATAGGCTGTGCTGAAGGTATGGGCATTCTGCAGCCTTGTTTTTGTGAGCGAAAAACATTACAAACCACATCAGTAAATAAAGAATGCTGAAACCATCAAGTCATCAGCGGCTGCCGACAACCCCAGTGAAGACAAGCCTGCAGCCCAGCCTCTGCAGCCACTTACAATGGTGCACTCTGAGGGGACTCAGAATAAGAAAGGACAAGATACTGGCCCTAGATAGCTAGATGCTTGTCAAAGGCATGAATTCAATGAGCCCAAATGTTTGCTTCCTTCCATACATAGAAAAGCACTAAATTCTTTAACTTGAGATGCCTGGTTTTCTTTAGGATAATAAGTAATCTTTTATTGTTCCAACTACCTGGTCTTTGTTGTAAAGCTCCTATATATCCCAGCTCCTCCCCTACCTCTTTGGATCTGAGAGGCTGCCTTCCCGGCTCGAGTCCTCCTGGCTCGAGTCCCCCTGCCAAATAAAACATAACTCTCAACTTTTAGACTGCGCATTTATTTCAGTCGACATTTTAAACATGTTACTCTGCTTCATTACCCTGGCTCTAGCTGATTTGACCAAGGCCGAGTACCGGACCCAAGGCAGATAATCAATCCATGGGCTAGTCAGTGAATCATATCTCCTGGTTCTAAGAGATGAGCTGTCAGTCAAATCTATACTCAAACATTTTAACTAAGATATGCAGAGAATGAGAAGCAGAGAAATTGGAACTTTCCTACACAGCTGGTGGGAATGTGAAAATGGTGCAGCCACTTTGGAAAATAGTCTGGCGGTTCCTCAAAAAGTTAAACACAGAGTTACCATGTAACCCGGCAAGTATATTCACTTGGTTCTATACCCAAGTGATATGAAAACACATGTCCACACAAAAATTTATATACAAATGTCATAGCAGCATTATTTATAATAGCCAAAAAGTGGAAACAACCCAAATGTCCACAAACTGATGAATGGATAAGTAAACTCTATACCAACACATTAGATTTTTTTAGCAATAAAAAAAGTACTGATCCATGCTACAACTTGTATGAACCTTGAAAATATTACATTAAGTGAAAGGAGCCAGTCACAACAGATCAAATATTGTATGATTCCAATTTGTATGAAATCTCCAGAATAGACAAATCTATACAGACAGAAAGTAGATTAATGGTTGCCAAGGGCTAGAGGTAAGGACAGGGTTAGGAGAAAATGGGGAGTAAATGCTAATGGGTATGGAGTTTCTTTTGGAAACTTTTAACTTTGGAGGGTGATGAAAATGTTCTAGAATTGATTGTGGTTATGGTTGTATAACTGTGAATACACTGAAAAACATTGAGTTGTATACTTTAATGGGTCAATTGTATGGTATATAAATTATATCTCAACAAGGCTGAAGTTAAAAGAAAAAAAAGATACGTGGATAATGAAACAGTGAGCAGTGGGAGAGAAAGCTGAAAGGGTCAGATGAAAAGGGAGACCATGTGGCCATGAAGAGCCTGTGTAAATCGCAGTTCTGAGTGTATAGAAGATGCATCTCCAGGCAGGAATTGAAGGAGGAGGTAGGCAGTAAGGTCTTCCAAAGCTGTGTGATTTCACTGCTACCAATGCAGTTGCCACCATCTCTAAAGACTCTTCTATAACCTTCTAGAATTCTCTGCCTCCCATAGCTGTAAGCCAGCAGAAGTGCATCCTTATCCTCTAGAATGCAAGAAACCAGCCCCAGCAGTCTTCTAGAGAGTTAATGCCCGTGCTCATGTTATTCCCCACACTGCAGTGGTCATTCGAAGGCAGGCAGTTCCAGGAATCCATAGGTCACGAAGAGCCACATTATAGATATTCCTGGAGCTTGTCCACTGTGAATTTCCACGTGACTGATTCCCAGCCGAGGCCTTCTTGCTGGAAGTTTGTCTATTCTGTCACACTCTTCTTGTACCAGTGGGAGGATGGTCGGAAAGCCCGTGGGTGTGTGGGCTTTGGTGAGGCGAAGCACCTCTGCCTTTAGGGCTGTAGGTCGTGAGCTGGTCCTCATGCCTGCTGTCTAGCTCACCACCCCACCACCTAAGATTGACTTTCTTACATTTTATTCAGAAATGTATAAGGGCATCCTTTTCCTGTCTCAGTTTTGGAACCGGGCTGTCACCCTTAATAATTATCCTTCTATAAACACAATGTTGAGGGGCCCTGAAGGGTGACTGCCATGGTTGGTACCAACTGCCAGGGGCATTTAGGGTCAATGTGCTCTCACAGCTCCCATTTCTATATTTCCTTTGTGTTTACCAACAGCAGCTTCTAGCTCCCAGGAACCACACTGCTCCCTGGTCTCTCTTTGTTGAGGTCATTCTCCCTGAAGATTCCATCTCCTGGCAGTTGGAATGGACAGTGGTTGCCAACCTGAGTGCTTCCCTGATGGCATCATGCGCCCTGATTCTTATGTCCTAATCATTAGTGGAGAGAGAAGAACAGAGAAATTTCAGGAAGAGTTGGAGCTTAGTCCAATGGCAAACCCTGGACTACTCTGGATCCCTGCCTTCCCTCAGCTCCTGACGTCCCCAAGACCTGCCGAGGTATTCCCTGGGTTCCAGGGATCAAAGGTCTTTGCAGTTAACCTTGAGGTCCTATGAGGGATGGAGTGAGGTGACTCTGTTCCTTGTATCTTGCAACTGTTAAAATCCCTGCCTGGAAAGTGCTGTAAAAAGGTGTCATCCCAGCCTGGGTAGGGAGTTGTAGAGATGAATAGTGATGGCAGGGAGAGAAGAAATTGAGGGATGTGTGATCACCCCTCCCCTGGTCTCTGCCCAGGTACCATCCTGAGGTTGGAGAGAAGGACCAACGCCATGGGTCTGTTCACTGGCCCTTTCCCCCTTGTCATCAGGTGGTGTGAAGGGGAGGATGGCAGAAACAACGCTCCCAGCTGGGCAAGTTGTCGTCTGCAGGACTGAACGTCACTTCATATAGAGTTAGGTATTCTTATTGTCACTGTTTCACTGGGGGAGAAATCAAGGCTCCAAAAGGTTAAGAAGCAGCCCTAAGCTCACGGCGTTATTGAATGAGGGAGGAAGCTGGGATTGGAACTCAGCCTGCCTGACACCGGAATCGACTCCCAGCTGCTCCCCTAAAAACAGGTGAAGAGCACCGGCCAGGAAAAGAGGAAGTGTTTCTGTTCTGCTGCCTTTCTCCTGGTCACAGGCTTCACCCCAGGCAGAGTGCAGTGGTCAGGGAACCCCAAATGAGACAGGAGGGAAGGGGACAGGGCACAACCCTTAAAAGAATTATACAGCAATTAGCACCAAGATGGCGGAAGATTCAACTCCCAGTAGACCTTGAACTTCATTGTAATATATTCATTGTAATATATCAGCATGGTAACTGACACACCCACAAGCACCATGACAATTCTGAGGCTAACCATAAAAGGTCAAAATGTGGGTGATTGCCCAATTCCTGGGAATCCCCGCCCCTTTCCCCACCTTCCCCTGGCCCGAAGTAGTTGGAATAATCCTCCCAATGTTAGCATATGAAGTTACCAAGCCCATAAAAACTAACAACCCCATACCTCATGGTGGCTGTCTCATGCCTTCTGAGACGGCCGCACTTTGTCTATGGAGTGTGTATCTGCTTTTACTTTAACCACACCCCGCCACACACACACACACACCTCGTGGCCTTTCTCTGGCCTTCTGAAACAGCCTGCACTCTGTTCACTCTGTCTGTGGAGTATGTATCTTTCTAAATAAATCTACCTTCACTCTACTATGGCTCACTCTTGTATTCTTTCCTGCTTAAAGCCAAGGACTCTCACGAGGGATTCAATTGAGCCCTGGGACACGGTCATCCTCTCTCACCCCATTTTCCTGTGTCACAGCCATAGGCCTTGCTCTCTCCAGTCCCAGGGGCAGAGGGAAAGGACAGAGGGACCAAGACAGAATTAAGTATTTACAGCACAGAGGGACTTGAAACTTGGCTAACTAGCAGCTGACGGCTGAATCTGGCCTGCAGATGGGTTTTGTTGGGCCTGCTGGGCTTTTTTTTTTTTTTTACACATTTTAAAATGTTTAAAAATTGAGAGATTTCACTAAAACAGATTTCTGGCCTTTTCTGAAAATTGGCAAGCTCTTACAACACTGGACCCATGTCCTCACATGGCAACCACGGGCTGGGACTGAGCAAAGTCAGCGTCTGCCCCCTGCCCCACCCCCACCATGACGGCTGGCTCTGTCCCTCCTCCACCTGGTGGCCTGTATGAGCTTTGGGGATGGCGCCCGGAGGAAGGCTTGTGCTGTGACAGCTCTGACTTGGTGCTGAAGGAACCCTGGAATTTGAATTCCAGGTTCCTGGAGGATATCAGGTGAATGTTCACTTTCCTGTGTGCCCTGTAGGCAACTGTAACATAAACCCAGCGGGGACTGGGGTCTGGAAAGTGGAAGCCAGTGACCCAGTGAGAGTGTGAACAGTATGTATCATGAGTCAGGGTTCTCCAGAAAGTGTGTGTGCATGTTTGTGTGTTTAAAGAGATTTATCTTAAGTAATTCGCTCATGTGATTGTGGGAACAGGCAAGCAGGGAATCTGTGGGTCAGGCTGGACACTCAGGCAGAAGCTGACCCTGCAGTCTTGAGGCAGAATGTCTTCTTTCCCAAGAAATCAGTTTGTGCTCTGAATGCCTTCAACTGATTGTATGAGGCCCTCCCACATTAACAAGGATAATCTCTCCACATCCACAAGATACCTGCACAGCAGCACCTAGACTAGTATCTGATTAATAGCTGGGTACCATCACCTTGCCAAGATGACACATATAACTAACCAACACATAGTGGCAGGATGAGAGCAGTGGGTTGAGGACAAGAAGTTGGGAGACCTCGTGGGTTAAGAGTGGGCTGTGGAGGAGGCGGGACCAGGCGCTGGGGGAGGCTGTGCCCATGACCGCAGCCCTGGCCCACAGGAACGGGCTGAGGGATGGACTGCAGCGGGTGGAGCAGAGCAGGGAGGCCAGGTGGTGAGTTCAGTTGGCTCTTTCAAAATAGTTAATAATAAGCGGGGGTAAACTGAGGGTGAAGGAGGAAATGGCTCTTTCTAGATTGCACTTTTGTAAGCTCAGGAGAAGGAAGGAGCTGGGTGAGAGAGAGAGGTGAGGTGGAAAGGAGTAAGGCAAGGGCTGGTGGTAGGATTTCTCTTTAGGTAAGATAAGACATTTTTCCTCAGCAACGGGGCTGTGGAGAAACACAGCCTCCACGTGGGCAACCCAGGACATCCGGGGCAAGTGCTGCCTAGAGCGGGCAAGGACAGGAAAGGGAGTGTTCTAGAAAAAGGCCCCTTTTGCCAGGAATTCTTTTTCCAACGCCCTCTGCACCTCCTCCAGGCTGACTTCCAGATGCTGCGGGAACTCTGCCCTCATTGTCCTGGGCTCCTGAGTCCGGGGACCCAAGCAGATGACCTGTGGCTGCCACCCACTCCCGTCCACTGAGAGCAGGTGGCACCAGTGCTGGCCTCTCCTGCTCTCTCCTCTGGTTCTGGGCACCCACAGCACTGCTCAGCACTCTCCCCCACAGGACTGAAGCAGCTCTTCCCAGTCCCTGCTGGTTGCTAGCAGGCGGCGCTGGACAACAGGCAGCTGGAGAATCGGGAAAGCGGGCACCTGCCCAGCCTCACACACACAAAGCTGGTGGAATTTAATTTGTAAAAAAGCAACAAGAGTGTAACTTGGCAAATTCAGATCGTCCTTACTCTTCTTTTGTGGCTTACTGTTGTTTTTATTTTGAATTACACCGTGGGGAGGCACCACAATGTTTTCCAAGCTTAGGGCCTCCAAGGGTGTAATCCAGCCCTGCCTCGCACGCCTCGGCACGCAAGCTTTTCAGCGCTCAGGGGATGTGGTACAGCTGAGAAGCAAGAGGTGCCGCTCAGGAAGGGCGCTAGAGACACAAAGGGTGTGTGCGTCTGCCGGGGCTTTTTTTGCGCCGCCTGAAAGTTCAAAACATGCTGGAACACGGAAAGAAGGGTATTTGCCTGAGTGACTCAGACATGTTCCAGCATTTTCCCACAGGCTCCTGCACGTCCCAAAATAACTGCAATCCTGGATCCTGTCCCTTGGCATATGATTACGTTTGTATAGTGTTACAGCGCAGCGGGCAACGCGGCCACACTCACATGGGCGTTGCAGGGACGCACAGCTCATGTTGGAGCTCCGTGCTGCGTGGCTGGAGAAAGAGGAAGCACAGTGACCACAACAGTAAGAAGTGTGGACTTGCCAGAATCATCCAGGCCACCAAGCGAGGCCTCGGTCAAAGCCCACCTTTCAAAGATGGGGAGGAAAAGGCCCAGAGGGAGGAAACAACTTGCCAAAACTTACATTCTGGGGACAACAAGAGAAAGGTGAGGGGAGAGGTGGCCATAAACGCTCATCAACTAATACTGATGTTTATGTCTGAGTAAACGTCGGTTTAGCCTCAGAATCAGAAGACCTTAAGTCAGAGGAACTTTCAGGGCCTCCTGGCCATCCGGGGTGCCCACGTGCCAAGTCTGCATGACAATGGGGGGATAAGGAGGTGTCAGAATGGACCTGCCTTCAGAGGATCTGCAGTCTTGCTCAGGAAATGTATTAAAGCAGCTGGAAGACAACTGGTGCTGGCAACCAGACCAAAGGCTGGCGGGAGTTTTGGCAAAGCAAAGTCTGACGGGTACTGTCCAAGCAGGGAAGACCTTACAGACAGGGGGCCTCAAGGGTGGGTGAGACCCGGAAGAGGGCAGAGTGGGAGCAGACTCAGGTGGGAATGGCTGGAGGAGGGGAGCGGAGGCGAGGCGAGAGGGAGGGGTGCTCCAGGAACCTTTGCAAACCAAACCCCGGGATCTGGGCGGCCAGCGATGAGTCTGCAAGTGACTCTCAGTATAGACCCCATCACTTACTAGTTCCAAGTCACTTGTTTTATCTAGGAGACAAGAAATAACCTCACAGGATTTTGACACAGCATAAAAAAAAAAAAAAAGAACCAATGCTCTGACCAAGGAAGGGGTGAGAGGTTATTCTCAAATTTCTGTACTTACAGAGTCCTTTCCCTCTTGGTGCTAAAGATGGTGAGACTGGTGTGGCCTTTGACTGCTCCTGGGCCTGGATTTAATCCTGCCCCTGCTCCTGGTCCCGCGGGCACAAGTCACTTCCTATTTCCTCGCCTATTACATGAGGATGTTAATTTCAGCTAACACTTGTCGGGTACCAGGCACTACTTTCACTGTTTCACAAGTCTCATTTCATTTGTTTCCCCTCCCATTTTACAACTGAGGAAACCAGGAAGGAAAAGGCCATGTAACTTGTCTACTGTCCCAGGGCTTTTTCATGAAACTTCGATTTGAACCTAGGAGTTCTCAGTCAAGCCTGTGTTCTAAACTACAACGTTCTCTTAAAGAGCACGGGGATGATTGAGTGAGTCAAACCCCCTGACACTAGGGAGACTCAGTGGATGTATGTCCCCCGACCCCTACAGGGACCCAGTTACATGAACAAGAGCCTTGCAGCCAGCTCTGTGCCCAGCCTGATGCCCCCATATAAGGCGCAGGGACCACCAACACGGGTCAGGTAACTCCTGCCTGATATCCATATGCTACCTGATTCAAACGGTTGAAAATATTCTATGTTAAAAGGCCACCTGTTGGTGATCTTTAGTGATAAAACTTCAACCTAATTCAGTAACCACTCAAGAAGCCTTAATGTTGAGATCCACTGACAATAGGTGCTCAAGTCACACACAAAAAGGTTACATTCTTTATCTTTGGTTCATCTAAAAAATAGTCCAGTAGGCTTTTTTTCCCCCCTATTTATACATTCAAGTTTCTAGAATCAGTGGTGTGTCAGCAGTCAGCTTGTACTCCTCCAATGAGTTCACCCCATAAAGATGTTGGCGGATTCCCATTGGAATGACTTCAACCTTTCTCATCAAGCTGAGAGTAGCAAGTATACCAGTGTGTATTTTTGTGTGGCATCGTCAGGCACCAATATTAAACTCAATACAGTCATGAGGAATTCAGTGCAGGGGCTCTTAAGTCAGTGTGCTCCCTGGGAGTTCCAAGATCTCAAGCCCATCTTTCTCTTCCCTCTCATTTTCAGGTTTCTTTGGCAAAGGACTTAGGAAAACAAAATCTAGCACATCTCTGCATTCTGGGGCTGTGGTCCTTCCTAAGCTCTTAAAAAACGTTGGCACAGAAAGATCTTCCAACAGTGACTTCTAGGAACCCATTCTCGGAAGATAAACTTGGTCCCGGACTGGCTTGGTGACTCAGAGAAGTGTCAGATAAAGATGACCCCAAGACTCATAGAACACATGCCCAATCTCCAGTGACCTGGACTCTACAGAACGCTTGGGCCAGCCTCAGGCAATACTGGGAACTGATTTCCTGGTGCACCTTTGAACCCTCTCAGCTCCTTGGTGAGGCCTGCGTATGGCTCGGGGCCAGGTGCACCTGTGCTGGGCACGTCTCCATTACCTGAGTTCATGGCCTAGTTTTCCCAGGTTCCAGCTTCAACCTGAGATGAAAAATGACCAAAACTCATTTTCTCGTGGGCAGTAGAGATGTTACAAATCCCAGAGCAGGCTTGTAAATGCATCCACCATTTCTTTTTCCTAAAGCCGGTGAGAGACCATCTTGCTGCTGCCACTCTTCAAAGGTTAGAAACCACAAAAGACATTCTGAGTTACATTATCACTTTATTTTCCTTTTTTAAAATGTAACATTAAAGTCATCCAACATACAGACATTCCTATGGCTCCTAACACATTTTATTCTACCTAAAGTTAAGTATTTTAGCTATGAGATGATGAAAATCATCCCATTAAAGTGGCAACACTTCTGAAAAATGGGTTTCCTGTTTAGTGATGGGAAATTGACTCCCCATCCATCCTCCAAAAAAACTCCTTCAGTCCACAGCTATAGGAAGACAGTTCACATCCACAGCTAACATGTGGGGCCCATGCAGAGAGAGGGCCCCAAAACGACAAGCAATGCGGTTAAACTTTTATAACAAGCAACTTCTTTATTTGTACAGAATAAGAATACGGAAGAAAAGCATCACTTTCCTTTTAGCCCTTTTATTAGTGTTTTGCCTACACCCAAGTTACTGTGTACCAAGCGGCTATGAATAGTAAAAACCAACTGATTTTCAGTCCCTGAAGTGCATGCAACTTAAAACTCCCTAACGCACACAATCAGTCCCCAGTCTCTGGGGTGGATTTTTATTTAGTGGAGACTACGGTGCTGCTGGGTTTGCAGCTGTGTCTGTTGTGAGGCTGGGGTTTGGAGCTGCTGCTTCCTTGGCTTCTGGGTGCTGGGTTTCGGTTTTGGGATCTTCTCCATTTCCAGTACTTTCCTTGCTCTTGTCTGCTGCCACGGCACCCATCTCCATGATTTCCTGCAGTGGCTGATCAGTTTCAAGGGAGCTGGGCTGGAGTTCATAAACCTGGACTTGGCCGGGGACATCTATTGCTTTCTGTTCAAGTTTTTCCAGGATGGTCTGAACCTTCCTGACACCATCTCTCCTGGCCTGGCGGACATCAGCTCTTCCTTCGGGGTCCACCGAATCCAGGGCCAGTAGCTCCTTGGTCAAATACTCTTCTATCATCAGGTACTTCTTGTCTGTCTTCTTGCCTTCAAAGTTGTCCACTGCCTGCTCCAGCCCTTGCACCTTCTCCAGGATGGCTTCTACTTTCAGCACACCTGGATGTTTCGGGGGCACCTCAGCTTCTCCGGGTTTGGGAGGTGCGGCTTCTACGGGGGCTGGGCTGGGGGCTGCTCTCTCTTCTGCAGCCACATTCTTAGGGGAAGAGGGGACAACAGAAGGGGCGGAGCTGGGAGGACAAGGCACCGGAGCAGAGGGAACCTTTACTTCCACCTTCTCAGAGGGAGGCGGGGGCTTCTGGGAAACAGGTTGAGAATTCACCTCCTTGCGGATCACCTGAATCGGGATGTGTCCAGGAAGGAGATCTGGTCCAGCTGCTGGGCCTGGCTTGCTTTCTGGTTTGTTTTCAGGTTGAGGAACAGGTGATGGTTCTCGATGAGTCATGGGCTGCTGAGAGGAGGCAAGGACACAGAGGTAGTTTTAGTAACTGGCTGGGAGTCACAGGTAGCGTTTGTAGCTAGGACTGACTGGAGGAAAACATAAATGACTCTTTAAAAGTTTAACAGTACAAAAGAGATTTTTTTAAAGTCAACCAACAGCTGTTAACAAAATAAAAATATGATATTAATCATGTATGTGACCAAACCACTGTAATGCTTCCATTTGTTACCTTGGTCTATTGGTCTGTTCTAACTGAATTTTTCTGGAGATGGTACCCTTACGGCAACAAAAGGAAAAACTTTTTCAAAAATGAAAATATCAAAAACTCATGCTGACTGCTGAGTTTCTTCAGCTCAAAGTCCTGGGTGACTCAGACTTTCAGGTGATGGAGCCTTGGAGTAACAATTGCCACTTGTCCTTCATTATGCTGCGTGACAGCCTCTGCTCAGGGTGTGACCTTCCCATCTCCTGTTTCAGAAAAGTTATAATCGTCTTCTTTTTGTTTAAAACTTAGGCAGACTCATGATTTCTGCCCAGACTGGTGTATTTTTGAAAATAAGGAAGATGCCTGGAATGGTTAACCCTGCGAGAATTTTGCTTGGGCACATCTGTGCCTGAGCTAACACTCCGCTCTGCAGCATCTGCGCTGACTACATACTGGCTACTCAGGCTGAGATACGCTTCAATGTGACTATAAACCGTAGCTATATTTTTTTAAAATGAACTATGCTTGAAAGAGAAGTATCTTGGCTCATTAAGCATTTAAGTGAACATCTAAAACGCCCTTAAAAATCTCACACACTCTGATTCCACCAACTGGGAAACAAGAGTTGCACTACATTATTTTTAAAGCACTCCCAGTTAAAAACACTAAATCCCACCATAATGTTCTGTTAGGTCAAATCTTTTCAAGCATCTAAAAAGGGATCTCCGGACAAGCTACAAAAGAGACACTACCACAGACAAACAAGGTTAAGGTCAGAGCTGAAGAGATCAGATGAGTATTTTCAAAATGCACAGAATACTGCAGAGATGCTGAATGGTAAGGGACTCATACAGGGCACCATGAGATAGGTGAGGAGGCTTTATGAGAGCAGCAAGACTGGCTTTTCCCTTGGAGGATGGGGAGAACCTGGATTGTGAAGGCATTTCAGGAAGCGGATTCAGCTTGAGTAAAGGCACCAAAAAGGGAATGATAGAATGAACAGGCCTGCGGAGTGGAGAAGGGGGATCAGTGAGGCAGGAGACGAGGCTGTGGCTGGGGTGTAAAGGGGGCTTGTGGGGCCCTGAGAGGGTGTGGCAGGCACTAAGACACCTGGGCCCCAAGTGGTGAGTGACACTGTGTTCTGTCCACCGTTTCCCACCATGGTGGCTGGAGTCTGCCCCTGAGGGCACAGCAATGGAGAATGAGCAGAAGGTATAAAAAGTACCAGCGGTTACAGCCCTCGCCTGTTTTCTGCAGATGATCAGCCATTTGCAGGATCTCACTTTCCCCAGTTACGTGTATGTAAACCAGGAGGGGCTGGCAGGGGGACTCAGGCACCCTGCACAGAGCTCCTCAGGCCCTGGACAGATGCTGTCACAGCCAGTTTGCCGACACCAGATCCCATACCTGAGGCCTGTCAACCACAGTGTGCACGCGGAGGGGCGATGGGGCGTGCACCGGCGTGCTGCTTCTGGCTGGAGAGCCCTCCCTGCTGGACGCACCCCGGACGGGTGACCGGAATGGGGATGCTGTCCACGTGGTCCGGGGCTCCCAGTCATCCCCCTGGATCTTGTGGTACACAGGCTGGTGGGTCTGGTATTCAGACTGCTGAGCTGGGTAGTGGGTCTTCTGGGCTTGGTGGAAGGAGGGCTGGGTTGCTGGCCGGGTGACATTCTGCTCGTGTATCACAGGGATGGGGATGTAGCCCCGGGGGAGCTGGTGACTGCCTAGGCTGCTCCTGCCGGAGGAGGACGAGGACGAGGAGTCCGAGGTAGCTGGAGACTGGGATCGCTGCAAGACATGAAGGGTAGACACACGGCCCATGAACGACCCTCTGCCTGACCCTCTGACATTGCTCCCATTATGTGCCTGCTCAGGGCAGCAGGTTTAATATGACCTCCCATCTGTGAGCCTTTCCATTTTCAAAATGTAGTGTTAAGACTGGGAGCTCAGGAATCAAGAGGCCAGGGCTCAAATTCTTAACAGCTCAATAGCTTCAGGAGCTGCATTTAAAACACAGAAAAGAGTACTTCCCTCACTGGGCTGGCTTCAGTGATCTGTGTATGTGCCCTTGCACAAGTGCCAGGAAGCGCTCACTACGTTTCATTTGTTGTTGTCACTTCACTTCCTCTTTCCTTAAACTCTTTTCCGGCTGATCTACAGAGGAGTCAGCCAGGCCGTGGGAACGCGTCCCCTGTGCGGACCGGGCAGGCCAGGCTGCTTTCACTCCCAGACCACCTGCTTTCCATTCTGGAGAACTGGGAGGGTGTTTCCCCAGCTGGCTTCTAAGGGTCCTGCTGGTTCAAATATGTTAAGATTTCTCTGATTGATGTGTCACTTTTGATTTTTACAACAAATATAGGAACTGCTTCTTCGAGAAAAGGAAAGAGCCACCTTGTGCCCCACATTAACTGTGATTTTTCACCCCTGAGCAGGCAGTGAAGCCAGACAGATCCCAACTCTGGACGCACCCAGGGAACGAGCATTTGTGCTCAAGAGCAGATCCGGGGGCTAAGATCTGGATTAGGAACTACTCTCTAGATATCACTGCATGAAGTGTTGACTTCAGGCTCCAAACCCTGTCGTAAAGCAGCTGCCTTCCTGAATTCTCATTCTGGGTTTCCTTTTAAACTGTGGGACACTGTGAGGGCAGGTATGCTGTCTCATTTTCATGTCAATATAGCTCTAAGTAGTTGATACTTACCTGTAAATACTGGACTGAATGAAATAACACAGAGGATCTCTATGTTTCTGATACAGAAAGCCCGCTGGGAGTAAGAGACATCAAATTAGGAGCCAGAAAGCCAGGGTTCCAGTTCCAGTGATGCCACTTCCAACTTGATGGTTTGGACCAAGCTATTTACCCTTCTGAGGCCCCATTCCTTAACTACAAAAATAAGCCACGATCCCTGCCCACTTGAAAAACCAACCTGTGAAACGCTGTCAAGCGACTTTTGCTGGGTGACCTCTGATGCCGCAGCCCAGGCCCAGACGCCCTGATCTCACCAGGTGCTTCCCTGGGGCGCCGTGTCAGCATCTGGGCAGGCAGGGAAGCAGGATCACTGGCACCCCCAGGTCGCAACCCAAAGGCCCACGAGACAGGCCTCTCCTTACCTCAGGTCCATGGGGGGCTGGCGGCGGGGCTGGCGCGCCTGCCACTGCCGGTCCACACTGCTTATCTGGCTGGGTGGTCTCCACCACACCCCGCAGAGGGGACTGGGACCTCTGAGGGGCCGCCACGGCCGCCTCGGTTTGGAACCGCTGTGCCCCGGGCTGGGGGTAGGCAAAGACAGGGTGCGGCTGCCGGCTCTCGGCGCCTTCATGGAGGACGGGGATGGGAATGTAGCCCGGCCGGAGCTGGGGGTACACAGCGCGCCCTTCCCTGGTGGCCAGCGGCCTGGAGCCCTCCCGCGAAGGCCCGTTTGCAGAGGACGAGGTTTCCTAACACAAAAAGAGAAGAAACACAGACCCATTAGCAATTGGGAAGAAAACAGCCCTGAAAAGGAGAAAGCACGGGGCTGAGCGCTCTGGTCTTCCGGAGTGATCATGGGGCCCACAGTGTCCGCCAGGACAGCTGAGCACAGACAGCGTGGGTACCATCCCTGACCCTCACTTCCTCCAGATGCTCCCCTCCACTCCTGAAGCTGCTGTCTGCCCAGCAGCCTAAGAACCAGGGACATCAAGAGAAAGCACGTGAGTCAAAGTGTCTGCTGAGCACGAGAGGTCCCAATTTCCCGAGCCGGTAAGACAGATTTCTTTCCTGGGTGACAAGGCAGCAGTGCATGTAGGAGAGTCACTGACTGTCCCCCAGATCTTCAGAGACCCAGGTCAGGAGGTGCGAGGAGGTTCAATTCCAACTTGCTAAATTATGGCCAGCTTCACCACTTCCTAAGAGGTCCTCGTGTTTCCCAAAGATACAGAGTTGTGCTGGACCCAGACAGGCCACAGCTTGGAAATCTGCAGCAGAGGGGCGGGGAGGGGGGCTGAGGGGGAGGCTGCCTCCTCAGGAATATTTTCAGAACAAGCTGCAAGAAGGGAGATACACGAGGAATGCAGAAGCAGCACTGGATGAGAACAAAAACCAGGGATTAGTTGTGCTGGTCCTATGATGCCAACAAAGCCTGCCTGGCGGGGAGCGGCTGGGGTCTCTCTTCTGTCCTGTCATGAAGTTCTCCCTTCAGCGGCCTGGCTATTTTGGGACCCTTGAGAAGGCCAAGTTCCAGATGTACCACAGAGAAAGATCTTGTTTCAGACAACAAGGCTGGCCAGTCACTCAGCGGGCAATGTCATTTCTCACCAAGCAGAGGCCGGGCAATGAAGCCAGGGACCCCTATGGCTTGTGGTCCTGTCTGGCTCCCGGGCACTAGAGGGTCCTTTTACAGAGGAGGGGGAGGAGGATTTGTGCCACTTACACACATTTAAGTGGATGAACTATTAAGAAGGAGCTTGATCCTCCCTTACGGAGGCATCTCTCTGAACAAACACCAAAGGCCAAGGCTCTGGGAGCTTCAGGGTACAATTCCCACTGGGGCAAAACTGGTCACAAGGAGGCAAAGCCCAAGGCTGCCCCTGGAATGCAGCCCTTTCAGATCCATGAACTGCTTCCCTCCTGCCCCAGAGGGCCTCCAGCACACAGGAGAGGCAAGGGTGTTGCCGTGTCCTTGGGGACACCAGCAGACAGGCACTCTCAGATTAGAATGCCCACGTGCTCAGGGCGGGGGCATTATTTTCGCCTGCTTAACTCTCAGGTCACCCAAGAGCAGGGAGTGGGTCCAGGCCTCACATTCAAAACCAATTCCTGCCACGAGACAGGCGCCAAAGGGAGGCAGCAAGAGGCACTGAAGGAACTCGTGCTGCTCGGTGCTGACTCACAACAGGCCGCCTGGGCAGTTCCTCCACTCGCTGGGGCACCCTTCCCTGCAGCCAGGAGCGGGGGCCCGGACAAGTGCTGGGACGTCGTCTCTCTGGCTTCCTCCCAGGCTCACACAGAAGCCTTGCTCCATCCGCACGGTCCATGGAGCTGGGTGGTTAGCAGCCCTTATCCGCTGACCAGTGCCTGGTGAACGTCCTGCTACCGAGCTGCGGGGTACCGTGGGATCACCAGACCAGCAAGGCACGACCCCTGCCAAGTAGGGGCTTACCAGGCAGTTTAAAGCTATATGACACAGACCGGAAGCAAAACTCCCTGGAAAGCACAGCGGGCCATGCAGATGGAGCACAGTGGGCCCTGCAGATGGGGCACCGCACCGGCTGTTCTACAGGGTGTGGCTTTCCTAGACGGGATGCAAATTCATTCTCACCTCTGCGAGTGACAGCTCTTTGATCTGGAGTGATTCTCTCAACCTCTGTGAGCCTTAATCCCCTTTTCTAGAAAATGGAGCTAGTAACACGCCCTCACAGGACTGTCGTGATGTTTTATGAGAGCACAAGAGGGATGCCCAGAAGGCAGAAACACGTGTGAATTCCCTCCCAACACAGGCACGTGATTATGCTACTCAGACCCCGAAATGTCCAAGGAATCAAACATGAAGGACAAAGTTAACTGGTGGTGACTGGAGTCAGAATGGTGGTTGCAGCTGGAGGAAATGGGATTGTCTCGGGAGGGTCCTGAAAGAACCTTCTGAGGATGGAAACGTCCTCTATCTTTTTCTGGGTGGTGGTGGGAAACGGGTGTACACCCACGTACAAGTCTCTCACGCTGTACACTTCTCTGGAACCCCCACCCTGCCCATCCTCAGCCACGTTCCACCCATACTATCTGGACCGAACAGATGAGGGCTGCCAACTCCACCATCCCCGCACAGCTGGCTGTTAGCTGTGCCCCCACCTCAGACCCTTCCAGGGCTGGAAACCTTAGACAGGCCTGGCTGGGGCTTGGCTCCTCCTGGGGAAAGCCCCTGGATCCAAAAAGTACTGGAGCCGGCCTGCCAAGAGCTGTACACTTAACGAATCTCACTGAATTTATTTTGTAACTTAGTTGAAAGAGAAAAGGGAAGAAAAAGGAAGGAAAAAGGGAAAGAGGGAGGAAGGACAATCCCTCCTGCCCAAGGGGCTGTGTCAGCAGGACTGCTTCCTGGAGCCGGTATCTGACCTGGGTCTCGGGAGCAGTACCACGCTGGGGTCACTGGAGGCAAGCGTGCAGCCACTGGAGGCAGGGGTGGGGGTGTCAGAGCAGCAGTGGGAAAGGCTGTGACACTTGAAGGTTAAGTGCTGAGCTGAAGAAGATAAGGCTGGAGGCCAGAGGAGGCCAGAGGGCCCCATGCCTACAGGAGGGACCTCAGCAAGATGGGAGGAACTAAAAGCAGAAACTAGGACACA
Organism: Camelus ferus; assembly: GCF_009834535.1. Classification (NCBI taxonomy): domain Eukaryota; kingdom Metazoa; phylum Chordata; class Mammalia; order Artiodactyla; family Camelidae; genus Camelus; species Camelus ferus. The sequence goes on from NC_045706.1 coordinate 10,858,558, forward strand.
TTAGGAATGAGAGAAGTCAGGGATGAGAGTAAGGATGTGAGGGCAGAGCAGGGGCCGAGGGCATGGAGAGGAGGAGGAGAAGGAAGGGAAAGGCCGGGGGCTGGCAGGACAGGAGGGGGAGTGAAGGGAAAGGGCCATGGCCCAGGCTGCAGCTCTGCCCCTGGTCCACGAAAACGGTGCTGTCAGGGCCCAAGCTGGAAAGCAGAGTGGTCACAAGTGGCCTGGAGGCTGCTTTCCTACAGTCCTGAGGTTTGCACTCCTGGTTCAGTGTGAAATAATGACCCATTTACGCCCATTTAATAAAAAACGCACACATCTCTTCATGAGCATTGCCTTTCAAGGAAGGCAGGCTCCTTTGCCACTCTGGTGAGGACTTTGTTTAGAAAACACCACTTTAGGTAATTTAAAGAACCACGTCACTTCCACAGAATGGAAGACTAAACACTTCGACATGAATGAATAATTTAAACTGGAAATGAAATGCCCACCCATACCGGATGCCCACGCCACCGCTCATGTTTCTACTCTGCTCTCATGAGAGCCCTGTCAAGAGCAAATGCTTCCATCTTCACTAACCAAAAAGTGCCACCCAGGAGAATGACACTGCCCTTTCTGTCTTCTGTGGTGTTTTCATCATAACCTAGTGAAAAAAGATGTAATTTTTTAAAAGAAAAAAGTTTAAAATGTTTAATATTTATAATTCCCCTAGAGTATGACTAGAACATGTCTCTTCAGTCCCATGAGAAGTGTTCTCAAGTTCAAGCCCATGTCCAGAAAGAGCCTACTGGTTACACTAGCCAGCATCTTTTGTAGAAGACTCACTACCTGCCCCACCCTGACTTCACTGGGGCCTGGGGAACCTGCCCCCTGGAGGTTGCATTTCTGTGTGACACCATGACAGGGACGGGGCACTGTCACAGTGACCCAGCAGATGAGGCTGGGCCTCGCCTCCTCATCGCCGCCTGCCTCAGCTTATCCAGGAGCGGGGATGGCATTACAGGGGTGATTTTCCAGTCAGCTCAGCTCAGTATCCTTATCTTTGGGCAGGGACATCAGGAACACAGCCACACAAAATCCAATTAGGAAGTAAGAGCCTGACTTTCACTGCTTATCTCACTGCATTAATTTGTAAGATGCACTGGTAAATTCTTCTCCTTTGTACACTGAATTAAAATCCTCTGCAGGCCCCAAACAACTCCATGAGAAAGCTGGGATTAAAAAGCAGGAAAAATTTCCTCAGATGAGCCAAAATCTGCCCTATCAAGTACAAGTTATTATTATTAGACAAGCCTGGGGTCAGATTCTGAGCTTGGGTGAGCCTGTGGCTAACACAAGTCTTGTTTGCTTAAAAGCATATCTACTTTCACTACTGAATTTTAGTAACAATGTGGGTGCTAAGGGGACTGGTAGGAGACTTGGAAAGAGACTGCACTTGGTCCTAGAGCTGGATCTGCCCCTCAGTATGTGTGCTGTGTAAGCAGCTCACATCTCCCTGGATGTCAGTTTTCTCAGCTGTGAAATGAAGGGGAGGCTCAGATGTTCTGTAAAGCAGTGGTTCTCAGACTCTAGGAGGCATAAGAACACCCAGGAAATGCAAAAAAAGCACTCTAAGCTGAACCCCAACAAAGTCTGGCTCAGTAGGTATGTGGGGAAGCCCAGGCGGGACGGCACTGGGGACAGCGATCTAAATGAAGTTCCTTCCATGTCTGACATTCTCCGTGACCTCTGATTTCCAAGGTCTCTTCTGGCTCTAAACATCCTCACAGAGCTCAAAAACAAGGAAAAGTCGATGTCTCAGAAACCTAAAAATGACCACTCAGTCACACTGTTAAATCGTATCAGAAATTGCTGGAATTAAGGTGCCCCAAGGGTTCATGTACCAAGTGAAGAGGAGGAAGCTGCTGACCCCCCATGAAGGACTCCTTGTGCCTTAAAAGCCGGGTAGGACCATAAAAGCAGGGCAGGACCAAGTCCTGGGCACCTGCAAGGTATGCAGCCACCACTGAGCTGGGGTGTCGCACGTTCACGGCCTGAGCTGCTGCTTTGAGACCAGCCAGGGAGTAGGGTGTGCCTCAACCCAGCTACATATGGTTTCCACCCACACTGAGTGGCCAGTGAACCCTGAAAACGGCCTCCCGTGAGCCCCAACCTCAGTTCCGTGGTATAGTGCTCTTCTAAAAGTGGGCTCGACACCCACAACCCAGAGCTCCCGTCCGTGTGGTCTGGATGAAGGCGAACAGTGACGAAGGCACTCTGCGGGCTGCCCGGCAGCACCTCGGCCCCGACGGCCGTGGAGTCCTAAGTAGGACACAGATTCTATTAACTGGGTTTTTAGGCCAGAAGAGCCTCACACTGGTCAGGCAGTGACTTTTACTAATGACACTTCAAAACTTCTAAAACAGGGGGAAAAAGCTGGAGGGAAACAGGAATCCTGGAACTCCCTATGTAGCCAGGACCCAGATCAAAACGAAGTGGTGTGGCTTACTTCCATGAGGCAGGAAGCAAAACAAAAGGAAAATTCCTTCTAAAGCACAGAGAGCCGAGCTTCAACACCCTGTCAAAGCTTTCCATGTGGTATTACCGGCCATAGAAATGGAACAGGTATTACTGCCAGTGGGTTGTATCAACAGACATCTCCATCCCCACAGCCAAGCTCAAAATTCCCACTGGAATGTGGTAAAAGGTCTTTTTCACTGCACCCAGCCCTGTTTGGGGCATACACGGACCCTGGACAAATTCTGAATAATAAGCAGAATCCACATCCACCAAGTCTGTCTGTAGGACTCCTAGTGAGACAAGTGTCTGCTGCCCACCAACTCTGTAAGCAATCTAGTCCCAAGTGACTGGAGGCTTTATCTGATATGCCCGTTATTAAAGTATGTGTACCTGATTCTGGGATTACTGAGTTGGGGTCCCTGTGTGTTTCTATTAGGGAAAACTTTTTTTTAAGATGAAATTCAACATTGCTTCTTTTTGCAGCAGGAGTCCCCGTCTTCAAGTTGCCATCCTGGACTCCAATCCCGCCCTGCTGCTCACCAGCTGTGTGCCCTGGAACAGGACTCCTTGCTACTAAGACTCAGTTTCCCCAGTTATAAAAATCCTCGTGCCTGCCTGGGATTTTTGCAAGATTTAAGTGAAATAAGGCAAGGGAAAGTCTTTATAAACTGTGAGCTGTCCCATGCCCTACATAATCACCTTCCTCCATTCCACAAATAGTTACCGATGGACCCAGCTTTTCCCAAGCAACAGCTGGCTGAGCTTACTGCTTACAAAGTTGTGAATCTCGGTCTAACTCCTCAGTGGTCCACCAAGTTGCTAATGAGCCTGCTAGAGTTAGAAGCCCCTTTATCTGAGCGTCTTAAGAGCACTAATTAGCAGGGATGTCATTTTCTCTGCTAAGAACTGTATCTGAAGTCTCACAACCTGGAAGCAAAGACAGCCAAAAACAACTCTAGGGGCCCACGCCCTAAACTTCCCTCTCCCTCCAACAGGCCCCAGGCTCTGAAGGGGCCTTGCAGACAACCTCACCACTGAGAATCATCACCCGCTTGCAGTGACCGAGTCTCCTTGCACCCCTCCCCCGAGACCTAGGGGACAGAGTCAAGCCAGGCTGGAGCAGGACCACTTGGGAGCAGAACATCTGCTGCTGTCTCCCCAGCACCCTCAGTGTGCCCCTCCAGGGCAAGCCAGTGTCCCGGCCACAGCTGGGTAGGTCCCCTGCTTGGGGCTCCCAACCTCTGGAGCCCTCCTCAGGGATTCCACGGAGCAGATGTGGCCAAAGGTCACAAGGGAAGTTACTGCAGAACCAGGCAGAGAACCCAGGTCACCAGAGTCCAGCTCCTGAACTCAACCCTTTCTGGGAAATTAAAAACCATCTACTTCCTCTTCAGAGAAGAAAAAAAGAGTAGAGATTTGCTTCAATCAATGCAAAGCCACGAATCACAGATGGAAAAGTACCTGAGATTTCTATATCAGGAAGCAAACTCTGTCTGAATTTAGGTAAAGAGACTTCCTCATGTGCATGGGTACATTTCCATGGGCTTCTCAAGGTCTTGTCTCATATTCAGGTAGAACACTGGTCACTCACTGGGCTCCTCCATCTGTGAGACGCCAACCATGCAAAGCGTGCTGTTGGTATCAGGGTGCTGGACTTCACTAGACATGCATTTTATACAAATCACAATTTCTCAAAAGAAAAAAAAATCTCCAATTCATCAACCACAGCTCAGGCTAGGGCTCTGACGGATGGTGGCAGCCTGGTGGCGGCGCGGGGGGGCAATTCCTGGGGGACGCTCCTCCCCACCCTAAGCAGCTTCTCAAAGCATTCCTCCTCCAACAACCACACTGTCCCAAGTGGGTGCTGGCAATTAGAGGCCCCCTCCCTCTCCTTCCACCCACAGAGACATTTCTGCCCCTTAGAGCTGGGTCTGGTACACATGCACAGGAGGCCCCTCACTAACATGGCTCCATTTGCCAACACCGGCTAGGCACCTGTTCTTGCCTGGCACTGTTCCTATGCCTGTGCCTAGATGTCAGGGGAGACCCTCCCCACAAGCAGTCAGGGGTGAGGGTAAACATAGTGTCCCCTCTAGCAGAACACAGGATACACAATTCCCCTGGTCTGTCTTGGGCAGAGGATCCAAGGTGAGTCCACAGGCTGATGGGGCTGTGGGCTGCAGGTCTGGCTGAGGCTCCAGAAGGCCAACAGCCTTCATCTGACCCCCATGCTGCATCCCTGAGTTACTGCCCAGCTACTACTACCCTCATGAGGGGCACAGGAACCCCTAGGTGACCGTGCTGAGGGCATCCAGATACTAGTGGAAGGCGAGCCAGCTACAGGGTTCAAGGTGGATAAGAGGAAGCCTTGCTTCTGAGAAACAAGATTTCATATCTATCTGGGAATGGACAGAACCACATCCAGCCAGAACGTCCACTGGGCAGGGAAGCCAACATAATCTGTCTGTGAAATCCTTTCTGACTTCTTGGTGAAGGCTGGGATTGTCTCCACAGACTGCACATACGTGTCAGGTCAGGCACTGGCTCATCACCTTCCATGCACCATCCCTCCAATCCTCAGACCCTGCTGGATGGGTACTGGTGTGTGCCCATTTCTCAGAAGGGGAGAGTGAGGCTCAGGGAAGGTGAGTGATTCACCTGAGATCACCAGAACCCAGGTTTGCCAGATGCCAAGGCCAGGGATATGTTAACACTTTCACTATTCCTGCCACATCTGTACACTGTATGATAACTGTTTGTGGCTAATGTCTTCAAACCCTTCATCTTCCAGGGGTTAAACGCAGCAGGAGGGAAAGCATTTCATTTCAGCCGGTGGAGCTGGGCTGAGGCTCAGACCTGGAACATTCAGTACGAGTGTGCTCTGGGTCAGGGAGCCAGGCTCCATGCTGAGTCACTGCCTGGCTGAGGCAGGGCAGCGGCAGTGAGGGCACCCAGCTCCGTTCTGAGTCACCACAGCCCCGAGACTCCACACACGCCCACTCGGGGCCTCTGGAGGGAGAAAACCCAGTTCTACCCCAGCAGGAGGGCTGGCTGGTCCTGCTCTGATGATAAGGATCCATGGGATAATTTGGAAGATTCAAAACGTGATGTGGCTGCCTTCTCTGCTACACACACGTTCTCTCCTGTCTTCTTGCCATTTCCATTTCTGAACTATCCATCCATTCATTCACTGTCCAAGAAGAATTTTTTAACTGAAAAGGACTACAACTCCACTTTATTTTATTTTTACAATTTCACTTTAATTCAAATTAAATTTTCAAGAAACCAAGGAAGTTATTTTGAAATAGGAAATGTTTGTTCTTCAACAGGACGCTAAGGAATTTTCAGTGGGAAGTCTCACCTCAATCACTAGGGACACAGCTCTGTGCCGGGAGCTCTCGGGAGGTACGCTGTGGACAGGCTCCTAGTGTAGGCAGTCCGCAATCTACAATTCTGGGCCCTTCGGAACTGACAGTGAACGAGAAGCCTCACTCTGCAGTGTCTGATCTTACTGCCAGCCACACACACACACAAAAAAGCAAAAACAAAAACAAAAACTGAAGAAAGACGCCTTCCACAGCGCTGGGGCCGCTGTCTGCAGCTGTAGACCAGCGGCGTCTGGCTGCTGTCAGCAACCAGCCTCTCCGGCAGGCCTGCTCCAAGATGCTGTGTCACTGGTGGGGACAAAAAAAGAGCTTCTCCAGATCCGTAAGGATGAACTTAGGGAATCAATACCAAAGTCCCCTGTGGAGAAAAGGTCATTCAGAAATTCCATAAAAAGGAACCAATTCCCGGGGAACATCTGCGAGCCCAGGACAACACTGATCAGGAGCCAACAGAAGGCTTCTCAAGACACACTTCAATACCGGATGCTTTTCTTCAAGCAGCCTGCCCGCTCCGGAGCCCGGGCCCAGGTTTTACTCTTCTCCACACAGATCCGTTTGATTTTACTGAGCTGGTAGACCCTGCCAGGCCCTGAGACGCAGAAAGATGAAAGAGATGCAGACTCTGCCTCTGGAACACTCAGCCCCAGCCCGCAGGGACTTGACCCCAAGGCAAGGCAGAAAACTGCTGGCCTTTTGGAGGAAAGATTCAAATTAAAGTGATGTGGAGTCCAGAGCAGGGGCAGCCTGCTTCTAACCAGAGAGATGCAGGAAATGCTCTGTGGAAAAGGCACTGAAGGAGGAAGAACTGTCTTCCATGGAGCATTTCACACAGTGACATGCAGGGAGCGGGCACTCAAAAATCTTGGATAGGATGGATAAGTAAGTGAAGACTGGGGCCCATCTTCTAAGCTCAGACCCAGGCTCAGGAAGTGAGCCAGCATTTCTCATCAGCTGTAAAGAGGCAGACGCAAGGCTGTTTGCCACCGGGGCTGTGCTGGCGAGCTGGGAGTATAAAGGACTTTCGAGAAGCAGCCAGGCCTACTAGTGGCAAGTCTGTGTCACCTGGGGTGGGGGTAAACCTCTGGCCACAACAGTCTTTCTGTTTTGTCATAGCTGACAGTCCTCAGGCCAGGCAATCCTCTCTCTCCAAATCTGTTTCCTCAGGCGTAAGGTGAACCTGATAATTTCTACCTTAGTGAGTGCTTTGAGGATTTAAAGAGATAAGGTTTGTAAAAGCACCCACCTGTGTCTGGCATATATATATACACAGACAGACAAAACAATAGATTCATTCCTTCCTAAAGAAATGCTCTCTCATTAAGCTTCTGCAAGCTGCCTGTCTTGCTGAAAAGCTGCCAAGGCCCCCAAAGAAACTGTCACAGAAATATGCGAAGACTTAATAACACCCGGTATCTCACACGTCGCACAGTGCCAGACAACGGCTGGAGATCAACTTCCACATCTGCAAAAGGAGGGGATTTAGAGCTTAGCTTCAGAAGTCCAGCTGTGGGTCTGAGAGCTGAGGCACAAGCCGATCACAGGGGTACAGACTTGATTCACAAGCAATGTGGAGCTGGGAGGGGCTGGAGAATTCCACAGGCAGGTATGAGAGAGGTTTCTTTGGCGTCCACCAGCACTAAAGGGTGCTCAGAGGTTCCTGACAAGCAAGGCCCTCATCTTCTGCTCCCAGTTTTCCTATGTAAGGTGTCTTAAATATGTAACAGCAACATCAAGACAGAAAAAAATATGAAGGAGAAAGGGCAAGTTTGGATTATAAAAGGTTTCCTAATTTTTATGAAAAATACCAAATCATTTTAAAATGTCAATACGAAGTAATAAACATGTAAAGTAGTTTATATAAGGCAACTGTGTGTCATTCCAGAAACAAGGACAACGCTAATCAAGCCTCATGGGTGGTACGTAGCTTTCTGACTCACAAGCAGCCACAACTGCATCAAACGACTAAGCCTTCCAGGCCCCTGGCTAACGTCAAACACCGCCATGGTTCCTGCGCACTGATTCGACCCTTTTAAAGGGCAAATATACGTCACGAAACAGGGGACAAGCTATGTTCAGTTCTTGCATAAGCCAAACACGGACTGTTCTCCAGAGGGGAAAATGAAAGCCCTGGATGAGGTGGACGCATAAGGCATTTGGCTGTGTTCTTTATCCACCCCCAACAAATCCCTATTCATCAGGCATTAAGAAATTTGCTTCAGAGTAGCTGCAACTTGCTGGAAATACAAAGGAGAGAAGGGCCACTCGCTTCCTGACTGTGTTCTGATTCTAAGAGGCACAAGAGCTTGCCATCGATCTGCAAAGAGCAAGATGATCTCATCTTTAAGAACATTCAGGAGGCTCCGCTGAACATGAAGCAGAACAGATGGGTCTCTCTACCTCAGCTGTAACTCTAAACATTTCCAGTTTCCTCTGAAAGGATGTTTCTACCTGTCTGTCACAGAGCCTGAGGAGAATCTGTCAAATTACTGTGGTGAGATTCAGCCGGGAGGGCAAGACAGGAAGGAAAGGCTCTGGCTTGCTTCTTCCTAGGGTTCAGGAGGGTCTCAGGACCACCTCCCCCACCCAGCACTGCCACTCTGCCAGGCTCCACCCCTCTCCACGCCACCCCCATCATCACACCCCCAGAAGCCATGTGCCAGGCGAGTTTTACCACAGAGGAATGGAGGCTTGGGAGATGGCCCTGCGGGTTAGACGTTAAGCAGGCGCCCTTAAGGATGCCAAGGCCTGCACAGGCGCACACTAAGTCACAGCCTCCCCACCCTCCTACTAAGTGGGATCATCATCCTTCAGTGGCTCCCAAGTGCCAGCCTGGCAGGATCAAGAACCATCAGGGAAGCTCTTTTGACATACTGATTTCAGGACCCTACTCTGAGTGGTTCGGATTCAACAAGGGGGTGCGCAGCTGGCGATCTGTGTTCGGCAAAGGCTTCCCTGGAGACTACCAGGCTTGGGAATCTGCCAGGGCTGGGGATCTCCGAGACCTGCAGAACTAGAATGGCCCTGGTCTCCAGGGAGGAGGGTCTCCCTCTGGCCCCAGGGAGGTTTGTGAGGGAGCAGCCACACTCCCAAGTATCTGGCCTCCGTTTATTTAGCAAGGAGAGCCTGGAGGAGCGGCTGCATGGAAACTGTACATCTCCTGACTTCAAGGCGGACACCGGCCTCTCTGCCAGAGAAGGGGCCTGGACGGGTATGAACTTGCCAGGAGATTAGTGGGAAGCCCACGTGTGCAGAAAATCGATATCCAGGAAGACTGCAAGTGGGGAGGTTCAGTTGCTCAGACTGCAGCTGGATAAAGCCCAAAACCTTTGCCTCTAGCTGTCCTGGGTCTGCAATGAAGGGCAAGACACTTGCTTTCACTTGCCCCCTCTGTAAAAATGAGGAAGAGTCACTCTAACCACTGCAGGGGAATGGGGAAGGATCAACTGCAGGACAACAGAGTATAAGACTAAACCAAACACAAAGTTCTAGTCTTTTTCTTCTTTCCATGAAAGCCATTCCTTTACCAGCATGGTTAAACTGTAAATACCCAGAAACTGTCTTCCCTGACAGACAGCTTTCTCTGTTTTTCATGCTCAATGAATAGCTCTTTACTGATTGACAGCATCTCTTCTTGAAGGTAGGGATGCTAGAGGGTAGGGGGTGGGGTTCTCTTAGCTCAGTTTCTCTAAAATCCCATTTTGTTTTCCGCCAGAGCCCTTTTCTCATTACACATTAAGAAACTAATTTTCAGTATAACTAATAGTGAAGGATCCTCCACTGTACTAACTCTGGAGTAAGGTGACGTTTGTGTAAGTGAAAGTGAATTAGTCACGTAGCTGTTCTGAGTATAACAAAGCACAAGCTTGAAAGTAATGAAGCCCACAGAACTAATGAACTGAATGCTAGCTTTCTCCTTACGTTCTGGTGCCGTGCTGACAAATCTCAGGTAACCAGTTCTGTAAAGAAAGCCCTTTTCTTAAGTTGATCACATCCAGACATCACTATACAAGTAGTCACAGCACAGAATTCAGCTACCTAATACTTGGTGGTCAGGAGGACACAAAAGTAATCAAGCTTCACAGTTTCATAAAAATTTAAGACTCTTCTACCTTCTTCTGAACACATACACTGCCTCTTATTAGGATGTTCTGGTGTAGTTCTCTCTTTGCTACTGGTATTATCTGAGTGGCCTTTGGAAACACACTTGAACTCTCTGGGTTTCTTTCTCAGAAAAATAGAGGCTAAGCTAAAAGATATTTAAGGACGTTTCAACTTTAAAATTCTGACTGTTAAATTTTCAAATCAACTTTTCCATCATCAGACTTCTGATTTAGTAGCTCCTATTTTCTACTTATTGAGAACAGTAATAGTAACTCAACCTGTTTTTTCTCCCTTACGGAGGTTTATGAAACCACAGCCTAACCCATTCACCAAACGGGTGCCCAAAGATCCCAACCTGCTGGGTGAGTTTCATGTTGAAAACAAAGTGCCAGCATGGTGGGACTTACACTGCACTCGCAGCGGATTTGTTCAAACTTGATCTTCACTCACCATGAAGGATACCAGTGGATTTTGACTGTCCCTGTGTCTACAAGAAGGAAGCCTTAAAAAGATAGTTTTATTTATTTATTTATTTATTTTTGCTTCAGTAAAGATCTACATTCTTGGAGACCACAGTAACTGAGTTGGTTTGAAGTGAGCATTAGTTTCACCCAATATGAGGTGAACAGACACACAAAAAAGTGTATATAATTATGCCCATTCCAGGTAATTACAGCCTCTTGTACTAATTTTCAGAAATAAATACACAATTAATTTCTTAAATGTAAGCTGTTGAATATACAATGTCTCACTGTTGGGCACCAGAACTTTATCAATATTTTGAAGAAAAAATGCATAAAAATGAAGGTGGATCACATAGATCTCTCTTCGAAAATAATAATTTATAAAGCATTTTTAATTTCGTGAATTTTTAAATCTTCAAAGTAAATTACCAACTCTTTATGACTTTTATTTTTATGAGACAACATAACTCTACCCTTTCTTTAAGTATATTTCTTTTTGCCAAGCTTTATATTTTGAAAAAGCTCAAATTTATAGAAAATTACAAGAGGAGTACAACTAATTACAATTTAAAAAAATTAATAGACTCATTCCAAGTTTATATTTTCAAATTTTCATGCTCCTAAGAAGTATATATTCTTGCATATATGTAAATGAGGCAAACCTCTGTATCCACGAAAGTATTACTACTCAGCTATCTGTGTGTCAGAAACAAATTCTAGGTATTTTAGTAACGTAACAAGGAAGGGAATATACTGCCATTAAAAAAAAAATCTCTCTCTCCAGTGTGAGGCAATGTCTAAGGCAACAGCCAACTAGGAGACAGTCCACATCTTTAGTTTAGAAATTGCCTGGGAGAACAGCATCTTGTTTTTAACAAGTCATATTAGAATATATTCTTATTGAAAACAGTTTCAAACAGTAATACAATTTTAATTTTATATACAGAAAGAAAGAAAAAAAAGGAATGTATTTACATCAGTCTCCTGAGTCACTCTGTGCCTGACACCGGAGAGTGAAGTCAAGATATCCTCAACCAAGTACAGTAACTTTAGGAGGTAAAATTCCTAAGAGACTCTAAAAGACCCCCCCCCCCCCCAAGCTTGCCAATGGCCCCCTGGCGTCCGCCGAAGCGCGATCAGCAGAGTGAAATCAGTCTCAGCCCTGGAAGACGGGAGGAGGCCACAGCGGGGCCTTGGCCTGGGCCTCCGATACTGAACAGGCCGCCCGCCCCTTGCCTCCTGGCCCATGGCCCCTCGAAGCCGGTAGACTGGACTTGGCGCCACCATGCGATGCGGGTCGCACTTCCCGCCCGACCCCCGTAAAACAAATGCAGCCCAGGGAGGACAGTCCTCTCCCGGGCCTCCCCTCGTCCGGACGCCAGCCAAGGGCGGGCCTGGAGAGGGGGGTTGTAGGGGCGTAGCAGGCCGACCCCCCTGGGAGCTGGTGTCCTGGGGGTCCGTGCGTCCCAAGTGGCCTTCACTGATCTCCGGGGTACCGGCGCGGGCGGGCTGCGGCCGGAGCACACCTGGCGCTTCGCGTCCCCGCAGCCCGGCCCAGTCCAGCCGCCCCTGCCCAGCCTTGTCCCCGCCGCCCGCCGTCTAGGAGGACCTCTGGCCAGGGTGCGGCGCGGGCCCTGCTCACCTTGGGGCCCTCGGTGGGCACGCGCGGGTCATTCCACGTCGTGGTGCGGCTGTTGTGGTCCACGAAGAAGGGCCAGCCGGTCTGCGGGTCGATCTTGATCTCCCAGCCCGGGGGCAGAGGGTCGCGGTCGCCGGCGCCGTTGCCAGACGCCATCTGCACCATGGGCGAGTGGGTGACAGCGCTCATGTTGGGTCGGGGTCAGCCCGGTGGGGCGGCCGCCGGGGTGCCGAGTCGCGGGGTGCTGGGGTTGCGGGGTGCCGAGTCACGGGGTCGCGGGGTGCCGGACCTCCAGGCGCAGAGTCGCTCGCTGGCTATAGCCGGAGCTAGAGTCGTGCGCGCCGCCGACGTGTCCGGGAAGCCGGCGCCGGGCACCTTTATGAATTAAAGGAGGGGGTGACGTGGCCGGAGAGGGCTGGAAGTGTCTGGAAATAGCCTCCTCACTGCCAAAGGGGAAGGAGGAGATAAAGGGAGGTAGCAACTGGCCGGCTAGAAACTTCTGGTCCCATCCAGAGAAGTTGGCGGCGGCGCTGGTTGGATGTGGAGCTCCGCCCTGAGTCATCGGCTATATCCGTGGCGGGGCGGGACGTGGGCGGGGCGCGGGCGGGGCCTCGGTCCGGCCGCCCCTCCTCCACCCCTCCACCTCCTCCCTCGCCCCAGCTGGCCGGGTGGGTGTCCCCCGGCCCAGATCGCCCCGGGGTGGGCGGAGTTGCATCCGCGGGATCCGCCTGCTGCTGGCCGGAGGGACAAGCGAGCCCCGGGGACGGCGTATCTTGGGCCAGTTTCGGTTTTCAGACTTGCTCCCTCTTCAAGACATGTAGGTGTTCCCGGGACTGGGAGTTCCGCGCGCGGGACATCTGCTGCGGCTCCTTCGTGTAAAAACAAAGTCATCGTTAGACTTTAAAGTGGATTTAAACTAGGGTCTCTCCCACCTCCCCTTTGCACTCCCATATATTGATACGCGGGGACACTGGCCTCCCGCAGTTACGATTTAATCACTTCCATGGGCTTAAGGGCCGTCCGAAAGGAGCGCTGGAATGTTGATCTGGCACCATTAGCGGAGCCAGGGAGAAAATGGAAGTACAAATGGAAACTCACCTGCCTTCTTTCTGAAACCTAATGAGAGAAAGATTGCATCAGCCCATGGTTTTATGCTCCTGAACCTCATATCTCAAATATAGAAACTATCATTGCAGTGAATAACTTTAAGGAAAAAACACAATCTTTTGAGTTTTGGTCTTTTTTATGGTAGGGGTTGGTTCTTGCTAACTTAAATCTTACCCTTCATTTGGGAAGTAGGGAACAAATCGAATCATGAACAAATTCTGTTTGGTTGCTTCAGTGGTGGTCACACTTGTAACTCAGCCAAGCACCTGGATTCCTCTGGGAGAGACAGTGCCCGCAGAGGAAATGGGGGGGGGTGTGTTCTGTTTTAGATCCTTAGGCACGCAGACTCATTCCCTTCCCCAGAAACATTCTGGAAAAGTGACTTGGACTAATGTTGGGCCCAATTTTCTAACTTAAATGCAGAGAACACCCTGGAACCCTCAGAGACAATACATCTTGTCTCTTGCTGCTCTCAAATTACTCTGTTTGGAGCAAATGCTAGAGAGGCTTGCCAATCATTTCCAATGGAATGATTCTCACATAGGTCTACTTACCAGCTTTTAAGTACAAACACTCACTTCCGTGAAAAAAGAGATGATGAAGCCCCAGGAGCTGACTTAGGTCACCAAACACACAAAAGACTTACGTAAAAACCCAAATGCCAGTGCACTAATTTACCATAAGAAGTATTACTATTCAATAATAAGGAGCTGGACCTTCGAGTACGCTATTCAGTGGCTGTCTTATTCTTTCTTATTTGTGACGCTCTAAGCACAAGACTGGGCCCAGAATCCATATTCAATAAATACTGATGTTTATTGAAGATTGACTCCAAAGTGAATTTTTATTTCTATCATCTTCCTTTGTTCAATTTGCTTTCCACTACAACTACATTTAAACACTGGGAGCACTGTTTGTTTGTTTGATTTGCTAGACAGAAGTAGGGAGGAAGCAAGTTCCTCTGGGATTAACATAGCTTCTTCTGAGAGTTATATTCCACCGGGACTTCAAGTGGGTCTGTCTAAAATGGAGCCATAAGTCTTGGAGAACTGCCTGGAAGAAGCTCCTTTGAGCCATGCTGAATAATAAATAAGCAGCCTGTCTGTCCCTGGTGGCTTATTTTCCTTCTAGGTCTTAGGATGCTCTTTCTTCAGGTGCTATAGACTGAATGTGTTTCTCAAAAATTCATATGTTGAAGCCTATTTCCTAATGTGATGCTATTTGGAGATGGAGACTTTGGGAGGTGATTGAGGTCATGAGGATGGAACCCTTATGAATAGGTTTAGTGCCCTTATTAAAAATACCCCAAAGTGTTCCCTCACTGCTTTCTTCCACCATGTGAAGACACAGTGAGAAGATAGCTGTTTCTCTGGCCCCTACCAGACACCAGATCCGCTGGTGCCTTGCTCTTGGACTTCCCAGCCTCCAGAACTGTGAGAGAGAGAGAGAGAGAAAAAATGTTGTTTATAAGCCGGCTAGTCTGTGTTATTCTGTTATAGCAGCCCCAATGGACTCAGATACCAGGTCTTCTGGAGTTTACTTGCCCAGATTGGAAGCTTAAACATGACCCTGAATTTCCCTCTTTCTTTTTCTTTCCTTCTTTCCTTCTTTCCTTCTTTCTTTCTTTCTTTCTTTCTTTCTTTCTTTCTTTCTTTCTTTCTTTCTTTCTTTCTATAAACTTTTTTTTTATTGAGTTATAGTCATTTTACAATGTTGTGTCAAATTCCAGTGTAGAGCACAATTTTTTAGTTATACATGAACATACATATATTCACTGTCACATTTTTTTTCGCTGTGAGCTACCACAAGATCTTGTATATATTTCCCTGTGCTATACAGTATAATCTTGTTTATCTATTCTACATATGCCTGTCAGTATCTACAAATTTTGAACTCCCTTCCCACCCCCTCTCCCCCTGCCCTTTCTTTCTTAATATCTAGTCATCACCAAATCTGTAGATTCCATCACCTTGGCATTCCTTGTTTCTGAGTATCCTTCTCTTCCTTCAATGTCACCAGCCTAGTCCAGGTCCCTGTAATCTCTCATCTGGACCCTGGCAATGGTCTCTAATGTTTTCCATGTCAAATCCGTTGCCCAAATGGCAGCCAGAGTGACCTCTTCAAGCACGAATGGCATGCTCTTTCTCTGGTTAGAATACTTTAATGGCTCCCCATTGCCCTCTTTATATCCAGGTCCACACTCCTTGGCCTGGTGTACATAAGACCCTTCTTCCCCTCCCCCGGTGCTGGCCCTGCTGGAGTACATCACGCCCACACTGAGCTTTCTGTTGTCTGCACACACTGCTTCCTCAACCTTCTCTCCCACCCCCAACGCCTTCTTCTGCCTTTACCTGGCTGACTCCTCTCCATCTCCAGGTGTCACCTTTGGCATCACTCTCCTTCACCTTCCTAGTTTGGGTCATGTGTCCCTTCTAGATGCTCCCATACAAATCCTACGGCACCCTATTAAGTGTACTGCATTGCAATTGCTTGTCTGATGGTCTCATTTGCTATGGACTGAGTTTCTTGAGGGCAGGAGCAGAATCTTGATCAACACTGAGTCCTCAGCCTCTAGCACATTGCCTGGCAAATAATAGTTATAAAAACAACAACAATTGTAATGGCGACCATTTACTAAGCATTTACCGCATGCCAGGTACCGGGCTACAAGCCCTATATAGATAATCTCATCTAATCTTTGTGATGGTTGGAGGCCATCAGGAATGAAGGACCGGGTTGCTGGGAACACTGCAGGAAGACCAGTCTCAGGTGTCCTTTGAGGATTGGCTCAGCTCAGGAAAACTGCCTGGCCCAAGGTCACACCTCCTTCTAGGGGCAGTCTGCATCTAGTGACTAATCTACCCAGGGGCATAACAGCCTACCCTTTTGGCCCAACTCCAGGTAGGGCTAACGTGCTCTCCTGGCTCTAGAGTGCCCTCTGGGGTTGGCTGCTGCTTTCTTGGAACTGCCTCTCAGCTCATCTCCCTCTGCCTAGTCTTGTTTCCTGCTCTCCCTTTTTTTGGTGTTGCTCTTTAGAGAATTCCGTCATAAAATCCTGCTGGTTAACTTCTGTCTCACAATCTGCTTTCTGAGGAGCCAAACCTGGGACAATCCTCTCAACAGTGTAGTGGGTAGGTGTTACTAAGATTCTGCCTTTGCAGGTGAAGCAATTAAAATTTAGGGACGCTAGGTAACTTGCTCAGTGTCACAAAGCTCGTGACTTGTAGAGGTGGGATTTGAATTCAGGCGATTGATTCCAGAGCCCACACTTTTAACCATGCACTCAATAAATACAAGAAGTGAATCCTTGGCTTAGTCCCATTAGTCACCAAGGGAAAAAAATGCTAAAGTTACAGTTCAGAAACAAAGCTTTGTGCACATACATTTCTCAAGGCTGAGGAAACCAGGGCAGCAGCAGATGGCTGTGGGAAATCAGAGTTCGCCCTGTCAGTGGGGTGGACGGTCCTGGCTGACTCATAGCACAGGTCACAGAGAGGGGACCCAAGCCCAGTTATCATGGTGAGTTCTAAATGGAAATGTTGTCTGAAAGATCTCAGTGTCTGGATAATTTAATCCATTTCTAATGGCACAGAAGAACAGCCAGTTCTCCCCGATCTGTGCAAAATGCTGATCATCCCAGGTTGTTTTTGTTTGTCTTGGGATGTGATCAAGGATCAACACATGCAGCTGTGCACAGCTTCACCAGCCAGTGCCTCCCAAGGGGGCCCTTCCACGATGGGCAGCAGAGAAAAGGGGAGGCCAGGGCCACCTGGGTGGAAGCTCTGGCCGCTCTCGAATGTCCTGATGGTCAAGTTCACTGGGAGAGAGGGGCCACAGACCGCAGGTGGTAGAGCAGAGAGAGGAATAGGAGATGCCTGGTCTGGTTATGCAGCGGAGACCTCCGTGATAAACTCTAATATACACCATAGTGGAAGGGGAGGGGAAAATCAATATGGCTGAGCTGCAGAGTTTCAGGTTTCAGCACTAACCTTGCATCTGTTTGTTATTAAAAGTTAAAGTCTGTGCCTGCTCCAGCCCAGCCGCCCTGTGCTCTCTGACCTCCTGTGGCAGGT
The DNA here is from genome assembly GCF_009834535.1 of Camelus ferus. Lineage (NCBI taxonomy): Eukaryota > Metazoa > Chordata > Mammalia > Artiodactyla > Camelidae > Camelus > Camelus ferus. Next base: position 10,875,824 of record NC_045706.1, read on the forward strand.
ACATCCTGTTCCAAGCATCTGGACCTTTAATCATAAACTATCCTGTTTTGCTATTTAACTGTCTGTGTTCTTCCCTGAAAGGATGGCAGGGGCCATTGAAATGGGGACTCTATCATGGAAAGCTTATTTTGTAAAATATGAGGCATGACGTTAAGCACGCCAGGACCTGATCTTATTTATTTCACTCAGTAATTCTAGGAGGCATTGAACCCATTGCACAGAAGAGAAGGAAACAGGTTTAAAGATGTCAAGTAACCCTCCCAAGTTCACATGGCTGACCAGCAGGTAGGACCAAGATTTAAAATTAAGTCTGTCTGATTCCACAGCCTGTGTTTTTAACTCCAAGGTTAAACACACCTTTGTCTTTTGCTGCTTTTCCATCCTTGGTTGAGTCCTAGCTAAGCAGCTGTACTGAGTTGGCTAGTGTTGCCCCCAAATTCACATCTACCCAGAACCTCAGTGTGTGACCTTACTTTGAAGATGTACTCAAGTTAAGATGCGGTCATACTGGATTAGGGTGGGCTCTAATCTGACAATGAGTCTCCTTATAAGAGCGGAAATTGTGGATGCACACACAGAGACATACACACAGGGAAAACACATGTGATGATGGGGGCAGAGATGGGAGTGATGCACCTATAAGCCAAGGATTGCCAGCAAACACCAGAAGCTGGAAGAGGAAAGCAAGGATCTTCCCCAGAGACTTCCAGAAAGGGCATGGTCCTGCTAACACCTTGATATCCAACTTCTAGCCTCCAGAACTGTGAGACAATACATTTCTGTTGTGTTAAGCCACCCAGTTTGTAGTAGTTTGTTATGCGGTCCTAGGAAACCAATACGGTAGCCATACTATCAGTCTTTTTGCCCAACCCAAATGTCGCTTCTGTAATCTGTAACAGGAACCGCCCTTTGGAGCGTGATTGACAAACTGTTTCATTTCTCTCTCATCAAGCACCGCCACGCAGGGAGGAAGACTTTCTTGATTCCTCATCTCCCCACCAGGCAGAAATCAACCCTCTTTCTGTTTGAGAAATTATCTCCCCTAAAAAGTACTAAACTCCCAGCTCATTTGAAATGAAATTCTTAAATGTGTTTTTAAATGAGTTCAGTTTTTTGCCCTTTCATCTATCAAAATCCTCCAAGTCCTAGGGTCATGTTTCAGTGAGGTCACCCTGACTACTCATAAATGAATTGATAGTTTATCAAGCCAAATAATAAACATAAGAATGTTGAAACCCTTTCAAAATCACTTTTTTAAAAGAAAAATTGCCAGAAGAAATATCACCAGTAATACTTAAAAATTCTAATAATTATGATTTACTTCCTTAAATAAAATGATATTAAACACTATGCAAAAGTATATACCAAAGTACAATATGTGATATTTTTAAAACTTAGGATAGTATTTATAGAATTGCAGGGTTTAACCATGATAAGCATTAGTGCAAGGAGGTAGAGAAAAGTTATTTACCTAACAAGTTAGTTTCAGGGGATTAATTTTACAAATATTTTTTGGATTAGGCCCTGAGGATGCAATGCCCCTTTGCAGAGCCCAGCAGTTTAGATTGTAAGAACTTACAGAAGAAATAAACATAATTGCCCTCCCTGAATTTATACTGATATAAGAGACAGTTAAGACCCTTAAAAATGAAAAGATGTAAGTGCCCCTACAGATATCAATATGTCATTGATACTCTGTATCTTCAGCTATTTTCCATTCCTGCAGAAATATGAAGAAACTATTTTAGTAAATGTTTTTTCTTATTATAAAGCTAATATGTATTTATTGTAGAGGATGTCTAAGAACGCAGAAATAAGAAAATAAAAATGTATTGTCCATGTATTAACATTTAATACATTTACTTATAGTCTTATCTTTATCCTTCTTAAAAATTGGGCTATAATTATATAATTTTATATCCTTCATTATTCACTTTATGTTAAATCAAGAGCATTTTCTCAGAACTGAATATTCATGATAAATTACAATAGAAGACAGGTGGTAAGTGGGGTGGGAAGGGATAAATTGGGAATTTGAAATTTACACCTCTTGGGGAGTGATGAAAATGTTAGCTGTCTTGATTGTGGTTGTTGATTCACTGGTGTATACATCTATCAAAATTCAACAAACTGTACATCTGAAATATGTGTAGTTTACTATATAGGAATCATACCACAAAAAAGGTGTTAAAAAATTACAGGTAAAAAAAAAAATCAATGAATGGTAATAGAAACAGAGGAAGGGAGTGAAAAATATATAGTTATCCATTTCATTTATTCATTCACTCCAGCAAACATTTCAGGGCCAGTCTCTAGGACTATAATGATGGATAAAATTTGGGCTCAGCCCCTTTTGTGGAGGTAGGACCCCATGAACAGTTAAATCACATCACAAAATGGTAAATGCTGTTGCAGAGAATAAAATGTTCTTGGAGGCCAGAAGACAGAGAAATCAACCTCACACTGGTGAATCTGGGAAGGCTTCAGGGAGGAATGGACATTTATGTTGGAATAAATTTTTTTTTTAAATCAGTAATACACGTGCATGATACAGATCTCAAAAGGCACCAAAGGATACTAAATTCCTTTGTTAGGGCTGCTGTAACAAAGTACAACAAACTGGGTGGTTTAGAACAATAGAAATGTATTATTTCATAGTTTTGGAAGCTAGAAGTCCAAGATCAAGGTGTCTGCAGGGCTGGTACCTTCTAAGGACTGCAAGGGAAAAATCTGTTTCCAGGCCTGTCTCCTGGCTTTTAGTGGTTTCCTGAGAAACACTTCGATCTCTGACTTCATCACAAAGTGTTCTCCCTGTCAGCCTATCTGTGTTCAAACTTCCCCTTTGTGTAAGAATACATGTCATGTCGGATTAGAGGCCCACACGACTCCTGTATGACCTCATCTTCACTAATTACATCTGCAATGACTCTATTTCTAAATAAAGCCTCACTTTGAAATACCAAGGGTTAGGACTTCAACAAATGAATTTTGTGGGTCACAATTCAACCTGTAGCAGTACTCAGTCAAAAACAAATCTCCTTCTCTCTGATGTTTCCAAGCCTCCCAGGTCCCTGCTTTAGAGGCAATCAGTATCCCCAGGTTACCGCATATTCTGCCAGAGGTCCTTCATGCATTTACCAAAAACCATGTGCACATTTCCCCCACTCACAAATGCTAGCACACCACGTGCACAATCTCTTCCTCTTTTCACTTAACAATACCTTGTGAAATTTTCCATATCAGTTCACACAGACCTTCCTTATTCCCTTAAGTGGCTGTACAATAGTCTATAATTTATTTAACTGGTCCCCTATTAATAGACATTTAGATAGTTCCCAGCCTTCTGCTATTATAAACAATGCCGCACTGTCTAAACTTGGGCACATGCCATTGTGCACAAATGTATAAGTACATCTATTAATACCTGGAGGTGAAAATGCTTGGTCATCGAACCAGTGCATTTTAAAATTTGAGCTGTTTTACCAAAGAACTTGCCAAGGAGGTCAGAGAAGGTCAGCTTTGCCCCAGCCATGTTAACAGTGAATGTTTCCCCACAATCTCACCAGACTGTGTCGAACTCCCTGATCTTGGCCAATCTGATATATTCCCTTTGTACTTTTAATTTGCATTTCTATTATTATGAGCATAATTGAGCATCTTTTCATCTGTTTAAGAGACATTTGGTATTCCTTTCCTTTGAAAAGCCTGCACCTATCCTTTGCCCATTTTTCTACTGGGACTGAGGAGGAATGGAATGGATTTTTACAGATGCATAAGAGGGAATTTAAAAAGGGCACCAGATAATTTCAGGGCCCCCGAAGATGCGGACTGGCATTGAAAAATGGCTTGAGGACCTCCCATCTCTCCGGTTGCGTGAGTTTCTGGCCCAGGCCTCCCTCCTCCTCCAGCCTGAGCAACAGCCTGCTCAGGAACCAAGGGGAAGCCTGGAAATTAGATTCTGGGTTTAGAATTGCAAATTTGAGCTTGGACTGTGAGTTGTCCAAGGAAGCCCTGGGTCACTCCTCCGAGCCTGGTTCACCTCTCGGGGCTGATTTAAGTTGGGGGTTGGGTCATAAGAGGTGGGAGCTCATTGCTTGCATTAGTAACAGACCCTGAAGAAACATGAAACTTGAAACAGGGTACAAATGTCATAAAAAGACAGTCAGAGGCCAGGGTCAGAAAATCCTCCCTCAGCTACAAAATGCTTTTGTGTTGTTCTTTGGTCATTTATTCACTGGCTAGGGCTGCAGTGAGTTTAAACGCAAATGAGCGGACATTTCTGTCTAAATCTGTTATTATCTTGGTAGGTATGACTGAGTATGGCTGAAGAGTTGTTTTCAGAACAAAGGATCAGGGTTCTGCTTTTGGTGTCTCTGCCACCCTGTAGTTTGCACTCTGGGGACTGGGCATTTGTTGGTCACACATCCTCTGTTGTTTCCAGAAGACGCACAATGTTGCTTCCAGAGGATCTGTCAAGGCTCGCCCTTCTATTCTTTCATTCTTTGGGGATTTATTGAATATCTCCTGACAATACCTTGACCCTGTGGAAGGATTCAGACATGTGAGAGCTGACCTGTGTCTTCAGGATAGTAGACTCCTGTAGGATAGTAGGATAGTAGTTAGGGAAATGAGACTACTGTGATGGTTAATTGTATGTGTCAGCTTGGCTGGGTCATGGTGCCCAGACATTTGGTCAAACATTATTCTGGACTTTTTTGTAAAGATATTTTTTTGGATGAGATGAAGTCTTAAAATAGTGGACTTTGAGTAAAGCAGGTTACCCTCCATGATGTGGGGTGGGCCTCATCCAAAGTTGAAGGCCTTAAGAGAACAAAGACTGACGTCCCCAGAGCAAGAGGGAGTTCTGCCAGCAGACTGCCTTTGGATTTGGACTACAAATCTTCCCTGAGTCCTTAACCTGCTGGCCTATCCTGAAGATTTTGGACTTGTCCCTCCACAATTCCTTAAAATAAATATCTCTTTCTCTCTCCCTCTCTCCTCTCTAGATAGAAACATAGGTAGATAAATCAGATAGACAGACAGACAGACAGGTAGAGACTCTGTTGGTTCTATTTCTCTGGAAAACCCTGACCAACACAACTGTCTGTGAGTTGTGTGATCCTCAAGATAGCAAGTGACTTAGCACAGGATGACAGAGATGCTGAGCGGAGGGAGGAAGTCAGGGAGGCCTTGAGCAGGAACTGGAGAGTTGAGCAGGATTCTGAAGCAAGGTCAACTGTGAACAGGTGGAAGAAGGAGCAAGTGCCTTCTGAGAGAGGAAACAGCAAGAGGAAACTGTGGATCTAGGCCCAAGCAGGGGACCGATCTTGGAGACAGACAGTCCTAGCACCAGGTACCTTTGCCACGGCAGCTGTCAGAGTTGCAACTGGACCTTGTTAGTGGGAGTATGTGTTGAATGCCTGTCTCCTTCTGAGACCATAAAGTGGTGTTTGGCGCATACGTATTCCCCATGTCTGCCTAGATCATTACTACAAGTGGGTGTTGAATAAGCATTTGCAGAATGAATGAATTCACTTGGTCCTCATATTGAATTATAATCTATGGAAGAATGAATTCCCAGCCTTGTTCCAAAAGGGGTCAAGAAATTGGCGACAATGGTTAAAGGCTTACTTTTTCCCGATGGGGAGATAATTGTATTACTTTCCATTTCAAAAAACACATTTGTCAACAATTCTGACAATCAGAGACGTAGAAAACAGAACATCTGTAGTCCCACTGCCCAGGAACTAGATGGAAATAAAATAACGTTAAATCACGTTAACGGTAGAATGTGATGCGTTATTATTGCCATGTTATTGGAGCTCTCCTTGCTCTTGAGTTAGGACCGTCAAATTTATTGATCACCTACTGCTGTGTGTTAGGGACTGAATCACAGAGGTAGAGTAGACAGACACAGGGTTTTCCTGCCATACGAGAGTGTTGAGCGGGTTAGAGAAAGTCTCATAGAATCAAAGTTTTCCCCAACTTTGGTGTTTCTGTGCCACCTCTTGGTTGCTGGACACGTGGTCTTTTGTTTTTGCGGTGCTTGAACGCACATTTTTCATCCCCCTCCCAAGGCTGGGGGGAACAAGCCTCTCAGAGCAGTTCTCTGGAGCCATTTCCATTTTATATAAAATGGGTTGTTAAATTTGAAGGGCCATTTTTATTTCTTTCTCTAGATCCCTCTGGAAATTTGGACTCAGTTTAATAAATTTTTTGCTTGTTGTTTGTGTTTAAAGATCACATTCTTCTCCTGGGCAACAGCTATTCACCCTGACAGGTTTAATTTTTATCACTCTTCACTCACAAAAAGCAGCACAATTTTCAGTAGATAGAAAGGAATCATCAGCACCATTTCCTTTGTTTGTGTCTGAATTTTTTTTAGTGTTAATTTTTTAAGTACATAAATAATATAGAAGACATATCCTTGTTTGAAACATGCTTGAAGATTTAAACTTCATATAAATGAAGCATTTCAGCCAACAAGTCTCAATCTGACCTTTCTTTGCCATCTTTGGGGGTGTTCTCACAGGTGTAGGCTAGAGCTTAACCCACTGGCACCTGGGAAAAATCTGTTATGTTTTCCCAAATTTTCTGTTTCCCGGATTAATTTTATTCATTTTAACCCATCCAGCTTTCCTGAACTGTTGATTGGCTCCAAGATGCCAAGACGTCCTTGGGATCTGGAGCAGGCAGTGTTTGCCTTTCATGGTGTCTACAGCTTGGCGAGGCAGCCTGCACCCTCTGGGACAGGCCTGGTTGGCCCCCTGGGAGTGCACACCGTGTTCCTTGCCCACAGTGCTAGGCTAGGAAAGATGCATTGAAAAGTCAGGGAAAGCATCCCAGATGTGTGCCAAGAGCAGGCCAGTCCCAAAGACAAGGGAGGCCAAGCTGGGCTGGTGCTGGACTCAGCTACCAACCTAATGTGGGAATGGAGGCCAGTGGATAGGTTTCTTTCTCTTTTTCTTTCTTGTTAATATAAAGAGCAGAACTAGATTTTGTGGTTAGAATTTTCCAAATTGTATTGTTTTCTCTGCAATTACAGAAGCAATTTATATACGCTCTAGAAAAGTTGGAAAATACAGGAGTCACAGAAGAAAATGAAAATCTCACAAATGGGTGGGACCTTTTAAGGAGGTGGGTTAAGGTTGAGATGAGGAAGAAATTGCTAACAAGTAGGAGAAAGCTCCGGGCCACTGGCAGTGTCAACAGGGCAGGGGGCTGGATGGCCAGCCTCCAGAAGGGCTTCCTGCTCACATAGGAAGGGATCAGAAGTTAATTTTGCCTTGAGGGAACTTGTAACCTAGTGGAAGCCTTAAAATGTAAACGTAAATAACTAGAACACCATGTAGAAACTTCTAAAGCCCTAACGCCTGGAACTGAGCACTGGTCTTGTCCTGAGCATTGTACTAAATGATTTAAAAGGACAATCTTCCCTACTCGGATGTGATATCCACAAGGCAGGGATTTGTCCTTAACTCTTACATCTATAACAGTGCTTGGCACACAGTAAATATTTCTTTGGTAAATCTCGCTGAGTCCTCACAGCCTTATGAAAAAAAGCAAAGTAGCAGAGTGATTGGTGTGTAGGCTCTGGAATCAGTCTCCTGAATTTGAATCGTGGCTCCATTACTTACAGGGAAGCGATCTTGGAAAAGTTCCCAGCCCTCTCCATGACTCACTTTCCTGACGTGAAAAATGAGGATAGCAAATAATAGGTATCTAGTTACAGCAACTCATCCTGTTATCTTGCAGAGTTATCCTGAGAGTCACATGGGATAATTCATGAAAAATACGTGGAGCAGTGCCTGACACATGGTAAGCACTAAAACATTAATTCTTGTTACTGTCACTGTGACGATCCCCACATTCCAGACAAAGAAATGGAGGCTTAGAGAAGTTTTTCCTTAAGCGTGGGTACATGCTTTTAGCTGTACCACTCTAACATTTCCACAAAAGGTGGTAAAGGAAGGCAGACCAAGATTAGTGTCAGAATATTTTCTTGTAAAGACAAGGGAGAATGAGTTCACGTCTAAAGACAATGATCAGGGGAGAGGGTTTAGCTCAGTGGTAAAGAATATGCTTAGCATGCATGAGATCCTATGTTTAATCCCCAGTACCTCCATTAAAAAATAATAATAATAAATAAATCTAATTACCATCCCCTTGCAAAGTAAACAAAGATGATCAAATTAGTGGAGCGCCTCTTCTGAAAACTGTCTGTTCTAAACCAAGGTCAACTGGATTCTGGCCCCAAGTTACTTTTACTACTTCCCCTCTTAGATGGTTCATTGTTTCTGGCAGAGAAGCCCCACCTGGGGTTGGGGACAGGGACTTGCTGCTGGAGAAGCCATTTTTGCACGACTCACCAGGCAGTTCATAGCAGACTTTAGAAACACCAGGGATAGCAGGATTACTAATCACGCTGTCTGCTGATGTCAACTCTATTTGGATACAATAATGTTTTTAAATAACCTCAAATACAATTACCACCCTGAGGAGGGCGCTGGTTGAATGACTAGAGGAATATCATTCAGATGGTTCATTAACTAATTACAGAGTTCCACAAACTGTGTATGCAAGGCAGCGGTTGTGGGGCTGAGTCACAGGGCTGAGCTCAGGGGCCAGAGGGAAGTTCAACACTCTCTTCCTGTGCCAGCATCAGGAGGTGGAATACTTTTTTTCTTTTTTAATTAATACGCTTTATTTTTTAGTGCAGTTCTAGGTTTACAGAAAAACTGGGTGGAAAGGACAGAGTTCCCATATACTCCATCGACCTCTTTCCCTACTCCCAACACTATGTCCTCTATTATTAACATCTTTCATTTGTGGGGTACACTTGTTACAGTTGATGAATCAATGTTGATACTAACTGAAGTGCATAGTTTACATTAGGGTTCATTCTATTGTACATTCTATGGGTTTTGACAAATATGTAGCAATATATATCCACCACTAGAGTGTCATAGAGAATAGTTCCACTGCCCTGAAAATCCCCTGTGCTCCACCAATTCATCCCTCTTTCTCTTCCCCTGAATCCCTGGCAACCCCTGATCTTCTCACTGTCAGCAGGTGGCATTCTTGATTGACAAAGAGGGACTCTCCTCTCCTTGCTGTCTCCCTAGCATCCACAGGAATGTACTAGAGGAAGCCCAGAAATACTTCCATGCCAGGATCACGGGGCTTCAAAAGCTCTATTCTTCTCCATGGTCGCTCCCTGCACTTATAACCCAAGACAGAATCTCAGAGAGCTTAGACAGGGCAGGCAGGTGGCCGGTCACTCATTTAGTTAATGATTCTGTTGTCTCTGTGGTCTTGAGCACTGGGTGAAAGAATGTATATTGGAGAGAAGAGGGCACCTGCTGCCATTCTGCCTGGGGAGCACCTGCCACTTTTTCAGCTGAAAAACTTGAATTCTCACTACACAGGACAGGGGTCGCCACTCAGAGACAGAGCTGGTTGCATTGCTGCCATAGGGGAGTTAAAAATTATTTAAAGTTGCAAAAGTGTTTGCAAAGCATGTAGAACACCTGCTGCTTTGGACAAGCCACTCTTTGAACCTTGGTTTCCCCAACTGTAATGGAGTTAATATTAATATCTACCTCAAAGAGTTACTGGATCAAATGACGTAAGGGACTTAGGGTTTTTAGCATGATGCTTGGCAGGAAGCCAGGGCTCATTCAATTCTTCTTGTTGTCATTTGATCACATGATGCTCTTATTTTTATCCTTAAGAGAACAGCAGATTCAGACCTCTGCTCCTTCCCCCGGGGCGTGCTCCTTCCGTCTGTGTTCAGATCCTCTCGACATTTGGCCAGCCTTGTGATAGTGCTAAAGATTGACTATTCTTTTTGGAATTTAAAAAATCAATGTCAGTATTACACTATCTCCTGAATAGCAGGTTAGAATGGGTAGGACTGCCCTGTGCAACTTTGGTTTGAAAAAGCATTCTTTAAGAGAAATATGATTGAGCCTAGCTGGCTGTATTACCTATTTTTCTCTATTTTCCTCCAAAGTGAATGCCAGACATTTCTGGGGCCAAAGACAGGATTAACATTTCTCAGCCTAGTAAACACACCCATCTGGATTCAGCACAGGGAGCATTAGCGCTCCAACCGTTTCCTGTAATCAACTTGAACGATCCAGGCCACAAGCTTGGAAATGGAATTCTAGAACTGAATTTTTCATCGCAGAAGCTGTTTCAGTTACGGCTTCTTGCAGATGAACCTCAGGTAAGCGGCAAACTTACAAGGCCTGCACTTATGTAATGAGTCTGCCCAAGGGGAACCTTGTGGCGACACAATGAAGAGGCCACCTGGACGCTCAGAACACAACTGCTGGACAGAGCCAACTACCTGCTCTGAGCACCTGCTGCATGCCAGACATCAGGTGAGGCTCTGAGAAACCGCGGGGGACACGAACCTGCACCCCATCCTTTCAGGCTTGCAGTCCAAACAGGAAGACGCGTCTCACTGCAGTAGGCTGGCATGGCAGTAAATGCTAGTGCTGTGAAAGCATTAGCCAGCTTGGGGTGGAGGGTGAATCCTAGCTGAATCTCCAAGATTAAGTAACAGTCAGCCACATGAAGAGAGGCAGGAAGAGCATTTCAGGCAGAGGGAAGAGCAAGCCAAGACTCAGAGGTATGAAACGTGGTGTATGAGCACGGCTGTGTGTGTGTATGCATGCATGTGTGCGTGTGCCTACAGGCAGGCCCTTATTCAAGTGTGAGGAAGGGAGTGGCAGAAGACTAGCTTTGCCCATCACCATCATTTTTAGCCTCAGAAAGTCCTTTCAGAACTGCCCTGGTATCTTATCTCCAGGACACCAGATTTCTAGAGCATGAGATTCAGAGCAAAGAGAGCCCTTCCAAGCCCTGCAGAGGCCAAGCAGTTGCATTTCCAAGCTGGATCTCTAGAGTGCAATGGGGCCTGAGTACTAGAATTAGGGTCCATAGGTGGCAGAGCGACCAGTCCATGGAGGCCAAGCGAGGCACCAGAGCTCAGGTGAAAATGCCAGGACATAACAACCAATCCAGGAAGGTCTCGGCAGTAGACTGCAGGAACAAGATTCAGGGCAGTTTCAGAGGTCATTAGACAGGTGGCCATTTCGCAATCTGGAAGCAGATGCCACTTTGCTCAATGTTCCTCCGATGTGGAGACTTGGGAGCATACAGAGGCTGGCTCATGAGGCAGGAGCCTTGCATGTGTTCACTTTTTGTATCCTATACAATTTGGGTGAAGGATGCCTTGTAAGGGGGACTGGACCAATGAAACCTAAGACACCTGGCTGCCATCAGCTCACAGTGGGAGTTCACAGAGCATTATTCGACCTGAGCTCAAGTACTAATCTTGCAGTTTACCGTGGGCCTTAAATTACTGAATTCCACAAAGTGCCAGCTTCCTTGCTGTTAAAATGGGGAAAAGGGGGCTCATGGGTTATTGTGAGTGTCAGATGAAGTTAGTGTAAGGTCTGGCATCATGGTGAGTGTTGACTAGTGATGAGTTTTATCCAGGTGCCACTGGATAAAAGGTTGCAGCCAGTGGCTAATCTTGACTTGTTTAAGCTACTAAGGAGGACAGTGCTACTGTTCAGTTTTGAGGCCATGGTGGCTGTGCGGTCAGCTCGTCCATAATCACATGCTTAGGAAACAAGAGTCTGTGGCTCCTGAAGGGCCCCCAACGGGCCTTTCCTCCTGGCTTCCGCTGAGCTCTGCTGTGACTCCAGTGGCTCCTGGCCACCTTCTCCATTCAAGGCTGCAGGAGAAAAGGGGCGTCCGGTGAGAAGTGTTGCGACCTGGGTTTTCATCCGTTGTCATAACAGGACTTGTTGGAACTGACCATTCCCACTGCCCCTCTCCATTTCAAAATCCAAGATGGTAAGATCTCATGAGAGAAATAATGTGGATTCAAAGTTAAAAAAAAATTCAAACAATCAAGGACACTGAAATTGAGTTACTTTCCTTTTCCTGGCTTCAGTTTCTTAATCTGTAATTGAGGATCATAGTCATATCTTTCCCTTAGGGTTGTTGTGGAGAATAAATGGAGGCATTTGAAAAACACCTGGTGCAATGTCTGGCAGAGAGCAAGCACCTCACGTACGTTAATGATAGTGCTGTTCTGCTTTCAGAGACGACGTAGGGTCTTTTTCGAGAACTACTCCGTGCTTACAAGAAAGTATGTTTACATACACATGCACACTGAGGGATGTTATATTTAATGCTCTGAAACTTGCTATTCTCATTTAATAATAATCTTGGGCATGTTTCCATATTATTGCATATTGATTTCCCACATTCTTTCTAAATAACTGGGCAGTATTCCATTGAATGGGTACCCATAATTTATAAGACCAAAGAAGAGCATTTGAAGTGTATAATTACAAACTTATCCAGAGGTTTTATATTTGAACATTAGTGCAAACAACCATTCGAATAATTCAAGCAACCTTTACAGCATTTGCAAATCTTATAAACTTGACCCACATTGTATACCAACAGTGCTGCGGATAGACAAACTGGAACCTCAGATCAGGAGCACTGTGGACCAGTGTGGACGTGCCTAACGGGGCCAGTAAAAAGCAGTGTAAGTTACTATATTTATTCCAGATTAATCTGGAACAGAATCAACGTTCAAGGAAGTGTGATAGTTGTTTGTTCAAGTTTTTAACTACAATGTAAAAGGATCAGTGGTTTTACTGTTATTTTTCCATTTGGCTTCCCGGAACCTTGAATTCAATCCATGTCCCACTGTTCAGAGATATTTTGAAGTGTGCCAAGTCTTAATTGAGTGGAAGTGCCTGAAACCAGAGTTAATACTGTGAGCAACAGGGAGTCGAATTTATGGAGGTAAACTGTGGCTAGCTCTGCATTTCAACTCCTTATGGCTCCTAGGGTCCATTTAATTCTAATAGTAGACTACTGGATGTTTGGGAGCTGGTTGGGACCAGGGCTGTAGCTCTGGAGATTCTGCTGAGCTTTGGGTTCCCTTGGAATGTAAGAAAAGAGTTCTGCTCTGGGTCCAGAGGCCCAGGGTGCACTGCACCTGGCATGCGAAGCCTACTGAATGCGCCAGGCACTGTGCTGGGAGCTACAGATGCAGTGGACAGCAGGATGAGACAGGTCCCTGTCCTGTAAGATTCTAGCTGGGGAGGCTGATGTAAACAAGCAAGCAAACAAAATAAATAGAGCTTATGATAAGCACCCAGAAGAAAATGAAGTGATGAAATAGAGAGCAACTAGGGGAATCCACTTTCCATAGGAGGTTAGGGAGGGGACACGTGAGCTGAGACTTGGTGGATGAGAAGGGCCTGGCTCTGGGGAGAGCTGCGGAAGACCATTCTAGGTGAAAGGAAGAACAAGGGTCAAGTCCCTTGTTAACAAAGAGCTCAGTATGTTTGGTGAACAGAGATAGCCCAGGTGCCCAGATCACAGAGAGGAAAAGGAGGAGAAGCAGCTCTGCCAATGGAGCCAGATCTTGTGGAGTCATACAAACCATAGCAAGGAGCTTGAATTTGGGGTGGGGTGGTAGGTATAGCTCAGTGGTAGAGTGCATGCTTAGCATGCATGAGGTTCTGGGTTCGATCCCCAGTCCCTCCACTAAAAAAAAAAAAAAAAGAAGCAACAGCAGCAGCTTGAATTTCTTTCTCAATGCCATGGGAAGCCACAGAAGATATTAAGCAAAACAGAGCAAAACAGTGATGTAGTCTGACTCCTCTTTGCTCAAAAAGATCACTTGTCTGCTGTATGGAGAATGCATGGATAGGATGGAGACCAGTGGAGAAGGCGGTGGTTGTCTTCTGTGCAAGTGATGATGGTGGTGGAGGCAGTGATTACAGCTTAGTTACAAATGCCTCCAGCAAGTCAGAGCCCACTGCAGGCTCCAGGATACAAAGTTTCTCCAGGAATTCTCAATCAACCCTCCTATCAATCATCCACTGAGCACTTGCCTAGCACAGAGGCAGATGTCTGGTGCAATAGAGGGGTAGGAAACACTAAGACGGACACCTGTCTCACTGGGTAGGCCAAACACCCCCATATGATGAGTGAATTAAATCATAAGATGCCAGGCCTCAGCCCCTGGTAACTGTAGGCATGAGAGTCAGAGGCAGCAGGGACAATTTTGTTAGCCCCCCAGTCACCTGCCTTTGGGACCCTTGGCAAAACTGTGAACTCTATACTGTCTCTGCCACCGTCATTTCCCCAGCCAGGAATACAGACCCACCCCATCTCCCACATTGACCCTCTACCCAGACGCCTTGTGCCAACTTCAGCTACCATAACACACGTCTGCTTTTTAAAGCGGTGCTGTAACCCCAGTGGATTTTTCATTTTTGGTCTGTGCAGGAGAGAGATTTAAGGTTCTAGTTCTACCTGGGGTCCTCCGCCAGTGCCCCTCTTCTGCCAGGGAACAGAAAGGCCCCATTACAGGCTTGGGACTAAATGAATGCTAAGTCAGTTCAGAGAAGGCAAACCTCAGGGCAAGACCTTTCAGAGTGACAGGCGGGGAGGCTTCGACAGCTTTGAGAAGCTGGATCTGAGGATGCCTGGTGGGAACCATTCTACTGCTAAGTGGGGTAAGCCTTTTCTCTCTGGGTGCTTTGAAGATCTTCTCTTTGTCTTCGGTGTTCAGCAATTTCACTATATTGTGCTGGGGTGGGTGTGGATTTCGTTTTACTTATCATACCAGATAGATATTGTAATGCCTATTGTTATGGGCTGAAATGTGCCCCACCTCCACCCCGCAAAGTACATGTGTTCAAGTCCTGAGCCGCATTACCTTGCAATGTCACTGCGTTCGGGGGCAGGGTCTTTAAAGAGGTAATTAAGCTAGATGAGACCATTAGGGCGGGCCCTGATATCCTTATGAGGGGGGAGATTAGGACACAGATACACACAGAGAAAGACCATGTGAAAACACAGGCAGAAGATGACCACCCGCAAGCCACAGAGAGGTTCAGAGGAAGCCAGTCTTGCTGGTACCGTGATCTCAAACTTCTAGCCTCCAGGATGAGGAGAAGATACATCTCTGCTGTTTAAGCCACCTAGTTTGTGGCACCTCGTTAGGGCAGCCCTAGCAAAAGAATACACCTGTCTTTCAAATTCTAGGAAATTCACAGCCACTTCTTTTCAGCTGTATTGTCTCTCTTCCTTTCTCTGTTTGCCCCTGAACTTCAATGAAATGTGTATCAGAATTTTTATTCTTTCCTCTCCACCTCTGACTTCTTTCATATTTTCCATCTCCTTCCTCTCTCTGTTGCATGCTGGGTAATTTCTTCAGATCTAACTCCCAATTTACTCATTTTTCTCAACATCTGTAAAATTTGGTGTTTAATCTGCCCGTTGTTTAAACAATTACATTTTTCGTTTTTAAAAGTTTCATTTCTTTTTCAAATCTGAGCTTTTGTTTCTTGAGAAAAGTCAGATCACTTACAAAGGAATGACACTTACACTGCCAGGAGACGTCTCACTACCAATAAAAGAAGCCAGAAAAGATTGGACAGTACCTTCAAAATGCTGGGAGAAAATGAAGAATGGAAGTGAAATAAGAGAAGTAAGCATTTTGATTACCTTATGGCTCTTAACTGGGAATAAAAGGATATTACTCCAAATCAGATATTGAGGGGATGGGAGGGTTGGTGAAAAAAGAAGTCACTAGAAAATTTTGGAACCATTAATTGATTCAGAGAAGAATCATCAACAGGTACTAAAACCACTGGTGAAATAATGTTGGGGAGAAAGATATTTACACGGGCTTATATTATTGTTTCACAGATTACTTATTAATTACAAAGAGTAAAAGGTATCTTTCCAAAGGAGAAATCTGGTGGACATCACTTCACCAATGGATCAAACTTAGTAAGACCAATGAGATGACAACCAACACAATGTAGCTTCTAGTGGGAGGTATGAGGACACAGCATCACGTGTGCAGTTTTCCACTGAAAATATTTAGCCTGAATATAATTATAAGAAAACAACAGTCCAAATGGAGGGACTGAACCTTTAAAAAGGGTCAATGTAATTAAGGAAAAAATAGAATTGTGATTGATTAATTATTATTTGAAAGACCAAGGGAACGAAGTGCAGACTCAGCCTAGTTTTAGTTACCCCTTAACTTAGAGGAGTGGAGATGGGATGAGAGGAAGGGGAGCATACAGATGGACACCCGGGGGTGGGTAATGTACTAATTCTTAGGTTAGTGGCTGGTTCCTAAGAATCCACTTGATTATCCTTGACAATGTCATGTTCTATGTATCCTTTAGTATGTGTTACATATCACATTACGTTTTAAAATGGCATTTTGGCAAGGGGATGTCAAGAATGCCCAAATTCGACCTTTGGCCTATCATTTCTACCTAAATCTAGTTCCAAAACAGGAGGCTTCAAACAGGGCTGCTCCAGTTTAATATTTTAAAATTTAAATTGACACAGTTGGTGCTTAATAAATGCTACATTGCTTCCTTTCCCTTCCCTTCAAGGAGCCCACCGGCTCCTCTGATGAAGTGCTTGCCCAGACCTTTTGATGCTGAGAGGTAATGTCATCCTTACTCCCCACTGGGTCAGCCAGTGGCCAGCTGGGTCTTTGGGGACAGAGCTCCCTCTGCTGGCTCACAAGCTGGAGACTTCCAGGTGTTGAACAGAACCCTTCCTATAGGACATCAACTTCAGATAATTGTCATTGTCATAATCTATAACAATGTGTTTATTATCCAGTACAATTATCTATTGCTGTAGATTAATAATGTGAATGTGAGGTACAGCCAGGTCTCTGGAGTCTTTCTGGGACCCTAATTAGCTGTGACCTTTGGCATATTTCCTAATTTCTCTGAGCCTCAATTTTCTCATCTGTATAATGGACATAATAACACTGTTATCAGTTTGAATCCAGTCAGCAAAACAGAAATTATGTTAGTTGATTTAACAGAGAGAACATAGGGAAACTGTTAAACATGCATTGGAAGACTGAAAAAATAAAACAGATATTTTGAGGCTGTAGATAATAACCACAAGCTACCATTCCTTCAATGGAGAGAAGAGGTTGGGATTATCAGAACTGCTTCACTCATCTATTGCTGCTCAACAAATTACCCCGAAGCTTAGAGGCTTCATCCTCTGGGTTGGCTGGACAGTTCTGCTGCTCTCACCTGGGCTCATTCATGCTGCAGTCTTCCACTGGAAGGTAGACTGAGACATCCTGGTGGGTTGGCCCCTCTCTCACTGTCTCTTTCATTCTCAAGGAAGATAACCTGCACTCTGTCGTGTGATGGTGACAGCAACCGCCTAAGAAGACGGGTCCCAAAGCATAAGTGCTGATCCAGCCTCTGCTTCCTGTTAGCTGAGGTCCCACTGGCCCACAGCAGGTCACCTGGCCTAGCCCGAGTCATGCTGGTGGGCACTGACTTCTGGTGGCATCCTCCATCTAGAGGCCCTGGTGTAACAATTGATCACAAGAACCATCAAATTTAGAGGAGGGGGCTCCAGCTACTGCTGCTACCTCAGGACCTTGGAGGAGGGGTGTCATGGAGCTGGGGTGCAGACAGCTGAAAAGTGGGTGCCACCCAGCTATGCCAGGAAAGTGGAAAGAAGTTGGAAGTTGGAACCATCTGCCGTTCCTGACAAGCAAATAGGAAGGAACATGTCCCTTCAGCCTTCCAAACACCCTCTAGTGGACCTTTTTTGGCCAGTTGACAAAGGCGGAATGTAGCTTGCAGACTCCCAGGCCTGGCATCAATCACAGAGCACAGGGTAGAATGGTGGAAGCTGAAACGATACCTCCCCGCCTTGCAGGTGTGGTGAAGACTGGTATTATTTGCACAGGTGCTGAGCCCAGATGAAATGTTCAATAAGGGGTAACTATTTTTATGTTATTAACTCTTTTTTCGTCCTTCTTAAGCACAATTGCACCAAACTCTCACTATAATACTAGGTACCACGCGGTGAGATAAAATTTGGAGATAACTGAGGTTTTATTCTATCCCAGCATCTTCTTACTGCCCCGTGGCCCGCATCCATCTGGTGACATTTATCATCTCAGCAGGGCACATGTCAGGGGTCAGGCCTGTCATAGAAGTTCACAGAGCTTCTGAGTGGATTTTTCAAACATTTAACTAAGACAGTGGTTTTGAAAGGTACACTTCTCAATGGCAAGGGCTGGGCTTATTGAGAGAGAAAAGGTTTCCTGAGGTCTTAGAGACCAGGAGTCTGGAGGGCTCAGAGTGCAGAGTTCATACCAAAGGCATAGAGGAGGAAGGAAGCCATGAGGCTACTGGACGAGGTTTTTATTTCCTGCCTCTAATAGTGACAAACTAGCAGGAGAGAAAGAATCAGGAAGGCTTAACTGGATCTACTATGTTGGGTCTGCGGGAGAGGTCCTATACCCTGGCCTCTCCAGGAGACATAAGGAGATACACCAACTGCTGTGGGAGCGCCAAGAAAGAAAAGATTTATGTGTTCTGTCTCAAAAAGTCAGGAATAGCCTCATCAATGAAGGACACAGACAACACACTCAAACTGGAGAATTGAAAGGAAATGAATCAGGGATCTATTTACAAAAGTGTGGGCAGGGTTTAGTAACAGCAACAAGGAGGAGTTGGTACGGTACCCTGTACTAATTATAGCTGGGAGCTATCAGCTAGCACTGTCAGGTCTGACGGAGCAAGAGAAGGCTCAGTTCCTAGAACCTGGTGAGCTGTACATTGAGGGCTGCTGGACAAGAGTTACAATCCGGGGGATGCAGCCAGCTCATTGTAGCCACCCAGTAGGCAGGAAGTTGGGGAGGATAACTGTCTTTTCTTCCCTCCTACCTGCTAGAATGAGGGTTGCCAGGGGAACTACCTATGCTAAAGTATTGTTGTTTATCTGAAATTCAAATTTAACTGGGTATCCTGTGTTTTATCTGGCAAGCCTAGCCAGTATTCCTCATTGGCTGAATCTAGACAGAAGCCAGAGCCCAGGACAACCTGCTGATGCAGCCACAAGGGTTCCTTTGGGTTTTATTTTGTAGGCAGTAGGGTTAATGGTAGATTTCAGAAGAAGGATAAACAGTGTATTAAATAATACTTTATTTAATATTTATAGCAACACTACTCCTGATGGCATAAAATGTACATTATTAGAAGAATGAATAAATTGCAATGGTCACACAAAAGAATATTATACAGCAGTGAAAATAAACTACAGCCACATGTAACAACATGGAATTTTTGTTGTTTTTAACAGTCTGAGTTTATTGGTGTTTGGGGTTTTTACATACACTTCTTAAATAATATTTAAATTTTAAAAGTATATTTAAGTTATGTAGGGTACATATCTTAATTAAATTTAATATACATATTTTTAAGATATTTACTATATTGCAGATTTATTCTCAATCTCTATGTATCATTAATATATTTAAGTAGGCAGCTTTGTGTTATCATACAGCTTCTTTCCAGTAAAATAATTTTGTTCACATATTGCCTATTTATTTTTTAGCATATTTTTATGAAGGTAAAATTTTATACAGTCATGTAACTATCACAAAATCAAGCTATAAAACAATTCCATCACACCCCAAAATCTCCCCAAACCCTTCTGTAGTCAGCTCCTCTTCCCGCCCTCAGCCTCTGGTAAACACTGATGTGTTTTCCATCCCTACAGTTTTGCCCTTTTCAGAATTTCATATAAATGAAGTCATACAGTATTTAGACTTTTGAACCTGGCTTCTTTCATTTAGCATAATGCATTTGAAATTCATTCCTGTTGTTAAATGCCTCCTTCATTCCTTTTCATTGTTAAGTGTGGTTTTATTGTATGGGTGATGTACCAGTTTATCTATTCAGAAGTTTAAGGATATTTAGGATATATATCAGTGTTCTCCAGAGAAACTGATACAGTAGGATCAATATACATGTGTGTGTGTGTGTGTGTATACATATATATGTACATATATACATGCATAGCATATGTTTATGTCTATATGTACACAAAGACACATGCATATATACATTTATATCTATATCATCAATATCTATCTATCTATCTATCTATCTATCTATCTATCTGTCTAAGACAAAGAATTTATTTTAAGGAATTGGCTCATGTGATTGTGGGGACTAGTAAATCCAAAACCTGTAAGGTAGGCCAGCAAGCTGGAGACACAGGCAGGACTTCTATGTTACATTTTCAAGGCAGAATTCCTTCTTCTCCAGGAAACCTCAGCATTTACTCTTAAGATCTTCAACTGATTTGATGAGGCCCACCCACATTATTGAAGGTAATCTCCATTACTTACAGTCAACTGATTGTAAATGTTAATCACATCTACAAAGTATCCCCACAGCAACATCTGGACTAGAGTTTAACCAAATGACACACATGTTTAACACAAATGGCACCACAGTCTAGCCAAGTTGGCATGTAAAATTAACCATCACAAGATACTTCCAGCTTTTGGTGAATATGAATAAAGCTGCTATAAACATTCCTGAATGGGTTTTGTGCGGGTATTTAACTTTTCACTTTGGCTAATAACTTAGAGTAGGATAGCTGGATCATATAGTAATCTTTATGTTTAATTTTATAAGCAACTGCCAGTCTGTTTTCCAAAGTGGTTAAGGTGATGAGGAATTAAGGTAGTCTCTTAACTGATGATTGTGTCCAGGTTAGGGTCCTGATGTAGGAAACCGTGAGGTAAGGGAGTTGAAGGACCACAGGAAGGAGCATGTTAAGTCGGTCTCTCTGGAGGATGTAACAGATCCTGGACCCCAACTGTAACAGACCACAGACCTGAGGATGTTTTACTTTTCATCAGATCAGAGTTTCGTGATTTTTTGAAATCATTTCTAAATGACTTGACACTTAGTGGTGGCTGAGATTGCTGTGGGAGGGGTTTCATCTTCTTTTTTTTTAATGCATTAGAAAGTTGAGATTTCTTTTATTAGGAAATGAGGTAAAAACATTTAGAGAAGAAACCAGTTGGTGGCTTAGGAACATTTTAGGAAGATCTCATACTTTGAATGGCTTCTCATGAAAATGATATCCAACTTCACAGAGCTGATGTGAGCCTGCTGTTGGATTTACAAATCCGGGTCTGTAATCTGGGCTGGGTTTTCAACATGTCCATGTTCCTCATTAATCTAATTTCAAATTTAGATTGGCCTTTTACCATATATGTTTTGGTTGCTTGTTTTATGAAAGGTAGGGACTTTCATAATCTACAGGGCACGCTCAGGTCTGAAGCCCAGTTTTGGGGAGGGGAGGGTTCGTTTTTCCACTGATGCAGCCATACTGATGCTTCTTTTTTTAAAGATTAATTCTAGTTTTATACGCGCACACACACACACACATATACATAAAGAAACAGATAGATCTATAGGGCCTGTTGAGAAAATGAGAAATTCCCTCCTGGAAACTCTCCCATTTCTTGTTTCCAAAATCATCCATTTTTAACTCAATTGAATTTTTAGTATTTATCTCCCTAACTTTAAATAGCTTAACTATATTGCCATTTCCTGGTTCCTCAATTCTAGGTATTAATTATTGACTTCTCACTGTAAAAGCTAAGAATGTACCTCTCTTTCACCTCTCATCTATCAAACAAACTCATATTTTCTGTCCTCCCAACCTCCAGTATGTGCCATATTATAATTTTGGTTAAATCAGCATTCAGTGTTTTTTATTATTATCACTATGTAAGTACTTTGCACAACTGAGCCAAACAATACAATGTAATTACTTCTCCTTTCCTATACAACTTTCTTTTTAAGGAGTTGGTAAATGTCTTATTTCCTGTTCATTCAGTTTTCCATGTACTTATCACTGACACATCACCCAATTCTCCCTCAGTTGTTTGCTCTCCTTTCAATAAGATCAAAAAAATTAAGTATTCACTACATTTCATCTTCTTAAAGAAATCTCTCACAGACTTTTTAAAAGATTGTGATAACATGTACACAACATAATATTTACCACCTTAGCCATTTTTAAGTGTACAGTCCAGTAGCACTAAGGGCACTCACACTGTTGTGCAACCATCAGCACCATCCATCACTGGAACTTTTTCATCATCCTAAAGTGGAACTCTGTGCCCACCATATACTGACTCCCCATCTCTCTCCCACTACAGCCAGCCCCCAGGTACCACCCTTCTACGTTCTTTGTCTCTGAATTTGACTATTCTAGGTACCTCATATAAGTGGAACCATACAATACTTGTCCTTTTTGAGTGGCTTATTCCACTTAGCATGATGTCTTCAAGGTTCATCCACGTTGTAGCATGGGTCAGAATTTCCTTCCTTTTTAAAGCTGAATAATATTCCATTGCATCTGTATACCACACTTTGTTTATCCATTTCATCCATCAGTCGACACTTGGGTTGCCTCTACCCTTTGGCTACTGTGAATAATGCTGCTATGGACACAGGTATATGGCTTCTCTTTCAGATCCTGCTTTCTTTCAGTTCCTTGCAGTCAACATTCAAAAGAGGAATTGCTGGATTATATGGTAATTCTGTTTTTAATTTTGAGGAACTGCCATACTGTCTTCCATGGTGGCTACACCATTTTACATTCCCATCAACACTGCACAAGGGTTCCAATTTCTCCACATCCTCACCAACACTTGCTACTTTTTGGCTTTGTTTTTTGTTTGTTTTTACATTTCTGATATTAGCCATCCTAATAGGTTTTGAGTAGTAGCCTTTCCTTTTGATTGTTCCGTATTATTATTATTATTTTTTGGTAGTTCCTCATCCTCTGATTTCTTTTGTTGTGTTAGCATCCCCTCATATTCTCCGCCCTCCTATCTTCCACACTCTTCCCAGGCGATACTTTCTCTCACACTAAGACTTCAGTTACACCTTCACATTTATTACTCCCAAAGCCAATCTGGGTCCCTACATGAGTTCTAGACTTCTCTATCCATTTGAACACTGGGTAGCTTTAAATACGTGGGCAATCTGCAAGGGCACGAAACCAAACTAACTTTCCCTAAAACCTGCTCTTCTTCCTGTATTTCCTGACTCAGTGAAAGAACCCGCAATCTGGGCAGACAGCCAAGCCATTAACATGGGAGTTAAACTCAGTTCTTCCTTGCTCCCATCTTTCTGCCTCCCTGTGATCTTGTACCCAAAGCTTTGTCTTTGTTCATTGCTACTGCCTGAATCCACTCAGTCTGTAACTCTTATTGGACTACTGAAATTATGTCCCAGAAGCTGTCTGAGTCTGAAACCTGTCATCCCTACAATGCTCACAACTGCTGGGGTTACCCTGCTACACGTGGACAAATATGAAATTGGATCCCTACTCACATTTGTGTAAAATTTAACTCCAGGTAGATTAATGACTTAAATTTCAAATAGTGAATTTTAAACCTTTTAGTAGTCTCTATGGATGAGTATCTTTTAGAGTCTATAATTTAGACCTTGAGGTAGGGAAATAGTAAATAAGACACACACACTTTAAAATTTGGCCACTTTAAAATTAAGCACTTTTGTTCATTGAAGGCATTTAAAGAGACAGACAAGTTACAAACTGGGAGAAGATATTTGCAATATACATAGCCGAGAAAAAATTAGCATTAAGAATTCTTAAAATAAATGAGAACACATATAACCCAATAGAAAAATAGGCAAAAGATATCAACAGGCATTTTTCAGAAGAGGAAACACACATGGCTAATACAATACAAAGAGATGCTCCATCTTACTGATTAGGTAAATGCAAATTAAGACCACACTGAACTGACACTTTGATTGATAAAAATGTAAAAAGTCTCACAAAAGCAAATGTTGAAGATGTGGATCCACTCATAAGCCCTCCTACGTAGTGCCAATGAGCATGCAAATCTACGTATCTGCTTAAAAAAAAAGTTTGACATTATCTTCTAAAGCTGAATACTCATATACCTGTGTCTCAACAATTCTACTTTTAGGTATAAACTCGAATAGACCAAGGAAAACTCTTGCACATCTAGAACAGATGTGTACAAGAATGTTCACAGCAGCACTGCTCACCATAGTAAAAACCTGGAAGCAACTCAAATGTCCATTAATGAGAAATCACAAAGCGTTGTTATGTTCACACAGTGGAATATCACACAATAGTGAAAATGAGTGAACTAAATACATAAAATATGGCTGAATCTTGCACTTCTTACACTGGGTGAAAAAATTCCAACAGGATACAAAGGCATATTTTTTCCCTTTGTAACATTTTATTTTTAGAGCAGTTTCAGGTTTATAGAAAAATTATGCAGCATGTACAAAGTTCAGATACATCCTCTCCCTACCTGTGTATATAGTTTTCCCTGTAATTACTATCCTGCATTTATGTGGTACATTTGTTGCAAACGATGGACCAATGTTGATACATTATTATTAACTAAAGTTCGTAATTCACATTAGGATTTCCTCTTTGTGTTATACATTCAATGGGATCCACCATTAGAGTACCACACAGAAGAGTTTCACCACTGTAAAAATGCTCTGTGCTCCACCCATTCATCGCCACCTCCAGCAACCATTCACCTTTTAACCGTCTCCATAGTTTTTGCCTTTCCTGGTGTGTCATACAGTTGCAATCATACAGTATGTAGCCTCTTCAGACTGGCTTCTTTCACTTAGCAATATGCATTTAAGATTCCTCCATATCTTTTTTGTGGCTTGACAGCTCATTTTCTTCTGCCACTGAATACTATTCCATTGTCTGGATGTACTACAGTTTGTCCATTCATTTATTGAAAGATATCTTGGTTGCTTCCAATTTTTGATAATTATGAATCTACCTGCTGTAAACATTCATGTGCAAGTTTTTGTGTGGACATAAATTTTCAACTCATTTGAGGTACCTAGAAGCTATATGATTAGCTTTGTAAATTGCCAAATTGTCTTCCAAAGTAGTTGTGCCATTTTGCACTCCCACCAGTAGTGAACCTGTAGTTTTACATCCTCACCAGCATTTGGTGGTATCAGTGTTTTGGATTTTAGCCATTCTAATAGCTAAGTAGTGGGGATGTTCTTTTCATTAGACTAAATGCAAATCAAAAATACGTGTATATACACACACTTTTTGGAAATATGTATAGGTATGAGTAAGAGTAGATGTGTATTTGGAATAAAAACTTTGTAAAAAAGGAAAACAAGAAATGGTAAATTCAGGATTCAGGATGATGATTAACCCAGGTGAGGGAGGCAGGGGGATGAGTAAGCCTGTGTGTGAGGCAAACCAAAGAGTTAGACGTAAATTGCTGTCCTAGTAACTTTTTTAGGTTTGGAGGGCTCACAGCTATTGCTACATTTTTGAAAGTAACTAAACTAATAAAGGTGGGTGTGATAGGCTGAATAATGGCCCACCAAAGATGTCTATGTCTTAATCCCCAGAATCAGTGAATATGTTATGTTATAGTAAAAAGGATTTTGCTGATGTGATTAAGGGTCTTGAAATGAGATTATCCTGGCCCAATGTAATCAGAAAGGGTCCTTGTAACTCAAAGAGGGTGGAAGGAAGATCAGTCAGAAAGAAATGTAAGGACAGTGGCAGACAGAGGTCAGAGAGGAAAGAAGATGCCATGCTGCTGTTTTTGAAGATGAAAGGGCCAAAAGCTAAGGAATGCAGGCAGCTTCTAGAAGCTGGAAAAGGCAGGAAACCCAATCTCCCCTAGACTTCAGAAGGAACCAGCCATGCCAACACCTTTGCTTTAGTTCAGTGAAACTTATTTTGGACTTCTGACCTCCAGAACTGTAAGTTAATACATTCCTGTTGTTTTAAGCCACTAAGTTTGTCACAGCAACAACAGGAATTAATACAGGGGGCCAGGCATGGATCCGTGATGAACCGGATTATGATAAATACAGTTCTATACCCAGGTCCAGTTAAAGGGGGGAAAAAAAAAGCCCTCACTGACTGGAAGATAAAGCCCAAGCTCCTCGGCCTGGTATCAGTCCTTAACAATGTGGTTCTATAAGGCTCCTGTCCACTCCTCTAACTTAGCTCTCAAGACCCCTACTCCATGCCTTCCCCTACTCCTCCTTACTCCAAACCCATACATTTTAACCATGGATCCGTGCTCTTTTGCTGTTCCCAGTGACTCATGGGGCTCAACTTCCTCGTCATGGCCTCTACTAAGCCTTCCTGGTCGAAATCCGACCACCACCCCCACCCCCCTCCAGTTATTGCCCTCACAACACTTTTGCTGCATTCCCCTTACAGGATTAAGATTCAGGGGCGGTGTTTGTAGAACCAATTCGCAAGGTACTGGTTAACTGGGACCCATAAGCCCCGGCAACAGGCTGAAAAATCTTTTCTCACCCTCAGCCTTCACTGAGCTACAAAAGCAGGTACAAACTCAATCAAGTTCTCCTAAAGGTGCTTAGAGGGGGCGGTTAAAGCGCACCGTGAACTCTTGCGGGTGAAAAAACAAATTCTACAAGGTCTTAAGGAGCCAGTTTGAACATGGTTTCCCATATGTCCGAGCAAGACTTCATTCTCCGTCTCTACGATGGAAGTCTATAAACACAACCTTAAGTCTCTACACGTCTCTCTTCCCGAAATATTTTTCATTCTAGTAACTAAATAATAGTGTAGGAGGGCATCATCACCTCCCTTACACTGACTGGTAAAGGGCTGCTCTTCTAATCCCCTTATCCGATGAGACAACGGATGGGGAAACCTTTGAAACTTGTAAAGCAATCTACAAGCAGCCTACCTAGGATAGAATACCTATCTGCGGGAAAACGTGCCCAAAGGACGCGGTCGGCCGTTGGAAAGCCGGAGGACCCCGGCGAGCGCATCTTCAGCTCAGCGCCAGCCCGAGGGCCGCCCCAGAACCTCCGCCTGTCGCGCGGGGCGGCGGTTGATGACCGTGGCCGGGCCGTTTTGTCTTATAGAGGACGGCCAGAAAGGCCTGCTGACTCGAACACCACGCGGAGCCAGAGCCCTGCCTTAGCCGCAGTTGAAGAAACCGCTCTCGGGCTGGACGGAGGCGGAGCAGCAGCTCAGGCTGAGCCAACCGAAGTGCTGTAAAAATGCCTGGAGCAATCCTAGGACAGCCCCCAGCGCGAGGCACTCTGGGACTTGTAGTCTACTTTCCCGACAGAGCTTTTTCCAACCTCGTTTCCCCGCCTTTTAACGTCGCGTTTATTCTCCCTCTCCCGTCCCAGCATGCCGACTTCCTGGTCGCTGCACGTCTCACGTACGACTACACTACCCAGAAGTCTCTTCTTCGCGTCCCTGCCTGGCGAGGGCGCCGGCCGTCTCCTTTGGACTACAATTCCCAGAAGTCCTCTGGGGGAAGTGCTTCCCTCTCTCATTTCCAGGACCACAATTCCCAGAGACTTCAGCTGCGCGGCGGTTCTCTTTTTACTCGATCTCTTCTTGAGCTGGCCAGGCTTCGCCAGCCAGCCGGCACACAGCGACGACGTGATCCGTCGTGACTGGTCACAGGGTTTCCTCAGCGGTCCGTTTTCCTCCCCACTCAGTTATTCCCTTTTCAGGCCGTCGCGGCTGGCCTGAGCGGTGACCTGGCGGGCCGCGCCTGCGCTCTGCCCCGTTTCCTGCCTGGCTGGTGGCGGCGGCCATTTTGTTCATCCTCCTCCTCCTCCTCCTGCTCCTCCCGGTTGGAGCGCAGTGTCCGGAGCGGGCTGGGGGGAGAGAGCCCGCGAGCAGGGTTCGGTGCCTTTTCCTCTGTCCCCAGCCGGTGCCCGGAGCCCCCCTCCCCTTCCTCCCCACCCCCTCCCCTCCCCAGCCCTGCCCTCCCCCTTGTCCCGGGATCGCTCCGTCGCACCCACCATGATGGAAGACGACGGGCAGCCCCGGACTCTGTGAGTACCGAGACGGGGGGGTGCCAGGCGCCGAGAGGCCCGGGCATCGCGGGACGCTGTGGGAGGGAGCAGGAGAGCGAGGTCGAAGCCGGGGCTCTTGTCGGTTCCCTGGTCTGGGTGGCACGGACGCGAAGTGCATTCCTCATCTGTCCCTTTTTCCTTGGGAAGGAAGCCCTCCCTTCCCCCAAACACAGTCACTTCCTGGGGTCCGGGGCTTGTTTCGACCTTTTTCTCTCGCTCCCTTGTTTGCACCCCCTTGCTAAGCCGCGTTTCCCCACGGCAGAGGCTGTCAGGCCTTGGAGAGCTCCTCCTCCCCCTCTGCTTTTGGGGCCCTGGGCTGGGCCGGGAGCTGGCGGTCCCCATAGGGGCTGGGCCTGGTGGGGGTGGGACTGGGGGTGGGACCGCAGTCACATCCCTTGCGGGCCGCGAGAAATTAGCACTCACGCCCTCCACGTCCCCAGCTCCAGTCTCTCCCGGCTCTTCCAAGATAAGCTCTCCCAGGAAGCCGGACACTCTCCGCCACTCAAGCCCCTACTCTCTCTGTCCCACGTGCCCCCGCCCACGCTGTCAGAAAACACTCGCCTAGCGCCCGCTACTTTTGAAGTGCAAAAGGGATGCCTCTTGCGGCGGGAGCATCTTTCCCTTCTTGGATGACGAAGTTTGGTTTGAGCGCTATCTACGCTAAACTGACAACTAGTTGTTTAAGTGCTTTTGCTCTGTTAGTGTTATCTCCTCCTATTCTGTTTGTGCGTCAAGACCTTCAGAGTTGGATAAAATGATGTTTTTATCAGCTATTCGATGTACATCTTTTGAGCGCTTTTTCTTCCATCTTGCTGTATTGCTCTTTACCCTGAAGCCCAATGTAATGAATGAATTTCGTCTTCCAGCTGCTTATTCGAGTTTCCTTCCTTTCCTAATGAAGAGTGATGATTCAGCATTTGCATTCCTTTCCAAATAGTGTAGCACTCCTTTTTTTTTCCTCCTGATTTTTTTAAGTGTGAGTAATTTTAATTAAATGTTTAAGTTGGGCACCTTGCATTTTCCTAGCCTCTTGAAGCTCAGCACACCTGCCTCGAGTACAAGGAGGCAGTCAGATTGCTGCTTTGTTTTCTGTTGCCCCTGCCTGGTATTGATATGATCATAGTTCACTTGGCTCTGCAATCTGATGGGGAAATTACTTTTTGGGGAATAAATGAAAGTGAATGGGTACTCAGGAAGTTTGACTCGTTTCTCATCTCTTTACTCCTATCAAAGAAAGTTTGCTCTGTAAAGAAGATAGATACCTATGTTAAATATTGATACAAGTTTGGGTTTTTGTTTTCTTGGTGGGGCAGGGTTGCACTTTTTAATTCCTATTTCTCTAGTATCTCACTAGAGTATCTGCTATCCTGTTTTGAGTATTTGAGTCCAACTTAAGCACATCAACTGCTTGAATAAAAACCCTGCTTAGAAGTTTTGCAGTTATGCTTTGTGCAGTCTTCCATTTCTACTCTCTTTTCCAGAAAAGAGAGAACTGGGACAAACTTGAAATTTGTCCTCTAACATCTGTTGAAGCCAAGAATGGGTAGTTAGCAACCTGGTTTTTGATGGAAGAATTTGGGAAAGCTGGATTTAGAGCCTAGCTAGCATGTATTTTAAAAAGATAAAAGTTATATTGTATTTAAAAATCTGAAATATCATCATTGCATCATAGTAGCTACTGAATAATTGGTAAATTTTTATGGCACGTTTCTTATTATCTGTCTATTCCTTATGAAGAAGAATTCCTGGTTTTTGTTGTGCTATTTCATTATCTTTAATTCATATAACTATCTTTGCATCTGCCTTGTCTTCATCTCCATCAGACCTTGGACCATAAACTAATAAGCTAACTTCTTTGCCACTTATTTTTTTATCTCTACCTTCTCTAGTCTCCTGTTCTTTGAGACTTAAGTTGTCTATGTTTGCAGTTGTCTAAAAATGTGACGTGTGTGCATATAAATAAAGAAACATCTTGAGCTTCATTGTACCTGTATGTCAGTCCATGTTTACTGTTCTGTCTTCCTTTTTCCTCCTCCTGCTCTTCTCCATGGGAAGGGTTTTTTTTTAGACAAGGACTGCTGCATCTTCCTAGGTCTTACCCCTGCAGCACTTAGGTCACTGCCTGGAACGTAAGAGGTACTCAAATATTTTACAATGATTATAAATTCTTTTCATTAAATTAGCATTAAGTCTGTTTTTTAAAAAGTCCTGTATGATTTAAATTATAGGCAGATATGACTGTCATATGTGGTGCAGTCTGTTGATATTTATATATTTTTTTAAACCTTCAAGTGTAAAATTTTGACATAAAAGCAAATGTTTCACAATTGGGTTTTGTCAGACTTTAATAAAAATAATGCATAATTTAAAAATTCATTTTATGAGTTTTTTCTCAAAGGGTTCTTTTAGATACAAGTAACATGATGAAAACTTTGAAGGTGACTTTAGAGGTTGATATCTAGGGTTTTTGTTTATTTATGGAGATACTTTTATTTTACATTGTGATCTGTGGATTAGGCTTTTAAGTGACTAGTATGTTTTAAAAGAATGTACTCTTAACAAAGCTTATTTTGAACTGTTCCCTTAAAATGCCTGTGTGTTACTAGTGAGGTTTTTTTCCTGCAGACACACACAAGCTAAGACATATGGTTCTATCATCAGAAAACAATATGGTGTTTATAGCCTAGGTAGGTCTTTAAATATTCATTACCTACAGTATTACTAATTTATTTGATGGTATTTAAGTAGTATAGATTTGCTTTGATGTTGAGCCTTAAGTTTGTCCTATAGTTGCTTTGAAGTTCTGTTTTCTGATGTTTTTTGTTCTCGTTTGACATTTTGCTGTGGGGGGGGTGGTAATATATATTAAGTAACTTGAGATCTAAAAAAAACCAAATGAGATCATGGTGTGTAACGCTGGTGTCACTGGTGGACTACCTGCCACCACTACCTTGTAGGACCCACGTTACAGATTTGTGTGGCAGGTAGCTTTGACTGCAGTGATTTGGTCCATGGTATACCTGAACCTGAGCCTGCTAAACAGCATTAACCTGTAATGGTGTCCTGTGGTAATTTAATTTATTTCCTTCATCTGTTCAGTGCACCGAAATGAGGAATTGTGGATCTGGGATTATACCATGTTATGCAGTGCTGTCTTTAAGGCTGTTTTCTTCCTGATAGGTACTCAGTCAAAAGGAGAAAATAAACCATGGATTTTGAGTATAATCTGAATATCTAAGGACAGTAGCAGAAGTAAATACTATTAAATCCCGTTATAAAATTGATTAGCTATACCATGGATTTAACTGTGTAGTGGCTGTAATTAAAGCCCCTCATTCAGCTTAATCATAGTCTCTATTTCTTTAAAATGTATGTGCATGTGTGTTGATATTCCTTATATAGTCGGTTAGTTCACTTGTGCCTCCTGCACCTTTCATCCACCCTGCCTCCTTCCTAAAATGAAATACTGACAAATTGATCAGTTCATTGAAGGATATTGTTGCAAAATCTCCTCTTATATAGGAACTTGCAAGAACAAAAGCACAAATGTTACTTTTATAGATATTTAGCCATGGTATCTTGTGTAAAAGTGCTGGTAATTTCAGCCTTTATAGGGCGGATCTTTTCAGAGTGAGAGCATATTCAGTGCTGAAAAGTGTGATTAGTTTTTTGAAAGGCATGATGTTCTTAACTTAAAATTCTGCCCAGTTGGGCATAGGAAGTAGTTTGGCAATGTGAACTTTTGCCTACTGTGAAACTGCCAAGTTCTAGTCTCAAATTTAATTTTAACCCTAATGTTAGGGATAAAGGCATCATTTTCTGTTTTTAATGGTTTAGTTTCTATAGTTCCTGTTTTTAGAAGACAAAACAGACCTATGGTATGCTTCCCCCAACCCTCCTTGAGTTAAATATCGCTTTGGAATTCCCTAACTGTTTACTCTTTGAATTGACCTCAATACAAGAATTTGAGCCATTTGTCTTTTTCTGTTATTTTGTACATGTTCTTCAAGTAGAAATTATATATTTAAACCCTTGGAACTTTTAAAATACATTGACTACTTCATAACCAGAGCAGAAAGAAAGTGAAGTGTAGAAACTACATATGCTTTAGAAAGAAAAAAGATAATATTTCAGTGTACTACCAAGAAATGGTGTTTTTACCAGGTGGAGCATTGAACATTTGTCTTAAATATTTTTGTTAGCATTTATTTTGGGATGGATAATTTTATTATAATGTAAAGGTACTTAAGCTGTATATGCTACAATATT
Source organism: Camelus ferus (assembly GCF_009834535.1). Taxonomy (NCBI): domain Eukaryota; kingdom Metazoa; phylum Chordata; class Mammalia; order Artiodactyla; family Camelidae; genus Camelus; species Camelus ferus. The sequence goes on from NC_045706.1 coordinate 10,907,908, forward strand.
TTTAAAGCTATAAAATGTTTCTGTGTTAAGTATTATGATGAATGAAGGCAAATGTAGATGGAAGAATTACAGAACTATGAGTAAAGGAAAAAGGAGTCTGAGATTTGGGTAAAATTGAGGTGAAGTTATATAGTGAATTATATAATTTTTATCCTGGTAAATGAAGATATTCTACATGTTGTTATGAAAGGCTATTTTTATATTAGTTTTTGAAACTTTCTGCTTTACTACTGAACTTTTAGTGGAGATATTTGAAAAAAGGAAACCTTAAAACTGGACTTTTTCTCTAAGTATATCATGACATTCTAAACTTAGATTAACATTTTACTTTGTTATCAGTGCTTGAAATTTAAATTAATGTATCTGACTGTGCTTATAGAAATTCTTCAAAATCTGTAATTGATTGGAAATAGGTTGACTTGGAATAAAAATCCTATGAAACAGTAACAGCTTTAATTGTGACCATTAGGTATGGAAGGAAGGTAATTAATGCCCAGGCAGTTTTTCCTGAAAAAAACAAAAAAACAAAAAACAATGCTGAAACAGTTACATAAATTTAAAATTATTTAAATCATTTAAAATGTGTTACATTAAAGTGATGATTCTATTTTAACTTAGTTACTGGTTAGCTTTGATGTGTGAAAATCAGAAAATCAGTTTTATCCACCCCTATTGTCTTAGAAATGAATTAACTAACAGTTTAGGTTAGATGAGTATTAACACTTAAGGTCACTGTTCATTTTCTTTATAGACAGGCCTACCTCGTATACAAAAAGAAATTCCAATGATTCAGGCTCACAAACCACTATGAGTTAAAAAAAAAAAAAAAAGAAGAAGGCAATTTCCTGGCTAGCTCATAAGCCTATAACCTTTCACTACTGCTGGAAAAAGTATGTCACTGCATGGGTCTGCTCTACTTTAAATATAACATACTTAGTGGCATAGTGGACCTAAACCAGTTAGTCACTGGTTTAGTCTTCCATTTAAGAGACATCGGACTTATGTTTTAGTTTTAGAGCATATTAAAGTTATTGGCACCCATTGCAATGAAATTCTTAGCTGAACAAGAAAATTGCTATTCATTCTTAATCAGGTTTTTCTTTTTTTTTGACATCTAACTTTACTTTTCGCAGTCTATTTTTCCCATTCAGAGTGTCCTATCTTAAACTATGACAACCATAGGTGCGAGGCTTATTTGGTCTCAGTACACTGTTTCCAGATGTTGCATATTATAGTTAGGAAAGTAAAACTTATGTTCTTTTACTTTCCGGAAGAAACTATGTTAAATTTTGCACGTATTATTGGTTTATGAGTATCATAACAGATGTGAGTTTTAGGAATTACATGCTGAGTACCAGAAAGACTCAAAAGCTCGGAAATTTGTTAAGCTAAGTTAAGATAGGTCCATGGTGCAAAAGAAACCAAGGTGATAATCTCTGGGCGGTGGTGGTCTTTTCTTTTAAACTTACCTGTATTTTAAATTTCTTATATAAAATACATATATTCAATTTGTAATTTCTTAAAAAAAAATCCTGAATCTTTGGATATGTTATAGTCAAAAGTATACCTAGATTTGTCTTAAATTTTCTCTGCATTTCTGAAGAAATCTTTATATTTGCTTTGTTATCTACATAAAGATTTTTGTTGATTCTGATGCATTTTAGACTAGGAACATTTATTATTTTACCCTGCTCTCCTAAAACAAAACAATGAAGACATACTGTCAGTAACAGTCTTATTGGCAAGACAGAACAAAACCCTTCAATCTCTTGTGTGTTCTGCTGTAGCTTTAATTCTATTCTTTGTTCATGTAATTGCTTTGGTTGTGGGTCTAAGATAAACTCACCTTATGTCTGATATCCCTCTATGATCAGGTGTTTTAATGAATTAATATTTATGGTATTATGTGTGTGTTATACATTATTTTGAATTGTTTCATATCTAGGAATTGTGGTTATCTTGGGACTGGTTTAAATTTTTATTATTTTCATTCTGACAAATAATATGAGAAACAATATATAGGATACAGAATACTATGCTTTTGGGGTATACAAGGTCACATTGATTTGCTCTTTATATACTTAAAGTCTTTCGAAGTATACTTTAGTGGCCTAAGAACAATTATTGCTTTCCTAAATGAAAGTTAATCTTACACTCAAAGGATCAGGCTTAATTGGAAAAATTTTATTGAAGACGGAGGAAGTTAAAATGAACTAAAAGGTAATGAGTAAATGATAACACTTTAGAGCCAGAGATGAAGGAAAATTGCTGATAATGTATTTTTTTCTTCCTGTACAGTTACGTAGGTAACCTCTCCAGAGATGTGACAGAAGTCCTTATTCTTCAGTTATTCAGTCAGATTGGACCCTGTAAAAGCTGTAAAATGATAACAGAGGTAAGATCTTCCCGGTTCCATGTGCTGACAGTTAGCATGATGTTGAACATTTTGAAATACGTGAGTTGGTTAGTATCTTCTCAAGCCTCAGGTTACTAGATGGAGAGATTCATGTTTGTTGTGTTGACTGACTTGATTTGGCTGACAAACTAGGTTTAGAATGGTATTTATTTTGAGAGGACAAAGTTTCTGTGCTGTTATTCTCAAATGGTCCTTCTTCATGATGTAGTTATCTTTGAGTGATTCTGCTTATAGAAAGTTGTTAGAGCTTATCTCAGAATGTTGAAAAACTAGATGGTATTTCATACATTTCCAGTAAGAATGTTACATTTGAAGTTCAGGAGTTGGTGTATGTAGAACATTAGGTTACTATGTACATAGTGCCACACATAGTGCTTCTTGATAACTTTTAGTCAATACTGACTGAACAGCTTTATGTAGATAGAAATTTAAATTGTTAGGATAACTTTGTTTTCCTTTTTTTTTTTTTTTTCTTACTTTTTTATACTTTCCTGGTTAAGACTCTGTAGCTGTGCCCAGTGACTCATGTTTTGATTTGTTCTCTTCCTTTTTGTTTATTAACACTTTTTTTTGGACTGTTTACTGAATACCAGATACCACGGTAAGTGCTAGGAAAACAGTGGTGAATAAGACAGTTCCTGTCCCCGTAGAATTTTATAGTCTAATGAGGGAGACAGAGGCATTAACGGGCACTAATTGTAGAGGATAGTAAATGCCATGGAAGGAGCATATAGGGCCATGCAGTCTTAGTCAGGGGAAGCTTCATGGGGATTCATGAAACTGAATCCTGGTCTGAAACTGAAAAGGAGAGTATGGAAACTGGCTGGGCAGGAATTTGAGGAAGAAGGGATTCCAGAGAAGAATGTTGATCCAGCCAGGTAGATAGAGAGTGGGAGTACTTGTGAGATAAAGAGAGGGAAAGATAGAAATCATAATATGGTTGGAGTTTCAAGTGGAATTAGTCTTAAGTGATGCCAGGAGTTGAGGCAGGAGTGTTCAGCAGGGACCAGAAACTCTGTGCTGAGGAATTTCTGTTATCTTCTGAGACAGAGGGGAACAGTTAAAAACCTATAAAGCAAATTGGCCTTTTGATCTTTTTTTCTAACTAATAATAATCATTATTCTGTTCTGGTATATTATCTCTTCTTTCCTTCCTGTCTTTGATTATTTATTCATTCATTCTTTCATTAATCAGAAACTTACTTTGTATTAGGCACTATTCAAAGCACTGGGGATATAATGCAGAGCTAGACCAGTGAGGTTCCCATGAGCTCACATACTAGTGAGAGTATTGTTAATAAACAAGTAAACTAGATAATTCTGGGTAGGGATAAGAGCTATGAAGAGAATAAAATGGTTCTGTGATGGTGATTTGAATATTGGTACCATATAGGCTTGGTGAGAGAAGATGTCTTGCTTCAATTGGCATCTATTTTCTGAATGTAATAATAAAGGTTTTAAGGAGACGGAAACTGAAGTTTCAGTCATTCGTACTAAGTTACCTAATTAAATGTTGGGGTTTTTGCTGTCGTCTGTGATCCAGAAATCTCTAATCAGCAGGCATCTGACTCAACTAAATTTTGAAAGATCAAGTGATTCTTTCTTAGACTATGGATGTTTGGTATGGGGCCAGTGTGATAATGAGTACTGTCAAAAATCACCTCTTCGAGCTGAGACAGGAATAACAAGATGGTGCCATCTACATTAAGAGCTGGAGACAGAGGGAACACAAGGTCACAGGCCTTAAGTTGGTAATGAGCTTGATGTGTTTGTGGATTCAAAAACCAGAATGGCTGGATTCTGGTAAATGGTGGGAAATGAGTATAACGAGGTAGGCAGGCAGGCAGGGTTCCGAATCACATAAAGCAGTAAGGGCCGTGACAGTGTGTTTGGATTTTACTCTGATTGCAGCTGGGGTTTTAAGCCGGGTAATGAGGTAATCTTATTTGCATCTTTAAGATTACTCTACGTGGAAAATGACTTGTGTGGAGAATGGATTGTAGGGGGCAAGAGTGGAAGGAGAGGGAAACCAGGTGGGTTAATTTCACTAGTTTAGGTAAGAGATGATGTGGGAGGCTTGTTCTTTAGAGTGGTGGGCATAGAAATAGAGGTAGATAAATTTGGGATGTATTTTGGAGGTAGAATCAATAGAACTGGATTGGCTGTGGGATGTAGGGAAAGGAGGACATCAAGAAAGCCCGCTTAGACTCTTGTCTGCAGTTGTGTGGGTGGTAATGCTGTTTATTTGCTAAAATGGGCATAACTGAATGAGGCACAGGATGGGAAGGAGGAGTGGTGGGAATCAAGTTCTGTTCTGGCAATGTTAAATTTAAGATGTGCATTAGACATATAAATGGACATCGTATGTAGGTAGTTGGATAAACTGTTTTGGAACTCTAGAGAGACCGGTATTGATGATACAAACTTGCAGTGATATTTGAAGCCATGGACTGGGTAAGATCTAGTTCCTAGCTCTAGAGAGAATGCTGATAGAGAAGAGAAGAGGAGCCTAGGTTCCAGCCCTGGAGCATCTCAACACTTAAGTGACATTCATAGTTTGAGTTAAGGAGGAAAAAGGAGCTTCTGAAAGATCCTCCAGTGAGGAAACAGGAAAACCAGGAAATTATGGTGGGATCTACAGGAGATGATTTAGACCAGAAGGAGAGTTGTCAACTGTTTTGAATTCTGCTTGAAAGTCAAGATGAGGACAGAAAAGTGATCACAGAGGTGGCAGAGAATCATTGGTGAGCTCAACACAGTTTCCTTGGCCTGGTTGGGTTGGGAGCTGACTGGAGTTGGTTTAGGAGAGAATGGGATCTGGCCTACTACTAGTTAGATAAATTTGAAGTGAGAAAGTGGAGTCACTAGAAAATTTTTGAGAAACTTTTGATAAATTTATTTTAATGGTATTTTTTTTAAAAAACCCATGTGCACAATCAGCCACTTGAGTAGAGGGGTTTGAAATGAACTTTCCTAATTTATCTGTATTCTATAACCCTACATTTGAATTTGTAAATAGTTGTAAAATCTCTTATTTCTCTGTCTTGATATTTATCTCATCCAACAAAAATTAGTGTCAGCACCAAGAACATAGTTGAGTGTCCTTGGTGGTGGTGTGAATGGGAGGCTTTCAAAGGGTGTGAACTCTACTAGACTGTTACATTCCTTTCCTAAATTTCATTTTAGTATATGAGCAGTCCCTTTTCCCCCTTAATTTTATTATTTTTTACTTTAACTATTGTTTATCTTAGATTCTAGCTTTCCTTCTGTACTATAATAAATGTATATTATCAATTCTAAGGCAAATGTTAAACATTGTTAACATCTGACAGTTGGGATATGACAAAAATCAATGGTGTCTTAGATGAAATGCAGTGTCATGTGAGAGAGAGAGAGAGAGTGTGTGTGTGTATACGTACGTACGTACATCGAATGGGATCTGGCCTACTGTTAGATAAATTTGAAGTCAGTAAGGATGAACAGACTCATTTACAAAAGCCTGTTGGTATCAGTTCTACCATTGGACTCCTGTATGTTTTGCTCCAGTACCAGTGTTTTCCTTAGAGATCATCAGGGCAGAAGTAAGAGTAGAAGGAAAAATTGATTAGCACAGTTTTAGCTTATTATTTACCTTTAAATCCTTTTTTCAGTGAATGTTACTGGTAAATGTTAACTCTTACGAGAGGAATTTGAGTGCATATTTTTATTTGGCGTCTTTTCCCCTACTTCCTTTCTCTGCCTCATAAGAACAGTGTTCATGTGGCTACAACAATCTAATTTGGTATGAGAGCCCATAGTTTTCTTGTCATTATTAATGATTACACTTCTTTTCCCTCAAGGAATTGCCTTCTGGTTGCTTCACCACTATTGTTTTAGACGTCTTATTTTGAATTTTTCTTCTAAAACTTTCCTGGAATGAAAAACAGTGGTTGTTGAAAAGAGCTTTATTTTATCTGGTATTTTTAATCCCTTGTGAGTGCAACTGGAATTCTACATTTTAAATTTTTTTTTAGGATATTTTACATTGAATATATAAATATCTATTTGCCAACTACTGTTAAGTATAGTATAGTAGAATATATTTAGTAAAGACTTCTTATATTGGTGTTTTTGTGATATAAAATTGTAGCTTTGTCTTGGAATATTTTATTCAGACACATTTTCAGAAATTTTTTTCTTGGTCACTACTATATTTTTCTAATCTTTGGAAGACCAGATTCAAAGTGTATAGAACCTCCAGTGCTTTTAAAGATTTTAAAAGATAGGGAATTCATTTCAATAGCTGGTTTATAAATCTGAAAATTTTCTGTTTTCATTCTCATTCCTTCCTTATCCAGAAAAGAAATACATAATCTCATCTCATCACATACAGTACTAATCCTAGTTTCGATCAGGAGTGTAAAGTTGGTTCATTTCTGTATTTTTTTTATAGTCATGGGATACAGTTAATGAAGGATTATGATGCATAAGTAGAATTCATCCCTTTGAAAATAATGTTGGGAGAGAAGAGCAGTGGTAAGGAGTGGTCTTTATCTCAATTCTGAACTTCAGGTTTTGTTTGGTCTAATATAAACTTCTGTTTTATATTTAGCATACTGCACTAGAAATCAGTATTTTGATTTAATACTGATAGTCATGATTCTGTACTGCTTTATAGTTCTGTTTGAATACAGCAGCATTCTGAGGTGCAAAGTCAGGTGTAGGTGTAAATCTTATTTTTAAAGTGTTAGGCTTTCATAAGCTTATGCAGTCTGACCGTGTACATTCCTAGCTATCAGTAATGTTTTTTCCTGGATTTTCTTCTCAGCAACCCGATAGCAGAAGGGTCAACTCTTCTGTTGGATTTTCTGTTTTGCAGCATACAAGCAATGACCCATATTGCTTTGTGGAATTTTATGAACACAGAGATGCAGCTGCTGCATTAGCTGCTATGAATGGGAGAAAAATTTTGGGAAAGGTAAGATTAAGAATGATGGCACCTTATGAGTGTATATATTTGCATGTCAAATTAGTTTGCATTCTTTCCTAGCAAGTTTTTTTTTTTTTTTAACTCAGCTCTGCCAAGTGATGGTTTTGCTTTTATTCAGCCTAATGCCTTTACCAAAATAATCCTGCTTGATAAGTAATTTAATAAGTGGTAAGTGTTATGATTCATAATGACATGCCTAATAATTGTATTAAATATAATCTTTATTTTTAGGAGGTCAAAGTAAACTGGGCAACAACACCAAGTAGCCAGAAAAAAGATACTTCCAGTAAGTACTCCTGCTGCATTTTACTGTGGAAGAGTTCTGAAATTATCCTGGCAGCATTACCAGCTGAAATAGGGTTTTTTCTTCCCTTAGTGTTGCCTAAGAAAGGTTTAGTAACTGACTTAAGTATTTGATTACCAAATGCTTTGATTTCAGATCACTTCCATGTTTTTGTTGGAGATTTGAGTCCAGAAATTACAACAGAAGATATCAAATCAGCATTTGCCCCCTTTGGTAAAATATCGTAAGTATCATAATCAATACTATACTCGATAGTGATAGGCAAAATTGTATATGATTAACTTGTATCAGAATTAAGATTTTGTTTCCCTAGTTAGTGTGATTTTTTTTGTTTGTTTGTTTTGTTTTGTTTTTTTGATTAGTAGATGTTGTTGAAAATGTTAATGTCATTTCAGTGTTTTGGGGTCTTGTTTCATCTAATCCTGTGTATAACATGTTAAAAAAATTTTAAGTGATTCTGTTTGTTATCTTTAAAGCAGATGTTTAGGTGGTAAAACCTATTATAAAATCTGACTATTTGTCAAATGTTTTCAAAACTTGGTGTTTAAAGATACGGGTTAACCAGAAATAAATGTGATTTATACTGTGTATTAAACTTTTATAGAAGGAGTTTATAAATGGGGGAAAGTAGATAAACCCTTGGGTATATTGTGATGAAATTGAAAATGTACATGCTTAATTATAATGGTAAATGTGTTTTGATATTTTAGTTGAAAAGTAGCATTATTATAGTATTAAAATGTTTTAATGTCTGAGCCATAAATGTGAGATTAATAGTAGATTTTGTTTGTTAGTGGTATTTGATTCTGCTAATTAGGGCCCAATTGTGGTTTGATTTTTTTTTTTTTTAACAAAGTTTATGCTCAAATTTCACTGTATGTTATTTGATCAAATATATTGGAAAATTAAAAGTGATTACTAGTTCTACAAAATGTTTATCACAGTTTATCTTTCTGATTAAAATCACTTTATTTTATGTATTTCCTATAGATTTAAATTAAACGTTTTAGTATAATTTACAGAAATAATGTTTCAACTGAACAACAGTATTTCTCTATAATTTGTTGTTCTATTGATTTAATTTATTTGATAGAAAGATTTAATTTTTAATTTTCTGTTTTGATATTTGCTTTGCTTTTTAATCTCTAAATGTGGTAAGTAGTATTGTTTTAAAAATCAGTATAAAAATAATACAGGTTGCTGTTTTTCAATCTTTATTTATACCTGAGACCTGCAGTTTTTCTAAAGTCCAAGTCACAATTAAAAGTAATAGCATTCTGGTTATTTTGCAGAATTGCTCATAAGAATGGACAGGATCTTGAAGGCTAACTGCAAGGAACTGTGCACACTGGAACTCAGTTGTAGATTTTTTTCTCATTTCTATTTATTCTTATTATACATTATTTATATATACATATTTTAGTATTTACATTTTAACATTCTATATTCAGTGGAGTTCTATATTTCCAATCATTTTAACTTACTCACTAAAATTTCTGTGTAAATTTGTTGTTTTCGTACTGGTGTGCTTAGCATTGTTGTTAGTTTTTTATTCTCCTTTCTTAAATTTCTGAAAATGTCAATTTTTCAAAATTTACAGCTGCCCAAACTCCAAAATGATGGTAGAGAATTGACCAAGAAAAATAAAGAAATCTGTTAACAGGCCATGTATGCCTTTTTAATTCCTATTTTTTCCTCTTTTTCAATTTTTTAATATTTCATATATTTTGTATCACTAGGCAGAAGACATTTAACTATTTAGAGATTGCATGGTAAAGTAGTTAGCATTGTTACAGTAATTTATAGAACCAGTAAACCTTAGAGGACACTAGCCAATAGAATATTAGAAAAGGAAACTATTGTTCCTGTTAATCTTCAAATTTGAGCATTTAGTTTAGAAAGCACAGGCTATGTGATTAGGTTGCATGTTTATTACATGTTTTTGTCCTACTGCTTTTTTCTAACAGGTAAAGAAGCGTTAGGGAGAGTTCAGGAATGGCTATAGTTAATTAGGGCTAACTGGAATTTTATTTAAAAAAATGCTCACAATACAGTGTGTGTGGTTCCTTTTAGTTTTTATTTTGATGATGTCTCTTACTTCCCTCATTTAGCTGTGCTTCTTTTCACAGGGATGCCCGAGTAGTTAAAGACATGGCAACTGGAAAATCCAAAGGCTATGGCTTTGTATCTTTTTATAACAAACTGGTATGTTCTTTCAGCTGAATTTAAGTTTAATACACAATTTAGTCATTAATTAATGAGTATTTTTGTCTGTTTCAGTAATAGGGTATAGTTCTTTTTTTTTTTTTTTTTTTCATTAAGCTTGGAAGTAACTGGGAAAAGACAGGCTGATTATAAGGAAGAGTATTAAAATTGTATTTGTGAATTGGTAACGGTAAGATGTGTTAGCAGTAAAGCACAAAACTAGTGCAGATGAGCTGATACCAGAATTTGGAGGAAAGTTAAATTTGTCTTAACCATGAAAATCTTAGTTTTAAATATTTATTATGCATATTTTTGTAGCTGGGATGTTAATGGTTATAGCAGATGAAATTTAAGTAATTCATCTTGATTTTTACATGTATTTAAGAAAGAGGTGCCAAAATATCTTAAGCATTTGCATTAACTGTAACATCAAATAATAAAATAAAATGGGCTTTGATATTAGCATTTTGGAACAGTTTCAGCAACTTAAATTATTTACATTTTATTGAAGCAGTAAGATAAAGGGCAGGAGTTGTAATTTTTGCTTAGATTCATTGTAAATTCACATTGATTTTGATCATCTAAACTCTTTATAGGCAGCCATTTTACAGCATTCTAAGTCATAATGCAGAAGTCTTTTGTCTTAAGTTTTAAATCCTGTGTTGTAGTCATAATCCATTACTATTAGAATGTAGATTTTGAGGAGTATGTGATATAGACCATAATATTAAGACTTTATATGTTCTTCAGTAAAGTTATTACAAATCAACCATAAAATTAAGATATTTGAAAACAACTTTCTCTTTTTTTTTTTAGGGGGCAGAGTAATCAGTGGGACTGTGATTTTCCCTTGTGTATTTTTTGAATGATAAATTTCTCTTGATGCTTAAATACTGTCCTGGCATTTTGAAATATATAAATAAAAATGACTTTAATGAATCACTAAAGTTCGAGTAATTTTTTCTTGTGAAATTAGTTTTATTCATTTAGGATGCTTAGTGAATCCTAACTGATAAGATTTATTGGATATAGTGATGCCAGCATTTTATTTCATCTTACTGGGTCTTATATGCCACTATTTTCTGTGTTTGTAATTGCTCTTTTTTTCTCTTTTTGTTTATAGGATGCAGAAAATGCAATTGTGCATATGGGAGGTCAGTGGTTGGGTGGTCGTCAAATCAGAACCAATTGGGCCACTCGTAAACCACCTGCACCTAAAAGTACACAAGAAAGTAAGATGTGTCTACTTTTTGCATTAGAATTATGGATACTTAGCAAAATCATATATTAGTTAGCCTTAATTTTTTAAAATTTAAATTTATTAGCGTTGCAAGACTCATTTTCATCTTGAATTTAATTGTCTGAAAATAACTGGGCTTTGTTGCAAGTATATTTGGAGCTGTGAACCAGCTGATTTTATAGGTCAAATCATAGTGTCAAAAAAAATTCTACTTCTCCCACAGTGAGGCGTATAAGTATACAGTAATCAGTTTTATAATGCTGTATAACCATTAACATTTTTGTTTTCTTTCTGCAAATAGATAACACTAAGCAGTTGAGATTTGAAGATGTAGTAAACCAGTCAAGTCCAAAAAATTGTACTGTGTACTGTGGAGGAATTGCTTCTGGGTTAACAGGTACAGTGTCTATGGTGCTTCATTGCTATTAGTAGGAATTTCTTGATAACAGTAACTTTAAATACTTTACTTCTACGTTTTTGTTTTTCAGATCAGCTTATGAGACAGACATTTTCACCATTTGGGCAAATTATGGAAATCAGAGTTTTTCCAGAGAAGGGCTATTCATTTGTCAGGTAAAATTCTACCTGTAATTTTATTTCTTTTATATTTGATCCATTCCTTTCAGTTATATTATTTGATCCCCTCAGGTACTGTTATTTTAGTACTTTGCAATGTAGAACTTTATTTACATGACGTACTTTAGGAAAATACCAAGTTGATAGTTATAAACTAATGAGTTATGTATTACTTACTGTGTTAAGTCTTAAAAAAATAAAAAACAACCTCCTTCTCTTCCTCTCTTAGATTTTCCACCCATGAAAGTGCAGCCCATGCCATTGTTTCGGTGAATGGTACTACAATTGAAGGACATGTTGTTAAATGCTATTGGGGTAAAGAATCTCCTGATATGACTAAAAACTTTCAACAGGTAATTCGATTTTTCATAGTAGTTTTTAAGGTTTCCATCTTACATGTCTACATAAAAGCTTTAGAAACTGTAAAAAAACAAACAAAGCATATATCTGCTTTCAGTTGATTTTATTAATGCTATTTCAAAAGTGATTATTTTGCGGTATTAACTGAATCTTAATACTTTCTTTTCACAGGTGTCACCACCCCAATAATCTTAGACAATGATAAATAACAGAGTCCTATTCACATAAGGGTGCTTACTTAGATTTTCTCTTCCTTGTCTCCCACTTTCTTCAAATACTGTGTTTCTTACTTGTTCCCTAAAATAGTACTTTGCTTTTTCCTAGGTCGACTATAGTCAGTGGGGCCAGTGGAGCCAAGTTTATGGAAACCCACAACAGTATGGACAGTATATGGCAAATGGGTGGCAAGTACCGCCTTATGGAGTATACGGGCAACCATGGAATCAACAGGGATTTGGAGTAGAGTAAGTTGTTTGAGTTTTTCCGGAATAGAAACAGATTCGGTTCTGAAAAAAGGAATTAAAAAGTGTGTCTTCCTAGGGAGAATCTAAATTAAATACGTTGAGCTAGCTATGTGGCATTGTAAGCATTGTAGAAACCTTATAAAAGTGATTTGTGATGCTAAAATTTTGCTTTTTATTATCTAGATGGAAAGGAAGTTTGGGGTAACATTTGGTGTGTCCTACTATCTCTATGAGCAGTTGGCAGAATTTGATTTACATTTCTAATATTTTATGTACTTGTTTATTTTTGCATGGAAAAGATCTTTGTCTAGATATGTTAAGAAATTTAATGATTTATGCCTGTTGACTTGTGTGAGAAGTCTCAGAGATTTATCTGATAAAAAGCAGTTTTGCCTTTTTCCTTTCTTGAGAGATTGGGTGGGCCTTTTGCCCTTTTTCCCCCTAGGCCAGCCCAGACCTTTATTTTCACTGATTCCTTCTTCTCTTTCCAGTGTGGACTTGTGTTTTTAAAATTGCTTATAAACTCATATACCATGTGTATAGTATATGATGGGTAGATGATGTTGATGTGTTAAATCATTTGTCATTTTTAAAAAATCAGTTTTGAGATACTCTTCAGAGAAGTCATTATGTTGTTACCTTAGCAAACATTTAAGACTCCTGATGTGGATGTATGTATCGTTTGTTTCTTTGCTCTTTGTTGTAGATATGTTGATTTTTGTCTATTCTTTGATTAGGCTCTGCTTGATTTTTGTGTTAATGTAGATAATTTTTTCTTTGTGTTTGCTGAATTTTTTTTTTTTTTTCTCTTCCAAGTCAATCACCTTCAGCTGCTTGGATGGGTGGATTTGGTGCTCAGCCTCCCCAAGGACAAGCCCCTCCCCCTGTAATACCTCCTCCCAACCAGGCTGGATATGGCATGGCCAGTTACCAAACACAGTGAGCTGGGACTCTAAACAAAATGTTATTCATGATAGCTTCAGTTTCCTGTGACACTCTGAAGACATGAAAGTAGACATCGGAAAATGAAAATATTTATTTTAAAAATTGAAATGTTTGGAACCTTTAGCACAGCTTTGCTTTGGTGAAGGACACATGTCTTCTAGTTCTGCCTTTTTAAGTTCTTGTTCATGATGGATATGAACATGATTTTTCTTTGTGTACAAAAACTAAAATAAAGTCAATAAAGACAATTCTGACTACAAATTTTGATATAATAGAAATGGGTAATACATTTTGATTCTTAGATACTATTCCATTTTTACCTTGCTATTCAGTATTTTAACTCACTGTGTTTTTAAAAGCAAAAAAGGGAGGATCATGAAAAACTGGGAATCACATATAAGTTCATCCTCAACCTTGATACTCCCCTCCCCTGTCCTGAGGTGGACCACATTTGAAGTCAGCAGAAAAAAGTGTGATATTGAGAAGAAATGCATGCGTTTGGAGTCGCTTTGGAGGAAGTACTTTCTCTGTGCCTAAAGAAACTGAAGCCAGACTGATAAAAGAAATTTTGCAACCTAAATAAGGAACAGCATTGTCTGAGTTACTTGAGCAAATGTTGGTGGTTCACATTAAGACATATTTTTAAAACTTTAAAAAGTGTTAATTATTAAAACTGTAGTAAATTACATTTCATTTGGGGTGGGGGGAAATTCCAAGTATGGTGTTTGTATTAAAGTCAGACAGTCATACTTAATGCTTTTACATGAAGTTTAAATGATATACATTGTAAATATTGAATACAGTGTTTAAAAAGCATGCTTCAACATAGAAGTAGCAGCAATGTAATTATTTGAAGTTACTCTTAACACACTCCACTGCATTGAATGCAATGGATGAATAAGAATGTTTAAGACTGACATTTCCAAGGTTGGCTACTGTGTAAAATTAAAATTATACAAATGACTATACAGAAAAAGCCTTAATTTTAATTTCATAAAAATCTTTGATGCATTAGTACATTTTAAAATGTCATTGGAAATTAGATTTTTTTTCTTTTTTCTTTTTTTGCTTTACATCATTTGGTATGTAAATACCTTGATTAAAACCTTGTAAACTTATTTCAAGGTTCCTATAAGTTGTATAGTACAAGTGTTTTTTAAAAATTTGGGGGTGTTTTTTAAAATTAGATATATTTTGCCCAAGAATTTTTTTAACAGGATTGCTAAAACATCTTATTTAGACAGCTTGATGTACCAATTTATAATTGGATATTCAGCTTAAATAATACATAGAGTTGTGAGTTTTATTTTTAATTCTTTTTTTTTTTTTCCTTGTGGGGAGTGTGCATGGGAGGATGGGCCTGCACAGAGGCTGAGTTGTATGTCTGCAGAATTTGTAAATGAATTGACTGGGTAGATATATAAGATTGACGTTTGCTTCTGAGGTATTTTTCAGGCCATGTGGATAAAATCTGTCTCCAACTTCTATCATTACAGGAATGTAAAAGATATAAAATCCTGTATATTTAATTCTGACAGCTAGGGGGTGCAAATGTTTAGGCAGTGTATTTGAAATGTTATAAGGCCTGGACACCAAAATGAGAAAACTCTTTACAGTTAAGTAGTAAAGTGCAGCAAGCACCCACAAATTAACTATTTTGTAAACTTTTGAAGTCTTAACAAGTAGCTGTAAAATAATGATGGTTTTATAAATTGGTGACCACAATAATTTTGTTATTTTCCTTCTTTTCCCATTTAGAAATGTATCAAACATAAAAATTCAGAGGGTCTGAAGTTGTTCATCTTTGGGCCAAATTTTTTTATGGCACTTTAGTTTTAACCACAGGAGTCATCTATGACACTCTTCTATTATAGTAACATTTACCCTTCTTTCGTTCATGTCAGTGTCTTTGGGGGATGCTATGGAAAAGTTACTTTATATTTTATAATGAGAACACTCATGATATCAATTATGCCTCCTAGTTAAAAATTTCTTAAATATGTGTGAAACTTGAACTAAAGATTTCTTTTATATATATATTGATAAAAGCCTATTAAATTCTCAGTTTGCCTTTATTGGGTCTGCCAGTAAATTTAAGTAGCTTATTGCAATAGCAGCTAAATATAGCTGCAGTGTTTCCTGGCTGTATATTCTGTGATTTAATAAAATGATCCAGACTAGTTGTATTGCATAGTAAACATGACTGAAGTGTCCTTGGTCTTAATCTGAAAGAACAGGATTATATGCCCAGTTCAGTTAATGGAAGTTATTTCATATTAAATGGTTTTTAAAACATAAAGCTACTCACCCAAATGCAATGCACCATTTTGGAATACAACTGTCAAGCTAACGCAGACTCAAGACTATTTTATAAAAAAGTGAAGTCAGTGCTATCTTGATCCAATTTAAGCCTAAGAATCGTTGCCTTTTCCATGTTCATCAAAAACAGCAGAGATTCTTTGGCATGCAAGAACATGTTTTTTCGTAATTACTTTTAAGAGTTATTTTGGTGATTGTTTCTGACTGCCATCTTCTTTGATCTAATCTCTCTACTAGTATTTCCCCCCATGCCATTCCCACTTCATTTTTATGTCTGCTGGCAGTGAGAGGCTAAAATGACTGGCCAACTTGAGCCAAAGCTGTAAACCACAGTTGAAGTAAGTCTTTCAATAAAGACTAGACTATGTGATAAGTGGATTTTTCTTATTGTCGTTTATTACATAATTATTTCTTCCAGGCTGCAATGAAATAAGTGATTCTATTTTATTTTATTAGTAAGGCATACTGAATATATGTATATTCAGGACTTATTTCTGTGTTCTGTGTAAGTGATAAAAGTCCATTTGCCCTGTTGGATTAAAATTTAATTTCTGGGTATGGAGAGATAGAAATTTGCATCCTTCTAAAAATGTATGCTTTGTTGAATATTAATATATTAAAATCTCATTAGTTTAGAGTCCACACATATTAGGAACCACAATTTTACCACCTCTAGATTTATGTTTGGTAGTACCAATAAATAAAGATTGCTCTGGACAAACAGAACTAGAAAAAGAATTTAGTAAATTGTATAGACACCTTTCTAGCAGATATGCCCAAATTAAATCTTACCTAGTCATTAAAAGTTAGCATTTGGGCCTCCACTTAATGCATTAGAAACACCGTATATGCATTTTTAGTATGTATTGAAAAGATAAATGAGTTAGACTTTCACTAGTTTATACAAGCCTTCTCTTAAATCCAAATGAGCAGATTTTGTTAAATATAAATTCTGCTCTGTGTAGCAATAAAATGTCTGATACTGTGTTCAGAAAGATCACTACAAATTATATTGCCGTCTATTCCATTTTTAAACAAGGAAATTATGTGAATAATTACTGTTTTAAAATGTGTTATTCCAAACTGTTAGTGTGGTATTTAAATTCTTTTTGTTTTGTGTTTTTAATTTTACTTTGTGGGGGCCGTAATTAGGTGGGGGTTTTTTTTGTTTTTTTTTGAGGAGCTCCTGGGAACTGAACCCAGGACTTTGTGCATGCTAAGCCTGTGCTCTACTACTTGAGCTATGCCGTCCCCACTAATTAATGTGGTATTAAAATGCCATATTAGTATAAAACCTGGGCTTGTGCCTACTTAAATTGGGTCTCTTTTAAATAGTGCAGATAGACTACAAACCATAATTTGCAAAGTACTTTGTGTAAGTATCTCTTTTAGGGGTAAGAATGACTTGATTTTATAATTGCCCAAATGTGAAGGAAGTTCAATTTGTATCTAGGAAATAGAGGAGGGAGAATTATATATATTTGTTTCTCTTAGGCAAAAAAAAAGGTGGGGGGGGAGCTGGGGTGCTAATAGTTGTTAGTTTTTTGACCCTCTTGTTGATTTAGGCTTTTGAGGGAGAAGAAGATTAATCCACATAACGTTTGTAGTTTGGTTTTTTAACAAGAATGTCGATAATAGTAACAGCTGGCAAAAGGTGTGTATCCAATAAATGATTTCCCTAATGTTCCAACTCAGTTCACAGACGTAATGCTGAATGTCCATTTTTCCAGGTTGTTGCATTTTTTGAAATTCAGTAACCAGTGTTTCTGAGGTATTCCTGTGGGAAAGTGATCCACATCTAATCTTTTGAAGTCAGCTTGGAAAGTTTGCCGAACATGAACAAGACTGAAGTGCTACTGGGCAGCTGTTAGAGGAAAGCCAGAATCGTTGAATGTAGAAAAATCATGTCTTGTGGTCGAGCTGTCTAGTTGTTGAGCTTGCAGCTGGGCTTAGCTTGCCTGTAGACCTCCTGTTTTGACTCAGTTTCGTCCTTGTGAGCTGACGAGAGCTCGCAAGGAGCCTGGTATCGGGTGGCGATGCAGAACTGTGTTTTTGAGGTAGTCCAGGTTTTGCTACATGTAACCAGTAGTTACTGTAACTCATCCAGTCATGATTCTTCCCCCACTTCCTGCTCCTGTTTCTTCCTTCCTTGGGTTTTGGTATACCAACGAAGAGAGGTCCAAAACCATCTGGACAAAGTGGGCACGAAAAATGGAGCTATATGCAAATGTGCCTGTTCTAAGGGTTGATATTAATAGTGTGTAAATGTCAGATTTTCACAGTTCATTTTACTGATTAAGAGTTGTAAGTTGAATTGTTCCATATGTGGTTTATATGATTGCTTTTGTTGACAAAAATAAAACTAATTCATATGTGTTGACATAGCTAAACAAAATGGGGAATGCCCATTTAATAATCTCAGCTTCTTTTTGGAAAGGACTAAACTTGGAAAACCATGTACTAATTTCCTTTGGCTAGGTTATTTGTTAGCATATGGTCCAGCTCATACTTGGTTACCTGTTTAATGAAATTGGGAAAGGAGTGGTGACTAGGATAATGAAGAGGAGAAAAGTCCTTGATTCTGAAGAGTGTTGACAGAGTTGACATGGGAATAGACGCTCCTGAGCAGGTATAGTAAACTATGCGTGGTAATCAGGACTTGGGTGCTGATATTTAATATGTTATTAGCTTAAACTATACACATTTTATCAAGAAGACTAGGAGACTTATCAGGTTATTGAAAATAAAATATTACCAACATCTTTGTCTTACTTACTGGCTCTGATCATTTCTCTTCCATTTCTTTTAATGTGTATTTTTATTTATTTTTGTGTCTATATGTGTATTAGAATGTTGGACAAATGCTGTTGTTCTGAAATGCTGCCTTTGAGCATTTTCAGTAAAATGATGGGATTAGGATATCCTTCAAAACCCACATTTCATTTTATTTTAACCAGGAAGCTTTATTTTTAAAAATGGGTAGCCTCATTCCCAGGTTAGCTCACTATTTTTATATCTTTGGTTATGTCAGTTTCCTCCATTAGAATGTAAGCTCCGTGGGGGCAGGGACCTTCTGGTAACTACACAAACCTTAGGACTTACGTAACAATACTTGGCACATGGTAGATGTTCAGTAAGTGAATGCATGAACAGATTGAGGAAGTAAAGGTAAGTGAGTGTTTTAGTCTCCCTGTTAGAACCAGGACACCACCTGGTGTTTCCACTTGAGTGGAACTTGATCAGAATCAATGTGTGCTTGTTAAAATGCAGATTCTGAGGCTCCACAGTTGTGGGTGAAGATAATCTGAAATAATACTAATTGGTGTGGGGTCCTTTCTCCGTTTCTAGCTCTTGGCAGGGGAAGAAAACTCTATTGGCAATGGTCACAAATTTCCCAGAAAAACTAGTTTTTGAAGGTGCATGATCTCTGTGATTGCTGTCCAATGTAGTTTGTTGAGCATCTTTCAAAGGTGATTAGGATGGACTCCTGATGGCAATGTATGTACTCACAGATATTTTACAGCCTTACTCAAATTTGCTACATTTTTCAAGCAAGTGCTTTGTTTTGACATTAAGTTTGCTGGTGCTTTTATTAGACTTGCTAGACCGGTGACAAAATGCAAAAGCAGAAAGAGAAAAATAAAAACACCTCACTTTATAAATCTTGTCTTCACTTACTCTCTGTTCTTACCCTAGTCTACACTACTGTCTTCTTTCATCTGAACTACTACAGTAGCTGGCTACCTGGTGTATATATAATTAGGAGGCAGAAAAGTACATACATGTGCACAGCTCTGAATTTTTACAAAGTGAACACATTAATGTAGTGCCACCAAGATTGGGAAATAGGAGACTGACAGCACCCCAGAAGAACTCGTGCTTTTTTCTAGTCTCCAACCTCTACTCTTCCCCTAAGATAACCACTAGCCTGATTTCTGTGGTCTTAAATCAGTTTGTTTTTGAACTATGTAAATATCGAATTAAGCAGTATATATTCTTCTGTTTCTGATTTACTTATTGCTTCCAGTTTCTTGTTGCATGCCGCTGAGTTTTTCAGTGTGACATTATTGTGTGAATGTGCTACAATTTATCCATTACACACTTGGTTCTCCATTTAGGAGTTATGTATAGTGCTGTAATGAATGTTTATAAATGTCCTGGGGAACATGTATACACATTTCTGTTGAGCATATACCTAGGGATGGAATTCTGGGTTGTAGGATATGTGTCTGATCAGTTTTAACAGATGTTGCCCAACAATTTCCCAAAATGGTTGCTTCAGTTTGCATTTGCATGCAGCAAATGAAAATTCCAGTTACTCTCCACATCGCCTTAACATCAGATATTATCAGTCTTTCATTTTAACAGTTCTGGTTACTTAGCTATGTTTTACCTAAGCTTTCAACCATTTTAATTTTTTCAGCACAATGGCCAGAGTGACTTTTTAATTTTTAATTTACTGTTATACAGGTAATTCTTAAATGTGGTACATAATTCAAAAGATTTTTAAAAGGTTGTATACAGTAAAAAAAAAAAAAAATTGTTCCTCCCACTCAACTCTCCTAACCATCTAGTTTCCATCTCAAGAAACACCAATATCTTATGTTTTTCCAGAGATAATCTATCTATATGAACGTTCATTCTCCCTCCCTTTTCTGCAGAAATGATAGCATGTTGTATATGCTGTTCTGCACCTTTCTTTATTCACTTAATAAATCTTAATATAACACTCGCATTAATCTTCAAAAAACGTTTGCTAACACATAGCCCAAAAATGCTTTAGTCACTTCCCACTGCACTTAGCATAAAATCTCAACTCCTTGACAAGGCTTTACAGCCCGGCACAACTGGGTGCCTTCCCAGCCATCTAGCCTTTCTCCTCCTCTCTCGGTTAGCAAGCTCCAGTCACCCTGGCTGAGCTTTCCCACCTCAGGGCCCTTGCATGTGACCTCCTAGTCTAGAAAGCTCTCCTGCCACTCACCGTCTATATGGCAATTTACATAAGCTTGTCATTTTTTCAGAAAAGTCTTTCCTGACTACCTCATCCCCACATCTAATGTAAGGATTTCCCAGCTATACTTTCATTATGCCTTGATTTTTTTATGGCCCTTGAAACAACATATGTGATTATTTGATTAATGGCAGTCTACCAGATTATAAATTCCACAGATTTTGTCTTTTATTTATCACTCTTAGTGCCCTTGTATTAGACTCTTAATGAATAGTTGTTGAGTGAATGAATGAGGTTTTTATGAGGTAAATTTGCAAACTATTACTTACACAAAGGGCCTAATGGCAAATAATGATGATAAAGTAGGACTGGGGACAGAAGGGAAATAAATGCATTGCAGACAAAACTGGAGCAGCAGTCTGGTAATGTCTGTTAGAATGAAGGAAGCGCACTGATGCGGGAAGCAGCGTGGGTCGTCCTATTACTCAAGGCTCAGCTGCTGCACCTCCCACCTCGTCACTTAGCTGTCCCCCGAAGTCAAGTGGGCCAGCGGGGCTTCCTCTGGTGGCTACTGCTGGTGATGGGAGCCTCTGAGCTGTCAGCTGTTTGGGGGAACAACAGGCAGCTCGGCTTCTTTCAGGAGCTCCTGTTGGTGTTCTGAATGTGCTTGTAGCAGTGGTTGGAGAGGAAATCTTCAAGCCAGTCTAGGTGCAGAATTGTCCCTTCTGCCCCTATCATGCTTGTCCCCTTGTCCACTTCTCTACCACTGGCAGCTGTTCCTAGTTTACGTTTGAAGGCCCCTTAACTCATCTTCTGTTCCCTGATGGACTAGAATAAGGACAGGGTGTTCAAAAGAAAGAATAAGGAAAAATCTAAATAAAAATGGCATTAATTTTTTTAAATTTTGGGAACAAAAATCTAGTCAAGTATATACATTTTAAATTTTTGAAAAATGTTCGACAATTATCTCCATTTTTCTCCAATTTTCAGTAACTTACCTTAAACTGAAAACTTTACTGTAGATAGAAAAAGCATATAATTTTTTTTTTAATCCAAGAGATGAAAGCAAACCAGAAAATGACAAATGTTGGTGAGGATGTGGGGAAATAAGAACACTTCTGCACTATTGGTGGGATTGTGAAATGGTGCAACAGCTATGAAAAACAGTCTGGAGCGTTCTCAAAAAATTACAGGTAGAATTACCATATGGCCCAGCAATCGCACTTCTGGGTGTATATCCAAAAGAATTGAAAGCAGATTCTCAGAGAGATACCTGTACACCCATGTTCATAACAGCACTGACAATAGCCAAGAGATGGAAGCATTGCAAATGTCCGCTGATGGGGGGGAGGGTATAGCTCAGTGATAGAGCATGTGTGTAGCGTGCACAAGGTCCTAGGTTCAATCCTCAGTACCTCCAATAAGAAAGGAGTCAAATAAACGCTACTTAAAAAAAAATGTCCATCAATGGATGAATGGATTATACAAAATGTATATACATACAATGGAATATTATCAGTTTTTTAAAAGGAAGAAAATTCTGACACATGCTACTACCTGGATGAAACTTGAAGACATTGTGCTAAGTGAAATAAGCCAGCCACAAAAAGATAAATACCGTGTAATTCCACTTTTATGAAGTCTCTAAAGTAGTCAAGTTCATAGAAACAGTAAAATGGAGTTTACCAGGAGCCGAAGGGAAGAGGGAAAGGGGGATTGTTTCATGGGGGTAGTTTCAGCTTTGAAGGATGAAACGTTCCGCAGCTCTGTTTCACAGCAATGTGAATATACGTGACCCTCCTGAACTGTACACTTAAAAATGGCTAAGATGGAAAATTTTATGTTGTGTTCTTTCTACACAATAAAATATATAATTTTTTAATTTTATGGATCACGTTAAAAAATGGTTAACAGGAGAATCATTACTGCTTGGGCCTAGATACAATTTTCCTTTCAGGTTTACACTGCTCTCCAAATTCTTCTCATTTTCTCTCTGACAGTGAGAGTCTCCGTGTAAATTTACTCAGCTTTCTTCTTGTTAGGTGACTGTTCTTACGACACTTTTCCACTTGAGAAACAGTACTCCTCCACATCTTTGTTTTATCAAGTTTCCATTTTATGTGACAGAACTTAGTTATTTAAGACCTTAGGTGAGTTAAGATCTCAGCTAGGCATCGGCTGTTTAGTGGATTTCCTCTTGACTTAAATTGCTTTACGGTGATTTTACTCTACTGGCATTTATCTAATGGCATAAAAATATTAGGCATGAAGAAATACGGTAGACCATCAACCCCAGCAAAACGCAGCAGATGACAGACTTTATTTCTCCATGGCCGCCTATCCATTTAGCCCATAAAGTCAAGAATGGTGTGTTTGCACTTGGAGAGTTTACTGCTGTTTATGTTAAGGGTGAAAAAACTTTCTGGTGACCCTGACTAAAAAAGGTTGAGGGTAGTGGTGGCTGAGAACAGACACAGCCTCAGCTGGAAAGATTGTCTGAGGCTGTAAATAGTGCCTGGCAACAGATTTTACCTGTATCTGTAAATCCCTTCAAAATATGAACCCGATCCAAAATGGGACTTTATGGCCTATTATGTGAATATATGGGATTTGCAGTTATTAAAGAAAGTATTTCAGTTTTTTATGACTGGAAGCATGTAAAACTAAGGACTGTTAGTGGATTTTCCTGTCTTCATCAATAGAGATCATCTAATGATCCTGATAACCAGAAATATGTGGTATTTGCCTCTCCATAAATGTAACTCTTTATGGGTTTAAAACTTCTGATCTGACGATTGCCAGAGCTCTGTGTGGAATTAATGCCTACTCTTGAGAGGTGTAGGCGTGCAGACTGCCTCTAAAGTGTGTTTATCCAGCTGCTGGACAACCAACCTTTACTGCTTTTTAGCTTCGTTACAAAGTCATTTAAATACGTATCTCTATATATGCATACGTGTGCATGCATGTATGCGTATACACACACGTATTTTTCCACCCCAAGGGTCTTCAAGATCTGAATTATGACTTTGTATATTATTTCAGCTTTTTTTTTTTTTTTTGGTGTAAGGTGCAAAAGCTCAAATGTAACGTGTCTTTAATACCTGATAAAATATCTACCTTGTGAGCCCAAGTGCATTTCCTGAGAATTTGGTCATTGAATTTCTAGGAAGTAGTGATTCAGAAAAGTTTCTATCTGGCTAAAATTTTAGGCAAGAACAACAAGATTTGCAGTCCCTGTATTTTATCAGATGATTTTCTTATATGGTTACCACCATTTTTGACACTTTCTACAACTGCATGCAAAACAGGTATAAAATAGTTTTTAGGTGAAATTTAATGGCTGATCAAATGGCACTTGGAATTGGTAAATGGGAACATCTTGATAAATGATCTGTCTTTTGAAACTTGCTTTCTAACTTTCTTGGTTGGGTTTTATGATTTTAAAAAGCATTTTAAAGAGTTCTCTGTAGGTTAGTTTATAAGCATAGATGAATAACCAGAAGACTTTTAATTAAAATCATTAAAATGTTTGTATTTTTCAGTATCAATTAGACTTGGATTAAAAAAGAATTTTTAAAATATCTATGGAATTCTGTCTTATGGGACTGATTAGTTCACAAAATGTCCATTGTTTTTGTTAAGTACTAAGGAATGTTTGTGGGTGTGTTATATGATGGCCATAAACTTTACTTTTTGCTTTTATAAAGTGAATTTCTTTTAATTATGCTAGATTTCATGTATCCAAAATGTGAAAAGTATGTTTGTCTTAAAAAAGAGTCATCTGTAATCCTCTTCCCAAATGCCAATTCTTTTGAAGTCAGTATTGGGCAAGCCACAGAGGTAAACTGGCTCAGCGAATTTTATAGCTGTGTGTCATACCCCCCACCAGCATTTCACCACTGTATCACCCACCTCATTCTGCTGATTTTCATCGAATAGCTTTTAGCAGTTTCCCAAAACTAGTTCCATCCACAAGATGTTTTTCACTATTAGAAATACCCTAGGAGAAGTTCTTGAAAAGTTCTGAGCAGTGGAGGTGCCCAACTGCCTCAGGAGAGTGTCTGTGTGGTCACAGTGAAAGGACTGCACTTAATAGGAGATACGTGTTGCAATACGATTGTTCAAAAAACCCCAGAACGGTATTACTACATGATATTACACTATGGTCACGCCTTATATGTGTCTGTGTTAGTTTGTGTGCACAAATGTACATTTCCTTTCCTTTCCTTTTCGTCTTCTTCTTTTTTTTTTCTTTTCAGATGACATTTTTTATTTGGATTTTAGGAAAGGTCTGGGTTAAGATTCTTGGAAATGCTAAACCCTTTTCTCCTTTAACATTTAGAAATAAGACCCGGGAACAGTGTTACAAAGTAGGTACCTGGAACAGCGATTTTTAAAAATCATTTTCTCATGGGTGTGAGGCACTTTAATAAAAAACACCAAGAGCCAAAAGACCTGAACTCTAGCCCTGTTTTTCAACTGTACCTATGACACTGAGACCTCTATGAGACTCAGTTTCTACCTCTACAAATTCCTCTATTATGAGGTGTAGTAAAGATCAAATGAAAATATGTGTGAATGTACTTTTTTTTTAAACCCATAGAGACCAACAGTTTAACTTGCAGTTGGTGATCCAGCCTCCATTAGAGGCAGTTTGGGATTAAGACCCCTCCAAGGGGTTGTAACTGAGAAAAGTACCTAAAACAGCACTTAGAATCATGCTAAGCACATAGAAAGTGCTCAGGGAACTCTCGCTGTTACTGTTAGTGGTGAAATCAAGTCTGACCTCTTCTGTTATGTACGAGGCACAGACGGTTACTAGAATTTTTTTAAATTAATTTTTATTTTCATTAAAAGGATATACATGTATAATAGTTTAAAAAGTCAAATAGTACTAGAAGTCAAGCAAAATAGCTACCCCCTTCACCATCCTCTCCCAAGCTTTCTCCTCAGAGGCCACCTTTTACAATATTTAGCTGTTTCTTCTGATACTTACTTCCACGTAACATGAACAATACACATACTGCTATTTCTTAATGCAACAATTTTAGAATTTTTCTGCTGACTTCCCTTTGTGGTAGATGAGGTCTTCGCTGTCTTACTGTTCATTCTCAGTTCCCCCACGTCAAATATATCAGTTTTGAAATGGAAGAAATACAAATATGTCTGCATGCTGATATAATGAATCTACCTGGTTTAGCAGGAATCCCGATTTGAATCTTAAATGTACACATAGGCCTTCCTTTTTTTAGGTGCATCTTCATGGATGCAGCATGGTACAAGATAGTGCTGTACCGGGAAGGCCACGTGCCTATGCCTCAGGAGACTTAGCCTCACTCCCAACTAAAGCCATCTGGGCCTCAGTTTCCTGACTTGCAGTGTAGTAATATGCTGATCGCCAAGGATTCCCTCCAGCTGTGATAGGCCATGAAGATGTGACTTGAAAAGCAAAAGAGATCAAAGATGGGCAGTTGATGTTGGCTTTCTCCTTCCACAGGAAATTAAGAGTTTAAAGAAAGCAAATGAATGTTGTAAAGATGTGGGCTTAAATATTTGTAGATTAAATCTAGTAGGGATTTTGACCCATTTCCAACTACTGATTACCCCCCGACTGAAAAGCATATTCACTGCAGAAATTTTGCAAAACAGAAAAACATATTAATGAAAATTAAAATCACCCATCATCCCATCATCTAGAGATAAATGCTAGTAACATTTTGGAATAGTTTCCTGCAAGCTTTCTATCAATAAATATACTATATTTCCTCCCTTTCCCCACTGAAAATTGTCTCTATATTTGTATCCTGCTTTTTTCAATGGCAGCTTTATAAGCATGTTCCCTACATAACCCAGTATTCTTCACTCAGTTCAATATTTCATCACAGGAATATACTGTAACTTAGTCATTCCATTAGTGGGTATTTATAGCTACTATAAATAGCACTGATAAAAGCAGTGTTAATATTCAATTTTGCACATAAATCTTTGTATCTCTTAGTCTTTCTTTGGCATAAGTTGTAGAATTATTCACTGATCTCATGGGTATAAACATTCTCTTACACATGTTGCCAAACTTGCATCTTAACACATCTGCCTCGCTTACCTTCCAGAGAGGTTGTAGCAATTTACTTTCCCGCCTTCACTGTGTGTGTCAGTTGCATCATGCTGTTACGAATCCTGCCAACTTCCTATGATTTCTTTTTAAAATGTCACTTTTTACTGCATATAAGCTAAAGTTTATTAGTTATTAGAGGGATGAGTAATTCAGATTCCAGTATATTTTTTGTGTGTCTACAAGTGCTGGGCACTGTGCCAGGTGATTTCTTGTTTACTGCTAGTGAACACCACACCCTTAGAGTGTAGGTGGCATCATTTCCTTGTCCAATCCTAAGAGGCTGTGTTTAAGGACACACGCTGATCTGCTATATGGCCAGGGATTGGTACCCAGGTCTCTTGACTACAACATAGGCACTTACATATTTACTTATTTTACTATATCTCACCTGCTTCAAATGGCTGAGAATATTCCTTATATGAGACTCTAAAATATATTTTATTGCAAAAGACTTTATAATGTATTTCCTGCTTATCAGTTTTTTTTTTAAGTTTTTGAGAATAAAACAAATCAAACTCTAAAGCCAATGACCGCTCTGAAATTCTACTTTACCAGAAGACATCTTAGTCTTTTGCTCCTTGCCTGGTCCCAGTGAAAGTTGTTTGACCAAAGGTGAGACCAGCAGGAGTAGGAAGCGGCCAAACTGTTTGTCCTCTTCTTGCCCAGATTGGCTACTAGTGTTTATAAAGGCTTGAGACAGCTACAGAAAGTGAGCAATGCTACTGGGATGGAGAGCACCTTAAGTCATTGCAAACCACAGGCAGAACTTGAATCATGTGGGAAGGATGTGTGTGTGTGTTTTATTTTGGCAAGCCTTAGGAACTGTGAGGCTCCATACTTTCATACTTGGTCTGCTGCATAGTGCATGTTAAAAACTGGCTTTTGGATCTTCAGACACTTGAAACAGGTGTTTATAGCAATTTCATAAGGGCAGTCTTTCAATATCTCAGAACAAATTTTAAACCGTGAACATTAAATCTTAACTTACATGGATCTTTATTTTTGTACTTATTATGTGATATGCTAACAGGACAGTAAAAGTGTATTTTGCTGTTCCATTTTCCCTTCATTTCAGAAAGGCCTGGCTGCCATCTTAGCTCAGAATGGATTTATAAGGATGTCCTACGTCACACCAGGTTTTTTCAGGACACGGCTGGGTTGGAACTGGAAACTGGCATAATATTTAGTTGTGCCTAACTTTTATCCAGTGGGGCAGTCTCACTTCCTGTGTTAGGAGAACTTGTAATTTGGTCTCTGGAGTTTTCTGGGGAGGTGTGCTGCACAGATTCCCTGGTTATTGTTATGAGCTATCTCATTTGGATCCAGGACTCTGCAGAGTTTTAAAGTCCTACTCTGGTACTGCCTATAAAAAGTTCAGTCCTTTTACGATGGAGAGGAAGCTGGCAGGAGCCCATGTCTGGAGGAGGCCAACCACAGAAGGGGACACTTAAAATTAAGCGTCTCAGCTAGGTTCTAACTCTGTTCTTGGTCACAGTGATCTCCTCGAATTGCAGCTGAAAATCCCTGTAACCTTCACAAGCCTCTCTCCGCAGCAGAGGGGCAGAGTGCTTAGAAATGCTCTGAGGAAAATGCTTTGAGAGGGGAAGGTTAGGGAGAGTAATGAGAAGCAACCATAGAAGGCCAGAGATGGGGTGGGATTGGGACTGAAGGGGTAGGCAGAGGGAGGGAGGAAAAATGAACGGAATGGGAAGCTCAGAATAGAAGATATAAAAGAAATTGCCAACTAGTGAAAATACTGAGAAAGGATGGGTGGAGGGGGACCGACGACTGGGGGAACAGTTTAGAAAAATAGCAATTAGTACAGCTAAAAATAAAGACCAATTTAGAGACAAAGCCAGATACACAAGGAGAAAAATAGGACTCGCCAGAAAGACAATTCCTCGCAAACCAGATCCTCAAGAAAATGGGGCTAATGACACCCCGTCTTGGGCTGTTTTGCAGAAGAAACGAGATAACAGATTCGAGTGGCGCTGGCGGCGCCGAGCAGGTGACTGGCGGCGGGAGAGGAGGAATCAGAGCTGGAGCGCAGGGCGAACGCGAGTGATTTCGAGCGCTGAGCGCCAAGGCCCCGAGGGAAGGTGCGCCACGTGTCCCCAGTTGGTGTCTCGGGCCAGCCGGTGTGCGGCGCAGAGGCATTGCTCCTCGCTGGAACCCGAGGGATTCCTACAGAACTTCCCCCGAGGTCCGACCTCGGAGTCTCAAGACCCAGGGCAAAAGGCGCCCAAGTTTCGGCGCCCGCGCAGCGCGGCCCGGGAGAGGGCGCCCGTCGGCGGCAGCTCGGCTCGCTCCTCCCACGGACAGCGCGGCCCGGGCCCTGGCGACGCTCCACTAGTTTTCGCAGCCGTGGGAAGGCCCAGCGCCCACGGAGTCGCGGGATGGGCAGGCCCGGGCGTACAGGGATCCTGGGTCCTGGGGGCAAGGAGGCGAAGGCTGTGGGCCGCGCCTGGGTTTTGCAGAACTCCAAGGCCTCGGCGTCCAGGTCTCTGAACCAGGAGGTGACCCTCGCCTGTTGCCAGGCGAAAGCCTATGTAGCCGCGAAGCACGACGCGCCCGCGGCACCGAGTGTGTTTCTTGGGGCTGCAGGGAGAGGGCGGGAGCCCGGGATGGACGCTGGAGCTGGGAGTCTGGCAGGGCAGGACGGGGCTCGGGTGGCTTCTCTGGCGAGCCTCGCAGCGCGACAGGCGCAACAAGGGGTCCCCAGGAGGTGAGAACCGCTTGAGCAGGGTTTCTAATGCATTCCATCTTGGGCGCTGGGCCGGGTCCCAGCGTTTGGGAGTCACCCGAGTGCTCCCTGCCCGCCCAGGTAACCCAGGGCGGGACCCCGGGGCAGGATCGCGGAGCCCCCACGCGGGCAGACAGGCAGGGAGCACGGAGCGCGCCACGCGGCGCCTGGTCTGGAGGAGAACCGCGGGGCGGGGGCCGCGCCCTCCGGGGCGGTGCCGAGCCGGCTCCTCCTCCTCCTCGGCCTCCTCCTCCTCGCCTTCTTCTGGCTCTGTCGCCGCACCACCCCGCTGCTCCTCCTTCCTCCCTGGGGTGCCCGCGGCGATGTTTAACCGCGCCGTGAGCCGGTTGAGCAGGAAGCGGCCGCCGTCAGGTAAGCGGCTCCTGGGGCCCGACGAGCTGGGATCTGGAGACTGGGGCGCCCCCAAGGGCCGCGATGAGCCGCCTGGGTCGGCACTGCCCGCCCCGGGCATCCTTCCCTCCCGCCCAGGCTCGGGCGCGGCTCTGAGATGCCGCGCCGACGGGAGACCCGGCCAAACGCGCCACTTCTCCCTGCTCGGTCCAGCGTCCCTGCGGTCCTAGCCGCGGCGGGAACGCAGAGCCCGGAGAGGCGCGCAGGGGAGGAAGTTTGTCTGAAAGGGGGAACAACAGCAGTTTTCTTTTTAGTGATGGTCTGGGAGGAGAAGGAGATCCATCCCCGCCTCAAACTTGGAGGTAGTATGGGCTCTAGATTCCAAAAGTAGAACGTTGCGCGGGTCGCACCCCCCCACCCCCTTTCTGGAGTTCTCTGCATCTGCTGCTGGCGTTTCTGCGAATGATGCCCACATGGCACCCGGGAAAGGCATGCCTGGATTCCGGGTATCCGACTGGGCAGCCAGCACCTTCTTTTCTGCGCTGCGGAGCTGAAATGTGGGGCGGAGAAGGAGGGTGAACACAAGGTGAAGGGCACATCTGCAATTCGCGCCAGGGAAGAGCCGACTTTACTAAGGGTTCGGCTTGACTGTCACTCTGGACCAGCGTTAGCCACAATTCGGAGCAACTCAGTGGGACCAAGAACCCACAGAGAAGATGAAAGCATGCCCTTGATTCCAACCATCTTACGTTTTTTGTTCGTAATAATAGCTATGCCCCTTTGAGCACTTAATGTGGGCCCGGATCTGTGGTCACATTGTTCTATGAATTCTCTGTTCACCCCTAGGGCCACCCGTTGAGATAGGCATTGTTCTCCCCACTTCAGTAAGAAGGGAACTGAAAGCCAGGTGCTGTTAGGTAACTTGCCCCAGGTCACAATTAGGTGATGGAGAATCTTTCAAATCCAGCTTGGCCTGACTCAAGTTCAGAGACTTTTCTTGCTGCCTCCCAATCCAGGAGTTGCTTCTGCATAGTACTGAGTCTGTGCATATCTTTTTTTTCCTTCACCCTAGTATCACTATTTTATGAGGGACACTGTGGTTAAGAGGATGGATTGAAAGCAGGTTGGCTGGATCCAAATCCCACCTCCACCACTGACTACCTGTGGAGCCTCTCTGTCCAGATTACAGGTCTACAAAGTGGGAATAAAATACCCTTCTTAAAACTTAATTGAAGCTGGTTTCCCATCCACCAAAATTTGCAAATTATTGCATTTAATATTTAGAACAACTGTAAATTGCTTATATTAGTGTTAGTGATCATGTACACTTTTCTTTGTTTCCTGTGGGTCAAAGGAATCCCTTGTGGGTGTTTGTTTTAGCCATTCCTTATTGTTAGATATTGACAGGCCCGTGGAGTGGTAGGTGGTCAGAGCCTGGTCTCTGAAGTTAAACTGCTGATTCCTGACTCTATCATTCGGTGACCTTGGGCAAGCTACTTGACCTCTGAGCCAACTGCTAAATCTTCAG
This sequence comes from Camelus ferus, assembly GCF_009834535.1. Classification (NCBI taxonomy): domain Eukaryota; kingdom Metazoa; phylum Chordata; class Mammalia; order Artiodactyla; family Camelidae; genus Camelus; species Camelus ferus. The sequence goes on from NC_045706.1 coordinate 10,939,394, forward strand.
GATATTTGGGAGCTGGTTGCTAACCCACAGGTAGCTTGAAGTTGGCTATCAGCGGCTAGTTTCACCATGGAAGTCAGCAGATGCTAAAAATCAAGTTTGTCTGTTTTTCCCCTAGGAGAGCTGATCTACCAGCACACCTCTGCATCAGTTTTCCTATCTATAAAGTGGGCTTCATAGAGTTGTATAATTAAATACATGAAAGCGTATACATGAAATACTAGTACAGTGCCTGGCATTACAGAGTAATAAATGGTTGGCTGTTATCTTTTCTGAGTTTTCCTGTTATAAATAGGAACATTCCTGCACAGGTTGCTTTTGGGATGAAGTCTTCCAAATAGAACAACTGAATTATGACATACATGGTTTTGGGGTGCTATTGCATGTGTGGGCAGGTTGTACCACAGAAAGACTGGAGGCAGTTTTAGGGACACTAGTGGAGAGTGTACCTGTTTCAGGGTAACACATTTTAGGACTGATGAAATGTGGGTAGGTCGCTGAGAGAAAAATCAGTAGCTAAAAATTATGGATTGGAATTGGGTTCTTGGCTTCCAAGAGCCCTATTTCCTTACGATTTTTAGGTTTAAAGTCTGTCCCCTGATGGGAAAGGACAAATGAGCCCCTGACAGTTTGGTCATCACCACCTTGCAGTGAGAAAGGGGGAATGTGGGCCCCGAGGCAAAGGCACTGGAAAGCCAGCCAAAAAATCTGCAGGACCCTGGACTGATTTTTTTTTTTTTTTAAATTTTGAATTGTTTTTTAAGTGGTTCTCCAAATTGTATAAGCTTCTGACCCCACAAAAGCTGGATCAGTGCCTACAGGACTCTGATTTGGACCTTGTCGCAGTCCTGCCTCTTGGCTTCCTTTACTCTAGACCTTTCCTGCTTTTCTGCAAAATCTTATCGGAGATGATGTCTTTAAGCTGAACGCTGGTGCTCCCAACCCCTAATTCCAAGTTTCGAAATATGATTCAAAGTGTGATTATTCTCCTTTCTGTGGTTTCTCAGTGTGTTCATAAATCACATAAGGGTTGGGGGGGTGGGCTTGATAAAACGCAGCTTTCTGGATCATGCCCCAGAACCCCTGATTCAGTCTTGGGAGCCCGAGGTGAGAAAGAGTTGGCTGCGTTTTCAACAAGCACTCAGTTGATTCTTATGCCCCTGAAGTGTGAGGACCCCTTGAAGGGTTCTGTGCACCCGCCCTGCCCCAACCACGACTGGCACTGTGATGGTAACTGGGATGCTGTTCACTTGAAAAGCAAAGCCAAAGCCACAGCTGCGACCAGACCGAGGGCTGACCCATCAGGGGGATCCCCTCCCCTGCCAGGCTGTTAGACTTTAACTGGTCCCATTAAACCTCTGGGACCAGTTTCAAATTTATTGCTGGGCTTAAGTTTTTATTTAAAGATGACAGTTGACAAAACAATTTAATGTCTTTGTTATAACAACCCAGTGGCGGGGCAGGCTTGGCTGCTGGGGAAACTTTCTGCAGAACATCACTGGCGCAGGCCAGTGAGATCTGGGAGAGCAAATCCAGAACAGAGAGGCTAGGCTGGGCCAGGGGCATGGTTTATACAGGTGTGGTCAGCCCACAAGCCAGCTGAGTCCAAGGTGCCAACTCTGCACACCACCAAAGGCAGCCTGTGGACGGGTGCTAATGGTACTTTACCTGCCTTCACAGACCTTATATTTGAACTGATGTCTCCTTTCCTCACTATTAGAAAGTTTGCAAACCTAGGCAGGTGCCTGGCTGGGCCATTTCCTAGAGCTTCCTGGGTGAACTGAGTCACTTCCCTCCCGGGGGTTGAGTAATCCACTTGGCCCCTTCCGCTGGGCTCTGGGAACTTGCTGTTTAAGTTGTACTAAATTTACTCTCACCATTTCTTCTGCTTCCCCCCGATATCTTTCCAAAACAGCAACCCTGGGGGTGGCAGAGGGGCCCAGGCAGACAGCAGCATCCCCTCCTTGATAAGAGCTGTCAGGAGGTGTCCACTCGAGCAAAACAGTCCCTTGCAGACTTCCGGGGACAAATGTCCCTTCTAAACAAGCTCCCATCTCTCGGCCCTGCTGAGTGCCTGTGGATCAGCTTTGCTGCCCCCCTCCCTGTGGAGTGCTCTGGGACCTGGAATCTGGCCTGCCTTCTCTCCCATTCCCACTCCCCTTCTCCCCGCTCTGCCCATGGGTGGCTGGGCATTCCCGCCTCTGTCCCTTGTCCTCTCCCAAAGCTAGGTCTCCCTGCTCCAGGGGGCACACTCTTCTTGGGCTCCTACCTCCTGCCTCCCTCCCTCCCTGCACCTGAAATGCAGCCTATCCATCTCCCCGGACAGCTGCAGAGGCCACCAAGGGGCGGGACTTGTCCAGAGATGCCCATTTCAGAAGGGAGAGAACTGAGAACTCAAATCTCTGAGTATGGAGTGCGTGGCTTTTCTCTTTCCTTCCCTGCCTCCCTGCCTCCCTGCTTCACTTCCTCCTTTCTTTCTTTCTTTCTGTCTCCAGTCAGGACATTAAAAACAGACAACACCATCATCAGCCATCTTTACCATCCCACAGTCGAAGGCTGTTCCAACACCCCAAATAGCAGGAAAGAGAGCATCTCATGTAGAGAACTGTCCTGGTACACAAGAATCTTGTAGAGGCCGTTTCTATTGCTTTTAGGGAGAGGCTCTGGGTCACTGAAGACCTGTTCCACTGTGCTCCCCTGTGTAGCTCTTAACTTTTGCACCATGTAAATAATGTAATTATCCGCTTAAAAAAGACAACCCAAGACTGTCCTTACTTGATCGGCACAGCTCACTTGGTAAATATTTCCTTCTCCGTATTCTCATTCCTTTAGGGACCTCTGAAGAAAACTTCATGCCAGTGGGTGGCATTGAGGGCAGACGGCCATCTGGGAAAGGCTGGCCTCATCTTCTCAATTAATTTTAAGTTCAGTGAGAAAAGGGCCCGCCTTTCATTTCTTGCATCTTTCACTGCCCTTCCCTTTCTAGGCTCTGCAGCCAGACAACCTAGGGTTGAGTCCCATTGCTTCTACTTCCTGATTTGCTCCTTTGGAGCAAATGATTTTAACCTTGCTGTGCCTCAATTTCCTCACATGTAAAATGGGCCGGTGATGGGCCTGACACCCCCCAAGGGTGGTTGTGAGGTTGAGATGGGGCATAGCAAGTGTTCAGTAAATACCAGCTGTTTTTACAGCCATCATCCTCCTCTCTGTGTCTTGCCCCTCCACCGCTGACCATCTATCAGAAAACAGCCATCACTGAAAATCCATACGTGAGTGGCAGACACTGCTGACCACGAGGAAGACACAGCCTCCCTCTCAAGAAATACACAGTCTACCCTACTGACACTGGAGAGAAAAAGAACTTACTTTCCCCGAGGTAGAGGCCAGGGGAGAGTGAAGGCTCATTTCTGCATCAGTGTCAGGTCCCAGAGGAAGCACGAGGGCTTTTTGGAAAGTGAAAAAAAATGACAGGGTCTTCACCTTCACCTCCAGAATTGGGCTCCTGGGCAGTTTTTATTTTTTAAATTTTTTTCTGGGCCTTTGCCTAGAAAGTGAAGATTCTAGGGAAGCTACAAATAACAGTCCAGCATTCTTAGTTCCCTCTGGTAGAAACTGGAAACCAGTGGCCATCTGTTGTCTAGTCCACTCAAAAGAGGATGTTGAGGCTTGTTTTTTCTCTGGACCCAAGGGTGCTCAGGAGCCCCGCAGCCCCCTCCTGTCTCGCACAAAGCGTCTCCAAGAAGACAGCGGATTTTCGGGCTGCGTGGACCGCGCCCCCCCAGGCAGACCCCAGAGCATGGCATGTAAGGAGTGACCCCTGCCGCTTTGACAGTTGCCCTCAGCTCACCCATCGCTGGGTGCTGGCAGGCGGAGTAGGGGTGGGGGGAGTGGGTGCAGACACAGGTGCACAGGGGGCCTCAGACCTCCTGTGAAAACTGCCATGAGGCCGTTTCTGAGCTGAGCCAACCTCTCCAGCCTATTGGCCTGCTCTGGTCTTTGATGCTTGCAATTAGTGTGGTTATTTCAAATCGTTTTTATTTTTATTATTATTTTCTGCTAATGGCTGTTCACACAAACCTCCCCACAAAGGGAATTGCATGCCTGAAGGGTAGTTATTCTCAGAAACTAGATACTGGAGCTGATAAACACTCAAAGTAATATTTAGATAGAGTGTTTCCATGACCCAGTTTCTCCGGAGCCATACATAGATCACCAGTTGTAACCAACTGATTCTCTGCTTCTAAGTTGGGATAACTTTTTTTTTAATGTAATGTTTGATGTGGTTTAGACGATAAGAGATTTTAAATAAGTTTTGTGGGGTGTGTACTTTCCCTGAGTATTTTAAAGGAGAGTGTGTGTGTATGTGTTGGGGGTAGGTACCATTATAGAATTTATGGTCAACATTTTTGCCTTTTCCTGACCTTGAATGTTCCTCGTTTTTTTCTTTAATATGCCGTGTGTTTGGGGGGTACTTTGGGAAAACCCTTTGCAAATGTAAGTTGACTCTGCTGTTGAGGAAGCTCAACACTGAGATTTTACTAAAATCCTCTTTGACGTGGGGAAATTGTCCAGGCAGGATCGTGACCTGGACCTTCCTGCAGACCAACAACAGGAATCCATGCTGTAAGCATTCAGTTCTGATCAGGGTTAGAGATGCCTTTTGAGCATGGATTTCCAAGGAATTAGGTCTGGAGAAGATCTCTGATAGATATGACATCATAGCATCTATAAATAATGCATCGCACAATATGCTGCAAGCAGCCAGCCTCAGCCCTCTGCACCTTGATGCTGCACTGGCTTTGAAATAATGGCTTTTGCTGAAGTCAGAGACCACACAGAACAGCCTAAACGTGAATGGAGAGCGTGTGTAGATTGTGTTTGCTTGCCGGATGATTCTGGCTCAGTCTCACATGGGTTTTTGTCTGCGGGGAATGGACTTTTAGTTTTCTGCAGTCTCCACCCAGAGTATAATTGCTATCATTCTCTTCAAGGCTGTTGTGTTCTGGCCCCTGTGAGTGTGAAGATCAGCAGATATCAAAAATAAAAATGGTGCTAGAGCCTTGTGGTAAATGGCATGTGCTCTGGAGCAAGGTTATCTGGGCTTGGACCATGACTCCCCATTTCCTAAGCTAGGTGACTCTTGCAAGTTACTGTGCCTCAGTTTCCTCATCTGTGAAGTGGGGGTAATATTAACCACATCAGAGGGTCATTGTGAGAATGGAATGATTCAACCCACGGAAAAAGCTTGGAATGGTATCCAGCACATTGTGAATAATTTGGAAGTGTTAACTTATTATTAGCCAATGACAGATTCTTCTGAAGGTAAATTTATTGAAAAGTAAGCACTGGGCCTTCAAAAATCTGAAGATCTAAAATGCTTTGAAGAACCAAGGAGGTAAAAAATTATTTTTTTCATTGCAAAAATGTTTCACAGTTGATCTCAAGGGCAACAATAAATAAACAGAGCTAGACAAAATTGAAACAAACCAATGTTGTCACCAACAGCTCCTTACTAGCCTGAGCTGATCTTCAAGCTGCTAGAAAGATAGGTTTGACTCCTTTCCCACCGGTGCTTTCAAAACCTACCTTCTTGTGTAATTCATCTAAGATGGAAACTTTGTGAGTGGGCAGAAACCTTGTCAATGATAGAGTGCATGCTTAGCATGCATGAGGTCCTGGGTTCAAGCCCCAGTACCTCCATTAAAAAAAAAAAGATGAAAATTTAAAATGGAAACTTTTATCAATGAAAAAGGAAAGAAGAGTATTGGATCTTTGTGTTTTCAAGTGCCAGGAATTGAGAAGGAGTTGGGAAACTGGGAGCTCTTGGCTTTGCGCTATTCTTAAGCTCAGAAGTAAGCCTGCTTGCTATGAGGAAAGGTTATTTCTTTCTCCTGTACATCACTGGGCTGATTATAACATTTAAAGTGAGCCGAGATGGCTTAGGAAGCCCTTATGTACATGCATCAGAAAACAGTGGACATCTCCTTGCGCAGAGGATCCTGAGGAACGGAAATGCCCTGACTTAAGGGGCAATCTCTGGGGCAGTGCCAAATGGGGTAGACCTCAGCCAGTCTCACTGGTGGTTGGGGAAAATGATATAGAGAAGAGAGACATCATTTAATGAGTGGAATTGGCAAACACTGCTCTATCCAGAGCTATCTATATTGATACCAATCAAGAAGGACTTTTTATTTTATTTTTAAAAATTTTTTAAATTTTTTAAAAAGGCTTTTAAAATAAGGCACAGCCAAAAGTCTTAATCAAAATTGAAAGACAATCAGGAAGTCTTAGCAAAATTCAAACTAATATTTCTGGGGAAAGTGAAAACACATGACAGAGTTGTGAGCAGAGGATTCCTCTGGTAAGGACTGCTGGGGCGGAAGGGGGGCAGAAAGACACGGAGGAGTTTCACTTTATCCAGGGCACCAAAGCCAGAAACCAGTGACCACGGCTGTGGAGAGTAGCTGTGTCTTGGTATAATTTCTGAGCCAGCCCTGAAAATTCTGTACCTTCTGTAACAGTGTCAGCTATAGATGTGTTTCACGACATCGTTGGAAGGGAGATGGTAGCCTAGGAGAGAACGGAAAGGAAGGGCCAACCATGTGCAAACTCTGGTGTTCCAGGGAACCCTGGGGTTCTATGGAGGTGGACCTCGGGGGATGGGGGTGTAGGGACAGTTGCCCTTATTTGTAAATCCCAGTAGTGATTCCATCCAGCAGTTCCTTAGCTGAGTCACCTTACCATCTGGACCTTCATTTCTCAGTCTATAAAATTAAAGGAATAGGGGGAGGGTATAGCTCAGTGGTAGAGCGCATGCTTAGCATTCACGAGGTCCTGGGTTCAATCCCCGGTCCCTCCTCTAAAAATAAATAAATAAGTAAACCTAATTACCTCCCCTCAAAACAAAACAAACAAAAAATTAGGGGAATAGATCAGGTGAGTGGGTTTTGAGTTGTAAAACCTTTTGTTCAAATGAAAGCTGGCACAGAAACCTAATATGCAAAATGATTAGAGTATGAAATAAAAGGAAGGAGGGAGGGAACAATTATCTGGTGATGAGGACAGGTATCTTATCTCTCAGTTAACCAACCAGAAGACCTGGTTAACTAGAGCACTCTATTGGCTAAATGGGAATCCTCCGAGTGAGGCCGTGAAAACACAAATGTGTTTGGTTTATTATTGAAAAGAATGTTAGCAGTTTTGGAGTAATTTCAGGCCAGGGTTGAAAACTTATAGCCAAAGTAGTGCCTGCAATGGCGAGAGAAATTTCGGACTGCCTAAGCTTGTTCCTGGAACAGCAAACTTGTGTCTCTACATGTATTTATTTAAGAGAAGATCTGCTAGGGAAGTGGAGTAAACTGTCCAGCTGTATGCTTTGCGTAAAGAGCAGAGAGTAAATTTGTGAAATGCTTGGCAGAATGAGCCCTGTTGCAGAAATTTCTTATAATAATGATCTTCTAATTTGATTCATACTTTGTTGGGAAGAAACGCAGTGTTCAGAAGCTTGCCGGTTTTAGCATTTGCAAAGAGAGTGGGGAACTAATTTAACATCCACGAACTGAAGATTCACTTTAGAGAAGCATCAGGTACCTTTGTGATATGTTTGAATGAGTTTGCCTCTCAATTAAAGAATGGATTTGTCCCCAACAATTCATTCTCTTACTTGCTCTATCGCCAATGCGTGTGAAACACAGACCCTGTGGGCTTCTGGCTTCTGCTTTATTTAGCCCAAGTTAGCCAATCAGTGTCTAAAAATCTAGATAGTTTTCCCAGATGCTGAGAGATGAGTCTCAGCTGCTTGAGAAATTAACCTGTGTGTTGACACCCAACAGAACAGTTGCGATCACGGAAGCGGAGATACTACTAAGTCCAATATATTCTGCTACAACTTTCCTCCAAAAATTTTAAGTCATATGGCCCCTTAGCTACTTGCAGCAATTAATATTGATAAGAATTTAAAAATTTATCCTTTTAAAGTGATTTGCTTTCCTGTTTAATTTAAAGCTTGTTTTTCTCCTAAATTTAATCTTTTCTTTAGAGAAATATGTCTCTCTACTTTGGGGGGAGAAAAAGGAATGGAGAAAAAAAGTATTAGCTGTAAAAATAGTTCCCTTGATAGATCATTGTTTCAAGAGAGAGCTTCTATTTCTTGAGGGTCCACTGTCTGGGTGCCTGGTGTGCTTCCTCCTCTGATTCTTCCGATAACCTGAGAGATCAGGGGTGATCTCCCTCGTACACAGAATTTTGCCTGTGGTCACACAGTTCCAATTGGCCAAACTGGTTTTGGAACCTGGGCCCATGGAAGTGGCATTCCGTGGTTTTCCTCTTCACTCCAGAAAGGGGCCAAATTCTATAGATGACGCGTCTTCATGTTGTTACTTCCTTCTTTAGGCAAGTAGCCAGAGTGTGTTAGTGGGAAGTCCTTGTCCCTTTTCCTTTAGTCAAGAGGCTCATTTAATTAATAATTAATTAATTAATTAATTAATTAGAGGTACTGGGAATTGAACCCAGGACCTCATGCATGCTAAGCACGTGCTGTACCACTGAGCAATGCCACCCCCCTACCCAGGCTCTTTTTAAGAGTAAGAGTGCAGCAGATGTGCAGGTGCAAAGTCACTTATTCATTCCGTCTACACACATAGTAACAGCGTGATGCTGAGTCCTATTGGAGCCTGAGAGGCACAAGGAAAAAAAATCAGTTTTAACCATCCTGCCTTTATTTAAATTTTTGGTATTTTGCTCATTATGGAACTTTTTTTTTTTTTTTGCATTACTTTTGATGTTTCAGAATATTGCATGAAAATCTTATTTATCTGATAACCCTCCTTAAATTTTGTGCTTGCAGCCAGTGCCTCCTTTCCCCCACCCTAGTCCCAGCCCTGGTACGTACTTTTATTTGTGTGCCAGGCAATGAGCTACTGGCAGGAGATATAAGATCAAGATACACAGGAGCTTTCAGACAAGTGAGAGCCGGTCAAGTGAGACATAGTCACAACACAGCAAGATAATTATAAGACCGTGCACAGAATGCGATGGGAAAGAGTCGCTGTTGAGTCAAGGTCCCAGGGAGGAGGGCTTGCGTGAGACTTGAGGGCTGCCTGGGGGTCAGCCAGTGAACACATGGGTAGGGGAAGAATGTATGGGGTTGTTGGGAAATGGCAAGTCCCTTCTTAGCTCTGAGCCTCAGTTTTCTGCATCTGTAAAATGAAGGAAATGGTAGCACCTACTGCCTAAGGTTGTTGTCAGGACTAGAATGAATTCAGCGTGTTAAACACCTAGAGTAGATTCTGGCATGTAACTTAATACTATATGTTAGCCATAATGGTGATGATGATCAAAATGACTGTTATAAAATGATAGAATCCTTGGGCCACATACACAGTCTGAACTTTGCTTTGCAGACATCCATGAGAGTGATGGGAGTTCCAGCAGCAGCCACCAGAACCCCAAGAGCACAGCCAAATGGGCGGCTTCTCTGGAGAATCTGCTTGAAGACCCAGAAGGCGTGAAAAGATTTAGGGTTTGCATTTTTTTGTTGTTGACCAGGGTTGATGCATCATACAAAGAAGTTGAGATGTATGTGAGGGAAACACAGGTTTTTTTTTTTTAAACACTGTCTGTCCCAACTTGAGAATAAGAACTTCTCCCTAGTTATGACTAAGATGGAAACGCTTTCCTACTAGCTATGGACCAGCACTGAAGGACGGGCACAGACTGTCTCTGGTTTTTATAGAGTTCGATGGGAGGGCATGAGGGTAATGGGGGATCAGTACTGTGCTCATTGGCAGAGTCTACAAAGAATTTCCAGCTCTGTGAGCCCTGGGAGGGGGTGTCTGGGTCTCTTTGATGTAAAGGTTTGTTCTCTTGTGTGTTAGGGATCCTCAGGACACATTATTAACAGAGTGAAAGCAGCTGAACAACAGCTGGCAGAGTGAAGTTGAACTCAAAGAGGAGGACAGGTGGATGGGGAGATGTTGGTGTTGCCTAGAAATGGCACGCAGAAACCCCAGGTGTCAGAAAAAACATCTGTGAATTTGAAGAATGCCTCGTATCTGCCCGAGTCCCACTGACTTCTGGCTTTCAGTCTTGGGTCAGGCCAGGATAAGCCCTCAAGCTGTTGGTCCTTGTTGCAGACCTTGAGGAGGTGGGGTACCAGACAGGGCTACTAACATTCCTGGACACAAGGCCACTGTGAGCACCGTCTAGATTCCAGAGAGGAAACTTCCATGCACAGCAGGAGAGCTGGCTGTGCCACTGACCCCTCAACATCTGCCAAAAGAACACACCTCCAACTTAAAAGAGTTCTCTTCGCGATGTTTGTAAGGCATGCTCAATATGTCTTCTTCTCTTTTGTTTAAAAAAAAAAAATGAGCCTGATTTTTGAGGAATGTACTTTGTTTAAACACTGTCTGGAAGGAACTAATATATCTTCCACTTTAATTTACTTTTTAGTAATTTATTGTCAGTTGAGGACTGGGAGTAGATTCCGGCTTCATTTTCACTCTTCTTCACAGCGTCAAAGCCATCAAGTTCAAACACATATGAAATTCTAGCTTTAATACTTTGTGTTTCAGGGGGAGCTTTCACAGGGTGATTGAATATGCTCATTTGTTGAATTTGGACTTATCAGTTCTTGAAGGGAAATGCATTATTTGTTTTCTAAGTAGACTACTGCTTGATATTTTTCTTCTTTTCATCCACAGGAATTTTTAAAAAAAGAATTCAGTGAAGAAAATGTTTTATTTTGGCTAGCATGCGAAGATTTTAAGAAAACGCAAGATAAAAAGCAGGTACTTTTTCCAATCCATAATCACGTTCTTGATAATTTTTTTCTCTCTTTATAAAGTTACAGCTGCTTTTCCAATATGTTTTGAAATTGCCTGGAGAAATCTGATTCCCGTTGGATTTGGGGAAAGATTTAAGCTTCAGATAAGGCATCTTGTGTTGATCAAATATTAACAATTTTAAAAAGAACATGTTATCCATTTTTAAATGGAGATGTTCAGATGGACAAATATTTAAAGCAAAAATAACCATTTAAGTCATTTAGAGTTTGTCACTGAGTATGATTTTTTTTTTCATGAATAAGTTATGTGAATGCTTCCTGCAGAGTTTGACATGTTGGCATTTTGTGTGGACGTAGTAAAGCAGATACGTGTTGATAAAAGCACAACGTGCAACAGATGGATTGTCAGTTATTCAGTCTATCTTTGCAAAACAGCTCGTAGTTGGCAGGCATCCCACAGAGAGGGTTTCTGACTGTTCTCTGGGTGGATGTGTGCTCTTTGCAGGAGGTAGCCTTTAATTCCAGTGGCAGCTGGATTTTCTGCCGTTGAAGGCTGAGTGTCAGGGGAGGTGAAGGAGGTTATGGGGAAGGAGGCCTGTGAATTGGATGTGTCTACGAGGCCCCTGCCTGTGTATTTCTAAGAGGCTAGTAGCTAAATGTCTACAATGGCTGGTAAGTATTGTGCATGAGTGAGGTTTTTGGTGTGAGGCTGTAGGGAGTGGTGGGGACTAGGGCCATTTGGGGGTAGCCAGCCCTGCCTCCAGAGGCTGTAGCTGGTTGTTCAGCTGACTTTGGCAGTGAATGCTTTAGGGTCTAGGCTGTCTGAGCTTTCCCTGCTTTGAGCTCTGTCCACCTAGGTCTTGGCTTGCCCCACCCTCACCCTGGAGCTCTAAGGGAGGTTTCTTCCTAAGGCATCTTCTCCTGTCTTCAGCCCAGTGCTGCTGCTTTATCCAGAGAAGCTGGGCATTTGAATTCTTATATGAACCCATCTGATATTATAAGTGATGGAACTAATTTTTTAAAAATGCAAAACCTTGCCTGCCAAACAAAACACATCCATGGGCAGAGGCAGCTTGTGGGCTGCCAGGTTTTGAGCCTCTGGCTCCACAAGCTGGAATCCATGAGGCCAAAGCCATTCAGTGTTTGCAGACTCACAGGCTTATTCAAAGGATTTTCTGACTCAGACACCCTTCCCCTGGATGCAACAGCGTGTCTGCTGCCCTCCCCTCTGCAGGGGCAAGGATGGATTCCAAGCTCCCCTTGGCTGAATTTCCTAGGTCAGCCTAGAAAGCTGTCCCAGGCATGACTCTTGGCCATTTGCTTCCTTCCTGCTTGGTCTCCTTCCTGGATGACTTTGCCTGAGCCCCTTGAGGGGTGGTGAGCAGCCTCAGGTGGGAGGCGCGGCTTCGGAAAGCTGGGTGCTGGCTGTGCCCTTTCAGGTAGGCGAGCCCACTGCTGTCCTTTGCCCCCAGTACCCAAGACAAGGCCCAGGGACAACTGTCCATAGACGCTGGCCTGTGCAATGGATTTGTCCGGCCTCACCCTAATCCCCTGGTTGGGAGTCAAGCAGGAGGACAGATGTCCGTTCCTTTGCCTCAGCTTGTGTGTTGGAGGTGAGAGGGGCTGATGGGTCAGCCAGCGCACCCCTGCACCGTGCAAACCAGTCGGGTCCCTGCACGGCCGAGCTGGGACTCGCACCTGCACCCTGGGCCGCCTGGCTGTTTGCCCTGCACGTGGTGCTGGAGCGCCCTCCAACTCAACTGAGTTTGCCAGATCTTTGCCAGGGCCAGGCCTTGTGAAAAGCACGGGTGACACACAAGGACGAGACAGACGAGCCTCTTCAGGGGACAGGCCTGGGGAGGGGCAGCTGCTTGTTAGACAAGCCTTTGCAAATATGGCGAGGACAGAAATGGGAAGTGCAGGTTCCGTGGGAGCACGGGCAGTGGGTGTCAGGAAGGCCCTGAGGGAAGTGACTCTTAAGCTGACATCTGAGTGGAGTTTGGGGGTAGGAGGAGTGTTCCTGGGAGAGGGGCCAGCACATGGGGAGGAAGGCCTGGAGACAAGAGCCGTCAGAGGGTCGTGTGGAGGGGCAGGCTGGCTCTGCTGTGTTTGAGGTGGGGCCACACCTGGAGAACGTGGATGCACAGGGAACACTGGGGGGCCCTGTGTTGGATTGCACTGGCCCATCCACATCCTACAGCCAGAGCTTCCAGAATCTGACAGCTCCTCTCTGCACCCACCACCCCGATACCCAGCATATGACTCCTTGAAGCTGGACGTGCCTGGTCTTTGCTTCTGTGCAGTGAGTGCTGCCTCGCCCGTCAGCTCTCTGAGGATACAGACAGCACTGGGAACGGCGGGAGCATCATCTCTGAGGCCTGTGGTGTCCATACCTCAGTCTGGGTTATCGCACTCAGCCTCGTGACAACTCCTACCCTTTCAGATGCTGGGGCCGTGGGCCGAGAGGTTAAGCTGCAGCTGGCCCACGGCCGCCCGACTTGGTGCAGACAGAGCCGGGGTGCAGGCCCAGGTCTCCGACTTCAGGGCCTGTGTGTTCTCTAGTGGGTCTGACTGCAGGGGAAGTAAAACCAGAAGGAAGTTCTGTTTCACTAATTTAAAAAAGTGGAGGACTCAGACAGGGAGAAGTCAGCCCAGCTAAATTTCACAACCAGACTTACCACCTCTGATCCAGCAGGAAGCTTGTCGACGGTTTCTCTCTACAGTGAACTAAGCCTGGCTTGTTGTTTCATTCTTCCCATAACTACCCAGCCAGATCTCTCCACAGTGCTTACCAACTTCTCTGGTACCGTATATAATTTCTTTCTCTCTGTACTCTTTGCTTTTCCCTCTATCACACAGGCTCTCTAGGGTTTGTAGTCTTTGTCTGTCTTCTTCCCCACTGTATCTGCGTGCCCATGAAGTGCCTGGCTCACTGTGCGCTTCCTGCTGTCCGCTCAGGTCAGCCAACACCTAAGAACCTGCCATCAGTGGGGTCCTGGCCTCCCTGCTCATCTTGAGCTGCAGTTTGCTGCCTTAGGAGTGGACTTGAGAGAGGAACACACTGTCTATTCTTTTGGGGCTCATGTGCTCAGAAGCTCCAAATAGTGGACCAGTGCTGTGTCTTCACTGCCCTCCCTGGTCTGTGTTGCACCCCTGGCAGGCAGGAAGGCAGCCTCTTAGTTTGGGAGGGTCTCAGCGCTCTGTGTTTACGGTGGGGGTGCTGGAGCTTTAGGGAGTTGGGAGGGTGATGCCTGCTACCTTCCCTCCTTGGAGTTCCTGGGGTTGTAACTGCCAGGTGTTCATATGCAGCAGTCTGCTTTCAAAGCAATTCTCTCCCTTTGCAATTTCTTTATGGCTTAAAAAAATTTTTTAAAGGGCTTCTTCCTCATGAATTAGCACATGAGATACGTCTATCTTGTAACACAAAGCAACCTCAGAAAGACCTCCAAGGTGTTCATTCTTTGGCTACCCCTGAATTCATCCATCCATCCATCCATCAGTGCATGCATATTGGGCCTGCTTTTGGGATGGATACAGCAGCTCCTGTAGATTTGTAAAAATCAGACTGAGAGTTGAGGGTGGGGGAGTGGTGGGGTGGTGGAAGATTTCTAATAATCATAGCTCTGAGAGCAACTCGCACTGGTATTTAAATATAATAGTACCAGGCATGTTGATAGTGTTTTGGAGTTAACAGTTATGAGGGGGAGGTGGTCTATGGTATTTATTAATTTTATCATATTTAATTTAACACTAAAACTCAATCCTGGATTTTAGAATGTTTGATATTCTTATTTAAAGTAATAGTAAAGGTCTTCCTAAAAGGCTAAAATGCCATATTCTTTATTTTTAAAAAAATGATCCAAAAGTGATGAGCGGTCTTTATTTGAAATTCATTCATGTCATTACCAGATGGGGTAAGAAGGGTGGGTTCCTGGCAGTCCTCAGTACCCTCCAGATTTCATTCTCTCTCTGGTTTGGGCTGTCTTTCCCATCTTTGCCTTTCGACGTGGACTCGGCCAGGTCCAGGTGGGACCGGATGGGAGCTCAGCTTCTTGTGGGGTGGGCTGCCCTGCGCCTCCGTCCCTTCCTGGCTCACCTCATCACTTTCAGGTGTCATCTGCTGACATCCTCGTACAATAACTGAGGTTGTACTTACCTTGCATCCCTGTCTACTGCGTTTTCATAATTAAGACTCTATTGTTTGTTGTTTGCTGCTGAGCCAAAGAGGATACTGAGATTTCTTCTTGGAGCATCTTTTCTTATTATTTTTTGTGGCTTTTTGGGGGGTGCGGTGGGGTGGGACAGGTAATTAGGTCTATTTATTTGCTTATTTTTAGAGGAGGTACACATGTGCCCTACGGCTTGAGCTAAACCTTCTCTCTGCTTTTCTTATTTTTATATTCCCTGGTAACTCTTTAAAATGCTTCTCCATACAGTGTTACGCAGGCCCCTCAGATCAGCTCTGCAGTCTGAGTTGCCCTAGGGACAGTCCTCCTGGGGCCCTCTGACCACAGCTCCCACCAGGGCATCCCCAGGTCTTCCTTTGCCACCACTGGCCACTCCCTCTCCCGCCTCCAGGACCAGGTCCCCCTCTGCCCTGAGTCACTCACTCATTTTGGTGGAACACGACCAGCAATAATTTCTTGAGAAAGGGGGCCTGGCAGGTAGACCTTTAAACATCTTGTTGAGTGAAAGTGTTGTTTCTTCCCCCAACTGTTTTCCCACTTCACAGAGCATAGAATTGAATTCTAGGCTGAAACTCATTCAGAATTTTGAAGACATTGTCCCATTAGCTTCCATTTTTATTAAGAATCAGTATCTTACATGTAAGCGGTTTTGTTCTGGTTTCTTTGCCTTTTTTCTCTCTGGAAGAGCATAGGATCCTCTTTTCATCACCAATATTCTAAAACTGTGTGGTCAGAGGCTTTGGAGGGGGTGAGGTTCATTCATCATGGGGGGTGTTTTGTGGAGCCTTTTAATCTGGAAATTTGGGAAATGTTCTTATGTTATTTTTTAGTAACTTCTTTCCTTCCATTTTCTCTGGTTTCTTCCCCAGTGATGCGCGTTCCCCCCTCCCCCCCACCCCCGGACTGAGCCTTTAATTTTATCCTTTTTTTTCCCCTCCTATTTTTTCATCTCTTTGGCTTTTGGTTCCTACTTTTTCTTTCGGAGATTTCAACTTTATCTTCAAATCTTTCTATAGAATTTTTCCTGCTTTTGTTTTCTATACATGGGAGTCCTCCAGCCTCTTCCTGGCGGCCACAAGCCCGATGTATTTATAAACGAAACATATCTGCAGTCAGCTGGGTGGGGAGAAATTTGCTGGGGGTCTGTATGTGGAATTTCATTTAACCCTTATGCTAAGTTTGGTGTCTTCCTTGCCTTCTTTGAGCTTCTGTCTGCAAATTCTCTGAGTCAATTTCTTTAGAGAAGAAAACCCCAGTCTCCCGGGGGGGTGGGGTAGGGGAGGGAGATAACTGCTCAGGGTTCGGAGGGTCTAGGACCTGGGGGGGGGTCTGACAGCTTCTTTCTGCCACCCTGTTCATCCCTCCCGCCAGGGTTCCTGACACCCCTGAGCTCCTGCCATTTTTAGATGTTTCTTGTTGTCCTCCTGCCCCCATGGCCCCCAACACTGCAGGTACCTGAACATTTGCTGTCCACAGCAGGGCTGTTGCTCTGGTGGAGGCTGTCAGGGTGGGAGGAGAGCTGCTGGCCATCCCTCTAGGTCTCTCCCAGGGTCAAGGATGTGGCGGCTGCACCCGGGGAGGGGGCGGGGAATGTTCTCACTGTATCCTGATGGGAGCTAGAATAGGGTTAACAAAGCTCTGGAAAATTTACCAAAATAACTCAAGAGACCGGTTCTTCTTTTTTGTTAAGTGTTCTCTGCACGGACATCAGGCCTTCCCGTGACTGGCTTGCGGTCGGCAGTCTCAGGGTTTCCCTTCTCAGTCACGCTTCCTACCCCAGCCAGATAAGCTCTACCCACGAAGCCATCGCTCAGAGTTGGAGATGAGGGTGGCCCAGGTCCGGGCACCTTGGGGGGCCCATCACTCTTCCCAGAGACTCGGGGGGGGGGATGGGGACTTGCAGGCACGGCTGAGAGACCTGAGATCTGTGCACCTGCAGGTGCCCCTCCCCAAACCTGCTTCCTGTCCCCCCTCCCGCCCCCACCTCTAAGCCTCAAGGTACTTCTTTTCACAACCACCTAAGACGACTTGGATCCATCTAGAAAATGTGTGTGTGTGAATGTTCAAGGAGAGGGGGAGACCTAAAGTGATTTCTGCTTCCAGAGCCCCACATGGAGTTTGCTAGTCTGGCTGGCTGAAATTCTACTTTTATGAAGTATTGTTGAAACAGGAAGTGGTTTTCCAAAGATGTTCCTTCCTGACAGAATGGGGGTGGTGGGAGGGAGGCTCGTGGCTTCGTGGAGGGAGTGGCTCTTCTAGCCTCAGAGCTCTGCCCCACCTGGGTCTCCATGCTGGTCTCCATGCTGGTCTCCAGGCCTGCCCCCTGGAACAGCCATATTATCTTAAGACCCCCGCCTAAGCAGTCTTTCTGCACGTCTTGCTAAGGCTTTCTTTCTGGGGGATGGGAGAAGGTCAGGCCTCAATCTCACGGGGTTTTTTGTCAACTGGTCCCTGCAACCAAAAGAAGTTGAAGGATTGCTTTTCCCCTCCTTTCAAGCCCCAGGTATTGAAGCCTTCTGGTGATTTCCATGAGGCCAGAGGTTTTCAGAGCCTGGGGTTTCCAAAGCTAAGCTCTGCAGCATGTGTGGTGGGCTCTCTGGAGAGAATGGCAGTTTTCTAGGTGGACCCCGAGAAGCACCCCCTCTTCTTCCCACAAATCGTAGCTCTGTGGCTACGTTTCAGAGGCATTCATTATCCGGCTTCCTCTGTAGGGTGAGGTAAAACTGAGACTCTAATGTTTAGAGAAACAGCCCTCACGTTTGCTGCCTGCAAAGTGCAAACACAGGAAGTTAGAGAAAGTAGAACCCGCAGGGGACGCCCTGTAGGACGGGCTCCTGTCCACAGCCCAGGCACGGAGGCCTGCTGTTTTTAGGACAAGGCACTCACCGTGAGAGCATGCCTGCACCAGCCCCTGCTGGGTTTTGGTGCAACCTAAGTGCAGGTGTGCATACCTTTTCCAGCCCCGCTGATAAGCCTTCCCGGGTGCCTGCTTAGGGCTGATACCTTCCCGCTCGACAGCACTTGGGACTCAGGGCAGGTGAGCAGTGCTCTCTCTCTTGCTAATACTCACGTCGTTCCCTGAAAACAAGCCCCTGCCCCGGAAGGCTGACAGAGTGCACCACCTGGAGGGTAATGCATCTCACGGGCGTGGAGCTGAGCAGAAACGTTAGGCCCTGGAGCTGAACAGTCCTGTGCCTCCCTGCGGGCTCCCTGGATAAGCCACGTCACCTCTCCTGGCCTCCGTGTCCTCATAGGGACATGGCGCTGACAGGAAAATGGCACTGTGCTGGACGCCCAGGGGATTAAGAAAGTGGGACCATGGCTGTAAAACACCTAGCATGTATCTGGAGCATAGTCGGGACTTGATGACTGGTTGGGATATGTGTTCACGGTTTAACTTGATGTTTTTAAAATGTATTTTTATTGAAGTGTAGTCAGTTTACAATGTTGTGTCAATTTCTGGTGCACAGCACAACGCTTCAGTCACATAGGAACATACACATTCATTTTCTTACTGTTTTTCACCATAAGTTACTACAAGATATTGAATATAGTTCCCTGTGCTATACAGTATAAACTTGTTGTTTGATTTTATTTTTTACTGTGGTAAAATAGACATAAGATAAATTTTACCACACTTACACTTTTTAGAGCTCTCGGGTTTACCAGTTTAACCGTTTTAAAGCGTACAGTTCAGTGGTGTTAAATACGTTCACAATGTTGAACAGCTGTCACCACCGTCTAGTTCCAGAGCTCCTTCATCACTCCAAACAGGAACTCCTTACCCATTAAGCTGCTACTCCCTGTGTCCTTCCTCCTCCCCCAGCTAACCACTCAGCTTCCTGTCTCTATGGAGTTGCCGATTCTGAATATTTCATATCAGTAGAATCATATAACACGTGGCCTTTCGTGTCTGGCTTTTTTCACTGAGCATAATGCTTTCAAGGTCCATCCATGCTGTAGTTAGTGTCAGTCCTTCACTCCTTTTTATGGCTGAAGAATGTTCCCATGAGTCCTTAATTTGAAGAATTCACAGGATGGTCATGAATGCTGCTGAATGTCACTCCCTCTGGGCCAGGATTCTTTCCGTCATCGTGTCTGAATGGGTGGTGCAGCAGTTTTGAGACAGGAGATGGGACTACAGATGCATGGAGCGGGAGAGGGAGGGGCTAGGCCGATCACAAGCACCCCCAGATCGGGCTTAGCTCTGGAGCCGCAGCCAGATCCCCCAGGGTTCCTGTAGCAGCGGTGCCTCCTGGGCTGGAACGGTTTGCTGGGCTCAGGCCGGGAAGGGCTGTGCTTGCAGATGTCAGACAGGCTCTCTGTGTCTCCCTCAGATGCAGGAAAAGGCAAAGGAGATCTACACGACCTTTCTGTCCAGCAAGGCCTCGTCCCAAGTCAATGTCGAGGGCCAGTCCCGGCTCAATGAGAAGATCCTGGAGGAACCACACCCTCTGATGTTCCAGAAACTCCAGGACCAGGTAACCTGACTTCCCTACCTGCACTTTAATTTGAAAATTAACTCCCCCTGCCCCGCCCCCCACCAGCCTGGAAGAATTCAGTTGAAACTAAATGTTAGACACCCTGGAAGTCATCCCATCCAGCGGGGCAGGTTGGAGGCCCATTGAGGGGCCGTGGCTGATGAAAGAGACAGGCTGGCCTGCCAGGCCTCATTTGCTCAGCATCAGATAGAAAACCGACAGTTAGCAAGTACACGTATGAGAAGCAGCTTGAGAATGTTTTCCAGCTGATACAGTGGCAAGCGCAAATTGCACATGAATGCTGAGTCAAGTTTGAGTGTTGAAGGAACTCCAGTTAGCCTGGGAGACTTGCTGAGGGCCTCCTGGAGGTGGTGATTTTGAGCCAACGGGAGGAATACCATGAACATGGCTTTGTGGAGTAAAGGGGGGAAATGTGTGGTTAAAGGCAGTTTTTGTGGCTGTAGCCACATGAGGGTACCCCCCAACCCCACCTCACAATCTTGCAAGCTTCCTAGGGCACTTTGAAGTTCAGCCAGGGTTGGGAAACTGCAGTGAAGGCCCTGTGTCCTAGGTACTCTCAACAAGAGTAGTATCTGCCCTTCAGAGGTGCCCTTCTGTGCCCAGGGCCCCTTGGCCTGCATTATCTCATTTAATCTCCAGTGAGCAGTATTACTCCCATTTTGATGATGAGGAAAGCAAAGTCCAGGGAGATTGAGTGGATTGTTAGCACAAAGACCCACAGGTAGTAGGAAGTACTGGAGGCCCATGCACCTGCCTTCAAAGCCTGTACTCTGTCACACATGCAGCCCACGCAGCTGTCCCAGGCTCGTGGGCAGCCTCTCACTGCTCCTCACAACCCCATGACACCAGCTGGAGCAGAAGGATTGGAAGGCCACGTGGTACCGGCATTTTGTGGGACCGCAGAAGCCAAGGTAGCAGCGAGGAATGGGATAGGCTGATGTCACTCCAGGTGGTGGCACTTTGGGTTCCCAAGGTCCCAGTTCACTTGCTGTTAGGCCTGCAACACATCTCAAAATAGAGCTGGACCTCTGACCACCCTCCCGCACCTGCCCCGCATTGAATTCATACCGTAGGAGGTTTAGCTGACACAGAAAGGAGGAAATACAAGGGACAGAGGAAGATTTTTTTTTAAGTGACGAAGAAAGACATTTTAAAAATAACTTTTATTAAAAAAAAAACTTTTATCCACCTAACTAGAAAAATCATACATGCTCAGAAAAAGAAACTTGGGAAACGAAAATATAAAGATGAAAAAAGATAATTTCATAGGAAGGTGACCACTAAATAACATTTGCTCTCTAGACGTTCCATCATATTTTTCCTTTAAAAACGCGTGTACACACACATCTAACAAACGTGGCACAATGCAGTTCAAACTACTTACTGTGTCATTTATTTGAGAGGGAGAAATATGCGCTCTCTTCCTCAGGCATAATTGGGTGCAAACGTGACATCTGGAATCTGATTCCACAGCAAGTGCCTGTTAAGGGCCTCTAAGATCTGTTTGGCTTCAGAAAACTCTGCCTCTCGGGGGCTTTGCTGGTAACTATCAAAATGTGTGCTCAGCATGGTTTGTTGTTCTCTGCTCCCCAAAGGGCCCCCATGAGAGCCCTGTTTCCCTCAGTGAAGAAGTGTGAGGCTGAGGGGAGCATGTTTGGAACCACGAGATTTCATATAACTTTAAAAACCTCCTCAGTGGCGTTGGTTTTGTTGAGCACCACTTGGCTTTATCACTGAGCTGTCTGAGCAGGCTGCTCTCAGCACTGGCTCACCTGGAAACCTCCAGGGAGCCTCAGCCCCTCCCCACGGCAGGCAGTGCTCCACACCCTGGAGATGGCCTATAGGGCAGCGTGGTCTTGGGGGCACAGCTGGAACCTAGAGGAATGAGAAATACTCCCAGACATCAAATAAGATGAGTTCATCACCTGACATTTCATTTAAAGGAGAGCTTCTCAGGTCCTCATTCAGGCAGGTCCTGGGTTTTTTTTTTTTTTTTTTTCTCCATTTTTTAAATCGAAGTATAGTCAGTTCCAATGTGTCAGTTTCTGGTGTACAGCACAATGTCCCAGTCATGCATATAACATACATATATTCGTTTTCATATTCTTTCATTCAGGTCCTATTGATTCTTGATTTACATACAATTCTAACAGGTTCTGGTTTTTCAGTTCACAGCCGATTTGAAGTGCTGGTAGAGGCTGTGGAGTGATGAGCCCCAAGAGGCGATGGCTAACAGCCAGAGAAGAGGCAGAAAAATGATACTAAACACAAAACCACAGCACAGTGATTGGGAACCACCGAGTGTGGGGGCCCACAACCCCACACACCACACTGGGGGCATCCCTGTGCTGCAGGATGGTGGTGCAATTAGTGATTCTAATGACCCCAGGGCATCAAGCAAAACTTGAATTGTGGTCGGCGTATTCCGTGAAGAATGTGTTAGATGTTTTAATAAGAATTTCATCAAAAATGATATCTGAAGAGAAGTTTGTGGGCTTAAAACTTTGTTACCTGGAAAATTCATAATTGGAGAGATTGTTCTGTGATTTAATTCAGCTCTGCTAACGTGGCCCAGTTGTGTGCCCAGCGCATGCTGGGAAGGCCAGCAGAGGCAAGGGCACCTCTTTGGAACTTTAGCCTAGAGTCTGAGTCTGCTTTTGGACACAATTACATTGTGAGAAGGAGGAAGGCAGAGCTGATCTTACAAAGAGCTGGTTTCTTCAGTGAATTGCACTTCCCTGCAGTGGATTTTTTTTTGAAGTATATTTGATTTACAATATTGTATTCGTTTCTGGCGTACAGCAAAGTGATTTAGTTTTACGTATATATATACATATATATATATATATACACACACACATATTCTTTTTCATATTTTTTTCCCTTATGTTTATTACAGATCATTAAGTATAGTTCCCAGTGCTCTACAGTAGGACCTTGTTGTGCATCTGTTTTATACATAGTCATTTGTATTGTAGTGGCTTTTTATCGTAAAGATTTGCCGCTGGCAGGTCTAGCTCAGTTCTGGCTGGCTTGCTGGTGTGTGGGTTTGCTTTTTCCTTCATTCCTTTATGCTATAAACACTGATGGAGGGCCCACTGCGTGCCAGGGACTGTGCCTGGAGCTATGTGCGCAGTGAGGAAGTCAGCACCTGTCCACCCAGGAGGACAGAGAGAGATAAGTGCTAAGGAGGAAATGCCACAGGTGATGGGCGAAGAGTGACTGGGACGGGCCCTCCTTTGGGTCTAGTGGTCAGAGAGGGCTCCTTGAATCTGAGATCTGAGTGGCAAGGGGAAGCTGAGGAAGAAGACTTGGGGGCAGGACCTTCCGGGGAGAGCAAATGGCAGGTACAAAGGAACCCATGGGGGTGAGTGTGGCTGGAGTGGAGTGAGGGAGGGTGAAGGGAGAAGCTAAGTTGGGAGGGACTGGCAGGGGTTAGGCCCCGAGCCCGTGGTAACCAGTTTAATTTCGACAGTGACTATTTATAGAATGTGCCAGCTGGGCTCATAAGGTTTGGTCCTCTTGAAAGCCAGATACTTTGGCTCTGATCCCCAGCTCTGGCTGTGTCCATCCCTCATCAGCCGAGCAGGAGAATGCGGATGACTCGGTGCAGAGCCATCTCTGTTTCTAGAAAGTCAGCTGCAAACCCGCGGTCTCCTGACCATGGCTCATCATTTGTGCCCGGTGGCCTGACCCCCTGCCTCCTCCCTCACTCCTCCCCGCCCATCACTTCCTGGACACTGAGCTCAGATTCACTGTCATTATCACTGTATGTTAGGCTGGCCAGAAGAGGGAAGAGGGATCTTCTGTTCCAGGCCTGCCTCCATCTGACCCCGGGTGGGTCCTTTTTTCCTGGTGTGGCTTCTGTGGCCTCGTCGGTAACACGAGGCTTTCGGCAAACACTGCTGCCTCTCCGAGCCACACTGCGAAGCAGGCCGCAAGCCTTCAATGGCCTGACGTTAAAAACGGTTGCTCCCTGATTGCCGTAACCTTATTTCTTTAGCCCCAACTTTTTTCTCCTTTCTTTGACTGTAGAATTTAGTAGCTGTGGAACTTTGGGCAAGAGGTGATCCCTCTCTGAGCCTTGGTCTCCTCACTGGCGAAATGCAGGTCATGATAAGGCATCTGTGAGGGTGAAACGCACTCACTTCTATGAAGTGCTTACTTAGGGCAGCGCCTGGCGCGCAGTCAGCCCTGCATGAGTGTTGACTGTGCGTGTCCTTTACAATGTTACGGGAAGATGCATTTTAACCTAATGCAGTAGTTTTTAACGGGGGGTGATTTTGGCCAGATGACACTGGGCAATGTCTGGAGACATTTTTGGTTCTCATAATTGGAGTAGAGGTGCTACTGGCACCCCATAGGTGGAGGCCAGGATGCTGCTTAAACACTCTCCA
Organism: Camelus ferus; assembly: GCF_009834535.1. NCBI lineage: Eukaryota > Metazoa > Chordata > Mammalia > Artiodactyla > Camelidae > Camelus > Camelus ferus. The sequence goes on from NC_045706.1 coordinate 10,963,263, forward strand.
TTGCACACAGGACAGTGTCCCCTCCCCGACACAGACGTGTCTGGTCCAAAATGTCAGTGATGCCAAGGTTGAGAAACCCTGGCTTAATATGACTTCCAAAACTGTAGCAGCGTCTATGTGCCTTCCTGGGTCAGTTTTCTGCACTTTCAAGACTTCTGGGAAAACATGAAGACTGAACCTCGGCAATGTTTACACACTGCTTTTGTATGTGCACCTCATGTGACTCTCAAGTAGTCTTGGGGAAGGTGGGACCTGGCACCTCAGTTTATGGGAGAAAGTTCCCTTGAGGGGAGGATGACCTGACTGGCCCGAGGTCACAGAGCTGGGAGAGGGGAAGCAGAGCTGCGCCCAGGGCTCCTCCCTCCCAGCCCCGCCACCGCCCCGTGAGGCCCGTGCTCCTCGGGAAGCAGTGGCATTTGTTCTTACTGACCTCCTGGTCTGTGCTGCCCTCTTCCTTTCCTGGGCGCTGGTATGAAGATCAACCAACACTCTCAACTTCTCCTTTCCCACCTCACCTCCCTTGCTCAGTCGTGCTCTCCTGTGCCTCCGGCCCTGGCTGATTCTAGAACATTCCCATCAGTCACTAGGGAACGGAGAGTTAGCCGCAACACGAAGGGATCAAATTAGTCACCGAAGCCTGACATGCTTTTCTTTGTACAAGAAATGACAGTGCCAGTCTGTGCTGGCCCTGTCAGCCTGGTGGCCTGGACATCCCCATGCTAGAACTCCTACAGGTTTCTGGGCACCAATTTACACACCTTTCTTGCTCTGAAGCCTCTGGTTTGAATTTTGTAGCATAGCATGATGGGGTCCCTCTAAACAGCAGAGACTGGAGAAGGCGGAAGGGTCAAGGTCATTGCTTTTTGGGACCATGAAAGAGAAGCCTGCAGGTTTAAGGGATGCAGAGGTGCTCATTCTTCCATAAATCCTGGGGACTGCAAAACCTGTGCTTACTGTGGATCTCGAGTATCGTCAGGATGCCCCCAACCTGGATTTGGGGTGGGTGTTAAGTCTGGTCTGGGGAAGGCAGAGTGGAGGCAGCCTTCTCCACTGAAAAGGAAGTCCTCAACCTCTGATGTAAAAAAAAAAATGAAACACTTCAGTGAGATGTCAGTGCTCCCAGCCACATCCTTGACAGAGAAAGGAACCATGCATCAAGCCCTTTTTTAGCAGTGTCGTCTCTTTGAATTTCCCCAGAACCCAAGAAGTGAGAAGCGCTTCCTTTCAGACCTCAGTGAGAAGGGCTGGTCCGGCTTGTGAGGACCCGGGGGTGGGGGAGGGGCCGCCATGCCTACGGGGGGTCATTTGGGGGTCCACTCCCTCCCCCGGCCCCTCATTTCTCCAAGTCTGCAGTGGTGGCTGGACCCGGGGACTCCAGGCACCAGTCTTGTGGCTAGCTGACCTTCACTCCCCAAGATCAAGCCCAGTCCGGAAACTGGCCTGTTCCAGCGGGCAAAGCCAGAAAGAGCAGCTGGTGGGTTTTCATTCAACGGAAGGAACGCTGGCCCCTGGCGTCTGCCTCAGCCCTTTGCCTTCTGAGGGTGGGGCAGGGAGGACAACATTTGAAATACTTTGAGTTTTTTGTTTTGTTTTGTTTTACAACTTGAAAATGGTGTTTAGGGGACCAAGAGCGGGTGGGGAATGGGTGCCAGAATAGCATTTAACTCTGCCCCTAATGGCAAAAGGCAAAAATGAAACACCTTTGCCCCACGTAGGAAGCATGTCATTTGGGTTTTAGATTTGACTATTAAGGACTCCAGGAAAAAGTCACCCCCAGACAAGGCTACAGCCCCAGACCCATGAGCCTGCGAGGGGATTTCACCCTGAGCAGGGGACTCTGTCTGCATCCGTGTTCAGCCTCCTTCTGGAGTCCTGATCCCACCTCGCACCTCTGGGGGGGGGGGGCGGCTGTCCAAGAAGCAGGAGCACTGTCCAGGTGACAGAACCTTCTGTGTGGCCCTCCCTGGCGCCATGGGACAAGGACTGTCCTGAGATTCGTCTTCTCACGGCTGTCTGCTGGCTGCCTTCAGACCTTCTCCCCCATTCCGTTGGGAAGCACACCCCATTCTCCTGCCACCAGCAGAGGAGGTGGGCTTCAACTCAGGGGTGTGGGCGGCACCAGCCTAGCAGCCGCTGCAGCAGGAGGGGCCGGGGTGGGGGCTGGCTTTCTTCACACTTTGTGTCTGTTCGTGTGGTGTGAAAGCCTCTAGTCCTGGCGTGTGGGAGAGAACATTCTAGAACTGCAGTTCATGGACAGCTGTGCCTTCTTCAGCCATTTTCATGTAAAAACTGAACTGAATTCTTGAAGCAAATATGCAATCCCATTAATAAAACTTGAGGTTGTGGTACAGGATTCACGCTATTTCCTCCTGGTGCCCAGCTGAAACAACATGGCGGAGGGCTTTGAAGGGAAGGCAGGATGTGTGTTCAGTTTAAGTATTTCATGTCCTTGTTTTCTAAGATGGGTTAAAAGATTTACTAGGCTTGAAAGGCACTTGATGGAGACAGGGATGAAATCTTCACAGAGGGGCCTTCAGGGCTGGTTAGGCTCCTCAGTCTCTACACGGACGAGGATGTGTCTGTGAGGGGCCCGTCTCCGGAGCAGTAGGCTCAGCGCTCTCAGATTGGAGCCCCACATGGATATTTCCCTTTGCAGAAAGGTGAACCCTGATCAGTCACGCTGTCTAGGGTCTGGGGTGGGGGGGACGCCCTGTGGGGTCATGACCTCGTGTAGGGGGACCTTCCCTTAGGAAGGCTCCCTTCTCTGTTTTTGCCGCGAGTCCCACCTCCAGCAGCCCCCGGGGCTGCATCCCAAGGCCACGACACTGGACGATTTACAGTCCCGGCATGCAGCTCCCAGACGTGGGGCTGCCAAAACCTGAAACCTGCTGGGCCACAGCTGTGCTGGCAAAGAAAAAAAGAGAAAGGTAGGGAATGCAACTTAGCTGCCAACTTGAGCTTTCTGCTCCGCTGGCCTCCTGTCTTCCGCGAAGGGCTGTCTGCTTCATGGCTCTGCTCCGATGGTCTGCCAGCCACACCTGCAGCCCAGATTTGTCTCTACCACCTCCTTTCGCTTCCCTGCAGACAACTTGAGGCGTGTTGTTGGTCAGGGGATGGTCACAGTCCAGCTCTGGTGAGTCCAGTTATCCCCATCAGAGAATTCTGGTTTTGTGGAACCTTCTGGAACCCCTTGGGCCATCTCATTTTCTGTGCGCAAGCTGGAGTGAGGTGAAATCAATAATTTGACTGTGTTCATTTCCAAGGGCTGTTGCAAAAGATTATCGCAAACTGAATTGCTTAAAACAACAGAAATTTCTTCTCTCACAGCTCAGGAGGCCAGAAGTCTGAAATTAAGGTGTCGGCTGGGCTGTGCTCCTTCTGAAGGCTGGAGGGGAGAATCCTCCCCTGCCTCTTCCAGTGGCTGGTGGCTGCTGGCATCCTCCGTGCTCCTTGGCTTGTAGCTGCATCGCTTCGGTCTCTGCCTGTGTCTTCACATGTCCTTGTTCCCTCGGTGTGTCTAGCTATCCTCTCCTCTTCTTATTAGGGCACCACTCCTTGGGTTTAGGGCCCACCCTAAATCCAGGATGATGTCATCTCGAGATCCGCAACTAACCCTATCCCCAGATAAAGTCACATTGGACGTTCTGGCTGGACGTAAATTTAGGGGACATGCTGTTCAGCCGACTATACTAACCTTTGGGGATGTTTATTTCCCATTTATACACACAAACACACATGAAAGTACATATTTGGGATCATCATTTTTTGTTTTAGTGTGTTTAAAAAACCCAGCATTCAGTCACTTAACACATTTTTCCTTGTTGAATTCTGTTTGAAATCTTTTATTTTTATTTGTGGGGGGAGGTAATTAGTTTTATTTATTTATTTAAATATTTTAGAGGAGGTACTGGGGATTGAACCCAGGACCCTGTGCGTGCTAAGTGTGCGCTCTACCACTTGAGCTCTACCCTCCCCTCTCTGCGATCTTCATTTTTAATGACTGCCTCTTGCTCTGTTAGATGAGTGGCTGGATAGCCTGGTGGGTAGGAGTGTGGGCTCAAGGGCTGGATGGCCAGGGTTTGCAACCTGCCTGTCTCTTTTACTTACTGTTATGGGCTGAACTGTGTCTTCCCTCAAATTCATATGTTGGACTCCTAAGCCCCAGTACCCCAGAATGTGACTGTGTTTGGAGACGTGGGTCTTCAAATGAAGTCCTTGGGGTCATCCCTAATCCAACCTGAGTGGTGTCCTTATAAGGAGAGGAGATTAGGACATAGACACGCACAGAAGAGAGACCAGTTGAAGACCCTGGTGAAGAAAGCCACCTACAAGCCAAGGAGAGAGGCCTCAGAAGATCCCAACCCTGCTGTCGCCTTGCTCTTGGACTTCCAGCCTCCAGAACTCTGAGGAAGGAAATTTCTGTTATGTAAGCCACCCAGTCCTTGGTACTTGTCATGGCAGCTGAGCTGACAATATACCAGCCACTGGGGCAAAGCACCGAACCTCCAAGGCCCCGTTCCTTCCCCCGTGTGATTGGGGTCTTTAGGGTTCAGTGAGGATCAGAGAGGATGCTCCGTGTGTTGCCTGGTGCAGGGTTTGAAGGTGCTCTCAGTGGGGTGGGTACCACCTTGATTCGTTTTGCCAGCCCTCCGTCATTGCTCAGAGGGTGGGTTCTATTCATTCACTGGGTAAGCATGTATTGGACCTCCATCATGGCCATTTTCCCTGTGATGAGGAAGGTTGTGGTCAGCAGCTGGGTACCTGGTCTTTGGCCACTTTCTTGGAAGAGATTTTTAGGCGCATTCTCTACTGTCTAAGCCATCTTCGCTGAGCACCACCTGTAAGGGGCCCTGGGATGGGAGCACCCTATTGCTGTGTGCTCCTAGGCCAGTGCCCAGGAGACCCTTTGCTGGTGGCAGATACCTGGCAGCTCACAACCCCAGAAATGAGGCCCTTAGGAGCAGCATCCCTTCCATCCCTTCTGATGGCTGCAGCCGCCACCTCAGGACTCAGCAGCACCAGGCGCTACACCAGGAGGCAGGCAGGGGGGAGGCTCTTGGAGAAGGAAGGACTTCACAGGTATTTCACACCCTCCCATGGCTGGGAGTGGCCCGTGAGCTCTTGTTAAATAGTTCCCAGCCCCTCCCCTCAAGCTTGCTGGCACCAGGAGTGCTGAAGGGGGAGCAGAGCCTTCTGGAGGCTGAGAGTTCTGCCAGTCCCTGACCCCTCAGCTGAAGCAGCCTCCTTTTCCCCCTCCCCTATTGCCTCTCACCTCCAGCCCAGTCTTTTTTCTTCTCTTCTTTGAAGAGCCACGGCAGGCAAACAGGATGTTCCACTCCCACACGCGGAGCCTCAGACGAGACACTTGGGTCGAACCGCATCCTGCTGGCAGTGCTGGGTCCCATCTGCTGCGGACCTGGGTGGGAGGTGGTGCAGGGCTCGGCGCCAGGAGGGGCAATCACGAAGCTGGTTTCATTAGTCACTCTCTGAGCATCATTCCAAACTTTGAATTAGGTGGGCATCTCAAAGTCTCCCATGGGGGCTCTTGTGCCTGGAAGGGATGAATAATGCAGGTGGTGAGGGATAGTGACACCTGCTTAGCACATTTGTGGGAGGCCATGAAATGGTAATGGCATTCCTCATCCCCCGCCTCACCCCTGGCTATGATTTTTGTATTTTATGGGAATTTTTTTTAATGAATAATTTCTCCAAACCTCAGCAAATCAGTCTAGGATTACAAAATCGCTACAAAATAGACAACTGCTATAGAGGGGCATGAGGTGGGGGTTTACGGAGGCGTGGTCTCTGTAAGCAGTTAGACAGGACTGGAAGGACATCAGGGAAGGGCTGGCACTAGCTGAGAGTTTAAAGAAAACCCAAAATCTAAACTCTGCTGATAGCAACACGATTTAGGCAGTTGTCCCATGGTTGAAGCTGTCCTGGGGAAAAGAAGGTGTCAGGGCCCAGGTCCAGTTCTCCCTTCCCCCGGGCAGGTGTTCTGAGTCCTGGGACTCCATCAGACATTTCATTTACAAACCAGTCTGTGTGCCTGTTGGGAGAGGGCAGATCTAAGAGATGTCAGGGTTTTACCGCCCACTTGGTAACCCCGCCTGGCAGCGAGCGACATTCTAGACACCCCTGGAACTTTCCACTTGTTGAGCCCATTATAGGGCGATAAGTGAAGGCAGCAGGTTGCACGGTGTGGATGTTCAGGTCTGCAGAATGTCCTGAAAGTTCAGTCGAAAGGTCTGAGAGAGGTGGAGAGAGATTTCTCTAAAGGGACTGCACCCCTCAACATCCAGAAAGCCCTTCCCTTTTGCTTTTCCTCTCCCCACCCCGCTGTAGGGCAAAGGAGGACGGTGCATAGGATAGGGTGGGAGTAGGGGAGAGGAGATGCTGGGAATAGGGACCATGGCTAAGAAGAGAGGGGGCAACTTGGGGTATGGCAGATGGCAACTTTCTAACCTGTGGGGGTCCACCCCTCGCACCTGATGAGTGAGCATCTCTTAGAATGATTTCTTCCCCAGACGCGCCCCTGGGCTTGGGCGAGCGAGCAGGCATCTGCCTTCTGCAGCTGACTGCTATTTTCTTTAATTAGGGCCTATTCCCGAAGCCCCTCCTCGCTAAGACTGTCGTTCCACTTCCCTGCCCTGCATTGAATAAGCCCCATTTTGTTTCTGGGCATAATGATTGGTTCGTTGGAGATCTTGGATGCCAGACTTATGGGGGGGGTCTTAACAATATTGACATCGCCTGTTGTGACAGTGGCCTTTACACCAGCGTCTCTACAGAAATGGTTTCTATTCTGCTGTTTGAAGTTCCTGGAGAAATGGATCCTTGTATTATCTACCCGAGTAAAGTGGAGGTTCTTAAAGGCCTCTTGATACAAGGGTATGAATCAGCACTCTGTGAATCTGTACTTCCATGGAAAATACAGACAGACTTGTTCGGGGGCCTCTCTAAGCTCTTATATTTCACTGAGATTATTTCACAATGACCAGGAACATCCACAAAGTCCGCCTCGTCTAGCACACGACTTACCTGAGCTTTCTTTGTGCGTTTGGCATGCATTTGCATTCCTCGGCACACGGTAGGTATTTAATAAATATTTGATAGGATGATTCAAAGCCTGGTTTGCCTCACCCTTCAGACTCGTTTCCTTTTCCCTTAGATCTTCAACCTCATGAAGTATGACAGCTACAGCCGCTTCTTAAAGTCCGACCTGTTCTTAAAACACAAGCGCACCGAGGAAGAGGACGAAGACCCTCCCGATGCCCAGACGGCAGCTAAAAGAGCTTCGAGAATTTATAACACATGAGCCCCTCAAGATGCTGGTGGGACTGGCAGCTTTCAGAAGCAAAGGAACTCACTCTCAGGACCGTGCAGGGTTTATAACCGCTTTGTTATCTGCAAGGACTGAAATGTACAAAACCCTTCAATGGGATAAGTGTATTTTATTTCCTGCTTGATCAGCAAGTTTTGCATGATGGCTCATCTTACATAAAGAGACAAATAGTTTTGAAGTTTTAGTTCTCACACACACACACAAAGGTGGACTAGTCCTTCAACACTGGACATTTTGAGTGTTTTACAGTTGATTAAATTTCATGTGAGGCCACCAGGTGAAACTTAACAGCCACCTCTTGTCTTGGAAGCCTTTGCCCTGCCTCTGCAGGAGGGTAATGTGTGTCCACAGATTCACTTGGTGAATCTGGTTAAGAATAAGTTGATCTGACAAGCTCAGGTCATTGGGGGTTTGCCTACCAGGTGCCTTTTGGGTTAAATTCTTCTAGAGAGTAAGTTCAGTGCTGGAAAAAGAAAATTAATCACAGCCTCTAAAGATTTGGGGAGCTGACCTCTGAATGCCAGCAGAGGGCTCTTATTTCTCATGTGTGGGTATGTCCTGATTTTGCCCACAACCCATGACATTTCATACAGCACAGATACCTGGTTCATTTTGACAGAAATAAGATCTCAACCAGGAAGAAAGACAAACGGGAGATTGTTCAGGGTTCCCGTGGCAACGCAAGGTGGCGCTGAATGGGGTTGTGGCACCTGTCCTCTGCCCATGTTGAGTTGGTGGGATGTTCCCTTCTCTTGTAGCCCATCTGGTGGATGGTGGAACCCTTTCTTCATGGTGCCTACCGACTTGTTAACTCGGCTTGAGACTTCAGTCAATGTCTGTCTTGGGTGGAGAGGCTGTGAGTGAAATCCTGCTGGGCCCAGGCTGCCCAGGTCCCCCCGCAGAGCCCAAGGTCAGGCACAGTTCCCTTCTGCTCATTGTTCCTGCCATCTGCTGCCGCCAGACCTTCTCCAGCATATTTGCCAAACCTTAAACTCCTGTTTGTATAAAACAAAGTAACCAGACTCTTACTTGAGAGCCTTTGAACTGAGATGCTCCCATCTGCAGAATTCCCTGCTGTTGAGTGTGACTGTATGATTTATCAATCAAATCAGGACACTTGAGAGAGAAGGGGAGTGAGTTTAATCACTAAACTGGGATAATAGGCATCAGCTGGTTCTGTTCTGGGTGAAACCAGTTCACATAATCACCCTACTGACCAGCCTCTCCTAGCGTGACATCTTGGGCAGTCCTCCAGATTCTCATTGTCCATTCACTGGTCGAATGTTCCCTGTCCTTCCGTCTTGGGCCTGGGGAAGGGACAATCTTTAGGGAGCTCTTCACTGCTGCAAACCAAACCACCAAACTGAGCATCAGAAACAGTAAGTGCTTGATCCCCCAAAAGGGGTTTTTCCGCCTCCCTCAGGACCTCCCAGACAAGCCTCCTCTCTGCCTGGGATGAGATAGTGATGCTGACCTGAGACAGTGTCATCTGAGAAATCCAGTCCATCTTCACTCAGTGCTGACTGCTGCACTTTAAAGAGTAAGGGTTAAAAACAGCTCGAGTTCTCTCAGCTTGCTACCAGCAGAACAGTGCAGGGATGCAGACCCCTCCCCACTCCACCGCACCTTTGCAGATATAGGGTGACTTGGGGATGCCACAGAGCTGAGCAAGCCGCTTGGTGCTCCCTTTGGAGAGTCTGCCCCGGGCGGGTCTTAGAGAATGCAGGCGGGCTAGGAACCCTCTTTCTGGCTTTTACCTTTCTACCACTTGGTTCAGAGACCCTTTGAGGTGGTGATCTCGTCATAAACACATAAACAGCCAGACTTAGCTGGAAGACTGTCTGCCGAAAGAAAAGCCTCTCGCTTCGGAGCTGCCTGAAAAGCTGAATGTCAGCGCCAGGGTGAGCTGCTTACATTTAACCCCAGCGTGCTCCCATCAGCGTGACCTCACACCACTTCCCCCAGCTTGCTCCTGCCTGGCTGCCTCCACCCCTGCCTGCCGCAGAACTGGGGCACCTACAGAATTCAGCTCCCTACAGCCATGGCAAAAGTGAGACGGAAGTGGAGGGAACCCATGCAGCCAGATGCTTCTACCCAGCTTTTCACTTCCACCCGATGTCTGTCTGTCTGCCCATTCATTTATTGGCTAGTGTTTAAATTGTGTCTGCAACATGCCAGGGATAGTGTTAGGGAATACAGCGGCCGTGGTAATTCACACTCCGGTGCTGCTTGCTTACAGATGTTCTAAAATGTGGGTTTTATTGTGATTCAGGTATGGTGAGCCCAACAGATCAGGAGATGACTACCACTGAAAGGACAGTCTGTTACACTTCCTAAGAGGAGGGGCCAGGTCATGCCAGGCAGGGCCACAATGGGAATCACCAGGGTCCATAAGGAGGCAGAGGGAGTGAGGGGAAAATGTGGGCAAGAGCCTTCACTGTGGTTTCATTGGAAAAGGCAGGGCAGGGTACACTGTAGGACTGGCTAGTATGAGTCATTTCCATGGGCTCTGGGGCTTAGGGGCTGTCCCTAATTGGCACCTGGGCCTGAGTGATTAGGGCAGGTGGCCTGGAGTGTAAAAGCCCCATGAAGCAGGGGCCTGGGGATGTGAGCTCTGGGTTGGACAGCTGTTTACTATCTCTAGGAGTTAGCTAGCGCTGAGAGGGGCAGTCCCTCCACTGCCAGCCAGGACCCAGACGTGAAAGCATCAGGGTAAAACACGCTTGAGACAGCAGTCTGCAGGGCCTCAGAATCTCAGCCTGCAGGCCGTAGGTGTTGTGTGTGATGGGGCATGTGTTTTAAAGCTTTCAGGGCAATTGCCTTGGGCAGAGCACCAGTGTAATCTCCACTCGACCGCAGGCCCTGTCACTCCCTATTGCCGCATGCCAAGCCGTCCACATATTTACGTTATCCGCTGGATGTAAGGTTAGATCTCCATTTCCCATGTGCAGAGAGCACGGTGTGGGTGACATTTTCCTCTGTGATTTTATAGTCATTAATTATACCTCCAAATCCACTCTGCTGACATACCCTCAACCACAACAGAGTCCGTTGTCGTCCACGCTCCTTCACGATCTTGCCTTCTCAATTACAGAACTCCCCTCCGAGGCCTGGCAGGAATCAACTCACACTTGAAGAAGGTTTCTTTCCCATTACCTCATACACAAAACCTTAAAGTGGAAGAAGAGCCATTTCTTGCATGTTAGAGACGGGAAACCCAAAACAAAGGACGTGACTCACACACATGTGCTCGTGACTGCCAGAATCTGAGGATGGAACCAAACCTTCTGTCTCCTGACCCCAGGTCCATCCTCTGCCTGGACGGGGGCCCAGGGGAGCCCAGGGTTGGCAAAGATGCTCACTTACACAGCAGAAACTTAATGAGCACTCACTACATCCCAGGCCAAATACCAGCTATAGGAAGGGAGGGAGATGAAAGAACAAGGCATCAACCCCGACTTTGAGGGAGCCACTGGTTGGGAAATGAGATGAGGTCTTTACCACAAACTCTGCTACAAGAAAGAGGGAGCCGCTGTGGGAGGGACTGATGGGACATGACTGGCTGGTTGTGTCCATCTCTTAAGTTTACACGCTCGGTGGTTTTCTCTTTTCCCTAAATATCATTATGTTAAGCTTCATGTTGACACTGGTGGTGAAGTGATTTCATTCGAGAAATACGAGAAGGAATACTCTCTGTTCTGAGGGGCAGAAGCTTTTAAAATTCCAGTCTCAAGGTGCACTCCAAAGAATGAAGAGTTGGTTCACTACGTTTCCCATTCCAGTTTTGCTAATGTGTCCTCTCATGTGTTACAGAGTTGGGAGCTGATGAATTGGTACCCGACTCCCAGGTCCCAGCTCTGAATTTTGTGAGCACACTTTGTTTATAAGCTTTGCAAACTACTAGGCAAGCACAGTCATGACTCACATTCTGTCATTATTTACTTTCATTTTGGCTGCAGATGTTCTAGGTCTTGCATTTATTTAAGTGCTAAATGGTCTTGTTGGACCATTAGCTTCCAGGATTTTAAAAGTCTGTTTCTTCTCAAGGTTAGCTACATGCAATGGCGGGGCTGGGGCAGGGAGGGGAGAGATCTTATGCACAGATCAGGGCAGGGGTGGAATCACTGTTGAAATTGTTCCCGAATGGCTCTCCTTGGATTCCCACAGGCACTGCAAGCTTTGCAAGTCCAAAGTTGCTCGAGCAGAGACCCGGGGGTCCCTCTTCTTGGGGCCTCTAAGTGAGAGTCCTGCAGGCCGTACCCTTGCTGTGCACTTGCATGCACGTCCACAGTGCTGTACGCCCCTGGAGGAAGGGGAGCCTTTTGCCAATTCCCACAAAGTCACTGGGTAGGGGCACCTGGAAGTGGCGCCTGAGGGTCTCCCCTTTCCTGCACTTCTATGTCTGATCCATCAGCAAGGCCTCTAGAGTCTTCTCCAAAATCTAGCTTAAATGCGTCCATCCTTCCCACCTCCACAGCCTCGGGCCCTGACCAGGCTGCCTCCCTCCTTCTCTTGACCAGTGGAGCCTCCTCGCTGCTCAGTCCTCTGCCCTCCACACTCCCTCCCCATCTTCACCCAGCACTTGCCTTTTAAAAGCACAAACCTGACCGTGCTGCTCACCTGTGTAAGCCCTTTCTGTGCCTTTCTTTGTTCGCAAAATAAAAATTCAGGTCATGACCACGGCCTCGTGACTGCAAAGCTGGGAGAGCTGAGGCCAGCCCCACCTCGCCTCCTGCCCCTACAGCTCATTTCAGAGGTGAGCAGGGCATGGATGCTGCTCGCTGCAGCCTCTGCACAGGCTGCCGCCTCCTGACCTTGGTTCTTTCTCATCCTTCAAGTCTCAGGCCAAGTGTCAGCTCCTGGGAGCGGTCTTTCCCAAGGACCCTGCTAAGCAGCCGCCTGCCCTTTCCCCTCCTCAGAGTCCTGGCATGTGGTCCTTTATCCATTACCAGTTGGAACTGGTTGTGTTTCACTGAGTTCCCAGAGGCGAACCCACTGCCTGGCCCCCCCGTAGCCACATGACAGGCCCTCAATATGTGGTTCTTGACTGAGCAAAGGAATGCCAAGTAAGTTAGGATCTCAAATTTTGGTTGATCTCATTCACAGCCTGGTACCTCAGTGGTCAACCCTCATGATTGTCATAGAAAATGGAGAACTGGGAGGCCCACCAGTTCCTGAGTGCCTCCCATGTGCTCGGTATCGTGCAAGGTGCATTGAAGATGGTATCAAACCTGGGCAGTGGCTGTGGCTTCCCCAGTCAATGGGGACTGAACTTCAGAGGCACTGAGCCTGCACCAGGATCCCATGGCTCAAGGTTGGTGGTGTCAAGATTGGAACCCAGGTCTTTTAGATCCCCCAGCCCACCATCTTTCTCTGTACCAGGCTGGGCCAGGTTTCAGCTCAGAAAAATCATTGGTCATTCCAGCTAAAAAGTGGGACTCTGTTCTCTCAGAGAGAAGGCCACCACCCAGCCAGTCTTGACCCCTTCTTTCTTTTCCTTTACAGGACATGCGGAGGGCGCCTTGCCCCAGCCAGGGAGGAAGAGTCAAATCCTCCTTTAAAAAGCCTGGTTTGATATTTGCAACCAGTTTTCTTTTTCTTTAGCTGTATATCATGACCATCTTTCCATGCCAATAAACATAATTACACACTACCAAAAAAAAAAAAAAAAAAAGAAAAGAAAAAGGTCCAGTTTCAAGATTATCTAGGGAAGATAAATGTTTCTCTTGTGCTAATTCCAGCACAGTTTATATGCTGTTTTGCAACACGGGCAAACTGTTTTCTTCTTATTTAAGCATTTAAACTCTGTTTTTTAAACTGTTATGGCATGCAGATCGCCTAAGAGTAACAGATGTCTGCTTGATAGAGATGTTCCCAGGAAAAGAATTTGCTGCTTCTTGGTCTCCAGAGGAAGGATGCTTTTACAAGTATGTGGCTTTTGGTCCACATGTCGCCCCTCTTACCCTCAGAAGAAGAATGGGGGAAGAAATACAGTGCCAGGGGCTGCCTTGTAAGTATCTGTATTTACAGATTCTGGTGATTGCAGAGGTGAGGCCCTGATCTCCCAGGAAGGCTGTCCCTGCCCCTCCTGTGGGGAGTATTTCTCTGAATTTTCTTAGGTAGTTAAGGTCACAGCCCATCTAGAGACATGAAAAGTGGGTCCACTTTTACTAAATTGCAGCTTTCCCCAGAATCTTAGCTGTGGAAGAATCTCTCTCAATAATATTTATCATTTCTTTTTACTGTTGGCTAGCATGAGAATTTTGATTATGTCATGGCATTTGATTGCCTAAATTCTAACGCAGCTCCATCATTTATTATCTGTGTGATTTTGGGCAAGTGACATATCTTTCCTCACCTGTTAGATGGGGATACCATTGACTCAGTGAGATGCACTGAGATAACACACGTAATGTGCATAGCACAGTGCCTGGTCCATAGGGGGCCAATAAATATTAATGATCTAGAGTCATGTGGTCTGTTCAAGGTCACACAGGGAAGGTGTAGCAGATTCCTGGTCTGGGCTAATTCCTGACTCTTTGGTTGGGGGCTCTTCCTCCGCATTATTTGAGTGGCCACAGGAAGAGCCCCAGGGCCAGCTAGCTGGATCTGAATGATGTTCAAATGACTAAAGTAGAAAGTGAGTGGGTCTCAAAGCACGGGAGGACATGGAGGGCAGCCTGGGAGGGGAGAGGGAGACCGGGGTAGGCCTGGGATTGAGTATCCTTTGGGGAGATGCTCGCATCCTCGGCGACTTTCCCTCGGCATGCAAGAATTACTGTTTCCCCGGGAAGAGCTGCCCTCGTGCTTTCCAGGATGTCTGGACTCCTCCTGAGAAGAGGGAAACCGGCACGAGGACAGCATTCCTGAAGTTCCCGGCTCGGGCTCACGGGGGCGCTGGTGAGCCGCGGAGGGAGCGAGCAGCTGGGTTCCTCCGAAAGACTAACTGAGGCCCTGGATACCCCGCCCCTCGGGGGCAGTGCCCCCGCCAAAGGCCCCCTACGGTGACCCCTCCTCAGGTCCGGTTGTAAACGGGTCTTTGCGTTAATCAGCTTTGCAGAGCCCGGGCCCGGGAATGGGGCAGCCCTGGAACCTCCCGGTCCGCGCCAGCTGACCAGAGCCACTGCGCTGGCTTCCAGATGTGAGTGGCAGGAAGGTGCGGCAGCCGCTGGTACCCTTCCTAGCCCCCACGGTCGCATGGCTGTTAAGGCAGGAAGACGAGGCACTTCCTGGGCTTATTACTGAGGTTTTCTTTTGCCTCTTTTTACTGGTTCTTGACCCCCACCTCCATCCTGTCCCCTCACCCCCCCACCTTGGCCTCTGCTGGTCCCAAAGACCCAGATGGGCCATCAGTGGGGGGCTGTTTTGTTCATTTCATTCATTTCTAAAGTCGCTGCTAATTTTTTTTTTAAGTGCTTGGAAACAATGTTTTGATGTGAGTTTATTACTTAAAGAAATGCAGGACTTTATCCAATAAGCTGTGCAGTATTAAAACCGTATTAACAAAGAGATCAGGAAATAACTAGCTTTGTGCACAGAGGCTTAAAGGCTTAAAATGGTTGAGATATTAAATTTCTCCCTTTCTCATCAGTGGATTATAAAAGTATATCTCCAAATCCTTATCATTTATCGCTGGTGTTTGTTCTGAAATGTAGTTATTATTTCTGAAGCTTCCAAGATAAGAAGCTAAAATTTCACTCTTTCCTTCCCAAGTTTTCTGGGATACACTATTATTTTGGGGAGGAGGGACTTTTTTTTTTTTTCAACTGAGGAGTAATAATTGTTTCCTAAAGAATACAAATCTTGAGTGGGCAGCTCAATGACTGTCCACATTTGTTTACACACATGTAACCACCACGAGGTCCAGCTGCAGAACACTGCCAGCAACTGGAGTACAGGTTTTAAGGGGCATCCTCTTAAGAAGCCCACCCCAGAGGAATATTTGACATGAGCCCTGGGACCAGGGGGCTGTGGTGATGCTGGCGGTGGGAGTGGGGATCGAGGAACCCAGGACCCCCCGCTGAATTTGTCATCCTACCTTGGGTATTTCCTGTCTCAGTTCTTACAGATGGAGATGTTGGTGCCCTGTCCCCAACTCCTTGTCCAGCTGTGTGGAGTGAGAATAAAGGGTCCCCTCCTTTATGCACAGAACTCTTTGAGACTTTCCTCTGATTTTGTTTTGTTAGGGAATTTAGCTACTTTGCAAAATAGTTAGCAGCCAAGGTGCCATTCTGCCTTGTACAGTTTTGAGGCAAAATTGGATTTCAGTGACTTTGTCCATATCTCTACTTCCCTGCGTCTTCAGTGCTGGCCAGTTGTGTTGCTCAGTTTACCAACAACCCATCATTTTATGAAATTTATAGGAAGAGTTTCAAAACATTCAGAAAAGTAAAAATAATGATTACAATAAAACCATTGTCTGTATTTAATAACTTAATAATGTCACTCATAATAATTATGAAATAGTAATTATTCACCATGTTTCCTCCATCTGTTCATATTTTTTTTTGCCAAACTATTTTAAAGAGAATTAGATGTGATGGTTCACCTAATATAATAACATTTACTACACCTGATAAAATGAACAGTTATTCTTAATATCATCTAATACCTACTCAATATTCAGACTTCTCAAACTATAGAACATTTCAAAATGTCCTTTTTTCAAAACAGGATCCAGTTAAGGAGCTGGCATTGTAAAGTCTCTCAAGTTAGACCAGTCTCCCAATCTTTTTAATTTTTTGTTTAATGGCATTGCCTTTTTTGAAGAAACCAGGCCAAATATAGTATAAAATGCCCTGCACTCTTGATTTGTTTTATTGTTTCTTCATGGTGTCATTTAGCTTGTATTTCCTTTACTTCTGAGAATAAATTAACATTTCTTATGCTGACTTTCCTCCTTAGTTCAGAGGTTTCCTGAATTTTCTCAGCTCACAATGCCCTTGGCGTCTCATAAATTTTCTCACAGTGTCCTTAGGTTAAGCAAGCAAGCCCCAAATGGCTCCATTTATTAAATAGTTAGGTCCAAACAATGTATCAAGTTTTTGTGTACTAACAACTTCATAGCTGATTTTAAAAATAGCATACATAAATTGAAATCTAGAGAGTATTTCTATTTTAGTCAAAAATAACCAAAATTACTTACTGATGGAATGTGTGCACGTGTGGGCTCCAGCCGCTTCCCAAACCTTGGAATCAGATTGATGCCACCACCCTTAGATCCTGTCCCACAGTGATTTTTCTGTGCTACTTAAAAAAAAATTTTTTTTATTGAAGAATAGTTACTTTACAATGTTGTGTTAGTTTCTGGTGTACAGTATAGTGATTCAGTTATACATATATATTCTTTTTCATTATAGGTTATTACAAGATATTGAATATAGTTCCCTGTGCTAAACAGTAGGACCTTGTTGTTTATCTATTTTATATATAGTAGTTAGTGTCTGCAAATCCCAGACTCCTAATTTATCCCTCCCCGCCCCCTTTCCCCCGGTAACTGTAAGTTTGTTTTCTATGTCTGTGAGTCTGTTTCTGTTTTGTAAATAAATTCACTTGTGCCATTTTTTAGGTTCCACTTACAGGTGATATCATATGATATTTGTCTTTCTCTGTCTGACTTACTTCACTTAATATGATCATCTCTAGGTCCACCCATGTTGCTGCAAATGGCATTATTTCATTGTTTTTTTATGGCCAAGTAGTATTCCCTTGTATAAATATACCACAACTTCTTTATCTAGTCATCTGTTGAGGGACATTTAGGTGTTTCCATTTCTTGGCTATTGTAAATAGTGCTGCTCCGAATATTGGGGTGCACATATCTTTTGGAGTTTCCTCCAGACATATGCCCAGGAGTGGAAGTGCTGGATTATATGGTAAGTATACTTTTAGTTTTTTAAGGAATCTCTACACTGTTTTCCACAGTGGCTGCACTAAATTACATTCCCACCAGCAGTGTAGGAGGGTTCCCTTTTCTCCACACCCTCTCCAGCATTTGTCATTTGTGGACTTTTGAATGATGGCCATTCTGACTGATGTGATGTGATACCTCACTGTAGTTTTGATTTACATTTCTCTGATAATTAGCAATATTGAGCATCTTTTCATGTGCCTGCCTCTTGGCCATCTGTATGTCTTCATTGGAGAAATGCTGTTTAGGTCTTCTGCCCATTTTTTGATTGGGTTTTGTTATTATTGTTATTGAATTGTATGAGCTATTTGTATATTCTGGAAATTAAGCCCTTGTCAGTTGCATCATTTGCAAATATTTTCTCCCATTCTGTAGGTTGTCTTTTTGTTTTGTTTATGGTCTTTGCTATGCAAAAGAATTAAACTTAAAAGTTTAACTAGGTCCCTGGTATTTCTTTTTTATCTACCACAGCAACCACTGAAAGCCCAACTTTGGAAAGATACGACTCCATCAGAAGGAATGTAGCATGATCTAGCCTTGAAACTGTGAACTACCTTGAGCTAATTCAGTGTCAACTCTCCCCCTGTTTCCCTTTACAATGTAAGATATCGTCTGGCACCCCTGTCAGTTTGCTGTGGCATTTGGGTGCCTTGGTAGGCAGTTTGGGAACTGTAGTAGGAGTCTAGCATCTGATAACTTCAGCTGCAAGGATTACACACATCCTGAAGACAAAGTGAACAAGCACAGGTTTTCTCACCTAAATAAACAGAGAACACCACCTCCTTATCTAGAGCCGTTCTTCTTAACCTCGCTATGCTCTGGAAACATCTGGGAACCCTATTACAAGGAACATTCCTGAGCCCCATCCCAGGGAAACTGATCCGGGGGTTTCAGGTATCCGTTTAAAAAGGGAGCATAGCATAGACCCTAGGTCTAGGACCACTGTGTTAGGACAAGTCCTCTGAGGTCCTCTCTGATGCAGAGTTCACGCTCAGAGAAGAAAATGGAAGAAGACAGGATAAAGTTTCAGTGAACAAGGCCTGGCTCTTGATCCAGCCAACAGAGTGAGTTCAGAGGACTTGTGAATGTCCCTCACTAGAAAATCTGTTCACTTGGCTAGGTGCTGGTTGAATACATTTCATGTGACAGTCCCTGAGCTCTGGGCATTGCCAGACCCAGAGATGAACAAGCCCAGCCCTGCCCTTGAGTTTCTCCAGCCGCTAAGAGGACAGAGAGACAAATAATGTTCCTCCAGGTGTGACTTAGTGCCAGGGTGGATTTAAACCCTGGGATATTGACTCTCCCATCCCATACCAAATGAGGCCATTTCCCCCCAGTCTCAGTGGGCAGTGGGGGTTGAAGGGCTCTTTTTCCATGAAAGTATCAATATTTCGTTGGCGAATTATTTAAACTTCTCAATTGAAGTGTTAGGCGCCGGCTCCGTCAGCGGGCCTGGCTGGGGTCCACGCTCTTGACTTCAGTGCTTTTTGAGTTCCCATCTCAGAAACAACTTCAGTTGTGAATCTGGGGAGAAACCACTGGCATTCTGGTTGATCAAGGTTAAATCATTCTTAAAAACTTTCATCTGCTTGAACGTTTTGGGCACCTCCTGTACACTGGGCACTGTGTGGATACTTTTGGGTCATTCCTTCCTACATCCTCCCCTGGGAGCCGGGTATGTCGGGTGGGAAGGTATGGAGGCTGGAGTGGGGGCTGGAGTGCCCCTCGGGGAGGGCTCACTTGGGGAGAAGTCAGACGTCATCTGCTGGGACTCAGGGAGGGGCAGAATCCCCTCTCTCTCGAGGCATCCGAACAAAGGCTGGGCATCCACCTGTGAGACGTGGTACGGGGCCTTCACACATCACCTGCCGTGGGACCAGCCAAACTCTGCAACCTCTTACAACTCTGAAGGTACTTCTCAAGAAAGGCAGACACTCAAATCTTCATTTTTCACCCTGAGGGAAAGCAGGAAATGAGCTTAAAAGGGAGACTTAAGAGAAAAAAAAACCCCAAGAGGCATAATTTGTTTTCAACATTTACACAAGCTCTTAAGTCTGGGCCATGGAGAGCTTTGCGAACACCATCAAAAGAAACAATCACAATGACATAATGAATAAATATTAACCCAGGAGCCTTCCTCTACCACCAGCTGCTCTCAAGAATCCCATCACTGCCAGCTGGATCACCACCCTGCACGTAAAAAGGATTCTTTCTAGCCCAGAGAGGCTAAATTAAGCTCTATCACACAGGAGGGTGGAGAGGAGGGGAGAGGGAAGCAGAGGGAGGTGCCAGGGTGATTACGGGGGAGGGGGGTGAGGGAGGAGGATGGGAGAGAAATGGGATTTTAACAAGTTCCCAGCACTTGGTGTTTGGAGCTCCTTCAGAGTTTGGGGAAAATAAAAGGAAAACACATTGAACTGAGCCTTGTCAACTGTGCAACTGCTCTGAGATGGGACCATGTAGGTTCTGGGGTTTATTAAGGTTGCTTTCTTAATCCTTGCCCTTTAGAAGGGGAGGCCAGTGGGATTGCCACCGCGGAGGAGTTCCTGCTCAGGGTCGTAGGTGTGATTTGCCTTTCTGGCTCCCTAAACAACAACCCCCATCCTACAGAACCCAAAGCACTCACTGTTCCAAGTGGTCCCCTTCGAGCCTCACCAGAAGTCTAGAGATAAAACACTGCTATCGATATGCCCTTTAAGCAGTTAGGAAATTAAGACTCAGAGGCACGTGCTAGCTGAATAAAGAGCATGAGGGTATTTAAGCTTAATTTGTCTGACTGTGAATCAGGTGCTTTCCCACTGCCTGCCCTGTGGACCAAGCTCTCTAACCACCTGAACTTGGGCTTGAAGAGTTATCAAGCTCGTTTGGCATCATTGTCCCCAGAGCAACTCTCAGGTAACTTTGGAACACAGGCTGAATTGTCATTCTGTGATTTAAAAAAAATTTTTTTTTCTTTTTTTTGCCCTTGTGCCTTTCTTTGCTTGTTGTAGGCACTTTTTAAAAACCCACTGAATTATTTGTGAAAATGAGTGAGAGAACGTTTGCCAAAGCATCACGTGGGTGGCGGCATCCTGCTATCCATTCTGCACACACAAAGGAGCGATGCCGCTAATTACATCTGTCCCATCTGGATGTGCCCACATGCCCCTCAGCTTGGTTGCTGCTTGTGGTGTTCTCAGCTCAGAGGCGGGAGGGAGGAGGGCGAGGGAGCCAGGGCTTTATTCTCACCATTGCTGTTTACACAGAGCCAAGCCAAGTGTGCTGTTGTTGAAGTTCGTCTTCCCATTCTGTTGTTGTTGTTGGGAGGTGGGGTAGGAAAGGAGGGACGGGTTGTTTCTTGGAAGCAAACGGGGTCGGGGAAAGCGACATACATTGCAACTGAGAAATGAAACCTTCTATGGTTTAACTTGCAGCAAGTTCAAAGGATGTGCTAGGGAAAATGGCAGGTGCTGGTTCTGCGGTGTTTGGAGTTGAGATGAAAAAGCAAAGCAAATAAACTACTTGGCAGCTCCTCTCAAAACGACTGGCGCGTAGATCTCCCCTTCCAACAGGACCCTCCTTCTGTGGGTCCCAGAGGAGGCTGGGGGGGTGGAAGGGGCCCAGGAAGCAGAAAGAGGGACAATAAAATGTATTTTTGAGAAAACTTCATTCACCCAGCTCTCCTTCTGGAAACAGGGTGAGGGAATAGATCCGGCATCACACTGGAAGATTTTAAGAGATGCCACAGAAGGGAAGAATTTCCTGATGTTCCAGTTTTGCTCAAGTTCAAGCTGTAGAAACCACAGAGTTTCTTCAGAGATGGAACCAGTTCACTGGAATATTTTTTTTTAATTTAATGTAGAAAAAAACAGGTTCCAAGATGCTACTAACTTGCAAAACTGACTTTAAGTATCACAGAGGTCTAGAGTGGGAAGAGGCTGACTGATTTTTTTGAAATTTTTTATTATTTTTTTAAATTGAAGTATGGTCAATTAAAAATGTTGTGTCAGTTTCTGGTGTGCAGCCTAATTTTTCAGCCGTACATACACATACCTATATTTGTTTTCATATTCTTTTTCACTATATGTTACTACCTGATGGATCTCTTTATTCCTTCATTAAGATGCTGAGAGGCAGAAATCATCTTACCTCCCCCTGCCCTGCCGGCCGAGAGCATGGGGCCCTGATACCTGTCCTGCTGCACCTTTGGGTCTTTGCAGATTTCACCCACACCCTGTTTAAGATTTCCTTTTAAATAAATTTGTCTCTGAAGTATTTTCCTTAATCGTGAGCCCCCTTGGCTCAGGCCACCAAGCCCTCAACCCACTGGTTCTCCTTCCTGCCGCTGAGCTGGTGCTTCTGCAGTGAGTGTGTGCCCTCTGCAGTGGCCTCCCTTTCTGCCACTTACTTTGTGGCTGCCAGGGGTTAAGGATCTGACGGGGCAGGGGAGATGGGCGTGGCTGTGGAACGGCAGCTGAGGGGTCCTTGGGGTCATGGGGATGTCTTGCCTGTTGACAGCATCCATGTCGCTATCGTGGTTGTGGTTTGTACTAGAGTTTTGTGAAATGTCACCACTGGGGGAAGCCGAGTAGAGGTTACGTGGGATCTCACTCTTTTATTTACCACTGTGTGTGAATCTACAATTATCTCAAAATAAAAGAGTTCACTTAAAAAACAAACAAAACAAAGCAACAACAACAAAAAAAACCCCTGTATTTCCATATTACAGTCAATTATGGAAACATGCTCCTAACAATACACATTTTTGAGAAAGGTGGTTTTCATCTGGTAGCTAGGAGGGACCCTCAATGGGCCTGGGTAAGGCTGACGGGCCCACAAGCCATGGAGGCAGATGAGTTTGGCTCTGGGTCCGTGGTTCTAAAACATAGAGCACATGAGAGTTACACAGAGCACTCATTAAAACAGATTCCCAAGCCCTCCTCCTAGAGGGTCCCTGTTCTGTGATGGGCCCAGGGATCTGCATTTTAACATATGCCCAGGCGCATCAGATGGAAACTGGTCACTCGTTCATTGCTCACTGGTTCCATTCATTCCTCAGAGTGAGTGCTTGCACGTGCTGGAGTCATACGGGATGCGCTCACAGGATGTTGGTTTCTAGGTTTTTTTCTTTAAAAAAATACGCACACTCGGGATTCAGTTGTTCTACAGGGTGTTCCGTGATTCTTTTTATGGTCGTGCTCAAAAGCTAATATTAATCAAGGACTCCCTACAGACAAAGTACTAACCTATGCACTTATGTGTAATAGCTTTTTAAAATTTTTTTTTGTTTTTGGGGGGAGGTAATTATGTTTATTTATTTTAATGGAGGTACTGGGGATTGAACCCAGGACCTCATGCCTGTTAAGCATGTACTCTACCACTGAACTATACCCTACCCCCATAATGGCTTTTTAAATTCTACCACAACCCTGTGGATAAAGACACAGAAACACATATTGTTTAAGGAACATGTCCAGTGTGTCACAGCCTGGATGGATGTGGTGGGGTCAAGACTTGTAAGACATGCTCTCTAAATGCTATGGTTTGACTGTTTATGTTCCCCTCTAAAATCATATATTGAAAACCTAATCCCCAAAGGAGGACGCGATTAGGACATGGGGGTCTTCAGGAGGTGATTCGGTCATGACAGTGGGGCCCCCATCAAGAATTAGGGCCCTTATGCAAGAGACCCAAAGAGATGGCTAATCTGCAACCTGGAAGAAGGTTCTCACCAGAACCCAATCATACTGGCAGCCTGATCTTGGATTTCTAGCCTCCAGAACTGTGAGAAATAAATGTTTGTTGTTTATAACCCATCAGGTCTATGACATTTTGTTATAGCAGCATAAACAGAAATCGAACCACAGAGCTCCACTGCCCTGGAGCAGGGAGCCAGAGGCCAACTGGCATAGCACTGAGTATGCTGGGAAGGGTCTGGGCTCGGAGGTAGGGCCCTGGGTTCCTGTTCGTGCTCTAACACACCCAGTCACATCTGCTGATCCTCTTAGGCTAGATCGTATTTCCCCAAACTTTAGTCCTCTGGGTACCGCCTTCATAATGCCCTTCTCATAGTGAAGCATTCACTCACTGCTTTACCCAAGTGTACTTATTTTCAAAAATCAAATCAAATCACTGCTGTCAGTGACAAATCAGTGTCCCATGTCCTGTACGAAGGATGGAAACATGACCTGATTATCTCTGACTCAGGTTCTCTTGCTTCCCCACATCTCTCAACCTGAGGTCTCTCTTTTCAATAAAGGAGAGAAGGTAGAGACAGTGTGATGCCAGCACTAAACTGAGGTGTTAGGGCTGAATCGTGTCCCCCTGAAATTTATATGTTAAAGTTCCAACCGCCGGGATGTCAGCATGTGACTATTTAGAAAAAGGGTCTTTAAAGAGGTGATTAAGTTAAAATGAGGCCATTAGGGTGGGGCCTGGTCCAATCTGACTGGTGTCCTTTTAAGAAGAGATTAGGACACAGACACATGCAGAGGGAAGGCCAAGTGATGACACAGGAAGGAGACAGCTGTCTGCAAGCCAAGGAGAGAGGACTCAGAAGGAACCAACCTGCAGATACCTTGCTCGGGGACTTCCAGCCTCCAGAGCAATGAGAAAATTAATTTCTGTTGTTTGAGCCACCGGCTCTGTGGGACTGTGCGTGGCAGTCCTAGCAGACTAATACAGGCTTTCCCTGCAAAGTAACCAGAAAGATTAAAAAATAAATGGAAAAGAAATCACTTTTCTAGAATGTTGACTTATGTTGTTTAACTCTGTGTCTGAGCAGCATCCCAAAGCATTTCCTATGTTGTGGAAACAGTGCCCATCTGGTTCAGGGGTCCCCAACTTCCCTAAGGAGGGACCTTATACTCTTCATTTCACCGTCAAGTGGGGAGGGGCAAAAGTCCAGTGCGGGGGTGGCATCACTCAGCCCCCTAAGGGACAAGGGACAAGTGGTGACTGCGGGTCAGCTGGGACTGACTTTACACCATGGCCTCCTCACCTCTCCCACCTTCAGGTCCACGAGCCTCATCGGCCCCTCCCCCTGCGCCTTTACATCAGGTGAGAACTGTGCTTTGTCAAAGTTTTCCTTGGAAACCGCTCCCCCCAAGAAGGCGCCATGTTGAAGACCCACCGGTCTGGCTTCCCTCCAGGGTGGGACAGACTCCTGGCTCTGAGGACAAGTGCTAACCCAGCAGCCACCTCTGCGGAGGGACATGGGTGGGTGGAATGTGCAGGTCTTTAAACAGCAGAACTACACGCAGCGGCAAGATGTCCTCGTGCAGCGGGGCCTGAGACCAGCTGCTCAGACTCCCGGCCCCGCTCAGGCTCACGCGGGGCGTCTGCTCCCCGCGGGGGGCCATGCGTGGAATTGTCTCAGCTACTGGAAAGGTCGCTTCTCGCTCTCGAGTGGGTGGAGCTGAATCTCTATACTAAGCGAGCCTCTGCCGTGGCCTCGTACTCGAGACTCTTGGTGCAGGGGTTCCTTTCCCCAAGTCCGGCCCTCAGGCACACCACGGCCTCCCTTTCCCCGGGTGGCCTCCCGGGGCTCCAGCCCGCCGCCGCCGCCTCTCCTGAGGCCTCCCCGCCCCATCGGCCACAAACCCCGCAGTTACAGGCCATGACCCTCTGGGGCTGGGCCCCCTCAGCGGGTCTGTTCCCTCAGCCACCACCACCCTTTCCCTTCCCTCGCTCTCTTTCCTTTTACATATCTGGGGAAAACAATACTTTTTTTGATTTGGTTGATAGTCCTGTTAAAAACAAAATAAAGTCCTGTTATTCTGGCTGCGGTCCGGCTGGCGGCTCGATAAGGACTGTCACCTCCCTGGTCTGTTTTTGCTGGAGGCAGAGGAGGGGCGGAAGGTGGACAGGAATTGAGGGGAAGTGCTTCCAAACCCCTGGGACAGAGGAGGGATCGGGGACTTCCGGCCTCAGGGGCCATGTGTATCCACCTCATAATGATCTCCCACGTGGTGTGCAGGATCCAGCAAATACAGCCTGTGAGAGCCAATCATGTGCATGTCTTCCCAGCTTCACACTCAGGGAAGTCACACGGGTAGTGTGACGTCAGCCACGGTGGGCACATTTACACCACAGAAATCGGCGAAAGCTATAATCAGAGCTTTTCAGCCTCCTCCCCTCAGAGCCTGTTGTTAAACATTTACCAGCACAGCCCTGTCCCAGGGCAGTCCCAGGCAGGGGTGGTCTCTGATACAGCTGAAGACCATTGGGGGCTCTGGGCAGGTAAGTGACAGAACCTTGAATTCCTGGTCTCTGATTGTTTCCTTTGTCAATCAATCAGTGGATATAGACACATAGAGCTATAAATAGATATAGAAAGATAGATTGATATTGATATCTAACTACCTGTCTGTTTAATTTATAGGACCAGGGTGGCGGGGGCAGGGGATCATTAAAAAAAAACACATCAGCACATCCTTGGTTGGGCAATGGGCAAATTAAAAAAAAAAATGGGCCAATGATGAACTCAGACGAGAGCAGTGGGTACGTGAAGGATGGGGAAGAAACGAACAAACACGTAATAAGCAGATTTAGGACGGAGATAAAACTCAAATCCATACTTATTTAGAGGATAAAGATTATTTTAAAATTTATCCCTTCTTCTTTTCAGAATTTCTACAAATTACATTGCAAAGAGGTGTGATGTCACCGCCCCCAGTCCTCTAGAAATGTCCCAGCTCCCAACTTCAAGATCAGCTGCAGAGAGGAGCAGGCCTTTTCTGACACTGCCCACGGCCAGGGCCCCACGAGGGACTGAGATGGCCTTGCTCCTGTTTGTTCGCATTATGTTTAATTCGCCTAAGCTTTCCCCATTCACCCGGATGACTACTTGTGTATCATTTACAAGAACATGAACAAAAACCCTGAACTACACTTTTCAACCTCAAACCCTCTTGCTGTTTCTGGAATCTTTGGCGAGTCCTGAGCCACTATGAAGGGGACGCCTTTGCAGCCGGGCCAGTAACTCGGCCCAGATGCTTCGTCCCTGTCACAAGCTGAGCCCAGGCTGCACAGAAGGACCTCTCCGGGCCCCCAGGCGCTGGTGCAACAGCCCACTGAGTCCATCACGTTTTGATTGTTGTTTTCTCCCTCCTTGCTGTTGCTGACGCGGGCTCCCTTTTATGGGACTGGCATAAAGATGGCTTTAGAATTAAAAGCTGGGCGGTGAGGAAGTTGGCGGGGAGTGCTTGCTTAGCTCTGTGCCAACCTACTTCCAGTTAAAGTGGGTCCTGGACAGCTGGAGACCTGCAAACTGCAAAGGAGGTCTTGGCCAGCGGCTGAGAGGTGCCTGGGGCCCCGGCCCACTGTGCCAGGTGGCAGCGGGTGCCACTGGGTGGTGCAGAGGGAACAAACATGACCCAACCCTGCCAACTGAATCCGGGGCCAGTCGTGCCACCAGCCAGGGCCTTAGGGCCAGGACAGGTCAGCACGTCCCACCAGGGACCACCCTTTGCTCCCAGTCCCAGCAACAGCCAATATGTTTCAGCCGATGAGGAGGGTCTCCTGACATCTAACAAGCCATCCTCACGGCCCCTGGCATCTCAGCACACGTTACACCATTCCAGCCCAGCGTGTGCCAAACATGGCTGATTCCAAACCGAGCTGGGCTGGATGAGCTGTGGGAAAAACCCAGAAAGCCCAGTTAGCTGCCCTCAGCCCTGCTGGCTGGGGCCTCGCTGCTCCTTGCCCTCCCTGTGCTGGAGGCCAGAAGCTCTCTATGACAAAGCTCCTTGCAAGGAAGGGGCCTTGGGGGAGAGGATGGGCTGGTTGTTTGTTACTCCATGTGGGACGTGCTAGAAATGAGGTAGTTAAATAGACCAAATGACAGGGTGGTCACAGCCGTGGCTCTTGTGGCCATGGCCCCCGGGGGAGCTGGTGATTGCGTCACTCCTCAGGTCCTGAGGGCCTGGCCTCTGAGTCCCAAACCCCGCCTTCCCGAAACCTCAGGGAACTGGGGTTCTTTTCAGAGAGAGAAAAACCTAGGGGTGAGGGGAGGCTAAAGGGAAGTGGGGTGGGAGGGAAAGGGCATGAGAGGGAGGTCGGTGCTAGGGACAGGGGAGGCAGAGACAGGCAGAAGAAGCGGACACGGGGCAGAGAAATGAGCAGAGACAGAGACTGACACCCACAGAGACGAAGACAGCGAGAGAGAAAGAGCTGTCAGGCGATCCAGGCCAGCTTGAGGCCCGCCCCTCCTCCCGCCAGCCCCTCCCAGCACCTGTCTGATGAGGCAGGTGGGCTCCCTGGAGTTACTGACCAGGAATGTCCCCTGGGGGCTGGACGAAGCTCCCCCCTTCTCCTCCCTGGAGAACACCGTGGGGTGTGAAGGGCATTTAGAGGTCGCCCCCAGCCCAGCTGCACACACCCCTCACTGCAACTCCCTCCTTCCTGGCACTTCCCAGAGAAATGCAAACCTGGCTGCGATGGGGTCTCCCTCTGGCTTCCACCCCAGTCCCTCTCGCTGGAGAGTGGGCGGCACCCTTCCAGGGCCTCCCTGGCTCTCCGAGCCCCTCCAAGTCTGGCGCTGCACCTAGGGTCTTTCTCTGGGTGTGGGGGCCTTGTTGGCAGCTACAGCAGGGATGCGGCTCCCAGGTTCCTGCTGCAGCCCAGACAGCACTGAGGAAACAGGCACAGGGACTCACCCGACTGGGCTGAGATCACAGCCTGCTGGGGGACAGGCCCCTAAATCACAGAGGCAGGGGTAGATATTTGACCCCCAGCAGAGGGAAAGAGTGGAAGAGAAGTAGCCGAGGTGGTCCCACCTCTCCTGGCCTCTCAGGGGCCATCCCACCAGCCTCTCACCCTTAGTGAGCTGGGAGGTCCCTACTTCTGCAGAAACACTTGTTCCACTTGGGACATATGTCCTCCTTGGCAAGCAAATGCCATCACTGCAAATGTCACATTGGCCGTATGGCTGCTTGTAAGGTCAGTTTAACAGAAGAGGAAACAGACAGAGAGACTGAGTAACTTGCCCAAGGTCACACAGCTAGTAAGTGGCAGAGCCAGGATTGGACCCCATCTCTCTCTGGGGCCAAAGCCGGAGGCCTTAATAAACGTGTTGTACAGCACCTGGAGAACAATGCAAGAGGTCCAAAGAGTTGGACACATGTTAAGAGGAAATGAGCAAAACTCAGGGACTGAATTGTTTAGACTTAATTTTGAGAATGGCTCTGCATGGCTGGAAAACACAGCCCTTCCTGACTGGCCCTATTGAATGGCTGGCAGTGATGGCAACTATTAGCTTGTGCTCACTCATGTGTGATTCGGTACTATTTCTGTGTGAACGGGTCTTCTCTTCCCTCCTGGACAACAGGCTCCTTGAAGGTCCTGCAGAGGTCCGGTACTTTACACTCAGTATCCCTCTATCAGTGTATGGTGAGTGAATGAGTAGCTGGTCAGCATTTAGAATTCTAGAGAGGGAGGGCTGGAAAGGGCTGGGAGGCCCTCGAGTTTATGGACAAATCACTGCCATCATTTCCCCTCCCACGCCCATGGCAGACATTACTAATCGACTGACTCATTCTTTTCCACTGAGCCACCATTCAGCCTCACAGTCTTCCTCAGCACAGTGCACCAGGCAGCCATTCCTACTGATGATAGTAACAACACACCAGATGATGCTGGTGCCCAGTGCAGAAGCCTTTCCACCAGGGGGGTGCACCCACACCCCAAGTGCTGCAGAGCTTGGCTGTTAAGGACTCACAGCTACATTCTTCTCTGGAAGATTGCCCCCTGCATCTTCATCCTGAGATGCCTGGCAGGTTCACAGCTCCCCACCACCCCCAACGATACCCTTGGCCAATGGCTGATGGAAGCAGGGCTGTAACAGTCCAGCCCCAGGACCACCTCTGTGCTGCAACACACACTCCAGAGCTCCCCATGGGACTGGGGTGAGGCTGGACTTCCCCTGAAACCATTATCTTTGCCCAGCTTCTTCCACTGCCTGTCCCACTTCCTTTACTCCCTCAATACAGGCATACCGCCTTTTATCGCTCTTTGCTTTATTGCACTTTGCAGATATTAACTTTGTTTTTAAACAAACTGAAGTTTTGTGGCAAGCCTGTGTTAAGTCCATCAGCACTATTTTTCCAACAGCACTATTTTTAAATTAAGGTATGCACATTGGCTTTTTTAGACATACTATTATACACTTAATAGCTTATAGTGTAAACATAACTTTTACATGCACTGGGAAACCAAAAAATTCATGCGACTTGCTTTATTGCAGTGGTCTGGAAGCAAACATGCAGTAACTCCAAGGTGTGCCCGTGCCTGCACTTGCACGAGAATCCTGGTCTCAGGCTCTGCTTCTAAGAACCTGACCTGAGACAAACAGCAACATTACTCACACGTACTGAGTTTTTACTAGGTGCTAGGCAGTGTGGAAAATGCTTTACCTGCCTTGTCACAGTAATTGATAAGGCTGGTATTCTTTTTTTTTTTTTTTTCAAAATACTAATTTTATTAGTGAAGTTTTTTAAGCTGGTTTTTAAATTTAACTCTAGTTGATCTACAATATTGTTTTAGTTTCAGGTGGACAGCTTCAGATTCTTTTTCTTTCTTTTTATAAGTTTTTTTATTGAGTTACAGTCATTTTACAATGTTGTGTCAAATCCCAGTGTAGAGCACAATTTTTCAGTTATATGTGAACATATATATATATTCATTGTCACATTGTTTTCTCTGTGAGCTACCATAAGATCTTGTATATATTTCCCTGTGCTATACAGTATAATCTTGTTTATCTATTCTACATTTTGAAATCCCAGTCTGTCTCTTCCCACCCCCCATCCCCTTGGCAACCACAAGTTTGTACTCTATGTCTCTGAGTCTGTTTCTGTTTTGTATTTATGGTTTTTTTTTTTTAGATTCCGCATATGAGCGATCTCATATGGTATTTTTCTTTCTCTTTCTGGCTTACTTCACTTAGAATGACATTCTCCAGGAACATCCATGTTGCTGGAAATGTCATTATGTTGTCAGTTTTTATGGCTGAATAGTATTCCATTGTATAAATATACCACACCTTCTTTATCCAGTCACCTGTTGATGGACATTTAGGCTGTCTCCATGTCTTGGCTATTGTAAATAGTGCTGCTATGAACATTGGGGTGCAGGTGTCATTTTGAAGTAGGGTTCCTTCTGGATACACGCCCAGGAGCGGATTCCTGGGTCATATGGTAAGTCTATTCCTAGTTTTTTGAGGAATCTCCAAACTGTTTTCCACAGAGGCTGCACCAACCTGCATTCCCACCAGTAGTGTAGGAGGGTTCCCTTTTCTCCACAGGATAAGGCTGATATTCTTACCGCATTTTACAGCTGTTGAAACTGAGGCCTAGAGTGGGTGACTCTGGGTCACATGGCCAGCGTGTTGCCGAGCTAGGATTCAGGCCCAGATCCCTCTGCTCCCAAGGTGCGTATTTTTCAGCATCACACTGAGAAGGATACATTCTTTCCTCTCCCTCTTCCTGCTTCTCTTAAACTTTGTAGGAATAGAAAGAGAACTACTAAAGCTTCGGCGTGGTTCAATTTGTGCTTAATTTGACTTGGCTGGGACGCTGGGGGGCACTTTGGGTTTGAGATGACTTCCAACTTGCCTGTGGCCACATTGTCTTGCCATTGCTTTGTGCCCAAGTGGCTCCTGTCCCAGGCCCCAAACTTGCTGTCTACCAACAGCCCCTCTTCAATGTGAAGACCCTGAGCCATCTGAGGCCACCTCTCAGGAGAGGCCGCGCTGACCCTGGAGAACTGTGTCACCATCTGCTCCACCCTCTGCAGAGGGAACATGAGGAAATGAGGAAGGAAAGTCGGCCGGAGGTGACAAGATGCAAAAGGGGGATTAGAGGCTGAGGCCCAAGTCAAAAGGGCAGGAAACAGTGATGCGGGCCTGAGGCCCTCGGTGTGTGCCACGTGTTTCTTCTTTTATGGGAGGAGTGTGCCCAGTGGGTCTCCTCGGGGAGGTCTGCACGCGGCCAGGCACGGAGGAGGCAAATGGACCAGCCGACTGTTCACCAGCCCTCTTCCCCTCCCGCAGGACCTTTGACTCACACCAGGAGCGATTGAGAACACCTGCCCCAGCCCTTCTCCAGCTGAAGGATCAGAGGCCGTAGTCAGGACTGGAAGGACTCTTAGCCCAGAGCTGGGTCATGGCCACGTCGCTTGACAAGAGGCAGTCAGGAGTGTTGGCCAAGTGTGGGCATCAGCACTGGTAGTGCTAGGGGTGAGAAGTCTGGAACCCACCTAAGCGATCATTTATGGAAGACTGATGAGAAGAATCAATATGGCCACACGTACAGAATACCGAGCAGGTAACAAGTGAGGAGGCAAATCCGTACGTGCTGATACAGACCCTGCTCAGGATGCGCTGTTGAGACACAGAGAACAAACTAGTGGTTACCGGCGGGGGTGGGGGGCAGTGTGGGAGTCGGGGAGGGGGGTACACACTATTGGGTATAAGACAGGCTACAAGGCTACACAGGACTATAACCAATATTTTATAATAACTGTAAATGAGAAGGAATCTTTAAAAGTTGTATAAAATTTTAAAAAATTTAAAAAGAGATGCACTGTTGAATGAAAAAGTCAAGTGGAGAGTACTGTGTACTGTCCTCACTTTAAGTAAGATTTAAAAGGAATATATGTGCAGGGAATAGCTCCAGAGAACTACACAAGAAGGAAAACTCTCTTCCACTGGGGAGGGGGATTGTTCTGTGATTTAAAAAAAAAATTGAAAAGGAAAAGCAAAGCCTATGGAATCAGACGGGACCAGAGTTTTGGGTCCTGCTTCCAACACTTACTGGCTGTCTGACTTCAGGAAGGTTACTTCACCTGTCTAAACCTCAGTGTTCCCATCTGTAAAATAGGGTTAATAATCATAGTGACACCCAAAGAGGCGGGTGGTTGGGAGAGTTGAATGCGAAATGCATGCTAAGCACATGACCCAATAAATACTGCTAATTATTTTTATTAATAAAGACCCCTTGCACAAGCCACTGTTCCTTAGAGGCCTGAAGGCTGTGTCAGACTCCATTCTTTCCAAGAAACGTGGGTGCCACGAATGTCCCCTGGGTGGCCAGTGGCCGACTGAGGGCCGGAACTAGGTGGTTCTCTCCAGCTGGAGACGGTCTGGCTCTGACTGCCTGGAGCACACACCGTCTTTTCCCTGACATGTGTCGCTGGGCCCTGTGTTTAGGGCTGCAGGGATGAGACCGCCCATCCGCCCTTCCACGGCCACGGTCGAAGACGCAGGAAGAAAGTGGCCCCACTGCTCAGCAACCACGGGGCTTGGAGCAAATAACAGAACCTCTGCTCCCAGTTTCCTGGACTCCAAGCCAGGCCCTCGTCTAGCCTGCCTGACTTTTGGAGCCGAACTGATAAACTGTAAAGTGCAGTGCAGTGCTGTGCAGAAACCGAAGGGGAGGAGAAGCACTTTCCCCAAGATCATGCAGTAAAAGTGTCGAAGGTGATCTGTTTTATACATTTGGTTGCCTCATAAAGATTTGTTTGTGGGAAGAAAAGTTTGGGGAAAACACATCTTGCTGTCCTGCCTGCCCTCAGAACCTGGCTTTCTAGTGAACAGATCAAGAAATGAAACAGGGACAGGGACAAACCCTAAAACCAGCTTCAAACTGCAAACCAGGAAAGGGCCTCAAAAAAGCAGAAAGAGGAGCCCTTTCAGATCGACTCCTAAAGACCCCCCAAAAGACGTGGGTCCCCTGGATTGGCAGGGCACGTCCCCTGCTCTGCAACACCAAAAGCCGATGACATCAGCATGGTGTCGACCTCAGGGACCCACAGGACAAGTGGCTCCGGCTGTGCTTGGAGTCCGTCTGGGACCAGGGCTTGCTGTGTCCTAGTGTCAGAATTCAAGGGACAACGCCACCTTCACAGCCTGCCCCTCCCAGCCCAAAACCCTTGCCAGTCCTGACCATCCACATCCCTCTACTTCTCAGCCTTGTGTTTTGTTTTGAATTCCCAGATCTCCTATCATATCAACTGTAAATGTTTTAGCATGCATTTCCAAAAACTATGGACTTAAAAAGATACAACCACAGCAATTTCATCAAACCAAAAAAAAAAAAAAAAAAAAATGGAGTTACTGAAACAGAACCCTAAACTATCTAATAAAAAAATGATAAAGTATTTACTGAGTATCTGCGGCATGTTTGGGTCCACATCACATCGCATTTAAACCACCTGCTACCCCCTGAGGCAGTTACAGGCTGTGATGCCCTGTCCAAAAATCTCGATACCTGCTGCCCACATAGTGCTCATCCTTCTTCCCTGCTTTAGTTTATATCTTCTTACATATTTTTAAAGACACTTTTAATTTTGAACTAATTTTAGATTCACAGCAAGTTGCAGAGAAAGTTCAGAGAGGCCCCAAGCACCCTTCACCCCGTTTCCCGCAGTGGCGTCACCATCGTGCACCGTCAAAGCCAGGAAATTCACATTGGTCCAATGTGTGTGTGCTGTTTTTAGACCCTTTTTAATACTTGTGTAGACGTGGTAACCACCGCTGCAACCAAGATACAGAATATTCCATCACTGCAAAGATCTCTCTCATGCCGCTCTTTGTAGTCACACCCACACACCCACCACCCCTAACCCTGGGGAACCTCTAATCTGTTCACCATGTCTACAATGTTGACTTTCTGAGAATGACATATAAACGGAATCACACAGCGTGGGACCTTTTGAGATGGGCTCTTCTCGCTCAGCAGAATGCCCTTCAGACGCATGCAAACTGTTGTGTGTTCCTGGCTTTTTATTGCTGATGTTGGGTGGGCTGCTGTTTACTTAACTGCTCACCTACTGAAGGATGTTTGTTCCCCCTCAGCATTGCTGACAAAGATGCTACACATTTATTTATGTGTCTTATTTGTTTTCTATCCCCCTCTAGAAGGTATGCCTCATGGAAGTAGAGACTTATGCCTTTTTAGTTCAGCTGTTCATCTCGAGGGCCAGGGCCAGGGCCTGGCACACAGAAAGAACTCACTACACATTCATGGAGTGAAGGTTGCATGAGTTTTCCAGCAGAAGAGACTTAGATTTGGGGAACGTAAGTAACTTGCTCAAGTTCATGGAGCCAGTGAGATGCAGAGCCTGGTCTTGTACCCAACTCTCTTGGCTCAAAGCCTCGTTCTCAACCCCCTTCTGGACCGGCTCTTTCTTCTCTCTGGCCAAGTG
This sequence comes from Camelus ferus, assembly GCF_009834535.1. Classification (NCBI taxonomy): domain Eukaryota; kingdom Metazoa; phylum Chordata; class Mammalia; order Artiodactyla; family Camelidae; genus Camelus; species Camelus ferus. The sequence goes on from NC_045706.1 coordinate 10,997,702, forward strand.
TGGTCAAAGTGGTCCCTTTTCTGTGTTTCCCTTGGCTTAAAGGACAGAGGTTTTCAACTGGAACTTTAGTGACAACCCGCAAGGCCCAAAGGGAAATAAACAAGGGAAACATGAGGACTTAAAAAATGAGTGTCTCTTTTCCTTTTCAAAAAAATTTTTTTTTTAATTGAAGGAGTCAGTTTACAACGTTATATCAGTTTCTGGTGTACAGCGTAATGTTTCATTACCGCCCCGCCCCCGCCTCCCCCCCTTAAAGGAGTGTGGAGATTTAATGAGATAAAACATGTGAAATTCTTAGGATAGTGCCTGGGACACAATGTATGCTGAAGAAGCATCTCTCTTTCCCTTCCCTCCTCCTCCTTTTCTAAGTTCCTAGAGCCATTAGATGCTAGACACTGCAGTCTGCCCTTGGTATCCGAGGATGTGGAACCCAGATACGGAGGGCCGACAGTATTGGGGTGCAAGAGAAGTAAAGACACTTCACATCCTTAAGGAATTTACGGTCTAGTTAGGGCGACAAGGATGTAAAAGGTTTGGTAAATAATAAAGCACAATAGGAGGGTAAGACACTGTTAATACAATGAATATTGATGTCAAGAATTGCATTAGTTTCCTGTTTCTGCTGTAACAAATTACCACAAACTTGGTGGCTGAAAACAACACGAATTTATTCCGGAGGTCAGAAATCTAAACCCAGTTTGCAGGGCTGTAGGATGGGACTGACAGGTGGGGCAAGTTCGGTTGGAAACCACTGACACTTGGGACTCTGTGGCCTGGGTTGTATTGGCCTGGAGCACACTGATAATGTATTTTAAAACAATAATAATGCAAACCATAAATGAAAATAAACTTTGTATTAGGAGACCCTACTGGACTCCTGTCCTTTACCTTGGCTGCAATATGTCCATCCTCCCGGCTTCCAGACAGCCGGTGGGAACTGTGGGGAGGGGGCAGGTGGAGTGTCCAGGAGCCAGCGTTGGGAGCCTGCCCGCAGCATGGTCCTGAGCAACCATATTTGACATCCCGTGAGGCCAGTCCACTTTCCCTGCCCCCTCTTCCCACCGTGGGGCAGCAGGGATTCACCAAGAAGGGGCAGCCAAGGGGCAGGTTGCCAGCATTACGAGATGGCCTTGGGGGCACATTTCTCCCAAAAAGAACCACCATGTTCCGGCTCCTCTCATTCTCCATCGAGCTCTGTCTCTCTCTGGGACTTGAAGTGGGACATGTGGAGGGTCTGGGAAAGTTGGCAGCAGGAGAAGAGGATGATCTAGAGAGGCTGGGAGGGGTCAGGAGATGCCAAGCAGGAGTCAGCGAGGCTCTGAGGACTGGAAGAGCAGCCGCTTGGGTCCAGGGTGAGATGGGTGAGAACAGGGGGAGAAGCTGACTGCCCAGAGGAGGGGAGATGGGTCCCACAGCAGGGGAGGTCCACGGTGGCATCGGGGCCAGGGGTCCTGGGCCACCTCAGAGCCTGGCCCAGACTTCTGGAAGTACATTCTGACTTTGGAGTGCCACAAGGTTCCTGTCTCTTGCGGCCACATAAGACCTTCAGTCCCCAGCGTGAGCGAAGCCTCCAGAAGCGATGGCTATCCCAGCTAAGAGCCTACGAGGGCGGTGGGGACGGGTGAGCCTCTGCATCCTTCTCTGGCCAGCTGCGTCAGGGTGTCAGGCACAGGGAGACCGTGGAGGAAGACAGCTCACGTATGGGAGGCGACACTACGATGCTCAGCTCCTGTTGTGCTCGAAAGAGAATGGGCTCTGTGGCTGGACAGAGCAGGGTTCAAGTCCCAGCCCTGCCACTTCCTAGCTGTGTGACCTTGGGTGGGTGACTTAAGCAACCAAACCACAGTTTGCTCGTCTCTATAATGGGGTAAAAGCCCTGCCTTGCTGGGTAGTTGTGCTGATCACTTGAGATCATGGTAATAAAATCCAGCCTTTCTTGGGCTCTTACTCCCTTTGTAACAACAGATTCCCCTGCTGGATCTGCATACAAGGCATGTCTTGTTCACAGGACCATGGCCGGCCACCCACCCAACTATAGTCACAGAGCGTTTGGCTTTCATAATCCCAGGGAGTACGTAGAGCACAATGTAAATGGTACCCTTGGGACTGTTCATCCTTCATTCATTCATTTCTTCATTGATGACAATGATTATTAGCGATGGCAACCCTTAGGTAAATGAGAAAATAAAAGGAGGCTAGGTGGGAGACAAAAGCAGACCAAGCTGCAGACGTCAGGCAGATCGTTGGAACTGGGAGGAACTGCCCTGTCGTCTAAGCTCAGTACTTCTCCATCTCCCATGACCAGGAAAGGGTCCTGAACACTTGCAGGGAGCCAGGGGCACTGCCCCAATGGTCCAAAGCAAGTACAAGTATTTTGCAGAGTCATTTGGTTTATCTTACGATTTCATGCAAACTTGAATTTCTCTCCATAAATTTTTGGTTTATGGATATAGAAAAATAATATTTTCAACAAGTTACCATGGAGCAAATCTGAGGCTCTGGAAAAATGTCCCTTGTGTACTGCGGTCACAGCTCTGTGCCCCAGCTTGAGAATGGAGGGGTAGGGCTTATCCAGTCTCATTTTATAGGTAGGGAAACTGAGGCCCAGTGGAAGAAACTTGCTCTAGGTCACGCAGCTGGCAGCAAACTGAGACCAGATCACAGTCACCCACAGGAAAAGCATGGTACTTATGGTACTTACGGATAATTTTCTCTTAGAGGGAAATTCATTTATCCACTCTCTGCCCTGGCTGGGGTAGATTATGGCTCTGACCTGGGTGTGGATCAGCCAGGAGAATGTTGGGGAGGCGGAACTGTCCACCTGAAGCATCAGATGGTTCCTGGTAGAGTCAGGGCAGGTCAGGTGCGGGGCTGGGTGAGGACTGTGTGTGTGTTGGTCGGTGGGGGGAGGGTTGGCACATCTTTGAGAGATTCCACGGACCTCTTAGAGTGAACGAGAGGCCTGGGTCTGGTCATTTTAAAGCTTTTAGATGAAAGAAAATAAAGAATGCCCATAAGGATAAATAATTTGTAGAATTAAAAGAAATGGTGACTCCGAACAAATTCCATACTTCTAGCCCACACACAAAATAAAGCGCCATCTAATTGTGCTATTTACAGTGTAATTACAGAATTAGTTTAAAAGATATCCATAGGGCATGTGGTGTGGTCTAGTTAAGGGGCACAAACTTGAAGTTGTTGCAAGAACCATTCTTCAGTCTCATGGGTGTGGCTGTATGTAACCTCAGATCTGGCCAAATGGTCCTCGTGCCTCACCCCACATAGGGGGTGGACAGAGTAACCCTTGGGTTTCTGGTCCGAGAAGGCCTGCTCCATGGGGCAGGAGACATGGCAGCCAGCAGCCTCAACCTGGTGAGCAGACAGCAAAAGGAAGTTCCTTTCTCCCATGGTCCCCATGTCAGTTCCAGAAAAGGATGCTGATGGGCCCGGCTTGGGTCAATACTCTTGACCTGGTCGTGTTGCCAGAGGAAGGGATACTAGGCTTATTTAGGCCTGAGTCATGTGTCTACTCTCATGGCTAAAGGGACAGTGTCTGTGATCAGAAGTGGGTAGGGACACTTGTTAGGCAGGCCGGACACTTGTTAGGCAGGCCAGACACTGGTCCGGAGGGAGAGTGAAGCCACCTGGGCTGCAAACACAGGGGGACCCACACCCTCCTGCAGGATTTTCCTACAGTGTCCCACCAGACCCTCGCTGGGAAGATGGAGAGAAACCAGAGAGAGCTTCTCCAAGGGCCACATGGGGAAGGGGAGCGGCTCGCACTGAGGAAAGTCCATTGAGACCCAGCTCCCCAATTTCTCTAAGAGAAAAACCCCTTCATCTGCAAGGGGAAGGGCAACAAACACTGTAGCTGTAAGGCACGTGGGAACCCTTTGCAGCTGGGGAAGGGAACAGGGAAAAAAGCCCAGGGAAGGGGCAGGAATAGAGCCCAGCCTGGCCTTCCAGCTGGGGCGGGAACACATGAGACTCATACTCCTGAGATCCACGCTCCCAGGGCCAGCCAAGACCCAGGCAAACGAGAAAATCAGGGAATGGGCCCCCACCCCTTCAACCCTGCCACCACATTAAAAGAATTGAGTTTGCAAAGGCCAAACGGTGGATACAGCTAGAGTTGTTGAGCAGTACAAAGGGAGACCCAAGTCCAAGCCAGGAGCAGACACTGAGAAAATCCCTCGGGGGAGTTGGCCCACCCCCTACATGCAAGGTTTCATCAGAGGAACTAAGGGAAGACACTCCCCACGCCAGCTCAGCGACTGACTGGATTAACACAGCGACACACTGAAGCATGCTCGTCTCCAAGCATTAAAACAGTGACTTCAGGATCTGCCGTCTTAAGCAACGCATTCAGCGTCCAAGTTATGAGGCAGACAAAAAGGGGAAAGAAACTGCAGTCTGAAGAGACCGATATGATAATATGACAGAGATGATGGAACTATCAGAGAGGGAAATTTAAAATATCTGATTAATACAGGAACAGCTTCAGTGGAGAATGGGAGATCGGGTAATGACTTCAGCAGAGACAGGAATGATAACGTACTGAAGGAAATAACTGTCAACCCAGAATTCAACACCCAGCAATTGTCTTTAAAAAATGAAAAACACAAATATAGATCTTCTCAGACAAACAAAGCATAAGGGAAATTCATTGTCAGCAGACTTACTCTGCAGGAAATAAGAGAAGTTCTTAGGGAGGAAAAAATACGATATAGGTTAGAAACTTGGATCTGCAGAGAGATAAAGAGCATTGGGAAAGGAATAAGTGAAGGTAAACTAAGTATTTTTCCTTGCTTTTAATTTCTCTAAAAGATAACTGAATTTTTAAAGCAAAACTAGCAACAATGCATTGTATGCTTATAGCATGTATGAAAATAAAATAAAATAAATGGCAACACTAGCACAAGAATAGGAGAGAGGATTTGGGAATATCATGTTTTTAAGATCCTTATGTGACTCATAAAGCAATACATTATTTGAGGGTAGACTCAGGTTTTTGAAATGCATATTGTAAGCTCTGTGGCAACTATTAAAATATTTTTAAAGCTGTAAATAATAACTCAATAGAAGAGTTATATGGACTCATAAGACATGCGCAGTTAAGCCCACAGAAGGCAGAAAAGAAGGAGAAATAGGAACAAATGGACCAAATAGAGAACAGCTAACAAGAGGGTAGGTTTTCATCTGCCCCATATTCACAAGTACTTTAAATGAGAGTGGTCCAGGCATACCAGCTAAGAGACATTGTCTGATTGGATTAAAAAGTAAGGCCCAGCTCTACGTGGTCCACAAAAAACCCACTTTAAGTATAAAGCAGTTTTCACAGGCTTGCTGAGGGCCTCTTCTCCCACTGCCTGAAAAACCTATTTGCTTTAAAAACCCTTGCTTCGGAGTTTGGGCAAAAGTCAAGTTCAGCTTTTCTCAGGCTTGGATGAGCTCCACAGCATTGGAGGCGGTCTCAAGTTTTGGCCTCACTCGAATGTTGTCTTGTGTGTAACTTTCTTTGAAATACTTTGGTATAAACAGTGAAATAACATGTGTGTGGAGGTTAACTTTAGGCCACACCCTTGAAGAACTCCATTAGCTTACGCAGGACCCTAATCAGGAATCCACACTCCCAGTGTAGACACGTGTTCAAAATATCGCTTTCCAAAATCTGCACGAGAGGGTTTATTCAGATGTGGTTTCTGCCCAAGCCAATGACAAATGTGCTTTCAAGTTGGCAGGAACTTGGACAATGATGTTGGAAACATCTCTGTTCTAACACTCAGCCTCAGACCAGCCCCCAGACAGGGGGTTCTGGCTTGGCCTCTTGTATTTGGTAATTTTCATTATTATTGTTTTATGAGGGGAGGATGGAAAAGGGAGAGGAGAGAATTTTTTTTTTTAACATCTCCTGCACGCCAGGTCCATTCTCAGGTAATTAAGCACATTCTCACGCTTGAAGTGGGGCTCGGTTTTCCTACGGAAGCATCCATGAGCCTCAGGCACTGGCATCTCCCGTCTGAGTGTCTGTGTCTTTCTGACGTTGCTGGGAAAAGCAGTGTCTTCATTTTAGCCGCTGTATGACCCAGCAGGTAAGCATGTAAGTTCTGGAGCCCAGTTGCCTAGGTTCAAATCCCAGCACCTCTGCTTACGCAGCTGGGAGAGCTTGGCTAAATGACTTGCTCTCTTTAAGCCTCGGTTTCCCAATTTGTAAATGGGTATTGTAAGAGTATTCAACCCTCTCTGGATGAGGTAATCCCCATAAAGCGTACAGCAATGCAGTCCTGGCGTAAACTCTATTGGATGATAAATGGGAATTGATTCTTTCTCATTATTTACTGGTTTTCAAAATAATATATTAGTTCTCCAGAATCCTCCAAAGGTGACTGATGGCTTTTTTTTAAAAAATTATTTTGTGTACTATTACAAACTCCTGAGCGGGGAGGGTATAGCTCAAGTGGTAGAGCGCATGCTTAGCATGCACAAGTTCCTGGGTTCAATTCCCAGTACCTCCATCAAAAATAAGTACATAAATAAACCTAATTACCTCCCCCATCAAAAACAAAAACAAAAACAAAAAAACAAAAACAAAAATCCTGAATTTCAACGTGTTTGATGTGTTTTAATCTATTATCCTTCCTAATACTCCAGTTGTCCCCTGTTTGGCCACTGGGCACTCCAAGTTGCTCCTGAGTATTTTGGATACAACCCTAGCAATCTTTGATAAATTCCTTGTTTTCTGGGACAAGATGCTCTAGGTTTCTCCTGGACATTTTCTCCCCCGGCCATGAAATCAGCTGTTTCACCAGGTGCCCTGGGTCCTTTCAGTGGGAAATGGTATTTGGAGGCCACAGTCTGGGGTCCCCAGGACTCCTTGCTGTTGTCAAACCCAAGTTTGTGTGCCTGACACACAGTGAGGCCAAACAAACCAAAGCGTCGGAGTTTGGAGCAGAGGAAATTTATTGCAGGGCCCAGCGAGGAGAACGGAAGCCTCGTGCTTTAAAACCCCAAACTCCCTGATCTCCCTGATGGTTTTTGGGAAAGCTTTTTTAAAGGCCAAATTTGGGGTGAGGGCTACGGTGTGTGTGACTTTCTTCTGATCAGGTGGTGGTGAGATAACGGGGTGAGGTCTCCAGAATCTCAGCTTTCTGGTTCCAACCAGCACGGAGGTCTCCGTGCCTGTGGTCAGCAGGCAGTCGGCACCCGCTGCCTGGGTGGGGGTCTTAGTTTCTGCAGAACTCGAGGATATGTGTCATATCGTTATCTATGTCCCTTCAGGAGGAACTAGGAAGCCTATGACTCTTACAACTGCTTGAATCTGCTTTTTGGAACTCGGGGAAGACCTAGGACACTAAAGTCTTTTTTTTTTTTTTCCCCCTACAAAGAAGGAAACAGGGGGCACGGAGAGGTTTTTGTAGCTGGGAGAGTCCCACAGAGTCCTGCTTGGTTTCAAAGTCACTTGAGAACGTTCTGTGTGATTATGCCACCAACTGCATACCCAGACAGGTTTGTTTTGTCTTTTGAATTTTAGGGGAATGCTTTTAAAATTATTAGTTTTGTTTTATAATCATCTAGAGCACTGACAGGTGAGAGTTGGATTTTATTTTAGCCCTGTGCTCCTGAAAAAGTGGCTTTAAAGAAATACTCTTCACCCTTTTGTGTTCCAAAAAAACCCCCCAGCTCACTGCAAAGAACCTCCCTTCCCACTGAGATAAGACCCATGGATGCCTAGGACAAGACCAGACACAAGCCCTCCCAATTCCCAGTTTTTGCCGCATAGATGATTAGCTGAATTGTCAGTCCTCATTGACCCTTTGGAACAAAATGTCAACCCAGTTTTGGTTGTTTCTCTCCTTCCTCCAGTCCCTGAACTCTGGCCCACTCTCAGCCGGAGCCAGCACACAGCCCCTTGGAGAATAGGCTGGGCTTGGGGTAAAGCATTCTCTTCTAGAAAGAACGAGGCGGGGGAAGCGGGATGCGAGGCGGCTTGTTGACCCCCTCCATGACGAAAACCCCTTTTTCCCAACCCCTGAGCCCTTGCAGGTCTCATGGTCAAAGCGACCTCTCTTCTGCGATATTCTCCATCCCCTAGTTGCAATAAGCCCTTCTTCCCTCCTTTGCAAGAATCCTTTTGAATAAAAATCTCCCTTCACCAAATCCAGATCTGTTTATTTGACCCCTGACTTTCAAAGTCAAATCTACAAGACAGGCACGTTCAGAGAAGTCTGTCCCTCACCCCATTTCTCTCTTGGCTACTGCTCCCTCTAGGTAACTTTTTTCTCTTTTAGCTTTTGATTTTTCCTTCCATTTAAAAAAATTTAAGGCAACAAGGTTACACATTGCATCTTTGCTCCCATTTTTAAGGTACAAAGGTGGCCAACCACACACTTCTTCCCATTTATAGGTAAGAGCCTCAACCACGTGAACCCTCTGCTGTCTCAGTTTGACAGGCTATCAACGGGGGAACTGTGGGGTCAATGAGATTTCAAGATGAAAGCACTTTGTAAATTAGTAGCCCACAGACTTGAGCGTGTCCCTGAATCACCTGGAGGGCTTGTTAACAGATCCCACCCAGAGTTCCTGATTCAGTGGACCTGGGGTGGGGGTGAGAATTTGCTCAGGTGAGAAGTAGCTGGTAGACTACTGCTGCGGGTCTGGGGCCCAGACTTTGAGAACCGCTGGTATGAGCCCCTCTAAAGAGCAGGACAAACGTACATGAGTGTTACAAAGACATCTATACCTCTGAATGCAGGGCCTAAGGGGCTTGGCAGTGGGGAGGCAGGTCCTGGCTTGGCTACAGACCCTGGCCTGACGTTCCAGTTTGGGGTTCTCGAAGACGTCTCTCAAAGGTAGTCCATGGACCAGCAGCTTCTCCCGGGAGCTTGTTAGAAATGCAGACCCCGACCGAGTTCTACTGAGTCAGTCTGTAGTTTACGGAACACCCAGGTAAGGCTATGCTCCTTCAACGTGAGGGGCATTGGCCTAAGTCTCTGTGCCCTCTGGTTTATCTATGTGGGCTGGGGGGTGGGGTAGGGTGGGGGTGATGCCCCCTGGAATGCAAGCTGGAGAGGGCAGGGGCTTTGTCTGATTTTGTTCTGGGGCAGATCTGCCGGCATCAGCCTACCCTGGCCAGGCAGTGTTTGGCTGTAGGAGCCCTGACTTGCTGCCATTTGAGTGTCGGTCCCCGAGGGCCCCCTCTTTCCTTTCTCTTCGTGGTCTCCAGAGGTGGCAGGTAGATACCACCCCCCCTGGGCCCCCTCCCAGAGGGATAGTGGCTTGAAGCTTCTTGGTGCCCTGGGGGTGCCCACTTTGAGCTTCTCCTGGAAATGAATTAGTTAGAGGCCATTTCAGCCCTCACTTACCCAATCCATGCTGTCTGGAGTGAGAGGCGGGGAAGGGCCTGGAAGGGTGGAGGAGGTGAGGGAGGGCTGCTGCCTGCCCCCAGCCCACCCCAACTGCCTGGGAAGGGGCCGGAGTTTCTCCCTCAGCCCGTGTCCCAGGCCGGCTCAGGCAGGGGAGATGTCTGGGATGGTGGGAGAATGCCCCAGAGAAATCACTGGGGCCAAGGAGAGAACTGCCCTGTGAGGAGGGGCGCTCCCCATCCCGAGGACGGCACCCTGTTCAGACGCTCAGGGCTCCTCCCACCCCTCTGTTTTCTCCAGGTGAGGTCTCCCTTGGTTCTTCAGCTGACCAGGTCCCCCCACCCCACCCCATTGTCACCAGCACCTCTTTCTCCAATTCTCAAGCCCCCCAGCATCCTCCCCAGTCCTTTTCTCTCATCAGGGAAGACACCTGTTCCGGGAGCCAGGGGTAAACATTATTCCAATTCCTACCTTCCCTGTGAGACGGATCAGTTCGAGCCTTGACACTCAGCTCAGGGCCTCTCTCCACCAGGCATTGGGACTGCAGCCAGCTCTGAGGCTGGGCTGAGAGTGCCATGTGTGTGGGTCTAGGACCCCCTGTCCTGAGGTCAAAGATAGCTAGGGTGACTGTGTCCTCCAGGGAAAAGCCCTCTGTTCTGGGCATCATGTGTCCCCCTGAATCCTCCAGGGGCCCCACTGCTCAGCTGTTATCCCATTTTACAGATGAAGCCACTGAGGCTCAGAGTTACGCGACCACTCAAGATCATACTGATGATCAGTGAGGGTTTATCTGAGCCCAAAGTCCTGCTCATTGTACCACTAAGCCAAGCTAGTAAAGGGGGACTGATGGGGTCTCGATTTCTAGATTGGAACTGGGTTCTGAGGCACAACCACCATCCTGCCGTGCTGGTGACCCAGTTCTAGCGTGTGGCTCGGTGAAGGCTGAACAGCCAGAAGAGGCCCTCTCTGCGGAGCCCACCTGAGTCATGGCCTCCATCAGGTAAAACCCGCAGGTGGAGGTGCCCCATCCGACATCTGGATGCTGGCACTGAGCAGCCCTCTGGCCCCTCTCCTGCTTGGTACCATGTGGCAGGAACACTTGTGGAGTCATCTGCTGGGTTTGGGATCAGAAACCAGTCAACCTGGAAAGGGCTCAGGTGGTCTCCTTAGGCCCTGCACCCTGGAGCTGGGCCATCTGTGGGCCGGTCAGGGGTGGTAAGTGTGCGGGCAGCTTTGTGTGGGGCCGAACCATCCACCTGAGAAAGGTTACTGCAAAGACTGAAGCAGCAGGTCCTGGAGTCTTGGGGGCAGCTGTCATCTGCAGAAGGAACAGAACAGCTCAGCAGAAGGAAAGAAATGCAGCCGTATTTTCATTAAGGAATTTATTTCTCTTTAAAAAAACAACAGTGGTTCGATCTAGATACAGCAGCACTGTGACATATTTGACAAAATATACAAAGATTCAGAGCAGCAGGGAAACAAAAGCCGTTATCTTCAGGAATGCCCTCCAAAGTGGAGCTATGTTTATTCATCAATGTTAAAATCTCCCTGAAAAACAAATGGAAACCTTTGGATACTAGAAGGATCATTATTTCAACACTACCAACAGCCACTAAGCTCTTCTAATTGAGAACAATCGCTTTTGATCTATTACGAAAATGACTTATTGATGGACTGGCAAAAGACATCTAGATTCTTCTTTTGGAAAATGTCTTTCCCTCTGGAGGAAAGCTAGCCTCTCAAATGTTTTAACCGCTGTCCACAACACAAGCCTTTAAAGTTAGATCAGACGAGGTGCTCGCGCCTGAGCAGGGTCTGACCCGCACACACTGGATCTTCAGAAGCTGGGCTGGTTGGTTGATTAAGCAGGTACAGGAGGTGCCTCGGTGGATGAGGTGTCACCATCGTTGTCTGTTGTGATCAGAAAGAAGGGAGCTCTCTGCCATTCATGACTCTGTCACTTGGAAATGCACAAGGATTCAAACACTTTCGATACAAAGGCTAAAAAGTTAGGAGATCCTGTCTCAGAGAGTGGAGCTATGAGACAGGAGACAATCAGAGGGGTTGCTCCGGGATGTGCGAGCACACAGCAGCCCAAGAGGAGAGCCGGGCATCACCTCAGTTGTCGTTTACTCTTCATCTCGGTAGACTTCCGGTGGTCCATGAGGCCGCTGCTCCCTCTGGCAAGGCCTGGGATGCCAGGATCAAGGAGGCTGCAGTGCCCTCTCTGTACTGAGGTCTGGGTCAGCAGCTCACATGAGAAAGTTGGTGGGAGACCTTTGGGGAAAGGACAGGGGTGTGGAAGAATAAGGGGGTACTTCCATGGTGGGCTGCGCTCCTCCGAGCCGCATGGAGACCCCCAGCTTCTCGGAGGGCAGGGCCTCAGCACCATCAGGGCTTGTGAGGGTCAAGGGCAGGTGGCCTCATCTTACTTGTGCTTTCAATGCCAAGGCCACGTCCAAATAATGTGTCTCCAGAACTTGCTGCCATCTCCCCAGCAGGCTGCCTGAGAAGCGTGCCTCCACCAGGCCACACTGCTTCCACGCAGCACGGCCTCTGAGACCGAGTGCTCCACTTGGCTAAGAGCAGTGTATCTCGGGAAACAAGCCCTCCAGGGGCTGCTCAAGACAGAGCAACACTTGGCTACCGTGCAAGTGAGTCGCTCTCACAAGAAGCCTCATGGTTTAAAAAGTGATGTTCCTGGCCTAGAAAGATAAGAGGTTGAGTTGATGTGGGAGGTGGTGTCATCCTCCAGGAAGGTGGGGTTGGGTCTTTGTGATCTTATGGATGATATCATGGGGGCCCCCACCGGGGACAGCGGCTTGTCTCCAGAAAAGTGGAAGCAGAGATACTGCTGCAAGACCCTGCATCTCACCTCAAAGGCACAAAGTCGGCGAAGGTCCAGCGAGAAAAAACATCACACTTGGAGGAAGAAAGCTCTTCTGCCAAGAGCTCAAATGCAGTAAAAAAAAATATTTAAATCCACTCACTGTCCAAACACACCTCATCCTGACAAGTGGATGGTGGGAAGGTGTTTTTTTTTTCAATTAAAAAATCTTTTTAAAAATGCAGCTATAGAAAACAGGCTGGAGTAGACGTGGAGGGGAGGGGTGGTCCAGGGACAGGAACTGTGGTGACCGGGGACCTGATGGGGAGGGGGCTGACTTTGAGACACTCCTAAATGAAGATGTCCCTCTGTACAAAGCAACGGGCCAAAAGGAAGAGGACCGCAAAGGCCAGTGACTCGACTTCGCGTCCTCTGGGCAATCATGGGGCAGGTGGCGAATGCGAAGGAAGATCGCCGTTATTCTAAGGGCCACGCAGAGCTCTGTGCCTTAGCGTCTGTGGTCTCATGACGCAGAAACACTGAGCAGATGCGTGTTTTTTTCTTGCTCCTTGAGGATTCTCTGCTGCAAGTGGACAGTGTGTTGGCTTTGAGGAGCCAAGAGACAGGCTTCTTCGTACCAGTGCACCTGGACAGGGTTGGGTGGCCGTGAGCTGGGCAAAATGAATGAAACTTCTGGACCAGAGGGTGGGACGGTCCCAGGAAGATGATTGTCCTTCTTTTCCTTAAGAAAGGAGGGTCAGTAAGAGTTGGGGATCTTAAAATACTGGCCAAAGAGCTTTCTACTTCCTCAACAAAAGTTGAATATGGCTGTTTGTATTCGTCTTGTATTCAGCCCAAGAAGGGTCGGGGAAGCAGCCCCAGAGATAAGAGCTGGTCTCCAAGAAAATAACACTGCATATTAAAGGGGTCTGAGGGAGGCCCAGCTGTTTCTTTTCTCCCCTTTGTTTGTCAAATGACCTCAAGACAGTCAGTTGCAAAGGTCAGGCCCCTTTCTCGCAGTGTGCCCCGGGGCCCAACGGCACACTCTGCGGAAGGAGCATGGAAATCGGGACACAAGGCTGACCTACTGGCTTCTCTCCTCCCTAGAAGCTCAGGCTCCACAGCTGCCCGGTCACCTGGAGAAATAAGCATGGGAGGGTCGCATCTGAAGCCCCACCAACGGCCTGAAGTAGTGATTCGCACACTCCAGGGTGCAGCAGAATGACCTGGCGAGGTTTTTACGGATACAGATCCCTGGGCCCTACTCCCAGAGAATCCCAGTCTGTAGGTTTGGGGGGAAGCCCAGAATTTGTATTTAAGTTGGAGATGCTGCTGCAGGAAGTGCAGCGCCCACAGCGGGAGAACCCAGGTCTGACTGAGGTGGACTCAGCAGGCAGGGAAGCTCGGGGAGGCAACCACTCACCCCGCCCCGGAGAGGAGGCAAAGGAGGGTTTGCTCCTTGTCGCCTTGTAGAGGCAGCAGGGAGAGGCCGGCGGCTCCCTGGGGCTGGACAGCCATGCTCAGAGGGCCCCGGGACTGCCTTCCGAGGCCCTGGTCTGGCAATGCTGAGTCCTCCTGGGGCTACTTGTGCCTGGAGCTTTGAGATGCCTGATTAGCACTCACCTCTGCCCCCACTGCTCCCACAAGTGACAGTGAGTTTGTCTTGAGCTTCTGTGGTGGCCTGGCCTCTCCTTGGGCATCTCATTTGCTTGTAGGGCCAACTCCACCCATCCATGCCACCCGGGCCAGTGAATCTGTGGGGCTCTGTGAAGCTCTCAAGACCCCATGACCCCGTAAACACTCAGGGGACGTGCCCAGAAATCCTGGGTGAGCCTCTCCCCTCTCATTTAGGATGACCCCATGAGCCCTGCTCCCTGGTGCTTCTGTGGGCTGGAAGGGTCTGGGACTCCTGGGCCCCTAGCTGCTCCTTATCATTGCTATGCCTCTCTTAACAATAGAATAAAACAATCCCCAAATGCAAACCTCTTGGAGACATACTGGCTTTAGCAGTCAGAACCTGTTCAGAAAGAAAGAGGCACAGACACCACTGTGCTGAAGACCCTCAGCTCCGTGTACCGGCTGCCTTCCAGAAGGAAGAGGAGGCTGAGGCCAAAGGAACAATGGCGCTGTGCACCCCAAATGGAAAAGTGCACATCTTGGCAGAGCTGGCCCCAGGCAACTCCGTGGACCCCAACGGAAGACATTCTGGCTGGGGGTGAAGTCCCAATGTGTCTTTGAGCATTTAATTCAGATCGTTACAAGCCAACAGAAAGGTGATACCAAAGCAAGGGAAGGGTTATAGAGATGGATACAACCAATCCTTTAAAAGTGAAATGTGAATTCTTTTCTACATTTAATAAAAACATTTTCTCATTTGAGGCTCTGGAAGTCTTGAGTCACATTTTTTCTTTCATTTTTTTTTTTTTTTTGGTAAATCCCCACTCCCACCCCTCAAATGTCTTAAAACACATGGCTTAACAGTGGCTACACAGAAAATATACAACCTCAAAGTCTGACTTTCATTTAAATACAAATATACAAAATGTAAACTGAGACAACAGAGAAATTTACAAAACTTTTCTTTAAAAATAACGAAGACAAAATTCAGTTCTAGTTATGACGCTATTAAAATACGTGCAAGTTGTCGTATCCAATTGGATTTCTATTGCAATGTTCGACCGAGACACATCTGATCCACCTCGGCCTGCGGGCCGCCTTCGAACACAGACCTGAGTGGAAATCTCTTTGAGGAACCTGAAGGCTCCACATCGAGGAGGTGGATGGCCTCCTTCCCTGGCTCCGGGAGGGCTCCCCTGTCTGTCCCGCCAGTGCGGAAGCTCCACTGGGCACAAGTCCACTTCCAAGGAGAAGAAGGGTCTAGGCTGGTCCCACCATGGACTTCAAGGCCAGAGCAGCAACTAGCTGCTTCCGGTGGAGTTTGAGCTGACATGGTTTGAATTTATGTGGTGGTTAAAACTGGTCTTGGAATTGGGCGAACTCTTGGAATTGTTCTGATGCTGGGAGGGAGTTGAACAGGGAGGAGAGAGAGATGGAGAGAAGTTAGTCATGGTAGAGTCGAGCCCTGGGCCCCTCACATCACAGGTACCTCTAGATCTGAAAACGAAGACGGGGCTCGGGACCCCCGACCAGCTCCTCTCTTGCTTCCTGCTGCCTCCTGTTCTCCCCCTGCAGACCCTGTCCAGAGGCCACGCCTAGGGGCAGAGGGCGTTATCCGGTGCCTGGGAAGAGCTATGCAATTAATAACCCAAGGCAGGCAGGAGGTGGCCTCTCTGACAATGTTTAGGTGGTTAGGCCTGCAGGCCCAGAGTCAGGCTGTCAGTTCGAATTCGAAATCTACCCCTTCTTAGCTGAGGGACTTTGGGCAAGTTACTGACTCCCTCCATTGTCTTGCCTGCAACGTGGGTTAGGAGCCGCTTCTGCCCAGAGCTGGAGAAGGAAACAAGACCGTGTGTGCCCTGGGCTCTATCTAGCAGGTGCACGGCCTGGGAACCACAAGCTGCTTGTCCTCAGTACTCTGGGCACCCTCTGGGCACCCCCATGGGTGCGAGCGCCTCACGTCACAGGAGAAGAGAGACTGGAGAGTCCCACTGGTGGTTGTGCTGGGCACCATGCGAGGCCACCGTCCTCCACCTCACTCAGTCCTCTTCCTAACCCTGGGCAGCGAGCATTTCCATCCTGATTTTTCAGGTGGGCAAATGGAGGCTGGGGGAGGTTCAATAAGCTGCCACTCAACCAAGAAGGGTCAGGGCCTCCACAGAGAGTGCTTATCCCAGGACCTGGGGCCGTCCTGGGGGGCTTGGCCACATTGGGGGATGAGACAGGTCATTCCTTTCTGGAACTTCAGTTTCACTTGGAAGCATTTGGAAATTGTATTTTTAAAGTAGATGGATATGAGTGTATTATGGAATAGGATGTGAGACTCACATGATATTCTTAGAGAAAACCGCAAACTTGGGCCTCAGTCTGCATTTTCTCTCCGTGTGCCTAATCTGGGGTCCCGGCTCCGTTATCCTAGATCGTCCCCAGGGGCTCACCAGCTGAGTGACCTTGGACAAGGTCCTTATCTCAGTTTCCTCATCTGTGAAATGGGGTAATGGTAGCGCATCCTGGGCTCACACTTCACTTCAAGATGTGCCAAAGGAGGAATGTGATTTTGCTTGCTGATGTATCTCAAGTCCTCAGGGAACAGCCTAGCACACAGTAGATACTCACTACGTATTGGTGGAATGAATAGACAGTTGAATGAAGGCCTGGGGTTTTGGGGAGATTATATAAGAGACGCCTTCAAAAAACACCCAGCACACGGCCTGGTCCATGGTGGAGCTCCACAAACAGCCACCTCTTCCCTGTTATCTAAATGGGAGGGAGCCGGGAGTCCCGGGACCAGGGGACAGAGCTGCACCTCCCCCCACCTTTTCATCCTCCTGGGGTGAGGGGCTGCTCCCTTGCAGGGAGGAGGACAGTAAGGAACCAGGGGCCTCCAGGCTCCGGGATGGGAACACTGGGGCCAAGCCTTCTCGTAGGGCCAGGCCAGGAGGGGGCGCTATTGTGGCCATTTCTTGGTGGCAGGGCTGAGGTCTGCCGGTCCTCTCCCACACTAGAAGGCCTGCCGGGTCCTTCCTGGGACATTTCTTCCATTTGTCTCACACCAACCCTTGATCCAGGGACAGGTTCTGAGGGAAGACACCTTTTCCTAAGGGACATTCACCTCTGACTGCCGGCTGGAGGGCACAGCATCAAACTAGGAGGGACCCTCCTCAGGAGCCATGGGCTTCTGAGGTCTCACCTCTCCAACATCTGTACCCCCTGTTCTTTGTTATGTCAAATCTTGATCTACATAACCTGTGTCTGCCTTTACAATGGCTCTCAGCCAGGAGCGTTTTGTACCCCGGACACTGGACAAGGTCTGGAGAGTTTTGATGGACACACGGGAGTGGGTGCTACTGCCATCTGCTGGGTGGAGGCCAGGGATGCTGCTAAATACCTTCCAATGCACAGGATGGTCCCCACGACAAAGAATTAACCCAAAGCATCGATGGGGCTGAGGAACCCTGAGGAAGGGTTAACTTTGGGCTGGTCCTGCCCCTTCTGCTCTGGGGACCCCATTGCTAGTGGGTTTCAGGGCACTTCAGACAGGCTGCCTGTCCTTTCCAGGCGGCTGCTGCCCCCAGTCTCCCGAGCCCCACAAGTTGCTCTCAACGGCATGGAAGGGCCAGGCCCGGGGCAGGGGTCTCACCTGACGCTTGAAGAGCCTCTGGAGCAGCCCTTTCTTCGGCGGTTCCGGAGGGCGGCTTCTGTTCAGGTCTGGTGAGAGGGTACCATTGGGTCCAAACACATTCAGCTCCTTAAAGCACTCTGTTTCTATCATCTGGAGAAGCAGTCAGAACATGGGCGGCGAGAAGGGCTGCATCAGTCATCTCGGGTGGAAAGGAATCCCAGCAGCCCAGCCTGGGGCGACACCACCCGAGCCTGGTCCTGCCAGGTCCTCCACCTGCCTTCTGTCTCGCCGGGTTGAGACCCAGACAGCTCCCCGCCTGCCCACTGCCTCTCCCCTGACAGCCGGCCACAGGGGAAGTGGAAGGGGGCAGTATTCATCTTCCAGCCCGTCAACCGCCCCCCCCCCGCTCCCCCTCCACCCCAATGCTCCAGTCCCCCCTATTTTCAAGGCTGCAGGACCCCTGCCCCATCTTTTCCATCCCCTCAGGCCTCCCAATGCTGCCCCATTTCTCATCCCTCCCAGTCAGACTCCTAAAGAGAGTTATCCAGCCAGGCCGTGTCTGCCTCGCCTCCTATTCCCATCCAGCCAGCTTCTGAGCCAGCACCACAACACGCCCTGGTCCGGCCACAGGGATGCCCACCCAGCCGTCCCTCTTCTGCCCTCGTTGCACCTCCACCCTGGGCGAAGCCGGCAACCCTGCCGTACTCACCTCGCTTTGCCACGGGATGGGCACAGAGCCCGTGGAGAACTTGGAGTAGAAATCATCGTCCGTGTGGTCCAGGTTGACGCCCTTCACGGTGGAGAACTGCTCGATGTCCAGCACATCCTTGCAGTACACGGCCCGGGGCTAGGAGGGGCAGAGCGTCGTCACCTGGAGCTCTGTTCATGGCTCTGGCGCCCCCCAGCCAAACCTGGGGGTTCTGATAGGGAGTCACCCCCACCCTGGGAACCTGGGCTGCCCTCGCTCAGAGACATCAAGGGTCTCCCAGCTGGGGTGATGAGAACTCAGGGCCCCTTCCTGCCACCACTGCCTCACACAGGCTGCTGATGGGGGTGTCCCAGGAGGACCACCTGGCCCTTCTCACATCAGAGGCCAGTGAGGGGAGCTGGATCAGCACGCAGGCTCTGCAGCCACACAGACCTGGGCTGGGGTCCCGCTGTGGTGCTTAGACACTGTGGGAAAGTCACATGTCCCCTGTAGGCCTCAGTTTCCTTGCTGGCAAAGTGGGAATAACAGCAGCATCTGGCCACGGGGCTGTCCTAAGGACTGCTATGGGCCTGGTATCCTAACCATGATGATGTTTTATATCTTACTTGCCCACCAAACATACTCTTGAGCTGTTGTGGGGGGATTCACAGAGACAAACCCAGGCCCAGCCCTCTGGGAGTTCAAGGTCAGTTGAGGAGGCCTCTCACAGCACCTGGGAGTCTGGGATTCTGGAGATGAGGACCTCATAGCGGTGACGGCTCCAGGTTGGGTGGAGAGAGACCCCCTAGACTGGGCGATGTCTTGCTACTGGAGGACGAGGGCTGCCCGCTGCCCAAGGGGCTCATCCCCAGCACGAATGTTTAGCTAAGTCAAAGGTCGTAAATCAGCGCACAGACTCAGTCCAGGCTGGGGAGGCTACTCACATCTGGAATAAAGGGAGGGTCCAACATCCCAGCTTCTAAGCGCTTGAAATTCATGTTCCTGAAGAAGGGGTGTCTCTTGACCTCCACGGCCCCTTCCTCCTGGCAGCCCAGCCTCTGTTTTGCATCTTTAGTAAGCAGCTGCGACAAGAGAGCCCCATGAGGACGTGCCTGGGGGCCTTTCCTCCTGCCTAGAGTTCTGAGGGGCAGAGGGGCTCCGGAGAACCTGTGGTCACCTCCTTTTCACATGTGTGTCCCTGAGCCCTCCTGGATGTCCCTCCTCTTGCTTGCACAGAGCCCGCCCCACCCCAGGTACCCAGTAGACAGCACCCAGCTCAGGGTGGCTGCCTGAGCCATGGCGTGCTTTGTGGCCCCCCATTCCCAGTGTGCTTAGATGCCTGGAGCCCCCAGGAGAGCAGGAATCCTCTTTCTCCCCACGACTGTCTGCCCAGTCCCTGGCACACACCTGGCACCCACTAATGTTTGTTGAATTGGTGTTACCTCTTCTGCTCCAGATAAACTACACAGGACAAGCGCTGGTCTGGAGGTTCTCTCGCTCATTTACTGAACTGACAAGTCCATCGTAGACTTGTACCCAGTAGGTGCCCGGGACAGAGGACCCTCAGCAAAATCACTTTCTGAGGGCCCATCAAGGCAATAGAGATATGGCACCATGGTGGCAGAGGTGCAAGAACTGGCTGCCAGCTAGAGCGTCGGGAGGCCTCCTGGGGAAGGGGCGTTTGAGACAGGCTTTCAAAGGTGGGAGAAGGCATCGGTGGGGGGACCCATGTCACCACAAGCAGGTTAGTAGGGACACACAGGGTGTGTTTGGGGGACACCCATCGTTGAGTTTGAGTGAAGGATAAGGTGAGGGGGATGGGTCAGGGTGGAAATGGTTAGGGAAAGTGATGGAGGGTTCTGAAGGCCAGATCCAGAGGTGAGATTTTCATCTGGAGGTAGTAGGGAGCCAAGGATGGTTAGAGTAGAGGAGTGTCCTCAACTGAACCAAAAGGCAGGACGGTTAACAGGAGAGGAAGGCAGCCAAGCCAGATGGGAGGAAGGTGTGATGGGGTGGGGGTTGGGGGAAGCAGGCCTCCCCTGACGATGGGGCAGGGCCACCAGATGACTACAGGGCATCAGCCCCTCCCCGCAGTCCCAGTGTCCCTGCCCTGTGCTTCTCTCTCCTCCCTGTTCCACTGAGCACACCATGTATGCAGTTGGAATCTACTTAGTGTCTGCTTTGAGACTAAAATCAAAGCCTGCACCTCGGAGGGAGTCTTGTTTCATCAATACCCTGGCGCCCTCTGCACGTGCTCATGCCTGAGAGCCAGCAGGCAGGGGGCCTCCTGGGGCTCACGGTCTGGAGGGGAGCCTTGCTGGCGCTGTCCTCCCACAAACTAAGGAATGAAAGGTGGCAGCGAGCAAGCACCAGGTCACAGCCTTGAAGGGACTAAGCCATGACGTAGCCGCTCACAGTGTCACCCTTTGGTCCATTGACCACCCAGGCATGTTTTGCACATGGGGCCAGGGCCTCAGATGCTCTTCTTCAGGGCTTTGTTCAGAGAAATCCCAAGAGGCTGCAGACCTGAGAGTCTGCAGGGGCTGGTCAGATGACACAAAGGAGGGCAACAGAGGTGAGGGGTGGGCCGGGTGGGCTGTGCCAGGCTGCCCATCAGCTCCAGCCCAGCATAAATGTTGGCCTGTGTCCAGGGCTTCTGCTTTTTACAAGAGAAGCCAGAAAATCCAGGTTTTTATGTGCACTCACCCCATTTAAAATTCTTGATCTACCAGTCACCTCTTTCTAAGACACTGCAGTCTGAAATAAATACTCACCTATATGCTGCAACCCTGGACATCAGGTAAAAAGTTCGCAAATACAGTATCGGGTATAAACCAGAAGAAGCAAGAGGAAGAGATTGTGGGAGCTGGGGTTGGTGGGGTAGGCAAATGGGCCTTCCTGGAAGAGGAGGACTAGAGATGGGCTGGGGGATGGGTGAGACTCAGATGGCTACAGAGCCAGTGGCAAAGGACTCAGTAGGGGCCTAAGGAAGGTGGGCTGAGGTCTGGGTCTAGGAACTGGACCCATGGGACAGTGCAGTGAGATGCATTTCTGGACACACCAGGGGCAGTGGAGGAGGTATTGTGGCTGCTAAGATGTTATGGGCAATAGAATCCGGAGGCCAGGGACTAGCTTCCTTGCCATCTGCCTTCTTCAGCAGGTGGGGCTGGAGCTATCTGGGGCCCCCATGGTCTCAGAGTCAGGCCCTGCTGTGTCCCAAGTGGGCATCCCACGGTGGTGACAGAGCAAGCCTGGCTGCCAGACCAGACGGGCTGTGGTTAAGGGCGCAGAAGCCCAAGACCCCAGGGTCATTTTTTAGAAGATGGAGCAAGGCCAGAGGCCTTTAAAGGTTCTTCCAGCTGAGAAAGACGAGGGGACCTTGGTTTGGGACTTCCACCTTCAGGCCCGGGTCCACCTGGAAACCCAGGCTCAGCCACTGCCTTTCCTACAGTGGCCACCAGGAGGCAGCAGAGGACCAGCAGTGCCCCTGGTCCTGGCCCCAAAGCTGATGACTGTGGGCAGGGAGGGGGCCCTCTGTGCCTCTTTGTCCTCTCAGCATGCCCCCTGCCCCTGTTGGGGTCTCTCAAGACCTGCTTCCCTGAATCCTCGACCCTGACCTTGGACATTTGGTGGTGCTCTGACCTCCCTCTTCCATCCCTCGCCCAGTTAGGTCCCAATGGATGGACACCTTGTTACAACATAACTAAGTATTGTTGGCATGTCCCCCCAGCCTGTGGTTTTCAAACATCCTTAGGACCCCCTATTTCCATGTACCTGCCTTTTTCTGCCTCGCTCCTCTGGCCCTGCCACCCCAGCTCTGGCTGCTGTGACCGCCTGTTTTCTTAGAGGCCCCAGACACACAGGCAAGCGCCCAGCTGTCGGCTGGCCCCCAGGCCATGTGGTCGGGGCAGGTGTTTGTCTGTGTACACGCCACCCCTCCCTCAGTGTCTCTCACACATGCAAATGACAGATCTATGGTTCCTCTTCCTTTGGAAGTGGGCAGATGGCAGACCTAGCCCAAACCCTACTTTCCGTGCCTCTGTGACGTCAGACTGAGGCTGGTAAGAGGAAGTGGTCAGATGGCTCCAGGGGGGTGGCTTCTGGGGGCAGGAGCTATGCCAGGTGGGTCCTGGGCCCCTGGCAGTGCAGCCCAGGGTTTTCTACAAGCAGAAACTTCGCTCCTTTTAATCAGCTCCCCAGGCCTGCCCTTCCCTGCACTCCAGCCTGGTTGTTTACACACAGGATTTGGACAGGTGGGAGGGAGGGCAGCCCCACCCTGAGGGCCAGCTGGCCTGTCTGGAGCCAGATGCTCAGGCCCTTTCCATCCCCATGTGGCTGGCACTAGAGGGCAACTGCCTGCAGTGGGGCTGCCAGCACAGCTGGACAGGCACCAGAAGGAGGAGGGCCCCAGGGGCACAGGGGGACTTGGGAGTCTGGGAGCCAGGCGGAGAAGGAAGTGGGTCCACCTGGGCCCGGGGGGACGGGCCGCAGTCCAGGGGCGGGCTCTCCCAGCTCCACTTTTGATGGCTCCCATCATTCCTTCCTCCGTCTGGCTTCCAGCCCCCCACCCCCAACCCCATCTTGGCTCCACCCACCCAGCTGTCTAGTGGTCACTCTCCGAATGAGCCTGGCCTGTGGCCAGGTCAAATTTCACTATCCAGAGATGCTGACACACAGGA
This sequence comes from Camelus ferus, assembly GCF_009834535.1. NCBI lineage: Eukaryota > Metazoa > Chordata > Mammalia > Artiodactyla > Camelidae > Camelus > Camelus ferus. The sequence continues at coordinate 11,020,497 of NC_045706.1, forward strand.
CCCCAGCAAGTGTGACCAATGTTCCATTGAGTGGATGGAAAATTTGATAATAAGATGCTCAAAGACTGAAATTATCATCATCTACTCCTGCAGACCCCGGCCTCAAGCCAGCGCCCAGGGACCCAGAGCGGGAGGAGCAGGCCTAAGGTCAAGGGTCAGGGCTTCCCCAAGATTCCTTTGTATCTTGGAGACCAGCTGGGATCATCCCTTTCCCCCCCAGAGCTGGAAGTCAGGGTGTCTCATTTCAGCCCACCTCCCCTGTCACAGGGCTGCCCCGCCTCCACCCCAGGCTCCTGCCTGGAAGCCTTGGCTACCCACCCCAGGCCACAGCCAGGAGTGCCCGCTCCTCGGGCCTGGTGGCTTCATGGCCCCACCCAAGTGTGCCCTGATCCTTTGACCTTCAGCCTGTTTGCTGTTCTGTGCTGGCTGTGGGGAGGGCAGCCAGCACCAGACCCCCAGTCCAAGGAGAGTGTCTGGCTCACTGGGAGCTCACCATTTTGCAGATGGACTTGGCCTCCTCAGAGAACTTGTGCGAGTACACCTCCTCGGTCTCCAGGACCCGGCGGTCCACCTCCTCCCTCTTCACCTTCTCCTTGCGGCCACGGAAGGGCGACTGGCCCTCAATCATCTCGTAGATGAGGCAGCCCAGACCCCAGTAGTCGGGGCTCAGGCTGTACCTCTGGTTGTTCAGGACCTCCGGAGCTGGGAGCAGAGCAGGGGAGCGAGAAGAGGTGAGAGGCAGCTGGTGGCAGGACAGAGCCTGGGCACACGTGACTCATGCCAACTGGGCCTCAGGGCATCCTGCACCCAGGAGTGACGGTGCTGCTCACAGAAGGCTGGAGCTTCATGGCTGGGACCTCCTCCCCCTGCTGACTCCTACCCACCAACTGCTACAAATACCACCTCTTCCAGGGAGCCTGTCCTGGTTGCTTTCCTCTGTGCTCCCAAAAGACTCTGACTGTGGCTTCAGAAGCCTGACCACACTGGATGAAAGCAATCTATTCCCTTGATGTCTCCCCCATTAGAATGTCAGCCACCTTATTCCCTGCTGTGCCCCGTAGCAGGTATGACACCTGGCACACAGAAGGTGCTGCACACATTTTCAATGAACGAAGGTGTATCTACCCAAAGTAAAGATGATTTTAAATTTATCTGGAGTTCAAACAGCTTCGCACTATGGCTTCTCTAACATTTTGATAAAATGAATGATAGATTCAACAGAGACATGCAAAAAAGATAGTTTCAGGTCATCAGGCAGGCCACATACATCCAGGGAGGCAAATGCATCCACACAAATGCAGACAGGAGAGGCTGTGCAGATGGACACCTGCAACACTCTGTGCAGGAGGACATAATGCACACATGCAGCAGATACTCACAAAGGTGCACGGATGAATCTATCAGCCGTCATCTATCCATCATCCAGCTACCCAGCCAGCCATCTATCCACCCATTTGTCCATCCATCCATCCATCCATCTATCCACCTATTTATTAATCCATCCATTCATCTGTCTGTCATCTATTATCTGTCCATCTATCAGCATTCACATGGATACACACACCTCTGACATACACACAGAAACACACCCCCCCACAGGTTCCTAAGTGTCGTGCAATCTGAAAAGGAGCCTCCAGCACCAGAGACAAAGTCCAGAACCCTGAGCATGTGCTGCTGGCACAAGCCTGGTAGAGGACAACAATGTCGCCAGCACCCAGAGCTTTCTGGAGTCCCCTACTTCCTGCGGTACGTGGGCATGTGTGTGTGAGGTGTGCAGGAGGAGGCCCAGGGAATGTCCCTAATTGGAAGGAGCATTCCAGGGGACTGGCGTTGCTCCAGGGTTCTTGCCTGCAGCCCCCAGGATGATAGTCTTGGAGAAGGCTTGAGAATGCAGGGCAGGGAGGCCGAGGCTGGTATCGACTTAGACTTGTACTTTGTGACACTTTCTGGGCTCCTCCTAATGACTCCCTTTCTTCTCAGGGTTTCCCTGAAAGGCTGTCTGCCAACTCACCGGATCCCTACCCCACCTCCCCCAAGGCAGCGCCGCCTGCCAGCTCTGCCCCTGCCCCTGGCAGTGGCTTGGCTTTGAGACAGAGGTGGGGCTGGCGGTGGGGGCTGCAAAGAGCTCAGTGTAGTCCAGTCGCACCTTGGGGCCCCAGCGCTCCCCCAACCCAGGCTAAGACCTCCCACTCCCCACCGTGACCGCTTCCCGCTGCAAGTTGCACAAAGAGCCCAGCGGCTCCGAGGGGTGGGCTCTGGGAGGGGCCGCACCCACACTCACCCATGTAGCCGACGGTGCCCACCCGGCCACGGATCAGGTCTCCCTCAGGGATCTTCACGGCCAGGCCCAGGTCCGAGATCCTAATGTGGCCTGAGGGGACACAGCAGAGTCAGCGGGTCCCTGGGACGGTTGTGTGGGAATCTGGTCCATGCTGGGCAGAGCCCCAGACTTGCCACTGGCCCCTGGCATTTCATCTGTCCCAGGAAGAGTGGTACCCAATCTGCCATTTCAGGGTGACTACAGACCCTTGGGAGAGTAGGTGTCAGAGGTCAGGGGTAAATTATTACTTTTTAGGAGAAAAACATAAAGATGCAAAAGGACGCCTGGACACGGGTGGCCAATGGCCAGCCTGCCTCATAAAATGACCTAATGGGCTTCTTGGAAGGCTGAAGTCACAAAGTTTAAAATGCCTTGGCCCGATTCTGGGATTGCTTCATGGGAAAATGTGAGATTCTTCTGACATCTTGCAACAACTTGCTTAAGGGGAAAAATCGTAAGGCAGTTTGGGAAGCAACTCCCTATTCTGCCTTGTTGGTCTTTGGAGGTGGTTTGTTTTCTCCCTTTGGGGAAACAAGAAGGGAAGATGCCCGGGCCCAGCAGAGACGGGGAGGTGGCTCTGGAGCTCCAGGTCCAGGACTGACTTCCAAAGGCCGAGACGACGTGACACTGAGAGCCCACTCTGGCACTGTCTCTCCCAGCCGCCCACCCACCAGGGTCATGGCCTTATCTGTTCCTGCAGGAAGGAACACTGCCCTGCATCCCAGCCTGGACTTCAGCAAGGCCCAATGCCAGGCACCACCACCAAGCAGGAGCTGCGTGGATTCTCCCAGCTCAGCAGCCCCTGACAAAGGCAGGGATCGGGGAGAGAGCACGCAGGTTCCAGCCATCGGGTGACAGACCAGTGGTGGGCACCAGCAGGGAACAAGAACCCCTTGGGCCCTGAGCCCTCTGCCTGCTCTTGCACACGGAGCATCATACTCAAACCTCTCTCCAGGTCACCAGCGACCTGCCTCCCTTCCTCCCCTCTGCCTGGGGCTTCCTGGTGTCCGGGGCATGCTAGGCGGGAGACCTGGTTTCTGGTCTCCCTACTGATATTGCTGCATGACCTTGGTGGGTTGGCTCCTCTGAGTCTCAGTCTTGTCATCTGTAAAATGGGCACAGAGATGCCGGCCCTGCCTCCTCTGTAGAGACGGGAAGATCTAGTCAGATGTGCAGGGCTAAACTGTTGTGAGGGGTCACTGTCGTTGCTCCTGTATCCATGTGTGCACACACTCGCAAACACACACACAAGAAAATAACAACTGTGAGGTATAAGTCATGATGCCTGACACTTAGAGCTGGCTAGAGTGATAAAACAATTTCTCCTCTTATCAGAACCTCACCACCACCCTCCACCCTCACAAGAAGGCAGGGCAGGACCCACTGTTCCCATTTCACAGACAGGGAAGACGAGGTGCAGGGAAGCTCGTGGGAGTTAAGAGTCTCTGGAATTCTGGGCCCCTCCTTCAGTGCTCTCTGTCTCTGTCTCCCTGTCCCCGTCTCCGTGCGGAGTCACACTGCTTCTTCACCAAGTAGCAGCTTTTCCCGTGCCCTCTGCCCTCCCGTGGGCCCAGGGTCAGTGTCCCCGAGTCTCTGCTGGGAGGGCCTCTGCTCCCTATGGGTTGCGACGCTCACCTCTGCTCCAGAGCAGGGAGAGGCCCCATGGGTGGCCGCCCAACTTACCGTAATCGTCTAACAGGATATTTTCCGGTTTCAAATCTCTGAAAGGGAAAGATCACCAGCATGTGAATGTGGGGGTTCCGGGCAGCAGGGGCGCACCAGCGTCTGGGTGGACCCCTCGGGCAAGCCAGGCCTGAGGGTTTCCTCCCCACCTCTGGGCTCAGGAGGTCTGGCCTCTCTCTGGGTCAAGACAATGTGGGGCTAACTTCTCTCCCTCCAGCAATTTAAAACAAATGCTGCTGTTTGATACAGGTATCTCTCCAGCCCCGGAGGGTGACGGAAAAGGAGGTGGGGCAGAGGCCAGTCTTGGCACCTGTCCACACTGAAAGCCCCGGGGCGGAGAATCCTGGCTGATGTGGTGACAGATGTCCCCCACCCACCCCAGGGCTGGGAACGTCCAGGACGCCCTGAAGGCAGAGCAGGGCCTGGGAATGAAGGAAGAGAAGTTATTGAGGACAAAGCACCAGCTGCAGAATTGGGGCAGAGGATTCTAAGGGAGAGAATGACAGACCCCAAGACAAAGACCCCCTTTAGGGTGGGGCCCCCAGCAGCCTGGCACATTTCCCAACTCCAGCTGAGCTCCAGCCTGGGAGAAAGCACAGCCAGAGGCGCAGCTGTAGCCGCACCCGCCTCCTCCTGTCACTAATGTCTCTCTTTTCTCTGACCACAGGCTTATGCTCAGGAGAAAGGGAGCCTCTCCACCCCCAGGAGCGGGGAGAGGCAGCAGAAGTGTCCCGTTTTACTAGTAAACGGGCTTCTCCATGGGTTCAAGGACAACCAGTGGAATCACGTATGCAGCTCAGTTCAGCCATTGTGCAGATGATACATGGCATCTGGATGGAGAAGCCGGGTCTCAACCAACCAGCTTTGTTCATTAAACTGAGGGCAGCTGTCATCGTGGGGAGTGGTTCACGTGCCCAAAGCCAGTGGTGCAACCTCACCAAGTAATACCTGGTGTTTGCATGTAGTTACTTATTACAAAATACTTCTGTTGCTGTTGTTACTCATTTGCATGCTTCTGATGTGTTAACCATTCCAAATAAGACCAAAAGCCATCATTTCAATTAACTGGACACCACCGGGTGGGAAAGACAGCTGGCTGGTGGGCACAGAACCCAAACCCACAGAGAGGCCACGGCAAGTGGTCAGGGCCAGGGAGGCACCGTGGTCCTCTTCTTCCTTAAAAGGGCCAGAACTTGGAGGGATGCCTTTTTTTTTGCTTTTTCTTTTTAAAGAGATAAGCAATCAAGCAGAGGATTCTTATTTCAACCCGTAGGGAGATTTTTCTGACTCTCTTCTCACTTGAATGAAAACAAAACAAAGGCATAAATTCGGAGACGGTGTGGCGAGAAGGGCATTTCATCAAGACCACTCCTTCTTGTTTTCAAATCCTTCTTGGGCTCCCAAGATAATCGTTGCCGAGAGCTCCATGACCAAGCTCTTCCAACTGGCATGTGTGTGCTTGGGGGTCCCCATGTAAATATGCATTTCTAGGTCCTCAACTTCATAATGCCATGTCCTGTCATCCTTTATGGTCTCCCCTCCACATGCCCTTCCTCAGTAGCTCTTCCCTCGATTGACACAAGAAGAACAGGTTCCTCCTCACTCCTAAAGGTTACTCTGGTGCCCGGCTCCAGGGGGTAAAACCTCCAGGGTCCCGATTAGAAGCAGGATCTACTAATAATTTTTCTAAGGGCAACTCAACCGAAGAAATTACTTTAACACTTAGAGCCTTATGGTCAAAATAAATTAAAAAAAAATCTTACACATATCCATGTATTTCAGAGTGGAATGCTCATCAATGACTTTTATGCAAAAAAATATATTATATTACAATAACATTCTGTAGGGGCAGGGGGGAGTGAAGAAGAAAATGATAGAAAATGCCTCACCATTAAAGTTTTCATGCATTTTTTTAGATGGATGATGGTGGAAATCAATTTTCTACTGCAATTAGATTCCACTAGATATCTTTAGAAATGTGATGTCACTTTAGTTCAATTTCAAAATATCCAACAGTAGCCATTATTTTAACATCTGATAGTCTATCTCAGATGTCTACTTAAAAACTATGAGGGCACACAGATTTTCAAAATTCTCCGAGGAGGGTTGGGAGCAGAATTTGAAGACCACTGCTCACAGAATCTGGACGCCTGGTCCTATAAAGCTGGGCAGTGTGGGAGGGACGGGGGTCTGTTCTGATGCCTGCTTGTGGTGGTGATTCTACGAAAGTCCTTCTTTTGGTTGACTTTGGTTGGTCCCAGATCAGGTCACCAGGCTTCCCTGAGCTTCCCCGGGTGCTGGTGGGAAGGGACTGGTGGCCCAATCTCATCAACTCTGAGGGAACATCACTTCACACACCTGGGACCCCTAGGGGGCCCCACTCCCTTACTTGCTTCCAGGCTGGGAGTCTCTGCCTCAAGGGGCAATGACAGAGCCTCGACTCCGGGGAAGGCGGGGAGGGCACGGAAGGGTGCTCCCCCAGCCCCAGACCCAGACTGGGACCCAGCCAAGCCCACTCACCTGTAGACGATGTTCTCTCGGTGGAGATCTTCCAAGCCGCACAGGATCTCAGCTGCGTAGAACAGGGCGCGCTCCTCTTCAAAGCCAGGGTTCCCCATGTTGTAGATGTGGAACTTGAGGTCCCCCCCGTTCATGATGGTCAGGACCAAGCACAGCGCGTCCTTGGTCTCATAGGCGTAGGCCAGGTTGACCTAGAGCACAAGACAGCCCTGCAGTGAGGACCCGGGGACCATCCCCAACCACGTCCGCTCCTCCTCCTCCTCCTTGGGGTCCTGATGCTGGGGCGAGGGTTAAGGTGGGGGAGCTGCAACAACTTCACGTCACCCCCTGCGCCTCGGTGGCCTCAGGGTGCCCCTGCTGCTGCCCCCACACCTTCCATCCGATACGGTGGGTCACGGCGAGGCGGCAAAGCCGGGAGGGGCAGGCCAGCACCTGCCCTTTCAGGGGTTCTACAGGACGGCGTCTGCGCTTTTATGTCACAACAGCATGTGCATGCGTCAGGTGGTTAAAACTTCTGCCCCCTCTGAGTGTCACCTTATAAAACCCGCCTGGCTCCAGGGAATGACCCAGCACCAGGTCGAGGGCATCGCTCACCCTCATGCGCGGCTAGTGGGAGTGTAACTGGGGAAAAGTCACACACCCTCTGACGCAGCAATTCCTCTGCCAGGAACCCAACCTGCAGATACCGTCCTAGAAATACGCCAAAGGGATGTTCAAGGATGGACACGGCAGCCTTGTTTGTTGTGGTGGCTTAAAAACCAGAGATGATTTCTATCCGTGGGGACTGGCCGCACAGGTGATGGCCTGTCTCTTCCCTGGGCATCAGGGGAGCGGTGCACAGCTTTAAAAAAGATGCACAGCTGTAGGTCTGGTTACAGAAAAAGATCTACAAGTTAAAGGGAAAAACATTGCAGCCTAAGATTTGTAATAAGATCCCACTGGCTGCAAATAATGAAGCCTGTACATGAATCAATCATGTCAGGAATGGTTACTCAAACGGAGGCTTTTATGTTTATTCCGCACCTGTCTGTGCTGTTTGACTTTTTACCTGTGCATACATTATTTATCATCATAACAAGTGGTGGAGACATGGATGGCTGACCAAATACCCACATCCTCCTCCACGTTTCCCAGCCTCCCCTACAGTTGGCTGGTCGCCAGCCGAGAACTGTGGGTGGAAGTGAGGGGTGTCACTGCGGCCGAGGCAGTGCAAATCCCCCAACACTCACTGCCCACATCCCGGGGGATGGGTAGCTGGAAGATGGAGGAGGGTGGTCTGATCAGATGGGCTTTTGTTTGAGAGACAGAACAGCCTCTGTTGTCTGGGTTAATTTGTTACTGCAGCAGAGCCTAGCCTGGACGGAGTGACACATGAATATAAACAGATGGGACCCTGACACTGAGGTCTCCACTGTGATGAAACCAGCCTACAGGGGTCTGTGGAAACAAAGCTCCTTGGCTGGGCCCACGTGGGCTTCTTTTGTCCACTGAGGAGTTAACAGAAGCCTCAGTCTCACGCCCAGAGGGACTCCAGGCTAGCTCCAGGGACAGGGCAGTCAGACAGCTGACCCCCGGGTGCCTAGTGATGGAGGAAGCGGTGGGCAGCACCTTTCTGCAGCACCTCCTCTCACTGCATCCCTCGCCCCGGGGGATGAGGACCTGTCACCCTGGAGGACCACTTCCTTCCCAAGGGATGGAAGTCCCGGTCACCAGGAGGGGGCGACCCTGGGCCCTGGACACTCACCACAAACTGACTGTTGACCTTCTCCAGGATCTGCTTCTCGTTCAGAGCCATGGACTCCCCTTTCCTCTTTTTGATCCTCTTCTTCTCCAAGCGCTTGCAGGCGTACATTTTACCCGTGGCCCGAACCTGGCAGGCACAGACCTGAGGCGCAAGAAAGAAGCCAAGGGATGGGGCACATGAAATGAGGCCAGCCTGAAGCGCCCTCAAGGCCAGCGTGCTGTGTCTCAGGGGCTGGGAATTGATGGGGCCAGAGCGGGCCATGCCCCGGCCTGTGGGGGCTCCCAGCCCCAGCACCCGATGATGCCCGGGGGTGCACTCACTGCTCCCAGGGCCCTGCCCTTCAGACCTGGCTTCGGTGCTGCCTTATCAAATCCTAGCCCTTGAAGGTGCAGAATCAGCCATGTACACCAATGTTTAGATGGCTGGCCGAGGCCTAAAGGATTGTCCCTCTCTCAGAGACAACTAGGTTTTCTCTGTCCCAAGCTTCCAACCAGATGTCGCCACTGATAACTGGGGACTTCCAAGCACCAGCTGCTGGCTTGGGGGGCAGTGATGGGAGGCCCCTGGGAACCCTGACAGGAATGGGAACAAGGGCATTTGAGTCTGGTCTTAGTTCTGCCCTATTTACCTGTGTGATCTTGCCTGGGTCACCTAACCGTTCCGAACGTCAGCTTTCCCCATCTCTAAAATGGGAATGACAAGGCTTGCCTCACGTATTGGGAAGATGAGATTAAGTACAACAGTGCATATTAACAGCTGGGTCGGGCCAGGTTGCTTAAGCCCCTCATGCCCTCTTTCCTCCCTCCAGACACAACCAGCAGTGCCCATTTCTCCTCTCCAGACTTGAACCCTGCCTGAGGCTGGCTCCAAGACCACCTCCTTCTAATATCCACCTTGCCAGGACACCCTTCTTTCCCACATAATACACGTGGGACCTTCCCAAAGGCCCTGAACCTCCCCCTCCCTCTCCACCAGGGGGCGCATGCCTGACCCATTTGCTTGGAAGCCCTGCTTAGAACACTTTAGGCCAATCCAGAAGGGACAGAAAAGGTGACAAGAGCACAGGAACTTTCCATGAATATGTGAATGTTCACTCACCTCCCCAAAACCCCCTTTTCCTAGTACTCGGTATTGCCTGAAAGTGTTTTTGGTTATCGGTTGCCTGCAAAAAAGCAAAAATCCAACATGGGTCTCATAGTAGAATCCAGAAGAAATAAACAGTATTGAGAGCAGCCAGGGTGAGGCACAATTCCATGTCTTCCAAACCAGGCCCTGGGGAACCCCTGCAATCATCGCTGCAGACAGGACCCTCAAGGACTTGCTTTGAGACTGGGGGTTCAAATCGCAGGCCACCGCCCCTGGGCCTTGCACTGGGAGGTGAGCAGTCCTTGCTTGCTGGGAGGCAAGGGCAGGAGGCTCAACAAATGTGGAATGTGAGCCGAGGCCGCTGCACCGCACTTTCCCTGTGGTTCCCCTCTCTCTCCCAAATGCAAATCATGTGGGTAAACTCAGAAGGAAGCTGTGTCCTCTGTGCAGGGGGAGGGAAGGGGCCAGGAGCCAGAGAGGTTCGGTGTCCCACGGAGGCCATGAAGGAGACCGCAGCCCTCCCACACCTGCCCAGCAGGATGGCTGCACCTCCTGTCCCCAGGAGCCTGGGGCTAGTCCTTCCTGCAGATGTGCTCCCATAGCACCAGGCTGATCCCCGGGAAGACCTGGCCTCCTCAGGGCAGAGGCTGCTGGTTTCCACGTCTAGTCTGGGTACTTCTTCACCATCAGTTCCCAGCCTTTCCATCACCAAGGGGGCCATATTATATTCTCCCTTTAGCCCCAAGAACACCAGAAGATCTTGTCTGCCAAAAGCAGTATTCACGGCTAATCACTTTGTCTCCCGACTCCCCATTTTAATTAGCTAAAATCATTTACAGCGTCAAATGAGACAGAACCTCTGATCATCAGGCTGGGATGGGACTCTTGGAATAAATAAATAAATGGAATTTAGTTGCAGCCAAGGACCCAGTGTTGCAGATAGCTTGTGCTTTTTCATCGCTGGCCTGTTTGGCTAAGAAAAATCAGGTTTCCCCCCCTTTCATTCAGCTTTAGTGAGGTGTAATTGACAAAGAGTGTACAACTTCATGTTTTTATATATGTAGACATTGTGAAATGATCCCCCAATCAAGCTAATTAACATTTTAACCTACAATGAAAAAGAGTATGGAAAGGAATACATGTATGTGTATATATGACTGAAACATTATGCTGTACACCAGAAATTGACACAACATTGTAAACTGACTATACTTCAGTAAAAATATATACACACAAAAAAGTTCTACCACCTCACAAAATTACCATTCCCTCCTTCCTTTCCTTTTTTCCTTTCTTCCTTTCTTTCAAGAACACTTAAGATCTACCTTCTTAGCAAAGCTCAAGAAAATAATACAGTAAACTGTAGTCACCATACTGTACTTTAGATCCCCAAAATTTATTCTTCCTGCATAACTGAAACATTGTACCCATGACCAACATCTCCCATTTCTTCATTCCCCCCCTCTACCCTAGCAACCACCACTCTGCTCTCTGCTTCTGAGTCTGACTATTTTAGATTCCATATTTAAGTGAGGTCATTCAGTATTTGTCTTTCTGTGTCTGGCTTATTTCACTTAGCATAATTTCCCTCCAGGTTCATCCACATTGTCAAAAATGGAAGAATTGCCTTATTTTTGAAGGCCGAGTAATATTCCACTGTATAAACACTATCATATTTTCACTGCCATGTTCTTTGCAGCCAAGATATGGAAACAACCTAAATGCCCATCAGTCAATTAATAAGTAAGAACAAGCAGCTTTGACGATGTTAAAACTGGCTCTTGGATCTCTAGGACTATTTTTGAGCATCCCCCAACCCCACCCCAAGAGTCTTGACGAGGGAGGGGACTGGAGCAAGACTGAAGTGGGCCAAAGAACTGGGTCAGCTCGAGAGAGAACCTTTGGTCACCCAGCCACTCTTGAATGAATCTCCCGTGGAAACTCTCTCGCTGCTGGGTCATTTAGAAGGTTTGGGTTTCACCGGAAATCACAGCTTTGGCAACACACTGTTCTCCTAGGACAGCCCTGAAAACTCCTGGGCACTCCCTGGCACACCTGTCTTGGATTCATGCGCTGTGACTCACTCTCTCTTCTCTGGTGTTTCTTCGGGAAGCGGGGCCCCGGCTGCCCCTCTGCAGGACTCCCCCTTACTCCATATCTCAATACCAGCAGCCCGGCCGAGAGCAGACCTGCCATGCGCCTGCCTCCACCATGCGGCCCTGGGAAGCGTTTCCTCCAGCTGCCCTCGAAACCACATGAAGGCGTCAGGGCCTAATAGTTTACGATACATGGAGAACAAACAGTCGGTCGACATTACCGCAAAGCTCCTCTGCTGGGGGAAATGAGTGTAATACAATTTCCGAGGAATTTCTTGGTTAACCTTGGGAGGGAAAAAAATCCCTTTAATATTTCAACAGTACAGCACCAACAGGCCATGATCTTGTTAGCAAGGAAAGAAGGAAGAGGGGGGCAGGCGGGGTGCTGTCAGTCATTTACGGCATTTCTAGGCCAGGGTTCTGTCCTACTGGCTGCCACAGCTTAATGCTCCCAAAAGGGCTTAACTCTGCAGTCAGCACACAGATTTGAAAAGTCCACTTCTCCATTTCATGCGTTTGGTACTGACAAGCCAAGTGAAAGCCAGTGGCCACAGCTGAAGGATTCCATTGGAACAGGAGTATTGGGTGGACTAAGGGTGAAGGATTTGAGTGAGGATCTGGGGTTCAGGTTCCAGTCTGGCCAGGCCCTTGCTGTGTGACCCAGGGCTAACCCATCAACCTCTCTGAGCCTTACATCTTCAGGAAAATGGAGATATTGAAAAGGTATATGTATTCAAAGACTCCTTGCAAGCTGCCGAGTGTCACCTGTCATTATAAGAACTCTGGGATACAGGGTGGGGAAGGTATAGTTCAATGGTAGAGTGGATGTTTAGCATGCATGAGGTCCTGGGTTCAACCCCCAGTACCTCTATTTAAATAAATAAGTAAATAAATAATAAACAAATAAATAAACGTAATTACCTCCCCACTAAGAAAAACCCAGAAAAATAATAGAACTCTAGGGATAAAGGACCCGGCCCCTGCTGGGGGGTCTCTGTGGTAACAATCCTCACTGCTCAAAGCAACTTGCACACGGACTCGTGTAATCCTCACACCAGCCTCCGGACGTGAGACTATGACTGTCCTCATTCTGCGGATGAGAATGCTTAGGCTTCAGGAGGTGAAACGAGATGCCCGAGGTCACAGCCGGTCAGTAGTCCAGGCCGCCTGCTGCAGAGCCCACGACCAGCGTCCTGAGCCCACGCTGCCACCCTGGGAAGGGGGGTGCGTTACACGGCCCAGGGCCCCAGGGTGGCAGGTGGGGCAGGATGAATCCCTCCCCAGCAGGCTGTCGGCCACCCCCTTCAGCACCAGCCGTGGAGCTCATCACAGGCTGCGGTGATGCCGACGAGCTCGGTGACGACTCGTCACGTCCACTGCACTCAGCAGTTCACCTTCCAGGGCCTAAAGGCTGACTTCGTTCAGGTGTGTGCAGGGCTACCTCATCTCATCCCCACCCCACGACACAGATGGGGAAACCACGGTGTGGAGAGGGGAGCCCCCTCCCCAGGCCCCCCAGGAAAAGGGAGAGCCAGGACTCGGGCCCAGGCGGTGGGCTCCATGTGGCTGATGCTTGGCTTCTCTGTCTCCTGGGGCCATGATGTGCCCAGGCAAGGTGGCCAGTGGCAGGCATGTGCCAAAAGAGAAGGCCACCCACTGCTTGCTCTGTCACCCCTGTCGGTCAGAGTAGAAAGGAAAGTCCCCCATTGGCTGCAGGGCAGGGTGTGTTCTCAGGGAGGGGCCATGAAGTTCGCGTCCTGCAGGTTCATTTCCTAAGCGTCTGCAGGGGACTCGCCAACACAGGTGCAGATACACGTGCGGGAGCAGGAAGGCTCCTGGCTGTCTGACCACGGCGTGCCCAGGTGGCTGTGAGTGCCAGGCCTCCGGGGCACAGGAACCCTGGGCGGCAGGAGGGGATGTGCCCACCTCACCAGCTTAGCAAGCATAGATTTAATGCAGGCATTGCCCTGTCCTGCAAATCCTGGGATGCTGTGGTGGGCAGAACACTGCTCTGGGCCCGGGGCCAGGGTCCCTCCTTGGCTGCACTAATGCCTGCGGGGTGACCCGGCAATCCATGTGCTCTCTGTCTCTCCTCATCAGTCACAGGGAGGCCACCTCTGCCCCGCCACGTCCCCGCCATGCGCGTGAGAGCACTTTGCAGAGAATAAGGTGGCAAATAAAACAAATGAAAAGACACCCGGTCTCACTTATGATGAGAGATGAAAAGATAAACAAGAAGGAAACCTGGCTCTCACACACCAAGAACAGTGTTGATGAAGCTGAGGAGAAGCAGGCGCGCTGGCGCTGGCAGGACTGGGAATGCGGGCAGCTGTTTGGGAGGGCAATCTGGCAGTCCCTGCCAGTTTAGAACCCGTGCCCCTGACATTCCTCTGCTAGGAATTTCTATGTTTGTATCTGCAAAAGTACATAAAGGTATGTGTACAGAGTTGTTCATTACTTAGGGAAGGTTGCACACAAAATTGAGAGCAACCTCCATGTCCATCATTAGGGGCTGGGTTACACGGGAGATGCGCAAATCTTTCTAAGAACGTGGCCATTCCTTATTTGCTGGCAGAGAAAGAATTTCCAAAGACAGTGAGCCAGAAAAGTAAGAACCAGATGCTGAGTGTGTGTGTGCATGAGTGTGTGTGTGTGTGTGTGTGTGTGCATGAGTGTGTGTGTGTGTGTGAGCGTTAATAAGCATACAGCATTTCTAAAGAAGAATAAGAACTTAATTAAAAGAGGGAGAATGCTTAATTTTATTTGAACCATGGCCCATGGGAGGCGACTGATTTCTATATGACTTCTCAGGTGAAAAACTTACACCCGCCCCGCCAACACACATTGGCACACACTTGTGAGTGGGGTGTGCTGGGGAGCACTCACCTTTCCAACCACTTCCACTGCAGAAAGCGATCAAAATACATGCTGTCCAGGTACTTGTGGAAGGGTTCTCCCCTCAGGTAGTCATGGACAGATCTGGCTCAGAGGGAACAAACACATGAACATTTTACAGTCCTGATCTTGAAGCAGATGGGCAGAACCATATTCAGCAGGTTACAGCCCGGCCTCATCCATTTCCAGTCTTTGGAAATGCAAACACACAGGGGCCTCCAATGGAAGCAGCAGGGGTGGCCAGAGGTCACATCATTCTACAAAGGCTGTTTGAGATTGACTGATCCGGCAAAGATTTAGTGAGCACCTGCCATGGGCATTGCTCTAGGCTCTGGGATACAGCGGGGAGCATGTTGGCGCTGGGATGGGGGACACGGAAGGTAAATAACAACCAAACAAACGACCCCAGGAACATGTTATCACGAATTAGGGGTAAGTGAGGTCCCAGGGTTGGGGGTCAGGGAGATCTCTCCAAAGAAGGAACAGGAGCTGAGATGAAAACAGAGGAATATTTAATTATGTGCAGGGAGGATTGGGACTCTGAGAGGGTAGTGTCTTGAGAAGGGGCAGAGGGGTGCAGGCTCCAGATCTGATCAGAGACCAGTGAGGTTTTCATCCCTGCGGCAGAATTCATTGGCCACCTGCTGCGGGCCAGGCCCTGGAGGGTTCTGAAATTGGCTGTAGGCAGGGATGGACTTCTCCCCTTTAAAGAGTGGACATGCTGACCCATCTAGCCCTGGCATTTGGGACCTGGGGAAGGGACGGGACACACAGAGTGGAGGCATGTCCTGCCAAACCTGAGAACAGGGGCTGGCGTGGGGGCCAGGAGGGCCCCTCCCTCAGGGTCAGGGGGACAGCCCAGGGACCTCACCCACTGTCAGAGGTGACCCTCGGCCACCTCCAAGAGGGCAGCAACCAGGTTTGTTTCTGCTCACAGTGGTCTCTCTTCTGCACCTGTCATAGGGCTGGGCCCCAAGTTGGCCATCCCTGAACGTCCCAGCTATTCTCACCATGCACGGGAGGTGGCGCTAAGCCATGAAAGCAGGACTGGGTTCTTGCTCACAAGGCATCCCCCACACAGCAGAGTGTCAAGCACTCAGCAGGCGCTCAATTAATGTCTATGGTGCAAAGTTGGAACAAGGGTGCACAAAGAGCCCCCAGACTCAAGCCAGCTGCCATCTCGGTGCGTATGGATGTGTGTGCGCGCGCATGGCAGCTCACGAGGAGGGTACAAGTGGGTGCAGGAGCGTGTGTGAGCCTAGTTACGCCTTTGTGGCGTGTGCATGCGGGGTGACGGGGCTTCGTTGGTGCTTGGCTGGCACCGCCCCCATGAACTGGTCTCTCGTCCCATTAGGGTCTCTGTACAGCCCGCAGTGAGGTGGTGGGAGGTGATGGGTGTGGTGGGAGGTGGTGGGGTGTGACCCAGGAGGGATTTTTGCACATTCCTCTGTCTCAACAGCCTGGAAAGGCACTGGCTTTCAACACCATCTGAAGCAGATGCTCTCTCTGGACACGGCACCCTGGCAGCTTGTCTCTTCATAAGTAGACAAGCAGCAGGGTGCCTTGGCTGGAGCCCCCAGGCACTGAAGACATGCCCCAGGTGCCCAGATCTCCAGTGGCGGCGAGAGGCAGCCCCTTTTCAGGTGACTGAGTGGCGGCCTGAGAGGAGGCTGAGGGGCCTGACACCCCGGAGAGGGAAGGACAGTGGGGAGGCCGGGCGGCCGGAGCACTTACTGCACACAGGCAGCGAAGAGTTCTTTGCAGGGCTTCTGAAGGAGCTTCTCCTCTGTCTGGGAGACCAGGTCCTGACCAACTTGGGCGATGAAAACCGGGGACTGGAGGGAGGAAGAGAAGAGGAGGCGTCAGTGACGGAGGGGCAGGCGGCTGGGTGGACGCGGGTGTCCCGCCCGTCCACACCTGGTCCTGGGCCCGGGCACCGTGGTGGGTGGTGCAGGCAGGGGGCCGGGCTGGAAGGTGGTGAACCAGCCTGGACTTAGGATCAGATTTCTGGCTCTGCCACTGACAGCGTGTGTGACCTCATCAGGTCACATGGCTCCTCTGAGCCCTGCTGTCCTCATCTGCAGAACACGGATCACGACATCAGATCCGAGTGAGGTGTGTGAGTGCTCACCGTGTAAGGAGCCCCTCTGGGCGGCCGCAGTCCCTTAGCCACGGCGGCGGGGAGGGGGGCGGATGTGAGATGGACCCCGCCCTGCTGCGAGGTCATGAGTGAAAGGATCTGGATGGTTAAAGGGGCAGCTTGGGGAGGGCACAGCAGCGAGGGGAGGGTTGCGAGGTGGGCAGAACCTCGGCAGATCTGGGTTCCAATCCCACATCTGCAGCTTGGAGCTGGGGGGCCCCGGTTGTGGCACAGCCTCACGGCTGTCAGGAGGATGATCTTGAATCAGTTTCTCCGGGAACGAACCAAAGAAAACTTCAGGTCAAGCGTTCAGCCCAGATCCTGGCACGTGGCAGAAAGTGTACAGTAAATGTCACCACGATCACTTTGTCCTCCTTCCAGTTAAGCAGCCTGGCCTGAGAACTTCAAGTCTGAAGGGACAATTCCAAGAGTGTCTGGTCCTACCCAGGAGCAGCAGTCCCCTCTGGGAAGCCAGAGGAGCCCTCCCACCCATTCCCCTCCCCTTCCACATTCGCCCTCCGCCAGCTGTTTACTCACCAGCTGGGCTTTGAGGTGGGTTTCTAATAAATTACAGGGATAATTGAGAAAATTGCTGGGAGTGGGCTCTGAAAGACGGGATGTAGACACATCTTTTCCCCCCAAAGATGCTGAAATCTGAAAGGCTGGCTTTCTCCAGCTACTGAAACATGACAATGGGTTCTCTGCTAAGACCATTGGGTAGTGTCTGTGGGGGTTCAGTTCTGGGGGTGGAGGGGGCGCCCACAGCAACCTGGCATGGCCCTGGTGAATGAAATCTCCCCACCGTTCTGAATGTCCACATCCCTGAGTTCCTTCCTTCTTTGTTTCTCTTCCAGGCCCGCTCCTGTCCTCTCTGCAGGCTTTCCTCTGCCCTCAGGGCCTCCCTCCCGAGTAGGGCCTGATGAGCCCCTTGACCCTGTGTGGGGGAGCCCTCAGGTGTGTGTTGGGGCAGGGGCAGCTGCTGTACCAGCAAATGCCGCCCGCTCCCCCAAGTGCAGGCAAAGCCCATTACACGACACCGCAGACTCAGAGCATGTCCCCCCAGGTCTGCTGTTGCCAGTCCTGGGTGGCAGCAGCTCCATCCCACCTTCCATCCTACACTGCCCTGGACTGTCCCTCCCTCTCCACACTACAGACTTGAGAAATGAGACAGCAGAAGTGCAACCAGCAGACCGTAGGCTTCTGGAGCAACGGTTGCTCCTTTTGCAGAAAAGATGCTCACTGTTGTGGAAGAGGCCCCAAGCTCCAGTCCGACCTCTGCCTTGGGCCATTTCTTGGGAATCAGAGTGTGTTGATCCTTCCCCTCCAGTTCAGAGAAGTTGATTCCAAAAGAGACCCATGGAGAAGGCTCTCCCCAGCCCACATGCAAGGTCCGACGTGTCACGTAAGAAAAAGGGCCCTCAGACACTTGGAAAGCGCTGGGGTCCCAGTAACCACAGTCCATCCTCTGCGGCTTGAAGGCAGGAAGATTCCACACAGTCTCAGATCTCTTTCCAGGAAGTTAATCCCTCTGGTCCCAGGAGGCCTGTGAGGCAGGCTGGGCAAGGGAGGGGTGTACCCCACAGGCCAGGTGGGCTCTGGACAGGAATGCCACCCTCAATGCACCGCAGGCTCAGGAATGCCAGGGAGCTATGGCTGGCAGTGCCCTGGCCCTTTCCAACAGGGACTGTCCTTCTGGGATGAAGCTGAGGGTCAGGATGGGGAGGAAGGACTGGGGTCATTTTCCTCCACATCAAAGACTTCGTCCTAATTTCTGACCAAACAGAAAAGAGCTCAAGGCCCTGAGATATTTACAGGGCTGAAAGCAGCCAGGAGAAGGGGTGTTGGTGGGGGTCACTGGTAAAATTCCCCTTGGGGCCTGGGACGCCCTCAAGCCAGCTGTGGTTTGAAGAGATGCTTGATTTCTTTGGTCACCAGATGGTCTCAAGTAGCTCTAGCCCGCAGGCCCTAACTTTAACACAACAACATGGATTTAGGCACCAAGGTTCCTTGGAAATGTGTGGTGGGCAGTGTGGATTTGGAGGACTGGAGGAAGGACTGCAGACACGGTGTCTCTGCTGGAGGCCCCGCAATGAATGCTTGGCCTCCTGATGGTCTTCGGCAGCTGAAACCAGCGGGCTGGCCAACTCGATGTGACCAGTCTCCCGGGCCCTGCCAGGAAGTTCACTCTGATGACAGTCAGGATGAGCCTCAGCTGCCCTTAAGGAGGGCCCCATGGCCAACTCCAGGACAGCTTAAAACAGCAAGACATGCCTCGGGGACACAGCCTGAGCACAGGGCTCACTCCCCTCTGGCCTGATGAGAAAGGACTTGGATCCCTGAGGAGCTGTAGGCCTCAAGGCCACCTGTCCTGCCCTGAAGTCCCAAGTGGAGCAAGAGAATGCACTTCCCTCTCCTCTTTGGCTAAGACTCCTCCCCATTTCTTCCCCCTCGAGGTTGGCGGGGGCGAGGCAGGTGGACAGAGGTGGAATTAAAAGCTCGGGGTGCTTTATCCACTCTCTGTGGGTCTGTGCCTCTGGATAAAAGCCCCCTCCACCTCTTCCTATGGAACATGAAACTGACCTTGAATCTGGTACCAGAAGACCTTGGGGCTGCACTTGGATGGGGCCAGGCAGCCAGCAAGCCCAGAGAGGGTGGGCGCAGCATGGGCACACTGGGCTGGACCCCCTCGGCATCCCTCTCAGAGTACTTGCTCCTTTGTACCTCCAACCCCGCTAAGGCCAGACTCTCTCTCCGCTGTCCCCGATGCTTACGCCACAGGTTCTGGGCATCCTGCTGTGTGTTAACCAGAATGTACCTCTCAGGCAGCAAGATGTGAAGGCTGCTTGGGTGTTTTTCTGGGCACCACAGTGCACTGAGAAGAGCCCTTCATGTTGCTTTGGACGTGAGTGGGGCAGGCCAGTGAAATGGATGTAGGGACCCAGTGGGCTTCATAATTTCACACCTCTGAGCCCCTCTCCTCCCTTTTGTCCCCGTCTGCCTGTGAAGTTCTCAGTGCCCTCGTGCTGCCCCACTGCCTGTGACCCTAAACTTCAACGTGCTGCCTAGCCTGGACCATCCTCTGCTCCGTCAACGTGGAAACCTGCAACAGTCGGGCATGGAAGGCACTGATGACCAGTACTGACTCAGTGCACTGGCGGTTGTGGGATTTCCAAAGAAAAGGCAGCTGGGGGTTGGCAGGGGTCATGGGTGGGTCTGGTTGGTTAGAAGAGCTAGGGACTTGTCCTGAAGCTGCATTTGTAGAGCAATGAATTAAGAGGGAGCGTGTGCTGGGTTTGGAGTGATTTGTGGGCTAACAGAAATTGCCTGGGGCATTCCAGGCTAGAGAGGGAGGGACGTCGGTGGGGGCAGGCATGGGCTTGGCCTGGGCTTGCCACCTCCCCTCCCCGTAGGTGCTTAACTGAGCACTCAATCCAGGAAGCCAGTGCTGACTGATCACCCACCACACCCAAGGCTCTGCCTCCCTCAGGGACTTCCAGTGGGAGGGTGGAAGCCCCAACCCCAGCTCCGCCTCTGTGGGCCAGGTCGCTCAGCCTCCGCCAGGCCAGCCCCCAGTCCACAAGGTGGCACTATTGAGCCCCTTGCTGCGGGGCTTTGCTTGCAGACACCCTAAGGAGACCAGCCGCTGGGACTCAAGAGTAGGGAAGCCAGGTGGCACACCTGAAATAATTACCTAGTGATTCATCCCAGACCTGAGGAGGGCGACCTCTGCAATAACAGTCGAGGGGGAAAAAATGAGAGATCGGTTTGGGAGGGAGCCTGGGAGAGGAAAGACAGGAGCTGGACCTTGAAAGAGGGGGGGAGGGGGACCGCGCAGGCAAAGGCCTGGAGGCTGGAGCAGGCCGGGAGCAGGTGGGGGTGCTGCTCAGAGTGAGGAGGGCTCGCCCAGATAATGTTAAATAAGTGGGGACAGCTGACACGATCCTGTCTCGTGAGGCTGGTTCTCACTGACTGCTGTTCATCCTCCCTGAGAGTGGCATCACGGGGACCGCTGGCGTCAGTTGCCCCGGGCACCGCTCCTGCTCCCCTGGGCACTGCTGCCTCCCTCTGCACCATGGTGACCAGCAGGAGGAAGGAACTTCATTTCCCGCATCAGAGAGAAACTCTGCATGTCTGAGGACCATGTTCCCGGAGCATCTCCTGGCTTCCAAGTCCCTTGTGTCCAGATGTCAGAGTAGAGATGGGACCCACTGTATGTGTCTGGTGTCCTTTTAAGCGCCCGGGGATGGAAGCACGGTTGGGACATGAAAGGCTCTCGGAATCACCTCCCACACCTCCTCATAGCTGCCAACACTCCTGAAGTGAGCGCCTCTGCTGTCACCCTCAGAGCCTCCTGGAAACATGCCCTATGATTGTTCAGAGAGTCGAGACCTGAGAAGGAGCATGAGGAGGAAAAGAAGACAGGAGGCTCCCATGGGAAGACCCTCAGAACCAACCGATTCCACCCACTTGTGGCACAGATGGGGAGCAGAGAGAAGAGACGCCAGAGTTTGGGGCATGGATCTAAGCTGCACAGGCTCTGAACCAGGTGTCCTAAGCCAGATCTGGGGGAAGGACATGGCCTTGGCCTCATCGGCCCCACTCCAAACCAGCTTGTCAGATGGGAACAGGCGCCCACAACAGGCACAACCTCAGCCCTGGTATCTCACCCACCCAAGCCCTCCTCTCCATCCCTGCTGCCCTGGTCTGGAGAATTCTCCTCTCTCACCTGAACTAACCAGTAGGCCCCTCACAGCTACCACTTGTTCTTAAGTTGACACGATGGCCCCCTGGGGAGTTTTTCCACACCACACAGCTCTACTGCAAAAGGACCGAGTCCGGTGCCTTCTCGGCCCTGGCCCCAAATGTCCTTCTCAACCTGCTTCCGCAACATGCCGTCCGCTCACTGGTGCTCTGGCCTCACACTGGCTGCGTCCCGGCTGAGCTCCGGCTTTCCAGCTGCTGGGCCTTTGCTATCCCCTTGGAAGGAGCTCCTCCTGCCCTCTCATGGTACGTCCAAATCCTACCTAGTCTTCAGGGCCTGTTTCCAATACAACTGCATCCAAGATGAGCAGGCAGGACCTTCCACCCCATGCGACGTCCCAGGGACAATTGTCATCACCATTGCTTCTTGAGCACCTAATACATATTAAGTCCTAGGAACTTTACATGGGGCTTTTTCAATCCTCTCAAAGTAGGTGTTATTACTATTATCTCCATCTTACAGATGCCGAAATTGGCTCAGAGAAGTTAAGTAACTTGCCTAAGATCACACAGCTAGCATGGGAGCAGGGACAGGATTCAAATCCAGGCAATCCGGTCAGAGTCTTATCCCTAAGCAGTATCAGATCCTCCAAGGATGCCACAGTCTCTCTCGAATAGTGTGAGGAGGATGTGACTTTGGCCTTGAAGAGCAAGCCCTCTGTGGAGGCCTGTGGGGACTGGACAACGAGGTGCAGTGGACTCTGCACATTTTGGCAAGGGCCACTTGCATAGCCCTGTCGTACGCACCACACACACACACCCCCCCGCACACACAGGCTAATGGCCAACATATGCTTCGCTTCAATATATGAAAACATCCCTCCAAGGAGCTCCGCACTCATTAGCAGCAGTTTCATCAGTGAACAAAAGGTCAGCCCAGGAGACTGTCCGCTCTATCTCCAGACGCAAGCACTTAGGGCTTAATGATGTGTATATTTTCATATGTGGGCAGCTGACATTCCCCATGTAAACCATTTGCAATTTCTCAATGTGGACAGACTCGGCTTTCAGGAAAAGCTGAGCAGGAAAGAGGCAAGAGACTCTAGAAGAAAGGGGTTCCAGGGGGTCCCCTTCCTTCCAAACAAGGGGCTACCTGCAGGGTTGCCGGTCCTGCCCATAGGGTGGAGGCAGCTGTTTCCTGGGGGTCCACCCCATTTCTCCTCCAGGACAGGAATGGGGAGGGGCACTCCCACAGCCGTACCCTGGCTGCCCCTTGACACTTCCCAAGGGGATCTGCGTCAGCTGTGGGAAGCTCTGCACCCTGAGCCACCAGGCCTGGCTGTGGGCAGGGGCAGGGGTGGGAACCAGGCCTCCAGTAGGAGCCAGGGCCAGAGGCATTGCGGGCGCTTGGGAGGGGACCAGCTGACAATCACTGGTCCCTTGACTAGTTTTCCCACCAATTCACACTTCTGTTGCTCCCCAGAACGATGCCATACGTGGGGCACAGATATGGACACTGAGCCCTGGGGAGCTCTTTGAGGGGCAGGAATGTTGTTCATTCCTGTCTCATGGGAATCCAGCACAGTGCTTGGTGAGCAGCTGGTACTCTGTGCATGCTCGTAGACAGAATAGTGAGTAAACAGATTCAAACCCAGGCCTGCCTGGCTCCAAAACCTGTAATCTCTCTACTCCGCTTTGCTAAAGTGAACTGGCGATGTTCCAGGCACACAGTAGGTGCTCAACATATTTGTTGAACAAATGTATGTGCACAAGCGCTTTCACAGCAGGGGAAAGGGTGGTGGAGAAAGGGGGAGGGTCTTCCCATCAGAAGTACCTTCGTGAGGTCTTCAGGACAGCTGGGCCGATCAGCGTTCTTTGGGATCTTCTTAGTTACAACAAGTTGGAGTGCCCGTCTCAGGCAGAAGCTGTGGGCTGGAGGCTTGGGGTAGAATCTGGAGCTGCCTTGGGAGAAGCATCCTGGTGCCAGGGGTTCCTCAGCCCATGAACAGCCGTGTCTCTCTCACGGTTTCATTCCATCATTTCCCCCACCCTTCCGATAAATTCCTCCTTTGTTTGGGCAACTGGGAATTAAGTACCTGCCACTTGCCGCCAAGAATCCAGACGAATTCGCCATCTGTAAAATCAGGAGTTGGGCCAGGGAGGGAGGAGGACCCTCCACAGGCTTCCCCGCCCCTTGCTTTCCTCTCCCTGAACTCAAGTTGGCTGATTCCGAGTTCTGTAAACTAACTCAGCCCAGCCCGCCTGACCCTGGGGGCAGGAACTGGGTGAAGAAAGCAGGATGGGCAAGAGGAGGGCAACGGGGGGCTCATTCCAACCCCAAATCCTGACTGGAAATTAAGCCTGCTTGTTCAGTCACAGCCAGCAGACAAAGGAGAGCGTTTACTGAACGGCAGCCTTGGACAGCGCTTCCTCACTCCGGGGTTGATTTAAGGTCTGGCTGACAGGAAGGAAAAGCACCACTCTTCCACCTTTTTAATCAAAACCTTCAGTGCCATGTGGAAAAGCCACAACCACGCAGTTTGGGTCCATCTGGAGTGGCTCCTCTTCCAGGCAGCAGGCACAATCCACGAGCCCCAGACAAGGACAGAACCAAAAGGAAAAGCGGGGTTTTGTTATCTTGGTCATTGGGGAAAAGTGAATCACTCCAGCCAAGCGCTCGTGAGCAAAGGGCGGTGAGGCCATGGCTCCTTCTACTCTGGGCCTGATGGCTACATCCTGTGGCTCTTGGCCAAAACACCAAGTCCTCTCTGAGGGTCCACGTGGCCAGCATGGGACCATGTGCCCTGAGCACCATGCCAGATGCAGCCCCACTGGGCAGAGACCCATGCTGGACAGGCAGCTGGTGGCAAGAGGTCCTTGGGGGTAGAAGCTGGGAAAATGACAATTCTCATGGTGCCTCTCAAGTTCTGGGGGAAGGGGTGCCCACCTTTCCCATCAGGGCCTCCAGTCAGAAGCATTTCACCCTGAAGCAGAGGAAGCCCAAGTTTTGGGGCCCTTTACTTGCAGTCTCGGGAGCTACAGAGTGTTCTAGGTGGGAGAGGAAGCACTCACACATAAGCACCTCTGGTAGATGGAGAACTCAGATGAACAGGACCGAATCTCCAAGGCTCCAGGGATGGGTTGTGATTTCTTTTCATTCTCAGGAAGCAGTCACTCTTGTACCTCATGTTCTGTTCTTTCCCATGTTATTTAAGCTGCAGCCCACACAGAACCTGGATCTCCCCTTGTCTCTGACAGACGGCACTCAGTCTGGAAGGGGCCTTCTCCAGAGGGACTCCCAGCACTCCACCTCCTGCCTGACTGCCACCAAGCCCCCAGGAAGATGGCCTGAGCTGCACCTTTATCTCTCTGCAATGAACAGCAAAGACCCTGAGTCCAAGGGGCTCACCAGGCTCTCTGGGGCTTCCCGTGGTTGGAGAAGGCGAGGAAGGCCAACTCCCTGACACCGTGCTGGGAAGCAGCCCGGCAACCTGTGTACGGCCCCCAGTTCCATACGACACAGACCCACACAACCACCCCGGCAATCTCCTTAGGCGTTTGGGCAACCATCTCTTACACCAATTTGGGGGCAACCCTGGGGATAGCTGGTTACTCCGTCAGGCCAGGATGGCATGGCAGGGGATGGGAGTGGTCTTTGCAAGCCAAGCTAGAGATGGTGCTATTGCTGAGACCAGTCAGAAAGCAAGGAGCCCTCTGCTTCTTAGCTGGGGTCCAAGCTGATGCAGCCCATCAGCTCCAGCAGGCTCCTTGAGTGTCCGTTCTGTGCCAGGTGTTGAGCTCCACCTCAAGGACCTCATAAACTGATTCACTTGGCCAACGGCAGGAGTTCGAGACAGGTGGGGACTGAGGGTGGACGAGTGCAGTGCAGCCTCTCAGCCCCTAGGAGGGAAAGTTCAAAGAGGTGGCCTCATGGCTGAGGTCAGGTCTGATCAAGGCACAAAGGATGAAGGAGGTCTGGCCAGGCAATGAGGAGCACTCTTCCTCCCTTCCTCTCCTGGTATCTGTACCAGGGGAAGTATTCTGAGAAGACCAGGGCTTGAAAAGCATCATTTTTTCCCTGTGGCTAAATTGACGCTTTTCTGGGTAAATTTAAGATGGTGGGACTGCCTCTGAGGACTCTAAACAGACAGCAGGCTTATGAAGACCACCAGCTGGGAGAGGGGCCTTGTGGCCAGGAAGTGCTCTGGGCAAGCCTGCCACTGCAGCAGGATTCAGCCCCTTCCAACAGTGCCCCTGCTGACCTGGCCACCCCAGGTCACAAAGTGCCACATTCCCTGGGTCGGCAAAGTGAAGAAACACAGCCCTTGAGAAACAGCCACAAACCTCCAAGAAGGGAAAAGCAGATTGGGACTTAAAAGGTCTTGTCCCTTATTTCCTTTGCTGTTCAAGTGGCTTCGCAGAAATCAGGATGAAGGATTTTTAGGGGTCAGGAAGTGAGAGAGGACATTTTTAAACACAGGCAGAATTTAGCCAGAGGCCCTGAGAGCTGGGCAACTCTAATGAGAAAGAAAGGAACATACACAAGTGGCCCTGACCCAGACCTTGACTTTTTACGTCAAAAGCGAAAAAGGGTAATTAACAAAACGAAACGTGCCTGGATGTGGAGTGAGAGGCCAGCCGGGCTCTGTCAATTCGATAATCCCCGGTCAAGACCTGTGGGCCCAGAGTGTGAGATGGGAGATGACTCGCCGTTTACACAGGCTGAGATCTGCTCTCAGGATCCAGAGAAGTGGGATTTTTTCCTGGTGAGTGGTTTGAATCTGGCCAGCTCTGCTCTGGGTCAGGGCCAAGTGAAGGTAACTCACAAGTAGAGCTCCAGTCCAAAGGGGCTGGGGTGCAGGACGCTCACACCCGGGAACATCTCACTCCTTGTGTGTGAGAGGCGAGGGCAAGGAAAGCCAACTTTCCATCTTCCAGAACACCCTCCCTCCAGACCGGCTTCAGTTTGCAACTGTGTTAGAAATATCTTGGCCCTGAAAGCTTTTTCTCCAGTGAAGATTTCATTCCATGTGGCTCGGGAGTAAAGGAAGGGCAGAAATTTCCTAAGATCGAGGGAATTCAATTGAAATTCCCCACACGATGTCATTTCTCTGCCCAAGGCCCATGGACAGGGAGGGCCTGTCAGGCCACATGGAGAGCAGCGTCACTGCCCATCCAGGGCAATGCTGGGGGCAGGGCAGATTGTCCTCAGGAAGCCTGTGGCTGATTTCTGTGTCTCCAGCCACTCTAAAAAGAGGAATTCTGGGCAGGAAATACGATACACCACAAAGGATTAAGGGTCCAAGGCAAAGCAGGCTCCAGTGGTATCAAGGGAACATCCAACTTTCTGACCTGGAAGGTCACAAGAAAGGAAGAGGGACCAGGCAGGCATGCTCTGGCCTGCTGGGAGGAGCCCCGGCTGGCACACCAGCCGCAAGGAGTCAAGAGGAACCCAAAGGCATCAGGCTGCAGGCAAAGAGGATGTGTTTTGCAGGTAAGGTTGGGGGAGAGAAATAAATGTGTCTACCTGAAGGACAATCACACACCCATTAAAAATGCTGTGCGGGAAGACTGTGACATGAGAAAATGTTAACACCGTGTAAAGTGGAAGGAGGTGCCCAGATTCAGGGCCAGCAGCTGCAGCTGGACAGGGCTTGGGAGGGACCAGCCAGGGTGCACAGCCTACAGCCCACCTGCCCTCCCAGACTCGCTCGTTTGTGCAGCAGCTGGGAAGCTGATGCAGGAGGAGTTTTGTCTTTGGTCAACTTTTGAGACGACAACACAGCAGAAGAGAAAGATCACAGTTACAGAGTCAGACAGACTGGGGTTATATCTCACCATCACCCTTTTTTGTTGTCCTTTCTCTTTGTTTTATTGTGGTAAAAACAGACCACGAACAGGAAAACTGCCATTTTAACCATTTGCCAGTGGACAGCTCAGCAGCATTAATTGCATTCATAATCTCAACTATCACATCTTTTTCCAAAATTTTTTCATCATCCCAAATAGAAACTCTATACCCATTAAGCAATAACTCCCCATCACTCCCTCCCACGGGGCCCTGGTAAGCTCTAATTTACTTTCTGTAGTGATGAATTTGCCTGCTCTAGACATTTCATGTAAGAATCACACAGTATGTGGCTTCTTATGCCTGGCTTCTTTCGCTTAGCATAAACTTCTCAAGCTGTAGCATGTATCAGAACGTCATTTTTATTTATGGCTGAATAATATTTCATTGTGTGGATATGCCACAATTTTATTCATCCATTGAGGGACACTTGGGTTGTTCCCCCTTTTTGGCTATTGTGAATAATGCTGCTGTGGATATTTGTATCCAAGTAACTGTGTCAGTCCCTGCTTTCAGTTCTCCCAGCTTTCCCTCTTACCCAAGATAAAACGGGACAATTGTGTCTACTACACAGGACTGTCATGGAGACACAAGGAGAGAAAGGTGTAAAGCACACAGCACGCTGAAACAGTGTCGCTGGCCCCGCCTCCCCCAGTAACACTCACCCTTAATAAAGGAGTATCAGAGGGTCAGCAAGTCAATGGTGCCCCTGGCAAGGACCTCTCCGTTTAAAAAGCATGGATACTTGAATGGCCGCACCAGTGGCCTCCTCTGCTTCGTTCGCACACTACAAACGTTTCAGCATTTAGACAACTGGCCCCAAGAATAAGAGCCTCAGAGGAGTTCAATCTCAGCTCGAGGCCGACCACGGTGGGAGGAGGAAAACAAAGTTAGGAAGCAACGCTTTACAGGCCTTTGCTCTCCACTTCTAGCACAGGGTTGAGGGAAGCCCGGTGCGGAATGTTCCAGTCTCCTCTTCCAGACGTATGACCCTCAGGGGTCCAGCCCCTCCTTGGGCCTCTGTTCCCTCATCTAGGAAATGAGGAGTTTGGCTTAGCCCAGTAGTTTAATTTAATTTTTTTTTTAGAAGAGAAGGGGAATTCTTAGAATATGCATTTTAGAAGCATTTTAAGATGTTTTGGAGAAGTGAGAAAAAAATATGGGAAAAAGTGACGTCCAGGGTTTTAAGGGGGTAAGGAAAAGAGCGGCAGCACAGCACCTCGGTTGTCTCTGTGGTGAACCAGGCAGCTGCAAAAAGTGTGAAGAGACAGAGGGCACCTGCTTCCGGAGGCCGGTCCTTCTGCCAAGCTACAGACCACCTTCACTTTCCAGCTGTAAGTCTAGCGATGGAAGGCAGACACTTGGAAGGCGAGTTTAAGAAGAAACAGGATCACTTACACCCTATTTCTTAAACTTCAGCTTTATTCCTGGAGGGGGCACACGTGCCTGGCGGTCCTGCAACACCAGGTTGATGTGTGGAGCGGATGGAGCAAGCCCCTATTCCAAATCCCTGCTCCAAAAATCCATTTAATATATTGTCATTGGATACAGGACAGGATACATCAAATACTAAACTGAGAAGAGCAGATACTACCCTCGATCTTAGCCAAAAGGCTGAGAAGCAATTAGCCCAGCAGTTTTACAACTGGGTTCCAAGGAGCCATCCGTGTTCTTCTCAAAGCCAGGGCCCAGCACGGGGAAGGGAGCAACAGGGGTCTAGCCCCAGGCTGGTCAACCACCGCAGATCTGGAAATCTGTCTTCGCATCGGGAAATCTACAGCTAAAACTGCAGGCAAGGCCCTGGACTGGGAGGCCCCAGAGATCTCCTGGGTGCTGCAGCCCCCACCCCCCAGGTGGTGTCCTCTCTCCCCTAGGGAGGGAACTGGACGAATGGTCCCTGAGGATGAGGGTCATCTCCCAGCGTACCAGGATTGCTGGAGGCCCAGACATCCATTCAGAGCGTGGCTCAAGCAGCAGGGGCCTTCCATGGGGAGCAATGTATCGCTGGGTCCTGGGGCAACCTGGAAATGACCCAGGAGCCCTGCTGCTCTCCAAACAGCACCCTAGCTCTCTAGTCATTAACAGTCCTTCAGTCAAGAAGAGATGTGAATGGGGGGAGGGTATAGCTCAAGTGGTGGAACACATG
Source organism: Camelus ferus (assembly GCF_009834535.1). Lineage (NCBI taxonomy): Eukaryota > Metazoa > Chordata > Mammalia > Artiodactyla > Camelidae > Camelus > Camelus ferus. The sequence continues at coordinate 11,049,676 of NC_045706.1, forward strand.
CTTAGCATGCACGAGGTCCCGGGTTCAATCTCCAGTACCTCCTCCAAATATAGACAAATAAATAAACCGAATTACCTCCTCCCTCATAAAACAAACAACCAAACAAAAAAGAAAGAAAGAAAAAAAAAGAGATGTGCTTGGAGTCCAAGGCAGGGAGCCAGGCTGGGTTCTATTAGGACAGCAGGATGGGGAAGGGTCAAGAGCAGAGACTCTGAAGTCTCTGCTTCCTCCATTCCAGCTGTGTGGCCTTGAGCAAGTTACTTAACCTCTCTGTGTCTTCAACACCTCATCTTTAAAGTGGAGATGATCTATGTGGTAGATGTGAGGATTAAGTAAGTTGTTTAAAGCCCTAAGGACAGTGTTGGGCACACAGTTAAGAGCTGTTCCCAGGAAGTTCCTTTCTTAAGTTTTCAATCTACTTCTACCCTTGGGACTTTTTTGCAGTGCTGTGGCAGGAAGTGGGAAAAGCAAGGGTACATGCTCCATTGACCCAGCTGCCCTTCCAATCCAGCTGGCCACCCAGCCAGACCCTGCCCAGGAGGGGCTCAAGCAAAGGTGGACTTTGAGTTCATCAGATTCATTGACAACAGGATGGAGATGCTATTCTGGGCACTGGGAGACAGAGGAGGGCCAAGGGATCTTAGCAGAGATGAAAAGCTGGCTCCAGGGCCAATGACAGGGAGCTCAAATCCCTGGAGGATGGGCAGGCACTTAGAAGCGAGGCACTGGCCCAAGCCACCCATATTCCATGTCCTTGGTTGCCCTGGAGATCGAAGGTTGCCTAGATGGCTAGGCAGATTCTAAGCCAGCTCCCCAAGGCTCCAGACCCCAGGGAGGGGGATCCAGCAGTCAGCCTCACTCCTAGTCCAGTGCCCTTTGCTCTAGGTCACTCTGTCTCTTTCAACAACAAGCCAGCATTTATAAAATGCATCATAGCTGGGAAATAGACAGTTAGCTTAGCAGTTTCCAAAGATGACGAAGTGGTCTTAGCCTCAAGGCACAAGGACACAATTAAATAATATTGAATCACTCAATGAAAAAAGAATTCCTTTTCCAATTTTCCTTCAAGACTCGCATCATCAAGAAGAAAGTCTCAGTGTGGCGTGACCGTCTTGCTAACATGTCTCTAATACTCGCGAATCTCACCTCAAAACAAAGAGAAAGGAGGCTCTGAGCCTTAAGTAAGCAAAAGAGTGTCCAGCTAGGATTTAATGCCAACTTCTCCAGTTATCCTTATGTACATGAAATCAATACCAGTTTCCCAGGCATTTCCTGATACAAAGTTTCCTTTTGAAACTCATTTAAGTTAAAAGATGAGTTGATTTGAAGAAAAATGTTACATTAATCATCATAAGGGTGGTATGCAGATACAGGAAAACCTGTGAAGGTGATCTGAGATTGACTGATGTCTGTGAGTCCATTTGAGCACCACTGTTATCATCCCCATATTCAGATGGTGAAACTGAGGCTCCAGGGATGCCCAGATGAAAAATGGCAGAACTGAGTTTCATGTGTTCTTGGGGACAAAGATTGAAGCCTCTGACTGCTCCAGAGGCTGAGGAGCTGTCCCCTGCCAGGAAGCCAGCATGTTTGGGCCAGCTCAGATCCTAGGCTGCTGCTCAGATCCTAGGGTGTGGTTGGGGGAGGTGCCAGTGAAGTGTGGCTGTGAGCTGGGCTGGGGGTGCTACAGAAAGAGGAACTTGGAATCATTATTATTTCCTCTCATTCAAGCTCCTTACTTTTTAAAAGGTGCATGTTTTCCGGAGAGCCAAACAAGCACTAGGAATAGATTTCTTTTGTGCAGAAACTCAAGCTGATGGGTCATTTCCCCCTTAACAAGAACAAACTTCCTGGCCTCAGCCTATTATTGTTTATGGAAACAAAGAGGCATGCATCTACGCAGGGCCCAGAGAACCATATCCTGCCAGCGGACCTCCTGCAAGCAATGGCCTCCAGGAGCTATCTGCCCTGGGGCACTTCCAGCATCCCACAGATGATGCCAAGCTGATCCATGTCAGAAGCCTGCCCCAACCCACCTGTTCCCATCATTGTCGTTAGAAATCCATGCAGGCCCTTTCAACAGGACCCTCCTCCAGGTCTGAGTTTTCCCTGGAATCCACTGATACTTCCTTGCAAAAACCACATTGAAACTGAGTGCCACCTGGCGGGGGAGGGTATAGCTCAAGTGGTAGAGCCCATGCTTAGCATGTATGAGGTCCTGGGTTCAATCTCCAGTAACTCCTCCAAGAATAAATAAATAAACCTAATTACCTCCCCCTAGCAAAAAACAAAACAAAACTGACTGCCACCTGCCGGGCCTTAGTGACAGGGGTTCGGGGGGCAGGTGGAGACCTGGCACAGTTGCTCATGGGCCCAACTGAAATGAACTCCAGCAGGATATCCTACAAATGACACTGCTGGATACTAATGGGCTCCTTTATAGCCCTGTCTCCACTATTCTAAATCAGCCTCTTCCCTTCCCAAATCTTAGGTGCCTGATCTGTAAAATGGATACACTAATAATAGCCACTTAGGGAGTTTCTAGAAAGATCCAGGAGCAAGTCATTGCAGAGCTGGACCCAGAGGGCCTAAAGAATATCATCATGTCAACCAGGAGAAGGGCTGGAATATTCGTGAAGGAACAGGCCTGGCCCCACTCTTCTAATAGGCAATGGGGCTCTGGTTCTCCAGAGGAAGAGAAATTCATGGGCCTAATGTGTCTCCATATACACCCAGTTCCTCAAACAACTAAGGCCTTCTTACAAGGGCAGACAAGACAAAGTGAAAAGAAGGCATTGAAAAACAAGTAACAAAAATGAATCCAAATGTCATCAAAATGAAAAATCTTTGTGCTTCAAAGGACACCCTCAAAAAAGTAAAAAAACAATCCACAGAATGGGAGAAAATATTTGCAAATACACATATCTGATAAAGGACATGTATCTAGAACATAAAAAGAACTCTTAGGATTCAACATCAGTAAGATAAGCAACCCAATTTAAAAATGGACAAAGGACTTGAATAGAATTTTCTCCAAAGAAGATATACAAATGGCCAATAAGCACATGAAAAGGTGATCAGCAGCATTAGTCATTAGGGAAATGCAAGTCAAAACCACCATGAGATACCACTTCACGCCTACCAGGATGAATAAAATAAAAGACAGAAAGTGCCAAGTGTCCGAGAAGATGTGGCGAGATGGGAACCTTCACCCGCCGCTAGTGGGAATGTCAAATAGTGCGACCATTTTGACATTCCTCAACTGATTAAACATCAAGTTACCACACGACCCAGTAATTCCACTCCTAAATATATACCCAAGAGAAATGAAAACATATGTCTGTGCAAAGACTTGTACGTGGATGTTCACAGTGGCATTATTCACAACAGTCCAACAGTGGAAACAACCCAAGTGTCTATCAGTTGATGAGAAGATAGATAAAATGTGGTTTATCCATTAAATGGCATATTATCCAACCCTAAAAAGGAATGAAATACTCATACAAGCTACAACATGGAAGAACCTTGAAAACATGCTAAGTGAAAAAAATCAGGCACAAAAGTCCACATATTGTACGATTCTATTCACAGTAAATGTCCAGAATAGGTAAATCCATAGAGACAGAAAGCAGATTAGTGGTTGCCTGGGGCGGGAAGAAAGGGAATAGGGAGTATGGGGTTTCTATTTGGGGTGATAAAATGCCCTGGAACCAGACAGTGGTAAGAGTTGCACAATTCTGAATATTTTAAAAACCACTGAACTGTGCAATTGAAAAGGGTGAATTTCATGGTATATGTGAATTATATCTCCATAAAGCTAGTGTTTTAAAAATGAAGTCTGTAGTGGTGAATGGTATATAATACTGTTAGCAGGATCATCTAGTATTATTATTATTATAATTCCTGGCCCACCCAGTTCAGAGCAACCTTGCCCCCCAAACACCTGCCACCTGTATCACTTTTGATCTGGAGGCACCTGGAAGGTGAGCTGCCCAGATCTCTACAGAGCCTGGCACACATGTGTGACTCCAGTTTCCGGGCAGCTTCTTCAAGCTGACAAGCCTAAGAACATGCCATAGGCTGTCTCACCAGCACTAGAGATTAGCCAGCCATACAGACAATGTTTCCAGCCTGGGGGCTGGGGCAACGTAGGGAGGAAACAATATTCCATATGCTCCCCTGAATCCCCTAGCCTTCTTTGCTGGCCAATGGACTGGGAGAGAAAGTCATGTGTCACATCAGGGCCAAGGCAGTTACAGCTCGTCTGCCTCCTTCACTCCTCTCTTCCCTTTGGTGGTGGAGACACAAAAGCAGCCAGAACCCCTGGTCTTTACGCAGAAGAGACCCAGTCAGATGGTGCATGAGAAAGACAGAAACGTCTGGTGTGTGAAGCCCCTGAGACTTGGGGTTTGTTTGTTGTGGCAGCTAGCATTAATCATCCTGACTAATGCATTGCCTTTTAATGAGTCCAGCCTCTCTGGCCAGCCCTCTGAGGCTGGGGGCCCTCCTGACCCTCCTTGGCCTCTCACAACTCCACAGCTGGAGTTCATGTCTGGATGATTTCCTCATTCAATGGCCTGATTTTGGAAGCACAGACACAGGACGGGAAAGTCAGATGAGAGCCACTGCCAGGGGACTGTCTCATGTGTACCAGCTCCTGGGCTCTGTTCTTGTGGTATTTATGACTCTCACCACTACCCAACCCACTTGACAGAAGAGCAGCCGGAGGTACTGGGAGTACTTAAGTCACTTTCCTAAGGCCACTCAGCTAAAAGAGGCCAAGTCTGGCTTCCAATCCAGGTCTACCTGGTTCTAAAACTCACCTTCTCACAGCTGCCTTTGTATTAGATCTCTGCAGCTTTCAGCCCATTCCAAAGCTCACCCTGGGCTGGGGTCCTCTCACCACCCCCAGAGCAAAGCTGGCCGTGTATGGGCAACTGACACAGGATTCTGGGCAGCATCCAATACGCGGACTCTGCCTCTTGAGATGGATGCCTTCAAGTCAGGGTTTGAAGAGCATCTTCCTACAGGAAGTGAGAATTTGGCTCCGGGCATAAGCTTTGACTTTGAGCAGGGACTTTTCAGCCAGACTCCCAGCAAACACACTCTGTCAGACATCAGGGGACACAAGCCAACCCAGTATCAGCTCCCCAGAAAGAGACCTGAGGTGACAGATGGGAGAGGCCCACACAGGGAAGATTCCCGGAGCTCCCTCACTGTCAAGCCAAACTCGCAATGAATGAGAGCCACGTGTCCAGCACTGCGCGGGGGCAGGGGACACAGAGAGAGGTCAGATGCCATCATCTCTGCCCAGTGAGCTGATAACCCAGCCACCCACAGCCACGGCCCTCATCCTATGCACTGCCTTCCTTGGGGACACCTGCACCCACTCAGTAACTCAAGATAGACACAGGGAGTCACTTGGGTTCCCCTTGCCCCCTCTCTCCACACCCCACACTTGCCACTCCCTGAAAGCAACTTCCTCCTAACCTTTCCCAAGGCCCGAGGGCCTCCCCAGCCCCACGGCTGCTGCTGAGCCCCACGGATGGTCTTCTGCCTCCAGCCCACCCCTCTCCCCTTTCTCCTCTACGTGGCAGGAAAGACCATCCTAACCTGGGAATGGCATTCAGAGGCCTAGGGGGGCCCCCTGCCCTTAGGACGGTGTCAAACTCCCCACCATGGTTTTCCAGGCCCTGATGCTCAGAGAGCCCCTGTCCCCCTACCTTTTCACTCCTGTTGACACTGACCTCCCTCCCCATCCCCTTTCCCACCTCTGCACCAAAGTCTCTCACCCTCAGCACTATTAGCACTTCAGGACAGATAATTCTTTGCTGTGGGGGCCGTCCTGTGCATTGTAGGTGGATCCACAGCATCCCTGCTCCATATCCATTAGATGCCAATAACACATCCCCCCAGTTCTGACAACCAAAGATATTTCAAGACATTACCAAATGTTCCCTGGTGGTGCAAAATGTCCCCAGGTGAGAACCACTGCCCTATGCCTTTGCACACGAAAGGCCTTTCTCCTTTCCTTTCATTGGTACCTGGCTTCTCCATCACCATCATGTTAAAATTTGATTCAGCTGCATCCACTCCCAGAAGTCTCCCTGGCTCAGCCAGGCTGGATTGAGACAGCTTCTCTGGACCCCTCTCACCTCCCTGTGCACAGTCCCCCACTGCTCCTGTCACACTGCCCTCGACCCATCTGTTGACGTGCTGTCACCCACCTCTGTAAGGCGGGCTCCTCAGAACACCCCATGGGGCATGGAAGCACTGACCCCGTGGACCTGCAGAGGATAACAGAGCAGCGTGCTCAGAGACCACCCAGGTAGGAGTGATGGCTTCTGACCAGAGGCAGAAGAGGCTCTATGCAGCTGGAACAGAGACATAGAGGGAGAAAGACAGAGTAGGGGCAGCGCCTTCCAGGTGAGAGGCCTTGCAGGGAACAGCCTGGACAAAGGTGATGAGGTGTGGACGTCAAGATGAGACTGGGAAATGGCGTGGCTGGAGCCCAGAGAGGGCTGTGGGGAAAGGATGTTGGAGCAGAACGAGGCCAGGTCGTGAAGACACTTGGATGTGTTCTGCAGACCAAGATGTATTCAGCAGGAGGTGAAATTTAAAAAAAAAAAGTTTGGGAAATGCCTTGTTAGCAATTAAACAGGTTTCCTTTTTTTTTTTTTTAAATACCTTTATTGTGGTACAATTCCTGTACAGTAAACTACACATATTTCAGGTGCATAATTTGATGAATTTTGATAGATGCATACACCAATGAAACCACCACCACAAGGTAAACAGGTTTCTTTATTGCAGGACTTCTCAGAGCCTTTAATATGCTCACAAAGTGGGTGAATCTTTATAAAGGAGAGATGTGGCGAGCAGTGTTGCCCACAAGTAATTGGCTACAGACGGGTTGTTCTCACAGAGATTGTCAAATGATCAGTGTCCCACAGTCCACCGTTCGGGAAATGCTGCTTGGAACCAAGACACATGAGCTGGACTTTGAGGAGGGGTGCGAGGTAAAGACTATCTGGCTTTGGGGACAGTCGCTCTGAGTTGTCCAAAGGCTTCAGAGCCAGTGCTGGGGCCTCGGCCACTCGGCGCCGCTCCCAGCCCCTCACTCCCCAGCACCTGCGGCATCTGCAGCACTGAGAAGTCAAACCAGCTCCTGAGAGAGTGACTGCAGGAAGGACTGGGGAGGCAGCACAGAATTTATTGTAGGAAAACAGTCGGCCCACGGGACCACTTCGGCCACCTCCCCCAGGCCCCTGGGCCATAACATATGGTGTGGTTTAGATTTTAAAAATTGAGGAGTACTTAAGGAAAAAATGTTGGCAGGCTGTGAGGCACTTGTAAAACCATCTGAGCTGATGGGGAGGCTGGGCCCCATCCCTCCAGGAGATGGAGGCAGAGCTGAGCAGGGGTGGGGAGGTCTGGAGGGCCCAGACTGGGGTCTGCGAACAGAGGCTTCTGGTCGAGGTTGGCTAGTAGGGGAGAGAGGGAAGCAGCCCCCTTCAGCAGCCCTCGGATAGGCCGAAAGAGCCAGCAAGGCCGGGCAAAGAAGCCACCTCGTCCTCACACTGCAGAAGCCAGGCCAGCGCCAAGGCCAGGGCAGCAGGAGGGCAGTCGGGGGACGGGCGGGGTGGGAAACAGTGCACCACATGGGAGAGGCCAAGGGCTCCGGGATCACCCCGACCTGGGCTCAACTCCCGCCTGTGTGACCTGGGACAGCGACAGCCCCTCCTGAGCCTCCCCGTCCTCATATGTAAGTTGGAGCCAATAGAATCACATCACACAGTGACAGCAAGACTAAGTGAGATGGTGCCTGGACACAGTGGGTCCTCAGCACGTGTTAGCCGCCATTGTTTGAAGGGAACCCAAGCAGGTGGGCAGCCGGAAAGGGGGCACGAATGAGCGCTACACGGACAAAGCCGAGCCACTGCAGGAACCGCCCTCGCCAAGGGCAGCGGAATCGTCTCTTAGCTGCGTGGCCGTGGCAGGTCACTCCCTGCTCTGGGTCCCAGCAGCTGCCCGTAAACAGGCTGGGACCCCACATCTCACAGAGGCTGGGACCATCACAGATAACGTCTAGCTGGTGTCTGGCTGGCTGCAGGCACTCAGCGGTGAGCTGCTCTCATCCCCCAGAGGATTTACACCCTCAGGCCTGCTATGCCCAGGGAGCTTGCCCTGTGTCAAGAGGTGGCCAAGAGACCAAAAATATCCACTTGCAGCCTCATCGTTGCATCAGGGGCTGCGTCTGTGGGTGATCAGGGACCCTGCTCAGACATGTCTCCTCCTTGACCATTTTCAGCCTTTCACCGACGCCAACAAGCCCACATCTGGAACAAAGCGAGGCCATGCTGCCTGGCGACCCTGCAGACGGAGCGAGCAGCTGGGTCCACACCTCATACAGAGCCCTGTCCAGCGTCTGGAGGCATTTATCGACATGAATCCTCTCGCTTCTGAAAAGTGCAAAGGCACTGGGAGCGCGAGCCACTCCATTAAGAGACAGGTATGACTACCAGGGAAGCGGAAGGAGAGGAAACAGCAACGAGAGTGAGAGAATGACAGCTGGGGTGGGGCTCAGCAGGAGAAGGAGGAAGTGACGCAGGAGGCACCTCTGGGGTGAGGCTGGGCTGGTCCCCATGGAGATGGCCACTGGCCGCCCGCAGGTGCTGGAGGCGAGCACACCTGCTCCAGGCAAGGACTCAGTGTGGCCCGAGCCGCCCTCCTCACGTGCTCAGGCCCCTGGGACCTCCCAACCATCCAAGGGGGCAGCGAGGGTGTGAGGTGGGACCAGAGCTGCCAAGGACCCCCGCAACCCTTGCTGAGAAGGATGAGAAGGTGCGGCTTACCCGTTTCAAGGGACTTCCATGTCGTGGGAATAAAATGTATAAAACTACAAAGAGACTGTCCATACGTGCAGGGGAGAGGAGGAGGCCTGGTTGTAAACTTAGAAGGAGCTACTGTGGGTTTGAGGTCCTCAGGTCACCCCGGATGCCTTCACCGGAGGGTGGCAGGCTGTCAGCAGCCCACCTGCTGCTGGAGGAGCTGCTGTAAGGGCCCTGGATTCCTTCTGTCCATAGTCCTACCTCATCTCTTGAGTGGAAGTCAATCTATAGCATCCACGTTTACCTGCGTTAGGCGTCAGTACTGTCATGCGTGGACACAGCCACGGGGGTGCCCCTGAGGTGGGCTCAGGGTAGCCCTTGCCCTTCAGCACACTCAGAACACCTCAGAATACTCTGCATTCTGTTCTATGCCCAACTCACATGGCCTCTGCCAACACAGCTTCAGCCAGCCCCATCCCTTCCTGATTCCCCGGACCCTCCCCTCACAGCAGCCTCTCCGACCCACCCCTGCTGTGCTCTTCTGGGCACCCCGACCCCTGCCACTGCAGGGCCTCCAGCTATCCTGTCGCCAATGCTTGGGTGTGAGCAGGGGGCAGCACAGGGCCCTTGGAGGGGCTGCATCCCTAAGAAGCAGGCCTCCCACCCTTGGCCTGGCCTTGGCCTGGCCCACCTGCCTCAGCCCTGCCAGGCTTGGGTGCCCTCTGGGGGAGGAGGAGAATTCTGGATCTGGTGACCAATGGCAGCCGTCGGCCAGGTGCTCCCCACACGGCCTGGCACAGATCTGGGTCCATATTCCTGGGTAAGTCCTCCCATTCCTCCTGCTGTGGGGTTTGGGGGCCTCTTACCTTTGGGGTGAGGTACTTGGTCATAATTTCCTTCCCTTTTTTCCCCAGCTTTTCATCTGGAGTAACTTCATATTCTGCCTAAAACAGAAGGAAAAGAACAATAATAGGTTTGCTGACGAGCTTCTTATAGTCAGAGAACCTTAGAGGCCCCTGGAGAGGACTCCCTGGAGGTCACCTGACCAATGCCCTCCTTCTGCAGGGCAGGAAGCTGAGGCCCAGAGAGGGGAGGAGACCTGATGCCCAGTCCAGCCTGCCCTGCCCCATCCTGGACTCTGGCTTAGAACAGCACGTCTTCTCTTGGGCAGTGCGTTGGAATCACTGGGGAGAAAATGCTGTGCTCTGGCCCCACCCTACACCAGCGGGGTCAGACCCTCTGGCGATGGGGGCTGAGCACCCAGGCAGCTGGGGTTGAGAATCACCAACTTAGATAAAGCAAAGGACTCCACTGGAAAACAGAGCCACCAAACGAGAAGGCCCCGGAGAGGCTGCCTGAGGTCACTCAGACCTTACAAACTGCGGGACCTTGGACAGTTTCCACTGTCCATATACAATGCAGATGGAAAAAGCACCTACATGGAAGGCAACTGTGCAGTGAGAATGTGATAAAGCCAGGCACATGGTAACTACTCAATTAACAGTGGCCATAATTATCACCATTGTTACTACTGCGCTGTCCAAGAGAAGACAATCATACGGATGCTGTATCTTTTACAGCTTTTCAGCTTATAAAGTGAACATATGGAGATTTTTCAGATGCTCATCTGAACCTCAAAAAGAGCCCAGGTAGTGATGTGAGAGAGCAGGAGCTGCTGGCATAACCCTTCATCACATATGGAGAGTGGGAGGTTCAGTAAGTTGCCCAGGGTCATTCAGGGGGAGGTGGCAGGGCTGGGACTTGGACCTCTAAGCCTGAAGCTCTTTCTCAACAACACCAAGGAATTTAGGATCCAGATCGCTGGCCAAGCCAGTGGGATCCAGGGGCTAAAGAAGTGAAACCTTGTAAGACAAGACCGTTGTATTTTCCTTGAGCCAAGAGGGGCTCCCTCACTCACATCTGATCCACTTGCCAAGTGGATAAAAGGCCTCAAGGTAAGGAAAAGCCTGGGTGAGCCTGCCTTTCTCATTTAAACAAGGGAACTAATTGCAAATTGTTTATAACCATTTCAAAATCCACCACCCAAGGATTTGTCAGCCTCGGTCCAAAAGTACAGCTATTTCAAAAGAGGAAATGACATCAGCACAAACGGACTGGAACTCCCTCCCAAGCCCTCTCACTGTGGAGTCAGACCCCCCAGCCCTCCTGGTCTGGCTCAAGGCAACCTCTCAACCCAGAGTCTAGGGTCCAATTTCTCCCCAGATCAGCCCGGAAGACCCTCCCAGGCTGGGGCTGCATCACTAAAGGGCCTGGGGGTTCTAGGACACAACTGCCCACCCGTTTTCCAGGGTGAGGAGAGAAGCTCCCGGTGTCCAGCTGCCCTGGAAACCCCGCCTGGTGATCTGGCACCACGGGAAGGTACCCAGACTGTTTTGCAGGGCCCAGGCCACAGGCAAATGGCCGACCACCTTTTGGGGTAACTCAGTCCCATGCAGAACCCTGGATTCGCACTGTCCCAAAATACATCTGTAAAGGCGGCTCTATTTAACCAACTGGAGGCCTGAGGCTCACTGATCAGCCTCAGTAACCAGCTGAAAATATTATTGCTCTGGGTACTAAAACCCACGTTAAAAAAAAATAACATCACTTTCAGGTCAGCTGCCTCCCAGCAGAGGCCGGGCTGGGCAGCTGGGCGCCACAGTTCCACAGGGAGGCAGCCGGGAGCACGCGGGGACAGGCATCCCCAGCCCGGGATCAAAAGGCCTTTCTTTGAGAGTCCATGTCAGGTCACCACCACTTGAAGAGCATTTGTGTTGGGAGGCAGAAAACCAACAGAAGGCTTTCAGCTGGGCTTTCCACACTGATTAAGTCACCTGGAGTGACAGGCCATGTCTCCACGGTGACCCCCGCGAGGGGCTCATGGGGTACCCGTCCTGAGAGGCCACCTACAGAGAGAAGGCACAAGGGTGGCTCGGCTGTGCGGGCAGAGCTCAGGCAGATCACACGACCCAAGGCGGGGGGACCACCCGGGAACCCACTGCTATGGGAACACCCTTGCCCAGGTAGCGGGCAAAAGCTGCTGAAATCAGCTTAAACCAGAAAACATAAGCAGCAAATAAGAGGTTGCATTGGGCCAACAGCCGAGAATTTTACAATTAGGGTTGGCTCTGGAAATGGCAGCTAGACAACGATTTCAATGAACAGAGAGGTAAACCACATGCAGGGGTGCCCCCACGATCTACCCCCCATAAGAGCTCCCCACAACCAGAGAGGGTGGTGGGCTTGGCCCCTCCGCCAACAGAGGGGCACACACTGCCCTCCCTGCTGTACTGCCCATTTGAAACCTCCTCGTGCCCAGAGCTCAACCCCAATAGCCAGCGCCAACGAGCTCCTATGCCAATCCACTCAGAGGGTATTTCTCTTCCCCAGATAGATCCACAGTGCCAACCGGGGGAGGCATTTAACGAGCCTTCTCTTTACACTGTGACTTATGCCAAACACAGGAAAGGCCTCTGGGGAGGAGATGCTGTAACACAAAGAGCAAAACACTACATTGGGTTTAAGGGAAAAAGAATGATTTCTGTATCTGTGCCTGCCGATGAGTATAAGCATCTGTGTACATCCTAGTTTATAAACCTACTATTTCATTCTCTTGGCCTGATCTGATTGCATCATCCATCTCAGAAAATGCTAATGAAAATATGTCCCTGCTATTAAAACATACTTGCCTCAGATGATTTTTTAAAATGTGAAGATTGGAAACCAGCGCAAGGGGACTTGCCACGTTTTCAAAGAAGCCGGCACTGGTTCAAAGAGCAGAGTCTGAGCTGAATTCCTCTCGGCCTCTGACTAACTTTAGATGTCACCTCCTCCTCCCGGGAGCCCTTCTCCTGCCCCAACAGGAAGATGAAGTCAGAGTGGCTCTGAGGTCTTGCCACCTCCGGCTTCTGTAATTACCCATGTGGTCAGCTTTTCCAGAGTCCTCGTGGCGGGGACAAGTGACGCGCCTGGCTGGCAGCTGCTCACCGCGGCCCTTTCTGGAGGAACACCCAGCTCCACCCACGTTGGCCTCGGCATCTTGCTTGTGCCAACCATGAGGACGGGGGTCTCCGTCTGCCCCTCCGGAGCCACTCTCCTTCTGCAGGGCAGGCGAGTGACGGTGGGGAGTTACCTGCTGGCTCCCTCCCTGCCTGGGCACCGTGGGTTCCTGGACACCCCTCCTGCAGGCTCCCACCCATTCCTATATCAGTCCCCTTCCTTGTCCCTGCAGAGCTAGAGGTGGTGAAGGTTCAGACGTAGCACATGGGCCAGTACTGATTTCCCTCCCTTGCCCGGCTCTCTGTCACCAGCCCTTCATATGTGAGTGAGCCATCCTTCTCTGGCCAGGACCCTCACTGATACCCTGAACAATCCCTCAGAGGGCTGGCACTGCCTGCCCTCTCCCAAACCCCCAGCTAGAATGAAGCAGCACTGCAGATGGGTGCATCCCCAGGACCCCCAGGGTCAGCCCCACAGCCTGTGCCCACCTGGACAGGCGGAGTGTTCTCTCATCTCTGTTTGCCATATGAGGAGCCCTCTTGGGCCTGGGTCAGGAAGGGATTCCATGGCCCAGATTCAATGGAGAGAAAGAAGGGAGGGAGGAGAGGACCCCTGGCCACGTGGAGTACACACTGAGAGTGGCAGGAGTGACCCCAAGGCGGTGGCACCACAGCTACCAGCTTGAGAGACACATCCTGGGGTGGGTGAATTCAGAAAAGAAGTTAGGAGGGGAGGGTGCTGACCCTCTCCCCAGGGTGGGAGGTGACAGATTTACCAGCTGCTGCCAGAGTCCCACGGTGGGGGAGCTGTGCTCTCCCCTCCTGTCCACTAATCATTCTTCTCCCCAGAGCCTCAGCCCTGGGTGGTTCTCCACCCCCGCCCCCCCACCCCGGACCTGCTCCTCCTCCTCTCCCAGCTTCCAGAATACTTCTCTGTCCTCACTCCCCACCAGGGCTTATAAGGTCACATGCAGAGGCCTTTGTCTCTTCCTGTTATTCTTTTGGTTCTAAGTGAAAAGAATCCCAGCCTAGCCTGATTCAGTCAAAACTGCCATCTCTGGGCTCCTGGAATCCAAGGATGGGTTGAACAACCAAACTGTAGGGAAAGGGGAAATGCAGCCTGGCCCAGAGCACCAGGAACCAGGGACATGAGCACTTCTGGAACCCACTCTCGTCTCTGTGTGTGCAGCATGTGTGTTGGCCTCATTTTCCTTCAGTGCTGCCTGGCTTGCTCCAGTGGTAGGAAACATTCAGTCAACGGCCATGTTTTATTCTAAAGCCTCCTCTACCGGAGAATGACTTCCCTTTAAGTCTATAAATCCCAGAGAAAGAATTCATTGGCCTGCATTGGCTGACAGGCTCATCCCTGCTCCAATCAGCTGTGGTTTGCAGGTCAATCATGAAGAACATGGCAGCTTCTAGGAGAGTCAAGTTGTTTGGGAGTATAGATGGGGCACCCAGGAGCCTGGACAATCCCATAGATGTCCACTATATGAACTTATATTAAGTGGTACTTTTTCAAGATAACCCTGCTCCCAGGGTCTGGCTCTACTAACTCTACTGCAGGTCTCTATGTCCATGTAAAGAATGATTACCCTCTACCCTCCTTCTTTTGGGAGATCACAGCAGTGACAGAAAGACAAAAACAGATACTAGGCATGATTCAAAAATACGAGAAACAGAATACTTAGTTCCCCTGGTGAGGCACCTCAAATCATTTTACAATAAAATTTCAGGATAACCAGGCATGTCTAAACCAGGTGATAGCCCACTAGTTTCAAGTGATTTTCCATAGTCTGGGCTAGTGAATGGCTTGGAGTGCTTTTCAGTATTTCCTGATATGAAATTCCATTTGTTGTAACCTCGTATGTGTAGTCACCAGTCTCCAAGATGGACCCCTTAATAATCCTCGCCTTCTGGTACTCATGCTCTTGAGAACGCTCCTTCCATACCGAACAGAGCTAACCTATGTAACCACTGCAATATTAGGGATATGGCAGGATGGAGCCTCCGAGACCAGGTTATAAAAGACACTGCAGCTTCTACCATGCTTCTTGATCACTCACTCTGGGGAAACCCAGCCATGTTCTGAGGACACTCAAGCAATCCATGGAGAGGCTCACATGGAAGACAACTGAGTCCTCCAGCCAATAGCCAACACCATCCTGCCAGCCGTGTGCATAAGCTTGGAAACAGATCAAGCCTTCAGATGATTGCAGCCCCAGCCAACATCTTTTTTTCCCCCTCATTTTATTTTATTTTTATTGAGGTACAGTCAGTTATAATGTGTCAATTTCTGGTGTACAGCACAATGTCCCAGTCATGCATATATGTACATATATTCGGTTTCATATTCCCAGCCAACATCTTGATATAACTTTTAGAGAGACCTTGAGCCAGTAGCACCCCGGTTAACCATTCCCAAAACCTTGACCCACAGAAACTGTGAGATAATATTTATTATTGTTCCAAGCTGCTACGTTTTAAGGGAATTTCTTACCCAGCAATAGATAATGAATACTTGACAGCTACCTGAAGTCATAGCTAATGTCGCATGTCATTAAAAAATGTTCTTTCTTTTGTTTTTGACATTTTGTTTAATCAGAAAGTAAGTTCCATGAGGGCAGAAACTTCTCTTGCTCACTCTGTAGTTTCCAACTGCTAGAACAGTGTGACATACTGGAGACAGCTCATAGATGTGTGCTGAGTAAATCTGGTTGAGTATCTGCCAACCTGCCAAACTTTCCCCAAAGAGAAGAGACCTGAAGACTTTAAGTTACACCCAAGCTTGGGGACGGCAGGGTTTCAAATGAGCTGGAATGCCATCAAGGCTCCCAGAAAACGATTTAGAGAAGAAGTACGTCACTCTTTAAGAGGTCCATGGCAAAACCCTATTGGCCTGTGGAGGCTGACCTGAGCCTGGAACCCCTTCTGATCCTCTGACCAGCTGGGCAAGTCTTCTTTACCCTCCAGAAGCCAAATCTACCTGAAGTCTTGACTCAGGTCACTGACTCCATTTCTCTGTGGGAGGGCAATGGGGGGGTCTTTCTTGGGCTCCCAGAAGCAGCTCGACCATCACGACTAAGGGCCGAATTACCCCTGCAGTCTGATGAATGGTGCACAAACGGTTCTGCTGCGCCCGAAATCACTGAGGCCCCATCTTAAAGCAGCCAGCGTCTCCTGTTTGACTTGAGAATCTCAGACGTTAGGTCTGTGCAGCGGAGCAGCCTTCCCTGGGGGCTACAGTCAGAGCCCGACAAGGACAGGCTATTTTTTAAATAAACTCCACTTGGTAGAAATTCAACACAGAGGTGGGAACAGTGTGGACGGCACTGGCTGAGCCAGAGGGCACTGGAGCGTGGGCACCAAGGGCACCGCCAGCTCCCCCTCCTCGGAGTTCCAGTCAGGACGGAAGAAAAAAACGTATTTCAGACGAGCATCGCGCCAGCTCTGGAAAACTTAATAAAGTCTTCGTGCGTAAAAGAGGTGTTCCAAAGGCTGGTCATTTGACGTCAGGATGGGCGGTGAAAGGCCTTGCTAATTCCCAAAGATGCAGACAAAAAAACGCGAGGGGGCGGGGGGGGGGCCTCTCGTGAGTGGCGGCTTCGTTAAGGCGTGTGTAAAGAGCGTTCGTCGCGGTAACACAGGCAGCCAGACTCCCTTTTCCTTTCCAAAAGAAAGCTCTTGGTGCAGGCCCAGCAAAAGAGAACGTCTGCACAACCAGGAATGAAAATAGGCATCCATTGGATTTTTTTCTTCTTCTTCTCAAACCGACTGTAAGTGTCTAAAAAGACACGTGGCTGGAAAATTCCACTGGCTCCTGGGTTTAGCCTTGCCCTGCTCTGCCTCATCCACTCTCCAGACAGGTCCTAGAGCTGCCGATGCCTCATCTCTTCCAGATGGGGAGGAGCCTAGGTCGAGGGCTCAGACTCTGGTCCTCACCTCCTTCCTCCATCAGGTTCATCGCCTTGGTGAGCTCATCCAGCCCGTGGCTCTAAATACCAGCTCTATGTTGACAACTCCCAATTTGCTATTTCCAGCCCAGACCTTTCTCACAAACTCCAGATTTCAACACCCACCTCCCCTCGAACATCTCCACCGGGATGCCAGTTAGACATCTGAAGCTGCGTTGTGCCCAAAATGAAGTTCCAGACCTTCCCCTAAATGAGCCTCCTACAGCCTCACCCTCACTCCATCCTCCCACTTGTGCGGGTCAACACTCTGAAGTCATCCCCAATTCTTCTTTCTCACCCCCAGGGCATCAGAAAACACTGTTAACTCTGCCTTCAGAACAGGCCCCAAATCCTACCACCTGTCACTGTGGCTGGCTGCTTCCATGCTGGCTTGAGTGACCACCAGCTCAAGCTCCCCACTCCCCACCTTGCCCCCCATACCCTGCTCCCAACACAGGAGCCAGAGGGAGCCTTTAAAAACCTAAATCCGGGGGGAGGTATAGCTCAGTGGTAGAGTGCACGCCTAGCACGCACAAGGTCCTGGGTTCAAGCCCCAGTAACTCTATTAAAGATAAATAAATAAAAACCTAATTACCTCTTCCCTCCACAAAAAAAAAATTTTAAAAATAAAATAAAATAAAAATAAAAACCTAAATCAGACCATGCCACTGCTCTGCTCTGAACCCTCTAGTGGCTCCCCTACCTCACTCAACATCAAAGTTCTTTAATGGTACAAGGTCTTGCATGGTCAACTCCTAGATCCCCTCTGCCCTGGCTCCCTTCGCTCCCTTCTGGCCATGGACACCCTGCCTGCGGGCCTTTGCACTGTTCCCCAGCCCACGTGCTCCGCCACCATATCCTCACCTGCCAACTTCCTCAACACCTTCTCACCTTCTGTCAAGTGTCACCTTTCCAAAGGTCTTTCTGCTGACCACCCTGCTTAACACTACAAGCAGTCCCCCATTTGCCCACTTGCACCCCTTAACCTGCCCTAGTTCTTCCTTTTCCTGTCCCATGCATCACCTCCTAACATTCCACATCATTGACGCATTTTGCTTGTTGTTGGTGACCCACCTCTCCCTGAATAGAATGTAAACACCACGAGGACAGAGATCTTGGTCCATTTTATTCACCGATTTATTCCAGGGGCCTAGAACAGTGCCTGGCAGACAGTACTTTTGTTAAATGAAGGAAAGACCAAAAGAATGGTTGGGAACATGAGACTGGGGCTTCTCTTCCTGCCCCAAGTGACAGCCTTGCCAGGGTCATAGTTCTGTGACCCCATGGAGAAAGGAAACGAAGACCCAGGGCCTGCTAAGGGCTCCTCAAGCCACCTGGCATTGTGAACCCTCCAGGAGCCTGTGAGGTGGGCTTTGGAGGCATTCTTGGCAAGTAGCCCCCAAGTCTGATGGCCACAAAGACCCTTATAAAGGTGGGTCCCCCAGGGTGTGTAATGGGCCTAAACCTGCCTGTTCACACACAAAACAGACACCCTAACCCTCCAGCCTGGCTACTGAAGTGGGATTGAGACAGAATCATGGAGGCTTGGCTTTCCATACTTCTGGGTCTTGCTTTGAGAAAATCCAATCTGGGAGAAATAGCGTGTCACTGCACAGGTTCCTGGGGAGACTGATGGGTCACTTTGCAGAAGGATTCATGGTAGGTCTGCTTCAAACAACGAGCCTACCCCACCGCAGATGCTGGGAAGCCGGGCCCAATTTGTCACCGCAGAGGCAGCACGACGTGAAGCAAAGAGATAGGACTAGGGGCTGGGAGAGCTGGTTCAGGCCACACTCTGCCACTCACTCTCAGTGTGACTCTGGGCACGTCACCAGCCCCCAGTGGCCCCGAGTCCTGAGCATCAACCACCTGTCAGGTGCAGCATTGTGAGGACTCAGAGGTGATGAGCTACGTCTGTCCTGCCAAGAGACTTCCAGTTAGTGGAAGAGGCAGGCACACAAACGAAGCTGTGCTGGCGACATCTGGACCGTGCGGGACACTGCCCTGAGCAGTGTGAGCTCCGTCTCCCCTCAACACCTCCACCACTACCGGGTACAACTATGTCCCCGCTTAGAGGTGAAGGCGTGCGGCACAGAGGCTGAGCGCCTGCCCACGGTTTCAGTGGCAGCTGGGATGGCGCCAGCACTGCCCCGCGGTCTGTCTCGGGAGCCTGCACTTTCCCAACCCACCATTCTGCCGGCATCGTGCAGTAACGAGGCTCAGGTGCGTTCACCACGAGCACCTGGAGCACGGAGCACAGGGGGAGAGAGGGCGGACCAGGAAGGCTTCTGAGAGCAGAGTGCGGGGGTGACGAGCAGGCAGGCGCTCACCAGGCAGAGGGGGCCTGGGAAGCATTTCAGGCAGCGAGAGGTGGGGAGTAAGGGCCGAGAGGTTTTAATCAGCCTGGCAAGTCAGAGCCACCACAAGCAGGTGGGGGGCCAGGAATGCAGGGCTCAAGAAAGACCTGGAGAAGGCCAGGGATGAAAGGGCGGGCAGGGGCCCGTGGGTGGAAGGTCTGGTAAGTCAGCCGCAGAACTTGGACTTCATCCTGAATGTCAGTGTTTCCGAACCCTGGACACACACACAGTACAGTCCTGGGAGATTTAAAAACTGCCAATGCCAGCCCCCAACAATGGCCAATCCAGCGGTAATGAGCACCCCTAGTGCTAAACTGTAGTCTCCACGTACAATTTCCCAGGAAAAGGAAGCAGAGATCCTTGGAGCAATGATGAACTCTAAGTGCCGGGCAGGAAACATACAAGACGAGCCCAAAACATCACATCACACCAGATAGCAAGGAGGCTGCCAGTGTCTACTGGGGTCCTCCCAAGGGTTCAGAAGCCAACCTGAAGGGCTCCCACAGGCCAAAGATGAGACCACGGGGCACCAATGCATCCAAATGCCCCCATGTTAATATCCACGCACTTAAAACTCCAACTGGTTACTAGCATTGGAAGATGCCGGCGAGCCAATTTGGTCCTTTGAAAACATAAACATAGGGAAAGAATCAAGCATCTCCTGTATGAACTTTACCACTGGGTAACCAAACAGTAATTGAAAGGAAGTGTTTCCCAGTTAGCAAATGAAGGAGGAATGACAGACTTTAGAATGCCCCTTGTTACGACCTCTAATTAATCAACACATTAGGTCCTGAATATCAACAGTTGCTGCTGTCGCAGAAAGACAGACAACCAGATACTGCAAGTCCCCGAGCAAGAGAGCATGAAATGACTTATGAAGTCAGTCCCACCACTGCCAAGGTGAAACCGAATCTGACCAAGTTTCTAGATTCAAAGAGCAATTTACAAGAAATACAGAGGAACCTATTAAATGACACATGGGGGTGAGAACACAACATTCACACTCTGGGACGCCCTTGGAAATAGTTATAAACCGTGAAAACATGCATTCACAAAAAGTATGAGAAAATCAGAAATCTGAACACTGACTAATTTGATGATGATAAAGAATTATTATTATTATTATCATTATTATTATTATTATTATTATTATTATTATTATTATAGCTGTGATAATGGTATTATGGGGTTTTTTGGTTAAAGAGACCTCATCGCTTAGCAATACATCCTGAAATGTTCACAGATGAAATGACGTAAGTGAGATCAGCTGCAAAATGCTACAGAGGAGAGGATGTGGGCGAAAAAAGATTGGCCTGGAGTTCGTAGCTGTTGAGGCGGGGTGAAGGGTGCATGGGGGTTCATTATGCTATTCCGTAGACTTTCACTTTTTATAGTTCGAAATTTTCCATAATAAAAAGTTATGAAAATACTAGGCTCCATCCCCAGAGATTCAAATTAATGGGTCTGGGCTTCAGCTCAGGCATTGGTGTTTTTTAAGACTCCCAGGTGTTTCTACTGCTCAGCCCAGGCTGAGAACTGTCGTCATCCCTTGTACGAGACCCGCGAGAGCCTATTTACACGGAGACTAAGACGGAGGCCAGAGGGGATGGAACAGGGTCGGGTGAGGTCAAGGATCCAGGCACATGGTCCTAGATCGGGTTAGGTAAGGAATGACGGAAAGGGAGGGGTCAAGGATAACACAAAGCTTTCAGGCTTGGGTGACGGTGGGGTGTTGGTCACTGGGACAGGGGCCTTGTCAGGGCTGGTAGCTGTGGTGGCCTGGGCGGGGGAAGGTGCTGAGTTTGCTTAGGATGTGTTGACTTTGAGGGGCCCATGTGACGTCCAGTGGAGACATTCAGTGGACAGTTTGGCCAGTGGGTCTAGAGATCCACATTGAGACCCTGAAGCAGACACAGAAACTGGGGCTCCACAGGGCTATCCCCCAAACCAAGACAGAGGTCAGGATGGCTGCAGCCAATGATGGCATTAGGGCCTCTAGGAAGCAACAGCATCATGACCCCCTGCCTTGGAAAGGGGGGCCTGGATGCTCCCAATCCTTTCATGATTGACCCCATCCTTCACTTTCCCACTTCCTTGGATAGACACCCAAAAAGGAAGCATGCCAGGCTGAGGCGCCCTGCCCTCCTGACCAAGTGCTGAAGAACTCAGGCATGTTTCTACGTCCTGTTCTAAAAGCCCACGCAGATCAATCAGCATGTGTTAAACAAATGAATGACCAGTACATCTGGAGGAAGTCAGCCTGGAGTCAGTCATGGCCACGTGGGCCAGCAGCAAATGCAGCCAGCAGCTGTCAGATTGGCTCGAAATGACCGACATGTATTCCTCCTGCAAACATTTACTGGATGCCTGTATGTGCTGGGCAAATGCTAGGCAGGAAGCCCAGGGTCCTGGCCTCAGGGAGCTTGCATTCTCATGGGTAAGCAGACGGTAAACAAGTTTACAAACAAACACAAGCTTTGGAACTTTAGAAAACGGGTTCCTAGTTGGAAGAAGGGACCATGGATTCCAAGAGCTACTTTGGGGTGTTGGGAAAATCACCCAACTTCCTAGACACTATCGCATAATAACCCAGGCTCCCCAAATCAGAGGACAGACAGAACCTCATGTAAAAGCAGCAGCAGCCGAGGCCCAGAGCAGGAGGTGGCCCCCCACGGCCACACAGCAGGTGATGACCTGGAGACAAGTCTGCATTCTCAAAGTATGCACTGGCAATGTTTTAAGCAACAAGTTTATTCTTCATCCATCTAAGCCATGTGGTCTATTTTCCTTTGGACAAAGTTGATTACTGATCGAAGGTCAAAGTGCTCCCCACTTTCCCCCACCCTCAGGAGCAGGGACTTACCACTGAGTCCAGGAACTGAATGTAAGATTCCAGCCCAGGTCTGGTTTCACAGAACTGCCGGAAAAGCAGCCTCCCAATTGGCTGCTTGTCACATAAACTGCAGTAATCTCTGTCTGGAGACAAGAAAAGAAGAATGTGGTGAGACCCGGAGAGGGCCAGGCAGGGCCATCCACCCACACCTGGATCCTCGCCCCAGATGGACGGAGCAAGGTGACCGGCAAACTCTCAGGACCCCTTATCTATCTCCAGGCTCTGTAGACTCAAAAGGGTCATGGTTAGCATAGAAAAAGGCACCAGTTATGACCTAGCCTCTACGCCCCAGCCCACTCCCTTTCTGACGCCCTGAATTTGGTATGGGGATGCCAACAGTTCTACGGACTATGACTCTGCCCCTGGCTGGCTGATCAGCACATCACATTCCACTGGCTAAGGGTGGCGGGCGTGTAACCCAAGCCAGTAAAATGAGAGTGAACCACAGACTTTGTCTGGGCATGCTAAGCCAAGGTGCTTTCTTTTCTTCTGGTGCTGGGGTGCATGGGTGTGAGGCCAGAGTCTGTTGCAGTGTTCTTGATACTGCAAAAAAAAAAAAAAAAAAAAATGCTGCTGTGATGATGAGGCTGACATACAGAGGAGGTCAGAGCTGGGAAAATTATGAGTAGTTGCTCTGGTGAAGACATGAATCTCTGGATCAAACCACGCCTGCAGCCCAAACCACATCTGAAAATCTTATTTATGAACAGTATTTAGGGCAATTTGAAAAAATTTAAAAAGGACTTGTAATTCAAAACATCCTAATAAATACAGTAAAAGAAAATTCATATTTTCCCAATTGGAGCAAAGCCCAGTCTTAAAATGCTTCAAATGATGAAAACCCTGCATTTTCCAGCTGAGGATAGAGGCACAGGGACAGGAAGTGACCGGTCTCAGTCACTTGGTAGCCAAGAGAGTTCTGAAGACGAAATACAATGCAAGACTCGAAGCCCAGGGGCCTAGAGACCAGAGTTCTGGCCAATGACTTCCTGTGTGACTTCAAGCAACTCATTTGCTTCCTCTGGGCCTCAGTCTTCCTCTGAAAAATGAAGGGGCATGTTGGAGGTAAGATGGGAGGGTCCCCTGTGGCTCTTCCTGCGATGACTCTGCAAGAGGCTTTCTCTGGCTAGAAAGATGCTCAAAGATCTGGCTGAGACACGTTGCCTTGGACCCTCTCAAGCACTGAAAATTAGCCCCTTGATTCTGCAGCTGCACTGGGAACAGTTAGGTGACTTTGTGGGGAAACCAGGAAGAGGGTGAGGTAGACCTCAGTTCAGAGAGCTACCTGGAGGTAAGGAAGGACTACATCCTTGCCTGGTGTAGAGGAGGAGCCAGGACAATCAATCATCCCCTTAGAGGGCGGTTCCTTGGAGACCCAGAACACAACAAGGAGATAGGGACAGAACCATCACGCCCTCTCACTTTCACACCCAAACAGTTTATCCACGGGAGGTGCAGCCATCACTCATATGGAAATCCCAGCCTCAGCATTCAGTGCCTGTGTGCCTCAGGGCAACTGACCTGACATTTTATCCTTCAGTTTCCTCATCTGCAAACTGAGAATGTACCTATGTCCCAGGATCAGCGTGAGGATTCAATAAGACAATGCAGAGAAAGGCCTCAGACCAGAGCTTGGTACATAGCAATTGCTTAATAAACACCGGGTATTGTCATTGTGGAAGTGGGGTTTTTGGTCTGTTTCATCTCCCCTCCTTTGGGGAACCTCCTCTCCCTGAGTCTGTAAAATTCCAACCTACAGTTCTAAGGGAGCAAGCCCTCCTAAGCCTCAGGGATGGGCACGTGACTCAGTCCTGGCCAATCAGACCTGTCTCACGGCCACAATGGTAGGCTGAAGGCACGCGATGGGGGGCCTTGGAGTCCTTCCAGGGTTTTTGCTAGAACTCCCAGAAAAAAGACACTTGTTCCCCTCTGGGATGACAAGGCCTTAGGATTGGTGAGCCAAGAGCTGACATAACTGTCTTTCCCACCAGACAGTGAGAGCCCACAGAGAATGACGGCAGCACAGGGGAGAGACAGCTGAGTGGGGAAGACAGAAGCCTGATGCTGCGAATATCCAGTATCACCGGAGCCCCAGCAGGCAGCCAGCTGCGGCCCTCCCGGCTCCTGCACGTTTGTCCACCTGTCTCTGCTTAAGCCAGTGGTGTTGGGGTTTTGTCTTTTTTTTTTTTTAATGGAGGTACTGGGGATTGAACCCAGGACCTCGTGCATGCTAGGCACGTGCTCTAGTGCTGAGCAATATCCACCCCCAGGCTTTTTGTCTCTTGCAACTGAAAGAGCAAGTGACTAGGGCTGCAGAGTTTTACAGCCCACTTCCTTCGGGTAAACTGCCTGAGGGCAAGGCCTGTTTTTGCAGGAATCTGTCAGTTCTAAGTACACTGTGTATCAGAAGGCACTCACAAACTTCTCATTCTGTCTTGATCGGATACTTGGATGAGAGTGGATGAGCCATCTTGCAAGTCTCCCCTTGGCCCCCTACTCAAGGGGTCTGGGGGCTGAAACTAGCCTTGAACCGTTGTCTTAACTCAGCCTACCTTTCCATGCACAGATGGTTCGGGAATAGCCACTCCAGCAAACATTTAACCCACCTGACTTGTGCCAGGATCAGTGGCGGTCGGGGGTTGGGGGGGAATGGAATGTGGTCCTAGCCCTCAGGGATCTTGGATTCTGTTGGAAAGGGGGTGGGTGTGTGAGTGAGCAGACAAGATCCCAAGTGACAGTGACAGAATGTCAAGTGAGATGAGTGTTATCATCACCCACTGTAGGGAGTCTGGGGAGGAGGGAGCCCGGAGGGTGACAGGTCTGTAGCCCGCACCTGTTAGCACAGACACCGCCTGCGTTCTCGCTGCACCCACTCAACCTGACCCCCCAAGGTGAGGAAAACAAACTTCCCCGTCCTCTCCCAATCAGCTGAGCCTCCCCAGCACAAACACAGAACAAAGTCAATTACCTCGTGTCAAACCCCAGTTTTATTCAATTACGGCAGAGAGCGCCACACTGCTGATGTGATTTGAACAAGGGGCCCTCCCCAACTTCCAAAAGCAATTATGAGATTTCACGTCCCATACTGTGATTCCTCAAGGGTTCATCTGATGGTATTTTTTCTCTCCATATGGCGTGTGCTGTCAGTATGGAAACAAGGCCGTTATAAACTCACAGCACAGTAAACACCATGTGATTCCAACACAAGCTGTCAGCACCTCAGTTCCATGCCTCTCCCAGCTGTACAGAAAATCCCAGGCAAGAAAGCCACACACTGGAAGCCCAGGATGAAATAAAAGGACCAGTAATCATGTATTCGGATTCTTTTCTCAGCTTTAAATAAAGATAAATGGGCCTCTCTTCTGAGGAAGCACCACCACCAGAATCCAAGCGCAAAGCCTGCAGTTCCTTTAGAAATGGAGAATGAGGCCACAGAAAGACAAATACTAACTCGGGGATTGATCAAACTGACAGGAGAAGGTGCAGGTCAAAGATCCTGACGCGTCAAGTCCTAGGGGCAGGTCGCTTCTGGAAAGTTAGACGACACTGAAATTGGAAGCATAAGAACTCTGTAACATCTTCAGAGTGGACCCTTTCTGACCAGTGTCTACAGAAGCCAGCCACGTGGTTGAAATCCAGCTCAGAGGGGCCCTGCCCGCAGCCCTTCTCCCAAAGGTGTCCTCTTGGGGCTGGTGGGAAGGAGGACCCAGGACAGAGGGGCAGAGTCCTTTCTCTCTGCTCTGAATCTCTCTCTCTCAGGGTAGGAGGACCCCGGGATGCCGTGCACACCTGCACAGTCCACACACACATACACACCAGCTCTTCTGAACATGAAAATCCTGCTTTTGGCCACATGCCTCATTGGTCTTTCCCTCCAAGCCAGGAAGAGCCTGTCACTATGTAAGGTATTAGAGCATCAGGCTCCCTGCTCCCAAAGTATTCACCAATCATCTAATCATTCCAGCCTCATTCCTTTGGGTCCTTCATTCATTCATTCAACAAACTCTCTTCCAAGGTCTTCTGCTTTTTGATACTAGAAATTTCCTTCAATTTTCAGATTCTCGTATTGAATTCAACACCTGAAGAGGGTGCGGATGAGTGGGCGGGCGGAGACATACCTATACCCACTGGCAAGGTAAGGATCCAGGAACAGGCTTGGAGTGAATAGCTGGCCGTCAGCTGAGACCAAGAATAGGGTGTGGTCTTTGTGATGTGACATCTAACCTCGGCCACAGTAATATCGGTCTGGTGGACAGGGCAAACTACAGCATATCCTGAGGAAGGTGATGGAAAAGGGGGTCCAGAAAGCTCATTACAAGCTCTGAACTTATAGTGCCCTTGATCAAAGGGCAGACTGCCCCAGGAGAGTGGGGGGAGATGTGCTGGAAAGGCAGGCTGGGCTCAGACAGGAAAGGGCTGGACTCTAAGGCCAAGGAGACTGGAATGGACTCACCGTCCCACCCGGGCATCAATGATGTCGGAGCACAAGTGATTTGAGTGCAGCCCGTGGACAGGTGGACAAAAACGGGGTAGGAACAGGGTGCCCGAGGCATTTATGGAGGAGGTCACTGGTGTGGGAGCCATTCCTGCCCTGTGGTTCAAGCCCCAGCCTTTGGGCAGAGAGGGCACAGCCCCTGCGGTTGCGATCCTGCTTTGGTGGGAAGCCAAACTGAATCGGCCTTAAGAAAACCACATGTGTTGTTTGTTTCTTCAAGGGCTTGACACCTCCCAAACATGTCCACAGCTGGCCCAGGAAGACAGGACTGCCACTCCTTCCTGCAGCACACCGAACTCCAGTCGTGCCTCAGACAGAGCCGCCTCTCCCCACAGCAAGTTCACAGACACTGGCTGAGCCCTTTCTGGGCACTGTATTCCGAACCCTGTTGGGTGCAACCCTTACAGAAGACAGGTTCCACAGGCTTCGTCTTTTTCTTCGTCAGAGCAGTTTACTTACTAGCCCAGGCAGGAGGGAGGCACATTCACAGACAGGGCTGGGCAGGGCAGCATCGAACAAAGCTGAATATGCAAGACGCCTGGGAATGTCTAGGGAGGTGTCTGGGCTGAGGGCACACACACTGCTCTCGTGAGGTTGGGTTAGTTTCAGGGCTGTTGCCCTTGGGAGGGCTCACTGGAGCGTGGGAACAGGAGTGACAGGGTCCCCCAAGGCAATGCCAACTGCCGGCAGGGGAGAGGCTGAGTGCTGGGGAAGAAGAAGGTCAAAGCCAGAGAAACAGGGCCAGAGGCTGAAGAGAGGGGCTGGGAGAAGTCACAGTGGGGATTAATCCCCAGGTGAGAAACCAAGAGGGCTTAGCGAAGCAGGGACAAGTGTGTTAGGGCGAGGATTCAGGGCTAGGTCTGTGGCCACTACAGGGAGACTTTAAGAACAGCTTAAAGTGTATGGAGGTTCCTCAAAAAATTACTACGATCCAGCCATCCCACTGCTGGGTATTTATCCAAAACAATTATAATCAGTATTTCACAGAGGAACTTGCACTCCCATGTTCATTGCTGCACTATTCATAACAGATGTGGAAACCACCTAAATGTTCATCGACCGATGAATGGATTTTTTAAATGTGGTATATACATACAGTGGAATATTATTCAGTCTTAAAAAGGAAGGGAATCCTGCCACATGTGACAACACGGATGAGTCTTGATGACATTATGCTAAGTGAAATGAGCCCGTCACAAAAGGACAAATACCACATAACGCCACTTGTATGCGGTATCTAAAATAGTCAAACTCATAGAAACAGACAGTAAAATGGTTGCCAGGGACTGGGGGAGGGGGCAATGGGGAGCCGCTGCTTCATGGGTACAGAGTTTCAGTTGCGCAAGATGATTAAGTTCTACAGAGCTGCTGTCCAGCACTGTGCCTAAAGTTCACAATACCGTGTTGTGCACCCAAAGTTTTATTAAGAGGGTAGATCTCATGTTAAATGTTCCTACCATAATAATTTTCTAAAAAGAGAATGGCTTCTTAAAAAAAAGATGGAAACATTGCTATTTGCAGCAACATGGATGGACCTAGAGATTATTATACTTAGTAAAGTAAATCAAAGCCAAATACTATGTGATATCACTTATATGTGGAATCTAAAATATACAAATGGATGTCTATACAAAACTGAAACAGACTCACAGACAAACTTATGGTTACTAAAGAGGAGAGGGAGGGAAGGACAGACAAATTAGGAGGATGGGATTAACAGATGCAAACTACTATACATAAAATAGATAAGCAGGGGGAAGGCGTATTATAGCTCAGTGGTAGAGCACATGCTTAGCACGCACGAGGTCCTAAGTGCAGTCCCCAGCACCTCCACTGAAAAAAATTAAATAAATAAATAAACTGAATTAAACCCCACCCCGCCCCAAAATAGACAAGCAACAAGGATTTACTATATAGCACAGGGAGGTATATTCAATATCTTATAATAACCTATAATGGAATATAATCTGAAAAAATATATATAACTGAATCACTTTGCTGTACACCTGAAACTTACACAATATTGTAAACAAATACACTTCAATTTAAAAAAGAGCTAATGGCTGAAATAAAACAGATGGAAAGTGATAGGTTGCTTGTGGGTGGGAGGTGAGGCACAAAGGGACAGGAATCGGAGCAGAGGGTTAACTGAGGGGGTCAGCAAGTAAATTTACTTGGTAATGAAGGTAACTTCCTGAGAGTACCCGTGCAAGCATGCTGGCACACACACACAAGTATGCAACATGCATGTTCTGAAGTCTCTATGCAAAGCCAAGTCTACCTCAAAAGTCGAACATGACACCAAGTTGTTGAGCAACAGAGAGTGCACTAAGACAAGGGGCCCCTTGTGATGTCTGGGTGTTGGCTGAGCGCCTCCTCTGTCTCCCAGCCTGTTTTCATAATACGCCATTGACAGTACCCATACCACAGGCCCACTGGGAAGGCCCCTGCTATAGATTAAACGTCTGTGTCCTCCCCTCCAAATTCATATGTAGAAAGCTAATGCCCAATGTGACAGTACTAGGAGATGAGGCCTGTGAGGTGGTTAAGTCATGAGGGTGGGGCCTCTAAAAATGGGATTAGTGCCCTTATAACAAACATCCCCTGAAAGCTCCCTCACCCTTGCTGCCAGGGAGAAGACGGTCGTTTATGAACCAGTACCTGGACTTCCCAGCCTCCAGAACTGAGAAATAAATTTCTATTGTTTATAATCCACCCCGTCTGTGGCATTCTGTTGTAGCTCAAATGGACTAACATGCTACCTAGCCTTGGGCATATCCCTTAACCTGAGGCCCAGCTCCTCACGCATCACACAGATCAGAGTGAGCCGGTGGCCGCAAGGATCTGCAACCACCTGAGCGCCCAGCCCAGGCTTAGCCCAGAGCAGGTCCTACGCAAACAGTAGCCATTCAGACATCATACCTCCCCTGCAAGGTTCAAGAAATGGTGACTTTTACTTCTCTGAAGACTCAGAAAGGAACTGGGAAGTAGCCAGTGAAAGGGAGTCAGCTCCTCATCAGCACCAAAGACAGCAAAGCAAAAGCCGCCTCTCCCGGCATGAGCCATTGACTCCAAGCTCCGGGAGGGCAGGGGCCAGGGCTCTGCGGCCCTTCTCTCCCTGGCTCCGAGCCTCCCTCTCGGAGAGAAGCCACGTGTGTCCCCACAGCACATGGCCAGGGTTAAAATCTCACAACCCACAGTCAATTCCTTCAAGACTCATAACTCCCAGTGGACTTAGAAACAGGAACGATATTGATATTGAAGATAAATAAATGCTGTCACTGTTTTCATTCTTTTCGAGTGACATGAAATGGGAACATACTTTCTTAATTAAGAGTCTGTGGTATGTGGAGGCTTTGGAGGGTAACCAGATTTTCCCAACTGAAGGCCAGAACCCAAGCAGCAAGGACAGCACGGCTCCCCTCAGATGGCTACAAACCCAAGCAAGGGAGGCTGCCACCCCACCCGATTTGGCAATTTGGCGATTTGGCGTCAATCCCCAGTGGAAGAGGAGCAAGGAGAAGTCACTGCTGGCAGGGAGGGGGTGTCGGCGACCAGAACCTGCTTGGGACTATTTTCATTGTTGCCCCAGGCACTCCTTGAACTTGGGCCAATGAAAATGCACGTTCCATTTCAGAAGTAAGAGCAAGAAAGGCAGCTTCCTGAGGAAATGAAAACGCTCACACCGGAGCGCTTGGAAATGAAACCACATGTTTATTGTGCAGGAGGGGGTGGGAGGTGCCCCAAAGTGATTCCTGATTCCTGGAGCCATCTCTCTACCAACTAAAGGTTTCTTTTGTTCTGTTTGTTTCATTTTATTTTATTTAACATCATTTTACCAAAGTACCAGGTTTTGGTTTTTTGTTTTTTCTTGGCGTGTAGGGGGATGGGGGGGGGAGGTCCTGATAGGTCCTGAAGCAATTTAGGGAAACTGATTCCACTCGAGGAGACTGGATTAGACAGAGGCCATGAGCCGCTCACTTTGCCACACTCCAGGTCTAAAACTATAAACCGAAAAGTGACTTGAGCACAGCTTTCTCTTAAAAATTCCTGCCAAAGCTGGAAAAAACAATCAGGCATTTGCTCTGAGGAAAAGGCTCTCTGACGTTTGAAAGGCAAGATAGCATCACGGGTAACAGCAATTCTTCACAGCCCGCCTCTTGGAAGGAGCAGGAGAGGAAAACGGAAACATTTGGTATTTGGTTAGCAACAGCTGAGTGGGTTCATATTGCTTCAAGAAAGATGTTTTCATGTGAATAAAAATGACATATGGCAATTACACAAACACACCCAAACCAAGCCCCATCTTCCTGTGCCTTTTGTCGCCCTCATTCTGGTCTCGAGTTTTACTGAATGTCTTGTACTTGTCACATGTCTTTGTAGGCTCAAAACTATTAAGTCCGGGTCTTACAAAGGGTGGAGATACCTAGACAAGTCACATGTGAAAACCACTAAGTTGTAGGGCGTTTGGGCCTGGGCTGCCAGGTCAGGGAAGGGAGGGAAGATGGGGTGCAGAGTGGGGAGGGAGGGTCTGGTCTGTGAATTTGTGAGAGGAAGCAGGGAGGTGGGTTGAAGTGTGCTTGTTGGGGGCCCAGTGCAGCAGCCCCTTCCAGCCCACCTGTTTGCAAGGGTTCAGTTCTCTGACCTGAATTTACTGGGTGCAGTCAAAGCCCAGGAGGGACCTGGAGTCTGGGAAAGGGCGGAGGGCTGAGCTGGGCTGGATGCCAAGCCTATGCTGTCACCACGGGGCCCTCTGGACAATGATGCCCAGAGTCAGGTTTGACTTCTCCCTTAACCTCATGGCCAAGAATAGCTACAAATTTTGATACTCCCTTGCAGGGAGAATGGCATGAGGATTGAGTGGGTAAATGCAGGGGTGGGCCCGGGGAACGGCCAGGGAGACACGGACACTGTGCCTCAGTGGCTGGCCTGGCATGTTGGAGTGCTGGGGACAGAACTGGGCCCTGGATTCCAGGCCTGGCTCTTTTACTGGTCATCTCTAAATGAGAGGTCTGAACCACCGGGCTCTAACCACCAGCACCCTCTCCTGTGCTGAAAGCCGGTCACTCTGACGACATGCCGGCCTTCCGTGCTAACACAGAGAGAGCGTGACAACCACGAGGCGCCAGCAGGAAAGACACCTGCCTCATCAGCAGTGGAGGCTCTTGAAGATGTCCGGCAAAAAGGAGACAACTGATGTATGTGAGCTGTGGCTGGGTCTACTTCCTCTAGATTTTCAGTATTTTCGCAAATGAGGGGGAAACAACTATTTTAAACTTGCACCTACAAAATCACTGAGATTAGGAAGGCCCTGGTAAGCAAAAGAGCTCTGACCACCAGACATGTCCCCCTTGGGGTGCAGGGCCCGGGTAACATGCAGTCACTAAGAACCCAGTGTTTCACCTGCCGGGCCTGCAGCGGAAACTTCTGGGAGCTGCGACCAGGCCCGCTGTGGTGCTGGCACCTGGGACAGCCCAGTGACACTGAATGCTGCTCCCTTCCTGCTGACCTGGGGCCTTCCCTCACTCGTACTCTCTCACCCCCAGCCTCTCAGAGCCACATCCTTTCTACGAGCTTTTCTCTTTCCTAGAAAAGAAGTTTCCATATAGATACAGGCAACTTTAGAAGCTAAAATACACAGGCCACACCCAGGCCAACCGTATCAAGTCCCTGGGATGGCATCAGTAGTTTTTAAAGCTCCCCATGAGATTCCAAGGTCTAGTTCACCCATGTTATCCCCAGGACCTGGAGTGGTGGTGCCTGGCCGGAGCAAGAGAGCAGGTGTATATGCAAAACGAACAGAAAACAAAACAAATGAACAAACCAATGTGAAGTGGAAGCCATAAGCTTCCCCGCTGGGGAGTAGAAATCTCAGGCCCACACTCCCTCGACACCATCCCCCTTCGGTGGCTAATCTGTCAGAAATGAAGTTGCCTCTGCCTGAAACAACTGGATAAGAAAGAGTTGTTCCCAGCAAGGCTTCCATCTGAGGTTAACAAAAGAACCCGTGAGGCTCTGGGTGCCTGGGCTGAGGCAAGGCTGTCTGCTGCACTCAGAGCTGCTGCTGTGGTGGGCCCAGAGACCCCAGAAGCAAGGCGGGCCTGAACGCGGGCCCTGCCTGACTTAACCGCCATCTGGATTGCTCAGCCAGGGCCCCTGAGCTGGGGCGAGGGGGCTGGACTTGGCCCCCTGCTTCTCCTCCGACTCCCGTGTGACCTCAGACCTGTCATCCTCCTCTCAGGACCTTGGTTTTCCCTTTTACAAAATGAAGCTAATGAATTAGGGGAGCGTCAATGTCCTTGCCTCCCAGTTTGGTAAGTCCGTAGGCAGGAGCCTGGTGGGGATGGAGACAGCAGAGAGCACAGCCTTTCTCCAGCATCAGATCCCCAAGTGGAGTTCACGATCCGGTGAGGTTTTTTTAAACCCACCCAGCTGCCTCCCCTCCCGCACCTGCACTGGGGCCAGAATGAGCATGAACTTAAGGACAGCATTTCCTGGAGGCCGGGACCGGCTGCCGTCGCAGCCCTGCTGGTTTGCTGCCGGGATCATGACGCCGCCTCTCCATGCCCCAGTCTTTTCTCGAGTGCTTTTCCGGTTTAACCTTGGCGACAGTGCCTGACGCACCCTGACTGCGGGCTGCCCTGGCCTACTGGGGAGAAGAGCAGGGAGGCTCTAAAGCCTCGGAGGCCTGGCCCACCTTGCCGTCCAGGGCCCCGAGGGCTGGCTTCACCTGGAGCTATGAGCTAATGAAGCAAAAGCCACAGGAGGGCAGGGCCAGGAAGTGGCTGAGCCAGCAGGGGCCAAGGCAAACAGCAGCCTCCATGCAGACGCGGCCCCGCTTCTCCCTGGGCTGGCGGCCAGGGCCTAGCGAGGCTCACAGCTGTGCTGGCCGAAAGCAGTTTGAGAAGTGCATGCTTGGGAAGGCGGAGGCAATTGATGGTGTCCCCAAAGTCCTGATGTCTCAGGGTCCAAAGACCCCACCACCACCCTCCCATCCTCTCGACATGATCCCCATCAGGGGCTTAGCCAACCTGGGGACACGAAGCACTTCACCTACAAAGTGTCCAGTAGTCTTTACCAACCAACACTGTGTGAAAAGGCATTCTTATTTGGAGACCAAGCCTGTCTTTCTGTAATACCTGCCCCTTAATCCCTATCCTTGGGATAGCGAGGGCAAATTCTGTGCTCCTGGAGTCCTCTCTGATAAACATCAAGTTCCCCCAGCTGCCCCATCACGGCTCCTACAAAATGGGCCACGTGGCACACTGCAACTCTGCCTCCTCGAGGAACAGGGCTTGGCCCACTGGCACAGGCTCTAGGTCTTTGTAATTTAATGTGATTCAACTCCTACCTTCAAGCCACATTTGCTTAGCTCAGCCCCACACCCAAGGGGGCTACACTTGGGAAGAGATGTCATAGTCACAGGCACACAGGGTTCCCCCAGTGCCCACGTTTCAGATGAGAAATGGGAGAGGCATGTTGCTTCCGCAGAAACTAACGGAGAAAGGTGGAGTCTCCATTCAGACTTCGCTGAGCTGAGTTACAGCCTAGGGGTGGTGGGATTTTAGACATGAATCTTCAGAGCTCAGCAAAGCTAGTTTTCAGAAAGAGATGACTTTGGGGCCAGTGACCTTCCCACTTTGCCACCTGATGTGCCATAATAATAACTGAATGACAGCAGCTGACACGAAGGGGGCACCTGCTGTATACCAGGCCCCACGCAGGGCACTGCACTTGCTTGTCTCTTGTGATCCTAACAGCCCTACCAAAGAGGTGCTATGATCAGCCTCTTTTTCAGGTGCCAAAAAAATGAGGCATTGAGAAGGCATTAGCACAAGGGCCCAGAGCTAGCAAGAGGTAGACATGGGATTGGAACTCAGCCCTTCCTGAAAACAGAACAACCATTTGCATCGTTTAGCTTCTTGGGATCCACAGCAGGCAAGGACCCGGAACCCTGAGGGGTGGATGGAGTCCCACCAGTGGCACCATTCAGCAGGCTCCAGGGCCCACAGGGGAGCGGGGCACCCTGGTAACCCGGCGTACCCATGACCTATTGGTCCCTTTCCATGGAGGGGCCCAGGGCTGCTCTGCATACCGAGTCTGGAGCTCCAGCCTCTAGAAACTAAGGCCTGGGAAAGCCGTGGCAGCTCAGGAGCTGGCCATCAGCTGGGTGGCCACACTCCTCGGGCCAGGCCAGCACAGAGTGCTGCGGAGAACCCCCTCCCCAGAGCACCTTCAGCCCCTCAGCCTGCACCACACCTGTGACCCAGTAACACATGTGCTCTCATTCCCTCCGCTGCTGCCCTCAGAGTCGGCCTTCGCACCCTCCCCTCCTCCATCCCCAGCCGAGCTGTAAATTCTGTGTGTCCCCGGCAGAGCCTGGGACAGTCTGGACACTTATGAGATCACTGATAAATATACAAGTGATTAAAGCAGGAGCAGCCATGAGAAATATTATTCACCAGGATCCTGTTTACACTTCCTTTGTCAAAACAAATCCCTTGCTCCTTGAAGGCAGAAATCTTAAAGTCCTGGGTGTCCAGAAGTAAATGCTTGGCTTTTCATAGGCTGTTGGAATTGAACTTCACAGTACATTCCTATGCTTGGATCTACACGGAGGCAAGTCCTTAAGCCAACAGGACGGGAGTCCAAACAGGGCTGGGCCCATCCTGGAGCAGGCAGGGCCCAGCTGCCTTGCCCCCTGCACGCCCCAGCACCCTGCACAGAGCCTGGCGCACAGTCCTACTTGATGAGCAAATGCATGAACGAGGGGATGGATGACCTGTCTCATCAATCTGCTAGCTGTTGGCTATATTCTAATTTCTCCTTGTGCTGGGTCAGGTTAACACATGGATCTGCCACACAGGGAGGAGCCCCTTCCTAACACTGACACCCTCATTCTTCACGAGCAATCACGTCAGAACAGAAGGGCCTGTTGGAAATAGCAGGGAGGCAGATCCCGCAGAAAACCAGAAGGAAAGCCAGGGTGATGCCCTCATCTCTCAGATGGGGAAACTGAGGCCCAGGTAGGGGAGGGTCTGGTCTTATTCATCACGGCAGGGCTTCCTTAGCCACTCAGCTGCTCTAAAGCCCTGGCTCAGTGTGAACAGGGAGGGGAAGGCCTTTATTAAAATTCAAAGACCCTCACCCTAGGGTCCCGTTGAGGTCTGGCACAGAGACTCCCAGCCAAGCCTTTCACACTTTCCTCGCAGGACCTGGCATTTTGAACACCGTGTAGTGTAGCGGCTTCTGTCAGCCTGGAGGCCAGTGATCGATGTCATACAGGTGTCTCATATAAATCTTCAAGGGCTGTCTCTGCATGGAGCCAAGTAGATGCTTTTAATCATCAAGAGAGGAGAAAAGCAAAATGCCTCATGCATTTTCATTTTTATCGGAGTGGACGAGCACAATCAATTTGTCAGCATGCAGCACCACTTCTTGCCAAATACCACTTACTTTAAACTAAAGCTTTTTCAGCTACACAAATACAGAATAGAAGCGCACAGAACCCAAAACACATGTTTTTCTTTCTTCCCTTCTTTCTTTTTTAAGAGTCTCACATATCTCATAACTGTCTAGACCTCGTAAGCTCTGTCTCAGCCTGGAGCGCTGCTCTCTGTGAACAGTCTTTCCCTTCCCTCTGACAGCCAGGCTCAAAACAGACATTTTGACAGGTAATTAACTGATGCCGAGCCTAACAGGTATCCTCCTCAGTTGCTCAGCACAAGATAGATAACTGGGAAAAAGACCAAAAAGCGACTCAGATGGATGATCAAAGAATACCACGATGGTGAAACCTCTGTTTCTAACTGGTCTAAAAACGTAACCCATAATGGCTGTTTGTTTTCAGTTATTCCTTGCCAAGAACAATGTTCAGATGATTAAAAAATTCCACACTGGAACCTCCAATGCTTACTTATTTTCCCTCCTGAGCACCTGCCCAGGAAGAAGCTCCGCTCAGAAAATGCAACGATTAACAGGGACCAGCGAACTCCCCGCTCCTCACAGTCAGCATGTTGCCTCGGAAAGCCCTCCGAGGACTTCTTAACGGGGTATGGTTCTGAAAGGGCAGCCTGTGACTGCACGTGGTTCTAGATGAGTCAGGGCCAGTTCAACTAGGCGGCTGGAGCACGGGGTGGGAGGCTGAGACCCTTCCTCGCAGATCAGGGCCAGCAGCAGACAAACCCGAATCTACGTGGAGCTGGAACTGAACTGGGAATGGCCACGGCACAGCCCAAGAGACTGCTACCAGGAAAGAAGACGCTCAGAGCAGCCAGTTCCTCCCAGAGGGGGCATGGAATCGAATTTCCATTCTGGAAACACGACTCATAGATGTCTTCAGAGTTGGGGCTAAGCCAGGGAAGCCAACAGGATACCCTGAACCTCTGATTCCAACCAAAGCAGCTGGGGGCTCCACCCTGCAGGGGAATCTTTCTAGACCTGGCAACTTTCTGGCAGTTGGTCACATTTCCAGCCCTCTTATAATTTATCACATCCAGATCTGCTCAACATACTTGGCTAGGATTGGATCTGGTAGGTTAAGTGCTTCTCTACTGCCCTCCCTTTAATTTTTTTAAATTAATTAATTTTTTTTTTGTGGTGGGAGGTAATTAGGTCTATTTATTTATTTATTTTTAGAGGAGGTACCAGGGATTGAACCCAGGACCTCTACCAGTAGAGCTATCCCTTCCCACTACTGCCTCCCCTTTAAGATTGATTTACTGAGCATCTGCTTATTGCCCTGTGCTGTGCTGACCCAGAGGACCAAGTGATCAGCAGAAACACCCACCACCGTAAGCACCCAAGGAGCTTACAGTCCAGGTCTGAGCGTTTTTCCTTGGAACTGACCTAGAACTCCTCAGAGATGAGACGTGGTGGACGGGTAGGGGGCGTGAACTTCGTACACCATCTAGACTCATCCCAGTCACTCAGTGTTTATTCATCATGTTTCCTGATCTCCCACTTTGAGCTGGGCACATGGCCACCCAAAAGAAAGACTAGCTCCCAACCACCTTTGCAGCTAGGTGTAGCTATGTGACCAAGTTTTAGCCAATAGAATGTGAGCAGAAATAATGGGTTCAATTGATCTGAGTTATGCCCTGAAGGGGAAGGGCATGTTCCACTTCCTTCCCCATCCCCTTTCCCAGAGACTAGAATGCAGGCACGTGGGGCACCATCTTGGACCATGTAGTTGAAGGCAATATCCTAAGGACAGAGGAGACTGGGAACTAAATGGCCACATAGACAGAACTTCCACAGCACTGTTCCATGAGAGAACAATAAGCTTCTACCTTGCTTAAACCAGTGTTGATCCGAGTTTTTGTTACAGCAGCTGAACTCACACTCTGCTTAATCCAACTACATATTAGCTGTATGAGCTCTTCTGAAATTCACTTTCTTGGATCCTAAAACAGAGACAATAATAATATGACCTGCCTCATCGGTACGGATCCATCGAGGTGCTTATCGGAGCAGGGCCTGGCATGTGGTAGACCCTCAGCAAGTACTATCTACCCATCATTATGAGGAGCAGCCACTGGATATTTCTGCCCAATTCCTCAAACCCATCCATTTCACTACCCAAGCAGGGGAGAGCGTGAGCACACACAGCCATGAGGGGTCACTTGTGGAATTGATATTCACCCACCTGAACCTCATCTACTAAATCAGGCAGAGTTTCAGATGCTCCTTTGCCATGGAGAGGGAGGCCGAGGTGTTGCTTCAAACACAGCGTAACCACCTGACCTCCCTTGGCAAGGCCTACGGTGCTGTAAGAAGGCTTCAAGGGTCCCATGGTCCTCCAGCAGCCCTTGGATGTAAGCAAATACAGGAATGTCTCCCTGGTAGAATGAAGATACCTAAATCTTAAAAAAGCATGTGTTCAGTTCTAAAACTGGTGACCTGAAATGGAGAACATTTTCCCTCCCTGTCAAACACAATTTAGCTTTCCTTTCCTGAGATACCCCGGGTAATCCACATTTTATCCACTGGATAAAAAACCCAGTCTTTTTATAAGTTACAGTTTGGAAGCTGGAAGTATCTGAAGTCAATAGAACTGTTTTTGCTGTATATTACATAAAATAAACACTCTGGTTCCAGGAACTCAAGGCAGCACACTGAGAACCACATTTGTTTTCCCAAGATGCAGGAGTTGTGCAAACTGCCTCATCCTGGCCACACCAGACTCGAGTGTCTTTGGGGTTCCTGAAGGGTATGGGCAAGGAGCAATCCCCAGGTGGCCACGCCAGCACCTGGGATGGCACTGCCTCACAAGGGCTGGGAAGGTGGGCGATGTGCGTGCACTCAAGGGGTGCAGACATCCAGCTGGTCTCTGACCCCGGGCTCTGGGTAAGTGGTTAAACACAAGATTGTATACAGGGCTACTAAGGTCTTCCTAAGAACTGATGTTTCTTTTTTTAAATATTGACTTCCACCTTGCAGTATCATTGCCTCTGGTGGTCACAGAGCCCAGAGTAAGGACAGCCTGCAGCTGGTGCTCACACTTCTTAAAGGCAAGGGCTGCCTTTCAATTCTGAATCCCCTCGGGCCTCACCCAGTGCTGGGCCACTGGTACGGACACCTATCACCTCTCCTCCGAGGCACTCAACACAGGTGACCTTTAAAATCTACTTCGGTGATTGCTTGGCTTATGTCCTTCCCCACCTTCAGCCTGGAAGCAGAGTGCCAGTCCTGGTCTGTCTTTCTCCTGGCCGTGTTCACCAGTGCCCAGAGCTAGGCCTGGGACAGGGCAGGTCTCAGAAATGGGAGAATGAACAAATGAATGAATGGTGAATGAAGGGGGGCTGGGGCTTGCTGAATAGGGGGATGGTTTTAATCATGACAACGAAGATGAGGCCTCCCCACCCAGGCAGTGAGAGAGCAGCCAAAGCCAGAGTAATAAACGTGTGGACATCTGTGCACGCTTACCTGTCCGGGCACCGGAACACGCGCACACCTGTAATTCAGCACCTCCAAGGAGCCCCGTGATTTAAGCCTCCACCCCCATGCTCTGTGGGATGGAGGGTTCTATCCCCGCTGCTGAACAGAACCACAGCCTAAGGGACTTGCCAAGGTTTCCAGTGGCAGTGGAGACACTGGGGTCTGAGTCCAGGTCTTTTTGGTTCCAAAGCCCCTGGTGCTCCCAGCAAGCACTGGGAAGGAGGCTTCCCAGGAGGCCTCTCTGCTGTCCCAGAGAGACTTGCCCTTGGCAACCTGAGGATGGGACGACAGCAACTTGCTCCTCCCCCAAGAGGAAGCTACCATTTCCCACCAGAGAAGCAACGGGGCTGCAGGCTCAGAAACACGCAAGGGCCTCCCTCAGGGAGGAAGGGAGCCACAGGGCCTGGGAAGAGAGCGTGACCCAGAGCAAAGGGCCCTGGGCCAGGTGCAGAGGAAGGGGACAGAGGATGGGAGCTGGGGCGGGGTGGGGAGCACACACTCCATCTCCTCTTAATCAAAGGGGTTGCAAGAGCTTCAAGCACTTTAACATGGAGCTGCGAGAGGGGTGTCTTCCCTCTCAGACAGGCTGTGTCCTAAACTCTGAGAAGCAACTGACGAACACCTTCCGAGTCCAGAAGGGGCCCAGGTGGGCTAAGCCGAGGGATAGACATAAGAGAAAACAAAGACAACCAAACACGGACAGGCTTCAGGCAGGGCTGGCACTGTGGTCTTTACAGAGAAAATGTCAGAAACAGGAAGTTCCCCTGAAAGAGCAGGCTCCCTCAGCCTCCCCCAGCCTCCCTCAGCCTCCCCAGTCTCCCTCAGCCTCCCTCAGCCTCCCCCAGCCTCCCCAGTCTCCCCCAGCCTCCCCCAGCCTCCTCAGTCTCCTCCAGCCTCCCCAGCCTCCCCAGTCTCCCCCAGCCTCCCTCAGCCTCCCCCAGCCTCCCCAGTCTCCCTCAGACTCCCTCAGCCTCCCCCAGCCTCCCCCAGCCTCCCCAGTCTCTCTCAGCCTCCCTCAGACTCCCCCAGCCTCCCCAGTCTCTCTCAGCCTCCCTCAGCCTCCCCAGTCTCTCTCAGCCTCCCTCAGCCTCCCCAGTCTCTCTCAGCCTCCCTCAGCCTCCCCCAGCCTCCCCAAGTCTCCCCCAGCCTCCCTCAGCCTCCCCAGTCTCTCTCAGCCTCCCTCAGCCTCCCCCAGCCTCCCCGTCTCCCCCAGCCTCCCTCAGCCTCCCTCAGCCTCCCCCAGTCTCTCTCAGCCTCCCTCAGACTCCCCCAGCCTCCCCAGTCTCTCTCAGCCTCCCTCAGCCTCCCCAGTCTCTCTCAGCCTCCCTCAGCCTCCCCAGTCTCTCTCAGCCTCCTCAGCCTCCCCCAGCCTCCCCAGTCTCCCCCAGCCTCCCTCAGCCTCCCCCAGCCTCCCCAGTCTCTCTCAGCCTCCCTCAGACTCCCCCAGCCTCCCCAGTCTCTCTCACCCTCCCTCAGCCTCCCTCAGCCTCCCCAGTCTCTCTCAGCCTCCCTCAGCCTCCCCAGTGTCTCTCAGCCTCCCTCAGCCTCCCCCAGCCTCCCCAGTCTCCCTCAGCCTCCCCAGTCTCCCTCAGCCTCCCCCAGCCTCCCCAGTCTCTCTCAGCCTCCCTCAGCCTCCCCCAGCCTCCCCAGTCTCCCTCAGCCTCCCCAGCCTCCCCAGTCTCTCTCAGCCTCCCTCAGCCTCCCCCAGCCTCCCCAGTCTCTCTCAGCCTCCCTCAGCCTCCCCCAGCCTCCCCAGTCTCTCTCAGCCTCCCTCAGCCTCCCCCAGCCTCCCCAGTCTCTCTCAGCCTCCCTCAGACTCCCCAGGCTCCCTCAGCACACTTTCCAGCCTCCTGGCTGGGTACCTACTACAACCCCACACAGAACCTGTATCTGCTCCGGGCTCCACACAGGAGTTGGTGCATGAACCCAAACCTCTGCCCTGGGAATGTCGCCCTCATTCCAGAAACACAGGCACTGCAGAAATTTAAAGTTTCTAAACCTGGCAGTGAGGATTCCCTTCACCAGCCACATCTGGTGTGTGAGTCTAAGAAAAGGGGGGACACACTGGGTGAGGAAGGCAAGAGAATTTATAGCAGGGGCTCCCGCATGTGATGATGTCCTAACTCAGCTCCTCTTTACAGAAAGATCACACTCTAGCAGCAGGGGCCGCACAGCGGGGCTGGCTGCCACATGCGCAGCCCTCTGCAGATGTCACTGTCTGCTGAAGGAGGATGCCCTGGGTTCTTAGCTCAACTTCTGCCCTCCTTTGTCCATCTCTGCTCACCTGGAATTCCATTCCCTTTCACATGAAAGACCTGGAAATGCTACCTGATGGGCTACATCAAGCTACAGCTGCCTTGCCGGGCCAAGCAAGGACCAGACAGTCCAGTCCCCTCTTGCCACACTCATGGAGAGAAAGTGGCTCCTGGAAAAGAGCCACAGCTCATCTGAATCACTAGGGGGACTACATGTGGGGTTGCCCTGAATTGAGCCAGACTGCCAAATGGGCCAGCTACCCAAGCCCAATGTACATGCACACAAATATACCGCCAGGGACACATACACCTCCTCCAGGAAGCTTTCTTAGATTGCCCCAGTCCTGTCCCTGGGCTCCTGCACAACAACCCCAAGTGATTCCTTTGATGTGCATTAGTAGCCGTTTCCTGGTGTGATCTGGGGGCTTCCAAAGAGTGGAAGGGGCTAAGGGTATGTTACAGATTGAATTGTGCCCACTCACCACCCCCGAATTCATATGCTGGAGCCCTAACCTTCAGTGTGACCTAATTAGGAAATAGGGCCTTTAGGGAGATAATTAAGGTTAAATGCAATCATAAGGGTGTGGCCTTCATCCAAGGACTGGTGTCCTTAGAAGAATATGAAGAGACACCAGAGGTTGCACGTTCTCTCTATGCAGAAAGGAAAGGCCACGTGAGGACACAGGGAGAAGGCAGCTGTCTACAAGCCAGCAAGAGAACCCTCGCCGGAAATGAACCCCGTCAGTACCCTGACCTTGGACTTCTAGCCTCCAGAACTGTGGAAAACTTACACTTCTGTCGTTTAAGCCACTCAGCCTTACTTTGTTACAGCACTCAGCGGTATTTTGTCAGGGCAGCCCGAGCAGACTTATACAGGGGGTATTGTCCAAAGAGCAAGGTCCGAATCTTAGTTCTGCCCATTCCAAGCTCAGTGATCTCTGATGAGTTACTTGGCCTCAGTTTCCTGGTCTGTAAAACAGGGTGCTGCCTCTCTGCCCTGCCTGCCTCACAGGAGAAGATGGCCAGGCGACAGGGGAGGAGGGCCTGGGCTGGGGCGGGAGACGGACATGAGTTCAATCTTGGCCCCACCCCTCACCACCTGCGTGACCCCAGACAAATCACGTGATCACAGCAGCTACTGTTAGCAGGGCAGCTGCTGCAGGCCAGGCACCATTCATGTTTTTCAGCTGAGCAGCGGGGACAAGAATCCTGCTGCTTGTGGGAGTGACAGCCAGAGGCTAACGTGGGCGCAGTGTCTGAGCCAGGGCCAGCCATGCCGCCGGGCAGCCACCCCAGAATGCTGCCTTCTAGCCCTCACCACACCCCTGGCCCAGTGACACTCACTGGTGCTCCAGGAACGGGGACAAGTTGGCTCCATCCTCCTCCTCTGCACGATGGGGAAGTCAGCTGGGGCCTTGGAAAGAAGAGGCCAAGCCATTCCAGGCCATCTGTGGCATCGTCCAAGGCTTACATACTTTCCACGCTGAGGCCTCTCCCCTTAGGGTGTGATGGATGCAGCCACGACTAGAGGACCGGAATCTGCTCAGCAGACAATGCCCACCCCGCTTGGGGCGGGTTGGGGGGGAGCTGCCTCAACACCTCGTCCAAAACCCAGTCCCTGTGGTCCCAAGGTGGCCGAGTTAAGAAGTATGCCCCCCCCCACCCATCACCCTCCTGATGGTATGGTTACTAACCACGGAGAGGGCCTGCTACACAAAGCAGTGCAAGGGTCACCACAGGGCCCTGGGGGCAGCAGCAAGGTGGGAGGTGGGGAGAGAATATGGAAAGAAACGCACGCAGAGCAGTGGATGGTGGCGGCCGGCAGGGGGTGCTGAGTCCACACTGGGCTTGCTATCGTCGAAGGAACATTGGTCAAAATTTCTCTGGCACATGGGGACACAGGTCTCTGGAGCATAGCCAAGCCAACATCAATCCATGCTCTGACACTCTCCCCTAAGGGGCAGGCATCAGGAGGTGCCAGTCAAGGTGTGCACCAGAGTGGACCATTGCCCGTTTGCAGCCATGGTCTTTCCAAACATCTCTCTGACCCCAGCACCAACTGGCAGGCTTCCGCGTGGCGCCGCCGCAGCCTCTGTCTCCCAAGGGATGGATCTGCAGACTGAATGCAGGTCCCCCGGAAGGCACCTCTTTGTTGTGCTGAGATGCCCTCAGGCTGGGCTCCAGGGAATCTGCCCACAGGAAGCAGAAGGCCACAGCCCACCCTGTCTCCCATTTGTTGCTTTATCTTTGGCCCATCAACAACCACCACCTGCATTTATTGTCACAATGGTCAAATCACTATTCCCTACCCAGCCGCCCTCTGTCATTTAAAAGGAAAGAAAAATCACTATGGATCACTTTCTATCCCTTACAATGGTCAAGGCATCTCACATCACTCGGCTCCGCCAGGGCTCCGGGCTTTGTCAGGCCCCCTTCACACCTCATTGGTAATTAAGAATGTTTCCTCCCCTGCTGGCCTCACCCACACACTGTTCCTCATGGGATGCTTTGTTGCTCGTTTTTTTATGTTTGATAAATTTCTCTATTCTTGGCTCTTCTCTCTTGATAGTCCTGGAAATAAGCCTGGGGTCAAAGAAGAAAGAAGGAGCTCAAAGAGTCCAAAGGCTGTCTGGGGTTGGATAGAGGCAATGCTGGAAGCAGGAATCCAGGCCTGGATAAGGGGCTGATCTGCAGGGCACAAGGAAGGTAGGCAAACAGGACTCAAGCTAGCCAAACCTCAGAAATCAGACAGGGCCCCAGAAATCAAGAAGGCATGAGCCATGGACATGGTCTGAAATCCAGGGCTCAGAGCCTCAAACCTGGGGACTGACAGCAGTGGAAGGAAGAGGGCAGCAACCAGTGGAAGAGCTGGGGGTGGGCACCGGCGTAGGCGGGATCCGAAGCTCTGCCTCCTGCCCTAATTTGGTTCCTGGAGGGCAGAAATCATCCTTCTC
This sequence comes from Camelus ferus, assembly GCF_009834535.1. Lineage (NCBI taxonomy): Eukaryota > Metazoa > Chordata > Mammalia > Artiodactyla > Camelidae > Camelus > Camelus ferus. Next base: position 11,094,354 of record NC_045706.1, read on the forward strand.
AGGGCCATTCTGGACCAGATATTGTCTAATTTGACAATGTTCCCTGGAGAACTTTTCTAAGAAACAAAAAATTCTGGGCCCAGAGACCCTGATTCTGTAAAGCCTTATAACTATTTCTTAAAAGCTCCAAGGTGATTCTGAGGTTAGTCTCTGTTCTAGGCTCCCTGATGACCGCTGATTGTCCATCTAATGGAGGAATAGAGTATGTAGGCAAAGGAATTGTCATTATGCCCTTTCTGAGTTGCCCTCTGCATCCTGAGAATTTCTGTTTTGTCTAAGACTATTATCATGTCATACCTTGCCTGATAGAATTTGCTCTTTTCTGTGTCCGGTTTAGTCTAAATAAATACAGCATTTACTCTTAGAGCTGGGATGGGATGTCCCCATTGTTCAGTAGGTGTCGCTGTAACACAGGATGAGCATGTCCCAGTTTTGAAATTCTTCCAGATCAAGGTTCTCAGGCCTCCAGAATATATTAGTACCTTACTTTATCAGTTCTCTAGATTTAAAAGTTTCTATCTTGAGTTATCTTAGAATGCAGGAAAACTATATAGCACCAATTGTTTTCAGGGCTGAGGAGATGCATTTCTCAAGGACTGTCTTTTAAGTCTCACTGTTTCTCTCAGCCTTTTTCTCCCCCTCTACTACAGTGGCTCTCAAACATAATAGACTCAGAACATTGTTACACCTCTAAAAATGACTGAGGACCCCAAACAGCTTTTGTTTATGTGGGGTATATCCATTAGTAGTTTCCACATTAGAAAATAAAACTGAGAAAAGTTTAAAACACAAGAATATACAAGCAGGGTAGGGAGGGTATAGCTCAAGTGGTAGAGCACTTAGCTTAGCATACGTAGGGTCCTGGATTCAATCCCCAGGACCTCCTTTAAAAAATAAATAAATAAATCTAATCCCCTCCCCACCCCCCCAAAAAACCTACAAAAAATATAAATTTTTTTTTAAAAAATATGCAAGCATACATTTCATTAACAGTCAGAGTCATGATAGGCTCTAGAAAATTCTACTGTACATTCCTGAGAGAATAAGAGTGAAAGGGAAACCAGTATTATCATGGATTATGCATCATTATGAAAACAGGTTTGACCCTGCTGAAAGGGTCTCATGGACTCCTAAAGGTCCCAGTCCACGTTTACAAACTGCTGCTTTACTGGTTTGGAAGTTGTACTGTCTGTTCTGAACAAATCTGAAGTTAATGAACAGCTAACTTTCCTTCTGAAAAAGATATGAGAGGCTTTGAAGGCCTCAGTTCTGATTATCCCCTCCTCGCTTACATGCTCTGGTTGTCCAGGATTTCAGTTCTACTTTTTTTCTTTAATCTCTCAATTGACATATTATTTAATTCAACCAACATTTGTTTGGCAAATAATATGTAAATATAGCCAAATATTTGCCAGAATTTTTGCACATAACTCCATCTTGCACCTCAGACCTTCTATCTGGTATATTCTTTTGCCTGAAGTACATTTTTCAGAGTGTCCTATTATGACGTAAATTTGTAGGAAATTATCCAAGCCTTGTTCTTCTGTCTCTGTCTTTTATCTCTATTTTTTGCTCTTATTCTTGAAAGAAACTTTCACTGCATATAGAATTAGAGGCTAACAGTTACTTTCCCTCAGCACATCGAAGATACTGTACCATTTTCTGGCTTCCATGACTGTTGTTGAGAAGTCATTGGGCAAACTCATCACAGTTCCTAGATGGGAGATCTTGCTCTTCTCTCGGCTGCTTTTAAAATCATCGCCTTGTCGTAGGTGAACCACAGGGTTACACGGATGTGTCGCAGAGGACATATTTCTATTTACCGTGCTTTATGTCTCCTGCTTGGGGTTCACTGAACTTCCTAGATCTGAGGTTTCGTATCTGTCAAAGACTGTGTAAAAGCCTTGGTCATTATCTCTTAAAATACCACCTCTTTCCCATTTCCAGTATTATCCCCCTTAGGAAACCCAGCTGGCAGGTACTAGATCTCCACACCATCCTACGTACCTCTTAACCTCTCGTTTATTATTTCCGTCTCTGCATGTCTCTGGGCTGCATTCTAGTTTATTTATTTGAATATCTCTTTAAGTTTTCTAATCTTTTTTATCCACTAAGTCTAATCTGCTGTTTAACATGTCCCTTGAGTTTTAACTTTCATTTATTAAATTTTCACTTTTAAAAGCTGTCTTTCTTTTTGTTTGGCCTTTGTTTTATAGCCTCTTCTTCCTCGCCCACATTTTCAAATCTCTCTTATACTTACTGAAATATGCATTCATCCCATATGCTCTTCAGGCAATGTGACAGATGCCCCTCCCACAAACAGGTGGGGTCTATGTTCCTTCCTTTTAAATCCACATATGGGTTTGTTATTACCACAACCAATAGGACGTGGTGAAGCTGATGCTTTGTGACTTCAGGCGCTAGGTCACAAAGGGATGTGGCTTCTGCTCAGCTCTCCATCTCTGGGACGCTCACCCTTGGAATCAGCCTTGGAATCATGCTGTGAGGAAGCCCAGGCCACATGGCGAAGCCACATGGAGGGAACTGAGAATGCTTCAACAGCCAGCATGAACTGCCAGATGTGTGAGTAGGTTAGTCATCTGAACTCCAAGTCTTGCACTGAGGCCTCGAACAATCTGGAGCATCCCTGCTTTACCCTCTTTAAATCCCGGACCCACAGGATCTATAAGCAGAGTAAATAGTTGTTCTGTGTCACTACATCACTCAGCTGTGGTAAGTGGAACATTCCCCAGTGTATTTCCTGGTTTAGATCTGGCACACAGTGGGTGCTTAAATATTTGTTAGGTTTATAACCCACTATCTAAAATCTTCTTCTTCTAGAATCTACAGCCTACTCTTCAGAGAAGTCCCACGCCCCTCATTGGATATCTTTTGATCCCTGATTGGAACAAAGGCTCACTCTCCTGCTTGTCAGCTCCTGCCCTACCCAGTTCCTCAGAAAGCTAAGGGGTGTGGATCCCTGGCTCCACCCTCAAAGCAAAAAAGGCACTTATCCTCCCAAATAAATATTTCTATTGCCCTTGGCTAAGTGGCTGCCATTTTGTTTTCCTCATCAACCAGGTACTTCCAGGACAAAAGCAAAGTGGGGAGAAAAAGACCTTTACAAACAGCACCTGCATCAACCAATCTAAAAATAAAAGCAGTAGAACTGGTTTCTGGAGTGAGAGATGCCCCTGCTAAAAACGCTTAGATGTATAATGACATTAGCAGGTAACTAGTCTAGGACCTGCAGGGCCCCAACCTCCACTGACTTGACATCTCTGAGGAGCTGCCTGCTTTCCGAAGTGCGTCAATTCCTCCTGCAACTCAACCCCACCCAGCCTTTATTTCGGGAAGCCAGGGCTGGACCTACTAAATCCAAGGAAAAGGGCTGGCTGAACCTAGGGAAAGCCTGGATTTAGAGCTTTCATTAAAAAGTAATATGGACTTTCTATTTCGAGAACAGAATGTCTAACAGTGTTGCCAAGGAGAAGCTCTCCAGGACTTGCTTAAACGGTAAATACAAAACTGTTGTAATTAGCATATTAATAGCGGTTTGATTTCTAACGCCCTGTGAAAGCATCTCTCCAGCCTCTTTACAATACTATTTGCTTGGCGGTAATTACAGAGCAAAGATGGAGCACCGGAGTGCAGAAGCTTGCTCTCCCCAGTTCTACCTCGCACCAGCTGCCGCAGTCTCCTGATCACGAAAATGGAAGCATGAGGGCTCATCTCACCTCTTGCGCTCAGGTTAGCGCTAACATTCTTGCTACTGTCCAACAAATAGCGACAACTTCCCCAAAAGTAAAAGGGAAGAATTTTGGACCTAAAAGAACCCAAATACCAGAAGAGGGGATTTCACCCGAACAAGGACTGACCTTCAGTGAATGAGTCCCCAGAGCAACTTCTGCAACTCAGAATAGCATCACTAATACTGAAGAACTCTCCAAATGTGACGTTCCCGGCAACCAGCCAGCGTGCACCCCCACGAGCTGAGAAGAGTAAAGCAAACTCACACCCCCAAGACCCGGAGGCAGGGGAAGAAGGAGGATGGGGACCAGGCAGTGTGCCATTTTCCCGTGAGCTGTACAGAATCCTACACTCACCTTGGGGCTTGTGCACATCACACGGGGCTCTAAATGACAGCCCAGGGTTTGGTTCTGGGCTGCAGTGAAAAGCTGGCTCTGCGGCTCCTGCTTTGCACTGAAGGGTGGAAGGCTGGGAAGCCATTTTGTTTTGCACTCAAGAGTACCTCTTGTCTTTTCAGAGAGGCTGATGGGATGGCGAGCAGGGGCTGCCTGGGGCAGCCTAATTGCTGCAACTCTACACTCCAATTAAACACCAAATAAATGTGCTGAACAATCCAAAACAGACTAAGCTTACTGGGGCCACTTCAGAAGCAGGTCCCAGTTCCGAGGAGGCTTTTTGAGGAAAAAGGTAACTGCTGCCCCCTCCACAGCCTCAACCAGAAGCAGCTCACTCCACTGGAAGCACCTTGAGGACAGGACTATTGTTCCTCCGTGCAGACATGTCTAGCACACAGTAGGCAGCCTCTCCTATAACCAGGGCTGGTCAATGAGATCAGGATAAGTAGGTTAGGCTCAGATTCCAGAAAAGTTCTTTAAAGGTGATGACTCATTGAGAGGAATGTACATTTACCCTTTTCCTTCCTTTCTTTTTCCTTCCACTTAGGACAAGAATGTAATGGCTGGAGCTGCATCAGCCATCTTGGACCATGAGCTATCTGGTTGAGCAGAGAGAAGGACCCTGGGTCCCTGATGGCACAGAAGAGCCAAACCATAGCCTAACCTTGAGACTTCATTTATACATGGAAAATATATGTTGTTCAAACCATCCAGCCAATAATCACGGGTAACTGCTCCATGGGATACTCTGCCTTACCACCCGAACCTCCCTTGTAAATCCTACCCCTCGGTCAAGGCCTCCTCCTCTAGGAAACTTTCTTGGATTATCCCCTAGGAAGGAAATAGCCACTTCTTTATTTGACCAACTGCAGTACTTTGTCATATAGCATAGTGGCTAAGAGTTCACGATCAGGAATCAGACAGACCAGGGTTCAAATTCAAGGTCTTACACTTACTAGTCATGTGACTGTGGGCAAATCATTTCCCCTTCTTTGAGCCTCTGTTTCATCAGCTGTCAGTTGGGATGGTAACACTGCCATCTCCTAGAGCTTCCTGATGTTTGGACGATAATACAAGTAGGGCCCCTGGCATTCCATCAGCAAGCATCAAACCTTCATGCACTTCACTTTTCCGGACATCAGCCCTTCACGAGCCACTGTCATGATATTTTTTTTTTTTACAATAATCTGTACCATAATCTACTGACTGTAATAGTTACCACTACTACAATATTTACTTTATAGTTTTCTTTAACTTGGGTTTTAATTGATGCTACCTCCTACCTTTTTTCAACCCTTTTTTTACCTAAGCAATAACATCTGGAAAATTACTGCTATAGTTACTGGGTTTTTTTTAAATGACATATGTTAGAATAAATGCATAAACACAGTTCATCTGTGTGTCATCTGAAATCATCTCACTAAGAGATTTGTCCTGTTGCCCTTCCTAACGTGGTTCTGAACTACTGAGGAATGGAATGCACCTGCATCTTGTAGTCCCTACCAACGAGGCGGCCTTGGGGATGGGGCCCAGGTGGCACTTATGTTTGATCAGCCCAGAATCTGGGACATAGAAGGAGCCCATTGAATATTTGCTTGATGAGCAGGCGAACATTCTCTCACAGCCATATCAGAGACCTGGACACAGAGCACAGCCAAATTCCATTCCAGCACATTCCAAGGGCCGGCCAAATTCTTCTGCTATGCTGGGTGCATGTTCTATCAAAAATTACACAAAAGGAGCGGGCTGTCAGCAGAGTCTGCAATTGTTTCCACAAACATTTCCATGAACCTTAAACAGCTTTGGCTGTAATGGGACTCGATCCATTGCATGGCGCTCTGGCCAGACCCATCCTGGCCGGTGAAACGTGGCAGGGACTCTACGGGAAGGGTGTTCTTCCCTGAGACAGACAAAGAAAACCTTCTGAAGGAGTTCTGTGCCACCTTGACAGTTAAAAACATTCTTGCAAAATATTTCCATGGGGGAGTTCGGTCCTTACGCAAAGCAAGAGGTGGTGACATCCTGAAAACACTGGATCCCAAATAAAATGTGAGCCGTGACAAGGACACAGCAGGACCCAGCTTCTGTGTCAGAGACACTTTTTGAACGATGGAAATGTTTTGATGGAAAATAGTACACTTGGCCTGTTAAGAAGTAACCAAGAAAAATTTTTTTTGGCATACAGTCAATGTTTTAGTTGGCAAATGTATGCCAGCTCAGACTGGAAGGTAACACTTCTCCCACCACCTCACCCTCCTGTGGCCAAATGGCATATTGAACAAACGAGACAGGTGTAGGAGGCGGGCTGCTTGGGACCAGAGAGCCAAGGCCCTAGATGTGCCAAAGGCGCTGGAGCTGGCGGGTCCCCATCAAAGAGGCAGCTGCTGCTGGACGGGAAGCTTACCTGGCAGCAATGGGCTTGACCCTCCAGCCCCCTCCACATGGTGTCCCACCCCATCCTGGGGCAGGCTCTGTGGCAGAACCGTGATGAAGCCCCAGAAGCAGCAGTGAGCAGCCACGGGCCAGGTCTCCCTGGGCCACGTAGCAACTTCTAGGAGCCTGGCCTGTAAAAGGAGAATGACAATAGCACTTGCCCGCAGGATTGCTGGGGGATGACATGAGCTCAGAGCGCGTGAAAAGCGCTTTGCAAGCTGCTTGGCGGCCCACAGCCTCCATGGGAGTGAGGACAGGAGCAACACCAACGGCCCGTGGCCTGAGTAACCCCAACGGTGGCAGTTTTGAGGATCGTAGGCATCCCTGGAACTCGGAGGGGCAGGAGGTGGTGGCAGCCGAATTGGTGCTGGACAGGAGAGCTGGCTTCCACCATTCAAGCCTAACTGGGGAAAGAACTTGGCTGCTGGCCAACGATCCCGGAAAGGCTGTCAGCAGGGCTTCAGAGAGACAGACCCACTGCCTACTCTCGATGACCATCTCAGGTCTTGGCGAGGAATTATTCCACACCAGCACGTGCCAGGCCTGAGTGCGGGGGCCTCCCGTTTGTGTCTTGGTTGATGCTTGTGGAGATCCTGGGAGGCATTCTGTACTTAACCCACTGGTCTGGGTGAGAGACTTGCACAAAGCCATCCAGTGAGTAAACAGAAGAGCAAAGAACTAACCCCTGTCTGGCTTTGAAGACACTGCTTTCCTTCCAGAACCAATCAGGAAATATAGTCTGACGTAGCATCACCTCGGCTCACCTTCCAAAAGCACGTGCTGCCTTGAGCTGCTGCATCCCTTCTGTCTGCATCTTTGTAACACCGGAGCCCAGTAAAGACCTGGATTGGCCCGCTGCTAGTCCAGCCCCATCAGCTCCCTCCCTGCCTCCTTCCAGCACAGACACCATCACCCTCCATCCTCCCCTCTCCCCTCCCTCTGGTCCCAAGCCATCAGCTCTTCTCTGAACACGGCAAATGGACCATTTTTAACCTCTCCACCTAGAGCTCATTCTCCCCAGTTCTCCCTTACAATGGCCGGGGTACGGAGAGGAAGGAGGGCACAAGATGATGGTAGATTACTCAACTCTCATCTCTTGCCAACATCTCAAAATATGTCTCCCACTGGTGGTCAGGACCTCAAGAGTAGCCCTCCTGCAAGTGGTTGAGGGAGTAAGCAGAGCAGTCTGCCATCTGCCCCCCACCCTAGCACTCCTATTTATAACCTCTCGATTGAGCTATCTCCTTTTTTGGACAATGTCACTGTCTTGGCTCACTGCAGCTGCCCCATCATCGTACCTCTTCACCAGGGACAGAGGAGTAAAGCAAAGCAACACACGTAGTTGGCCTGCCGCCGTTGCTATTACTCGGATGTCTAATTCTCCTCCGGGGCACTTTCTGATGGCCTGTCTAGCCAGGCTCTCAGTCAGTTTCTCCGAAATAGGAAGCTGGCCAGCTGCGCCCAGCCGGGCAAGCTCTAGACCCCTCCAGACTGGTTGTTCCACTGCCAATCCCGCGGAGGTGCATGGCATCTTCCTGCCTGAGTGGCCCCATCTTCAAGAGCCCCAGGGCAGGCAGTGGCCTGGCACTGCCCAGCGCCTCGGCCTGTCAAAATACATTCTGCTCATATGTTCCTGGAAGTCAGCAGGGCAGGTGCGAATCGACCCTCTGTCCAGAGGAGGAACAGAGCTCAGACGCACCTGCTCCCCAGGTGGACAGGGGACCTTTCTCCTTTTCATTTTGAATGGACCGAGGTGTTTATTGCTTGCTTACTCCCAGAAAGGATCCACAGCACTTTCCAATAAAAGCACATGCTCAATTGTTCAATGAAAGACGAAGAACAGGAAATCATCGGCAAAGAGGGAGGGGAAAATAAAACAAGCTCCCTCCAGGCCCTCTGACAAAGGAGAGCTATGCTTTTGACACAGAACTTGGCTATGGGCTTCCCAGCAGTTTGAACAAAGAGGGACGCAGGTGAGTGTGTAGCGGCAGAGCAGAAACTAAAACCAGGTCTCAGGACTCCTTGTTAATCAGACACACAAGCACTACCGGGTGCAGGCACTGATCCATGCTGCGGGCACAGGGAACCAAGACACAGCCCCTGTCCGGGGCGGCAGGCAGACAGGGCTGGGTGCATGAGAGAAGAGCTCACCCGTGGGGTATCTCTCTGGCTCCTTTATGAAGAAGGGAAGAGTGGACACTGGAACAGAATGGGACAGGGATGGTGCCACCCGGCATTGCCTAACTATACCCATGGTTACAGGTGAGCCTGCCCTCTCTGCTTACCAAGCTGTCCCTGTCCTAGGGGAGGCTCAGGATCCTAGGAGAAAGCCTTTCCCTAATCTGGAGGCTGCTCTTGGGCGTGGCAGCCACCCTACCTGCCCGGCAAGTGGTGACTCAGCTCTAAGGCAAGATGCGAGGAAGCCAGGAACCAAAAACGGGTCCTGTGTTGCCACAGGCCCAGAACTACTCCTCCTTGGCTCCTACCTAACCCACCACACACAAGAGACCACTGCTGGGGACTTCTAAGCTCCTCAACTAAGGCACCTCCTGGGCCCACGGTGCCTGGCCACCAAGCCAGCAGACCAAGATCCCTTCTCGTTTCCTGCCATCCTTAGCCTCCAGCCTACCCTGCCTGTCCCCCTGGTGGGGCCTCGGTTTCCCCACTTGCAGAGTGAGGGCTGGGTGGGGCTCACACGGTACTGATGCCTCCCAGCTCTGACCTTCCATGGGTATCTTGTGAGTGCAAAAACTGGACTAGAACTCTGACCTCCAGCTCCTGGCGCTGGCATCACACCTGGTCATCATTCAAAGCCTCACTGACCAAATAAAGGAGCCCCAGGATGGGCCGGTGAGTTTGGTGGCCTCTGGGAGGGACTGAGCTTTCCACCCTGCTGCAAATCAAGGTGGTGTAGATCAGAGATGCTCCTGGAGAGACTCTCCACCCTCCAAAGAGGGACTGACAACCAAGGAGTCCCCCTCAGCAGGGGGCAGAAGCAGTGGCACCTCATCCACCCCACCCCACCGCTCGTTCCTCCTTGGATCCCCACAGTTAAGTTTTCACACTCTGCAGCCAATGGCCCTGAGCAGGACCCTTGTCTCTGAGCCTCAGCGATGTCACCCATAAGATGGGGGTGAAGGGGACGCACCCAGCGCAGTAAGAACAAGGTGGGTGTCTATCCCCATTTGACAGGTGAGAAAACTGAGGCTTGGAGAGGGGCTCTCTGGGAACTCTCTGAACTTTGTGCTCAATTTTCCCACAAGATTGAAACTGCTCTAAAAAATAAAGTCCGTTCCTTGAAAACAAAACAAAGACTGAGAACTGGAGAGGTGGATGACTGGCTCAAGGCACAGAGCTGGTGAGTGGGAATCGAGCAGAATTTAGAACGTCTAGCTCCTGGCCCAGAACACTCTCCACTGCCTTCCCTTGCTGGTGCTGTCTCCAGGTCAGAGTCACGTCACCTGAGATCTGTGGAGGGAGGAGGGACACACGACAGCCAGCAGCCTGCCTCCAGGGCACACAGTCTGGTGATGGACACACACACACTCGGGCACACGTGCCCAAGTGCCAGGCTGAGGACAATTCCCCCAACAGGAGGGACCCCCTGCAGACTCTTCTGGAAAGCTGGAGGGCAGCAGATAGCACAAGCCTGGTCTCCCTTCACATGAGCCAGGTGCCAGCTGTACCTCAGCCCTCAGGACTGAGCTGCCAACCAAAATGAAAAGGTTCCTGGTCACCATAACCGCACCTTGTGGCTCAGGTTGGGGAACGCGTCCAGCAGACAGCACATCAGTCCAGTCTCCACGAGACTGCCTCCCTTCCATTCCCGGGAGAAAGATTCTAGCCAGTGCCCCCTGCTCAACCCTGAGAGGAGGCCCGGCCAGCGCTGTCCTCAAAGGAGACTGTTCTCGGGAGGGAAAAACAAGAAAGGCCGATGCATTCAGTTGAGCTTTCTGGTCAACTGGTTTCTCCAGTGCCTCAGCCAGGGCTTGGGGGTCAGGGGAGCAGGGAGGACCCCCAGTCCCTGTGAGGTTTCCCAGCAGGGCCCAGGAGCCAGCCAGCCCTCTCTGACGGCAGGCTGATGGTCAGCCAGGCAGCCTGTCAGTGGGTGGAGATGCCCCAGCCTTGTGGCTCCAGCCTGCACGTCCCAGAGAGACCTTAGGCCATTCCCAGGACAGAGGAGCTGGCACTGCCAGGACCCACAGACAGGCCTGAGGCTTGTCTGCAGTGTCCACAGGGGGGGAGCCAGCGCCAGGAGGACCGTGCTCATCCTCCGTAAACCTGGCCTCATGAGTCTCTTTCCTTCCTGTCCCAGGAAATGATAAATCTGACCCAGGAAATAACTGAAGCTAGTGCCAAAACCTTACAGACCACGGAGGGGTGAAAACGGGGCGGCCAGGTTGGTGGGTAACAACCCCAGGTCCAGGGAGGAACTGCCCGCAGCTGCACAGCATCTCCAGAGGACCTCTCCTTGGGTCCCTGGGCAACCACGCCCTCTCGCCATTCTCTCCTCCCTTGTTGATCCCCTTGCTAGCTCGCTGGTTTTGTGGACACCTTCTCAGCTCCCACAGGGACCCAGGCCCTGGAGAAGCGGCCAGACTTGCGAAGGCGCCGAAGGCATCATGCATCATCTAGGAAAACAGTCAGACACCCGAAGCCTAGTTCTGATCCTCCACGGTGGAGGGGGAGGGTGGTTATTTTGGGCAGGGGTCCGCTGACATTGCAGGAAGCACCTGGCCAGGCAGAGAGGAGGACAGAGGATGTGGCCTGAGTAAAGGCCTAGAAACAGGAAAAAAACCCTGTTTACCGAGTTCCCCTGGGTGCTCAGCACCGGGCGGACTTCCAAATGTGCAGCCACATTAAATCCCCTGGCAACCCTCAAAAGTGTATGGTGTGGTCGCCACGTCTGTGGGTGAAGACCACCTCTCAGACAGGACTTGAGTCTAGCTCTGCCCCTTTCTGGTGTGTGATCTTGGGCAAGGGACTTCACTGCCACAAACCCCAGTTTCCTCATTCATCAAATGAGCTTGAAAATAATGCCTCCCTCATAGGGTTATGGGGTGTATGTAAAGCGGTAATGCAAAGTGTCAGGCACAGGACCTGGCACATAACAACCACCTGGTCAGTGAGACCTATCAGTATCATTATGATTTTTGTTCTGTCTCTGCAGCTCAGAGAGGTTAAGCAAATTGCTCAAAGACACACAGATCCTCAATAGAAGAGCAGGAATTTGACTTAAAAGGCCAAGTTGTTAACCATCAACCTGGTAGAGGTTTATCCAAGGGTATGAGAAGTCTGAAGGCTTCCAGGGATGGGGAGTTATGGTGAGAGGACCACGCTGGGTGGCTTCATATAGCAAATCAGAGACCAATTTTGGAGGCGCAGAAGACAGGCCAGAGGTAAGAGCCTCTGGGCTGTGTGGTTTGGACTTTGTCCCACAAGCAGCAGAAAACCCATTCACATCTGCTGGAAGTCTCAATTTTGATGTCTTCAGAAAAGTCACGAAGCTTCTGAGTGCTAAGAACAGCAAACAAGAAGGTCAGATTGGATGGGCAGGAAAAAGAAATGAGCCAGAAATAGAGGTCCACTGAAAAGGTGACTCACACTGGTCCAAGCAGGGTGATGCATGTCAAGGCAATGAGATGGAGAAGGGGGGCAGATCCAACCACCTGCGGACAGGAACTGGGAAGTTTCTCCCTGGCGAGGCTGGTAAAGCCCTTGCAGGAAACAGGAACCCGAGAGGCTGGGGGAAGGTTGGGAAGTTAACACAGCAGCAAGCAAGCCCAGCTGAGAACTATCCCTTTCATGTTAAAGCCAGCCAAGGACAGAAGGTGGCAAAAGACCCAAAAGAATGAGTCTCATGGCTGGCTGGAGGAGGTCAGGGGACTGTCGGAGTGGAGAGCTTCCTCTGCTTTCCACATCCACATTCTGACCCCCAGGCAGCTCTGGTCTGCGAACCCCACCTGGGACGTGCCTGAGGTCATGTCCCAGCCGGACCCTAGGCACATCACCGGCAAAGAGACGCCTACTGTGACATTCATGGCCATCTGCTGCCTTCTAAAAGGCCCTGCAGGTGATGAGGGAGGGAGGACAGACAGCAGGGGAGCGAGAAATCACCCCTGAAAAGAGGAGGGAGAGACAGGTGGGCAGCGGGAACAGCTGTTGGCTTGGAGACCTCACAGGTGATGTGACAGGCATCCCGTGACGCAGCGTCACAAAGAGAAACCAGCTCCCAGCCTGACACGGCAGGTGAGAGAAATTCGAGCCACTCCTGCCTCCTGTGGCGTTACCTGAGCCAGGGCATACCATCATCAGAAGTGGAGGCCATTTCTGACACATTCCAGGTCCTGGGCTGGGTACTTGAGAAACATTGTCTCATTTCTCCCTGGCACACAGTAGGTAAAGGATAAATATCTGGATGAATGAATCTCATATCGCCCAGAAAGCCCCGCCTGCTCCATCCACAGCCTCTCTTTGCTCCCCGCTCTCACCCTGAGAACGGCTGCAGGGCCTATCAGAGATGAACATTCAATGGCTCCTTACTTTCTGCAGGACAAAGACCTAACCTTTCAGGCTGGAGGCCTGGATGGTGTCTCTGGCCTGACTCAGCCTCTCTTAGACATTCTCCCTCATGATTTCTCTGCACAAACTCACCAAAGCAATGTCCCATGTTGTCCTACCTCCATGGGGAAACCACGTCCAACATGGTGGAAACCACAGCTGGTACGGCCTTGACTCAGGCCCAGTTTTGAAGCCAGGCTCTGCTTCTGTTCCAGAGCTCTGTAACTGAGCAATTTACTAATCTTTCTGAATCTCTGCATCTGCATCCATAAAGTAGAGGTGGGGAAAACGGCACCGGGACCACTGGGTTTTGTCATGCTTCGATGAGCGCGTATCTGTAAGGTAAGCAGCCTGGCCTGGTGCCTGGCCACGGTAAGTGCCCAGGAAATGCTTGCTGATTGGATATTGCTGATGATGCCAAACCTGTTGACCCCAAAAGTCTTCCTTTTCTTCTACCAACTCGGCTGGAAACTTCCCGTCCCACATAGATGTCTCTGCCCACCCCCCACCACCTCTGGGCACTTGGTACTGTGGGCATTGGACAGCTGTCCGCATTCACATGGCTGTTACCCAGCATCGTGTGTGTGCTTTCTGTCCCGACTCCCCAACTAGGGACAGATCCTTAAGGGACAGAGCGGACCTCACATCCCCCTGGGGACCCTCTGCTGAGCCTTGCCCAGAATGAAAGCTGGACACAGATTCATGGGTGGGATTGGCTATCACTCCATGTGTCTGAGTTGGTTGGGGCCCCTCCTGCCTGGAGGCAGAGGGATGGACGAGATGGCCTTTAAGGAGGGGCGTATTGGTGGGTAGCCATCCAGAAACTCTAAGTCTGCTGAGAGCTAGTAAACAGACATTCGAGGGCTAGGGAGAAAGGTTACAGGAAGGAAATGCATGGCCCAGCCCACGCTGCCAAGAGTCACTCCGGAAAACGGCTCCCCGGATCCCTGGCACAGAGTAAGGACTTAACAGATGAATGAACGAATGAACGAACAGATAAACTTAAAACCAGCAGGACCTGGCAACCACTGCCCAGGGAACCAAGAAACAAAGCTCTGAACGGAATGGGCCTGTTGACAACAATGATAATGAAGAGGAAGGTGACGAGGGAGCTGCCCATGAGCAACACACTGTGAGCCAGGCCCTGGACCGAGCCCTCCCCATGCATGTCTCCGTTTAATCCTTGCAACACTCCTATTCCCACTTTGCAGATAGACTGAGGATTAGGGAAGTTAAATCACTTGCCCCAAGCCACAGTCAGTAAGGAACTGAGAGTGGCTCAAACCCAGGTCCCTCAGATGCCAGAGCTCATGCTCTTCACTGTTGTCTCCACCCTAAATTGACAGAGCTGGTGAGCCCCTCAACAGCTTCGTTCCAGCTGACCTGCCTGAGGAACAAGCACAGTGCCTACAGCTGCTGGGCACTCCCAGGGTTGCTGACACCCAAGCCTGATGATGGAGTATTTTGGCAAAGCCATTCTCAGCACCTTGCTCTGCCCCAGGCTGGGCTCAGCCAAAGGTCTGGGGCAGCATTGCCTCCGTACCTATCTCTACCCACCAGTCATGCTCTGGCAGCCAGAGGGGCGTGGTATGACCGCCGTGCTGGCAGCACACACGCCTCTCTCGGACTCTCCCACGCTGCCCCTTGAGTCAGTAGAGGGCCCATAAGGGAGAGAAAAGTGAGGTCACCGCCCTTGGGGGGTACAATTGGACATCTCTGTCCTAAACCATTTCTGATCACAGCAGCTACTTAAGAACTAACAAGGTGAATGCTGTTCTCTATCCACATTTCCAGGGATTTTTAAAAGAACTCACAGAGAAAAATTAGACCTATCAAAAATCAATCCAGCATTTGGGAAGATTAAGGCAAAACTATCCAAGCAGGGAGGAGGTTATAGCTCAGTGGTAGAGTGCATGCTTTGCAAGCACAAGGTCCTGGGTTCAATCCCTACTACCTCCATTGACCAAAAAATAAAAATAAAAAAATTTTAAAAATAAAATCAAGATTCTCAAAGGGCCTGGTGTGGTGGCAGGCAGATCCAGGCTCTATCCTGTGGTTAAGCGGAGGAAGAGACAAGTCACCAGACCGCCACAAGAGTGAGGACCAAACCCAGACTTGGTGGGGTCACCAGGGAAAGCTTCCTGGAGGAAGTGACCTGCAAGGTAGAAGACTGAAGATGAGTCGATTACCAGGCAGAGTTAGGGAAGTGTGGCAGGCAAAGGCTTGGAGAAGGGGGGAAACAAAAATGAAAGGCTGAGTCTGGGATGAGTAAGTGGGAGTGAAACTGGAGCAGTAAGGAAGGGCAGGTAAGGCGGGGTCTGGTCGGCTTTGATAAGACCTTCTGGCTCCATCCTGACCACAGTGGAAAGCTATTGAAGCAGGGTGGGTCACATGGTCAGAAGAATGTTTTAGAAAGAGCCTCTTGGCAGCTACGTAGTGCTTGGTAGGAAACAAGTGAGCCTGCAGGGAGTCAGGAGCAATACCAGAGTTCAGGCAGGTGAAGGTAGCAGCCAGGATAAGAAGAACGGTGGGGATGGGGAGAGAGGGGCTGCCCCCAAGAAATATTATGGAGGCAGAGTTACCTGGAACTGGAGAGGGACTGGCTGTGTGCACTGGACAGGGGCGGGGGTGACAGGGCAGAGGGAAAGGGAGGCTCCCAGGTCTCTGGGCAGCCAGGTGGGGAATGGTGACTGTCCCCAAGATCAGACACACAGCGAGGTTTAGAAGAAAAGGTCACATGACCACGTTGAAAATGGCCAGCAACAATTTGTACAGCTCACTGTAAAGCATTTTCTACTAGTAACTCCACTGGCCACTTGGATTACTGGATTCCCATTTTAAAGATGGGCAAGTTGAGGTTAAGTGATTTTTCCCAAGGCCACAGATCCAAGGAGTAGCATAGCAACCTGGGTCTTCAGCCTCTCAGTCTAGTGGGGATTCTACCACCATATATTTCAACTTAAAATGGCACCTGACTTCTGGTCAGGGAAACAAGATAGCTGGTACAATTCTCTCTCTTGAAGCAGAACAAACTATGAAAGGGCCACAGACCAAAATGTTAACAGTAGTTAATGGCAATTTTTATTTTCCTCTTTTGAGATATTTTTTGGAAATTTCATCGGTGGGTTTATGTTATTTTTTGTTTTGTTTTTGGAGGGGGAGATAATTAGGTTTATTTATTTATTTTAATTTTTTTTTCAGTGGAGTTACTGGGGATTGAACCCAGGACCTCATGCATGCTAAACATGGCCTCTACCACTGAGCTATACCCTCTCCCCCACACTATTTTTGTAAAGAGAAAAAGAACTGAAAGATAATTTTAAAAATAACTTTCAAAGACGATGCAAGGACAGCACAGCTGTGAAACAGAAAAAACAAACAAACAAAATGAACAAAAAGCAACACCTGATTGACGTGTTTCTCGACTTTGCATTTTCCTTTCTGACACTGGCTGGAAGGGCCCACAGCTGGAGTCAGCAGGCGCTCGTGCCCACAGCAGCTCTTTAGGGGATACATTTTTTTGTTGTTGTTCTTTTTTTTTTTTTAATTTGAAAGTTTATATTGGCCCCAAATATTCCTCCGCCCACATTTTTTCATCTCACTCCCTCTTGGGTGCTAGCTCTGGGGTACTCGGAACAAGGGGTGTTTAATGCGCTGAGACAGACGCTCGGGCAATGCTGCCAAGGTGCTGCTGAACAGACGGAGCCCGGGAAATAAATTCCGTAAATAGAGTCTGGGCAGAGACCACGAGGAGTGTTGTCCCAGTGTCTCTTTATGGGGCAGAACTCTGTCATGCCCAGGCTGCTGCGGGTCGGCTGGCCCCTTGTGCTGGTTTGAGATCCCCGTTGCTGCATAAACTAGCTTGTTTTTTCCCATTTTTCAGCAACAGGCCTTAAAGCAGACAGCAAAGCCCTTCTCAGGGCTGCGCCTGCAATGAACTGGGGCTGGCAAGCAGGGCCGAGGTGCTCACCAAACCTCGCTGGCTTTGTCCATCCACGGCACATTTCAGGCTAATGGCGTCTGCAGATGCAAGAATGAGCTGGGAATGGAACATTCCAGAGGAAGTAAAGGAGGCAGAGGCCACAGCACAGGCTGCAGGTTTAGCTGAATGTGTCTGCCTTCAAAAAGACAGTGTGGGCTTTCTCACCTCTGAGCCAGAGATCGCAATGTCACAATGAGATACAAAGATGTTCATCTGAATGCTAATTATAATGGCAAAAACCAGAGGACCAAAAACAAAACAAAACAAAACAAAACAAAACCCAAAGTACAACATATACATGGGATAGAGAGGAAGCCTTTAAAAATCAGGTTCATGCCAGGCTAAGGGGCGAGGGCTTATTTTCAAGATAACTTAAAGGAAGAATCCGCCCTCAGGAAATAAATAAGCAGTAGGTGGGGACAGACTAGGGGCCTGGACGGATGCTGGGAGGAAGGCAAGAGGCTAGTTCCCCATTGTCCACCGGAGTATGTATTCACCCCTCCGGACAGCCCATGGGAACGGGAATTTTGTGTTTTGTTCACTGATGTATCCCCAGTGCCTGACACTCAATAAATACGCATCAAATGGAAAAACATAAATCACTTTTATAGAGGATTTTAACGATGTGGGAAAATATTTTTGAAATTATATTAAGAAAAAAAGTTATGAAACGAAACCATAGTATGTGCAACACAACACTGTAAATCAACCATACTTCAATTTAAAAATAAAAAAGAAGAAAGGGGGGAAAAAAAACCCGTGGTATGTGCAGAGAGGAAAAAAAGCTAGAAGGAACTAGATGTATGTGTTAAGCGTGTCTATAGCTAACTGGTAAAATTGTGGGTGGCCTTTCATGAAAGTTTTCTTATGTTTTTTAGCAAAGCAATTTACCAATTACACTTACTTGAACAATAACAATAAAAAGAGGGAACAAAAAAGCACCATGCCACATGCTTTGGAAAGCAGTAAATCCTCCCCAGGACATTCCTGTGGCCTCTGGGGAAGAGGTCAGCCTGGGCCTGCAGGGGTTAACCTCGAGCAGGGTGGGGAAGGAGGGAAGGGTCCAGCCCCAGACCTGGTGGGAATCGGGATCCTCTGGCCCCTTGAACTTGAACTCCACACAGATCATGTGAGAAGGTGGATACTAGGGGTTGGATTGTGATTCCCCTCAAAAGATATGCTGGAGCTCCACTTAACCTCTAGGACCTCAGAATGTGATCTTATTTGAAAACAGGGTCTTGACAGGGGTAATCAAGTTAACGTGAGGTTATTAGGGTTAACTCAAATCCAATGAAAGACTCCTATAACTGGCGTCCTTACAAAAGGGGGAAATTCGGACACGCACAGACACATGCATGTGCATGTGCGCACGCGCACACACACACACACACGAGAATGCCATGTGAGGATGAAAACAAGGTTAGAGTGACGCTTCTACAAACCAAGGAATGCTGCAAATTGCCAGCAACCACGAGAAGCTAGGAGGAAGGCCTGGGGCAGATTCTCCCTCACAGTGTTCAGAAAGAAACAACACTGCAGACACCTTGATCTTGGACTTCCAGCCTCCAAAACTGGAAGCCTGTAAATTTCCGCTGTGTAAGCTCCCCAGTCTGTGGCATCTGGCTCCGGCAGCCTGAGCTGACTAAGACAGGGAGGGAAGGTGCCTGCCTTGGAGTCAGGCCACAGGGAGACCCTGGCAAGTCACTTGGCTCTCTGGGACATAGTTTACTTATCTGGAAAATGGGAGACCTGGCCTAGAGCAGTGGGTTTCAAACTCTGTTTTAATTCTGAAATAAAATCTTACACAGAAGACCAAATATAAAAGGTAAAAAGAAACCCTGCTCAGGTAGAAGCCTCCGCTGGATCGCTGCTGCTCCCTGCAGAGCAGCCTTTGAGAATCATAATTTCAGATCATCTGCAAAATCCTTACCAGTGCTCCATTCTAAGAATCTCCAAACATGAAACCCACCAACTGTGATCACCGAGCATCATCCTGCTTGTACCCAAGGTCAGGCTGGACACCAAGGATCCAGCCCTTGCCTTCAAGTGGCTGCTGATCTTGGTGGAGAGGTGAGACTAACACCCAGCAAACTGTGGGACTGACCAGGCCACCCTCTCCCTGCTGAGAGCTACAGCTGCAGACAGGTCACCTGATGTTCTAAATCTGCCACATCTAAATTTATCTTGCCCTCCAAGGACGAGCAGATGCTGTGCCTTATCGGAGTGTGGCAAGTGGCAGAACGACAGACGTGACGCGCCCTTATCACCCCAAGGACATGAATGACGTCTGCAGAAAGACTTGGTTTCCCTGACGATGAAATCAAGAGCTTGCGTGCCAGCCTGGCAGGCCTGAAGGGGACCAGGTCACACAGGCCCTTGGGTGGGGTTGGACCTGCCCCAGGAGCCCAGATTCCTTTCCAGGCCCTAACATGTGCCTGCCAATGCCAGGAAACCTGTAGAGCTTGAGTTGGGGGAAGCAGAAAGGGAGGCTGTTTGCAGCACGGGCCAGTCCCTGTCACATCTCTGGGAAAGGACCCAAGCTACCCACTCCACTCAGTGAACACCGACAATGTGCTGGCAGGAGACCACCGGGGGCTGGATGAGGGGACACTGCCAGTCAGAGCGCAAGGCTGAGCAGCCCAGGAGGAGACTGGAGACCCCAGGGAGGGGCTTCAGGGTCAGACTGAGTGGATCCAGGCCTAGGCTTCCCTCCAAACCCTTGCAGGACTGAAAGCCCTGAGACCCCACCTGCTGAAGGCTGCAGGATGGTCTCCTGCTGCCAGCATCCCAGAAGAACTGGGCAGAAGCCCCTCAGCTACAGTTCTGCAGGGTGTGTAAAGATGGTGAGACTCTGACCTTCCCGTTGGAGCCCACAGACTCATCAGGGGACACAAAATCAACCAGAAGAGAGGGAAATGGCATCACCATCCCCACAGCCCCACTGTGAAACCAGGCAGCAGATCCAGTCTCTCTTCACTCAACTTTTACTCACACGTATAACTTGCCAATTCATTCTCCTTTTTTAAAAAATCACCTTACAGATAAACCTAATGCCCTCTCTGACCTCCATGCCTTCCCCAGGGGTAACCATTGTTAGGACTCTGGGGTGCGATCTTCATTGGCAAATGTCCATACGTCCTTGCAAAGAAACCTACCAGGCCAGGGGTCTGGGCACAGTGTGACACCATCAGCTTCCCCAGGTGAGCTGTGGGGCCAAGAGGAGGAAGGAAGTCTAAGGACTGCAGGAATCAGGGTGGCCTCCAGGAAGGGGAGGCTAGAGGCAGGGGTTCAAGAATGGGTAGAATTCAAATGATCCCAAGGCAGGGGTCCCTGGGGCACTGGAGCTATGTGATGTCAGCACAGAAGCAGCCAGCCCCATTCATCATTTGTAGCCAATTCAGCTTCTTTGGGAAATTCCAAAGCCTGCCCCCCAAGGACCTTCAACCTTCACCCTACACCACTAGCACCGTGATGATGATGACGACAGTGGTGGCATGTGTGAGGCACTCTGCCAGCCCTCCCAGTGGTTCTACCAGGTTGGTATTAGCGTCTCCCATTTTATAGACAAAGAAACTGCAACCCAGAGAAATTAAGCAACTTGCCCAATGTCACACACCTGGGAGCAGCAGAACAACCGTTTCACTCATTGCCAATGACCAAAGTCCTTCCACAAGACTGCACGCTTCTGTGGCCAACGGTACGACTCCCGTGCCTGCAACAATGCTGAGCACATAGTAGGGGCTCAACAAGTATTTGCAGGCTGATTTCCTGTTTAAAGACCATGAGCAGTGCTGAGTGCAGAGTCAAGTACGAGGCTGGTTCAAGGCAGTCTTCACATTGTTACAGTATTTTAGTGTTTCTTCTTTGAGGTTAAAATTCTACATTTTCTTTTAGGAAATCCCCCAGAGCCTAGGGCTTCTGCTCCTGGAAAGAGTTAAGACTTAAGCAAGAGGCTCTCCCACAAGGCAAAGGAAATCTCTCCCGTCCAGTCTGTCCACAAGGATACAGGGCAGGGCAGCAACTACTTTCTGTGAACAGCCTCCTGGTAAACGTCAGCCCCGCCAGGGGGTGGGCAGGGGGCCTTGATTTATTATATAGCTTTTGGACAGTTCCTACAGAAATATTGCCAAATGGTGGAATAATCAACTCTTTCACTCAAACCCCCTCATGCCTTTTTTTTTAATGAAAGAATAAAGTACGCAATGAGCCTGAGCTAAATAAATAAAAATGCCACACTTTTTGCCCAACAGAACTTTCTGCGTCACTGAGAAATATTTGCAGACCTCAACAATCTTTTATCTTCACAATGATGTTCCAGCCTTCCAAATTTTGGATGTTCTGAGAACCTCTTTGATTTGGGCCCTCTAATTACCTTATGTGAACAATTAGCTCACTAACTAATGCCATTGTTGGGTGTTCCATCAAGCAGATATTAGAGAACACTTCTTCCTCCTATGGTCTGTCTGGTCTCCATCAAGACCGTGTCAAATCAGCTACTCATGTCTGGGGCCCACACTGGAAGTAGATGTACATGGCAAGGAAGCTCTGTCTTAATACTCATTGCTGCCAATCACAGTTATGGTTTCCAGGCAGGGGAGGAGGGCAGTATCCATTCAACCACTTTATCCATCCATCATCCACCCATCCATCCACTCACTGTGCCAGCCAAGGAGATCCCCCAAGATGGAGAAGATGTGGTCCCTGCCCCCAGGGAGCTCACACAAAGAGATGCCCTGGGAGGCTCAGAGTGATGCCACTTCCTCCAGGGTACTTCCTGATCAGTGGAAGACCCTGGACACGGCTCTCTAGCTCAGCAAATTGTCCCTCCATCATGGTACTTTCTCAACTTATCACTCCCTTATTTCCACCAGTCTCCTGGGTGCAGCCATGAATAAGCTCCAGCAGGGGAGGTGGGCAGGAATCAAGTCTCTCTCCCCAGTGGGTGGCATATCATAAGTGCTCAATAGACACTTGTTGAATAAACAAATGAACATGCACCCACACTCAGGAGATAAAGGAAAGAAAGAGGCAGACAGAAATGTTTACTCCTCTGAGTGCCTAATGAGACTCCCTGCTTTGGGTGCTGGCTGGGGGCTGATGCCAAATACGTTTATGAGTCAACATGATGCTGGGGAGTGGAGAGCTGTCCACTCTCCAGGGGCCTGGACTATCCCAGGCAGGTCACTTCTCCTCTTGGAGACTAAAGGGCTCTGAAATTCAAATCTGAAGTGGGTGGTTGGATAGGAAGCTCCTTGAGCTGAGAATTCTGTAAACACCTAACATCACTGTGAGAATTACTCAAACTGCAGCCTCAGGACAGACTGGCCTGGGCCAGGAGCCACCAGCTAAGTGGACTTGAGACTGCGGCCCCAGTCTCGTAACAGCGCCAAGCTTCCTCATCTATCTAGTAAGGAGTGGGGGATGGGAGTGTTAAAGCAGATGCTTTCCGAGGTGCCTCCTAAATCCAAACTTTTATGACTTTAAGTATAAACCGTTGGCTAAGATTAAATTTGGCTATGGCAAGCACGTGTCACAAATTTTCTAAACAGAGCGCTAATTTCCAATATTTCACTTTATTCATTCCTTCATTCACTCACCAATATTTAAAGAACCCCTGTTGTGTGCCAGGCACTGTTCTAATGGAGAACCACACAAGACACAGTCACTACTGTCATGGGACATCCAGTCTAGGGAGGGAGAGAAAAAACACACAGGTCAATAACTAAACAAAAGATGACTGCAGATAGGGTTATGGGCAAAGAACATTAGTAAACAGCAGAACATGAAAGACAGCAATTAGAGGAGAGTATGTTTCCTTTCCAAAGGCTGGTTGGGAGGGTTTCTCTATGGAGGTGATATCTGAGCTGAGACCTAAAGGCCACCTGGGAAAAAGTGTGGGGAAGAGCATTCCAGGCAGAGGGAATAGCAGGTGCGAAGGTTCCAGGCTAGAGACAAGCTTGGGGTATTCAAACAAGAAGGCAACCAGCACAGCAAAGTGAATGGAGGAGGGAGGGACTGAGATGGAGGCGAGGACCAGCTCATGTGGAGCAGAGTAGGAAGGTCACTGCCAAGAGGTCCATGGATAGGATTTAGGGGGTCCATGAACTTGGATGGAGAAAAGTGTCATCTCTCTTTTCACCAGTCTCTAACTGGAAGTGATCACTACTTCCTTTCATCATGAATGTAGACAACAACGCACAATTATGTTAGCAGTGCCTGGGACTCGTCAACAACAGAAATCTCAGATGCATTCACATCACTCTGTTGCAGATATCTGGAAATACCACTTACGCTCGTCACTAACTCAAAATGACAGTAACTACTAGACCAGCTGCTGGAACTTATAAAAGTATAACAAAGAAGCACAGGTACTTCAGTATCATAAAGTTTAAAAGTATCTAATAACTATCTGAAAAGAACTGGTTTCCTTTGTAAACCCTACGTGTTTTATCGTATGTACGTAAAAGCATTATTCTGAGAAGTGATCCCTGGGCTTCACACAATGGCCAAAGTGCTCATGAGCCACGGTAAGAAGTTGCTGTTTTATTCCAGGTGGGAGGGAGGATGCTGCAGTGGTTTCAGTAGGGGATTCACAGGGTGCCGTTTTCATTTTTTAAAATCCCCGGGCTGCTGGGGGAGATGGCCTGTGGTTCTCAGTGCAGTGCTGAGGGGGAGGCGTCCCTGGGTCCCCAGGGGCTCCATCCTTCCCTCTGATCAAGAGCCTTCCCACGTGGCCCTGTGGGCCCAAAAGGGCCTTGACACCTTGGCCCAAAGCCTGCCCCGGGACATCCTCCCAAATAGCTTTAGAAAGTGAGCTCATGCATCCACAAGAAAAATAAATGCGGCATTTGCCACTGTTTGGTTTGTGTATTGGTCTAGAAAAGAAATGAGATTTTTATTTAAGAAAGCCTTCCAGCAGGACCCCAGCAGAGGCTGGGCAAACACCAGGGCGACGGACTGTAAACACACGGGAAGCCCGGAGCGCTGGGGCCCGTCGCCGCGAGCTGCAGCCCCCGGGTTTATGGCGGCCTTCCTGTTTTCCCCGGCCCCTCTGCACACTGCCCTCACACACAGAGTCTTTTCAATGCCCTCTAGAAGAACAGAAGAATTCATTTTCACACGCCAGCACGCACGTTTCTCACACCCTCCCAGGGGATTGGACCCTGCCAAGTGGCCCGTTTATGGACCTAGCTGGACAGAAGGGGATGGGGCCCATGGGGTGGGCGCCACAGATGGAGGAAAGCCCAGAGGCGAACGCTATGCTCCTGGGTCCCCCAGACCGGAAGTGAGCGGGTGAGGCCAGGCCAGCTGGAAGGGGAGGGGCATCTTCTGGGGCCATGCCTGGAGCCTCATGGGGAGCAGGGCTAGAGCAGGGGCCCTGAGAGTAGAGGGGCAGGGGAACGAAACCCCACAGGGCCCGCTCACCTCAAAGCATCAGAATCTGTGTGTCAAAGAGGAAGGGTGCACTGGGTCTCTAAATCTGGAACTAGGTTCAGTGAGAAGGCAGGCAGAAAGTGAGGCCTTCACACTGCTGGCATGAACTGTGTCAGAAGAGGGACAGTTCTGGAAGGGCCAGCTGCACCAACTGCCCAGGCCAGCTCAGCTGCCCCTTCCCCAGGCCTTTGGATAGGGGGACAACAGGCTTTTTTTTATTCCTTTCTTTTTGAGGAGGGGTCCTTTTTGTTTGTACCCCTTGGCATTTCTGGTGGCGAGTTTCTCCAGCGCGTGGTCGTGGTCCCTGGGATATAAGGGAGACAACAAAGAAAACCCAGGAGCTCAATGGCACATCATTCTTCCCAACCTCGAGTCTCGCTTCTCCCTCCACCTTCCATAATCTTCTTTTATGGGATTCGGTGGGGTGGCCTTTTTTTTGGGAAGGGAGAGGTAATTAGGTTTATTTATTTATTTATTTTTAACAGAGGTTCTGGAGGTTGAACCGAGGACCTTGTGCATGCTAAGTGTGTGCTCTACCACTGAGCTACATACCCTCCCCACCCAGTATCTTCTATTTGCTTTACACGCACGCGATGACCAGAGCTCTGGACCACCTTTGGCGGGAGGGATAGGGAACAACATATCTACTCCATCTTGTCTGGAACAGGAAGACCTATGTTTCGTGTTTGTGTTTTCTATTGCTAAGAAACACATGAATCACTACAGCAAAATATTAAATGTCTTTAATCCAGATGGCAGATACACAAATGTTCCTCGTATTACTCTCAGTACTATTCCATTTATTTAAAATGCTGTGTTCACTCAGTCACACGACTTCATTCATTCTTCCCTTCATTCATTCGTCCAACTACTGTGCACCTGCTGCAAGCAGACACCAGGCACAGAGATGGATTTAAAAGATCCTTCCTGAAGAGCCTCTCACACTTGAGGGGCAAACAGACATCCAATAATAGCTGGGCTTGGGGGAGGTGTTGCTCTGACAGAAGGGGACAGGATGCTTTAAAAGACCCTGGCCGGGAGCTAATTTAAATTCTCCTGCAGACCTGGCTGTGCCCACGGAGTACTCTGGCACCACCACCTGCAGGCAGTTAACCTGAAGGCCGAGAAGCAAACAGGCCCCACAGGCAGGGCCCCCCCAGGTGAGCCTGGCCCTCATGCAGTCACCCCGCCTCTCTGCACAGCTTTCCTCTCTGGTGGCTCCTGTCCTCCTACTTCAAGCTCTCTCTTCCAAATCAACACCTCAGCAGGCCTCTTGGATCAGCCCTTCAGCTCTGAGGTTGACTGGGAGCCATTCCCTGGGGCCCGCTGGGCTCAGTGTCCAGGAAAGGCATCTGGTAGCTGGTGAACTTGTCGCACGGGAGGAAGAGGATGGAGAAGGGGGCTTGACCCCCTCGGGGATAGCGAAGACCACAGCATCTGAGGCCACCCATTCCCACCCCTAGGCCCTACTCTCTCCACGCCTAAATTAGCATGAAGAACAAAACGACCCCAGGAAGGTAATGGCCAGAATCAGGGGGGGCTCTCCCTCCTCTATGCTCCCTGTAGGCCACTTGTGAGTTGTCAGTGGCCAAACCCTTCCCCACATTCTCCCAGCCCCAAGGATGAGCTCACCTTCTCTCCCATCCTTCCCATGTGCCTCCAGATCTTGGGGAGATGTGTATCGAACACCCAACACAGGAGGGGACCAGCAAAGTGAGAGCTGTTGTGCATTCCAGAAAGAAAGTCGAGTGCTAAGGGGAGTGGGTCCCTGGCTCCAGCAAAGCCCTTTATACACGTGGTCTCATATGACTGGGTTCATGATAACCATTTTCAGCTGAGGAAACTGAGGCTCAGCAAGATTAAGGAGCTTGTCAGGTGGCTGGGAGAGAGGGTGGGATTTGAACCCAAGTCTCCCTGGACCCAGAGGCCCTGATCTCTTAGGCCAACTCTACTCTTGGCCCCAGGAACATCGTGGGAATTCCAACCTGAGGTTTTAAGGATGGAGGGTGGGTTTGAGGACATCCCCATCCCTGAGCACTCTACCACTTCCCTGCTTACATCTGCCTTCAAGGGGTGCACAGGGCTTCTTTTATTTCATAAACGCCAATTAAGGGAGCTCCTCCTCCATGCTGGGCACATGGGGCGCACAGAGCGAACAGTCATCATCTGTTGTCACAGCACAACAAAAGAATCTGGAGGGGGTGCCCCAGGGCGAGAACTGAGCAGGTCTGGTCCCGCATGTAGGTCCCGCCTGGCCTGGGAAACTGGCGGAGGCCAGGCCATGTGGAGAAGCCATTCAGAACAGCTAAATGGTTCTGAGAGGCCTCATGTTCCTTAGCAGGCACAGGGCATTTCACCCAAAGCCCCCGGCAGAAGCTGCAAGAACAGCTGGGCCTGCAGAGTTCTGGGTAACAGGGCCATCCTGTGTCCATGCTGCACAGATCTGAGTATAATAAAAAGAGCTTGGCCTGTCTATGACCTCCAGCAGTTAGAGCAGATAAGAGGACATCACACAACAAGGGGGCACGCTCCACCCCAGGGCACACAGGGGAGAAGGGCTGGGGCATCCACCCGCACGGAGGAGCCCTCATCCAGTGCCCCTAGCCTCCTCACCACCGCCGTGTCCTGAGTGGGGCCAGGAACAGACCGCCCCCGGTGTGTTTGGCTGCACCAGCCCCTGGGGAGAGAAGCCCCCTTTGCTACTGGAGGCGCCTGGCTGTGTGGGTGCTGGATGAAGAGGACGGGGCTGTGCTACTGAGCAAGGCAGCTCCTCGGAGAGAACCCACACCCCCGGGGAGAGTAAAGAGGAGCCCAGAGGCTCACCCTCATCCTCAGCTCCCAAAACCGGCGGCTGCTTCCCAAGGGCAGGACGCCTGGGCCCCAGTAAGGCAGGTAGAAAGCTACGGGTGGGGGCTCAGTGCCAGGCCTGGCCCACCTCCACCACCCGCCCAGAAGCTGTGCAACTCTGGGCCAGTTACAGAATCACTCGGTGCCTTGGTTTCCCCAGCTGACAAGCGGAGTAAAATGACAGCAGCTGCCTCAAAGGGTAACCGGGAGATAACGCTGCCTGGCACGCACCAGATACTCGACTACTGGCTGCATCTTCAAGTCAATTAGCAAAGGCATCAGCTTGAGCTCCTTCCTGGCATCAACCTCACTGCATTAATCGATTTGTGTTTGACTCACTGTACAGATGGTTCAGCAGTTAACAGGTTCCATGCTCCCCGCCTCCCAGCCCCTCCCCGCGCCCCCCCCCCCCGAGGCAGGACGGCTTACCTATAGTCCTTCGGAGGTCTTCGCACTGGCTAATGTGAGGGAACTTCAGGATTTCCTTCCACTTCTTGCTTTTCCCTTTGCGCTTTCCTCCGCCCCCTGCAGAGATGGGGGAGAAAGACGTGGAGCCGATGATGCTGGTGTCGTCTGAGACTCCAAAGCCTGTGTCCCATCCCAGTGAGCCTGTGCACCAGCTTCCCAGCTGGGAAACAGGGACACACCCCCTCCCCAGCCGGCCTCAAGCCTGGGTGTTCTTCCTGCAGGTTCACTCGGGCCTGGGATCCCCACGCCCAACAGCAGCAGCAGCAGAAGCAGACACTGTCCATCATCCAAGTCTGCACCCACACCAGGCGCCCTGTTCTTCCTCGGCATCACCCACGGCTGTGCAGCCCTGCCGGGTGCCCGGTATCAACCCCAGCCTAGACCACAATCTTCCAACGTCAGGGGCCAGGCTCGCTGACTGGGAAAATCCTGGTGAAATGGATTCACACGCGGGTGGACTGCAGCCCCCTCACTGCCTCATTGTGTCCTCTTGTTTCCTGCAGAGAGTCCCCATCCCCAGCTGGAGGCCAGATGTTGGGGACAAGGACTCCAATTTCCACTTGTCTTGGGTGGCCCCTCTTCTCCCTCCTCACAAACCTCAGAGTCTTAGAGGACACATTTCTCAAGGCTGGAAGGACTCTTGAAGGGCCCTGTCAGGCCTCTCGTCCTGCCCCAGTGTGCACACGCAATGAACACACACACACGTGATATGCACACACAATGGACACACATGCAGTGAACATGCACACATGACAAACATAAAAACAATGAACACACATGTAACAAACACACACCATGATCTTGCACATGCAATGAACACACAGAGCTGTGAGGTGCACACATGAGGTGTCCCCATCTTCCCTGCCACTTCCTATCCAGGTGACAGGGGACAGACGTCAGAATGCTCAGGTGTGCAAACAACGAGGGGGCACTGACTCTGGCCTACGCATCCCTGAGCCCACCACCATTAGGAACTTGGACCTAAAGGCACCTCTGTGTCCCCCAAGAACCTGAGATGCCATCATCTGCCCCCCCCGCCCCACAGCCCTCACCCAAAGTAGCTCTTAGACCCCACTGGTCAGTGACTCACCAAAGGTCACATAGCCCTTTAGGCTCTTCAGCATCTTGGAATTTTAAGGGCCTTTCATCCTTCTTTATCTGGTCAACACCCCAAGCACCTGTGAAGCCTGGGGCCTGATTAAGAGACATGGGATCTTGAGCAGGCCCATGGCACCCTGAGCCAGCTCTCTGATCTGTGTGGGTGTGCAGTCCCCCCGGTCTCTGACCCTCAGAGAGGGTCTGGGCAGGGCAAGGCACTCTTCTCCAGCCAGCACACCCAGGGACTTCCAGAGGAGCTCAGCTCTGGGCCCACCCGCGGCCCAGTGTGTGTTCCAGGGCAGGCACAGAGCCAGTCTCAATAAATGGGCATTCCTAACTCATCCAACTGCCCTGGAAAGGTGAGGCCATCTTCCTGAAGAGCAAGTGGGTGGGCTTCTGAGGATGGGACCAGGACCCCCATCCTGGGGGCCGATAAGGAGGCGAGGGAGCTGATGGTGAAGGGGCAGGACACAGTTCATTTCCCGGCTCTCTGCTTGTCCTGTCTTCAGCCTGATCAGCCAGCCCCAGCTCCTTCCGCTCAAATCTCCACTGAGGTCAAAGGCCTCAGACTCCAAGGGACAGAACGAATGTGTATTGGGCACCTACTGCGGCCAAGCACTGTTGAATATTATCTTATCTAATCCTCAGAATGACTCTTGGAGAAGGGAGTCACTAGACACATCCTAGACGGAGAAGCAGATGTCCAGTGTCGTGTAACCTACCAGCTGATGGCCTGTCCAACTCCTTGTCTGCTCTCTGCTCCAGCTGCAGCCGACACATGTCACACGCACGCACACACCGCAGAGCCCTTCCGCTGGCCCTGCCCCAGGCCAAGCCCCTCACCGGAGCTCCCTGAGTCCTCACCCTAACTCTCCCAGGCAGAGCTGTTACCATTCCCACTTGACAGATAAGGAAACTGAGGCAAGGGGAAGAAAGAAGCAAGTCTCCTAAGGCCCCACAGCTCACAAATGGCAGAGCCAAGACCCCAGCCTGAGCAGAATCCAGACCGTAGGCGCCGATGCCCATCCCTCTGTCTACAAGGCTCCCTTTTGGATGTGCTGAAAGCAAGGAAAAGCTGGCATCGGACCTCAGAAGTGACATGGCACTCGGTGAGAAAAGCCAGAACGCGGGCCTCTCTAGCTGAGGCCCAAGCCTCTGAGAAGAGCCACCACCCAGACCCAAGGCCCGAGGAGTTGTTCTGTTGAACCTACACATGACTTGTTTGTTTGCTTGCCTGTTCACTGAACCAGGTGTCAAGATTGAAACATTAGATTTTACATACGAATCCAGATTTGGGACTTGTCTCCCATAACCAGGCACCCCACATGGCAAGGATCAGCTGGAGCTAGGCAGCAGCTCCCCCTGTGGACAGGACGCACGGCCTCCATTCAGGGGCTGGCCTGGCCCCGATACAAGTTCGTATGTGCATCCCCCAGAGGAGAGCCACCCTCTTGAGAAATCAGCCAAGTCAGATGCTCCCATCCCAGTCAGCTCCAACTCTGAGGCCTGAAATGGCCATTAAAACTCATCTAGTCCGCACCTCCCCCCCATTCATTCCCACACAATTCATTCCCAGATCTGGCTGGGATTAAGCACTTTTGTGTGTGTGGTAAAATACACATAACGTAAAACTGACCATTTTAACCTTCGGTAGGTATACGATTCAGTGGCATTAAGCACATTCACACTCTTGTGTAACCATCACCACCATCCATCGCCAGAACCTTTTCATCTTCCCAAACTGAAACTCGGCACCAACTGGACACTAGCTCCCACTCCCCTCTACCCGCCGCAACCACCATTCCACTTTCTCTCTGAATTTGACTTCTCCAGGTACCTTGTATGAGTGAAATCATGCAACATGTGCTCTTCCGTGACTGCCTGATTTCACTTAGCATCATGTCTTCAAAGGTCATCCATGTTGTAGTGTGTGTCAGATTCCATCCTGTTTCTAAGGCTGAATAATACTTCATCGTGTGTACACACCACTTTTGTTTATCCATTTGTCTGACGATGGACACGTGGGTGGCCTCCACCTTTCAGCTATTGTGCATACTGCTGCTCTCAATATCTCAGTCCCTGCTGTCAGGAACTTTGGGTATATACCTAGGAGCAGAATTGCTGGGTCATATGATAATTCTAGGTCTACCTTTCTGAGGAACTAATGATGAAGCCTGCTTGACAATACAGACTCCCAGGCTGTATCCATTAGCCTGAGCCCTGACACACTGTAACTGGAGCCCAGGAATGTGACTTCTTAAAAGCTCTCCAGGCAATTCTTAGGTAGCCAGTCTAGGGAAACAGGAATCTATTTTGCGTGCACGTACACACACACACACGCACATGCTTTTTTATAGATTAATATATCCATTAAGAAAATTAACACAAATTCATTCATTCATTCAACCAATATGTGTTGAGGCTCTACTAAATGCCAAGCACTCTGCAGGTGCTGGGGACATAGTGACAGGCAAGACAAATGGGGTGTCACCTTCCGTGGCTTCCCCCTCTTGGGATGCCCAATCTAGTAAGGAAGACAAACATCAAAGGCTTGATTTCAGTGGTTCCCAACCCCTGAGCAGTTTGTCCTCCAGGGGACATATGGAAGTGTCTAGAGATATTTTGGGTTGTCACAACTGGGTGAGGGTGCTACGGGGATCTAGCAGGTCGAGGCCAGAGATGTGGTTAAACAAAGTACAATGCACAGGACAGCCCCCCCACAACACAGAACCAAGTGATCATGGTATATCACCAGTGTGGAAACGGAAAAACGCTGCTTTATTTAATGACTGTTATGACCAACACTCAGGAAAAGTGTGGGGCTTGGGGGAGACTTGCTAGTAATGGGGCAACAGTGGTGGTAGTAGGGGAGGTGGGAAGAGTGAGTCAAAGTCACCTGGAGGATGTGACGCAGAGGCTGGAGTTATGAAGGGTGGGTGGGTACCCCACACAGCTACCTGAGTGCTGCCCCAGGCCAAGGATGCAGACTTCTGGACCCCACCTGGGCTTTCTTCCTCCTCACCTCCTCAGCCCCCAGAACAGGGCAGGGACTGCCTGGGCAAAAGTGTTCCTTAATCCCTGGCACCTGTGAATACGCTAGGTTACGTGGCAAAGGGAATTAAGGCTGCAAACAGAATTAAGGATCATGATAGGGACATTATCCTGGATGATCTGGGTGGACCCGATGCAACTGCAGAGTCCTGAACTGTGGAAGCGGAGGTCGGAGAGTCAGCTCAGAGTGATGTGAAAAAGACCAGACCAGCCATCGCTGGCTTTGAAGGAAGGGGCCATGAGCCAAGGAATACAGGCGGCCTCTAGAAACTGGACAAGGCAAGGACTCAGATTCTCCCCTAGGGTCTCCAGAAAGAACAGAGCCCTGCCAACACCACAATTTTAACCCAGTGAGACCGAGGTCAGACTTCTGACCACCAGAACTGACCCTTCTGCCTGCTGAAGCCCTGCTCCTTCTTCAATCCCCCACTCTAATGCCTCTTCCAGGGCTTCCCTTGAGAGGCAGACCCCTCTTCTGGCCCCTAACCTACTCCCAGCTCAGCCCAGACCTGCCACATGTCCTTCCAGAGGATGGGGCAGCTAACACAAGTGGCCCGGACAACTGCAAGCCTGTAAGTATACTGACTGACTAGATAAATGAATGTTTGAACTGATTGACTAAAAAATGACTGAACTGGGTGCTACACACTTGGTCCTCATTAAGATAGTACTAGTCCCATTTCACAGATGAGAAACTTGAGGCTCAGGGAGAGGAATTAACAGGGCCACTGAATGGACCACACACTCAAACAGGAACATGTATCTTCTCCTACCCACACTGACTTGCAGCCACTTCCTGTCTCGGGCATCCCTGGGCTTTATTTGCTTTACCGACCAGCCTCTGCTGCCCACAGTTCACCTTCCTGTACTGGAAACGAGATGGTCAAGAGGACCGAGTGCCTACCTTCGCAGACAACTGGCTCATCCCACGCTTCAAAGAGCAGAGCCGAGCAAGACTGTCGGGGTATGGCCTGGCAGATGGGGGGATGCCTGGAGGAAGGAAGCTCCTGCCAGGGCCGGGACGACAACAACAGAGGCCAGGAGCCAGACAGGAGGGCTCCTACCAGAGGTGGGAAGAAGCCATGATGACAGGTTCGGGGACACGGGCTGAACTCTGCCTGCTCACAGCTCTGGGAAAGGCACAAAAGGACCAGGGTGGCAGGTCCCTCTCCTGGAGTGAGCAAGAGTCCAAGCAAAACCTGGAGAAAGGCTGGCGACAGGAAGACGCAGTGTTCCTCTGATTCAGAGCCTTGGGCTCCAGCTGGCCCCTCAGGAGGGAGCAACCTCCAGGGAGGAAGTTGCTTATCGAATCACTTGTACTTTCTCCAGCCCCCAGGGTCCCCCCTCAGCTGCCAGCAATGACCTCCAGCAGGCGCACCCCAGGTGGGCTGAGGGGAGTGTGACAAGGGAGTGGCAGGGGCTGGAGGAGGGATAGTGGCCGGTGGAACTTGTCCTAGCAGGTGGGTGAAGGGAGTGAAGGAAGGTGGAGCACAGGACTTGGGGCAAAAAGCAAAGTAATAAATAGCTATGGTGTCTCAAGCACAGGCCAAGCACACCTAACACACCTAACGGGCGGGGTTACTGAGAAACTAACTGATGTTTCTTTTGATCCCATGGACGCCCCCAGGCAAGAACTGAAAGGATCATGCCAAAAAAACTGCCATGAGACAACTGTCATTGTGGGGGAAGAAACTGGCTGTTATTCCTGTTGTTTTTACTGTTTTCCAGGGAGGTGTTCATGCTTTGAAGGCTGAGAAGGAGAGGGAGAGCATGGTGGGGAGGTTCTGCTCTCCAGGAAGGCTCTGCCCCTGTGGCAGGGGGTGGGGTGGGGGGGCGGCCCAGTGACTCTGAGCAGCGAGGGACCCGGGACCAGCCTGGCACAGGGGAGTGCGGCTGCTGCACGGACCCCTCCTCCAAAGGACACTGATAAAATCAGCAACAGCGGTGACCCCAGTGGTCTGAAGTCTTATTTGCTGGACTCCTTTGAGCCTGAGGGCTTCTCACGCCATCCTTGGAAGATGGGATGGGTGGGACAGCCCTTTGCAAAACAACTGACCCTGAACTTCTAGGCAATCTTACAGTATATCTGATTTGGAAGTTAAAGAAGTGCGGCATTCCCATTCCAGGGTCAGGGAACAGTTTGCTAAGACGTCCTCTCATTTAATCCTCACAGCAACCACCCGAGGTAGGTCCTGTTATTGGACCCATTGTCAAGTGAGGAAACAGAGTCTCAGAAAGGCAAGAACCTTGCCTCAAGTCATTCAAAAGCAGTTTGTGTCACACCTGAACCAGAGCCCAGGGGTCCTGACTTCTAGTCTAATGTTCTCCTCCTCCCTGGCGACAATCGAGCAGTTGGTCAGAGAAAGGTCCCCTGGGGGAAGCTGAGGGAGACTATGCACCTGTTGGAAAGGCCTTCCTTCCTTCACGCCCTTGAACCAGTGGTTCCTAGTGGTCCCTGGACCGGCGGCACCAGCCTCACTGGGGAGTCTGTTAGAAATGCAAAATCCTGGGGCCCACCTTAGACCTACTGAGTCAGCAACTCTGTGAGGGGGCACAGTGGTCTGTTTTAACAAGCCTTCCAGTAATTCTGATGCACTCAAGTTTGAGAGAGTCCTTGAACGTCCTGTGGGAAACGGGACGATGGGACCACTCTTTACCGGAATTTCTCTTTCTCTGATTTGTTACTTCTGCCCTGCATACTTCTAGAAGGATTTGAAAATACACACAAGGTTTGGCCAAATTCGGTGATCCTGGGATCTGACTCTGACAGGAAGCCAGGTCCCCATCCCCCACCTGACTTGAGCATTCTTCTCACATGATGCCCACAGAGCCACTTCCCTGGCCACTCGCCAGGGCAGGAGGGCAAACTGGATGAGGACCCAGCTGTTTCCAGAAAGCCACAGGGAGACGCTGGAGAAGAGCTCACCTGTGGCCTTGGGGAGTGCGGGTTAGTGAGATGGCCTCAGGGACCCGCCCCACCACTCCCAGCACCAAGCCCTGGGCTAGCTCCCTAGAGAGGAGGCAGGACTCACCTCTAACCCACCCGGATCATCAGTGCATCCACCTTATACTTCCTGGATGCCTCATCCCATTCTGCTGGCCTTTGGACCTTTATTCTATGGATTCCAGACGGAGAGAATCATCCCTGGAGATGGGCACACTGGCATCCGTAGAGGACCTGATGTGTTTTGTGGGCCCCGAGTAAGTGGAGGCTGTTTCCCCATGGACCATGCTCCTCCAAGACAGACTTCTCAGTTCAATTCAGAAAACTGTGTTGGTGAGTGTGGTTCTAGCCGAGGTTAGCAGGAAGAGAGACTTATTCAAGCTGACCCACAAAGAGGGAGGTTATTACCAGGATCACAGGGGCCTGTAAGAATCTAAGGAGAGGCAGTCAAGAGCAGCTGGGTTTGTGGGAACAGGAAGGCCGTGGAGACATGGCGAACCTAGGGTGCCTCTGCCTCTCATTTCTCCACTTGCTTCTCTGCAGACCATGACAGGCTTACTCTCCTTTTTGCATGGAGCCAATCAGCTGTTGTATAATGAAGAACTTGAGGGGGAAGGGTGTAGCTCAGTGGTAGCGTGTATGCCTAGCATGCACAAGGTCCTGGGTTCAATCCCTAACTACCTACCCCTCCATCAAAAATTTTTTTTTAAAAATGAACAACTTGACCTTGTCCCTGGTTCCTGGGAGGTGACCTCCAAGTCCTTGGAATTTCTTGAATGATGGGGGGTGTGGATTTTACTCATGATGGGCCCCAGAGCCATACCTGAGTTTAAGCTAATGAGATGACTCAGGCTGGGGCTGGCCATGCCAGAGTGACCACCCATGGGGCTAGAGGGTTGGGGCTTCCAGCCAAACGATGGTATCCAAACTCCAGGGAGGGGAAGGGTGCTGCGGATTGAGTTCAACCATGTGGCCAATGATTCAATCAATCGCTCCTGAGTGATAAAAGCCCAATGAAAATTCTGGGCACCAGGCTTGGGTGAACATCCTGGTTGGTGACCATATATTGGTGTGTGGGGAGGGTGACGCGTTCCTTGCAGACCGGGCCCTATGCATCTCCCCCTTTCACTGGTTCAGATTTGTATCCTTTTGCTCGAATAAGATTGGAAACAGCACTCTCCTGAGCTCTGTGAGTCCTCCTAGTGAATCATCAAAACTGATGGGGAGATAGGGGAGTCCCTCAAAATTTGTAGCCAGTTTTCAGAAGTGTGTGTGTCTGGGGACCCCCAAACTCGTGGCTCGGGTCTGAAGTGAGGACGGTCTTGTGGGGACTGTGCTCCGTCTGTGCAGTCTTGGCTCACTCCGGGATAGCCGGTATCAGAATTGTGTTGCAGTCATCAAGGCCCCAAGTCCTCTGGACCCCGCAGCCCCCTCCCTGCCCGTCTGCTGGACTCCTGACTCTACAGTCCCAAGGAGCAAATCTGATTGGCTTACTCATCTTTTCTCCCCAGGCCACATGTCGTGGGCCAGCCTAGACTCTGAAACAACCTTGTCAGTTAGTTCTGGCCCTTGCGGATGGGGCGGGACGGTGGGGCTGAGTGAAGTTTGCTTTCAGAGCGGAACCCCCAGGGAGTAGCAGGCATGGCCAGTGGGAGCACAAGCGAAACCACAGAAACGGCCACCCTTCCTTGCAAAACAGTTTAGGAAACTGCTGGTTAAAGGCAGAAGGACATGGGGTACAGGGGGCCTGGGCTAGAGGGGCCCCCGGCTGCCCAGCAGGGCCCCTTCCTTCCCATCTCAGAGCCCCTCCCAGGGAATGGCTCTGGGTCACCAGGGGCCATGATACTGGGAAAGGTCATGCTAATGCCAGGGACCAAATATGTTAGAAATTCAAATTGTGCTGCAAAGCAGGTCTTTAGAATACACATCTGGAGGGGGCGGTGGTTGGGAACCATGAATACTGGAGGAGCTGCTCTCAGCGCATTTGGATCAAGGTCTGGGAGGTTCTTGAGTATCCTACTGACTGAACGTGGGAAGGACCGCTCTCTGTGTTCCCAGCCACAGAGGCTGATGACTCACGCACTCCAGCCGGTCAAGTGGAAGGTACTGTTACAAGTTCGCCTGTGACGTCTGTGGAGCTAAAGAGTCTGTTCAATTCCTTTCTTCCCAGGTGAGCTTTTAGGACTCAGTTTCCACAGCGCTGCCAGCAGGGCTGGCTTTCCAGAAAATATCACCACAGGGAAGCCGTGGGTGTTCTCAGAGGCCACAGGCAAAGCGGAGAAGGCCGGTTTTCCTGATGAGGGAGGCGACCCCTGTGTCTGCTTCTTCCACGCTTGCTCTCCCTGCCACCAATATTTCTGTCCCAGCCACCTGGGCCCTGCCACACTCGCCACCGCCAGAGTGGCATCCCCAGAGTGGTACCCACAGCTGAAGCTGAGAGGGAGGGCGTGTGGCATCCCTCTCGTTCAGTCTCTTTTTGTGCAGCCCCAAACAAGGCAAGATCCCAATTATAGGGCCAGTCAGAGCTGCGTCACTGAGTGACTCAAGCCTTTCCAAAAGGGATACATGTACTGGAGGTGACCTCAGCCTGCAGGGGACTTTCTCCAACCCAGCGCACGTGGCAACCACTGTCAAAGGGAGACGGGCCCACCCCTCTGGGCCTCGCTTCCTCAACCGGGATGAGAGGGGGTGGGGGGGGTGCCAGGTCAGGGCAGAAGAACCCTTTTCTCCAAAAGAATTCTTCTTTAAGATCTGGTAGGTACAGATAATAAGAGAGCTGATCAGATAGGTGGGGCGGCGGTGGGTGGAGCTTGCAAACACAGGGCTAGGGGCCTCATTCTGTTTTTATAGGTCTCACTTTCTGGAAATATCCAGTACTCGCAGGGTTTCTGCCTCAGGGCAGCCTCCTCTGTGAAGCTTCCTGGATGCCCCAGAATCAAGGTGACTCCTTCTCTTTCCTCCCCTGCCCTCTGCTCCTTGGTTACCCCACTGTCCCAGAGTGCTCGAGCTGGGAGGTCAGGATCTGGTGGCCCCAGGTGGGGACACCCCTATAACTACCCACTGATGGAAATGTTTAGAAGAAAACATAACACCAAAGGCATCACTGGTCCAGAAGCTTCTGAGATGGGAACTGTGCCGCTGATGCTGGGCAGCCGTGTCCAAGGTTCCTCGGGGCAGGAAGCATCAGGTAGCCCTAGTGTCTTCAACTGTGTCCAGAGCCTTCCGAGCTGGACATAGGACCCCAGGGGTGGGCAAGAGAGGGAGGAGGCAGGTCTGGGGTCACAGAGCCTCTCCCCACCCAAAAGTGCTTTCCCTGGCCTAACACCACCACCACCACCTTCACCACGAGGGGGCACTGACCCTCCTTACCACCGCAGAGACCAAGGGATGCGCTCAGAATGCAGGATGAAGCCCCCAGCTCTATTCAAAAGGCTGACACTCTGATGCAGATGCAGCCAGGCCACGAAGCACCCTGCCCAAGCTCAGGAGGAAGAGGAGTGGGGAGAGACTGAAAGTCTTTCCGGGCCCTGTTAACCCTGTGAGCTGAACTCGGCAGCTTAGCTGGGGCTTCCGTTGTTCACAGGGACCCCACCAGGAGGGTGGGCACAAACCGCGGTGGGCAGATCGGAGTGGTGCACTACCGCGCCCCAGGCCTCCGGGCCGGCCCCGCCCTGCCCTCTGTGGGACCAGACATGGGGAGGCAAAGACACACAGCTATCCTGACCACGGAACGTTACGTGGTGCCACAGCTGTCAGCGACAAGAACCTAAAACCTCCAGGATGTTCTTCAAAGGAAGTGCAGTGTTGAAGTGGTATGAGGCGTTGGGGGCGGCACGGGGCCTGTGCGGCCTGTGGCCTGCGGGCAGGTCCCGGCACCTCCAGGCCCCACCTCATGGCCACACCACACAGTCAGGTTTCCAGAGCAGAAAAACCTCAGCCACAACCAAAAGGATCCCACAACCTCAATTAGGAAAACCCAAACCAACACAAGGCCTGCTAGCTGGTCGCCATGGGGACGGGGTGGGAGGACATGGCCCCTCCCCACCACACTGAGAGAGAGGCTTCTGGTGTGGATTTGGGTGGTGGGGTGGTGGGACGGCAGTGAGGCCAAGGAACAGTCCCTCTCAGGAAACTGGTCCCTCTCAGGAAACCCTTCCTGCTGAGGGCAGGGCAGACTGGGTCACCACCACCAAAGGCTGCTGTCCTGGAGTGACGGTGTGCTTACCCGGGGTTCTCACGCCCACTGCCTCGAGGCCTCTTCACTGCAATATGATAAGTGGTGATCACAGACTGTTATCCCAGCCCTGCCACACACTCACTGTGGAGCCTTTCCTAAATCACTCAGCGTTTTCTCCTGCAAATGAAGATGCTGCTACCCAATTTGTCTTGCTGTGTTAAGGACTAGAGCCAAGTGTGCAAGAGCCTAGCAGAGTAGGAGCTCACTAAGTGTAGCCAATATCATCACCACCATCATCCCACTTCCACCATCATTACCATCACCACCGTCACCCCACAACCACCATTACTATCACCACCATCCTTAGCATCACCACCATCAACATCACCACCATCACCACCATCATTCCACTACCACTACCACCATCACCATCACTTCTTTAAATGAGATGACAGGACACAGAGCTGGCAAGGGACAGGCAGCAGGTCTAAAGCTCAGGTCTTATGACTCCCAAGTTCAGCAACATCTCCACCCTACCACAGCGCCCCCACAATACACACACATGCACACATTTCCCCATCAGCATGATGTCAGCATCTGTCCTGACATTTGCCAGGGGTGCCACAGGGAAGCCATGCAGGAGAGCTACATGATTTGGCCCCATGGCCTCTCTGACCTCACCTGCTTCCCTCCTTCACTCACTCCAGCCTCACTCTCCTCACCTTCATCAGACACCCCGGCACCTTCCCACCTGAGGACCTTTGTTCTCACTCAGGAGTTCGCAACTTTTTCTGTAAAGAGCCAGATGAAGTCTCTGGGTCACAGACAGTATGTAAACAAATGAACATGGCTATATTCCAATAAAACTTTATTACAAAAACAGCAGGCTGTTGGCCCTGGGGATTTGGCCCCAGGGATCTGGCCCTGAGGTCATAGTTCACCTGAGTTCATCTGCTCTTGCTGTTCCCTCTGCCTGGAACACTCCTCCCTCTCCCTGGGAGAAAACATCCTCGGCACGAACACCTTCCCCTCCTTTAGGCTTCTGCACAAATATCACTTTTTCCATGAAACTGACCCTGACCACCTTTTTTCCCCCTAATATATAATGTATTGAAGTGAAATTCGTATAACATAAAATTAACTACTTTAAAGTGAACAGCTCAGTGGCACTTAGTACATTCACCATGCTGTGCTGCCACCACCTCTACCTAGCTCCACAGCATGTCCATCCTTCCAAAAGAGCACCTGCCGGTCACCCTTTCTAACCCTGCAGCCTGCACCACCACTGCCTGCCTCTCCTGATCTCTCTCTTCCTTTGCATTTTTAATTTCCTCTGTACCTTGTAACATTCTGTGTGGCTCATTGATTCTGTTTATCACTTAATTGCCTGTCTCCACCTCTCCTTCCGTTAGAATGCAGGTTTCACGAGGGCAGGGATCTTTGTTTTGTTCCCTGCTGTCTCCCGAGTACCCAGAACAGTGCTTGGCACATAAGAAATGCTCAATAAATCATTGATGAATAGATGGATAAACAGATCAAGAGGCAGGACCACAAGTGAAGAGGTGGTTTCCAAATGGACTTTATTTGCTTCATTGTACTATTTAATTATTTTATTTTGGTGGGAGGTAGGGAGAGGTAATCAGGTTTTTTTTATTTATTTTTGGAGGAGGTACCCGGGATTGAAATCAGGACCTTGTGCATGCTAAGCATGCGCTCCACCACTTGAGCTATACCCACCTCCCCGCAAATGGACTTTAAAACAATGAAACCACATCACACACTGGACTCTTTTCTGAACCTGCATTTTCCTCCCTGAAAATGGGAACACAACACCTTCCCTAGGAGAGGCAGGGCGCACACAACCTCCCCAGCCCTTCTCCTGCAGTGTGAATCCTCGCATCTCACTGTGTCAGTTACCCTGACCCTGAACCAAAAGCCCCGCTCCAAGAGCAACATAGAAAGAGCAGGGACTCTCATCAGACAGAAAGTGCTGGACTTCTGAGTCCTCTGTCCACCAGCTGAGTGACCACAGGACACCTCCCCAATCTCTCTGAGCCACGATTTCCTAACTGGTGTAATAAGCAAATGCCCTCTGTAAGGGTCCAACAGAGAGTGTGCTTAGCACAGCGCCAGGTACCCGGTGGGCGCTAACATGATTTTAAGCCCTCTGGCTCCCCATCCTGGCTCCCCAAGCATCTCCTCCCTGTGCCTACCCCTCTTTCCCACTACTCCTCTGTGTCTTTAGTAGGAGTTTAGCGAACATCTCCTTCAAGAGAAAACAGACCCCGCCTGTCCTCTTGCAAACACTAATGACCTTAAAAATGTCCTTTCCAAGGAAAGTCATTTTCCAAATGTACTTTCGGGCTTACTATGCTTTTGCCCACATTGGTTTTCACAGTTGAGAAAGTTTGGCCACAAAAATTAACTTTTCACAGCAAAAGTAATCCCCTTCTTTCAGCAAAGCCCCAAATTGGTCACTTTTGTCTTCATTATGTTTTCTCTGGGTTAAAGAAGAAAAGAAAGGGTTAGGGAGTAGGAGGGAGGTGAGCTGACCCCCAAGAAAAGCCACTGGCATGGAAAGTTGGCCCCTGAAGCACAACTGTGGCTATTTTGTTAGAGAAATAAACAGGACTGCTTGCTCATAAAAAAATGCACCAATTTTTCATAGGATATTCATAAAAATATTTGCATTTCCCTGCGAGTAATAATTACTTCTGCTGTCCCCAGAATTTTTGCATCATCTACTTAAAAGAAGCTGAACAGACTCTTTAGAAATCCTTCCAATCAAATCCACCCAGCGACCTGGGTGTGTTATGATGTAGCTCTGACTGGGCCCACAGAAGGGCTGGGAAAACCTGAGGCGCAAAGCAGTCAGGGAGAGCCAGGCCCCAGCCTGAGTGCTGCAGCTCCATCATCTGAGTCTCACGATACCGCAACAAAGTGGATTTCTTTTACAGATGAGGAAACAAGCCCAGAGAGGCCAAGTATCTGGCCCAAGGACACACAGCCACTAAGTGGCTAAGCTGGAATTTGAACCTAAGAATTCCTGGTTCTTAACTCCTGGTCCATGAGGCTGACGTGGAGTGAGTTTGATAGATAGATGAGAACTAAACCCTGAGAAAGTTTCCCCAAAGCCTGAGGCCAGGGAAGTGGTGCAGAGGTCAAGTCTTCCAAACTGGGGTCCTGATTCCCACCAATCTTCACCCAAACATGCTCACCTACCAATAAATGGCACCACCATTCACCCAGCCACTCAGGCCAAAAATCTAGGTATCATTCCTGATTCCATCCACCTCAAGGCCTCTGTGGTAAACAGCCTCCAAGATGGCCCAGTGAGTCTCACCTCCTGGCTTCCACAGCCTCTGCAGGCCCCTCCCACATTGAACCTTTGTAGCCAATGGGACGTGGAGGAAACGACAGACTATGACTCCAAGGCTAGCTCATGGAAGTCACTGTGCCTTCTGCCCCGTTCTCTCTTGGATCAGCCATTCTGAGGACACAGTAGCCCTACAGAGAGGCCCATGT
Organism: Camelus ferus; assembly: GCF_009834535.1. NCBI lineage: Eukaryota > Metazoa > Chordata > Mammalia > Artiodactyla > Camelidae > Camelus > Camelus ferus. Next base: position 11,137,019 of record NC_045706.1, read on the forward strand.
GGGCAGGAGCCAAGCATTAACCCCCCACAAACAGCCAGCATTAATTTGCCAACCAGGTGCATGAGCCACCTTGAAGGAGGGTCTTCTGGCTCCAGTCAAGCCTTCAGATGATGGCAGCTCCAGCCAATGCTGACTGCAGCCTCAGAGAGACCCTGAGCCAGAACCACCCAGCTAAGCCCGTCCCAAATTCCTGATCCATAAAAACCAGGAGATAACAAATGCTGATTGTTGTTCTCACTGCTAAGTTTTGAGTAATCTCTTACACAGCAACAACTAACAGTCTTCCACCTGCAACCATCCATCAAGTTCTACGGATTCTGTTTCCAAATGACACTTGACTCTGCCATCTCCCTGCCCCTCCACAGTGGGCCACTGCCCTGGTCCAGGCCACTGCCCTGCTCTGAGTAGATGCTGGAGGACACTGCAGCCAGAGGGTTGCACGGAGAGGGAGGGAAGTGCTCCACAGCAGAACATCTGCAGGAAGCACCTGCAGGTGCAGCGCCCGGGCCAGAATCTCACACCCATGGTTCCCACCCCACCCAGCAGGCTCAGGGGCCAGAGTCAGACATGACACATCTTCCCCCAGGAGAGGTCAGCAGCACTAATCTTGGCTAGGGACATGGAGACCCACATTCAGGGCCAAGAGAATGCGCTCAAGCCAAGCCCCTTGCTTCCTTCCCTCTCTGCGTGACCTCAAAAAGATACCTCCCCTCTTTGGGCCTCTGTTTCCACATCAGGAAAGTGAGGTCTTGGACCAGACTAGTGATCCTTAATCTACAGGCCATGCTTCCATGGGTTTCAGAGAGTTCTGGAAGAGCCGTCCATGCACACAATGTGGAAGCACATGCCTAGCTTGTTCGTCCGGATGTCGAAGTTCACCAGTGTGTGCAGTTCAGGCTGAACAGACCTGCTCGGAGGTGTCTGTGATTCACGAAATGGGGGAAAACAGTGACTCACCTCACACAGATGGCCTGGTGAGCAGGCAGAGTCCTCCACAAAGAGAGAGAAGACTCACCACAGGCCCTTGGAAGAAGCTCAACCAGGCTCTATTGCATCCAACCAAGGAGGGCTGACTCACCCCCAAGTTTTCCCCTCCCACAAATCTAGCTTAGGCAGGCATTGCCCTCAGTGGTCCAATTTCCCCCACCATCACTGTGTCCTCCAGCTGACACCCAGGACTGCTAGAAGGCCTTCTCAAGGGTCAAAAAAGGGCCTTTCCTATGGTCTCAGGGACAGCTGAGAGCAGACTTTTGAACAGAGAGATGCCCAAAGTAGGGTGGCCTCCAGAGCAAAATCAGGGCCTTCACTTGCTTCCTCACTGGGAAAGATTTCCTGCCTCAGGGCCTTTGCACATGCCATTCCTCCTGCTAGATACACACTTCCAGTATCTTTTTTCTTTAATAAAATATTTCAAGCTTAAAGAGAATAAAAATTTTAAAAACATATACCTACAGGTTTTAAGAAAATAATTCATTCATCCACTCTGTTAAGAGACATGTAGGTTATCTCTAAACTTTTACCATCACAAATAATGCTGCTCTGAGGACTCTGATATATTGCCCCCACTTCCCCCGACAAGTGTTCAGGTCTCAGCATGGAGTCACATCAATCCCTGAACCCCCTCTCCACCAATCCAAGAGGTATGTCTCCATGTTTCCCTCCCACTGTTTCACAGTCCTTCCTTCAAAGCACATATCGTCATCTGTGTCTTTATTAGGTTCCCATCCAAGAGGACAGAGACCATGTCCCTTTTGCTCATCAGTTCTCAGTGCCTAGGACACACTTCCAGGCTCATGGCAGACCTCAGTTAGTGTCTGTCAATGAGTGAATGAAGGAATGAATGGGTTAGCAGAGACATCACAGGCTGTGCTATGCGCCTTCCCACCCAGGACTGAGAGGTGATCGTGTACATCTTCTGCTTGCTCCTTGCTCTGCCCTCAAAGGGATAGAAGGCCAAGAACCTCCTGGGGAGGGGACCTTTGGTTCCTGGAAGCACCTGAGAGCCCTGAGCCTCAAAGTAGGGAGCCCTGGAGGCTGGAGGGTCAGAGGCTCTAGGCCAGGCCCTCACAGCCAAGCATAAGGTGAGGTTCAGTCTTCTCCAGACTTCTTCTGGGCTGTCCCAAGGCTCCCTGAAGCCAGGCACCTCATCCTGCACCACCAGAGCAGATTTGGGGAACACACTTCACATGGCCAAGCCCAGCTGTGAGGAGCAGCTGCCCTGGGAGCCCTGACAGCTGGGCCCAGGGCCGCACCCCTTACCTGGAATCTCTGGCATCCCTGCGTGGCTGAAACAGACCAGCCCCTACCTGTTGGCCACGCCTGACCTTGGGATGCACCTTCACTTGCTATCAATCATTTAGGGTTTCTGTTTCCAAAGCTTCAAGAGAAAGAGCTGGAAACAGAAGACCGGGTAACAGCAAAAGAAACAGTAACACCCATTAGCTGCTGTTACGGAGCAGCAATCTTCATAGGCCGGCCTCTCTCAGTCTTCCCCTCAACTCAACGAGGGAGGTCCAGCTGTGACATCTGAGGAAACTGAGGAATGCTGAGCCATTCTCTTCTTGCTCTGGGAGGAGCTGGGGCCTTAACCAAGCAGGCTCAGGGATCAACCGACGAAGCAGACTGGAGACAGAGGCACAGACAGACCAGCACACTACAAATGATAATATTCTAAAGACAAGTGGCACAGGCCTCCCCACCAATCCACCCCAGGCCCTCCAGCTGCAGATTTCCAGGCACTGTGTCAGAAGTCCGCCCTCAAGCACCCAGCGCAGACCCAGGTTCAACTCCTGGCCGCCCACCCCCTCTTTAGGTGTGTGGCCTTTGATGAGTTGCTTCTCTCCCCAGCCTGCAAACTCCCTGTGAAATGGGCTAATGCTCACTGGACTGGGAGGACCAGCTGGGGAAATTAATGGGACGCCATCAGAACTGAGTGAATCCTGGTAGATTCCCAGGTGGCCAAGGGGGCAGGGGCTGGGGGGCTCAGAAACTCCACCTGGTCCTGAACCTGCCCCACCCACTTCAAGGGCCGGGACACCAAATCCTGGAGATGGGGGTGAAATGAGTAACACACACACACACACACAGGTCTCGTTCTGAACTCAAGGGCTGTTGAAGGACAGCCATGCACCTTCTCAACACCAGCACCATGGAGAGCGAAGGCCATGACCCAGGTGGGTGGGGAGAGCCCCAGGGCCCTGGGGTGGGGGTGACAGACATGGCCTACCCCTGCTTCTGTGCCCCCCTTCCTGGGGCTTAGTGCTCCTGAGCAGAAGCCTGCCTGCCTTCGTTACTCCAACCTCCTGACACATCTGCTTCCTTGGGACACAGGGATTTTTTCTTTTATTTCGCTTTCCTCCAACTCATCATCATGGCCTGGACTCTGAGTCCCAGGAGCAGGGCTCAGTCATGGCCTGGCCCCAAACACCCAAATCAGAGCCTGCCTGAGCCAAGACACCCTGCCCCACCCCAACAAGTCGCAGCGGCCTCCTCGCACTAATTCTGACCAGTCCCTGAGGCTTCACTCGCCAGCCCCATTTCAAAGGTGAGGAAACTAAGGCTCAGAGCCCTGCTTTGGTAACACAGGCAGGAAGGGGAGACTTGGGGATCCAGCCCAGGTCTCTTGGCCTTTCAAAGACAAATACCTCAGTTGAGGCCAGCATTGTCTGAGAGGAACAGAATGTGAACCACACAGGCAAATACACTTAAAGTGCTGGGAGCCACATTGAAAGAGGAAAAAGAAATGAGCAAAATTAATTTTAATGACATTTCATATTTAAATCAACATCAAATATCCATTCAGCATGTAATCAGTATGAAAAATTATTAATGAGACATTTCACTGTCTTCGTCATACTAAGGCTTTGAAATCCAGCATAGATGATATATTTCAGGACACCTCAGTTCAGACTGGCCACACTTCAGCGGCTCTGTGGCCACCTGTAGCAAGTGGCTAGCAGCTTGGACTGCGCAGGTCTAGAGTGACAGAGGAGCATCAAAGACCAGGGGAAATTCATTCACTCACTCACTCAACCTACCAACCAATACTTACTAGGTGCTTACAATGGGCCGGGCAGGGGGCTGGGGTGGTGGGGGGACACGCAATTTGAATTGAGGAGGAAGCAAGCCTTACCCCCACGGGTTCCCACTGGGCAGCAGGGGGACATGGACAAGGTGGTAGTCAGGAAAACCATACCCCACTGGCTCAGTCCCAGAGTCCCAGGTATTGTCCTCATAAGCACACACACAGAAGGTCACCTGTCAGGCTAGGGCATCTGAACTGAGGTTTGGGTGTTGTTGGCACATCACATGCTCTTCTTCTGGACATCAGAATAACAATCTCCCCTCACTCTCTGCTACAGAAAAACTGGCACAATAACCTCCTGGGATGACTTTCATCCTCAGACCCTGAGGGATCCCTTTGGGTTTGTCTAAACCTGACGGAGGAGCTTTGCTCCCCACCCCTGGCAGGAACAGGCAGCGGCAGATCAAGTGGAAATTGGTCAGGTGTGTTCCTGCAGGTGCCAGGGCAGAGGAGGGTGGGGCCCAGGCAGCTGTGGCGGCTGCCCAAAAAGGGGGCTGGCACAGCTCCTGCCCAGCCCCAAAGGTCTCCTCTGCCTGCAGCTCCCACCAGGCCTGAGCCCCGGCAGCAGGCCCTCTTGGGAAGGGAGGGAAGGAGAGAAGACTCTTTCTGCAAATTCCCTGAGATCCTCTTGTGCATGCTCAGAGGAGCAGGGGTTCTCCGGCCCCCAGCCCTAGATAGGGACCAGCACGGAGAAGGCCCTCAGCACAAGGCTGGTGAGGGGACAGCATTGGGTGCTGGTAAAGGACTTAATACTTGGAGTCAGAGGCCTGTAGGTTAGCTCAGCCACTCACTAGCTGGGTGACCTCAGACCAAACACTGAGCCCTGGTCTCTCTACATCCACCTGGCTGCTCAGGGTTGGGAGGAGCAACCGTGAAAATGCACGTACGGCTCTCGGCACAGTGCAGGGCAAGCACTCAATCAACTCTATCAAGGTACCATCACTGGGGACAACCACAGCTCCCTGGCCCCTCAGCCAGGGTTCAATCTCTCAGGCACTAAACCCCAAGTTTTCCAACATCCCTGGACTCTAGGTAACATTACACTGTCCTTCTGGACCCAGAAAGGCAGATGGAGTCAATCTCTCCAAGAAGGATAATGGATGCCCACAAGAGGCAGGCATCACACTGGCACTTTAAGGTAAGCAAGGGCTCCAGGTCCACCAGGGGAGGGACACCACCTGGGAGGTGAGTAGATCAGAGGAGCCCCACTGAGTCCCAAACCCAGAAGGCACCCCAGATTCTTTACTTTCCATCCCCTAGTTTATATTCCACACTGGGTCCATCCCCAGATCTGTGGTTTCTACAGCAAAACACACGCCTGTCCTCTCCCTGTCTCCACAGCTGCCACCTTGGACCAGGCTGGCATCCTCTCTTGTCACTCAACTAGACCAGCCTCCTCCCGGCTCTCCCACTTCTGTTCTCACCTGCTTCAAAACATCTCCCCCAGCAGCCAGAGCTGTCCAAACCCAAATCACATCAAGTCCTCCGAAGACTACCCCAAAAGCTTGGAATAATGTCCAAAAGCTTCGCACAACTAGCCCCTCCGCCTGCTTCTCACCTCAGCCCCCAGCTTCTCCCAGGCCCGCACTCCTCTCCAGGTGGCCTGACCTCATCCTGTTCCCACACAGACTTCCCAGTCCATTCTCACCTCCAGGGCTTTGCTCCAGCTGTGCCCCCTGCCTGCCTATCTCTTGTGGGCTCCTTTCTGACACGTCTGAGAACATGACCCCCTCACAGAGGCTCCCTGGCCCCTCTACAGTCACACTCCACCCACAGGGTCTGTCTCATTCTCTCATCTGGTCCTGCTTTATCTCACTGACTCCAGAGTTCTCATCACTATTGGGAATTAGTACTGTCTGAGTATTTATAGATTATTTATAACTGACATGATCTTGTTTGCTTCCTGGTTTACTGCCGGGCCACCACCTCAACAGGAGGGCAGGGATCCTACCTGCCTTGGTCACTACTGATCTTTGGAGTCCAGAACAATGCTGGACACACGGCCCATCCATAAACCATGTGACTGTGTCCTCCTACTCACTGAGCAACCTCCGGAGAGCCAGAGGCCCCCTCTGTGAAATGCCACTGACTCTGAGGGGGTGTGGGTGTAGGGGGACCAGGGAAGGAGGAAAGGAGCAGATGCTGTTGCCACCAGAACAACCTTTGCCCAAGTGACAGCGCCTACAAGCAGTGATGGGGCAGGTGGGGCGTTGTCACCTGGTGACAATGGCTCCTCCAGAGGCTCCTGGCAAGGGCCCCAAGGAACCCCGGACTCTGTGCAGAAGGGGTTCGATAGGCCCTGCCCCCTCCTCAGGCTCCCAGTTCTCCGGCCTCTGCTCAAACACCTGGACAGAACTGCTTTCTGGCCCTAAGAAGTATTTACATTTTGATTAAGTCTGGTTTTAAACCACCAGGTAAGCTGGCCCGAGGCCGATACACCCCAGCCAGTCCAGCAATAACAAAGTGCACTGGGGAGCAGGTGACAAATGTGGGACCGGGGAGGACTCACCCATGTTCCCAGGAGCCCCCTAACCCAGCCCTCTGCCCTAAGCCTCCTGCTGGAAAAGGAGAACCACCAGCTCTGTGATCAGCAGTGGCGAGCACCTGGGGGAGCCCTGGAGTTCTGCCTGGGAAATAAACACATGGGATAAGGAGCAGGGGCGCCCAGACCAAACCTGGCCACGAGGAGGAGGATGGCCGTGAACCTCGGGCTGCCCCGCCCCCAGCAAGGGCCTCCCTCCTGCCAGGTGGTGTCTCACCCAGGAAGCAGGAAGTGAGTCTATTCCAAACTGGGGACTTGCACAAGTCACATTTTATCCTGTTGGATGTATTCTGAGGACTCCACTAACAACCAGCCATGGTGAGACCTCAGGAGGCTGGGAGAGAGCCCAGTTATTTATTTACAAACTTCAAGTCTCCTTGAAAGTGTGATTCTGGAAGCAGCAAATGACACCAGCAGCAAAGGAATGTGGACTCCTGAATTCAAAATACCCACTGGGCAAGACAGGCCCCCCCGCACCCACTCCCTGCCACCCGACCTGCCTGAGAAAGTCCAGGCAACTAACGAGTACTTCAGAAAGGTGATTTCCTTCACTTCTGGCCCCTTTCATAGGAAATCAAACTTCCTCGGCAGAAAGCAGGATTGTTTGTACCACCTGGAGCTGCAACGGCAAAAAGATTTTAAGCCTGTGAGCTCCAAACAGACGGCAGGAGCTGCCTGGAGTTCTGGGACTCAAGACAGGGTTCAGGTTCAGCAGACAGGAGTGCTGTAATTGATTAGCAACATCTGACACTGGCACCAGCAGATGGAATAATACTATGCATGCTACGTGTTTGCTGTTTAGAGCTTAGCTAAAAAGCAAAATCAGCAGTGGGAATTCAGAAAGCCTGGATTCAACTAATAAGGGAACATGGTCAGAATAACTCAAAAGGAGAACCGGTAGCTTTTGGAGGACCAAAGAGAGAGCCAGTGGCAATTTCTAAGGCAAAGGGACAAATCACTCCCAGAAAGATCAAGTCACTTCCTTAGCAGCTGTCAGATGGGACATGTCCCAGAGTCACCCCCATCTGAGCTGTCAACCCACAATCCATTCCCAGCTCCTCAGAGAGACTCAGTTCCAGACTTCTCATGAGCCAGAAGGGTGTTTGACCTTTAGGGACCAGAAATAAATACTTAGGAGTTATGAACAGGGTTTGCTGCTGCAATGGGGAGGTTGGGAGGCAGCGGTCTCCCTGATGACAGACGCTCATTTAAAAACAAGGGGAAAGGAGAGGCTGGAGCACAGAATGTCCCGTCAGTAAGCCTGCATCAGACAGGGCTGTGCCGGAGTGGAGTTTACAACAGGAGAGGACAGGCCTGCCTAGCAGAGCACTGTGGGCGTGTTTTCAGGACAAAGTAGACACCTCTCACTGTATGTTTCTACCTCAATAGGAGGCTGGAGGAAAAGGCTCCCAGCATGACTGCCTAAGGCAACCTCCCCAGGAGAGCCAAGCCCACTGGGGGTTTTCTAGCTGGGCTCAGGATTTGAGACTGATGGCTAACTAAGGAAGGGCACAGAGGTGAGCAACCCGGATAATTATAGGGTTGGGAGGAGGGTGAGGTCATGAAGGCTGCATCCCTCAGCCGGCCAACCAAGGGTGACCTCTAGGGAATGTGAGTTATTTCCCAGAGATGCAAAGGAGAGCGTCTGTTTCTACAGAACAAACAAAGATGTGGAAATGAACTTGTGGTGCAGCACAGAGGATTTACGTGAAACTGGAGGGGAAAGTTCCAGAACACGTTACACTAAACATAAGGGGGAGGCTCAGTGCAGCATTGTGAGGTCTGGGGAGTGGAGCTCCAGGGGAGGCTTCTCTGGGGGACCCCCGCCGACCTCAGCTGACCTGCGTGACCTCGCAGGCCACTTCCCCACCCCAACTCTGGGCTTCCTGCCTCATCAGATAGGAGGAACAGTCCCCAACCCACGTATCTCATGGGGTTGCCGTGACCATCAAATGTGTATGGGAGACAACGGAAGACTGTGAGAAAGGGCCGACTGACTCCAAGTACCTGCAGCCACGAATCTCAAACGCAGGGATGAGTCAGAGACAGCGTGTGATTCCACTCTCCCAGAGTCCAAAGGCGGGCAAAACCAACCCCTGGTGTGAGGACCACCTTGGGGCAGGTGGGGACTGGAGGGGACTCCAGGAGGCTTCTGTGGCGCTGGCTCTGCAATGTGTGTGCTCTGCAAAATCCCATTTAGCAGTATGTTTATTGTTTCTGCCTTTTCTACACGGACAGTACACCTCAATAAGAAGCTTAACCCCAAAAAATTGTCTGGAATTCTTTTGTAAACATCTAGGTCATGATATTAATATAAGGGAGAATGTTCTAAAACATAAGTGTTATCAGTCTCCTAGAAATGAAAAGCAGGTCAAACAACTTCCCAAAGTCACAGCTCACCGAATGGTTGGGGGGAAACTGAGCAAATCGTGTTCTCTTTCCAGAGGACAACCTCTGCCCTTTGCCAATAGCACACTGGCGTCCTTCTCCAGATGGGGTTGCCCTCTTCCCTCCCTCTTCCCATCCCCACGATATACAGAACCCTGTGGCTCATCCTTTGGAAGGCAGCACACTAGTCTTCAAACAAACCAAATGTCAGTTTTGCACCCTACAAAAAAGAGTATATGCTCCTTTCTTGCAGTTCCCCTTCCTGTGTACCTCTTGATTTTAAAAACACAGTTGCCAATTCGTAGAAGCTTGTCGTGCAGTGGCACCTGGGCTCAGAGACAGGTCTACGCGTCTAGGCTGGAGGTGGAGAGTGATACAGTCAGGGTGGAACAAGGGACAGGGTGTTCAGAAGCATAGGCCCGGAGGTGCCCAGCTCTCTGCTGCTCTCTGCTACCCTGGTTGACTCCCACTAGGATGTAAGCTCCCGGAGGTAGGAGTTTCTCTGCCTTATTCGGCACCCAGACTGGTACCTGGTGCACAGGAGGAGCTCAGTAATCTTGATGAATGAGTGAGGGAACAAATGAGCAAACAGCACTGATCTCAGAGACCCGCGCTGTGAGGACCAAACAAGACATTACAGGTGCAGTGCCGAGCAGAGCATGTGCACCCAGCAGGTGCTCAATAAATGTTAGCTGGGTTGGGACTTGGGTCTTTGGCGCGTTCTCCCCCCACCCCACAGGTATCTCACTCAGATCCACGTGCCCTTTTCTCCCCTCAGCAAGTGTCAGGAGCAAGTACAAATGCGTCTTCTTAAACCAGGACACCTGAGCCTCCCGTGTGCTGCTGCTTCTGGGCCCACCGCCCTGCAAAGTGGCGGGGGGTGCGGCTCCCAGATCTCAGGGGATTAGCAGGTGACTGTCAAACATCTGAAAAGACAGAGTGCCCTTGTCATTACTAAACCCTAATAGACGCATCTCACCCCCTCCAACCAAAGGTGTATGTTTCAGGTTTAACAAAACAATATAGTATTGTTCCCACTCCTGACTTGGGTATCACCCTGCAGAGACGTTTAAGTGAGGGATGGAGCACCTGCACCACTCCCTCCTCGCACTGACCCCTGCCAGAGCTTCTAGGCACCATCCACTGCACCACCAGGGGCAGCGAGGAGCCAGTATAGCAGAAAGCAGCAGCCACCTCATGCCACTGCGCAGGTTGACATCAACTGATCTGCTGCACCCATTGTCAGGAGTCACCGGAGGGACAGCCCCAGTGCTCTGGGAGGGCGAGGGCTGGATAAGAACGACAGTCACTTAATACACAGGGCACGTGCTGCGTCTCCTGCCACTGCTCCAATGAAGGCGAACCCTGCATCCAAGGCTTTACGACTACCCCACTGGGACAGCAGCATCTGTCAGCTGATATACAGCAGCCTGGCCAGAGGGAAGTGCACTGGATCACATGTCAGGAGCCTGGGTTCAGGTTGGATGTGCCTCTGTATGACTCTCCGGGCCTCGATTTTCTCATCTGTTAAATGAGATGGTTCACAAGATCGTGGAAAAGTCAAAGAAGAACGTAAATGAGTCCCATACTGGGCCTCTTGACCTTAAACTACAAATGATAAATAACTTTTCTAGGCCTTAGTTTTTTTATCTATAAAACGAGATAATTCTTGCCCATAAGGCTGCCGGAAAGATGACATGGGCTGATACCCCTAGGAGCTGAGTGCAGGGTCTGACCCACAGCTAGTGCTCAGTGTCACTGGGATTAAGTTATAAAAGGCACTTTGTAAACCATTAAGTCAATATGATTGGAGAGCCCCACCCTGTCCCGGCTGGCAAAGGCATCCTCAAGTTTGTGTGCCACTTCAAATGTCCTTATTCCCTAAGAATAAGAAGTAAGTTTGGAGCTTATTTATTTTTTTAGAATTCTCTGAAAGACCCCCAAAATAGCCACCCGCCCCAGGCAGCAACCCAAAAACAATGAGCGGATGAGCCGAAGCCAAGGCACCAGGCGACCGCGAAGGCCGGCCGAGGAGGAGGTCTGAGGACGCAGTTCCTTCCTGGCTCCGGGAAGCAGCTCTGCACCCACCAGCGCCTGCGGCAACTGATGCTGCTGGTGGGACCCACCCACCCATCCATGGCCCAAATAAATGACCCCAAAAGGAGCCTGTGTCCAGATGCCAGGCTGAACCCTCTACTGTGGCATGTAGCTAAGAGGGCAGCACAGTTTTCACCAAGTTTCCTGATGAATTGCGTTACTCTGAAAACCCAAGAAACTCTCTTGCCACTGATGTCAGCTTGCAGAAAGTGGAAGAGATCAAGCCACAGGAAACTTGAACATCATGGAGAAAGATTCCCCGTTGGATCTTCCCCACTCCCACCCCAACCCCTAGTGTCACCCACCTGCTGCCACCTGCCCACCGCCAGCTCCAGGGGCCTCTAACACGTCGTCCCCACTGCATAAGACCCTCCATCCTAAATCCAACCCCCCAACCTAATGTCTGCTCACCCCTCAAGGGCCAACTCAAGGCTCATCCCTCTGCAAAGCTTCTACCACCTCTCTTACCCTCTTGCTTTTCCGTGATCCTCTCCCCTCTGTCCTGGGTGTATTTGCTGAATAAGCACACTCCCATCTTTGACTTGTGCTGCGCTGGGCTTGCTGCTGGGAATAGAGGCACGAAAGCCCCCTCCTTGGGGGAGCCCAGTCTGGAAGACAAGACAGGCAAGGAAGCAGATGACTATGCCCAACCTAGGAGGCTGCAGGCCCCCTGTGAACAGAAGGCCACAGGAGACAGAAAGGGAAAACGAAGCCCAAGGAATCTAGAAGGCTCCCCGAAGGAGGGATGTCTCATCACGACCTGGAAGGACAAGTAGGTGTCCTCCGAGCGGAGGAGGGTGAGAGGGCATTCCCAGGCAGAGCGGCTTCAGAGGCTTGGGTCACTGGGTGCCTGGGAAGGGACACGAGTCTGGGGGGAGAGGTTGGAACCAGCCGGTGGGAGGAAAGCCTCGATCAGATGCGAGTTTTAGAGTCCTCATGATGTTGGCAAAACCAGGAGGTATTCCAGGGGCTATTGCAAGAGCCCAGGCAAGAGAAGGAATGAAACTCTGAACCAGGACAGAGGCAGCAGAGGTGAGTGCAAAGGGCAGAGGTGATGAGAAGGGGGCAGAGGTATCCTCCAGAAGCAGCTCTGGACTTGGGGGTTCATTTCATTCAACCTCCCCTGCCAAGCAAGGGCTCTGCATGAGCAGCGACCAGCTTTTCTACTTTTCTTGAGCACAAAGCAGCCTCCCAATTGATACATACTTGTTGAATTAAAGTTTTTAATTCTAGAAGGATCCCTGAAATGTAGGTGTTTGACTTGTCTGACCCTGATCAGAGCTGAACAAAGAGCAGGGTTGTACAAACTGGAAACAAGAGAACCACGCTGAGGCTAAAGACAGTTCAGCTGGAGCTGAAAGAAAAGTACCTCCAGGAGGCCCATCAACAAACCGCTGCTGGGTCCTGGGGAGACCCGGGAATGGGGGGCATTGGCACAAAGACCAAGATACAGAGAAATCACTCTCTGCCAGGCCTTCACTCATCACCATCCAGGGGCTGTGTGACTGTGGTCAAGTCACCAACCCTATCTGGGCCCCAGATCCTACATCCACCAGATGAGAATTCTGGGGCTACAGATAAGCCCGCAGCTGCCACCATCCTTGTCCCCACAGTGGGAGAGAGCCACGAGCAGGGCAGGCCTGCCTCCCATCCTGCCCCACACTCTGCCCAGAATACCAGCTCCCAAGAGCAAAGACATTAAACACTTCCTGCTGTGAAGGGAGATGCTTGTTTACAGCACTCAGCCGATTTAGTCCTAGGTCTTCAGAAGGAGAGGAAAAGGTGCCCAGAAATCCTTGACCACAACAATGACCAAAACAGCTGCAGGCCCTGTTTGCAGAATCCTCTCAGAACCTTCGAGCGGGGGCCACATACACGGGGCTCCAGGCAGAAAATAGCTCTAAGTAGCCCCTACAGCACCAAAAAAAACCCCACCTGACTCCCCCCATCCCACAAACCTTTTTTCCTTAATTAAAAATCTCTTTTAATATGACAGTTGTGAAAAGAAAATATGCTCCCTTACCGTATTTTCTCATGAAGTTAAAAATATGAGTATCGCAGAGAAAAAAAAGTTTTAAGGTCAGAGGGGAGGGGAAAAAGCATGTTTTTTGAAATCTTGGAAAATAAACAGACTCAGCCCTCATCAGCAGGCTCTCTGGGAATGTGACCTGAAGTGCTGCTGGGGGTCGGAGAGCTGTTTAAAGGAAAAGTTCAAGGGCCCGCCCGAGGCTGGGGATTAGTGGCTCGGACACTGTGTCCCCCTCTCCCGATGACCAGCCTTTTAGCCACTTGGGACACGAGTGTCCAGGAGACGGGAAGCCGAGGGAGCAGATGAGACGTCAGGGAAACAACACTGGGGGCGGCAAGCGCCCCACAGGCAGTCCCTACTGAGGGACGCTTATCTGACCCAGCCAGGCTGCAGGGACACACTCCAGGCAGGCAGGAGCAGTGACACCAGTGAGGGGTGGCAGAGCTGCTGTCCAATCAGGGGACAGGGCACACTGGGTGGCCCTTCGGCCTGGCCCACCCACTCTCGGTAGTAACTCAAGAACCCACAACCAAGCCAGCTCTGGGGAAGGTCAGGAAGCAGGGCTTGGAGGTGACACATGCATTTGATAGGTATTTATTAAGCACCTACTATGTGCTTAGACCGAGCAACAGAAACTGCAGGTACAACTAGCAAGATAGACAAGGCGCCCGTCTGCATGGAGTTTACATTCAGGTGCTCAGAGGTCCTGTATGCTCTCCGCCCCCTTTCCCTACTCTGGTAAACCTCCTGCCAACCTGGAGGTTGGCACTGATGTGTACCAAGCCCCCACCCTCCACAAGGACCAGAGTGGGCCATGCCCCTGTTCCCCGGGCTCATAAATTCCTGGGGGTCTCTGCAGGCAGGGGTGAGGAGGGGAACAGACCCCACACACAGGGTGCTGTGTGGCCAGTCAGTGAGATGTGCCCCTGTTGGAGCTGCACACCCCAGCTGTGCACTAGCCCTGGGAGCAGGGGACACAGGGTCCATTCCTATCCATGAGGGCCGCCCACCCCAGAGATGGGGAATCAAAAGCCAGGGATTCAGACCTCCCCCAACCCTGGGAGCAGCAGGGAGCAGCTAGCAGGGCTCCAAGCAGGGCTCTGGAATCAGATGAGGCTCAGTTCTGATCTAAGGCCCACCATTCACTAGCTGTGTCTAGCTGGGTAAGTCACTTCACCTCTCTGAGCCCATGTCCTCTGTGGTGATGTGGAAGTGACAGTGCCAACCTTGGGGGTGCCTGCCCAGTGACCAGCTTGCCCCTGGCACTCGACAAAGCAGAGACTGACCATCCTCCTGTCTGGGCTTTACAGAGGGGGGAACGGTGGTGTGGGAGACAACAGAGGCGGCCATGGATTTTGCCAGAGAAAGTCTAAAACATTTCAAAAGATGAAATCTCATCTGAGCTAAGCCTGAGATTGGAATACAATTTCTACAAAAAGAAAAAATAGAGAAAGTATTCCCAGCCTAGAGGAAACACATTTTTTTTCCCCTTGAGGGCCTTCTAATGATATTTCTTTGTCCTGAATGAAAGATTTGTGAAGAATTATTAATAATAGATGGACAAATGTAACTTTTCCTTCCCTCCCTCCTCCCATCCTCTCTCCCTCCCCTCTAGTCTTCACCATAAATATAAGCACTTACTGAGCACTATGTGCCACACACTGTTCCAGGCACAAGGAACAGATCAGGTTGCTAGACAGACATGATGCCTCCTGGAGCTGATATCTGACCCTCACAACCACCCAGAGTACGTGTGACTGAGTTAAGAGGCTTGAATTACACACAGTAGCTTTGGGCAGAAATAGACCAAAGGAAGTCCAATCAGCCTTCACCCCTGACTCCCTTCTCCCCACCTTGTCTCCTGAAGTCGCAGCACCCAGGCAAGGGAATGGGTGACCATCCCCCAAAGTGAGCACGTCCAGGGGGCGCCCACATGGCCAGCTGAAATGAGCAGACAACAGACTCCCCCACTCCCTCAAAACTCCTGCCAGCCACGCCCAAGTGTCTCCTGTAAATAATCCTTTAGACTCCAGAACAACCTTTTCCTTTCAAATGGCAGCAAGTTGAAAAGCAGAGTCCACAGAGGCCCACAGACTCCTGAGGGAACTGATCCTGCCCTCGTGGCTGAAGGCAGGGTGAAGGGGCCACAGAGCCCCCCACCCCGACCCCCGACCCCATGTGATTCCACACCGCCCACTGTAGGGTCAGACACTGCTGGGAAGCCCATCACGGACTAAGACAGGCATTTCGGTCCAAATCACCTAACACACAGACACGCTCTTTTTCCCAAGATCAGGGGCAGATTTTACTTCAGAGGGCTTACAGCACTTTGAGAATTCAATTAATGGCAGAAATTATTAAGTGAGAAAAAAAAAGGAAATTATTAAGTGAACTTAAAATCGCCGGATGAAATATTAAGAACTGTTGAAGCGGGCTGAAGGGCACAGGGGCCTCAGTCCTCTCTGCATCTGAGTAAGTCTAAAATTTTTCAAAATGAAAAACTTTTAAAAATCCGGATGAAACAACAACATAATATCTTTAGGCTGTAGAATGAATAAAAATAAAATATTCGCAGTAGGGTTAATAAAAATAATAAGCTCTGGATAAACAACAAGGTCCTACTATATAGCATACGAAACCATATTTAATAGTTTGTAACAGCCCATAATGAAGAAGAATATGAAAAGGAATATATATGTATAACTGAATTACTATGCTGTACACTAGCAATTAACACAGCATTGTAAATCAACTATACTTCAATTTTTTTAAAAAGCACCATTCAAACACTTCCCCTCAAAATAATAACCCCTGGATTTCTGGGGTGCTTTGCTCTACAAAGTGCTTCTTCACATATAGCCTCTAATTTGAACTGTCAAGGAAAGTAGGGGCTACTAGTCCCATTTTGCAGACAGGGAAGTTGAGGCAGGCTTGCCTGAGACCTTTCCACCAGGAAGCCTGCTGTTGAGGACTTGAACTTGGCCACAGGGCCTAGTAAATGGCCTTCATCCCTGGCTCTGGCCCAGCCCCAGCAACTCCCTGCTCCTCCACTCCTGCCTCAAGGGATGTGGCCTTATCAACTAACTGTTTTTTCTTGTTAATGATAAAATATTTTGCCTGCCACCACTCCTTTTCCCAGGCCACCTATTCCCATTCCCGCATCACAGTGCAGGATGTTAAGAATTGTGCCGTGGCCCCCATGCTGGTCTGACTATTCGGTCACTCACCAGGGCTTCTCAGCCCAGTGTCCACCTTCCCTGATGGATCTTTTGACCAAAGTCTTATTTGGCTAGTGGACAGTCCTCATTATAAAGTGTTTCCGGGACATAAATCAAGTCATCGTAATGGAACACTTCCCCAGCCAGACTTAACTGTTCCAACCCCAATGCACCTTTTCAGAAACCTTGTCTAGTGGGAGACTAGCCACAGATTCCTCTGATCTCTGCCCTGGAGCCAGGGATGGGGGAGCTTGGCCCAGGGAGCCCTCTTCTCACCACCCACCCTCCTCTCACTGCACCTTAGGACCCCTCCAGAAAATGTTTTAAGTGACCATCTTAACCTTTTTCATTCAAGACTGACTTGAGAAAACGCTAATGCGTTACTGGCCCCCTCTTCCATTTACACACCCCTCCCCCCAGGTCTGTAATGTCTAGTCTCCCCTGCTCCAGGCCGCCCAGAAGCCCAAGGTGCCCTACATGCGTCAGCCAACGCTGACCCCATGATGTATGGGTCTGATGACTTCACTTATGACACCAGCCCGGAGACGTCCTCTATTTGTACACTCAAAACCTCTGTTATGTCTGAAACCTCGTAACCTTTTCCGAAGAACATATCGTACCTGTTCTGAGCTCCAGGAGTTTTGCAACTGCCTTTGGCCAAAAGCAACACGGCTCAGAGCCAGATCCCCACGCAGACTAGCAAGGCCTCCCCGCAGCTCAGCACTGGAAGCACGGGGTGTCTGTGCTCTGCTCAGCCCTGCCCAGGCCCCATCCCATAGAGCGGGCGAGATGCTCCATCCTCAGGGGCAGTCCCTACTGGGACATCCCTTTGAGAGGTGGCAGCTTTTGCCTGGCACTCACACCTGAGGAGAGACCCAGCGAGTGCTTTCCAGAACCCAATACACATGCTCGAGCCTGCCGTAACCTCTCTATCTGTAACTCCCTTTGACCACTTCCTCGTGCTTCCTCAGCTCCAAATGGCAACGACTCCCAGTATTCATTCATTGACTTAGCAGAGTGTCCAGAGCTGCAATGTCCAGCACAGAAACCACCAGACACAGGTAGCTCCTGAGCACTCCAGATGTGGCTACTCCAAATTGAGACATTAAAATACACACTTGGATTTTGAACACTTAGAGTGAAAAAGACTGCAAAAGTATCTTATCAATAATGTTTCTATAAATAACATATTAAAATTGTAATGTTTTGCATATAGTGGATTCAATAAAACACATTAGTAATACAATTTTGGGTATTTCTCTTTTGCTTTTTTTTAATGGGACGACTACACATTTTTTATTTCACAGGAGGCTCACATAAATTTTCTATTGGACAGCACTGGTCTAGGCAGTGGCTTTGATCCACTACCTGGGTCCAAACCTCAGCTCCATTTACTGCAGGTCTCTTTCCCATCCACACTCCAGCTTCCCCACCTGCACACGGGATAAAAGTGCCTACTGCCCTGAGCTGGGGGAGGATTCACAGAAATCACATATTTGCAGTTACCACAGTTCCTGGCATTCAATAAATGCTGGCTGCTACTATTCACCCAACAATGATTTACTGATCCCCTTCTGACAAGCAGGCTCCACGCTAAGCCCTAGGGACACAAAGGTGAACCTGGAAACATTCTCTCGCTGGAGGTGTTCCCCCTCCCAACCCCGAGCCCCAACACAGGTCTTAAAGAAGTAGGTTCACCTCTCAGCTTTGCTACTAGCTGTGTGACCTTGAGCAAGTCATGTTTCGAGGAGGGGGACTCAGGGTCCCATCTGCAGACAGACACTTGGTGACTCAAATCTCACAGAAACCATCAGCACAGTCAGGCCACCACAGAGCAGGCATAGTCCCAGAGCGCAGGCATCAGAGCTCACTGGGCCCCAGGAAGAAGGCTCCCCAGGGAACAGCATCGTCCCATTAGCACTTGGCCAGGGAGCCCAGGGACCCAGCATTCCGGAAACCTGGCAACTCCCAGCCCCAGGAATGTGTGTGAGTCGCTCTGTCCCCCAGGGCCCACCCACCCCGTGTTCTCATTCCCCAGCCTTGGAGACTGCAGGGCCTGGAGGTGGGAGTGGGGAGGTGGGGATGGAGATGGGAGGGGGAACTTGGCCTCACTTTCATTGAAGCCTCAAGATCAAATATTTTATAACATCGTCAAATAAGACTACACGCAGCCCCAGGTATAAGGGGGGACACTTCTGTTTGATCCCAGCTCCATCCCGCCTGTGGTGCACTATGAATCAATATTTCTTATACATCCTGTCATTACCTTGTACCTAGAGTTGCTATGCAGTTTTTGTTTAAAAAGCACCACCTTAATAAAAGCAAATCATTTTAAATACCACAATGTTTTGTAACCTTCTTGTGGAATTTTAAAAAAACTTTAATGAACTCATAGCCTCAGAACGAAACAAAAATTCGGAAGCAGACCAGGCCTCTTGGCACCTTTGAGAGGTCCCGAGATGTGTCCACCTTTGCAGAATGACCAGTCTCCGTGGGCACTTGTGACTATCCAGGCTCAGAGGAGGGACTGGATCAGACTCTGCCAGCTGGAAGTTCCTCCTAACCCCACAGACCTGCCTTCTTACAAGAACTTGCCTTTAAGGTTAGACACAATCTTGCTCACTTAAGAGGCAGCAGCTCAAATGCTTCTAGAAAGCCTCCTCAAAGCTCCTCAAAGCTCCTCAAAGCCCCCGGGCCTCCACCAACCCTGGACCCTACTGACAACGCCCGGGGAACTTGTCTCTACTCCTCTCAGCTCTGGGCCCAGCTGCGGAATGTCCCAGACCCCAGCACCAACCTTTCACACTGCGGGTGAGAAACCTGGACCCCCACAGGGCCTCACTCCATCCACACAGGGATCCCTCCAACCCCACAGCCCACGTTTCTCCAGCAGCCACCATGCCCGGGCCCTGGTCCAAGGAGCTGGGGCCTCGGTGGTATGAGACGTGGCTGGGGTGGCGAGGGAGACAGGCCAGGACAACAGACCATGATAAGGCAGTCTAGCGAGCACAGGCTGCGGGGGGAAGTGGGTGCACAGGTCACGGGGATGATGGAACTGGGGTCAGAGAAGGCTCTCCCGGGGAGCAACGTCAGGGAACTGGCCTGGTAAAGGGCTGGGAGAACAGGAGAACATTCTAGGCCCAGGGAACCACACATGTGAAACAACACAGTGAGAGGGAGAGCCTGGTGCACACCCAGGGAACTAAAGTATTGCAGGGGCTGGAGATCCGTGCAGGGAGTGGCTGTTAGCGAACCACTGGTGGACAGGTCAGATTTGAACTCTAGGAAGGCTGTGCTGCTTAGTCGGATTTAGTGGATGACAAACCAACAGTAGAGGAACCACATAGGCAGCCACAACAATTGTATAAGGCAGAGACGTGGACAGATATTTCCAAGGGAGAATCCCCAGTGTTAATGAGAAGTAGGACGGGCTTGAGAGATGACGCCGGGTCCCTGGCTTGGGTGACAGGCCACTCGGGCTGTTTTCTGTGCAACCAGACAGCCCCTAGGAAGTGAGAGGCTCCATGTCCACCAGACCCACCCACCAAGCCCTGTCAGTGGCTGCTTGCTTCTCCGACACTAGTTTAGTCGTAGTATTCAGCCAGGCTTCTCAGCCCCCTCCGGGGATTGGATGACCTGATGGCCTGGTTCAGGGATGGCAGTGCTTGAGGGCACGCTTCCAAATGGGCAGAGGCCCAAGAGGGGAGGCAGCCAGGCAGCACCCCGGGAACCTGGGGCAGCCTGCCAGCATGGAAAGCTCAGCACACTCATGCCAGGGGCCAGCCAGATCCCTCCCTGTGAAGAGGATGCCACGTGGGGGCTGATTGCAGAGCAGCAGCTCGCCCACAGGCTGGCAGGCACAGGCTGGACATACGAGCGTGGGCCGAGCCTCAGCGAACAGTCCTTGGCTGTCTTCGGTGTGCTGGACATCTAACTTCCCCAGCTGAAGAGCAAGGGAAACGGAGCAGAGATTACCAACCCAAGTTAGTTTGCAAACTGGGACCTGAATCACTGAATCAGACCCACAAGAACTGCCTTGAGAGCAGCAGAGAGGAGCAAATGTTTTCCAAAGGAGATGATGAAGACAGGATTTGCACTAAGTCTGAGAGGGAGGTGAAAGGAATAACCCACCCCAGGCATGAAGTCAGGACATGGTGGCAAATCAGTCTGGTTGGAGCAGATCCT
Source organism: Camelus ferus (assembly GCF_009834535.1). Taxonomy (NCBI): domain Eukaryota; kingdom Metazoa; phylum Chordata; class Mammalia; order Artiodactyla; family Camelidae; genus Camelus; species Camelus ferus. The sequence goes on from NC_045706.1 coordinate 11,157,562, forward strand.
TGTACTGGGCCAATGAGAAAAGTCCTGAGCGCAAGGGGCCAGCATTGGGCTTTATCCTGCAGGCAATGGGAAATCATCGCCTCCAATGCATTCTTCAAGGAAAATAGTTAAGCAGCTCCTCAAAACATTTAACACAGAATTTCGTTATCATCCAGCTACTCCACTTCTAGGTGTATACCCCGAAGAATTGAAAACGGGGACTAAAACAGCTGCAGTATTCACAAAAGCCAAAAGGTGGAAACAACCCAAGTGTCCATCAATAGATAAATGGGTAAACAAAATACGGTATATGCATACAATGGGATATTATTTAGCCACAAAAAGGAATGAAATACTGATACATGCTACAACAGGGATGAACCTTGAAAAGATTACGCTAAGTAAAATTAGCCAGACACTAAAGGACAGATACTATATGATTCCACTAATATGAAGCACCTAGAATAGGCAAATCCATAGGCAGCAAGCAGAACAGAGGCTACCAGGAGTTAAGGGGAAGGAGGAATAGAAAGTTCTTGTTTAATGAGTACAGAGTTTCTGTTTGGGATGATGAAAACATTCTGAAAATGGATCATAGTAACAGTTGCACAACACGGTGAGTGTAACCAATACCACTCAGTTGTACACCTAAAAATGGTTAAAATGGTAAATTCTATGTTTTGTGTTTGTCCAGCACCTGGAGAGAACTGGTTCACTTCCCAGGCAAGCAAGGCAGAGCTGAACACAACACGTTTATTTCCTCTCCCTCCTGAGACCCCCTAAAATAACAAGGGAAAAAAGGGGGTATCAACTTACAAAGCAGAGGGAAGTGGAGAGCAGATGACAGCAGACCAGAGCTGTTAGAACCACTTTTGAAGGATGACAGAGGGATGGATGAGGGTACTGGCTTGGCAGACCAGAGACAGAGCGGACGTTGACGTCCCTGCAGGAAGCGAAGCCAACGAGAAAAACCCCCTTTGTAAGCTGGAGGCAACGAGCATGCTGGCCCACAGGCTTGCCGTATTGATTTTGTGTCTGTCCTAGCACGAAATGTTACCATCACTCAGACAAAGCATGCTTGGGATAATTCATTACCAAACATAACTTATCACCACGCCAAAATTTTTAAATCGCTCGTCTTCACCTTAACTGTAGTTTTTCTGCACGGATAGGGAAAGGCCTCCAACCCCCTGGGCACAGCACAGGGACTCCCCACCGCCCACAGAGGAAGCCCCAACACCGGTGCCTCTTGTATTCAGGGCTCTCCCCTTCTGGGCCCAGTGCAGTTCAAGCACTGGATCTGTGGGGTCAGGACAGCAGGAATCCAAGTGAAATAGGAGGCCACAGGATCAAAACAGTCTGGGCAGCCAGGTGGTGGGATTCGTGCCCCCTCCACACCACCAGGACAAGGTGTGTACAAACCAACCAAAAGCTTCTCCAGGAACAGAACCAAGACTTCACACTTTCCTGAGGTTGCTCTATTTTTCACATGCTTTTCTTCCACTTCACTGCCCCCTGGAAAATGGTGTGAATGTCTGCTGCGCCACCAAGCAGCTATGACGTGCGTGTGCCTCGGCCCTGGCCCTCGGCCTGGGACACTCTGGCCTCCTTCTTACCCCTCAGGGCTCCACACAGCCTTAGCCATAGAATGCCAGGGGCTGCGGGCCACCACCACTCAATCCTCAGGAGCCCTCCAGAGTCCTCTGTGCTGTGAAAGGCATGCATGGAGAGGGACAAGAGGTCCTTGCTGCTGCCACTGGACTCAACTCTGGCTTAACTATGCCCCTCCTTCCCCACCATGCCCCTCCAGGGGCATCGAGCCTGCCCCTTCCCAGGCCTGCTTTCATTAGAAAATCTACTCCTCCTACCCTTTCTCCTGGATGCTAAGTCCACCAGGGACAGAACTACCCTGTTCACCTTTCTATGACGAACACCTGGCGCAGGGCGTGGCCCCTTAGGGAGCTAATAAATGCTGGGTGGTGGGTAGGAAGGCTGGGAGGAGGCAGGGAGGAGCTCTGACTCCTCGCTCAGGCATGTCAGATTCCAGACTGACTCTTCAGTGGACTCACGTCAATCTGGGGGGTCAGCTGAAAAGTGACCTCCAGGGCATCCAAGTATTCAAGTGGGGTCTGAGGGGGCCCACAGGAGTGTCCACCTCTTTAAGGCCACTGTGTGGGACCCTGTAGCATTGGATAAGGCAGTTTCTTGCCACATGACCTGTTGACACTAGAGAAAGTCAGCGCACCTGCCGTGGCGTGGGCAGGTGGGAGGCACATTCACACAGAAAGAATCTGGGCTGCCCCCTCAGGTCCCCTGGGGCAGCATGCAGGGAAGTGCCAAGGCCAAACTGGCCCTCAGAGAACAAGTAGAGGAGACTGGCTCTCGAGATCTGACACTTAGGGCCAAGCACTCGGCCATTAGGTGATTGCAGGAAGAAAAAGGCTATGGGAGAATTATTTTAGAATACAGATTCCTAGTACAGTGGTATCATAACTGTAGAAACTGACAAACTGTCAATTTCTAGAAAAGTTACACCTATACCTACCGTATGATCCAGCCATGCCACGCCAGGTATTTACTTCTCAGTATTTACCCAAGAGAAAAGAAAAAATATATGACGTGTACAGTGTTCCCAGCCACTTTATTTGTAACAGCAAAAATACTAGAAACAATCCAAACGTCCAAACAGGTGAACAGATAAAGAAGGAGTTATTGATAATGCACGAGAGTGTGGGTGAATCTCAAAATACTCATACTGAGTGAAAGAAGCCAGACAAACAAGAGTACTAATTATGTGGTTCCATTTATAGAAATCTCTAAAAAATGTCAACTCATCCATAGTGACAGAAAGCAGCATGAGTGGTCGCTGGGGGCTGAGGGTGAGTCAGGGAAGGGATGAGAGGGAGGGGTTATAAAGGGAAATCTGGAAACTTGCAGGGGGGACAGACAGACTCACTAACCTATCTGTGGTGGAGGTCTCACAGGTGTGTAGGTCTGCCCAAACTTTTCAAATCGTATACACGTATGTATAGAAATACGTATAGTTTACTGTTCGTCAGTTACACCTCAATAAAGTGGCTTTAAGAGAATACAGATTCCTAGGTGCCAGTATGGAGAGTGGAGGCCAGCTGTGTCATGGTGGGCGTGTTACAGAGAAGAGTGAAGGGGGTGGGTGCAGAGTGATGCAGACCAGCCACAGGGACCCCAGGCTGCTGTCTTCCACTTGCCACTTCTGTCCGTTTACAGGATACGCACAGGGACCATGTCTCAACATCATCAGTTATCCCTCCAGGGAAAGTGTGCAGGCATCATTATTTCTCTCCTGACATCTGCATTCCTTCATGTCCTCCAGCACTTGCAGTGGAGAACCACTGGGAAGGGAACAGTCAGCCAGTCGTATGGTCTCTACGCCCGGCGTGGTGGTCTGTGAGCTCTTTCGTGGGTCTGGCTGAACAGATCCAGGTGCCAGTAACCAATGCTTAGTGTCTAGCAAGAGGATTCCAAACAAGACACTTTGTGGACCCATCACCATCTAATTATTCACTTAAGAACATTTAGGTTAAAAATTTATTAACCCAGGTGAGGCTAAAACCTGGTCATGTCATCCAGAGGTTTGGCCAAGGAATCATACATTTTTTCAAGTCACGAGGACAAGGGATGGAACTATGGCCATCAGGGGACTCCAACTCAATTTCTAATCAAGGTCAGGTTAAATAAATCTGACATTATTACAGTTCTTTCTTCTTGTATATTTATTTTGTGGGTCTTTCTTTTTCTTTCTCTCCTCACTTACATGCTCAGGCACAAATGAAGACAGGAAAGAAACATGCCAAAACTTTAATGGTTGGTAGACTTCATTCCTTGGAGAAATTTTTCTGTAGTGTGGTTACATCACTTTCTTTTTTAAAAGAATACATTGTAAAATATAAACTCCATCTGCCAAAGTAAACTGGTATATAAGTGACAAATAGCATAATTACAATTGATCATTATACAAGACTCATGAATTGCAATAAGCCATAGGCCATCACAGAAGAGCCATACTTACAATGCTCAGACATCTCCCTAAACAAATGCTGCATTTTTACTCCAATGAGTAGTATCTGAATACTTTCCAAAGGCACCCATCTAATTTATTGGCATCTCAATCAGATCATCAGCCAGAAAGAGCAGCAGCCAAAAGCACAGCATATCATGACTTTAAAACCACACAGCAAAAAAAAAAAAATCTGCCTTGGAGATTTTAGACTTGACCCCACTTTCAAAGGTCATCATTTATCACAGGAAATAAAGGGTTCACCGTATGTTTTTCTTCCTCTATATCAAGTCTCCATCACAGGAAAGTTTATATAAATGAAACACAGAATTGAAAGGACTGGCTGTCTCCAGGAAGTGGTAACACGATCAGTGGTCACAGATCCAGTCTTGCCCAGTGTAAAGGAAGCTCTCTCAGGTTGCCCTCAACTGTTTCTAAGAGGTCAAGTGCAGGTCACAATCACACAACTGGTCCAGGTCACTGCTTGGAGAAAAGAAATCGAAGATGCTGATCAACCATATGCCCTCATCATTTCACTCTGGTTGCTTATCTGGGCTGTAACCCCAGCAACAGTCAGGAAACTTGCTCCCCACCCTGAGTGATGGTTACATCCGTGATTGTGGTGATATGAAGCCCTAGCTGCCACCTGCCAAGTCTCACCAATGTGCCAGTGATCACACTCCGGTGTCTATCTCATTTCATCTTCAAACGCAGCAAGGTAGGGATCATCATTAGCCCATTTTACAGATGAGGAAACTGAGAGCCGTAGGAACTTATCATGTGGCTGAACTATAATTCAAATCCCAGGTTCTCAACCACTTCGCCATACTGCTCACGCTGAGAAATTTTACATTAAAAGGGTCCTTTGCGTTTTCACAGCAACTTCCTTCTAACAGTAGAACCTGCTGCCCACAGAAACCGGGAGATTTGCCCAAGGCCATGAACGAGACCTGGAGCCGAGACAGGAGCCCTGGGTGCTGACTCCCGTGGCAGCGTCCTTGGGGCTGCAGCCCGGGCCTCAGAGCCCACCCAGAGGGCCTTAGCTCTGTTAAAGGACATGAGGGACCATCAGCCAAGAGGATGGAGAAACCTAAAACTGTAACCTTCTTGCAACAGGCAAAGATGCACCCCATCATCTCCAGCTGCAGGCAGCAGTCTGGAGAGGAACATACCAAGCCTGTGCTTTGGGAGGCAAAACAGAGTCACCAAAGGAAACAGAATCACCAAGAACAGCCATGTAGAGAGACCTGTGTGGAGTCTCCCAGGTTTCCAATGACCCAGGGACCACTTACACTGCTGGTGGGAATACAAAATGGTACAGCCACTTTGGCAGACAGTTTGGCAGCTTCTTATAAAACTAAACATACTCTTACATAGGATCCAGCAATCGTACTCCTTGATATTTACCCAAAGGAGTTGAAAACTTATGTCCACACAGAAACCTGCACACAGATATTTATAGCAGCTTTATTCATAATTGCCAAAACTTGGAAGCAACCAAGATCTCCTTCAGTAGGTGAAGAGATAAATAAACTGCGGTACCTCCAGACAATGGTATATTAGTGCTAAAAAAGAAATGAGCTTTCAAGCCATGAAAAGACACGGAGGAAACTTTAAGGTATATTACTAAGTTAAAAAGTCAATCTGAGAAGGCTACATACTGTATGAGTCCAACTGTGTGACATTCTAGAAAAAGCAAAACAGTGGAGACAGTAAAAAAGATCAGTGGTTGCCAGTGGGTGGGGGTAGGGAGAGACAAACAGGCAGAGCACAGAGGATTTTTAAGGGCAATGAAACTATTCTGTATGACACTATTACGGTGGATACATCTGTCCAAAGCCATAATGTACACCACCAAGAGTGAACCCTAGTGTAAACTATGGACTTTGTGTCATTTTGATGTATCATGTAGGTTCATCAATTATAACAAAGTTACCACTCTGGTGGAGGATGTTAATCATGGAGGAAGCTGTGCACATTTAGGGGCAGGGGATATATGGGAACTCTCTGTAGCTTCCTCTTAATTTTGTTGTGAAGCTAAAACTGTTATGAAAGAATAAAATGTTAAAAAAAAAACAAAAACAAAAACTAAGTACATGGCACAGCAACTTTCCCATCATCAAACAACCCCAAAATCAGAGTCAAAAAGCTGATGGCAAATGGGAACAAAGCCTGGGGAAATAAGTCCCGCCATGCGGGTGAGAGCAGTAGTCCACCAGCACCTGCGGTCTGAGGCACCAATGCCTAGGGTACCCTGGATGGGCCTGAGAAAGCCTGGGGCTGCAGCGTTGAGACTGGCACTGCGCCCTCAACATCCAGTAACAACCACTGTAAATTGTTTGTGGAGAAATTTACTTAAAGTTCTCTTTAAATGGTCATGTGGAGTCTGCACTCGTGAAGTCACCCACTCCTGATCTTTACAACCTGCTGTACCAAGACAGACAGCAGAATCCCACAATGGAGCTCTCTTTGGGAGAGACTGCACCAAAGTTCCCTTTGTGCCCCCGGCGTCCATCATGGCCTCCAACACCACTGGCCTCAGAGCAGGTGCCAGTGGATGCATCTCAAAAATCACTTCCTTTGAGCTTAGGGTGGAGCTGCCAAGGCCCCCTTCCGGAAATCCACAGTCTACCCATGACCCAGTGTAATCTCTCTGACTGGGCCTTTAAAACCGGTGAAAGGTACCCCATTAATCAATTAGTTGCCCCATCTTCTGAGGCAGGGGGACTGGCATGTGCATAGTATTGAAGGGGAGGATTCTTTCTGATTCTGTACAAGAATTCTAGAATGTCCAGGGTGGAAAGGCCTTGAAGACTACTAAGATAGACTGCCACATCCCTGTCCCTCCCCACAGCCGGCCAGCTTCTGCCTGAAGCCCTCTTGGAACAGGAATCCACTCTCCAGGACAGCTTAGGTCCCTCTGCAATGGTCTTGCCTCCTCTCTCTCCAGTTCTATGAGCTGGACCACAAACAACCTAGACAATCTGATGGGGTCAGGTCTTGTGAAGTTTAAAGGCTATGATCACCTCCTCTGCCCCCCACACCCCCACCACTTCAGTTTCTTCAAGATTCTCTTGTATTTCCAATGCCCTTTCCAAGGATATGGAACGCTGGCCTTTTCAGGTGCAGCTCATCAGTCAGGGCAAAACCCCCATCCACTGTGTGCTGGCTCTGTGCCAGGCCCCACCTAAGCACCTTACAAACAGGCACAGTTAATGCTCATGGCCACCTATGAAAGAGGGAGTTCCTACGCTCAATTTCACAGATGAGAATGCTCAGAGGAGATAAGCAGCACGTCCAAGTTCACGTGGCTGGTAAGAGCCGGCGCCAGGGTGCCACCCAGGTCTTTTCCCATTTAGCATCCATGCATCCTGTATAAGGCAGATGGTCAGAACCTTCTGAACCATTTCTAATGAACAGGCCATCACCACTACATCCAGGAGGATAACATCAACCCACAGTGATGAACACCTTGATTCGACTTCTGGGTCAACTGGGTCCACTGGAAAGACTTTCCCAATAGGATCTCCGAAGAGAGCCCAGAAAACAGAGCCCAACAGACAAGTAACAAGAGCGGCTAGCCCGTGTCAGCACCAGGCTCCGTACCGGACGGTTTCTAAATACTAACTCCTTTCAGCCTCCCACCAAGGTAGGCACCGTTTTTACAGATGAAGAAATACACACAGATCAGGTAAACAGCTTCTCCAAAGTCACACAGCTGCTAAAAGTGCTGGAGCTGGGACCGAACCTCAACTAACCCAGTTCTCAAATATGGGTTTCCTCCTGACCAGTCAGAGGCCCGACCTGGCCCTCCATCACCACAGTCAGCAACTGAACCTCTGCGCATGGGCCAGCGTTGACAGCATGAGTCATTTACGAGTTCTGGACCAGCCAAGGTCTTCAGACTCCAGGAGCGGGTGACTCAGTGTAGCCACCCGGTCCTGGGCTCCAGATTTCTCTTTGTCAAGTGCACAGATCTGTATATGCTAAATGTCTGTTTATTAGAGCAAAACAAAGAAGTCAATGCAGGCAAATAAAATCTGTAGGAAACACATGGTTTCAGCAAGTCACTGGGGCAGCAAACAATAGAAGGGAATGGTCAGGCAAAATCTCTGCAAAGAGAAATTGCCTTGTGGGTCCCAAACCTGCAGACCCCCTACTTGGGCCAGCAGCTTGGGTTGGGAGGAGGGGCTGGAAGACCCTTTAAAGGGGCCAGGCCAGTGTTTGGGAGACCACAGGCCTCCAGGGCGCCTCTCTGAATGACCAGAGCCCCAAAGGGCGTGGAGGATGTGGCGGAACACATGTGCCCAGGGTGGGGCTTCCGGCTGAACGCGCCACCCCTCCCAGCAGTGTTAACAGAGTCGGCGCCTCCCCAGGGCCCACAGTTCCGTCTGACCCGTGAGTTTAGGAAAGCGCCTGTCTGCTATTATTCAGCAACTTCTAGGCGGGCCCTGTTGTTATTATTATTAACAAAGATAAGATTACAACTAATAATAACACGCATGATATTTACATGCGTTTCGTCCTATCGCTTCAGCCTTGCTCTCTGAGGGAGGGTAGAGTTCAAATTCCACACTTGAATTGCTCCAGAGGCCTCACGTGCCAATTCACCCAAAGGCAGATGAAATTTCCAGAGCCTTTTTAAGAACTAAGTGATTTTTTTTTTCTTTGAACGAGTATACCAGGTACTCTGCAGTTTGAGCTGCTGGGAGGAAAATGCCTATTGTCTTACATAAAAATTCCATACTTAACTCTCTACTCCACATCTCTCAGAAGGAACCTCTGAAACCTAGAGACACCCGCCCCCTCAACACACACATTGTGAAATCTGCACATTTCACCCAGCGGATTTGTGAGGGTGTCTGAGCCAGGCCTGGTGCTGCAGACCCAGCCGCGGGCAGTGTGAACCAGACCCGCACCAACCAGCTTATGGTCCAACTGGGGAGGACTTGACTTTGCACAAGAAAACCAGCCAATGTACAATTACAGATTTTGGTGAACACTGGAAAAGGAAGACATGAACAGGAAGAGGTTGTGATGAAGATAACGGGGCTGGCAGCGGCCCACAAAGGAAACCAGCTACTTGGGACAGCACGTGAAGGCTGCCCCGAGAAGATGAGGTTTGTGCCAAACTCTGAAGGTCAGTGAGGAACCGAATGGGTGAAGGGCAGGGAGAGGGTGGAAGGGGGTCCAGGTAGCAGGACCAGAATGTAGGAAGACACAGAAGGAACTCACAGGAGGCCAAACGGCAGGAGTGGGTGAGGCAGGGAAACTGGTGCAAGGTGCTGCTGGCAGAGCGGGTGGGCAAGGGCAAGCTGCCCCCCGCCCCAGAGGTCACCATCCCCCGCCTGGAGCTGGCAGGTCTCTTCTGAGATGGGTCCGGGGAAGAGGTCTGAACAGAATTTGGCAATGCCCGTCAGTCCTGATCACCTTCTCTGGATCAATTCATTAAAGCATGTGAAGTCTCAGAACAGGGCTTGCCCATGGGGACCCTCAATAATGTGAGCCCTCACTGCTCTTGTTGCAGGGCCAACACATTAAGGGGCTGTGGGACACTCTCAGGAAATCCCTTCTTTGGGGACTGGGCCTCTGGACACCCACCTGTGCCCATTCTTCCTCCTCACAGGAAGCAGGCCATGACCATTGTCTATTGTTCCCAAGCAAGTCATACCACGGGAGAGCAAGCAAGTAGGTGTCAGGTCTACAAATTTCCTGTGAAAAGTCCCTCTTTGTTTAGAAATGATGCCTGCTCGGGTCTACGTTTCCATTAGAGACCAAACAGAAACTTGCCCAGGAGAGTGTAGAATAAGGTACAGTTATGATCTGCCCATGACTAAGGCCCCAGCTCTACCCTGAGAAGGAGCCAGAACACACCTCGCCTCTGGAAAGGGGCCTCTGGGCCCACAGGGACTCAGCTACCAGTGAGGGCTCCCCCTTTGGGTCCACTCCCAAATCACCCAGGAGTGAGGCCAGCTGGGGCTCAGGCCTCGGCAGACAATGAACCCCACCTTCAGGTCCACATCTTGAGATGGGTCCAGGACACATCCTGTAGGGCCTAAAGAGACAGTACACCCATCCATCACCCATCTCTCCTCCATGTCCTGAGATGATGAGGATGACGATGACCAAGATGACAGGGACAACACCAGTTGGCATTTATCATGTGCCATGTGTCAAAGACTTAAATCTCAACAACCCTGTTATTATGCCCATTGTACAGATGAAAAGATAGAGGCTCAAGGAAATTATATGAGACCCTAATTGGTAGAAGAGCTAAGATTCAAGCCTAGGCCACTTAGACTTCCAACCTCAAACTCTCGCCCCCTCTGTGCAATGCACGTCACCGAGGGGGTCAAGCTCACTGATGGAGCTGCACTAACTGAGGTAGGTCCTCAGACATCAGGACCAACTGCAGACACCCACACGTGCGGTCTACCAGAAGCTAAGTTGGGACTTCTACAGCAAATTCGCTTCTTTGTACAGAAAAACAGCACATCCGAAAACCAGAAATATGCTATGTTGGATTTTGTTTTTAAATAATCCAATTATTTCTACTTAATGAACACAAAGGTTGTCTGAAAACGGACTTTGCTAATTCAGTTTTCCCATCTGCTGCTTCAGAAGCAGGTGAGAAGAGAAATGACAAATACAAAGAAACATCTCCATCTGGGAGAGCACATGGGGGTGTGGGCGATGCCCAGGTGCAGAACACGGGTTGGGGTGGCACCAGTCGTCTCTACCTTATCCTATGCCACCCGGTGACACACCCTGCAGGTACCAAGCCTGGGTGGGCTTCAGAGAAGACACTCATCTGGGCATCAGCATAAACGAGGGCACCCTGTCCTGCTCTTCTTCGTGTCGGCAGAACTCCATTGGCTTTATTCCCAGCCTCAGAGGACCCTGTTTCCTGTGAGGCTGCATCTTGGGGTTCGGGACCCAGCTGGGCAGACGCCTTAGCAGCCTCCCCAGTCCCACATCACCACTTGTGTGGCTGAGTTGGGACCAGGCTCTATCAGAACCACAGTTTTGGAAATTCTCCTAGAGTCCATTTAATCTGACCCCTTAATTTCACGGAGCACAAAACTCAGGCTCACAGCAGTTGTAGGACCCATTAGCTACAGGATCCAAGACTGGTAAAGGGCTTTTTTCCCCATATCACAAGCACTGTTTAAGAGCAGCAGGATGAGTTCCTGTTGGTGCTGCCAAACAGCTGAAAGACCATGAGCACCTCTCCTGAGTAGGTGAGGGCCTACACCAGTCCCTCCCCTTACCCTCACCTCCACTCCCCCCATCTTGGTTTGTCAGTGAGAAGTGCCAACCATGGGCCTGCCTGGACAGGGACAGACGTCTGACCCAAGACTCCCATCCCTTGACTCGCTGGTTCCTGCACCCTGGAGAGGGTAGATGAGCTCTCTGTCCCAGGAACCCCAATAGCTCGGGGAATTCAGCTGTGGGGACATGAGAGCCACAGGATCACACAGCCTGGGGATGGGGCTTCCTTGTTGGGTCAGGTGCTAAGTCAGCAAGAAACTCCTGAAATAATGAAAGAGCAGCCTTTGTTCCTTATTTTCTGGCCCATTTTGAGCCCTCACAGGCCTGTCTTGAGATGCTTGTTGTATCTGTACAATAAACTCCCTTTATTGGAATTGGTTCTTATGGGGCTTCCTTCCTTGAGACCAAACCAGCCTAAATGGAACTCACTTATTACACACTGGTGCATAAAAACCAATGGGTAAGTGCCAGGTGGTGAGCAGAACAAGAGAGTTAAGAACAGAAAAGAGCACACAGTCCCTGCAGGCCAGAGTCACATCCCAAGTACTGCTCATTTGAAGTAATCACCAACAAGAGGGTCTGGAGTACTTACATGGGACCTGGGCCTGGACTAGAAAGGGAATGAAAAGTTTGAGAAATGCCAGAATCAGAGCAATATGCTACAAAAAGGAAGAAAAAGGATGTCTCATGGTTTGCAGGGTCCAACCCCTTGTAGCTCATGAAAATTACCTGGGTCCACAGGGTCAGCTTTCTAAATGGCTAGCTGCTCCTGCATTAAAACCTTCTATGGCTCCCTAGTGCTAAAGCCTAGCTCTTCACTGAGGCACTTGGCAGTCCCCCTGCCAGCAGCTGGAAGATCCCTGAACAGCTTTGCTGTTTCACACCACAGCTACCAAGAGAAGGCAAAAGGCCACCCATACGTGACCTGGTCTAAAAGTTTACCTCAGTTTACCACCATCCTCAATCCCTAAATCAGAGCCCAGTCAGCTCAGCCTCCAGCACCTTGCCAGCCTAGGAATCCCTTAACTGGCCAAGGTGAGAATGCCTGCAGCCCAGTGCCCAGCTTACTGGGCAGTTATGGACCCAGCCCCCAGACTGATAAGCTGGCACAGGGACCCATCTAAAACCAGCACCAGAAAATAAAACACATCTTCCCACCCCTACCCCAACCCCACCAAACTGGCTAAATCCTGGCCCCATAGGAAAGCAGCAGAAAAGGTCTTCTGGTTTCTCAGCCAACTACCCAATAAGAAAACGCATCTAAGCCTCATTGGCTCCATGTAGAACCCACTTCCCCTGCTTCCCATCCCAGCCACAAGGATTAGATAGCGTGTTTCCTTGGCTGACCCTACAGCTTTACCATTTAGACTTCCTCATCTTTAAAAGCACACAAGTCATAAAAGGGAAAGAAAAGCTCATTGGATGGAGGCTTAGTATTTAGGAAGGACTCTCCTTGGTTAAAAACAACCAGCATTGTTTCTAAAAGTGGGTTAAGAATTCAGACTGCTCAGGCCCACAGCAGCCTCAAATAAACCTCCCCAAGACAATGGACACCACTGTTTTCCACCTTGGGACATCCTCCTAGGAGAAGCCAGGGATGTCCCCTGACTCCAGGTGGCCCCAGGCTCAGCTAAGGACTCGAATTTAAAGGCCCCACTCTCAGGGCTCCTTTTAAATCTAATCACCTCCCAAAGGCTCACCTCCTAAATACCATCCCACTGGAAGTTAAGGCTTCAACATCTGGATTCTGGGGGACACAAACATTCAGCCCACAACCCTAACTTTGGAATGAAAATCCTTGCTCTTCCTCTCCCCTGCCCAGGAGCCTCAGCAAAGGCCTGCTCTACCCTGAGCCTCAGTCTCCTCATCTGTAAAACAAGGCTGGTGATACCTCACTCATAGGGGAGCTAAGAAGACGAAGGAAAGTAAGGAACAGAAAGAAAACAGGGGGACAGATCCTGACATATGTACAGAGCCCCAAAAATTATGGGCAGGAGGGGAGTACTTTGAGACCAGGCACACGTGCTTGATTCACAGAGGGAAGGCTCCTGGGTTCCCAGCAGGGAGGGTAAGATGGGGAAAGGCTGCTGCTGTACAGAGGCTGCTGCAAGCCCCCACTTGCCAGCATCGGGGCAGCACAAAAAGATGGAAGGCATCTTGGAACCTGCCTTGCCAGCTAGACTCTGAAGGATTTGTACTTTCCTCTTTGGAACCTCAGAACCTATACAAATTATAATTTGTGGTCAGTAATAATAACAATCAATGTTTCAGTGCTTGGTAGGGGTTAGGCCCTGTGCTAAATGTATCCTGTGCATCATCTCAAGGGAGCCTCAACATTCTTCCCACTTTGCAGAAGAGGAAATTGAGTACAGAGTAGTTACGGGAATTATTCAAGGTCAGACAGCTAAGCGGTGGGTGGAGATTCAAACTCAGGTCATCTGGCTCCTCATTTGACCCCAGCCTCCACCCTTGACCTCCACTCAACCGCCTGCTGAATGCATTCGGTTCTTCTTTAATTTCTCCCTTTTTGGTCTTGCTCTATCTTTCCCCCTCAACAGCCCAAGCTACGAATCTGATAACCTCTGCCAGGCTTCCAGGCTTCCTGGTGGACCTCACACTGTGCTGTGCTGGCACCAGCTTACACAGGCACATGTCAGTTGCAAACATCTTTTCCCATCTCCCTGTTGAGTGACGTCAGGTTGATAGCTTGAAGCCAGCTGAGGAGGGAATATTTACACCACGAAAATCGGCAGATACTACAAATCAGGACATTCTTATACCCAGAGAGCCGGTTATTAAATATTTACCAGCACACCTCTGGCCTCACAGCTACAAAGGTGGTCGAGCTCTATCTGGCCTCTTGCTCAAGAGGCCTCTGTTGAAGTTGCAGACTCAAACCTAAAATTACTCTGTCTGATCAAGTTTTGAATTCCAAAATACAATTGCGAAAACTGAAAATCAAAGGGACACATCATACCGTGACTGCTCCAGGGCACCCCAAGCCACCAGGAAAAGGAAGTGGGCATTGATAGTGGATAACTGTTGTTTGAGTCCACCCAGGGCCCCTCTTGCTGCTGAAGAACTGTCCTGCCCCTACTTACTATGTTATGCTGCCAATCAGTGGCCTGCCACCTGCATATGTCTCATAGAACCCCAACCCCTGTTCACAAGTGTGGACGCAAAACCCAAGCAAGGGGGAGATTATAGCTCAGTGGTAGAGTGCATGCCTAGCACATACAAGGTCCTGGGATCAATTCCCAGTATCTCCATTAAAACAAACAAACAAATAATTACCACTCCTCCCCCCCCCAAAAAACAAGCAAGACCAATCAGTATGCTCTAATGATGTTTGGTCTACTGGGGCTGGCACAGGAATTCTTTCTTTCTGGGGATGGCAAATCTTAAAGACACAGCCATCTTTCCCATCACGGGGAAAGAGATGAGCTGTGTCAGTAAAGAAAGAAGCCAACACTCTGAGAGAAGCAGAACCAAGAGCTCTAGAAGAGGGGGGAGACAGGAAACAGAGAAGGACAATTAGTAGAAGACATCATTTGAGCCCCGCCCAGGATTAAGCCAAACTAAACTAAATGCCCTGGGGTTGATTCCTCTGTCATTTGTTTTGCTTAAGCTAGTTGGAGTTGACCTTCTGTCACTTGAAATGGAAAGAGATTTAACCTAATCACAGTTACCTTGCTGAAATTCAGAAGAACCAGTCGGCAAAATGACACAGGAACCAGTTGAAAACGCCAGTGGGCGGCACCCGAAGCAGCAGGTAAGCAGCACATTTTGGTAACGAACACAGAGCCTCTTGGGGCAAGTGGCATCTGAGAAAAGCATCACCATGAGTCTCTCCAATGTGCGTCCCACCAGCTCTCTCAGAATGTGTGTTATGGAAAAAGAGGAGTCCCACAGTTAGTAATCAACCAGATTATGATACAGGGGACAAACGGGAAGGAGTAAAGATTGAGAAGGAAAAGCCAAGAGCATGATGGAAAAGAGACTCGATTTCCTGTTTACCCACGTGCTCAGACCTTTACGCTAGAAAGGTTTAAAAATCACCTATTCCTGTTTCCCACACTGATGGGGTCTATAGAACAGTATTCTAGGAAATGCCAAGAGATGGTCCAAAAAAAAAAAGAAAAAACAGTGGGATTCCATACCCAAATAATTTTGAAAAATCTGATTTATACAGTGAAAAAGAATATTTTACTCCCCTGCAGACTTCTTGGAGCCTTTGATATAAGAATGTGCATTGGGAATATCCAAGAAGATGTAGTAAGCAGTATTTTCCCAAATATTTGACCATTGAACGCTTTTTCTCGGATATACCTATTAACATTTTCTGCCATGGTGTTTGATGAACGTTTGTAAAATGCAGGTCTAATCAAAACTCCATATTTACAGATGAAGAAAACAATGGTCAGACAAGTGCTAAAGGCCACAAGGCAACAGATCGGTGGCATAGCTTGAATAAGAAACCTGGTTCCTGACTCCCTGTCCAATGCTCCTTGAAGCTCCATTGTAATGACACCGAAAGAATTTTTGTCAGGTGTCTGTTGGTCATTTCCTGAAGTCAAGGCAAAGAAATACTAACACAAAAGTTTAAGACATTCATATATAATCTTGAGGTGGTACAGAACCAAGTTAGGTTCTGACTTTAGACATGCACACTTGGGTTGCTGTCAGGAACGCAACTTGCACTTCCAAATTCCAAGGGATGACTTTAGCCCGACTACCTGGTGGGCCCCGATCAGCTGCCAAGTGTCTCCACGTGCGAGGGGGGAAATCAAGAACTCACATACATACATCTGACAACACAAAACAGGCATAGTACAAACATCAGAGTGAGTTACAAAATGAAAGTCAGCTTCTGAGAATAAAATGCAAATATGTCAAAGAAGGCTCATAGCAGAATTAGACCAAAAAATCACTGGGTCAATTTAAACTTCATTGCCTAAAGTGACGGTATTTCCAACTCTTGAAGCGGATGGGGGAAAAAAGAGTTCAATTCAGAGTCAGAATCACAAAGATTTTGGAACAGGTATTAATTAGCTTTCTAAAACACTGACCTCTAGAAAATGTTCTGTCACATCACATTGCATGCTAGACAAAAGAGGCCAAGACCACTTCTAGGCCCATGGTCTAGAACTGTGCTATCCAATACAGTAGCCACTAGCCACTATGTGAATTTAAGTATTATTTAATTAAAATTAAACTAAATTAATTAATTCGGAGGAAGAAGGTATAGCTCAGTGATAGAACACGTGCTTAGCATGCACGAGGTCCTGGGTTTAATCCCCACTACCTCCACTAAAACAATAAATAAACCTAATTACCTCCCCTCTAAAAATTAAAAAAAAAATTAAACTAAGTAAAAAATTCAGTTCCTTAGTACCAGCCACAATTCTAAGTGCTCAGTTGTCACATGTGGCTAGAGACTACCACACTGGACAGCATAGATAAAGGCCACTTCTGTCACCACAGAAGGTTCTATTAGACAGCAAGGCTCCAGACTCTCTCACTCACCTCCCTGGTCACAGCTGATTGGCCCAGGCCAGGCCACCTAAACCAAGGGCAGCCAGCGGACAGCCAGAAGGTTTACAGGGTGATCTACATTGAAGGCTCAGCCCAATAGAGAGGCAGTGACTAACTTACCAACCAATTTCTCTTTTGGGGGACTGAACTCGACAGAGTGGGTCAGTTAGTAGTGGGGACATAAGAAGAGACGCAACAGCAGAAATCATGAAGTAGGGAGGGAAGCCACCAGTGGAGAGAGCCGTATTGAAAGAGGGCCCATGGGGAACAGCTGGAAGGAACCGTCTATTACCTGAAGAAAGCACACCTTGACTGTCACATGTTGGCCTGACTTCCAAAAGCCCTCCGCCTGTGACTGTCTGCCAGAGCCAGCTGCCCCTGAACACAGGGCAGCTGTGAGGGCCATGAACAGAACCCTGGCAGCAGTCCTCAGCTAGTGACTGATGGGGGATGGCTTACAGAACCCAGCTGCCTGGCCCCTTGGGTGGGAGAGACCTCAGGCTTGTGTTCTGTACTGGTTTTCAGAGTTCCCATGGGGACAGAGCATGTGCCGCCCTAACTGGTAAACTGCTTGACAGCACACTTTTTTTTTTTTTTTTTTTTGGCTTCCTTCCTTTTCCTCTCACTTCTCCACTCCCCTCCTGGTGTTTCCTGGGACCACCCCCCAGATAAACCACTTACACTACACTCACTGCTTCAGAGGCTACTTCTGGTGGAATCTGAACTAAAACAGGTAAGGTAAACAGAGTAGGTCTTTGTACCTTGCAAATAAAAAAGCCAAACATATATATTGGCTCTGATCAATCTGAGGGACTAGAATGTAATAAAAGACAACGAACGCTCACACATCACTGGTGGGAACGCAAAATGCTACAGCTCCTTGGGAAACAGCTTGGAAGTTTCTTATAAAGTTAAACATACACTTACCATTTGACCCACTCCTATATATTTACCCAAGGGAAACGAAAACTTATGTTCACACAAAAAGCTGTTCATGAATGTTTACAGTGGCTTTATTCATAATTGCCCAAAATTGGAAACAACCCAAATGTCCTTCAACTGCGGAGCAGATAAACAAACAATGGAATACTACTCAGAAATAAAAGGGAGCTGATACACGTGGTAATACGGACGAATCAAACAGCATTATGTTTAGTGAAAGAAGCCAGACTCCAAAGACTATATTCTGTGTGATTCTGTTTATACGACATTCTTGTAAAGATAAGACATAGGGACAGAAAGCAAATCCATGGTTGCCAGAAGCTGGGGGTTGGGGGAAGTGGTGACTATAAAGGACTCTGGAGGAACTTCAGAGGGTGATAAAAATGTTCTTGATTGTGGTAGTAGTTACATGACTGTATATATTTGTTAAAATGTGCAGAACTGTGCACTTTAAAAAGGTGAATTTTTTTATCCTAATGAAACAAATGAGGAAAATTTTAAACCTACAGCATCCCTTCATCAGTGGGCTCAGCCACTTTGCTCCAGCTCTCTAGGGACAAGACATACTCACACCTACAACACTTCCCCCAGGGCAGTCATATCAGATTTGGGGAGCTGGGGGAGATTAAAAATCTAACTCAAAAATCACTGCTTTAGCTCCCCCTTAGGCCAGTGTAGGCAGCTCGCCAGGCAGAGAATGTTGACCAAAGTTTCCACGAGACAGATTAGAAAAAACTTCCAAACGCTCACCAGAAAATTCAAGGAGACATCAGGGGGCTGTGATTGGAGTTAAAATGAAAGGGGCATCAATGGATAAACAAAGTGTGGTACCACCACACAATGGAATAGCACTCAGCCACCAACAGGAACGCAGCATGACGTCTGCTCCAACGTGGATGAACTTTGAAAATATTATGCCAAATGAAAGAAGGCCCCACAAAAGGCCACATTTTCTATGATCGATTTATGTGAAATGTCCAGCAAAAGAGAACACAGATTGGAGGCTGCCCGGAGGCACCACAAATGGGGAGTGACTGCTCACAGGTACAGGGCTTCTTCTGAGGGTGACAGAAGTGTTTTAGAATTAGGTAGTAGTGATGGTTGCACCATATGGTAAATGCACTAAAAAAAAATCACTGAAATGTACACTTTTAAATGGTGAATTTTATGGTATGTGAATTATCTCAATTTTTTTTTAAAGGAAAGAAGAGAAAGGTGCTCAAAGGCCAAACCCTCAGTACCAGAAACTTACAGCCATGACCTCAGAGTCCAAGGAAAGTGGCTCAGAAGGTGAGGGAATGGGTGGAGGTGGGAGTGGGGAGGAGTGGGGGGTGCTGCGGCCCAGGACCACCTCCCCAGACACACAGGCCTCAACCACGAAGCCAACATCAGCCAAGTTCCCTAAATTCTCTGAATCCTCAGAGCCTTTCTGAAAAGAATAGAGGAGACGGGGCTGGGGGGTGACCAGTGACTCCTGGGGCGGGGGCTCCGATTCTGCCCACATCCCAGCATAGTTTCTTGATCACAGCTGTTTCCCTATCAGACCTTGAGCCCCCAGAGCACAAGGGCCAGGTCTGCCTTGCTCACCACTACGTCCCCAGACCCCAGAGCATATGTGACACTCAGAGTGACTGAACGAATGAGACCAGAGTAGAAAATAAAATACTGCCTGAAATGTAGCACAATATACTCTCTGAAGACTAAAAGAGCGCAGAATAGACAAAACCTTTTTCTGGGCATGAAGAGACAGGATTCAAGTTCAAGTTGTGCCACCCTGAGTGGGCCGTGGGTCTTCTCTGGCCGTCAGTTTTCTCTTCCTTTAAAAAGGGGTGTTTGGCCAAGATAACCTTTCAGCACTTCCTCCCAGAATGAAGCACTGTATGATTCTGAAAGTATTTTTCCAAAATGATTAGAATTAAGACAGTGCCATTGCAGGGGGGACAGTCACCAGCTCAGAAGGCCCAATGTGTGACTTATCCTCTCTGGCTGGGGTTTGGTTTAGTCTAAAGGCAAGAGTCAGAGAAGACACATCAGCCTTGTTGACTAAAGCATATTTTCCATCAGGTGTCACAGAATTCTGTTCTTTCTCCTTTTCCCCAAGGGACTCCCCCAAAACAGTCCACACAAGCATGTGAAAATAAATGTGTCCTGTGGAAAAGCATGCACACATACACACACACACACACACCCCTGGGGCAAAGAACCGCCAGGCTCCCCCTCCCCTAGGCCAAGCTCCAGAAGCCAGATCTGGGAGATATTGCATTTTTGTGAAATTGTGTCATTATTCACAAAGAAGTTCACTCTCAGGCCTCACATCCACTCGAGAGCTGGGTTGGGCTGCCCAGAGCCACAGTGAAGAAAGAGCTGGCCACTTGCACCATTTTTATGGTGAGCTATGACATCCAAACAAGCTTGGGTGTGTGCAAGGGACGGAGCTGGGCTGCTGGTCCAGCCTTGGAGAAGCTGTGCATCACACACCAGGGACCAGGCTCATGTAGAGCTTGGACTCAGTCAATGAGGCACGTAAAACACAGCAACTGCATCGAGGACTCCAGGCTTCTGGTTGAAGGGTCGGGGGAGGCTTGTTCCTCTCCTCCATAAACCTCCCACGGGCAGGGTCCAGGGGGCTGCGGAGACCACCACGACAGGAGAAACAGACATCAGTGACCTAATGTGAAAAGTTTTCTGATGCAACCCTGAACCCGAGACAGTTCATGTCTGCCCCAATCCCCCATACCTTTCCTTGGAATCTGGGGATTCCACCACTGGCCAATGTAATCGACAACGGAGCTCTACCACTGAGCGCTGAGGGGCTGTGGGTGGTGCGGACACCAATGCATCATCCCTGGGCTGTCACTGCTGAACCGTCTGCAGGCTCAGAAGGACATGGCAACGGCACCCTCACCAACAGGTTAGGACAGCCAGGGTCTGAAACCAGCCCGGAGCAATGAGACCGTCAGTGAAAGCCAGGCCAGCATCCCCTACCAGGCGTGGGACAGGGCCTTTGCAGTCCACACTGACAATGACCCTCACCCTCCAGTGTCTGTCAATTCCCCTGAGGAACTCCTGGCCTTTCAGACACTTGGTTTACTGGCCCCAGGGGAAGAGGAAGACTTAAGTAAATCTGGGCACATTCCAAAGTTCAAACCTTCAACCATGGCCTCATCTCTCATCTTCAGGGAAGAGAAATGTTATTTATTGGGGTCTTCACTAAGACCCCATAAACATAAGGCAAAAACAAATGAATGCCCCTAAGCCCCTCACTGACCCCCCACTAGTCAGGAACTCACAACTAAAAGCAAATTCAGGAAGGCCACAATTCCACCTCTTAACAGTCTCACCTTTGCCTGTAAGTCAGGAGATAAGCAGAAGTATAGAATGTTCTACAGGAACATGGGACAGTGGCTTTAATGGGGAACACAAGGACCAGAAGGAACGCTTTGCCTAAGGTCACGCTGATACTCAGGGTAGAACTGAAACCAAACTCAGGTCTTATGACTCCTGGTCCAGTGCCCTTCCCCCCAGCGCCCCAGTGTCACCGGTGCACCCAGTAGTCGGGGCTCTGGGGGCCAGTGGAGCCACACATCCCAGGGAAAGACTCATAGAGCCTCCCACTCCTTGGCACTGGGAAAGGGCTACACTCCGTTCCCTGGGATTCAGCTGAGCCTCTCCTGGGAACTTCATCATCTCTGCCCTCAGGTTCCAAAAAGGGAAACAACAGGGCACTCTCTGCCCATCACAGGCCAGGGCTGCCGGGCTCAGAGCCCAGTGATCCGCCAGCTGCCCATGCCACCAGGACCAGAGGCTGGGGCTGGCAGTCAGGTGTTTTCCCTTCCACACACCTGGCTCCAAGACAGTCCTGCTACTTGCACTCCTGCTCAAGCAGCACCAGCATGCCGTGCAGACCAGCAGTCACAGGGACCCGCCAGGGAGAGGGCTCACTGCAGCCCTCCAAGCCACATGCCTTATGCCATGTCCCTGGACCCAGGTTGAGCTTGGCACACTTGTCCAGATGTAGCAACATCTCAAGGCATAAGGGTAGGATGAAAAAAAGAAAACACGCCTCCCATTCATGGGAGAGCAGCAAGTGGGAGATGCGCAGGGCAAGGGAGGAGGGTGCAAGTTCAAGACCACCAGGATCGAGGCCAGTGCCTCTCAACACCGGGACATCTGCGGTGTCTGGAGATATTTACTGTTGTCAAAACTACGGGGGTGCTCTGGGCATCTATGGATGCTGTTAAACACAGGACAGCCCCACCCCCTCAACAAAGGATTATCTGGCCCCCAAATGTCAACAGTGTCAAGGCTGACAAGCCCTGCTTTAGATACTTACCTGTGGGAAGAAGGTTTTTTTCTTTTCCTTTCTTTCCCCCAGGTCCCTTTCATCTCCGCTGTATAAGATAGCAAGCAAATTAACATGGGAGTAGACAATTACAACTTCAGATAAACATTCACAGCCTGTCAGAATGGAAGTTTTGGCTTTTCATCCATTGCAACGACTGTCAGTCACTGGGGTGCAGGAAGGAAGGCCAACCTTTGGGAGAATAACTCGGAGTAGAGACAGCCTTTAAGAGGAAGTTCTCAGTATGTTCTTAAAAAGTTTAAGCATCTCAAAAAGGCCTTCGTGATGCCACAAACATCCAACGTGTGCTGCCTTTTTCACTGGATCGAATAAGCAGCACTCTGGCAGGGGCTCTGGATACAGCCTGCTTTTTGTTTTAACGTGGTTTTAATCAGGGAATGGGGGGTCTTCGTTCCTCCAGGAAATTCTGTCAAATGTTTCACATTCCTCGTAGAGAACAACTAAACCGTGGGGTGAGCAGCATTTTGTTGTTTCTTAACGTCAGTGTGAGAGGGGAGAAAAAAAGTGAGGAAGGAAAAAATGCAGATGTTCGTCATTGAAAACACACTCAAAACCAGAAACATTCTTCCCCTCATGCGCAAGGTCAAGAATATCTGGGTAATTTGCTTCGTGTTTTGCAGACGTGCTAATGGAACATGAGAAATGCTGTTGCAAAGGCCCTTGACAGGCGCGCCGGGAGACACCTAAAAATAGGCATTTCACCCCAAGGAGAGTTATCTGTTAGAACTGCATCATTCTCAGCATGGCTGAGCAGCACAGACTGTGACACCGGGGCATGAAAAATATAGTAACGGGCGCTATGACAAATTCTCTGTACTTAGAACAAGAGGAGATAAACTGGGCTGTGACTAAGCCACTCGCTTTGAAGCTCACTTCCAATTTTCCACGTAGCTCCTACCCAGCTATCAAGATGCTGATTTGGGAAAGTGAGGGGAGAGGATGGGGCATGTCTGACATCACCTTATCCCTTCCTGGAAGTAAAGGAGTGGCGTAGAAAGTTTATAGACCTCCAGCAAGTTACGAAATTTCTCCGAGCCCCTCAGTTTTCGTTTGGAAAATAGAGGTGGTTGTGAAAACTAAAACTGAGAATGTATGAGCCCCGGGCTCAGCCCGGAGGAGGCCCTCACTCAACAACTGTGAGCATGTGCTGATTTGAGGAGACAGCTTTCCAGGCAAGGTCGACCCAGAGTGCTCGAGGGGAAATTCTGCCTCTCAAGAGCCTGTCAGGACTCAAATCTCCTCAGACTCAGTTATTTTATCCATTCTGTGAGTCCCTATCCAGCCTGGTCATGAATGTGGGACAGCAGGGACTTCTGGGGGCAAAAATTAGTGAAGTCCTTTTGCAAAGCGATTTGGTAGCACTTAATCCACATCCCTCCACCACCAAGTCCACCTCCAGGCATCTGCAATCTCCACTTCTGGGGGTCTGCAGTGTCCTCCCAGGAGTCTACAATCTCCACTTCTGGGGGTCTGCAGTGTCCTCCCGGGGGACTGCAATCTCCACTTTCGGGGGTCTGCAGTGTCCTCCCGGGGGTCTGCACAAAAAGGTACGATAATGATGCTGGAACAATGATGCTGCAAGAGTTGCTAATCTTAATGGAGCATTTAAAAAGTTCTAAAGCCTTTATGTGTAACTTAAACACATACACTTGACACATTATAATCTGGTATATTCTACATGTGGTATTTATTTGATATACATTAAATAATTGAACCTTACAAAGTAGGTTTTATGATTATTTTACAGAAAAGAAAGTGGAGACATGGAGAGATGAGTAATTTGCCCTAGGTCAGGGGTCAGCAAATGTTTTCAGGAAGAGGCCAGATGGTAAATATTTTAGGTGGGCCAGATGGTTGCTGTCACAACCACTCAGCTCTGCTGTTGTAGCATGACAGAAGCCCCTGACAACAGGTAAACAAAAGAGCATGGCTGTTCCAACAAACCTTTATTTATGGACCCTGACTTCTGGATCTCATATGACTTTCATATATCAGGAAATATCATTTATCTTTTGATTTTTTTTCCCCCAACAACTTAAAAAGAAGAAAATCATTCTTGCCTCGCAGGCCATACAAAAACATGAGCAGGGTGGATTTGGCCTGAGGGCTGTAGTTCACCAACACTGCCCTGGGTAACACACACACACACACACACACACACACACACACACAGACACTGCCCCTCAGTGAAGTCCTGTTCAAAGCCAAGCAATCTAGTTCCAGAAGGCAGTCATGATCTCATGCTTTCTTTACTTCATTTAATAGCAAAAAGAAGGAAGAAAAAAATGGCTCAATAATTACGCATGCATATTATGGGATGTGCTGCAGCATTAAAAAGTCATGCACACACGGATCGAACAGAAGCAGCTCTGGACGTGTTAAGTGAAAAAAGCAAGTTGTGCATCAATACATACATCATGGCCCTATACGTGTATTAAAAATAAAACTAATTGGGTGTATTGTGTATATGTATATACACACTTGTTTGCAGACATATCAATAGTGAACATAAAGAAAGAGGTCTAGAAAGAAGAGGAAGCCTTCATGGCCAGGGAGGGCAGTGGGTTGATGGAGGGGAAGGGAATTTTGAACTCTGTTGTGTATGTATGCTGCTTTATAATTTGAACCTTTTACATCCCAAATGCATCCTTCTATTCCTTGTATAATAAGAGAAAAAAAATGGAGGTCCTAGTGACAAGGCACTACTACTAACATACTTTGAGCTCTCTGAGCAATTTCCACGTACCAAAAAAAAGCTGGTTATAATTAATTACTGTGGACATTCTTTCCAGAAGGGAAAACAAGCAACAAAGGTGACATAAACTATAAGTGAACACAGCTGTGTCTCTCCCTGTCTACCAATGGTGATTTTTTTAATTGCATATATGCATAACGTAACCTTCTCTCGACAACATCAACCCTCAAACCAAGGATGTCAGTTGCAAACAAAGCCAACAAGGTTTGCATCTGGTGTGTGATATTCCAGGCCTAGCTTTCTTGCCTGCATGAACTTTAATTTATGAAGTTATTTTGGTTTGCTCAACTGGCATGAGCACAGCCAAAGGGGGAGTCATCAACCGGGGAAATGAGATTTCCCTCAGTGCCAATTTTTAAATCCAGCCTCCAGGTCATCTTATTTTTTTGGATGCTTCCCACAGTCACATTTTTTGTTTGTTTTATATGAAAGAGCACATTCCCTTTCCCTAAGCCAGCTTTACCATTTTCCAGGGCTCTTATTAAACGCATCTTATTCAGATGGAATGTTCTCAGAGTTTCCGCCTTTCTCTGGCCTGGGTAGGAGGCCTGGAGTAGATGACAGTCATGCAGACCCCGCATTCTAGGCCGCCTCTGTGCGCCCCACAATCACATCTGCAGAACAAGAAGGTCCAAGATCCCACTCTGACCCCAGGATCCCAGACTCTGCTCAGATCTGTAGCAGACCCCAGTGGAGCCCTCAGCCAGTCTCTCTGTGTCCATTAAAACAGCAGCTGCCACAGCAGAATGTGGAGGTGCTAAAATGCAAATCTGGGAGGAGACAGGTCTTCTCAGGTGACGTTCCCATCAGAGTTGTGAGGGCCTTCTGTTGACCCCAAAATGAATGTTTTCAATACCAAGCAGCATCTGATTTGGAGGGTCCAGGAGGGAGCTTTAAATCTCAACTGGGCACGCCACACTAGTCCCAGATTCATGACATAACTGTATGCATTGCCAAAACTGGCAAAAACACAGCTATCCTGGCCAGTGTTTGAACCCATCCAGCTGTCTTGTGGCCTTCAGATGCCATGTCTTCCATGTGGCCATTTCCTAGTTGATTGATTTATGGTGGAACATTACTTGCCCCTTCGGATAGGGCAATTATAATTTCTTGCTTTTGTGATGGGGTCAATTTTATGTTTTCCAAATGCTCCCCCACTACACTGGGAACAGAAAATAAACTGTTATACTATTTATTTGAGATATATTGCATCCAAAACAATAAAATACTTAGGAATAAATCTGACCAAGGAAGTGAAAGACTTATACATGGAGAACTACAAAACACTGATTAAGAAAATTAAAAATAACTTAAAGAAATGGAAAGGTATTGCAGTCTCTTGGGTTGGAAGAATCAATATTGTTTAAATGGCCATACTGCCCAAGGCAATCTACAGATTTAACGTGATCCCTATCAAATTACCTAGGGCATTTTTTACAGAAATAGAACAAATAATCTTCAAATTTATATGGAATCATAAAAGACACAGAATTGCCAAAACAATACTGAAGAGAAAGAACGAAGCTGCTCACAGTGAAAAAAAAATATGACAATGAATATATGCATGTTCATGTATAACTGAAAAATTGTGCTCTACACTGGAATTTGACACAACATTGTAAAATGACTATAACTAAATTAAAAAAATGTTAAAAAAAAAAAGAACGAAGCTGGAGGAATAACCCTCCCAGACTTCAAACAATACTGCAGAGCTACAGTAATCAAAACAGGATGGTATTGGCACAAAAACAGACCTATGGATCACTGGAACAGAACAGAGAGCCCAGAAATAAACCCACAGACATACAGTCAATGAATCTTCGACAAAGGAGGCAAGAATATACAATGAAGAAAAGACAATCTCTTCAGCAAGTGGTGTTGGGAAAACTGAACAGCAGCATGTAAATCAGTGAAGTCACAACAATCCCTCACACCACACACAAAAATAAACTCAAAATGGCTTAAAGACTTAAATATAAGGCAAGACATGATAAACCTCCTAGGAGAAAACATAGGCAAAATGTTCTCTGACATAAATCTTAGGAATGTTCTCCTAGGGCAGTCTACCCAGGCAATAGAAATAAAAGCAAAAATTAAAAAATGGGACCTACTTTAGATACAGAAATAGATATAGTTTTTTTTAAATGGCGTCCACCTTCTTAACGCACTTTTAAGTACACAATACAGTATTGTTAACTACAGGTTCAATGTGTACAGTAGATCTCTAGAATTTACTCACCTTGCATAACTGGAACTTTCCCCCTGTTAAACAGCAACTTCCCACTGCCCTCCTCCCTCCAGCACCTGGTTACCTCTATTCTACTTTCTGCTTCTATCGATGTGACTATTTTAGATATCTCATATAAGTGGAATCATTCAGTGTTTGTCCTTCTGTAACAGGCTTACTTTACTCAGCATAATGTTCTCAAGATTCATCTATGTTGCTGCATGTGGCAGGATTTCCTTCTTTTTCGAGGCAATATAATAGTCCATTGTATGTATATACCACATCTTCTTAATCCAGGTATCTGTCAAAGGACTTTTAGGTTGTTTCCATCTCTTGGCTATTGTGAATAATGCCTCGATGAACATAGGTGTACAGCCATCTCTTTGAGATCCTAATTTCAATTCTTTTTGATAAATACCCAGAAGCGGACTTGCTGGATCATATGGTAGTTCTATTTTTAATTTTCTGAGGATGCTCCATACTGTCTTCCACAGCAGCTGCTCCATTTTACATTCCCACCAACAGTGAACAAGGGTTCTGATTTCTCCACATCCTTGTCAACACTTGTTATTTTTGGTTTCTTGATAATGACCATTCTAGCAGGTGTGAGCTGTTATCTCACTGTGGCTCAGATTTGCATTTCCCTGATGACTAGGGATGCTGTGTAACTTTTCATACACCTGTCAGCCATTTGTGTGTCTTCTTTGGAGAAATATCTAACTCCTTTGCCCATTTTCAATTGATTTATTTTGTTTTTTGCTATTGAGTTATAGGAGTTCCTTATATATTTTGGATATTAATCCCTTGTCAGATATGCGGTTTGCAAATACACAGTTTACTTTAGAGCAGTGTAATATGGCTTATTTAAATATAAGATTTTCAGACTTCTATATCAGGGGTTGGCAAGACAATGCCTGTGGGCCAAGTCTGGCCCAATACTTGTTAAAAATAAATTTTTATTGACACACAGCCACGTCCATTTGTGTAGGTGTAGGCTATGGCTGCTTTCAAGCTGCCATGGTAGAGTTCAGTAGTTGCAGCAGAAACCACATAGCCCACAAGCCTAAAATATTTACTATCTGCCCTTTTCAGAAAAAAAGTTTGCTAAACGCTGGTACATAGGATCAAGGCTTAAAAGTGTATGTCTATTTTGGTCCCAATCATGTGACAGAAAGGACTATTCTGGGTCAGACTATTCTATTTAAACACTGACTTTTGTGACTGAAAACGACTTTAAATCCAAGCTCTTCCCATGCAAGCATGTACGTTACTGATGAGTCTCTGGTGCTACTAGGAGGTGCCTATTCTTACACAGCTGGTGGACAGTCATGGTTTTCACTCATTGGCACTCCTTCCTCCCCTTCTGTAACAGCCATGCCACCTGACCGCCTCCATCCTTCCCTTCCTCCAACTCCAGCCACAGGGCAGGCAAGTGATTTTGTGCTACCAAAAAGTGTATTTTCTGGGACTTTCCAGCTGGTTTTCAAAAAAGATGCTCTCTTTGCACTGGAGTTGCTAAGAGAGCTGCTCTGGGAACCCCTGAGCAGCCAAGAATTGAGTGGAGGAGAGACCAGCAGAACTGACAGTGAGGGACAGAAAGAAACCCCAGGGACACCGTTAGAATCCTGGATCCAGAAATCCAGCAATACCCTAGATTCCCAGACACATGAGGCCATAAATTGTCATTTTTGTTTAAGCTGGTTAATTTATGTTCCTGTCACTTGCTACCCAAGGATTTCTGAGTCCTGCAGTTGTGGTCTTTTCATGTTCTATTCCTTGTATATAAGGAGTATATTAGTTTCCATGTTTCTACGTTATCTTAATAATTTTCACCTTAAAAAATAAATTAATTAAAAAAAAATTTTTCACCTTTAGTGGGTACAGAACCCATTAGATGAGACAAACCTGACCTGGCTACCCAGCCTGCTGATACAATGCAGACCTCTCTGGCTGCCATAAGCCTACCTCGGCAAATCTTGCATGCAGCAGACAACCAGCCAGGCACCACGATGCCATGGGCAGCCCTTGTCATGCAGGAGCCAATCAGGTGCCCACCTAATCAACAAGCCCAGGTACTGCCAGCCTGGCACCAAGGCACAGTGAGACTGTCTTCCCACTGTCAATGAGGCATTTAGCTATGAAGCCCTACTCCATTCCTTTCCCTGCTGGACCTCACACCTCAGAGCTAAGGATTCCCTACTTAGCAGTAAACTTACCCACTCAGTGCTCAATATTCGGCCTCTTGGTCTTTATTTTTTCCTTTAACATAGTGTAAGTTAGTTGTGTTCTTTGCAAGCTTTTCCCTCAAGGAGGCAAGTTCCAGATCAAGATAGATAAGGTGTCTGCCCGGCCACACCAACTGCCCCAGTGCCTGGGACCAGAGCAGGGCTCTGTGCCTGTTTGTTAGGAGGGTAAATAAATAAATGAATATGTCCTAAGTGCCCACACTACACCATTTTCCACAATCATATATAACACTGCCTCTTTCTACAGCCACGCCAGCTTCATTCTGAAGTTCCCAGAGCTGTTTGTGGTCAGCAGTGCGGGCCAGAATCTGCAGAAAGACCCATGTTAGGACAAGCTTCTTGAACATTTTGGCGAAGCCTCATTGGACCTGCCAGCTGCTGAGAGGGCTGGGAAAAGAGAGCGCTGAAGGCCATCTGTCACATGTCCCCGACATGAAATTGCTCCAGGGTTACTACCTCCCTTTGCCCACAGGACGCAGCCCTCCTGTGACCACATGGGGGCCACGGGCCAACCCCTCACATCAGCATGGCCCACCCTAGCTCACTGATGCCCTTTGCCCTTCTCCATTTGTTCTCACTGAAGCCCTGGAATTAGGCGGCAGTACCATCCCCAGTTTACAGATGAGGAAACCCAGGCTGAAGAGAACCATTTGCTCTAGGTCACTCCGCCTAGGAAGTGTTACATTAATGAAGGAGGGAGGCCTGAGTAAGCAAACTGTAAGCCAGGAAATACCCCAAGGTTATGAAATTCAAACCCTAAGTCAGAAACAGCCAACTAGGCTTTAAGTGACAGTCAGTCAAATAATCTCCATTCTTTGCTCCCTCACTTTCTCTACCTATGTCTTTCCCCAGCTGCTGTCACAGGAACACTTATAACACTTATAACTTCTGGTTTGGCACTGCCCAGTTGGAATTGATTTTTGCTCCAATAAACTCCTAAATGTTTAATCTCAGTTTATCCTTTAGCATCAGTGACTAGAGCCCAGATTTTGTTTAAAAAATTTTTGCAGGGGGTGAAGTAATTAGGTGAATTTATTTATTTATCTTGTTTAATGGAAGTACTGGGGATTGAACCCAGGACCTTGTGCGTGCTAAGCAGGCACTCTACCACTGAGCTATAACCTCAGAGCCCAGATTTTTTCAACCATTAATCCCTACATTTGCAATCAACCATGGTCAAGTGGCCCCAGCAAAGGACCAAGAGTCTGGCATGAGCCTATTCCCTCTGACCGCAGGGTGCTCTGGCCTGGGCATGTGCATTCCTGGATGTTCCAGTGAAGCAGCATCAAGTCATGGACCTCTCTGCATCCTCTTTCCTTTCAAAACCCTGCTTAGGGGCCTGCCCACGTGGACAGAAGGCCGCTCCAAGCCCTCCTTCAGCCCCTACTTCCCCTACAGGGTTCAGGCCTCCGACTAGGAAGCTTTTACTTCATTCTACTTGTTTTTTTGTTTTGTTTGAATGAGCTTTCTCAAAAATAAAACTTACTTCCTCTCTTTCCAACAAGAAGTCAGATTCTGAAGGTTGTCATTTAGATTACAAAAAAGAATCATATATATTTAAACAGAAAATCATGTTTTTCAAATGCCTTGGTTTCAACACTGCCTTCCCAAACAAAGTTTTCTTCCGAGTCTTTTCCTGCTCTTTCATGGTAGAGTGACCATGTAATTTATTGTCCAAACAGGAGTCCTTTTAAGAATGAAAGGGGACACTATTAATCCTGACATGGCCATATGATCACCCTTCTTTGTAGGGGGAAGGGTTGTCACCATTTCTCGACAGGGCCCAGGAGAATGCGGTGCACCACTTCCAGACAGCAAATTGCATTCAGGTACATTAACGTTGGGCCGTGGAAGAGTCAACAGCCACAGAGTCCACTTTTAAATAAAGAATAGTATTCTGTTCACTCCACTCTCTGACCCTGGAGCTTGAGTATCTGACAGAAGAGAGATGTCTTCCCGCTTGTTGCCCAAGAAGGCAAAGAATCTGGCTTTAAGGATCTTTATTTTCTAGCAGTAATTCTAATGTACTGAGACTAAACCTTTCCAGTCCTCGAATTTTCTCAGGCAGTGAAGGGTGGTGTCTAGTCTCAGAACAAAGAGGGCTGGAGAGATCACAGGGACCATCCTAGCTGCTGGGCAGGGCCACACCCATCATTCCAGATGGAATCGAATCTCTGCCCTTTATTTTAAACCTTCAGAGGAAATCGTGCCACCTCCTGGGGTGAGTCAGTCCAAAGTTTAACTGAGATATTCAGGGCTTGGCACCCCTCCTTCCGGTCCACCCTCCACCCAGGAAGCCTCCTACACTGTACAGGGTGCCTTCTCCACAGCAGATCAGAAAGCCCTCTTTGGGCCCAGAAAATATTCAGGACATGAAACACACACACACACAACACACACACACACACACACACACACACACACACACACACACACACAACACACACACACACACACACCCTCTCTCTCTCTCTCTCTCTCTCTCTCACTCCTGAGCTCAGCATGCTCCCCTCCTGGCCTTTTAATCCCCAGGCAGACTGTAAAAGGAAAGGCAGGAAATGCAAGATGCGAGGCCTGAGCCATTTCCATCTTAACTCCAGCCCTCCCCCACCCCAGCCTCTCTTCCCTTGACAGACAGACAATCCATTAAGCGCTCGCCCATAATAGTCTTTCCTGTAAGAACTTGTAAACAGCATCCTTGGAGCTTCAACTTGGGTATTTCCCAGCTCAGTTGCTTCCATTTCCTTTGTCGTGGAATGTTCTCATGGGGAGTGGGGGAAGCTGATGGGAGGGTCTCTCCCCTTCCACCCCCTCCACCTAACCTCCCTGGCTGTCTCCGTCCTTCAGTCTCCCTGAAGTTTAAGGGTCTTCCCCTTCAATACTGCTTCTATCACTTAGCTTTGTGTGTTACTTTTTGTTTCTTTGAAGGAAGCCCTTCCATTGAGTATGCTGGAGGCTCCAGATAATGCCGACCATCTCCCTTCATTCCCACACATTTCTAGTGCTAAGTATTCCTACAGGGTTCTCACCAGTTCTCGGCATTAAGTGAACAAAATATGTGCCTGCTAAAATTATGTTTTAAGTAAGCCCTGTGACTGCAAAACTTTTTTTTTTTAAGGAGAACTTGTTTTTATCATATAACTTAAAGTTTGCAAGGCAAATACACTATGGAAAAGGACAGAGGCCCCCAAACCTAGCGATTGGTCAGGTGACATAATTGAGTAAAGGGAACTTGGGATGGGGCAAGAGGGAATGGGGGGGGGGGGTCTGTGGTGAAATGCAGAGCCTGGAAACTTGCACCCAAATAGACAACCAATATTCAACTCTAGACAAATGCTGCTATGCAAAAATCTTTAATTCATATTGTCAGAAGTTCCACTTTTCTAAGAGAAGTCTTAAGTCAGGAATGTTATGTGAAATTTCCTGATTTTTAAAATAGGGTGTGCAACAAGGACCTACTGTATAGCACAGGGAACTATATTCAATTTCTTGTAATAAGCTACAATGGAAAAGAATCTGAAAATGTACATATATGAATCACTCTGCTGTACACCTGAAACTAACATTGTAAATCAACTCTACATCAATAAAAAATAATTTTTTTAAAATAATCAACCAATCAATCACTCAATTAATTAAACAGTGTGTAAATCAAACAGTTTGTAACCCCTAGACTAACTGATTAATAGCCCCTGCTGTAACCAGGGCTCCAGCACGACTGGGCACTGTTACCATCTGCACAAAAGAACACAATACTGGGAGCAGCACCTGTGACCTACAGGGTTGGGGACAGCCACGCAAGGGGATGGGCATGTGGCCAAAGGCAGATCTCAAACCCCCGCTCCTCAAAGCCCAGGTCCTCTGGAGGTTGTGGCTTCTGGGACACTTTCTGGGAACGATCTTATATTTTAGGAAGGAAACAATCAGGAAATAGGATTCACACTAGTGTAATTCACTTTATTCAAATTCACTTTATAGCCAGTAGTGCTGAAACAGATCCGTGTGAGAGATGATGGGCGGTGGCCCTTTCCGCATAAAAATATACAAGATACACTGAGCGTAAAGCCCTTAGCTAGCTCACCGGCCCCTGTGATTGAGCAGAAACCAGAAACTCAAATAAACAATCCAACAAAACAAAGCCCTATACCTTCCTCCCCAAACTCGAAGCAGGGGAATGGGCCCTAGACCCAGCAGGGAAGAAAAGTGAGTTTAAGAGTCATAATCCCACCCAAGGACTCAACTAATAAAATTACAACCACTTTAAAAAAAAAAAAAAGTCACTTTCCCTTGTTTGGTTTAAACAAATGAGAAGACACATGATGCCGGGTGAGTTACTTATCCTCTTCAAGCCTCAGTTTTCTCACCTGCGCAAGGGAGGTATGCTAGCACAGTCCTAACAGGATCCCTGGAAGGACTGAGACAAAGCATTCCTGGCTGTAGAACGGTGGTGGAAGCTGCCATGTTTGTGTAACAGAAAGGGAAGCAGTGAAACAGAAATCCTAAGGGAAAAACCTGTAAGAACGGACTTAGTATTTAGTACAGTGCCACAGCATGCTTGAAGTAGCCAGCAAAAAGTTGGCTCTTAATTAAGACAGCCCCCCATGTTTGAGGCTGGAGATGACCTAGAGGTCCTGAGGGTAGAAGCTGGGTCTCCCCTGACAGGTCACCACAGTGCCCATCCCCACACGCCCTGGGAACAGCCAAACTCAGAGCCACTATCTGGCTGAGGCATAAGCCAGGCCCTGAGGCCTCCTGAATCTTCTGCCTCTGTTCCCCAGGCTCCACCTCCTCCTGTCCTGGTGGAGAGAGACTTTCAGCTTTTCTGGCAGGGTGATGAGAGGGGAGATTGGGGCTGAGCCTGAGAAGGAAGAAGGCCCTTGTGCCCCCAGGCTAGGCCATCCAGTCTAGCAGACCAGAGCCCCCACTTCGGGCCCACAAACCAGCTGGAACTTTACCGAAAGCATCCATCAGCCCCATCAGCCTTTAGCCAACTGCCAACCTCAGGAACTTCCTGGGTGCTTCTGGGTTCATAATTCTTTCTAAAAGTATTTTATTGAGCACCTACTGTATTCAGACACAAAGAGAAATAAATAGGCACAGGCCCTGACCTCCCCAAATCCGTTTTATTTCTAACAGTAAATCCTGATCCCAAATATAACACATTTTCGAAAAGAAAAAAAAAAGCATCAGAAATTACTCAAGCAGATGTCCCTGCACCTCCTTATTAAAATGATTCACACTTTTTGTTATTGAACCAATTCATGAGTTTGGGGGAGTTTAAACAGCCCAAGTGTGTCTTGTAATGGGCCCTCAATGAAAAAAAAAATTGTCACATACGCCCACTCCACAGCATTTGTAACACGTCCAGCCAGCCCACAAACTCGAGTACATTGGGTTTTTCTTCACCGAGGAACTAACTTTCGTAGACTAAATGGTGTGATTTTGTTTTTAAATCTTACTCTTTGGCTTTAACATTTTCCAATCATTCACACATTAGCGAATCCCAGGATATGGTTTTCCAACGATAACAGACAAATCAAGTTGCTATTCTTCTCTGTCCACAATGCTCGTTCTCCTGATTTGTCTCTTTAATATACATCTGCACATGAAGAACACCACAATCGATGGAAGTCAGATTTAGGAATTACCTATCACCCACCCTGGGCTTCCAAATTAAATTTAAGGCACACCAGCATTTCAACTCCATCTCAAAACCACTTCAAAATATATTTCTGCCTCCTACTGACTGTGGACTTGGGTAGGATTCCTGAACCCTCTGTGCTTCAGTTTCCTCATTCGTTCAAAAAAAAAAAAAAATAGGACTAACCAGTTGTACCTATGTCATACATAGGTTTGTGGTAGGGACTCATGGAAATAAGACATGCCAAGTAAGTATTAGCTACTTTTATTAGTATGCTTTAAATACCAACGCGAGATGGTGGAACACGGCGATTGAAAGAGAACAGATTCTGGGGCCAGGGTAAAATCCCAACTTCTCCATTAATAATTATGACCTTGAGCAAGTTAAGGAATCTCTTTGAGCCTCCATTTTTTCACCTGTGGAACTGGGATAAAAACAGTATCCATCTCAAAAGGCAGCTGTGAGGAGAGCCCTGCCATGCGTAAGTACAGTATTAAGTTTATAGCTCCTTTAATGATGATAAAATGAAAGCTTGTCGGAGGCATTACCCTCTCAGGGGGAGCTGGCTGTATAATGAGTTTGTGGACCTGTCCAGGCTCCCACAAGGACACAGATTTGGGATCAGACCAATGTCTGTGCAGACACAACTACTTCTGGACTCACACACAGCTATTGTTCCTGACACCTTGGGTTCACATTTCCATGGAGACCAGCATGTTTGTTTACTTGTTTCCTGATTTTTTTAAATTTTTATTGATTGATTGATTGATTGATTGATTGATTGCTACAACTGGAGCCCCACAGGGCAGCCAGGTTAGAGACTGCATTGTTTGTGACAAACATCAAATGCACCTGCCCCTATGCTTGGGCAAAGCCTGGGATAAATGTTCACCCAGCCTTCCTTGACTCAGGGGATCCTTCTGATCCATGCCTCACCCCTCTGGGAATGCCTTCTTGGGCCCTTTAAAGCAGGTATCCCAAAAAGACATGGCTTCTAACCCTTTCTGACTCAGGACCATTTGACTATTAGTGTCAAGTCAGATCTCCTAATCGGAAGCCCAGGGGTATATATCTGGCACCCAGGATGTACCAGCATCAAACTAGATGGGATGAAGAATCAGCCTCTCTCCCTCTCTCTCTGTCTTTATTCCCAAGCAGCTTCAGGCTTCCCTTCCACCAGCCTGGCAGCAGAAGAGCAGCCATTTCTGGTCCATGAATCTCATCCTTATCTCTGGTCAAAGAGAGAAGCACTGCTCTGATTGGCCAGAGCTGGGTCAAATGCTCACCAACAGAGCCAATGAGAAGTCACCCCACCAACCTCAAGTATTGAATATGGGGGAGGAGCAGTCTGCCAAGAAAAATGGAGGTGCTCTCACCAGAAGAAATGGGTGCTGGCCAGGGAAAAACAGCAGAGCCATCTGCTCCCATGTTTCTTCAAGCTGCTGTCTGCCGGCTCCAGCCCGGAGCTCCCTCCGAGTGTCTGTGCTGGCCATCCCTCCACTCAGTGAGACCCAAACCACGCCTGCCTACATCTTTTCCCAGAACCAAACATCCTCCCAGCTGCTCAGCAATGTCACCTGGGTTCAAACTTAATAGTTTTGTCCTTCTACACACATTCCATCAGGTGCCAAGTTCCATAGACTCAGCCTCCCCAAGGCCACTCCTACCCAGCTGTCCCCAGGACCCTGGTCAGCCCCCACATACTTCTCAGAACTACTAGGTATTTGGCCTCATAGCCTCTGCTGCCAGATCCAGAGTCTTCCAGCTCTGCCGGTATCAGCCTCCTCTGTTCAAAAACTCAGTGACTCCATTTTACCTAAAAAATTGAACTCCCGACCTCTCAGCCTGGCATTCAGAGACCTCCCCAGTCCCCATATGCTTGTCCACTTTCCCAGCCTTCCTGCTCCCTACTGCTCTGCAACTACTCCAGGAGCCAGGCAAACCACCTGGTGCTCTTCCCCCCCAGTCGCTACCATTTGGCTCTGCCCTCCCCACTGCCAGGAACCTCTGTCTCCACCACACTCCACCCTGCAACCTCATGAGGTGGAATTATTCCCACAGCACTGCCTTTAGGGTCAGATCCAAGCTCCAGTGCTCACCTGCTGCACAACTTTGGACAAGTACATTAGCCCCCTATGTTGGATTCATCATGTGCAAATGACAATGACACCTAACTCATCAGATCGAAGTGAAAAACACATCTCTATAAAAACCCCCTTCACAGCCTGGAACCTGGAGGGTTGCTCTGTGAATGGTGGCTTCACACTATCAGCTATTAGCCTGCACGGTCCAGCCCAAATGCCACTTCTCTGTGAAACCCTCAATGAACCCCCTACCAAGAGCCCCTCTGTACTCGTATTCCACCTTGTAATGGAGTTGGCCAGGTACCGGCCCTTCCTTACTTCTAATGGAACAGCCTGCAGGGGAGGAGCAGGCTCTTTCATCTTTACATTCCTAAAGCACCTTGCCCGCCTTACACACCTGGGAGGTGCCTGAATCATACTAGTGAGACTGGCTCGGATTTTGTGCATCCCAGCATATTCCTGCTCACTACCCAGTCTAAGACTATGCAGAAATGGTCTGCTTACTGGTGAGACTGAGCGTATTTTCGTGTACAGTGGGATCCCTACATATACTGCCTGTCCATCCATGACTCTTTTTTTCCCATAGAAACTAACTCTCTACTTACAACCCCATCCTCTCTAGAGCCACCAGGTTCTTACAACTTCACCCCATGGCCTGCTATCTAAGATTCTAAGAATGGTTGCCTGTGATCTATGTTAACTGTTCCAGAGAGAGCCACTGGCACAAGGCCAATGGGAGTCATTCCTTAGGATTATCTGAATCAGAACTGGGGAGGGAAATACTAGTCTTGCTGCACTGGTGCAAGATGTAAGATGTCAAATTAGGACATGTTTCCCCGGCATAGGGAGAAAGTTGGGAGAAAATAGGAGGCTGGGAGATGGAGAAGAACATGAGAGAGACGAAGAAATACAGGGATGTTCAAGCTCCAGGCTACAGGGATTCTGAGGCCATTCTGGTCCCTGAACTTCCCATGCTCCTGTTGAGGTGCAAGGTGCCCCAGTATCCTCCCAGATGAGTTCCCATCTGCACAAAACTAGTTCAGATTGAATTTCTGTCACTTGCAACCAAGACACCTGCCTAATTAATGTATCTTCTTTAGAGCTATTTCTTCTTTTGTGAATTTCTTCTTCATGTTCTTTGCCTATTTCTCTACTGGATATTTGCTCTTTCTGAATGATTTTTTATCAGAGTATCTTATATAGTAAGGCTATTTTCCCAGATGGTCACTTGGCTTTTAGCTTCTGTTATGATCTCTTTTGTTAGAGAACTTTTTTTCATCAGGTCTCTTTTTTTGGGGTGGCGGGGAGTAATTGTTTTTTTGTTTTTTATCAGTTAACAGAGGTACTGAGGATTGAAACCAGGACCTCATGCATGCTAAGCATGCACTCTACCACTGAGCCCTCCCCACCGAGAACTTATTTTTATTTTGCACTGTCAAATATGTGAATCTTTTTTTTTCTAGCTATACACCAAATGTATAAGAAATGTTCACCTATATTTTCTTCTGGGATGTTTATAGTTTCTTTTTTTAATTATAAATCTTCAATGCATCTTTAATTATTTTAGTTAGGGGCACCAAGTGGAAGGAGTTGGATTTTAAAAGAAATTATTTTAGTTAGTGTAAGGCAGGAATCTAACCTGTCTTCCCCAACAACTAGTTAGCCAGTTACCAAAACACCATTTCCTGAGTAAGCTGATCTTTCCCCATTGATCTGAGTGCTTCCTTTATTACATACTAAATTTCTGCATACACTTGGGTCTCTATCTGAACTCTGTATTTTATTTGTATTCCTTATTTGGTCTCTGTAATCATTAGGGCATTATCTCCTGGTGATGACAAAGATACAGAGAAGCTAGCCTTGTGACCTCAGACAAATCAGCAACGAAGCAAGGACAGAACCCAAATCACTCATCCCCACTTTGTACCATGTTCAGTTGTAGAAAACTGACACAGAAGAAAAACCACCAGTCCTCCCAGCATTGCCCTAGTCTGTGAAATCTGTGTCACCAGTCAAGATAAAGCAGACATCTAGACAGTACATTGTAGGCGAATGAAGAAGTGGGTCAGGATTTGCCGGGAGCCCACAAGAGCGCTTGGCCGTGCCATCCCCATCTCTAAGCTCTTTCCCTGTGGGTGACAACACCGTCCCTAACCACAAGCCTTGAAAGGTAGGTAATTCCTATCAACATCTAACTCCCTGTGGGATGTCACCAAGTCCACACGACAGTGTTTCCATCGCTCATGTCTAGATGGAAAATTCTTACGTTTTCTCAACACTATTTACTTATTGATTTTTTTTCTTTTTTTTTGGCCAGACAGAACACTGTGTATTTTTAAAGTTTCCAGGAAGACTCTTTATTAAGATAATACTGTTCAGAACAATCAGATTGTTTGTTTTTTACTTTTGATTTAATTTTCCTTCCTATAATCCACTAAAGAAAATACTAGAATCATGCAATTGCCTTTCTTAGATTGCAGGCTTCAATTAAATTACCAGCAATGGGTTTCTTTTCCTGTTTGTTTTTACTACACATGTAACCCCTCCCAGCTCCAATTCTTTCCTTGGTGTAAGTTTCATTTTAATGTGTAATGCCTGCTCTTCAAATTAACAGTTGACTCTTATTGTGAAGTAGCCCCAGATGAGTTACTATTGGTGGAATACGCATCAGCAAATTCTGAAGATCTGAAGGGTGAGAAGAGCTCCTGAGATCACCTGGGCCGAGGTGCGAATTTATACAGCTAAGGAAAAGTTTGGCTCAGAGAGGTCAAGCAATGTGCCTAAGCTCACACAGCATGTCAGTGGCACATTCTGCCTCCCCTTCAATCTTTTCAATAGAGGTTTCAATTGCACTTTCAATGGAAACTGAACATCTTGACTTGGTGTACTTGACAACAAGAGAAGATGCCATATTTCCTAGAAAAGCAGAGAAGTGGGTGTCTTGACCCCACCTCTAGGAATTTATTAAATGGCTATGTCCTTGAGCTGTGCCAGATGTGAGGGAGTAACACATTCCCATCTGCTAGCAGAATGTGTCTGTTACTCAAATGTGATGCGCAACGGAAGCACAGACCTGGGAATCCAGAGACCAGGGCTCTGGTGCCAGTTCTACAGTGGGCATCACAGCTGTCTTCTAGCATTAGGAGCCCCCTCAGCAAAGGGTGGTGCATCTGTTCCGGACACCTCCAAAAATCAGAACCGGGACCTGGTGGATTAGCCCTGAACCACGCACACCTGGGCTTGACCGCAGACTTGGGTTTACCATTAGCATTCAGTGAGGCCCAGGGAGATACAAGCAAAGAAAAAACCCTAGACCCAGCCCCGAGGGAGTTTGCCATTTATTGGGCGAAGCAAAAAGCCTAACTAATACAGACATTTTTTTAATCCCACAGTTCAAAATGGAATGGGGGCTTGACAGAGGATGTGAGTTCACCAACACTGGAAAGATTTGAGCAGAGGGCAGAAGCCAACTGCAGGGCAGCTGCAGGGAGTCCTACTTGGGGAACCAGGCTGGAGTCGAGTTTCCAAGTCATCTCAGAAGAGTCAGGAAATCTTCAGAGCAGTGGTCCCCACACCTGGCTGATACTGGGGAGTTTTTAAAATACAGATTCTCAAGTGCTACCTGTGAGCTTCTGATTCAGAACATCATGGGTAAGGCTTCGTATTATGGGTTGAACTGTGTCCCCCCCGAATAAGATACGTTGGAGCCATAATCCTCAGAATGTGACCTGTTTGGAAACAGGGTCTTTACAGACATGATTAAGTTAAAATAAGGGTGGGCCCCCATCCAGTATGACTGATGTCCTTATAGAAAGGGGAAATTTGGACCCAGAGACAGACAGGTACAGAGGGAAGACCCTGTGAAGAGAAAAATAAAGAGAAGACAGCCGTCTACAAGCCAAGGAATGCCTGAGGCTACCGGAAGCTAGGAGAGAGGTCTGGAAAGGATCCTTCGCCAGCACCTTCAGAGGGAGCGTGGCCT
The DNA here is from genome assembly GCF_009834535.1 of Camelus ferus. Taxonomy (NCBI): domain Eukaryota; kingdom Metazoa; phylum Chordata; class Mammalia; order Artiodactyla; family Camelidae; genus Camelus; species Camelus ferus. The sequence goes on from NC_045706.1 coordinate 11,198,624, forward strand.
GCCCACAACTTGATTTTAGCCTCCAGAACTGTGAGACAATAAACTTCCATGGTTCTAAGCTGCCCATTTTGTGGTTCTTTGTAGCACTAGGTGGCCCTAGGGAATGAGTGCGGCCTAGGAAGCAGTATTCAGAGCTGGGGGCTGGCCCTACTTTGGAGACTGGTTCTGCTCCGGCGCTGTACTCTGCCGCCCATGTGGGCATCCTTCCATCCTGAGACCCTTCCTCTGGGGAGGAAGGAGCTGCCTCTGGTTGGTGGACCTCCTTCCTGCACTCTGAGATGACAGGGAGCCCACAGCCACGCGCGTCATCATCCAATTAAGGGGCAGCCTTCCTCCTTTCTCTGCAGCTTCCAGGCACAGTGAGCCCCCAGCGTGCAAGCCAACACATCCACAAACCCTTCCAGGAAGAAAATGCCACTCTCTCCTGCAACTGTTACAAAAATATTGAAGACCCAGGGCCTTGGACTATGCCCTCAAGCCTGGCTTATCTCAGAGGGAGATAGAGTGAGGAGGCAGGGCCAGGGACTTGCTTTGTATTGTACTGTTTTATTTGAGTTTTGATTCTCACAGAGCTCTCACCTAGGTAAATCACACGCAAATCTGCAGTCAAAGCAGTTACCGACAGAAGAACCCACAGACTCCCACAGAGGAGAACGCTGTACCAGATGAGACAGGAGGCAAAGGACAGCGTGTGGAACCAACAGTAGCACATGTAGCACCCGTGAAAGAGCCAGGATAGGGGGCCCCTTCCCCAAAATACGTTTATGAATCCATTACCTCTGAACGATGAACACTAAACTCCAGATTCAGATGCCTCCCTAGAGTTAAGCAACATATAAACAGGAAAGTCTTAGAGATGGGAAAAGATGCAGTGAGTTAGCACCAGAAGAGGGGGGTCCTTGCTGTGTGACCTTGGAAAATCATGTCACCTCTCTGAGCTTGATTTTTTTTCCTTTCTCAAATTGGAAAAATAACAATAATAATAATAGCTGCCAAGTCTGGCTTGAGGTGATAATCAAGAGAGAGAAATACAGGACCACCTTTACAAAGCTATGGGCTGAGCCTGCGCTACCTGCCCAATTGACATATGCAAAACTCAGGGGCAATTACAAAGTCATTGCCAAGTAAAGTCTTTGACTGCACTTGATTTCCCTAATCCAAGCTTTGAATATCATTGAAAAGATGATGGAACACTCAGAGGTGGGAGGTGTTAAATCCCAAAGGTTTCAAAATTGTCACATCACATGTCCTCATGTATATCACATGTCTTTCTCGTAAGAAAATGTACTTTGTACCTTCCTAGGGTCACTTAATTCCATTTCAGAAGTTATCACTATTCTTCCCAAAGTAGGGGTGAGGGGTGGGGTTGGGGGGAGATGCTATTAGGCAGTCACCACCAAGTGGGGGCAAAAAACTAAGTCTTTAAATAAATGTATAAAGATGTTATACAATGGGCAGAATATTCCCACACTGTTTACAATCTATTTAAAAATCGGAAAACCTAAATGGCCCACTACAGGGGCTTGGTTAAATACACTATTGACTACTCCAAAACAGTCAAAGACACAGACCCCTTTAGAACTGGATAGCCCCTAAGGGTCTGCTAGAAAACACCCAGCATTCCACTGAAATGACACTCGGTTTCCAAAGTCTTTCACAATTTTTCCTAACACCCCTCCGTTTCATGGGAAACTGTAAACACAGATACGGGAAAGGCACTACGACTTATTGTTGACTGAAAACAGCTGCAGAACCACGTGTACACAAGGGTCTCACTTCTGTACAATGTATCCGTACGTTCATACATGCGTACACTTAAAGATCTGGAAACATGTCCCCCTAAATGCTGACAGTAGTGACCTCCGAGGGGTGGACCTGGCAGCAGGAGCACCTGGGACGAGAGATTGTGATTTGCTTACGGATGTTTTCGCACGGCTGTTTAAATTTTCTTTAGCAAATAAGTATGGTCTGTGCAAATGGGTTTAAACTAAAACTAGATAGAGTGACTCCTCTTTAATTGTGAGTCACTGCAGCACACTTGATTCTTTTTCAAATGTCTCATCTATGTTAGTATCTCTGTCCCCGTTGGCTGGAAGGATGACTGAGGGCAGCAGCCGTGATGGAGCAGAAAGACTGCCAGAGGAGAGACTGGGCTTGGTGCTGGGTCCCGGCTGTGGGATGAGCAGGTAAGTCATTTACCTTTCTGAGCCTCTGATTCTTCAGCCATAAAAGGGGGAAGAAGAAAACACACCTCACAGGACTGTAGTGATGGAATGAAACAATGGGTGCAAAGGCCACTACAATTCCTAAATAACCCTGTTAGAAAGGAGAGAAACTCCATGGCTTCCTGTCCTCCTTTCAGAGCTTCGCATGGGACCCAGGACTGACACAGTTCTGACTGTGTCCTGGGTTTACAACACTAGGGAAGAGGCAGAAGCCAATCAGGGGCCATGCCACGCCCCTCCGAATTTTGCTTGCCTGGATCCCCCAAGTTCTTTATTTAAGGCAGGTTCTTAGATCTCCGAGGCCCACCGTGGGAGAATGAAATTATAAGCAGACGTAGGTCCATTTCTCTGAAGAGGTCTCTCAGATCCTCGACTCCCTCACAGTCATTCCCGAAATGTCTGTAAGCTGCCAAAAAAGACTAGCGAGAGTACCAGGCACCAGGACATAAAACAGTTAGCCATGCAATCGTCACCAAAACATAAGCTCAGAAGAGTCCTGGACAGGAACTCAAAGACTACCCCTCACCTTGGTCACCCACTGAACTGTCAAGGAAATCAGGTTGGCCTCTCTTTAACTTATGTTCTGCTATATGTTATAAGAGAATTAAGCTTTAATTTTAAAAAGCCCTCTAATTGGATAGTACTGATGGGGAAGACATCTGGGGCAAATATCTAGGCCTGGTGCATTCCATCGCAAGCAATGGTTAGTGGTTTGGGGAATGAGTGTGCGGCAGAATAACCGGTGGTTACTAATTATTATATAGCACAGGGTTTGGCATCATCCATAAAGCCCCGTCCCGTCGGCCCCTTCCTCTTCAGAGAGGATTACAGGATTGACTGTTTAGTAATTTCTTTCTCCAAGTTAACAGACGTTTTCCTTGTCTTAATTGGATCCAGCCTCTTTGCCCATGAGCAAAGAAGGCAATTTTTCTATAAGGATTCTATGCTTCAAATGCCAGGTCATCAGCCATTCTTGGGTCTGGAAGGATCATTGTTTGGCTTCCTAGTTTCTTTCCATTTGCTCAGCCTCATTCCAGCAGTGATACAAAAAGCATGTGAAGACTGTGTCCTAAGCTACCTTCAATTTAGCCAAAAAAAGGTATGCGTGTTATCAGCGTGAAACATCTCCGACGCACAGAGCCTCAGAATTGGGGAGAACTGTTTGCCCCAAATGTTTGGATGAATGCAAATATTTATTTCTTCCAAAACAAGTAAAACAAACCACTTACAATTGGGGGGTGGGGGTGGGGAAGTCTGCCAGACGTTTTTCACAGTTAAGACAAACATTCAGAAAACATTTTCCAATGTGCCCTATACCCTTAGTTAATCTCTCTCAGCCATGTTGAATCATCTCCTAATTTATCACTGACTGCGACACCCAGGCCACTTCTTGGGAATTTTACTTTCCCAGCTCTTCCCCTCTCCTCCACGTCACTCAGATAGAACATGAGTCATTCCCAAGTCAGCACTGGTTGAACACCTACTATGTTCCAGGCACACACTCATCTGATGGACAGCCTCCCTTGTCTGTGATTGTAGGCTTAGTGGCATCAACCCACAACAGCATCCGGCTTGAGAAAAGTTGGATCTTGAGACATCTTTCCCATTCAAGTTTGCAGCCCAATTCTTTGTCTGTCCCCCCCCCCCCATTCTTCCTAGAGCCTGGGGGTTCCTTCTCAGGGGATGTTATCTAAGCATCCTAACCAGTCCTGAGTGCCTGAGCAGAGCGAGGTCCTGCACCAGCCATCAGAAGGCTGTTTTTCCTGGCCATGTGTTCATCCTCCTCAGCTTGTTTCCATTTCACAAGTGGTGCTAAGACCCGAGCCAAGATGGAATTCCATTTTCAAATGAGGTTTCATAAGACCTTTTATCAGATAGGCAGAACAATTGCCCTGGCTGGGTTCTCTCTACCCTGTAGCTGGGTCATTCTAATCTTCATCCCCCTTCCCTTCCTGAAGGAGTTAAGTTCAGAGCTTTACCTTCTCTGCAGGAGCAGATCAAAGCCTTGATTTCCTTCCCCTCATTACCTGGCAGGGGCAGGCCAGGCTGGTGACACCATGCTGCCTCCTCTCTCCAGCATGATATCTCAAGTTTGACAGCAACCCCCAAGGAAGAGACTCTCGGCTCACAAAGATCTTGAAAAGCAAAGTTGCTAAGTTAATGCAAAACACACACACACACACACACACACACACACACACACACACACACACACACGCCAGGTCTGGTTTCTAAATGCAAATACCCATAAGGTTACCTCTGAAACATGGAAAGGGTTAACTCTGAGAGTGCTTTTCTGGGGAAAAAGGCTGCTTCATACATTCTCTCTGGGAGGGAGAGGAGGGTGGAGAAATCACTCTGGTAGGTTCCTCCACCTTCCCCCCTACTTTTTTTTTTAGTAAAGAACTCTGCAGAGACATGAGCATACACCTAAGATGCCACCATCAGGCAGAGGTGCTTGGGGGCAAGGATCTCCCAAGGGGTAGCAGGCACCCAAGGAAGAGAGGCTTGGGGCAGATGTGACCTGCACATAGTAAGCCAACATCAGCAGGAACTGGTCTGCCCAGTGTCCTCGTCTTGGCTCTGCCAAGGAGAGGCTCTGCCACTGACGTTTCCCCACCACTACCCACCTCGTTTAATCCCCTGTCCCTCAGGGGCAATTCTTTGGCTACTCAAGATTCTCCCCAAGCCTTGCCAAGAGGAAGAAGAATACCAAGAGGCTGACCTTGCTCTTTGGGTGTGTTGGTATGTGTGAGGGAGGGGGGAATGCAGGTAGAGGAAGAATGTGGCCCCAGAAACGATCACAGCTACGTGTGCAGGCACGCACAGGTGCAGGCACGTATGTATATGCCCCTCCCCCTCATCAATCACAGATTCATCTGAGTTGATAAACACCTCTACTTTTAAAATGGAAACACTGAGGACTCAACTTTTGGTAGTCATTCACAACCTAGTAGGAATTACTTTATCCAACTGCTCTCAAATTGGCATTTAGCTGATATCAGGGTCCAGGAGGGCAATCAGATTCCCATTTTGCCCCTTTCCCCAGGAAATCTGATAGAGACCCTCTTTCTCTTTCACATTTGCGATCTCGTGGCATTTACATTTAGAAGCCATACTGCCCTGAGAAGTGGGTTTGGTGTTTTGGGGGTTTGTTGGCGGATTTGGCTTATATTATTATTACAGGGGAGGGGACAGATTTCTTTCGGAACATTCAAGGATTTCAGAGGGTTGCTCCAGAAAAGTTCACAATTCAAGTAACTCTGGCTGAGACTCCCGTTCATTCATCTTGCTTTCCCCATCAGATAAGCAGGGGTGACCTTTAGGAGAACAGATCAGTATTTGGAGAAGCCTTAGGGCAGCCCAGTGCCTTGATGCCCTGTGGGCCTCTGCCACTTTCCAAAACAGGAATGTTCTTATCTGTTTATCTCAGTTTCTTTTGCTTTCTGCACAAGCCCTGGAAGTTGTATTTTGACGTTTATTTCATCATTGCCTTTTAAAAAAATATTGATATTACTAGAGACAAAACAGGCCAGATGGAAATTAGCCTAATTTATTACTGACTTCTGTCAGAAGGAGGTTACCAGTTGACTCTTGGGCATAACTTCAAATAGAGGTCTTTGCTTCAGACACCAAAGAACAGCAACTAAACTGTTTCATTGTTTCAAATACTTAAGTTGCTTTCTAAACCTGTTCTAACTGGGTGATCGTTAGAATGTTTCAAATCTCACAGGAAACAGTTTTTAAGGAGAAATCATTTTAAAGAGGGTAAAAGTACAGTGTATTTTTGACATCTTTCTTCCTGATCTTCTTTCAATCTGTCCTGTTCAAAAGAAATGGAAACTCTTAAAATTGTTTTATCTATTTCCTCGCTCATTTAAGAGCACTTTTTGAAGTCTACAGAAAGAGGGTTTTTTTTTCTTCTTTCTGAAGATTTACTGTACACACAACTTTTTTTTTCTTAGTAAAACGATGGTTTCAAAATATCCTTGCCTCAGGAGTTTCAAGAAGGAACGTGGGACTCTGTGTGGCTCTATAACATGCACTTAATTTGAATCAGGACAGTCAGTTGCTCAATCTAGGCAAATTTCCCAAGATATGAAAAAAAAAAAAAAGGGAAATATGGGTGGCTCACCACCATCTACAACTGTCCTTGAACTACACTCTTCTCTGAAATGACCCAGTTTTAATCCCCAATCCCCCAGCCCTCTTTCTGTCTCTACTCCTCTCTTGCCTCCCTCTCTCCTTCTCTTCCTGCCCCATTTCTCTCCCCTCCTCTTCCTTACTCTCCCCCAGTTCTCATGTCAGAAGTTACAGGCTTAGCACACTCTTACTTAATTCAATGTGTGGAACTAGAGAGATGCTCTGTCCAAGTGAACTTTCTGCAGTGCTGCAAATGCTCTGCATCTGCACCATCCAACATGGTAGCCACCAGCCACAAGTGACTGCTGAGCACTTGAAATGTGGTTTGCACGCTTAAGGAATGGCATATGTAACCGTAATTAATTTAAATGTAAGCAGCCACATGCAGCTAGGAGCCACCACGTTGGACAGCACATCTTTAGAGGACTAGACAGACACCTTTAATACTTTCAGGCCATTCCAGATGACGAGCTACACCAAAGGACATGCTCAAACCAACCCCAACAAAAAGCCAAATAGGGAGCAGCCTCCACCATCTTTCTGCCAGAATTGCAGCCCATCAACCCCGCCCTGGCTGCTGCCCTAGAAAGGTCACCATGGTTCCACCTGGAAGTCCCTTCTGCACACCAGTTTCCTCTTGGGTCTTCTCATTCCTCCACCAAAGGGTCCTCTTGCTATTGTTTTCAGTGGTTTCCATTGAGAGGAACTGATCTTCATAAAAACACAGCGTCTTGCAAAATTAGCAGTTGTCTTCCAGAGTCGGGCCTGTCCCTCAAGTAGGACATTTGAATTATCCTTAAACCAGGTTTTGGTCCTGCAGCCTCTTGCGCAAATTCTAGGCACACCCAGCAGAGTCAATAGAGGGTTCCCAGCTAAGCAGGTCACACCACAGTCAGCTTCAGCTCTTTGGGGGAAAAAAATCTGGTTCTACTCATGTCTGATTTACACGTTTAAAAGCTTAAAATCGCGATGCCCAATTCCCTCTCTTCACCTACCTCTAACTCCAAGGCTGAGCATCCAAACTGTCACCTCCCACAGGGGTCCTTCAGTAACAAAAGGCTGAATGAATGAATGAACGATTTTTACCCTTCTAAGAATTTTGGAAGACAATTTAAGAATGGCTTTCTCCAAATGAGAAAATGGGGGAGGGGGCAAGGTCTAGTCAGGACATAACTGCTTTCTCTTTAAAAGGTAACATAATTCACATCAAATGGGGTACTTTCTCCAGTGTCCATATGGTACTAAATGCAGCAATATTATCTTTACCCCAGAAGATAAAATTTTAAGAAGCTTCATTTATAGATTAAAATCTTTTCAATATTTAGGATATTTTTAAATAAAAATTTTCACTGAAATGTAACAGGATTGTTTTTAAAGTAGAAATTGCTCCTGTCATTTAATCCATGTTAATCATTTAAAAATCACATCTTAAAGCCCTTTATGTTCACTATTCTATTTTGAAATGAAGTGTGGGGGTGCTGAGGGGAATAAGACTGTAGAAATTCCTGATTTCCTTTTCTGTGTCTTCTGGTTTTAGTCACTTCCTATTGTTTTCTCAAGTTTCACCTCTGAGTTGCATGATGTACTGCAGTGAGATCTTTTTGCAACCATATGAATTTTGGATTTCAAAAATGTCTAGCTATTATAATGCTTTACCTTGAGCCACAAATATCTTGGCAAAAAAAAAAAAAAAAAAAATCTAACTTTAAAATTGTCCACAGTCCTGGAACCATTTCATTAGAGCACTGTAAGTTTCCAGGTCTGGGTTGAAGGGCCCTTAGGTGAATTTGGTCCTACATTGAGCTCTTTGCTGAAATTCACTTGGATGCTATTGAAGTCTTCGGCCCAGACCCGAAGGGTATCATTAACAAGCCACTACAAGAGTTATGGCTGCTGAAGACATAATTTAAACAAGGATTAGTTTGGGCACTGGAAGAATCAAGCTTTTCGGAGTTTAGAATCTGACAGGAAGCAGCTAAGCTATTAGAAGATGAGAGTCTTGTGGGCATTTATCTGACGGTTTTAAAAACAGACAGCTAGATTAATTAAAATCATCACTTGGAATCTTTCTGTAAGAAAGCAAGGCCTCTGAAAACATCTGCTTTGGGTTTCTCCACCTCCAAGTTGTCAGAACTGAAAAGAAACTTAGAAAAAGTAAAAAGTGGTTTCATTTAACGACGGCATTGTACTTAATAGACCAAGCGGCTTTCACACACGCTGAGCTGAGCTGCCTCTGCACCAGGATGAAAACTGCAGCTTTTCTGTGCGGTAAGACTGAAGGGAGAAGCCACAGTGTGGAACAAGTTTGCCTGCAGTAAGAGGGCTGTGGGCTTCAGAGACATTCACTGTTCTAATAACAGAACACACCGATGTTTCGGTTTTGTCATCATGAACTAGGGGTGCAAGGGAAAGACAGAAGAGGGACCCCTGCTGTGAAATGCTGAGTCTGTCCAGACAGAGCCTGCTTCTCACTGGTTGGATGCAGCCCTCCCCAGCCTCCACTAGCCCCTAGTGTCACCTTTTCCCAGGTCCCTAATCTTGATCACCAGGAATATCCAGGCCAGCAAGTCACAGAGATAGCTGCAAAAAGGTTCTTGCATACTCTGGTTTTCGGCATCACAACCAAGGGCAAGGTCATCGGGTTTCTGACTTCTTAGCTTCTGCACTTGTGCCTGCTAGCATAACGCTCAGGAAAATGTGATCAATACTCCCTCTGTCGTCTCCATTGAATCAAATATGGCTACTGCTGGCCCGAGAAGAAAGGAAAGGTGGGCTCTTAAAAAATTTCTTCTCCCTACTGTTCACTCCAGAGTAAGGCAACAGGTCTAGAACATGAGAAAAACACAAAAACCTCTAACTGCAAAAATAAAAGCAAAAAGAAACACACAAAAGGTACTCTGCAGACACTCTTTCTCACTGCTATTATTTCAGCACTAGCTCACTTGCCAATTTTGTGAGATTCTGAAATGTAAATAGAGTTAGCTTGAGTTTCTTCATTAAATGCTTAATAATTTAGATCATTTCCACAAATTGGCACGAATTCAGTCTCAGCTTCTTTCTTTTTTTCCCTACCCACCCACTTTTTAGGAGAGAGATCTAAAGTTCCTAAGAGTGATCAACTTGATGTTTTCTCCTGAGACCAGAACAAATAAACAATCCACAGAATACATTGGGTGGTTTAAAATTTTGAATCCAGATCTCTATCTTTTCTTATTTCAAAACAACTGTCACAAAGTGCTTCCTATGTTTTCTAATTACTAACAATGAATCATTTTCACTCGAACCTACTTATAGATTTTCTGTTTTATTGCTATATTCATGTTTTCCACTTTGTACATGTATTATTATGGTAAGAATTTGAACTTACAATGAATTTAGCAGGCATCTGCCTTTAAGAATTCATAACAATAACAAAAGATAGGCCCCCAAATTACCCACCAACATGGACAACTACAAATTCCTTCATAGCGTTTGCAGAGTGTGTCTGTCTTTATTCAAAGCCTGTTTCTCAATTGTTTGGGACAAATGTGACTTTTACTTGAAAGCCACATTTTAAATGGTTTACAATGTATTTTAAGTGAACTAAATTAAGTTTCCCATTCACCAATTATATTTCTCATCTGTAACCATTCACAAGAATCTTTAAGTAAGAAGTGCTTTTAAGTATTCTAAACAACTCAGATTTTTACAGATACTATAACTCTTATATTATTAGATCTTTCACTAAACTGACTGGAAGTTCATTTCTGAATATTTGGATAATATGATTATTAGAAGAATTACTGAATTGAAAAGAATGACTTCAAGTGTATGAGAACTGAGAAGGCAAAAATAAATTGCTTTTATTTCTAAAAGCTTCCACACTAATAGAATATATGTGCTCTAATCTTTTAATAAAGACCCAGCAAGGAGAAACTGGAAGCAGTTAAATCTGGATTCTCTTTAGACGTAAGAGAGAAAGAAAGAGGGGGAGAAATGTAAATTTCAAAATAAAGTTTCCATGTGAGTATTAATTTTTCTCATTCATGTGTCAGTTTCTCTGTGTCCTTAGAGGTAAGGCCCTCTGCATTTCAAAGGCACCGTCAAGAGTTATTTTCTCACCATGAAATGACTACCAAGGTCTCAAAGAGAAATTGAAAAGACTTTAAAAGGAAAAGGAAATGAAAGGCACATTCTTGAGAACTTTTAATCACTGTAATTTAGTCATTCCATATAAGCCTCCAGACTGTAGCTCTCCTCCTTATGGTTCTGAAAAAACCAATTTGTTAACCTGACAAACAAAAATATCAGGTGGTGAATTCACTTCAGTGAAAAAAAACAAAACAAAGCAAAAAACTGGGGAGACCAAACTGGGGGAGAAAATTGGTAACACTTTGCCCACTCCAAGCAAAACATTTTGAAAGAAGCAACCAAATGCTGAGAGAAGAAAAAAGCAGGCTCCAGGCAAACGACCGTGTAGAGAAGCAAATCTAGGTAGCAGAATTCTCCGGAAACAAGAGAAACCAGTGAAACTTGCAAAACCTCCAGTACCATCATATCCAGCGATTTCCCAGGAAAAAATTTCAGAATGGAGGGAGGGTGAAAACGTTCCCAGCCCGCGAGCCCCGAGATGTACAACTACATCCCACCACTAGGTGGCGGCGGCAAAGGCTGCGAGCGGGGGGCAAGGGGTGGGGGGGCCTGTTTTCCCCGCTTCTTCCCCTCCAGGACACACTACCCAGTTCAAGAGAGATCCCACCAGCCCCCACCTTGCTAAAATGTCAGGTTAGGGAAAAAACAAAACAAAACAAAACTCAGGCATTAGAACGTGAAATCGCCAAGTAACAGCCTCTCCTAAAAGTCTGTTCACACCAAAGCTGAGCAATGTGGGGACGGACCTGCATATTTTCAACTCTGCTGGAGTTTTCAAAGCAAACCTTCCAGGCTGCTGCTTGAGAGACAAATGACGCCCAGATTACGACGCGAAAGCTGGGCTGAGCTGCTGAGCTGTGCATCACCTACCCACATACCGTGTGTACAGAGCCACAAGGTGATGGAACCGGCTGGATAAACATGAATCGTTACACTGTTGGCCAGAAAGCCTTCCTTCATTCATCAAAGTGGGTGAATGAAAATATTAAGAAGTAGGTAAGGGATTTTCGTGGGCTGCTCCCCGAATATCCTTCTGAAGTCAAGACCCTACTTAGGCTGCCTTCTACCTTGGGTGTCAAATAAAGCCTCCTCCCATGAAAGGGAAAACCACTTCCCCTTTCATAAAAAGGCTGCACCCAGAGCTCAAATCCTGGCAAAAGAGATGTTACATAAATTCCAGGTGTTCCTACATCTGTATGTTTATACACACAATCATTTTAGGAAGCATCTAAGTTTCTGGGCCACTTTCTCTCTTTTTTTCTTTTCTTTTTTCTTTTTTTCCCATCTCAAGGAAGAGTCAAAAAGTGTGTTTATAGTCTTGACTTGGGACTCACTCCACTTAGACGATATTTCCTGTCAGCTAAATGCAGAAAATCTAATGGTTTGCATTCAAAATATACTTAAGCACCGGCACACCTACCTTTCTTTTCTTAACTGAGCCAAAAAAAAAAAAAAAAAAAAAAAGCCCAAAATTCTCTTATCTCTCCCCCTCCCCGAAGGGAGAAAAAAAAAAACCCACCCCTGAAATCCTGAATTATTTTCTAGATGATCTGTACAGCCATCCTCTCGTCACTCTATGAACAAGCTAATTCCTCAACATCTTACTTTGCCTTTAAAAGGCTTCCTTCCACACGACGGGATTTCCCTAAGAAACATTCCCAGCGGATGGTTTCCAGCAATAGCCTATATCAACTCAGCCTGCGCAAGCAAAGACTTGGCTTATGCTAATTCCACACCACCACCACCCCCAACACACACACCAATTCACTCACAAAACCAACCCGGGCCGACTCGAAAAAGCTATTTTATTTGCATGTTTGCTCATCTCTTCCTGAATGAACGTTTTTCCAGCTGACCTTTCAACAGCTGCCGAGATAGCACGATCTATAAGGTCAGAGCTGGAAACTAGGGAATATTTTAGCATCCTAATCCCTGCAACTTCGACGTTTCTCCTTCTCTGCCCAAGTCCAGATTCCCTGAGCACAAGGGCAGAAACCCTGAAACGTTTGCAGAGCAGCTCTCCGAGGTGTCCTGCTCGCGACCAACTCACTGCGGGCATCCTGCACACGCACAGCCCCAGCCCACACGCCGCCCGACACCCGCACCCTGGCCCGCGGCGAATGCGCCAGGCACTCACCAGTCCTGCCTCTTACCTTCCCTGGCTTTCAGCAAGACCGTGTTGGCCACGATGTTTTCCAGCTCCATTGACAGTCGGCGGTCAGCGAGGGAGCCGGCCGGCGAGGCTGTCAGCGCCTGAGGGTGCTGCCGCTGCTGCTGCCGCTGCTCGGGCTGCCGCCGCTGCTGCCAGAGCTGGGAGCGAGCAGCCCGCCTTGCCTACCGCATTATTCCTGCTCTTAACCCTCGGAGTTTTCCCCCTCAGCAAAGAGGAGCCGCCGCCGCCGCTTCTTCCTCCCTCTGTATCCCCCCTCCCCCCCTCCCTCAACAGTCTCCCCCCCACCCCCCACCCTCCGCGTTTCTCTGTCACTCCATTCTCCTCCCCTCCGGCTCCCTCGGATGCTTTAATGCCTCGGATGCTTCTGCCTCCCCTCCGTCCCTCCCGGGGGTGTGGTACTAGCAGGCTCCGGCGGCCTCACTGCGCAAGCGCCAGACCGAGCCGCGCCTCCCGCCTCGGCACTCGCGGCGCTGGACCTGCTGGGACTTGTAGTCCTCCCAGGGCGCTGCGCTGGGGCCCTCCTGGCGCGCGGCTCCCGGAGTCCAGGAGCCGCCCCGGGACCTGCTCTCAGAGTGACCTGCACCCGGGCTGCGAGGGGAGACGGGCGAATCAAAGGCGGCCCGGCCGAGCTGGAGCCCTAGGTCCTAGGGCCCAGACTCGCACGTCCTTGCCCGGGGCTCCCGCTCGCCCACTTCCCGCCCTGCGGGGAACCCAGAAAGCGAAGTCCCCGGCCGCGGCGGCGGCGGCGGGCGAAACGCCGCGAACTGGCAGGAGCCGGTGCGGGTCCTCGCCGCCCCTAGGGGCGTGCTCGGGGTGGGTGGAAGGTCACGCTCGCCGGACCGCGGGCGGCACCCGGCTTCCTCCAGGGCACGCCCGGCCCACGCGGGGGCTGCAGCCCAGAAGCGGCGAGGCGCGCCCACGGGCCCCGCACTCGGCGGCGGGCCACTGTGCGCCGTCTCACATGCACACGCGCTCTTTCGCTGACAAAGGTGTACTTTGTTTCCTCCCAGGGCGCGAAGGGGTCTACGAGTTGGCGGCGATTCGGCACGGGCAGCCCCGTTGGTCGCCGTGCAGCCCGAGCGCCCCCCGGCGGCCGCGGGGTGGAGGCTCAGCGGCGGATCCAGGCCGATGACGCCCCCCTACCCCACTCCCTCTGCTTCGGGGACCGCCCGCACCCGCTCTGCCTTGACTCGGGGGATCCGGGCGTGGGAAGAGGCTGGTTCGGCTCATAACCTGCCTTCCAGAACGCGGGGCCCGCAAATCAACGATCCTCATTACAACCAAACTCTTTCAGATTAGTAAAAACGCAGACGGATTGCAGACGGAGTCGGGAGCCTTGATAAGTAACAGCACCGAGCCGGTATTGGAAATTCGTTTTCAAATTCCAGGCTTATTTATCTTGAGGCTCTTAGCACCTTTCCCGTGTATGCTAACAACATCAGACCCCAGAGATGCTCTCAGCCTCGCTTCCTTGCTTCCTCTGAAGGCCCCACTCCTGGGAAATGGGCGCTGGGACACCCGGGTCTGTGATGAGTGTCCTCCCATCTTGGAGAAGGGCGGGCTGGCCCCAAAGAACAATAAAGCCTTTGCCTCATCTGCATCCTGCGAGCCGGATATCGGTTCAGAAGCCGGCTCTGGGCCTTCTATGTCCAAAAGGGCTGCCAGGAAGTAGCGGGGAGGTGCCGAAAGAAACTGAGAACAATTATGATGCTATTGGTGAACGTAAAGAAATGAATAGACTTCCCAGACCTTGGAAACCTGAATGGTCGCTGATGCTAACAGCACAGAATTGTCTTGTTTCCTGATGGAGTATACCCACTACCACTATTCCCTAGTGTCCAGATTTGGGTCAGTGGGTCTCGGTCAGTGGGCCTCGCTTATCTTGTCTGCAAACTGTGGACAATAACAGTTCACTTGTCAGAAGGCAGGGAGCTGAGCAGATGACTTCTTAGGCAGCTTCTACTCCAGGAATTATTCTAAGCAACCCAGGCTTGGTCTGGGCTATATATCCACTTGCCCAGAGCCCTAATTTATAATGAAAGAGTCTCTCAGAGAATCAGCTGGCAGGATCAGAGAGCTCATCAACTACAATGGGCACTTGCCACTTGCTGGCAGCCCAAAGTTTACTTATTTGACTGATAAAAACAAAAACAACTAAAACTGATGCCTTTAGATGGCTTGTGTTCCACAACCATTGTCTCAAACTTTTACGTGCATACAGATCTCCTTAGGGAGATCTTGTTAAAATGCAGATTCTGTTTCACTTGGTCTGAGCTAAACCCTGAGAATCAGCTTCTAACAAATTCCAAGCTTCTGTCAATCCTGCTGGTCAGTGGACCACACTTTGAGTAGTAAAGCTCTGCAGTTAACCATAATCCCCACCAGTCTCTATTGTCTTATACCCAGGCCAAGTCACAATGATGTTACCTGTCTGGCCTCTGTCTGTTGAGTTTGCAACCTTGGAGGAATATCAGCCTCCCCCCCCCCATTTTACAGATGCAAAACAGACCCTTAGAAAATAAGTGGGTTCAGCATGGGCATTCAGTGAGTGAGAGTCTTATCTACTTCTCTCTCTGCTACGAGGTAATACATCCTGCCTACAAAATAAATAGTTGCACTTCAAGTATCTGTGCCTCTATGAGGAAATTAGAATATTCCAATGCAAGAATGGAAAGCTAGTGGCTAGATTAACTGGACACCAACTGTGGCCCAGGTCCCGTGCTAAGTGCTTCCCATGAATAATTTCACTGAACACAACATTCAGGTGAGGTAGAGAACATGGCTCCATTTTATAGATAAAGTCACCAGGTTAGGGAAGATTTTATAAATTGCCTAGGCTCACACAACTAACAAGCAGAAGACCTAGGATTTGAACCAAGAAGTCTGACTTAGAGTTTGTGCACTTAATTTCTGGCTAGCAGGCTGGCTGGCAGAACTTGATTGCAATTGTTCTGTTTGGCTGACATAATGAACTTAAATTGTATTGTAAGAAGGCAAAGCAGGCAGTTGGCTAAATGATTAAGACTTAGGAAGGGGCTCCATTCCAGTCCGTAACACCACCATTATAGCTTCATTCCTTTCCATTAACTGCATTAAGGGCTCAGAGTCCTCTTGAAAAATGGCTTTGATTCAGAAAGAGAAATCTATTAAATATCAATAGGTAAATAGAGAATCTTGCTGGCTGAGCCCAAGAATGGAAATCCAAATGGAGGGTGGGTGAGTTTGAGAGTGATGGGAATATGCCAAAGACAAATACTGACTTCCAAATCCACTCAGGTCAGCTGAGCCAGAAACACAAGAGAAAGAGGGAATCTTCTCATCCTCTCCCCAGCTCTATCACAGGGGTAAAGCTGCTTGGTCAGAGTTCTTGCAAATAGAAATCAACTCTTCTGGAAAGTCATAAACCTATCTTTGTCCTAAAATATGGATTGCTTTTGCTTGAATAATCAAACAGCCTTTCCGAACAGTGCTGGAGCTGGACTTTTCATCCCTTTCCTTGGCTTACAGTTTTCTAATCATCAGGAAACAGCTGGAGAGACAGTGCTTTATTCGCCCATGTATTGTCTCATTCTTCGAAGTTTACCTTTATGGGCCAAGCATAGTAGGGAACACCAAGGTGATTTCCCAGGAGAGCTCACCACTAGGAAGGCAAGCAAACTGGGAGGCAAACCACTGAAATAAAATGGAACAAGGGCCAGGATGGACACAGACAAAAATGAAGTGGAAACAGAAAGGAAGTGATTTCAGGCACCGAGGAAGATTCGAAGAGAGGAGAAGTGCAAGCTGACAGTGGGATTGGAGTCATGAGGTTCCCAATTATGTATCCACCTGCTTCCCCTAAGAAATCTTTTCATCGATGGACCCAGTGGTGACCAAATCTGACATTAAAATTTTTGCAATGCTGTAAGCCACCTACTGTTCTTCTCTTTATTTAATATTTTTCTTTAAAGTCAAGTTGCTTTAAAAAAAATCTTGTATTTATCCTAACCAAAAAAAAAAAAAAAAAAAAAGAAAGAAAGAAAGAAATGGGAGTAGCAGTAGAAATATTACACTTTGGAAAAAACTGACCTCCAAGCAACACATGGGACCACAGCAGCTTTTGGTTTCAAGATAAACTGGCTGATCATGATAAATCTGTTGGGAGACTTCACCCTGGTGTTACCAGATAATTAAGACCTACAGTCATCTAAGCATGCAGCTTGGCAACAGGACTTTACAGGGTCATCTGTTGGGGTCTTAACTGCAAATTCAGAAAAAAAGATTCCAGCCACTTGATGCCTCCGTGCTCCTGACACTACACAAGCAGTTTAACTTGGTCTTCTCTAGTGAGAAGGAAAGGCCTCCTTCCTGGTGCTGTGCTCTGTAGGAGGGTCCCCACCGTAGACTTACTTGGGCCTTAAACTGTTACAAAGTCATTGCCTCCACTGTATATAAAGGAATCTAGGAGACCTGGGAGAATTAGGTCTGTTGCCCAAAGTCAACTGGTAAGCGGGTGGTGAGGCTAGCTATTTAGGTAAGTATCTGCCTTCCCTACTGGGAGGCCTGAAATCTGCCTTTTTTGTCTTTTGATTACATTCTCTATAGAACCTAGTAAGCACTTTATACATAGTGAACATTTGGCAATATTTGCTGACTCAGAGCAAACATGCCATGACTCAGCCCCAACCTAGCCCTCTGGAGTGCTGTTTATTCTGTACTAGTTAACTCTCAAAATTCCTACATCACTGCCAGATTAGAGATTAAAAGGGAAAAGTAGAAGAGACTGGTCTCCTGGTGTCAGAGGTCAAAATCACAGAAAGCCACAGACAGTCTAAGTCCGTGGAACTCCCAGCTGCACCTCCATTCTCAAATCCGGCTGTCTCCTGCAATCAGCGCAGTAGGTAAACCAATCACACAATTTTAAAGAAAACTAAGCAGACCAATTTCAATTCACTTTTCAGACTTGAATGAAATACAAGTTATTTACCCCAAAAATGGTGCACGGGAAGCTGGGCATTTTTTGTTTGGTTCAGTTCTGAGCAATCAGAACTAGATGCTGGAAAAAAAATGCTCAAACTGGTAAGGAAATTACACAGCAAACGCCTAAAAATTAATTCAGAGTGGGAGAAGGAAAAACAGACTCTTTCTTAGTAATCTACTTAAAAGCCAATGATTTTCTGTTAATATGGATAAGGAAAGAAGCCAAACCATCACTGATGGCCTTTTTATGACTAGCATCTGTCAGGCAATGACATGACCAAAGCCAGGTTCGTTTGTCTGAGCATGGTGGCCTACAATGGAAATGTGGATAAAGGCTTGACAACAAAGATAGAATGGCTTCTTAAAGAGAAAGAGGTAAGATGAATTAAACGCAATGTTAGGAGCCCTTAAAACCAGATGACTCACAGGTGAGATGGGCTCCAGCAGTTTCAACCTTAATGCTGTAATAACATGAACTTTCTCTTGCTTCAGAGACTCCGGGCCTAATTATCTCTGAGACTTTAATATGAAGCTTTTACTGTCCGAAGATAGGACACTGCGGTTATGTCAATATTTAATTGATCCAATAAAAGGAGAGCATACTTGCTGCCTCCTAGAAGTCTTCTCTAGCCAGTTTTAAGCTAAATGGAATCTAACAAATGTTCGGAGTTTTAAAAATGTAATGCTTTGCACAGATTGCCTTTTTGACAATTACACAAAATAGAATATAGTATCTAATTTGGAGCAGCCTGATTCCCTCCTGTAGAAGCAAAGGCGTGGGTTATGGAGCAGTAGAAATGAGCTCCGGCAGGAACGGGCAGATCGGGGCACTCCTTCTGTGCAGCTGTCACGGTCTCCTCCGTAGAGAGAGGATGCCATCTAGCACGAACTCTGGAGAGCTGCAGCCAACCCCCAGATGGCAAAAGCAAGCCTCAGGTTCCACATCTGTGGTCTAAAACGAGCCCGTGTGTGTGCTACGCCACTCGATACAACACAAACAGTCCCCTCCTGCTACAAAGGGAATTCTGCCCATGAAGTGCTTACTGGGTCATAGACTGTTTCTGTTACTTAACGTCTCAAGCTCCACAGTCCTCATGTGCTCCGGGATCCAAGTGGGATCCAAATGGGATCCAAAGAACCCCCTCCTCTCCAGGCTGAATCTGGCCTCTCTGTGTTTCAGGGAAGGTGGGGGGGAGATTAGCTTGTTTTTATTAAGGACACAGGGTACTCATTCCATTAAGTGGCTGGACAATGATGCCTTTATGTGGTCATCCACTGATGAACATTTTTTATTATTACCAATATTTTGCCATAGCAATAAGATGATGATTTTTTAAAGAACTGATGATTATTTTTTTCCTTTTTGTCATCTACCATTTAAATTTACACATAATAAAATAAAAGTCATTTTTTGTTGGTGTTTAGCTCTGAGAATTTTAGGTAAACACATACACTTGTGTAATACCAACACAGCCAAAATATACAAGAGTTCCATCACTCTTGGCTTGTTAACATACTTTTTTTTTTCTTTCCTTGAAAAAAATATGTTTCCATCCTACTGCAAGATTTTCTAGAACAATAGGAAAGTTGCAGCATGTTTACCAAGTGCACCGATCTTGCAGGAAAGAATACAGAATGGCAGGAGGCCTAGAGTCCAGGGGAAGAGATGAATGGACAGAGGGAGCGGCAGAAGAGAGGAGGAAGAAATTAACAAATAGGGGACCTGAGCATTAGCATGCTGAACAACATCGTGAGGGTCAGGGTAGGGGGGCAATGAGAAGGCTGTCTTGTATGGGGTTGGGGTGGGGCCCCACTGAAAGAGGCCCTGAGCCATGATAAGCACTCCCTGTTGGGAAATTCCAGATTAGGAGATTTGCCACCTAGCCGACCTGGAGGGGCTGCTCCACAGCTGCCCTCCAGCACCCCTCTCATCCTCCCTCCCCTCTGAGATGTGTCAGTTTTCCATTTGGGAAGGACTAGAGACAAGACAAAAACAGAATATCATCTTTATTTTCAGCATGACCTCTTCTCCCTACTCTACTCAACCTCTCACCCTCTGGCCCCCAGCATCTCAAGCACTTGGGAAAAAGGAGAGCAGCTTCTCCTTGCACAAGACTTGGGGCCCCACCCCTAAGAAGCCTCAACAGAGCCCATAATAATGCTTTGAAAAGCGTGAGATCTCCTGTATACGTTACATGCTTTGTGATGAGGCACCAAGATGTCTGAAACGTTGATGACTAAAGGGAGTCATAGACTATTTTAGGCAAACAGGATTTTGTTGTGGTTGTGGTAGGGGTGGAGGAAAAACTCATCTGAAAGGGGACAAGGCTCTTTTATTTTGGGAAAACACTTTCGGGGGCTTTTAGTTATTTGAAAATCAAACCACTTCCTCCTCTGGGATGGGAATAAAGAGGAGCTGAATCGTGCTGCAAATACCCGAAAAGGAGAAAGGCTGATCACTGGAGAATCACTCTCTTTCTGGGAGAAGCCAAGGCGGAGGAGGATAGAGGAGGGCTGGGATGGGAAAGGGGGCAAGATTAAGGGTGCTCCATATGATGTCCTCCCAGGTGAGCGGATCCCTGCAGCATGGGGGAATGAGGGGTATTGCAAAGGAGAAAAAAACAGTCCCTAAGTGGTGGCCTGTGGAGCTGGCACGGTGACAAGAGTATATGAACAGGAAAACTCACACCCTGCTCTATGTTTGCCTTGTCTGCATTGTAATTCCCACCTGCTCTTGCCAAGCCTTCAGTTTAAAATGATCACTCATCTCTACTAGCACCCGGGAATTGGGAGAAAGGCATGTGACCATCCTGGGACCCAAAAGTATGGACAAGAAGACAGGCAGCAGCCCAGAGAAGCTTCAGGAGCAAGGGCAAGAGGGCAGCTGAGAAGCCAGAGCAGTTGTTGCAATGCTGATGCCTGAGGTGAAGAGCATTCCTGAGACCAGTATGGAGAAGACGTAAAGATGCTCTAGGGCTCCCAAGAGGTTCTGGGAATGGGTCTGGTAAAAGCTTGACCGCTTTCTAATCTAGGCTAGTAGGGACTCTGGTTGTTAGACTTTGGGATGCCAATGATAATGACATGTTTAGTAGCCCAACATGTCGCAGCAGAACTAACAGTCATGTAAGGTGTCATAACTGTCATTCGTTACTTCCTTCCTTTGATGTTTATCCAGTGACTGTTAAGTAAGAATCATAGTTGGGCACCATGGGATGCATAAGACCACAAAGATGAGTAAGACATGCCTGCCAGCCCTGCCTATAAACAGCTTCCAGGCTCTTAGGACCAACCAGTCACATACAAGAAACTGGAATAGAAGACAGAGCCATGTGAAATGTACAGACTGCCGAAAGAAGGTTTTAAACTGCTTGAATTCAGTGTTGGCAAAATCTCCTAGAAACTGTCACCTTCACTCATTGTGGAGCAGGTGTAAACTGGCACAGTCTTTCTGGAAGGCAATTTGGCAAAATGTAACAAAAATCATAAAGACACAACCCTAGAAATATACCTTAAAGAAATAGGTAAGAATGTGTTCAAAAATTTGGCTACAAGGATGTGCAAAGATCACAATATTAGTTATAACACCAAGAAAAATATGAAACAACACAAGTCTCCAACAATAGCAGATTGGTTAAGTAAATTATGGAACAACACGTCAGTGGTATTCCTGTATGTTTAATCTGAACTGAATGATGAAGAAATATCAAACAAGCGAACTGAGGGACATTCTACCAACAAGCTAAAAGTGTGAAGGTCAAGGAAGATCAAGAAAGACTGAGGAGCTATTCCAGGTTAAAGGAGATTAAAAGACAAGGCAAGTAAATCCGATGTGTGGTTTTGGATTGGATCATGCAGGGGTAACGGGGGTTGCATGGCCAGCTATAAAGAACATTGTTGGGACTATTGCTGATCTTTGAATATGGACAGTGGCTTAGATAATAGTGCGACGATGTTAACACCCCTGATTTTGATCATTGTAATATAGTTATTATATAAGAGAATGTCTTTCTTCTTAGAAAATACACCCTCAAGTATTCATGGGCTTTTTAAAAAAGTGAATTGGCCAGTTATTCAAGCTGCAAATCAGGATGGCCATCAGAAAAGATTAAGAAGCAAACGGTGACTCGAATAACAGTTTAAGGCAACTGTGGAAGGCTTGTCATAAAACACACTGGGTTGATCGCCAAGAGAATTCTGTTGATGATAACTACCAAAGGCATCTAGGAAAAGGAGATGTCAGCTGGGGCGGGGATGGGGGCAGCTGGTAATAAGTGGCTGCACATATGATGAATTTTTAGCTGGATCTTCAATCAGATTCATCTGAATTTGCTAGGAGTCTGCCATGTGCCAGGCATGGTGTTTGGTGTTTTGGAATGAACCAGATGGACATGGTTCTTTCCCTACTGGGGCCTTTACCCTGGGAAGGAGCCCAACAAATACCCAGTAAACAAAATAACTGTAATTTCCAATCGAAGGAAACAAACAAGGGCCAAGACAGAGAATAACAGCCAGGGTCATCAGGGAAGTCCTCTTGATGAGGATGACAGCTAAGCCCACTATCTAAATGAGGAGGAAGAGGTAGCCAGATGTGAGCGGAAGGCATTCCAGTCAAAGAGCCCAGCATGGGCCAAGGTGCGGCCTGGGTGCTGGGGGAGCAGGAGTAAACTAGGGGCCCTCCCAGTCCCCAGGCTGCCACCACCCCAGGGGCCAGTCCTACAGAGGCTGCAGGAAGCCGGGGCACAAATTGGGTGGGAGGGGCCCCAAATGAGTGGTCGGGCAGGGACACTGACTGTGTGGCCTTGTGTTGAACTGGAGTTTTACACTAATGAAACAGGAAGCCATTGAAGAGTTTTACAGAGATGAAATGACCCGGTTGGTGTTTGAAGAACAACCACAGTTTCTGCTGAGAATGAATTGGAAGGAGCAGAGTGAAAGCAGAGAGCCAGGTTAGGAAGCTGCAGGGCCCATCCCAGGCAGGGAGGGGAAGGAGGCAGACGAGGGGTGGGCCTTATGCTTGCAAAGTCTCTGAATAAAGTTCTAGGGACCCGACCGTTACAGAGAGAGGCCGACAGGACCGAAAAAGTTGGCATTCATCCTCTCTACCTTTCACCCTGGCTCCCATGACCAGCTCTCCCAGCATGGAGTGAATCACAAATAAATATTTCTCCCTAAATCCTGTAATCAGCTTATGGATAGCATTTTGTATCTCAGTTTTTTGTGGTGCTATGTCTTAATTTGGGTCCCCCTAAACCTTGAGACTAGGAGTCAATGGAAGGTGCTTATTTGGGAGGTGCCAGAAATACAGGTGAGGCAGGGGAAGTTATCCAGGAAAGCAGCTGGCAAAAGTGTGTTAAGTAACTTCCATGGATGACTGCAACTTAATCCGTGCCAAAACTCCAGAACACATCACAGCTTGTCCACCCAAGGGTGGGGCAGCTGGGGTATTTCTACACCAACTCTCTCCACCTGACCACTGTGAGGGCTGCTGGGCAGGGGTTAATTCTCTCAAATTTCTGCCCTTCTGCAGGGATGGGTGGGCCAGCCTTCCCCAGTTCTGAAAGGCCTCAGCACAGAGATGCCGGTACCAGCATTTGGGAATCTGTGGAGTCCAGAGAAGTAGCAGGATCTGAGGGACATCAGAGACATGTGACAGAATCACCTAGACTGTGTTGTATTTTCTTTCCCTTTTAAAAAAGACCTCACATCATGGAAGTGACCTAAGACTTTTTGACCGCCAAGAAGCCCTAAGAAGCTGTGAAAATCCCAGGGGAGAAAGATGATGACCTGGACTGAGGTGGTGGCTGTGGAGGTGGAGAGAAGACCATGCATCCTTTGGGTGCTGGTTGGTGGGTGGGGGTGCGAGTGGAGCTGTCAGGAGTAAGTCTGGGGAGAGAAAGCAAGAGTTTGGCTTGGGTTTATCAAGTTTGGAGTGCGTAAGAGATATTCGAGTAGAGATGTTGGCAGGCTGCACTGGAGACAACTCTAAAAAGGGGATAGGTGGCCAAGGGTTGGGGGGAGGAAGGGATGAACCGGGGAACACAGAGGATTTCTAGGGCAGGGGACTATTCTATATGATGCTATAGTAGTGGATACATGTCACACATTTGTCCAGACCACAGAAGGTACACTACCAGAGTGAACCCTAATGTAAACAAAGGGCGTTGGGTGATAATGATGTTATCAGTGCCGGTTCATGGATGGCAATACATGTACCACCCTGGTGTGGGATGTAGATGGCGGGGGAGGCTGTGGGGTCAGGGAGTAAACAGAACTCTCTGTACTTTCACTCAGTTTTGCTGTGAACCTAAAACTGCTCCAAAAAATCAGGGCCACTTCAAAAAAGGGTAGATGTGGGGAATAGGCTGGGGATAGGAGATAAAGATAGGAGGGGGAAGGCTCAGAAGAAAGCCAAGGTGTGCTGGGTGTGGGCAGAAGTGCCCAGTGAGGGAACACTGCGCGACCAAGGGTGGGGAGGTGGGGGCAGGCGCTCCCAATCCAGCTTTACAAAATGCCTGTGAGGTGAGTGTTCTTGGATGGAGACCCTCAAGCTCAGAAAGGTGAAAAAATCCACCGGGGTTTGAGCCCAGGACAAGACAACTCCACCCATGACTCCGATGTCTGCCTTTGCAGAGCTGGACCTGGAGCAGCGCAAGGCCATGCAGCAGGAATTGGGGGGGGGGGTGAGGTTCTCAAGCGAGGCCTTTGCTAGGAGACAGGGCTCAGGGTTGAGGCCGCATCTTCCCTGAGCCCAGGAGAGAGTTGAATTCGGGGCCCTCATCAATGGGAAAAGAAAAAAAAAAAAGCTTTTTGCCGTGGAAAGAAGGCGGCAAAACCCACAATCCTGTTTGCCATCTCTAATTGTAGCCCCAGCTACCAGAATGTTAACTTGTGGTTGCAGGGAGGTATTTTCCTAATCATCATAAAAAGTAGCATATATCTTTTCATTTGCCTTTCCCTAACTAGGTCCAAAAATTCTTCTTCTCCCAGACTCAAAAGGGAGAATTTCAGTTATTTTCTACTTTTTTGGTTATGAGGACAAGCTCAGTTTGTCTTTTTCTTTTGGGGGAACAATCTGTGTCCTTGTTGTGACAGCTAGAGAAAACTGAATAAAGAGATGTTTTTTTTTCCAGAATGAATGTGGAAAGAATGTTTTGGCCAGCATGCCAGTCTCTGCTTATTCATTCGACAAACTTTTTCTGAGTAGCTGCCCTGAGCCAGGCACTAGCCTAACCATGGGGACGACAGAGATGAGTAAGACATGAGTTCGACCCTCATGAAGTTGACAGTATGCTTAAGACTTAGACAAGGCCATAGAAAACCCCCAAAGTGATGTGACAAGAGTGATGAGAATGAGAAAAATGTGTGCACAAAGCTTTCTTAGGTACCTAGGAAGTTTCTCTAACCCATGGGGAGGTGGGCAGGAAGGGTTGGCAGAACAGTGCTCAAATACCAATCAAGGTTATCTTTTCTTGGAATGAACAAATGGAGGACTCTGTTTATCCTCCCAGGGGAAGTCTTTGGCTGTAGACTGAGATTAGCTGTAGGCTACGCACTTCACAATTCTGAACAGGCCATTGAAAGGCTCTAGCATGAAATTCCTTCTGGGACTCTGGGCCTGAGATTCTAGGGTATTTCATTCCTTTTAGGACAAGGGAGATAAGCTTTAGACAGAGATCAGCAGACCAGGAAACTGGGCTTCTCCAATGAGGAGTTCTCTATTCTAAATTGTCCCCCAGCCAATGAATCCCTGTGTGACTTAGGGAAAGCTGTTTAACCACAAGCAATTGCTTCAGCTTTCTGTTTGGGAAAGGAGTGATAAGCAGTGAAACTTCCTCTCCAAGGGCCAAAAGATCTGGGAATTTGGCTGCTGTGTTGGTCCTGTAAGCAGATAAGGTAGGGGGTGGTCTCTGGGGAAAGAGAATCAGGCATGCCTTTCTTGACATAAAATAAGCCATTTTTTGGCCTAAACCATTTTGTGATCTAAGCCTGGCCACAGTGCTTGCCCTTCAACAGGTCTCAGTAATTAATTATTTTAAGGGAACAAAAGAATACAGGAACAAATGACTGTTATCTGGCAAAAGAAGTAACTATAGCAAAGATAATGTATCAGCTGTAAAGACTCCCAGCTCTGTTTCGGTGGTAAAGATTGGCTGGAAGTGCTCAACCACCAGATCAACTGGAACCTAAGGGAGGATACTGACCTTTTCTGACCGTCATGACTTCAGTCAACTAAAGTTTGGACTCAGTCACACCCCAGCTCCTTCATGAATATGCATAAACGTCCTCAGTTTTGCTGTCCAGGAGACACTGCTTTTGGAAAGATCCTTATTTGCTGCAAGTAATAAATCCTTCCTTCTCTGGATCTTTGCCTGGGTTGTGTCTTTTGGCTCCACACTCACCAAGAAGTGAACTCAGTTTTTCAGGTAACAGGACTGGTGTTTGGAAAATACCCACTTAGAATCCACATCTTGTCACACTTACTGTAAGGCTATGTACGATTTTTAATCATGTTTGATGAACTTGCTTCAAAGTACCATGCTTACCACTGAGCTCTTGGCTTTACTAATCAACCAAAAACAAATTCTGAATTTCTCCCACTTCTCCCAGTTTTGGCAAGAGAAGTCAAAATGGAAGGCCACACATCATCCCAAAGGCTTTCAGGACAACAAAACCTTGATGTGTCTGACCCATTTAGCTTATTAATGGACTAAAATTGCATTAATAATTAATTCCATTTCATCCTGAAGCCACATGGCTCTACCTCTGGCTGAAAGAGGAAAGGGATCCTTTTACAGAAAGTAATCCATCCAGGTTAACAAAAAAGTCAGCATGTATACAAATAAATACTTAGTTCCCACATGGATTAGTCCTTTTTAAGTTGGGGTGACAAATAGAGACAAAGTATCGCTTTCCCAAGCATCCTGCTACTTAGAAATTTGAGAGGAATTACCCCTTCCGAATCCGGGCCTAGGGACCCGACGACAGGGACCTTTACACCCGGAGGTTCCCAAAAAGGGGGGGGAGGGGGGAAGTTCTTCCCTGTCCTGGCTCCGGCTCCAGCCCAGGCCCCGCCCCGTTCGCCGAAGCCCCGCCCCTACACGGCCCTCTCCGTAAACCCCGCCCCCTCTGCTTCTCGGTCGGCTCCGTGGCTCCCTTGCGCACTGAAGATGGCGGCCGCGGCGGGAAGGTTGCTCCGGGCTTCGGTGAGTGGCTGCCGGCGGGGCAGAGGCGCGGAGACCCTGCGGTGGTCCAACAGTATGCCTCCCAGATAGAAGCTTGCTCCCCTGCATCCTGGGGTCCTTTCTCCCTTCTTAGAGGATGTCAGCAGGTAGCGGACCAGAGGCCTCCTCTGCGGAAGGCTCCCTGCGCCTGCGCAGGACCCCCCTCCCCCCCTCACTCCTCGCGGTCCCCTCCCCACATCCCCCTTCGGTCCGAGTCGTGGGTCCCCGTCCCCTCTCCACCTAAGCACCTGGCCCCTGGTCCCGGTTCTGTAACCGACTCTGTTACCTTGGAGAAGTGACTTCGCCTTTCCGAACTTTTTAATAGAATAATGCCTACCTCATGGGTTGCCGTGAGCATCCACTTAAATGCTGGATGAAAACCAAAATGCTAAAGTAACGGAAGTGCCTAAGTGCAAAAGGCACTTTTTTCCTCCTCCCCCCGCCCCCGAGGCCGTCCCTGCTCTTTTCTCCTGGCAAAGCCTGTTACTCTCTAGCTATCCTCCCTCCCCTTTCTCACTGTGGGGGTCATCGCAGGCTCTTTCTTCTTCCTGAGTCATGCTGGACGCTGAAGTTGAGCGGACGTTTCCCTTGAGCCCTGTCCAAACTTTCCCAGAGACTGAACTTTGCTCTACTTATTTGCTTGTCTGTGGTGCTGTAAGGGCCTTGCCTTTTCTAAGGAAAACTTCGACATAGTAGAACGTGTTTAGTGGATCTTCTGGTAAAGGGCTTAATACACAGGGCCTGTCCAAGTCTCCTTGGTTGCTGTTAAAAGGATGTTTTATATTCTGATAATTCTCTTCTGCCTTGCAGTACCCCCTCCATTTGTTTGTATGTATTTTAAGATAAAAGTTATGTATGTTTGAGGGATACATCGTGATTTGATATACATAGACGTAATGGAATGATTACTACAAGCTAATTAATGTATCTTTTCACATAGTTACCTTGTGTGCCATGAGTTCACCTAAAATCTCAGCCTATTTGCAGTGTTCAATACAGTATTATGAAGTATGGTTATATAGTATGCTTGTACCTTAGATCTCTAGACTTACTCATCCTACAGGACTGCAACTTTGTACACTTTGACCAACATCTCCCCATCCTCCCTCCCCTCCACACTGCCTTACAGTCTTGAAGGATAAGGAAGCAGAAAGGAACTTTAAGAATGTGGAGACTCAGTCCATACTCTTAGAGTTCAAAGTTTTGTATTTTGTTCGCAGGAACAAGGACAGCCGAGGCCACTACTAGCCTGATGCCCTTTCAGCAGGGTTTCAGCCACCGTTCTGGGAATACTTCCTAATGTAAAGTGTTTTTCTTTTTAGCTTGTCCG
Organism: Camelus ferus; assembly: GCF_009834535.1. Taxonomy (NCBI): domain Eukaryota; kingdom Metazoa; phylum Chordata; class Mammalia; order Artiodactyla; family Camelidae; genus Camelus; species Camelus ferus. Next base: position 11,226,806 of record NC_045706.1, read on the forward strand.
ACACAGGAATGCCATTCCTTGGGGCATTTCTGCCTCTGCAGCCCTTAGGCCTTATGCCTCTCGAAGAATGTGGTTGACAAGTGCATTGTGGTCCAGTTCCAGTCAAGCAAAATTCACCTTTAGCACCAGTAAGTGCTGTAGTGTGTTGGCTTGAACCAGATAATGGAAACATTTATCATCTCTGGACAGGGGCTCTGAACCCTGGCTGTATATTAAACTCACCTAGGGAGCTTTTACAAACATAACACTGCTCCAGTCCCACTCCAAACAAATTCAGTCAGTCTCTGGGGTGAGACCAGAACATCGATATTTTTTAAAAGCTCACCAAGTGATTCCGAATGTGCAGCCGGTGTTGAGAATCACGGAGGCAAACTGCCCTTGTGCCACATTTCCTTGTTGGTTCCAGAGGTTTTAATCACCTGTGTCAAGGAACATGGAAGGGAGCCAGGACCCTCAGAGGCCTTCCAGGCCTGCTGTGTGCAAAGGGATGGGAGATAGCTGGGGACTCAGAGTGCCGCTCCTAGAAGGTTTCTGCATTCAAACCTGTGGGCTGGCTCCACTTGCCACATTAGACCCATCATTAGGCCCTCCATGACCTGATTGATCTGAATGAAGTGCAGCTATTTCTTGAGACTTAACACTCCATTCTCTAGAATATGGGCTTTGCTAAGGTGAGCCTCAGATAATGAATGGTATTTGAAAAATGCCTCCTTTAGATTTGTCCCATCTTTATTTTTTTTTTTTTAATAGCGGTACTGGGGATTGAACCTAGGACCTCGTGCATGCTAAACATGTGCTCTGCCACTGAGCTGTTACATTCCCCCAGGATTTGTCCCACCTTTTAAGAAGCATTAAATGTAACATACATTAAATATAATGGTTTGGGTTATACACTTATGTAAAACCTTTGTGTATGAAATATTCTAAAAAGTTTACCCCAGAACTTTAAAAAAATTTGTAGTAGTACTTTGATGCCACAAGTTTAAAATTTTCCTTGTCACCTGTCCCAAACCCTTGCCCCCAACAGCTCCTCCTGTTTCTGAAGCCTAGGCATTTTGATACTTGGTCTCCTTTGTTAGAAGCATGTCTAACATGCCTTCCCAGTCAGAAGCATGTCCTCTCCAGTTATGACAGTTCTCCCATCCTTTCCTTTCTTCCTTTTTTTTTTCAGTGGGGGGAGGTAATTCGGTTTACTTATTTACTCTCCCCCACCTTCTTGCTGTTCCTTCTACCACACCCCTCCCTCCATACCTCTCACTTAGATAACAAATCACCTCCTAACGTCAGGCTCCCCTCTCCCTGCTCCTCTTACCCTCTGCTGCCCAGCTAATCTTCCTGAGAATAGCTGACTCATCTTCCACCTCCTACATGAAAACCTCCAGTGATTAGTTTCTTCTTTTAAGAACAGACTCATCAGCCTGATACTTAAGGGCCCTCCCAGTGTGACGTTCCACCAGCTTTGTCTCCTACTGTCTTCCTTCCCCATATACCTGTTCTCTATGTTCTAATCAGATTCTGCCAAGGGCTACTCCCCATACCAGCCATGTTCCTCTGTTCCATTTGCCCTGGTCTTGGCGAAATCCAAACCATGTTTAGAATCCACCTCCAGGCTCATGCTATCCTCAAATTTTTTTTTTTTTTTTTTTTACTGGAGGTACTGGGGATTGAACTCAGGACCTCATGTGTGCTAAGCATATGCTCTACCACTGAGCTGTACCCTCCCCCATGCCATCCTGAATTCTGTGTTCATTCCATTCCTCATATCTTTTGTCTTCTTTTTAGTTTACATGACACTTTGTATTGATGTACAATCTATGGAACTACGTACTATGGAAAAAAATTACTTAAGATGTACAGTTGAACCTTTAATTTATGCTACTAATTAACTATTGTGAGAGGTTTAAATAAAATCACATAGGTGCTTGATTTAACAAGTAAAACATATGTGTGTGTTTATTTCAGGTTCCTCATACAATTTCCCTGCTGTCACCCAGCATGCGCCCTATTTTAAGGGTACAGCCGTTGTCAATGGAGAGTTCAAAGAACTAAGCCTTGATGACTTTAAGGGGAAATATTTGGTGCTTTTCTTCTATCCTTTGGATTTGTAAGTGTATTTTCCATGATGCTTTAATGTCATTCTGAGAGCAAGCAAAGATCCCCACTTCCCCACTGACATTGCCTGTCTCTAGTTACTCTTGTAGGAAGGGTAACCGTTACCACTGATTAGCTTGCATCTGTAGCTAATTTATAAGTGGTAAATTTAGGGGTGGAGTGGCGTTCCTTTTAATGGGGCAGGGTTTTCATATGACTCTATTGTATGTACCCCAGTGCAGTGGTTCCTATAAGCCAGTCTTTGAGGAAGTTTTCACTGGTCTGGGGGAAGATGAGAAAAGTAAGGATAATAAAATGAATTTTCTCATAAAGCTACCTTATTTAAATAAAAATATTTCTTTATTTTTAGAATATGCCTCCCCCATGCCCATTTTTGGATATGATTCTTAAATAGAAAGGTGATAAAGTTTTTTTTTTTAATTTTACTGGAGTATCATAGGGATCAGGAGTCCAGTGAGGATGGTTAACCATTTTACTTTTTTTCACTTTTAAGCAAATTGAACTAGTTTTTAGACACCTGTTGTTCAAATTTTAAATCCTTGTTTTTAAATATACTGATGAGAATTTCTGCCCTTTTTCCCTAGCACCTTTGTGTGTCCTACAGAAATTATAGCTTTCAGTGACAAAGCCAATGAATTTCATGATGTGAACTGTGAAGTCATTGCAGTGTCAGTGGACTCCCACTTCAGCCATCTCGCCTGGATAAACACACCAAGGAAGGTACACACATCATTCACCCGGCCTCTGCGCTTGTGATCTTAAAATCTGAAATCCCCTTAAAGACCAACCTAGAAGTTGTTAAAGCAGGACTAGTCAGAAATGGGCTATTTGTACGTCCTAACCTGCTGGCACATGCTGTTAAAGCTCTATCGATATCTCCTGTAACGTTGCTTGTATTCACTCCCCACGACACGTGTATTTTCCAAGATACAAACAGTAATAGAGAGCAGACTCAGCAGGGCTTGGGAACAGCTGGGGACTGTTGCTTCCCCTCTCATCTGGACCCTGTAGATCCCTTGTACCCTGCAGGGCACGTGGTTTGGTGAAGTTCTCTGATCTCACTATTCTGCATGATCAGTATTCTTGCCTAGAAACTTGCTTGGAAGAATCAGAATTTCTAGCTATGCTGCTGGACTATCAATATCAAATTAGTTAAAGTTTGGATTTTTTTTTTTAATTTTCATTTTTATGCTTCAGAAGTTAATCTTCAACCAAAGGGATACTTTAAAAATTAGAGAAAGAAAAGTGTGTAGTATCACCTGGGTTCAAATCCTGCCTCTGCTCCTTTCTAGCTGTGACCTGGAGCAAGGTGCTTAACTTTTGTGTGCCTTAGTCTGCTCGTCTGTAAAGTGGCGATGAGGATGGTCTCTGCTCCAGGATGGTTGGAGATGGAAGAGAGTCCATAGAAAGCTTAGAGCAGCGCTCAGCCCATTGGTGCTCAGTTACTGCTATCTATTGCCATTACTGTGGGTCTCAAACACTGTGCCTCCTGGCCGAGGGTGTTGTGAGATCGCACCATATAACCACCAGCCCTGTTTGCGTTTTTATTAGAATGGCGGTTTGGGCCACATGAACATCGCACTGTTGTCAGATTTGACTAAACAGATTTCCCGAGACTACGGTGTGCTGTTGGAAGGTGCTGGTCTGGCCCTAAGGTAAGATTCTGTTTCTTATGAACTTAAAATTGTTTTTCATGTTTAGCATCAATCCTTTGTCTTAGGGGATTTATAGAGACCTTGGTAAAGCATTTTTAAAACCCCAAATCCTCACTTTGTCTTTTAATAAGCACCGATGAACGCCTCTTGCAGGGGTTGCCAGTCTTTCAGAAATGGCTGAGACATTTGCCCCCTGGGTCTGTTTCTGAAGAAGGATAACACGTCTTAGCTCCGCTCTCTTTGACCATCTTGGAGCGCCACTCCCTGGGGGCACATTCCTGGCAGTGAAGCCATCAGACTGTTTGGAGACAGGGGTAACCAACAGGGGTAGGAATCAGTATCCTGGAATCTTGTCCAAGCATTGGAATCAGACTGGAGTTTGATTCCATACCCCCCCCCCTTTAAACTCAGCTACTTAACTGTATGATTTTGGGCAAGATACTTAACCTCTTTGAGTCCCATTCTTCCCGTAGCTGAAATGAAAATGTACCTCCCAGGTTGGTTTTGAGGATTAAATAAGGTGAGGCAGCCAAGGTTTTTAGCACAGGTCTTGGTAGCTGTTGTGACCTCTTTCCCAGACTGCTGCCTTCCTGGGAGGGATGAGAACTTGGCCTTTGTACTGGCATCTTGATGGCTGCTGAGTGAAGGAGGGATTGGATGGAACTTTCCCTCCAAGAAGCAGGCAGGGGCCCCACTTTGATGGGCCTCACAGGTCTTCTGGAAGCTGGCTTGAACCTGCTCACCTGCCCTCTGCTGTAGCTGACCACTGGCCTGCTTGGATTATCCCTGGAATTTACTCTGGGGGCCACCCTGGAGCTTGGGTCCTTTTGACTCCAAGGAGATTACTGTCTTCCTTTAATAAACTAAAGCTTCGCTTTGACAGAGTTGGTAAGGGAAGGAGAAAAAGTGTGTGGCATTTCCCTCCCAGGATCCCCTTCCCTGTAGAGTCTTGCGAATTTTGCAGTTAACCTCCATCCTAGTTTCACTATTAGGACTGACAAAGGGATAGGAGCCAAGTCTGGCTTGTAAGACGAGGCTTGCTTTCTGGAGTGTGTGGGCCCTGCTCCATCCCAGCTCTGTGTCTGCATCTCCATCCAGCAGGAGCATGCACCAGGACCCCTTAGCCCCAGAACCTAGACTCCCAAGGGCCAGGGCCAGGGAGAGGGCGCTACCATTTTATATAGTGAGTTTTCTCTAAGTTGCCTTTTCCCCTGAGTGATTAACGCTTGGAATGCCACACCCTTGTAAGATGGACTGTTACAACCGAGGTTTTATGGCATATCTGCATATGTCATAGTCACACCAACACTCATATAGAAGATGAACACAGATCTCAGGATGGATCACCTCATTGCACTGCTGCCAAGTGATAAAGGGTGTTGGCCTTGGACAATCTGAGCATCAGAATAATAACTATAAGTGACTGAAACACATCAGATATATTTAAATCAATGATTTGAAGAATTCCAGGGAACCAGTTATTTGGAAAACTTTAAGTAATGAAATAGTACTGTCTTTCCTGTATAAACTGTACCTCGGGGTAACAAAAAGAGTGGTTGGCTTGGTTTTTCCTTTAGATTTCTCCTTTGTGTAGACTTAAGGCCAGTATGTTCCTTCTGCAAAGATTTTTACCATGGGGGTTTCCCCTCCCTACCTAAGAATTTGCTTATTTTGTAAATATTTACTGAATATAGATAGAATACATCTCTGTCCCTTCCCATTTGCCTATGGTTTCTTGCCAAGATTTGATACAACAGCCCAAAGAATGCTTGCTAAATCACTAAGAAGGAGTCCTTGCTCTCTGTAGTTCAGTGACTTACAGATACTGTGTGACATTCAGGTCACATTTGTAAATGTGATCATACTGCCTGTTTTCCATGGTGGCCTAGTCCAGGCCCATCTTTTTGTACAAGGAAAACCCCATTTTTAAGCATATGATAGAGTTTAATGCTCTATCAGGGAGAATTAAAGACAGAAAGGGGTAGAAGTTAGAGTCTTTCTAGCTCTGGTAATGTTGAGATACTAATGAGGATAAATTTGATGCAGAGGTCTCTTCATAATTGACCCCAATGGAGTCGTCAAGCATTTGAGTGTCAATGATCTCCCAGTGGGCCGAAGCGTGGAAGAGACCCTCCGCTTGGTGAAGGCATTCCAGTTTGTGGAAACCCATGGAGAAGTCTGCCCAGCCAACTGGACACCGGATTCTCCTACAGTAGGTTTCTTTTCCAAAAGCTTCAGGGCCTCAGCAGAGGGTCCCAGGTCCTCGTTGCCTCAAGGGCTGCTGGCCTAGAATATCCACAGAAGAAGCCCTCTCTTGGACCAAGGGTGCAGATGGTGTGCAGATGGGTGAAGCTGCTGAGGGTGGGGGTGTCGTGGGACCAGGTACCAGACACCAAGCTGGCATTTAACATAACTTTCATCTGTGTATTTTAAAAGAGACCAATCTTTAAAAAGTTAAAGAACTTTAGGGGGAGGGTATAGCTCAGTGGTAGAGTACATGCCTAGCATGCAGGAGGTCCTGGGTTCAATCCCCAGTACTTCCACTAAAAGAAAAAATAAGTAAGTAAACCTAATTACCCCCCCCCAAAAAAAAGAAAAGAAAAGTTAAGATCTTTAGGTTAAAAATTGACTGCTTTCAACTCATTTTTGAGACTGTTACCATAAAGTCACTTACCCAGTGAAATCTTTTTTATTTTCAGATCAAGCCACATCCGACTGCTTCCAAAGAATACTTTGAGAAAGTAAATCAGTAGATCGTCCCATGTGCACCTGCGGCTTCCCATGCCAGAAAAGAACCACAGTTGGAACTCACTTTTAGCATTTCAAAGATGATTATTTCTAGAAGGCAAAAAAAAAAAAAAAAAAAAAAATCATGCTTATATTCGTAAATATTACTCTAAACGTTTTGTTTTTATAACATTGGCCAAGGCTTTTAAAATGTGGTTAGCTACTAACACAGAGTCCTTCATTGCCAGTGTGTGGATGGCTAGCTAGTTTCTATGGGACGTGTGGTTCACCTGTTTCTTGGATCATGTCTTCAGTGGGAAAAGGAAACAACTCTTCTTGCTTAGCCTTACTTGAACCGTGGTGTACACCAGAGTAGTACAACGAGCATTGAAAGCTTCTAATCAAGGGTCCTGAAATTTTCTTCTTGAATCTCTATTAAATCGAATTTTCTTTTAAGGTAACAGAGATCATAGTTTTAAGTTGTTAGCATCAGTGGTCTAATTTAACTCTTAGAGTTTATTTGATTGAAGCAACTGTGAATCATGTTTTTTAAAAAAAACTTATGGTGGCAAAGTGACTTAACTGATCATGCATGTTCCCCATCCTAGAGATTTATCGTTTATATAGTTACTTTACGTATTATGTTAGCTGACCTAGTGTCTACCTGCATTTCTAATATTGATTGGGTGTAATTATAAAGGCTATTTATTGAATCTAGGAATTGCATTTTGAATTTGAATCCTTCATGCATTTGAACCATTGTAATTATTTTCTTTCCTGAAGTGCCCAATGTAAAAAAATATAATAAAGGACAGATTTTAAAATATGCATCGCAGATTGCATTTTGAACACCATTAATTCTTGGCTTAGTTTATGTTGTGGGGCTCTAGTTTTCTTTCTCTGATTATATCAACAAACTTACTGAGCATTTAACTCAGTGACTACAAACATGAATGAGATGCTGGCTCCACATACAAGGAACTCAGTTTAGGGGACAAGAGAAATATGGGAGCATTTATTCATTATTTTAATAAATCCTGGTGTGCCTACCATATGCTAGGTGCTGTTTTGGAGGCACAAGAGTGAACAAAAACGAGAACATCCCTTTTTTCATGCACTTATGTTCTAGAGGGAGTAAACATAATAAAAATTCATAGAATGTTTGGAAGGACAGTAAAGTGGAGCAAAGGGCTAGGGTAGAGAATTGCAGGTGTTGTCAGGGAGTCAACCTCTCCAGGTCTGTTTTCTCATCTGTAAAATGAGGACTGTAATTGTACCTATCTCAGTGCCTTGACAGGCTTAAAAGAGATAAAATGTGTAGAAAGTGAGGGAGTTAGGGGGATAAATTTCTAGGCAAAGGTCCTGAGGCAAGACTGGACTTGGGGTGAGTGAAGAAGGGCCATGAGATGGGAGCCGTGAAGGAGGAGAATGGTATTGGGGAGCCCAGAGTGCTTTATGGGCAAGATAAGGATTTTGTATTCTATTCTGTGATGAGAAATAGCAAGGTTTTGAGAAGAGTTACATCAATTTGTTCTAAGAGGATCACGCTGGCTCCTTTGTTTAGACTGTAAGAGTCTGGAGAGGGAAGCAGAGAGGTCAGCTGTGCTGGATTTGTGACGTACTTGTGGGTAGAGCCAACAGGATAATATAGGTGTGCTAAATACTGTAGTACAGTAGATGCATTCCTGCCTGGGGCAGTGAGAACATTGGGCCAGAGTGAGGAGGGGGCGCCTTACCCAGCTGTGGGCATCAAGGAAGTCCTGGAAGAGGAGATGGAGTCTTGAAGGCTGTGGAAAAGTGAGCTATGTGAGGTGAGCAAAAGTGGGAGCCAAGAAGCCACATGGGCCTCAAGAAAACCATGAGTTGGTTTCCTGTTCCTGGAGGGCAAGGCCAGACAAGAGAAGGAATAGGCTTGCTCCTGTTAGTGGCCCAGGCGGAGCACTAACTATGGACTCCCGCACTGTTAGGGCTTTTATATGTTTTATCTTACTTAATCCACAACAAAAGCAAAATGGGTACGATTATTGCCCTCATTTTACAGATGAGAAAGTAGACTTAGATTTGACCAGGGTCACACAAAGTAATGGATGTTGCTGGGGCCCCAACCCAGGACCCCCGAGGACTCCCCTGAACACCGTAAACATCCACACATCCACACTGGCTTCCACAAACACAGAACCCCCTGGGGCTGAAGAAGGCAGGCAGGCACTTTTTTCCTCTACAAATGGGCCTTACTTGATCCAGTATCCAGAAGAAGAAACCGTATATTTGCCCCAGGGCTGGGGAAAAATTCTTAGGCTGAGACATTGTGCTTCCCGGGGTGACGGCGGGGCTCCTCACTTTAAAGTGCCCCAGGCTTTGGTTTAATGCGCTGATGTCGACTTTTGAAAACTTTCAATCTTTTTAAAATAAAAGTTGCCACATTTTCATTTTTCACTGGGCCGAACAAATTATATAGTGGGTCGTGACTGTCCCGGATCCTGTGTACGTTGGACTTTGGGTGCAACTGAAGGGATCTTCTAGGGTATGTCCAAAAGCCTGGGTGCTCCTGGGCCGGGGTTAGACGCCGCAGGAGCGCAGGGCTGTGGAAGGCAACACGCGCCAACGAGCGAGTCCTCGCGGTAGGTACCATGATCTGGGGCTTCTGATAGGTGACCCTTCCGGGCCTGGAGGCGACGGGGCTACCGGAAAGGGCGGAACAAGGTTGAGAGGACTTGGCCTGTGGGACACGGGGGCTCCCGGGAACAGCGGGCGCGCGGGGCCCGGGGCGGTGGCGCAGGGACACCAAGCAGGGAGCAGAGAGCAGCGTGCGTGCGGGGAGCCGGGAGCAGGAAGCCAGTAGCGGGAAGCCAGAAGCAGGAGCTGCGGGCGCGCTGGCCCTGGGAGCAGGGACAGGGGACGTGCGCGCCCGGGGCGGGGCTTGCCACGGGCTCCGCCTCCGCGCCTGGCCCGGCGGCCGCGGCCTCTCCTGGCTGCGCGTAGGTCCTGGGAAGAAGAGTCGGAGACGGAGGAGGAATCGCGGGGCCGGGCGGCTCCAAGGGCGCAGTGGCGCCGCCGCCCGCATGGAGCCCAACGTGCGCTTCTGGATCACCGAACGCCAAGTACGGCCCGGGCCCGGCGCGGCTGGGGGCGGGGAGGGCGTGGGCCGCGCGGCGTGGAGTCGGCGCTGGCCGCGGTGACCTTGGGCAGGCCACGTGGTCGCACCACCCGCCTTCCCATCTCAGACCTCGGGAGGGGACGGAGGGAAGCCCAAGCTTGCCCGAAGCCGACGGCCATGGCGGTTACCGTGCGTCGCCTCTGCCTCAGGCCTGGCTAGGGGAGGGTCGCACTAGTGTCACCCTGCAATGGCACCGAGTCATTCCCCACCACTCAGTCGTCTGCCTTCTGCTGCCTACGCTGTTGCTGAGCAGCAGGTTGGAGAGGGAAAGGTCGTCCCAGGAGCCCCTCGCCTCCCAGAGTCTGTGGGCTCAGCCACCAGTGAGACAAACCGCCATCGAAAAGTAACACGGCCCCGCCTCCAGCCTGTAGCTGGAGCAGCGCTGTCCCATAGAAAGAGCGTGGGAGCCACGTAGGTAATTAAAATTTTTCTAGTAGCCACATTAAAAACGTGGCTTTTAAATTTTTGAATTTTACCAATATGTTGCATTTAGCCCAATAGATAAAAAATATTAACCTTCCACATGTAATCTATATAAACAATTATGAATGAGATATTTTACATCCTTTTCTGCAGGAAGTCTTCAAAATCCGGTGTGTGTTTCACACATAAGGCACATCTGATTTGGCCTGGCCACATGTGGCTAATTGGACAGCACAATTCTAGAGCTTTCTCTTTCAGCGCTTACCTAAAGTAGAGCCTCACCCGGTTTTTTTACGTGGAAAGTTGAGAAAGGACAGGGAACTCAAGTTGTCCGGGCAGAGCCAGGCCTCAAAACTGGAACCACTGCAAAGTTTGGGGGCTTTTTGGAGCAAACCATGCCTCATTTCTCCACATGTGAGCCAAACTGCCTTTATTGAGCCTCACTGGGGTGACTGGTTCTTTGCGACTGGAGTTAAGCCTTATAACCATGCTAAGAGCCGGAAGAAACAGATGCTGAGAACTTTCTTGGTAGTTGCTTCAAGGTCGTATGTGAGATGTGAGCATAGGCTCATTTGTCCCCAAAGTTTGGACTTTAACCCTCAAGAGCAAATTGATATTGGAGTGGTCAAGAGCACAGGCCATTGGGTCATTTCCTGGCTGGGTTTCCTTGAGTACATTCAAGAGCCCTTCTAAGCCTCAGTTTCCTCACCTGTCAGATGGGGATTTTGTAAGAATTCCAGGAGATGCTGCAAATAGAAGGCCCTATTAGGTTCTCAAAAATAATGGTAACTGTTATTATTACCACATATCTTTGTTTTTCTGCTGCCATTAACCTCTCTGGTGCTCTTACCCCTCAAGTCTTTTATTCAAAGAGTTCTTCTGTGGACAGAATTGTTGGATCCTACAAATTTGATTGTTTCAGTTGTAAGTATTTTCTTGTTTTCAGAAATAGTGCATTTCACATTGTATACTGACACATGAAAACTGTGTCTCTTTTGAAAGTAGTTGAAATGACAGAAACTGTATATATTGTTTTTATTCCTTCCAAATGAGCCTGTTGGATTGGAAAGGTGATATGTAAAAGTGGACACCCATTTAACAGGCAGTCCAAGACTTGGCCCAGGTGCTGGTGGTTCAAAAGTGATCAAAACAAGCCTCCTAGGTCATGGAGGATGGGACCTCGGGCTCTAGGGTAAAATGTAGCAGGGGATTGGGGGAGGTTGTTGAGGGAAGGCTGGGAGGGAGGGGCAGGGAGAGTGGACTGTAAGCAAAGCCCAGTGGGGGGAGAACATGTCACCTGGTCCCTGGGGCTTTTAATTCAGGGGAACCAGGCAGTTCTTGAAGGTCCTTGAATGTCACTTAGAGAAGGGGGGGTTCATACCTCACCTGCAGGGTGAGGTGGTGAGGTTTGATCCCCAGTACCTCCATTAAAGTAGTAGTAGTAGTAGTAGTAATAATAATAATAAAAAACCTAATTACCCCCCCAAAAAACAAAAATTTTTAAATTTAACAAAACTTTAAAAAAAAAGGAAACAAGATGCATATAGTGCAACATTTATACAAATTACAACATAAAAAACCAAAACTACATATTTGTTTATGGATACATGTATTCATGTATGTATAGATATAAACGATGATCTGGAAGTTTGTACCTTGAATTCATAATAGTGATTACCTCCCATAGAATGGGGAGGGAATTGAGACTGGAGGTAATGGACCTTTTTGGGAAAAAAATCAGAAGCAAATATAACTGAATATTCATGGTTGTTAATTCTGGGTGAGGGGATTATGAGTATATAATCATTCTTTGTATCTCCTGTATTTAATTTTTTTTTAAAGAAGAGAAGAGATAAGACTGAACTGATTAGATGTGGGGGTGAGTGAGAGAGAAGGGGCTTCCAGGTTTCTAACTTGTGTAACCAGGTGGATGGTGGTATCACTCATTCACTGAAATAGTGGACATCAGAGAAGAACAGTGCGGGGCGGGAAATGGCAGCACCAGTGGGGTAAGCTGCTGGAACTGTCTAAGAATTTGGGTGGTCTGAGTCTGAATGACATACAGGACTGTCTAATGGAATCTGTGGATAAATCTGAACAATGTTGAGATCATCGCTTGATTTCTTAATATCTGATTCCAGGAAAAAATAGAAAAATCGAGGCAACTATTGTTAACAAATGAAGATGCATCCAGGGGTGACTTGGAGGACAAAAGGGTATGTCTCCTGTGCCCAGGTGTGCCTGGCTCAAGGCTGGGTGTGGTTGCCTTCAGGTGATTCTGCTTGCATGGTCTCAAATCAGGTGGGATTTTGTCAGTAGGGTTAGCTTTTTAAGTATAGTTAGAATTCCTTCTGATAAACCAGATTAAAATTAGTAGGAATTGTATGAAGGAGAAAAAGCATAGGGTTCCTCCTGTGCAGCAGATACTAGTGGTCATTCCCTGTAGCAGATTCCTAGAGGCCCATGGCAAATTCCAGCATTCAGGCAGGCCTCCCAAGTCAGAATCGACTTCCTGTTAGAGGCCGTGTTCTGGGGCAGGGTTACAGTCCTGCCTAAGGACTTACACCAAGCATTTGTTATCTACCTTGCAGTGTATGGGGCTTTCCGGGGCCCACAATCATCAGTCCCATGAGGCAGCCTGCGGAAAGCTCACATGTTTAAGTTGGTTTTTCTAAGAACTTGCTGGGGCCTCTGGGCTCACAGCCTGGCTCTTTTGCAAGTGACTTGGCTAATGGCGTGGTTTGCCACAGCCTGCTCTGCTCTGAGCCGGGGGAGGCTGGCTGCATTCAGGTCCTCACCTGAGTGACAAGTCAGGTGTTGGCCTTGAGTCCTCTCCAGGGTCAGAGACTAGGGGCTTTTTATAGTGTTCTGATCATTTTCATGTGGATCATCTCTTTGCTTCTGATTAGTTCATTTGTTCATTCATTCATTTGATTCATTTGTTTTGATTTGTTCGGTCCATGTGGTAGAAAACAGTTCGCTGCTTCACAAAGGTGGCACCAGAAATGAGAGGAGATGCTTTGGCTGCCAGGGCACCTTTAAAAAGGCTATCGCTTGTTTTTTTTCTCTTTAGATACAAGAAGCTTGGAAGAGAAGTCTCGTAAGTTTCATCCCTGTCCTAATTTTTAGCCTAAAATAACAAAATCAAACATCAGACTAAACTTCCTGTTTACCCTTCTGAAGTCAACAGTACATCCTGACAATAGCAAGCTGATTCCCGGTCCTTTTCGACCAGCAGGTGAGTTGACTCTAATTTTCACAAGTGGTTTGTAACCGTTTCAAACCTTTGCCTCCCTCTAGTCACGTGGTTGGTTCCCCTGGCAACCAGCCCCCTTCCTTAGGTGCTTTCCGAAAGTCACCTCATGGACACTATCTCAGATGTGGCTGAAAGGGGCTTGTTATGAAGAATAAAAGATGCTCTTTTCACCTTATTACTCTTCTCATTTAGGAAATTCCAAGGTTTTTAGGCTCTCTGTGCCAAAACAGGGACAAAAAGCCAATATGCCTGTCTTATTATTAAGTCACAGCATCAGATGCATTGAATTCACGCAGAAGGATGAACCAGGACTTGGAACGAGTGATGGTTTACCTTCCGTGAGAGGGAGCCTGGTCAGGTCTTCCTCTACGGTGTTGATTTAGAGTTTTACCATATGCATATGGTTATTATTTTTATTAGGAAAAAAAAAAGAATGAGTGAAAAATACTCTTTGATGTCCGTGCCTTCAGTTGGCCAGAAAAGAGGTTTTGGGATGGGCGGTGCCCCTTTCTGGCCTCTCTGCGGTCACTGACCCTCTTCTTTTTTTTTGCCAGCTCTCCTGCCTTTCACGGCGCCCATGGTGAGTAAGCTACTGCTCACCGTTCAGAAGCCGGGGCTTTAGGAAGATGTCCACCCAGCTCCCAAGCTTGGTGGCTGGTGTCCTCCAGCTCTGGACCCCTGATAGCTGGTTATGGTTCCCCCACCTCTGACCCTGGTCTACTCCCCATCCCACCCCCACTTATCCAGCCAGGCACCTGGGCCTCTTGAGGGTCCACAGTGTCACAGGGTGATCCTTTCTTTGAACACCTACTGTGTGCAAGTCACTATGGAGAAGATGGATGAGTTAAGATGTGCTCCCTGGCATAGGCCCGTGTGATTGTCCATCACCTTCTCTCCCCAAGCCTCCCCCATCGTGCAGTCCCTCTCCTGGAACCCGAAATTGCTCCCAGCAAGGCCATCTGACCTTGGCTTTCACGAGGTGTTTTCACCAAGTGAGAACAGCCTCCACCCCATGCAAGTGCTGCTTCTCACCCCCTGCTCCATGGCACGGGGACCACTGTCAGGCGGCCGGGTGCTCTCAGTGCCTGTGGGTGCCCATCCAACATCACATGTCCACCGACCACTAGCCCCCCGCATCCGCTCCTTCCCCTCCTTGCCCCGGCTCCTGAGGGCTCAGTTCTGCATCTCCCTGGGGAAGTTCTTTGCTCTACAGGCTCTCCCTCCCCCCAAACACTCACAGCTCTGCTTTCTTTCCTTTACAGGTGTTTTTGTCAGTGCTGCCAGTAAAAAATCTAAAGTCCATGATTTTACCGCAGGTAGCAGTTCCTCCCATTTCATGATCACTGTATTTTATTGTGCTTAAAACCAAAATGTGATGTATTAGCCTCTGTCTTACTGCAGGTTTCCTTCTACACCTACAGTACAGTCTTCAGCATCGTCAATGGAAACGCAAGTTACGTGAGTATCACGAGGCCCAGGGGGCTGCAATTTTGTATTATTTCTTTTGGAGTTGGTGTGTGTGTGTGTGTGTGTGTGCATTTGTTTTAATTATCTTTTCTGGGTAAAACTGTGGTATTTGCTAAATATGAACTTTTGTTTTTCCCTAGAATCGTCGCCCCTATGAGAGTATATTACTTGGGGTAGGAGTAATCACTTCCTCTACCTTTTTTGGAGTATGTATTTTAAAAATATGTCGAATTTTTGTATTTCTCAGAATCATAATTTTATGTTCTACCTCAACTTAGAAAGCATGATTACGACATAAAGAAGGAAATATGTCATCTGGAATCCTATCACTCCCAAATTATCATCTGATTTTTCCGAGTTTCTAGACATATGCTCAGTACTGTTATCTTTTTAAAAAAATAATTCATGCTGTATGAACATGTTATACACATTATATATTGCTTTAGATGTCAGGACGCTGTTATGGTTGAAAATGTAGACTTTAGAGTCTGATAAGTCTGGGTTCACATCTTGGCTCAAATCCTTAACGACTTAGTGACTCTGGAAAAGTTCTGCAGCCCGAGCCTCCGTGTATTTCTCTAATGATCAGGGAGAACGAGAATGAAAATGAAAAATACACGGAGGGCACTTGCTGGGGTCTGACCTGTAATGGGAACTAAGTTGACGCTAGCTCCCTGCTGTCACATGTGTTCAGCTGAGTTTTTGGTCCTGTGCAACAGTGATTTTTGTCTCTTATTTTCTAGTTATTACCTCGTTTGCTGCAAGTAAAGTTTTCACTGAGTAGCATTTTGAGCAGAAATGTCTTTCCTGTCGTCATGCTCGGTAAGCAGGGAGCCTGCCACCTTTGTGGATGAACACAAACCTGGAAACACACATTACATTTTAAAGACTCTCTGTACAAGCCTTCTTCATGTCTTACTTCACTTGATCCTGACAACTCATGGGCGGATAATATTATTATTCCCATTTACAAATGAGGAGACTGAGGCAGGGGGAGGTTAAGGAACTTTCCTGGGGTGACGCAGGGAGGAAGTGGTGGTATAGGGGACTCCAACCCAGTGGTCTGACTCCAAGGGAGTGACAGACGTATTAACCAACCCTTTTAAGTTTGCCAGCCTGCAAGTTCACGCGTTCACACTCCACATTTGGGTTTGGGAATCAGAGCAGCTTGAAGGGTTGGCAGAATTATGTCAGTGGTAACACTGGGAAATTATGTTACAGAAATCTCGTCTAACCAGCTGAAGCCAAGAAGGCAGGCATATTTCAAGGACCTTGGTTTCTCTGGGAATCCTGCCAGGGGTGTTGGAACCTGGTGCTGGGTGGTAGTCAGGACTCAAGACTGAGAGGCCAGTGGGGAGGGTACAGCTCAGTGTTATGCTGTGCTAGTGCTAGAACCCATGAGGTCCTGGGTTCAATCCCAGTACCTCCATTAAAAATGAATAAATAAATAAACCTGATTACCTCCCCCATCAATCAATCAATCAATCAATAAAAATTAAAAAAAAAAAAAAAGACTGAGAGTCCAGAAGCTCTGACCCTACTCCTCAGCCCAGGGGAGAGCTCGGGTGGCCCAGCACCTGTCAGGTGAGCACCTGGGGACCAGGAGGCACAGCTGTCAAAGAAAGAGGCACGACACTTGGAAAGATGTTCCTCCATTGGACTGACGCTTATCCCTCTGTGTCGTCTTTCCACCCACAGCCCAACTCAGTGGAATGAACGTGATTGCCTCCCGAAGTCTGGAGCCCATGCGAGGGATTGAGGTCATGGACAAGGACGGCAACGTCATAGGCTATTCCAGAAAAGCTGGGACCAAGGTAGGGGGACACGATGGAGCCGTGAGCTGTTTGCCTTTTGGGCAAAGAATTGCATTTTCTGTTTGAGAGCTGGTCACAAATTCATGTCTCCCTTCATCCTTTTCTTATCTGTCTTCCCTCATTATGCTGAGAGAGAGATTCTACATTTTGTGCCCTGATGTTTAAAAGGCGACGCGTTAGTCTGGGTTCCCAAGAAAAAAAGAATCGACAGAGATAAACAAGTTCATATGGTACAGCACAGGGACCTATATTCAAATATCTTGTAGTAACTTATGGTGAAAAAGAACATGAAGACGAATATGTGTGTGTTCGTGTATGACTGAAGCATTATGCTGTACACCAGAAACTGACACATGTTAAA
This sequence comes from Camelus ferus, assembly GCF_009834535.1. NCBI lineage: Eukaryota > Metazoa > Chordata > Mammalia > Artiodactyla > Camelidae > Camelus > Camelus ferus. Next base: position 11,243,778 of record NC_045706.1, read on the forward strand.
CTGACTACACTTCAATGAAAATATATATACAGAAAAAAAAAACAAACAAACAGGCTATCTGCCTATTTGCCTATCCCCTACATACATTTCCAATAATTGGCTCACACAGTTGTAGCACCAGGAATATGTAGGGCAGGCCTACAAGCTGGAAACTCAGGGGCTGAGAATTTCTTCTTTGGGAAACTTCAGATTTGCTCTGAACACTTTCCAACCCAATTGGATGAGGTCCATCCACACTGTGGAGAGTAATCAATCTCCTTTACTTAAATTCTACAGGTTGTAGATGTTAATCACATCCACAGCACACCCCTACCACAACACCTCGATTCGTGTTTGATTAAATAACTGGGAATTACAGGTGGACCCATAAGACTGACCATCACAGATGGGCATCCGCCAAACACTAGCCCTTCTTTGAGTGTGAGGTCTTGTCCTTCAAGCTCAGCACCCGCCCTCCCAGCCTGCTCTGTGCTCGTGGAAGTCAGTGGACACCCTCTCTGGGTTTAAGAGAAGCCTCCCACCCCACCTCCCAGCAGATTTCCTTAGAGTCTTCATCTTTAAGGACCAATTTGCTGTCAAGGATGGCCTGAGGAAATCCAACACTCTGACCTACAACTCTTCTAAAAGGCCTCGCATTTTAAGAATTTTTATTGTTAAATAGTTTGTTCTTTTGCTCCATTCAATATAATAGCTTCTGTCTGCATTCAGCTCAGAGAACTTGCACTAACCTGTGGTTTCATTTTGAGTATAAACTTAAAAAATACCTTTTCGGGGGTGGGGGATATAGCTCAGTGGTAGAGTGCGTGCTTGGTGTGCATGAGGTCCTGGGTTCGATCCCCAGTGCCTCTGTTAAGGGGGAAAAATACCTTTTAAGCAAATGAGATCTTTTTTGGTCTCTGTGAAGTGATTTTAGCTAAAGAATTGTAACATGAGGCAATTGTTTGCAAAGTATAGAGAGTAGTTGGGTCTCTCACTGTGTCCTCGGTCAGGGGGCCTCTCTGAGCCAACTGGACCTCCTGCCCAGCCTGTCGGTGGAAGAGGAGGTCAGAAAAGATGGCTTCTCATTCAGTCCATAAATCTGTCGTTATTGGGCTCATGAAATATGTTACTGTAAATCCTATCACTGATTTACAAAGTTGAATTATAAACCATCAGATACATGCTACAAGTATTTCCACTAGTGCATCTAATAGCATGTCTGGAAATAGTGGCCACCTCAGTGAATTACAATAAGGACATGAAAATTGCAAGTCACAAGGAGAGAAATTACTGCCAGAAATGAAATGCCTCGTTTTTGAAATGAAGGTCCTGTGCCTAAGAATATGCCCTAAAGAGACATTTTCTAACACTTTTATTGAGGAGGAATTTACATGCTATAAAATTAATTGAAAGAGTATAGTTTGATGAATTTCAGTAAATTTAAACAGTTGTACAAACATCACCACAGTCCAATTTTAGAACACTTCATCCCCTGTGCCCATTTACAGTCACACCCCTTCCCACCCCCAGCCTCAGGGAAACGCTGGTCTGCTTTATGTCTTCATAGGTTTGCCTTTCCTAGAAATTTCCCTACAGATATATCATACAATATTTTTGGGTCTGGCTTCTTCGACTTTTGAGGTTCATCCATCTTTTAATGTGTCAGTAGTGTGCTGTGTGGCTTAGAGTCGCTGAGCAGTGTTCCGTCGTATGGATGGACCACATTTTGCTTGTTCACTCCCCTGGCGATGGACATTTGGACTGTGTCCAGTTTTCGGTTGTTATGCGTAGTGCTGCTCTGAACGCTCATGGACAACTCTGTGTGTGGAGGAATGTTTGCATTTCTCTTTAACTCAATTTTAACTGCAAGGCATAAATATGCCAAAGAGAACAGTGAGAGCGAATGTTTACTCCACAAGTTGTTCCACAGCACCTCCCGCCCACCAGGCGCTGTGCTGGGCTCTGGTGACCCAAGCCCTCACCAGTCAGAATGCCTTCTCCCCAGGAGCTGCAGGGAGGTGGCCTCGGCCCCGCTGGCTCTCCAGTTCTCTATCCCATCTCGTCCAGAGGAGTGTCGTTTTTTGCATGAAGGCCAATTTAGGGTAAAAGAAAGGTTTGATGATCTGCTTAAAAAAAAAATTTATCTTTCTCTTAAGAATAAAGTGACTGCGACCATGCGTAAGCATTAGCATTCTTTTATCATTTCCCTGTTGCCGGAAGATTTTTCTTTGGCTAAAATTTCAGAAACTACGTAACCAGCGATATCTGATTGTAATAGGGCACCTTTGATCAGATTTCAGGAGCCTCATCCACGTCGTTTTCCTTTGACTGGCCTTGTCAGCCCGTCAGTTGCAAACTGTCACACGCGTCTCCCCGGGCCTCCTCATGATCGGTGTCCAGTCTGGAATGTTTTCTCTTTCCACACGAGACAAATGGAGAGAGTCTGGCCTCGCCCACTGATGTCAAAACACGCTACACTCTGCAGCCACTTTTTTGTTTTTAAAGAAGTGAAAGCTTCTCAGCTCACTTCTTTTTATTTTTTATTTTTTTGGGAGGTAGGGGGAGGTAATTAGGTTATTTATTTATTTATTTATTATTTTTTTGATGGAGGAACTGGGGATTAAGCTCAGGACCTTGATGCAGGCTACGCACTCACTCTACCACCAAGCTACACCCTCCCACTCCCTGCAGCCAGTTTTCTCTTCCTGGAGTCAAGCGACTTTATTTTACATTCCTGAAAGTTTATTTTGAAAGCCACCCTCCTTGGCGCCCTCTGTCCTCCTGAGGAAAGGGCAATCCCGCAGAGGATGGGGGAGCTGAGCCTTAGTGTCCTAAGCAGAGAATAGGGTACCGGGCACAGCAGAGGAGCCAGGAAGTAGGGTGTAGCCATGGAGTCATGGGAGGCCGGAAGTGCAAGGAACAGAGTTCAGGGGAGGGAATGGTGGAGTGACTGCCTAGTCATCTCGTGCTGGGTGGTGCCGTGTGTGCAGTTAGTTGTGTCTTATTGGGGGTTGAGTTCTGAAGTTGCATGTGAGTGTCATCTGTAGTCAAAATTTCCCTTGAATGTCTCTTACATTGCCCTTGAGTATACATGATTTTGTGCATATAACCCATACTGTAAATTACATCTTTAAACGTTCAACATAGAGAGTAATGTACATTACTTTAAAAATGACAAAATGTTATAAACTATACGTGCATGTTTGTGCAAAAGAAAATTTTATAGCATACTTTTAACTACACAAGGAAAAGATGGGCACATACAGGTAGACTCGTGCAAGTTACGTGTGAGTGTGTTGCCTCGCCAGTGCACTCGGAGCTGGACGTTTGGAGGATTCCTTCACTAGAAGGGGTGGGAATAACTGGGGAGTTGCTCAGGAGAGGAAGGCCAGTGGCAGAGTCCTGGACTGAAAGGAAAACATGGAGTGGTCCTCGGTGGCAAATCCAGTATTTCCACCAAAGGGGCTGCCATTTGGTTCTAAGTAAGGATTTGTCTGCAAGCTGCCTTTGCTTGTGCTTAGTGAGTATCTTATTTGGGGTGGCTGGTGGAAATGATGGAGACCTTGTAGAGTCAGAGGAGGTAAATTTCGTCTCTGGTTACTCCGGGCACCAACCCCGGGCATCCGTGTCAGCTGCTGGCTCCACCTCTTTGCACCGGCATTATTTTTCTAAGCAAGAAGGGAGAGTAGTGCTTTACTGGTCTCTGTCATGAGTTGCAAGATCCCTGGAAATCCTCTCACTCCATGTGCTAAGCTGCTCTCTTTTCATTTCCACCAGGCTGTTAAAGATACAGCAACATCCAGAGTTGTGCTGTTTGGGACCTTCAGCTTTTATCCCCGAAATCTTCTCATACTTCTTTAAAAGGTAAGAGGTACGCTCATCTCCCTGAGTAGGAATAAACATTTTGATAGTCAAAGTCCATATAAAACTTGTCAAATCCTGAATCTGGTGGGAAGGGTGGGAAGAAGTTGCTTTCAAGAATCTTCCAACTGCTCTTCATCACAGGTAAGACAGTAGGATTGATTTAGGGCAGCTATGGAAATCTTGATTTGTATATTCCAGTGACCCTGGAATCTCGCCCAGGCCCTGTCCTCAGTGACTTCTGCTCCTGGGGCGTGTCCCGGCACCTGCTGAGGCTTGTCTCCTCACTTCTACAATGCTGAGTTTGGATGATTTGCAGGCTCTCCCACCTCTGATATGCTGTGAATATTGCTCAAGCCTCTTTTCTGCCTTCCAAACATGTGTTAAATTAGCTCAGTTGGTCCAGAATCAGTGGACTGCCATCCCTTTTGAGAAGTGAGGAATGACCTATTAGAAGGAGAGCCTGAGGATCAGCCAGTATGAGACGCCCCACTGCAGTAAGTAGCTTAGAGCAGAAGGGAGATGCATTGATTTAGATCCTGGGAATGGGCAGAAGCGTAGCCTATGGCAACTGACCAGAGACTCTCGTGCAGGACAGTTTTCTCTTTCGTGGGAGTTGTCTTCCGTCTCTCCTGCCACACATTGGCTCCTTTGTTTTGATGAGGGACATGACTGCTGCCATCTCCCAGCTCATATCCTCACAGTGTCCTGATGAGAAAGGAAAACAGCAAACCCCAGGGGCTGGGGAGACAGAGAATGTCTTCCACTGAGTTCATAAACTCCTGGGGAAGGATTCTTTTGGCCCAAGTGGGGTCAACTTGCTTGGTGCTGAACCAGCTGGCTCTGTCCAGGGTGCCGAGCTAGCAAGCTTCCACTAGGACCACATAAGGAGTGCATTTCAGGACGTAGCAGTGTCCTGGACAGAATCAACAGTTACTTCCCATGGTCAATCCAGCTGGATGGGTGTGAGGACTTCTGCTGTGTCAGGGTCTTCCTGAAGCTCTCTGGCTGTCCTTAGAGTGGGGGCTTCTGGGAGAGCTGGAGCCTTCCAGTTTGTCCCCTGAGGCCTATCCGTTGGCACCAGCTGCCTGGTGGGAAGAGATGGTCTTCATTTCCCGGTGGGCCTCGGGGTGCCTGGAAGGACCTCGTGCCAGCCCACAGCCATGAAACGTAGCCAGGCTAGGAAGACCTCAGTGGCTCTTCTAACTCACCTCTTCCATTTTGTATCTGAAAAAACTCAAAGCTATGAAGGGGAAAGTGATTTTCCCAAGAGCACACAGTCTGTCAGTGGCTGAGCCCTAACCAGACCCCAGGACCCCAGGTCTCTGACTCGGAGGCTGAGGTTCTTTGCACCTTCCCACACTGTCAAAGGGTCAGAATGTCACATCCATGTCCACGTGGCCCAGGGGAGAGCACAGGCTCTAGAATCTGACCTCTCACATTTGAGAGTTGGCAGATTTTAGGTAAGTGACTTACCCGGCCAGTGGCTTCATTCTCCTGTTCCTGTGAAGGAGTGATGATAACACAGGCCTCACAGGGTCTTCGGGGGTCAAATGAGCAAATGAATGTGAAGTGCTTAACCCCGAGCCTGACGCATAGTGGGTGTTCCGTCCATGCAGCCACTCGTATTGCCTGTTTGTGGGGCCAGTGGGAACCGAGGCAGGGCCTGCAGCGGCTCCCAAGACAGTTGGCCACCATTCGAGCAGAGGGCCAGCCTCTAAAAAAAGCCCTGTAACCCCTGTAACTTTGCCTCTTCCAGGAGCCAGTTTTTCCTGCGGTATCCGTGGTCATTGTGGTCCTTAAAGTTTTCTTGTACTGTCCTTGTAATGGGACTGATGGTGCCGGTTTCTTTCAGCATATTCCCACAGATTGGACGGGTAAGTGACCCCTTGGACTTCCTCTCAAAAAAAAAAAAAACAACCCAAAAAACTATTTCTTCCCCTTGTTATCAGAGTGAAATAAATTATTCTCTGAAAAAAATCTGTGAAGTTTACGAAAGTATAAGACATTTGCACATAATCCCATTCCCCAGAAGACTTGTCCAGCTTTGGATACTGTTTTTCTTAATGGTATATCAGAAGCATTTTTCTGGGACGTTAGAAAAAAAAAAAAAACTTTGAGATATTTTATAATCTGTAGCGACGCCCCACCCAGTGGGACTTTGTGCAGTGTTCTGTATCTGTGCTGTCCAATATGGTAGCTGCTCATGACGTGTGGCTGTTGAAACGTGGCTAGTGTGACTGAGGAACTGGATTTTTAATCTGGTTTAATTTTGTTTTGTCCTGGGGGGGAGATAATTAGGTTTATTTATTTATTTTAATGGAGGTACTGGGAACTGAACCCAGGACCCCGTGCACGCTAAGCACACACTGTACCACTGAGCTATGCCTTCCCCGCTAGTTTAGTTTTATTTTAACTTACGTGCTCACATGCAGCTAGTGGCTACTGTTCCAGACAGTGCAGTTCTGTGGACCAGGATACATGATGATCTATGACAAGTCTGACTGCCTGGACTCAAGTTCCCAGTTCCTCCACGACCATAGTCAGTTCGCTTAAACTCTCTGATGCTCAGTTTCTATGAAAGACAGATGAATATCACAGTACCTCGGCAAAACCTTGTTGCTGGTATCAAGGACGTTTTTAGTGTAAGATATTATCGATTTCTGGCATTTCTTGGCTGAAAATTTCAAATGCTTGTTGCTGTCAGTGAAGTTAAAAAATCACTCATGTCCTCAAAAGCATTTGTATTTATGGAATGATCTTGTTCGAAACCCAAGTTGTAAGTTTAGGTTTATAGAGTCATTAATGCTGGCAACCTTAACAGCACATAACATCGAAGTTTTTAATTATTTCAGATGGTTGCTATACTCGCTATGAGGTCGGTAAAGGTTGGAGAGGTGGGCGTAAGGGGTACACAGAGCCCAGGAACTGACCAGGCTGAGAGTGGAGCAGGGGGCTTCAGGGGATCCAAGGAAAGGAATCTTTGGGAGCTCCCTTCACTGGCGTTGGGGTGTCAGAATCCAGAATCGGCGAGTTTGTTGTTGGATAACCAGGCTCTCCTTCCACTTGCTTTGTATGGATTAAAGTTACGATGTGTAGTGGGATTCATTTTTCCGGGGTCAGGAGTAACTTGGTTTTGCTCCTCGGCCAGTGGCCTCTTTCTATGGCTGGGGCCCTTGTGGGTACGTGGTCACCCTCAAGAAGCTGGGCCCGGGACAGCGTGTCAGCAGTCAGCCTTCACCACTGCCATTCTGTGCCCCACATCCCGATGCCACTCCCTGGCCTTCTGGAGTCAGACGGCTGCTAACTTAAGTTACATGGCTGAATGGGCGTGCTCGGGTCCTCGGGCCAGTGAGGGAACTGTAGCCGCAGTGGGATTGTGGTGGAGCCCGGGTGGGGCAGGGTGCACTGGGGAGGGGCAGCGTGGGCAGAGGGAACAGCCGGGACACAGGCATGGAGGTCTCTGGCGTGGCCCACCTGGGACACTCCGAGGGGTTGCAGGTGGCTGGAGTGTGTGGGAGAGGAAGCTTCAGGGTATTCCCACTTACAACAAGTGAGGCTCCTGTGTTATCCAGTCCCTTCTGTGTCCTGGGCAGTTGTCCTCAGAAGTACCCTTCAAGGTAGTTTGTATTCCCATTTTGCAGATGGAGAGCCTGAGGCTCAGGGGAAATGTGAAATTCCCTGATAGGTTGTTCAGCTACGGTAGGCAGGGCAGGTTTGCTGGTTCTGGCCAGATGATGAAAAGCCTCACCAGCCCCACAAGGTGATGGAACTTTATCCTGGAGGCAGCGGGGCGAGTGGCTTAGCAGGCTGTACTTTAGGAATGTTACTCTGGACCCCACACTGTGGGTGGAGATGGTTGGGAGGCTGTAAAATTATGCCCACAGCAGGGTGAAGGGGGCTCAGAGCAGACCCGTGGTAGTAGGTTGGAGAGAAATACTTCAGTTGGGTAAGTCAGAACTTCTGAGCAGATTAGGGGTGAAAGCGTTGCAGAGAAGGGGACCTTGGGGCACCCAGATTTCTGGCTCAGGCATGACGCCAAGAGCCAGGACCGAGAACTAGGATTGCCTCTGGTTGTAACAGATCCAGAAAGTGCCTCGAACAAGGGGGATGTTTATGTCTCATTCACATGAAGTGAGGGGTGGCCAGGCCAGGTAAGACACCCGTGTGTCATGAAGTCCTCTGGAACCTGGGCTCCTTCCAGCTCAGCACGCCGCCCACCCTGGGGTTGGCCCTCATCCTTAGGGAGCAAGATGACACCACTCTCATTCTACACAGTCACCTGGCGTGTCGGCTTTCATCACCGTGACAGAACTGAGTCATGTGCAGGGGAAGCTAGGAAATAAGGTCTTTCTTCTGGACCTATTTAAAGTTCTGCTGCTGTGGAAGCAAAGAGCAGATGTTGGGGGCGGGTGGCAGTTTCTGCCACTGGCTTTAGCGGGAAGGGTAACATGGTATGGAAATGACTCTCACGTGACAGAAAGTGAACATGACTGAAAGGCTATGGGGAGATTAGGGAAGGAAGAGAATTTCTAACTGATCCAGGAAGGCTGCATGGAAGAGGTAGGCTTTGGATATGGATGGATTTGAACAGGCAGAGATGGGGAAGGAAAGGGCATCCCCAGTGCAGGGAGCAGGAGGGCTGAGGAGTCCAGTGAACCTGGACACACGTGGCTAAACGTGACTGACAGGATGCTTGGGGCAGGTGGCGGGGCCTGCACTGCTAGGCCGAGGAAGCAGACCCTACTCCAAAGGCAGCAGGTGGTTTGTGCAAGTCTTAATGGGTGCAGGGCTCTTAGAGGCCAGAGAGGAGGCAGGAAATGGAGTCCATCTACCCTCGAGATACCTCCAGCCCCCGCCAAGCAAGTCTTGGCATTTGCTGGGCTTTTAAAATACCTTGTTACTCCATGGTGGGCATGGAAGCGGCTGAATGGTGGGCCTGGGCTAAGTGGAGCCCCACTTGCCTGTCCTGCCTGGGGTGGCTTGCAGAGAGAGCCCCAGGCTGGGAGTGATTCTCTGCCCTGGGGCACCTCCTCAGACATTGCATGGGGTGCAGCGAATTTCAGGTCTGGAACCTCAAGGACCCCAACGAGGAAACTTGTCCTTCCCGAAGCTCCTTTTCCATTAGCCACCTCTGCCTGCCAGTGTCAGCTGGTACTTCTGCCACCCTGCTAGCCTAGAAATGTGGCATGGTATTTCAGGATTGTTGTTAATTTTGTCAGGTGTGATAATAGCATGTAGTTGGGTGACAGAGGCTTTATCATTTGGAATTTCATACTGAAGTCTTTGTAGATGAAATACTGATACACCTGAGAATTGCCTTAAAATACTCCAGAAAATACCCCACAACTCGGTATGGGAGATGCTTGATGAAATAAGATCGGCAGACTGTTAATAGTTAAAGCTGAGTGATGAGTATATGAGGATTCACTATATGTTTTTGGCATTTGTTTACATTTGAAATTTTCCATGAAAAAGTTTTTAAGAAGTTAATGTTTTTTGCTATAGATTAGACATCACTGAAAAAGTTAGAATGTGAAATAGATGCTTTCTGAAAAAAAATTTTTTTTTAACTTGACTTCTAAGGCAAGAAAACTTTCTTAATATGAATGTTAAGAATTTAACTTTGTTTTTCAGATACAGTGCAGTGAGCTGGAAAAGGAAATTCAATCTGCAACAGAAGAAACAGAACTCTTCTATAACAGAGGGGTGTAGGGGTGAGTTTTAGGTGAATCTGTTTGGTTCCTGCAGTGAAAACCTTCCTCCTAAGGTTTCAGTTTCAGGAACTCTGCCAGAGGTGAACTGGGAATCCCAGAGGTGTCCGCGGTGACAGGAAAGCTTATGATTACACCTGCCGAGACGATTTTGAGGCTGGTCGTGCCCAGTGTTAAACAAGCCTGGATAGAAGAAGAAAAATGGGGGTCTGTCCTGTCTGACCCACCCCGTGGGGCTGCTGAGGGGATGTGTGATGTAAGATCAAGTGTTCTGTTTGTTCGTCATCCTGTGAAAGGATACTGCGAAATTGCTAATAAACTTGTCTGAAGTTGAGTAGTTGAAAACGAAGGACAAATGTCCACCACGCCCACGTGGCACAGGGACTAAGCTGATGCCCCACCTCAGGGTGCACATGTAGTGAGCTGGTGAAGGCCTTCAGCCCCCAAAACAATTCCGTTTCCTGCCTCAGCTTCTTCCTGTCCTGGAAACAGCTGAAGATCTTTGCCAGCTCCTTCTTCCTCTTCAATGGCCAGTGACCCTGTCTTCTCTGCACGGTGAAAACCAAGGCTGTCACCCTCCTGGCAGCAAACCTGCCAACCTCCTTTCTCCGAGGTCGGCTTGCCCGACCCTCCCTGTTTCTTTTGGACCTTCTCTGCAGCTGCCACTGTCCCTCTGGCTCCAGCCTCAATTCTCTGCTCCTTCCCAGTACCCTTTAAACTGCTTGAGTCACCTGCCTCATGAAAAAAGCAAACCCCCCGCCTTTGTAGCCAAACATTTTCAGAGGTTTCTATCCTGTTTCCATCCCACCTTCCACTAAGACTGCTGCCATCCATGCCCGCCCCTCCCCACCGCGAATCCTCTTCATACGGCCATGCTGCCGGCTGCGCAGGCCTGTCATGGGCCTTGCTCTCCCTGGAGCAGCAGGCCCACGTCCAGCTGCCCCTTGCATTCTGCCATTTGGATGTCCACTTGAGACCACCTTTCCCTCCCACTCTCAGGAGGTGGTACCACCACTTCCCCAGTTCCATCACTCAGGACCACTAGCATCACCCTTACCCTGCCCTCCCCCATCCCATTCAACAGACTTAGCCCAACGGTGTTAATTTAAGTCTCTAGACCTCACCCCTCTGCATCCACTGCTCCCACCCCAGCTCGGTCCAGCAGCATCCCCCACTGGTATCACTCATCTTACCTGCTGTCTGGCTGCCTCCAGTCTACCTCCAGCCTGCTCTTCTGAAGCACACCTGCTCAAAAGCCTTCAGTGGCCTCCCAATGCATCAGGATCAAGTCCAGATTTCTTGCCGTGGCAGGCTGGAGCCTTTACCTTATTCATCACTTGCCACTCCCTCTCCTCACTCTGGACCAACATCCAGTTCCTCAGATGTGCTGTGGTCTCTCTTCCTTGGGCCTTCCCACAAGCCGTCCCCTCTGCTCTGGGCTAACGCCTGCCTATGCTTCAGGTCTGACTTGGATGTCAATCACTCTTCTCCAGGAAGCCTTCCAGGAGTCACCATACAGAATTAGGCGCCCTCTCCTGCAGCACTCATACCGTGCCTGGCACTTGCCACACTGCAGTGCGTTGGCCTGTTTGCTGACCTTATGCGCCCCCAAGACTGTGCACCTTGAGAGCAGGAAGCAGCATCCTGTGCATCAAGGAAGCCCCAGAAGACACTGTGCACGGCATAGAGTAGGTACCCAAACATTTGCGCACTGGAGGACGGTCTCCATCACATCCTGCCCCAGGTCATCTGAGAAATAACCTGTGTCGTTCAGTTTTCCCTAGGTCACAATGACAGTTATCTCCAAATTTGGTAGAAGATGTTTCACAGCAGCCTAAAAGGATAAAAATCTGTGAGAATGAGCTACCAGTCGGCTCCATGTAGCCACAGGCTTATACTAAACAAAAAGAACAAAATGTGCAAAGGCTCCAGGTGGAGGTTTAGCCACTAACAGATGACAGAGGAGTAATCTAAGAGCATCTTTTTGAAGAAAACGCTTCACCATTAAAGTCAGCTCCAGAAGTGGGGATGGAAGAGACTGGGCGGGGGAGGAGGGCCGAGCCAATGCAAGGAGCTGGACTGCTTAACCTTCAAATAGGTCTTGGGGTAACTCCCCAGTGGTTCTGCAGTTGACAAAAAGGGTTTTTTTCTTTTTTCATTTGGAGTGGGGAGAATTAGAGAAAGAGGGCACAATTCTTCATCTGCCTAAAACTCTGTTGAATATCAAAATATTTCCATTTTATTTTTGTATCATAAATTTCTAATTTTAACAACTTTGATCATTAGCTAATAAAGTAATACAAAAAAATGAGGGAGAAAAAGATGTTAGTATTTTCATAAAGTGCAGATTTAATTTTCAATTGTTTGTCTCAGTAAACATCATCTCATTTCAAATCCTCCCCTGCCCCCACCCAAGGGGAGTATGTTAAAAATTTTTTCCTTAACAAATGTCTGACACCAAGAATAAATGAAAGATCCAAGAAAGGCAAGTATTTTTACAGACATTTTTTCTGGGTAAGATTTCTAAGGACAGCAGTACTGAGTAAAAAAGAGTGAAAAATCCCCTTTCATAATTAATATGAATGTATATAATAACAAAAACAATTTAGACCCCCATGCTTATTTTGCAATTTTTAGGTCTCTAATTATGAAAAAGGTACCTAACTGAACAAAAACAATTGCCTTTATATGTGGCCAAATTATTTTTACTAAAGTTGTTTGAAAACATTCTCTGGTTTTGGCCCTCACAAGAAGTGAATTCTCACATTCCCTCACCAATTATATAAAGTTGCTGCTTCAATGCAGACATTTACGTTCAAAATGGGCTTCTTATTTTATTCTATCACATAAGGGCTGGCATCTTTTTCAAGAGAATATTGCTAGCAACAGGGTTAGTTAAAGAGAACTAATGGCCGAAGATTGCCAACTGCTTACCTCTGCGACAGTATAAATATGGATTATTAAAGTTGTCTACCCAGGTATAAAATCTATGCAAAACCCTTATAATATAGGCAACATGTTCAAAGGCTAAGAAAAGAATTTTCTTTTATAGGAAAGTGCAACTGCAGGGTCTTCTGAATGATCTTCTAGACGGTTCTGCAGAAAACTTAGTAGTTTGGCTCAGAAAGTAGAGTTCCTCACAAGGAATTAAAGTTCTTCCTAGAAGAATACAAAGCAAAATTTCAGGCAGCTTTCTGAAAATAAACCATTCATTGGTGGCTACACAGTGAGACAAACTGGAACTTAGAGTAACGAAGGCCTTCGGAGTTGCTGTCATTTGCATGAGAACTCGACAGAGCTATTTCGCGCTTACTCCAGGACATCGGGCAGTTGTATAATGTTACATATGGTGGTTACAGCACTTTGTAAACATTGAGAGGAGGCATGAAATTAATCAGATAGGAGGAATTCAGAAGTGTTTTCGTATGTGTTTCAGTGCTTTTTCAGGTCAAACTGCAATGCTTTCAAATAAATCATTAAAAATAGAACGTTTTCTTTGCTATTTCCAGTATTTTACATAGGCGATGGATAGTCACGGTGCCAGGGCTTTAGATCTGTCATCAGTGACACATTCTGCCCCGTGGTCAGATTTTCAGCATTTGTTCCGCTGCTGCTAGATGGTAGAGGAAGTTTTCTGTTGCTGGCGGAAGTCGTCTCTGCTTTAGTGCCTCATAATTGAGCACTCGCTTTTCTCCATCACCCGAAACTTCTGAAAACGGAGCCAGGTTGGTGAAGATTTCTTTTGTTTTTAGGGAAATATCCTTTAAAAGAACAGGAAAATATATAATATGTTAGTATCAAAAAATTTGAATAGTTCTCCAGAATCCTTCCTGCTGTTTTTTTAGGTTTATCAGACTAACTTTATAAATAATTTTTTTTAAATTTAAAATAACAAGATAAATGTCATGAGTAATTTTGGGCGGTGGGGGCGGATGGGCATAAAGTGTACAATTCAGCGGCATTTTAAGTACATTTACAGTGTGGTTCAACCATCACCACTATCCATTTCCAGAACTCTTTCCATCATCCCAAACTGAAACTCTGTACCCATTAGACAGTAACTCCCCACTCCAGTCTCCTCCAGGCCCTGGCAGTCACCATTGTACCTTCTGCCTCGATGAATTTGCTGATTCTAGGTGCTTCATGTAAGTGGAATCACACTATTTATCCTTCAAGGTTCTTGTCAAGATTCATACATGTTATGGCACACGTCAGAACTTCACTCTTTTTAAGGCTGAGTAACATTCCACCGTATGTATGGACTACATTTTTTTCTCCATCCATTTGGACATCTGGGTTGTTTTCACCTTCTGGCTACTGTGAATAATGCTGCTCTGGACAGCAGTGCACAAATGCCTAGCTGAGTTCCTGCTTCCAGCTCTTTCTGATAGACATACACACACATACACACACACACACATACATATATACATACATACACCAAGAAGTAGAATTACCAGATCTACGTTAATTCTACGTTTAACTTTTTGAGGAACCTGCTGTTGTTTTCAGAACAAATCTCTTCCCTGAGTCCTCTCCTGCCTGGGATGAGTGACCCAGCACCTGCTACACGGGCTTTATTCCTCTTCACTGACTGACATTCCCTTTGGGTGGCTGAGGACTCAGTGCATTTTTCACTGTGAATGCCTGGCTTCAGCACCAGCCCCTGTATCCATCTGCCTGTGGAGTCCGGTAAGGGAGTGGCCGCGGCTGCTCATCTTCACCAGGGCTGTCCTGCAGACCCTCTGCTCATCTGAGCAGCTGCCCACCGGCCTCTCCAGTCGCTTCACTCTGTTCACGTGAACAGCAGATGACGAGCTGCTGCCCAGCGATGCCTTTTCAGGACTCGGTCAGTGGGCAGGGTCAGGCGTTACCTGTATAACTTGGCTGTCTGATTTCTCTGGATCTTCTGCTGACTGGACAATTAACTGACCAATTTCTTTATGCAGTTTTCCCATTGTCATGGCCTCTGGCAAGAAGAAGAATATGTTGTGTGAATATTTAGAAGTTTATGTAATAAAAAGTAATCATGCCATCCTATCTGAAAACTGGAACGATCATATAGACGGAATTTTCAAAAAGCAACTGACACCCCCCTCCCCCCCATTTCCATCTTATTACTACACACAAATATGGTGACACAATAGGAGGTAAGGCACGGTCATGATTTATCTACTTCATGTTCCATATAAAACATGCCAATATCAAACCAAAATTCTGATAAAAATTTTTATTTTTTTCTAGATAAAACCTAACGAAAACTTCTGACTACAAATAAGTTGTGATTTTAAGCTAAGAGCTCAACTTTTCTGTCCAAGTCTTGATTTTTTTTTTTATGGAGGTCCTGGGGATTGAACCCAGGGCCCCATGCATGCTAAGCATGTGCTCTACCACTGAGCTATTCCACCCCTCTCCCGTCTGAGTCTTTACGGTTGAGAATTCAGGTTGATCTTTCTGGCAGGGATGTTGTGAAAGCAGCACTTCCTGTCATTTCTGCAGAAGCAGCTCAACAGTCACTGTGTAAAGGCCCTCAGAAACGAGCCAAGGCAACAACCTAAATTACATTAATTATACCCGCTGCTATTTTCTGCAGCAAGGAGGTTAACAGAAATTTGTTTGACACTGAGGGACAGACTCCACTGGCAGGAGCCCTTTTGATAGACCTGGAGCAGCAGAGGGCTGCAGGGAGTGGCCCCTCTTTCTGGTCCTAACCCTCCAGCAGTCTCAGTGGCCTGGCCATAGCTAGTTCTCTATCACTGGCTTTACAAAAGGCAGTATCCTAAAGACCTGATTCTATATTTTGAAATTTTTCACCATGAGTATGTATTAGGTTTGTAATTTCAAAGCAAATGAAAAGGAAACTTGTTCTGGTTCTGTTAATTTGAGGTTGCTAGATAAAACCTCACATGATCAGAATCTAGCTAAAAAAATCCTTAATTGGCCAGCATTCAGCTGCTCACACTTTTAGGAGAAAGATGAATGAGGACACAAAAGCTGTTGTCAGTAATTCCCATCTAAAACCAATACCTCAGAGTGCCCTGGGCTCAAAACACATTTAACCCCATCTTTTCTACTTTATGCAGCTATAATTTAGGACAATGTACAGTTCCCAGAGACAACCCTAGGACACTAGAACACTCTCGATCATTAGACCCAAGAATACTCTCATTCCCCGATGCTTGCTGAGATAGCCTTCAAAAAGATTTTCCACACGGGAGTCATGTTCAGTGACAAATGTCTACACACTCTGATACTCCTTCCTTCATGAGGTGGAGTCTAATTCTTCTTTCTTAATGACTTGCTTTAACGAATAGACGATGGAGGAGGTGGTGGTGTATGACTTCTGAGACTAGGTCACAGAAGGCACTGTGGTCCCCCACCCTTGACTTACTTACCCCCTGCTGGGGAGGCCAGCAGTCATGTGGTGAGAACACTCAAGCTGCCCTAAGGACAGGCTCATGTGGTGAGGCCTTTGTCAACAGCCATGTGAGTTAGCCTGGAAGCAGGTCCTCTAGCCCCAGTCAAGCCTTTACTTGACCACAGCCTTGGCAATATCTTGATTGAAACCTCTTAAGAATCCCTGAGCCAGACCTCCTAGCTAATTCTTCCTGAACTCCTGCCCACTAAAACTGAGTTAAGTATTTGTTGTTTTAAATCCCTAAGTTTTAGAAGTAATTTGTTATGCAGCAATGGCTAACGAATAGACCTTGTTTAAACAGAAAAGTGGAGAAGCAAGACGAATAGACCATTCATCATATTAATGCGTAATGTGGCATAAGCACCCAGAGGTATCGCTAACTGGGCTAGGTCTATAAGAATGAATGCTGTGTTCAAGATGCAGAAAAATCCCTCCAGCTTCAGCACAGAAGGTGAAGCGGGCCCTCCAATACTGATTTTAGAGAATAACTGAAAATATACAACTGCTTGGCTCACATCTTGTGTCAACAACAGAAAAGAACAGAACAGAACAAAGAACTAACCTTTTGCAGGTGGAGCAATGGTAATCTCACTATCTGCCAGGTTCACAAACACATCATACAGGTCTGATCTGTTGCTCACCTCCAAGTCTACGAATCCAGCAACGTAACCTGCATCACAAAGAGGACCAACGTTACTGGAGTAGGAAGAAATTATGCTGTGAACATACCAAAGAGAACCGAATCTAAAAACTCATCAGCTGGTTTTCTTCTCTGCTTTATTTATCCAGGGCGTTTTAGCTGCACCCTGTGACATTTATTAAGATGACATTATTGTCAATTGCCTGAAGAAACTCACACAACTCATGATGTTCCAAAACTAGATTTCAGTGTCAAAGAAGAAGGCTGAAGCAAAGCATCTGCTTTTCAGTCATCGCTATTTGAGTCGAGCATGGCAGATGAGGCGGCAGGTAGCAAGGATTCTCTGGACTACTGTCCCCCCTAAGTCTTTATCGCCAAGAAGTCATAGCTGAACACTCAGTTTTCTCAGGGATCGAATCACCCCTGAGATGGAAACAGTGTCACCTTCACCAATGTCAGATCTGATACAACAAATGCTAAAGGAATCAGGGCCACTCAAGAATTAGCAGACCTTTGCAGTTGGCGTTAAGACTGGTTCCCAGACTTTTTGGATTTCACAGTGCAGTACAATTAAAAAAAAATTTTTTTTGAGGACCAATTTTGCTTTACCAAGTGAGGACACTTATAAAAACAACAGCAGCAACAAAACCAAAAACTCACAACAGAACACCCAGACACAGACTCCCTCTTGTATGAGAAAATGTGACAGGTGACAGAGACGATGCTGCAGATTCCTAAGAGAGGACACTATTCAATACGTATTCCTGAGCTGAGCTGCTATCCAAATGGAAAAAAAAAATCAGATCTCAGACTCACACCCTACAAAAATAGTCATTCTAGGCAGATTCCCACAAAAATAATAATTCCAAATCCAAAAGACTTCAGTGGGGAAAAAAAAAACCTTTAAAAAAATTTATTTACTGATTTAGTTGGGGGAGGTAATTAGATTTATTTATTAGTTTTTTTTAATGGAGGTACTGGGGATTGAACTCAGGACCTCATGCATGCTAAGCATGCTCTCTATCACTTGAGCTATACCCTCCCCCACATAGAAAAAACTTTTTCAATGTTTATAAGAAAATATAGAAGAAAAACAACCCAATGGAAAAGTGAGTAAAAGTTATTTTGCAGAAGAGAAGACAAAAATGGCAAAAACAGAAATATGCTTAACCTTGTTAGGAATACAGAAAATGCAAATTAAAACCACAACAAAATAATCACTGTAAACCCACCAAGTTGGCAAACATTTAAAGTTTGACCATAACCAAGTGCTGTTGAGGACAAGAATAGGACCTCTCCTACACTGCTGGTGGAAGGGTGGATCGGTACAACCTCTGAGGAAAACACGTGGCATTATCCAGCAGCCTGAGGATTCGCATACCTTCTCACCCAGAAGTTCTACTCTGCAATGTGTAACCCAGAGAAGGCCTTGCACACGTGCACCAGGAAACCCACAGTAAGAATGCTCACAGCAGCACTGTTTTAAAAGTGAGTGACGAGGCGGGGGGGTATAGCAGCTCAGTGGTAGAGCGCATGCTGAGCATGCACGAGGTCTTGAGTTCAATCCCCAGTACCTCCATTAAAAAAATAAAAAATAAATAAATAAAAATAAATAAATCTAATCCTCCTGCCCTCCCCAACAAAAGTAGAAATAAAACTGAATGACGAGAAATGTCTAAATGAATAAACTATGGTATATTACTTAATGGAATCCCATACAGCAGTGAAAATGAGTGGGCTTACAGACACGTGAACATGAATGAATTCTGCAAAACTGTTAAACATTAAGGAAAAAACCAAACAGGCCTCAGAAGAATTCACCCATCATGCCACATGAGTCCACATACATGAAGCTGGTTTAGGAAAAGTGAACGATGCGTTGTTTAGGGATGTGTGTTCACGGGGACGTGGCCAGAGGAAGGCGGTGAGGAAGAAGGTGGAAGGAGACTGAAGGCACAGGTGCTTCAGACGACTGACAGCAGCCTACTCCCAACTCTGGTGAGTCCCGGGTGTTCCTTGTGTCTTTTATAACTTGCATAAATATTACATATTATTTATAAAATACATTTCATAATTGAAAAAACAACAATAAAAGCTCCTACCATCTGACATCACCATTATCATCATCGTCATTTTATGAAAAGACCTTTAAGATCCTAAAAATATAAAGGTCATATACTTAAATTTGAAGAAATAAAAACAAAACACCGTGTCAACTGCAAAGTTAGAATTCCTGTAGACCTAAGTAATACTGTATTATTAAGCTATTCCCAGAATCTTATTAATAATTATTATATTGTATTACATAATAACACCATTTTAAAATAACTTCATTTTTTCCTTTGAGAAAAAATATGGAAAGGCTCAAAATAAACTGTAAATCAGATCACCAACAGGGAAACTCTTAAGATGAGAGCTTTACAAGTTAAAAATAAGTTGATTTTGCTAATGGTTGTATAACAATGTGGACATACACTTTAAAATGATTAAGATGGTAAATTTTATGTGATGTGTATTTTACTACAACATTTTTTAAATTAAAAAAAAATTTTAAGGGGAAAAAATTAGATGCATTTACCAAAAAAATAAGATTTCTTTTTTAAATCCCAAAAAACAAACAGCAACCCTAGTTAAATCCTCTCCTCTCCTCACCTGGGAGCCTGCTGCCTACCTGGGCACATCTGGAGGGCCTCCAGCTCATCAGCATCAAGGTGCACGTAGGAGTGAAGTATGGTCCAGTCCTGTCGATGCCACACCAGGGCAGGCAGAGTCCTGGGGAGCAAGGCGAGAATGCAGATGGCTGCTGGCCCGCACCTGAGCCTCAGCCCGCCCTCTTCCCTCTCACTCTTGGGGAGGAAACTGGCTACCAGAGGCAGAGCGGACAGTAAGCCCTAATCGTGCCAACACCTCCAGGCTTCAAAGTACAGTAATGCAATGTTTTAACACTGCTTTTGGGGTCCGATTGGTTACAAAGAGTTCAAGGTAAAGTTTTGAAAAATCTCCATGGTGATGGAGCGAGGCTTCCAAAGTTTTCCTTCAAATGCCCCACTCTGCAGACTGCCACAGAGGGGGTCTGAAGCCAAAATCCAAAGTGGATTTTAAGCAAGCAAGAAATTTTCTGAAGTCTCTCATTTCAGATTTAAAATTCCAGCTAAATTTACAAACTACTTTGTGTGCCGAATTTATCTGTGGTTCTGTGAACTCCCTGGTGACCTGCTACATATTTCAGAAGCTGTGGACACCCTAGTTTCAAAAGCATAAATGTAGAGGGAAAGGGTAATTGGGTGGGAAAACACAGGGTTTTGGAGTTAGAAGAGGGTAAATATTCTGGCCCTCTCACCGAGGATGGGAGGCAATCAGTCATAACAACGGTGACTTCGAGAGTGCACACTCTGAAGCCACATGGCGAGCACTTTACCCAAATTATTTCCCATCCGAAAAACAAGCTTATGAGGTAGGTATTATCATCTTCACTTTACAGATAAAGAAACTGAGGCATAGAAACATTACGTATCCTTTCTGTGGTCACAGGGCTGATACGTGGCCCTCCCAGGACTTTAACCCAGGTCTTTCGGACTCGCAAGCCTGCCTTCTTCCATTATCTAACCACTTAACCTCTCCGCGCCTTGGTCTTCTCATCCACAAACAGGCCATGCCACTCCCGTCATCATGAGTAAATTTAGTGACTTAAGGTGCCTTATACAATGCCTAGCATACAGTAAACAGCATAAATGCTAGTGCGCCTGCTTTTAAAAAAGAATCTAAGAACAACTTAGATTTGGCAAAGAAAACAAAACAATCTACATTTATTATATAAATAAGAGAATTGGTGGTAAAACTGAATGGAAGAAACAACTTATCTAAAACAGAGGTCAGGCCCTGTGGCCGGCTGCCTGATTTGCACACAAGGTCTTACTGGAACCCAGCCGAGCTCATTCATTTACGTATGTACTGTCTGTGGCTGCTCTTATGCACCAGTGGCAGTTGAGTAGTTGGGACAGAGACTGTATGGCCTACAAGCCTAAAATAGTTACTCTCTGGCAAGAAGTCTGCAACTCCCTGCTCCAAAATTTTCAGGTTTCAAAATTTCAAGAAGAATCTGCTGAAATTCAGTGACCTTGAACTACTAAATCTAAACCAAAACGATATTTTACCCCCAGCCTAACACATGCTATTTATACCAATGTGCAAAGGAACAGAGTACACAGTAACACGGAGGGCCCCGAACTGGCTGCCAACAAAGTCTGCACTTGTTAATGACAGGAGACCATACCTGGTAAACTCCTGGACAGCTTCTATTTTGGGGTGATAGACAACAATTCTTTTCTTTAGCATCAGTGCTGTGTGTAAGATAACGGTTTCCATTCCAAACTGAGATACGATGTCTTAAAACAAAAGAAATGATAATGTTACTGCATTAGATATTATGTTAAAAAATTAAGTTTTTATCGGAAATAATTCTTGTCAATACAGACAATAAATGTAGGTAAATGTTGTAAATACAGAAGCACCTTATTTGGTGGGTGGGCAAATCAATCCATATGTCTGCTCCCAGGATGGGTGTTACAGTAGCTACCCCTGCACCCTCCAAGGGACTGTATGCTGGATGCACAGAAGAAGCCTGACTCACAAGAAAGTCGAATTATGTGAAGGGAACCAGCAACTTTGGTGCCATGAAAGCTCAAGTTTAAAAAAAAGTTCACAGACTGCTCCCAACCCACACATAAATCACTAAATAAGTCCTTGTGAGACAGCTGGAAAAACACCTAACACCTCATCAGGGATGCTTAGAAACCATATAAAACAGCAGGATCAAGAGCAAAGACAGGCAGGCGCTGTGGGAGGATGAGAATGGAGGCCAGCATCACCTGGAGTTCCCGCCTCCTCCCTTTTAAGGACCCCGAGGTCTTGGCTTAGCCCTAGGCTGGACTTTCCAGGGAGGAGACAGAAGCAGGGAATTAGACTGGGAACTCTGGGGCAGGGGCTTGAGCTCCCTGGATGGAGGAAGTCACTGCTAAGATCTAAGGAAAGAAAACGATGGAAGTCAGGGGAGATCTCAAGCCGAGAACTTCAGTTTACTGGTGAAAGAACATTTCTACATTGACAGTTGGAATCATACAGAAAGGAACACCACAAATGTCTCCTCTCCTGACAGACTTCTAACCACATAAGGAAATGGAGAAGTTGAACTACACTCCCAAGTAAGAAATAAATATTGTATAGATGAAGTATGTGAAAAGATGAAATCACAGTTTAAAGGGAGATTGTCCTTGGCTTAGGGATTTTGTTTTTGTTGGGATGGACTAATCTGGGATGGGTTTGTTTCTCTTCTTTTCTTTTTTACCTTTGATGGAGCCTGCAAGGTATGCCTTTCGGGCATCAAAGTCCTTGCTGAGAAAAGAGCCATTTTCTTCACTGTGGCATATGCCCTTCGTGAGAACCGCGATGTAACTCTCCATCATCTTAACAGGGCTCCCGTGTTTCAGGTACATTCTGTGAGAAAGGACAAAAAGCAGTCATACCTGATTTAGCATGAACCACCTGGAGAAGTACGCTGAGGACAGGCATGGGTACTTTCTAAAGAATCCAAGCCGACTTGCTGACACACTTCTGAATGCCTGAATCTTTTCATGACCACGGTTACGTCTATAATTTGAAAACATACTGGTAAAAAAACTAAAACCACCCCTTGAGAAACGTTCAATAATTCTTTGAAGTAGGATCTCTTGTTATATCTGGGGAGGCCTGCTATGGTCCACGCAGGCAGGAGAATGAACTGTGGACTTTCTGAGGCCCTGCTGTTCTCGAGAATATTGTATCCTTATCTCTTTTTTTGTCTTACTTTCATAACTGGTGGTGTTAGTCATGACTGCTGTTTTACTGCTGGGATTTCCTTTGACAAGAAAGGAGTCTTACGCATTGTTCACAGAGAAAGCAGTAATTAGATGTAGAACTTATATTTATTATCAGAGTTCTCAGAGGTAGCTATATTTAAATAATTAAGAAATCAGACTCCTCTAAGTTTCTGGTGATAAATGCACACTAGATACATTTATCAAGTTAAAGCTTCCAGAAAATGCAGACAGGAAACTGGCTACATTTATACCTAACATGTGACATCAGCCCCTTCCCCTGAAAACTTTTCCTGTGAGAAACTAAATCTGAATTCTGCTGGAGAAGTAGGACTGGATCTACTTGGGCATTTCAGTAGGGACAGAAAATTGGGATGAAAATAAAATCATTGTTTAAGACAGATCACTTGAGAACTGTATGTATTGCACATTAAGTGAAAAAACAAAAGCAAGTGTTTTAACTGCCTAATAAATTTTGTCAGTCATCAGTGTTTTTTTTAATTATTATTTCAATGCACAAATTGGGGGGAAAAGGTAGAGAACAATGAATATGGTAAACTATCATTATATATATATGTATGTGTATCTATATATAATAATAGTCAGCCCCATGAACTTGTACACGCTTATCTATGGAGAAAACATCTCCAATATGAAATAAAGAAAACAGGCCCAAGAGCTGCCTTAGGGTGGGGGGTCGGGAGGCAGAACTGGAGACTGGGAATAGGGGAAGGAGGGGATTTAGTTTTCACTGTATACCCTTTGTATTTTTTTTTTTAACTATGTGCCTATATTACCACAACCAAACCCAAACAAACAAAAACACCATTAAAATTATTAAATTTTTAAAATAAAATGAAATTTAATTTTAAAAAATTTTAGTTTAATATTATAAGAAGGGGTCACGGCACTGGACCCGGGTCCCACAGGGGATATGAACCCCTCCTTGTGGGCTCCCGTGGCCACAGTAGGCAGCATGCTGGAGAAGGCAGCTCTCCCCAGAGATGGAAGGGAGCACCTCACGGCCTTCAAGAAGTGTTTGTTTACATGTGTGTGAACAGGCATATGCGTTCATGGGGAGAGTGAGTATGTGCACACAAGCACATGGGCGTGGACAGGTGCCTGGGCAAGCACTGAGCGTGGTGGGGGCTGGGGGCAGAGGAAGCGGTTGGCGATGGCTTTCAGTCCTCATTTCTCTTGCACTGTGACAGGGGAGTGTGACAGTGCTGTGGCATGGAACAAGCTGAGAAACCCTAGGGCTTCCTCTTGAGCAGGAAGTGGGGTCTAAAGCAACCTTGCCTTCTGGGCCCCAGAATATTTCCCAGTGAATTCAGTTGCGTAACCTAACTCTGACTCAATTAAATGAAACAGGAGCCTAATGTTTGTTCAAAAACACCTTTGCAGTAGTTTTGGTTCATGGCTTCTGGATAGCGCCTCTTCTAACGATAATAATCTCCCCTTTGTGTCAGTGCCATATTTGCAGACAACTGTTTATATTTCAGGTGAGCCATATATCTGCAATTTATCGCATGAGAGCAAGAAGTCTTTCTTATCAGAGCTGACTGCTAAAACAGTAAAAGTTCTTTTTGTCGAAATACAACCTAACTGAAACTCTTAGGTCATGAGATGATATTCTTCGTGTGTGTGTGTGTGTGTGTGTGTGTGTGTGTACATAAAAATGGCAAAAAGGCAATCATTTATTGGGATTATAGTGAGAAAAAACAAAAATAATTCCCTTTACCCTCCCCTCAAAAAAAACACTTACTGGGCATGAACTTGAGGACTGAGTGTTATACGTAACACCCAGAATTATAATTCTACCCAATGATATTAGGAAAAACCCAAAACCCTAAAAAGCCCTGATTAAACAAAAAGCTAGTATCTCTAACATATAAGACAGGTTTCATTAATTTCACTAGATATACTTATCAAGGCAAGAAAGTAAACTGGTAGAATTTAGATAAATTTTTTCAACAGCTGGGATGAAATGGGAGGAGTCCACTTGAATCGCAATTAACCAATTAATCAGAGTTTCTCCACTCCTCCGCATTCCAACTAAGAAATATTTTCCTGTGCTTTAGCATAATTCAAACTGCCCATTAACCTTCCCCCAAATGACTCCCACACACAGACCCTGACACACAGGACCCAGCTCACCAGTTGCATCCTAAGGAAAGCTCCAGATTGGAAGTGAGTAGAAATAACAAACCAAAAGTGGCAAATGACTCAGAATGCCCAGAAATTACAACAGCATTGCAAACTGCTTTTTCTTCTCCCCTCTACCATCTTCCCTACTAAGAGGAGCAGTATCATGGAAGCAGAAGACAAAGTTCCTCTTTATAAAACAGTGTCTGAAGGGCCGGTAATGATTAAGTGGGGGAAACAGAGGGCTAAAATACGCTTCCTCAGTGTAGAAGTCTGCTATGTAACTATTGAGTAAGATCTTCATGTTTGTATTAGTATTTAACACAGTTTTCATACAGACCTACACAATATCCTAGTGAAGGCGGCATATTTCTCTGGATTAAAATCTTTGGCGGTCAGAACAATAGAAAAATGAGTCACCTGTCCAAAACAAAAAAAAAGTACACTCTTTAAAGACACTTTAATAGAATTAATCTTTATCACTATATTCTAACAAATCTTTTGTACAAGATCTACCAGCATTAAAAGGAAAAGACCAAAATGTAACAAGTCCTCACTTGCTTCTTTATACTTTTATGGGTATAAACACACATATAAAAAATTATATTTATATATACATATATTTAATTTCCTACATAAGAATGTAATGCATTTAGAGTTAGAGTTTCTTTCCTCAAAAGCATAAAATATTTCAAATATCAAAGATGTGAGTTTTTGGTGGGGAGGATACAGCTCAGTGATAGAGGACATAGTATCCCGGGTTCAATCCCCAGTACCTCTGTTAAAAATAAACAAATAAACCTAATTACCTCCCCCCTCACCAAAAAATTTTTTTTAAATGTGAGTTTTTATTTAAAGCCCCCTACCTTCATCAAAGCAGAACCAGAAATGAGGGGATGAGGGTACAGCTCAGCAGTAGAGCGCATGCTTAGCATGCACAAGGTCCTGGGTTCAATCCCCAGTACCTCCATTAAAAAAAAATTAAAAATTAATGTAATGACCCCCCCCCAAAAAGAAAAAAAATTGTTCTAAAAAAAACCTATAAGATATAAATTACAGAATAAAGTAAATCCATAATTCAAAAAAAAAGATAACTCGCAATTCTCTATCAGACCTACGACTTAGTGACTACTTTTCACGAATGAAATAGGATGGAAAACACAAAAATACATTTCAGTAAAATTCATACAGTAAAAATCATAGTTCCCAAAATAGTCAATTCTCTGTAGGATGCTGTAGAAGCTAAAGGGCATTGTTATAAGAAGCTTCACTTATTTATATGCCTCTATTATTATACATATAAATTTCTGATAATCATACACTTATTATTCCCATTAATGAACGTCTTTCTGCAATTTACATTTGCTAATTATTAATCTGTTTTGTCTTAAACGTCTTAGAGTTACTAAATTGTTGCCTTCCTGTTGTTTTAAATGTAATTCCTTAAATTTAAGCCAGTATCTTGGGCATCCTTCATACTGTCTGTGGCTGGCTATAAAATTAGCCCTGAAAAGGTAAAAGGAGTCCCCACCTAGAAGATCACAGCCAGGAGCTCAGCCACTTCTTTCCAAGATTTTTCTTCTCTGGAAAAAGGGCTGGTTGTTTGGGATTAGGGAAGTCCACAATGACCACATACTTACTCGTTTTCAGCAAGTCATCTTGATAGTGTTCATACCAAATGACACACAAAGTCTACTGAACACATGAATTTCCTTAGTTACCCTTTCTATTCTTAACATATCCTTATCATCAACAAATGAAAAAGTTTTCTTAACTAGAATAATTATACCCTTAAAATTAGTTTTTAATTATGGAAAAATACTTCTTCCCATTTTTAATCAGAGTCAAGGCTTTGAAACTACTTCTACATTTCTACTCCAAGTATAACCTGGGAAAGGCTCCTCCACACCAACCACTGGTTAGTCATATAATATATACCAATAAATATTAATAGAATGAATGAATGAAATGTGAAAGAGAACATTCCCAATGAATATCATATATTTAATATCTTTACAAAGTATATTGTGAATGATGAAGTCTAAAGGGTTTATTGGAATAATCTTACATCACTTAAAAATATTTTTGGGTTTTTTGACCTTCATACAGTCATACCTTTTTCAAAACGGAAGAATCTGGAACTTCAACTGTTGTGATATAAAACCACGTTCTTCTGTACTGACCAAAGACAAAGGGGTGGAGAAGTTTATTTTCATCTGTAAGGCAGCACTTTCTCAGCAGCAGGTTCCTTAAAGTAGCTGTCGTGGAAGGATAACACCACACCCACAGAACTTCTCCATTTGTGTCCTTTTCTACGGTGGAAAGATGGTCACTGTGAGAATGTCAAACAGCAGCAAGGAAGTGAGTTGATTGGTTACTCAGAAGCACTTCGTGGAATCAGTTTTAACATCCCATTTTACAAAGCAACCCTGAGCATGTGAGACCCCAGATTCCCACCTACCTTTCCTGGTCAAGTTACCTAGCTCTCCTGATTTTCAGTTGTAGGCCACCTGGGTAAGAAGCTTTTCTTACAAGTCATGAATGAAAATGTAGCCTTAGAGGTTTGGTAGGGGTCTGCCCTAACTCCTCCCACACAAATTCTCATAAATTTATAGTCACTTTACATTTTGATCCAGTTGGAAGGATCTTTAATAAATACATAGGAAGGGTGTGTTGAAAACAAAACTGGAGATTAAGAAAATGGTGAAATCTCTTTCAAATCAAGGTATGTACTGATTATATGAATTCTAGATTTAAAGTTTTTAATAATAATCGTTAAATAGTCATATATGTACTTTCATTATCAAAGTCAGCAGCTCCATAACAAAATAGGAACAATTTGCTAATAATAACTCCAGGCAAAAATAGCCTAAACTTTAGAGAAATAGTTACTGAACATATAGCAGTAAAAATCCTGTTTTAATCTACAGACTTAAAAAAAAAAAAAAACCAAAAACCTTTTATTATGGGAAATAACATTAAAAAGTAGAGAATGATAAAATGTATTCCCTCATCTCCATTACTTAGCTTCAGCAATTACCAACACCTGGCCCTCATTGGTTCATAAAGGGGAGGAGCGCCCCTCCCCCCATTATTTTTAAGCAAATCCCTTTTAAATTCATGTCAACATGAAAAATAAAAAAACTGAATTGAAAATATGTCATCCTTTTCTTCGCTGTTACCAGATAAAGTCAGAGTTTAACTCAGCCTTAATTGAGAAGTACCTTCAAGAAGGACTAAGATGTCTGAGGTACATAGGCTTTCCTTTGAAACGGTTTCAAAATCACATTAGAAATACAGGAAGCCGTTCCCAGAAATATGCACTCCTTTGAGACACTGAAAAATAATCAGCAACATTTAACTACATTTCCGCCAGCTTTTCTAAATCCAAGCAATGTTCTTGTACCCTGGGGTTTGATATGTAAAAATCTCGGGAGAATACTTATTCAAAGGACAATGGCACGCTGGGAACCGACAGACGTTCATTCAAGCAACCCAGTACTCAAAGTCGCTGTCAGATGAATGGTTGCTTCAAATATTCACCCCGAACCACTGCACACGGCTCTGACACACATTCCGGCCTGCCCAAAGATCCCAACGCACTTCCATATCCATTTACTCCTCAAAACTAACTGGGATTCCACCCAATGTGATTATGTAGTCACCCGTGCACAACCTCTATCACATGATGCATTAGTTCCCCAGTGGTATGAGTTGGGGCTCCGAAGCTAGACTGCAAGGGTCTCAACCCTGGGTCCCTCACTTTGCAGCGTGCGTCCGTGCACAAATGACACCCTGGGCCTCCACCTGCTCCGTAAAATGGGCATCAAACATAACCCAGACCCCCTGGAGCCGAGGTGAGTTAAACGAGAGATAATCCATGCATAACACACGGCACCCCTGGCCGGCACAGTTGGCCACCGCGTCTCAAATCGCTCGATCACATGATTGGGGCCAGCCAAGCGCCAGGCTGGCAGTCTCGCGTGGCTCCCTCCTCGCTTCGAGGGACCCTTGCCCCGCCGCCTCACAGGAACGGCCTGCGAGATGCTCTGGGCCTGGCCCGGGGCCCGTTTGCGCAGCTCGCTCACCCTCCATGTCTGGGCTCGTCTGCAGCCCGGGGCTTCCCGGAGGAGCTCCCTCCCAGACCGAGGAAGCCTCCGAGGTCCCCCTGCCCCGCCGCCTGGCCCAGACAGGCCCCACACAAGGCTGCGGGCGCACGGGCCCACGGGGGCAGACCGGGGCCCTGCACCGAGAAGGCCGGGTCCCGTACCCCCTATCCCAGGCCTGTGGAGGGAGCCGCGCCTTCTCCTACGCTGGCGGCGCCCGGGGCCGCGGGGGCAGGGGCCACCCCGGGCCCAGGCGGAGGCAGAACTAAGTGTGGGCCTGCAGGGCAGGGCACCTGCGTCCTCACCGATCAGCCCGACTCCAAGCATCAGCTGAGTGTCTGCAGCCTCAGCCGCAGCCATCTTCCGCCGCCGCCACCGCAGCGCGCTGCTCCCGGGTCCGCGCTCCCAGCTCGCAGGCCCAGTCCCTCCTCCAGGCCCCGCCCCGCCAGCTGGCCCCACCTTCCTTCAGGCCCCGCCCCGCAGGCTCCCGCCCCGCCTTCCTCCACCGGGCCCCGCCTCCGCCCTAGAGACTCCACCCCTGCCCCCTCTCTCCCGGACTTCCTGCCTCTCCACTCATCTTCACCCCTTGGTTTCTCACCCTCTTGAGACCTCCCTTAATTTTTCATCTGCCTCCTCCTCAGCTCACTGTAGTCTTTGCTCTTCTCAGGCCTTCCTCATTCTCCCTCTGCCCTCCAATCTGGCTCAAAAGAGGCGACCCAAGGATGGAGGAAGTGTCTCCATTTACTCATTCTTTCATTCATCCAGCCATCCACAAAACAAAAAAAAAGGGGAGAATTTAAAATGGCTTTGGGAATATAGTGTTGACCAAGACAGAGCATTCCAGTAAGGGAGTTACCGAGTAAAATAACAGCCCAGAGTGATAAGCCTATTGCAATAAAACAGTGCCTACCGTTTGTCAGCGGTTGGAAGTGTGCTGATCTAAAGTGTCAAGGAAGGCTTCTTTCAGGAAGGGATATTTGAACCAAGATCTGAATGATGGGAAAAAGCCAGACCGTTTGGGTGGCTCCAAGATCCCTCCTTCTGGATTCTCTGTGGCTCCAAACCCAAATCACATAAAACTAATCAGGGAGAATCCCTGGTGCCTATAGGAATACAATCCCACCCCCACCTCGATTGATCTTTTTTTTTAAGTATTTAAAATGAAATATTTCATATATACATACCAATCTAAGAAAAACATACGGTTACCACCCTAACAAATAAATGTATTACAAATGCAGGTGAAGCACTTCCTTCTCTTCCCTAATCTCCTGACCTTCCCTATCCCACAGAGGTACCCACTATTCTAAACTTGATAATTATCATTTTCATATGTTTGTAAACTTTGGTATATGTGTGTGTATCACACAACAAAATATTGTACTCCTCATAAAACTTTATACCATTGCAACAGTAGTTAACACGTATTGAGTGGCAGGTACTTGTTTTCCTTGCATTACTTCCTTAAGTCCTCACAGTACTCCTGCCTGTAAGTCCTATTATGATCCTCAATTTACAGGGGAGAAAACTGAAAGGTGATGCAATTTACTCAAGATTACACAGCGTGCAAGTAGCAGTGCCAGGATGTGGAACCAAGCCTTAGGATTCCAGACACACACCAGTCTCTGTGATACACAGCTTCCCATTTTGTGGCTTGCTGCTTGTATTCCTTTGTAAATTGCTTTTTTTTTTCCCCCTTTTGCTCAGCTTTATGGTTCTTTTTTTTTTTTAAAGATTTATACAAGTTAATATTTATAGCTCTCGTTCAGTAATTTTAACTGTTGAGATATTTTGTATATGAAAATATTATTTCCATTGTCTGTTAATGGACATTAAGTTTGCTTGTTGTTTTTTACTACATCACTACACTGCTGCTGTTTTGAACAAGTCTCCTTATTTTACCTGCTCTTTACCTTGGGAAATTCTATACCATCAAGTCTCAAATATGATTTCTTCTCTAAACCCAGGCAAAACTACATTCTCTCTCTTCCAAGGTCAAATAGCATTTGGCCATAGAGCTAGGATTGGAGTATATTTAGGTGTGTATATGGCTCTTCCTGTTTCTTCCATTAGACTGAACTCCTGGAGGGAAGAACTCTGAACTGTGCACTTTTGGATTCTTTGTGCTTACTATTGTAGTAAATAGTTGTTAATGTTTCTAGTTCCCACAGAAGATATGCAGGTATTAGGGGTTAAGGAGGGGAACGTAGGTTCAGAATCAGTTTAAAAGCCAAACAGACATTTGCACTCATGTTTCAATGGCCTTTTCAATCTCTAGTGGGGTTCTACAGATAAAGTATTTACAAGGAAAACATCTTCTTGTGGATTCTCTTTTCTTTTAATTGTTTTTAAAATTTTATTAGAAAAAATTCTAATGCAAGAAGAGGTGCCAAGATGGCAGAGTAGAGAGACTCATAGCTCATCCACTCCCACAAATACACCAAGAACTACATCTACAAACCCACTGAATTTCACAGAACACCTACTGAACTCTGGTAGTGTCTCTTGCTTTGAAATATAGGAGGATTCTCACAAAATCCATCCATGCTGTATAGCGCAGGGAACAATATTCAATATCTTATAGTAACTTATGGTTTGAAAAATAATATGAAAACGAATATATGTATGTTCATATTTGATTGAAGTATTGTGCTATATACCAGAAACTGACACAACATTGTAAACTGACTATACGTCAATAAAAACATATATATATATATATATATATATATATATATATATATAATTTTAATACAATATGTAAAGGTTACACTCAATTTACAGTTACTATAAAACATTAGCTATGTTCCCCATGTTGTATAATACAACCCGGTAACTATCTCACACCCAACAGTTTGTACTTCCCACTCCCCACCCCTATTTTGTCCCTCCTTATCATTGGTAGCCACTAGTTTGCTCTCTGTGTCTGTGAGTCTGCTTCTCTTTTGTTATGTTCACTAGTTTGCTGTATTTTTTATATTCCACATGTAAGTGATATCATACAGTACTTGTCTCTTCCTATCTGACTTATTTCACTTAGCATAATGCCTTCGAAGTCCATCCATGTTAATACAAAAGGCAACATTTCATTCTTTTTTATGGCTGAGTAGTATTCCAGTGTGTGTGTGTGTGTGTGTGTGTGTGTGTGTGTGTGTGTGTGTATACCATATTTTCTTTATCCATTCTTCTGTTGATGGACACTTAGTTTGTTTCCATATCTTGGTGATTGCAAATAGTGCTTATATGAACATTGGGGTACATGTATCTTTTCAAATTAGTGGGGTTTTTTTTTTTTTTTTGGATATATACTCAGGAGTGGAAAATAAAAATAAACTCCAAATGGATTAAAGACCTAAATGTAAGACCAGGTACTATAAAACTACTAGAAGAAAACATAGGCAAAACATTCTTTGACATAAATTGCAGCAATATTTTTTTGGAGCCAGCTCCTAAAGTAAAGGAAATAAAAGCAAAAATAAACAAATACAACCTAATTAAACTTAAAAGCTTTTTCCTAGCAAAGGAAACATTGACAGAACAAAAAGACAACCTACTGAATGAGAGAAAATATTTGTAAATGATATGATCAATAAGAGATTAATATCGAACATATATAAGTGGCTCATACAACTCAACATCAAGAAACAAACAACCTGATTAAAAAATTGGCAGAGGGTGGGCAGAAGACTTAAACAAATAATTCTCCAAGGAAGAAATACAAATGATCAATAGGCACATGAAAAAATGCTCAATATCACTAATTATCAGAGAAATGCAAATCAAAACTACGATGAGGTATCACCTCACACCAGTCAGAATGGCCATCCTTCAAAAGTCCAGAAATGACAAATGCTGGAGAGGCTGTGGAGAAAAGGGAACCCTTCTACACTGCTGGTGGGAATGCAGTTTGGTGCAGCCACTGTGGAAAACAGCATGGAGATTCCTCAAAAGACTAGGAATAGACTTACCATATGACCCAGTAATCCCGCTTCTGGGCATATATCCAGAAGGAACCCTACTTCAAAATGACACCTGCACCCCGATGTTCATAGCAGCACTATTTACAATAGCCAAGACATGGAAGCACCCTAAATGCCCATCAACAGATGACTAGATAAAGAAGATGTGGTATATTTACACAATGGAATACTACTCAGCCATAAAAACCAACAACATAATGCCATTTGCAGCAACATGGATACTCCTGGAGAATGTCATTCTAAGTGAAGTAAGCCAGAAAGAGAAAGAAAAATACCATATGAGATCACTTGTATGTGGAATCTAAAAAAAAAAAAAAACAAAAACCATAAATACAAAACAGAAACAGACTCATAGACATAGAATACAAACTTGTGGTTGCTAAGGGGGCAGGAGGTGGGAAGGGACAGACTGGGATTTCAAAATTTGTAGATACTGACAGGCATATGCAGAATAGATAAACAAGAATATACTGTATAACACAGGGAAATATATACAAGATCTTGTGGTAGCTCACAGTGAAAAAAATGTGACAATGAATATATGTATGTTCATGTATAACTGAAAAATTGTGCTCTACAATGGAATTTGATACAACATTGTAAAATGACTATAACTCAATAAAAAAATGTAAAAAAAAATGGGCAGAGGAACTGAATAGACATTTTTCTAAAGAAGAAATGCAGATGGCCAACAAGCACATGAAAGAATGCTCAACATCATTAAAGATCAGGAAAATGCAAATCAAAACCACCATGAGATATCACTTCACACCTGTCAGAAAGGCTATCATCAAAAAAGAACAGAAGTAACAAACGCTGGCAAGGATGTGGAGAAAAGGGAACCCCCTTACACTGTTGGTGGGAATGTAAATTGGTGCAGCCACTGTGCAGATAGTAGCTCCATTAAAATTAATAAAAAAAATAAACCTAACTACCCCCCCAAAAAAACCAAAACAAACACACCAAAACAACAGAAATGTATTTTTTCACAGTTCTGGAGGCTAGAAGTTCAAGAAAAAGGTGTCCGCGTGCTAGGTTTTTCCGAGGCCTCTCTCCTTGGCTTGCACAGCTGCCTTCTGGGCCCCCAGAACACTATGAATTGTATAATAAAAATACAAATATAAATATTTAAAAGTATAGTATACAAAGGTATATATTTATAAATGTTTATAAACGTAAATATTTAGTACATAGATACATTGAATGTACTATATATGGTCCATATCTGTAAAAGTACAGAAAAATATTCAAATGTTAGCAACAGTGGTTTTCTTTAGGTGAGTAAGACTTCAACAATTTTTTCCTCCTCCTATTACTTTTATTTCACAATTTAAAAAGTACTGTATTTCATTGCATCCAAGAGTTCAAATTTTCAAATCTGAAATTGGGATGCATCCTACAATTATAATTGAGAGTTTTTTACTTCCTTAATGGTACATAAAATGATATGCTAAATCATTGATGGCATTTCTAGATTTGATGAAACATGGTAAACAGAAAAAACAAGAAAATATGTTAAATCCATAGACCCCAAATATCCTGCCTTTTCCACTTCAAGGTTACTTGCTGAATCTTACAGAGACACATTTAGCCCAAAATGTGTAATAATTTTCTGTGGCATCTGGGCTTGGGTAATCATTTTCCATTAAATCAGCAAGAATGTACAATCAGTAAACTCGATTTCCCTTGCTCAGTGTGCTAACATTTGCAAAACAGACTGTGACACAGGCTAAAGGCTGGTGGTACAGACTTAACCACAACAGAGTTCTTGCCTGTGACCACCCTGCAGCCGGTGGGTAAACAGAAAAGGGAAGAGGGAAGGCAAGACCAGATCTACTGCTTCTAGGATTTCAGATCTAGAGATCCAAACGTGCGGAAAGAGAAAAAGCCAGTAAGTCCCAGAGGTGGACCGGCCGAGAGCGTCCGGAGTTCATTGCCCCTCCTCGCTCCTGCGCGGGCTGCTCATGCTGTGGGCGGGGAGCCAGGGTAGGCACTCTAAAATACTTCCTTTTAAGAATGAGTTAGGGACGGCCCTCTGTGGCTCAGGTCCATGCGTACACCCTTAGTCTTTGACAAATTCTGGAGACATTCAGAAAATAAACGAGGATGTAGATACTAAAAGAAAGGAGTTGAGGGAAACGATGGTGGATGCAGGGAGGGAAGGATACAGAAGGTTGTGGCTAGGCCCGCAGGGAGTGGGACGCAGGGCGGGGGTGGAGAGGCTATCTTTGGGAAGGTGGGGGAAGGATGACTGGAATTGAAGCCTCCCTCCCACCCCTTTCATAACCGCGTGCTTTCGGACCTGCCAGACAGGTTCTCCAGAGTTAAGGGGAGAAGCAGTGGGTGGAGAGAGGGCAGGCATCCCAACCTTTGGCGATAAGATTGCTGCATTGTTACAGGCGGAAGGAGCTGGGTGTGGAAACAGACAAACTTGAGTTCTAATCCCGGTTCAGGCCCTCCGAGCTGTGAAACCTCAGGAAGGGTGCCTGTCTTCTCAGCGCTTGTTTTCTTGGTGATCAAATGGAGCTAATCTTACTTTCCTCTGTGCCTGCCCTAATGAGTTGGATCAAGAAAAATCTTTATGCTAATGTTGCAGTTAAGAATAGCCTTGTGGAGAGTACAACTGAGCTGCCTTGGCCAGGCATCTAGAAAGTTTCTTCCCCTCTTCGGGCGAGTATTAGCTGAAAGGAGCACAGCTGAAACTGTAACCAAAAGAGGCATCATGCTTCCAGAGAAACCTCAAGGAAAAGTATTGCAAGCAAAGGTAGTGGCTGTTGGATCGCGCTCTAGAGGAAGGGGTGGAGTGATTCAACAGTTAGCGTGCAAGTTGCAGATAAAGTTCTTTTCCCACAATATGGAGGCACCAAAGTAGTTCTAGACGGCAAGGATTATTTATTTAGACATGGTGACATTCTTGGAAAGTATGTAGACTGAAATAAGTCACTATTGAGATAGCATCACGTGAAGCTGCCTGTTCCTCTAATGTTCTGAAATCTTTCATCATGTAAATAATATCCATGTCTCTCTTTTATAATAAACGAATGCCGTCTCTTCCCAAAAAGAATAGCCTTGTGTAGGGGGTCCCTAAGACCATCCCCAGATTCGATGATTTGTTAGAGGGACTCACAGGATTCAGCATATAGCTGTACTCATGGCTTTGAGTTAACAAAGGCAGAGGATTCAAAGCCAAATAGCAAAGGGGAAAGGCACAGGGGGTGATGTCAAAAGGGAAAGTAGGTCCAAGCTTCCAAGAGCCCTCTCCTAGTGGAGTCACACAGGATCCACTTAATTCCTCCAGCGACAAGTTGTGACAGCACAAATGAAATATTGTTGACCAGAGAAGCTCATTAGAGACTCAAGGTTTTTTATCGAGGGCCAGTCACATAGGCACCTTCTGCCCCGCACATACTAAAATTCCAGACTCTCAGAAGGAAACAGGTGTTCGGCACGAGCCCCACTATGTATACGAATAGTTTAGGTGCAGTCGATCACTGGTATCGGTTCTGGGAACAGTGGGAGCTCTCCCAAAATCCAAGTTCTTAGACACCAGCCAAGGGCCTATGTTCCCAGCAGGCTTTTCTAAGGGTGGCGGTCTCCGGCTGGCCTGCTCTGTCTCGTTTGCACAGCCTGCTTGCTCCCTGCTCCCCAGGAAAAAAGAAGTTGTTGGCACTGATGTGGATTTGGAAAATGCCCAAACTGTCTGGGCATGTGGATAAGGGACCCTGATATTTTCCACAGATGGTCCAATGCCCAGGTCTCTGTGAGCCAAACGTGGCTCTTCTTTTCATCTGTTTCCATAATTGGATTTACTCAGATTAGGCCTGTGCAGTCAAGACTTTCTTTCGGGTGGCAGCTCTTTTAAGGGATTCCAGGCCTGCTTGGGGACTGGAGAGTCACCTCTGGAAGGGGATTCAGTCAACTGCCCTGACACTCTGTCCTGATGGTTAACTGGCTTCCAGCCTAATTGAGGCTTCCAGAACATTCCCAAAAGGAAGTCAGCCTCCTTGTGTTCTTCAAAGTTTGAGGACGCTAATTTTGGAAACAGTAGACCCTAGGCCCCAAACAGCCCAGCTTTGGAGCTGTGTTGCATTGAAAGAAGCATCTCAGTAAGAAAAATGCAATTAAAATGAATTCTGACCCTTATTTGCACTTTTCAAAGAAAATTAAAGATGATGGAATCCCTTACCTGCAATGATGTCTTAAAATACTTTTCTCTTCATATTTTAAAAATATTTCAGTTTATTATTTTTAAATGTTTTAATTAAAAAAAAAATCTTGGTGCTGAAACCTGGGATAAACGTTTTGTTTTAGAATTTCAGGAAAGTTGCAGTGGTAATACTGAGAGTTACCATATACCCCTCACCCAGTTTCTTCTATTATTAACATCTTACCTTTGTCGGTTTAGTACGTTTGTCACAACTAGTGAACAGATGTTGATACATTAGTAACTAATGTCCATATTTTATGCAGATTTCCTTAATTTTTATCTAATGTCTTTTTCTGTTTCAGGATTCTATTTAGGACAACCTATTATATTTAGTCAGCATGCCTCCTTAGGGTCCTCTTGGCTGTGACAGCTTCTCAGACCTTCCCTGGTTTCTGATGACCTTGATCGTTTTGAGGAGCAGATGGCCAGGTATTTTACAAATTGTCCTTCAATAAGGAGTTGTCTGATGTTTTTCTCATGGTTAGACTGGATTATGCATTGGGGGAGGAAGACCACAGAGGTCAAGTGCAGTTCTCATCACATCGTATGAAACCCTTGATCACCTGGCTGAGGTAGTGTTTGCTGGGTTTCTCTTCTGTAAAGTCACTCCCTTCTTCCCTTCTGACTCCTCTCTCCCTTACTGTCCTCTTTTGTGTTTAGTTTCCCCACCCTCACCCCGGGGGGGAGAGGTAATTAGGTATTTATTTATTTACCTTTAATGGAGGTACTGGGGATTGAACCCAGGACCTTGTGCATGCTAGGCACGCACTCTACCACTGAGCTATACCCTCCTTCTACACTGTCCTCTTTGGGTAGAAGTCACTATGCATGGCCCATACCTAAAGAATGGAGGGTTATGTTCCACTTCCTTGAGGGCGAAGTATCTACACAAATTATTTGGAATTCTTCTCCACGGGGAATTTGTCTATTCACTTGCCTTTCTTTTTTATTCAATCATGTATTTATGTCAGTGTGGACTCCCTCATATTTTTGTAAACTCTCTTATTCGTCTGGTCCAGGTTCTTCATCTCTCTCCACTCTCCTTACAAATAACCCTTCCTGTTACCTTCGTCTTCTCTCCTCTTTCCTTCTCCCGACCCCCACCCATTAGCCTTCTCCCTACTCCTCTAGTCACCTCTCTCATTTTAGCCCTTGCCTACTTGAATCTCCTACCCAACTTCTCCAGCTGTTCTCTTGATTGACTACTTCATGTACTGAATAAAGAATAAGCAGAAAACAGGAGGAGAGCAAAGGGGCAATGCTCATTAGTCAACATCAGTATAGTTTAGCATTTGAGGGGGCAGAAGGGGGCTGTGAATATTTCAAGCACTGATTATTTTATCCATCTTGTGTACATATGTGTGGCAATGATTTCTAGAGAGCTTGCGTCAGGGACTGTGCTAAGAACACATATGTAGTATCTCATCTAAACCTAACACCCTCATCATGCTCATTCCATAGGTGATAAAACTGAGGCTTAGAGAGATTATTTACCCAATGTCAAGTAAAATGGCAAAGCTGGGGTCTGAAGCTGCATCTGACTCCAATCTGGCATGCTTATAGGAAGAACTGAGATGTATTTATAACCCTAGTTCCCTAGGAAATAAAACATACTCCCAGTTCTAAAAACACCAGTGTGGATTATAATAACATGTTCATAATCTCAGAGTCTCAACTCTCATGAGGCTTTTGCTCAAATCATCTGAATTTGTATATTTAGACCTTACACAGTCTTGCCTTTTCCTCCATGGAGGTGTACCTCAGTGTTCACTTCCTGCAAGGCAAAAAAGACTCCGTAGTGTTTCATTCTTTCTCCTCTATGAGTTAATATGGAGAAATCTGTTAAGATCTCTGTATTCGTTTTCTCTTGCTCTGTAACAGGTTACCACAAACAACAGCTTAAAACAAGACTCATTTATTAGCTCCCTGTTCTGTAGATCAGTGTGACTGGGTCTCTGTTCAGGGTCTTGCTGGGCTGAAGTCCAGGTGATGGCCAGGCTGCATTCCTTTCTGGGGACTCGGGGAAGAATGTGCTTCTAAGCACATACGGTTGCTGATAGAATTCAGTTCCTTGCAGTTGTAGGACTGAGGCCTCTGTTCACTGGCTGGCTGTTAGCTGGGGGTGGGGATGAGTGGGGAGGCTGTTCTCAGCTCCTGGAGGCTGCCTCTGGAATTATTTTTTTTGGTTAGAAAAAAATTTTTTTTTGAGGGAAGGTAATTAGGTTTATTTATTTTTTGGAGAAGGTACTAGGGATTGAACTCAGGACCTTGTGCATGCTAAGCATGCACTTGCCTCTGGATTTTTGCCATTTGGCTTTCTCCATAAAGCTTCTCATGCTTTGAATCTCTTGCCTCCTCTGCCTCTGATCTCTAGACCCCGATTTAAAGGGTTCATGTCATCGGTTAGACCCACCCAGATAACCTCCCCTTTTTAAAGTCAGCTGTGATGTATAACATGACTTAATTGCAGGAGTAACACACCATCACATTTACAGTCCCAGGTATTAAACAGGATGTGTATACCAGGGAGACGGAGTCTTGGAAGACATCTTAGAATTCTGTCCACCACGGTCTCCATTCCTTTATTTATTCACACATCACATATTTCTGGAATGCTTGCTCTGTGCTGGGCGTAGTTCCAGGAGTTGGAGATGCAATGGTGGACAAGACAACTTGGTCTCTTAAAGCTTACTGTCTAGTGCAGGAAGAGGGACGGTAACCAAGGAAACAAAGAAAACTCCCAGTTAGTGCTGAATGCTCTGCTGAAAATTAAACCAGGCTGGTCTTCAGATTAGACTGAGTGGTCAGGAAAGGGTTCTCCGAGGAGGGACTGTTTTAGCCGCTCCCTGAGATGGTAACACAATGACAAGATCCATGGGAAAACTGTCTAACATCCACCAACCTGAGATGAAAGCCGACCTGTCCCAGGGTTCCTTCTAATCATGTTTAACCTCATTTCACAAAGAAGCCTCTTTTCGAACCACACCCAAAACCACTGTGCAGTGTCTTACTCTTTCTGCTTCCTTGGCTGTAGTTGGCTTGTGTAGCTTTGGGCATAATCTCCCCACTTCCCAATAGGAGCTGGGCTTCCTGGCATGCTAACAACCACGTGTGAGCACGTGTGCCAATTCCCACAAATAAGCCCCTCCTTCTCCCCTCAGCCTTCTAGAATCCAGAAGAATATTAACTGAAGACTCCTGAGTATATGATGCATTTTTCCCAATAAATAACAAGTATTGCCAGGACGTGTTTCTGCTGAAAATAAACTCATCTTTTTTTTTAAAATACTTTTTTGTGGGGGGAGGTCATTAGGTCTATCTAGTTATTTATTATTATTATGTATTTTTAAAATGGAGGTACTGGGGATTGAACCCAGGACCTCATGCATGCTAGGCACATGCTCTACCATTTGAGCTACACTCTCCCCCAGAAAATAAATTTGTCTGAATCTGCATTCCAATGTTCCTGCTTTACATTCGCAGAACCCAAAGACTCAGTGAGAACGGTCTGGCACAGGCACAGTGCACTGACATCTGCCCTTGGTTTAAAAGATTTCCAACCCCAGCCGGATGCTTTCATGGTTAAGAATGCAAGGCCATGAGGTTTTAGACCCTGTTTGTTATCATGCAGCTGGAACCACCAAGGTGCTCTGAAACAGACACCGAGCAAACACTTCCTGGGTGTGACCATGTGCCAGGCACTGTCCAGACACAAAGATGAACAGTCCCAGCCACTATCTTCAAGGGACTTCCAGGGTCATAGAGGAGACTAAAATGCAGATCAGGAGGCTTTCCTTAACCAGTTGTCATATATTCAACAAATGTTTATCGAGTGCTTACTCTGTACGAGGCACTGTTATTAGTGCTAGAGATGTAGCAGTTGAACAAAACAGACATAAATCCCTGCTCTCAACAAACTGATATTCTAGAAGGATAGACAATTGAGAAATAAATTCATAAAACGTATCAGAGATCAGACAGTGATAAATAAGTACATGCTATGGAGAAAAACAGAGAAGGGTTCTAGAAAATATGGGAAGATGGGACGTTATTATTACTTTAAAGAGGTGAGGGAGGACATCACTGGAAAGGAAACATTGGTGCGGCATGGGAGGGACAAGAGGAGGGAGCGGGTAGTAGGGCCTTGCAGGCCATTATGAGGACTGACTTTTACAGAGTGATCTGGGGGCTATAAGAGGGTCTTGAATAGGGGACTGACATGATTGCCTTGCTTTTGTTTTAAAAGCACCCTCTTCCTTGCTACGTGGGGGAAAAAGAGAAGGGAGCTAGGTGAAAACAGACAAGCTAGCAGGTGAGATAACTTGTTACTTCCCCACGGGTGTAGTGGGAAATTGTTTTATACACTCCAGGTGAGACATGATGGTGACCGGGACCAGAGTGGTAGCTGTGGAGGTGGCAGCTGTGGGATTTGGTGATGGGTTGGTTGGATGTGGGGATATGACAGAAAAGGTGGTGAAAAGGATGTTTTCAATATTTTTGTGGCCTAAGCAACTAGAAGAATGGGGTTGCCATTATTCACTGGGGGAAGATGACAGGACGAGCAGGTTGGAGTCAGAAGAGACCAGGAGTCTGGTTTGGGGCAGGCTGAGTATACGCTGGGTGTTGAACATTTACAGATGTGTCAGCTAGACATCCAGATGTGAGGCTGGCTTTCAGGAGGGAGATCAAGTGTTGGTGATACAACTGTGAAACATAAGCACAGATGGGATTTCTAAAGCTATGAGCTAGCGTGCTGGGTACTTCCGCCTTTACTGCCAGACATTGTTGCATAATAAATTGGCCATAAAGCAATTTTGCCGTGAAGGATACAATAACTGGTTGACAGTTTTTGGCTTGACAGTTTGCTTTCAACTGGTTCAAATGCATTAGCATTTCTTCCAGTTAGTGATGTCGTTGATGGCTTTAACAAGCTGACAGATAATGTCCCTCTTCTACTTTTCATTATTTTACCTTTTATGGCAAAATTGCCTATGGCCAATTAGTTATGTTGCAAAAATATTTGGGGTAAAATGCTTGCAACAAACATGCCCACAGCAAAGATGCTTATAGCAGAAGTACCTGGAACCATGAGCTAGAACCAAGAGATGTAGTTAGAGGAGGGAAGAGGTCCAGGAGATGACCCCTGGGACTTTTCAACCTTAGAGTTAAGAGAGATGAGGAGTAGACAGACTGAGGCATGCAAAGCCTAAAATAATTACTCTATGGCCTTTTATAAGTGTGCCAAGAGTCCTGGTCTAGACTCTAGGGTGTCACCATATGTGTCAGTGGCTGAGGTCAGGTAGACAACACAATTGGGAAGCAGGTGGCCAGAATACTGGCAGGATCATTTACATGGGTACAGAGGCCACGGATCATTATGATGGTAGTGTTGGACAGAGTGATAGGGAGCCAGATCTGAGTCAAGAAATGAGGAGGTGTGACCCGGGATGTGAAGATGCCTGTAGAGAGAGGACTGTGATGTGGAGGAATCACGTGTGGCCTAGACTGATGTAAGCATCAAAACTCAGAACTTAAGGAGGGGAGAGAGAGAGACAGAGAGAGACAGAGAGCGAGCAAGCTCTGGAAGTAGCTAATGGGAAGAGCTAGTCAGTCACTGATCCACCTCCAGGCACCAGTGGTTGGAGGGAGGAACACAGCCACCCTCGGACAGTGTTGCAGGGGCAGCAGCGCTCAGGATTGACTGGGGTGATGGAGTTAATGGTGGCCTGAGCAAAAAGCACAGGCACTGGGGACGTTAAGTCAGGCCTGGCTGGCAGGAAAGGCTTTGTAGAGGACGTCTCTGAGCTGAGGCTTGAAGTATTAGCAGGAGTTAAGTCAGGTAATGTTGGGGGAGGGGATGGGGGAAGGAAGGGATATATATGTGTAGGAAAGCATGATATCTTTGAACACTGAGCTCAGAAAATCATGAATGAACTTCAGCACAGCCAAAGATTTAGAACTGGTGCAATTAGGAGCTTTAGGTGAGGAACATGATTGTTTCTTCTTTAATATTTGCATGCTGGGGCTTAGGTATACTGAGCACTCTGAGCTCTATGAAGGAAACAAGACACACATTGGGCTTTGAACTTGTTACTTCCCCATGGGGATAGTGGGAAATTGTTTTATACAAATCTTTACATAAGGATTCGTTCATATCTCGCTCCATCATTTTTTGAGAGCATCCTGTCTGCCCAATGCTCAGGCCATACAGTGGTGAACAACACAAATATGGTCCTTTCCCTCTCTGAGCTTATAGTCTGCAGGCAGTTACTTTGAAGTATGGTCAGTGCTAAGACGATGTTATTGGTGCTCAATGCCTTGGCCTCTAAACTCATCTGGGGGCCAGGGAAGAATTCTGGCGGAAGTGATGTTTAACCTGAAGGAGAAATAGGTTGCTGTTGCCAGAACAAGGAATGGGTAGTGGTGAAGAATTTTCAAGTGAACGGATGGCACGCATTGGGTTGGAGGTGGGAGAGGGCTATTTAAGGCACTGAAAGACATTGAGTGTGGTGAGAGATGGACCTAGAAGAGATGATGAGGGCCTAGACTGGCATCTCTATCTCCACTGAGCTTCTGGTGAGTGTTCCAAGCCTTCCGCTCTCTACACTGCAACGTCCAAGAAGGCAGGAACCAAGTCTGTCTTGTTCATTGCTGTGTACTACCTCCTGAGCCTGGCCCATGGTATTGGCTTGTTGATAATTGTTGAATGAACGTGTACCTGTGAACGTTGGTCTACCTCTGAAATTTATGTTCACCAGTTCACCTTCATTACAGCATTCTTATAAAC
Organism: Camelus ferus; assembly: GCF_009834535.1. NCBI lineage: Eukaryota > Metazoa > Chordata > Mammalia > Artiodactyla > Camelidae > Camelus > Camelus ferus. Next base: position 11,287,466 of record NC_045706.1, read on the forward strand.
AAAATAATGAATGTGAAAGTGTTTTGTAAGCTGTAAAACAAGATACTTGTTTTAAACCTGTAAGATATTATGTTGCAAATATGTATAATGCAGTACCTTCAATTGTGCCCTTAATAACTGTTTGAGAATCTTATTTATTCCACTCAAGTCGGAAAAACCCTCCAAATTACTGCATTAGATAACTTATCCAGTCATATATAGTACAAAAGTGGCTTGAGGGGAAAAAAACTTCATCAGCCTGATTACTTCCTTTTGCCACTTCCTCAAGTGGCTTTTAGCATATTCAGGTTGCTTGTTTTCTACTAACTGAACGCTACTCAACAGCAAGTAATTATGCTTTTCTCCAGGCCCAGAATAGATCCTATCTTGTCCCTCATTGTGTACTCATGTATCTTCACCAGTGAATCATCATCTCCTTGAAAGTAGGCATTTTGCATCTTTTTATCTCCAGCATCTAACTTTATGGCTGCTTGCTAGAACTGAATACCTGATAGTTGGACTTAATAGATAAATTTATCCTGGAAATTGACAGTATACCTTTACTCACTTAAAAACATGGTAATAAACTGTATATAATTTTATTCAATGCACTTAAATGATCACTGGCTATTATATCACCAAATGCTTCATAGTCTTCCCTTGGTATCTGCAGGGGATTGGTTCCAGCCCCCACCACGTACCAAGTCTGTGATGCTCAAGTCTCATATAAAATGGCATAGTATTTGCATGTAACCTACCATATTCTCCTGTATACTTTAAAAATTAAAAAAAATTATTTTTTAAATTGAAGTATAGCTGTTTACAATGTTGTGTTAATTTCTCATGTACAGCATAAAGATTCAGTTATACATATATATTTTCATGTTCTTTTTCATTATAGGCTATTACAAGGTACTAAATATAGTTCTTTGTGCTATACAGAAGGACCCTGTTGTTTCCTGTATACTTTATTTTTTTCTCCCTTTTTTAAATTGAAGTATTAGTTTCTAGTGTACAGCATGATTCAGTTTTATATATATATACACACACACACTGTTTTTTTTCTACTACAGGTTCCTGTATACTTTAAATCATCTCTAGATTACTTATAATACTTAATGCAACATAAATCTACATAAATAGTTGCCAACAACAAATTCAAGTTTTGCTTTCTGGAATTTTTTTCCTGAATATTTTTGATCCACATTTGGTTGAATCTGAGGATGCAGAACACCACGGGTGTGGAGGGTTGACTATACTTCCTAAATAACTTCAAAGAGAAAAGGATGAAGATACAGAAATATTGGATTTGACTTTACCTCCCAATTTTCTAGTATTTTTATTGTTTTTAAGTCTACCAAATAATGAATAATAATCAATAATCATTTTACCATTTTTCTTTGTGATATGACAATGGAAAGGTAAGAATGTTGGAAAGCTTTCCTGATATTTAGGCCAGGTTTCCTTTTATTTTATTCTGTTACATCTCTCTATGGCCTACTCAATAATTTTCTATCTATAGCATCTAAAAGCTCTATTTGCTCTTATGTTTAGCTCTTTAATTTTGACTTAATTATTATACACACAAAGAAGTCTCTTGATCTTGCCCCATAAAACAGTTCCTGCAGCTTCTTAGTACTTATTGCTCAACCCTGTCTGACTCGTATTTTTTTGAGGAGTAAACTCAGACATTTACAGTGGCCTAAGCATTTTGGAGGAAGAACTCTCTGAAATTAATTTTAAAATAACCTGTTTTAGAATTTGTGATTTTTTTGGTCTATGTCTGCATTCTTCAAATTTTCTTTCTTCAAAGTGATAAACTTAAAAACAGAAAAACCTCTTTGCTGAGGCAGAAGGAATGAAGGGGAAATGCTTTTTGTGTGTATGTAATGTAGTTTCCTCATTCATTAATGTAGTACTCTCATTAATTCACATACCACACCCATTATTACAAAATGTGTAATAAATGTGCAACAATTTATTCCTCTGCTGCTTCCTGAATTTTTCTTCTGAACACATCTTAATTTCATACAAGGTACTGAGTACTCAGATTCAGTTTAAATGGCTTTCAAGTTCTAGATATAATAGTTAATGTTTGAACATTAAAATTGTTAATCAATAATAAAAGACTGTAGCAAAGGGCTTGTTATAAATTGATTTTTTTCCTAACACTCATTTTCCTTATATTTGTTTGTGATGTGTGCTGAATATAAAGGCTGACAACATTCCTATGTATTTTCAAACATTTTGAGGGTCTGTTCTGCTGCAGGCACCCCACCCCCCAGCCAAACTGTTGTCCCCAGTCTGTCCCCATCCCTCAAGTCTCAGCTCAAAACTCGCCTTCTCTGAGGGCAGGCAATCTCTGTCACCAACTTAAAAATTCTGCCTAGATAAGAAATATGCTTGCCTATTTGGTTATTTATTGCATCCCCCCTCCCCATGCCAGTCCGTCATGTGACAGGTCACCACTATCTCCCAGTGATGACTATCGCTGGCCTAATGATACCTGCTGAATGCATCTGTGTTAAATGTATAAATTCGGCATTTTCACTCAACGAAGACAGGCCATTCCCTAGGCGATGGGACCAGATTGTAACTTTGCATAACTCCGCACAAATCATGTTCAAGATTTATCTGTGCAGGCGCCTGCTTGCTGCCCAGACAGAAGCTCTGACCCAAATCTCACCTTTTCCACCCGGAGTCTCGCTCCATGTGCGAGGGGCCTGAGAACCGGCTCCCTAAGGTTTCCCCGCGGAGTCCCGAGGAGGCACCGGAACTCGAGCAGGACGCCCACCGCAGCCACGTCAGCAGCCACGCGTGACGCCAACGCGCCTGCGCGCGGGGAGGGGCGGTGCGCGTGCGGAGGCCCGCCCTCTACATCCGGGGCCTGGGCGGCGGCGGCGCTGCCGTGCGGGGGTCACGTGGCCTCTTCCTTTCCGTCTCTGGCCGGCTGGGCGCGGGCGACTGCTGCCGAGGCGCGTGGAGCCTCGCGCTGCTTCCCTTTCGTCTCCTGTCCCGGCCCGGGCCGCTAAGGAGTTCGCTGACGCCGGGTGAGCCGAGCCTGCCGCCAAGATGCCGGCCTATTTCCAGAGGCCGGAAAATGCCCTCAAACGCGCCAACGGTGAGTAGGGAATCAGGCAGCGCGGGGCTGGGGCGGCAGGAGGCCTCGGAAGTCGAGGGGCCCGGCCTGCTTCTCGTTGCTCCTCCGCCCGACTGCGGCCAGATAGGAGGCCGATGCGGCCTGCCCTCCGCCGACCCAGTCCCTGTTTGGGCATGGTTTCCTTTCTCTCTCCAACCGACCGGGGAGTGGGAGGCGCGGAGCCAGGAACCGTCGCTCTGGGCACCCTTCCTTCCTCCGCTGCCTCCTGGTGCCTCTCGGGGGCCGCAGCTCCGGAGGCAGGCCTACCCGGGCCCGAGCTCCTCCCCTCCGTCCACCTCCGCTTGGCCCTCCAGACCACGGGGCTTTCTGCTTACGCCCCGCGCCCCCGGCCGCCATCTGGGAGTGCCGGGGAGGAGGAAACATGGCTCCCTCCGGGGGACAATGCACGCGAGAACCTCGACTCCACCTCCCGCCGGGGCCGGGAGCCCGGCAGTCCTACCTCCAGCCGTCCCGCGGACACCTCCGCCCCCCAGATCCAGCGCCACGCTTCGCGGGGTCAGGGTCCACTTACCCTTCCCCTCCAGCCACTGTCTCCGTTTGGGGGACTCGGATCCGTTTAACATGTTTACTGATTTTTTCTGGCATTGATTATTGGCTGCTCAAAAGCCTGTTCCGACTCACAGGAAGTTGGGGCAGAGTTGATACTATAAGAGGGACTTGAAGTTCTCAAACGTACCGAAAGTGAGGCCTAGAGAGACTGGTTTGCCCAAGGTCACTCTGGGAGTTAGTTGTTGAGCTAGGAGACTAAAGCCAAGGTCTGTTAACTTCCAGATCAGTCGTTTTTTTTTTTTCATCACAGCGCCGCTGCTTGCGATTTTTATTTCCATATGTGTACTTAAGCCACGGGCGCTTTTGGGAAAACTTGTGTGTGTCCTGGTCTGTTCAAAAGGCATTTATTACGTTGGCATTATGGGGTTGCCAGTGTGTCGTACGTGTCTCTGGTCTTTAAAAACTTTCTTATTTAGGGTTCATGTGTTAGGGCGTCCATCCATTGCTCTTATTTTCATCCTTCCACCTGAAACTGGTTTTGAGGTTTATCCATGTTGTAGATGGATATGCCATGTATTTTAGTTTTATGCTTGCGGAACTTATTTTGTTAGCTTGTTTGAAAATTCTCTTACGAAAAGGTCAGTTTCAGTCAGTACATAAAATTGATACTACTGATACTCTGTCCGGGCCATAGATGTTTGTCATATGCTTGTTATTTTAACTAAAAGTATCAGTTTCAGGGAGAAGTAAGTCTGTGGAATCGGATAGTACCACATTCTGTGCAATAGAGTAAGTCTTAAAAAAACAATCTACAACTACAAACTACAACTTTGATCTAATTACCACTCAGTCTAACCCTTTAATGGTTAGAACAGGCAAGAAGTTTAAGAATGTTGATTAATTTATAGGAAAGAAACTAGATTGAAATGGGAATTTATCCCTCCAAAATAAACTAGTAAAGTTAGAAAAATTTTTTTTTGATGTTTTGAAACTTAGAATTACATTGTGTAACAAGTGACTTGGGTGAAATTACTGTTCTAATCGCTACTGCAGATCTGTTTTACAGTCATTTGAATGCTTTACCAACAGGCATTTTTTTTCTCTCATTTTAATAGGTTGAAGCACTGTAATCTCGATGGCCTAAATATTACACATTTGATGTGATTCAGGCTTTGTTTAATTCACTCCTCCTGAATCTTTATATGGAACTTTTTCAGTAACTTTTTAAAATTAGAAGGGTTATATGATGCTTAACAGATGTTAAATCTTTTCTCACAATTTGTAAGTTGAAGTAGATTTGATTCATCAAAGGCAATTTGGGGAAAACGTCTAAAATTAAAGTAGGCAAGATGAGAAAGGGTTACTGGAGTGAGGGTGGAGACTTGAAATTTGTTGGTGCAGTTTTTGAACAAGGCTGTACTGACTCCTTGCTGCAGCCCTGTTAAGCTGTAGGAAGGGTGCGTCTATGGTAGAGATGCCTTATCATCAAGCAGTAATTTCTGTACCTTTAATCCCTTCTTAGTATCAAAGTGAACATAATGGATGGCACATGGCATTGCTTTCAAAACTTTAAACAGGATGATCAAAGCACATTTTATTTAATGGAAGCAATATTGTTTTATCTATAACATTTGTAATCTTAATCACCTTTAGACCTCATCCATTACATTATCCTAATAAAATATGAATAAATTTTAAGCTATGGAATAGTCTTTCAAAGTCACCCTGAGTCTGTATATCAGAGCAGTATTTTTGGAAACAATTGTAGTAATCATCCAAGAAGGTGAGAACTTGGCCTAGGAGTTACAGACCAGAAATTCATACCCTGGAATCATTTGGAAAAATCTCCCTTTTCCAGATTGTGTTGTTAATGTTGCCAGATTAGTTGCTGCTGACCCTATAACAGCTTCTTAATTTACACTCAACAACCAATGCCTTAAAAATAAAGCTGTTACTAAACTCAAAAATTGTGTAACATTATAGTTGATCTACTTGGTCTGTTGCACAAATAAGCTAGTAAAATTGAAGGGCTGACCTAAATTTTTTCTTTATAGGCCTGATACATAGTTTCATTATGTCTTCAAGATAAGCTCAGAATGCCTAGAAGTAGTTTGTAATTTTAATTTTTATATCTAGACTATCAATCTGGAAATGAACTTTTCTTCAAATATTGTAATAGAGCTTTTAGCGTGTGATAATTTTTTCTAGCCTCAAGCTTTTTTCTCCCTAATTAGATAATTCAGAGGAACTAAATCCTTAGATATGTTAGGATAAAGACAGGACTCACCATCATGGATTATCATATACTTGTTCCTATTCATGTTTTTTTTTTTCTTCTTTTAAAAACATCGTTGTCTAGTATCCATGTTTTCTTTCTTTTTTTTTTTTCTTGGTGATGGGGGTGTCCTTTTTAAAAAAATATTTTTAATGCATTTGCTTTGGTTGGTTAGAAACTATTTCAGAGTTTAAAAGTATGGAATTTGTGATCATTAATTTTGATTGGCTGTTTAGGAAATAAAAAGTACTTCCAGTTCTATCACTAAACAAGACTTACTAGTTTTTAGAATGACATTAAGATAACACATTCATTTAAAAATATGAGATTGGGAAAGTGAATTATTTTTAGACACTTTAGTATTTTGTCATCACATCATGCTGGGGCCAGTTGTCACCTTTAACTCTCCACGTGCCTAATCCATGTTACAAGCACATTGACAGTGCTTACCTCCAGTAGTACATACAGTAGTGTGAGATGTGAATCCTCAACGGAAGATTGGAAATTGGATATTATAGATCATTTTGGTGGTACTGCTGTGATATTCTTAATGTAAAGGATACATTTAAAAACATTCTCTTCCAAATTTTTGGCTGATAGAGACTGTTTTTGTTAAATAGTTGTCAAAACACTTAAAAGTACTGTTGGATTTTAAAACGACCTGTATGCATGCTCTGGGAAGAAGATGGGTAGGTCCTCCTGTTAAAACAGTAAAGTCTTATTCTAACAAAGTATCTGGTTGTATTACACCTTTGTTTCATTTTGTAGGGTTTTTTTTTTTTTTTTTTTTTGGTAATAAAATTGACTCAACTGAAAATGGCCTTTCTCGTATTTGGCAGGATTGATATTGAGACTCTTATAATATTGAAAAGGCGTTTATATTCATTTGCATGTGAGGAATATGATTTGATACAGTATGGAATGATGTAGGATATTGTGTTAAAGATACTTATTTCATTGTGTTTTGTGATGTATCCTGTTGCAAGCTTTTTAATATACTAGAGTTGGACTATTCTAGTTTTCCTGGAGAAGGGAATGTTCAGAATCAGTGTTCCTGAAAGATGTGATAATTGGAAGAAGAAATAACAGAAATGGCACTAAATCTGTAAATCTAGTAAATTATCTAACTTTGAGGCAGCTTTGCCTATTTGCCTAGCAGTTTCATAATGTTTTTGTCAAAGATTTCATAGGAGGAAAATAAACAATGATTTAAAAATGGAGATGAAGTGTTTTATGACTTTTTGTAGTGTAAACTAGAGTTTAGTTTTGTTAAATTATTTTTCAGATGTTCAGTGGAAAGATTTGTGTGTGTGTGTAATTTTGTGATTACTGAATTTTAAATTGAACATAACCAGAAAAATACCCACCCCCTCCCCGGTCTATTAAGTATTTGTACAAAAGAAAATAAAAGATGAGAAAAAACAAGATAAATTTTAACCTTGGTCAGAAATAATGTGATAGAGGAGCCTTTACTTTTGATTGAATTCGAAAGGAGCAACATACATAAACTCTTAAGATTGGAACTGATTTTGAAATGTTGCCACACACAGAATGCCTTCAGGTTTAGGCGGAGAATTCAAGAGTATACATTTCTTTGCTCTTCATTCTAAAATTTTTTTTCCCAATTAGAAATATAAACTTTTAATTTTAGAAGTTTAAAGATTTACACAGTTATTGTAAAGCTAGTGCAGAGGGTCCCCTGTACACCACATGCAGATTCTCCTGTTAATGAATATCTTATATCTGTTGGTACGTTTGTCACAATTAATGAACCAGTACTGATACATTGTTTTTCAGGGAAGTCCATGCTTTGTTCATATTTCGTCAGCTTTCCCTAATGTTCCTTTTGCATACCAGGGTCCCATTCAGAATACCACATTACATTTACTTGTCACGCCTCCTTAGCTTCTCTTGGTTGTGACAGGTTCTTGTTCATGGCCTTGATGGTCTTGAGGATTACTGGTTAGGTATTTTTGTAGAATGTCTCTCAACTGGGATTCATCTTAATGTCTTTCTCATGGTTAGACTAGGATAGATAAGTGGAGCGATATTACGGGCTCATGGGTTGGAAGACTAAATATTATTGTCAATTCTTCCAAACTTGAAAGATAAGTTCAATAAAATCCAAATGAAAATCCCAGTGAGCTGTTTGGAGATACCTACAAACTAATTCGAAAGTTTACGTGGAAAGGCAAAAGATGTTGTATAGCCAACACAATACTGAAGAACAAAGTTGGAGCACTCACACTACCTGATATCAAGACTTTACTATAAAGCTACAGTAATCAAGACAGTGAGGTGTTAGCACAGGGAACTATATTCAGTTATCTTGTAGTAACCTGTAATGAAAAACAATATGAAAACGAATGTATGTATATATACATGTATGACTGAAGCATTATGCTGTACATCAGAAATTGATGCAACACTGAAAACTGACTTTATTTCAATAATAAAAAAAAACAGGTATTGGCAAAAGACTAGACACATAGATCAGTAAAGAACGATCAAAAGAGAGTCCGGAAATAGACCCACATAGTCAATTGATCTTAAAGGAAGAAGGTCAATCTAGTGTTTTTTCTGCTTCAAGTCTTAACATAAACTAACAAATAACAAAATCAGCCATATCACTGTGATTGAAATTATACTTTTCTGCATTTGCAAGATTTTTTTCCCCTCATGATTTCAATTTCTGGAACTTTAAAATAACCTAAATATGATTGGTACAGAGGAATTGAGTGAAATCTAGTTTTACCTGTAGACTGTATTTAAGATAGTACAGTTTTTCATTGTTTTATTGGATAATTTTGGAGTAGCTTTAGAAGTAAAAAATAAATGTGACCTCAAAAGAGATGGTGGCGGGTTCAAAAATTAAAACCGCCAAGTTAGAAAGCAAGATTTAGACTTTTGTATAGTCTAAATAACTGATCTTAATTCTCCTGAATTACTTTTCCAGAATTTCTTGAGGTTGGCAAAAAGCAGCCTGCTTTGGATGTTCTTTATGATGTTATGAAAAGTAAGAAACACAGAACATGGCAGAAGATACACGAGCCAATTATGTTGAAATACTTGGAACTTTGTGTGGATCTTCGCAAGAGCCACTTGGCTAAAGAAGGATTATACCAGTATAAGAACATCTGTCAACAGGTATGGACAGCTGAGTTTCTTTTTCAAACTCGCTTTTTAAATTATGGAAATAGTATCATTATAGAAAATCGGGAAATATATAAGGGTGCAAAAAACTAAAATCATATATAATCCATCATTGTTGGGTGCATTTTCTATTTTCTTTACATTATGTTAATGCATAGTATTATTTATATATAAAACGTGTTATAATGTGTGTCTATTAATAAGTGCTTCTAATTTACAGAGGAGCTTTCCTCTCAAAGTTAGTATTTTATATCATAAAATTTGCTTTTACAATACTTTATGGTTTGTTAGGAAAAGTGTTTTATTTTTATTTTACTTATTTTTTTGGTTAGGTAAACATCAAATCTCTAGAGGATGTTGTTAGGGCATATTTGAAATTGGCAGAGGAGAAAACTGAAGCTGCTAAAGAAGAATCCCAGCAGATGGTCTTAGATATAGAGGATCTGGATAATATTCAAACCCCTGAGAGGTATGTGGGTTAAATTGCTAAATACATTTTTCTCAGTGTTTTTCTTTACATGTGTCTCCATCATCCCCATTTGAAGTAGCTGTTTATTAGAAAGAATGCTTATCTTTGAAATTTTAAATGTATGATAACCCCCAAAAGTCATGCACTGTTCAAAATTCATAGAAGTGGAAAATTACAGCTATTAGATAGGAGGGTATATGCTAACTTAAAGGGCTGTAATACAGATTGGAAATTCAAATACTTCGACACTAAGTGATAGCTTTAGTCCAAAGTTGTAGGAAAAATTTGAACTATTTTGTAATGATCATTGTTGGTTTTTGTTTTATAATCAAGTGGCAAAGTAGGAAACCATGTCTAAAATTGTTTTCAACGTTTTAAAATATTTTTGTAGTGTTCTCTTAAGTGCTGTAAGTGGTGAAGACACTCAGGATCGTACTGACAGATTACTTTTAACTCCATGGGTTAAGTTCCTGTGGGAATCATACAGACAGTGTTTGGACCTTCTTCGAAACAATTCTAGAGTGGAGCGTCTCTACCATGATATTGCCCAACAAGGTAAAACAAGAACTGACTTGAAACGTTGACTTAAAGGATAGATTTTGCAAAAGATTAACTGTTAAAGGTAACATTTTCTCCATTGTACTTATTTTACATAGTTTTTATTCTTATTGGAACATGATTAGCATTCATTTGAATATTAAATAAGTGATTGTAAGAAATTTATTTTATTAGTTCTATATGGAATGTATTCCCCTGATGTCTGAAAGACCGTTTAAAGTCATTTTGGAATTTTCCAAGTGACTGAAAGGATAAACTTAACTTTTTGAACTTTTTGATTGCTTTCTGGTAAACTTGAGTTCTACTTTTGACTCCACTGCATATTCTTAGGCAAGCTTCTTAACCATACACTGGGTTTCTAAGGTCTTTTTAAGCTCCTGAAAACTTACGTAATTCTATGAAAAATACATTTTTCCTTTCTTAAACAGTATTACTGTATATAGAACTAAACCTTGATGACTCAGGATCATCATAAAAAGTACTTAGTAGTTAACACTGCGTGCACTTTTAGTCTGAAGAACTGTGTTAAGTCTGTTCCTAATCTTGTCTCTTTGCCTTACTGTCACTTACCTTGCTGTCAATGCAGCCTTTTTTCCCCTCAGCCTTTTAACTATATGTGACTTGAGAGTGGCTCTTGGTTTTTCTTATTTTGGCCTTAAGAACACGCTTGTGTTGCCATTCTTTTTAATATGGGGATAATTGGCATTCATTTATTCAAATTTTAAGTGACTTTGTGACTAAGAATATTTTACTTGGAGTCTTAGGATCTGTGTTTTGTTTTGCTCACGTGGCTAGCATATGTGAATTTGCGTTTAACACAAGTAAACTAGGAGGTTTTGATAACAGTTGAGATAAAGCATAACTTGAAGTTAAACTGCATCCCTTTGTTTTAGACCTGTTGAAGTAGAAATACTCTTTCTTAAGGGAAGGACAGAGGATATCCAAAAATGTTACTCTAGTATTGCATATATGACAGTAGAAAATTACTTTGTATTTTAATGATGGAGCAAGTAGTTCATTTACACTTATATCTGTGTACACAGTTGAAATTAGGTTACCATAAATCCCAAATTTGTGTTACTCAGTTTTAATTAGTGCAGAAGCTTTTTGCTTTCTATGTAAATTAGGTAACAAAGTTCATTGTACTTCAGACCAGAATTTTTTTGTTCTTTTAGGATTTGAAGTGGTAAGTGTTTGAAAGGTGATTCCCTCTTAGACCTAAACTTGAATATCTTCCCATTTATAAACTCTCCCAGAACCATATTTTAGTCCTAGATCAGGACTGATGAAAATGTCTAAAAAGGTGGTAGGGCACATGAAGTGAGTTATGACACAGGTCACTTCTAAAGACTGATGGTGAGTTTGGTAAATCTTGTTGAAATAAAACTTATTCAAATACTTAATTTGATGGTGGAAATTAAATTACCTAATTATTTTACGATTATGCTTACAGCTTTCAAATTCTGCCTCCAATATACCCGTAAGGCTGAATTCCGTAAGCTGTGTGACAATTTGAGAATGCACTTGTCTCAGATTCAACGCCACCATAACCAAAGTACAGCAAGTCAATCTTAATAATCCAGAGAGCCAGTCCATGCATTTGGAGACCAGGCTTGTTCAGTTGGACAGTGCTATCAGCATGGAATTGTGGCAGGTATGTTGTGAACTATTAGCTTTTATTTGTAGTAATAACAGCTCATTTTACTGTTTTTTTCTTTCTTAATAAGTATTTGCATCTGGGTATCTGTTGGTTAATTTCAATAGATGGGTGATGAATTTAAGGTTGTCTGATAGAGTAGGAAGAGTTCTGGATTGGAAATCTCAGGTATTTTGGTTCTAAATGCCTGGTGTCAATTCTGAGCCAAGTCATGTAATCTTGTTCAGACTTGGTTCATTTTTTTGTGCTGAAAGTGTGGCTTAGTGCCTGGTGATGAAATAAGTATAGACTATGCATGTACGAAATTTTTAAAGTGACAATTTCATGGTAGTTTTGTGTCGGTTTACTCATATTTTAAAAATCTGAGTGTTTGTCCGATTTATTTTTATAGTAATTTTATTGTATTTTATAAAAGTATTGGTGATGACAGGTTAGAAATTACAAAGACAGATTTGCCCCTTACTGCAGATAGTTGGAGAAGTGCTGCGCTAGGTTCTGGGTTTCTCAGTGCTGCCTTGGCTTAGTCAGCGTGCACGGCGAGTATCCTACATTGGAGAGCTCAGTAGTGTTGGGAATCTTGTCCTCAACATGGCCTTCTTACTCTAAGAATTCTGCAAAGACATTTTCTTTCGCATGATCTTGTAGTCATAACTTGTTTTTATATATTTGACACCACCCTCCCCAAATGTAATTGAAATTGCAAAGTAAGAAACCAAAAATGGGTAGTTTTTCAGCCAAGTGAAAATGTGATTTCCTGCTCTCTCCTCATAATATTTTCCTTTTCTGTAGGGACACCCTTAAAATAGTACTTGATTAACTAAAGAAGAAAAAAAAAGTTCTGTAGAAGACAAGTAAACATTTAGTATAGGAAAAAAATGGATGAATTAAAGGAAGAAAATAATCCTTCATTATCTTATCACTCAGAAATAACCTCTATATTGTGTTTTACATTGTTCCAGATTTTTATAATATATTCCCTCAAGTGGTCTGATAATACACACCTTGTTTTAGGTTTGTGCAGTTTAAGAAGTTTAAGGATTTAAGGTTTTTTTTGTTTGTTTTGTTTTGTTTTGTTTTTCTTTTTTGGTTTGTTTGGATGTGTTTGGGGGCTAATCAGGTCCGTTTATTTTTTAATGAAGGTACTGGGGATTGAATCCAGGAACTTGGCTAAGCACGCACTCTACCACTGAGGGCGCCCCCCCACCCAGGATTTAGTATTTTTGTAGTTGTGACATTTTTCTGAACTATATCAGATAATAAATTAAAAGATGAATAAAAAAACCACACATGAAGTCATTTTATTTGCCACGTTTGTTCTTAAGTGTTCTGTGTTTTAAGTTTCATAAAGAGATTTTGAGTTAGATTTTTGTTGTTGTTGTTTAGAATGCACTGACTATGATTTATACCACTAATTTTAGGAAGCATTCAAAGCTGTGGAAGATATTCATGGGCTGTTCTCCTTGTCTAAAAAACCACCCAAACCTCAGTTGATGGCAAATTACTATAACAAAGTCTCAACTGTGTTTTGGAAATCTGGAAACGCTCTTTTTCATGCATCTACGCTCCATCGTCTTTACCATCTATCTAGAGAAATGAGAAAGAATCTTACACAAGAAGAGATGCAAAGGTAAGAATATTACCGGTGAATAGTATTGAAATTATGAAAGGAATATCTTATAAGTGGCATGGTAGTGTTTTCTAGGTTGGGGTTTCTCAATCTCTGCACTACTGATGTTTGGGGCTAGTTAAATCTTTGTTGTGGGGGATTGTGCATTTAGGGTCTTGAGCAACATCCCTGGTTTACCCACTGGATGCCATTAGCAATCTCTCTAGTTGTAACTACCAAAAGTGTCTCCAGGCATTGTTCTTGGGCAGTAGTCTTCGTCTTCAGTAGCTATCTTTTATCTGATAACCAACTCTCCAATTGAAAAAATGGAATATTAAAGACAGTGTTAAGGTATGAGCTTTCTATCCTACATACAGGTATTTAGAATCTAAGAGCTAATTAGATGAAAAAATGAATACTTCTATCGAGTAACTTTTTCCTAACTATAGAGTATTTGGTGTGTGCATTTTTTATATACATGTAGTCTATAACCTAATAATCTAAAGACCATTTTATTTTTTAACATTGCATACTTTTCTTTCAGTTATGTTTGGTTTTTATTACACATTTCAGTTGGACTTAGGTAACTCACATACCATCTCTTATTGGCAGACCATGTTATTTTGGCCTCTAGTAGAACTATGTACACCAAATTGTAGCTTTACAGCAATGCATGGAACCAACTAAATGAATTTTTCTGGTATATATTTTTTGAAACTTTGTTTATATATATATATATGTATTTATTGAAGTGTCGTCAGTTCACAATGTTGTGTGAATCTCTCACGTACCGCATAATGCTTCAGTCATACGTGAACATACATATATTTGTTTTCACATTCTTCATAGGTTACCACAAGATACTGAATATAGTTCCCTGTGTTATACAGTATGAATTTGCCATCCATTTTATATATATTAGTATCTGCAAATCTCGAATTCCTGATTTATCCCTTCTCACCCCCCACCCCGTAACCATAAGCTTGTTTTCTATGTCTGTGAATCTGTTTCTGTTTCGTAAAGTAAGTTCGTTTGTCTTTTTTTTTTTTTTAGATTCCACATGAGTGATATCATATGGTATTTTTCTTTCTTTTTCTGGCTTACTTTACTTAGAATGACAGTCTCCAACTCCATCCATGTTGCTACAGATGGCACTATTTCATTATTTTTTATGGCTGAGTTATTATTGGAAACTCTTGAGGACAGTGCTCATTAGGTCATTCACTACCTCTTACGTGATCCATGTCTGTTTAGGATATGAAAAACTTGATTTTCTTTAAAGTGTTTTTATGCTCTCCCATTACTACTGTGAGAGTACCGTCATAATCGTTAATTGCTCTGTGTGTGTTATTTTCCTTAATCTTTACAACAATCTTGTGACCCAGAAAATTAAGTATCTTGCCTCTAAGGTCCCAGCCTTGGAAATGGTGAAGCTCAGATTCTTTCCCTTGACTCTTTGGCTCCAGAGCCCACAATCCTTAGTGTCCTTTGGTGCTCTAAGTTCAACCTGACTTCTCCTCTTTTGTTTTACGGAAGATAAAATTTAGCTTTTGGCCCGCGTCTCCCATAATTGTGTTCACTTATGTTCTTTGTAATTTACCCCCTTTCTTATTGTCATTTTCCTCAGTTTTAAAAGCTGCCTTAATTGTTTCTGTAAGGAAGTGTGGGGTATACAGATGTGTCTTCTGCCTTTTTAACCTCTAGTCTTTTTCTGTAGCTAGACAACATTGACCACACTAAGTGGGTAGATGAAGTATTCCTTTTAGCATAGCTCAAAAGAAAGACATTAAATTAATTAAAGGAATACAATGTAATTAAAGAAATTAAAGTAATCTTTTCATTAATCCCATGCTTTGACGAATAATATTTATGAGTCCAGGTCCCCATGGTGGTGTGCGTATTCTGTCATTGGCATATTTTACTAGATGATTAAAGAGAAATGTCTTTCTGCTTATTGAGTAATATTTATAGATTTAACAGATTGTAACTTTATTCTCCAGAATGTCTACTAGAGTTCTTCTGGCCACTCTTTCCATCCCTATCACCCCTGAACGTACTGACATTGCTCGACTTTTGGATATGGACGGCATTATAGTTGAAAAACAGCGTCGCCTGGCAACACTGCTAGGCCTGCAGGCTCCACCAACGCGGATTGGCCTTATTAATGACATGGTTGGTATAAGTTTAGTATTCTGATGGCTTTAAACAGAAAGCTGTCTGGTTAGATTTTATGATTTATGATGACATGCTGGAAATTCCATTGCACTGCCAGGGCTTTCTGATGCACGGACAAGTTTGAGAACCACTGGTGTAAGTCAGCATCGTATTCAGTTGAGGTGATTCGTCTCAGCTGGAGTTAAATTTGATGATGAGACTTGGACTAGCTCAGAGGAGTAGTGAGAGTGGAAGTAACGATGGGCAGGAAGGTTCATGGCTTGTTTCAGGGGCTGTAGGAAAACACCAAGCTGACAGGTGTTACTCGGATACGGCTAGGGAGGAATGTGAAGTAGATTAAGCCCAATTCTGGACAGCTGAATACTTCCAACTTTTTTCTCTTTTAAACTTTCATTGTCTGTTGCTAAGGCATTGGTTTTTAATCAGGGCTGTGCACTGAAATTGTGTGTGAAGTGCTTTTTAAAATGCACTTTTCTATGTTTTACCCACTGTATATACTAATTTTCAAAATATGGAACCTAAGGCTTATGTATCTTCACAGTGTTTTACGTTGGAATCTTTAATTCAGTGGAAATTCGTCATGCGAGTCTGTTCTTGCTGGGCAAGTGATACATGGCATTTGCACTCTAGAGGAGCTTAGATGTTAGGGATTCTGATTCGCGATAGTCAGACTTACTGGTTATTGTGATACACTTTCAGCAAATTACTTTAGGACAAGAGAAACAGAGGGACAGTTACTAGAGATAACAGATAGGCCTTACTTTTCTGACAGAATCAATCAATTTAGGTAAAAATGAATACATTTTCTAAATGGCAACAGTTTTCTCCTGTTGCATAGTTCTCTGTTATAGTAGCAAGGCAGATTCCTTCTGTGGGCAACTTTTGCAAAGATTTAATCTCTAAAGTAGTATTTCTCTCTCTTTGTATGCCTCCTTGTTTTATTCTGCTGCCACTTGCGAAAATCAACTTTGTGTTTAGACAGGTTTTTATGGGACTGAAATAGGATTAAATGTAATAAAAACAGCATTGTGTTTAGGAAGAGATCTTCCTAGTAAATATGTCTTAATTTTTTTTTTTAATACTGAAAACAAATTGGAAGTGTAATTCATATCTCTTGAGCCCATGTCTGTACATGCCACTCATGTTAAAGTTGATCTGTTGTGATACTGATTCAGGGCTCAGTGTTGGTGGAATCAAGGTCGGTAGCTGGGACATCCTGATTAGAATCCTCATTGTGCCCATAGATAAGTGTTTAAGTTTATAAGGAGGATACTGGTTGGTACCAGGTGAGTAAATAAGTTGACTGCCAAGAGGCATTTTATAAATTTTAATGAGTTCACCGTATGTCCAAGGTTGAGACCTGAGCTTTGGATGCAAATAACTGAATTCATAATCACCAAAAGAATGATTTCAATATCTAAGGAACAGACTCAAATTAATCAAGTTCATAAAAGATTATTAGATTAGAAAGCCAGTTTATTATTAATTTTAGAGAGAAATATGCTTCAATAAATTATGGTAGCCTATCAGCATATTCTTTATTTGGAAAGGGTGCTAAATGGAAAATCTAGAATAATTTCTAGATAGGAATGAAATTAGGGCTAGGGAAATTTTATTTGAATGCTTATATCACATCTTATTTTGAAAAAGATGTAAGGGCACTGACAAGGAAAGTATTCATATGTTGTAGGGCATCAGTCATGTACCCATTTTGGATTGGAGTTAGACTAGGGTGCTCAAGTGTCTGGACGTCCTCTCGGAGATGGAGGCTGCCAGCAGTTGCCTCAGTTTGGAACCTGGTCTGTAGTGGGTACATACCCTGTGCTTTGGAGTCTTGTTATGTCGCTGCAGTTTTTCTTTTTGGGTTAGCAGATCCCAACAAGTGAAGGATAAAGGTCACATGCCGTTACATACAGTTAGAGCCGTAGGTAAGAGAGGATTTGCTTATGAGCAGTTTCGGAGTTTATAAAATTATGCCACTTTTTTGTCTCCTTTGTGAGGCAGGTTATGCAAGCGGCATCTTTATTGTGAAAGGAAGTTTAGTCTATTCAAATAAGAACTTAAAATGTTATCAAACTATGACTTTCTTTAAAAAGTAAAAATCATAGAATGTAATTGGGTAAATTCTCCAAAGGCCTTTCCAGTCACCACTTTCCCATTTCCCCCAAGAATAGCCACTGTCCTGACTTAATAACACCAGATTAATTTTGCCTGCTTGTATATTTTATGTGAAATTTGGATTTCATATAAATGGAATAATACGTGAAATTCTTTTCCTCACCATTTGTGAAATTTATTCATGTGTTGAATGTAGCTGTTCTTTTTCTGACCATTTCTATATAATATGTAAACCTATCCCTGTGTGTCCAAAGTTGTTTTGAGTTTGGGCGATTATAAGTAGTGCTGTGATAACTTGTGTGTGATAGTTACTTGTTACTTCTGGTAGTTTATTTGTTACTAATAATAAGTTAGTCTGTATTGGCCACACAACTTGTCTTTGTAAATATTTTATTGATTGTGT
Organism: Camelus ferus; assembly: GCF_009834535.1. Classification (NCBI taxonomy): domain Eukaryota; kingdom Metazoa; phylum Chordata; class Mammalia; order Artiodactyla; family Camelidae; genus Camelus; species Camelus ferus. The sequence continues at coordinate 11,305,508 of NC_045706.1, forward strand.
TGATGAGTTTTTATTTTCTTTTTAAATTCTTGTGGGGTTTCACTATAGGGAGCTACATAATTTGGGGCAAGAGACTCAACATAAAGGTCCTAGATGCCTCTTTGGTAAATTTAAAGGAGGTTGAGGCTTGATAATCTTTCAGTCATTTCCCAGATTTCCAGTCTTATATTTTTCTTTAACTATGATCAGTTCAGAATCCCAGTTGAAAAATACCTTCAGCAGTTAAACCTTCTGTTTACTGTAGGTTAGATTCAACGTGCTACAGTATGTTGTCCCAGAAGTAAAAGACCTTTACAATTGGCTGGAAGTTGAATTTAACCCACTAAAACTCTGTGAGAGAGTCACAAAGGTAAGCTTTGATTATATTACCATGTAGCCAGCCCTTTTGTAGTTTTAGGTTATACTTATATTTGTTCAGAGAGAAGTGTTTTCCTATGTGTTTGAATTCAGTGCACATTTCATTGTCTTTTTTCTCTATGTCAAGAGAAAAGATATTTCTGATGTGCTAAATAAACCTTTGGAGGTAAATTAGCAGCATGACTAATTTAGCCATTGCTGTCAGTCACCTTCAGACAAGAATCAATAGCTTCATATTATTACATTTTGTGTTTTTTCTGCTTTATGTGATGGTTTTCTGTGTTAAGAAAATTGAAAAGTTTCGCAAATGTTTCAGTATCTGTTATATAGAAAATATAATCTCTCTCAATTTAATGGATTTCATAGGTTCTAAATTGGGTTAGAGAACAACCTGAAAAGGAACCAGAATTACAACAGTACGTCCCACAGCTGCAAAACAACACCATACTCCGGCTTCTGCAGCAGGTAAAGAAAAAAAATGTTTTATGTGAGAACTGGAATTTCTCCCTTGATTGTTAAAATTACTAAACTAAAAATTTAGGAATGGTCTAGAAAGTGAAGGCCTCCTCAAATTCTATCCACACCCCCAAAAAATTAGTTTTGTTAATCTGATTTGAAACAGAATTATTTTATATAATTCATAACTGTTTTTGTCTCCTTTTTTGATGACCACTATCTTTGCATATTTTTCCTTGTTAGCCATGTATGTTTACCTCGTTTCTTTTAATGCTTACATAGTTTTTCATTGTCTAAAGGGACTGTGGTTTATTCAAACTCTGTTGATGGAAATCTTAGTCTTTTTGCTAATAGGAAAAGTTGCAGCAGTGAGCATACTTGTGTGACTTTCTGTAGCTAAGAAGTGGAATTAGTCATAGTCTGCACACTTAAAGCTTTACCAGATCCTCAAAGATTCAATTTATAGACTTTCACCAGTAGTGAACAAGATAGCCTTTTTTCCCTAAGTATTGTCAATCTTTTAACATATTTTAGTCCAACCTCGTACTTAAATTTGAGTATTATGGTTTATAATACAGCTTAATGTTCCTGTTTTGTCATCTCTTTGTTTTACTTGGCGGAGGGGGTATGTGTTACATGTTCACTTAAGTATTTGTGCACATTTCATTGACCTGCTTTCTCTTGTGTATGTGAGCAGTGTTATTTCTTATGTGCGATATAAATAGTTGGAGGTTAATTAGCAGTATAACTAAATAGTAATGCTGCCAGTCTCCTTCGGACAATTTTATTAAATGTTCAGATGAATTTGGTAAGTAGCAGGTCTCTGTCTACAAATACATGACCATTTAGGGCTTTTTTTGTTTTATGAAACTAAGATTTGAAAGGATTATGTGATGATTCAAAACATAGGATTTGGGGTTGACAGCCTTGGGTTGTAACTCCAGCTCCAGCAATGTGCTGTTAATATAGATACTCTGAGCTTCAGTTTCTCTTCTTTGAAAAATGGGCATAATTTCTGCTTTCCATGGTTGTCACGAGACTCCATGTAAAAAATGCTGAATACATGATAGCTATTATTACTAACCTTGTGTTTCTTATACAGGTGGCACAAATTTATCAGAGCATTGAGTTTTCTCGTTTGACTTCTCTGGTTCCTTTTGTTGATGCTTTCCAACTGGAACGGGCCATAGTAGATGCCGCCAGGCACTGTGACCTGCAGGTAGGTGCTTCAGGAGGACTCGGAGGTTGGAGGCCTTTGAGGGCTAAAAGCACACGTTCTTTGTTTCTCATCTTTTGGTACAGTGGCACTATTTTGAGGCTTTATTGAAAGAATCTTCTAGCTTTGATATTTAACATTCTTTAATTTTTTTCTCATTCATTTGAAATTTTAATCATAAGTTATTCCTTTGTCAAATGACTATATTTACTTATGGATTTAACTATTGATAATACCATTTAATTTTCAAAGGTTCGTATTGACCACACCTCTCGGACCCTTAGTTTTGGATCTGATTTGAATTATGCTACTCGAGAAGATGCTCCAATTGGTCCTCATCTGCAAAGCATGCCTTCAGAACAGATAAGAAATCAGCTGACAGCCATGTCCTCAGTACTTGCAAAAGCACTTGAAGTCATTAAGCCAGCTCATATACTGGTATGCATCTTTGGAAGAAACGGACTGCAGAATTTTTGAGGGTCCTTATGTCTTTAACAAAAAGGTTCGAGATAATGTCTGAGAGAAGGGGTTGATTACATATTTCCTTTTCAGTTGTGTTTGATAGTTTGGGTATTTTATCAAATGCCTTCATCAGATACACAGATCATTGCACTGCCTTCCACGGGGTAGAAGATACACGGCACAGGTAGTGTGGGAACAGGAGCACTGTCACAGACAACAGCAGGCCCCACGGACGACGACTCTCCGGATAGCACTGGGGTTGGGCTTTTCCTCTCTGCTTAAGTTGTTTATTGTTTGTGAGCTCTGTTATCTGTTAGTATTCCTCCTTGGCTTGAGTACTTTAAAGTAAATTTGGTTCAAAGAAAAGAGCCTGACAGATAAAAGTGCTTCAGTTATGTCCCTGCTCTTAAAGACTCTGAATAGAAGGAGCGCCATAGTATTTGATACTGGGAACCAGTAGCTTGAATAATGTCATTCTGTTATTAAATGCAAATACATGTAATGGTAATACATCAGGATTATATACTAATAGTTTTGATGTCTGATACCATGGAGTGTCACTTAAAAATTTTTTTGATGCATTTATTTTTGAAGCAAGAGAAAGAAGAACAGCATCAGTTGGCTGTTACTGCGTACCTTAAAAATTCACGGAAAGAGCATCAGCGAATCTTGGCTCGCCGTCAGACAATTGAGGAAAGGAAAGAGCGTCTTGAGAGTCTGAATATTCAACGTGAGAAAGAGGAACTGGAGCAGAGGGAAGCTGAACTTCAGAAAGTACGGAAGGCTGAAGAAGAGAGGCTGCGACAGGAAGCAAAGGAGAGAGAGAAGGAGCGTATCTTACAGGAACACGAACAAATCAAAAAGAAAACTGTTCGTGAGCGTTTGGAGCAGATCAAGAAAACAGAACTGGGTGCCAAAGCATTCAAAGATATTGATATTGAAGTATGTAGTATCTTATGCATTAAAAACTTTAAGTTTTATTCAGGTCTCTTAGAAGCAAAGCCCTTTACCATTTATTGGTTTATTTTTGGTTATTCGGTTACTTCACTCATTTTGATACAGCTAGTTCTTTAATCTGAAGTAAGCATTTGTTTTCAGTGACTACAGTTTTTAACCACTGTTGAATTAGATTTTGGATATATGTAGAATGGAGGAGTAAGAAATAGGCATTAAGATTACATAATTTTTCTCCACAATCGAGTGGAAATAAGGCTATTGTAAAACATTTTTATATTGCCTAAGTTTACCCATTACAAGCATTTGCTCATTGTTAAAAAAGAAGCAATTTAGAATTTGTTTCTAGAAAGAAATGGTGCTCCATATTGACTGTTTGCACTTTAATGTTATTAATTATGGTGCATTTATATTACTTTTCAGGACCTTGAAGAATTGGATCCAGATTTCATCATGGCCAAGCAGGTTGAACAACTGGAAAAAGAAAAGAAGGAACTTCAGGAACGCCTGAAGAATCAAGAAAAAAAGGTAAATGAAAGGACTGGTAAACTTCACATGCCAAGTTAAAAGTTTTTTTTAACACCATTTGTTTTCATGATACTCAGATTGACTATTTTGAAAGAGCTAAACGTTTAGAAGAAATCCCTTTGATTAAGAGTGCTTATGAAGAACAGAGAATTAAAGACATGGATCTTTGGGAACAGCAAGAAGAAGAAAGAGTAAGTTTTACATTTAATTGTAGTATTTTAGACTATAAGCTGTAATTAAGTCCTCTGCCAGTAATGGAACCAAGGTTTCAAATTTGATTTTTGTATTTTGTCAGAAATGGTGCTTTAATGGCTACATACTGACAGATTGGTGGATAGATATTTTCAGAATAGAGATTAAAAAAATGAAACTTGTAAAATAAAAAGGACAGTTGAAAAGTTCATTTTTTAAAAAACAGTTTTGTGGAGATACAATTCACATGCCACATAATTCACCAATAAAGTGTGCAGTTGATGGTTTTAGTATATTTAGAGAATTGTGCAATGGTCTAATTTTAGAGCATACCTCAAAAGAAACTTTGGACCTACTAGCAGTCATTCTCCATTTTCTCTTCATCCCCTTGGCCTGTGGCAACCAGTAATCTCCTTTCTGTCTCTAAATAATCCTATTTTGAATATTTCTTACAGATGGAATCACACAATCTGTGGTCTTTTGTGACTAAATAGCTCCTTCCTTAGTTTTATTAGTCTATATTATATGTATTCATCTAATGATACAAATGTAAGGTTTGCAAATGCTTACAGATTTGTAGTAAAAACAGGTGACCTCATTCTGGTTAAAAAAATAACCACAGGCAAGAGACAACACATACCTGTGGTGGCTGCAGTGTGGAGAATGCAGCCTCTTCATGGCTCCATTGGATTGTTGTCTTTCTGGGCCTAGTGTTGCCAGTTTTTCCAATTTTTTTTTTAGAAGTTGGTATTTGTGTGATAATTCTTTTAATACATAAAATTAGAAACCAGTGTTAGAGACCAGCTAAAGTACTGGAGATCTGCTGCATTGTGCCCTGAAGCCTTTGTTTCCCTGGGAGCCAAAAGGAAAAGCTTTCTCTCTCTTTCCTTGTTTGGTTTGGTTTAGTTTGGAGGGGAGAGGTAATTAGGATTTATTTTATTTTATTTATTTTTAATGGAGGTGCTGGAAATTGAACCCAGGACCTCATGCATGCTAAGTATGCACTCTGTTCCCCTCCACCCCCCGAAAAGCTTTCTTACATCAGTAGTTCATCCTGCTTCATTCTACCTTAACCTCCAGTTAAAAACACCTCCAGTTTTCAAGGAAGAAAATGCCTTTAATAATTAAACAACAGTGCTTATTATATACCATGAGATATTTATTATTTTGTTTTGTCATATACATTTTGGTTTTTCCTCTTACTTCCTTAGAGATGCCCTAAGTCATCTTTATCCATCTCCGGCCCCTGATTGTCTTCCTTGGGACATGACATGTTGGCTCACATGATACTTACATTTCAAAATTGAAAAGGGCAAAAGAGCTTGGAATTTGGGATAAATTAGTAATCACATAATGAATGCTTTGAAATTTAACTTCGTATCATTTATTTGCAGATTACTACGATGCAGCTGGAACGGGAAAAGGCTCTTGAACATAAGAACCGAATGTCACGAATGCTCGAAGACAGAGATTTATTTGTAATGCGACTCAAGGCAGCACGACAGTCTGTTTATGAGGTAAACTTACTGGTTTGAGGGAAACGTTTGTTTATTCATAAGCTTCTTAGTTTTGCCTTAAGAATTCTTCTTTAACATGGTGGTACATTCTGTCTTGAGCTAATAACATTCATAATGGTCATTCAAATAATATTTTCATAGGGATATCTTGAAAATATTCCATAGGCTAAGTAATCATCACTATGAACAAATTTTTCTGAAGGTGAAAGTGGACTGCATAAAATTTGCTTTTGATACAAACGTTTGTTTACTCTGATTCAGAAAGGAAAAAATTAGATCAAAGTGTCCTGCTCTTAGGTTCTAATTTAATCATTTGGATTTATTCTGTATAAAAATAAACCCACTGGATATAGATAGTGTCCCCTCAAATTTTTTAAAATTTGACATGAGAGAAAAACTTCGGTCATTTGGAAATTCTGGTTTTTATACTGGAAGGTTGCTTTCCATCGTTCCACAGAACTTGCAATGCTTTTATAAACATAAAATCTACTGCCAGTTTGCAGCTCTTAAAAATTGGATTTTCTTTCTTTTTTTTGGGTAACCATTCAATTATAGGAAAAACTTAAACAGTTTGAAGAGAGGTTAGCAGAAGAAAGACATAATCGCTTGGAAGAGCGTAAAAGGCAACGTAAAGAAGAACGCAGAATAACCTACTACAGGGAGAAAGAGGAGGAGGAGCAGAGGAGGGCAGAAGAACAGATGCTAAAAGGTAGCTGTGTGGACCGAGGTAGAAGGGTAAGGCAAGGATGGTGTCAGGTCCAGTTTATACAGTCTTATTTAGAAGCTAGAGGAACATGGGACCAAGATCATTGGCTTAACTACAGGTAGCTAGTTTTCAGGTTCTGAGAACCTGACTTTTAGTTTTCTGCAGTTTGATATCTGAGGATGTTACATTGTCTGCCAGCTTATTTCCATGTTTTGGTGTTCTTTGAAAAATTAATACTGCTTTTTAATTTTTATCCCTGTATTCTGTATAATATTAACATTTATTGAGGAAGACATACCAGATGGAAGTCTCCAATGATCCTTTATCTGGCATCCCAGATGCTCAGGAACCGGGGAGGGATTCTGCTATCACTTTAGTTGTGTTGAGTGGCGTAAACTTGTTTTCTTGAATGTCTCCTGATATTCAAGTTTAGCTGATAGTAAATTATTTTAAAATTCTTAAAGGGAATTTCCTTCTACATTATACTGTCTGTTTAATACCAGAAAAGTAGGTCTAGCACTTGGGGAAGGGTATGGTAGGAGGCACACTTCGTAACCTATTACGTTATATAGAGCGAGAAGAGAGAGAGCGTGCTGAACGGGCAAAGCGTGAGGAAGAACTTCGAGAATATCAGGAGCGAGTCAAGAAATTGGAAGAAGTAGAAAGGAAAAAACGCCAGAGGGAGTTGGAAATTGAAGAAAGGGAACGTCGTAGGGAGGAAGAGAGAAGACTTGGTGATGATGCACTTTCTAGGAAGGTAAGCAGAGACATTGCTGTTTCTATGTGATGTGTGTTTATCAGCCAGATCTCTTGCATGACCCACCTGTTAATGCATGTCCGTGTCTGTTCTTCTAGAGTCTAGTATTGTTTCATCTTCCCAAAGACAGAGGTTCCTAAGGGGGTAGGGTGGAATTAAACTTGTCTTAGCAAAGCTGGGATTTTACGGACTTCAGTTTGGAATACTTGTCAGGTAGGAACTAATCCTGTGAAACACTTAAGTATTTGACAAAAGATAACAGTGGTATGGAAGGGGGTCTGTTTTGGTTCCTTGAAAGGAGTTGGTATGAATTAGGAAGATGATCTGAGGATACTCCGATGAATCTGGGGGACCAGCAGTATTCAACATCCCATGGGAGCTTATTGGAAATGCAGAGTATCAGGCCCAGTGCCAAACCTTCTGAATCAGAACCTGCATTTTAACAAGATTACCAGGTGATTCAAATGCTGCTCCAAATTTTTATTTTTAATATGCACTCATGTCCAAAACTGACCCTTGTTACCCCCTTTGTCTTTTGTCTCTAATTCCCTAGTTGGTGGTGGCATTATTAACCACTTAATCACATTGTTTTGAATCCACCCTTCCCTCCTTTCTGTCCCTATGTTCCTGCCTTAATTCACATTTTAATTTTGCTTGTATTACTTACTGGTCTTACTGTTTTCCATGATCGTAATCTTCCCCCAGCTTCGGGCATTCCTCTATGTTGTGGCCTGCTTGGTTTCTCATAATGCATATTTGATTGTTACACCTGCTCTGCAGTTTCAGACCTTCCTGTGGTTGGTACTCATTGCTTAGAGCCAAAGGCAGAAAACATGCCTTAGTATTCAAGGCCTTTTAGGTTTGCTGCTTTTTTCATCAGCTTCTTCTGTCACCATTTTCTTCTCAGTCACCTGTACTCTAGCTGTTCTGAGCTACTGTTACACTTTATCGTGTGTTTGTGACATCTGCCTGCATGCTCTTCGTTTTTTCCTGAGATGTGCCCGTGCTGCCCTTTAAATAAAATAATGCTTATTTTTTAAGGTAAGAGGTAACGATTTCTTGCCTGCTCTGCTTCTTTATTTGTCCCACACCTGTATCAGATGCTTCTCTTTGTTGGAGGACCTGTTGTTAGTTATCTGTATGGTCTTCAGTTTCTGTTTTATAGTGTCTGTGGGTAGATTTTTGGTTTTGTTAACTCCTGTTGCTAATTTCTGTAGGATAAGTATTCTTTTTTTGTTGTCCTGTGTGTATGTATGAATTCAGAGTTATTGTGTTTAATTTGCTACATCCTGTTAATTTACTTCATCTTCTGAAGACAATGGGGTAAATCACTGCATGATTATGGGTTACAGATTTTTTTCTTTTAGTTTTTGCAAATCTGTGTTCATCCTTTTGTTTGTTTTCGACCTTCTGTTTAACTGTTTTGTGGACCCCTTCTTCTCTTTCAGTTTGAAAGTCTTTAGTTTTACCTGTTCACTTTTAACATGGTGTAACATACTACATTTGGTTTTATTCCTAACCTTTGGTTTGGAGCTTTTTATTTGCTTCCATATCCTTGCCACCCCTTCATTTCTTTAAGCCAAGCTTAAGAATTTTTCTCTGTTCATGTTTTTCTGTATTCTCTTAGTGATTGCCATCTATTTTTTTTCAAAGTCTAAACTTTCACAGTCTAAATTTTGAGAACTCTTTCCTCTCTTCAGAACAAAACAAAATTTTGAGCATGCCTTTAAGTTTTATTGCCTCCAGTCCATTAAAACAATGTTATCTCTCTCTTTAGAATTAATTTAAGTTTTACAACCTGTATTGGCAAACATAATTTAGTTTAAAATGTTTCCATTGTAGATCATCTTTTCCTCCTTACAGATAATTTTTGTTTTGTTTTGTGTATTTTATCAAATATTCTTGGATATGTCTCAAAAGAGGTTTTGTTTCTCACAGTTGAACAGTGAATGGTACATTGGTCCAGCCAGTTCAAAATCGTCCTCCTTCAGAAGTTTAGAGACTTACCCTCACTGTCACATATGGGCAAGGAGGATAATAGTCTTGGTCTTGTTACTTCTTTAGATGGTCTGCTTTATTCCATGAAAGCTTTTAGAATTTTCTCTGTCATTAGGGTAAAGGGTTTAAAAATTTCACCAAATCATGTTTAGGTGCCTAAGCTTATGGTCTTTATTACTCATCCTTTTTGACATGTGTGCCCTGTCAGTCAGGTTTCTATTTCCTTAGGTTAGAGCAGATAGAATTTCCTTAACTCAGGGGAATTTTTTTTCCCCCTCCTTTTCTTTATTTGGGCCTTTCAAAAATGTCCTATTCTTTATCTCTTAATGTTTCACTTACTGTCTTCATCTCTTTGTCCTTTTGTGACTGGTTCTCTGAGATTCCTGTTCTGTTTATACATCAGCAGGGCCTTTACTGCTGTTGATCTATCAACTGTCTTAAAAATTTTGGTGATAATGTTAGTTTTTTAGAATTCTTTTTTGTTTAATGTCTGTCATAGCCATCCCTAAAATCTTTTTCTAAGTTCAAATATTTGTCCGTGAAACCTGATTAACTTGAATTCTTTGTGGAGTTTAATTTATAGAGTGAGTGTGGAGGATGGGAGAACTGTCGTCTTCTAGGTGTGGATGTCCCCTCCATTGTAGTAACCATAAGTTACCATCGACAGTTGAGTTCATATCTTCTCCCACAAGGTCCACTTGAGAAAGTCTCTTAGAACAACTCCCATCTTAAGAGACAGCTCAGAGTCAGCAGCTGCTGAGGGCTGATGACTCATGATCTGGCCATTCTTGTTTTTCTCTCTTGCTTCTCACCAGCTGCTTCTGGAGGATTTTGTTTTCAAGACGCTTTAAAATTTAAATAAAGATCCTTTTATTCACCTACTTGGGGTCATACTTATTCTCAACTTCATTAGATTTTTATTTTAGTTCTCCCACTCCACCCCTAGATATTATTTGTGTCTTCATGAGTATTCTTACTTGTCCCATTGTGGCCACAGGTTACATTTGTAGGATCAGTCACACTGTATCAGAGGTGTTTGTATTAAGATTGTGTGCATTGTCCATTACAAAAGTGGTACCAGTTACATTTTTACCTTAAGGGTGAGTGTGTATCTCTTCACACCTTTCCATAATTTGCAAAGACAATGTAATATTTTGAAGAGGGAAATAATGTAACTATCCCCAACTGGACAGTCCATTGGCTCCACCTCTGTTGAGTTGCCACTGTGATGTACATTTTGGGGCACTGGACTTTTTTTTCGCAAAAGGGAATTTCTAGGTCAAAGGAAATCTGTAGAATTTGAATGGTTCCAGGGGCATGCTGCCAAATTGCTTTCCAGTGGTGTTTTATCAGTTTATAAAGCCATCAGCAATACATGAGAACACCAGTTTCACAGTACTATCAGTCTGATCTAGAAGTTCTGAAACAGAATTTTAAAGCTTGTTTTTATTTAAGAACTTAAGATTGTTTACTGTAAAGTACAAAAGCACTTGAATGGTAATACTGGTAGTTGTAGTAAGTGTTGCCAATGTAGTGCCTCTTATTAACTTCCGTGAATATAGGACTCTCGTTGGGGAGATAGAGATTCAGAAGGCACATGGAGAAAAGGACCTGAAGCAGATTCTGAGTGGAGAAGAGGCCCACCAGAGAAGTAAGTAGCGTTAAGGAAAATAGTACCAAATAATCATAGATCCTGTTAATATCTTACTGTTTTTCTAACAGTTTATTTTTGGGGTGGGGAAAAAAGAGCCGTGAATTTATGCATGTGTATTACTGGTATGTTTTTCATAGTTCACTTCAGTGCTAATGTAATTACTGACTTACAAACATCTTGAGAAATGGGCTTCAGTTTTTTTTTTAATTAAACTAATAGTGTTGAGTTCAGAGTAAAAATGAACAATTTCATAATGTATTTTTCTTGTCCTTTGAATTAAGTTAGATCAAACCGTCTTTTAAAAGGACTGCTAGTGCTAGGTAAGAGTGCTGGTCATAACCCCTTACACAGAAATTAAGTTTTGAAAGCTTGTAGTAATAGATTTGGAAATTGCTAAATAAGGTACTTGTTGTAAACCAGAGATACCTTTTTAAGGCAGCTGTCTCCTTACTGGTTTATGTTGATACAAGGTTTCAATTTTGTGTGATTTTTTTTTTTAATTGGAACATACTCTGTTAGGTTAATGAGTTTAGACTGAAGTGACTTTTAAGAGTGAGTGAGATATTTCCCAAAAGGGTCATGTACTTCGAAGAAAATTTACTCTTAAAAGATTTTTGGCTTGTTGCTCTGTAGGGAGTGGAGACGCGGAGAAGGTAGGGTTGAAGAGAGGCTGCATAGAAGAGATGAAGATCGACCAAGGCGTTTGGGGGATGACGAAGAGAGAGAATCTTCTCTTAGACCAGACGACGATCGGGGTCCCCGGCGCAGCATGGATGACGACAGAGGCCCTAGACGTGGTCCAGATGAAGATAGGTTCTCTCGCCGGGGGGCAGACGATGACCGGCCTTCCTGGCGTAATGCTGATGACGACAGGCCTCTTAGACGAATTGGCGATGAAGACTAGGGGAAGCTGGCGTCACGCGGATGACGACAGACCACCTAGACGAGGCCTGGACGAGGACAGAGGAAGCTGGCGAACAGCCGATGAGGACAGAGGACCCAGACGAGGGGTGGACGAGGACCGGGGGCCGCGGAGAGGAGGTGCGGACGATGAGCGGTCATCCTGGCGGAACGCTGATGACGATCGCCCTAGGCGGGGCATGGATGACGACCGGGGTCCCAGGCGCGGGTTGGATGATGATCGAGGACCTTGGAGGAGTACTGATGATGATAGGATTTCCAGGCGCGGTGCAGATGATGACAGGGGGCCTTGGAGAAACGTGGACGACGACCGGATCTCGAGACGGGCTGATGACGATCGGATTCCCAGACGGAGCGATGACTCGAGACCTGGTCCCTGGAGACCGTTTGTCAAGCCAGGTAAAACTCTGGTCTTCAGAAAAGCAGATGGATGCTTTAGAGAGTGCTTGATGGGTTTGCAAGTACAGAGTGAAATTTTACACCAGTTAATCTCCACTGTTCTGTAGAGGATAGCAGGTTATTTCAGAAGAGGAACTCAAATCTCAAATGACTAATTACGTTTTGATTGTTTAAGTAAATGGTGTTATTTTTCAGCTGATTAAAGTGAAATTCTAATGGATGTATAACAGATTGGGCTGTATTATTTAGTTTTAGATAAACTGGTCTTTTATCTTTCCTTTATTACCTCACCTTTTATCTTTCCATAGTGACTTTTATGTCAAAAGCTGGCCTGTGAGATCGCTCACACCAAATAACTTCACTCCCTTTTCTGCTTTAGTGCAGTTAGTTTTCCTTCTGCCTTGTTGACTGCTTCTTTCAGGGCTCTTCTTCCTGCGCCAGCCCTTAAGTAGTGACGTCCTTCAGGTTCTGTCCTGGACGAGCCTTCCTGTATAAATAATGACAAACAAAATATGCTTACTGAACATCTGTCTGTACTCTTGCCAACCATGGGATTGTATATTCACACACACACACACACACACACACACACACACACACACACACACACACACAACCACACCACACCACCCACCACCCACCACCCCACCCACCCCCCTGCTTCTCTGCTTCTCTTCAGGGGCACATCTGTCCCTCTGATTGTATAAGCCAGAAATCTGGGAGCTCTCCTTTGCTCTACTTGTTTGCTCTGCTTGTTCATCCTCTTTGTGAATCTTCAGTAACCATAGTAATTTGTTCTAAATGCAAATTTTAGCAGCTTCCTTGCATTTAAAAACCCTTAGTGGGTTCTGTTTCTTCTAGTCTCACTTCATTCCACTGTGAAGCTCTGTGACTTTGGGCAAGGCACCTAACTTTTCTGTGCCTTGTGCAAAATGAGAATGATCTTACATTCGCATTAAGTCAAGATAGTAATTTTTATAAAGTCACTGAATACTAAACCATTGCTCCTAAGGGAAATACCAGATTAGGTTCCTGTAAGCCTTCTGGTCACAGTTTTCGTCAATCAATACATAACCTTGTTTTATTTTTCTGCTTAGAGATACCTTATTTAATAAATATTATTGATTCATTAGCTTTGAACTCATGGCCAAAAGCAGTGTAATTCATTCCTGAATGAAGCTTATCTAGCAACGTGTATTTTCTCCCTAAGGCATATCTATCATTCCCTTCTTGTGTTTGGGAACACTGGACAGCACTTTAGCACAATGCTGGAGGTGGGGCTGGGGGCACATTTAAAAAACTGAAATCACCAACAAAAAGCATAAGTCTGAAAACGTGTCACTAAATAAGACCACCAAAAGGATCCTTGTTTAAAGTAGGAGAGCTGCAGCAAGAAGGCAGCATTGCCTTGCTCATCCTCAGCTGAGAACAGGTTTGAATAAATGAGCTAATACCTGCAGAGGGTTTAGACTAGTGCTGTGGCACATAGTAATATAAATGTTAGTGACAATGATAATTATAGCTTTGCAGCTATAATACGTTTTCATTGAAATCTCTGCCTTTTTTGGTGCGTGCGCACGTGCGTGTGTGTATAATGTTCCTAAATTTGGACATCCCATGGCTGTGTGAGATATTGGGCAAGGCCAAAGGATTTATTATTTCATAGGTGGTAAATGGTGGTGGGCAGCGATGTAACAGGAAAGAGTCTTTTTGCTTCTAAAGGTTTTGAAAATGTTGCAGAATATAAATGAACTCATAATTGGGGCTCTTGTCTCTCGGAGATCTAGATCCTACCCTTCACCCTTTTAAGTTTTCTGCTTAAATGAGTTGCCATCAGAACTGATTTTTATACCTGGAATCTCTGCATAAGGAATGCTTAACCCAGGCCATGTAAGTTCCTATATGTTATATGTTAGAAAAACAATAATAGGGAGACAAATAGGAGCAGGGGAGTCTGTGAAATGATGTAAGTGAATTTAGGCTTTTTAAAAAACGAGGTTGGAGTATGGCATTAAATTAATTAGCATTTAAAATGGTGATGGATTAATGTCAACCTTAAGATCTCTGTTCATGGTTGCCAATCTGTTTAAGTTGAAATTTTTTTTTTCTTTTTTTAAAAAAAAATAGGTGGATGGAGAGAAAAAGAAAGAGCCAGAGAAGAGAGTTGGGGTCCACCTCGAGAATCGAGACCATCAGAAGACCGTGAATGGGACAGGGAGAAAGAAAGAGACCGAGACCATCAAGATCGTGACGAGAACGACAGGGACCCAGAGAGAGACAGAGACAGAGAGAGGGACAGAGAGAGAGACGCGGATCGAGAGGACCGCTTCAGACGGCCTAGGTTTGACATCCGCGTTACAGTTAGGATTCTTTCAGTGCTGTCTGTGCGTTCCCAACTATTTTTGAAAAGTGGTGCTCCTCATTCCCCCCAGTTTATCAGTTAGAATCATAGTGCAGATTAAAAAAAAATTTCAGATGTCATCTAATTGAACCATTTTCCTCTACAAAGTGAAGAAGACATGGAGGCTTGAGCTGTGTGGCTGTCAATAGACTGTGTAACTCTGGCACTGGAACCAGTCCAGGTTGTCTTCACCAGGCTGTTGGTTTTCCCCTGTGGTTGAGGCCAGCTTATTGCCTTTAAATTATTAAAAGCCCCTTTACTTCTATTAGTTAAGAGTTCTAGCTTGCTCCTTCTGGGCAAAGTGGCTTTGTGCTAATCTAGACAAGCACACTTGAATAGTTTTCTGTAAGGATGAACATGTCCTATATATATGTAGTGTCCAGTTTGGTAGCCAGCATCTGGCCATTGAGCATTTGGAATGAGTTAGCAATGCTAAGGGAATGTCTTGGTTTTATTTTAGTTAATTTAACGACGACTGTGTTGGACAGTGCAGATCCAGATATTCTCATTTGACTTCCATGCCTGAGGCATCAGTTTGCAGTCAAGTCACGTGTTTAAATTTTATTCCTGTTATTATTTGCAAACTCTTTGCGCACCAAGTTGGATAGGATATTTTCACTTATAATTACCCATGGAGTCTAATGATGGAACCTACCATGTCATTTTGAATGGCTACAGAGATGAAGGTGGCTGGAGACGAGGACCAGCTGAGGAATCTTCAAGCTGGAGAGACGCGAGTCGTCGTGATGACAGGGATCGGGATGACCGCCGCCGTGAGAGAGATGATCGCCGTGATCTAAGAGAAAGACGAGATGACAGAGATCGAAGGGGACCTCCTCTCAGATCAGAGCGTGAGGAAGGTAGAGGTGTTCTTTCTGTGTGACCAGAAATCCCTGGGGAGCCGGAATAACGGGGGATTGTGCGTTTTACCATCTTGTCAATTTGTATGAACACCAAAAATAAGATGGGCAGTAGATCAGTTTATTCCATTTAGAGTTCATAGTTCTCACAAACTTAACTATGCTCTGTGAAGTTTAGGTCATCTTCAAATTCGAAGTATAGTGGTAGACTACATTGGATAGTAAGCAATATCTATATTGGTAAAAACATTAATTTTATGTAAACAAGAAAACAATTTATCAGTTATTTAAAAGTAAGGTCCTCGTGGATAAGCACAAAGTGTAAAACATTCTCTGAAATGGCAATATTTGAAACTTTAGTAGAGAATACTTTGTTTAAAATGACCATTGCACTGAAGTAAGTCGTCGTCTCACAAGCTTTTGCTATTTTATGTGTACAACTGGATTGTAAGGGTATTTCTTCTTTTATAGCCATAATGAAATACATTCTTTTACTTATTTGCTGTTAAATTTTCTTCAAAAAGAGCCAAAAACCCTCTAGAAATTTTTTATTCAGCCAGAATTTTGTCACTTGAGCCTAAATTTTTTTAAGCAATTAGGATATTTCTCAGGCCAGTGGTTTCTTCTTGCTTGCCAGCTTACATTTCTAAGGATGTATGTTTTAAAGGTTTTTTCAGAAATTGTATCAAAATGATTAAAATGTATTTAGCTTTTATTTATTTATTTATTTATTTATTTATTTATTTATTTATTTATTTAACACCTAGCTTTTATTTCTTAATGGAGATTCTCCATCATTATCTTCAGTATAGGATTTTTGAGTAATTTGAGGCATTTGTTTTGCTTAAGCTCTATTTAGTGTGAACTAATAGAATGTGGTACAAGTTCATTCTGTCTTGTTTTAATTAAACTTTTTAGTAAGTTCTTGGAGACGTGCTGATGACAGGAAAGATGACCGGACAGAAGAGCGGGATGCCCCTCGTCGTGTTCCTCCTCCAGCTCTTTCAAGAGATCGAGAAAGAGATCGAGACCGAGAAAGAGAAGGTGAAAAAGAGAAGCCCTCATGGAGAGCTGAGAAAGACAGGGAATCTCTTCGTCGTACTAAAAATGAGACTGATGAAGACGGGTGGACCACAGTACGACGTTAAGTCTCAAGACAGTGGATTCAAACTCATGTCTTACATAGGTTTGATCACATTCAAGGATTATACTTGTGCTTCAACCAATCTAAATTGGATTCTTTACTGTTGTCTCACCATAACACAAAAAGCATGAACTTGTATTAATCCTATATAATAGATCGATCATGCACCGTATCCACGGAAGGTTCGAAAACCATGCAGCGTTTCGGAATTTAAGGTTTTGGCATTATTTCATCAATCATTTGTTTACAAAAAAGAAAAAGTAAAAAATAAATTTAAAATGTGAATTCTTCAGGTATTGAGTAACACCTGTATCTTGGTATGGAACTGACCTTTTTCTTTTGATTTTGAAATATCTGGTATTAATTTGGAATGAAGTATGGTTCATGTTATAGAAAATGTATTTGAAGATATTTGAAGATTTAAGCAGGAAGCTGAAACAATTTTCATACCATTAGCAGTTGAGACATGCCTCTAGGTATTTTGAGGTATTTACTATTTACTAAATTTAGAAAGTTTTTAGATTTACTATAAGTGCAGTAAACATTACACACATTGGATACAGTGGGATTTTCTGCAGGTTTTACTCGAGAGGGTGACTAGAAAGCAATGTGCAGTCATTGTTGTCATGAGAAAAATACTGCTCAAGTGTGAATCTAAAACAGATACAGCTTTGAAATTTTAAAGCATTTAGTAAACTATTGCTGAGTTTTTCTTTTGCCAATAGCAAACTGCTTTTCCATTTATGGAGAATTCATGCCTTCAAGCATTTTAAATATGACAATATTTATAAATGTGGTGGTTTGGAAGAATTGTTTAAATTCTTTTTCCTGATTTCCTTTCTCTTCAGGATAGGTTCTTTCAACAAGTAATTTGTAGTAATGACTGTGTTGACTTCAATTTTGGAGTGTAGTAGCCATGTTAAAGATTAACTATTCGGTCTTATTGAAGCCAACACAGAACTTGCTGCTGTGTTTTTTCTTCAACGATAAATAAAATACTTACAGAATTTGTTCTAGTGTTGATTTGTGGTTAGTCAAAGTGTTTTGTTTATAATGCTGAGTTTGCATATTCAGTTGAAGTTACTTCACTTGAGTTTTTACCAGTGCTATTAAATGTCTTAGAGAAAATAGCCTAAATATAACAGAAGGCAAATGTGGCTAGGATGCTTCCACTAAAATGTCCTTTGTTAGTTGAGGAGCCCCGGTGTTTGCTTGTAATGCTGTCCTCTCTGTGAGTGTGGTGTGTGTGTGGTGTACATCTTGGGTTTCCCTCTGAAGTAAGATAAATCATAACTAATTTCAGAGAATGTTAGTTGTAAATTTATAGCGGCTGTAGGCACTTAGTATTCTTTCTGATACTGAGTAGTGGTGAGAATTCCTGTTGGTACAGCTGTAAGGCCAGAAGAGGGAGTATGGATGATGTTTTACTTAAATAATCAGATGCAGCCTTTCCTGTTTGATGTTAACAATAATGGAAATCACTTTCTAAACCATTTTTTTCTTGATATCTGGACTGCAAGCTAAAGTCTTAAAAGATCTTTTTGTGAGAAGAGGACTTCTTTTACAACAAGTGAAAGAACTTGGGGCAGTCCCATTCTGAGTCATAAGTTACTAGAGGAGGACTGTACCTGTGACATCACAGATAGGCCCCCAACAGGCAACTCGTCCTCACTGATTTGTTTGGATGAGTTACAAATGCATGTCTGATGGTTAGGTTTCCAGGCTCGTCTGCAAACACGCTTCCTGCCCAGCCCCTTTCCCAGACACACTGTTCTCCAAGTTCTTTGTCCTGGGTGTTGGAATCAGAGCACAGGATAAGGACAAAAGAGTCTGATTCTACTTTGTGATCCTGCTCTTAGGTTTCCACTCTCAAGGCATCACAAGCCTTACTCTGTCCCCCAGTGTTTATTCACAGGTGTCAAAGGAAATCAGAACCACCAACCTACTCAGTGATGTCTTCCATGTTCCCAGTGGCTTCTGCAGTTTCAAATGGGGATGTCATCGCTATCAACATGGATGGATCTGAGGGTGGAGACAGCAGCCCCCAAAAGACTCCACATCCTATTAGTTGTTCATAGTGGCTACTAGGAGGAGCTTGGGATCTCTAGATGTAGGATGATTTGGCTGTAGACTGACTTATAATTTCATAAGTTTAACTGAAATCTATAGGACATTAACAGAAGGAATGTTCATGTTGCAGCTAAGAACAAACTAGAAAATTAGGACTAACACTGAAACTTTCCTTCGAAATACACATATATTTGTGATATAATTTTAAAATACATGGTTTTGGCTTATATCTATGCCAAAAGTTGTTGTAATCAAATAATTTTGCAGTTTTCCAAAGGACTTCATAGGGAAATGGAAAAGCCTGTGGAAGTGTCTAACAAAAGGACAGGCAGTCTGCCTGCACAGTTGGTAAAGCTCTTTTGAAGATTCTATACATCTTTTTCTCTCTCCCCTTGCCCCAAACATGTAGTATATTCTTATGAAAATAAGACAGTTTTGTCACACTATTTTATGTATTTTTTAAACTTCAAAAAATTGGGTTTCTTTTACCTTAAGTTTAGCTTTGCAAGCATTTAAAATACGTTTCAGATTGAGCGTTGCTTTTAAATTTATTAGAATGTGGTTAGTATACCTCTTATAAGAAAGCTTTAGAAAACTATGGACATTCTTTGTTCATATTTTAACTCTTAAAATTAGCAAATTTAAGGGGGGAGGGGAGCTGGTATGGGGTGGTGCTTATGTAGATGGACATAATGGTTGCCTCGCTGGTTGTGAGAGTATTCTAGATACCTTTCCCCGTACTTAAAGACCTAAGTTTAACACTGATCCCAGTTCTGATAAAATAGTAGTATCAGATTTGCATTAGGCACATTGGGTCACCAAGGGATTCTTGTGAAAATAATAAAGCCATGTGCCTGAGACCTGGAAACCTGTAATTTGGCTCTTTTATTATTGGGAGGGGGTAGGTACGGTAGGTTTACTTCTTTTTAACAGCGGTACTGGGGATTGAACCTAGGACCTCATGCATGCTAAGCATGCACTCTACCACTGAGCTACACCCACCCCCTAACTTGGCTTTTTTAAAACTACAAAGCAAGCTGCCTGCCTAGTCCTGGTCAGGAGAATGCACCCATCAGTAGTAACTTGAGAAGGCAGAATAGGGCAGTGGGAAAGAGGTACAGGAATTCATGTTGACCTCAAAAAGCAAAACTAATTTAAACTGGTATGTTTCTAGCAAAACTGAAGAGAGTAAGTTAATTACACGGTTTTATTAAATCTCTTGAGTTCAGGCTTAGCAATTCTGAAGTTCTCTGCTTTGGGGCTAGTAGCAGGAGTGGATTATTTTTTCCTGGCCAAGAAATGGTTTGTCTGCTTTCCTTTCCTTTGTTCTGGTGCACCTTCCTTTGACCAAAAAGGCTCATAGCTATCCCAGTGTTATTTATGGCAGCCTTTTACATTTTGAGAGGAATGTTCAAATCAAGCAAATTTGTTGTGGAGGAAGTGGTTTAATATGAAAGCAGTCTTGACTTTTAATAGCCTAGGTAAACTGTCATCTCAATATACTTAAACTAAATCTCTTGTTGGTATTTTCAGATAGTGATTTTGTACATTTCAGATGACTTCATCTTAACTCATTTCCATTTTTGTCTTACGTATCTGTCCTGATAGTAAGATACAGTGTGGTATTATTCACTATGCATAGTGGGTTTGAAAATGAGGGTGGGAGGCTGAAGTAGGAGTCAGTTTTTGGGTTTTTTTTTAGTAGGGGAGTTAATTAGGTTTATTTGTTTATTTAAATAGAAGTACTGGGGATTGAACCTAGGACCTCGTGTACCACTGAGCTAAACTTAATCCTGGGGATGGGTATAATCTCATTTGTGGAAAACTGGTGGATGTTCCAGAGAAAGGGTCATCTTCCAGTGAGAATGGGAACATGAGACAGGCTGTGTGTCTTGTCTCTGCACACCCCACCCCAACACCCCCACTCCCACTAGTTCCTTTAATCAGTGCTTATACTGATTTGAGAGCTGCCTGTGATGTTTAAAGCCGACATAGCCCAGAGTGGAACCTTCATAGCATTACATTAACCTTCCGGAGCTCAAAAGTACCCCATCTTAAATTTAATTGGAGAGGCAACAGCTGGAATGAGCTTTCCACTATTTAGGAACGCTGAAATTGAGCAATTCAGAGTGAATTAATACTGCTCCTTTTTGGTCTTATATCACAAATGTTTTTGAAGAACTGGAAATTGGGGGAAGGAGGACTACATAGACAAAAGTACCAGAGTTAAAGGCAAGATTAATGAGTTCATATACTGTTACTGTATAAACAACACACGGTTTTTAAACAGCACCATTTCCAAGTGTATACACAATATGATTATAACTTGGCAAAAATTTTAAAGGTGGAAAATGCTAGTTGTCATTCAGTAATAAAAGATCTGGTACATAAAAGGCTAAGGAACTGTATTCTACCTGCTACAGACTGTTCATGTTTACACCTCCAGTTAGGACAGAAACAAGCCACAAGGAGGGAACACCCACCCAAACGAATACTGGAAAGTTTACTAAGCCTTCACTTAATGATGCTACCAGGCAGGGGCTTGTTTCACCTGGGATTAGAATAACTGGTTAAGGACAACAGAAACATTACTTGTTCCAAACAATAAAATAGTCATTTTGCTGACATTCCATAAAATCGCCAGTTTTAAGTTCAGTTAAGAGGCTTTTAAAAAAATATTCTAGACCTAGTAAAGTGCCTCCATTCATAAAATTAAACATCCAAGATCAGATTGAGACCATTTCACACTGATGCGCGTCTAAAATAGGTCCACGTACAGAGTAAATAAACAGCGCGCCTTTAAGTTGCCATATTTCAGTTAGTGGAATACCCATCCGTCACCGTCTGGATGTGCACAAACTAGAGATAAACAAATCAAGATTTTAGCATCTAGTCTCAACCGCTCTTCTACAAGAAAGTACTCCGTACCGCCGGCTTCCTTTGAAAACAAACCAAGACGACATTCCCAAGTAGAGCCAACTGCTGAGCTCCACGCTCCCCAGCAGCGAGGGAGAGATGGTGCGCAGACCAAAAACGAGAGTGGGCAGGCGGTGACCCTAGTGGCAGCAGCAGACCCGAGCCCGGGCCCTCAGCGCACCTTCTTGCCGGGCAGGCCGTCCCTGGCGCTGCGTGGCGGTGGACGGGCGGCGGGCGGTGGCGGCACTTTGGAGAGCGGGCAGTACTTGATGGTGTGCGCGTTGTCGCCGCTGGCGCCGCACAGGGGACATGTGTAGCGGCGCAGCACGGGGCACAGCACTCGCCCGTCGGGTCCCTTCAGGATGTGGGTGGTGTAGAGCGCCACTGCCTCCTTGTTGTTCCGGCAAAACACGCACACCTGCAGCTCGGGCTTGAGCAGCCGGGCGGCGGCCGCCCCGGAGGCGGCGTGTAGCCGGGGCTCGGCCGCCCATACTGGGGCTGGCTCCTCGCGCTGCGCCACTTCGGCGGTGGCGGCTGCGGCGGGCGCGCAGCCCAGGAGCACGGCGGCGGCGCGACCGGCGAACGGGCTCAGCTCCGCGAAGCGCTCCTCCAGCAGCCCGGCCTCGGTGGGGCCCGCGCACAGTTCCAGCGCGCGCAGCTCCAGGGCGCCCCCCAGGTAGCGGCCCCTAGACCCCGGATCGTCGCTGTCGTCGTCGTCGTCGTCCTCGTCGTAGTCGGGAGGACCCAGCGCCGGCCCCAGTGCCCCGGGCCCGGCCCCCGCATGGGGGGAGCAGCACGACGAGGAGGAAGAGGAGGGCGGGGAGCCGCCGCCGCCACCGCGGTCCTCGCCTCGGGCGCAGCCGAAGCGCTGCTCGTCGTCCACCGCCTTGGTGATGAGCGTCGCGAGCCCCAGGTAGTCGTTCCACGAGCTGAAAGGCTGCGGGTGCGCCGGGCCCTGGGCGCTCACGTAGCGGGCGCTGGGCACGAGCGCCATGGGCGGGGGGGCGCGGCCGCGGCGGGGCGAGCGGGGCGCCCAGGGGAAAGCCTCCATGGGCGGGCTGCGGGCCGCGCGCGCCGCCTCCCCGCCGCCGGCACGGGCCGGACGGAAGGGACGCGCCGAGCCTGCCCGCCGGCCTGCCGCGGGGTGGGGCCGCCTCGCCGCTTTTTATCGGGTCCCGCTCCTCCCCGCCCCCGGGCCTCGCCGCCGCGGCCCTGCCCTCTGCGCTCCCCCGCCCCGGCCACCTCGCCCGCGCCCCGGACGGAGGCGGAGCAGAGGCGGGCGCGCGGGGGGCGGGCAGGCAGTGCGCGCGCTCCTCTCCCGCCCGCCCGCGCGGCTCCCGCGCCCCACGCGCTGCGCCGGCCTCGCCAGCTGCGGGGCGGCTTTCATTCCGGGAGGGGGCGGGCGAGGCGCCGCCTGAGGCCCCGGTGCTAATTGGCTGCCGACCAGAGCCCCCTGCGCCACAGGCGCCGCTCCGGACGCTGATTGGTGAATCCCAGGGAGGGGGCGTGTCCTGCCCGCGTAGCTGGCAGGGGAGGGAAAAGTAAGGGAGAGGAGCACGGGAGGGGCGGCTGCCTTCGCCTGAGCTCTGTGCCCTGGGTTTGGAACAGGTGACCAGGCCTGGATCTCCCTCGGCCTGGTGGTGAGACGCACCTCCCAGCATTTAGCGCCCTGGGCTGGCCTTCTGAGAAACCCTTCTCTCTCCTCACCAGCATCAGTAAGAAAAGCTGAGGGGAGGCAGGACTTGGCGCGATCTAAGGATGCAATTTTCAAGTCAGAGCCGCCCAACAATCAAGTAACTTCCGTTTGTACAGCGCTTTGGAGGGCTTTCAACTGGGTGAAATCCTCGCACAAACCTCTGAGTTTGTTACGATTCTTAAGTAGTAGAGGGACGCAGGACTTTCCCACAGCACGCAGCACCTCCCCACATGTGTCCAGAGACTAGGTGGCCGTTAGCTAGTGACCTAGGTAGGGATGAGGGCTGGGCCATATAATCTTCCAGCCTTAGGACAACGATTGGGGTGTGTGTGTGTGTGTAGCTCCTCAACACCCCTGGGGTAGGGTTTGGGGGGGCTATATTGAAATCTGAGGTGTATGTGCAATTCGAAAAACAAAGCATATTGTGTCACAACTTAGTACTATGAAATGAATAAAATATTTTTGTGAAAACAGTGGAAAATAAATCAAGATTTTTGATTAGGTGGCTTTGAGGTGATCATGCCTTTTCCAGAAAAGGCAACACATTTTTTTTTAATGGAAAGTAGGAAAGATTTTAGTTACTGGGAGGGTTCTTGTAGGGTTCTATGGGACGAGAAAAATGTCTCCTCTGGTGGCTGAGCTGGCAGGCAGGGTTGCTTCCCCTCTCTGGAGGAGCTATGGCTATTGAAACAAGGGCTGGGAGGATGGTGGTGCAGCCGTCGTTAGGCGTGATGCTATGCTTATGGGTCTGGCTGTGCCCAACAGGAGATGCTCAGCACCTAGTGCTGGCACCAGTTACCATTAGGATGAAGGAGTGAATCAGAATGTCAGCAGTGGGAGGAATCTTTGGGATCATTCAACTTGATCTTACTTTACAGATGAAGAAAATGAGACCCAGAGAAGAGATGGGCTTCTTTAACATCACATGGCGAATTTGTCACAGCCAGAACTAGGACTCAGACCTCTTCATGACTGGCTTGGTGGCCTTCCCACTATACCGTGGATCTCAAAGGTATTTCAGACTTCGAGTCTGTGCATACATCAGCAGAAATCAAGTGCAGAACACAGGGAAACCCGGCAGGAGAGAAAGAAATGAGGTGGGGCCTGGTGCCCTTGGCGTGGGCCCCTGCCCTCAGGAGCAGTCCAGGGCCCGGGCAGCAGGCGTGGGGAAGGCCTAGAGGCAGTAACACGATGCCTGTTCTGGCCACCTGTCTGCATGTGGGGTGGAAGATATGTTTTTCGGTCTCTTCCTCACCTCCCACTCCCAACGGTTGATTTCAGTCCCCAAACCAGGCAGTGATATTCTGCACTTGCCAACCCAGTTCCTTTTCCAAGTTTATGTTGGCACTCAAGAAGCTATTCCTTTATTTCCTCCCCTCTCCCACCAAAAATAAATAAAAGGGCCTGGATGGCGTGGGGCTCCTACAGAAGCGTGGCGGGTTAGCTGACACTGAACTCTGAGCTCTTACCACGAGAACGCCGGCCTCAAGAGTGGTATGAGGAGTATTCTATAAATGGAAAATTCCACTCTGTTCTTGCAGCCCGGCAGCCTGCATACTTTCAAGGTATGCAGGCCTTTCAAGCTCTGAAGACTGGGAGCTGCCATTCTGAGAAAAACTTCTGTGAGGAAAGGTGAAAGCCGCCAGCTGCTGGGTGCAACCTGCCTTGGTCAGGCTAAAGAGAGGATGGCAAACGGCTTTCCTTCCCCACGTGGTTTTTAGCCCTTGTGGTTTTGCAAAGGGAATAAACACTTTTAAGTGAACATGGATGAGAGCAAATGCCTTCATGGGGAGCTGCAGCCAGGGTGGGTGGGTAGCGGTGATTGTGACACAGATGCCCTGGAGAGAAGTGGACGGTTGCTCGTGTGTCCTGGGGGCCTGGCTCCACACCGTTTCTCCAGGCTGCTCACCTTGTTTGCCATCAGCCTTGCCCATGGTAGGTGTTTTACCCCAAAAGAATGTTTTGGAAGTGGAGGCCAAATGCATGAAGGGTTTTTTTTTTGTTGGGGGGCACTTACTGGCCCTCAGTATTCTGGGTGCCTTTGCAGTCAGTGACCACAGAAAGGCTGGAGTGGGTGCCTGGTCCAACTCTAGGTTAAACCAACAGTTACTTTTATCACCAAGCACAGGCCTCAGCCTGGTGGTGAGCTTTCCAGCTCTCTTTGAGGCAGTGGAACTGACTTCTGAGATATTCTCAGGACTTCCGATGAAGTCTGACTGCCTTTTGTTCCCTTTCCAGAAGTCTGGAATGAAATGGACAGAAATAGCCAGAGTGGGAAAGTTTCTTCGAGGGATATGTTCAGATTGATAGAAGCAGGAAGACAGATCAGGATGGGCCTCATCCCAGAGGTTAGAGAGTTGCTCAGTATCTTCTGGAACGGGGCATGCATGGCACAGACAGAGGTTTTTGACAGGCAGGGGTGGGTGGTGGGGAGGAATGCTTGGGCTCTGCGCTCGCACCTCTCCATGTGGCCCCCAGCCCCCAGCTTGGGCCATTTCCTTTGCTGGCAGCAAAACTGAGCCGTGAGAGGCAATGCACAGACCTTAGGCGTCTTGAGGCTCTTCAGAAACATGAGGTCAGCCCTAGGGAATGAGGCAGCTTGGCGGGTATCCAGGCAGCCACAGAGATGCTGTTTGTCAGGCTCTGGGTTCCCGCTGACCCGCCTGCCAAGGCTCTTGCGAGGGGCAGGAAGTCCTTTGGCTTCCCTAGCCGTGGGGCGTGGAGGCGGAGCAGGGCACCTTTGGGCACGTCAGGGGCTCACTCATGTAATGGTATTGACTTTGTCCGTGTTGTGCCTCTGGCCAAGCTCAGTGTCCTGGGGACTGGGCTGCAGCCATTTGGGGCTTAGAGTCTGCTGTAGTTGGTTGAGAAGCCCCATGGTGAAGTGGTGGGAGCTTGCTGGGCCAGTGGCTGGCTTTTTATCTTGGTCCTTCTGGAAAGTCGCATGTGGCCTTGGACGAGGGACTTTACCACTCTGGGCTCCAGCTCTTTCCTCTGATCAGCTAGGGGGCTCATTGTGTCAAGTGACAGCCACCTTCTACTGCTTGCTTTCTTACTTTTGTCCTGGAAGAGTCTCCCCTTCGACCTATGGGTGAGGATGAGCTATGATGGGGATAAGCCCGCAAAACAGCCCATTTCTCCCGATTGGATTAGGAGACGACTGGTGACTCACGTCCGGTCCCTGAAATATAAGGGGATGTCTGTTGGGGGCGCTCTGGGAGGGAGTTCACTCCCTTCTTTAAAAGGAAAAAAAAAAAAGACTGGGAACTTCACCTTCTTCTGGTCACCAGCAGGTTGTGGAACTGAGGCAGCCCTGAGATGACAAGTCTTAAGGACGAAAAGCTGGCATGCTGCTGATGGCTGCCTGGAAAAGTTATATAAAAAATGAAGCCTCAGTGACATTTGTGTTGATGTCTTTTGAGTTGATACACAGGATAATTAAACATCTTGATTGAGCTGCTGCACGTCAGGTATTCTTTTACTTGCAGCTGAATTCACTCTGAGATGTGATAATATGAAAAAAATGCATTTGGCTAGTCTGTCAAAAAGGCAGGCTACAACGTTCTGGCCAGATAGATGGAGGTGACAACCATGTGGGAATTTGTGTGTGTGTCTGTGTGTGTGTGTGTGTCTGTGTGTGTGTGTGTCTGTGTGTGTGTGTGTGTGTGTGTGTGTGTGAACAGGGGTTCTGTGGTGGCTCTTCTCTTACCCACCCTGCTTGCACGGAGGTCTCCCAGCTGATATTGGTAACGATAACCCCACGGCCCTCAGACCAGGTGCTTTATAGCCTTGTCTCAGAACGGCTGCTGCACGAGGCCAGTAGTGTGATTGCCCTCGTGTTACCCATGTTGCCGAGCTCGCAAACAGCAGGGCTCAGATTTGGAGATTCAGCGTCTCCAAAGCTGGGCATGTGCTTACTTGGATGCACCTGGGCCTCCTCTGGCCATGGGGCTTCTGGGGCTCACCTGGGGGAGGCCGTCTGGCCAAGAGCACAGGTGACGGGCAAAATGAGACAGTGCAAGGAGCCTCCTGGGGCCGAACTAGGCTCATCCGGTGTGTCAGAGATTGTTCCCAAACAAAACCAATTCCATTCAAAAGAGATGTGGATTTTTCTGTTTGTTCCAGTGATGGGTACTTTGGTACAGTGAGTTATCATTTCTCTTGGTGACACAGCCTCCCTCCCTCCCTCCTGTCACATGCTTTGCTTTTAGAGATCTGGGTTGTGCCAGTTTTGTTTAAAGCAAGGTATGCCTGGAAGCTGGCAGCATGAAGAGCAGGTGCCCCTGGGCTGGTGGTGCTGATAATAGGACTAACAATAGCTCACAGGTCCAGAGCCCTTACAAGGCACCAGCCTGAACTCATATCATTTCTTAAATCCTCCCAGCAGTCCTACAATGATACCCTCTGCACAGAAAGGAAAGTGAGGCTTTGGGAGCCTCAGAAAGTGGACCTAGCATCTCCCCAGTAGGTAGTGGGTGGGGTGTCTCCAAGGCCTTTGCTGGGAGCTGCCATACCTCCTCAGCCATCTCCTGCCCTGGACATTCAGTTAGAACCTACTGCTTCCTGTCTCCTCACCTCCTCATGTTCTTTCTGGATGGGATCAGCCTTCTCTTGCTCCTCTTCAACCCCGGCTGCCTATAAAAAGAGAGGAATAAAAGTTCGTGCCCTTAATGGAGGAGTTAGACATAAGATGGTAAACTTTGAGGTCAAAGTTGTTCTCCAGTGGGCCTAAGGACTGGGGTGGGGATGGGGGAAGATGAGATCATGAAGGGGTAGACCAGAGTGCCTGGTAGGGCTGCTGTGTATGGTTCTGCAGGTTGTGCACTGCACAAAGGCTTCCTGTCTAAGGGAGTGCTGGTCCTAAACAGACATGGTAACGCATATATGAGTGAATCCATGACAGTTTTCTGGCAAATCGGGAGTAAAGTGTCTTTTCCTAATGGAATCAGTGTGTTACCACAATATTCTGACAGATGGAAAAAGATGTCTTGTGGAGGAAGGGCTTTTTCTAATTTGCCCATAGCTTTGACTCTGGCCAGAAGTGTGAAATGCTAAGATTCTTGAAAGCAGGCCTTCAGTTTGCCATTAACTGTGTGTCTATCGGCCTTTCTAAAGCTTCAGGTGAATGTGTCTTCATAACTCAACTGATCAGGTGGGTGCTGGGCACAGTTCTGCCCTAGTTGTTACTGGTGGTCCAGAGGCTCCACTGGGATTAACACCGTTAAGACTTAAGTCATTTTCGACATCTTCTCTCAGTCTTACCTGACCCACACTTAACATTTTCCCAGCTGTCTGGAGTTCCCTAGGGATTTCTTGTGCCTAGACAGCTTCTGTCCATGTTGGTGAGTTGGCAGTTGTGTCTGTCCTGGGGCTTCTCTGGCTTAGTGACCAGAAGGCAGGATGGTGGCCTTGGCTGGTACAGATTGAGTAGCCTTGAACAAGTCATTGCCCTTCTCTGGGCCTCAGTTTTCTCTTACTTAAAATAATTCGGTGGCCTAAATTGGTTTCTTGGCCCTTTCCAGCTGTCAGGTTTGTTCCCCTGTCGAGGCCGGGGGCTGAGTGGTGAATGTGATGGGCGTGCTTCTGAGCTCGTGAGGCTTACACTCTGGGCGGAGAGACGAGCAGACGGATGATGATGCTTTGCGGGAAAGCATGTTGGTTTCCCATTGCTGCTGTAACAAATCACCACCCATGTTAAAAAACGGCATAGCCTCACTTTCCTAACGTTTTGGCGGTCAGAAGTCTGAAATGGGCCTCCCGGGGCTCACATCAGTGCGTCTGCAGGGCGGCATTCCTTTCCGGAGGCTCTAGGGGAGACTCTGTTTCCTTGCCTTTTGCAGTCTCTAGAAGCCACCTGCATTCCTTTGGCTGTGCCCCCTTCCTTCTTCAAAGCCAGAAACAACAGATTAAATCCATCCCATGCTGCTTTCCCTCTGTTTTTTTTTTCTCCTGCCTCCCCTTCCACTTTTAAGGACCCTTGGGCCCACCTGGATAATGGAGGGTAATCTCCCTATTTTAATGCCATCTAATGAGCAATCTTAATTCCACCTGGAACCTTAATTCCTCTTTGCCAAGGAAGGTAACAGTAGTCTCAGGAAATGGGAATCACAGTGTGAACATCTTTTTTGCGGGATGTGGGCATCTTTTGGGGCTGTTATTCTGGGACCCCTGGCAAGGGGGATCCAGCCAGTGCACTAGGGGACCCATGTGTCATGGGTCCTAAGACCGTAGCATATCCAGAAGTCAGCTGGGCTGGTGCATTTAGTTCCCCTTGCCAGCCAGGACCTGACACAGTACAGGGGACTCTGTGGGGTGAGGAAGCCCTGTGCAGTGTGTGATTGTGTTTGGGTGTCCCCCAGGCAGATGGAAAGTGATTGTCGAGGGTCTGAGTGGCAAGAAGAATGGTTAGCAAAGGAAATAGTATATGTGTGGGCTCTTCTAAAACAAAACAATAATTATGGTGATGATGTTATTTAGTTTTTGGTTAAAACAAGCAAACAACCAAGTACAACAAAAATACCAGGAACAACAGTGTGTACATCAAAGGGGAGTGAGTGGAGTAAAGTGCTTTAAAATCCTTGTGTTGTTCAGAAGGAGGGTAAAGATACTAACTCTAAATGTTTTCATGAAAATTTCAAGCATTACTAAAGTAAAAGTCATAGTGTAAAAAATCCTAACCCACTTTTCCCTTAATGTATGATGCCTCTTATTTTATCTGTCCCTACACCTTATTTTTCACTCCATCTCCCACACTGTGGATCATTTTGAAGTCGTGAATATTAATTAAAATTAGACTTTGATAGGTGAAGTATGTATATTAAAAGACGTAGGGCACCTCTTGTAAAAAAAAAAAAAAAGGAAAATAGAGAGTATAACTTCCAATATAGTAGACCTAAAGAAGTGGAATGAAGAAAAAATAATCATTATAGAAGAAAGCATGATGGAGGGAAAAATCATGAAAATAGTAGAAGAAATTAGAGAGACATGCACCCCAATGTTCACAGCAGCACTATTTACAAGAGCCAAGATATAGAAACAACATAAATGTTCATTGACAGATGATTGAATAAAGAAGTTGTGGTATATATACAATGGAATACTACTCAGCAATAAAAAGAGTCAAATAATGTCATTTGCAGCAACATGGATGGACCTGGAGATCATCATTCTAAGTGAAGTAAGCCAGAAAGGGAAAGAAAAATACCATTTGATATCATATGTGGAATCTAAAAAAAAAAGACACAAATGAACTTATTTACAAAACAGAAACAGACTCACAGCCATAGAAAAACTTACGGTTTCCAGGGGGAAACTAAGAAATCTCCCCATGAAGAAAACAGATCTAGATGACTTTACAGATAAATTCTCCTATTTGAGGAAAAAATAATTCTAATAGTCTAATACAATATGTGCATGACCTTTACGGAGACAACTGTAACTTTTATTGAAAGATAATAAAGAAAACCTAAATAGGAGAGATATGCTATGATTGTGTATTAGGAAACTCACTATTATAAAGTTGTCAGTTCTTCCAAATTCATCTATAGGTTCAATGTAATTCCAATAAAAATCCTAACTCTGTGTGTGCATATGTGTATCAAACTCGACAAACTGATTCTAAAACTTGTATGAGAAAACAAAGTTCAAGAAAGCCAACACGGTCTTGAAGAAAAAGGACTAGATGGGTGGGGGTGGGGACTTGCCTGGCCACAGATAAAAATTATTACAAAACTTCAGTAATTCAGATGATGTACTATTGAGACAGCCATACATTGAGTGACCTGGAACCAGAATCACACATATAAAGAAATTTGATCTATGCTGGAAACTTGATCTATGATGGACTTACAATAAAGTGTTTGGATAACTGAGAATCCATATGGAAAAAAAGAAATAGACCCCTGTATCACATTTTAGATAAAAACCAATTTTGGCTGAATTAAAGACTAAATGTGAAAGGCAACACTCCAGCTGATAGACAATACAGGAAAATATCCTTGTCTGCAACTTCAGATTTTTTTTTAAACTTTTTTATTTTTGGTGGGGAGGTAATTAGGTTTACTAATTTATTTATCTTTGGAGGAGGTACTGGGGATTGAATCCAGGACCTTGTGTATGCTAAGCATGTGCTGTACCACTTGAGCTATACCTTCCCCACAGGAAAATACCCTATGACTTCAGGGCAGAAAAAGATTTCTTAAGTAAGACACACACATACAAAAAACTCTACTAACAATAGCATTAACATACGTTAATTAAAATTAAGATCCTCTGTTCCTCAGAAGACACCACAGAGTGAGTGAAAAATCAAGTCACAAACTAGAGGTGCTATTTGCAATCTATGTGAGAGATGAGGGTCTTAGCACCCAAAATACCTAAGAGAACTAAACATTAGATAGGAGATATACAATCCAATAGAAAAATTGGTGAAAAATGTGAAAATTTACCAATAGCAGAGAAAATCTGAATGACCAATAAACAAGAGAATAAATAAGATTATAATCAAGGAAATAAATGCAAATTAAAACCAAATGAGATACCATTTTACATCACCAGACATGCAAAATCAAATATTCTGTCAATATCAAATGTTGATAAAAATGTGGTGGAACTGCAACTCTTTTTTTTTTGTGATACTTTTTTTTTTTTTTTTAGTGGAGGTACTGGGGATTAGACCCAGGAACTTGTGCATACTAAACATGCTCTATACCACTGAGCTATATACCCAACCCCCCTGGAATTCATATATACTGCTAAAGGGGATGAAGTTGCTACAGTCTATTTGGGAAATAATTTGGTAATATCTAATAAGGTTGAAGCCACACAACCTATGATGGAGCAGTCAGTCAGATAGAGACTCTTGAGAAATCTTGCACAGGTACACCAGGAAACATGATTAAGAATGTTCACATACTTCCTACCAAACTAAAGTAGGTGTAATAGAAGAGACTGGCAAAACCAAGTGGTTTTGCTACTTGGATGTGGAGAAGCTGGGACTCTCGTATACTCTGGTAGGAATGCAAAATGACACAGCCATTTTGGAAAACAGTTCCTTTGTTTTTTAAAAAATGTTAAACATACATTTGCCATATGACTCAGCCATTCTACTCTTAGGTTATCTACCCAAGAGAAATGAAAACATAGGTCCACACAAAGACTTGTACACAAGTACTCTTAGCAGCATTATTCATATTAGCCAAAATGTGAAAATAATCCAAGTATTCACCAACTGGTAAATGGATAAACAAGTAGGGTGTGTCCATAGAATGGAATATTACTCAGCAGTAAAAGGATCAAACTACTGACACACACAACAGGATGAATGAGCCTCAGAAACATTACGCTAAACAAAAGAAGACACAAAAGACTATATATTGTATGATTCCATTTGTGTGAAATTTCTAGAAAAGGCAGCTCTATAGAGACGGAAAGCAAATTAGTGATTGCCTGGGGGTATGTGGGGGTGAGTGGGTGGGACTGACTGCAGATGGGCAGGAGGAAACTTCTGAGGTGGTGGCAGTGTTCTAAACCTGGATTGTGGTAATGTTGCACGACTGTATACATTTATAGTCCACCTATAAGTGGGTAAATTTTATAATGATATAAATTATACCCCGATAAAATTATTTAAAAAATGTTCACTGAAGCATTATTCCTAATTGCCCCAAACTGGAAACACATCCAAATGTTCATCCGTGGTGGAATGGATAAATTGTGGTATGTCCATTCAGTGGAACCCACTGAGCAGTACTGATGAGTCAATTATAGCTACGTGAAAAAAACATGGTATCAGGAACATAATGTGAAAAGTAAAAACATGGTGGCAAAATAATACATATACTGTTCCAATTTAGATAAAGCTGAAAGGCAGGCAAAATTGAACAAAATGTTGTTTAAAGGTGCAAACATATGTGGTCCAAAAAGAACAAGGAAGTGACCACAGAATTTGGGACAGTCTTTCTGTGAGGGGTCTGGGGATGGCATGGGACCGGGGAGGGAAATTTAAGGTGATGGCAAAGTATGCAGTTTATGCATAGTTGATTCTTACTGTTATTCTTTACATCTTATCTTTGTTTTTGAGGTAGTCTTTCTTTTTTTATTGAAGTATAGTCAATTACAATATGTCAATCTCTGGTGTACAGCACAATGTCCCAGTCATGCGCATACATACATATATTCGTTTTCATGTTTTGACATAGTCTTTTGAATCTACTCGATACATAATAAGAACAAAAAATTTTTTGCAAAATGTTAACCATTTGGTCCTTTAACTATTATTAGTAAACATTGCTGATGACACCCTTCAGAGTCAACCAGACACCGCAGTTGAGAATTACTGCTCCAGACTCTGATCCATCGCCTCTTTGATGATTGGACATTTTCACACAGGCAGACACCAATCACCACGTAGGGTGGGTTCAAGGAGTTCCCATCCTTCCTTTTTTTTTTTTCTGCAGGGGTAGGGGGAGGTAGAAAAACAGAAGTTTAATGACATGTATACCTCTTGTATACATGGAAGATATCAGGAAAACTGAGTAACTCCCCCATCCTTCCTCCTGGTGGGGACAGGGCGTGGATGGGGGAGTGGAGCACAGGGATCCCAGGCTAGGACTCTTGTTTCTTCGTGAGGGTGAATGTGGTGTGCAAGGATGAGGAAGTCTGGGAAAACCATCTGCATCTACCTCGATGGCAAGCACAGGGGAACCTCAGAGTGAGATGAAAAGAATTGAACGTGGGCGTGTTTGTGGAGAGGGGGTGCTTCTCGAGGCCCTGCTGGACCACAGTAAGGATGCTTATAATTCAGTGTGTGTCACATTCAGGCTTGCTTTTGGCTAAACTTGAAATATCTCCTGGGATTGTATTTGACTCTGTGTACAACTTTTTATTTTTGGTTGGGGGGAGGTAATTAGGTTCATTTACCTAATTTTTTTTCTAACGGAGGTACTGGGAATTGAACCCAGAACCTTGTGCATGCTAGGCATGCTTTCTACCACTTGAGCTACACCCTCCCCCTGATTCTGTATACGACTTTTAAAAACTTGCAGGGAACTTTGCCCTTATGGTCAGCATCTCATGGCCATAATGAAGTTATAAGTTAAGGAGTTATATTTAAGAAATTAAACTACATGCACTACAACACAGAAGGAAATGCATATAAACATTTACCCCATCTCTGAACTGGGAGGGTTTTTCTCAGCATTTAGATGATGGATGAGATCCCAAAGGAAAAGCAATGGATCTGACAACATGACAAAAATGTATAAAACACTAATAACAACAAATGCTAGAAGGCAAGTGTTTCCTCAAAACAAATATTTATGGCAAATATTTCCCCCAAACATATGTGTATGATAAATATTTTCCAATATATATTTTCCAAAATATATTTGGGATATATATGAGAACACTGGGTCACTATTTTTAATATTCATATTGATATATATATAAAACAAACTGGGAAATTATTAACACATCAATAGAAATATCGGAAAAAAGAATATGAACAAATGATCCATAGGTGACATAAAAATGATTTGTAAATATATGAGAAAAAAGTTCAATTCCACTAGTAACCAAGGAAAGGCAAATTAAGAGACTATTTTTACCTATCAAATGATTTTTAAAAATCCGTCAGATTTTCAAGAACTTGAGATGGATCCCTTCCTGTACTTACCATTTTGGAGAGCCATTGGCAGTATCTGTTAAGAGCCTCAAAGTGTTCATATCCATTGGATCGATGATTTGACTTCTAGGAATCTGTTCTAAGGAAATAACCCAAGAGGCAGTCAGAAATTGAAGCAGAAATGTGTATTGCAGGGTTGTTTGTAACAGTACAGAGTTAAAAACAAGTCAATGACCAGATAAAAGGGAGCAGTTAAATGATGGTGCATTTATATGATGAACTATTGTAAAGTCAATGAATTGAGCTTCTGTTAATTATTAATGACATAGAATGCCCATGATGTAAATTTGTAACCATAGTATAATTCCAGAACATTAACAGTGGTTCTCCCTGGGCTGCGGGATTACGGAAGATGCCCTTCCCCACCCTTCTGCTAGTAAAGAGTGAAGAGGTATGCTTTGGGGTCAAACAGACCTTCCATCTTCAAAGCCAGCAATGGCCGGTCGGGTCTTTCTCACATCGTATCTCTCTGACACTGACTATCCTGCCCCCGACTCCACTTTTAAGAACCCTTGTGATTATACTGGGCCCACCTGGATAATCCAGGATATGTTCCCTATTTTAAGATCAGCTGATCAGCAACCTTATTTCCAGCTCCAGCTTGAATTCCTCCTTGCCATGAGTGGTAACATATTCACAAGTCTGGGCGGCGTACTTCTGCCTACCTCATCAGCTACGTGCCCTTGGGCACGTGATTTTCTTGAATCTCAGTTTCTTCTATAACAGGGTTTCTTAACTTTAGCACTATTGACATTTTGGGATGGATAATTCTTTGTGGTGGGGGCCATCTTGTACATTGTACGTTGTTCAACAGCATCCCTGGCCTCTATCCGTTAGATGCCAGTAGCAACTGCCCCCCTCCCTGCGATGTGAAAACCAGAAACACCTCCAGGCTTTGCCACATGTCCCTCAGGGGCAAAATTGCCCCTGGTTGAGAACTGATCTGCAAAATGGGTATAGTTCTTACCTCGCAGTGTAGTTGTGAGAGTCAGACAAGATAGTGTATGCATAAGGTTTAGCTCGTGCATAGCAAGGTCCCCCCAAGTATTATCTATATTTCACTTTTCTGAATGCACTTTACTGTGACAGTAATTAGTATATGTGCTGCCGATGTGAGCACTACTGTTATGGTAATTAAAACGAAAGTTATTACAAAGAAACTCAGCAGCTAGGCAGTAGGCTTAAAGAGTGAGTATTCCCCAAAGGTAAAGGCAACTTTTCAGTGAAAATATTACAAATAAATTTCAGTTATTCAAATACTGGGTTAATTCCGATTATGAAAAATTCAAACAAAATACACAAGGCTAATGTTCTCTTTCATTTTCCCAACCCCACCCTCTATCATTCCCTGCCCAGAGGTGACCCCTGCATATAAATGCCATGAGGACAGGGACCTCATCTGTATTTTTCATCATTTTATCTCCAGGCACACTGTAGATAATTCAGTTCAGGCTTATTGAATGAATGGATGAGTGAGTGAGTTTAGTTTATTATTCCATTTCTTTGAAAAAAATTGCTATATAAATCTTAATGCTGGTTTTTGTATCCTAGTTCAACAGTTTATAAGCTACATGGTCAAATTACCCTACTTCACAGAGGCTTAATAATTTCATCAGCAAAAGGGGTTAATACTGCTACTGCCTGGGGTGGTTGTGAGGTATCCCAGTTCTTCGGCCATGAATTTATATGGATACACACATTCTTTTAAATTTAGTGTATCTGAGATCCTATGTATTGTTCTGCAGTTTGCTTTTTTCATTTAACATGTCTTAGGAGCTTTCCAGGTCAGCGTATATAGAGCCATCTCAGTCTTTGTAGCTGCTGTAAAGATGAACCATGGTTTATTTAAGGGATGGTGTCACGCTGCCTGCCTTCTTCCTCCCGGTGTCTGGCAGGTGCTCAGTGAACAAATGTCTTTTGCTGAATCACTGATTAGGCAAAGTGCTCCCCAAGCTGGAGGAGCCTGTTGATATTTTAGTTTTCATCAACTGTGCAAATCTTTGAGCCTTTTTGGTTTGAATGCGTCAGAGTCTGGTCTGGAAATCTACCCGAGATTATTTTTAGCCTGTTTGGCCAAGGGATCAGCCGCTCTATGGAAACGCTCCCTCAGGGCCAGGGGCCAGTCTGCATGTGCGGCCTCCAGCAGGCGCTCACAGGCTCTTGAAGATATGCCTGGGCCTAGGGTGGAAGCTGATTCGGGACCATGAGTTCCTGAATCTTAGAGCAGGACTGAGGGATTGGCCCCAGCCAATATGTAAGGGACCCAGGGGGATTCCTGGATCCTCTTCTGGTCCTTCTCAGACTGTCTCTATGATAGTGGTCGTACAATAACGGGACATTCCTACTCTGGCCTCAGCCTCTGCCCAGCCTTCCCTCAGCTTCAAACAAGCTGTGAATGTTCACACCTTTGCATGAGCTGTTTCCTTTGCCAGGAATATCTTTCTTTTTTCCTTTTACGCATTCAAGGTTCAGCTCAAATGGCCCCTCTTGGGGAAAGCTTCCCCCTTCCCACCGGGGAAGAGCCGGGCACTTTCCTCTCTGCGTGCCCAGAACCTCTGTACCTGCTATATGCTGGTCACAGAATAGGACGAACCACTGCCACCTGTCTGCTCCCGTCACTGGATGGGGACTTCTGGAGGCAAAGACCCCAGTGCCCAGCACATCTTGAGAATTTACAGATGTCTGCTGGATGAAGGAAGCTCAGTGACAACAGAATAAAGGTGCTCAGGAAGAAGCAGGTGAACTGGAATGAGTGCCCCACAGGGGAGGAAGCACAGGCTCTCCTTGGGACAACTTCCTCATTGTCTTCAGAGTGGTCCTTTCAGGCAGTAATAAGACACCCAGCATGTCAGAGACCTGAGTTCAACTCAGATGAAATCTCTGTCTAATTTCTAAAAAATACTACAGGAAGATGGCATTTGTTTCCATGACATTACTTTTCCATGTATCTGAGAAACAGAGCATCCTGACATATTCTCTGTGTTGGAAGTCGTGTCAGATTAGCATAGTGATGGGTGCTTTTCTTGGGGTCTGACCCCCAACACCTCAACCATTCAGGGGGAGGCTGAGAAGTGGGAAGGGGTGGAAGGCCTTGGGTAACTGTCTCAGAGAGTTCTACTAACGCATTTTTGCTGTGCAGAAGAGTCAGCTCCTCTCTGGGAACCTATGAACTCTTACTTTACACACATTTGTAACAGGCTCCTTTGTCTGGTTTCTCAGCTCAGACTGTCAGGTGGTGGTGATAGAGAACTGGGTGGTGGGTTGAGCAAGGCCTGTTGGAAGCAGTGAAAAGAAGTCACCAAGAACCTGACAGAGAGGAGACCAGCAGACTGTGAAAAACTGATATGGACACGATTCGAACAGAGCCATCTTGGGCTGGGCTATTTAGCATTTGGACAAATAGCCCAACTTGCAACCACTCACCTCTACAGATACTACCCTATGAAGGCGAGATATAATCATTTGGTAATGTTAATTCTGAATTATTAGAAAAATATTAAATTCCAATTACTCTGTTTAAGAGGGCAGGAAATGTATATAGTACAGTTTAGAAAATGATGAACACACAGTTTGGCATTTGGAGTGTCTACCATGTGCCTGTATTTACTTATGTGGTGTCCCTCCCTTCTGAGAACCACCAGGTAAATAATAACTGTGGTTAATGTGTCCAGCAAAGAGCTTTACCTTGTTACCTCATTTAATCTCCAGCAACCCAGGGTGGTAGGTAATCCCGCTTTATAGATGTGGAGGGTGAGACTCAGAGAGGGAATGCAGTGCATCCAAGGTCACACAGCCAGCAAGAGCTGGATGGGACTTCAATTCCAGGTTAATAGACTCTAAAGCCAGCACTGTTAACCCAGGGGCCCTGACTCTGTGCTGTGATTTTTCTCTCTCGCCTCAGCCAACTGCCGCCCTGCTGGGTGTGTCTCCAGTTGTCCTTTAATTGCTCCGCTTGCCCCAGCTCCCATGGAAAGTTTCGGGGTGATGGAGTTGCCTCCCAGGAGGCTGGATGCATTGTTAGGGCCCCTGATGTCCACCGCTGTGACATTTGCTAATGAATAGCTCTCTTCCTGGAGCCAAAGAAAATTCATTGTCCTGCCACAGGAAAAACATACCACATGTTCCCTGACAGCGCAAAGACGAATGCTGTCTGGACAGGCTCACGCTGTACCCACGGCCTTTGGTTGAACCTGCCACACCTGCCTCTGGACCAGAGGTAAAGTCCAGGGCCATCCCTCTGCCTAGAGACGGGGTTCAGCTGGAGGGTGGAAGGTGGCAGCTCCTGGGAGGCAGGATCCAGGGTCCTGGCCATGAAGCCACAGCGGCTGCCCTGCTGGCTGCTGTGAGTTTGAGGGTGTGTGAGCCCGAGAACCTGCTGGAGGAGCCCAAGGCACTATTGCACCACCTCCCCTGAGCTGCTGCCTGCAACCGGAGGCCACAGCGCCCCCCGCCCACCTTGTTGAACACAGGGAACTCACCACGCAGCAGTCGCCCGCCAGAAAGGGAACGGGTCCCGAGTGAGCTGGAGCTGGGGCAGCTTTCTGACCCACCAGTGGCTCACAAGTTATTTCCTTCCTCTGGACCTCAGATTCCTCACTGTTAAATAAAGACATAGGTGATGGCTTGGAAAACCGTTCATACTTATCGCTGTTAAACAAGGTCTCAAAATCTGATGACCTCCCTGCTATTATCTTGTTAAATGAAACATTTGGTAGGTATATTTTCCCCTGTATACTTTGTGTGAAAAATATAGAAATACATAAGAAAATATATGTATATTTATAGAAGGAGATATATACATACATCCATAATTGCTAACAGTGGTCATCTCCAGGTGGTGGAATTACGGGTACATAGTTCTAGCCTTATTTTTTTAAACATAAAAAACTCAAACCCAGGATGTTAGAGTTCAAATGCTGTGCTGCTGGCTCATTGATGCTGCTGCCTCTGCTTTTAAAGCCCAACAGTAACGCTCCTTCTTGTCCCTGGAGGCTGCAGCCAGCTCATCGCAGGGACCAGGTCCACCTGCCAGAAGCCCTTGGTAGCCACACCTGCCCATTCTACCCTGTTTCCCCTTCTGGGTTCCCCATGTTGCACACCGGAGCATGCTTTCAGCTGGGAATTGGTGGTGCCAAACTCCAGTTTCAAAACAGCCCTTGTGGAAGTCTGAGTCCTATATGTTTTTCACCTTTCACCACTGGACCCATTGCCTCCACCCTAGATTCAAACATCAACATTCAACATGTTGGCCTGGAGAGGTGAGAACTGGAGTAGAGTGAGGCAGGTGGGTGGAGCTCTGAGGGGTCTTCTCTGCTTTCCAGTCTTAGCTTGGTCTGCTATCACAGGATACCATGGACTGGGTGGCTTATAAACAACAGAAATTATTTCTCATGGTTCTAGAGTCTGGAAGTCCAAGATCAAGTTGCAGGTGGATTATCTGTCTGGTGGGGGCCTTCTTCCTGATTCATGGATGGCTGTTTTCTCACTGTGTCTTCACATGGCCTCTTTTGTAAGGGCACTAACCCAGTTCATGAGGGCTCCCCCTTCATGACCTAATCACCTCCCAAAGACTCTACCTCCATCTAGCTTCCCATTGGGGGTTAGGTTTCAACATAACGTTGGAGGTGAGCACAAACATTCAATTTATAGCACTCTCCTTCTCAGCCATTCTCTAAGGTCACTCCTGACCCACACCCGTTCTCTCTGCCCTCCACACTCTCCTGTAGTAAATCTGGCCCATCCATCAGAGCCAGCTCGTATGCTGCCTCTTGTGAAGGCTCTGGCAGTAGACTGGGAAAATGAGTTCCATCTCCCCAGCATGCTTCCCCACACTCCTTCTTTAGGTTCCTCTAGGGAACTCCCTCAGGCCATGTGGTCCTTATAGGGCTGTCAATCACAGCTCTGTCTCTCCCACAGGGAGGTCAGCATAGGACATAGGCTGGCCAATCAGAGGATCCAACCCCCTGGCCGTAGAGATTGGTTCAGAGATGGGCATGTGACCCAAACAGGACCAGTCAGACGCTTCCCTGTGATTGATGTGAGCATGTTGCAAGTGCGAAGCGCTGTTTTCACTAACACTGCTTACCTGAGATGCTGTGAGTCTGCAGCTGCCGGTGGACACCTTGCCTGCATAGGAAGAGCACCTCGTGCTAAAGAAAGCCATATACAGACAAAGCCCAAATGACATAATTGCTTCAGCCTCTGGATCCAGCTGTACCTGCAGCAGATACTCCTGAACTTCTCAATGAGCTGGTAAATCTCCATTTGGTTTGAATTGGTTTGATATGAGGTTCTGTTCCTCACATCTGAAGGAGACCAGACCAGTTACAACTCCTGGTCACCCCCTGCCCATCAGTGCCTCCCAACATGCACCTCCTTGGAGTTAGTAACTCTTATTTAAACTTCTGAGCTACATCGTTACCACTTGCTACTGTCCTGCTCCTCAGCAGGACCTCCCTGCTCCTCTTTCAGCCCGCAGCTCTGAGACCATAGGTAGTAGCGAAGGGGGACTGAGTGAACCAGAGAAGGATGAGTGAACCTCAGGACCCTTTCTCCAGCTGCTCACACTTCTACTCAGGGACAGGCTGGGTCTGAACTTACCTCGCAAGGAGACTTTTAAATACAACAAACAGATCCAGCCCCACCAGCCAACATTCCTACTTCAGGAATGAGGCTGGGCTTGGGCAGTGCCTCGATGATCCGGTTCTGACCTGCCACAGGCCGAGAGGACAGACAGAATTGTTCCTAGAGGAATGAGAGAGCCCAAAGCCATAGCACCAGCACCTGCCAGGGACAGGGCTGATGTCAGGGAGCATCTCGGCTCCTTGGAGGGCAGCCAGAAGCTGGCTGGGAGGTCAGAGGCAGGGCTCCTTGTGGTAATGGAGCCACGGCCCAGACAGGGGTCCATTTGGAATGTGTGGAAAGCTGCCTTCCTGCCAGGAATCTTGACCTTGCACAGCTTCAGTTCCCAGGGGAAAGTTCAGATTTATTTAGTGTGATGCAACCCTGGGACCTGGGCACTTTTTTCACTGTGCCTGTAAGAATAAAACTTATGATGGATTTTTAAAAAAACAGAATCAAATAATCAATATATTTCCAGGTCTGCAACTCATAGAAAGCTTGGCGGACACTTGAAGAAACGTTATCCTATAATAAATTAGAAAGTGTTTTATTTTCTCTTCAGCTAATTTTTTCACAATACATTTGATTGTGGTGTGGTGGGGCAGGATTCTTTTAAATAATTCTTCCCTTAAACATAACATCTGCTGGTCTAAGATTGCCAGAAGGGATCCTTAATAAGTCTGAAATTGATGAAGATAGAATATTCATTCTACACTTTGCCCCGATTTTATTTTGATTTATGGAAGTCACCCTCTCCTCCTTACACTGGCTCTCAAGTAAATACCATGACTATGGCTTAGGTATTCAGTGCATCCACGGCTGGACAGCAGGGAAGATAAATCCATATTTAGAGATTCTATCCAATGAGACAACAATGTTGTCCCTCCTGTGATGGAAGTGATTCAGTGTGATTCAACATTATCAGCTTGCCACCGGATCACTGGCTGATCCCCTTGGGGGATGGTGACATGTCTATAGCCAGGCAAGCCTTGAGGAGGGGAAGTCGTACTGCTGAGCCATGATGTTGTGGCCACTTTGGTGTCAGTTCAGAGCCAGTGCCTAGTACTTCCTAAAAAGTCTAGTTATTTCTCCTTCTCCAATGCACAGGAACCCGGTCACCTGGGGGAAGGCTGTGTTGGAGGAGCAGGGTTCTTTCCCAAGGGACTGTGACATACCATGTTTCCAAACGTGGCTGTGTTGAATGTAGGCCGTCTTACATGCTCTTTTTATGATTTGATGTTGGGACTCCTCCTCTGAGTGGTAGGGCCTGTGATCTCTTCCCTTGAACATGGGCTGGTCTTCGTTCTAAAGCATGGCTGTGATGGTTCACATTGTGTGTCAGTTTGTCTGGGCTAAGGGATGCCCAGAGAGCTGGTAAAACATTGTTTCTGGGTGTGTCTGTGCAGGTGTCTCTGAAATTGATGAGCATCTGAATTGGTGAACTGAGCAAAGCAGACGGCCTTCCCCAGTGCAGGTAGGCATCATCCAATCCGCTGACATGAATAGAACAAAGTGGCTGAGGAAGGGTGAATTCATTCCGCTTGAGCAGAATGCTTATTCTGTCCGCCTTCTTTGCCCTCAGATGTCGGTGCTTCTGGTTCTTGGGCTTTCAGATTCACATCCGGACTTACACTGTGAGCTCCTGACTCCTAAACCCCCACCCCACTCCCCATTCTCAGGCCTTTGGACTCAGACTGAATTATACCAGCTTTCCTGGTTCTCCAACTTGCAGATGGTAGATCGTGGGACTTCTTGGCCTCCATAACTGTGTGAGACACTTCCTATAATAAATCTCCGTTTTTATCTCTATATATGTATCCAATTGGTTCTGTTTCTCCGGAGAACCCTGACTAATACAATGGCAGTAGTGGAGCTGCTTGGCATCTGAGCCAAGGCTATAAAAAGCGATCCAGTTTCCATCTGGTGTACACTCTTTCTATTTTTTTCTTTCCTCCCTTCCTTCCCCTCTCTCTCTCCTTTGACATGTGCTTTGGGAATCCTGAGCCAACATACAAGAAGCCTGGCTACTCTGAAGCTGCCATACTGGAGTGACCACATTTGGAGGCCAGACAAAGGTAGAGAGAGAGGTGGCTGTCTGAGTCCTCTGAGCTTTTTAACGCCAGACATGTGGATGAGCCTTTGGATGATTCCAGCCCCCAGCCTTTGAGTTGTCCCAGATGATACCAAGTAGAATAGAGATCAGTTGTTCTTACTGGGCCCCATGCAAAATCCAGATTTGTGAGCAGAATAAATGATGTTGTCTTAAGCACTAAGTCCTGGGATGACTTGTTATGCAGCATCGTTATTTGCACGGTCTGGGCCTGTGGACTAGCTCAAGTGTGGGAAGTCAAGCGAAACCTCTGCTCAGCTGATCTAGAGCGTCTCTGTTTATACATCTCAAGCATAGTACAAGTATACATATCCGGGTGCCCATCTTTTTTCACCATCTCTAGAGTCACCATGGTCTTCAGCCAGTACCAAAGGTCTATGCTTGTCAGACCAGGAACACTTGGTTCTATTGCTGACAGAAACCATGCCGACCTTGTCTCTGGTGATTAAATATGATCACTTGGCCTCCGCTTCTCTAGGATTTCATCTTCCCTATTGAACTGAGGAAACCTAGTTTGATGGCGCTATCATTTCTGGCCTGTAGAGAAAAACCATCATAGAGAACTTCAAGGATATTCTGCAACCCCCACCAAAGTATTTCTCAAAGCCTCAGTGATGTGAGTGTCCTCTGGGTCCTCCCAGGGGTGAAGGAGCAAGTTCTACACAGTAGATCCACTCCAGGTTTTCCAACCTCCCAAGCCCGTGGACACCTTCCTCTGCAGTATACCCAGGAAATTTTGGCACCTCAACCTCATTCATCGTATACCTACTTGGGCCTAGGGCTCGGTCAACCAAGTAAGTTGATGAAAAACTGAAGCCCTATGCCTGTAACATTTCTCAGTGTACAGCCTGAATTTAAAATATTAGACGACTTCCCAAGCTGAGGTATTAATGTCAAATATAGTCCCTCTGGGACACCTTGCAGAAGCAAATATAAGACTTTTACTAGAAATTCTTTCATAGTTCAGGGGCCATGGGATTGCTGAAGATGAACAGA
This sequence comes from Camelus ferus, assembly GCF_009834535.1. NCBI lineage: Eukaryota > Metazoa > Chordata > Mammalia > Artiodactyla > Camelidae > Camelus > Camelus ferus. Next base: position 11,350,122 of record NC_045706.1, read on the forward strand.
ATCCAGACACAAAGGATGTGAAGAATCATCTCAGGGAAGACACGGCACACAGGATTAATATTTTAAGAACTTGAGAAAATTTGAACATACTAAAGAAAGAAAAAAAAATGAAAAGAAGCAATAAGGAAAGAACAGAATACAACAATAAAAGAAAGGAAGATTTGGAAAAGAGCTACATTCAATAATATAGAAGTGAAAAAAGCCATTGAAATAAAGGTACTCAGTGAATAGGTTAAATAGTAGGTTAGACATGAAGAGAAAATTAGTGATGAAATTATCTCAACTGCAATACGAAATGATAAAGAGAAGGAGTGAGAGATTAGGAGACATGGAAGATAGAATGAGAAAGTCTAACATACATCTAATAGGCATTTCAAGACATGTAACATGGAATAAGAGAAAGTAATGTTTATAGAGATAATGGCTGAGAATTTTCTAGAACTGATGAAAGCTAAGACTCTTCCTATGGAAAATGTACAAGAAGTCCTCTGAAGGCAAAGACAAGTAAATCTACACTTATGTACAATGAGTAAAATTGCAGAAAACCAAAAACAAAGAGAAATCTTAAAAGTAACCAGACTCAGATTATTTACCAAAGAGCAATGATTGAGCTGACCAGCAGATTTAGTAACAATAGAGGCCAGAAGACAATGGAACTATGTAATTAAGATACCACTATAAACAATGGTCAATCAAAAAATCTGTGGGCAGCTAAGAATGAGTGCAAAAAAAAAAAAAAAAAAAAAAAAAAAGAGAGAGAGAGACAGGTTCAGACAAAGAAAGTCTGAGACTCAAACACTCACAGACCCTTGCTGAAAGAATTAGTGAAGCATGTACAGTTGTCCCATGGTATCTGTGGGGCACTGGTTCCAGGAATCCCTCATGGATATCAAAATCCACAGATGCTCAAGTCCCTTATATAAAGTGGTGAGTGCAATGAATACAGTCGAACCTCTGAGTTTTAAGCCCAGAAGGAAAAGGTAGGATGTAAAAAGTAATTGTAAGGCAATAATTTGATAATTATATGCATATAAGCACTGATTGTATAAAAACTAGCAATGAAATCGCAAACAGGTTTGGGGGTTCTGAAACACATGGAACTAAAATCCTAGGTCACAACGCCTGAAGAAATGGTGGAAAGATTGAAGGCAAGGTGTCCTAAGGTCTTTGCGTCATTGAGGTGGGGGACACCGACGTTGCTTAACTTGAAATGTTGTGAAGTATTCGTATTAAAATATGGTAGAAAACTAGCTACGATAGTAAAACAGCATATATGCGTTTGAAATTAGTAGAAAAAAAATCTTTTGAAAATGTGATTCAGGAAAGGAGAAGAAAGCAGCAAAGAAAAAACCAGGCTAAACAGAGAACACAAAATAGGATGACAGTAGGGAATCCGAGTACTTTAGTCATCACAATGCAGGTAAATGGATTTCACTTGACATCTCAAAGACAGAAATGCTCCAAATGGGCTACAAAATAGAACAACAACTTGAATCCAGCTTTGTGCAGCAGCTAACAATGGTGCATCTAAAACATAAGGATACTGAAAGGTCAAAAGAGATGGAAAAAGATACATCCAACAACTATTAACCAGAAGAAAGCCAGTGTAGCAATGTTATTATCAGACAAAATTAATGAAAAAGAGGGCCTGACACCATGCGAAAGGAACAATTCACCAGGAAGATGTACTTGGACTTGTCTCTTCTACCAACATTATTTCAAATATATACAGAAAGTAGACAGAATTATAAGGGGAAATGGAAACACATGTAATCTGAGGGGGAGATTCTAACACAGGTTTCTGGAAAATGAGAGCTCTGGTAGACAAAAAAAATTAATAAAGATACAGTTTTGAACATCATTATCAGTTTGATTGGATGATTACACAGAGAATCCTAACCCTGTATTTATCATTTAAATACATATTTTTCAAGCAAATGTGAAACATTTATAAAAATTGATCACTCACTAGCCCAAAGCAAGTCTCAACAAATACCAAAGAACCACTATCATACAGACCACATTCTCAAACCACAATCAAGAAAATTACAAATCAATAGTGAAAGTTAGCCAAAAAAAGGGGAAAATTATTCTCAGGATTTCCAGCCACACTCACAACATCATGACATCGGGTGTGGGAGCCTGGCTGAGAGTTATCACTGTGGGCTGACACCCTCTGTTATTATGGGGCAGATCATCCCTCCCTGGGCTGGTGTGTGGGTCCAAGGACAGAGAGTGCATTGTCAGCATAACTTGGCAGGCTCACTAGCTGGGGGGTCAGTCTTTAAGGCTGACCCCCCAGTGGCAGCAGCTGAGTCAAGGGACAGACTGAGATGACACCTCCGGGGTCTTATCTTTGGCTTTCTCCTTGGTTGTCCACTGACTCTGGATTCATGTCTGGATTAAAAAAACCCATCTTCAAGCTGGAAGAAGCCTCTACCTTGAGCGCTATTGAAAAACCTCTGTTTTCACCTTCATTTGTCTGTGGTCTAGACCCTGCCAGTCCCTGAGAGTGAGGTGGGGTCTTGCTGAACGAGCACCGCACTGCATATTTTGGCTTTAGTGTGGCTTTGGGTTTGGTCATTGGGTTTGGCCCAATGCTGGGCCTCTGCTCGGAGGAGGAGTGGCAATGTGTCAGATGGAGAACGGTCTAAGAGTCAGGCAGCCTGACTTCTGGTCTGAGCCCTCTTACTAAGCAGCTCTATAACCTCAAACAAGTTACTGCTGCCATGAACCCCAGTATGTATCTTTTTAAAAAACTGAAGTATAGTTGATTTACAATGTTGTGTTATTCTCTGGTGTACAGCAAAGTGAGTCAGTTATATATATTATTTTTCAGATTCCTTTCCATTATACATTATTACAAGATATTGAATATGGTTCCCATAGGAATATGAATATGTGCTATACTGTAGGACCCTGTTGTTTATCTATTTTATATATAGTAGTGTCTGCTAATCTCAAACTCCTAATTTATCCCTCCCCCATCTTTCCCCCCTGGTAACCATAAGTTTGTTTTCTATGTCTGTGAATCTGTTTCTGTTTTCTAAATAAATTCATTTGTATCATTTTTTAAAGGTTCTACGTATAAATGATATATATCTTTCTCTATCTGACTTACTTCACTTAGTATGATAATCTCTAGGTCCATCCAAATCTATGTTACTATAAATGGCATCATTTCATTCCTTTTTTATGGCCGAGTAGTATTCCATTGTACATATATACAACTTCTTTACCCAATCATCTGTCAATGGACAGTTAGTTTACTTCCATATCTTGACTATTTTAAGTAGTGCTGCTGTGAACATTGGAGTGTATATATCTTTTCAAATTAGAGTTTTCTACGGATATATGCCCAGGAGGAGGATTGCTGGATCACATGGTAACTAATTTTAGTTTTTTAAAGAACCTCCATACTGTTCTCCATAGTGGCTGCGCCAATCCAGTGTATATCTTTTTTTAAAGATACTCAGCCAACCAGAGGGAAGTTAAGAATCTGGGAGTTTTATCTAGGACTCATGGATGCAAGTGACAGAAACCCATCTCCGACTGGCTCAAGCAAAAAGGGGACTGATTGATGAAGGCAGTCAAAAAGTATAAACTTCCAGTTCTAAGATAAATAAGTACTAGGGATGTAATGTACAACATGATAAATATAATTAACACTGCTGTCTATTATATATGAAAGTTGCTAAGAGAGTAAATCCTAAGAGTTCTTATCATAAGAAAAACTTTTTTTCTCCTGTTTCTTTAACTTTGTTTTATATGAGATGATGGATGTTCACTAAACTTACTGTGATGATCATTTCATGATGTATGTAAATCAAATCATTACTGTACACCTTAAACTTACACAGTTCTATAAGTCAATTATATCTCAATAAAACTGGAAGAAGAAAGAAAAAAAAAGGGGATTGATTGGCTGATGAAACTGGGAAGCTCAAGAGTGATGCTGGCTTTAGACGTGGCTGGATCCAGAGCTTCAAACAAGATCATTAAGGCTTTTTTTTTCTCTGCGTTGCTCAGCACTGCTGTCCTCCGAGCTGGCTTCAATCTCAGGCAGACGGTGCCCACCCACAGCAGAGAGGGCCAGCTGCAGATCCAGGCTTCCATCCAATCAGCTTTAGAGCCTCAGTGGGAAGATAATGCCTTTTTTTTTTTTTTTTGACAGTTTCAGTACAAATCCCAGGATTGAACCTCATTGGTCTGACTTAGGTCTCATGCCCATCCCTGAACTGATCACTGTGGCCAGATGATTGGATGCCCTGGTAGACCGAGGCTTGGTCATGGGCTCACTGCTGGAGCTGAGGGGGAGTGACTTCCCAAGACTTCCAGGGTATCAGGGAGGCAGCAGGCAGCCCAGAGGCAGGCGGTTTTGACCCTCCCCTCCCCTCCCCACCATAGTTACTGGGATGGGATGCAGAGATGAATTTGGATCTTAAATTGCTCACACTCTGGGGAGGGCAGATAAATACACAACGAACCATAGTACCAGCCAGACCATATCAAAGGCTATAATTGCAGCCCACACAAAATGCTGCCAGAGCCCAACGGAGGCAGGAATTAACTGTGCCTGGGGACCCGGGAGGGCTTCTCAGAGGAGGTAATATAGATTTGTCCTCCATCTCTCCCTGTCCTTTCCCTTCTGCCTGCACTCATGGGCAGATGAGACCTGCGGTAGCTCAGGGCTAACCCTGGCACAGGACCTGAGCCTCCCCTCCCTCTGAAGGAATTGGCTGCAGCATCAGAAATCTGATTATTGGGGACTGAGTGGCTTCTAAGGGCTCCTCAAGGACCCTGGCTTCGCACGTCTGAATATGGAAATTTAATAACCATACTTGATATAACCCTCCAGCTCTGTCTGTACCACTCCAGAGAGAGTATTAGTCTTGGTGTTTGCAATTTTACAGACATTAGGGAACTGGTGCAAAAAATACTGGTGCCTGAGTTCTTGGGTCTGAGGTGACAGAAGAGGCTGGTTCTGTTGTTGATAGAATCAGAATGTGAGACATGGATGGCCTTAGAGGTGAGTCAGGCCAGTGGGATGTCACATGGGGTCTGTGAAGTCTCCTGATTTGGAGACAGAATTGTGTCCCCTTGTGTGTGTGTGTGTGTGTGTGTGTGTGTGTGTGTGTGTGTGTGTATGTGTGTATGTAGGGGCATTCCCTAGGGAAAGGGTACTTAGCTCTCATCAGATTTACTAAGGGATCTATGAACACTGAAAACTAAGAGCTTGAACCAGGACCCAAACTCTCATTCGGTGATGGAGGAAAATGGAGCCCCGAGGAGAAAATATTTCCAAGAGAGCCCCTCGGGTCAGTGTCCGAGTTGGTGCTGAACCTCAGAAGTCCAGATCCTGGCCTGGCGGTGGGGGGCTCTTCCTCCCTTCCTCCATACTGGGGGTTCCCAAGCTAACAAGGCATCAGAACCCTCTGGGAGGCTTGTCAACCCCCACTGTCCTGGGCCGGCACCAGGCCCCCGAGTAGAAGGCAGCTGAGCCCCAGGAACCTGCGGACTTAGCAGGCTCCCATGTGGGTCTCCTGCAGGCCACCCAGACCTGGCGCTGTCACGAAGGTCTGGTCCAGTGCTTGGGAGTTGTCTGAGAGAAGGCGACAGCTCAGGGCAGCGCAGGCAGGCCTCCCGGGCAGCAGGCCTGGGAGCTGGGCTTTGCCGTTCACTTGCCGGGAAGCCTCAGACACATTGTTTTACTTTTACTGAACCGCTGCGTTATCCATCACTTGGGGTAGGCGCTCCCCACCGGGCTGGTGTGAGGATACAGTGTGGGTGAAGGCATTCTGTAAACCACGGTGTTGGGCTGAGGGGCCTTTCCTTCTAGTTGCTGACCTCTCCTGAAAATTCTGGTTCTGTCTCTCTGCTGCCAGAGACAAGCTGGGATAGGGACAGCAGGGAAGCAGAAGGTCTGATTCCAGCCAGAGCCGCTGGCCCCACTGGATGCACTGTCTGAAGGGCGCCCCCTGGTGTCCATCACCATAGATCATCTGCCCTGTTTGGGAATGACCGGTGATGGTCCCCCTCCCCTGAAGTCATCACCTTCTCTTTCCCAGATGGAGTTCCAAACTGAAATGTACAGTAGGACTGCACATGCTGAACAAATTCTGGTGCCCCACCCTCCCACCTTCCTGAATTCCAGGATAGAGGATGCACGGGAGTAAAGGGTAACACCCACTGCTTGTTGTGAAGTCCAGGAAGCTCACACTTCGTCCTGCTTCTGAAATCTTGGCCTTTCAGGGTCATGAAGATATTCTCCTAATTACTTTCTAGAAGTTTTTGTTTTACTTTCCATGGTCTATACATAAAAAGAAAACCCAAAATTTGCTTAAAGATTAGACATTGGTTGCTGTGGAGTGGAATTCATTTTGGGGCAAAAACAGGTAGTAATAACACCTAAGCTTTGGTTTCCTTAGCTGGGAAATGGGATAATTTCCCCAGGGTTGTTGTGACATTAAATGCAATAATATGTATAAAGTGCTCAGAGGAGGGGTGGGCTCTTGTTGTTCTTTTGGGCTCACCTAGTTGTATTTACGGCTTTCCGGTTTTTCTACTTGTCAGGGATGGTCATGGAGATAATTTCCGGTTTTGCACTCTTACAATCCACGCTGCACAATTAAGCTTGTAAACAGAGGCACTTATGAGTATTTCTGCAGGACAGATTCTTGATGATTCCTTGTGCCTCCATCAAATGTCCTCACTAAGGGAAAAAGAGGAAAGGACTAGGAAGATAGTGCCAGGTTCTCAGTCTGTCCCTTGGGAAAGGATGGGTGAGGAGCTGTCCTTTGAGAAGCTGCTGGAGAAAGGCCAGGAGGAAGAAGGTATCTGTAAGACTTGCCCTCAGAAGTGGGGGGAGTGGTTAGGATGCAGGTGTGGAATAAGAGCCATTTGCTGCAAACGGTGAGAAAAATAGCGAGTGGGAGCCTTTGTTCCTTTCAGAGTAGTAATTGCCTTTGATGGGCTGTTAATAGGAGTCATTATGTGGTTATTAAGAAGGGAATGTGATGAGTCCAGCTCTGAATAGCTAAGTTCCAGGGTCTCCTGGCTTTTTTAATGTTGGTTTTTGCCTCTGCAAATAAGGAGCCAGGCAACTTTTCTGGAACCCCCTAGAATCAGGGGTTTTGATCTTAGAGCCCAGCAGGTTGGGACAATGCCTGAGGGTGCCAGTTAACCTCCTGGGGAAGCTAATGGGCGGGCAGGGGTGGGGAAAGAAAAGGAAAGGAAGATATGAGTAAGGAGGTAGAAAGGGACATTAAGAGAGGTGGAAGTGATGGAGAGAGATGGGAAGAGACTGAGCGAGGGGGAGAGGGACTGGAACAGAGAGACAGTGAGCAGAAAGAGAAGGGGAGAGGAGTGGGGGACAGAAGAAAAGGGGAGTGGCAGGGGGAGAGACAAAAGGAGAGGCGGAAAAAAAGGAAAATGAAAAGAACATTAGCCCAGAAGGTAAACTCTAGAGCTTGAATTCTGCCCAAGGCCAGCATCACCGGCACCATCTGGGAATGCATCCCAATGCTGATTCCCAGGCCCACTCAGCCCTACTGATTTAATTTCTATATTTAATAAGAGCCCTGGGTGATGGATGACTACCTGTTTAAGTTTGAAAGCACTGGTTTGGAGCGCACCAGGGAATGGGACTTAAAGTGGCCTAAAGGCCCCGGGCTTGGAGTGGGCCATGTCAAGTCCAGGGAGACCATCCCGGAAGAGTAAGCTGGGTAGGAGCTTGCTGAGAAGAGATGTCAGTTGGAGAAAAGTGCTCAAGAGAGAAATAAAGCAGAAGAGGGGTTGGAGAGGGCTGGGGGTGGTGGGGAGACTTTGGGTGGTCAGGGGTGCAGACTCTGTTCTGAGTTCTTTGCTGTGTGATTTCATTCATTTAACCCTCACGCCCCCTGAGAGGGAGGTTCATGCCCCTGACCCCCTTGGGTGTTTGGCCCCAGCCACACTGAATTCACAGGCAGGGGGGACTTGAGTGGTTCTGGCCCCATTACCCACTCAGCATGAGCACGAGTCACAGGTACAGACGGAAACGGCCATCGCCGCCCCTCCTGGGTCTCCCCTCTAATGCTTCCCAGCCCTGCCCTGCGTCCAGGGTGTCTGCCTGACACCCAGTCCTGGAAAGTGTGGCTTTCTTCCCAAAGCCCGAGACCCTTGTGCTTTACCTAAGAGGGTGCTGACAATGCAGCGGGCTGGTGTGGGTCGAGGGGCTGGTGGCAGGACAGCTAAAGCCTCCTGCACAGCCCCTCCTTTCATGAGCTGTGGCCAGGAGGGTGACCTGCTCAGGGTTCCCTGGAGACCGCTTGGGGTGGGTGAGGCATGCTGACTCCTGGTCTCACCGCCAGAGCCTAAACTGCCCAGGGATGCTGGCTGGCTGGAGCCCAGAGGGAGCACAGCGGTCCTCTGCCTGGCGATCTGTCATGCCAGGTCACAGGAATGTCTGGATAATAGCAAAGGCAGATGTAGCTGTGGACTCAGGATTGGGGGACCAGGGTCCTAGTTCCAACTCATGCCACTGAGAAGCTGTGTGACCTTGGGCAAGTCACTATACTTCTCTGAGCCTCAGTGTGCTTATGTGTACAACAGAGATAATAAAAATAGTATCTACCTATTGGGCTGTTTTGAGCATAAACGGTATTCGCTGTCAATAATAAAATCAGTAGTAATGTATTTTATCTGCATCATTTTCTGCTTATTAACTCTCTGACTTCCTCTATCTTTGACTCAGCAGTTTGCTTCAGGGACCATTCCCTGCCTATGGAGAGGAGTCAGGGTTGTGTGAGGAGTAGCTCACCCTAGTTGGAGGAGTTCACAGCCGTCTTCGGGCCTAGGAGGAGGTTACTGGTCTCTGCAAGTTAAAAAGCTTCCAAGCACCACCTGGCCAGGCTTTCCCATCAGCCGCCCCTGGGAGTGTTTGGAAACAGATAGTGGGTATGAGGGTGTTTTGAGAAGCACCTTGTCAAGCCCAAAAGGGAACATTTACTTCCTTCATACCTTCCAGTCCAGGGCCACATTAGCAGGTATAGATGATGCTCAGTGGGGACTGAACACAGACGGGCTCAGTCCAAAACGATTTTAAATACATTCAAGGTGTCATCTTGGACCTGAGCTTGGACCTGGGGATGATTCAGAGCTCTGCCACCTGTCTGGGGTTTCTCATGCCTCCATGGTCCAACTGACACAGGCAAAGTCCAGACTCCTCTGTGTGGTGCCCATGGCCTTCCAGGACCTCCTTGCCCTCAGACCTCCCCATCCTGGCCTCAGGGGCCCTCCCTTCTCCCAGCAGCAGCTCCTGAGGCAGAGTATACCGTCTGTGTCTCCCAACCTTTGGGAGAGCTGGTGTCCTTCCCAGCAAGCCGGCTCCAGCCCCTGCCCTCCTGGCTGACTCCTACGGTGAGTCCACCGTGGGGCCTGTGAAGCTCAGGCAGGTCTCCCTGCCCTAGTGGGCCCTTGCCATCAGCTTACCACCCTCCTCTGAGAGACTGTGGGCTGCTTGCTTGTTCAGCATCTCTTGTTTCCAGAGTGTTCAAAACTCACCAAGTGAAGGACTATTCCTTCACCTTCAAAAGCCAAAGGGCTCCCTCCATTTGCTTTCTGGAATTGTTTTTCTCTTGCTGCTTTCCACCAAAATGTCAAGGAGTTCCCATTCCCTCTGGTGAGTGGGGAGGAAAGGGGATACAAAATCTGGTGTTTGTTTTGCACAAATAGCATGAAGCCAAGCTTAATCAGACCAACCTTATCAAAATGAGAAAATGTGGCTGAAACACTTATTTCCTCTTGCTGCTCTGTCCCTTCTCCCCTCCCCATCCTCCCAGAGCTTCTCCACCCGGAGCCCCAGACCCAGTGAATCAAAATCTCTTGGGGGGGGGGGGGCAGGTGAGACCAGGTCTGGGTTTTTTGTTTTTTTTTTTTTTAAGGTGTTCCAGGTGATTCTAATGGCAGCCAAGGCTGAGAGCCACTGCTTCAGGGTAATTAGGACTAGAAATCCCAGAGGCCAGAGACACGGAAGGGGAACAACTGTAGGTACTGTGCTATCACTGAGAGACACTGGCATGTCTCTCTTCCCTTTTTCTTATTGTTCCTCACAGTGGTTCCTACTTCAGACCCTAACCTCAGAAGCACAAAATAGCTGCAGCAGCTCCAGGCTTCACATCCCCTCAGCTTCAAATCCTCAGGAGAGAATGTCCCACTCATGACCAAGCATCTCATTGCTGCTTGCCCTCTTTCTCTCTCTGGTTGGCTTGTCTCTGGTTTTCATCCTACAAATAAGCTTTCTCCAGCAAGTGGACTGGTGCAGTTTCAGTTTGGGTGGAGAGTTATAATGGGGGACATGTGAGGGGCTGTGGAAGCATGGAGTGGGGTTACTGGCTGGGAGAGGAGTCAGTAACAGTTAAGGGGAGGCCTAGAGAAGAGGGTGTTCCCAGCAGAGGAACTAGAATGATTTATAATAAGAAATATACAGTTGGTCTTCGTCCTGTTCCTGGCACCTCCTAAAACCCTTGGAATTTCTTAAGTGGTAAGAGGATAAAGGTGTCTCTTGTTATTTATAACAAGCCCTTTTCAACCACAGCTGAGTTTATGTTAATGAGGGGCCTTTTGGAAAGCCCCTAAGGATGAGGAGGGGCTGGTTGCCAGGGGAACCAACCATGTGATCAGAGAGTTGGAACTTTGAGTCTCCCCACCACACCCTATCCTTGGGAGGGAAGAGGGGGCTGAAGGCTTAATCATTCACCAATGGCCAATGACAATCAATCATGCCTATGTAACGAAGCCTCCATAAAAATCCTAAATGACAGGGTTCTGAGAGCTTCAGGGTTGGTGAACAAGAACACATCATGTGCCAGAGGGGGGCACGCCCCAAATCCCCTGGGACAGAAGCTCCTGTGCTTGGGGCCCTTTTGGACCTCACCCTATGACTCTCTTTATCTGGCTGTTCATTCGTAGCCTTCAATATCCTTCGTAATAAACCAATAATCTAGTAAATAAACTGTTTCCCTGAGCTGTGGGAACCTCCTATTTACATCTGGTCTGTTACATCTGGGTAACAACCTGGATGTGTAAGTGGTTTCTGAAGTGGGGGGCAGTCTTGTGGGACTGAGCCCTTAACCTGTGGGATGTGATGCTCTCTCCAGATAGATTGTGTCAGAATTGAGTTAAGTTGTAGGACATCCAGCTGGTGTTGCAGGATTCCTTGGTGTGGAGAACCACTTGTGACATTGTCAGATGTGTCCCCAGTTGTCTGACGTGTGCTTTGAGTATTGAGAGTGGACAGAACCCAGGGGTGTTTCCTATGCAGGAGGTCATACATGTACATAGCTTAAAAAGATAAGTGGTTTAAAAAGCTAAACATTAAATAGTGCTGTGTGAGGCTTCTGATGTAAAAACTGCAAAACTCTGTCCCCCATCCCGCTGCTCAGTGGTAATGATTTTTCTGTTCTTCTAGAAATGTCTTCTGGCTTCTACTTCCATTTCCAGTGTTTACACTGCTCTTTTTTGATTTTTCCATTTTAGGCACTCGTGACTTCCTCCTCTGGAAGATGGGGATTTAACATTCTTGCACCTCCCCTGCCCTGGTAGGCCGAATTCTGCACCACGCCCCCAACGCACACACAGATGCCCCTGCCCTAATCTCCCAAACCTGTGAATGTTACTTTATATGGCAAAAGAGACTTTGCAAATGTGATTAAAGTTAAGAACCTTGAAATGGGGAGCTTATCCTGGATTATCTGAGTGGGCTTGATCTAATCACGAGTCCTTAAAAGTGAAAGGCAGTGGAGTAGGTCAGAGATGTGACAAAGGAAGATGAGGTAGGAGACTATGGAAGCCCCAGTGCTGGCTTCCAAGGTGGAGGAAGGGGACCAGGAGTCAAGGGACATGGGTGCCTCCAGGACGTGGGACTGCCCTCCACCGACAACCGGCAAGGAAACTGGAGCCTCAGTTCTACTGGTGGCAGAGATCTGAATTCTGCCAGCAACCTGAGTGGGCAAGGGGGTGGATTGTCCCTGGAGCTCCTTCTGCCCACACCTTGACTTTAGCCCAGTGAGACCCATGTCTGACTTAGGACCCACGAGTGTGAGGTTAATAAATTTCCATTGCATCAAGCTACCAAGTTCGTGCAGCAAATTGCATCGATGGAAAACACACCTCCCACTTTGACACACATACTTCCTCATCCCCTTTCTTTCTGATATATTTATAACTTAAAACTCAAAATCTAATGTTTACATAAGATTAAACATTGTTTCCAGCCAATCCATGTAGCATACATAATTACATTTTTTCTTTTCTTTTATTTTGGGGTTTTCCTTGTAGTTAACAATTGCCTTTTTTGTTTGCTTAATTTCCCATCTATTTATGAATTCAGCCCTAAATATTTGGTAACACTCTATCCGTCAGGTGCTTAGTTGCAAAAAAGCAGAACACCCTCTAGCTAGAAGAATTTGCTACAGGATGTTCACTGGCTCCAGACTCAGGCTTGGAGACGTCACACCCAGGGCCAGTGCTCAGACCACAGGGCTGGATGTCAGGGATGCGAGCCCTTTACCCTGCTGTCCCGGAAGGTTAGATGCCTTCTCTGCTAGCGTCTCTTGATGAGCAGGTGTCTTTCATTGATGCCTGATTCTTAATTGTTTTTTCCAGAAATGAAATCACACATGCATCCACTGATTGGTGTGGCTAAGGTCCGATGCACTCATCCTAGCTGCAGGGGTAGGCTGGGAAAGCTCCAAGTTCCCCTGGATTAATTGCTCTCTAGATCTGATGCATCCCGGAATCTCCCCACAACACCTTTCTGGGTATTTTCCTTGCCTCTCTCCTGTACTGGACCCTCTGCTTCCTGGATTCTATGTCCTCCTCTTGCTGATTTTAGTGGAGTATCTCCAGTTGGATCCTCTGAGTGAATAAATAGGCTTGTCTGTAGGCTTCACTTTTTCTGTATTTGTTATTTAAGTGGTTTTCAATTTTTGCTGCACATTAGAAGCACCGGGGGAGCTTTTACAACTAGGATACCTGACCCCTCCCTAACGAATTAAATCAACCTTTGGAGGGTGGGGCTCTGGGAATGGTATATTTTTAAGGCTCCTCAGGGAATTCTAATTGCAGGTAAACTTGAGAGCCCTGCTGTAGGGTGATTTAGTTCAGCTGTCTTGAGAAACAATAATAGCAGAAATGTAAGCAGATTCTGTAAACTTGTAATCATATACATCAAACACTGTATACTATTTCCCCCCTCTACAGCAGAAATGGTGGGAAATAATATAGAGTGGGAGCAGGAAATTGTGTTTTCTCTGACGGATGTTAAATTCTAAGTTAAATATCCCTGAAAGAAAAGCAGGGAAAACATTTTTTACGGGTCTGTCATTCGTCCTTTGAGGGCACAAGACAACCGTGTCAGCACCCAGAGCTCTTTTCTCTTGACTTGGTCAGACTCCCCCGTGAAGAATTTTCCATTTTCCTGCCCCCCCCCCTTTTTTGGCCCACATCCTGAGATATGAACCGGGGAAGAAGACTGTGGGTCTGGATAGCTGACATGTAAGCTTTGGCTTAATTTCCTGTGTTCGGCACCGGTCCTCCATCCCCATCGGTCCCTGATGCCCCCCAGGGTAGAGATCCTGTTTTCCTTTCTCCAGAGTCAGCTCCCAGTCTTCCACGGGGGCAGAAGGTCCACTGGGTCGACTACAAGGAGTGTGAGGGGTAATCAGGGTCCACCTGGTCCTTAGGTTCAACTCATCATCATCGTCTTGACCCCACTTTGAGCCCTTCTGCCAGGTGCCTGGTGCTGATGCCTGGATGGGGTTCTTCCGTGGAAACCAGGTGGGGTCCAGTGCTCTACTTGGCTTTCTCAGTTCTACTCCCTCAGTTACAGCTCATCCATCTGCTTCCCATCTTCCCAAATTTTGTTCCTGCTATTTCTAATTCTTTTTGTTCTTGTGGGCTTATTCCTTTAAAGAATCCCTTTGCTATGGTTTTAATGGGATGGTGGGGGTGGGAGGGTGGTGGGGGGAGGAACCACAAGTGAATGTGTTCCACTTATCACCTTTCATCAGACGTTTTCACCATCACCATAATAAGAATTTATTGTTCACTTTGTGTGAACAGGTGAGTTATTTTAACTTTAGGGGATGGCTAGTTTAATGATTGCAAAGTTAACTTTTCAGGTGTAATTCATTTCCCACGAAGCACAGATTTCACTGTGAACAAAATGATCTTCTGCAACCTTCCAGGGTGATGGGCTGTGGGAGAGGAAAGGCTCAGTGTTGAACGTTGATGGGACAAACTTTTTTTTTTTTTAAAGAGACAACTTGGTTCCTGTTTTGCACAGAAATGTGATGGAATGTATCAGAGATGCCACCGGAGTGGCGAGCTCGGGGATTTACGCTGTATTTCTTGCTTCGTGTGGGTTTCCATTCACAGTTGCTGCTGGAATGTGTTCTACGGACTTTCTTTCCTGAGAGCTAGACTTGTGCATTTGATTTTGTTTGGACAGACACATTTCTGCCTTTGTTGCCAAATGTCAGGATTTGTAAAGTTGAACTCTGAGCTGTGGTCTGAAATAAAAGAAGTCAGGGTTTCTGGGTATTGGATTTCCAGGGAGCTGTCTTGAAATAGGGATCCATGTGGTTCTATTTTTGACTGAGTGGTTCAAGCAGGAGTTAGAGGTAAGCAGGGGGGTTAGGGGCCTGTGGGGGGGGAGGCTGTTGTCCGTGTGGCTCCTGTCTGCTGGCCGGGGAAGGGGAGGCACAGCTGTGGCCAGGTTGAGGACCAGGTTACTTGAGTGAGACCCCAGACAGCAGGTGGGGAAGGAGGCATCCGGAAATCCGGACTCTTGGCTGCAGGCAGGTTGCCAGCTCCAGTGAACTTGTGACGAACCATTTCAATGTTTTATCCTCCCTAAGGTGGAGGCAGCTCTGGGGAGTAGAAAGAGGCCATATTACAAGGAAGAAAGCCAGACCTTGCTAGTTACGAGAGCCCCCAGCCTCCCGCTAACTCTGCAGGGGTTGGCAAACTTCCTGTTCGGGGCCAGACAGCAAACATCTTAGGCTTTGTGAGCTATGCAGTTGCTGTTGCGTGTTTTCTCTTTGTTTTGTTTTTGTTTTCTGCATCTCTTTAAAAATGAAAAATCATTCTTAGCTTGCTGGCTTACGAAAGACTTGAGGGCAGGATTTGGCCCACTGGCTATCTTTTGTAAAGCCCTGAATCACATCATTCTGTTTACTTCTCTCATAAAACCTCCCAGAATTTGAATTATTTAATTTTCTCTTTTCTCTACTAGTATATGAACTCCTCAAGGGCCAAGGTCGTGGCTACTTTATTCTCTGCTCTGTCTTTAAGGCCTTGGGCAGTGCCTGGCACAGAGGGGGCCTCCCACATTGACCGAATGATTAAATGCATTATAAGTTCTAATTTCATCTCTGGTAGAACATCTGTAAAACAAGGGACGTGACCTGGGTGGTCTTGGAGGGACCTTCCAGAGTTCAAGTTCTGAGGTTCTACTTCACCCAGCCCTGTGGGACTTGGGCTCATGTTATAGCTGTATGTGGATTCTCCAGCCATCTCAGCCTGCTCCTGTGTGCAGGCTAGAGGCCAGGTCCTTGGAACTGGCTCTTGCCTCTCACCTGCCTCCTTCCACAACATTGGGTCCATCTTGCTTATGCACAAAGAGAGATTTTTCTGTAAAAACAAGCCTGGTCCTATCCATCTGCTGTTGATAATTTGCTGCTCCAGCCCTTGTCCAACAGACATGACAGTCAAATTGTTTAACAACCGGTACAAGCACAGGCGCTGACCAATGAGGACAGATGCTGGATGCAAACCGTTGGAACTGCCCTGGTGATGCCCACAGCTGTTCTCTGCCCACTTCCTCAGCCTTGCTCCATTCTCCACCCAGGCATGAGCGTTCCACCCTGCCCTTCTTTGTTCATGCTCTTCCTTGCACCTGGAGTGATGTTCCCTGAGTTGCTTCTCTTTTGCCTGGCCAACTCCAGTGCATCCTCTACAACCCAACTCAGCTGTCGGCTCCTCTGTCCACAGGCACACTTAGCTGCTCCCTTCTCTGCTTTCCCCATAGGCCTTCTATGGCATCATCGCCATTGACTTGGGTTTGTCTCCCCTCTGGCCTTGGTTCTCAATGCCTGACTCCTAAAAGCCTCAACAAATATTTACAGAATGAGAGGGATTGAAATCAGAAGAATGAAATTCCTATGGAGGATTTCAGGGACTGTGAATCCTCTCCTGAGTTTAGACACTCAGCTTCCTCCCTGTGGCAAGGGGGCGTTTTTGTGAGGCTCTTGCACACATTGAGTGAATTGCACTGCAGCGCTGGGCAGCTGGTCCTTTAAGAACTGGTACCTGTCCTAAGGGTGCCCGGGCCACTGCAGGAGGCGGGCCATCTGCAGGGGGTGGAGCCTTGTACCAGGAGTCCTCTTCCCTCTCTGGGCCCTGGTTCCCTCTCTTTTCCTATGAAGGGATCATTAGATTCCCTCTGAGGTCCCTTCCAGAGGTAAAGCATCACGGATTCCATTAAAGAAGTGTTGGATTATCAAACACTATCCATTCTTTAAAGGCCTCCTCCCCTGGGAAGTCTCCCAGGCGCCAGGTCAGAATCCCTCCACCGCACATTGTAATTCTACAACAGCAACTGATACAAGCACAGGCACTGGCCAGTCAGGACAGATGCTGGTCTAGGTCCTGGTTGTTTAGGGCCCTGATGCCTGGTTTCAGTGTGGCCTGGGTAACCTTTCAGTCTGTGTTTGCTGACTGCATATGCTTTCTTCTAGGAAGCAAGAAGCCAGAGGCTGAGGATGGCTCCAGCTCTGCCTCGGGGCTGGCTGTTGGCCAAAGGGGCTGAGCCAGGCAGGGAGTGGAGAGGAGGATTTGGGGGATGCCTCCCCTCTGCCCCCCCTCTGGACACTCAGGCTTGTGTTTCTCTTTCCCAGGCTCACTCCCTCCCCTCCTGGCCTCTTGGCCACCGCCCTCGGGTTCCATGAACTTGGCAGGGAAAGGGGGAGTTTTCTGAAGGTGTGACAGCTTAACCAGACAACTGCTTAGCAGACACACTGTAGATATAAATGGTGTGCACAGTGTGTACGCTCTGGTCCCTTCCCTGGAGGCCCAGAACTGGCTTGGCAAACTGGACCAGCATCCGAAGAACAGCTGTGTTTATGGCAGCTCAAGGAAGGAGGCTGCAGTCTTCCAGGGGGAATTTCTGGAGAAGGTGGGGAGATCATTTAGGTCTTGGCAGGGAACAGAAGGGACCCCTGAGTGGGGTCCCTGAGGAGAGAGAGCTTAGGATTGCTCACAAAGGGGAGGCTGGGGATGAAGGAAATCCCCGTGGGATGGGGTGCTTACCACCCCTAGCTGGAAGGTTCAGGGGCAGGGAGTGGTGTCAGCCTGGAGCCAGAGCGGGCCACCCTGCCTAGAACTGTCAGCCAGAGGGGAGGACCTAGCCCCTGCTAATCTGTGGCTGAGGCCTCAATTCTCCCACCGCTGTCTTCTCTCACGCCCCAGCCTCTTGCTGGGAACTTTCATTGGATGAGTCCAACCGGAAGCTGAGAGGCTGGGTGGGGAGGCAGAGGAGGATATCCCCGCAGCGGGCTCCAGTGGATCCCAGCCTGCAGTTCCCTCAGAGCAGGGTCTGGTATAGAGCACGGCAGGCTGTTTTCATGATCGCACCGCTTCTGTTTAATCAGAAAATTTGCCAGGCCCGGAACTCGGTGTATGGCTTTATTTCCAACTGGATGCCTCCTTTGCTCTAAACTTAAAGCATCTGAACAGCCCGCATTTGGAGTAATTGCTCCTTCTGCTCCTTTTCTCTGACCTTGAAAGAGCCGTTTTCCAGGACCATCGCTAATGGACCTTCACACAATGACAATAAAATATCCTGATGCTCAGAGAAAAGGGAGAAGCCACCTTGACTCCTCGTGTTCTCCAGTATCGTGTTACGAAATGGCCAAGGTGATGACTCACCCGCTGCACGCTGTGCCTTGGCCGCCATTGGCTGGGTCCCTTGGATGTTGGAAACAGCACTGTTTTTCAAAGTCCTTTACCATTTGTGCAAAACCCATCTTCCTCCATTGAGTAATGAGTAATGACCAAGAGTTGACTCACTGGGAAGGTCCACTAGACACAAAGCATAGAGAGCTGAGGGCACAGTCCGGCTCATCCACCTCCCGAGTGGGGCAGCTCCTGCCAGTGGACGCCTTTGCAACGTTCAGTGAGTTTTCTGAGACCTGAAAGATGCCTTTAACTGGGAGACTGGATCTGGGGGCTCTCAACAATATTTGTTCTTCCTCTGCACTTCCAGCACGTAGCCCGCCTCAGAGCTCATTGCCTGTCCAGAGGGCCTGCTATTTGGATCCCCAGAGGTTCCTGCTTGTCCCCTCCTGGCTGGCGGGTGGAAACGAACCCTTGTGCAGGACAAACCTTGAACCCAACCCAGGAATGAGGGATTGGTGGCCCTGGAAGTTGTCTGACTGCTCTCTGGCAGTCACAGGAGGCTTCCTTGGAATGGGGGTGACCCACTGGGGAGTGCCCAGCAGGGTCATGAGCTGCCTCTGACCCAGATCTCCAGACGGTGCAGGTTATGGAGTTCTTGTGGGGTCTTTGATCTATGTTTTGGCAGAAAACTGTGTTCAGAAAGCCAAGCTATGGTGGGGGAGCCTCCTGCTGCATTCTGAGCTGGTCCCTGACTTCTGGACAGTTTCGTAGGTCAGGTGTTTGACACAAGTCTCACTGAGCTACAATCAGGGTGTCAGCAGGCCTGCTTTGCTTCTGGAGGCTCTGGGGAGAAGCCTCTAGAGGCTACCTGCCTTCCTTGGCTTGTGGCCCCTTCCTCCATCTTCAAAGCCGGTGCGTTGAATCTCTCTCTTACTTGTTACCTCTTCTGCCACTCCTTTCTTTATCGCATCTCTGACCCACTCTGCCTCTTCTTCCACCTTTTCAGGACTCATGTGCTTAGACTGGGCCCATCTGGATAATCTCCGCATCTAAAGGTCCTTAACCTTATTCACATCTGTAAATCCTGTGGCTGTTTCAGGTAACATAGTCTCAGGTTCTGGGGATTAGGGCCTGGACATCTTTGCGGAGGGGCCATTATTCTCCCTACCACTCCACCCTACTCCGAGGCTTGGGGCTTGAGCCATGGCAGCTTTCCTGTGTTAGAAAGGCACCTCTTCCCTGGAGCCCTCCTTGACTGCACCAGGCAGAGGCGGCTGCTCTGTACTCTGCACTCGCACGACCCCAGGTGCTCTTTGTCATGCTTGTGTGATAATGCTAATGGTACGTCTCCCTCCCTAACTGAGAACATGTGGGCAGTGGCCTGACCTCTCTGGATCCCTGGTGTCTAGGGGTGGCGAGTAAGCACACAGGGCTGGCCTGGGGAGCAACTTCACAAGCTGCTGGGCAGGATGGAGAGCTTCCCCAGGGGCCCAGCAGGAGCAGACAGTGCCCTAAGCACATTTCCACTGATCCTTTTCTTCGATCCTGGGACATCTTGGCAGCAAGGTGAAGCATGGATCAGAATCCCCGTTTTGGGGAGAAAATAGAGGCTCTGAGAGGCGAAGTGACTGCCTGGGCCCCAGGGGAAGTGACGGAGCAGAATTCTAATGCAGGCCTCCTCACCTGTTCTCATTCTCTGCCCCATCTCGCTCGGTTACTCTTTATTCCTCAAACCACTTGTTATGGATTGAATTGTTGTCCCCACAGATTTAGACATTCAAGTCCTAATTGCTGATGCCTTAGAACGTGACCTTATCTGGGAATAAGACCATTGCCAAAGTGATGAGTTAAGATGAGGTCATACTGGAGGAGTGCGGGCCTCTAATCCGGTGTGACCGAGGTCCTTATAAAAGAGGGGAACTTTGGAAAAAGACACATGCACACGGAGAAGGCTGTGTGCAGAGGAAGGCAGGGGCTGGGATGACGCTTCTACAAGCCAAGGAACATGAAAGATGGCCAGCAAGCCACCGGCAGCCAGGAGAGACGCCGGGAGCAGATTCTGTCTCATGTTCATCCAGAAGGAACCAAACCTTGTGACACCTTGGTCTCAGACTCCTGGCCCCCAGAGCTGTGAGATGGTGCACTCCTGTGGTTTAAGCCACCCAGTTTGTAGTTCTCTGTTTCAGCAGCCCCAGGAACTAAGACACTGCCGGCAGACGAAGGCCCAGTTCTTGGAGGTTTGTGAAGCCTAGCTGAGCTGGCCCCTCCCGGGCCCCTCCCTCCCACCCTCCATGCCCTCTAACCACACCAGTCTTCTACATAGTCCAAGTTACAGCTTTTTTGGGATGTAATGGACATACTGATGGGCTGTACATAAAGTGCGCAATTTGATGAGTTTTGAGCTCTGTATGTACACGTGAAACTGTCACCACTAACAAGGTAATGAACAGATCAGTCACCTGGTGATCTCTCAGCCCTGCCCCACCTCTCAGCCCAGGCAACAACTGTCACTATAGATTAGTTTGCGTTTTCTAGAATTTTACATAAAGGGACTCTTTCAGTAAGTATTCTTTGTGTTTTGCACACTGGGCTTTTTCCAGTTTCTTAGAACTCCCACCACCTTCCTGCCACGTGGGCTGAACTTCCTCTTTCTTACTCCTCTTCCCCACTGTTAACATCCCCAGTTCTCATCGGTTCCTCAGAGAAGCCTTCCCTGAGCCCCTAGACCAGAAAGACCCCTCTTTTAACACACTTGGCTAGCCCTGCCTCCTCCCTTGGACCCAGCACAGGGCCATTTCACATCATCTGTGTGATTCATTAATGCCTATCTGGCCCCCTAGTCTCTAGAAGGGGCAGGCCTGTGATGGAGTCTGCTTACCCTTACCCCTGGCACCTGGTTAAAAAGGCGGCCCAGAGGAGGTGCACACCTGCGATGGGAGTGGAGGAGCACGGGGCTCAGCATCTGGGTCCCCGCAGTCAGCTGCCAGGGATCTCAGAGCAGGAGTGCCGAGCCTACCTTCCTCGGGCTCCAGGTTCCCATCTTTAAAATGGGCGCAGTAACAGTGCCCACCTTGCTGCATTGTTGGGAAGTCTGAGGGATGTGCTGCATGGAAGGAATTTTCAAAAGCTCCTGACACATAGTTTGCACTCAGTAGTGATAGTCAGACGTTTTGCAGGGAGAGGAGCTGCCAAGGAATATGACAGTTCAGGGGTTCCAAGCTGAACTTCTCACTCTTCTTCCAAATGGTGGGTCTGAGGATTAGTTCCCGTATACCCCAACTCCCCTCCCCAGATAACAAGCCCCATCTTGTCGGCCCAGCAATGCTGGAGAATTTACCGAGCAGAGATAAATCACTGGTGCGAGTCTGGTTCCAGTCCAGTGTTGGGACGTCATTGGCTGCTGACAGCGCTACGCTCTCCTCAAGTCCTCTTCCCCGGGACTCAGGCTGGATTTATTTGGTGCAGATGTTTCTGTAGTGGATGCTGAATAATGGCCCTGTGGGGCCCATTGGAAGGTAGAGCCGACGGGTGGGCGGGCGAAGTGCAGCTGTGGCCGTGGCTTTCCCACCATCCTGACATCAAGAAAGCCCCCCGGGCTCTGGAGCCCCTCAGTGTTCCCGAGCAGTCCCCATGGGGTGTGCCCTGGCCCCCACCAGGGCTTGGCTTAGAGTGAGAACAAGTTGGGACAGGCTCTTGAGGGAGATGGTCTGTCTAGGGTCCATGCCCAACTGAAGGAGCCCTGAAGACAAGTGCAGGGTAGCACTGGGCTCCGTGGAATTGGGGGACGTGCTGGGTCAGGCCTGGGTGGGGTCTGGGCTCAGGGCACAACTCCAGGCATTGTAGTCCCCGTGAATGGTGCCCCCTTGGGGTTGTGCAGTGTGCGACCTGCGTAGCTGTACACGGCTGCCCTGTCCAGGGTACTGGTTTGTAGATTAGTGATTCAAGGCAAGTGCTCAGACCCTGGGGAGCACTGAGGAAAGCAGTAAGGAGTGGAGGGAAAAGCTGGCCATCTGTGGGCAGAGCAGATGGCTCAGAGCCAGCTCTGGCATGAAAGCTCAAGATCTCGGGTTAAGCCCCCTCAGAGCCTCTGTCGTTTCATCTGTAACACGGGGATCATCTGACATGCCCACTCACTGCGCAGGGTTATTAGGATTATGTGAGCAGGGGCATGTGGAATCTGTATAAGCTGCTGAGTAGGATGGGCAAGTTGTTGCTTAGTTATTTGTGCCCTGAAGTGTGGGCCAAGTGTGAGTCACAGGTCTTCCCCATTATGGTGGTCCCTGGGAGAGGTACATGAGATTTCGATTTTCTGGGCCTCCCTGGGGACTGGATCCAGCAAGGCAGACCCAGAGCTCTGTGTGGGTGGATGCTGGGGGGTTGAGGGGGAGCCCCAAAGGAGCTGTGCAGAGCAGAGCCTTCCACTCAGCCTCCTGTTCCTGGGGTCTGTGAGCTGAGGGTGGCCAGGGGAAAGCTGACTGAGCGGGCTCTGAGTGGCCGGGGCTTGGAGTCCCATCTGGCAGGTGTTCCTGAGGCCCAGGCAGCGCTCTGCTCAGTGTCCCCACATGGTGTCAACGCATGCTGACAGTAGACTGCAGTCCTGGGTGTTCCGGGGCAGGTGTGGTCCTGTCTCCTGTGGTCTCAGGTGGAGGTTAAGAGGGGGGGCTCTGGAGCGAGGTTTGAATCCCTACTCCCTCTCTTACAGCTCTGTGGTCTTGGGCGAATTGCTTTACTTCCCTGGGCCTCAGTTTCTCCACCTGGAAAGTGGGGCCTCAGTTTCTCTGCTCTCCTGGAGTGGCCAGGAGAATTCAGTGAGCTCAGAGCTCCACTGCAGACCAAGCACTCAGGGGAGGCAAGAAAGAAAAAGTGCCAATGGAAGTGACCTGCCTGGGGACAGGCACCATGGTTTAGTTGAGCCAGGGCCCTGTTACCCATGGGGGTCACCGTTCCTGAGAGCGGAGAACTGTGTATGTTTGGGCAGCGAGTTGGGGGTGGTGTGTGTGTGTGTGGGGGTGTGCTCTTGCTCTTCACGTCCCGGGTAGGAGTTGGGGTGACCTCCCATTGCTCATCGCTTCAGGATATTTTTTGGAGGGAAAAATAACAGCAATGAAATTCCCTAGTAATGAAACCCAGTAAATCTCAAAGATTCACATACATGAGGTGGTCCTGGATCACTGATCTGCCTTCCCAGACCCTGGGACAGACTCACGCAAAGGAAGTCCCAGATGCACGGGTCACCCCCCCCCCCCGCCCCGGCCCAATGTCTCCAGCTGCATTCCTGGTGGTCCCACTTCTTCCCTCTGAATTCTCAAGGCAGCCCCATGGAGGAAAAATGTGGCATTCCTCTGCACTGTCACCAGCTGATCTTGGGGCTCCAGGTTATTTGGAGAAACTGCAGGGCAGTGATCACTCTGAGTCACTTCTGTCTCCCGAGATGAATCCTGTGGCTCGAGGTTGCACCTGACAGATGAGAGTCGGGGTCTAGTCATCCATCAGTGTTCTGGAACCTTCCCCTGCTGCCCAGGGCAGTTCATTCACGTGGGCTGTGTCCTGGCCAGGAAGCACCTTTCTCAATGGGTATCTCAACTGCAGGTACCTAGAAGCTCATGGAAAAGGGTCAGGCACAGGGTGAGCTGGGCTTCTAGGTGGGGACTGGAGACTAGGGGCCCAGCACTTGGAGGCTTGTATCTGAGGCTCTCCCTCCTGAGATCAAAGAGCCTGAGTATATTATTTTAGTGAATAATAAGGGCCCAAAGAAAGATCATTTATTTAGCATTTGCTGTGTCAGACACCGAGCTCGAGGTGCCTCATACACGCGACCTGGTTGTTCCTGGGCCCCACGTGTCCAGTCTCTCTCTGCCGGGCGCTGCTTTCAAAGAATGTAGTGTGGTCCCTGGAGGTGATTAGAGGTGGTTCAGACTCAGTCCTCTTGAGGGCTATCAAAGGCAGGAAAGAAGATTCCTGGTGCGGTGTGGGAATTCCAGCTCACCCTCACACTCCATTTTCCACACCAAACTCTCCCCGAAAGCCCACGCCCACCGCTGCTGCTTCCCCTCCGCCCTCCCACTTAGATAAGATGTGCATTCCCTTCCTATTGCTGTGTCTGTTTCAATATAGGGTGCTGGTTAGGCATCACAAAATCCCCATGAACCGAGCTGGAGAAGAGAGAATTCTTTGGGGGAATAGGATGTGGAGAGTGAGGACTGCAAATACGTAGCACTGAATATCTTTTTATTTTCATGTATGTTATTCTTAATAATCCTCACATCACAACTCGGTGTGGGCAACATCAGTATCCCCATTTCACGGATGAGGAAACTGAGGCACAAAGAGGCTAGGGAATCAGACACAGCTGTTTCTGAGTCCAGAGCCCAGGCGCCAGGTGGGACAAAGGGACGGCTTTGTCTAAGAGAGTGTGCTTGGCATATCCCCCTTCTGCTGCCTTTTTTCTTTCAAAGGCCTCCTCTTCCAAGAAGCTTCCAGTCTTCAGATTTGCAGGGCTGTCCTGTTCACGAAGACTCTCGTTTACTCCTCACTGATTTGCACTCTGTCGCACGCTTCCCAGGTCAAGGGGGCAGCGGTAAGTGAGGGAGCAGGGTGTTCCCGGGTTCCCGGGCCTGCATGCTGTTGATCAGCTCTGGCTACCACAGCCGAACACGGCAGACCGGGGGCTTCAACACCAGAGGTTCATTTTCTCACAGTTCTGGAGGCTGGAAATTGAGATGGAGGTGCCGCCAGGGTTGTTTTCTGGTGAGACCTCTCCCCGTGGCTTGTAGACTGCTGCCTTCTCCCTGTGTCCTCACGTGGACTTGCAGAGAGAGGGAGGGAGGGGGAAAGAGAGGAGGGGAGGGGAGAGGAGGAGATAGCGGGAGGGATGGAGAGGGAGGGAGTAAAGAGAGAGAGCACACCGGTGTCTCTTCCTCTTCTTATAAGGATGCTAGTCCTAGTAGATTAGGGCCCCACCCACGTGATCTCATTTAACTCCAATTATCTCCTTAAAGACTGTCCAGATACAGTCACATGGAGGGTTAGGGCTTTGACATGTGCTTTTGGGGTTGGGGGGCACATAATTGAGTCCATAACATCTGCTCAGCCAAGGGTGGTGGGGCCTAAAGTGATTGTGATGGGACAGGGCAAAAAGGAAGCAGGAGAACCTTCCAGACCACCAGGAAAAGAAAAATGTAGGGCAGGAGGTGTTCAGCTGGCTCAGGAAGCCGCTCCTGTGCTGTGGCTCTTGGACCCTGACCAAGGGCGTGGCCTTGTGCCTGTGACTTACCGCCTCTGAGCTTCTATTTCCTGTCTGGAGAATGGCAATAATAGTAGTATGTGCTTCACCAAGGGGCTCTGAGGATAAATTAGGGATTTAATCTAAAGGGATCAGCCCTGTCCCTGGCACACTGTGAGACCTGTTCACGGGGAGTGGCAGCGATGGAGCAGATGGCCGTCAGTTCCTGTGTGAGGTTTGGTCGGGATGCGCGCGTCCCTCACTCCAGAGGGGTTGATCTCAGAGACGGGTTAGAGCAGAGCTGCTGTGCCAGGCCAGGTGCGGGGCTGGGCCTGAGGCAGATCAGGGGGACAGATGTGACTTGTCCTAGGGCCCCTCAGGGTTGAGGAGGGGCAGGGCCTGGCAGGCAGACGCGGCAAGCATGCAGTGAGCTGTTTGGTTACTGACCAGGACAAATGCTGGAGACAGGAACAAGCCTGCACTGGGGCGTCAGAGGCCAGAGTCGGGGGCCTGGTGGCCCAGTCCTCAAGTCCTTCATGGGACGTGTCTCACCTTCCAGCTCAGCGTCCCCTCCCTTCTCTTCCTGATAAGCGAGGCACGACTCTGGAGCGTGGTGTTACCAAATGTAGTTGGTGGCGTTTGTGGGCCGGCCTTTATTTCGTCCAATAAGATTAAAACTTTTTTTTTTTTTTTGGCAAAGCGCAAAGTTTCTTCTGTGTGACTTACTGCGATCAGGGCTGTTTTCAAGGATGAGTGCTCAGAGGCGGGAGCACCAGAGCGTTCTATCACTCAGAACAACGCATGCTTCCTCCTCATGGTGGCCGGTCCTGACCTGAAAGCCGGTGGTGGTGACCGAGTCTGAAAGGCAGAGAGGACGCCGGGGTCAAGGGTCAAGGAGCTGTAGCTCCCACATCAGGCGGCATTCCTCACCTGGAGCGGCCCATATTCAGTTCCGGGATCCTATTTTAAAGGATCCAGGCACTAGCCTGGGATGGGTGAGTGTCCACCTGAAAAGTCCCATAGGAAGATTTCCATGAACCTTCGTGGGAAATGATGCTGGCAGGTAGCCCCGGCTCGGGGTCTGCCTGGATATTATTATGGGCTGAATCAATTGCATCCCTTTCGAATCCTCAAGGCTCGGGGACAGACGACCACTTGTCACAGCCCCTCTACCCACTCCCAGTGCACGGTAACATCCCACGGCCACCTCCCGCCATTCCGCCCAGCCCACACCTGGCCAGATAAGAGGCAGGCGTCGTGGTGCCTTCCATGGTGGGCGGGTTTCATCATGGGGAGAAAATAAACAAGCTCCCGGTTTCCCCTTGTGCTGCCCGCGCGCGTGCACTTGTTTCTATTTGGGATTGGGAGAAACTCAAAGTGAACTTTCTTAAAATCTCAGTGGAATTCCTTGGCAAAGCCTTATCTCGGGAAGGAGGAGGCAGCCCGAAGGCTAGCCATCAGTGGTGGGAGGGTGGGTTTTCCTGGGGTCTTGCTGGCTTGAAGCCTCATTCTTCTCCTTTGTGGGAGCCCCAAGCCTGCCTTTGTGCTTTGTGGGACCCTGTCTGAGGGGCTGAGAGCAGCTTTGTGCTTTGTCAGCTGCTGGGCTGACTCCCGCCAGCTGATGGTGATGGTACCACTGAGTGAGCTCTTCCTGTGTCCTGGTCAAGTGCTTGATACTTAGGAGCTCATTTCTCCCTCACAACAGCCCTCTGTGGAAGGTACTGTTCCTTTCTGCAGGTTTCAGATGTGGCAGCTAAGACCCAGAGAGGCTGTTTAACTTGCCCAATGTCACACAGCTAGAAATAGATAGACTCAGGTTCAAATCCACACTTTCCAACTTGAAGTCTGGCTGTGGGTCAGAGAGCTTCCTTGGCTGTAGCTAGCTTTAGTCTCTTGCTGCCCCTTTTCCTGTCCAAGTTCCCCCAAAGGTCCTCAGTGTCCTCTGGCCTCTAAACCACCACACACATGCTTCCTCGGGCTGAAACGCCCTTCCAACATGGCCAGCTCCCACTTATTCTCAGGACTTGGCTCAGTGACTACTTCCTCCAGGAAGCTCTCCCTGACCACCCCCAAAGTCCAGGCTGGATACCTCTCTGGGTGCTTCCTGGCACTCTGGGCTTCCCCCCAGCCGATGTTGATCACCCACTGTTGTAAATGGGGCTCCATGTGTTCATCTCGACTCACCAATGCAAACGCCTTGAGGGTAGGGCCTGCTCACTAAATGATGAATAAATGATTGAATGTAAGCTCGAATTTCTTGCTGCAGTAGCTGGTCGGCAACACAGCCTGGTTGCTGGTTTCCATCCCTCTTTGCCTCCCTGTATCTCAGTTTCTCATCTGGAAGATGGAGATACAGCCCATCCCTGTAGGGTTGTCGTGAGTGTAAATGAGAGAACCCATGGGAAGCACTCCGAACAGCCCTGGGCACCTGTGAGCGGTCTTACTGGGCTGGGCACTGTCACTGGGGGTGGGGCAGGGAGGCTCTGCCCTGGGCTGGCCTAATTCTCCCTCAGGCACCGCTCCCTGGGTTGAATGACTCAGCATTTGGAAATCTGACATCTTATTTAAGGAGCCAGATCATGCCCCCATCAAACTAAAGGTATTAGGTGCGGTTAAAGGCCAGCTAACGGGGTAGAGGTGGGGCGGACAGCAAGAAAATTTTCCAGTTAAAACCAAGAGACCATATGCCATGGAGGACAGAAAATAAAATGTGTGTGTGTGAGCGCACGGGGACGAGGAGGGGCTGAGGCTGGAGATGCCGGAATTCGGGTGTGAAATGAGCCTGGAGGTAGTCCTGCCTTGTGGCCACAGGTCTATGGGTGCAATGGTGTACAGACCCTGAAGCCACCCGGAGATTGTCCCTTGGGGAGGACAAGGGTCTCCCAGCAGGGCTGTAACTCTGAGGGGAGAGTCCTTTTCTCCTGCACCTCCGTGCTGTCTCTTTCAGAGTTTTCCAAACTCCACTTTGCACAAACAAGTCCCACCAGTGCCTCCGAGAAGAGGGTTCTCTGTCTCTCTCCAGAAAGGCTGGTGGTGGCTTCTTCTCAAGGGCTGTGAATCTCAAGGCCATCCCGTCTGCTGGGTCATAGAACTGTTGCGTTTCAGATGCAGCTGATCTGGGGCCCTGGTTCTGAACATCTGGATTCTAATTGGGAGACATAGGCCAAAGCCAGATATGGTTCTGCCCCAGCTTCCTGGAGAAACCAGGTGTTTTCTCAGGGACGAAGAGGGTTTTCTCCAGGAAAGTAAGGAGAGTTTGCTCACAGAAAACGGGAATAACTGAGTTACCCAGGAGACCAGTGGTACCTCTCACCTGCTGGGAGGAGATGGATTTCTTTACTGAAAAGAAGGAGGTGGGTGGTGGGGGGGCTCCTGGTGATCTGATCGGAGGGCTCACAGAGCAAGGAAGGGGATCAGGGCCAGGCCACCAGCCCTGGCCCAACCCAAGAAGCCACTGGAGAGAGCCTGTTTGCCAGAGTATCTGCTGACCCGTGGCTGCTCTCCAGAAGTGAAACATTTTGCGGTTTTACTCATTTGAGTCCCGTCTACAGTTATGTTCTGAAAGATCATCAATTGTTGGAGCAAGTAAGACCCTGTGCTTTAAAAGGAAACTGGGCCTATAAAAGTAAGTGTGGTTGGTGACCCAGAAAAATCGGAAGTTTGTACAATTCCTGTGCACGTGTGGATTTCAGGCACTTTAGCTCTTATTGGCATCGAGCGGCAGGCTGGGAAGACCCGGGGTTCGGGGTTGGTGTCAGCCCCATGAGGTGCAGGCCTTGGCTGCACCCATTATTAGCTTGGCGTGACCTCGGGCAAGCCACCTGGCCTCCTGAGCCTGGGGAGGACAGGCTCTGAGAAGCCAGGATAATAATAGTGCAGCCATCTCGTCTTGCAGCTCAGGGGCTATTTGGATTTGAAGGTCATTAGGCAGCAGGAAATTAAAAAAATATATCTGCATGAGGGGTATTTTCCATTTGGCCCAAGAAGGAAAAACGAGATTTGGGCACTGTGTGCCTGGGGCCGAGAGGGGCACGGGGGAGAGAGGACCCCGTCCATCTTCCTGTCCCCTCATCTCCAAGGATTGGCTTTGAGTCCCTCTAGAAGCAGAAGACAAAAGCGGCTGCTTTGGGGGAAACTTTGCAAGATGTGGGGCTCAAGTGCTGCTGCTTGGGGCCCTGGGGACAACATGGGACCCTGACTTGAGGGCCCTTGTGTCATTTGAACCTGGATACCACCAGGATGGAGGAAACACAGCTAGCTGGCACCTGGAGGGTTTTGTGCTCTGGGAGATGGTGTCTGAACACCAGTGCAAGGGGCAGGGTGAGAGGTGTCCCCTGAGTGGCTGGTAGGCAGCTCTACTCTAGCCTTGGAGTAGAGAAGGCTGGGGAGAGATTGTGCCTGAGCCCATGGGGGCCCTGGGAACACCTGGGCGAGTTTCAACGAGGGTGAGATCCTGACAGTGGTGGCATCGAGCTGGTGAGATGCAGGCTCAATGGTCACGGAGCCCACAGATGGTACCACCTGCAGGGGTGGCCGAGAACACTGAGTCACTCAAATACCTACCTCCTAAGGCTATGGGTCAAATGAGAGCACCGGGAAGGATAGTGACAATTCAAAGTGCACCCTACCCAGCTGTCTCTCCATCGCTCTGAGCCTCACTTTTCAAATTTGTGGTATGAGGGCGATGAGGATGAGCTCCTTCCCCCAGGTTGTTACAAGGATGGAGTGACGTGAATATTATCTCTTCTTAGGACGGAATGACATGCGAAAAGTCATGCAGCAGAGACCGGTGTCAGTTTCTGTTTGCATTGTAATCAGCACCGTATACCTGCATAGTGGGCGCTCAGCAGATGCGGGTGAAGGAATGAGCGAGTGCTGCTCCCATATTCCACTGCGTCTCGTTAGAGCCCAGAGTGCTATTTGGAGAAGTCTTGTTATGAACACACTCCCACAGAAATAGAAGCAGGACCTGAGCTCTTAGCAATGAAGGCAGCTGACCGCCCCTGAGGGCTTGCCCGGCAAGCTATTGTGTGTTGCTTTCTTTAATCCTCACAATGATCCTTTAAGTGGGTCCTATGACTAGAACCCAAGGCCTGTTGAATAGAAATCCCATTATGAAGCAGAGGGAACTGAGTCTTGGAGAGGCCAGGTGATTTGCCCAAGGTCCGAAGGAGGTAAGAGGCAAAGCCAGGATTTGGAGCAGGTGGCTTACTCCAGAGCCCAGACTCTCCAGCCCTTCATTTTGCAGTTGATGACAGCACAGAACTTGGTCCCAGGTATCCAGTGGGCAGACCACCCCTCAACTCCATCTCTGGTTAACCAACCCAGGCCCCCACCACACCGCACTGCTAATGAGCAGTTTCTACGCGGTGGCAGCCAGGAAACACAAGACCCCAGGCTTCCTCTAGGAATTATATTAGAGGCTTAAGAGGCAGAGAGTGTTTCAGAATAGCTATTGGAGCCAACAATTATTATTTTTTTGTTACAGTGGGTAAAATTTCCCTCTCCCTTCTTACTCCCCTGCTAAAAGACTCAATTGAATAAGTAAGAGAAGCAGAAGCATGTGTTATTGGAAAACTGTTTAGTGCAATTACCACTGCAGACTTTACTGAATTTGAAAATGATAGATGGCAAATCTTAATTTCCCAAGCTCTCCATCCCGGCAAGCAGTTTGTTAAAGACTAGCGGTGCGGCTAATCTCTGCTGCATAAAGCCCGTGAATACACGTTTTTCCTTTTTATATAACACATTATGCTAATCACCCTGTATTCCACTTTTCAATAAAAGGTCAGCAGAGCACTGTTTGTTCAGAATGTGCAATTTAAACTTCATGTCTGTCATTAGAGATAATCTAGGTTTGCTGTATCAAGTGCAGTTGTCATAGAAACCAGACCCGAAAGCTCTGTTTACAGCCTTTGGAGAATAAACACTTTGCATTTATTTCTCTGGAAAGAAAAAAATAAACCACATCAGAAATCATCGAACAATTAAGTAAGGTTTGAAAACAAAGTGGTAATAGCCCAGAAGAGAGAGCTATGTCATTCATCAAAAATCAATAACTGTCACGCAGTTGGTATACCAGGGCATTCAAGCAGGGGACTGACGGAAGTGGTCAAATATTTCCCCTGGGAAGAACAAGTAAGGGACAAGCGGATGTGTGACTGTGCCGAGTACGGAATTAATTTAAGTGTGCTAATGGGCTTTATCCAAACTATTATACCCTTGAAAAATATTTTGTGTAAATTGCACTGAGTGTCTGATTAGGCCTTTTTATCCCCTGTATTTAGATATTCATTTGTGAATCCCAACCAGCTGAGATGATTCCATAATATGGTTTTTCTGATCTCCCTCCTGTCGTTTATAAGGACCCTCCCTGGAAGCAGTTCAGGGATCCTGGTTCCAGCATTTTAAAATTCTGCTTGAGTAGCTTCACCGTATTTATCAAATAGAAATACAGGATGCCCAATTAAATTTGAATAATTTTTTAAGCATAAGTATGTCCCAACTATTGCATGGGATATACTTATGCTGAAATTATTCATTGCTTATCTGAAATGCAAATTTAACTGGGTGTCCTGTATGAAATCTGTTGTCCTGTGTCTCAGGGGTCCAACAGAGTGAGGAGGTAATTCTCTGCCCTGCCCTGCCAGCCTCAGGCCTGTGCTTCCTTTAACAGGAGAATGAGAAGTGTATGCACAGGATGTGTGTGTGCGTGACTAATCTTGTTAAGTCACAGTGTAATTGTGGCTCTTATTTGCCAGAGGCACCAATCAAAGTCAAGTACAAAAAAGTCACCCACTTGGAAATGACCAAACACCCACTTACAACAGTCACTACATAGGGGGAATGCTTCTGGAGGTTTTTGCATTGAAAGAGGTTTGCTGGACTTCCTTTTCTGGGCTGCGAGTTAACTGTCCCCAGTTTTTGGAGCTAGTCTCCAGTCATTTTCCGGAGCTGGGCCAGAAGAAGGACCTGAGGCTTATATGTGGGGTGTGATGTTCAATTCAGGGCTGAAAGGGTGGGTTTCTGTGAACTGTGGCCCTGGCCAAGGGCAGCTTCATTGTTGTAACTTCTATCCATGCAATACAATTTGCAGAAATCTGGTAATTGGCAGACGATGCATTCACTAGACTACTGTATTGGATTCAGGTTGATGGAGCTAAGTCAAACCCAACACACATATTCAGTTCAACAAGTGGAAATTCAGTATCTGCTGCTCTGGCTCATGCACCCTAGGGGGCCCAAAGCCAGATTTTGGTCAGCCACCCAGGGATGCCTTGGCCAGTGGGGAGAGAGTCAAGCATAGATGTCACTTGAGAATCAGCAGATGGGCCAAGTTCCAGAGCAGAGGCAGAAATACAGTGCCATGAGAACGGGCAGGAGGAAGAGATGGAGTTCACCTGGGGAGTCTCCGGAGGCTTCTTGGAGGCGAGGGATTCACAGCTGATCTTTTAGGTGGCCATGTATTAGATTAGTTAACAATAAAAAGTATATCTCTTACAAGGACGTTCTCATTGGATTTGGGGGCTACCCCAATTCAGTATGACCTCATCTCAATTCTTACCTTCATTACATCTGCAAAGACACTATTTCTAGATAAGATCACATTCTGAGTTTCCATGTAGACATGAATTCTTGGAGACTGTTCAACCCACTACAGTTGTCAATGATAAAATCTTAACAGATTTCGAAAAAGATAGAGATTTCTGCCTTCTCTTGAACAATCAGATCTGGCAGTGGGCCGGGTGGGAGGGGCAGCTGGCCTTTCCCCAGGCACCTGGTGCTCTGCTCAGTTCTTCACCTGCCCAAGCCCTGCTTTAGTTTAGGAAGAGCCATCACAGGGCCTCTGTAAGGCTGGAATCTGCTTCCTGCTCTCCCATCTCCTTCCCAATGTCTCCTTCCCAAAACACATTTATTCTCTGCATGAGCTACTGGTTAATGTTTTTTATCTCCAAGGTCAGAAATATTTGATTCCAACTAGGGACACCAAATTGAAACCCATACAGTGTCAAAAATGCAGGACAGGTGATAATTGAGAGCCCTGTGACATAGGACAGGGAGAGAGGGTGTAGGCTCCCAGGCCAGGCAAGCCGTGTAGCTCCTGCTCTTTTCCCTGTGTGGTCTTGGGTAAGTAACTCAGTCTTAGCTAGCCTCAGTTTCACACCTATGAAATGGGTATGATAACAGCTCCTTTCAATGTTGTGAGACCTTGAAAGACTATGCATAAAGTGCCAAGCACAGTCCTGGCATGTAATAGAGGCTTAATAAATGTCTGGTGAGTAAATGATGAATGAGCTAGTTGTCTGAACTTTGAGTCACTTCCAGCTAAAACAGGATAAATGGTTCAGGTGCAAATAATAGTGTCCACGCCACACTGATGAAATCAGAAAGGATGATAAAATGTTCCAAGAAAGATTCTTGTTGGCCCTGCAATGCAATAAACTATGTCCTTTTTTTTCAGTCAAAAGGAAATTCACTCCAAGATCAATAAATAGTAATTCCAGAAATAGCAATAATGATAAACGTCAATGGTTACCCCCAAAGATGTGACGTTTGCATAATTAGAGAGCAAAGTGAGAGATTTTTTGAGCATCTAGGATAGTATTTCCAATTGTGTGTGTTCTAAAGGAAGTTAATAGGTGTTCTGTGAAAAAAGGGTTCCTGGTTAAACAACGTGGGAAAATCTTCAAGTATCAAAGTCGTCTTTACTGCAGGAATTTCAGAGCCTTTAATAAGTTAATATGGAGTATGAATTTCCTAAATGAGGATACAGCATGAAATATTTCCCAGATATATTTGGGCAGAGGAAAACCGCCTCCCCCAACCCCTCTTTTGGGGCTAGCACTGCATGGAGCACAGCACTGGGAAGGCACATCAGGATTTTTGGTGAGCACCGTCCCCGCCAAATGCTAGACATTCTTGTAGGTTTCAGGAGGGCTCTAATCCTGGAGAGAGCCGGCTGGCTGCCAGCCCTGGGATTTTGGTTATTAAATGACAGGCTGATCAAAGGGCTTTGAGTATGGAAGGAAAGACCCTGGGCATTGAGCCTGGCTGAGAGATGTCATCTGTAAAGCAACTGGTGAGAGATTCCTGTAGGCCACTACAGCCCGAATAGGAAGGGTTGGGAAGAGCCCTGTCAGGGATCCCACTGCCCCAAGCGGGCTCCCATCTCTCTCTGCTTCCAGGTCCTCCAGGGCCAAATGTCATCTTCAGAAGAGCTTCCTGCAATGTCTCCTGAAGTGCTGGGGTACAGGGCTTCCTGGGGCCTGTGGTTGGGGGATGCCTGTTCCTGAAGATGTCACCTTTAGTCTTCTTATTTCTCTGCCACCAATCCCCACCAGCTGACTCTGCCCAGTAAACCACGCCCCCTCACCGAGGCTCAGGACCCAGGCTACACTCATCAGCCTTAGTGCTGAAGCCTTAGACTCTTAAGTCATCCTTTACAATTCCTCTGCTCATATCTCTTGGCAGTTCAGTCACATGACTCTCCTAGCTGCAAGGGAGCCGGGGAAATGAGCCTTTTGCCTGAGTGTCCTTGTGTCCACCTAAAAATTAAGGCTCTCTTAAATAAAAAGAAGGGGATTCTGGGAGGACACTGGGAGGTAACTAGCAGTCTGCTAGAATATCCTTTACTTAACTTTGGACAAGCCACTCTTTTTGTTTTAATTAATTAATTAAAATTCTATACGTGTTCATTGGTGAAAAGCTGAAAAATGTGGGCAATTTTCAAAAAGAAAAAAGCTATCGATGACCAATACTCCTGCTATTCCTAGAGATAACTATTATTAGCATTGTATGTAGATGTCCTCCCCCCCAATTTCGAGGTCATATTTTAAATTCAATTCTATATCGTGCTTTTTCACTATATTTTTGCATGTCATTGAAAACTCTTCACAAATATTTTTAACAATGACATGAGACTTATATGACTATAATTATATGTACCATAATTTACTTGGTCATTCCTCTAATGGATATTGAAAATTGTTAGCAATTTTTCGTTATTAACAGTAAAGAACATTTCCTGGGTTTTGACCTCTTTTTTGGATTATTTTCTCAAGGTTGGTTCCTAGAAGTGAAATTACTGGTTTCCATGGGCAGACCTTTGAAAGTTTCTTGCTATACAGTGCCAGATTGCTTTCCTGAAAGCTGATTCACCTCACTTCCTCCAGGATTAAGAAGAAATGAAGGTCTTAAAAAATCTTGTTGGCCTTTAGTTTTGTGATGGTGGTGGTCAATTGATTGTTGAAAGATTCTCCTCTGTGCCCTGTTAGCTAAGTGGCATCCTGCTACACAGCTGATGTCTCTGTGCTGTTGAGAGGATGGGGACCATGGACACTGTAGCCCACAGACTGGGCAGCCTCCAGGATCTCATTAATGTTCCAGAGAGATCTTTGGCAACAGCCTGTGCCTCATGTGTTGGATGATGCTGGCCATCCATCACTCGTGACATTTTCACCCTTCTCAGTGTTGTCCAGCTTCTTTCTGTCCCTGGCTGGTTCTTTGAGGGCTCTGATGGTCAGAAAAGAGGGTAAAAACTACCAGTACAGGGAACTATCTTCTATATCTTGCAGTAACCTGTAATGAAAAAGAATACGAAAAGGAATATATGAACGTATATGTGTGACTGAAACATTATGCTGTACACGAGAAATTGATGCAACATTGTAAACTGAATATACTTCAATTAAACCAAACAAAAACCCCCCAAATCTACCATTACAGCCTAGCCTGTCCGTTCTGAAGGGTCAGTTTCATTGATGTCTTTAGCTTCTCCCATCACCAGTTGCCTTGGCAATGTTGTCACGAGTTCTTAAGGAGACGGACTAGAGGCCAATCTGTGGGGCCATAACAGACACAGGATCAGTTTCCCAACCAGAGCAGCAGCAGCTGCTGTCAAATAAACCAGGATATGAGACAACCAAAGAAAGCTGAAGCTTTGACTTCTGCAAGCCTGAAGAGGAGAGCTCTCCGCCTTTCCTTTAAAAAAAAAAAAATGAAAAAGACCTTTTTATTTTAGAAATGTTTAAGATTTATAGCAAAATTGCAAAGAGTACAGAGATTCCATACACCAAGACCCAGTTTCCCCTATATTAACCCCTTACATTAGCATGGTACATTGGTCACGAGGCATGAACAGTTATTGACACATTATTATTAACTGAAGTCCATACTTCATTCAGAGTTCCTTAGTTTTTTTTTTTAAACAAGTGTCCTTTTTCTGATCCAGAATCCCATATTAGTTATATTAGTAACTATGTCTCCTTAAGCTTCTCTTGGCTGTGATAGTTTCTCAGGCTTTGCTTATTTCTGATGACTTTGACAGTTTTGAGGAGTTTTGGTCAGGTATTTTGTAGAATGTCCCTCAGTTGGGATTTGTGTCCCCCTCTCACCTCCCTTCGTTTTGGGAGGAGGACCACGGAGGTAAACTGCCATTCTGATCACATCAAGGGTATGTACTATCCGCATGACAGCACCGTTGGTGTTAACCTTGATCAACTGGCATAAGTAGTGTTTCTCAGGTTTCTTTCGTGCAAAGTGACTTTTTTCCTCCTCCTTTTCTTACCGTGCTCTTTGGATGAAAGTTGCTATGTGCAGCCCATGCTTAAGAAATGGGGACTTATGTTCCAGCTCCTTGAGGGTAAGGCATTTACATAAATTATTTGGAATCCCTTTGCATGGAAGATTTGTCTATTCTTCCCCATTGATATTTTTATTAGTTCAGGTGGTGGATGCATGGATTTTGCACAAATTATACATACATATATTTTTAATTGAAGTATAGTCTGTTTACAATGTGTCAATTTCTGGTGTACAGGATAATAGCTCAGTCATACATATGCATCAATATATTTGTTTTCATATTCTTTTTCATTATAGGTTACTATGAGATATTGAATATAATTCCCTGTGCTGTACAGTATAAACTCATTTATCTATTTTATCTATAGTAGCTATAGCAGCCTTATTGACATACACTACACAATTTACCCACTTAAAGTATACAACTCAATTTATTACTATTATTATTATTATTATTATTATTATTATTATTATTATTATTATTATTATTATTATTTAGCATCCAGAGTTGTTGGAGTCAGAGCAGACATAGAATCAGCTCCCCATCCAGGGCAGAAGCAGCTGGTGTCAAAACCTAAGAAAGTTGAGACAACCATAGCCACAATCAATGTTAGAATATTTTTGTCACTGCACAAAGAGACCCCATAACCATTAGCAGCCACTCACCATTTGCTCCTAATCCCCCTGACTTTAGGCAACCACTGATCTACTTTCTGTGTCCATAGATTTGCTTATTCTGGACATTTCATGTTAATGGAATCATACAATATGTGGTCTCTTGTGACAAACTTCTTTCACTTAGCATGTTTTCTTTTCTTTTCTTTTTTTTTTAACTTTTTTTTATTGAGTTATAGTCATTTGACAATATTGTGTCAAATTCCAGTGTAGAGCACAATTTTTCTGTCATCCATGAACATATATATATTCATTGTCACATTTTTTTTCTCTGTGAGCTACCATAAGATCTTGTATATATTTCACTGTGCTATACAGTATAATCTTGTTTATCTATTCTACATTTTGAACTCCCAGTCTGTCCCTTCCCACCCCCCACCCCCTTGGCAACCACAAGTTTGTATTCTATGTCTATGAGTCTGTTTCTGTTTTGTATTTATGTTTTTTTTTTAGATTCACTTAGCATGTTTTCAAGTCAAGTTTCATCCATTTGCAGCTTGTATCAATACTTCATTTCTTTTTATTGCCAATTGTATTCCACTGTCTGGATATACCACATTTTATTCATCCATTTATCAACTGATGGATATTTGGGTTGTTGCCATTTTTTGGCTATTATGAATAATGCTGCTATACTCATATACAAGTTTTTGTGTAGATATATGTTTTTAATTTCTCTTGAATATATAACTAGGAGTGGAATTGCTCAGAAGTGGTTGTGAAGTGATATCTCATTGTGGTTTTGATTTGCATTTCCTTGAGGGCTAATGATGTTGAGCATCTTTTAATGTGCTTATTGGCCATTTGTATATCTTTGGAGAAATGTCTATTTTGATCCTTTGTCCAGGTTATAAGTTAGGTCAACTGTCATTTTATTATTGAGTTGTATAAGCTCTTTATATATTCTAGATACAAGTCCCTTAACAGCTATATGATTTGCAAATATTTTCTTGCTTTCTGTGGATTGTCTTTTCATTTTCTTGATGTTACATTTTGAAGCACATATTTTTGACTTTGATGTAGTCTAATTTGTCTTTTTTTCCTTTTGTTGCTTGTGCTTTTGGTGTCTTACTCAAGAAACTATTGCCTGGTCCAAGATGATGAAGACTTATGCCTATAGTTTCATCTAAGAGTTTAGTTTTAGCTTTCACATTTAGGTTTGATCCATTTTAAGTTAGTTTTTGGATATGATTTGAGGTAGGAGTCCAATTCCATTCTTTTGTCTGTGGATATGCAGTTGTCCCAGCACCATATTTTCCCCCATTAATGGTCTTGGCACCCTTGTCAAAAATCAACTGACCATAAACAGAAGAATTTATTTCTCAACTCTCAATTCTATTCCATTGATCTAAATGTCTATCCTTAGGTCAGGATCACACTGTCTTGATTAGTGTAGATTTGTAGTAAGTTTTTGAAATCAAGAAGTCTGACTCCTCCAACATTGTTTTTGTTTTTCAAGATTATTTTGGATCTTGAGGGTACCGTGAATTTCTGTATGAATTTTAGGATATGCTTGCCAATTTCTGCGAAGAAAACAGCTGGGATTTTGATACACATTGTGATAAATCTGTAGATAACTTTGAAGAATATTACCATCTTAACAGTAATAAGTCTGGTCCATGAACATGGGATGTCTTTCTATACAAATTATATTTTTATTAAAATAGTCTCTCATACTGAATAAGTAAAAGGTAGCATGTAGAGCAATGTACATTTGGTATTTTATAATTGTCATCATTCATGTTATAATATCCAAAATAGTTTTCTTTGATTTAAATTGAGAATGTGAGGTGTCACTGTGATTATGAATATCTGTATATTTCTACCTTAATACCAGCCAGGAAATCATACAAAAGAGTGTGCAACAAAGTTTATATTCCTTATATTTCACTTGTATCATTCAACATGATGTAGCACAAAAGTCAGAATGCATCCTGTGGCAAGATTCCTACCTGAAGTATTGAGCCAACAGAGCTGAAGTGGCCCCTTATGTCCTGAAAGTACATTACATGGCCTTATTGTCTGAGTAAAAGGCTCAATTGAAAAAAGTTGGAACTTAACCAAAATTGGATTTTCCCTAACACAAGAGAATTGCCTTGAGTCATCCTGCTTGCTGCATTGTTGGATAGAAAACCTTGGTAAAGCAATATGCCCTGGAAATTGTTAAGCTGTTTTGTGCCTTGGAGGAAAATTTAAAAACTAAAGCAATTCCTCTGTCAAATGTTCTCATTCATTCCAGAACTATCAAAATCTATTCCAATATTTTGAAGCATATTGTGCAGAAATTGCATTTATCTTCATCATGCATTGGGATGACAGTATTGATAGCTCTTAATACAGCCAACCTCGATTTTCATCTGTTGTCTGCACAAGGACAGCATCAAACAAAGATTTCTATTTTCCAAGCCTGTTTGGAAAGTTCAAAGACCTCCTGTAATTTTCCTAAAATTAAAAACTGAATTTTGAGATGAATGTAGATTCACATGCAGTTTTAAGAATTAATACAGAGTGATCTCTTATATGCTTTATATGGTTTCCCCCAATGGTAACATCTTACAAAACTATAGTACAATGTCACCACGAGAATATTAACAGTCATATGAGCAAGACACAAAATATTTCCATCACCATAAGGATCCCTCATTGTTGCCCTTTTATAGTTACATTCATTTCCCTCCTACCTCCATCCCCTCCTGGACCCCAAGCAACCACTACTCTGTTCTACATTTTTATATTTTTGTCATTTGAAGAATATTATATAAATGGAACTATTATAGTATGTAACCTTTTAGAATTGGCTTTCCCTTTTTCTCCACTCGGAGTAATTCTCTGAAGATTCATTCATGTTGTTTATATTAACAGTTTGTTCCATTTTATTATTAAGTAGTATTCCATACTATGTACCATAGTTTGTTTAACCATACATCCATCAAAGGACATCTGGGTTGTTTCTACTTTTGGCTATTATGAAGAAAGCTGCTATAAACATTCATGTACAGGTGTAAGTGTTGACATAAGTCTTCATTTCTCTGGGATAAATGCCCAGGAGTGCAATGGTTGGGTCATATGGTAGTTGCATGTTTAGTTTTTAAAGAAACTGCAAAAGTGTTTTCCAGAGTGACTCTACCATTATATTCCCACAAGCAATGTGTAAGTGACCCCGTACCTCTGTATCCTTGTCAGCATTTGATGTTGTTATTATTTTTCATTTTAGTCATTTGATAGATTTTTAGTCATGTCTCATTGTGGCTTTAATTCCATTTTAACTACTGATGTTGAACATCTTTTTATGTGCTTGTTTGCCATTGAATATTCTCTTTGATGAAATGTCTGTTTATGCCTTTTGTCCACCTAAAAATTAGATTGTCTTTTTTACCCTTGGTTCTTTACATATTCTAGATATTAGTCATTTGTTAGGTATGTATTCTACAAATATTTTCTCTATATAGCTTGTTCTTTTATCTTCTTACCAGGTCTTTTATGGAACAAAGGTTTTAAATTTTGATGAACTCAAATTTGTCAGTTTTTTCTTTTCTTGATCATGTTTTTGGTATCAAATCTAAGAATGGTTTGTCTAGTCTTAGAGACTCAAGTTTTTTCCTATTTTATTCTAAAAGTTTTACAGTTTTATGTTTTACACTTAAGTCCATAATCCATTTTGAGTTAATTTTTATATAAGGTATGAGACTTAACTAGAGGTCCCCTCTTTTTCTTTTCTGCCTACAGATGTATAATTGCTCTAGCATTGTTTAGAAGGCTAACTTCCCTTCACCAAAATCCTTTTGTACCTTTGTCAAAAGTCAGTTGGACATATTTGTGTTGGTGTATCTCTGAGTTTTCTATTTTGTTTATAAATTTTGTGTCTATCCCTCCACCAATGCCACACAGTCTTGATTGCAGTAGCTTTATTCTTCTTTTTCCACATTGTTTTTGTTCTTGTAGTTCCTTTGCTCTTCCATATAAACTTTAGAATAACCTTGTCTATATCTACAAAAATTCTTGCTGGAATCTGGAAAGTAATTGCATTAAACCTGTGTATCAATTTCGGGAGAATTGACATCTTTATTGTATTGAGTCTTCCAGTCTATGAACACAGAACATCTCTCTTTATTTATAAATTCTTTAATTTCTTTAATCAACACTTCGTAGTTTTCAACATGCAAGTCTTGTCAATATTTTGTTAGATTTATACTTATTTCAACTTGGGGGGGCAGTTTGAAATGCTACTGTATTTTTTAATTTCATTGTCTACATGTTTATTGCTAGTATATAGAAATACAATAAATTTTTGTATGTTTATCCATATTCTATAATCCTTGCAAAAATCACTTACTATATCTAGGAGTTTCTGTAGATTCCTTTAATTTTTCTATGTAAATAGTCATGTCATTTGCAAGGAAAGACTGTTTTATTTCTTCCTTTTTTATCTGTATGACTTTTGTTTCTTTTTCTGGCTTTATTGCTCTGGCTAGACCATTTTGCACTATGTTAAATAAGAGTAAATATTCTTGCCTTGTTTCCAGTTTTAGAGAGAAAGCATAGTCCTGCACTGTGAAGTAGAATATTGGCTGTCAGTTTTTGTAGATGCTCTTAATCGCATTGAGAAATTTCTCTCTGTTCCTGTTTGCTGAGAGTTTTTAACAGAAACG
Organism: Camelus ferus; assembly: GCF_009834535.1. NCBI lineage: Eukaryota > Metazoa > Chordata > Mammalia > Artiodactyla > Camelidae > Camelus > Camelus ferus. The sequence goes on from NC_045706.1 coordinate 11,392,188, forward strand.
TGTTTTGAATTTTGTGAAGTGATTTTTTTGCATCAATTGAGATGAACATGTGGTTGTTCTTAATTAGCTTGTTAATATGATGGATTATATTGATTGATTTTTCAATATTGAGTCAGCCTTGCATCCATGGAATAAACCTCAGTTGGTCTTGGAGGATAATTCTTGTTAAATGTTGCTGAATTTTATTTTGTTAAGGATTTTTGTGTCCACATTAAGGAGGGATATTGGTCTGTGGTTTTCTCTTTTTGTATTGGTAGCAGAGTGATAATAGCTTCATAAAATGAACTGGGAGTTGTTGCTCCCTCTTCTATGGGATCTTTCACATATTTTTTCTTATCATGTTCTTCCTTCCTTCTTGATGTTATAAGGTTTTTTCTTTTATTGTTTTCTGTTTAGAGAGCCTCCTTTAGCCATTCATTTAGAGTGGACCTGCTGGAAACAAATTCTCTTAGTTTTTTTTAATATGAGAATTTATTCCCCCTCTCCGTTCCTATAGGATATTTTTGCCTGGGTGTGGGCTTCTAGGTTAATAGTTCTTTCTTTCACCACCTGGAAAATATTGTGCCACCTCCTGCTGGCCTCCGTGGTGTCTGGTAAGAAATCCACTATCATTCTAATTATTTTTCCCTAAAGGGAAATTCTTTGGCTGCTTTTAAGATTTTTTTCTTTGTCTTTATGTTTTGGAGTTTTAATTATGATGTGTCTTCACGTGGATTTCTTTGGGTTTATTCTATTTGGGATTGACTCATCATCTCAGATTGGTAGGTTTACACCAATTGCTGAATTTGGGAAGTTTTCAGCCATTATTTCTTTGAGTGCCTTTTCAGCCTCACCCAATCTCTCTTCTCCTGTAGGACACCGATGACGTGAATGTTAGATCTTTATTGTAGTACTGTAGGTCCCCGAGGCTCTGTTCCCCTTTTTTCTTAAAAGTGTATTTTCTTCTTTAGTTCAGGTTGGGTAATTTATATTGCTCTGTCATCCAGTTCCCTGATTCTTTCTTCTTTTTCCCTCTTGGCTATTGAGCCCAACCAATGAGCTTTTATTTCAGTTATTGTGTTTTCCATTTACAAACTTTCTGACTCTTTATATATTCTGTTTCTTTGCTGAGATTTTCTGTCTTTTCATTTGCTTCAGATGCATTTGTAATTGCTTGTTGAAGCATTTTTATCATCACTGCATTTAAATCTTTGTCACATAATTCTAATGTTCCTGTCCTCTTCATGTTGCCATTTATTGATTTTTTTAAAATTTAGTTTTAGCTCTTTGTGGGTCTTCATGTGATGAGTATTTTTGGCTGAAACCCAGGAATTTTTGTATTAGGTTACGAGACTTTGTAGTTTACTTAATCTTCTCGTTTTAGCTGGGTTTCTCTGCTACCACTTCAGGAGAGGAAGCTGTAGTGCTGCCTTCTTCCTGCCAGGTGGAGGTAGAAGTCCAGATTTCCTACTTGGCACTTGTTGACATCTGAGGTGTGGGGGGTCGGGGGGGTGTACTCCTTGTTGCTGCTGGTTAGGAGTTCTGGCTCCCCATGTGGGTGTCACCCTGCAGGGGTGGGCGTGGGGCTCACTACTGCTGTGCATGGACGGGATAAAAGCCCTGGCTCCCTCCTTGATCTTCTCTGATACCATCTGGGTGGAGGTGCTGGGGCATCTTGTTATAGTCTCGAGAGGGTGGAAATCTAGGCCCCCCACTTGGCCTTTGCTGGCATGGGTAGAGGTGGAGCCACAAGTTTTTACCATGGTGTTTGGCTGGAGTAGAGTGGTTATTGGCTAAAAATGTTTGTTTCTGGCCCTTTGGGTAGAAAGAGCAAGCTTTTGTTGGGGATTTTTAAAAATTTTGTCTATGTGTCTTGGCGCTTCTGTGTTGTTGGCTTCTTCTACTCCATGTAGAGAATATATGAAGCAAAAAGAAAACTTAGGGAACTCACAGTGTCATTTCTTGGACTCCAAGGTCCCTAGCTGGTCTACCTCTTCCCTTCAGTCTACTTCTGTGTGTTCTATATATAATGTTTAGGGGTTTTAGTCGTACATAGTGGAAAAAATAGGGGAAAGTATGTCTCGTTCATCTTCCTTAAAGTGGAAGTATCTTCTGGACTCATGGATACTTATTCTATTCTTAGTTCTAATCCAATACTACTTTGTTTCTTCTTTTGCTCAAAAATTTCCAGTTATTGTAGTTGGTTGTTTTTTCCTTTTGCTTCAGAATCCACCTGAGCTGCTCCAATGACCAAGGAAGGAAGAAACCCTACAGAAGGGTCAGGGTGGAAGAAACGGCTTGGCTTCCTTGGCTTCAAGACCCATAGCTTGAGTAGAGGTCTGACCTGAAGCCATTTCTGTGGCTCCCCGAATCGCTGTCCTACATAAATTGGATGTGGCTTGATTAACTGATTGCAGGGCAAAGGTCCCAGACCCCAGCCTCTCCTCCCTGGGGACTTGATCCTGCCCATTTGATTTGTGACAATTCTTTCTCCCACCTTAGCTTGGGAGGAAATGGGATGCAGCCAGGGTGATCACTTATCTAGGCTGACAGCAAGTAAACATGAAAAATGTGCTGGGGAACACAAAAGGACAGCGATCAGAAAGGCTTTTTCTTTCAACCTAAATCATGATGTTTTGGGCGTCGGCTAGAGTTTCCCAAGTTATTTATAACTGTCCATCCCTGTTAAGGGATATGTGTTTTATCTAAATATAGGTAATGTTTCCTAATCGAATGATAAATGTGTGTGTCCCAAATGGAAGGCGCATAGTTAGCCACCTTGTTACAGAAGTTCAGGTGAATAATGGAAATATTACTGGCATGACACCAGATCAGATGCTCTGGGACACTCAGTACTTGGATGTCAGGGCTCTCTGAGGTTTTTGGTGAAAGATCCTTCCTGGGAGCAGAGGTAGCCCTCACAAGCCTTTTAGAATGATATTCCAGGTACTTCTTATTCCTGGCAGCACGTGATTGTGTGTGTAGGAGGTTACGCTATGAACAGCCAGCATCTGGCTCTGTCTCCAGTCCTTCTTGAGGGACCCCAATGGGGCATCTCAGTTCCAGACTTAGCGGGTGTCTAGGACTCATTTCCTCTTCATGCAAAGGGAAATTCACAGTGTTAGAGCTGGCAGGAACCTAATTACTGCTTCTCTATAGAAACCCTGGTTGCTGTTTAGAAACATCTGGAAAAATAAAAAACAGTAATGCTGGGGCCCCACCTCCAGAGGTTCTGATTCTTTACACCAGAGGGATCAAGTAGGTAGTGTTATGATCTCCATTTAACAGATAGACACCCTGAGGCCTGGATTAAATTCCTCTCAGACCTGAGAGTTGCTCATGGTGGAGGATTTGAGCCCAGGTGGTCTGAGTCTGGAGTCCCAGACCTTAACCAACACACTGACTGGAGGTGGGCCTTCGCACGTGTTGGTTTTCTTCTATACCAATGAATGTTAGAATCACCTGGGGAGATTTTCACAAACATGGACACCTGTACCCCACTCCCTGATTCTAGTTTAATTGGGCTGGTGTGAGGTCAGCGCATTGAGGGGCTTTTAAATATCTCCAGGGGATTTGAATGGTCATGCAGGGTCAAGGACCCCGATTTAAGCTCAATCTGTGGACTACTCCCCAGTGCCTAGAAACAGACCCCAATGCCCAGAGGTGGAAGTCAGCCAGAGATAGTACCAGGACTCAGATGCTGACCAGCTTTCTATGCAGAAGGGGCATCTGGCTGAATAAGGCCTTTAATTTTTTTTATTTACTTATTTTTGGGGTTTACATTGTTTTTGTTGAGAACATTAAGAGATTGAGAAATTTCACATAGAAGCCCAGATTTCAGAATTCACTAGAAATGTCAGCGTATCTGGTGACACTGGGCTAAAGCTGAGAAGGGTTGTTCTCTCCAGTTAGACACGTCCCCTCTGCCTTCCTGGCCTTCTCATGGCTGGTCCCCAAGGGCACTTGGCGTTTATAACCACTGTACTCCTCCCATGATGTCCTTCCTCATAAAAATTTGTGGTGTTGTCTTGTTGCGATTCTAGATTTAAGCACCTTAAGGTTTTCAACCTGGGGACAACTCTGTCCCCTAGGGACATTTGGCAATGTCTCAAGATCTGTGGGGTTGTCACAATGAGGGTGGGGGACAGTTCTACGAGCTTCTGGTGGGTAGAGGTCAGAGATACTGCTATACACCCTACCATGCACAGGCCAGCCCCACAACGAAGGATTTTCCAGCCCTGAGAGTCAGTAGAGCTAAGGTGGAGAAACTGCCTTGAGCTAGTGTCTGTGTCTCTTGCTCATCTCTGAATACCCCAGTCTCTGGGCCTGGCTGGTGGCACATAGTAGACGGTCAATTAAATGTCAGCTGGCGGACCGTGCTGGATTCTCCTCTGCTCCTGCTGGGTTTCTGCCTAATGCATCGTTGCTTTGCTCTGTGGGCACCATATGGCCCCGAGATAAATGAGTGAGTCAATACAAAGCCTGCCATATGCAAAGTAAGTGATCTTATGAATGAAATCCAGAGCAGGGACACAATGATTTCATCTGAAGATGGAGACTAATTAAACACAAGATTGCTGCCAGTGCATTTGTTGGGAGAACCGAAGGTGTTCTGCGGCGGGAAGACTCTGGTCATTCTGTGGGGAGAGGAATAGGGAGGTAGTCTTAATCACGCTTTTACTGATCAAAGGTGTCCTTAAAATCAGTCCTTTCATTAACAGGGCGAGGAATGAGACAGACCCAGTGGGACGTTTCAGGCAGCATAAATTAATTATAAATTGCTGCGAATGACCTGCCTGGAATCTAACTCCCATGCCTTTGCAGGAAAGGTTCAGAGGACTTCAGTTAACGCTCTGAGGGAGCTGACATTAAATAACCCATGCTGGGGTGTGCCGAACCGAGGCTCCATGTCACCCTTTTGGTGACCATGTGGGAATGGGGACCATGTCAGACTTAGCGTGGCCACCACTGTGTCTGGCCTTGCAGCTATGTCCAGGACGAGGTGGCCAATTTACGGTGACCAGCCATCCAGGTTTTTCTGTGACTGTCCCAGTTTTAGTGTGAAAGTTCTGGATCCTGGGAAATCCCTCCTCAGGATGGGTAAAGCCCTGAATTTCAGCGAGGGGAGTAGAAGTTATAGGACAAACACAAAGCCCACACTGTAGCCCCATATAACACTGTTCTAGTGCCCAGTGGATATGGAATAGGTCATTTGCCTTCTGTAGTTGCTATGGCCGTTCCACCCCCGACTGCTGATGTTGGCAACCCTGGGTAGACTTTTGAAGCTGCCCTGTGCTCACCCTTGCTCTGTATCTGGCCAGAGATGGATGACTATAGTGTGACCTCTGGTCAGTTGTCTGGGTGCAGTTTCCCACATGAGCTCATGGTAGCTATGTGGCCTTGGGAAGGCTGTCTAACCTCTTCAGGGCTCATTTTCCCCATCTATTCCATGGGGATAATAAGAGCACCCCACACCGAGATTTGTAATGAGCATCAAATGAGACAGTCATAAAATGCCTACAGAAGGGCTTGGTTCAGATTAAGTGATCGATAAATCTTAACTGCCACTAATAAAATAATTGTACTGTAATAATCATTGTTATTGCCATTATTATCACTATTATTGTTGGAATAAGCCTCTGAATGCATGTGATCAGGCAGCGTGGAGCAGCCCAGGCCTTTGCCCTGAGCATCTTTCCCACCAGCATTAGCTATTCTGTGAATGTGCAGGAGTGGTGGGGGCTTCTTTTGTATGTGGCAGGGAGACATGGGGTGATTGCTTTCTGGGGGGCTTGAGCTCCAGTCACCTGGGCAGGGATCTGGGGGTGGAGGTGGGAAATGGGGAGAAGACCAGCTGGGGCCCCCAAAGAGCTAAGTTTAGAAGCACCATGAACCCGCTCATCCTTCTCCCTAGGGGGCTCCCTTCCTGAGTTGTGATTTTGGTGTCCTACACACTGTGAAACCATCACCACAATCAAGAAAATAAAGTTTGTAATATCTCACTCCCTAACCTATGGCTACAAAGATTTTCTCCTCTGTCTTTTCATCCAGAAGTTTTGTCGCTTTACCTTTTATTTAAATCTCTGACCCACTTCGAATTGAACTTCAAGATGTGAATTGAGGTCCATGTTTTTGCGATGGACATCCAACTCTTCCAGCACCATCTGCAGATAGGACTGTCCTCTCTCTATGGCGCTGCCTTTGACCCTTTGACAAAACTTAGTTGTCCACATATGTGTGGTCTTTTTTCTCAACTCTATTCTGTTCCATTGATCTCTGTCTTTTGTGACACCAGTACAACGCTGTCTGGATTACCGTAGCTTTTTAATGTCTCCAATATTACTCTTTTTCAAAGTACCCTCCAATAAAATACTAACTAGAAGTAATGAGTATGGACACCCATGCCTTGTTCCTGATCTTAGGGGGAAAGGCAATAGTCTTTCTTTTTAAATCAAGTATGATGTTGACTGTAGACTTTTTGTAGACGCCCTTTATGAGGCTGGGGAAGTTCCCTCAATCCCTAGTTTGCTGAGAGATTTTATGAGGAATGGATGTTGGATTTAGTCAAGTTGATTTAGTTTTGAGATAATCATATGGTTTTTTGAGATAATCATATGGTTTTTCTAGTTTTAATTTATTAATATGGTGAATTATATCGATTGATTTTTGAATGTTAAATCAATCTTACGTTTCTAGGATAAATGCCACCATGTATGTAATTTTTATATATTTTTGGATTTGCTTGATAAAATTATGTTTGGAATTTTTGCATCTATGTTCATGAGGGATTTTGGTCTTAAGTTTATTCTCTTGTGATACCTGTCAGGCTGTGGCATCAGGGTAATGCTGGCCTCTGAGAATGAACTGGGAAGTGCTTTCTCCTCTTCAATTTTTTGAGTTTGTGTAAGTTGGCATTATTTCATCTTTAAATGTTTGGTAGCATTTACCAGTGAGTTTTCTTTGTAGGAAGTTTTTAAACTATAAATTCATTTTTTTAAATAAATAAAAGACTATTCCACGTATTTACTACTTCTTGAGTGAGTTTTGGTAATTTGTTTTTCAAGGGATTTTTCCATTTTATTGAAGTTGCCAAAGTTATTGGCATAAAGTTGATTATAATAGCTCCTTTACTATCATTTTATTATCTGTAGGATCTATAATAATATTGTAGATTCCTGATGCTGGTAATCTGTGTATGGCTTTTTTTCCCTGATCAGCCTGGCTCAGATTTATCAATTTCATTAATGTTCTTTAAGAATCAACTTTGGGTTTCATTGATTTTTCTCAATTGTTTTTCTGTTTTCTCACTGATTTCTGGTCTTTCTGATTTTCTTTCTTCTACTTACTTCAGGTTTAATTTGCTCTTCTTTATCTAGTTTCTTAAGGTAGAAGGTGGGGTCATTGATTTGAGAACTTTCCTCTTTTATAGTAGAGCTGTTTAGTGCTACAAATTTCCTTTCACATACTGCTTTAATGGCACCTAACAAATTTTTCGATGTTGCGTTTCATTTTAATTTGCTTCAAAATATATTTTGTCTCCCTTGTGATGTTTTCTTTGAGCTAAGTACTTTTTAAAAATGTGTCATTTAGTCTCCAAACATTTGAAGATGTTCCAGAGATCTTTCTGTTATTTATTTCTAATTACATTCTGTTGTGGATAAAGAATATACTTTGTATGACTTGAATTTTCAATTTATTGTTTAATGGGCCAGAATCTTGGTAAATGTTTTGTGTGCACATGAAAAAAATGTGTGTTCTGCTGTTACAAAGTCATTTATAAATATCAATTAGGTCGAGTTGATTGATTGTGTTCAGTCTCCTACATCCTTACTGACTTTCTGCCTCCTTGCTCCTGGTAATATTCTTTGCTCTTAAATATAATTTGTCTGATGTAAATATAACCAGCTTGCTTCATGAACACTGTAAGGTAATAAATTTTTTGTTATAAGCCTCCAAGTTTGTGATAATTAGTTATGCAGCAATAGAAAACCAGTTCATAGGGTCTAGAGTTCTAGGCTGAAGTTTTTTTTTTCCGGACTTTAAAGATATAACTGACTCTTCTTGCTTCGGTTATATCTGAGGAGAAATCTGCTATCAACTTTCTCTTTCTTTTTTTCGATGTATGCAATGTGACTTTTTATAAGCTCTGGCTACTTTTACAGTTTTTTTCTTTGAAACTGATTTTGAAATAACACGACTAGAATGTGTCTTGGGATCGTTTTCTTCCGATGTGTTGTGTTCAGGTGCGTTGAGCTGCTTGGATCTGTGGGCTTATATTTTTCATTAAATTTGGAAGCATTTCAGCCATGATTTCTTCAAATATTTTTTCCTATGGTCCTTGCCTTCCTTTCTCTTCTTTTTTGGGGACTCAGTCTCACATACATTAGGTTGCTTGAGTTCACTGACGCTTTGTTCATTTTTAAAAATTCATTTTTTCTCTCTGTTTTTCATTTTGGAGAGACTTCACTGTTATGCCTTCAAGTTTACCAACCTTTTCTTCTGTGATGTTTGGTTTGCCATTAATTCCACTGAGTGTATTTTTAACCTCAGACAATGTAGTTTTAATCTGTTGAGTTCGCTCTTTTTTTATATCTTCCATGTCTCTAATTTTTCAAACATATGTAATACAGTTTAATACTCTTTTAATGTTCTTGTCTGATAGTTCTAATATCTATGTCAGTTCTGGATAAGTTTCAACTGATAATTTTTTTTCCCTTATCATGGCTGTTATTTTCCTGTTTCTTTGCATGCCTGGTAATTTTTCACAGGATTCCAGACTTTTGACTTTTAACCCTTCGTGTGCTGCATGCTTTTGTTTTCCTATAGATGTTATTGAACATTGTTCTGGAATGTACTTAACGTTACTTGGAAACATTTGATCCTTTTGAATCTTGCTTTTTAAATTTGTTAGGCAGGACCAGAGCTGTGTTTAGTTTGGGTTAATTACTTCCCCCTACGAAGGCGAGGCTCTTACCCTGTGAATGATGAGATTTCCCCAGTATGATGGAACAGGTGCTGTTCCGGGTCCTGTTCAGTGCTGTGTACTGGCCCCTCTGATCCTTTCGGATTGCTCGTGCTCATCTGGGCAGTTTCCTCACACGCTGTGCAGATCAGCACTCTGCTAACTGCTTCTAGGGGACCCTCTGCCGGTCTCCGGAGTTTCCTCTCTGTGAAGTTTTCTTCTCTCTGGTACCTTGTCCTAAGAGCCCTAGCTGCTCTTGGACTTGGTTCTGTCTCCTCAACTCAGGGCTTCTCCTGGATTCCCCCACATTCTCACCCTTAGTGAGGCATTCTGGAAGCTCTCCCAAGGCAGCAAGCTGGACCACTTGTGGGCTAACCTGGTCTATTTCCTGACTCCCTGGGACCATTGTCTTTCATTGCCCAATGATCAGTCTCTTGAAAACTGTTGTTTCAAACATTTTTGTCCAGTGTTTCAGGCAAGAGGGTAAATCTTGTTCCTCTTTTTCCACCTTGGCTGGAAGCAGAAGTCTAAACCTTCTGTGTTCTGTGGTCAGAATCCACCGACATTCTGGCTTAAACTTGCTGTTGTGATTACAAGGATCAGACATTTTACTACTTCCTCTTCTTATCTAATCTGCCTTCCTGCAATGTTTTGATGACCTCTCTGCTTTCCCCTGAATGCTGTAACTTAATACATTCTATTTTTACTCGCTAATCTTGATTGACTTTCATCCCTTAATGCAATAAGTTTTTCTTCTGCCCAGTACTATCTGACATACACACAATGCATTTCTTCTTCACTCTCCCATCCATCAACCAAGGAATGGCGGTACTGCCCTGCTGCAATTGACTGAATTGTGTCCCCCCAGCCACCACCAATATCATAGGTGGAAGCCCTAACCCCCAGTGTGATGGTGTTTGGAGGTGGGGCCTTTGGGAGGTAATTAGGTTTAGACGAGGTCACGAGAGTGGGACCCCACGATGGGAGTAGTGCCTTTTAGGAAGCGCTCTTTCTCTCTCTCTCCACGTGCACACACGGAGGAAAGGCTGTGTGAAGCCATACTGAGAAGGGGGCTGTCTGCAAGCCAGCAGGAGCTCTCACCAGAAACCAACCCCTGTTAGACCTTGGTCTCGGACTTTCCAGCCTCCAGAACTGTGAGAAGGTAACCTTCTGTTGTTTAACCCAGTCTATGGTTTTTTATGATGGAGACCTAAGAAGACTAACAGATCTGCCACCTTTATGCGAACCTTTGCTCTCTGTTGGTCTGCCTTCTTACTCAGGCTGCTCTCTGGGTTTTTTTCTCCCCTTCAAGCTATTCTGTAACCTGTGCTCTAGTGTGTTTCTCCCTCTCCTTCTCCTTTTAACCCCCGCGCTATCCTAGACAAGCCTCCTCCTCCTGGTCTATAGGAGCCTTTTTCTTTCCAGGCCCTCTGTTTACACAAGATGTCACGGTATTCCTTTAAAGCACAGTTCCAGTCAGGGCCCACCTCTTCTCTCACAGCTTCAGTGACTCCCATTGTCCTCGGAAATAGTGTTCTATAGTTCCTTCCTCCACGATGCCTTTTCCAATCTGCCAGTTGGATGTGTTTTCTCCTTTGTGTCCTCACAGGGGGTTTGCTTTCTCCTCCAGTCCCCGTACACATTCCTTTCTCCCTTGTCATTGGCTGTGAGCTGCCACCTCCTTATCAGCCTGCAGACTCCTTGGTGATGCACCAGGATCAGAGCACCTCACAGAATTTTGCACGTATTCAGTGCTCACCAAATGCCTGTGTCCATATTTCCCAGCATCTTTTAAGGGTCTGGATTTTAAAATGACATTAAAATAAATTTTAAAATAAGAATAGAAAACCACCATAATAACCCTCGTCTTGTTTTTGCATTTCACCCCTCTGTCTTTGTATCTGCATTTTCAGAGCTTTATTCATAATCAACATATAAATCAAAGTTCTTTTTTCTTAAATGTACCGCCTTGCACATTTCCTCCTGTATTTAGCTTTACCAATTTCAAGTAACTGTAGCATCCCACTATATAGAAGTACCATAACTTACTAGGTTCTGTTAAGGTTTATTGGATTCAAGTTTGTGGAAATGTGACCTGATTTCAGGTTTCTTGTTCTTGTTCAGGGAAACTGACCCTGTTTTGGCCTCAGTTATATTCCTTCAATTAATATAACTTAGCCCCTCCACTGGTTTCCATGAGAAATACGAGCAGAATAAGCACTTTTCGGCCATTTTAACAGAAGATCTATGGGCCTAGTCAGGGATCACATTGCCCAGCGTAGAATCCTTTACTTGAAAAATCCTCGTTAACCGTGATCTCTTCTCTGTAGAGGACCACCAATCCAACTCCCTCTGCCTCTTCCCATACACCATGTCCAGCCTTCTTTCTCAGTTTCATGAAAGTTCAAATTTCTCATCCTTGTGTTATTCAGAGCAAAGCACTTTGCCCCAGAAACCTCTTCCAGTGTGCGGAACCAAACTCCATAAAACAGAGTCCTCCAGGTATGGGATACACCCTCCTGGGTGGATACAGAGCATTGGATATAATAAATAACATCCCTCAAACCACCCTCCATCTCTAGCCCAGACTACGTAAAGGATGGAGATAAGAGAAAAGTGGTGCACACAGCACAGGACTCACTACGTGCTCCCTACGTCTCTTGGGGTGACACTTAGTTCGAGTCTCTGGGATGCTCTGTCCATGAGCACCAGTAGCCACCCAGTCCAAGGTCTGTCAAGGCTGGGCTTATATTTGAAGGTGTTGATAGGGGCTGGCTTTTGGCATGTGGAAGGGGAAATGTGGACAATTAGGAGCTTTCATGGCAATGCACATATTTGAAATAGAGTTCCTGGTCCCGGGATACTGCCTGGGCAAGTGTGGCTCTCAGGGAAGCTGAGATGCCTGCTCATCTTAAAGGGGTCGCTGCTGCAGGCCGAGTGCTCCTCTCTTCCTTCTTTCCATCTTCTGGAACCAGTGTCTTGATGGTGCCAGACTCTTACTTTTCATGGCCAGTTATTATTGGCATTCTCTGGGTTGAAGAAACCCAGATCAAATTGGCCTAAGCAAGAATGGGTTCATGCTCAAACTGCTGGGAAGGGCCCCAGACAGCTTGTGGAGCCGGTAAGAGAGCTTCAGCAGCCAGGTTCTGGCTAAAATTATACTCAAAACTGCAGTGACTTGCTCCCTTCCCTGAACGTCCCCATTTCATCTCATGCTTGGTGACAACTGACAACAGGCCCTTTTCTCCATGTTTCGGGGTGGACAGCCACTGGAAGATTCCCCTTTGTGTCCTTATGGCATCAGGACCTTCAGCTCCAAATCGGTACGTTTCAGAGGCAGACCAAGTGGTCCAGCCTGGGGGATCATGGCCTCCTCTGGACTGACCCTGCCCAGGAGAATTGGATACTGTGATGGGTCAGTCCCATATGTGGAGATAAATAGCGGAAGGGGGGAGACTGGAAAGCTTGAGTGTCAGATAGACAATCCTGTTCTGCAGCACGGGGGCCCACTCCTTCCTGCGTTCAGGAAATGGCTGCTCATACTGGTGACTCAGTTTTGAACTGATGTGTCCACGGACTCTGCCCGATTCCAGATCATTAAATCTCACTTACCTTGCTTAAGCTCAGGTAGGATTCTAACCATTTTGAAACTCTCTTTTAGAAATCGTACTGAAATGAATGTAATCATATGATCCATTACACATTAACACAAACTAACACCTTTCTACTTTCTGGTATAAAGGTGTTCACTCTCTGGGTATACATTTCATACAATGCCTGCATGTATGATCAAACATGTCTAATTTGAATTACTTGTGGCAAAGGGCAGCCTGGATTAGAAAAACGTCTGAGTCCTAATTTATATTTTAAATAACTCAAGTTTCCATGTTACTGCTTAGGGTTCTAAAACAGACAAAGTCCACTCTGGGTGGTTTAGGTAAAAATGACTTATTAGGAAATCTAGCAAGCCCACAGAAGGGTTGGGATGGCTGATGAGATAGTCCTGAGGCCATACTTCAGGAATGAGTCCCAAAACCATGTTGCAGAATTCAGCTGCCAAGGGAGCTGCTGCCTCTCTATGGTCAGAAAGCTGCTGAACGGGGATGCTGACATAGCTAGGATCTGTCAGCAACATGGGTACATTGCACTTCTTCCTCTCCTTGTAATCCCTTCCCAAGTCGAAGTCTTGTGTAACTACCTTTCTCTCCTTGTGACTTTGTTCTCAGTCAAGGTCTTGTGCAAGTACACGTGACTATTGGACATAAACCACACCTGCAACTCTAGATGCAAGGGAGTTTGGGAAAGCCCTTGCATGAGCTTTCCAGGCTTTGTGCAGTAGAAAGGGGGCTTGGGGGTTGGAACAGATGTTGAATGAGCATCTTCTCTGTTTGGATTCCCCATAATGCCGCACATGGGGAAGATGCTTGATAAATGTTGGTTCAAATGTGCGTGTATTTGTGTGCCCAATATGATGGTATTTGGAGGTAGGGCCTTTGAGAGTTAATTGGGTCATGAAGGTGGACCCTCACAAATGAGATTAGTGCCCTTACAAATGAGACCTCAGAGGATCCCTTGCTCCTTCTACCATGTAAGATTACACTGAGAAGATGGTCATGTACCTACCAGGAAGCAGCCTTGATCTTGGACTTCCTGACCACCAGAACTATGAGAAATGAATTTCTTCTGTTTATAAACCACCCAATCTATGATGTAGCAGCTTGAACGGACCAAGACAGTGTGAGAGTGAGAACAGAAAGCACTGGACTGGGAGTCAGCTGACCCTAATTCTGAGTAAATCCTCTTCTCTATCTGGGCATCACTTTCTTTATCTTTCAGGTTATGAAGTTTGACTAAAGGCTCTTGAAAGTCCCTTCCAGTTTGAAATAGTCCATGATCCTCTGAATTTTTTGGTAACAACTAAGATCCAAGGAAGGAAATCAATGAAGTCGATGGTAGAAGCTTTTGGTTTTGATTTGCTGATACCTGCCCATTTTCCTAAAAGGGTCTGAGGAGATGGGGAATCTTTAGACATTTTCATGTTATATATATGCACACCTTCACCTAAGGGAAAGTGGCAGTTCTTTTAAAAGTGTCGACTCATGAGCACCGTAGAAAAGCCAGGGACATTCCCTTCTGTCACTGCCACCACTGACCCTGCTATTTGCCTGTCTATGCCACCTTTCCAAACTCCCTTGCATCCAGAACTGCAGAACAGTTCTGGTTTTGGAATTAGACTACCTTGTGCCTTTAAGCTGGATAAAATATGTAAAGGAAACAAGACTTAGGGGCATGGCGCAACACGTGCCCTGAATGATCTCTGGGAGAAATTTAATTTTGTTTCCAGTTATTTGAGGTTATACATAGGATTATATATCTGAGGCAGAGAAAGTCATTAATCAAGAAAGGGGCCTCTTAATCCTCCTGGTTTTAATGAGACACTGTAAAATGCCTTTCACTGGCAAATGGCAAGTATCAGCTGGGTGTGATTAGAGACTTCTGTGGCAGGTTTGCCGTGGTACTGTGTACCCAGTCATTCACCACTCTAATCCTGCCTGTCACGGGGGTGGAAATGGGCGTTGATGGCTTTATGGCCTCCCTTAAATGGCAGGCTGACAAGTGAGGACCTGGACAATGGCATACGGGATAGGTCTTTAGACAGCAGCCCACAAATGTTAGAGTAGTGCGTATCGGGCACACACATCTGTGAGTTGGCTGGAGGTTGGCTGAGCTAGGCTGGGCACAGCTGGGGCATCTGTCTTTTGCCTCATTCTGTTGGTCAGTGCAAGTCACGTGACTCAACTTTGAAAAATCTGAGGGTGGGGAAATGCGCTCTGCCTTGATGGGGAGAATCCCAAAGTCGCATGATAAAGGGTGTCAGCACAGGGAGGGGTAAAGAATTGGGGGCAATAATGCAGTCCATCATGAGCACACATTAACCAACTGGAGTGACAAAGCCTTTGTATCGGCACACTTTCTGTTGCTGGTGTCAGGAGCACTGGTCACCTAAGCCCAAGCTCACGTAGCTGGTGAGCCCAGGAGCTGACTGGTGTGCGTGGCCTGGTCCAGAGCCACAGACGTTTTGTCAGCACTCTGTCTCTCTTTTGTTCTCTTGGCCTGGCTTCTGGGTGTGTTGGCTTCATTCTGCAGATGGCTTCTTTAATGCAGTGAGATAAGCTGGCTGCAGCCATTCCAGGCCTTCTCAGTCTTTACTACTGCCATTGGAAGAAAAGACATCCCTCTGACACCTAGTGAGCATCTACCAAAGTCTTAGAGAAGGCTTTGACTGGCTCAGGCCCTGTGCTCATCTCTGATCCAATCATGCTACCAAGAGAGATGGAGCGTTCCGATTGGCTAGCCTGTGTCACGTGTCAAGCCCTATGTTAAAGGGGCTGGAGGACCTGTGCTCGGCAAGCCAGGCACAAATAAAGTGGGGAAAGGCAGTTCTCCCAAAGGAACAGCAGAGTGTTTTCACCAGATGGGAGAGGCAGGGGAGCTGGGCACAAGTGAGCACCAGATGTCACTTCAGTACAGGGTTCAGTGGGGGCAGAGAAGGAAGGAGCGGGATGACCCTACTATTTGCCTGTCTACGGCAGACACACCCTGCTGCCTTTGATGGTGTTTGGTAACAACACAAGAGTCAGTGATGTGTTTGGGGCAATAGGCCATCACCAGGAAGGTGTGCTGGTCAGGCAGGCAAAAGGCAGGGTATATGACCCAGCTTCCCACCCACTTAGGGTTAACAAAGGACTGAGCCAGCTAGGTCAAGACAGACGTCAAGCAGGGTCACTAGAGGGTCTATAAGGTCCCCTCCTGTGCTTTGTGACTCTGACATTGCTTGACCGTAGGATGACCTGGAGCATCTCAGGAGTGCTTTCCCACCTCACCTGTGTGGATAGAGATCAGGCGGATGATGCTACTTGTATTGGGAGCACCTTGGCCAGACTAAGTCTACCAGACTAGCTCTGTCCTCGAATTCTGTCTCTCTAGTGGGGGGGAAGGAGGAGGCTTCAGCCTGCTGCCTGAGGCCCTGTAGGGAAAGGACTGAGGGTAGGACAAGCATGCTGGCCCTTCTGGGGTCGGGGTAGAGGGAGCCACGTGATGTAGAACCCGCATTCCACTTGCTTCCATGAGGGACTTGGAGGGGTTTCAGTAAAAACACACACATGGGTATACAGGGACACCAGTTAAAGATAGAAGAGAAACTATATGGCTAAGGAGAGGTTGTGAGCAGGAGTAAGGAATAAACTAATGACTAGTGATTGAGGTCTAAATTTGGCCCTGAACTTCTGGCAGACAGGACAAAAAGAGAAATATGATGGATTTCTTAGTAACTTGAAAGAAAAGAAATGTCCAGAGAAGGAAAGGTTTTCCCCTGGCACAAATTTCTAGGAGAAATTTATCACCTGGATCTTTCTGTAAAGGACCCTGGGTAACAGGAATTCAGCACCCAGGGGAGAGCACCCACGATCTTGACCTCAAGATCAGACACCTCATGACTGGACACACTGGTGAACTTTGTTGTTTGTCTGTGTTTCCTGCTAGACTCTGGGCTCCATGTAGACAGGAATCTGGTTTGTCTGCTTGATGGCTGAGCCTCAATGCGTTAGAAGAATTTAATAAGCAGTATTTTAAGAGAAAAACAAGTATTTTGCGGGTAATTAGAGGGACAGCTAAGCCCAACCTGTGTTGCCAGTTGAGGGGGAGATGGTTTCCTGGGTGAAGCGGCATTCTACTGGAGACCTGAAGGACTCCTCCGAATTAGGACAAGGGGTGTTCAGGAAGAGACAATAGCGAATGGGAGCAAGAGAGAGGACTCCACCTGGCGTGAGAGGTAGCACGTGGGCTCAGCGTGGAGGCAGAGTGGAGGGCGGGGGGCAGGAGGTCGGAGACACAAGCAGACAGGAGGTGGACGTTGCTTGAAAGGCAGTGGGGAGCCCCTCAAGGGTCAGATGTGATCACTCGGCCATGTGTCCCGGGGGTCGGGCTCTGGCATCTCCAGGCTCAGAACGAGAGGATCAGACTGGCAGGCGCCTGGGGTTGAGACCTCTGGTGAGACCCCCCCAGTGCACGTTCCTGCCAGACTGTCAGCTCCCCGAGGGCAGGCAAGCTGGCTGTCTCGTTACCCCCGGCCCCCTTCACCTCGTGTTGCAGTTTGAGAGAGCTGGGTAGTACTCCACTCCCCTGCCTGAGGTCTGACCCTTCTGAGAAATTCAGGAAAAGTCAGCAGAGGGAAGCCAAAATATTCTCTTTATTCCTGGACAGAGGTGGTATTTGCAAATGTGGCTCAGGCTAATTTCCCAGGGACAGCTGGCGCAGGTCTCCAGGAATGGGGGCAGGTCCCTCAGAAACTTTCACATGGAGGGAACTGAGCAGACAAGCCAGGAAGGGGCTGCCCTGGGCAGGGCTGGTCTCTCACTCCAAACTCACCCCTCAGATCAAGTCTCTCCTCCTCCCTGGGGGTGACTGAGGAGGCACAGGAGGGTTTGCTCATGGAGCACCTTCCACAGGGAAGGAGACATCAGAAGCTGGGAAAAATTACCCCATCATCTAACACGGCCCCTGGCACTCAAATAAATCATACTGAATGACTACACAGATGTATAGCATGCATTGCAGATTGAAAAAAAAAACTTGTTCTTTTCCTACGTGTTGATCAGAAAGTGGTCTTGCCCTCTGTGTTTAAAACCACCACCACCACCAGACCAATGCTGGTCCTCCATTCTTTCCCTGAGCACGGCCAGCCCCTGGCTCTGGGGCTCTTAGGCCTCTGGCTGTTAGGCTCTCTGGGTTCCACTGCCCAGCCTGACTCCTTGGAGTTGCTGGACGCCAGTACTGCTGTCCCTCTGTACAGCTGTTGGCCTGCTGTGACCCAGGAGTCACTGGCCACATCGTCCCATGGGCCAGTGTGTGCTGAGGGCTGCCAGCTTCAACACTGGCCACTGGGATCCATGTGGGCCTGACAGGAGGGGGACAAAGGGCAGCCCAGGTTTGGGTGATGGAAAATACCCCGTGGCCAGTGGATTTGCAGAGGGAGAGTGGACTTATCAATACTCATGTCCTTGAATGAATCCCTGAACTGAATTCAAAGTTTCTCTTTTCAGTCTCCTCCACATAGGACATTGAGAAAAGAAGGAAGAAAACCCATAAACTGTAAATGAGGGGTGAGAGGGTTCAAGCTCTTGTGTCTCAGGGACCTTCCATTTGTGGGGCCAGGACTCGGGGGCCCAGAGAGAAGGAAGCTTCCTTCCTGAGTCAGTGTCCTGCCTCTAGGAGCTGAGAAGCCCCTGGCTCTTCCCCGGGCCCTGCCTGCAGCAGGAGTGGCCTGCACTGGCCACACTCGGGGAGGGACGGGGCAGCTCTGATTACGTCGGTTCTGATGCCACATTTCCTATGGATTGGCCAGAGGGAGAGGGGGAGAGGGGCTGAGGATGAGGGAAATTCTCTCCAGTTCATTTCCCTCCCCACAATATTATAGAATGTGAATATGTTAGTTTCCTGTTGTTACTATAATGAATTACCACAAACCTAGAGACCTAACTCAACACAGGTTTATTCTCTTCCAGTCCTGGAATCAAGGTGTTGGCAGGGCCACATTCTTTCTGGAGACTGTAGGCGAGACATCATTTCTTGGCTGTCTCTTGCTCCTGGAGGCTGCCTGTGTTCCTTGGCTTGTGGCCCCAGCCTCTGTCTTCAAAGTCAGCAGTGTACCATCTTCAGACCTCTCGCTCAGCTTCCATCCTCACATTGCCTTCTCTTTTCTCACCCTCCTGCCTCCTTCTTATGTCCTTGTGATCACACTGGGCCCGCCTGGGTAAAATTCTCCATCTTTAGATCCTCCACTTAAGTGCAACTGCCGAGTCCCTTTTGCCATGTGAGGGGGCATAGTCACAGGTTCTGGGGAGTAGGACATGGAGATCTTGGGGAGGCATCACTTAGCTCAGTGTTTTCCAAAAGAGCAGTCCACAGTGTCCTGGGTGGGGAAGAGGAGTCAGCTCTGAAGCCCACCCACCCTCAAATGTGAGAAACTCTGTTTTTATGTCTGGTATCTATGGGGATCCTGTGAAAGGTTTCATTTGAAGAAAGAGTTTAAAAAAACCACTGAGTTAGTCCAGTCCCTTTAGAATGAGGCCCAGAGAGGGAAAGTGATTCATCCAGCAATGAACAGCTAAAAATTGCAGACCCAGTGCTATACTCTGGTCTCCTGACTCCCTGTCGAGTGCTCTTTCTGCTGGCCCCTCTCAGAGATGAAACGCCAACCAAATGACAGAGGGTGTATGTCTGTGTAGTGTGTGTGTCCTCATTAATCAGCACGATGGTCCTGAATGAAAGCGGGGGGACATTGTTTTTTGCCCCCATTTACGGGGACAAAGGCCTTGTCTGGTGAGTACAGATGGAGGTCCTGGAGTGTCACCAGGCTAGGAGCAGAACCTGGCTGAGGCCTTCAGACAGCCCCACACGCGGCCTCTCTCTCCTGTTCCCTGATCCGGCTCCGGCTAATTGAAATTGGTGGCGAGTCAGACACTCAGCCGCATTCCCGCTCTAGGGCTTCTGGGCCACAGATTGTCATTAAATTAACTGTGAAGGTCTTCTGTGCGGGCTGGGAGGCAGTGACGCAGGGGACATGGCGGGACTCGGGAGTCATCATTCGCTCCTCTGGCCCAGCTCAGAGCAGCTGCCCTCAGCGCCTGGAGATGCGATAATTTAATCGGGGAGTGCTGCCCCCCCAGCCTGGGCCGGGCCCAGACACACCGCCCAGCAGCCAGACGGATTTGCGAAATGGAACAATTAAATCTAAAGCGAGCTGTCTGCACTGATTTTCCCCTTCATCCTCAGCCAGTTCTGCAAACCCTCTTCCCGGCATTGTCTTCATTAGCTGCCGAGACAGCCTGGACAGGACTCAAATGGCTGGTTCCAAACTGTGTGCTCTGTGCCCTGAAACGCCAGCTTCTGGTATGCCCCCCACCTGCCCGCATCACTTGGATGTCCCTCTTCTGGCTTCTCCAAAGTCAAAAGCTGGGGCATGCACTGCGATTTTAGGGGCCGGGAAGCTGCCACACAGCTGTGCAGGGCCCGACTCCGGGGCCGCATTTACTTCCAGCCCAACGTGAATGGCGTCCCCTGGAGTTAGGAGTCAGGCAGTGCCCCCGTTCAGGGCTCTTCTCAGGCCAGAAAGGAAAGATCATTCCTGTGGTCGGTGCTTCTGTTCTGACTCCTTTGTGTCTTGTGCTCAGTGGTGATGGGGGGATGGAGAAAGGGCTTCTCCCTCCATCAGATGAGAAGCTGCGTTCATCAGCCACTTCCGTCTGACCTCATAAGTGGACCCTGGGTTGGTGCCTCGCTCATCAAGGCCTGTGGCATCTGCCTGGGCTAAAAGCCCAGGAGCAGGAAGAACAGGGAAAGGAGATTGTCTAGAAGAGGCTCTCATAACATTCTGATGTAGCTTCTGAGAAAGATCAAATGTCAGTACTCAAGATGGGGAAACTGAGGTCCAGAGAGGGATGGGGGCTCACAAGCCTACAGTGGACTAGACTGTTGTTCCATGAGCCTGACACACAGCTCTCAGGCTCCAGAACAGCACATGGCACACAGTGGGTGCTTAATAACTGTTGGTTGGTTGACTGAATCAGTGGGCGCATCAGTAATGTATATAAGAAGAAATGGTAACGAGACCCTCAGATCTTCAAAGTCAAGGCCGTGTTATCTCTATCTCCCTATTCCCAGAGCCCGGGACAGGCCTGGTATGCAGTAGGTGCTCGGTAAAGATGTATTAAATAAGTCAGTGTAACTGGGGGCAAGGTGGCTGGTCTTGAAACAAAGAGTCCACCCCTCCCACATTTATTAGGCATTTTGGGGAAGCGAAGGCAGCCATCCTCACCAGGACTCTTGGCGTAGCTGGAGAAGCTCTGGGAGTGAGGAATGTACTTCAGCCCCAGGTGGGGTGTCAGGAAACTCAGGTTCAGTCTCTGTTGTGTTCAGTCTTGATTAGTGTTGTTGGTTGAGTCCCTTTTATTCTCTGGGCCTTGGTTTCCCCTTTGGTAAAAGGAAGGGGCTGGGCCAGGTGTCCCCATGGCCCCATCCGGCGCCAACATTCTGAGAAAACGTGGGGGACTCGAGTGAATCCCAGGGGGCTGGGGAGCATGGGGATGGGGTGCTGGTTTCTCATCCTGATGATGTGGGGAAGGTGGAGAGTGTCCATTTTCTTCCCAAAGACCTCCAGGCAAGGAAGTCTGGAGTGGCCTGGGTCTCAGGGACAGGAAGCTGGAAGGAAAGTGGAAGTCAGGCCCTGGTCTTTGGGCTCAGGACCAACCCCCCAGCTGCCCACGGAAGGAGGGCTTCGGTGTGGGGGCAGGATCAAGTCACCAACTGGACCTCGATGGCCCTGAGGCTGATGACACCCCTGTAACACCCAAGGCATGTTGCTGACTACGTGTCAAAGTTGTGATTTCAGAAGCCACTGTTGCTGGTGCTATGGCAGGAGGCAGATCCAGGGGAGAGGCGGGGCCCTGGAGCACATTAGTGGCCTGATTAGTGTCCACCATGGCCCTGAGAAGGAATTTCAGGGTTAACCCCAAACTGCTCTGTGAGAGCTGAGGGAGGGCAGGTAGTCCCAGTGGTGACTTAAAGATTTGTCCCTGGACCTGTTGAGTGACCCAAATGATCTTATACGCTGAGCCAGGTCACAGGCAAGGACCCTTATATCTTCCCAGCCATCGTCGGCTCAGTTTTTCTCCTTTAACTCACGCTTGGGCCACACTTCCACCTTTGTTATGTTACACCTCATCCAGGCTCCCTCCGCAGTGTTATCTCCAGAGCTGCAAATGCCAGAGTTTAATTATTGTAGGGAATGTACACATTTAAATATCCACAAAAGGAAAATACACAAGCTCTCAGGGCACATGTGAATATCTGGAGTCACACAGCCGGGTCCTTGAAAAAGCTCAGGTTCTGTTCAATGAGGCCACCCCTGCCCGCAACACGTTCTCTGTCTCTGTGAGCAGCACAGTTTGCTGAGGAACCCAGAGTCTTCTGTCGCTTCCCTGCACACGTGATTCACCACCAAGCCCTATCAATTCTGCTCCCCACGTGGCTCTGGGCTCCCTCCCACCAGCTCTTGCTCAGAGACACGGCTGTCTCCTCATGGGCCACTGGCCTCTGCTCTCTGCTTCGGCCGCATCTCTGACTGTTCCCCTCTGGTCTCTGTGGCTCGGCCATTCCAAGGCCTCCTGTTTCCTTGGACATTTCAGGCTCCTTCCTCTGTCTGCATTCCTCTGCTGGGAGCTGAGTATTTCTCTAACCAAACCGGATTATTTTCACTGATTCCTCTGGATTCAGCCCAGACATCCCTTCCTCCTTGCTGTCTTCCACAGTCCCCGTGTTGCTACCTAGTCTTCATTATAATCGAGTCCACACCTGCGTAGGAGTCTATCGGCTGGCCCCTGCACAGTTCACCATCACATATTACTGGACTAAAATGTGTTTCTTCTGTTCCGTCAATATAGATAATGCTGCATAGAGTTTCCTTAACGTTTGGGAGGCCTTCTAGAGTAGTAATTAACTGTCTCTAGTTTGGGTCCTGGCTCTAGTGCTGCATAAAAAGTTGTCAAACTCATAGTGTCTCAGTTTTACCATCTGTAAAATGGGCATAAAAATAGTATCCATCTCGTAAGATTGTGAAGATTAAGTGAGAAAACACAGATACAGAGTGTTTAGGTCACTTCTTATAACCTATTGTTTTCCTTCTTGTGTTTTTGAATTCGATCCTTGCAGATATATTCCCAGAGGTAAGATTACTGGATCAAAGGTGAGAAGGTTTTTTTTATAGCCCTTGAAATGTTGTGACAAATTGTTTTTGAAAAGATCGTGCCTCATTCTCTCCCATCAGCAATGCCAGAGCTTTCTCCTGTCTTCCTGAATAGTATATGCCATAATTCTAAGTGCAGATCTCAGAAGATGAAAACCATGATGGTCTCCATCTCTGCGCCTACCCACTCCCATTCAGCTCAATCCCTTACTCCCAGTCTAGAGGGCGCTCTCTTGTCTTCAGTGTGCCCTATGCTGCTTGGCACTGTTTTTGTGTAACTGTTTTGTGCTACAATGATTTATTGAGATATTAACTTATGTGTTGCTCTTACTGTGTTGACTGTCATTCCCTCCCCGTTTCAAGGTGGCAGCCAAGCTTGTTCCCTGACACAGCTGGGTTCTGTGTTGCAAGGTACTGTGGGGCCCACAGGCAGTGTGGGGTGGGCTGGGCAGGGCAGTGGCAAGGAGATGCTGTGGGGCTCACCTGACCATCAAGGCTGCCTGTCAGGACTCAAGCTCCCTGGCTGTTGAAGCCCTGGGAGATGGGACCTGGGTGGCAAGTGGTGATGTGGAGTCAGGTGGAGCAGCCTCAGGGACCTGGGAGGGCAGGGACTGTGTCTGTTTCATTCCCTGTTGGAGTCTGTCTACCCAGCACAGTGATAAGTGCTTGACAACACTTTCTGAGTGAATGAATGAGTGGATCTGTGTTGAGGGCAGGATCTCTGGCGGTGGCTGTGAGCATGAAGCCAGGGTCCTGGTCAAAGGCCCTGGGTGTGTTCAGGGTGGGGCCTGCCTTGGAGGGAGCAGGGGAACCAGGCTCTTCTCAGAGTAGAGGTCAGAGTAGACACCCAAACCTAGGAATTCCTACCGTCGTGGGAAGAGGGGAGGTGGGGGTGGTGGGACTAGGGACCCAGGAATGGTCCTGGTTTAGCCCTTGGCAGGTTGCCGGCTGTCCTTCTAGGCCATGCTGGAGTCACCCCAGTCATGGTCATCATATTCCAGCCTTGACCGCTGGTATGGGTGGCAGCAGCACGTCCGGATCAGGCAAAGGCTCCAAGGACGTCAATCAGGACCAATAACTGCGGTAGACTTGACTGTTGCCCCGACAAGCTTTGTTGTATAAGAAGTGTCCTGATGCCTCTTTGAAACCTTGTTACTTTGACTCGAAGCCCCTCATCCTGCTGGGCTGGTGAGGACTTCTGACCCGATTGGGGCTCCTTCCTCTGGTCCAGGGTGTGTGCTGGTCCCTGGGGTCTTGTGCTGAGCAAGGGCTCCTGCAGCCCTTACTGCTGCCCACACTTGGCCTTGCGGGCCCTGAGGCCCCAGCCATCCCCGCCAGTCCTTGGACAGTCCTCACAGTCATTTCCCCCAGAGGTCCTCTGGGCTGCCTGGGGTCTGCATCCAGGGTCTGCAGACCCCTATCTTAGGCAGCCTCCCCTCCCCCGATCTCCTGCTGCTCCTGTTCGCTCCTCTTCAGAGAATCAGCTCTCTCCTCACCTCCTGGATCACCTAGCATCAGCCACTCAATAAGCCGATGCTCTCACAGGCGCCTGGAGATTTTCTGCAAGCAACGTTGATTGCAGGCCCCGGGTACACGAGCTGCCTTTGAGCCAAGGGGGTACTTGGGCCCGGGCTACCTTCTTGGGGGTGGGTGTGAGAGAAGTGCAGCAATAACAAAATGCAGATAAAGATTTCAACCAATTACCTTAACAGCCCAGCACCAGACATTCTGGATGTGTGGTAGGGATTCCATAAATTCATGCCAGTTGTTGGATTAATTCAGTGCAACCCCCAGCCCCTCACCCCTCCAGCCCCATCTCCTGACTTACAGAGAAAGGGAGTCTTCTGTGGGTTTTTTGGTTTATTTTGGTGAGCAGAAGACCTGAGAGAGTCTGGAGCACTGAGTACGGAGATTGAATTCAGCCTGCGCTGGCCAGAACTGTCTTGGAGACTGCGGGTTGGTTAAAAGGTTCATAATTAATTTAATATCGCATTGTCATTTCAGGTTCCAAAACTGGGAGATCTTTAACCCATCGCCCCCCTCAAAACCCCCTCAAATCCACCACCAAAGTACAGTCAACACAGCACTGATTTAAAAGAACAGCATGAAATCATTCATCAGGCATCGGGCCCAACAAATCTGAGTTGTTTATTCCTAAGTCATTTAATAGCTAATTACATGCTGCATAATGTAAAAATGCAGCAGGACCCCATTAAGAATAAATCCGATTGTTTGCCGTGCATGTTCTAGAAATTCAGGTTTGGCTTTCCCCCACTCTCAGTGACTGCGGACTGAGGCTTTTGGCAAGTGAGAGACCTGGAAATAGAACCACTGTTTTTGTAACAACCCTGTTACCTTTAATGACCATTTTCTCCCTGTAAGTGCAGCAAAATATGGAAATATTGCTGTGCTCTTTGATGCAATTTTCCTCCTGTGATTTTTTTTTTTTGTTAAAAGCCCCAAGAGAGTGCATTTCTCTACCTACTTATTTGCTACTGTCAAAAGAGAGCAAAATTCATGAAAAAACTCAACTGTCAATCCCCAACAAGGATGCAATTATTTCAGGCTGGTGTTTTAAGCAAAAAATGGTTTTCACAGCAGAAACTGGCTTCTATTTTTCTGAACAAGGGGTGGGGAGGATGTTTTTGCTTCAAACTGTTTCATTTGCTCTAGGAGGCTCCCAGGAACACCTGTTCTGACACAGAGGTGAATTTTGGCTAGCTGGGTTCTGACATGAGGCTCAATTAAATGCCAGTTTGGGTGACCTTTTGTGCATCCCTTGGTGAGGGAGGGGGAGCCCCAAGTCTTTTCTCTTCCAGCCTCACAAAGCCCATCATTCCAGGACATTACACCGCGTGCTGGGCAGTAAATGATGGAAGGGCTTGGAAAGGAGGAGAAAATAGATGATTCTGTTCCCACAATAATACAGGGAAGACATATAAAAGGAAGTAAGTGGTAATATTCTTGAAAGATAAACAATTGACTGCCTGTCGCCAGTAACTGATGACTGAGATCCTGAAGAATGTGGCCATGATAAAAAAAAATACATACAGAAGTGTACACACACCATATTCTCCTGACATGTCATTGCTTTCCTCTGTGCAGGAATCTTTGCGGGATCAAATTAGAAATACTGTTTGCTGAAAGGCAATATTCTCCTCTCCAGGCTTGTGAAAGCAGTGCTCTCTGTCTCCTGGGGAGCCTTCGTTTGACTTTCATCTTGATACTGAATTTAAGCTGCGTATTTTATGATAAATGCATGCAGGCTTGGCCCACCTGATACTCACTATTTATTGCCCTATACAGTGGAAGTTTCATTCACCAGAAGGGCTGGGAGCAGACTCGTCTGATTACTTGAACTTCGGTATTAATGAACTAAAATCTTTCTTTGGTCTGAATAGTCCTTGGTGAGATTCTTCCTAAAGTGCATTTACTTGCTTTGCTGTCTTATTCTGAGTTAAGAATACCATCGTGAACAGGATTGAATTCCTGGGGAAGAGGGCTTCCTGTGGTTCTGCATGGCTTGGAGGGCAATGCTAAGACCTGTGGGTGGGAACTTATATCAGTTCCCTGGGGGACAAAATTCCTGCCCCCGAGAGCTCTCTAAGAATAGAAATGTTGGGTTGCCTGGGGAGGTAGGTAATGAGTCCCCGATTACTGAGGGAGACTGCTAGTGGAGCTGGATGAACTCTTGGAAGGGCTACTTACCAGTGGCATCACTGAATCACGCAACCTTTGATTTTGGTGACAACATGACCCCCCCCATATCCTGTCATCCTTACCGCATTAGAACAAGAAGAACTGACTTCCAACTGTTAGCACCTGAAGGCATCTTTTGGGCATTGAAATCAATTTGCTTGCCCACTCTGCTCTTGCTGGACATGCTGGGAAATTCATGTCTCCTACCCTGTGGCCCTCAGCCAGTGACTGGTGCGTATAAAATACCCCAGCTCCCTCACCCTTTTAACTCTGGGTTTGTGTCTACAATGGCTCCCAGAGCTTCCCCACGGGGATTAAGCCTCAGCCACCTCCAGTGGTCGCTGGCTTGATAAAGCACCACTTGTGGGTTAGGGTTAGAGTTAGGGTTAGGGATGCCTTCCCTTCTCTGCCTCACATCCCTGCTCTTCTACTCACCTGTCCTTTACTCCCAAACACGCTACACATCCTCATCACAGGGTCTGCCCCTGGAGGAGCGCCAACTAAGATAATGACTATCTTTTCCAGACAACATAGGGGCCCACAGCCTGACAATGGGGCATATTTGAAATTAGTCTGGTGAACATGGTCCAGACTCCCAGATGCCGTATTGCGGTGGACCTTCTCAGCTCTGTGCCTGCTATATCCCATGCCTGCTGTCCCCACACCCTGTGCTTTTGCACCAGGGCCTCTGTGGGCCCCACCATCTGCCCTGCTACCTCTTGCCATCATGCCCTGTGTTCCAGGAGATGTTGTCCTGGCTTTATTTCTCATGACCCGTCTCCACCTCGTACCCTCGTTGCTTCAGAACTGAGGATTCCACACTTGGCCTCACAGTCCCTTCCAGGTGTCGGGGGCCGACTTCCTGCTCCTGGACATTCCTGAGAACAGCTCCTCACTCACTCAACTTTCTCCAGCCTACTCCTGAGACAGCGGTCAGGCTGGCCATCTTCTGTTTAGCTACGAGGCTGTGATACTGAGGAGACTGCAAGGCCAAAGAAGCATCCTTCTAAATACTGACTTTTTAACTGTAGATTTAAGGACAGAAGCATCAGGAAAATGGGATAAATATGTTCTGGCCTCGACTGGATATGAATGCACTTAGATTCCTTCCTCCCTCCCTCCCTCCATCTTTCTTTCTTCTTTTCTTTCCTTCCTTCCTTTTCTTCTTCATTTAGATTTCACTGTGTTTACCTCCTTACCTTAAAAGTCACGGTATGAGGCTGGGCATTCTGGTTAACTGAAGCTCCCCAGTGCTGACCATCCATGAGTTCCCAGGTCCTAACTTTGAGAATGTTTCTATGTTTCTGAATACCACAGGCAATGATTGTCTTTGGGTGTTTTCATAGTATGAACAGCCCTGAGTTATCTTCTTGTTCAAGGACAGGGGGAGAAATACTTGAATCAAACACATAAGTCAACTGTACACGCTGTGCTAAGTTGCAGGTAGCTTTCTGGGCCTTGTCCCTGAAACGTTTGGATGACACATTTCTGGCTGCTGCCTTCTCTCCGTGGTGCCCAAAGCGGGCCCCCTCCACCTGGGGTGCATCAGAATGGGATGATCTAGCCTGTTTGTTTCATCAAGGTTTATGGCCCTTTAAATGATGTTGAATGTTCCGCCTCATTCTAGGCTGCAGAGGTCTGGTTATCCCTGCTAACTGGTTAGTATCTTCGATAGTATTTCCTTTGTCTGTCCCCAAAGTCTTATCTGAGGCATAGACTTCAGCCTATCTACAGGGTTCTAGTGACGAAGGACCCCTTCATTTCTGTTAGTTAGGATGGGTTTTTCTTTGCTTCCCCTCATCTGCTAGAAGGTGTCCAGTAGGCTGGTCATTTTAAACCTATAAAAACAGCAGTGTTAAGATGAACACTAAAGTACATTAAAAAAAAATCCTCTTTATTTTCCCCCTTCTGAAGGCAGTGCTTTTCATTTTTGCATGTTGTGATGTCAGGCTGAGCCCATGGCCAACATGGCTTTTCCTCTTCACGTTCTGTCAGAAATATTTTCTCCTGTTTCTGCAGAGACTTCATAGTGATTCCTTTAATGGCTGCAAAAATCCATGTGCTGCTTTACTGAACTGAACCTTTGCTCCTGCTCATTTGAGGGGGTTTCCAATCCTGGGCTCCTGCAATGAGCATCTTCACAAAGAAAACTTCTTGTTTTGATTTAATCCCTCCCTGAGCGCATAGTCCACGAGAAGAATTATTGGGCCAAAGGGCCGAGATGTTCCTCTGGCTTTTGATAAACATTTCTACACTGCTTTCCAGAAAGGTGAATCAGTGTTCTCTGCCATCCCTGAGAACAGCTCCTCACTCACTCAGCTTTCTCTTGCCTGTTAGAGCCACGTGTGCAGAAAACAGTCTCTAAAGACTCCTAGGATCCTCTAAGTATTCTCTCTTCTGTTCAGGGCCTCGAAACTCAGCCCCATCCTCCTGAGGAAGAGTGGGAAATGACATCTTCAACCAAAACAACAATAACAAAAAAGCCCCATACAAACAAAACAAAGATAAACAAAAGCCCTGAACACCTGCCTTACACGCTACCTAATTACCCCTGAAGTGCCCCCAAAGATGATGGCTATGCTCGCACTTGGATGCTAGGCAGTGGCTTGCTCTCTCATGTGCATTATTCTGCTTAGTTCTTCTAGCAACTCTCCAAGGTTGATATTTATGATCCCTGTTTAAAAATGAGCAAACTGAGGCTCCACAAGGGGAGGTCACTTGCTTCAGGTGATGGGACTAGTGTCAGAGCCAGGACTGAATTTTATTCTACTTTGTTTGAGAGAAACAAAAATTGTGATGCCAGGGAGCCTAAAAGTGTAGATGAAGGAAGCACAGTGAAGATCATTGTCAGCTTTAGTGCATCTTTGAGAACAAGGACTGTAGCTGTGGGGGTGAGAGAGTCTGAGGGTCAGCCTGACCTGATTCAGTCCAAACCTATAAGCCCAGGTAAAAAAGAGATTCACAGGCACGCTGTCACAGGGCATGGCTGACCAGGGAGGCCCAACCTCAGCTACTGATCTGCAAGTGCTATAGTCTAAGTGAGCCTCTAACTGGGGAAGTTGAAATTGTTTGGGGGAATCAGGGAAGGCTTCCTGGAGGAGGTGTTTTTTTGTGCCACAATTCAAAGGATAAAGTAACTACAAGAAAAGTGTGGTGGGAGAGGTATGGAGACCATTCTAGTGGGGAAATAGTGTGTGCAAAGGCCCTGTGGCTGAAGAGAACTAGGCACTTTTGAGAAACTGAGAGAAGGCTCATGTGGCTGCAGTGCAGAGCAGGCAGCCTTGTGTCCTCCTACCTCATTGTACCAGCTTCTGTGAGTAGGCAGAGCAGGGGCCACAGGCGTGCTCCCCCTTTGAGAGGGGCTCTGGATGGTGATGGAAACACAGGCTGAGGGTAGGTGGCTAGGGAGCATGGTAGACACGGCACATTGGCTTCCCAAACTTGTTAATGTCTCATTCCAGTTCAGGAGGTTGGAAAGCTGAACATAACATTCTCCAGACTCCTGGACAGCCGGCATCTGGATGTAAATCATGTCTTATCAATTAGACACAGGCATACAAGATTGGGACAGGGGGACTGTGGCAAAAACCCTCTTCCTGTTCCCTGAGGCTGTTTTCTGGTGATAAACAAGATCATGGAAGTGTCAGGATTTCTGCAGCCACGTTGCAAAGCCTATCCTATAGCCTCCCAGCTGTGGAGAGAGTTTTGGTGGCAACAGGAGTAGCAGTGGTGGCCTCAGAGGGCAAAGGTCCCCCGGTGGGTCAGTGCTGTTTGTCTGGGAGTCACTACTGGAAGCCAGCCTTGAAAGGCTCCTTTAGCCATTCCAGGAAATGTTGGTGTATTTAATTCCTGGTATTGATCCCTTCCTGTCAAAATGCTGCAGGGGGCGCTGTTGATGCCCACCCCCACCTCCCTACCGCAGACCACCTGGGTTCTCCTGCAGCTGTGGTAGCTGGTTCCCAGCTTCCCTCCTGAAGTGCTTGTGTCAAATTTGTTCTTTGATTGAGGGCTTTTTCCAGCACCTGGAATTCACTCTGCTAAAGGCAAGGACAATCCAGGGGGTCAGGGTGCGAGTGTCTGGGGCTACTTTCAGCCCCTGGGAGATGGGATTTGGTAAGTGTCCAACTATATGCCCTGGTGGGAAAATTCCAGGACACGGTCCACAGGATTTCTCAGAGGGTCTTCAGTGAGACTGAGCCCCAGTTGCCCAAGCAGTAACCCACATGTTATTGTCCCCATGATCGAGTTTCCTCCCTGTGCTGTCACACTTTCCTCACTTCCTTAGTTGCACCTCTCGGGATCACCTCCCCAATAAACCACCTGCACCTCAACCCTTGCCCCAGGGTCTGCTCTGGGGGAGCTCAAGTACAGACAATTAAACATCTATTGGAAGTTTCTATTTTTTGTGTATTCCGAATCTGACTGGCACAAAAGACTGATTTACAGACACAGATATGGATACTTTTTAACTAAGTCAAACATGCTCCAGGCAATCACATCACTGTGTTTTGAATTTATATCCGCAGGCGTTTAGCCTTTTAGTAACAAGGCTGGTTTCCCAACACATTAAAATAAACTGCTAAAGTTGCATCTTTGTCAGTCAGTCCATCATCCATCCATCCATCCATCCATCCATCCATCCATCCATCCATCTATCCATCTGCCTGTTTATCTGTCCAGCCAGCAGTCATTTATCAAACCTCTGCTTGCGCCCAGTGTTGTGCTAGAGGCTGAGGAGGGAAACTAATTGGCCTTCCTGTCTGCAAGGTACTCACTGTGATTAGATCCTTCGGCAAATGTGCTTCTGCCATCTTGAGCGCCACTCTGAATTCTGCACATAATACATTTAGCACGGCCATATAAACTCAACGCTAATGCTGACTAGTGGTCTTATCATATAAACTTGCTAATCATAACATTTCCATCTACCCTGAAAAGTGTCTCCAGCATTCAAACTGTGTCTCTATTTTATCAAAATGCCCTGTATTGACACTGCTTCTAAGGAACTAAATTTAGTTTGAGAAACTGCTCTGAATTTTAGAGTCATTAAATGTAGTCTTTCTGTGTGTATGCATATGACAGAGAAAAATTACAGCCAGTGGTGTCTCTATTGAAAATCCTGCATTAGATTGCCATCAGTTGCTAATAATACATCATAATTATTCTTCTAGGGTTAAGCTTTTCTCTTTCCTCTTCCACCTGCCTTGCTGAGATAACCTCCAAGGATGTCCTAGAAGATGGTGGGGCTAGAATTCAAAAGCTTTCATGACAGCTGAGCTCTCCACGCAATTCATTATGTTGAAAAGATGGGGAGGAGAGGGTTGTCTGCAAAGATAATGACTGTGCAGTTAACAGTCTATTCTCCTTGTAGCCAGATCTTGGAGGCAGCCCATGAACCAGTTTCATCAAGCAGACCCTGCTCATCTCTCATCCCTCTGTACTGGGAATGAGGTTGTGTGTGGTTCAAGCAGGAGCAGGCTGAAACCCTGGTAGGATGGGCCAGTGTAGGGGAATGGGGTAGGGAGGTGGCTGGAGAATTAGTGCAGGGTCCTAGGAATCTCAGGTGTGGTTCTGGATGACATCAGTGTCAAAGGGGCTCGCTCCAGAGGGTGGGCTGGCAACAGGAGATTGAATCCCAGCCTAGGCTACAGTTCTGTGCTTTCTGTGTATTCCCAGCTTTGAGCCTAGAGCCAGGCAAAGCAGGAGCGCAATGAATGTTTGTTGTCTAACCGAGAAAGCACTGGTATAGGATTCCTTCCATGTGGCAGGGAAATCAGCCAAGCGTGGTTCCCATGGGGAAGAAAGTCGTGTTCTTCTCCAGTTCCTGCCTATGGAATGAGATTCTCAGTAGGAACATCCTAGCCCATTAGCAGCGTCAATGTTGGACTATCCCTGGAGAGGAAGTTCTCCTGTGTTTGCGGCAGACCTCGCCAGTACTGCCCAGGAGGGACTGAAAACTTCCAGGGACCACGGATGCTGCTGTTGCTGCGTCTTTCATAATAGGCTAAAA
Organism: Camelus ferus; assembly: GCF_009834535.1. Lineage (NCBI taxonomy): Eukaryota > Metazoa > Chordata > Mammalia > Artiodactyla > Camelidae > Camelus > Camelus ferus. The sequence continues at coordinate 11,424,639 of NC_045706.1, forward strand.
CCAACAAAATCCTGTGTGGCCCCCAAAGGAAGCCAAGCCAAGCTTTAAACACAGAGGAGGTGGTTTCCTCTAACGGGGAGGCAGCAGGTGTCACACATCCCGTCTGCCGGGCAGGTTTTCATTCACACTTTCAAGGCTGTTTCATTTTCCTTCCCAGCCCTGCTACCCTCCTTCCTTTGTCCCCCTTTCATCTGTCACCAGTGTGCCCTTGGCAGGTTCTCAAGGTTATGATCACTGCAGAAAGAGTGGCCTTGCTTGATTACAGTAAGGAAAAAAAAACACTGAAAAAGCACAGAAAGTAGCATGATAGCAAAAATTAGTAGAATTATTTAATTATTGTAAGTATTTGAAACCTTCCTTGAGCCCCACCCCCCTGAAAAAATAATCATTTATTTGCTTTATTGGTCAATGGCAGAGACCATTCATTGTCCTTCTAAATCAAGTCTCTGCTCAGTAAAAGTACCCCCACCCCCCTCCCCCAATTTTAATTGAGCACAAAACTACTTGCAATAAAGATTGCACTTCCTGGTCTTCCTTATAGCTAAGTGTTGCCCTGTGACTAAATTCTGCTCATCAATGTCCAAGCAGAAGTGGTGTGTTTGACTTCCTTTTTTTCTTTTTCTTTCATTATTAAAAAAAGGAAGTATAATTTCCACACAGCTCTTAGTTGTACTGTTCAATGAAATTTGGCAAATGCAGACATGCACTTCAGTCAAGATAAAGAACATTTCCAATATCCATGAAAGTTCCTGACATCCAATTAATTCTTCCTCTCTCCATGCCTCAGTCTGGGCAACCCCCACCCTAGGCTAACATTGCTCTGATTTCTAGCACATAGATTAGTTTTATCTATGCTTGAACTTCACTTGTACTGTATGTACCCTTGTACCTGCTACTTTCATTCTGCACAATGTCTGGGAGATTCATCCATGTTGTTCATTGTATCAGTTGCCCATTTCTTTTTATTGCTGAGCAGTGTTCTCTTGTACGATGTGTCACAGTTTGCTTATCCATCCTCTTGTTGATGGACATTTGGGAGGTTTCTGGTTTTGGACTATAAGAATAAGGCTGCTGTGAACATGCTTGTAAAGTCTTTTTGTGGACACGTTTTCATTTGTTTTAAGGAATAGGATTGCTGGATCAGTGGGTAGGGGTATGCTTAACTTTATAAGAAATTGCTGAAGAGTTTTCCAAAGATGCTCTTCTTTATTTTTTTTTAATTTGCATTGTTTTATTGAAGAATAGTCTGTTTACAACATTGTGTCAATTTCTGGTATATAGCATGTCTCAGTCATACATATACATACATATATTTGTTATCATATTCTTTTTCATTGTAGTTACTGTAAGATACTGAATATAGTTCCCTGTGCTATACAGTAGAAACAAAGCTACTGTTCTATTTTACACTTTCACCAGCAATGTGTGAGAGTTCCAGTTCCTTCATATTCTCACCAACATTTGGTATTATCAGTCTTTGTCATTTTAGCCATTCTAATGCTGTAATTTGGGTATCTTACTATAGTTTTCATTTGCATTTCCCTGTTGACTAAAATGTGTTGAACACATTTTTACTTGCTTATTGTCTATTCACATGTATTTTGTGAGATGCCTGTTTAAGTTTTTTGCCCATTTAAAAATTGGGCTGCTTGGTTTTTTCTTAAACCAATTTATTGAGGCTTAATTTACATGCAATAAGATGCTTCCATTTCTGTGTAGAGTTCAAAGGGTTTTCACGAATGCTTATACCTGTATAACCACCATTTCAAGCAAGATATAGAATATTTCCATCATCGCATCAAGTTCCCTAAATGCCTCTTTGCAGTCAGTCTTCATTCCCTCTTCCCACTCCCAGCCCTGAGCAGCCACTGATGTGCTTTTGCTGTTATAGATTAGTTTTGCCTTTTGTAAAATTTCAGATTAATGGAATCATACAGTATGTAGTCTTTTCTGACCTTCTTGCTCAGCATTTTTTTTTTGAGTTTTATCCATTTAATTGCATGTATTAATGTATTTTTCTTTTTATAGCTGGGCGACATTTCATTGTATGGACACACCGCCATTTGTTTATACATTCACTAATTGATGAATAGTGCATCAGCTAGTGGGTTGGTTCCCAGTTTGGGGCTACTTTGGTAAAGGTTCTGTGAACATTTGTGTATAAGACTTTATGGGGATATGTATCTTCATTTCTCTTGTATAAAAACCTAGGACTTAAATTATTAGGTTGTATGCTTAACTTTGTAAGAACCTACCATACTGTTTTTCAAAGTGATTATACCATTTTACATTCCCACCGTCAATGTCTGAAAGTTCTGTTGCTCCATATTCTTGTCAACACTTGGTATTGTCAACCATTTTAATTTTAGGCATTTTAGTGGGTGTGTAGTGGAATCTAACTGAAGCTTTAATTTGCATTTTCCTTTGACTAATAATGTTGAACATATTTTCATGTGTTTGTCATCCATATATTTTATTTTGTGAATATTTGTTCAAATCTTTGCCCCTCTCCTTTTATTGGGTTTTCTTATTATTATTGAGTTGTAAGAGTTATTTATATATTCTGGATACAAGTCCTTTATCAGATGTATATTTTGCATGCATTTTCTTCAGTCAGTCACTTTCTTGACAGTGTTTTTCAAAAGAGCAGAAGTTTTTAATTTTGATGAAATGATTTATGCTTTTTGTGTACTCTTTAATAACTTTCTCTACATCAAATTTGTGGAGCTATTCTCAAATGATTTCTTTTGGAAGTTTTATAAAGTTAGTTTTTATGTTAGGATCTGTGACCCACCTCACATTGATTTTTGCATATGGGATGAGGTAGGGGTTGAGGTTCATTTTATTCCTCATGTGGGTGTCTAGTTGTACTAGCATAACTTGTTGAAAAGATCCTCCCACCCCGCCCCACCATGGAACTGCTTAGTGTCTTGTCAAAAATAAGTTGTCAGTATATATTTGGGTCTAGTTCTGGAATTTCTATTCTGTTCCATTTATATTTTTATCTTTATGCAAATCCCACACTAACTTGATTGTTATTACTTTATAGTAAGTTCTGGAACAAGTAGTGTGAGTTTTCCAAAATTTTTTTTTCCCAAAATGTCTTTGGTTAGTTTAGGTCCTTTGCATTTATTTCTATACAAATTTTATAGTCAGTCTTACAATTTCTACAAAAATGGGATTTTTATTGGGATTGGCTTGAATTTGGGAAGAATTGACATCCTAACAATATCAAGTTTTTATAATCCATGAACATAGTATATGATTGCATTTTGTAAATCTTCTTTAATTTCTCTCATCAGTGTTTGTAATTTTCAATGTAGAAGTTTTGCATGTCTTTTGTTAAATGTATCCTTATCATTTTTAAAAATGCTATTGTAGGTTTTAGTCTTTTAAAATTTTCCTTTAGAAATTATTTCTGCAAGTATATAGAAATTCAGTTGATTTTTATATATTGTCTTTGTGTCCTATGACATTGCTAAATCTACTTTTGTTCATATGTTTTCTAGTTTATTGATTTCTACTTTTTATTATTTTCTTTCTTCTACTAATTTTGTATTTTTTACTCTAATATGTAGCTTCTTATAGTGGAGGCATAGATTATTTATTTAAATCTTTCCTCTCTAATATAAGCATTTAAGGGTATAGATGTCCTTTTAAGCATTCCTTCAGCTGCATGCTATAAATTTTGATAAGTTGTATTTTCATTATCATTCAATTGTCAGGCAAGAATTCCACCACTGAACTACCCATGCCATTATCATTCCGCTGGAAATATTTTCTAGTTTCTCTTGTGATTTCTTCATAATCCATGGATTGCTTAGAAGAGTGTTGCTTAATTTCTAGATATTTAGGGATTTTCTAGAGTTTTACATTATTGACTTCTAATTTAACTACATTTGATCAGAGAACCATACTCTGAACTATTTTAATCATTAAAATTTTTTGAGACTTGTATCATGGTTTAATATATTTTATAAATGTCAATTAGGCCAAGTTGGTTGATAGTGTTATTCAGATTTTCTATATCCCTGCTGGTACTTTCGTCTATTTCTTCTATGAATTCCTGAGAAAGTAATGCTAAAATATACTTTTATGGTTATAGATTTGCTATTTCTCCCTTTTCTGCCAATTTTTGCCATATGCATTTTGAAATTATGTTATTAGGTATATATACACTGAAGATTGTTTTGTTCTTTAAATGAATTGACCCTTTCATTATTATGAATTCTTTATCACTGGTAATTTTTTTTAAATCACAGAATCTATTTCATCTAATTATATATAGCCACCCCAACTTCTTATGATTACTTTTTGCATGGTGTATTTTTCTCCATCCTTTTATATTTAATCTTCGTAGTTAAAAGTATGTCTCTTGTAGGCCCCATATAGTTTGATCTTGCTTTTGTATCTAGTCTGACAATCTACTTTTAAATAGGAACGTTTAATCCATTTACATGTGATGTAATTATTGATACGGTTTGTGCGTTAAGTTTATCTTCCCATTATTTGTTTTCTTTTTGTTTCATCTGTTTATAGTTTCTTTCCCCCCTGTTTTCTTTTGGATGAAGCAGGTGCTTACTTCATATTTTATCTTACATCTTCTATTGGATTTTCAGCTGTCTCTATACTTTTGCAATGGTTTCTCTAGGGATTAAATATATATTCTTAATTTGTCATAGACTACCTTGAATTCATGAATAAAAAAGAACCTTTACTCCTCTCCCTCATTATGTACGCTGCTTACCTGCTGTCATATTTTACTTTTACATACACTATAAATCCTACAATGTATTGTTATAATTTTTTTACAATGTACTGTAATTATTTTTCAGTTCTTGAGTTTCTATTTGGTTCTCTCTTCAATTTTAATTTTTTTTATTTTTATCTTGAAATAACCCATATATTCAGCCACTATATTAATCTCTTCCTTTAGCTTGTTTAACCTATCTGTAACAGTTGATTTACATTTCTTGTCTGTTAATCCAATAACTAGTGTTTGTCTGTGGATCTGTTTCTGTTGACTGGTTTTCCTGACTTTTGGTTACATGTTCCTGCTGCTTTGCATGTTTCATAATTTTTCTGTTTGGAGACTGAAGTGTAATATTTTTGCTTTGTTTTCCAGAGCACGCAAACCCACTGTCTCTCAGATAGGGTGAGAGGCTGATTCAGTCTGATTCTTCCTTGAGTCTGGTTGGGCTGCATCCTTGATTAGATCAAGAGTTTACTTGCTAAAAGTCCACCTGTCTTCTAACTTTTCCATCTGGTCAGTATTCAAATTGGGAGGTGGGTTTGCAATTTCAGGTATTTTTGGTTCGCTGTGCAGTCAGCTCCCCAGAGCCCCCAGATCCAATCATCATGATCATTACGACGCTGAGTGAGACTAAGTGATTAGTCGCTGCTTATCTGTAGCATTGTTGGGCTGAGTAATTTGTTTTTGCATTTGGGGTTCTTTCGAGTTCCACCTCACCTGCCGGCCCACGCTGTCTGTCGCAGCTCTGTACTTAGTTTGAACTAGAATTACTTTTCTAAGAATTTCCTTCTCTTATTTCTAGGTTAGTTTAGGCCACAAGAGACAGTTTGCACAAGACTTGGAAGATAGAAGTGAAGCTGCAGGTGTATTGTTGGACATTCTGCAGGTTTGTGGGAGCACCAGGAACGCTTGCCTAGATGGCTGGCTCTCTAGCTCCCATGGGATCCCCTCGTCTTCTCCGAGTTGTAGGTCAACTGCACCTCCCAGGCGAAGGCTATTAGCTTTTCCTATACATCACCCTGAGCATTCAGCTTGGAGTGTGAGAGACAGTTGTGGCTTCCAGTTTGTCCTCATATGTCCCAGTTCATCCTTGTGATTCCAATTTGTCCTTTCCTTCATTCACGTTCAGTTTTCCTGTCTGGCTGACCTTCAGTGATTTCAGGCTTCATACTAGTTACAGAGGCAACAGCCGGTGGGGACTGTTCCACTGGCTCCCCATACTGTGTAAGGTCAGACTCGTGAGACTATCCCTGCTTCTCTGACAGTAGTAGTTCTGTTTCTCTGATTGACCCTGACTGTGCACAGTCACCCAAGGCTAGGCGCGTTCCTCCTCATTCATGGAAAGTCTCTCCCCTCAGGGCATGCCGCACGTCCTGGACCAGTTCCCCATCCCTTTTTGGGTAGGGAAGCTGCGGAGGCCCTCTGTTCACCTGTGAAAGGCTCATTCCTTTTTGGAATTCAGTTCATCAAGGCTTCTTTCTACCCTTTGCTCTTTGCTAGACCCAGAGAGAAGGATGATTTTAATTTTTGTCCAGGTTTTTATTTGTTGTTGTTATTACCACAGTATCAAAAGACTTACATCCTTCTTCATCTGAAACAGCAGCAAAACTCTGAAAACGTCCTTAAAGGGGGAGTATGGGCCCTTCTCATCCCTTTTCTTCTTTCTGGGCTGGGAACACACGTGATGCCTGGTACTGCGGCAGCCGTCTTGGCCCTGGCAACAGAGAGCACTCCCAGCTGGGCACAGGGCAGAGTGGGAGGTTTAAAGGAATTGCTGTACAAACCTTGGACTGTTGACTTCCAGAATGCTGATACGGGGAAGGAAGAACTTACAGTGTTTCAGCCACAAGTACTTTTCCTTTTCTGATTCACGCAGCCAAACTTGTTTGCAGAGAATAGAACCAGCTTCTGGGATTTTGTGGGGCTACTCAGCATGGGTGGGGAAGAGGAGAATGATGGAAGTCGGGAGCAGGGTCGTTGGGGAGGGGACAGGAAGAAAAGGTAACAAGCACGAAGGCTGGGGCGGCTGTGGTGCGAGAGGGGCCAGGAGGCGGGCTGGGAAGGTTTGCGGGGAGAGAATGTATGTTATTTTGTGGGGAGAGAATGTATGTTATTTTTAGGTATGTGCTGTGTAGTGTGGCTTCCCTTTTGACATTTCCTGAGGAGTCCTTCTGTAGTGGACTTAGATTTCTTTCCAAAGCTGAAAGGAGTTTAGTCTGGGGTTCTTTGCATGCAGCCCTGTGCTGAGATGGGCCCGGAAGAGTCCCAGTGTTATTTAGGTTCCAGAAAAATAATTTGAAGGGAACCTTAGGGCTGGAGATAATTTGGTTACTGATTGTCCCCTGGGGAGGGGTGGTTCAACAGCCTCAGAGTCACAGAATGTCTAATCCGGAAGGATCTCAGGCAAGCATGCACCTACAACCCCTGTTTCGGATGGAGGCAGTATCTGCCTTGATTGAAACTTGCTCTCACTGCCCATTTTCTCCTCTGGACCAGCTTGTTTACCAGCAGGACTTCCCACCTAGGCTTCTACTAGGAACTTGACTCCTCTCAGTGTAGCTAGGAGTTGACAATCAACAAATGACTGTTTACTCTCTGCACGTGGCTTTCCTCGCTGTATCATTAACATGCTGGGAGCGGCATGTTTTGTCACTGGGAGACCCTGCAGAGGGGCTGCTGAGTTTAGGCTCAGCTGGACCCTCTGCTCCGCTGGCTGCCCTCCAACTTGGCTCACCTCCTCTCAAGGTTGTAAGAATGTAAACAAAAAACCCAGGAGATTTGATACAGTAATGCTGGCTGGTTCCTTGGAGTTATCTGTCAATTTCCCCAGCAGCCCCTCTGCATGGACTGACTTAACATATTTCATTTCCGCTAACGAAGCCTAATAGATTTTCCTCCTAAAATAAAACATTTTAATTTTGATGAATAGGACTCAACCCTGCCACCAAATATCAATATCATTAAAATTTCGTATACCTCTATAAAAAGAAGTCTACCACAGCCTACTTAGCTCATGATCAATATTCCCTCTGAACCAACATGAGCAAGTTACTCAGCCATCTGAGCTTCACTCTCCTCACAGGTCAAATGGAGCTAATACCCTCTAGGTGGCATGTAGTAGACATGACGTACAATCGTGCTGTTTTCCTCTTGCTATCAGATCTGTTTTAATCAGAAGTGGTAAGAGGACAGACAGGGAGACAATTGCCTTGAAAGAAGAGTTTGTTACTCACAGTTCCCATAGGAAGAGGGCACACCACACCCTGCAGGGCCACATGGGGAGGCACCTGGGTGGGTCAGGAGTGAAGGAGCAAGGGCAGAGCATGGCCAGAGCCTTTACTGTGGTTTCAGAGGGAAGGAACTGGTGGGCAGGTAGGCAAGTTTGACCAAGTTTAGGATTGGATAGTTTGTATAATGTCAGCAGGCTCTGGGCTATAAGGGTGATCTCTAGATGTCTGACACTTAGCCTGTGGGTGATTTAGGGCAAGGGGAATATTGGTGTGGTGTGCGAGAGTTAGATAAAGGAGGTGGTGGAGGTACAGGCTCTGGATTGGCTGGTTTGCGTAGGAATGGCGTATTGAAGGCAAGATCGCTGTCTTCAGGGATTAGCTGGCCCTGGGAGGGGCAGTCTGTCCAGGATCAGCAAGGCCCCAAAGATATCAAAGCATTATAAAATACAGAAAATAGAAAATGAAAAACATTTTTTTAAACTTTTTTTTATTGAGTTATAGTCATTTTACAATGTTGTGTCAAATGAAAAACATTATTAATACATGATGTCAAGCACAGCCATGGTCATTAACACCCCCTCCCTTGCAGACTGCTCCTCGCCACCTTAAGGGAAGAGACAACTTATGTAAATGCGATGACTTCCAACCAGATGGCTGCCCTATGTCCCTCCTCTGGAAGATTTCTCCTACTGCCTCTTCTTTGTAGGAAGTTGATGACAGGGCTGCTTCCAACTCACAAAATTTCCAAATGGCTGTGTAATCACAGACCCATGTAACCCTGAGGCCTGGTGTTCACAGGAAGAGAAGAAAAACCCCAGATCTTTGCCTCTTGTGAAGCCAAAGGACTTCTTCTGTATTTCTTTCTCATGCTGGTAGAATGAGGCTAATTTTGACTTTCCAGCAGCTCTGATTCCAAGCGAATAACTAGAAGCAGCAAGCAACAGGATTGGGACCTGCTGGTGCAGTTAGAAATAAATTGCATGTGCATGGATTCCAGAGGAAAGCTGCCCTTTGTGGGGGAGGCAAGAGGGGAGGTGGGAACTGGGAACAGACGAGTGTTCATCCTGCCTTAGCACTGGGGCTGCTTCTTGGAAGGATGACTCACAGCACTCTAGAACTGCCTTCCCTGGGAAGTTCAAAGAAGCTCGAGAGATGTAATGCAATATGGTCAATAAACAGCCATTTGAGGATGCGGGGGAGCGTGGGGGGCTGGTGAGGCAGGTGTCATTATTACCTCAGAGCGCAATGGGACACTTGGGCTGCTGGGCTCCCCGCTGTGGGGCTGCCTCAGGGGAGAGGACGGCTGCATCCAGTGGGGTGCTTTTGATTGCAATGAACAGATCAGCCAACTTCATGTGGCTTCAGGGTTATCTGACATTGTACTTTGTGGATTCGTCACCAGTTGTGGGTTCTGACCAGCAGAAGTCCCACCGAGATGGAATGAATTACTCAAGACTCTGGGGAAAAGTCAAGAGAGCGAGAGGGAGTCGGAAGCCAACTCCAAGAGCCTCTCAAATCTCCCATATTCATTGAGTACAATTGAAGCAGGAATTTAGGGAAGGACAGGGTGGGATCACAATGAGTGCAAAGGCTTTGTTTATTGTTGGTGTTTGGCTCAAGGTCAGAAGACCCTTTTTGGTGAATCATAATCGTGTTGAGCCTTTCAGCTTATCAGGGCGGAACGTATGAGAATCAGCTGCTTGACAAGATTTTCCTGGACTCAGGCGGCTGTGCCTGTCTTAGGTTGCCCCCTCAGGGGGTCTTACCCATCATTGGCTAACCAGCCTTCTCACCTCTGAGTCTGCAGCTTTTTACCATTCCAGCCCAAGGCTGTTTTGGGGATGGAAGACTGACAGCAGGCACGCCCAGCGTGTATAGCTGGGGGCCTGGGTCATTACTAAAACCTCAAAGCAGTTACTAAGCACATCTTCTTTAAGCAGATAAGTGGCTGGGATTGTTACAATTTGTTAACCCAATCATGGGCTCCCACAGTACTTCATAAGGTCATCATGGATGCTGCGTCCTTTCTACGGCTCTCTTCTGGCATCCACAGTGTCAGTTTCGTTCTAGGGCTGGTTCCCTTCTCGGTAGGTTGGCTGCCAGCAGCAAGCGGGGCTACTTTCTTCCTCATTTATTTTAGGAAGAGAGAGAAGCCTCCTAGTCTTGCTCTTAAAAGTAAGGAAGCAGAGGAAATGAAGCCCCCAGCAGACTTATCGAGTCTCTTTGGCTAGAACCTTCCCAGGCGCAGGGGAATGGCACATACTGATCACTTAGGCCTGGGCTCTTGCTCCAACTGCTGAAGAAGGGAGATGGGATGTCATGATTCCCATTGACTAAGCAGGGCCCACTGGGAGGCAGGGTCAGTCCCTGAAACTGAACCATAGTCACACAGCGGGAGCGGGGATGCATGTCGGGGAGTCAGCACCATGTCTTCTGCAGCATCTTATTTCTGGAACTAGGAGACGTGGGCTCACTTGCTGTGTGACTTTGGGTAAATGTCTTAACCCCTCTGAGCCTGTTTTTGCATTTACTTTTAAATGGGAGAAAAATATGTTTTACTTAATTTTTAGACTGAGTGTCAATGAGGAATTGGGCATAAAAGCCGTTTTAAAGTGCACATGTGAGGGATCAGGAATATGTTTCTTGACCAGCTCCTTACAAACAAATTAAGCAGACCAGTCCCTGCCTCCTAAGAGATGACGGTTCAAGACAGCATAGAAGCAGAGAGCAATGGGTTTACAGATGAGAATGAGTTAAGAACAAAATAAGAAACCCAGAGAAGTGGAAAGAGGCCAGGAAGTGATGCTGAGTTCTTCTTTGTGCCTCTGCTACTGATGTGAACTTTGATCTCTTGATTTGGGTGGTGTCCGCTAGCTCCTCCCACTTTCACAGTTAGTATTTCCCCCTGGGTAAGTAATTAACATTTTGTGGGGAAGTCTTTGAGACTATGTAAATATCTTGCTTATCCTCAAATTTTTACCCACAAGTTTTAGCATCTGTTTATGATTCTTGCCTGAATTATTATTATTAATTATTACTATGATGCTTGCCAAATTGTGATTGTCTAACTCCATTATTCCCTAATTTTTCAGCCTCTGTCCCAGCTTAAATCAAAGAGCCTGGGTCTCATCCTTGACTTAAGTGAGGCATCTTTGTTTTTCAGCATCCTAAGGAACTAAACTCCTGACCACCTCTGCTTCCTCCCAGACCTGTAGCCAAATAGCTCCAAACTTCTGTTCATTTGATGTTTTATTTTCTTGAGATTTGGTCTTTGGAGATACTCATTTTTTGTAAGAGTGTGTCTTTTTAATTTTCTCTTTTTATATTTTATTTGTTATTGCTTTGAGTTTGGGATTGGGGCATGATGCTCAATATAGGTACTTGAATGACATCTTATCTGGATTCCATAATAAATAAGGAGGTGGTGGTTGCCCAGAGGGATGCTTGGCCAACAAAAAATGATCTCCTACTTTAGCTAGATATGCCAGGGTTCCAATAGAGGAATACCAAATAGACCACTGGACAGGCAGGGATTCAAGAATCCTGGGTCTTGTTTCCTGCAATACACTCTATCTGCTAACTTGCTGTGTGACATTGGATAAATGACTTAATCTCTCTGGGCCTCAGTGCCCTCCCTTGAAAACTAGTGCTGTTAGACTACTTAACCTCCAAGGTCCTTGTCAGCTCTAAAGTTCCAGGAGTCTACAGGGGATAATTTAAAACAATGTTCTCTGTTACAGTTGGAAGGACTGTTGAGAGTATTTGTTCAGTTCAGGCAAATGGTAAATGTGTCGGCCACTCTAATGAAATGAGTACATTTTTGCTCTAAATGTCATGGATGTTTATTGTCAGATTAAACTACAGCAGACCTAATTTTAGCTCTTCCAATTCAAGTGGAGCAATGAAGATTAAATGTTAGGCATAATTAAAGATGCAGATGTAGTTACATTGAATTATAAACCTCATTAAGTGCAGCGTCCCAGGAAGGCCCCTGAGACCAGCTACAAAGGACTTCTAGCCGCAACACTGCAGTTATTAAAATATTGTAAAGTAAATCTCACTCCAAAAATATTATGACTTGGATGGAAGGATTTTTTTAAAAAGTGTGGTTGGAGTTGGTTTCTCGGGTAATTTCCTTGCTCCGTTTGCAGACGGCCGGGAAGGGAAAACTTTTCCCCGGCATCTCCACAGAAGGCCTTCCTGGGGCTTGGTGTTCTCCCCTCAATCCCCCAACTTGGGTTCTAGTCTCCTGGGCCAGCAAGAAGGGCAACTTCAAGGGCAGTCATTTTATTCCAGAGTTGGTAGCAAGGGGAGCTGGGGGAGAGGGCAGGGGTTTTCTACGGACTGAAAGGCCATGCTTTTATATGTATAGAGAGAAGGGTTTTCTTTGAGACATTTTTATTTTTTTTTTCTGTCTGTAAAGATAATACATTATCGTTTTACAAATTCATACAATACAGAGTAGGATAAAGAAGTAAAAAATCTAACTAGGTCAAGATAATCACTTAATATTTTAGTGCATGTATCTCTCTGTCCCTCCCTTCCTCTCTCTCAAATTCAACAAAAATAATAGATTGTACCTTAAGTTCTGTTTTTCCGTCTATTTTTTAATTTAACATGAAGTAGACATTTTTCCATGTCAGTAAATATTGACAAACATTCATACATTACCTTTTCTAATGGCTAATGACATTCCATTGTATGGATTTAATTTTTAAAAACTAATCCACCATTATTGAGCATTTAGATCATTTCCCAAAAAAGTTTTTTTTTTCCCTAAATGATTGTAAATAACGCTGTAAGGGACATCCTTATTTATATATCTTTCAATCTTTGTTGTATTAGCTCCTTAGGATAAGTTCCTAGAAATGGATTAGGTGGTGTCAGTTATGTATTTGCACAATAATGCTGTGTGATGAATAACCTCAAACTTAGTAGCTTAAAACAATAAGCATTTATTTGGCTGAAAAGCTCTGTGGGTTGGCAATTTAGGTGGCACGCCACTGGGCTGTCTTGGGCTGTCCTGGGCTCACTCACATGTCTGTGGGCAGCTGCAGGTTGGATGACCTTAGCTGGCCTCAGCTGAGACAGCTGGGGTGGCTCGGCATTGCTCCATGGCCCAGACATGTTCTCAGGGCAAAAGCAGAAGAACAAGAGGAAACGCAGAAACAAGCAAGGGCTTTTTTGCTGTCCCTTGCATCAAGTTTACTACTATCCCATTGGTCTAAGCAAGTCACCTGGGTGAACTCAACCTAGGGGGTAAAGATGGGAAGAGCCACAAAATCGTGTTTCAAAAGGCTTGGATACAGGGTGGGGTGTAGATTTGGGGTGGTTGATTTAACCTCTCCCCCACAGGCGGTCCAAGCACTTGCGCATTTGATACAATATTTACAAACTGTCCAGCAGACAGGACCAGTTTACACCACCACCAGCCATGCATGTGTCATACTCTGTGGAGTTTTCTGTTAATGGACCCTACTTCTGCTTCCCAACAGGCACTGTCTGCTCAAGGGACCCAGCTCTCTCCTCACTGTCCCGTGAACATCTCGTGCTGGTCTTCCAGGCTTCTGCTGGTCTTTCCTACCTCAAATGTTCTTCCTCTTTCTGCCCTATGCATGTTCCACCCACCATATATCCAAATCCTGCACATTTTTCAGTCACCCACTTCTGTCACCTCTGTGACTCCCAGGGGCCTCGCCTTCCTCCGAGCTGCTCTAGGGCAGGTAGAGTGACCAACTTGTTCCAGTTTGCCCAAGATTTTACTGGTTTTAAAACATGACGTGCTGCATCTTAGGAACTCCCTCAATGCTAGGCAAACCCAGCTGGTTGGTCATCATAAAAGAGGGGGTTGGCAAACTTTCAAGTGTCAGATGGTGAATACTTTAGGCTTGTGGACCACACAGTCTCTGTTGCAGCTACTGGGCTCTGCCACCGTGGCATGATAGCCGCTGTAGACCATAGGTACCAAATGGGTGTGGTTGTGTTTCAATAAAACTTTATTTACAAAAACAGGCAGTGGGCCGTTTGCTCCACATCCCAGAGTTTTCTCACTCCTGCTTTAGGGCTTAACATTTGCTCTGCACAATTTAACCCTACATCATATTTTCTCTTATGTTGTTTCATGTGGATTTGTTTTGTTTTTCTTGTTCGGAATGTAATGGAAATTTAATTTCTTGACATCATGCTCTGTTACTCAACAGCTGTGTGAACTTGGGTAAGTTACTTAACCTCTCTGGCCTCAGTTTCCTCATCTGTCAAATGGGATAATAATGCTAACTGACCCCCATAGTGTATTTGTAAAGATTAAATAACTTAATCTTTGTACAGCACCTGCCTGTAGTGAGTGCTCAACATATATTAGCAGCTACCATCATCACCACCACCATCATCACTATCCCATCTGCCTTTTTCAGTAGCTAGAACAGTCCTGATTACACAAGAGGCTCAATAAGTGAAATAATAAAGATAATGATGTTAAAGAGGGAAGGCTCTTTAAAAAGATTTAACTCAACACCCTCATTTTAGAGATGAGCAGCATGGAGCTCCCCTGTGATAAGGACGGTTGAATGCCAGCAATCACAACAGACAGTGCCTTCCCTCAGGTGTTACCCACCTCCATTCCCACGGTTACCCACAGCCCCTGCATTCCCAGAGGCCAAACCCAGCTTCCATGTCAGGGGCAGTCTGTCCTTGGAGAAGGCCAGCTTTTGTCTTGTTTTCGGTCTCCTGCTCTTATCCTTGGGATGGTGTTCTGTCAGCTGGGTTGTGCAGGTGAGGCTGCACAGAAGAGGACCAACCTGAAGTTGTAGCACAGGTGGAATCAGTTGTAGCACAGGTTGATAGTGGTCAGAACTAAGGCTGTGGGTGCACAGGGATGCTGGGCTTGCCTCAAGTTGGGGCTTGGCATGTAGTGTGTGGGCAGACACTTGGCTCAGGCCAGTTAGGCAGGGCCCTGGATTACACTCTGCCTTCCCCTTAGGGTGGGAGGCAAGAAGGGCAGACCCTATGGGAGACACTGGTCCAGTGACCCCTTTGGTCAAGTCCCTGCCACCTGGTTCTTCTTCAGACACGTCTCATGGGGTTGCTTCTTCTATCCTGGTGCTGGCTCAGCTTTGATCTGGGAAAATGAAAGGCCAGGCTGCTGGGTCCCCTGCTGCCATCTTTTGCAGCAAGAGAGACTTCATGATCCCGCTGGCTCACACGCACTTCATTTCCCGGTAATTAAACAAGTGGAGATCAAAGCCGACAAATCTCCCCCATCTCTCAGCACAGTAGATGAAAGGTAAATACTTCCAGCAACAGTTTTTTTTTTTCCTCATTAAAAGTGAGATGTGAAAAGTCTTCTCCTTACTTTGAAGAATACTGATAAATTCAAGGTCATTACAGATAAGATATCTGGTCTACCTTTATTATTCCACACCAATTGTTATTCTGTGTAAACTGGGCTAACTTGGGGGGATTTCAGAGGCTAAATCATATCAAATAAGTCAGAAGACAAAGGAAAGTAAAGAAAGACACCGAGATGGTCACTGGTCAGTGCTGTGGAAACCTACACTGAACGGGAACTTCTCATTGCCAGGCAGGTGGAAGGGCTTCTGAGGCCACTGTCTAAAATGGGCCTGGAGTCTTACATACAGAACCTCAGGTGCTCAGCCAGGTGCTCAGCCTGGTGCTCTCTCAGCTGGGCTCCAGAAAAGGCCATTTGAGAGCTGCTGTTTTCTTTGTAGATCAAGGAACCCATCCTTAAAGCCGTGAGTCCGGGGGAGCTGGTCTACCCAACTTGGGTCTACAGATGCCTGTTGGGTGTTGTCAGGTTCTTCTCATTGCGAAGAACAGACCTTATCAGATGAGCTCAGGTGAAGGGCCAGTGGCTGCTGTAGAGATACCACCAGGACTTGGATTCAGAACAGGAATTCAAGTACAGCTCAAGGAGCCACTGGGAAGGAAGGAAGGACGGACGGACGGATGGAAGACAGCTTGTCTACCACCCACTCTTTCTACTCTTTGACTGCCCTCCTCGGCTTTTACATCCTTGCTGCTCCCCCCGCCCCACTTCTGTCTGCTCACCACTCCAAGGGCTGGTTTGAATGCAGGTATCCCCCATGTCCTCTCTGCTCATCTCTCACAGCTTCACACTTCAGTCCCTCATGCTCCAGTTCCAGAATCCAGATAGAGAGCTCTGACTGACCTAGGCTGTCATCTCCAGCCAGGTTGCCAAAGTCACAGGTTTCTGGCCAGCCTGGGGATGCTCTAGGCTACACACCCACCTAGTTCTGTAAGGTGGTGCCTTCTCCCCAAGTCACTTGGTAAAGAGATGCCAGCTGCCCCCTCAGTGCAAAATTCCCCTCCTGCTCCATCCTCAAAGATCAGGCATCTCCATCCCCAAGTCATCTTTCTGCCAGGTGGTCCCTCCCTCCTCTTGGATCCACAGGAAGATAGAGCAGCTGGATAGTTTGGAAATCCTATAATCAGCTGGTCAGGACAGTGGGGAAGGGTCATGACCATCAGCTGACCTTGGCCATGGGCCTGTCTTCTGGGCCCACTCTGTGAGGCTCCAGCACCATCAAGACACAGAGCGAGCACCTGCCTTACAGGACAGAGGCACAGTGGCCTTGAATGTCCTTAGTTGGAACCAATGGGAAGAGGAGAGAGAGGTCTCCTCCTCCTCCTCCTTCTCTTCCTTTCTCCTCCTTTCCTTTCTCCTTCTCCTTCTTCACCTTTCCCAGAGGTCTAAGAGTTTTTTTTTTAAGGGCTCTGGTTCTCTTAGACCCACCTATAAATGTCTAGGGTGGTGGATGACCCCAAACCTGTATTTTTAACACATGAGTCTGATGCCTTCAAGAGTCTGAGCACTACTGATTTAGAAACATTTTCCTAAGGAAAAAGAAAGGTCTGTGCATTTAAACCCAAATACACTAGGGTTTTAATGCCCTTGTGTACAAGAAACCACTGGGGTCTCTCTTCTTGTGGGAAACTGTCAAGAAATTTGAGTGTCTAGAATAAGTCCTTCCAGGTTTGTGTAAGAAATTGTTACCTTTTTGTAAATAATCTGCCACCTGAATTTCTGCAGACTTTACCAGCCTGTGCATATGGAAGAGTCATGTTACAAGTAATAATCCCAATTAAGCTGATTCTACCCCAGCTGTACACACAGGATTTCTAGCTCCCTTATTGTAACACCACCCAAGCAATTTAGGCAGTTTCCGTTGAAGTAACTGAAACATGTTAAGGATCAAGCGCTCTCCCACCAGGTGGCGCCGTGGGCTACCCAAGGTTCTGCTCGGCATCCACCCACCATCTTCCACCCGGCCTCTCCTGGGTGCCTCAGGATCAACTTCATCATCGCCACCGGATCCCAGCCCCTGAGGTCTTCCAGTGCCCAACACTATTCAGAGTTCAACTGCAGAGTCACTGTAAATATTACAGGATGAGTCCGAGATAAGGACTCTATTTGAAAAAAAAAAATCCAATTATCACCCCTAAAAGAAATGAGTAATGGTTTCTTAACATCATCAAATATCACGTCAGCATTCAAATTTCTAGTTGTCTCATAGACGTCCAACTTTCAAAACAGTTTGTTACTTTGAATCAGGATCCACAGAAAGTTCACACATTATGATCGGCTCATTTGTCTCTAAAAATTTTCATTCTTTTATTCTACAGTTTGCCCCTCCATCTCTTTTTTCCCTCTTGTAAATTAGTCAGACAAACAACCAAGCTGTTTGAGCTACGGGGCTTCCCTAGTCTGGGCTTTGCTGATTGCAGCCCCTTGGTGTCCTTTAACTTGCTCCTCTGCTGTATTTCCTATAAATTGGTCATTGACTCTAGAAGCTTGATCAGATTCAAGCTCATTTTATTGGGTCAGCACTACTTCACAGGTGATGTTGTGTTCTTCTACCAGAAGGTGATGTTAAAGTCTGGTTCTCTCTGTATCTCTGTCTCTGTATCCATCTCTGTCTCTATCTCTCTGTAATATTAGCAGCCATCGAGGAGCAATGCTTAGGTCCATCAGTTTATTAGGGATTGCAAAATGGTGACATTCTAACTCTATCATTGTTCTTTATTTATTAGCTTGGCTGCTACTTCTATTATGAGAAACACCCCTCTGTCAACTCTGGTTCCTCAGTGACTCAGTCCTTTTTGGAAAGATAGGTTAAATTCTTGACTCCTTTGCTTTAATTTTATCAGTGTTTAATAATGAATGGGTTCTTTAGCATCCTCCAATGGTAGCCAGTTAGTCTGTTTTAGCACCATTAATCACCTCATGGATTTAAGTATATTTGGTGTGTTTTGATCCATGGCCATTATTACCCTTAAGGATGCTCAGATTTCCTCAACTTGGGCCAGGGGGAGCACCTTCCCCATTGGCCCTTGAGTCCTCTGTCATGACCCTAAGAGTCTTTGATAGTGTCCTGCGTAGTCTCATCTTGTACATTTCCTGTGCCAGTCCTGGAACCAATCATTTGTTCTTTCAGTATGTTCTTTCATAGGAAATGGTGTTTCAAGAGAAATGCTTATTTCTCTTGGATTGGTGGTGGTTTCTAGGATTTTTCAGTGAATAAATCTCTGAACTAGTTCTTTTGTTAAAGACAAAATACGTTATGAATATTTACTAATATTTCCTATTCAAATTCAACTTCAGGATTTTTACCAGATTTTTTCTGTCTCACACACGTGTCTCCTTTCTCCCATGCCAAGGATACAAGAATGATAGAATTAGAATGTCACAAAATCATTTATATTCTTTACGCCACGTACACACAGGGGAGTCATGTAATCTACACAGGTCACTCGGGTATTAAGAGGGGGCAGCAGGTCCAGGTGTATGCTGCATGGCCTGAGAACCTCAGTCTTCCTGAGCACACACCAAACTGCCTTTCTCTTATCAGCTTTGTTCTCTTTAAAGTTCCATCATGAATCCATGGGGCCAGCTGAGGGATCAACCAGTGCAAACAACAAATCCCACACTGAAATCAGTCTCTCTCCTCGCCCAGCAAACCTGTTGACTGGGCAAGTGGCTTCCCCCAGGCTCCCTTTCCAATGGAATGGGTTTTCTCAAGGTGCAACCTGACCATCATGCAAAAGTAGGTCTAGCAGAACCCCATATGGGTTTCCCCCATCTATTCGCACTCAGATCTGAGTGGGACTCCACTTACTTTTATATGTCCACCCCCCAACACGGCCCCATTTCTTTTTTTTTTCTTGTTCAGGGCCAGGGCCAGCCACTTTCCCATCCTCAATGAGTCTTACTTATGTTTTTTTTTTTTAATTGAAGTATAGTTGACTTACAATGTTGTATTAATTTCTGGTGTACAGCAGTGATTCATTTACACATGTATATATTCCTTTTTGTATTCTTTTTCATTATAGGCCATTACAAGGTATTGAATATAGTTCCCTGTGCTGTACAGTAGGACCTTGTTGTTTAGCTATTTTGTATATAGTAGTTAGTATCTGCAAATCCTGATCTCCCAATTTATCCCTCCCTACTCCCTTTCCCTCCAGTAACCGTAAGTTTGTTTTCTATGTCTGTGAGTCTGATCCTGTTTTGTAAATAAGTTCATTTGTGGCATTTTTTTTCTTTTTAGATTCCACGTGTTAGTGATACTACACGGCATATTTCTTTCTGTTTCTGACTTACTTCACTTAGTATGACGATCTCTAGGTTCATCCATGTTGCTGCAAATGACATTATTTTACTCTTTTTTATGGCTGAGTAGTATGCCTTTGTATATGTATACATACCACATTTTCTTTATCCAGTCATCTGTTGATGTACATTTAGGTTGCTTCCATATCTTGGCTATTGTAAATAGTGCTGCTATGAATACTGGGGTGCATGTCTCTTTCTGAATTAGAATGTCCTCTGGCTATGTGCCCAGGAGTGGGATTGCTGGATCACAGGGTAAGTTTATTTTCATTTTTTAAAGGAATCTCCATATTGTTTTCTATAGTGGCTGCACCAAACTACATTCCTATCAAGAGTGTAGTGGGGGGTTCCCTGTTCTCTGCACCCTCTCCAGCATTTATTGTTTGTGGACTTTTTAATAATGGCCATTCTGACTGGTGTGAGGTGATACCTCACTGAAGTTTTGATTTGCATTTCTCTGGTAATTAGCAATACTGAGAATTTTTTCATGTGCCTGTTGGCCATTTATGTGTCTTCACTGGAGAAATTTTTGTTTAGGTCTTCTGCCCATTTTTAGATTGGGTTATTTGTTTTGTTATTATTGAGTGGTATGAGCTGTTCTCAGTGAGTCTTGACCCAAGAGGTTGTTGGGTTTGATGTGAGGGATGAGGCATAGAGTATTTCAGGATACCGAGGGTCCTATCGCTGTGACATAGTGAACTCAGGATTCAGTGAGCTGACTTGATTTCCAGTCCTTGCTCTGCTTTGATAACCTCTCTGAGCCCCAATTTTCTCTCCTGTAAAATGGGATTGTCACATGTACCAGGTGGGGTGATGGTAGAGCCTCCTTGCCTCCTTGCAGGGTGATTGTGAGGATTAACAGGGGCACATATAGGGGTAGGGCTGTGATATGAATCCACTGACTAATTGTTTTCCTAAAAGGCCTCTGTACCCTGGGGTGCAGAAGGGGGTGGCTGGGGAGGGGTTTGGGTCTCAAACATCATTTGTTGCTGGTGGCACATTAAGGCCAGAGCATCTGGTGGCTGAGGCTGAGAGGGAATTTATTTTGGCTCTAACTGCCTGGGTAACCCAGCAGCCTGCGTGGTCCCCGTGCGCAGTGGGTGTGCTGAGATAATTGCTCGAGTAGTTTGTTAAAAGACAAAAGATCTCCACGTTTCCATTAACTTCCTGCGTGGGGCAGTTGCAGCCCACTGCTCCAGGTACCATTTACAGTTCAATCTCTCAGCTGTGATGGGCAGAAATACCCGACTCACTTCTACTCCTCTCCATGAACCACTCACTTCCACAAGCAGCAGAGATTCATCAGCTCACTCCTCACCGGTCCTTTCTTGTTAATCATCACCTCCTCCTGATCCTCCCCCCCACCCCACCCCACCCCCCTGCCTCCTCTTCGAATGATAGAGCCTTGAATGCATTTCACTTTGAATTTCAGATGTCCCAAGAAGTGCTTTCATCCACAGTGGGGACTGATGAGTTAATTTCTTAGGAAATAGGCTGAGCACCCAGGAGCTGTTATAATTCCCTGCCCCCAACGCCAACATCACAAAGAATAGCACAGTAGCACATAAATCCACTGCTTGCATATGTTTACTTAATCACTTTGGAATTCTCTTTGAACTTGACCCCAGGGGATAGAGATCATAGAACTGGCTGGTAGCTAAAATAATCCACCGAAAAAGAGTTTAGGGTCACAAGAGAACTTCAGGGGCTGTTTGTGAAAAGTACGGAACAATGTGACTTCTACACTGTTTGATTCTGACAACAGGCTTACCCAGGGCTGGGGATGCTGCCCCCTCTTGGGCTGTGGGTTGCAAACCAGCTGGGAGGATATAATTTTCCCTTAAAATGAATGTGCACTCCTACCTTGAATTTACAAATGATATGCAATTAATGTGCCTGATCTCTGGGAAGTGCAATGGGCATTGGGGCCCTCAGCGAGACATGTTAAGGCAAGGTGGCAGAGTGGATGGTGCTGACTCTGCTCTGGATCCAAGGGATGAGTGCAAATCTGAGAATCAGAGGTCAGGCTGGGCAAGCCCAGGGACAGAGGAAGCGGAGCCTGGGGAGCGAAGTGATGGGTCCAAATGAGAACTGCCCACAGGACCCACACACCTCAGCTCATTGCTCCAGAGGGTTGCTTGCCTGATATGTGGATGGATTAGTGCGGGGGCTGGCAAACTATGGCCAGTGGGCCAAATCTGATCTTACGGCTGTTTTTGTATGGCTTGTGAGCTAAGAGTTGTTTTTATGTTTTTAAACGGTTGGTGTCGATGAAAAATTAATCAGTGACTAAGTAAGAAAGAAATGGAAATTTTATTCAAGCCAAGCTGAGGATTATAACCTGGGAAATAGTCTTTCAGAAAGCCCAGAGGACTATTCTGCCCATGAGAGGTCAAAGCACGGTTGTATAGTTTTTGAGACAAAGGGTTATACATCATATGACGAATTGATAGTTTACACAGATCTGTGTGTACAAAGCAGTAGTGGGTCATCATGACCCCTTACAAAATTAAGAAGGAAGGTTATCTTCTGGGGAGTAAAGGGTCATCGTGACCCTCACAAGACTAAGAAAGAATGTTACCTCCTAAGGCAGTCTGCTTAATACAGATGCACCATATCCACTAAAGGGGAGGGAGGAGGCCTTAATAGGTGGAGAAAAACTTAGTTTATATTTTTTCTTGTCTTTCCATAAAATATGAATTTTATTTCATCGTTGGAAAAAAAAACAAAGAAGGAAAATATTTTATGATGTAAAACATATTTAAATTCTAATTCCAGTGTCTGTCAATAAAGTTTTATCAGAACACAGCCATGCTTTCTCATTTACATCATATCTAAGGCTGCTTTTGTGCTGTTGTGGTGGAGTTAAGCTGCTGCAACAGAGGCTGTGGATCACAGTGCCTAAGATACTATCTGGCCCTTTACAGGAAAAGCTGGCCAGTCTGTGGGGTAGTTTGAGATGCACAGGTGTGAAGCACAAGCTTGAGACAGTTTGGGTTCTGGGTGGAATTAAGGCCAAGTGAAATGAGCCATGAACTAGCTGGTCTCTGTGTGGGCCAGTTTCCTAATCTGTGAAACTGGTGTTTAAATGTTATGGTCTCATAAGGTGGCTGCCTGCTAAGAATCTGCTGATGGAATCCTCATGTGTGTTTCAGGATATTCACATGGCTGGGAAGAGTCACAGAAATTGACTGGAGAATGTTTGCGTACATGGGTCATCATCTGAACCACTGGCTGAACTTTAAAAACAGGGGTCCCTGGGCCACCATTCCTCGGAAACACTGATGCGGTAGCTCTGGGGTGGGATTGAGAGTCTGTATTGTCACACAGCTGCCATGGGATGGGGAAGCTGTGATCCAGCCCATGCACCCTGAGACACAGGTGAAGAGACAGGGGTTGGATCATTCCTTCTGGGTCCATCTTCAGTGAATCCTCTGCCTGCACCCTTTCTTCCTGAGCTGTCATGGCCCCACCATGAGTTTCTTCTTTTGTCTGCACACTGAGCTCAGGCTGTCCCGTGGCATCGTGGCTTGTGGGTACCATTTTTATAAGCAGATAAAGTGGGGGGGGGGTCCCTGAGAAAGAGAACCAGGCTTGGCTTGACATAAGAGAAGCCATTTTTAGCCTAAGCCATTTTGTGATCTAAGCCTGGCCACAATGCTTGCCCTTGAAGAGATCTCAGTAATTAATGATCTCAAGGGAACAAAATAATGCAGGAACAAATGACTGCTATCAGGCAAGAGAAGTAACTGTATAAAGATAATGTATCAGTTGTAAAGACTCCCAGTTCTGTTTCAGTGGTAAAGATTGGCTGGAAGTGCTCAACCACCAGATCAACTGGAACCTTTTCAGACCATCATGACTTCAGTCAACTGAAGCGCCCAAGTCCCTTTATGAATACGCCTGTACCCTTAGCTTAAAACGTCCCTGATTTTGCTGCTGGGGGAGATACTGCTTTGGGAAAGATCCCTGGGGTTCTCCTTACTTGCAGCAAGTAATAAATCCTTCCTTCTCCCATTCAACACTTGGTTATGACTTTTGGCTGGACACTCACCAAGAGGTAAGCCCAGTTTTTGAGTAACATTCTCTGCCCCTTTAGCTGGGAGCTTTCTAAGGCCAGGCTCGGGGGGCACACTTTTGTCCCCCCACCAAAGCCCTAGGCTAAGGCCACTCCTGGCTCCTCCCTAGCTGGGGACACTTAGGTAAACGATTTAACAGTGCCTCGCCTCCCCTGACCCAAGGCCTCAATTTCTTCATCTATAATATAAGGCTGATCCTTCTCATCCCATGAGACTCTCATGGGGCCCAGAGAAGCAATTGTCATAAAAGCACTCTGCAAATGGAGAACACTGTACCGGTGGAGATGGGGCTCTTGGATGCTCAATAATTGTGTTCCAGTTGGGCCAGAACCAGGGGCCTATGCATTCAGCCATACTCTGGACATTGTGTCTGATGCTTTCCACACTACCTCCCAAGGCTGTTGACTTCTCCCATAGATCTCCTGCCATGGATATTGGGTATAGAGTGACCAACACTGAAAGTCCTGTGTCCTGGGAAACCCCTAAGTCCTAGGCAAACTGGATGTCTGGTCACCCAGTTGGCCTGACCCAGGAACTGAGCTTTTGATACCTGGCACAAGGCAATTGGCTAAGTGTGAGGGAAGGTCCTGGAATGGTGATAAATTAGGGGAGTGGGCTTTTGGCATCCTGTCAAGGCTCCTTTCCTCCTAGCCAGGACCCCCAACCCCACTCCCAGTGCTACGAGACAGTGAGGCTAAAGTGTGGGTCCTCGCTGTGGTTGTGAAAGAATTTGCAGCAGAGGCAGAAGGACAAAGTGAAAAACTGCTTTATTGCTCAAGGGGAGGGAAAAGGCAGGAAAGTGCTCAAGCTGGGAAAAGGGAAGTGAAACACTTAAGCTGGGAGCCATCGGCAAAGATGGCACTCAGGACAGCTCCAGCTCTGGGTCGGGCCATGTGGACTTTTATTAGAAGCTTCTGCCATCATGTCTTCCTTCTGGGTGTGCTGGATCCAACTGCCTTTTTTCCTGTCCTTATATGGGCTTTTCCAGGTGTTGTCATGGTGATTGGCAACTGTCATGGCGCTGGTGAGTGTCATTTGGCATGCTAATGTATTACAATGAGCATGTAATAAGGCTCAAGGTCCACTTGAAGTCAAATCCTCCACCATCTTGGGCCTAGTTGGTTCTAACCTGTTCTTGTTTCTTCTCTTTGTGGCTGCCTCCTGACACTTAGATAAGAGTAACTGGTTTCTATTTGGGGGTTGGGGGGCAGGGGTATAATCCTGGGGGCAAGAGCCTTGGTAACATGGGGCTATAAACAAGAGGCAGGGGTGGAGGGAGCCTGCAGGGTCCTACTCGATATCACCAGGACCCCTCTTCTTCCGGGCCCTCTCTGAGTTGACATGGGGCCCAGTCTAAGCCTGTATTTAGAATTTGTCCACTTTTCTGCATCTCCCTCTCCATCCCAAGTCTGAGCCACCATTACTTCTCATCTGGAGGCAGCTTCTGAACTTGTTCACCTATTTCCAGTCTGACTCTCATCAAGTGCACCCTCCATACCATCTACATAACCAACACACCCATTGCCTTAAAATGCTAGAATAATCATGTAGCCTATACTTCAGTTTTTAAATGGCTACCTCAGTGCTCTAGGACACAGACCAATCTCTTTACCTGGCCTTCAGGGCTGGCCCCTGGTCCCCGCTCCCCTCTAGTCTTAGCTCTTGTCCCTCCTTGCTGCTCATCTCCTTCGTGTTTTGGAGTCTGATTCTTGGAATGCTCTTCTTCCTGCTTAGCCTGGCCAACTCCGCTCCTTTCCAGGCCCCAATTCCAACATCATTTCCTCAAGGAAGCTTTCCTCAGTCTCCGTGATTGGACTGGTTTTACCTGAACTTCTTCATAGCAATGAACATAAATGTAACTCTGATTTGTATGTGTGTGTAATTACATGTTGCCTATCTTCCCTACCAGGCTGTAAACTTCATAAGGGAAGGAGCCACATTTTTCTTGTTCCCAGCTGTATTCCCAGCAACTAGCACAATGCCCAGGATATAACAGCTGCTCAATAAATATTCTTTGAACAAATAAATGAATGGATGGTTAAATGGATTATAAGATGGATAGATGGATGAAGGCTGAAGGGGGAAGGTGGTGGATGGATTATGATTGGATGATGGTTGGAAAGATAAATGGAATGAATGGATAATTAGAATAAGTGGTTAGATGACTGGATGGTTGGATGGATGTACAGTGGATAGCGGCTCTTGAGACCCTTGTTCTTGGGGTGCTCCCTGTCTCAGCCTCATTCCATCTGTGCTCCTGTTTTGTTCTCATCAACAGTAATAGCTACCAGCATTCCTGGCAAAGGGGACATGCTTTTCCCCATCTCTCTGGGAAGATGGTTCCTGCAAGGAAGCAGCAGAGTGGTTGGCAGGCCCCAGTGAAAATGGACTCCAATGCCCTGACCTCATTTCCACCAAATTCTACTTCATGTTAGGATTACTCGGATGTCGTCTAGGAACATGACCCTCAGTAGCTGGTGGGGTTCTGGGCTCTCCTGCCCCAGATGGGGCCTGCTTTGGTCAGATTCTGCTCTGAGTGGCAGACGCCAGCTGCTGGTGCTGATGCTCTGGCTCCAAACACACCGAGCCCTACTTACTCCCTAAAGCAAGGGGTCAGCAGACCTTTTTTGTTCAGGACCAGGTAGTAAATATTTAGGCTTGATAGGCCACATGGCCTTTGTTGCAACTACTCAACTCTGCTTTTGGAGCATGAAAGCAGTCATAGAGAATACGTAAGTAAATAAGCGTGACTGCGTTCCAATAAAAGCAGGTAGTTGTGGCCCAGAGGACATAGTTTGCTGACTGCTGCCTTGGAGCAGTAGCGCTTAAAGTGTAGTCTTTGACCAAAAACATTCACATCACCTGGGAACTTGTTGGCCATGCAAGTTCTCGGGCCCTGCCCTAGACCTACTGAATCAGAACCAATATTTTCTGTTCACACTCCCACTGCCTTCTGGGACTCCAACTGCATGTATATTACGCTGGTGGAAGTTGTTCCAGAGCTCAATGGTGCTCTTTTAATTTTTCAGAATTTTTTTTCTCCCCGCTCCGTTTCATTTTAGATAATTTCTGTGGCTGTCTTCAAGTTCACTAATCCTTTCTTTTTCAATGTCTAATCTTCCACTAATCCCATACAGTATTGCTTTTTATCTGAGACATTGTAGTATTTATCTTTAGAAGTTTGATTTTGGTCTTTTAAAAATATTCTCCATGTTAGGATATAACTTTTCAACCTATGGAATACAGTTATAATAATTGTTTTAATGTCTTTGTGTGCTAACTCCAACAACCAATTCTGGGTTGATTTCAACTGATTGTTTTTTCCCCCTCACTATAATCATGTTTTTTCACTTTACTGCATGTCTAAGCAATCTTTGGTTGGATGTCAGATATTTTGATTTTACCTAGTTGGGTGCTTGGTATTTCCAAGTTCTTGAGATTTTTTTCTAGGATGCAGTTAGATTACAGTTTGACTCTTTTGAGTCTTGCTTTTAATATTTGTTAGGCAGGACCAAAGCAGTGCTGTCTGGGGTTAATTATTCTCCACTGCTGAGGCAAGACATTTCTGAATACTCAATGTCCATGAAGCTTTCCATCCTGGCTGGTGGGAATGGGCACTGTTCCTGGCCCTCTTTTTGGAAGGTTCTTTCCATGAGAGTGGATAGTTTCCTACTTGCAGGAGCTAATCGGTCTCAGCAGATACTCAAAGGCAACCCTCTGCAGGTCTCTGCAGTTCTCTCTGTACAGCTCTCTCCTCTCCAGGGCCCTGTCCTTCAGCTTCTAGCTGCATGGTTCTCCCCCAGCTCTCATCTCCATCTCTGCAACTCAGAAAGTCCACTGGGCTCCTCTTGGGTTTCCCTTTTCTGCACCACCTCTGGAAACTTTCTGAAGGCAGCAAGCTAGGGAAGCCATAGGTCTTGTCTTATTTCGTGTTTCAGGGTCACTGTCCATCATTACCTGACGTCCACTGGTATGGAAAATCCTTACTCCATCTTGGCTGAATGCACTGTTATGAGCAGATGTGTCGATCTCTGATACTCTGAATGGCCAAAAGTAGTAATGAAGACTTTATCAACGTTAGGATGTTTGATTCCTCAGAAACTCCAATGAAGTAGTTATTTTCATTTCACAGCTGAGAAGACTGAGGCTCAGACAGATGAAGTGACCCCCAAACTCTCATATTTTCATTACTTGATGCTGCTCCCCTTCCGCATCTGCCAGCCCTGCTGGGATATGTCCTCTTTGAACCAAAGCATGCCCTGGGAGTGCAGTAGATGAGCTTCGATCCTCCCGATTCTCAGAGTACGGGCTGGGAGCCAGCATCATCTGCATTCCCAGGAACTTGTTAGAAATACAGAAACTTGGCTCCTCCCAGATCTGCCGAATCAGAACCTGCATGTTAGCAAGGTCCTGGGTGACTTTTTGAGTGCATTACAGTTTGAGACACGTCAGACAACAGTTCCTTGATCTCCCGAGCCCAGTCCTGGCTCCCTGGGAGCACAGAACTGGGCCCAGCTGGGAGGAGACACAGCCAGAAATTGGGTCCCAAACCCAGGATGAGCCTGTATGTCTCCACTTCTCTTCTGATGGCAATTCATGTGCCTGGCCCAGCGCGCAATGAACAAGGCTCCCAGAGAAGCTGGTTGGACATGGCCTCTGCCCTCCGGGAGTTTGTCTCGACCACCATGCTGTGACTCACCCTGCCTTCATCCACCTGCCAGGTGCTGGCCTGGCTGGAGGCCAGTGGGCTGAGCTCTGGGAGAAGAAGCCAGGAAGGCCTCTGGGGAAGGGGAGCAGAGAGGAAGTGGATGGTAGTGGGGAGCAGCTGCCATGGTGCCTTCCCTGCAGCCCTGGTGCAGGCTGGCTGGGGGCCACTGCAGCATTGCCGGCCCCCCACCACCCCACACCCTACCTTCCCCCTCGGCAGCTGGACTGGTCCCTCAGCCCTTATCTCTGAGCCTCTGTCTCTGCATTTTAAGAACATTTCTGAAAAAGCCTCTGGATTCCTTCTTAGGACAGGACAGGGCTTGTGGTCCTACAGGATCAAAACGGCAGCAGATGAGAAGGCAGGGCTGTTAACAGGCTGTTTATTTCTTCTTTATTTTCTCTGCGGCCCTTACCTGGTAATTCACATAAAATGCCCCCAGGAGGAGGGTGGCACCCTAAGGTCCAAAAGTTGGCAGAGGCTTAACAGAGTTCTAGACCAGCTTCTCCTTCCCAGGCAAGCATGCTTGTTCTATAAAGAAGGAGCTCCAGGCACAAGTAGAATTTTTCTCCCAACCAGAGACATTGCAACTCCTCTCTAGGCATGGGGTTCCCAGCCTCCTCTAACCAGTATCCATACCTGCACAATATTTAGGAACTCTATGGCAGCCAGGTGCCAGGGAAGAACAAACCAGCACAGCTGTGAAGTCAGGGAGCCCTGGCTTCGGATCCGGCACGCACTGCGAAATAGCTGCATGGCTGTCGGCAAGTTTAGAAGCTTTGAGCCTCAAATTCTTCATCTAGACAACAGGAAGGCAATAAAAAACCACCCGAAAGAGCTTCAGTAAAGTGAGTGAATGTGTGTGGACCAGGTGTGGTGATTCATTTTATGTGTCACCTTGACTGGATCATGGGCTGCCCAGATATTTGGCTAAAAACATTTCTGGGTGTGTCTGCAAGGGTGTTTCCAGATGAGATTAGCATTTGAACTGGGGGACTCAGATAGCTAAATCATCCAGGCTACCATGGTGCCTAACTGAACTGTGAATTCATGCTTCATTTATCTGGAGTTTTGCTTCAAATCCCTGCTTTTGTTAAGCCAGCCCTGCATCTTATGACAGTGACTGAAGTCACATAGAAATAACTCCACTGCGATATTTAGCAGATTATTTTTATCTGATGGGTAAACTCACATTAGTGCAGCTGTTCATGTCAGAGAGAAGGGAACAGAGTGAGGGGTGTCTGGGGTGCCTGCTGGGCTCGCTTCATAAAAGGTGCCTTGTGATCCTGTCTGTTTCTGGTTGTGCTGTTTCTTCTGGGGTAAGCCGTCACTGACGTGTCGCTGGTGGCAGTAATAAAACTTGAGAAGTGAGGAAATAGCCTAATTCAGTTAGAAGGCCTGGACTAAACATGTGAGGCAGTTTTCCAGATGAAGGAGGATCCTGGCCCCAATCTCATTTTCCCAAGCCTCATGCTAGCAGGGTTCCTGCCCATCCATCTCTGCATCGTCTTTTCTTTTTCTTCTGCAGATCTCACTCCCAAGGCAGACAGCACCAGCTGCCTCCTCCACTGGCCAGTTGGGTTTGCCTGCCACTGGGACTGAGATCTTCCAGCAGAGGTCCTTCTGGAATCATAGCCTTCCTACTTGCTATCCCCTCAGCTGGAGACAGGCTTCCCACAGGCATTTGCATGTCTGTCTCCTCAACATTCAGGCTTCAGCTTAAATGTCACCTCCTCAGAGAAGCCCTCCCTGACCACCTGTCTGAAGTAGCCCTCACCCCGCCAGAAATCTCATCCACTGTCAGCCTCATGAGTGAGCCGTCTCGGACACGCTCACCACGCTTCAGATGGCCGCAGCTCTGGTCGATATCTGACTATAAGGACGTGAGACACCAAATGAGAACCGCCCGGCTGAGCCTGGTCAACTCATCAACCCATGAGAGATGTCCTCTGCTCGTGTGAGCCACCAGGTGTGAGCTAACTTCATCCTCACCACAGCCCTGTGAGGAGGGGCATTCTTTTTCTCTTGAGAAAGGGGGAGACGGGGCCACAGAGGGGCTATTGAATCCCCACAACTGTGCTACAAGGCATGGAGATCCTCATTTTATAGAGAGGAAACTGAGGTTCTGAGAGATTAGAAAGTCTGCCTGGGGGTCCCCGCTGGTGGCCGTGGGGTGAGTGACCCCGTGGGCTTAAGGCCCAAGCTGCCCGCCTGCCCGTGTCCTGGCTCTGACCTCCCCAACAAGTGTGGCCCTTTTCCAGCCCTGCTTCTACGTTTCTCACCCAGAAGCATTTCTTGCTCAACAGGCCATTCCCAGAGAGCTCCTCCCTCCCCGAACGAGCACCGGGGCCAGCATTTTGTAAGCTGTGCTGGGAACAGTGCTGGGCGAAAATAAATTCCAGATGGAGCGAAGAGCCAAACAAACAAAAAACTAGAATAGAATATTTGCAGAAAATACAGGAGAATATTTTTGTCATCTTGGGCATTGAAAGCCTTCCTCACCAAGTCACAAAACCCAGATGCTACCAAGGAAAAGACTGACATACTTGACCACATAAAAACAAAGCAAAACAAAAAAAGGCTTTGGATCGACACACAGGTACAGTGAGTAGAGTGCAGCCCAGTCACAGACCACAGGAAACTTTTTCTTCATGTCTGACAAAGAACTAATGTTCAAAGACCCACGGACATAGAAAACAAACTGGTGACCAAAGGGGAAAAGGCGGGGAGGGATAAATTGGGGGTTGGGGACTAACAGACACACATTACTATATATGAAATAGATAAACAAGGACCTACAGTATAGCACAGGGAACTAGATTCAATTTCTTTTAATAACATGTAATGGAAAAGAATCTGAAAGGAAAAAAAATACGTATATGTATAATTGAATCACTTTGCTGTACACCTGAAACTAACATTGTGAATCAACTACACTTCAATAAAAAATTTTTTTAAATTGAAATAAAAAAAAGAATTAATGTTCAAAATGTTGAACGAGAAAAAGTTGAAGTGCCCAGTTTAGAAAATGGACCAAAGATCTGGCTAAGAAAATTCACAGAGGGCATCTGTGACGGCAGTCAACCTACAGAGATGTACTTGGTCATTTCCCTCGTGGTCGGGGAAAGACAAACTAAAACAAAGACACTCACTGAAAACTCAGACGGATGATTTTTTCAAAAATTGATGATGGATGATCAAGTGGTGTTGAGGATGTAGGAGAAAAGGCAATCTCAGCCCTGCCTGGTCTTCATAATTGCATGAATATGTCCACCAAGTGCTTTGTAGTTTTAAGCATGGGAAGTTTTCCCACTAACCTTCTAGAACCATGCTTCTCCATAAGGGAGCCACTCAGCCCATGTTACTGTTGAGCACTTGAAATGTGGCCAGTCTGAACTGAGGTGTGCTGTAAGGGCAAAACCCGTACCGATTCTAAGGGCCCAGTAGGAAAAAGATAGTGTAAAAGATCTCAATAATTCTTTACCGTTGAGAACAGGTTGCAGTGATAATCTTTGGATATATTGAATCAAATCAAATATATCACTAAAATTAATTTCACCTGTTTCCTTGGGTACTAGAAGATTTAAAATTATATGAGTGGCATGTGTTTATTGCTAGCGAACAGCGCTGTTCTGGAATATGGCTTAGTTAACACTTTTTGTGAACCACACAGAAGTGTGGTTTGACCCAGCCTGGGTTTAATTACCTCCAATCCTTAGTGAATGGGGCCACATGACTGAAGGTTTCCATCTCCCCAGCCAGGGGCTTCCCTCTTATAAATAGTTGTTTCTTTTTTCAGTCTGACAAACACTGAGTGAATCAAATCTTTGGGGCTACCCACTGCCAGTGCTGAGATGGTCACACTCCTCACTGCGTGAGTTAGAAATAGTATTCAACTCTGAGCAAAGGGACAGCCTCCTCACACCCCCCAATAAAACTGTAGCTCAAACACATCATCTCAGGTGTTTTGTTGTCCCTCTCCCTTAGAAGTCCAGAGGATGGCGACTGGGACTGATGTGGGACTCCACAGTGATCAGAGACATGGGCTGTTTCCGTCTTTCTGCTCCACCATTGTTAGTGAGTGGCTTTCATCCTCAAGTTTGCCTCTGCCCCAAAAATCACTGTTGGAGCACCAGCCATCACGACGATATTCCTGGCAGGAAAAAGAGGAAGAGGGAAGAGCAAAAATGCGCATCCCAGCTTTCTGTTCTCCTCAGATACCATACCCAGTAACCTCTGCTCCTATTTCCTAGACCGGAACTTAGTCACTCAGGTGCAGGGAGGCTGGGAAATGTAGTTTTCTAACTGGGCACATTATCACGTTGAATTAAACAAGAGTTTTGTTTCTAAGGAAGAATAGGAGAATGAATATTGGGAGGCAACTAGCAATTTCTGCCTCACTTAGCATGGCAGTCAAGGCCTCAAATGAACTTTCCCAGCAGTGAGCTCACTCTGTTGCTTCTCCCTGCACCGCAGGCCTGGCTCACGGATGGGAGGACACTGGAAGTCGGTCATTCAGCCCTGTTAGGCTTGTCCGCCCTGACTTGGATAACCAACCCCTGACCAAGCCCGAGCATTCTGCCCGCCTGCTCAGCTTTTCTGCTGCTTCCAAGTCAGCAGCATCTGGACACCCACGTGCAGGGCAGAGCGACTAAGGGCTCTTATTGTGTTCCCCAGCGAGTCGGGCAGTTTCTATTCAGCTGCCCTGGAGTTGTCCCCTGAGAAGACACTGCCGCTGAAGGGCCACCAGCCAGAGCCTACCCCATGTTTGCACGTGACGCACACCCCACCCCTCCATTCCCCCATTTCTCTCTTCACCATCACCTACATTTCTCCCAGCTCTCTCTTGCTCACACACATACACTACAAGGAAAGAAACCTCTTCTAGTGTTAATATCTTTCCATGGAGAGTAGGTTACAGGTAGGTGGGCTCCCACATGTGGGCAGATCTTTGAAAGACTCAGGTACAGTGGAGGAGTGATGGTGATGGCAGCCTGTGGTCCAAAGTCCTGCAGCAGGTCCCTTTGTGATTCATCCTTCCGGCTGGGCAACCTCACAAATCAAGGCTCAGATCTCATTTTTAAAGCTGTTTTCATGACAGTGGTTTTCCACAGAATTCCCCCAGAGCTAACAATATGTAATCAGTTTTCCTTAACAAATGACCTCCTTTAACTTCATTAGTTCATAATTAACTTGCTAGCGTGTAGCAAGATAATTAACACTCCTGACTAGAGACAGGCAAAAGAAGGCAAATATTGATTAAAATCTGAGCTGTTTCCTAATTTTCCTTACAATTTAATTTATTGAAGGTGGTGGTCCATGATTTGTGTTTTTTGTTTACAAAATTCAAACGGAGGTGAGATTAGTGGGTCCTGCTACAGAGCGCTTTGTTACCAGCTCATGTTTTGGATACTTTTGCTTTCATTTCCTCAGATATGAAGACATGAAACAAACGAAATAAGAGAGTCAAGTGGAAGTTGGATATGTTTAATGAAGACTTCAGCTGGAGAGACTTCCAGCTTGTTGGGAGGGGAGCTGAGGGGTGAGCTGGGGTGGGGAGAGTGGCAAAAGCTGCAGGACTTCCTCCTACGCCTCCTGATCATGAGCATCTGATTCTGAGTGGTCTGGTCCAGGCGGTTTACAAAGCCCTTTCACTCCCTTATCTCATTTGGTCCCGACACAGCTCTGGGATGGCGATGGTGGGGAAGGACCCGTGAGGGAGCCTCAGGGTTTCAGATGAGTCAACAGGCCCAGAGAAGAGAGGCGAGTTGAGGAAGTGAAGCCAAACCAGGAACTGCGCCCTCTGCAGGCTGGACCCTGTATTTTCCTATCCTTTGTGAAGATTGATTTGCATCTATTTGCATGTTGGCTGATTCTGGGCTTTTTGTATTTCAGCTTCACCAGCACAGTATCAGTGAGGTAAGCCAGGTGCCAGGCCACGAACTTTAAGGACCACCCCCTGCTCAGGCCCCTGCATTCTGTGCCCTCGCTACCTCGCCTGTTTCACTCTAGCTCTGCATCAGAGCTCACTAGCCTCTGTCTCGAGCCTGCTCCCTGCCAGGCCCTGTGCTGTTCATGTTTCATGCATTATTTACTCCTCACAACCTGGTGAAACGGGTGCTACCGATATCTCCATTTTTACTGACAAGGATAACTGAGCTTAGAGAGGGAGAAACTTGTCCAAAGTCACAAGGCTGGAAAGACAGAACTTGGTTGGAGTCCTGGCTGGTTGGCTCCAGGGGCCTCTGCTCTTAAAGCAGAAGCCCCGATTTCCTAGGAAGAGAAATCCTTGGACCTGGATATCATCTTGCTTGCTTGGCCTGCCCTGGCTGGGGGTTCCTTGGAGAGGAGCCAAGGCGTGGGAGAGAAAGCCTGGTGCCAGTGTGGCTTGCGAATGTGAGTGAAGTGTGTGTGAGAGATGGTGCGGAGGGCGGGCGGCCACAGGAAGGAAGCCAGGAATCTTGAGGTCCCCTCAGTTGGGCAGACCCTGCTGATGAAAACAGGCTGCTTTCAACTTGGCCCCTTGCAGCCTCCCAGTCTTAAACACAGAACTCCCTCAGGGCATTTGGCTCCTCTTCTGGGTCTCCCGAGATGAAGCCTTTCCCGGGGGATGGAGGAGGGTGTGGGCATGCTCAGTGGGTCTGGGGTGTGTGGGGCTCGGGCTGTGGCCCTCCAACGGGCAGGCAGCTTTCTGGGAGTCCTTCTGGGACATCTCCTCACCCCCAGCCCCAGGAGCATAGCAAATGCTTGGAGGAAGGAAAGCTGGGGGCAGGAGATACCCCCATGAACAGCACTCTGAGGGGACTTGCCCAGACCCCTGCCTGCAGTGGGGTGACAACCAGAACAGCAGCTGATCTAAAAGGCTGTGATCTGTAATTTATCCCCAGCTCCTTCCAGAAAGGATGGGCAGCTGCCTGCCAGGGGATTTGTAACTGCGGGTTTTGCTTTGATGAAGCTAAGGGGATTTCAGGTGGTCCCTCGGGTTAGGTGTTACTGAATCAAGACCATCTGTGAAGCAGATTTCCGCGTGTTAACTTCTATTGGTCACAGCACTGCCGCAGAGTCAGAACGATTATCTCCATGTGACGGATGGGGAAACTGAGACTCAGAGGGTGAAGTAACTTGCCCAAGGTCCCACACCTGGGGAAGGCAGGATTCAAATCCAGGTCTGCTTGATTTGGGCAGCATCCAAGACTGTCCCCTGGAAGCAGATGGTGACACCATTTAAATTCTGACAGAAATTTCTTTGGTGCCTACAGTCATTTTAGGCATGACCCAGGTCAACACGTTACCCAGATGGTTCTAGCTACCCACTGGACACTGGCCCGTGTTTCCCCGGGACTGTTTCCATTCCAAACATGGGTCTTGGCTAGTTCTTGGCTAGTGTCTTTTGTTATGTAGAATAAAGAGGGAAGAGGGTGAGCTTTGGCAATCTGTATACTTTGTACACACAGACCCAGTCATAAGGAGATCACTACACACCTCCCTAGTCAGAGTCGAATTGCAGATAGCGAGGTCCTTAAGAACGGGGCTCTGAAGTCAGGGAACCTGTCCCAGTGATGGCTCTGTGGTTGGGTGAAGCTCGGGATGCCATTACAAAATACCACAGACCGAGTGGCTTAAACCACAGAAATGTATTCTCGCACAACTCTGGAGGCTGGATGTCCAAGATCAAGTGTTAGCAGGACAGGTTTTTTTCTGAGACCCCTCTCCGTGGCTTGCAGGCGCTGCCTTCTTGCTGTGTCCTCTCGTGGTCTTTTCTCTGTGCGAATCCCTCCTGTCTCTTCTCGTCTTAGGACACCAGTCCTACCAGATTAGGGCTCTACCTATTTAACCTCCTTTACCCCTTTAAAGGCCTTGTCTCCAAATACAGTCACATTGGGGTAGGGCTGCAACATTTACATCTTGGGGGGACACAGTTCCATCCGTAATAGTTGAACATAGGCATGCGCCTCCCTAAGGGTCAGTTTCCTCATATGTTACATGAGGTTAATAAAAGTAACACTTCCATAGAGTTTCTGAGGGAATTCAATGAGGTAATACATGAGGACAGTAATGGTACACAACAGGTGCTCTGCGTGCTGGTACCACCACCACCACCTCCATCATCACCATCACCACTCCATCGTCTCCATCACCACTCCATCGTCTCCATCAGTCTAGAGGTCTGCTGGTTTCAGACCTCTCAGTCCTGCTTGTTGTTTGTGGTTCAAGGCTGTAGTCAGTGAGGATCAGAGCTGCCAGGATCTTAACCTTTGTCACCAAGTGGTGATTTTACAAATGGGGTCAAGCTAATGGCTCATCTAGAATCAGAATGCTGGTAACCTGTCCCCTGGCCTGATGTTCTTGAACCATTTAAGTGACCAGGATGGGCCAAGAGAAACCTCTCCTCCCTGTTGGGACCACCCATGGAGTATTGGGACAATTCAATTAGTTTTATCCCTTTAATATTTTATGGACTGTTTCCCTCAAGTCTTAATGGAGTGCCTGTCACACAGTGAATGAATAAAAGCCATTAATTACCAAATCCCTACACATGGGTTCCCAGCCCAGCCCCTCTCCATAAACCTAGCCTCCCAGCTCCTGGTGTGATGACATGAAAACCTTCCAACGGCAGCCTCACATTTCCTTGCTTCATCCCATCCAGGCATCTGTGTCTCCCTGGGAATTTGGATGAAAGTATTAATAAGCCACCAGGCTCCAGTCAGAAGGGCATAGTGACTCACTTGTTTTGACAGTATAATATCTCTAGTTAAAAATAATGCAGAAGCTAAAAACCAAAAATCCCGATAAGCCCTGGCGGCTTGGTTGGTTTCCAGCTGAATGCCCACTCCCACCATCTTCCTTCCAGCAGAATCCCGACTGTGCTCCAGCACAGCATGTGGTGTACTCAGTTGGGGGTCAGCCTGGAGCCTATCTCTCGTCTCTTTGCCAGTGATACCTTTGTGGTTGGACATGTGACTCAGTTCCGGCCAATGGGACTTGAGGGAATTCTCCTGGGGACCTGATTTGGATAAGAAACCGCAACCCTACAACTTTGGGTCTTGGGATGCAGTTGTTTGGGAAATTGATGCCTGCAGCAGCTGTCTTGTAACCAGGCAGGTGAGGCCAACACAATAGACTCTCAGAGGATGGGGTCCAGATATTACAGAGCTATGAACCCACCCTGGAACTGCCTACCTCCAGGTTTCTCGTTACATACTGTTTAAGCCTGGTTTACTCAGGTGTTACTTGCAGCCAAAACCATCCCAACTGAAGCTGGGTTGGTGGTAACGCCCTTGGCCAGGTGCAGCTAAGGGAAGGTGTCTATCTTTGCCCAGGGATG
Organism: Camelus ferus; assembly: GCF_009834535.1. Taxonomy (NCBI): domain Eukaryota; kingdom Metazoa; phylum Chordata; class Mammalia; order Artiodactyla; family Camelidae; genus Camelus; species Camelus ferus. The sequence continues at coordinate 11,462,381 of NC_045706.1, forward strand.
GACATGGTTGTAAGGACACTGAATATAGTTCTCAGTCTTTTTTTTTCTTTTTTATTGAAGTATGGTCAGTTTACAATGTTGTGTCAATTTCTGGTGTACAGCATAATGTTTCAGTCATATATATGCATATATATTCCTTTTCATATTCTTTTTCATTATAGGTTACTATAAGATTGAATATATCTTGATATATATACTGTGCTATACAGCATAAACTTGTTCATCTATTTTATATACAGTATTTAGTATCTGCAAATCTCAACTCCCAATTTATCCCTTCCTACCTTGTTTCCCTGCTGGTAACCTTAAATTTGTTTTCTACGTCTGTGAGTCTGTTTCTGTTTTGCAAATAAGTTCATTTGTATTTTTTTTTAAGATTCCACATATGAGTGATATCATATGGTATTTTTCTTTCTCTTCCTGGTCTTAATTTAGAATGACAATCTCTAAGGTCCAACCATGTTGCTGCAAATAGCATTATTTTATTATTTTTATGGCCGAGTAGTATTCCATTGTATAAATATACCACAACTTCTTTATCCAGGCATCTGTCAATGGACACTTAGGTTGTTTCCATGTCTTGGCTATTGTAAATAGTGCTGCTATGAACATTGGGGTACATGTATCTTTTTGAATTAGAGTTCCCTCTGGGTATATGCCCAGGAATGGGATTGCTGGATCATATGGTAAGTCTACTTTTAGTTTTTTGGGGAATTTCCATACCGTTTTCCATAATAGCTGCACCAAACTGCATTCCCACCAGCAGTGTAGTTTTGATTTGCATTTCTCTGGTAATTAGTGATATTGAGCATTTTTTCATGTGCCTCTTGGTGATTTGTATGTCTTCATTGGAGAATTGCTTGTTTAGGCCTTCTGCCCATTTTTGGATTGGGTTGTTTGTGTTTTTGTTATTAAATTGTATGAGCTGTTCATATATTCTGGAAACTAAGCCCTTGTCAGTTGCATCATTTGCAAATATTTTTTCCCATTTCATAGGTTGTCTTTTTGTTTTGCTTACGGTTTCCTTTGCTGTGCAAAAGTTTATAAGTTTAATTAGGCCCCATTTGTTTATTTTTGCTTTTATTTCTGTTGCCTGGGTAGACTACCGTAGAAGAACATTGCTAAGATTTATATCAGAAAATGTTTTGCCTATGTTTTCTTCTAGGAGGTTCATAGCGTCTTGTCTTACGTTAAGTCTTTAAGCCACTTTGAGTTTATTTTTGTGTATGGTGTGAGGGAGTGTTCTAATTTCATTGATTTACATGTGGCCGTCCAGCTTTCCCAACACCACTTTCTAAAGAGACAGGAAAAGCCAAGTCTTGAAGTCTCACCTGGTGACTGATGGTCAGGTGATCCCTCCATACCCCCACACCCCACTTCTGTGCTCCCTCCTCATCAGCTTCAGATCAGCTGCCTTCTGCTCTCCCATAGCTGTTTCTCCACCACCATCTCCACAGCTCATCTTCTTTCTGGACTTCAATTTTATATGTGGATCCAATAAGCAGCTACTAAAGACTACACATGTTCCAGACCATAGATGTCCTATGCTGGACCCCTCCACGTACAGCATCTGATTTATGGGCACCTGAGCCGAGCACAGCGATTACTGCATTTCGCAGATGGGAAGGTGTTGCAGAGTGAGCTGAGTAGCTGGCTCCCAGGTCCTGCGGCCAGGTGTCTAACCCAGGCTTCATGGCATCACCCCGATGCCTCTTTCTGCTAGTTCCTCCCAGTCAGATGGGGGTAGTGTTGGCAATATAAACTAGAAGATGAGGGTCCTAGCCTGTGGCTAAGAGGATTCAGATGTGCCTGGGCTTGTGTGTGTTTGCCAGATGGACTAAGGAGTTTGCTGGGAGAGAAGTCACCTCAGGCAGAGGGAATCAGGAAGACCAGTTCTGAGCATGACACAGGGGAGGGATCATTGGGACCATGGGGAGCCTGAGCACAGCTGGGCCCCTCAGCATCCCTGAGATGAGGCAGCATTGCCAGTAAGGACCAGGAGATGTTTGGATGGCCACACTGTGGCCTGGGGGGCCTGAGTCGGGAGAGAGGCCTCAGCATGATGCAGGTGGCAGCCTGGGGCTGGGGAGAGACTGACACACGTATGGTCTGTCCCCAGCGAAGGCAGCTGTGCACAGGGGCTGGGTGAGCTCCACTAACCCCTAGACCTCTGTGGCTCTCCCTTGGCGGAAGGCTGTACACGGCCTCTCCTGCTGGATACTTTGCGGGGGAAACTGCAGTCCAGGAGTTGGCAAGTCTGGCCCACTGCCTGGTTTTGTACGACCTGTGGAATCAGAATGGTTTTCACATTTTTAAGTGGTTAAATTTTAAATATTTACACAGGCACCTACGCGATATACTCAGTTTTGCCTCATGGACTATCTACAAAGTTTTTACAAAGTCTGCTGGCCCCTGGGGTGTTCTACCTTTAGACTCCAACCTTGGGGGCCGCTGGCTGCCAGTGGAGAGACCTGGCCTTGGCTCCATCTTGGCCCTGGGGGGCGGGATGCTGAGCTTCCTTGGCCTCGGGCGCAGTGCACCCACATGCCCTCCACTTCCCCCCAAGCACAGAGGGGTGGGTGTGGGAGGGCACCAGGCTCCAAGAGCAAGCCCATGGCTAGCCTTTCCACCAAAGTCTTCCCAGGGACCTTGATGCTTCTGACGGCTGCTCTTGCTGGGGCAGGTGTGTTCCTGCCAACGGAGCAGCATCTTGCTGATAAAACCTAATGAGCTGCATTTAACAACAACACGGCCCTGCCATGTGGCTTCCTCCTGGGGCTGCCCATCTGTCGGCCCTGAGAGGCCACTCTTGGTGCAGCTGAAACCCTCCCCTGTCATCGAATAAGGAGACAGCTCAGGTCCCTGGGGCCAGGCCCAGCACACAGGCCAGCAAATCTCTGTGCTTAGCTGTGCCAGCTTCTGGCCACCCTCCAGGCTCTCAACGACACCGCCAGATGGTGGCTAACGGAGGGTGAAAAGCTCCTGGGAAGGTCTGGGCACGGAGCAGTGTGGGGAGGCCAGCCAAACAGAAGGCACCCTGACTATGGCTGTGGGGAGGGCTCCAGGTGTGGCCTGCCTTTGCTTGGGCCAACTTGCTTTTATTCCTGATCCCTTGCCAGCCGCCTCTCCTTTCCTCTCCTTGTCACTGGACTCAGGGGCCTGCCAGCTGGGCGCTTACACATTGCAAAGGACTAGCAAAGACAAGGTGTTGGTAGATGTGTGCAGTCCACAGGCCCGGGCCAGTGTGTTCCGGGAGGGAGCTGCTCTGTGGCCTCTTACTTGCAGATGTCCCAGCACGCCCAGCCCTCTCTTTGTCCTGGAGTGAAGGAGTGGGGATGTCATACACCTGGGAACACTGCAGCTCATCCCGCACTCACCATGCGACAGTCTGGGCTGTTCAGGTGAAACCGTTTGACCTAACTTGTCAGGGCTGTGACTGACTCTCACTTCATCTTCTGATGGCTTCATGCATCGTGCTAGTTCACAAACAAGTCCAGTCCCCACCTGGGCCAGTGTCTTCTCCCTCCAGACCCACCCCCAGTCTCTTTTGGTTGGAGGACCAGGTGGGTGAGGCCAGATGAGACAACAGTGCTGGGTGAAGGCAGAGCCAGCTCCATATGATAGAAAAAAGATCATCTTAAAAAAACCTCAGGCCGACACTAGGATGCCTGTCATCTGCGTGAGCAAGAGGAGGGGCTTATATGTCACGTGGGATGGAAGGAAGACGGACACCGCAGGTGATGATATGCTGTCATGAGAACGTGCTGTGGTCGACACACAAAGGGCTTCTGCGCTGCTTGGAGCTGGAGAAACCTGGGGTTGTCTGCACAATAAAGAGGGGGGATGGAGTTGCAGGGGAGCCTGCAATGAGAGAAGCCTGAAGAGCCCAGAAGGTGCTGGCGCCCAGGCTGGTGAAATGGCTGAGGTTCCTTCTGAGAGCAAGCACGTCCAAGATTTAATTTTAAACTTGTTTTGTGGATCCATCTGCCTTTCACGTTCCCAAATCACCAGTCTCAAGGCTTGGGTGGGTCTGTGCCCTGCGGCTGGGCGGGGACCGTGTGGGCACAGAGAACTAGCCACCGAATGTAGAGCAGAAAACAGGAATTCAGGAGAGGCAGGGATTAGGGCTGGAGTGACCACAGGGGTGTAATGCTTCGTGGGGGCCCTGGGCTGGGATGGGGGAGGGGGTTTGAGGCAACGTTTTCTGGATTTTAAGGGGTAGAGAGAGCTCAGGTGACACCTGGGTTGTATCCACTCTAGAAAAGACTTGAGCCCCTTGGGCCCATGGTGGGTGGTTGATGGCATTGCTCTGCTGGATGCTGACCCGTTTTCCTGGCCGGTTTCCAGCCAGTCCCTCTCTCTGCACCTCCCCAGTTTTGAAGCCACGAGATGAGTCTGCAGCCCAGGTCTCTGTCTGGTGAGGTAACGCTTTGAATGGGCACCAGCCATCCCTTCTGGGCACAGGGGACAAGCTGGGGCTTTTTAATGTTTCTTTTATTCTGCTTATCTTATCTCAATGGATGGGGGAGTGAATGGCAGGAATTAAAAACCCAAAGAATCTTATAGCTTTAAGGCAGTGGGGGCATAAATCTGGCTTGTGTGAGCTCCAGCCCCTCTTTGTCCTGGGTTGAGGTCATTGCCACCTGCAGAGGTGGAAATGGTTCTGGAGAAGGCTTTCCTCCGGGGGCCTTGAAGCATCGCCTGCCAGGGCCTGCACAGGTGGAGGGGAGGTGGGGGCCAGAGGGGCGACCTGTTCTCCCCCAAACCTGGGCAGACACTGGTAACTGCCTCCACCAGTCAAGTGTGGCCAAATGACTTGTGCAGCTAGGTCACAGAAGGTAAGCCAGCTTCTGCCTGGTTCTCTCTCTTGAGACATGCACCAGTGGAGCCCTGAGCCTCCAGGTCAGAGATTTTAGTGACTCTGAAGCCGCCATGCTGGAGAGACCCCATGAAGACACCACATAGAGACAGAGAAGCCTAAGCTGCTGCAGGAGCCCAGCCTGGCATTAGACGGGGAGGGAGAGTCTTCAAAGGACTCCAGCCAGGAAGTCCCGGGCCGAAGCGATGCATGGTGCAGCGAGGGAATCAGTACTGTTTCCTGGGCTTCCTGACTTCTGCTGGTGGGAGTGGGATGGGGAAAGTGAATTCTCAGGCTGGTCCGACCAGAGTCTATGCTGCGTTCTCTTTCCCCTTCATGTCTGTTGTCCCTTGATCCAAATCTCTTGGAGAAAGAAAACAGGGAGTTCCACTACGAAAGGGAACTAGGGCACTTTGGACTTCTCTGTCCTCTGGGTCCACTCTGAGAGCAGCTTGCTCCCGCACAATGAGGAGAAAGAGGTCTGAACTCTCCCTGGAGAGCCGATTCCCATCTGAGCAGGCTCAGAGTCTCCACAGCCCCCGTTGCCATGGCAAACAGCCATTTATGGAGAGCCAAGCATATCATTCCAGAACTCCTGCCCCACTGGTTACCCTGTGCCCCAGCCCAGTGAATGGGCTACGCTTTGAAGATGCCAAGTCTCTAACCTGAATTCTGTGCTCAGTGTGTGACCTCCCCTTTGACAGACACGTGCCCACGCTCCTCTTTGTACCTGGAAAAAGCCTTCTCTTCACCCGCTGTCCTGGGGGGAAGGAAGTGTGATGTTCAGATGCTCCCAGTGCCCCCGCCCCTCCCCCACCCCGGCCTTACAAAAGAGCATTACTCTCTGTGCTGATGAGGCTGTCCTTGCTGTCACTGAGGGCCTACCCTGAGCTAGTTTTTTCTGGGCTTTGTTTCTCTCCCACATCAAACACTCAGGAGCAACTCACTGGTCACGGACTGAGGCTGGGTTATTTTGTTGGGTCAACCAGAATGTCTCCCTTTTTTGGTCTGCTGGGTGGAATGAGGTATAGGATATTAAGGGTTTAGCACAAGGTCTGGCCTCAGGGAGGGGCAAAATGCATGCTTGTTTCTGTTTTTTTTTATCCTTATTCTTTCCCCTACCCCTGTACACTCTTTCCCCCAAAAGTACTCCAGAAACTTGAAAGAAAGCCTAGAGGGCTTCCTGGAGGCGGTGTCCCTATAACCAAAACAGTGTGTATTTTCCAATAAAATGATGGCCCCTATTTCTAGCATATCTACTATGTGCCATGCATGGTCCATATGCCTCTCACTTGACTCTTACCACAACACTTGAAGGTTTTATTATCTCTATTTTTCAGATGAGGAAATTCAGTTGAGACTCAGAGAAATTAAGTAACTTACCCAAGATCACATAGGTTATTTGAACCTGGGAAGCCTGATTCAGATCTTGGGCATTTAACCCACATGCAACACTTTTTTGGTGTCATATTTGTGTTTGTATTTGCTTTGGGCCTCTTCCCAGCTGCCCTTCATACCTTCTTCTTGCTCTGGTTCCTCTGAGTAGCAGCACCTGCCTCCCTGAGGGACACTTCTTGCCTCTGCTCCCTTTTGGCTCCTCTCTGTCCTCAGTAAAGTGATGGCCACTTGTTCAGCAACTGGGCCACCCCTTCCAGTCCACTGAATGAATATGGAAGAAGGGAAAGAAAGGAGACAAGCTCAAGTGTGAGACCGACTGGGGCCACAGCCACGTGGTTGCCAGGCTCACGGGAAGGGAGAAGAGCTGAGGACCGAGGGGAATGGGGCAAGTGTGGTCCCGGTAAGGCCAGGTGTCCAGGGCCCAATGACAAGCTCTGGGCAGTCTGGGAAGTGAGCTCCAACCTCTAGGAAAGGGGCTGGAAAAACTCAAGCAGAGTGTTAGGTCCCCAACTTAGCAGACAGGGGACTCAGAGCTGGGCTTGAGGTCTGTGGGGGCAACAGAGTGCTGGGCAGGGAAAGTGAGGCCAGAACCTTGTCCTACATGCTGGGCCAACCCGTGGGTCCCCATGCAGGCTTCTGGCTCCCAGAGTGACCTGGCTGCATGGCCTTAGGCCCATGGGCAGTAGAAATTCACCCCAGGCCCAGGGGCTGGCATTGCTCAGGCTGCCACTTGCTGCCCATCAGGTTGGTCTCAGACCTAGGTAGTGCCTGGTCTGCAGGTGGGCATGGGCACTGGGGAGCAGGGAGGAAAAATCAGCTGAGAAGAGGTAAAAATGGTACCTCTCAGCACTCCATCTCTCCTACCACAGGATCCTGACTGCACAGAGCTCCCCCTCCCCAACCCACCATCTGGAGCCCTCCAGCCCCCACAACCTGTTCTCCAAGGACACTTAAGGATGCTGTCACCTAGGGCTTAGGAGGGAAGAACCTGATAACTTGATTGCAGGACTTTATACTAAAGTGTCAATGACTACTTGTTTTTTAAAAAGCCCCTCCTTGGTGTGATGTGGGGGTGGAGGATGCTATATTCACCCTGATTACTTCCTGAGTGTTAGTTCTGGTTGGTTATGAATTTACACACTGTGGCCTGGCTCTCTTGGACTGAGAGACCAGCCACCAGAAAAGCCCCAGGGAGAGATGAGGAAGGCCACTCCTCAGGGGCTCTTTGCTGTCTGGCTCCCATGTGTGGCATTCATTAGTCCTAAACCCACAGTGCTGGGATTCAGCCACGCCAGCCTCTGCCCACACCTGTGAATGCCTATCTCTGCTCCACCAGCTTCATTCCACCTGATGACCACTGCCGCCTTCACAGGAAGATGGATGGCTGCTGTCATTCAGGCAGGTGTGCAGTGTGGAGGCACAGACTCAGGGTGACAAGGGCAAAGGTGGCCCCTGCAGACAGGCTGGAGCTGGCTGGGGCTCTGGGAGGATGGATGACCCAGCCCAGCCCAGCCCAGCCCAGCCCAGCCCTCTCCTGGAATGCATTTGCTATTCTGGCCTCCTTGCCTTTTCCTCTTCAACTCGTTCCTGGAAGCCTCCTCCCTCGGGACCACAGACTGGTGGTGCAGGGGCACCGTGAGCTGTCCTGCAGCTCCTCTGCTCTGCCACTCCCTGCCTCCCAGTCTCTGGTGACCTGTATGCTGGCTCTGCCTCTGTCTTTAGCCTGGTTCTCTAATTATAATTTCTACCCTGGCTGTTACCAGTGGTGGAGGTGGAGAAGGAAGAGGAGGAGGAGTTGGAGGAAGAGAAGGAGGGGTCATTGACTGCCAGGGGAGATTGTGCTGGGAAAAGTCCCCTCCCACGGAATTGTGGAACTAAAGAGACCAACCACTTCAATGTGCCTGGGACCAAGAAGGTTCCTGGGAGGTGAGACTTTGAGTTTTAAAACTGACGAAGTCCCTGGTAAGCTGGGACTAGTCGGTCACCCTATGTGAAAGCCAGGGTTGGATGGGCCCGGAGGCAGTGCCTTGCTGTCCTGGAAGAACAGAGCCTGCCTCTCCTGCTCCCCTGAGGCTCCCCGGGAGTGCAGCTTTGCGGTCACCCGACTGTGTGAACCCAGGTGTGGCTCCTGGGAGATGAAATCTTCTTTTGCTTCTGCACTTGGAGTCCTTCTGGTGAATTCAATGATCTGAGAACTGGTGTGCTTGGAACCTTGGCCATGCCCTGAGAACAAGATGGCCCCATTTCACTGGTACCATCCCATCCCCTGGGTGGGGGTCCAGAGCCTGTCCCTGAGAACTGAAGGTCCAAACCAGAGAAACAGATGCATTGTCAAGTCCAAGGGTGGGGTGGGAAGTGAGGAGGTCAAAGACTTCTAAGAATGTGAGACGAAGCCAGGTCAGAAGTTGAGAAGATCCAGAAGGAAAACTGGTGAGTTGACCATATCGACCATGAGAGGGTGTTAAGGGACAAGAATGGACAGGCAGTCAGGCCTGGCCAGATGTCACAAGTCATACCTTCACCTAGAGGAATATGGAGGGACTTATGGATGCACACTGTCTAACGGACACTGGTGAACATTGGCCCTGTGCCAGCGCTGAGCTTGGCGATGCATCGGATGCAGAAGTGAATTCTGTAAATACAAGCTTCAGGAAGCAGCGAATCTGCTCATCTTTTTCATTCCTGTTTTTCGAGCACCAAATAATACTAGCTGACACTTAGTTAGTGCTTAATATGTGACAGGCACTGCTCTAAACAGCTTTAGCAGGGGGTGGGTATAGCTCAGTGGTAGGCACATGTGTGAGGTCCTTGGTTTGGTCCCCAGTACCTCCATTAAAAAAAAAAAAAACAAAGAGCTTTAGTGAGCTATAACTCACATACTATACAACTCATCAATTTAAAATATACAAGTCAATGGCTTTTAGTATATTCACACAATTGTGCAACCATTACCACAATCAATTTTAGAACATTTTCATTACCCGAAAAAGAAACCCTGTACCCACTAGCAGTCACTTCTCATTTTCCCCTCCCCCTGCTCAGGCAACTATTAATCTACTTTCTGTCTAGATTTCCCCATTCTAGACATTTCATATAAATGGAATCGTATAATATGTGCTCCTTCGTGACTGGCTTCTTTTACTTCACACTTAGCACTTAACATAGTGTTCTCAAGGCTCATCCTTATTGTAGTATTTCTCCATACATCATTCTTTTCTATTGCTGTATAATCTTCTATTGTATGGATGTACCACATTTTATTTATCCACTCATCAGATGGACATTTGAGTTGTTTCTACTTTTTGGCTGTTATGAACATCTGTGTGCAAGCTTTGTGTGGATATATGTTCTCATTCCTTGTTCTCAGAAACTTAAAGATATCATTTAAGCCTTAAAACCCTTATCCCTAAGGCTCAGAGAAGTTAATTAACTTGTCCAAGGTCACACAGCTTGTAAGTAGTAGAGCTGAGAAAGGAACCAGGCAGTCATGCCCCAGAGCCTGTGCCCAGAACCTCTCTGCTCTGTTACCTGGAAGAATGCCTGGCACATCCAATAAGTATTTATGGGATAAGTGGCTGAATTAGGCAGGGGCCCTGCTCTCTGGAGACTCATAATGTGGTTGCTTTCTTGCAGACAGCTTCTCTCTAATTAGTCTTTGCCATCCTCTTGGGGTTGGAAACAGGGAGAGGAGAAGGTTGGCTGGAATCAGCCGTTAAAGTTGAGTGTGATTGATCCCAACTCACAAAGGGACCGTTTTTGCCAGGTCTGAGGCTGCAGGTTCCTAAGGGAGAGAAAAGCCAGCATTGGGGCCTGAAAGATTCGAGAAGTTACAGAAACTTCCTCTTTAGAGTTGCAAACAGGAAATCTGGTTTTTTGTTTTGTTTTTTAAGTAAGTGAAGTTCATTTGTGTGCCTGGTAACATCTCTGCCTGAGGTCCTGGACTGCCTGTTCCATGTTACCTGTCACCGGATGACCAGCAGGGTTGATTCTGGGGTGGGCGTGTAAGCCAAATATTCTGGAACAGCTACCAGTAGGCACGTGCAGATGTTCAAGGCCAGAGAGGGAGAAATCCTCATCCCAGCTCCAGGTGAGCAGGGAGCTGATTATTAGAGAAAAGATCTCAGCAGACTGCGTTTGCCAGAGCCCAGTCCTGCTGCCCTGCAGCCTCCTCTGCAAAGCCAGCACCACAGACCTTGCTCAGCAAGCTCCTCCCTGCCATTTGTACCAGCACCCACTCCACTGGCACTTTGATGTTTCTGGGAGGTGACGCTGACTTTTACAAACCAGATAGTCATCAACATGAGTCTTAAACACAGCTCTGACCCTTTTACCCCTGACTCAAACCTTTCACTGTCCATAGAATTAAGTACAAATCTCAGTGCTTGGCACTCAGCACTCTCAGGCCTAGCTCCTATCTCCACTGACAGCTCTGACCTCTTGGCTCTCTCTCCCGCCCACCTCTCCCTCCACCCACCCCCCTCCACCATAGCATCCTGGGTCCCCGCCTCGCCTCTCTCCCTTTACAAGCCCAGTTTTCTTTCACTTCCCAGTCTTTGCTCAAGCTGTTGGCCTTGTCTGGAATGGCCCCTCTGGACTGTTCAGTTCCCCAGATCAATTCCCAGCTCCTCCAAGAAGCTTTCCCAGTCCCTCTGGCCATAGAGAATCTCTCCCTTCCTCCAGGACCAAGTTACTCCCACTTTTCTTAGTGCTTCCCCCTGGTCTGCACTTGTGAGAATTATTGATGTTTATCTTGATCCTGGGGGAGCAGGGACAAAATTGCATTTGTGTCTGCTCTTTTCCCAGGCCTGGCAGAGAATCAGCACATAGTGGGTGTTCAGTAGATAGGCTGCTGGACTGAGCTGGCAATCTCTAGTGAAGAGTTTGCTTTCATGTGGCCTGAGTCCACAGACAACCAGGTGTCCTAATACCTTTTGTGTCTTATTCTGGCACAAGGACACATCCCCCATGAGGAATGTGGTTTACCATAGACTCAATGGTAAAGGAAAAGAACCTCATGAAAGAGAATGCTATAAATATTTGATTCAAATAAAAAAAAATTTTTTAACCTCTCAGAATCAGGGCAACTATTAGCCAATATGGCATCTTATACAAGTCAGAAAAAGAGGCTCCTTTTTTTTTTCCTGGATAAATACAACTCTGCACCAGGGCACATAGCTGGATTTCAGTTCTCACTTACCCCCTTGAACAGTACACAACCTGCTCAACTGTACAGTGCCATTTGGGATGAAACAACTACTTATAATGTGTACGTCTTTTGTTCCACTTCTATACAGTTACTTTCATACACATTTTCATACTTAGAAAAGCAGAGGACTGCCAATATACAATATTGCCTGTTCATTTACTCTAAGTTAGACAACTTGTCCCATATGTGAGATATCCCTAGGAAATATGAGAAAGCTGGGCCATGAAACTAACTATGAAAATTGCCTGAAGGGCGGAACTCTACTTCTAAGACCAGGGTTGACCTTCCCTTCCTTCAGCAGTCCCCCTGCCCCTTTCCCACAGGAGCCCCTCTTCATCTCATTTTCTAGCTGCTTCTGTCATTTCTTCTTCCTTCTACTGGATTGTTGACTCTCTGAAGACCAGAGCCATCTGTCTTGTCTCTTTACTTCCAGCAAACAGCACAGAGACCTGTGGGTGTTTGCTGGTTGTGCTTTGATAGAAAAATGAAAAGAATTGCTGGAATTATTAGTGTTCTAATGCAGAAGAACTGATATGTCTTCTGGTACTTGCACCTCTGGACTCTGGCTTTTGGACATAAGCGACTCTTGGCTGATGTGCTGCCATTTCTTCTTCTTTCCAGCAGCTGATGGAAAAATCTTTGCTGACGCCAACAGGGCTTGTGGATGATGGAAGATTGTTAAGTATTAGCTCTTACTTAGGACAGAGTCATGCCTTCTCAAAAGGATTGTATTCAGGGGCTGATAGATTCCAGCCCTTTCTGTGGGTCCTTTCCAGCCACACTGGGGAGCATGGACTGAGCTTCAGGAAGATCCAAAGGAGAGAAAAGGTCAGGTCTGGGAAAAAAGAAGTAGAACCCACAGTGGCAGTAAATGTGACAGGTCCCTGAGCAGTGGCCCAAACGGTAAGATGCAATGGATATGTCCTCTCAATTAAGGAATGACCCTGGGATATACTTAGGAAAGCAGGAGGACCCAGCTCTGTCTGCCACTCAGTGTAGCTGCATCAGCCCAGATGCCTCCCAAAGACGAGAGAGCTGCTTATTTCTCTAACATTGGACACTTAGTAATTGTCTCATGTTGAAAAAGCAATGACTGTTCCTACACTCTCCTGATTTCCTAAAAACTTTGATTTTTTTTTTTTTAAGGATATGATGAGAAGAGTAAAAACCCATGGTTGGTCCTTTTTTTTTTTTAATTTTTATTTACTTATTTTTCACTGTCTTTTTTTCAAGTCTTTTTTTTTTTTTTTTTTTAATGGAGGTACTGGGGATTGAACCCAGGACCTTGTGCATGCTAAGCATGTGCCTACCACTGAGCTATAGTCACCACCCCCATGGTGGCTCCTTATAAGTGACATTTTATGCCACAGGTCCTGAGGTGATATGGTTCCTCTTCTCCCCCAAGAGAACACTGCTCATCTTGGTTTAATGCCTTTATTCTTGACATTGTCCGTCTCAGTCCCTCTTCCTCCCATCTTGGGGTCAGGAATAAAGCTTCCCTCTTCAGGAAATGGAGGGCTGGCTCTTGGGGCGGGGAAACCAATTTGCAATGCACAGGTAAACTTCCCGTGTTTGTTTCACATGAGGGTTGCTTTGAAAAGTGTCTCTCATCAAACTCCACCAGGAGGAATTTTCCGTGTTACCTTTCTCAACAGAAACACACCCTCTCAGGCCTCATTGTCCTCTTCTATAAAGTCACAGGAGCTCACGTCTCGTGCAGCCGTGTGGGTCAAAGTGCGGTCCTGGGTCAGCAGCATCGGCAACACCACGGAACTTGTAAGAAACTCGCAAAAATCTCAGGCACCGCCACTAAATTCCTGAATCAGAGTCTGTGTTTGACAAGATCCCCAGGTGATTTGTTGTACATCAAAGACTGAGAGGAGCTATTCTGAAGCCCCCTCTGGCTATAAAGCTTTATGATTCTGTAGGAAGGTATCCAGCAACAACAGCCAAAACATTGAGCCTTTACTCTGTGCCAGGGCCTCTCACGTGAACTTGGCTCATTCTCGGCACAGACCGGAGACAGGGGTGATCAGGGTGCATATTTTATGGGTAGGGAAGATGGGCTCCTTGACTGAGATCACCTAGCTAACTGGGGACAGAGGTGAATCCCAAATCAGGTGGGCCTGACTTTAACCACCCCTCATGCAGTGATGCCCCAGGGGCCCAGGCAAAGCTTCAGAGAGAAACTGACATTCAAATTTTGCATTGCCAGATGAGGAGGTGGCCAGGCAGCGAGTGAGAGAGAGACATTCCAGGGAACAAAAAGAGCGAGGGCAGTGGCCCAAGGGCAGGAGAAAGTTTGGCAAGTCCAGAGGTGGCCTGAAGTTTTGTTTTAACCAAATGAATGATAATTTGGCATGAGCTGGTTTCTGCTGAGCACAGCATGGGAAGAGGGGGAGACAGTCAAGTTACCCAAATCATCAGCAAGTTTAGATAAAATCTAATGACATTTTAATGGGTTTTCTGAAGGTGCTGTCCACTGAAGTGGAATCTATCATACTGAGCAAATGTATCACGTGCTCACTGTGCTGGAGAAAGATCACGCTTGTGGATTAAATTTGCTTTTTATAATTTAGCTCCAATTCCTCAAAAGGGGATCAGTTTCACCCTGGCCACATAAGGATGATAGACCCTGGGAGTCTCTCTTTGGCAGGAGGGACCATCACCAAGGAACCTTATGCTTGGGGAAATTCTTCCCGCGTTTACCTGTCAGCCCAAGGTTCTAAAGGTGTCCTCGAGGGGTCCTCATGTCACTGGGTAAAGCAGCACAGAGTCACACGGTGAAGTCAGAAGTCATTTTACAGCAGTAGCACTGGCAAAACCCCTTAAAGTGAAATTTCGGAGGCATCCATCGGAACAAACATTTTTTTAAGCCCATTGTTACAGGTTTTGTTAGAGGCCTTGCCCCAGTGATGAATCACTTGATAAAAACATAAGAAAAGAAAATCAATCAATCTCTCTCTTTAACTTGGGTTTTCTTTTTCTGAGGAAGCATCTCAATCAGGAAGAAATGAGCTGCAAGGAACAGACACTGTAAGGAAATGAAGCCTAAATAAGGGCACATAACAAGTAGCCCTGAGTTAGGGCAGTGCCAAGGCTTGCTCTGGGATGGCTTCTCAGTGACATCTGGGATTCATGCTCTTCCCAATCTGTCCTCTTCACAATGTTGGTTTGTTCTGTCATCAGTTCCCTTCATGGTCCCCCAATGATGGCAGCAGTTCCAAGAGTCTAGTGGCATAAGAAAAGTAAGCATCATCTCCATGAGTTTCTTAGAAAGGGGAGAGAAGACTTTCCAGAGAGCCCCTACCAACCTTCTTATGTTTCATCGGCCATAACTGTGTTATATGCTCTCCTCTAAACCAATCGCTAGCAAATCACAATTGGCATCAATTAATTGTGATTTGACCCTTGGGAGTAAAAAAGACACCTCTGAGTGCACTTGTCTGGGCTTGGCAGAGAGTGAATTCCTGAAAATAAAATCAAGGCTCTACTAGTGGGAGAGAATGGCAGGGGGCATAGATTTGGCTAGCCAATCATTAGGATTTGCTATTAATAATCACATATTCATGGTAATGAAAAATTTCTTGAGATTCTGGAAATCGAGGGGTGGGACAGTCAACTATGGGTACAAAAGGGCTCCCTAGCAAAGAACCATAAAATTTTAGAGGCATCAAAACATAACTAGCTTATTGGTCTGTGGGTCAGCAGGTGTTTGTCTAAACTATACTGTGTTTGGCTGCAGGTGGCACAGCTCCACCTGACTCTCATCCTCTTCCTGTGACCAGCAGACTATCTCCAGCACGTGCTTCTCCTGCAGTTGGCCAAGGTGCAGGGGCCCAAGCCCGGGGAAGTAAGGCTGTTTCAAGCCTCTGCTTGCATCATATCTGCTAACATCCCATTGGCCAAAGCAGGTCACATGATCAGACTTAACATCATGGGGCTCCACCCACTTGGTGGGAGGTGCTGCAGAGTCAAAGGGCTGAGAGCCTGGATGCAGGAAAGTGTGGTAAATTGATGCAATTTACCACAAGGGGAGACAAGGTGTTGTCAAAAAGAAAATTAACGACAACTTTAACAATACTCTTGTTTTTAAACTGCACTTTGGAGATACAAAGACTTTCTTTAGAATATTAAAGAATTCGGGGATGTTCAGGTGAATATAAATATTAAAAAATTGTGTGTGTGTATAGATTGCAAAGGGTCTCAAAAAGCAGATTTTTCTAGCTCTGAATAACACTGCTATCTGCGGTTGTATTAACACCGTATATCAGGGTATCTGCTTCCACAGAGCTAACTGCTCCCACAGCCCCCCTCCTCCTTTTACAAAGCAATACCCATGGTCTGTATTGTGGAAATAAATGGAGAGACCGCTTAAATGAGAATAAATAAGCTATTTACTTAGAGCAGAAACTCAAAGGCGGGTGGGGGAGAGGAAAGTTCTACAGTGTAGAAGAAAGACTTCAGATGTGCCCTGACTGGGGGTTGGCGGCCTGGGGAAGCTGGAGGTGGGTAATGAGGAACTGAGTAATTCATTCTGAATTGGAAGCAGGGGCAAAGGATTGGGAAGCGGGGAGGGGTTGACCGAGTCCTGACCTCTTTGGCCAGATGGCTGCAGAGTCTGTGATTTGGCTTCCCGGGCCCATTGCTGCAGAGGTTGTGGTCAGAGTTCTCCTGTCATCTATGATCTGGGCATTGTCCATTTGGATGTTCAGAGAAAGCCCCAACTCCTCAGCCTGGCATAAAGAGCCCTTCACTCTCCAAACAGCATTTCTGGCCCTCACCTCTGACATCAGTGTTGCCAGAAGTCCCCTCCCCACCCAGACACATACAGCCTCCTCCTCACCAACCCAGCCCCCGCGGGCCCCCCAGGCTCCCAGAGCAGAGTGTGTCTTCCTCAGACCACACCATCCATTGCTTTGCACCTGTCCCTGGAGGTCAGCTCAGGAACCTCAACCCCTGCGTCTTTTCTCAAGCTTTTCTTCCACCTCATCCGGCTTTTCCTTATACAGAATTAATTGTTTCTTCTGTGTCCTCCAAATAATTTGTATAAAATTTATTAGGATGGGGATGGACCATATTGTGCAAAAGGCATCTGTTACCCGTTTGCCTCCTTCTTTATGCTATGAATACTTGAAGGAAAGCATTATGTTTTATTTATGCTGAATATAGGACTTTGCAGAGAGTAAGCTTTTTGGAAGGAAGAAAGGTGGAGAGGGAGGGAAGGTTACAGGTTGGGTTGACAGATAAGATGCAGGATACTCAGGTAAATTTAAATTTCAGATAAACAATTAAAAAAAAGTATGTCCCAAATATTGCATTTTAAGTAGATTTAAAAATATTGCATGAAACATACTTATACCAAAAAACTACTCATTGTCTATCCAAAATACAAATTCACCTGGGCATCCTGTGTTTACTTGCTAAATACAGCAACCCTGATCACAGGGCAAACACCTAGTTAAAACTTGAAAGTGGTTTGACTCTGAGGCCAAGAGGAAGTCTCCCCAGGCCACTCTTCCCTTTCCTGTTGGCAAGAGCTCTGCCCTGGGGCTGGCCAGGCTCTGCCCTGTCATGCCCACTATAAAACCCCGATGGCTGGCTCCTTCCTTGGAAATCAGAAACCAGGCTGGTAGTTCTGGAGAGAATGTTTTTGAGAGTCCTCGAGGAGGAGAAATACGTAGAAATGGTGGTGGAAAGACAGGAGGAAGGAGCCTTAATGGTCCTTAAGGGCAAGAAATTGGTTTTGCTTTTCCAAGGCACGAGCATTTCCTTCACACCAGAAAACAGGAGTGAATTACGGATGACAACGAGGAAGTGCTTCTTTGCAGGGGGAAGCGTTCTGTAAAGAAGCATTGTGTTCAGAGGAGCTCTGCACAGTCATGAGGGAGGAAAAGACAGAAGCTGGTTCACACTGGGCCCCACTTCGCCCATTAAAACTGTGGGCAGGATGTGTGCTTTGGGTTGAATGATGACCCTCAAAACCTGCAAATGTGACCTTATTTGGAAATGGGGTCTTTGCAGATGTAATTAAGTTAAGGGTTTCAAGATGAGATCATCCTGAATTGTCTGGGTAGGACCTGAATCCAATGCCAAATGTCCTGGTAAAGGACACACAGAGGAGAGGACACATACCTGGAGACAAAGGCAATGTGAAGACATCACAGAGTGACACAAGCCAGCCAGTGCTGACAACAAGAGAAGCTGGAGGCGTCAAGAAAGGATTCTCTCCCGGAGCCTCCAGAGGGAGCAGGGCTCTGCCCACACCTTGGTTTCAGATTTCAAGCCTCCAGATTGTAAGAGAATAAATTCCTCTTATTTTAGGCCACCAAGTTTGGGCATACGGCATTGTTTTAAATTTTAATATCGTGTGTCAAATCTCATGTTTGTCTTTGACAGAGCCAATCAGGGGTCTCCAGGGGGATGCTCAACACAGTCCACTGGGTGTGTGGAAAAAGTGGAACTTTGAGCCTCCCCCCGCAAATAAGAACACAGTTATACTTTCCTGATCTTTGCAGGTTGAGATCAGCACCAGTAGCTTCCTCCAGTGGAGCTGTCAGAGGGTCTGATGTCGCCCATGGCACAGGTAGGCCTTCAGGGGCTCCACAATGAGGAGCCAAGAGAGGCAACCTCACCTGTGCGTGACCCGCTAGGGGAGTTTCAGGTATTATTGGGTAAGTGGATTCACAAATTACACAATCTAGTTTTAGCTAAACTAATCCCACAAAATGGGAAACTTGTTTAATACATTATTGTAGAGAGACTGAAGATTTAAGACAATACTAATAGCACAAGACCTGGGAAAAAACAAAAGATTAGCTGAGACGGCTAGTGTGAACTCTGTATTAGCACATAACGAGGTAGAAATGAGATCTAAGAAGAAGTCAGTCCCCTTGCCACCCAAAATTAGTATTATCAAGAAAGTTACTTGAAATAAAGAAGACAAATGAACTTAAATATAAAACAGAAACAGACTCATAGGCATAGAACATGAACTTGTGGTTGCCGGGGGGACGGGGGAAGGAAGGGACAGACTGGGAGTTCGAAATTTGTAGATACTGACAGGCATATGTAGAATAGATAAACAAGTTTATACTGCATGGCATAGGGAAATATATACAAGATCTTGTGGTAGCTTACGGAGAAAAAGAATGTGACAATGAATATGTGTATTATGTTCATGTATAACTGAAAAATTGTGCACTACACTGGAAATTCACACAACATTGTAAACTGGCTATAACTCAATAAAATAAAATTAAAAAAAAGTTACTTGAAAGATGGATTTATATCCACAGTGCACAGTGGTGTGTAAGGAGTCAAAGGGCAGAGAATTTTTTATGTTTACATTTTTCTTGTCTTGCCATAAAATACGAATTTTATTTCACACCATATATCCCTTCTCTGATTCTTTATTATCAAATTCTTTTTCCTCTGAAAGTGAAAATGGCTCAGCGTGGTTGACTGTGGCAATGACAGCCCCTGTTTATTCGTGCTTCCCTCATTCTACGCCCTTGGGAGGCCCCTCCCATAGACTCTGACCTTAGTTTTGTGACTTGCTTTGGCCAATGGAACGATAGCTAATGTGTCAGGCTTGGAAAGGGCTTATGAGTTGCCGCTTCCTTTTCTTTTACTGTGGGGTCTTCTGGCCCCTTGAGAGCAAGCCCACCAAGAGCCTCCAGGAGCTGAGAGACCATGGGACGGTCGCTGTAGACACCCCGGCTAAGGCGCAGGAGCTGTGCGTGGGACTGACCTGGCCCACACAGCCCTGGCCAGGCTGGCTCGGACCAGAAGAACTGCCCAGATAACCCACAGTCATGAGACAGGAGAAGCGTTTATGGCTGGAAGTCACTGAGTTTTGGAGTGGTTTGTCACACGCAAAAGCGGAGTGATACAGTGGGGTGGGTAGGTCGCGCCGCCTTTCGCCTAGTTTAGATGCGTCGCAGTCTAAAAATGGGTGGTCACCAGGAGAGATGGCGTTCAATGGTCCTCCCAGCTTTGTTATTTGTCTTCGCACTTCCAGAGCCTAGAACAGAGCCTCACCCGTGTTAGATGCTCAGAAACATTTGTGGAGTGAAGAAGATGGGTCACAGCGAACACACGGGACATTTCATGAATGTGTTTATGTGGATTCCTTCACTTACTCCTGCCCCCCAGTATGGGGTAGGTACTGTGGTTACCATGCCCACTTTAAGACGGAAAAACCAAGCCGCTCTCCCTGGTCAGCTTTCACAGTGCCTGCTTAGGTTCTATTCAAAACCTCCGATTCTGGACCGCCTGTCTTTCTCTTCTGAATGAAATTCTAAGGAGGAAAGCCAGGAAGGGAATTTTCAGAGTCCTGCTGCTGCTTCCATTGTCCTCGGTGCACACATTTGGCCCCTTCAGGTGCACTGTGGTGGATGGAGTCGGATCCCTTAGCTCTGAGAACCAGGTTGCTCATGATGATGACAGCTGCGGGCCTGGTGGGTCCTGCCTACTCGAAAAGAGGTCACCGGTGGAGGCTATTAGGAGTGAAAGACACTCAGCCCAGGCGTGGGCGGCTTCCAGTTCCACTACCTGGGAGGGGAGCCAGGCTGCCACTCCAGCTTGGGCTCAAGGACAACTAATTGATGCCAGTTGCCTGCCCTGGGACCCAGGTGGTGCCCATTAGGCAAAGGGACAAAGCGAGCTCAGTGGTGGGTCTGTGCCAGGCAGGGTCTGCGGCCAGTAGCCTTCCCCGCTGGCAGTCTGTGTGAGGCCCTCTGTCTGTCCATCCCCAATCCCTCCCTCCCTCCTCGGATGGACAGAAAAGGCACAGATTGGGTTACCCTGGTAGGAGCTGTGCACTGGCTGCATGGGGTGGGGGTGGAGGTGGGGGTGGTCTCAAGCTTTGTTAATGGCAGGCTCCCCTGTGAGGGAAGGAGGTTTGGAAGCTTCCAGGTGAGGATCATGATAGTAACTGGCATGTGTGCTCAGAGCGGGACATGAGGTTTTTCTTTTAGTCCCAAGAGGGGATGATTTCCCAGTTCCCAGGGCTCCCACATTCATACTTTCTGTGACAGTAAACTGCTTACTGTGACTATTCTGTTTGCTTATTAATTTCCCTTCTTTGCCATCTCACCTTCACTGGACTTCAATCCCCATGAAGGCAGAGGCTTTGCTCCAGCATAATGTCCTGCAGATAGTGGATATTCAATAAAAATGTGTTGGGTGAACTCTTGGAGACAGACATTATTATTCTTACTGAATAAAACAGGAAACTAAAGCTCAGAAATGTTAGGGAACCTGTTTAAGGTTACACAGCTGGGGAATCTGAGAAACCAATTTCTAACCTGTGTTTGATTGACTTTGGAATCTATGAGGTGTTTTTTTTTTTTTAAAGTTTATTTATTTAAAAATTTTTAAGTAGTTAAAAAAATTTAAAAAATTGAAATATAGATGGTTTACAATGTTGTGTTAGTTTCAGGTGTACCGCAAAGGGATCCAGTTATACACATATATCTACTGTTTTTCAGATTTTTTTTGATTAAAGGTTATTACAAGATACTAAATATAGTTCCCTGTGCTATATTATACAGTAGGTCCTTGAGTTTATCTATTGTCTATCTAGTAGAGTGTACCTGTGAGGTTTTCCTAAAGCATGAGGCAGGTGCCACCTGTGGCAGGAGAGATAACTTAAGTAGTACACAAACATGTTTAAAGAATACCAGATCATAATGCAATAATCATTTCCTTTCCACTTATCTTTCAATCCTGGTTATATTAAGGAAACAATTTTTCCAGTAAAGAGCAGACCTCAAGCGTAGAGCCAGACTATCAGCATGAGGTTTGGCTGTGAGAGAAAGAAAGTTTGAAAAGATTGGTTGAACATATTAAGGTATATTTCTCTCTCATGTAAATAAACCCAAATAGCCCAGGGTTAGAAAGGCAGTATCATGATTGTCAGGAACAGACTCCTTCTACTCTGTTGCTCTGACACCTGTATCATGTGAAGTCTACTTTATAGCCCAAGAGAGTTGCTGCAGCTCCAGCTATCATCCATCATGTCTACCTTCTAGCCATCAGGAAGCAGGGAAGATCCTGCAGCTTTCTTTAAGGGCCTCTTCCTAGAAGGCAGTTTACATTCCTTCAGTCATTGGAGAATTGGAGAAGGAAGGAGGGGAGGGAGGAACCAATAATTTTATTCCTATGGCTCTGTTATGAGTGTGTCTTCTACAAGGTTCATGAGCTCATTGCCCTTGGCAGAGCCTCCAAACTTGCAAGCTTTGATCAGAAGATCAAGAAGTGTTTGGTTATTGGACAGACTGTAGAGTGGGACTTGCCTTATGGCGCTGGGCCCAAGGCTGCACACTTGTAAGGGTGTGTTTGTGGGAGGGTGGGGCTGCTCCTTTGTGTTTCTACCCTCACTGTGCCACTAAGCCCCGTACCGGGGAAACGTTGCAGAAGAATCCCTTGTCGGGACTGGGGGTGCCTGCAGGGCGGGGAGCACGCCACTTCATCCACATCAGGCAGTGCTCAGTCCCGGGACGTGCTGGTCTCCAGGTGAGCTTCACTGCGCAGGGCAGAAGAGGGCTGAGAGAAATGGCAGGGTGAGGGCCGGCACCTGTCCACCCACATGTGTTCTGAGCACCCACGTGTGTGAGTTTCTCAGGCCTTCAAGGGGACACAGTGGGAGGTGGCTGCCTTCAGGCAGAAGGACTCCAGCAGCAAGAGATGGTGGGTGTAACTGCCGGGGGTGGAGGGCAGCTTAGGAGCGTGGTGGAGTGGAACTAGATCGCTCACTTAGGGAACTGGCTGGCACGCAGAGGCCAGCTCGAGTCCGGGGGAACCCATGCCTGCCCCCCGACAAGGCCCAGGGTTAGCCAGGCAAGCCTCACCTACCAACCCAGAGAGGACTGCACAGCACCAGCTCCACCAGGAGCCCTCCCTCTTTTCCCACAAGTTGCTGACTCCCAGCCTCCAACCCCTGATGAGCCCGAGGAAGGGGAGGGTTATCTCAAAGTCACACCAAGCTCCCCTTCACTCCTAGGCATGGGGGGGAGGAGGTGAAAAGCAGACTGCCTATCCCCTCTCAGGTCCTCAGAGCTCCCGGCCCAATCGTGATGGGGAAGGGGGAACCATGGAATCAGGTAAGGCATCAGAGTTCTAAACCAGACTGGGCTGAGTTTTAATAAGAAAGGGGACCTGGAAACTGAAATCTGCCCAAGATATTGTTAAAGGATGGGACAGGGAGATTCAGCAGAGGCTGGTTTGTTCTATTCTTCCTCATGTGCGCTAGGCACTGCCAGGTGCATCAAAGGTGGGGGAGACAGAAGATGAACAGTAAACACACACTCAAGGTCGGGGAGTGACAGGGGCTGTGAAGGACCAGGAAGGAGATGGATTTTGAGCGAGGGCTTGAATGAGAGAGGGAGGAACTCTTGTGACTGCAGGGGGATAACTGCTTTACCCTGAAATTGGCATTTTCACCCTATTTCCTGCAGGAGGTGGCATGGCCAGCCCGGTGGGGACTCCCCTAGGCTGATTATTAGAATCTCAGCACAACCCTGGGATTCTGATCCAGTTGCATGGGGGAGGAGCCAGGAATCTTTCCCAAAGCTCCTTATCTGATTCTGTTCATCTAAAGGTCTGAGGACCAGACTGATTCTATGATCACAATTGCTACTCCTCAAACACCTGCAAGGCTGAGGAGGGAGACAGAACCATAACAATGGAGAGCTCTCACTGTGTATCAGGAACCCTACTAAGCATTTTCCTTGCATTATCTTTTAAAAAAATACATAATATTTGCAAGAACTCTGGGGTAGGTACTATTATTCTACCCATTTTGTAGATTAAAAAATTGAGGCTCTGAGATATTAAATCATTTGCCTGAGATCACAAAATAACGTGTGGGGATGCCAGATTTTGACCTGGGCATGAAACTCTGCCCTGTCTTCTCCCTGCAGAGATGAGATAAACATTTACCAGAAAGTGAACCAGCCACATGAGGTAATAATTCCAGGTGACAGATGGGAGGGGACTGCACACCGCTTAAGATTTCAGAGGCAACCAAGAAGCCAGTGAGGTCTGGATTTTCAGGAATAAGGGTTGGACCGTCTCCAGCAGGGAGCCAGGCCTGGGAGAGGAAAGTGAGCAGGAAACGGTTGTCCTCAGGGCAGGGCCTGGCACAGTCTCCAAAAGGGAAGCAGAGGACTGAGACCACGTGGACCCTGGATGAGGAAGTGGCGATTGTACTTGCCTCGGCTTCTAAAGGCAATCTGGACCTTCATCCCAGGACAGAGGGAGATAAATAGGGCCCAGGGGCTGGTCTTCACCTGGAAACAAATATCAAGCACATAGCAAAACTAGAGGTTTCATGGTCAACATATTTAAAAATAGTAGCGCAGTGTGAAACTGAAATAGAAAAAGTTCTCTACCTACATCTTTGTGATGCCCGCACTGACTGGCACTCAGGCACCCATGTTCCCTCTACCCTCCACACCTGCTATGCCTCTGACTGTTGGCTCGGGCTTGGATGTACTTTTTTTCCTGTCTCTAAAGTCCGTGACATCTCAGTAGCCTTACAGTAAACTCTTCCTTTGCTTCAGCTAGTTTGAGTGGGTTCTGATCCCTGAGATCAGCATCTCCCTGTCTAGAACAGAAGCGATGAATCTGGTTTCTGATACAGGCCAGCTGAGATGCTGGGGGTGGATCATACAGATCAGACTCTACCAGGAAGATGGAAATTAAGAGATGGAACCTGAGTGATGTATTCATTAAGACAACGCCAGCAGCTGGGACAGATAAACCCTGAAACCTTAGTGGGTTTAACAGAATTGATGTTTATTTCTTATTTACACCATGGTGTGTGGGTGTTCCTGGCCAGGCAGCCTTCATCCAGGGACCCAGATCCCTCCATACTGTGTCTCTTCCCTCCCGTGCAAGTCTGGAGTCCACTGTGTGGGCAGAGACTTCTGCCCAGATGTGACAGAGATCCCTTCCACACACTTGCCATTGGCAAGAATGAGTGGTCAGTCACATGATGCCACCAAAATGCAAGGGGGCTGATGCTGTGAAAAGAAGTATGGTTGTTCCTTAAAAAGTTTAACGTAGAGTTACCATACGACCCAGCAATTCCACTGCAAGGTGTTTACCCCAAAGAACTGAAAAGGGATTCTCAAAACAAATGCTTGTACATGGATGTTTGTAGCAGCATTATTCGCAGAAGCCAAAAGGTGGAATACAGCCCAAATGCCCATCAACAGATGACTGGATAAACAACTTGCGGTAAATCCAAACAATAGGATACTATTCAGTCATATAAAGGAATGAAGCAGTGATTCGGGTTACAACACGGATGGACCTGGAAGACATTGTTCTAAGTGAAAGGAACCAGACACAGGAGGACACGCATTAAATGATTCCTTTTGTAAGAAGTATCCAGAATAGGTAGGTCTACAGAGATGGCGTAGGCGCACAGTTTTCTTTTGGGGGGGTGGTGAAAATGTTTTGGATCTTGATATGGGGGTGGCTGTACAACATTGTGAATGTACTAAATACCACTGAATGATACTCTTTAAAACAGTTAATTGTATGTTATGGGAATTTTGCCTCAATTGAAAAAAAGAATGCAAGGGGTCTGAAAGACGTCATCCCTGGCTAGGCAGCTGGGGCTCCCCAGTGACAACTGCACACTTCAGAAGGGGGTCACAAATCTTTGGTGACCAGCTAAACCTCGGTATGCACCGTTCCTCCTCCTTCTCCCAGAACATACTCATCTCGTCCCCAAAGGAAACGATCCAAAGAACTCTCAGGGCATTGTACCCAGTTCAGAGATGAGGATGGGCAGTCCTCTCGAGTTTGGATGTGGCTTCTGTTGCTTTAGGGACATAAAAACTAAAAGGACAAGTTATTTGAACCCCCCACCCCCACCCCCACACCCACAGAGGTAGAGCAGAAATAGCATGACTACAATACAAACTTGTATTTGGAAAGGGGCAAGGGGAAGACTGGCAGCCAGAGCAGTGCCTGGCCCCTGATAATTGTGCCCTACTGCTGGGCAGGCACTGAGGAGAGGGGCCCAGGGCTGGAGAAGTTCCTTCACTGAATCCATTCTGAGTTCTGGGAGGAGCTCCCTGGTCCATTGTTCTTGATGGCTGACTCCGCCATCTGGGAGAGTTCTCCTTGATCGTTATCTCCGAGGCCACATCTAAAGTGAATCTTGGGGCGTTTGCCCTACTTAGAGGCTGTACAGCTTGCACAAGCCAACTTCCCGCAATTCCTGTGCAATCTTGGTGCCCCGAGGGTTGTTTAATGCTTGAACAGTCAAAATCTTTGCTAGTTTGGGCTTGTCATTTCTTTAGCAATAAAACACCCTAAAAATTGTAGTAGGCTTCTTACCAGATACACACAAAAGTACATTGTGTATGATTTTAGTTATGACGTTTAAGAACAGGTAAAATGAATATGATATCATTCACATGTGGAATCCAAAAAAAAAAAAAGACAAATGAATTTATTTGTAAAACAGAAACAGACTCACAGACATATAAAACAAACTTACGGTTACCGGGGGGAAGGGGGTGGGAAGGGATAAACTGGGAGTTCGAGATTTGCAGATAGTGACTGGTATATATAACACAGATAAACAAGTTTATGCAGCACAGGGAACTATAGTCGATATCTTGTAGTAGCTTACAGTGAAAAAGAATATGAAGACAAATTTATGTATATTCATGTATGACTGAAGCATTGGGCTGTACACCAGAAATTGACACAACATTGTAAACTGACTATACTTCAATAAAAAAAAGTAAAAAAAAGAACAGGTAAAATG
Organism: Camelus ferus; assembly: GCF_009834535.1. Taxonomy (NCBI): domain Eukaryota; kingdom Metazoa; phylum Chordata; class Mammalia; order Artiodactyla; family Camelidae; genus Camelus; species Camelus ferus. Next base: position 11,488,640 of record NC_045706.1, read on the forward strand.
AATAAATGGTGACACTTGGCCTTTGATTGGAATCCTACAGACAAGAAGACTCAGAGAGGCTAAGGGGCTCACCTAAAGTCACACAGCCAGTTTGAGCAGGACTAGAGCCCAGGTCTCCAGATCTACAGCCCAGGGGGCTCCCGTTCACACTTGGCTCTCATAGGGAATGAAGAGACACAGCAGTTTCCAAATGCAGCTTTTTCTTTTGGTGCTTTTAATTAGCATATATGAAATACACTACCGATCTAATTTAATTATAATTAGATAAGCAGAAGGCTGATTATGTTGCAAATTTCGATGAAAGAGCTGCTGTTTTCAATTAGGTTTGATTGTAAAGTGCTCTGACACTTTTCCCGGCCTCAAGGAAAATTCATTATATCACTTCTCACTCATTCACTTGCATTTTGGCCACAGGTCTGGGGCGGTGGTAATGGGACTAGAGTTCCCACAGTACCCCCCCCGCCCCCAACTCAGAAGCAGACTTGGACGTGGTACCCCAGTGATGGCAAGGGCTACCAGATGCTACTGGGCTATTGTATCAGGGAGCTTCCAGCTGCATGTAATAGAGGATCCAACCAAATGAGGCTCGAACCTCAAGGTGACTTAAAGTCTCACATGGTAAGAAGCATGGAGGTGAGGCAGTTCCAGGGTTAGTTAATTTACTTTCAAAACACCCAGGCTCATTCCATCTTCCTGCTCTACTAACTTCAGCGTGTTGGCTTCTGACCTCCAGCCCAAGGTTGTGGGACCCCTGCTGCAGCTCCAAGCTTTCCCATGTCCCCTAGAAGAGGACATGCATATCTTGCATCCCTTGAGCTCCAGAAGATTTATTGTGACTCCTTGGCCAGGACCTTAGCCCAGGCTTTTCCTAAGTCAACCACTGTTTGTAAGGAATCACCATGATTGGCTTGGGTAAGTCAAAGATTCATTCTGTGGAACCCATGGTTGCCCAAAGCCTGATGCCTGCTGGCAACTTAGCAGAGGCCATGAGGACAGGGGGTGTAGCTGGTAGCTAGGGTACCAACTGTCCATGCCTGGAGCCAGCGTGGCCACACCGGAGGCAGATCTATCTGAGCCTAGCCTGGATCTGCAATATGATGCTCAAAGGACTCCAGCTGCAAATAACTGCTTCTTGCCTTTCCATCAGAAGACTGCCATCTCTGTATTCCTGAGGGATGAGCTTTAGCTTTGCTTGTAGGTGGTGTTGGTAATGTAAGGGAAAAGGATGGAAAAGATCGGTTAGCAAGAGGACTGTTTAGAAAATGGTGGAGGAGCCACACTGACTGGAAGATGAGAGAGAGGTCCATGTGGCTATGAGAGTGGCCAAGCTGGCCCTGTTGTCTCCGAGGGACATTGAGAGCCCTGCCTTGGGAATGAGGGTATCAGAGAAAGTGGGACTGGACCTCAGCATCTAGGAGATGCCCCCAGCAGTCTTCTGAGGTGGGATTATCTGTCTGATCCAAACTCTACTGTTCTGCTGTACCTGTTTCTCCTTTCAAGCCTCTGAGTGATGCTTAAATGTCACCTTGGAGACACTGTGCTCCAGGAGAGAAGTTTCCATTTTGAATCTCTGCTGACAGCACAGGCAACCTCCACTTCCCTACAAAACGTGTTTCTCAAGATGTTAGGACAACTGCATGCACGAGGTTGATCAGTGGAGCCACGTAGTTATAAATGGCTATTCCATTCTCAGAAAGCTAAAAATATTATAAAATCCTCGATCACAATTGTCCTTTTTAATACTCCTTGATGATATCTTGTTGCCATTTGAACTTCATTTTGTTCTTTTATTTTGCAATTAAACACGTGAATAACTGGCTGAAGTCCAGTGAACGGCCAGTAGAGATTAGAGCCTCTGAGGCTCTCCTAATGGTTTCCATCTGTGTTTAAACAGGATTCACTTTACAGCTTTCTAAAAATCACTGGTATCAGTTCATCCAGTTTTCCATTTTCTACTCATTTTTATAAAACAATAAGGCAAAAACATGCAATTTTCATGAACATATACTGTTGACCAGATACTGAAAGGGAGCTGCCCAAACTGACCAGTTGGCTAACAGGAGGCACCACTGTGCCAAAGCTGGAAATGGTTGGGTTTAGAAGATGAGAGGCAATTTGAGGTATAATGTTTGAAAGTGCTGAATGTATGCAAAACAGATGGAGTTGAGGCCCATTTGTGTCTGCTCCTTCTTAAACATGACAAGATAGATGTCAGCTCTTACCAGATGATCAGTGTGGTCTTTAAAAGGCTCTGGTCCCTGCCCAGGGCTAATCCATTGAGAGTGTTGGCCCCAAGATCATGAAGCATCTTGGTCCATCCACCTGGAATGCCAGTGAGAATTGCCTGAATTGATGGCCATGAAGAGCCAGGTGTTTTGTGCTCACTGCTGTCAACCACATTTATGGCCATGGCACCTGCCAGTGCTGGCTGATGGCGGACTGCCAGTTCTGAATTTTAATCCCAGGAAGGACCTTATTTCTAGGTCACAGCTGAACTATGCTAGGCCCAGGTGTTCCCTTCCCTTGGGACTCCATCAGGATGGGATGCACTGGAACTTTCAACACCATTTCATCACTCAAGTGCAAGCGGTGACTTTTAATAAACTTCTCAACTCTCATCTCCAAACTCCTCTGTAATCTTCTCCCCTGAAGCACTCCTTCACCTTTTCCCCACCTTCATAATCCCTTTTGCTCTGCTTTCTAGAACACTTGCTCCATGACCAGCACGTTCTTTTATGTAGTTTTTCTTCCAATACTCCTTCCACGTCTTTGCCTTAACCCAGACTTAGCTACCCCCTGAGCCAGCTTCCCTGTGACCTTTCAGAGGGACACCTTTCTTGTAGCCTGTGTTCCTCCTGTGGGGAGGTGGCCTTGGCGTCCTCCTTGCTCCATTCCTTTCCTTCCCTTGCCCATTGTGAGCTCCACTGAGGCTCACACCGCTGGAGTTTTCTACCCCGCTCTGCACAGTGACCACCTCCTGGTCATGACCACCCCTCACTTTTGTTTCCAGGCGCCCTTTATCTCCACGTCACCTCCTGCCATCGTTCTCATGAGGTAAACATCAGCAACACCTGCATGGCTGCCCTTTCAGTCCTCCAGCCTCTCGCGTCACCAGCCTCCTCACCAGGCCAGTTCTAATATCTGCAGCAAGAGTGCCCATGGAGGCTCATCTATGTGTCCAAATATTGACGTGTATACATCTAGCTAACAAAATGTTAAATAACATACGTTACAGGACACGTACTAAACCCTTCCTTGATAAATACCTTTATATGACAAGATTTTAAAAAAATGTATAAAGTTATGATAAAATTTCAAAGATGACTGAATTTAACTATTTTTATATATGTCTGGGTGCTCTTTCCATGAGCTTATTCTTTGGATAAGTAATAAGATGAACTTATACATAATTCATAAATTATATTTATTCCATAAAAGTTAATTTTCTTGCCTTCACTTAAGTAAATTACTAATTATGTTGTTATAATCAAGACTTTCACATAATTTGTGTTCTACTGAGAGTAATGACAAATTAGACAAACTTCTGGGGACATTGTGGTTCTAAGGGTGCTTTTCATTAATTTCAAAATGAAGAAACTGTTTGGCTGAGGAGCAACTGAAATTGTCAATTAAATTTTTAAAGAAACACATAGACCGGAAATGAACCATGAGTCCAATATATCATGTTCATATGATCATGATATATCATGGGTTTAATACATCATGTTTAGTATATAACATTTTGATGGGGTTAGGCTGTATACGATTAATTATTGTCACAGAAAATAGTACAAAATATTTTAATTTCATTGTGAAAATTTCTTTCATGAATATCATGAGTTTCACTGGCTCCTAAGAGCAAGATCAAGATTCATACATTGAAGTATCTTCCTTTTAAATCCTTCAATGCTGAGATAAGAGTAAGTGACAACTGCACATGTTATTTAATTTCTTAAAATCTTTCTTCAGATTACATTTTGACCTATAATGGCCAAAAATAGTCTCCACAGAAATTAGTTTTGGGAAGTTGTGTATGAGTCTCTTTATAGTTGTGCAAACACTTTTGTTTTCTTTAAAACTTACTTTAAAAATTATAATATTGATGCTTTAAAAAGTGAAATACACAAACAACTCTATGGTTTTCTTTTGTAAGCAACAGTTCATACCACATACCTGTGGACTGTGTAAATACAAATACAAAATAAGTAATTTTATTTTGCACTGAAGACTACAGTTCACTCATATTTGAGGATCTATTGTTTTACTTTTCAAGTGCATCTCATCTATCTTGTCTAAACTAAATCAGATTGCTTTAACACAGTGAGTAGCTCTAAGACCATGAATTAGAACAAGAAAATGGACACTTGGCACAACTGGGAAATGATACTTTGTCATGCAAGTATCTATCGCATTAATGCCAAGTGGAAAGGATTTCAGGAGTTAATTAATTTATCCTCTCTTTCAGTTAAGTGCTTCTGCTGCTCAAATCCTCTCTGCACTCTATGCCGCTGTCTCATGTTGGTGGTAGACACCACCCAGAAACCTTCATGGCATCCAGAAGCTTTTGCTTTTTGTTTCGAGGATGTGGGGTGTGGAGAAGCAATACTGAATTGCTAATTCAAACATTCTACCTCCTGGTTATCACCTCTCCTGCTGGTTTCTTGATCAGGGACCGACATCCTTGCAGTAGATCTTCCACCTCATGGAGACCTCTCATCCACCAACAACTCTCCTCTCTCTCTAGCCATCTGCCCCATCTGTCTTTACATTCTTATTCAGCCTGCAGTCCATAACTGATTCATCATTTTCATCACTAATCCAACTCTCCTTCAATTGCATGATCTGATAAAACCCCAGCTTTAGATGAATGTGATCTATGTCAGAGCAGCTGTGTCATCCTTGAAACCTTTCCCTCACCTTCCACGTTTAACCCATCAAGTGCTGTCCATTCAAACGCCAAAATTAATTTGCAGTCCACCATGTCTTTCTGTGCCCACTACCACCCCCTTGATCCAATCCATCATCATCTCTTGCCTGAAGTATTGTCATGACTCCCTAATTTGTCTCTTTTTCCTTCTCTACAGGCCACTCCCCTCAGGGAAGTTGGGTGCCCATATGGACTGTAAGTCCCGTCTTGCAGCATTTCCTTACCTCTTTTCCATTTGAACAGAAACACAGAATCCTCAACAAGACTTACAAAGACAAGCAGAACCTGGCTACTTCTTTCCTTTCCTCTGTAGGCACGCCCCTTTCCCTCTTCTTCACTCCACTAGAGTCTCATGACCTTTCTTTCAGAGTTCCTGGATGATGTCAAATGCCTTCTGCCTGGAAAGCTCTCTCCCTAATTTGTTGACTCACTTCTACTCATCCTTTTATCTTGGCAGAAATATACCTTTTCAGGACGATTCTCCTTGATCACCCAGAGTAAAGTAACTTTGTTATGCCCTCTCGTCACGCTAATCTTTTCCTTTATTATGTTTGGTGTCAGGCTTTGGTTCATGCGGTTAGTTGTTTAAATCTTGGCACCTCAGAGGAATGGCAACCCATGAGGGGATGAAACCCTTTTTGTCTGTTGACTCTTGCAGCCCCAACACAGGGCCTGAACACAGACATCTGTGAATGACTAAGTGAAAGGAATAGACCGGCAACAGGGTGCTGGGAGGAAAAGCTTTTTTCTACAGCCTCCTTCAGCCTAAAGTCCTTTCCTCCAGCTCCTAGATTCATCAGGTTTACAGAGAGAATCTGCATCCTTATCTCTGTTCCCCTGCTAGGATGAAATTTAGGATTCAGATGCTGGGATGTAGAAGGAAAGAACAAAATCCAACCTGGAAAGAAAGATCGAATAGAGAATACTCCCCCGAGTGGCTACACATCTTCACTGTAAGCAGTAATCTCGGTGTGCAGCTATTGACGCTTGAGTTATTTACATGTCTCTAATCCTCTTACCGTCTAATCAAGATCATTCCAATAGCTTTGCTTTTAGACTTCCAACTGCATTATGCGTTCACAAGTCATTTCTTCGTCAAAGGCCGCACTGGTACCATTATAATCTCCTAGGGATTAAAAAAAATATTCATTCTCCTTTATCTTAATATAGTTTATCTCTATCAAAGTTGTATTTTAAAGTTTTCCATGCTAATGCCTTCATGAAATTAATAGTAAATATTAAATGAAATAGCAATGAAAACAAATCATCTGTAGGTTTGTATGTTGTCTACCATAAGCTTGTCTGATTCAATTAGTTCTTACCTGATTACTGAGAAGAAGCATGTGCTGTTTGTGAATTTTGTCATTAATTTTGTCATAAATGTTCTTCTCTTCTTTCCTCTCCTTGCTCACCTCTGAGCAGTTTCATCCTTTTCTAACAATGCAAGAATTAGGAAGGTAGTATAGATGAAAAGATGTAAAAATGGCAATAATAAAAGTTGCTTTCTCTTAGGGAGAAATATATATCATTGTCCAGGTTATGTTTTAAGAGTTGACTAAAGAAAAAAGGACTACTGACATGAAATAAGGTTTCAAGTAGATTTAAGGTATTTATTTATTCAAAAATATTGAACAATTGCAATGCACTATCCTGTGGGAAAGGTGATGTTAAGGTATTTAAAGCTATACAAAGACTAATTCTTAGTGACAAAGTCTCTGTGCCACCGCCCTCTGCCTTGACTCCAAGTTTTAACTATTTTAGACAATTAGCTACATATTTATTTAGTAATTATGTCTTTCTTGATTCTAATCAGTGCATACATAATTTTGTATAAGTATATTGATTAGGGAAGCATTTATGAAGGGGAGGGAGGGGAGCAGTTGGAATGAGATTATTAATGGAAGGGCTCTGGGAATTAGGTACTTGGGCCTATAATGGGCATTGTTGCCTGCCCAGCACCCATTTAAACCTCCCAAATTGACCCTAGTTTTTGTTCTTGTATCCCACTCTGAGACCCAGAGATGGGCCTAATTTTCCAGGAGTAAATCCATACTCTTTGCAGTAAATGGCTCTAAATGCCATGTAAATTGGTTCAGGAATGAGTCAATGAGACATGGAGAGGAAGTTCTGGGAGAGAACTTGCTTGCCCATAATAGACAGCTACCAGAAGTCATGGGCCCTCTTCTTCTGGACATCGTTGTCCAAGTATCTGAGGCCTGGGGCTGTGGCAGCCATTCTGTTCGCAGCCTGAGGTTGAAGCTTGCTAAAGAGGAGAGAGATCAGGTCAAGTAACAAGGTGAAGAACAGAGCTGGAGCCCTGACTGAACCACACCTCACCTTTGCCCTTCCTAAACCTTCAGTCTGTGAGCCAATGAATAGCCTTGATTTTTTTAAAAAAATTAATTTTTAAAAACAGTTTTTATTGAGTTATAGTCATTTTACAATGTTGTGCCAAATTCCAGCATAGTGCACCATTATTCAGTTATACATGAACATTCATATATTCATTGTCACATTTTTTTTCACTGTGAGCCACCACAAGATCTTGTATATATCTCCCTGTGCTATACAGTATAATCTTGTTTATCTATTCTACATATGCCTGTCAGTATCTACAAATTTTGAAATCCCAGTTTGTCCCTTCCCACCCCTCTCCCCCTTGAACCACAAGTTTGTGTTCTATGTCTATGAGTCTGTTTCTGTTTTGTATTTATGTTCCTTTTTTTTTTTTTAGACTCCACATATCAGCAATCTCATACGTTATTTTTTTCTTTTTCTGGCTTACTTCACTTAGAATGACATTCTCCAGGAACATTGATGTTGCTGCAAATGGTGTTATGTCGTCATTTTTAAGGGCTGAATAGTATTCCATTGTATAAATATACCACATTTTCTTTATCCAATCATCTGTCGATGGACATTTAGGCTGTTTCCATGTCTTGGCTATGGTAAATAGTGCTGCTATGAACACTGGGGTGCAGGTGTGTTTCTGAAGTAGGGTTCCTTTTGGATATATGACCAGGAGCGGAATTACTGGGTCATATAGTAAATCTTGAATAGCCTTGATTTTTAAGCAACTTTTACTTGAGATTTCTCTTTCTGGAAGCCAAAATAAATTTTAATATACAGAATCCCAGTTTACTTTTTTAATGTTGTTTTTATTCTTTAATCTTTAAGGTTAGGAATATTTTTCTGATTATAAAAATAATACATGCTCACTGTAGAGAATATAAAAAAGACTGACAGAAATAGAGAAGATTAAAACCATCTATAACTCATGAGCCCTAGATAACTCCTATTAATGTTTTGAATTAATCTTTTCTTTATATAAAGTTACATACATATTTTACAAATGTGTGTGTGTGTGTGTGTGTATATATATATATATTTTTTTTATATAAAATCCTGCTTTAATGAAACTCATAGCCTAGTGGGAAATGAAGACAAACAAACCCAAAAGCCAAACAAACAGATTAATATCTGAGACTATGGAAGGCTGTAGTAATTATTAACCTTTGTTAATAACTGTCCAGTGTTGGGTCAATGGTTGCTAGTAATATTTTCCCCCATCTCTACATCCTGGAACAAATCACCAAAGATTTTTAAGTTAATACCTATTAAAATATATTAAGCTTTTAAGGGTAATATAAAAATGTCTCACGGTGTCCATAAAATCAACCAGTTATCAGTATGTTCATTTGTTTCACTTCAGTAGGTGATACACCTTATTTATGGTAAGTTGTACCCTGTCAGCAACTGCTTTGGCTCAATCACTGTTAGATTTTTTTCCATAATGATGTGTTTAGCCAATTCCAGCTAAAATGAATGTCTTATATTGACCATTTTGGCAGTATACATGGGAAGGGTTCAGTGGTCACCAGTATGCTGGGTAAAAACCTCTGGAATAGGGCCTTACAGGTAGAAGTTACAGTGCTGTGATAGTACCAATCCCTTTAGTTCTGAATGTTTCCTAATTTCCATTATGATTTTCTGACACATGAGTTGATTGGAAGACTAGAAATATGGGGATTTACTAGCTGTCTGTTGGGTTATTGATTTCTAATTTAACTACACAGTGATCAGAGAATGTGGTTGCTATGATACCAATCCTTAGACACATAAAGAGACTTGCTTTATGACCCAGTATGTTCGATTTTTGTAATGTTTCACATATTATTGAAAGGGATGTATATCCTGCAGTTGAGTGTGATGTTCTATATGTATTCATTTAAATCAAGCATGGTAATTGTGTTATTCACATCCTCTAATCCCTTAAAGATTTTTTTGGTCTCTTTGATCTATGTATTAGTTTCCTGTGACTGCTGTAACAAATTAGCACAAAGGTGGTGGTTTTAAACAACAGAAACTATTCTCTCACAGTTCTGGACGCTAGAAGTCTGAAATCAAGGCACTGGCAGGGTTGTCCACTCTCTGGAGGGTCTAGGGGAGAATCCATTCTTTGCTTCGTCCAACTTCGTGTGGCTGTTGGCATTTGGGGTGGGAGTGTGGCTACACTGCTCCAATACCTGTCTCTGGAGTCACATTGCCTCCTCTTCTGTGTCTCTTCTGTCTCGAATCTCCCCCCTTTCTCTAATGAGGACACTTGTCACTGGTTTTATGGCCCACCTGGATAATCTAGGAAGATCTCATCTCAAGATCTTTAACTTAATTACATCTGCAAAGACCCTGTTTCCAAATAAAGTAACATTCACAGGTTCCAGGGATTAAGACATGAATAGACATTTCTTTTTTGGGAGCTACTATTCAACCCACTGCAACCTATTAGAGATGTGAAAATCACCTACTCTGATGATAGATTTCTCTTCCTTCTTGTACTTCTGTCAACTCTTGCTTCATATTGTTCATGAACATGTTATTAGCCACAGATTTGACTCTCAGATCTTCCTTGTGTATTGAGTCTTTTACTATGTGGAGACCTCTCTTTATCTTGTTACACATAACAGCACTCAACCACCTAGAACATCTATTGATGACAAACTATCAGTTGTTTGTCTGAAAAACATTATAATTTGTCTTTCCTTTTCTTGCTAGGCATAGAATTCTAAGGTTACCTTTTCCCCCCTCAGCATTTCACTCAATTGTCTTTTACTTGAGAAAACCTTTTCTTCTTTTTTTTTTTCATATCCCCCAAATATCCCAAGGCCAGATAATTAGTATAGTTCCAGGCCCAGAGAATTAAAGACGTGTGCTGAGTCCAAAAATTACATGCCATTAATTAATATGAGGGAACACTGTCTGAAATTGTATCATATTAACTGATCGGTAAAAACGGTTCATTCAGTGCACAGTTACGTTGAGAAAACGTGTAGAGAAGCTGAAGCAAATGTGGACAACGAAGTATACCAGAGACAATTTCCCAGTGGCTTAAGTGATTTTTTTACTTCACTTCACACTAATTACGTATCTGTGGAAATAAAGATTCATTATCTCTGGCTTAAATGTAATAAATGGTTTTTCTAGACAACTTTGTTATCACCAGTTGCTAGAATGAGCTCTACAATAAACAATTATACATTCTCATAGAAAATACTGCTGTTACTATAATTTGAGAATGTAGAGGGCCAAAGAAATTATAATAGCCACACATTCTTTCTTCTTTGTCCCTCAAGACTCTAATACATAATCTCCAATTCGTAGTTAGCTTTGTGAAACAGCACACGGCGCATGGCATTTTTAAGTGTAAAATTTCTGGCCTCAGTGTATGGAGAAGTTAAGGAACTTAAAAAAAAAATCCCTGAATAGCTCAAACACATGTATTATTTTAGCTACCATGATATTTCGGTGGTTATTCTCGATTCTGAGGGTTTAGGTTGTGTGGGCTGAGGCCAGCATGCAGTCCCTTCAAGGGCCACCCAGGGCGGTCCCACCCGTTCGTAATGTGCGGCGCGGAGCCTCTAGTGGCCCCCTAGCTCCGTCGCCAAAGGCCGAGGCTGAGAGGCCCTTTGCGATGCTAAGGCCGGGTAAATTGGGCGAGCTCGAGAAAAACACCGCAGCGAGACAGGGAGCCTGGGTCACACCGACCGCGCGCTGGGCTTTGGGAGCATCTTCAATAGCCCCGTCCGCTCCTCGTCGTCTTGGTAACCGAACTGAGAACGCGCGTGCGCAGCCAAACTCCCTTATCACGTGAGGCCGGGCTGGGGGCGGGGCCGACGAAAGCTGCTCGGGACGCCAGCCCAGTCCCTCTCAGGCCGGGGCCAGCCGAGGCGGGGCGAACTTCTGCTCTACTGCGTCGGGGTGGCTCACAGCTCCCGCCCCTTTTCGCTTAGCTTTCCCGCGGCTGATTCCCCGCACCACGTGCCCTCCTGGCCGCTCCCCCAGCTGCCCTTTACAAGTGCCTGTTGGAAGCTGCTGTAAAATGTCGTGAGGGGCGCTGCGGCTTTACGGCTGCCTCTCCCAGACCCGAGCCCGGGAGTGCCCACCGCCGTAAGCCTATCTCTGAGAGTCGGCCTTGCGGAGAGTGAGAGACCCGGCACTTCGCTGCCCTCCCCGCCGCGCCCGTTCCGGCCTTCGGCGATGTGAGCTCGAGGAGGCTGCTGTGCCCCCCGGCCCGGGGTTGAGACGGGCAGCAGGTGCTTGTGAGGCGGGCGGGTGCTGGGGGCCTGCAGGATGGAGGAAAGCATGGAAGAGGAGGAGGGGGGCAGCTACGAGGCGATGATGGACGACCAGAACCACAACAACTGGGAGGCCGCCGTGGACGGCTTCCGGCAGCCCCCACCACCTCCGCCGCCCCCCTCTTCGATCCCGGCCCCTGCCCGAGAGCCTCCGGGGGGTCAGCTGCTGGCAATGCCTGCGGTCTCCGTGGACAGGAAGGGCCCCAAGGAGGGGCTCCCGATGGGGCCGCCACCACCGCCGGAGGCCAATGGTGTGATCATGATGTTGAAGAGCTGCGACGCGGCCGCCGCCGTGGCCAAGGCGGCCCCCGCCCCCACCCCCAGCTCCACCATCAACATCAACACCTCCACCTCCAAGTTCTGTGAGTCCAGCCTTTCCCCAGCAGCCTTGGCTTTTCTCCTCCCAACCCGGACGCCGAATCCACCCTTGTCGGCCAGCCCCGCTCCCTTTGTTTCAGGCCTGGGTCTCCCCTTCCCTCCCCGCCTCTCTCCCCCGCCTCGTTTGGTGTCTGCGGCCAGCGCCGGAGCGGCCCTGGCTTCTTGTATTACCTGGCCCAGAGGAGCAGCCTGGTTGCGCACACAGCCCCAAGTTCTCCCACAAACGCGATCCGTATCACAACTGGCTATCTCTCAACCCTTGGAAGCTCTTTTCTTCTCCGTTCCCCCTTAAAGTTTAACCCTCCAACGTGAAGGGAAAATAAGGCTGCCTGAGTTTCGTTTGGGAGAGGCCTTCAGTGTTTTTTTACAGTTAGAGAAAAAAAGAAATCTGGCAGCTTGTGTTCTTGTTCCCTTAGCCAGTCTGCGTTAAACAAGTCAGGAATTAGAAAGTTGACCTATATCTACACTTGGTTCTTTCCCTTCTCCAGTGTACGCCTTCTGCATCCTAACAGGGAGATACGTTAACCTTCCTGAGTAACACCAGTACAGTGGGAGCTGCGACATCCGTTTTGAAGCTAATAATGTGTAAAATTACTTTTCGAAGCCTACACTCGTAAGAATAAGCCATTCCATATGTGTCCAAATCCAAGGTTCTGTTGAATGTTGAATTTCATGTTAGTGATCTGCCTTAAAGCATTCAGTGGCAGGCAGAAAGATTTAAGATCAAAATCTGTTTTGTAACTGAAACTGTTCCCATCCAGGATGTATGCTTCCACAGGGGAAAAAAGTGCTTTTGCTTTAAGTGGGTTTTTGGGGGGCTGGTGGTGGTGAAAATTGACCGTCACAGCCAGATTTTTCTCTCCTATTAATAACTGCAAGTTTTTGAATGGCATCTGGTAAAGCAACTGGAGATTTCATTTCTAGTTACTAATTTTATCAAGCTGTGCCAGTAATTGTCCAATTAGCTGTGCAGAGAAAATATTTCCCTTGGTTCATATACGTAGTCATAGCTTTACAAAATTTTTTTTGGGGGGGAACAAGCACATAACCTTACTTGTTTCAAGATTCTGCTTTAGTCAGAGACATTCATATGTGGGTATGGTTGGTGAGAATTGTGTGGGTTTTTTTCCCTATTTTGCATATATGAGAATAATGTTTATATTGTGTGTGTTTTGAAGTCTTCTTAGTGAAACCAAACATGAGATGGAGTGGCAGGGTGACTTCTCTAAATGCTGAAGGAAGCTTGCTTTAGTGCTTCAACAAAGTTCATTTGAAGAGTTCAGAAAGACAGCATACAGATAAGAGCAGAAATCAGTAGAATTAGGAACAAAAGAAAGATTTGCCAAACTAAAAGATTGTTTTATGAAGATTAATAAGCTGAACAGACCTCTGATTAAAAAAGATGCAAATAAAATAAGTGATAACTGGGAAGTAACTACAAACGTGATATGTTTAAAAAAGAATTTTATGAATTGCTATAGATTTATAAATTTGAAAACGCAGAGGAAATGTATAAATTCTTGGGAAACTACAAACTATGAAAGTTGGTATCAGAAGAAATAGTTTAAGCTGACTAATAAATATTTAACAAACTGAAATAGTAAAACCTCCCCTTTCAAAAACTCTGGATGGAGATAATCTTACGAGTTGCAGTGAACTTTTAAATAATCGTTCCTTTTTACAAGTTGTTTTGGGAAATAGGGAACGAAAAAAGAGAGATCCCAAGCTCTTTTTCTGAAGTTATTGAAATCTTGATTCCAAAACTAGGTAAGATCAATATGAGAAAATAACACGTTTCGGTTATTAACATAAATATAAATATCCTACACAAAATACTAGCTCATCAAATCCAACAGTGTGTTAAAAGAATCATAATCTGTAGAGCTTCTTTTAGGAATGTAAATGTGGTTTATCATCTGTTTATCTGTTAATGTAATTTATCTCATTAATAGACTCAAGGAGAAAAATTATCATTTTGATATCATAAAATCATTTGATAAGATCCAGCACCCGTGTATGATAAAAGCTCTTTTCTTTTTTCTGGGGAAGGGGGTGCAGTTAAATTTGTTTGTTTGTGGAGGTACTGGGTACTAGGACCTCATGCATGTTAAGCATGTGCTCTACCACTGAGCTATATACCCTCCCCCCTGATAAAAACTCTTAGCAAGCTTGGAATACAAGAAAACTAGATAATAGTCACTACCAAAAATCTACAGCAAATAGTAATACCTAACAGATATATCTTAGATACATTTATTTTAAGATTAGGAACATGATAAGGGTGCTCTCTATCTCTGTTACTGTTTAACATGACTGACACTCCAGAGGGAAAATATAAAAAGTATAAGGACAGAAGGGAAAGTAATAAAACTCATTATTTGCAGATAATATCACTTACCTAGAAGAACAATGAGAAGAGAGAAACTACTAGCACTAGTTAGAGTTTAGCAGAGTTACTGGATTTAAGATACAAAAATTAGTGGCATTTGCTACACTAAGCAATAACCAGCTAATAAAGGTAATCAACAGTAAGTATTGTATACATTAATAGCAACAAAACTATAGTCTCTAGGAATTAACCTGAGAATACATAAGATCTTTAAGGAGAAAATTTAAATAAGGAGCTAGAAGTAAATGGGATATAAGATTACTTATTGTCATAAGGATGTCAGTTTTCTCCATTTTAATCCATAAATTTGACTAAACTGCCATCAAAATTCCAGTTGGTTTGTCCGACAAACTCAGTAACTGAGATCTAAAATGTATATGACAGGTGGGATAAAGTCTGTGAATAGCTAAATCAGTCTTAAAGATTTGCTTCGGTGGGGAGTTGCTTATCAGAAGTTAAGATACTGTTTCAAGACTATAGTAATAAAACTAGTGTAAGTGCAAGAACATAAAAATAGTCTGAGGGGAACAAATTGGAGAGCAGAGACTTACTATCTATATATATATATGTTCAGGAATTTAAGATAAAGGTGGCATCATAAATCACCAGAGAAAAGGTCGTGTTGCTGGGAAGAGTGGCTCAGTGTATGGAGAAAAAACAAGCAGTACCACAGGTAGGATGAACTATGGCTAATTAAAGATCTAAATATGAAAGGAGAAGTTATAAGATTAATGGAAGACAATGTTGAAGAAGCTCTTTACTTCTTAAAGCTCCTAAAACTTATAAAGATGAAAAAGTAATGACTTAGATAAAAACTGAAGATTTTTTTTTTTAGCAAAAGACAGATAAAAGAATTAGAGAAGATACTTATCGTGCCTAAAATTGCCAGAGATTTGGCCTTGAATTTATTTTTCTGTCTGCAAAGTATTTTACCCTCATTTTCTAAAGATATTTTTGCTGGATATAGAATTCTAGATTGACAGTCTTGTTTTATTTTTGTTTTTCCTTTAAATGTTTTAAAGATGTCTTTCCGTGTCTTCTGCCCTCCATTATTCTTATAAATAAATGTTTGAATATTCTTATATTTATTCCTCTCCTATATCATGTGTCCTTTTTTTCTGGCTGGTTTTAAGATTTTCACTATATCTTTCACTAAATCAAATTTAATTTGACTGTGATGTTCCTTACAGTAGGGTTTTCTTTATGCTTACTCTTTTCAGTGTTCTTTGAGCTTCTTGGATTTGTGGGGTTCTAGAATTTGTCATATTTGGAACATTATCATTCGTTATGTATTTTTTCAGAATTACTGCCCCATACCTGCCATTACACATGCATTTAGCCATTTGTTATTGTACACTAAGTCACTGAGGCTTTGTTCATTATCTTTCTCAGCTTTTTCTCCCCCCATCCCTCTGCTTTAGTTCAGTTAGTTTCTATTGCTATGTTGTATTTGCTGTCTAACCTTTTTTTTATGGTTTGTCTCTTTTTAAGTTGAAGTACAGTTACAGTGTGTCAATTTCTTGTGTACAGCACAATGTTTCAGTCATGCATATACATACATATATTTGTTTTCATTAATCTGTTCTTAATGAGCAAGAGTTCCAATTTTTTTAAACATAGGCTGTCACTGAGTCCAGATTTCAGTCAGTTAACTGAGCAAATTGTTATAACCACATCTAGCATCTTGAAATAGTAAAATAAATAAAGAATAATCTTCAGTAGGTGTATTTCTTTTGATAACTTATGTCTTATCTAAAGTTATGTTTGTCTTTAAAATTCTTAGTCTTCCAAGAGTCCACATAGGCACACCTCAGAGACATGGGTTCATTTCTGCACCACCACAGTAAAGCGAATGTCGCAGTAAAGCGAATCACATGAATTTTTTGGTGGTTCAGTGTGTATGAAAGTTACGTCTACATTATAATGTAGTCTGTTAAGTGTGCAGTAGCATTGTGTCTAAAAAACAATGAATGTACCTTAATTTAAAAATACTTTATTGTTAAAAAATGCTAAATATCATCTGAGCCTTTAGCAAGTCAGTCTTTTTGCTGGTGGAGGGTTTGAAATATTGCAAGAACTACCAAAATTTGACAGATGCGAAGTGAGCAAATGCTGTTGGAAAATGGTGCTGAAAGACTTGCTCGACTTGTTGCCACAAAACTTCAATTTGTTAAAAGCACAATATCTGCAAAGTGCAATAAAACAAAGCACAGTAAAACGAGGTGTGCCTGTAGTTCTTTTGGACTGTAGACTGGCTCCTGTTTGTTCACATCTGGTGCCTGTTCCCCTGGGAAATTTGATTCAGTTGGAGGTTTAGAGGCAGTGAGGGCTGCTTGAAGGTTAGGCATGAAGAGAATCTGCATTTCCTTGCAAGATTCCAGGTAACATTATGCAGGGTCTTCAGTCAAGTAGAGATTAGCCTCATATTGGGGAGGGGGAGTGCGTCTTAGGCAGGGAAGGCTCAGTGAGTTTTGTGAGATCAGGGTTCTCAGATTGATCAAACCCCACCAAACTGACCCCATTTCAGACCTCAGGGTCTTGCTGTTTCGTAATCAGTGCCCTAACTTTCACTTAAGCCATCTCTCTAGGCTTTGACTTATTTTTGTATGGTAATTCTGTAACTTGCAGGATCATTTGGTTTCTAATTCTTGGCTGTATCAACCCTGGGACTATAAGAAGTAAGCGGTTCTTTTATGCAGCCATGGATGCTGTTGGGTCCTCTGTTCATTGAGCTAATCATTTTCTTAAAGCTTTGACCTGTCATGAGAATCAGACCACTCCACAGCCCTTGCCTTTCTCATTTCTGTCTTAACTTCCATAGCAGTCTGCATGTTTTCTTCAAGAAGAACTTTATTCCAGGTATTTACAGGTGATGTTGAAGTAATTCTTTGCTGCTACATGCTAGGTGCTGTTAGTATCATGTTATCTAATGGTGGCAATGAAATCATTGCCTTTAAATCCAACTAGATTGGAAAACCAAAGCCAGCTTCCTAGGTTTTAAGAATCTGTCACTGTAACTACTCTGGTACCGAAGACTTTACCAGTCACAGTTCAGTGCAAGAAAACACTCTAGGTGTCTAAAGCAACAGGAGATGTAACAGCACGAGTTAGGTCCTTTGTAAATTGTTGGAAAGGTTGGAGGTATAGAGGTCAGTGAGGCTGCTGCACTAAAGCTGTATGCCAGAGGGCAGGCTGCTGCCCCTGCCGCCGCCACCACCATTCTTACATCATCACGGCTGCCTCCCTCATCCTTGAAGTTGGTGATCAGACACTGGAACTTGGAGTTTGGCTGCCACAGACTCACGTCTCTTGCCTTACTTGCCAGAACCACCCACAGCAATAATCTGTCCTTGGCCTTCCTAATCTCATTCAAATGTATCTCGTTGATGGAATGCAATTTGGGAAATGTGATTATTTATTTCAGTTTTCCATTGTACATTAGTCAGCTTCCTATCATAATAACCCCCACATTTCAGGAGCTCATGGAACAACAAAGGCTTATTTCTTGCTCACGTTGTATTAGTGGCCGACAGTTGTCTATGGCTCTTCACAGGCCATCTTGTTCTGAAGAGCAGCTCTTTCCTGGGTCCTGTCACACCTGGCAGAGGCAGAAGAGAGTGGACAGCAACACACAGATGTAGCTCAGACGTGGCACATGTCACATCTGTTTATATTCCAGATATATTAAATAGAATAGAGCGGTTCCTTGTCTGCATGTGATGGGAGCAGGTGGGACTGGAGTGTGAGGATAAAAGGCAGTGTATGGATAGATGGAAAGAGGGAGGTGGGGGAATCTTGCATTAACTCATGATACTGTGCCATGATCTCAGAATTATGACCCAGTGCACCAAAAGCTTCTCCAGATGAACAAAAGCTCCACAGTACTTTTAATTGAACTGAGTGAAATTATTCCATTTTTAAGTTAATGATTCAAAAGTGTGTTAAAATTTTCAATTCAGTGAAAGTGTTAACTGATTTTAGTAAATTCTAAATAAAGTTGCTCTTTACTTGGTCAGGTCCTGTCTGCCAGTTTCCAGATTGTTTTGTCAGTGGATCAGTTAATGTATTCAGGTCTTAAAATAGGCACTGTTTGCAGCATCTGTGGTGGTTATTTGGTATCTTCCTGCCTTCCAGCTTAGTGGAGTTGTGCTGCAGCAAGCATCACTCTGATAGTGATTGTCCGAATTTTAGGAACTCGTTGGAGATCTTGTCTTGTCGTTTTTTTGCCATGTATTGGACAAAGTGGCGTTGATGAAACTGTAAGATAAAGCCATTGTAATGCTTATGTGAGGCCCAGGCCCAAATCCTTAAAGAAAAATGCTGTTTACTTCTTTAAATTGTAACTCTGTAAGCTGTAGACCATATGTAATTACATTGTAATCTGTTAAGTGCTATATAAAAAATTATTGTTGATATCCTTTTGTAATATGTCTTCGCAGGGCAAACTGGCCTTCCTTTTTTTTTTTTTTACTTTTGTAGTCATTTGTCTGTTAACCTCTATACATGGAGTTATAGGTATGTAATTTATATTTGCAGGCTTGCCAACTAGAATGGCATTTTATTCAGCAAATATTTACTTACTGCCTTCTGTATGCTAAGGTAATATTTTAGCCTCTGGTGTTGAATGAGACAGTTCAGTGTGGGAGTTGATGGACTGATGATGATACATTATGATTAAATGCTATAGTAAAGTTATGTGTATATGCATGGTAGTGTAGAGGAAAAATAATCTTTGAAATGAATGAAAGTTAGTTTGTCAGGAGGCTCGAGGTGGCAGGGTTGGGCTTGATGACACCTTTGCACAGGGGGAGGCCTGTGCCAAAGACTCACGAGTTGAAATTACTGTTGGAACATGAGGTGTGAGGAGGGAGTGGCACAAACCAAACCTAGGTAGAAAGGCCTAGATGTGAGGGGCATGCCTCGTTAGAGGTTGGATTTTCTTTTACAGGAACAGGAGCTACTGAAGGATGTTAAGGGAGCCAGCTCAGTAAAATTTGTCTTAGTGTGTTAATTTAGATGAGAAAAGAGAGAATGGAAGCATAGAGACTGGTTGGGGATTGTAATTATTGTCGTCTAGGCAAGAGGTGACAGCCTGAACAAATAAAGCATTGGAAGAGAGTTGTCAGATTTTGGAAATATTTGTGACTTCAGTCTATAAAATTTGGGGGTGAACAAGGGAAAATATGGATATGGGGGCAATATGGGTGGTAGGGGTGTGTGTGTGTGTGTGTGTGTGTGTGTGTGTGTGTGCGCGCGTGTGCACACATGCACCTGTCTCTTTTTTAAGTTATCTATGGTACATTTGGATAGAGAGGTCTGGTAGGCAGTTGGCAAACTGAGCTTTCTCATTTTCTGTGCCTTAGAATATTGGAAGTATTGAAACAAAAATTTATTTTCACCAGATTTGTTTTTCCCTTTCTGAGAATTTGAGATTCACCAAACTCTTTGGCCTTAAAACAACACAGAACTTTTCTCTTACACAGGTTTATAATTAAAAAACTCAAACTGTATGAAATATGTTGAATCTTTAATTCACTGATAATGAAAACCAGTGGTTCCCTCTCCTGTTCCTTCCCATTCCTAGACCTGTAACGCAGAGTCAATTATTTTTAATTCATTTGGTTGTTTCTTCTGGTTTTTATCCACATATTTCGATGTGTTAATATTGTTACTGATGAATTAATCACTTTTGTATTATCTGTTGACTTTGTTACTAACTTGAAGTTTTAGTTTTCTTCTACCTCTATGCACCTTACCTCTTTAATTCTCTTAATACCGCAATTTTTGGTTCAGTAATAAATTGTACGTACATTATGACTATGTAAACATTTACTGAAGGGCGAGGAGTGTACTCAGATTACATTTCTTTCACAGAGAACTTTGGTATGAAGTTGCCTTGTTTATACTTGCATGGTTTTAAAAAAAATTATTCTTAAAGCTTTTCAACATCCTTATCAGATTCACTGTATACAAACTGTCCCCATACAAAGTCATTACAGTATTATTGACCATGTATCTTATGCTGGATATTACATCCCTCTGGCATTGTTTTCAGTTGATCAGCTTGTAAGTTTGAATGTGTTCTAATAACCCTACACTTTTACTGCCCCCATCATGTTCAGTGTCATTGTTTCCATTTTTTGTTTTGTTTTGTTTTGTATATCCCTTAACTACTTTCTGTGGATATAGATGATTTTTACTATAAACTCTTTTAACCTTCCTACTGGCTTTTGTCTTTTAATCTTCCTCCTGGCTTTGTAAGTGGTTGGTCTACTACCTTTACTGTATGTTTGCCTTTGCTGGTGAGACTGTTCCTCTCAAAGTTTTCATACTTTGAGTTGTGGCCTTTTCTTGTTAGAGAAGCCCCTTTGACATTTCTTGTAAAGCTGGTTTAGTGGTGCTGAACTTTTAAGCTTTTGCTTGTCTATAAAACTCTTTATTTCTCTTTCAAATCTGAATAACCTTGTGTAGAATATTTTTGGTTGTAGGTTTTTTCTTTCATCACTTTGAAAATCATGCCATTCCTTTCCATGCTGCAAAGTTTCTGCTAAAAAGTCATCTGAGAGTCTTATGAGAGTTCCCTTGTATGTAAGCAGTTGCTTTTCTCTTGCCGCTTTTAATTTTCTCTTCATCTTTAATTTTGCCATTTTAATATGTGTCTTAGTGTGGACCTTTTGCACCCATGCTAATTTTGTTTGGGACTCTGTGCTTCCTGGACTCAGATGTCTGTTTCCTTCCCCAGGTTAAGGAAGTTTTCAGCCATTATTATTTTTTTAAATGTTATTAATTTATTGTTGTATTATTTGATAATTCTATTTTGTTGGGGGTGGGGGAGAGATAATTAGGTTTATTTATTTTTAAAGGAGGTACTGGGGATTAAATCCAGGACCTCGTGCATGCTGAGCACGCACTCCTTACCACTTGAGGTATACCCTCTCCCATTATTTAAGTAAGCTCTCTGCCCTCTTCTCTCTTCTTCTGGGACTCCTGTAAAGTTAGTACATTTGCTGTTGTACCAGAGGTCTCTTAAACTATCATCGTTTAAAAAAGTTATTTTTTCCTTTTTCCTGTTCAGCTTGGGTGATTTCTACTACTCTTCCAAAGTACTACTCTGTATCATCTAATATTCTAGTGTATCTTTAACTGTAGTTATCGTATTCTTCATCTCAGGATTTTCTAGCTTTACTGAAGTTCTCACCGTGTTCATCCATACTTCTCCCAGGTTAGGTGAGCATCTTTATGATCATTACCTTGAACTCTTCATTGAGTAGCTTGCCGGTCTATACTTCATTTAGTCCTTTTTCTGAGCTTTTTATCTTGTTTCTTTGTTTGGAACATGTTCTTCTGTCTTCTCATTTTGCCCAATTCTCTGTGTTTATTTGTCTGTGTTAGGTAGATTGGTTACATTTCCCAGTCTTGGAGAAGTGACCTTTGTAGGAGACATCCTATGGGGCCCACCAGCACGCTCCCTTCTGGTCATCAGAACAATATGCTCTAGGGGTGCCTCATTTGTGGGCTGTGTGCACCCTTCTGTTTGGCAGGACTGCTGCTGTGGGTGGGCACCGAGGCAGGCTGGCCCCCTGCCTGGTTGGCTGCTAGGCCTTGCCTCATGTGGTGGCTGTGGGGCTGCTGGAGAGTAGAGTAGGCTTCCCACTGCTCTCTGCCTGGCCTGGGTGGGAGGGCTTGGGACTTGCTCCTTGGGGAGAACTCCTGTGATTGTGATGTTCCTCCCATTGGTGGAGTCCCTGACCTGGGGGTGTGGGTCCTGACTATACTGTGTCTCCATCTCTCCTACTCAGCTTGTTGTGGTTCCTTTTTTATGTCTTTAGTGGTGGAATATCTTTTCTGCTAGTTTTTAGGCCGTTGTCACAGATGGTTGCTCTGTAAGTAGCTGTAATTTTGGTGTATCCGTGGGAGGAGGGGTGAGTTCAGGGTTTTTGTACTCCACTGTCTTGTCCACATCATTTCATGTCTTCCTTTTTATTGGTGTATTCTGTGTGTGTGTGTGTCTGTAGAACATATCTTCTAACAGCCTCTTGAGAAAATGTGTATGGATAATAGTTTCAGGTCTTGAATATACAAAAATGCTGGTTTCACACTTGATTGACAGTTTGGGTGTAGAATTCTTATCTAAATAAATTTTACAGTCTTGCTTCATTGACTTTAAGCTTGCAGTATTACAATGGACAATTTAGGTACCATTTTTAATTCTTATTTTTCATGTGGCCTTTTTTCCCTTGAAGAAATTATTGGGATATTTTCTTAGATTAATGAGTCACTGTTTTTCTCCCTTTACAGTTTTTTCTATTCTTTTTCTTTAAATCGTTGGTAGTCAGATGTTGAATTTCCTGCTTTGATCTTCTAAGTCTGTTAACTGTTTTATGTTATAGTCTGTTTCTCTTAATTTTCTGGGATTTTCTTGATGTTTTCTTCTTTTTTCCTTGGATTTTTAACAGTGGCTGTATTTTTAATTTTAAGAGCAATTTGGACTGCTTTTTTTCATGACTTTTGAATTTTTATTTTCTCCAAGCATAGTAATTAAAGGTTTTCTAAAAAGTTTTATTTTATTCTCTTAATTATCTTTGCTTTTATCTTTGCAATTTTTGTTTATTTTGATCTCATGTCTGAGACTGCGAATCTTGGTGATCCTTAACTGTCTATTCATATTTAAAAATGAAAAAGGCTGATTGGTAGTTCTGTTTTCAAGGGACCTTGCCAAGTGCAAGTATTGGGCTTCACTTCAGGCTAATTGGATGCAGAGCTGCTGTTTTCCTGGGGAACTGCCAAATAGTACCTGAACATTTTTTCTCTGGAACTGTTAAGTTTCTCTAGGGAAGGATCTCCCATTCTGAGAGAATGGTGGGGGTGGGTAGGTGGTACAGGAAGTAAAGACATTTCCCCTGGCCCATGACATTGTAGAATTAAAGAGAAGGAGCATGGTTAGATGTTCGATCATTTCTTATTTTGACTTTTACTGAAATCTGCCAGCCCTGTGCTTCACACACCCACCTACCCACCTTGTCTCTGTGTCTTGGAGTCCCAAGCTTTTATCTTTCAGTTTCTGTGCAGAATAACCCCCTCTCTTCCCTTTTTTACTAGTTAGTCTCCAGACCTGTAATCAGTTTTCACCCTTCCCACACCACCCACCAACTCTCTGCCTCTAACCGTGACTCATTGTATGTCCTGTCCTCAGGTCCTGAACTTCTCAGGATCCTGCAGGGCAAGATTAAATCACCTGTTGGTGTGTTTCCACCTCAGCCCACACTGCCTTGTGCTACTACTTCAGAGTTATTTCCTGGTCTTAATGCCATGGAGAGGTTGACTTGTTTAAACCTTGCAGGAAATCAGAATTTAAAAACTATGTGCCTATGTAATCTCAATCAGATACTTTCTGTTTGAATATTGTGAGATTTGGGGTAAGTTGGAGCTGGAGCCATAATGGATGTTTTGATAGCACTTGACTTTTTCATATATGTACTTTCATAACATGTTCATTTTGGGAACTGGGTCACAGGCTCAAGTGTGGTGTTGTAATTGTAGAATAACGTGCGGTAACTATTGTAAAGTGATCTGGATTTCGATCTTGCTGGTAGCCACTGCAGCTACTTTTTTGTTTTTTAAAATAGTAGTGATGAGGGAAGTTTCTAATATTAAGTTATTTTTCCTCAAATTGAGAAATGTGTGGATTTCTAAGAAGTAAGACAATAATCAAATGTGTTCTCTGTACAAGTTTTACAGTTGTTTGGGGAAAGAAACATGTCATTTGAAGCAAGGCAAATCAGGTTATAACATAATATGTGAAACTGTATAAGCCTTATCTGGACCAAAATGTTATCTAGTTATTTGTTTATAGGAATGCAGCTTAATGTTTACATGGATGTAACTACATCACAGAGAATGACTTCTTAATGATCACGGTTGACATTTTATATTGTCCATAGTGTTTAAACTGAATTATGCAAACCACAAACTCTAAACCTTAGAAGCTCACCGGACACATGCAACTTAGAACTTAAAACTTAGAAACTCCTCATAGGGCATGTAACTTTTAAAAGATGTTAGCTTACTTTAGAAACACTTGCTTCGTTAGAACTTAACATTAGCTATCTTCTTTTATTGGCGAATCAAAATAAACCGGAGTAGGAGGTGCAGGTTTTATTTTTTTCTTCCTAATGAGGAAAAGGATATTTAAAGGATTTGGTAACATCTTTTACTATCCCCCCTCTCCCCCAACTGGGCAGTTCTCTTAGGAGCAGCTAAGTAGTACTGTTTGCTTTGCCAGGATCAGGTTATTTTCCTTTTGAGAGAAATAAGTAACTGGGATTTTTTTTAAAAATAAAGAGTAAAACTATTGATTTATTAGGCTGCACTACCTTGTTCTGATTCTGATCCTCCTCTTCCCCTCTTACTAATCTTTTCCTTTATTCCCAAAGGCTTCTCCCATGTTTTGCAGGCCTGGTTCTTGGCCTTCAGCTCTTCTCTCTTCATTAATTGAAAGATTTCAGACATCCCCTTGTGCTGGAGGTAGAGAATATTCTACCAGGTGGTAATGTTTTGGACCACACACATTTACTAGATCGTTATTGGTAGGTGGGCACACTGTGGCAGCAAGAAGTTATTATTTTCCCCTTAGACCACATACACTGGCCAGAGTTAAAAAGAAAGCCCAGAGCTTTTTTCTGCCAGTCCATCTGTCAGATTATCTAATTGTAGTTAATTATAATTAATCAAAAAAGTCATTATGTTTGAGACATAATTTAGCCCATTAATTTTGGCTTAATCATTTTATTTCATAATTGTGAATATATTCTTAAGAAGTCAATTCTAAATGCAGGTGGCTTTTTTGCAAGGGAGAAGAGATATGGGAGAGAGGACTTTAATGAGTTTTGACATGAACACAGTTCCTAGCTGCCCTTTACATTTTTTTCTTTGCTACATTTACACCTTTATTTGACTCGCCAGTTCAAGTTGTTCACAACCAACAACCATGTGCTAGCAGTTGAGAACGGAGGAGCACCTGTGACCTTGGCGGTTCTGAGCTGAATAGTATCATTAGGCAGTGGTTCTCAAACTAGCAGTTGTAAGAATCAGCTGGAGGGCCCAGATTTCTGTATCCTGTGTCACACCCCGCCCCGCCCCCGCCGCCCTTTCTGCCCACCCCCCTCCCCGGCCTTTTTGCATTTACATCAAGTTAACAGGTTTCCAGGTGATGCTGATGCTGCTCTGAGTATCACATTTGAGAGCCCCTGATAGAAGGTGATGACTGTTCTTTGCAGCAGACCAAGTATGCGTTAATAATACCTGCTATAATTTCTAAATGTATCCTCCCCTTACACACAGGTAACAAGAAAAAAAGTAAAAAGGAGTATCTAGTAGGGTTTACCTGGTTTGCTTTAGCCTGTGTGAAACCAAATACACTTCAAGCTTTAATTCCAGAACAACTAATTAGTATTACGCCCGGGACGGTTTTTGTAGTAAGTATTCATTTTGACCTCCATTAAATTAGTTTAGTTCACATACGTTATTGAATCCCTACATGTGCTAGTTTGGAGTTGGGGCTCTAGCACTGAATCCCTGCTTCGGGAAGCTTGTGTCTATTCTGAGGAAGATGGATAATAAACAAATAATATGTCGTTTTGATTAGTTACTTGGATAAAAAGTATGGGAGTTGAACATACTGATTCCTGCCTGGTATGAATCACAGATCTCTGATACTTTCTCATTTATTAGCAACCTATTAATATTTCCTGAACCTTAGATACCAGCTGGTCCATGTGTTTTAGATTTTATTCCGCTTTATTTTAGTAAAGGTCAGTTGAAGTACTTTCTCAATAGGACTGAAGCTACATGAGCTTGTTATCTTGTAAAATATGAGGTTTAAGCCTTGTGGCATGATGTTTTGAGGCTAACATGAGGTTTTAAAAAATTTTTCAACTTGAATGTCTCCAGAGGGCATATGTGTTCACTAAAGTGCTCGCTGCTCTTTTTAATTCTTATACCAGTCCTGTTTTAATCATTTATGTTACTGGCCTGGGCCTTGAAGGCATTTGAGTTTATAATGCCTTTTTAAAATGGTTTATAAAATAGTGCATTATTTTTAAGCTGGAAAACCTAAATAAAATAGTTATTTAATGGTAATTTCATTTTCGTTTAGGTTCAATGCTTTGTATTTCTTTTGGTCAGTCTGAACTTTATGGGCAGAGTTGTAAGCAACTGATTACATTTCTCTAACAGAAGGATCTAGTTTTAAAATTCAAGAACACACACACACACACACACACACACACACACACTTTGTATCAAATGTTAAAAAAAACCAAACAGCTAATCTGTTTTGTTTGTTTTAAATCAGAGATTGGGTTGAGATTAGCAAGGGATTAAATATTTTATTAAAGGTTCCTGTATTGTCATTTTTTTAAACTTTTTTTTATTGAGTTACAGTCATTTTACAGTGTTGTGTCAAATCCAGCATAGAGCACAATTCCTGTATTGTCATTTTAAGTGTTGACTGCAGATTGTTACAAAAAGCCTTCCTAATCTCTGACTCAGAGTGCAGATATACTAACGAGTGCTCATTCTTCAGACCCCCTGTAGCCCCGCAGATGCTTGTGTTCTGCTTTCCTCTGCTGCTGGGGTGAAGATTGGTTGGTCTCCTGAGAAGAAAGTTACGTTTGCTAGTATTTTAGTCTGTTCATGCTGCTATAGCAGAATATCATATCATAGATGGGGTGGCTTATTTATTTCTCACAGTTCTGGAGGCTGGGAAGTCCACGATCAAGGTGCTGGCAGATTCGGAGGCTGGTGAGAGAGCCTGTTGCCTGGTTCATAAAATGCCATTTTCTTGTTGGGTCCTCTCATGGCCAAAGGGGTGAGGGAGCTCTCTGGAGACACTGAATCCATTCATGAGGGCTCCGCCCCATGACCTCATCACTGCCCCAAAGCCCCACTTTCTAATGACATCGCAGTGGGGGTTGGGATTTCACCATCAGTCTTGGGGGGACACAAACATTCACTCCACGATAGCCGCATGTAAGTGAATTGGTTTCCTGTTTATTTGTTTTTTGAGCAAAATATATGTGGAAATAGATTTCTATATAGGTGGAAATAGTGTCTTTTTAGATCTGGAAATAAGATTTAAGATTTTCTACTGTGACTAATGCCTTTTTCATTTTGGCTTGAAAGTTTCTTTTCAAAGATATTTAAAAGCAGAACTTTTTTTTTTTAGTGCCACATGAAAGACACCTGGGGAGGCATCAGAAATCACTGCTCTGTAGTGGGACTTCTGCAAGCCTTCATGTTTTCCTCCATCATACCTTTGACTCGGTGATTTGCAGACGTGTGAAACCTGCACTTGAGAAGCACGCATGCTCCTCAGCAGCATAGGATGTAGTTCGTTAAAAGCGGTCCAGGAGCCGATGGGATTGACATGTTCGTTCTTGGCTTTCAGTTCTCGAAGTTTTCTTTCTGAGCGTGTCAGTTCCCTTCTGTTAAGTCCCAGCTTTTGGTGTAGAGCAGGTGTATGATGTGGTTTAGGTGATAACGCTGATTGGAGATTCAGTAACCTAGAATCGCTTAGTGAGAAAGTTATTTTTCAGTTATTTCTGGTAATTTTTTTTTTTTTAATATTTCTGAAAGCAGAAAGTTAGAGTTTTGGAGCTAGTGGGTAACACTTCTCAACATCTGCCGATCTCTGTTTTTTTATTAAAGGGAAAGCAAGCATCACTCAGAACCTTTAAAGGCAGTAGAACCTAGTAGAATTTAATAACACTATTTATTTCTATATTGTAAATAACTGCTTTTCTGTTTTTGGTCAATTTGTTTTTTTTTTTTTAATGCAAGTAGTTTTAAGCACAAGAGGGGGTGATTCCTACAGGAGAGTGGAGACTGAGACAGGAACAGTAAGGAAGCTGGTGAAGTCACTGCCGTGGCAACTGGAGTGTAATCCCAGTGAGGACTTTGGGAGTCAGTGTAGCACTCAACTGAGAGTCAGAGGAAATGCTGGGGTGTTTACACCAAGTTCTTGTTAGTCATTCCTTGATAGCAGCTCCTGGGGGTGTTCATTCTCCAGAACATCCAACCTGCCCCTCCTTCAGGCAGAGCAGCTCTGGCAGCCAGAGAGAACAGAGTCAAAGAATGGTAGGTATTGACAGTGATCTCTGTGGACAGAGTAAGTGATATGGTTCCAGTAGTTTCAGCTACACTCCCAAACCTGCTAATAAGCTTCTCTGACATCCTCCTCATCTTAGTCAACAGCATCCTCATCCCAGGCTAAAAACTTTGGAGTCATCCTTGCCCCTTCTCTCACATCTCACATCCAAACCATCAGCAAATCTTGTTGGCCCTACCTTAAAATACATTTGAAATCTGACCTCCTCTTGCCCTCCCTGCCACCACCTGGTCGAACCCCTTGTCATCTTGCAGCCTTCTAGCTTAGTTTACTCCTAGTGCAGCAGCTGGAATGATCCATAGAAAATCTAAGTCAGATTACGTCACTAGTCTGCTCAGAACCCTCCAGATGTCCCCGTCTTACTCAGTAAAAGCCAAAGTCTCTCCAGTGCCCATGAGGCCCTCCCGGATCTGACCTCCCCTTGCCTTTTGTGTGTGTGCCTGTATATGCACATGCGTGGGCAGTTCTTTTTGTTCTTAACCTCATGTGAGTTAAAAACATTCAGTTCTTCCCCATTGCCTTCCCCATTCCCTTTAGTGCAGGTTATGTGATTCACTTGCAGATTAGGTTCATTTGTCACAGTTTGCATTCCATCTTGACCACTACATCCTGGTAGGCATTTCTTTTTTATTTTCATACAGTGAATGTACTTTTTATAGCATGTAGTTCTGTTGGTTTTGACAAATGCATGGAGCGGTGGAGTCATTGTCCTAAAAATTCCCTTATGTTGACTCTTTGTAGACAGTCCTTTCCACCTTCCACTCCCTGGCAATCACTGACCTGTTTTCCTTCCTATAGTTTTGCGTTTATAAATAAGTGAGAATCTTACCATATGTAGCCTTTTTGGTCTGATTCTTTCACTTAGCAGAATACATTTAGGATTATTTCATGTTGTGTAAATCACTAGTGCACTCCCCAGATGTCTTTTAAAATAAATACATTTAAGCCAAAAAAGTGAATGTATTTAAAGGAAATATTGAACAAACATGATAGAGGTGGCACGTAGGTATGAGAAACATCTTGAACCTGTATGACTAAAATTGGATGCTAGGTTAAGTCGTTACTTTACCTGGTTTTTCTGCCAGTAATTAGCCGTGTGCTCTTGGGGAAGTCAACCTTCTGTTCCCCAGTTTCAAGTAAAATAAATAGTAAAATGGCTGATCTAGTAGTTGTTAGCTTTTTTTGTGATTCATAAGACGCAGGGCATCTTAGGTGTTCTGGGTAGCTCTTTTTATTGTTGGGAAGCACCTGTCGGTCCTGCATTTCAAAGTTGTTATGACAAGTTGTTACAAATGCTTTATTAAACCCATAGTGAAGGAAAAAGAGCCAGCCATTAGGAATGAGGTAAGGCTCCACTTCATGGATGACTTTTCTGTTGGGCTTATCTAAAGTGTGAGATAGTGAGAGCCACCTTCAGCTCTGGTCATGTCTCGGAGGTACTAGTGATGCCGTAAATCTCTGCAAGTTCCTAGCACCCTCTTTTGTGACCCTAGCATTTGGCCTTGAATCTCCACAGTCCTTTCCTTAGGTAGATTTTCCCAGGCGTGTCTGTAAGGTTTGATTGGGGGTCATAGTTTCCCAAAACTTTATTGTGGTTTATTAATAGGTCATCTTGCCACATCATTGACAATGTGTTTTTGAGGGTCAGTGCATGTTTGAGAACACTCCACTGATAAACAGAAGCTTGCAGAAACCAGGAAAGGAAATCAGTGATAATTGCATATTTTTTTGTTTTCATTTTTAAAACAGGGATAGATTCATAGTAATTCCTTTTTAAATCATAATTAATGTCTGCTTAAAATCCCTGACCAGGTTGCTTTTTTTTTTTTTAATTGGAAATGGGTTACTAATTTGAGTTGTATTTGGGTGATAGAATGCCAGTGTGAAATCAGAGAGTAAGTGAAAGGAATTTGAGAGTGCAGAATTGCTGTGATTTGTGTTTATTTTACATGTGGCATATAGTAATATTAATTTTACTTTTTACTTTTAGTAATGAATG
Source organism: Camelus ferus (assembly GCF_009834535.1). Classification (NCBI taxonomy): domain Eukaryota; kingdom Metazoa; phylum Chordata; class Mammalia; order Artiodactyla; family Camelidae; genus Camelus; species Camelus ferus. The sequence goes on from NC_045706.1 coordinate 11,519,132, forward strand.
TTATAACTATTGAAGATTATAAGAGCACATACTGGCCAAAATTGGATGGTGCCATAGATCAGCTTTTAACTCAGAGTCCCGGTGACTATATCCCCATATCCTATGAACAGATATACAGGTAAGTCAAGGTTTAATTTGCCTGGGTTTGAGAGGGCACATTGAGGTTCACAGCAACATGAATGATGACAGTAAGTATGTGTATAATCTATCATACCTAAAATGGGGCTCTGTAGGTTATTTATATGTTACACACTTGTGGATTGGAGGTTTGAGTTATACTTTTTGCTTCAAAATTGGTTTTCAAACCAGGATAGTGTTAATCGCACCTCAGCCCCGCCATCCCTGCCATACATAATGCAGAAATTATGGAGGTCAGTGAAAAAGGCAAAACAATATGTATTTTTAGTCTCACAGGGAGACACTAATTTAATCTGTTGATTTTAATGACACAATTCTAACTATCTTTGATTATTTTGTTTCCCATCTCCTGGTAAATGGAAGCAGCAAATTAATGAGGAACTAGTGTCGGATGTGAAATCAGTCCAGTCAGAAGAGGAGGAAGTGACAGCTGTGTTGTTCTGTACAAGTGATGCACAGCGATTCTGAGTTATAAACTTTGTGCTGATTATCACTCTCTCTTCCTTATTTTGACACTCATTAAAATGTGAGAGAAGCTGGTTTATAAGTAGTTATCATAGTCAAACTCTCAGATTACCGCCCAATATTGGATTGTCTAGTACTGATAAAATATTTAACAGAGTACCCAAAAAGATAATTTGTAGCTGGTGATAATGTCTCTCCCATCTGAACACTGACTGGGATGGGATATATTTTTATTTGAGTTGTGACTGGTCATTTTTTTAGGCCTGAATTATTTGATGGGTGGCTGTATGTTGAAAGTATGCTTTAACCATAGGTTGAATTAAGTGCTTCATTGTTAACTTGGTTTTTCTGTCTCCCCCCCCCCCCCACAGTTGTGTGTATAAATGTGTGTGCCAGCAGCACTCGGAACAGATGTATAGTGATCTGATTAAAAAGATAACTAATCACTTAGAGAGAGTTTCAAAGGAGCTGCAGGTAAAGAACTGATTGTATTGATTTTTGCTGCTTTGGGATTTTCTGACTGGTTTGAATTAACCTGTTTGTTATTCCTTTGGAGGCTTGTTAATTTGATTATAATATAAATTTATAAATATTTTTAGGTGACTATTGATCAGATCATTTTATCTTTGGAATAGATTGTTAATCTGAAATTTTAACATAAACTGTGGAAATGTTTAGATTGAATGTATTTCAGACTTTAACTGATTCCATTTGTTACCATGTCAGCATTTCTTCATTTAAAATCTTTGTCGACTTCATTATTTGATGACTTTTATAATATAAATGTATGTGTATATTTTAATTTTTTTCTGGAACTTTTTTTTTATTACTATCTTTTGAGTGTGAGTTGCCTACCAGTTTCTAACATTTGCTAATATAAACAACTGAGGTCAGCATTTTGTTGATAAACCTTTTATAGATGAACATCATCCCAGCGGTAAAGCCTGGGGCGAATTGTGGAAGATATTTTGTTAAAGGAGGCGCTTGGCCTCTTGATCCCATTCTGCCCCTCCTCACTTCAGTAAAATTTCAGTGCTTGAAGGTCTGGTACTGTCTTTATTCCAGGGCCAGATCGCGGTTTTAGTTATGGTGTGGAAGTTACAAGATGTGTGTACAGGTCCCTCAGCACTAGACCACCCGGGTCTGTACCACGGTTAGGAAGTGCCCCGGCAATTCTGAAATACGCAGTCTCTAGCAGATGCTGGGCCACGGCTTGGATTTTGTTCCCCACTTGCCGTGGGCTCTGAGACACCTTAGTCTTAATTACTCCAAACGGTCGTTACACTTGTAGCTTTTTTTTTGTAATTATAGCCAGAGCTGTATTTATCATAGCCAAATATATCTTTTCCTATTGTTAGTATAAATTGTTTTCTTCATCTTTTGCCATTAAATACAAAATCTTCATTCATTTAACAGATGTATTTAGTGCTAGACATCATATGTAAATTATAGATGAAACCTAAGATCTGTGCGTTACAGCTTTGAATGGTTTGCTACTAACTCTTGACTTTACTCTCTCCCTGACTCCCTGTATCCCGCTTACTGCCAAGTCCTGTTTACTTTCTGTTTCTCTCTTGGCTCTTGACCACTTCTGTTCACTTGCCACTGCCCAGTCTGGGCCACATCTCAAATGTTTTACTGAAACGCCCATCTTAACTGGTGCTCTGCCTCTAGGCTTAACACGTCTGACTTCTTGCATTTCAGTCAGAGTGACTGTTTCTAAAGCACAGCTCTGATTATCATGTTTCTATCAGAATAAAGTCTAAACTTAATACGATTTCGAAAACCTTTCATTATCTGACTACTGCTTATTTCTGCAGCCTGATCTTACCTCTCTGCTCCTGCACACTGAACTTATTTCAGTTCCTTGAACTTTTTAAGTACAATCTCACTAAACTAAAAAGTTTGTGTGTCTCGATTTACTGATATTTTTGCTTTATTGTGTCATTTCACTTTACTGCGATGGTCTGTAACTGAACCCACATCTCCGAGATCTGTCTGTCATGTCGTTTGCCGTGTCCATACTGCATTCACAAAAGTTGTAGCAAGTGACCCTCTCCCACCAGTTCTGTATGTATCAAAATGCTGGTTTTCTGTCACCGTTACTAGTACAGTGTATTAGGAAATGAAAGAATTTTTGTTTTGTATTAATATAGGAATAATTCTTACAAAAATTAAAACATAGACAAGGGTGATAATCTCTTTTGATGTTAGTATTTGAAAAGCCATATTGATAAATGTGAAGGTAACATTAGATGTAAAACCAGGGAATTTAGTTTATTTTTAGAATCAGCACATGTCTTGCTTTGAGTTCAGCAATATGGGACTGTAAAAAAATCTTACTTCAAAATGATCTCTTTTGCAAGACTGTAAAGTCAAACCCATTACTAAACAGCAGAGTAAAGTGGATAAAAACATGGGGACCTGGGCTCTGGTCTCACCTCTGCCACTTGGCAGCTGTGTGCCTCTTGATTAAACATGCTCATATCATCTTGCAAATTTTCTCAACATTAAATGACATGGCTTTGCAGAAATATCTGGTTCCTTTAAGCTAAGTTCTAAGATATTTTTTCTTCTGCTTCCTGCTTGGCAAATGCTTCATTCTTTTCTCAGGCTTAAACTCATATGTGTCCACCTGTGTAAGATCTTCCTGGAATCCTTATACTCCCCTTAAAACAAAGCAAAACAGACCATTGGAAGTTCTTCTGTGTATTCATAGCATCTTGGCAATAACAGCTCTATTACAGCAGAGATCGTGTGTACTGTTTCCGTTTCCGTGTCCCTGTCTGGCCACCTCACAGGTCTGTCCTCCTTTGAGGGCAGAGACTCTGTCTTGTTGTCTTTTTACCCTTAGTGCCTAGCACAGTTCCAGCTCTGCAAATGCTTACTGAATGAACGCTCAGCATCAAATTTGACCTGTTCCAGTGGGAAGAGTAGCATAATTAGCCTTATATGACCACTAACCTTTATGTTCCCCAGACGCTTAGGCATTTTATTAATTTATTCATTGTTCAGTTAACTCAGTTTACTTATTTATTCAGTGTTACAAGTATGCGGCATAATCCTGGTGTAATCTCTGCTTTACAGAGACTTTAAAGGGCAGTTTTCATTCGTGACAGAACAAGAGTATAAGCCAGGCCCTATGAGCCAGGAAAGTTTTATTTGGCTGGAGTGTTTTGTTTGCAGCTCTGATTTTAGTAATGAAATATTATGAGCTAAAACAAAAGGTGGGATGAGTTGCATTTGGCAGATAATCAGAAATTTAGTGTTGGGGGGTTGATAAATCAATGAGTTGGACCTTTAGGGCATCAGCCTCTGTCTTTCAAGGGCATCTTAAAATAGCAGCTGGTCTCTATGTAAACTGTAAACTGTGTCAGAGTGACTTAATTATCTCTACCAAAGCCATGTCATGTTGGAGCGACTCAAGAGTATATGATACAGTATTTCATATTCCCCAGTTATTGACTTAAAAGCTAGAGAATACTGTTTCTAGAGATTTTAAAAGATGATTTTAATTTGTTGAACCTAAATATTTTTTTTATAAAATAACATAATCTAACTTGCTTCACCTTAAAAAAAAACACCATATTTCTTTTATTTTGGAAAAAATGACCTTTTTAATCACTTCAGTTCACTTCGAAACATTTTTTTGTTGTTAAGTTTATAAAACCACTTAAGTAGCTAAACCCACTTGGTATTCTGCTTACTATTGTGTTTTACTGCCTGTATTTCTCTGCTTTCTTACTTACTACTAGATTATTTGAACTGTGACATACATTTTGCCTTAGTTTTTTTAAACCATTCTCCCCCCTTATGCTTAACTCCTCTGCTTTAAATGTGATAGTGAACATCTCTATTTTATTTTCCTTTTCCCATGTCTCCAAAACCTCAAAATGTCAATTTTTCAGTTCTGACTTTTTGATACACCAATGAATGGAAATAGATGACCATGGAGAGAAAATTGGTTTATTAGTTTAGTAAATGATATTCTGGTTAGTTTTGGAAAATTCTGTTGAAACTTTTAGCAATGACTATATTTTTGATGAGGGCTTAAACCAGGTTTTCCAAATACTTAATTAGACATTTCAACTTGAATTTCTTCTTATGAATACTTCATATGTATGTCTAAATCTAAGTTCCTCTTCTGCCAAATCAGCTTTACTCTCAGACTTGAGATTTCATATTCACCTTTGATTCCTTTTTTCTCCCTTACCTCATTTCCAGGTGATAGTCAGGGTTGGTAGTATACGATAATTTCATGGCTTCATTCCCATAACTGTCATCCTTTCCCGTGTCATTACTCGCTCATGCCTGCACTAGTGCAGTAGTCTCCTAACTGCTCTGCCTTTCTGTAGTCTGTTCTTTTGGCTTAATGATCTTCCAAAAATGCTAATTTGATGGGCATACTTTCTTGTTCTAAAACCTTAAAGACTTCCTGTTGTTTTTCTCAGTCAATCACAGTTGATTTCTTGGTCAGTATAAAAAAACCGAGCTGGTTGATTGGTTGCAGGCGTTCCTAGTTGGGAACCTAACATAGCTAGCATTTTCCTGTGCAAGTATGTGAGGTACTCTTGTTCGGTACAGCCATGGACATACGATTGATAAGACTAGATAACTTTGGACCAACCCTCCTGCTGAGGACAATTTAAAAAGATGGACCAGTGGGCTAATACAAACGTAAAGAATTATAGGACCAAGATCTGGGAAAAGAAAGAAATCCAGAGAGAGGAGAATAGCATTTGAGCCATTTCTCTACTAGGGGGCACCTATTTATTCTGGAAGAAGAAGCTAATAGGCTGAGAAATTTAATAGAGCTTTAATGGACTAATGGGGGTAGATTGATAAAGATTAGAGTTTAGGTCCCACAAACCTAAAGGATCACTTCCCAGGAGTAGTTAAGACTAATAAGTTATGGACTAGCTTGTTGAAGCTGGCACCTGTTCCTGATTGCATTAAGATGGCCTAGATTTGCTAGCTCCTCGGTTGCTTACCAGAAGCAAAAGTAAATTCTCTCTGGAGAAAGATAGCATTATCCTAGGCATCAAATGGTTTCCATGATTTTTCATAAACAGTGTCTGACACTCAATTAGAAATAACTAGTCGTATTGGGAGATGAGGTGATCATGAAATCAAGAGAAATGATGAAATACGTTTTTAAAATAAGAATTGGGGGAATTCATCACCAGTGGTCCCTCACTTTAAAGAAATACTGGAATGTTCTTCAGATAGAATAAAATGTCTCTAGATGAAAACTTGGAGAATCAGGTAGGGATGAAGGACAACAGAGAAGATAAATATGCAAGTGTTAATAATAACAATTATGTCTTAAACGGGTATAATAGAAATAATCACAACCCATGGCAGTTCATGTAAGGTGGTAGAAGGGAGTAAATGGATTTAAAATGTTCTAATGCCCTTGCATTGTTGAGGAAGAGGTAAAAGTACTAGTTTATTTTACGCTATGATAAGCCAAGGATGCAGTCTGTAATCTTAGGGTGATCACTAAAGGAATAGTAAAAGAAAATGTGATAAGATAATAGAGAAAATAGAACACTTTGAAAATAAAAAAGTCAAGAAAGGATAGAGAAAGGTACAGAGAACAGATGGGACCAATAGAAAAGAAATAGTAAGATAATAAGTTTAAACTTTGGTGTATCAGTTATTATATGAAATGTTAAAGACAAAATGCTGCATTAAAAGAATTGAATAATTATTGGACTGAATGAAATTTTGCAGCTGTATTAAATGCTGCAAACAGGAGACACACCTAAAATATAAGGAGACAGAGAGATTGCAAGGAAATGATGGAAAAAGACACCATACAAACAGTAACCAAAAAGAAAAATGATACAGCTACATTGATATCATAAAAAATAGATTCAGAGCTAGAGGTGTTATTGAATATAAAGAGAGCTTTTTATTATGGCAAAACATTCAGTTGCTAGGAAGATTATTCTAAATTTGTATGTACCCAGTAACATAGCCACAAAAATTAACAGACCCAAAAAGAGAAACAGACAACTCTACAATCATAGTGAGAAATTAACACATGAATGGCTTTAGCGTTTGTCTCAAGAAATTAGAAAAAAGAATAACAAATGAAACCCAAATTATTAGGTCACAATCTGTACTCGTGGATCTTTGGAACAATGAGAAATATTCAGGGAACTGTGGTACAAAGAATAAGGAAAGTGCTGTGTCAGACAAAAGGTGAAATGATCACAGCCAGATGGAGGAATGAAGAGGATGGAGGCATTAAAAATATATCATGAAGAATGGGTGATGTTTGGGGAGCTGAGAGAACATAAGTTAAGAGCAGTACTTCAGAGAGGTTTGGGAAACAAGCAGTGTCCTGTGCTTTTAGAATGTATGGTATTTGAGGAAGATTGGGAGGCAGTAAGGATGAAAAAGGCAGATTGGAGCCAAATTGTAGAAGCCTTTAAATGCCAGGAGTTACATTTTAGGAAGATGGATGGGATAAGAGAATATAAGATGAATTGGAATAGGAAAGAATGACGTGTAATCACAGTACACTAGGTGAATTACAGGCCCACAGTCCCTTACCTGTAATTCCAAAATACAAAATAAAACTTTGAAAGTGGAATTTTTCCCCTCTCTGTTTGTGCAAACTCATTTGGTAGTAACTTGGTTCAAACACATGTGAGGAACTTAGTAGGAATATTCATATATTTTCTCCCAGAAATATCAATGTGTTGATAGTCCTAATCTCTACTGGGTATTTTACATAATATATGGTATATGTTCCATAATACCTTCTAAGTTTGCAAAGCTCTGAATTATGACACATCTTGCCCCAGGAATCTTGGATAGGAAATTGTGGACCTGTTGGTTAATGCAAAGGAAGAAAGAGGTGTCTGGGCCACATTGCAAAGATCAAAGAAACAGGATAGATAAGACAGTAACTAGTTGGAAGAGAGGGTAAGAGGATAGAGGTCATTTTAGTTTCAGTGAAAATGTTAGAAGTTGATAGCTGGGACTTGGGAGAGGAAAGGAGAATGGTGGTGGTTTTAGAATGTTTAGTCCAACTAACATTTAGTGTCTGTATGCCAGGCATCATGCTAGGTGCGCAGGGTACAGCGATAAGTAAGATGGGTTTATTCTTTGTACTGTCAGGGGAAAGGTGTAATAATCATCGTAATATACTGGAGTGTCACGCATAATAGGATAGAGATACAAAATGAGTCGCACGTCTTGCTGATTTTCTCCCTTGTAAAATGACTCAGATTTATCCCCTGCCACTTTCCTGGTTTAGGTCCTCATTTGTACAACAACAGAACACAACAGAAACAATAGAAAACAATTTCTAGTTTGTGTCTTGGCCCTGCACCTTCCCTCAGTCTACTTTGCTTATTTTTCAGACTTCCGCACGCCATTCATCTTCTGAATGCGTTGGCTCTCCATTTGCCTAAAGAGCAAAGACCGTGCTCCTTGACAAGGGTCGCAAGGCTCTTCACGCTTTAGCAAGATGGTGTAACAAAGTTTTGCTTTTAGAATTTAAATGGGGGAGAGGGTTTTTTCATCTTTGTGTTTTTTTTTTTTTAAACTTGATTTCTTTTGCCACTATTTCTTTCCTCCCTTCCCTTTCTGTAAAGGAGGGCATTCTGCTTGTCTGTTAGGGTTTGCCCAGCTTGTAGGCTTAATTAATCATTTTCTCTTTTTTGCTGCTCTAGCGCTTTATTTGCGTTGCTGCTGGAGTCCTTAGTTTAGCACTTTGGCACAGATTTCGTTACCAAGCAGGAAGTCACTTTTGCAACACTGGGACCTTCTTGAGGGTGAGAGTCCTGACTGCAGAGCACTGGTTTCTCTCGGTCTGCTGTAGTCTTGAACTCGGTCCTCATTAGATGCATATGCTGCTCATAATGCTGCTGACCAAGTGTCTCCAGTTTTCTTCCTTCTGGATACGTCCCACTGAAGTTAGCCTTGGCCACGTGCTGTGAGTTGTGAGAGAAAGTGTAGTGTGTTCGGTGACGTGTGTACCCGAAGATCTGAAGCCTTTAAGACTGGCTGTACAATTTTACATGTTTCCTTTTCTCTGCAAGTGTTCTAGATGGTAGAGGCTCCCTTCACCTGGTCCCTGAGTGAGTATAAAATGGAGCAGACCCTCAAGATGGGCGTGTAACATGAGTGAGAGAGAAAGCTTTACTAGATATGTTTTTTCCTTTTTTTAAAAACACCTTTTAAGAATCTGTTTTTTTATTGAGATACTTTTCACATACCCTAATATTCACCTTGTTAAAGTGCACAACTCAGTGGTTTTTAGTATAGTCACAATGGTGTGCAACCATCACCACTAACGTCAGAACATTATAGTCATCCCAGAAAGAGCCCGGTTCTCGTTAGTAGTCGCTCCCTAATCTCCCCTCCTCTCAGCTACTGGCAACAACTGATTGACTTTCTGTCTGTGTGAATTTGCCTGTTCTGGACACTTCATAGAAATAGAATTAGGCAGCATGTGGCCTTTTGTATCCAGCTTAATTAACTTAGCATATTTTCAAGGTTCATTCCTTTTTATGGCTGAAAAACATTCCATTGTATGGTTATACCACATTTTATTTATCCAGGCTTTGTTATGTTCAGTCACTGAGATTTAGGAAGTTGTTTTTTGACTGATACAAGAAGTATTTGAATTGACAATATTTAGAATATTCTGTTTTGCCCTACTGCCATTTGGATTATTGAACTTTATGGACATAACATCCTTTACTCTTTTACTGTTTTTAATGACACTTACACATTTTGATGGTTTTTGTGTACATTGGAATCCAAAATTCACTACAGCAATTAGGCATTTTCTCCCCACGTAATGTTGATAAGTTCATTGAATATGTTAATAAGCTTTATTGAGTTGAGAGTATATTTTCACTTTGACTGAATGAAAATATTGTGATGTTTTGCTCTAGTAGCTTTATAGTCAGGAACCCGCTAACGAGTGTGACTCTTCCAACAATTTCTTTGTCAGTGGTTTGGAACCTACACTGAACGTTACCCCTAAGAAATGGTGTTTAAATAGAGGTTTTTGGTTCCCAGACCAGGACAGTAATATTAAAGTGTTAGGCGTAGAACTGCTAGTACTAACTTGAGTTCAGGGTCCCAAAGAGAGAACACAAAGACAGAGGCAGAGAAGGAAAACGCAGCAATTTTTATTCTCAAATAGGGCAGAATTTAGAATAGTTAAATGAGTATTTGTCAACTATTTTAATTAAAAGGAAGTTAACTAATTACATTTAAACCATTCATTTAAGTGAAATTAGAGTAATGGTGTCTTTTAAGCTAAATATATCTTGATTTAGTTAAATATAATTTGACTCTCAAACCAGTTAACAGTGGAAATTAATAGAAACTAAATCATAATCCGTCAGATTTACTTAACTTTGATTCTTTCTTTACAGACCCCAGATTACCTATAAAAAGCTTTATTGCCAAACTGCCAACCTAGTGAACCAGATTCTCTCTTTTGTGTTTAAAATCAGAGCAAGGATTGCTTTGCTATTTGTGTTTCGTCCGGTGGGTGGCAGCATAACTCAACTAGTTGTAAAATGTGGTCACATGAAATTTTATATAGTTTTTAAAGGCAATAATTTCTGTATCTGTTGAACTATGAAGTGTATTTAAAAAAACTTTTCATTCTCCCCGAATAATGCTGTTCACTCCTTGCTAGAGTGAGGAAGATTTCAGATTTCAAGTAAAGCAAATGTTACGGCCAACCAGTAAGTAGTTCTTTCTTCACTTGTGCATTCTACAGAACATTTTTCTCAATATGTTATTAGGAGATCTGTTTTTAAATCCAAACCAAAACTTAACACAGGCTACAGGCTTCCATTCAGATCATTATTCTAATAAGTTTACTATCATCCTTTGGAGGCTGTGTCTGTGTTTTCTTTTCATGTGTCCTTTTAGGGCTTAACATAATGCCAGGCCCCAAAGAGAGATCCAGTAACAGTACTTACTAGTTGCTAAAAATAGAAAACATATGCTTGCTTTACAGCCGAGATTACTAGAATTACCTGTTTATTCCTGTTAAACCAGCATTCTGAGCTCAGAAAATGGAATTTGATGATGAGAGTCAAATCACTTGAATAGTAAATTGTTATTTGCAATTGTTTATTATCACAGTGTACAGAGTCTGTTTATGAGGGATAAGTGATACTTTTTGCTCAGTGTTAAAAGGGATGAGGTGTATAGGAAGTTGAGAAGTCATTTTAGTCCATCTGATTTCTCTGGCTGTTTTCTCTGTTAAGTAATCCTCGAACCTTTTGTAACTGTTCTTTGTTATCTAGTTAGTCAGTTAAAAAGCTAAGATTAGAACCTAGATTTATCTTGTTATGTGGATAAGCTAAAGGAATGTAGGATCACAGAGGCCAAACTTGAATTCAGTTTACTATTCAGGTCCAAATAGTATTTGGAAAGTGAGGAAAGTCTTATTTTAGAAGTAAGTGAGGAAGAAATTTCCATATAATAGTGATAGTGGCTGTTAACTTTCTGAGAGTTAAGAAACCTAAGAGAGAAATGTCTTCTACTGTTAGACTCACTCTGACTTCTTTATTGTTGCTTTTAGTTAGAAAATCGTTCTTGCAGTTTATATTAGGAGCATCTGAAATGTATGCTATAGCTCTTAATAGCTCCTGAGATTCATTTACCTTTTATGTAACTTAACGTTTTTTGGATATTTTACTATGGGAACATTATCTGCACAGCAGGAATGGGAATGGGTAAGAATATAATGTCAGGTGTATGTATATGTCTGTTTGGGAAGAAATTCTGTTTTTATGTAGCATCTCTGTCAGCCTTTGGTGTAATTAGTGTTGCTTCTGAAGCCTTGATAGATCTGTCTGTTGGCAATATGGTGTTGATCTGGAAAGTCATGGAGTAAGCTAGTTAGACCAAAAGCACATTATGCACTATTTTTTTTTTTGCAATATTCACTTTTTTTTTAACATTTTTTATTGATTTATAATCATTTTACAATGTTGTCTCAAATTCCAGTGTTCAGCACAATTTTTCAGTCATACATGGGCGTATACACACTCATTGTCACATTTTTGCACTATTTGTTTTTACTAAAGTTAGTTAGATAGAGGCAGATTTTTTTAAAAAAGGAATTTCTAGTTTGATTCAGAAAATAATACTAAGAGAGCATTCCGGTCCATTTGTATGGTATTCAAAATGCCAAAGTCATACTTGGTAATATAGGAATAAATGTTAGGACATTACCATCATCACAGAAAGTTCTGTTGGGCAGTACTGACTAGGTCATAATATATTTGTATATTGGCTAGTAAAATTATTTAAACAAATCATGTTATTCTAAAATTACTATACATCTAATTAAAGTGACAGACCAAGCTTCCTTATCTAGCTTTCAAAATTAAAGTTAACTAAGGAATATACTTAATAAGTAAATACATATATATATATATATATATATATATGTATGTATGTATGTATGTATTTAAAGTGATACTTAGCTGATTGGTTCTATAAAACTGTAAGTGCCACAATTACTTTGTTTTTATATAATGATACATAAGATTATCATTTAGTTCTACCTTTTTTAACTTAATTTTTCTTTAAAACTACTGTCTGCAAAGTAGCATCTATGTGAATTTATTCTTTGCAACATTGTGTGATAACAAAAGATTAGCAGCAAGCTGTCAGTATGGGGACTGATTAAATAAACAGCACATTCAAACATTGTACTTTAAAGAATAGATTTCTGAAAAAGTGGTTTGAGGACCTCTGAGGGTCCCTGAAGTCTTTTCAGGAGTCTGTAAAATCAGATCTGTTTTTCTAATGCTACTAAGGTCTTATTTTTCCTTTCACTTGGTTGATACTTGTTCTGATGATGCACAAGCCGCAGTGGGTGAAGCTGCTGGTGCTGCCTTAGCACGCATCCCACTTCCACACACTCCCGGCAGGAAACAGAAGCGTTTCACTTAAGAATGTCCTAGACGGAGCAGTGAAAAGTATTAATTCATGAAATTGTGCCTTTCAGTATACTTAAAAAAAATTCTTTGTGAAGAAAAGGGAAGCTGTATACCAAAGTAACAGTAGTTGTTTTGAGAAATAGCACTTGTGTGGTTACATGAGTTTTGAGCTAAACTAGCCTTTTTCTTTTTCCCTATAGAACACAATTTTTTATTTGAAGGAATGTCTGACTGACAGACTGGTTATTTAGACTAACTAGTATTTAATAGATGTTTTTCTGAAAAATGAAGGAAGTGTGTCAATCCAAGGAGAACAATTAGTGTTTGTTTCCAATGATAAAATTTGAACTTTGAAGTAAAAATTAGAATTTTGGAAAACATATATCTACCACATTGACCTTGATAACTTCCCAATACTTAAGAAGACTTCTGATAGGATAAGAGGTGATATTAACAATTGTTGTTTTTTTTGATGTTGTATAGTGAAATGTGTCAACATTTGAAAGATCTACATAACTCAGTGAGTCAGTATTTTGCAAAAAACTAGTTTGTCATGCTATAAAATGTATGTATAAAGGACCCAAATGCTATAAAATGCGTGTGTAAAAGACCCATTCAAAGTAGAAGGTAGAACAGTGGGTTTTATTATAACAGAATACAGAGTCACAACTCATTCAGTACAAGCAGATGTTAGAATCCAGCTGTCTTTGATTAAGCCAGACTCTAAAGAGACTTACAAAAATGTATAAACAATACCACTCTTCTTACCAGTTTTTTTTGGAAAATATAGTTATTCACATATAAAGTACAACTGTATAGTTTATAATATAAATTATTTAATTGTATTTTAACATTAAAAAGCTAAGATGCAATGAGTTTATTATTGTCAACTTTGAATTAATACATATTTTTAAAACCCAGCTTTAATTTCTAATGTGGTAAATATTAATAGCTACAACCTATGTTATAAATAAAATCTTTTTGGGATTTTCGGTTATTTTTGAGTACAAAGGGTTCCTGAGACCAAATTGTTTGAGAACTAGTAGAATAAAAGTCTCCAAGATAACATTGTTAGGAAAAGTGTAGATCAGCTTCATTGTAAACTAGCATTTATGTGAAAAGGAATATAAATGGGATACTTATTTTTTTGTATATACATAAAATTCTCCTGGAAGTATAAAAAGGAATTAAGTGTTGGTTTGTTCAACAAGGAAGGAATGAAAGGTAAACTCTTTACTGTAAACCCATTTGAATTCATTTGAATTTTAAACCAGATGAATGTAGTCATTACTCATTAAAGAAAAGAAAAAGAAATTAAAACATTCCTACCAGCTATATTACACATTTCAGGGAATTTAAGTCTATTATGAAAAGTTGGAGCAAGTTTGGAGTAATGGTTATTTTTCTGGTGACTTGCTTTGTCATATTTTATTTGAGAAGAAAATGAAGCTTGCTTATTTTGAGGGTAAAAATTTCATTTAATCTCCAAGCCAAATACATTCATGGTGAAGTTATGTAAATCAAGTAGGTAGCAATTTCCCTAGTGGGGCCCAAAGTATATTGAACTTAAGTTTTAAGGAGGAACAATTTGATTAGTTTTTACTAGCAGTTATTTCTAGGTTCCTAGTAGAGAGATTGGGTTTATTTTAGAAGACTTATAATTTATAGTCCTGTCATTTAAGAGGTTTTGAATAAGTGCTGTATGAAATATGGAAGTAAAAACCCAAGTAAATGTTCTGACATTTGATTCAGTACAAAATGCTTTTTAATACTCATAACCTTTGAGGTTTTGAGAATTCTTGAAAAGAAAAAGGAATTCAGTTTTATTTATTCTGTCTGCTATTAAGTGTGGCTTTTGATCTGTGTTCGTACTTTTAACTTTTGGATAGATAAAATGTCCTTTTATGAAAAGGGAAAATTATTTTAATGCAAAAACTCTTCAGATTTTCTTTTTTCATATAATACTTCTAAAATTTATTTCTTTGAATACTGAAATAACATTTGCAGAGTTCTTTGAAGCAGTTTAGAGAACGATATTACATGCGATTCTGTTCATTAGTTATAGTGAAAAGTTTGCCCATAATGTGGAACCATTTTCCCCAACTTCTTTAGTTAACAAAGAATGTCTTTGATAATGTTAATAGGTTTTTCTGAAGTATTAGACAAATGGGTAGTTAATTCAGAAAGGAGTTTACTTACTCTTCCTGCTTGCATATGCATGTGTAACAGTTGACATTTTTCAAAGCACGTTTATACACGTTATTTTCTTTGATTCTCAGCACATCTTAGGAGTAGGACAGTTAGTATTTTTCCTATTTTTTATAGTTATGGAAATTGAAATTCAAAGGGCTAACTGAATTGCCTAATATTATGTAACATTGTTAATGGTAAAATAGCAGTTTAGATTTAAACAAGGCTAGATTAGATTTAGATTTAAACTAGTTTGGATTTAAGCAAGACTGTCCTAAATGCAAAAAAAAAAATTTTTTTTTTCTTTTCTTTTTTTTTCACATTCGTCTATACCTACCACGTTGCAGGTTCTGTGGTCTGCACTAGAAATGTAAAGATAAGACAGATCTTGCCCTCCGGCGGCTGAAAGAGACCACCTAGTGGAGAAGCGAATAAGTGCGGTGGTGTCTTGCTGAAGGGCTTTGATAGCTTTGAGGAAGTGACACAACCCTCAGAGGGTGGACAGGAGTTAGCCAGGGTGAGTCTGGTTAGGGGGTGGTGACAAAGGGCGTGAGGTAGGAGCGCAGTCAGGGAGGCCTGAACAGTGCACGGACGCTGTTGTGGAACTGCTGGTAGTTCCATGCGATCGCCACGCTGGGCTCTGCGTGAGGAGGAGCAGGATAAGAAAGCAGAGAGTGTGCCCTAAATTGGAAGTTGGAACTTTTTTCCATAAAGGTTTGAGGGTGCTAAAAACGAAATGTAAATAGACGGAAGGACTCAGTTTGAACAAGATTTGAGTCTTAGTTCTTGGCTTATTAGCTTTGGGACTATGGTCAAGTGACTAAATATTTCTGAGCCCCAGTTGCCTCAATGTAAAATGGAAGTAACATTCAATTTACAGTCAGTAGGAGGACTAAGGAAAGTAAATGTAAAAAAAAGCACCTAGTGTGTACCAAACCTGTAAGAACTCAGCAATGGAAGATGAATTAGAAGTAAGGACAGTTCACTACATATACGCTAAGCTTCTAAATAGAACAGAAAGAAGTGAATTGTCTTATTTAAAAGTATTATTGGAGTATTTGGACATTTATAAAACAGCTTAGCTGAAATGGTTTTATAATTTAAGTGTTTAAATTGAATATTTAGGAGCCTTTCATATGGCATTTCTTTATATCCTTGTTTGAAAGCCAGACCTTCTGTGTAGGATACGGTTGTCAGGTTATGAGTCTGTCATCCCTTTGTGTGGAATCAGTTTTGTTTGCATGATGTTTTGTGCCATGCCCGTTCCCCTAACTCCCTGGCCCAGGAGTGAATTTATACTGGAAGACACGGATCTGTCATCTCCTAACACACTAATTTTAGGCAAATTGCTTGCCCATTTGTATGTTTCTTCAGTATTAAACTGGTACCTAATTAATTTAGCTTTAGAGAATAAAATGAAATAGTACGTTGATTTATTTTTGTAAAACACAGTGTCTTAATCTGCTTGGGCTGCCATAACAAAATGCCACAGACTGAGTAGTTTAAAGAACAGAAATTTATTTCTCACCATTCTGGAGGCTGGGATGTCCACGATTAAGGTGCCAGCTGATTTGGTTCCTGGTGGGCTGTCTTCCTGGCTTGTAGAAAGCCATCCATCCTCTTGCTGTGTGCTCACATGGCCTTGCCTCTGAGTGTACACGGGTTGGGGGGTGAAGGGGGGGTGAGAGGGAGTAGGTGACAGTGAGCCCCTTCGTGTCTTTTCTTATAAGGACACTAATTCTATAGGATCAGGGCTCTACTCTCATGACCTCATTTAGCCTTAATTACGTTCTTACTCTAAATATAGTTGCATTGGTTAGGGCTTCAACATACCAGTTTTTGTGTGGGACACACACACACTCCACAACATGCAGTAAAATTGGAAGTGTTCTCTTTTGATGGCTTTATGACATGGTATTTGGTAACAATGAGTTAAATGCCAAGCATGTATTATATTTTAACTGCTGTCCAGAGCTGTAGATGTATTTGGACCATCTGAGTTCTGCTTTCTAGCCAATAATGTTATCAACAGCCATTTTCATAGTATATTAAGCCTTACCACTTCCTTGAATTTTTTCCCTATTACAGGTCCAAATATAGTTTGGTTCCCATAGTAAATGTCTATAGTTTAATGATAATTTTTAAAATAATATCATTTAATTGTGAATTCACCTTTTTACTTGTTAACAGAGCAAGCCTTTTAACTAATATGGTAAGGTTACACAATTTTTAATGACAGCTAAACCAAACCTCAGCTTTGCATAGCAGATTTTGGAGTAAAGATAGAAGCTTTAACTAAATTTCAGGGTATAAGCCTCCTCTTTTTTATTGTGAATTTCAGTATGGATTTTGATTAACTTCTGTTTGCATTTTAGATTGTGCTGGAAGATCTTTATACCACATTTCCCAGAATAATCACATTTATGTTCTTTTTCACAGGCCAGCCCGCCAGATCTCTATATTGAAAGATTTAATATAGCTCTTGGACAATATATGGGAGCATTGCAGAGCATTGTGC
This sequence comes from Camelus ferus, assembly GCF_009834535.1. Taxonomy (NCBI): domain Eukaryota; kingdom Metazoa; phylum Chordata; class Mammalia; order Artiodactyla; family Camelidae; genus Camelus; species Camelus ferus. The sequence continues at coordinate 11,536,388 of NC_045706.1, forward strand.
CTCTTTTCATATATATGGTAAGCTAGAGCTGTTTCCTCTTTCAAGATACTCCAGTTTTTGGTCTAAGTGCAGACACAGGCAGAAGGTTAAGCATGTTCTATTTTTCTTTTACTGTTTATTATGTAAAAAAGGAAATTAATCTAGTTCATCAATGTTTGATAGTGTTGACACAGAAGAAATATTTTAGCCTTTTACTGTTCTAAAATTTCATAAATATCATTGCTGAATAGACAATTAAGCATTAATAATCAGCAGTCACCCAATTAGCATTAATTTTTTTCTGCCATATGGAAGATTCTATGCTTGGAAAATAAAGATATGTAAGAAAGATTTCTTATCTTCAGAAAGTAGAGAGTTAAGACATATCTAAAAACATGACGTATAGTAAATGCCAACTTAAGTCGTCATAAAAAAATAGAACAATAAAATTTGCTTTCATTCTGATGATCTCTTTCATTTGGAGAATTATGCCATGAGTATAACTTGCAGCCTGTTGACTTTGTTGATTAGTTCCTCCTTCACCCCCTAAATATATAAAGTTACAGGATTTTTTTTGAAGCATGGTTGATTTACAGTGTTGTATTAGTTTCTAAGTTATAGGATCTTAATGTTAGTGTTCCTGTTAAACGGAGGAGCCCTTAGAAACCAATATCCCAGTTCCTCTCTGTTGATTAGATCAGGGGATGATGGGTGGCACGTTTTGTAGCAGAGATGGCTGTATGTGTAATGCCAATCTATAAAATGGTTTATTCTCCACAAGATACGCTTTACTGAAAAAAGCAAAACAGAACAATTGGGAGAAATATGTTTTATCAGCAGGGGACTTCTATTTAAATAATTTATGGAGGATATTTACAGTAGAAAAATACGCAATTAAAAAATAATGACATGACTGAGAGAGGAGGTTATAGCTCAGTGGTAGAGCGCATGCCTAGCATGCATGAGGTCCTGGGTTCAATCCCCGCTTCCATTAAAAGAAAAAAATAATAAAATATATAAAAAACCCATTGCCTCCCCACCAAGAAATAATAATAATAATGACATGTCTGTGTGTTATTTTAGAGAGAAATCTTCTCAAGATACGTTAGGTGAAAAAAAGCAAGATATAAAGCAGTATGTTATATTTCTTCATCAGCAAGTATTTTCTTCTTTATTAGGAAAAAAAAGGCATATCCAAAAAAATGCAAAAAACATTTTAGAAAGAATACATAAAAGTTTTTGCAGTGCAGAATGGGACCTTTGGGAATGGGAGAGAAGGTGTGCTGTGGAAGATTTCTTTTTGTGGCATACTCTTTTGCATGGCTTTATTTTGTAATTATGTGCATGTTATTTTTATAATTTTTTAGAAAGAAAAAAATGTTAAGCATTGAGAGAATTTCTGAGCAACTTGCTGACATTCCTCTTTGCATTTTCCACTCCTGTGCGTTGAGTTAACATTTAAAACATGAACAAATTCCTTTTGACTAGCCAGTTGTTCTTATTAGGATGCTTTTGGCTGCAAGAAACAGAAAACCCGATTCAAAGTGATTGTAGGAAATAAAGAATTATCTCTTGTAATAAAACTCTAGAAAGAAGGCAGTCTCTGAGGTTGGCTGAATCTGTGGTTCAGCAGTGTTATGAAGACCTCAGGTTGTTTTTTGTCTCTTTGCTTTACACTTCTGTTTCATGTTGTTTTCCTCATTGTAAGATGACCGTAAGATACTTTTCACTAAAGCCTAGGTTTCTCTCAGTCTGATTGGGCTACCTTGGGTTGTGTCTGTCTTTGAACCAAAGACCATCCATCCCTAAGGAATGTCATAAGCTGAGTGACGTCCACTAATCGTTGAAGTGGAATATTTGTTAAAGAGTCAACCAATGTGTGTCCACTGTCTGCTGTCAGCCTGGATCTTTGCAAGTGGGTTACCTTTCACTAGTGTTTCCTGGTATTGCCTTTAGATGATGATGTAGTAATTTAAAAGGACATATTAAGTGCCTGTCACACAGTGCGGTCCATTACATTCCTGACTAGTTAATGTTGGGTATCTTCCCATGTTCCTTTTGGGGTATATGATTCATAGCATTTATCTTCATGTGCTCTTAACCCCATGCTAGGAAGACTATAACTAATAGTGACAGGGCTTTTGTTTTTTGATGTCGAGTTTTTATGTTTTAATTGATGCCTTTATGAATTGTTTGCCAAAACAATTTTTTTAGTGCTTCAGTTCATTAGACTAATCATTTCCTTCTAATTGATACACTGAAAAATAATTTATTTTCTTTTTCAGAATAAGTTTTACATCGAAACCAAGCTTAACAGAGACTTAAAAGATGATCTTATAAAGCTGTTTACGGAACATGTTGCAGAAAAGCACATATACAGCCTAATGCGTAAGTAATTCAACTTATAGAGGGGTAAGATAACACTAGCAGTGGTTTTTTTTTTTTTTTTTTTTTAATCAAAGAGCATTGGCATCTCAACCCTGATGTTGACGTCTTCTGAATCATATAGCAAGTGTTAAAGTCCAGTTATATAGAGAGAGACACTGAGGAATTGAAAATGTGACCCAGGGAGCTAGGAGCAGCCTGGTCACTGGACAGTGCCTTCATATCTGACATGATGCTTGCTGCCCTTTTCTTTTTTCTCTGACATTGGGGGAGATATTATTAAGGGGTTCACCCCTAACTTTGTTACAGGTAATTCTAGAAGGAGTGCAATGTTAATGTTTCTGAAATGGTAGCATAGAATTCTCAGTTTCCTTGTTTGTGTTTAAAAAAAAAAAGGGAGATGACAGTTTAGCTTGTGAGAAAGTAAATCCTAAATTAAATAAAACTTATGAGAATTAAACATATGTAAAGTACCTAGCACGTATTAAATACTCAGTAAATATTTTCTTTCCTCTCTCAAGCTACTGCTCTCTCAAATTCCCATTTCTTTTTCCTTAAAAGGGGATTTCAACTAGAAAATCTTCTAAAGATTGTTTTCCTACGGAGTTTTAAGTGCAGAGGAGTTTAGTGAAATGTTACACCTTCTCAACTCTAATAACCTTTTATTATTGAATGTGATTATTTTCAAGTAACTCATCCTAAATTTATATACATTTTATGTATAATTTAGTCTGTGAATTTATCATTTCTTTATAGCTATCAAATTTGACACAGGTGGTTATAGTTATATAGAGGCTGTTTGCAAACGTGTATATTTGACTACATGATGAATGTGATAGAACATGAAGAGTTAGTGGGAACAAGGCCAGAAAGGTGGAAGATGGATCCATAGAGGCAGAGCCTGGGTTTGGGGTACATTTGAAATTAGAACCTTGAGTAGAAGAGAACCTACAGTTTATAATTTCAGTTTTTGAACACCGCATTTTAAAATATGATTTTCTGCAATGCCTAACATTTGTCATCCTTAAAATTTATCTGTCATTCAAAATTATAACTAACTACTGATGATAAAATCAGAAGGATAAACTTGAACAGTGCTCCCCTGGCCTTCATCATAAATTCACATATAACTCACATTGTACGCTTGAAACTACAAAATCATTTTTGGCCAAGTGAGATGGCGTTTTCATTTTAGGAAAGGCGTGGACAGAAGAAAACAGCTTATGTAATTTTACAAGCCTGACTTAGACTAAGGTCTTTGAAAAATAAATGAAAAACGAGCTGTTTTGAGTCAGTAGTACCTGTTGTAGTCACTAAATGATGGAATTCATCTGTATGTGTTAATGTTATTTAAAGGAATTATTCCTATCCATTTAAAAATGTTTTAATAAGATTTTTGTATGGCCGTAGATAACCTAAAAGAAAACGAACTGTTGTCATGATTAGTCAGGGTCATGTAGTTACCAGAGTCCTGAACTTGGGAAGGATGAGCCAGTGTGATCTGTTACCTTCACCTTCAGTAAGAAAAAAGTACACGTGCAGCATTTGGGAAAGTGAGTGTCTGACTCTGATTGTGGTTCCTAAAATTACTAGTGACGTGTCTTTCAGAAGAATTCCAAGAGCATCATACATGGTGATTTGAAGGAACGGGAACCCTAATGTTGAAATGATTACGAGAGTTAGGGAACATTTCATCCCCCAAATGTAAATGTTGTGAATCATAAACTTAATGGGAAGCACTTGTAACTCACAAGAACCGTGAAGACTGTTGGTTTTAGGAAGCTTTACTACTTTAAAGAACCTCCGTGAGTTGAATCATTTCTGCTAGTGTCTCAACAGTCCTGCACATATTTACTTGTTAGATTGAACTCTACTGCACTGGATTTAAAAAAAAAAAACAAACACCAAAAACTGTAGTGTATAGACCCTTGGTTTGTCCTCTTGGGCTGTTCTTTTCTTGCCCTTGTTTACCCTTCAGTTTTTGGGAAAAAGGGTGATAGAAAGAGAAACCTTGACAATCAGTAAGTGGTACATTTTTCTAAATCATTTTCTCTTTATTTCAGCTTTACTTTTAGAAGCCCAGTCAACACCATTTCAGGTCACACCTTCAACTATGGCAAATATTGTGAAAGGCCTGTACACTCTCAGACCAGGTAAACAGCGTCAAGTCTTCAGGGGCTGGGCTTGTTTATTTATGGCAGTTCCAGCCCTGTGTGAGAGGACCATGTTTCTTTGTGTTTTCTGAGGCCTAATGGTGTTTGGATTTGTTACAGCAAAAAATTGAGTAGATATCATGACCTCCCTTGGAAACCTCTCTATACTAGTGAAAACCAACAGGTTTGGGAAATACAAGAAATAATTTGTAGGTGACACTTGAGATGAAAGTTGAATCTCATGTCTGTCATTAATCTCTTTTTTGTTATGAGTTTCTCCTTCACTTCTGCCCTGTCCTGCAGATCTGCCCAGACATACACATTCACAACTCTATTGTTAGGCCTGTTACACAAGGAATCTGGAAGTGTTGGTAACGTTACAGTCATTGCATAAGGATATTTTGAGGAGAGAGACTAGCAGAGCCAAAACTCAGAGATCACTATATTCAAAGGTGTGGTTTGTAGATTATCTTAATGTCTCTATCTTAGACTAAAACACTGTGAATTTAAAGGAATCCCAACATGCTTTTGTATATATCTTCCTGTTTGCAAGCCAGAACCTCACACTTCCCATACAGTTGTCTAGCCAATTAAAAAATGGCGAGGAGAGAGACTACAGAAGTTCAGGGTAGAAAACTGTTCTTCAATCTAGAAACATAAGGGATGCTTTTTTGACAGTAATTACCTTTTTTGTGAAGTTCTTTTATCATTTGAGGATTGAATGAAATAAAATGTGATCTAAAGAGCTTAACACAGTACCTGTAGTGTAGTAAGCATGCCACTATTAACTGTGGTTACTGCTGTCCACTTAGATCCAGTGGTTATTTTATTTTAATTAATTGATGTCTTGATTGTTTATTTACTTAGTATTAAAATATATGTCAGAATTTAGCTTGTTAAAATGGAAACCAAGTAAAACTGATACTGGGGGTAGACTGTGATGTCAGAAATAACTCCTTTCTCAGTCTACTTTAAACAATTAGTGACTTCTAGAGTATTCAGATTTAATGTTGCTTAAGTTTGGATCAGCTCTTACTCTAGTCTTCATAATTTTTTAACATACGATTCCTGTAATTATTTACCTAAGGTGGCAGAAATATTGCGTGTGTCCAATCAGCTCATGTGTTTCTAGTTTCTCAGAATTTTGAGTTTCATGTTACTAACTGCGATGAAAGTGGCTCCTGAATTTTTCTTTCAGTGCCAGGTTATGAATGATTTCGTTCTTTTGTTTTGGCAGGCATCCAAGTGCAGTATGACAAATTTCTAAATTTTGCTTCCCAAATAGGCAGCTTTATCAGCTCTGGCTTTATCATAAGTAACAAAATTACAGAATGAACATAGTCACTAAGGGTAGAAAACCTTACAGATACATGTTTATCTAAGTGCTATTTTATCCAGGTTTGAGCTCTGGTAATAGGATTCCTACTACTTGTGAGGAGAATTCTGTGTTTGACAATTGTCCTTTTGAAAAGGTGAATTTTATCACAGACTAACCTTTTGCTACCCTAGGTATTTTCTGAGATACTGTTAAGCAAATTTTGACATTAACTTGTCTTCCCAGTACCCATTGTGTTCCTGGTTTGTTAAAGCAGTTTTATTCACCAGACAGATTAAGGTTAAAATATTTTAAAAGTTGAATTTTAAATGTAAATGTTTCTTTCATTGCAGTAGTCCTTAAATGCTGATTTTTATAAATGAATGCATCTGAATCACCTAAAGTTTTTTAAACTATGGATTCTTGGGCCCTAGTCCTTGCAGATTCTAATAAATAGTATCGTTTTAGATGTGTTTCCATCCAGTCTTTCAAAGCTCAGTCTAGGAATAGTTCCCACCACCCTACCCTGCCTTTTTTCATTTAATACACATACTTTCTTTGTTCTTCATTTTCACTTTGAATGCCTGGAGTTCCATAAAATGGCAGACTGGTTTGACTCCTTGCCAGCTCAGACTGATGGGTTAGTGGCTCCCCAGGGCACTGAATTGAGACTAAAGCCATCTTTGAGCTGAACTTGAAGGAGAGACAGACACTGCACTGTTGAGAACATTTTGACATGAATTAGTACAAGGGGTGGTGAGTGGATTGGCCTTGGTGGTATTTGCGGTGCTTGTTTTCTGAGTTTTTTGGTGGTTTTTTTTTTTTTTTTGGCATCTCTAACTTAGGTATTCTCTCATTGGACATTTTTAAAATTTACTAATGACTCAGCATTGCATAGCATTAAGCGTGTTTTGTTTTTTTCTTCAGATTTAGAATTACTTATTTAGATTACAGTTTTTAAAGTGAATTTGCTAGATTAAATGGAGCACTGACATTTTATGGTTTTTGATATATACAGCCAAGATGTTTTCCAGAAGGGAAAATTTGGAAGGGCTAGATTAAAAGAGTCCAAAAGGGCATACAGGTGGGCATTTTTCATATTGTTAGTGTCCATTGAGTACTGGGCAAGAGTGTATGTTTGTTTTAGCTTGAGTTTTTCTGAATATTAACAAACCTATTATTCTGTTTATTTTTGTTTTCTTAAATTCATTCCTGTCTTTCACCCATTTATGTGGACTTCCTAATCTGTTAAAATGCTTTACAATAAAGATACTAATTCATCTTTGTCATGTTCTCTCTTGTCGCCTCCCCATTTTTGTGGTACTTCTTTTTTTATGTCTGCTTATTACTACATGTGCTATTGTATTCTTGGCCAGTATATTGTTTTATTTAATACTTTTTCAGGCTAAGTATTTCCACCAAACCCCTTCCCTCCAGGTCCCCTTCCACTTAGAATTCTTTGGTTATTTTATTCATGTTTTCTTATATATTTAGGAATTTTGATAAGGTTCATTCAGAAATTCTCTAGGGGTTTTCATTAAATTTTGTTAAATCAGTAAAATGTAAAAATACTCACTTTCTGTAACTTCTATTTAGAAAGGAAATTTAACCTCTGTATCAGAAGGGATTGCACTGATTTTTTTCCCCATTTTAAGTTTGGTTTAGTATATATTCTTGTTCTTTGAGAAGAAAACTCTCTCGTTTCTATTTAATTTCTCTGCATGATTTCCTTAATGGATCTTTTCCTTCCCTCACAGAGTGGGTTCAGATGGCTCCGACTCTATTTTCTAAATTTATTCCAAACATTCTCCCTCGGGCGGTGGAATCTGAACTTTCTGAATATGCTGCTCAAGATCAGAAACTTCAAAGAGAACTTATACAAAACGGTTTTACGAGGCAAGTTTTCTTTTCCTTTTGTGACAAAAGGTATCTGCTTGTTTGGGCCAGATGGCTCGGCGGGGGAGGGCAGCCGGCGTTCTTAGGATTTGGGGGGTAACTGTCCAGGAGTCGGGGCGGTGCTGCTGGGAGAGGGGTCAGTTCCCTGTCCGTGGACGTGTTGAAGCTGGGCTCTGACGTCACGGAAGCTGCTTTTCACTTGAGTAGAGTTTGAGGAAGGGGTCTCTTATGGGTGGGGGTGGCAGATAGGCTGGGCCGCCTCCAAGAGCTCTTCTGACTAGTTCCAAACATTTGGAAAAACTTCGTAAAAGTTTTATGATCAGTTATAATGTACTTTGATGACTAAACTAGCAGATGACTAGTTTTACGGCTAAACTGGTAAAGAGGCTTTAGATTCTGTTTTTCATATTTTCACTTTTTCCTAAACTTTGTTTCTTCTTAAAAAGTAGAGTATCACTTATATGTGTCCACAAAAATTTGCCTCCCTTGGTTTTGATACATATGCTTAGCTAATTTTTCTAAAATTTCCAATTCAGTATCATGGCTTTATCAGAGAAAATCTTTCAAGTGCATATTTTCAACTAAAATTTTGTAAAAATTCTTTGATTCCCTGTGGGAAAACACCCTGTTACGTCACCAAATCATTGAAGGGTACAGCAGTGTGGTACTTTATATTTTCATAATCCTTGCCTCCTCCTTAGCTCTTTTACATACCTTCTCTTATTTGAATCCCTCACATTGAAGAAACCTGTGGAAAGGAAGACACCCGAGTTCCTCACTGAGGCGTAGTTGTGACCACAGAGTGCCCTGAGAATAGACCACCTGTCTGGGTGGGGCGGAGGATGGGCACCGTCTTTCATAGGTTCTGGGGCCAAGCTCCATCTCAGGATTCTAGTCTTGACCAAGATCACTGTTTCTAAGTTTCTGGTTTCAGCACAGGTTTGTTCTTTGTTGGCCCACGGATTGGTATGAATTCCCTTTTTGTCCTGGTGGCATCTGTATTCCTGTGGTAGAGGGGCACTGAGTAATCCACTGGTCATTTACCCCCCTCACTGGCAGCTCACACTGGAAAGGCTCAGGCAGCTATCCCCAGGAAGCTGTGTAGACAGGCCTGGTAATCCTGCCTTTCCTGTGGCAAGTTAGGGGGAGGAAAGGCCACTGGGACATGCTGGATGTAAACAGCTGATTTTTCTCCCTGATGCCCAGTGGTCAGGTGTCTCCTGACATCAATTGTAGTATTTCTGACAGCAGTATTATTTTCATACACAGAATGAGGCCATTTAATGCTATAATAATTTCACTTACTCATTTTCAAAGAGTAATATATTCGTATAGTTTTAAAAAATGATACAAGAAGTGTATATACACTGAGAAGTTTTACTCCCACCTGTCTCCTCATCTGCTCCCAGCCATTAGGTAACCGTTTTTATTAGTTTCTTATGATTCCCTTCAGTGCTTATTTTATATACAGAGACAGGAAACACAATGTATATTCTTGTTTTTATTCCTTTCTTAAACATTTCATTGTGTAGATGCACTATAATTTATTTAACCAGTTCTCTGTAGATGGCAACTTGAATTATTTCCAGTCTTTTCTATTACAGAGAAAGCTGCATGTGTAATTTTGTACCTGTTGTCAGTGTGTTTGGAGAGTAACTCCCGTTAAGTGAGAAAGCTGGGTCAGGAGGAGATGCAGTGGTAAAATTGCTTAATACCAACAAAATGCCCTCCACGGGGGATTGTGCCATTCTGCACCTCCACTAGCAGCGTGTCAAAGTGCCTGTTCTTTGTGGCCTTTGTTTCTGTGTTTCGCTGATTTTTTGATTTTTAGTCTTTTTTTCTTGGTTTCTAGGAGCTCTTTCTGTAGTGAAGAGATTGTTTACTCAAGATAAGACAGTTATTTTTCTCAGTTTGTCTTTTGACTTTGCTTCTGGTGGTTTTTTGTTTTATTTGAAGTCATGCGTAAGTTCTTTATTTTGTGTAACTAACGTTATCAAGTTTTTTCTTTATGGCTTAATGTATTTTGAATTATAAGTTTTTTCTCAAATCTTTTCAAATAAATGCAAAAGAAACCGAGTGTACCTGTAACTTTTTTCCTAGGCTTACCATAATTTTGAAGTCTTTTATGTTTTCACTCATGTTTTATTTGAATGTTTGCTTGTAATTTTAGAGCCAAGCTTCTTGAGCCTTTAACAAATAAACAGCCTTCTGAAAACTTACTTCTGTGAAGCAGTGTAGGAAGATGCTCTTGTACATGTCTCTGAGCACCTTAAATTCACCATCCAGAACTGTGTGGAACTGTTTAAACATATCTGGAGACATTTTCCTAGTCCCAGTTTTGGAACTGGAATAAGGGAACAGGGAGCAGGACTGCTTGGTGTGTAGCAGCTCTTAATGTAAAATTTGCTTGGGCTGAGATGGGGCACTGACTCCATGAATAGTCTCCTGTAACATTGCCTTTGAACATGAAGAACCAACCTGGCGCTGTTCTGCTAAGGCCAGGCTGGTCATATTCAAGGAAATGCCTTGGATTTTTGTGTAAATTGGAATTTTTGTTTCTCTTAATGGAATTCTTTCATGTGAAATTTAAATATTAGTATTCCAAAAGGTGATAAAATTAAGATGTTCTATTTTATGAACTGAATTGGGCCATTTCTAGAATTAACAGTGTATTATACATTTACTGGGAGGATTAAAGTCTGCCTCATAAGTTATTCTGATGGGTGCTTTGCACAGAGTAGGCCCTGCTTTAGGTGACAGTCCAGACTCACTCCACCTCACTGCTGAGTTGCCTCCGAGCTGTCAGACAGGTGTGCGCACACCGTGCACTTGGCAGCTGAGGGAAGGGCTGCCTGTGCTGCCAGCTCTTGCGCATGGACCTTCCGTAGCTGCCCTGCCAGACTTGGTGCTGCCTTCCACCATTATTTGGCTAGATTGTTTTGGAAGAAATGGTGTCCCATGATGCAAAAATATAGTATTAGCTATCTAACAAAAAAATCTGTTACTGGCTCTCCTGTTGTGAGCAGTCATTTTATGGTTTGTGTCTAGCCAATCACGTGATTCCCGTTCAGCTTTGCAGGCTGTTTTTTCATGTAAGGCTGTGTTCCATTTATGTGATGTAGGGAGTCCTGAATAGGCAGCACACAGCTGTAACGTGGATGGCACAGAGAAAGTCTTTGAAGTGTTCTGAAATAACATGTTAATGTTGTCAAATATATCCTCTTTTGAAGTTAATGGACAGATTCTCATTTGAGCTGAAGTTTATGTGAAACGTCTTTAGTTGCATGGAAGTATAGTGTGGACTTATTTCAAAGCTAGAAGTAACATACAAGCTAAGAGAAACATTTTCTGTTTACGTGTTACCTGCATTATTGTATTGTTATTGTGGGGGAAGGGCAGGTTGGTGTCTGTCGCTGTCAGCGATCACATTACGGAAGATAAGCTCATTGGGGAGCTTCTAACATGCAGGCCCTCAGATGGAGCGTCTGCATTCAAACCAGCCTCCAGGCCTCTTCGAAGCATGTACCAAATAGCTTTTAAAGGCACGTAAAAATGTTCTTGCTGAGTGATTGTTACCTGGATTTCTGGAACAAAATAGAACCTTGTTAGGGGTATTGTTGGTTTTTCAGCTGAGAGGGTCACTCTGGGCTTGGGGCTTTTCTGTTTAGTAGCAGGGATCTGGCTTTGAGGGTAGCTAATAGCTTTCCAGGCTTGTGGCGCTGAATAATATCTTTGGCAGCCTCTCACACACCTCACATTTACATTCTTTGTGCCTCCTGTGGTTTCCACATCTGTGGTTTTCTATTTTTGCATATTCCATTAAAAAATATTTGGGGGGAGGTAGGAATGAAGACTGTCTATAGAGGTCCCAGATACAAGAGCCGTCCTGTGTCTTCTTTCTTGATCAGCATTATCTTACTGGTTACAGAATAGCTGGTTAACGCCGCCGTGATGATGGCTAGTGTAAGACTCTCCACTGGCTTTGGCTAGATCCAGCGTTAACAATAGAGATGCTTAAAAAGTGGCAGGAGAGCAGGTCTGCTCAGAGCTCCCTAGGCCACCTAAAGCTAGTCCATACTAACACTTGCGTCTGTTTTTCTCTAAATGCTCAGCCCAGAGAAAAACCCTTCAGAGACGGTTTGGTGTGTTCTTTTCTTGCCGGTCGTTAAGACTTCTCACTCAGCGCAAGAGGGTTCTGTCCTGGTTTACGTTCTTGGGCGTAACTAGAGAAAGTGGGAAACTTCGGTAATCTGGAAGACGACACGAAAGCATGAAGTAATTACTTGGGCTAGGATTTGAATCCCTCTGTAGAGGCTGCTAATGAATTACTCACCATTTTCTACTATGTGCTAGACACTGCTCTGGGTACTGGGGGAACAAGGCGGGCAGAGTTCCTGTTTTCATGGCGCTTATGCTCTTCTGTTGGGAGATTAATAACAGACATGTAAACAAATTGTTTCAAGTAATAACAAGGGCTAAAAACAGCACGAAGCAGGGATAGAGAGTGAGTGAGCAGGGCCTGGCAGAGGGGCTGTTCAGCTCACTTGGTAATGTAGTGCCTCCAGCTAGACCTAGGAGACAGCCGCATGGCTACTTGGGGGAGAGTGCTGCAGGCAGAGAAAAGAGTAAGTGCAGAAGTGCTGACAGGTCCCGGGGACAGAAAGCAAGCCAGAGTGACTGACGCATAGTGAGCAGAGGTGGAAGATGAGGGTTGAGAGGTAGGAGGAGCCGTATCTCACAGGGCTGGGAAAATGAATTTGAATTGAGTTTTTACCTGTAATGGAAAGCCACTGAAGGGCTTTTCAGAGGCATGAAATAATCTTATTTATGCTTGTACATAAGATTGCCTGACTCTTGCCTGGACTGATAATGAGACTCTCACCGTTGTGTAGGGGAGAGATGGTAGTGGCTTGGATTGGGATTGTAGCTGTGCAGTTGAGGAGTGGTTGATTTTGGATTATGTTTTGGGTCAGAATGCTCCAGAGTGAGCCAAAGAGAGGAATCAAGGATAACCTAGGATTTTGGCCTGAGTAATTGGGTGGATGGTGGTGCGATTTATTGAGGAAGACCGAGGAAGGCGTAGGGGTGGAGTGCATTCCGGCTGCTGTAAGTTTGCAGTATCTGGAAGTCATCCGAGCAGCAGTGGCGATGAGCCAGCTCGACCTGTAAGTCCCGGTGTAGTGAGGAAGTCAGAGCTGAAGACAAATCTGGAAGCCACTGACATATGCATTGTATTTCAAGTTACAAGACAGGATTGACCGCTCGCCTAGACTAAGGAGAATATACACAGAGAAGAAAAAGTGGCCAAGGATAGATTGTTGGGCAGAGCTAGGACTGTTTCCTAGGAAGGACGAGGTCAACTGTGGAAATGCTGCTCAGAGGCCGAGGAAGAAAAAGCTAGTGAATTGGTTATTATCACTCATTGCTTAAGCATTTTAGTCATTTGTCTGGATTATTGCCTAAGAAACTAGAGAGACAAAAAATAGGATTTACAGGTAGCATAAGACTTAATCATACCTCGATTTTCTTATCTCTAAAGTGGAACCAGAACTTCTGTTGGTGTTTGGAGATGAACTGGTTAATGTATGTAAAGGTTCATGTTCTTTTATCTGCAAGAAGGATATTCATGTACATTAAGATTCTGAGATTTTTCAGAAGCTTTAAGCAGTTTTTGGTCACATAATAGGGCTTTTAAGGGAAGATTTTGAATTATTCTATTTTCATATTTGAAATTTGCCCTATTATATGCAGGTCACCAGGGACATTGATAGTAGAGCCAGATTTCTCTTCAAAGACATTTTAGTCTGAACCAATTTCTAGAACCCAGTATAAACCATCTTTATAGATAATCCTTCCTTCATTTAATGGCTTTCTATATTTAAAAGATAGCACCTTTTATCTAAGAACATTCAGATTATAAATGACTCAGCTACCATTTAATGTCTGTTTTAGAATAGATGGTTAGCACCGAAATGTCTGCTCCATTTCCATTATCGGTTATGCCAGTGTATTTCTCCTGCTTTGATGTGTGAAGATGTCAGTCAGCTCTGTTGACTCCCTCTTCTCTTCTTATCCCCAGAGGTGACCAGTCCCGGAAGAGAGCTGGGGATGAGTTGGCTTATAGTAAGTAATGATGTTCCTTGCCGTCTTTGATGGTTTTGTGATGTAAGGCAGCCACTGGCTATAATGATACCCACGGTGTTCTTGATGGTGGGCTCTCGGGCCCCGTGTGTGGTCAGGGTCGGGCTGTTGTGCAAAAGCCATGGCAGCTCTCAGGTCCAGTTGGTGGTAGTGGTTCTTGGGCAGTTGTCAAGAGGCTGCCAGCTCGTCAGGCTCTCCTAGAATGAGATAAGGACCCAGACTCAATTCCTGACGATCTTGTCCCCTTTTACTTCATTCAAAACCACATGGTTTTGAGGTATTTTTTTCCCCAACCTCCTTTTAGGGGATTAGGACAGGGGTGAGATGTATGTGTTAAATAAACATTCCTACCGTTGTCAGATGCTGTCTGCCATTGGTGCTTTTTCCTCCTCTGATGTTTTTTTCAGACAGCTCATCAGCATGTGCAAGTTCCAGAGGGTACAGATAGTGACTGTGCTGGAGGTACCTTCCTTCCTGAAAAGAGGACACACTGGAGCTGCAGAGCACAGCGGGGGTCCTGCAGACACTCAGGAGCTCTGTCACAAAGCTGTTCTCGGAAGAGGATGTTGGACTTCTTACTTTGGTTTGTAATTTTAAAAAACAAAAAACTAACAAAGAAAAACAAAAACGATAAAAACAGTTGCTGCTAGACTTGGGGATAATTTTGAAATGGGACAATCTTCTAATGAGTTTATCTACAGATTCCGTGAGCAACAGGCGTCATGAAGAGTGACCATTGCTAAGTGTGATACGGCAGCCAAAATCAGCAGCTTCCTCCAAAAATACAAGAGCAGAAGAATCTTTCTTTTTTCTTTTAAAGCACTTGTTTTGTTCATTTGTGGACTTGGCACTTTGGCATATTGGTTTCACACATCAAGATATCTTTTGCTTTAAAATCAAGCAGATCATTACAATACAGTATTTTTCACCCATAACCAAAACAAACCCCTTTAAAAGAGTTGGTCTTTATTTAGCATTAGACAGTCTTGTTAAAAATGCTAACCCTGCTTTCAATATAACTTCTTCCCCCCATCAGTTCACAACTGTTTTCTACTCTGTGCCTTGAGCTTTGTGCACTTTGCAACTCTGTGACCATGTTGTCAAACTCACAAATGCTTCCCGAAAACGTTTATCAAATCACAGACTAACCCGCCAAGATGTCAGGTGTGACTTTGATAACAGGATGCTGAATAAGTGGGAAAATAGAAACATGTTGCACATTGGCCAAATTTCCTCTGGCCTCACCGTGGCATGTTAGGGACCAACCTTGTAGAACGTTTCCATTTCCTCCATCACAACATGATCTCACCAGCTGCTGTAGTGTTGGCATTATGCTAGTTTAGGGGACAGTACCTTAGCACTAAAACTCCCTTTTTAATACTGTGGAGAATCACCCATCGGTAAAAGCTGGTTCCTGCGATGCTCTAGGAAGCAGGTACGGTTATTAAATCCAAATATAATCAATGATGTGGGATTCCTGATCCATTTCATTTTAAACGGGTGAGATAAGTACTTAAAAAAAAAAGTCTGCAGTCTGCGTCTTTTCAAACATCACATTTGAGCATAATAGAGAAGCAGCAGCACTTCTGTTTAAAGGCTCCCTTCCGGCTGTGGCAAAGCTGTGTTTTCTGTCTCCATACACCCACAGTGCTATTTAGTTCCTTATAAAAGACTCTGAAGCTTATTCTGAATTGTTTTTGAAAGGCAAAGAGAAATAGAAAGCTGTGGCAAGGGAAAAACATTTTCCTCCTCAGTTTTGCTTAAATCTGAATCGAGCATATGCCTGAGCGTTGGGCTGTGTTGGACTAATATTTGCCTCTTCAGAGAACTTGGGACAACACAAGAAGACCTGGCAGGGATACTGTCACACTCTGATGGCAGGTTTTTAGTAGAGGTGCCTTTGCCAATTCACTTTGTCCTTTTTGGGGGAGCGGGCTGGGTGGGAGAGTTAGAAGTGTGGTGTTAGGAGCAAGTCAGTCACCTAAAATAAGTCCTCTATTTGTCCACTTATTCTTCAGAGAAGTAAAAGTTGTCAGAGTTATTTTTTTAAGTACTTATCAACCAGAGTTGGTGGATTTTGAGGAGGACTTTAAATTGGGCTCATTTAACTGTGAGCAGTTTGGACTGTCTCGATAAACACTGAATTACTGTAAGAATATATACAGGCTCTCTGTATGCCCTGTACAGTTTGTTTTGCTACACCAGTAACATTCTAGTATCAAGGAAGAATTCCATTTTATTATGAAGTTCAGATTTTACTTGATGGAATGCTTGCTGCAGGCTTATAAATAACACCTGCAACTGAGCTCTTGAGTGGTTTTAATGATGTTTCTGGAAGGAATAAAATTGGAATGGTTCTTTAAAGGTGGATGAATTCTCCAGTAGCCTAATCATATACCGAAATGCTTTTTCTGGGAGGGAGTATTCTTCAGCCAACAACGAAACTTTCCCTATAAAAAGCATTGTATTATGATGTGAATTGGCATTAAAATCTTTGGATGCTTTTTGCATTATTAAGTTAATGAAGAAATATTTTATATTGTCTTTTTATTATGTATGTATTAACAAAAAGTGGGCAGAGTAAAGTTTGCAGAACTGAATTTCTCTGTACATTTTTGCACAGTGGCTGCAGCTTGCTGTGGGTGAGGGCTTGGTGATGCAAAGCCGTGATTGGAAGGCACTGTAGAAAGAATATACACGTTTTTCCAGTGCAGGTGACCTGGTTGTTACTCATCTTGGCCCCTTGAAGTATACTGCAGTATGAAGAATCTGTTTCTTTACATTGTTACTGGCTTTGCTTATTTAATTGGGAGTCTTAGCAGAAATCTTAGTTTGCAACATGAGAGGGAATCAGATTTGCCTCCATTTTGGATTGCCTAAGCACTGTTTGCCTGAAAGTATTTTCTTCTCGTGTGTCCTTGTATTCTTCTTGCCAGCACAGTATACAGTTTCTCCATGCCAGTTAAACACTGGCTTTTGGTGGGGCCCAAGTCGCTGAAGACAGAAAACTGTAAAGCAGGTTGGTGGTCTCATGAGGCAACACACGCAGTTGGTTTGGCCAAACTGCCTGGTATGTATGTGCGGCCCGAAACCAGACCCTCCAGAGAAAGCCAGCTTGCTCCCCTTGGAATGATGACACGTAACATCAGTAGATGATCATTGTTTTGAGAGACTGTACTTATTTCAAAGGTTGGCCTTAAGCTTCAGTAACAGTGTCATCTCATGTCCTCTGTTGTCACAGCTGCATCCTAACTCGACTGCTTTGTTTTCTGTAGGGCAGAGAGCAAAATCTGGTGGTGTGACTCAACCTACTAGTTCTTAGGTAGAGTTTGTGAGAAGAAACATAAACCTGGATGCATGAGCTGTGCATTATTAAATTTTGTGGAAAAGTTACTATTTTTTTTTTCACCCTGTCCCTTTTACACGTTTGAGGCGGTCCCCGTCCCTTGCTTTGGGGTGGGGGATGAGAGCTGATGTGTGAGCGAGCCTGCGGAAGGCTGGATGCCCATGGTGGCTAACTCTGCATGCCCCTTTCCAGCACCACGGCTGTCACTCCCCTTGCTCTATGCCATGCTTTCTGTCAGGTTGCAAATTTGCACACAAAGAATTCCTCAGGAAGAGTTTGCACACGCATCACCTCGCAATATTCTGTACTGACCGAACAAGGGATTTGAAAGTTTTTCAGCACAAAAGGAGAACTTCAGAGTGATGGTCTGTGCACACGTCCTAGCAAAGGTAATGGTGGTCTAGCAAACACGATTGGTTTCTGGAGTTAAGAAGTGAGCGGGAGCACTTGTGTCATGGTATTTAGTGAGCCTGTTTAATCTCCCAGGGTAACCCTTCAGATTTTGTCGTCTTCTCATTGAGACTGGCTCTATTTTCTTCTATGTTTTTTCTGTTTCATTGCAGCTCATTATTTCCGTGATTATTATGCAAGTGGCATTGCCCTTGAGCTAAAATTCAATTGTCTAATAAGCAGCTATTATTAGATAACTAAACATTGTTTTATGAATATACGCTAATCTGAGATACTAAAAATATTTATAACTAAAAAGCAAAACCCCTCCATTGACTATCCAGTCATTGTTTGGATTTTTTTTTTTTAATTGGTGTCTCATTGAGCTTCAGAGTATTATGTACTTTAATCCAGGTTTAAGCCTCTTAAGGGGACTTTAAAATTTAAGATCAGAATATGAATCCCTTGACTGACACCTAGGAGAGGTTTAAAAGGACCTTTTTGGTTGTGATGACTGTTTTCAATAAGATTGTGTAAGATGTAGCTCATGTTTATCAGAAGTTAAAACAGACATAGGAGTCCATGGAGAAGTGGCTTTCCTGTTACTGTCATTACCCTGTTGAAATTTGCCCCAGTTTCTGGCCACCAGGATATATGAAAGGACTCTTGTTCTTTTCAAAGGAAATGATTCCTCTTCTGTCCCCACTGGTTATTAACTAAGTCATGGACGCTTTCCCATCTCCACTGGCCAAGACCCTATTTTGAACCTCTTTCCAGAGCCGAGTGGTACAAGTACATACACTTTTTCTGCTTATGTTGGTGGAGTGGCTGTGGGAGAATTAAAGGAAATGCTAATCAGAGGTACATTCTTACAGGACCCTAGTATATGTTGTACCCCTGCTGATTGGAAATTATGTTCATTTCTGGTTGGACTGCATTGTTTAGAAGAATGTTAATGGCTTACAATTCTGGGAAATTTATAATGTGGCTCTAGGGTGAATTCTGTGGTTTGAAGAAAATAAATATTTTGTATTGATTCTCACATGCCATGTCAATGTTGTGACTGTACTAAATGCAATAAGACTGTGGATGTTCTCTTAGAAGGGTATGTTTTGTTAAACAGATGGGAACTTAATTGCTCTCATTAGTCCTGTTTGTCAATATGACAGCCATGCAATTCAGGAGAAATTATTGAGATGTGCTGTTGGGGGGAGCTATGGCTGGAGACAGGAATGCTTATGAATAAATGGAGGTCAAATGCAGGCAAGAGGCTTCTGCCACCCACCAGCATAGCCAGAGCAAGGATGAAGTGAAGCAATGAAGTCTAGTCCCTGGTGGTGCTTGTTTGTTAGAGAGCATGGTGGAGCTTCAAACAGGGTGTTTTGTACATCAACTCTTGTTAATCCAAGAAAAACAAACTGGTGGATGAAACTCTTATTGACTGGGAATTCAAAGCCACTGACTTTGGCTCTGATCTTTAACCCTTGATGGATTTGAATCACTCCTTCTGTATCGGGTATATACCATCACTCAAACATTGTGGTTAATGAAATAAATCTTGTACAGATGTCCTTGGCTTTGTTATGTTGATACCTGGTTTACTGTAACTTTGTTACAATACAGAACGTACAGTTTTGCTTACAGGACGTTCATAATGCCTCCTAAATGATAACCATACTCTGTCCATGTCCCATCACAGTTAATTAGCCTGCAGGGTCAGTGTCCGTCTTGACCTCTGTGCCAGTGATAAACTGTGTACCTTATACATATGGTGACATATTCTATATACATGTATAGTATATAGACATGTGAACATACGTAGTTTTTCTTTTTTTGACACTGGTACATTATGGACCTTTAATCAAAACTTTTATGATTTGGGAGCTTTTTTGCATTGATTATACTGTGCTTTATAAAAATTACTTTTTGTTTTCCTTGATATGAAATTAGTAATATCCCCTAGATTTTTATAGTCTTAACTTCACAATTTTAGTTTCTTTTGCTCTCTCTTTACAGGTGTTCTGAGGGTGCCAGTTCTCATCCTCCTCTTCTTTATAACCTGAGCTGTATTGTAATGTCCGCTCTTTGATTACCACACAGTAGGATTCGATGACTTTAGCTTTTCTTTTTCTCTGCATTTGAATCACTGATTTTTTCTTCTTCAGCTTTTTTGTCCCAGTCAAGTAGAGAGCTATTTAAATCCTCCCTCTTAGCAATTTTTAAAAAAAATTGAGTGAAAATGTTCTACTAGAGCCAGTTCTTTATGTGTGTTTATTTCCTCTATTGTCTTATTCCTCAATAATCCAGAATTCTAAAGCATTTTGAATTTCAGAGAACATGGTATAGTAGAAAGAATATTGTACATATAATCTGAGAGCACAAGTTTAAGTCTCAGCTAGTTGTATGTTCTTGGGTAGGTTTTTTTCCTGAACCTCAGTCTCCCCATGTTTTAACACTAAGCCCTTTTCCTTCCCCTCTACATATGACATTGAACTTAATTTGCCAGAAGGATATAACAATTCTGAACTTATAAATTATGCACCTAAATGACCAGTAATATACCTTAAGATTTAGAAAGAAAAGGCCACAACTACAAGGAGAAATAGGTTAAGCTACTAATATAATAAGCATTTTCAATGCACTTCTTAATTAGCAGGTCATACAGAAGACATAACTATTATGATCACTAAGGGCATAAAAGATTTAAATAGCACAGTTAATAAATCTGATCTGATAGACATATATATCCCTTTGCACTCATCAATAAGGAAAGCATTTTAAAGCATTTTTTGTAAGCCAAGTCTAAAGTATTTAAAGTATAACAAATGATGGCCAAATTGGATTTATCTCAGGAATGCAAATTGGTTAATATTAGGAAATTAATTAATGTGACTCATCTATTAATGGATTAACGTTGTGTGATCACATTGTCTATGAAAATCCAAAGAATCTACAAGGTAAATTAGAATTATGAGTTAATCAAAAGTTGCTGGAACCAAATCAATATGCAAATATCAATTACATGTCACACAGCAGCCACAAGCAGTAATGGCTTTTAAGTTTTTTAAATGTAATTAAGAAATAGAATTTACAGTAGGGACAAAAAAATTATAAAGTACCTAAAAATCTTAAAGGTATATAAGCCTTTTAATGAGAAAAACGATAATTTTAAAAAGCACATTTGTTGACCCAAATAAATGGAGAGTGTGATATATACATAGATCATCTAGGTCTCAAACTCTTTCTTCCAAATTTCCTAAGAGTCAGGCAATTCCAACAAAAAAGTCCCAATGGCTTTCATTGTGGTGCTTGACAAGCTGATCCTCACATATAAATGGGAGAGCAAAGGGTCAAGGATATATAGAAGACATTCCTAAAAAAGAATCAAGTGCGAGGGGAACTAGCACTACCAGAGTATAAAACTTACTGTGAAATACATGATTAAAACAAGGCGGAACTGGCACAGAGGTTATAAACAGGTGAATGGACAAGAATAAAGGTCAGCTTGGAAACTGACCCACTCGTGTACAGGAAGTAATCATTGCAGATCAGTTAGAGGCGGAGGACGGATTATTTAGTAAGTGGGGCTCTAGTAATTCTTCCCAAGGGGGAAAAAAAAGAATTGGACTTCCACCTTGCACCAGGCACAAAAATCAGTCCCAAGTGGATTAGAGATTTACTAGATTAAAGTTAAAACTACAAAGCTTAGAAGACAATATAGAAGAATATTTTTATGACTTTGGGGAAGGGTAGGATTTTGTCAACAAGATGGAAAGGGCAAACCATTAGTGAAAAGGTAAAAAAAAAAATTGGCTGCATTAATAGTAAGTACTTTTTTGTTTACCAAACATGCCCTAGAGTGAACAATAAGCCCCAATTGGAACAAGACACAGATAATCACAATATATACATAAACTGCTAAAAAAAAAAGCACCTGAATGCAAATCAATAACAAAAAAACAAATGGGCAAAAAGTCTAAGTAGGCATATCACAGAGAAGAAACAGAAGTGGCCCATAAACACGAAAAAATGTCCAACATTATTAGTCATCAGGAAATGTTCATTGAAATCATAAAGAAATACCATTTCCTAGCCACCAAATTAGCAACAATTAAAAAGTCAGAAAATACCAACAGTTGGAGAGATTATGGCAACAGCAACTCTCATCTGCTACTCTTGGTGTGGAAGTCAGTGCTACCACTTCGGAAAACAGTGTCGGCTAGTGAAGTTGAACAGGTATCTTACAGCCCAGGATTTACGCTTAGAGAAACTCCTGTGTAGATGTCTACACCCAGGGAGCGTGTACAGAAACGGTCACAACAGCATTATTTGTAGTAACCAAAAAGGAGAGCAGGAGAGCCAGCTGCTCATCTACAGTAAAATGAATAAACGAAGTACACCTGCGCAGAGGAATTCTGTAGAGCCCGAAGTGCAGTGCAGAGCTTTGTACATCAACATGGATGCATCTCGGAAGTCGTGTTGAGTTAAAGAAGCAAGTCAGAAGCGGTCAGCCTGGGGACATTTATATAAAGTTCACAACCAGGAAAAACTCTGTATTGTTTGGGGATTCATAAGTAGTAAAACTCTAAAGAAAAGAATTACTAACATTCAAGAGTGTGGTTTCCTTGGGGGTGGGGTGAAAGGGAATACAGGGGCTTATAAGCAGTTAACAATGGGAACATTTTGACCACTGTAAACATACTGGTTCTTGAGTTAGTATCTAAATTCAGCATAAAGTCAATCCAAATGCCAAAGAATATTTTAAATATAAGTTAAAAGTTCGTATGGAGGTATAAGCAGACAAAAATGGGAAAATGTTCATTGAAAGGGGTGGGGTAGGAGGAGGAAGAAGAGGAACTTGTTGTACCAAAAAGCACTTCAAAAATGTGCAGTTTTTACACTGGTATAAAAATAGACAAGTTAATGGAAGATCGTTTAAAATAGAAAGACTCAAATGCTTTCAAGAATTTTGAGTACGTTAAAGGTGGCTTTCTGAAATGATTCTGACCATGATGGATTATTCAATGAAAGGTGCAGATATAACTGGAGAAAAGTCAATTGATTCCTGTCATACCATTCACCAAAAAAATTCAAGATGGCCTGAAAATGACAAAAGAAGTTATGAAAACTAGAATACAGTGACTATTTTCTTGAAGTGGGAGAAGTTTGTTGGAAGGATGTAAGCAGTAGCCTGAAACAGAACCCTGTGTAAACCAGTCACCTGACTGCACTCAGCAGGGCACTACCCCCGGGCATTTGTATATACGTGTATATTTTTAACTTAATGTCTATGCACTATACTAATCCATGTAAGACAAAAAAAACAGAAAAGAAAAAAGAGGAGGTGAAAACGTTTTAAAATGTATTTTGTGTGTATTGTGGTAAAAACAAAAACAAAAACCAACCTTTTGCTCTTTCTAAAAAATATAGTGAGAGCCACATGGTTAAAAATACTTCATTATTTTTGAAACTCCTAGTTTGAACACTTTATGATAAACACAACTTAAATGTCTGATTCTAAGGTAAGTTTATTGTAATGCTAGGTTTTAATCGCTGTTGTAGCTGAAAAAGCCACTTCAGTAAGATCTGTGAATCAGATGACTGTGCTTTCTGAAAAACAATACTCAGTTTTAAGTTCTATCTGCTCATCTTAAAAAAAAAGGTGTGTTGAAATCTTTGTAATAAACGTCCATCTTTCTCACTGACACTAACTTGTACCTGCTCAGTAATTTCAAGTGTGATATTTTTATTGTTAACAAATAGGTTCAAAACCTCCCGAAACTCACTTTGGGGTTTTAGTTCCCAAGAGTGCACTTTATGAGAGTTTTTATAGGTGACAGTTTTTGGCAACACATCGTCATAAAACTGGAAACATGTCTAACCAGTTTCAAAATGCTCTTAATAATGAATTCCTTTAGGAAAAATAGCCACTGTCTTACTCATTGTTAGTATATTATCTTTACCTTGAACGGTCAGATAAAACCTTTTCTGTTTTTCTGAAATGCCTTCTTGATTCCATATTACTGACAGGCTCTTTCTTGTCACCACAAGAGAGGTTGGCAAATTGCAAACATTTGTCTTTTTATAAGTAAAAAATACATAACATCCTTAATATTCACAGTATTTTTAAGAATGTTGCTATGGGATAGCCAGCAAACCGGTTTTGGGATTTGAATTTCTCCATCTCATAAAATACTGTAAAGATGCTCTCACGTGAGATAAAATCTAAGTCCAGTTGCCTTGTGGGGGCGTATAAACTACAATTTTCTGGAAGAGAATGGTGCTGTTGTCAACCCCTCAAGCCTTGTCGAGTCCCTCTGCTCCTTTCAGGATACCTCATGGGTTTTTTGCATGCTGCTGGACCCATCTACATGTGCACTGGGTATATTAAATATCGGTAAAGCTGCTTTACTCTTAAAAACACATATAATTCATGTTTTCTTCCTGCATCTCTGTGTTCCCTCTTGCTTGCTTTGGAGACCAATAGCTTAAACACTAAGGGAGATTTGTTATCTCACTGAAGTCCCAAGGTTGGGCAGTTTCCAGGCTCCAGAAATGCAGCGGCTCATTGATACCATCAAGGACCCAGATTCCCTCCAGCTTTCTGCTCTGCTGGCCTCAGGATGTGAGCTTTGTCCCCGTATTGCTCCCCTCGGGATCCTCCCTTGGCTGCCGCAGTCATCAGAGATGACACCAACCACTTGAGAAGGCGGTCTCTTTGTTCTCCAGCATCAGGAAACTTCCCAGAAACCCACCAGCACAATTCCCCTCACTTTCCACTGGGAAAACTGGGCTACGTGAACATGCCCAAACTAACCAGTGGGAAGGAGAATGGGACCACCATGGCAGACTTAGGCTAAACAGGTCTCACCTCTTGGGGCTGTAACTGGGCTTCACCCCCCAGTGGCCTGGGGAAGAGGAGATACTCGAATGGCTGCTGGTTGCCCGCGTCCACTACGCGGACTTGTGACTGCTGCTAGTTGGGAGCCCCTGGGAGACGGCAGAAAACAAAACAAATGAACCCTCTGATTGCACATCAACGCTGTCTCCCCCACACCTACACAAATACGCACCAACTCTTTCTACACCTCCTTCAGAATGAACTGATACGCTTTAGTTTGAAAGTCATGGTGGTCCAAATGTAGAATCCATACACAATAGGACAGTCACACCCCCTTCCTGGAATAGTCGGGAGTTACAGATAAGGGAAAGCTGAAAAGAGCCCGAGGTAGCTGAACACAGGCCCTGGCTGGAGAGGCTCCCAGGCAGGTCTAGTTTCACCCGTCACAAAGCGAAGTAGCATGACGGCATCTAACACTGCAAAGACGAGAGGGCACTGGGGTGAACAGATCCTCCATCCACGAGAGAAGACAGCTCAGAGAGCACACCAGGGGAGAGGGGGTGGCCGTGAACCGAGCACCTGCCACGTGGTGAAGGCTGCTCTTTGTGGATACCTGCACATCTGAACACTCTGCGAGGCGGTCGTTAGCCCCGCTCTAGAGCAGTGTGGCTGGCAGCTCCTGTCTGGCCCTCGTGATCCCCACCTGGAATTCAGACCCTTGTGTAACCCCTTCCCCTGGAGCATGGGCTGGACCTAGGGATGCCTAACCAAGAGAACTCAGCAACAGAGATGGATGTCACTTCTGTGAGGAGGTCACAGAAGACTGGCATCTGACCTGCTGGTGTGCGCCCTCTAACAGGGAGGGCCACCTGTCCAGGAACTGAGAGAAGATTGATTGCATCCCACGACCAATTAGGGACTGAGACCATCAGCCACCCGCCCACAAGGAATGGAGCCCTGACAGCAACTGCACGTGGATCTTGTCCCAGTGGAACCTGGAGATGATTTCTACTCTGGCCAACACCTTGACAGTAGCTTCGGGAAAGATGCTAAAACAGTACTTAGCTAAGCTGTGCCCAGATTCTGGACCCGTGGAAATTAGGAAATAATATATGTGTGGTGTCTTAAGTCACTAAGTTTTAGAGTAATTTGATACTATTATGATAACTATTATGAGATTGTCAAGATGTCAGAGATTTAAGTAGCTTGCTCAAAGTCACAGAATAGTGACAGATTTAAACAGTTGTCTGTCAGGACGCTTTTGTTTCCCTGCTTGGTCCTCCCTGCTGTCAGCCTCCAGTGTAGGTAAACACTGTCCCAACTCTGACCCCTGACCCCTGACCTGTGTTTCGTTAGAGGCGGTGTCTTTCTTAAGACGCACTAATCACATCCACCCTAGCTGGGGCTGTTAAACTGTGTCCACAGTAACCTCAGGGGAGACAGTTTTCTCAGCTGGAGTTCCAGGAGAGAGGCCCTATAGGAAACAGTTTGAATAGTGCTTTTTCCCCACTTTTCCCAAGGATGGCACAGAACTTCTAAATGTACAGGGAAAAGTTCATACAACGGATGCCTCAGAGCAGAGGAGCTCAGTTCCCTCCAGGACCCAGGCTGAGAAGGAAGCAGAGAAGGACAATTGAGGTGTGTTGTGGGGAGAAGGGTGGCGGTTCATGCCGTGAGCATCCCCTAGAAAAGGGACTCCCCTCATGGCGCAGCCTACAGCGCCACCGGCAGAGGGCAGGGACTCCCTGTCCGCAGAGCCCTGCTTAGGGTCCCCTCAAGCCCTGTCCCCTCTCTGCCCCTCCCCCAGCCCGTGGCTCTGCCCAGGTGATAACAGAGTGAGGCTTTCACTGGATTGGGTATGTGAGTCCCACTTGTAAGTTTTCCTGCACTTTCCAGGGGCCTCCTGAAGTGGGAGGAGCCTGGGGAGGGGGTGTCAAATGCTGCTCTCGGCACCCCCACCTCTGCTTCTTTAGTTTGGACCACGTTTCCCATACTCACCCCAGTGGCTGCCTCCCACCCGCAGACTTAGACCACTTTACTCTCATGGCTGCCCTGCTCCCTCCCATCAGAAGTCCTGGATTGCTCAAGTCTATGTCTCCTTCTGGAGAAGGTTTCTCTGCCTGTAGCTGCTGCCTGATTTCCTGGAGTTCGCGACCCTGACTGGGTCCAGCCATTGACGCAGCACCTGTCAGGTGGGGTGATGTCCGACGGAGCTCTGAAAAGGAAGATTTTAGGTAGCGTGTTCAGCTCTGTGGGTTCTTTCTCCGTGCTTGTGATGTCTTTACACCTGAGGACACCTCTAGGAACGTTTGTCCCATACTTCATGCTTCCCCAGGCACTTCTTCATTTGTCACCTGGCTGGTGACAGGTGGATAGGGAAAAGTCATGTTCTCTGTTGGGTGGAGACTTGGGCCTTGGAGTTATGACGAGCAGGGTTCAATCCCAGCTCTGTTCTTTGCTAGTGACATGATTTGGGCAAGTTACCTGTCTGAGCCTCAATTTCCCCTATGTGAAGTGGCAATAATGCCACCAGGGATGAAAGGACATGCTGCATGGAAGTCGCCCGGCTCAGTGCTGCACAGCCGGTCTCGGGTTCACTCTCTCCCAAGCAGCCAAGACTCAGAGCTGAGCTCCAGCTCACACAGCTAGTTAGTCCAACTGGGGTCAAGCCAACTGGGGTCTCCAAGGGACAGAAGAGGCCTGGGTGGAGTTAGTAGAATCATTTCTTTCACCGTCTGCCAGATAAAATGACTCCTTTTAGAGAGACTGGTTCCCAGTTGTTCTTTCTGCTCATGACCTGCCACCAAGACCAGTTAGTCCTCAGGCTGCGTTTTGTGAATATAAAATCTCATCATGAGGGGAAGTGCTTGTCTTCCTGTGTGCACTGGCTGTCGGATAGTTAAATGGATAGTTAAACGGCCTTAACAAAAAAGAAATTTAACAGAAGAATCCAGGGCTGGGACTAAATTCAACTTGACATCACTTGAGTTTGATTATTATTTGTCAAAAGCCTAATGCAGGCCCTCAGATTTGGAGCCCAGGCTTGGAGAAGCATTCACAGCGTAGAGGACAGACAGCTTGGTGAGCAGACGGCTCCTCCCTATGGGATCAAAGACCAGTGGGCGACGCGAAATTTTATTGGTTTTACCAACCATGAGATGAAAGACGTTAAAGCAGTGATCAGAAATATTCAGGCTTAACTCTGGTTAAGAGAACAGAGAGGAGATTCAGGCCTGCAGTGCTGGAGGAAAGAAGGGGTGTAGAGGTTTTAAAGGGATGTTAAGCACACGCCCATGACATGTTGTCTCTCCGATTTTTGTTTGTTACAATGAGGTGGACTTGGTATACGCTGCAGACTATTCATAAAGTGTAATAAGAGGCAATAGTGAAAGAGAGTGTCTGCTGTGAAGAACATCACAACTGAAACTCGCAGACACAGCAACAGCTGAGGGGCGGAGCTGGCCCCGGACAAGCGCACGCTGCACGACTCACGTGTGTGAAGTTCAAGAAAAGGAGAAACTGAATTGCGGCGATGGAAGTCGGAATACTGGCGACCTGGTCTGGGTGTGGGGGGAGGGGCAGTGTAGGTATCAACCTAGGAAGGGGCATGAAGGGTCCTGATGGGCTGTTGGAAATACTGGTACAAACACAGACATATGGATCAGTGGAACAGAGTAGAGAGCCCAGAAATACCCACACACCCATGGCCAACTAATCTTCGACAAAGGAGGCAAGAATATACAGTGGAGAAATGACAGTCTCTTTGGGAAGTGGTGTTGGGAAAGCTGGACAGCCACGTATCAGTGAAGTTAGAACACTCCCTCACACCATACCCCAAAATAAACTCAAAATGGCTTAAAGACTTAAACATAAGACAAGACACCATAAACCTCCTAGAAGAAAACAGGGGCAAAACATTTTCTGACATAAATCTTAGCAATGTTCTTCTTGGGCAGTCTACCCAGGCAATAGAAATAAAAGCAAAAATAAACAAATGGGACCTAACTAAACTTAAAGCTTTTGCACAGCAAAGGAAACCATAAATAAAACAAACAAAAAAAATCTACGGAGTGGGAGAAAATATTTGCAAATAATGCAACTGATATGGGCTTAACTTCCAGAATATACAGACAGCTCATACAACTCAACAACAACAAAAAACAAACCACCCACCCTCCTACACTGTTGCTGGGAATGTAGTTTGGTGCAGCCATTATAGGAAACAGTCTGGAGATTCCTCAAAAAAACTAAAAATAGAGTTACCATATGATCCAGCAATCCCACTCCTTGGCACATATATATGGAGGGGAAAAGATATATGCACCCCAATGCTCATAGCAGCACTATTTACAATAGCCAAGACTTGGAAATGACCTAAATGTCTACTGATAAATGATTGGATAAAGAAGGTGTGTTATATATATAAATAAATAAACACACACACACACACACACACACACAATGGAATACTACTCACCCATAAGAAAGAGTGAAATAATGCCATTTTCAGCAATATGGATGGATCTAGAGATTATTATACTAAATGAAGTATGTCAGACAGAGAAAGACAAATATCATATCACTTATATGCAGTATCTAAAAAAATGACACAAATGAACTTCTTTACAAAATAGAAACAGACTCACAGACACAGAAAGCAAACTTATCATTACCAAAGGGGAAACGAGGTAGGGGGAGGGATAAATTAGGAGTTTGGGATTAGCAGACCCAAACTAGTATATAAAGTAGATACACAACAAGGTTATTCTATATAGAGCAAAGAACTATCTTCAATAACTTGTAATAACCTATAATGAAAAATAATACATAAATATGTATAACTGAATCACTATGCTGTACAACAGAAATATCACTTTGTAAATCACCTATACTTCAATTAAAAAAAAGTCCATTAGAACACCACAGTAATAATTGCTGTGGGCAAGATTTACTGATGAATGCTAAATTAGTGAGCAGAATTTGTTTAAGGAGAAATAGGATAGTTACGTAAACTCAAAGTTATTCTACCCCCCAAATATTTATTAGTGTGGTTGGTGTAATACATGTCTGCAAATTCTTTGATATTCCTGCATCCAAGGGGTACAGCTTAATTACCCTCCCCGCTGAATGTGGGCTGGACTCAGTGACTGGCTTCTAACAGAGTACGGAAAAGGGAAAATAACCGATTTCATCACAGAGAAACCAGGGGGCAGCCCCTTAACTGAGTGATCAAGGTTCACAACCCGGTAGTGAGCTGTGTCGATGTCCTCCCCCGGTACGATGCGTGAGAAGGACACTTCACGTCCAAGTCCATGACCTCAGTCTACACACAAGAAAACATCAGGCAAATCCAAAGTCAGGGACGTTCTCCAGGACACCTGACTGCTCCTCCTCAAAGGTATCAAGATCATGAAAAATCTGGGGAAGAAAAAAAGCTGATGGCAGAGACATAGTGACTAAAACCAGTGTGGGGTCCTGGGATTGAAAAGCAACCTTTAGTGGAGAAACTGGGGAAATTCAGATGAACTCTCTGGCTTAGTTAATCATGTTGCCCCAAAGATGATTTATTTTTTAGTTTTGATAAATGTACCATGGTTATGTAAGGTTTCAACCCTAGGGGAAGCTGGGGGAAGGATTTACAGAAACGCTGCACTATTTTTGCAATTCTCCCACACATAAATCTAAAACCTTTTCCCCAAGAGAATTGTTTTTTAAGTCCCATGGGTTTCTCAGAGAACGATAAGGAGGTCTGAAATAATAGTTCTTGCAGGAATCTGAGTCATACGGGGAAGCCACAGTAATTCTGATGGGCGTGTGGGTATTAGGGCTGGTGGCTCATTTCTAAGCTGTCGTAAAAATCTGTTTTGAGATGAGTTAAATGTTTATCTTCAAATCGAAGGGTCTGAGCTTAACAAGCTGGCATGTAAATACTTGTGTTTTGTTCATAGTGTCTTCTTGCTGGGGTTGAAGGTACATGTGAGCTTCCAATCAGGGCTCGAGAGTTGAAGTGACTTTGGTATCATCAGCTTCACGTTAGGGAAAATGTCACTGCAACCCATCCGAGGAAGGTGTGACAGAGGGCGGTCGAAGTCCTTTGACAGGCGCCCAGGCTCCGAGCTGGGGGTCATCCCGGGGCACTAAGGGGGCCCTTGTACTCTGGGTTCCTCGCACTCTCGGCTCCCAGGCTTTCCAAGGATAACCTGGTTAGAGTCAGACACTCCGGAGTTCCCACAGACCTACAGTCCTCGAGTCTACTGAAAATCACGCTAACTCTGCTCATCCAGGGTGGCAGTGTGAACTGGGGAACTGCTTCAGAACTACAAGCATAGCAAGAAGATTAAAGGTGCCCCCCCCATCTGCCAATACAGGAGAGGCGCTCAAAGAGCAGAAAGCAGGCATGAAAGGGCTTCCTGCCGCGTGGTGGGGGTGGGAGGGGCATCTTATCGGGAGGGGGCAAGGGGGCCCTGGAAGGAGAAATGGGAAAATCCAGGTGAGCGGCAGGTGCTCTGGGAAGTTTGGATGTAAAGGCATTTTTAAGAGCCAAGACTGCCAGTCACATGGGGCTGTCTCAGGCCAGGCCCTAGGGTGAGCCCTTGCGGGCAGGAGACCTGGGGACCTAGAGACTCAGGCTAGAGGGCAAGTGCAGAGCTGGGACGTTGACCAGGACTTGGAAGAGGCTTTGTGGTGCAGGAGACAGCATACACGTCCCGGACTCAGAGGTGCGATTGGGGTCAGTGGCTCCCAGTCTTACGTGCTGTGTTGTCCCTGTGCAGGTCACTGCAGCTCTCTGAGCCTCGGTGCCTTCTGCTGTAAAACCAGAGTGCTCCTGCCTTCACTTTTTCCATGGCTTAGATGTTTCTCATCCCTCAGGTCTCAGAGTGACAGCTTCCACTACTGTTACTGCTTCCACTGTTACATTTATCCAGACTTCACTGCCGGCCTGGCACTGTGGGAAGCCCTCTGTTCCTCTGTCTCCATGGACCTACATGACAGCCCCGTTTTCCAGTGAGAAAGCTGGATCTCACAGATGTAAAGTGACCTCTCCAAGGTCACCCAGCTGTCACATAGCAGCTGTCCTTCACAATCTCACATTGGCAGGGACGTAAGGTTTTCAAGTTGCAACCAGAACACAGAGCCTGGCACAGAGCAAGTGCCCAGCAGGTGCTCACACATCACGGCGAGCTCCTCCTCGGCTTGGTTGCCTGGGCGGCAGAGGTGTCTAGGGGCATGAACTCAGCCTCCTTGTGACCAGGCAGCATCACTCTTACAGGCGCTGAGCCCTCGGCCTGCAGGCCGTCTCTGTGTCGGCAGCATTCTCTAGGAGACAGTGCCCCCTAAGCTCTGAGTAGGCCCTGAGCCTGCAGACGGAGCCCCACCCCAAGTGCCCTGGGATTCGAGAAGACCAGACTTTTGGGGCACACAGAGAGAGATACCCGACAGAGGTCTATCAAGAGTGGGCTCTCTCAGTAGGGCCAGAGACCCCTAAACTAAACTGCCCTGCCAGCACACCAGAAAATACAATTGAGTGGCTAACCATTGCTGTTTGGAGGGAGAGAGGTGTAGGCCAAGGTCATATGTACTCAGGGGAGGCTGAACTCTGTTGTAGGGAGACCTCATCCTAGAATCTGTATCTGATGAGGAAATTTGGCCCCACCATTAATTCACCAGGCAAGTCCCTGAACCACTCTGACCTCCAGTCTCCTCATCTGTAAGACAAAGAAATTGGCCCAAGGTGGTGCCCAGCATTGTTTGGGTTTGCTCAGCCTTCTGCATGTTATTTACTTTGGGGAACTGCTCCTCCCTGTTCAACATGGTGTTTGAGCAGGGCTGGTGAGGGTGTCCCCTCTTCCTCAGCCTTTGGATGGGCATGTTACCTGAGCCAATCAGCTCTCTCCCCAGGAGCTGGAATTGTGAATGGAGCAATCTGAAGCCTGAAAGAGGCGGAAACTGGCCCTTCCCCAGGGTGGAGACACCAGGGACTGGGCTGGGGTTCCGGCTGCTAAGATCCTGGAGCTGACAGCTGCTTGTCCACCCGAAGACTGGCTCGGCCTTCCACTTGGTGACCACCCTTCCTCTACTGTAAGTGGTGAAGATCAGTGTTTTTGCTTGCAGCCCAAGTGCCCTAAGACCCCAGAAGATTTCTTGGGCACTCTTGCTTCTGTGTAAGCCCTTCCCTGCAAATGGAGGCTTTGTTTCCCACTTTGGAGCTTTTCTGAAACAAAGTGATGAACAAATAAATGAATATACTTAATGGAGATGGAGAGGATGATTTCTTCCTCTTCTGCATTTTCTCTCTGGAGAGAAATGGGAGATGTCTCAGTTGATCCCAAACCCAAGGCTCCAAGGATGGAGTAACCAGGCACGCTGTCCCTAAGAGCCCCCAGGTGTCGCTCTGCCCAGCCTGGGTCCCTGGTCTGCGCTGTTTAATGACCTGCAATGCATCGCTATCCTTGTCCTCCTCCGGCTGACTGTTTGCAAATTGCTTTTGCCCTGGTGCCTGGCAGAGTGAAAATGCATTTTCAGTCTCCAGGCAACAATAGGTGTATTTCTACCACAGCATTTCTGAGCTTGCAAAGACGATCTGACGTCCTGGGCCAGGTCCTCGGTGCTGGGTCCCCTGGGCTTTGAGAGGACAGGTGATATTCTGGGAGAGTGGGAGCCAGGTCAGTGGGGGATGGAGGGGGTGGGCCACACACAGCGGGCTCTAATGATCTTCTCATCCTCTGCCAGGTGAGATCTAGAAAGAGCCCCCACTGTCCCCTGGCCTCCCTGTGTCCTCACACCGAATTAGTGAGCCCTTGCTTTGGGCCAAGCACGGTGCCTGGCCCTTTGCACACTTCGTGTCCTGTGTCCTCACTCAGCCTTGTGAGGCCGTCACTCCCCCATGTTGTCCACATGAGGCTCAGTCTTGGGTCCCAGACGGGGCTGTCTGACTCCAGAGCGGCTTCTGTTACATAGTGGCCCTGGGGAGCCAACTGGTGGTAAATTCAGGCCGCCCTCACCTCCCCTCAGGGCCATCAGCTCCTGACACTGCTGCCTCCTGGGCACAGCTGGTGCCGGGCGTGGTGGGCCTGTGGAGTCCGCTCACTGGGGGTTGATATTGGAAGCTGCTTGGGCCATACCCTCTGTCCCCTTCCCCAGGGGAGACAGAGATGGGTGAGAATGCTTGGGTCTTCCTTCTGACGGTCAGTGCGCGATGCTTGGCAGGAAGGAGCATGGTTCCAGGGAGGCAGGCGCATCTCAGCTGTACCACGAGTGCAGTGTGACTGGTCTACGATTCCCCACCGACAGATACACTGGGGCTCGTACTAGAAGTGGGGCTGGTACTAGTCCTGGGGAAAAGATAGTAGCTATGATTGCGGTGAATTTCAATGACTCTTTTTTCATTAAAGGAAAGCGGTTATCACAGAGTGAGTGCTGAACGCAGCAGCAGCTATTATCATGCTGTCTAGCCAAAGCCCGTTCCTCAAGCTGCCTTTTAACTTTCTCTTCTTTGGGCTAAAATTTGATTCCTGTTTTAACTCAATAAACAGCCACGGAGTGGCCTCCACAGACTGGATTAGGTGATCTCCATGGTAATCTGAGGTGTCTTCATCTTACTTGATCCGCACCTCGGCATCCAAGGCTTCAGGCCGGGATGGAAGTCCTTGGGTAGAAACAGTAGCTCTCAATGACTGTCAAGCTGTGGGTGAAGCGCGTTGTATCCACTGTGGCATTTAATCCCCATGGCAGGCCAACATTTTCAGCCCCATTTTACAGATGGGGTAAGTGGCGTTCAGAGAAATTCAGTAACGTATTCAGAGTCCCTTAGCTACTAGGGGACAGAGCTGTGGTCCAACTTGGGTCTGTCCTCAAAAGTTGTGCTCTCAGCCCCGGCCCACATGGCAGATCCCAGCTTGGGAATGAGGCTCCGAGTCACCTTAGCATTTCAGGACCCTTAACAGAAAGCAATCATTTACTCTCAAAATTCTGCTCAGATTGGCTCATTTGGCAGCTGGATCACTATTAAATCTCCATGGTCACCTTGGAAGTTTCATTCTGGTCTAACTGGCCCTAATGGGCAGTTAAAGATGTGATTAATAAAAACAGAGAATGAGTTAGCATGTAACTGCAGTGTGGGCGGGTGGGCAGCCTCTTCCCGAGCAGAGTCTGGTGGGGCCAGGAGGGGAGCGGGGAAGGAAGTGATCCGGGGCTTTGCCCCCAGCGGGAGGGTTGGGAGGCTTGGGGCTGGGAGCGAGTTGCAGCTCACATTTCTCCCTCCTCCCCTTCATCTACTCAGAAACAGGGAGAGGAGAGGAGGGGATGGGCAGAGGGGAACCAGCAAGGACTGAGAGGCGAATGCAACCGAGCAGCTGCACGGTCTCACACACCCACCACAGCTCCCCCAGGAAGCAGGAACCCCAGCTAGTCCCAGTTTTTGGACAAGGAGCTGAGATGCAGAGTGGTACCCAGGGTCACACAGCAGTCCAGTGGCAGAGCCTAGGTGGCCAGACCCAGCGCAGGGTCCCACCTGCTCTATTTCCTGCACTGTTGCCTCTGCTGGTTGGTTGCCACCATGTGACAGTGGATCCCAGCCCAGGGGATGTGCTCCTTCCCAAAGAGCCCCCTGGCGGAGACTCCACCTGCCAGGTGTGCATCTCCTTCAGTGGGTGACAGCCCTGCAGAAAACCCTGATGTCCAGAGCCTTCTGTCTACCTGCCTCCCAGCAGATCAAGCCTGGCCATCACCCCTCCCCGTCTCAGCAGTTTCTCAGAGCTGTTTCCCAGGCCTCCTCCTCACATGTCCCTGGCCAGCTGGCTGCCCTTCTTCTCACTGGTGAGAAGAGGGGGAGGGTCCCTGAACCTCAGTGTGCAGAGCTATCACCCAGGGAGACGGTTACCTCCTACTGCCCCTCCACTCCGAGATGCCGAAGGTCAAGAGCAGGGCCCGGAAACCTGTGTGTCAGCCTCACGCTCCAGGTGGCTCAGATGCACGCGCAGCGGACCACCCTGGGGGACACAGGCTCCGTCAAGTCTAAGGGTCTAACTTCTACGTTGTCTAACTGAAGACGATTCTGAAGTCATCTTTCAACTTTCCTCATCTAGCGCTAAGATGAGAATCCCAAGTTTAGCTGATCTTTTTATTCAATCTCGTCACTGTGCCAGGACCCGGGGTGGGAGGCTGATGGGGGCACACAGTGGTCCTTGTCCTCCTGTTGTAGGTTCACATGCAGAGGTAGCCAGGAGGAGCTGAGCCCTTCGATGGGGGCTCAGCACAGAGGGTACACAGGTCCCATTTTCTAGAATTCATGATGACATTTTCCCAGACTGTCCTCAGCCTCCCCAGACGGGGGTCCTGAGAGGGGCCTGGCTCAGGCCTGCCCTGAGCCCTGTGAGCCCTGCTGCAGCTCAGCCCCTGTGAGCCCGTGGTCTGCTGGCCCAGGTAGCGTGAGGGATTACCCAGCTAGCTGGGGAGGGATGGGACAGGACGGGGAGGGGGACTTTGGTTTGGACACTGCACCCCCGCCCCAAGCCCTCTGCGGTCAAGGGCTTTATTAATAAAGATTAATTGGCATAAACAGGATTCTTGCCTTCCTCAAATAGATTCTGAACGGTTACTCTGGCAACAAGGCCTGGCTCCATTCATTACCCAGGGGATGGAGATTGAGTTTGGTGGGATCTCTGTTCTTGCCCTTCTGTTTTGCAGTCTGAGTTTGGAGTGGGAAGAGTGGGGTGTGGCGAGAGGAGGGTTGTTGTTCAAGAGACTCCACTGGCCTCTTGGCCCGAGGCCAGGCCCCGAGGGGAAATAAGGCAGATATGGGGTGGCCTCTGACCTCCAAGTTCTGGGCCAGTGGGCTCACCACCAGGGGCCTTGAAGGCCAGCGGCAGTGGTTCTGACATTTGAAGACAACACGGGGACTGTCTATGAAGCACTGCCCCAGGACACGTCCTGCCGAGAGGATCTGGGGCTTCTGGCATGGGGGCGGGCGCTGACCAGCAGTCAGGATGCTTGGGCAGCCTCCCGGGCACTACTCTCCACTCCTGGGGCTCCTCCCTGTTGTGAGGCTTGGAGAAGCACACAGAGCAGGAGCTGGAGATTGTGGACCACGTCTACGGACATGCCAGGCAGGACTCCAGCAGCGCCAGGAAGGGGACCTCTGGCAAGCAGAGTCCAGGTAACCACCAAGCCACGTTACTAGCTGCTAGAATTCTCTCTTGCAAGTACAGCACAAACCCATGTGGCCTGGCCCCAGAGTCTGCACAGGTTAAGTTAAGTTGTTCATTCAGCAATTCTTTGTTGAGTGTCTGTTTTATGCCAGGTACTGTCCTGGAAACCCATGGGAGTCCTAGAGCTTCAGAGGCCCTGGGACTCCAGCATCAGTTCCATCCCACCCCTCTGGTCCTAGTTTCTGGGGAGGTTGACAGTGTCCCTTTGTGGGCATCACTCATCCACCCTGCAGAGAGGCCAGTGGCCCCACTTCAGCTCATGGAACATGACAGGTGAATGGTCTTCAAAAGGCTTCTGTCAGGCTCAGACGGGGAAATTGCAAGGAAAGAGCTAATTGCCACCCCCAGTGCCCTCTAAGCCAGGCTACCAGACAGTCAGGAAAACCAGCAGAAGCAGGTCTGGCCCCTGCAGAGCCGGGTGGTTGGGCTGCTCTGTTCTA
Organism: Camelus ferus; assembly: GCF_009834535.1. Taxonomy (NCBI): domain Eukaryota; kingdom Metazoa; phylum Chordata; class Mammalia; order Artiodactyla; family Camelidae; genus Camelus; species Camelus ferus. The sequence goes on from NC_045706.1 coordinate 11,573,480, forward strand.
GCAGGCAGGATTTGGGCTCCTGCTAGTGGGGCTATTAATGACTCTCATTGTCTGACACTGCCTTTTGCTTTACCCTTCCCAGAACAGCTTCCCACTTGCCTTACTGACCAGGAGACGCAGAAATGCCTGATCTACAGGCTGTGCAGGGAGACAGGTGGTCCCCCAAGTGCACGACTCAAGTTACCTGGTGCTGCTCCCCACCGTTCTTTCTCTTTAACTTTACCTTCTTTAAAGGAATCTGTCTGAAGTGACTTACATACTTCCACACCTCATTAAACACGCATCAGCTCATATTCAACACAATTTAAATTTAGCTTAATGATTCTTAGCCACCATTCAGAATAGAAATTACTACGAAGTGGTGAACTAGGTACCATCAGAGCGGTACTGTGCAATACAGTAGCCGCTAGGCATGTGTGGCTATTTAATTACAATCAAACATTCAGTTCTGTTTCCCAATCCAAGCTGTTGTGCCCGAAGTACTGAAAGGCCAAACAAACCAAAATGTCGGGAGTTTGGAGCAGAGAAAGGTTCACTGCAGGGCTGAGCAAAGAGAATGAGTGGCTCCTGTCCCCAAAACCCTGAATTACCTGAAGGGTTTCAGCTGAGCCTTTTTTTTTTCATTGAGGTATAGTCAGTTTACAATGGTGTGTTAATTTCTGGTGTACAGCATTCAGTGGTTCAGTTATAGATATATATTCCTTTTCATATTCTTTTTCAATATAGGCTATTAACATGTATTGTATATAGTTCCCTGTGCCAAACAGTAGGACCTTGTTGTTTATCTGTTTTATATATAGTTAGTATCTGCAAATCCCAAACTCCCAATTTATCCCTCCACTCCCACTTTTCCCCCTTAGTAACCACAAGTTTGTTTTCTATGTCTGTGAGTCTGTTTCTATTCTGTGAGTCTGTTTCTGTTTTGTAAATAAGTTCATTTGTGTCATTTTTTTTAGATTCCACATATAAGTGATGTATTTGTCTTTCTCTGTCTGACTTACTTCACTTAGTGTGACAATCTCCAGGGCCATCCATGTTGTTGCAAATGACATTATTTTATTCTTTTTTATGGCTGAGTAATATTCCATTGTGTGTATATACATATATACACTATATATATAGTGTGTATATACACCCTCCCCAACTACTTTATCCAGTCATCTGTTGATGGACATTTAGGTTGCTTCCATGTCTTGGCTATTGTAAATCCTTTTGCAGGGCTTCCTTTCTCCAAACTTTCCACAACCTCCTGTATCCATGTTAGTTTGTCCCTAATTTTTTTTCCCATCTAGAAACAACCAGTAGGACCAAATCACTTTCTTTTCCCTTAACTAAATGCAATTCCATTCCTCATATCTTCCTTTTTAAACTCAAAACACATATACTACTTTCCGAGTGTTTAATGATGTTTCCTCTATTATTTTTAGTAGCTTTAATTAGACATGTAAGCTAGAACCCTCAACTCTTAAAAACCTTAATTTCTAAGTGAAAACCAAGAAGTAAGCAATTATGAACTGTTTCTTCCATTAGTATTCTGTAGACTGGCAAACATACATACCAATAATAATTTTTTAAATGTGTGCTTTTTATGAAAATATCTCAGGGTGGCACCAAACACATTTAATAATAGTCCTAAATACTTTAAGTTTCTCTATAAAGGGAAGCCAGTGTTTAGCAAATAATGTTTCAGTATCTTATTTTGTTTGGGAACGATCTAGCTATTCAATAAATTTCCATCATTTACTTTAATTTAGCACAACTCTAAAATTTCATGTTACCAAATATCTAGAGAGAGAATTTTTAAGTAGACATTCCTAAAACATAATTATTTCTAAAGAGTTCTCCCAAAAGCTCTTATCTCATTTGCATTTAATTCACTTATAAGAATTTCTTCATACCAGGTTAATTAATTTTTTTTCTGCTGACAAACTCTACAGCAGAAATAAACTTCATTGACCTTCAGTAAACCTAGGTACAATAAAAGACTTGTCTTTATTGATTATACCAACAAGCTTAAGCTAGCTTTAACATCGGATATTTAATATTGAATTTTTATGTAAAGACCGACAGAACCACAGATCTCAGCTTTTCTGCTTGAGTTTTAAATAAAAAAACCTCTCCCCACCACCCCCTTGAGAGCCCAGGTAGATCATTTACATCTCAAAGGCACAGGAATTAAAATACAAATTCCTCCTCTAACTGCTTACACAAAACCTTGCCATTTTGGCTACTTTCAGGGATTTTTTTTTTTTTTTTTTTTTTGCAGTTCCCAAATATCCACTCCAGTTTAAAGAAATAACAGGAATAGACAATAATATATATCATTTGCTTACATTCACGTGCCTCACTTTCAGCAAAACCAGGAAGAGAGAACAGGATTTGGACTCAAGTACTGAGACATTCACACACACCCCTAAGATAAAAGCCAAGGTAACTGCAAAAGGCCCACTTTGATATAGCCGTTAGAGGATGTTGCTCTCCAGATCTCAGGGAGTACTGAGGCCATACAACGTTACAATAAAAAAATTTTTTTTCATTGATGGGAGCATAGCTAAAAATCTCCCTGTTTTGCAAAAATACCCCAGGGAACCATAAGATGGACCAGAGTGCTGAATAACCCCATAATTATTCACAGCTGGTGTCAAATATCAAGCAAATACAATGCAAAACAGTCTCTCTGGATCACAGTTCACTACCCCCCAGAAAATGAGATTCCCAACCAATGCCCAGAGATGAGGCTGAGTACAAGATCAAGGCTAGCAAGAGAAAACCCCAACCAGCACTCTGCCACAGGTGAAGCCAACACAGTAGGGCAGATACCCAGTGTCCTTGAGGTAGGAGGGAAGCGGGCAGGGCCCAATCATTAAAAAAATGACATAGCCATTGAAGACAGGACATAAACTGGTTAGAACCAACTCCAAGATGGTGGAAGATTCGACTTCCAGTAGACCTTGAGCCTCATTAGAGGCTTATTGTAATACATGAACTGGTAAATGACATACTCACGGGACCATGACAGTTCCTAGGCTGACTATACAAGGCCAAAACGTGGACAGGGGACAAATTTCTGGAAACACCCATCCCTGCCCCAAAACAGTTGGAATAATCCTCCCATTTGTCAGCATATGAAATTACCGAGCCCATAAAAGTGAAACATCCTTGCACTTCCCTAGAGGACCCTATGCTCTGGGGCTGCCTCTCTTGCGTTCTGAGACAGACTGCACTCTGTCTATGGAGTATGTATCTCCCTGAATAAATCTCCTTTCATTTTACTACGGCTCGCTCTTGAATTCTTTCCTGTGCGAGACAAGAACCTACTCTCCAGCAACATTATCACATACGAGCCCCGTGATTCACCGAAGACGTCTCAGACGGCCAGTGCAAGTACTGATACACACAAACACAAACATGGCCCCACGAACAAACGCTCAGATGAGATGTAGTCCAGAAACTCCCCTTCCACACCCAGACGGAGGCTTCCAGAATGGCCTGGTTCCCAGAAGAGAATGGATCCAGACTGGCTCCCAGTGAGCCCAGGATGGCTCACTTCCTGGAAGGGAATGAGCCCAGATGGAGCAGGTAGAATTTTCCATCCTGCACAAACTGGAGTGGCTCACCCCAAAATGATACACACAAAAACACGAACAACAAATAAGCTCGGGTAGCACAGACAGAAAAATCGGAGGAGTTGCTGTCTAAAAATCCCACTTCCACTCCCAGACAGAGCCCTCCAAACAGACTGGCCCAGCTCTCAAAAGAAAAGGACTGAGAGCGGCTCATTCCTGGTGGGAAAGAGCCCGGATGGGGTGGAGAGAATGCCCACCTTGTACGAGCTGAAGTGACTTACCCCACGGACACTGATTGTGGACGAGACCGTAGCTCTGGACGCTTCTCAGCTGGCGCCTGTCAGGAAGGACCCTCCCGTTCCCCGGAGTGAAGTGAGCTCTAGCAGCTGCTGGGGACCCAGGGAAGGGGCTGCCTCTGGGAGGGGTTGACCTGCCACGGGCACAGAACCCTAGGCTGGCTTTACCAAAACTGGCACAGAATGCAAGTTAGTGTGCCTGAGGCACCGTGAGGCCAAATGAACCAAAACGTAGGAGTACGGAGCAGAGAAACGTTTATTACAGAGCCGAGCAAGGAGAACAAGTGGCCCATGCCCAAAAAACCCCTGAACTCCTTGAGGGCTTTCAGCTGAGCATTTTAAAAGACCAGCTGAAGGAAGGGCAGCCCAGGTACATGATCAGCTGTGCACAATTCTGATTGGTTAATGGTGATCAATCCTTAGGCACCAGAAGGTTTGGGGGCCATGTGTTCATCATCATCAAGTAGTTAATTTCTTCCACTTGATGGTGGTTTCTAGCATCGGAAAAACTCAGGAAATATGCATGAGATACTATTATCTGGTCCTCCAGAGAGGAACTACAGCAGAGGATCTGGGGGAGGAGTCTTCCCTGGGAAGGCCCCATCGTGTCCTGCTCTGTTACGGTTCCTCAGCTGCACAAGCCACCTTACAAGTGGTTGACAGCCACATGTGGCTTAGTGGCTTTCAGCCTTGCAGAGGTTCCCATGGACAGTGCTGGTCTGGAGACCACTTGGGGTGGAGAAATGATGAAGGGCTTGGTGGCTAAGGGAAACCAAGTGTGGTGATGCAGTGCAGAGAGCAGGTGGGGCTGCTGAGCCTGGATGTGTGAGGAGCCTGGGACCCATGGAGCACTTTTGAGCCCAGGCAGCCCCATGGGGAGAACGCCTACCTCATGGATTGTCAGGAGACTCGCAGGTGCCAGCAGCTAAGTATGATCAGGTTGCCCGATTTCTTGTCTCTAATGGTTTTCTGGAACTCAAGGTGGAGATGATCTGGGGTTTGAGTTCCTACCTGGACTGGGGAGATCCAGAGATCTATTGAGAAGCCTGAAGAACCTTGACATTGGAGAAAGTGGAGGAAATTGATTCACGGCAATCAGTTCCTACTGCTCAGCAACTGAAGGGCAAGGGAGACATCACCAACTGTTGAAGAGATGAGGCCCCTGTCTGCAAACCTGTGGGTAGTTGAACACCACATCTCCAGCATTATTTGTTATGTGTCTTTTATTATTTAAAAAAATCTTTTGTATAGAACTCATTCATATTCATAAAAATATTAAAATTTTTTAAAGGAGTGACAGTTTTCATTCTTATACCTATCTCTCATCTGCCCAGAATCTCCCCAACTTTCCTTTGTCCATCAATACTCAACCACATTAATTAGCTTCTTGTGTCCTTCCATATTAAAGATATGCAAATGCAAGAAAATACATATGTATATTTTAATTCACCCCCTCTATACAATGTTCTTCATAGTGCATCCCCTGCTTGGCATCCCTTCTATCAATTCAGAGAGCTTGTCCTTATATTTGTTTACAGCTGCATAATATTCCATTGCACTGATGGATCCAGCTAGTCCCCTATCCATGAATATTTGAGTTGCTTCTAATCTTTGCCTGAAATACACAGCCTGCAATGAAAATCCTATGTATCTGCCATTTGGAATATGAACAAGTTCATCTCTAGGATTAATTCCCCAGAAGTGAAATCACTGAAAAAAATGGCATGTGCATTTAAAATTTGGCTTGCTATTGTCTAATTGCCCTCCTTAGATGTAACAACAATCACTTTAGACTCCTCTTAGTGTGTAGGAGAGATCGTGTCTACCCACAGCCCCATCAACAGAGTGTGCTAACTTTGGGGGTTAATCCCAATCAGATAGGCAAACTCTGGTACCTAAGTATGTTTTAATTTGCATTTCTATAATATTGATTGACTTGACTACTTTTTCAAGTGTTTAAAAGACATGTTTGCTTCATTTAATCAGCTCAGCTTTCTTCCTGATAATGGACCAAAGTTCTCTTTTCTCTTTTTATTTGGAAAAAAAATACAGGAAAGTACAGAGAATTAGATCCAGGGTCTAGAGTAGTGCTGTCCAGTAGAACTTTATGTAAAGGTGGGCAGGTCCTAGGTCTGCCCAGTCCAATATGGTAGCCAGTGGCCATATGTGGGTATTGAGCCCTTGAAATGTGGTTAGTGCAAATGAAGAACTGAATTTTTAATTTGATTTAATTCTAGTGAGTTTACATTCAAATGCCAATTGCTACAAGTGGTGGCTGCTACATTGTACAGTGCAGCTCTAGAAGCAAGGAAACTACTGGTAACTGGAGAAGCCCATGTTCTAGGAAATTCTGATCCATTCTCAGTATTTCAAGACCCTGCTGAACACAACTTGTTTCTACCCAGTAGGGCTGCACAGGCTGAGGTCGTATCAGTTCAGTGGCTTTGAACAGATGGCAGGAGGGCAATTGAATCAGTAGCCAGGGGTCAAAGACAGGCCCCACTACTTCTTAGCTGTGTAAACTTGGACTTATTACCTGGCCTCTCTGAGCAGATTTCCTCATCTGTAAACTGAAGGCAGCGGGGCGGGGTGAGAATTACTAGCATCGTTTCTAAGTGTTGGTTTGAGGATTAAAAGAGATAAATTTGGTAAAGTACACTTGAGCCCTGGAAGGGGCCAGGCTCACAGGAGGTACAGACACACCTCCCCTGACTCACCCTGGCCTCAGCTAAGAGGATACCCAGTGCTCCTGGCACCTTGGAGGTATCCCCTCTGACTCCTCCTCACAACATTAAGGCATAGCTACTGTCCTTGGCTCCACTTGGCAGATAGGCACAAAGCAAAATAGGCATAGAGAGGTTAAGTAACTTGTCCCACGTAACACAGCTGGGAAGTGGCAAAGCTAGGCTTCCAACTCGGCTTTGGTTGACTCCTGAGACTGTTCCACCAGCCATTATGCTAAACAGTCTGTGATTGAGGGGCTGCTTTGAAGTATAGTCTCAAAGTGTGGTCCCTGGACCAGCAGCACCAGCAGCACATCAGAATGTATTAGAAATGCAAACTCTTGGGCCTTACCCTAGAATGAAAGAATCAGGAACTCAGCAGGTGGGACCAGCAATCTGCCTTTTAAGAAGCCCTCCAGGTGACCTGGGTCTTCAGGGCTCGAGAAGCATAGCTCAGGGGGCCTCCAGAATCTCGGCTTTGAACTCCACCACAGCTCGCAGCTCTGGCTCCCTCCCCTGGCCCCACACCACTCCCTCTCGCAGCCTCCCTCTTGCCCTGGCTGTCCCTGGATCTGCCTTGATCTATGTCCTCTCCAGACCTGCTCATGGACCTGAGAGCAGGCCAGGAAGGAAGTGGTCAGTGCGGGCTGGCCCTGCCCTGCCTCTGTCCCTGATGCTGGTGGCCCGGCTCCTGGTTGGGTATCATTGATCTGCAATCTGCAGGGGTGGCTTCTCAGACTGTTATTCTCTCAGTGATTAACTGGTCCCATGGAAAGCGGTGTGGACAGCGATGCTGCTCTTCGGCTGTTTTGAAAGATATGCATCTCCCTGGCTGATGGCTTGTTGTGACTGACTGTCAACTTCAGATGACAGAAATCAGGCCCCAGTGAGAGCATCTGCTACAGCTTGGAGCTCCCAGGTTCCCAGGAGAAAGAGAAGGGAGGCAGAAGTTGGTGAGATGTAAGCCCCGGAGAGCTGTGGAGCTTGAAAACAGGGAGCCCAGACCTCACTGCCAGCCAATGAGATCAGACCCTCTGGGGCTGGCACTGGGGAACTGATGGCTTTTAAAAGCTCCTCAGATGATTCTTCTTCCCCACATTGGCTTTATTTAGGTATAATTGACATATAATATTACATTTAAGGTGAACGGTGTGATGGTTTGATGCATATAATATATTGCAAAGTGATTACCACAATGAGGTTAGCTAACACATCCATCACATCATAGAGTTACTATTTTTTGTTGTGCTGGTGAGAACATTTAAGGTCAACTTTCTCAGCAACTTTCAAGTGTACAATACAGTATTGTTAACTACAGTCACCATGCTGTACGCTAGCTCCCCAGAGCTTAATTCATCTTATAACTGGAAGTTTGTACCCTTTGACCTACATTTCCTTTCCCCCACCCCCAGCCCCCAGCCCCTGGCATCTACTAATCTATACTCTCAGTTTCTACGAGTTCAGCTTTTTTAGATTCCATATGCCAGTTTCCTATAGAATTTCTCTTTCTCTGTGTGACTTATTTCACTTAGCATAACGCCCTCAAGATCCATCCATGTTCCTCCAAGTGGCAGGATTTCCTGTCTTATTTTTTTAAGGCTGAACTATCTATCTATCTATCTATCTATCTATCTATCTATCTATCTATCTATCTATCTATCTATCTATCTACCTATCTATCTAATCTCACATTTTCTTTATCCATCTATCTGTCAACGGTGGACAGATTGCCTCCATGTCTTGGCTATAATGCTTCAGTGAACGTGGAGGTGCAGATATCTCATGATTTCATGATTCTCATGTGAAACCAAGGCTGAAAATCTTTGCTTTAAATTAGCATTTCTCAGACTTGAAGAGCAGTAGGACTATCCTGGAGATCTTGTTTAAAATGCAGATCCTGATTCAGTGAGTCTGGAGTGGGGCCAAGAATCTGCATTCTAAGAAAACTCACTAATCAATTTGCCAAATGACCAATTTGTCTGCATCATCAGATTTCCTGTTTGATTTACTAAAGGGAATATTTAGTAACTTATTAAAGGAGAGTTTGCTTTTGCTTAAGATATTTCATCAGCAGAAAGACTATTACCAGCATTTCATTGGAGATTTTTAGCAATTGTGCTGTCTCCACATGAGATATTTTCAATTCCTTTGGACAATGTGATATTTGGCAAAATGATTCTTGGTGAATGGGCTGCTTTTCATGTCCATGGAGGAGCCTCTCAGCCAGCCTTGGGGAGAGGAACCAAACAGATAGGTCTTTTGGTGACTGTCCCCAAGCTCCCCAGATTTGTCAGCCTCTGCCTTCACTACTTTTATATTTGAGGGCTCTGCTGCTAAAAGTGTTTGAAAACAGAATCTTTTCTTAAATCTAAATGCTGCATTTGACAATTGAGAAAACATGAGGCTCAGAGAAGTTAAGCAACTTGCCCAAGGTTGCACAGCCAGGCCATGAGACCAGAGAGATGCTACAGGCCCTATATTGTAAATGCAAGTGCAGAGCCTGGCCCATAGCTCAGCAGGCAGACTGCTCAGACCAAGGGTAGGGGCTGGGAGGAGTTTGGACACAGCGCCCTCACTCTCCCCATCGCCCTAGCGGCATCGACTGTCTGCCTCTGACAGTTCCCCTGCCCCATCTCCCTCCTTGGCGGTGGCAAAAAAGGAGGGTCGAAGGCCTTTTCTTAAACTCAGACCCATCTGGTCTTTGGAGACCAGAGAACAGAGGCCTGTTTCTGCTGTTTCTGCTGCCTGTTCCCTAAAGAAGAAGGTCCTTCTGCAGCGATGAAGGACCTCATGCTGGACCCAAGGCGGCAGGGACACGTCAGATTGGCAGTGAAGGCAGCACTGAGGAGCCCAAGTTGTGAGCCACTCCCCTAGAGGAGAAGGACCTGGCACCTCACCTGGAGAAGCACTCCCTCTTGTGGGGCTGAGCTGTCCAGTCTCATCCTGGGGGAGGCCTCCTCAGCTGGGGAGGGGCTGCAGAAACTCCACTCCAGGGCCAGCGGCACAGATTGGCCAGACAAGCCCTGGCCCCGAAACCAGATCCTGCAGCCTTCTCTGTGCACTTGAACATCCCCAGAGCTACTTGTGATCTGGGAGGGAGGGTACCCAGCCCCAAGATCAGCCCATCAGAGAGTTGGGGAGCAGGACACACTTTCAGGAGTTCCTGCGGTCCAGGCCCCTGCCTCTGGGTGGGTTGGTAACTTTCATGTCCATTGCACAGATGAGGCAACTGAGCCCCAGAGGTTGGTCAGTATTGGAGGAAGACAGATCTGAACCTAGTTTCCTGCCTTCTGATTCGGGGATGGAGGGTTGGGCCGGATTAGTGTCTCCCAGTGTCCTTCACATCTTGCTATCCCTTGCCCATCGCCTGGTTGCCAGTGGACAGCAGAGTGAAGAATGGGATAGACGGAACTGATGTTAAGGACTTAAGGAAGCCAGTAAATTGGAGGGGAAATGAATGGGAGCCTCCTGCCAGACTTTTGAGGATGGAGCAGCCTCTGGGATGTGGGGCTGGGCTTGTACTGCACGGGGGCTGAGTTCAGACTGATGCGGGTGGGAGGCTCCTGGTGATGGACTTCAGCTGAGGGCCCTCAGGCTCCTGGGGAGTGGGCAGGGCCAAGCATGGTCCCAGCCCAGCTGTGGGAGGCTGGGGACCTCTCCAGCGGGTGCTCCACCTGGGCACAAGGCCTCAAAGGGGGTGTACAATGACCCATATCAGGCAAGTCTGCTTGATGCCCTGTGCCCTCTGAGAGCTGACAAGGGCGTGAGGACTCCTCCCTCCTGTGACCACTGCCCCGATCAAAGTCAGACATGGGTGACATCAGAGCAGCGCCCAGTGGAGGTGCTGCTCGTTCCCACCCCAGTGAGATGCACTACTGCCCCCCCCTCCCCAGGGCCTTCTCCACCTCACCCACCTGTCCAGGCTCTGCTGCATCACACTTGAGAGCCAATGTGCTGGGTTCATTCAAAATTCACCGCCACCACCTCCTAGCCGGGCAATTTCCCCAAGCTCTCTGCATCCCCTTTCTCTCATCCGTGGAGGAGGACGGCATTGGGACCTACCACACAGAGATAAATCCAGCATTAAGTGAGATGGTTGGTGTAAAAGCCTCAAGGCGATGCCGGATGCATAGGAGCTGTTCAGGGAGTGGTTCTTTGTCCTCATGTCTTTGGAAATGGGGAGAAGGGGCGAGCTTAGAGGCAGCCCTGGGGGAGTCTATAGCACAAGGACCAGCTGGAGGGGGCCGGCAGGGCAGCAGGGGGCCGACACCTCACATTTCCAGGCCTGGCCTGCACAACCCCCACCCCCAACCCCCTGCCGTAGGCGGGCCAGGCACAGGCACCAGGGCTTTGAGAGCAGGTGGACTGGGAACTCAGAGGACCTGCTTCAGCATCGAGCAGAATCTTGTCAACAGCTCTAGTGCGCGGTGCCAGGCCTCTCACACCCTCTAATTGAATGGGCGGTTTGTGCCTGGAGGAGGCAGGGAAGGGGGGAGCCTGGGTGGTGGTGGGAATGCTTTCCCAGCCCTAATTTGAAAAATCAAGCTGAAAAACAGTCAGACCTCTCCTATGACTCAGCACCATTATCCCTAATCATGCCGTGAACACATTAACCGCTGCCCGGCCAGTTCCTGTGGCAGCAACTTGAGAGTGATGTGCTTGGAGGCGGGGTGGTGGGGAGAAGCGGGCTCACAGAGCAACCAGACAAGGAGGCTACTTGAAGAAGTGCTGTGACGAGGGTGGGGTCTTGTCCAGGCGGCACGACCGACTGGTCTGAAGCCTGGGCTGGTCCCAGGACTGAGGGGAGTGGGAGTGTGGGCAGGATGGAAGGTTGCCATGGTGACCCAGCACCTGGAGCCCAGCACTTGCTCTCCAACCAGGAGAGTCAGGGGTTTTCTCTCACGTTCTGAATTCTCAGGACGAGAAGGAAATTTGACTTGTTCTGCCAGTCAGTAGCTGATTAAAGCATTAAACACCAGCAAACCAAACCAAACAGGCCCAGTTTGGCCCACAACTCAGCCGTTTCTGACCTAGGCTGTCAGAGTTGCTGGTGGGATGTCAGAGTTGGGAAGGATGGAGGAGCTGGAGAGAGGCGGGGTGGGGAGCTACTTGTATCTACATCCCCCAGTGCACAGGACAGCACCCACCCACGACCCGCCAGCCCAGGCATTAACCCGTCCCAAATGTCATAGGGCTGAGGTGGAGAAACCCTGCTGTGTGTTGGGCTGGAAGATTCTTTCTTATTCAGGGCTGTCCTGTGCGTTGTAGGGCGTGCACACATATGCGGGCGCGCGCACACACACACACACACACACTCTTAACTGGGAGCCAGGCAGCAGGAGAGTGTCCCTTAACATTCAGCCTGATGCCACCTCTTCATCTGAAATATATTCAGGCCAGTTCCAAGCTACCTGCTCCGTGCTCAGAAGGCAATTCTCAGAAGGAAGATGTTTCTACAAGTGTAGCCCTGCTTGTTTCCAGCCTCTCTGGGAAAAAAGCACAGACTAAATATTGGTTATTATCATGTTGACAAGATTGTATCTAAAATGTTTTATCCCAGGTATGAGCGGCTGGGCTCTTCAAAAGAGAAACAAACAAGCTCATTTCATTTATGCCCAAAGCTTCCCTTTTCCTTCCCCCTCCCTACTCCCCACGAGGACGGTGGTGCCTCTTCATTCAGAGATGGGGAGCAGAAAGGCAGGTGCATGGGGCCAGGGCCGGGCTGGCAGGCTAAGCCATCCTGGGCTCAGAGTCCCTAACAGCTCCCAGGGCTACTTCTCCATGAACCTGTGCTCTCAGGAGTGTGTCTGCCGTTTATTATTTGATTAGTCTCTCCAAGGGCATCTCCATTTATCCTTCCCAGTCACGTACTCCAGCCAGATGGTTTGAGGAAATTACGTCTCTGGACCTGCTATAATAAGACAATTATTCCAGCAGCGTCCCACATCACGGCAATAAGTCCTGAGCACGGTCACGGCCTTAATTCCCATCTAAGGTGAGAACGCACGGACAATTTGAAAAGCTGTAGCTTTCAGATGGACCAATGTACAGCAGTGAACCTCAGGCAGGGCCTTGACTCTGGGGGCGATGCTTGCTCTTTTCGTCCTGCTTGTGGTCTCTGGAGACGTGGGAGCAGTGTGGGAAGCTGTGGGCTCTGGAGCCCACAGAATGGAGCTGGAATCTTAGTTCTGCACTAAGTGTGTGACCCAGGGAAAATGATTAAACCCCTCTGGGCCCCTCATCTGTAAAATGGGTGTGATTATAACAGTCCTACCAATTGGCTGTTTATTGGCAGCTCCACATCTCTTTTCCCTCCTTCGCTAACAGCTCCTTGATTTCCTTTTGGGGAATTACTTCCCCACCATGTGCAATCTCAGAGGGACATAAGTCAAGGTGTCCTGCCCTCCCCCCGGGCCAGAGTGGCTCCAAGTGGGGACAGCCTCAGAATGACCGAGCCCGGACTCCTTAGGCCCTTGGATCTGTCTGGTTCCAGCTCCTCCTCTGATTCCGTTTCTCCAGCTTTCTTGTCACTTCCATGAGCTAACCAGATTCCTTTTTGCTTCCATTCTTCAGAGCTAATTTCTCTTGCTTGTAACCAGAGAACCTACATCACCCACAGGATTGTTGGGAGATGAGAGAGAGGATGTCTGGCTGAATTAAGTGCCTGCCTCAGAGCCTGGCATATGTGGGTACTCAGACAGGGGGTGCTCTCTCGTTCTCTGCCCAGAGAAGCAGAGTTTATTGAAGTGGAGGAGACAGCCTGAGTGTGAGGTGGGGAGCCTCCCAGAGGGCAAGGCTCTGCTGTGAGGGCTCTTTGTTTCCCTGCTTTTGTTCTTCTGCTCGCCTTGGATCCTTCTCTCACTCCTGATTCCTTAGGGGGGAGGGGAGGCTCAGGGGAGGGGCTGGAGAGGGACCACGGATCCTGAGGTGCTCCTCTCTCCTGCTCCAGAGGAGGCAGTGGGTTCCAGGGGCTGGGGATCCCGTCCACCTCCCCCGAGGCTGACACCCCCTACCCCCGCACCAGGTGGGGAGAGAGGTACCGCCAGGAGCAGAAGCTGAGATGATTTTAAATTGCATCTTCATATGCAGAGATGAGTTGCCTGAAGCCCCATCAATTTGCCTAAACCTCGGAGAAGCAGGATTTGCTGGGCCCCACTGGACAGCAATCATCGGATCCAAACGTGTCAGTGAAAAACAAACATGTCAGTGAGTTGCAGTACGTATGCAAAACCACTTCAGAATCACCCACCTCCTTTGCTTAGAAACAAACAAAAAACTACTTTGTGAGAAATTAAATTGCACAGAAAAGTAAGTAAAAAAAGAACATAACAAATGATCATATTGTCACCACTTAAATTAATAGCTGTTACCATCTTATCCTATTTTCTTCCATGATTTTTAAAAAATGGTAAACATTAGCCATGGAGCTACTTGTGGGGCCCCATCTCTCCCATCTCACTCGTCCACACCCTGCTGAGCAAGCACGCCGCGGACCCGTCCACACTGCAGTGAGCACACACTCGTGTGTCCATAAGCAGGACACTTTTTTGTGTGCATTTAAAAAAGTGAGATACGTGGCATTGTTCCATACGTGTCATCGGTCTTCTTGCTTCCCTCATCTCACATTTTGCTTTTGCAGTCTGTGCTGGTATGTGTGACACAGACAACACACACACCTCCTTTTAACTTCTCCAAGTATTCACTGTATAGATAGATAGACCATTCTGTGCGGCCCCAGCTCTCTGCCTGTACTTGTCTCTCTGAGCATGCGTGTGAGTTTCCCCCAGGAGGGTTCACGTTGTGCTTTTCCAGCTGTACAAGATCCTGCCAAATGGCCACTGTTGTTTTATTCCCTCCCTCCCAGCTCTCCCCTGCTACTCCCTCCTCCAATCTCACAGGAGCTTCCTGTGGTCAAATCCAGGGGCCGCTGACCCTCCCCTTCTCTGATGATCATGACCACATCCAACTTCCTGGTTTTTCTCCCCCTCATGTCCACTCTTGCTTCTCATCTCCCCGCTCCTCGCCCCAGGCTCTGCCCAGCCTCTCTAATCTGTGTTGATGCCAGGACTCTCACACTTGCAGAGAGAGAGAGGCAGATGTGGTTGACATGTGTCTTGTCTGGCCAGCACGATATTCTTGAAAAGTTTAGAATCTGAACGTCTGATTCCCAGGCACTCCTGGGGTCTCACACCAACCACATAGAGGTTACCAGCTTGATGCCTGTCGTGGAGACTGGAGGTTGGCTCACTTAGCTTCTGTTCCAACCTCCTTATAGGATAACTTCCTCCATGGCAGAAGCTGTAAAGCTAAGGTCTGCATTTCCCAAATTCTCTGCAGGTATGGCTCCAGAAATGATTCAGATTGACTCACAGATGCATTTGGTGGACTTGAATTCAGAACTGAGTTAAACATCTGTTTGCTGCAGTGGATTCCAGCAAGCACCATGCAGTTTTAGACCCGGCAATTCTAGGGGCAGCGTCTGGCCCCCGACCACTGGTGGTGCAGACGTCCAGCCAGCAATTCCTTTCTGCATCTGCAGCCTCCTGATTACAGCACAAGTAGCAATTCCCTTCCCTTTGTGACCCAGTTCTTTGTATTCTGGGGAATCTCTTCTCAGACTAGAGATCATTTATTCTTCTATTCCTTCCAATGAGTCTGTTAACACTCGACTCCTGGAATTAAATTCATTTCTACTTAAACTAGCTACAGAAGTTACTGTTATCTACAACTGAACACTGACTAATAGGACCCTACAGGTGCACAATTTTTGACCCTGGATTTATTCCTTTACTTTCTCTGAAAGAACCTTCTGACTTCAGTTTCATTCATTTATTTATTGAATCACCCCAAAATATGTATTAAGCATCCATGAGGTACTTATCACTGTGCTGAACACGGAGGATATAAAACTGAAATAGTACAATGCCAATCAGAACCCGTTCCAGTCTTTGGGAACGCCATTCCCCCCTGTCTTCTGAACTAAAAACTACACATATGCCTGTGGTTCTTCTCTTTGTACCCCTTTCATTCTCCCATGGTCCCTCTGTAAGTTCTGGCTTCATGGTGAGCTTCTGTAAATAGTTGCTTTTATTCCACCTGACCTGAGGTTCTACCCTATCCAAGCATATCCCTGTGCAGGTGAAATGACAGACAAGCCAACAGGAAGGAGGTTGTTATCTGAGAAGGTCATCTATGTTCTTGAGGTTTTCAAAGAGCAGAATTAGCATCTGCCCCCTAAAGCCCAACGATTTGGGTTTAAGAGAGCTGATAAATTGCCACATTTCCCCAAGACAAAGGGCCCCATCAGCCCATCTGACATCAACAGTTGTCTCCCCCGCAGCTGAACTGAAATCACATCTGGAAAGGTTTAACCAAGCAGACTTATTTTTATTTTTTATTTTTTCATATAAATGAATGCTCTAAATGTTGAGATCTGTCGGGCTCCTAGAGAGAAAGTGAAAAAAAAAAAACCCAAAAAAAACCACAGACTATCTTTGACTTTAAATGAGCCAGGGCTGCTGCAGGGACATACAAATTTTCTTCTCTTTTTCTTTTCGTGAGTTGGAAGGGAGCTTATGAATTATTTAATCTAGACCTCAAAATAAAGAATATTGCCAGAAATAAAGAGGAACCTTTCTTTTTGAAAATTAATTAATTTTTATTTATTTAGTTATTTTGGGTTTTTTTTGGGGAGGGAGTAATTAGATTTACTTATTTACTTGGAGGAGGTACTGGGGATTGAACCCAGGACCTTGTGATGCTAGGCATGCGCTCTACCACTTGAGCTATACCCTCCCGCAAGAAGAAACTTTCATAGTGATGCAAAGGCCAATTCTCAGAAGACATGACAATTCTAAGTGTATATGCACCTAATAACAGAGCTTCAAAATACAAGCAGCAAATATGACAGAACCCTAAAAGGAGAAACAAATGATTCTACTATTCTAGTTGGAAAATCTATTATCTCCCTCTCAGTAATTGATAGAGCAAGTAGACAATGGATATGGAAGATGTGAACAAAACTATCAACCAACTTGACCTAGTTGACATCTGTAGAACTCTCTACCCAGCAACTGCAGAACACACATTCTTTTCTCCTGCAAACGGAGCATTCACCAAGAGAGATCATATGCTGGACTACAAAACAAGTCTCGATAAGTTTTAAAAGGTTAAAATTAAGAATGCTGCCTAACCAAAATGAAAATTACACTTGAAATTAAAAACAAAGATATCTAGAAAATCTCCAAATATTTGGAAATGAAGCAACACACCTTTAAACAATCCACTGGTCAAAGAAGCAATCATAAGGAGATACAGAAAGTATTGTAAATTGAATGAATTGTCATATTCCCTTTCATTTTCAAAGGTAGAGTGCCAATGCTCTTATATCCCGAGAAACCCACCTTACATAGCTACTTTTTTTCAGGGTGGGTGAGGATACAATATTTACCTCTTAGCAAATTTTAGGTATACAATTCACTATTGTTAACCCTAATCACACTGCTGTACATTAGATATTCAGAACTTACTCATCTTATTATTGAAAATTGGTATCCTTTTACCAAAATTTCGTCGTGTCTTCTACCACCCCCTCCAACCTCTTGGCAACCACCATTCTACTCTCAGCTTCTATGAGTTTGACTACTCTGTATTCCAGATATAAATGAAATCATACAGCACTTGTATTTCTGCATCTAGCTTATTTCTATTAGCATGATGTCTTCCAGGTTTATCCATGTTGTCTCAAATGGGAGGATTCCTTCTTTTTTAAACTAAATATTATTCCACATAATATATAATATTCTATTCTCTATTTCTATATATCTCTCCCACACTTTCTTCATCCATTCATCTGTTGCTGAACATTTAGGTTATTTCCATGTCTTGGCTATCATGAATAATGCTGCAATGAACAAGGGAATGCAGACATCTCTTTGAGATCCTGATTTCATTTCCTTTGGATATTTACCCAGAAGTGGAATTGTTAGATCATGACATAGTTTTATGTTTAATTTTTTGAAGAACTTCCATACTGTTTTTCATAATGGCTGTAACAATTTAATTGTACCAACAGTGCACAAGGACCCCCTTTTCCCCACATCCTCCCCAGTACTTATCTTTTCTTTTTGATGATCATCATTCTAACAGGTATATAGTGATATCTCGTTATGATTTTGATTTGTATTTCCTTGATGATTAGTTATGCTGAGCACCTTTTCATAAACCTTTTGGCCATTTGTGTGACTTCTTTTGAGAAATGCCTATTCAGATCCTTTGCCCATCTTTAAATTGGGTTATTTTTTACTTTTACTTTTATTTTTTATTTTATTTTATTTTTTTGCTATGGAATTGTATGGATTCCAAATATTTTGGCTATTAACCCCTTATCAGATATATGGTTTGCAAATATCATCTCCCATTCTATGGGTTGCTTTTCACTCTACTGAGTATTTCCTTTGCTGTGCAAAAACTTTTTGGCTTGATGCAATCTCATTTGTCTATTTTTGCTTTTGTTGCCTCTTCTTTTGGTGTCATATCCAAAAAAATCATTGCTTAGGCCAATATCAAGAAGATTTTCCCATGTGTTTTCTTCTAATAATTTTACAGTTTCAGGTCTTATGTTTAGGGCTTTAATCCATTTTAAGTTGGGTTTGTATATGGTGTGAGGTAAGGGTCTAATTTCATTCTTTAGCATGTGGATATCCAGTTTTCCCAACACTGTGTATTGAAGAGCTGATCTTTTCCTCATTGTGTATTCTTGGCACCCTTGTTGAAGATCAGTTTACTGTTGATGCTTGGGTGTATTTCTTGGCTTTCTATTCTGTTCCATTAGTCTATGTGTCTATTTTTGACTTGTACCATATTGTTTTGATGTCTTCTCTCTTTTTACAGAGGTGGCTTCAGTGATACGATGAAGAGAGAAATAAATGAAATAATGTGACTCCGGTGCCCAGCACACAGCAGCTTAGTGAACAGTGTCTCTGATTATTATTGTATCAGCTTCTTAAAAACAGATGTTTTGCTTGTTCTGCCACAGGCAGGAAGGGGACTGGGAGATGGGTCATTCATCCAAATGCCCCCTTTGACATTCTCATTATCGTCATCATCAAAATAGCTCATATTCATGGAGTAGTTGCCATGAGCCTCTCACTCAGCTGCATTTATGTATCTTGTGAGGAAAGTAAGTCTCAGAGAAGGGCGGTGATTTCCCATAGTCACACAGCAAGTCAGAAGTAACTGTGACATCAGCTTCTTGGTTTCTTTAGCACAGGGAATCCTTCTACAGCATCTTGGACGGTCTCCTAGCTTTGGGAGGCATCAGAAAGCAGAGAGCTGTGGAGGTCGGGCAGGTTTGGGAAGCCCTTGCATGGGCCCCATCCTTTTCTGAGCTTCCACTGCTGCATGCTCAGAAATGACTGGGGGACAGACTGGCCCCGGCAGCCATTTCTCCCACACCCAGCCAAAGGGTGGGGAGGCTCAGGAGTGAGAGGGAGCGCATTGGTCACGGAACTTGCTGTCACCAGCAGGAGACTGTTTTCTGCCCCTTGATTCAGTGCAGCTGGTTTGTAAGGCAGCTCTGAGCCCTCTGCTCCCCTCTGAGCTATGGCACTAGTGCACGGAGCATCCTTCTTGCTATAGAGAGGGAGGGCAGAAGGCACAGGCCCCTCGGACCTCCAGCTGGCTCTCTTGTGATCTCCCTGTTTCCTCCCATCCAAGGCTTTTCAGAGTTTCCACGCTGGCTGTGCAAAGGCAATTATATCTCCAGAGAGCTTTTACTGTGGAGGAGATAAAAAGAGCCCGAGTGAGGCCACTCTGACCCAGCAGAGGAGAAGGAGCTACTCCCTGGGTGCAGGAGCCTCTGATTTTCTGCTTGTATGTCCTTCCTGAAGAACAGCAGTGCAAGAGGCAGAGTTTGTTTCTCTGGTGAAAACGTGGTGACCACCCTCATGACTTGCTCAATGGCAAAATGCTTCCCCCAACCCCGCCCCAGAATTGACTGACCCCCATGGCTCAGATGCTCCAATTGCTCTGTGGGTACAGAAGCCCTGATGACAGCACAGTCGGCAGATGGCCCATGCCCATGGCTTTCTCTCCCATCTACACAGGAAAGCGTCCATCCAACCTGTTCATAAATCCATGCAGCATCTTCCCCTACTGGGATGACACCTCCTCAAACACAGCATGTCCCAAGTGAAACAGTCATCTTCCCCTGAGAGCACTTCCCTTTCCATCACACAAGACAGAGCCCCTGGAATTGGCCTCCTAACCTTCCCCTGCCCTCAGCCGTAATCTATTTTCTCAACATGATTGAGTCCACATCATGTGCATGACATGTGTTGGGTACATCTCAAGTACATGACTGTGATACTGTGATCTAACTGTTGATCAGGAAGATAACCATCGTATAGGATGATAGAAAGGCATCAACATCACTTAGTAGAAATAGGAGTTCAGCTGATAAATTCAGGTGAAACTCAGTGGTCCAGGCAGATCTTGAGGAGAAAAAGATTTGGAGGAGGAGAGGAAAAAGAGAAAGGGTCTGTGTGTGTGGTTGGTGGGCGGGGTGGGGAGGATAAGAAAAAGACAGACTGGGCATCAGCTCCAAGATGCACTTGAATCTGATGCATTTGAGTTTCTGGGAACGTCTGGGTGGGAGCTGAGATAAAGTCCAGCAGTTAAGAACAAATTGTTGAGCTGCCAGGTGTCAAGGTGGTCAACAAGGACAACGAACCCAACTGAAAGTAACCATCAATGTTCATTTACTTACTGTGACAGCACAAGCCAGAGGCAGAAAGAGAAAGGCACCTGCTCCCCAGCATGGTGCTGGGCGAGGGTCAGAGGTCGTGCAATGCCGACTGGAGGGTGAGGGAGACTGTCTCACTACTGAGGAGCCTGCAACAAAAGGACAGGGGACCTGAATGGAGAGAATGTGTTAGCTGAGCCCCCCCCCCCCCCAATAAGGAGGCCTCTGAATGGAGGTACATTATAAGTACAGGCAGAACGTGTTAATTCACGCAAAAATTTAGATAATTGCACCAAAACTTCCTGTGGTTGTGACTTGTTGAATTTTGTTTTTAAGTGTGGCTTCCCAAACTCCTGAGGATGGGATAAAAAAATGTGGTAATTATTTGTAATGATACTGGAACATACCTAAATGTAAGGTCACTGTGGAATCGAAACTAAAACGTCACAATTTAGTTGTTTGTTTGCCTTTCGCAGGTTGGTTCTTGAGTTACATAGTATCTTCAGTGTGGAGGAAGGCATATAAGATATGGAGATTGTTCCATAAATTTTCTGGGTGGAAGTTTTAAAATTATTCTACTTGTACATGGACAATTTGGGGTGGACAGATACAAAAACAAAACAAAACATAAAAAACTTCAATTTCAATGGCTTTCAATTTTACTTCTTGCTCATGTCACAGCCCGCTGGTTTAGTACTGGCTATTCGGAAGTGGGCACTGGGGCTTAGCCTGTTCGGTTGTGTCATGTAGGGACCCAGGTTTCTTCCATAATATGGGTCTTTTATCTTCTAATGTCTTGTTCTCTTTGCATTCATCTAGCAGGAAGGAAACAAAAGATCACGGAGGAGTTTTAGAGCCCAGACTTGGCAGTGCTGTGTAACAATCCCTCCTGCGTTCCGCGGGCCAGAACTTAATATATTTATTTTGGTCTTCCTCCAGGGTTCCCCGCACACACCCCACCCAACTGCAGGGGAGACTGGGAAATGTAGGCCAACTTGCGTCCAGGAGGAAAAGGAAAGGGAGTTTGGTGCCGGCGAAAGAGCCTCTGTCACAGCACGTTTCTTAGATGACTTTGGATATTAATTTGACTCTCTCTTTTTTGATAGTCTTGGTTAATTCAAGGAATTGTGGGGTGACAGCACTATGGTAATATATATGTGTCCCTGTTCCTCTGAGAAACTAGGCAGAGATCAGCATTAAAGATGCCTGTGACACCCCAACGTTCGCAGCAGCACTGTTTACAACAGCCAAGACATGGAAGCCACCTAACTGTCCATCGACAGATGACTGGATAAAGAAGTTGTGGTATGTATATACAATGGAATACTACTCAGACATAAAAAAGAATGAAGTAATGTCATTTGCAATAACATGGATGGACCTGGAGGTTGTCATACTAAGTGAAGTTAGCCAGAGGGAGAAAGAATAATTCCATATGATATCATTTATATGTGGGATTTTAAAAAATGACACAAATGAATTTATTTACAAAACAGAGACAGACTCACAGACATAGAAAACAAACTTATGGCTCCTAGGCAGGGAAAGGGGTGGGAAGGGATAAATTGGGAATTTGGTATTTGCAGATACTAACAACTATATATAGAACAGATAAACAACAAGATACTACTGAATAGCACAAGGAACTATAGTCAATACCTTGTAATCCTATAAAGAAAAAGAGTATGAAAAGGAATATATATATATATATAGAACCGCGTCACTATGCTGTACACCAGAAATTAATACAACATTATAAACTGACTATATGTCAATTAAAAAAAGATGCTTGTGATGGAGAAATAAGAATTAGCAAAAGTGAAGAAAAAATTAAAGAATTAATGACAATTATGATATTGTGATATAATAAGGAATAGATATTTTGGACTTGCTCCAGGGTTCCAGGCAAAGAGCCCCTAAACCCTGTGTAATTCCCTAAGTGGTAAGAGCTTTAGGGGCATCTCTTATCGTGATGTTTAGTTTTTGTTCCCAGCTCCTGAAACAGCTGCAGAGTGATGAAAGTAAAACGGGTGTCTTTTGTTATTCATGATAATTCTTTTTCAATCCCAGGGGAATCAACTGTGTGATAAGAAGGCTGTACCTTGCAGCCCCACCTCCTGGGAGAGGAAAGGGGCTGGAGATGGATTTAATCACCAAACCATCAATGGTTTAATCAATCGTGCTTCATAATGAAGCCTCCATAAAAATCCTGGGTTAGGGAACACTTGGAGGTGCTGGGGGTGGGGGGTGGGGTGCATCTGGAGAGGGCCTGGATGCTCTGAACCTTTCCTCTGTACCTTGTAGTATTTATCTTTTCCATCAGGCTGTTCCTGAGTTACAACAGAACCATATGGTCTTCTTTTTATAATAGACCTGTAGTCTAGTAAGTAAACAGTTTCCTTGTGTTCTGTGAGCTGCTCTAGCAAATTATCGAACCCAAGGTGGGGGTCATGGGAACCTCTGACTTAGAGCCAGTCAGTCTGAAGCCAGGTGACTACCTGTGATTGGCATCTGAAGTGTGGGGGGCAGTCTTGAGGGACTGAGTCCTTAACCTATGGAATCTGAGGCTGACTTCAGGTAGATAGGGTCAGAACTGAGTTAAATTGTAGGACAACTAGCTGAATTGCTTGGAGTGGGGGAAATACACATCTGGTCACAGGAGTGTGCGCAAGGTAGCAGCAGAGTGTGAGAGTAAGGGAGCAGCAGATTTTTTTCTTATCCAAAACCAAATTCATATACAGAACTCAAGAGGAGAAAATTAGGAGAGGGTTTAAAAACAGCCCTCAGGAGCTAATACTTTCTGTTGTTCTCCCCCTTTCGTTTTTATCTTTTTTTTCAAGTGTAGGAAAATAGTTTTTGAAAATGACACTGGGTGCTCTGTATCTTAAGGCTGTTTGGCATTTCCCTGGGGAGAAGTTTGAGTTTCTCCATTTGGATTCATAGTTGGATCTCAAGTGATGCCCTAGGGCAGGTCATGTCTACACCTACACACTTTGAAGTCAATTCCAGGAAGCTAAGCCAAGAGTTAAAAACAGACAAGGGAATGGAAATTTGTAAACCCTGCGGGAAACACAGCTGTTTAAGCACAAAGTCTGTTTGTTTAGCTAGGAGATCAACAGCACTTATGGGGAAGGTAGATTATTTTTAACGTGGTGGTAAAGGTGCAGAAACATACATGAAAAGGAGAGGGTCACTGAGTAACCTGTCCGGTGCTAACTGTGAGCTTGCTGGTGGACAAGCTGGCGGCTGGCCCCGGAGCTGACGGAGCTACAGGATGTCATCAGGTACATGGGTCTCCATCGGCAGTCTGGGACTCTTCTGGAAGAGCTGGTCAGCAGCGGCTGTGGGACTGAGTCCTGCCCAGCTCTGAGCACGCTGTAAGGAAAGTAAAGTTGTGTCTTACGTCTCTGCTGGAGAAATGGAAGCCCACCTTGCTTCTTGACTGGGAGCAGTAGCAGCGATCCCTGGAGGGCATGTCTGCTTGATGCTGCGTGGAAGTCCCTTGTTGTGAAGGTCAGTTTGGAGCAGCTCTGTCCTCATACCTACCTTTCCACCTGGAGGAAGCTGGGAGGGCTCCCGGTGGAAGGACATCAGAGATGGGGAAGAGTTCTTTTTAGAGGAGCTGACATGTCAGAGTGTCCTCAGAGCAGGCTGGATCTGTTCGTGCCCTGAGGAACAGGTGCTCTCTCTTAAGGACTTCACTCTTGACATCTCAGGACGCTCTGAATTGCAGTGGCAGAAAGGGAATTTGCTTTTGTCATGAAAGAGGCTTACCTTTACAACGGGCAACAGAGCACTGAAGAAAAAAAAAAAGCATTGCAAAAAGTGGCAGGGGTGATGAGCTACACAGAAAAAAAGACAAAGAAGAAACTCAGCTTTCCATCTGCAGCGGTGGAAAAAAAGTGGTCTGGATGTAGCAATCGAGCTGGATACGAGGGTATCTTTCTGTAGAAGGAGCTTGGAACTGGTTACATAGCATAAAAAGGGAAATGATGGTAATGGGGATAGAATTCTTTTATTGGTTATTATATAAATAGATATAAAATATAAATATATTTATTATGTTTTAGTGCAGAGCAACATGAGTTTAAAAATGAAACAGAAAGGGCAGATGGGAGAAATTACATCTGGGCTTCCTTTCGGGTAAGTTTAGAATGCCGCTCATCCAAAGTGAGGGAATGTTGTGTGACTGGTGGGTGAGAGGGGACATCCTTAGTTTATGAAGAGTGATCAACTTTTGCCAGTAGATACAGTAGCTAAATTAGCAAACTCAGGAGAAATGTGCTGGTCCATTAGATCGGAGGGGAAGGAGAGAGGAAACTTGGAGGAAGAGGGGGTAAAATGAGACCAGACAGCCCAGAGGGGGACAGTGGTGTGGTTTGCATTCTGCTGGTGGCTGAGGACACGGCAGAAATCAGTGTGAGTTCCAGGGTCAGTGGGCCCAATCAAGACTGCCCTGGACACATGCCACTCTCCACTGTCCTGGCAACAGGTCCCCATGTTACCACCTGGCATCAAGATCATGGATAAAAAAAAGTCCAGGGAAATGCAGTGTATTTAGGGGCTGGGTCCCCTGTGGGGTGGGCAGCTCCACTTTGCGGGGACTGCCTGGGCACAGGAATTTAGGAGGTTTGTGGTGTAGACACAGAGTGAAGCATAAAGCGGATTGACAGGTTAGGATCCCATGTGTCCAGAAGAGAGACAGCATGCTCCTGGGAGCTGCTGCTTCTGCTGTCGACTGTCGTAGGGGCCAAGGAATAGATACCAGGTCAGCTGGCCACACGTGCCACCTTGTGTGTATTTGGAAGGAAACAGCATCTGAGGGAGCCAGGACAGGCGAAGGGAGGGCATGCAAGTTCTGGGGGCCTGGGGTAACTTGTGGAACAATCCAGAAGGTTGCTGCTTTGGCATGTTTCCCTTCCCTCTCACCCCTCACTCCCACCTGCACACAGAAGTTCGGCGCACTCAGGGGTGGGAAGGGCTGAAGGCTGGCCCTGGGAGTTAGCAGCACTCCTGCCCTGTTTGGGCTCCTCACCTCTCACCTGGACCTCTGCCGCAGCCTCCTGGAGGCGCCCCAGCTCCTGCCTGTCTCCACGCCAACCCTCCCTCCACACCCCCACCAGAATGACCTTCATTACTCTGCCGAAGACTTGTCAGTGGGTCCCAGTCCCTAGAGTATAAAGCTCCAACTCCTTAGCCTAGTTTACAGGTTCCTTCCGGATCTGGTCCTGCTGGTCCCCAGCCAGCCTTTTCTGTACATCTGACCCCTCTCACCCAAATTCTGCTCCGCTACCTGCACCACTGGTATTTCTCGGCTGGGCGGCTCTGATCTTCCAGGTCTTTGTGTTTCTGTCCCTCTCAGTCTCTCTCTCGTCTTCCAACTCTCATTCCAAACATGTCCGGACACATCCCCTCAGGTTGGAACTGGCCACCTCCTCCTTTGGGCAGGGTCAGGATGCAACTGGGCTTCAGGAAGAGTGGGATCCAGGTGCTTGGACACTGTCAAGACTCTTGCTCCATGTTCTTTGCTACCCTCGGCCACTCAGCTCCGTTCAGTTGGGAGCTTGTTTCACTTGGTGGAAGTTTGTCCAGGATTCCCTATGATGGAGTTCAGGATACGCTACCCTAAAATGTGGCTCCTTGGTGTATCGAATATCTTAAGGTGAAGGAATTTTTTAAAAAATGACAGAAGCAGGAAGGTTACTCTGACCCCTCCCATCCTCATTCTTCTTCTGTGAAACAAATACATCTCCCATGTGGAAGGTGCTCTCCCTATACCAGGAGGAAGGAAGACATTCTTATCGCCAGAGATGCAAATTTGGGGCTGAGAAATCTGTACAAACAAACCTTGTTAAACCAACCCTTATCTTCCCAGCTACTTTGTCACCATTTTTCACCCCTTGCCCAAGCCTTTTGTATTGCCAATTCTTCAATAAGGTATTCCTTCTTTGTCGAAAAGATATAAAAGCTTCCTGCTCTGCTCACTTCTTCAGGTCTTCATTCTCTTGTGCAGGCTCTTGTGTGCATGTGAAAATCCAATAAAATCTGTACACTTTTCTCCTGTTAACCTGTCTTTGTCAGTTTAATTTTTAGGCCCAGCCAGGGACCCTAAGAGGGTTGAGGAAGATTTTTTTCTTCCCCTATAGCTGTCTTACGTCTTAAGGGCTCTGTCTTAGGAGGGCTCATTCTCTTTCTCAATTTCAATTTGTAAAGTCTTAGGGAAGAATTCTGATTGGTCTTGCTTGGGTCAGCTGGCCCCCTCTGACTCCATCAGCTGAGGTCAGTGGGCAGAGCCATTACTATTATTATTAATTATGTTGTCAAAATATGTGTAGCTTTTTAATTAGTCCAATTAGTTGATGTACTCACTTATTTCGAATGACCTGGATACCAACCAACACAGTGAGTTCATTGTGGATTTGGCTGAAACTCCTAGCATCTCTGTATCTTTTCCACATGACCTGCCACCAGGCTAATTCACAGATCAATTTGCTGAATGACCACACTGATTGAAAAATTAAAATAAAAAGGTAGAACTGAGTAGTTGTAACTTACTGATTTTTCTCTCTGTCTTCACAGAAGTATTTTAAGGAATATCCAGTTTGTTCTTGCCTTCACTCCCTGTTGCCGAAGGCAGAGCTTGAACAGAGAGTAATGATGAGGGCTGAGAGAGGAGGGGGTCCCAGAGGAAAAGACGGGAAGAGGAGGAACCATGAATATATTTATAAGAACATGTTCATAAGACTATAACCTTAAGATGACATAGTCATTGAGTAAAATTAACTCATTAAAAAAATGTATTCAAGAAAAATACATGCAGAAAGAATATCCTTAAATATGAAGAATTCTGTGTGCTCTATTCTTATGAATAAATATATGTTAATGATGAATGTATTTGTGGGAACCTTCATATTCAAGATAATCCTATTAGTATGTTTTCTTGGATGCCTCAGTCTCTCCCCATCTCTGCCCTAAGCCTTGTTAATTGCTACTTTGTTTCTTTGGTTTACACGACCTCAGTGCCACCAGCTTTTCCTCCTAGGTGTGCCTTCTTATCACATAGGCACTACTTTTCCCACTGTCTTCCTTCCAGACCTGCTCCAGGGTCAGGCTGAGTGGTAAGTAAATTCGTGAAATAGTGGGACAATCATCTCCTTAAACTCACGCCCTATACTTCCGCTGATCTCCATCATCCTTACTATTCATGTTGTCTCATATGTGTTCATTTTCTTAATAGCTACCCCCTACAGTGATTTCAGGCGGGGCTTGCCGCCAGTAAACCCCCTCACACCTTTTTTACCCAAATTACCTCTAGCCTGGGCAAGATTCTCTATCCTAGACCTGGGGCCCTTGAAAGCTAAAAATGCCACTCCGTGTTAGTATTCCAAGCCCTTATCTTTGAGTGCGAAGAAAAAGGCTGAGATTTGCTAGCATTTGAAAATGAGTGTTGGGGGAGGGTATAGCTTAAGTGGTAGAGCGCATGCTTAGCATGCACAAGGTCCTAGGTTTGATCCCCGGTACCTCCTCTAAAGATAAATAAATAAAATAAGTTACCCCTTGTGCCCAAAAGAGAAAATGAGTGTTTGTATTACTGATATTTAAATTTGTTTAGGAAGTATAGGTACTTTACACAGTTCGGCAGCAGATCTAAAATTTGCAGAATGTGCTCGATACCAGCTTTACGTTAGTATCAGCAGCCACAGGGCTTGATGACTTGAATCTTTGTGTGCACATCGTACGTACACATTTTTCTCTTTATTAGATCACGTCATGGCTTCATTACAGCTCTCCAGGGCAACTTCTGTGATTTAATTACATTTTTATTTAACCACAGACAAGAAAAGCATATTATGTTTCCAGACAGTGTTTTCACCTGAATGTGAAAATATTTCCCATCATGGTCTAGAATCTGAGTGTACGTTCACCAACGCTCTCAGTCTGCTTCTATCCATCTGATTTTTGTTGCTCAAGGCACAATGTCAAGATTAGCCTCTAAATACTGATTTATTCTTTGTCATAATTACATTGCTCTTCACCTCCAAGGCTTTCTGCATCGTGCGCTAAAAAGCAACAAAGCTTCAGGAAATAAAAAATGCATCTATTTAATATTTTTAAAAGAATCCCATGAGAGGAGGAGGAATTATGGATTGAGTCAGACAGGAGGGGGCTGATCATTCGGGTAGGGGACTGACACAGGCGCTGAGATGCTCCAGCTGGTGGGTCCAGTCTCCAGCAGATGGGCCAGTCTCTTAAGTGAAGATGGGGAGAATCCTAGAAATCGAGCTTCGAGTTTCTGCCCCTCTCACTTTCTTCATCTGTAAAACGTAGGTGGTCATAGCTAATATTTACTGAGAGCTTACTCTGTGCCAGGTGCCATTCTAAGTACCTTAATCATTCAATCTTCTGAAGTAGGTGCAAAAATTACTGTGTCCATTTTAGAGACAGGAAAACTGAGGCCACCTGGAGAGTAAGTAACTGCCCATGGTCACATATTTAGTCTGCAATGGCTCCTCTATTTGAACCCAGCAGTCTCGCTCTGTAATCCAAACTCTTAATCCCAAACTGGACAGCATGAGAGCAGTTATCTTCCCATTTTATGAAGAAATTAAATGAAGGATTCTATTTGTACTGGGCAAACTGCTTTGCAAGCTCAGAAGCTCCTTGGTGTTCTCAGAAGCACCTGTGACCTGATGTCTGGAGTGAGGAGAGGAGTGGACCTGGGTGTGCAGCCAGGTTCTGCCCCTCCAGCCAGAGGAGCTTCAGGAAATCATTCAATCTCTCTGACCCTCAGCTCCCAAGTCTGTAAAATGGGTGTAATGATCTCACCTACATCTCAAGGCTTCTGTCAGGTAGAAACAAGGCAATGGGTGTTCGGAGCACCAAGAAAACCTGTGAAGGGCCAATGTAGTCGCTGACATTTACCGGACGCTGACCACGTGTAGGGACCTGCCCGGAGCCCCATTACCTGGGGTCTCTCATTTAGACTCACGGGGCACCAGAAAGTGAAGACTGTTCTGAACCCGGTTTTACAGAAAAGAAGCAGCAGACTCAGGGAGGTAGATGACTCATGCAGCATCACATAGCCAGGCAGGGTTAGAATATTTGAGGTCACGTCCTTAACGCCTGGCATGCAGCTCCCACCACAGACCTCCCCAGGAAGTGGTTTCCAAAGGTCTCTGCTGGCCCCTCCACAAAGCCACCTCTGGGTGCCCACCCAGTTCCCCCCGTGCCTCCTCAAACCTGTGTTTCCACCGCCACAAGCTTGTTCCCAAGTGAAACTTACCTCCTTAGCCGTGCTTCTCCTTCACTTGCCCTGTGTCTTCCACGAGGCTTGAGCTTTCAAAGAGGCTGTTGTTGAGGGGTTGGCCCTGAGAGTATTTTCCCACCCTTCTGATTCCCCTGTTCCTGCCTCTGGGTTCTGGCCCAGAACGTCACCCCCATGCTTGGATGTTTGTAGTCAGTAATCCTGGGTAACCGAGCTTGGGGAGGCCTGCTGTGGGCACCAGACCTCGCAGTGTGCACAAGGAATAACTACCAGGGCAGGCCAAAGGAAATGCAGGTCACACTCTTGGAATT
Organism: Camelus ferus; assembly: GCF_009834535.1. Classification (NCBI taxonomy): domain Eukaryota; kingdom Metazoa; phylum Chordata; class Mammalia; order Artiodactyla; family Camelidae; genus Camelus; species Camelus ferus. Next base: position 11,603,385 of record NC_045706.1, read on the forward strand.
AATTCAGAGGATGTGATGCGTTCATGCTGCTAGACCATGTCTCCGGACTCCTGGGGTGGCAGGGAGGCAGTGGGGCTGAACACAGCGGAGGGACTGTCCTGCTCTTTTAACGTCTCTGGAAACCAAAGCCCACCTGCTCTCTGCTCCAAGTCCAACTCCTCCCCAGTGGTGCCGGTTGCAGCTCAAAGGCTGTTTGGACTGAGAAAAAAAAAAAAGGAAGGTGAACAGACCTGGTACAAATCAGTTCTTTTCCCTGTAAAATCAACGCTCTGCCTTCTAGGAATGGAAGGGAAAAGGCAGAGGTTGAATGTATAAAGCAGACACCACGCTGTGTTACTCTGTCGCCAGGGAAAACTGTTTCTCATCTCATCCCCACTGGCTGGAACCAACATCGGGTCCCACGGGTGTGTTTCTGCTCACGCTGCTTCAATTGATCTTGGCAATTGTCAAGTCTCCCTCATCTGGATGTAATTTAACCAGAACCTACCACATGCTGCACAGAACAGAAAGGTAAATCGTCATCCCTGGCTGGTCGCACGGGGGGCAATTAGCCCAACAAGTGAGACCTGGGGGAAGGAGACAGCAGCACACGCGAGCGAGGGCTGGACCCAGGACAGGCGAGGCAGCCGGCGTCGGAGGGCTTGGTAAGAGGAGGAGGTCGGTGTGGGCTTGAGATGGGGAGAAGTGGTCCATTTTCTCTTGGCCTTGGAAAATAAACAGGCTTTTAAAAGATAAACGTGGTTGGGGATGCTCTAACTGGAGACAAGTTGAGGCGATGAATTGGAACTGAACAAACTTGGCCTCTGAGTTCTGCTCTTTTTCTCTTTTTATTATTGTGCCTGCACAACCAGCGAGGCTTTCTATTTTGAATGAATAGAAGAGACAGATCATAGAGGTCTGGGAAACCGGATGGAATCGGCTACTCTTTCAGGTGGCCGTTACTGTCACAGGAGCGCCCTCCGACCAGAGGAAGGAGCGCTGAGTGTGAGTTGCGGATAGCTGGGGCCATGGCCTCGCTGTGCTGCTGAGTGGCGCTGAGACCTTGGCCCATCATTCAGCCTGGCCGCAGGCTCCTCACCTGTAAAACCCTTCTTGCCCCAGGTTCCATGTTTGTCTTTATTCCTGGGCTCCTTGGGAAGTGCCTGGGTGCCTGGGATGGACTTTGCAGTACCTGAGTGTGGTTAAGTGGAGCTTGTGACCTAGGGACATCATGCTCTCAGCAGTGAGACACAAAAGGCTGTCTGGGCTCTGTGCAGGGCACCAGGGGTGCGGGGTGGTGGCTGGGGAAAGGCGAGACGTTTTATTCAAAAGACCAGGACAAGGTCAGGGTAAACTCTAAACAGTTCATGTCTTTTCGGGGCCTGATTTTTGGCCTGAGCTACACAGAGGGGTTTTCCTGAATGAAACTAGTGTATCTGTTCGGATACAGAATGAGGGGTGTGATTCTGATCACCCAACTGAAGGCAAGATAGAGAGGCTTCTAGCACAGCACTTCTCAAACTGGAACGTGCGCACCAATCCCCTGGGATCTTGTTAAAATGCAGATTCTGATTCAGAAGGTTCAGGGTGGGGCCTAGATTCTAATAAATCCCAAGTGCTGCGGCTGCTGGTCCATGGACCAGACTTTGAGTAGCAAACCCCTAAAATATTGAAATCCATGTTTAATAGACCAGTAAACAGAATTGAAAAAATAAAATGGAGAAATGAAAGCAAGAAGATCTCAAGTCCTAATATTTTCCCAGGACTGACAGCTGCTTGAATATTTGATTTAAGACAGGTGTTTTTTGAAAAACACCATTTGCCTTGTGTTCCGTGTGTTTTCTGTTCTTGGTAAAGAAGATACTTGGATAAGAAACATCTCAGGGAGCTTTCTAGCTGTGCTTAATTTTGTGGGTTTGATTTAAGGGGAAAAATCTGAGCACATCCCTTAATTGTGTTTTTGAAACTTGTGATGTGAAAGTAGAGTAGCTAGGAGAACAGTAGACAATCACGATTTTTAAAAAATCTTGCATGAAAAGCGTCATCGTTACCAGCCGCGCCGTCACCTGGCTGGAGAACACCTGAAAAGAATGAGCTCATCTTTGCTTTGACTGGATCTGGTGAATCATGGAAATTGAACAAAAAGCCCAACTTGCTACCCTCTTAACAACTGTCAAGCATATAACACAGTATTATTGACTATAGTCACCACGCTGTACATTAGCTCCCCAGAATTTATTCACTTTGTAGCTGGAAGTTTGCACTCTTTGACCAACACCTGGTACGTATTTATTACAGTAAGGTTTGTAATAGCAAAAAGTGGCAACCCCCCTAAGTGTCCATCCATACTTCTTTCCCCTGGGTTTAGGTATATGCACGTAACTGAACAGAGAAAGGACTCATATAACCTCCGCGGGAGACCGTGGGATGGAGGGTGGAGGTCAAACGGGACTTTAGGCTTCTCTGTTTCATGCCTGTTATGCAGAATGTGTTCAGGTGCTACTAATGTCATTAAAAATAACTTGAAAAGGATAGACTATAGAGAAAGCATCGTGCTAGTACAATACAGTTGTCTTCCAGCATGTGTCATGTAAGGAGAGCGGGAGGGCTGGAGTCCACCCCTGGGTGGGTGCCTGTGGCAGGAAGCCAGGCTGAATGTGGCAGCTGCTTTGTACCCCCGGCTGGCATCCCAGTCATGTCGGGGAAGGAGAGCTCCAGGATTACCTACTGGCAGACTGGCAGACTGTCAGACAGTGGTTCTCAGCCTTGAGAGCACATCAGAATAACCGGCAGTGTTTGTGAGAAATTCATCTTCCCAGGTCACACCATCAGCAAGTCTGATTTAATGGGTCTGTCTTCCGGTCCAGCAATCTGCATTTTCTTTAACATAATATAGTGATTTTTTTAATTTAAAAAACTTTTTTTCTGTGAAATGATACATACCCATAATTTTTTTAAAATCCTGCAATACAGGAAGTTACATAGGAGAATGTTTTTTAAAAAATTATTCTATATCCGTCTTATCACCCAGAAATAACCATCATTATCATTTGGTAAACATCACTCTAGTTTTTTTTTTATCTGCCTAGGTTAACATAATTTTAGAAAAATTGAATCAAATACTGCTTGCTTTAAAAAATATAGTATTCAGTTGCATTTAGGAAGCTTATATAAAACTGAAGCATTTCTGAATTTCAAATAAATAGCTCTTCACTATACTGTCTCTTAATAAATCTCACTAAGAAAAATCTAAATAACCATAATAGGTTGGAATTATTATCTACAATTACAGTTCAGTTTTTATAATATCTAACAATCTGCATTTTTAGTAAGCAACGGAGTTGCTTCTGATGAAGGTGGTCTTTGGGCCACACTGGGAGGAGAATAAATTCACCCTTTGCTGAAGACACTGCTCGTGATGTCCTTCCCAGATGAAAGTCAGGGCTGTTTCCCTGGTGACAAGGACCCACTTGCTAAGATAAAACACAGGGAGAACATACTGAGACATTCGAATTGCCAAACTGCTGTCCCTGAAAGTCGGGTGTGTGTGTGTTTGTGCACGTGCACGTGTATAATGAATGCACTTCAAAAACACTGCAAGGACCATTTCAGCTCTGCACTTGGTCTGAAAAAACAAGAAAGGGCCCCTCACATTAGACAGTAACACCAGAATGAACTCTGATAATAATTCAGAGGTGGACAGAATAAGATGCAGTTTGGTTCATCGCTGTGTTTTGTTGGGAGACATTTAATAATGGGAACCCAAATGAGGGGCTTCTGTAAGGTCAAGGTTCCCGTGTAAATATGGTCACAAAGAGCCCTCCACTGCTAAATGGCATGGTGCAGGTGCCAGGTGATTTTTACTATCCGTAAAAGCCATTTCTAGTCCATAATGAAGCAAGATAGGAATCAAAATGAGAAAGCAAATTGCTTTGTCCCTGCCTTTGGAAAAGAATGTAATAGAAATGGATTTCAAGTGCTTTGCTTTGGTTTCCATGTCTGTCTGTCTGTCTATCTGCATTTGTATATATTTTCTACTTCTAATAGACTAAGCTTAGATATGCCATCCATGCCACTAATACCAGACTATTAGTAAGAGTCCAATCAAAGTTAAAAAATAAAATGGGCTGAGATCCTGAATTGGGCAGGTTGGCCAAGCCTTGTGTCTTTAGTGGGCAGGGGTGGTCTCTGTACAGAGTCTCACCAGAGATGGTGACTTGGCTGGATCTTGGATCTTCAGGAAGGCAGCGAGGTCCAGGGATGGTGGCAGTGAGGCTGCCTGTGACAAGAGACCCTAGATAAGCCAAGGACAGGTACTAAAGCTACCCTAGAATGCTGCAGAGGGGTCGGGCCCAGCAACGCAGCCAGCCTGCACCTCCCCCACTGGTTAATCACATCAAAAATAGGCCACACCTGTCAGCATTATTCATGGTGCTCTTGGGATATTGTTGAAGACACACATTTCAAAGTTAAACAGTCAAAAGGAGGAGAGAGGAGGTGTGCCATGCAGCAGTCTCACCCAGGGCCTGACAGGGATGCAGGGGTCACCAGGAGCATCTCCCCTGGAAGAAATGATGCTGAGTAGTGACTGGGGAAAGAGGGAGGATGGATTCCTGACCCAAAACTTCAGCAGCAAGAACATTTTGATGATTAGAAAGGCATAATGAATGCTGACTTCTTGTTAATTTCTTGCCACCTGAACACTTAACTTACAGAGATTCATAACAGGCCCTAAGTTGTGTATCTTTGACATAAACGTAGGAAGGTGGACAAATTTAAGCAACGTGTGCAATGTTGATATGATTGAGAAAAAAATGTTATGAACACTTTAAAGACTTGTGCATGAAAATAAATATGATCCATAAGGGAAAACACAATTCTAATTTACTAAAGCAGTTAGTAAATCTCCCAGCAATCATTAATGTCTCCCTTTTAAAGCAGGTGGTGATAGTGGCATTTATCATGATCGTACAGCATAGTGATTTCTGTAGACTTCTCTCTTACTCACTAGACTGCAAAACTCTAGACAATAAATGTCCTTTTTTGGGGTCTCTGATTCTTCTTACAATATCTCACCCTGGGCTTTGCATAACTGGTCAACAAGGATAAAATGAAGGAAAGCATTTTGACTAAAAACCAGCAAATTATTCTTGCCACAGACTGTCTTCCAAAATAGTGTTCAAGTGGAAGAGCTAGGCATTGCATCCTAGAAATGCTCTTGACAAGAGGTGGTGACATAAGGCAGGACAAAGTATTACCCAAGAGCAGCCCCGCTTCCTGTGAGCCAGCTGTGCGTTTGTTGGCTCACACATATTGGGTCCTCTCAATGTCCTTCAGAAGTGGGCATGATTATGAACTTCTTATATTTTCCAAGACTTGTGTACTTCTGGAACTAGGACAATTCACATTTAGTAGTGGCAGTGCTGTTGCGCAAGCCCAAGAGCTGTATGCTCTTCCTTATTTGGGCTTCTGGACTGTTTCTCTCCTTCCTTTGACAATTAACTCATACTTATCTTAGGGTTTTCTTTTTTTTCCTTAAACATCATCTTTCACAATTTGTCCTATTACTATTTTAGGAAGTGGTAAGAGGACAATCTTGGAAATATGTTTTCAAAATACAACTCTGAGGTCCTGGCATCTGAAAAGAACTGACTATGAAGGCTGGTAGCTCTCCCAAGCAGAGTACTTTGTGAATTTTAAAAATGCTGTATTGGGGGAAAGGGTATATAGCTCAGTGGTAGAGTGCATGCTTAGCATGCACAAGGTCCTGGGTTCAATCCCTAGTACCTCCATTAAAAAAAATGATAAATAAGCCTAATTACCTCCCTCTCCCTTCAAAAAACCACCACAAATTAAACAAACAAACAAAAAGGTGCTGTATTGGTGTAAGGCACTACTTCTCAACCAGAGGTGATTTTGTCCCCTATCCTCACTGCAGGAGGGTATTTGGCAATGCTAGAACATTTTTGGTTGTCACAACTAGGTGTGTGTACTACTGGCATATAGAGGGTAGAAGCCTGGGGTACTGCTAACCATCCCGTAATGCAAAAGATAACCTCCCACGACACAGAGTTATCCCATCCCAAATGTCACTAGTGCAGACAGTGAGAAACCCTGATACAAGGTCTTGCTATATTTCTTATATCTTTGGAAGCTATTTTTTTTTTGGGGGGGGATGGTATTTCCCATAAAGTGGAGCACAGTTCGTTACATATATTAGGGTAAACTAAATTAATATGCTCTAAAAATATATGTAATACTTTTACATCCTTAATTCTGTCATGTATTTCTCTGGATTTTCATTCAAAATGATGGAGAACAAGGGTAGCAAATTAAGAGAGCACATGGGTCTCCTCATAGCTTTTGGTCTTTAAAATTGATGTTCAAGGCTGATTATGGGATAGAGTGAACATTTGTTGTAACTCATGACTACTTGTCGTCTGCTTATATTTGGGGAAATTCCTCATTATCTTCCCAAAGTGGAAGTCAGAACCCCAATTCCCAGCATACCTTGCAATTAGAACTCGGGTATGGGACCTGGGCTCTGCCTCTCAGACGCACCTAAGTCAAACTTTCATTTAGAAAGGAGTGACCTGAGGACACCTGAGGAAATGGGGGCCCCATTTTGTTGGACACAGTGGCTGCTGGGGTGGCTGGCTTTGGGGAACAGTGATGGCTGCAAGACTGAGTTCCTAATGCAGAATGGCATTGGTGACGGTGCCAGTAGTGCTGGCAGCGAAACTACGTGTGGGATGTGTGGGTGGAGTCTTCTTCAAGGATGGTTTTGGAAGCTGAGTCTTGAGGCTGACCCCCCAGTTCTCCCAGCAGTTATGGGGGTGAGCTGGCATTCTCTTCTACTTAAACCAGCCAAAGTGGGTTCTGTTGTTTACAAGGTAGAACTCTGACTGATGTACAAGTTTTATTAGTGGCAAAGTTCTTTAAAACCTTGAGTCCTTTAAAAAGTCTCCTTTCCTTTAGTAATGTTGTGAGTATGCAGTTTGGAACAAAAGGCGGTAAGGTCCTCCTTTCTTTCCAGGCTCTAGATATGGGGCTTGAGAACTTTTGATAGAAGGTAAAAGACCAGGCTGCTGGAGACCACATCAGGCAGCGCTTCCCTGAGGGGACCAGATAGCTTCACATTCCAGGCCTAGCAGAGAGAAAAGAAAACAGGCAGGGCTGAGGGCCCCTCCCCTGCCCCAGCCGGAGCAGCAGATGAACACTTGATTTGGTATGACACAGCTCTGCTTAGCCTTTCATAGTTTATTTTATCATATTGATCACCTTTCAATGTGTGTTGGTGGAGAGGGGATGGGGAGGTGGGTGCTGGGAAACTTTGTGTTTGAAAACATCTTTTGTGTTTATTTCATTAAGTGTTTGGATAATAAAGAGACTTGCCAGAGATGGGTGTAGGGATAGCTCATTCAGGACTGATGCAAATGTGCTCATCCATGTGGAGTGACTGTGTGTACCTTTTTATTCTTAATACCCTGACTGTTAACTCAAGGTCTATGTCTCGTTGAGTGCATAATTCATGTACAAACCATTATTTAAAAAAAAAAGGAAATGGATAAAGAAGGAGAAATTATTTAAAGAAACAGCTATAATGAGATATGTAAGTACAAAAAGAATTCAAAATTAAGAGCCCCAAAGATTGCTAATTTACTAAAGCCACAGGGCTTTTCAATTTTAAGATTGTATTTTCTAGAGTAGCAGCACCCTAGGGTTTCTTCCATAGTTCCTTCAGCTAGCTGGCTCTGTTTCTAGAATATTCTACCACAATCTGGACCTCTCTGAAGGCAAGGGAGTGTGTCTTGCTTACTTACCTTTCTCTCACTCAATGCACCTTGTCCAGGACTTGTCACATTATAGATGAATCACAAATAATTGTTGTGATTCAAAGGTTTTATCATTCCCCTTTCTTATGTGCCAGGGAAGACTTTCCTACCACACCCCAAATCCTCATCCTCTGGGGGGCTTACCCACTCCTTTGCTGGAGACATAGCCTAACTTCCAGATCACCGAAGGTAGAGAAAAGATAAGTCTAGTTACAAAATTATGTAACTAGCAGGAGTCTACACTATAAAAGGAAGGCATATTTGTCCTGTAGATGCTCTCCTCTGAGGCCATGCCAGCAAGGATCACCTCTGTCATCCAAAGATTCTCTGGGATCTGTCCAAAGTCTGTCTAAAATAAATATGTCCTGATAGTGACTAGGGAGAAAGATAAAGGTTAGCCTTACTCCATCCTCTGAATTCCATGTTCATGCCAGATCGCCTAATAGTAAGTTTTCTTTCCACTATGGTTCTGTGCCTTCTCACGCTTCCAGAGGGAAAGGCGCAATCAGCAGCTTTCCCCCAAATTTGGGGTGAGAAAGCCCAGAGGTTGCCTAGGTATCCAGGCTCGAGTAGGGACCCGCTGTGGAGCCCAGATTAGAATGAGGCAGAGGCAAGATGTACACCCTGTACGCCACTTCAGAGATGACTCTGGGTTAGAGGACACAAGGCCATTTGGGGCTCCCTTTTGATTTTTGATGGGGTGAGAAGAAAAGCTCATCCAGAGGAAGACGATTTCTGGTCAGAAAAATGGCTTTTAAGCCTTTACTCTGTGTTTGGGCAAAGCTGGGTTGAAGAGTTAAAAAATGAGTCATGTGTGCATGACAGAGATGGAAGTGACAACTAGTATGTCTGGAGTCAGAGATGAAAAAAAAGCATTTTCTCAAAGTCATTTAAGGGAAGTATATGGGGTTTTCTTTCGGTTCATATATGATGCCCTGTCAGTTCTCACACTGCCTGTCACAGGCTTTTTGCTTGGGCTGAGGTGGAACTGGGGGAACCTGGCTCTTGGAACATATGCAGGACAGGCTTACAAGACAAAACTCATGTCTGGGGAGCATGTGTTCTGATATTGCCTGGACTTAAGTCTCAGACTGCTTTCTCCCTACTAGTCATTAAAAAAATGACCTCCAGTGGTTTCTCATAAGTTTGGGCTAACTGTCATGTATCAGCATGAACTTAGTTGTAATAAAATCTTCAGAGCCCTTTAAGCAGGCTTCCCAGACTCCTAACCGTAGGCCTTATCTCTGCTGTCTCTGTCTTCTCTATTCTGCATCCTGTTGCCTATTGTCCTCATGAAGCATAATACCAGCCCCTGAAGTTCATACAGCCCAAGGTTTTGTCTCCTACCTGGGATATAAGCAAGGAATATTTTGAGTGAAGCACAAAGATCTGTTTAACTTCAACACAATAAAGGTAGAGTTGTAACCAAATCTGTTAGAGCATCATGAAACCACTGTGGGGGAGGGGTTCCGTGTATTTATTCAATCCTAAGGGAACCTACCTATAGTTTCAGTTTGTGCAGATGCGTCTGTCATGTATTCAGGGGCAGTCGAGTACAGTGCTGGAGTGCTTTGGCTCCAGAATCAGGCAAATCTAAGTTGAGATCCCAGCCCCACTGCTTGTTAGTTGTGCCATTATGGTTAGTTACCTGGCCTTGAAGAACCACTTTCCTCACTTATAAAATGGGCATAATAATAATAATTTTGAGAGGATCAAATGAGATAATGTGTGTGAAGTACTTAGCACAGTGCCTGGCATGTTAAAAAAAAATCCTCAATAAATGGTGCCTATTTTTATCCATTCAATCAAAAGGAACGTTTATTGGGTATCTGTTTGGTTCAGGTATCTTGCAGTTACAAATATGCTTCAAGACATTGGCCCTTGCCCCTAAAGTGTTTACATCATGGTTGGTGGAGGTTTCAAAGTTTTCAAAGGCAGAACATAATAAAGGAAAGAAAGATCATGAAAGGGAGAAGACTTTGAAGACAGTTGGGCCTTGCAGGATGTGAAGAATGTGAGTTGAGTGGGGATGAAGCTACCGGTATTTTGGAGAAAGGGGACAAACCCCAAGAGCGATGTTGAACAGGAATGGTGAGGACGTGTCTGTGCCCAACAGTCAGGTGTGACCTGAATATAGGGAGTGAGGCCGAGGTGGGAAGCCACACCAAAAAAAGTGAGAGAGGATCAGAACAGGGTGGTGTGCTGATCAGAAATGTCATGCTAAAGGCTCTGGTCTTTGTTCGATGTGTCACTGAAGGCTTTTGGAGAAGAGGAGTTAATACAATCTTGTAGTTTACTATTTACTATGTGAAGTTCTATCTTTCCTTCATTTGTCCTAAAAGTTTTTTGTTTATTTATGATCTCTCAGGTTTCTGGAGCACCATTAGTACAGGAAAATCTGAACACTAGTATAGTTTAATTCTCTTTTTCTCACTTTTTTTTAAAAACTTTTTTTTATTGAGTTATAGTCATTTTACAATGTTGTGTCAAATTCCAGTGTAGAGCACGGTATAGTTTAATTCTGATGTCCTAGCTGAGAGGAACACTAGACAACTCCAGTGAGGACCACAGAGAATAAAGACCTAAAATGGGCTAGTCTTAGATGTTCACTTTATTTCCACCTTGCAAATTCTCACAATATTGAAACCCTTACCAGATTTTATCTGGAGCTTGGCAGATGATCAGCTCCTTTCTCTGAAGGGTACTCCCAATGTTGAACTTTCAAATACTGGCATTTTCATGGCCTCTAGTTGTGAACAAGTTTGTCTCGTTACTACTTTTAGTATTAAACATCAACGGTATTGACTAGAGTGATGGCTCTACTTATAGCTCTAACTGCATCCCAAATCTTTTTTCAACTATATTATCACAATTTCCTCTCCTTAAGATATTCTGAAGCAAAAAAGTGCCTTTGCTCTTGGGTACATATAACCTTGTTGGTGAGCATGATAAAGAAAAATTACTGGGTAAGGGATTAAGCAGGCACAGATTGTATTTTGAGTTTCTTTTAAAATATCATACTGACTTTAGCCAAATTGATTATAACTCAGAGAATGTGGGTTCAGGATAAGTGCGGGTGCTTAAAATTGGATTGCTTTTGTTCCAATGTTGACTTTTCTTCCTGTATGAGTGAATCACTTGAATTCTGAGAGTGGACCAATTTTACTTCTTTCCAGCCTAACAGGGATATCTGTAGCCAGGAGACAAAGTACAAGGGCTTTCCAGAGAGGGGACAACGAAGCTCCATCCTCTGAGAAAAGGAAATAAAAGGTGAAGGGATGAGATAGCTTCAAAGGAAGGGGGTTACAAAGTCTCCTTCTGGCCTCCCCCATCCTGGTCCAGGTTAATTTGCATTTCAATCATGACTTAATATAACTAAAGATTTTGTGCAGATTTAAGGGTTCTCAAATGTTTACTACTTTTGTTATGCTGGTGGAAATCCTACAATTACGTGTGTGTGTGTGTGTGTGTGTGTGTGTGTGTGTGTGTATTATCCTAAAATGAGGTGAAGAGGCATAGGGGTATTTATTTAAGAAAGGAGAGGGTAGGTTCCCGAAACTTACATTCCATACTGGTATTGTCAGGCAAATAAGGAATAGAGCATAGTAGCTGAGAAAGAGTGAGAAGAAAGGATGAGTAGTGGAGTGGGGAGCAGGTATTGAAGTGTGCCTGCCTAGTTGTCCAGGGTAACTGGCACGAAAGCTGCATTCTCTGACCTAAGGAGATAAACGCGCCGTCACTGGCACTGCTTGCGGTGACCCACAGGAGGAGTACAAATCCCCACCTTTGCATCCCCAGAGACCCTGGCTCATCTAACTCCCCTCCACCCTACTGCTCTTGGAGTCTGTGGCCCCAGCCCAGGATGCAGGCAGCAAGGCAACTCTTTGAACAGTCCAGGTCCCTTCTAGAGCTGCAGGGGACTCAGAGAGGGGCTGAACTCCCTAATTTCTTCCAGGCACACAAGCATCACGCAGCCCGGCCGGCGGGAGCTCTCGTCTGTGCTGAACCCATGGTCGGACCTGAGCTCCCGAAATCCAACGCCAGCCTAGGCGACGGGCTCAGCGGGTCCTGGGGAACGCGAGGGCCCGAAGGTCTGCAGCGAGTTCCAAGCTCTAAATTTTAAATCTCTGACAGAACTCGCTACACGACTCTCTTAACTTAAGGCAGGACTCTACGCAGGATCCAGCGCTTAAGGACGGGTCCCTCACTTCTCCCCTACATCCAGTAGTGTATCTCAATGCCCCACCCCACTTCCTCTCCTGCATCCTTCCCTATGGAAACGACGTCAGATCATTCCAACAGCCTGGCGCTTCATGCCCCTCCTCACCCTAGTCCACTGCACTCTCCTCCGGAGCGAGACTCTCCCAGGACGCAGCAAGCTCCCTCAGTCAAGATTCTCCCCTGTCCCTCTGGCCCAGGTTGCCGGCCCCTCCTTCCTTGTCTGTTGTCATCCTCCTCACACTGTCCGCCTCTCTAGTTCTCTTAGCGCAGAGTCGGGAGGTGCATGCTCCGCCCTTATTTTCCATACAAGGGAGAGCTGGAGTGGGAGGCGGGGCAGAGGGGAGGCGCTCCCAGTCCCTCTCAAAAGCTGTGAGCCCACTGGGAACTCTTGAATCTGTTGAGCTCTGCGGAGAAAGCTAGAAGCCTGCATTGCCGTCTTGGATGGAGGACATCTAGGCGACAGTCAGGATTCTGCCCCTCCTTCCCCGGAGCGCCTTCCCGCAGTCCAAGCCCAAGTCACCAGGTAGGACTGTGCTTCTGAGTCTGGCCTGTGTGAACTGTGAGGACTCTAAATTGGGTAGAAGGCATTTAAATAACCTGTGCCCATCTAACCACGCATAGATTTTATTTTGCAGAGGTGGGGTGAACAATACTTTTAGTTTTGTTGTTATTTATTGTGGACAGTTTTTCCAAAGGGAATATTTGGGTAATTGAGGTGGGAGGACGGTTGGTGTAGGAGAGAGGGGGACGGAGAATGGGAAATGACGGACTTTGATTCTTTTTAGACAGGTGGCCATGACCTCATTGCCAACTCGGGGTCCCGGGGCCCCTGACTTATTTTCTGGGCTGCCGCCAGGGGCCTCAACTCCAGCCAACCAGAGCGCAGAGGCCTTGCTGGGCAATGGATCTGCGGCTGGTCCAGGCGCTCAGGCCATCACGCCGTTCCAGAGCCTGCAGCTGGTGCATCAGCTGAAGGGGCTAATTGTGCTGCTCTACTGCATCGTGGTGGTCGTTGGGTTGGTAGGCAACTGCCTGCTGGTGTTGGTGATCGCACGGGTGCGTCGGCTGCATAACGTGACCAACTTCCTCATTGGTAACCTGGCCTTGTCAGACGTGCTCATGTGCGCCGCCTGCGTGCCGCTCACGCTCGCCTACGCCTTCGAGCCGCGCGGCTGGGTGTTCGGCGGCGGCCTGTGCCATTTGGTTTTCTTCCTGCAGCCCGTCACTGTCTATGTGTCGGTGTTCACGCTCACCACCATCGCGGTTGATCGCTACGTCGTGCTGGTGCACCCGCTGCGCCGGCGCATCTCGCTGCGCTTTAGCGCCTATGCGGTGCTGGCCATCTGGGCGCTGTCCGCGGTGCTGGCGCTGCCGGCCGCCTTACACACATACCACGTCGAGATCAAACCGCACCGCGTGCGCCTCTGCGAGGAGTTCTGGGGGTCCCAGGAACGCCAACGCCAACTCTACGCTTGGGGGCTGCTGCTTGTCACCTACCTGCTCCCCCTGCTGGTCATCCTCCTGTCTTATGTCCGGGTGTCGGTAAAGCTACGGAACCGCGTGGTGCCGGGCTGCGTGACCCAGAACCAGGCCGACTGGGACCGTGCGCGACGCCGCCGCACCTTCTGCCTGCTGGTGGTGGTTGTGGTGGTGTTCGCCGTCTGCTGGCTGCCGCTGCACGTCTTCAACCTTCTGCGGGACCTCGACCCTCGCGCCATAGACCCCTACGCCTTTGGGTTGGTGCAGCTGCTCTGCCACTGGCTTGCCATGAGCTCGGCTTGTTATAACCCCTTCATCTACGCCTGGTTGCATGACAGCTTCCGCGAGGAGCTACGCAAGCTATTGCTTGCTTGGCCCCGGAAGATAGTGCCTCATGGCCAGAGCATGACAGTCAGCGTGGTCATCTGATGCCACTGCACTGGGCCTTGGCCGGGGAGCTTCACCTACAGTGGTCTCTCAGGTGCTCACCCGAGGCCAGATTGGAGAGTTTATTCCAGAGCTAAGCTAATACTAAGCCAATGTGGGGCAAAACTTCCAGCCTAGCCCTCTTATCCAGCTATCTTACCTTGCCTTGTGTCTTTGTAAAATGTTCAGTGGGCTTTGGTGGGAGTCTTGTGCTTTGCTTGGAAAAGCCCAGGGAAAGAGGATTTATTATTTCCTCCTTATGCCCTTGAAGGCCAAACAAAGCTCTTTCTCTGGGTTCAGAAGCTGCCTCCCTTGCTTTCCCTTCTGCTTGTTCAATACAGAGATGAAGGAACAGTGAGTATGGAATTTAAAATGACTGTATTGGGGCTGGTAAAGTTTTTCACGTTGCCTTTTAAAAGGGACTCAACTGAGATACAATACCTGATACTGCTTAGTCAATTTAAACCCATTAATTTCTAGGATTCCAGAGAAATATGTATTGCAAATATGCATATAAAATTTCAGCCTTTCCTGAATAAGACCTTTATATGCCAAAAGGATTTTAATTTTAAATACACTTGAATTTATAGTATAAAAATCACTTAAAATCCATCTTTCAAAAGGTTTTGCGATTGTTTTCCCTCCTCATTCCCCAATTTCTATTTGAAAATGATGAGATGAATTAGTCGATGAAGAGACAGATAAGTAGGAAAAGGTTCAAATTACTGAAAGGGATATATAACTGCATAGGACAGACATCCTATCTGTGTGTATGTTTGTGTATACACACCCAGTGTTTGTTACAAGCATCCAGTCAAATATTTGGCTTTCTGAATACTCAATAAACCATGTGCCATAGGATTCTCTTGCATTCTCTAATTGATCTTGCAACAGATCAACAGCTGTTGACTGACTGTTCAGCACCTGCTCTGTGATGATACTCTTGGAACGTGATCAACCCAGAATACAAGAACTGGGAGAAGTTTACTTAAGGCCAGAACAGAAAAATAAACTGCCACCTATGGGATACACAGACCAAACACTAAATACCTTCCAGGGTTAAGGGAACAGGTAAAGACTGTTGGGCAATGATACCAGGCTGCTAATCCTTATCTTACCTTCCCACGAGTACTTTAAATGAGGACAGGTGCCCTGGGACAAGGGTTTCCACACTGACTTTGAAACAGTGGCTGTAGAAGTGAAGGCAGGAGTCTTGGAAAATGATACATGATTTACAGCTGTCAGACTAGCCCTTGTGGCATACAGGGCATGGGCTAGTGTCTATAGACACTCAGTTATCAACTAGAAGTTTCCAGTCCTGCCCCAGCTCACTAAACAATATTTCCCTGCCTCTCCTCTCCTCTTACTCTCAGTGAGCTCACTCACTCATTGCAGTGTGCCCTGAAAGGAAGGGAAAGAAGGGGATGATTTGGGGGTGACAAGGATGAAATCTTATTACTCTGATGTCAGTAACAACCCTGGAAGAGTGGTTCCATTCATGGTTGGGCTAGTTAGTAATGCTAAGTCTTTAGTACTTACATGACTAGACTTTTTGCAGTAGGGAAGAGCAGGAAAAGCCTGGAGAAAGGAAAAGGCAGGTGAACTTAGGAGATGCAAGTTACCTTTGGCAACAGTGCTAAAACTGACTTTTCAGCTTCGTCTATGGATGTGGAGAAGAAAGAGCCTGTGCTCGAATAAGGTGGCCCACCCACAGCATTTTGTCAATCCCTATCCCACATGAGCTCATCTCCCAGGCATCCCGGGAACTGGTTCCTGTGCTTCTGGCAGCTCTATTGTTTGGGAGACTCAAGGCCAGACACTTCCCATTTCCTCAGATCATTCTTTGGATGGGTATGTGTGGAGAGTGGAGGCGATGGGGGAATGAGAGGAATTATTTGGGAAGAGTTCTGATTAATTGTGGTCTCTTCATTGGAGTGTTTAACTCACTGGTTCTCAGCCCTGGCTGCTCCTAGAATGACCTTTCAAAAAATCAATGTCTAGGCCGTATCCCCAGAGAGTCCAATTGATTTGAGGTGGGGACCGGGAACCAGCATTTTTCGAAGCACTTCAGGTGATTTTAATATGCATCCAAGGTTAAAGAACTTCAGAATTATCCTCTTTCTAATGAATCTCAGAAACATCTGAATGAAGCTCTGGGAATACTCTATTAGCCTTCAGACAATACCTGATGGATCACATAGAGGCAAATCCTGTAATCCGAATATATAGGTATTCCTTCAACAGTTTCCTTACACATCTACATGTAAGGCGCTGTGTGAGTCCAGTTATTTTTTAATGTGTTGTCATTCAACTTTAGATCAGTTGCATTATAAAGCTTTATAGCATGAATTAGTCCAAATCCTGGTTGCCAGCATGTTAAAAAAAAATTAAAATGCTCCCTGATTAGCAAAGCTGTAAGAAGAAAGTATCCCCATTAATTACTAGAAAAGCTCTTGCCAGTTTCTATCATGCCTACAACTTAAGTTAAAAATTTTAACATTTATGTGGACTTTATGGAGAGCCTAAAGAGGCTGGAGAATTAATGTTGTGTTTAAAGACATCTTTACAAATTATGCAAAATGGCAATTGAACAGCAACTGATTAATTCCTACCCTACCTTAAATCTATCTGGGACTCATTTGACTATAAAACAAATTGACAAAAAAACTCTCAGAAGTGAGTCCTAGAGAAACCCACATAAGCTTGAGGTAGAAATTTGTATTTAGTACAGTAGATCATTTTAGTTAATACCAAGCATCCAGCCTTTTTCCTGCAAGGAATCGGGAAGCTGGGAATGGAGCCAGCCTGGTACTTGGCAGCAGCCCTTTCTGAGGCTAAGGGGTGGTTCTGTAATCTTCTTTGCACGCATTGTCACCAGGTCTCACTTTTGGCAGCCAATCAATAGATTTATCTTGCTAAATCCTCTGGGGAGTGTTTCAATATATGCTGGCAACCGTCACCTGGGAACAGCAACTGTGAGAGATGCTAAGGTAACTATTCCAATTGATGTCACCTTCCTGAATTTTTGTTCTGGTGGATTTTTCAGCCTGCTTTCTACTGGGTGGGGGTGGGGATGCCAAGTTTCAGGTTTATTTTCTCAGGTAGGTTAGTTCACCACCCCTGCCCTGTGGCTTGCATCCCCAAACATTTAGTGCTCTTACAAAAGCAAGGCACAGAGCTGACATCAAAAGGACCCAAGCAAGAGTGTGGCTAGACCTGGGAGTGAACCCAAAGCCTGTTCCCCTTAAATGAGAGGTCAGGAGCACCTTTATTCCCCCAGGTAGGTCCTTGATTGATTTTCCTTCATGCATTGATGTCTTTGTTATGTAAGATGCATTTGTGGCTGACTCACTGTGTGAAGCAATTCAGGCTGGGGCTTGTACTGTGTTTGGCGCATTGTGGATTCTCAATAAATATTAAATCTGTAATACAGTTTCCAGCCATGGGATTAATAAACCAAGCTGGTTATACACTACTGTAACTACACAACCTCAGGATGGTCAGGATCAAAACAAGGATAAATCATGCCAAGGAAAACATGCTACTCAATCTAGATTTGTCAATTCCAGCTAATTCCCAAAATGAACTGTTCATTTGGGGCCTTCTGTGACCCCCTGGCTCCAACGTCAGTGATGATAGCATTTCAGTTCGTGGCACCAAACTGTGTTCTCCAAGGCTGCATGTATCTAAATCCACAGGTCCATCAAAGGGAGAGTAGAAAATTTCATGCTTACTTTCTATATCATCATAAATCTGAATCATATTTAAATGTTAGCATTTAATCACCCACTTCCCCCTATAACTTGGAAAATTTAAAACATTCAACACATGGGTCTATAAACAAAGTTTAATCATCTAGATTCCAAAACGTTCATGACAGTGTCATAAATAGAATTTTCTGGTACATCTAAAATAAGGCTTAAAAATGGATTAATGCACACATTTCCAGGGATCCTTTTTTTTTTTTTAAATTCAAAGTGAGATAAGCTAGTATACAGATGTTGGAAATGTAAAATATTTATTTGGAACGATGAGCGTTGCAATCTTGATTTGTTAAAAGACTCTACATTCCCAGTCAGTCTTTGGAACCTATCGGACGCTCCCTCCACCCTAGGGCAGGAGAGGTGGTAGGATTCAAACACCCATCTTCTGCTGAATCATGTTGGGGAGATCCCTGGCTAAGCCCTTTTCAGAGGGCTGGCTGCACCGAATAAGTCAGGGGCTGCTGCTCACTGAATTTCCTGCCCACTATGGGGTCTTGGAGCTCACACAATTACTGTTTCACAGGCAAGCACCAGGCAGAGGTGGATAACAGGAGCTTGCCCAGAATCCCCACAGGGCCCTTGATGTGATAAATCTCATGCAGAGCTCTCAAGAGGGACCTGACAACAAAAGGTCAAATGTGTTTCATTTTGATGTTTGGGGTTGGAGCAAAGAAACCTGAGCCAGAAAAAGCAAAGGACAAATAGTCTCTTTAAATCCTTCCCTGCCTCCCTCCCTCAGCTCTCAAAAAATTTTCTTCTTGGCTTGCTGATGACTAAATACCCCAGCCCCAGAACTCAACTCCTCCTTCTGGAATGACATCTAATGATGCATGGAAAGCTACACCCTTTTCTGCAACCACACACACTCAGTCATTGCCAAGTAACGAAAAAGATCCTTTGAGCAGGAACAAATAAAAGCTCCAGGCTTGAGCTCTGGGTTAGAAGTCAGGCACTGGGCTTCCTCTCTAGCCCAGAACACCACAATCACCCTTGGGTCTTCATCCTAGGATACTGGTTCAGTCACCCCAGGGGTGGGGCACAGTGCTGTAGCATAACATGCCCCAGGGCGGTCAGATTGGTGGCCTGGCCATGCTGGCTGTGCCACAAGCAGCTTTCTGCGTGGCCCCAGTCCTTCTGAGGATGCTGTCCATTGCGGGACAAATGCTGGGGAAACACTGACCTCCTTTTTATTGCAAAGAAGACCCAAGAGTGGTCACAGGTGCAAAACTGGAGCGCTGGTAGGTGCCTTCAATGGCCATAACTCTTTCTAGGACAAGCCTCTATTCCTATTTCCTTCTAACCCCAGTCTCCTCCAGCAAACCCCCCTTTCTCTCGGTGATATAATTAGAGTTTGTGAGTATTTTCACAGAAAATGTGGTTTTCTGGGAGATGGATTCTTTTAAAGGCTTAAAGTGAGACTAATAATGTGCAGCTGAGCCAAAGCCAAACGACCTGGCCAAAACGCATTGTCCTGTTGCCTGACCTGGCTCCATCAGGGACACCCAGGGTCATCTCCCACAGCAGGTGTCTTGCAAAGGTGGTGGTGTTCCCAGTGGAGCAGGAGGATCGCAGGCCTGGAGGAGAGCCGCGCGGGGAACCAGGAACCTCCTGGGCTGGAGGCACCCTGAGCCAGCACGTCCAGCGCCACCTCTAGTGCCTCCCGTCCCCGCAAGGGTAAGCTGGGTCCCGGGGATCACTCCTGTGCCCACGTGTGTGCCTCTGACGTTGGCCTACGCTTTCGAGCCGCCGCGCTGGGTGTCAGCAGCCTTCCTCTGCGACCTCGTGGTCCTTCTGCCATCCTGCGACCACGCCGCGTGAGTGTTTCGGCTTACCGTCCTCGCCCCGGGTCCGTGTATGAGTTTGTGGTGTTACCGCCGCTGGCGGCGCTTGAAGGGCTGCACGCCTCTGTCGCTGACCTTGTCCTGGGCACGAGCGCCTGGCCTGCACCAAGGGCACGCCGCGGTCGCCTCCGAGGTCGCCTCCGTGTGGTCTCCGGTGGAGACTCGCGGTCCTCCCAACCCCTCTCTGAGCGCGGCCGGGCCTCGCCACCGAGCGCCCCCGGGCGGAGCGCAGAAGCAGGGATCGCCGAGCCTTCTGCTGCTCCTCCCGGCGGCCTGCAACGTCTGCCCCGCCTTTTCCCATCTCTTGCATGTCTTCATCTGTTCCAAAGACTGGGCGTGAGCCTCATCCACAGCGCTCTTCCAATGCCCTGCCACTTCTCTTTCTCTGGCGCCACCGCCATCTGCGCCACCCACGATGGTGTCCAATTCTTGTCGAACTCAGGGTCTTGCCCTCAGCCTCCACCCCCTACCTCTCTCCCTAACTCTTCTATTCCTCGAACTCAAGGGAGGCCAGGAGCCGTGACTGGGATCTCAGCCCCTCTCCCTTGCTCTTTCGCCGGCACCAGCTCCCGGTACTACGGCGCGCCCTGTGGGGAGCAGGGGAGTGATGGATGCGAGCATGCAGTGCTGGTCTATGCCCCCGGCCGGCGGGACCAGGCACTCTCGCGGTTCTACGAGACATCTTGGCACTGGAGATCGCTGGAAACGATGGACTCAAGCGGTCAGCGGGCAGCATCTCCTGCCCTGGGCAGCCAGTTCCAGCCCTGGCACGGATGAGCCATACTCTGGGGTATCTCTCCACGGCAGGTTCTGTCGTCTTGTTCTTCTAGACGATCCGCATTTAGTTCCTTAGGCGTCCCTTGATCGTTCTGGAAACGAAGTCTGATTTCCAAGACGGAAATCAGGAGCTCCGGCAAGGTTGAGCCCTTGCCCGCGCGGCAAACAGGTGGGCAACCAGCACTCGAGGGTGGATGGGTCGGTCGGGGTGGGCGGAGGGGCTTCTTGGAGAGTGCTGGGCTCCCTGTCCTGCTTCTGGCACCACTGCCTCACCTGTCATTTGCCTATTTCCTGAGCGTTATATCTAAGTGGAAAGTAACACGAAAACCACTTATTTTGTGTATGTGGTGGGGATTTCAGGAGTCCGCATCCTTCCAACTGTGGAAACGACCGGATTGAGGGGCGAAGAGGAAAGGGAGCTGGTCTAGAGAAGGAGTGGGACCCGCGCTGACTCTCCCAGGGGCTCGCCTGGAGTGGCTGGTTGGTGTTGCTTTCCCGGGCGGGCAGACCCCCCAGCGCCCCCCTAGGCCACGTGCTGGGAGCCCAGTCTCCAGAACCGTTAGTCTGCGGTCGAAGTGTCAGTAGGATTGGGTCCTTCTGAGGGTCATGAGGGAGAATCTGTTCTATGCTTTTTCCCTTGGTCCTGGTTTGCTGGCCATCTTTGGTGTTCCTCGTTTATTTTTTCAGAAGTAGCCAGCCCCCTATCTTTGCCTCCTCCTCACATGGCTTTGTCCTGTGTATGTCTGTGTCCATATTTCCCCTTTTTATAAGGATACCAGTTACATTTGATTAGAGCCCATTCTGATGACCTTGTTTTAACTTGATTACCTCTGTAAAGACTCATCTCCAAATAAGGTCACATTCCAAGCTACTGGGGTACTATGTTCTGAATGTGTCCCCCCAGATTCATATGTTGGAATCCTAGCCCCCAAGGTGATGGGATTAGGAGATGATATTAGGAGGTGGGGCCTTTGGGAGGTGATTAGGTCATGAGGGTGGAGCCCTCGTGAATGGGATTAGTGCCTTTATAAAAGAGACCCCCCCCCCCCCCACAGAGCTACCTAGCTCCACTGCCACCACTTGAGGCTGTGAGAAATTTGCAGCCTGGGAGAGGACACTGACTAGAACGTGACCACCCTGACACCCTGATCTCGGACTTCCAGCCTCCAGAACAGTGAGGAGTAAATGTTAGCAACTCAATGAACTAAGACATGGGAGTTAGAACTTCAACATATGAACTTCGGTGGGGACACAAGTCAATGTAGAACCTTGATGTTATCAATGGCCAAGCTCCTCTTTGGAACCACGGGTAGCCCAGTCAGTCCTAAATTTGGCCTGGTGCTTCTGGAATGCTGTTTATAATAACATGACTTTTCCTATTTTTGTGCCTTCTGCCTGGACTGTCCCTCCTTGGCTCTTCTTCTGTCTGGATCTGTCTCTGCCTTCAGCTGGAATGTCACCTCCTCTGAGAAGCCCTTTCACTGCCTCTTATTCTTTAGTTTAGCCCCTCGTTTGCTTTCTTCATAGCACTCATCATGATGTGCAGTGACACATTTCTTTGTCTTTCTGTACAAATGGGAGCTCTGTGGGGGCAGAAGCCATATTTGCTGTATTCACCAGTGTATCCCCAGAGCCTGGCACCTCCCAAACATACATAAGAGTGGTTATATCTGACCACAATGCCAGGAGGTAATTAAGGCAGGTGTTATTCTCATTTGTGGGGGTTGGGGGGAGGAAGGGAAGTGACTTATCCATGCTAGCAGTGGTGGCCCTGGAATTCAGATCCAGATCCCCTGGTTCCAAGTCAGTGTCTCACCCACCACACCACACTGCCTGCTTTTAAGGTTTAGAAGGTTTAGAAGGTTTTAGCCCTTAAGGTTCTGTGTGTGTGTGGGGGGGTCACCCCTCCCTTTGCCTCTGCCTTCGGCCAGCCACAACACTTCTCAGAATCACTGCACAGCTCTTAGAAATCACAGGGTCCCAGACCCTACATGAGACCTATTACAGAAGACCCTCTTGGTGTGGAATCATATATTTAAAACATGCTGTTTGGGAATTAATTCCAAAAAAGTGTTGCTAGAGTAGCTGTGTTGAAAATGAAAAATCTTGCTAGGAAACACATCCCTCTGCTGTTGAACTGAGAAATTCTCAGTTAATTGGCCGAGATCAGGAAGGGTGCTTCCCAGGTGCCTTGAATGTGTAAGATACTGTCTCCTTCGAGCATTTTCTCCATCCAGCTTCTAGCAAGACAAGAGGACTCTACCGGGGTGAAGGCAGCCCTGCAGGGGTCTTAGCGCATCCGTGTTCTTTCCAGGTCCCTCGGAGCACCTGGTGGGCCTGGAGTGGTGCTCACAGTGGGGGCTCAGGTCCAGCTGCCCTTGGTACACTTGGTTCTGAAGCCCCTTCTTGTCACACTGTCCTGTACCACACGAGTGACATGATAATCATGACAAATAACAATAATAATAGTATTAACTATTGCTACATTTTATTGAAAGTTTACTACATGCCAGGTAGCCTGGAATTTTACAGATGGACAGTAGCTCTGTGAGGTAGGAATTACGATTATCCCCACCTCCTAATGGAAGGAGCTGCAAAGTGTTTGTGGTCATTTGCAATCTACCTACACTTCATTTTATAGGTTAGGAAAGTAAGTTACGGAATGACTAGGTAGCTCGTCCAAGAACATACGGCTTGTCAGATAGCCATAAAGTTGAGAATCCAACTCAGGCAGACTGCTCCAAAGCTCAGATTCCTCCCTCACTAAACTGCTCTCTCTCAAGAAGCAGGTGTTTCCCAACATGGTGGTAGGTTGTCCTGCCTCTGTTGCTCTGTGTTTGCAGTATTCTTTGATGTTCAGACAGCTGGTCTCTTGCTGTACAGAGGCTGGCTCTGAGACGAAGCCCAAACCCTCGGAGGGTCTCCCAAGCAAACTCATGCCCTCTTTGAATTCTGACCAATTGAGGTCTGGAATTCTATCATTAGATGAAATTCCCTTCCTTCCTTCCTCCTTTTCTTCCCTGCAAATATTTATTGCCTGTATGTGTATATGTGTGTGTGTGTGTGTATATATAATATATGTATGTATAACATTGTGTATATATAATATATATATACACACATACATACAGATCTATATATACACACACACATATATGTAATATATACACACACGTATGTATACATATGATACTGGTGATTTTCCATTTGCAAGGATAGAGGATGCTTTGACTGCTTGAATGAGTGCCCCACTACATACACAAGTACAGGAGCAATTTGTCAGGCTATTACTACTCAGGTGCTCATTATGATAATCAAGAGGTAATAACATTCTGGGACTGCAGCTAAAACCTGAATAGAAATCAGCCTGCTTGGTTGGATTAAGACAGGAAAGATCATGGAAAGAACACGTCTGTCCATTTCTCATGCTTCCTGTCAAGGCAGTTCAGATGGGTGTCCTAATGAGTCCATTCATTCAGGGTGGTTTGTTTTGCATTCATTTAATGCTCACAAAGCATACTCATCACCCTTTCCCCATGGTCGGCACACAGCCCCATCTCCAAATACCAACACACTGGGGGTTAGTCCACAGCAATTCAGTCTATAGGATAGCTACCAAAACAAAATACCACAGACTGGATGGCTTAAACAACAGAAACTTATTTCTCATAGTTCTAGAGGTTGGAAGTCCAAGGTCAAGGCTTCAGCAGGTTTGGTTTCTCCTGAAGCCTCTCTCCTTGGCTTGCAGGTGGCTGTCTTCTTACTTGTCCTCACACAGCCTTTTCTCTGTGTGTGCACATCCTTGGTGTCCCTTCCTCTTCTTATAAGGACACCAGTCATATGGGATTAGGATCCCACCTTTACGATCTTATTTAATTATCTCTAAAGGTCCTATTTCTGAATACAGTCACATTGGAGGTTAGGGCTTAATATGAACTTGGTAGGGGGTGGGGAGACACTATTCAGTCCATAACATCCCGCAACTCCTACTCAGCTCGGAGCTCAGCTTAACACATTGGAAAATCAGTGTCGCCGGTTGAGGTCTCTGAGAAACAGACTCTGAGACAGAGATTAGCATGTAGGCTGTTATTAAGGAGAACTTTAAAGATCAACAACCTGTGGATGGACGGGGAAGAGAAAGAAAGGGAAGGAGATAACTGGTCAGAAGGAGAAGCTGAGTGACAGGGCAGTCTCAGTGGAGGCCTCAGCCAACCCTATAGAAGTATCTAGGATGTCTTGTCTTGAAGACAGGAAGCGTGGGACCATTCCCCATGTGTCAGTCACTGGATGTGAGTTACCATGGGAGTGCCAGGGAGACAGAATCTGGTTGGGTCATGTCTTTAACCCGCTCTCTCAGTCTCTGTCTTTTAATTTGGGTATTAGACTATTTACATGTAATGTAATTAGTGATATATCGAGACTTAACTCGTCATTCAGTTTTTTTTTCCATTTGTTTTGTTTTTCATTTTTCAATTTTTTCTGCTTTCCTGGGGGTTACTTGAATATTTTTTAGGATTATTCTTGATTTGTTTATAGTGTTTTTTGAGTGTATCTTTTCGTTTGGCTTCTTTAATGATTGTGCTACGTATTACACTGTACGTACATAGCTTTTCACAGGCTACTGATGTCAGCAATTTACCAGTTTCAGTGAAGCACAGAAAACTTACCTTCCTTTGTGTCCTTCTACCCTCTCCCATTTATAATATAATTGTCTTCAATATTTTCTCTTCATTCACTTAGAACCGTATCAGTCAGTGTTACAATTTTTGCTTCAACTGTCAAACGTAATTTACAAAACTCATGAGTTTTCTATTTTTCCTTACCACTTTAAATCTTCTTTCCTCATGTCCCAAGAATCTTTTTATTGTTTCCTTTCTGTTGAGAGAAATTCCTTTAGCCATTGTTTTTAGGGTAGGTGTGTTTGCAAAAAAAATTCTCTGTTTTCTTTTACGTGAGAATGTCCTGACTGGTTTTGATGTATAGGATTTTGAGTTGAAAGTTATTTTCTTTCATCACTAGAAAAATATGGTTTCACTTTGATCTAGCCTCCCTGGTTTCTGATGAAAAATCCACAGTCATTCTAATTGTTTTTGCCCTGTAGGTAGTTGTCATTTTTCTCCCTCTGGCTGTTTTCAGGACTTTGTGTTATTTCTAGTTTTCATAAGTTTAATTATGATGTGTCTTGGCACAGATTTCTTTAGCTTCGTCCTATTTGGGGTTTTCTTAGCAGCTTGAATCTGCAGGTTTTTGTCTTTCCAAGTTCTAGAAGTTTTTAGCCAGTATTTCTTCCACTGCTTTTCAGCCTCATTCTCTGGCTTTGCCTTCCAGGACTCTGATGGCACAAATGTTAGGTCTTTCATTGTAGCCCCATGGGTCCTGGAGGCTCTGTTCTTTTTTTTTTTTTTTTTCCCAGACGATTTTTCTGTTTTTATTTTTGTTTTATTGGATTGGATACTTTCTATTGTCTTGTCTTTCAGTTCACAGATTCTTTCCTCTGTCTCCCCCATTTTGCTGTCGAGCCATCCACTGAGCTTTTAGATTAAATCTTTAAATTTTGGTTATTGGTTTTCAGTTCTAAAATTTCCATTTAGTTGTTATTTACAAATTCTATTTATTTGAGGAGACTTAATTCTTTCCAGAAAGTTTCTATTTTTTCCCCACTTATTTCAAATGTGTTCATGATTGCTCACTGAAGTATTTTTTAATCACAGTTCCTTTAAAATCTTTGTCAGATATTTCTAACATCACTTTCATCTCGGTCTTGACCTCATTTAAGTATCTTTTATAAAATTCAGTTTGAGATTGTGGCTTTTCTTGGTATGAAGAGTAATTTTTGATGGAAACCTGAACATTTTTGTTTTGTATACTGAGACTCTGGATCTTATTTAAACCTTTCTTTCAGCTGAGCTCCTCGACTGCATTTGGGGAGGGGGAGGGGGAGGCACAGCTTTATTACTGCCAGGTGGACATAGATGTTCAGGTCTTCCATTCGGCCTCTGTTGACACACAAGGGGATGTTCTGTTACTGCTAAACGTCCTGACTCTTCTTAGGTCTCCTCTGATACCAGCCCAGTGTGGAGGGGTAGGAATGCCTTAATACTGCTGGGTGGAGGTAGATGTCCTGGCTGGGATGTGGAATGTGGTAGGGGCTCGTTAGGTTCTGGCGCAGATGAAAATCCTGCCTCCCGTCTTGGCCCTCCCATTACCACCTCAATGAGGGTGTTGGGGTGCCTCGTGAGAGTGGGAGTCTAGGCTCCCCACTTGGCTTTTGTTGGTGTGGCTGTGGCCACAGTTTTCCTGTGGTCTTTGGCTGGAATAGAGAGTATTTATTGCCTGAAAGTTATTGGTCTTGCTAAGCTTCTTTCCTGAATTTGTCCTGAGACAACAGGTTTTTTTTTGGGGGGGGGTCGGGGGCATTTTTTTTTTTAAACTTATGTTTAGTGGCATTTTTGTGTTGCCAGCTTTTTCAGCTCCAAGTCTGGGCTACCTAAGGGACTTCACCACGCGTCTAGCTGGTCTGCCTCCTTCCTTCTGTCTTTCAGAATCTTATGTTTTCCTTTATGTATAATGTTTAGGATTTTTGGTTGTGCTTAGCAGGAGGAACAGGAAAATTTACATCTATTCTATCCTCCTGGAAGCAGAAATTCCAAGATATTATTTTTAAGTGCATAAAATAAAACACATAGGTTTACAGAGGGAACCAATTATGTTAAAACTTGGCTATCAAACCATGAAACACCCACATTTGGCATATATAAATATATCCATTTATTTATTAATATATTAAATAAAATATCTAGCAATAGGTCTCATGGTCACTGTAGTACTGAAGTAGTGATTTGCATTAGTGGTCTTTTGGGAATCTGCCACCATTGCAGTATAATGTCAAATGTTCTGTGATTTCTACTGGGGACAGAGTCACTGATGTCTGTTATTCGACTATGCCTTTTATAACTGAAGGAAATGCCAAATTTTAGTTATAGTACTAACGTGATCCTACTTCACAGACCCGCTGAATTCTTGACCCTGGTTAACAACCTCTGCTTTTAAGAATAAAACAGACCAACAACAACAGACTCTACAGGCAGAGATTTCTGGCAGACACTTAAAAAAAACTCATTTGAGACCAGAAGCCCGCAGTGGTCAATAAAGTAGACGATCAGGCCAGGGCAGCCAAGAGCACAGCTGGATCCGATTAGGGGATGACAGGAAGCCAAGTTTCTGGGCCAGGCACCAGATCTCAGAGACTCCTGCTGCCCAGACCCACAGACACTGTCAGTCAGATGGGAAAGCTCAGCCAAGCCTGGTCTTGCTGGTCACCCAGGAAAGACACCATCTGAGAGGAAGATGGGTCTTTGGCAATTCAACTGGGCAGTTTAGAAAGAAGAGGGCTTCCCCCCGTCCCTTCTGACAATCAGCCAGTTACCGTGTCTATTTCTGCTGCACAAAAGTGATTTTCTTCTGAGGACACTGTGTTCTGTGCTCTTGCATTCAGGGCCTGAGTCCCACACATTCACTATCTGGGCAGCCCCAGATTGGACTGGCAAATGCATGTGTTTTCATGAAAGGCAGGGCTGCTTTGTGAAGCCTCGAACGGGCACGAAATGCTATGTCTGCAGGAAAATGAAATAAGCACCCTCATTTATAAGTTGCCAATTTGATCCTATTTGTCTGGGGCAGGCCTGATGCGATTTGAAGGGCAGCTGGAAGTTTCTTTTGCCTCATTCCTTGCCTTTCTCTCCCTTTCATTAAAGTTATAAATGCGATGCCTCGCATTTTAATGAAAGGGAGTGGTGAGAACAACCAGAGGCTTGGGGAGGAAACCTGAAATAATAGCGCAGTTGCTAAGGAACGAGGCCGGACGAGTTAATTTTGTTGGCATAACATCTCCTCGTTATTTAATCTCCTAGCGTATTCATTTCATGCATCTGTCACCATGTCACCAAAGCCGGGAGGAAGTGTTAATTACAACACCAGGGTGGAGAACAGACCTGTCCAAACCTTGTGTATATTTCAACTATCAGAGTGGGGCCCTGAGCTTTGATTTTGTTGTCGAAGAGACCACCCTTTTCTATTGTGGGAAGAAAGCTGGTGAGGGTCTCACTAGTCGCTGCCAGACCACACTCTTGTGGCCCCCAGCAGCGGCTCTGTACCCTGGATGGATGTTAGTTACCTGGGGTGTTTTCAAAAAAGACCAATGTTTGGGCCCCATCCCCAAGGATTCTGATGTAATTGGTCTAGGGGTGGGGTCCAGGTATCGGATTTTGATCAAAGCTCCAAAGTAATTTCAGTGGGTCACCCAGGCAAAGAACCACTGATACATAGAATTGTTACCTTTCCTCTGCTGTCTTACTTTCAAAGTTCCAGAGCCTCTTAGATTTTCTTTTTCTTTTGTCTCCCAGTCACTTTCTTCCCATCTCATACATAACTCTGATAATGAGCATTTAATGAGAGCTCAATGGGCACTGGGCACAGCACTGTATCTTTGTATCTGCAGGAGCTCTTGGAATCCTTACAATAATCTTGTAAACTGGATATTCTGTTAGCCCAATTTTACAGACAAGGAAACTGATGTTCAGAGAAGTTCAGTGCCCCTCTGCTAAGTGATGGGTCCAGGATTTGGACATGAGTCTTACTCCAAAGCTCAACTAATTGTGCTGGTGACTTCTGTCCCCACAGGAGAAGCTGCTGGTCCACACGTGGAGGCTTAGCTTCCATCCATGCTCAGGACCAGCTTTGTCCTGGCTGGGGTTTTGGGAGAGCCTGGGACGGGGATCAGTAGCTAGTCAGTCCCATTTCCAGCTTGTGCCCTGGGTCCCAGCTCTGAGGAGGTTCCCTTGGGCTCCTCGCCTCTACTGACTCAACTCAAATCCAGCCCTCTTTCTGACCAGTGAGTGACCTGGGCCAAGTGTCTGAGTCTCATAAGATCTAGTTTCCTCACTGTTGGTGGGAGGACAACCCATTGCACAGAAGTGCCGTGAAGGTTAAATGAATTAATACATGTAAGGCACTTAGAACACGGTCTGGCACACACTACTCATAAAGGTTCCATTATTTCCACCCTGACTCCCCGCCTTTATTGAGATATAATTGACATATAACATTGTATAAGTTTAAGGTGCATAATGTGTTGATTTGATACATGTATATTGCAGAATGATTATTATCACAATATCTTAGCTAATACCTCCATCAGGTCACATAACCCCCATTTCTTTTTTGTACTGAGAGTATTTAAGATCTATCCTCTTAGTAACTTTCAAGTATGTAATACGGAATTATTACCTATAATCACCATGCTGGGCAGTAGCTCCCCAGAACTTACTCATCTTACAGCTGGCAATGTATATATACCCTTTGACCTAC
The DNA here is from genome assembly GCF_009834535.1 of Camelus ferus. Classification (NCBI taxonomy): domain Eukaryota; kingdom Metazoa; phylum Chordata; class Mammalia; order Artiodactyla; family Camelidae; genus Camelus; species Camelus ferus. Next base: position 11,633,073 of record NC_045706.1, read on the forward strand.
GTCTGTGTATTTCTCCCACCCCTCAGCCCCTGGTAACCACCATTCCGAGTCTCTGTTTCTATGAGTTTGGTGCTTTTTTAGGTTCCACATAAAAGTGATATCATACGGTATTTGTCCCTCTCTGCCTAATTGCACTTCGCATAATGCCCTCAAGGTCCATCCACGTTGCGGCAAGTGGCAGGATATTCTTCTTTCTCATAGCTGAATATTATTCATCTATGTCTCCATTTTCTTTATCCATTCATCCATTGATGGAAACTTAGATTGTCCGCCATGTCTAGGCTATTATGAATAACTCTGCAATGACCATTGGGGTGCAGATATCTCTTCAAGATTCCATTTTCGGGGGAGGGTATAGCTCAAGCAGTAGAGTGCATGCTTACCATGGACGAGGCCCTGGGTTCAATCCCTAGGACCTCCTCTAAAAATAAATAAATAAATAAATCTAATTATCCCCGCCCACCCCAAAACGCTAAAAAAAAAAATTCTGTTTTCATCTGAATTGTTAGTTATCATCATCATCACTATTAGCACAGAGCTAGGACTCAGAGGTTGCTTTACTCGCCATCTCCTCAGGCCCAGAGATGTCCAGCGCCCGGCACGGTGTCTGGATTCTAGGTGCTGGGCACCTCTGAAGCTGCTGCCTGGACCTCCTGGTTCAGACACAAGTAGCTGACCCTAGAGACCGAACCTTATCTGCACCTTTGGCTGATTAAACCACAAAGGACAAGGACCTTTCTGTAAATGTATTAGTAAGAACTCTTTCAGTGTCGAGAGAGAGAAACCCAACTCACACTGGCTTTAAGCTGAAAAGGAATTTATTGGCTGACGTTGGCTGATGCAACTGGAAAGTCCAGGGCTGGCTTTAGGCACAAGGGTTCCCTGGGCTTCTGTCCCCCTCTCCCCAGCTCTCAGTGCTCCTTTTCTCTGTGTTATCTTCATGCACAGGCAGCTCTCTAGAAACTCAGACTTACAGCCTTAGCACTATCGGGTCCCTCTGTAAAGGAATTTCTTCACCCCAATAATTCCAGTGAAACTCATGGGTGCACTTGGAGCAGACCCATTGGCTCAAGACCAGCAAGGCAACGGTATGTAGCCCAGCCCATGCTGGCTCAGAGTAGAGAAGCAAGCTTTCTGGGTACCAAGTCAAACCAACCCCACATCTCACAACCATCCAAAAAGTCAACTCAGCCTGGTGCCCAGACAGCTCAGAAGCCCATCGTTTGGCTTGTTTACACAGACGAGAGTTTGGGTTTAAAGAAAAACTAAAATTTGATTGGGGTGGGGGGTCAGCTGTTTGAGAACAACAGATTCCCCTCCAGACATTAAAAAAAAACAAACAATTTTTAGTATATGTACTGCTGAAGCAAGCAGAAAAACAAACAAAACCCAACCAAACAAAAAACTATGGTGGGATTTAGATAATATTTGAGTACTTTCAGCTCTCAAAAAAAAAAAAAAAACAAACAAAAAACAAAAAACAAAAAACAAAAAACAAAAAACAAAAAACAAAACCCCAGCCAACCAACCAAACAAAAAACTATGTCCAAAACTGTATGAGCCTTGAGTGCCACCTTGTGACAAAGAATGGTATTTTCCTAGGATGAAATTTTCTCCAGGGAAAAGCTTCAGGGTCCCCACCCTATTCCTGCCCCTCCCCTGCCCCCACTTCAGCTGAGCTCTGTGCTAGGCTCACAGAAATGACAGTCCCCATCGGGTGGAGCCCCCAGCCCAGGTAATACAGTACAACATGGTGGACAGTTTTGGACTATGAGAAGTGTCCTATGGGGACACAGAGCAGGAGACATTGTCTCTTCCTTAACACCCTGAAAGCCAGCCCAGAGCAGGCACATCGTAAATGCTTGGTAAATGAACAGTTAACTGTTCCTTCCAGATTCCCCGTTATCTGCTCTTTTTCTCTCATGGCCATTCCCAAGGCTAACATTAGTCTCTGGCATAGTCTCAATTTTCTCATTACAGACATTTCTTCTCTCACTGCTGGCCTAGAATTTGTCTTCCTATCCAGGATTTAGGATCAGTGCTTCTCCTTGCCACCCACCCCTCAATCAATGTAACGGTCATTATATATCCATGTCTCTGCAGAGCCTGAATTCTGAGAACTCGCTGCTTAAAATAGGACGCCATCCACCGCAATCTGTGTTCTTGGAACTGAGGTCATTTCTGGTGCATCACCTTCTGTACACACACAGGTGGGGAAGCCAATGGACCCAACACAGCTGGGTCCTCTAGAGCCCTGGAAAGCCCACAGAGACCCAGAGCACTGAGGGTGTGTTTGCCATCAAAGTTGTGACTTTGCTTCTTATTGACAAGCCACCCCAGTCCAGGTCCAAGGGGCCCACGCCTGTCAGCCCTGCCAGCCCCTCATTGTCCCTCAGCTGGGAGAGCCCTGATCCAGTGAGGGAGCCCCTGGCCCCGGCCTCCTCCCTGGCCTGCGTGGAGACACGCCTGTTCTTTGTACTCCCGAGTCACCCACTGCCCCTCCCACTTAGGGGTGTTGCACTGGCTTACTGTTGTCACATTGCCACCTGTTTCACTCATATACAGTTCAACAGGAAGCGGCCTGGGTTACTGTAAAGGAATAATTAATTATGGAAACGACTGCCAGTAAACTCAGTTCCAGGTCTGGGGTGCAGAGCAATGAACTAGACGAAAATGTTCCTTCCCCCCGTGGAAAGAATAGTCTGATTTGGGGTTAGGATGTTTTTTTAGTTGCATTGGGTCACCATTAAGCATTTTAAGCAGGGGTGGATTTGATCTGGTTTCCTTTTAAAAAGCGTCACGTTGGGTGGTGACATGAGAGGTGGGAGGGGGTTGGGGAGGGGCTGGGTTCTCCTGCTCAGGCCCAGGTGGTCCCTGAGGAAGGCTTGGTCTGGGTGCAGCAGAGCTGATGCAGAGACAGCAAACTTGAGACGTGTCTTGTGGGGAGAGCTGCCAGGACTTGCTGGGGATGGGGAGGAAGGAGAGGATGCGAGGAAGACTAGCGGGGTTTGGGTCTGGATGACTGGTGGACAATGGCAGCACTGAGGGAGATGGGAAGATGGGGGAACAGCATGCCACGTGTGGAAACAAACCAGGTTCTGGTTTGGCCACGTCAAGTTGGAGAAACCACCACCGTGAGCTTTCAGGGGGCCCGTGGGGCCCTGTGGCAACAGTCGGGATGAGAGAAAGCCTCAGCCCTGTCTCAGGCCCGAAGCTCTGTGGGGCCCACGCAAGGCCCACTCCTTGTGCTTCTCACTGGGAGGAGAGCGGCACCTGGTGACGAGGGGTTAGCCCGTGAACGAGGCTCGCCCCACTCTGCCTGCGCAGGAGACACTGAGCCACCAGTTCCCAAATAACCTGGAGGGAGCAGTCATCTGGAACGCTGGTCAAAATGCAGATTCCCAGGTCTCTCCCCTAGGGATGAGTTCAGGGGGCCTGAGATCGGGCCCAGAACGTGTCTGTTTAACTTGGGACCCTGATGTCTGTCATTGCGCAAGTTTGGGAAAACCTGTTAGGATAAGCTGCCCAACCTTTGATTCAGACCCTGTGTCCCCGGCTCAGGAAATACCTGTCAGCTGAGTGGACTGAAGTGACTTGGACCTGGAATGCCCCCCTGGAAGACTCCGTCCCCTCTGCGTCCCGGTGGGCTGTCTTAACTAAGAGTCCAGATGGTGGGTTCGTTAAGAACGTGGTCTTGCGGTCACACACCACAGCATCCTCCTCCTCCACCCCCAGCTGCCTGGTGTGGAGGAACTTACAGAAGCTGTCTTGCTTCTGTCTGTGTCTCATCCGAGGTAGGTCTCCGCTACCACGGCCACGTGACAAGGATGCAGGGCTGGCGGAGTTGGCTGATGTAGGTGAAGCGTCTGCCCCAGGCACGATCCTGGGGAAAGCCCCTGACTCGCAGAGGCTTCTGGGCTGGCTCTCTGGAACCTCCTTTTCAATCCAAGGAAAAATCTCCTGTGCTGCCTGCCCAGGGCTCCAGCCACCCCTCCCCACCGTGACTAAATACACCGATTCGTCTTTCTCCACCAGAGGTCAGGTCAAGGCCGTGGGAAGGAAGCAACTCCTGGGCTCGTCAAGGGGGTGACACCCCCCGCCTGGAAGGCTGCCCTCCACAGAGCTGGGTTTGGAGAGCTGGGAGGAGCCGCGAGGGGAGGCAGGGGACCTGAAGGGCTCCTGGAAACCAGGCAGGGGCTGGAGTCTTAGAAACTAATATCTGGATGCTAGTAGCTTATTGCTACTGGAATCTCATTGCTTTCAGGACCTCATGGTGGGCAGAGCTAAGAAACAGATGTGTGTACACACACACGTATCTATTTTTCACATTGAGCAATCTGTATTTGTTAAAACACATCACTTCACACTAATACCTCCAGTGCCAGTTCAACACCACAGGATATATCCTAGCCTTTCCCTTTTCTGTATTTTTCCCTTGATTGTCTCAGTAGAGCGATGTTAGTTGTTAGTCTGGAATAGATACTCTTTATGGTATTAAGGAAATATCTTACTATTTGGTTTACCAAAAGTTTCTAACAGAGAATAATGATAAACTTTATCATCAGTATTTAGAGAGATGATGATTCGGTTTTGTTTTTATTCAGCAAGTACTTGTATAGGGCTTACTAAATACCAAGCAGTGGTGTAAATAACTTTACGAATGTTAACTTTTTGATTTCTCATAACAATCCCATATGGTAGATAACGTTAGTATCTCCATTTTACAATGAGAGAGCTGAGGCACAGAGAAGTTAGACTGCTTGAGAAAAGTCACAGCATAAGAAGAAGAGCCATGTTTCCACATCGGGGGTTCTGTCTTCAACATCTGACACTTGGCCTCTAACTTTCCACTCTTCTTACTGTGTTGTGCCTTTTTTGATCTACTGATGTGATAAATTATATTAACAGCTGTCCAGGTATTGAATCATCCTTATATTCCAAATCATACTTGGTTATGGTGTTACTGTTAGTTGAACATTGATTTGACTTGCAATTTAAATTTATATCTATATTCACAAGAGAGTTTGGTCTTTTTTTTTTTTTTTTTTCTTTTCAGGGTGCTATATCAAGGTGATGCTAAGCTTAATGAATTGGAAACTTACCATCTTTTACAGGCTTATGGAGTTATTTATACAAAATAAAAATGATAGTTTCAGTGGAAGTTGAAAGAAAAGAAGAAGCCTGTAAAATCATTTGGGCCCAGAGTTCTTCTAAAAATTTTTTTTCAATTCTTAGTCTACTCTTTTAGCTTTTTGCCAAGTTGTTAATCTGCTCTGATTTCCTATTTATTTCTTAACACAATTTTGACAATTTATAGTTTCTTAGAAAACTATCCATTTTATCAAGGATTTTAAAATTTAGTATCACAGAATTATACATATTATTTCTCCATGATTTAAAATAGCTTCCATATCTTTGTTTATATCTCTTTGCTTATTTCTAATTCTCAATTTCTATTTTCTCTTTTTTAAAAAATTATACTATCTAGAGATTTATTTTACTGGGTTCTCTTTTCTTGTTTTCTGATTAATTAATGTCCCCTTTTCGTATTTATTAGTGCTATTCTCAGGCTTTCCTTAGGTTTGCTATGTGGCAAGAAATGTTCCCCCCTTCTTTAGGGTTGATGTCAGAAAACTATTTTTCCCCCTAGAAAAATTTCATGACGTTTTATTAACAAGATTATCAACACACAGTGGCAAAGGCTTCCATGATCCTCTATCAATTAATCCATCTACACATTCAGCAAAGCAAATTGATTTTTTAAAAAGGGTGTACTACTGAGTGGTTACCTTAAATGTCTTTAGAGATATTTGGGCTATTACAGAAGATCAGTCTATAATTCAAATCAAGCATGGCAGGTAGCAGTTTCAATTTCCTGTCACCATCGGAACTGTCAATTTTCATGTGCACACACAGACAGAAACCCATCCTCATTTATTTTCCATTTGCAATTAAAAGCTCTGTTTAGCCTAATACTTCTCAATATGATCTTGTGTCCCACGGTGCTGTTTCAGAGTAATGACAGCTCAGGATTTATGACTGTGGAGGCCTACGTGGAAATACTTTAAATAGAGAAAAGGCGAGTAAGACAACAAGCATTTATTCAGCAAATGTTCAATCCTTGGATGGGAGCTAAGTGAGTTAGAAAAGTGGAGAAAATATCCCTGGGCTTGAGAAGCTCAGAATTTTGTTCACTATACACTAGGCGATGTGCAAGATGCTTTTCATGTACTTTGTGGTAATTTTTATGACAGTTTTTCCTTAAAAAGCAAGATGAGTATTCCTGTCTCCCTTTTGTAGACAAGGAGCCTTGAATGAGAGAAGTTAGATCACTTACCTATGGACACACACCTAGTGAATAGTAGGTTTGGTTTTGAACCTGAGGTCTCTTAGAATCCCAAACCCACATCCTTTCTCTTGGTGGTTTTCAAACTTCAAGAGTCCCAAGGAATATGACCAGTTTATATCCCATTTTGCGTGTGTGTGAATCTGGGTACTTTCTACTGACCCGGCCGTCCTGGACTAACATTGCTTTCACCTGTTTAATGTATTAGGCTGTCACATAAGACTTCATTTGAAGAAAGAGTCTTATGGATGTGTTGCCTTCCGCTATTAAGAATCATTCTAAAAAGGCTACAAACTGTACGATTCCAACCAAATGACATTCTGGAAAAGGCATAACTACAGAAACAAACAAAAAAAAGATCGTGGTTTCCAGGGGTTTCGGGAGAGAAAGGGAGGGAGGAATGAATAGATGCAGCACAAGGGATTTTTAGGGAAATGAAATTATTCTGTATGATACTATAGTGATGGCTGCATGTCATTAACCCTTAGAATATACAACATCAAGGGTGAACCCTAACGTAAACTATGGACTTTGGTTGATAATAACATGCCCATGTAGGTTCATTGATTGTATCAAATACGCCACACCAATGAGGGATGTTGAGGGTAGGGGCGTATATACTGTGGGTGGGGAAGGTTATGTACAAACTCTCTGTATTTTCTGCTCAATTCAGCTGTGAACCTGAAACTGCTCTAAAAAAATAAAGTCTATTAATAAAAAAAAATCATTCTAACGAAAGTTCCAGTCAAAGTAGCAAGTATTGGGTTAGCCCTTCCACTGACAGCAATTATAAAAGCTGGAGGAAAATTACACACCTTATATATAAGATGTTATATACAAGATATATATATGTGTACTATATGGCTATGTCTATTTGCAGACACTGGAGAGCAACCAGAGCAGGCAGGAACTAGAAGGAACACAATCCTTGAAGGGCTTGAAAGCCTTGAAGTGAGTTTCATCTCATGTACTTACCTCGGCTCTCCCCGCTGAGGGCACCATCCAGTTCAGCAAAGCCAAGCAGAAAGTGGCAATGTTACTGGGCCAAAGAGATGGTAGATGGAATTTGAGTCTGCAGGTAAGGATGGAGGGGCAAAATTCTGGGGAAGAGTTAGCTACGATGAGGGTACTTTAAATTCCTTCCCAGGTCATTGGTTGTCTCCCAAGATTCCCACACACAGAGTAAGACTCCAAGGAGCCCAGGAGACAGCAGCCTCTGGGATGTGAGTTTGCTGAGCAGAGATCCAGAAGCTTCCCACTGCTGAGGGGACAGAAACTGGGTTTCAAGTTTTCTCAAATTGGAAGAGGGTTGGTAAATGCCTCGGATTTTCTGTCAAAATCCTAGAAGGACCATTCTCCGGGAGAGAAGGCAAAACTGAAATAGACCAGTCCTAAGAAAGTCTTAAAACTAACCCTCAATAGAATCAAGGTGATTTGCTGGATTTCCAAAAACCCTAAAAAACGAAACAATAACGAACTGTTTGGGAGAGAGGTAACATCCCAGAGCTCCACATCAAAACAAATTCACAGTGTCCACCACTTAGATGAGAATCAAAACTCAGCCAAGCAAAGCGATCCACTCTCTCCCACTCCACCCCGTCGCCGTATTAAAATAGCCCCAACACTGCTGTCCCTGCCTCCGAGAGTCACTCCAGTCTGTCCTATTATGATGTCCATTTTTCTTCATCTTAGATAGAATGATTTTTTCTCAGTTTGAAAATTTTCAGTCTTCTCCCCTCCCCTCCCCCTCCCTCTCCGTACCCCATCCCTCCCCTTCCATCCCAAACAATTTGGTCCAGAAGCCCTTAGGTGGGGCCAGGTAGCTTGGCCTCTGCACAGGGTGTCTAGGGACCCAGTGCCTGGACAGGTGTGGGTCCTGAGTGCACTGAGGAGGGCACTTGTGTCTGTGTGGGGCCGGGGTATGGGAGGGAACCCACATGGCCTGGTGGGAGGGCCCTCCCTCAGAGGGTGACCAGCAGCTGTGATCTGAGCATGAGCAGGAGGAGGGCGGCCAAGCGTAGATGTTGGAGCCCCAGCAGGGCGAGAGGGGCACCTATGTAGGAGGTGGTTCAGTAGGTTTCAGAGCCCCAGTGGAGTGTGTGTCCACGTGGGACAGAATTTGAGCTGCTTCTCCTTCCTGAGATTCCCGGGTCCAGCCTCACGTCCGCTTTCCCAGTTCAAGCTTATCTAAACCCCCTTGATCTGGGCATCATCCCAGTGACTTCCCAGCCCCCCTCCCACCAACCCTTTCCCACTGAAGCCAGTTGGAGTTGGGCACAAGGCTTTTGCAACCAGAGGAGTCCTGGGTGACACACACGGACCACAAGGCCCTAAAAATCAGCAAAAGCAGGTCTGGCATGAGACCTGGAAGGAACAGCCCGGTGGTGAGGCTGGGCTTCTTTGCGCCAAGACCACCATTCAGCTTTGTCTCCTGCAAGTTGATGGGAAACAGCAGGAAATCACACTCAGACTTCCAGAGGCTTCTCCAGGATACACCTGCAATCTACTTCTCCATTTATAATTACATGTACTAACAAGTTCATGGTGGTGATACATGAAGACGCATATTATGTAATCAGATTGTCTTTGATGGTATAGTTAATGCTAATGTGATGATTATGTGTGAACATTTAAATATATGACACTCATTATCAAAAATTGATTTAAGAACCAGACACCAGTTTTTTTCCCCCTGGATTCTTTTATGTTCTTTGTCTGTATGTTCTTACCAATTCAGTAGGATGGCATGTGTTTAAATTATTCTTTAATGAAAGGACCTGGCCGGCCTTCTCTTAGCTGTGACAGCCCATTGTTCTCAGTTCTTCTCTGGAATCCCTGGGACAAAAGCTGGTCCAAGAGTCCTTTCCCAGTAGAGACCCTACTCCCACCCTTGGAAACTGGAATAAATAAAATTGAAACTCAAAGGGCAGCAGAGGAGGAGAAAGATGAGCTGGGGCTTGAGGAGGTTTGCATCTGGGGGTCACCTCTAAACACCTGTGTGACCTGGCACACGCCAGTTGGCCACTCACTTATAAATTTGGGCCTGTAAAATATCAGGCAATGGAGGACAGGTTAAATAAATTATGATGCATACAATAAAATACTGTGCAGCTCTTTGAGAGAAGGCAGCTAGGTCTCTTTGCTTTGGCCATTCCAAGATCTGCTGTTTGAAAAAGTTTTCACGTAGATTATTATCCTATTTTTTAAAAAGGTAATTAAAATATGCACATGTGGAGATACAAGTTGTGGAGAAATAGGCACCCAAAGATGATTAATTTTTAATTCTGAGAGGTGAGATTATGGAGGACTTTTGGTCCTTAGAGCAAATAAATATTTCTGTAATATTTTGGACATTTTATGATATGTAAATATTTCTTTTGTAAGCAGGGGGCAAAGAGAAATAAAGATTAACCAGTTAAATAGAGGAAAACCCAGATATTTGCTACCTTCCCTTCACGCTTGAAATAACACTTTTCTAAGGCCATTGTCCTTTCTGCAGTTCTTCTCCACCGTGGGAACTGGGGATAGACTGGATCTTTGAGAATCTTTGAGAAATGTATTAATTTCAGTACAAAATCAGGACTGAAGCAATAAGAATTAAGTGCCGGTGCTTGGCTTGTGTAAAGCATACCTGGAAAACACATTGGCTCTGTGGCCGCCTGCGGGACAGGTGATTTATTGAGACTCTCATTCCTGTGCTGTTCTTGCAGCTTGTGAGCATCAGTGGTGTTTTCCTCCCTCTGTTCTGTGCAGGCCCCAAGCCCTCCCCGGCTGGGGCTCTTGTGCCTGAATTGCCTTGGTGTTTCAGACTCAGAAATGGCACCTGCCAGGCACATGGGACAAAACTCCCGGACCCATCTTGGTTTTGTTTGGGGATCTAGGCTCTCAGAGAAGCTGAGTGATGTTGCAGAGGTGGCTCAGGTCAGACAATGAATTTGGGCTCCTCTAGGACTGGGAAGGGGATGGGTTTGAGTGTGTGTGCGTGTGTGTGCGTGTCTGTGAGTGCGCAGTTCACCAATACTATTGCCCTGAGTTCCACTGACATGGATTAGCCAGATATGGAGATGGCTGTGGGCTGCTGTGGACAGAGACTACCAAGCTCAAGGTCTGGGGTGCAGAGGGACGGGGGGGTCTCTGGCTGAGCCCTCACTCGTGGAGAGGGTGTGGGGGAGCACCTCTGGGCTCACCTGGGCTCCCAGGGCGGATGACCAGACCCATGGGAGCAAAGCTTAGCAGAAGGAGCAGTGGTAACAGGGCAACCTCCACACACTAAGGGCGGGCCTTACCCACCTTTTCTGGGCACCACATGACCTCCCAGGTGTCACATGATCTGTATAACCTCCTCTCTTGAAACATGATTGAGATAGAATTTCTAGTTACCTAAGCATGTGAGGGGCTCAGAGCCAGATCTAATTGGATTTTTTTTCCTAAAGGAAGTAACATTTTTTTTCTTTTTTTTTTTTGTCAGCTGAACGTTGAGGAGCAAGTCTGTAGCCACTCCGTTTTTCTTGCATTGCCCTGCAAAGACCTCACCGTGTCCTGGACACTTCCTGATCCTCATCTTCTCATGTCAGCCCTCAGCTCTTGCTCAAAACGGCAGCACGGGAACCCAGTCGTTACCTCCCACCCAGCTCGCTGCACAGGACACGCGGACCGTACGCGGGAGCCACTGCGCTTAACATCAACAACTGGGCCAGTGTTTCCAAAGTGACCGTGATGCATCAAAGCTGAAAGTGGCCCCAGGAAGGAACCCAGCACGCTGGTTTACGGCTCCCACGGTAGGTGCTGCACCCCCCACCTGAGTTTCCCCTGCCCGCTTCCCCCCACCCATAAGTCTTTTGAATGAAAGGCCTGTAACTGCTCCTTTGGGCTTGGTCTGGGGTTTGGCTCCTGTTGGGCACTTAGTAAATGCTAAACAGGGTGAATTGGCTCATGAACGGTCTTCTGCAAGCCTTTGATCAACCCATCGTCACTCAATTAATAAACAACACAGTGAGTCCCTGCCACGTGCCTCTGAGGATCTGCGTCACCTGGCGAGCCTGGAGTCGGCCCGGGTACCTCGCCCCAGCCCTCCGTGCAGTCAGCAGCTGTGAGCCTTTGTCTCTCCCCGGACTGCGAAAGGGGAAGGACTGTAGGAGATGGAGGCGGACTCCCGGCTCTCTTTCTACCTGCTTTTCTCATGCCAGTTGAGGAGGAAAGTTTAGACTTCAGTGAAGTTTCCCGGCCTCCACCCGCCACCACTCGCCCTCCCCCCACCCCCTTTCAGCTGAAGAGTAGATGGCGCACACCGGCCGCAGAACCTGGGAGCGCTGAGCATGAACACCCAGTGGAGGCTTTGAAAGTGATGTGTGCCAGGAGCCACTTGCCCAGATACCCGATCCCCTCATTGGTGGATCACTGTTTCCATCAGGCAGCCCTTCGTGATGTGCAAGCCAGGTGGCAGGTTCGGGTCATCAACAGGCTGAGTGGGACCATTTGGCTGCCATCACCCCTACTGGCCAGCTTTGCAGGTCAGGGTGCTGTCATGTCACGGGCAGAGCTTCCAGGAAGGGCTGTGTCTGTCTCTTCTCTGGCTGCAGGGCTTCCGGGAAAATGTGCTATGCTGGGCTCAGACTTGGAGGACTGGGGATGCAGAGTGGGAAGCCAGGAACAGGGGAGTAGGGTGGGGCGAAAGAGGGTGCTGGGAGATGGTGGGAGAGTCCAGATGCAGGGAAGATGGAAATCCTAGCAAGTGACGTTGTTACTGCCTGCTGGGCACTCTGCTAATCTTTTTATCTCATTTCAGCCTCAGCAAAGCTATGAAGTAGATGCTGGTACCGTCTCCTTCCATGATGAGAGAACTGATGAATGTCACACAGTCTGTGAGTGGTAAGCTGGGGTTTGCGCTTAATTTGATTCTAGTGTCCAAATAACCTCTAGCTTATCCTGTCTTTTAGGGGTCACACACCAGAAACAAAATGTTCTAGACACCGGGGCAAAGCCAGCTTCTGATGGGAAATATTTTATATCCTTCTAGCTGAAGAAACTGACCCCGGACTTTTAGGCTGTGCCCAGCCTTGAGCTGTAGAGGAAATATTTTATGACACTTATTACGTGCCAGGATCTTTCACACTTTCTATCTCATTTAATCACAGCAATACTGTAGAATTTGTTCCTCCCATTTCACAGATGAATAAATGGAGGTTCAGAAATGCTAAATAACTCTTTCAAGGTCATATAGCTAGTAAGTGATGGAGTTAAGAGTCAATCCCAAATTTGCTTCCCCTCAAACTCAAACTCTTTCCGTTCTAACAATATTTCCACAAGTGGGTGCTGAATAACCCTAGTTTCAGGATTTCCCAGTGAAGAATGGTATCCCAGACAAGTCACTTTGACAAGTGTGGCAGGCCACCTGCTTCTGTCAGCAATCAATAGTGTGTGTTCATGTATTAAAGGCCCTGAGAAGTCCTGCAGTCAGTAAAGCTTTTTTACACTGTTTAACTCTGACCTGCTCACTCTTATTTGAAGACAAGACTCTTTTTCCCCCATATAACACACTTTGAGAAAAGTCACCCTGTACTGTTGGGGCCCCCTAAGCCCAAAGAAGCCAAAGTTTACTGTTGAAAGGTTTTTCTCTTCTTCCAGCTTTGGCCTATAAATAAGAACAGCCAACAGTAGCTACTACATTTTAAAATGTGCATACCCTTGATAAAACACTAATATATGCACAAAGATACTTGTATGAAGTTCACTGCAGATTTGTTCACTGCAGTTGGAAACAACCTAAATGTGTACCGATGGGGACAGAAAAAAAAGCACACTCTATCCATACCATGCAATGCCACACAGCCACTAAAAAGAATGGGCTAGCTCTGTATGAGTTAACGTGGGTAAGTCTCTGAGATGTATTGCTGAATAAAATAAATTAGAACAATAGATTTAATGTGACCCATGTATGTGAAATTAAAAGCAACTCTACAGTTTTTACAGAGACCTATATGTATGTTAATGAATAACATAGGGGCTGGAAGGAGACACAAGTTAATGACAGTTTTCACCTCTGGTGTTTGTGGGAGGTCAGCTGGGATCAAGGACACCTATTAGTCAGATCAGGGTAGACTAGACCACTGGCTCTTAAAGTGTGGTCCCAGAGCACTTCAGCATCACCTAGGAACTTGTTAGAAATGCAGATTCTTGGGCTCTCCCCAAGACCTCTGCTTTAGAAACTCTGGGGGTGGGGCCCAGCAATCTATGCTTTAACAAACCTTCCAGGTGATCCTGGTGCATGCCGAAGTTTGAGAATCACTGGGTTAAACCAACCAGTGCTTTCCGACAATAAAGACGAGGAGCAGGGCAGCCCTCTTCCACCTTGTAACTATGCCATTTGATATGTGTGGTCTCTGGATTTGCTAAGATTGATGAAGAGAGTCTGGAGTACTTCTGCGTATAGCCCATTGGCCAGAACTAGTCACATGACCCCAACCTAACTGCAAGGGTTGCTGGGAAATGTGGGGGGTGGAGTGGGGCGCATATGAATATTTAGTGAGTGCTCTGTCCCACAGGATGGTGGTCAAAGAAGACCACAGACTCCTTTGTTGAGCTTTAAATTTTTTTAATAAGAAGCTCAAGTTAATGAGTGACCTTTGTGATTTTTAAAAACCAGGGCTGATGAAAAAGTAGAGCCAGCCTGTTGTAGGTGTGCACCTGTATTTGTGTGTGTGTGTGTGTGTGTGTGTGTGTGTGGCGGGGGGACGGGAGGGTATGTGCACGGAAGGCTAGGTAGCGAGGGAAGGTGTGTCTCAGAGCCAGGAGAGAATAATGATCTTGGATTCTTCTGTTTCCCATGTGTTATCTCGTTTAAATTATCTCACAACCACCCTCTCTGATGAGTACTGCTATAAGCCTCATTTTATGAAGGCAGATTCTGAGTCTTAAAAAGGTTCCACGACTTGTTCAAAGTCACAGCTGGCATAGGGGGAGCACAGAGAAGTGAGCCCTGGGTTTTCTAACTTGAAAGCCCTCTCTTTTTTTCTCAGTGATACCCGCCGCGATTTCTTTAATGGCTTCATCCCCGTGTGGGTGTCTTACATGCACACTTGTATGTGTATGTACACAGGCAAATAGCTGGGCTTCTTTCCAGCTTCTGCCCTCACCCCACATCCGCTCACCCTCAGAACTCTCACTGCCTCACTGCCTCACCACATCCCCAGCCCAACACAAATCCAGCTCCACAACTGTTTGCAAATCCTGTAGATTGTACTACAGGCTTGCAAAGGTGCGCGGAGTAGGCGCTATGGCACGTCACACGGGCAGCCTTCTTTAAAATCCTCTATAAAGTTTCAGCTGCTTCACCCACTCTTCTCCCTTCTCCATGAACTCTTTTTAACTTCTCCAGCTATTTGGCTCCAGGCTCCAGCCCCCGGCCTCACTGCACTTACCATCTTCACCTGACTTACAGAATTCAGAGCAACACAAATGCCTAGCAAAGCCACACCGCTCCCCTGGAGGAGCGGAGGGCCCGGGCGGTTGGCTTGTTGCTCGACTAAACAGCCAGGGGACTTCACATCCCATCAAAGCCATGGGCAGGCTGAGCACAGTCTTGCAAATTGCTACCCATCCAGTTGTCCTGAGAAAATAATAATTACCTTGACAATGCTCTTGGTTGAAAGGGGGGGTAGAGATAGGGGAAACATTTCCATGGAGGAAATAAAGGCATATTTCCAGAAGAGGCTGAGTGGGTAGAGCTGGTGCGTGGGAACCCAGTTACCATGGTCTAGGTATTTCAGGGTGTGAATTCTCAGTGAAAAGGCACCTTAAATCATGAATGTTTGAAGATAAGAAGTCAAATTCCAACCGGTGTTCCCCCTGCCAACCTAAGCTCTTTCAATTGATATGAGAGATGAGGCATCAGAGAAGGCTTCCTTCCTTCCTTTGTACAGAGATGGGTGGGGAGCCTTTCTCGGGCCCTGTGATACCAAGAGAGGGAAACAAGAAATGACTGGTGAGGGGCCAGATGAAAGTGCCAGGCATTTGCCACTTTTTCCTGCAGGTGACATCTATTTACAGTAACTCTCGATGCCAACAAAGCCTGCTTTTCCCACCAATGTCCTTGTTATAATGGTGCTGGACAGGGACATGGAAGACACGGAGGCTGCCTTCTCTCAGGCTGGCAGGTGCCTTTCCCCTGGAGCTTCCATGGCAGCTGCCTTCCAGCCTCTGCCAGCAGCACACCAGAGCAGGGTTGCTTGGATGTCAGCGACATCATGGCATAGCTGACATGATGCTGAAAGTCACTTCTGCTTCTCCCCTGGCCCCTCTCCAGGCTGGAAGTGGTCCTTTCACATCAGAAATCACCCACATAAAGTCATCCCTTCCAAGGCTCTGTGTGATGTGCCTCAACCTCTTCCACTCAGAAACCCAGCCCTCCAGAGGGCAGCAGATGTCTCCCAACATGGTAAATGTCTTTGAGGTCAGCTCTGTTGTCTTTAAAATTTTTAAAAATTTTCACTCTGCTGGATAATATATATGTGTTAAATTTAAAATGTCTTCAGAATAATTGCAATTTTTCCTCCCAAGACTTTGAGTAGGATAGATTGTCCAGAAAACATGCCATGTTTTTCCTGGGGTTTTACATAGCCCTGGCCTTTCCCTGGGCACACTCTGGGGTACTCAGGTCAACAGATGCCCCTGATTGTTGGCTTGTCAGTCAAATCCTTCTCAAATAGTTTTAATCCACATTTCCAACTTATTCCCTAGGAGGCCCCAGTTGGTACGTGCCTTGATTTTCCAGGCAGCCTGTGAAGCTGGGGTCTTGTCTTGTCTGCCATCTGCCTTGCATGGAGTGGTGACCCCTGAAGTGTGGGTGCCTCCAGCCCTTTATGACAGCACAGCTTAATCTCCCAGGGTGCCATACTTAGAATGGCCAGCAGATGGCACCAAGGTGTCTGCTAGAGCTGCCTGGCAGGTTTGGTTTGGATCTGGGTTGATGAAGGAGGGAAACATAGCAGTCAGTGTATGACAGTCCCTCTCCTGGGGCCGCGTCCCCCACTCTCGCGCCCATCAGCCTTCAGGGAGGAGAGTAAGGGGACGTGAAGGAAGCCAGGTGGGGGTTATCCCTCCATGATTTCTGCCTGTGTGGGGATAGAGCAGGATGCTGGCTGATTCAAGATTCCAGAAGCATCTGAGAATTCCCCTTCTGTATCAGAGACGCTCCAGGCAGCGTAGAGAAGGTAGTTCAGCACAAGGTGTGGGAGAAATTTTTCTATTAAGCAATAGGATACTTATTAAGAGGAATATGGGACTGAAATTAAGAAATGATAATATATTGAAATACTACCATTGTGCCTACCACCACCACCACTGCCATCATCACCACCACCATCACCACAACTACCACAACCACCACCATCACCATCAATATAACCACCACCACCACCATCACCACCATCATCACCACCACCATCAATACAACCACCACCACCACCACTATCATCACCACCACCATCTCACAATTACCACCACCACCATCACAACTACATTTCAGAAAGTAAGTGTTCTTTCTGTCTACACATCGTTCCTGTCCCTTTTCATGTCTTCTCATATCTTTGGGAGTTTTCCAGAAGACCAGAAGAAGAGCGATGGTGTGGGTGCCCTCCATATGAGAAAAAAAGGCCCATCGTGCTTCAGGAGGAGAAGAGAGAGCAGCTAAATGGGAGAAAGGCCACACCGGCCCTCCTCACTTGGAGTACTCCAGATGGAGAGTGTTAGGTGACTTGAACATGAAGAATGGACAGCTTTGCTCCTCCTGGGCACGGGGCATGGTACCTGGATGACCATGAGCAAGACCTTTGACGTTTACTCCCTAGTCCTCCATTTGATATTTATGGCAGGAATACAAGATCACACGAAGTCACTCAAATGTTCCTAATGATGCCAATGGACATTTAAAGGGGGTCACTATAGCTTCTCCTAGGAATACATAAAAGCCCTGGGCAACCAGGCTTCCCAAGGCATCTGGCACAAGGAAGGTTTTATCTGAACATCAGCAGAAAATGAATGCCAGGCCCTTTATTGGGCAAAGACCAATGTGCCTCCAGGCCATGCCTGCCCTCGGGCCTCTGAACATTCCAAATGGGGAAACACACCAGGCTCAGCAAAGAAGCTCACACTCCTTGTTCAGAAGGCCAGGTTTCTCCAGGAAAAACTTGTAGAAAGGAGAATTTTTTACCCCCATCCTCTGTTGGTGTGGGTGGCTGGAGGCCTGCCTTTACTGAATGTCGTGTATGTCAATCGTAAGCACAGCTGGCGTATGAACGGATTCTGTACGACTCTGCTGCGAACATGCGCACAGGAGAGGCACAGGTCAAGAGGCAAGAAAGACAATGTGTGTCTATTACTCAGTTTTATGCATCTAATATCACAGGCAAATATGGACACCTGGAGACTATCAAACCCAAATTAGAAACTCATTGGAAGAAAAGGACAGTATTTGCACAGATCACCCATAAATCTTCAATAACTAACTCTCCTTGGGCATAACATCAAATGTTCACTTTCTTTTTAGTGTCTCATTAGGAAGAAAATTTATTGCCCAACTATTGAACTATGTCAATTTTTTAAAAACATTGTGTGAATATTTCCAGGAACCACATGGTTGATTTTACATTAGCTTTCTGCCACTGAACAGGAAAAGGCTTGGTCTTTCCAATGATGAAATGACACTAATCATGAAATTAGAGGAGATAGCATGTACTCAGTTGGAAGCGACAGCAGTTTCCCATAAATGTATCATAGCCCTGGCTCCTTTTGATAAGTTGGAATGATGTCACTCCCTGCAGCCCAGACCAGGGCACACTCCACTTCCCCTGCTCTCCCCACCCCCAGCACCTCTTCCCCTATCTCACAGTGGGTCCAAAGGGAAGGCTTCAGGGGAGCCAGATTCTTACGCTGGGGTGTGTTTTCCAGCTGTGGTTGCTCGCCTGCCTTGGTGGGAAGAGCCTGCAAAGGACCAGGAAGGAAAAGAAAAACGTTAAAGAAAAATCAGTGAATTGCATATGGTGCCCATTAAAAATAATAAATAGGCCAGAAGATGAAGGGCTGAGCTTACATATGTGAACCTGTCTCTGCCAGGACCCTGGCATCCAGAGCGAGCAGGAGGGGCTGCTTCCTGTTCGTATTGTCCTGCCTCAGACCAGAGCAGAGTGGCAAGAGCTTCTCTGAGCAGCCGGGAGAGAGAAGGGGCGGGGGTGGGAGCAGAGACTTGAGGGTTTACCCGGCCCTAGTCCCCATCTTCTCTGCGGGCTCTTCTGACAGGAGACTATCTTGACCACAGGGCCTCCAGTCAAGGAAGAGGGAGACATGCGAGTGACTCTTTGGAGAGTCAGAGGGGCGTGGGAGCAAGATTCTGTAACACTGAGACCCAAGCCTCCACTCACAGCTGGAAATGAGACTGGCTGAGTTTATTTCATGGCCCAATGTATGGTCTTCTTCCCAGTTCTATTGTGTTGTCCATGTTGTCTGTCTGTCTGTCTGTCTGTCTGTCTGTCTGTCTATCTATCCATCCATCTGAGACCCGTAATACTCATATAGAACTAAGATGGAGAAGAGTCTCTTCAAGATGACTTGGAAGATGCGTATGGAATTAGCCGTGAGCCTCATTTCCCCTCCCACCTCAGATTTATGTTTTGGGTCTTTAATTAAGGGTTCCTTGGATGAGTGCCCCCTTTCCTTACAAAAATCATCTGCCTCTCTCAATATGCTACTAATATTGATTTTCATTTTTCAATTAATATTTGAGCATCTAATTGGTTAAAGAGGCTGAGAGGTACAAGAAAAGGACTTACATGCAAATAACCAGTATCTGAATAAGCAGATACTATTTTGAAACTAGATATGTGTTTAGTGTATGTATGCGTGTGTGTTTACATATGTGTTTACAAATGTGCTTTTTAATTTTTAAATACTGTATTAGTTTTTCAAAATGACTCAAAATATGACTACCCATAATCCCAAAGAATTTGTAAAAAATAAAATTTACACATGTACACAGTTGGAAAGTACTGAAAGGTGTGCTTATTTCTTATAAATTGAAGCATAGTCGGTTTAGAGTGTTGTGTTAATTTCTGGTGTACAGCATAGTGATTCAGCTATACACATATATACTCCTTTTTGTATTCTTTTTCATTATAGGCTGTTACAAGGTATTGAATTTAGTTCCCTGTACTATACAGTGGGGCCTTGCTGTTTATCTGTTTTATATATAGTAGTTAGTGTCTGCAGATTCTGATCTCTTAGTTTATACTTCCACCCCCTCTTCCACCCCTGATAACCACAAGTTTGCTTTCTACGTCCATGAGTTTGTTTCTGTTTTGTAAATAAGTTCATTTTTTTTAGATTCCACATATAAATTATATCATATGGTCTTTTTCTTTCTCTTTCTGGCTTTCTTCACTTAGTATGACAACCTCCAGGCCCATCCATGTGGCTGCAAATGGCATAATTTTATTCTTTTTTATGGCCGAGTAGTATTCCATTGCATGATATGTGTGTGTGTGTGTGTGTGTGTGTACGTACATATAAAAGGTGTGCTTTTAAATGTCTTATGTATACATCCCCAAACTCAAATGCAAAACTCTGGCAAAACCTCAAAACTTGTTCCAGTTAAAAAACCCCAGAGTATTAGTTTCCCATGGCTGCCACAAAAAAGTATCACCAACTGGGTAGTATAAGACAACAGATGTTTATTCTGTCACAGTTCTGGAGGCTAGAAGTCCAAGATCAAGGTGTCGGCAGGACCATGCTCCCTTTTTGAGCTTCTTCTATGGTTACTGGCAATCCTTGGCTTCACTCCAGTCAGTGCCTCCGACATCACATGGTGTTATCCCTTTGTGTCTCTCTGAGCCTCTTCTCCTCTTCCTGTAAGGACACTGGTCATAGTCAATTAAAATTGACTCCAGTATGACCTCAACTTAACCTACATCTTCATTACATCTACAGAAACCCTTCTTCAGAATAAGGTCACATTCATATCTATGAGGGGTGAAGACACAGACATATCTTTCTGGGAGACACAATTTAACTCATACCAGTTAAGAATACTCAGTTTCTTCCTAGGGCTCGTGTTAAATTGTATACATAAAATTACCTAACATTTTATTGTTTCAGAATAATTAGCTGAAGAAAGGCCACCAACATGCTTCCCTGCGGGTTTTTCCCCACGTGACCAGGTAAGAGTAATAACCCAAATCTGGGGGGAGGTCTTTAAAGCCACTCTCTCCAACATGTTCCCTCCCATCTTCTAAATGAACCTTGAGAGCTCAGGCACGAGGGCTGCAAACAGCATTTTCACCACATGGGGGCAGATGTTGGATGGCACAACTGTGAACATTAAAAAAAAATCCTATTCGGGTCAAAGCACTGGCATTTCTGGCTGAGGCTGAGGCTGAGGCTGAGGAATCTCCTGCGTCTGTTTTCATCAGGGGAAAAGTGGGCAAAGGTGATCTGAGGGCTTTTTGTCCTGCATGAATCTGTCATGGGGAGAGCAGGAAGGCTATTGAACTACAAAATATATCTTGAAGCTCTCCTTTCTCTCCACTGCACTAGCTCGAACTGCCATCACCCAGCTCCATCCGCTCTCCACACAGCAGCCAGCCCTTAAAAGCCTCAATCGAATCATGTTCCTTTCTTGTTTAGGCTTTCTATGAGTCTCGCCTCCTTCCACTGCATCCAGAGTGAAATCCCAAAAGCGTGGTCTGCATGCTTCTTTTCTACAGTTGCACAAACCTCTGGGAATTGAGTTGACTCTTTCGGCCTGCCTTGGTTATACACCTACTGCTAAACCAGTCCCCAGGGCCAGGGGAGACATGACCTTCTACGAAGCCAGGGTCCTAGAGTGGGAGATGGGCTTAGCACCACCCAGGCCTGCACTGACGTGGGGGAGTCCTGGGACCTCACAGAACACCAGTGAGCAGAGTCTAGAAGAGAGGAGGAGGGAAGGTTGACAATACACTGTGACAAAGGGCCGTCATGAGCCCCTCTTCTACTGGAAAGTTCTCTGGCAGAGATCTGGTAGGACCAGGCCAGATGCAGCAGCCCCAGGTCTACAGGGAGGGGGCTGGCCATAAAAGAAAGGAGAGGGACGTGTTTACTGAGGAGTACAGCACAAGCAAGGTGTCGGAAGAGGGTAAGGAAGGAAAGGACCATTTAGAAGCCAGGGGAGTGGTGTTACTCCATTTTCCTGGAGATTCTACAGAGTTCTGGAAAGGTCACTTCCAGGGTCACTTAGATGGCACGCTAGGGCTAGAGTCCAGGGAACCAGCAGGTGGAGACCTCCTGCCCTCCTTTCTGCCTGAGTCATTGTATTTGCTTTTGGGAGGGCGGGGTGAGAGAGGGGCAGTTAGTTCTTTGGGAAAAAAAAAGAAAGACTCTGCACTCGGAAGGATCATTGCTTTTCTGTTTGGACCCAGAGCACACTGATCTGATGGCGGAGTGGGTGGGGTGGGGTCTGCATGGGGCTGTGGCAGAGAAACGCTGCGTTCCTGGCTGGAGGTGCTTCTGTTGGTGCAGCAGCCGGCTTGCGTGGCTCGGATTTTCCTTTAGAGATTTCTTTGTCATGATTAAAGTTTATACTCACAGGGTCATAGGCTGAGTAAATATTTTCTTAGGCAAATCTGTAACTTATTGAAACTGAATGTGCATGTGATAATGCTTTCGTGCCGGCAGTGGGGCTTTTGGTGAAGAAATCAAGAAGAAGGTGTATACAGAACAACTTGTGAGGATTTGCCGGGGGGAAAGGGGTTGCCTGCTCTGCTCCAAGGGTGGCCGTGGACCCATACGCTCAGGAAATCAGACCTGGAGCAGCCCCAGCATGGACCTGGGTCTGTCCCTCGGGTCGTCATCTGCGCCTCTCTCCTCCTGAGCTGAGCCAGCATAAGTGACCTGTGTAAAGAACTGCCTGGGGGCCATGCTCAGCACAGGGTCACGTCCCAGAGGGCACGTCCCTGTGACAGTCACAAAGCGTTAAAACTTCATCTAAATTGTTACCAAAGTCAGTCCAATCAAAATAGAAACATGTGCACAATTCATAGCAAAATGACTCCAAATCTCTCTCCATTCTTCCAAATGTCTCTGAGCCTTAGTTTTCTCATCTGAAAAATCTAGAGAATAATCTTGTCCACTTTGTAAGATGTTGGAGAGCACTGACTGCCAGGCGTATATTAGCCATCATCCAGTGCAAAGTGGGACCCTCACTATCCCTTAAAACTCCCCCGGGCTTAAGAATGAATCCTGTAAAAATGGCACAATGCCCAACACACGCATGAATTCTGAACACCAGACGTTCTCGGCTGGCTTCCTCTTGGCTGCCACAGCCTCTTTCACACAGGTCTGACTGCAGTCAGAGCTCCAGGGGAAAGCTGTTTGCAGAGAGCAAGCTGGGGAGAGGCAGGCTCAGAGGGTTTCCACTTGGGGTGCTCAGAACAATGACCATCTCCAGCTCGATCTAAAGCCTTCGATGGAAGGGGCAGCATAGTTGGGAAAAGTCAGGAGTTTCCATGGGATAGCCCAGGAAGTTCTGAGCACTGGTCTAAAAATAGTGATATTAATCATGGGGCTTTCTCAGTACGGCCACTCCAGCCCCCTTCCCCTTGCCTTTCTCTATGAGAAAGGGGGGGAAATGGAAAGCTCACCTCCTTGGCTTTAAGCTAGGAATGGCCATGTGACATGATCTGGCCAATCAAATGGAAGTAAAGAGCCCTGGGAACTTCTAGGAAGATTTTCATTTCCTTTCTGCTTTTCCCTTCCATCTTTCCCTCAGAAATGCAGACAGGATAACTGGAGCTGTAATAGCCATTTGAGGGTCATGAGCAAAAATTTAAGAGAATCACAGAGACTTCATCCTGACATCTTAGAACCTGTTGAACCAACATCAGCAGAAGTCTACTGGACTTCTTGTTGTATGAGGGAAAAAAAAAAGCAACCTCTTAAGTGTTTAAGCCATGTTATCAGTTAAGGTACAGTCTAACCTTCTGTGACAAAGGCACCCTAAAAACCAGCAGCTCAAAGCAGATTGTTCCTTCTCTCTCTAGCAGTTCAGAGGTGAGAGGTACAGAGAAGGCTAACTTCTCTGCTCCATGAGGTCACCCAGGGTCCCAGGGTTGTGGCTTTACCATTTCCTGGATTGTTACGCTCCATGCCATGTTCAAGGTGGGCTTAATAGAATCATGCCTGCATTCCAGTTCCTTAGGAAGGGGCCAAAAAGAATGGAAGCCAAGCAGTCTCCTTTGTAATGGGCATGACCCAGAAGTTGTATGTCACTACTGCTTATGTCCCATTGGCCAGACCTTAGGCACATGGCCTTGCCTAGCTGCAAGGGAAGCTGGTATTATTAAAAGGAAAAAGGGGAGAATAGGTATTGGGTGGCCATTTGCCATATTGATTGCATTTTTTGTTTTAGCTAAATGCATTCTCTAATCAGAGCATTAATTATAACAATAAAATTAAATTTATTAAGCCCCTATTATACAGCAGGTCCTATTTTAAGTGCTTTGCATTCAATGCCCCATTTATTCATGATTTCTAAGAGTGGGTAGTTTTAGCGGATAATCATTCCAGGATTTTTCTTTAGAGCTGGATGCCTGGAAATCAGAGGAAGGATTTACAGATGGTTCGTTATGACCTAAGCTCAAGTAGGAATTCTCCTGAGTGTTATGAACATGGAGACCAAGGGTAATGTTATTTTAGAACTGGTTAAATTATAAGGCCATGTGAGTCACAAAAGGTGCTTAAACCCACCTAAGAAAAATGTTGAATTCAGATAAAGGAAAGACGATGTTGGGAGTCATGAGGGCCTTTCAGATAGCAGTTGATATAAAACAGGGGCTGGCCGACTATAGCTCATGGGCCAAATGTGGCCCACCATCTGTTTTGTAATCAAAATTTCACCAGAACACAGCCTCACCCATTTGTTTATGTATTGTCTTTCATGCTATGATGGCCAAGTTGAGTTGCGACAGGGATTGTATGGCCTGCAAAGCTTAAAAATACTTATTATCTGACCTTTTGCAGAAAAAGTTTGCCAACTTCTGGCATAGAAGTTGGATTGGTAGAAGGGATGGAAAGGGAAGCATAATGTAAGTGGGAAGAGTAAGTCAGATCTAGGTCCAAATGTCAGTTTGGTTTTCATCAGCTTTGAGTATGTTAACTTCTCAGAGCCTCAGTTTCTTCATCCATAAAGTGGGGATAATGGTAGCTTCATCTCCAGGGCATCATGATGATTAAATGCAATAGCATGGTACCAAAGGTGAATAGTGCATGATTGTTTCTTACTCTCTACCCTTCCCCAGTCAGATGTCAGTAAAAATATCTGGACAAAGAAAGACACGATGTGTCTCAGAGAGGCAGCTAATGTGATGGGAGAAAATGGTGCATCAGGAAAGTGTGGGAGGTGAGGATAGACTCTACCTGCTAGCAGGAACAGCTATGTAATGTGCTGGCCCCGTACAAAATGAAAATGCAGGGGCCTTTATTCAAAAATTATTATTAAGAATTTCAAGATGGCAACAGCAGAGCACTAAGCCAAGGTCAAGCCCTCCTAAGGGGCCCCATGTGCTCTGCGCACATGGCTGTGAAGCGTCTAGTCACCAAGGAGGTCCCACCATCCTCAGGGCAGACTGTGGAAGAGCAAAGGGGATGTGGGCCCTTGAGCAGTGGAGTTTGGGTTCTAGTCTCGACACTGATGCTTGCCGGGTGTCTGGGCTGATCAATTACGTGTTCTGAGCGCTGGTGTCATCTGTAAAATGGAAGGACCAAATGAAACTGTGTTAAGTCCAGCGTGTGGCACTTCATGCCCTTAGTAAATGACAGTTTTCTCTCCTTTGATGAATTTATTCTTTCTTGGTTAACATATTTACTTTACATATTGTGTTGATCTGGAACCTCATAGAGAACACAACAGCCTACAGATTGGGACCAGACTAGACTTTGCTTCTCAATATACAGTCACTTCCATGCCGATACCACATCACTTTCTCCAGGACTGCCTCCTAGTGTTTTGGAAGCTCAGAAAGGTGCTAATGGAAGGGAGAACTGCATCTTTCTCTTTGCCAAACTCTCCGCCTCCCCATGCCTTTGAAGTTTCCAGAAATGCTCCATTGAAAATAAAAATTCACTTTCCAAACAGCCCATGTCTTGCATCCATTTGGTGGTAACATAATGAAATTATAGAGATCCTGCTCATGGCCGGGGCCCTCGGTCCTGCAGCAGATTGAAGCATCCATGCTCCCAGGAAGGGGCAGGAGCTCCAGGCGGCACCTCCTGCGAGATTTGTATAATGTGCATCTGTCAGGCAGTAATTTGGAATTTGCGGGCTAGCAAGTGACACCTGCCCTCCCAGGAAGCCACTCCTGCTCTCTGGAGGGAAGTGATGGGTCCCCGTTTGGGGAGGCGCTGGGGTAGGAGGGCCCAGGGTGATGGAGGTGTTTCCCGGCTCTTAGAGAAGCTCTATCGTGGAGCCAGGAATCAGCCGGTGCCACACGGAGGATTCTGCTTTGCTCTCATTTTTAATAAAAATGGTGGCTTTCTCTCCTCATGTTGTTTCCATTGTTCTGAAATGAGTCTCGGAGGCTGCCAGCCTTCCACTATCCAGGTAGAGAAGCAGGGTAATGCATATTTAACAATCAGTGCTTTTAGCTGCTGGACGAGGCGTGCAATGGGTTTAATCATGTGCTGAATTTTGAACTTGGCAACATGAGCACGACCTCTGCCTACTGGGACAGAGAGTGCTTAAAACCACCTAAGAAAAGTGTTGATTAGGGGCCTGATAAATCACTGGGGGATGCTGCAGTTTAGTTTTGTTGCTGTTGTTGTTTTTACAATGGCACCGTGTGAAGAAGCCTTGGAAATGAGTAAAAAACTCATTTCTTCGGAGTCCATCTGGGCAGACAATACGTTCAGTGTGTCGGATTCCCATTTCCGGTTCTGCAGTTTCTGCTGGTGTATTTGGCCTTGGCGCGTGCTGATGGAGCTTGGAGACGCAGGCTCTGAGCACACAAAGAGAGTGAGTTACATGCCCTTACAGCTCCTTCTACAAAGGGAGGCATGCAAGGAGGTCATTTCTTTTGGTTCAAATGTACAAACAAATCCAAACGGCTGGATAACCATTTCTCCCTCCTCCTCCCCCTGGCACCACCCCAGGGAGTATACAGTAGTCAGCATTACACCTTGAACTTCTTAGTCAACAAAAGTCAATTGTTCTCTCTAGCCAGTCCAGTAGCCCTCCGCTGGTCAAATAAGGTCTCCCACTGCTATTTAAATGCCAAGGCAGACTCAGCATTTACCAAAAATAAATGTTGAAGTAAAGATTTGACATTTATTTTCAAAGTGAGAGGCCATCTTCCCATCACAGCATCCAGTTTGTTAGATATTTTTTTTATTGGACCAAATGGTTCATGTTGGCAAATAAATATAAATCAGCTTATTAGGCCAACAGGCTTACACGATCTCTGTTCACCAGGCTTTTATTGAAAAGGTAGATTCTGAGTTTTTTAGGTGCAGACATGAGCTTTCTTGGTAATGGCCTATCAGAGTATGCTAAGGCCACAGCCTTGCAGATCTGATGTGTGAAGTTTGCCGAATCTTTAGTTTGTTAAATTTGGGATAGCGTGATCTCCAAGGAAGGTAATAGAAAATGGAATAGAGCATTTTAGCGGTGGACTTACATCCAAGTCATGTAAGAAACTCCCCTAAACAGCTCATCACAGTTCACTCCTGGGGCTTTGAAGAAGGGTGAGTTAGCATGGTAATAGACCAGTGCTCAGTCTGCAGAGTTTGGATACCAAGTAGCGTTCTGGTTCTGCGTAAAGTGTTGTACTTCGCTCCATTGTTTCTTTGTGGTTTCAGATGACCAGAGTACCCAGGTTCTTACCCTTCTTGGAAGCATTTGTTCTACTGCCCCTTTCCTTCCTTCCTGTCCACTTGAGGTAGTTGATCGGGCATGGCCAGGATTGCAGAGTCTGTGGTCAGAGGGCCAATGTTATGCCATAATCCTCAGGAATGACTTCTGGACAAGGCTGGTTATATAATTTGTGGGGTCCAGTGAAAGATGGTTATTTAGGTCCTAATTCAAAAATTATTAAGAATTTCAAGATGGTAACAGCAGGGTCAAGCATAGAGCCCTTCTGAGTCCAGGGCCCTGTGTGACGGCACAGGTCACACACCCATGAAACTGGCCTTGCTTCTGGGGGTAAGTAAGCATGGGGTTAAGGTGAAGGAAGTCATCACAGTTCCACTTTTGATTCTTCTTCCTGAGAATCTAGAGGGGAACACCTCTCAGAATTAGCGACCCAGCCCCCAGCCCTCCCTGCAATGGGAATGGACCTGGCCCTCATGGAGTGGACAGATGCTAGAGGAAGGAGCATATCTCCAGAGTGTACCACATTAAGCTCCTGGAGAAAACCAGACAGAGAAAGCTGGTCCCTGTGTATGGCTGCAGCAGACTGTTCAGGGACAGAGGAAAGCCACTCAAGGGCAAACTTTCCTGCTGGGACTGCTCCAGCTTTTAGTCCCCCTGCTTGTTCCTTTATTCCCTCCCCTATAGGCTGGTACATGGTGAAGTGGTACTAGAAACCAGCATCATCCAACCTTCTACCTTACACACTAAGACAATTCTAACAGTACTCAGGGAACCAGGGAGGAAATCCAAGGAATAGGTATCATACCATCTTTACTTGTTTGAGACAAATCAGAGGTCTGAGGAGATGTGCCTCAAAACAGTAAGCCAATGAGAGACTCATGAAAATCTTCTATGCTGTAAATGATGAGACCCAGCAGGCAAATGATAATGAACATATATTTGAAGAAATAAAGTTTAAATATGAAATTCTTATAAGAATAGGAAAAAAAGGTATTTATATGAAATAAGAGATGATAATTAGTTAATTAGACAGGCTGAAATAAAAGAGTTGTTGGCATAAGTAAGAAAAAATTTTGTGGAAACAAATCATGCAAAAATAGAATCTAAAATAATACTATGATCATTTACGAGCAGGACTGACACTGTTGAAAATTTTTATCAGATGTAGAAATCAGGCTTGAGAAAACCCTCCCAGAATTCAGAGGAAAAGGTCAAAGAGAAGAAATCAGTCAGAGGGATAATAATTGATATAGAGATGAGATTACATGGCTATATGTGTCCAAGTGGAGTTGCTGAGGAAGAGAAAAATATTCAAAGATATAATAGTAGAAAACTTCCCCAAACTAAAGAAAGAACTGAATTCATAGATTGAAAGTGTGCTTCATATACAGGTAACAGTAATTTAAAATTGCCAAGACCCAGATAAATATCCAGATCTTAAATATTCTTGAATTTTAAAAGCATTCCTTGTTACCTAGAGTGGGAAAAAATTGTCAGTTTTGCTCCAGAATCTTCTGCAGCATTAGAGCTTATAGGACAATGGAACAACATTCATAAAGGTTTGTGAGTAAAAAGGACTTCAGTGCAAAGATTGTAGGGTTGGCTGTAACACATGCTTTTTGTGCCCTGCACCATGTTCTCTCAGGCCACCTGTGATTTCAGCTGTCTGTGGTGATAGTTCCCAGACATGCTGTCACATGCCCCATCAAGTTACTTGGGGAGTTTTTCTGCCTAAGAGCTCTATCCAATGCTGTAAAAGCCAGAAGTAAAAGAAAGTTGGTGTTCTTGAGGGCAACTCTTGACCAATTGGAGATGGAAGTTGGTGAATGAACACTCTAGTCTTCCATCCTTTGTGGAACAATTTTGAGACACATTCTACATGGTTCCTCCAGGGTCCCCAGTGGCATTGAGCCCCAGGTGCCCACTCAATCATATGCCCATTATCAGTTTTTCTATCTTCCCCCTCTCTCTCTGCTCCCTCACTGCTGTTTCTAGGAACAGCTCCAAAATAAACTACTCATTCCCAAGTTCTTGTCACAGGCTGGGTACAACCCAAACCAAGATCCCCTACCATTACTTATTGTTGTATGAAAGCAACAGAAAGAAATTCTCACATATTTAAGGGCTTAGAAAATGTACATCTCTGACTTTTTGTGATAAAATGAGAGATGAACAAAGTAGATCTCATGAATGAGGAAGTGTGTAATGAAAATTTAAAAAAGACCAACAGTGAGCATAGAAACCAATTAAGAATGGAATTATCCAAATGACTGTGGTGAATGTGTTTTAAAGCAATGTAAATATTATAAACCTTGAAAAGACAGTGAAAAATGACATAATAATAAACATTAAGCTGTATTGTTTTTTGATGTTTATTAGTCAAGGTACATAGCATAAAGTATAAATTTTAAAGTCTAAAAGCTATATCTTTAAGATCAAAAGCAATCTTATCCCTTCTACCCCTGTTCCTGAGTCATCCAGTTTCCTTCCCTACACGTAGCCCTTTTACCAGTTTATTTTGTGTCTTTCGGAAATATTCAACTCGTATGCCAGCAATTCCATAGGGACCCCCTTTTTTGCACAATGAACATATTAAGGAGCTTTGATATTTTCACCTGGTGAATTTTGTAATAGTGCATTGTGGACATCATTTCTTCTTTTCTACAACTGCAGAGTATTCCTCTGTATGGATGAACCTCAGGATTTAGTGAATAACCTTAGCTAAGGTATCATGTTACTTGTCTCCTTCTCCACTAAAACTCTTTTCTGTCTTATTTTCCATGACACCATGCTTTCCTGTTGCCCTGAGACTTCTTTGGTTGCACCTTCTTGTCTCCTTTGCCATCTCCTCTTCATCCACCTTGTCCCCTGAATGTCAGAGTTACTTGAGTCTTGCTCTTAGGATCTCTCTTTTCTCTCTCTACACTCCTCCCTAGGCATGCTTACTCATTCTAGAGCTTTGAAACCATCTATATGCTGATGCTTGCCCAAGTTCTATATTCAACCAAACCTCATGTCTGAACTTCCTCATATCTCCCATAGGCACTGCAATCTTAACATGTCCCAAACAAGACTCGAGGTTCCCCTCCAACCTGGCTTTTCTCCCAGTCTTCCCCAAGTCAGGTCACAAGAGCATCATTTTTCTAGGTTCTCAAGCCAAATCCTGGATAAAATTCTACCTCCAAAATATATCTACAGTCCTTCTACCTTTTTCGTCTCTGCAGTGCTACCACTACTGTGCTGACCATTTTCATCTTTCTCGTGGACCACAGCTATGTCCTGGCTGGTCTCCCTGTTTCCACTCTGTATTCCTACAACCTATTCCGCACTTGGCAGCCAGAGAGACTTTGTAGGATGTAGGTCAAACTTTTGTTTCTGAATCATGCTGTGATATAGCAACTTGTTTTTGGGTTTGACCCCCTGCAAGACTGAGGTTTCCTTGAGACACGACTTGTCACTGATCCTCCAGCTCCTAGAGCACTGGGTACATCTACTAAAGTAGGAAATTCACATGGAAGTGAGTTTCCAAATTACAAAGAGTACGTTTAGGTCAGGTTAAGAAGGTATTTTCTGAATCACTATTAAAATAAGGGTGATTAGGGCCAATGGAGGCTATCCTGACCCATCTCCCATCTCAATGCCCTTTTCTTTTCTTTCATTCTTCAACCTTCAGATGACTTGAAATAGTGTTTTTAGAGAAGCAAAGATCTCTATGGGCTACCATATTTCTGAGTCTTTGGGAAGGTTCCCTGTCAGTGTGTAGGGAGCATTAACAATAAAATAATAGTACTGAGAAAGACTCAAGATTTCATGTTATTATTCTATTTGTGAACAATAATGATTATTACAATCTATTCCACTGTATGGACATTTTAAAGACTGGTTAAGCAACTGAGAATTAATTTATTGGTAATGAACATTTGCAGCTTCATTAGATACTCACAAGCCTACTACATTATCATTATCTGGATGCTAAATTTTAATTGCATGCAGCCTGGTCCCTCAATAATTAACACATTGTATATCCCACCTAATTCACAAACTAATTGTCATTTCTTAGATCTTAATATTACTTGCTAATTTTGCCATGGATAAAAAAAATCTGACTGTCAAAACTCCAGAGAAAATGACATTATACAGGCACAATAGTGACAAAACAAGTTAATTTATTGCAAAGTTACTGAGAGAAGGACTTTTTAATTGCGTATTTGTTACCTTCATAAAAGACATAAACGGCTTTTTAGTTACATATTTGCTTGTTTCTTACATATTAAAAAAGTGTTAACAAGCCTGATTAAAATTAATTGCAAGGTCCGAGATCTGAGTGGGGATACCAGCGTTAGCTAACTTCTAACTGAAGCTGAAAGAGAAAGAACGAAAGGAGATGTTGGGTGGAATGGGAATCAGAACAGATGTTTGACTGTGAAGATGGAAAATAATTAAGTGACCTACCAAGAAAAAAAAATCATCTAAAGAGAAAATCAAACTTGAAAATAAATAGGAAAAATTTTATCCTGGTGATATTAACAGTTGGTAACAGTGATCCGCTTCTAAAGGCTCAAATGGAACAATAACCAATGTTATTACACGACTTTGAAAGAAGCACACTGTTGTTATAGTATGAAAAACTAAAATAATGAAAATGTTCCTCATTATCACAGAATCACTTGGTAACTTTCAAAATCAATATTGACTTAACCTGTGAATAGCAAGTTCTATATAAACTTCTGTTGGCAAAATGTGGAATCTTTAATGAGCTGGAGCTGCCATATTATTTAGAGAGATTGACAGATGGAAAAGACTCTAACCTTTTATCTTCATGATTGGTTGCTTCAAACAATAAAGAAGACCACCCTTTCCGATGTGACATTTCCTAGTACTGCTACATTCAAATGTCCCTCAATTTAGCCATTATCTACACAAAGAAAAGGTGTCTTTGAGCACTAACACGTTAGATATGTCTCCAAAATTGAGAAGTAGCTTTCCCAACTACTAGAACATGCCTTCTAGACCAGGGATGCCCAGGAAAGGGATTTTGTATATGGGGGAAAATGGCCATTTATACCATGTATAGAATGAGAAGTAGAAAAGGCTCATATCTATTCCATGATTCACTTGAACTGTTTATGTTCAATTTGGTGCATTTGAGCCAACATGGCTCTTCATTGTTTCAGCAACAAATTAAAGTCATCCATCCTGTTTAGAAACACTTTTTCCCACAAAGTTGTCCACTGATTGGAAATTCTCTTATCTGATGCTATTAAAAGTGATTATTGATCAATTGAAAAAGTTTGCTAAAGCAGGGAATTCTAAAGGAGGACCATACTTGAAATATTTTATTTTTACTTAAAACATATATCTGTGCGTGAATTCACTTCCATTTTGATATGAGGCCAAGGTCTTTGCAGTAAGTGTGGGCTTGTTGATTGGACTCCATATTGTTTTTCTTACATTCAGCAAATCAATAAGGCATTGCCTATCATTTTCAGAGTTAGTTTATTTAAACTGAAGCAAGAATTTCAAAGTGATTGTGAAGGAATTTAAGTGCAAAATCATTCCAGGTTTAATTTTTGACCATTTTTCTCTTCCATGACTAGCTGAAATGTTTTTTATTAAGTGCTTCACTCTTATCCAGCCTTTTCAAAGAACACTAGGTTTAGCTCACGAGTCATCCCATGTTCCTGGGGCATTTACAAAAGGTTATAAGATGAGTAAGAGAGCTCCTAATTTAACAGATAAATTTGGAAATAACTTAAATATTAGGGGGTTTATTTTTATTTAAAAGGCACATCTAGGTCATAGAATACTGTAAAGTCATCAAAAACATTTTTGTAACCTACTTAGTGACTTGGAAAACAGTTCATGATATGTTAAGTGAAAAAGTAGGTTACACAGCAAGCATAATATTATGCTGTATTTACAAAATAAGAACATATGTATGTGTAGAAGATTGGATACTAGGTTACCCAAAACACACTGAAATATTAACAGTTTATTAGTTAATGATGGTGAGTTAAAGGCAATATTTATCTCTGTGCTTTTCTGTAATTTCAGAATTCACCTATATTGAATAAACTTTACTTATGTGTGATCATAAAGTCATACATTTTAGTTCTAAGCTACATACCAGATGAGTCACTTCTGATAAATACTCTAAGCGTACTACGTCTAGGTTGCTCTGCTGTACCTTCCAAAAGGGATGGCCCGAAGAGGTGATGGAAGCGAGGCTCCCAAGTGAACAGGCTGCACTTTTGGAAGTTAAATTCTTAGAGGGTATGCATCACCCTCAATCTTAACTTCTCTCTTGGTACCAAAGACTGAAGACTCAGGTGATGGATTTACAAGACCCACTGTTGCGGAACACTTTGTGGTTCAAAGAACACTTTCAGCTTTCAAGACAGAGAACAGTTCTTGGCATTTGAGAAGCCTTTTCAGAGACAAGTTTAGGATCCATCCCACTTCATTCCAGGCCCCAAGGGGAGAACTACCTGCGGCACCTTCTCTACAACATCCAGATTTGGAATAAAAATTTTACGGAAACCATGGCTATTTTGATTGGAAAATTTCAATAGACCCGGTCTGTATGCGAGTATTCGCTGAACGTCTCTTCCAGGTATTGGGGTCTGTGCCCTAAAAAGGGCATTGTCATGCACTGCTGCAAAAGAGGAAATCGATTATCTTTTCCTGCAAGAGGTTTCAGAAATGTGTATCAAAACTTTAAAACACTTAATTGTTTTGACTCAGTAATTCAACTATTCTTATTTTCATAAGCTATATCCACAAGCTGTAGCTTATGAAAATAAACAGAAAGATATAGAAAGAGTTAAGTACAAGAATGTTTCCTGTAGATCCATTCAGATCAGTGGAAAAATGGAAGATAAGTTAAATGCTCAACCCCAGAAGATTTAGTTAAATGACGCATCTACAAATGAACATTGTTAGTTTGTTAATGGTCGAGCTTCAGAGGAACCCTTAATAACCCAGGAAAAGCTCAAAATATAAGAGGTTATAAAATATACAATTATCCTGATTTTGTAAAAGAGAGAAAGTATGTAGGTCTATTGAAAAATGTAGGAAGTATATCCTAGTGTTAACAGTCTAGTCTCTGGTGAGATGAGGGATAATTTCCTAAAGACAATTTAATTGAACTGAAAAAATAACATTCAACATAATAAAAGATACTTAATAAAACCGAAGACTCCTCCTGCCCCTCCCCCATCTGGTCCCCTCCCCCCATCTGGTCCCCTCCCCCCATCTGGTCCCCTCCCCCCATGCAACCACTCCCCTTTTCTTGTGTTTCCTTCTGGGGAGGATTTTATTTTCTTCATCATACTTTTCTGTATAACCCAAAGCAAAAAATAAAACAAACATTTCAAAAGTATGTTTCACTTTACTTGTTCTAAATCTCCATCATTAATTTCTCCTAGAACTTGAATTACCGTTATATCACATAAATGAAAAGATGGAACAGAAGTTATTCAACATTTCATTTAATTTCCATTTATATTGTGAAATGAAAAACAGCTTCTTGCAATTTTACTTAAATAACCAATTTTGATACTGTTCTATTAGTCTTCTAATAGCATGAAGGCCCAGAAATTAAATTGTTCCACTTCCTTATCCATAATTATGTGCAATTAAAATGGTTACAGACCCTAAAGTTTTCTTCCAGCTCCAGATTCTTCAACTGTCATTCTTTATTATCTTGAAGCCCAACACTTTTTAGTAACACTTTGTATACAGTGAGTTAAGTGAGAGAGGAAGCATTATATTTAACTGATGTGGGTGTTCTTTGATTAATCTGAATTAGCTTTTTTGATATGGGTACTAATTATTTTCTTTGCAAGAAAAATCACCATACGTGTGTGATTCTTCTATGTCTGTTGCTCTTCAAGAAAACAGTTAATTGCAGAAAACAGGAAGGTCACCTCTTTGAAATAACCGGCATCACATTGGAAGAGTTGCTCTTAATCCAACTTTCTAACTTGCATTCACAGGAAACCTGCAGTGCTTGTGATGGGCAGAATTCCCTCTGACTTTTGATGTTTGCTTTACATTTATTCACAAGGTAGGAGGAACGATTACAACATGAGGTTGGAATAACAGGGGTTTCATTTGTTTATTTTTAACCACTTCTAAAGGCTGTACATTGAAACATCAAAAACTCTCGATAAGGGAGCAAGGTCAGAAACAAGTTCCTTATCTGCCACTATAGAGACAACTAAACAAAACTATCATTTTTTTCCCAAGATTACTCGATTTAATTTATTACCAAAATGTAAGTGCTTATACTAAATAGATAGATTTAGCTACAATTACCACACTCCACCCTCATTAAGACACCCTTTTCAAGATCTAAGTGTTCTGAGCATTTATAAAGAAGTGTTATCCTAACAAGGGTGCTAATGAGTTAAGTGCACTTGGGAGTCAAGGTACAGCTGAATAACTAAACTTTAAAGAGATCATTAAACCAATATTCTCCTTTTTAAAATTTGTTCACAGTATTTTCAGATCACTTTTTAATGAATGTAGAACCTGATACAGCATCCTGCCAAAAAAAAAAAAAAAATTGAACCTTTAAAAAGCAATGATTAAAACTTGGTAATCTATTACACACTTTCTCTATTTACTTGGTATTTTTTCCATTAGGAAACAGGATAACATCTTTGAATCTTAGTCAATTGTGGCATGTGCCAGGGTATTATCTGTATTTTTCACCCAAGGAAGCAGGGCTCTGAGCAGGATAATAGAGCCATGTGGAACACTGGTGAATTATGTATGCTTTCCCCCTAAACCGTTCATGTATTTTACTCATTAGAGCTCAAAATATCTTCTTGTGCTTGACTTCATCATTTTGGACTTGGCTTATACCTCTCCCACAGACTGCAGTTATTCGTTCACACATGGTGAGCAGAGGTAAAATACTCTGGGAAAGAAAACAACACAGAGTTGAAGTGATAAAAGCATGCCATAAGCCATTTCCACTAGAAACACAAAAAATGATTTTCCAAACACTCAGTATCACATGAACTTTATTTTAGCCCCAAATCTTCTTTGAGCATCACTGGGTTGTGTCATCACCCACTGAATCAAATCTTTTGGTCTACACAGATGTATTAAGGGCCTGGAATATTCAAAGCACAATGTTAGAGAAGTAACTGATAGGCGTTGTGCTGGAGCGGCTCAAGTTCTATCTGGGGATGCAGATCACGGACGTGAACAGTCACATTTCCACGCTGGCCAGATCCAGGAGGTGCCACGTGAGAGTCACTGGTGGGGATTTCAGAGGAGCCAGAGACTGGATGAAATACAAGTGAAAACTTCAGGCGTGACTTGAACTGAACCATAGAGGATGGAAAAGGGCTATAAAGGTGGGAAGGAGCAGAAAGGGCCTTGAGGGTCAGGGCTAGGCTTGAGCAAAGGCCCAGAGGGGGCATCAGCAAGAATTCCAGGGAACAGACACAAGCTTGCGCAAGAGAGAAGGACTCATTGTTTCTCAGATATGGGAGGGTCATTATTAAAGACGCTTGGGAAATATGTCTTTGGGGTTGGTTTTGAAACAGTGCTGGTGAAGTTGGCCTGTCTGCGCTGACTGATGGCATTCCCACAAGACGGTTAATGATGGTTGAGGGTTCCCTGAGGCCCCTGCCCAGAGCAAGCAATGTAGTCCATGTGGTTCAGTCCAGTCTCTGTCCTTACCATCCGCTGGGCTCCCCAGCCTCAGGCAAGAGGAAGGATTCAGTGGTGGAGAGGACAAGGTCCCAGGGACAGCCTCCGTTTTGGTTTGTGCCCTTTCTGCCGCCCTGGGACTTGTCACTCTTTGGTCTCCGCAAGAACCTTGATGGACAGTCCAGCTGAGAGGCTATTATGGGCTCTTCCTTTCTTTTATTCTGTAGCATCAAAAGCAAGTTCAAATTTTTCTAAGTTTAATTTTGTAAACTTGTATTTTTGCAGTGTTTTAATCGAGCCATTTAATTTTTTTCTAGATTTGCAATTTGGATAATGTTTCACCAGGCAAGGCAAGTGTGTGGACTTTAAGGCTAGAGAACCCTGGGCTTTGGAGAGCTCTGCCTGGTTCAGCTCTGATGATGAGGATAATGATAATGACATAGTAATAAGTACTACTCTTTATTGGCCTCTTGATACATGCCAGGCTCTGTTCTAAGAAGTCTACTGATAGGAGCTCATTTAATGTTCAGAACAACCCAGGGAGGCAGTTGCTACTGTCTTCACGGTGATGCAAGCGAGGCCCGGAGGGGTTAAGCTTCTTGTCCAGGGGCATCCAGCCAGCACGGAACGGAGGGCCGACCTGCACCAGGCAGTCTGTCCACAGTGCATGCTTTCCCACCATGACGTGTGACCTCTTCATGACCCCGGGAATGCATTTGTTCATTTGTTTGTTCACATACTGATGCCCTAACGGAAGCTCCGGCGTGTATAGTGGAGCTTAAAGCCCAGTGGGAGAGCGATGTGAAGGTCTTGGTGGTTCTCACACAGGGGACTGCAAGCTCAGCGGCTGGTGATCAGGCCCTGGGCTGTGTGAGCCTAAGACACAGACTGCGGGGTGGGGAGAAGGCTGGGATGCCAGTGAACATCTCCCGGGGTAAGTGACCCTTCAGTATTGCTTAGAGCGGGGAGGTGGGCATGAGATGCGAAATGAAGAAGTTATTTCAGCCCTGAGTCTCAGCTGCTTCTTTATAAAATGAGAGGGAAAATTCAGGGTCGCCAAAAGAATTAAATGACATAACTCATGTCGGTTGCCTGGAATGGCATCTGGCACACAGTAGGCACTTAGCAGGTAGAAGCCCTGATAAATAACCAGGGAAGAAAAGAATGAAGCAAACAGGTGTAAGGCCTGTTTGACCCCTCAGGGTTCAAATATTACAGGGAGCAGCAGAAAGTTGGGGACCCGGGGGAGGTGTCTGGACTGTCACCAGAGAGGCCAGAAGCTTGTGGATGAGAGAGCCTGGGAGGGGTGCTGTCACAGCTGTGTGGGCTTTGAGGCACATGTCCAGCAAAACCTGAGTGGTCTCATGGAACTTTCCACCTGTTTCCTCAAAGAGCTGACTGGCAGGCATTAGCCCAGGACTGGAGGGAAATAAAGGATCTCCCACAAAGTGAGCTAATGGGTTTGGGAAAAAGTAATTTACCAACGAAGCCCAGTGCCCTGGGTGAAAACTGTGTAATACTGGAAAGATCTGCATAATAATCAGGCTCCGGCTTAACCGTGGTAGCCCTGTGCTTTGTTTTTGCTGTGTAGACTTTGGCTGGAAAATAATGTATTCTTTCCCCTTAATAATTGGGAATTAATAATAATAACGATAATATTAAAGTTCAGAGACGAGACTGCCTGGGTTGGTTCCGACACGTGAAGTCATGTGATCTCTGGCAAGTGGCTTACCTCTCTATGCCTCCATTTCTTCACATGTGAAATAGAGAAAGATGGTGATGAATAAGTGATATTTTCTGTAAGATTCCATCTAAACCCTCATTAAGTGCCTTCTAAATGTCATCTCATGGTCTATTTACTGAGTTCTACGTGGAGCCAAGCATTGTATTGGGCACCAGACTTGAGCTGGCAGAAAAGTTCTCATTGCACCCTTGGGAGGGAAGGCAGTGGAGGCTCAGAGAGGTGAAGTAACTTGGCCAATGTTACACAGTGAGAAATTGCCTGTAGCGAGGTCTTTTTCCCTTCCACTTCACCAACCCCAGGCCAGGTATCTGTACCAGGATTTGATACAGACTCTTGGGAACAGTGTGTTAATAATTTGAACAGAGAACTCAATGGGAGCTTAAAAAAATCTCTTTTGCGTTATTCACATCTCATTTTAAGTGGCAAGAATATAGTCCATAGCCTACAAGATACTTGCACAGCGTCAGAAAAATGTGTTCATTTGTCGATTGTAGATTGTTTTATTTTTAGATTAATGAAGATCCAAATTAAACCATCGGAGTGCAATCATCCTGATAGTCCTTATCACGTTTTGCTCATTATCACTTCATTGATATTTATGATGAAGAACAGATGGTCCCAATGTCATATTTCAATGTGTATCATATCCAGCTAAGAGGAAATATCTCATATTAGCTGCACTTATCAAAATATTTGTACTTAATAACAACAGAAATCTGAGCTTATGTACTGTCTTGTCACCATGTCGTAGCTACCATTTAGAAAAGAGCCTTTAAATTAGACGTGGGAGGGAAAGACAGCATCATTCATTATCATTGAACGAATGCACTGAACTCTGAACAGCAATTATGGGTTAGTTGTAAGGAGAGAATCATTAAGCTTGAATGAAGAACAGCAATTACAGTCTGTTGTCTCTGTGGGGCTCGGGGTGTTTTATTTTAGCGGCTGGCTCGAGCATCAAGAAGGAAAGGGACAACTGGTGATGGTGGAACAAGAGGAGCTGGTGACAGACAGATGTGAACGTGGTCGCCAAACTCAGGAGCCCGCCTCCTTTGCTAAATGGTAGCTCCAAGGAGAATAAGGCCAAGAAACACCTGCTCTCATAGGTGACGTAGGGAGCCTTTTAAAATAATGCTCATGTTGCATAAAGTCCCAAAAGGATGTATTTCCTAAAATAACAATACAATCTTTATGATCCCTTTCTTCAAACACGTAGCCGATTAATATGTACTGGGCTCCTGTTACGTCCCAGGCAGGTAAGAGGCATAAGACATGCTCCCTGACCTTGAGAAATTTGTAGTCCCATGAGAAAGCCAGACACAACAGCAAATAACTCCAATGGTCAAAAAAAAAAAAAAAAAAAAAAAGAGAGATGTATACACAGTGCCAAGGTGGCCCAGAAGGAAAGTTTACCTCCATCTGTGGGAGTCAAGAAGAATTTTATAAAGCAGGTGATTGTGGACTAGGGTTCTGAAGATTGAATAGGAGTTCAGTGGTTGGATAAGAGGGTGGTGATGAAGAACATTCAGTCAGGCAACAGACTGCTCAAGAGCTCACTTTTGGTGTCAGGTCAGACAGGATTCGAGTTTTAGTTCTAACTGCTCACTGGTTGTGTGAACTTGAGCAGGTCATTTATTACTCTGTGCCTTGGTTTCCCTGATTTATACAGTTAAGCTAATAAGAGTATCTGTCTCATAAGGGTGTTGTGACATAGTGAACATAGCGCCTGGCCTGTAGTGTGTGCTCAGCTAACTAGTTGTCCAGGAATAGTGGACACAGGCAGCAAAATCTCAGAGGCACGAAACAGCTGTAGCGCTTTTGTGTTTTCTCAGGGCATTCAAGCAATTGCTTATAATTATGTAATCAGAGAGGCCCAGAAAAGGTGAAAAAGTAAATAATCTTACAAAATCTTTAATGTCTTAAAGTGGCGTAAAAGCCGACTCTACTTGAGGATGTAACTGACCAGCAATTCTTTTAGAAACGAAAAGAACAAGAATGGTAACCCCCAGGGAAGCTGTGGGCAGCCTCTGACCAGAGGAAGGGCCTCTTGGAAGTGGGGAACTGCAGCACCACTTGGAGAACAGGGGTTTGGAGGGGCCATGACCCTGGCATTAGACCCCAGGGAGCCAGCTGCTAAGTGGTCCCATGAATCCCAGGCACGTCTGTGCTCCTTGTTGAATGACAAGTGCCCATCTTGTTATGGGGATGGATGGTTGGTGAGCAAGCTCCACATGTAAAAACCAGCAAGAATTTTGCAAAAATATGGTTTGAGAAAAATATAATATGTTTAACGTGGAAAACATCTGACACAAAGATGCATGAAAAAGGCTGTTGGTGGTAATTTGGTATTCAATCTGGGCACGCTTGCGGAGGCAGGAGCATTCTGCTTGTGACTGAATCATGGACTCATAGTTTGCTTACCAAGCTGGCTGTCATGGTCTGTGACAGTAAAACGGCAAAGCCACCCTGGGGGGAGCTGAGCAGCGGGGCCCTCTGCCTTGACCTCAGCATGAGTGGCTGGTCACAGAGTGTCAGGAGGAGAGCATCCTGTGTAACTCAAGACTGAGCCCAGAATTCCGTCTCTCCCCCAACTCAAGCTCAGGTACCTGCACTCTCTCTCCCTGAGAGCTCATCCTTTCCCAACAGGCTTCTGGTTCCTCATGTAAACAGACCCTTGGCGGGCCTGCCTCTCAGCTCCTTCCCGAGTGCCCAGGACATGCCCGAATCCTACAGAGAGCCCAGCTTAGGCTGCCAAAGTGGGACTCCCACTACACACTGGCCCTAAACACTCCAAAAATAATAACTTGACGCGGTGGGGGAAATCTGCAGAGCACAGAGGTGGTGAGACCTCAGTGACTCATGCACATCGCTGCCTGCTCCCAGCCAACAGACTCACTTCTGGAGGTTTTTGATTTAGCTTTGGGCCTTGCTCTCATAAGCTCATGGAACCACTCCCAGAAGGACCATTGGCTCAAAAGCAAATACCCCATGAAATTGCATGTGAACCTCCATCCCCAAACTCAGATAAGCCAAGACCCCACTAAGCGAGTCTTTTGGGGTGGTCTACCCAAGGTCTTGAGCCAGGTCTTGAGCAGGGTCATGACCAGACTTCGGGGGCAGATCAAGCGGGGTTGACATTTGTCTGGCAACTTATTAGTTGTGTGACCTACAGCTGTTTACTAAACTCATCTCTGTCTCAGTTTTCTCATCCATGAAAGGGATAAAATCATGTGACTTTATGGGGTTTTATGGATAATTCTATGAGATAATGAGGGCAAAGGGCCTTGCCTGGGGCCTGGCATGCACACAGGGGCTCGCAGGAGTGGAGGCTGTGGCTGTGATGAGACATCCAGGGAGAAGAGGGCTGAGCTCCAGGTCTGGACACGCAGACATGATAAGGTGGGAAAACGGGGGTGGCGGTGAGAGCA
Source organism: Camelus ferus (assembly GCF_009834535.1). NCBI lineage: Eukaryota > Metazoa > Chordata > Mammalia > Artiodactyla > Camelidae > Camelus > Camelus ferus. Next base: position 11,675,147 of record NC_045706.1, read on the forward strand.
AATGGGAATAAGACCATTTCTGACAGAGGAAAGAGCGAAGCAAAGGCAGGGATAATATGAAGTTGGATGCAAGGCATCGGAAGACATCCACTAGAAGATTCTTTCAGGGAATTTTCTAGATCTCAAGGAGAGATCTGGATTCAGAAGCCACCCCTTACTTGCCAGCCTCCGCACAGCGGAGGTTAAATCCAGGCCCTGTTGGAATGTGGAGAGATCCATAGCCACTGCCTGCGAGCCTTGAGGGTTTCATGCACATCTGCGCTGCCTACCATCTGCTTTAATCTATTACTATGACATCAGTGATAATATGCCAAGTTTGACTCCTGCGTTCTTTTCATTGCAAATCATCAACTATGCTAAAAAGTAATGACAGGCTAAAATGCCACCCAATTCCCTCTAGCAAGGATTTTATTGAGCATCGACTATGTGCCAGCACTGTGCCTTAGACCGTGATTGGTAGACTTAATTTATCTGTGCCTCATTTTACTCATCTATTAAATCAAGCTTGGACTAACTGGCCTCTGAGGGTTTTTTTTCTCTAGTTCTAAACTCAGAGGAAGTCCTCAAAGAGCTTAGAATTTTGCTGGGAGGATAATTTTATTTTTGCTGCAAGAAAAATTATATGAAACAAATATGAATAGAACCAAGGATGTGTGTGGCGCTAACAATCAGCTTCATTCTGAATTCAAAATAGTAGCTGTTAAGAAGAGGTCAGCGAGTCTGGTCACAGTACACATCTGAGTGCCTGGTGTCGGGGAAGCATCTCGGAATTGGGCTGCAAAGAAGGCAGCTTCAGATCAGACTTCAAATCACACGCAACTTTGAACTGTGAGAGGAGAGAACGTTCAGATGCCATGTCTCCCCTGAGAATCTGTGAACCCAGCACTTGCTCGACGTGAAATTATTCAAGGTGAGGTTTTTCTATTTCAGGTCTGATGGGAAGATGTCTATGTTTGGCGACTGTAATCACAGACGGATTGAGACAATTCGTTCCCATTCCGCTGCTTATGAACAAGCACAATTAGAAGCTGACAATAAACACGCTTCACAAAAATTATCACCTTTAGTGTGATTCCCATAATAAAACCAGGAGCAAGCACAGGAATCTTTTCAATTTACACAAAGAGCCCTGGGGTCTCTTGACAGTCACTGCCGATCCAATGTTTCTGAGTAAACTTTATTTTGAAAACTCCTGGGGTTAGGTTAAATCTTGGTTTAAAACACATGCACGTACACACACACACACACACACACACACACACATACATCCCCAAACCCACACACCCCACGCCTGCCATCACATTTTATTATTTTCTTCCTTTAACCAAAGTGTTCATATTAATAATATCCAGATATTAGAAGAGGCGTGGAGGGTCCTATTGCCACCACATTCTTGTCACAGTCATGTGCCAAGTCTTGAAGGGGCTTCCTAGATGTAGCTGCCTTCCAATCTCATTGTCATTAGCAACACTCATTTGTGTACTGTTTCACTTTAAGAAGACTTTTACATATGTTCTCTGATTTAATCCTCGTAACAGTTCCGAGAGAGACAGAGGAAGTATTTTCCACGTTATTGTATAGAAAAAAACGGATGTTCAGTGGACAGAAAGTAACTTCTTTAAAATCACCCTGCCATTAGGTGCTAGGGGAAGCCTTGAATCCTGGGCTGGACCTTGCCTTTGTGTTCATGTCCTTGACTCTTTAGGCATCAGGGAAGCAAGACATGGATGCATAAATTATGTACTCTTTCTAAAAATATTTGTTGAGCACCTCTGTTGTTGCTGCCTACTTGGCGTCCTACTGAGTGGAGTGGAGTGCTGCTTACTACTGCCTTTTGTCTGATCGGCACCCTTTGGGAACTGCCCCTCACCCATTCCATAATAGTCCTGTTCTCTCTGCTTGATTTGGTCAAGGCAGACTCCACCCTCCTGCCACAAAGAGTGGGGTCTGTTGCTGACTGACCAATCCAAATATTCCACACACCCACACCAGTTGTGATTGGTTCACATATAAGCATGTGACCTCAAGTGGGCCAATCAGAATCTGCCATAGGACTTTTCACCAGACGTTTCAGCAAAGACATTTACCTCTTTCTCTGGAAGTTCCAGGGAACACATTGCCTCCAGGAGGAGAAAAAGTATCTGAGGATGGAGCACAGAAAGAGCAAGCAGAGCTGACAGATAGAGTGCAAGAGCCTTGATGGTTTCCTTTGAACTCTGGACCCAGCAATGGCCACCTGGACTTCCCAGTCATCTGAGGTAATACAGGCCCTGTTCTAACATTTAATATAATTAGAATGATTCAAGTGATGAACACAACAGAGAGGACTGGACAGAGACAAGACAGACAACAAACCAGCAAAAGAACATATATAATATTCTATGCATATTTAAAATTTCAAACTGTGATATGTGTCATAAAGATAAACACAGGCAGAAAAACTTTGATTCGGACCAAAATGCTATGGCCAGAAGAAGGAACAGTAAGTATGGTCCAAGAAGGATGAGTATGATTTGTTAGAGGAGGTGCCACTTATTTTGGGTTTTGAATAATAGGAACAATAATCATGACCATGATCTTGACAATAACAATGACCTCACCAATTGCAGTGGATGATATTTATCGACTCAGTGCTGTCTTAAATTATTCCCTTTAATTTCCACAAATCCTGCGAGGTAGGAATGACTATATCTGTGTCTTACTGATGAGGAAATGAGGATGAGAACAATAAAGTGACTTACTCAAGGGCCATTCCTGGCAAATTGCACAGGCAGGCTTGAACTGAATACTGGCTCCAAAGACCATACTTCTTAATTTCTAGGGTCTGTTGCCAGCAAAGAGGGGAGTCATGTTCCAGATGGGAGGTACAGTCCAGAAATTTCCCATAAGAGGAACAAAAGGGGAAATCTGGGAGTGTACTGGGGCTTACGTCAACACCATTCTTTAATATCTTAGTATACATCTGTTGACACAAAACGTTTATCAACTCCTGGCACATGCCTGGCACTGGGATACAGAGTGCACAAGACTCAGCCCCTGCCCACAGGACCTCACCCCTCACCATCTGGAGATAACACAAACAATTGAACCCACATGCAACGCTGGGCTGAATACGAGTTTAATTTCCCATCGCTCCTTATTCTGTCTTCTCCTCTGCTGCTCCCTCCTCTTCATCACCCCTTATTTCTCATTTCTTACATCTTATTTCTCTTTCTGACCAGAGCTGAGTTGGAAATGGAACCTTTAGTGGTGGACAATTAGACAGTAAATCCCCTTGGCTCACGTGCCACTCTATCCATCACCTGCTATTTTGCTTTCTGTGAGTTACTACGTGTGAATTACATACGAGCTCGATGTGAAAATCCAGCCCCATCAAATGCAGACCTTTCCCTGCTCACTTCCCTCCCCCTTTTCCCTCCATTGCTCTTATTCATTGCTATTCCTTCCCCCTCTGCCCCCAACCCCCACCTCCCAGGTTTGACAAAAGCAGATTCTTCAAAATTGTCCTTCTGGGACTGTCTATTTCATTTTGAACTTGACACAAAAGTACTATTTTTGACAGTTGAACTTTTCAGCATGCTTGATACAAATATTTTAATATCCTGTTACCTGAGCTGAGGGAGAGATAAAGTTTTACACCAGACACCTACAGTGGCAAGGGAATTCGTTTTTCTGGTGACTGATTTAAAGGTACAGCAATAGCAAAATGGTTAATGAGCTAACCATGCTTGGGAGGGCAAAGGTCAACAGGGAATGCAAACCTGGTAACTCAGCCAGAGCTACGGGACCCCTACGAGGGAAGAAATGCTGCCTGTCAGACAGTGCAACGGTTTCACCCCCAAGTTCATTCTCAAGAGGCTAGAAAGGAAAAAAAAACCCAACCAGCTGACATTTAGAATGTCTCCTGACATTGCTCCGAGGGATAGAGGTCAGGCGGGGAGAAGTATCGTGGGTGACAAGAAAGGAAGCTCATGAGTGCTGGTGTGTTGGATGTGATGGAATGGCAGTTGTCACTGAAGAAGTGTTGTGTGATACGGAATCTGCATAGAAGAATAGATATCAAAATATTGGATACTATCTCAAGTCCATATATTCAGCAAAGCAGGAAAAAAGACGGAGAGTTAGGCATGGGAGGCAATAATGCTGGCAGAGCAGAGCCTCTGAGAAGCCAGAGCTGACTCACACAGCCCCAGGGACCCCTAAAGCAACACTAGGCAACAGAAGTTTCTGGAATGATGGAGATTTTTCTTTTCTACACTAATTTGGTCGCCATTCCATGGTTTCTGAGCACTTAGAATGTGGCTAGTATATCTGAAGAACTGAGTTTTAAACTGTATTTAATTTTAATTAAATTTAAACTTAATCACCACTTGTGGTTGATGGTTACTGTATTAGCACAGGTCTGAAGTGTGGGGACCTCGGATGAGGACTCTAAGATGCTGGCTCGAGTACCTCGCCATTAGTGGAACTTGGCTTCTCCCAGACTTCTTTCTCTTCTCTCTGCCGACTGGTATCTTTATCCTCTGTGATGATTTTTCCCACCTCAAGGTTCTGCTCATTCCTAGTTTCTGCACCTTCATGATTCTGACTTAGGTGGACCATCTGCTCTCTATATCAACCATATTAACTTTCTATTGCTGCATAACAATATCGCCAAAACCTTAGTGGCTTATAATAACACATTGATCATCTTGCTATTTCCATGGGGCAGGAGGCCGTGGGTAAGGTTCTGCCATGTGCTCTGCTTTAGGGCTTCACAAAGCTGCAGCCTCACCTAACATTTGACTGGGGAAGGGTCAGCTTCCAAAGTTATATGCTTGTTGGAAGAATTTAGTTCCTTGCAAAGCTGTTCGACTGAGACACTCAGTTTCTTACTGGCTGTTGGCTGGAGTTTGTCCTCAGTTCCTTGCCATCTGGGCCTTCCCAAAGGGGTGGTTGCTCCTTCAAAGACAGTAAGAGAGAAGTCTCCTCTCCAGGTGGGTAGTACAATCTTATGCAACATAACCATGTACCCACATACACGTAATCACACACATCCTGTCACTTCTGCTCTATTCTGTTGATTCAAAGCAAGTCACAGATCCTGCCCACACTCAAGGGGAGGGCCTACACAAAGCCATAAACACCAGCAGGCAGCATGCTGGGGCTGCCCTAGAGCTGGTCCTCCAAATCACTTGCATTTGCCTCATTTTCTTGGTGTTTCTGTGCTCAAATTCCAGAAAGAAAGAATCAACCCGACTTATTCGTTTGCACCTGGCTACCTCATAACTCCCAGCCTCAGGTTGGGTGGGCCATCTCTCTGGGTCAGTCAGCCTTGTCCAGGGGAGAGGTCACACGGTGGGCATGACTGGGTCAGGCAATGACTGAGTCCCTTGTACAGAAAGTCAAACGGGACCAAGCCCAGCAATGTGGGTCTGTGGTCAGGTCATGCCCTGCACACGTGGGAGGCATAGGAAATTCTACTCCCAAGGCCTGGTAGAGGCAAAGAGGTTTTCTTTATTCTCCTTCCTGTGTTCACAGCCTTTATCTGAGGTCCAGAGAAAAGGGGAGAGCTAGAGGGAAGGGACCCTTTGAAACTGGATCCAGTTACATTTTAGACAAATTAAAGGAAATGTTACTTTATAGAGTAGAAAGTAACCTCACAGAATGTTTTGTTCTAAGAGCAAAGAGGGCCAGGAATATAAATGGATTAAAAGATATAAATGACATAGTCATAAATTATGTGTATGAAAATAATCCAAATGACTAGCAATATGGGAACGCTTACAGAAATTATGGCAAATTAACCCCATCGAATGTTACACAGCTTTTAAGAACGATTATATGAAAACTAAAACAATGTAGCAAAGTATTTCGGATCCAAAGCTGTCAGAAAAAACCCAGAATACAAAAATTTAAATATGACAAGATTACAACTTTGCAAAATTATATATGCATGCAATGGAGCATGGAAAATGTTTGATTGTGAAAGTATGAGTGATTTTTTTCTTTAAATATCCCTTCTTGTTATTATAAAGCTTATTATGAAAAAAAAATTAGAAATAAATGACCAAGAATAATAGCTAATGTTGTATGACCTGAGTCCATGTTAAATACTTTCCATGCTTTTGACAGGGTGGTCCCAGCTATTAAACTTAATTTGCAGATGAGGAAACTGAGGTTCCAAGAGGTCAAATAACTTGCTCAGCCAGATGGAGGAATTTGAACCCAGGCTGACTGGCTCTTGAACTAGGGCTGTTTTAATCAGTTCGAGGTACTATGGGCAAAGCATATGAGCCTATAAGCTCCTCAGTGACTTGTAGGCTATTTGAAACCTAACACAACAAAACAATACATTCAGTCTAAATTCAAACTCAAATGTAGGATGGCATGTCCATAGATTATGACATTATATTAACATTATTGTAAAGTTGAGGAGTCACAACAATTAAAGTTTCTCACTTTGCAAGAATTCCTGATTGCCTGTGGCGATTGTTGCAAAGTGATAGCCAATTATAGATCAAATGAGTTGCTTTGGGCCACATAATTTCTGCAGTAACATTAGAAAAATCATTCCCTGAACTTCTACGGGTAGTATAGGGTGGGGGATCTAAAACCCATAAAAGTGTTAGAATAAGTCTGTCCAGAGTCTAGGCTGTCAGCTGTTGTCCTATTCTACATCTTTTGGATGAAGGCTCTGCCCTGTGGGGCAATGGGGACAAGTGGAGAAGGAAGACACAGGGAAGAGGTTGGGAGGAGTGGCAGGTAGGGGAGGAGGGGCAGCAGGGAGAAGAGGCAGCTCTTAGCCGCAGGACAGTGGACTCCATGCAACCCAAAGCTGACCCCGTATGATATAACACCTGAGTTCTTGTTCTTATGTGCTTGTGAGGGTCAAGCTTTGCACCTGTGTGTATACATACACGTGCACCGACACCTGCATGTGCAGCATCTGTGTGTGTTGCCTGGGGGCTGTGTCTGTGGCAGAAACTCTTGAAGTAAGGTACCCTTACCTTTCTTTGCAATGATAACTTTATGAGTCCACGTTTTTCAACAGGTTGCAAACCCAAACTGGAGCACTCTCCAGAACCAATCCCGTGCTTTAGAGGAAACTGAATTGTGCACTGTCTTTAAATAATGAGCTGCCTGTTGTCAAACAGTCAGTCCGGTCAGCTCCCCTGAGTCAGTGCGGAGTAAACCACTGGAACTTGCTTTCATCTGTGCAGCTGATCACACCCAATTAAAATCAAGTTTTAACCCCAGGCTTTGCTCTATGTGGAAGCTGCATTCAGGAGAAGTTTAACGGCCTGTCCCACCAGCATCTTCTGTTTTGACGGCACCCATCAGGGAACTGATGCTCTTTTCTGAAACAAGCGAGCCAGAATACTTTGAATGTTGAGTTGCTTGAGATGTCATCAGTAGGTTTTCCTCTCCTTTCTCATTCTCCAATCCACTCCTGACTTCTTTCTCTACCGAAAATATCATTCTCGATTTACAGGTGGCTTTTAAATGTAACTTTTCATTAAGTCACTCGAAATGAGTTTATGAGAGGAAGCTTCTGTGCACCAACTGGGAGGCATTGCTGAGATAAGAGTCAGAGATAACATCTTGGGACCGAGGCCTCTTACATTTCTAGCCTTGCAAACTCATTTTTGATGACACCCTTTAAAGAACATTCACGGCCATTTTTTCCCATGCTGACTGAGCCCTGGGATCTTGCTGTGGTAACTGCAGGCCGTATGTTACTTGATCAGGGTAATGCAGAGTAATTACCGGCCCATTGCACTTCATTACAGCACTGTAATCGGTGGCGGGTCGATGTTTCAGCTACAGCTGCTCTGCAAATTGAGCTGACATGGATACTGTGATAGGAATGACAGGGTGGGGGCTGGGGGGGGGCATGCAAATGACAGAAATTAGCATCCGGCCAATAGATTCTGAAATGCAATATGCAACTTGGCCCAGGACACCTGCTTTGGGTCACTCAGTTTCTCTTGGATACAATATGATGATCATGGAATAAATGAGTCCTTCAACTTCTATTATGCCTCATAAAAGGTCACTGAAATGCCAGAGAATCTTAATTACCGTGGACATGTTTGGAGAATAACATTCCACAGCACATCGTGTAATGGTTTTTAATGGTCAGTTCTGTGGGCACAGTTGACGCCCTGCTTCAGTCTAGATCAGTCTGTAGATGGCTGTTTAACATTTACCTGCTATAAAGCAATGATCAGTGGTCCAGAGTTGTAAAAGGACTACAGAGTGACCATATACTTTATCATCTGATATAGGTCACTTTTGAGAGCAAAATGGAGTGATATTAATAATTACACTGGGACAAGGGGCATAAACTTGGACTGTCCCCAGACGAATGAGGCATATGGCACCCAAGACATAAGGCATGGCTAGGATCTCTGCTCACTATCCTTCCCCTTACAGACAAAGCTAGTGTCACTGGAAATGACAAAGGTTATGAGCTTGGCCCTTCTCCGCCTTGGCTGGGTGAGATGCATCCCACGGCCCCTTGCAGTCCAGCAAGGAGATGTGAACACAGGCCTGGAGCTTCTGAGGGAAACCTAGGATAGATGCAGAGATAGGGAGTCACCTGGCAGATGGGTGTATATGTACACATTCATAGCAAATAGCATGTGGAAGCCATGGACTGAAGAGGAGGGGCCCTGGAAGCAGGAGAGGGAAGAGTCTAGAGGAGGATGGAGAACCAGGAGGGTGCAGCAACACGGGAGATGAGAGAAGGATGGACAGACATTTTCATTGGATCTGAGGAGGGTGGGGTAGGAAAGCCAGCCCCTAAGGTGGCCTCCAATGGTCTTGCCTCCAGGTGTTCACGTCCCATGTGGTCTCTATCATACCCATAGGGACGGCCTAGGTAACCAGTAGGATATTGCTGAAATGATAGAGTGTCACTTTGGAACTAGTTCATTGAAGACATTGTAGCTTCCTCCATCCTCTCCCTTTGATCATTCACGCTGGGGAGGACAGCAGCCATGCCAGAAAGATGCTCAAGCAGTCCCGTGCAGAGGTCCTCCTGGTGAGGAACCGAGGGCTCCTGCCAAGACCTGTGTGAGGGAGCCGTCTTGGAAACAATATGGTTATAAAGAATATGTTTCTTTAAGGTTTCCCACAAGCAATGTCCAGCCAGCTTCTTTTCAAGGAAATGATACTATAAGATGCCACTAAAAATATGATTTAAGACACTGTGTGCAAAAATCTGCCTTATTGCTTTATAGCCACACTTCTCATTTTCCAGGGAAATAGATTCAGACTCCTTTTAACTTTTCACCCCCCAGCATTTTTCCATAGATAAAATGGCACAAGACAACCCCTATAAAAATGCATCCACAATAATTCCTCTAAGTGTGTCAACTGGTCCAGGCCACCTGGAATTACTGGATGACGTCCAAATGGCACGAACATTTTCTGAAAGACCACTGTCATTGTGTCATTGCAAGATCTGAATCTGTTTGATTGAAAAAAACAAAAAAAACATACAAACAAAAATGGAGGAGTGCCAGACCCCTGTCTATCTGTTTTTTTCGTCCAGACCCCCACCCTCCCTTCGCCCTGTGTTTCTGCGGCTAAATCACATCCCTTGATCCACTCTAAGTCATGAATTAGTAAAGAACCCACCAACTGCCCTATCCGGAGAAGCCTGTTTCATCTTTCATGGCTGGCTCTAGGAAGGATGACCTTTGAATGGCTATTTCTTTCCCCTTTTCCCCATTCCCCCTGAAGAGTTGACCAAAATGAATGCTTTCTTTTTTGTTTGTTTGTTTTCCCCAGATGAGTTTTTAAATCCTTGGGCTTCCAAAATGAGAAAGGAAGGAGGGAAAGTGATCATCCAGGACTGCCGGGCACAGCTGTGTGGGCCTGCACTTTACAAGACGTACAGCAAAGGAGGGGAGTGCGGCTGAAGTCCAGACCACGCCCCACTTGCCCCGTGGGAGCCCTGGCCTGGGGCCGCGTCCACTTACAGGAGAGGCACCTTCTGGTGACTCACGCGGAGGCCTTGTCTCTGCTAACTCTGGTCCTGCCAACATCGTTCCTTCCCTCCTTCTTCTCTTTGTTTTCTCTTCGCTTTTTACCTTAGCAGAAATCCTGTATGAAGTCTCGTAATTTGTTTTTCTCCCCAAGGAAAGGTTAATTCTTGTAGCCGTAATTCATTTATAGGAAATTAGACACAGGAGCAGTTGGAAGCCCGAGATAATTTGAAAAGCCCCTTTGAAGCTCTTTTCCTTCAGGTTTCGATAAAGCCCCTTTCCTCATCCTGAATCCCTGGTGGGGCCTCTAGGCATCACACAAGTGGGTTCCCTGTGGCGAGACTGGTATCCACGGAGGGATGGACTGAGTCAGGACACCCATGTGGCGGTGACCAGAGGTAACTAGATGGGACTGGGGCTTAGAACTCACTCTTCTTAGAAATCCCAGCTGTTCCCATCCTCAGACACTTCCTTCCAAGGGTTTTAATCAAGCTTTTCAATGTTTGGTGTCAACCCAAGATGTTGGTTTTTTTCATATTCATACAGCATCACTACCTCCAGTTTACCTGTCATTAACAGGGCCAGGGGACTGAAATCCACAGATAATTCAAAAGTACTTGGTGAAGCAAAGGTTCCATTTGCTCTCCTATATCTTGTTGTCAGCGCAGGCACAAGCCATGGAAATGACATTTGAGTTTAATCCTGGTCCTTTCCCATCTCCTGTCATGGTGAGATCTGTGGGCTAATTCAGGAAGTTGGCCATATTCTATTGTCCTCATGACATTCTGTTTTCTTCTCCTAAGGGCAGAATTATGTAGGATGGACTGGGGTCAACTCCTCATTTTAACTTTCCTAACAGGCTTGGGAATGAGAAGCCGTGTGACCATGACCTGGGGCTGCGCACAGGCAGTGCCAAAATGGGAACCCAGGTTGGCTTCACTCCTAACTCCTAACTGTCACAGAGCAGAAATGCAAACTCTAAACTCCATGCAGTGTTGCTGCACTTTGCTTGTTTAGTTAGCCCCTTCCCCACATGCCCCCAGTTTTCTCTTGTAACCGGAGCGACTCTGAGCACAGGAATCACCTGCATGAAACGCTTACTGTCTTGTGCAACACGATGTCATAGCCATCATGGCTGACTGTGGTCTGTAAGCCAGTACCTCAGGTTGTGCTGGCTTCAAAACGTTCTTTTGGGGTCAAGATTATTAGTTTCTCATCTCTTTTCTAAACTGATGCGTGGGGAAATTATCCTTAAAAGCTCTCGAGGACATCCAGACAATGGTATATTATTCAGTGCTGGAAAGATATGCACTATCAAGCCATGAAAAAATTTGGAGAAAACTTAAACATGTATCACTAAGTGAAAGCAGCCAATCTGAGAAGACTGCACACTGTATGATTCCAATTATATGACATTCTGGGGAAGACGAAACTATGGAGACAGTAACAAGATCAGTGGTTGCCAGGGGTAGGATGGGGAGGGATAAATAGGCAGATCAGAGAGGATTTTTAGGGCAGTGAAAATACTCTGTAAGATATAATAATGTATATGTGTCATTATACATTTGACTAAACCCGTAGAATGTCCCATATGAAGAGTGAACTCTAAAGTAAACTTTATGGACTCTGGGTGATCATGATATATCAATATAGATTCATCCTTGGTAAAAAATGTATCATTCTGGTGAGTTGTGTTGATAATGGGAGAGGTGGGAAGCGGTATTTGGGGGGAATTTCTGCATCTTCCTCTCAATGTTATTGTAAACCTAAAACTGCTCTAAAAAAACCTATCTTAAAAAATAGTGTTCAAAGGACTAAAGCTCAAGGAAATCTACACTATGACTCAGTCCACATCTGGGTACATGACGGCAGAAATGAGTGCCTGTGTCCACAAGAATGTTCACAAAAACTTGATTCTTAAGATCCAAAGGCTGGAAACAGTCCAAATGTCCACTGACAAGGCATGGTACTAGATTAACAATGGAATACTATAGAGCAGTGAAAATGGACAGATCACAGCCATGTGCAACAACGTGGAAACGTCTTGCAGACTCACCGTTGAGCAAAATTAAACACACTGAAGAGTACGCGCTGTATGATTCCATGTATATAAAGTTCTGAAACAGGTCAAACTGACGAATGATGTTAGAAGTCAAAATGATGGTGTTGACTGGCAGGGGCAGGAGGGAGCCTGCTGGGTGCTGGGGATGTTCTATATCTTGATCTGGGTGGTGGTTACGTGGGTGTACACATACGTAAAAATCTGTCACTTGAGATTTGTGCACTTTATGTATGTTATACTTCAATTTAAAATTTTAATTAGGAAACCCCCAAAGACCACACAGGACATGAAGTTGTTGGGAGTCGGTGCTGGTCCCTGCCAGCTGACCCAAGGTCTCTGTGGTTGCCCCTTGCAGATACCTCCCGCTGCGTTGTTCTGAAGTCAGCTCTGACCCAGTGGGCAGCCTTGGTCTGTCAGGAACGTATGGAATCGGTCCCTGCTTCGGATCCAGTATCTGGGGTGTCTGGCTCCTTCTTGGCATCCGTGTGCCCAGTGGCTCCTTCTCACCATGCCACTCATGTCCTCTTTCCTCATGAGCAGATTCCCAGTGGCTTGTGCCTTTGCCTTAAACCCAGGGCCACTGCTGGAGGCACCAATGCCATTCCTTTCTCTTACTGGCATCTTTCCCCCCCAGGTGCCTGAGTCCATCTTCCACACCCACAGTCATGGGATGTCATACGGACTCACCTTCACGAACCATGTTGGTGTGACCTGCCTATGAGAACCTCCCCCCCATTACCAGGCGCCTCTTATTGCCATGCCCATTGCTTGATGGACCCCCTGATTACTGGCAGGCCCCTGTGACCCCATAGATCCATATCTTGGACTTCTGGGCCTCTGAGAAGCAGCCCTGCAGGCGGGTCACTTCTCCTGTGTCCTGGCCCCAGCTTCCTCTCACTCCCCACTGAGTCGTGTTGATAAGCCCCAAACCACACAGCACACTCCCTCAGCCCAGGTGAGGGCAGTTCACCCCCATCAGCTGCTGTGTTCCCGATACGCCCATATCATTCCCAAGACTAAAGAAAACCCAGGTCCTTCTTTAAACACCCTAAGACCTTGAGCGTGCCATGAAATGTGTATTAACACTTTCTTTTGAGAGGAAAAGCTCTTTTGCAACTGCCCATTAACCATTAATGTTCTGAGGTCCGGTGGGAAAAAGGAGAAAGAAGAAAAGATAAAGGGAGAATGCCGCTGAGACAGTCCGCTGCGAAGGTTCACCACGACGCACATAGTTTCATACTTGTTGGCTCTGTCCCTGTAATGTTGTTATTCACGAGACATAAAGGGAGTGAGAGAGCAAAGTAAACAACGGTGGCTGAGGAGATTGAGTGGGCACAGGGAGAAACTAAGCCACAGAACACAGCCAAAGAGCAGAGCAGTGCAGGCAGAAAATTACATCTGGATTATTCTATTTAAATAGAAGAAACAAATCACACCAAGGGGCTCACGGCAATGTGGGCTGAAGTGACGGTGAACAGAGCAGCCTGGACTGCCATCTCTCTCAGTCGCTGAGTCAACTCCTAGCCTCCTGTGTGATCCTGCAGAACTCCCGGGAGCCAGCCGTGGCCCCGGTTCTCCTGCTCAGTCCTGCCTGATCCTGCCCCATCCAGCCCCGTCCCCTGTGGTCTTGCCCCTGCTCTGCAGTCCGTCAGTTCTTTTCTGCCTCTGCTATTAGACTTCCGTCCTCATTCCACTGGTTATCTTTGAACATGCCTTTGTCTTCCCTTCGGTCTCAGGCTGCAAGCCTCTTAAAGGTTCTTGTGTCTTTGTACCTTTCTTCAGTGCCCTGGGCTAAAATTCTTCCATGTAGCAGGTACACAATACATTTGTATACTTAAACATACTCATATATTGGTTGGTAAATTAATTTCAAATGCTAATTTTTTCTGCAGTTGGGACTGTGAGCAGGAATTCTTCATACACAGTACTTTTGGAGGCAGATGGTTAATTATCACTGAGCCACCTACAATAGGACCCTATTTGGACAAACATGTCCATTTATAGCAGCTGTTCCTCTTAAAATACCTTCAATAGATTGATAAAAACAATGCAACAGGTTCAAAGATTTTCAATAGTAAATATTTTTGTCTGGATTTCTCCAAGTAAGTATATTTGGAGAATCACTGAGATTTGAGATGTTTTATACCTAATAAGGACATCACAAAATTAGAGGATCTGTCTGTTTATTCAACTTATCTTTTGAAATGTCTCCATTTCCTTTGAATAAGAAATAGTAGGATGGTCGAACTGTATGTCTACCATATTCTGTCTGGGTTTTAAAGGCAATGTAAAGCAGACATAGCCAATATTCCTCCTCGGCCTACAGAAGTTACACTCACCCACTTTTCAATTTGAATAGTCAGTGATACTTAGAAGGAAATGGTGCCTAGCGTTTGTTAAATTCTAGACACGAGTCACACATTGTGTTCATCTCGCATCTTTCTGTGTCTGCATTTCCTCATCCATAAAATGAGGATAAAAGTGTTTGTTAGGAGGATTAAATTAGTTAATATGGGTAATATATAGTCTTAGATTAATGACTGCCGTGATAAGCACTACGGAAGTGTTTGTTGGAGAAATAAAAACAAAATAAATTTAACTCTCACAGCAGTGCTTTGCGGTCAGTGCTTTCAAAAGCCCTTCTGCCAAAAATAGTTAAAAAGCAGCTGATTCATTTGTTTTCTATCCTTAAATTTACAAACAGTGGCTGTCACCACACGATCTTCTCTAGCCCTGGACGGCAATTATTTGTACAGCCTAGCTGTCTCAACTTTATTTGTTTTGAATAAATAAATATAATTATATGTGTTCTCAAGGCCCCTAGAAGCATTTTCCCAACAGTAGGAGTGAAAAGACACACCTCCATCTTCTTATGTAACTGACTAAGTCAGTTTCACACTTGGCAAAGGAGAAGCTTAGCAGAATGGGAAAATGTCTTAAAATATTAATTACTGTATTACTGAGTTTCATAAATTTTTTAATTTTCTGAAAGGGACTAATAACAAGAACTGTAATGACTCAAGGGGAATGACACATTTGCATTTTATTAGTTAAAATAAGTGTAGTAATTCTTTAGTCATCTGATGGTCATTGGAAAATGGGCCATTTAGTATGTGTACATTTTTTGGACGACTACATCCTGGTCTTTCAATGGCAAAAACTTTGATTATTTTCACCTTTTTTCTTAAATGATGGGAATAATCACTCACTTCCTATCAGTCAGGCCATATTGGAAAATGCAATAAATGCTGAACATAATGTTAGCGGTTTTTGTATGGGAAGCAAGGGTCAACACTTACTTTACTGAATGGTGTTGCAGGAACACGTTCAGATATTTTGAGGCACTAGAGAGCACTCTGCCTTCACGCTGAATGGCCCCACTGCTGATGCCTTACCAAGTGTTGTGCTGGGATTTTATGTTTTATTATTTCACAGAGCGCTTATGGGGCTGTTGGGCTTCACTTGTGTGGTACTAGCAATTGAAAATCATTAAAAAAAAAAAAGATTTCTGGGGATTTAAAAAAAATAAGAAAAAGGAGATCAAACAGGTGTTGTAAGGGCGTATACCTATAACCGTCTGCTCAACAGCCAGAGTAGGTGCTGTTAGTGATAAAAAAGAAGGGAGAGGGGAGGGTACAGCTCAAGTGGTAAAGTGCATGTGCACGAGGTCCTGGGTTCAATCCCCAGTACCTCCTCTAAAAATAAATAAACCGAATTACCTCCCCCACTGCCAAAATAAAAAAAAATAAATAATACAAAAAAAAAAAAAAAAAAAGGAAAGAGAGAGAGAGAGAAGAGGAAAAAGGGGAGAGGAGAAGGGGGAGAAGCGAAGAGTACCTGGGAACGTCTCTTTCCACTTGTGGCCGGTATAACACAAAGGCAGAGCGTGCCCCAGAGCTGCGAGTTTGCATGGATGGGGTGGAGTGTTCTGGAGAGCCTGGAGCCAGAGCTGGGCGCCAGAGCCCAGACTTGGTTCCAGAGAACACTTCTGGCTGCAGGTGGCTACACCGACGGAGGACCTTTCCTGGTGACACCATACAGATCAGGAAGATGAAGCTGCCTTGTCCCTCCATCTGGAAGGGAGTCCAGATGATTTTAGACGTTCTAGATGTTTTCACCAAGAATAGTCCTATCCAGAAAAGTCAGATTCTACCAACCTTCTAACATGGTTGTTCACAAAAGCTATTTATTGAACAAGCTGAATTTTAAAAATGAAGGGCAATTTTTTTTTTTGCATTAGGAAAGAAACAAAAATGATAAATAAATGTGTAAAGGGCCCTAAATAGTTTAGGAAAATTTTTGAACAGCTAAACTTGCTGTGTCTCACTCGCAGCGTGAGTTAGCAAAGCCGACCTGGAAAGGCTGGGTCATTGCTCCAGGATGCTTGGCCACGTAACTGTTCTTGTCTCCTACAGTCATCCTTGGCTTTCCCCAGGCCTCAGAACTGACCGTGCCAAGTCAGGAGCCCACAACACTACTGAGAATTGAATAACAACCCCAGGCACATCTTTGGGAGAAACACAAAATTTAACAGAGATGATTTTGACATTCATTTTATTGGTATTGTGATTATGACTATGATTGGTCCTTGTATCTGATCTAATTATTTCCCAAAGCCCTCCCCAAGTGTTAATTTCTTAGCATGGGACAGCTGCTTGGGGTTGATTCAGCCAAAGTCTTCTCTTCAATCCTTCAAGGAGAAGGAGACAGGGTATATTCATAAGAGAAGGGTTTGTTAAATCTATTCCAGGCATCTGCTTCCGTGACTGTATCAGAGCTTCACGACAAACTTTGCCAGGTATTGAAATCCAATTAACTGTTTTAATCACGGCTAACATGTGCTGAACGCTTACGTGGTAGCAGGCTCTGCTCTGAGCAGCAGACGTGCATGAATTCACTGAGTGCTCCGGTGACTCTGAGGTGCTAGTGTTGTCCGGTCCCAGGAGGGGAATGGAGCTCCAGAGCAAAGAAGCAGTGTGCTTGGGGTCAGAGACCCTGGGCGCTCGCTCCTGCCACAAGGTTATGCTGCCTCTTCATCAAGTCTATTAGAAGGTGACTTGCAAAATTCAAGTGTCTCAAAATTCAAGTCCAAAGCAGAGACGAGAGCCCAACTGCAAGCTAAAATTACCTGGGGTGAGGGAAGGGATGATGCCTAGAGTGTATTAAACTTCACGCACTTTACTTGGTTTCTATAAATCTTAGAACCTTGTGCTTTGCTGGGTCGGGGCTGCAAGACAAGGTGGATTGTGGGAATGACCCTACAAGGGCAGGGGTTTTGCACAAAAACACCATGTATGTGAAGGAAGCCAGTCACAAAGGACTACATATTGTATGATTCCATTTATATGAAACATCAGAATAGGCAAATCCATAGCAACAGGAAGTATATTAATGGTTGCCAGGGGCTGGAGGGAAGGGGTTGGAAATGGGGGGGGGTAACTGCTCAAGGGGTTATACGTTTCTTTTGGGGATGATGAAAACATTCTAAAATTGATTGTGTTGATGGTCGCACAACTCTGTGAATGTACTAAAAGCCATTGAAATGTACACTTGAAATGGTTGAATCGTATGGAACGTGGATTATATCTTAATAAACTAGTTACTACTAATAAAAAACTCCCGAAGTGTTGAGTGTCCCAAGTGTCTCAAGGCAGAGACAGCTCAGTGGGAGCAAGGCACATGTGGGTTTCAGAGATTTTGCTTATTAGAGGGAGAAATGGCTGATTAATTAAATGTATATAAATAATTTATGTTGATCATAAAAAATTAAAAGCAACCATAATCTTGACACTTTGAAATAATCATTGTTAATATTTTCAGGTTTATCCTTGTGGCTTTTTTTTCTATGCATATATAAGATACATAGAGACACTGGATCGTGCTTCCTCTGCTCTGTTATAATTTGCTTTTCTCGCTAAGCAGTGCACTAGCACGGGGGCCCTCAAAGTGCGATGCCTGGGCCATCAGCATCACCTGGGCACTTAGAAATGCAAATTCTAGAGCTCCGTCCCCGGCTTCTGGAATGAGAAACTCTGGGGGTGGGGCCATCGACCTTGCCTTTACAAACCCTCCAGTCATCCGGATGCACACTCGGGTTTGAGAACCCCTGCCCTTCCGTGACTGTGTGTGCATGGAAATACACATGGATTTCTGCCATAAGTTTTAATGCCTAATATTCCAGTCTTTGGCTACTATAAGCAATGCCACAAAGATCATCCTTATATTATCGCTGTGCACTTGTTTAATTATTTCTTCCGACACACTCCCAGAAATGTATTTACTGGGTCAAAGTCTAAGGTGTAGGATACTTACTTCCAAACCGTCCTCCAAAAGACCTTCTTAATGTATTTCCCTACCTACGATGTATAAGAATGCCTACATACTGTCTTACATCTTTGATAATTCTGGCTATCCTTTTTTAAAATTAATAATAATACAATAACGAAAGCAGGTAGACCACTGTGCTTAGCTTACGTTTCTTTGACTACTGATGATATTGGACATTTGTACATGGTTATTGACTATTTGTGTTGCTTCATTTGTGACTATCTTGTTTATACCATTATCCAAATTTCTATTGGATTTTTTATACATATTTTCTGGTGGAATTTAATGTATCTTTAAATAGTAAGGATACTGGTCTCTGAATATCACATGTATTGAAAATATGTCTTCTGGTTTATTTGCCTTTTAACTTTTTTTGTCATTTGGAATAAGTTTTAAATTTTTAAGTCATAAAATTTTATTTCGTGCCATTCTTTCAAAAGAATTTCTCATCAAGTTTTATAAAAATATCTGTATTTTTGCTAGTACTTTTACATGAAATTGCTCAGTCCATGTGGAATTTATGTTGGTGTACACTGTCGTTTTTCCCCCAAATGTTATCACTAGATCTTTTATTGAACAGTCTTAGCTTTCCTCCTTGGTCTGAAAGTCTAACCTTATTATGTATAAAATCTGTTTTCTCTGTTTGGGTCTGCTTCTGAATTTCCTAGTCTACTTAAGTAATCTGTCTCTTGAGGAGTCAGTTTTGATGATCAGAATTTTAATACGTTTTAGTAAATACTCTCTCAATAGTCTTTTTCTTTTTTCCTGAGCTTTTTTTTTCCCCTTCTGGTTATTCTCACACACCACAGTCTTCAAATAAACTTTAGTCAAGTTTGAAAAGAAATATTGACACTGTGACTTGGATTCCATTAAATTCATAGCATGATTTGTCAGTATTAATGTCTTTAAATATTAGAGCTTTCCATCAAAAAACATGGCATGTTTCCTACAGTCATTCAGATATCCTTTTGTATTCCTGAGTGGAGGTTTACGGTTCTTATCATATAGATTGTAGTCATTTTTTTTGGAAAAGTTCCTTTTAGGCGTTGCATTTTTATGACTGTCACGAAGCTGTCTTTTCCAAGTGATTATAGACACATTATTGATTTCTGTTAACTGAGTTTGCAACCACCCACCTCACTGAAGCCTCTTGTTAGTCCTAGTGTTTCCCCAGGGGTTTTCCAAGTAGACAGTGATGACAGTTTTTGTCTGCAGTTTCCAGCATTTATTCCTGCGCTTTCATGTTCTTTTCTGTTGTATGAGTTGGTGCTTCTAGAACACCGTTAGTCATAATGAGTGAGCATCTTTGTTTTGTTCCAGCCATTTAATGTTCCCTCTATTTTACAGTTAATCAAGATGCTGGCTATTTGAAAAAAATCAATTCTATAGATATGGGTATATGTACACATCTATGCACACCCATGCACATACAGACACACATACACACATCAATCCATTCATCGTATTTGCTACCAGCTTACATTCTTGGGTGATTAAGAGGTTTTTTTTTTCTTTGAAAAATATTACGCTTTATCAAAAGCCCTTCAGGATCTGTTGAGATGATTATGTGTTTTGCTTTTATTGCCCAATTCATATTTGTTAAGCATTTACTATGTTACTAGTCATTTTGCCAAACCCCCCCCCCCCAAAACAGACACACATATACAAACCAGAAAGGTTAGGTTACTTGGTTTCCCAGCTCTTAGCAAATTAGAAGCTGCCAAAGAGAAAGCAGGATGGCTGGACAGAAGCAGGGTTGTTCAGGAAAAGCCAAAGGACCCACACAGAACATGGAGTCCCTGGGGTCACGTCCTGGCCCCTCACTGGCATCACTTGAAGGGTCTCTTAAAACAAACAAAGAAAAACCACGCCCAGCCCATTAAACCAGTGCGTGCGTGCGTGCGTGCGTGCATGCGTGTGTGTGTGTGTGTGTGTGTGTGTGTGTGTGTGTGTGTGTGTGAAAGAGAGAGAGAGAGATGGGGGATGGGGGTAGTTGTAAATCAGGCATCTGATTGATAAACGCAGTAGTTAAAATGATGGAGCAATTTAACTGACTGACGTCCTCAGCTTTCCTGCAATGGGTGCCGTTAGCCAGTTGTTTTACAAAACTGAGGTGACTACGGTTTACTCAGTGATAAGAGTGTTATTTTTCTATTGTTATTACAATTAGGCTAGCCACAGGAAACTGCCCTTTTTGCAGGTAAAATATGGTCAAATATCAGCAATTTCATGTGAGCCAACCTAACGTTATTATTAATAACGACCATTTATTATCTATTATATACCAGCGACAATATTAGTATTTCCTACAGGGCATATAATTTTATTTCCATAACAACTCCCTGGAGTAGGAACTAACATCCCAACCTTCGGATGAGACAACAAGCTCAGAGAAGTCAAGACAGTCAATTAAAACACACAGCTGGTAAGTAATAGAGCCCAGAGGCAATTTCAGGTCTGTCCGACCCTAAATATTATGTTTTTCTCTTTGATAAAGGACAGTCTTGGGTCTGCTTTGTTCACTGGTTTTCACTGGTGAGAAACTGACCCACGAAGGGGAGTAAAGTCTGCTCAGTGCTCATTTTAGAGGGCAGTTCATGGCTGGAGGGGAGCACACACACCCACCTCTCCATGGTTATAATTTCATAGTTTCCACTCCGCAGAGCAGGGGCTGTCAAAATGTGGTCCGCAGACCAGCAGCGTGCACCTAGGAACTTGTAAGAAATGTAAATCCTCACCCCACCCCAGACCTACTGAGTCAGAAACTAATCTGTGGCTTTAGAAGCCCTCCAGGTAATTCTAAAGCAGGTTAACACTTGAGAACCACTGCTCTGCATAACAGTGGCGACTGCTAACTTGTGCAAACGCTCGCACTGCACCAGATCCCAACCCTTCCGCTGGGGGATCCCTACAAGGTAGGAGTTTATAATCATCTTTATTCCCGTTTGTGAATTAAGCAGAAGCAGCTTTGGAGCCTGACAGAGGGTAAAAGGATTTGCCTGAGGCTCTGCAGGGAACAGATGGCTGAGTCAGGGTTTGAACTTGGCTCTGAGAGGGTGAGTCAATGGTCTTAACCACTAGGCTAAACTGCCTTCTGCTCATCAAGTTCAGAGGCCCGGGGTGTTTCATTCTCTGTGGAGTGTCTCCAGTAAGTAATGGATGTCGGACCAGGGCTTTGGAGGAGATGAACCGCTCATCTACCACGGGCATCCTTAGGAATGGAGAACGGGAGACATGGTTTTGGTACACAAGCTCTCCTCGAGGAGGCTGGGGCATTCTGGAGAAGCCGCCCTTATTTTCCTTCCCACAGGCCAGCTGCCTTTATTCAGGCACTTTGCAGCGACGGCACTTCATCTGCAGAGTGCCCAGTGTGAGTTGGGGGCTTTGTACGTTGAGGGTCTTACTGGGGATTATTGCGAGGCAAGAATAATGGTGACATTGTTGCACAGCCAAGGTGGAAAATCAGACCCGGGTGGAGGATTTATTTTTCTGCCATCAAGCGGATGGGGAGCTCTTCAAAAGTTCACTGACTGTGGCGCTGAAGTCTGTCCGTTTGGAAACACTCCGGGATGACATGGGCAGATTCCCAGCTAATACCGTGCGCACCTCTCTATCACCAGGCATCCAATTCCAGGCGACTTCTGCAATATAGTGACAGTAATGGAAAGCAAAATGATCTCTAAATAATGGTTTAAGATGGCTACTTGATAAAGGGCACTGCAATAATTATGATCAATGGAGCATGGATTCAATATATATTGCCCATTTAGATGCACCAGATTAGCTTAACAGCTTTCTTTAATGTTCTGAGTATTTTGCGTGTGTATGTGCGTACATGGGTGCGTCTTTGTGTGTGTGTGTGTGTGTGTGCGCGCGCGCGCATGTGTAAGAGAGGGAAGAGGGACAAGAGAAGCAGGGGGAGGGAAAGAGGCAGCTGCGGGCGGCTGCGAGCACTACTCAGCTTCATATTGATCAGTGTGGCCGAGGTGACAAAGTGCTGGGGAGAGGAAATTGAGATTCTGAAGCTGTGTGATCCATTACCAGGAGAAGGGTGTCACGTGTCTCAGACAGGGCCTTTGTGGAGGGAGGTGGGAGCCGGGGAAGGGGCAGAGGAGAGACAGCTGATATGAGTTTAGTCATTTTTCAGAGGGCACTTTCTGGATGGTGATTTGGTGTAATCACAGAAATGAGGTATGCAGGCGGCTGGCCAAAAGAATCCCTCAGCATCCCAGAACCCAAGCACCACAAACTAAGTGAGCTGGACAGGGCTCGTTTTGGAAAGCTGAGCTCGCCATGGAAATGTGTTTTACCAGGAGAAGGGGGAAATGATTTACTTGACATTGGTCCTAATCCTCCCCTCCCCAGCGCCCCCAAGGAAGGAAATTTTCCATGACAGCCTGTCTAGAAATCTGGGTCTGTTACCTACATTTTATGTTTCTGGGTTGATCCCAGGTAACACACAGAGTCTGTGATCAGCGTGTAATGATGAGGGCAGCGTGCCATATGGGCTGAAATTCCCGGGGATAATGAGGATAAAATGATTGTAGCCTCAGTCCTGACTTGCTTTTATTTGTCAGTTAAAATAAAGGCCCTGTCTCCACCCTGTCATGAAAGGACATCAGGAGGAATTGTCACTGTTCACTTGAGAAGCCGGTCCCCTAAACCTGATAATCTGCAATGATGTCCCTGCTGACTGTGAAAGGTGCCTGGAAAGGTGGCTGGTGTTTAGGTGATAACAGCTAGTGTTCATTGAGCATTTACTATGTGCTGGGAGCTTTGGTGCAGGGCTTCCCAAACTTTGCAAACTCGAATCACCCAGGGAGCTTGTTAAAATGCAGATTCTGATTCAGTAGGTCCTGGGCAGCGCCTGAGGGTCCACATTTCTAGTAGGACCTCGGATGGTGCCAGTGATACTGGTCAGTCAGCTGATCACACTTTGAATAACCTCATTTGATGCTCCCATGAGCCCCAGGAGGTGGGTGCTCTGACAACGCCCGTTTTACAGAGGAAGAAACAAGTTGACACTTAAGGGATCAAGTGTCTCGCAGAATGTCACACAGCTCTTCAGTGACAAGTCAGAGGCTTGAAACGAGGCATTCCGTCCTTCCATCCTTCCTTTCCCCTCAGCAGTAACATGGAGATACACTTAGCGTGGTGCATGGCAGGTGGGGGGATGCGAGCAGCCCCAAGTCCTGAGTGGCAGGAGGAGAGATGTCTTGCAGAGTCATCCAACCCAGGGGGCACAAGGAAGAAACACACTTAGTGGTGTAAAGCCACGGAGATTCTAGGGCTCTGTTGCAGCAGCTAGTGTTCATTATCCTGACAAGCGCCACCAGACTCTCACCCACTCCCAGGGCTCTTCACAGTCCCCACTTGCCCCTGGTCATCAGGCAACCAGATTTGTCCAGAGCATCTCATTGTGAACGAGCTGTCCCAATGGGGCCATGAGGAGAACGGATGGAAGGGAGGTCCTGCACGGAGTCCTGGGAGGGGGAAGCTGATGTCTGTGTTACTTCTGAGCCGTCAGAGTGGTAGGGCTTCACTCAGAGCTCATCAACACCTCGGACCAATTTCCAAATGCTCCAGGCTTGATTAAACCCAAGGCACAGTTTGCCAAGTGCCTTCCTCCCCCACCTTAATTGTTTAGATTGTGTAGAATTTGAGTAAAATTTAATCCAGATGTTTCTGATTCATTTAAGCTTAAATCACCAGAAAATGCTCTTAGGTTGCTATTTGATGTTGAAGAGGGTTTTCAAGCATTTTCCCCCCCTTCTTAATAGGAGAGGTCACATTTGGGCGGGGGTAGAGCAGTCCCATGCACCTAGAGTTTTCATCTGATTTGATTTGAAAACCCATTCTTGTGAAATCTGAGTCAGAACTCAATTTTACTTCTTCGACATCCTCTTCAAATCCCTGCCATGAGCATCTCAGAGGGCAAACCGGAGTCATTTGCATGCAGTCGATATCAGGGATCCTTGTTTGAAAAAATAATAGCCCCAGCCCAGGCTTCTGCAGCCCTGTGACCTGACTGGGGCTGGCAAGTGGCCCCTCCCCTCTTGAACCACAGGAGCGGTAGGTGGGCCAGGTGAGCACACTGATTTCACTGCTCTACTACCTGGGCATTTGCTAAGCTGACGTCAGGCAGTCTGGCACCGAGTGTCGGGGGATAAATGAGTGCTTATGCCAGGTCGTCATCCATCGTCTAGGGCAGGGCTTCTCAAAATGCGGTCCCTGACTGGCGGCATCAGCAAGACCTGGGAACTTGTTAGAAACGTGCACTTACGAGGTTGCATTCTGGACATACCAATGCAGGACCTCTGGAAGCGGGGCCCAGCGGCTGTTTGAGAAGCCCTCCGGGGAGTCTGATGCACCCTGAAATGTGAGCATCACTGGTCTCGGCCCTTGGCTGACACTTGTCACCTTACTTTTAGGACCTTGTAGGGATTAATGCGATAACACTGCCACATGACTGAAGACACTCAGAACCAGGCTGTATTTACCCAGGGCTCGAAGACTGACCTTTGTGATTGAGTTGGAAAGCCAAGGAAATCAAACCACCGCTTGAGTTGACTTTTTCTCCCTCTGAATTACTTTTTTTTGAACAGTGTCTGCATTGAGTGGTCGTTTAGGGGGCAGTGCAGGTACAGCCACAAAACAGCAGCACCCTTGAAGTGAAAATTCTTCTGGGAGCCAATGTCAGTTTCTGGAGCCGGAAAAATGCAATTCCCTGAATACACAGGCTTTTAGGATGCGCGTTTAGAGGGATCTCTGGAGTTGGCAGATTGATGTGATGGGACCCCCCTCCCCTCCCTGGGTTCATTCATTCAGTCTTGCATTTGTCAGACATTAACTGAGTTTCTGCTACATTCTGGGGCTGTTCTGGGAGGACCTGGGGATTCCCACCAGAGATCAAGCGCTCAACTACTGCGCTTCACTAAAAAGTTCCCAGACTAGAGGAAGATTAGAATAAGTAAACAAAGTTCTATAATGAGCATTTCCCAGTGACAGCATGAGTGTGGGGCACCCTAGGGTGGGTGGAGGGGTCGTCATGCAGGATGGCCCAGAGAAGGTGATGCCTGGGTCTACAGATCAAGATTCGCTGGGTGTGCTGGGGTGGCGCTTGAAGAGACACCTTCCCGTAGGCTCTAAGGCAGGTGTGTGCCCTGCATGAATAGTAGAATACGTGAATAGCAGCCCAAGAAGTTTTGCGCCCTGTTGCAGCTTTGGTGAGAACTGTACAGATGGCTCTGTTTTACTTTTCTCAGGGAAAATAAATCACCAATCATGGGGCTGCAGTAACCATATTATTCATAAACCATTAGAACTTAAAACAATTGTGTTTTGGTGTAGCAGAGAGGGGTTTGTGGGAAGAGTTCTGTAAATTTCCAGAATGTAAATCTGATCATATGATTTCTGTGCTTGAAACCTCTGTCTCCACAATCCTCCTAGGATGTGGAGTCCTTCCATGGCTTCAAGCCCTGCACACAGCCATGCCTGTCCATCCTCTAACTTCCTCTTCCATCCCTTGGCCCTTGTGGTCCAGGCTCCTGCCAACGTTAAGGGCTCCTAGGGCCTTGAATGGGCATTTTCTCTCACCACTGCACCTTCAAGCAAGATCTTCTCTTCAACTGTCGGCTTCTGTCCTCTCCTCAGTTACTTGGTTAACTCTCGTTCTGTGACGCAGGGGCTTACATATCTCCTCCTGCAGAAAGTGGCTTCCCTGATCCTCTTCATCTGAGTTCAGCACCCTCCGATGTGGTCTTATAAGCCTCTCATTGCATCCATCCCATTTTTATTGCTCTTGCCCTTATTCTCCCTAGATGATATACTCCCTGGGGGCAGGGACCATTTCTAGCCCATGATGGGTGGGTGGAGGGGCTCTCAATTTTTGGTTCTACAAGGGAGTGAATGAATGAGCGGATACTTCCTTAAAATGTGGCAGCCAGGGGTTGCAGGTCAGAATCTCATCCATTACACAATATTTGTAAGTCAAATCCCTGCTGGAGATGGTCAGCAGCTTTGGGGGGGGGGGCAGAGCAGGGAGTGCCAGTGGTTCCTCTAATTAAAACATCTTTTACCGAGGGTTCCAGCAAATCGTTTGAAATGACTCCACGTCTATGCCTTCACTGATGTATATTCTTGCTTCTGAAAAAATGTGTCGTGACAATTTCACATTTCAAAGGGCTGAAAGAATGTGCCTAGGTTGAAACTTTCTGCTGTTTGCCAGGATGTCAAGTTGTATTCCTGGATGCATTTTTTTCCCCTCAGCCGGCTTTTCTCTACCTGATAATGGAGGGTTATAATGGAAATGCCGCCAGATCCATCAGCCGCAGTGTGGTGAACATTGCTGTTATAATACAGCCGGTGATCGGTACCTGAAGCCGGCAGAATGACTCCCGCCTGAACAGATGAAGCAATTCGGAGGGCGTGATAAAGCACGCCACACGGAGGGACTGCCTCCTCCCCCCTGCAGAAGAGTTGGAGAATTAGGATAATCATTATTTCTTTCAAAGTGCCTCTAAACAGTCCTAATAACTGTGGCATCTGAACTTTGACTGACGCTGAAAAAGAGCTTTCTGTTGTTGTTGCAAATGTCTGCAAGAGTACCCGGAGACAAAAGCCCCTACGAATTTGCTTCCGAACAACCTGCCAGCCAAACAGTTGCCAAATCTACTAATTAGTCACATTGACAACAACACTCTCTGGCGAAGACACGGGATGAGGATTTCTGAGATGATAGAAGGGGCGATGCACAAATATTTTGGGTGAGACATAATCAGTTAATTGGTTGATTAAATGATAAAATCATTGTTTGCCCGAAAGAGCAGTAAAACGAACTAAATGAATAGTCACCTCTTTGAAGACTTCTTACATTAATTATGTGTGTGCATCGCTAGCAGCCGCCGTGTCAGACACAGGGCTCTTTATCTTACACGCCGCAGCTACAATGTATTGTGGTTCGGATGACGGCACGGACTTTCTGTCTACATAATTACGGAAATCTTATCCCTTTTGTGTTTGCACATCATTTTCGGTTTTTTGGAATAGTTAAACTCCATTTTACTTTTTAATAACATTTTAGAAATCATTGTGATTCAGGTAAACAGAATTTGATTGCTTTGATGGATTGAAAATGGTTAGCTCAGCCCGAGTTTATTTGATTTGTTTCTTCAGGGATTACAAAGAATAGGATTTTATCTCCAGACTGACAAAAGGGACAAACTGCATTTTTGCCTGGGTAGCGGCAGGGCTGCTAAGCCACACGGCTCCTCCACAAGGGAAAGGCATTGGGCAGGAGCTGGGTTTTTGTTCACGATCCGAGCTTTCGTTCCATCAGATGATTTGGGGTGGGGGGGGGCGCAGCGATGAGGAAGGGAAGCAAGCTTTACTGTTATTTCCCTTAGAATTTTTTTAGTAAGGGGAAACCTGGGTTATGGCATGACACCGAATACAACAGATCCCACGGAGATGACCTGCTAAAACATCCCCTGTCCTCGGGCATCGACACTTGAGGCAAAGACCCATCTGCTAATTGAATGTGTTTCGGAAGGCAACACACTGGTGGCTTGCCAGGTTCACCCCGAGACACATCCCCGTGGATTTCCTGCATGCCTTGATCCAAGACCCAGGCAGATGGCATGGTGTTTCTGCTCCTGCTCTTCATTTTATCCTGTGTGAGGTCAGGAAGATGTCAATGGACAATACAGAGAAAAGAGACAGTGTGTTGCAAGATACCTGTTCTCCACACCGCCCTCTTGCTCAGGTGGGGGGAACCCCCTTGATTCCTGGTTCTTCAGGAGGGTACAGTCTTGTTTCCTTCCCCAAACTTCTTTAAGTCCTGATTTCTTGGGGGAAGGGGCTGTGCAGCCATGTAGTTGGCCGACTGTGACTTGCTGAGTTTCAGAGACCTGTACACACCCCACTGTGGGCAGTCACAAACTTCTGGGAGATAAAGGAGGTGAGATTTGTAAGAAAACCTGGATCCAAATCCTGTCCTCATTCATCACCTGTGGACCTCGGACGGATTCCCAAACTTCATTCACCTTGGTCTTCTCCTGGGGTCATTGGAAGGGTTAAATTAGTCCATACAAGCCCTTGGCACAGGGCTTGGCGTGGAGCAGATGTCCAGGGCCAGCTCACTGATTCCCCTAAGTGTCTGTGGAAGGCGTGATCACTGCCCTGAGCTACTTGCCATGTGGCTGAGAAGGCCATACATAGATGAGGGACAAATATTTCAAACACGCTGGCACCTTTTTGTCCTAAGAGTCCTTAATGAGGGATAGCATTTTAAAACCACATATATAGGGTTACAGGAAATCCTATTACATCATGATGGGGTCTTGATTGTGACTGCCTGCAACAGACCAATTTTGTACAGATTCCATGCTATGAACAATCACAAACGTTCAGCAAATAACCACATGTAAATACCCACCAGGTCAAATCTCATTACAACCAATCTAGCTTATACAAAGCAAAGAACAACCACTTAAAGTGTCTTTAATGGCACTAAAATGTTCCCTAACCTTATTTGCTGGTTAATTGATTTAAGAAAGGAACTGATGCAATAAAAACAATAGCTTGGGTAATGCTTTTAAATTTTATACAATGCCATTTGGTTTTAATGTAAACCTAATCCTGGAAATTGGCAGAGTAAATTCATAATCAGAATTAGATGTTAATCAGAGAAGGCTCTCAGGCAGAGGTGGTTCTTGTTTGTTTTTGTTTTATTTTGCTTTTTGTTTTTGTTCATTTCTGGGTAGGTGAGAACAACTGAAGCTGGGAAAACTGTCTCTACAAAAGGTGGGATTAATCAAAGTCATGGTGAGAAGAGAGCCAGCAATCTGATGGGGGAGAAGAAAGACTGTTTGGGGGTAAAAAAATGACTCTCAGGCCAAGGGACTCCAAGAGATGGGGTGAATTTGGGGGCTGAGAAATGAGAATGATATTGGAGGAAAATCAGGATTTACTGAACACTCAAGAAACTGGCCGCTCAAATGATTTTCCATGGCCTCAAAAGCTTTTAATAAACCACAGCCCCCTACCCCTCAATGAATCTTCCAGATAAAATGATTCCTTTCAGCATCACTTGTAAGGAGTTGAAACTGTCTTGCAGATATTGGCACGTAGAGCACAATTCTCTTTCTCTTCCTGTTTGTTCCACGATGTGTCTGCTTTGTGGTTGTGGCTATGCATGTAGATGAGTCCATCTTGGCACAGAAGCAATCTCCTCCCTCCCATCTCCTTCTCTCCACTGGGAGTCCTTCGGGAATACCAACAGGCAGCAGGACCCTTGGAGCAGGCAGGACCGGGCAGGGGAGTGAGGGGCTGGGGGTGAGGGTTGGGGTGGGCACGGACCACATCAAGGGCACTGGAACTGAAAGCAGAACTTTCCCGTGTCCTTGGCCGCAAAGGGGGTTCCTGAACATGCCTCCCAGGTGTTAACATGACGAGCCTAAGTTCCAAGGAATTGAATCGTAAGACAAAGCTTCCAAGCCAGACATCAAAAGAGAGTCTTCAGACAAAGACCAGCTGGGCTGGAGCCCCAGGCAGGCAGATTTGTGAGGTCACAGCCTGCAGGGGTCTGCACTGAAGATGACAGTTGTCATGGATGTTGAGATGGGCCACCCAGACCGGTGCCGAGGACGGACCTGCTGCCCGGCTGCCGGGAGTGGGATCAGCAGACAGCCTCCTCCCTTCAGGGCTCCATCAGCCATAGACAGTTGCCCTGCCCAGGGTCCCACTCTTCCCTGGGGGAGGCCGCATCCAGCAACTGGCTCATCCAGGCGGGAGTATGAAGGCCAGGCCGTTCTGCCTCAATGCGGGCCGACTCTCCCGGTCAATACGCGTTCAAGAGCTCCTGCCACGTTGGCGGAGTTTTTTTCAGTCCTGCCTGGTTTACCTTTCTGGCCCTTCTCAATTCCGCCCCCTGCCTTTCACAGGTGTTGATCCCAATAAACATCTTGCCGCCCGAACTCCATCACACATCAGCTTTCAGCCCACGCTGCTAAGGACGGTGAACGAGCCAAGAGGGAGAGCAAGACGGCACTGCAGACAACAGGTGCTTGCAGTTCGACCGCAGCAGAATTAAGGAACCCAGTTAAGGCATCTGCTGGGCAGGAGGGCAGGCGGAATCCTGGAGAGTCACGAAGCTGGGACAGGCGCGGGGAACCAGATGGGGTGCTTAGCCCATCAGGCAACCCCTAACGTGCTCGCTGGGGCAGGAGGTCATGTCAAGTGCAGGCAGCCTGGAGCCACTAGGGGAGAGGGCAGGTGAGTAGAGGGACGCGTGACAAGATGAACGTGCAGAAGGTAAGTCCCGGCGATGTCCTGAGCATCCTCCTCCTTGCGAAGCCAGAGCATCTCATGGCGGGTACCGTATCTGTGAGCTTGCCTGTGGTGACTGAGGGATACACACATGAACCAGTCACTGTTGAGGAGGTCCTGCAGCCTGACCGGGGGCAGTGGAGGCTGGCACAGCCCAGGTTCTTGGGGATGGTGTGTACTGGTTGCTGTGAAAGAAGCGAATTTGTTTTGCTGCGTCCGATCTAGTCTCCGGCTCTGAATACCTTTCCACATTCAGGCCGCTGGTACAGACAGCCGTGGCTGACAGGCACATTTCCAGCCCGTTTACATATATGTAAAGTTTTTGAACTTGGTCCTGGTTTCTTTGCTGGTCAAACACTCCCCTGTTACAGTTGGCAGCCCTTGCAAAATTCTACATTCTATTTGTCAATCTGCCTTACAATCTACTCCGCCCACTGTCCTGGAAATAGGTTTCAGAGACAACGCCCGGAAGGATGTCTTTGTTTGTAGTGGGATAGCTACCTGGAGCCTCTGTCCTCCACGGGGATAACCTTGTGTCTGAATCTTGCTGGAAGGGAAAATATGCGTTTAAGTTTTGAGGGAGAAAAATGATTTCATCTCAAGGAAAAAGTTCCGGAATGTATGTCTTAGTACCCAAGGCAATTCTAGCCGATGATTAATTTCTAATTAAAGCTAAACTTAGAGCAATTTTACTTGATGTTTCCATTTCTTATTTGCCTTAACTATAATTTAAAAGGAATAGTGAACATTTGGGAAACCTGGAAAAAGCATCTTATGTAAAAATATTATTAGGTTCAGTTTATGCCCCAGCTGAAACTTTCTGGTAAAGACAGGTAAAGAGGTCTTCTAATTTGCATTTCATATATTTGTGATTCCTGGAGGGAAAATTCTTCATCGAGCGTAAGGTATAATTCATTATTTTGTTTCTATGGGCTTTCAAATTCTGAGAAGCCTTTGAGCTGTGCCCTCTGAGCAAAGCTACAGAGACAATGGAGGACGTTGTTTTAGGTCAATTTAGCAAATGGATTCTAAAAGAGCCTCCATTCACAGGAGATGATGTGACCAAAAGAATTTTACCTGCCTTCCCCTGCAGCGGCATGCTTCTTACCTGGGATGTATTTGGTGCAGGGAAACTACATTCTCCATGTTAAACAAAGCTCTTTTCTGACTTCAGTCTTACTTCTTTTAATCTGGACTACCTTCAGATTTCAACCCTGCGGCAGGGGCCAGCCCAAGAACTTCTTAAGGTACAATTGAATTCTTAGTTTTCCCTCGGGGTCAGGTCAGAGACAGAGCATCGAAACAAAGTACGGGCATCTTGTTTCTTTCCTTAGTGAATAATGGAATGCCTCCCGGACTCACTGCAGGCCTCTCATTGATGGTCAGAAGCCACGCGTGTCAATGAGTGAGGAAGGGATGAGTTACCCTGTTCCACACAGGTTCCCACTGCCAAGGAGAGCGGACGGCAATGGCTCCAGTAGGATGATAATTTGGGGTTGATGAGATTCTTTAGTTTGTAATCTAATGGGTGGTAAAACTCCTTACAAAGCTGTGGTTATTTCCCCAGTGGAATGCTCTGTTTACCCTAAGAAGAGATCATTGAATGTTCGTTCTTGATATCTGTCTTCCTCATCAGAAAATGTAATTTCTTCTTACTCATAAATGATTAATCCCCGGTGTAGACAGTTATGATAATGAAAACAGTAGCAACTGTTTATTGAGTATCTACTACGTGCCAGGCACTGTGTGAAAAACTTTACAGAGCTGTCATTTCATTTTCCCAATAATTTTGAGGATAGACATTACTCTCCTGGCTGACAATTGAGGAAACTGGGGTCTAGATAGATTATGCAATTACCAAAGGTCACGAAGCATAAGAGCCCCCAGGTTTGTGTGACTCCAAAACCCACGCTTGTAATCACCGTGCTGAGCTCATGATGGGAACTCCGGGGCACTGGGGGGTTGATTGTGCAATGATGTCCTGTCAGTCTCATTACTGCCAACTCGTGGTACATATGTGCAGAAATTCGCTAGACCCCGAAGAGCTTGTCTGTAAAGAATATGGGTCACTAGCTTGGTTAGCTATTACTTAGATGTTAATGCATACAATTATATACTTATTAGATATTCATCCATTATTATTCACTGTCAACTAGGTATTAATCGGTTATTTATAATTAACCAGTTATTTATTATCTATTAAATAGCAACTGTGCCAATTTCAAGTTCCACCAATTACCTTCTCCACATCCTTGTCTACGTCGGGATCTGGTATTGCCAGCTTTTTAAAAAAATGGCCAATATTATGGGTACTGAGCTGAACTTACGATCTGCATGCCCTTCATTACTAATAGGTTGTGCATTATATTGGCCATTTGGGCTTCCTCGTTTGTGAATTGCCTGTTCATGTGTTTTTCTCTTTTATCTATTGGGTTATTTGCATGTAAAAAATTGATGTACAGGTATTCTCTGTATAGCCTGGATACTAAGATTTCACTGATGATGTGGGCTGTAAATGGCTTCTAGTCTTCTCTGTTAACTTTACGGTGACTTTTATAAAAGCTTTATGCAGTATAATTGCACACATCTATCTGCTTTTTTTGGCTAGGAACTTTTACATGTCACTTATAGATAGTCTCTTTTATTTGCTTTGAAACTTAAAAATTTTTTGTTTTCACACGTCTGAAATGTATTATTATTCTTTCTATAGTTTGAGGTATGATGTAAATTTCTTTTGTGCAAAAGAATAACCAATCCTCCCAGTAGCATTTATTATGAGTGCATCCCTTCTACTCTGATTTATAATACCATTCTCTCCTGTAGCCAGTTTCCACACATACGTGGATCTGTTTCTGACCATTGTCAGTCCTTGTGCCAATACTGATGTAGTTATTGTATCTTTATAAAAAAAAGGTCACGCTTCTTTATTCTTCTTCAGATAGTTTTATTATTCTTAGCCATTTGGATTCTAGTCTCAGCATGCCAATAGTCTATTAAAAAATGAACTTATTGTCTGATGACCTAAATACAGCGATCTTTGTGATGTTTAAAGATCTGATCATATGGCTTTCCCCCACCAGGTGAATTCATTTATTTAAAAAATTGGCCTGCAGCTCACCTGAACTAGCTTAAACCTGAATGTTGAGACATTTTTAACCCCCCCCCCCATTTTGTGTTTAATTCAATAAAAGCCAGGGTTTCAGACAATTTAATTATAAAACTGAATCTGAGGTCTATGGGTCAGAAGATAGCAGCTTTGGGATCCTGTAATTGTGGATAAGAATTGCATGAGATCATATGAATCACATGATAAAGGAAGAAAGTCATTCCTGCTTGCCATGTAGCCTTCCAGGTGCATTTTACAAAACCAGCCACAAGAGGGCAGAATGAGCATGAGAGTCCCACTTGCTTCCCCTGGAAAAAGGAAGATAAGAGAGTCCTCGTCAGTTCCCACCTGCACGATGGCGTGTTCTATGCGTCAAGCGTTCTTCGAGAGAGATGTTTTCAGCTGCTATTCAATATGGTGTTTCCTGTTGGTCTTATCTCAGTTGAAGTATCCCAGTGCAGTGAAAGAGAAGCTCACTTCCTAATTGTTGAGATCAAACCTTTGACATTTGTCACAAGGAAATTGCTGTTTAATGAACTTTAAAAGTTAAAAACCCACTCCAGCCCTTTATCAAAATCTCAAATACCCGAAGGCAAAGTCAAGCGACCCTCCTAATGAAATAGGGTAGTATTTCCAGCAGGGCTGTTTTCTAGCTGACCATACTATTTTGTTTCTACTGATAAAGGGTCGGGTTTATTTAACTGAAAGTTGATGGGTGTGTGTTTTATGGCCTGGGGTTGGTGGCAACCAGTCCACCTTTGCTTGCACTGCCAACACAAATAGCATGCTTTCCTAGAGCCCTGATTTTTCATAAATAGAAAGAATAACGCACGTTACAATTCTCTTTGCCAAAGGAAACAAGCCAAGAGACGAATGTAGTTTTTCCATTCAGGCTACATAGGCGCAAAGAGACGCGGAGTGTACCTTTGGGGTGCGCCTTCAGCTCAGCCCGCCTTGCTGAATGCCTGTAAGGTGTTCTTTGTTTGATGCATTATGGGGGCCATGGTCTTGCCTTGAATGAACTGAATCTCATTTGGGAGTGATGTCTTCAAATTGGGGAAGTCATTCAAACGGCTAGAAGATAAGATCATTTAAGTGGAAAAAAATGGTGTTGAATTGAATATGGAGCTTGAATTTGACTAAGTACACGGTAGCTGAGATGATTATGACTATTGCTTGGTTCAAAAAGTCTTATTGGTGCCCCATGAAATTCTTTCATATTTGTCCTCAGGGCAAACCTTAGTTGGAACCTCGGCTCCAAGATTCCCTCCTCTGGGATGCTGCACCAAGCAGCATCAGCTCTCCTTTCCCTGGGGGTCCCTCCCCGTTACCGCTGTAAGGTCAATGCTGGTCTGCGTATTCATATCCCTGTTGGACCACAGAGCCGCGGGGAACAGAGACCACGGGTTGCTCCTCCTGTTTGCATCCCAAGGACCAGCGCAGAGCTGCACACACACAGCATCACCTGGTCAATATGTGCTGAACTGAAGTGAAGGTCACTTCTCTCCCCCAGCCCTTGTGAGGCACCACCAAGCTTTCTCTTCGCCATCACAGTGAAGTCCAAGTGCTGCTTTGATGCTGGAGCTCCAGCCACACGGCTCAGCTGTGTGCCTGCACCCTGCCTGTGCGTGTTCTCCAGAGCCCAGCGATATCTGAAAACTGATTTACACTAGCTTAAGTCCAAGCCTTTTGACACTTCAAAAAGTTGAATTTTTCTCATTCACCATAATAAATGGCTTTCTTGTACCCAGAAGTTTAAGGTTTATGTCCTGGGAGGGCAAGGAAGGGTAATGAAAAGAACATGGCCTTTTGGGTCTGTGAATAGGCACTCAGATATTTGCTGCGTGAATCAAGAGATGAAGGCGAAGTGGGGGAGGGTATAGCTCAAGTGGTGGAACACGTGCTCAGCACACGCGAGGTCCTGGGTTCAATCCCCAGACCTCCATTAAATAAATCAATAAATAAAACTGATTACCCCCCCTACAGAAAACAAACAAACAAGAAAAGATGAAGGCAAGGTTCATGGGGTTGGAAATATTGACAACGCTAAGAATAATGCATGCTGTAAGTGCTTACTCTATGCTGGGTAGTTGATTTAAAGTTTTATCTCATTTAATCTTCAAAACTCTTTGGAGTAAGGACTCTGGTTAGCTCAATTTGATAGATAAGGAAACTGAAGCTTGAAGAGGGTCGGCTCCCAGCGCCACACAGCTGGCACCTGCCTGAGCCACGATATGAACCCAGGCGTTTTGACTCCAGAACCTGTGCTTTGAAACCCTGCACAGAGAGCAGAATTCCTGGTACAGGGAACACGTGGGAACACGTTTGATGAATGGTAGGTGGGCTCCCCTATCCTGTTCCTGCTGCACTGTTTCCTAAAGTTGTTTTTTTAAGTTTTAAAAAATAGATTTATTTTATTTGAAGGAGGAGAGGTAATTAGGTTTATATTATTTACTTATTTTTTTACTGGAGGAACTGGGGATTGAACCCAGGACCTCGTGCATGCTAAGCACGCGCTCTACCACTGAACTATACCCACCCCACTGTCTCCTAAAGTTTTAAACAAAACTTTTATGGAATAACGAAGGTCAGAAGACTGTTATATACGTTTCTCTTCAACTCCTGGCCCCTCGGATCTTTCTCTAGTAAGGAGACATCTGGAAGGTGCTATATTAAATGAAGACAGGGCTCCGAGTCTCTAAAGCGGGGGGGGGGGGGGGGGGTAGCGAAGCTGAGACAAGACCCCAAAGCAAACTGGTCTTTCAAAGGGAGAACGGTTCAGCCATCACTATTCCTCTCCTCTCCTCTCCTCCCAACAGCATTAGACTCGCCTTTAAGACCCCCAGTTGGGAACAACTTCAACGGCGGCGAGGTGGGGCGGGGGCGGGGAGGAGCTTCACAGGGGATGGGATGGAAGCCAGAGTTTGCCCTCCAAAATCTGGCCCGAGAGATAGAAGGCATCTTTGGCCCGAAGAAGTGTAATACAAAGAAAATCCTAATTGCTACAGCTAAGTAATTAGAAGATCCAGCCTATAAATCAGAGTGCGGGCCACCCCTTTAATTATGGGCGCGATTAAATAGGTGACTAACCCGCGCTCTTCCCCGGATGAGCGTGTTTAACGTCCTGTATGGCAACAAGTTTCAAGCTGATTTATCGTTATTTTGTTTGGTCAGATGATTTTTCTGCATTTTAATGTGTTTTGTGGTTACATATTTGCTGTGAACAAACAATGCTTTTCCCAGGTAGCGTGCGGTAAAGGACTGGCTGTATGATTTGTTTACAGTTCTTTCAGGCCTCTCAGAAATCAAACAACATTATGTACTTATTTTTTAGAGTAGCTGCACTAAAATCTTAAACAGCCTCCTTAGTGTCTTTCTCTGCCACTTTGTATGATAAAATATTTGAAAAATAGTCAGCTTCCCCGAGTCTCATTTTGGACAGGTGGCTGTGCAGTTTTGACATAAAACTGATAACCCTCCAATGAGAAGCACCTATTAACCCTGAAATGGTGTCTTTATTCAAAAAAGCCAAAGACAACCTATTGCCTGTGATATAACATGAGGAAAGACACTGAAATTGAAAAGAGTGGTAGTAATAATAGAGCAGGAAATGTTCAACCTGCCCCCTAAAAGCTTACGTTTAGGAAGATCCCAGGCGTTGGAATCAGACAGATTTGGGTTCCAGTCCCAGCTCTGCCTCTCGTTGGTCTGATGCCCGTCATTTGTCTCCACCTGAACTAAGTTCCAGGAGAGAAGGAATAATCTCACGTGCCCTGCAGAGCTGCTGTGAGGACTGGAGACTGAGCGTGAGGCCCCGCATCACTCCTGGGGTCCGGCAGGTGCTCAGTAAACACTGCCGCAGTTACAATTGTGACCGGGATGAATCTGGGCCTCCCACCTGCTCACAGGATCTACAAGAAACTCAAATCAGACCCCAAAAGCCTTGGGGATACGTTGTGCATCCCTACAGGACCCTTTTTGCCCTCAGGCAGCAGAGGGAAAATTGTATACACATCACAGGCAAACTTCTTAAATATCTTCTTTATTCATCTTTCCCTCCAAAGTGCTCCAAACCATTTTTCTCCTCTTTACTCCTCCAAAAAATCTCCAGCCCATGCCAGTTTCTTGACGCCCCCTTGTTCCCTTGGGGCTGGTCTCCAGCCTCCCTGATGGGGCCCTCCTTGTCTCCAGGTGAAGCTCTGAGCCTCCCTGATGCAGGGAGGTCCTTACGCTCTTAGCTTCTCTGCACCTCCAGCAGGTGCCTCTGTCAGCAGAGCCAGGCCCAGGAACCAGCAAGGAGACTCTCCTCCTTAGGAGGGAGGGGAGAGCCGAGAGTCCTCGTGACTCCCGTTAGCTTTTGTCCATGACACACTCTCAAGTTTTTGTGCTGATGGACATCATTTATAGCAAGTAGGTTAGGATATTAGAGTTTATGCTTCCTTTGGGGGATGGAAGGGAATGATTCGGAAGTATAAGAAAATTGTCGGCTGGGAGAGAAGGTGGGAGAAGCCAACAAGGATGATAATAGAATGGCTGGGGCGGCAAAGGGCAGGGAAGAGAGAGGGGAGGGGGGGAGGGGGAGAGAGTGGGGAGAGAGGAAGGGAGAGAGGGGGAGAGAGAGAGGGGGAGAGAGAAGGAGAAAGGGAGAGGGAGACAGAGTGAGAGAGAGAGAGAGGCCTTTATCAGCCTGGGAGCCCACAGCTGTCATAATAAACAGCCAATGTGGGTGGAGCAGTTATCACTGTCCTGGGCCCTGCTCTGTGCATTGATTTCTTCACTTCTCACAACCCTCAGAGGTAGGAGCCTCAGTACCCATACTACAGATGAGACAATGGAGGCACAGCGGGTCTAAGTGACTTGTCTGAAGTCACACAGCCAGAACTCAAATGCAGGTAACCTGGCTCAAGAGGCCAGGCGCTTACCTGCCCCCCACCCCCATTCCCACCCCCATCCCCTGCCCCGTGGTTGCAGAGAGAAGGACCCAAGGAAACTTCAACACTGCAGATTAGTCTGCAACCAACAAAGCCTTTTGGAAGAAAAGCTTTTGGCTGCACGGTGGTGTCCCCAGTGCCTAAAACTCTGCTGAGGGTGGTTGATAAACATCTGGGGATGGGTGTCTCCTGGGAGGGGAGTGAATTCAGCAGGAGTGGAGACAGGCAGGGAACTCAGCAATCAAGCAATTGAGAGTTTTCCCTCTGCCAGATTCCAGACCTAGGCGGCCAATACTAGGGTTTCATGTCGCAGAATAACCAGAGATGCAGAGAGACGCAAAGCTACGAGACGTCGGAGAAGGTGCTGTGCTGGTGGGGGCAGGGGGTGAGCAGCAATTGCTTTTTTGGTTTTTCCTTTAGAAATCTGGCCTCATACTAACTACTGTCTATGAAATAAACAGGGTCCTACTGTATTGCACCAGGAAGTGTATTCAATAGTTTGTAATAACCTATGGAAAAGGGGAAAAGAATATGCCAAAGAATATATATATATATATATGTATAACTGAATCACTGTGCTGTACACCAGAAACTAACACAGCATTGTAAATCAACTGTATTTCAATTTAAAAAATCTGCCCTGGAAACGTAAGGAATATATCCTTAGAATAAGCCTTCTTAAGAATTACATAAACATCCCAGCAATATAAGAGGATGTTCATGGTGGAGCGGTACCCGGGAACAGGACACCGCAGAGAGAAGAGCAGGGGTGTGTCTAGACACTGTTGTTTGGCTTTTGTTTTAAGACAGTTCATAAAGGATACGGAGGACTTTTCTGGGGCTCTGGCTTAGGGGCCCCATTTAAACAAATGCCTTTGAAACCCGGTAACACTAACCCTAAGCCAGCTGCAGCCTCATGGGACCTCTTTGCCCCTCTGGACATGGGAATTGTCCCTGTGTTTCTTGTTGGGACTGGAAGTAAAAGCAGAAGAATCAATGCAGAAGGTCGATTTTAAAAAAGATTTTCTAATGCGGTTTTTCATACTCATCGCAAGGCTTTGGATTAACATCCCAAAATGAAGGTGATTCCTTTCTATGCGGCTCTAATTCTGAATCCGTTGAAGGCTATCCGTCCTATTTAGTGAGAAGAATTTCACAGGAGGTAAACAGCATCTGGGCATCACTTACCTCCTTTGATGTTTAACACAATTTACAATGAAAGCTTTGGGAGACATTTAAAACCGTGCGAGGTCCTAAATCATTAAAGGAATGTGGTGCTAGACTTAAAAAATGATAATTGAATGCATTCAACAATAAAGCTGCCAAATTTTAGTGGCCTGTTTGCTAGAGGCTCTTTTGGAGAAATGCAGCTAGATTGAAAAAAAAAAAAGCACATGTCAGAATTTCTCAAATAAGAAATTATGATGACACAAATTAAATGTGGGTTGATGCAGGTTGAAAAATGAAACTAAAAATAGATTAGCCAATGATATCAAAATGCTAAATGACCAGAATATAATCATACTGGACACTTTTGGTGGTGGTTGACAGGTCTGCACCCCGTAACCACATTTGGATCACACATCCGTAATCCCTTATTGAAAGAGTGGACTACAACCTATTTCGCCTGGGACAGTCCCAATTTAGGTCTGCTATCCTGATGTAAAATTTCTTAAAAAGCTTTTCTTATGGAAAACTTCCAAAATATACGAAAATATGCAGGACAGACTAATTAAAGCTCCATGTACCCTCATTTCCTCTCCTGTATTATTTTTAAATCAGTTCCAGTCATCATAAAAGATAAGCACTTAAAAAAAGCCTAACCACAATATCATTCTCACACCTACAGTAATGAACAGTAATTCCCTCATATAATCAAATATCAGGCCAGAGCTGAAATTTTTACTTTTTTTTTCCGGTTTTTGTTTGTTTGAACTAGGATTCAAATAGCCACAGGCACTGCAATATTTTGTTATGTCTCCTCAGTCTTGTTCCATCTGTAGTTTCCCTATCCCTTTTTTCCTT
This sequence comes from Camelus ferus, assembly GCF_009834535.1. Taxonomy (NCBI): domain Eukaryota; kingdom Metazoa; phylum Chordata; class Mammalia; order Artiodactyla; family Camelidae; genus Camelus; species Camelus ferus. The sequence continues at coordinate 11,715,902 of NC_045706.1, forward strand.
CAATTATCCTTGCATCATTATTTGCGGATTTAAGTATATTTTATGTGTTTCAATTCATTACGGTCATCATCTTTACTGATGCATAAATTGTCCTATGTTTGGCCAGTGGGAGCTTCTTCAAGGTGGCTCTTGAATTCTTTGACAAGCTCTCAGTAGCCTTTGGTAACTCCCTTGCTTCTCATATAACAGAAATTTCCAGGTTCATCCTGTATACTTCCTGCTCCAGTGCTGGGCTCAACTACTGCTCCAAGAAGCCCTGTTTCCTTTTAACAGGATGTAGTGTTTAGAGACCACAATCTGGGCACCGGGGTGCTCATTTCTATTGTTCAGTCATGGTTTCCAGGCATTTTCAGTGGATATAGCTAGAAAAAATTTAAAGATAAAGCATATCATGAGTTTATACTGATAATTCCAATTCAAGTGGGGATTATGGGATTTTTACTTAAAACTTTTGTCGTACATTTGTATCTCCATTTTCGCATGCCAGGAGTACTGGATCACCAGTCCTTATGTTAATGCTTCTCCTGCCATTTTGACCATGTAAAGCTCATTATCGAATCAACTCCTCAGGAAGAACTCATGAGAAAAATATTTGGGGTTCTTTCATGCTCATAACAGTTTGCAGTATTTATACTTTGATGTAAATTTGGCTGGCTGAAAATACATAAAATCACACTTTTTACCCTTGATTGTGTTTAAGACATCATTCTATTTTCTCCCGGCATAAAGCATTGCTCTTGAGCCATCTGATAATAATCTAAGTTTATTTCTAAGTGGTTTGGCCTTTTTTGGATGCCCAGAGGATTTTCTTTTTCTTAAAGTCCAGTCATTTGTCAAGACTATATTGCAATGTTGGTCTTTCTGGGTTTCCTTCCTTCCTTCTTCATGGTGTCATGTGTATGTCCTTCTTCCTTTTTTTTTTTTTATTTCCATGTTGCTCTTGGCTGATTTTTTTGTTTGTTTTGTAAATACATATTTTTAATGAAGTCTAGTCAGTTTACAATGTTGTGTCAATTTCTGGTGTACAGCACAATGCTTCAGTCATACATAAATATACATATATTCATTTTCATATTCTTTTTCACCATAAGTTACTACAAGATGTTGAATATAGTTCCCTGTGCTATACAGTATAAACTCATTGTTTATCTATTTTATATACAGTAGTTAGTATCTGCAAATCTTGAACTCCCAATTTATCCCTTCCCACCTCTTTTCCCTGCCTGGTAACCATAAGTTTGTTTTCTATGTCTGTGAGTCTGTTTCTGTTTTGTAAATAAGTTCTTTTTTTTTTTTTTTTTTTAAGATTCCACATATAAATGATACTGTATATTTTTCTTTCTCTTTCTGGCTTACTTTACTTAGAATGACAATCTCCAGGTCCATCCATGTTGCAGCAAATGGCATTATTTTATTATTTTTTTATGGCTGAGTAGTATTCTTTTGTATAAATATACTGCAGCTTCTTTATCCAGTGATCTGTCTGTGGACGTTTAGGCTGTTTCCATGTCTTGGCTATTGTAAACAGTGCTGCTATGAACACTGGGGTGCTTGTATCTTTTTGAATTAAGATTCCCTCTAGATATATGCCAAGGAGTGGGATTGCTGGTTCATATACTAAGTCCATTTTTAGTCTTTTTGGAATCTCCATACTGTTTTCCACAATGGTTACACCAAACTATGTTCCCACCAACAGTGTAGAAGGGTTCCCTTTTCTTTACAGCCCCTCCAGCATTTGTCATTTGTGGACTTTTGAATGATGGCCATTCTGACTGATGTGAGGTGATATCACATTGTAGTTTTGATTTGCATTTCTCCAATAATTAGTGATATTGAGCATTTTTCATGTGCCTATTGGCCATTTGTATGTCTTCATTGGAGAATTGCTTGCTTAGTTCTTCTGCCCATTTTTGTATTGGGTTGTTTGTTTTTTTGTTATTAAGTTATATGAGCTGTTTATATATTCTGGAAATTAAGCCCTTGTCAGTCTCATCTTTTGCAAGTATTTTCTCCTATTCTGTAGGTTGTCTTTTTGTTTTGCTTATGGTTTTCTTTGCTATGCAAAAGCTTCTAAGTTTAATTAGGTCCCATTTGTTTATTTTTGCTTTTATTTCTATTGCCTGGGTAGACTGCCCTAGGAGAACATTGCTGAGATTTATGTCAGAAAATGTTTTGCCTATGTTTTCTTCTAAGAAGTTTATAGTGTCTTGTCTTATATTTAAGTCTTTAAGCCATTTTGAGTGTATTTTTGTGTATTGTGTTAGGGAGTGTTCTAGCTTCACTGATTTATATGGTATGTCCTTTCCGTATGTAGTTTCAAGTGACTTCATTTCAGTAAACTTTCCTTGAGACTTATTTTTCAGTATTTGGTCTGCTTTACTACTTTGGTTTCTTTCTTTGAGTGGGGGGACCTACCTATTATACGTGTTGCTTTTTTTGAACTATTTATCTGTCATTTTCTTTTGAATCATTTTTATCTATTTCTTTTGAATAAAAAACTTTTTTTTTTTGCCATTTTAACTTTATATCTTGTAAGGCATTATATGCTGTTTACTCATTTATTTCTTACAACTTGGTCTTCATTTATGAAATGATTCATTATTTTATTTCTAAATTTTTTCCTGAGTTCTCTAACCTCATGTCTGAATTTCTGAAATTTTCTTTCATATTTTTCATAGTATTGTATTATACTTTTTTATTTCTTTTAGCTCATTTTGAAATATTGGTTGTATTTCTTATGTATTTTATGGGCATGTCTTTCTAACATGCTACTTACTCTTTTTTGAAAATGATAACTTTGCATAGGATTCACCTGCTGTCATATTTTGTTGGTTAATATCATGTAAAATGAGTTTTCCTTTACTTCTAGGTGAGGGGGTGTTAGACCTTTTGTTTTTCCCCCTAGCTTCATGGTTCTAGAACTCTCTGTTTTGTTTTTCTTTTCTACAGAATGATAAAAATTATGGCCTCAAACTTTGGAAAACTGCCCCCTTCATTGCCTACCCACAATTTTATCCAGATCTTACTTTTTCCTTTGCTGTCCCTGTCCTGTTCTGGATTATACTCCCAGAGAGGAGTTTTACCCTGAAAGGAGATTTTAGTTTGTTTCTTCGAGAAGTCTTAGGGCCCAGACTACTGCAGTCCCTGAAGATAGTTTCTTAAGCCTTTAGAGTATCCATCTGAGAATTGGATTCTGCAAAAAGCCCTCTGTTTCAATTGCTGTTTTCAGGTTGACCTGCCACATTTCTAGTATGGACTTACTGGGGGTTGGGGGGAGTCTTTTGTTCTCAAGTCCATTTGTTGTCCCCTAGTTTCCTTTTGCTTCCTCCTACACAGATGTTACGTGCATAGATCTTGTAGTGCTTAAATATTTAATTACTTTGTAGAGTTTATGGGGATGCCCACCACTTTGTTCTTGTGGTAGATACTGTTCATGGGCTTTGCTTTTGCTGCCCTGGTTGCTCTGGTGGTAACTGTGAGAGGGTCGCAGAGATTACAGACTGCTGCGACCACACTGCTTATTCTTAGCTTTCTGTCACAGTGCAATTCCTAATAGCATTCTCTTTTCTCTTAGAGATTTGGACGATAAATTACATGGTTACCCTACTTATCCTCAAACAGAAATCCAAATGACTCTGAAAACTGAACAATTTTCCAACTCATTTCGGGCAAATTCAAACCTGACCTGAATTCATTTGATAGCAAAAGCTGACCTGGTCTGACCTGGAGCTGTTTATAATTTTTATTTGTCCCATTTATTATGAATATCCATACTATTTTTTTTTCTGTTTTTGAGAAACGTTCATGTCTTTAATTTTAGAATGTGGCCCCAGATCTGGTGATGAGTTTATGTGATATAAACTCTATGAACATTACCATTTTAAACAATGAAAAGCTGTAAAATCTGAAACAGTTTTGGACCTACACATTTCAGATAAGGAATTACAGACCTGTAAAGGACTTCACCCCCATTGTCATTGAAAACTGGATTTCTGTCCCTAGTCAGCCATAGATTTTTCTCCCCCTGGAATTAGAAATAAGGACTCTGGGCTGCTGGAGGGGCTTGGGCAGCCCTTGACCTGAAAAGACCATAGAGTCACCTGGCAGTAAGGCAACAGTGTCTAACCCACATGTGCAGAGAGACAGAAAATGCTGTGCTAACTGAAGACAGGGAGAGGTGCATTAAACAGGCACACAAAGACCAGCGAGGAGAGAGCATGGGACTGGAACCAGGGAGTGAACACTGCTTATGCTGGCTTTCCAGTTCATGATTTCCATCACTCATGAGTCCCATCACTCATGAGTCCCTTCTTTTCTAAGGTTCTTTAAGCTATCCCTGTGTCCTTCCAATAAAACCCATTTAATGGCTTTAGCCAGCTGGAATGGATTTCTGCTACTTGGAATTGAAGAGCCTTTAATAAGACACATTACATAGATTTCTCAGATCCATCTTCGCAAAGGGGTTCTATTGGATCTCAACACCAAATCGTGGAAAGCCAGGGTCTAACCTTTCACTTATGAACTCATTTATTTATCAGAGAAGCTTCTCATTGGCATCCAGGGCTATATCAGAATACAAAGAAATGGGATGTGAAAGACTAGAAGGCATTGTCCCCCCACCTTTGGGCAACAAGAATTCAATCAAGGACATTTTCTTTTTGGCTCCTCCCACCTCTCCCAGAGATGTCCCTCTAAGGCAGGTATGAACATCTAAATATGGTCCAAAGGGCAGCTGCAAGGAATGATAAAAGCGTCTGACCAGGATACTCTTATGGAAAGTGCAAAAAAGTCCTTATGTTTGGGAGAACTTGTCATTCGTTTATTCATCCAACAAATATGTATTGAACACCTCCACGTGTCAGGCACTGATCTAGGCACCGGGCAGGCCAAAACAAAATCCTGCTCTTTGCAGAGGGGGCGGAAAATAAATAAACCAAAAAATAGGAGGTCAGATGGATAAGAACTGGAGAGAAGGATAAACTAGGAAAGGAGCAGGGGGACTAGTTACGGGGTGAGAGTTGTGATTTTAAACAAGGTGGTCGAAGGAGCACTTGAGCAAAGACCCCGAGGAGAAGGAGTAACTCACACAAGTGTCAGGGTCGGGGGGGACTTACAGAAGTGGGGACAGCACCCCCAAGGCGGGAGGCAGGAGCTTGATGGCGTGTGTGCTTGATGGTCAGCAAGGTCACCCAGAATGGAGGGAAGTGGAGGATGCAGTGACCCAGGTGATGGCCGGGTGAGGTTCAGGTGAGGGCCACTGCAGGAACTCGGGCTGTTAAGCCGAGCCAGTGGGAGGTGATGGGAAATTCTCAGCCCAGGAGTGCTGGGATCATTCCTGTTGTCAGCAGAGGGTAGACTGAAGGAGGAGAGGATTCTGATTCGAATTCCAGTGTGTGTGGTGGTGGGGCGTGTTTCCCACAGCACCAAGCAATTCTCTGACAAGGGCTGGGTGTCCTCCAATTCAGTTCTGACCCGATCTAGACCCAGAGGTAGCATCAGTGTCTTCAGGTTAGGGGCTTAGTCCCACAAGACTGCCTGCCCCCTCCTCCCCTCCCCCTCCCTCCTACTCCCCACCACGCACTTCAGATGCCAGGTTGTCACCTAGGCTTCTGACTTACCAGCTATAGATCTGAGCTTCCAACAATCTCCTCCTTGGGGTCGATTAATTTGCTAGAGCGGTTCTCAGGACTCAGAGAAACACTTTAGTTACTAGATCACCAATTTATGATCAAGGATATAACTCAGGAAGAGGCAGATGGAAGAGCTGCAGAGAGCGAAGTATGGGGAAAGGGCATGGCGCCTCCAAGCTCTCTGAGCCAGTCACTCTCCCCTAGTCACGGTTGGTTCACCAACCTGGAAGTTCCTTGAATCCAGTCCTTTTGAGTTTATACGGAGGTTTCATTATAGAGGCATGATTGATTAAATCATTGGTGATTGATTTAGCCTCCAGCCCCTCTCCCTCTCCCAGGAGGTTGGGGGAGCCAGGACTGAATTTTCCAACCCTCTCATCACAAGGTTGGTTTCCCCTGGCAACCAGCCCCCACCGTTAGGTGCTGCCCCAAAGTTGCCTCATTAGCATAACAAAAGGCACCTTTGTGAGTCTCCTCACTCAGGAAATTCCAAGAGTTTTAGGAGCTTTGTACCAGCAACAGAGACAAAGACCAAATACATATTTCTCACTATAAATCACAATATCATAGAAGGCAAGGTAGAGTCAGGGAAAATCTGGGGGAGGCTGTTACAGAAATTCAAGGAAAGGGAGTAGAGGCTGGTCCTAGGAGGTGGGTTAGAGGTGGGGTTCTTTGGTCAGGACCGTATATGTTCCTCTTCCATCAAATATGCCACATACTCTTCTGGGAGATTTTAGTTCGCTATTTTTACGATAATTACGGGTTGCAGGTTTATAGGCGTCCCATGTTTGATGTAGCAATTTATGAAACAATGACACCATTTCACACCTGTCATCCTAGGGTTTTGAAGAGAATGACACATTTTCTGCTCTGAGGAAGCCAATTAATTAACCCGATGCCTCCCTACCCACGGAGGAGGGTGTGACTATGCCCATTTCAGGGCTGTTAAACTGAGGCTGGGCTGTGCTGGGAGCCCCCTGAGCTCTCAATTCTTCCCTGCACGTTTCTGGAACAGAATTTCCATTTCAGAATATCGTCCTCCAAAATTTTTTGAACTTTTGGAACTTACATGTAGGTAGAAACAAGAATTATTCTGGAATAATTCTGGAATCTTCATGGGGAAGAAAGGGACAGGAATTCTAAGTAGGAAGTTGAGTCCCCTTCCCAGCTATACTTGGGAATGAAGATTCATTCCCAAACGTGGGCAATGGCAGCTTCAGGCGGAGAGAGAAAAGGCGGCAGAGGGGAGGGTGGCACGGGTGACACTCGCAGAGAAACGGAGTCACGCCTGCTTCTGTGGTCCTGTGTGCCACTCCACTCGTGAGCATCTGCCAGAGAGGATACTGTGTCCTCAATGGGTCCCCAGTCCTACCTACCACCTGCTAGCTTCTCTAAGTCTCGGATGAAAAGCAATGCATTTTGTGTTCCTTAATGCAAGCCAGCTACTTCATCTAGTGCGCGATTTGTTCCAGTGCTGGGGGAGAAATGACTGATCTAAATGTGCAGATGACCCCGCGTGCCCTCAGCAGAAGTTTGATCCAGGGCTGTACTTATGGGAGACTTCAGGTGTCTTCAAGAGTAATATGACTACGTTATTTCCACAGACCATGTTGACCACCTAACCCACTGTGTGCCCCTCTCATTCCTACTTCTCTGCTGTGGGTTCTGAGGCTGAGAATCAGGACACTTCCAAGTGGATCTAAGAAAGCACTGGGTGCTCCAGAAGAGAGTGATCCATTGTAATTGGAACTGATTGCACTTGTTTGCCTGAGGGGCAGTCAAGTTTACCTTGGCATGTCTCTTCCAAAGTCATGTTCCTGTGTGACCCTGTGGGCTGATGACATCTAGGAACTGAGGAACTCAGGGTAGTCAAGAGTTCTTTGGATTCAGGGCACATGGAATCATCTTTCCTTACTAAGTGTGAGAAACTGTTTCCTCCAGCCCGTCTCTGTTCCCCCGGTCTTTCTTGGTGGAGGAGAAAACAAGGCAGTACCAGCCACATATGCATGTGTGTCTTTTCTGATTGGTCTTGGTTTCAGCAACAGGCCAGCTGGCTGTTTGGGGAAAAATAAAGAGCTCAGTGCACATTGCCTGCCTTGGTCTGAATTCTACCGCTCTGCCAAGGACTTAGAAGGGGCAGAATCTGCATCCACGGCTGTCACGGGCATTCAGGCTCTTGGATAACAAGATAAAGGGCAAAAGCTGAATTTTCTTGTGCCAAGAGAAGAGTATCAGAGCCAAGAAGATCAAACCAATGCTGCCGAGAGTGCCTAAATGGTACCCATTAACCTCTGTCAGTGCTGGAGCCCAGCAATGGGAGGTGCGCCAGGAATCAGCCCAGAGTGAAAAACAAGGTTTGGCTGGCTCCATTATCACCATAGGATGGAGGCATGGGAATTTCCAGGAAAGGAAGCTAAGCTGTTCCATCCCCAGTCTGCAAGGATGAACCCAGTGTTGGATTCAAGTATTTTGCCAACTGATGGGTTGCAGGTCCATGCCTGGTCCCGTGGAGGAAGTGGACAAAGGGAGTTCCTGCTTGTTGTGGTCACGCTCCTGGCAAGCAGCCACTTCAGATGGGGAGCGTGCATATCGTCATGGGCCAGGAGTTGGCCCACGTTGAATGTCTGTCTTCTGAGAACTGCCTTCATGTTTCCTGTTCCTGGCATCCGGGGGACTTGCAGTTTTCTAGTGCTGCTCAGATTTGTTGGCTCTGTTCTTCCCCCGGCGAGGGGTAAAGACTACTTCGCCACATGTTAAACGATGGCTATATTGAAACTAGGATTTCGTGCACGTTGCTACACTGGAGATGACAGGCACTGAACACCTGAGAGCATCATTGGAAAACCTGCAAGCAAGTATTTGAAAAACCACTCTGGAGTTTTCTCCACCTCATTCTTGGATAGGCTAGCAGCCTGGCTTGCTTTCTTAGCAAAAACCATCTTTCTCCCCACTAGTGGAACAAGATGAATAAATGTGGGTGTTTACCACAGTCACCCATATGAGCCAAAACCCTGCAGTGAGTTTTATGGAGCCATTATTAACAAAAGCCATTTATTCCAAGGCAAAGAGCCCTAAAATTTGGCCAAGAACCTGAACAAGCATCTCTACAGAGCAATGCCCTCCTATCATCTGAACAACTCACATTTCAGTAGAGTTGCTGCTTCTGACCTCTTCTGGATATTGTAGTCCTCGGGTTCCCTCTTTCCAACCATTCAAGCTTCTCCAGTCACTAATATTAAGGAAAAACTGATAAGTTGTAGGAGGTAATTGTGTTTCCATTAGAAAATGTAGCAGGTCTGCAGAATTCTGGGCTTGGAGGAGGGATCTCATTCTACTCTGTCTCTTCGACAGCGTAGATACAATAAGAGCTTATTTGTAGGAAGTCTTTATTGACGGAAATCCAATCAGCGATTTTGGAGCAAATGTATTCTGGAACAGTGGTTTAAAACTGGAGGTTATAATCAAAAGTAGTTCACGACCAGTGTTAAAAAAAAAGTAAGTGGAACAGAACAGAACAGAACAGAATGGATCAGAGCACATCGCACATAACAAGGGTCAGAATCACTTCTTGAAATTGTTTCAGTTGCTTGGATGTAACTGTGACTGGATGACAATGGAAAATATGTTTCGTACAGCGGTTCGTAGTCAAGAAAGTCTGAAGGTCACCGGTTGTGTACACAGGTTCTTGGGTTCTAGTCACAATTCTGCTGCTGCTTGCACAACTTTGGGCAAGACATTTTTCTCCAATGGGTCTCAGTTTCTCATCTGAAAAATGAAGGGATTATCTTGAACGTCTCGTCAGTTCTGAAACCCAATGATGAAGTAAAATTCCCAAAGGAATCAATGTCAGCATTCAATCAACATCCATTGAAAATATCCCCCCACCCCAAGTCAGCCTCTACGTTCCGTGTTTTGGAAAGGCGTGATTTCCCAAAGAGCTCTGAAAGGTGTGGATCGTGTAGAGAAACACTGCCCATGAGGGTGGAAGCTACTTCAGTAAACTGAGTTGGCTCAGGGACAATCTCTCCGAGTTTCCAATAGATGTTTTGTACCAGATTTCTCTGGTTACATTACAATTATATTTCAAAATACATAGGAACCCTCTTTTGGATGGTGAGGGAGGGCAGATGGAGCATGGCAACTAATTGCTCAGGAAATGCTGAACTTGGTTAATTTGGAAACCGCTCCCAGCTAATGTGGAGCCCTGGGCCACTCACAGTTCCTGCTTTGTATTTTGACTAATGGGACGTCAAAAAAGTCTTGATCTAATAAGAGCAACTGAGGAGGCCCCGAGCAAGCCAGGCCTCTGGGCCAGGGGTGGGGGAGATGCATGGGTGATAGAGAGCTTCTTATTTCTGGGCTGAGCTTCTTTCAAAACAGTCCTTGAAATTATTGACTCCTTCATTCATAAATTCATGGGAGCATAATTTGGAAGGCATCTTACAGTGTTACTTGGATCTCCTGATCCTTGTTGGGTATTAATCCTCCAAATTAATATCCCCCTAAATTTACATAAAGAAAAACCAGGGCATTTCAGGCACAACTGGAAGTCAGCTGTGTTCTGGGAGTCAAAATGTATGACTTTAGGAAAGGATTCTACTGTAGAGCCTGTATTTGGGATCCAGGAACGAAAGGCTCCTTCAGGTGCGTAAATCTCAGCTCTGCATCTAAGCTTATTTGCAATAAGGAGGCAGCACACCTTCCTTCCTGCCATCTGTGTCCATTGCACTTTAATTCCCCCAGTGAATTTTGTAGCCTCACCAAAATGGAAGAACTGGATGGAAGCCTGCAGACCATCTGATCGTTCAACGTCCTTGTTTTCAGAAGAGGAAAACGAGGCACTCACTTCCAGCCATCTTTTCCGTGTGAGATGCATTAAATGCTTTTGTCTCTTTGCAAAAATTTTAAGGAGATACAATTTTGCATTTGAAGATTGACTGTCAGTAACTGATCGACTAAATGTGGAGGTAGCTTTGCTTCATACTGACTGTTGCGATACTGAAGTTCAGTATCAGTAACCACGGTGCCTACCAATGCCGTACAAAAATCTAACATCCTCTATTCGTGTCCCACTCCTCTGGAAACTCGAAGCCAGAGACGCCTTGACGTGTACGAGAAAAGTTGGGGAGGCTTTTATTAGCTTTGATTTTGACCCCATTCTCATAAATTATGCAAAATGTGTCACTTATATGAACAGCCCAGAAGAGCTGTTGCCAGTTGTAATATAAAAAATGATACCACGGAAACTGAGACCTGGTTGTGGCAGATACCCTGTCAAAAGAGTGATTTATAATCTGGAAATACAAGCAGCAAGCGAGGCCCACCAGCTAGGGCTGTATCATCTAAAGCAATCAAATCCCGCAAATATAAAGCAATTTTGTATTACCATTTCCAAGTGCTCCCCACAATAAGGACTCTTGTATGCCCAAGTTTAATATTCAGAGCAGAAACCGCAAACTCTAGCAGCCGCTCCTGGTCAAGATAGTTAATAACAGTTCCCAGGCAAAGGCAGGCTGTAATAGCATCGCTCCAAGCAGCTGGGGATTTGCTTGGATGTCAGCCTCTCTCTCAGAACTAGAACATGATGGTAGGTCAGACATCCATTTGCTTTATATATTGATATAATTTCATCAGAATTTATGATGTGGGAATTATTGCACAGGCAAGAAATGTAATCTAACCTTCATCTCACACAATGCAGAAAAGATATTATGTTTTTGAGAAAAATACACCGACTTGTTGAATCAGATTACGCACGTGCAGCCCTAATGGATTTCAATATTTCCTTGGACGAGTCATTGCTATTTGCATCAGATGTATTAAATTGGCTTGTGTAGAAGATGTTTTTACAAATAAGGAAGAATTCTAATGCCATTTCTCCTTTCATTTTCTCAAGTTCTGGCATGTGAGTTCATTACTGGTAAATTTTAAACATCTGTGTGTGTGTAAGGGTTTACCCTAATTTCTCTAGCCTGTGCATGGACTTTTAATATCCAAATCTTGCAATAACATGTATGATTCTCCTTCATCTGTATGAAGAGTTCTTGGAGCTTCAATTGTCAAATGCAGTAAATGCTGAGAGACTTCCTGGACCATTTTATTGGTGACCATCACAGTGAGTCCGTGTGTCCTATTGTTTGGCCCTCAAAACCATTTTGATTATCTTGAGTTCTGTAGTCTTCTTCCAGTGGGAAACTCAACATAAACTATGTTTTAAAATGAAGGGCTTTCAAAAGATGGCACTTTTTTTTCATCTATGACCTAAACATTCCTTGAATCAAAAATCCTTTTCATATATTTATAAGAAAGAAAAGAATGAATGAAATGACAAATTTCAGAGTACTGCCCCAAACCTGTGTGTCTACAGAAGAGTCTTTTGGTGACACCTTTTGATATCTGCTAATGATGTGAGTGTTTGGGTAAGTGACCATGATTAATCCAGACCACCCAAAACCGCTGTTTTAGTGGTTTTATAATGATTCTGTTGAACTGCAAATACATTGTAGAGTTAAAATGTTCACAACTCCGGAAACTAATTTTTGAAAATATGCACCTAATAGAAGGCATATTTTATCCAGATAGGAAAAAACCCTCATGTTTAATTGGCTGGCGTCGCCGACTAATAATAACTACACTTCATTTTGTACTGACTGCCACGTACAATACCAAGTGCCTCATGTATATTGTCTCCGATATTTACCCCACCCCCATTTCAAGGTCAACATTATTACCTTCATCCTTCAAATGAGAAAATGGGTGTTCAGAAAGGTCAAGTGCCTGGCTCAGGGACACGTGTAGTGAGGGGTAGGGTCTGCATTTGAACCAAGGTTTGTTGGATTTCAGACCCTGGATTCTTTTCAGTGCTTCTTGGCACTGTTCTTTCCAGAGGGGTGGCCGGGTTAGGAGCTCCTTTCAACTGTTTTTTGACCACCCTAAATTACTCCCACTTTCTTCTTCCGAGTCATCTCCCACTAGAGAAACTAAAAAGTTTTTTATGAGATAAAACTAAAAGTCCACTGAGGTGGGCAGGGTTCAGGAAGCCATTTGTTTCCTTAAGGAAAGAAGAATAGGATCAGAAGCAGTTGAATGGCCCTGTCTTCTCTTTCTTCCTGCCTTGAACAGGAATGTGGTGGCTGGTGCTGTAGCAGCCATCTTGCAACCATGAGGCAGAAACTGAGGGCATTTCAGGCATGTGGTCTTGATGTTGCTAAGCAACTAGACTAGTGCGAACAGCTTTCTATCTCCAAATGCCTTGTTATGTAAAAAACAAACAAACAAACAAACAAAAACCCAAAACAAACAAATTCCTGTTTAAGATGTTTTAAGTAGAGGTTTTACAGCCAAGAGTTCCCTAAGCTACACTCACCCGATCATGTGGAAAATTCATTCAGTTCCTTGTTTCTCACGGTAGAGACAGAGGAAAGGTTTTCTTTCCCCTGAGCCTCTGGAAAGTAGAATCTTGTGACTGGACCTTGGGCAGAAGCCACAGGTGGGATGTTCCTAAGTCTGGGTGACCCTTAGGCACAGGTGTGAAAGTCTCAGGAGGGGAAAAAAAAACTCAACAACACTTGCTATTACTGGAGAATCACCTTATTATCTTACTAAATCCATTCTTGTCTTTTATGAAACTTCTTGATCACCTAATAATGTTTGAATAAAATTGCCAAGTGAAGCCTCATGAGATTTAACTTTCTACAATCTCATTCTACCAGACTTGTCCACCCTTATTTCCATCCTGGTTGTTCCATTAAGATAGCATTGCTAGATTTAGCAAATATAAAAAATACAAAATACCTGGTTAAATTTGAATTTCAGAAAAATAATGAATTTTTTTAGTATAAGCATGTGTCATGGAATATTTGGTATAAGATGTCTCATGGAATATTTGGGACATATTTTATCTGGCAACTTTAAGACTCTGTCCTCAGCCTAAAGAGATGTGCTAGGCCACTCCATAAAGCCCTTTATAATTCATATACTCAGCCACCCCAAGTCATCTCTTGCTTTATTTTCCCATCTTGACCATCCTTTATTGTTTTTTGATTCCTACCTCTGCTCAGGTGCCCCAAACCTGATATCTGACTGATGGCTTCCACCTTTCAATTTCTGGCTCTTTTATGAGGACAGATCCACCAGACACTCCCTCTACACACACACACACACACACACACACACACACACACACCCTTCAAGCCCTTCTCTGGCCGGCACTGCCCTCACAGACAGTTCCCACTGGTGTTGGGGAGGGAAACCAATCTCTCCTATGTTACTGGATATGGCAGATTTATTCCCACTTTGATGATGAAATGTTCGTTCATTTACTTATCGGACAGACTATGATGGAGCATGTACGGTATGCTAGGCACTGTGGGGGAAAGTGTGTTGGACACGGTGCCTGACTTTGAAGAGCCCACAGTGAGTTGCAGAGATGGCCTCCAAGCGAGTGATTATAACACAGCGCTATCGATGCTAATAGACAAATGGGCAGTGGATCACGGGGCCAGAGAAGGGAGGGCTGTCTGCATTTACCAGGGGCACAGATGCCAGCTGCGCTCCTTGCTGTCCCCTATCCAGATCCACTCTTTTCTGTTGGCTCTGGTTTATACAATTCCTGCTGACCCATCACCTGCCTTCATGGTGTCAGTCTGGCACCTAATCTGTCAGTTCCCTGAGGACAGGGCCCAGGTCCTTCAAATCCGCCTGCCTCAGCGTCTCTGGCACCATGAAGGTCCCCCCAAATATTTACAGGGTAAGACATTGATGTGCTTTTTAAAGCAGGGCTTTTAAAAAATGGAGGAAGTGAGAGGATTATGTGGCTTTTCTAGGGCTATAGCACAAGCCAGTTGCTGAGCAACAATTAGAGGTCACAGCTTTGGAATTTATGGTCACTTGTCAAATTGGTCGAGTCAGGCGAAAGCGGTATAAACATGATTCCCAATTCCATCTGAAGTAGAATATCTTGGGGCCTTTTCCTTCTCGTTAGCCCCAAACAGAGCTGATGTATTGCGTTTAAGCAATCCCACACAATACTCATATAAATAATTGCGACAAGGAAAGCCTTATTCTCTTCTGCAACGTGTCATCACGTGTCTTGTAGGGTCCCTGCTGGGATTCTTTCCACTGGCTGAGGCCTCTGCACACTGTATTTATGTCGAGGATCCCTTCTGCCCCTTTGACTGTTTTGTAGGTCTGTTTTTACTTAAGAGCACACAGGAATAGAAATGTAGCTGCTAAATTAATCTGGCCTTGGTGAAATACGTCTGCTTTGCGAGTGGGATTACTGAAATTTACATTTTCGTCACTCTCCGGAGCAGGCGGGCCTTTACCTCTTCTCTGCAAGATCTTTCCAGAACACATCTCCAGAGACCCAGCTGCTACGATGATGATGTCAGTAATGCTGGGGCAACGTGAAAGCTTCCTTATTAACTCTATTATTGTTCATTTACTTTTAACAATCAAGTGGGGATGAGGGGTGAACGGTGGGCTTGCAACAGACCTGGGCTGGGAATTGTGGCTGCCTCACTCTCCTGCAGCTCAAGCCCTAATCAGAGTGTCGTGTTGAGTTGCGCTGCCTGCGTGACAGGGGTGCTTGCACGGAGGAAGCTGATGAAAAGGCAGCTCTTAGAGATTTTCTTTGGGGGAAGTATATTCTCCTTCCTTGAGCTCATAACTGCCCAAGAAAAGTGATAGCTGTTAGTCAGCATTTTGAATTTTTTCAATGTCAAATGGGATACGTGACTGAATGATTTCGTTTATTTAGTTCTTGTGGCAGAACATCTGATTCGAATGGAGTCAATTCGAATGTATCTCATGGCCAGCTCTTTTTTCTTTTTCTTTTTTTTTTTGGTCTATTCTACTGATATCCTAATTTCAGCTCTTATTACTACAGACACAGTTTACTGCAAAGCTTCCTAACTGTTTTATTGCCTCCAGTCACTCCTCCTTATCCATCCTATACTTTTAACTACTAACCAGCCCTTTAAACATATCTCCTTTAGAGGGACACGGTTGGAATGATGATTGAACAGGAACAACAGGAATCTTCTCCTTTTAAGTTCCATCAGCAAATCTTTAGCATTATCTGAAACACAGGCCACTCTGAGACGTTTCAACAAAGTTTGGTGGGTGAAATTTAAGAACGCGTGAATAAACAGATTTAAGAGTAGCTTTGAAAACAGATTTGAAATGCAAAAGAAGACGGCATCTGAAATGTTCGTTCATCAAAAGAACCAAAATATTTCTGAGAATGAGTGGAATTTTATATTCAAAGAGATAACAGAAGACGCAGAATTATTAAATATGTGCAGTCTGATATGGGAAGAAAGACAGGGAGGGGAGGAAGGAGAGAGAGAGAAAAGAAGGAAAAGAAAGAAAACAGCTCTCGTTTATCATTGGAGGTGATAAAAATCAAGATGAAAATGCTAAAGTGAAGTCATTAAAATAGAAGATAAACATAAGTCATATAAGATGAATATATAACGAAAAAAATGATAGAACTGGAGGACAGAAATTGGATCCAACACGTGAATAATGAAAATTCCTGAGGCAGACAGACAATGTATACACACATGAGACTGGAAATTGACAAGGCTCGTAGGGTTGATGTGATATAGACAGAAATCAACTTCAAAACATAGCCCCATGGAAAGAAAGGGGTATTGCTAGTTTACAAGTCAAAACCTGAGGTTGCTTACAAGAGAGAATAAATTGGAGAGGCTTTTTATCCTTTCCCTCTTAAATTATCAAAGCCAGAAACAATGGAACAACATTTCAAGGAGAAAGAAAGAGACTAAAGAATGCTTTTCATTCACAAAGGCAACTTAGTCAGTAACTCGTTTATTCATTTAACCCCCTCCACTCAAAAATCTACATATCTATGAATCTATGTTTCTGTCTATCTACCTGCATATCTGACTACCTGTCTACCAGCCTAACGGGCACTCAGTGCTTACTCAGCTCTAAGGAGACTTGGAAGGTTTCTGGGTGGTGGTAGTGGTGGCAGCTACCCAGTGACCTGCCCGCTCACTTCATGACAAAGAATTATGTTTGGTCAGTGACAAGAGTCTACAGCAGAGAGAGTTACCTACCAAATAGTCATTTCCCCTTCTCTTTCAAAGTAATAAACCCCAATTTTAGCTGGACACGTTGCTGCTGAGTAAAAAGATTCCAACTTCCAGGCGCCATTGCACCAGCTAGATGTGATCCCGGGGCTAAGCTGTGGCCACTGAGCTGTGTGAAACTTCTGGGATGTCTCATTAAAATGGGGGAGGTGTACCTTTTGTTCCTCCTTCTTTCCCCTTCATCCTGTGACTTGGAATGAGGTTATAATTGCTGGGGCTCCAACAGCCATTTTGGAGCATGCGGATGAAGGCATACACCCTGTGGCTTGGAGCAGAAATCAATTCCATCAGGATCTCAGCTTCGAGAAGCCTGGGCCCTGAGGACTGTGAGACTTGTGAATCTGCGAGGCTAACTTGTTTTAGCCATGATCTTCTGGGTCTCTGTTACATCCAAGGATATCCTAAGTGATAATATTCTCAAGAAAGAATTTTGAATTAGCTCCAATATATAGGCATATAAGTGATCTAGGTCCCAGAGTCCATGACTATCATAATTTTAGTTTAGTTAATTTTTAAAGAAGTAGAAATTTAATATCCACATTGGCTAATTAAAAACAAACCCTCGATTTCAAAATCAGAGAACTAAGAAAGATAACTTGCTGTGGGGTACTTCTGGCTATAAACAACTTAAAGGTGGACAAGGCTCATTGAGATGATGGCTGAGGTTAAGGTTTTATAATAGTTAACTGACTTTCTTTCTGGGCAATAACTACCTACAGATAAAATATATATATATATATAATATACATATATGTACTTTATACTGTATATACCCACTATATATATTTAGCTAAATAAAGTTAAACATACAAAATACATTATATTATTTATACCAGCAAAAAATAACTAGAAATTACACACAGATCTTGTTGACAATAACATTAAAAAATATAAAACTTAAAAATAGCATAATAAAAAGTACGAATGACTTACATAAAGAAATTTTTCTTGGGAAATGTAAGAGTATAAATGAGACATACAATAGTGTTAATCTGTCCTAAGGTTACATATAGGCCAAAGCAATCTCACTGGAAATTCGAAGTTATTTTAGAAAAAAAATTAACATTTTACAACTTTCTTTGGAAAAAAATAAACCAAAAAAACTCAAAAAATAAATTTTGTGAGTGTGACTCTCAAAAATGTTGTCTAAAAAAAGCCAGTCCTATCAAATATAAAACCATGTTATAAAACAACAGTAGTAAAAAAGGAGAATAGAAAATTCACAAATAAAATAGCTCAGTGGAGCAGGATAGAAACTCATAAATTAAACAGAAAAATTTCATATGTAATAAAGTGTCATAAGCAAGAAGGAAATGAAGAATTATTTAATAAATATTGAGGGTGAGGAAAATTGCTTTATTCCTTCCTTCCTATAGAGTAAAAATAATCTCCATATGGGAAAAAGATTAAGCTGAAAAGTCAAATCAATGAAAATCAGCCAAAAATAAAACAGACTCTCAGATATTTGGAAGGGTGGGAACTTTCTAAAGTTTGAAGCAACTGAAAAAAATACAAAGTAATAGATTGCAAAGAAATTTCAAAATGCCTCTCCAGTGAAAATATAAAAATGAAAAATAAATTAAAGCAGTCTGCTGTAAAAATATATTCATATTAAAAATGACAAACTGTAGTACGATTTTTAATGGTATATAAAGATCTCAATCAAATTTGTAAGGATAATATTAAGATTCCAACAAGTATATGGACCAAAACATTGCTCTGAGAGTTAAGTGTAAGAGATACATATAAAAATTTTGTTTTTAAAATGTTTAAATTAGCTAGTAACAAAAATGCAAATGAAAAGTACCACTTAGTTTTCTTCTGTAAAAATTAAAATCTAATAGCAGTTGGTCATGAGATTTTTTTTTTAATAAAATTGGCAAATAATAATTGTTGGAATGAGTAGAAGTTAGTACAACCCACTTGGAAAACAATTCGGCAATACAATTCAGGACCTACAAAATAGTCATACTCTTTGACATAATATAATCACTCTTGGGAATTAATTCAAAGGAAATAATTAGAAAGCAAAATATCGTATCTGGAGAAATGTTTACTGCATCATTTATAATAAAACCACAACAACAACAGAAGAAAAAAGACACTAGACAACAACCATTACAAATGATAGCTATTATGCAATAACAAAGAATAGTTTTATTTGGTAACTCTAAGTAAAAAGCGCATCATAAAATTGTACAATAGCTGTAGTTACAACTGTATAAAATGATGATCGTAGCTCCCCTCCAAAGTAAGGAGAAATTATAGGAGTGGCATCATGCTGAAATTATGGGTAATTCTTCCTGTTAAAGTGTTATTTAATTTTGGTAGGAAAACCATCTCTATTGTATGTGTGTGTGGTGTGCTTAGGCATACAGTGTAGTGGTTAGTAATTATGTGACCTTGAACAGCTCACTGGAGATCTTTAAGCTTCAGTTTGTCCATTTTTAAAAGGAGGTAATAATAGGATCCACTTCATAGCGCTGTTACGAGAGCTGAGTGAGGTAATGCATGCAAAACACAAAGGACTAATGCCTGGCACTTGAGTAAAGGCTCGTTCATGTTATGGAAAGGAACACTGACTTTGGAAATGCTGATGCTGAGAATAATGTTGTTGCCATCCTCCTGTTAGTGTATTTCCAGTGGCTCTCCACGATTCACAGAAAATTGTTCAAATTTCTAATCTTGATAATTATAGACCGCCATCATTTTGCCCATCCTACCTAGGTACTTCCGTCTTCCGCTCCCTAAGATAAGTTTGCTGCCTTAGTAGTCAGGCTCATCTGAGATTGCTCTGCAGAGTTACATCAACATTGAGAAACAGCCATGCTCAGGAAATACATCTGGCGCTGCGGGTACATTTACATTACAGAGGAGGGAAGCAGACAGTGGACAAGAGAGGAAATGGAAGCACAAGGAAAATGTGAGCAGTCCCAAGCCAGGCTGACCCTCTGCTGTTCTGCACTGTTGTGGTTGCGACGGTTGTTGATGGCAGGCGGTTCCCACTCTGATTGGTTGGTACCAGTACCATGCCTACTGTTAAAGGATTTTAATATCACACCTGTTAGTAAATTTCTTAAATGTTATGCAGGCAAAGGTGGCATTACACTCACACTTTGCCTTGCTTATTACTATTGTTAAAAACATTTCCCAGTCCTCTTCACCAACCCAAAGTCTGACCTTCCTTCAAGGCTCAACCCAGACTCTACCCTCTGCAAGATACCCCCTCCCGTTGTCTCACTCACTTCTCTTTCTTTAAGCATTATTATCTGTTTCTACTCATATTTCTCTAATTCTATAGGAAAATCCTCAGGGCAGAAAACTTGCTGTGTTGTCCATTGATTGGTTGGTGGTGGTTTTTTTCCCCCCTACTCTTAAGGATTTCTCACAAGATGTACCGCAATGATTAACATGAGATAAGCACCCTGTAAATGTGTTTGAATCAGCGAAACATTTTAACTAAGAAAAGACCTCTTATTTGTCATTATTCTGGGTTACTTAAAGAGAAAGTATCAACATTTCCCCATTAATAACTCCCAAAGGAGTATTTCAAAAATTATTTCCCCTGGGTCTGTGACCAGTTCGGAGAATTAACTGGTGCCCTGATTTATAGCCTGGCCAGAAACAGTGACCAACGTATAGTTACGGTACATTAGGTGATTTTCTTACAACGAAGTCCTTTAAAACTAGCCAATATGTGAGCTATAGCTAAAAACTTGGAGCTGTCTTGCCTAACTGAAGTGCCTTCTTTCTAAGATGGGACCCTGCTGCCCATACCTGGACATCCAGCTCAGGGGGAAACACAAGACCAATGGCGATAACTTAGCGTTCAGCTCGGATCGAGATTATAATTTAGAGAAAAGCTGTGTCCTCACCTTGAAAGTGCCCTGTTGTAAAGAAATCAGCCAGCTTTTTGCTGGCAATGCCCCAGCTCTGTATTAACTGTCCAGATTAATGTCGGATCATACCCCCAACTTATTCATGAAGCTCCTCCATGCAATATAATTGCAGATTTTGGCATCCAGAGTGAAGTCTCATTGTTTTATAGATTAGCTTCTCTTCCTGAGCTGCGGAAGAGACAATGATCTGAAACAACTTAGTCTAGGGGGAAAAGGAGTTCATGTATTTCACATGAAAAAGCATTTGTCAAATGGGAGATCCCAGGTCTCACTTACACTCCATCTTAAGAGTGGGGACCTGCAGCCCCACCGAGAAGGAGATGACTGATGTCTGCTCCAAGCCCGTGAATGGCTACTTTCATTGTGGCTCTTTCCCAAGTGAATGGAATGGCTCTTTATCTTTGCTTAAGAATTAGTGTTATGAAACCGCAACTCTACTAATCTCTACTGCAACATCCCCAAATGTAATTTATGCACGTGGTTGAAGAATCGTAGGTTTCATTTCCAGGGAAGGGCACCAATCAGCCAACTACCTCACTGCAGTGAATCATTACAGAGTAGTCAGTGCAATCAAAATATTAATACACCTCAAAACAGGTTAAATATTTGACTGCAAATGTCAAGTTACCCTGCTAATCGGCACACCTTAATTGTGAGATTTTAGAAATCGAAGGTCTTTCAGAGTGAGACTTTGAAAGGTGAAGAAAGGCAGCTTGTTTCTTGTATAAGTGGAGTTTGCTTATTTTATTATATTTACATCTCAGGTAATGGGCTTGAGCCGTTTTCCATGGGTCTATTTGGTACACGGCTATTTTACTTTCTATGGGATATTATGCATGTGTTTATGAATGTATGTATGTCTAGGGATATGTTCTATGTGTGTGAATGTGTAAGATGTATGTATACTGTATAATAACTTTTATATAAAAATAAATATCTTCCTTTGGTTCTCATTAAAATCTCTTCTGGGGAAATTCAGCAAAACATTTACCAAGATAGGTGATGGACTATCTTAACATGAACTTTTCTTTTTTTTTCCTCATTAAATTACGTTAAATTAAAGCTGTCAAATAACCTGTATATCCTAGGTTCTCCTCCAGGATTAGCAGGTTAATAGTTTTGCCTAATTATAAAGTTTTCCAGTTCTGCAAAATTTTTCTGTAAGAATAAGCCTCTGAAATAGATTTTCTTTGAATTTGAATCAGTTTTTTCCCTGTTGCCTCTCCATACCACACCAGTGATCAGGCCAAGCATTTTTTTTCCATTTTAGCTGTTTGTCTAAGATTGTGTGTGTGTGTGTGTGTGTGTGTGTGTGCGTGCAGCATCTTGGGAAGTCATCTGGATCATTTAATCCAATGATTTAGATGCTTGAGCAATAATATTCTCATATGTATCTTCTCGACTTGACTGTCCACTTACAGCTTTGACCTGAAAATGATTAGTTTTTGAGGCAGGAGATTAAGGGAATGAGAAGAATCAGCAAGAACAGAAGGTGGGTTACTAAAAATAGGGGTTTCACACACGGATGAAAAAAAAGGCCGTCATCATGGGCTTATTCTGCAACAGAAGAATGTTAACCACAAGTTGTTTCCTTCCATGAAAATTTATTAAAGAAATAAAAACACAATCTAATACACAGTAGATTCTAATAATCATTTAATTTGTGGCTTCATGCAGCTAGGATTTGTCTTGGCCAGTTAATTTCCTTCTTATATCACTTGGGTTATTTGGAAATTTTGATAAGAGGGGATAAGTGTATACATCTATATCTTTTTTGGGGGTGGTGGTAATTAGGTTTTACTTATTTATTTCTGGAGGAGGTACTGGGGATTGAAACCAGAACCTTGTGTATGCTAGGCACACACCCTACCACAGAGCTCTACCCTCCCCTCTACGTCTGTATCTTATACCTACAGATACTCCACTTTTTAGCAAAGAAAAATATCTCCTGGAAGATCTGCAATATCTCCAGTTACTCCTCAACAACCTTAAGAGTGTTCCTGTTCGCACCCGCATGGGCCTACTAGCCCACTTTAATTCTGAGAACCCTTCGAGAATATTCCACGCTGCGGTGGCATGCAGTTTTATCAAACACTGAAAATGCAATTCTGCTTCGTATAGATAAGACCTTGAGCATAAGGATGCAATGTTTTGCTCTGGTGTACCCCCCAGTGGGTGTTGCAAATCCCATGTTGTTTTTTGTGGACAAATACGTGCTTTCCAATTGTTGGTTTTCCTAAGTATGAAGTCTGCCCCACCCCTTGCCCCAATAATGAGGATTTATAGCTCTTCTGTCACTTTTTAAGAACATTATGACATTTTCCTGCATAGAGATCTTCCATGAAAAGGAATCTTGTGTAAAATTAGAAAGTGGATGTCCAGATGAAGTTTTGCACTCCGTGGCTCCCAGTCTTTCTCCCTTTAGACCATTCACATTCAATCACTTGTTTCCTATCTGCATTTCCCATCAGTCTGTAATGTCCATATTTTGAGGTCTGTGTCTGTCTTACTTACATCTATATCCTCTTGACTTGTCCCAGGACTTGTAGGTACAGTGGACACCTAGTAAATATTTGTTGAATAAATGAATGAATGTATAGTCTACTCCTTCATGTGTGCTTAATACCTTAACACATAAAAGTCATTTCAACTTTTAACCTTCCTTTACAAAGTCCCGCAGAGAAGAGGTTAGCAATTCCTGAGAATCTATTCCTTTTTCTCTAGCATTATCATGTAAAGAGTATTGTCAATTGCACATGTCACTTTCTTGCTGGCAGAGAAGGCAAAGAGGACACTCCTCTGGATGAAGTTTCACTGACAGTTCTATTTCTTTTCTAGGGTGTGTGTCTATTTTCAGTTTAGAAGCTGTGACATTTATCCCCTTTGAGTAAAGGTTAAAAAAAAATTCCTTAAGACAAAGATCTGGAAAAATCTCTACTCCTGTCTATTCTACTATGAGCATTTAGCTGAGAACTCTTATTTGGGCCGCACGTCTGATTCCACCCAAAATTCACGGAATGCTTTCCATGTGCCAAGCACTAGTCGAAGTTATTTATATGTGTAAACTCCTAACAACCACCATGGGAGGCAAATATTATTACAATGTCATATTACAGAGGAGGACTTGGAAGCTTGGAGAGGTTATATAATTTGCCAATGTCCCACAGGTAGTAAGTGTCAGAGGAAGATGTGCAGTCTGTCCGATGCTCTTAACCTCGATGGTACTCTACTTCTTAACGCTGTGACAATACTATAAAAATGACTCTGTTTTGGTATTATTTTTTCCCTCCTTGCCAAATCGTTGGTGCCAGAGTGGGGGCTCATAGAGCACTTGCATGTCAGAGACTGACGTCGGAATTCCTCAAGGTTTTCACTCTAATCGTCTCCATGTTTTGTTTTTTTTTTTAAGTAGCTATGCTTCAAAATGGGGGGCAGAATAAACTAGTGTAGCAGTGTAACCAGATAGAGAAAAGTGTATTTTTAATAAGCTCTAGCAGAAAAGACTGTTTTATGTCTTAAAACACCAAATTGTTTCTCTGTGGCTTAATGAAAACCCCACTCACCTTAATGGGAAAACTTCTCGAGGTTTCCAGGCTCCGTGGAAGCAGCGGTGGATCTGTCCAGGAGAGGGCGGACGAGGTAAGAAAACTGCCTGTTTCCAGTCGTGCTGCCTGGGCTTCAGGCAACCCTGGTGCCCTCAAAGCCACAGTCTGAGGATGCTGTGTAAGATGGTTGTTGCCAGGCCCTCAGTACAGGAATAAAAATTCCTATGTGTGCAGAAAGAAATAGAAAACGAAAAACTCTTGAAAGAAGGACTTGGCACGTCTCTAGTGTACATTGGACACGGTGCACGTGAGAAAATTTTTGGTGCTAGTGTGTCAAATTTGGAATCAAAACAGAGTTTCCTCCCAGGACACCCTGATGCCATTTTCATTATGGAAAATGGGAGCGGGAGGGGAGAGGGGAGCAGATGTGAAATCAAAGAGTTTAGATGTGAAGGGACCTGGAGAAATTTCATCTCTTCTGCAACAAACTGAAGCCATCCTAGATGAAAAAACAAAAACCAAAAAAACACATTTGTTAGTTTATTTATGGCCCTTTTAGCCATTTCTCACAACACGCGGTGGGGAGGCCAGGGGATGCAGAGCCAGGAGACCTGTTTCGTGCCCTTCTCTGCCGTCTTCTACATTTGCCCCCTGGGCTACTTCACTCTTTCCCGGCGTTCTGGCCTCTTCATGCTGTTGTGACGTCTAATGAGAGTCTGGACCCTGTAGTCCAGCATCTACTATATTTACAGAAAACAATCTTCAAAACCGTGATTTCTGTGCTGGGAGTGCACAGTGTATCATTTGGGAACTCAGTGAACTCCAGGTTATTTTGAAAACGTGGGGGTGTGTCCTGTAATACGAGGCAAAACGAGAAACTCAAAATGTGCTGGTGAACTTGCAGGGACGACACAGGAAAGCCAGCATAGCTCCACACGGATGTGGCCTGCGTCACGTGCCCGTTCTGCCCCAGTGTCCCTTTGAGTGTGTCGTGGATAATCCGGACCATCTGGGTCTCAGAGGTAACATCCAGAGCAGGGTGCTCATACCACACTGACCATTTGTGGCCTTTGTCCTCACTGTGTTTAATTTTGGCCGTTGAACAACATGGGATGGGCCGAGGGCTGTCATTTTTCTATTTTGACAATCACGTGGTAATAGTAACAATGATAAATAAATAAAATACGCTCTCGGCTAGACATTAGGGGGCTCAGTTTCCGAGCAATGCCAGTTTCCAAGGCTGGGTTATCAGCAACACAGGGTTGTCAGGGAGTTTCCGGAAGTTTCCCCAGGAGCGGTGGCCACCTTTATAAAACATATGGAATTGCGATATGATAGTCGAGGGTCTCTGGTCCCTGATTCTTGCTTTCTTCACCGGGGCAGGTGAACTCCTCATCTGGAAGTTATCACGTTTGGTCCTCACCCGAATGGACGCACCCAGGGGCCAGCCTGCCCTTCAAAGGGCACGCTTCCTTTCGGAGCTGGAAAAATAGAGGCAGCGGCCAGAAATTTCAATCAGCGCTTTCAGATTCCAAAACTATGACACTGTCACACTGGTGTCATTAAAGCTAACTAACCATATTAAACGAATATTAAAATATGGACTCCTTTGCATAACGTAATGAGCAAAACCGCTTTTAAGTTTCTCCCTGTGCTTTGAGGTGAGGTGGCATTTACATTCCCAAACTTTGAAGTCAGAACAAAATGTACAGGTAGAGGGTACTAGATCAAATAATAATCAACTTCAAAAAGCATTTTGGCTGCTGGATGTCCCAGGGCTAATTTCCTCTAGACATTTTAAATGTAAATGTCTAAACTCATTTAAAAATTGTAAATTGGTCCAGGTTCAATCAAAAAGCATCCTGACGCAGACCGGGGAGACTAGGCTAATTGTCATTTGTTTGTCAAATGAATTCCATTTGGAAAGCAATGAAACCTCCAAGCTAATTCTTTTAAGGTGAGCTGGTATTTGTATTATCAGTTAAATGCAGTAAAATGCATAATCATACGATGATAATGAAAAGTGAACCTGTGTTAGCGCCGGGGCTCCGCCTGCCACGGGGCATGGAGTGATGAAACCTAAGTACTGTAATGTTGCCTGGGCCACAATGACACCAAGTCTGGTCTTTAGCCTTACAGAGACTTTCTTTGCATTTTAAAAAACTTTATCAAAGCACCGTGGCAATATAGAAAATGTCAAAGTGAAATGCACTGTAGGCAAATGGAGATTTCATTAAGTTTAAATTTATTGCTTTTGACTGATGTATTACCATGCTTGTTAAGAACTAGTAATTTGGAATATCTGTCTGCCTGGTCGAATAGCTTTGTCTCCTTGCATATTACTTTGTATGGACTTTGAAAGACCACAATAATGCCGAGGAAGTGTGAGCTGTTTTTCAGTCGTGTTTTGAGGATGGTAAGGCCTTTGGCCTGCGCTCTGATCAACTTCCACACACTTCCCGAATGTCTCGTCTGGGCAGTGGAGGCTAACTGTAGAACTCGTATTTATGGGACTTTTGTGAGTTCGGCCGGATGGTGGGATGTGCCCCAGAGGGGAGAATTGGAAGTGACTCTTCTGCTGGGGCTCTTTCTTCTCGACACTCACGAAGTGGGTGTGGGTGAGGGAGGGTGACCGGTGAGGACCGCTGGGGGATACACACCGTGTCTGGTCAATAGGGGAACAGAGCTGCAGCGATCTGGGGAGGGAACATGGTGTAGTTCAACCCAGATGTTTTACAAACAAGGAAGGTAGATCCAGAGGTTACACAGCTGGTGGTGACAGAAGTAGCCATACAGGTCTCAGCTCCAGTGTCAGCTCATCAGCAGAAATGTCCCTCCCCTGCCTCAGCCACTGGTGTCTTCCACATCCCTGTCGCTGGTTTCTAGGACGTCCGTTGGCAAACTTTTTTTTTTTTTAAGCTTTATTGTGGTATAAATAATATATGAAAAACTGCAACTATTTAATGTTCATATTTTGATGAGTTTGGACACATGCCTGTGCCAGTGAAACCGTCATCACCATCAAGGCACTAAACACATCCAAGACGTCCTCGTGTTCTTTTGTGTATGTGTTTGCTAAGAGCATTTCACACGGGAACCACCCTCCTCATGTATTTTAAAGTGCGCAGTTCCATACCGGTCACTATACGGGCACTGTGTCTGCCAGCAGATCTCTAGAACTTACTCATCTTGCGTGACTCAAACTTTATAGACTGAGGGACACCTCCCTGTTTCCCCGCCAGCCCCTGGAAACCACCATCCTAGTCTCTGCTTCTGTGAGTTTAGCGAGCTGAGATCCTGCCTGTCCGTGGAATCCCGCCAGGTCTGTCCTTCTGTGACCGGCCAGTTTCACGGAGCATGACGTCCTCTAGCTTGTCCACGTTGGAGCAAATGGTAGGATTTCCTTCTTTATCGAGACTGAACTTTTTAATGGAAAGAGACACATACTGGGCCAAGAGGCAAAGCTGATGATACCATGTAGGTGTTTAAATGACAAGAGGGAGAGTGAATTTGCCCAGTTTTTTTATTGATGAAATTCAAATTAGGGTCACTCTCTCTCTCCTGCCTTCTGAGACAGCCTGCATTCAGTATGGAGTGTGTATCTACCTTTACTTTAACCCTCGCCCCCACTACCCCCTTTAAATAAATCTACTTATACGCAAAAAAAAAAAAAAAAAAAGAAATTCAAATTAGAATATAACACTTGAGTACAATACTTTGTAGTGTAGATCTACTAATGAGAAGAATGAAATTTTGGGGGGCAGGATAACATTAAGAATGGAATTCTTTTTTGGGAGGGCGACTTTTCACATGATTAGGGTTCAAATGTTAAAAACCAGGCTGCGGGCTGGATCTACCTGCAGGCCACAGCTTGCGGTCTCTGATCTAGCACGCTGCACTTTTAATTTTGTCCACTGGCCGCATCACTCTCTAGAATCACCCACCGATTGTTGGCTGTTTCATTAGCAAGGCCCGTGAGAACAGAGGCCTTGTCTGTTGGGTTTTCCTCTGCCTCTCCAGCTCCTTGCGGAGCAGGCAGAATAGACATAAGGCCGGCATGTGGTAGACACTCACTTGGTGTTTGGTGACTAACCAGTGAATCCAGATCCTATCACCAAATCGAATAGATGAGAAGATACACAGTGTACCCAAGGGACAGGGAACGCTCATTGGCTCATAGCAACGGCATTACTGAAACAAACAACACACTGCAGCTTATTTCTGATTCTGTCATCATTTCAGTCCCTTGATTCCTTTCTGATTTTGCTATTACGAGGAAATGATAATGAACCCGAACATGGAATAGTTTAATACTTCTGCTATTCTGTAATCGTCAGCTGTATGTAAACGCCCCAGTACCCCTTTGGTCACGGTCATAAATGTGTTGAGCTCTGTGTCCAGCTGCCTCGCTGCTTCTCTACCCCCAAGTCCGGGCTTCTCTGCAGATGAGAGCAAGCACCTGTGTGGCCATTCACATGGGATCAGATTGAATGCCCTTTGGGAAGCCCTTCCCGAGGACCCCAGCCTTCTAGGGGCCCCCTTCTCTGAATACCTTGTGCTCTGTATCATACGCGGAGCTTGCCCTATTCTGTTTCATAGCCATTTCTTCATTTTGGAGTGGATATCAGTGTTTGCCATCTGCCCAGATAGACCATGAGTAAGCCCTTTGAGAGCGAGTGATTCCCGCTCATGCTCCTTTGATACGCTACACACTGCCTGTTTCAGGCACGAATGTGTATTTCTTAGTAATTAGTGCACTATACTTGGAGAAATGAGATTAAAAAATCATAAAAAAACAAGGACACATCAAGAATTTTGTTTTAAAACACATACACTCACACATATAAAAAAAACCAAAAAACATTCATAGCCAATTCAATTTCTTATCCCACGAAATGACAATAGAAATTTATAATCAGAACTGAGACCTTGAGTCTCTTTAATTGTGCAAGCAGTGAATAATTTTTTCATTATTCTCAGTGTAAAAAGCATTTTGTGAAGATGTTTCACATCGAGGTGCTGCGTACGTTTCTCTCGTTGTCTTCCAGTTAATCAAGGAACTCAGGGAACTCACACAGTCATTCTCTGAACATCGGTGAGGTGGGGTCTGCCTGGACTGTGCTTGGTGGAAATGTGAGCCCTTCAGAAATCCGTTGCCAAAAAAATATTGAAGAGATATTTATTTCCTAAGTGACTCATTCTAAAAGCTCTACCATGAATGTGTTTACATCTGACATAACAAGTCCACTCCTTAAGACTGTGTGGGAAGGAAGTAATCTGTCTGCTTTACTTGCTTAATCAAAAGAACGAATAGGTAGAGACGAAGGGCCAGACTGAGAGTGGAACCTCTGGCCATTTCTACATCAATTACCAACAAGAGGGAGCAGCAGGGAGAAAATGTCCCCTTGTTTTCAAACCCAGGACTGGCCTTTAAGGGGTTGCTTCTCAACCAGTGGGGAGGGGATCGATTTTGCCCCAGCCCCTGGAGATATCTGGCAATGTCTAGAGACATTTTGGATTGTCTTGACTTGAGAAGGGAGATGTTGCTGGCATCTTGTGGGAAGAAGCCAGGGAGGCTACTAACACCCTTCAGTGGGCAGGACAGCCCCTCACAAGCAAGAACCATCTGGCCCCAAATGTCAATAGATGCCACTGATGCATATCCGTTTTTTTTTTTTTTAAGGCAGCCGCCAAAGCATAGATGGCGCTCTAGGTAGGGCTTCTTGCCTTGACATTCGGATCATACTGAGCAGAGGCAAAATAGTCCCAACTCGGAAGAGAGCAATGCAATCTGAACTTCAGCGTGGAGAGGTGCTTCAAACAGTGTCAGTCTCCGAAGCACATGACTCTGTGGATTTGGAGGAAGAGGTGCCCAAAACACCGCTTCCTACATCATCAGCGTAGCCATCCATTGCTTGAACAACCCACATCTCTTAGTTGAACTGCACCTTTTGTGTTCCTCAGCGCCCTTCAAAATATTACATGTTATCAATTTACTGAAACCTAACTAAATCACTTCCTTCCTAGATTGTTTTTTTCTGTGCTCTAGATCTGTGTGCGTGTGTGTATGTGTGGTGAGGAAGGCGCTCGCAAGAAGTCTAACTTAGAGCAGGAATTAGCTGTATTTTTAAAATCCAGGTTATATTCTAGAATCACAGCTCACTCTGTCCTTGGCATTATCTACTTTTGACTACAATGTCAATTTGTTGTAAATAATGACTCTTAACTGTTGCATGACCGTAGCTCAGCAAGGAAAGATTATCTGAAGATACGCATTGCTTCATAAGGCAGAGGAGTTAAAAGGAATTTCAACCAGGGTGGCAGAAAGGAGTTTTGAAAAACTTCTGCTATTGAGAAAATTAAGTCAACCTTCATATTCTGTTTAATAGATACTTTATGGAATATTGTAAAATTATATATTGAGGAGTTGTATCTTTTTAGCAAACTCCATGGCTTTCTCTGAGTCACCTATAGTTCTCTGAGTTCTCCTTAGTTCTCTAATTAAAACTGTACTGAATTGAATGTTTTGAAATAAGTTGATGATATGTCTCAGCTGTGCTAGGTGAATTAAATAGGGGTTTTATATTGATAATTCTCACACAGATCCATTGGAGCTTGTATTCTTAACCCCATTTTATAGATCTGAGGACTGAGGTTTAGAACAACTAGAGGACTTGCCCAGAGTTGTAGAGTGGAAAAGACCCAGCTATATATGAACCCAAGTCTGTCTGGCTTAAATACCGCATGGATATGTTGAAATGCTCAAATGCTCTTTGTTATGGGGTGAAATTTTTATGACTCCATATCAAGGTGTTTCAAAATAAAATAAAAATCTGTTCATATGATCAGTCTGGTCAACCTACGTTTCTGAAGGCACAAAAAGGATATTTCTGGACAGAATTATTTGAGTTTACATTAGCATGATCAAGTGAACTAAGAAACAAAGAAACATACAAACCTTCCCTTGACTCTAGAGCAATGGTTCTCAAAATGTGGTCCCCAGACCAGTAGCATCACCATCACCTGAGAAGTTGTTAGAATGCAAATTCTTAAACCCCCATCCCAAACCTACTAAGTCAGAGTCTCTGAGGGTGGGAACCCCCCCTGCCCCCACCCCCGCCAGCTCTTTCAACAAAACCTCTCTTATGCTGGTGCCCATGCCCGTCTGAGAACCTGTGCTCTAGATAGGACCTCTGTTACCTGCTGATGTCTCCGTGTGCTCATTCATGCTACTGTGTCTCCAGTACTGTAACTGGATTTTTTTTTTTCACATTTTATGCTCCATTTTTATTGGAAAAAAAAAAGTTGACAATAATAAGCTAAAATCTTAGACTTGTTTAAAAGACTAACTCCCTCAGGTACATCCTAATACATTCAACCTGTGGTCAGCTTAGCCTCACCCATTCTCTACAACTGTAGAATTATGGGATGTTAACTGATTGACTCAGCATTAAGTCGACAGTACTGCAAATTCCTGAATTTAGTTAAGTTTTATCCTGGAGAGTTTTAGAATTTGATGTTGTTTAATTGACTAAAGTTCTTTAAAAAATTGATAATCCACATTCGGTATACACGACACCCTTAATGTGGAATAGTTAAATATTCTTAAAAGTGTTAACAAGTAGGAACTTGCTGCGTAATTTTTTTTTTACTCTGGAGCTAGCCAAATTTTTAATAGAAAACAAACAGCCTTCTGTGGTCTTTACAAAAAGGAAAAACCGGCTGAATCTTGGAGAGTTCCTGTTTCAAAGACGCAACTTCTAAATTCAATAAATTGTAGGACCGTAAGTGGCTCATAAAAACGATTATAGCTCCTGTTTTCAAGAGAGAGAGTCCTCATTTTGATCCTTTTCTTCCTTCCTGTGATGTCTCTTGGGAACTATCCCAGGTTAGGAGGCTGGTGAAAGAAACCTAATGTTCCGCTCAGCGGGCTCCTGTCACTTCCTCTGCAGGGACATGAAACACTTGCCTTGAATGTATTTGCCAAAGATCATACTTATTAACTTCATTCTATTGGACTTGTAAGATCCAACATGCAAATTCACGTATGTCAAAATACTCATTCATGGAAATGTCTATTTCCAGGCAAGAACCAGTCAAGATTGCCAAAGAAAGAAGTGGCAGCCCCGTTCTAAGTTGTCCACCTGCCATCTGACTTGCTGGATACCACTGAGATGATCTTAATTTAGGATTAAAAAAGACTACTTAAAAAAGGAATTTGTTTAAGGCCAATTGAGTGCATGTAGAACTGTGAATATAAAAATATGTTTACCAGAGTTGCTGTTAAATGTTGTCATAGGAGCGAGGCAGGGAAAACACGTCATCTTGAATAAGTTTTACCTTTTCCATGTTATCGCTTAATGTGTTACTGAATAATGAATGGCTTGTGGACCATGTTTATTTCAGCTCTGGAAATAAGGTCTGCAACTCAGAAGGAGAAAAAAGATAGAGGTTTCAAACCACTTGCATTGATAAGTGGCCCTGCGCGAATAAATTTGAAAGAGGGAGGCTCTACAAATCCTCTCATTAGCATCGTGACACCTTACAAGAGAAAACTTGTGCTGGAGAAAAAGTTGGATGCAGTGTGACATCTAAGAGGAGGGAAAAAAACCTAACCCACTGCCCTCACCCTTCTCACACACACACACACACACACACACACACACACACGCACAGACACGCCAGGTCCT
This sequence comes from Camelus ferus, assembly GCF_009834535.1. NCBI lineage: Eukaryota > Metazoa > Chordata > Mammalia > Artiodactyla > Camelidae > Camelus > Camelus ferus. The sequence goes on from NC_045706.1 coordinate 11,748,786, forward strand.
TCATGACCTAGAAGCAACAGAAATAGCAGGTCCCATTTGGCTCAGAGTCTCTAAGTCCTGTGAAACAGAAAAGTTAGACAGCTGGAGAAGTGTTGTCTGCAGGACAGTATCCCGTGGATCCATACGAAACAGCGCCTCTCGGACAAAGATGTTGGAATCATTTGCATAGCTGCCGTAGCAGTGTGAAATCACTTCTGGTGGAGACAGACATTTGGAAACAGATAAAGCCCATGAAGAATGCCTCTTTTTGACTTCAGAGATTAACGTAGATGTGAACACATTAGTTCTGTTTTAGGGAGACTCTTCTCTGTTACAGATAACAGGGATTGGGACGATTGGATTACCTAATAATGGGTTGCTTTAGTTCTGCCATCATCACTTATCAGGTACATTAGTTTAAAACCTGCAATTTTGAACTTAGCATCATTGAGCTTTCCAAAGATTAAATTACCAAACTTTTGTTGGTGAGTGTCTCTGTGAAATTTCCTGAAAAGGATAGTCCTCCTTCTTTGTGTGAAAGAGAAGCCAAATCACATACTTTATTGATATTTATAGACATACAAATGATAGTACTAATGTACTTTAATGTCTGTCTACTTGACTGGAAAGGCTGTGGGCTGTGCTTTTGGGCTTTTGTTTGTCTTAAGATAATGTGGAGTTCTGTAGTCTCTTTGTAAGCTTAATCAGAATAGGTAGCTTTTTTTTTTTTTTTCTCTTCTTGTTTTTCCCGAAGCATTATTTCAGAAGAAGGCTGACACCAAAAGTCTTTTTCAAAGAAGGCTCTGTGTTTACCCCCGATATGGGTATGGTTTCTACAGGGTCCTAGCATCAAAAATAGTTCTGTTTGTCCTCCTAATAACTTAGGTAGAAAATGTAGAAACACTGATGCTTTAACAAAAGCTGGTCATTTTAACACTCTGTACTAGAAAATGCCTTCACTGAGGGGGAGAGTCTTAATCTCCAAGCCATGAAGATTTAATGTTTTCAGAGTAATTTTACAGACATTCTGCCTGTCAATGCCCAGTAGGGTTTAGCATTCTTGAGTCACCACAGGCTTAACAAGCATCCAGGCATGAACCAACTTTGTAGTTTTGAGCAAAAGCAATAAACGTTGATCCGTGGTGACTGAGCAGAATTAAGAGATAATTTACCTGCCCGCTCTTTAGGGAGTTTGCATACACCTTCTGCTCATCATAGATCAATTATAAGCCAACGTCTGGCAAAGATAGGAATGGAACCAGAAGATCCTAGCCAAAATGATTGATGACATCTTGAACTTCACTCAGAAAGAAATGAATATGTAAGGCTAGTCATAAATGATCTGCACATATTGCTAAGATACTGGAGAAAGAGGTAGGGCTTGTTTAAGCCAAAACCAAAATAAAAATCCAGCACACATCAAAGTCTGTGTCTGTTCTGGTCATTCTGACAAAGCTCGGGTTTCTGGTAATCACTGTTGAAATAGATTTTTGGTCTGTGATGTTACGTCTGTGATGGTCATGGTTAAAATGTATTTTTGGCTTGGACAGTTTCTAGGGTGTAGTACTATGTTGATTTAAAAATTAAACTCACTGAAAAGTTTGTAAGAAATGTAAACAAGCAAAAATGAGTAAATTGCTTTATACCTAAATTATCCTGTTGCAGAATGGCAAAGCTCAAGCCCTCTCATGTCATTATCATAATCCGTGTTTAGCAACTTGTGTAAATGGCATTTGCCCCTCAAGTAACACAAAGAAATGTATCTTAATAAATCAGAAGACTGTAACCTCTTCCTGTGTAGTTCCTGATGACTTGGTAGAGGGCTCAGTTTCCATTTAAATCAGAAGATATTTTTAGTGGTGAGTTGCTTTAAATGGTGAGTTTAAAAGTAGTACTCATAGTATCCCACTGGCATGAGAACATTTTGAAACGCTTCTCTCTGTTGTTGGTTCTGAGTCCTAAATTTGGACGTAGAAAACTTTCTAGGAGACCGTTTTCCTGGCTTGAATTGGAATTCGAATGGGGCTGAGATACTTGTCCCCACCTTTCTAGACACCCGCAAATTTGTATTTCTCACTGGTCTATTTCAGGGTGTTTATTACACACCTTCACTCTCGGGTGTGGGAACCCACACAGTACAGTTCTCCTCCATCTTACAAAAGCCTGTGGGTTGGGCCAAATTCTCTGAAGGGGCTCTGGCTGCAAAAAGAGCTTTAAGTAAATAGTTTATTTTATTTTTAATTTAAGTATTGGGAGACCATCTACGTGGGAGGCTTTTTCCCTAGGCATTTAAACTGCATCTGAATTAAGATTATCGAGAGGAATTGAGTATTTCTCTTTCAACAAGATATACTGTTTTCAACTGCAGAATAAAGCCAGGAGTTAGATTGTGCCTGGAGGCTGAATTCTCCCGGAGCACAAAGGAACTCAGAGGACAAATGAGTGCGGGGTACACTGATGGAACACAGAGTCCCACAGTTCCTTCTCAGAGGCGACTCCAGAGCGGCGAAGAAAGGCAAAGCCAGGAGCGAGAGGTCACCCCCGATAAGTACAATGAAGTGACTTCCAGTGCTTTCTCCCGTTGTACCGGTTACACTTATTGGTGTCAATAATGTTGTTTTGTTTTCAGAAAGATAGTCATGAGGAAGAAAAAAAAAGAAAGAAAAAAAAAAGTGGTGAGTGATAAGCCGAACTCAGGAAATTTGAGAATGACACATTTGTGATAATATATGTTAATTTAGTTGGAGAGATGTGGATATTTTCATAGAGAACAAAGAGAAAGGCGGACTGTAGCTTAGATTCTTTCGTTTAGACATTTATATAGGCATTACCCGTGTTCCAAATGCACAAATCTCTTGGAAACATTTTTTTTTTTAAATGCATTTGGTTGCGGTGGCTTGTTTATTTAAAATTACCATATTTTTCTTGCTTTGGAGATAAAAACTCTAGTGGAGCCAGACTTCAAATAGATGATGTTCTGAGCACATCAAAACAAAGAAAGTGTTTCTGAAACCAAATAAAAGCATTTTTTGAATGACTCCCTCCACCATTCAAGTCCCCTTTCAGCTTAGCGGCACTGGCTCAGATAAAGCCCTGAACACCTTACAGCCTATTCAAAAGTATCAGATTCAACTGAAGGTGAAGAAAATGGGCTATCTGCAATATTCATGAGTTGGGAACATCCCAAGTTTGACCATTGTCTGAATGACTTTACAACTGCTCGGGGTGTGTATTACATAAGATATTCACAGACACCCAGCGCTCCTATCAAGCCCAACATTGTAAGTGAGTCTAAAGGATGCCCCCCCTCCAGCCTACCCCACCCCATTCTTTCCTAATTCAGGTCCCAAGAAAAATACTGCCCAGTCTTTGAAGTGTGCCACCCTGCTCCTTGGTTTACCAGGCTGAACTAAAGGCCTCGATAACCCTTCCTCAAGCAAACTAACTGAACTAGAATGTTTTGTTTTCTCAGCACTGCAGGTAATTTCTTTCTCTCACTGGAGCAAAGCACAGTTTAACGCAGCCAAAAATTTTTTCTGAAATCAGGTGATAGATTCATTTGACTGGGACAAGCTCAGTCCTCAGCAAGAAAATACTAAGCAATTCGAGTTACCCTGGAAGGAAAGAAGGAAAGAAGGAAGGAAGGATGGAAGGATGGGGCAAAGGAGGGCGGGAGGAAGTCTGGTTATGTTCTGCCCAACAGGAGTGGAATTTCCAAGCTGCAAGATGAATGTTAACTGCTTTTACTATTTCCTCCTTAAAGTAACTGCCATCTGCCTAAGACACAACCTGCAACTGAGGTCAAACATAATCACCTAGAATCTTATATCTTAGAGCGTGGGATGCAGGAAGAGCACCTGAATTTGTGGCCTTGGGCAAGCAAGTAGATTTTTCTGGCTGGTTTCTGCATCTAAATATGAAACCACTGAGCCTCATCTCTAAAACCACAGCATTTTATTATCTCCACTGTTTGCCTTCTACTCAAATAACATCCCAAGTGGATGACAAGCCAGGTGTGACTTCTAAGACCACCCCCGAACCTGGTGGAGACAGTTGAGAACAAAGACTTTGGGAACACTGTGGTTGGTTGGATTATGACCCCCAAAGTATACGTCCACATCCTAACCCCCGGAACCAGCGACTGTGACCTTTAGAAAAAAAGCCCATTGCAGATGTAGGTTAAGTTATGAATCTTAAGTGAGAGCCTCCTGGATTATTTAAGTGGACCATAAAATCAATGACGAGCGTCCTCATAAGAGACAGCAAAGGGGAAAGCACAAACACCAAGGAGAAGGCAGAGTGAAGACAGAGGCAGAGGCTGGAGAGATGCAACCACAAGCCACGGAACATCCGGAGCAATCAGAAGCTGGAAGACACAGGGCCGAATTCTGCCCTAGAACGGGGACAAACTGAGACTCAAGCAGGAAAGTACTAAGTACTAAGTGGACATCTTGACTTGGGACGTCTGGCCTCTGGGACTGTGAGAGAATAACTTGCTGTCATTTGAAGCCACCTGTTCGTAATAATTTGCTCTGGTGGCCCTGGAAAACTGATACAGTGCCCAGGTGGCTGCCCCAAATTTTCCCTTGAGGATGCCCAGCCCGGCTGTCTGCAGGCTACATAGGGTCCCCTCCAGTACCCAGCACCACATCTCTTCTCAGATGCTGGCTTTTGACTCAAGAAAGAACACCTGTAGACACCCAGGAAAGTGGCAGGGCTGCCAGGCAGGTATGAGCCATTACTTCGGGGGAAGAACAGCTTTGACTCCCACCTTGACTATGTGTTTTCCCTTCTCATTGGAGCCTGGCACCTCCATGCACTTGACTTCAAGTCCCTGTGCCATCAAGGAATGACTGGTCCTCTTATAAATTTCCAGAATGTTTTTAGCCTCCAGAGGTGAAGTTTTCTGGGCAGGAGTGAATAGCCTTTGGCTGATCTCTGGGGAAGGCAGAGAAAAAGGCTGAAGAAAATGATGCCTGCTCTGTTGCCGTTACCTGTATCTTCTTGGCCACCTGCAGAGAGCATCCGGGCACCTGGCTGGGTAAGAAAGAGTGAAGATATGTCCTAGGGAGTGGCCCATGGGCCAGACTGTCAGAGAGGAATTCTGGCTGGCAACTCAACCTTCAGAGATGTTTTCCTTAGTCACTTCCACGCAATTTTAACACTTCTCCTGGCTCTTTGTGTCTACTTGGAAGGAGACTGGGAGAGAGGAACTAGGTGGAGGCACTGCTCCCCGCCACAGCTCTCATCTTGGGGTCTGGAGCTTGATACACCACTTCCTGAAGCAGGACGTGGGATGGAGGGGAGTCGCCTCCTTACAGGGGCTTCACAGCCCGTTGGATCCCCTGCTCTCCATCCCTCTGACCAGTGCTACCCTCCCTCCAGAGTTCAGCTTAGTCATCACGGCTTTGGGGAAAACTGCCACTATCCAGCCTCGGTTATGTGCCTTTTTGGGAGGTGCTAAGCCACCTTGAGATGACTGTCAGAGCACCTGTTTCACAGAAATGCCAATCATATTTTTCTTGCCTGCATGTGTCTGCCACAGAAGCTTCTCGAGGAGGGCAGCATATCTGCTTGTGTCATTATTTTTTTTTTTTTTTGGCTTTATGTGTCTATAATCACATCCATGACACATTAATCTGGCCTCATAAGGGCTTCAGGTATTACATAAGCAAGTTAGTAAAAAGTGAACATCTCCCTCACCGTAACTGTACTGCCACTCTCTGTCCCAAAGGTCAAATCTGATAACCGTTTGGCAAGTCTCCTGCCAGACCTTCATCCTGGCATTCACAAACATGTGTCTGTCTGTCTGTCTATCCACCTATCATCTCTCATTTAATCATTTCATCTTTACTTTTCCTCTATTTTTCTACAACTTGCTTTTCTCCTTTATCATCATGTTTTGGAGATCTTTTCCTGTCAGTACTTAACAATCTATAGAATTTCAGAGTAACTCGCTCACCCACCGATAGACGATCAGCTTGCTTTCTCTATTGTGAGCCAGGCAGCAAGGCCCATCCTTATTCACAGGTACCAGTGCACAAGTGTAAGTGTTTCTTTTAAATAGAGAGAACTGCTGAGTTACATCTTTAAACACTCTGGCAATTTCTACAAGGACCCTTCCTCCTTCTGTCCTTTGCCTCTGCCCTTGGAGCTCCCCCAGAATTGATCTTATTGATTGGGGATAATTTTTCTCTTCTTTGAGCTGTAGTTGCTGCTAGACCCTAGGTTTAGTTTTCCATAGATTTGATCCATTCTTTCTGTCTTTTAGAAATTCCCAAAGATCCCTGGTCAATCTCTCTTATTTCCAGCACTGTTACAAAAATACACACACACACACATCCTGACCCTCTCCTGATGATCTGTGGAATTTGGGGGTGGGAGGTGATAGACCCATGCGCTTAGCCAGCTGTCTTGAGTCAGGTTGTGACAACTACTCTACGTCCCCTGCCCAGTACTGAACAACTGCTGTGCAAGGACAAAGAACGGTTGAGAGAATAAATGCATTTGACCAAGGACAAAAATGTCTCCTCCCAGAGACTAATTTGGCACTGATTTCTGTGTTGGTGGATTGACCTTCAATTAACCACTCACAGCTCTAAGGCACTGTGCACCTGACTGTCCATGTGGGGGTAAAAGAGGGATTGGTTTTCTGGGAAACATTTGCATCTTTAATTTTTCTGTAAATTTAGCATAAAAGATAATGATTCCGTGTTGTTCATGAAGGTCTTGAAAACTCCTACCAGACAGCAACAAGTAAATTGCATGGAGATCAATTTGATGACTTGTGTCCAATGAAAGGATGTGTTGGCCTGCATGTCAGGCACTCAGCTGCTTTTCACATTTCCTTTAGAGATTTGATACCACTGACTTTTAAAGAGATACATGATCGTTAATGGGACAGCATCAAAGGATGCTTAAAAACAAGTATATCCCCGTAACACTTGGCTTAAATTGGCCAAGTTCCACTTGAGATTCACAGAAACGCTCTGGCAATCTGGATTCTGTTTATTGAACCCAAACGGGCCCTGGTCTGCGGTCCCGCGCTGGCTGGCTTGCGCTCCTGCTGACAGGTGCTGCAGATGTGAGCCCTGCCGGGCCTTCCTCGGCAGCCATCTGTCAGCGAGGCCGTCGCTCCTCCAGGCAACAGGCGTGTTGATAAGAATATACACTTTCTGCAGTTGACAGACTTTGCTATTCAAAACACTGTAAAAAAAAAAATGGCTATAGGAATTCAATTAGCAACTTCCATTAAGAGATTAGATGAGAAGAACAAAGACAAAGCAAGGGAAAGTCTTCTTAATAAAACCGGAGAAACTGCAGAATATTCATAGCATAACAAAGGAAATGGAGAGTCTGTTCCGTGGATTGTAGGAGGTGACAGATATGTTCTGATGTTTTCTCATGGCCGGGTTTGTCTAGGGCTAGTGAGGCACGGGGTGCAGGGCAGAGCTCTGGCGGAGCCCACAGACTGGCTCCAGCAGGTAGCAGGTGTGGGAGCTGGTAGCGCCACGATGCCTCAGAAATCTGTACGTTTTCACCTGTCGCTGTGTAGTCCCTGGCGTCTGTGGCCAGTTGACTTAGAGCCACATTCAGGGCTGGACCCTAAATGGGCTGATCACTATGGCATGGCCTTGGGCCATCTCTGTGGGTTGGTCACCCAGCTCACAGCTGTGTGTTGGGTCAATGGATGAGAGAGGATCAGCAGACCAGAACAAATCCCTCCCTTCTAAGAAAACAGATTCCTATGACGTTTCAGTGGTTATCATTGTCATGCGTGTGTATTGGTGGGACGGTGAAGATGTGCAAGGCTTACACAGGGCCAGGGCAATTGCTGAGCTCACGTTGTTCATACCCCTTAGATGGGCTAACAAAACAAATGCTTGGCTTGAGACCCTACAGTGAAGACCCAAGCATGAACTCCTGTGATCCCTTAAAGCTAATACTCTTCCTAAAGAACGCATAGTAAAGGCAGCTGGAGAAGAAACAGAACAAGCCAAATGGCATTCAGGAAAGTGAGTTTCCACCCGAAATGCTACCAGCCGTTCCTGGCCAGTAGCTACTTTGATCAGAATCATCTCTTTCCCCAGGTCCCTGAGACAGAAGAATGATTTCTGTGGCACAAAGTATCTTTTGATTTTGATCTGATTCAAAGGGCTGATAAACAGATTCAGACGGGAGCCCGTATGCCATTATAGGATAGCAAACAACTAAGCTCATCATTGTCATTTTTAGTTGGCATCAACTCACAGGTAATAGGAACATCCTGACAGCTACAGGGAGTCTGAAAAAATAAAGATTTATATAAACTCGGGTTTGCATCAAAGCTGATCCGTGCTACAGTGCTGCCAAAGGCGTGTGCATGCACACACACACACACACGTACACACGAGTTATGTCTAGGAAAGTTAAAATGAAATTCTTATGAGATTAACTAGCCTTAGCTTCAAAGCCAAAATTAGGTTAAAAAATACATTAATTAATAACTGAGTCGCAGCCTACAAACTGTGAATCCCAGATATCTCTGTAATAGGTTCTAGTTACTAAAAGGTTAATTGATTTTTTTTTTATGTCTAAGAAAAAATAAGGCTAATTCAAGATAATGAGATAGATGGGTGGATTTAAGGGAGGGGGAAAAAAGCCAGAAAATTGCTGATGGCTTGGCAAAAGAGCCAAAGGAAATTACCCTCGTTGTCTTTTGTTCTTGTGAACTCAAGGCCGTCTCTAGTAGTTGTTAGTGTAAAATGAACTAAATTAGAGAACGTGTGATTTCAGCGGGCTGCTAAGTGTAGCCAGCTCCCTTTATGTGGGTCATAAGTTCTGTTCTCAGGCCTTCATAGGTTGACACAGTGATGGCCCTGACCCCTCCTGGGGGCTGGACGTCCTCTTGGGCTTTCCAGTGCCTCTGGTTCCACCTGCTGGTCCTCCCTGGAAGCCCTTTCTTCATCTTCTCTGAATAAAGTTCCCTTATGACTCATGGTTCATAGTTACACAACCTTTATAACTCATATGGAGAACCACTGGTCTGTATTTCTACCGAAAGATAGGGCTAGAAAGGGCCACTGGCAATGTACATTATTTCCTGACGTTGTTGGTAACAAGCAGCCCCCCTACCCCCAACCACATGGTCTTCTCTCACCATCTGGACCATTACAGGAGTCTGTAAAACATCTCTCTCCCTGAATCTGCTTCTTTAGGCTCAACTTTAGAAATGAACAAATTTCCATCTTTCTTTCACGTACCTGGGAAGCGAAAGGGTTTTCTCTGTCACTTCTGGTGCCCTGGAAAGTCCTTGCTGCCCTTGGGATTTCTCCATCAGCCCGGTTGAGGCCCTTGAGCTTTGAACTACAAGACGATGAAGCCCTTCCAGCTTTGGCTGCAGACAAGAATGCATTCATTCTTCAAATCTTTCTTACGCACCTACCATATGTCAGGCTCTGTTCTAAGCACTGGAGATATAGCAGAAAAAAAAAAAAAGGAAAAAGAAGAGAAATGCAGGAAAAAAAGGACACAAATGTCTGCCTTCATAGAGCTGACATTATAGTGGAGAGAGATAAACAATAAACAAGTAAAAAACAGTGTTAAGTGTCATGGAGTTCCCATTATAAGGGAAGAAAGACTGGGAATTCCTCTGTGGGGAGAGGGGGTTAAAGTGTGGATCATTGAGTAGGTACCCCCAACTTCCCAATAAGGCAGGAGCCATCTGTGGCGTGTCTACTTTAGGGGACCAGTGAGAAAAATGAATATCAGACAAATCCAATAGCTCCCTCATGGGGGAGGGCCTGTGATTTTTTTTTCGCTCATAAAGAGAAGCTCACAAAGTTAAGACTTAAACCTATAGTCAATTCAAGAAGTGTGAGCAAGGAAATTAAACACCTCCTTAGGTATTTCTTCTGCCTTTTTTTTTTTTTTTTTAAACAAACATGGAACAGAAAAAAACCTTAGAGTGAAGAAGTGTCCTTTGGCTCCTGATCTTAGAAGTCAGAGGTGGCCAAAGCTATTTAGGGTTGGAGAGGGCTATCTGATCTTTAGGGAACAACCAGCCAGCTTTCCCCAAGATTATCCTTACAGGAACAACACTGTCCCTCCATTCTGCAGTATCTCTTTTAAACTTATGTTTAAAGAGCTATACTTAAATGAAGGCGCTAGATTTTCACCTCCAGGATGCTAACTGGATGCGTACTCTAGTCTTCTGGGAAATGAGTTTGGTCGTCTAAGCTGAGCCTGGTAGACAAAAGTCCTTATCTCCAAACTCCAAGCATAATTCAACCCATCATGGTCGGGCTGGAAGTCTGCTCTCGGGGAAAGAAAGGGAAGGAGCTGGGATGGAAAGTAAATTATTGAAGGAGTTAAATCAATCCTGAATTCAAATCCCAACCATTTAAGTCATAGTACCTTTCTGTCCGGACCACAAAACCGCTTTTCACACCGTGCTTTCCAGCTGCATTCAGAAAGGAGGAAGTCACTTAGAGCCGTTAAGCCTCCAAAAAAATGAGGTCAAAGCTGCAAAGAGGCAGAAGTTTGAGCACCTTAATAAATTTAAATTTTCTTTGAATGCCAGTTTCCTTATCTACCTCTGAATACCTCACATCTTTGCCCTGTGTATATGCTGCGAGCGACAACTGCGACTTTTATCTTTCATACACTCGAAGCTGTCTAAACATGTCAGGGAAGTATCGTGTGCAAAGATTGTGTGTGTTCGAAAGCAAATTCGGTAAGTTTGGAATAACGCGACCAATGTTGTCCCCAAACACTCTAAAAATAAAGTTAGAATTGAGCCAGGAAAGGGGCTTCCGAAGACACGGTCTCTGGTTTACTCGGCTTGGGACTCAGAAAGGAAGGATCCCAGGCAGGGAGCTTTGACGGCTCGGCCCATTGATGAGAGAGAGGCTATGGAGGGCTACTTTGACTTCTGTACATAGTTTGCCTTCCAGGTTTTCAGAAGCAGGCATTTATTTCCCCGCCGCTGGCCTGCAACTACCCCGCTGCTCTCCTCCCCTCCACGTGCCATTTATCAAGTTAGCACTTTGCTCACAATAAAATGGATGACAGTTTCATTACAGAATGGCATCACTTGTCAAACTTTGAATTACTGATCATAAAAATATCTGTTATGCTTTGAAGGATTGTTGGAGGACTTCCATTTTTTATATATATATATATATATGTATATATTTATCAGGAGGACTGTTTAGGGCAACATGCAGGAGGGGAGAGCAGAGGCGGGCGGCGGGGGGGTGGGGAGAAGAAATCAAACCCAGCCGAGGAGCCCGGGGTTGGCTGTACCCTCCCCATACCAACAAGCTTCTCTCACAGCTCTAGACAGCAGAAATAAAAGGGAGCTTTTTGGCTCACAGCTATAAAAAAAATTATCATAGTGATGAAGTTCCTCAGCCATCAACAGAGCTGTGATAACGCTGTTTGATGATGATTTTCCCATGAATGTTAAACAGCCGCCACTGCGGAGGGAAAAGGAGCTTATCTGCACCTAATACTGATCTCTAATTCCTGCCCTTCTTGAACCATCCATTTTCTAACAGCATTAACTGGCAAATTTACATCCCATCTTAATGCTGCTAAAGAGGACAGAAGATGAAGAGTAAATGACAGCAGTGTAATGAGGGTGGCTTTTTTCTCCTTTCTCTTTAATGGCTGAAGACTTACACAATTGTCTGTAAGCTTATATAGAGAGCTTACCTGAACCTTTTCCCAGCATGGATTCAACTTACAGGAGCTTTTGTTAACTAAACACACATAAATATTTTTAAGGAGGTTTAATAGTGCGACTTCAACAGAAAGCCAAAGGATGGAAAAAGGGAAAAACAAATTTAAATGTCCCCAGTAATGTAAGTGTCTTAAAGGGCTAATGACTGCCAAACAAACAAACTGGTCAAAATAACGTTCTCTAAGGTCTAAGGTAACCACAGAGCTAAAAAGATTTCGAAGATTAAGGAATAATTAATTAAAACAAGGATTTAGAGCGCGCTACGTCCCATATGCCACGGAGACCCGGGATTTCTCTGATCGTATAACATCCATCAAAATACTACCTGTTCCCTAACAGGGTGTGAAGAGATAGCAGGTAATTTCAATGGTAAGTCTGAATGTAGGGCGCTACAACAGCTAGATGTGGGAAAATCCCATTTGTGCATCCAGATGATAAAAGTAAACCAAATAAAAATCACCATGGACGAGCCATTTAACATCACAGGCTCGAAACCTTGAATTTGTCTTTGACTCTTCCCTCTCTTTCATCCTCTTTATCCAATCCATTACCAATCCTGCACTTCCTTCCTTTGAAACGGCTTTTTTTTTTTTTTTTAATTTACTCCCTTTTCTCTCCCACTGCTCTAACCTATGTTTCTGGCGCCTCTCATTTGAAATATTGTAGATCCCTCTTTTTTTTTTTTCTGCTTCTAGCTTTTGTGGGTCCTTCCACAATACTATTAAAATAATTTTAGTATTTGTACCATGTAATTTGACTCCTTAAAATAAAGAAAGTTAACTATTAGTGCCCCGTGCCCCCCGCCCTGCTACTTGTAGCAATGGTGCTTAAAATGTGGTGGTCTACTATAATAAAAGCACAGGCATACATTTAATGAAAGATGTGTAAGACCTGTGTGTTGAAAACGAAAAAGCATTTTGAAGGGAAATATCAGAGCTAAATAAATGGAGAGATGTGCTGTATTCAAAAGTTTGAACAGAGGCTGACAAGCTTTTTCTGTAAAGAGTCAAATAGTAAATATTGGTGATTTTTCAGGCCACACAGGTCTCTGTGGATTATTCTTCTTTGTTTTGTTTTGTTTTGTTTTACAACCCTTCCAAAATGTAAAAACCATTCTTAGCTCGAAGGCATAACAACAACAGGCTGAATTTGGGCTGCAGACCATAGTTTGCCGGTCCCTGGATTGGAAGATTCAATATTGTTAAGATGGCAGTTCTCCCCAAATTGATCTAAAGATTGATGCAATCCCAACTATAATCCTCACAGGCTTTTCTGGAGAAATTAATAAGTTTATTTTGAAATTTACATGGAAGAGCAAAGGACCTAAAATGGCTAAAACAATTTAGAAAAATAAGACGAGAATTGGAGGACACATACTATCTGATCGCATGACTTATTATAAAGCTATAATAATCAAGGCAATGAGGTATTAATATAAAAATAGATCAAGAAACAGACTAGAGAGTCCAGAAATAGACCAAAAGTTACATGATCAATTGTTTTTCATTAACAATACCAAGGTAACTCAATAAAGAGATAGTCTTTACAACAAATGGTTATGGGACAACTGGATATCTGTATGAAAATGAAAAAAACCTCAACCATTATCTCACATATAAACATTAACTCAAAATAGATCATAGATCTTAAAGTAAGAGCTAAACTTACTAAGAAGGTGCAGACACCCTAGATTTACAAGTCTGTAAATTTTTAGGAGACAATAGTTTTAAGTATTTAAGGTATTCCAAAATGATGTGTGAAATAGTTCTAAGAAAAATAATGAAACACTCCTTTTAATATTAAAAAAAGAGCTCAACTTATTAAATGTCTTAGAAAAAATATAGGAGAAAATATCTGTTGGTATTGGATCAGGCCAAGATTTCTTAAACTAGACACCAAAAACACATATTATAAAAGAAAAATATTGATAAAATGTGTTACATCAAGATTAAATTTCATTCTTCTTTGAAAGACAAAATTCCAAGAAAAATAAAAGGGAAGTCACAGACTAGGAAAAAAATGTTCACAAAATATCCAACAAATGCTTTGTATCCAGAGTATGTAAAATCTCTTACAGCTCAATAGTAAAACAAATAACCCAGTTAAAACATGGGGAAGGAATAGAAACTTCACAAAAGAGGATAGTCAAATGGAAACAACTTAAATGCCCATTGACAGATGATTAGATAAAGAAGACAATGGAATACTACTCAGCCATAAAAAAGAATGAAATAATGCCATTTGCAGCACTCATACTAAGTGAAGTGAGCCAGAGAAAGATAAATACTGTATGATATAATTTATATGTGGAATCTTAAAAAAAGACAGAAATTAACTTATTTACGAAACAGAAACAGAATCACAGACATAGAAAACAAACTTATGGTTAACGGGGGAAATGGAGGATGGGAGATAAATTGGGAGTTTGAGATTTGAAGATGTTAACTACTATATATAAAATAGATAAACAGCAAGGTTCTACTTTATAGCACAGAGAACTATATTCAACATCTTGTAATAACCTATATTGAAAAAGAATATGAAAAGGAATGTATACGTAGAACGTATGACTAAATCACTATGCTGTACACCAGAAACCAATACGTTATAAATCGCCTATACTTCAATTAAAAAAATAATATCGTCAATCAGCATATGGAAATATGTTCAACATCATTAGTCATAAAAGAAATGCAAATTAAAACCATAATGCAAATGAGAAACCACTACAAACCTACCAGAATAGGTGAAGTGACAAAGACTGATAATACCAGGTATCGGCAAGGATGTGGAGTTATTGGAGATCTCATGCATTGTGAGCTGGAATGTTAAACGGTGCTGCCACTTTGGAAAACAGTATGTCAGTACCTTATAAAATTAAACATACATTTATGATATGATCCAGCAATTCCACCTGCAAGTAGGAGAATGAAAATATACATCCACATGAAAATGCGTATGTCAGTGTTCAGAGCAGCATTGCTATGTATAGCCTCACACTGGAAGTGACCCAAATATTTAACAGTTGGTGAGTATATAAACAAATAGTGGTATATCCATAAAATGCAATACTACTTAGTGATCAAAAAGAACACCATAGTGATATATGTAACGTGGACAAATCCCAAAAATATGTTAACGGAAAGAAGGCAAACGTTAACGACCATAAATGATTTCACGACTATGAAATTCTAGAAAAGACAAAACTACAGTGACACAACCAGATCGCTGGCTGCCCGAGGCTAGGGGTGAGGGGAGGGAAGTACCAAGGGGCATGAAGAAACTTTTTAGAGTGAGGTGTTCTGTACTTTAATACCAGTACTAAGTTTCATCACACTGTACATTTAAAGCTGATTATTTTCTCGTATATAAATAATACCTTAACAAACAAAAAAAAGGGAAGGAAACTATAAATTTTCAAGCTTAATATAGTATCAAAGATGATCAGTAATTATCTGAAAAGGCTATTAAGCTACTCCTCCCTTTACTGTCTGTGTATCTGAGTTAGAGCAGACTTAATTCATACGCTTTAACCAAAACAATGCACCAAAGCAGATAAAATGCAGAAGCAGATATGAGAATCCAGCTGCCTCCAATAAGCCAGACGTGAAGGAAATTTGAATATATGTAAAATAATATTCCTCTTCCCACTAAATATTTTTTGTTTTAGAAAATAGTTATTGTTCATAAAAGTGTTACTTATGTTGTATGTAGTGGGTTTATTAACATCATTTAATATGAAATATTAATATTTTAAACATTTCTCAGTTTTAATTTCTATATGATAAATTTTGATAACTGTAACCCATATAAACAAAAGTTCTTTGGGATTCTCAATAATTGTTAAGGGTATAAAGGGGTCCTAAACCCAAAGACTTGAAAAACTGCTGGCTTATAGGACTCAACCCAAATGAAGACTCAAAGTTCTACATAACAAAGTTCTTATCATTTGGGCTTTATTCTTACTATTCTCAGTGCGACTCTTTTCCTCCAGCTGGGCCAGGGTATCTCTCCAGTGCTGATTTCCAGGCCAGATTCATGACTGGCTTGTGTCATTCTCTCCCTAATCCCACCAGCTGTGTGACTTGGCCATTTTTTTAATCCTGCAGGTCACAGTTTCCTCACCTGCAAAATGGGGATTATAATAGGATCAATTTCATAGGGTTGATGTGAGGATTCAGTGAGTTTATGCAAAGCATTTAGAATAGTACCTGCGGATGTAAGCATTCAGTCCATGTGGGGTGACATTGTAATGGTCCTTGCCATTGTTACCTTCCCTGCTTCCCTCCCATCTTTGGAAATGCCATTTCTCGGTGTTGCCTGTACCCTGCTCTCCCATCCCTAGACTCTGACATCCCTACTAAGTGAGTGCCACTTGGTTTTGCTCTCTTTCTTCTGATTGCTTGAAACATTTTCATTCTACTTTCCAAACTAGATCTAAAGCTCCTTTAAGCCAAACTCTTAGACACATTTTACTTAGCACAGAACTAGGTAAGAGATGCTTAATAAACACTTCGTTTCTGACTCTGTAATGTGGGAACAATAAGAGTGTTTTATTTATCTATTTCATGCATGTGTTGTGATACTGCGTATGAAGAGATTTAATTGCCTTAAAAAAAATCCAAAAGCCAAACCAAGCCCTTTTCTTTGTGTCCCAATAGGTCCTAGAGCCAAGACAAGGAATCTTTCCAGGAGCCACTTATTGTTAAGTGTATGCCCCTATTTATATTTTCCCTTAGTACTCTGAATTCCTTTGGCTCATTGAATTTTTTATACCTAACAACGCTGTTCTGTCAAACAAGCATTTGGGGGAATATCAAAACTTTGGCTTTATAGGACATGTGAAGGTGACACTATCTATTGACCTTGGTAGGTATGTTCTCACTTAAGATTTGCATTGTCAAGTCTCTGCCCATCATATTCTCAGGAAGGAAAGGATGAATCCACTAAAATCCTACATGAACAAGACCTCACTGGAAGTTTGAAAGCGTTTTTGCAACATTATTATAACTACTGTAATCGGTACAGAATTTTTCCAGAGATGGTGGTCATTAAATTTTAGCCTAAATTCTAAATTTTTTCCATGTTGAGTACAATAACTTCAGAGGTTTCACCTACACCAAAAACATAATGCTGTAAGGTCGTGTGCTGAGTCGATCACAATGATCCTGTACACAAAAGAGAAAATATTAACTCCTTTAAGAAATATTTATTAAGTGGCAACTAGGGGGCTGGGGACATTCAGCAGGGTTCAATTCTAGTAGCAGGAAACAGAGAAAAAATGAAAACTAAATAAATGAGATAATTTTAGATAGTGATAAGTGCAATGGTAGCAATAAAACAGGATGACAGGGTAGAGAATAACTGAGGGTTGGGGATGCTATTTTGATAGTATGAGCAGAAATGACACAGTTATTTCAGAGATAAAGCATATGTCTAGTAAAGAAAGCTAACAAGTTATTTCGTTATAGGGGTAGGGTGATTTTATTGTCTTTTTTGTACTTCCTGTATTTTCCTGGTTTTTTACTTGAAAATGCACTACTTTCATAATCAAAGAAAAACTATATATACAAAAACATTACTTAGATAGCAATCAAATTCAGATTGTATTTACCCGGTGAATAAAGATGCCACAATGATGAAAAGTCTAAAGAGAGGCTATTATCTGGAAAATTTTTTATATTCACGATTGGCTGCCTTTTAAATAAGTTACTATTTGGAAAGCACTTGAAAGAAGGCTTAACATCTGGTTAGTGCTATGTGTGTGTTTGCTAAATTAATACATTGATATGTTGAAATGATTTCTTATTCAGTTTAACAAGCGACTTAGGAAAAACTACCATGTGCAAAGCTGTTTTCTAAGCACTGTGAAGTATAAAATAATGACATGGTATGATGTTCAAGTCTGAGTGTCTCATATCTCTCTGTCTGTCTCTCTGTGAAAGATCTAGCAGCCCTGCCTTCATGAAGAAATCTACTAGGCTAGAAAAGCATGCATAGAACTATCAGTCTACGATACCACGGTTTCTTTTTTTGCAGCAAAAACTAACTGAACTATAGGTTCTGGTCAAGAAAGGAAGAGTTGATTTTATAGGTCCAATCAAATTCAAAGGCTCAAAGGAGCAGTTTAATCAGTTCCCCTTTGTAATTGATTTCTTCTCCTTCTTGATGAGAAATCTGAACGTTTATCCTTTCAGAGATGTTTATTAAAGTCCATACACAGGCTTCACGATAAATCTGTGGTTATTAGCATGGGCGAAGTGTGGAAAGTTATCACAACATCCCCCAAGGGGAGATGCTTTCCGCCTAGGCACAGTGGATCATCTACAAATACAACGTGCTCTTTGATGTTTCTGGAAATGATCATCCACACACTCACACTTGCTTCACTTTGTCGTATAGTTGTAACCCACACAAACTTTGTGCCAGAAGACATCAGCCAGTGACATTAAACAAAATAAGTACATTCGGCACCTTATTCTGTTAAGATATTTTGCAAATAACAGCCTGGAATTAATGGATTTCCATCCATGGATGCAGGGACTGTCTACAGCTGTGAATCGGTTGGAAAGGGTTTTTGAGGACAGCCTTCGAATCCCTTACATCGAGATCTCAGCTATTTAACCCAAAGGAGACTATTGGTTACATAAGATTTTTTCCCTCTTTCACTTCTCATCAGCTCTTAGCCCAACACATGTTGGCTTCTAAAAAGCCCATCTTGAAGGTACTTTAGGAGGGAAAAAAAAATCACGGAAAACTTTAATCTGACACATACAGGCACTTTTCACTTTCCATCTCCTCATTCTTCGTATCTCTGCTTATTCAGTACTACTTAATGTAGATCTAAACAGGAAGTCTCCGACTTATGAATGTGCTTGGTTCTAGAAAGGTACCTTTCAGTTGATTATGTGGTTCTGAGCACACAGTTTCTCTTGGGAAAAAAATGTTAAATTGAGTGGTAGTCAGTTTCCTGAACTATTACCTTAAAAATAATAGCCTTAAAAAAAAAAAAAGAGTGTGTGTGAGTGCATAGTCATTTGTGAATGGATTATTCAGCTCCAGAAAGATGTCCCCATCACCTGAAAGTAAAAGCTCTTTTGTGCCTTTTGAATTTAGAACCGTTGGAAATATTTACCTCTTTCAAATTTCTTAATTAAAAAGAAAGGAAAGCTCACTTACAAATCATCATAATTGATCAGCCTGGGCTCTGATCTCAGGAACAGGAAGTGAAAGGAGAGGAAGAAGGAAGGGACTTTCACTTCCTTCCTGATTCATAGCTGGTGCTAAGTAAAATTTGGGGGAGCAGTACAAGAAGAAGAAACTTTGTTTTCCTCTTTCTTATGACTCTCATCCACCTCCTGCTGTACTGAGCCCTGGCCCAGGTGTCCTCAGAGCTCCTCGTACTGCTCTTCGTCCCCTTGTGGCCCCATCTATTTTAAGACAGTTTCCCCTGGCCTCCAAAGGTCTTCAGTTATATTACTTATTTTGCCTCATCCCCACAGCCCATCAAACCACATATTTGCCCTTACAGCTGCTCTGTGCTAGATTTTGGGAGGAAAGCAACTGCGTCAAACTACTTTACCGGAAAAGGTGAATGATTGAAAATTTCATAGCTTTCAGTGAATTGTTTGTATATTTCAAAGGATGATTCTTAAAAGAAAATGAAAAAGTGAATGTGAAACACTGCAGGTGACTTGGGGGTGGGCACGCCTGGGTCTGGCTGGCTGTTCCTGACTCAGCGCCTCCTCTAAGTTTGTTATTTTCTTCCACTTCTGAACAGGCAGCACTCTGACAAGCTCTGGGTTTCCTCTAAGGTCTCTCGTGGCAGTGGCCACAGGACCCCAGTGGAAAGACTTTGATACAGTGGGCTGATTGCAATGTTTCTCTCTTTGGGTGGCCTGAGTGGGTCTGTCTGCGTGCTGGTCAGGCCGATGGAGGCCGGGGTCTAGTCTTAGGGTCAGAGCTTGAGCAAAACATTTCACCTGAGATGTCCAGGGGTGGATGGAGCCAGGGGCTGAGAAGGCCAGGGTCCTTGGAGTGTGCTGAGGTCAAGCTAGAAGAACAGTCAGTTGTCAACAATGAAGGGCAAGGGAGCTGGGATGGGAAATAGAGACAAGTGCGAGGATCCTGGCAGAACTGGAATGATAAGAGTGATGTTGGGGAACAGCCACAAACTGTGCTTAATGGTCCCTTGTCTCTCTGTATGACCAGCAGCTGGGTGGTTACGGACAGGGTGACTCAAAAGGGCAAGGCTGGGAGAACAGTGTGTACAAACAAGCATTGTTCTTTGGTCTGCAGCTGTGGCCTCGACGGCTCCACGTGTTTTGTTTTGAATGAACACTTGGAAAATGCTGGATACGCGTTCGGAATTTTGCCTTATAATACTGTGCTTTAAGATGTCACAAAGACATTGCTTCCGTGGTTGGTCCATAACTGTTGTCTCCCGTCACTTCATAGCAAACACAACACCCTTTGAAGCTCTCTTACTGTCAGCCCTAGTGCTAATTATCAGAGAATTTGGGTCTTCCCTCCTGAGCTATCAACAATGCTGATGGCCCCTGTGGGCTTAGCCCCACCTAGGTCTGCTGGTACCTTAGGAACCTTTGATGTCCTGGCACCTGGAGTTGACAAAGCCCTGGATGTCCCATGAGGACTGAATTGTGATCTTCCTCTGCTCAGCAGGAGACAAGCCTGCCCATCAGGTCCTTCCACCTCAGCCTCTGCTGCCTGGTGTATCCTGGCGCCCAACAGAGTCTTAACTCCTGCCCTCCCTCCTAGGATCGGTCAGCTTCCTTCCCCTAGGGATAGCCCTGGTTTCCGAATGCCTGGACCTAGTTGGAGGAATAGATTTATCTACTAATGACCTAGAATTCTCCAGATACTGATGACCAGGTCCACTCAGAATCTCAACACTGCATTTTAATCTATTACTTGGACTGGTTATTATAAACACATCCTCTACATCTCATCTTTGGGATAATGAACTTAAACTTCTGCCCAGTCCTACCCTCTTCTTGACTGCTTCCCCGACCTAGCTCCTCCACCCCACCTTGTACCTCATTATGGGTTGCATTTCCTTGGCTTTTACTAGATTGGTTCCAGCTCAGGAGCAGTCCAGGTCATGGCTCCCAGCATGCCGTTGGCCGGAGCCTTTCACCACATTGGAGAGTTTGCTTCTGCCACAGAGTTCCTGCCTAAACTTTTCTGCAGTAATAAAATGTCTTCATCTCAGAGTCCAGTTGCCAATAGTAATATCCTACAGCACTTTAGAGTTTGTCCTATACTATCTAAATTGGTAGGCATTAAACCCTATGACATTGGTAGGTCCAATATTGTCCCAGCTTACAGATGAAAAAGCTTGGGCGTCTGAGTCATTTGCTCTTGGAAATACATCCAAAAAGGTACTTGGCTGAGATAACCTAAGTAAGTGACTCAGTAAAGAGCTAGATCTGGGTGCTCTTTTCGCTAATTCATGTTGCCAACCCTGGTGATGTAGGGTCACACGAGAAAATCAAGCCTGATTTCTCACTGGCTTATGACCTTGCTCAAGAAGCTGATATTCATTCGCTCAGTAAATATTTATTGAGTGCCTACTATGTGACAAGCACTCTTCTGGAGGCTTAGGACCCATTAGTCAACAAAAGGGACAAAATCTGTAGTGCTCATGGCACTTGCATTTGGTATCCGTTCCTCGGGAATGTTGGATTGCTGGGCCTGAGTTCAGACCTGCCCCAGCTCCTGGATTAAGCAGAGATGACTATGCTGTGACTCTAGGCCTTGCTGAGCTTTGGATCTGTGATTCTGTGGATCCCCTTGAAGACCCCTTTCAATCAGGAGCTGACAGTCCGCATGTGAGTCCCTGGCTCGTTCACTACAGCAAGTTTGGACACCATTGAAAATCATCTCAGAGAAGTAAGAAATAAAATAACACGATTACTTCTTAGTGCAGCTGTTAGCAAGGGTTGGTGATGCAACAGCTTGGGCGTCTCTTAATGCCAATATTTCAAGTGAGGCTGAACGGTGACATTGAACACAAAAGCCGCTCTACGATATTGCCTGATTTGCAGCTGGTTTTACAAAGACTATTTCATTGGGGAAAATCATTTTAGAGGAAAAACATAAAACCTGTATCTGGGCTAAAAATATAGCATTTCTGTGGTGCATATTGAGCTTCAGCACAGAAAATAATGCATAGTTGATTTGATTCACAAAAGAAGCCTTAAAGATCTGTTATATACTATAATTATCTCGAAATTTTTTTTATGATGGGAGCATGAAAACTCAGCTCTGTGCTGGCAGAACTGTTTCCTTTCATTTCTTTCTTTTCCTTTTTTTCTAATCTTCCTTAAAATATTGGTGTGAATTAAACTCACTGAGGAGGAAACCAGTGAACATCTTCCATAACGCAGTTATGAAAATAAGAGCAGAGTTGTTATGACTCCCATCTGGGACACCAGATGTTTGCAGACCAGTGTGGGACTCGAAACACATTTCTGACCCCCAAACCAAGACCTGGTTAAATGTGTTTAAAATGTCCTCTTTCCTGCTCCAAACATAAATGCAATTGAGTAATAGCAAAAACAAAAGTAGTAATACTGGTAACCTACTAAGAAGGCATGAAAAATAATCTCTGGCAAAGTGAAGTGGCTTAATGGGAATCTGCTTGTCCAGATTGTTGATAATATGGAAGGAGGGTGGAGAGTTTGGATTATGCCATGCAGATCTTCCTTATTTTAATAAAATTGCATCCTATTGGGCTACTGCCCAAAGTAGGAAGTTCAGTAAAGTAAGGGTCCTCATTTTTATCTTGAAATGTCAGAAATAATATAAATTTTCTGTATCCATATACCTAGAAGGTCAAGAATGGACACTTACAACAAAACTCTCTAATCAGTTGTAATATTTCTTTGTCATTTAAGGACGAATGGTCTACCCATTTATCATCTTAACACTAGAGTCTCAAGAAAATGCCCTCATCTGGGTTGGGTTCTGTTGCCCATTACTTTGTTCATCTATAATCATTGGAGAGTGAGGCTCCATCTGAAGTCTCTAATGAAAGAAGGAAGGGAAATGGGATGTTTAGCAGCGTATTGACTTTCTGCTGTCAACCAATGGGCTTCTAGAAGTTTCTTCTAAGTACAAAATGTTTGAGAAATGCTCCTAATAATATATGTGCAGTTTGATAGGCTTATAATATGGTTAGTTCTTCAAAGTTCAGTAAAGAACATATAGTAATTGCCTTGACCCAGAATGGCATGAAATAGTTCTCATGATAATTTGATGACAGAGATGTGAGGGAGGAGTTTCTGTGCAGCAAGGGCATGTGTCTACTTAACTCTGTTGACAGTAAAATATGGATTTCAGCTTTATGGCTTGGGAATATACTTTGTTGAAACCGTAGTTTTAATGCCTTTCTTTTCTAAGACCAAACAAGATTACAGTGTGATTTGCAGAGCAAACATCTCAAGAATTTTTAAAAATAATTGAACTTTAAGAAAACAAAAATAAAGGACAAGAGAATTTGTATCATATCAGAGCTAGTGAATTTCTTAATGTTTATATTTATAACCAGGTCCTAGTACACTTCCCTTCTCATTTGAGTCATAGAACCTACATAGAATTTTTTGATGCAAATGATTTTTTTAATATACTAGATAGATTGTGATATGACTAAGCCCTGGAATGATAATTTTATAAGGCAGGTAATTTATGTGCAATGCAAAGAATCATCCCTTAGTGTACCTGTTTTGGAAATGTGGACTTTCACATATCAGCTTTTCCCAGAACGACCCAGACGTGTTACATAGCTTCAGTTTTCTTACTCCCTGTGCTTTATAATCAATAGTTAAACAAGAACAGGGGGAAAGCAAAGAGATACTTTTCCTTGCCTCTGACTGTGGCTAGATAAACTACAGATTGCTCCAGATCCCTTCTAATCCAAAGGCTTTATAATAAAGTTTTACTAAAAGCCAATGTTTATTAAGACTTTTAAAAGACTGGATAATTCTTCTAAGCCATAAAATGCTTTTCATCTTGCATAAATAAGGATTTTATAGTCTTCGTATAATGTGTGTGTAACGGCAAGGCAACTCTCTACCTCAGTTTCCTCATCCACAAAATAAGAAGTTTAACATTTTGTACCTGTAACTCTAAAATCATATGATTATAAGTCATCCCCAGCAAGTAAGAAAAATGGCTAAGGAAAGTTTGTGTGTATGCACTTTACAATGGGCTTTGGCCCTCAGGATTGAAATCTTCTCTTATGTAGTCTATATAAGGACGTGATGTCAATGTACAAAACACTAATAGGCATTTACTTATTCATAATTCATTCAAGGAGGCTCATTATTATAGCCTTTCACAGGTTCTGCCCAACATACTGGTATTTTCATCTTGAATTTAAGGCAGAGAGGCCCACTCCACACATCCCTTGTGGATAGAGCCAGGAATGAGAGGATGACATCCAAGTGCTCAACTATAAAATCTGAAACACATTCAGCTGGCTGACCTCAACAGATGTCTTAGTAAGAGCTTCTAAGTGGAGCCAAAGAAGGGTGGAAACTTCGGTCACACTGCTGGGAGAGAAGTAAAGAGAAAATCCTTGCCAAAGAGTTAGTGCAGAGAGCAAAGAAAGGACCCATGGATTTATTGCTTGGATGTGGGATCTAGTTCTTCCTCTGGGCACTGGGGAACAAGTGTTCCCTCTAGCTTTACCTTGGAGAAAACAGCTGAGCATTGGCATACTATGCAGAGGAATTGTGGGACCTTTCTGGTTGCAAGATGCTCCAGTGTCATTTGTGGAATTGGCCACATCTCTTGGGAGTCCTGGTTCCTTTCACTGGAGGATAAAACCAATATACAGGCACTGGATGAACTCAGTGCTACTGGCAGGTCTTTGCTTCTAGCCCTGCTCAGTTGCCAGAGCAAAAAAAAAAAAAAAAAGTACACACACACACACACTTACATACCACATCTTCTTTATCCATTCATCTGTTCATGGACACAGGTTGCTTCCATATCTTGGCTATTGTAAACAGTGCTGCTATGAACATTGGGGTAAATATATCTTTTCCAGTTAGAGTTTTGTCTTCTTTGGATATATGCTCAGGAGTGGGATTGATGGATCATATGGTAACTCTATTCTTAGTTTTTTAAAAAACCTCCATATTGTTTTCTACAGTGGCTGCACTAATTTACATTCCCACCAACAGTACAGGAGGGTTCCCTTTTCTCTGCACCCTCTCCAGCATTTATTATTTGGAGACTTTTTTTCAACATTTTTTATTGATTTATAATCATTTTACAATGTTGTGCCAAATTCAAGTATAGAGCACAATTTTTCAGCTATACATGAACATATATATATTCATTGTCACATTTTTTTCTCTGTGAGCTACCATAAGATCTTGTATATATTTCCCTGTGCTATACAGTATAATCTTGTTTATCTGTTCTACAATTTTGAAATCCCAGTCTGTCCCTTCCCACCTTCTGTCCCCTTGGCAACCACAAGTTTGTATTCTATGTCTATGAGTCTATTTCTGTTTTGTATTTATGCTTTTTTTTTTTTTTTAGATTTCACATATGAGCAATCTCATATGGTATTTTTCTTTCTCTTTCTGGCTTACTTCACTTAGAATGACAATCTCCAGGAGCATCCATGTTGCTGCAAATGGCATTATGTTGTCGGTTTTTATGGCTGAATAGTATTCCATTGTATAAATATACCACATCTTCTTTATCCAGTCATCTGTTGATGGACATTTAGGCTATTTCCATGTCTTGGCTATTGTAAATAGTGCTGCTATGAACATTGGGGTGCAGGTGTCATTTTGAAGTAGGGTTCCTTCTGGATATATGCCCAGGAGCGGGATTCCTGGGTCATATGGTAAGTCTATTCCTAATCTTTTGAGGAATCTATTTGGAGACATTTTGATGATAGTCATTCTGACATGTGTGAGGTGATACCTCATTGTAGTTTTGATTTGCATTTCTTTAATAATTAGCAATGGTGAGCATCTTTTCATGTGTCTGTTGGCCATTTGTATATCTTCGTTGAAGAAATGTCTATTTAGGTCTTCTGCCCATTTTGATTGGGTTGGTTTTTTTTTTTTTACATTGAGCTGTATGAGCTGTTTGTGTATTTTAGAAATCAAGCCATGTAGTGCATATGTACATATACACATACATATGTACATACATACAATGCAATACTACTCAGCCATAAAAATAATGAAATACTGCCATTTGCAGTAATATGGATAGACCTAGAGATTATCCCACTAAGTGAAGTAAGTCAGACAAGAAAGACAAATATTATATGATATCACTTATATGTGGAATTAAAAAAATAATACAAATGAACTTATTTACAAAATAGAAAAAGACTCACAGACATAGAAAATAAACTTATAGTTACCAAAGGGGAAAGTAGGGGGAAGGGATAAATTTGGAGTATGGGGTTAACAGATACGAACCACTATATGTAAACAACAAAGATTTATTATATAGCACAGGGAACTATATTCTATATCTTATAATAACCTATAATGGAAAAGAATTTGAAAAAGAATACATATATATGAGTCACATATATATGTAATACATATAAAACCACATTATAAATATATATAATCACTTTGCTGAACACCTGAAACCAACACAAAATTATAAATTAACTATAGTCCAATAAAAAAACAAGAATGGGAACAAAACAATTTCTGTGTGTAATCATTTGTATCTATATTAAGATGAACATGAGTTTAAACTTATGTCTCCATGTCTTGTCCATTACCACACAGATTGTTCTAGTCTGCTCCCACAGATTATCTGTAAACTTTCACTGCAATAGTTAGATTGTCTCATACATTTGTAATTTGTTTGGCAACATTCTGCATTTGATTGTGACCTCCTAAGTTATTTTTTAATTTGCATCCATTGAGATTACTCTTTGTGCTGTAAAGTTCTGTGGGTGGGTTTTAACAAAAGCACAGTGTTGTGCATTCACCATTAGTCTATCCTATGAAATAATTTTATCTCCTTAAAAAATTCCTTCTGCTGACGTTCCCCATCTGCTCTTACATGTTCTCTGCTTTTTCCATTTGAACCATTGACATATTAATCATAGTTATTTTAAATTACTTCTCTGATAATTCTAACATCTATTTCATATCTGAGTCTAGTTCTGATGCTTCTTTTGTCTTTTCAGACTGTGTGTTTTCTTGCCTTTGGCATAACTATTTGTTAAAAGTTGAACATGTTGTGTCAGGTAATAGGAACTGAGGTAAATAGGACTTTAGTGTAAGGATTTATGGTAATCTGGCTGGGATTTGAACTGAAACAAAAAAATACCATAGACTGGGTAGCTTAAATGGCAGAAATTTATTTCTCACAGTTCTGGATGCTGGGAGAGCCCAAGTTCATGGTATCAGCATAGTCAGGTTCTGGTGAGAGCCATCCCCCTGGTTTGCAGATGGTTTCCTTCTTCTTGTTATAGTCTCACATGATGGGGAGAGAGAGAAAGAGAGGAAGCAAGTTCTCTCCTGTCTCTTCTTATGAGTGCACTGGATCCCATCAACTTAGTAAGTATCTTAGAAATAGATTATCCATCAGAAAAAAGAAAAGGATGCCTACTTTCACCACAGCTACTCAACATTATACTGGAAGGTCTAGGTAAAATAATTAGAAAATAAAAAGAAATAAAAGACATCCAAATTGGAAAGAAAGAAGAAGTAGAACATTTATAGATGACATGACCTTATATAGAGAAAATCACAAAGACTCCACCTGAAAGCTACTAGAGCTAATAAAAAAAAAATTCATCAATGTTGCAGGATATAAGGTCAACAAACAAAAATCATCTGTGTTTCTGCACATATGTGTAAACAATCTGAAAAGGAAACTGAGAAAGCAATTCCATTTTCAATAGTATTTAAAAGAATAAAATATCTAGGAATAAATTCAATCATGGAGGTGAATTGTACAATAAAAACTATAAAATATTGCTATACGAAATTAAAGAAGATCTAAATAAATGGAAAGACACCCATGTTCATGGATTGGGAGACTTAATATTGTTAAGATAGCAATATCCCCAAAGTGGTCTACAAATTCAATGCACTCCCTATCAGATTTTCAGGAGACTTTTTTTCCAGATCTTCAAATTCGTATGGAATTTCTAGGGCCTCCAAATAGCTAAAATGATCTTGAAAAAGAACGAAGTTGGAGTACTCACATCTCTTGATATCAAAATTTACTACACAGCTATAGTAGTCAAATTGTATGCTACTGACATAAGGATAGACATATAAACCAATGGAATAGAAAGAAGGGTCCAGAAATAAACCCAAACATATATGGCTAATTGACTTTTGACAAGGATGCCAAGTCCATTCAATGAGGAAAGATCAGTTTTTTCAACAAATGGTGATGAGCAACTGAATCCACATGCAAAGGAGTGAAGTTGGGTCCCTACTTCGCACATGTGCAAAAATTAACTCAAAATGGATCACTGGGCTAAACAGAAGAAATCACTAAAGCCATAAACTCATAGAAAAAACATAAGGGTCAATTATCATGACCTTAAATTTGGCCATGGATTCTTGGATATGACCTTAAAAGCACAAACAACGAAAGAATAAAATAGCTAAATTGGACTTCATCAAAATTTAAAAACTTTTGTGTATCAAAGGATACAATCAAAAAAGCAAAAAGACAAGCTACAGAATAGGAGAAAGCACTTGCAAATCATATACACGATAAGGATTTAATAACCAGAATATATGAAGAACTAAAACTCAGCAACAATAACAACACACAGACAAAACAAACAGAAACAAACAGTTCAGGTTAAAATATGGGCAAAAGACTCGATTAGACATTTCTCCAAAGAAGATATATTAATGTCCAATAAGCACTGAAAAGATGCTTACTCATTAGTCATTGGGGAAATGCAAATCAAAATCAAAATGAGATATTACTCCACACCTACTTGAATGGCTATCATTTAGAAAGAAAGAAAGAAAGAAAGAAAGAAAGAAAGAAAGAAAGAAAGAAAGAAAGAAAGAAAGAAAGAAAGGGAGAAGAAAGAAAGAAAGAGAGAGAGAAAGAAAGAAAGAAGAGAAAGAAAGAAAGAAGAGAAAGAAAGAAGGAAGGAAGAAAAGAAAAAAGAAAAGAAAAGAGAAAAGAAAAAAGAAAAGAAAAGAGAAAGAAAGGAAGAAGAAAGAAAGAAGAAAGAAAGAAGAAAAGAAAGAAAGAAAGAAAGAAAGAAAGAAAGAAAAGAGAGAAGAAAATAAGTGTTCAAGTGTTGGTAGGATGTGGAGAAATTGGAACCCTTGTGCATTACTTGAGAAGAATGTAAAATGCTGCACCCAACATGGAAAACAGTTTGGCAGTTCCTCAAAAGGCTAAACATGCAGCAATTCTGCTCCTAGGTAGGTACTTAAAAGAAATGAAACTAGGGACTCAGATGCCAATATTCATTGTAGCATAATAATCAAAAGATGAAAACAATCCAAGTGTCCATCAACAAATGAATACACATTTAAAATGTGGTATATACATACAATGGAATATTATCCAGTCATAAAATGAATGATGTTCTGATATGAAGTTCAACATGAATGAATCTTGAAAACATTATGACAAGTGAAATAAACCAGACACAAAAGGACAACTATTATATGATTCTACTTATAAGAAATACCTAGAATAGGTAAATTTATAGAGGCAGAGAGTAGATGAGAGAATGGTGGGAAGGGGGAATGAGGGATTATTGCTTAATGAGTACAAGGTTTCTGTTTGGGATGATGAAAAAGTTTTAGAAAAAGAGTGATTACAGTTGCTGTGGTATAATATTTAGTCTTTGTCCCTGTTCTTGGCACAAAGCAACTGAAACCCTTTTAAAGTCCTGAGAGATAGGAATGTCTTTTATTATTACAGTAAGCTTCTTTTGGTCACACTTGAGTTTATGCTAATTGACACAGGGTGGGGTCCTCAAAGCTGAGAATACAGACCGGCTATGGACTATCTCCCTTCCATGGAGACAATGCTTAAGTGAACAAATGCACAGTGAGGTCCCAGGAAGGGGAGAAGACAAAGATACAAAGGATATCCTTTGTCTGTCTTCTACCCATGTTAATCCAGTGGTAATTAACACCTAGTGTTTTGTTTTCTCTCTCTAGGTACAAAGGTCAAAGTTCTACCTGCCTTTTGGCTAAGGGGCCAGGTTTTGTTGTTGTTTTTATATCAGGACAATAACATAAATACAGCCAGATGCCTATCAGTGTATGTGATTAGTGATGGAGAAGGAAAGAATGCAGGCCAGGACAGGGAGGTGATGTGGCGGGAGGGGAGGGAACAGAGGGATGCGGGCAGAGCCCTGAATTTCCACTTGCCCCTGTTCTCTGGCTTTGCATCCTGCTTCTGCACACCTTTGGCTAGAAAGAAAAGCCAGTCTCTCTTCCCTAGCTGCTGCAGCTGATGTTAAGTTAACAAATCATCTTTTGCAGCCCTGGGAGACCCAGCAGAGCCATCTAGAGACACAAAGCCCACTGATGCTTATTGCTATCCTCCTCCGTTCTCACATTCCCCCTCAAGAGACCTAAGTGATGGAGTTTTAGAGAACTTGCCAGATTTTTATATTCAAAAGAGCCCAAAAGAGAACGAGAGAAAAAAACAAACCCAAAGCAGCTCTATTAATTCAATGAGAATTTTACATATTTATGTGCTCGATTGCCATCTCTTAGGACTCTCAAGGCTTTTCACTACAGAGAGGAGTGTATTGAAGCTGAGAGAAACTATTCCTAAAAATATAGCATAGAAGAGGTAGATTTCTGATCAATTCCCTGGGTTGTTATACAGCAGAACAACAGATAGGCAAATATAAAAGTTTATTGGTCTATCTCATGGAGTGTTATTACAAAAAGGAATCAGAGTTTAAATGTTAATAACACTCAGAAAAGTAGCTGGAAATGTGATGATTATGTTTGATCTCATAGACCTGAAGCACCATGAGAGCAGGGACCCCATCAGTTACTGTTCGCTGTGGCAGCCCCAGTGTCAGCACAGAGCAGGTGCTCCGTGTGCATTCACTGCATGCAGGGATGGCAGTGCCACTGGTTGACTTTAGTGAAGTCATATAATCTTTCTAATTGTTTTATGGGTAAAAGATACCCTAAATGGTGACATCAGAGTAATGCAGGAGGATTTTAATGCTTCGATGGGAGAAAAATGTCACTTCAGTGCAAAGATATTGCAGCTGTGAATCTAGATCTAAAATAGGTAAACTTGTAAACACTTCAAAGTTGCTTCGTAGGTTTGAGGTTGATGTCAACTGGCTACTCATCTGACTGGGAGTGGAAAGAAATCAGAGCGTACAACTCTCAGCTTTTTCTCAAGGTTGCTCCTCTGCCACCTCATTCTCCTTCACTTTTGGGAGATCTGTTTTACTGAACTTACCCAGTCTGACCTGTCTGAGGATGCCAACACCCCCAGCTATCTTGGCCCAGATGTGGCCGGATCTCTTCTGTTTTTGGTTTGTCTGAGGTGAGCTGGAACTGTTCAAAGCTACCCTCCACGTACGCTATTTCAGACCACATATCCCATATCTATGGTCCCAGATGGCACAGGTGACACCGTCTTCCTGAGCAGTGCATCTCAAACTGTAATGTGCTTAGGAGTCTCTAGGGCAGATTGTCACTTGGGTGGCCTGGAGAAGGGCCTCCAGGGGAGGCTGATGCTGCTGGTCCCTGGACCATACATTGGGTTTCACGCCTCTCATTTCTTTCATCTTTACAAGATGTACGAGATGCTAAATGGAGCTACTTGGACTTCTAGCCTGACACAATTCTGAGTCAGTAACAATTCTGATAGGATTCTCAGTTCCTTCCAGAATTTTCTTCCAAGTCTTAGCTCCAGAGATGAGTTCAAAGACCACCTGGGCTACTCGGCAGCTCTGTCCCTGTAGGGATGGCCATGATCGCTATCCTCCAGAAAGTGAAGGATCCACCCATCTAACCCCAGCAGTTCTTCTCTCGGCCTGGGTGGTCCTACATAGACTTTGCCAAAATGTCCTACAGCCTGGATCTGGCCAGCCTCTACTGTCCCAATCTCTGGAAGCCCAGTCCTTGTCATTGGTCTGTTTTGTTTTCCTGAATCATTTCATAAATTCCTTGTTAGGTTTCATTCTTCATCTATGGTGACAATTTTAGACCTGGAATTAATCACGCTACCAGTCACCTGGACTGGCTCCACTGCCAGTGTGCTGGTCGAAGCCACCAGAATGTCTCACCTAAATGTTGAGTTTAACTCATATGCCTGTATCCCTATTGCCCTCCTCCAATGTCAGCTAGAATGATATTTTTGAAACGTGAGTCCCACAATCTCTCTCTAGACCCAAAAAGGCAGACTACTCCCTCATTCTGTGCCAGTGAGTGAAGTTTTCTAATCCATGCTTTGCACGTCTCAGCTTCATAAAGGGGGTTTCAGCTCCAAACTCCTCCCTCCTCAGCCCAAGGCCTTGTCTTCTCTTAGCCAAGCCTTGACATCACTGAGGGCAACCGTGGCATGGCTCATGGTTTACTCGGTTTCTTCTCCAATTCCAGCAACTGAGAGTTTTCCCTTTCTTATGAGTTCTGCTATGCAGTAAAGAGAATCTCTTTTATTCTGTATCCAGCATTTCCAGGTATTCTTTTGGTTGCCCACTGCTTCATGTCCCCAGAACACCTCGCTGTCTGCACTGACCCCACAGGCCACCTTTCAGGTTCTCCACTGTTTACTTCCTTATTAGGGAGTTAGTTTTTAATGCAGTCCTTTCGACCACGAAGCCCCTCCCTACTCAAATTTTAGACCACAGTGGGAGGTCAATTACATAAGAACTATTCCCTGATTCCTTCCCTTACACATTTCCGTGGTCCCCTGTATACTTCTTACATAGTACTTATCACAGTGGTTCCTGGTAAAGTCTGCATCCCCCTCCAAAAGCTAAGTTCCCTGACGGCCAGGAAGAGGCCATGTAGCCCCCGGCACAATGTGGGGAATGATGATAGCATCCACTGAGCTCTTTCTGTCTGCCTTACCACAACTCCACTGGTGCCCCCATTTTACAGATGAGAAGACTGAGGGATAAAGAGAGTAAGTGGTCCAAGGTTATGAAGCAGCTCTGAAATCAAATCTAAGCAGTCTGGCTCCAGAACTTACAGTCTTTACTTCTAGTTGGTAAAATATGGTTGTTGCTCTGTAAATTTGGGGGGAAATAACCCTTCTTGAGAGCCCATGAGCTCCCATGCTCTGAGCCAGAGCCAACCAAAGATGTCTCATGTCTTCATTTTTCACCACATGACCCTTCTCCAAGAACCCTCTCCTAGCTTCCTGGGTGAGGGGGCCCTCGGGCTGCGGCTCATTTGCATGGTAGGGATGGTCCCAAGCCCTAAGCTTGGTCATGTGACCCGTCTGCCTCCTTTCCCTGGTTCTCTATGAGAACTCACTCAAGTGATGCTTGGAAGAGAACTTTCAGAACTCTGTAGCTACTGATGGAGGAGACTCTGACTCAGTATATCTGGAGGGAGCCTGAAACTCTGCATGTCTAACCTCTTCCCTCCCAAGTGAAGCTAATGTTGTTGGTCCATGGACAGGTTTTGAGGGGTCAGGAGCTAAAGCGACATAATCTACTTTCCTAGCTTTGGGCCCCTAGTTGTGTTTGCAGCTGATACCATCCACCTCGTAGTATTAAAATGAGAATTAAAGAATGTGTGTCAAGTACCCAGTACCGTGGTTGGAACACGCCAGATGTTCAACTAATGGTTTTGTAGCTTTTCCTATTTTATTTTTCTAAATATCAGTCAATATGAAATCTGTAAAGATCTTACCACCTTACATTACAATATTTCCACTGAAAAATTAAAACACACATACACATATAGAGCTCTTGGGCCATTTTTTAAAAAAGGAATCTAATCAATGTATTGAAAAAATTCATCTAACTTTATGTAGTGCAAAAAAAAAATAGTCATCTTCACCCCTTTGAAACTTAAATTCACTCTGTAACCGCCTAACCTCCGGTTATTCTCTGCCTGACTATTAAAAGCTGATGATGAATTACACTAGGAAGAAACTCTTATTGCTTCTGGGTTCTCACCATTACTGCAAATCCGTAAATTGCCCAGAATTGTAGCTTTGAAGGTGGTTACCTGCCAATATTTCTATTATGAGTTTGTACTTAATCTTTGATCCTGACACATCTTTCAGGCTTCGTATTTAATTATTTACTAAACACTCATTGAAAAGCCCTGTGCACCAGCCTTCCGCACGGTGGCTGTCCATCGCGCTCGCCTCCCTACACGTGCTTATGACCCGCTGCCCTTCTCGGGCTCCGAGTCGCACTCACATGCTGTGTTTCGGGGGTCCTCTCCTAATGGATTGATCAAAGGGCTTCTCTTGGTCTGGAACTTAGTAACCGACATTCTGACTGACACCAGGCATGAAAATCACATTACCCTGGTTGTAAAAAACCTTCACTGGCTACCTGTAAAGTATAGGATTATGTGTAAAGTCCTAGTTATTAACTTACAAGTCCTTAAATTGACTTGGTTTTGAATACCTCAGAGACATTCTGGAAACATACATCCCCAGTCGTTTTCTTTGGTCTCAGTCAATTGGATTAGTTCTTTTTGGCTGAAGACATTGAGCTACGGGGCATTTTTAATGTTTGCTCTCTACTTACGGAATTTATTAACCATGGAGGTCAGGCTGTCTTACTTTCTGTCAAGCTTTCAGTCCAAATTCAAGAGGTACCTTTTCCAGATTGCTGCTTTGGCTGAATAAGCCATAAATCGATCCACTGTTGTTTAGTTTTTAAATCACTGTTCTTCTTTGGTATTTTTATGTATCTGCTCCAAGAGTTTGTTTGACATGTCACAGTTAAATTTTATATTATTCCACTTAATATCTTTTTTTTTCACATCCTGACTTGAAACACTGTCAAAGTGAATTTACTAATTAAATGCTTTGCATGACATATTACCTTTTCCCATCTGCTTCAGAAGGATGTCACAAGGACAATGAGATGTGAATGTACTTGGACTGTGAAATATTGGGTATTATATTCAATTACGTACATATATTTCACCTTATTTTGGTTATTAATCATTCCACTGTTACAGTGCTCAAAAGTTAATTGCAGGAAGGATGAATGTATGTTAGACACACAGGCGGACAGAGGTATGGGTCACGGATTTCTTTAGCAAATTTTAATCTAGCATCTTTTGATAAGGTGGAAATAGGTCTAAAATTAACTAACAGTAAAATATTTAAATATCAGGCTGAGATAACAGAGAAATAATGGCACAGGACACTACAGGGTTAGGGGCCAAATATATTCCGCATATAATTGCAGCTCCATAATTTCTGAGCAGAGGGAGGTTCTTCAGGCTAGGGCAGTGAGGAGGGAAATCTGACCGAGACATTGCATTTGCAGTGGACCCACACGTGTGTAGGAAGTGGTAGGTAAAGAAATGGGGAGATTGTAGGGTATGACACAAAAATGGAGTGATAGCAGGAAAAAACCCCAATGTTCTTTACCTTTTAAGTAGGAAGAAAGGCTTTTAAATTCAAGCCATTTGGCTGGAAGATGATTCAGGGAAAAAAAAAAGACGATAAAGATGGCTTTATGACACATTTAGGTTATCAAAATAAGAAGCTCTCCATTTTCTTTTCAGGAGGAGGAAAGATTTTTTTCTCACTTTTCTTGGAGTCTCAGGACACTCAGCTGGAGTCAGAGAGATGGGGCAGTTCAAACAATGGTCAGAACAGTTCTTCATGGATGAAAGGGAAAAAAAAATGATTTGGTTGCTGGCTGGATTTTACTTCCCATTTTGGCTTGTTTGTTTGAGGACAGGGTACTAGGGTTGGGGTCGGGGAGGGCAAGTTCTGAGACCCGGTGCTAAAACTTGATTACTTATTTGAGAATCACTGCTCCAAATATTTTAAAATGTAAAAAGTCTCCCATACAGCTCTCACAAAGCCTATGAATTCTGTTTGGAAAGAAGTGTATTCTCAACGTAGCAGGAGAAATCATAGCCAATTCAATCCAATCCAGCTCATTTCTGTTCCCCCAAGTGATCAGCATGGCCTCTGTGCTCCGGGTGTCGTCACTGCTGTGAAAAGACAAAAGAAGGAGGAAGAAGAGCGCAGGATCCACTCGTGAAGTTCAGCCTCACCCGTGGGAAACACGGATCCATCAGACAAGACTGATGCAATCAGCATAAGTACCAAGATCAATACCAAGGACTGCTGCTCTGTGCTGCCAGAGTTCAGAGGAAGACCAGACCGAGGAGAAAGGATTTATTTTGGGTGAGAAAGTCCTAGAGTTGGCTTGCAGGACTGGATGCTTCACTACGCAAAGCTGGACCAGCCACAGCCACATTACTTGGAAACTTAATAAAAATGCAGAACCTCAGGCCCTCTTGCAGAGATACTGAATCAGAATCTGCATTTTAACTAGATCCCAGGTGATTCAGATTTTCATCCCAGGAAGCGCTATAGAAGATGCCAACTAAACTGGGCAAGGATGAAAACACCAGAAAGACACCTGGGAAAAGAAACCCAGGCCTGTGGGGTGCCCCACCCGCAGCTGGGTGCTCCCCAGATCCCTCCTTCTGGCAAATCGCCTGGCCTTTAATGGACCTTGTATGGAGTATCCAAAGACAGGGTTGGCCTCATGTGCAAGGAAAGTGCCGCTTAATAGCCAGCCCTGGGGAAATATATTCCTGAGCTCTGACAGAAATGTAGACATACTTGGAAGGTGGGCACAAGCTTGGGAATAGGCAAGGACTGAAAATGCTCTCGGTAGCATGTCTGGTCTTATGCATAAGTGCCTGCAAGGATCGATTTAAGCCACTGCTTTCAAAAGTTTAAACAATTATATAAATGCCAAAAAAAAAAAAAAAACCAACCCCACCAAAAACCCACCCCCAAAACCTACCTTCCTGTTTCTGTCATATAAGTCCATGCTTGTCTGGTTTGAATTAGTTAGAGTAGTTCATTATGGAGCAGGGAGAGAAGAGACATTTTAATGGAACTGGCAAAACCCAAGCCACAATGCCCAACAGAACAGGCTGGAAGTAAACAGCCATGCCCTGACTTCTACAAATGAAAAGGGTTTCTCACGCCTAGGATTAATGGAGTGCTTAAATAGCTAGCTAAAAAGACCATTTTATAATTATTACAATTCCTCCTCCCTCCCTCCCTCCCTCCCTCCCTCCCTTCCTTCCTTCCTTCCTTCCTTCCTTCCTTCCTTCCTTCCTTCCTTCCTTCCTTCCTTCTATAAGGTTTTAAAAATAATGTGGTTTCCATGCAAATCAAAACCAGCTGAAAACTTGCCAAGGCCAAGATGTAATTGAAGATGGCATTTAAAGCCTTTGTGTCTCCTCTGTCTCTAGAGATATCATCATGAAATAAAAGACTTCATCAGGTAATGTTTTCTTCATTATTCAACATCACAATTCTGAAGCGAAAAAAAGATAATTAGACATACGGCGCTGTCGACACATGGTTTATGGGGAGCTTCTAGTTAATTAGTTATGGTAAAAGGTTTTTATATAGTCATAATTACTTTATATTTCAGAGGAAAAGAAGCAAACACACGTATTTTATTTTACCGGTGACAAGTTTATCAAAGTGATGCTGGCGTTTTGAGGATCCTTCGCACCTTCTGCAGACTTCCTAGGATATAATGCAAAGTGTCACGAGGGGATTTTAGCAGCACAACTCTTGTCAACTTTAATAGGAGCTACACATCTGAAATCCTTACACATCATCTTGCGAGATTCTATAAGAAAATATCATCTTCTTGGTGTCCTGAATTTCCTTTGTTATTGACGGAAGGCTCACCTATGGAGTAATTCAGAGAATGGTCACAGTAATTTTGTTTTAAAAAACGAGACATGCCACCTTCATGAGAATATTTTTTCTAGTCTAATTTCTGGGGGCAGCCACTGAAGAAAAAACACTGGCAAAATAATATGCCGAGAAATGTAGCATTCTACAATTTGTTTGTTTAAAAAACTTTCAATTTATATAAGTAATCGCTTTTGTTCACCAGGTGTTTCTGCTGAATTGGTTATTCAAGGTCTCAACCTAACTAAGAAATAAAGAGAACTTAAAAATGAGATCGATGTTCTTGATTTCGTGTCTGTACCAGGTGCAATCACGTCTTAGCTGAGGGGAGAACCAGGACACCTCTGGCACATCCTACACCCCCTTGGGCGTCCTGAGCACAGGCTGTGTAATCTCCAGCGATGCCGACCCCTGAGAGAGAATAATTGGGTACCAATATGCCCTGACTGTTGATCGCCAAGGATGTCACAGGGCTGACAACATGCCAGGAGTATACAATCAGGGTATCCTCAACCATGGGGCTAGAACACACTTTTCCTCAATCTCAGTCCAGTGATTTATTTCTCAGAACAGAAGAAGGAAACGTGAGGTATGTGTTAAAGAGGGTAGATGGATGATACTCCATGGCACGGTACAAAATACTAGTGTCGCCTTCTCTGCAGTTGGGGTTGCCAGCTGTCCAACCCTGAGAGTCAACATGGCAGGTTCCTGCTTCCGTCCACTCCTGCCATCACAGGAGTGTATTTGGTGTCACAAGATGTTCAGACAGATATGTGGGGATGATCGTGGTTGCCGTTTCTTGGGCGTTAAGGGATGCTTGCACTCCACCACACACTACACTTAATCAGGGACTCACTACCTCCTAGATGAATGTCTCCAGGCAAGGTAATTAATCTTTCCCAGCTTTAGTTTCCTCATCTACAAAAAGAGAGCAATCATAGGATTAGGACAGAGAGCAAATGTCAGGAGATGAGCACGATGTCCGACACACAGTCAATGCTTAGTCAGTCTTGGATATTTTTATTTTTATTTTTATTTTGAGAACAACTCTGTGAATTAGACACTATTATCCTCCTCATTTTACAGATGGTAAAACTCAAAGAGGTTAAATCACGTAAGGAGTATGTGGTAAAGCTAGGGTCTAAACCCCGGTTCTAAGCCCAAGCTATTAGCCTGATTAGAAATGACTGTATCAACTCTGAACCATCATCTTCTTGTTTAACTGTCTCTCTTCACCCACCATTCTGGCGAACACACTGGAAAATAAGATCAAAAGCTTCTGGTTCTTGGGACTTGAAACTTAGCTGGCTTCAGTGTGGATCTGGACCATCTAGGAGTCTGGTCTGAGTATCCCAACATTGCTCCCATCAACTTACCCAGGTTTCAATGCCTTCCCAATGTACTTGCTTATTTAAAGGATGGATGGAGGGAGGAGGAGGAGGACCAACCAGAACTTCCCCCATATCCTTGTTCTCCTGGCCCACCTGGCTGGTCTTCTGTGATGAACGACATGGCTCTCACTGCTCTGGGTTTTTTCTCTAGAGTTCTCCCTGCATAGTTTCTGTTTCCAACATTATTCTCGAGGATGCTAGCATATTTTTTTCCTGGATAAATCAGGAAGGGACCTCCTCATTTCCCTAGCCAGAGAAAAATCAGTCTCAGCATTCAGCACTTCTCCCAACTATTCCTTCCACTTTTTCAGATGGACCAAAAAAGGGAAGTGTCTTTAGCATGGGTTTCAAGGTGGCTAAATGCAACTCTAGGGTGTGCAGACATATTCGCACATGAGGGCATCTCTTTGGACAGGAGTCCTTTTGTAGCCAAACTGAAGAAAGTCTGTCTAGAAAGATGAAATAAATGATATTTGATTAGGGACAAGCTAAGAGCCTCAATAAATTAGATCAAAGAGTTTACTGTGTTGTCATTAATGTGATTCCTATCCTGCAACCCCTATTTCCACCCTAAATCTAAACATACATGTGAGGCCCCAGAAATGGAATTCTGACACAGAGGTGTGTCCAAGAAGAACCATCTTTAATCTCACTTCCTTGAGATAATTAAGACAATATTTACTATTTCTAGTAAATTTTTAGTGGGAATGTTTTAAGCTATGATTCTAATCATGAACAGTTGTCCTGTCCTTTAGGAAAGAAATACAGATTTAGAATGACAAAATAATGCTTGAAAACAACCTCTCTTTTGTCTCTTCCTAAAGATAAAAGATAAAAGTTTTAGTATGTCTAAGGTGAAAGGTTTCTAAAATTTGTAAAATACTTCAAGTTCAATCAATATCATTAGCTAATTTATGTAGAACACTATAATATTTTAAATTCTTGAATAAATAATTCTCAATTAAGTGTGTTAATGAATTCTCAATTGATTATGCTAATTTACACTAATTACTAATGTAATTACAAAATTGAAGATTAACCTGGAAATTTGGAAGAGCAGTGTTTCTGTTAACTAAACAGGAATAAATTACACGGGCAGGAGCAGAGGCAGGGCTCTTTTTATTTTGTTTGGCTAACCCCATGCCCACAAAGTTCAGGATAATTGGGGAACATCGGACTTCAGCATCTAATCCCCTTGCAAAACTGTGGAATCAATCCCATCCTCCCATTTCACTCCCACATGTATTCGTCTTCAACATTCCTGACGTCTTCCAAAGCTGTTCCGAACAGTGAAAAGATCATCCTCTAGCCACAAAGGGGAAAATAAGACTAGGGCTTTCTGCAGCATATTGTCATTATCTGCCAAGGCTGTTGGAAAGCCACAGACTTGCTAGACCTATTGGCTATTTAATGGGACTAACAAAGTACCAGTAACTGTTGTTTGCTGAACTCAACCTAAAGACTCTATAGGACATGCTCACTGGGACTGTGGCTTGAATTACAGGGACCACTTTCTTGCTTAGGTTCAAACAAATGTACGAGGAAGT
The DNA here is from genome assembly GCF_009834535.1 of Camelus ferus. Classification (NCBI taxonomy): domain Eukaryota; kingdom Metazoa; phylum Chordata; class Mammalia; order Artiodactyla; family Camelidae; genus Camelus; species Camelus ferus. Next base: position 11,789,321 of record NC_045706.1, read on the forward strand.
TGGGGTGCGTTCCAAGTTGTAAGGGCGAGACTGTTTGAGATAATAAGCAATACCATAGCTTAACCATTACCTCTGATTTTATGTATTGCTGTACTTTGCATGCTGCTATTTACAGGGCTTCAGGGGTTATATTTCTGTATAATTTACTGACATTCATTCAGTAGGTCAGTCAGTAACTGGTGTGTGTGTGTGTGTTGTGTGTTGTGTGTTGTGTGTTGTGTGTCTGCTGGGCCAGGTTCTAGATCTTGAATGTACCAAGGCAAAAAAGTAAACTCTCAGCCTTGAAGAAGCGCTCATCAAAGCAGAGGTAACGTCTCACAGTTTTCTCAGCAGAAAATTACAGTTTAAAGAACACAATTTCTCAGCATGGGGGAAAAAGACCACTTTGAGAATATGACTCATTGAGCAACAATTTCCAGCTCATAGTTCCCGTGGTGACCCAGCCTACACTCGTGAACAGAAGGATTTCGAGGGTTTGCATATGGTGGAATAATTCACCTCATTCCTAAGCAGTAAGGAAATGGTCATTCCAGCTCTAGGCTCAAGGAATGGGTATTTTCTCTGAGAGCTGATGGAGAAGAATCCATTGGAATTTGATATAATCCCTATTTCTCCTCTAAAAGGCTCACTGACTTATGTTCGGTCCTAAACCTACTCTGAGCTCCTAATGAAACAAATTTTCCTCTTCTGAGGTAGAGCACCCCTGGCCCTGGAATGCTGTGAAGAATAACAAACAAAGGCTTCTAAAGTGCTTTAAATGTCCCAAATGAAATTTGCCACATGAAAGCCACGTATTGCTATTAATGACAGGAATTGCCAACATGCTAAGAACAAAGGACAGTTCCAAGCATTTATCATTCATCTTATGCTTTTGAATCCATTGTGCTTTTCTTGAACAGCAAAACCTATCTTGTTATAAATTATTAGTTGTAAATTACTTGTTTAAAAAATCTCATGACTGTTCATTTGAGTAAACCATGAGGTAGATTTCTGCCGTAATTTAAAAAGCTCCCAAATGAGCTATAATTCATTGACTATTAACATCCAGCTAAGAGCTATAAACCATAAGAAGAAAATGAGTCATGGTTGCCTCACAAGAATTAACTTCAGAGAAATATTAAAAACTAGGTATTATTTTCAGTACATTAGGATTAACTATTATTTGCAACCCAACTACTGGTAGCTCTCCATTTTATGAAAGAAAGCACAAAACCTCTTGATTCATCCTGACCTGCTATCTATTAACATTCATCTAGATTAGTGTCTCCCAACCCTAGTTTGTTTCACTCCGGGGCATTGCCAACTACCACAAGGGATGTTATGAAATTCTTCCAAATGGCCTAAACAAAATTTATTTTAATTCACATTAGTATTAAAAATAAATGTATACCATATGTCAGACTCGGCGAAAGAAAATACTAGAAAGTCAAACTAATAACTTAGAAAAAGATTCCAACTCATTAGCCAACTTAAGTGAGGATTTAGATAACACTTTTTAAGCCACGAATTCTCAGCTAATGGGAATGCAGTGCTGAAAACCAAGACAAACATTGCTGAGTTTTAAATCCTCAAAGTGCATATTCGAGGTCTCTTGATGAAACACGTTTCTTTACAATGAACTAATGCTAATTTCAAAAACATCTACAGACATTCTGTTCTTTTCACAATTTGGGGAAGGATCATGTTTTACTCCTATGTACAGCTTCATGGTTTCTAACACGCTTCTGTGAACAGTATCTCAGCTGATAAGTAATGCCGGTGACTCATATGGCCACGGAGAAAGAGGAAACATAAAGGCTATCTCACTGAAGGAGCGTCACCGGACTAAATCTCAGGTGGATAAGGTCATACTTCACCGCCGAGAGTTCACTCTTCTCCGTGGTTCCCTTGGGGAGAGACAGGGATAGTGAAGGCTGTTACTTTGATTTTACTTCTCTGTCTCCCACTGCCACACACAGGAGCTAAATGGTGCATAAACTTGGCCTTTCTGTGTCCAATTCCCAAATAAAGTAGAGAGAGGGACCGTCAAGAGTTGGTGGTACAGGGGATGAAAGGAAATGACTGGTCCAACACAAACTTAATTGAAGATAAGCGGTGTGGGTAGTGATTGCTTGGGGAAACTGGGCGAGCAGGCAGGCAGACCATATGAGGAGGAACTGGAAAGCTCAGACTGGGGCATTTCAAAATAACACATCCTAATCAAGGCATCTGAGGCTCAAAAGGAGATCCAGGTAGAGGCTTACTCACTCTTTAAAAAAGACCAGGTCTCACATGCAAAAGCAAAGATGCTGTGCTTGTTCTAACACTCAGGGTACTGAAGGGTGTTTCTTAAACCGAAATTTCATCCCCGTTTGTGAGAATATGGATACTGTCTCATATTCTGATCTTAATACTTATTCAGAGGGAGGTTGTTGGAAATAGTACCTAGACAGTTTTAGTGTCTGGGGGTCTGAATATAATTTTTAGTATACCTAAAATTGAATGAATTTGCTGAGGGCATCATTATAAGAAGCAAAATGCTAGGGAAGCTATTAATAATTTCAGAATTCTGGCTCACATAGGAAATATTAAATCTACCCGTCGAAGCACTATACCAGACTACATTTAACTCATCGACCCTATTAAAGTGCAAAACAGGATGGACATGATTTTTCATGCTAATAGGTTATCCTCTGAATCTCTTCCTGCAGCTGGCAGACACAGAAAGGTATGAACAGACTTTAAAGGGGTTTTGGTCATTGTAGGAAGGCCAAGAATCATAGAACGAATTCTTGGTTGGCTAAGTAACAGTTGTTCATTCAGCAACTTTAGGAAAACTTTTAACGTTCTATGATCCTGGCCTTTAAAAAGTCTCAGTTCAGTGGGATAAAGAGAAAGACAGATAACGTTAACAGTTACAGTAAGGGTGCAACAAGATGGCGGGAGGGTAGATGTCCAAAGTTCTGGGGAAGTTTCTGGGGAGAGTTCTGGAGAAAATAATTAAAAAGCATTCACAATGCAAAAACTTCCAGGAAAATCCAGAAAATTGGATTTGGCAATCCCCAAATTATCCCCGATTCTGAATCTCCTAGAAGGTAACTAAGAGAAAACCAAGCTAATGATAAAAATCAACAAGAAAAGTTTTTTTTTCCCCTAGAAATATGCTTTAGTTTATTTGATGGAGCACACTTACTTGGTGTTGAACTCATGGTTGTTATTTTAATATTTAAAATATTCACCAAAAAAGCTAGAAAGGATTTACACCTTGATTATTGACTCGCCAGATTCCTGCAGTTCTATTGGAAAATTAAAAAATCTCAAATATATGAATTTAATGAGAACACAATCCACATTTACAACTGAACACTTAGAAATGAGACCAAATTTTCACCTCCTGTGTTTCCTCTGGCTATAATCTCCCCAACTATACTAAGAAGCTGCTGGGAAGTATGCCTATCATGAAAATTGCTCAATTTTCAAAATGATCTATGAATCATAATGGGAGTCTTGGTAGTTAAATGTCTACAATAAGGTAAAAATGCCTCCCAGCTCTTTAACAGGTGGTAGAAAGAAGTCAGAAATGACTCGTACAATGGTCTTTTTTACTCCATTTAAATCCCAGTGTAACAGACAACATTAGAAGAAAAAACTAGCACATGAATATAATAAGATGTATAAGCTTATGGGATAATGATATGATACAAGATATAGGCCTAGTCCAGTGGAGCCAGACTGTCGGGGTTAAAATCCCGGTTCCACTACTCACCAGCTGTGCAATCTTGGGCAAGTTATTTAACCTCTCTGTGTGTCAGTTGCTATAAAAATGCTTGCACCGACATTATCTACTAAACAGAGTTATTATAAATGTTCTGAGTATCTTTCCCCCACCTCTGCCCCCTAGATCGTCCTCCAATCTTTCTGCATCCGGTGTCTGTACTTGGAGGCTGGCCATGAAGGTGGCAACAATGAGCTCTTCACTCTCTGACTTTCTGACCTGGTTGGTGGGAGACACGGTCAAGAGAGCTGGAGGCAGAAGGAGGATGAGGTCAGAGGTTTATTCTCCTTGTTCTGTCCCTGTCAGGTTGCCAAGGTGGCCTGCAACCCATGGTGTCTCTCTGTGTACGTCTAACCACTCTGTCTTCTTAGTCTCTTCAGGCCGGCCTAGGGCTGGTAAGGGCTCCCTGCTCCTGTCAGCCATGGGGTTGTACAATCTCGTATTGCATTTTCTTAAATCCCACTCACACCTTCGTAAATATTCCTTTTACTCAATTCACTTCAATTTATCCAATTTGTGTGCGCCATCTGTTTCCTGCCAGCATCCTGACTAGTAGAATGAGTTCCTCTTTGCAAAGCACTTCGAATAATAGCTGGTCCAGAATATGCACTGTGTAAGTATTCGATAGATAAATGAAATAAATGAGATTTAGAAACTTTTTTGTAGTTGATTTAAATATGTCTTTTTGTATCCTGCCATACAAAGCAAAATCTTGAGAAACATCTCCTGAAATAAAACTGTTTTCTTCAGCAGACTTTATGCATAGGAATTAACCATCATTCTATTTCTAGTCATGTTTTTAGTGCTTTGGTTTAGAAAAACTCTAAGTAAAATAGTATTAAAGTTGTTTTTAATTCAATGGGAGCTCATGGGGAATTTATGTAACTATACTCATCATAATCATTACATATAATTATTTCCTCCTTTTTTATACTTTGTCGTGTCTTCTCAATATGCATTTTATCACATACACAATATTGTCTTTTTTGATGCTTTAAAACAATTTGGGGTATAAATTTATATTTTTACTCAATTGGTCAAATATAACATTATTTTACAGTTTCCAAAATTTTAAATGTAGCTGATAAAAACAGTAGGTTTGTTACGGCTTTGCATGAAAAGACAAGAGATTTTGCATATTTGATTCCACCTTTCCCATCCTTCAATCTTAAATCTAAGGTTCTGAGACCCCCATTCTTCCCCATTTTATTCTATTTTGCGTGCTACAATTTTTTTCCCTTAAGTCACTTAAACCAGACAGCGGTAGCAGCCTTCCTGTTTGAGCTCTCATTTACTTATGTCTGTGTTGACCGGTGGTTCCCTCAGATTTATGCTAGCACAGCGACTTCATACAGTATTTTTTTTAATTCTAACTCATTCCCTAATATTCTGGAGTATGGCCTCTAGCAAAAGAAGCCTGAAACAGTGTAGGTCTTAGAGTACCCTTTCTTTTGCTTTTAGATATGGGTGACCATTTGACTCAGAGTAGTAGTCTAAGGTTTCAAAGTCTTTTCCTAAGAATTCTATAGATGTTACTCCAGCATCTTGCAATAATTGCTATAGTAGAGGAATATGAAGACAGTCTGCTTTTTATCTCTTTGAAATTAAACAAAGTTGCTGCTGGTCGATAGAGGACCATCAGACAAAAATCAGTTGTGTTTTCTACTCCAGGAGTCAACATTTAGAAGAATATAATTTTATTTTTAAGAGATACTATTCACAAAACAACTAAATGTATATAATATCTAGGAATAAATTTACCCCAAACTATGAAACTTTATGGACATACATTAAAGAAGACCTCAATAAATGGACAGATATACGATGCTCATGAAGGAAGACTCAGTGTTATAAAGATGTCAATTGTCCTCAAAATCTATACATTCAGTGGAATTGCTGACAATTGGTTATCCATGTGGAAAAAAAATGGATTTCTATCTCACACCGTAAAAAATACAGTCAGTGTGGATTCAAGACCTAAGTGTGAAAGCAAAATATTAAGGTTTTTACAAGAAAATAAGAGAAATTCTCACAGTAGGGAAACAGTTCTTAAATAAGATACAAAACCCACACACCACACAGAATCAATCTGACTACATTGAAATTTAAAACTTCGACTTATCAAAAGATACTGCTTAAAAGTGAAAAGAAAAGCCACTGACTGGAAAAGGCAATTGCAAAACATTTAACTGAAAAGGACGAGTATACAACTCAATGAGAAAAAAGAGAAAGAATCCAGTAGAAAGATGGGCAAAAGACATGCACAGATATTTCCTTGAAGAGGAAATATGAATGTCTAGTAAATGAATAAAAAGAATCAATAAATTCAAGGAAGACTAAGCTAAGATCACAGGAGATAGCATTTTGTTCCAACTCGACTGGCCGAAAGATGAAAAGTTCTAAGAATATGAAGTGTTGGTAATGATGTCAAATGGCAGAAACTTATATATTGACGGCTGGGAGTGTAAGGATACAATAACTTTAGACACGGTTGACGGTATACAATCAAGGTGCACATACCCTCCTTTGATCCAGTACTTGGGCAGTGGTTCTCAAAATTGACTCTGCGTCAGAATCTCTGGAGAGCTCTTTAAATCACAGATCACTGTCCCCATTCCCAGAGTTTCTGACTCAGTAAGCCTGTGGTGGGGTCCAAATATTTGCCTTGCTAACAAGATCCCAGGTGACACTGAGGCTGTTGGCAGAGGACCACACTTTGAGAATTACTGCTCTGAGAAACTCTTAAACATGTAAGTATGGATGTCTGTACAAGAGTGTTCATAGATCTCGTATTTGTTAATTCTTTACAAACATATTTTCCTTTACGTTCACGAGCATGGTTACAATGGCTGGTTTAAAATTCTTGTCTGCTAATTCCAACCACTGAGTTATCAGGGTCAGTCTCCACTGATTGCCTTTTGGCTCACATTTGTGTGTGTGTGTGTGAGGGTGGGGCTAATCAGGTTTCTTATTTATTTATTTAATGGAGGTACTGGGGATTGAAACGAGGACCTCACGCCTGCTAAGCACGCACTCTACCTCTGAACTATACCCTCCCCACTCGGCTCACATTTTCTGTTATATTTCATGTGCTTAGTAATTTGGATGGCATCCAAGAAATTATGAATGATGTATGTTGTAAAGCCCCTGGATTTTGTTGTGCTCCTCCAAAGAATACTGATTTTTGTAAAGCAGGCAGCTAACTGAACTGACCTCAAACTCCAAACTGTCTCCCTTGGAGTGAGTAGGCACAGAAATCCCTGTCCAGTTCCTTTAGCCTTAGCTGGGCTGCTTTCAGAGAAGGCTTGGCATCAGCAATGTTCCATAGAGTTTCTGCACAGAATGTATTATCTGCCCCCCTACCCTTGCTTTGGCTCTCTTCTTTGCAAGATTCCCTCTCACTTTTCAGTTACTGTAATCACCTTGAACTCTGTCTCCTGGCTCTTCATGGCAGTAAGACTTCAGGTTTCCATACAAGTTTTTAGTCACTCCTATTTGGCAAGGATTGGGTCCTGCTTTCTGGCAAAAAGCAGTAATAATGGGAAACTTGCTTTTTGTCATCCCTTCTTCCAAATGCCGGTGTCCCTTCAGAATTTGCCCACTTCATTACTCTCTAGCGCCTCTGGACAGCTACTACTCGTATTTTGTCCAGAATTTATAGCTGTTATGTGCATGGGGATTATTTACCAGAAGCCAGAAGCCCATTCTGTTTCTATTTTGCGTTTGTTTGTATCTCGTGGTTTTTGCTTTTCTTCTTTATTATTTATCATTTTTTCCTCTCTGGGCCCCAGGGCAGTTCTTCTGGTCCCTAGATTCTCACAGCTTCTTCTGAAAGCATCTCCAACAAGCCTCATCTTCCTAACCACAGAGGCTCAAATCAAGTCCAAGGGGCCAGACAGGGGATGAAGATAAGCTATCAATGACCTTGTCTTAAAAACTACACTTGAGCATTTTCTTCGAAGAGGCATAGTCTATAGACCTGCAGGCACTTATTCAACTCAGCAAATATTTACTGAGTGTCTACGAAGTCTGAGGCCCTTTTGAAGGCCTTTTGGATGCATTGATAAACAAAACAGTCACATACCCCTGCCCTTGGGGAAGTAACATTTTGAAGAGGGACACAGACAATAAACAGTAGACATAATAAGTATGCATTACAGTGTGTTAGGAGGCAGTAGGTAGCCACCTTCATTCTTATTCCCAAAGCAGTCCTGGATCTTTGGAATCACAATCATTCCGACATCTTCATTTCCCTTAACTTTACCAACTCTTTGAGTTTCTTTCCCAGAACTAAGAAGCATGTAGTGTGCCTTGAAGGAAAAGCACTTGGCTTCAGCTGCTGCAGTGACTCAATTTCGCCACTGGGTGGGAAAAACAAAGCAAAACAAAACAAACAAACAAAAAAACGAAAGGAGTTAAAGAGTAACTGCAAAGGGAGGGATGACAGAGGAAAAAGCCATTATTCAATTACTGCTAAATTCTACCTAATCTTAACTTTCCATGTGACCCCTCTTCTACCTTGAGGGTAAAGACTGCACGATCTGGTAGAGTAATTTCATCACAGAGTGGTTGTTCTACACCAGAAACTGAGAAAGTATTTTTTTTCTCTGGCACAGGATTGTGTTTTTGTGTGTGTGTGTTTATGTATGCATAGTCTATTTTCATTAATGCTTATTATTTTCACTTTTCAATATATATTATTTGCACTCTATACATGTATATGCACGTGTGTATTCTGCTTGCACTAATACCTCTATATGTATCTTTCATGATCATTACATATGTGTATAAGTGTGTGTGCACATTTCATTTTTTATTTTATATTTATTTTTATATTTTTGTATTTTTTATTTTTATTTTTGTGTATGTATTTTTATTGACGTATAGTCAGTGTACAATGTAGTGTCAATTTCTGCTGTACAGCATAATGCTTCAGTCCTACATGAACATATATATATTTGTATTCATATTCTTTTTCACCATAAGTTACTACAAGATATTGAATGTAGGTCCCTGTGCTGTACAGTATGAAGTTGTTTATCTGTTTTACATATATTAGTTAGTATCTGCAAATCTTGAACTCCCAATTTGTCCCTTCCCACCGCCTTCCCCCTGGTAACCATAAGTTTGTTTTCTATGTCTGTGAGTCTGTTTCTGTTTTGTAAATACATTTTATATATAGGTATGTATTACGTTATATGATGGACCTTCAATAAGCCACTTTAAAAACCTTTTTTTGAGGTGCAGTGCTCCTTGTTCCCTGTATGGTAATTTTACGTACATGCTCACCAGCACCACCACCATCACTGTCCACATTTAATAAGCTTACCACAGCACGGGCACTGTGCTAGGTACACTGAGGCTTCTGATGTGCACAGTAACCCTGCGAAACAGACACTATCATTACTCCCATCTTATAGATAAGGAAACTGAGGAGTGAAGAAGTTATCTTGCCCAAGTTGGAACTAGAATTTAAACTCAGTTTTGACTGACAAAGCATTATTTTTAAATAGGGTCATCCCACCTTTTCTGTCAAGGGCCAGATGGTAAATATTTTAGGCTTTGCGGGCCAGATGGTCTCTGTTTCAACTACTCATCTCTGCTGTTGTGGTATGTAGGCAGCCAGAGACAATATATAAGTGGACAGGTATGACTCTTTTCCAATAAAATTTTATAAAAATCGGTGGTGGGCAGGAGTTGACCCCTGAGCCCTAGTTAATCAGCCCCTGCTCGTAACCACTAGGTTCCACTGCCTTCATGATGCCAGAGACTCAGATTAAATTTGAAAGCTCCTCTCTCCCACTTCATGACAGTGTTCTTCAAAGACACATCACTTGACTATTCTGTACCTCAGTCCTTTAGTTTCTGATGGAAACAGGGTATCTTGGCTTACACTACAGTTCTGAAATCAGTAATTCTGGGTTTTCAATAATTGAGCTCAGCCAGAAGGAGCTGCGGGCAGTCATAGAAAAGGAAAGAGTGTATCGGTGTTTAAAGGAGTGGCTGACTCTGTCTAAAGGAGACATTCAGATGAAAATTGTGAAAGAAACTTCTCCTCCAAAACAGCACAGGAAACGGTGTACCATATCAGAATCAATGGGCAGATAAGTCAGAAACTCTGATGTTGGAAAGAGAGCACGCGTAGTGAGGATCAGTATACATTGGCACAATGCTAGGCACTTGAACGAGCCTTGTTTTAGTCACAATACCCTGATGTGGGTAGATGTGGCAATTTGGGAAGGGGAGGAAGAGAACTGATAAAATGTCAATATTCAGAGCGTGGCAGGCAAAAGCCTCTCAGGACGATACCTCCTCTGGGAACCTGGCAGGTCCAGAAATGCAACATCATTAGTATGTCCACTGATGACAAACTCAACTACTGAATTAATAGGCCATATGCACTGAGGTATGGGCCAGAGTGTCCATTTCTTCATTTATCCAGAAGTCTTTACACTTACGGAGCAAGGAGTTTGGCTCAATAAACATTTCTGGAACACCCAACATGGACTGAGACTTGGGAACAAAGCTAGGGACGAGGACATGGTGTTTGCATGAAGGAACTCTTAGACTGGTGGATCAGGGACCATCTGAAAATGGGCTGCACCCCAATCCAGACCTACCTTTTGGGGAGCACTCTTCTAGACATGACCCATGAATTAGAAAGAAGGACACTAAACTGGCTTCCCAGGGTCATTAGTCCTTGCTCTGCCCCATCTCCTACTGAGACCTTGGAAAATTATGGTAATGGCTCATACTTACTGACACAGCTGTGTGTTAGGTTCCTTATATACATGATCTCACAAACCGAAGCTGAATTCCCGAGGGTGTCAGTGTAGATTTCTTGTGGTTCAGCCCCAACATAATGTTCTAGTTTTTTCTCCTCTACATGCTCTCTAACCTGCGGCTGTATTGTATTACCTTACATTGCTTTTACTTCCCCCTTTAGCTTACATGATCTCTTCCACCTGGATTGCCTTCTCCAGCTCAGTCTGTCATAAAACTGGCCATCCTTCTGGGACCAGCTCACAGGCTAACCCTTCCTTGAAAATCTTCCTTAGCAGAGACCTCTCTTAGGAACATTATAAACCTTTGCACCTCTTGCACGAATACTTAAATGCCTTAAGAAAATCCATCTTAATGCTCTCAGTTCTGGTTACAAACCTGAACAAAATATTGCTCATGGTAAATAACTCAAACAATAATGGCAGAATTTTGGCAAACATCTAACATCCCCTCTCATGATTTTAGGTTCCTCTGGGACAAAGCCTGTATTTTATTCATCTTTATATCCACCTAGAATCTGTCCCCTTCAGTTCCAGGATGCCTACCCCAGGCTTGATTCAAAGTGCGAATGAAGTAGGTCTTTATTTGAATGAATGAATTATGCTTAGAAACTTTATAGATAAACCTAAAGCTGATTGTTACATTTTACGTGAGATTTATGGTCAGTGATGTTATTAACCCGTCTTTATTCCTAATATTATAATACTTCACTAAAAAATTACTAATAAAATCTTTTTTTTGCTAGATTAAGGAAATCCCGTGCTTTCTTGGAGTGTGGGCCACATTCATCCCCGATAATCTGTTATTGCTAGAAATCCTATTGTCTCTACCTTCCGACCACTTTAGAGATGAGTTATTTAATTCCTGCTGAGAACACTTCAGTTCTTCAGCTTGCTCACCTTTCCAAGTTCCTCAGGTATCTGCAAGAATTGGTGAGTTAAAATATTCCTGGGTTATAGATCCCAGCATCACTGGAAACAGACTGCACATTTCTATCATTAAATCATGAGCATCACAGATGACTTTCTCATTTCTGCTGAAGGCATGTTTCTTATTAGGCTAAGCTTTTCAGTCTGTACAATTAATGCTTCATAGCACACTAGGGAACGTTTATTAATTTTCATTTTACTTGGGTTTTTTTTGAAGGTTATGGGGGTTAAGGGTTCTGAGTTGGAGTTATTGAGATTTTAAAAGGTGTAAATAGGTAAATATTATGGTTCCTGGAAAAGCGAGACATTTTTCCCTTTAAGCAAGTGATTAATATTACTAATAAAAATGTCATCAGTCTTCCCTGCCAGGGTTATGCAGTGAGAAAGATATTCTGTATGTATGTGTATGGTTTGCTTTCCATACCTAATAGGATTATTTTGAGAGAATGCTTTATATAGGAAAATTACCTTTAAAATAGATTATTTTTTTCTTTCTTTTTCTTTTTTTTTAATTGAAGTATAGTTGGTTTACAATGTTGTGTTATTTTCTGGTGTACAGCATAGTGATTCAGTTATATATATATATATTCATTTTTATTATGTTATTATTATATTAGGGAATATAGTTCCCTGTGCTGTACAGTAGGACCTTGCTGTTTATCTATTTTATGTATAGTAGTTAGTATCTGAAAATCCTGAACTCCCAATTCATCCCTCCACCCTATCTTCCCCTCTGGTAACCACAAGTTTGTTTTCTCTGTGTGTCTGTGTCTGTTTTGTAAATAAGTTTATTTGTCTCATTTGTTTAGATTCCACATATACATATAAGTGTTACCATATGGTATTTTTCTTTCTCTTTCTGGCTTACTTCGCTTAGTTTGACAATCTCCAGGTCCATCCATGTTGTAGCAAGTGGCATTACTTTATTCTTTTTTATGGCTAAGTGGTATCCAATTGTGTATGTGTGTGCGTGAGTGTGTATGTGTATGTGTATATATATATATACATATATATATATAAAATTTCACATCTTCTTTATCCAATCATCCTTCAACGGACATAAAAATAAATTCTTGATGCTTTGTTGATCAAGCACAAAAATCCTAAATGAAAAATAGTACCTACCCAGCATTTACTAGCAATTTTTCTTGATTACATTTGGGGACTCATCGTAGTGTTTGAGATGCAGGAATTTTTTTTTTTCTCTTGTCAGATCACGTAACATGAATACCATTCTTGCTAAAGGCTCAGTTTCTGAAAGGCAGGCTTCCTTCTCACACTTTTACAGATAGATTACTCACTTTATATTTCAATTTAGTTTCATTTACAAGCTAGTTTCCTGAGTAGTTATTTCCTTATGTGGCTATTTATAGTACACGATGTTGTGCTATATAGAGTAGAATATTTAATTTTGGCATATATCAAGCAGTACTTCAACAGATTTATTGAGGTATAATTCACATACCACACAGTCTACCCATTTAAAGTGCACAATGCAATGGTTTTTAGTCTATCACAGACTTGTGCACCCATCAACACAATCTAAAAAGAATTCTTGTTTCCCCCAAAAGAAACCCCGCATCCATTAGCAGTCCCTCCCCACTCTCTGCACCTCCCCAGCCCTAGGCAACCACTAATCTACTTTGTCTCCATAGATAAAGCAGCATTTTTAAAAAACATTTTAATTATCTAAAAAGTTTGGTGATTTTATGACATTATTAAAGCTAATACAATCAAGACAATACTCAGTTAATGGCATCTTCTTTATCTTCTCACCATTTTTATCTTCAAAATGAAGCATCTGGTTTGCAATCATTTCAAATCCATTAGTAAATGACAGTAGTATTATGTTTGCCTGTGCTGTCCTTAACTTGGTTGGTATTAGAAAGTTTTATATCAGTACCTACACCAAAGCAGAAATGTTACATTGGAAAAATGGTGAATACTTAAGTGGTTAGCATGAGGCACACTCGGAGCGGACTATCTCAAACAACTGTATTGTTCCTCCTTTTCATTCTCCAGTTCCTTCTAACTCACCAACACACACACACACATGAGTGTACACACACATGCACACAGTTTAGCCAAGGTCATATACGGTAGAAGACTCTAGAGAGCAGACTTTATGCAGTGACAACACATTCAGGATTGATACATTCTCATGGACACTGTAAAAATAACACGTGTTGTGTTTTTTGATTGCATACACATGTGGTTTATTTCTATATCGTAGGGGGAGTCACGGAACATTCTCTAGAGGTTAGAAGTGCTAAAGCAGAAAGCAAAAATATATAAAATTGAATTCTAGTTCGATGCGTATTTCTACTGATTTTGCTCATGGCATTATCAGAAAACCTGGTCATTCATCTGTTCCCTTATTCACGCAACACCTATTTATTATTGAAGACAACGTGAAGAGCACTGTGCGAGGCCCCAAGGAATCAGGAATAAGGAACACCTAAAAGCCAGCCTCCTTGGGAACTGCTGCCCAACCTCAACCCACAGAAGGATGGCTTCTCTTCTCGGAAAGGAGGTGCTCAATGAATCACACATCTCTTCCTTTTCCTTGAAAAGATGCAGCCTCTATTTTGCAGGGAAATTCAACATAATTGGTAAATACCCATCTTTTTAGGTGAATTAGGCCTTAACTGACAGTTTAGCCCATTTTGTTCTAAAATTTAACAAATTCTTGGAAAAATCGTATTCTGTACAATCTTTTGAATATGTCATTTGCCATTTATATTTGATGGCCTTAAGCAAAAAAAAAAAAAAGTTATAAAAAGGCATTAATGCAAGTAGATAATAAAGCTGCATTCTGTAAATCTAGAGCAGCTTACAGTAATCATGAAAGCATGCAAAAGTCTTTCATCTATTCAAAAATATGCAGTGCACAGAATGTCTGCTAAGGTGCATGACAAGTCAGAGTTAAATATATATTAATAAATGAATTAGCTTCATAAATAATAGCCATAATGACATTTTAGGAGACAATAAGTCTGAGGATTGTCAGAAAACGGTTGATGTATGAGCTTCACGTCTGAGTGATTCTTCAAAATGAATAGGCTTTGCGAGATAGTTCAGACCCGCGACCAGCCTATTTCCTTGAATAATTTACTTGTTGTCAATTTGTACAGCCACATTACACATGCAAATTGTGCTGCCTGTGCAAACACCACTTGGAGATGATAAAAACAAATTTACGAAGGCTATAGAAGAAGGATTTATTTCACTTTCTCACCCAGGTCAAGCAATACATGTATCTGACGATTGTGTGTACCCAATTTTGTTGTAATTATATCAGCAAATTATTCCTTATAATCTTATTATTTTTAGCAGTCTCCTTGTGCTTGGGATAATTAGCTTTCTTCACTCAGTGTAAAAACAATTCAACTTGCCAGCCAGGCAGGGCACAGCTCCATTATCTGTTTTGGGTTTAAATTTATTCCCTATATTCTTGGACACTTTGTGTAAATTAAAAATTTCATAGTCCCTAATACTGTACACGCTGTTCATTCAGTGATGAATTAAGGCCCCTAAACCTCTCCGTTTGCTATTAGATATCTCACCCACTTTATATGTTAATCTGTGCTAATGAATTCCACAACCCCTAGCCACAGCGAGATGACTAAAATTATTACCACTTACAGAGATAGGCCTTTTTCATTTAAAGTTCAATTCAAATTGCTCCCATAAACAGTCTGCCACACAAAGATACCTCCTATAAAGGAGAGTTACTTACCTATGAGTAGAGTTCTCTGAAGGTAGTATTATCTTGGGATGCACATTCCTAGGTCACGTGCCCTCAGGTCTCTGGCATGGGGGGGGGGAGAATTCATAGCCCAGAGGTAAGACTTTCTTTCCTCAGGGCACTTCATCAGGTCTTAGGACTGTACTCCTAAGGGTTATTTGCGCCACACCCCTTCATACGACCAGTCCCTTTCTGGCCAGATAGGCCCCAAAAGCAGTAGTGGGGCAGCTAGACTCCCAAGTGAGATGTGAAGGACTGGTCACTGTACACAACGGCTGATCATCAGGAAGCACACTTTCCACTTTAAAAAAGTTACCTGTAAGGTCATATGCCTATGAAGTTTTTTTTTTTTTAACATCTAATATGCAATTTTAAATCTGTATTTACTTTTTATATAAATAATGTTTTTATTGCAGAAAGAATATGACCTCATTATGGAAGAATTAGAAAATATAGAGATAAACAGAAAATAAAACACATATTCTCACAAAGAGTCCCACCACTCCTGCACAGCCGTGGCTGGTGGCTGGTACTGATTTTTACAGACTAGAGTTTTACATACATACACTCTCTATAGCAGGGTGGAGGTTATTAGGTTTACTTATTTAGTTATTAATTTATCTATTATTATTTTATTTATGGAGGTACTGGGAATTGAACCCAGGACCTCATGCATGCTAAGCACGCACTTTACCACCAAGTTATACCCTCCGCCCTTACATACATACACTTCTAAGATGGCAACAGAATCACTATTCTTATCATGTTCCTCTTCAGCCCCTTCCAACCAGAGGTTCTAGGACAGAGTATCTGCCCCATTTGCCGCTAAGTCTCTAACTCAACCCATTCAAGAATGTCATTTGCCATCTTCCTCAAAAGCCGAAAGCTGAGTGATTCCCAGAGTCTCAAGTGCTGAGCCCTTCGCGCCCTCCGTCCCTCTTTCCTCAACAGAACTTTCAAGCAAGTTCTTCTCCTGCTTCGGCTCTAACGTCCTCTCAGTCATTCCCACCTCCCCAAAGAACCCTTCACAAACAGCACAGGAAGGCACAAGGGTGTCAGGCACCGTGTGAAGGCGGGGTCCTTGTACCAGGCTTCCCCATCCCTTAGACACGAGAGTGTCCTATGGGTGTGGGTACTGCGTTCTGTTCATTGCTGCCTCTGCTCGTGAACTTCACAACCACCATGGAATCAGGCAGAGCTGGGCTGCCGTTCCTGCCCCACAGAGGAAAACATCTAAGGTCCGGCAGCTTAAGCCACCAGCCTGGGAGAAAGGACTTAGTACCCAGGGCTTTGTGACTTCTAGAACAAAGGGCTCTCCATTTTAATTCTTGCCCTTGATTGTCCCATGTTGGAACTTAGGGCATTTGGTGTGTTTTCAGAATTTCTCCTTAAAGACAGATCATTTCCAAAGGTAAATCTTTGGAAAATCTTTTTGGGTAGAGATTCAGAGCTTTATGCATTATTTTGAGTTGCCTTCATTATTTATTACCTTAAGAAGGCTATTTACATAAAGCAAATATTTTGCTTCAGGAGAGTTTATCATAGTCTTTTATAGGATCCTCTGCTTAAAAGTCAGAACAACTTCTTGGGAGTGAGATTTTTCAGTCCACAGTTAAAGAAACACTCAGAGATGAACTTAATTCAATATCGCACCTGCGTGTAGCAGGATGGAGAGAGCGTGAACCCTTCCCCACCGTGCTTCTCTTTTTGCCATAGGGTCACTCACAGCTGCAAACACCTGGGCGGTTAGGATGCCACGTCACACATGACATACAGCACGGGAGGAGCATCAACCCAGAGGAACAGCTGAACATATCATTTTAAACTTTGAAACTGTCATGCGGATGATAGATTGGACAGCCTGCAATTAACCTGAGTTAATATTTGGCAGAGCCAGACGCACAGCTCTTAACAGCTAATCTCACACAAAGTGCTACATGTTCTTTAGGTAAGAAAAACCCGACGTACTTTAGCCCAGCATCTTCTCTGGAACACAGCGTGTTCACCTCATTGTCTCATCTCCATTTACGAATCTCAAATATAGGCTTGGTTCTACTGAGACCAAGCCCAGCAAAGCATGAAGTGGGCAAGGTTGGGGTTCTATGCCTCAAACACCCCCAGAAGTGTCTCCTCCCTTCCTCCTTCCAGCCTGGCCCTGCCCCTTCTTCCTGGGTGCCCGGTCCTCCTTCCCCTCATTAAATCCTCCTGTCCTGAAATCACCTGGTCATTCAGTCACAATGCAGTGCAATCGGCTATTGAGCTTCCTGTGTTGTCACTCCCAGGATTGTCTTCATTTTGATTGGGATGAGTCCTGGTGAAAAAATATTTAGACACCACACCATCAAATGATGTGACTTCAACCCAGGTTCTCGGTCAAAGTCTATGGACTGGGTTGAAACAGAAAACCCAGTCTTTTATTATCGAGTTCAGTCTTGTTGCAAGTACTCCTCACCTAGGTTATTGCCACAGCTTCCTACAGGCTCCCCCAATTCCAGTCTACATGCTTCTATCAACCTGACTCTTAAGCCTCTCCAAATTTGATCTCTACTTGAATTTTCCATTTTTTTCTGATGATGAAACTGAGGTTCAGGGAAGTTTAAGAAGTTGAACAGAGTCATACGTATCTTTGCGACTTCAAAGTCCCAGGTCTTATCATTAAACCATGCTACTTTTCCCTAAACATGATCTATAATCTCCCAAGTTTTCCTAAAATGAATTTCCCTATCAGACACACCTATTAAGTTCTTTACATTCTCCTAAGGCCAGTATACTACCTACCTTTACCAAGAAACTCTCCTGGAATTCCAATCTGATTTCACTGTTTTTTACATACTGTAATCATAATGCTTTGTTCTTGTCTTGAAATAACACTTACCATTGTCTGCTTTATATTAGGGTTATTTATATCTGTCTGTCTCCCCAGCCAGATGATGGATTCTTGGATGGCAGGGACCATGTCTAATCTGTCTCATTTAATCATCCTTCCCTTTCATCCTAAAATAGTCAGTGTTTCCCACAGTGCTTTGTATCTAGTAGATATTAGATCAATATTGGATAGGTAGAATTAAAACTCCACTCTAAATGTAAGAAAGTAGGTTCCTGTGTTTTTGAAAGAAATTAAGGGTTTTTTTTTTTAGTTCTAATGGTAACTTTTATGAAAAACAGCTATTATCAACTAAATGTTCTTGTATAGAATAATTTTTCTGAACAAGAATATATTCTGTATAGGTGAGGAAAATTTATGCTACATTATCAACTCGTTAGTCATCGTGTAATTATTGACTGAGTGCCCAATGTATAGGACTGTAGAACATACAGATATTGAGATGATGCTGAGTATAAAAAGTATCAGTCCTTGATTATAAAAACTATAACCTCAAGTGGGTAAACCCTAGACTAACAAACAATAATATTCCATGAAAACCATGAGGGTGTTTAAGAAGATATGCACCTACCTGGATTAGAAATGCTACTGTTTCCAATCATGGCCAAGCAAGCTCCTGTCTGACCAACTTCTTGAAAGCACTGGAGAGTGAATAAAAGCAATCAGACACTGGAGAATTCAAATACTTGGAAGAAGCAGACTGCAGGAAATGAGTTTGTCATTGTCTTTCAGCTCTTACCCTGAGGGAAGTTCATAGCTAGCACTATGTAGGGAGGCTAGAAATTGAATAGAAATATGGCCTTACTGGGAAAAGAGTTTGGGTACATCACAGCTGTTAGAAAGTGTAGGGGGGTCCTGAAAAGAGGAGGGGTAGAGAGGTTGAGCCTAAATTCTACATTTAAACTATGCCTGAATCTCTG
Organism: Camelus ferus; assembly: GCF_009834535.1. Classification (NCBI taxonomy): domain Eukaryota; kingdom Metazoa; phylum Chordata; class Mammalia; order Artiodactyla; family Camelidae; genus Camelus; species Camelus ferus. The sequence goes on from NC_045706.1 coordinate 11,808,339, forward strand.
GATGACCCTTGAACTATGCAAGTGAAGGACAAACTCCCAGCAGCTCAGCTAACACTAAAATGACTGAACTTAGATTTGAATGGAGACAAAGCTTGTATTTTGGCCTTAGCCAGTTAACTGCCTGCTTAAAAAAAAAAATGTTCTTTGGAGGAACATAGCAGAATCTAGAGTTTCTAGAACATGCCATTCACAATTTCTAGGATGAAATCCAAAATTTCTTATCATACAAAGAAACAGGAAAGCATGTAACTTTATCAAGAGAAAAGAAAATCAAGGGAGACTAACCCTGAGATGACCCCAATGTTGGAATCAAAATGTAAGAATTTTTAAATAGTTATGTTTAAGGACCGAAAGGAAAATATTATATTATAATGAATGAAAACAGGGAACATTAGTCATTCTTTAGACTGAAGGTAAATGAAAGCATATATAAACTCAGATCCATGGGATGGAATGAAGAGCATCAGAAATACTAAATATGTAGGTAGATGTAAAAGACTATTTTACCTCTTTATTCCTTTAAAATACATATATGGTTTAATGCAATACACACACTGGATTGTGGAATTAACAATGTATGTAGCTATAGTGTATGTGACAGTATCAAGTTTGTGTCCAGAACAGTAAATGGACCACTAAAATATAAGACAAAGGGGTAAAAATAAAAAGCCAACATATAAATTAAAATGAAATTCTATAAAGGACCTAGGAAATGTGCTTGCAAGGAGGGAAGACATTGCGCTAGGGATGGACGGGGTTCAGAGCTGGGAGGGCAGGATGGCAGCATCTGTGTAGTTGAGTTTCTGATTTGGTTGGATGGGCTGAGGGTATGACCATGGAGTAAAATTTTCTTAACCAAAATTAAATAAGTAAATTTGTTCAAAGTTTAAAGGTAGAAGGCAATTCGAAAATATCTCCAAGACAGAACCTAGCAAGGGTAAGAATGCATGAGGCAGATCATTCAGGATGGCCTCAATTTAGCAAATATAACATTTCAAGTGTTTATTTCCAAATGGTTGCAGGAAATTCAGAATAGTCATTTCGTTAGACACAGGCAATATCCTAAATGCCAGTTAGGTTCCCAAGTCAAAGAAGATAATGCCACATTACGATAAAAATCAAACAAGATAACTAGATAATAATACTGAAATAGAAATGATTCTCCTTTACTTTGAATGGTGGAAACTTTGGAAAACATTCTGAAGGGTTCTTTTGGACACATTCAAGGTGAGATGCTAGTTCTTTAATTAGTTACTTCACTTTAAGCTTACAGCTTTCTTTTTCTTCGCCAGCACAACTTCACCTTGTGCTTGGCAGTCAGAATCAGTGTGGAGGGCAGTGGTGTTTTATGCGTCACAAAAAATGACGATGGAGAATAAGACACCGCAGTTACTGGGCTAAAACTGAAAGAAGTTTCCAGATGGGATACCTGTACCTGCGAGGAAGAGATTAGCTGACATGGAATTTCTGTCCTGTGAAGTGTCATAATCAAGGGGGAGGCAGAGCACACCTTTCCCGTTCTCTGCACCAGAGGAAAATGTGCTGGGTCAGCCTCCAAGGAGACCATCAGGAGGCCACCTACATGACCACCGCTCACCTGGGACAGCTTTGTTATTACTGAGAACAAATTGAGGATGTGGGGCTGACGGTGGAAAGGAAGTGAGAGGTGGCACACAACAAGTTGTTTGAAAGTCAGATTTAATTTAAAATGTTTTATGGGAGTTCCTAGTAAAGGAGGTATCCTCACAGGCTGGGTTGAATTCATAAAACTGAGTGCAGACTATGAAGGGGTGCAAAGCAGAGAGCAATAAAAGAGCAAAGACATGAAAGCAAGAATAAAAGGGAACGAACGAATGAATGTATGAATGGGGAACATATTAGAGTTGAGCAGTAGATTTGTCCCTCCTCCTCCAGTACCATTGTCTTTGTGCAGATGTGAATTATGTATTCCATAAATACATCTAACTGGGATTCTTTTGTGTCAGCTCAACTACCTCGGAATCTGTCTTTCACATTCACCAGACTCTAATATTAATCTCCCTGGAGCACCTGCTTCTTCTAATCTGTCCCTTCATCAGAATCCTTTAATTCCCTCCACTGTCTCAAGGTAGAAATTGTGTTTGCCTTAGGCGGGTCCCTAGAGTCTGACCCAAGTTGGTCTATGGTGTCGTACCTAAAACAGAGCATTTCTGCCATTCTGCATTTGCTCATGTGTGCTCCTAAAACACCTTCCCCACTTCTGTTCATCTCATGCATTGATGTCTCCAATTCCATCATCCATCCATCCTCTCCACAAACATTTACTGAGTATCTACTGCAGGACAAGGACTGTGTCTTCAAAGGAGCTCACCATCTATCAGGGTAGACTGACCTATGACAACTATTGCAGTGTGATAAAGCCCAGTTGTGCTTCATAACAACTGTTAGAAAGATATAAAGAAGAGAAAGGCATGAACGGTAGGAATCAGGAAAGGTTTAACTTAGAAGGTAATATTTGATCTAGGTTTTGAAGAGTGAAAAGTTCAACAGGTATAAAAGAGAAAATTATCCCAGGCAAAGGAAACAGCAAGTACTAAATTCCATTTTAGGACTTCTGCAATTTCTACTTACATCATAGACCTCGTAATTTTAGTACTTATGGTGCAAAATGTGTCATTTATAACCACATTACATGTCTCGGACCACAAAGTTCTTGACAGGCCAGTTCATACACTTCATTTGTATCCTCCTCAAACCTCAGCAAAGTGCTAAGCATTGGGCACATAGTAAAGACCACAAAGATGCTGACAGACTAATCTGATAATCTGTCAACATTTATGTACTGTTTTTTTGTATGTGTGTTCCCATAAAATTTTATTTATGGACACTAAAATTTGGATTCCATGTAATTTTCACAAGTAATGAAGCCTTATTCTTCTTATGATTTTATAAAAAGACTATTTTTTAGTGCACCTTTAAGTTCACAGTAAAATTGAAGGTAAGGAACAGAGATCCTTTCATAGAGGACTTCCCCTCCCCCATGACCAACATCCTCCACCAGAGTGGTACATTTGTTACAAGTGATGAACCTACATTGACACATCATAATCACCCAAAGTCCATAGTTTACATTACAGTTTTCTCTTGGTGTTGTACACTCTGTGAGCTTGGACAAATGTTTAGTGACATGTATCTATTACTATGGCATCATAAAGTGTATTTTCACTGCCCTAAAAATCCTCTGCGCTCTTCCTGTTCTGTCCCCATCCCTGCCCACCACACATAAAAATACACACCTTAGTTTTTATGTGGAAGGGAGGAAACTAATGTTTATTGACCACTGACCACATGCGAAGTTGTATTAAAAGCCTTTCATGTGTTCCTTCATTTAGAGAAACGAATCAGGCAAGGGGCTGTTTTGGAAGATGAAGGTATTAGGAAAAGGGAGAGTAACATAGACTTCAATGTAGCAGTCAGAATGATGGAAGAGGATGCCTCTGATGGGACTGGATCACTCCCTAGCTACTGGGAGGGATGGAGAGAGAAGACACATTTTGCTCCCGAAGCCTCTCTTTTCAGGAGCTCCCACCTGGTACACATCCCACGGTGTAGTAATGATGTCTACTCTTTATTGACTGCACTATGCTGGGATTTATCAGGAACTTCACTGTAAAAGGGACAGAGTGTGACAGTGGGAAGAGTAGGAGCTTCAGAGTCAGTCCAGTGAAACTTCTTCACTCTGGTTTTGCATGTGACTAGCTGTGTGACATTAGGCAAGCATCTTAAACTCTTGAAGCCTTAACGTCCTTATCTGTAAAATGGATACAATAATAGCTACCTCGTAGGTTTCTATGACACTATTTACAAAATACCTAGCACCCAGAAATGCTCAATAAGCCTTCCTTTTCTATCTTCTTATGCACAACCTGTTGGACCTGAAGAATTTGAAAGTCCCAGACATGATGAACACAGAGAAAGTACTTTTCTTTGTAACATCGTATAGTATAAAAATTTTGTTCCTTCAAATGTCAACTCTTGCGGATGTCATAGTGTTAGCTGTTCAACATATCCTTGGAAGATTAACATTGTTTACAGATGCTTCAAGTTGCAAATTAAAAAAAAAAATCCAGATAGAGAAATTGTCACACAATTCCTAAAGTTCAGAACTCCCTTGTTTCTATTCTCTCACATGTCACTAGACTGATTTTTCTTCAATGCAGAAAATGAGGCATTTTGTACAGACTGAAATAACTATTCTTTCTCAGTTTCAGCAAGAAGTTCAGCATTTATCATTTGTTCAACAAAGTCGTATTCACTTTTTCCAACTGAGAAATATTTAAAGGATTTCATTATATGTGGGGAAATTTTCATCAATCAGAGATTTAGTAGCTACCAAAAAAGGCCTCCACAATTAATCTTTTATAACATGAATGTGACTTGTAATCTCTACACTAAGAATAAAAATTACTAAATATAAGGGGGAAATGATTCATAAACTATTATATTTCTTGGCAAAGAAAAACTGCTTTATGATTTTTAAGATGTTTGAAAATTGAAATGAAACTTACATGTTTGAAATTATTGCCAGATGCAACACAATTCGAACACAATTCACTAGCTGCATCACATGCACTGTGATTTAGTAAAAGATATTCAATAATTCTATGTTCCATAGAAATCTCACAAGCACAAGTATTTCATTCACAAAATGCATGGTTTGGCAAGTTTCCAGGGCAGGAATTTGCTGGAGGGGAGGTAAATTTATTGATTAAAATAAATCAAATGACGGACATTTCCTCCAGAAAACCGGCAAAATAATAATAGTCAGAGACTGAAAGCCTTACAACCAAAACCAGAAGAAAAGTCTGAGCTATTTACATTTATTACAGGAATCCAACAATATCATAGAGCAAACAATCAGATATTTGAGAATTCTCAAATTAACATTGAGAAAATTTTAAAATACATATTTTTAGGGTAGGGCTTTCCAAAAAACTATGATGTGAAATCTGGTGTTTGTTAAGGCTTTGGAGTACTTATAACTATATTCTCCCTCTGGCCTTTGCATGTTTATATGCACTAAACAATGAGTATTCTTTGATGGAACATATGTAGAAACAGTCCAGATAGTTCTTAAACAGGCCAGCAATATTTCCTTCCTACCCCACATCTCAGTTCCCTCTTGGTGCTCTCTTTCCTCATTTTGGTTACACCTCCACCATCAGCATTTGTTATGGACAGGATGTTTATGTACCCCTAAAATTCATATTTTGAAATCCTAACCCCCAGGTGGCTGTATTTAAAGATGGGGTCTTTAAGGAATTGATTAAGGTTAAATGAGGTCATAAGGGTAGGGCCCTGATCCAATAGGATTAGTATCCTCTTAAGAAAAAACACCAGATAGCCCTTTCTCTCTCTCTCTCCCTCTTCTTACACAAGTGCACAGCAATATGGCTGCTGCCTACAAGCCTAGAGGCCTCAGAATGAAACCTGCAGACTAAGATGGCAATTAAGAGGCTCAATGTAATAGCCACAATAGCATTTTCATACACATCCTTTCTTTAACTGCTTAACTTTGTGCAGATTTGGATTCAGGGAAAACACCATTGAGATGCTGGACACACTTGGTCAGGAGAGTTTCATACAGATCCTTAAATCACTCAGCCCTGCTTCTATTCTAGAATCAGAGAATGTGAGTGTGAAAAAGGACCTCAGTGACCTAACCCTGTCAACCTAACCCTGGTTTTGCTATGATTCTGGGGTCATAGAAAACTGCTCCATACACTGGGCACACCTCCTGGGAGACAGATGGGGGTGAAGTGGTGGATAGTTAAGTAATACACTTAAACATCTGTTTATACTAAATCATGATGTATTATTGAGTGCAATACACATTTTTTAAACACATTTTTAGAATGCATCAAAGAAAGGCATTATTGATAAAACTGACAATAACAACAAAGAGCTGAAAGATTGAAAATTACTGTGGGACAGACAACGCCTTAAAGAGTTTATGTATATTTTGTTAAATAATTGTGGAAAATAGGGTTGTATTCTTATTATTACAAAACGCTATTTCAGAAAATGGAAGCATTTCTAAAATAGCCCTCCTCTCATCACGGTCATATTATTCTGTTTCATTTTCCTCATAGAGATTTTATTTTTTTTCCTTGCTTATTTTTTATGTTCCCTGAAGCCCATTCTCAGAGCCTAAACCAGTGGCTGCTACGGAAAAGGAACTCAATGAGCTTTTGGCGAAGGCCACACAGCTGGTCACTGAAGCAGACGCCACCATCACCAGATGGTAAGCACCCCGAGAGCAGGAGTCCGGACCATTTTGTTCTAAACAGAGGCTGGCAGGGTGCCTGCTCCATAAATATGTCCAGAAAGAAAGAAGGAAAAAAACAAACAAACAAACAAACAAAAAAACCAAAAAACAAGTAAGGAAGGGGACGAGGGGGAAAGGATGGATGAATGGAAAGGTTCCCAGAAGGGTCTAGAGAGCTTCTGCAAGGATTCTCCCTTCTTGGGGGAATGAACTCAGTTCAAGGTCTAAGTGAGCACTTTCCTTAACAGGGGCACCGGGGTACGACAGGGGATGGAGAAAGAACAAAGTCTTAAAAAACGTCTAGAAGAAAGGGGGAAACGGCGAAAGAAAAGCAGGAAGAAAAGAAATAGAGACGGATCACCCCCTTTAAATCAATTTGAAAACAGAGCTAAGCGCGGCCGGTTGCCATGGCGACCACAGGCCAGAACAGCCCCACCCCATTGGCTGAGATGCCGGAGCCAATGAGAAAGCGCGATGTTGGCGGGTCTTAAAATGGCTGCCGAGCGGCCGGCTCCCGACGGGTAAGTAGGGCTGGTTGCGGGGCTGGTTGCGGGGCTGGTTGCGGGGCTGGTTCCTGGCCGGCCCGGGCTCAGGCGTGACAGAGCTGGGAAGGCCGGGTGCGGGGAGCGAGGGAGCCGGCGTGGGCGGCCTCACAGCCTCTCGGCCGAGCCCGCAGCGCCTTCGGTCGGGCCCGCGGGAGTGTCGGCGGAGCTGGCGTCCTCTTTGCTCGGACAGGGCGTCGCAGAGCCTTCCCCAGCCTCTTGGTGGGCGAGGGGTTCTCCGTCTCACCCCAGCCAGACTGACAGGGGTTGAGGAGGCTTTCGAGCCGGGAAACAGACTCCTGTTTACAGTTGCTGTACCCGGAAAAGAGCTGCAATTGATGGGAGTGTCAGCAAGCTCGACATCCTACATCAGAACCTGCGGCGCTTAGTTCCGTGCCGGGAGGGGATTCTTCCCGTTTGGGGATCGGAGTGTGACCCTGCTTCCAGAGAGCCTGCGGAGTGCCGGGTTGTGCACCCAAGCAGGAAAACGTGTACCTTTCTAGAGCCACGCTCCTGCAGTCTTGAACCCTGTAAGTATTCTCACCGCGGCGTACTATTGAAAATGAGCCTCCAAATGTTATTGGCTACCTGTGACGCTTTCCATGCAGGGTCTTGAGTCTGGGGAAGTGTTTTCTAGCCCTTGACTAAACAAAACACTCTCTTTAATTAAAACACATGCATACGTGCAAAATCCTGCCAAATTGCTGATTTATGTGGGTAAACGGATTGGTAACTTAAATCCGAAGTCAGGCCTGTGATTTAGTTGTCCTTTCTCTACCTTTTTGAGAAAAGGGAGCACATTTATTTTATAAAAGTGAATAGGACATTTACACTAATGTTGATGATAACAAACTTAAAAGTATTTAAGTTAAATAACTAATTCCCAGCCATAGAAACTGATTATTGTGTGAATTATTTAACACGGTCTTCAGATTGATGGATGGTGGTTTATGATTGTCATACAAGTAAGATTAAATTCAGGTCAGACAAGGTTCAGATTTCTGTGATTATTTCTAATTGAATACAAAATTTAGGAAGTCAGACAGCTTCATTTAGTAAAAATGGAATCGAAATTTTGGAATATTAGAGGCAGGGGACATTTACCCGCTAAACCGCTCAGATTAGGTTTTGGATGTAAACAGTTGCCTGGACTTCTAGAAAATGTGACATTATTACCTAAGTATAAATACCCGAGAACCTCTGAAAGTGAGTTTGATGTATGCAATTTAGTATAGTATTTTACATAGCTTTCTGCCCTTAAAAAAAAAAAAAGAGAAAAAAATTCTATTGAGTCAAATTTTAAACAGAATTGCAGGTTGGAGACATTCTTCAGACCCACTATCAAATCTTTGTCTCCAGGAATATATTAATACTTAAACTCTGCCCTCCAAAAGTTATAATTTGAAGCTATAGAGTTCTGTTTTTGTAATTTAAGTGGCTCACAATGCATTAGGTGAGTCAATTCCCTCATCTGTAAAGGGAGTTTAGATAATATTGCCTAGTGGAAGGGTGGTTTGAGGATTAAGGGTAAAACAGTGCCTGTCACATTGTATGTCACATACAGCTATGACCCGCTTTGTTTTTCTTTCTGGTTTTGTTTTTTTTTTTGTCATAATTGGAATTTCCTTCCCTTTCTCTTGAGCATCTTTTAGGTGTCCTCTCTGAAATTCAGTCTTGCTGAAAACTAGCAATCATGGCTGTGGTGGCGAGGTTAGGAGAGAAACTTTATCTTCTGGGGTATTGGGGTTTAATCAGTGTTGTGTCTGAGAGGGTGGAGTGTTACAGCAGAGAATGAGGTGATTCTGGGCATTTGAGCACATATAATATTGAGATCCATAAAGAAAAATTTTAGAGCCGCAAGACATCTCAGCTATCTGGTCAAACCCTTCATGTTATAGCGTAAGATTGATGCAGTGGTTTACCCACAATTAGGTTGTTCAGGACTAGAAACCTATCTTTTGACTTTCAAAACAGTGTTTTTTTGTTTGTTTGTTTTCCTACTATACCATCTGGTTCCCAATCCTTCCACAACCTAGAACCCCTTTTATTATAATTTGATACCTTCATGGATGCTGTATTTTGACAGATTGTGTCTACTAAACTATATTCATTAGCTTTTGTTTTTGTTTTTGAATGAAAATCAAGTCTATAGCAACCAGTTAGAGCCTCTGATGAATGACTATGTGGTGAAGAAGAATGTTTCATTGATTTAAGTCTCCTGACTTAAAGGTGGACGGTATTGTTTGAGGGCAAATAAAATATATTGGGCTTTTTGAATATTGAAATTAGCTTAGAGACCTCCATTACTGTCCTCATAAAACTTTTGAAAACCCTTAGATGAGGGACTGCTGAGCTGTGTCATGTTCTAGATGCCTTGCCCAGGTGTGCTGAGTGGTGACTGTGTGTGGTTTCCAAGGGCAGAAAAAAACCCAGCCATTCAGACTAAAATGATACAGAAATATTTTTTGTTCATTGTAAATTGTATCAGCCCTGTACTAAAGAAGTGCTCTGTGTAGTATACACAGAATTTTATTTTGTAGAATAATAGTGGAATGGAAAAAAAACTTCACTCCAGAGGCAGAGAGTATATGAAATGAAGAAGCTGACATTCAAAACCATAGAGAAAAAAGAGATTCTGAATTACGCTTTCTTCAGGGCTAAAATGATTAAATTAAAAAATTTGACTTACAGGCTAAAGACATGAAAGCTTACATATTAATATGTACTGTAGACTTGGCTATAATCTACACTAAAAACTTAAGTTTCTTGTTCTCAGGTATAGCACGTCTCTTGAGAGTTGCTGAGTAATTTTTGCATTTGAAGGGTAATTTGAAGTGATCTGCTTTAAAATGAATACACTCTGAAAAGCAAAGAATTAGAGACATTTCAAAGAACTAGAGAATCATAATCCAGAGCAACCAAAACAGAAGTAGCAGGAGGCCTAACATAGGACCAGTTGGTACCGTAGTACAGTTGGAAATGCACGAAGGACATGTACATGCTGTGAACAGAAAGGCAGTGTTGTCAAATGTAAGCCCAAAGCAAGTCACAGAGCAGCCACTGCATATTGGCTTATAGGTGATTTATAGGTGAGCTGCTGCTCAGGTGGGCAGGTTCACTTTGCAGGGTCCTCAGTGGCCACCAAATTGCCCTAGTGTTTGTGTGTGTGTGTGTGTGCGCGTGCGTATGTTATGGTCACAGGAGACTGGCATATCACTTTAAAGATGTTTAGGAGTTAAGTTCAGAAACACACCTGATTTCAACTTTGCCTTGTTTTATGGGTTTGGACATAGAGTCCACTTTTTAAAAGTTGGTTTAGTTTTTTTCTCCCTGTGGGTGCACACAAGAAATGATAATACCATCCAGTGACATCCTGAGGATAGTTCTTAATGCCACATCAGCAAGAACTAAAAATAGATAATTTTGAGAGGCACATCCCCTTTGAGCACCCACAGCTGAAGTCTAGGCTGAATGGTACTTGGCTCCTAATGGACAGAAGCTTGCCGTTTGTGTAACATGTTGGTTCTATGAGGTTAGGCATTTTTGCCTGTTGTGTATACTGCTGTATGTCTTGAAGAGGGCCAGGCACACAGGGGGCATGTCAAAGATGCAATGGACAGGGGAAAGAAACAGTGGGTTCAAACATAGAACCCCAATTATGCTAAGAAAGCTAACTCTGAAATTTGTTACTGTCCCTAAGTCCTGAAATGGAGGGTGAGACTAAGGTGTGTTATATGCCAGTGGCAGAGTCATGATGAAACTTACTATCACTCCCCCGACCCCCGCTTCTTAGAACAGTATTTTTTTACTAGCTCAACATCTGTTTTTCAATATTGGCATATTTTATACGATGTCCTTTGTGCTCGCAGAGTATCGCGAGATTACCTCCATTCCTACTTTTTAAATCCTCAGGCCAGATTTAGGGATGTGTCCAGGTTTTATGGGGCTTGGAGTTTATGTAATTTGAAAGAAAGAAATACAGATTCTAAATAGACAATTAGGTATAGCACTTTGAAAGGACCTGTGCAAAAAAAAGCCTTGAAGCTTAGGTTCCATTATCTTTCTGGTAATTTGCTTCTGATTTTATTGTTCCATTCAGAAACAATCAACATTTTTATAGAAACTTCATGTCAGACTGTGGAAATCGGGGAAGTAAATGATTTGTATCAGTTGCTAAGTGAATGAACCTCAAACACTAGAAACCTCAAAACGACCTTTTGAATGCTGCCACCCATAATAGAAATGATAAAAATGCAGTACGTGGCTGCAGAAATAATAGGCAAGAAAAACTTGGTGTTGATTGGGTCTGCAGAACCTCCTAAACACTGTTGAGTGTTTTGGTGGCTTATCTCATTGCATCCTCAGAATAACCCTGTGTGCAGTGTAATTATCCCAGTATTACAGATGTAAAAACTGAGGGTCAGAGGTGTTAAAGTGCTTCCCTCATAGCACTAGAATATAGTGGGGTCAGAATTACAATTGGAGCAGTTAGATGTCAGAGCCCTTCCTCTTAAAAAGCCAAGAGAGTGTTTTGGTGAGGATGTTTCAGAGAGCTAGCAGCCGATAAGCTGGACCAAAACTGTGAAGAGTAAGCGCCAGTTTCTTTCGACCTGGGAGGACGGTCTTAAAAGTTGTCAGGAATCTTTTTCAGAGTGATGCGGAATCCGGCGGAGACAATGCCGGTGGCTTTCTTACTAGGTTAACACAATAGGGGGCAGAAAACTCAGCAAGAAAGACTTCCAGCCTTCCATTTTATTCCTTCAAGTTGGTAGTAAATCATGCACAGTACAACCACCTTCTCTATCCTAGGCATCTTTTGAATCATAATTACAACCTCAATTTTTAAAAGTCATTTTTATTAGACTTAACAATAGTTAATGGTTCTCTCTACCAGTGGGCTGTATAACTAACAACAAAAATTATCCTGAACTTTAACTTGTTTCCCAAATACAATATTGTTATATTAAAAAGCTGTACATTTAAATTAAATTGTTAGGATTACACTGCATTTAGTATTATGTTAGCAAGCAGTATAGAATGTAAAACTAGGACGTCCTTATTATCACCATACTTTTCTCAAACTGCTTGCACAGCTTAAAAATTTTCTTTTGAATAATTGTCTATTCCTTAGACAATTAGTTAAGTCCCCTAAAGTTTTATACATTCAAATACAGGTGGAACATTCAATTTTATTTTCTTCTGTGATTGTTATGTCTTGAAATATAGTATAATAATTATTAAATTACCTGCAGCCTAAAATTGTTAGGCTCTTAATATTCTTGAGCAATGAATGCTTTTACTGAATTTCTTTTTTGGGGACAAAATTATCCATATATTAGAGAATCAACATATATTAGAGAATCAAGGTTCTGTTGCCTTGAAGTCGTTCATCTGTAAGTGTGTCTTATAACAAACTTGTTTAAACTGCTTTACACTTTTTAAAAAATTTATACACGCAAAAGATTTAAGTTATTTTAATATGGAGGGTACATTCTACTTTATACCAATAAAAAAAAATTTAGACTGTTCCCAAACCATTGGTATAAATTACTAGATTCCTGGGGTATCTTTTAATGGCTTTAAACTTCTTTCCATGTCTACTTTATATGTCTTAATTCATCTTTTTCCCTTTAGAAGAAAAGATGTGGAGTGGGCTGCTACCTCCTGGCCTAAATGAAAGTGATGTTGAGTTGGATTCTGATGATGAAGCCGCAGCAGAGAGCTCTGGCCATAACTTACAGGAAGATAGAGAAGATGGGACCGTTACAGAAACGGAGACCTCAGATACCCCTACCGATGGACCGAAAGCTGAAGCAGAGGCAAATGTGAATGCATATGAAGAGTGTCCCTCTGGAATTCCCCTAAATATGTGGAATGTAGGTTTTCTCTGATGTGTTCTTATTTATTCATTTTTCTTTTTCAAATGGAGGTTCTGGGAATTGAACCAAGTACCGAGTGCATGCTCAGTATGTGCTCCACCAGCTGAGCTATACCCCTACCCCCTGGTGTGTTCTTATTAACGCCTGCACTTGTGTGTGTGTGTGCCTAGTCCTGTGTGTGTGTGTCTCTGCCATGGGCAGAATGTTTGTGATTTGGGGAGGTGATAGGTAGGGAGGATTGACTCACAATACCTTTATTACTCTGTGGGTCTGTGGCGCTCAGATACTTCCTTTCATTTTTGTTTTGTTTTTTATAGAAAAAAGAGGAAGGAAAAAAAAACTTAGTAGGATTAGCTACTTGGCCTAACATAATACAAGAAGAGTTTCTGTCTTAATCTCTTTGTTGTCTATATGAGTTATTGAATTTTACTCTTATATTATGAGATTGACTTATTTAGAAATAAATGAAGCTAAAAACTCAGGTTGTGAGTCTCAGACAATAGGGTATTTCAAGAAGAACTGAACTACTTTAATTAAATTTTTATTTTTATAAATATTAGAATATAATTTTTATTACATTGTGTTATTTTTTGAATGTATGCTTTGTTTCAAAACATATATACTTCTCTTTTTCTTTTTCTTTTTTTTTTTTTTTTTTACTTTTATATAGAAATTTCAAGAATTGCATAAAAAACGTTCTGAACAGAAAATCTCAACCTCGGGATCCAGAAGGAAAAAAAGAAAACGCTCCAGAAAAGGTGTTTTGTTTTAATTCAGGTTAATTGTCATTATTGCTAATGTTAAGTTGCGACCAGTTGAGCTCAACAGTTTTTAATAAATGGAATTTTGAAATACCCAAATACTTAGGTATTGACAATTTGTGGTTTTCTTTTCAGGTAAATTGAATGAAGAAGAATCTCGTAGGTAAGTGGAATTTAAAATCTCTTTCTGTTTTAGACAGTGTTGTAGAACTTGTACAAATAGGTGAACTTCTTACCTCTGAAATTTGAAACTAGTTGTTATGATGCAATTGTAGTAACCAATTAAAAACAAAAACAGTAAAAGTAAAAATAAGTACTTTTTGTGTAAAACGTAAGTTATTATCTGTCTTCCTTCAGTGAACAGTCCTCAAGTGAAACCCAGTTGAAGGAGCTTACTCAGTATTTTGGAGTCAATGATAGGTTTGACCCCCCTGTGAAAAAGAAAAAAATCGAAAAGGTAAGGTCTTGTTTTGGTTGTTTTAAAATTCTTTTATTATTATTTTTTAAATTGAAGTACAGTCAGTTACAGTGTGTCAATTTCTGGTGCACAGCACAATGTTCCAGCCGTATATATGTATATATATATGTGTATATATGTATATATATGTGCACACACACATTTGATTTCATACTCTTTTTCATTAAAGGTTATTACAAGATATTGAATATACTTCCATGTGCTATATAGAATAGATTTGTTTTTTATCTGTTTTTAAAATGTATAGTAGTTAATATCTGGAAGATCTTTTTTGCATCTTATATTAGCCAGTAGGAAGTGTTTGTAGTTAGCCTTGCCTAAGATATATCTCCTCATTAGTTTGTTTGGTGAAAAAGTTAATGTGTGCAAGATGCTACGTAAACTAATAGATATAGTTACAAATCATTAAGAAAATTGTTAAGAAGCAAATGAACAAGGAAGGTACTGTGAAGAAATTAAAATGGAGGCCCCGCTTTAGCTGGGAAGGCCTCCCTTAGAAGATGCCATCTCACAGGGACCTGAAGGATAGGAGGGAGCTGTCTATCTAAAGAATGCCAGTGTAGAGGTAATAACCGTCGTGGGCCATTTGAGTAACTGTAAGAATGTCAGCCCGGCTGGAATGGAGTCAGCGAGGAGGAGGGTGTGTGGCCTAAGGTCAGATTGGAGAGGCAGGCAGGCAGCAAGGGACCAAACTTTGTAGGACCTTAAAAGGACACAGTAAGGAACTGGGTTTTAGTCACAATGCAGTTGAGTCATTCAAGAGTCTTAAGGGAGTGACATGATCTAAGTTATGTTTTAAAAGATTGCATCTTATGTGGAGAATGGACCTTGGGGCAGCAAAAGTAGAGGAGAAGAGAACAGTTAAGAGCAGAGACTCTTCTAGGCCTGAGATGATGGTGGCTTGAACGAGAATGGTGCTGCTGAGGGTATAAAGCGGATGGATCTGAGGCATGCTGCAGGAGTGGAATCTCCAGTATTTGCCTCTGGATTGCTTGTGAGGTGGCGGGGAGGTGTGGGGGCATGAGGAGGGGAGGGAGCCATTCACAGTTTACCTTAAGCAGCAGTGTGAATAGTCACAGACGGGAAAGCTTTGGAGAAGCAAAGATTTGGAGTGGGCCTGTGCAAAGTTCGTTCAGGGGCACGGGCAGTAGCAGGCAGGAATAAACAGACTTGGTAAAATGAGGCCGGGGCTTGGATTGGAGTCTGAGCTTGAGATGTATGTTTGGGAGTTGTCAGTCTGTAGATGAAGTGAATGAATACTTAGTAGCAGCTTGAATAAATGAGTCACTTAGAGATACACAAAGGGGAATGTTGACAGAATTCAAGGGCATGAAGCCTGAGCTCTGGGCGTAGGGACAGAGGCACAGAGGCCTGCTGGTTGAAGCCCAAGAATACTGTATCCTGCATGTGTGACAGGATCATTGCTGTACACTACTGAGTGCGTAGGAATCGTTACCATTTTCTGATTAATTGTTCTTGTGAAAAACCTCCGATTTTAAACCCATCGTTGGGTGGTATTGTGTCATTGAGGGCACATGCATTAAAGAGCTGCCACAACAGAATTTTGCGTGTGAACCTTTGGATTCCAATTTTGCCAAGAATTCTTGTCACCTAGTCCCTAGAACACTGGAGAATTGGAACCAGGATCACTCTCTGCTGCAACTGATTACAGCTGCTGAGCAATCTCCTTTTTACAGATGTTCAAGCAGGTGCAGAAATGCTCAGTTTCTTACAAAGGAAGATCCCTGGTAGAGGTTGAAACTAAAACCCGGGCTTTATTACACCATTCTCAGTCCCCAGCTTCACTGCCACAGGGGCTGGTGAGCATTTTAAAATGGGAGCACCGTGCTCTTGCCCCTTGTGAACCTGGTGGGCTGGGAGGAGGCTCTTGCGAGAAGGATGCTCTTGACTGCAGCACACCTGTTCTGAAGCCTGAGGGAGGAGGCTCATGCTGACAGCAGGGGTCCACAGGCCATCTCTGGCCTGCTTTGGAGTTCCAACCGCTGGCTAGATTATTCTTCTGAGGAAAGGAATGGTTAAATATTGGTTCTCATAGGAAATATTTTTTACAGTTTTACCTGTGAATTAAGTGGTCTTTGATTTTCAATTATTGATAATATTTGTAATGTTTTCTCATAACTATGTTGGCTTTGGAATGTCTAAATTATTTCCTAGGGAAGTTAAAGCCGTGAAATTCAATTTTTAGCCTTTCCAAAAGGTAGAAATGTAGGGAGTATTTTTTTACAGTCTATTTATTTTAGAACATTATTATTACCCTACATATGTGAAATTGTACCTTCCTGATCCTGGCAAGATATGGCTAACCTATCATTATCTAAGATGTGGAATTTGTGAAGGATACTAGGATTCCTTGTGCAGGATCTTTTAAAGAACTGTTTTAGGAACTAGTGTTCTGTTTCACATTGTACATTTGATGTACTCTAGAAAAAAATTTTAAGTCAACACCTTTTAAAAAAAGAGGGAAGACCACTATAAATGCTTTTGTAATCACCCATTGATCTGTTTTATGAGTTTGAATTTCCTTAACGGTAGGCATTCCTCTCAATGAATGACATTTGACTTAGAAAGTCATGGCATCCTCTAAACAAGACAGGCTTGTGTCTGCTCAGGATGTTCCCAACATTTACTATTCTGTAAGTAAGTGTACGCACAAGAGGAAAGGAAGGATTTGGTGACACACCAGATTATTTCATATTCTCTTGGTAGTTCAGCACAATTGCAGCCAGCAGGTTCACACTCGTTCTTTGGTTTGGGACACTGTTTTACATACACCTCTGCTGCTGTCATGTTGAAAATTTCTACTGTGAATCCGACAGAGTAAACAGACATTGAAGAATGTCCACATTGGAGGCACCAAGGTAAAAGCTAAGAATAAGTTGAAGTCCAGCAGATAATAGCTACTGCTCAAGAAATCTAGAAAGGATCCTGAAAATCCATGATGCAGTTTGGACAAAACTAGCATGGATTTCTGGTCTGTTATTTTATTTCTCTGGAGCAGAGGCTGATCTGTTACCAAACCTCAGGGACACTTTTTTAGTCCATATTTACTCAATCACTCAAATCTCAAGATCGGTAAAACAGAACAAACTTCTTAATCTTGTGTGTATCATGTGGTCCTTTTCCTTTTTTGTTCTTTTTCTTTTTTTTTTCTTTCTTCTCCCCCCATCCACACCCCTGCCTTGGAACACAGCCAAGCTAAAACTGTTGCTCAAAACAAGGATGTGTGTTTCCAGCACTGCTGTCACCTGCTTCCCTGACAATGCAGAGAGGCTTATATTTTTAAAATGTAATCTTCCTCATATCTAAAGCTGTTTTAAAGTGTTCTTTGTATTAAATACAGCTCTAATTGTGTTTCTGGCAGCAGTTCTGGGACTTACCAATAATTCTGTAATCATAATTATTTTGAATCTGTGTGGGAATTTTTCTGGAATAAATTTTACTCATTAATTTCATTATAAATGTTTCAGGTGTTCTTTAGTTGAATCAATTTGATTAGTCAGCAGTCACTTTTGGAAGTAGTTTTATGTGTACTTAATGGATACTTCCTGGCAAGAAAAACCAGAGATTCTTCTAATAATTTTTAGAGTAATCGTACAATGTCTTTGATAATCTTTTTTTAGTTATTTATGAGAAGAAACTGCTGTTGTAAAGTGTGGCTTTTTTCAAACTTATTTTTTTAGCAGAATACATTTTCTTACTAGAATCTTACATGGAGCACCAATACACAGACCACAGGCTGGCTGCCTTGAGTGGGAGGGAGCAGGGTGGGTGGTGGGGGGAGAGTTGTAGAGGTGCCCCGATGTTCCCCTGGTATCAGTTTGCAAAGCTTCCTCTCTTGATCCTTATGTGATCCCCAATACTAGTCTCATAATACAGGTGAAGGACTGAAACCCAGCATGACTTAGCTAAGAAAACAGAGCAGGTGAAAAGTAAAATGAGATTTTAACCCAAGCCATTTTGGTCCCAAATCTAGATTTTTCTGAGGTAATAGCCCAACTTAGTTTTTACTTACCTGATTCAAATAATTTAAGTTGGCGTGATTTATATGTAAAGATCACAACACTTAATGCTTAATTCTTTTTTTCTTCCTCCTTTATGGAGAAATTACCTATTTTTTTTCCCCTGCGGTCCAATGTAAGACTTTTAAAAAGCTTTAAAACTCAAATCTTATTTCATGAGATAACTTACTGACTCAACATTGAATTCTGGGGTCATATACTTGGGTCTGAGCCCTTGACAAATGATATGGGGTCTGTAGTTAAATAGAGCTGAACCTTCTCTTTGTCTTAATGTTATCCTGATAAGTTTAATAATATGAGTAATTTATTTACTGAATGACTAATGACGTTCTAAGAACTTTACTAGGCATGTTACTTGTTTTTTTTTTTTTCCAACCTTTACCATAACCTAGCAAAGAATGTGGCAGTATTTTCATTTTACAGGTGAGATAGCCGTAGCCTGTAGAGGTTTGGGATCTCACTCAGGTTCTTGACCAGTCAGTAGAGGAGCTGGAATTTGAACCCAGGTCTGACCTCAACAACCATGTTCTTTTGTAAACTGTTATTAACTTTTGGTCTTAAAGTGATGGAAGTGTTTTACTTAAGGATATTTTTTTAAATACTAATGTAAACATTTTGAAAGTATTTGGAATGTTAATATCTTTTCATGGAAGCAGAGAGTTTGGATGTGCATATGGGTGAGAGGAAGATTATAGAAAAGGCATACCTACTCTTGCTTATTCTCTTTCCTTCCTTCCTTCCCCTGCCTCAGCCTCCTATGAAGCAGGAAGAAGAGTTAGAATCTGCTGAAAAGGAAGGAGGTAGGGCTGAGGGTATATGAGAAAATGGAAAAGACATGGAACAACTTCTTAAAGGAATATGGGAACTTTCAAGGGCAGAATTGAGAGCCCACCCAGCTGAGTTTGAAAACAGCGTTTAGTAAAGCTGATGAATTGAGTCATTCAGTTTTCTCTGACTTTGCTGGGACACCTGGATGTTAAAAGCGGTGGAAACGAATGGCTGGGAACAGCCAAAACGAGATGTGATGCTGGAGGAAGCTGAAGGTACTGCTTAGGTCCATGCTTCTCAAACTTTAGCCTGTTTAGGATCACTGGGTTGCTGGGTCCCACTCCCAGAGTTTCTGATTCAGTTTCGCATCTCTAACAAGTTCCCAGGTAGTGCAGGTGCTACTGGTCCAGACCCAGACTTTGAGAACTTTTAGCCTAGAGTCTAATTTGAAAAGATTAATCATGGGTTGCAGGCAAGAGAGGGAGGATAGAGGAATCCAGAAAGGGGCTGAAAGGACTGTAAGAATAAATATGGTGGTGCTGGAGCAGGGTATTCCACGTGAAGACAGGGCAGGATCACTGGCTTCGAAGACTTGGGGTAAGTGGAAGGGGCAGAATCTTGTGTTTAGAGAGAATTCTAGATTGTAAAGCTGTTACATGGCCTAAAGCAAGCCTATTCAAGGTATTGGTCTCCCAAGAGATAAAAGACTTGTACCTGAATGTGACGCAGTGTACTGCTTCCTTCTTTGAGACGGTCTTGTCCTCTTCCCTTACTCCTCCTCCCCTGAGAGAAGGCAGCTAGACAAACCTGTGCATGTACTTGATTTGCATTCTGGCATGAGCTCAGTTTGTAGACTGACTTCATTTGCAGACCTGAGCTTTTACACAGAGCACAGACATGGACAGTCCCTGCCTAGAGTATAGATTCTGGATGGGTGTTAGAGGTTGCTGAAGATGTAGGATGTTGGGAGAGTGGGTCCAGGGTGTTGACTGGACCATCAGGAGAAGAATTCTGCAGAAATACAAGACACATTTCTGGAAATGGGTGGATGATGACAGGACCAGTATGGGAAAAGGACAGAAGAGCAGTGCGGCCTGGGTCAGAGCCTCTGGGGGGCTGTTGAGTGATCATCTCAGTTACAGTTGGGGGCAAGGAAAAGTAGCCTAGTCATCCTCTCAGGCCCTTGGGTGGGACGAGGGATGTGAGAAGGAACAGTCTTCTCCACACAGACATCAGGGACAGCCTCTTTGTTTCTGTAATCTTTTTAGGCAAATTACGTGTGGGCATTTTTAAAGTCTTGTTTCAACAAGGGCTACACGGGAGCAAAATTTATCTCAGTTGACTATATTATCAATCAGTACAATGATGGAAGAGACATTCCCGGGGCTGCTTTTATTAGGTTAAGGAGGGCTAAGTTGGTCAATGTGGAAGATACACTGGATAAGCCATTGTTAGGATAAAAGAAGCATGTAACAGACTATTTTTTAAAAATTTTTATTGCCTGTAAAAGCTATTTCCACAAACTAAAACTCAGTTTAAGTTTAGTAAGCATCTTTCCATAGTGTGTGATGTATCCTACCTGGTCTGTTTGGTGATCGTCAAGTTGTTGTAAGGATTTAGTGAGCTTCCTTACAGTACTAAGCCCAGGATGAACTGCGTAATGAGCATACCGTAATGTCTCCCTTTCATCATTAACATTGTATCATTATGAAGGGAAAGCCTAGTCCTTAGAGTCACAAAAATCTGGGTTTGGGTCTCTTTTTTATTAGTTCAAGAACGGATCTGACCTTGAATAAACCATTTAATTTCTCTGGCCGCCTTCTCATCAGTAAATGACAGTGGTACCAACCACCAGGTGCGGTCATCGTGAGAATTAAGTGGTCTAAGTATGTAATGTGTTCGGTGTGGTCCCTGATGTAGTCTTTGCTAGCAAATGTTTGCCTTTCTTTCCTGCCTCTAACTTTTAGGTTTCTCTTGTTTTAGTCTGGCCTTGAAAAGAGCATAGACCAAGCTGTGGACGAGTGGAACATTGAGAAGGCTGAGGAACTCAGCAACCAGCTGGCTACTCGAGAGGTGAGTCAGTCAAACTGATGACACATTTGTGTTTCCAGATTTTCTAAAATGTACATTCTTTTTATGATCACAAGTAAGTTCAGTATTCAGATATTTGATACAAGATTTTCCTTCTTGTCCATTTTCTTCTCTCTTATTCTGCCATTTATTTCAGAATGCTGGGTTTTATTTTTGTCTTTAATGTCATTAAATTATCCTGGTGTGAATCTTATGATGGAAATAATCCATGACTGGTATTCAACCCTGGATTTCCTCTGGTTCAGAGAGCTTTTTGCCAGTTATGATTAAAAGGCTAACTTTCTTTTTCCATTTGTATCTTTAACTCAGTTCAGCTCTCCCTGAGGGCAGCCGTGTGTTCTAATGTCAGATCTCTCAGGGTTTTCCTAACCCTTGCTCCCCAGAGTGCTTTCTTACTGCATATTCTAAGCAACTCCCTCAGCCCTAAAGAGTTTTCAGCCCTTTTTTAGCCTGTAGTCTATAATATATAACTAATAGGTATATTGAATATTCTTTTCCCAAGTGCACAAGGCATCCGGAAGATTCTCACATGCACCTTCTGGGAGGGATATTCCTTCAGTTGAGAATCACTGCCAGGTGTCACTAGGCAGAGTCACACATAAAGAGCTCACGGTGGCGTATGTTTTACTGTTGTTGTTTTGTAATTCCTTTTTGTCCTATTTTTTAGAAGGAAAGCTCTCTCATAGCTTTCATTTTTAGTGTATCCCTACCTTCTCCGCCTTATTCTTAAACTGAAACTCCTCCATGATGTTTAGTTACATAGAAGACATCAGTCATCTGTGTAAGCTGTTGGCTGGGAGCACTATTCTTTCTTACTCAACTGCAGGTGAACATTTTTTTCTAAACAGATTAGTGATGAAATTGGTATTTCAGTAAATTCTTCTGTGGAAGCCCCAATCCACTCTTCCACCCTCAGACGTCAGAAAATCGACCACTGATGGCTGGTGGCGTGTTTGTTTTCTCTTTTTGGCTGTTGGCCATAAGTATCTTGTGGGGTTTATATTTTTATGTGGGGGAGAAAACAAGTTCAGAAGTGAGGCTTAGGAATTCACAAATTATCCTTTTCTCCCCTTAAGCCTTTTGAAACAATTGTCACATTAAATACTGCTGTTTATAATGGGTATGTTTATGTATGTGCGTTTATTAATGGCTTATCTAAAGGAAGTTATGAAGCTATGAGCTTGAGTTTGGGATGTAGGCAAGAAACAACATAAATGACAGTTATGTGGCCTTTCAAAAAGTGAGATTTTAAAAAACTTTCTAATGTTGGCTTTTTTGGGCGGAGGAGAGTGGTGTTGAGATTCACTTTTCCCTTCCAAGCTTATGATGTTCTTGTGTTTTCAATTTGACAGTTTGCTCTATTTCATCTTTAAAGTAGCCTATTTTGATTTCACTAATACAGCATTCCTCAAGTATAATAGCATTTTATTACTCTTTCCAAATAGGAAGATCCAGGTACTACATTTTAATAAGGTGAATTTGGTAGTGTTGAATGGTTCCACAAACTCAGTAGGATTTCAGTGTTAGCTTTTGGTTATTATAGTAGCTTCTTCAGGTTGAGAGGTGTCTGGGCCCTTATCCCTACGAGTCAGTTATGTGCGAAAGATCATCTTTAAAATTCTATTCAACAAACTCAGCATGTACTACATTGTGTTAGTAAGTGGGCATTTTTGGCACTTGGGACTTACTTTTCCAGGAAGTGCTGTTAGACGTGGTGGTCAAGTTTCTTGGCCAGCTGGCAGGTACACATAGTGTAGTAAATTGTGCCAGTGGTATATGTGCTCTTTAGATTTTGAGGAGTTGACCATGAAATATCAGAGCATGGTGAGGCATGCTTGTGGGACCGAGAGAGGCTTCCGGGGGTCGATACGGCTGCAAGGATGGGGAAACGTAGGCGCAGTTGGACATGATGACGGGGGAGTGAGAGTGGGTCAGGGTGCTTTCAGGGGCTGAAAGGAACAGAAGGCAGCAACAGTGATCACCACTCTAGGTCACACCTAAACAGGGAGTGTGGAAGCTTTTGGTGGCCTTCTCTGAATATCCACCTCATTTGGGTCAGAAGCAAACATTTTTAGAGAACTGATTCTTGAGTACTCCACTTAAATGCATGTTGTGCCATATGTTTGAGCACGTGTCTTGAATCCCTTTAAAAATTGTGGGTATTATTATTTTCTCTCCAGCAAACGTTGGTAGCACCAGCACATGGCTGGTCTCTGAGTTGACTAGATAGTTCCAAGAAAGCTAAAGATAGACATGTAATAAAACCAGCAGGGCCTTAGGGCATAGCTGCCTGATTGTTTTCAGAAACACTTCTGGCTTCTGTGTCTTCACTATTCTTTCAAGGATCATAGGAGTCCACAAACTGATGTCCTGTTGTCATTGCTTTGTCCAGAAGACCTAAGAGTTGTGTATTCTGTGATCTCTTCCAAATAACAGGGTGGCTGTGACTCAGCCAGAGGCCCTAGGTCAATAAGTTTCCTCAGATCTTTGCCTTGTACTGCAAGCCCTGGTCTGTGGCATGAAAATGTGGGCTCCACATGATCCACCAGTGGCCGGCTGTTTTTCCTTCTGTCTTTTTTCTATTTATTAGCACTGCCTCCCCCCCCCCCCACCCCAGAGGCCAGGGGAATTCAGAAAGAAGCATTTGCTTTACTGTGGGCTCTGTGTTCCTTTTAGGTAAAGTTAGTAATGCTAAAATTTTAAGAGTTGAACATACTTGACAAAAAAAAAATTTTTATTTTGAAATAATTTCAGACTTCCAGAAAATTGTAAAATTTGTAAAAAGATTTTCTATTTCTCCCAGATATTTGGAATGTTAACAGGTAACATTTACTTTGCCATTCTTTCTAGTTTATATACCTTATTTAGATTTGCCAAGTGTCTCACTGATTTCCCTTATAGCAAAAGAAAAATTTCTTTTTCCTGGTCCTAGTGCATTTTGCTGTCATGCCTTTTTAGTCTTCTTTAACCTGGAATGTTTCTTCAGTCTTCGTTCTCAGGATCTTAGTATTTTTGAGGAGTAGGGGCCAGTTATTTTGTAGGATGTCCCTCAATTTTGGTTTCTCTGATGCTTCCTCATGATTAGATTCAGGTTATGCATTTTTTCACAGGAATGATGCTGTGTCCTTCTCCGTGCAGCCTATCAGGCGGCATGTGGTACCTTTTTGTTCAATTTATTGATGATATTCCTTTGATTATTTGATTAAGGTGGTGTCTTCACGTTTCTCCTCTACACTATTACTGTTCTTCCCTGTGTGATCAATAAATATCTCATGGAGAGATGGGAAAGGATTTGAGACTGTGTAAATGCTCTTCTTCTCATTTTTCTTTACCCACTAGTTCTAGCATTCATTGCTGATTGTTTTTCTGCTTGAGACAGTTGTTATTATAATAACTGGTTGCCAAATGACTTTAGGTCTTTAAAACACATTATTTGGTTGTACTTCCCATCTTTACCTGGCAAACCAGATCTAAAATTTGCCTTAAATGAGATACTGGATTATAGGATCTTTTATGTATCTATGTTAAGTCTCTCAGTAAACCTGGACAGTTGGGATTGGATATGGTTTTCCTCAGTGATGCGCTGGGAGGGATGGGTCGCTGTGGCCATGTGTCCACCAGTGGCTGCGTGTTGGCTCCCCACCTCGTCTGCCTCACCAGTGGTCACTCGTGAGCTTTCCCTTCCCTTCCCTGCCATGTGGACTGCTTGTCGGAGCCAACGGAGTGGTGCCTCGAGGCCTCCGAAATGTGTGTTTCCTTTGAGGATATTAAGTTTCTGTATTTTGTTTGGTCGTGCTGCTATTTTAGAAATGGGAATTGTATAATACTGACTAGGTATTTTCCATCGTAAGAGTTGTTATTTCCTGTCACATGTTATGACAAATGAGATGGCTTTAGAAACATATAGTGTTTTCAGCACTTATAAGGATAGTAAACATTTTTCTCAAGTGTTCTTTTTACTTCCATACAGATATAACACTTTGTTCTAGTAAAATAAATTTATTTAGCGTGGGGTTAAAGAATTCTGATTAAAGGGAAAAACAATAATTTGGGCCTTATTCTTTTCCTTGTATAAGTGGAAAAACATCTGGAAAGTTTTTGCTGTTCAGACACAGACATTGGAGAGATACTGATGCCATGTTAATTAACCACCCATGAAGAATAACTAAAGTAATCAAGATGGAATTCTTGAATAAATAGTTTAGTTTGAGGTTTAATTTTTAAATTTTTATTCCTTGGTGCTAATCACCATGGATATGAAAGATGGATTTTGAGAAGTAAGTAATTGTGATTTGGGGCAGAAACCCTTTATGAGTTAAAGGTATATGTGCATGGTAGGTGTCCTTTAGGAAATCAGGTATATTGGTTTTTCATCAGTACTGTGTTCTTTTTTCAAGAAGCAGTGACTGGGACCTGCTGATAAAGCCTTTGTTCAGAGGCACAGATCCCAGAGTTCTTAAAGCCTTTTCCAACCATAATAAGTGAAACTAATTTTTGATGTTTAACATTTATAAGCCTGTGAAACCAATAGGGCAGCATCAGTATTGAGAAAAATGAAGCCAAAAGTAGAACCATGTCTGAGAATGGGCCTTGAAAACCATTCCTCGAAACAGAACACAAAGCAAACCAAACCGGTTTGCAAAGAAAGGCTGTCAGTGTACCGTCATTATGACACAGCAAGCATTTATTTTTCCAGAATTGTATTCCCTTAAATTAACGACATTAAAGATGTATATTACCTGGTTTGGGGGCATGGCTCACGTTCATGTGTTGGAAACCTAGATTGTGCTGTCATGTTTAGTTTTGCCATGTAGTAAGGTGGGTGCTTTGGGACTGTCCCTCCTGTTGATTAAATCTGTCTTTGTTGTTAACAGTCTTGGAGGAGAGACAAAGTGGAAGAATGTACTTGGGTTTGTGTCATACTGATGAAACTGTTCTAATTTGCAAAAAAAGGGTTTTTTTCTTAAAAAATACTATTTATGTGTATATCCATATGCCTACACACACATGTTTGAGCATGTTTGTGGCTTGTTAACCTCAGGCCTGAGTTGGATTCCATTCATTGAGAGTGAACCTTGAAAATGCCATCCTTTGGTACTTGTCTTTTTCTGACACACTATCTTTGTTACAATACCAGTTTGTAGAAAACAGTAGAAACAAGTGTTTTAAAATGAAGTGCTAAAGCATGGATTTAATAAAGTAGGCAGCACTTCGGTTGAATCTCACATTTTGGAAAGAGAATTTTTCTCTAGGCATCTTCATGTTAGCCTGCTGTAGATAAAGACCAACTCGGTTTGGCAACAGACAGTGAGTTTCTGCTATTGAATGAGTCATACCTGCATTAACTAGATGGATTGCTTTCAGTTCTAGCTATACAATGTCAGGGCAGAAATGGGGGGGGGGGTTGCCTGTGAATTTTGTTTAAGCTTTGTATAACTCATGCCCTTAAAGATGACTTTTTCTATAAGTGACTCAAATAGGATGATCTTTGGCAGCACCAAGTAAACTTAATTCCTTGAAAGCATCAGTACACACTTCATGTTGTAACGTTATAACCATTTTGTGTAACTTAGAAAGAATAGTCAAGTTGGGGTTTTTTTGTTTGTTTTTTTTACAATTTGCAAGGTATTAATATTTACAACTGAGATATATTGGTTATAATCTGCTACTATCTTTGTAAAGGACAAACCCCTTCAATTTGGAGTAATGACATATAAAATGTTTCACATTTTAAACTCTTTTGTTCCAACTTATGAATGGAGGCCTGAAGCAATGACTTTAGCTTTTAGTGCTGTTGAGCATAGTATTTATTTAGAGTCTAACCAAGGTATCACAAGTCTAAGTGATAAAAAATTGTATCTCACTTTGATAATATTCTTTTTATAGATATAGATAACTATTACATTGGCAGTATGTATTAAGCTGAGAATTTAATTTTATTAAATTCATTAAATAGATGACTTAGATTTTTGGATTCCAAAACATAGGTAAAGTTAATAATGTTGAAATATTAATAATTTGTTAATATTTAAATAACAAAGGTAGGAATGGCCTTTAAAAAAAGAAAACTAATGTTTAAATTGAGTGAGTTGTATTCTTTCCTAGTTAAATAAATTAAATACTCTCTAAATTTGGGCAGTAGTAATCTGTTGCCTAAGTTCTATTTTTAGAGCAATTTCCTAGAAAATCTGCAGGTGTTCTTATTGAAGAGGCTTGTATATATTTGAGAAGATAGTTTCTGTTTTTTATGTTAAAGTCTAAGAAGTGGTGGCCCTTTCTCAGAAACATTTCAGGTGCTGTGGCACTAGCCCTAGCACTCAGAGTTTTTCCGGTACCGTTCCCTGAGAGAGTTATGGCTGCAATTCACCCTTTTCACTTCGGTTATTGATTTTATGTTGATGTACATACTGTGTCGTCTTGATGGAATAAGAGGTTCAGTTCTCCACCAACACCAAAACCCTCTTAAATAGTACAATTTTGACAGGTTTACTAACGTCAAAGTACCTGAAGTATTCTCATATCCAGAGTTCAGAATTGAAACATTTGTTTAAATTTTTGAGATAGAAATACTGACAAACTTGGTAAGTTTGAAGTTACTTCTCATCAGTGCTATTTTCAAAGCTCATATATTTTAGGAAAAATGTTTGCATCACATACAAAGGTGAATTGAAAGACATTATAGTGAAGCAAATCTTGTGGTTCAAAGTATTTATAATCTAGAGGGCAAAATTAGTTTCTTCCCATTTTTGTAACATTTCTTGTAGAAATATTGTAACAACTGTGATTCCAAAGGTAAAACAATTTGTTCAGATATGAAGCTGAATGTATACTCCAATTAGCTATCATAAGAATTTATCGTTAGAACCTGTGACCCTAAAAGGGATGGCAGGTGCTTTCTATTTTCTTAATTATTGTGATTCTAGCCACTGAAGATAGGGTAAACAAAGTAAAAAATACATTAAATAGCACTCATTTATACAGATGAAGAATTTAAAATTGAGTATCTCCATTTCAACATTTTATTTTTACGGAAAGGAAAGTTCCTTTGTTGCTAGTACCAGGGATGTATATGAAGAATACATTATTTCATACAGTCACCTACTGCCTGCAGACTCTGGCAAAATTTATTTTATGTCCCTCTGAAACTTTACTACCCTGCCTTCCATCCCTTATGTTTTCTCTGTGTTTTCCTCTTCCCAGTTAGACAGCAGTGTCAGACCACTTTCTTTGTGGTGTATTTCACTGATGAGCATTGGGGAGGATGTAGGACACTGGGGAGAGAGCGCCCCCGCTGAATGGGCTCCCCTGTGGGCAGAGGGATCAGCCCCTGGGGAAGCTGGGCGCCTGCCCGGGAGGGCGGGCCGGGTGTGCGCCCCTGGCCAGGACCATCCAGAGCCGACTCACTGTCATGCACTTTGCTCATTTCTCAGGGTTTTTTTAATTTGATTTTTCCTCTGTGTGTCATTTTGTAGTCTGTGCATAGTCCGGGGGCTTTTAAATGGTGATTTTAATTCTTTGAAGCCTTGTTCTCCTTAGTTCTTGAAAATAATTCAGTTCTTTCATATAGATAAACAGTTGGCGCAACGTATGGGAAATAAGCTCTGCCTGTCCAGGTGAGGGAAGGTCTAGTTGAATTCCTTTACACGGAGCTTAAAATATGTTCATTCCCACAAAAAAATGGTGTACAGCCTTGAAGGTGGAGCATTTTAATATGAGGAAAACAAAAATGGTGCTGGGTGATGGGTTTTTCTCTCAGGCTTTTAGGTGTGTTTTTTAGATCGCATTGCATTGAGGACATTTTCTTTTAACCTCTGGGGAGTGATTGGGTGATCACCTAGAATGGTGTTCCTTATGGTCTCTTTTAATTCTGTTTATCTGTGCTTTAACAAACCTTAAAAAAAGATTTCAGATGTTACAAGTCTAATTAAAGAGACAGACAAAGCACAGTTTATACTGTAGATTTTTTCTGCAGTTCAATTAATCAGCATGTTTTCTCTTTTAATTAAAACCATTTTAGTAAATTAAAGCCCACAGCAAAACACATATATAATTTGTTTGTAATTAGCTCTTAATTGGTGGTAGTTGAAGCTTAGCACCCTTGGTTTCTTTCTTCATGATTGCCATTTTATTAGCAGCCAGTCATTAATTAATCTTTTTCTAATTAGCTTATAAAACTGTTGATGGCACATTATTGTAAATGTGATTTTAAGTTCAAAGCTTGTTAATAAGCTTTCTTACTTAGAAGAACAGAGATAAAGAAATTGCTGAAAACAGTACTACAGTTCTTTAAAAAAAACTGTCTTTCTTATGGGGACTGTGTAAAGCATCTAACAGCTTATGGTTAATTTTTTAATGCTTTTTTCCCCTTATGAATGGAATAAGTTGCTTGAATGTAAATGTCTATATCCAGGAGTAATTTCAGCAGTATAACATCTTTTCTCCTTCCTTTGGAATACTGTAATCTACATATAATTTGAAGCCTTAATAGTCATCATTAAAACAGGTGTTATATAAACTATTTCACTATGAAATCAAAGTTGAGGATATCACATCTCATGGACCAAATACATTTTTTAAAAAATAAATTGCAAGGTGAATTATATATGTGTATATATACACATACAAATGATATATACAGTATGTCTATACAAATATATCTTATAATGTATTTTAAAAACAGGATTTGTTATGTTATGCTTTGAAATAAAAACTCATTTGGCTTTAACTGATACGAAGTTGTGGGTATAAAAATAAATAATAGGTGTTTGTACAGTTGTACACACACATGGATACACGTATATGTACACACGCATACAAGCCTCTGCGTGCACATTTTAAAATGACAGTGAAATTAGGCTGTTTCCTCTAAGAGAGAGAACATGACTTGATTTAAAGCCCAAGTTTACATGACTGGATATAGAATAGCTTATTTGCTGTCATCAGAGCTTCAGCATTGCAGGTATGACCCTGCAGAGGAAGGTACCAATCCGCATGTAGACATCCTGAATTTACCGTCCCACATGCCACATTAACGTGTGGTTTGAGTGAAAAACATTAGCCACATCGTATTCTTTATTGAAATATACTATCGATTTCGTAAAACTCCTTAACTGCATGGTGTTCTGAGCTGTTTATCAATATGCATGCAAAGTTTTGAAAGTTGTAAAAAATAAAGCATCATCAGTCATTGGAAGTTCTTTTTCTTATTTGCTCTTTGAACTTTGCATGTTATTTCAACTTTGGCTATTTCTCTGCTTGTTTTTAAGAAGGCATTTTATGATGCCATGCAAGAGACACTAGAAAGGGATAGCTGACAAGGAAAAAATTAAAAATTGGATAAAAAGTAAATGAATAATGTCATATTACCAAAAAGATGAGAGGCTAATTTGTGCCGACTTTTTGCTAATTTTGTTCAAGCCTCAAAATGAGGAGCTGTCACCCGTTCTGTGTAGCACTGATGACAGTGCCAATGATCCATGAAATAAGCTGCCGCTGGCTTTGTTCTGATAAGAATGAACAAATCTGCACAATGTTCAGCTCCCAGAATCTCATTTTCATACTTGCATGCAGGCGAAAAGAAATAAGCTGTTTGCAGGCTTGATTAATCAGACATTGGAGGGGTTTTTGTCTCTTTGATCTCTTTCGTCTCCTAGGTAACTTGCTTGACATTAATGTTGAGCTTGAGTAAAGACAATCAGGAATTGTCGACCAAACTGATATAAAAATTAAAGACCTTAACACTTTAAGTACTCCAGTAATGGTTCCGCTTTACTTCAGAAAACATCTGTTTTCATTTAATTAAAGAACAAAAGAGAATGGCATAAATATTTTTCATAGAGACCTATTATTCCATAAAGAGTTAAAGTATGATAATTGGTATTTTTAAATAAATGCCTTGCAAGTGTTCAAAAGGGAGGAAAACTTCATAACTCTGTTGCAAGCTAGTAATTTTGAGATGAGTGAAATATTTTTTGAAATGGATGGGAAGTTTACAGTTATGCTGGATTAAGCTATTTGAATCAGATGCTTCAGACGATTATCAGCAAACTTTAGAATGGCAAGGGTTAGCAAAAACTAACTTTATTTTGAAAGTTTGTCTTTTAAAAATCTCTGCTATGTTACAAGATGTGCCATTATATCTATTTTACAACCCAATATGATTTACACAGGCTAAACGTGTAAAATTGAAAGGAATTAAAAAAATGTCGCCGTGCATTTGCTTGAGGTTATGCAGACGCTTTTACAAATCTTCCAAGTGGCTGTAAAGATGAATGCCTCAAGGGTCC
The DNA here is from genome assembly GCF_009834535.1 of Camelus ferus. Lineage (NCBI taxonomy): Eukaryota > Metazoa > Chordata > Mammalia > Artiodactyla > Camelidae > Camelus > Camelus ferus. The sequence goes on from NC_045706.1 coordinate 11,839,491, forward strand.
AGCCAGGGCCCTGCTTTTCCAACCAGCTAAAGCCCTTATCTTAAATCCAAGCAAAGTACCATTAATCTTTTTGAAAGACCTTTTATGGCTTTTAATATATCCCAAATTAGAACATTTTACACCCTTGGTTCCTGAAATATGGTGATAAAAAGCCTTTAGAGCTTAATTTTCCTTACCGCTTGCTCTGACCAATTTGCAGTTCTTTGTGATAATGTTTAGACACCTTAATTAAAATGCAGCAAAATATTGGATGTTCTATATGCTGATACTTTGGCTTCACATACAAGGAATTCTGTATATATTTTTATTCCTGTAAGAAAATTTCTCCCCACATTGTGTTGCTGTAGTTATCTGATGACCTGAAACAGATTTTTAGTGTAAAAACCATTGATCAAGCTTTTGGAATGTTTACATGGGGCATAAAGATACATTTTTCTTTTTACGACGCAAAGGAGCGATTCTTGTGGGCCTATATTGTCTGTAATACTGAAACATAGCACGGTATTCTTTTATCTTCTGGAAGTTGGGTTAGTCATCTTGCCTGGGAGAATGTTTCTCAACGGCCTCTTCTATAGGCGATCTTATGATTCTTTCATATTTCCAAATATTGCTCTTTTTACTTTTGCCACAGGAATAAGTGAAACACATTTCATTTTAAGCATGTGAAGGACACAAAATTGATATGCCTTCTCATCATCATTACAAACTTAAAGATTCTTTCTGTAAAATGCATAGACCAGGCTTGTTTAATGTTTGTCAGTTAAAGAACATTCCATTTAATCTAACCCCAGGCAAAATACAGCTAGAAAATGCACCTTCCATACAAACAGGTCTCTTTGAAAGTATTGCCTGTGTGTGTGCAGTCTTTCATTGTATTTACTTAGTCTACAAAGTGATGGAGCCCTCTCATGTAAATGCGTGTCTCTTACATTATACTGGATTCTTTTTGACAAGTTTATACTATGTCTTATGGCACGTGTGCTCTAAATCTTTACTGTGATATCAATGGTGCTGGATTTTGCCTTCATACTGCTAGAAAATGAAAAGCTTTTACGTTATATTCTAAGATTATGTGACCGTGTTGAGATGAGGAGTCCTGTTTAAATCAAATGACCTCGTGTCCAGATACATTGAGATGCTATTCAGTTTGTCTATCCCAAATCCAAAAAACCCATATTGGGAAATTTCAGTAAGCTAAAAATGTAAGTAAGCTACATCTTCATTTACAGCAGTTTCAGGAAATAATTTTATAATGTGGTTGATGGTACATGGCAAATATAGTTCGGGTCATTTTTGTTTCATACTCAAAGTACAGGTTCAATTTAAATATGTCTTCAACTGAGTGGGACTTTTGTTAGGGGGCAGTCTTGGAAAACTACATCATATCAAATTTGCATTTGATGTCTGACATGTGGGAGTATGATCAGATTGACTATAAATAGAGAGCTCTGTGTTTTACCTTTTAGAGCTGGGGGACAGAGAGGAGACTAAATATCCTACATGAACGTGGAGAGACCCAGCGTACGTCTTAGACACAGGCAGCAGACTGCATGTTATGACAGTAGACAGTCCCTTCGGTGCACTGACTGTGCCCGCAGTGTGCCACCTCACAGCTAGCTGGAGTTGTGTGAGTCGTTCCGACCAGAGGGCTGTGAGCAGAAGTGCCGTGTGTCACTTCTGGATTACAGCGTTGAAGAGCCCGCAGGAGACCCTCCAGCTCTCTCTTCCTCTACCACAGTGACCTCTAAAGCCACACGTTGAGATGCTGGCACCACACAATGGAGAGCCCCTCCCAGTCCACAGCTGACTTTAAGTGAAACAAGGAGTGAAAGTTCAGCCAGTGAGGTTTGGGGATTTGTTGCTGCAGTTTTGGCGAGCCTTACCAGGCAGGTGCTATCTTGTTTTTTTAACATTTGTGACAAATGGATGGCTTTTTAGTCAATAGGAGATCCATCTTAGTGATAAATTATGCCACAGCATTCGTCCAGAGTTTCATTTTTCTCCTTAGATGGTGAGGCTACAGACCTTTGATTCTTATCCTTTTTTTAGTTGACTTAGATGATCTTTTCTATGATAAGGAACTGGGAATGAAAAGGGAGCTAAGGGGACAAGGTCAGGAAGGGAGCAGTCAGATGTGGCTGGCAACCCCTTCTCCCCAGCCCCCTAGTTTGAAAATAAGCCCTGTTTTGTTCAAAGCTGTATCTCCAGTGTCTACAACAGTGCCTGGCAGAATACTGCGTCTGTGCCTACATGATATTTGTTGAATGAATGTTGTCCTTGTGAAAAAAGTTGATGATAGCTGTAGTGCTGCCGGTGTTGGCTTGCGTGTTGGGAAGACTGAGGCTGGTCTACTTTTCCAGGTGGGCTCGTGATCACAGTCAGTCACCCTTCCTTCAGTGGCTTTCCTTCTGGTGTTGACCAGTTTGTCAGGTTGCTTCCATTTACTTGCATTCTTTGTGTGTATTCTTTCCTGGACTGAAAAACCAGATTTACTTTTGTTCTTATTTGTAAACCCCAGTTGGTGCTTGATGACTGCTTGTTTGTTTTATCCTCACTGTTCTCCAAGAGAGGCTGAAAGGAGCGTCAGACATGCCTAACCCCACTTTCCTAAGTCAGCTTCTCTCCTTACACACGGGCCTTTAGCTGCCTGCCTGCCTCCTTATTGACAGGCAGGTCCTAAAGCGCGGGCTGTGATGCTTTGACTTGAGAGTGGCTTCCGGGTCCTTTCTACCTGCCCGCGAGTGTGCTGTCTGCTGAAATGCTCTGGGCTGAGTGCAGAGATGGAAAAGGAAACACCAGAAAGAGATTTTTAGCCTTTGTTGTTTAGCCTGGGTTCTGAGCAGATACTTTTGAGCCATCCGGGTGGCAGGAGTTTTTAAGATCAGAGCCCACTGAAACTAGATCACCGTGCCTGTCCTGGAGACAATTCCTGGGCAACAGCTCTGCGGCCAGAGAGCTGTGCGGTGCACAGCGTGAAAACCATAGGTTGTGGCCTAGAAGCTGAAGGGCTGAGAAATACAGAAACAAAGACTGTCTTAGGGGTGACTTAGAGAAGACTGTGGAGGGTGGGGCTGAGAGGAGGCTGTTTTGCTTGGACCTTCCAGGACTGGGGTGGGTGGGCGGAAGGAGGAGCGTGAATGGAGGGCCTCCCAGAGGGAACACTTAGGTTCTGTGGTCCTGGTGCCCCACCTTTTTGCCTCTTAGAACTCCTTACATTCTTTTTTCTGTCAGTGAGTGAGAAGCTATTGCCCATCACACAAAGTGTGTTTATGAGGTAGTAATTAGCTTTCCCATGTTTTATTAATCACATCTATGACTGCCAATCAGAGCTCCTGATCAGCATGAGATAACCAGTGTAACCATACCGAGTTGCTGTAATTCTCGCCCAGAGCAAAGAAACATGATGTCTCTGTCAGTCTGCGCAGCCTTATCAGGGGTGAATTCCTGTCTGGCCACTGAAATGCTGAAATAGCTTCAAGATCTTCATCCACAGCCCTTGTGGACCCTCGAGGGGCCTTAGCGTGGGAAGGATCTCTGTCTGGGAGACTGGTGCACCTGGGGTGAGGAGATGAGGGGAGTAGGGGCTACAGCTTTGCATTAGTTGTATTTTGGTGGTTCAAGGGGGCCTGAGCCTAAGAATTTCTGTTCTCAGCATGTCCAAAGCAATGTAAACATCACTTTCTTACCCACAATCTCTCGAGTGTTTGTATCATTGTAGTTTTTGTGTCAGCTGGAATATTTATTTTCATTTTTTTCCTTTTTCTCCTTTGTAATTCTTAGCTTGGTGTAAAAATTGCCAAAGCGATTGCCTGCCACAACTTTGTAAAAGCCAAAAAGGATGCTGAAAATTCACAAGTTGCTCGAAAAAAGAAGAAACTTGCCTGGGGGTAAATTAAAGATTTTTATTAGTAATTCTACTAACTTCATAGTAATTACCGAACTCCCGTGATATGTTTTGTGAATCCAGTTTGTGTGTGAATTGTTATTCATTTTATTCTTTGTATCTTGGCTGAATGTTTATCAGATCATAGTGGGGGGAGGCATTTCTTCATCCTGTTTGATGTTTATTTTGTAATTGATGGAGTATGTGAAAGCTTTTTAAGTTTACTTTACTTTGACACTTAGTAAACATGTTACTTCAGGAAAGTATTTAGAAATAAGTTGAGATTTTCTTTGTTTTAGGTTTGAAGCAAAGAAGAGGTGGGAAACCAAAAGTAACATGGGATATATGTGACTTGCCAGCCATCAAGACCTTTGAGGCTTCACTAGAGTCTTCAATTGCTCGATTTACTGCGAAGATTCTCCTGCTTATGTTAACTATGTCAGGAAATCGATAAAAGTAGGAAAAATAAGCATAAAATTTGGGAGTTGATTATCAAATCTTTTCAGTCTTTTTCTAGAGTTCATCCCATTGAAGTGAATGAAATGGAGCATTCTCTTATTTGTACAAGAAATCTAAGCACACATATGGGGAAGAAAAGATAGGGTTTTATTTATTTATTTACATAGACCTCCAGTGTAAAATCAGTTTTATCTTTCACCCATTTGGCGTTGCATAGCCAACGAGCTCCTTTCTTGTCTGGACTCATGGTCACTGCACTTACTCTGGTGCTGGGTGTTTAAGGTTGGCATTCGTTTATAATGGATTAGTTACAAGTGCAAGAAGGTCTCAACTGATACTGTCTCTACAGATGACTTTAATTATCTTAGTGTTATAAAAGTAATTATTGGTTCTTTATTGGGAGCAAAAGAGTTGATATTTCACAGTCACATAATAAAAGCACTTGGTGAATTTTGGGGTACCTTCAGATTAAATAACACAATTTTTAGAAAAGGACAGAATGTAGTGTTTGGAGGTTGATTTAAATTAAGCTCTGCCTGGAAATGTCTTCCTCAATATCTCTCTTCTCAGCCATGTCATTCTTTAAATTATGAGATGGTTCTTAGAAGAGAAGTTGGTGTAATTGTTTTAGATAGTTATGACTCAAGACACAGTGATTTTGAACCAGTCTAAGAACATGGTGTGATTGTGTTTTACTCCTCTTCCCCATCACTCCTTTAAAGACTGAATGAATGAATGAGGGTAAAAGGGAGAGTGGGGCCATGGGAAGTGGTTTCTATTAGAAGTGTGCTTCCTTGCCCTAGTCAGAAGGGGCTTGGAGAAATCCGGTGACAAGCTGGTGAACAAGACCGCAGCCGGACGTTCTGACTTTCTGGCAGGTCGTTGACGTTCTGGCACCTCCCTCTTGGAGCTCAGTAGAGGTGAAGAACTAATGGCTTATTGTGGTTTCCATCAGTTCCCTTCCTCAGCCTTCGCCACCGCCTTCCTCTAGGTGATAATATGGGTTCAGGAACATGGAAAGTGAGTCATGATTATAATTACATTATTAGTAGTATTTTTTGTTATTTTTAGACTTACAAATAGTAACCAAATTTTACTAATTTATGGTGGCATATTGAATTTTTTTTCTATGTTCTGGAATAAGTGAGCAACTAGTTGCTGTTTAAGAGAACAGAAATCCTATTTTGCTCCCACTTAGGTGACAAAAGCCGTATAGAGAAAGCAAGGTTTTAGGAGATGGTATATGTACTTAAAGAATTCATCATGAAAAGATGTTCAGGTCAAATATTGGAAAACCTTACATTTTATGATTTAATATTTCCTGTTGGGTTTTGTTGATATAATCATAACATGGTTTACCTACAACATCTTATTTCCAGCTCCTAATAGGTGAATACAAACTGAGAGTATAGGAAATGTTTCCTCTGAAAAGGCCCTGATGGGGGAACGAGCCACTGCACGACGCAGCGGTTTTGTCTGGAGCGTGAGGACTGTCCCCTTTGAGCAGGCGGGTGGTGTGAGTACTCCCGCGGCCTGAGACGGGCGTCGCCCTGCGGTCTCTGGCCGGTTCGTCTTCTCCCGTGTGTGTCTGCTTCCTTGGGGCATTCAGTGAGCCCTGCAGGCAACGTTTCCCACTCTGCTCATGCTGAGGCCTGGCAGAGTGGCTTCCTTTAGGGTCTGATTTGGGAGCCCCTGGCCCAGAGACCAGCTGTCAAAGCCCATCTTCTGCCTGCTCCATGGCTGGCAGTTGCCCACTCCGCCCTGCCCAGGGGTCTCACATCCATCTCAGGATGGGAGCATTTTCCCTGAGTGGAAGGCTCTCTGGTGGAATCGGGCAGCAGGGGACTCATTTGATAAGAGGAGCCATGTCATGTAAGTCCCCACCGTTCGGGGGCCTGGCTTGTGAAAGGCTCCAGAACAGCCCATAAGAGGAGGGAGTGGGAGGGGAAGAGGATTTAATGGGGAGGAAGGGCCTGGATGTCTGGGGTTAGCCCTGCTGGCACGTCATTTGGGACCACTTTATTTTTAATCTGCTTTAATTCGAATTAGACATTTTACTCATTAAAGCATTAAAATGGGGACATTATTCTTAGAATACCCAGGTTGCCCCTAAAGTGTAGTCATTTGCCCTCTCCATCTGGTCACAGCAAAATAAGGATTCTTTTTGGATCGTAATAACTTCAGTTCCTGAAGCTTTAACATGTGCATTTACTACCAGCAGAATGCCTGAATTAGATTAGTAATGTAAATGTCAGTTATTGTTAACTGAGATTAATATGTTTTGGGCCATGGGTATGGCATTAATGTAACTGATTTACTGTTTAAGTACTTCAGGCTAAAACACCTTACTAAAGAATAGTAATTTTGAGCTTTACAGCACTGGTTCTGAGAAGTAAAGTTGATAGTGCATTCTTCTTTGGGAGCCCTCAGGATGTTTCTCATTTTCAGCAGAACATTCTATTTCTTTCACCAGAAGGAGAGTTTGAATATATAATCTCAGGTTTGCTATAATTAGTTCTGATGACAGAGTTAAATACCTTGGCCAAAACTATAAATCAGTAGTTAAACAGGTTTCTGCAACTGATCATGAATCTCAAACTCCATATTTTAAACATGCTTATTTTTTTAGAGAGACAGCTCAGGGAGGGGCAGGCCAAGGACAGGAATGAAATGTTATCTGGACTTTGAGTAACAGCTTGAAACCTCACCTTTAAAGTCTACCGGTTATCCTGATACCTTTTGTCTAAAATGTTATCTTGTAAATATTTTAATAACTTAGCTTATTCTTTACTCTGATGAGACAAGTTTGAATTTCATTCTTAAAATATGAAGGTTAATTTTCAGAAGTCCAAATTTTCATTTGTTAGGTAAAGATATCACATTTTTAGAAATGTATGTCCTGCTAAACTATAAAAAATGTTATATGAGATTGATATTTAAGTAAGATGCCAATTGTGTGTAATTTTTTAAGAGGTAAAGTTTGAGGAGACGAGGTAATAGAACATTAATGTCAGGCCCCATTTTCAAAAATTAGCTTAGTGAAACTTGGTAGTCAAATTCAGAACCAACTGAAATAATTCAAGTTTTTCCATGTTGGCAGAAGTTGCTTTTATTTTTAGTATCTGGCAGAGCAGCAAATGCTTTGCATGTCAATTTAGTGTTTTTTCAGGCCAACTGTTTATTCATTGGCTTAAAATTTACACTCTGCTAAAGTCTTAGCCTTGACTTTCATGAAACAAATAGTAATATTTGGACAAAATATGTACATGAAAATCTTTTTCCAAGACCAAATGTAGATTGGTATTTGTAGCATCAGTGCCTACTAACATGGTAATGGATCGGAAAATACTTCGAAAAGTCTAAGTCATAAACACAAGGCAATACATTTTAAGGAGTTAATTTTTGTTATAAAATAATCAGAACATCATTCTAAGTTTTCAGATTTAAATTAGTGGGAGACTTTCTGCTAAAAAGTAGAGTATATACACTAAATTTCAGTGAACTGTCAAAAGATTACTTTTTATATATACATACATATATATGTGTGTGTGTGTGTGTGTGTGTATGTATATTCTTGACCTTGGTAGCATTCTGAGACAGGAGGCCCATTTTCTATTTTTGAGGTTCGGGTGCTCTGTAGATTTTGATAAAATGAATAGAACTGCATTCTTCAGTCTTTATTATTTTATCCACCCTCCACACAACTCACCTTAAAAGACACACACGCACTCCCTCTCAGTGTTGTAGCTGTAACCAGAGTTTCTCATGGTAAAATGAAGCGTGTTGCTTCTTCAGGAGTATCCTCTCCTACTCACTTGTGAATATTCTGGAGATGTGTGTTCATTTTGCTAGAGTTTCTTCAAATACAGCAGTGTTGTCAGAGGAGCTTCCTGCCGCACTAGCTTTTGTGACCTTGATCCCTATAACACAGCTGTAGGCCTTTGGTGGGACTAGCCATTAAATGCCGTGCGGTACACTGGGTTTTCAGATGTGCTTCTGAAATCAAGAATTAGCTGAGGGATAATTATCTTTTTCTTAGTGTTAGTAACCCGTTTTTAGATTCAAGTGAAAAAAAGCGTAAGAGTTTCCTAAGTGGGATAGCATTTTTTAAAAAAAATTGAATTTAGGTGCCTGCCTTTTATACCCAGGCCAGGTTTCTGTAGGAAGCACAGAATAAAGGCACTGGACGGGGAAAGGAGGGAAGTACCCAGGAGGAGCCTCGGCTCCTGGATGCCCCTGCCCACGTTCCTCCTGTGTGCTCACCGCCGTCGTTTAGAAGCCCCGGCCCACACCTCTCCAGGGCCATGGGCTGCCTCTTGCTGAGTTGCCGCAGGGGGCCTGCTGGGTGACAGGTATGGAATGAGGTAATCTTTTCCCACCTCTAATTTCTGAAAGGTGTGTCTGTCCAGTTATTACTTGTTCATTGAACTGAAAGGTTTGGAAACCAGCAGCTGTGGCACAAGCTGTAATTACTGATGTCTGTTTCATACTCATCTGTAAGTTCTGGCATTCGATCAAGAAGTTAACATATCACTTCATCTGTGGGCTGACTGTGCCTCAGCTATAAACGTTTTATTCCTTGATGGATGGTGTACTACAATTGTGACTGCCCAGAATCAAAAGTGTTCTCATTTGTAAAGTGGCTGATGCTGGAAGGAGTAATTGTGAATGTCACAAAGAGCAGTGAAACATGCAGCCTGGCATTTCTTTGAATTCCTCCCGCAATATCTGAGAAACGTTTCCTGAGCACCTACTGTGTGTTAGATGCTAAGCCAGCTCTTGCTGATGCGAAGATGAATGAGCACAGTCTGATGGGAAACATGTGAAGCATGCTTTGGACACCTGGAGTTTTAGGTGGGCTGTTAATACATAGAAGCAATCTGTGTGTAATAAATAACCTAGACTTAAAGGCTAAGTTGCACGGTTACACGTTCTCTCCAGGATGTGGGGTTTCCTAGCTGGGCAGCTCGCTGCGGTGGCTAACTAGCTCAGCGCTCACCTCGCAGTGAGTGGGGTTGGCCCCGACTTTCACCCTGTTCTTAGGCTCACACAGAGCTGAGGGTCACTGATGGGCTGAGACTCAGAGAAGAACGCAGCTGTTGTGCACAATACTCCGTAATTTTAAGCTTAAGGTTTTTCTTAGGCTGTATCATCATGTCCTTTATGTTATAATGGCTGTGCCACAGTGCCTGTCCATGTTAGGATAATGTTAACTACTGCCAGAAATATGCCCCCAAACCGCAATGACTCAAACACAATACAAGTTTGTTTCCTGCTTATGGGACAAGGAGGATGTTCCTGTCGACGGGGCTCTGCTCCATGCAGTCATTCAGAGGCTCAGGACAGCCACTCTCTCACTTTCTCTTCCTGCTTACCCTGGGGGTCCCCATCCCGGTCAACCGGAAGGGAAAAAGCATGGAAGAGCACTCAGGGGAGGTTATGGACCGGGCCTGGGAGTGAATTCATTACTTCTGCTCACTTTGTACCGGCTAGAACCTAACTGCAAGAGAGGCTAGGAAGTGTAGACTGTCTCCCAGGAAGAAGAGGAAATACGTCTTAGTAAACAGCTAGCAGTGTCTGCCTCGTTGCCTCAATCGCACGTGATCTTGACTTGTAGTAGCTCAGTGGTACTGAGGCGTGAGGTTGAATAGCACAACCCGCTGTTCGTGACTTGACGTAAGCATTTTACTTAGATTTGTTGACAGCGCTGATCAAAATAGCCGCTCATGTTACCAGTGGCATGCGTGGCAGAGGGCCCAGACCTCTTCCAGGATGTATGGTAAGTGCTGAAGTAGAATCGCATGTTCTGCAGGCTCAGATGAGAATGTCGTTGCCACCCGTGGAGAGATGGTCAAGGTCGTGGTAGAGGCAATGCTTAGTTTAAGTCATAAAGGGTAAGTGAGGCTTCATTCAGGAAACCAGTTGAAGCAAGATCATTCCAGGCAGAGGGAACAGCATGCCACGTGGAGGTCCAGGAAGGGGTTTAGCAATGGGGTGAGTCACATGGGAGGATGGCGGCTGAGTGGCAGAACGGGGGTGCTGGAGAGGGTGGCTGGAATCCATTTGCACACAGCTTATGAGATGTGCCAAGGAGTTCGGACCCAGGTCTCTGGTGAGTGAGGACACATTGACTCACATTAAGCAAAAAATGTGCAAATTCACACATGAGAAATGTTGGGTTGGGAGGCAAACCTGAAGATAGGTAAGTTAGGGTATTTCAATAGCCTGGGCAAAAACTGATGAGAACCCAAAACACAGATGTGGGGACTGAGGAGCGAGCATGAAAGCTGAAGGTGCTCAGGGGAGACTTGACGAGACTTGCTGACTCGTTTGGATGGGAGAAGGGAGGGGTGCGGGCGGGTGGGGTGCCTGTAGACGGTGATGTGGGATGAGATAGAGAGCCAGTGATGTGGTCATGTTTAGTCGTGGGAAGTCGGACATTTAGTGATGAGTCATATCTATCACCTGAGTAGGTGATGCTTTGACACACAGTGTCAAGGTACCTGTGCCATATCCTGGGAGGTCAGGAAAGAAGGTGGTTGCAGAGGACAGATTGAGGAAAGACGCTTATTTAAAAGGTGGAGCATCAACAGCACCAAACACGGCTGAGCCATCAACCAGGATGATGTGGGGGCGGCTGTTAGAGGTGGCCTCCTGATGGTCTCGGCCACATCAGAGACTCGGGTCACCATCACGGTAGATGGTGCCTCAGATGAGATTTCTTAGAAGCAGTGTCTCAGGTGTCCTCTGAAAGTGATGTACAAAGGTGTGCATTTCTGGAAAAACCTGTGAGGGAGAGAGGAAGGGAGAGTCAAGCCTGGGCTCTCTGAACCCCCTCGAGGCCAAGGAGCAGCGTCTCATGCCCTTATTCTGGTCAGTCTGCGGCTGTGGGCCTTCCCTGGGGGTAGGGGTGGGGCACCCCTTCTCTGGGCAAGGTGGCCTCCCTCTCTCAAAAGCGGGGCAGCCGCGCCTTGTTAGCAGCTGAAGCAGCGGCGGGGGGATGGGTAGGCCCACCCCGCAAAGGGCAGACGCGGGGAGTGCGGGGGTGTGCGGGCACAGGCACGGTCCTGACCGTGGTGGTTGGGCCCCGCGCTAGCCTGGGGAGACTGTTCGGACAAACAGAAGGGTTTAAATAATCCGAGCCTTGCCTGGTGTCTTGATTAAATGAGAAGTAGGTATGCCTGATAGTCCTAGGTGGAGGCCTGCTGGATTTGAAATCCTGAGTGTGACTGTCAATTCCAATAATAAGTGATATCTTCTAACAGCTCTCCCTGAGACAGGAGGAAAACTGAGCTGCTTAAAGACTTAAGAAACCCATGAGTGTCGACAGCTGCGAGCACAGCAGGTGCTGTACGAGGGTTTGGACACCGGAAAAGGGTAGAAACTGAAACCACCTACTACTGTAAGACATGTGCTTAAGTGTGTAGACGCAAGTGTATATGTGTGTCCTGGTACATACAGAGAGAGGGGAGTCCCTCCCAAAGCGAGTTCCATGGGACCTTGACACATTAAGAAAAACAGGTTCTGTGGTCAAATACATTTGGGAAACATGGCACATTCTTGCCCGTGTGACCTTGGCAGTGTACATCATCAGCACATCAAGGGCTCTGAGAAGTCAGTGAGCCCCTGGCGGTGTTTATCGCAGTGCTTCTCAAATTCATTTAACAATATGATCTTTTTTTTTCACCTGTCATTTACTAACAACTCGCATATTTAGTCACATTCCTCTAGAAACAAATCTAACTCTGCAGCATCTGTGGAGTAGTAACATTTTAGACCTTCTAACAATTCTCTTGCTCCAGGGAACCATGCTGGGAAGGGCCTCTGTGCGTTCCCCCTTCCCTGCTTGTGCTGAGCCCCCCCTCTCCCCGTCTAGCTGAATCCATCCTTTATTTGAGCCTCATCTTAAGTCCTCATACTCCCACGTTTTCCTTGATATTTCCCCCCAGGGCAAGGAAACCACATCCTCTGAACCCTTATCTTATATAGATTTCTGAGTGCAGCCCAGACGTACTGAATCTCTGAGCATGTGGTTTAGACCTGTTTTGTCTTGTTTTAAGGTCTCCGGTGATTCTAATGCAGCTAGACTGCACAGGATCACAGGCCAGCATTTGATGTGGATGAAGGATGGATGGATGGATGGTTGGATTGATGAGTGACTATATACATACTGGGTCCTTCCAGTTAAACCATTTGAAGTCTTGTCTTGAGGTCCTTATTAAATATTCATGACTGAGAACATATGGCTTGGAAGTATTGTTCTACTGAAACAACTTGTAAACGATAAGAATTCAGTGTTGTATATGTATATGTATATTCAACACTGAATTAAGAGACACCTTAATTCTACGTACATCATATGAAAGTCTAGCCGGTTGAAAACCTAAACTGTTTTCATTACACTTTCCATGCAGTGCTCTTGGAAGCCTCCCTCTGAGGACGCTGATACACACTGTGTTTGTTTTATAGATGAGGGAACTGGACGGCGGGAGGTTGAAGGGAGAACCTAAGGCTGTACCTCTAGCACGAAAGAGCTGCGATCAGGGCCCAGGCCAGGCCCTTGCTCGTTCTCCCTGTTCCAGTGACTCTTAAGGTGCCACCCATATACTGTGTCACACAGAAGAATCACTTGTTAAAAATGTAAACTCCAGGGTCCCCTCTGGGGGTGGGGCCTGGGATTCTGCGTTTTAATAAGCTCCTCTGTGATGAATGCACAGTAAGGCTGAAGTAGCACCTCCTTCCTACACGGAGAAGCTGGAACGGGGAAGACAGAAACAAGCCAACGAAACTTGCCCGTCTTGCCACAAAACGTAGGGAGGGAGGTGTACCTCAGTGTAAATACTGGGGCTGATTCCATTAATACAAGTGCTCGTATTCCCAAACAGGCTGGCTCTGCTCATAAACCACTTTCATTTTCAAAAAAAGGAAAAAGAAAAGAGAAAGGTTCTGTGTCAGAGAGCTCAGTTGGAATCTTCGCTTGGTACTTGCTTCCTTGCCAGCAGTGCTCAGAAATAAGAAAGAAAAAAAATCAAAAGTCCCTGTGCATAAAAATTCCATTCCTCATGCGCAGTGGGCTTAATTGAAGTCTTCAGATGTTTCTCTGCACCTTGGAAGGCGTTTTTTACGAAATTCATATATTACTAGATGGGGCTCCAACAATTCTCGGGGTCAAAGGCTTTGTAAATGGCATCGCTGCGTCAGGAGCACGCTGCCTCCTCAGGACTCCTGTCCTGGTTCCTTTACCTCCAGTCTCATGGCGGGAAGGGCTGCTCAAGGATGGCACTAGAGGGTTTTCCAAAGTTAAGGTCAGATGACAGAATCCGGAAGAAATGGACTTGCCTGCATTTTCTCTCCCAATTCTTTCAATAAATAGGTGTTGAGGGCTTGTTATGTGCCAGGTACGATTGTAAGGGCCGAGGATGTGGCCGTGAGCAACACAGAAAAGTCCTGAACTTCATGGAGCCCAGATTCTAGTGGGAAAGACAGATCATAAACAAACTATACAGCATGACAGTGGTTCCCAAAGTGGGGTCCCAGACCAGCAGCATCTGGGAAATGGAGAAATGCAAGTTCTTAAGTTCCAGACCAGACCCGAATCAGAAATTGGAAGGATAACAATGACGTACACTCAAGTTTGAGAACCACTGTGCTGTCTTATGGTGAGAAGTGATGGAGGAAAAAGGAGAGAGTCCAGAGCAGGTGTTGCTGATACCAGCAAGTGTTAAAATAGTGAAGTAGCTACACTCTGGTTTCTGGAGCAACCCAGATTCAAATCCTCGCACTACCGCTGTGAATTGTGTCACCTCAAGCAGGTTACTTAATCTCTCTGTATCTTGGCTCTCCTTCTGAAAAATGGAATTAATAATAGTACCTATCTGATAGGGTTGTGAGGATGAAAAGAATTGATGAATATGAAAGTGTTCAGATCCAGACACATAGCAAATAACGTTCCTGTGCGGAGACAGTTCTCTGGGATCTCTTGCATTAGTGACATCTTGCAAGCAAGGTGCGAACTACCCTTTTGTTCCAAACTATCTTTGCTAGGATGTTTGTATATAAGCAGCCTTGGAGGAGTGACATAGTGTCTCCCTCTGGGGGCACAGAGCAGCCATGTTTACTGTCCAGTTAAATAAATAAAACGTCTTCCTCTGGAGCTGAGCTGGCCGTGCTGACTCCCATTATAAAGGTTCGTTCCCCAAGGAGAGTTCCTCTTCTTAAATGAAAGCCATGCAATGAGCAGGTGCCACCTGGCCCTCTTCGTGTCACTGTCAGAATCATATCCCCCACCAGCATCCCTGAAACAGTGGCAGGCTAACTTGCTAACTTTAAGTAGGATGATATCTCAGCCCCTTGACAGCTCTTGAGGATACTGTGTGAGTGTTTGTTATCAGTGTGTGTTAGTATCACTGTTGGTATGTGCCAGTTTTCTGGAAGAAACAGAAATATAACTGGTGGCTTCAGCCTTCAGAGAGTTTTCTAACGACCCAAAGAGGTTAAATATTTATATAAAGATGACACGAAAGACAGTAAAACAGGTTTGAATCTAGGCTGTGGACTCTCACTCAATATGGAAACATAATCTTATAAGCCTCAGTATCTTATTTGTCAAGCGTGTTAATAATAATGCTTACCTCGTGATGTTCTTGTGGACATTAAGATAATGCATGTAGAAAGTTTAGCCCAAGGCCTGGCATGCAGTAAGTGCTCAGTTACCATTAGCTTGTATTAGTTTTGTGTGTAGAATATGGCCAGAGCATTTTCTGTCCTCTTCCCCACATCTTTAGGGAAGTAAGACCCAATATTGTACTGTATTCCAGGCAGAAGCTGCTTTTCAACTACCCAAACCCCAACCCAGTATATTTTTGGATTCTACCCAAAGAACTTCCCAAGTGAAGCTCCTGTAGGTGGGGTGGATAAAGGACTGGATTTAGAGTCAGAAAACTCTCAGTTCATAAATACTTTGAGGTTTTTATATGATAATAATAATTTGAAGTTTATATGGGTGTTTGTAAAGATTTTATTACTGTGCATAAAACTTTAGCTCATAGTGGTGGAGGCTATAGCTCAGTGTTAGAGCACGTGCCTAACGTGTGAGGTCTTGGGTTCAGTCCCCAGTACCTCCACTAAACAAACAAACAAACAAACCCAATTATCTCCCCCCAGAAAACAAGAACCTCTAGCACATAGTATGTGTTCAACCAATGTTATTCAGTCCCCTTGGCTGTAACAGTGTAATTTAATGGACCATTCTTTTTTCATGACTGTATCCCTAGGACTTTTCACAATGACTGGGTACACAGTAGGTATTCAATAAAAAAAATTTATTTGAATGAATGAGCCAAAGTACTTAGTGATTAGTTAATTAATTCCTGTTTTCCTTTCCTTTGGAGACATTTCTGCTCTAAAATGTCCTCCATATATTTTTCTGAAACCAAAAGATTCTTGACAAAGATCCTCATTTCCTTATCTTCCTCTCTGCCATTGGCTTTTTTGTTTGTTTTTGTTTTTTTTTAATTGAAGTATAGTCAATTTACAATGTTGTGTCAATTTCTGGTATACAGCATAATGTTTCAGTCATACATATATATATACATATATTCATTTTCATATTTTTTCATTATAGGTTACTACAAGATACTGAATATAGTTCCCAGTGCTATACAGTATAAAGTTGTTTTATCTATTTTTTATATGGTAATTAATATCTGCAAATCTTGAACTCCCAATATATCCCTTCCTACTCCTTCCCCCTGCCTGGTAACCATAAGTTTGTTTTCTATGCCTGTGGGTCTGTTTCTGTTTTGTAAATAAGCTCATTTATGTCTTTTTTTGAGATTCCACATATAAGTGATAATCATATTCTATTGGCTTTTAAACTTCTGGAGACCATGGATGGACCCTCTCTCTGAAAAGATATGCGTATGGACATACGCACTGCATTTTTGGCATGATTTCAGTGGTTCTTGGATCCCCTAAAACCTTCCCATCTAGAGGACCCTGCTTAAATGCTTCTGTTCTAGAGTAGCCAGCCCACTAAGATAAGACGGCCAAGACATCACATCCCATTTATCAGTCCCAAATCAGCAATCTGTCATGGATGGTCTATAACACAGTGGCTATTTCCTCCCTCTAGTCAAGGCCACACAAGACCTACTTCCAATCTACTTGTGATTTAGGGGAGCAAAGTTTAAAGCAATTCAGATATTTTGGTTTCCTTAAAATAGACTTGTGGTTTTTGAATAAGCTAATGGCAATGTTATTTGTAAAGATAATTTCTTTCAATCTTACTGACCATGCTTATCATCCTGAAAAGTTTTAATGTACTTTCTGTATTTCTCATCCCCTTCCGTTCTCTAGCTGTGAGAATACCCAGTGGTCAAAGAATTACCAAGCTTCCCTGGGTCCTAAAAAACTGAGCAGTAGAGACCCTTCTGGAAGCAGAAAGGAGAAAACAGGAGAAGGCTTTCTAAAACTAAATCATGTCAAGTGCCTTGTTTGACCTCAAAAATACTTAACCAGGATTGGTACTTGACAGGGAAACTCAAAGGGAGAAATGGGGGATGTATGAAAATACTTAAGTAGAGCTACCCAAGGGGAGAAGACCTGAAAAGTTCAGCCGTAGATTTTCTGGGGAGATGAAAGTGTAGGCACTAGTGCATTCAAGAAGTAGGCAGGGAGTTTTCCCCATTTGGAAGGTAGAAAAAAGAATGATCTGCTGCCCAAGACAAAGAAGAAAATGATTTGGGCCCAGAGGGAACTGTCACTCAATCGTACGCTGTCCAGGGGGCTATAGGAGGATTATTGCCGCCATTTTGGCTTCTCTGAGTGAAGCAGCAAAACAATGTCTAGTAGTTGCTAGGCAACCATTAGCTCATCGCTGCCCTTTTCCATTAAACATTATCTGACTTCTTAGATTGTTTTAATTTATTTTTTTAAACAGGGAAGGTAATGCAGCAGAGAATTATCAGTGTGACCTAACAATAAAAACGCATTTGAGGTAAAGGTTTTTGCAAAGGTTAGGTCACTCTTGGGTAGGATGTTAAACATAATGACAGTTGACTGAAACCTCTTCCCTCAAACATTTCATCACTTGACCTCATGTTTCCTGATGCCAAAAATAACACTGGAGACATAATGATAATCTCTGAACTTTGTAAAAGTTAAGGTCAGAGATTTTTACATTGGTCCAGTTTGAATAATCCTCAGTGCTCTGCTGTGACCTACCCCAAGCTAGTGTTTGTCCTAAAGCAAGATTCTCCATCAGCAAAGAAGGGTGAGATGGAGTTCTGGCTCTGATCAGCTTTGTAGATAGCTAAAAGCGTATTATTCACAGTATCTGAGCAGAGGCACATGGAAATCCCACCTGTTTATGTAAGAAAGACTTTCTGGAACTTAAAAATGTAAAGTACCCGAAAGGAGAAAACATGAGTCTTTATTCAGAAAGCCATGAGCTTTCCCCAAGTTTTGGAGATACTTTATGACTTTTACAACAAGAGGATGAGGAGGTAGCCACAAAAGAGTATAAAATCAGGATTAGGAAAGAGTCATTGGCTGTTATGCATGATGCACAAGGGGTCTTTTTTAAAATTCTAGTGGGTTCACTGGCTCAGCGGACCTGTCAAGGAAGGGATTCAGGGAAAGAAGATGGGCTGATTCCATGGTCTGGGGCTCAAACACTAATAGTCACACGTGTAAAGTTTGCTCTGTCACCCCCTTACACACCCAAGGTAAAGGAGGTGGGAGTGGGTGTACGGCCTGGGAGAGTGAAACATGCCAATGGCTAGGTTCCAAGCCTGGTTCTCCTGCTCACAAAGCGTATGACCTTGGGCAGCTTCCTGTGTTATTTACCTGTAAATGAGGGTAATAATACCGACTTCACTGGGGCTGTTAGGAGAATTAAACAATATAATAGATGGTAAGTGGCAGTCACCATTATCATCATCATTATTATTATTGCTACTTCATTGTTGCTGTTAACACCACCTCCACTACCAGTACTGTTTCTCTACAGTAGAGAAACACTGCTTCACGTTGCCCCTTTCACATGTCTGTTACTCCTCCAGGCTGCATTTAGTGTTCTAAATGCAAGTTCGTCTGGACTGGAAGTGTGTGTGTGTGTGTGTGTGTATACACATACATCTCCACACTTTAAGAGGACTCTTTAATAGGAAGGGACTCCAGGCAAGGCCATAGCCACCAGATAATCTGGCTTGTGGAGTAACTGACACCTTTGGGTAGTTGGACCTACATCGTGATACGTGCCAGGCTGTGGGGCCCTGGCATGACAGGTGTTGGTCTGGTTGCCAGTGCACATCCTCACACATGCTAAGATACAGCCACCATCGTTTGACTGTGTGACTGACATGGTGCTAAGCACTTCAAATGCATTATCTTATTTAATTGTACCACTCTGTGACGTAGATCCTAGTATCCTTCTCTGCGTAAGTTCAGAGAAGTTACAGAACTTACCCAAGACCAAACCCATGGTAAATGGCAAAGCCAAGGCCCCATGCTCTGCTAATGCTGTATTAACATAATGGCCATAGTCTTGATGAGGTGATGAGAAAAGAAGGCCTGTGCAAGGCATACATCCATGTGAAATTTAAGTCCCAATCTTTTTCTGATAGACCTAGTAGGTACAAAACTAAAGAGGCCCCACCCAGTGCAAATAATGGCAGCTGCCAGCAAAGCACAAATATACCCTGGATTCTCATACAATCAACAGGCACCTCTTCGTTCAGATAATTAGCTCAGGAGTTATTTACATGAGATGTGCATTTAAGTTCTGTGCTTGGCTGAAGGTAGAGAAGAGGTAGAGAGGCAAAAGACTCAGCCAATGCAGCACTGAAGGAGAAGAAGAAAGCTGGAGGACTGATGCTACCCAACTTTAAGATTTACTGTAAAGATATAGTAGTCAAGACAATGTGATATTGATGAAAGAACAGACAGATGGAGTAGTAGAACAGAATAGAGAGCCCAGAAATAGACCCACATACATATGGTCAACTGATCTTAGGCATAGGAGCAAAGGCAATGCAATGGAGTGAAGGTAGCTTCTTGACAAATGGCGCTGGGACAACTGGACATCCACCTACCAAAAAAAAGAGAATCTAGATACTCTTCACAAAAATTAACCCAAAACGGATCTTAGACCTAAATTAAGATGCAAAGCTATAAAACTCCTAGAGGGTAACATAGGAGAAAGCCTGGGTGATTTTGGGTATGATGATGCCTTTTTAAATACAACACCAAAGTCATGATCCATTGAAGAAATAATTGGTAAGCTGGACTTTATTAAAATTAAAAACCTCTGCTCTGTGAAAGACAGTATCAAAAGAATAAGAAGACAAGCCACAGGCTAGGAGATATTATTTGCAAAAGACACATCTGATAAAGGTCTATTATCCAGAATATACAAAGAACACTTAAAACTCAACAATAAGAAAACAAGAAACACAAATTAAAAAGGAGCTAAACACCTTAACAGTTATTTTACCAAATAAGATACACATGTGAAAAATAAGCATATGAAAAGATCTTGTCATCGGGGAAACGCAAATTAAAACAATGGTGAGAATACCACCACATACCTATGAGAGTGGCCAAAATCCAGAACACTGACACCACCATATGCTGGTGGAGATGTGGAGCAACTGGAACTCTCATTTACTACTGGTGGGAATGCAAAAGGGTACAACCACTTTGGAAGACAGGTTGGCAGTTTCTTACAAAACTAAACACACTCTTACCATATGATCCAGTAGTTGCACTCCTCGGTATTTACCCAAAAACGTGGAAAACTTCTGTCCTTACAAAAACCTGCACACGGATGTTTATAACAGCTTTATTCATAATTGCCAAAACTTGGATGCACCCAAGGTGTCCTTCAGTAGTTGAATGGATAAATAAACTGTGGTACCTCCAGACAATGGAATACTATTTAGTGCTAAGAAGACATGAGCTATCAAGCCATGAAAAAACTTGGAAAAAATCTTAAATGCAAATTCCTAAGTGAAAGAAGCGAATCTGTAAAGGCTACATACTGTATGATTCCAACTATTCGATGCTCTGGAAAAGGCCAAACTGTGGAGACAGTGAAAAGATCGGGGAAGGGGCGAAATGAACAGATAGAGCACAGAGGATTTGGGGAGCAGTGAACACATGCTGTATGATATTATGATGGATATATGTCATTATACATTTGAATGTACACTGCTGAGACTGAGCCCTAAAGTAAACTGTAAATTTGGGTGATTAGGATGTGACAGTATAGGTTCCTCCTTGGTGATAAATATACCACTGTGGTGAGTGATGCTGATAATGGAGGAGGCTATTTCTGTGTGGGGGCAGGTATGTGGGACAGCACTGTACCTTCCTCTCAGTATTGTTGTAAACCTAAAGCTGCCCTAAAAAATTGTCCTTACAGAAAGGGAAAGAAAGAAAGGGAAGGAAGAAAGGAGAAAGAAGGAAGGAAGGAAGGAAAGAAAGAAAAAAGAAAAGGAAAGGAAAAGGAAAGAAGGAATTTAGGTTTTCCTCTTGTAGTCAGTTCTGTCTGGCAGCTGACAGTCCAGTGCAGAAGAAAGATGCCATCAAAGTCACCCAAATAGATAAAAGGAAACTGGGATAAATGATATAAAGGAGTGTGTGATTCCAGGAGGGGCCATTATAAGTGGACATGACCAGTTCCAGGGGGGTCAGGGAGACCTCCCCGAGGACAGGAGAGGGGAGCTTAGCTCTGAAAAGGTAGAGAGTGTGGAAGAGTGCTCAGCACAGGGGAACAGCCCATGCAAGGCCCTCTGATAAGAGGGAGCTGGTACACTCAGAGGCTGAGAGAGGGTTGGGGGTGGATAAGAGACAGCCAGGAGAGGAGGTCAGGGGTGGAGCAGGAGGTCAGGAGTAGAACAAGCCTGGCCCAACCACACAGTGTGTTGAAGACCCAAGTGCTTCTGCCAGCGCTAACTTTGTCAAGCCCACTCGCCGTGAAGGCTCAGAGACCATGGCGGCTGCCAGCTGCAGCGGGCCCACAACTGGACCCACCCTGCCCCTGCTCACGCACCAGCCCCCTCCACCACGATCTCAGCCTCCTGGAGCATCGCTGGACGCCCTCTGCCTTTCTCTACACCTGTCACCTGTTCTTAGCAGCTTCGCTTAGTCATCACCTTTGTTTCCCATTATGGTTCAAAAGGTTTTACTCAGTGCTTTTATATCCACTGTGATCCCCTGCTGTCCCAAATGGGACCACGGTTCTGGGAGAGGCTACAGTGGGTGGGAAAACTGTGCTCAGGAATGCAGCAACTGGACCTCCGGCCATCCAGGGAAGTTTCCCCTTTCTGTCTCAGAATGACCAG
The DNA here is from genome assembly GCF_009834535.1 of Camelus ferus. Classification (NCBI taxonomy): domain Eukaryota; kingdom Metazoa; phylum Chordata; class Mammalia; order Artiodactyla; family Camelidae; genus Camelus; species Camelus ferus. The sequence goes on from NC_045706.1 coordinate 11,861,181, forward strand.
GCTCTTCATTGCCTCGCTGCCCTCTCCCTGCACTCTGTGGCAGGAATATGGTTCCTTGTCTGTTGGTGCCATGCAGACAGGCAAAACTTTAGGAGAACGTCGACTGAGCTCCGGGAAACACCATGCCAAAAAACAACCCCATTGTCATCACTTACAGGTTTTTATTATCACCAATTATTTAAAAGGATGTACTCTAGGAAACTCCTGACTAATTATTTTATAAGCACGGTTCAGTTGATGACCCATTAGCAAAATGATTTTAGAATAATGTGATATTTGTCAGCAGATATAAAAACCATCAGTTTGGTCACTCTAGTAAACCACCCAGATCATGGGTATCTATCGAGTCATTTCATTAGAAATGGGGCTTTTTTCTAGTTTCAATTTTTAATCAACAAGTCATTGCTATGAAAAAAAAAATCTAAACACAAATCCCCCTCATTTTTTTGTTTATTAGAACTTTGAAATTGGCACATTATCATCATAGTCTCATTAAATAATATTTTGTTAGGAAAGGATAAAGCATTTCTGATCAGGAGAATTTTAGGGGAATAATAGCCCATATTTTTGAATGGCAATAAATACATCTTGCAACCAGAGAATTCGGCATTGAAGATCAGTATTTAAGGGGTTTCTGAAACTGGCAAAAGTCTGGAGCTGCCAGTTGCCAACCTGCTTCCCAGAACATCTCAGCTTATGAGCTGTGATTTCAAAGACAGTATTTTAGGTCTTTCCTTTCAGCCTGGTCAGATTATCCAGACTCTACCATTCTCTCCTTAGAGGTTGAAGGTGTGCCTACCAGCATTCTGGGACCTAAATGAGTAAATAGGTTGGAATCTCAACTTGCAGGGTGTGTATCTTCCCTTCTTACCCTGGTTTGATATGTTTTCCCTCCCTCTACCATCTTCAGTATCTCAGTCCAAAGACATTCTGTTTGTCTTCTCCAGAGAGAGGGTGGGAAAGGATATCAGTTTAAAAGCCAAATGCTTAGGAACAGATTTTCAGTCCCTTTTCCTTACATAGCCAACCTCCTTTGGACCTCTGCATCTGGAGGTAGCTGGGGCTATTAAAATTCCTTATCCTTTGTGCAATGAGTTGGTCTTGGCTTTCCCCGCTGGCCCCTAAGGATTCAATCATCTCATGTTTACTCCATCTTTTCCAGCTTTTATTACCTTTGTTGCTAATGATTCCTTTTCCATTTATTGTCCCTGTAAATATGTGCTTTTAAAAAATGATTTTACTATTATTTAGTGGAAGGAATGAAAGTAGATAATTTCTGTTCACCATTTTTGTCCAGAAGTCTCAGTTTTTAAAACCAACTTCACGAAGTGTGATGTATGTTCAATCAACTGCATCCGTTTAAAATGTGCGGTTCATTAGTTTTAAGAGAAGTGTGTATCTATAAAACCTCTTCCACCATTAAGCTACAAAACATTTCCATCACCCCCAAAATACTCCTTGTGCCCCATTGGCGGTCCCGACCTCCCTCCTGTGTGCCAAGCAACCACTGATTTGCTTTTTAGCACTATAGATTAGTCTGCATTGTCTATCATTTTATATAAATGGAATTATACACTATTTACTCTTTTTTGGTCTGGCTGTTTCACTCAGCATAATGATTTTGATCTTCATCCGTGTTGTTGCATATACGGTAGTTCACTCCCGTCTTTCACTAAGTGGTCTTCCATTGTGACGGTTTATCACTACTTGTTGATCCATTTTTCTGTTGAAGGGTATGGTTTCTAGTTTGGGGCTTTTGTGACTAAAACTGCTATGAAGATTTGTGACAAGGCTTTGCATGGAATCTTTCATTCATTTTTTTAATTTAACTATTTCAATAGCCTCTTACTCAGTCTTGCTGTCCCCAACCTTTCCCTGTGCCAACAGTCTACACATTGCTTCCAGAACATTCTTCCCAATGCACAGCTCTAGTCCTATCACAGCTTGATGATGTCTCATAGTCTATAAGTAGAAGAAAATATTCTTTATTATTAAGAACATCCACCTATCTTTCTACATCACTTATAATCCACATTTCCTCTGGCCACACCAAACCCACTCTCACCCGGAAGCACCCTTCATGCTCCTGGACCCCTAGACCTTCCCTCTGTTCTTATGGGAGAGGCTCCCCCATCATTGTACATGGGATGCTCTGCAGTTCTTACAGGTATGAGGACGGGCCATTGCCTCCATGAAATTCAATCTGGCTGTCTATGCCTGCTTTCATTCTGCACCCCCCACCTCTGATGTCCCTCTCATGGACTCACAGTGCTTTGCGTGGAGGTGGCATTCTACCTGCTGTGTAAACTAGTGAGTGCATTTATAATTCTGTGTATGGGACATAGTTGGCAGGATGTGGTGTCTCCTGCATCACTGGGAGATGAAATAGAACAGATGAGTTATCCAGGTAACTTAAGTGTAGTTAGTGTGGAGAATAAACATTTTATGGAAATATTTCTAAAATGAGTTACAAACACCTCTGCCTTCTGAACCAGATTTAACTGAACATGAGCCCTTGTAACGGGTCAAAGTAATCACTATAATCATCATTTACAGGTTTGTATTGTGGTGCAGGGATGTCCACGGGGCAGCTGTGTGTAGAGCTTTCACACCTTCACTGAATGTCCCCACACGGTTGGACTTTTGTACTTTGATTTCGTTTCTCCATTAGACTGTCTTTTCTTACCGTACTGTGTCTAGATGCTGCCTTATGTTACCCATAATTACCAGTGTGATGGCCTGCACGGTAAGAAATGGGTTCTGTTCAACTGCATAGACTTCTCAGTTCTTAAAGATGGCGGTCACGTGGGTGAGATAAAATCGTCCCAGGCACAATCTAGAGAATGGCTCAGCAGTGAGAGCTCTTTGTTGGTTTGTGTGCATTATGTTCCAAACAAAAGAAAGGAGTGAACTGATGGAGATGACCTGCTGGTTGACTGCAGAGCTGAGACTAGAACCCAAGCTCCCCAACTCGCACCCCAGGATTCACTCTTCCTGCACAATTTATGTAAAGAAAGTAGAGATACACAATTCTACTCGGGTTCATACCTACATTTTGGGTGACTGGGTTTCTGGAAACAACCATCAGATAAGTGTAATTTGACCATGTAGATACCCACCAGTGTGGATCTCCCTGTCTTCCAATGCTCTTTTTTGAGACAGTGAGATTGAGAACGTTACAGCAGCTGGCCAAGGGGGAAAGGGGCCATTCCTCAGTCTGCACGTGTCCCTAAAGGGAACAAGCTGCTGAGTGTGCCAGAGGTTAAGCCACCAATTCGTGTGGGCTCAGCCCCGAGAGCTCCCCGTCGGTCCCTCTACATCAGTGTCCAGCTCTGGCCACGTCTTCTGGCAAAGAGGTAACAATTCCAACGAGGCTGAACCTTGTAAAGAGCTGTGCCTTCTGTGAAGACATTAGTTGCCTGTCCAATGTCCATTGCTGTGTTTTTACTTATATAACCTGATCTTTATTATTAATTGAAGTATAGTTGGTTTACAATGTTTTGTTAATTTCTGGCATACAGCATAGTGATTCAGTTATATGAATCTTTTCATATTCTTTTTTGTTATAGGCTATTACAAGGTATTATATATAGTTCCCTGTGCTATACAGTAGGACCTTGCTGTTTATTTTATACATAGTAGTTAGTCTCTACAAATCCTGAACTCCCAATTTATCCCTCCACTCCCCCTACCTTCCCGACTCCCCCCCAACCACAAGTTTGTTTTCTATGTCTGTGAGTCTGTTTCTATTTTGTAAATAAGTTCGTTTGTCTCATTTTTATAAGCTGATTTTAAATACATCATCTCCCAGCCTTCATTGCAACTAGGTGGCCACATGAGACATTTCTGGCCAATGAATGGACAGGGCAAAACCTCGTCTGAAGGAAATGTACCAGTGTCTGCAGTTTACTTTGAAGTACCTCAAGATAGAATGCAAGAACGGAGTGATGATGGGAAAGGTAGCCCCAAGGTCTAGGTTTCCGCATACATAAAATGAGGGCTCAGAGGAGAGCAGAGGTCAGCCAGTGACAGCCTCGCCCATGGACCAAATTTGACCAACCAGTCAGCTGTTTCTGTAAACAGTTACATGAGCAGAGTCATGCCCATTTGTTTACATAGTGTCTACAGTAGTTTTCAGCTACAACAGCAGAGCTGAGAGGTTGCAGCAGGGACTGGGTGGCCCACAAGATGTGAAGTGTTATACTGTCTGGCCTCCTACAGAAAAGTTTGCCGACTCCTGGAAAAGATAACCTTGAATTTTCCTCCAGGATTTCCTGAGCAGTTAGAGCATACAGTTTGCACTGAAGAACTCGGGGCAGAAAGCCTGTGTGTCCCAAGCAGTGAGGGCCTTTCTTTAGGACAAGGGGGAGTGGAGACCAAATCCTTGGAATACAGAGCATAGGCTGAGCTCTGTGCTTTGGGGAAACTGCTTTTATTCTGTCAGAAAGTTCTGCTCGTTTCCGTAATGAAGACCATTAGGGAGTTGCTCATTGGACCTGTTGGGGAGCACGTATTTGCAATTAAAAACAATGAGGCTTCCAGGAAGTCAGAGTCAACAAATGTGCTCAGGCTTGTAAGAGCTGATCCACATGCAGATGGAAGGGTCTAATTGGTGTGGTTGGACCAGCTTGAAAACCATCAACACTGCGTGGTTTTTCCCTGCGAGACTCCAAGAGAAAGAATCAGTAGGTTGGAACTGGGCTGGTTCCATGAAAGGCTGTGACAATGGCAGGCTTGAGCAGTTCCTGGGAGGACTGGGTGAAGCCCTGGGCATGGAGAGACAGGGGTGGAGCTAGGCTGGGCTGCTCTTCGCTCAGGTCGTCCCCTTGAGACCCTTCCTCCTCTCAGACTGAACCTCTGCAGTCTTTTCTCTTGAATCCTTAAAGGCAGACCCCAAGTCAAGAGATCTCTTGTTTATCTTTGAGCCACTGTGGGCCATGGCATTATTCCTTACCCCTCCCTGCATTCATCCTTTCCTAGTGACTTGGTAGTTCTCGCAGCATCACCATGAGCAGGATGTCGAAATACAGTTCCATGCTCCTTGAATTTGAGCTTGGCCATGTGACTTGCTTTGCTTAGTGGTATGCAGGTTAAAGAGCAGTGTGCTAGCTCTGACCCTGAGCTTGTGCTTCCACTTCTTGTTTGGTATCTGTTCCATCACTATAAGAACAGCATGCCCACATGAGGCAGGAGGTAAAAGGAGGATGAGAGCCATAGGGAGGCAACCACCCATCAGACCTGCCGTGAGAGCTGCCGAGACGCCTGAAGCAGAGCCCTCAGCTGAGCCCAGCCTAGACCAGCCAAATCCCAGAGACCCGGAGATATGAGCAATTATAAATCATTGATATTTTAAGCCACTGAGATTTGGGTGGTTTGTTACACTGCAGAACTTACTGATATCAGCCTCCCACAAGCTTTGAAAGAAAGGATCTACCAGAAAGCAAGAGAGCTGTTCATCTGAAGAGGTCAGGGCAAGTCCACCTACCATGTTTAGAAACATGGATAGAACCCTTCTTTTTCCTGGATAAGAAAGGAGTAGGAGGAGTAGGAGGAGGGGGAGGAAAGAAAGAGGGAGAGAGGAGAAGGAAGGAAGGAAAGAAGGAAGGGAGGGAGGAAGAGAGAATTTGGGGCAATTGAGGGAAAAAAGATGGGTCTATAGCTTAAAAAAAAAGGAGAGCATTGCCTGAAGATACAGAAAAAGATCATTATTTTGAAAAAGATTTACCTAAGGAAATAAAGTTTTTAGATAACTTCTGCTTGATACTTGTAATAAAACCCAAGAAAATACGCACTTTTGAGAAGAAGCATTTAAGTGTAAGATAAGCCAACGGTATTGACGACACGTACTCTCTGGGATCCCTTACTCTGGTTCACCTGCCAGCTGCCATGTTGTGAGTACACTCAAGTATAGCCCTATGGGGGGTCCAGGTGGAGAGGAACTGAGACCTCGGGCAAACAGCCAGCATTAATGTGCCAGCCATGTGAGTGAGCCACCTGGGACGCAGAGCCTCCAGCCTTCAGATGATGTCTGTTTGAAGAGATGAAAGGTGGAAGGTGCAACGGCTTTTACGATCTACCCTCCGAAGTCACACTCCATCATTTCCTCAACATCCCAGTGGTTGCCCAGTCAGTCCTATTCCTTGTGGAAGGAACTATGCAAGAACACGAATGCCAGGAGACAAGAACCACTGGGGGCCTGTCTTGGAGGCTGGCTTCTACACTCAGAGTGTGAGATGCTTGCCTAGTGGGAGACTTTTTTCAGTAAGCAGTAGGTGCTGATGTTTATCCTGCCTTGCTATGTTACAGACGCTGTTGAAAGTGCTTTACGTGTATTGCCTCATTTAATCTTCTCAACAACCCTATGAGGCGTGTGCTATCAGTCCTCACTTTACAGACCAGGAAACCAAGGCACTAAGAGTTTAAGTAATTTGCCCAAACATCATGCTCTTAGTATAAAGAGAAGTAGAATTGAAATTCAGGCAGCCTGGCTTCACACTGTATTATCCAGCCCCGCCATCACACTAAATTCTGCCACCTGCTTGTTTGCAGCTGTTTTGTGGGAGTGAGAGAGGAAATATTAAGAATGGTGGGGAGCTAAGGCAGGTAGGGCAGCTCGTTTGCTACTGTGCTAAGAATAGCAATTCCAGAATGCAGATCTACACAGTGACCCTTTCTGCACAACGTGCGGGTGACAGCTGGCTCCCTGTTTCCCGTCAAGGCATGGGGTCACCCTCAGAATGCCCTCTGATGGGGTGTGTATGCTACAGCCAGGCTACCTCAGCATCTTCACACCTCCCTAGAAAACAATACCATTAACTTCCCCTTCGAATAAACTTTCCAAGCCAGTCTATTAACAGTTACCTGTTCTCTGCCGCCTGGGAGTGCAGACAGGTGGGGAGCTTCTGGCTCACCTGTTTGATGAGTGCTGGGAAGTAAATCACAAATGACAACCCAACCTGCTCAGAATGGCCTTCCCTGTAGTTTGACCCCAGGAGAATATGAACTTGCACCAGAAGAAAGCAACTGGATTTCCCAGGAACCACCTGGAACTGCTTCTTTGGCCCTTAAAGTGGAGCTGGGCTGGGGTAGACCAGCTGTAGATCAAGACACAGTTGAGGTTCTGTGCAAGGCCACCTGTAAGATCAGGCCATCTCCTCCTGGGGCCTCGGTCAGATTTTGATGTCTCAGAAGATGCAGCACCAGCCTTGGAGGGGGGAACCAACAGGGTCACAAAGAAATAGAGAGTGTGACTCGGAGCCGGGTGGCGGGTACGAGGGAACGCCAGCAGAGGACGGTGAGTGGGCGCACTGCCATTTTTGCTGCTTTAACTTCACATTCCTACTTCTCTTTCTGGCTCAGGAGATGATTGAACATGTGGCTCACAGCTGACTCTTGCAGGGATTGCAGATAAATGACGAGGAGAAAAATAGCACCTGGGCACTTTTATGCCGTTCCGTATGGATTGAGGATGGAGCCAGACGCTCTGCGCCACCTCCTGTATTTGTGGAAGGCTTCACTCGCATTCAGCAGGAAGAGAGAGGTAGGGAGGGACACTGGGGTCATGTGTTCAGGGACAGGAAACAGTATGTATGACCAAGTGGCCCTGGTGAACCAGTGAGTGTAAGTCTAGTCACTGGGGCCCACCTCCCCCTTCCAAACGTCCTTGGCTTGTGGTCCAACCAAGGGCTGCTTGAGGTCATAGTAACAGGAAACACTCATCAGCACTCACACGGAGCTGGGCACTTTTCTAAGTGCAGTGTGTACCAATCTCTTGTGGGAGGTATACGCTTACCCCCATGTCACAGATGAGAGAAGTGGGGCACAGAGAGAGTAAGTGATCTGCCCAAGTTTATGCAGGTGGAAATGGCAGAGCCACGAGTGCAGACCCAGGCAGTCTGGCTCCAGAGACCGTGTTCGTAACCACCATCCTCTATTGCTTTGCAAAGCAGGAGGATCTTTTGTTTGTTTTTTGCAGTGCTCTTTTTTTTAATTGAAGTCCATTTACAATGTTGTGTCAATTTCTGGTGTATAGCATAATGTTTGTCGTATGTATACATACAGATATTCCTTTTCATATTCTTTTTCATTGTAGATTACTACAAGATACTGAATATAGTTCCCTGTGCGATACAGTAGAAACTTGTTTATCTGTTTTATGTATAGTAGTTAGTATCTGCAAATCTTGAGCTCTGTTTATCCCTTCCCCCCTGCCCCGTCCCTGCTTGGTAACCATAAATTTATTTTCTATGTCTGTGAGTATGTTTCTGTTTTGTCAGTAAGTTCATTTGTCTCATTTTTTTAGATTCCACATATAAATGATAATATATGGTATTTTCCTTTCTCTTTCTGGCTTACTTCACTTAGTATGATAATCTCTAGGTCTATCCATGTTGCTGCAGATGACATTATTTTATTCTTTTTTATGGCTGAATAGTATTCCATTGAATACATGCCACAACTTTTTTATCCAGTCATCTGTTGATGGACATTTAGTTTGTTTCCATGCCTTAGTTTTTGTAAATAGAAAGCAGGAGGGTCCTTGAGGCCATCTGATCCAGCATTTCCCGACTGTCAGTCACTGCTAAACCACCCTTATTATCTTTGCAATATCTATGTCCCACCTCTAATGTTATTTACCTAACATTTTTCTCTTAATAAATCACTATGTTTAATTAAACACATTTATTTTCAAAAGAATCTTGATATGTCTCCTAAAGATGGAAAATCAGCTTCATTTGCCATAAATAGGAAAGAAATGTCCACATAAATTCAGTGAAAACAGTGCTAGTAAACGTTAGCTGGGTACTGCTGCCCACCTGAGTCCTGGAGGCCTCGGGTACCTGTGTTGACAGATGGAAAGAGAAGAGAAAAGAAGAGGTGGGGGTCCCGCTCACAGAGCTTGCGTCAGAGGGTGCTGTGTTTTTCTCAGAAAAACACCTGGTTTGCCCCTCCGCTCTGATTAGGCTGGTCCAGGACAGTCTTCTTACCACCGAGGAAGCCAAGGCTCAGAAAGGGGAACTGTCCTGCCCACGAGCATGTCGGTGGCCGAGCCCAGCCCAGCACTCATGACCCCTAACTCCCCAGCAATGCTGCCCACCTCGTACTCATTTCTAGAAACCTTTTCACCCATTCTGCACCCACCAAGTTCATTCATTCCTGAGTGAATTCTTGAAATTTACATTTTGACTGGAGCTCTGGCCCCTAAGCTGGTCCTCCAGTTCACATGTTTCTGGAGGAAGCCTCAGCTTCTGCCATCCCAGCTGTCACCATTCTGGAGGTAGCCCCAGGCCACGTGTGAACTTGGACTCAGGACCCCATGACCTCATGGGGTTTGCTTACCACTGTGGTGGGAGTCACTTAACTTCTTTCCATCTTTCAACCCATCTAGAAGCTGCAGCAAACTGGAGCTTTCTCTTTGTGCTTCAGAGGGATGTTGCTAGAATCCAAGTGAGGTCATGGATTGGAAAACGCTCTGGTGAAAAATCCTGCTCTCAACAAGCACGCTCGTATTCACCCCAACACTCACTGATCTGGCATCCAGGAGTGATGAAAGAGAAAAGGCATTTGAACAGGCAAAACAGATATCTCCAAGTTGACTCACGCATTGGTGGGGCATCTCCTGATTGTGTTGGACAATGTGCCGGATGCTCTCAGGGTCTAAAAGAGCACAGATGGGATACCACGTGGCCCCGACCTGAAGAGACTCCCAGTGTAAAAGACAAACAGGCACCCAGTGTACTAAAGGGGTGGAATTCTTCAGGGTACAGACCCTCACCCCGGGCACCACCAGTCTTCTGTAGACCCAAGTGTAATAGGTTTGGTCATCTGTTTTCCTCAATCACATGACTTCAGAACTAAGAGATGAGAAAGAGGTCGAGGCTGTTTCTGGGACAAGGAAAAATTGACTTTCATGTAGAAGGAGGACTGACTTGGAGGAAAGAGATAAGAAAGCTAAGAGTCAGGGATTTATACAGTGAAGTGTCAGGTCACTTAGTGGAGGGGCACAAAACCTTATGTTGACCCTGAGGATTGTTGTTTTGTATAGTTGTGAATAACCAAATATTCGGAATCACCTCCTGAGTCAAGGGCTTTGTTTTTGCTGTTCCCTCTGCCTGGAATGTTCTTCCCCAGACCTCTGCTGGCCTGACTCTTCACTTGCTTCTGGTCTCTGCTCAGATGTCCCCAGCCTCCGTGGCACTCACCCTGACCACCATATTCTCAGTTATTTCCCATCCTGGCTCTTGGAACTCTTTCTCTATTTTTTTTCCCATAGTACTTACCACCTTTGGACATACTGCTTGTCATCTATCTATATCTGTCTGTCTTTCTGTCTGTCTGTCTGTTTATCTATCTATCTATCCTTACTTTATCTTCTGTTAATTATCTATCTATCTACCTATCAATCCATCTATCAGTTATTTTCTATCTCATATTATGGCTTTTGTTTGACTCCCATCTTTGGAATATAAGTCCCATGAGTGCCAGAGTGTTTGGATTTTTCCCTGATAGAGCTCGTGGCTGGAGCATGTATGAGGCACTCAATAAATTCTGTTGATTGACCTTGAACTCTGAGTCATTAAGGAAAGGTCAACTTGTAGCTAATATATTTTAAAAACAGAGCACTTGATGGCAGCTTTCACCCTCATCATCTGCCACATTGTAGCACATCCATGTGCACATTGTATTCATTCCTGGAGAGTGGATGCCGTCTTCCTCATCTTTACCTCCAGCACTGAGCCAAGGTAGGACAGAGGAGCCACAGCCCTTCTCCAGCCCCACCCCCTCTCATGGACTTCCCATGATGACATCCCCTGAAAGAGCTTATACAGACAAACAAGTTTACTGGTTCCTTTTTCTTTTTCTTTTTTTTTTTCAGCCATTTGCCCAATTCTCTTCACAATTTCTGTTTTTCTTGCTATCATTTAAAAGTCATTTAGGAGATAGGTAACCAGGTCCCTATGATATGACTGACATAAAGAGAGAGAAAATACAGTAAGTACTGCAATTTACTTGTCCACACTCATCCACTTAAAGGAAAAAAAAATCATAAAAGACAAAAGTTTCAAATTAGCAATTAAAAAACATCCTGCTTAACTTAAGTACTTTTAGGCTCCCGTTGCCATAGCAACTTGAAGCCGATCTTGGTGGTCACTGTGCCCAATTCTATTGAGGCTAAAAATTACCTTAACCTTGTGCGTGTGCTTGGCCAGCACAGTAAAGTCTGGGTTACAGAAAATTAAAACTTTTTAAACCAGTGAAATTAGTTTTACTGGAGCAAAAGAAACCTCTCCAATCGAAGTGTTTTTCTTCTAAAAAAAAAAAAAGGGGCATAATTTGTTGGACATTAAAATAACAAAAGGGCTTTGAGAAAGGATTATGGGTTTCTGATGTTTCACCACGAGAATAGATTTACTTTATATCCGACTGATGTTGTAATCTTGCATTCTGAGGTAATGTTTTAGCTCTTTCTCTTCCCATAAATAAAGATTTCAATGATAGCACTTCATTCCTTCTCTAGAGCATTCCTTTGGATTTTTTTCCTCTCAGACTTGTAAACCATTTCACCAGGATGGAGTACAAATTGGATGCAGGACTTCTGTCGGGGGGCAGGGAACTCATTACCAGAGGTTTTCATTGCTAGGAGCTTAAAATGGAAAATGTTTAAAGTCTGGAGAGTCTGAATGGAGATGCTTCGCATCAGATGCTTTTGCTAACCACGAGGAGGAGGAGAAATTCCGTTTTTGAAATGGAGAGTTCAAAGTTCTCTTCTTAAACCAAAAGGCGCCTGGCCCTGGGATTTCTCTGAGCCCGAGGCTGCAGATGAATACGCACTCAGGGTAAATCTGATTTCAGAAAGAAAGCCCCTGTTTATTGCCCCGGTCCGCTGATCATGTGTGCCCGCGCTCTTGCTGCAACCTACAACTCTCCCCGGGTAGCGTGGATTTAATTGGGGTGAAATCTATTTAAAAATTCACATATATATCCTTTCCCATGTAAAGCAACTGCAGAAACTACTCGGGACTTGAATATCTTTTGAAACCAAAACAACTGTATGTAAATACAGGGCCGTTATTTACCAACAAGGGGACAAAGCCCCGGGCACCCCTTCAGCTCCAGGCCACCGCGGGACACCTCTCCCCGGCAACTTCATACTTATTAGCGTGATTGCCAACTTTGGTTTGTCATTCACAAACTCACCCTGAGCCCGGCCTTTGAATGCAAAGAAGAAATGGTGTTTATGTTCCAGATTTTTTGCTTTCTTCTCAGGACTGAAGTAAATGATGAAGTATTTTCTGCCTCAGCAGAGCCAGCAGGGAGGAAATGCATGCTGTAATTACCTTAAACAAGCGGGCAATGCAGGGACTGCTTCTGGAGCTGCGTGGAAGGAGCCCCGGGAACAGTGGGGGACCCCGGGATGTTCCGTCTGCACTCAGCCTTCCTTGTATCTGCTCACTCAAGGACTGAAGGAGGGACCCAAGATGTGTACCTTCAAAAGTGGCCTGTACCCAACTTAGTGACAGAAATACTCTCCAGCCAGGAGAACACATACTATTAATTGGGTATTTGATTTTTTTCGAAAGATGAAAATTAATGAACATGTTTAAATGTTTTTAAAGGGAAATCATTGTATTTGAGCAACACAAAATGACACATGAAATTTTACTTAAAAAATCGATTTAAAGGGTTGTCACCATAAACACTTATGAGTCTGAAACAAAGATAGCTTCAGACAAAGATTTTGATCAGGACAAATCAGTCAGGCCATTATCAAAAGCACAGAGTATTCAATGTTCGACCTTAGCAATAATCTCCAGCTCTGGTACCTGGCTTGGGATCTGTCTGCAATATAGTCAGCTTTCTCCATCACTCAAAAAGAACCTATCAGCTATGTACACCGTTTTACTCTCAAAAGCGATTGTCACTGGGGTTTAGGCTTAAAAGAAGTATTTTTATTAAATAGTCTTCAGAACTTCTCTCCCAAATAATGACTCCTGATTGTCCTCATGGAGGCTGGAGGTTGGAGGTTGGGAGGGCGGTGCTCCCTCCCCTTCCCCCCACCCCTGGGGAGCCGGGTAGAGGGGTCTCCTGGCTCTCCTCCCTCTTTCCCCCTCTTGAGAGGGCCTGCGATTTATTTCTCCTAATTTCTGCTATACCAAGTGTGTGTGGTGTTCCTTCTACTACTAATTAATGTGAGAATAGAGAATCAAAGAGGGTACCCCTCCAAAGAGTTGTTGCTGAGGAGTGACAAATTAATCCCCTCGGACATGCCTGGAGGCAGGCAAGATAGCTTCTGTTTTGTTTTGCGAAATTCTGCAATTAGATGTGCAAAAGTTCCATTTTTAGTGAAGATTTTGTTGACAAATTTCATCTACTTCAGAAAACACACACACACACCATTTCTGGGGAACAATTCTGAGGAGAATATATTTTTGGACAACTGAAAAACTCCTGTGCCAAATTCTGCTTTTTGCCCCTCACCCTTTTCTGGCAGGGTACTTACTCCAGGCTTCAAAGTGGAGGGTGGGCTCAGAAACTCCTTGGGGTGGACACTGCTTTAAACACAGCACTTGGACATCTCTTCCCTCATTTCAGCCCTAAAATTACCCTGGGAGGTGTTATTTTTGCCCCCATTTTACAGATGAAGAAACTAAGGCTTAGGGCAGTAAAGTGATTTACTCAGGTCACACAGAGAGTCTAAGTGTCGGAAAAAGGATTCAAACTCCAAATCCCAATCTCTTTCCTCCTGGTTCTCCTGAATTCCTGCAGATTTCAATGAAAAGAAAATGCAAATTGGACACGTAATCAAACTTCAAGCTTAATTGTAACCTTGATGAAAGGAAGTCTGTGTCTCTCTTGCAACTCAAAGATCGATATGTGAAATGGAAGATAATTACAGGTCATGATCTCAAATGAAATAGTTTTTCTTAATGCTCCAGAGTCCAGACATTGGTTTCTCATAAATCAATGCCCTTTAATCAGTTATGCGCTTGGTCACAGATAAACCCTGGAGGTGAGCCATCATCAGACAGGCTAAACATGCCGTCCACTGAAGTCCTTCTTCTCCCTCCATGCAAAGAAGGTGATTTACTTTTTGAAGTGTCACTGAAATCGGAACGTTTCCCCTTTCTCCCATTACATTTCATGCCAATTCCCCCTCCTTCCATCAGCCAGTTCAGATATTGGTGCCCATAGCTCATAATTTGCTTTTTTGTTGTAGTTTTTTGGGTCAGTTCTTTATTTTTAACTGAAGTATAGTTGATTTGCAATGTTGTGTCAGTTTCTGGTGTACAGCATAGTGATTCAGTTTTTTATATATATATATGCTTTTTCATATAGATTATTACAAGATATTGACTATAGTTCCCTGTGCTATATAGTAGGAGCTTGTTGTTTATCTATTTTATATACAGTAGTTAAGTATCTGCAAATCTCAAACTCCCAGTTTATCCCTTCCCACCCCCTTCCCCTCCTGGTAATCGTAAGTTTGTTTTCTATGTCCGTGAGTCTGTTTCTGTTTTGTCAATAAGTTCATTTGTTTCATTTTTTCAGATTCCACATATGTGATATCATATGGTATTTGTCTTTGTCTGACTTCACTTAGTATGATAATCTCTAGGTCCATCCATGTTGCTGCAAATAGGCATTATCCCATTTTTATTTCAATGGCTGAGTCATAGTCCGTTGTACATATATACCATATCTTCTTTATCCGGTCATCTGTTGGTGGACACTTACTTAGGTTGCTTCCATGTCTTGGCTATTGTAAATAGTGCTATGAACGTTGGGGTACATATATCTTTTCAAATTAGAGTTTTCTCTGGATATATGTCCAGGAGTGGTATTGCTAGATCATATGGTAACTCTGTTTTTAGTTTTTAAAGGAATCTGCATTCTGTTTTCCGTACTGGCTGCACCAAACTACATTTCCACCAACAGTGTAGGAGAGTTTGGGGTCTGTTCTTTAAATCACTTGGCCAGACTGCATAAAATCACATCAAGATGTGCCTTCTCTTTTTGAACCTTCCTGGGGAAGGGACGGGAACTGACATTGACTGGGCTCCTGCCCAATGCCTGCACTGTGTGCTGAGTTACCACACTCAGTCCACCCAACAGCGCTGGTGGAACAAATCATGCATCCAGGAAGTTGAGAATCTCACATGCCGAGGGCACCGAATGAGTGAGTCGAGGACAGGTGTGCCCTTTCAGCCTCCCTACTGTCGCCCTTACAGCAGATCACACCTTGATGGAGAATGTCCTCACTAGAGCCCAGCTGTTACAATCCTGGAAGTCAGGCACTGTGGACAGCCACAAATCTCTTCCTCAAGGTGGGGTTTTGAAGGTGGGACGTCTGTGAAAAGGTGAATGATTTATCCAAGCTCTCACTACATTTATTTAGTGGTGGGTCTGGATTCAAATTGGGGTCCTTTTTATTCTTCATTCCAAGGTCTTTACATTCAAGGCTATATTTCTGTCAATATCATCTACATTCATTAAAGCTGGCAGGTTATAGAATAACAGGATTGTGGCTGAAGATGAGGACCAGCTCGCCTCTGAATCTGGTACCAGCATATGAGCAGAAAGGTGTTCACAGATTTTCCCTAATGCTGGTCGTTTTGTGTTAATTTCTCACTGCTCTGTGCCAGGGGTTCTTCTCACCCCAGGAGTCCTGGTGAACACGGACTGCGTTCCCACCTGCGACGCCTAAGATCTCTGTGACTGTTAGGGCTTTATGTATTTCTTCAAGTCCCATAATTAGGCTTGATGCTCTAGTCTTCATGTTTTTAGGGTTTGCGTTTGAGCAACACTGAAGGACGAAGCTGACAGGATATTTAGCAAAGGACAGAACACTTTTCAGGGATGAAATGTTACAACCTCCACCAAGCCTGGACTTCAGAGGCCACTGGAAATAGGACCAGGGCATTTAAATTGTCCAATGGCTGCTCTCTGCCATGCAGTTCAGAGAGAGGACAGAAAATGCAAGAGGATGGGGTGGGGGCCTGGCAGTCCCAGGGACTGTGCTGGGGTGGGGGGCACTTATGCCCCAATCGGGCTCCCAGCTGGTTGTGGGTGCCAGCCAGGACAGAGCCCACAAGATTGTGAGGTGACCCACAGTTCTGTTTTATGCCCCCCTTTGTGGCCCTTCTCAGAGCTCACTGGGGTCCCCATAACTGGTTCTGTGGCTCTACTCCAGCTCTGTGGCCTGGTCCTCTCGGGCTGTGCATATACCAAATATGACGGTTAAAAGCAAGAGCTCTGGAATCTGACAGACCCAGGTTTGAGTCCTAACCACTTCATTGCTGTGTCACCTTGGACAAGTCACCTAACCTTTCTGAACCTTAGCTTCCTCATCTATCAAATGGAGATAATATGCTTATTGGATAAGGATTATGTGTGATCATGTATATAAAGTAGTCAGTGCCTGGCACACAGAAAATGCTCAATAAATGGCAAATTATTATTTTTGTTAGCTGTGTATTTTGAATATACAACTTAAAGAATACTAGGCTTAAAATTGTGAGAAGAGTTCTGCTACATTAGATGGTCCTTGAGAACATCGTGCTAAGTGAAAGAAACCAGACACAAAAGACCACATATTGTATGATTCCATTAATAGGAGATGTCCAGGATGGGCAAGTCTATAGAGACAGAAAGTAGGTTAGAGGCTTCCAGGGGCTGGGGGGAGAGGTGAGGGGGGATGACCATTTAATGGGTATAGAGGTTCCTTTCGGGGTGATGAAAATGTTCTGGAACTGGATCATGGTCATGGTTGCATGACATTGTTAGTGTACTAACTACCACTCAATAGTATTTAAAATGGTAAATTTTATGTTATGCGTATTTTGCCGCAGTTTTAAAAATTATGTAAAGCACACCCACTTCACACATGTCTTTATCCAACTGAGGTCACAGAGGCAGGATCAATCCCTGTACTCACCCTACAGATTAATTTATCAAAATCAGAAACCTTCACATTTTAAATAGAGCTTTATAATCTGCTCACATTAAACCACATTCCCCACCATACTGTGAAGTAAGCAGCAAGTAACATTGCCCCCATTTTACAGATGAGGAGCTTGAGGATCAGTGAAAGTAGGACCAGTTGTGGTTGTGACACGTGCTGTTCTACAGCGCTGACATGATTTTCTGAGTTCACCGAGCTAATGGGTGTCAGAGTCTTGACTCAAAGCCTCATCTTCTGGTTCCTGGGTCAGTGTCACATTTCTTCACAATCCATTTTTTATTACACATACTACCTTATTTTTTACGTTAATCGTTTATAATGATACTGTATTAATGTTTACTCCTGGCTGACTCACAGGGAAGGCCGATTTCATCTTTGTGGAGACTTTGCATTTGGACCAGTGGCTTCCTTTATCTCACTGAAAATTACTGCCTTCACTAGGGGCCATTATCACATCAAAATGGTGTTTGTTGAGCCAGGAAAAGTGATACATTATGCTTGCATTTATTCTTTGGTCCCTGAAGACTAATTGTTGGTTTGTGTTTTTAAACACCCTTTTCAAGTGCTAAGAGCCCCTAATGAGTTAAATTAACAATCCATTAGGGTTACGAATAGTGGTGTCACATGGGTACAGTGTTCCAATTACGGTGCTGGACACCAGGATGAGACAGTGGATGCAAACACTGCTAACCCCTCTATTTCTGATGCAATTTGTCACAGAACAAAGTGTTTCCTCTACATTGTTACTCAATCCATACATCAGTCCTTTGACATGGGGAACTAAAGCTGTCATTTCACAGGTGAGGACACTGAGGCTTAGAGAAGTGGAGTGGTGCCTGTTCAGAGCTGGGAAGGGGCATTCAGATGTGGGCGGTGGCACCCCAGGGCCCACCCCAGAGAGCACCCATGTGCTGCTGATGTTAACACATTTGGTTGGGTTTCGGACATGCATGGGACCTGTTGGTTTCCTATTATAAGCTGCCCAGAGCCCACCTGAATACTGGCTCGAAGGTGGTGTCCCACAATTCCACTTGAAGATCCGACTTACCAGCAGAGGCCAATCTCTTCATGCAACTAAATGACCCAAAGGAGACCAAAGTAAGCACCATAGGAAGCTGTTAAAAGAGATGTTTGGGGGGTACCTCTAAACCCTGCTGAGGTGCTCAGCTGATTTCTGAGTGGATGGAAACCCAGCCCAACTCCACAGTGATAAAGCAGCAGCCACGTTCGAAACATCTGGAGACATCCTCCGGGTGGAGCTGTTCCCAGGCGGCCCAGGGCACCACGGTTTGAGGTTAAGGTTGTTAATTATCACCATCATTTCAGCTTACTTGGTACTGGGTGCCTAACGCTCCGTGTATGTGTCATATTGAGTCATCTCAACTGTTGTATGGGGTTAGTACTATTATTTTCCTGTCTTGCAGAAGAAGATATTGAAGCTTAGAGTTGTTGAGTGGCTCTCCTGAAGGTACAGTAGCCACTCCTCGAGTACCTCCTGCCGCACTTGCCTGAGATGTCTGACCTGGCCCCCTCCACTGGGTGGTTCTAGCATCGTTGCCTGTCCTCGTGATCGGCTTGGTTGAGCTCCAGATGTGCCAGGTTTATCACACCGTACTGAGCCAAGGCAAAGGCTAAAAGTCTGGGGGTTCAGTTCACCAACATGGGCTACATCAACCACACCCAGCCCTCATAGTTTAGGGCACTGGGGAAGACGGGCCAGGAACAGCTCAACATTCTGAGGGAGGTGTGTTTCATAGTGTTTAGCAAAATAAATCATATGGCCCTGGCTGAAGTTTTCTGACCAGAGTCTAGCTGCCCAGATTCAACCTCAACATCACCTATATGCCCTTCTGAGTAGTTCACCACTAATGGGGGCTGCCTGGTGCAAGGGGAGTTTGTCTGCTTCTAAACTTGTAATAATTGCCATTACCTCTCAATTACTTAACAAATAGACAAGCACAGGGCCATGTCATTTCCAAAGAACCTCCCGAGAGTAGAGTCAGAGATCTCCAAGTGTTACCCAGAATTAGCTGGGAGAGGGCAGGAAATCAGATCTTTTAATATATACCCAGGGAAAGTGCATTTAATATGGACTCATAACTCAGGCAGTGCCATAACAAGTCCTTGTTCTTCCACTTTAAGCATTGACCTGGGAAACACCCTGCTCCTTCTTTTGTTGCTAAGAGAGAGCCTAGGCAATGGAAGGGGATTCAATCAGGGTCCTTCTGTTACTAGCACTGGTGGTGGGTGGGCTACCCTGCTCTCAAACTTAGTAGGCCCACCTCCAGGTCGGAGACCAAGTAGCCATTCAGCAAAGATGAAAAAAAAAAAAAAGCAGTAAGTGAAGTAGTGATGGAAAAAGAAGTTAAATTGTTTGGTATTGTGTAGACAAAACAAAAACAAACACAAACAAAGAAAATAACAAAAAACTGGATTGTAAAACATCTCCCTCCTCTTTTTGGAATTATAGTAGCTCCTTTCTGTTTTGAGTTTGCCAGTAAGCAGGTATTGCTAAAACTGTATGAAAAAGATGATTTGGGCAAGTTAAACACAGCCCAGTTTTTGGCAAAATATACTATTTCCTGAGGCAGTGTTTAGTATCTTAAATGAGCTTTGTTTCCTATGAGAAAGTAAGACCAAATAAGACTTTTAGTTTTATATCCAAGATTTGATTTAGATTTAATGTAGGATTGCAACTTTGAAAGGAGCTTTGGTCTTTCTGCTGGCATGAAAACTAAAATTAAATTTGGATTTAACTAAAAATCCCCAATGCATAATGAGGATTAAATGTTAGAGATCTGACTGCCCAAGAAACTTTTGATTTCGTTTTGATTGGCATCTCCGAAGACACGGCAGAAAGCACCCTTTCAACTTACAGGAGCGTGGCAACTTCAGGTATTCTGCTCGCTAGCTTCGCCTCGGTCTTTACACCCAGTGAATCGCTGTGCACTTCTTGTAGAATCAAGGACCAAGGAAGTGATGGGGAGAGGAGATTACCCTTTCAGAACCCCAGTTCCCACTAAACCAAAGGTAAGCTCTTTGTAACTATTGATCAGGAAATAAATCCTCTTTAGTTTTCCACAGATGCAGGAAAACCTCTTCTCTCTCTCCTTTTTTTCTTTTTTTTTTGGTTGGGGGTGGGGTAACGGTTTGTTTGTTTGTTTATTTTGATGGAGGTGCTGGAGATTGAACCCAGGACCTCGTGTGTGCCAAGCACTGATCTACCACTGAGCTATACCCTCCTCCCCTTTGCCTTTTTTTTTTTTTTTTTTAATCTCTTCCTGCAAATACATAGTGTATATGAACCTAGAATTTCTTCTCACAGACCTGCCAATTTGGAACTTTTCTGACCTTAACTGCTGAATTTTTTTGCTTCCTCAAAACAGGAAGTGACAATACCTCAGCTGGTGAGTTAAACTTTCCCGTCTGAAATATGTTCCAAACCATGTGCCATTTTCAATTCACTCATTAAGAAAAGTAGTGATATGTTGTGTGTGATCTTAGTCAAGTCATTGTCGCCTCTAATATCTCACATTCAGTGTCTTAAAATAATGCTTTTAATTATATTCAAGGAGTAAAGACATCAAACTTCAGATTTTTCTATTACAAATGAGAGATTATGATTCTAAGGAATCCACTGATATTTTTGAGGATATATAAATTTTTCTTATTTGTGCTCTTCTTGGAAATATTCAACTTTCCTCAACTCACAAGACTTTGCCCACGGGTGCTAGTGACCAACCACTGCAGAGGTGGTCGATGGGGAGTGATGACTAGTGCATATATGTGTATGTCTTTTAAGTAGAAAATCCATGTGCCATTGGTAATGAATTGAAGGTTAAGTGACAATTTTTCTTTACAACCACTCTTGTCATATAGTCTGTGAACTGAAAACTGGATTAACCTTTAATTACCCTCTACGATCTCTCAACCCCAAGACAACATTACCACTCCTACCAGTAGTATTTGCATATACAATTTAATGAGAGAAACATCTGTTTGCATATTTGGTATCATTAATAGTATGCAGATGAATAGATATTCACAATGTGATAGGCATTCGTGCTAACGTCTCATTTTCTTTCTTCATTCCTAGTCTTTCTTCCTCCACCCACTGATTCAGCTGGACTTGTATTAATTAGAATTAAAGGCTGTCTAGAGCCAACCGCCTCGTGCAGAATGCACAAATGCAGTGGAATCTGAATGCCTGCAAAACCACATTTTATTCAACTGGGGAAAACACTGCTGGGTTCTATAAAACGTACACTTTATAGATGTGTGTGTGTGCGTGTGCGTGTGATTTAAACAAAACTATGTGTTCTCCTCTTTAATCCAAATTTTGAAGAAATCCTTTGTACGTCTATTTTTGGAAACATGTACTTTCACACACAGCTTCCCTCTCTGATGACTGTATTAAATGCTTCCTATATGGAGTTTGATGATTTTAGCACTGACAGAGCCCTTGGAGGCCAAGCCAATCAAACCTTCATCTTCTAGCCAGGCTAAGTGACTTGCCTGCAGTCACCTTGCCTGCAGAGTGGCTTGTGATGGAGCTGGGTCTGGGGTGGGGAGGAGAGGGGGTGAGAGGTCTGAGCCTCTGGACTCTGAGCCTAGCACTTTGTTGACTGGATGGTGCTGTCCCTCTGTATGAGTGAAGTTTCAAGACACAACAGCCAGTAAACCCATTTCATACAGGTTCTCAGAAATTCTGTGGTTATTAGTTGAGGCCACTTTAAAGGTATACACATATGCATTATGAATATAAAACACATGCTACAGATACAATCTTTATCAATAAATGTTACAGTTTGTGTACATGTGTTCTGATTCTTGCACATGCAAAGCTTCCATTTTTGCGTTGATCCAAAGATAATGAAGATTCCTTAAAGATTTTCAGGGCTTTAATTTCACGGTACATTTTTCAGTACTTCTTTCAGTATGGAAAAAAAAAAAAACTGCTGCTTCTTTATGCTTTTTAAAGTAAAAAACTCTCAGTTCTAACTTAATTTCACCCCCTTCTGATTAGAAGCTTTGAGCCAGGCACCATCACCTTCAGTATTTCCAGCTTCCCAGCATATGCCATGGAAATTATTTGATCGAGTTACTCCCCATGACTGTATTGTCTCATCAGAATGAAGAAAATTCTTGGCTTTCATTAGTGAATCCATCCTCATTAATTCAAACTAAACGGTGGTGGTGGGGAAGGGAAAGCCAGATTAACTAGTGAATACTTTGAACCATAGAAATTTTTTTTATGGGAATGTACTATTCTTACGTCCATGGATGTGCTGTAATTAAAGCTGGGCTGTGACTCCAAAGGTCTTTAGGATACATGATTAAATCAGCTGGTTTGTGATTTCATATCCATTATTTGTAGGCAAAGGTGAATTATAAAACTATTGTAAGTGACTTGTTTCCTGAACACTCTCAAAGTTCTCCTTATAACTCGTCTGCTTGTTAGACACTACTCATTTACACTATCTGTAAAATAAAAAAGCATTTCTAAAAAAGAAAAAAAAAAGAAGATCTAGTTCAGATAGGGTATGGGTTATTGTAATTTGAAATAAATAAGGTATTTACCATATTCTCCATGTAGAAATAGGCATAATGTGACAATGTGATTGGAAAAAGACATTTTGAACACCTGATGTGAAAAGAGCACTGATTGGGAATTAGGTTTCTCCCTGAAGTACAGTTATTGTGTACAATTATTTTAGATGCTCCATCTCCTACTATTGTCTGGCAAGTAACATTTAAGTACTAGGTGGAAATGTTTCCCTTCCAATTGTGACTATACTGTGTGTGAATGCCCGACATACCAATAGTAGCAATATTCACTATTCATTAACAATAAACATTTGTTGGATGGATGGATAGATGGATGGTTGGGTGGATGGATGGATAGGGGCAGCATGAAGCATCCTGCCCCTGCTAGCCATTTCTAGAATCTGAAGGAGGCCACTATTTCCAATAATCTAAGTACAAATTCTAGTCCTAAGGCAAAGCCTTGTGTAGAGAGGTGTCACTTTAATTCATGGCTCCAAACAATAGCTGTGCTATCATGTGTTTTATGGGCATCCAATGTAAATCCCTAATCACTCCAGAGTTGCTTGGGTAGTAAAGTTAAGGTGTGTTTGTGCTTATGTGTGTGTTGAGGGGATTCACAAGGAATCTATTGAAAATTGCACTTAATAGACAATTGGAAATTACAGATTGGCATCCAGCATCATGGTGACCCATTTATTTTTTAATTTATGCTACAACTTATTCTTGTTGTTATTTTATATTTGGTTTGACCTATAGTTGCTCTTACTGTGTTTCTGGCCGCGCTCTAGACTCAAGAATCTGAGAACCTGCTCTTGGGTGTGCTGATTTATGGGTCATGAATACATTTACTCTGAGAGGAGGGAAAAGATGCTAGGAGGTACAGGGTCAGATTTCCCGTGTGGGATGTTGAGGGTGCATCTGCTGATCCACTGGCTGGAACTCCTTTGTCTCCTGCTGTAATTGCACTTCACCTGTTTCTGACCTAATTAGCTCAGAACTCTTGGCAAGTGATCAAGTTTCTGGTTGCCTTAGGAAGTGGGGGCACATATCCCTTACTGAGATGGACTAGAAGAATCACTGGGGCAGACGTTGGGTTCCCACGGGCCCATCAACTCTGGGACATTTGACGCTGTCAACAATCCACTGGGGTGATGAAGGAAAATCCTAGAACATCTATTAACATGTTCTCATGAAAAAGATAAGAAATAAAAAAAAAAAGCATGACTAGTACTTATTATAAAGAATTAAATCAATACATGTAAATAATTTAATCATAAATATCCATATACTGGGGATGATCAAATCCTTCGGGGAAGGGGATACATGATCAAAAAAGTGGGGAGACCTCTAGTCTACGGGAAGATACACGGCATTTCCCAGGACAGTAGTAGGGCTCTTGCCCTCCTCTTCAGTTTGGTCTCCTACCCTTTCCCATTCATTTTCCCATCGCACTGGGCAGTCCTGGAAACCCCACACAGCTTTCAGATCTGTGCTGTGCGCTCATGTCCCTCAGGACCCTTGCACCTGCAATTTTTGCAACCTTGGATTTTCTTTCCCCTCTGCCTAGTGAATATTTATTTTACCATTGTAAACATTTTCCTTTATTTGTCGGACAATGTGGCTCTCTTTCCACGGGACTCCTCATAATCTCTGTTATAGCTTTGTAAGTTTATTGCCCTTGTTGTCTTCTGAACAACAGGAGGACAGAGATGGTCTCTTATACATCAGTGCATAAATGCCTGGAGAAGAGTGAAAGTAGTCTTCACTGACAGCCAGCTGCACTGCTTGGGCCCTGTGGTTTGTTCAGGCCCCCAGGAGGGGTCGCTGTTGGCACTTCCCATGCTGGGGAGAGCCTAGCTGTGGGGGTCTTTGCCACGCAGTGAGTTCTTTCCCAATATGGCAGCGTCTAATTTCAGTTACACACACTCACTTGGGAAGGGGAGAGAGACTGGGCCAGAAGGCAAACCAGAGCCTTGGACTATATGATGAAATTTTTTTGTGCCTGAGATACCCTGGAAAATGTAGACTGGGAGCCCCTGGCATGTGAGACCATCCTTGCTGGATGGAGTCACAAATGCTACTGGAGAAATTGCTGATGCTCCCTGGCTTTTTCTGCTAAGACCAGAGAAGCTCTTCTGGAACAAGGAATGGAATATAAAAGAGGCTTTTGAAAATATCAGAGGCTGAGAAACAGCAGCCAAACCCCATCAGCAGATACTGTGAGGCATGAAATCACGTCGCTGCTTCTGAGTGCAGTGGGGCTGGGGGATTCAACTGGCTTCCCTTGGTAAACTGGATAGAAAACTGCACCAAAGTAGGCAAGATCTTTGTATTAACCATAATGTCAGAGAATGCATTGCCATGTGCCTTGACAAACTGTTTTTTAAAAGACAAACAATTATGAAGGCGCTGGTGCAAATAAAGGGGTACAGAATATTTCAGTCCCCTCCTTTAAAATTGCTGTTATTTTTTTCACTTTATTTTAATTCAAGGACACTTTTATACCTTGGTAATAAATTAACATTTCAAAAGTACTTTTACCTGCTGAGATGGTTCATTCCACTAATATGGGTAACGCTGTGGACTCGAATAATTAGTGTAAATTGCCTTTGAATAACACAGAGCTGGGAACAACTCTAACTTGCTCAGGCTTAATGCCCCTTGCCGTCCTGGATGAAGAGTCCTTAATGGGGCCTGGAAAAACAACTAATACCTACAAATCAAAGGAGAAAAGCCGTTTTTGATGCATTTGTCTGAGAGTGTGAGTTTTAAACTAAATTGTTAACACTTCCTCCCTGCTGAGGGTCATGGATTAGCTAGGCTGGGAGATTCTTTGAGAATCTTTCACACTGACCAGGGGAGGTAGGGGGTTCCAAATACAAGTGTTTTCTTAACCCTAATCCCCACCTCCCTGACCAGGACAGCTCTGCATTTCCCTCTAATTAGGTGAAGAATTAGGAGGTGGATAAATATGCTCAGGGATGAGGATAAAGTGATTAGTTCGCTGCAGACCATGATAGCGATTTTGAGGCGCTACATAGTTCCTTTCAAGATAATAACTTTTCTCTTTTTCACAAAAACGTATTCAAGCAAACCTCAAACATGTATTTATAAGCAATGATAATTATCTCTGGGCAAGTTTGGGGCAGCGTATTGACAAACTATTTTTACTCCCCTTTGCATTTACTTGATTTTCGTAAGATTTTTATCCCAGAGCGGAACGTCCAGAGCGGTTTCTAATCTGACCCAAGTTTTATAATTATTTTGTGCAATCTGAACAAAATCGAATAACCTAACCAAAAAATGACGCATTCACATTTAAATGATCCTTTCAATGGAAGGGGGGCAAGGACATGTTGCTCAGGAGCTGCATGAGATAAAACCATTTTGACACTTTTTCTGCATATGAATAGATACTACTGTGGATGCTTTTTTTTTTTTAAGATCTTGTAGATATTCTTCGCTGAAGTGTAATTTAAAATTTCAGGCTGATGAAAGCAGTTACAGAATAGCTTCAAACTTCGGTGATCTCGGCTGCCATCACCCATGACGACTCTCCCAGGGCTGCCCAGACTTCTAAATAAGTTTCTACACAAGGAAAACTCTGACAGGTGCCCCAAAAGAACATATCGTCTTGTACACTCGGACAGTCAGTCCCAGGATCGCATGCGTCAAGTTTTCCCCTGCTTTTGCCATTTTTTGCCCACTTGAAGACTGAACATACTGCTCTTTTGTCTTACCTAGTGCATGTCTTCCGTGCTATGAACACACAATGAAAATAACCTCAGGAAAGAAGAAAAGTGACGGGGACAAAATCACAAAACGTAATGTTCTTCTGCCTCCTTTCTGAGGGTGTTTGAAAGCCCAAAGCCTTGTTGCCCTTGGTTCTGTTTGAAGACCCGTGAAAGGCAATGATCTAATGGTGACCTTTCGGAACAAGTTCTTCCTGTTTCACTCCTCTTGGACGATCATCTCTGAGGATTATAAACGAGCCAGAGCAAAACAGAGGTGAAAAGTGAAACTGTAGCTGTGTGCCGGGTCTCCAGGCTGAATTTCCCCATTAGTCTCAGCTCATGGGGGTAGACATTGCCACCCCAGTTCACACTACTGTGGGTCACAGCAGTGGAAGGAAAGCACATCCCATCCTCATTTAAAAAGAACAACAACATGAAACAACTTCCTTTAGACTGCAGTAAGTTTTCCTTTCCATTCCTACAGATACCATGGCTGGTTTAAGGTGTGATCGCCCAGTTACACGATACAAGACAGATCACACCACACGAACCAGGGTGATGTTGCCTCTTGATCTTATCAGCTTTGTTTCCTAAACTACAAAAAAGATCTAACACAGGGCTGCTTAGCAGTTTGGCTTAGACAATCTCCACTGTCATCCATCACTGTCACCGGTTAGCAGGAGGCATTCGGCGCAAAGCGAGGAGACAGGATGCTGTGCTGACACGTTCTTCCCAAGCCAACTCTCTAATTTCACGTGTAAACCAGTTCATCTTATCCTCCTTCCTCGCTGTTGAAGCTTGCTTTTCCTTGCTGAAAAGAAATCTGCACCTTTTGCCTTCCGAAATTGTACGCAGTATGTTACACATCTCAATTGTGTGCTTGTTTTTAAATTCTTAGCAACCATAGATGAGAGGGAGGGAACATCTAAGGTAAAATACACATTCCTGAGCTAGAAAGAGGGTAGAAAGTCAGATGCTTGAGGGAGAAGAGGCTCATCAGTAGATTACATCTGACCAATCCCACCTTTTGGGTTTGACTTAGATAAACTCTGTTCCTGTAATGGGAACGCTTGGAAGAAAGATGCAAATTGTCTGGAAACTGGGATTTAGCATTTTTTTTTTTTTGTAATCAACTCTAGGATTATCCCAAACTTGTCCATTTCTATTTTAATGTCTGGCTCTTTTAAATAGCTCCAGGAGTGAGCTGGGACATCTGGATTCTGACCCCCCCATAAATGGGAGCATTTAAGTGCTGGGCACCTTCTCCAGTGGCGGCAGCCTTGTCTGGAGATGTGAAACAGAAGAGATTTGAAAACAGAATCCATTACCCTATTTGTGGTCAAAGTCTGATAGGATCAAGTAATAAGTCTCCCAGTGGAAATATCTCTGTGTCAAGTCGTAAACTTGATGATTGTAAGAATACAGTGGATGCAGCAGGAGAGAATACCAAACTGGAAGATGAACATTTCTGTTACATAATTGCAAGTTCAAGGTGGTCCAGCCTCTTATCCCTTTCTGGCGAATGTCTAAAGTAGGAGCGATCTTTAATTTGTAATTACTGAACTGAAATGGGAGGTCCAGCGGCTGTTCTCTGCCGTCCGGGCTGGGGGAGGTCGGGAGGCAGAAGCCACGCGGGAAGGCACACACGGTATCAGACGGAGACGTGTTTGATTATTCTTTAAAACCAACCCAGAGAAGTTAATCTCACTGAACTTCTTTTTATTCAACAAAAGAGCTGGATGTTTCCAAGTCTAATGTGACTATGATGCTCACTAAATGGACTTCTTTACACCTTTAAATGGATTAACAGCCCATCTTCACAGTCTAATTATCATACATGTCATTCAAAAAAAAATCACAGATCGAATTCAGGGGATGATAAAGGCCTTTCTTTGACAACTATGGAAAAAGACACTGCAGTCAGTACGTGTGATTTTTATCTGAGCCATTTTTTTTTTTTTCAAAGGGCACGTGTTGCTCCCCGGAGGTGGGAGGGAAGGATGGGGTGAGTGTGCTGGGTGTTTCTGCCCTGGTAATTCTAGCCTAGAGATTTAGGGGCAGACCATGCCGGCGCTTGCCTCTTCCGGACTCACCGTGCCAGGTACCTTAGTGGTTCCTCCCACCCCAGCCTGCTCAGCTAATGACTTCAGTCTGTCCCAGACAGCTCTTAGTCAGATAAGCGATAAATTATGGACGGCCCCCTTTCAGTCTCAGGCCTTGGGGGCTTCTTTGAGTTCCTTGACTCAGACCTTGCTAAAAGGCAGAGAAACTCTTCCATCATGTCCCAAGAAATAGCAGCTCAGTTTCCACACGTACATCTGACATCAGCTGTCTTTGGGCTCATACTTTGTCTCCTTTTTGGCTGGAGGAACATTAAACTTGGCATCCTCTGGCAGCTCACTGGTGTCCTGAAGATGTCACAGGCCTTGCTTGGCTCAAGTGGGTACAGAATGTTCCAGAAGCCCTCAGGGAGCTGCAAGGACATTTCTCTCCCTAGGGTCTGGGAAGTCTAGAGGGGGAGCCCTTTCATCCCACAGTGAGTGATTCAGGCTTTTCTGGCTTAAAGCTGAAGGCACAGATTTGTCTTCATTCATTCCTTTTGCCCATATCCACTGGGACATTATTCTAGGTCAGGTACTAGGCAAACGTAGCCTCTGAGATGTAGGACGAAGCTGAGCAGACTCAATTCCTACCCTTAGGAGCATTCAGTCTAAGAGACATTGACACATAACTTTGTAAGTCAAAAGAGGCTCCACATTTTCCAGACGGGAGGGGCTGAGAGTCGGCAGTCTGGTTAGACGTTCACTCTAGAGGTCTTGCTTCAAGCTCGCACTGTTTTTATTTACATTGTATCTAATTGGAGTTGCTCTGGAAGTGGTTGATGGAGACCTGGGGAGAGAGATGAAACACCTAGCCCCTCCCTTGGGGCCACCACTGGACGCCTTCCTTGGAGCCAGTCAACAACCTTTTTAATCTCCTGGGGAGGCTGGGGAGGGGTCACAGGTGAGGGCGTAAGGAATGTCTTTGGACCATCTTCACGGCATCGTGGAAGAAGCATACATTTTGTCAGGAAGCGCCGGCACTGTTACTTCTAGTGATGTGACTGACAAGTTACTCTTTAAGCCTCAGTTTTTCTCATCTGTAAACAGGGGTAATTACATCCCTCTTTCAGTGTTCTTGTGGAGATTTAGAAACAACACGTCTATAAAGGGTCCAGCATAGTGCCTGGCACATAGTAGGTGCTTAGTAAGTACTAGGCTCCAGTCCTTCCGCGTCAGCGCCCCCTCCCCTTCACCATCCTTCTCTCCTCTCCTGTCCCGTACAATCCTCATAATGAATCACTTACCTCTGACTTAGGTCTTCAAAGCCGAGACGGGACACTTGCACTCCCGTCCTCACCCATTTTCTTGTCTCCTCCGTATCCAGTGTTCCGCAGGGGTATGGAAGCAATGGTGAGGACACTTAAAAATGCCTGTACTGAGGCAGAAAACTCTTTCATAAATCATTTAAGACCCCTGTTGCACCACCGTCAATTATGAGAATTAATTACTCCCTGAAACAGAAGGAATTGTGCTACCAAGAGTCAACATTAGCTCAGGAACCGTAAGCCTCTTCCTCCCGCCTTTTGAAAGACCACGAGGCGGGTACCTTGACAAAGCAGACACCAGCCCTTCGTGCTGTGCTGGGCCCTGTATCCCTGTTTCCAAACTCATAAATGCTGAATGAGTAAATAATTTTGTTTTCTCTCTGTGTTATAAAGATTCAGTCTTATTTGGCCAAGCAACTGTAAGGAATATCATTAAATACTTTCCCCCTTGTGCTTTCTCTAAGCCACAGTCTGCTCTTGGAAAATGCCTACAGATAAATCTAGGAAGTCAAACCGCGCTCTATAAGAGGCTCCGCAAAATTGGGACTGTCCTTCTCGAGAGCGAAATCAACACTGGAATCCTGTTTAGTTCACTCACCCACTCGTGCACTCACTTGTCTTCTCAGTACTTCGATGACGTATAATGGGATATGAAATTACAGGCATTAAAATTTACCCGAGCAAATGCATTTTGTAAATGATAAAAAGCCAGAGAAAAATTTAATGATAAAGATCTGACTTCAGGGTATTTAATAAATAATATTTAATAATAATAAAATATCTAATATTTTATTTTTTATGTATAGAGTGTATTTATGGATATAATTTTTATAGCATAAAGGTGTGGTTCGAATTACATCAATAACATGCATGTTACCTATGAGATGACATAAATACCAAAGATCTATACTCATTAGCCAGAAAACATAGATTATTACTTTAAGATTTTTCCCTACCAGGTCTTTCTGTGACAAACCTTTTCCATCGTAGGTTGATTTGATCTGTAAGATAGGAAGAGTTAAAGAGTCACGTTATATTTTATGTGAATTTTGTCCTAGGCTTATCAAGAAATAGACAACATGCTTTGATTTGCACTTATGCCAAGACCTAACACCGGCTTCAATGCTTAGGGAAGGAAAAGGATCTTTGTTCAGGAAGTTACTTATTTGACAATTAACATGTGGAAACTGTACAGAACAGTATGTGAAAATGATAAGTTCTTGCTGAATTTCTAAACGGCGGAGGCTCATTCTTCTTCCAATAAGGCTGTGACAACTCTTGCTGATGGAATAAATGGGATATTTGTATTTCAGTCTCCAAGTAATTATCAAAAATGAAGCTTTGTGAATTCTTGCTTAATGGGGCCACTTGTCACCCTTCAGTCTTTGTATATAATGGTATTTTGTTCCCAAAGACCTTGGCCCAAGCTTAGCTCTTCCAAATGTTAGGGAACATGTCCTGACTCCCGCTGTCTTGCTATGATGAATAGATACATTTTCAGCTGGTTATCCATCCTCCACACAGCATGTGATTCTGTGTGTCTAAAGTGCCTGTGGCAGGCATGTAAAGCTGCAGTGAAGCCAGGTGTTTGACCGTCATTGCTTGCCCATCAGCAGACTTGATTGCTGGGACATCCATTAGCAGGGGGGACTCACCACACTACCCCCCACCACTCCCTCTCCCCACTGCCTGCTACCAGCTGCTCTGGGCTTGCGGCGGCTGCCTCGGGCTGCTACAGACACCTAGGGCTGGCAGTGGCTCCATGTGCCCTGTGGTCAGGTGAGATGGGCTTCCAGAACCTTGCTCAGGGACCCAACCCCACATTTTTTCTGCTGGCAGGCCGGCTGTGTGTGCACAAGGCTTTTCCTCAGAGGCCGAACCAAGAACACAATTTGGCTCTGAGATCACTGCTCAGGTGTAGGTACAGAGCTGCCTTGTGGGGTCTCCGATGGATGATTCAAAATTTTTCTCTACCGGGGCATTCTGGGGTGGCCCTGTTGCCCTCATGGACTTGTCTGATCTGTGAGATGAGAAGCGTTAAACAACTCACCATATTTTATGTTAATTTTGTTCTTGGCTTATCAGGGAAGAGATAAAATGCTTTGATTTGTACTTTTTCAGACTCCTGAGAGCAGCGTTGGACTTCTCAGGAGGGAAAAGGATCTTCGTTCAGGAAGTTACTTACGGACAATTAACATGTGGAAACTACACCAAACAGTATGTGAAAGCGATAAGTTCATGTCGAATTTCCAAAGGGTGGAAGCCTGCCTCTTTCTTTTCTCACGGGGCCAGAGGCCTGCATTAACGGGGTCAGTGATAGCTTTAAATTGGAGACTCTCTCCCGGGGATGGTGTCGGGGGTGGGGACCTCAGAGGGGTTCAGCCTGACACGCTGTCATTCCCAGGGGTCTCCTCCCCTGGGGCAGAGGTATGTGGACCGGGGACCCGCCCCCAGGAACTAATCTGATAAAGTGCTTTCATGAGTTCGTGCTTTGTGATTCGTTCTCTGAAACAAGGAGGGGAACTCCTTGCAAATCTTTGCCACTGGATTATACTTTTTCATTTGAGTGAAAAGTGCTTCCCAGGGTTTAGGAGTGAGGGTGGAAAATCACATTTGAGTGCAAGTCCGCACAATCGCATGGGCTTGGGTTATCTGAACACCTTCCTTACCTCGGGAATTACAGTGCTATAGGTCCATGTGGATCAGGGCCATAACATTACGAGGAAATATAATTTCATGCTAATTAGAGCTTCTCACAACCCACTTCCTGAAAGGTTCAGGTTTGCACTAGGGAGGCAAGTTTTAATCGGTAATCAAAAGCGTTCACTCCTAAGGTAGGAAGAATCCGCAATACTTTCTGGTATCACCCAAAGATGTCCTTGCTCCCAGCTGGACCCAGTGGAAGTGAATGCCAAACTGACATCTATTTAACTCCGAAATTCTCTTGCAAGTGGTGGTTCTTCAGAAACATCGCCAAGCCTCTCTTCCCTCCCGACGCTGGATGCGCACGGTCCCATCGGCACCGGGGTCCCATCAGCACCGGAGTGGCTGAACTGAGCACTGCGTCTTCGCGTCTTCACGTCTTCACGTAGCAGGTTGTGTGATTCTGACCATGGCCCCCAAATTGACACCTGTTGAAATAACATTGGAACTGCATTTGTAACTAATCGCAACGGAGATGTCAACTCAATTAGTCTGACAATAGGACAACCCAGGAGACTCCACTCCTGCCTGGGCCAACGCTCCCAGCCAAGTCCAGGCTTGTTGTCTATTATCTGACAAGCCCAGAACAAAATTAACACTAAATATAAGGTAATTTAATTAACTCCTCCTATCCCAGCAGGCGGGTCCCAGCACCCCGGGCGCCCCAGGCCTTCCAGGAGGCAGAGGACTATTGCCCACCCCCACCCACCCCCGCAGCAAGTAAGCACTTGGGCTGTGCTTCATTATTTTAAGTGGGCGATTTGCAACCAGAGATTTCTATGAAACTCCTTGGAGCACTAAAGCAAAAGTCAAGTTGTTTCTTATCCTGAAGGACATGGTAATAAATTGTGTGGAAAACATTCACAGGAAAACATACCTTGTAAGAGTCAGGATTCTTCAAAGAAATATGTGTGCTTCCTGGAGAGGAGGTGGGATGGGGCTGGGGGGAGCGGGGAAGAGAGAGACAGAGAGACAGAGCAAATAGAAGACCCTGGTTTAAAAGGAACAACAAGAAGACAGTCTGAAAAGGGCCAAAACACAAAGAAGCTATACTAAATATAGGAAAAAAACATCGTGGGATTGTTTTATTATGAAGACTTTCCAGGGAGCCAGATATTTTTAAGGGACACAAAGGCTCCTTTTGTTTCCAAATTTCAACAAAGCTGACCCTTGACTCTCATCCCCAGTGCACTGAACATCAACCTATTTAATTCTTCTGGTTTTCCCACTTTCCAATATTAAGCCAACACAAAGGACATTGAGCACCAGGTTATGAGCTTTAGGAGTGCAAATTGCAACTCCTCAGGCTGTAAAGCAGAAGTAGCTGAGTGGAAAACGCTGGGTGGGGAAACTGAGGCAGCTCGCAGCTGTAAATAGCAGCAAGCTGAGCCCTTCACTTGAACACAGTTTGTCACTGGAGGTCACGGGTGAGTGTGGGCTTTCCTCTTGTGTCCGAGGAGCAGGACAGTTTGCCGAAAGCCAGACCCATGTTCTCACCTGGCTCTCCTGGGGACGAGGGACGGCTACGCTGCCGGCTGGCTGGGGCGCGGTGTGGGCGGCTGTGGGACGCAGCTTTTCTCCATGTGAAGCCAATTAGATGAGGCATCAAAACAATAGGGAAGGTTGCAGCACATTTCCGAGTGTAGATGAAATCAGGTGCCTGGGTCAGGAAACACCAGGTCAATAAAAGCCTGCAGACCTCATTAAAAGGCAGAGCAGCGGGATGGACTAAAATCATTAAATATGTTAATTTGCAGCCAGGAAATGAAAACTTTGGGCAAAACCAGTGGCTGATGGGAGCCCCAGCCTTGGGTTTTCATCTCAGCTCCCTGGGTTCTCCCCTTAGGTGACCGTGGGCGCTCCGGGTGCCAAGTTTTCCTTGTCTCTTTTGTGAGGGAGTTGACCTGCTTCATCTAAAGTGTATGCTCATCCATTTAGTTGCTCATTCAGGACTCTAGACACCTTAAGCAGGTGCTTCTCAGCCAGGGCCACACATTAGAATTACCCCGGGACCTTTTAAATATCCCAACACCCAGACCCCTCCCAGAGCCAATTCCATCAAAATCTCTAGGGGGAAGTTCAAGTGATTCCAATATGTGGCCAAGGCTGAGGATCACCAAGCTCTCATTGTTTTTAATAAATAGGAACTAAGATACCTAAATGCACCCCTTCACCCCCGCCACCCCATCCTGCCTCCTTGAGAAGAGCTGGCATCTTCCAGAGGGGAAGGGACTAAACAAGGCGCCCAGCTTGCACTCCATTCCAGGGCAAACAGCTCCAGAAAAATCTGAGTTGGTGACAGATCACAGGTGTAGATAACAGCAAATGGCGTGGGCCCTGCGTCTGCCGGGTCAGCTTGCTGATGGACAGAGCTGGAGAAAGGCGAGCGGGCCATCCCACGCTGGCGTGGACGGCGCGGATGGCTTTTTGGAGGACTCAGAGCCCATCCTTGCTCCCAGCCCCTAGTGAAGCACAGGCTGTTCATACCAACCTCCTGGCCTTTGCAAAGCAACTCTCATGGTAAACATGGTCCCTGGACCTCCTTCCAGGAGAGAGAGAAAACTGAGACCCATTAAAGGGTCAGCATGAAAAGTGGGTTGGGGGGAGCTACTCTTTTAGGCAAACTGCACTGTGCGGTGTTGAATAGCTTCCTCCCCCAAACGCACAGTCCTCCCCGGGACCTCAGACTGTGACCTTCTTTGGATGTCATCATGGAGGCAGCAAGACAAGGTCATACTGGAGTAGGGTGGGCCCTGAATCCTAGGTGACTCGTGTTCTTATAGGAAGACAGGAGGCAGGGGCACACAGGGACAACAGTCACGTGTGTTAATTTGCTTGGGCTGACACACAAAATGTCATAACAGAAATTTGTTTTCTCAGAGTTCTGGAAGATAGATGGCCACGATCACGGGGTCGGCAGATTTGGTTTCTTCTGAGGCCTCTATCCTTGGCTTGCAGACGGCTGCCTCCGTGCTGTGTCCTCACGTGACCGTCATTGGCCTGTCATCAGTGTCCTAGTCCCCTCTTCTTCTAGGGACACCAGTCATACTGGATTAGGGCCACCCTAATAACCACGTTTTAACTTAACTACCTCTTCTGGGCTTTATCTCCAAACACAGTCACGTTCCGAGGCCCTGAGGTTAGGGCTTCAATACGTGGATCGGGGTGGGGGAGGACACACTTCATAACGTAACAGCACTGATGATGGATTGGAGCCACACGTCCACAAGCCAGGAATTCTAAGAGTTGCTGGCAATCACAGGCACTGGGGGAAGCCTGGAAGCCTCCTCCCCTCCAGCCTCCAGAAGCTCTGCTCACACCTTCAGACTTTCAGCTTCCGGAACTGTGAGAGAATAAGCTTCTGTTTTTTTGTTTGTTTGTTTTGTTTTGTTTCAAATTGAAGTACAGTTGATTTAAACGTTGTGTTAGTGTCAAGTGTACAGCATAGCAATTCAGTTATGCATGTACATATATGTATTCTTTTTCAGATTCTTTCCCACTATAGGTTATTACAAAATATGGAATACAGTTCCCTGTGTTATACAGTAGGTCCTTGTTGTTTATCTGACGGACAGTAGTGTGTATATGTTAATCCCAAACTGCTAATTTATCCCTCCCACCACCCTTTCCCCTTTGGTAACTATAGTTTGTTTTCTATGTCTGTGAATCTATTTCTGGTCTGTAAGTTCATTTGTATTATTATTATTTTTAGATTCCACATATAAGTGATATCAAATGATATTTATCCTTCTCTGCTTGACTTACTTAATATGATCATCTCTAGGTCTATCCATGTTGCTGCAAATGGCATTATTTCATTCTTTTTTTATGGCTGAGTAATATTCCATTGTATGTATCTACCATATCATCTTTATCCAATCATCTGTCAATGAGCATTAAGATTGCTTCCATGTCTTGGCTATTGTAAATAGTGTTGCTATAAACATTGGGGTACATGTATCTTTTTGAGTTATAGTTTTCTTTGAATATATGCCCAGGTAGGATTGCTGGATAATATGGTAACTCTATTTTAATTTTTAAAGGAATCTCCATTGTTTTTCATAGTGGCTGCACCAAATTACATTCCCACCGACAGTGTAGGAAGGATCCTTTTCCTCCACACCCTCTCTGGCATTTATTATTTGTAGACAAAGCTTCTGTTTTTTTAAGCCACCTGGTTTGTGATAATTTATTACCAGCCCCAGGAAACGAATACAGCTTGTCTTAAGCTTTTTCCTCTGAGTGTCTACGACGTGACTTAAATGTCTAGACATAGTGAAAGCTCACGCCCTCCAAGCAGGCTTGAGCTGTCCCTGCAGGCCACGGCACAGGCAGTGGGAAAGCCCGCGAGTAGGCTTCTCACCTGTCACTAGAGCTGCCAGTCACTGCCACACTCCACACACTTTCCACGGGAGACCCCGGGGATGGCCAGGCCAGGATGGGAGGAGTGGGATAGCGTGGGGTTATCGTGAGGAGTGACGTCTCTTGTCACGTCTCACTTTTCACTGGGCATTGGTCTTCTGAGCACAGTACTGACTGCAAATCACCCATCAGAAGTTCTGCGTGGGATTGGCCCTCATCTTGGGACTGGGTAGGGGATGATTCCAATGGAGATCTGTTGCCTATTTATCGCTCTCAGCACCCAGCGCAACCCAAGCTCCTTGGCAAGCTGTGACGGCTGTGACCCGGGCCCTTGTGTGGACAGAAGTACTCCGGCCAGGCAGCAGCCGGCCCGCACCGCGGGCATCCCTGTGAAGTGACATGTGGGTCTGTGGACCCACCTTATTCAGCGTGTTCACTTACAAAAGGAAATTGGCGTGCTCCCCCCTCCCCGCCTACCTCGCAGAGTCTGGCTGACTGGCTCTGCGCCATGTGGGCAGGTTTCTGATCCCCGAAGGCACAGAAAAGGGGAGTGGATCCACACAGGGAAAGTTCATAGAAAGAAGCTCCAGCTGCAAACAGCACAATGCGAACCCCCAGACAGCCCAGCTCTCCTGGGGGCCGATAAGGAAGCCAAAGTTGTGTTCCGCATGGCAGAAGCCTGTCTGCCCTGGACAAGGCGCCCAAGTTATCTGTTGAATGAATGAATGAATGAATGAATGAATGAATGGTTTAAACAGGGAAGTGAAGACGCAGGAAAGCAGCTGCCAGTGGTGTTTTGCCCACAGGGAGCCAGTGGCCCAGGGCTTGCTCCTGCATGGATCCAGGCACGGTGGGGAGCTGCCGCCTCCCCTCTGGGTCTCACTCAAAGCAGAGGGTGAGGATGTGCAATCTCCAACCTTCCGTGAGTTGGTCACTTTTCTTCGCCATCAGTGAAAGTCGCAGGAGCACACGGGGTTTGGTTTTCGTTTGTTTGCTTGCTTGCTTTTGACGCCTAACCTTGCAAATGAGCCCACGTGTGTAAATCGGGCCCTTGAAACCTCTTTGATAGGAAGGGGGACCCACAGGGGAGACCAGGCGGCACTCAGCATTCACCCCTCCAGGTCTCTGCAAATAACAAGCACATGGAAGGTGGTTGTGCAGAACACAGGGCCCTTCTGCGACTCTGCATCCAGGGGGACTGGGTTGAAGAAGGATCTTTTTTACATGCAGGAGGAAGGGAAAGAAAGGGTCGAGGAGAGAAAGGGGCCCCAAAGTGAAGAGCCGCCCCAATTAGATCAGGGAATCACAGGCAGCCTTTCTCCCTGGCAGCGAGCACCCCAGCACGCGATGAGTGACAAGAAACCCTTGAAGGGTGCTCACTTTTTCCGAGGAAAAATGTAATTTGTAAACAATCAACATCTTCATAAGCTGTAAACAACCAGCTCTGACTTCTAGGAGATTTACTGATGCTTGAGTGACTACCATTCACAATGTTTTCCCAAACCAACTTCGTTAATTCGTGGCCTGGTATTCATTAGGGACTGCCTCCAGCCCCGCTTCCAACCTAGTGACACAGGACAGGGTCCGAGCCCTTTTCCATCAGGGGAGCGGGCCCAGGGTGGTTCAATCCTGTCTTCTTTCCTTTCTCACCACGGCTGGCCTTGTACCTCACAGGATAGGAAATATTTGTTTTGTTTGAAAATTCAACTGTTGCAAAAATCACCCATCATTTATCACCCGTCTTGGATGAGCAATTGCGGGTCAATGCCGGCTGGATGCTTTTCCTCCAGGCTCCTCCTCTCCCCACCCCTCCCCTCCCCCCAGTAACCCCCCACCCCCACCTCAGGGAAATCAAGAAAAACAAGATTCTACTTGTCCAGGCCCTCAGAGACTCCTCGGAATTGCTGGAATCATCACAATAAGTGGTAGTAATAGAACCATATACAGGA
The DNA here is from genome assembly GCF_009834535.1 of Camelus ferus. NCBI lineage: Eukaryota > Metazoa > Chordata > Mammalia > Artiodactyla > Camelidae > Camelus > Camelus ferus. Next base: position 11,899,806 of record NC_045706.1, read on the forward strand.
CTGTAAATACAAACCGCTCCATGGAGTGGCAAAAAATAATGAAGTAATTAGGGGAACTATTGTCAGCACCTGGGACTGATTGGTACCCACACGTTCCTGGCTTCATTGTATTATTATTTGTCTGGAACAATAAGCAGATTCTGAAGTTGTGAAACTTCAGCCCTCACAGCCAGCTCCTTCTCCCCAGGGCCCCCGTCACCCTGAGGTGAATCTCATGGTCTTGCTGGGGGTGGGGAGAGCTGTCCGTTCAGCCTGTGGAAAACCAGATAAAAGGTCACTCATAGCCCTGCTTTCCCTCCCATCAGGGTAATGCCACTTCAGTTAGCCATTGATGGGTTGCCTATGAGATGCAATTTAATGCACCACTTCTAGGCTGCGAGTGTGTCCCACAGACGGACCCAGACCGCGAGACAGTCAAGGGAATGGAGACGTTCAAAGCTACTCCCTGCGGGTTCTAAGTGGAAATAACTGTTTGAATGCTCAACCTGCAATCTTGTACCCGGCAGGCTGCCCTTCGTCCTGGTCGGGATTTCTGCACAGCAGTGCCCAATTGCCAGTCATGATAATAATTCGATGATGATAATAATGTTAACACATAGTATTATGATCACCAAGCCCTGTTTTAAGCATATATAGTCATTTACTCTTCACAATGACCCAGTGAGATAGATATTGTTATCCCCATTTTATAGATGGGGAAACCAAGGTACAGAGAAGTGAAGTGACTCATCCAAGGCCACAGAGCCAGGGTTCTCAGCCAGGGGGTTTGGTGGCAAAGTACAAACTCTTAATCCTCTGTCTGCTGTCCCTGCTCAGTGGCTTCCTTACAGGACTATGGACCAAGGGATATGCACAGTGGGGCTGTTGGAGGCTGGAAAAGAAGGAGGGAGGGAAAGAAGTGGAAAAGAGTCATGCTAAAAACCAAGGCAAGAAAACAGTGCCTCTGACTTGCCAATGGACTTGGGAGAATCCAGTGCCTTCCCTCAGCTGGGGAAGGTACACTTCCAGATAAAACCCTCATGCCTACTGAAGCACACGTCAGAGTGCTTGTCATCATCTCAAGAAACGGGTGATGCTGACAGAGTAAATCTATTCTCTGAGAGCCATGATGCACTCAGGAAACGCCTGGGTTTCCTGCCACTCAGAACCTCTCAGGGTCCACAAAATTTGACTGGCTGCTTACCTCCAGGATTTAAATTTTAAACCCATGGAGTCTGTTGAATTGCTAGCCAGGTGATTCTGTCTTGCAAGTTTCAGTCCAGTGGGAGGTGGAGTCATCTGCTCCCACCATCCAATCACCATTTCTGGCAGAAGGAAGCTGAGTAGTGGACTTTGCTGGATGACCACAGATGAGTTACCCAACCTCTGTGGGCCTCAACTTTCCTATCTGTAAAATGGGAATAATGATCCGCCTGCCTCTTAGGCTGACTGTGAGGATTCAATGAGTTCAGAAACATTAATCACTAATGGCTATTTCCACGGACAAAGGCAGACTGTCTGTGAAAGGAAGGAAATTTAAGCTTCAGGTCCTGGTCTTGCCTTCTTGCAGCCCCCACCCCTCCAAAGCACCACATTTCGTATTCATCATTTTCTTAAAGAGAATCCCAACTTGTATAAGCTTCAAGCCCTTTAAAACCGGTATCCACTCTGGGATTATCTAGAAAGGGAAGCATTTGGTTTGGCTAACTGCTGTAGTCCCGCCTAGCGCAAAAATGCCAGCTTTTAGGTCTTAGACACAAACATACATGTGGAAGACCCTCCTGTGCAGACAGGGGCACAAATGTCTTTCCAAGCAGGCAGGAGCCATCGGAGACAGCGGATGCTGGGCTTGTTACAGAATGACCAGCTCGTCCCAGTTTCCCTGGGACTGTGCCAGTTTTAAAACCTAAAGTATTAAGTCTCGGAAAAGCCCCTCAGTCCTGGGCGTACCGGGACGGCTGGTCACCCTCCTTGTTGAGGACAGACATGTCGCTGTTACTTACCACGATCTCTTAGGTGTCTGAGTGCCTCACGCCTGGTAGGTGCCCTGTAACTCTTTGTTGAGTGAATGGTGTGCAAACCAACCATCCCTTGTGCCTTGTGAGCTGGAGGAGGGAGAGTGCCTGGTCTGGGGCGGGAGCAGGGAGATGGCATGGAAATCCAGTGTGAAAAGCAAGCTGGTGGTGGTGCAGGAGGATCAGGAAGCTACCATGATTTGGGGGAGAGGGCTGTGGAATGGGATGAGGACAACCCCCAGCCCCCTGCCACCACCAAACGCAGGTTGGCCGCCCAGACCCCAGACAGTTTCTGCTTACTTCTGGGTACCTGATAACAAACAGCGTGTCTTCCATTTAGAAGCTCCACAGGGACATTTTCTCAGCTTGGAAACTACCCCCGTGTCCAGGCAGAGCCCCAAAGACACGCGGGATCTGGCCGGGGGTAAACGGAGCCCCAGGCAGGGCTGCGGAGGGCTTTGGGCACGCGGGCGAGCTGCTCAGGCCCCGATTCCACATGCTGTGTGGACTCCAATTACCCGAGGACTTAGAGATCAAACAGCCCAACTCTGCTTCACAATAAAAGAGGAGCTCTTGATTTTACTTTGTGCTACACCCTCCAGCCAGACTGTGCAAAACAATGCATTGCATTGATGTCCTCCTGAGCCCCAAACCTCCCTGAAATCGTGTCTCCGCTTATTCCAGCGACATCTCTATAAAGTGGACAGGGGAGAGGGTCAGCTTTTTTGAAGAAATGCCTGGGATATCACGGCAACCACAGATGGCTTAACCCACATGCTCCTACTTTGCTAAGGACAGAGAATTTTAAAATCATTTATTTTTATTTTCAGGTGTACTTTAAAGGTGTAGTGTTGGAATGTGAGGAAATTTCTTTTGTATCGGCCCTTAGCTGAGCGGTGAGATAGACACAGAGGGCTTGAAAGAAAACAGAAAAGCCAGCATAAGGCTGTGGGCCAAAGACTGGAATTTTGCAAATTTTGTTTCTCTCCTCTCTCATCGTACAAACTAGGATTTCTAGTGAGGCACAGCACAGCCAACAATTAGCCTGAATTTTTTTTTTAGTGATAATGTTGGTTAATAGGTAAATATTGCAGAAAATGCGATCACTTTGAATATTTAAGATTAAGAAAAGCAAAAAGGGTTGAGAGAAAAAATTTCTTCGTAGGCATCAAAATATGTAGGCAACAATAGAGATCTAAGTCCACTAATCTAATTTGTTTTTTTACATATACTAATACCAAAAAAATACTTGAGCTTTCAAGACAATAGATTTTTAATTATAGTCCACTAAAGTGATAAAAACGGTCAGGATTTTTTTGATAGGTGACTTCACCTGTGTAATAATCAGGTTATTCATGTCACTACTTGTCTACAGGCTTTTCAGTAAATGAATGATCCAGAAAACCTTAAATGGATCAGTTTCCCTTTGATACAGAAAGTGAAAAATAAATGGTTGAGATATTGTTGAAGGACTGTTGTGACACAGAGAATCAGGATTCTAGCTCAAAAGGCGAGTGCAAGTATCTTTTAGGCTGAGCTAATTCTATGCTGAAAGCATATATTTATAACAAAAATTGACCTTAACGTCAAGGAGAAATGATCTTGCAGGTTTTTCTATTTTGGAACTAATCTGCTAAATCATTTCTTATTCCATGGTCTTAAAAAGCAGTTAATATGACTTTGAAAGCAGCATTTTTCCAGCACTGTAAACATGCTGGCATAGAAAACGTAAGAGAAGCAAAACTATCTCCTTTGTGAGATTCCTAAACAATTTGTCTTAATTTTAGTTGTTTCTTCTCAAATAGTGAATCCTCCCCCCATCATGCCTCTGTACCCACACACTGCTTATTTAGTGTTGTTGTTGTTTTTTTTTTTTTTGGTGAAATTTACACCTCAATGTAAATTGTCTTACTTCAAATTGTCCTGGAGATATTTAAAGCTGAAATAATGCAAAGTGCTCACTCGATTTTGCATTACTTGCCACACTATAAGAATAAACCTGGAGATAATTATTTTCTGCTGCTAATTTTGGATTTGTTAATTCTTTTACTGTAACAGCCCTCCACTAGAAAGTTAAAAATCAGGTGGTTGACCATTGTGAAAGAGGATATTGTAATCCATTACCAAACATCACGAGGATGCATGTATGTAAGAATTAAGACGTCTTATGAATCAGCACCAAATGCTGGATAAAATGAGCCACCTGCCACAGAATCTTCCCCTGTGCAAATTCAGCAATGCTAAGCAGGTCCTCCGGGTTGTAGAAGTCACAGCCAGATCACAGATTTCTGCACGCAGGGGCCGTTTCTGTGGGAAAAATGCAGCGGGGAATGTGGTGTTACTTACCTCGCTTTATACCACAACTGTTGCAGGCAAGGTGTCTCCGATTGCTTCCCAGTTTTGCTCGGGATCCAGAAAGAAATAGTTTCCCTGACTAGTTACTTCTTACGGGTTCCTTAAGACACAGAGATTTTGGAAGATAATTTGGCATGCTGTCCTCAGTGGTGCCTCTCAGTTTAAAGCCTTAGAGATGGACAGACGTACATTGGTTTCCCAACACGACTGAAATTCGGAGCAGACATGCAGGCTCCGAAAGCCTTTCCCCGAAATGGGCACAGTTTCTCGTATAGCCACTAGATGGCGTATGACAACCATTTGTGTCAGCCCCACACCGGCCTCCCATCTGTCAATAGCTTACCAAATGTGCTCTAAAACAGTTACTCCAAGACGACTTCGCTATTAGATTATTATTATCGTTTCAATCGTCATATGCAAATTTAAATGGTCCTGACTGATGTTTTGGAAGTAGAAGAAATCTTCACCTAAAAAGACTATCAGAAAATGCATTTGCTACGTATCAACATTAATAAACATTCTCACTTAAAAGTCGAATTAAGGCACAAATATTAAGTGTTGATGTGTATACTACCCATTTATTTACCAATGGTTCCACAAACTTTTATTAAGTGTCCATTGTGTGGGAAATGTTACCTGTGCTTCTAAAATGTTGAAAGAACATTTTATTACCAGAAATTAATCAATTTCTGATAGTAATGTTGCTGGAGAAACAAGATCAGAAGGTAAAGACATCAATTCCATGTTTTATAGTTGGGCCATCAATGTAACGTTAAAACTAAATATGTGTTGGCAGGCATTTCAGCAGCTTCATATTTGCTGTAGAATAAATCTGAAATTCGGGGCCAAAAAAAGATCGAGTGAATCACTTTAAAAATTCTCTTCTCCCTATAGCAAAATATGACTCCCCTTTTGCCTTAAAAGATGTAAAATCTCATAAAAAATAAACAAATAAAATACACAAGTTCTATAGTACAATGTTCTCTTTTGTGTCCTTTGTTACCAAGTATAGGAATGAGATAATGAGATATTTAGAGGGATGAGAATTTTATGACATAATTTTTTAAAGTTTATTTGCTGATAAGCCTTAATAATAATAACGACTTTATCACATTGTTCAGAAGGATGTGAGAAGACTTCTTCAAAACTTAGTACCACACCTGTGGGGATATCAACAAATCTCTTTCCATTTTTAAGAATCAATGATTTAAAAGAAATGAGAGCATTTAAATGCTTTCACTCTTCTCAAAATTGGTGTGATATTTCTTCTACGCCAGCCTTGACCCAAAAGAAAAGAATGGTCTCATTTTTAGAATTAATGGCTATTTGTTTGAACTGAAGAATTAGTTGCATTTCAAAATAAAGACATGCCTAATGAAATGATTAAAACATACAGAGCATTAAATTATAAGCAGATGGGGGTGAGAGGAAGGGGGGGAGGTGAGTTTGCTAGAGACCAGGGTCCAGGAAAGCCCACAGCTTTGTGTTTTTCTCAACAATACAGAAGATGATTGTTTAAGCAATGGAAGATAAGAAAACAACCTCTGAAAGAGAAATCTTTTCTTTTTTGGGGAGGGTGGATAGACAGGAACATGCAATAAGAGCCAGAAAGTGAAATCCGTGTGTCTTGTAACAGGTTAAAGAGATGGCTGCTATTGAAGGAATCTGAATATTCACAGTGATGCTGGGAAAAGGGTACTTGCAAATGTATTATAACAGTGGGAGGTTCTATGCGAGCAAAGAGGATCAGATGGGTCCAGAATAAGTCATGGTTCAGGGTTTGGATGGTTCAGAAGAAAGTCAGACATCTCCCTGGCTGTTGTCTGGTTCCAGTTACCCATGAAACACCTTCTCTCTTCCCTCCTTCCCGAAATTTATCATTTTAAATGCTGCTCCGTATAGTTAAAAGATAAGCGTCTGATGAGATGAAGTTTCGAGCAGCTGAAAAGGAGGTTCAGTGAATGAGAGCTGTTCACAAGACTGTGCAAATTGTCTAAGTGACACTTTAGAGTTTAGCGGAATCTGTGAGAGTTTTATCTTGAATTTCTATCAGGCCACATTCAGCAGGAGCTGGTTCCCTGGAAACAGGAATTTAAAAAAAAAGAAAAAAAAAAAAAAAGAAAAAAAAATCTGGGCTGTGTCTCTATCCTTCCTGGATATACAATGGCAGTTTCGACCCATTTGAGCTGCCTTCCTGAACAGCGGCACTGATTGTCTTCGAGTGTGGGTTAATGGATGTAGGTCTAGAGATAAAGGAAATAAACCCTCTAAGATTTTGTCTGATTTTTTAAAAGGCATCTCACCTTCCTAAGTGGTGTGTCTTCTTTGTCCTGGATTTCTGCGAGGGAGAGGACCGCCCCATGGTGGTGACTGTGGCTTGGACCCAGGGCCAGGGCCAGGCTCAGGTCACTTTCAGAGTGAAATCAGTTGTTGCTTTAGTAACAGAAGGGACACACACACACACACACACACACACAGACACTCTCTCCAGGGAAGAATTTGCTGTCCTTGTTCTCTGTCCCATTAGATCCTGTCTCCCATCCATCCCAGCTGCCCCTGTGCGTGTCTCCAGCACTTGTGTCTTGCCTCGTGGCAGAGAGCACTGCTCTGAAAGCTGACAAATTGTTTATTGCAGGATCTTGTTTCCCCAGCACCATCCAGTGACACTGCGCATCCCTAAAACCTAAAGCCAGAGGTATAAGCTATTGATCCCACACTACCTCCTGCCTTGTTAGAACTCTCAGAGTCATCTCAGCTGCGAGACAAGGTCTCTGTGTTCAGGAGTTGAGGGAGTGGGACTCCTTTGCAAATCATCTGCCCCCTGTACTGGGAAGGTTGGGGTTCCATGAAGGGCTTAGCTACACCAGTGGCCTGTTTTGAGAACGGTGACACCCCCTCCCCTCTCTGACCACTGTAAGACCTCACTCTTTTCTCTTTGATTTTTCAAGTTCTGTTGAATGTGTCCCAGAGGAAGCCTCATTCAGTCCTTCGAAAGGAAATGACCATAAACGTAGAAATTTAACATTTATGTGCTAAAACAGACAAACAATGTGAACTGCCATTCTACTTTTAAAGATGTACTCTTTGGAAATCTGACAGTGTTCCCATTTCTCTATGAGAAAACAACATTCTTGAAGAGGTTAACATTGTCCGTCTCAAGCAGTTCCTGGCTAGAGGGGAGGGTGGGGGCCCAGAGGCTGGGGTGGAGATGGGGAAATCAGACAGCAGCCCAAAAAGCAAAGCTGATCAGGGCTTGGTGAGGACAGAAGACAGAGCTGACTGATGGGGGACAGGTGTGGGGAGAGCTATGCTCCCACAGGGGACGGGAAGGAGCCGAAGATCCTTGAAAGTCACTTCTTCTGTCTATACGTATGTGGCCCTGCCCACATCTTCCTGGTCCTTCCAGGGTTCTACAGGAGCCAGGGGATGAGTGCAACTCTGCAGCTGGACAGGAAGAGCCCACATCCTGATCTGAGGCTCTGGCTCTGTCTCCATCACGCGCACCCACGTGACGACCTTATGGTATGTCCTCTAAAAACTCAGGTGAGTGGCGTCATCATCTTTGTCCTCCTCCTCCCCTTTATCACCATGGTAGCAGTAGAAGCCGACACATGGAGGGCTTACTACCTTCAAGGAGCTCTTGTAAGCACTGCACACGCATCATGCCATGCAAAAGTCCCAGCCACCCTATGAAGGGAGTGCCCTGTTCATGCCAAGTCCTGCTCAGACTAGTACTTGGCCCACAGTAACAGCTCCAGGAGGAACAGTCACAGCCAGCATTGTGGATGAGGCACTTGCACGGGAACGGCCCTGTGAAAGAAGACAGAGGTATCAAAGAGTGAGTCATCAATAGGAGTTCATGGACACCTTCTCCGTGTCCTTGTGGAAGATGCCAGGCTGCTGACCCTGCAGGTCTCACGGCCCCTAGGCTGTCACATTTGGCATATAAAGGTCAGCTGGCTCGGTCTATAGGGAATTTAGAGATGTGGATGGGCTACCCCTGGTCCTGGAGACCTCACCTTGAGGACAAAGAGGAGTGGTGAGATGCAGCCTGAAGAGCAGCACCACGCACAGGCTGGTGGCATATGCCTCCCACAGCCTCAGCTCTAAGCCGTATTTCGGGGCCCTGAGGAGGTGGTTAAAGATGCAGGCACCTGGGCCCATCCCCAGAGATGCTAATTTGCTGAGTCTGGATGGGGCCAGGGAATTTGCATTAGAATCAAATTTCCAGGTGCTCCTGATACTGGGGATCCAAAGACCTAGAAGAGACAGATCAGAGAGGATGGATGAGGGACTGGAAGAGGGGGAGGCTTCGAGTGGTCCTGACCTTTATCACAACCAGGATCATGTATCTCAAGTTGTCACCTGATTAAAAATAGGACTGCAGTAGATTGAAATGGCAGGGGCAGGGGTTGGGGGAGGGAGAGGGGGCACACTTTCCAGAAACAAACCGCAATTCTTCAGGACTGGGTGCCTGGGAGAGGAAACAGAGACAAGAGCAAGTCACGCATCCTGCCTTGGGAGTTGATGCTTGGAAGATGAAACAAGGCTCTGATGAGCTCTGGGGTCCCCAGAGTGCAGTTCAGGGCTCTGACCAGCCGGGAGGAGGCTGGAGGGCGCCTCGCTCAGCCTGTCGTCCAGCTGCCTGGATGGAAACAGCTGAACTTCAAAAGAAACCTGGGGTTTTTACCCAAGGGCAGCTGTGCTTGTGTGGGTGGGTGGGGCGCCCAGGGGAGCTGAAAAAAAAGAGCCGAGGAACAGGAAGAGAGAGATTCAGGGAGGAATGAAGAGCCTCAGGATTGGGCTGTGTTTATGGAGGAGGTGGGCACACGTGGAAATGTCTTCCACATTTCTGTTTTAATCAACACTGAGTTATAAAATCACCCTGATAATCTCCTGAATATCCATGCAGACAAATTGTTTCACGGCAATTACACCTGAAACCCTTCCCTGCGCTCATACGTTAAGGACTGCCATGAAAACGTCCTGGGAGCCAAAAGGCAGAGAACTTGGGGCATCCATGTCACCCCCCCCAGCACAGGATTTTTTGTGAGTTCTCTTTTTCCTTAAGATGCGGTGATTCTAGAAAGTTTGGCCAAGGGGTGGAGAAACCCCCTAACAAACAAAAGGAAGTCACTCAGGATTTGGAAGACAGCACAGCTAAGAGCCTGAACTGTGTTCTGTCTTAGGAAGACAACAGAAGACAGGGTCCCTAGCAGTTTCACAAAGGTGAGATGATGTTATCGAAGGAATCGCTTTCAATGGCTTAAGTTACAGGAGGGAAAACATGGGCCCAGAGCTTGAAGAAGTCAAAAAAAAGAAAGAAAAACCAAATCAGGGATTGTGCAGAACAAGAGAACAAGCAAAACAAGGGAATGAACTGCCAAAGAAAGTGGAATTTCCATCCCCGGAGCTATTCTGAGCGAGTGGAGGGACCTCTTTATTACAGGTTGTTTAGAGTAATGAACTCGATCCCAGCGCGATGCATGGGAATGGACTCAGTGACCCCGCGAAGCTCCTTCCAGTCCAAACAACTCCGTAATTATTGACCCAGGTGGCCAAGGGTTGGTCTCAGAGGGGGAAGAGTCCGTTTTCAACTGACTTGCAAGGGATCCGTTGCCAGCAGCGCTTTGTCATTGACTGGATCGTTTTCAAGTCATTTTGTTCAGCAAAAACCCCAACGGGGAGACCCACTCAGCAACTGGTTTTGAGCCTTTGCTGAGGGTCTCCAGGGCTCAAGCCTTTGTGGCCACATTTAATTCCCAGTTGCATCGTGCAGGCTCTGGAAAGGTCCCAGAGGTCTGCTGCAGGGTTGCACGGCTCCCTGGAGAAAGGGAGGTGCCAAATGCCCCCCATGTTTTCTCTTGCTAGAAAGTTCCACGGCCTGGCCGCTACAGCTGGTCGAAGGAGCTTCTCCCTGAGGATGTCATCCAGAGTCTGCCTCCATCCTGTTTTCAGTCGCTTGGAGTGAGTTTGATATTACTCTGGCCTCCTGATCTGCATTTTTGCTCTTTTGTCACCTCAGTAGCTTGACATGAGGATGTCCCCACCGTCGGAAAAAAAGTCAAAAGAGACTCCCAGTTGGTTCTAACTCTCCACTTCTCTCTCCATCTTCCAGTCTCCGGGAGACCTTTTTTTTTTTGCATTCTTTTTTATTGAAGTTTACATATAGTCAGTTTACAATGTTGTGTCAGTTTCTGGTGTACAGCATAATGTTTCAGACATACATATACATATATATATTCATTTTCATATTCTTTTTCATTATAGGTTATTATAAGATATTGAATATGGTTCCCTATATATATAGTAGAAAATTCCTGTTTATCTATTTTATATGCAGTAGTTAGTATCTGCAACTTTTGAGCTCTCTGGGAGACCATTTTAAACAGAATTTTAGGAAACCTGTTTCAACCTTTTATGTACTTATACAATAAATATTTCATAACAATAAGTTAAAAAAAGAAAAGCATCAGCCCTGATTTTTTCAGGCTTCCCCAGCTTGTGGGGGTAAATTACCCCACCTTGATGAACAAATCACCCCTCCCTGACTCTTGTCCCACCTACATGACACGTAACACGTAGGGCCTCTCGAAGCAGAGCTCTCTCGGGTAGTCCGCAGAAGGTTCTTGAATGAGCTTACCCAACAGCCACAGCTAAGTCAGTTCCTCCCTGGCTCTCCTCCCCAGGAAGCCACACAGAGAGGGTAATTTGCCACCATCCCTGCTGCCAGGACCCAAAGTGACAAAATGGATTTCCTGACATACACGCTGGTTCCACGTAGTTCCAAAGTGTCAAAGCCAGGGGCCCCCGCAGTGCTGGTTTCCTCATCGTCCTCTAAATGCTAAAGACACAGTTCAAATCCTGCTGAGATGTGGAAGGGCCTCTCTTCCTTAGCCCTTACCCACCCCATGCTGGCTCTATGTCTGTAAGACTCAGACACCAGTCACTCAGCTTCACCAAGGTCTTAATACCTGGGACAGATAAAATTCTGCCCGTTGTCCTCCCCATCGAAGGAGCAGGAACAAAACTCCCTACTGCACTGGGCTCTCAGGGGCCCCACACAGTCAAGTCAGAATTCAGCTGTGGTTCTTGGTAGCATTTTCCAACTCCAAAAACCATCATACTTTTTCTTGAGTTATACCCTATGACCCAGTAATTCCTTCTGAGTCACTTTTTCTGGGGAGATAATTCTGAGTATAGGAAAGCCAGTGTGCACAAAGAGTTTACTAAAATATCATTTAGAAGAGTAAGAAATTAGAAATCATTGAAATATTTGACCATTAAGAAATGGGTGGGTGAATTATGGAATGTCCCCCTCAAAAGAAGAGTGCACAGCCATTAAAAATTATGTTTACAGAGGCTTTGTGGTAACAAGGAAAATGTTTGTCAAATAAGATTAGATGAAAAGACAATCAGAATGCAGAATTTTATATTCAAATGATTATAATGATATAAGATAAATCCAAAAACATGCATTAAAAAGTCAGAAAAAATACATAAATAAGCATTACTAATATATATCTTTAGGTAGAAGTAGTGGAAAGCTGGGTGATTTAACAAATACATTCCTTTCTAATTTTCTGAATATATCGAGTGAGAGTAGCTCTTAAATAATGAAAAAATAAGCATTAAAAGAAGAAATTAAAAAAAAAAAAACATTTCCATCTCGATACAGGTGAAAATGGAGCTGTATCAGCTGGTGGAGGACACACCACACACGTTCAGCATCCCCACTGGGCAGTCTGGCAGCTAATGGGCTCTCTCTCCTAAGTAAGCTTGTCTGGGTCCAAATGCCACGCCAGAAGATTTGTGTTCAGAAATGTGGTCTCTCTGTCAGTTCCATAAGTATTTATTGAGCACCTGTTATGTGTCCAGTATTCTCTCAGTGAAAAAGACAGAAGGTGCATACAAATTAAGGAACGCTTTAAAATTTAGGAACTCTTTATAATTCCAGAAGGGATTACTATCTCTCAGCCCTGCCTCTACTCTCCCCTACTCAACTTGAGATGCTGGAGAGGGGACTCTGCACACCCCATTATTGCTTTGCCAGCTGCTCCTTGTGAGGCTGCGCCAGCGAGGGGAGCTAGAAGGAGATGAAGGAAGAAGGAGAGACTTGCTTCCTGTTTCTGCGCATCTCTCCAAACCTCGCTGCTTCACCCTGGCTGAATCCAGTTTGCAATTTTCCCAACACTTGCAGACCTAATCTCTTGGTGGCCCTTAGAGACACATTATTCTGATCAGTGCTTCCTCCTCAGAAGTTTGGGTCCCACTCTACTGGTTCGTCTTCTAAGCTTCTAAATTTTAATACCCCAAATTTCCTTTTGCTTCTCCAGCCCTAGGGGTGGTCGTTGCTTTCTGCAGTCTGTAATGCCTTAAGGTTGTCTTTGTAAGCCTTTCATTTTTTAAATAATTTTTTTACCTTATTAACTATTCTTTACATTAAATAATATCTATTCAGAGAGCTGGGGTGGCTTCTGTGTCCTGACTGGACCTTGAATGATACGAAACATATTTCTTGAAGGGGAGAGTCACCTGGGTGGGATGGCAAATCCCCAACAGCAAATACCCTTAAACCCTCAGCATGATACTTCCTCCTACTTTACAGAAAAATATGGATACTTGTAGCTGAGAATTCTCACCCTCCAAACACACACATGTCCCCACACCTGTTCTCTGCTCTCACCTCTTCTCCTGTTTTGCAATAATTGAAGTCATATCTGTGGTTAAGACCAAATCCAACATGAGTGTTTTCAATTCCATCCCCCTCCTGTCCCCTCAGGATACCTAGACTATCAGTTAGTTATTTATTTCCTCTCATATATATTCAAAATTCCCTCAAATGAATGCTTCCTATTGGCTTTAAAATCTGCTCCAATCTCACAGAATAAAAAAATCATCCTTTCTTGATTCCCAGTCCCCCACCAGCAGCCACCCTCACTCTTTCTCATCCTCTCGGTAACCAAACTCCTTGAGGAATTCTTTAATTCATCATCTCCATTTTCTCCGTTTCTACTCATTTCTTGATTTACTTCAGTCTGGTTTCTGTCCCACCAGTCAGTCTGCTTTGTGAAAATCACCAATGAGTGTTTTCTTTATCATCAAGTAGACACTTTTTTTTTCCAGTCCTTATTTCATAGGATTACTCAGCAGCATGTCAGACTTCTTGTCCAATTTCTCTGTTTTGAAAATAGATGCCAAGGCTGATATACTCCTGCCCACAGCCCCTTTGTCATCTAGGGGGCCACCTCCCCTAGTTCCCTTTTCAAGGAGGGAAAAACGGGACCTCAGACCTACTACCAATGAGATGAAATGCTGAGACGGAACCCACTGGCTGAGATGAGCTGGGAACAAGTTCTGTTAATAAACAATAAGTGTATTTATCTTTTGTGAGTATTTATTGAGCACCTGTCATGTGTTATATTATCTATGTATATTTTATATAATTTGTACTAAAACAATAGCTATGTCTTGAGAAATAATATGCACTGCTTGATTTAATCCTCGCAAAATCCTATGGGGCTGGTGGTTCAATTACCATTTCTGTTTTGTAGATGAAAGAACTAAGCCTTGGAGAGTTAAATAAACCTGCTCAGCATTATACAGCTGGTATTAATGTGGAGACTAGTCTCAAACCCTTGTCAGCTTGACTCCTAAGTTTAGCATATTCATCACCATGAGAAAATTTCAGTTAACACTTGCTACATGGATGTATCTGTGTCCAGTTAGCTACTGCTGCATAACAAACCAATCCAAAGTCGGTCGTTTAAACAACAACTATTTTATTATGCTTATGATTTTTGTGCCCGGAATTCAGGTAATTCAGGCACAGTAGAAATGGCTCATCTCTGTTTAGAATGACTCAAATGGCTCAAGATGACTGGCATGGCTTACTAGGGGTTACATGAGGGGCCATGGTTCTGGCTCTTGGCTGGGTCCCTTGATTCTCCTCCATATCATAACTTTTGGCCTGGGGTGACCAAAATGGCTTTTTCACTCACCTGTCAGACATTGGGCTGGAGTGTTTGGACGAGCTGGGGCTAGCAGGGCATTTCCCTGTCTCTAAGCACTCTTTCTATGCAACTGACTTGGGCTTCCTCACAGCAAGGTGGTCTCCAAGGAGTCTGTCTTGGATGGCAGCTGGCTTCCTTCAGAATGACCATTGCAAGAGATGCACTGGAAACCGGCACAAAATCACTTCTTTACTGATTAAAGCAGTCACAGAGTCCATCTCGATTCAAAGCAAGGGGAAACACACTCCACCTCTGGATGGGGAGGAGTGTCAAAAAATGTTGCCACCTCAATTCATCATATCAGATACATCACAATTACTCTTTCAATGCTTTGGAATACTATATATACTTTAGTTTTATTCCTTTTTTCAGGTAAACATTGCTTATAAATTTCACATTATCATTATTGTATGAGTCTTCAAGTCCTTACAATGATAGTTATACATTAAACAACTCTGAACTGTCTACAGCCATCACAGCAGGTCATCAAAGTGGAGGGTAAGTGGAACAGAAAGGGTAGCAATATTCTGTCGTTTACGAACCCTCAGAGGTAAAACATAGTAACTCCCAGGAAAGCAGGGGACAGATGAGGAAGCCCTGAAATAGGATATTATTACAAATATTTCAATCTTCTCTGTTTTAATGGTTTCTTCTCTCATGCTTGCCTTTATTTTTTTTAGGTGTTGGTTTCCCACTGATTTCATTTGTCTTTTAACATTTTATTCCTGTAAATATCATTGTGCTGTTACACTGCTGCATAAGCTCTTACTGGACTTTTAAAAATTAAACTTTTTGTTGTGAAATGACTATAGATTCAAATGGAGTTGCAAAATATAACACAGATCTCTTGTACCCTTTGCCTAGTTTTTCCCAATGACATCTTGTGAAACTGTAGGACATATCACAAACAGGATATTGACATTGATAAAGTCAAGATGAGAACATGTCTATCACCACAGGGATCCTTCATGTTACCCTTTTATAGCCACATCCACTTCCTTCCCAACCCAATCCCTCTTTAACCCACGGCAAGCACTAATCTATTCTCCATTTCTATGATTTTGTCTTGAAGAATGTAACATAAATGGAAAGATGTATGTGTGTAAGCATTTGGGACTGGCTTTTTCACTCAACATAATTCTCTGGAGATTCATACAGATTGGTGTGTATCTCAAGAATGGATCCCTTTTTATTTCTGGGTAATATTGCTTGGTATGGATGGACCGTAGTTGAATCATTCACCTGTTGAGGAACATCTGGGTTGTTTTTGGGTTTTGGGTATTACAAATAAAACTGCTATAAACATTCACTTACAGGTTTTGCGTGAACATGTTTTCACCTCTCTAGGATAAATTTCCAGGAGTACAATTGCTGGGTGGTAAGATAATTGCATGTGTAGTTTTTAGAAAACTGCCGAACAATTTTTCAGGGGGACTACACCATTTTACATTCTCATCAGCAATAAACAAGCGGTCAAGTTTCTCTACATCATCTCCAGCACTTGGTGTCATTGATATTTTAACTTTAGTCACTTTGATAGGTGTGTGGTGATGATGTATGATTTTAGTTTGCATTTCCCTAATGGTTAATGATGTGAACCATTTCATGTACTTACTTGCCATCTGTATATTCTCTTCAGTGAAATGTCTGTTTATGTCTTTTGTTCCTTTTCCAATTGGATTGTTTGCTTTCCCACTGCTGAGTTTGGGGAGTATTTTTAGATAATTGTCCTTGGTTGGGTATGTGGTTTGCAAATATTTTCTCCTATTCTGAAGCTTGTCTTTTCATCCTCTTCACAGGATCTTTTACAGGGCAAAAGTTTAAAAATCTTATGAAGTATAAATTGTCACATTTTCCTTTCGTGGTGTGTGATTTTGGTGTCAAATCTAACTCTTTGCCTATTTCTAGAGTCTAAAGATTTTCTCTATTCTTTTGTAAAACTTTTAGGACCTTTTACACTTAAGTTAGTGATCTGTTTTGAGTTAACTTTTGGGTAAAGTGTGAGGCTTAGGTCAAGATTAATCCTCCCATGCCCTGGCCACCATGGATATCCAATCGCTCCAGCAACATTTGTTGAAAAGGCTATCTTTCATCCACTGAACTGCTTTTGCACCTTTGGAAAAAATCAGTTGGGTGTATTTGTGTGGATCTATTTTGTCTGTTCTGCTTCATTGATCTATATGAGCCTGTTCCTCTGCCAGTGCCACACAGTCTTGATTACTATAGTTATATGATAAATCTTGAAATCAAGTCGATTGATTCTTCCCACTTATTTTTTCTTTTCAAAAACTTGTTATAGCTATTTTAGTCCCTTTGCCTTTCCACATAAATTTTAGAATAATCTTGCCTTTATCTACAAAGATGTTGTTGAGATTTTAATGTGAATTATGTTAAATCTATTGCTACACATGTGTAGAACTGGTATCTTTGCTACTGTGAGTCTTCCAATCCATGAATTACATATATTCAGTATAAAGTTTCTCTGTTTATTTAGATCTTTGATTTCTTTTATTAGTGTTGTATAATTTCAGCATACAAGTCCTGTACATATTTTGTTAGATTTATATTTAAGTATTTTATTTTTTTGAAATGATAAGAGATAAATAAGTGGTATTATATTTAAAGCTTTCATTTTATGCTCATGGCTGTTATATAGAAATATAATAGATTTTTGCATATTTATCTTGTATCCTGTAACCTTGCTAAATTCATTTATTAGTTCCATGAGAGTTTTTTTTTTGTTTGTTTGTTTTTTGTTTTGGAAGATTTCTTGGAATTTTCTAAATAGATAATAATGTCATCTGTAAGTAGGGGCAGTTTTCTTTCTTTCTTTCCTATCTGTATGCCTTTTGTTTCCTTTTCTTGTCTCATTACACTGGTTAGAAATTCCAGCACTATGTTGAATAAGGGCAGCGAGAGTGCTTTGTTCCTGATCTTAGGCGGAAAGCACTCAGTCTTTTGCCATTAAATGTAATGTCTGCTGTATGTTTTCGGTAGATGCTCTTTATCAAATTGATTGTATTTATTTCTGATTTCCATCCTTTTATTGCCAACTTGCTTTTTGTGTTCTATATGAAGTGAGTTTCTTGTATACAGAACACACTTGGGTCGTGTTTTTTTAATCCACCCTGCTAATCCCTGTCTTTCATTTGGTATATTTAGACCATTTATATTT
Organism: Camelus ferus; assembly: GCF_009834535.1. NCBI lineage: Eukaryota > Metazoa > Chordata > Mammalia > Artiodactyla > Camelidae > Camelus > Camelus ferus. Next base: position 11,917,343 of record NC_045706.1, read on the forward strand.
AAAGTTATTGTTGATATATTAGGTCTTAAGTCTGCCATTTTTGCCTGCTTGTGCTCTCTGTTTTTAATTTCTTTGTTTTCTTTTTCCTGACCTCCTGTGATTCACTTAAACATTTTTTTAGAATTCAATTCTGATTTATCTATGGCATTGTAAATGCATCTCTTTCCAGAGCTTTTTAAGTGGTTTGCTCCAGGTATATTATATATACATAATTTATCAGTTTGTTGGTATCATCATTTTACCAGTTTGAATGAAGTGTAGAAAAGTTGTCTATCTCCCTTTATGTCAACTTATCCTTCTTTGTATAATAAGAATATGCTAAGTTTTTCCATTAATACACTTGAAGCCATGTCAGGCAGTGCTATAATTTTTGCTTCAACTATCAAATGTAATTTAAAAGACTCAAGAGAAGAAAGAAAATCTATCATATTTACCCATATTTTTGCTTGTCATATTCTTTCTTTCTTCCTGCTGTCCCAAGATTGCCTCTTTTATCATTTCATTTCTGTTTGGAGAATTTCTGTTAGCCATTCTTTTGGGGTGGGTCTCCATTCTTTTGGGGTGGGTCTCCTGGCAACAAATTCTCTTCGTTTTTCTTTATTTGAAAATGTCTTGATTTCCTCTTCACCCCTTGCTATATGATCCTGGGTGGGCAGTTCTTTTTTTCTAGCACTTGAACAATGTTTTGCCACTTCCTCTGGCCTCCGTGGTATCCGATGAGAAATTTACCATCATTAGAATTGTCTATCTTCTGTAGGTAAGGTGTTGTTTCTCACTGATTTCAAGATTTTTTTTCTTTGTCTTTAGTTTTCAGATATTTGACTATGATGTGTCTTGATGTCTGTTTCTTTGGGCTTATTCTGTTTGGGGTTCACTCAGTTTCTTGAATCTAAAAATGTATGTGTTTTGCCAAATTTGGGATGCTTTCTGTTTTTATCTCTTCCAGTACTTTTCCAGCCCCACTCTCTTTTTTTCTATCCTTCTGGGATTCCAACGGCACAAATATTAAAACTTTTAGTAAAATTCCACAGGCCCCTGAGGCTCTGAACACTTATTTTCAGTCTAATTTTTCCCAATTTTTCTGTCTTCAAATTCAATGATCCTTCCCTCTGTTCCTCTCATAGTGTTGTTGAGCCCATATACCGAATTTTTAAAGTTACTATATTTTCAATTATAAAACTTCCATTTGGTTCTTCATTATATTTCCTATGGTTTTGCTGCGATTCTCTACTTTTAAAATTTGTTTCAAGTTGTTCATAATTGCTTATCAAAATCTTTTCAGGATGGTTGTTGTAAAATGTCAGTCAGATAATTCTAATATCTCTGTCAACTCAGTGTGGGCATCTATTAATTGTCTTTTTTCATTCAGTTTTATATCATCCTGGTTCTTGGTATGATGCAAGATTTTGATTGAAATCTGAATACTTCTAGTATAATGTTATAAGACATGAGATCTTATTTTAATCTTTTATTTGGCTGCTTTTGACACTGCTCTAGTAGGAGAAAGAGGGGAGCACCACCTCATTATGGCCAGGTTTCTTCTTGACCTCTGTTGATCCCTGTTTGAAAGTAGCTTGGTGGTGGGGGAGTTGTGTGGGTGAGGTCGGGGTGGGGGAGTTCTGGTTCCCCATTAGGTCTCCCATGACACCTAGGAGTGGGGTGTCCTCTTAGTGTTGGAAGGTTGTAAAATCCTGACTCTTTAAGTTCATTACTTCCAACATCCCCAGAGGGGTGGGGGCACCTTGTTACATCAGATGGAGGCTGAGGTTTAAGCTTACCATGTGATCTTCACTGGTACTGCAGGAGCATGGGCATTTGGGTGGTGTGCTCCTTACTTCTTATAAGGAATGAAAGTCCTGTCTACACGGCCACCTCTGACACCACCTCGGTGAAGGTGGGGGTGGGGTTTGGGATGCCTCTTACAGCCTGGTGAGGATTGACATCTAGGTTCTCATTTGGCCTTGATTGTCATGGGTGGGGGTGGGGCTACAGTATTTTCTGTGATGTTTAGTTTTATCACAACAGTTTTTCACAAGTTTTCTTTCTTTCAAGGTCATCCTTTTCTTGTCCTTTGACTGGGGAGGGCCAGCTTTTTGTGGTGGCTTTTTTTGTCTGCACCTGTTGGCATTTGCAGGGTGCCTGCTACTCCAGCACCCAGTCTGGGCTATGTGAGGCGACAAGAAAATTCAGGGAACTCATCACGGTGTTGTTCTTCAGGCCCTGAGGCCCCTGGCCCATCTGCCTTCTTCTCTCTGACTTTCAGAGTCTTCTTATGCTTGTTTTACATATAATGGCCAGGGTTTTCAGATGTATTTTGAAGGAGATAGAGAGAAAAGCACAGTGACTTCATCTTTGCCAGAGCTGAAGTTCTTTTTATTTTTAAAGAATTTTGTTTAAAAAATAATTCTAAAGATGTAATTTGCACAGTAGGAAAACAAATACAGCAACTATGAAACAAACTTAGATGTGAAACTTAGAAATAAATGCTCAACATGGTCTTTTAAAGAAATCTGCAATCATTAAGACTATCCAAAACCCTCACTGAATAAAAACAATGCTCCCTTATATTTAGAGTTCTTTATACTTTCTTAAGTACTTTCTTAACTTTTATCCTATTTCATCCTGCTGAGAACTCTGTGAAGGAGGTAAGGCAAATATTATCATCCCAGTCTTACAGAAGGGGAAATGGGACTGTAAATATCAGAACAGAACATAGGACCCATCGAAGATTTATACTAAACAATTGATATGTTTGTGTCCCTACTTGGAAATAATTCTCTTTTATAGAAAATCATAGAATTAATTTTTCCTGAAGGCTTTCTTCCCTATCACCTAAAAAGAGAAGATTTTACCTACTCTGATGCTTCCAGGTTCCAACCATGAGAAGACTCATTTGGAATCAGTGAGAGGATGGAAATTTACTACTCCTCCACCCTCTTCAAAAATTCCGCACCATAACTTCTCCAGCTCATGAATCATCTTTTGAAAGTCTTGAGTTATACTCTGAATCCTCATCTGGACCCAAGCTGGAGAAACGGCATCTTCTTTGAATTTCAGATCCCTCTGTGTGACGGGGGCCAAGGCTGCGGGCTTCCTCTACCTGCTGCGGCAACTGCGGCTCGCCAAGACCCGGGAACCATTGTGAGGAACGTGTAATGATGGAATGAAAGGGTATCCACTCTGACCCTAAGTTCCAGGCAACGTTCACTGGAGCTGAATTTTTCTTGGGCACCAAAGAATCTCACATGACAGAAAAATCCCTCGCGTGTGAGTTTCCACCGTCTGCCTCCAGAGTTTTGCAACAGGCAGGGAACACAGAGATAGTGTCCACGGGGTCTTCTGCCTGAGACCCAGCATGGAGAATTTCTCTTTTCAGTTTGATTGCTACGTGCAGATTTAAGATTCAAATGTAGAATCTATGGAAGAGGAGATGGAAATAAAACAACACGTGAAAACATGAGAAATTGTTTATAAAGTCAGGATAAGAAAGGAAGTGTTGCAGAGGAAGGACTTGCGAACTCGCGGAGCGTCATGCTGAGTTTGTTTAGAATTTCAGTAATGGCTCACCAGCACATCCAAGGCAAGATGACTTGGAGAAACCATTTTCCCAGGTGGGCCAGGGTCTGGCTCTTTGTTTATTGTTGAACATAATCTGTCGCCCATTACTTGCCAATTACCAAGGCAATTGCTGGCGGCAAGAAGACTCAGTCTCTGTCCTCAGGGAGCTTCCAACCCAGCCGAGGAGGCCAGGCAGAAAGAGAGGAAGATGAGGAGTTGCTGATTGAATGGCACAGCGGTGTCACTGCTTCTGTTATTTCTGGACTGGGTGGCCCTAGATGGAGCAGGGGGAAGAGATTTCAGCCAGAGAAGGGAGGAAAGGCACCAGGGTGGGTCTCCACTTTTCCTTCAGGGGCAGTGAATGGACATGCCCCTAGGACCTCTGCCAAGGAGATAATTCACAGAGAGACAGAGTGGAAAAAGTGGCCTGAGAGGTAGGACAGGTGAGACTGGGACTTTCTTTGGTGGGGAAGGAGAGCCCTTCAAGGTCAGTGGGGAAAAGAGAGACACGCAGAAAGAAACGCATCAGGAAGATGAATCCAGCAGTGGAGTATAAGATGGACTGCAGAAAAGGGACCTGCATGAAGTGGTGACAGGTCATTTATTTAGAAAGAAATGTTCCCTTTTTGCTTAAACAACAAACCTCTGCAAAGGAATAATTAGTTTGCATCCTCTTGATCTGTTTACCATGAATATGGTCAAATAAATGTCTGAAATCCAAACTCAGCCAAGTTCAAGTTTTGTCAGCCCTGGGGATTCCTTAATCTAACCACAAAGCAATTACTCAGCCATCTCTGAGCATCTTCTGAGTGCTGCACTGCTTGATGCTCCTACATTCAATTTGGGATGCAGAACTGAAACTATTATTTTTTTTTTTTTGTCTCACAAAAAAGGAATAGCTCACAATTTTGATGCTACATTTTCTCAAAACTATAAAATTGTGTTTGTGTTTGGTGCTTCTGCTGCCTATCCTTCCAGGGGAAAAATTAAATAATTCAAATGGTTAAAAAAAAAAAAAAGCCCAGCTGCCAAGTTTACACAAGACTAGAAGGAGGCTGGCTGTGTTTGTCCCAGCACCGAGAAGCAGGAATGCCCTTTGAGACCAGATGTTCCAAACCTTCCACTTTGGAGGCAAGGCTGTCAAGACTAGAGGGGTTGCGGGCCTGCCACCTGTCCAGCTGGTGGCCAGGCAGGCCTGTGCTGGACCCACCCCGTAACTCCACCTTCTGATGTTCACTGGGGGGCACGCTCACCCCCCTGGCTGTGCTGGTTCTCGCCAGGCCCAGTAGACAATAGGTTTGAAGCATCATTTCCTTGGTCTGGGGTTTAAGGTCCCTTCCAGAGTAAAGCCCCATGACAAGTTTATTTCTAAACTTTATCACAAGTTTATTTGACCTTCCTGGTTCTCGGCTGCTTCTTCTTTAAAAGTGACTCATATCTGCTCCATGCACTTTATAGAGCTCTGCTTAAGATCAGAGGAGATTGTGAATGCAAACTGTCTTGGAAAATACTAATTCATGATATGATTATTTCCATATGAACTAATTTATCCTCCAATCAACTGTGGATTGGCTTGATGTAAGTAGCTTGGTAATAGTTTTTAAGGTCCTTGGTTAAGTGTTATTCATACTGAAAGCTTTGGTCAGTCTTACACTGGCTTGCAGGGTGTCAGAAGAATATGGTAATTATTCTAAATACCTTCCATCTCACATGTATAAAGTTGTTCCCAGGACAGAGAGGAATGTCTTCCTTTCTTGCTCCCAGAATTTTGATTCAGTGCAGTTTACCGAGAGACCATGTTGTAGGAAGAAACGTGCTAAGTGCTGAAGAGATCAGTAAGAAAGGCCCAGCTGCCCAGAGAAAGCTCACAACCGAGAATGGGGAGCAGAGTTACTACCACCCAAGGCTGAGAACCAAATGTGAACCAACTGCCCAGCTGGGCTGATACACACATGAGAGCGCCAGGTAGGGCGGCCTTTCTGAGAAGCAGCTGATCGACAAATCAGCCGGAACTCAGGGCATTGATGCCTGAAATTCTCAGGTTGGGGCTACTTGAAACCGCTGTTTGCCCTTAAAATGCATGTCATCCCTCTCTTCATCAGAAGTCGTGCCGGCCTCTTGTGACGCCCAGCTCTGACTACTCTGACGGACAACCGTCCATCCATTTGCCATGTCCCACCCCAGCCCCCTCTACAGTGATGCTTTCACATCAGCTCACATGATTCATATTTTAAGTCAGCCCTTTCTAAGAGGACGGAAAGGTCTCTTTAGCCACTTTCTTCTAATGTTTTTGCAGAAATTTAATTTATACACATTTTTATCCAATTACTTCGAGAAAAAAACCCCAAAGATTAAGACACCTAACCATGACCCAGTGAGATAATAAAGTTATGTATATTAGCTTCCTAGGGTTGCCATAACAAGATGCCACACACCACAGAAATTTATTCTTTCATGGTTATGGAGGCCAGAAGTCAGAGGTCAAGGTTTTGGCAGAGCTGAGCTCCCTCTGAAGGCTCCAGAAAGAATCCTTCCTTATCCCTTCGTCTGGTGGCCCCTGGCAAACCATGGCACTCCTTGTTTTTCTTTTAGTGGAGGTACTAGGGTTTGAACCCAGGACCCTGTGCATGCTAGGCATGCACTCTACCGCGGAGCTCTTTCCCTCCTCCCTTTGGCATTCTTTGGACTGTAGCAGCATCATTGTAATCTCGGCCTCCACTGTCACGTGACATTGCCCCCGTGTCTCCCTAGGTCTTCTCTTCCTATAAAGACACCAGTCATTGGACTCAGTGCCCACCATGTTCTAGTATGACCTCATCTTAATCTGTCACCTTATTTCTAAATAAGGTCATGTTCTCAGTTTCCATGTGGGCATGAACTTGGGGGAGGCACTTCAGCCTCTTACAGTGAGCGAGAGGGACCATGAACAGTGGGACGGTGGAAGGGGCTGGCCAGATGAAACAGAGAGTAAGCTTGACATCCGGAGTCTGCTGTGCGCTCTTCCACACTTTGTTAGAAGGCAGGCTGCAGCTTTGTCGTTACAAATCATTACACGGTCAAGTTGCTATGATTAAGAGCTTGGACTCGAGGGTCTGACCACCAGGGTTTGAATCCTGGCTGCTTTCACCAGAGTGATTTGGGGCAAATGACTTAATCTCCCTGTGCCTCAATTTGTTCATCTGTAAACTGAGACGAGTGGCTGTTGGGGGAATAATTAAACAAGGCGTGTAGAGCACTTGGCATGCGGTAAGTTCTCAGTGAAAGCTAGCCATGAAAATGTTGGCTCTGCAAGGTCCAGAAGGCAAAAAGTAAAGGGAGTCGCAAAGTTCTGCTGTGGGAGGAGATTTTAAAAGACAGATAAAGTCTGGCTGAGGAGCTTAGGAAGGGCTCTGTGAAGAGACGGTCATTAGAAGGACTCAGGCATTTGGAGATGGCAGGGCACATGCCCTGTCCAGCCAGTCAGGGGAGCATCGGGTCTGGGGGGAGCAGGGACAAGTCTGGTTTGGCTGGAACAGAGAATAAGAGAGGATGGGTGTAGGATCGATTGGAAAGAGATGCTGGGCCCATCCTGGACATCGGGGTGAAGACTCTGACCCAAGTGATCACTGTACCATCTGCCCAAGTTCTGACACCCACGGAAAGCCAGGATGGGGAGCGTTCCTTGATCTCTGCAGGAGCCTAAATCATCCCACACCAAGTGTCTCCATATTTCCACTGCTGTTCCTTCTCATATCTGTTGGTTTTCAACCCTGTTGTAAATTTTGTGGCTCTGCTTTGATGTACCTCAAACTGTCCCTCATCTATCTCCTCCTTGGTAGAACCAGAGCTGCCCACCATCAGGGTTTTACCCTGCCTCAGATGTTTTATTCCTAACTCCTAGTTTTACAACCCCATGTCTGATGTCTCTCCACCCCCTCGCTTCTTTATCTATAAACAGGGTTATATATGTGACTCTGAGTCTGGTCCACTGTGACCCCTGGCTCATCTCCAGCCTGTCTCCGTGATCTGTAGGCATTCTAAATCTTATCCTGGCCTCATTTGCTTCTTCCCTCTCTGTAGGGCACTGTGATGTGCTCACATGGTACTGCACTGTATCAGGGCTGTGGCAAGCGGCTCTCTCCCCCAGCCACAAACCATAAAATTAAGAACGGCAAGACTCTCTTGATTAATTTCATTTGCCTGTCTTTAAATCCATTAAAGAAAATGCCTGTTTAAATCATTCTTCTGCAAGCCTATTTGTAAATAATACTTAAAAAACACTTCATCTAATTATTCTTACCACAGCAGAATGTTAACAGATTGAAGATGAGATTTATGTTTAGACAGCATTAAGGTACAAATTTTTTCTCAACAATAGGCGCTGCCATTGACAAAATTAAAACAGAAGATGTAGACCAACAAGAATTAATTTGCACCAGGCTTAATAGTTTCTCTAAGCAAAGCCAGTCTCTCCTCAGCTGCCTAAGAAAGGCCATAAAAATTTCCGAGAAGAATCTGGAGTTTAGGATTCCACACTAATTGCTTCCCCTCCCCTTTTACCTCATCTCCCTTCCTTGTTCATCTTGACCGCAAAGGGACACGCAGTTTCTATTTCCAAAATGCCTTCGGCTCTGCTGGGGTAAGGAAGTCGGGGGAGGAAGGGGGCAGGCCAGGGAACCACATAAATAAATGGGAATTTCTACATGGACATGAGGATTTTCATTTTCATTTTTTAAAACTGAGAATAAGGCATGAGTATAAATTCCAAAAAGAGCAATTTATTTAAGTCTATCCTTTCTGGCAACACAATAGAACGCACGTTGGGATGAACAGCCACAAATCACTTCCCTTCCCACTGTCTGTTGGCTCCACCATATGTTGCGGAGAATACAATTCACATGCTGAAGTTTTGCCTCCTTTCAGCGTGAGAAAGCACATTGCTCCATCAGCAGCCTGCTCACCGGGCCAGCGTTTCTTGGAGCGGTGGGGGTGGGATGAGAGAAGGAAGCCGGCTCACCCTCCAGTCAGAGCACTGTTTAAAGCCTGGGGGACCTTAAAAATGGTGGTATCCAAACCACGGCACAAATGAGCTTACTTACAACACAGCAGCAGACTCACAGACATAGGAAACAAACATGGTTACCAAAAGGGGAAAGCAGCGGGAAAGGGATGAATTTGGAATTTGGGATTAACAGATACACCACTACTGTATATAAATAGATAAACAACAAGGTCATACTGTATAGCACAGGGAACTATATTCAATAGCGTGTAATAACCTATAATGAAAAAGAATATATATATATATATATATAAACACTATGCTGTACACCAGAAAATAACACAACAGTGTAAATCAACTATACTTCAATTAAAACAAATAGTTGACTCCTTAATATGGACTGAGCTGGACTGGATGCTTCCAATAGTGACTTTCACTGACTCCCAGAACTTCTGGGTGTGAACTTGATGGATCACCAGCATGAACACGTGGCATTGATGTCCCATCGAATTTTTTTTGTTCAGTTTGCCATTTCACACACAAGGGTGACTTCCCATCCCCATAGCCAGTGAGATATATAAGTCAAAAGTATTTACTTAGAAAGCTTAGCCCCCATGGATTCACTGGGTCCTCCATGATGGATTGAAAATGCGACGGCAGTGATTGGTGAAACAGGCAAGAGGCAGCTCCGTCCCCTGCTCGTAGTTCCAGCCTCACTAGTGCTTTGCTGTAACCCAACGAGCTGATATACCCACAATGCACTGCACATCCACAGACAGACTAAAGCTATGAGGGGCCTTCGATGCCACCTCTGCTCATCGCAAACATGATTGCAGGATATTCTTTGTATCATAACTTTCATAATCTCCCGTCCTTCCACTAGGGCACAGATGGCCCTGAGGAAATGAGGCTTTCTGGAGACGTCCTGAGCCAACTCAGTAAGAGGTCAAACATCTTCCTAAGCCCTGCTCTTTCAGTTGTTTACGGAAAAAAGAAAAATAAGACCAACATCCCTCTCGCCCCAAAACCCTTATGTTTTCATTTACAGCATGACAATGCTTGAGACAATATTTTAAATATGTTTAAATACTTAATCAATTGCCAAATGCAAGTCAACCTATAGGAAACTTTGCGAGAAACAAGAAAAACCTTTTATTTGTGACTCTTGGGAGTTGTAAGGACCACAGGTAAAAAGTGAATTTGATTTCTGCAATTGTGCATCAAACTCCTTGTCTGAATTAAACTGAACAGATGTGGAGAAAAATGAGTCAGGGGCTCCCCATGTAATTCGAAATGAGCTTTCAGGTTCCGCTTCCTACGGCCGATTTCAGCCTAAGCCACCTTATTGCCTAAAATCTGCAACTTGATACTAAAAGCTTGTCAGAATTAAGTGCACGCTTTATAAGTTTACATTTTACAGTCTAACTGTTTTTCTTTGATATTTGACAGGGACACAGGTTCCCATGTCATCTGGCCTTGAAGTACTTCTAGAACTTTCTCCTGGACCAATTTGAGGAAGCTCAAGATTGCAGTGAGTTATGGGCCTTCAAGCTGCCTGCCCAGCAGCCAGCCGTTGGGCCCACACTTGAGGGCTCACACCTGTTGGCTGGACAGAGCAATTAATTTTTTTATTTTTAATGCAGTAAGCCGCTAAAAATCAAAGCTAAAGAATAAAAATATAATTTTACCTCTTGAGCTTCCAGGGGTGACCTTTGATCTCGTCCAATGTCTGTGTGGCAGGAGTTACTGATCTTAAATTTTCTTCCCAAAGAAGCACCTTTCAAAGACACAAACCCTGAGAACTGGCTGAACATTTCTGTCCTCCATCATTTCACTCATGCGTGATTATTCACACAGAGACCTGACTGAGATAGTTACAACAAAAAGAGAGATCTACCAAGTGCCCCCTCTTTAAGAAAATCGTAATTGGAAGCTCTTAAGTTGTACCGCAGTCCCTCCCTTGTAAGATCAAATGCTATTTCCCTAAGAGGCGACAGTTAGGTTTTCCGGTTGATGATTATAATGTGGCATTTGTTTCAGAATATGTCTGTACATTAAATAGATAACTGTGAACTTCAAAGAGCTAAATACCAATCGCAGGCTGGGGCATGGCCACACGTACAGCCTCCCTCCTTCTCCAAAGCCTTTGGTAGCCAAGACAAGGTCACTGATCAGGGTAATTTGCAGGAAAAGTCAATTTCTCAAGTACCGAAGCAGGTGTTGTGGCACTCTATGACAATTTACTGAATCTAAATTGAGGAAGTTGAAAAAACCAAAGGTCATGATCTGCAGGAAGAAAGGAGGAAAGGAAATCTCTTTGACTGTATTTTTAACTCCTTTTCAACCAAGACCCACGCACCAACAAGACGATTAATGCTAAAAAAAAAAAAAAAAAAAAAAAGAAAGAAAGAAAGAAAGAAAGAAAGAAAGAAAATCAGAATATCTCACTCCAATCAGCAACTTATCTGATTTCCTTAACTAAGAGGAGAGGAATTCAACTGTGTCTGCATTCACAAGGAAATAAGCCCAATTTATAGAGGCACAGGGGCAGGCCTTTCAGCTCGTATGTGTTTGGAAACAAAAATCAAACCAAGATGTCAGAACTTTCTGTCCTTAGAAAAATTAAATATGTAATATACATTATATGGTATACACATTTAGCATAAAGTACAGTGCGGAGTGTAGTATGATAAACATGTAATAATCTATAACCTGGATTTTTTTTCTTTTAAATTAGCACATTCCCCCCTCCCCCAGTCCTTGGAAAAGAGAACACAGCTGAAATGGAAACTGCTCGTAAGAAGGGAAATGGAACATGAGCCTTGGAATCTGTAATGTTGTTGGTGTAGCAAGGAGGACGTGGGATGTGGAATTAGAAGATCTGACCTTGAATTTTAGTTCATTACTGACTAGCTGTGTAATTACAGCAAATCACTTAACCTCTTGAAGCCTCCGTTTTTTCACCTGAAAAATTGGGGGGTTGTTGTAAGGATTAAATGAGCTAATATATGGGCAGGGGGAACATTTGGCAGACTATAAATATTAATTATCATTACTAGCCTTCAGGGCATTATTATCCTGAAGGATGATATGCACACCACTGGTGTGCATGAGGTTGTTGTAAGCCTTCGAGATTTAAAAAAAAAAGAATCAATTAGAAGAAAAATGTTAAGTAAATAATAATACAGGTGGAAAAATACTGAAGGTGGCAGGTGAAACACTAGCATTCGGGTGACTTTTCAACCTTTAGTTAAATCTTCTTGGGAGGTAGGGAAAAGAGAGGGCGCTCCCAAACTTCCTAATGATGATTCCAACCCAAGAAAAAAGGTTTTTTAGATGTAGGTAAAAAAGTTTAAAAATGAGTTATTTTTAGTTAGTTCCAACATTTCAACCTAAGAAGAAAATACATTTGCTTGCTTGTCAGTTTCTCTTATTAAAAAGAAAATTCTCATTAAAATAATATTATTCACATAACCTGAAGACTTCTGAGTTCTAGCTTGTAGCTCAATGCTTTCAGGCAATATTAAATGCAATAAAATTCCCTTCCAGCATAATCTGAATGCTTCCCTTGGAACTCATGTCCTTTGTCTAATGAGGTAAGATCATAAGGTGTTGCATGCAGGTCAGACTGTGACAGCCACAAGTTATCATAAATGCCATGTGCACCAACCTCCTCATCTTATGGATGGGGAAATTGAGGACCAGAGAATGGCAGCAGTTTGGTGACTCCACACGTGTCCCAGATCCGGGATTAGAAGGCGTTTCAGGTCCACTGACTAAGTCCAGGGCTTTTCCTAGTTCCTGAATGTCAAGTGCTACACATTTCAGCAAAGTCAGGAGGGATGCTGCAGGATGCCTGTGTTACCTGCAGCACTTCGACATTTAAATCTCCTCCGTTTATTTTTAATTTATTGGTGCTAGTGAAAATCTTATATAGAACACAGAGGGCAACCTTAAAAAGCATTAGGTAATTGTACATTAAGAATTGAAACATAGGTTGAATATTGCTTCTTCCTGACTCATGTTTATTACCAAGCCCACGCTTGTTCTGCTCACTGCACAACAGGCCAATGAATCGAGAGAAGAGTCGTTGGGGCTAAGAAAAAGGACTTTATTTGGAAAGCCGGCAGACTGAGAAGATGGTGGACTAGTGTCCCAAAGAACCATCTCCCCTGAATTAGAATTCAGGCCTCTTTTATACTAAAAGGGGAAGGGTAAAGTCCTGGTTCTGGCCAGACTCTAGAGATGATGTGTTAATTTCTGCCTGTCTGCAGTCATTCACAGGTGGCCCTGGTCAGGATGTTTCCTGTGAGCTAAACCGGGTATTTTAGCTTAATGCTCATTACCTGGGAGGCAGGGTTCCCAGAGATGGGCCATTATGTATAATTTAAGCTTATAGGCAACACCCCTTCAGTGATTAACTTATAATAGAATACAAAATTTCTTCTGTATTACATATTCTCACCCCCTCTTAAATTTTATGACTCTTTTATATTCCTAATTTAGTTCTGAAGTTACTTTCTGTGTTTATGTTACCTCCCCTTGGGTATAAAATATGCTTTTGCAGAAGTGCTTCTTAATCTTAACCATGGTGTTTGTGCACTCCCAACGTTTATTGGAATATGTTTATCTTTGGTATTGATCATTAAAAATTCAGCATACAGAAACATTGGTCTTTAAGGAAGACAATAATTTAATTGTAGATACATATTTTTACACTTGAGCATTTAATCTGAAAATAGTTTGCTTTTTTATGTTGGTACTTGTTGTTTGATGAAACAGATATGTTCCAGTGGCCCTTCAAATAAGCTGATGGAAAATGAATTCTATTTTAGCTATCAGGATTCTATGGTCATTTTGGCTTTCAGAAACCAAGTTCCAAACATGTGGAGAGAAACGTTTTCTACAGTGGTCAGTTTCAGAACGTTCCAACATTTTACTCACATCCCTGGTAGTGTGCCCTCCAGAGCTGGACATCTAGTTTAAAGAGTCATTTATTTTAAAGTTTTAAAAAATTACATTTTAAATTTTGAAATAATTTTATATATGAAAAAGTTACAATAGTAGGACAAAGACTTCCCATATACCCTTCATCCAGAATGCCCATGTGTACATTTACCACAGTTACACGTCATCATTTTCGATCGACATATAGGTAAATAGGTGGAGATATATTTATCTTTTTCTGAACCATTTGAGAATAAAATGTAGGCATGATATCACTTTATTCCTAAATATTTCAATGTTTATTTTCCCTGTGTAAGAACATTCTCTTACCTTGTCACAGTAAAATAATCAAAGGCAGGAACTTAGCATGGATACAATGCTATTACTAATCTAGACCTATATATAGGCTACAGACCTATACTTACGCAAATTTCTCCAATTGTCCCACTAATTTTGTTTACAGTATTCTCAATATTTCATGCCATCTTCTAAATGCCTTGCTCTACCTTAGTTAGTGGCATCTGGTAAACCCAAGGCTCTTTTTCCCAAAGGAAGAATTAATTGATCTATTCTAGACATATTAGCTATGATACATTGTTCACACTGAAAGACTCCTCATATTTAAATTTGTAGGCTGAGCCAACTAGAGCGCCTTCTAGTGACTCAATGGGAGTTATGTGACCTAGTCTCAAAAGCAGGTTTCATGGGAAGATTGTGAACTTGCCTGAGTGCTTGTGCTTTGCAGGGATGGGTTCCCCTTTGCAGAGGTAGAAAGCTAACCACAGGAAGTGCCTTGGAGAAGTAGCTCCCATCTTGAAGGCAGCTTCCCCACCGAGGCTGCGTGTACTTGGGCAGCTTATTCTAGGAGCCTCGATGTCCTCCCCAGGTCAGTGGGACATGTGAGCTCTTCCTCACATCCTCATTATGTGAATTACATGAAGTAAATAAAGCATTAGGGCTGGGGCTGGCTCACTGGGGACCCCATCACTGACAGACCTGATTGAATCCATCATTCGAATGAACGAATTGGCAAATGTACTTTGTTTTGCACGAAAGAGGGAAGAAAATTATTCCAATTCAATGTAAAGCAATTAGCACATTCATCTTCCACAGCTTTTCTAATCAAGCTAAAGGAATCCTACCCATCTTCATGAAAGAAAAAATAATCACAACCTTGTCTTGAAACTTTTCAAATTAAGAGAATATATTAAACTAAGAGCACGGAACTGGGGCAGGGGTTATTTTATTTGTCTACTGGAATGCATACTTTGCCATTAAACAGTACATCTACAAATTTTCTAAATCATGTTTCTATTCCTTGCCTAAAAGTTCTTAAAATAAGACAACTTACCACAGAAACTAAAGAAAATCAGAAAGCACCTTTCTTTCTTTCTTTCTTTCTTTCTCTCTCTCTCTCTCTCTCTCTTTCTCTTTGTTTTCTTTTGTTTCTTTCTTTCATGAAGGGACAAAGAGGGAACACCTCCAGCTTAGGAATGTAACCCTGAGCTGATTAGCCAAGCAAATAAATAAACACAGTAAAATACACAAACAGAGGTCACCACACCTGCAGGCATGCAGGTTGGGCGAAGGGGCTCGGTGCTGGGAGAACCATACTGGCCCCCTTTCCACCGCCACTGACTGTCCGGCAAGTCCAGCTGTGACACCAATTCGCCTCTAGCAAGGTCAGAGCACATCGGACCAGGAACAGAGGCAGCATTGTCTGCATGTTCACACGGAACACCATCCGGTGTGCTCTGATCTGCAGCTGCAACATGGCCTCCCCAGAAAGCCATCTGCCATCACCCATCAGCCAATCATCTGTCAGCCACCTTTCTTCCATGAACTCACCATCCATGAAATGCCATCTCTTGGCTTTTTAAACACTCTTCAATCCTTTGGTGAATGTGAAACTTCTAAACTTTCCTCTTTGTACAAATTGCCTTTAAATGAGAAGTTATTTGGCCTGTGGTGAACACTGTCACTGGGAGTTCAGTGAAAGCTGTGATTAATGAATGATAAAGTCAATTCATTGAGCCATGACATTGGTCCAGCACTGTCATAAGCAGGAACTAAATTAATGTGAAAATAATCATTCAACCTGAGAAAGGCATTTCCTATCCACTAGGAAATACTACGAAGAGATAATACTTTTAAAAAAAAGTTTTCTATACTATTGGCCAAAGAAAGGGTTATTCCAGTCTTTATAATGAATTTGTCAGGAAACCTCAAATTTGAATTTTGGCTTGGTTATAGGTTTTGTTTTTGGTGAGAAAAAAAGTGCTACTTGATTACTTGATTATAAATAATTTAGTACATGACTAGTTCTTGAAGAAAAATTGTTGAAAGTCCTCAATTTGTGTTTCATTCGCTGAGAAACTCAGTAGGAAAAAAAAAAAATGTTTTCCAGACTATAATACAACCTTAGGGGAAAATTTTGGTCATTATTGTTCACTTCTTTTCCTTACTGAGTTAATTTAATTATCATAGAGACACAAACATTAGCTCCAGTACTGGGCTTCTCACATCTGTTAGTAAAGATTTGATTAGGGCTACACAAATGTGCCAGATTAAACTATCTAGTTGGCGAAATTCAAGCCACCTGGATATTTTAGCAACATCAATAAGAATAATTCTCTTTTTCAAAATCAGTAAATCCAAGCTATATTAAAAAGAATTAATTAATGAGTGCCAGATAGGCAAAACAAACATTTGACAATGAATCATATTATCAAAGGTTTTGAGGGAGATCCTTCTCAGCTTATGTTTAGATGTCAAATTATATTACCAAAACTAAACAATCTGTTAAAATGATGTCTTAATGCAATAAGTCTCTCGTGCCATACTTTTTTTTTTAAATATCTTAAATATTTTTAGTAGAAAAAAAGATATGCTCTATTTAACAATGATAATCAAATCATAAGACATTTGCCCCAAAATATTGCCTTGGATATTTCCAAGAGCTGTTAACATAATTTAAATCCTATAAGAAAAAGAAACTATTATGAAGTTTGGTTAATGTATGATACGTATCTTTTGAGGCAGCACTGGGCATACTTCATAGGAGAAGCTCAGTAAGTATATGAATAGTAGAAGGATTAATACATAAATATTAGATGTTTTATGGAATATAAAAAGAATTCTTTATAGAATTGGAATTCTATGAGGACCCCAAACTGGAATTGGAAAGGACTCCAAAATGGACTTGTCCAGGGCTGGCAAACTGGTTCTGTTCACGGGCCGATATTCACCACTGTAGGTTTTGTGGGCCAAAGGGTGTCTGTCACGTTTCAACTCTGCTCTTGCAGCTACAGACAATAGTAAACTCAGGGGCATGGTCGTGTTTCAATAAAACTTTATTTACAAAAGCAGGCAGCAGATTGGATCTAGCCCACTGGTAGGGTTCTGCTGACTCCTTGTTGAGCCTACATTCCATATTTTGAGGATCAGGCACCTTAGGCCCTGTGTGGGAGAGTAACTTATGCAAAGTCAAACAACAAGTAGCAGAGCCGGACCTGAATTCGGCCCTTCTAGCCTCTAGGCAGGGGCCTACGCTGGGCTGAATTAATTGTAATGACACGTGGACGGGGGGCCACATCCAAATGTAAGGTCTGCCTCTGGATTAAGCACATCCACAGGCTTCATGCGTTGATGTCTCAAGGACTGTAATGTGTAGATGATTATCGTAAAGTCACCAGAGAATAAGTTGTTTTCAGAGACGTAGGCAGAGTCACAAAGAATATTTTTTGGGAAAAGAACACAAACAGCCTGACAGTTAGTGAAGCATGAAAATGTTTGACTGAAAAGCCACACATGGCTTGCTTCCTTAAAGACCATTTCAGTCCTGGAAAACTGCATTTCTATTGAATATTTATAACAAATTTGATTGAATAAGAAGAATTTAAAGTGGAAAAAAACCCTGTGTGTTGTGATTCCAAATTAAATCTTATTTTCATGGTTGACAGTGTTTTGTATTCCCCACGTTTATCGTACAAAACCCCATCTTATTACAATGCCCTTTTCCAGCACCAAATAATAAGAGTTTCTAGATTAACACTTGAGTCACCAACATCCATCTTCCAGTGAGGTTTTCTCTTTTCATGTAACTCCTTTTCATTTGGAAGGAAGTGGAAGAAATGGGGCCTTCAGAAATCCTAAATGGAAAAGTGGAACTGGGGCTTTCTTCGAGAGTGTCTGTGGATGTCTGCGTGGAAAGGCTTGGTAATCACTGCTCTGAAACTGACAGTCCAGAAAGACATGATTGATGAAAGGGAGTTGGATGTTTGAGCCAAATGGACCGTCATTAACTAACTGAACCAAGTAAACGAAGTGGAGTTTCCAAGGGGCAGTGGGGCACATTCTTCTGGAAAACATGGGCCCAATGTTCAGGATGTGTTTCACCGAAGGGGGTGGGGGGAGTGGAGGGAGCCATTACTTAATGGCTCCCAGCTTGCGAAGGTGAAATAACCCACATTATATCGGTTTTTTTCTTCAACAGTTCTGTGTTGGTGTTGATTCTCACATTTCTCGCCACATGAATGAAGGTGCATCTTCTCATGGGTCATGCGCTTGCTGGTCCTGAAATCACAAAAAGAGTTTCCATACTAATAAATGCAAATAAAATTCTGCTACTGTAATTGTTTTCTGGTTTTGGTGTTTTAAACCAAGTTAGTAAATTAAGCTGTATTATTTGTTACCTTAGCTTCTGTAAGCCAATGAAATTGTATATATACTTAAAATAACATTCTGAATTTGTGTAAAGTCATATTTTCATATGTGGATCTCTTTTTTGATCAAAGTAACAGTAGGCTTTTCATAAATCTTATTTATTTTACAGTACCTCTTTATAGCTTAAATTTTAAATAATAAAAAGCAGTTTTATAATATAATAAAAAGCAAATCCATAAAACTATTGAGATATTGGAGCACATACATTTTTTTTTAATTTTCTAATAAAAAGTTTGTCCTCCATCCCCCACCCCCCAAAAAAACCCCACCAGATTGCTTTAGGTCAAGGATAACAAAAGCATGAATGATTCAGATGAACACCTTTTGAACTTTCCTCGGGAAGACTTGAGCAGTAGGATAACTTAAAATCTCAAGCAGAATGCATGCAGGTGGCCACTTCTGGGTTTGAAACATCTTGAAACAGTTTCCGTGCCTAGCAAGGAGGCTCCTGGTGTCAGAGTGTGACTTGCTCTAGCGGGAAGGAGTGTATGCAGATGAGCACATATGTATTAGTTCAAGAGCAAGACTGAGCACCTTGAAGGTTAGGAGCCCAGAATCTCATTACCCTCCTCTCAGAAGCTCGCCAGAGTACACCAAGTGCCCCCAAAATGTGTTTTCGTTATGTTTTCTTAACTGAAGGGATTTCTGTTTTGGTTTCTGCAGTCGACTCTTAGGGAATACAGGTCAGTCTGTAATATATTATTCTGCAAAAATAACAAAGACAAACAATTAGCAGACTACCGAATTTGAGTAGATTCACTGTGGTGGATGTTTAACTAAACAAAAGTCTGTGCATTGATTTTAAGTGTTAACAAATGAGAATCTTGGCTGAGCTGGCTCAGCTATTCCTGCTTATAGACCAGAACCTGAGACAAGTGCCTAAGACCCTGAAGTATACGTTTGTGTATTCGCTTCATTCCTTGCTTCATGTTATAGCCTTCCTTTTGTTTCTCTCTTAATTTATGTTATCTTGAAGTATTTAATGTATCTTTTGAAACACTTTGGGCCTATTTTGGAAACAGAGAGTTCTGCGTGTAGTGTGAATTTCACATAATCATGGAAATTTAAAGACATTATGATTCACTGATAGGCACAAATTATTATAAGGAGAGCTGAAGTCATTAGCCCAAATAAAGGATTAGCATTAACAATGGAATTAAACCTAGAGTATAATTAATGAATTCACTAATTGTTCTTCCTGTGTTAGTTCATTAAGCCTGACTATCAAGTGGATATTCGGGCATCTGCCTCTAACATCTGTCATCTTATTGATTCCCCGTGTTGACTCCCTCTATGCCTGGGAAGAATGGTATGATTTCCCACCAAAACCTAAAATGCTGAAAAAAAAAACAAACCCCAAAAAACCCAACCAATAGCCATTCTCTAATATGACTGTATGATAAAGAAACACCTTGAAGGGAGTTTGACTAACCTAAGACTTACATGAAAAGACTGAAGATTATGTTAAATGAGTTCAAGAAGTGAAAAATACATGATAGAGTCTTCCCAAGGAACTTCTTTCGTGTTCATGTTAGCTGAATTCATTTGCCATCAAAAACAGGCATCAAGCACCTACCTTGCACAAGACGTTCTTGGATAATGATGGTTCTCATCCATTGAGCACTTATCTTGTGTCAGACTTTTTACACACTTTATCAAGTGTAATTTACTCCTGCCCTGAGGGCCAGTGTTGGTATTCCCATTTGCAAATAAGTAGACTGAGGCCCAGAGAAATCATTTGACTTGCCCAGTTTCAACACGTAAGTGATGATGTGAGGCCTCCCCATCTGCATAGGCACGTTTCCAGCACTGAGCTTTTATTCCAATACTCTGGACATAAACTCTTCACCTCCGGAAAGCTGTTTACTGCACATCTTAGTCTGTTCAGGCTGCTGTAATAAAAATAGCATAGACTGGGTTGCTTAACCCATAAACATTAACTTCTCACAGTTCTGGAGGCTGGGAAGTTCAAGATCAAGGTGTTGGCAGACTCAGTGTCTGGTGGGGCCGGCTTCCTGGTTCATAGGCTTCACTGTGTCCTCACATTAGTGTTTTGTAAGGGCACTAATCCCATTCCTGAGGGCTCCACCCTCATGACCTAATCACCTCCCCAGGGGCGCCAGCTCCAAATATCATCTCACCAGGGGTTAAATTTCAACCTATGCATTTTGAGAGGCTACAGACATTCAGTCCATAACACGGAAGGCCTGCAAAGTTTTTTCTTCTCTTCTGTAATGGTCCAGGAATAAAAATGAGAATGAGGAGTTGGAATGTCAAAGCTCAGACACAAAAAATCTATCCCTTGCTATGGATGGGAGGGGAAAAGACCTTTTTAAAGATGTGTCTTGTTGCTCAGGCTCATTTTAATCTTTGCTTATGTAGGTCATACATGGTCCACAGTGTGGCAGCCTCTGGCATGTGTCATCTTTAGGTTCAGAGCTCTACTGGTGATGAGATAGTAGACAGGCAGACGCCTTCTCAGAGAGATGGCCTCACAGCACCAAGGACTCCTTTCTCAGAAACAAGATGTTCACAGCCAGTGTGTGGGCCTCAGCACATAACCTCTCCCCAGAAGGAAGGCTCTGAAGAGTCTCACTGTGCTCAGAGACTAACAGTGTAGAGAAGAAGCAAGTTTATCTTTCTTGTTTTATGATGACCTTTATTGGACTGGTGTTCTAAATAACATGCTCATTAAGAATTGGAGGAGCAGAAAGACCTAAAAGAAGTCAGAAGCACAGAGAGAAGCCAAAGATGTCTTTATCATGTAATCAGCTCATTAAGTTCCAGGACTTTACATTAAAAAAAAAAAAAAGAATAGTTGCTTAGGCTATTTTTAAAAGGGAACAATAAAACTTTAGTTGAAGAATAGTTGGCTAGAAAAAGCATTCCCAGGATAAATTAAAACTTGGAGGCAGTATGCTGGGTTAAAAGGCTTTCCCTGCAGATATATATATATATTTACACACACATACACACACACACACACATACACACACACACACATACAGTAAACTCACTGCTACTTTTAAAATAGTTTGGCTTCAGCTTGCACCTGCAGATGGTTGTATATATAAATATTTGCTCATGGTCATTATTATTATTAATGTATAACATTTGGGAAGTTTCAGAGTTCCAGTTGCATAGATTTATTAGGAAATGTTCTCCTGACTGGATGTTGTGCATTGCTACAGTTTTCTTCTTTTGCAGAAAAGCAAGTCCAGAAAATCAGTGGCACCATTACAGCTAGAAGTGATTTATGGTGCTTTATTTCCCCAGGCTATATTTCAAATTGATGTCGGGATGGGAGTCAGTATGGAGATTGGAGGTTGGGAAGAGCATGGGATAGAGAATCAGGAGGTTTAGTTTCTAGTCCAGGTTCTGCTACCAAATAAATAGCCCAGTGACCCCAGTAAGTCTAGTCCTTGCTCCATCTTAGTCTGTAGAAAAAAAAGGGGTATAGTCATTGATTTCTAAAGTTCCCTCCCAGGTCTGACTTAGGACATTGTATCCTTTCCCCCTCTGGAGAAACATGGCTTATTCCTTGTGGGTGGTGGGCTCAGGAAATCACTTTCAATGAATCAGTTGCTCTCTACTCCCCGCTGTGGGAATCACAACCTCCTTTCAATTTAGGTTGATAATGTTTTTGCCTTATAAAACTACCGAGACAAAAAAAATCATGCACCAAAAGCGATCTGAGTGACCAATCAATCCAGAAGATCCCATATTATCATCTTATAAGTGAATGATTTATTCATTCATTGATTCACTCATTGATTCATTCATTAAACAAATATTTACTAAGTACTCACTATGGGCTTGCCACTACGAGGGGATAAAGCAAAGAACAGGACTTACAATTGAATGGAGGATACAGATCTTAAGAAATAAGTAATTTCAATTAAGTGGAAGGAATAAACAAGATAAGGAGGTACAGGAAACTGTGGGTTTATCAAGGGAGCTCCACTCCAGTCTAAGGGTTGGGGAAAGTCTTCCCTGGGAAGCTGGCATTTAAGTAGAGCCTTGAAGGATGGGGAATAGGCAGCTGAAGGGAGGTGTGGTGGGAAGGCAGAGGGTGAGAGTCATTTGTCTGAATCCGTAAGTCACCTGAAAAAGGGAGGCATCTGTCACAAGTAACAGGATCTTAATGGGAGCCCAAAGGAGAGAAGGGGAGTCTTTGAAGCAGGATAAGATGGAAAGTCTGATTCTGCCCTTTGGACGGACTGAGGGATGCAAACAGGATGCTCAGATATGTTCTTAGTTGCAAGCAATAGACCTTGACTCCAGAGGATATATGCACAAAAGATATTTATTTAAAAGGACATTGGATAGGGACTGTCTCTTGCAGTCAAGATGGAATAAGAGGGACTGAATTCAAAAGAAAATTTTTTTGTCTTAATTTAATACAGGTTTAGGCTGATTATTTCATAGCTCTTAAGTCATCTTTTAAAATCACTTGAGTGTTTTCACACCTTATTTGTCACCATTGCAAAACTGATATAGTTTTTTTTCCAAATAAGGGACTAGATCAAACTGCAATGTTAATAAAATAAGACCAACAAGACTAAAATATGTTGTTAAATCTCTAAAATAAAGTTGTAAATGATATGAAAAAATGATCAGGGAGTGGAGGTAGGGGGTTTACTTTAATCCCCTGAAGTAACCAAAAGGCCAACAAGATATATTAAGCACCAGTTTTCAAGACACTGAATATCAGGCAATGAAGAGAGGGGGGGTTTGATGGTAGGAGTCCCAGCTCACTTCCTGGAGACTTTCCAGGCTGTGGTACAGGGTGAGGCAAACAAGAGCCTAGGGGACTCCTGAGTTGAAGAGAAGGAGAAGAAGAACTGGGGAGACCAAAGGAACTAGAGTTCATAGGACAGAGTGCCAGAAGAGAGAAAGCAGAACACAAAAAGAATTCCAGAACTTTGTAGAAGGTCCCTTGTAAGTATTTAGCTGATTAGTGATCATTGTATGTGTGTGAAGAAACTATCCAAATCCAGAAAGAAAAAGACAGATGAAAGGATTAAAGGTGAAAATGCCCAGCATACATTCAGGGTTGGGAAAGGTGCCCATTCCCACCAGTCAGATTAGAAAATCTCTTGATTTACAGGCACAGAATAGTGTACAATAAATGGTCTTACCTCAGTGGTAGAAAATAAATATCTCTAGATTGTGTATATCTCTGGTCCCACCTAGCAAATCTTACAGGAAAGATTCAAAAAGGGCCAGACTATTTTCAATTAACTGTGTTGCAGAACAAAGCTCAAGAATATTTACAGAAATATAAATATGTCAGGCACCTATTAAAGTGAAATGCAGAGTGTCTGGCATTTAAACAAAAATAATCAGGCACACAAAGAAGTTGAAAAATATGACCACAAGTAAAAAAAAATTATCAAAGCCAACTCAGGGTTGACACAAATGTTAGGATTCGCAGACAAGAATATCAAAAGTTATTATGTTATTCCACATGTTTAAAAATTGGGATGTGCATGGAAGTTATTTTTAAAAAGACTCTAATTGAACTTCTAAAGAGGAAAACTACCACGTGTGAGATGAAAATGCTTTGGATGAGATTAGCAGTAGATTAAAGCTTGCAGGAGAAAGGATCAGTGAACTTGAATATATATCAATAGAAAAATTTTAAAGGAAGCACATATTTTTTCTTAAATGAAGAAATCATTTGTGAATTTTGGGACAACGTTATAGGCCTAAAATAACTGAAACTGGAATCCCCTAAGGAGAGGAGGAATGGCGAACAGAAAAATATTCAAAGAAATAATGTCTGAAAATTTACCCAATTTCATGAAAACTGTAAATCCAGAGATCCAAGAAACTCAACAAAACCCAGGCACATGAAACAAAGAACACTACAGCAAGGCCAAAATTACTCAAAAGTTAAATAAGCAAACAAAACCAAAAAACAAACAAACCAAAACCTTGAAAAATGTAAAAAATCTTAGAAGTAGCTAGAGGAAAAAAAATCACATTCTATACAGTGGAACAAAGATATGATGAATTACCACAGATTTCTTGTCAGAAACAATGTACGTGAGAAGACAGAAGAACATCTTTATAGAACTGAAAGAAAAAAAAATCTGTCAACTTAGTATTCCATGGCATAAAAAATATCTTTCACAAACAAAGGTGAAATACTTTTGTCAGATAAACAAATGTGGAAAGAATTCATCAGCAGCAGACACTGACTACAAAAAATCCTTCAAGTTCTTTAGGCAGAAGGAAAATGATACCAGATGGACACGCGGATCTTCACAAAGGAATGAAGAGCACAGGAAATGGTAACTTGACGGTTAAATGTATTTTTTTTCCTGGTATTTAAATGTCTTTAAACAATAATTGACTATTTAAACAAAATAATAACAATATAGTGTGGGGTTTGAGATATATGTCAAAATAAAATGTATGACAATAGTCAAAGCCTGGGAAAGAGGAAATGGAAGCAAACTATTGAAAAATTTAATACATGAAGTAGCATAATGTCATTTTAAGGAAAATTGCAATAAATTAAGATGAATACTCTAAAGCCTAAATAATCCACAAAAATAACAACATAGCGTTATGGCTAACAAGCCAACAAAAGAGATAAAATGAATAGCAAATATATTTAATTAATCTAAACATGAAGGCAGAAAAATAGAGGGAAAAGGGGAGGAAGGAATAGAGGGGATAAATGAAAAAAATGATAAGATGATGGACCTCAACCAAACTATGTCATTAAGCACATTATATGATGTGAACACCCCAACTGAAAGCAGAGATTGTCAGATTGGCTATCCTTGCCTACAAGAGATACACTTTATGTATAAATACACAAAGAGGTTAAAAAGAAAAGAATAGAAAAGGTAGATGTTGCTAACACTGATCAAAAGAAAGTTGGAGTGGCTGTGTCAATATCAGACAAAGCAGATTTCAGAGTAAGAAAATTACAAAAAATAAAGATGGATATTTCAAAATGGAAAAGAAATCACTTCATTAACGGACATAATGATTCCAAATATTTACGTACCTAAGAACAGAACTTCAAATTACATGAGCAAAACAGACCGCATTGCAAGGAGAAATTGAAAAATCCACACTGACAGTCAGAGCTTTGAATACTCTGTTAATAATTGGTCAAATAAGCAGACAGAAAATCACTAAGGCTGTAGGAGATCTAAATAACGCTATCAACCAGATTGATCTTGTTGACCCTTATGGAAGACCTCACCAAATAACAGCTGAATACACGCTATTTTTAAGGACACATATTAGATTGACCAAGAACCATATTCTGAGAATAAAAAGAGGTTCAATAAATTTAAAAGGATTTAAGTCACAAAAAAACATGTTCTCTGACCAAAATGGAATTAAATTTGAAAAAAAAAAATGATTGGAAGATATTCCAGAGAATCACCAAATATTTAGAAAAACTAAATAACATACTTCTCCATAAATGAATACTTACAAAGAAACCAAGAGGAAAATTAGAAAATAGTTTTCAACTGAATGAAAATGCAAATATAACACATCAAACTTTGAGATGCCATTAAACAGTACTTAGGGGGAAATTGATGGCTTTAAACACCAATATTAGAAAAGAAAGACATTCTCAAATCAATGACTTCATTGATTCAGGAAACCAACAAAAATGAGCACATAAAACCCACTATTAGAAGAAGAAAGGAGGGGTATGAGAAGGCAGAATAGGAGGATCCCGCCCTCATTCCCCAACAGAAACACCAATTTTGGCAACCACCACCTAATGAGAAGACTTTTATGGGAGTTCTGGAGTCCAGCTGAGAGATTTTAGCACTCCAGTGGAGAAAAAAATCTGAGAGTGGACACATTGAAGAGGGTAAGAAGAGCAGTTTTATTTTGCCCACATCACTCCTTCCCAAAGGCAGCACAGCTTGGTGCCAAAAAAGGACCCTAAGCCTGTGATTTTTCCCACAGCAGGAAAATGAGAGCAAGGTGAGCTCCTGGCTTCTGCATCCATGTAGGACGATGCTCAGGAAGCCCACTTCAGTCCTGCTCCATGAACAACACTGAGGGGATCAGCATGGCTCCGTCATCTGGAGGCAGTCAGGAACAGCTAGGAGCAGAGAGAGAGGGAGGGAATTCACAAAAACCAGCACATGGAGCTCAAGATCTGGCCGCAATCCTAATTGGCTGGCAGATTCCAACAAGAGGCCCAACCATGAACCCTACAGGACAACTTGCCTGCGGACCCCCCACAACTAGCCAATGCCCCCTACCTGCCCCTGCGAATGATGCGGGTGAGGCCCCACTGACTGCGCACAAGCTACAAGAAAACACAGACAACTGAATTAAATCAGGACAGCAATGCAGGACTAAAACGAGAAACTTAATAGAGTTAGAAACTATCAAAAAAGAACCAAACTGAGATGTCTGAACTGAAAATTTCAACAGACTTTCAACAACAGAGATTTGAAAAGACACTTCGTCAACAAAGAAACACGACAGCAAATGAGCACATTTAAAGATACTGAACATTGTTAGACATCAGGGGAGTGCAAATTAAAGCTATGATGAGATACCATTACATACCTTTTAGAATGACTACAATTAAAATGGTGACTATACCAGGCGTTGGTGAGGAGGTAAGAAACTGAATCTCCAGTATACTGGTGGGAGTGTAAAATTGAACAACCAGTGTAAGGCAGTTTGGCAACTTCTGAAAACGTTAACTACTCACCTGCCATATGATCCAGCTAGTAGGTATTAACTAGGTATTTACATACCAGTAGGTATTTACCCAAGAGAAATGAAAGCTTATGTCCATAGGAAGACTTGTACATGTTCACAGCGGATTTAGTTTTAATAGCCAAGATCTAGAGACAACCAAAATGTTCATCAACAGATGAATGAATAAGCAAATTGTGGTATATCCATAGAATGAAATATTACTTAATAATAAAAAAGGAATGAACTCCTGATGGACACAATGACACAGATGAATTGCAAAATAATAATGTTGAATGAAAGAAGACAGACAGGAGTCTATACCGTATGATCTCATGAATATAAAATTCTAAGAAATGCAAACTAATCTACAGTGTCAGAGAACAGGTCAGTAGTCACCTGGAGATGGAAATGGAGGGATCAGAGAAAAGGGATTATGGAGACGTTCATTGTCTTGACTGTATTGAAGGTATAGTTAAAAATTTATCAAATTGTGTACTTTGAATATGTGCAGCTTATGGTATGTCAATGAAGCGTTTTAAAAAAACAAACAAAACTAGGAAAGTATATTTACAGCAAATATGATAATTATATCTGCAATAGATAAAAAGCTTGTATACATTGATTTGAAAAATACTGATAGTCTAAAAGAAAAATTAGCAAAGTTCATATATAAATTTTAAAAAATAATAAAAATATGACTAGTGCTTTAAATAAGAAAATGTTCAATTTCACTAAGAATTGTGGAAATGGGAATTAAAACAACTTAAAGATATCAATTTTTACTTTAGGAAATACATTTAAATTGATAAAAAAAAAAACCCATTCACCAAAGTATGATGAATAGTCCCTCATATATTGCTAGTGACCATGGAAATTTATATTTTTCTTTTGGACAATTTGGCGATGTCTGTTCCACATACAAAATAACATAAAACCTGAACCTCGAAAATGAACTTGATATTGATCCAGTAATTCTACTGCTGGAAACCTATCTTAAGAGAAAAAAATTCCAAAAATGAACATCTTCCTTTTCCCAAAAGATATTCATGACAACAATACTTATGATAAGGAAGTCTTGGAAACAATCTAAAATTGAATCACAGGGGTTTTTGTTGTTGTACCAATTATTTGAAAAATTATGCATCCTGTAAATTCTATTTACAACACTTTATAAAAGTGGGGGGAAGATAAAAAACCAAAAACCAATAAAAGTATGCAAAAATCACATTATTATTACAATTGTGTTTTTAGAAGTATTTTTTATAAAGAAAAGATATACTAAAGATTAGGTTTGAATACATCAAGGTGCTGACAATGGATTTCTTTGAGATTCAAAATTTATAGTTAATTTTCTTCCCTTCTTTCTGATCTTTGGATGCTTCCAATGTTTTTACCTGACTGTATTATATTTTTGTATTAAGAGAAAAAACACTCTTTAAAAAAATACAGAAGCAAGATGTTGACCAGTTACTTACAGATTTTACAGCATAAGGGTAAAGTTTGCATTCCGTTTTTTTTAAAGTTATTTGGAGGCAATTAAATATGGGGTGTTTCCACTTACAAAATGATATTTGAAAGAACACTACCCAGTTCCCATCTTTGCCACCAACTATCTGTGTGGCAAGATTTTATTTTTTGCTTGCATCTCAGTTTCTTTGTCTTCTCACTGAGAGAACTGAACTCATTTTGAACACTCTTTCGTCACGCATTTCTGGAGCACCTGCTCTGGGCAAGGCCCTCAACGTGGAAGTGGGGCTATTGGAAAACCTACGTGGTTCTCAAGAGTCCAAGATTTCCCCTGGGAGTGCGTGTGAATAGCAGGCTTCTCAGAGCTGCTGGTTTCCCACAAGCCCCAGCCTCGGGGGCCCCCGGCTGGTGTTTGAGAGAACCACACACAGTGGTCTCTCTCATTGAAGAGTGGAAATGCCCTCAGATCAACAGGTAAATGCACATTTATCCCAGAGGCATATTCAGATCTAAGCCAAAAGGACAATTAAGTTCAGAGGAAAAATAAAAATGATCAGGCAAAAATAAAACCTCGTATTTCTTACAGCCCCCATAGTAGATCCACCATCAGCTCAGAGAGAAGCAAGAGAAAGAAAGATCAGCACGTGGGAATAGTTTAGGAGGAAGACAAGGCCAAATGGCAGGGCTGTCTGTGTGGAGGGGTCGACTCCGGACACTGTGAACTAAGGATGTATTTATAACCAAATTTCATTGGCTCCGAAGACTGAGGGTTTTATAATAACGCTTGAGGCCAGTTCTGAATGGGTCACAAGTTCTGCTATCACGGGAAGACGATGTTGCTCAAACAAGCACCTTGACCCCAGAACATGTCCTCCCTACCTCCAGACATCCTGCCTGCCTTTTCTATCCTGACTTTTTAATGTTGATGACTCCAGGGGAAGCTGGCTGCTGCAGACACCCATCGGGAAAAATGTGCTAGCTGCCTTTAGCCCAGATCAGCATTATGCTTCTGATTTAAGCCTGAAAAGAGAATCTGTTTTGACTTTCTTCTATATGTAAAACATGATCACTTGGTGATGGTTCCTTGTGCAATTCAAAAAGAAAATGATTAGATGTATGTAGGCAAGTACCAGCTTGCAATGACAGTTTCAGCGAAGATGTAGAGGGTATCAAAAAAGATATTGCTAGGAATTTTCTGTTTGTTTTCATTATCTAATGTTCACTGGGCTTGCGGGAGGTGAGTGTGTGTATATGTGTGTTTCCATGTAGGGAGAAAGTGCAAAGTTATTAACATTTTCATCTGCAGAAACTGATTGAAATGTGTTCATTGACTTACAAGTAGGATCCGGGACAGGGTGCTGGTTGGCACTGCCTTCTGAAAAGCACATCGTGAATAAGAGATTGTCGTGTGAGTATGGCGGATCGGGGCGCAGTAGTGGCCACTTCTGAGACAAGGGTTTGGAGGGGTGGTTTTAGAGGGGTTTGGCTCGAGTTGGAGGGCCCTCCAGGCTCCGGCGAAGGGTTTGACAACAGTTAATGGGTCACATTCTGGCTTGCCATATCCTCGGGAAAAGCTGATCCGTTTTCTAAGTCCACGAGTGACAGGATTATTGTGTTAGTGCTTCCGAAATGCTTTCATCTTGACCATTCTCCTCTGAAGCTGTTGGAAGGGGCTTTGCCAAGAAAAACAAAGAATAAAATCAAAACGCGCCCGGTGCTCACGTCCTCCGTTTCACAAGCGCAGCGCCAGGGACTTGAATTCTAAATGGGATGCCCCCCGAGCGGTCCTGGCCCTGGGATGGGAGCCCCTCAGAGGACTGTTCACACAGGAGGCAACGACTGCATTTCTTCGCCCCGGGCAGAGCCGTCAAGCACGGAGATTTTCCACTCCAGCCAAGAGTGTCAGAACCTCTGCGGTGACAAACCCATCCAAAGAGTGCATTCCGGGCCAGGCCAGAGACCCGGTTTTGTGCATGCTCCATGGGGTAAGTGTGCTTTGTCCCCCAGTTCCTGTTTCCAGAGGTCCGACGCTTTCTCAGTGTTCCTCTTAACTCTCACGCTAAGTGTTTCCTACGTGTGGGATGCAGTCCCTCGGCACCAGCTGTGTCAGGAGCAAGTGTTAAAAATGCAGATTCCTGCCCACGCCCAGCCCTGAGCCTGCTGAGTCAGAATTCGAGGGGTTCACACCCAGAGTGTGTGTGGGTAAACGCATCGAAGTGCGAGGAGCCCCGAGGCGTGCGGAAGGGTGTGGTTTGTCTGTTTTCCCTTTGGTCCTGCCCCAGCAGCCATCCTGCGCTTTGTGCCCCTCCTCTGGCCCCCACACTGGAAACTGGGACCCTGTGGGGCCATGTGCATAAGGACCCCTTCACATTCAACCGTCTCCTGGGACTCGTTTTATCAATGTCTGGTAATCAGGTATGGCCTCCTCATCACACCTGCCCACCTCAGCCTCTGTCCTGTCCACTCTGCTCTGTCTCTCCCCACCTCCGGTCCTCCTTACAGCCCTTTTCCATTCACCCCTGGGCACCCTACAGCCTGGGACCAGGGTATCCTTTTTTCTTTTGCTGTGAAGACTGACTTTTGTCACTGGCATTTTCTTCGGAAATTCATCTTTCTATCTTATTATAATTTCCATTCCAGTCAGGAGTGTCAGAATCTTTGCAGTGGCAAATCCATGCACATTCTTGAAGGACCCACTGATGGCAAATGTGTGAAGCGGGGCATTTGTCTGCAGCATCTCTCTACCTCTCCTCTGACAAATGTCCTGTAGGCTCACAATAGTTGCCTGAAGCTAAGCAGGGCCCTCTGGACACTTCCCTCTCCCCTTCCTCTTTCCTCATCAAACCTTAGACATCCTGGGTACCAACCCCTCAGGCCCTCCTAGGAGCTAAATTTAAAGTATAATGGTTTATAAATCACTTCGTGTATTATCTTCTTTCTGGACACTTTAGAACTTCAACAGGGAATCTCAATGATTTGAACTAAATGGAGCAATGTTGGTGTTTTAGCTTCTGAGGAGCCCAGAAGGGGGAAGAGTTTTGAAATCCTGGAAGGAGTGTAAGGGATGCGGGTTAGAGTCTTTTGCATCCTGCTTAGAGGTGGCTGTCCAGGAAACTACTGCCTTTGGAAAACTGTGCTGAGTCCAGTACACTTGGCACAATTGCTACCGTGCTAAGAAAAACTTTTAGATGCCTCAGAGGACCCTGCTCAGTGGAATGACACTGGCCTCGTCTGATCTTGTAAACAGCTGAAAGCATGATGACTGTGTTAGGGCTGTCCCAGGAGACAGAGCCCGTAAGGTAGGTAGGTAGGTAGATAGATAGATAGATAAACAGATAGATAGACAGATAGATGGACAGACAGACAGGAAGACATTTATCATGAGAGATTAATTAGACCACATGATTATGGAGGCTGAGAGTCCCACGATCTACTGCCTGCAAGCTAGAGGCCCTGAAAAGCCAGGGGTGTAGATCCAGTCTAAATCCCAAATCCAGAGAACCTGACGAGCCAATGGTGCATGTCCTGGCCCAAGCCCAAAAGCTGGAGAACCAGGAGTACCAATATCTGAGGCAGGAGAAGACGGATGTCTCAGTTCAGGCAGAGAGCAAATTCCTTCTTCCTCTGCATTTTTGTTCAAGTCAGGCCCCAACAGATGGAAAGATACCTACTCACATCAGGGAGGGCGATCTTCTTTGCTCAGTCTGTTGATTCAAATGCTAATCTCTTCCAGAAACACCTTCACAGACACACCCAGTAAAGACTTTTATCAGCTATGTGGGCATACTTCAGCCGAGTTAAGTTGACATAAAATTAATCACCATCATGATTATAGGGGATGAAAATAAACTGTTGGCATCGAAATCTTATGCGACTCACTGCATCCTTAAACAGAGGGCATCTTGGATGAATCTGAGTTCTTGTTAGGGATGCCACACCAGTAGTGGCCCTCTTATTTCAGGATGACACACAGGAGAAAACTCAGAGTCACACAGCTCCCTCCTCCTGTGTCTCTCTGTGACACTGAGCAGGATAAAACAGTACAAACACAGCACTGCACTTTCTGGAGCTGAAGAAAGAGAAAAGGAATCAAGGAAGTAGATTGGAGACAAAGACAGAATGTTCAGATTGAGATGATATATTAAGGCAAATGGAACCAGCCAAAAATTGTATCTTTTTCCAGACTCTCTAAATTCTTACAGGAATATTATGAGAGACATGGAAAATTCAAAGCACGCCATATGATAACATGGAATTATGCTATCCGACTTAAGGGCTGCAAGATTATTGATACTTTTATTTCTACAAGCTCATGAAATTAGTTGACATGGGAATAAATCTTTGTTACACTGAAGCAGATGCTTGAGTTACCTGGGAAAGGCCAGAAAATCACCACGGCTTTGGAACACACTGCTTATACCATCTCATCTCACCTTGGCTGGTGCCTCCATTGTCACAGAATGTTCTTCGTAGAAGGAAACTTAAAAACTCTCGTAGCGTCAATTACTATTACAGTAGACAAATGGCTTTTTAAAAATGACAAACCTCGTTTCCTTTCAAGGACATTTCAGCTTGGAGTTAGCACTGCCCGTTCATGTGTGTAGCCCCGAGAACACCTTGGGTGTGGTAGAAAATAAATGCAAAGTACAATCACCCAACCTCCCTGACATATTAGAGAAGGCTGAAGCAGCACCAAGATGTTTAGATAAACTCGATCTCGGGTCCTAGATGATTGCTGGGAACACTATCTCAGGGTCTCTATAAAAGCTTCAAGAACAGATCATCTTCAAGATTATCTACCTTATATGGTCTGTTTTGAGCACTAGACTGACTGATTAATGAGAGTTCAGATCATTGATGACTTGGTTAGAAACTCAGATTGGGACGTTAGAATGCCTGGTGATCTTTCCTCACTTCTTGTCTTTTTCACTCTCAAATCTGCTCTTTTTCCAGTGTCTCCAGCTTGGCAAATGACTTGCCTTCATCCCGTTGCACCCATCTCTCCCCTCGACCTTCATCTAACCAAACACCAAGTCTAACTATATCCTGTATCCATTGCTCCCTTTTCACTGTCATTCTCATGGTCCAAGCACCACCATCTTTATCCTTGACCATGGCTGCAGCCTCCCAGTTACTCTTCACATGGACCAAGATCCTGTTGATTCAAGACCTTCATTCATGCTGTCCTTCCTTTCTGTCCCAACTTTGCCTCAGCCCCACAAACTTGCCTGGCTAGTTCATTTTCAGTCTTCAGTCTCACCTTAAATCTCAGTTCTTCAGAAAGACCTCTCTGATCCCTGAGTTTTAGATTCCTTCTGTTAGTTGTGCTTAGAGCTGGGGTAGCAAACTTTGCCAGTAAAGGGTCAGAGAGTAAGTGTTTTTGGCTTTGCTGGTCATTTGGTCTCTGCAGCAATTACTCAACTCTGCAATTGTAGTGGAAAGCAGCTGCAGATGAATAATTGAGTATGGCTGTGTTGCAATAAAACTTTATTTAAAAAACAGGCAGTGGACAAGATTGGGTCCACAGGCCGTAATTTGCCAACCTTTGCCTTAGAGCACTCTATCCTCTTGCTTCACAGTATTTACAATAACATGTAAGGAAGTCATTATATCTGAATGACTTTGGGTTAATGTCTGTCTTTGCTCCCTGGATTGCTCTTTCAGGAAGACAGCAGCACCCAGAGGGGACAATAGGCACCCAAATAGGATAGTATGTGCCTCAAGCCAAGCTGGTTTGTCCAATCAGAAGTTATCCCAATTCTTTAGCTTGAGTAATGAAGAGGAGACTTGTGGAGGACAATAACCTGAGCATATATACAAGTTGGAGCTGCTGCAACCTTCTTGGCATCATGCAGAGCCTGAGAACGGAGCCAGAACTGGGAAAGTAGGTCTGAGAAATGGAAAGAATAAATTGGATTGTTCCTACATCATTCAGGCCCTGGATCAAGCCCTACCTGACTTATATTCTCTAGGTTTTGACTATAAACTTACATGAACCAATATATTCTCCTTTTTTTTTTTAAATTAAACTCATTGTAATTAAATTTTTTTTATCACATATGATGAAACAACATTTATATAAGGCCTGGTATTTTCTCACTTGCACAATGAGAATAATAAAACATACCATGAAGGGCTATCATAAGCATTAAAATATATATATTAAAATGACTGAGGATTGCATACAGAAACAACTCATATTTATTAAATAAATGAGTAATTATTCTCACTAACAAATATATATGATTTTATGAAGAGCTATTTATAGTAATATATCTTTACCCCCTCCTCCCATGTAAAATTTTGATTATAGAAAATCTTGTGTCAGTTGGCAAATGATCAAAATGGAGCTTTCATCCTCACATACAGGACAAGTCACCATGAAAAGGGAATGCAAATTATAATAATTTGTTTTATCCACAATTTTAATGATAAATATCTTATAAAAAAAAAAAAAGACTTGCAGATACCTCACCAAAGAAGATATACAGATGGCAAATAAGCATATGAAAAGATGTTTGACATCATATGTCATTAGGGAAATGTGAATTAAAAAAACAACGAGATACCATTACCTCCTATTAGAGTTGTTAAAATCCAAAACAATAACACCACCAAATGCTGGCAAGGATGTAGAGCAACAGGAAATTTCATTAGTTGCTGGTGGGAATGCAAAATGGTACAGCCACTTTGGAAGACAGCTTGGCAGTTTAAAACTAAGCATACTTTTACCATACGATCCAGCCTTCAAACCTTAGTATGAATTGAAAACTTACGTCCACACAAAAACCCACACATGGATGTTTATAGCAGCTTTATTCATAATTGTCAAAACTTGGAAGCAACCAAGATGTCCTTCAGCAGGTGAATGGGCGAACAATGGAATATTATTTAGTGCTAAAAAGAAATGAGCTATCAAGCCGTGAGAAAAAATGGAAGATGCACAAACGCATATTACCAAGTGAAAGAAGACAGTCTGAAAAGGCTACAGACTGTATGATTTCACCTATATGTCATTCTAGAAAAGGCAAAACTATGGGGACAGTAAAAAGATTGGAAGTTTTGGGGGAGGGAGGGATGAAAAGGCAGAGCCCAGATGATCTTCAGGCAGTGAAAGTAATCTGTTTGAGACTACAGTAGGGACAACTTATTATACATTTGTTGAAACCTGTAGAGTGTGTAGAGGGAATCCTAGTGTAAACGGTTGACTTTGGGTGATAACGATTTCTCAGTGTACAATCATCAATTGTAACAAACACACCACCGTGGTGCGAGGATGTCCACACCCGGGGAGGTTGTGCCTGTGTGAGGACAGGGGTTTTATGGGAACTCTCCGCACGTTCTGCTCAGTTTTGTTGTGAATCTAAAACTGCTCTAAAGAATGGTTTGTTAATTAAAAAAATACTTTTAAAAAAGAGGCTTCCTCATAAATAATTCACATAAAATTTATTCAAAATCAGAAATTTTCTTGACATTTCCCCCCAAATTCTTTCCCCAAGGCAGTATTGCCGAAGAATCAGAAAACAAACAGTAAGAAAAAGGAGGCTACTGAGCAAATCTCCAAACAAACCTAAGGACTGAGTACGCGGTGTCTTTGGCATCAGCTTTTCAATCTTCATCGTGAATATGAGAAGAATAGGATTCATTTTCTTTTGTCTTATAACCCAGTAACTGTTGACAGATGCTTGGCTAGACATGAAAATAGTGGGAATGCATCTGACTCAAGGAGCAAATGATACAAGACTGAAAATAGAACAAAGATGACAAGACCTAAAATAGAAATTGGAGCCAATTTCTCCCTATGCTGAGCCATTCTCTGGCTCCTCGCCATTTAGAATCAAACCCCCAGTCCTTCCCAATCCCCAAAAGGCCCTGCATTAGCTGGCTCCAGAGCCCTTCTCCAACCTCATTTCCTACCACTCGCTCCCTGCCATTCTGGCTTCCTTGTGGTTTCTGCCTCAGGGCCTTTGCACTTGCTGTTCTTTTTGCCTGGAAAGTTCTCCACACACATGACTTCCTGTCACTTCATTCTATTCTCTGATCAAATGTCATTTCTGCAGAGAGGCTACCCTTGACCACAAGACTTAAAATACCAACCTTCCTCCAACCTCTCTATTTCTCTTTCCTGCTTGATGTCTTTTCATACCATTAATCATATAAATTACATATTGCTCTGATCACCTGTTCTACACCTGTCTTCCTGACCTGAATGGGAGCTCTGGAGGACAGAGTTCTGTGTCGTTGGGCTCCCTTAATGTCTATAACAGTGCACGACACACAGTAGCAACTCAATACATATTTATTGATTGCATTTGTAGCAACCAATTTCTATATGTCAACTTGGCAATTGCATTAAATACACTGTTTGATTTTCTAACAATAAAAAGGAATCTCCGTAACTCCAAACCTCCCTGGGACAGCCCACCTGTCTCCGAAGACTGAGCATAGGTGACTGAGAGAGCTAGTGGCTTCATTTATTCCAGATCAAACTCAAACACTCGTAATGTAAAGAATATCACATGCTTCCTCATGGAACTGAGACATACTTTTCAAGAGGATTAGCTTATAAGAGTCAGATAATCCCCCTGGGTTGAATAAATAGACCTTATAGAAATTCCTGGGGCATGTTCTACATAAGGCCTTTCACTAAAATTAAATTAGCAACAAAATGAGCTTTTCTTGGGGTAAATTCAAGTGGGTTTTCTTTTCCAAGCTGTTTTAAACTATCATAATCTGATAGGCAGTGTCCTCCCCCAGACACACACGGTATCTCAAATGCCTCGTTTTGGAAATCTGTGTCCCCAAGTCCAGGAAAGAAGAAAGGGAAGGCTGGAAATCCCAAAAGGCACTAGCCAAATTTGCAAAGAGAAGCAGATTTGGGAACATGTAAAAAAAGAACCTAAGAATTTCAGTCATTTAGGAAAATTACTTGCTTAAGTTGGTGCCTGTGACAATGCGAAACACGCCAAGGAACTGTGCTGAATAAAATAGCCTGTCAGTTGGCTCCCGACCCCTCCAGAAACCAAAACTGAGATTGTGATTATGTCTCAACCCAGCAGTGTTTGTCAATACCTGTCACTGGGGCAGTGACCTGACCAAGGGCACATCCACAGAGCACACGCAACATTGAGGTTTGCTGGCCTCCTACAAAAATGTTGGTCCTGGCCAGGTCATCAGAGCATCCTTCTCCCACGTGGGTGCAGTGCCATCGGCTCCCGACTGAATCACACCCTGTGCAAATATTTTACTTTCATACATCATCTGTAGCAAGTGTAATACTGAGATTTAAAGGTAAACAGCTAGAGAAATTGCAGTTGCGTTATCGGGCTGACATTCGTACCACTGCAAATCAAATTCCGCCATGCGCAGCCAAAAGCAAATAGTGATTTTAGTCAAAAATCCTTTCTTGTGGGCTTCTTCAGACCTTATATACAAGGCTGTGATTTTTGGTCAACAAGTAATCAAATAAAAACATATTTTGTACGGGTTATTCTCAGTTAAAGGGTTGACTTCTTTATTTTAAAATCGTACATTTTCTTCTTACTAGAAGGAGTCAGAACTAAACGGGAGAGAATTGGTTAACTGGGTGTGATTTAGAACAAGGAGAAGAGAGGAAATTGGAACTGGAATATTAAAGCAGGCTTGGCCCTGAAGGGATCTGTTTTAGCTTGTGAGGCCACTGCCGACGTCTCAACTGAAGGGCTCAGGCTGGCTCTCTTCTGTGACAATGAGCAGAAGGTGAGGGATGGCACATAGAAGTGAAGGCAGAATTCAAGATGGAGAGCCGTTCGTTCATTCATCCAATCCTAATGAGGCCAACCTCGTGCCAGGTTCCGTGCTGGGACCTGGGGATATAAAGCAGCCCCCTTGCCCAGTTATATAAATATCAGGACCAATGATGCACAGGTACCTATGAATAGGAAATAAAATTTATTACTTACACAGGAAACAGCGATTCCCTAGGGATCCCCTAAGGAGAAAGGCTCTGGAGTGAAATGAGAGCGAAACTGAGTGGGGACTTCGAGGCTGTATCTGGGGTGGGGCAGCACGGGCTAGAGGTTGCGCTATTTGAAATTTCCACCAGCATCAGGGTGAGAATCTCTCACTCACATGGGGTCACACAGCGGCTAGGCAGGAGGGGCTGTAATACACTCTCCAAACAGCGTCTTCCCGACTCTGCTGAGCGGCAGAAGCTATGTCTTAATCATCTTTGCAGCCTCCATTCTGCTAGGAATCCATTTACTCAGTTACCACTTCTGGCCTTCTGGTTCTGTTTATCTGGAGACTCCTGACTGACTCAGTCTTCCACCAGTAAGTGTAATATTCACGGATTTATCCAGATTTTAGTGTACAATGTGAGATGAAATTCTAAATTATTATCCATGTGTCTTCCTCCCCCATCCAAATAGCCAACTGATTGTTCCAACATCATTTGTTATAATGTTTACCTCGTCCATTAATTTGGGATAAACTCCTATCATTCTATTTTTGTAAAGGATATAATTCATTTCTGGGATATTCCTTATGTTACTCTGATCTTTCTTTCCCTCTCTCTCTTTCTATCTTTCTTCTTTCTCTTCCTTTGTAAAATAATAGTACCCTTTAAAAATGATTGTTTTACAGTATTATAAATATTGTTTACAATATTGTTCTATGCACTTCCATCAGTGATGTGCTCGAGTGAGTTTTACCAGCTCACAAGGGCCAATTCTGCACATGTCTTCCCTAAGCCATGTTCCGTCATGTCATGTTGGTAGCTTGAAACTGACCCATGATGGAAGGACTTACACCACAGAAATGGGCAAACATTGCACACCAGGGTTTTTTGTTTTTGTTTTTGTTCTTGAAAGCCAGTTTTACCAGCACACCTCCAGGGAGAGTGTTTCCTCATAAATCTTTTCCTCAATTATTTGCTATTCGCACCTATTGTACCACATAAACTTTAGAGCACTTTTAAGATTTTTGTTGGCATCATATTCAAGCTTATTTAATCTGGAAAGAATTGACGTCTTCCAACTTACGGCATCCAATCTTCTGATTGTAAAATGTGAGCCATAACTTCATTTAAGTTTTTTCAAGCAAGTCTCTTCAAAAAATGGTTAATAGTTTTCTTTCTTTGGGTCGTATATATTTTATGAGCCACATTGCAAACAGTATTCTAGACTGAAATTGTGATAAAGTTGCAGAAGTACTGACCCCAAAGGAATGAGAATGAGAAGAAATGTACCGTGACGTCCCTTAGAGAGCTGGGTTCTACACTCATCTAGTGCTGACAACGCTCTTCCTCATCTAACCCTAAAGAGGCGAAAGACAATGTCTGGGATGCTCATTCTCAAAAAGCAAACCAAGGGACAGAAAACACTCGTAGCAGGCAAAGCCAAAGGGTCTAGAAGCTTTATTCTAGGGAAGAGAACTCAAATGTATAATTTGATAAATAATATAAGCATTCTTCTGAAAAATATGCTAAGGAGTTCACTCAAGAATGAGCACCAGAAACATTGGGGAGGAAATGTATACAATGGTCAGAGTAGGATGAATGGACATTTCAGTTTCTTTTGATTTTACAGGCTAAGATTTAAATCCTCTCTGAT
Source organism: Camelus ferus (assembly GCF_009834535.1). Taxonomy (NCBI): domain Eukaryota; kingdom Metazoa; phylum Chordata; class Mammalia; order Artiodactyla; family Camelidae; genus Camelus; species Camelus ferus. The sequence goes on from NC_045706.1 coordinate 11,957,318, forward strand.
TATGGTGCACAAACAAGTAGGAGCAGATGTTTCAGTTCAACGAAGGGAGAATTCCAACTCTATTAATGCAGACAAACAGCAAAAGCAACAGGATAAACACTAGAAAGGGATTCAAAGAAGAGTGGGTGTTCTCCAACTGAGTATTGAGCAGCAATCCCGGACGGCGTAGATCTGTGGCAGCAAACTGGGAGAGGATGGTCTCAATAGAGCAACGGAGGTGTTTTATTTATCCAGCAAGGGAGCACTAAAACACAAAATCACACCTGTATGTCTCAGGTGATGGAAGATGCATTCTTCCATTTGCCACAACCACCTACTCGCTATTTATTGCCTTATATCTTCCTCCTGGAAGTCTGCTGCTGTCATTTATATAATCTGAATGGCTCTCAAGCCAGACGCATTTGCAACCCCTGGTTTAAGCGTTCAGTGCTTTGAAGTTGAGGTATTAAAAACTGACTCCAGTCTTAGAAGTATAAAAATCTTAGCATGGAATTTTAAGTTGAATATTATTATTCACATCTTAGACTTTAAATCCTTTTTTTTTGGTACTTGCTAACATAATTCATGTTTATTAACAATGATTCAAAAGTAGCATTTAGGCATAGGTAATGGTTTCTGCTCCCAATTGAAAGTAGCATTTCTACTTTTAGAGATGAGTTTGCTGAACCATTTTCTTAGTGATTATGCCATGAAGTAATGAAGGATGAGGCCAAAAGATCATTGCTAAATAAAGAAATCTTAGTTAATATATTCTTAAAATACATTTCTAGAGGCTAAGACGATCTTTGTTTGTCTTCTGCGTATAGAGATGTACCGGAGCCATCGTGACCATCACATAGACAAATGGATAAATAACAGTCATAAAGTTCAAATGCTACGAAGCAGAAAGTGACCTTATAGAAATAAATCCTAATCATGTAGGCAAATCACAGTGATTGAACTTCTAGCCATGGTTCTTGACCTTTTGTACTAAAGGGTAATGCAAATGTGAAAAATTATTATAGAACTAAGTATGTGGACTCCTCAGAGTTCTGTGTCAGGGACTCAATCTGCTTAGCGGGTTTGTTTTTCCTCTTGCCCTTAACTTCTTGGCTTCAACTTGGAATGAGAAAATAAGGAGAGAAACGGCTCAATGGAGAGAAATGTCACACTCTCAACATGGCTTTAATATTTAATATATTAGAAACAATATAAATTTGGGTTGGAGAAACTGGTTTTTTCTTTTCCTTTGTATGGAGCAGCAGAATTCCAAACACAGTGTTTTGAAAACCAGAGCCTTCTAAATAAGAGTTTAAAGCTATTTCTTAGTGGTTGTTTCAGGAGTTTTGGACAGGGTCATATTTTGAACATATGTATAAAACAACATTCCATAATTGATTTATTAACATATGAGGTCATGTTTATGATTTCTTTCTGAAATATTTAAAAGCAAACTATAACTGCATAATCCTATAAAATCTATTCATCACAAACCTGCTTCAAAAGTTCATAAAAAGCGCAAAAAGAGCCAGCATATTGTATTTAGTTACGGTTGAAGTTTGTACTCCAAAGGATAAATGAATACGATTTGTATTTGCTATGGATCGGGCTGGGTTTTATTCACATTGTATTACATCTCAGGAGAGAGTTTGCTAAATAAGTCCAAATGGCAAAGATTCAGAAATCCAGAAGAATGCAAACATCACATTTTTTTTTTCATGCTGGACAAGACAGGAATGATTAAGAAATCCTTCAGAAAATACTACGTTTTCAAATGTTTTCAAAAGGCCACAAAATTCCTAAAAGCTAAATCCCTTCCCATCCCATTCATCTTTCACTTTCCTGTCATTGGATGTGATCTTTAAAAATATAATGTGCATACTCTGCTCCGCTAAGCCCTTTTAATTTAGGTTTTAGGCATCTTTTATATTCAGATACATTGCTTGTCACTGTCCCCTGCTGATCTCAATGGTTACCAGAGAAACCTGAGGCCATACTTTGGCTCAAAGAAAAGATTGGGGATTTTTTTTTTTTTTTGCGGTGTAATATCTGGGTTATCAGAAAACCCCTTCTTCCTACAAAATGACTCCCCCCAAATGTGTGTTAATACCTCACTTCTTTTACCAAGGCTGCCTGGAAGAGGTGACATACTGAATTAAATTTACTCTAAACTGTAAATGATTGCTATTAAATTTCTGACTGAGAATCATTTTGACTAAAGGGGAGGGAGGAGATCTGGCACTTATAGGAATCTTTAGAAGGGGAAAAAGAAATTTATGGGGAAGGGCAAAGGGCAAGAAAAAAAGTCTTGGTGTATTAAAGACAAAAAGCCTGTTTCACAGTTTTCTTGAGAAAGGAAGTAGAGAAAGTGACCATGCCTGACCAGCTAATAGCAACCATGACGCGATGGTTATTATCACATACGTGGACCTGTTTAATCCACTTGTAATCTGGAGAGTTTTTTTCTTCCTTTTGTAGATAGAAGTAAAGCATATATATCTATATATATGTGTGTATATATAGTGGATAAAATTATGACTCTCATGCAAATATACACATGTCAGAGGTTTTATTTAATTAGTTAATGAGAGCACCAGTAAGGTGTTGACAGGTATAAGAAAAAGCCTGTGAATAAAATGGATCAAGAGTGCTGAAATGAATTTGCTAAATGTTACAAACTGGTTAGTGTCTACTTGGAAATAAGCACTTGCACTTCTACTCGGCTAAAATTCATTTGCATCAGTATGGACAAGAATCATTTGCATCACTGTAAGTTTCCTGCAATTTATAATAGTGTTGCAAAATAGCTCAAAAATAATGAAAGGTTTGACCCCTAAGCATCAGATAACCCCCTGGAGGATCTGTCTAGACCAGGTTTTCTTAATTTCATTTTGGACTTAACAATTTTTCACAGTGGAGGGCTGTCTTGTGCATTACAGGATGCGTCACAGCATTCCTGCTTTCTGTCCACTAGATTCTAGCAGCCACCCCCAAGCTGTGACAACCAAAATTGTCCGCAGAAGTTATCAAATATCCCTGGGGGACAAAGTCACCCCAGGTTAAATTCTCCCTTAATCATTATAATCCAAATAATTCTAAGCCTCTTGCCCTTGCTTAAGAACCATTCTTACTTGATGTCACCGTTAAGAGAAACCCAAATCTGATGCAAGGTCTAGAAAAGTAATGCTTCTTCACTGAAGTCTCATGATGAGGTAGAAAATGAGAATTTCATCACATGAGAAACAGCCAAACTTCTTAAAAACCTTTGTAGGCATCTGCCTTCTGAAAGCACCCTCATGTATCCTTGTGAGGGTGCTTCCCTAACAGTGCTTCTGTCTCTGAAGCTCCAACTTTCTTCTCTCACATCTCCTGGTCCCTGCACTAGTAAGCAGCAGCACTATGTCTGTACATAAATTAATTTAGTCTCCCTACATCTGTTTTTCAGTTTATCTCTTCACCTTTTACTCTGATCAGCACAACAAAGAGACTAAACGCGAGAATAAAGAGCAAAGCTGTAAATCCTTACATTTTTGTATCTTTCATCCTATACAAAAATAAAAAATCATTTTAAAATGAGAAGGTAGACGATAACACTTTTGAGGGTCTGTCCAAGGAAAGAACCTAGAAGCATGACACTCCAGGAGCAATGAGCACTGCCAGTGCCCAGATCTTGGCTTCTACAGACCAAAGTTTCGGTTAACAGGAGCCAGGGCTCTTTAGAAAAATGTGCTGGGGGAGGAAAAAGCACAGGGTGAGTCAGGAACATCTTGAGCCTGAAAGTGAGGAAATGCTCAAAGAATGGATAATGGGGACATGTCAAAAAAATATAGGAGCCTGCTAATGGAGTTCCATTACCAAATGAGCAGTAGAAAGATTAATGGCAGTTGTGGATCACAGCACAAAAGAATCTGTGACTCCATAGTGATACTCAAAACAAAAAGAAAAACAAAAACCTTTGGAGGCTGGGGAGAAAAGTGGAAGGGAAAGATTTTCTTTACCAAAGAGTGCCAACTAATAAATGCAGAGGGGATGGTAGAATGATGGAGACAGTGTCTATGGTTTGTCTGTAATTGACTTAATTATCCTAATTACCAAGGTCATTGTATATTTTTTTAACAAAAGATAAATTTATCTATCTATCTGTCCCTCCATCCATGCATATATATATTTGGGTTTTATAGCCCAGGAATCTTTAGTTTCCCCTGCCAAAATAAGTTTGAAAACTCTTGTTATACAGCGCCTTTTGTATATTTTATTTATATGTCTGTCTAGATTTCATTACCTAGGTTTAAGAAATTTAACTTAACTATATTTTAATTGCCATCAATTTTAAAAGTATTTCTTTATTGTGTTAAAATGGACATCCTCATCGGTAACTCTCTGTGTATCTCAATTGTTTCCTCCAGGTAAATGCAGAGAAGTGAAATGGCTGATTCAAAGGATAGAGACATTTCTAGAACTTTTGGTATAGATTTTTCTAGAAAAATTACGTACCGATACCTCCCTCCAGCAGCGGGCCTGTGTGGCTTTGCAATTTATGAACAGCAACAGTCATGCTGGTTTCCATTTTCCAAACACGTGCACTATGCCCCGCACTTCACAGACATCTCTACAGTCCTCCCAGCCGCCTTGCAAGGATGGTCATCTGTTCCCCCACCAGTGAGGGCCTGAAGCTCGAAGAGACCCAGTTGTCCACTTACAAAGCAAGGAAAAGCGTGCTGGAATTGGGAAGTCTTCTCTGGGTCTCTCTTGCTGATATGCCAGGATGCTTCCCACTCTCAAACTCCAGCCCGCTTCTCACTCAAGAGAAGTAAGAAGCTCTCTGCTCTCTCACTCTGATACCTAGTTTGAGTCCCATTTCCAGAGTGCTCCCTGAGCCTAAGAGGGGCTCCTTGTTCCATTCCCTTATGTTTAAAGTGGGATTTTTGAACCTGCCTTTTACAAGGCTCTGCTGGCTTTGATGGACAGGTAATGTCATTTTCAGGCGAGAAGTATTGCGTTGGGCCTTTCTTTAGATTATGAAGATGAGATCAGGGCTCCCCATCCTGGTTGGACCACAAGCCGGCACAGGACCTCAGGACTTTCACAGACTCCCTGGAGCCTGGCTCCTTCCACTTGGCTGAGCTACCTCGCACAATGTGCTGAAAACAGGGTCCCACTTCCTATGTCTCGGTGTCTCTCCATGTCTAATTTTCACAAACCGTAACTTGCTCTTTATTCAGGAGAGGGATCTGCTTTCTCATCCTGTTTTCTCCAATGCCTGGTTTGGATCTCATTCCCCAGAAGGCTGACTGAACCTCACACTACCCCTCTCCCCCGACGCTTCATACAGTGGTGTGTGAACAAGACCCTCACACACGCTCATTTGATACCTCCAAGTCTAATCCAAAATCATGAGTCTTTGTCCCCATTCCATATTCTTTATTTCTCTTTATCCACAGGGAGGACCCTGGTTCCCAACAATATCTGATTTACTGGATCCTACGATACAGTATTTCAGAATCACTCCATCAATACGACTACAAAACAACAAATCTACTGAGTCAAGTTGAATTCCTTGAAATGCCTTTACATCCTTCGCCTACGTCCCACGGAGGGTGTACAGTCAGAGGAATATGCTCAACACTCATTCAGATTCTTTGTATTTATTCTGTGAGGTTACATTATCAATTTCATACACAGATCAATTTGTTTCCATTCCTATTTAAATTGAGGCTCTTCCCCATGTTTTCTGATTTAACTCTGTATTTGGATACTAACATGATTCAAAAGTCAAAACCATATACTCATAGAAATCTTATTTTCTCTCTATCTTTTGAGCTATGTTTCCATCTACCTCTTTTAAATAGCCAATTTGATTCATTTCTGGCTTGTGCCAGAAATCTTACTTTTCCTTCTGGCTCATGTACAAGAAACACATTATAGAGATTCTTTTTCACCTTGCTTTTTTTTCTCACTTAATATATTTTGAAAGTTATTATCTATCATTCATAGAAATTGTCTTCTTTTTTTTTTTTTTAAATCTGCATACTGCTCCCCTGTGTTTCTGTATTGCTGTTTATTCAACCAGTCTCCTAAGTATTGGCAATTAGACAACTCCCAATAATTTGCTATTATAAATCACGACTTCAATGCATAATTTTCTGCAAAATGTTTTTGTATTCCTAGAGGTGTATCTTCGGAGTAATTTCCTAGAAGTTGGATTCTGGGCCAACAGGTCAGTGAGTACGTAATTAGAAGTTGCCTGCTAGAAGTTTATGAGAGTCTGTTTCCTCAAAGTCTCATCAAGAGGATGCTAACAAATTTTTGACATTTTTGCCTGTCAGATTCAGGAGAAATTATATCTCTGCGCTGTTTAATTTGCATTTCTCCTATCATAGGTAAAGTTAAACATCTCTTAGTATGTAAAAGTCATTTGTATACATTGTGTGTATATATATACATCTATATATTTTTTCTGAATTTTCTGTTTATCTCTTTTGCCCATTTTACTGTCAGATTTTTTTTTCTTTTTCTCCCATAATTTTAAGAGTTCTATCTACATAAGGGGTATTCATCTTTTGTCTGCACTATATGATGCAACTATTGATTTCAGTTTCACATTTGTATTTTGACTTCGGATCTTTTTAAACATACACACAAAATTTTAACTCAATGTTTTCTTTGTTGCATCTGGATTTGGAGTCTTAGTTGGAAAACCTTTCTCCATGTCCAAGTTTTACAATGAAATTCACCTGGGTTTTATTCCAGTATGTATATGGTTTCATGTTTTACATGTAAATCTCTCACCCACTTGGAGTTTATTTTTGTGTATGGCTTGAGGGAAAAGAAGATTTAAAAATTAATTTTAGGTCATGGGGAGGATTTAGCTCAAGTGGTAGAGAGCATGCCTAGCATGCACAAGGTCCTGGGCTCAATCCCCAGCACCTCCTCTGAAAAAAATAATAAATAAATGAATGAACCTAATTACCACCCACCCCCCCAAAAATTAATTTTAAAGTCACCATTTGCCTGGCTTGTGATTTCTCTTAGGAACTTGCTAGAATGTACGACTTACAAAACGCAAGTGCTTAGAGGACAGGGGACACTGAAGTGGCAACACTAGGCTGAGATTCTAGTACATGGGAGACGTTCTGTTTCTGAAGGGGCTGGCTGGTCCCCAAGCATCCCTGTTCAGAAGCCTCAGTCTCTACCAGTATTGGCACTGAAGGGGCAAGTTGGGACCAGGTGGAAATACTGGCGGACAAGAAACTTCTTTCTGGCAAGGGGGTAAAAAGGCGATGACAGAAGTCAGGGCAGAAGGGAGATCTGGGTTGATGAGTGATGACTTCAAAGGAAGGGGAGTTCTCTCACGCTGAGCTGTGGGAGCTGCAGTTTCTCAAAGGGCCAAGTCAGTCACGATCAGCGTCAAGGAGGACGATGCCCATCACGGGCTGACCGTGAGGCCAACCGGGAAGAAGCCAGGGCTGGCGGCCGTGGTGCCTCTGCCAAGATGGCTCTTGTTAGTCTGCGTTCTGTGCTCCGGATCTAAAGGGTTGGATTTAGCCCAGCATTTAAAGTGATCTGTAGCCTCCAAACTCGGGGGTGGGAAGAGCGAGAAACGTTAGCCGTCTGAGGGAGTTTTATGGATAAGCCCTGCGAGAATTCAAAAATGCATCGTACAGAACGAAACACAACTTACGAGGATTTAGAGAGATTTCTGACACAGACCATGAAATCTGGCTCGCGGAGACATCTATGAGTCAGGGGTATTCCTCTAAGTAAAAAAGAACTAATTCCGCTAAGTGAATTATTGCTGGATATGAGACCAAAAGAAAGTTAGTGTTTTATTTTAATTAATAGACTTGCTGCCGCATCTCCCACCCTCTCTTGCCCTGTCTGTGGCTGGGTCCTCCAATGCCAGGGTGCAAAGATGACTCAGAGGTCCTGTGCCGGCTTGTGGTCCAACCAGGATGGGGAGCCCTGATCTCATCTTCATAATCTAAAGAAAGGCCCAACGCAATACTTCTCGCCTGAAAATGACATTACCTGTCCATCAAAGCCAGCAGAGCCTTGTAAAAGGCAGGTTCAAAAATCCCACTTTAAACATAAGGGAATGGAACAAGGAGCCCCTCTTAGGCTCAGGGAGCACTCTGGAAATGGGACTCAAACTAGGTATCAGAGTGAGAGAGCAGAGAGCTTCTTACTTCTCTTGAGTGAGAAGCGGGCTGGAGTTTGAGAGTGGGAAGCATCCTGGCATATCAGCAAGAGAGACCCAGAGAAGACTTCCCAATTCCAGCACGCTTTTCCTTGCTTTGTAAGTGGACAACTGGGTCTCTTCGAGCTTCAGGCCCTCACTGGTGGGGGAACAGATGACCATCCTTGCAAGGCGGCTGGGAGGACTGTAGAGATGTCTGTGAAGTGCGGGGCATAGTGCACGTGCTTGGAAAATGGAAACCAGCATGGCTGTTACTGTTCATAAATTGCAAAGCCACACAGGCCCGCTGCTGGAGGGAGGTATTGGTACATAGTTCTTCTGGAAAATCTATACCAAAGGTTCTAGAAGTGTCTCCATCCTTTGAATCAGCCATTTTACTTCTTGGCATTTATCTGGAGGAAACAGTCAAGATGTACACAGGGAATTATGGATGAAGATGTTTGTGGTATCATGATAAATAAATAAATATTTTAATTAATTAATTAATTTTTAAATTGAAGTACAGTCAATTACAACGTGTCAGTCTCTGGTGTGCAGCACAATGTCCCAGTCATGCACATACATACATATATCCATTTTCATATTTTAATATTTTAAATTTAGCATAGTAAATTGTTTGGGAAACAATTCAAATAGAGTTATTAAAATTTTCAGACTTAGACTATAAAATGCAAGGCAGAAATAAAAATTATTTATGAAACAATAGTTTTCAAACTTCTTTAACAGGGACTCTCAAAAAAATCTTATTTGGAATCAAAATACATCCACACAGATATGTATATACACACGCATGTTCATACCCACATATATCCACACATAACACGTATGTTCACGTCTACATGTATACACACATATACATATATATGAAGACAGATATACAGAGGCCTAAATAGAAATACAGATTTATCATTAAATGTATATTTCTTCATGTTGGTAAGTAGGAAAATTATATAAAGTCATAGAGACAAATTGTTGATGAATTCGTACTAATGTCTTGACAGCCATATACAATATTGAGATAGTCTCTTACTCTGTCTTTGCCCCACAGGAATTTATCACAAGTTTAGTTAAAATTGTCTTCTGCTGAGACAAAAATGCATGTTGGGCTTCTTAATAAACATAACAGAATCACTCCTGCTATCTAATCCCAACTTGGCAGTGACAAGACACAGATTCCGTTTCAATCAGCTCTCATCAGACGCTCATTTCTGAATGGACTCCTCTGTGTTGCCCATCAAAGGCATGCCTGAGCCTACAGATGCTTGACGAAGATGCCTAAGCCTTGGTCTTCCCAGTCCCCTGTGCTCTAACCTGATGCAGGTGAAGTACCAGACTGGAACATCAACACAACATCTACTGAAAAATACTCCAATTGAACACTGTGTCTACCTTTCTATCATAGGTTGGAATTAGAAGCACTAATGTAAATAACATGTCAGGATCTTGCATAAAACTATGTTTGATGAGATTCGTTACCCTATTTAGTGTTACTTGGCGAGGATGTACATAGTGAACTCTGTCTATGATTTAGTGCCAGGAAGTTCCCCTCCCGAAGTACAGAAGTGGTAAATAACTTTTTACCAAACAATAAAAGGTCTGTGTCTTGATGGATTTTCCTTTTCACCTTGGCTGTCAGGAAGCTCACCACTAGACTTAGTGTCAAACTGAAATATGTATTTCATTACTGTCTTGGGTATAATTATTTCCTATTTTATATAATTTCTGATCTTGCCCAACTTTGTTTTAGCTATCCTGATTGCAGATTGTTCTAATTCAAAAACACTGAGATAAACAAGTATTAGTAGACATGCTCAGGCAGAGACTTCCCAGGATAGTTCTACAATAAAACCTCAGACCAAGCCCTATCCTCAGCCTTGCTGTTCTCAAAACTGGATGCTTTCTAGAACAATAAACCAGAGATGATTATTCTCTCAAGGACTATATTAAGCTAACTAAACTCCTAAGAAACCAATTGTCCTAATAATCATGATGATAATAGCTAACATTTACTGAATGTCTATTTTGTTACATATACTTTCTCAAGCAATCAAATAAATCAAACAGTTTATTCTCAAACCATAAACCAGAGTTCATTTGTCTCTTGGAGACTGGCCCAAGTTAACCAGATTCACAAGAGACCAACCCTGAATGCTAGTAATCATAACAGTTGCTCCCTCTGTGAAATATTCTTACAAGCAGCCAAGACAGTCAGTGTGTATTGAATAGTGGTTAAAAGCAAAGTGTTTGGACTTGTGTTTGGGTTCAAGACCCAGCTCTGCTACTTAGTCAATGTGTGACTTTGGGCAAATTACTTCACATTTCTGTGCCATCTTCCTCGTTGGTAAAAGGGAGATGATTATAGTACCTACCACTAAGGACTGTGGGGAGTTGCTGCTTGTAGATATTCAGCACAAGGAACAGAGGAAAAGAATGAGGTCATGACGATGAGTGGGGGTGGAGGTGGTGATAGGGAGATCTCCCATGGGAAGCCAAGCCATAATCAAAAAGATAACCCATGAGCCAGGATGGATGGAGAACCAGGGGAGGTTAGATACCTTAATAAATTGTCCCCCAGCTCTTCTGGCTTCAACAGTCTCCCCATTCCTGGGCCTGAACCTTCAGGTCAGAACACGAAGCCCACGGAGCACTTGGCAGTACACAAATTCCGTCTGCTTGGTTCTGCCTGCGTCTCTTCTTGGCTGGAAGTTAAGCACAACCATAGACGACACAGCCCCCAGCGGCCTGCTCACCTGCGCCCCTAGCGTCAGCGTCCTCTCACTGCACAGATTTCTTCCCGGGAAAGAGGTTCAGGTCAGGCATGTGGACGCCATAGTTTTTTCCTGGTCATGTTCACGGAGGAGATTGTTGTCACATTTCCTCAAGTGTGTATGCCATTTTTTGAAAGAATATCATTTAAAAAATTGTGTTGATTTTGCCCATTGTATGATAATGAATACTTTTTTTTTTTTTTTGTCCAGCACTTGTGAACACTTTGGCCCTGCGTGCTGTCCAGGTATCCATGTGCTTTTTGGTTCTTTTTTTTTCCTTCTTTCAAACTGGAGTTTGCTTCATATTCTTCCTTTTCATCTTTGAATATAAACAGAGGGTTATTATTTTAAAAATCTTAATCAATGGTATTTGTAAAAACCTATTTCAAAAGCTTTGAAATAACTAATGCATTGGCCAAGGGAAAAACAATTTTATTAATTTAAAACCTACACACCTGCTCGATGGTGGGAAAAAAGCAGAGGAAACAGCAGCCAGTCTAAGAGTAATAATGACGCAGCCACCATCATAGCAACGCCATGTGGTTTTCTTTGCAAATCCAAGAGGAAGAGACAGACTCCAAGAAACTAGAGCTATTTGCCTTGGTACGGAAATAAGTCATAGATTATTTTCTTCTTCCAGTGAAATACTATTCAAATTATTTATATTCTTCCCTTCACTAAAATGCAATTGAAAATGAATATGAATCTTGTGGGGATTTAAACATTGCATATTGTCGAGTTGACAGAGTCATTTATAAAAGTCGGGATATTTTATACCCCATCAGGGCTTAATTAGGGCTTATAAAGATCACTGGCAGTTGCAACAGAAATATTGTATTCTTTCTTCCCCCAATGACTTTCCCTAGTTCTTTTACGGGGGCCTTTAAAACTCATTTAAGTCTTGCTGAAGTTCATCATAAAGATAGATACCAACCATTCTACAGGGAAATTTAATCCTCTGTCCCTTCCCTCCAAGCTCAGAATTTCTTGGAAAACCATAAGCAGGTCAGTTCCAAATTCTGTTCTTTCTCCTAATAGACTTTTGAAAGGAAATGCCCTCAAATAAGGAGGTGATTGAAAATACACACAAAACTCGACATCTGCACTCAGAGAATTTCAGCTGACTTAGACCAAAGAATGAAAAATGAACAGCTTGGTAACTCCAAATGAAGGAAAGTGCTGACAAATGGTATCTCTGCACAGGAGATATTAACACCCTGAGTACGAGTGTGAAAAATTGAACAGATGGCACCGGTAAATGCAAGGCTCATGTAATCTATTTTCACTCGTGTTTCTCGTAAACTTTTATTTTAAATTTGATACTAACAACAACAACAACAACAACAACAACAAAGTGTGTTAATGGCACCATCCAGGGACAAACTAGTACGTGATTCTCTTTAAGAGCTTGATGCATGCACTTCTAATTCAGCCTGTGGCTTTCATCCTCTTCCAGGTTTTAGTTTTTTTGGGGGAACCAATTAAGGTGAGGTTTCAGGGGGACCAGTCTGTTCAGCCAGATCATGAATATATTTGGGTTTGTACTAGAGCGAGAACTCTGATGCACTTGACATCAAAACGGAAACCCCGAGTCGCTCTCCCTCTGACCTGTCTGCCCCGCCCCTTTGTGGATGTCATCGATGACAAGTTTATTGAGCTGCAACTATGAGTGAGGGGAGAGACAAAAATCTTGCCATGTGACTGCTTATTTGTGAAAGGTAGTGGGCTGACAATGACCTGTAACTAAATTGTCAAAGCAAATTGTTAAAATATGTCCATCGTAAGTTTAGCTGTTCAGTTTTGAGCTAGATTCTAGCAGGAGGATATTTTAGAATGTTTAGAATCTACAAATTCCATCCCTCTGGTTGTGTAGTATCATTCATTGTCTTTGTTGTGTTGCTCACAGAACTGGTATTCAGAGAACTGAGTTTTTATCTTGACACGTGTATATGTCTTATCTTCACAACCAGATCTGAAGGGTCCTCAGAGCAGCGACTGGATCTTTTACCTCCATACGTAATATCCTCACTGTCCCAATCATGTGGATCACATGAAACACTCCCTAAATGTGTGTCAACCGGACTCTAGTCAAGTTTAAAACAAGACTGGAAAGATCACAGCAGATAATTTACAAATATAAAAACCTAGAAACTGAATGTTCAGGAAAAAGAGGGCTGAGCAAAAGGATTTATACAAAAAAGAACAAGCAACATTCTAAGTAAACTTCAGTTCTCTTCTTGTTGATATATGTTGGGTGTCAGCTATTAGAAGCATTATTATTTCTATGGAGTATCTAGGTAACCCCATGGGCTTTCAAGTAGATTTATCAACGTCACCACTCTGCTCTTTACTGGTCACAGAAAAATCCCTGCATCAGCCGGGTTTTTAGGTCCAAGCAAGGCCCAGAAAGTAACACTGAATAGTTTAAGTTGCAGAGGGTATCGCGCAAATTATAGTATTTCTGGTGACAGTCAGAAAACATGACTGGGAGCAGGCAGCCAGGCACAAGGCTCAGGTGATGCTGCAGAACCAGGCTGGTGGATGGCGCTGTGGCAGTCACAGGGCACAGATGCCAGAGTTTGTCCCACAGTGCCCTCCACCACCACTGTTAGACGTTTGATGCTGTCCCTTGAACCACTGCAATGGCCACCTTAGGAGATGAGACGTAACTGCTGCTGCCACCACCGCCAGGTCCTAGCCCCCTGGTAGAACCTGCCTCTTTGCTGCACCAGCTTCTGATTTGAGACTGAGGGCTCCCCATCATGTGATCGGCGCACATTAAGTTACATGCTGTGCCCTAAATGCAAGGGACGCTGGCAATTAAGAACCTAGCACTTTGAGCTTCAATAGAAGGAAGGGGGCTGAGTCTCATACGAAGTGTGTCTATTTTGAGGAGCAGTATTTGCCAAGCCTAGGAGGAGGTTCAAATACGGGGCACACAAAAATAATGACAGATGTCCACTACATTCACCATTTCACCAAATCTCGAGTTCTTTGCGGGACTGGCTCTCCCCTCGTTCTCCCCACCCTGTCCCTCTAAACCACCGTTCATGTCTACTAAGCTGATGCCTTGTCGGGTCTGCTTACCTATTATCTCCTCACTAGCTCGTGAGCTCCTTGAGGGCGACAGTCATATGGCTTCTTTCTCTTCTCAATGCCCCGCCCAGGCCCAGGCACAGGGTCAATAAACATGTGCCCGATGGAGACACGTTTGTCTCCTTTGAAACTGGCCTCTAGGAAAGTTACAAACATGGCAAGTTGTAGCAGCGAGACAAACTCTCATCTCTGAACTTCTTAACCACACTCTTCAGAGCACCTGTGAGTTGGGGACGTCTACACAAATTTTCATGTGTGTGTGTGTGCATGCACATTTCTCCGGGGAGAGAATCCATTGTTTATACCATTTTCTCAGAGGAACTGAAGATCGCAGAAAGGACCCTTAATATGTCTATTTATGTTTGGTGCCTGCACAAAGGAAGACACGCTCACTAAGAATACTTTGAAAACACATCAAAATCCCACGAGAGGGTGTTTCTGTGCACCAGAGCACCATGCTCCTTTCTGTCTCTGTGTGTTTTTTTAGAAAGATAAAATCTCAGTACATATGCATTTATCAAACTGTAAAAAAAAAAAAATGTAGAATCAGTTACAGGAAAACAGAGCTTGAAACACAAGTTTGAATCCAGGGTCTACCATCAGTGGTATGGCTTCTTTCAGCTTGTCTGAGCCCTGCCTTCTTCATGGAGAATGTACAGAAGATCCCTACTTCAGAAGGTTGCTGGAAAGATAAAATGAGGCGGTCTAAATCAGCATTTGGCAAACAGTTACAGCTCAACACACAAGATCTCCTTTCTCCCTGCACAAAATATCTAACCACCGTACAGGCAAGATTTCTGAGTTAAATTTGCTCCAGTCTTAGAAGACTGCATGTTCTTTGTCTCTGATTTCAGCACATGGGTGTCAGATGCTGGGATTTGTCACCTCACTTTCATTGAGGACTGAAGAACAGGGAGGCACGTGAGTTGACAGAGGAAGGGGTCTGATTTGCCTTATGGGGTCACTGAGATGTTGGCAAGTGAAGGTCCTTAGAAAGTGAGTGATCCTGGGGCTGTCTTCCACAAAAGCGATGACTGGGGCAGATCTGAAACACCAACTAGACGGACCAGTGGACTGGGCACCATCCTTCCCCCTTCAGTGCAGAGAACCCTCATTTCCAGAGATTCTCCCCATGGTCTCTTGTGCCCCCTCACCCTCACCCCCAACATTCTTTCCCTTGGGCCAAATGGCCAGTGGATCTGAGAACCAGCCATGGATTCGTGAGAAAAAAAAAGATGAAAAATTATCCATACTTTTGCCTCCTCAAATTCCTGACAAATTCAATACTTTGGAAAAGCATTTCATCCAAAGAGAGGCACAATAGTAATAAACTCACTAAAGGAGAATTCAAATGAATGGTTCGGGTGTGAGTGTGTTGTGTGCAGGTATCTTCTGCCTGGCAAATTGAGCTCCTTAAGCCAACATGAAGGGAAAGAGAACTCACCCCGACTTCCGGAGGCCTGCAAAAGAGACAGCCATTGCTTAGAAAATAGAAGTAATGGATTCACAGTTACACAACTTAGAAGTGATGGAAGCAGGTGTCAACCCCAGGCTGTGGCTTCCACGTCCTGCTTTTAATCACCAAGCCACACTGTCTTTGAAGGTCCAGAGTGAGTTTAGGATTCCCCTAAGGAAGCTTTCATTTGCTGCATGGCACTTACTGGAAGATCCAGTCCTGTCTATTGGTTCTCTCTTGATGGACCCTTATGTTCAAGAAAAGAGTGCTGACTACAGCCTGGGAACCTGAGTCTTCCTCTTGGCTCGGTCGGTCAGATCTCCCAAGTATGGACAGAATCCAAGGACTCTCATCTGTCAGAGGGCTACACCAGTATCCGGACTCTGTCTTGAGGACCAGTGTCCCCTCTCAGCCAAAAAGTTTGGAAAGCAAAATAGAAATGAGAGTTTTGTGCTATGTGTAAGCCATGAGAACAAACCTATGGTAACAACTCCTCTCATTTGTTAAAAAATTAGCGCAGAATAATTTATATTAACTAAAGAGACTAGGTTTTGAATTATTTGATTTATTCCTATAACAGTTCTTAGCAGTGATCCAAAACATATCACATATGTTGTGATATAAATGGGAATTTATTTTTATTTTTCATCTTCAAAGAAAAAGTTACCTTTCAAAATATCTTTGAAGAGGACTTATTTTGTGGTTAAAAGTACCTTAAAACCCTTTAGAGTTGAGTAGGCTTATCCAGTTCCCCATCCCCCCCAACCACACCGTACTCTCCTCACCTCTCGTAATGCCTGAGTCTCTCCTACACACTCGCTACTCAAACTGGTCCCTAAACCAGTAGCATCATCATCATCATTGGGGAGCTTTATAGATAGGCGGGGCCCCAGACCTACTGATGGAGAGTCTGCATTCAATCAGATCCCCAGGTGATTCGTACACACGTTAGAGTTTAAGAAACATCAGCCACAGCAGAAATTCTCAGTCTTAATCTTACATTTGAATCACAGGAGAAGCTTTTAAAACGATCAAAATCTGAACCCACCTCCAGTGATTCTGGCTTAATTGTTATAGGATGTTCCTGAGCGTGGGGAGTTCTAAATGCCTCCCAGATGACTCTAATGGGAGCCCAGTTTGAGAACCACTGCTCTTTTGCATGCTCTGCATGTGGTCACCCTGCCTCCTCTTGAATATATTCAGAGGCAGGCAACCTGGTCCATTCTGTGACAGCACAATGTGCCACATGAGGCTACATTGGAGAAATCTGCCTCTTGGGAACTGTTATCCTCTTGGACCAGCTTCTGTCCTTGGAGGGTTTACTGAAAATGTCAAATCCCTGCTAGGGTGACCAGGTCATCCCAATTTGCCCGGAACCTTCCCAAGATTAAGACGGAAAGTCCCTTGTCCTGGTTAACCGTCGCTGGCATTTCTTTAGGCTAAATATGAATGTCTCCTTAATGGTATTCATTAGATCTTACATTTCTAGAGACACATCTGCATCTGGTGTCCCGCCGCCATCCTGGATCTATCAGCGCAACTCCGAATGGCACGGGGCCCTCAGATTGCAAAGCAAACTGGCCTTTGAGGAACTTCTGTTTTTCAAAACAAAATTTAAGTTTAGAAGATGCTGCTTTGAACGTAAACAGTTGCCAATTATCCATTTCCAGAAATGTTTCTTATGTTATTGTCACAGATTTTAGGTGCAGGATGCTACCCGTTTCTTTTATTTGGCTGGTTTCTGTCACCCTCCAGTGCAATCACTGGTCATAATTAAAGTATGATGAAAGCTCTAAAAATTATAGAATTAATTTTGAAACAAACAAATAAATCAACCAGAGGTAAGTATTTTCGGGTAAATTCACTTTAAAAATCCTAACAAAATGCTACATGAAAAAATGTGTTTATTGCAGTGTAACTTAAAGAAAATTGGCAATCGTGTGAATATATAATAATAAAGGTAAATTGCAAATTAGTTACTTGATAAAACGTTATTCCACAATTTAAAAATATTGTTGTGATGACGACTTAGCAGCATAGAAATGCTTAGGATGGAATATTAACCGAGTAAAGCAAAGTACAAAATCAAATCCACGCTGTGATTACATGGTGTACTCCAATTACAGCTTTATATGAACAGAGATCGATAGGAAACAGACATTTTAAGTCATGATGGGAAGGAACAGACCAGTGCTCATGACCTTATCCTTTATTTTAATTAGGCTTCTGTTAATGTTATTAGGGTAAAAAGTATGTAATAAAACATATATTCTCTCAAGCCATAGTGATTACTTTTAACTTATCTGAACTTATTTAAAATAGCATTTCCACTCATGAGAGGTGGCAGAGGAGAGTGGGTGAGAGCATGTGCTTAGAGCTGACACTTAGCACCACTGCACCTCAACTTTGTCTTCTGGGAAATAGGCACAGCAAGGGCTACTTCACAGCATCGTGGTGAGGATTAAATCAATGGCTCAAATAATACTACAGAGCAGTGCCTGGCACACAGTAGCGTTGCAGTCGATAATATGTGTAACACTAAGTTATTGGGCATCTACGTATATGTATTGATGTATTATTTTTTTAAAAGACTAAGAGAAAAGCAATACAAAATACTGCTTACCAGGGTTGGCCCTCCTCAAGGTGTGCGTGTGTGCACTTGACTCCTTGGTGTTTCTTTGGGTGTGAGTCTGTACAGGTAGATACGGACACACACCTGTCTGTAAAGTTACCTGTGTACCTGTGGATAGGACTTTAGGATCATCTACTCAAATCCTGTCATGTTACCGAGGAGATTGCGGTGGCCTAGAACTGGGGTGTGGTCCTCATCAGATCACAGCATTAGAGCAGAGCAGGCAGGAGTCTGGGTGGCCTCACTCATGAGCCTGAGCACCAGGCAGGCCCCTGCACTGGTCAGTGTGGCCTGGTGGCCAGTGGGGGAGCTCTGTGGGGAGATGGCTCAAGCTTGAGTCTTGGCTTTTCCACTCCAGGCAAGTGGCTAAACCTCACTATACCTCAGTTTCTTCACTCAAAGACCAAGCATAGTAATACCCATCTCAAGCTTGTCGTGAATATAAAAAATAAGAAGATGGACAGTGCCTCACAGAGTGTGATCTGATAAATGTCTGTTACAATTAAACAGAGTTTCCAGGGGGCTGCGATTCAACACTGTTTCACCAAATAGAGAAAAATAAAAAAGTGTAGGTCATCCTAATGTTTAATCCCAAGGAAATAAAGAATAGTGACCCTCATTATTATGTGTGTAGAACTTTATACCAACAATCTCAGTCAATTTCCAAAACTAGCCCCCTAGGCAGGGGCAGGATTATCACACCCATTTTACAGACAAGGAAAATGAGTCTAAGAAAGATTACGTAACTTATCCTATAAACTATGTTAGAAGAAATAAAAATAGTTAATGAACATGAAACGATAATCAAATCTATTAATAATTAAAGAGATGTAGACAAAATACCAATGAGATACCACTTTGAATACATCAGTTTTTTCCTTATAGTTTTTGAATAAGAGCATTCAAACTTCCACGGTTGGAGTGAAATGAGCACATATGTATTATTTACTAGTAGGAATGTAATTTGGTCCAACCCTTCTGGGGAGTAGTTTGGTGCTATGATTCATGAGTTTTAAATTTATAGTCATACCCTTTGGCACTTTATTTGCATTCTCTTGAAAGCTATGCTAACGAAATAATCCAAACTGCCAATAAAGGTTGACACACAAAGATGTTTATCAAGCGTTATCTATAAAAGCAAAAACAAAAAAATCATATAAGTGGCCAGCAATAGACCAATGGCTAAGTAAATTTCACACAATGTAATCTTATAAAACTGATGAATATGATGTTTATCAGAGAGTGGGGAAACGCTGGCGTCCTGACATTAAGTGAAAAACAAGGTACAAAAGGATAGATCCAGTATTATCTCAAGCATATCATAAAACAATGGGATAATATACCTACATATTATAGTTATTAAACTAGATGATTCCTTTTATATGTTTTATACTTTTCTTTACCCTCAGTCATTCTGAAATTAACATGCATTCATTTAGAACTTTCAGAAAAAGTAAAACGAATCTTGTCCAATGCATAACCCAGGGCACAGCAAAGATTTAAAACAGGCCCACCAGACACCGAAGCTGCATTTTTTCTGCCACATCAGGGGTCGCAAACTCAGAAGCCGCAGGAATTGTCAGGTTCAGTCAATGAGCTAAGGCGGAGGAAGGTGTGAGCTCTAGGAAACAGTGGGGCCCCTGTGGGCCTGGAGGCCATGTGCTCCCCCGAAATGGGGCAACCACCCCTGTCTTCCAGCCAGTTTCTGCCCTGGGGAGAAGTCAGGCCTAGTGTTGACAGATCTTTGGATTTTTTAAGAGAAGCCAGAAATCCAACTTTTGAATGGTTAATGTTGATAAGTAATTCAAAATATTTAAAAGCGCCAAGCAGGCCACAAGAAGGTAATATGGTATATCTGCTTGGTGTCATCCTCCCTCCCTACAGCCAGGATTCTGTCATCTGAGTGAATCAATCACCTTTCCTAGTCCTTAGGTCCGAGCCCTGCCAAGTAACTTCCTGCATCCAAATCTCCGGAAAGTTTCAATGAGCTTTGATCAGATCGCTTATATTGGACACATCATACAAGCGAAACTGACTTCAAACCATTTTTCATAATAATATTTCCCTGAGACATGGTTTAATCCCAACTTTAAGTTTCATCAGAAGTCAAAAGGGATGACATGGCCCAGGCAATATTTAAATCACTCCCGCAGAAAGAGGTTATTTTTCCGGATAGAAAGGTGGGGTGTCAATATCTTTTCCCCGAGTGATACTTTACAGGTTAAATCATGTCATGTATGAACAAGGAGTCAAGTGAAATCTTGTGTCTCCAAAAACACAATGCATGGGTTAAATTTCAGGAGGAAAAAGATAAGCATTCTTGCAAAAATGTTTACAAGGTTGCAATTCAAGTGCCTGACCAAGCATAAAAATGTGACTCTTCTGGGAAAATCTCACCCTCTACTTAAGCACCTGCTTTCTCAATTTTTGTTTTGAGTTTTAATTCAGGAGTTAGAATGGGTCTTTTTTCCCCAACCTGTAACAAGGAGGATTTGATGGAGTGGGTAGCATTTTCTGTAACATAGGAGAGAGTCTTTGTCTAGTTTTACCCAGTAAATCTCAATTCACTGGCAGAGGACTCTGCAAATATTTTGTAGACTGCAATGTTTAGGTGTTTTCCAAGATTAATTGTTTGCTAATATCCCAAATTACCCTCTGCAGGAACAGGCTGCTGTTTTTCTTTCTTTGGCATAGTGCTTTTATTTTGACAAGAATGTGACAAAGGATTAATTGGACCCATTTATTCTTCAAATGGTTGGACTCTCGGGAAATTCACTAGTTCCACTACTAATCAAGAGGTAAGCTGGCAAGTGGGTAGTTAGGAAGGTTGACCGCACATCTGCAAATATCAAATGTCCGCGAACAAGACGAAGAATGCTCACTCTCCCTTCTGGTCAGATGGTTTCATTTAAGATCCAAAGGGTCAAGGGTCACAGCATGACCTCATCAAATTAGACCCAACTGAGAGAGGTGTTTAGCACAACAGAAAGGAAATAATCTGAAGGACATTAAATGCAAATGAAATTGCCATCTGCAAACTTCAAAAAACACCTGACCTAAAAAAATAAATCTCCCAGTTAGAGCTGAAACCTTGCCTCCCTCCCTCCTCCAGAGTGGACACAGAAGTTTGTTCTTAGAGCTGCCTGACAATCATTCAACCTGCCAAAGCCCATTTGCATTTAATATTCTCCTCCCGATTTTTTCTAGCTGAAAAATTTGACAGTGATCTCCGAAGAACAAGAAGAGGAAAGTTTAAACACGGATATGACTCTTTGGCCTCTTGTGTCTGGATGGTCAAATTGGTCACAGGAACGCTTGATTTCAAAGGCCAGAAGCCCGTCACTTGGGGGCAGATTTGTGTGACCATTAAAGGGAAACTGGGCAAATTCAGCGTATGGGGCTATGAGACAGAGGTCCTGAGGGTGACAAGAATTGAAGTTCACTTTCATTTATTCAGAATGTGCCAAAAACAGGGCTGGGTCCTGGGGATACACTGCGAGGCCAAGCAGACATGGTCCTTGTCCTCACAGAACTCACAGACAACGAAGCCATGATGTGAAGTGTGACAAATGCTGGGAAGGCATGGTTTATCGCAGTGGTCCCTCAGGAATACCCAGGCATCACCCAGGTGGTCTTGTCCTGCCCAGATCCAGTCCGGACAGAGAGGAGAACAAGGCAGGTGGGGGCCAGCAATGGTATCCGGGCCTGTGCCCCTGTCCAGGGGAACAGGAGTCAGGAAGGCCCCACGGTGGTGCTGCTCCTGGCTCTGTCAGCCCTGTTGGGGCACATGACCTGGGCGGGACCCTCCCTGTCTGGCCCTGGTTTCCTCATCAGGCTGAGAATGAAGGCTGATGAGACAGGAGGGGAGCTGCTTTATTGGTGTGGAACTTTCCAGCAATTCAGACTCCTGGGAAAATCCAACAAACAGCTTCGTGAGAAGGGAGGCTTCTGCCTTCCTGGCTCTGTCCCCAAAAAGGGTAGAAAACCCACAGCCAGGAGTGCTGGGGGGCAAATGCGTGGGGGTGGGAGATAGCCAAACCCAGTTCCAGGTTCAGCGTCACAGAAGTCAGAGAGGCTTCTTTTTTTTTTTTTTTTTTTTTTTTTTTTTTCAGTTGTAAGACTATGATCCTATTCATTTGAATGAAAAAATCACCGTGAACATGTCATCCACGCTACATTAGAGAGAAGCTCTCATTTTCCCCCAAACATCAGGTGCTTTTTGGAGTCAGCCATGGCTATGATCCCGAGTAACTCAAAACAAGCATCCCCTTCTGCCAAAATTTAAAGTTCCTTAAGAGACTGTGTCTAATAACTTCTTCAGACGTCTCCTGATGCCGCTCATGGAACCTACAAGATCAGCAAGCACTGGGGACTTGGATGAGGGTCTGTGAGGTTTCTCCGGGTGGTGTGCAGGGCTAGTGCTCATGGCATCGCTGTCTCCTTACATGGCAGTAGTGGGGACTGGGGGACTTTACAGTCAATGGCTCTGTCACTTTCAGGCTGTTTCACCTTTGGCAAATTCTCTATGGTTTCTGAAACTCAGTTTTATTATTTATAAATGGGATTGTTAAAAAAAAATTGGCCCACAAAGAGTTTATAAACTGTATAAAGAACTATAGAAATGAGAGGGACTATGGTTATTCTTTATCAGTGTTGGGCACCAGGTTTCCCATGAATTATGGCAAAGAAATATTGAGAGTGGGAAGAGAGATCTTCTGGCATCAGGACTCTTAGAAGCCTTTTTGTTGCCACAGTGATCCGAGGGATGAACAAGAATTGCATCCTGCTGCAGAGATAATTGTTACCTCACAGTTCTGCCTCATTTTTTCAGGACTATAGAGAAGACAAGTAGAGATTAAGGTCCATGAGAAAAAGTGAAGGAAAAGAAAATGACTGTCCCGAGCAGTGTCTTGTTTTTCCACTGACCGGGGTCCACATCCTAGGCATCTTAGTAACTCATTGCTTTGAACTTGCTAATTTATCCTCCGGGAGAATCTGAGAGTCAGAAAGAGAGGAGTCTGTAAACGGCACGGAGGTAAATGGGGGAAATTGGGGAGGTTCCCGCGATGATTTGCCACCACCAAGTTACGGGTACGTAGGATCCCGGGCTTTGCATCATGGCTTTCTCGACGACCCACGCCGGAGGCATAGGCAGCCAGGCGTGCTGTGCAGG
This sequence comes from Camelus ferus, assembly GCF_009834535.1. NCBI lineage: Eukaryota > Metazoa > Chordata > Mammalia > Artiodactyla > Camelidae > Camelus > Camelus ferus. The sequence continues at coordinate 11,980,619 of NC_045706.1, forward strand.
TACACGGAACAGTGCAGGGAGGAAGGGCGGTGACGGGGCAGAGGGGAGCGGGAGGAGGTGTGGGCGAAGAGCAAGAAGGACCCGGCTTCTCCCAGCTCTATTATCTATTGCCATAGATAATTATCAGGCAGTCTTGGGATCCCAGTTCGCTCATCAAAGCAAGAAAAGGACTGAACCAGATGCCCTCCAAAGCCTTGGTAACGATAGAGGACAGTTCATAGGGTTGGGCAGAGGGAGGTCTGGGTTTGGAGAAGCTGCCCCATCATTTGTGGGTTTTGTAATGTCCTACAAGTCACTTCCACCTCTCCGAGCCTTGCTTTCCTCAATAAAAATTTTTCAAAATTTTTATCTGTAAAAATAAACCAGTAATATACCTCCCAGGGCCGTAGAGAGGATTAAGTGAGAAAATCAAGATGGAAATCCTTCATTAAGTGCTGCACGCATGTCAACTCATTTATGGCCCCAGAAGCGAAGGGAAAAGAATGAGGAAGCAGAACCTGTGCTCTAAAGTATTTAAATGGTTTCTCTCTAGTAAGATGGATATGAAATATTAATAACTAAAACTGGCTTCCCTGGAGCTAATGTGCTATATTAAGGTATTTTTCATCACTAAGCATTTTTTCATGCATCAAAAGATAAGAGAAGCCAAACAGGAAAGTATGGACCCAGTAGATGAAGAAGGGGAGGGACACCATGATGGTGTTTCAGCCTCTGTGGACAGGACACAAAAATACACCCCATGTTGCTGCCATCAGATAAATTCTTAGACCCAGTGGTGATATAGGGTAACTTCATCAGCCTGGTGCTTGCTAGGAAAGGAGAAGGGGGATTTGGGCATGATGCCTAACTGTCATCTTCTGGGGTTGGGGGATGATGACACCTCATCGATCTTGTGTCATTGCAGAAAATGGCCAATTGCCTCCCCGCCTTGGAATTGGGTCAGGGAGCAGCGGTCCAAAGAGGCATTTGTTAGCGGCGAGAAAGCAGTCAGTGCGGGTAGCAGGGGATTTATGAATTTGAGCCCAGGAACGCTGGGTGTGGGGGCACATCTGGCCACAAGATGCTCTCTGGCTGCCTTGTGGATGAAGAGGCTTGGTCAAAGGAGGTCACGGCAGGTTCAATGGGATTGCGAAAGGTGGGGGCTGCAGGGAAAGTAAACAAGGTGCCCTCGTGGCTCCGGGCATCCCCCGAGCGAGGAGGAGAAAAGGGGTGCGCTCATATTTATCTTCAAGATCCTTGAGCTATTTCTAAGCTCTTGGAAATTCAAAGCTGACAAATCGCTGTCATCAATCAATATTGAAAGTTTTGTATGAGGGCAATGACATCTGAAAAGCTACCCAAATCAAAAGAATACTGCTCTAAAGTAATTGCTAAAAGGGTTGAAGAAAAAAAAATCTATGTCTAGGGCATCCACCTACAAATAAATCAACTATCAATTCTACATAATTCCTACCTAATAACTTTTCCTGTTTGCCTAGATTAATTTTAAAAAATTATATTGGCAAAGATTTGGGTGAATTTAATAAGCTTTTTTTTTTTTTTTTGTACAGAAGACAGCACGAGTGTATATAGAAGATAGACCTATTGTACAGAGAAGACGGAAGACAGATCAACTCGTTTTTGAGAACTATAAAAATGAGTCATTCAGTGAGATGGGAAGGACTTTTTATTATGGCAGGAAAGAAGTCATTTCCCCTGGAATTTCTCATAGACAACTACTGAGCGTGGTTTTCTGTGCCCACCGCAGTCTTGTACAACACATGTCTGTCATACCAATTTCTGTGGGTTACGTCACCAAATGGAACCCCAGCTCTAGATCCCCCCAGACCGGTACATCCGGCTACACGTGCAACTTCAGCCGAATGCGTTTCCCCACCAAGTATTCCTTCTTGAGCATCCTTTCATCAGGCTGGATAAATGTCTTTACTGGAGCACTGCTCTGCTCCCCATCTTCGAGGGGAAAACATTTAGGATCAGAGTATACAGTACATTTTTAATAAAAACAAAGTGTAATTCATCAAAAAGCCTGGGGCCTGGAGTCAGCCAGGAAAAGATGCTGTCATTTACTTCCCCATTCAGGGAAGAGGAGACATGAAATGTTTTCACACCATCACTGTGTTCTCTTTTCCTAGGTGACGCCTAAGAGAAAATGCCTTGGTTATCAAATATTTTTGTCCAGATATAAAATGTCTTCAGATACCTTCTTAGGAATCTTTCCATTCAGAAAAGGAGAAGAGCATGAGAAAGGTTATCTTTCAAAGAAACAACCTACTGGTTGGGCCATTCCAAGCAGAGCAATAGACCCTCAGGAAAGAAAAAGTCAGGTTGCTGTAAATGCTTCATGTAAATTCATACTCTTAAGAAAATATGCTTTGGAGCAGCAAACACATTGGTAAAAGCCTCAGATCCTCTCAAGGACTTCTGAATCAGATATAACTGCCCAATACTGATCTCCCCAAGTTAGAATAGTTAGCATTGAAGTTTTAGACTGGTGGCGTTCTTCAAGACCCTTCTCGGTTCTCATCACACAATTTGTTTACTCATTTTGCACTTATGAAAAAAGACACCATTCCTTTAAAATAAAACTGGCCAAAGTTTTGAAACTCTTCTTCAAAGTAACTATTAAGTTTACAGCAGAAATGGAGATTTTTCCAAAGAGTCATACTAACACTCTATAGGACAGCGTAAAAACTTACGAAGTATATACCCAGAAGAGTTGGTTGGCCCTTGCTTAGGACAACATGAATTTGTGAAGTGGTTGACATTTGGAGGAGAAAATTAAAAAAAAAATTTTATCCTTGTACTTTTCAAAATGGTGTGACTTCTTTATAATAAGCATACATCACTTTTACACAAAGTAGTAATTTTTCTTAACAAGCAAGGAGCAAATGTATTAATAATGATTAATTCTAGGTACTGGAAATAAACAAGATTGATATTTTCTTCTGTGCACTGTTCTGTATCTCCTAAATTTCCTAAAGTGAAACAAGTCTTAAGAGTAATACTGAAGTGGAGATAATATAATAACAACATAATCATTGTTGTCTGTAACTTTAAGCAGCTTTTTAAAGAGACATTTTATTGAATGTCATCAATTAACTGAACGTACAAATATGTAAGCTTTCAAAAATCTATCTTATTAAGTCTTGAGTGATAGATTTGCATCACAAAGATATATGAAATTTTTAAGCTCAAATAATTTATGTGTTTTAATTTAAGACATCTGTTTTTCATTTGACTGGTTAAAATACCTTCTGTACAATATTTAGATTTTTTTTTTACTCAGCATCATTTTAGTTTGACCATCTTCTGAGTTTGAGAAATTTAAAAAGTCTCAATATGTTGAATGTATAAATCATTTAAAAAATACAAATTGACAATTCTGTCCTATCACACCCCATCATTCCCTGAGCTGCAGAGCTGACTTCCCAAGAGAAATCATTCCTTATGTCCATAAAACTGTTCCCTTCCTCAACAACAGGAAAATAGGAGACCAGTTCAGATTTTCAGTTATCTTTCCTTTCTTTGTCCCTCTTGGAGTGTTTGCTTTATTACCTCTTAAGATTCAAGCCCTGCGCTAGAAGGCAGTAACATGTGATCAACACACACAAGCACCCGCCGGGTACCAGGCACTATTCTCGGTACCACAGCAGAGTGTAAATAGGACCCAGTCAAGTCATCAAGGAGCTTATAATTTACTAACGGAGACAAAGAGATGTATAATTCATCTAATAATGGCAACATATAGTAAGTGCCTTGATAAGGGCACAAAGAGAAATGGGAGTACGACTTGAGAAGAGATTAATTCAAGTGTGGAAGAGGGAGTTAAGGAGGAGAAGTTATAGGAGCCAGGGTTTGAAGGTGCTCAGTAGGGGACGCACATTCCGAAAAGAAAGGCTATAAAGGGCACAGAGAACTAAGGTGAGGGAGGTGAGACAACTTACCAAACCAAACACAAAGAATCACAAGGAGACTCTTGTGGTTGGTGCTTGGAACTACATGTCGGAGAGTTATAGTGAAGGATAAAGTTTGAAAGAAACTTTGGCTCAGAAGAAGAAAAGACATGAATAGCATATGAAGGAGTTTGAAGTTCATTTTAGATAAGGAGGGAGGATGAGAATTGGAGGTTGTTAAGCATAAAAATTACATGACTGCATCTGTATTTCAGGGTGCTCACTCTGGCCAATAGTGCCAGAGATGAGTCAGGAGAGAAATACATTGGAGACAGGGACCAGTTAGGAGGATATTGCAGGGGTCTAAGTAAAATTTTTAAAAAATGGCCTGTTTTTTGGTTAGTAAGTTGTATGAGCTGTTTATATATTCTGGAAATTAAGCCCTTGTCAGTCTCATCTTTTGCATGTATTTTCTCCCATTCTGTAGGTTGTTGTTTTGTTTTGCTTATGGTTTCCTTTGCTGTGCAAAAGCTTATAGGTTTAATTAGGTCCCATTTGTTTATTTTTGCTTTTATTTCTACTGCCTGGGTAGACTGCCCTAGGAGAACATTGCTAAGATTTATGTCAGAGAATGTTTTGCCTCTGTTTTCTTCTAGGAGGTTTATAGTATCTTGTCTTATATTTAAGTCTTTAAGCCATTTTGAGTTTATTTTTGTGTATAGTGTGAGGGAGTATTCTAACTTCACTGATATGATAAATTTGGGAGTTTGAGACTTGTAAATGTTAATGACTATATATAAAAATAGATAAAAACAAATTTCTTCTGTATAGCACAGGGAACCATAGTTAATATCTTATAATAACCTTTAATGAAAAAGAATATGAAAATGAATATATGTATTTATGCACGACAGGGACATTATACTGTCCACCAGAAATCAACACATTGTAACTGATCATACTTCAACAACAACAACAAATGGCCTGAATTAAGATTGCAAAAGAGGACATGGGAGGATATTTCTGATCCCGGAGAAGATAGTTGAGTGGATAACTTAGAGAACTGTTAAGTGCTGAAACGGGAAAGATCAAAGATGATCCCCAGCTTCCATACGTAAGGAACCAGAGAGGTGGTTTTACCATCAGCTGAAATAATTGAGGCTGTTAAAGGAAAAAAAAAAAACTTCTAACCTTGGAAATTAGTTTTAAAAATGACTGCATGCCTCTCAATGTCTAACTGGAACGCTGTCTAACAATATCTGACTCTTGGGGGAAACGTAACTTTGTTTGACTTGGTCCTTATTATTGATTATGGCCCAGAATCAGTCAAGTATGTTAACTTGTAGACTTTTATAAGTTGTGAATGATTTTTGTGTGGTCGAGAGACAAATGATTTCTGTCCAGTGGAAAAGAGAAACCTAAAGGTCATGGCTGTATTGACCTGTAAGACATTAAACAGCTTTGCATCTGACTTAGTAATCTTCTTTCAGCATTCTTTTTTTTCCTGCCCTCTTTGAACCAGCTTTGTCATCCTGTGGGTCCCTCATTAATGATTTATATAAATGCTTGACACAGGCTCACTATCTATTATATATTTTTATGAAAAATATGGTTTTTAACTTCTTGATAATTATACATTGAGAGGACTTAACCAGCAATATGGAAGTACCAGGGTTCTCCTTGCATTAATAGGCATAACAATATATTAAAATTATCCCAAATGAGATTGTTTAATAACCATGAGACAGAAAGGTATGTTTTGGTTGGAAAGATATCATATTGTAAATCCTTCAATTGTCCAAAACCTTACACATGGCTCACTTAAAAATATTTCCCATTCCTGCAATTTATCACCTCCAATATTGCAATGATGTTAGCCACATCTTAGCCCACATCCTTAATTATTTATTTAAGATAAATTACCTGGATAGAATTGCCTGTTTGAAGGGTATGCATATTTTTCTAAGGCTTTTGGTATGAATTATCAAATTGAACTGCAACTTATATTCCTATCAAATAGTATATGTGAACACTCGTATCCCTGAACAGTTGACAATCATGAGAATTATCTTTTCTTTCTATAATCTATACCAATTTTATAATAAAAAAATGGTTTTAAGGTATCTCAGCTGACATAGAGAAAACCTCACTACTCCAAGCATATTGTTTTAAAGCTGATAAAATAAAACTAATCAATGCATAACAGAGACAGACATTAACAAAGGAAAGCACCAGATTCCAGGTTCACACATTCACAGCATCCATCTCCCAAGTTCCTGTCATCTTGTAAAACTGAAACTCTATACCCATTAAACAATAACCCTCTCTCTTCTCCCAGCACCTGGCAACCATCATTCTACTTTTGGTCTCTATAATTTTGATTACTCTGAGTATTTCATATGAGTGAAATCACATAGTATTTGTCTCTTTGTGACTGGCTTATTTCACTTAGCATAATGTCCTCAAGGTTCAACCATGTTGAACCAAGTCTTAGAATTTCCTTCCTTTTTAATGTTGAATAATATTTCATTTTATATATATATATATACATATATTTATACTTATATATATGTATATACATCCCCCCCAATTTGGCTTATCCATGCATCCTTTGATGGACACTTGGGTTGCTTCCATGTTTATAGTGTCATTTATAAATTGTAGACCTACTCAGCATCCTTGAAGAAGAGAGTTGATTTTATTTATGTCTGAAACGTTGAAATATCTGAAAAGTGAAATCATGACTCAGTTAGAGGGATGAATCCCAAATCTCAATCAGAGGTACCTAAGGGCACATACCATAAGGATGGTCTGAGTGTTGAATGTTCGGTGTCAGAATCCCGAGGTATGCATGGCCCTTCTCTTCTGAACGAACTTGAGATTAATTTCTATTAAAAGATTAACAACTCAAATTTAATTAAATTCTGTATTTTAAGTCTGTGAAGAATATTGTTTAAGAAATACTTAATCATTTTATTTTGTTGTTTTGGATTAGCTGTTTAAAGACAAAAGACTTGAAGCTCCAATTAGCTGCTGCCAAAAATTAATTTAAGTAAACTGATTGACTACTTGCTGTAAGCTACATACAGTTTCGTTGTTTGAATAACTCAATTTCTTGCAAAAGTGGGGATACCCTCTTACAAAACAATGCTAGATCATTCTGTTACCAGATGCTCACTGAGCATCTTTAAGTTAAGCTCTGCTCTGGCACTTGGTGTGCCCACAGCCCTCAGTATCACCTCTCACACAGAACAGGCGCTCCAGAAATATTTTGACCCATGGAGGACACAAACCAAACCAAGACTCAGCTTTAAAATCAAGGAGTGAATATTGGGAAGATAAAGCTTAGGGGATCTATAAAAGGCCAGATATGGTTAATAAATCAAGCAAGTGACTCAGACCAAGAGTTTGGAGGGGAGAGAGTAAGAGTACTATGCACGCAAAGGTCTGGGAAGTCTTCTGGAAATAAAGGAAATTGATCAAGCCAAGTGTCCTTGGCTTTGAAGGAAGGCTAGGAGAAAGGAGGAGGAGAGGAAAATGAAACTGTGGGGAGGGGAAATAACGTGACATTAGTGCTTAGTTCATACTCTCTTGTGCTATTTGCTATTTTTCACATGCTTGAATCTTCAACCGAGGGGAGGAATAGTATATAAGAGTGATGATGGTGGTGGTGGTGACAATAACACCCAATGAGCTCTTACTATGACACAGGGACCCAACTGAGCCTTCACATGTGAGATCTCATCTAATCTTCACAGCAGTTCTATGAGGAAACACACATAAAATAGATCCAAACAGCTTAGGTAAACTGCCTGGATCATATAATTAAGAAAACACAAAGCAGGGATCTGAGTGCAAACCATCAGGTTCCAGGGCCCACGGTCTCAGTGTTGAGTGGTTCTTTGTCTCTCCTAAAGCTGTTAACACAGGGCCTCAAACAAAAGAGGTGCCTGGTGGATTTTCATCTGTTGATGTCTGAGTCACGGAAGCAGAGGGTGTTGGAGGGAAAGCAGTACAAAGGGAAAGAAAAGCCGGAGAAGAAGAGGGGTCCCAGATCCCAGCAGACCCTGAAGGCAGAGTTGAGTGATTTAGAAAATAAGGAACCTTTGATGGTTTTGAATCTAAATTTGGGTGAAAGGCTGCCTTTCCAGCCTCAGCTTTGTCATTCAATTATCCACCCTAGAGACTACTCTTTGTCACCATATAAGGGGAGGACAGCGAGAAACCTACTCTGCACAAGTAATTCTAATGACAGCTCCTCTTGGTGGGGCGGCCCTTCCTGGTTCGCCAAGCATTTCACTGCAGCGCCCTGAACAGGCATGTCTCTGTCTTCCAACAGCCTGCTTGTTTTCCCAGAGCCAGTTTCTTCAAGAAGAAGCCCATCTCCTTTTCTGTTTCCCTTATGAAAACCTATAATCATCTAATCATCCTCTGAGTTTCCCTAAGTTGTTTTTTTCTCCCAAATAATTCATAGATTCGTGTCACTAATTTGAGTCACTTGTTCATTCAGTAGATACTTCCTGAGGGCCTACTCTGTGTCAGATACTGTTCTCGGTACTTGAGACACAATACTAAACAAGAGACGGGTAGCCTCTGCTCTGGTAGCATTCCCAGCTTAGCTGAGAACTCAGGCATTAATCAAGGAATTACACTACAGAGTGAAGAGTGTTTGGAAAGGTGATGCAAGGGCACTGGGGAAGCTTATGCGGTCAGGAGCCAAGGAAATGAGGAGGAACTGGCTTCCTGTAGGATGGGCCGTTTCAACCAAAATGTGGAGGAGATGCAAGAGTGGGGCAGGCTAAAGAGATGACTGTGTGCATGCGAGAGAGAGAGAGACAGAGACAGAGACAGAGACAGAGAGACAGAAAGAGAGATGTTTGGAGGCAGGGGCACTGGCAGAAATATGAGGATGTTTCAAGCTAGGGGAGAAGTCTGTGCAAAGGCCCAGGCATGAGGTGGAGCCTAGTGTTTCCAAGGAACTCAGAAAAGTCAGTGGGTGGCCTTGTAGAGAGCAAAGATGAGGAGAGCTATTCAAAAGTGAATGAACAGGTTGCTAAGTCTGGCTACAGGCCTTACAAACCACATGAAAGGGGTTGGATTTGAACTTCTGGTAATGGGAAGGCATTGAAGAGCTTCAGGCTGGGATGACATGATCCAATTTGCATTTTTGAGCATCACGGGGTATGGACTGGAGAACGGCTGGAGGAAGGTGTGAATGGAGGTGTGGGGACCAGGGAGAAGTTGGTGGCATCATTCAGGGGACGGGGGTTAGGGCAGAGGGGATAGGGAGCCGAGGATGGAGCCCAGGCAAGGCTAGAATCAACAGGAAGTGATGACAGATTATATGGGAGCAGGCTGTCTGCTGTCTCCCAGCTCTCGGTCTCCAGCCAGTGAATTTTCCCTCTTCATACATCTCCCTGTTTGCATTATCTTTTCACCTTCCTACTGCATATGGGAGAGCTCTCCCCAGAAGGCTGCACCAGGAAGGTGGGCCATTTGCCTAAAAAATTGATTCTTGCTGGAATATTAGCTATCTAAATAGTTTCCTCTGGCAATCCCTAAAATTTCTTATTCAAGAATTCATTGTCCAAGAAATGAGACTATTCTGTGCTTCCCTTGCAAAGGGCCCTCCACGGGGCAGAGGCTTACTGAAAACAAACCTCATACAGTCCTGGTGTCTTCCCACCCATTGAGATCAAAGTCCTCAAGAGTCATTGGCTTGGGTTATAATGACCATTCAGAGTTGAGATAGAAATTAACAAAGCACACATTTTGGTTCACGTAAAGAAGGATTTTTCAAAGAGGAAATGACTTTCCTCTGGGGCACACGCCACTCACGCTAAGACTCAGCTCAAATATCACCTCTTAAGATATCAGCTCTGAGTCCTCCGGGCAGAGGCCGTTACTCCAGCCTTGCTGTCCTGGCACGTTGTACCCTCCTCCACTGTAATGCTCACCTCCTCTTAACTACATCTCGTTACAAAAGACTGTCAACTCCTGGTCTGATCCATGATTGTGGCCTGCTGTGTGGAAGGCACTTAAGCATCAGATGGGTGAGTGAATGAGTGAATGATGTCAGGGGTTTTAGAGGTTGGGTCATAACATGGCTCTGATGGGAGGAAATTCAAGTTAACACTTAAGGCATTGGATTATAAGACTTTTAAGATCGCCTCTATAAAAGTCGGCGCCCTTCTTAGCCACAAACAACCTCTACCTTTCACCGGGAGCCCTCCATCCTCATGATAATGGGCCGAGGCCTCGGGAATCTCTCCTGACACCCCAGAGCCCAAGCCCTAATCCTCCCACCTTGTGGACCCGACTTGTGCAACTTTCACGTCATAATGGGCTTTCAATTCTGATCTGGATTTGGCCATCAAGGCAGGACTTTTCAGTCCTTACAAGGGTGCTGGGGACACAGTTTTCAGTGTTCTTTGCTCTCGACTCTCCAGTCGAGGACTAGTTTCCCCCAACACGTAAGCCCAGTCTCAGCCTAGCCAACCCAGGTGAGGGTCCCAGACCTCTTCTAAGAGTGGGGCTTAAATACATTTCACGTCATAGTCTCTGAGTGCTGCATTGGGATGGATATTTTGTTGAGAATGCTATTTTAAAATTTTTTAATTTTACTTTATTTATTTATTTAAAAGTTTTTTATTTGTATGTCTATTTTTATTGAAGTATTGTCAGTTTACAGTGTGTCAGTTTCTGGCGTACAGCACGATGCTTCGAGAATGTTTAATCAGCCCTCAAGTCTTGTACTTGCTCCTCCGTAAGTGTTCCCCTACAACAATAACAGGATAATCCAGCAGAAGTGTTTTGTGGCATAACCATATATATTAGTTTCCGGGTGGCTTAAGATAAGAGAAATGCATTCAGTTACAGTGCAGGAGACCAGAAGTCTGAAATCAAGGCATTGGCTGGTTGCGCTCGCTCTGAAGGCTCTGTCCCTTGGCTCTTCTAGCTTCTGGTGATACCATGTGCTCCTTGGCTTGTGGCTTCATCACTCAGTCTCTGCCTCCATGGTCATGATCTCCTCCTCTTCTGTCTCAAAACTCCCTCTGCCTGTCTCTAATAAGGATGCATTTTGTTGTATTTTAGGCCCACCCAGATAATCCAGGACACATGTTCCTCTCAAGATCCTTAACTTAGCTTTTTTTTTTTTTTGTCATGCAAGATGATATTCACTCTTTTGCTGTATAAGGTAACGTTCACAGGTTCCAGGATGAGGATGTAGATAGAGCTTTTGGGGGGCCATCAGCCAGCCCATGACCCTACGTGAAACTTACTTTGTCTTTGCACTTTTGGAAGATGTCAACGTCATTGAAAAGGCCATTGTACACTAGAGCTGGCAAGCCACTGAGAAAGCAGGTGATGAAGCCTGAGCCCAGAGAGGTTAAGTGACTTGCCAGAGGTCACCCAGTGGTAGAGACAGAACCAGAGGGAGGCCTCCAAGAATCCAGCCTGGACAAGCTGAGTCCCATATCATGCAATAACTCCAGTAGAAATATTATATATGTCCTCGTTTAGTTAAAAATAAATTAATCCCTGTATTGAGTTTGTGTGGGTGACAGGGTGACCTTATGTTAGGGAAGCCACGTAAGACAAAACAAGGCTGAAGCCATTTCATTTATTATATCCCTCTGTGATGGGTGAGGAATATAATGCAAATGGCTAAATAGCTCACTCTGTGGTACTAAAGAGCGACGTGAGCAGATTCCATAGAGTAAATGTGCACAAAGAACAGGGCTTGTTGTTTTTCACAGAAAAGAGCACGGAGGGGCTTTGGAAATGAACCCACGTAGCCTGAATTGCAATGCTTCGACTTCCATGGTGAACTTCCAGGAACGGGATTAACATCGGCTGCAGATGGAGAAAATACTCATCACAGTGGATTGATGTGAAACTCAGACATAAAGATCCATAAAGCACCAAGCACAAGGACTGGCACGTGGCAGAACCTTGGGCAGCAATACTATAATTATCACCCCGCTATTGATACGTGGGGAGGGAGAGCTAATTAATTTCTAAACAAATTACATGTGTCTATCTGCAAACAGCAAGAAAAATGGAAGGCCAGATCTGAAAAAGACAAGAAACACATAGGGAAATACTTGGACATTCATTTAACACATTTTTTTTTTTTTTACAAAAATCATAAAAATTTGGCTGGCTGTTCTTGGAACTAAAATTATTTTCAAACTTCACAGATCTTAAGTGCTCTTGGGCCATATTTTATTCTCCAAAAACATGCAATATACTTACTTATGTCAACAAGACTTCATTGAACACTTCGCATGTGCAAAGAATTATGCTGGGATTTACAAGTGCCAATTTTAAAATTATATTAAGGGCAAAGAGCTATTTGACCAAATAAGTGAGAGTTCTAAATGTACCTAGACATTTAAGGATAGAACAACTTTAACGACGTCGTGGAGCACATGACTTACATAGAAGTCATCGTTTCTGTTTTTGCCTGCAGTGGAATAAGACAAAAATCACTAGATTTAATAAACATAGTCAGAAGATCAGATCAACAGCGTAGGCTAAAAACCACTGTCTAATTTAACATAGTGAAAAATACAGTGTGATTTTCAAAATAAGGTATGAAAATCAAAAGAGAACAAAATTGGAAGTAAGGCATTTCAAAAGAAGGCATATGAAGTAACAGAGAGCACAGCTTTGAAGTCAGACAGCTGGGGTTGAATCCTGGTTCCATCCCTCACTGATCAGACTGAGACACGTCACTTTCTTTGCTAAGCCTCAATTTCCTCATCAGTAAAACGGAGACGAGTAAGACTGCTTCGCAGGTGTCTGTGAAGGGAAGAGTCATGCTGAGGATTCGGCTTAGGGAGTTTCTGGTACATAGTAAGTGCTCAATAAATGCTACACCATTGATGAAAAGAATCAGTAGCAGAGCTGACTTTGTTAAAAGAAGCATCAGATCAACATTTGTGTCTAAATTTAAAAAGCATCTGTCTTTATCATTTGTGTTCTATTTTATTTGTATCAGTCAAGGTAAGTTGCTGCCCACTAGAAGTATTTGTCTCCTTGTTAATTTGTTGCATTCATATATTCGTTTCAGACATTTACAGAAGCATGAATATCCTCACACACTTCCCTATGCACCTACCGCCTTTCCTCGGAGCTCTCTGTGCTGGAAGGTGCTCTCATCTAAATGTTAGGTCTAAAACATCCCGACACAGCTCTCTACCTCTGACAGCCTTCCCTTCTACACCCCAGAAGGAATCAGCCTGCATTGTGGTTCACTCTAAACCCTGGCAGGCAGTTCAGAAATTTCTTGAAAGGAAAAAAAAATGTTCTTTCCTTTTCATAGTTTGAACTTGATGGAGGACAGCCCAAAAGTTCAATATAATAGCTTGAGCTATTTTTTTTTCTAATGAAACCTACGTTCCCAAGTGTGAGCCAATCCATACTTTCCCATGGTCCTTGGACGAAAGTAGAAAGATAAATCAGCAACTCTCATTTTGACCCATTCCTTAAAACTAACCTTTCATGAAAATAGATGCTAAAGTTATTATTCCAGAGGAAAAACCCAGTGGACCTGAGGGACATCTCCACCCATTCCCTTTTCATAATTGGTACTAATAAGAATTAATAGCTTATCTGTATTTAGGGGCAAAGCTAAGGGAGAAATGAGCGCACTTGGGTAATAATGTAATGGGAATTTTTTAAAAAATTACCCCAGGGCCTTTGCTCACATAAGGGCTAAATAAATGGCTGACTGCCTTCATTCTATTATAAAGGTTGATGTACTGGCCAAATACCCTGCCTAAGAATACGAATGGGAGCAAATGAAAGGGGAAAATCAATTGCAAAAATCTGTTAATGTTTTTGCCTTGCTAAGGATGTAGAATCTTTTGCATAAGAAAATACCTCAGTAGGCTTTCTTGGATGATTAAAAGTTTGAAAGGAGATGGTTGATACAAAAGGCCCAAATTACAATAGATAATAAAGTTTTAAACAGCCACCACCACAACCAGGCAATGCTCCTTGGCAGTAGATGCGAAAAAACCTTCAGGGGGGTGGAGATTATCTTGGATCTGGGAAGAGTGGGAGCAGACCCTGGCAACATGGCGGCCCGTTAAGCAGATCCTGAGGAGGAAGATGGTGACAGGACTGGCAAAGGGTCTTTTAAGAAAAAGCAATGACTACCATGGAATTTTAAGTAGTTTCTTGTTGTGCATGAGATGTCATCTTCCCTAATATTATCAACCTTCTGTGAATGTCTGCGTCACACAGCAGCCATAAGTTTGTAAAGGAGAGGAGATCATGACCACCCAGGGGATAAAGGAAATGGGGAGAGGACAGCAACAGGAGGCAAGATGGGATTTCAACGGGAGCAGGAATCTGGATTGGAAATTTAGTAGAGTGTATTTACCTAGCACGTGCGATAAATGTATTTTGGATGAATGAATGCGTGAATGAATGGACCTCTGGAAATACTGGGTTAGGAATGCTTGACTTCCAAGAGCATGAAGTATTAGGAGGGTGTTGAGTTATTCCATTTGGATATTAATTTTACAAATGCTCTCAGCTGGTTAGAGTGGGGGACATCCAGGCTACAAGTTGTTAAGATCTAGATATTGGAAGGTCAATAGGAAGAAGATGCTTTAAGATTGAGGATGAGAAAGATGAGAATTTGAGGATGCCAATTCTAGAGAACTGTGTTTCATATTACTGCATCTTGCTGATGTGGTTCTGGGAGAAAAGATGGGACAATTGTCTTAGATATTTCTTTAAACTCTCGATTATGTTTGATGTGGAGAGGCCTAGTTCTGTTAGTGAGAATACTCAATGACATTTTGTTTCTCTCAAACAAAAGAAGATGTTTTGACCAAGAAGGTATCATGTGAAACCTAGATGGGGTAGGCAGGAGTCATAACATCTCATAGCCTGGGACTCTTGGGAATTGGGCTGGACATCCGTTTAAAATTGTCATGAATGGAATACTACTCAGCCATAAAAAAAGAATGAAGTAATGCCATTTACAGCAACATGGATGGACCTAGAGATCATCATTCAAAGTGAAGTAAGCCAGAAAGAGAAAGAAAAATACCATATAATATCACTCATATGTGGAATCTTAAAAAAAAAAAAAGGAAAAAAAGGAAACCATGAACTCATCTATAAGACAGAAGCAGACTCACAGACATAGTAAACACTCTTATAGTTACCAGGGAAAGGGGGTGGGAAGGGATAAATTTGGGAGTCTGAGATTTGCAAATGTTAGCCACTATATATAAAAATAGTTAGCTACTATATATAAAAACAAATTTCTTTTGTATAGCACAGGGAACTATATTCAATATCTTGTAATAACCTTTAATGAAAAAGAATATGAAAATGAATATATGTATATGCATGACTGGGACAGTGTGCTGTACACCAGAGATTGACACATTGTAACTGATTGTACTTTAAATAAATAAATAAATAAATAAATAAATAAATAAATAAATAACTCCTAAGCAAAAAGAATAAATAAAATAAAATTGTAAGGACACTTCACTGAACAATTCAAGGGGATAGAACATGGAAAAAACAGCTGATTTTTCCAGTCTAACTTCTTGATGAAGACAGAGTATATAAAGCTGCATTTTTGTTCTCTGTCCTGGAACTGTGGCATTTGGCCAGCTTCAGACCAATGGCTCAAGAAAGTAATGGCATTATGTTCCTTGATGAAAAAGAACACGATCTTCCCAAACTAGCAAACATTGTGTTCTCCACTAAAATTTTCTCAAAATAAAACATATGAAGGGTAAAGTAAATTAATACCTGACAGTATTTATTACTAAATTCCTAGATTTGAAAAAATATGTTTGACTGCTTTCACTTATCAAAACAGTTTACTTTTTCAAGTAGCCTCATCCCATTCTGAGTCCAGCCACAACAGAAGCTCAGAGGAAAGAAAACAAGACTTCCCTTAGCTTGGTGGTTTTCCACGAGGGGTCAATTTGTCCATCAGGGGACATATGGCAATGTCGAGAGACATTTTTAGGTGTCACAACTTGGAGGGGGTGCTACTGGCACTGGAGGCTAAGGATGCTGCTATGAACATCCACGAGGCACAGGACAGTCTCCCACAGCAAAGAATCCTCCAGCCCCAAATGTGAATAATGCAGAGGTTGAGAAACCCTACCTTAGTGCCAAAGATACAAGGCGCTTCTAATCAGTCTTCATTTAACACTATGATCTTATTGAAGCTTAATGCAGTGCCCAAGGTGTCCTGGGTATTGTGAGTTCAGAGTTCTGCTCTCCAGGACTTCACAGTCCGGAAGGAGCAACAGGTCAAAATGGAACCAAATACAACAAGGAAAGTATGTTAGTAAAGTTGTATAAGATACACTTTGGCAACAGAGTGATTGACCATGAGAGGTAGTGAAGTTAACGTGATTGAATTGTTACCTTTCATTTATTTATTCATTCAGCAAAATTTATTAAAGCCTGGCCAAGATGTGCCCAGCTTTGTGCTATCTGGAGGTAGTATTGTTCTGTGAGTCCTTGATTGGAGATTTGAAAGGCGGATGAAGCCAAGCCTTTGAAAACACATTTGGTTGAAATGCTTCCTCTTTGCAGATAGATGTGAGGTGGTTTTCCTTGTGCACAAGTAGTGATGTTGGAGACTGATTTCCTGATCTGCTGGGTTTCTTGGATTTGCCTCAGAGACCGCCCAGAGGAGGGGTGGAAGATGAGGAGGACGTTAATATATAATGGAGTTCAAGTTCTTCTCTGTCTACCTCTGCCCCACTTCAGAGTATTTGTTTCTTACCTGAGTATATATAATGAAGGGTACTAGAGGATCCTTAAAAAAAAAAAAAAAAGCTGAATGACAAAGGTACTTCATCTCCCCAGGCCTCAGTTTTTCCTCCGCAAAAGGTAATGATTATTCTAAATTATCTCTGAGGTAGTTCTCAGTTGTCAGAAGCTATTGTGGAATTGTGTAATATTACTGATAAAATAAACAGGCAGAGAGCAGGTTTGATGGCACATATGACAAAGGTAAGTAACATTCTGGGAGTCCTATTCTAAGAGAATGGAAACTTCCCATTTGAATCCATGTAGTAAGTCAGCATACAATGAGCTAAGGCTTCCTAGTGTCCCAAGTTCAAGGTCTGAGAAGCATCCTTGGATCTTTCGTTTATCTCACTGGACATGCAAATGAGAACAAATCCACTGCTCTCAAGGTCACATGTAAACACTGAACAGGGATGGAAGATGTTTCTAAGAGAACTCTGCGATTAACCTACAAAGTATATAGCTAGGTGGTTTCCTCAAGGGATCCAGCAAAATGCCAGATGCTCAACACAACCTTTTTTTTTTTTACTGGTGATCTGGCCTTCCCAGGAGAAGCTGATGAGAAGTAATAACTGACCAGCAGGGAAGGGGAGACTTATTCCCCTTCCCTTTCCCTTAACAGTTGTCACAGCCTTTTTAAGACACACAACTTCGCTTGGGACTGCACTGACTTCAGCTTGTCCAATGAGCAGGTCTCTGATAACAAGAAATAGAACACCTTACGTCCATCCATTCATTCGACAAAGATTGATGGAACACCTGCTCTGTGCCCTAGAGATCAGGTGTTCTCTTGTTCCTACTACCACCTCTAAAGATGAAGATGGTTTGAAAACAATGACCTCTGGTCCTTCCTGTAACCAGCGTGCTCAAGGAGCATCCCATTGTCTGAAACTATGAGTTACTGAGCCTTAGCATTGCAATTTTCCCAGGATTTCCCCTTTTTGTGTTTTATAACTCCATGAAGTCACATCTTCCTCTGGTTATTGGAAGAGTTCAGCTGAGCCTGAAACATACTGAGAAAGAAGAAATGAGAAAAAAGGAGAAGGTGGAAGGAAAGGCTATTAGCATGGCACCACCCCCACGGGTCCAACAGGTCCTGTGATAGCCTTACGAGCTTGGTCAGTGAGGCGTGCCTCCCCAGGGAGGTGCCAGGACGTCCAGTTTCTCTAAAGGACCCTCCAGGCCAAACTTCCTGGAGAAAAACCACTATCCATAAAACACATTTTGAGCAACACCAAAGTGCACAGTGACCCTTAGCTTTCCTCTTCTGAACAAATTGTTTAAAGACCAAGATGTGTTGGGGAGATACCGGGCACTGGAGAATTAGCCGCAGGTGCTATTTACAGAGCCACTGGGCTCTGCAGAGGTCCCTCTGCCCAGGGAAAGCCATTAATCTTCTCCAGCCAAAGAAAAAAGAAGCAATAAACTTAATAATGATTTAGAGTGAAGGAGGGAGAGAAAGCACGGAGGCTAATACTAACGTGGATCTAAGCCAAGAGATTAGATTCTCCCCGTGGAAAACGACATGCACACACGCGCACACATGCACGCACACACGCGCGCACACACGCACACACATGCACGCACACTCAAAAATGCAGACTGGTCTTGTTCCCTCCCACCTCCCTAAACCCGCCGCTGCAGCTCAGCCTCTCCAAAGAAGCAGTTAAATGGCTTTTCTTTTTCTGAGGCTGACAGACGTGCGTCTCCAAATCTCGCACGGCTACAAAAAATCCTCGCTAGAAAATGCTGCACTTAACACAGAAGTGCAAAGGCGTTCAAGGTTTATTAAACCTTACTGTGCCCAATAAATGGAATAGAAGAGAATTAATTCGTAGTCCATTGCCTTTATCAATTAAAAAAAACGCCAAGGCATATTTTAAAACGCTTATGTTTTAACATCGTTTAACTTACATTCTAGTGTGAAGACCTGGTAGGTCACAAGAAGCTTGAGAAAAAAGTTCTGTTTTCATACATAAAAGACATTTCGGCCACGTATATACATGAACATTGAACCTCCTATTCAATAAAGAGTCTTTTGCATTAGGAAATTCTCTTTTTGGGGGAGGAGGGATAAATTAGGAGTTTGGGATTAACAGTTATACACCACTATATATAAAATAAACAATAAAGACCTAGCGTATAGCTCAAAGAACTATAGTCCATTTCTTTTAATAAGCTATGATGAAAAAGATTCTGAAAATATATGTATATGTATGTATATGTATAACTGAACTGCTCTGCTGTACCCTTGAAACTAACATTGTAGATCTAGTATATTTCAATTTAAAAAAAAAAAAGAAATTCTCTCTTTCTCGTAAAGTTCTCATGGATGAAAAACAAATTATGACGAGCAAGATACACAAAAGAGATAACCTTTTTTTTTTCCAGAAAAGATACATAAAAATAAATACAATTCCAGAGGAAGTGACTGTCTTCATTTGCGTCTTTCAAGATCTCAGAGAGTGCCAGTTGGAGGCAAGTATTTTCATTGCAAACAATTCCGCCTTTTTAAATGGTAAGTATCCTTTATTCCTGGACACCAACCAGAGACAACAGAAAGAAAGAGAGACCTGGGCATCCAGGCAGAAAACAGGCCTTGTAACGCAGCCAAAATGAATTTAGAATTCTTGTGCAATACAATGTTAAGGCAGGGGCGTTGAGTAGAAATGTGTAATGAACTCCAAGCAGCTGCCTTTCAGATCTCAAGAGCTGAAACTGACTTGATGCTGGGGCCGTTGCTTCCCTTGCTTGAGTACTCAAGTGGCTCTGGCACCCGAGAATGACAATGAGAGAGACACAAAGGCCACCACTTCAGCATGGTGTTCACATATGGAGACAAGCCAAACGTGCAGGGGCAGCCGACCCCCAGAACACTTTGTATGTAACAGTTGTTAAAATTTAGTATAGCCTAGGGGAAAAAAAGTCGGACGGGGGGCCATTAAGTTCATGTCACTTTGGGGAAGCTCTTTGAATGCAAAACCAACTGGGTACTTGACATTAATATCACACACACACACAGTATCACATAGGAAGGGGAACAATGTATTACAGGACTTTGTTAAGTAAAATGTCTCTTACTAGACATGAGATTGTCATTATGTTGACTAATTTGCTAGTGATGTGAAAAACACCATCTCATGATTTATTTATGTTAATATTGTCACAGTGATTGTTCAGTGTGACAGACCTGTAAAGCAGATACGGCAGGTGTTACTGTCTTTGTTCTGCAAGAGGTAACTGTAGTGTGGAGAACTGATTGCTCGGTGTGAAGGGGATGGTTACAGAATCAGGAGACTTATGCAAGAACTTGGGTCTCCTAATTTCTGTTTTACTGATCGTTACACTGTAGCAAGTGTAACATGGAACACAAAGTCTCTAAATGACTCTAAAAGTCTCTACATGCAGTTATGGTGTCATTGGGTCAACTGGTTGGAACATGGTGCTAATAAGTCAAAGACAATAACAACCGTAGGCTGAGTTATAAAAAGGAACGACTGGTCTTGCTCCGTTTCATGGCCACAAACCACATCCCTAACTTCATTCAGCTCCTTCACCAGTAGATACCCAGGATCAAAAGCATTTGAAATAAGTCAAGAAGATAGATAGACCAGCAGAGATTTCTTACCACAAATGGGAGAAAGGGAAAAAGAAGTTAATTGTGGACGACTTGTAAGTCAATGATGAATCTTCATAATAAAAAAACATTACATTATCATAAGGTTGCAAGCATATAATTAATTTTGAATTTTTCTGCCTGTGTGGGAGAACAGAAACACCAATAGTGTAGCCCCCACCCCCTGCTACCATCCAGACTCTGCACTGAACACATTTCCCAAATTACATTTGCTCTTGTATTTTGCATTTATCACAACCCAAAGGATGGAATTCAGATAAGGCAGAATTGCCTTTGCTCCCATTTAAAGCAGTTTAGAATTTTCTCCTTAGGAAAATTTCAACAATTACAAGGACTGGTGACCCACTTGCACAGGTAACATGACAGTGAGGCTCCATCCATGACCAGTCCACAGTGCCACCGGTGTTCCATTAGATTCTTCTCTGACAGTTCCTTTATTTTCTGTGTCATGACTGATGCCTCTAATTTGCATTTCCCTTCTTTTGAAAATGCCCATTGAAAAACCTGCTGACTAAACAGGAACATTCCAGAAACTAGTGAATGAAGGGTAAGAAGCATTCCCATTTTTATTTCCTCAAATACAAGACAACCTATTTCTGAACACACTTCTTCGAGGCTGTTAATGAACCATGCCCAACTCCCAGCATCTGAATTTTGTTTTGTAGGGGTTTGTTTTGTTGCCTCCTTTATCATAAACATGGTTCAGAGTCACATGCACTTGTAACTCCGCAGCTTTGTGTGATGGAGGATTCTATCAGAGGGAGAGAGGGAAAGTAGAGAGAACTAAAACAGCGACATTTGCTGGACATGAGGTTCTGCGGAATTGCAGAATATCCCCATTCTAGAAGAAAACCCCAGTGATGGGTCAAAATTGCAGCACGATATATGGAACCCTGAGAGCCCATTTTTCAAAGGTCCCGCCTCTTCCTGGATCACGGAACTCGTTAGAGACAGTGAGCAGATTTAGCCTCTATAGGTAGTCTTTAGTATTAAATTTTTTTTAGGGCAGTGAAATGAATCTGCATGATATTATGTGATTATACAT
Organism: Camelus ferus; assembly: GCF_009834535.1. Classification (NCBI taxonomy): domain Eukaryota; kingdom Metazoa; phylum Chordata; class Mammalia; order Artiodactyla; family Camelidae; genus Camelus; species Camelus ferus. Next base: position 12,002,007 of record NC_045706.1, read on the forward strand.
TTGTCCAAACCCACAGAATGCACAACACCTCACCGAGAGTGAACCCTGCTGTGGACTGCGGACCTCAGTTAAAAGTAAACCATCCATATGAGCTCCTTAGTTACGACACGTGTATCATGCTTATGCAAAAAGTTCATGGTGGGGAAACCGCGTGTGTGCTGGGGAGATGTGGGAACTTGACTGCCACTGGATAGTGTATCAACAAGATTTTAAGATAATATCTAATGAATAATGTTTTGCATCAAAGTGTTCTCATTTATTTTTCAGTGGCTCCACCATTGATTACAGGGGGAAAAAAGTAGCTTTGATGTTTCGTTCTTCTGGGAGTCATTTCTTAGATATCAGGAGGTCGCCAGGCTATGCATGAATATGTCACTATTCACACAGTAAGGACTACACTGAGAGGAATTCCACCTGAAGGAAAAGAAGACAAGCTAAGAATCTGAGTTTCTTGTTAAAAGAGCAGTTGAAACCAATGCCATTTAATTCTCTCTTTGTTTAATCCCACAGTTTTTGCCATTTTCACATATACACAGCAACATCTGTTCTAGGTGAAAATAAGAAAAAACAGCAAAATTACATTTGGCCATCCAACATTGTGGTTATGATTTGTTCTACAGAAAGGCTTTTTAAAAAATAATATCAGTGAATAATACTATAAAGCAGATTCCTATGCTGAAGATAGCCTGTTTTTCTTAAAATAGGGGGGAGTTCATGATCTGGATGACTTTTAAATATTCATCTCTCAGCTGTCATTGAGACTCTGACAGCGTGAAGACTAACTTCCCTCATAGAAAGTGCAGTCACCTTCAATAGACCAGAGGAGGCTACTGGTCCACCCTCACTGGTGAAGTTTGAGATTACACCAAAGAAGCAAAGTCCTTGGTGCAACATGGCTACTGAGAAGGTAAGAAGTAGTTCATTTGGCAATGAGCTGCTCTGCCCACAGTCCCAACCGGAAGAACAGGACTGGTGGCATCTAGCCTGACGACACCAGCATTCTTTACAATTTGCCCCGGAGCAGGGGGGTGAGTGCCTGTTTGGAAGGCTGGTTAATCAGTAATCCATGTAGATCAAAATCACAAAATTAAAAGACAGAGTTCAACTGAATCCTTTAACAGAAGGAATGTCCTAATTGCTAGGCGCCTGACGCAGGCTATGAAGGGAGAGTGGAGGGCGGAGAGGACCACTCCTCCACTAACCCAGCGGAAGTGATGAGTGAGTCATTTTATACCGAAGCCCGAACACCTCTCTACTCCAATACTCAAAAAAAACTGCAGTTCACAAGTTTTCCCTCCTACTGCCAAGGAAGGATGCCATGCCGGCGAGCTGCTAGGATTCATTTTCCTAAGAATTGTAGGACAGACATATCAGAATTCATACACTGCATCCCAGGGACACACTCATTTATAATTTGGCAACAGTCTCGGGTCCTGCTTGACACTCACCAGTGGCAGATTCGTGAAGATAGGACCATTTCTGCAAATGGCACCCAGTTCAGTGAAAGTGAAGGGTGACAACATTCATAGTCTCTCATCAGGGCTGTCCGGAGTTTCATGACAGCCACACCGCACAGCATGCCACGGAGAGAGCTCTGACGTCTGATCCTGGAGGGAGAGGGTCCTCAGTCCCGTCCGAGGCTCTTGGCTGCACAGCTCCATCGACACCACTCCATGGCCACAGCACATCCTGCCTCCTGTTCTGGAAGCTGCATCCTCAGGCCAGAGTCCAGTGAAGCAATTTATGCCACTGCTCAGCTCCCAGGCAGCTTTCAAAGGACAGGAGCTGGATTTTGACCCTTCCTCGGGATATACTTTTTTCTGGCTAATGAAGATTCTTTCTTGACTCTATTTGTTGTTTTCACAACAACTCTGAACTTGGTGAATTGTGTAGAATATTTACGTGGGCTTTCTACACACCGCTCTGAACAATATCGAGCCCCTCATATGCATCACTTAAGCACCTTTGCTTTCACAGTGATGTCACGTTTGATGTTCCTTAAAAAAATGTTTGTGTCTCACAGCTCCTTTCTTCTGGGACAAGCTAGAGCTGGATGGCTTCTGGCCCTTCGCGGGTGTTTTGAATGAGAAACCAGATTTCGTACTAAATCTTAGCTAAGCAAAGCCTATAAGGTGTTATGGGATAGTCCTACGCCTGGTAAAGAGCACCATATTTGTTTCCTCTGTCGTAGAGGTCGTTGACTCCATTTTTTTTTCCTTAGGCAAGTTTGTATGATTATTTTCTACTTTCCAGGAATGCAGAGCCCAGCAGCCAAGCAACCTGGCCTCAAAGGAAGGACATGTTGGACTGATAAGCATTTCAGTACAATCACCATAGAAAAACTCCAGTTGTAAGAAGCAAACTCTGCCACAGGAACATTTTCCTTGGTTGGATTTTGTTTTTAATCTGTTTTTTTTTTCATCTTTACCACTTTCTTAACTCTGTTGCTTTGAGTGTGTTTTAGAGTTAAGTGATTCTCGACGTGAGATGAAGGGAGATGTTAAAGAAAAACACAGGAAGAGTAGATCTTAAAAGTTCTCATTACAAGAAAAAAAATTGTAACTATGTGTGGTGATGGACGTTAACCAGACTTACTGTGGTGATCATCTCACAGTATACACGGATACCAAGTCATTATGTTGTACGCCATAAACTAATACAGTGTTACATGTAATTATTTAAAAAACTCAATAATTAAAAAAAAACAGGAATAAATTAAGGAAGTCCAAAATATGCAGTCCTCTAAATTTAAAAATGTTTTCTGTATGTATATGTCTGTGAATTAACAAGTCAGTACTGGGTATGTTTCTTGTTTGTCCTTAAAAAAAAAATCTTTGTAGCTTCTTAGCCATTGAAACAGAAACACAAATGGATATGCTCAGCACATGTGGGTGCTTAGGAAGTAGTTTTTTAATGAATCCCAGCGTATTTGGGGTACGGGCTCTCTGTAAGCCTGTATGATATTGATACACTGCACAATGTAAAGAGTACAGCTCTAGTTCTCTGCATAAATCCGTAGCAGCTCTGGCTGGTGTCCCCTCGCTCCCAATGTCACACTGTGCCCTTCTCTCAACCCTCCCCAACACGTCTGTTGGATGCTGTTTGTGAATTTGCCTGAGACAAATAGAATACGCAAGAAAACTGCACAATAGCATATATTAATATACAATATTATATAGAATATATAATAATAATCATATAAAACAGAAAGCCATGTTGCAAGAGAAAAACAACAAAACCTATGTTGAATTTAAAGCCAGATTAAAAGCCACTCTTAAAGCTACACTCCAGCAATCCTACCTTTCCGAATCACTTTGGGTTTCCCAGATGTTTCATGATGGTTGGCTGTTAAGGGCACTTCGTGATCTCAGCAACGGGAGCCCTGCAAGCCCACGACAACAATTCACCAGGAAGGAGGGGTAAGATATTTCTGGGCAGAGGAGTTTCACTCAAAATGGAATATCCCTTGAGATACATTGATTGGCTGTTTGAAAATTATTTAACAATTTGCTGATGCAGTGTTCAAAGTGGAAGCAGGAGGGTCCTCAGTGCTCAGATATATTAGGATTGCATTTCATAGGGAAAAAAGAGAAGAAAAGAAAATTCTTGTTTTCCTTTGTCTCTTGTCAATGGACAAATCAGTAGCATAGGCCGATGATGGATTTCGCATTGGCATGTTGTTGCCCGGGTAGAACGGCTTATGGCTTTAAAACTGAACACGTCAGTAGACACATAAGTAAATCACCACCACAGCTACTCTAAGAGGATTCTAGGGGAGTCTTTTCAACTGACCTTCCTTCAAATACTCGTCTTTTACTGACATCTGAGGGTTCTCCCAGCACAGAGTAGCTCCTTGAATTGAAAGGCTGTCACTGTTTTAGTGACAGAACAATTGATTTTTCCTTCTGATAGGACTTCACGTGTCATACTGAGTTTCACAACCCACATACATCAATACAAAGTGACTTTTAAAGAGCTCAGAGAGGAGTCATTTGTGGGCCACGTACGTATGGAAATATATGTAATAGATTTTTTTTAATCCCTAACACTCCAAAGAATAAGGAGCATGTCGTAATAAAGTTAACTGGTTTATTTGATGGGAAGTTTTTCTACTTTGTACCATGCTGTGTTGTTCTTTCCGTGCTGAAAACGCCAGTAACTACCAGGCCCGTGGGGAAAGGGGACACCGGGACGTGGATTTCCCTTTTGATTTTTAAAAATTGCACATTCATGGAAATGATGACCCAGTTTTTTTAATTAAAGAAGACCTTGGTTCTCAAAAGGCTCTCCCACACATCGTCCTGATCTAGGTAACACGGACACAGTCTGAGATGGAAAGAGGCCACAGAATGTGCTTCTTCAGGAACTTTCCTGGCGGACCACTGAAAAATATCATGAAGTGTGACTCATCACATCTGCATCAAGTTATGAAAAAAGCGAGGCTTGTTAACCTGCTGTTTGGAAACCAGAACACTTTTATCAGTTCATATAATTGCTAACCCCTTATTCACTGCTCAGCACTGGAGAGATCTTTACCTCCTAAGATCCCACTAATTGCTGACAGATTTGATTTCTCCTTGACAGCAGGAGTCCTGTTTCTGGCCTTTACATCAAGTAATTGCTTTATTTTTCTCCCTCTGCTCTAAAAAACGGAATTCCCTTCTCCCCTGCGTGAACCCCTTTAATGGCTTCTTTCTCTGTTATTAAATCCTTGCCATTTAAATCACATTTAGCGATGTTTTGAATAACTGATTCCAATTACTAAAGCCCTTACCAAGAAGCAGCTGAAAACGCAAGTCATTACTTGCCCACTGACAAGCGGCTATACCTTGCAGCCAAGTCTCTGGTGAACTGTATTGTGTTTCTTCTCAGTACGAGGCAATTTATACGCACAGGAGGCTGATGATCAGCAAATAGACAGCCGTTGGAGCGCTCCTCCACTATCATTTGTGCATAATAGATATGAGACTTTATATTTATTTTATAAATAGCCCAATTCCTTAAAGAAATCATTCTCTCCTTCCCAGAGTGGCCGGGGTGGGCCACTTGGAGCAGCTGGGATGCGCAGCTGACCGCTGCATGACCCGCCGTGAGGCTGCTCTTCAGAGGTCTAGTGTAACCCACGGTGGGGCCCACACTCAACAGCCACGGGCCGCCAAGCTGCCAGGCTCGGGGCTCCAGTGCATCCGATTTTGCTCTGACAACCCACAGTTTGTTTTCCCTTGACACTGCAGAGTCAAAACAAAACAAAACAAAACGAAATAAAAACTCTGCCATCTTCTCTTCCCCCTCTTCCCATGCTGTTGGGTGCTAGTGGTCCTTTTTGTGTTTTTATTTACTTGGCAAAGGGATGCATCTGATCGATTTCCTGACATGACCATATTTTTGTTATCATCTCATCATTTCAGGCTTTGGGTAGGTTCTGCTTCTCAATCACATTGGAGGTAAGAGGACCAAAGATTTTACTCTGTTCCTTTAGGTAAATCTAATCTTGACACACTGTTTTGCCTCACTAATATTGTATATTTTCTTGCTACGTTTGGACTAATGAAACATGATTTTGTTGGGCATAATATTTTGTGCAGGAGAGCCTCTGTTACCCAAGGTAATTTAGCAGGTGTGGCATAATTTATATATCTTTGGCCTTCTTATTTTAAATATTGAATAGCCAATTAATTGCATAAACACATGGATAACATGTTGGATTTAAATGGTTCACCACGTAATCTTGACCCGGCCTGGCCATCACAGCTCTCAGCGGTTTCTCAATGAATGAACTGACAAACGTGAAGGCACACTTACGCTTCTAATTTTCTTAACTAACTGGGTGTCTCCACTGGGGTGAGGAAGGTTATCACTAACTTCAAACTTGAGGTCGTTAGAGAAATGAAAAGTTCTCTCCATTTTATACATTACATCTAGATGTGAAAAGAGTTTTGTGTGCGAGACCAGGTTCAAAAAAAATTAATCAATATCATTGCTATACAAATACATGATTCATGTGACAATTAATTCTGGTCTGTATTGTACTAGACTTTTCTCTACCTTGGTGGGGCTCCCACAGAGCTAGAGAAGTCAATTTTACACAAGATGGAGTGGTAACTTCCCTTCCTAAAATTATGAACATTTTGGTTTTCATCTTTTTTATTAAAGTAGGTAACTTAAGTAGGTAATTTAACTTGAAATCCATTATTCTCTTATTTGACCCTCTTCAAAACAATGACAAAAACACAAGTATCTAAAAGAATTTAAATGAGGTATCAGAATGACAGACCGCTTCAAAGTCCTCACACTCGTCGAGATGCAAGAGGGTAGAGGAATTTAGGGAGGTAAGCAGCAAATTCGCTTGGGATTTTGTCTTTCCCATTTTTAAACATTGCCTCTTGCATGATTTATATTTGATATTTGTGAAAAGTGCTACCTTCGATGGCCCAGAAACCCCAGTCTTCTATTTGCATGTGGAAAAGGAAGCCAGGGTGGTGACACCAGCCATCCTAGAAACTGCATTATTAATGCGCTTCAAACCTAAAGGCCATTACCTCATTTCCCTTCTTCAGCCTCAGAACCAGGGAGGTGCTTATTCATCCGCAGAGACAAAAAGCTTCTTATGATTCTGGGACTGAGCACATCTCAGGAGAAATGGTCCAGCCTTCCCTGGTATCTATTATAAATAGGTAACCTCCATTTCTGCCCAGAGCCCTGCCTAGCTTGCAGCTCCTTATCAACTCTTTGCTGAGAAATTCTTTTACAAAGGAGCTGCCAAAAACCTCAGTGCTTTCCTTAAAAAGGTTCCAAAGGAGCTCTCTCTAGGGCAAACAGTCCACTGCAGGGGTCGTCAAGACGGTGTAGCTTTTAGACTTTAAGTGCGAAACTCATCAGGTCAAGCAAATTGGGGGCAGGGAAGAGTCTTACTAGAGAGATTTCAGTGGTGATAAAAGCAAGATGAATCAAAATTGTAACATAGATGAATGGTCAGGGTAGTGGTTCAGGACCCAGACTCTGGTGCCAGACCGCCTGCATTTGAAATCTGCTATTTATCAGCTATGTAACTTTGGGGAAGTTGTCTAATCTCTCTGCCTCTATGTCTCCAGTGTGGATGATTATAACAGTATCTACCTCATAAGATGAAGGATTACATGAACTAAGCTTAGGCAACACCGAGACCAGGTCGTGGCATCATATGAAGACTCCTAAATTACAGCGTTCACTAGCCAACCTCAGCACTGCATCTCCCCCATCATCTGCCCTCCTTGAATGGTACTTCCTTCCCTTACCTGCCAGAAGCATTCGGGGTCCTCCAGTATGGGCTCTCTTTTCCCTTCCCTATCAAAATTCATGCTCCAAGACTTCATTTAGTCTTGGCTGATAAAGGGTTATTCTTACCGGGGTGCTTGTGCTGAATAGGGATCTAAAACTCGCGTGAAAAAGATGTGAATGCTTCCTCTTAGATCCCAGCCTAGAGCCTGGTGGATATGGGAGCATAGGAGGGGTCTTCTGAGGGCCCTGAAATCACACCATTTGGGGCACTACCTCCTCTGTCACCAAGGAGTCTCCGCTCTGACTTGGACACTCCTTGGGGAAAGAGAAAGACATTCTTCCATCACAGTGTTTCGCTGGCCAGCCCTGGCCAGCCCACAGTGCTTTTTGATCTTCCTGTCTACACCCAGAAAACCCTCTGAGAACAAGGAGATGAAATTGCTGAGCTGCTTCCTGGGCACGGAGTGAGCACCCCTTCTCCCTTGGTTGAAAAGATGCAGCTTGGCATTCAGATCCTACTCCACGGGGCTCCTGACAAGGGCCAAGGACAGTTTGCAAAATGCTTTCATTTGCATTTCATCAGGACAGCTTCACAAATGTGTCAGCATTCCACGGGGCGAGGTTTCTTTTCATCCCAACTCCCTCTGTGGAGTGGTATCAACAAGAGTGGAGGAATTTACACCTCTTCTCAAAACACAGGCTTTCCCCCACACGACTTTCATGTAAGTGACGTTTTGTTTCATTTAGTCTAGTCGAGGTGACGTGGACCAGGGAAAGGTGGCCATGAAGGAGTTGGTGTGTGCTCTCCCTCCTCGGGACAGGGGAGCCATCCTGTTGGTCTTGGGGGACTGGGACCTGAACTAGGATTCAGAACACCTGGCTTCACACTGATGAGCTGGGTGGCCTTGAGCAAGTCCTCTCCTTCTTGCCTGAATCCCCTTAACTCATTGAATTAAATGATTTCCACCATCTTTTCTATCTCCAATGTTTAATGTCTTCTGTTTCCAGGAATCCCATGTGTGGTTGCTTATCCTATTAATGTCTAAGTTGTCTTCTAGAGAGGGAAATTCATGTAATATTATTAAAGGATACGCTAGATATTCCAAAGAATTGCATCAGGCCGTGTGTGTGTTTGTGGGTGTGTGCACGTGTGTGTGTGTGTGTATGTACACACTCTGAACTAGCTCAGTTAAAACCGTCATTGTTTCTCTAGAGTTGGGCTTTGTGAAATATTTAAAAAGAGTATACAAGAGGGACTCTGAGCTTACCAGAGTAAAGTGTCTCAGAGCTACAAGGTTTCCCTAAATATTTGATGCTGTTCATGAGAAGGAAGGAAACCAATGAGATTTTTGTATCCTTACCTCTGGAGTTCTCCGAGGAGACAGTTCTTACAGCTTTCATGTTTGAAATCAATCTTGGAACTCATCAGGGAGATACTGTTTTAATCATCAGTAAATATTTTTCACTTGAATTTAAATAGAGACCAGACAATAAAATACAGCATTTATTATTATTTATTAATAATTATAATTTATTAATACTGTATATTAATATTATACTATATAATATACTGTTACATATTATTATATATTGTTTTACATATATTATTGTATATGTTATATATAATATATGACAGTACATATTACATGTTATATGTAACATTTGATATCATATGTAATATAGTGTTGTTAATAATGGTAATATTAATACAGCATCAACACTGACCCAAATAGTTGGGCTCCTGAGAGTTTGTCAGTTCTTTATAACCTGGCAAAACTATTATGAAATTCATTTAGAGCATTTCATTTAACAGAGCGCATCTGCACCCTTAATGAACAGTAATTAAAACTCACAGCAGCCATCCCATCAGGTGACAGAGGTTATTATACACACTTCCTAAAATAGATAGACTTTAGACCATGCAGTCTGCCCTTCTGGGTGGGCATCAGCACTCAGGAGGCAATTGAGACTTAATTCTAAGTTTTTCATTTCTAGAGGAGTAGGTACTCTTTTAAAAACAACAGAGAATCAAAATTCTGACTTGATCACTTGTCAGCGCAGCATGCAGTGGTGGAAAAGGACTAGCAGATTCTCATTCTGGCTCTTTGACCAAGTATTTTGCGATTGTTCTGGCGTAAGACACCTGTTCTCTCTGACCTTTGGCTCCTCACCTGCAGAATGAGAAGTTGGGCTAAATTCTGTTCAAGATCACGTTTCACTGTGATAAGCACTGTGTTTCTCTCTGCCCCAATACTCCTGGCATCAGCCACTGTGGCCAGCAACATTCCCTGCAGACCCCAAGCCACCTGTTCTTGAGAAAACTTTATTAAGAAAAGGACAAACTACTATGCATGAAATAGATAAACAACAAGATCCTACTGTATAGCACAGGGAATTCTATTCAATATCCTGTAATAGCTTATAATGAAAAAAATATAAAAAGGAATATATATATATATAAATATATATAACTGAATCACTATGCTATACACCAAAAATTAACACAACATTGTAAACCAACTATGCTTCAATAAACAAACAAAATAAACAAACAAACAAACAAAACCCACACGAAAAAAGAAAAGTACAAACAGTCCCTGGGTACCCTACTCCTGCACCCCCGAGCTTCAGTGCCTTATTGTTAGTCGCCTGATGTCTCCTCCACCCCCTTATCTTGCCTGGGCTGTGGCCCCTGACTGCCTGGATATGGGTCCTCATTGCTGCCTGTTACAAATGTCTTCTGGACACAGTCTGCAGCCAGTGAGCATGCTTACCTACTGTTTCTGGTGAATTTCTTAGCTATGGTGAGATTTCATGGTTCTAAACTCTCTTGATCTTCCTGGTTCTTTCCTTGGCTTCCTTGACCCCTGGTCCAGCTCCTCATGCTGTTGCTATTCCCTAAGGTGGCAATGACCCCCGTCAGCAAGATGGGTCTTATTTTGGTTCCTCTGGAAGCCAACTCTGAAACAAGGATTCAAACTCAAGTAGTTTATTTGGGAAGTGAAGGAATCATGGGCACAGTGTGGGGGAAAGAGACAGGGAGCTAATTTAACCCCTAAAGGAGCATTATCAAGCAAGTTACCACAGTGAATAACTGAACCTTAATCTGCATAGATTTCTCCAGGAGCCAATGTGGAGTGTGGGCTCAGAGTTACACTTCTAAGGGGTGAGAGAGTTGGGGTATTTATACACTAACTGCCAACGTCAATCCATTGAAGGGAGGTTTTTAATTCTCAGACACTTCCTGCCTAACAGTGCTTAGCAGAGTGGGTTCTGCTCATCAGAAAAGGCCCTCAGATACAGAGGTAACAGGGTTGGCAGTTGAGGGACAAGGAGTGTGCAGACCAGTGGGAAGTCTGGAAGAAACAGGTTCAGATGCCCACAGCACACCTGGTTTCAGATACAGCCACCAGAATTCCATCACTTTAAGGATTCTAACTGTCATGTAGAAGGAACTCAGTGATGAAACCCTCTGTCAGAGTTTAGCAGCAGCCTGTTTCCCAGCATGGCCTCCTCTGTGCCCTCCTTTTCCTTCTCCCCAGCTCCTCACTTCTTCATCCACTTTCCCTTCTCATGACCTTGTTCCTCTGACTGCTCACACAACACTTCTGTTCTCAACTAGTAACCAGTTTTTGTCCTATGGCTGAGTTTTCTGCTCCAAATATATGTTTTATTCCTACTGTTTCTTCTTGGTCTCTCTCCTGAATTGTTCTATGAAAAGTCCAGTGGTTGAGCTTTCCAAGGTTTCCACTACTTTTCTTGGCTTTGGTCTCAAAATGTCAGAAATAAGGTTTAAGGGGTGTGATCATGTAACACCTCACATCTGTAAAGCTCTTTACAATTTATAAAGGAATTTAATGGCAGCTTATTGGAAGAGCATAGAGGTTAGAATGAAAAGCACTGAGCTTGCATCATGGGTCTCACACTTACCAACTCTGTGATGATGGACTAGTCGTTGATCCTTGTTAAGTGTCAGTTTCCTTATCTGGAAAACAGGAATAATAATGGTGATAACTGCCCTCCTTACATCACAAGGGTTGTCGCAAAGTTGAGCAGGACAAGGGGCCCCAGACAACTATCAAGGCTTTGATCTACATCTTGGTTATCAAATTTTTCACCATTTTACTATCTGCTTTTCAGTGTTTACTATTTTCACAGCATCCTTGTGAGAAAGTGGGCAGATAATGTTTTCTTTGTTTTGAGGGTACGAGAGCAGAAAATCTCTCCTGACTTTAATGCCAGAATCTATAGTTTTCAAATGCATGCAAAGAATTATTGTGGCTTCGAATCAAACTGCATCTAAAATACATTTGTAATGTTACATTCTTGAAGAGAAAAGCAAAATACACGACATTCTTTGAATAAGTACAGTCACAAATCTGAGATCTTGGAACAATCAAAAGAGTATGATACTTGGATCCTTAGAAAAAGTTTTGCTTTCTCTCTTAAAATTTGTCACAGAGTTAACAGAATCAGTAATTTGAGATTCTAAAATGTACAAATAGGGTTGTTCTGAGAAGCCAAGAACTATGTACTTATCTGTTATTGCTTCTTTATAAAAAAAATTCTCGCAATGACTTTTAATTTCCTAGATAAGAGTAGCCAGCCTTTTGAAGAAATGCATTTATTTCAGTGTCACTTAAAAATGAATGTCTTCAGGGACTGATTTGGAGAAACTAGGACAAGACATTTCCACTATTACCCGAAGACAATTTGCATCTCTTAAAGATGAAGAGGCAGAGGGTAAACATAAGCTGAAACTCCTCATGACTTACATACCATGGATTTTTTTTTTATATATATATCATTTCACGCAAATCCATTTTTAAAAGTTGAATTACGTGATTTTTAAAGTCAAATATCTGCGAAGGAAATTGGACTGACCCAATTCTGCCTCCAGTGTTTAATGGTGAGGATGTTGTGAAATTTGAAGCAATTTTGTTTTCCATGCACATATTCTTTTTTTGGAAGAAAAATTTTTCTTTGCTCCACATTCCTCTTTGTGCCCACAGAAATGCTTGATTTGGTTTGGTATGAGTCAAACAAACTGTTCTCATCACAGTGGAGTAAAGGAAAAAAAGAGAGTTTCATTCAAGTTATGGGTTCTGGAAAAATGTGTGCAAGCACATTCCATGGAACTGTAGTTGTTGGCCACTCTTTTGTGAGTTATCTCTAGCAGAGTTATTTCCTCCTGCACCCAACAGGACAATAATGGAGCACGAGAAAATTCAGCCTATTAAAGTGTATGGAGCATAGAAAAGTGCTTATCATACTCTTTTTATCCCCCATCATATGAATGTTCATGAACGACGATGGAGAATTCTTTCTCTCCTTTCTTTCTATGGTTGTGCTCTGCCAGCCGGGCAGGTTTGAGATGGGCTACAAGAGGGGAACCGTAACCAATGCCGGATTTCATGTGGTGATGGGCCAAACATATGACATCTCACCTATGATTTGGTTAACACATTTTATACGAATAATTATGATTGTGAAATCATGATATTTAAACGTGGATATTTAACCAAGAAAGAAGTTAAAATGAGCCAACAATGGACTTTACACAATTAGCCACTCCTTCTAAAACAGAGAGCTTCTCAGCAAATGAAAAAAAAAATGCCATCAACAATCACAGGGGAAAGAAACTAAAACTTCCACAAACCCTCTCAGAGATTGTTAAACCCCATCAACACGTATAATAATTTGGAGATGATACAATGACTTCTTTGATGCACTAGGATACAATGAATGTCAACTCTGAAGCTCTTTAAAATATCTAGTGAATCAGCCGAAGTTAGGATATTAAAACTAGAGCATGAAGGGACTGGATAAATCAAAGGAGATTGGAACGCGGGTGAGGAACCCTCGTGGTTTCAGTGGTCGTGTTGTTGGTAGGTCAACGGAGCCTCATGAGTTCCAGAAAATGACCTGGGAAAAAACTCTTAGGCTGCTAGGTCCAAGAGGAAACCGGAGATTCCATCCAGTCTGCCCACCTGCCTTCCAGTTAGACCACATCAAATCTTCTAAAAAAATCTCATGGAGCTTACATATTTCAACCAAGTGGCATCGTTGTTTAAGAAACCTTGAAAAAGGTAATCCGTCTGTTTTTCCCCTCTGAAAAACCTACATAAACCTAAAGGAGTTAGTTCTCAGCGCTAAAACTGTTGTTGATTCTCAGATAAAACATGGTACAGAAGTGCCAGGGACCATCACTCCCCATGCCTCCCTTTCCAGATCTGCTCTGGAAACACTTCCTTACTTCTTGGCTGTTTTGTCATTCTGCCTTGAAATCTAGCGTGACTTAAAAACACTCACCAACAAATAAATGTCAAAAGATGAAAAAAAAATCTTCTACTACATTCTGTTTTTCATACAAAATATAGATTTAATAAATTTCTAAAAGAGAACAGAATGGCCATGTTAGAACACTGCCAAACTTATAGACTTTGACAGCCCCCCATACTGAGATGAACAGGAAAATGCATTTCACAAGAAATAAACTACATTTTTCATCTTTTGGATTCGTTGATGAAGAAGAAGAAGAAAAACACATCTGTCCCAAATTTCTTTGAAGGAACTGAACACATTCAGTTTTCCTGAGTCAATAGGCGTACTCTGTCTACTGGGTCACCTTAGAGGGCTTTTGAAAAATAATTTTGAAGTGATAATCTAGCAAAATCAAGAAGACAAATTGAAAAATCTTTGTACTAACATCTCAAAGCCAGAAATAAAAATTTCCTCAGATGTAGGAAGAACATCAATATAAGTAATTAAATATTTATAGGGTTACTCACCACAGGATTGCATAAAATAATATTTCTGGTGTTATATCATTTTAATGATGGAATCATCATAGGTATTTCATAGCTCTTGTGAAGATCATAGGAATTAATGTTTACAGCTACACAAATATAAGGTCTACTTATTGTTAGTTAACTCCATATTAGATTCCAGCAGCACGGACTCCAGAGCAACATCCTCTGGGTTCAAACCCTAGCTCTGCTTCTCACTGCTTGTGTAATTTCAGGCAAGGTCTTTAATCTTCCTGGGCTTCAGTTTCATCATCTGTAAAATGGGGACAAAAGTCCCCACCCGCCTCATCTGGCCGTTGTGAGAATTAAATGAGTTAATACAGGTAAGTGCTTCGTATCTGACCCTCAGTGAGCCCACTGGGAGTTTTTGCTGCTTCTACCATTGTTGCTGCTGCTTGTCACCAACATCATAGTTGCTGTTGTCATTTGTGTTATTATTTCCTTCTAACTGGCCTCTCTAGGGACAAGCTGCAGTAGCCAAGGTTACAGACGAGGATGCCTGAAAGCAAATTTCAGGGCTCATGTTCTCTGGATTTCTAAGTGGGAAGGGTAATGACTAGGAATAGGTTACCGCGTCCCAAAGGGAGGAAAAGAAGGGCCATGACTGAGTCCAGGAATTGCAGGGAAATATACAGGAACGTCTAGTCTGAAGATATTTCCTCTCCCGCTGACATGCACCAGTTCTGCTTTGGGTCTGGGTCCTGAGGCTGCAATTAGGAGGTGCGCCAAGAACCTAAGAGCAAAGCGCTGGGAGCAGACACATTCCATCACTTTACTGCCTTCTGGAGGGTTTTAAAGCATACTCTGGAAAGACATTACAAAATAGCAAATATTGAAAACTTTAAAAGCAATTCTTCAAAATGGCAAGGAAGTCTGAATTTGATGTTCAGATAAATAATGCTCTTTGTAGGTGTAAATGACACGTCAGGATCTCAAAGGACCAATTCAAGCAGCCTTCCCAGACAGGATGTACACTCTGGCCCACCAGGGAACCATATTATTTAATCTAACGGTGCCCAGTCCAGAAGCGAGTCTTCACACCATACATACAAAGAACTGAGTCTGTGTCTACTTCTACGTTGTCAATTCAGTAAATGTTGTAGGAAAAAGTCAAATCATTAGAGACATCATGTAAACAAACGAATTTTGGCTCTAGGTAGACAAAATGTCTGAAGCGTTGATTTTCAGCAAGTTATTTCGTCCCTGCCTAAACTTAGTGTGTAAACACCTTTTTTTGTCCTTGAATGTAAGCCTTTCTCCTTTTAGAAGAAAAATACTTCAAAAGTCGGTGGCATTGTGAAGTTTTATTTTTATTCTTTTTTTTTTTTTTTTTTTTGAGAAAAGAGTTAGGGGACAATTTCCTTTAGATAGCGCCTCTGTGGCATCAGCCTGCTTCAGAAATGTTACAGGTGCTTGTTTAAAAATGAAGATTTCTAGAACCCACACTATGAATGAGTCAGCATCTTTGACCTGTGGGGAAAAAGTGGAAAGGGACATAAAAACATAGGGTAAAAAAATGTCTTTCAGAAAAAATTAATGCTCTGTGGAGTGACTCTTCATCCACATAATTAGAAAAGAGGTCTTAGGCTGAAATATATTATAGACTTTCTGATATAACTATCTCCAAGGCTAGTTCTCAAACCTAATTCCACTACCAGTCTTTTTTGTTTGTTACATATTTTTGTTTGAATATACAAGTTCTGTTTTTCGTAAAATACAGCTTTAATTATTTCTAAAGGAGAGCATCATTTTATGGTCAACTGCCTTTTTTGGAATTAGCAAGTATATAAATAAAGGAATGTATGCTTGGAAAAAAAATACAAGACATATGAGTGGAAAAATGTTAGCGGGAGACAGGATTTTCCTCCCTTTTTAATATATATGTTTTGCGTAGCAGGAAATCCTCTGGTTTATTTTTAGAAGGATGTAACATACAAGCCTAAAGAAATAACCATAATCTGCTTTTTCATGAGAATGCAGATAAGACTTGCTGAAATTCTTCAATGCTACATTTTCTGGAATGTTCCCAGCAATCACAAAGATAGCCTAGTATGAACAAAACTGACACCATCAGAGAACACAGCTACCACGATCTTTAAACTCATAATCACTATACGTTCTGTGACTTGAAGTGAAGTTTCTTAAGAGCAGAATATTCCTTGAATTAAAATGGCCCTTCTCTTCTGCTTTGGTAAGTAAATTCACCCTGATGATTGCCCAAGGACAACAGTGTCTCTGTGCCCAGGTACCCTCCTCTAGCTCTTTGGCAGTTATCCTAATATTCTTTGTTTCCCCATTTAGCTTACATCTCAGCTTTGAGAACAACCAATCCCCCTTTCCTTCCTCTATTATTCCCCAGTCTTTAAACACTTGTCAACTCTCTGTCTGACAAAGGGAAACTGAGCATGGTTACAGTCAGAATTATTGATGTGCTTTTGATATGGCCAAAATGGATGTAAATGTGCCTAATGTCTGCGAAGAAAATTAAATGCTTGGATGATATGGTTAAGTAGAAATTATGCTAGCGTGTCATCATGTTTGATAACTGAGCCGTGTTAACTGTTATTATAAGATATCAAAAATCATTATTCTTTTCTTACAAAAGGCTCTTATGTGTCTTTCCAGATTTCATGTTTCTTAAATTCTAAACCTTGCATATCATTATCACTATTACCTAAGAAATGAGAACCAAAATTTGATGGATGTAGAAGACATTTACTTGGATACATCCAAAAGCATGCATGAGCAGAGAGAGGCAATTATGGGAACAAATGTCTGTATCTTTATTGATACAATAAGTTCTTGATATGAAAGGCTAATCAAAGAATTAAGTCATCTGAGGCCATGATTCCCATTTCCACTGCCCATAGACTGGAGATGATATAGCAAGGGGAAAAACATTACTGAAGCAGATTTAAGTGGCCGAAGTCTGACTTTGTGACCAATTACTTCTATAGCATTGGGAAAATAATTTATTTTCAGTTGGATTCAGTTTCCTCATTTGCAAAATAAATGGATTGGGCTGAATAATCCCTAAAGTCACCTCTGATGTTAAAACTTTAAAATGGATGTGAAATTATATATATACACACACACACAAATAAGAATCTTAATTATATATATATATTTTATATGATATATGATTGATGATATATGACACACACGTGTGTGTGTGTGTGTATATATATATATATATATATATAATTAAGACTCTCATGTCCTTCTTCACAAAATTTTCAAATGAAGACTTTTCTCCATAACTAACAATGAACCCAACTAACAATGAGAAGTCAAGTAACCAATAACATTTTTCAGTTTGTCCAATTGAACAATAAACAAAAATACACGGGTATTTACTGTTTCAGAGAAATGCATCTAGTCTGTGAGATACTGAAATAGAACGGCAAAAAAAAATTAGGTATCTGTCTCTTGTTCAAACCAAACTCATAAATTTAGACGGACATCAATGATTGAGGTCTTCCTGGAGCTATCTGTTCAGAAAGCTCTGGCAGGAAGAAGCAGGAGCTAAGTGAGATTTCCCCAGATGGTCCTTTGCAACAACAGTGGACAGTTTGCCTTGAGAAATTACTTTTGATTTCCAAAATAGTTTAAATAACCAAATGAAAACACACAGAAGTGCTCTTGCTGCAGACAGAAATTCTTATTCCGTACTGAATGAACCACTGACTCAATTCCTCACTGCAAATGGAAGACCCTTTGTTCTTTAGGGCCTTAAAGTAAAGAGAACCGTACCATTAAAGTGACATGAATTTTCCTTGAAGTCAATGTATATCAGCTCTTGAGTGATATACCCAGGTCTGTTACTGCTGCAATAATTTCTATTCAATGCCCTAAAAATTATGGGATGTGCTGTTTCTTATTGGAGAAACGTTGAAAAGTTTATCCATCATCATTGGTCTTTCCTCTTCTTCTATAACCTCGATGACTCAATTAGGCTGCTAAAGCCTCACTTAGATTTTTCTGTTGGAAGGTGCCAGAGTCACAACAAGAGTTAACCCTGGGATTAAAAATTTCTAGTTAACATTCATTTGTACTTCCTGCCTTGCAAGAAGATGAGTGGAAGGGGAGATGCGGTAAATCTTCCTAAGAATCCTGGGGATTCACTGATTTACCAAGTTAAATAGAAGTATTGGGTGGGGAGAGGGGACCAGACAGAAGGGAGGCAGTTTGGAAGCACAGCCTCCACCAGAGGCATCACCATGGTAGCTCAGCAATCATGTCCTCCTCCAAGATGATCAATAAGCTCTCAGACTCAAGGAACACCACCCAATCCTAGCAGTGCACAGAGATTGCCTCTTACCAGAGGATGGGTCTTAAGCCAATGTGTTAACTTTTTGACAGAAATGTAGCTTTTCAAGGTATGCAGCCTGACTTTGTACTTCTGAACAATTCTGAGGATAAGGAAATAGTCCCGGAGTAAAAATATAAGATGGATTTGTTCCAAAACAGTAGAACATTTGAAGATCATGTCATGAAAGAACTGGCTGTGGCTTATCATATCTACCATCTATCAGTGGCTTCTGGAAAATAGTTAAGTTATAGAAACTTGGATTTTTCTCTTTTATTTTTAATTTTTAAAACAATTTAAAAATTATTCTTATTAAAGTTCAATAATCAGTATCTGAAGGCATTCCTGGCTAACAGAGGCAATATGGAGAAATGAATAATTAGCTGTTGGGAGAAGTGCTAACAGACAATTTGGGTGGTACTGGCAGAGGACATGTTTCCCTTAATCGTAGGAGACTTTTTCCATTTCGTTATCTAAGAACATCATATTTTCTATCAGAACGTGGTCAGGGTTATTTTGGAAGCCTTGCCATCTTTGCTGTTTGCAGTTGGAACCATAGTTTTGATATGTGTACCAAGACAGAATATCCACAGGCTTTATTCTATCTTCTTTTCTTGGAAAATAATAATAATAATAATAAAGTTTGCTCAGAGTTCTGTATAAAAATTAGTTCTGCAAGTGCGATCATTCTAAGTGAAACAGCTAATCATCACTCCTTAAACAAAGCCTGAAAGTTCCTGCACTCCGGCCCTTGCTCATGTTGTTTCTTCCACCCAGGCTGCCCTCTTGATATTCATGGCTGCATAGACAAATCGTATTATTCATTCATTCATTCATTCAACAATTATTTATTTAAACCATATTATGTGCAAGGCATAGTTCTGGTGTTGACAAACAAAACAGACAAAAATATCTACCCATGGAGCCTCAGTGTTGGTGGAAAAGATGGATAATATCAAGTTGAAGTGGATGTAGCTAGATGAAGCCTGGGCAGAGGAAGTCCATCGACTTGTCCCAGGTTTAGGATCCATCTCGGCCACCGTGTCCCCTGCCACATCCCCGTTCTGCTCAGCCCTTACACCAGCACTAGGTGGCCAAGGAAAGGAGCAGCCTGGCAGGCACAGGTCCAGCTTTTTGTCAGCCCAGGCACGGGCTCTTTCCACTGCAGTGCATTCTCTCTGGTGGCCATCACTGTGAGACACAAAGACACTTTGTCCTCATTTCCAAAGTTCTATCCACATGCCCCTTCCAGACTTTTTGTCTGGCAATATTCTAATCTTACTCATCCTAGACTCCTAACCAAATAGTGGAACCATTTACTTCTGCCCAGAAGTTTGTGTATATCCATCCTTCTGGCCAATTTTGCCTCCATTCAAATTGAGCGACCAAGCACACGACTCACAGCTGTGACCACTAGCGGACTTTCCCTTCTCCGCTGACTTTAGGGCCACCCTTGATTGAAGCCGTAGTCTTTTTTAGGTTAACAGTGACATATCATGCCAACCCATCTGTGAACTAAGCCTAAATTTTTTCCTATAAGTAGGTTATACATTTCTACCTTCATCCCACGATGTCATAGGTACGAGTTGAAGGAAACCTGTTGCTGCAACAAAGGTGAATGCCATGGGTGTCTGAGCTGTGTATGTACTTGTGACCTCTGGACACGACCCCAAATGCACCTTGCCTGATCCCAAATGTACCACTTCATCACACAGTGGATTGCCACTCTGCCCACCCAACCTGACACAGAGGATCCTGATTATGATGGACAGTGCTGGCTGCACAGTCACTTGCAGTCCCACAGTCAAGTGCTCAGTCTTACTAAGGCCAAGTAGCACCATCAGGAGCTAATTTACAAATGACATATGGTTCTCTGTCACGGAGGCGGCCCCTGCTCCAGGAGTTTAGAGAGCTACAATGCAGCCCTCCAAAGGACTAGCCAGAGATGCCACAGAGCACCCTTGCACACCTCCAGATTGTGCTTGGCCATTTAGCCCAAGCTACAGATCAGTTGCATCATTGTTAGAATTGTGAAGAGAAATAAATTCCCAGTCGTGTCCGGCTCTCATCTATAACCCAAGGACCATCCTCCAAAGAAGAAGTTCAGATGCTAGATTCCAGAAGCAAAAGCAAAAGAGAACTGAGGGGACCTGAGGGGAACACCAACATTAGCCACCATGTCCGCTGTATTTACCATGGTCCATCATATTTTGCCTGGCAGCTGAAATGCACGGGGGTATAATGGAGACAACCTACCCCTGTGACACAGTGATCTAGTAACGCCTCCCTCCCTCCCTGAGTAACGACAACCAAAAATGCCCTCAGATGCTGCAAAATAGCCTTTAGAGTCCCCAGTTGAGAACCACTGCTCTAGAGGACCTGGCTTCCTTTCAATCAAAGGACTCCACCTATGAACTGACTTAGATCTGGAAATTGGGTGAGGGACCAAGACTTTCCAAAGCAGTGGCTGACATCAGCTTTCTGCTTACCATTTCGCATTATAAAATTATTGCTTTCATAATACAAATGAATCTATACATATGAAACTACTATACATAAAATAAATAAAATACATAAAATATACAAAATACTATGCATAAAATACACAAAATAGGTAAGCAACAAGGTTTTACCATACACCACAGGGAATTACATCCAATAGCTTATAATAACTTATAATGGAATGTAATCTAAAAAATATGTGTAACTGAATCATTTTGCTGTACACCTGAAACACAAACTCTTTCCGTTTGATAGAATTATTATTTTTATACTAGCTGGGTAACAAGGTAGTGGGCTTTTCACATATTACCATAGGTTCCTGTAAGGTCAAGTCATCCTAATGCTACTTGAGTGTCTTAGCCTATGTTAGTAATCACACCTTTCTTCTCTCTGATGACCACGTGATGTCACCTGGCTTCTGCCAGTCCAGATTCCTGTGGTTCCCAAGGAGCCCAATTCTACGAAATGTCTCCCATCATCCCTCCAGCCTCAAATGGTTAAATATTCTCCCTGAGTGACTAGTTTAAACATGCATTTCATAAAGCTTTTATGAAGGTCCTGCGGGATTGAGTCATCCAGGGTGGTTTTCCCCTCCTCTCCTGTTTAACTATCCTTGTCCCTTATTCCTGATGTCTGAAGATCACATTTCAAAATAAACTACCTAGATACAGACCTTGGTTTTAGGTGTGTCTTTTGAGGAGTCCAGGCTAAGAGTTATCAAGAGTGACCCCAGGAAGCGAATCCTCAGGGTAGGATCTTGAAGCTGGATCACTCACCAGCCAGATGACAATAAGAATCCCACTAACACTGCTATGATAACCCCTGGCATGTAGTCACAGGTGAAAAGCATCTGTGGCACTTGAATATTTTGGGCACAATAATAATTATATAGATTGTGAAGAGGGCTAGCCTTTGTTATTGCATTTAGAAATCTGGGGAAGGCAGGGGAAACTACAAGCTCAGATGGCCAACCATCAGCTGAAGGCGTGCAATGAAATCCCAAAGGACACCTGGCATGGTAAGAAGCTCTACATCTTCAATGGGTATGGAAAAGTTTGCTGAAAGTTAGAGCCAGAATCTGTGAAAGGACAGCGCAAAAGGAATCTCTTTAGGCTGTGCCTTTAGGCTTGTTTACAGCTCTGCCTCACATCAAGACTCTTAGTCTGGACTCCTTTAAAGAAGAGACTGAAACAAGGGCCTATTGTTGGTAGTTTATGTTGGAATGTGAACCCCATGAACAGGGAGTAAGGGGTGAATATAGTAGAACGCAAGAGGAGGCAGCATGGCTCAATCTGGGAGGACCTCCACAAAAGCCTTCTGAGATGTCTCTCCCAACTGTGTGCTCAGGGAAGAGTGGAACAAGCATTTGCCCATTGGCTTCCAACCCTGATTAATCAAAGACTGCTCCAAGAAATTTTAACTTCTGGATCATGCACGAGTTAGTTCCACCTGGTTCCTATAAGATGTCCCATTCCATGGTGTCAGAGAAGCCCCAGGGCAGAAAGCAAGAGAGGCCAGACATGGTGAGCTTGCACATGTGCAAAGCTGGTGGAGGCCTTCATGGAACTGTTCCTCAGAGCAATGGCTTATTGAGTGAGAAGTGGGGCTTATAACATTTAAAGTAACACACAAAATCTATCTGATACAGCTAGAAAAGACAGTGTTTCAGGGAACAGGAAATGATCAACTATACCAAATGCTGCTAATAAGTAAGATGAGAATTGACCTTCAGCAACATTGGTGGTCATGATGACATTGACAAGAGCCATTCTGATGGAGTGATGGGGGCAAAGCCTGATTCCTCCACCTAGACTCAGCTCCTCTTTGATGTGCCTACGAAAATATAATTCACAAGATAGTAACTCCTTCAATTTCTGCCATGTAACTTTCAAATCCACCTTAGCCGTCAGCTTTGGCTTCTTCCCTTTAGTTGCAGGGAGGCAGCAGCCTTTTCCTGCCTGAGGTTTGTCCTGTTCTCTCTCAGCTTCTCGGGGTCCTCAGTCTCTTCATTATTCACTTTTCCCTCCAGATAGTCTTCAGCAGCTCCACGTTCCCTTCTAGATACAACCTCCTTTTCCTTTCCTGACTTACGTTGAAAGGCCTACCATCACTCTCTCTGTGTTCTCACTGCCCACTTGTCACCTCTTGCGATCTGGTTTCCCCCACCACTAGACTTAACATGGTCTGGCCAAGCTAATCAATGACCCCCTTGTTGCTCGACCCTAAGAACGTTTCCCTCCTTCTCTTTCTGAACCTCCTGCAGCACATGATTCCTTTGACCCCTTCTTCACCTCATATTCTACCTATACTCCATGCCACTAAGCCTTTCATCCCCTCCACTCCACTGGAACCGTGCCTGTTAAAGTCACCACCTTTGACTGTCTCCTCCTTCCCAACATACTTTCTTCTGTTTGCTTCTCTGACACTGCATTTTCCTGACCTTTGCCCTATCCCTCTGTCCCTCCCCCCTTCCCCAACCCCCACCCCAACACATATAGTTCTTTGAAGTCTCTTCCTCCTCTGCCCATACTGCATGGTGTTTCTGTTTCTGGTCTTCTTCACTCCTGACTCTAGGGTTTCCCTCCGAAGATCTCATCCACTCTCTTGGCTTCCATTACCATTTCTGTATGCTAATAGTTCCCCAATCCATCTCACCAGCCCAGTCTTCTCCATGGCCTTGTGGGCATCTACAGTTGTGTCTTAAATGCTCCTTGAATTCAACTGAAATCAAACTGAAGTCAAAACTTTGCCCACTCCACTCACCAAACCTACTCTTCCTGCTGAGTTACTTATCTAATTAGATAGTGTCACCATCCATCCACTAGTATCATATTTGGCCCTTTCTCTGTCTTTCATTTCTTTCATCCAATCAATGAACAAATCCTGTCAACCCTAACTTCCAGCTTGCTCTGGGAGTCATCTAGTCCCTACCAGGTACATGGCAGATGGTATTCAGCTGGTATGTGCCAGTACAGCTACCGTGGTTCTTCCAGCCAATGTCCATTTTGATTGGCAGTGGCCCTCCAGCACTGGTTGTGTCTACCATCTCTTTCCCTAGTACAGGCTACCACCAAGTATTGCCTGGATGGGAGCAACACTCCCAGATCTTCCTGCCTTCAGTCCGATTCAGTCACTATTCATCTGCCAAAGCGATGTTTCTGAAATGCAAATTTGTTTATATCACTGTCCTACTTAAAACCCATTGGTGTATTCTTATGTTCTCTATGCCTAGAAAATGCTCTTCCTTTTCTTTTCTTTTCTTTTTTCCAACTAGCTAACTCGTACTCAGACTTCAGGTGTCATTTTAGATGTCACTTCCCCTGAAATCTTTCCTTGACTCCCCCACTCAAGTCTTGGTTGCCCCTTCATCTTCTCTCATAAAATGCTATACTTTCTTGATTGAGAACATGTTGGCCAACACTCTCCCCTTCTTCACCTCATATTCTACCTATACTCCATGCCACTAAGCCTTTCATCCCCACCACTCCACTGGAACCGTGCCTGTTAAAGTCACCATCTTACCAAACCCAGTGATGAATCTGCTCTTCTCATATTCCTGAGACTATGAGAATGTCTCAGCAATATCTGACACTTCTGGCTGTAACTTCCACCTTGAAGCACTTTGGTTACTTGGCTTCCAAGACAATACACTGTCTCAGCTTTCTTCCTACCTCCATGGCATCTCCTTCTCAACCTCCTTAGCTCCTCTACCAGACCTTCGAATGTTGGAGTCCTCAGCCTTCTTCTGTATGCTCACCGTCCCCACGTGACATCATCTAGATTCATGAGCTTCATGGCTTAAAATACATTTACACACTGACCACTCCAAAATATCTATCTCCAGACCTAAACTCTGGCCTGCGCTCTAAATGCTCTACCAATCACTATTTGACATTTCCATTTAGTTGTCTGATATCTTGACTCTCTGTATCTTTGACTTAATATGCCTATAGTGGGTTGAATGGTGGCCCCCCAAAAGATATGTTCACATCTTAACCCTCAGAATCTGTAAACATGACCTTACTTGGGAAAAAAAGGCACTTTGAAGATGTAATTCAACTAAGGGTCTTGAGATGTAATCATTCTTGGATTATCTGAATGGGCCCTAAATCCAATGACAAATGTTCTTCTATGAGATAGAAGAAGAGAAGACATATATGCAGAGGACAAGGGCAGGCAAACAGGGAGGCAGAGACTGAATAGATGCAGCCACAAACCTAGGAATGTCTGGAGCCACTAGAAGCTGAAAGAGACAAGGAACAGATTGTCTCCTACAGTTTCCTGAGGGAGCCCAGCCCTGATGACACCTTAATTTCCACTTTTTGGCCTCTAGAACTCCAAAAGAATAAATTTCTGTTGTTTTAAGCTACCAAGTTTATGGTAATTTGCAGCCTCAGGAAAGTAACACAATGCCCAAATGGAATTCTTGATTTCCTCTCCCAAACCTTTTTCTCCCCAGTCTTTCTCGTATCAGTCAAGTGTGTTAAAATCCACTCAGTTTGTCAGGTCTAAACCCTTGGGCATGGCCCTTGGTTCCTCTCTCTCTCTCTCTCTCTCTCTCTCTCTCTCTCTCTCACTTCACATCCATGAGTTTTATCCTCCCAATTTTAAAAAATTACCCAAACCCTAATCACTTCTCATCAAATCAACTGTTACTGCACAAGTTCAAACTGCCATCATCTTTCCTCTAGACTGTTGCCTTCACCTCCTAAATAGTTTCCGGGCTTCTATTCTTGAAACACTGTGGGGCACTCCTCAACTCAGACCCCATCTTATCCTTGATGGAAAACTTCCAGTGGCTTCTCAAGTATTTACACTAATACAAAATGGGCTCAGGGGCCCAGAACTGCCACCCAACTTCATCCTGCACCCAACTTCATCCTGCACTGCTCCCCTCGCAGTTACCTATCTGCTCCTCAAAATCATCAAGTTCTTCCCTTTCACAGGGCCTTGCACTTGCCACTTCCTCTGCTCAGAAGGCTTTTCTCCAACATTCCTCCCTGGGTTATTTCTCTCATCATTTAGACATCTCCCCTCCAGAGCCTTCCTGGGACAACTTATCTAAAATGACCATCCACGTCTTTTTGTCATCAACTCTGCTAGACTGATTTACTTTCTTCACAGCACTAATTATCTAAACTTACACTATTATACACTTTGTTTTGAGGGTCTCCCATACTAGAATGTAAGCTCTACGAGGAAAAAGGCTTTGCCTACTCACCAAACAACCCCGAGAGTCTGGAACCATGCTCAGCATGCAGTAGACCCTAAATACATATTTGCTGAATGATCAGACAAAGGAATTTTAACGATTTACTTACCTGTATCTTGCTCACAATAGTCCCTAACTAAGTGTATGTGTGAAATCAATGGACATATAAGTGAGTAAATATTTTCTTGATTACCCCAGCTGGAAGAAATCTTTCCTTCTTCTGAATTCATGCATCACATCACTTTAAATGTCAGCACGTTATTCTATCTTTGAGTCAATTCATTTCGATATGCTGTCTCTCTTGCTGCCTGTGAACTCCTTGAGCTGAAGATCAGGATCTCTCTCATCTTTATTCCGACGTAACACATTTTGCCATACATTACGGAGCATGGTACTTCAATCGATATGGGGTGATTGACTAATGGATGAATGGATAAACAAATGACTAAAAAGGACAAAATCTGGCAACTTGTAGAACTTCCACACAGTTAAGACTATTGAATCCATTCATACGTGTCCCAGATCTGCTACAGCTCTCCACTAAATCCACCACTTGAGGTTTCAGAGACTCGAACAACTTCATTTCTTCCCTCTGAGCATTGAATACAAGAGGCAGCAAGTAGCTACACACTCCTGATACCCATGGGCCTATTGGATTCTTGTTTGGCCACTAACTCACTTAATTTGGTGTAGTTTAGCACATTACAAGATTGTTCAAGAGAATTATAAATGATGGCAGACACCATCAGAAACCACTTCAGAAAATCATTGCCTGTAGCTGGATCAAAAGGTGAACACCTGGAAGCTAGCAATGCTAGAAGAACAGAATAAATCATTTTTTCTTCTCTGCCTCTTAGAGATTTGCACCTTTTTGCCCCAAAGAATGTCCATGCTTTCTTAAATTTTAAGCTTCTGTAATATATTTATAAAGCATTTGTACAATAATAAAACATGTTGGTACCTGACTGAAGAGAAATTATCCTGGGTTCCCACTCCTCTTGGCAATAATTCTGAGCTATTTTCAGGTTATTTTATTTATTGAGGTCAGTTATTCAGGTTATTTTACTCTGATGCCATTTGCAACAAGGAAATTAAACAACACAAAGACCATCCTGTTTGTCCAAATTATCATCATCATCATCACTCTCTTGAATTTTCAGTAAATTTTATTGAACTAAAATATTTTAAGTTGACTTTAAAGAGCAATGTGGAAATGTTTAACTGCTTTAAGCGTATTAATTTAGGCAAAATGCAGGGCTCAGAACAGTGATATTTTTACATTTTTATTTATTTATTTACTTTCCATTTCAGAAGAGAGTTGTCCAAAACAGATTGATTAAATGAAAATTAGTGCACCCCAATTTTTAACCATCATTTATTTCTTGGAGTGTTCAGTGACTCATTGTTGCCTACTGTTAGCCTCGTGAACTGGTATATGTGGCCCAGATGACCTTGCTTTGGTCTGTCACACTAAATTGGGAATAGATTCAGCTGGCACACGACAGTATATGTTATCAACTCCTCTTATTAAAGAGATACCAAAGCTGGGTTTTCTTAAAGTAGTGTGGGAAAGGAAGTGAGATGTGGGAAAAATAAAGCCTTTTTTTTCAGTCGTTTTTATAGCTTGAACGTGGTTTATCTGAAATTTTGTGAACTTGATATGCTATTGTGTTAATGCATCAAGGCTGCAGAGTTCAAAAAGAGATGGTTGGTTTGAAATTATGGCACCCAAATGTGTTTCCACTTAGGATTTTACAAAACAAATGCTTTGGAGATTTGGAGAAGGGTACAGTGTGGAAAGAAAGAACTTTCCAATTTTATTTTAACATTCGGTCCTCTGTACTCGGAGGAATTTGGTCCCAGTACACTATGACAATCACATCTGTCAAGCCCCTTTTGGATTAATCTTGGGCTTAAATGCAACATTCAGAAATGCTCAGGAGGACTTTGTTCCTCTGAAAAACGAACCTGCTTCACTGCAAAGATACTTCTTAAAAGACTGCTACTTTCTTTAAGTGTTACTAGACCAAAATATATGATGAACTACACCTTGGACTCAGTTGTTCAAAAAAATGTAAAACTGTAGAATTAATCAGCTAACCAAAAATGTATTTCCAAGAGGACAGTTTTGCCTGAAGATCTCTTTTCTTACTTTATATTGAACGACCTGAAATATACAAAATAAGGAACGTGTGCACTTGTGCATGCATGTGTGTGAGTGTGTGTGAGTGTGTGTGTGTGTGTGTATGGGCAGGGTGCTTTGTTGTGGTTGATAATTTCTGCCTTCCGTGGACTTGTGCAGAACAGCATTCAGTCATTCATTACTCTACCTCCACACTAATCCCAGAGGGACAGGGGGAGGGAACAGAGATCTGTCAGAATGTTCAGGTGGTAGAGCTGACAAGCAAACTCCTGCACTTTGAAAAAGTCAGTTCTGCTAAGAATACACATGCTCCAGAATCGCTCCCCTACACAGTTAAGCTCTAAAAGGCTGAAAGATGAACCCATAAACAGAAGCTCTTTAGAGGCATATGTTTCCTAAACTGGTTCATACATGACCTTCAAAATTTTAAGATATTCAAGGATCCTGTTAGTTATCTAATCCTTGTTAGTAAATTTGACTCTCTTTTTTTAAAGAAAATTTAAATATATTTTGTTAAGGCAATATTTCTTTCCCTACTGTACACAGATGTGCTGCTTACATATAATTTTATATTTTATATATTATATTATTATATATAATATAAATACATTTTTGTTTTATATATTATATTATTATATATTATTTATGAATCTATCTGTATATTTAAATATATAAATATACTTTATATATTATATTGTTACATATTATATATCATATTATTATAATATATAAGTATTTAATAATAATATAATATTTATATATTGTATTTACATGTAATATATATTTTCTGAAACACTACATATTAAGCATTTAAATATTCCAGAAAAAAAGTTTGTGACCTGAAAGCATCTCACTTTGGGAAACACTGTTTTGCAGTATCCAAAAGAAGAAAGGTTTTAAAAAGAAAGGCAAGAGGCTTCAGCGAGGAAGGGGCACACGAGCCCATGTGTGGGGAACCTCATGTTGACACTGACCTCTTTTTTGCTGGATGCCTCCTTTCTCTTTTTCTGTTCCCTCTGCCGTGACTTTTTCCAGCATTCCTTCCAACAACTGTGTTTTCCTCTCCTTCTATCCCTTATCTCATGGAAGTTACACATAATTTGTTTTTCCCCCAAAAGCAGGCATGACATATTATCCCCAAAGGAGAGTAAACAGTTGGTTTTACAAAACCTTGCTTCACTGTTGAGAGAGGGATCCCCCAATTCTCCTTGACTTCCCAGTCTTCCATGATATTGTGTGCTCATAACATGTGGTCATCAAAATACTGGTGACACGAAACTATATTTTTAAATTACAGTTATGACTCTTTTTTAATATAGTCACTGAAATAATCAAATAAGGCAAACTTTTTGCTAGCCAGTGACAGAAAGTACATCTTGTTAACAACAACAACAAAAAAATTAAAGCTATCTTTCATTCTCCATTTCACTTCGTTAGAATCTGCAGAGAACAGAGCTGGCCTTGGAAGTATGGCACTTCTCACAAACTAATACAGAAAAATTAAAAATGAGTATCGTTTATTCCCTTCAGTTTTTTTAATTCATCTGGAAAATGGCTGCACAGTAAAACAAGGGATGTTTTGTTTTGATTTGATTTGTTTTTAAGATGAAGATTAGACCTAAACGACAGGTCAAAAACAAACCGTTTTAAAGTGTTTTAAACAACACTTTTCAACTTAATGTTTATTTTCTGTTTAGCGAGTTCACTGACACTTTGATGATTGGATGTATATTAGAGGAGGTTTTAGTAGCCTACAAGGATCCTGTTTTAAATAAACCCTAAATAAAATAATCTGCTCATAAAAAAAATCCTGATTCAGGCAAAAGAAAACTGACTCCATCCCTGCTCGTCTTCAGTTCCTTCATTTGTAAAAGGAGTGGGTCCAAAGAAAGGGTCTCCAAGCCCTTTTTAGTGCTAAAAAGGTTATAATTCTGAGATTCTACATTTTCAAAGATATCACATATTATATGTTAGTGTGGATCAGATTACTAAAGAAGCCAACAAATTTTAAAATTAGAAAAATGATATGCTTATTAATTCATTGGTAAACTGTGGACCTTACACTAAATATTTGTATTGTCATGATTTTCTGCCTTAAAATGATCTCCAAGTCCAGTGACCCGCCCATTTAAGTGCCATTTTAAAATCCGTAATAAAAAACTATTCAGTGTTCTCACTTATTAAAATTGCTTTCTGTAAACAAAAAATTAATGAGTTAAATTGTAACCATCTCATATGTCTTATTTCAGGGCCTGATTCCAGTCTGAGACGAGATACATATGGCCGCATACCTTTAAACTAAAAACGAAAAAAAAATGCAGCTGTGATTCTGTCTGATTTAAGGCTTTAATGTTAATACGCTATTCGATACGCTCCTTATACTAAAAAATTTAGTCTACATAAAATACAAACTGTATGTCTAAGCAGTTTACCCTGAACAAAAGGCTCAGAAGGAAAGAAGAAATGTCATTATTTTGGCTGAAAAGGGGCAGATGAGTTGATTGATTTCTCTTAAGGCTGGGGCTCGGCACAGACTAGGAGTGGGATGTGGTGTGCGGGTGGGGCTTGCAGAAGTCCCTTACGGTCCAAGCTGGGGGCCTGGATTTTCACTTTGGAGGATGTTTCTAAAAGAGATGAAACATACTGTCACTCTATTTATCTTGTGTTATAAGTACTAATTTGTTAAATATAATCACTGAAATTCATCAAAGTTTAGTGAAACTGATTTTGCCGTTTCTTCTTTTTTTTATGTATTCAGAAGCCTGGAGAAATGCAAGTGGCTTGACCGTGGCTGTTACTGGTTTCTGGATGTTTACAGATCGGTGAACCCCAGAATCCAAGTTCCATGGGAGCCCGGACGTTTGTCTGTCTTACTTGCTGGTGTGTCCCCAGTGCCTAGAACAGTCCCCGACACACAGTAGGCACTCAATCAAAATTTGGCAGATAAATGAATGAATAAAGGGAATGAGTATATTTTCAATTTTATGTTCTCAAAATGTCCCCATTCTTCCTCTCAATCCCTCTCTCTCATTCTCTACCTGAAACCTGCAGGGATTAGCTGATAAACAATGTAACCTTTTTAGTCTTTCTATGGAATATCCTTCAAATTGTGTTCAGATCTTACCTTTATTTATTTATTTTTATTGAAGTATATTTGATTCACAATGTGTTAGTTTCTGGTGTACAGCATAATGATTCAGTTATATATGTACATATGTATTCTTTTCCAGGTTCTTTTTCATTAGAGGTTATTATAAGATATTGAATATAGTTCCCTATGCTCTACAGTTGGGGTTTATCTATTTTATATATAGGAGTTTGTATCTGCTAATCCCAAACTCCTAATATATCCCTCCCTTATCCTTTCTTCTTTGGTAACCGTAGGTTTGTTTTCTATGTTTGTGAGTCACTTTATGTTTTATAAATAAGTTGATTTGTGTCATTTCTTTAGATTTCACATATAAGTGATAGCACATGATGTTTGCCTTTCTCTTTCTGACTTGCTTCACTTAGTATGATCATCTCTAGGTCCATGCATGCTGCTATAAATGGCATTATTTCATTCTTTTTTTTATGGCGGAGAGTTGATCTTATCTTTAAAATCAGCAGAAAGTGTAATAGCAAATCCTGGGAAAGCTAGGGAGCAGAGGTAAGGAGCAATTTTTAATAAATAAATGAGGAAGCAACCCTTAGTTTTTTCACAACTTGATCAGTTAACTCTCAAACACTCTTTCACTCAAGGCTGTTTATATTGGGTAGAAGAAAATGAATGAATGAATGAATGAATGAATGAGGTTGGGGAAGACTGACAATTGTGTCTCCTCTTTGGAAACTTAATAATAAGAGTAATAACAGCTCATACGTGCAAGGTGCTTATTTATGTCAGGCTCTGTTCCAAGGGCTTCATAGATGTCGACTCAAGTGATTCTCACAACTGCCCTGAGCGATAGACTCTATTTCTAGCTCCATTTTGCAGATGAGGAAACAGATATAGAGAGATTAAGTGACTTGACATTCAGTTAGTGGTGGAGTCAGGAGTCAAACCAGCAGGAGCGCTAGAGTTCAGACCCCTGCTTGCTTTGACCGACTTCCTCTGAGACTGGCAAAGAAGCGTCTTTAGCTCTCTTTAACCCAGTGTTCCCATACTTATGTGACCACAACCTACCGATCGATGTCTAGAATGTGACATGGCAAACACTGAAGCAGACTATTTCTTTGGTTCCTTACGCGTCAAAACATTGTAATAGGAAAACAAGTTATATCATAAGTGTTCTCCTAATTTCACAAGAAGATTAACATGGATTGAATTTAAATCCTCATTCTCCCCAGGCCGTGTAACTCACCTATCAAACAAGGGAAGGAGACGAGCTATCCTGTGTCATTTCTCAAAAATGAAATGCAGCTTCTTTATTGCTATTTGTGAGATACACACCAAATAGAACTATTCAAAAAGTGCATCGCTGGCAAAGCAACATGGCAGATGAAACCAAGAAGTCCATGATGAAAGAACGCCGAGAAATATTTAGTTCTTCAAAGTAATTGACGCCTGGGCTTTTCCATGTACCCATGAGACATTCCAGCTGCCAGTGCCCTTCTGTCAGCCACCAGCAGGATCTAAGTAGGCTCCCGTGCAAAGTCTAATGAAGAACACTGCTTATTTGCACACTCCTGCAAATAACCTTAAGTGGAGGAAGTAGATTTGACTAGGTAAGGATGCGTTTTTCTAGGAGAATACAGAAAATGAGCCTGTCCCTTGAGAGGCACACAGTCCATGTCTGCCACATGGAGCAGGACGTCTGAGATCACGTTTAAAGTGGGGAAGGGTGGCAGGTGGGAATGATGGAAGAGCGAGGTCCACAGGTAGAAAAAGAAGCTGCCACATCACTGCACCTTCACTGCCAGTCACCTGAGATGGACATCCATACGAGCTTTGTTCTAAACCAGAGCTCTGGCCAAGCAAAGGCCTCTTGTAACACATGGACAGCTTTGGTTTAATGTCACCACTACTCGCTGCTAAATGGGACATGATTCAAAAGGCTCTGAGGATGTCTATGTTTTCCTGGAAGCATTTTGAATTAAAATTCTGATTATTGCTGATCTACAAATCCGAATTGTAATGCACAGCGTGTGAACTATGCTGCCAATCGCACTCCTTTGCATACTGAGTAGAGGAAACTGGTTTCTCATTATTTCGCTATTAAGGTCTAAGGTTTGTTTTCCCAAATATCACATTTAATGTTAGAAGCTGACATAACTTTTGAACAGAAGAAATCGCTTATGTTGATGACTGTGAAGAATCGCACGCACATCCATTCTCATCATCTTCCAAAGTTAAAGGTACAACATGAGATGTATCAGTGGAATTCATCATGGAATACTTGAATGGCTCAATGGATGGCTTGAATTAATAAAAACATAGGGAAATTATTCTTTAAGACCATGAATTCACAACTACAAAGCCTATTTTTGCTTTGCTATTATTAATACAATAAGAGGTTTGACTTTGACCCTGGAATCACAAACGTGGAAAACATTAGCAGTATGATATTGACATGTTCTGAATGTCTCTTTTTCTGTATCAAACTGAGGCTTCTGATAAATTTGGTGGAGTCACTGTGGCACCAAATAAAACTAAACAATTCATACAGACCAAGATCAAGGAGATCTAGTGAACCAAAGATTCCAGTTCCTTGATAAAAGGGAGGTCTGTTTGAAACCACTGGCAATTATTAATGTTTTAAAACTTATTTAAGAAATCATTCTTTGTAAGAATAAATATTAACCTTTTGGAAAATCTGTCCTTTATAATAAGCTATATAGCAGGGTTTTCAAAGACATTTCAGACGCATGTTGATAAAAATGTCTTCATATTATTAACCTAGCTTTTCCCCTTTAGTCATGATACTTTTAAACTGTCTAAGAACTAATCAGAAGGCTGCCATTGTCTTTAATGTAATAGCACATCCTTTATAATAAAATGTCACCTTTTAAAATGTTATGGTTTTTTTCCTAGAAGTATTTAATACTTGAGGTTGAGTTTTGACAACATAAGATAAAATGAGACTTTCGTCTCCCAGGTTGTCAGCTAGTCTCCTCTGGGGAAATAGACTGGCAGTCTGTTGCAGGCTCTGACATTTGGAAGGCTGCTCTAACTTTGCAACAGGAAAACTGCGTGGCGTCACAGCTTGCCAAGGAAGACATAATGCTGTCTTTCTTTTGCTTTTCAACCTGAAAAGGCAAATAGCCATGAATCACTTGGGATGGAACATACTCCAGAGAGAGGTATTTAACAAAGAGACGTAGCTGGGAAGCAGTTGTCGCTGGTCGTGTGGTCATGACATCTCCAGCAAGTCTTCAATAGTAGCTTTCCCCCAAATAGGATAACAGGCTGGAGACTTGGTTTGAAGCCTGTTACAGCCTGAAAAGAGCTTGCATGAACCCAAGTGCTTATAAATACTGCTGACTACACCTCAGTGTTTCTTTCGACTTCAGGTTTTCTTCGACTTCCTGCTGAAATAACCACTTTGGGAAAGCTTGCAGGATGAACCACCTTTCTGGAGATAATTTTTGTCAGAGAAATTAGGTAAAAAAAAATTGTGAGTTTTAAGAGGATATTTCATTTTCAGCCTGGTCAAAATATATGCAATTTTAAAATAAGCTGTAGTGATGTTCACAAATTACTGAAATGGGCTTCAAGCCTATTTGATCTTTGACCACATCACAGAGGCAGCACTCCATTAAGCAAAAGTGAGGATCAAATCCACTTTTTTCGCTGAAAATATTAGTAAATGTTGGTTTCTTAATTGTTAAAGTAAGCTGTCTCCTCAAAACAACAATAAAAAAGCAATTTGGATCGATCTCAATCTTAAAAAGGATATGTTTTCATTCCAAATGTGTATATACTTATGGTAATTGATATGTTCTATTGATTTACTTGACAACTATTAATGGGCCCCATGTTACCAGGATAATCTGACTCATTTTGAAACTCCCTAAATGGAGATATTTTCAAATATCTTGGATTACAGTTGATGTCAATTTTTAGTGTCCTTTAGCTTAGTATATACAAAAGGCTATTTCACAATTAATTTTTGGTTTAAACCATTGGTATTTAATTTACCTAAGGAAAACCTTATACTTAAGGTTGAGTTGTGGCAACACAGAATGAAATGAGATTTTTATCTTTTTGATCATGAATTAGTCTCTTCTGTACCAACAGACTTCAACGTTAGCTCACAAATCTCTTTAGTCTGTGTGTAAGTTTAGGAAATGTTAAGTGTTTGGCTTCATTAGTTAAACACCTTTAAATATTTTGAACTTTGTTTACAAATTTAATATATTATGTTTTATTGTAAGTACTTCAATTATCTGAACAGAAATCTCAATATATACTGATATAGTTTTTATATATTTGGTACATTAAAGACATAGTGACACTAACGTTCTCTTAAATGATCCAATATTGTAAATTAGTTTAGTAAGATTTCATCTTAGAAACTCAAGTCCAAATAAAATGACCAATTACTCTAAACTGAGGGGTGTCCAGGACATAAGATTAATTTTAAAGCAAAGACCATCTTGAGTAAATCAGGACAAATTGGTCACCCAAAGTAAAAACCACAATTACAATTTTCAGTTGAAGTTGTAAGCTTGTCATTCCAAATAGACCAAATATATAAAATAACAAATATGAATGGCTCCCTTCTTAACCCCCAAATATTAATGCTTCAATTTTAATCACGGAAATCCTTTCTATACTTAACTTTAAATCTTCCCAGAGTTAAAAGACTCTTACCCACCAAAGGAAGCTTGTTGTCATCCCAAGTAATTTTTCACTTGTGAACAGAGACTTTGGGCTGAGTCAGGACTGGATTTTTGTTAAAGGTTCTGATGAGTTTCACTGAATCTCATTTTATGGTTGAAATATCCTGTTTCAAATCATAAAGGTGAACTCAACATCACTAATCATTAGGGAAATGAAAATAAAAACCACAATGAGATATACACCACATCCATTAAGATGGCTACTATCAAAAACAAACAAACAAACAGAAAATAACAAGTGCTGACAAGGATGAGGAAGAAAGTAGAACACTTGTACACTGTTGGTAGGAATGTGAAATGGTGAAGCCAATATAGAAAACAGTATTGCAGCCCCTCAAAAATTTTAAAATAGAGTTACTATATGATCCAGCAATTTCACTTCTGGGTATATACACAAAAGCACTGAAGAAAGTAGGGTCTCCAAGAGATATTCGAACACCTCTATTCATGGCAATATTATTCACAATAAGCAAAAGGTAGAAGCAAAGTATGTGTCCCACTGATGGATGAATGGATAAATACAATGTGGTATGTTAATACAATGGAATATTACTCAGCCTTAAAAAGGAAGGAAATTTTGGCACATGCCTCAATATGGATAAATCTTGAGGACATTACACTAGGGGAAATAAGCCAGTTACAAACGAGACAAATACTGTATGATTCTACTTATATGAGGTACCTGGAGTAGTCAAATTCATAGAGACTAAAAGTATGAATGGTGGTTTCTAGGAACTTGGAGTATAGGGGAATGAGGAGTTAACATTTAATGGGTATAGAGTTTTCGTTTTATAAGATAGAAGGAGTTCTGGAGACTGGCTGCTTAACAATGTTAATGTACTTAAGATTGCTGAACTGTACCCTTAAAAATGGTTGCCACGGTAAATTTTATGTTGTGTATATTTCACCATGATTAAAGTTTGCTTTTAATTATGTTAAGAATCAAAAAGTTCGATAACAACAAGTGTTGAAGAGGATGTGTAGCAATAAGAACCCTCACGCACTGCTGATTGGAAGGTAAAATGGTGCGGTCACTTTGGAAAACAACCTGGCAGTCCCTCAAATGAGTAAACGCAGAGTTATCATGTGAGGATATGTCGATAGAAACTTCCAAAACTAAAAAGCAAAGAGCAAAAACATTGAAAAAGATGGAACAGAATATTCAAGGACTGTGAGAAAACTACAAAAGATGTAATATATGCATAATGGTAATACCAGAAAGAGAAGAGAGAAAGGAACAGAAGAAATTTGGAAGCAATAATGACTACAAATTTCCCCAAATTAATAGCAGATATCAAATCACAGATGCAGGAAGCTTAGAGAATACCAAGCAGGATAAATGCCAAAAATACTACACCTAGGTATATCATATTCTAACTGTAGAAAATCAAAGATAAAAAGTATCTTGAAGCCAGGAGAAAAATGCAGTACTGATATATGTTATAACATTGATGAACCTTGAAAACATCATGCTAAGTGAAAGAAGTTAGTCACAAAGAACCAGATATCATATGATTCTGTTCATATGAAAGTCCAGAACAGGAAAAAATAGAAAGAGATAGAATGTATATTAGTGTTTGCTTAGGGCTGGGGGAAGAATTGTGGGGAGCTAGGAGCTCAGAGCTAAAGGTTCAACATTTCTTTCTCAGACGACAAAAATATTCTAAAATTGACTGTGGTGATGGTTGCATATGTCTGCAAATATACTAAAAACCACTGAATTGTATGAAGGAATGAATGAATTGATCATAAAGAAATTATAGACCAGTAAGGCTGTGAAATACATATATATATTTTTAATGTGAAGGTGGTTGATCTCAGCTCATCTTGCCTAGTTCTTTGTCTATTCACAGAAACCTGAAACTCCTGCCCAAGTTGAGTTCTTGACTGGATTTTTCATTTCTTGGTTCTTACGATTTATGCACATGTTCCAAAATACTAAAGATCTCTGGATCCGATGAGAGCCTTAGCTATATGGATGCATTTTTCTATCTAACCTGATAGAATCTTGCAATTCTTCCCTATTCTTAGGACCATACAACTCTTAGGGGTATTTGAAATGATATCCACAGAATTCTAGAGCCCTCATCCAGCTTAGCCACCACCACTCACAAGACCCTTCTACTGCCAACTGTGATACTGGTGAGACTGCAGCTATTCCTAACCTGCTCTTCTGCGGCCAAAGGATAACTGACAAACACTAATAATTATCTGAGTCACCAATTTGCCAAATTTACAAAATTTACTGCCAAAATTATTCAAAATTGGGTATCTTGCCTATCATAAAATGTATTACATAAAGCAGTAATGGAAGCGATAATTCCTACAGTTTTAACAGGAATGTTAAATTTGTCAAAAGCCAGACATCATAGGGTGATTTTGTCTAATAAATATACTTAATATTTGGAAAAGGGACCAAAATTTTCAGTAACTCATGGTAAAGCCATAAATGAATATTGATGACTGTGAAACGTATGAATTTTAATTTATACAGCAATTTTGCAGTTCATACTGTTATGAGCTGAGTGGTATCCCCAACACACTCATAGGGTGATGCCCAAACCCCCAATTTGACTGTATTTAGAGATGGGATCTCCAAGGAGGTAATTAAGGTAAAATAAGTTATAAGGAAGGAGCCTTACTCTAACAGGACTAGTGTCCTTGTAAGAAAAGGAAGAGACACCAGGAATGTTCACACACTGAAGAAAGGCCATATGAGGGCACGGTGAGAAGGTGGCTGCCTGCAAGCCGGGAAGAAAGGTCTCACAAGAAACTGGTCCTGCCAGAACCTTGATTTTAGATTTCCAGCCTCCAGAACTATGAGAAAACAAATTTCTCTTATTTAAACCACCCAGTCTGCATATTCTATTATGGCAATCCCAACAGACTAATACAATACTCATTAACAAAATGTTTTTGATGTCTTTTTTCTATTTGCACTGACACCATAATGTTTTTTAGATTATTTCACTAATTTCACGTCACACAGCAACTTTGAGCTGTTATGTTTATCAAAGAGAAACCAAATTTTAATTTACAATGCGGTGGCCACTGTATTTTTATGTTTGCTTTTGTCTTACTTTTTTCAGCTTTTAGCATCTTTTAGAGATTTGTTACTGGTTTACTCTTTCTATCATATCACATATAGTGCTGCTATGACTCACTTCACTTCTGCATATAGACATGCTGTCCAGAGGACATAACCCCATGGTTCCTATTAGGAAGCAAGATTTCAGCAAATCATGTGGCTCAAGTGTTCAGGAGTTTATCAAAGTTTTGGCTTTTCGTTCAGTTTTAGTTTAGTTGTATTTTTTTGTCCTAGCATTTGCAGTGGACTTGTCAGTGTAGTTCAGTTATATGTCAAATTTCATGTGTATTTAAGATTTGAGACATTGCACACTTCTCAAAAAGCTTAAAACACACACAAAATGTTTATATTGACAGATTAACTAAACAGCGAATTAAGAGAAGTAGATAAGGTGGGATTGAAAATGTTAAAAACCCATCCTGTTGTTCATAAATTATAAGACAGTTAATATAATTACATTTGTAATTTGAAATACACAAGATATTTTTATTTCCTAAAGTCAGACAATGGTAAAACCTATGCTATTCTGGCTTGGCTAACCACTGCAGCTGCAGAAAAACTGAAGCCAAATGAAAGCTCTGAAAGAAAGAAAAAAGTCCCTAAAGTATTGTA
This sequence comes from Camelus ferus, assembly GCF_009834535.1. Lineage (NCBI taxonomy): Eukaryota > Metazoa > Chordata > Mammalia > Artiodactyla > Camelidae > Camelus > Camelus ferus. The sequence goes on from NC_045706.1 coordinate 12,041,763, forward strand.
ACCATCTCATGCATCATAGTTACGGATAGTATTAGACAAAGTTAATGGAAACTATTTGATTTTCAGCAAATTGCTCATTTGACAAATTGGTTTTCCAGAAAGTTGATTTTCTCCTCTCCCTTTCTGAATGTGAGTGTCATAAATTTGCATCCACATAGAGGTTTCAGAAGTGAAGTAAATGCATTCAGTAACTAAGTTTTTTGTGTGTTTTTGTTTTGTTTTGTTTTTTTAACTGCATATCATCTCCATAGTTGAAACAGAAAGAAACAAACTCTCTGTCAGATAACATGATACATTTCCCATCTGAAGAGGCAATCTTCAAGTTGGAAAAGTTTTTAAGCTTAACTGAGGTTACTGGTGACATATTTAATCTCAATGGAAACATTTTGTGTGTGTGTGTTATGTACTAACTAGAAAGATAGCTTTATTCAGCTGGACATTTCAAAGCACTTAGTAAAACAGCTACTTGACATTGAACATTTTTCACCCTTGAAAACAAATTTATCTTTATAAGGGTTTGAAGTGATAAATATACTGAATGGAAATGAATATTTCACAGTGACTTCACGTGGTTACCCACCCTGCACTGTTAATGTGAAATAAATAGATGTTTTAAATATTTGCTCCTAAAGGTCTCTTCTTGAACTTAAGCATAAGTTATCTAAACACTTGAAAAAAGATTTATAGTTATGAAGAGGCCTATATGTCAAGGAAAGTTTTATGATATGTTCCATAATAAATTAGCAATAAATGGATACAGGTGACTGTGGAATTTATGACCTTTAATGCTTTAATACTGCACTAAAGAAAAAACTAATTATTAAGGTCCTAAAGGGTAATATAAGAATACCATCTACAAATTGTCAAATTAAGCCATTAGTGTTAGGTATTTGAGGTAAGAGCTTTTTATGTGACTTAACCAGAGAGGCAGATCAGATAAAAACAAGAAAATTCAATGCCATCAAGAAAAGCAACTGTCAGGCTTTCTAGCTGAAACTAAAGAATTACTTCCATTTTTTTTCCCTGCTGCTTAAAAATAATCATTCTTTCAGCACATTAGTGAAGTGCTATGTAATACAGGGTAAAAAAAAGACTAATTTCACCAGATTCTCTCATAGCATTTGTTGCCCATTTTCCCCTCAAGTGCCCCACAAAGATGTTTGAATATAAGAGGTCCCAGAAGAAGTTGTCTGCCTATAAAAATCAAATTTAAGCTACTTGCAGTGTTTAGAACTGTCCTTTCCGTAAGAAATTTCAATTAAAGCACCCGTTGTGGTGAGGCATCGCCGCTTTCATCCTTAGTTTGTCGTAAGAAAAAAAGAACTCACCCTTTTCTTCCTAATTTGAACCTCACCAGGAGGTAGATGAGTTTATTTCCTAGAGGGAAGAGGCTATTGTCAAAGTTGGCCTCTAAAGTGATCTTCCACTTTCCAATCTCTCACCCTTTTAATCCATTCTCCACACTAACACCAGAATGGTCTTTAGTTTTAGGGGGGAAAAATGTGATTCTATCACATCTCTGCTTAAAATCCTTTGCCAGGCTCCAATTGCTTAGCTCAACTTCTAAGCAAGGCAGAGGTCCTTTGTGATGTGGTCCTACGTCTCTCCAGGCTCACTGCCTCCAGGAACACTCCGCCCTGGTATATTGGACTGCTGGCCATGCCTGTGGGGCTTGCCTGTGACTCTCAGTGTCTTCTTGTTACTGAATCCAAATTCACTCTGCTCACTGCACAAGAAGCCAATAAATCAGGAGATGATGTGTTGGGGCAAGGAATAACAACTCTATTCAGACAGCCAGCAGACTGAGAATATGGGGAACCGATGTCCTAGAGAACCATCTTACCCAAGTCAGAATTCAGGCTCCTTTTATACTGAAAAGGGGAGGGAGTGTGGTTGATTGTGGCACACTTCCTGGTGTCAGAATCCTTTGTTCTTGCAGCTATCCACCTAGATCAGGTCGTGATGTTTCTCCGACAAGGCAAATGTTATTCTCTGTTCTGCAACTGTTTATCTCTACATGAGTGGAAAAGTGTTATACTTCTAAAGGTCAGAGCCTTGAGAATGGGCTGCGCTGTATATTTCAGGCTCCAGACAACATTCTTTTACAGAAGGTGCAGAACCAGCATGACTCAGCACAGGAAACAGAGCACAGAGTTAGAGCTAAAGAACAGATCTCCTATGGAGTCAGATTTGTTCTTCCCTATTACACTCACCCTTTGTTTCTGCTGCTTTAACAACATTTCTCTTTAGTCTTCCGTTGTTTTCAAGGACCAGCTCAAACGCCACTCCATGTGTCCTGTCACAAGTGTAACAGTTGTCCTGTCAGAATCCATCTCTTTATGAGTGCTTCCATGTCATTGGATCCCTTTCCTTGCATAATAGTAAAACGTGTAGGTGCCTGTCTAGTTACTAAAGTGAAATCATGGAAGGCAAGGACCTCATCTTGCATCCTTTCACTCCCAGCATCTAAGTCTACAGGGATGTAATAGTGCTCAATAAAGGTTTATTGAATACAAAAACTGGGGAAAGGGATAGGAAAGGGGGGAGGTGACGCGAGATGGATTATGAGCCTGAGACACGGGTCAGTAAACCCTTCTTGCTTGTAGGTCCAGAGTGAAAGGGAAGTCTTGGATAGAAACCAAGCTAGCCTTTGCCTGTGTTTTTTCATTTCCTTAAGAGGCTACTAAATAATAGCTTAGAAAAGAATATACACGATCTGAGATTGAAAGATGGGGGAGATTAACAAGGAAATTATAACTATACTAATATGGAAAACAAAAAGATAAGAGCTCTCAATCTGGGAGACTGCTGGGCCACAGGGAAAAGGACTTTAACTAGAATCACAAGACTGAAATGGAATCTCACCTCGCCCTGTGATCTAATGGGAAGTGTTTTATTTTTTCGTTACCCTCTTTCCACCTCTATGAAAATGAGGCTAATAATGGATACTTCCCAATATTTTCAAGTGGATTGAAGGAGGTAATAGAAATGAAGTAATGGTAATAATACCTACTATTACTTGAAGATCTGCTACATGATAGGCTTTGTGCTTTATAAACATTATCTTTAATTTCGTTTCTAAAAGTGTGCAATGTGATTGTAACCATCCTACTTAATACTTAGACATTGGCACTCTTCTCTAAATAATCACAAGAATAAAAAGTCTCGCTTTCTTTTACACATCTGCCTTTCTCTAAGTGTCACAAAGGTAGACAGAATTGGGGGGGGGGGTGCTCCTGTAATCCTTTTATCCACCTAACACCAATCACATGCAAGAGTCAGGAAACTGTCTAAAGGCTGATATGTAACAAACAGATTTTATCCAAAGTGGTTTAAAGAGGATGCTTTTACTGAGCAGAAGGTTGGACTAGCTGAGTGATTTCTAAAATACACGGAAGGGGCTAGTGCAATAGGAGGAGTCCAGCTGTCTGCTACTAAGTGAGGAAAGCAAGGAGAACAAAGCACTCGAGTCCTTTTACTGTCGATGTGTCCCTCATATAACTCAGTATCAAACAAACAAACAACCAGCCAAAAAATGGGCAGAAGCTCTAAATAGACATTTCTCCAAAGAAGACATACAGATGGCCAACAGGCACATGAAAAGATGCTCAACATCACTAATCATCAGAGAATTGCAAATCAAAACTACAATGATGTATCGCCTCACACCAGTCAGAATGGCCATCATCAAAAAGTCTACCAATAATCAATGCTGGAGAGGGTGTGGAGAAAGGGAACCCTCCTCTGCCGTTGTTGGGAATATAAATTCATGCAGCCATTATGGAAAATGGTATGGAGGGTCCTCAAAAAACTAAAAATAGAGTTACCATATTACCCAGAAGTCCCACTCCTGGGCATATATCCAGAAAAAATGAAAACTCTATTAGAAAAGACACATCCACCCCAGTGTTCATGGGAGCAGTATTTATAACAGCCAAGACATGGAAGCAACCTAAGTGTCCATGGACAGATGAATGGATTAAGAAGGTGTTTTATATCTATATTATGAAATATTACTCAACCATTATAAAATGAAATAATGCCATTTGCAGCAACATGCAGGGATCTAGATATTATCAAATTAAGTGAAGTAAGTCAGACAGAGAAAGACAAACAACATGATAGCACTTATATGTAGAATCTTAAAAAAAAAATGATACAAATGAACTTATTTACAGAGCAGAAACAGACTCACAGACATAGAAAACCAACTTATGGTTACCAAAGGGGAAAGGGAGTGGGGGATAAAGTAGGAGTTTGGGATTAACAGATACACACATACATAAAATAGATAAACAACAAGGACCTACTGTATAGCACAGGGAACTATATTCAATATCTTGTAGTAACCTATAACAGAAAAGAATCTGAACAAGAATATATTATAAATCAACTATACTTCAATAAAATACAAATAAAATAAAGTTGATGTATCCACTTTGGGGAAGGACCAAGCTCCTATTTCGACACCACATCCTTCAAATTCTATTTGTGCATGTTGAACTTTACTTATAAACCCTATTTTGTTTTATACTGTGTTTCACAAAATGATGATAGAGGATAATTGCTTGTTTATACTTCTTGGCAAAATTTTAAATGTCAATTCTAAGTCACTTCCCCATTTTTTCCTTTTAATTTCCCCAATCTGTGACATCCAAGAACTACTGGATTAAATGTCTTTAAAGCATCTTTAAAGTTTAATAGATGATCATTCACTTAGTCATTTATTTACAGCCTATTATTTGCAAAGCATAGCTCCAGGAATTATGGGATTCTGCTCTCCAAAAACTAAAGATAAGGCAGGTGCAAAAATAATAATAATGCAAGGTGGACAGTGCAAAGTGCTGTGCAAAGTTTGGAAAATGAGCTAGAAATTTTATACTGACACCTACGAACATAGGCAAAGCTGAAAAAAACGAGATGTCAAGCAGCACGCAATTCGTTGGCTAGACCTTTTGGACAGAAAGGGACCCTCATATTAAGACTGACAAGGGTGAAGGTGGCTGGAGAAAGGCAAAGGCTGTTCAACTTGAAATAAACATGCACCACATTTGAGCAAGTTTAAAGGGGCTCAGACATGATCCAGAACTCATGTCTCAGGGGAATTCTCATAGCACAAAGGAAATGAAGTCATTTATCTCTGTACCTTAGCAGTTTAGCAATGACATTTTTTGTACATGCTAAATCTGAAAAAAATATTGAGTCTGACCACAGAATTATTTGACACCAGATTTTTTAAGCTGAAACCTTAAAGCTAGTAAATTTAAAAAAAAAAATCAGTATCTCAAGATACGGATTTACATAGATGATGAGCAAAAGTTGGGGGGGGGGGGACAAAGAAAGAAAGAGAAGGAAAATGTGAAAGGAACGACGAATCAGGGATGTTACCACTGGGAGAACTAGGGGTTGGTGGGGAGCAGAGAAAGGCTGGTGATGGAAGAATCAGAAATTCCTCCATTAAGCAGGTTTTGTTTTCTCACTTCTTATTGTCATGTACAGCTTTAGCTTTGTCCACGTAACATATAAACAGCCGTGAGTCTGAAAACTCCGACGTGGTGGCTGTACTTGTTTTAATGTCTGCATAGGTGGAATACCACTAGTTCAACTTATCATTAATCGTGGTGGGTATTTTATCCAACATAATGCCAGGAATTTTAAAACTTAGTCTATCAGTTTTCCCCAGTTTCTAAGGCTTGTTCTTGTACCTTAGCACTGTAATACAGTCTTGAAACTATATTATAAGGGCTAGAAAAACATAACCATGTCCTATCTTATAAAGCATTATGCTTTATGTATAGTGCTAAAGAATTGATCATTCAGTTCTCCAGGCCTTACTACATTTCTTCCCTAAAGATATCTAGGTGTATTTCAAATGTGGGTGCTATTTTAGTTACTGATTGCTGTGTAACAAACATAGTAGCTTAAAACAATCCATGTTTATTATTTTAGTTTCTGTGGTTCAAGAGTCTGGCATAGCGTAGTTAAGTCCTGGGTTAAGAGTCTAAGGAGGCTACAGTCATCAAAGTATTGGCCAGGCTGTAATCTCATCTGGAGACTCAACCGAGGAGGAATCTGTTTCCATGTTCATTCAGGTGGCTGGCAGAATTCACTTCCTGGGGCTGTATGCCTGAAGCCCTTAATTCCTAGAGGCTGTCCATGCTACCTGCCACGTGAACATCTCCATCTGCAGTTCCCAGCATGGCAGCTTAATTCTTCAAGAGCAGCACGAGAGGGAGAGCTAGAAAGACAGAGTCATACAATATGATGTAATGGGAGAAACACCCCAACACCCTTGGCATGATCTAATGGTTAGAAGCAAGTCACAGGTCCTGCCCACACTCAAAGGGAGGGGATTATATACGGATGTGAACATCGGAAGGCAGGGTTCATTAGGGGTCTGCCACACGGACTAAAGGAAACTTTTCATATTCTGATATCTTTTTAGACATAATTTAAAAGGTGAAAGTGATCATATGGAACGGTGTTTTTAATAGCGAGGGAGGAAACAGTTAAAATCAAGTGAAAAAAAACTTTAAAAGGCACTTTTGGTAAACTCTATCAGAATATAACAAATAAAATTCAAGTTTAGGCTTTAAAAAGTTATTCAGCTAATAACTAATGTGGAACTGAATATATATGCTAGCTAACTATTACTTGAAATGTTTAAGCATTAGCAATAGTTCTCCATGCTCCAAAAGGATTCCAAACTAAACAAAGCTTAAAAAAAAAAAAAAAAAAAAAGCAACAGACTGGTAGAAAATGTTTGCAACAAACTTAACAGAGAGAAGATGATATCCAAAATACATAAGACTCAACAAATCTTTGGGAAAAACAAAACAAAACAAAAACCTGGGAAAATGGGCAAAATATGAATAGGCAATTTACAAAGAAAATATATAGGAATATAGATAAATGCTCAGTTACCCTCATAATTAAGTAAATAAATTGTCAAAACAATAATAAAATATAAATGTTCACTCACATAATTGGAAAGATAAAACAAAACAAAACAAAAAGATTTGTAATTTCAAGGGCTTTTAAGGAAGTGAGAAAACAGGCACACATTTAGTGAAAAGATAAGCTTTTAGGAAGACGGTAGAGCAAAACCCATAAAATTTTAAAAAGGCTTACTATTTGGCCCAGCAGTTTCATTTCTGGGAAACTATCCTAAAGAAATACTCCCGCTTTTTAAAAAGCAATTCACAGGGATATTCATTGTAGAATTTTATACCAGTAAAATACTGGGAATAACTAAAATGTACTAGGATAGAGAATGGAATTATGATAGATTTATGCTATGAAATTCTATGAGGCCAATAAAAAGAAAGAAGTTGCCTGTGTGTTTGCCTAAAAAGAGTTCCATAACATGGAGTTAAAAAAAAACTAAAGAATATATATAGAGAGAGTTAGATATAGATCTTATTATATAAGCAAGATATGTATAGATACATACATGTATGTGTGAAACATATAGAAGGGACTAAAAGAACGTACATCCAACTCTTGGCCACCTCCACCTCTGAGTGGGACATGAGAATCGGAGGGTGATCAGAGGCACTCATGCTTTGTTTTACATAACTTGATTTGTTTGTGTCATGGGCACTAAGAATGAACAATAAGAATAGAAATAAGTAAAGTGCTATCACATTTTTTTCCCATTCTAAATGGAAAAACACTTCAATAATTAAAAAATAATATTTGTAAGCCAATCACCTCAATTTATTTCTGTCCTTCCTTGCAAATTTCTTGCTGAGTCAGCTAATTTCCCAGCACGTGATAAATATAAACAAGAGATTCAAAATTAAGAGTAACTATCTATCTATCTATCTATCTATCTATCTATCTATCTATCTACCTATCTATCTACCTATCTACCTATCTATAATCTAACATCATCTATCTACTACCTATCTCACAATTTTCCATCCCTGCTATTTATACTCTCTGCCTTCCCTAAACAGTTTGTACTGCCCTTCATGCTGGTCTTGCAACTTGTACCTTTTCCCCCAGAGAATGTTTTCAGAAGCCATGAAATAACAGGAATAGAATGGCAAAATAACAAGAACACATAACAAAAAGTATGATATTAAAGGAAGAACTATGTCAACATGCAACTTTAGAATTTTGGCGTCATCCACAAAATCTTTCTTGCCCATGGGCAGCTTCCAAGTATAAAAGGTTCGGTAGCTCTGTTTTCTTAGCAAAATGGTAACAAGCTGTAAAGTGTTCTGATTTATTTGGTCACAGTGAGGGACTTTTGAATATGACCTCGTGTCACTTTTTGCTGATACGAATGTTTGTTGCCATGGTCAGTGCATATTATGATACCAGCTTGAAAGCAACATTAAAAAAAAAAGTTAATCCGACTTCTTTTACATCAAAAAAGCAACTTAAGAGCTTAAAAATTAAACCCCAAATTAAAAACATATGGTTTGGGGTCGTTGCATGTGATCAGGTAAATATGTGTATAAATTATACCTAGACCTGCAGGTTGTCAATGCCCATTTTTACTTTATGATTACCTCCAGTCAATGCAGTGCCTGATAAAAAACGTACCTATATTGCAGTTATTCCATAAAAGTCTATGAAATAAAACACATCTTTCTGGCTCAGTGAAGTTCAGAAAATCTGGGTCTTCGCTCCTATAAATGTATCGTATTGCATTTACTGGCTAATAAAGTCTCAAAGAACAAGATTGCCCTTCTTCTCACAACTTGATCCTTTACAAATTTACAAATGTAATGCTTTAACCTACTTGAACTCAGCTCTGGCTCCCTGAGGGAAGATGCTAACCAAGTGAAAGTGTCTGTTCTCGGTTAGCTGGGCCCAGGATCGCAGCGGCTGCATCAGGAGAGGGCAGACTTGTGCCTGAAGGGTACGGGTGGCCTCCCGTAGATGTCTGCGGAGCCCGCGTTAATGAGGTTAATAAACCAAGGTCAAGACAAGGAGACAAAAGGAGAGGGTGGACACCGAGAAGGCAAAACCCAGGGACCAGGTACCGGAAGGTTTGGAAACACAACAAGGACAACGCCTATTATCAGGCTGGAGACTTAGTACCAACTCCCCGAAAACCAAACAGAGCTAAAAGCTGACGAATAGGTGACCTTCTTCAGAACTGAGGTATTCAGTCCCTCCAAGCCATCAAATGCTGAAAGAAATATTTCTCTGCATGGTTTCTGTATGTGGACCATCTCAGCCATCTTACCTGAAAAGCAGCGATGACACTCATGTGGTCTGATGGACGGTCTTGTGATAAAAGGTCTTTACTCAAAGCCCACCCAGAATGAGTCATTTTAGCCTATTTTTTGGTTAAAAGGGTAAAAAAAAGAAAGGGGGGGGGTAATAGTTTGAAAAGAGAAGCTCCAAAGGAGGTAAATACATAAGAAACTGCACTAACATTGTAGGCAGTAACTTGAACGTGACCTTGTATAAAAATGGAACTTTCTTTATCAAACAGTGAAATGTTTTGTCTACACAATGCAAAGCATTCTGAACTCAGAACAGTAAAACAATGAGTTTGTACCAGAAGAGAGGGTAGGTGGAGAAAAGTAAAAGACCAAAGAGAAGAGAAGAAATAAGAGGTAGCGAGAGGGTTAATGTGTCTTCTGAGCATGCTTCACCTGTCAGATAAAAAGAGCCCATTTCTGTTGCAAATTATCCTCACGTAAGACTGAAGTTTTTTCTGAATTCCCTGGATGTTTGTCATTGAGCCTCTTCATTTGAAAAAAATGGATTATTAAAGCTGTTGGCTAAATAATTCAACAAATTGTTTCTGTGTTGACACCACCACAAAGGTATAACCCAGACGTTAATTTCTAGGTAATTTGAAACCAAAGCATTTGGATCTAAAATAATTACTCGGTTTTCCATTCTGCTCTGCTAGTTGATGTTCATTGGAAAGAATAAATGGTTTCTTAGAGTCTGAAATGCACGTGCCCTATTTGTTTTTAAGTTCTTGATTGGGCAGATACACCACCCATTATTCATAGCTAAGAACCACTTTGCTGCCTCCTCAAAGATAAAGCAGTGTGTGATTGAGGTGGGAAGCCCCCAAAAAACGACCAGCAGGACTCCCAGGCAGGGCCACTACTCTCCTGCCAGCACCATCCGGTTCCCTGGCCCAGATGCTCTGTCTCACTTTTTGCCTCTGATATGGCTTACTTCTAGGAAAGTGGAATTTACCCCTAAAATTCTATTGGTTCCCTGAGTTCACTCCTGATTGGTTCTTTCTTTCACTCCTGTTTGGTCCATTTCCCTCACTCCTGATTGGTCCATTTGTAGTGCTTTATTTGCAAGGAGCTCACTCCTGATTGCTTATTTCTCTCCCTCCTGATTGGTCCATTTCTACAAAGCTTGTTCCTAATTAGTCAACTTTTGTTATACCTTATTTGCATATGATGTTGCAAAGTGTAAACTGGCAGCTTATGAAAGCCTGTGTAAATCTACAAACCGGGTCCAGAGCTTGGAGTGTTAACTCCTCTGGGCCCGCTGGCGTAATAAACCTGAGTTCTCCAACTCTCCGAGTGCTGCTTGGTCTCTCACCCGGATCCAGGTTGCTGTCACCACCGAGCTGAAACATCAACACGTTTTTCTGCAACATGATCACCGTCAAAATGTCAACAACAAAATCTGTTTCACTGAACTTCAAAATAAGCCACTAAGAGCACTCAGTGGCCACTGGCCACCTCTTGTTTGTTTCCTTCATCATTTAACAGTTCAAAATCTTATGGAAAGCAAGTACTTCTCAGGAAAATGGTTGTAGCTCAGGTTGTTCCTCGATGAATGTGGGGCCTTCTGGAAATAACATTATATAAGGTCCCTATTGCCAACATCTTAATCCAGGTTAAAAAAAAAATCAAGTGACATGAGAGTCTTTGGGGCAACCCTAAAGAGTGAAACAAGGTCATTCAGAAGGTCTGCAGGTGTCTGTGGAGATGAGGAGGGGCAGGGAAGGAATACGGAAAGTCCACGGCTTCTGAAGGATGTTCTGGGGAAAACAAGTACCCTCTTCCCCGCAACACACACCTTTTTCCGACCTCAGTCCACTCCCTTGTAGAAGACAGGTTTTTTGTTTGTTTGGTTTATTTTGTTTGGCATATTCAGGGAACCATCTCCACCAACTCATGAGTTGCTATCTTAGTCTCAGAGGGCAGGGGTTCAATCATCTTGGATTAACATAAGGAGAACAAAATCCACCCTGTGTTTCAGAGCTGAAATGCCAGTTGGTCTATGTTTTATAAATGTTTCCGTAGTTTTATCTTTATTTCGGATGCAGATGAGACACCATGACTTTCCTCCTTCTCCTTCTTCCCCTCCTTCCCCTCCTTCCCCTCCTTCTCCTCCTTCTCCTCCTCCTTTTTTAAGATTTTGCATGTAAGAGAAAAGCTTTCCAGTGAAAAATCTGTTTGCAGGGGTAACGTGCTTGCCTGAACATTTTGGGAAATATTTGCTTATTCTTCACAACAAATATTTGGCAGAGTAACTGTGTCTTAAATAGTAGCTAAAACTCTGGAGTGCAGACATTATTCCCCGAGGAGTGGCAAACATTTCCTTTCGATGCAGTGAGTGGTACTGCATTCCTACTCTGTGCTTGGCACCCTCTAAGTGCTGGAAGGTATCAAAGTGTGAGAAGCAGTTCCAAGCTTTTTTCAATGTTATTGAAGAGAAAAGACAGATGTAATGGACTTTGCAAGAGAGCATGTAGTTAAGTACCAACATATGCCTTGCCAAGGACATACTCTTATATGAAGCACTAAGTAAAAAATAAAAATTAAAAAATGAATTTTTATAATAAAAAATAAATTGTATCGAAGCCCTGCTAAGAAAAATGGCTTAGCATTACCTTCACTGGAGGCAGCACAGTAAAAACACAGATTTTTAAGATCAGACAGTACCAATCCAGGTAATCAGTGGAGTGGCAAATATCTCAGCCAGGCGGTCCTTAATCAGACCTGGGTTTGAATCCTGACTCTTCCATTTATTGGTTTTGGGGTCTTTGACAAGTTTAGTTTCCAATTGCAAATGAGGATAATAATGTAGTATAATTTATTTATGTCAAAGTCTCACTGAAGTGGGGTATAAACATGAAATGGTTTTATTTTTGTCCAATCACTGCTTTTAACTATTGTTTCGGAAAAGCTTACCTTTCTCATTTGAAGGCTTGTAATTTCTTATCCCTGTGATGAGCAGTACTGACCTCGGGAACAATTTCTTGTCCCTCCATTAAACAGTACTGAGATCAAGCAAAATCACTTGGCAGTTTGGTCCAGAAAACAGTTGTTTAGGAGGATAACATGATAAGCCGATTCTGGAGGATAAGAGTAAACTAAATAGCTTACTGATCAAGACTAGCTACTTGCTCAATAAGATTCATTTAAAGACCGGAGCTTTGATTTGCACTTAGCTAAACCTATTAGCATTAAACTTACTATTATTATCACGAACTGTCCAGTCTACCCCAGTGAACCCTCCTCCTGCCTTGCAATTCCTGTCCTGTCACCAGTCCAGACCCTAACACCCTTTCCCAACTTCCCCACTTCAAGGCACCACTGAGACTTTGTCAAGGCAGTGTTCTTTCTTATCGCAGTAGATCTAATAAATTTCTCCCTACTTTACCAGTAGGTTTTCTGGCGGCTTTTTAAGACGTTAATTGTCAACACATCCCTTAAGAATATCTTCAGCAAGTTTCATAATATTCTGGCCATGCTTGAATTAAAACACAAACCTATCTGGTCTGGCTTACAAAGTTCAATTTGCATCTTCTTCAAAACACTCATCCGGCCTTACCTCAACCCAGATGTGTGGCTTAAGGGAACTGAGAGAGGGAAGCAGGTTGGCCCTCCTTTTAGATGGGGGTAGGTAAGAGGCAGAGGGGATGAGTGGTTTGAGATGAGCTTCTTTCCTTTAGAACTAACACCACTTGGGGGGAGGAAGGTGAATGGTCACTTGTTAGTTGTGTGGAGAAATTTCTCTCATTTTGCTGCTCTGGCTGGTTCCACATGTCCCCATGGCTCCCAACATGGCAGCCCCAGGTAGACGGTGCTCATGGCTTTCTCTGGGCTACTTGGCATCATGCTGGCCCCTTCATCACTGATGGCCCTCTCAAAGAGGGCCATCATACCTGCCTCCCAAAACCTTTCTTGGTAAAGCGTTGCCCTGTTCTGCCCCCTCTTTTATAAACTTTGTGCTCCTTCATATGGAGCCACAAAACTACTGAGAAAATTAGACTAAAACAGAACGCTGCAGTGAGAATTAAACACACTTTTAAATATGCAGCCCATAGACAACAGCTAGAAATCGTCTTTCTTCCCTATTCTACGCGATGTGTTGTGTTGGTGATATGACCTCTGTAATCAAGAATGAAATACAAGAATATTGTATACATTTTTTTCTGATAATGGCACCATATACATTTGGTACCATTGGTAAATACATTTACCATTTTTAAGAAAGTAAGAAAAGAAAGGTTCATGGACATTACACTTGAAAACCAAAAACTAACCTACTTTAACTCTATCAAACGACAAACAAATGCAAATTTACCATCAAGTATTTTAATTCTTGTCCAGACCCAATAAGGAGGAACATTTTGATGGCGGAATGTCACTCTGTTTTTGACTTTTTGTTGTTGCTGCCTTTTAATAAATAATCTTGAACCCCATGTCTTAAAAATAGATATTTCATGGTTGATGTGGTTAGACTCCATTCAAGGTGTGAAATGAGTATGTGCCAACATGAAAGGGGAAGAGTTCTCTTAATAACGCTTTCTGTGACATGTCTTAAAGACTATTGCTATTTGGAGGAGCTCCAAGAGAGCAGAGTGAGAAATATTTATAGCATATGCATGTAATAAAAAATGTAATCATGAACAAACAATACATTAAACTGGTAGGACATAGTTTACATTAGATCACAGGAATGAATATCAAAAATATAGGCAATATTTTTGAAAAAACAACCAGCAGTGAAAAATTTATTTATAATGCAAACCAGACACTCCAAAATAATTTGTGGTTTACTTAATTCTTACCGTTCATCCTATATTCTTTTGAATAAGCTGAAGGAAGGCACCCGAGTAACTACCTCAGCTGTTTTTGATTTTGATTCTGAATTTTCAGGGAGATGAAAACTCTAGTGTATACAACAAAAGGAGATGGCATGTCATCTTTTAGAAATTTAGATTTTTTTTCTCCCTCATTGTAGATACATATTAAAAAGAAATGTATTACAATAAATTACTATATTTCCAAATTCTCATTATTTTCTAGGCAAACAATAATTGCATATAAATTCTGACTAAAGAAATATCACATTGCATCTTCTGTGTTCTGAAATATGCGCTCATAGAAAATCATTACAGTAACAAAACCAGCTGTATGTAATAGAAAGCAAATGATTTACAATGTTACTATGTGAAACTACTTTATTTCATATTATCATAAAAAGAGCAGAACTGAATATTTGCATGACAAACAGAAGAATCCAGGAAATTCCAAATGCAACTCAGTTTTTTTTTTTTTTAAATAGGTATTAACGCTGGGAGGTGATTTGAAAGCCTTCTACTCTAGAGAATATTAGCAATAATAATTTGCAGTCATCATTAGTTCAACAATTGAAAGGGAAAAAAATCTCCAAACACTAATAGAATATAGAAACAAATACTTGGAGTAATATATGCTTCAATCGTTCAACATCTACATTACAAGAGCTTATTACACTTCGCGATTCTGAACACTTTGTTTCATTTAAGCTGAAAAGTAGAATGCATTTTTGTTCCCGAATGACGCTTGACCCTGACACTTGAACCTCACCGAAAGTCTTCAATGTCTGTATTTTGATGTTTTATATGTCCATCATCGTATCTGCCTATCAGCAGCCTAGTCCGAGAGAATTGGCCCCGCCCACATCCCTAAGAAATGGGGAATCCTATACAGACTGTGGGGGCCCCAGCTCTCTTCCTCTATCCAGCCACAGACACAGGGATGGAGTCAGAGTTGCCTCAAGAAAAGTCGAATTGGACTTGGGAGACTTTTTCAGCCATGAAGTTAAGCCTGGGCAAGAAGAGGGAGCCTTAAGATGAAAAAGCAGAAAATGAGGAAGTAAGAGCTGTGAGGCAGAGACCAGGCACAGAGTCCAGAGAGAGAATGAGGGGATAGTGACACAGAAGCAGGGAGAGCCTGAGCAGAGAGGCGCGTCATTGGTGGGTCACCCGTGAGGTCCGGGAACCCCTGCAGCTGAGAATCCCCTACCTCCCAAACTTCAGCTCTGGTCTCTAGGACACCTAGCCCAGAATTGGGTCCGTGGTGTAAATATCCGTATCTTTGATTTTCCTCCACATATATCAATGTAATAAAACCATCCTAAGTAAATTACCTGGTATGAGTCTCAGGTTCCTGCAGCCTAAAAACCTACAATTTATATGCATATGTGTAAAATTATATATATTTATTATAGTGCATAAATAATATAATAATTGTTACATAATACTATGCTATTATATATTTTATATTTATAATACAGCATAGTATAGTGTAATATTTATAATAATGTTATATAATACTAAATATATAATAAATACATATATATTATATATTACATATTACATATGTAGCATGGTAGGTTCTTACATACATCACCAAACCAGAGAAGGGTCCCAGGATACAGTTATTTCTGCCTAAGGTCCAAGCTCCAAGTCCCTTGTTAAGCTACCAAATAAGAGTTCTCTTTAGTGATCATACCCTTTAGAAGCAACTAGTATAAATTATTTAATAACTTTTATGGTGTGAGCAATGGGTGGATATAAAACACATTTTAAACAATTGAGAAAATGCACTGAGTACAGTAAACTAGCTCTTGGTTTATGTTTTCATAACTAAGTATCATATGTCACGATGACATTAAATTATAATATACCAAAGACTACAACAGGGTGGGCCATGACTCTAAATAAACCTTGGTGTTCTTCTAAGATGCCTTTGCTTTCTCAACTTGAACATCAACTTTACCTAATGCGTGAAAGCTCTAAGTGATTAACTGTATCAAGTGTTGCTAATCAGCCCAATAAGATGAGGACTGAAAATTGACCCTGGCGACATGTAGGTGTAGAGCGGCAAAGACAAAAATCTGAACTGAGTATGTTCAAGAGAAAATCTTTCTCCAAAAATAAATAGAAAAGTAGGGTGATAGCTGGAGGGGGTGTAAGGTCAAATGAGTTGTTGTTTTAATATGAGATGTATTAGAGAATATGTACATTGATGAGAAGTGGAGAAGAAAACAGCTAAGGATGCAAGAGGCAGAAGGGATAATGGAAGGTGCAAAACTTTGAGAAGACAAGGGATGAGGCCCATTACCTGTGCAGAGGAACCGTCCTTAGATGGGAGCACAGATAGGTGATCCACTGCAACAGGACAGGAGACTGAAGGAGAGTAGTGGGGCACCCTCATGAATTTCCATTAATGCAGGCAAAATTCCCATTAACTTTGCAAGAAGCCACATCACAATATGTTTCAACTGCCATTGGAATCAGCCAAGGCCCTACATCTTTTCCCTGTTTGCTGTTGAGGGGTCAGTTGTCCAATCCACCGCAGGTGATTTTTAGGACCAGGATCACTACAGACATCATGTCAGGTTAACACATTTGTAGGGTTATATATGTTAATACATTTTAACATTTAGTCCTAAAGTACCCTTATAAGCTGATAGAAAAGGGGAATCCAGCACCGTATCATAACACCATGGAGGGGCCCCTCAAATCCCCTCCGTGGGCTCTGGCAATCACTCCACTTTGCTTACAGTGTATTGTCCCTTGTAGTGGGCATTTCAGGCTCCACACTCAGGTGATATGTAAGAAATGCAAATATCTCCCTCCTGTTCAACTTAATCTCTATTTTGATCCTCCCCTTTCTACTCCTGTCAACATTCATCGAGAAAACATCATAGCTGGATAAACTTAATCATTTCAGGTTTTAAACTCAAGTTAGGGAATAATTTCTGCCTCCCTATCCTTCTCCCTGGGACAGAGTTTTCTAAGGGCTGAACTGAATTTGAGGCCCCAGGGGAGAAGCCCGGGTGAGTCCAAGGCTGTGAGCATCTGTTCCCACTGGCATCTCCTCATGTACAGAAATACGTGTGGGCGTTCTCATGGTCGGTCCGTGGTCCTTGCTCCGTGGGCTCCAAACCTTCCCAGCTATGACTTAGAAGATCATTTAGGTCTACCAGTGGTTTCTTAGTCACTTTCACACTTCTCTGGGAAAGATGAAATTCTCAGAGGTTTTCTGGTGCCTCTCGGATGGCAGGAGGCTCAGGGGGTTAACCTCGGATTTTCTCTGCCTGGAGTTCCCCTGGCCTGATGTTCCACCGCTACAGTTGCTGCTCCAAGTCAGCATGCTGCAAGGGATTGGGGAGCTCTAGAACTTTGCTCAGTTGCAAGGACCCTCCCGGGAAACAAGATACAAGCGATAACTGCTTTTGGTCTCGAGGCTCCATCAACATTACGCCCAATTCCCATGCTCATCATGGGCAGGAAGAGAAGTGCCATGGAGACATTCAAAAATATCCAACAGGTTAACTTTCTCTACCAGTCCTCTTTTTTTTCTCCCTTCTCCCTGATTAGTGAGATCTTTGTCCAGGCTAATTCTTTCATCAATTGCATTCTTCCAAAAGTCTTTATTTACTGCATAAACTTGGGCTTTTGCTAATTCTTCCCCTCCTGTTTACTCTGAGATGGCAAAGCTAGGAATGGACCCTGGTGCAGTACGTCTGGCTCTCTGAGCTGCTGCCTGAAACTGGGAGGAAAGTCACCAGGGGACCGGGTATTATTAGGAATGAGAAGCACATAAGTTATCAGCATATTATCAACCTTACAACCACATGAGCTTGTTAAGGTGTGTTTTTCCAGGAAGGCACTGGCTTTTTCATTCCATAATAAATTTAAATTTAGTCTGTCTAAATACAGTATATTTTATCAGTATATTTGCTGAAACACATATATTTATCTACTTAACTATCAAGCTTATTTATTCATTACCTTGTAAAGTGGATTGAGTTGAATGATGGTAAACTAGAATCTTTTTGCTTTTAAATCTGTCCACCTCTTATCATTCTGTGCAACTACTGGTGCTAAAAGAAAAAGTGTGAATGCTAATATGTATACACTTAATAAATACAAGCCTAAAGACTATGATCAGATTTCACATTTGTAAAATTCTTTAAAATTTACAGAATGCTTTTACATGCACTACGGTGTGTTACTCTCCAGCAAACGTCTAATAAACATAATTAGTAGATTGCGGTGGTATATGAGCCTTGGTCTCCTGAATGAAAACCCAATGACTTCCCAATATTTGGTTATGAAAGCAGAAGAACCTATGGGATGTCGAAAGTGACTTTTTTCAATGGATAGTGTTCACTAATACATTTCAACCCCTCTGCAGTTTGTGGATGCCAGACACCCACAGTACAGGCAACTGCTTTAGGGAGTACGCCGTGAACAAAACAGATCAATTGTCTTTGGCTTGTCTCTGAGCTTTCACTAAAGCAATGTTAGGCTCAGGGATTGTGTCAAGGATGCTATGATAATGCTTGAAGCCAATTGAGGTACAAGAGTTGTTCAAAGGATAGGAAGGACTTGGTTTCCAAGTTTCCTGCCTCATCCTGATGTGAGCAATGCCTAAGAGGAGAATCCACTGCACAACCTCCGTTCATTCTTTGTGATGGGATGGGAAAAAATGGTGATGTGTGTGTTGGCTGTAGCTTTCTCTCTTTCAAATTAAATGAGAATGTGATGTTAAAGAATTTAGTATGAGGTGAGCAATCAGCAAATATCAACTATTATTATTATTAAAATAGAGATAACATGCTTAAAATTAGAATGGTACATGGGGATTCAAGAACACTGATTAGTCACCAAATGTTTATGTTAATAGGTGTACCAAGGGATGTTTTGTTTTTAAATTCATCACAATTCGCAAAAATCTAGTATATTAAAATATTATCTGGTATATGATCTATTAAGTTTCTAATTCAGCTACTTATAGAGATAGAAGGTACATAGTTAGGAAGTCTTCATTATTTTTCTGCAACTCAAGAATGTTTAATTCTTATAAAATTGTAAAAATGATACTTTTGAAAGTCAATATTAAATATTAAATGAAGGTCTGAGATATTATTAAGGAGTAATTTTATTTTTATTTTATTTGGGAAAAAATGCCTAATAACATCAGGTTTGGCTTGAAACTAAAGTAACTCGGGTTCTCCACTTGCTGGCTCTCATCTCATGCTGAACTAGAGAGATGCCAACCATAGCCCCAGATCCTTAACTACTTGGTGAAGAAAATTCCAGAACAACCGCGCTGTGAGCCTTTGCCTTCAGATACGAGGAAAGCAGCTGCAAGAGAGGTGAAATTGCGCCATCAGCAATTGTGCCATTTTTGAGCCCTCCCTGCCCTTTACCTGAGCCCTCATGTTTCCTCCCAACGACCCATTTTGCAGATGAGCAAACCTAAATTTGGAGAGTTTAAATAATGTTCCAAAGGTCACACTGGTAGTGCCCAAGGGACAAAACCTTTCCTGGGATGGACACGCAACAGAAGTCGAGTGAACATCTCTGTCTGAGTGAATGTCTGTATCCCAGGAACATTGGAGAAATCTCATTTTAGAAAATGTTGCAAGCCCTTGTTCTCTGAGGTGTCTGATGCACCAGACTTTGTTTTTACAAAGCTAGATTGCTCCTTTTTTTTCTGATGTCCAAGTGTCTATAGAAAAGGAAAACAAAAACCCCCAAAATTACAAAGATGATTCAGCTCAGAAATTCATGCAATGCACTTTGTAGTTTGGACAGGAGTTTTTTGTTTGTTTGTTTGTTTTTGTTTTTTGTTTTTTTTTAGAACTTCCTTTTCTTAAGACCTCAGGTTACAAGAGCACAGTTACAAGCACACATTACACCATCTAAATACCTTAACCCTCCTGCATAAGCCTGATAACAACCACGGTAACGCTCATCGATGAGAGTCTATTGGGAAGCCGTCCCTAGATCATCCGAGATCCAAGTTTGGAGACAGAAGAAATTTACAAGTTGCTATTTTGCTACAGAAGAATTTAAGTTGCTCAAAGTCATGCATGCCATTAGTTGGCTGAGCCAGATGGCCTCTCTCAGTTCAACGCTCCTTCTATTATACTTAACTTTCTGGAAGCAAGTGTCGCTTTTCGATCTACACTGCCAAAGTAAGTCCAATGCTTAATTTTGGCTACGTAGGTCATCAATGATCATTTCAACAACTAGAAAATGATTATAATACAGTTTCATAACAGTCCTCCCTTATATCATAACTTGTAAGTGCTCTGAATGTGACCTAATCCTGACCGTGTGAAAGATAAGCGCCCAGTTGTGAGCCAAAACTGTTTTTATTATCAGACATTCAGACGGGCTACATAGTTCAGGCTGATTGAAAACTGCATAGCAGAAATGGTTTAAAATGTGACCTTGGAACAAGAAGAGTTGGGTCTATCCCTCAAAATGCAGTGCTTTTCTCCGGGCTTTATATCAAGCACACAAAATAAAACAAATACTTTTGAAGCCTTTTACTTTGTTTTGCACAGATTAAATAAGTAGAAAGCGAGAGAGCACTAGATCTTATGTAGCGGGAGAGAAACATCCCACCAAATGTTTTTTGCCAGCTGCTCACCAGTTTAATGCTCTCCAAATGATCATATATATTAGTTCCAGAAATGTTACAATTCTAATCCTTTACTGTTTGTTTTAAAAAATCCTCCATTTTGGACTTTAACTGGTCATGAAAAAACATTAACAGATGTTTACAAAGGAGAAGGACGATAACTTTACGTAACTCTAATAAACATGTTTTTCAGTATTAACCAAAATTATCCAGTCCCTGTTAACCTCCACATAAATCCATTAAAGCAGCAATATTTTGGAAGATTTCAGTAAAACTCTGATGATGAGACAATCATAATTTGAAGACAAATATCTATGTATTTACAAAATCTCTTTCCAATAACAATAACCTCTGCTTTTCAGTAGTTTTACATATCTATAAATTTATTTTATTTTATAAAAAAACATATTTTTTCATAGAAACAAATCATGTATTAACATATAAAATTATGATATGTTATAATATATGCTATATAATATTTATTAATTTAATATATATTATAAATTATATGTATTATATAGGCACATATGATATGTGTGCTGCTAGATATTACATATCACATAGAATATGTAAATTTTATAATATATTATTATGTTGTATGTTTATTATACATGTAACATATAACACATTATCTACAATATTTTATCTACCTATCTTTCTTTCTATCTATCTATCAATTTTGGAAATTCTGGAGGTGGAAGGGGCCTCAGAGGCACAGAAGGATTATGACTTCTCAAGTCTACAACTCTTTAACTGAAAAGCCAGAATTAGAACTCAGGTCTTCTGATGCTCAGGCCTATGGGTTTTCCACACTATCATTCACAAACTCCTAAAAATTTCATTGTCAGTTGTCAAAAGGAGGCCTGATTACCAAAAACAAACAAACAACTCAACACATATGCACAGGAGACACAGATATCACTGTAGCATAGTTTATGCAAGGGAAAAACTGGAAACTATTTAAACATCTTTTGGAAGGAGAAAAGCTCACACTGGGCCTACTCATTTGACCCAATACCGCTGTAATAGTTAAAGTAAATAAATCCACATTCTATGCATTAACATGTGTTGAATTTGTTAAGGGAACAAAAATTGCACAACATAGTAGTATGATGCCATGAAGAGAAATTTTTAAAAATCCATGCAAAACATTTTGATGTACAAATATGTATGTATTCTGGTCTACAAATTCTTACCCTTCTCAGCATGTCTTCATTGTTTGAAAAAGCTACACATAATATGAATAGAAGCTACATTTATTACTACAAGTGAAAAGTTTAAGATTTTTCAAAACCACTTACACTTCCATGTAATTTCTTCCAAATCTTGAACTGCTAGTGTCAATTTCCTCAATGCAGTGTCTATTAATAAAAGTTATATTTACTTCCTTTCTGTGATGATCATTTTCATTTGGGAGAGAGCGAGAGCTGTCATTTTGAAGATCTTTTTCTCCTGAATTAGAAGATCCTTCATTAATAAATTACATAAAACGGAGTCTGCTTTAGTATATTGACCAAATTCAATTAGATAATTATAATACAATTTGCTTCTTTGTGTCGTGGATGTACTACTTAGAATTATTAAATGATAGAGAATGTTTTAGTGGTTCTTATTATAGACTCTTACTTTACAAATGAATAAACAGAGGTCCAAAGAAGGCAAATTACTTCCCTAAAGATATGCAGCTAGTAATAGGCAGACCTGGGATTAAGACCCAGGCTGCTGCCTAGAGCTCTTTAAATGACACACCACACTGTTTCTCCTGCATCACAAACCTTGTCTATACTCTGCCCACTCCCAGAGACAAATTAATCAGTGATGGAAAAAAAGGCAATCACCAAAAACTCCTGATACTAGTTTATTGTGATTATAATTTCAAATCAATATGCCAAGCTTACTTTTTGACTGATGATGTGGAGATTAATCTATGCATGTATCTCCAACATAACTCTTAGTTTTGCCATATGTATATGTGTATAAATTTTATATACATTTGAGTTGTATATATATTTGCAATGTGCATGTGTATACCTGAAGTCTGAAGATAGTAATGGTACATTGAGAAAGCTGCTTGTTGCCTTATGTCTCTGAACCTCCATCTGGAAAATAATATCTGTTACGTAATGTGATGTATATATGGGCTATTTAAACACTAAGAGTACTATAACTGGCCTACAATAGATTTGCAAGTCTCAGTTTTGGAGATGCTGATGCCCAAAGTGGGGAAAAAATCTTTCATGATGCTTGGAATAAGTCTCCTTATGGAATTTTATTAAATTAGTAAATACGTACTTAGTAAATACGTTCATCTGTGAAAGCCTCCACTGCTGGAGAATAAATATTGATTATTTTTACTTTCTTGTCAAATCGTTCATTTTCATTGCAGCAGTATTGTTAACAGTTAGAAATTCCAGCATTTTCCTCCTTTAAGATATATTATTTTCCCAAGCCCTTGACTGTGGAATTATACCAAACATTTCTGGACATATCATTAGTCACAGGTTAATTTTGAAAAGTGACTTCGATTCTGGTGTGTTATCCTTATGAATGCAATCCTTTTCCCTTGTTTAAATCATTGTCTTTGTATATCTTAAAATCAGTAAAAAAAAATCTTTAAAACTTTAAGACAATAAACATTTTTGCAGAACCACTTTGATCCCAGATCTTACATAATTACTATTATATTTCAGTATGAGTCAACCATATATTTGACCCAAGTTTTTTTTATTGAATATTTTTACTTTAAATACAAATAATCAAAAAAGAAAAAAAAAACTTTCATATAGGAAATCACTTTTACAATGTGATTCAAGATTCTATTTAGTTTATTTTGATTTGTTTGTTTATTTGTTTCTCCTGGAGCAAAAATATACTATATTCTTATTTTGGCTTAGAATATTAAGTCATAACTTCTGATCTTGCCAGATAGTAAAACTAAACACTTTTGGCTCTAGCCAGGTTTTTGGAAGAAATTTAGGTGCAGCAGGAAGAGATGTTAGTAATTCCAGTTGTCCAACTCTCGCCTTTAGAGCATTCCCTGAATTGTGTTGGAATATGTTACTGTGTTGCTGCGAACTACGCCTGCCAACTTCCACCCTAGAGATGGCTATATTTCAGAGATGAGTGAAACGATACTTGTAAACAAGTTTATAATCATTAATAAAGCTTACCAAACAACTTAAGCTCTTTAGAAACACATTCATTCTCATAATTAGTTGCCTATTGCTTATTTAATTACAACTTTTAGTAGAGACACACAGACTTTTAAAAATGCAATTTGTGAAAATTTTAAACTTAAGTTTATCTTCATGATGTTTATTTTGCCTTTGTAAGTTTTAGGTGTCAATTTATTTCTCTCTGGAGATCCTAGTTGAAACTCCACCATGGACTATTCCAATGCACTCTTTAAAAATCCCTACGAATATTTTTCTGTAAAGTTGACAACTGCCCACTTTGGGATCCAGATGCTATATTCGCAGTGGGATGATTTTGTTCTGTTTCCCAAACACAGCCCTTTCTTATACGGTCTCTCAGAGATGGAAAATTCTGCTTCGTTTTTTTACATTTTATAGTAACCTTTCATCAGAATTACCTAAAACCAGGTCTCTTCATTCCAGATGGCGTCTAGTTCAAGATTATTCAAGACTCATTTGTAGTTTGGTTCCCTAAATATCTTGGTGGTAAATTAATCCAATGTCTCTTTTTAGAGCTCCTACTTCTTGCAGAACTCACACAGCCACTGTTTGTGTGTGTAAGCAGCACTGAAAAACTGGAGTTTCCAATAAATGAAAAGAAATCGACAGACACTAGCAAGTGTCAGCGGGTCTCTGAAAGAATGTGCTGGAACCTGAGAGGTCTTTGAGCTTTGTGGTGGTGTCCTTTAGAGTCAGGGGAGTATTTCTTTCTACAAGATTAAAATAATATATAATGTTATCCCCTCTTCCCCTAAGGTTTTTCAACTCTGTGGTTGCTCTTCTGACACAAATATATTGGGCCCTCTTGTATCTCCATTCAAAAAATATTTAATGAAAAGATCCTTGTTTCTTAAGAGTTTTAAGTGCTGCAGCTGGTATCCACTGGGCAAACAGAAAACATGGAGAACATAGTGTTCTCCTCAAATGGAAAGTTTTTAAACCTTGCCTGAAAATAATAAACACAATACCTAACACTTTCATAGTCATTTTAAGTTGGAGAAGTGTATGCACATCTGTCATATTGTTTTGTAGTCTTGTGAAGGGAGAAAGGCATTAAGCCATTCAATAATTGTCTACTGCATGCTAAGCACCATGAAAGGATGGGCCATGATACACAAGGCAGTCCAAACAGCTTAGGCTTTTCTTGGGAAGAGGAGACACGAATAGAAAGAGATACAATAAAAGTAGTATATAAATATCTACTGTAATAGAGAAATAGAGGGACAAATGGAGACTTAGAATGATGTTCCACACTATGCTAGGAAATGTACATGTATTGTCTCATAATATCCCTCCCAACTCTATTACAGCAATTTTATCAACAATTCATGGACAAGGAAATCCAAGCTCCCAGAATCTAATTGCCTCAGGAAGCTAAGTGCCCATCAGGAGCTTTGTACGGAATTTCTGGCAGGCAGGACATCAAGCAAGGCTCCTGACTCATCAGCCATTACCCGCCAGATCAGGCTGGTTTCGGAAAAAATGCAGTATTAACATATCCCATTTTTTTCTCTTAACACTGCCCCTTTCATTCCAACAGCACTGGTGTCCATCAGGCCTTGCCCTCAAGGCAGGAAAGGAAATTGTAGGTCGTCCTTTGTGAAGGAGGCTGTTTGCTTTTCTTAGTTGACTTAGTTGACTATGACCAGAATCATTTCTAAGTTTGGTTTCCGGGGAAAGGAACAGTTCAACAGGTAGAGCGCAAGTTCAAAACCCCAGAGGTCTGGGGTTCAATTCCCAGTACCTCCTCAAAGCCGCAATCAATGAAGAAATGTAGTTAAATTTGGTTTCTGAAGTTAGACTTCCAGACTGAGGGCCCAGGTGGGTCCTTTGCATAGTGAGCCCATGGAGTCGCGATGGGGTCTCAAGACATGATGGAGACCTGTTTTACCCATAAAGAAACGGAGGCTCAGAGAGGCGAAATGACTTGAGTAAGGTCACACAGACTTGATGGTGGCAGACGTGGGATCAGAACTAGGTTTTCTGATTCCAGCCCAGTGCCTCCCGTGATCTTCATTAATCCCTGTGTTAGCTTTGGAATCTTTTATGTGCTTCCCTCTGTCCTGTCATCTGAGTGGGGGATGTCCTTCTAGTCAATTAACAGCCTTCTCTCTTGTCAAAAAGAGAAGAGTGGATAAGGGATCGAGGGAAAGTGTGTTTTCGGCCACTGAAGGGGGCTGCTTTATTTCAGCACCACCCATGGACCGCCCGCTCCGTGCCAGGCACTGGGCATCCAGGGTACAGCAAACACAGCTTCCAAAGACTGAAACTGGGTTGCTCTCTAGACCAGGCAGGCCCCGCTCCTTGACTGTTGCATCTCAGTGCTGTCTCCCGCTGTTCCCCGAGCCCCACTGCCGGCCCGTGCAGGTGCCCACGGCCCCAGCGCCGTGCCAGGCCCGCAGCGGGCGTGAAACGGCGGGAGAAACCCAGCAATCGCGCGGAGCAGGCAGCCCCAACGCCCGAGCCTTACGCTCCCGGTCACCACGGCAACCGGGGAGGTGCTGACCCCTGACCCCGGGGCCCCGCCCGGCCCCGCCCCGTCGCGTTCCCGAGATCAACATGGAGAAGGCCAACCCGGAAGTGCCGCCGCCGCCGCCGCCCGCCGGGTGCTAGGAACCGCCGGCCCGGCGAGGCCGAGCCCGGCGTCTGCCGCCCTGCAGCCCGCAGCCTGCCCCGTGGTCCTTCCACTCCAGGGCAGGCCGCGTCCCCGCACCCGGTCCCACTCCATCCCCCGGAGACCCGCGCCCGCCCCCACCCCCGCCCGAGAGGAGGAGCCGAGGGGAGGAGGAGGAGGAGGGAGAGGTTTGTGAAAGGGAGCGAGGCCGCGCGAGCCGCCGGCGGTTCGTATTACCGGGGTCGGGAGGAGGAGCCCGGCCGGGCCTGCGGACCAACGCGGGGAGGGCGGGAGGCACGGAGGAGGCGGGGGCGGCCCGGTCTCGAGGAGGCGGGCGGGAGGCCGGGGGCTGCGAATCGGGGTGGGCGAGCTCTAGTCCGCGGGGCGGGGGGCGCCCTCCCACCTCCGCCGCCCGCCGCCGGGCCTTGGCGGCCTGGCCTCACCTGCCTGCAGGCCCGGGAGCCGCCCGCCGCCGCCGAGGGCCCGTCCCGGGGGCCGGCGGGACGTGAAGGTGCGGACTCGAGGCGCGGGTGTCCGTGCGGAAGCCTGGACGGCGCGGCCAGGTGATGGTGGGCCCCTGTACATCTCCGGAGGAAAGGGGACCCCCGCCCAGAGCATCCGTGCCCCCGGGCTGCCCCAGTGAGGCGTTTGGACATCAACCCTAGGGAAGTCGGGCAGCTGTGAGTTTGCCTGTCTCCGTTAAGTGCCCTTAGGATGCAGTGATTAAGGAATTAGGCTCTGCCTCCGGGAGGGGCACTGCCTGCGCTGTTGAACTCGGTGCAAAGAAAAAGGACAGAAATGATGCTTTCCGAGCAAGCCCAAAAGTGGTTTCCAACCCACGTGCAGGTCACAGTGCTCCAAGCCAAAGATCTTAAGCCAAAAGGCAAAAGTGGCACCAATGACACGTACACTATAATTCAGCTGGGCAAGGAGAAGTACTCCACCTCTGTGGCTGAGAAAACCCTTGAGCCAGTCTGGAAGGAAGAGGCCTCTTTTGAGCTACCTGGATTGCTAATGCAGGGGAATCCAGAGAAATACATTCTTTTCCTCATAGTTATGCACAGGTCCCTGGTGGGTCTGGATAAGTTTTTAGGGCAGGTGGCCATCAATCTCAATGACATCTTTGAGGACAAACAAAGAAGGAAAACAGAGTAAGTTATGTAATTTATTTTGAATTTGGGGGAGCTTAACTATATCTTATTTATGGATTTTCTGTTCTTGGAAATGATTTGTCTACCTGGGGCATTGGTTTTTTGGACTGAATTATGAAACCCACTTTTAAGCACCATATTTGCATGAATCTGACATAAAAATAGCCCTTGTGAAGAAACATTTTTTAAATGGAGTATTTAATGATCCATTACTCTCTCATTTGTTTGGGGTAAGCATCTTCAATAATTGAATGTTTTGCACAGGATTTCAAGTATATTCACATTGTTTCACTACTTATAAGAGGACTGGATCACAGTGTTGACCAACTAAAACAACATATATGTAAAATTTTAAGATCTTTAAACATTACAATTTTGCAGGAAATAGAACATCAGAAAATTAAATCTGCCAACATAACGTCTTATGTATATATATTTTTTTTCAGTTGAACTCCGAAGCTGTCAAGTGATATATTACCAAATTTAAAACTCAGTATTTTATTTCAGCATTTTAAGCACAGTTGGCTTTTATTTTAGCTCAGCCATTTTTCGGGGTCACTACATCTTGATGGAGTCCAAAGCTGTTAAAAAAAAGTTTTAAAAGTATGTGCAAACATCCTCAACCTTGAACACAATTACTTCAAAGTTAGTTCTGCAAAGCCAGTGTGTTTAGACCATATTAAATGCTGTCAGATTGGAGACAGTGATTAAATTCTTGTCATGAAATGATTTAATGACGTCTTCAGTGACAACATGGCCTTTTTAATACGACTTCCAAGCTTAGGGTAGATATATTCTAATTTAAAAAACTGAAAGTTAAAACTAGGATATTATGTCTTAAATTGAGAAATAGTATGTTTTCCGAGATAGTGACACCCCTTACTTAAATTTTATAATTCCTCTAGTCTGAGAGAAGATGGAATTAATGAGAGAAGAATATAGATTGAATTTTTAAGAGAACTTCAGATTTCAAAAATAGCTTTGGAGTTTCAGTTATAACTGAAATTTATTTATGCTTTAAAAAACTTTTTATAATAACTTTCTTGAAGTTCATTTTACTTTCTTATACTTTAAAGCAACCATCTCTTTCTATATATATCTTCCTGCAAGCTTCTCTTGATTGGAGTTTTATTTTTATTGAAAAAATGTTTTTTAAAATCAGGTCTTTAAGGTTTAATATATTGTAGGGTAAAAGGGTAGAGAGATAAGCAATACTAGGAATTCTAGAGGAAAACTGGTAAATATTTAAACCGATGAGATGAAAATGTTTTAAGAAAAAGGTTTAATAAAAGTGTAAAGTTGAATACATTATCAGTGATTTTAGTAACACTTTGATACCTTACAAAGTAGCATTAAGATACTTCTGAAGAGTTCTTCATCAAATTTAAACTGAAAAATAGATACTCACCAAATAATTTATTTCAAATTGCCTATTTTGGATGACCTCACTGTATAATATTTAAATGTTTTGAATGTAAACTTTTAAGTATATCACATCTTCAAATTTCAGACTGCATTTACAGTGCTTTTAACGTTAATGAATGATGTACTACAGGTCTTCTCTGAAATACAAATTTTCCAAGTGAAAGTAGGCCCAACTGTGAACCCAGAGATTCTGAGGATGAAATAAGCTTTTAAAATTTCTTCTCATTTTACCCTCTGTTTTTGGCAGCATCACAATAACGATAAGTATGACTGTAAACAATTCTCTAATATCATAGTTTCCCTACAGAAACTCTCTGTTGGCTACTATGTAAAATGGATCCTAGAACTTTTTGGGATAGAGGGAGTGCCTTTCAGTGTTAGCAACAGGACTTGTGATGTTATTGCATTCAAAGTGATTTTCACATGTTATTAAATCCCTAACATTTTCTCTCTTTGTGGATAAATGGGGACCATATATTTGGTGAGATACCTTTATTGGTAATATTTCTAGTTTTTTAATATATTTAATAGCTTCCTTTTCCAGCACAGCTATACATATGGCACAGTAAGAGACAGACTTGAGCCACCGGTGTATTGCAAGAAAGATATTTAATATTCTACACATTGCTGAACCTTGTCAGCATATTCCCAAGTGCTTTTTAGAAAACCAGTATGAGTGATGAAGGCTACCAGCTGATTTAGAAGTCCCATGGAACTGCTGGGTGTGACGCTTTTTACTATTGACACTGAAGACAAGTATTTACAGCTTGTCTTCCAGTTGTGTTGTGAGAGGCAGAGAAGTGTGATGGCTAAAACTATGGTATTACCTACTTCTATACCTTAAAAAATTAAAATCCACCCCCCCCTTTTTTTTCTTTTAGGGCGAGGGGAAAAGGGCCTTAGCCAGAACACTTTGAGTAGGGCATGGAAAGGGAACTTCTGTATCTCCCACTTTAATGGGTGTCTGGGTTGGTCCTGGCACAAGATTTAAGGAAATTTATATAGTATTTAATAATAGAATGGTAAAATTTTACTTTTATGCTGTTATGTAATACTGATTGATATTTTTTTTTTTTTGACAATAGAAATGGGTGATGTTGATTTTTTTTAAAATGCTCATGAAAAGTAGTAACAATCAGAGCCCCTAGAGTTAGGTACGACTCAAACACATGCAGATTTTAGGACTTTGGTGTGCACCTCGGCCATGCACCTGCGTCCTGGCCTCTGGCACCCTTACTGCCAATCTTGTCCTGTTTCTGACCATACAGCACCAATTGCTTGGGATAGTTCCCACATGTGTGGTGGTTTTTGAACATGGGCCTGTGCCCACGAAAAATTGAACAGAGGCCATATACAGTTTAAATCCAGCACTCCAGAGGTAAAAAAAAAAAAAAAAAATCAGCATTAATCCACTAAGCCTCAGATGCTATGTCTTCATTTTATCTTTTCGAAGCCTGGGAAAACAAGCGCTATCTCTGGAATGATTCGTGAAGGTCTCATTAAGACCCCCCATTATTTCACTTTCAGAACAGAGCAGCCAGAGTTACTTGTCATGCCTGTGTTTTGAATTAGTGTATTTGTTAAAGTTCTTTGCAATTTTTCCCCCACCTTTGGCGGGGAGGATGGAAAATACTATATTTACAGTTTGTATTCAAACACAGGCTTGCTTTATCCTTTAGAGCTTACCTAAGTCTTTAGCTTTCCGTAGCAAAGAACCAAACAGTGCAGCGCACACACACACAGTATTAGCTTGGTGGTTTTAATAATATAGTTCTAGAAATGAAAATTCACTGAACATTTATTTAGTCCAAGGCAAACTGCCTTCAAGGAGCTTACACTCCAGCAGGAGAAAACCTGTATTGCCTTCCTCTTTGGCTCTCATGCCTCCTGGTTAAATACAGTGTTGTGTGATAGACAACCAGGTATGTGTTTAACCTTATTAACATATGTGGTTCATTCAATTCGAAAGAACTACTGTTTCCATGCAGCTGTTTATTCATCAACTTTGGCCATTTTCCTTGTTGATTTCAGTCTGACATTGAGAAGTTACTTACTCTCTGTGCCTCAGTTTCCTCATCTGTGAAATAAGGATGTTAGGCTAGATGATGTATTTGATCATATTTCTAAAATTCTATGCATTTTGATTATCCTCACTCCCTTCCATTTTTTTTGGTTATTGATTTTTTTTTCTCAGATTTGCTTTAATTTGTTATACATGTGGAAATCCTACATGCTTGAGTTTTTTTGTTTGATTCTGTTTTGTTTGGGAATTTTGAGAGGTGCTTTTTTTCCCAAAGTGGACTCACCTATTTTCTGTGTAACTTGAGATGTTAACAGAGCACTTCTCACATGTCAACTGTCAGAAGGATTCCCCGCCCCACCTCCCAACTGAAAATGCTCTGTTTTCCAAAACTGTGAGTTAATAAGTGGATATATAACCTTGTTTCATGTCCAGGCTTTTCGAGAGCTCAGTTTTGTGGTTGTTCAGGGTTCTCTGTTCCACAGAGTGTGTTGCTGTCACTTGTTACTTCTTAGTCCCTGAGTCTTCAGATTTCACCATTTGCCTCAGATAAGGGATTTTCTCCATTTAGGGTCTCAGGTTAATGCTTTCTATTATAAAATATTTTTTTAAAGTTGCTTGTTTTGATTGATTTGATCGTTTTATTACTTGATTGAATTGCTCCAAATTAATCAAAATATTTCTCTTGCCCGATACTTGCTAAGATGTAGCTGGTATAGATATTATGTGCCAGTTTTCTTCTGCCTGGAAAGACCTGTGAACCAGTCTTCCACCTGATGTATAGTAAATGTAGCCGCTTCTGCTAGATCCTGTAAAATGAGATCAGAGTACCCTGTGTAACTAAGAAAATGTAACACCTATAGAGCTGTATTTAAATAACAGCCTGTCTGCAGGAAGAGATACTATGCTTCATTGTCAAGTAATGTGAAAACATGGTAGAAACTCTCCTGTAGGCTGGAGTTTGCAGATTTTTGGCTGTTTGCCCTGTAGACAGACAACTTGTGACACCAACAACTAGAGAAGTTCTCATGGATAGAAGTACTATAAACAAAACCAAAATAAACTTTGCTTCTTAGACATCGTTTAAAGATGGGCAGTGTAATTCATGAAGTGACTAAAAGCATAAGATTTGGCTGCAGTTAAGTTTTATTTGGTATTGTCAGTATCAGTAGTTAATGAAACACAGATTCTAGGAGGAAGCGTTTAAGCTTTCTTTTTGCTTCAAAACTCTTTACAAGATTTATTACTGTTTGTCACTTTTGGCATTTTACTTATTTTGCATATTTTATTCAGGAAAAGGCTTTGACTTTTTTTATATGAATCTAAATTACATCATATGTAATTTAATTTCATGATTAGCAAACTATAGTAGTCTCCCATATTAACAAAATTGTTTTAATAGCTTTTATGAAAGAAATATTTTAAGATAGAAGGTAAATATTTATTATTTTATTAAAATGTTATTTTTAAATTATTTTATAGTGCTCAAAAATAGTTTGTATTGATAAATTATTTTAGGATCTCTACCTCAGTGTCTTTTAATGATAAAAAAAAAAAAACATTCTTCAACCGTTAGTAGCACTTACCCCAGGTGGAAACATAATAGCCATCATTGGTAAGAATTTTTGATGATGAGTGATTTTCAAATCATGAAAGAAAAAGTTGTCTAAATACCTTTACAGAAAAGACTGATTGCTTCTGTATATGCCACATGGCAGAGACTTAACTAGGTTTTTAAATGAAGCGATGAGTAAAACCAGAAGCGCCCTGGTTGACAGTTTCTCCTCCAGTGCTCAGATTGTCTTGATGTAGAGTAACTTTACCTAAAAAGCTATTTGTATACAACAGAGCTCAGTAATCCTCTCTTCATTACATGTTACAACCCTGTTTTTCCTTCTCTTTAAGGTGGTTTAGATTAGAATCCAAACAAGGAAAAAGAGCCAAAAGCAGGGGTGAGATAAAGGTCAATATTCAATTTATGAGGAACAATATGACAGCAAGTATGTTTGACTTATCAATGAAGGACAAAACAAGATCTCCTTTTGCAAAATTAAAAGATAAGATGAAAGGTAGAAAAAATGATGGAACATTTTCTGATACATCTTCTGCAATCATTCCAAGTTCTCACATGCCTGATGCCAATGCTGAATTTTCAAGTAGTGAAATGCAGATGAAAGCTAAACCAAAAAAGCCTTTCCTTTTGGGTCCTCAGCGACTCTCTTCAGCACATTCTATGTCTGACTTAACTGGGGCCCACATCTCTTCTGAGAAGCTGAAGTCGGGTACCATCACTCAAACCCATCTTCTCGGACGCCAGATAGATTCCTTTGGAGCAGTTCCGGAAAGTGGTAAGTGACACGTTCTTTCTAGTTGCCCTTACGTGGTCTGAACTACCCTCTTAATTTTTAAAGTTTAACTTCTGCAGTTAGAGAATAAAAATTGCTGTTTCTTGGTAGTATTTTCTAGGTTTTGTCACCAAATATTTATTGAGTACCTACTATACTCAAAATTGGTAAGATTATTAAAGGCAGAGCTTGTCTGCATTCAGTGCTGTATTTGTAGTATTAGATAATAAAAGTGAGCCCTGGTCCTTTTTCATGGCCTGGCTTTTTTTTAACTGCCGTTTCTCCTGTCTCAAAAGCCTGACACATAAATGAATATTCCATTTCATCAGAAAACTCCTAGAAAAAAAACATTAAATGTTCAGAAGTAAGAAAGTAAATTTAATGCTAATGATGAAAAAAAGTGAGAATTTATAGCACTATGATGCCAACCCGAACCTTTAGTTTTGACATTATAATCTGTTTATGTTATTCTTTCTGAGCTACTAATTACTAATTGTCTAGCAATATACTAATTGTTATTAGCCTACATACTGTTGTACCTTAGCATTTTTAGGTTGTTTTCCTTGATTATTTTAAAGGTTAATATCTTTAAATAGCTAATTGCTCTCATTCTAAAAGCAGCAGTATGCACCCAGAATGTGTCAAATAGTGTGATGTAATGTGTCACTGATTATGTACTGACTACAAAATTGTTTGCAGGAAGTCTCAAATCTCCTCACAGAAGAACATTAAGCTTTGATACTTCTAAAATGAACCAGCCCGACAGCAGTGTGGATGAAGGTGAATCGTCTTTCGGAAGACAAAATGACCCATTTACAAATGTGACTGCTTCATTACCACAAAAATTTGCAACACTGCCAAGGAAGAAAAATCCATTTGAAGAAAGCACTGAATCATGGGACAGCAGCATGAATTTATTTTCAAAATCAGTTGAAGTAAGAAAAGAAAATAAAAGAGAGAAAAGGGAGAAAGTTAGCCTGTTTGAAAGAGTGACTGGAAAAAAAGACAGCAGAAGATCTGATAAACTTAACAATGGGGGATCTGATAACCCTTGTGACTTGAAATCACCTAATGCATTTAGTGAAAATCGCCAGGACTATTTTGATTACGAGTCAACCAATCCGTTTACAACAAAATTCAGGGCTTCAAATGTAATGCCATCTTCAAGGTAAGCTTAACATGGGGGAAGTTATACTCTTCTGGAAAATATTGTACTTGAAAGTATCAGATATCCCTTTTAAATACTTGCATATTTTAAATTCCTTTTACTTTACTTGAAAAAAAAAATTCTTATCTTATTTTTATAATTAATTTTGGAGCCAGGCAAAGTTGCATACATCTTTGGAATTGAACTTTTTATCTCAGAAGGATACAAGATTCTTAATCCCTACATAGTTTATTTCTGCTTATGTTCGCCAGAAATTCACCGAAACTTTCAGAGAGAACAGCATGGCTTTTGATGAGACATGATGAGAGTGAATGAACGGTGGGTGTTAATTCAAGCCAGAAATTAAGGTGATATGTTGTGTTTCTAGATATTATTTTTCAGAGTTTAGTTATGAATCAATAGCAGCCTATGGGCTATTCTTTAAGAAATACTGGCTTAAGTTAAGTATTAATAGTTTTCCTTATAGGTGTTAACTATCCTTATTAAATGACAATTTGAAGTAGTTTTTATTTGTGGATGTTTATTAGAAGTCAGTGAACCTTAGGGGTACTGTAAATACATGAAAGAGTATCTGTAATGATGACTTACAGTCATAGAAATAATCTATCACCATAAACTTTAGATTTTAAACATCTGAGTTCTCAGGTATATAATGGTACTTTGTAATGCCTTAAATGTATGCATTTAAGTAAAATTATGGATTTTGCAGAAGTGAATGGTGGAATAGCTGACTAAGGAAACCTCAAGCAAAGTGTAAGATGAATTTATTGGAATCTTACGCAGTTAGCACGGAAGAGTGTGGTAGACTGCTTGCCACGTAACATGAACATTCTTTCCCTAGGTGGAAACGTATGGTGTTCAGACCCAAATGGGAAACCTGGCTCAGTAGCTCTGTGACCTCTCTCAACGTCAGCATCTCCATCTTTGGAAAAAAGAAAATAATACCTACTTGATAGGATTGGGGGATGATAAATGATTAAGTACATGGTACCAAGCCAGGCCCCATATAGGGAACCCATAATGATGGTTGCGCTTACGTTTTATATAGTGCCATGTCATACTGAATTCAGAAACAGTGCTTTGTTTTGTCCCACCATAAACAGAACACAGAACCGACAATCAGCTTTTTAGGCTTTGATCTTCCCCGCCTGTCTTCTCATCTTCTCATATATGTTAAAACATGGATTTAAAGTTTTCCAGGGAAAGTGTATGTCTCTTTGTTTTCTTTTATCTATAAATGGGCATTTACTGTGGCTTTAGAAAATAGTGTTTGGTTTTCTTTAGAGACTGTACTCCAAAGAAATACGTTTTTATTATATGATACTAATATTTTATTGGAGAGTCCATGGTTTCAATATGCTGTTCTCAAATATTTCATTTTGGCATTTTACATAATATTTCACTTCACATATTGCATTGAGTCTTACACTACAGAGGTAAATAGAAATGTATTTGCTCCCCCCTGCCCATAACAACTTTTTTTGAAGAAGAGTATTAAAAACAGCTATTGGAGATAATTTAGAGATTGGGTAGTTTACATAATTTTAGAGTCAAAGAAAAGCGAGAAAATGGGAAATGGGAGAAAAATTGTATTTTTAAATTTCGGCAGCATATGGAAAATAGTATCCTCAGATTTTTAATTGCCTCATACTTGGATGGTTTACATGAACCTAAAAATTAGTGTTTTAGAAGTGAGTGTGGCATTTTGCCAAATTTAGGCTTTGTTTTGGGCTACCTCAATATCAATGTTGTTTCCATCAAAATTAGAGCTGTTTCATGATATCTGTATAAAATGATTGTAAGTATGTAAAAAGCGATAGTTTTTTTTAAGATTTTCTCTTCTTCATATTCACATGATGCCATCTATGAGGACAAAAACGTTTGTAGATTTCTGTGAAGTTGCTCCTCCTTTTTGTGTCACAAACCATCTTTGTGGCAAATGTAAAACATTTGCAGCCAAGGGGTAGCTCTAATTAATAGTATACAAAAGAAGGATTGACTGTAAGTAGATCTAGGAAAAGAGTGTAGTTCACATTTTTTGGAAAGCAGCTTTATCTGGAGTGGAATCAGGGAAGATACAGTCGAGGTAGTTTGGCCTTGCAGTGTATTTGTGTATATCATTCCTCAGTTATATGGGACATTTTAGATTTCTCATGTTAGCATCTAAACCAAATGCACTTTTGAAGCTACAGACTCACATCACTAGGACACATGCTGTTGATTATTTTTTTCCCGTAGTGCTAAATGGATCTATTTACAGAGTCTCTTGGACTCTTGCGACTGATGTTTGTGATGTTTGCTGAACAGAGTCAAGAGTGAAATATGTAGCTGTGAACCTGGATATTGTTAGAATGAACTGGCTGCCCTGGGATCACAGGTACACGGGAACCGTGTTGTTACCCTCTGGGTGAATAATGTGTATCATTATTGGAAAACTGGAGACCTTTCCTTATGCCAAATAATTTTAGGTACTAAGGAATACTTACTTAAAAGTTAGGGTTTTTATTTCTTTGTGAGTAAAGTCCACCTGAAGAAATCACCTAGTAATCACAAAAAATATTGCATCTTGCTTCTGTTCTTGGAATAGATCCCACAGACTGGCATAAAACGGAGAGAGGAAATGAGTTAGGCTTTTTGTTGGGTTATTTCAATAAAGAGCAGGGCTCTCTGAAACAGTTTTTCGTATAGTTTCTAATTCTTGGTCTCTTTCCTCTTCCATGCCCCCACTTCTTTGAAGCCTTTCTTACCCTTGTATGAAGAGGTAGTTGCTCCTTGTGCCGCAGTGTTTCCTACCTAAGTCTTACTTCTATGGACATCACATTGTTTACTAATGTGACCAGCCACTTTTTCCCCCTCTCTCCACCATGGACATCTTGAGGGCCGGGTCTGCACTTCATTCATCTTTCAACGCTTAATCTCCAGCATGATGCTTGGTAGGTAGCAGATGTTAGAAAATCATTTTTTGAATAAGTGAGCAGAGTATAGCAGATGGACTTCCTAAAATGCAGCTTTCATTCCCTCAGTCCCTTAGTCTCTTGCTTCCAGCCCAGTGTGGGCTGTGAAGGTCTTTCTGATACACCAAAAACAGACGTGCAAAGGCAGATGTGTGCATTTTTAGATACAACTAAGCATGATTAGAAATCTAAGTGAATTTTAAGGGACTACTAAAATTTAATATTCATACCCTAACTAGCACATTTCTGGAATTTGTTAAGAACTCTGTAGTAGTTAGGATAGGTTGTCAGCTGCAATAAACAGCCTCTGATCTTGTGGCCTTGTCTCAGTAAAGTTTATTGCTCTTTGTTGTCACAGTTTCATTCCCTGAGATGGGGATGGGAGAAGTGGGTGCTTCGTTCCATGCACTCATTCAGCTCCACACAGTCACTCAGGAACCAGGCACCTTCCTTCTTGTGATGCAGCCATTTCCCACACGTCCTCCAAGGTCATGTGGCAGGGAGAGTGGAGGATCACACGTGGGACGTCTTCATTTGCCAGGCCTGGCAGGGTTACCCGTGACTTCCCCGTGTGTACTACTGGCTGGCGCTCGGTCATGTCCCAACCTCAGTGCAGCCAATTAGGAAACAGGGTTTAGCTGTGGACCCAGAGGAAACTGAATTGGGTGTGGTGAGTATACAGTATTGCCCTGGATGCCTGTTCTAAGAAGACTGGATACTAACGCTTGGCATGCTGTAAAACCCCTACTACACGTGTACATGAAAGTGTAGTTGGAACTCTTGTAATTTTCAGGAAAATGTTTTATCAGTTTATTACTGGTATTGAGTTGTGTTCTAGAATTGCTCCTCCTCTTGCTTTTTAACTGTAATTGACGGTAGCTTAGCAGCATCGGTATCAATGAATTTGTTGTGCGGTTAACCCCACAGATTGTAAAACAATGCTTTTTTGCATCAGCAGTATTTACCTTTCTAAAAACAAGTATTTCTGAATGTTCGTTACGCCACTTTTCAATGATGTGTTCACAACCAGCTCTTCTGTAATACTGGGCTAGTTTCCCACTGTGGGGTGGGAATAGGTGGGTTTGTTCACTGAGCCAGATTTCTTTCTTTCTTTTTTTTTTTTTTCAACAGAGACAGCTAGACCGTTCACTTAGGTAGAGACGTGACCACGTTCTGGCTTATCAAAGACTTAGTGGAAGAGATGGAGGGTCAGCCCTCCACATCCCTGGGTTCCACATCTGTGGAGTCAGTCAACCTCGATTTGAAAGTATTTCGGGGGCAAAAATTCCAGACAGTAAAACTGGAATTTGTTGCATGCTGGCAGCTACTTACATAGCATTTACATTGTATTGGGTATTATAAGTAATTGAGAGATGATTTAAAGTATATGGGAAAGATGTATCTAGATTATATGCAAATACGACGCCATTTTACATAAGGGACTTGAGCATGGAGATCTTAGTAATCTCCTGGGGTCCCAGGACCTGTGCCCCACAGATACCGAGGGATGGCTGTATGCCAGTTACAGTCTAGTCCATGAAAACCTCCTATACAGTCCTCCCTGTTGCCTGTCTTCTTCCATACCCTAGACCAGAGGTTGGCAAGCTAGGCTGGTGGCCCATTCTGGCTTGCTGCCTGTTTTTGTAAATAAGGTTTTATTGGAACCATTTGTTTATGGCTGCTTTTGTGCTATAATGGCAGAGTTGAGTAGTTATGACAGAGACTGTGTGACCTGCAAAGCCAAAAATATTTGTTATTTGACCTTTTACAGAGATAGTTTGCTGAACCATGGACTAGCTAAACGGAAATCTTTAAGAAAGGCAGAGCCATAAGATAGGAGCAGCCTGGGACCGCGAATGCATGTGGAAGTTCTTCTAATGATCGAGAATAACCCTTGAACTTTGTCTTGAATGATAAATTCTCAGAATATCAAGTTACTGTGATTTTTGCATATATTTATAATAGCACTTAGCATTAATATTATTTAGCATTTAGGGCACATAGTGGCTCTTCTTCTGTTTAAGAAAGCCTAATTCAAAAAACTGTCAGAACCGCTGATTTGCAGCACCAAATCCAAACTCTTCTTTCTAATTTTCAGGGGTTGCTGTAGACTTCTCTTAATGATCCAGCTTTTCCTTTACTATTCCTCACCTCTCTGTTCTAGGTGAGTTAATTTCCTTAGCGCACCTCTCTACCCTGAGTTCCTTGTGACTCTTGCCAACTCCATTCCTTGGCCCAGTTGTGGAATGCACTCTTAACTCATCTCTGAGTGTCCTAAGCCTGGCTACCCTTGATGCTAAAAGCTCTTTAATCCTATCTTGGTCGATAACATAGTGTTCCCTTCTGTGGAATTCTGCCGATACAGAACATAATTGCTGTGTGATGTTTATTGTATCTAGGTTTTGGCCCAACTAACCTGCATGAACTTCTGAACAGTTGTGCTGAATCTTTTTTTGTGGGTGCCTGCAGCGCCTGGGTCACCGCGTGGCCTCAGTGCCGATCATCAGGGGCACCCGGGGATTTTTTTTTTTTAAACTGCAGTTTGTTGGGTCCTACCTCAGACTGAATTAGAATCTTCAGTGAGTATGCCCTGAAATGAAAACCAAGATTTTAAAAAACTTCCTACTGATTCTGAGGCTTAAAAATTGTCGATCTAAATCACATCATTTATTTCATAGAAGTTCATTAAGTACTTACTTCAGGAGTTGTGCTCGTAAACTGGTAATGGAATAGACAGTTCAGTCCCATTAGCTTTGTTTATAGGGCCCTAACTAAGGTAGAAGGATCAGTAAGGAGATCAGCTTGACTAAAACAGGGATGTGGAGAAGAGTACGGACTTGGCTGAAAAGCTAAGAAACACCTAAATTAGAGTAGGCACTGAAGACCAGGCAGAAATGTCTGACTGTTAAATGTTTACGGCATCTGAGGGATGAATGGTTTCTCAGGATTGTTCAGTAGTGATGAACAGCAATATTTTTAAAATATGCTTGTGTTTGTATGCTACCTGTAATAAATTGAAGAGAAACTCTGTGATGTGTATTCTTCTGAGCCTCTAGTTTAGGACTGAAGAACTCCTCCTGGTTAAGGGAATTCATTAATATAAGGAGTAAATTCCTTATGTTGTGTACGTCTTATCCTGAAATTTAAAAAAAAACAGTCAGTCACACAAGCATACTCTGTATGATGGTTGTTTAATGTTACAGGGGCAGCTCATCAGAGCAAGAACTTATGGGAGATCTTTTTACGAAGGATTTTGTTTTGGGAACACCCTTCTATTGAGTGACCTGCACAAAGAACAAGCCTTCCCTTCTTTATCTTCTGCCTCCTTGTAGTTGTGAATACCATGTAGCAGATTTCAGTTGTGCTGTGATTACTTAATGGTATGCTTTATGGTAATAGTCCTAGGGTCATTGATTTTACTAGAACATGTTATGTGTGTATTTCCCTTTGCAGTATTTGCTGTGGAAGAACCTGTATGCTGCTTAGCTGCTGAATTTAGGCCAAACATATTTTTTACAGCACTACATAAATAGTGTCTGAGATCAGTACTTCAGGTTGCTCACTAGTATTTCATAATTTTGCATGGTAGTATGCCTTTTACTTTGGGGATCAAGTTAACCTAGTTCTCCCTTCCCTTCGTCCCTCCCTGCTTACTTTAATCAGTTCCTGTCGATGGTTGTATCATAGGTTTCTTAGAAGCTACAGAAAATTGGTTACCTAGAATGTATATTTAAATGTGTTTCTAATTTTCACACATCAAAAATCACCATAGGCTTTTAAGCATGTAACCATTATTACTAAGTCGTATAACATGTCCATTAAAAAGACGAGACTGTTCTCTGTAGACGTACATCTTGATTTTAAAAAGTTATAGTAAACAAATGATCCTAAAGAGAAGATCCTATTCATAGTTGGAAAACTTTCATTTTTATAATGCTCCGTATGGACTTTTTTTTCCTGTATAAGTTTAAAGCTCAGTCTTTGGCTTAATAAACCTTAACATACATAAGGTTTATTTCAATAGCAATATTTATTTTTGTCCATATTTGTCTAATATTAAAGATAATCTGCCTGTTATTCATGGCAGCCTATAAATCTTTTATAGGCTGAAAATTCATAGCCTCAGGTATGAGGCAGAAAGCAAAAACTTTTGAGATGATTTTTGGAGCCATTAATCCATTACTGCCCAGGGATTTACAGAATGTATCCAATGAAACGTTGACTGGGAGCATGAAATACGCGATTTGATTAGTTCCCTTAACACTAACTAGAACTTTTATGCTTAACTCCCCAGATACTACTTGAAACTTTTTTACCCTTTGTCATCCTAATACTCATTATAATAGCTCTCATTAATTGGTACATCTCTCAATGGGTTAATTTGCAGATACCAACCATGCCATCCTTTTGCTAACTTACAAATGCAAATTGGTATTTATAGACTTCAAAATTGAAAACAAAAAAAGCTCTAACAAAAAAAAACAAAAACAAAACTTTGGTAAGTTATTATTATTTTGAGCTGAGAGATTGAGATACAGAGAGAATCTGTGAGAGAAGAAAACAAGCCAAAAATATCCACAAAAACTACTGTAGGCTAATAAACTGATGTGAAAATTTCTCAATTTACAGCACTTGACAGGTGCTAAAAGAAAAGCATCTTTAATTTTAATGTGTTGTTAGGACCTCTTTAGAGAGACTGTACAAGTTATTAACAAGGTCCTCTGAGACAGGAGACGGGTAATTAACAAGACCTATGGAGATATAGTTTAGGTAATTAACGAGCTCTTAGGCACTGGACACGGGATAACACATAGCGAGTCCAGTAGTTAAGGAGAACAGGTTGTTATGATATGATCAAACACGAGATGTAGTATGTAAGTCCTCTTGAGGTTTCTGATAGGAAAGTATTAAGATTATATTCTAGTGACGCCAGTGCACTAATTTTTGTAAAGCAGTATGTAAATTTTTTGGTTTAACTTTTAAGATAGTATTTGAAAAGATTATTTCTTTGTAAAGTCAACAAGCAGGGAAGCTTGTTACATGTAGATTAATAATCTTCATTATTTGTAATTAATGAACATTTATATTTTGAGAATAGTACATTGGAAAGACAAATGATGTGTTTTATACTTTTATTGTCCTGTTTATTTTTCATCTGTGGCCTGTTGGCTAAAATTGCCTATTCCAAATTGGCAGTCCACTTTCCTTGTCCACTTTAAAACTAGTTCTAGGCCAAAGAGAGGACTTTCCTTCCTCAGTTTGATTTTTGCATAATGTGCACAGATCCCTCCAGTCATGCTCCTGTCGTACCTTCAAGTCTGAGACTAGATTGTCCCAATTTCAGATACTTGGTCTAATTATTTCTTGTGTAAATTTGAAATGTTGGGGGTATGAATTGAGTTTTGGTTCAGAAAACTCACATAGTCAGCAAGCCTTTATTAAAAACATGTTATCCTCCGAAGATTAAGAATATGAAGAAATCCTTTGCAGGTCTCCTGATTTATCCCATTGCCTCCTCAGCTTGGCTGCTCTAGTCCATCAAGATTTTTTCCAAATTTCAGATATGATAATCGAATGATATTTTCATTATTTTTAGATGAATATCAATATTTTTGGAAATAGCAATATTTGCTGTATACAGGGAAAGCAGAGGTTATTAAGATATAAATCCTGCTCTTAGAGCTCATAAAAACAGGCATGTAAATTATTAGGTCTGAATTCTGTGCCAAGGACTGGACATTGTATAGGCATTGGAAAACTGAAACATTTTTAAGTTGGATTGTGATGTATTCAAAGTAGTATCTCAGACAGATACCCTGTAGCATGGGGGGTTCTGCTGGGGACAGGAGTGGGAAGAGGGAGGAGGCCTTGGGGCAAGAGAACGAGTTAGGAAGTTACTGATTGTTGAGAGTTGACGGAGGTCACTTGGCAGTGAGGATGGGAAAGAAGGGAGCATCTCTGAGATATGTTTCTGGGCTAGAATAGAATAGGAGGGGTTTAACCATCATGCTGTTGTATGTGTATGTGGAGAGGAGGGATAGTGGGGGATTGGTAAAGGAGAAAAAAACAAAGATTATTCCAATGATACGCCTTCAATCGGCTTCTTAAATTTGATGAATCACAGTATTATAAAAACTGTATTATATCAATGTCAGATCTGTGGTCTTTGAGTCAGACTTGGCATTTCAGTCTTGATGGAGAGGTTTGAGTTTTGGGCTTTTGTTTTTAATGAGGTGCTGTCTTATTTATTTTAGAGTTTTGTTTTTACAAAATAGAAATTATGTGTTTTGAGTTATTCAAGGCAAGCAAGTTGGTATCAGTAAAGGTTCTTGAGTGTTTTTGAAAGCTGGAAAATACTTTGGCTTTTTGAATACAAGAGTATGCATTTCTGTAACTGCTTATGGACTTCATGCATTTAAAATGTGTTCACTTCAACACTGTAGTTGCTACATGTACTTCTCTCCAGTGGTTTTTGGCTTTACCAAATCTTACTCCCTTTGGACCCCTTTTGTTAGTCTCTCACTAAGAGAATAAATTCTGTTTTTTATACTTTGCCCCTGCATCTGTGCACCACTTTTCCAGGCCTCCTGTTTCTGTGTTTAGAACATTTCCTTTTGGACCACTGTGATCCCACCTGTGGTTCACTTTTTTCGTAACAAAAAAGCTTTAACTTTTGAAATACAGGTATTTTTTCTATAAATATAATACATGGTGGTAGTGTTACCTGTGGCCAGAGTGTTTGAAATAGCTGCTGGTGATCAAAATTAAAACAGTTAATTTGATTTTTAAATGATCTTCCTTTTAGGCATTTAACTAGTTTCTAAGAATATTGGGATCTGGACATTTGACATTTGTCTCCTTGAACTTACATTTTAAGGATAGATCGTTGCTCTTTGATTTGGTGATCAAATATAATATGGTATTATTATGTGACAAAATAATTATAATGTAAATATAAATATAAATATGAAAATATGATATATAAATATTTTAAATATATATTAAATAAAATGTTCTATATATTTTATATATTTAAGCTTAGAAATCTTTCTGACAAAGGTGCTAATACCACTTAAATGGAATTACATCAATCAGCTGGCCTAGAATAAAACTTAATTCAGATTGCCAGTTTAAAAAAATTGTTTTAACAAACATGTATGGTAAAACTCTACTGGGGCTGGAGGTTGAAGATAGGATTCATCGATTACTAGTAGCTTCCCAGCAGTGACC
The DNA here is from genome assembly GCF_009834535.1 of Camelus ferus. Classification (NCBI taxonomy): domain Eukaryota; kingdom Metazoa; phylum Chordata; class Mammalia; order Artiodactyla; family Camelidae; genus Camelus; species Camelus ferus. The sequence goes on from NC_045706.1 coordinate 12,086,536, forward strand.
TATAACCCAGGCAGAGTGAACCGTGTTGAAGGCGGAGTTTGGTGCTAGAAATTGGGGTGCTGCTTCTTCAGGGAAGAGACCTTTGAACTTTTGTTCTTCACCATTGAACATGATTTTTTAAGTTGGGGAGTGACTAGATACACAATTGTTCTAGTAAATAGCAAGAAAGCTTATTTAAAAATTTGTGAGATGCATTTTGAAAGAGTGTTTTCTAAATAGTGACTATACACTATTATATCATTAGCTCTCTCCTGACTACGTAGTAATTTTACCGTTTCTTTCCTGTTTGGAGTCATGGAGCTGTAGTGTGTGCCTGTCATTCCCTGCCTGGCTCGCTACTTCGGGCTCCCAGGAGCCAATTAGTGAGTGCCCTGCAGCGGCTCTGCCTTAAGTATAACAACCTCTTTGTTATGGAGCTTGGTGTGGGAATGGGGTATTCAGGTTAATCACGTATTTTGTTTACTTGAGGTGTACAATATATTTGTTTCATGTAGATTTTTTCACTTTCAAAGAAATGAAATATGCCCCTAAATAAATTAAAAATGGAAATCATACCAAACGTAATTTAACATTTGAGTCAGAAGATAAATTTGATTAACTCCTTCTACCCAAGGGTTTTTCATTGTTACTTGAAAATATAAATATAGTAATGGTAGAATATCCTAGAAGGAGTACAGGATAGGTGTTAAGAATTCAGGCTTAGGACTCAGGTCTGGATTTGAGTCTGCTGAATAGCTGCATGACCTTACTTAACCTTTCTGAGCCTCATTGTAAAATGGGAAAACAACCTTCGTGTTGTGGAAGAGATCAAATAATGTAACGCACATAAAGTGCTAAGGGTAGGCTTGCCCCATAGTCAACCTGGAAACGGTAACTCTGGCTGTGATCTTAGTACAAAGCATCTACAGAATATAAAACAGTTGCTTTAAATATGTTAAATGAATTTATTAACAAGTAATAATATATTCTCAACTTAAAAAATTGTTAAAGAACTTAGGAGCTCATGTTTTCGCTGACTGATGAAGGACATACATTTGGTAGAAAACAATAAATTTGATAAAAGTTTTTTTCAAGATGTATGTTCAAAAATAATCTTTGATGAAGTAGAATTTAAACCACATTGAAATTAAGTATAAGTATTCCCTGTTTTTAAGTAGAAAATTTCTTCTATTACTTTCAAGGCAAAGGTGTCATAATCAGTATTGCTGTAAAATCCTGTGTTCAGAAATTGTTGCACAACGCTAATAAGGACGGTGCAGGGTCCGTATCTAAGCTTTGGCTTTACCTTCAAGCATGGTGAATATTTCCCAAACTCATGTGACTGAGTTCAGATTAAATCGTTTGAAACTACTGTAAGAAAGAGAAATGCTGTTTCTGGAAAACTCCTCAGAACATTTCAGAGTCCCTTTGGGAAAAGGGTCTCTCCTTGCCTTAGGACATTCACACAGGCAGCAATGCCTCCCTTCTAACCAAGGTGTAGTAGTTGGGTTTTTCATTGCTTTGTCAGTGAAAGTACCCTCTTTTGTTTTTGTTTTTCACCAAGAGTATAAGATTCTACTCAGGTAGTCTCTGAACTCAATGCTCTTCAGTATGCCTGAAATAATATTAACTGTATTTTTAATGTTCTGTCATTCTAGTTTTGAAAAAATATATTTCTCAATTAGAAAAAACCATATAACTAAAATTTGAATGTGAGATATTTTTGGGTTGACATCAATTTATTTTATGGATTAATATCTCATCTACTTATAGGGACGGGTGGGGTCTTACAATGTCTCCTGGTACCTTCTGTCTTTAGATTACTAAACAGCATGTATTAGAGTGACATTCTAAAATATATTTGTTTTAGAATTTAATAACAAGTAATGGACATTACTTTTCTTTCTCATGTAAGAATTCTGTTATTGTTGTGAAAGAAGGATGCATGAGGCAGTGTGTCTTTGACATCATAAGCAGGTTACATACAAAATATGTAATTGTCCTGATTGGAGGTACAGTTAGTAGATACTGATGGAGATAAAAATGACAGGAGGTTGAATGGGTACAGTTAGGCAGTCTAAGCATCATGGAAAAGGTAAAGTCTCAAAGGATGGATGTATGAAAAGAGAGGAAAGGGCTTCATGAATGGAGATTAAAATGAGAAAAGGCAACGAGGTAAAAACTAGTTTTGTAAGTGGCTCTCAGGGACCCAACCTACCCTAAACTCTTAAGGTTCGGGTAGTAGTGGAGATGAGACCTTACTATTAGGAGCTTAGCATGCTAGGATGGAGAATTTGCACCTAATTCTAGAGTGAGTATAAAGGTTTTTCAGCATATGAACAATATGACTGGAGTACAGTTCTAGGAAAACCCAGAGAACAGTGCTGTTGTGGTTGCTTGTATGATGTGGACCTGAATGGGAAGGGATGACGTGAAATCAAAGAAAGATGCCAGTGAGATTCCATTTCATCGCAGGGTGTTCTTGAACATTGGAGGCCTTCCTGGTGGCCAGAGGGCACCATGGCTTCTTTTCCAGAGCTTGGCTTTGTCCCAGGTGCAGAGCCAGCTTGGGGTACTTTTGGCCCAGGGTATTGTGGGCCCCCCAGCCAGAGTGACAAGTTTCCTAAAGATTCAAGGAGAAAAGATTTCTTTTTGTATCAAAAGAAACATGATTATGGTATGTATGTAGTTAAATGTAAAAATTTACCTGAATTTTGAAGTTAAATTTGAATGTCAAAGACATTTTATACTTATTCTCAGATTTATTCTCATGCATCAGGGGTACTAAAGAGAACAAAGTTTGAGAACCGTAGTCTTAAAGAAATGGAGAACTTCTGGAATTCATAGAGCTTATGTTTGGAAATTTGTGGATTGTTTGATTGACTATATTTAAAATAATTATGTCTTTTTTTCACCAGGAGAAAATAGTATGAGTTAAACTTGATTGAACATGATATTCTTGATGAAACAAGCCTCGATTTCATGGATATCTGTCTATCAGTCCTCAAGTCTTACATATTCATTACCACTTCATGATGGAAAAGCAGCTAGGTCTGAATTTGCTGTCCATGATCTTTGGTGTCATTGTCCACAGTTTCTTAATTGTTTTGCCTGTGAGATCTCATGAAAGATATCCTGTGAGAATAATAATAAGTAAATTACTGTTAATCCCCATAGACGTTTATGTATTAGGTTCTGTTTTGCCATCCAGGTATTAAGCGTGCATGCCCACTCCCAGGAGAGATAATGGAGTATTTTAATCTATAGTATCATTAATTTGATTTGGTACTGACACCCCCCCCCCCAAAAAAGGAGAAAGGAATAAAGCAATATTGAGGTGCATCTTGGCCCTTAAGCCGTGTCTGCATGTATAAAAAACATAATTGAAATGTGCTAAGGGTGGTTTCCTAGTTGAATCTCTCTGGACACTTCATTTTTTAGGACTTTTATAAAGAGGATCATTAAAGAATATTTCCTTAAACTCCTTTAACATTGAACTTCTATGGAATAAATGCTTGCAGAATTTACCAGAAAACTTTCAGTTAGTCTGTATCGTGGTCAAATACCTAAACTGGTAGACCTGGTTGGTAAACTGGACAAACTGGCTCGTTGGACTGATTTTATTGGAAGTCACCAATTTGAAGCTTATTTCAATTCATATTGGCATTTGTAAGTATCAGAGTAATTCTGTCTTTGAAAGAACTGGAAAGTACTGCATTGGTAAATAGATTGTGAGGTCTTGATAGAAGTAATCTTTGTTATTCAGAAGAGTGACTTCCTCTACTCTTGGGGACTTGATACCTAGTTGTCAAAACCTGTATTGACCCACTGTTGATTTACTCAGTCAACTAGTAGCCCACTTTTTAGAAACTTTTATTAAGCACTGGCTATTAATTTACTCAGCATACATTTGTTAAGCTCTGCCCTGCCCTAGGCACTGTGTCAGATGCTGGGACTGAAAAGGTTGAGATGTTCCTTCCTTCGGGCAGTCTGTAGTAGGAATGGGTGGGGAATCCAGGGATTAAGATCGGTACCCAAAATGCAAACTTAAAAAAATTTATTCTTAGAGCAGTTTGAGAGCACAGCAAAATTGAGCAGAAGGTACGTAGATTTCCCATGTACACCTTACCCACACACATGCATGATCTCTCCCGTTATCAGCCTCCCCCACTTGAGTGGTACATTTGTTACAATTGATTTTATGTTGACACATCATAATTGTAATATTCATTTAAGGTTCCTCTGTGTCTTTTCATGGCTTGGTCGCTCATTCCTTATTTAACACTGGATAATATTCCATTGTCTGGATGTACCAGTTTATCCATTTACCTACTGAAGAACATCTTGGGTACTTCTAAGTGTGTGCAGTTATGGATAAAGCTATAAACATTTGTGGGCAGGTTTTTGTGTAGACATAATTTTCAGTTCCTTTGGGGTAAATACTTTGGAATGCAGTTGCTGAATTGTTTGGTTAAATTTTCTGTTTCTCCACATCTTCATCAGCATTTGGTGTTGTCAGTGTTGTGGATTTGGCCATGCTGATAGGTGTGTAGTGGTATCTCATTGTTTTAATTTTCTTTTCCTTGATGATACATGATGTGGAGCAACCTTTTATGCTTACTGACATCTGTATATCTTTGATGAGGTATCTGTTGGGATCCTCGACCCATTTTTGAATGGGGCTGTTTGTTTTCCTATTGCTGAGTTTTAAGAATTCTTTGTGTATTTTGGATAGCAGTCCTTTATCAGATATGTCTTTTGCATATATTTTCTCTCAGTTTGTCGTTTGTCTTTTCATTCTATTAACAGTGTTTCTCATAGAGCAGAAACTTTTAATTTTAATGAAGTCCAGCTTATCAATTCCTTCTTTCACAGATCATGCCTTTGGTGTTGTATCTAAAAAGTCATTACCATATCCAAAATCATCTAGATTTTCTCCTGTGTTGTCTTCTAGGAGTTTTACAGTTTTGTGCTTTACATTTGGATCTGTAGTCAGTTTTGAGTTAATTTTTATGAAAGATGTAGGGTCCGTATCTAGATTCGTATACCTTACATTGGAATAGCACTTTGTCATACAGAACATTTCATTTTAACTCTCTTTTAATCCAATTTGAAATAGGTGGTGGAATTTTCTATTTCTTAATAAAAACAAAGTATGAAATTTAGAATAGTGAAATAGGTTGTACCTGGGTACTGGATGGTGAACGATAAGTTTGGAAAGATAAATGTTGTCAAATCCAATAGTCTTTGAAAGCCAGGTTGAGAAATTTTGTTATTGTTCAGGGGGAAGTTGGAGGCCAGAAGTTTTTTGACAGATGAATAATGAGGTTAGACTTGAACTTTAGAATATCTTACCCAGCCAGGTGCATAGGCTGGATTAGACAAAGGAGTGGCAGAGACCATGAGGAGGCTGTTGTGACAATCATTTTGTAACCAGTTTACACAGACTATGTATGACTGAAGATATCAAAACTGCTGACTTTGATAAAACATTGGCACGTACATATGCAAATATATACATGTATAGGTGCAAAACTCAAAATAATTTTCCATCTCCGTGAATATATTTGAACTCTTGGTGCATTTGTGCATGTTAATTTTTAAAATTAATTAATTAATTATTTTAATTGAAGTATAGTCAGTTTGTAATACTGAATCACTCTGCTGCATATCAGGAATGAACACAACATTGTAAACTGGTCGTGTGGTCTTGTGATCAGAAAGGCAGCAGTGCAAGTGAGTGGGGAGGAGACAGTGAGAGATCCATCCAGAAGCGGATGGGGAGGACCTGGAAGGTTCCTGGTGAGGCACACAGGCTAAAAGGCTGGAGTCAGGGGTGTCTCTGAGGCTTTCCATTTGGTGACCAGGAGATGGACTGTCACCAGAAGGAGGAAAATCAGACAGAACTGATAGAAAAGTCAAGATGATGATTGTTTGGGGAGAACTTTGAGGTGCGGCTAAACTGTCCAGTCTGAGACTTTAAACAGACATTTATTTGTAAAGGTGATATTACAAAGGATAAAGTGATTGTGGTTGAAAATAAAAGATTTAGCAGTCATCAGTCCATACAGTGGTGGTAGTCGAAGTAGTGGGAGAATATGGAATCACCAAAGTAGGGTAGGAAAAGAAGTTTGAAAACAGAGCTTTAAGAAATAATCCCAATGTTTCCCATCTAGGGGGAAATGAGGAAGGTGACAAGGAAAAGGAGTAATCAGGAATGCAGGAGAAAATTTAGGCTACCGCAGATCACAGAAGGGAGAGTCTGAAAAAGACAACACAGTGATTGGTATCAAGTGGAACTGAGAGTTTAAAGAGAACGAGGCTGTTGCCTTCAGTAGACATAGTTGGCTGGTAACCTTCCTAAAGGCAGCAGTGAGCATTGGTGGTGGGGGCTGTGCTTCAGATTAAAAGGTGAGTCAGTAAAGTAACAAAGACAACAGGAATTTCTCAGGAGGAATTTAGCAGGGCCTGGAGATTGGCAAAGTAGCAGCGGTGGAGCATCCGAGCAGTAATGGGCTGGAAGCATGCTCTGGGGGAGAGGGGAGTAAATACAAATAGACAAGGGAGACAGTTGGGACAATAGTGGGGTCCACACAGCAGGCCCCCTCGGCCTGAGAGACCTGGAGAATCAGACGGCATGATTGATCACGTGGGGTTTTGATTGTGTGAGATCTTACTGTGAGTAATCGTCGTCCACCTTACTGATTACTGTTCCTTTGGAAACATGTTTTGAGAAATTCCATTTGTGCAAAAGTGTTATAAATTGTTAGGCGGCTCATAAATACACAGTGGTATGCTGCAAATCCCAGTCACTTCAGTTATACCATTTCAGAACTGCAGTTTTTCTTTTGCTTCCTTCTTGCTTGCTTTCTCTCCTATTTTAAATTATTAAGTGAATCGTTTATGGCATTTGTCGTATATTCTTGTATCAGTTAAAGTCTGCAGTAGGAAACAAGTGCCACACTCAAAATGAGTAATTGAAGACAGTTTAGTGAAGAGATCATGTGTAGAGGGGTGGCTAGGGTTAGGACACCAAAGAAGGGACAATAGAGCACTGGGACCAGTGGCAGAGTGAAACGAAGCCACGGGCCAGGTGATGCACTCTCCGGAGGTCAGCCTCCTGGGGTGCAGGGAGGGGCAGAATGAAGCAGGAGGGGCGAACAGAAAAAAGTTTCAAAATCTCTTGCTTTTCAGCCTTTGTTCTGTCTCTTTAAGATTGTCTAATTCTTGCACTTCCCTTAGTCATTGTGATTGGCAGAATCCTCATGAAATTGTGTTGGCCTCCTTGAAACCAGCTGACTCTGAGCTCACAGTAGGACCGAAATGCATTTATGGCCGGAGAGCCCCGATGGTGGCTTTCGGCTGCTTTTCTTTGAATCTTGACTCTGCTCCTCAGTGGCTGCTTCTCTTCCCTGCGCCCGGTTCCTCTCCTGTAACTCACCTCAGAGGAGTATGCAAGGATGCAGGGGTTAACGTGGGAAGAGCTCACCGGGGAGCCTGGTACCAGGGTTCAAGTCCAGTATCAGCTGGTGCTGCTGTTAGGCCTGCTGTCATTATTCTCTGCCCTTGCTTCACTGGAAATGGCGGACGTTTCTTTTCCTCTTTTCAGACTCATTATAGGTTGTATATTATGTTACAGTTCTCGGTTTATACCCTTCCCCCCCCCCCCACTGCATTTGTCACCCAAGTGAAGCTCCAGGTCTCCAGAGCCCACTCTCTCAGCTAAACAAGATCAGTAGGATATTCTCCTTTGGAAATAATTAATGTCAGAAGTTCTGTGATAGTTTATAAAGTTACACTTATTTCCCCTACACAAGAAGGAATGGTGTTCAAGAACGTTACTCCTCTACCCACTCCTTCCTCTCTTTGTCCCCCTCCGAGACGGGTGGGACACCTCCTGGATTTTGCAAATAACTTGAATTCACTTACTAAATACAAAATGGGTCAAGCTGTATAATTCCAGCAGCATGGGGGCCTGGAAAGAGGTATTATGAAAAATGTAATAATACTTGTTTTTAAAAATGCCTTTGAAAGAGCTTGTTATGTGACTTCTTGTTGAAAGATTTAAAATCCTAGAGCCAGGAATTGACACAGTTTGCATTATCTTAAACAGGGCAGTTAATTAGTTAACCAGTTTTAATAGGTCATTGTTCTTCTGTGGGCTTGTTTTTTGTTTATTTGTTTTGTTTTTGTGTTTTTTTGTCTTAACAAACACTTCACATTTTTTCACTGTTAATAGACTCCTCTTCTCTTTCTTAGGTATTCTTGTTCCAAAAGAGAAAAGGAAGGACAGAGAAAAAACTCTGATCACTGCCATATGCCTTAGTGATTTCTGCAGTGGTTGATTTTATCACTTTATAAAGATTGGTTTGTTTCTCTGGCCTATCTGTGGAAGACTAGTCCATAGCAGAAATGAAGGACAGTTTCACTTTTCACCAGTTCACTCAGTATTTATCCTAACTTCAGAGTAAATTAATAAGTGATGTTATTGAAGAGAAACTAATGATTTCTCGAAATATATATATATGAGTACTGTTTATTTTAAAATTTAGAGTTTACTGGGGAAAATTCTTTAAAATTTGGAAAATCACAGGGTAAAAAATTAGCTTTTATGAAACCTAAAAACTGCTGAATGTTAAGGTAAAGCATTTTATAGGTTTAAAATATTTTTTAAAATATGAATTTAAAAATATCTTTTATCAGTATTTAAACGTTACTTTAAAATCCTCTGCTGCCCGCAAACTCAGTTCTGATTTCAAAAATTAATTTTTTTAAAAATTCTGAAGTTTACATTTGTGTGGACTTTTTCAGTGTGAGCATGTTTAAGTTTATTTTCATACCTGATTAAAAACACCATTTTCCTTAATCTGTCGACAACTCAGTTGAGCAGTCAGACTGTATTATTCAGTATCTTGTCGGACATGCGGACAGCAGTCCAGAGAGAAAGCTATCACAAATTGGTGCCACACTTCGATAAATAGAGACATTTTATTTTTCCCCGAGCTAATTCAATCCAGTTCAGTTAACTCTTTTTTTCCCCCTTAAGGACAGATCAAAAAAGGCAGCTGTGAATGACTGAGTTGGTCATGTGTTTGACGTGTCAGTTTGTGACTATAAAGCCGACCACAAGGGAGGGGCTCTGTCTTTAGATTTCAGACAATGGCCCACACATGAGCCCTCGCCGCCTCAGAGCGCACCGTGGCTGCTGGGGGCAGCGAGGGGCACTCACATCACAGTCAGGTGCAGTGACGGAGAGCCGGGCGCTGCGCTCCACGCCCCTCCACCTTACAGTGTGACCTCTTCACCTTACTCGTTCTGGAGAATTCTCAGACACTTTTCAGGTTGTCACTGAGTTTCACTTTAGTTTGTAGGCTAAAGCTATTGGAAAGTACATATTATTAGTTTCGTGATTTTGTTAAAATCTTTGTCCTAAATGTCTGTTCCTTGAAGACCCTCATTATAATAAATGTAACCCCAGCATTTCTATTTCTTAGTTCAGTAATCTTCCTGAGACATTGAAGGAAATTTATATAGGCAGAATACTGTTTATTTTTCTAGGGTGTGATGAGATAGGTATGAAATATTTAAGTAACATTTATGAAAGATTAAATTTGTCCAAAAATGGTCTATTGATCAGCGCTAAGAGCCTCATCTCGTGCATCACGACCCTCCCAGGGCGCCTGCCACCCTGCTGCCGATGTTCCAGTCCCTTCGTGTCCTGCCATGGCACTGCTGTCTGGCAGCCCCAGACAGCTTGTGTCTTCAGAGTCCTCTGTCTCTGACCTGCCAAACCTGCCTTCACATAATTTTAAGCCCTACTTTTGCCTTGGCTTAGACCTTTCTCAACTAATTGCTGTGGTGGAACGTTTCTTTCCTCTCGGCGGGCCAAAAGTTTAACTCAGGAGTGCTCGCCCCCAACAGGTGCAGCTCTGCCGTGTGCTTATGCAAAATGAAGTGTTGTTTACATCTGGTTAATCCGTGTGTCCTCTGTGTTCAAGCGTTAGCAGTGCAGCCCATGCTCACTAAGTAGATCTGTGTGCAAAAAAGGGACCGTGTGTCACAATTAGAACAGATTCTGGAGCCAGACACCTCCACCTGCACATACCCACTGTAGGACTCACACGAGCTGCCTAACCTCGCTGTCACTCCTTTCCTTCTTTTGAAAATGAAGATCATATTTACCGTAAAGTTTATAAAGATTAAATGAGTTAATTTTGGTAAAGTGATTAGAGCAGTATCTAGTAAAGTCTAAGTGCTATGTAAATGGTCATTAAATAAAATAATTTACTGAACATGTTCTGCTAGTCACTGTGCTAAAGGTTTTGCATGTTCAAACTGATTTAATCTTCACAGTAGTCTTACATGGTAGAAACTGTTAACATCCCCATTTTACAGACAAGGGAACCCAGACACACTCAAAGGCAAGTACCTTGCTCAAGGCCACACAGCAAGCAGAGGGCAGAACCAGGATTTGAGTTCACACCACCTGGTTCCACGGCCCTCAACCACTTCTCTGCTTGTAGCCACTGTGGTGTGCTGTCAAGCTGAGTGTACATCATTCTGTCTTCGAGAATATCACAGTCGGATGGAGAGAGGTGCAGCAGAACGTGTTTCTTGATCTCTTAGAGAACCACATGCTGCGAGGTAACAGGGCAAGGAGAGACTAGACCCCACCCCGGGCCCTGATGTTGACCTCCTTGGACTGGAAGTTGGGGCGGACGGAAACCGCATGTGTCATCATCTGCCCTCATGGCACTCTCGGCCTAGGTGATGTCTTTTGGATTTTGTTTTGCTTTCTTTCAAGCCACTCTTGTCAGGCTCTTGAGGCTTTGCTAGTAAGTGACTCTAGTCTGGGACCACACGGAACACCATAAAGATGGTGAGAGACGGAGTGAGAAGGCGCGTCAGCCATGTGGGTCTGTTAGATGGTGCACTGTATTTAAAACGTTTCAGTCTTTCCTACCACGTCACTCAGCTCTGCTGAGACACTAGATTTACCCACGGGAGTTCTAGGTGGAAGAGGTCAGCAGCCGGTTCTGGAAACTGGTACTGCAAATCTTAGTCATAACAAATGAAACCTTGGATATGTGAGAAATTCTCTTGATGTGGATTGTACGTGTGTGTATGCCCTGTCGATTTGCAGCTTGGGATATGTACTCATTATAATAGGTATTTTTCAGTGTCCAGACTTTTTGTGCACACAATCAGAAGTTTTAAAAGTGAATTTCTTCAAAGGATTCCAGTTATGTGGCTATAAAGGAAAGATAATGAAAAAATGTATTTTACAGTTAATTTGTTTCTCTTTTTAATAAAAAGGTTCCTAGGACAGTAACGCTTTGTAGAGGTTCTAATGGCTAATACTCTTAAGTGCTGGGTAAAAATTAAACTTGAAGAGCAACGATGAAATATTTACTCATCAGGTGGCTTTGAAGTTTAGCTTCTTTTGGGTTGCAGTCCCCTTCCTAATGGACATGTTTCAAAGAAGAAGATGATTATAGCGTTCAGCTGTGATGTTTTCCTACTCCCTACATGGAAGAAATCCATTTTGCTTTGGTCCATTTGGGTATTTAAATTTTGCAGGTCAGCTACGTAGAAATCCTCTAATGACAGAAATGATTCACACAGCTCTGAATTCATTCTCCTTGACAGGATGTAACATTTAAAGGATAATTTTTCTAATACCTATAGAAATAATTGTTGTAAAAGATTGCTTCAGCTCTTTGATTCTATAGTCTTTCCAACCTAAATTTATTTAATTCTCCATAGCTTTATATCAGAAGGCAAAAGGTGAGTGAATATTTGTGTATAAAATGAATAACATTGCAAAATTTAACTTTATAAAATATCTCACTGGGTAAAATCGCTTATATTTGAAGATGTTTAGAAACTACATATTTAGAGGCATAGTTCTTCAGTTCTAATAATAACTGAAGGGTTTTCCTTCAAAGTTTAAAATTGTAAGTGCTTTAGAATGTTGAGTAAATACTGTTTTTCTTTTACATCCTAGATTAAATTTCACTCAGGTAACGTAGGAGTTTAGAAATTGTTATTGCAATGTTAGTTAAAATGTTCCGGTTTCATGTTTTCTCCCATGTAGACAATGATACACTTTTAACATTTATGTTTGTCTTTTAATTTTCAGTTTTCATATGAATCCGACAAACAACGAAGACCTCAGGAAAATCCCGGTAAGTTGCAAAGGGGGTTAGAGAATTACTAAAAACCAAGCTACAAGCTGTCTTTCCGTCTGGCACCCATTTCTAAAAAGGCCTCCGTCTCCTTGAATCCGTCAGCTACTTACGGATTATAGCTTAGTATGGTAATTTGAGGAGAAAGAAGAAAAGCAAAATTCAGACTTTATCTTCAGTATACCATAGGGTATGACTTCTGTATGATCTGTGGAGGTGCAAGCAATAGTTATAATCGAAGCCTATTTGAAATATACAAGTGTTGTTCGCAGGCTGTTTTAAAATGAATATGAAAGCTGTGTGTCAAGGTCAACATTATGGTTGTGAAATGAGAGCATGTGGAGAAAACTAGCACGTCGTTGCTGTGACTAAGACCGAAGGAAGAGTGAAACTGCATGTTAACACTTAACAATAAGAAAAGCATCCTGGCAAGAGGTCCAGTTAACCAGGATCATGTATTTGAAAGAACCTTTAGGACCCTTGCATTCCAAGTCAGAACAAAACTAAATATATTAGCCTTGGTATGGACAGCTGAATTAACTCACATGTTTTGCAAGGATTATCCAGATTTCTTAACTTCATTTTATTGCTACTTAAAGTCCAGTTTTGTATCTCTGTTCAAAGTTTCAGTGCATCTTCAGTCAATTAAAAATACGATACTAAACATAGAGAATAAGTTACTTTACAAACATATGAGCGCATGTCTTGGTGGGAAAACTAAATTCTCACTGAATAACAGAAATAGAGCCTTTATTTCAAGAGACTGTTGGTTGCTGTTTGAACCATCTGTCCTTAATGTGTGTGATCCAGATGTATAATAAGAATTTTTCAAAGCAATAACATATCATCATTTTCTATGATGTGATATGCCTAGAAGAAACCATGGTGCTGTATAAACCATTCTAAATGTAGTTATTTGTCTGGAAAATGGTAGGAAACATTATAAAGGCAGAGGACTTTGTACTGTGTTTTTGTTGTTTTATGTAAATGATTTGTACGTTTTGATGTTTCATAAATACCCAAGTCTTTATATTATGGCAGTCTGGCGAGAAACGTCAGAATGTATGAAGTCAGCCTTTGATCAGATAGTAAAATGAATTCTATCAGGCAGTTACTTAATCTCAAACAAAATGCAACATCAAAAAATCGATTTAATGCACAGCTATTGTTTATTAAATAGCCTTAATTACAATTTCTATGTGCTTGTAAATGTACTTTTCCAAATCTTGTAATTTATTGCTGTAAAAGCATCTTTAGAATTCTTTAAAGAAATAAAATGTGAAAATTGTTTTAGTTAAAGGATTTAAAGGTGATAAAAGAATCCTTGATGTGTGATTATTTTTCTCTGGAATACTAACTATTCTAAATGACAGTTGAAGCATTACTAGGTGCCGTTAATTTCCTGCAAGATACAATTAAGAGGAGAAAGCTCGTCCTCACACTGATCGTTATTGAGGAAAAGTATTTGAACAAGTTTTATGTTGAAGATTATAAGATGTTTGAAGTAATTTACATTAAGTTCTCCAGTAATAGCCATCCACCAAGTTATTTTTTTTTCCCCTTCTGGATCGTAGTATTTTGTAATTAAGTTTGTATGTCTTATATGCTAGTGCCAACACCTGTCTGTGAAAGCACAGTGTTTAAACAGGAGCAGTAGCCAGTTGAAAGGGCAGTGTGAGCTCTTTAAGGCCTAATTAAGAACTGAAAGGGAGATGAAGGGAGTAGGACAAAAGATGTGAAAGTAGCTGAGATGATATTCCCAGAGCAAAGTTCCTCATTAGAACAATAATGAGATGATCAGAGAATGCCAAGCCTTCATCTTCTCTCTCTCTCCCCTCTCGTTGCCTTGGGTGTCAGTTAGTGCCCCACCAATATTTAGTTACCAGGACAACCTTTCTTTAAATCTTCAGTTATTTTGAGTCTTGATAATTTGCTTTTGTTGAAATTTAAATATTGTAAAAAAATACATACATTTCCTAAGCTAGACTGTGAGTTAAGTACAAATAGATCACCAGTAATTCTCAAAATCTTTTCCCCAGCTGTTATTTAAAATTCCGATTAGAAAACTTCATGTAATAATTCTGTTCTCTCACCCAACCGTTATTTTCTTATGTCTGCATAGGAAGATTTTTAACAGAGGTTGGGGGAGGAATGGAAAAGGATTGGTTATGAAAGGGGAAGAGAGAAGAAAAATTTACATTGAATTTCAGTAGAAGAAGACATCTTAAAAACGTATGTGCCATCTATATGGAGTGCTGGAGGAGAGAATATTGAGTACTTAGGAGTCCCATGGTAGGTTATTTGAGTCTACCAGTTTGGAGATTTCTCAATTTTAGTTTTTCCAAGAATAGTGTGAAAATTATCTTTAGAAAAAAATAATTAATTTTTATATTTTCCTGAGCATTTCCCTCTTTATGTAAAGTAATTTTTGTAACCAGAAAATATTTTAATTTCCTATTGTATGTATTCGTTAATATTAATCTTTATTTTATTTGGAATTAAATCAACAAACAGAAGGATAGATATATTTATTGAGTATATTATTCAATTTAAGAGTCTTATGCCTAAAATTAGAAAGTTTACATGATTTCAAATATGGGATAAAATCAGGAACTAAGTGCAAAACTTTTAAATTATTTTATATCTTTCTCCAGAAGATAGTTTATTAGTACATGTGTTTCTAAGATGTTTTCTTGCCTAGAAACTGGATGCAGAAATTTGGAGTAAAATTTTCATATAAAAGGACAAATGGAAAACTTATTGGAAAGGTCAGAAATGAATTTCTAAGAAATCTGTTTATCCATAAGTATTAGATGGTTGTGAGGGGAAAAGTAGATTATGGCTGTAAAGTGTTGAACACTATTCTGGGATAGTAATTGATTATTTGGAAAGATTAAATTTTTTATTTATATCATGGCATTAATTTAAACTACTTATGTCAATATAAGAATTTTTTTGACATGTCTTTCATCCTCACTTAGAGAAATGTTTTTAAAAAAGCTGTTTTAACTGCATTCCCTGGTAGTACTGGTATGGTGTTAAATGTAACAAAGTAAATGTATATTATCACTTAATTAGTTTGGAGAAGTCAGTTCATATATGTGTAATTTGATTAAGATTAGAGAGATTCAATCTGATAATATTATGTTAAATTAAAGGGAAAAAATAAAACAATCCATCAGTAATGAATCCCATTTAGTTTAATTTCATTAATTCCTGCAGTTCTCGCAAGAACTCCTATTTTTCAATAAATGTCTTATTAGAAAAAAATCACATTAGTGGGACATTATTACTTTTTTAAAATGCAGTTCAGAAAAATCACTTTGTAGACCGGGAAATGTTAGAGTTGAAAGGGAGCTTGAAGAACATCTCACTTATCAGGGAAGTAAAGTAAGACCTAGGCTGGTTTTTGTCTCAAATTTTGTGCAGAATTCTTTAGGTTAAGTTAAGAAACTTTAGCTTATTTCGAATTAATGTTTAAAATATACTTAACCTTTATGGTATGTCTTATCTTTTCTATAGGAATCTACTTGGTAAAATAATAAGAATGAGATTAGGAAATTGTAAGTTTTATATCTCTAGACGGCTCATGACCAATTAAATAAACTAATAAATATGTGTGTGTGTACTTATTCTTACAAAAGATTGATTGATCCAAAAGAGAAGAGAATAAAAAGTAAAGCAACGCGCTTCACCAGAATTGTCCTTTGGTTGTTGTAGAGCAATGTTCTGAAATGTCTGGGGACAAAGGTAATACAGCTCACAAAGTTGTATCTGTTCCCAGTTTCTGATGCTAAAATAAGGCATTGTAAACACGTCTTACAGAAACTTCGTTTTAGCATCCTCTCTATTCTGTTACTCTAGTGGAGGCTCTCATTAACTCTTGTCTTTACTATTTAAATGGCTTTGTAACTAATCGCAGTCCCTCCAAACAATCTTACCCACTGCTGCCGTTTTCCTAGAACTTAGCTTTAATCACCTCTCCTTGTTTAGAAGCCTTTCAAGGGGTTTTCTATTTCCCACAGCAAAAGTCTAATAGCATTAGACATCCTTGATGGTGTATTTGGAACCACCATTTCAGCGTCTCTGTGTCCTTCCCCGAACCTTATTTTCTAGCCCTCCTCTGTTGATCACCTTTATTGACCCACTGTGCCTTGAACTTTGCTTCCTCCTTTGAGCAAACGGAGCCCACTGCTTGAGACGCCCAGTACGCGTTTCTGCCGGGCGAAATCTCTGCAGACCTAGTGCAAGCTGTGCCTTCTGTATAAAACCTGAGGGTCTCTATGGATTAGAGAAGTCCTCAGTCCTGAATTTTTTTCCCCCTTTATCCTAGAGAAAGGAGTGTGCATAGGTAATGCAAGCATCAAATTGATACCTGTACTCTATCTTGTTTTTCTGGTTAGGAAAGCCATGGTGCCTGGGGGAGGCAGAGGTGAAAAGTTACACTTTGGCTTTACTGATGAAGGCTCCTAGACACATAGCAAATTAATATAGATCCTGAAAATGTGTGAAGATGGATTTAATTTCTGCAACAAAAAAAAGGCCTTTCTACATTCACCAGTCCTTACTCTTCATCCTCCACTGAGTAGATCAGATACTGTTGGTCCTTAAGAGCAAGAACAATTTCCTCAGTATTTTAGTTTATTTCCTTTAAAGCCAAATGGAAATGTTTTAAAAGAAAGTGATGAAAACCATTTTAAGTTTTTGAGTTAAAAAAGCACAAAGATTGCTACTTTCTATTTTGCCATTATATTTTACATAGTGAAAAAATCTAAATATTATACACTTTAAATAGATGATGTTATAGTGCTGACTAAATTTGACTAAATTCCTGAGAAATATGTTTCTTTTAATATTAGAGTACTTTTTAATAAAAATTAGTTAAGTCAATGCCTTTTTTTTGGTTTATGTTCTTTCTTTTATGTAAAAGGATTTTTTACCAGTAGAGTAAGGTTAAACAAAACAAGTGAAATGAGAGAATGTAGATATACTAATCTTAAATGTTAACATGACCATAGTTGAGCACTGAGCTTCCTGACAACCAATGCAAAAAGGGAAATAAAATGTTTAGGTATTAGTACTAGGAGGAGGACATAGACTAGTTACTTAGGAGAGAAAAAGGTCTATTTGCCTCTGACTTAAAACGTAGTTACTCTCGCAGAGCTTCTTATAAGGATGCTCATGGATTTAATTCTGAGTATCTTCAACGTTTGATAACAGATTGGAGAAGAAGATTTGATATTGCTGTTTCTTGTAACCGTCTTCAATAAAAAAGGCAAAGGCATAACATTAAAGTACAGTCCAGTGGAAGCAATTTTGTGAGGACTAATGTCCAAATGTATGGTTCTCAATAGAGTCTTACATTCCATACAAGTTAATTCTTACAAATCTTTTGGGTTTGTCTATACTTATTATAGATCGTGTTATCTCTTAATTTAATCTTAAGTTATGTAGTCAGTTTCTTATACTAGGACATTGTGCATGATGTAAACACGGTTTTAGAAGAACTTAGAGTTGTAATCGGGGCTTTGGTGCATATGCACCAAAGTCCTTTCCTGAGAACTGGCTGGCCATTCCGTGAACTGTCACATTAGTTCTAGCCAAGGATAGAGAAAAAGTTGGGGGGGATTGAAAAAGTTGAAGTTCAAAAGAATTGTTAATTTGTCCCTGATATTCCGTCTGTTAAAGTGACAGTCTTGATCCTGTTCTAGGACAGCAACCCCTTCGACGCCGCGGCAGGCTATCGGAGTCTGACCTACGAGGAGGTCCTCCAGGAGCTGGTGAAGCACAAGGAGCTCCTGAGGAGGAGGGACACGCACATCCGGGAGCTGGAGGACTACATCGACAACCTCCTCGTGCGGGTCATGGAGGAGACGCCCAGCATCCTCAGGGTGCCGTACGAGCCGTCCAGGAAGGCTGGCAAGTTCGCCAATAGTTAATAAGCCAGTGATGCTACGTTTATCACTGGGGAGCAAGGAAAGGAAGGAGGAGAGGGAAAAAAGCTTGTTACTGAAAGAGACTCCACTATCAGGTTCCATTACACACTCTCCTTCATTGTGAAAAAGTGTTTCACTTAGAAATATTAGCAGGGACTTTCAAGAGTGACCTTTGAAGTGAGCTAAATCATTTAAACCTTTCAAGTGAAAATGGGCCAGATTCTCGATGAATAAGCAGTTCCTTAGGATTGACTTCGGTACAGGTGCCGGCCCACTAATCTGCCATAGGCCTAGAAATTTCTTTAGAAGTACATGACTTATTCCTCAGGAACAGATTTCTCACAAAGCAGGATTGATACTGGGGTTGGCTTCTCAGAAGTCAATTTGTAGACGTTTTGCTACAGGAATACTGCTCATTATAAACACTACTTTAAGAAGTTCATATTTTATATACATACATATGTACATGAATGTTCATGTATTCTGTATATAAAATACATGCATATACCTCATATATACATGTGTTTGGGAACATTTAAAAACAACTAGTTGCCTCTAAAATTAGGATACCAATTTCTTAATTTGAAAATATATGTGTATTCTATTGATGCAAAAACAAATCATTGCTGCTATAATGGCTTATTATAGAGAAGCTGCTTCAAATCACTCTTGACTATGTGAACCTTGGTTTCAGAACAAGCTGCTACTGTGTATTATTCCAACAACAGATTTTTTCTTTCTCCAAAAGTAATGATCCAGAGTCCTTTTTTTTTTTAAGAATGACATATTTTAGGAAACGTCATTAACTTTGCAATAGCATGAATTTCTTGAATTTTTATCTTAACATTTGACTTTTGTTTGAGCTATAAGCAGAAGATAAGCAAATGTAATTTGTTGAGATTCTGAATGTCTTTAAAATGTTAACAAAGAAGATATTAGGAAACTGTATCTGAAGATAATTCAGGGGGAGAAAGTAGGTGATTGTCTGATGCCTGATAACCCAAAACAATGAGCAAATTCTAGGAATGAAGAATTAGGCTTGGCTTCAGGTTACATAAATAATCGAACAGATGGTTACATTTGGGTTCTGAACGAAAATAAAAGTTACTGAAGGGAGGGATGAGTTTTCAGAATAGACCTTTACTAAGCACAACATTTTACACTTCTCCACGTCCACCTTTTGAGAACTGATTTATCACAAAACTGTATGTTGGCTTTTTTTAAAGTCTGCTACCCCAGAATGTTGCCTACTCATGAATTACCTTTATATATGCGTACAAAATTCATCTATGATTTAAAGTGTAAAACAATGATATAAAAATATTACTAATAATCTACTGCTTTACTTTCTAATCTCTAAAGTCTAAAATACTTACTATGAAATACTGAATCTGTCTTCTGAATTTAAAATGGAAAATTCACCTGTATGTGGAGATACATGTTTCCCAATCCTTTACCAAACTGCATTTTTGTCTAGTATTTATCGCTGCTAAGACTTCATTGAAAGTTAAATAGAAAGCACATATAATAGTTTTGTTCAGTTTAGTATTTTAAATCAGATAATACTTGGCCAAGCTTATATTCATAAGCTAAAATCTCTTATTACTTGTATTTTCTGAGTTTCTTTAGTTTTCCTATGAGAGTATACACTTTGAAATTCTAAAAATTTTTCCCAAATACAAAAAAATTAAATAATGTTTAAAATGAGGAAATGGAGAAGGAAAAATAGCTTTTCCTCTACTTATAAATTTTTGTAATAAACCTTATAATGTGGTATAGAATTTTATTTTCTCATTTGAGGTCTTGGTAATTATTACTTTTGAAAGTGGTGCCATTTTTAGTTAGCATTTATTAAATGTTAACAAAATTCTTAGCATTTGTTTTTTTCTCTTTTTGGTATAATTGAAGCTCTTATGCTTTTTAAAATACTAAAATCCATGTGTTTTCAGTATTATGACAGATTATCTACAGATGCTTTAATATGCTTTGGCCAAATTTACTCTTGGTAGAATGAGCCAGGCTGGCAGTGTTGTATTGGGGCTATGTTTTATGTGAATAGAGCTCATGAAAGAATGTGGTTCGAGTGCTAGTGTTCTTTTTATGGGGAAATTCATTGTTAAAGAGAGTTTTTTTCCCTATATAAAAACTGTTAAGGATTAGACATCCATATGTGAATGATTTGGTTATAACTGCATTGATATTTTTGTCTTTAATTTTGAGATAAGAATTGTACTGAAAACCAAATCTGCATTTATCACTGCCCGAAATGTTCTGTTCCCATCTTGATAAACTTTCTTTCACTCACGACCTAGAGTAAAACTTACTATGTATTTCCATAATCAGTCAGTATAATGGACTGAAGACAAAAAGTAAAAATGAGTTCCTAAGTAAACATATTAGTGCTTCCTGTGTTTGGCAAAAGGGCACATAGAGTAGTTTTAATATCACTCATTGTAGAAAAAGGCCAAAAAGATCGCATTAGTTTATTTTTCCAAAATATAACTTTTACGTATTCCATTGGTATTTGTTAGTAGCTTAGAAATGGAAATAAAACATATGTACTCATTAAATAATGTACAACACAGTAGACTTATAGACGTGTTACTTTTCCTCTTACGCTTAAAAAAGGCATGCTCAAAAATATTTCCACCAGTAAGAGGATTTTTTTAAATTGTAAGGTTTATAATAACCTCACACCTGTCTTAAGCTGACATATTTCTGTTACATAATTCAAAGTACTTCTGCTAATATTTTAAAAGCAGTATTGTTTTACAACCACTTCCCCTCCCAGTTCTAAAATTCAGCTCGAAAGTATTGAACATACTTTCCTTCACTTGTGCTTCAAGTTCATTTACTGACTTCCCAGGAATACATCATAGGATTGTACATACAGTGCTGGCTGGTCACGGAAAATATTTCAGTATTGCTTTCTGCTGCTGTATTCTGCATTCAGCCTGGTTATGTCATCCCATGAATGTAGTATTATCCATAGATTATACATAACTGCATCTGTTGCTTTTAGCAGTAAATGAAGATTTATTTGTGATTTTCTGGCCGTGAAACTGTTACCTTGTAGTTAAAAGGGTTTCATGAATGGAAACCTCAGTAAAACTCAGCTCGTGAGTGACAGACTTGCTTTCCTCACCACCTCCTCCAGCTCTACGTCCCTCTGCCGACCATCCCATAAGGATGCTTATTCTTTAGCAAGGAGAATCTCCGAAAAAAAAAAAAAAATTGTCTTTAGTATTTCGAGTAACTGTTATACTAGAGCTTTTATTTTCCTCTGTAGCTTTTTAGGAAAAGCAGCCTACCTTCGGTTTGTAAAGCAGGCTGAAACTTTTTGATGTCCGCGTGCTCACGTGTCCAGTAGACGTGGTTGATGTCACTCGTGTGTGTGTAAGCGAAATAGGAAGCATGTTCTTTCCTCCATCTCTGTGAGCTTAAAGGGAAAGGATCGCGGTGCTGCTGGTTCATGATCGTAGATGGAAGAGTCTGTCAGCACACACTGAAAGCCCCCCTTTTCACAGACTTACGACTTTAAGAATCCAGATGCAGTCATTGGAAGTATTTAATATGCAATAGGTAGCACCTTAACTAATTAATCTGCATATGAAGTGTTCTCTGATGTATTTAATAAGAAGTATAGAAGCTCATCAAGCAGTAAACTAGAGTTGACATTTTATTTTACTTACTTTCCATGTCAAAAAATCCACTCTTAACAATGGAATTGAAGTCTGTAACAAACGGTACATTGGGCCTAGCAATCTTCGAGCTTCCAGGTGGTTGGTATTTTGAGGTACAAAAAAAAAAATGCTGCAGATCTAGAAATGTATATATTTAGCAGGTATTTGAAAGAGACAAGCATTATTTATAACTGAAGAGTATTAACACTTATTAAGTAAAATCCTCTAGTAACTTGTATACGTTTTGCAGGTACTAAGTAAAATGCTCTAGTAGCTTGTATACATTTTTTGTAGGTACAAACTCAAAGGTACGTAAGCATTCCATAATGTGACAGTTGTATAATTTATGTAATCTGATGCATGAATCAGAATTTTATATAATATATGATTTTTGGTTTATTATAGTTGATTAAAAGTGTTTAATCTTATTTTGGTCGTCATAATTTCTTACCTCAGATAAAACAGCATGAATATGCATTTGTACACGCGCCCTCCTTGTCTTTTAAAAATACAGTACTTAGAATGCGTCTTTTTTGATGCACTGCAGCAAGTATTCTGTAAGACCTGCAGGCTCACTTCATTATGAAAATAGTTTTGAAAAGTCACTCGGAGAGTGGCTTGTACCTCGGCGCGGACGCTGCTCGGCACCTGGGTGCAGAATGTCCTTTGTGTGTGAGACACCCCCGCTGCAGAGACAGAGCTCGTGGTTTGGTAGAAAATGCCATCTGAGGAGTTAAACAGAGGCAAAGGCCTCTGCTGAGTGCTTTCTCCTTATGCGTTATTCCCTTTATTCTTCACAACAACCCTGTAAGGTAAGGGCTGTACAGGCTTTCAGGGGAAATTTAAAAAGACAACTAACAGAAAGCCTGTGCAGAACTCTAGACTCGAGTTAGCAAACTCGCAGCATTTCTCACCATTTTTTATCGTCTGGCTCATGGCAGAGACCTCTTAACTGATCACCCCTTCCCACCCTCTCAAGCCGCGGTGCAAGTGTAGCCCCGCCCGTCCTGCCTGCTGTCTGAGGGAACCAGGGGTCCAAGCGCTGGGGTGATGGTGCGGGTGTGGATATGGCAGTGCATGAGGCAGCTGTGTTATTCTCAGTTATGAGATGTGGTCCTCACGTGGTGGTCTTGAGGGTACACACACGGAACAAGGGGTTTCTCCGCAGACCAGTGCACCTGCCTCGTCTCTCATTGCACTCGTTTTAGAGGCGCATATCCCTTCACTTCCCATGGTGCTTCTCTAGATCGTTCCCCTTTCTTCTTCCCCACGGCACACGCATTTATTTTTCCTTAGTCTGCTGAGACAGAGATATTTGGGGTGATTTGGGAGTAGAGAGTTACCATTCTATTGAAATGGCCATTTTCCACACAGGTTTTTTTTCAAGGTAGTGCCATCTCAGAAATGTTTTCATTCAGTTTTTCAAAGTAATGGGCTTGTGACCTGGATTCTCCATTTTTCCCCAAATAATTTTACATGATAACGCAAAATGGCATGCTTTCAGTTTTACGGTTGTACAGAGTTAATACTTAACAAGCAACATTCTTATATAATTACATGAACCTGGAAGTGCTTGAATCTGTTCTCCCCCTGAAATTTGATTCTTAAAATTTTGAAGGTTTCATCATGTGTTAGGCGTTCTCAAAAAAACAATGTATGCTGGGAAGCACAAAATCAAATGTCTCTCTCAGAGGTTTCCAGCATTATGTTGTGGTTAAATGTGAGATATGATCCAGTTTCTTAGCTAATATTAGAAGCAAAGTTTGCAAATGATTTTTTAAGATACATTGGAGCAGAGTAAAAATCATCACTATTATAATGTCGCATTCTCTTGTGCTCTGGCGAACGACAGGAAAGCCTAGGAGACGGAGACTGGTTATGTTCAGTTCCCAGCAAACGCTCTTGTTTGTGCCACACCTTAGTGCAGGGATTGCAGACTCAAACGTTTGTTACAGAGCCAGGTGGGCGCGGTGGGCGGTAAGACAGAGTAGGTGTGGAAGAGCAGGGATCACTAAGAACGTTGTCTCCCCCCCAAAGGGGGACAACGGCTTTTCAGCCCCGGCTCATGCTGCTCAGATGGAAATGTCCGCAATACCAGGGTTCTAAACCTGATCTTTCCAGAGAACCTGAAAATATAGATTTTTATGTGAAATAATTCCAAATGTTAGCAACTGATTCATTTTTTTTCAACAAAAAACCCTGCAGGCCGCCAGTGTGCAGTCTCTTCCTCAGTGAGTCACCATTCCTGATGTCCCATCAGTCATCATCATCGTCAGAAAAACGTGGAGTGGAGTTTCCTTCCCCCACAAATGATCTTGTGTTTCATCATAAAGTGGGTTGGCCTGGGGGCGTGTCGGGGGTGTGTGACGTGTAACACGGAAGCACCGCTCAAGACTTGGGAGGGCCTGGGGAGGGGGGCAGGGAGGAACTATTCAGTGACTATCAAGTTTCAGTTGTGCAAGATGAGTAAGTTCCAGACACCCGCACAACATGGTGCCTACAGTTAACACTGCTGTACTGCACCCTTAAAATTTGTTAAGAGGGCAGGGTTCATGTCAACTGTTCTTACTACAGTGGACAGAAAGCCTTTCCTAGGTCTGCCTGCCCCTGAACCCGATGGTGCAGAGGCTTTTAAGAGGGGAAGCAGCGCAGGGAATGTGAGTTACAGTCCGAGGGCCACTGCTCTAGGGTTAGAGCCTTTTGGAATGTTAGCTTAGGATCTGATACACACCCTTTGTGGTAATTACGGTTTTTCAGTATCTTATTTATAATGGTCTTGCCTTCTGATAAAAACTGTGCAAAAGCGATTAGGATCCCAGAGATCAATTTAGCACGTAGTATTGTGCTGAGTTAAGGTCAAATCGCATACCGTGTATGACAATTGCCAGTGAGACCAAGTCAGTGTATTTTCATGTGATTTTTTTTTAGGATATAAAATACATATTTCAATTGAAATATAATGGTCATTGATTGTATAGGTTGATATTGTACACCAGCCATTTAAAATTCCACATGGGACTCCAGCCAGATCAGGAAAGGCAGATGGGTTAGGTCACTGGTTCTCAAAGTGTCGTCCCAGAGCAGCAATGACGGTATCACCTGGGGACTTGTTAGAATGCAAACTCTCAGGACCTAATGCATCAGAAACTCTAGAGGTACGTCTGTCCGTTCTTCCCCTCAGCTTAATGTAGTTTCAAGGATCCTTTTTTTGACTTAATACAACTTTCCTTGCCAGTCCTGATTTATGAATCTATCTTTTTATGTTTTTGAAGAAATGAATATTTTGTGTTTTAAAGAAACTTCAAATCTGATGAAACTTGATACAGATAGAATATTCGTAAGGTACACACTATACATTATACAGAGTAGATCCCTAAGCAGTGCTGTTGACTCGTTGCTGTGATGTTTTGTTTGTGCAGTAAGATTGCACACAGCGATTGAGAAAGCAAAACTGCACACGAGCCTTAATCTGAAACCACCAGAAGAGTGTCTTTTTGTTCTGCTGTGACTAGGCCAAGCTTGGTTAACGAGGGCATCTTTCTTAGCTTCACAGAGGCCTTTCAAACTGAGGTAAAAGGTATTAGTGTAGAAAGGAAACAAGAGACTGCAACCACATATGGAATGTGGTAGAATCAAGTTTTTTAACGTATGTGTGAAATCGGGCAATGAACTTCAATATAACGAATGAAGCCAACTTGTGACTTGAAGTGAGAGGTTTCATTTCACGGGCACTTTGTAACTTTGCTAGTTACAATCATCTTGTCAAATAGTTCATTAAAAGCTTACATTATCTTCACAATCAAAACTAGGTCAAGTTCTCCTTTCTAGGGAAATCTAGAATGAAATGGAACAAGTCTTGTTAGATCTTAGATGATTAGGAAAAGGCCATGATGTATTAGGCTGAATAAGAGAAAAATCAGGATGGTATGAGAGAACTTCCAATAGGAGAGAATTTTATTGGTTTTTATTCCTCGGTGGAATAATGACTAGAACATTAACAGTGTAAGATGGATTCAGAGACATGCGAACACGGGCAAAATTGGTTGGACATGTGCTTTTTGTCTTGTTTCTTTTAATCATCACGCAAACCCTCGGTGGAAACTTCAGTGCCCAACATTAAGAGTGGCCTCTTGCAGAAAGGGAACTAGAGAGCACGTGAAAACCGAGCTGAGTGAGTCCTCAGCCGGAACCTGTGCTTTCAACCACTCTCGGCCGAATTGTGCTGAAGTTAGCCTAAAGAGTAACAAAGCTGGCTTATGAGTTCCATCGCCTTTCCTAGTAATGGAGGAGGCATGAATGAGGGGGACGTGGCAGAGAAAGCCTGGGGAACTGGGTGGTGAAGGTGGCAAGCAGTAGGCCAGGCTCTCAGGTCAACTGGTTGCCAACCTCAGATTAATTTAATTTTTTATAATCTGAGACTATAGGACGAGCACCTCTTTTAAGAAACAATTTATTTGTCAGAAACAGTTGACTGATCCAATAGCAGTATTTAATGCTTTTATGTTTACATGTAAAGTTTTTTTTATTAATGTACTGTTATTGAACATCTTTCATGATTTATAAACTGTAACATATTTTAATCCTTGACTCATTTGTTTACCAAGCTATTCACTTAACGCTATATAGCATGTAGCACTTGGAGACCATCTGTTAGGAATACTTGAATACTATGCACACTGTGATAAATGTATAGCAAATAAAGCACCAAACACATGAAATATTCAGAAAGAGTTTGTGAAGACAATCCCTGTGTTTTCATTAAAAAAAAAGATGTGGTCTGTAATCTAGCAGGAAATCTCTTACAACATGAAGCTCTCTTCTCACTCTGGGCAAATTATCTGCTGAGTGGCATTAAGATGTCATTTTGACTTTAAGTGAATAGATTTGAAATAAAAATATTGGCATTAGTACTAGTTAGAGTTGTGCTTCTAAGCGGCCTTCATTAAGTGTGAGAAGTTATTGTGATTAAGGGCAGCAGTCGCCCAGGAACCAGGGAAAGCAGATGCTCTGTGAAGTGGACCAGAGAGGGAGGCTGTGACCAGGACAGCTTGGGTGTCTTGGGGTCACCCTGGAGGAAGGATCTGGGGGGAACAGTAGGTTTAATTTGGTAGCCTTGGAAACCCTGAGCTCTCAGGGTGCAGGGAAACCCTAGGCCTTGGAGGAACTTTAATCCTGTTGGAGGTTTAAAGCTGTTTATTTCTTCCTCTGAATCGGTGGAGGATGGGGGCAGGTCGGCACCACAGATGGCTCTCCCAGAGCAAGGACCTTGTTGTGAAAGATTGAAAACCAGGGTTTCCTAAGTCGCTCATCTGCATGTAGACACCTGGATTCTCAGTCCCTCCCACCTGTTGGCCAGGAGGGACTGACCCTAAGGAGCCTCGCTCACTCCTGGGAGGCTTCTTGTTACTAAAGGGTCACACCACTTGAGCTATAGCTTGGACACCTGTCATGATGCCTCCTCTAAGAATGTGCCAGAATGGCGTATACCTGGAACAAAATTAATTCCCATCAGGCCATGGGAACGTCTGGCCAAGGGTAAAGTTAAGTCTTAATCCTGAAACTCACTCTTTACGCTGCCTTCTCTAACTGCTTTCAGCTCTTGTGGTTTTGATGCCTGAACCAGATGTCCTGGGAATTAAACCTTCTCCTGTTTTAGTGACTTGTTACTTTTTGGTCTCACAATAGCAGGTGTGACATCACTCACGGGGGTCCCTCAAATCCCCAAAGCACAGCTCTTGTCAAAAGTTTTAGTAAGACCACAGCCATGTACCACACCTTAATTTCTGAGTGGCTATGGCATATAACTCACTATTTGTGGATATTAGCATATTCTTCCAACCTTTTGTCTGATCCTCACTCTTTTCAGCATTATTACCAACACCCTAAAATAATTTGGGGCTATCCCTCCTGGTGATTCCCAGAGATTGGCCCATCATTTAATTAGTCAATTTATTACACTTTGATGCATGCTTTGATCAAAAAGTGTTGTCGGGTCCTTTAGTAGAAAATACATCGATTGATGTATAAAACAATGCTGTTTCTTTAAAAAAAAAAAACACTTCCCGTTCCTTTGATAACAGTAACTTTTCAATTCACCATGTTCTAGTTGAGCGTGAACATTACACAGTGTAGGCCAGTCATTTGATAACTGCCTTTCAGTTGTCTTTGTGCTGAGTTCTGCCATGTTTGTGGTGGGAATCCACTGTGTTGACAAGTTTCATCGTAAGTTTCTCTTCCGTTCGGCGATCGCTCGTGTTTGGCGTCCTGTCGTAACGAAATGAATTTCAGTATGCATGTCTACGTGATACGTTTACGCCTACCTTTATTATTTTTATATCTGTATTTCTCTTTGTCCTGCCTCCTTTATTTCATCATTCTGAATTGTACGTGTTTTTGTAAATCACCTCAAAATCTCTTGTGGATGGGGCATTGTATGAATACTTTTTTTATCTGGCACTTCTTCCAACCCTGCTCATTCCACTCCATGCAAAGTGCCCGTCTGATCTTTGCTGACCTCCAGCAAACTGCCGTCCTGTACATTTATTTGCCCTTGTTTTGCGGTCTACTGATTATTATTAAAGCATGTACAAAGAATTCCTGGCAAAGAGTTTGAGCCTCAGGTCCTTGTCGCCCTGATATTGATGCCTAGCACAGTGCCTGCTGTCAACTCACAGAAAGTATTTGTTGAGTGAGGGAACCATATTATTTTTATTAAGACCCATATGGTTGTTATGAATATCTTACGAACAGTGATGTTATCTTCTAAGGGAGCCAGCCCCTTTGAAATGAATAAAAATAAGGGTTTTTAACAAGCAGTGGGAGTCAGATCTAGAGGAGAAATGATTGCTACCAAAACATTGCCAGGGTAAACCGAGAACAGGCCGAAATAAATGTTCATTTTAAATTGTAGGCAGTCTACCAACATGTAAGAAGTATGCTTAATCAATTCTTCACTCCTCGATGTGCATACTTGTCTCCATGCCCTGCGTATCGGTCTGCTTGCTCAGCAGGCCAGAATAGCTGCTCATCTTTGCTTCCCGACCACTGACCACTGACAGGTCACGTGTCACATTCCAGGTCCTCAGTAAATGCACGTTAGAGAAGGGAGGAGGGAGAAGTTTAATGGCTGGTTCTTTGAAATATGATGTAAGAAGGTTTGACTTTTTTGTTTTATGTGATTTGGATGGCGGCATGCTGAGGTTTGAATTATCTGCACTTTAAAATATTGCAACCATGGCTATTATGAAAACACTTTCCATTGTCCTTGATGAAGGGAGGGGCTCCCATTCTAATTTGGCTTCTATTTGTAATTAATGAGAAAGAAAGAAACCTTGAGTGGTCCCTAATTGAAACAGGAAATATGTCGATCCACCTTTGTTTAGGAGTCCCCTGGAAACTCTAGGTAGAAAAACCGTTTTCTTAATTATATTGTGATGCAAAAATAAATCGTTTTGATGAGAACAATAAGCAAGATAGGCTTTTCTGATTGAAGTGCGTCATTTAATGTACATGTCTTTCATTGAACAGTTAGGAAAAATGAGTCCAGAATAAAACCTCAGTGCAGTGTGGTAAATAGATACCATCTTGAGTGTTAACTGCTCAGTCAATTGCTGTTGGGTCGAGGAAGTTGGTGAAGAATCATCTGGACTCTCCCATCCCCCATTGATCCAACCCAACATCTGTCTATCTTCCATTCTCTCCTTCCTTCCTTCCTCTCTCCCTTCCTTCCTCCCTTCTTTCCTTCCCTCCTTCTTCTCACATGCTATGTGCACTATAAGCACTGTTCTAAACGCTAGTAATAGAGCTGAGCAAGATGGACAAACGCAGACAGGGCCATGGTCCATCAGTGACGTCTACCAAAGTCTCATGAAGTCTATGCCCTACCATTTTTAAGAAGCATTTTTGCACCTTTTAAGGTCTGTTCAAGTTGAAATAACCAGTTAAGTACTCTGGAGTTAATCGCAGCAGCACCAACTGA
Source organism: Camelus ferus (assembly GCF_009834535.1). NCBI lineage: Eukaryota > Metazoa > Chordata > Mammalia > Artiodactyla > Camelidae > Camelus > Camelus ferus. The sequence goes on from NC_045706.1 coordinate 12,116,300, forward strand.
TTGCCCGTGAGTGTTATCTTCTCGTGAGGGCAGAGCTTCACGTCATCTGATGAATACTGGCCTTAGACAGCGAGTTAATGGTGGAGGCATCTGGTGGCATAAAGAACGAATGATGAGCTCACGTTCAATGTTCCATGACTCTCTCAGTTAGCTCATGAGTTTAATTTTGAAAAACAAACAAACAAACAAATATAGTTGAAATCTGGAAGGCTGTTTCCAGACAAGATTGGAACAAACAAACAAAAAACCACAGAATTATCTCCAGTATAGGGACAATTCTTGGATACTTAAAGGTAATGATACAAATGGTCTGGGCTATCCTTTTCTGCAATTGCAGAGAACTCAGTCTCATTCTTCACTTGGATTGCAGCAGTGTCATTGAGAAATGAAAGAAGAATGAAAGTAAATTGTAGTTAAGAAATCATCGACATGTATGACATGTGAGTTTTCAGTTTGGAAGAAAATAAGTACCAAACCACTGAATGGATTAAGAAGTGTATATAAAAGGACTCTTTTTTTTTTTTTTTTTTTTTTTTGCCAGCAGCTTCTCAGTTGAATAAACTGAAATTTTTTCATACCCAGGATCTAATGAATCTGATTTGGCTTTTTAATTGAGAACAATTACCTTCAAAAGATGAAAAACGAACATCAAAGCAATGGGAAAGAGGTGGGTCAGTCAGTAAATAGACTTAAGGCAACTGAATTCCATCTGGAAAAAAATACAAATTCAAATCCATACCTCACTCCTTAAACCAAAATTAATTCTATATGGATTAAAATTTAAACATAAAATATGAGATACACCAAAATAATGTGCAGGTTTTGGCTTGGCTTGGTTTGGTTTCTTAATCATTTCAGAGCAGAGACAGCCTCTCTATTCAAGTCAAAAAACCTAAATTCTATAAAGGAAAATATAGATGTATTTGACTACAGACAACCTTAAAACATTTGAAGAACAACAACAACAAAAAATCCAATAAAGTCAAAAGGCAAATGGCAAAAGAGGAAAATATTGCAGCTCAAATGACAGACAAGGTCTAATTTTTCTGTAATATAAAAAGCCCTCATACACCCATAGGAAAAAGAGCATAAAGAAAATATTCAGAAGGCTGGCAGAAGAAAAAGCCAAATAGCGTTATAAAAATCTGCAAATTAGAAAAGACAAAGAAGAGCCATGTTTCACCTGCCAGGTTGCTCAGTTGTGTTAAAGCACAGGCTTCGGGGAGAAGGGGATGTGTGTACTAGGTCATTTGGGGTGTAATTTGAAACGAGCTCTTTGGAGAGTGATTTTACAATAGCTATGAATGTCTTAAATGCACATCCCTTTCAATCCAGCAATTTTATTCCAGGGATTTATCTTACAAATATGCTGGAAAGTATATACAAACATGTATTTGTCAGGATGTTGACTGCAGCATTGTTAATAATAACGGAAAACTGGAAATTGGCCACTGGTCAAACAATTTATGGTATCTGATAGAATACTACAAGGCCAGTAAAAAGCATGAGATCTGTGTTGTATAAGCTGACATGTCAAAATATCCAATTACTTTGTTAAGGGAGAAGAAAAAAGCAACAGAAAAGTATAGAGTGTTCTAGTAATTTGCATTTTAAAATACGTATGGGTATGTATGCATTTGTTGGAACATTTCTGGAAGAATATTGAAATGGTGCTTATTTCTGAAGAACAGGGCTGGGTTTGCCTAGAGATCGATTTTTTCATAGGTCACTTTCGGTCTGTTTAATTTTCATCACATGCATGTGCCATTTTCAGAACTAAGTAAGATATTTGACTAATACCTGATTTTAGACTTCAGCCACCCTTATATAATTTTGAGGTCGGTATTTGGAAAATTTGTACAGAGCCTCATGTAGACCACTGCCTTGCTGAGGTGAGTGGCTCACCATCTGGTCAAGAATAGAAGTCAGGCTCCTCCGTTTTCAGAACCGTCATTTTTCCCACTCACACATCTGGCATCCAGAACACATGGGGCCCTTCCCGCTAGAGCACAGAATCCCTGTGACCCAGGCTCTCCGAGAAGATTGATGCTGCCTCTGCTGGAGAACCACGGTGGAAGTGCTGCCCATCACGTTTCCTATAAGTTTCCAGTAGAATTCCGTCCAGGAATTTCTCTTTTAATTTTCCATAGGCGTTGGACAGTGACATTCACTAACTGACTTTCTTTACCACATTGCTTTCTTTGCCTGGAATCTTAGCATCAAAATCAGTGTTCAGTTCATAACTGGGTGTTTAATAACTCTTTTAATGATCTGCTTGTGACTGAGGTATTTATGGAAACCTTTCTTGGGAGAAACCATGACACCAATGTAAATTGTAAAGAAATGAACAGGCTTAATGCCACTCTGACGAGAACCTTTTCGGTCCTGTACATGAGAAGAAACCTTTAAGGTGTTCTTTCCTTCCAGGAAAGACAGTATCTCCTATGCGGTATTCTTACCAAAGATACTTAATCTGAATCTAATCATGAGAAAGCAATCAGACAAACCCAGAACGTGGTTTATTCTGTTCTGGTCAGTTACCTTTAAAAAAAACCTCAATGTCATGAAAAACAATAAACAAAAAAGGTTGCTCCAAATTAAAATAGTCTCCTGAGATATAACCAAATGTATTGGGCAATATTATTGCCCAAATATTGGATTCTGGATTAGGGAAAAAAAGCCAAAAAAAGCCCCAAAAAACAAACAAACAAAAAAAACAAGTATTTGCGGGGCAATGGAGAAAATAAATATAAACAACATATTAAAATTAATTTTCCCAGGTGTGTTGATGGTTATGGCCTTATTATTGGTAACTAGTATTAGGCATTATTAGGCATATTAAAATATTTAGAAATGAAGCATTTTGGTGTTTGCACGTCATTTTCAAATGGCTTAGGAAAAAGGTTACAGCTCGAAATCTAAAGTAAATTAACAAAATGCTGACAATCTGTAAATCCAGATGAAGGATGTGTGGGTGTAGTGTATTTTTCTTTCAAGTCTCCTAAGAAAGTTTGAAATTCTCAAATGAAAAAAAAATGGAGAGAAAAAAAAATCTAACTTGACTCTCATAATATCACTGTTCATAAACAGATACTTAGAGCAAAAAAAATTTTTTTAATATAAAAGAATTGTTTTAGGTTAGGCTCCTTTACTCTCTGCCGTCCGCCTGATTTGACATTTACCCCTTATTTATTCCCAGGTGAGACATTCTCTGGGTAACATCCCTGTAGTTCTAGGTCACTTGACGTCTTTGGACCGACAGCAGGCTGCCTAGTGGGCAGCGCCCAGCCCCCTGCACTCTGGTCCCTGCCGGCCTCCTTGACTTGCCTCCTTCACACCTTATCCCGGCAGACAGTGTTTCCTTTGGGGTCCCAGGTGGCTTGTTTTTCTCAACCTTTGCCCCTGACCCCCTGTCTCTCTGGCTCCCCAGGTGTCTCTGCTTTCAGGCCCCCCACCCCCCACCACCTTTGTCTAATTAAACTCAAGTGGTGCCACCTGGCAAAGTCGGCCTTCCTGGGCCTCTTTGGGTGGGTTTTCCCTTTTTTGCCTCTGGGGCTGTCATGAATGTCTTGTCAGCATCTTTGGCTTTTCCTGCCCCTCTTTCCCCCGAGCTGGGTCTGCGGCTGCCCCAGGTGTCTGGTTCTTAGCTGGGATGTAAATTGCTGATGGCCGTTTCAGAAGTCACGAAGGCCTGGTTGAGACTGCTACGTGCCCTTCCAGAGGCAGATTCCAAACACGGGTGCCCGGTAAGTGTTTGCAGTCAGCGGTCTGATCTCTTTCTCGCTCAGGCACCTCCGTGTGTGTGCGCATCACCTCTGGGCAGCCTGGGCGGGAGGAAGGGGTGCGCTGCCTCTTCCTCCCTGGGGGCCCTCCCGCCCCTTCTCACCCTGGTGTTGACCTTTTCACTTTCACACTTTGAAATGTAATGCCAAAACCTTTCCTGTCATCCCACCGGAATCCCCAGGACCCCCAAAACAACATCTAAAACAAATAAATCTGAAACAGTCAAGGCTAATTTAATGATTTATGTTGTGGGTCCATTCAAGCCAGGAAGCAAACTCACGGATGGATTCTTACCTGGATTTCCCAGATTTGAGCCGTGATCTGGCCAGTGGGGTTGGTCTCTTAGTACAGTGACTATAGGATACAACGTACTGAAAAGAGAAATGGAAGCTGGAAGATTGTGGGGACCAAGAGACAGTCATGTTTTGGGCCAGAACACAGTATCTACAACTTATTGCTGACCTTAGTGAAATAGTTCAACAAATGAGCTCTAAACCCAGAACACAGGTAACCAGGTAGCATTCACACTGCCTTCTTCTCTTGACATTCAAGTATTCTTTAAAGTGCCCAACATTTGAGAAGCACAGTTAAATAAGGATGGAGAACCTGGCCCTGACCACTGACCGGTGACTCTGGTCACTGATGAGCTTGGTGATTTTGCTCAAGTTCCTAAAACTTTTCCCTTCTGTTTCCCCATCTTGTAAAAGGAGGAAGAGTGTTGGAGGGCTGGTAGATTTGATGATCTCCAAGCTCTCCCCCAGCCCTAAAACTCCACGTCTGGGGTTTTACATTCTTTCCCTATATTTTTTTCCAAAATGCCTTTTAAACATTGAGAGGAGGTCTTAGTGCTTTTTGTAATTGGAGTAGCTTAATTTGGAGCAATCAACCCTGCTCTGAACCCAGGGCTAAGATAATACAAAAGGAACCGTGTGAAAATCAAAGACTGCAGCATGGGGGAGACACCTGCAGTGTATCAACTCCGAGGTGTCTTCCTTATTGACCTGATTCTCAGGGGAGCTACTCTGCAAACACCCTTGGATGCCCACGCCTGCGTGTCTGCATTCTACACCACAGAGCCGCGCCTGGTTTCATCACCTCTCCCTAGGTGTTTGATGATGGTAACTTTGATCTAAGCCCGAAATCCCAAGTCAAAGCGATCGTTTGCTTAATATTTGTCACACATCCAGAAATTCTAAAACCCAAAACAGAATAAAAGCACTATAACAAGGATTTTTTTTTCTTTGCAGCCAATTAAGGTCATTAAGGAAGAGTCTCTTGCTTCAAATAGTTGCCTGTGCTTAGAATGACTGAGTTCTCTCAGCAACAGTTTCCAGAAAGAGTATACTGAGTCATGATATAGAACAGAAGGAAAATGCAAACGTAATTTAAAAGTATGACCAAGGAATTCCTTTGACAGTAACATAATTTAATCTAAGTAGAAGGCAGATTTAAAACATGAATCTAAGCAATGATGTGAATTTTAAATTTGGAGTATTTGCTGACAGTTATACTCTGGTTACTACAATAAGAATAGAGTTGAGAATTCTAGACATGCGAAGCCTGTATCATTTTAAAACCACATTCCCCCTATTTCACTAAGCACTCGTTTCCACAGGTGTATGTGTCTACAGAGAGGCAGCAATTTCCACTCTCCTTCTGGAAGGAAAAAGCCTTTGGGATGCTTCCAGCTCCTCTCTGCCCTCTCCTCCACCAGGAGGGGGCGTGGCTTACCTGATTGGCGGGTTTGGGAAGGGACCTGAGCATCCTTGGCTCCGAGGCAGCCTATCCACAGGATGCGTGCGTTCTGGGGCTTCTCAGTCTCACAGTGAGCTCACAAGCTCACATCTGTAGAAGAACGTCCAGTTGGCCGGAGCTGCCCATGATTAAAGGGCCAGTTCCATCTAATTCAAGGTGAAGTGTTCAGAAGCTGACTCTGTATTCACAATGCCATCAGGCCCTCTAATTTAGCTTTATCTTTAATAAAGCTGACGTTTTTGTCTCCAGCTGTCTGACTCCTCCCTCTGTGTATCTCAGGCAGGGAAGAAAGGGGTGTTATTTATTGGCAATTCAATTTCAGTATGTTAGTAATGACTTATAGGGAGGCAGGCTCATTCCCAGGAACTGAATCTATAAAGAAGGCTAAGACTTGCTTGGTCTCTGTCCTGAAGAATCTGCAGTCTAGGATTATGAAATTCAATTTTATTAGCTTTATTTGTGGACAGGGCTCTTCCTCCTTTTTTTAAATCTCTTTGGGTGTTATCATTCTGTCCTATAAATAAATAAACAGCATTGCATTTCCAATGTGAATTATGGCAGAGCTATTTTGGTCCTCTTTGTGTTACTGTTGGGTTTTAACAGCTCACATAGAACAAATTTGATTGTGTTTATATTTAAACCTTCTTAACAAGGGAAACAGAAGGATTAGATTCAATAAAAACAGGAGCAGCATTCTGAATGTGTTTAAACAAGTTTTCCCCACTGATAAATAGAACTACTGAGTATCATTTTCAACTAGACTGACAAGAAGAAAGTCATCACTTCCCCTAAAGAATTTGTACAATGCTCCAGGCAAGTTACAGCTGGATCCTCTTAAAGAAATCCATCTTTCCTAGTAAATGACTCATAAGACCATTTAAATCTATGAAGCTTTTCAGTAAATTTATTCAATTAAAAGGATTTTCGATATTTTAGAAAATATTAAATCACCCATAATATTCTTGCGATGGCAGAACGGGAAACAAAACACGGCACACACCCAACAGCCCCGCTTCAGAGCCTGCAGCCTGTATGTTAGCAGTGCGTTTCCAGCCTTCAGGCGAGTCTAGTGCAGACTGATGGAAGCTACCCTGGTGCACTAATGCTGACAAATTTACTTCTCATTCACGATAATTACTCCTGCTGCTTTAGGGAAAAATTTTTTGAAGTATTGGGCGATTATACCATACTGAAAAGGAAGAAAATAACTTCTATAATAACAAGGCAACATCAATCAAGACTCTGGACCAGATAATTGTATTATATATTGTATTCTATATTCTATTATATAATATTATATATCACTCTTATTAGAGTAACTTCTCTATGTCCAGAGATGATTTCATCTCAAATTGGGATTGTGACATTTTTCTCTTTTTTAAAAGGTTATTTGAAAAAGTTCACTTTACAGACTGTGCTTTGGATTTCTATGCAACTTTCATTTTTCTTTCAAATTTACAAAATATCATAGTAGACAGCATGTCATTATTCCCACCCAAGAAATACATTCTAGCGACTGGAATCCTGAGCTGAATAGATGGAGAAATACGATGGCAAGAAAGGCAGCTCTCATCCATTCCTCCTTGCCACTAGGTGGAAGTCAGAATTTCAGAGGTGTAATAAGGTTTTTGGCGTTGCCTTTTGGTGTGTAGTGAGTCAACTATAAAATGGGGAGAATCACCTACCTCAGGTCTAAGGATGGACACAAAGGGTTTTTAAAGTCAGTTGAGGTTTTCAAGAAAAAAATGATTGTGTTAATTCTGGAAGTACTCGCTGGACTCAGAGCAATGAAGTGTCATTTCCAGTTACACTGGGAAGAAGAAAGTTGGACGATGCCAAGTGCCGGTGAGGATGTAGGAACATATGCCTCTCCCTACACTGCCTGTGAAACTTTAAGGCAGTGCTGTGCACAGTAAGCATGCGCACTCATGACTCAGCAATTCAGCCCTTCAGGGTCTATCCCAAGCAGACGCTCATACAGGTTCCTACAGGGCTGGTGCAAGGGCATTCATTGCAGCATTGTTTCTCATAGTGGGACTTGGCAGCACCTGGGGAGAGTGGGCATGTTGTGGAGGTGCACACCACAGATGCTGTGCAGCAATTGGAAATAACAGAATCAATATCTACACTGCAAGATGGATTAACCTGAAAAAAGACGTAGTCCTGACAAAAGCAAGAAACAGCCTAAGATCTACATAATACCACCATTTATGTAAATTAGCAATATTTGCATGCAAAACAACAGGATGCAGTTTACAAGAACACACACAAACAAACGTTTCGAGTCAACTGGAGTGATTGCATATGGTAGGGGTGGGCAGTAGGAGTAGGGAGTAGGGAGAAAAGAATAAATAAACAGTATAATTAAAAAATACAAAAAAGGGGGGCCATGCACGGAACAGCAATGTATGGCATAATGGTGTGCTATGAACTGCGTATGATGAACTCAGAGCTCTGGATTTCGAGGACCATCCCTCCCCAAATAACACACACACACACACACAGACACACATACACACACACACACACACACAGGATTGCAAGGTGGTGACATACGGGCCAAATCAGGGCCTCAAATATATTTTGTTTGGCCTATGCAATACATAAAAATGGTTTGAATTAGTTGCCAACATTTATAATCCAGCTTTTCAATTACTCTTAAAAGATCCAGCAAGCTTGGGCTGAAGATGTCAATCCCCAGTTGTGCCCGGCAATTGCCCCATTTGAAATAAGCATGCAGTCTCCTGGTCACCACTCCACCCCTGACAGAGGACGAGGGTCAGCTCCCACTTACCTTTGCATTGCGTGGTAAGCCAGACGCTTCTCCTGTTCTGTTTCCTACCCGGGCTTTCGGGTGCTGCCTCCCTATCCTCTCCCCTGGCGTATGCTCTCGGACGTTTGGTTCAGCCAGACCAAGTGAAGGAAAGGGAGGAACAGGGATAACTCCTAAACTTTTGGTTGAAGCATCTTGGGCAGGTGTGGGCCTTCCCTGAAATGAAGGCGACCCGGGCAGGCTCAGGCTTGAGGGGAAATTCAAGAATTCCCCCTTTCAATCATGAAATGTTTCAGATGCCCTTAAGAAATCCAGATAGTGAAGTTAGATAAACTGGTTATGTGAAGGTGGAGTTCTAGGGAGAGGTGAGAGGTCAAGATTAGAGGATAACCAATGGGCATCACTGACAGAATGTTAAATTGACAGAATTTAAAGTTGAGGTGTGGATGAGATGACCCCAGGAAAGTGCAGAAACAGAGAAGAGGAGAGGGATTTTTTTTTTTTTTAATGAAAGTATGAAATAATCTCTGTTGAGAAAGAGAATGTGAATAAAATACAAAAATTTAGAATTCCCTGGCAGCATGCTTTTACACAATGGCCCGTGCAATGGTTAATTTAGTTTGTCAATTTGACTGGGCCATGGGGTGCCCAGATATTCGTTAAAACATGATTCTGGGTCTGTTGGTGAGGGTTTTTCTGGATGAGATTAACATCTGAGTGGGCAGACTGAGTAGAGCAGGTGGCCTTCCCTAACGTGGGTGGACAGCAAACTGGCCATGGAAGGCCTGAAAGGAACAAGAAGGCTGAGTAAGAGGGAACTTTGCCTGCCTGGCTTTTTGGGCTGGGACGTTGGTCCTGCTCTCAGATTAGAACTTTCACCATCAGCTCCCCTGGTTCTCAGGCCTTTAGACTTGGACTGGAACGACACCTCCAGCTCTCCTGGGGCTCCGGCTTGCAGACAGCAGACTGGGAGACCTGTCAGCATCCATAATCACCAGAGCCAATTCCTTTGAATAAATAAATAGATAAATAGATACAGTGCACAATAACAAAGTTACGGTCTGTTTTATTCTCAGCAAACTGAGAGCTTGGTCATTCAACATGCCTTTTATTGCTGCTGCAAGGTTTTTTTTTCTTCCTATCAAATGCATTTTCATCAAAGTGATAAATGCAAATAATTTAAAATGTCAAAAATCGCTAAAAGGCAAAAAGTTAAGAATAATAGTCCTGTGCCCACCTTGCCCACTGTTAAACCCTACTTTAGCCAGACGCCTCTTCTGTTTCTTTCTTCGGAAATGTATCTCAATTTCTCTCAATTAAATTTATAATGCACTCCACTGGATCATGATTTTTAGGCATTTTCCATTAATTATCTATTGTGCAGGATGAGGTCAATTTTATCTCATATTTATTTCCATTCTCCTCCCTCCTATCCTCAAAATACAGATCTACCACAGTTTTAGGTTAAATCCAGATTTCATGTTTTAATTAGTATTATTCTACAAATCTTAGCTTAGTAGGTCCTGGAGCCACACTACTGGGTTCAAAACCAGTTCTTCCCCTCGCTGGCTGGGTGAGCTGGGCAACATATTTCATCTTTCACAGCCTCATAAATCCTCATGGTGTTATAATGATACTCAAATAAGCAACCATATGTAAAGCACATAGAACATAGTGGGCTCTTTTTTAAAATTCGTTTTGACAGTATCTCTTTTATGTGGAATATTTACAGCATTAACATTTAATATAATGGTTGAGGTTAAGTCTAGATTAAGTCTACTATTTTCTATCTTATTTGTTTTCTAACTGTCACCCTCTGTCTTTTTACCTTAGTTTCTCCTCTTCTGCCTTCTTTTGACTTACTTAAGTACTTTTTAGAATTCTCTTATATCTATTGACATTTTAGCTATAACTCTGCATTTTTTAAATGATTGCTCTAAAGATGACAAAATCTACTTTTTATCTTTTACAGTCTACTTAGAGTTAATATTATACAATTTCACGTAAAATGAAAACTTTTACGTCTAGATCAATCAGTTTTACCTAACTGCTGTCCTTTACGCTGTAATTTTCATGTTTTACATTTATGTACATTATAAACTCTACAGTATTAAAACCTACATTTTAAAGTCATACGTATTGTAAGGAAATGAAGAGACAAAATAATCTTACTATTTCTAATGCTTTTTGTTCCTTCCTGAAGCTCCAACTTTCCTTCTAATATTTCCATTTCACTTGAAGAACTTCCTGGAGCATTATCAGAGGCGTTTTACAAACAAGTACAAAATGGTTGCAAAAGATGTGACAGATCCTTGGTAGTGAGTCTTTGATGAATTTGTTCTTTAGAGTGAATTTGTAATTTTCTATATTTTTAAGCTTACAATTTTCTTAATCCAAAGCTACTTTGCTTTGTCAGCTTTATTAAGGCTTCACAGAGTCACTCATACATCTGTGAGCAGAGTCATTTCTAGCATTTTGCATTTGTGAAGCAAATGTCTCTAGATCCACTACGTGCGCCAGGCACACTGCTGAACTCTGAGAATCCAGTGGTAGAGATGAGAGCGAAGTCCTTGTTCTCATGGGGCTTCCGGTCCAGGAGGTGCCGGGGCTGACCCTGAACTCACACTCAGACAACCGGATGTGTGATTGCAAGTTGTAGTACATTTGAGAAGGAAAAGAATGGATTATCTGTGAGTCAGTGAAGTCAGGGAAGCTACTTAAGACCAGGAATTTGGAAGAGCTTCCCTGAGGTGGTGACCTCTGAGAGGATCCTGAGGACAGAAGACTGAGCCCAGTGATGGGGGAAGAGCTGAAGGAACAGCATGTGTAAAAGCTCCAGGGCAGAGAAGAGTTTAACAAATCTTTTCATTCAATGCTTTGGGTGGGGTTAAGGCGAGTCATAATATTTGGATAAGACTCATAAAGACACCCATTTGGGGAGGAGACGGTCACTCACCCCCACCTTTCTTCCCTAGGTTGCCCTTGGTAACTGTGTCTGTTACTCGAAATCATTCTTGTAGCTGGAGCTCATCGGGGTCATCCCAGTGGGGAGAGGGGAAATGTAAGGTTTGAGCAGACAGTGGGGTTTGAGTTAGCCCCACACCTTTCTAGGGAATACCCTACTTTGAAAAATCCCCTCTAAAATGACAGACTCTTTCTCCAGATGGCACCACAAAATGATGTTTTTGGTGGCTTATCAAAGAAGCAAAGTAACCCAAAGGACTCATCAAAGGCAGTGAAGATAAGAGGGTTGATTGTGCCAACCTTCTCAGTGGGGGGCAAGATTGTGCCACATTTTGCAATGAACCCTTCCTTCCAGGTGACTTTGGGCAAATTCTTTGTTAGAGATAAGTTGTTGGAAATGCACATTAGCCAGGCCCCTGCGTGGGTTTCACCGAGTCCATTTCTAGGCCCCAGAGACAACCCCCAACAACCCCAACTCCATCAGAGAACAGATAAGAACTTTGCCAAGACAAACAGCCAAGTATTTGATGGTAAACTCTACGGCGTCCATACTCAGTGAAAACCTATCTTTTGCTTTGTCTTAAAAATCACAGTAAAATAGGGCAGGAATTTAGCGCGTTTTCTTTATTTTTATTTGTGGGTAAGCAAACAGGCGCCAGCCACTCCTTGGAAATTGATGTCACTGAACATCTGTACTTGCCTTCCTTTAAAAAATAAGTGAGCAAATCAAATTCTGAAAGCACAACTTTTCCCCAGATTCTCCCCTCGCTCAGCACCGCCTTCGCTGACCTTTCCGTTGGACGTGACAAGTTACATTGATCAAGGTGCAGGCTTTATTCACGCAGGTTTCATTATTTATTTGACTTTTGCGTTTCTTCTGACCTTTTGCTTTTCCAAAGTTGCTCTGCAGTCTTGGCTTTGGCCCCAGTGTTTTGAGCTTCTTCCCGATGCCTCCATTGGCTGGGATTGCTCTGTGCTTTCTATTTTCCTGGCATCAGTCTTGACTTTTCTTTCCTCCTGAACTTCTGACCTGAGCTTTCTGCTCCTGTGGGTTCTCCATTATGTGTCTTTCTCCTTGAACTGCCTCTTATTTTAGGTTTCCCAGTGGTTTTGTCATTTGGAAAGCTGTCAGGGTGGCATAAGCATTACTCACACCTACTCTCCATCAGCTGAATCTAGTCACATTAAGGCCTAGTTACTGAGCTAAATGGGTTATGATTACATCCTCCCCTGCTTTGTCTGTGACGTGTATTTTCAGAAGGTATGAGCCTCCCCACTACCTGCGAAGAAGTTTAAAAAAAAAAAAGAGGATGCTAACTCTTCAGCTAATATGATGCTCATTTATTCATTTGTTGAGTATTTATTGAGCTGCTATTATATGCCAGGCACTGTGCTAATTATTGAGTATAAACTGATGAATCAAATAAACATAAGCCCTGCTCTTAAGGAGCTTAGAGTCTAGGCGGGGACACACAAAGTAAAAGGCAAACATATCGATACACGCTTTAAATGGTAGTGAGTGAACGCTGGAAATAAACAGGGTTTTATGGTGGAGAATAACTCCAGGAACCATTTGGATAGTCAGTGGAATTGCCAGATTTAACAAATAAAAAATACAGAATGCCCAGTTAAATTTAAATTTCAGAAAAGTGATGAATAACTTTTTGGTATAAGTATGTCTCATACAATATTTGGGACTGACATATTTTAAAAGTCCTTTGTCATTTACCTGAAATTCAAATTTAACTAGGTATTCTGTGTTTTATCTGGCAACCCAGGTGATCAGGGAAGGGCTCTCTGGGAAGGTGACATTTGACCTGAGAACAGGAGGATGAGGAGAGAGCCAAGGACACAGCATTCAGCCAAAGGACCCGAGAGAGAGAGAGAGAGAGAGAGAGAGAGAGCTGGGTGCATCCGAGGAGCGGCCTGGGGAGGGGCCCTGATTGAAGATGTGGGCAGAGGCCAGATCCTGCAGAGCCCTGCTAAGGAAGGGGATTTTATCTGAAATACACTGCAAAGACTTTGAAGCATTAATTTTAAGCATGGGAAGGAGGTGATAGATCACACTTGGTATTAAAGCAATTATCCTGGCTGCAGCATGGAGAAGCGATTGGAGGGGACCAGAGAGGAAGTGAGGAGAAAAATAGGATGAATATCAGTGTATATAGTGTAACAGACATTTGCAAGATGTTACCAATGGGAGAAACTGGGTAAAAGGTAAACATATTTTTCTGTATTACTTCTGCATGTGAACAGCATGTCAATCAATAATTATTTAAAAATAAACAGGTCAATTTTTTTAAATGTCTAGGGTATTCATTAAAATAATAGTACTGTATATATTCTATATAATACCATATAAAGTATATGGTAGTATTATTTTAATGGTATATGTATATACCACTAAATAAATATATTCATATTATAAATAAATATATATAATAAATATTATACATATATATATTTATAACTAACTACAAAGCTATTAGAGGGTACAGTCACACAATGAAATACTAGTAACCAATGAAAAGTAGTAAATTACTGATAGAAGCAATGACATCGTTGAAATCTCAAAATTATTATCCTGAGCAAAAGAAGCCTGGTACAAAAGAGTACATATTTTAATTTCATTTATATTAAATTCTAGACTAGACAAAACTAATCTATAGCAGAAACAAAATTAAAATGGTGTTTGTCTCCGGGGAAGTTAGAATGGGGGTTGAGCAGGGTAGGATTGTGAGGGAAGGTTGTGGGTAATAACAGTGTTTTCTTTCTTGTTAAGGGTTTGGGTCATACGGGTGTATGCGTTTGTTGAAACTCGTTGAATGGTACATTTAAGATTTGTTCATTTCACATATATACATTTTATCTAAAAATGTATAAACAAATTCTAGTCATGTACATCCTTAAGTGATCAGAGGTGAAGTGTTTTGATGTTTGCAACTTACTTTAAATCCACTTAAAAATTAGGTGAATTGATGAATGGAGGGCTAAATAGATGAGAAGTTATGAGATAACAAATACAATAAGATGTGAATGTAGAATCCAGGTCATGGGCATTTATGTGTTCACTGAATAATTCTTTCAATTTCTCTGTAAGTTTGAAATTTTTCATAATAAAATAAATACGAAAATAAAGTAATAGTTGAGGGGAGACAATGGAATAATAAAATAAACCTTGTTAACAGACACCAGGAAAAGAGGAATAAAGGAACAAAGACTAGAAAGTTCACATAAGAAAACAGAGCCCGGTGTAACCACATTCAATGTAAATGAACTGAACAGTCCAATTAAAAGATAAAAATGAAAGTCTGGATTAAAAACCAAAAACAAAAAACAAAAACTGTTTACCAGAAACACATTTTAACTATGAGGACACAGATGGATTAGAACTAAAGGATGAAAAACATATCAAAAAAAGCTAACCAAAAAGAGGTAGTGTGACTATATTAGTATCAGACAAAGTACGTTTTAAGGTTGTCTTAGCTAGAGCTGCCATAGCAGAATGCTATGGATTGGGTGTCTTAAACAACAGAAATTTGTTTTCTCGCAATTCTGGAGGCTGGAAGTCTGATGATCATGGTCATTTTCCACTGAGAGCTCTCTTCCTGGCTTGCAGATGACTCCCTTTTCTGTGGACTCACTTGGCCTCCCCTGGGTGTGTGCACCTGGGGAGAGAGAGTAAATCCTCTGGTGTCTCTTCTTACAAGTGCACTAATTCAGTCATGAAGACCCCACACTCATAACCTAATCTAACTCTAATTATCCTCCAAAGGCCCCATCTACAAATGCTGTCATATTGGGGGTTAGGGCTTCAATATATGAATCTTGAGGGGGACACAAACATTTGGTCTCATTTATAACAAAGATAAAACATACCTGAAATTTTAAAAAGCATATTTCTTAATGCTAAAGACTCAATTCAATAGAAAGCTTGATGTTTTTTTAATTTGTATGCACGTAACAACAGCTTCAAAATATATAAAAGAAATGTTGATAGATCTAGAAGGATAAATAGTCAAACCTGCAGTTATTTTTTTTTTGGTAGGTGATTTTGCTCTGACTCTTGTTGGCAATAACAGAGACTAAACCAAGCTCACTTAAGTGAAGATTTTCCTCTGGCTTCTGGTAGTAGTTTTTATTTTGTGTTGTTAATTTGAATTCTTACATTATTGAGTCTACTATTCATTGCTTCTATCAAAGTTTTGTAAAGTGGAAATCGTATTTTAAATATCTGTGTGCTTTTCCTGATATTGGCTTCTTAACTGATGTTTTAGTTTTATAGATTCAATGTACTCTTGAATCTTCATTAATATGAAATTTTTTCAAGCTTCCCTGCAGTAAATCGGAATTAGAGAAAGGAATTTCCTCCAATTCTTCTGTTGATGTTGGAGTTGATGTCTTCCTACCCAGCAGCCTTCAGGGAGTGACCTCAGCTTTCAGCCTTCTCATTAGGGCTGCCACCCTTGAAAGAACCCCACTGGGCCAGCCTCTCCTGATTTTGACCCCAAGATGAGGCCTTGACCTTCACACTGGGGCATATCAATGGCGACATATTAAGGCTCGTCAAATGCCTTCTTGATCATACTGCTTCTTTACAAAAAGTGGAGTTCAAGGTTAGGCTTTACTTTCTCCTTCAGTCTGGTCTTATTAGTCATCTCTCTTGTGAAAGAGACCTTCAAATGTTTGGTAAGGGAATGGCACCCTTCTTAGTTTCCAAAAGCAAGTTCATGTCTCTTCATCTTTTTTGATGATTGGAGTTGGGAGAGTGTAGTTAGACATCTGTACTTACGCCATCATCTTACTGGAGGCCCACCTCTAACATCTGAAACATTAGTAGTTTGTTCATTCTTTTATTTATAAAGCGTTTATTGAACACAGTACATTTTGAGCCCTGTGTTTCTCACTAAGGATAAATAAGCTAACAAGACTGACAGGGTCTTTGCCTAATGCAGCTTACAAGCCAACAGATTTCCTGTCTTTCCCCAGGATCCTTGGTAGACAGTCAGTATAATAAATAGTTTGATAATGATGGCATACCACCTATGTGCTGCTTACCCTTCCATGGTGCCATACTATGTTCCAAGCACATTAAGCTCAGAGCCATCTCCTGTGCCCTCTTTGATCCCATTGACCAAACCACTCATAAACATTTTCAGGGATTTAATCATTGTGCTGCGATGTCAACACATCTGGATGTCTAAGTTTTTCATTTCTTTCAAAGCCAACGGAACAGTCTGGCCCCGTGTACCTAAAGAAAGTGCCAGAAGATATGTTCCATCCACGTGAAGTCCTGATGTGGCAGTTTAACAATCTTTTGGCATTAAGGAGGTTTTCCCTAAGCGGTGGTCAGGAAATGTCTGATGAAACTGACTCTGCTTGGAACTCATGTCCCCAGCAGTATCAGCAATGAAAAATGACTGAGGACAGCATGATGGAACAACCAAATTCAGTGGCATTGAGCCAGGCCACAGACGAGGGCCACTTGGAGATTTTGCTGTTGAGTGTTTGAATCGAGCTTTGGAAGCATCTTGCTGGTACAAGGCACGCTGATTGTAGCTGTAACCTTGGCTCCTTTCTGGGTCGAACTTGGAGGAAAATTACCTACCAATAATATTGAATTTTACCTACATAATTCTTCTACGAGCTCTTTGGGCTCGCCTTGTGTTTTTCATGCTTGTTAATTTCACTAAGCCAGAACTATAGGATTGGGACTAAAGTAGGTGATGTTTCTGAAGGAAACAGACCACTGATTGGTCCCAGGTGGCACTGAAGCTTTTGATCCTAATATAACCAGTTTTAAAGCAAAGCCTGGGACTTATAAAGTTGGTCACTTTATTACAGAAATACATTATACTTTGGGTTAGAAAATGCCCTTGTTGGGAGCCACCACCTGATTGGCTGATGATGGAGTCAACTTTGCAGTCACTTTCTAACCAAATAATATATCAGGTTTTTAAAACACTTTTGCTTGTGTGGCTTAGGGAGAGAAAAATCATAGTAAGATACAACTGAGGACACTTGGACAAGAAGATGTCTCAACAAAGCCAGAGTTTATTTTAAATGGCATTGAAACTGAAATTTGCTAGTTCATAAACTATTATTATTAACAATGTTGCCAATGCTTTGCAATTATCACTTGCTTATTGTCTCACCATCTCACTTGATCCTCACGATGGCCAGGTAGGATGCAGAGGGCAAGAATCATTGTGTCTGCTGGTCAAATGAAGAAAATGCAGTTCACGGAACACAAATGATGAAGCCTTATATGGTTAGAAACGGCGGTGGGTTTAGAATCAATGACGGGCTCTCTCTAAATCTAATAAGCTCTAATGCTGGGAGCATCTTGAAAGGAATCTTATGATCCAAGGGTTCATAGATGAGTTGAGTTGGTCTCTTCTGTGAAATGGTATGGCCTTAGGTGGCAAAAAAGGCAAGAAAGAAGCAAAATGGAAAATAAGAAGACCCTTCCATTTTTTTCCTCTTTTTGTTTTATTGGCTAATGAGAAAGCGATTAAACTTGAAGACCACTAGGAACACACCCTATCATCTGTTATTTTGCTTATAAAGGACCAACTTTGTTTTAGTGACCAACCCCACTTGATCATCATCTTTTCCAGTGGAAATAATTCTGTTAAGAGCCATCCTTCTCTATGAGTGCACCTTTATGGAGCAGACCAGAGGGAAAAGTAATTGAATTTAATAAAAGTTGTTCTCAATATAAAGCCACAGGGAAATACATTTAACTTCAAAGCCAAGATGCATGGTTCCTAAATATAATTAATTGCCTGGCTGTTTCTTCCATCAAATCTCAATTTGACAGTAAAGAAGTGAGTTCTTTGGCATTTTTAAAAAAATTTTATAGTAACATGAGTACTCCATTGATGGTTATAGATAGATTGAGAAAAGTCATTCTCAGAAACGTCATTCTTTAGATTTATCAGGGTTGCCACAGCTGTAACTTCTTGCCCCATCTGTTTAGGAGAGCTAGAAATAGAATTAGTTAATCTTAACAGAATTGCCAAAGGGAAAACTTTCTGCCCCTTAACCTCCTCCCCACATCCTTTTCCTTCATAAGAAAAAAAAAAACTTCAGAGAAAATTCTTCTCTAAGCAACTCCATTAAGAAAATACTTCTATTTTTGGTGCCTTTGTTTGCAAGTGCTAAGAATTAGTTAAACACAGATTCAAAACTTAGGAAGTTTGTTTATCAATGTCTGAAGCCCACTAAAGAATGAATGCCTGCAACTCAGCAGATTAAGGAGTGAGTGTGGGCTTGTCCCAGGAACGGCAGAGCCCCCGGGCTGCACCATGCTTGCTGGAAGAACGCCTGACTTGCGTGGTACATCACTCTTCTCTGGCTTAGAGCCCCTTTCCAGGTGACAGGCCATTGTTATCTACGGACAGACTCCTTTGTCCTCTTCCCCCTTCAAGGGAGGGGCACCTCCTTCTTTCCATGAAGCTGGATATGTAGATTGAAAAGGGGAAAAGTTGTTGCAAGAATAGGAACTAGAGAAGATCTTCTGCCTCAGATTCTCATCCACGGAGAAAAAGCACAGGACATCCTAGATGACCCTGAATGGGAAGTTGACCAAAGCACCAAGTCTTTAGCATCACAAGCTGTTACAAGAGACAATTTTTCACCAAAAGGCAGTTTCACACTAAATTGGACACTAAATGTCACGTTAAATTTGGGGAGTATTTTTAGGAAAAAACTTGGACAGTTAAAAAGGAGAGATGGTAACGTATACAGAAATAAATATATTAAAAATTCAATAATGTCATATTTCCAACAAAATTTGAAATAAAAAAGTTATATGTATGAAAATATCAATTGCAGGGTTATCCATCACAGCAAAATACTAAAATCACACGAATGTCCAAAAGAAAGGTTTTGCTTAGATAAACTGTAGTCCTTTTACTCGGTAATATAATAATGCAGTTATTAAAATGTAATCTACAAAAGTTGGAAGGAATATGGGAAAGTGTTTATGGCACAATATAAAATTTAAAAACACAAGTATGTACACGTATGACTACAGCAATGTAAAAAATGCTTAAGGGCAAAGACTAGAAGTAACTATATAAAGAAGAAAATATTTATGTTGAGGTAGTGAAATTGCAAGTGGTTTAAAAACTTTCTTATTTTATTTCATGACATGATGTACACATACACACACACACATATTATATAATGAAAAGAATGGAGTAGAAAAGCCAAAGTTGCTGTTAAGCATTTATAAACTTCTCATCAAGAACTTTTAGCTTCAGGTGCCCTTCATCCATCCTTGACTGCTGGGTTTTAGCCACAGGCCCAGAGGACAGGAGGGGCTGTGTGTGAGTGGAAAAGCATTGCTTTCTCCATCTGCCCCGTTAGCCAGATGGACCCTTTGATTTCCCTCGGTTCATAGCTCCACGATCTCAGAATTACGTAATCCTCAGCTGGCCAGATGGGTCAGCAGTTAGACTGGGACTCCTTTGGGTTTTATGAAGAGCAGTGTTACTTGACTGGCTTGAGATTACTGAATGCTTTCTGATGACTCAGTTCCCAGAAGAGGGAATTCATAGTGAGCCGTTAGGAGCTTGGGGCACTGTTGACCATGGGGATTAGCTCATCTACCCACCTTCCCTAAACGTCAGCTCCTAAATGCCATCTCTAGAATGACACCAGCTGCCCTTGGTCTGGGAGTGTGCCGACAGGGCCACTCGGGAGGCCGTCCCCATCAGCCTGGAGGTCAGCGTGTCCTTGCACATGAGCCTCCTGCAGCACAGCCTGGAAAGGACTGGCCAGTAAGTCTCCTCTGAGTTTAAACAGAGAATTGGTCCTCGGATGGTGGCCTATGTCACCTGGCAAGAACAGGAGGAGGAAGTGGACATGATCCTTAGACCCATGTGCTGGGTGAGCAGACCATACACATTATGGAAGGGAGACCACGTGACCTGACCCGTGTCCACCTGCCCCCTCTGGTCCTCGCTCACTCCTCTCCACCTTGGGCTTCGCTCAGTGTATCCAATAGACTAGACACTTGTCCATCTCACACATTTGCATCTTCTCTTTCTAATTCTAGGACGATCCTTCCCTCCTTTCTCTTCTCCATGTCCTGTTTCTTTTCATCCTTCTGAACTTAAAGAGCCATTGTAGAGGGGTCTTTATCTACCCCCTATTTAAAGTGTTACTCCCCAATTTGATTATTCTCTATTTCAACTTCTTCTTTCCAAGAGAAAGTGTAATTTTTACTTCCTGGCTTTGCCTTGTTTGTTTTTTCTCTGTCTGCCTTGCTAGACTGTAAGATTCCTGAGGTCAGGGACTATGTCTTGTCCACCACTGCTGATCAGACAGCAGGGCAGCACTTGGCACAGAGTCAGGGCTGCGTAAACCTTTGCCAAGTGAATGAGGAAATGAACACTTGGATGTGACTGAACCACTGCAGCATCTTCTAAACAGAGGCTCTCTCTGAGGGCCTGGCCTTGCCACACTCCAACACCAGCTTGGGGCCTGCTGCTCGTGGCCACTGTGGCTCGAGGCTAGATTTGGTATTCTCTGAGTCTGAGACAGTTCAAACTACCTTGGAGAGACTGCTCCTATCTAGAGACCTCAGAAGGGGAGTGGCAGAGACTGAGGACTGTCCATCATAGACCTGCTGACCAGCAGGTGGCTGAGGATCAAGTAGTCCTCAGGTCCCTTGCCAATCTGGGGTCGGGGATTGGGGAATACTAGGGTAGACTCAGCAATTGGAAGAAAGATTTAGTTATCATCCCTAAGCGACATAAAGATGCTTGAACCAGTGGGTGTCCAAACAGGGAATGCCTGCACAACCTGGGTTCACCCCTTAACCTCGGTGGACGCTTGAAGATGATGTCGCTGTGAAGAAATCAAGGGCTACGTGCAGGACAGGGCCCCAGAGAATCACAGCTTGACTCTCTAGTGCCCAGGTGGGGTGCTGTGGGTGGAAGAAAGGGAAGGAAAATTCTAGCACAACGATCTTTCCTGATTTGATCTCTGGTTTAGGGCTTCCTGCATGCCCATCAACCTCCATCCTGCAGGAGGTGTGGCCATCATATTTATTTAAGACTCTTGATTCAAAGTCTAGTTCTTTTGCTTATATCAGTTTTTTGAGAAAGTCTTCTGCTGCAAAAGAAAGAAAAATATCATATGATATCACTCATTGGACTCTAAAAAAAGAAAAAAGAAGACATTAATGGACTCATCTACAAAAGAGAAACAGATTCGCAGACATAGTAAACAATCTTATGGTTACTAGGGGGAAGGGGGTGGGAAGGGATAAATTTGGGAGTTCGAGATTTTCAAATATTGACTACTATATATAAAAATAGATAAAAAATAAATTTCCTCTGTATAGCACAGGGAACTGTATTTGGCATCCTGTAATAACCTTTAATTAAAAAGAATATAAAAATGAATATATATATATATATATATATATATGTATGACTGTAACATTATGCTGTACACCAGAGACTGACACATTGTAACTGACTATACTTCAGTTTAAAAAAAGTCTCTGCCAGTAATTACTCATATTTTGTTTTTTAAATGTCAGCTTTGTGTTACTGACAATTGTGCTCTTGTGGCCCAAAATCAAGGTGGAAATAACATTCAAATGAACATCTCTGGTCAGTTAATAACCCAAATACTGGAGGAATCCACCTCCTAATTTCTAGTCCAGTCTGACTCCTGAGTAGTTTTTTAGAAGGTGGCAGCTTTATTATTTTTAGTTTTCCATTCTTATGAGCCAATTGCCAAAAACTCTTTTTCAAAAATAATTGTGCCTTAGTTTGTTTAACTATTTCCATATTGGAATATTCTAGTTGCTTCCACTTTTACTCCTATAAATTATGCTGAAAGGAGTATCTTGGTATATATTTGTTCTCCTAGAAAATTGTTGGTTCCCAAGAATCAAATACAATGGGAAACATCAAATATTTTATTATAAAATATAGCACACATGTGAATATGTATAATACATATGTATAGATTTAAAATAATTATGAAATTAACAAATGTGAACCCACTACCCATCTCAGGAACTAGGATGTTACCAGCACATGTGAAACTCCCCCTTGCCCCTGACTGTATCCCCTCCCTGACTACTGATCTTGTCCTGGTCTCTCCCTCCAGAGATAATTACTATTCTGAATTTTGTGATCGGGCATCCCTTTACTTATAGTATAACCACTCATGTATGCATTCCTCAAATATGCATGCATATTCCTCATACACACATATTTTTATTTTTGCATGTTTTGACCTGTATATAAATGGAGCCATACTCTACATATTCTTCTATGACATGCTTTTATTCACTTAATATTATGTTTCTAGGATTTATGCTTATGGATACATGCCATCACTTTTCGTTGCTGCGTACTATTCCTTTGAATAACTCTCACTCTTTATCAAGTTCACTGTCCTTGAGATCTCAGTTGTTTCTAATTTTTGCTCCATAACAACGCTGCCACAGGCATTTTGTCCAGGTCTCCAAGTGTTTCTCTAGGAGCGAAATTTGGATCATGTTCTTGCAATACATGTTCAAATATAATAGAACATAATTAAAAGCTGCATGTTCTATAATGAAAGCATAGGCATTTTTAAAGTAGCCAAGGGAAAGTTTCAGGGGTTCCCCGACATCCAGTTTGGGTAGACACATTTGACACACAGATGTACAATATTTCTGACTCCTCCGAAGCACCAGCCACCCACCCACCCATAAGCAAAGAATCACTTCTGGCCCAGATGGAAGCCATGGAGAGTCCAGCACCTTCCTGAGCTGGGGAGTGTGACATCTCCTTACTTAGTGACAAATGGGCACAATGTTTTGACCAACCTCTGGGAGCAGGACTAAGGGAACACACAGTGACCGAGTTCTTCAACCTTATTAAACAATCAGGCACTTCACATTAGTATTCTATGATCACATGTAATCTCTACAGCTACAGTTTGACATAGAGAGTAGAGTCCCTGTTTTGCGGGTGGGCAAATTGAGGCTCATAGAGGTTGAGAAATTTGTTCAAGGTCACCATCAGTAGGTGGTGGAGGTGGGGTTCCAATCTTGCCTCATCCTTTCTCCTCACAGGTAACAATGCCTGGCACACGCTTGGTGCTCAGTAAATATTTGTGAATGAATGAAGGGAGGAAAAAGACATGGCATGGGTGACTGTGCTTAAAAACAGAACAAAACAAAACCAAGACTCTGATAGGCTCCAGAATCCAGCTGTAATTAGTGAGAGCTGTGACTGCTCCCCCCCCCCGCCCCCCCCGCCCCCCCCCCCGCCCCCCACACCGCCCTGATCCTCGCAGCAGAGCTGAAGAGCAGGTTGGAAACTGCCAAGGTGACTTCACCGCAGGGAATGACCAGGGCTCTGCATGGCCGCCTGTCCTGGGTGAATCATCATGTTCTCTGACCTTCAGGATGACCTACAGCGAAGCCACAGCTGGCGGAGCGGACACTGGCCTCTTTCTGAAAGGGCAAGGCTCGGGCCAGGCTGTGCTTGCCCCCCAGATGTTAGGCCAGCCCCCTGCTTTTCACTGCAGGATTTCAAAGAGCCTTATAAAGAAGGATCCCCAGTCCACCCAAGCCCTGGGGGGGGAGGTGGCATTCTCCCCAGGTGGGGAGGGCCAGATTCATTGTGGAAGTCATAAATCAGAGGGCTGGTAGCCCCGGGCAGCTGAGCAGAACCCCGGACTTGAAAGCCCAAATGTGGGCCCAGGGTCCAGCTGCAGCCCTCGTCACAGTGTGATTCTGGGACTCGCCTCCGGTCATGGAAGCCTGGGAAGGAGGCCCAGGTGTCCCCACCTTTCTGGTACCTGAACACCCACCACTAAAGGTTGCCTATCATTCCTCAGAGCTCAACATACAGCTCCTGGAGCCAATTAGAAAAAAAACAAGGAAGCAAACAAAGTAGGACCATTGCAACAAATTATATTGAAGCTGTCATAGAAAGGAACACGTTATTCCTTTAAAAGAATTAAACTAATTTTAAAACACGGATTTATGGTAAGGGCTTCATAATCATCCTACATTACTGCTTGAAAGAACAACGGGATTTTAATAATAATAAATGTGTGTTTATATATAATGTTTGTAATATATTATTTTTAAAATTTCAGACCTTTATTCGTGACCAAAGTAAATTCTAACTTCTAACCTCAGCTGCCTTGGGTTATAATACGCTGTTCTTGTTACCTTCATGTGCGAATGGGTATTCATATATTTTATGTACTGTATTTTAATATTTATATACACACTATTTTTATGTACTATACTTATATAAAATATGTATTTTTATACATTTTATGTCCTAAGTTTTTATATACTTTACTACATTTTTTCTATTTTCTATTTTATATAATATAAATATATAGTTATACAATTACATTTATAATTTATACTTAAATTTATGATATAATTATATATAAATTACTCTATATTATATACTTTTATAGTCTACATATAAGTATATGAACATAGTATTTAAAATTTCTATATTTACATGTACGTAATTTATATATAAGTAGATAAATAGAATATTAAAATTTTAAATCTATTTATACATATTTAAATACAAACAAATGTATACTATGAATTTAATGGATCTTGGCATATAAAGGGGAGAAGAGGCAGTTAATATTAACATAGCTCACATGAAAACAAACCTGAGCGATTAAAAATAAGAAGTGTGGGTTTCCCCCTCCTGCTGTGCAAAAAAAGCCAAATCTCCCAGCCAGCCCAGGTACAGTCTCTCAGCTCTCCAAGCTGCCTATCAGCCTTACATGTCTTGTAAAGCTGGAGGCTTGTTAATCTAGAAGGCTGTACAGATGGACTAACTGAAGCTTTAGTCATTATGCTTAATTGGGCGAGTGGCCCTCAGAGCTGTCTATAAACTGTGTGTTCACAGTGAGGTAATTAATAACGCCACTTCCTTTCGAGAGACGTATCATTAGCCATTATTTCTAGAAACATGACATTGATCTCTTTATTCAGAGAGGTAATTGCAGGTTTCTGAAAAGAGTGTATGGTTTACCCAACAATTCCCCTCAAATGACATCATCTCTGAAAAGTAAAACCCACAAAATCTGTCATTTTGAATCCATAGTTGAGATTTTGTTCCCTAGGTAGTAAAAGAAGACTGGAAAAAAAAAAAAAAAGAAAAAAGAAAAAAAGAACTGTTTTGGGTTGGAAATAAGAATGAAAGATAAGATTTGGTTTTTTTAGATACTGATAATTTCTCTAGGAGGCTGGTTAAGGGGGTTGGGTTTGTGTTTGTTAGAATTACAGCGAGATGTAAAACAAAGTAATGATAAAAATTTGTTAAAGGTTTACAACAGTCTTTAATGGTTTTCTTATTGTGTCTTACAACATGCTCACAAATGAATTGACCATTAACATGTGAAAACCCATGTGTTCCAAAATCCAATTCTTAACATTAAAAAAGTTGGGAAATGCAACAGGACTTGACAATTTGCATTGATTGGATTCCATACTATAGGGCAAGAATCAAAGCAGTTTCAGAATAACTTTTGCCAAAGCCTCCAGCTGATTTAACCATCAACAATCCTACTTTCAGTGTCCACGTTAAATTGAAAAAAAATCTAACTTGCCACATTTCACTTTTTTTAGGGACTTTATGAGGTAGTGTAAGGATTAAGGAGAAACAAGACCTTTATTCATTTGGATTATTTTCTTGCCAGTTTCAAATCCTTGCCTGGTTTTTAGAACAATCTGAGTCCATTTGAGAAAGCAGAGTTTAGCCAATTAGAACAAGGTAGCTTATTTAAATCAGCTGCAAGATAATCTGCTTCAAAACTCTTTTGTAAACTTTACACTGTGAATGTTTCAAATGGTGATGACTTTATCAAACCATGACTTTCCAAAGCATATTTCTTTTTCTAAACTTGTTTGGCACCAAATTCTCGGCTTTTTCAGGTAGCGTTCTAAATGGAAAACATAAAACGTCTATACTTGCTATAAACCAGCATTTCTCAAGTATACTAAAGGAGAGATCAAATGTGTAAGATGCTGCAAATAAATTTGGAAACATGATGCGTTTTCTGTTCTCGTCTTGTGCGCATTGGAATTTTAAAGGCCCTGAGAAGTCCTGTAGTGAAGGAAGTTGCTGGGCTTTGTTTACCTGGAGAAATTTTTTAAGCTGTTTATTTGTTTAACTTTTCTATATGTTTATAATGTTTATAATAGTGGGTTAAAGCAAAACTGTTTTACTTTTTTCCCCCATAACACCTATTAACATGCTACAGACTTAGCATTTCTTAAAACCCCACAGGACACATTGTCCTAAATGGTGTTCAAATGCCTAAATAATTACTTTAAAGATAATCATAAATGTCATTTAATGTCTCAATACCAAATGGATAGATATTGGATTGGAAAATTTGGCATTTTAGGGCTTAGAGACTTAAAGAGGGTATTTATAGCTTACGGGTTTTAAAACCATAATCTCATGATAAATTTGGTTAACATTATTAAAAGCTACATCTTCAATATCTATGCTTTGTTTAATATATTAAATTTATTAGCACGGTTGTCTGCTGGATTTTATTTTTAACCTGGCAGAAGCATATGCATTTTCATCTAAAGTTAATCTAAATGCTCAAATTTATCTTCAAATGCTTTACTCGGTTAATTATTGCAGACATATCTCGCTAATATAATACAGCAAACAACTCTATCTAAGATGTACTTTGGATCCCTAATTATCTATAAGAATTAAAGATCTTTTGATTGAAATAAATCACTCCCATTAAAAATCAAAAACCCCATTTTTCTCTCCCAAATTCAGACCCTGACGTATCCTTATTCATTATAGATACTGCCAGTAGGCATATGCCCAGGGCGGGTGGGGACACAACAGGAGAATCCTGGGATGGAGGCCTGGGCTTGGGTACTGCAAGGATTTCTCTGAAGGGCATCCTTCAAGGGTTTATTAGTTTCAGGGATATTAAAATGTACTGATTAATCTAATGCTTTCCTAATGTTTTGGATTATTCTACGTGTGACAAATAAACAATGGAAAGTCTTCTAAGGGGTACTTAAGTTAAGCAAATAAATTCTGGCTCCCTCAAGTGAGTGGATCAAGATGTTTTTGTCTTTTCTTTCCTGCCTTGGCGGGTCTGATAAAATCAGAAACTTCTCAACCCTTTGGATTTTTAAGTAGGAAAGAAAGACCAGATTTCGGCCTCGATGCCTCTCCCCGGGCCCACTGAACCCCAACCAAGTGGCTGTGGGTCGCAGGAACAAGAGTTTCTTTGTCATCTTCATTAATCAAACCCACCAAGCCAGATCAATGGAAGGCATTTTTTAAAGGGAAATAATTCAGTAGAATTGGGATGTGTCGCTCTTTAATTAGTTTGATGAGCCCCAAGCCTGAGGACCTGTCAAACACCTGGTATCAACCCTGTGCTGCTGACCTAGGGAGAGGCAAAGGGATGGGCAGGTGGAATTAGCTGAATGGGAAGCCTTTTCTGTGCAGCCTGTGCTCCAGATGAAAAGAATCATTACCACAACGATACTTCTAATTATACTGTCATTACGATATGTCTTCGGTTTGCTGTGGGGCCAGGAGCCTTGCCTTTAGACAACATGATCCAGGAGACAGGGAAAGTGGGGCAGCCTGGAAGGCACTGAACCCTTTCACCAGGCGCACACAACTTACATCTGCAATGGGGAACCCAAGAGTTTTCTTCCCACCTGGCACGTAAAAAGTGTCCAAGCAATACGTATGTTGCCGTAAGAAAGCATGTCAGGGAGGGGCTCTTGGCGCACCCACCATCACTCACATCATATATGGCATTTTCATGCTCTTGTGTCCCAAAATTCTGCTCAAGCTCAGCCAACGGATACTGTCTACTGTGGAATGTAGCAGTTGGACCACCTCTGTAGCACTGGGTAACAAATGACTGAACAATGGACTTTACTATTCCTAATTTGAGTGTGTGTTTCCAAATGCAGAACTGGGTACTGCAGAGTTAAGGGGATAGGACGCGTCTGTCCATGGGAGGTTGCAGCTCAGAGGGGCAAAGTATGGGCTTTGGGGTTTGATGGGCTTGGATTTGAATCTCAGCCTCTTAACTTGCTAGGTTTTGGCCTTGAGTAGATGACAAAGTTCTAAGCCCATTTTACAGATGAGGGGACCGATCTTCATGAAAAATACACACCTTCTAAGTGTGAAGTTCAAGGCTGACTTATTTTGAAATAGTTTAAATTGTGATTTAAACTAGACTGTTATTCAATGCAGACGCAAATACATGTGCTATTCTAAGAATAGCAATGAAGTGTAAGAATACTTTCTATATAAATTTTATAGATATAGATCTATCTTCTCTATAAAATGGGGACTCATTATAGTACCTACCTCACAGAGCTGCTAGGAGGAATCCACGATAATTCACGTTACACTGCCAAGCAGTACTCAGAAAGCCGAAGCAAACACTTAAGAGGATGGTTGCGCAGTGATAGTTTTAAAAAGTTTTCTTAAAGTGAGTCTACATTTCATTGAAATGATCAGCCTCGCAGAAGTGCCTGCAGGCTTTGTAATAAAGAAACCCATGGATGGATTCCCTGTTTCTGAGGTTAAGGGCTAAGTGACTTTCTGTAGATTCTAGTTGCAAAGAGCCTAAAGAAGGCTGGTTGGTGAACTGAATTCTCTCTTTCCTAAGTCTGCTTTGAATACAACAAGCTCCTCCAAACTGTTTTGGAATAAGTACCCGGTAAGATGCATTTTCCAAATAAGATGGTACGTTTCATGTCGATGACACTTGGAGAGTGAAAATGCTATTATTAGGAAGAATCTTTGAATACTTGGGGGACTTTATTCTTCAGGATAATGAACCATAATGCCCCAAATGGGGTCATGGATTTGAGCATGAAGAAATCCAACTCTGTTGACATCTTTTAAAAACTGTGTCTGCCCGCAGCCTTCAATTGGAGATGAGATTCTAGAAGACATTTTATTTCATATATTCTTCATACATATAAATGGATTTACACATAGGATGAGAATTTGAACTATTTGGAAGAAAAGCACTCTTTATGTTGAAAGTATTCTTATATTTTATTGCTATTCTTCTTAGAATAGCACACATATATGTGTCTGCATTGAACAACAGGCTGGAGAAACCACAATTTAAACTATTTCAAAATAAGTCAGTCTTGAATTTCACACTTACAGGGTGTGGATTTTTCATGAAGTCTAATAAAAAGCACATAGTGGGAGGATTTATTTTACTGACAAATACCACTAAAGGTCGACTGTGGTGAGTGGTCTGGGGCTCGAACAAAGCAAGCATGAAGGGGAGTGGGCGTCATCAGAGGACACTACCCCCCCTACTCTTTATGCAAATTTTGTTGCAAAATACATATATGCAAATATATGTTTATATATATCTATCTCAGACAGCAGTATAACTACATAAATACATATTCCAGATAATGATTGAGCACTGAAAAAATATTCAGCATTTTTGTCATGTATTTCTAACTCAGTAATGGGATTTCCATCAGGCAAAATTATTATTGTTTATTTTTAAGTCCTTGCTATGATTATTTTAAAGTTTATACATCTTGTGGGTTTTGGTATCATGCTAATGTCAAGTTATTATGAACTCTGAAGGGTTGCTAAATCCAGGAGCTAGTTAATTTCTACGACCATTGTAAAGATGACATTGTAATGCTATGAATTTTAATTAAAATGGCAGACTTTGTTTAATCCTTTTATTAAAAAAGCTCCCAACGATGCAAGTAAAAAGTTTATGCAAGAAAGCAGTTAATTTTTTAGAAGTTTGAATATCTTTTCTGTTCAAATCTCATAAATGTAGCCCTCTATCAACCCATTTTTTTCCTTCTAAGGCAGTTTTCCACTTATTTTGTATAAAAAGTAGAGCCTGGAATTTGCTTTAAGTATAATTAGGGCCCTAAAACATATGGTTGCTCTCTGAAAACCCTATCTCTGAGCTTTTTTGCAATACAAGTTAATTAACTGGATTTAGATATTTGCAAGATGATATATTTAATGGGATTACTGCTCATATAATGTTCTCAGTGACTGATTTGCAATCTAAGCTCACGGAACCGAGTGCTGAATTTCCAGCTCTTTGAGAGTTAATGTTGTGTTAAAGAAAAGTACAATTTGAACCTCATTGTTCATGAATAGGTGAGTTATTCCCGTGAAATGGAGCTGGGCCCGACCAGGGCTGCAGCAGGCAGATGCGTGATCAGGGGCTCGGAAACCACCGCATTCCAGCCACTGCCCCAGGTAGCTGGATCCCCACACCTGAACTCCTGACAAGTTCAAGGCAATTGTGTGTCTGTCAAAATATAATGGCCCATTATTCACTGTCTGTCTCCCAAGTGGGATCAATTAGATGCTTCTGCTCCACAGGCTTAAAGATAAACACCTATGTTTTGGTTGGTTGAAAGTTAAAATGAAACCATACATAACCATTCTGCATCCCTGGAGCGGGCCATTGTGAGTGCTGAATGTTCTAAATCCACCTTTCAATGCAGTCATTCAAAATATTTGTGATCATTTTATCAGACTAGGTGGAAAGGTAAGTAATAATCTGCTTTGAAGGAAGAGCAGTAAAAAAAATGTCAGCCTTCCAAAAAAAAAAAAAAAATCTCTTTCTAGTCATATCTGCCTTTGTCTTATTCTTCCTTCTTTTGTTGAGCAAATATATTTCTGCCCATCAGTTGGGCTCACTCTAATGTTACGGCTTTAGTCACTGAACATGCCATCACTAATGAATATAATTTAAATCTTCCTGATCAGAGGACTACTATAAAAATAGCATTTTAACTAAAATGTTGAAACTTTTATTAAATGTATAAATATTAGCTCAGTCAAATAACTGTTAAGAGAAAAGGTAAACCCGCCCTTGGTTGGAAGACTATATAATGACACATCCCATTTCTCCTTTTCACTGGAACTTAGTGAGTGAAGTGGTTTCTTGTTCTTGACTTAATGAGATCATTTCCAGAGAGCCATCGACTCAGTTTATGTCTTGTCTCTGAGCTTCCGAATCACCACTGAAGCATCTCAAGCAAAAGGATGACTTTAAAAGGAAGAGTCTTTCCGTAATACAGACATGACAATTTCCCTCCTTTTAGCTAAGCACTTAGGAAAGTGAGCTGTTAGGCAAAAATGAAAGTATAATTTGAACACAGGGGTCAAAAATCAGAGATGAGAATTACCAAATGCAAAGGCAAAGTGAGCAGAGAGGTCATTCGGTCCAGGTTCACTTTATGGAGGAGAAGGCTGTTGTCCAGAGGGCACATGCCTTGCTGGATGCGACAGCGAGAGCTGGGGCCCCATTCAGCTCTCGAGTCTCACTCAGCTCCCTGGGTGGGTGGTCCAGGCTGAAAGGGGAGCCATCTGAAGAAGGGAAAGAGTCTGACTTTCACTATTCTTTTTTCTAGAATACTCTATGGTGTAGAAAAGAAGCTCACAGACACACAGTGTCATACAGTTCCCCCTCCCTGCCACTGACATCTATGAATGCGCAATCCCTTCACCAGTAGTGGCTGGGGACATAAGGATCATCATGTACCCCAAGAGCCCTGCAGTGATTTGGGGTCTCCCTCCAAGGGCTCCTAATGAGACCTGCTGGGGTACATGCCCACCCCCCATACCCTCCCCCTGCTCTTCTAATCTTCCCAGCAACTTAGGGGTTTTCTAAGTCCGGGGACCCTTGTTTCCCAGCTCACCTTAGATGAGGCACCATGGCTTTTCTGTACGTTCATGTGTTTCAGCTTTGGAAGTTCACGGAAAAAACTATTTTTCTACCTCATTGAACTTTTCCGAAGCCAAGGGAGTTGGAGTCAACCTCCCAGCCCTTTTCACCTCATTAACCTCTACCCTTCCTATAGATCTCGGCTCATTTTCAAGCCTTTCCTGACCTTCACAACCAGGTCAATCCCTCTAGAACAGGTTTCTATGACATCATATATCTTCCCTTTGCTGCATTTAGCATAATTGTAATTTTATATGTGTTTATGTGCTCTTTCTAATATAACTTTTTATTTTGAAATAGTTAAGACTCACACAAATTTGGAAAATTTGTACTGAGAATTGTGGATTCACCCGGCTTCCCTGATGATAACATCAATGGTAATTTCAGATGTAATCACGGTAGGTTGGCAAAACCAGGAACCAACATTGGCACCATACTGTTAATTCAGGTCAAAATCTTACTCAGATTTCAACAGTCTTTACATGAACATTGTGTGTGGGTGTAGATTTATGAAGTTTTAGATTCTAGAAACTATGGCCACAATCAGGATACAGAGCTGTTCCTTCACCATGAAGAATCTCCCCTGTGTTACCCCTTAATAGCTGCCCCCTGTTCTCCAGCTCTCATCCCCGGCAACCACTGGCCTGTTCTCTTATTTCTATAGTTTTATAGCTTTTGGGATGTTATGTAAATGGAATCACATAGTGTGTAACTCTTTAAGAATGGCCTTTTACACTCAGCATAATGCCTCCAAGTTGTTTGCTTTGATCAATAATTTGATCCCTTTTGTTACTGAGTACTGGTCCTTGGTATAGATGTACCACAGCTGGCTTATCCATTCATCTGTCCAAGGACACTTAAGGTGTTTCCAGTTTCCAGTTATTACAAATAAAGCTTATATAAACATTCATGCAGAGGTTTCTGTGCGAACATCCATTTTCATTTCTGTTGAATAAATACCCAGGAGTGAGACTGAAAGGGTGTATGGTGAATGTATGTCTATAAGAAACTACCGAACTGTTTTCTCTACCGAGGCTGTACCATGCTGCATTCCCACCAGCAATGTGTGAGAGGTCTAGTTGCTTCACAACCTCATCAACAGTTGATATTGACAGTGTTTTGTCTTTGTTTTTGTGTTTTTCAATTTAGCGGTTCTAATAGGTGTGGAGTGGTGTCTCATTACACCTTTATTTTTAGGTTCATAACCTTAGTGGCTAATGATGCTGAACACCCTTCCATGCGCTCCTTTGCCATCTATATGTCCTCTTTGGTGACGTGCCTCTACAAGTCTTGCCCCATTTTCTCATTAGATTGTTTGTTTTCTTACTGTTGAATTTCGAGTGTTCTTTATATATTCTGGATCCAAGTCCTTTGTCAAATATGTGATATGAAAATATTTTATTCCAGTCTGAAGCATATCATTTTATCTTAAGAGGGTGTTTTGCAGAGCAAAATTTCTTAATTTGGGTTAAGTCCAGTTTATCTCTTTTTTCTTTTATGGATCATGCTTTTGAGATCATGGCTGACATATCATATCTAAGAAATCTTAGCCCAATCTTCAGTCACAAAGTCCCCAGGTGATTCCGATCCAGTTGGAGCATCAAGCATTGGGCCAGCTTTGGGTCCTTTCATATGCAAATATCTATGTCAGCATTTGGGTTCAAAGGCAGCACTAACAGTCCTTTAGTTCACTGCAACAAACAGAGAGTAAGTGCCTACTAAATGCAAAGTATTGTTGGCAGCAAAGATGACATTGACTTTGCTTTTGTAAATGTACAGTCGAGGAGGGGTGGGATCTCCAGTGGCTAAATGACTGTAATAAGGGTGAGATCAAGGAAGGGTCTGTTGGCAAAGTAGGCAAAGATCACATCTGTGAGGAGAATCAGGAAGTCTCCATGGACCAGTGGGATTTGAGAACACATGGGAGGATTTCCGCAGGCAGAAGCTGGGAATGGAAAGGGGACTTCTGGTGCAAAGGACAATGTGAACAGAAGCTGTGGACAGAAAATACACTGTGTTCAAGGCAACACAAAGCATCCAGTCTCAGAGTGGAAGAGGAGGTGGAAGATGATGGGAAGGTGGTTTGGGAGCAGGTTACAAAGGCTTTGAAAAGCAAACAGAAGTCTTTCTGCTTAATATTCAAGGAGTAGATGGAGCCCGTTGAGAATTTTTGGCCAGAAGATGGGTTAGGTAGATTTTCGGGAAGCTATAGCTGGCGTGGGTTGTGGTGTGGTTCTTGGACGGGAGCTGGGAGAGGGCGCTGGCCATTGTGACAGCCCATGTACACAGCCTTTTCTTTGCTGCTTGTGTGTGATGGGTGCTAACTCATTACAACTTCATGGGAAAGAGGAAGCATTAAAAATCAGACCTGGAAATTGAATGCTCCTACAAATTATGTTAGTGAATGAAAGATGTGTTTCTTGAAAGAGACTTATGTTTGTCCAAGATACTACTTATCCAAACAAGATTTTGAGCAACAAGAAAAATTATGCATGTGTTAAAAATGATGTTATAGCTTACTTGGCAAAAAAAAAAAAACCCAAAAAACAAAAATAATGCTAAATAATGTACAAAGAATGCAAAGAGATTCACTTGCCACCTAAGATCACTAGTTATACGGTATATCCCAGCTATGTAAAAGCCCCCAACAACTGTACGTAGAAGAGCTAATTCTACTGCCCACTGCTTTCAAAACCAAGACATTATAGCTTTTCTAAAAACTGAAAGAGTCTATACTTGGGTTGAGACCAAATCCTGGGGAAAGGTGTGCTGTAAAAAGCACAGGCCCTCCTGGCAATCTTGGAAAAAGGCATAGTTATCCATGGGAACTTCAGCATGACTCCCACCAGGATCAACCTAAGCCAAGGTCATTGGATACAGACTCTTCTCCATGACATGAAATCTAGGAAATTACTGAACTCTAATGACAAAACTCTGAATTGCGTTTCTGAAAAAATAAAAAAATAAAAAGGAAGGGAAGGAATTAAGAAAGAAAAGGAGGAAGGGAGGAGAGAGGGAGGGAGGAAGGAAAAACAAAAGAAAAGGAAAAGAAAGAAAAGAAGAAAGAAAAATCCTTAGGCTCACACATTTCCATAAGTTACACTGTACCCTCCAGTGTTCAGACACTTAGAGATGGCTTTAATAAAGAGTACGTAATTATTCCTCTTGTTAATTGTAGGAAGTCAGCCTAACGTGCTCACCACTTGCTGAAAGAGAGGCTCCCACCATGGCACACATCCAGGGGGCGGTGTCTACACCCTCTGGCCTTGCTTGCTTTAGACTTCAAGCAAATTCCATATCTTAATTTCGAAGATCCTAAAATATTGTTTCCCATATGATTTTTTTTTTTGATCCAAAATCTTATACCACTGAGCCTTCCTAGCTGTTAGAAAGATGCCAACTCAACATCATAAGAGATGAGGATCCCTAATCTTACTTTTAAAGGACCAGAAGAAGAGGAAACCATGAAGGGACTTTTTGGAAACCAACACACAAGAAACAAAAGAACCCATTAAAATTCAACACAATACCCTGAATTCCTGTTAGTCATTTTTGAAAAGAGAAACGGGCATTGGTTACACAAAGATAAGGCCAAGATGCTTAACAGCAGGTAACTGAGATGCTCTGGAGCAAGTGGAAGGAGGAAACGGGGGCCCGTTAGAGACGACGTTAGACTTGGCCAGGGGGAAGCCTGTCACATCCATCCAGCGCGTAACCTGGCTTGTCTCTCCGTCGCCACCAACTTAAACAAATTCTTCAGTGTCCTTGTGAATTTGTATCATGAGATGTTCAGAAAGAACAGCCCCTCTCTGTGTATTAACGAGCAAGTGGTCAGGTCACTTCTGCAAGCAAATACTTCAAAAAATAACGCTACCAGGCTTGGCCTCTGCAGCAAGCACGCGTTAACTCCTTCAGAGAAGGGGCTGAAAAGCTTACATTCAGGATACATTAATCTGAAAACAAGTGTACTTTTGTGTCCGGGGAGGATCCTTTCCATTGCCATCAATTTAGTACATCGATCGACAGAGATTCTAGCTTCGCTATCGGGTTGCCCTCGAGCTGAGACCCCCTCGCAGGCCAGGCTGAGGGAAAGCGGCCCGTCTCTGATTCCTCCGCGTCATTGGAACTCTCGGCTTTCCCTTTCCCTTCAGTGACCCGCTCTGGGTTTCTTGGGAGAAAAAAAATGACCTCCAGGTCATTCAAATAGTTCTTCAGCTCCGTTGGTAACACGGACGTTAACTGGGGGCAAGAGAAACACACACAAAAAACCGCAACCCAACAACAATGAAACACATTTCACTCTTTTGGACCAACACACTGTGGTACCGGGTCACAGATTTTGGTGCTCTGGGGGGTGACATCTAGGCACTCGCAGGCCGATAACCCTTTTCTACTGTGCTGTGGGTTTTTTGAAGATGCTACCATATTTTGAGCTAGATTCTACTGGTGTTGGGAAAAAAATGATTTTTTTTTTTTTTTTGTAAAGTGTACTCTTTGAGTTATCAGAACCCTGCTGTGAACATCCAGGGTTTTTTTTGTTTGTTTTGTTTGTTTTGTTTTGTTTTGTTTTGCTTTGTTTTAATGCCCTTGTCTTCTTAGTAGTTAGGGGAGTTAGGACTTACAAGTATTTACAAAGGCATTTCTACCTATTACATTTGTAATACTTAGAGAATCGTACGCTTCAAATGTTTAATTGTTTATTACACTTCCAAAATAATAGTATGAATGGATTGAAGGAGTTACCCTGGGCCAATATGGAGCTAGACACTTTGCCTAAATTAGCACTAGTTCACGTGACAGTCCAACATGTCAGGGGGGACAACAGTGAGTCGGGAAAGTTTGGTGACCTGCTCAGGCAACACAGCGCATTGGTGGCCTCAGAGGTGGCTCCAAAGCCACGTCCTTCCCACCGCCTGACGCTACCTCAGGGTGAAAACGTCGGCGAGGCTGCATCAGCCAGGCAGCTTTCAAGCTTCTGATTAGCTCCCATCCTGTTAGGGTTTTTTGGTTTTGTTTAAACAAAATGAAAAGGATAATGAGTTTGACTTACACGTTCTCAGTCTGTGTTTTAAACAACAACTTGCTTCTAAAATTATTCATACTTCCAAATTCTAGTTCTGGAAAACTCAAGTTATCTAACCCAAGACGAGGTTATCAATGTAGGATGTAGTGTGGCTCAAAACTCTGCCCCCTTTTACTCTTGGAAAAAGTGCACCCAGAAGCTAGGAATGCCATCCACTGACAAATAGGACAGGGCACTTCGCCATGTCTCACCCAACCACTTCCCTTTCCCCCAGATGGGAAGCTGAGGTTCAAGGTCACTGTCTGAACTAGGACCTGAGTATCCTGCTCCCTCTCACCTTTGGAGGAACTGTTTGGGGACCACGCAAAGCAGGGTCCTTGCTTTCCTTTCGCCGACCCTTGACTGCCCCTTCCTCCCCTTGCCTTGACGGCCGCTGTCCTTGGTCTGACCCTGCTGATCTCTATCTTGAAATTAAAGTACTTTCCTTATTGACAAAAGCCCCAGGTGTGACCCTGGGCAGGAAAGCCCGCCCCCTCTGCCGCAGCAGCCTGCCTTCTCAGCCCTGAGAATTGAATTTTAAAAGCACTTTGCAAGTCTTGTTTAGTTAATCCCCATAATCATGGGGAATGGAGGTCACTATTAATTTCCCTCCTTGAGTGAGGAAATCCAGAAGCCAAAGGTTCAAGGGTTTCCCAGGATCGCTGGACACTTTCCTCCTGCGGGAGGAGAGGCTGAGGGGGGAACCTGGGGCCCGGCCCTCTGCCGCCCTGTCCTGGTCTCCCCCGCCCTACCTCCCCTTGTGCTTCTGGGTTCCCGCAAGGTGTGCTGGCGCTGGTCCCCTGGCAGATAGGGAGGGGGCTGGAGGAGCATGTCTTTCCCATCACCGCTCAGCGGACTTCCTGGGCTTTCGTTCATTCATTTAATAAATATTTGCTGAGTGTCTTCCAAGTATGGCACCTGATGATAGGTCCTGGGGTTATAACAGGAGAACAAACAGGCATGTTCATTACCCTCATGCGTTCTATAAAATGCCTGTCTGGATTTTGACCACTTATTCTCTCATGAATTCTAGTCCTCCAGTTCACTCCGCAGTCACTGCGGGGGCACCTGATCTTTGATTTTCCAAGAGAGCTGAAGGATGGAGGAGGTACCTTTATGTTTTCACACATACTCTCCATTGCTGGGAGGAATTTAAGCATCAGGAAAGGGTCCCGTCTGCCCCCCACCAAAATCACTTTTTTTCTTACTGTAATGGACTAAATGTTTATGTCCCCCCTGAAAATTTATGAGTTGAACCTTACCCTGCAGTGTGATGGCACTTGAAGGTGGAGTTTTTGGAGGTTCCGAAGTCATGAGGGTGGAGCCCCCATGAGAGGAATTAGTGTCCTTTTCAAAGGGACCCCAGAGAGCTTCTTCAAACTTTCTGTCCCATGAGGACACATTGAGAAGACTGTCTGTGAAACAGCGGGCTCTCAGCAGACACCAGCTCTGTCCGTGGCTTGATTTGGACTTCCAGCCTCCAGAACTGTGAGAAATAAATTTCTGTTGTCATAAGCTACCCAGTCTATGGCATTTTGTTACAGCTGCCAGAATGGACTAAGACACTAACTCACCTAATCTAGAGGACGTGGCCAGTGTCCCAGTTATGTCTCATTGCAGGTTTGCACATGCAGTGGTTCCCTGCCCAGGATAAGTTCCTGCCATTCAGTTCAATCCATCCAATGTTGAGTGCCTTCTGTATGCAAGCCAGCTCTGGGCAAGGCATCCTTCTGCTTGCCTCTGCTGTTCAAAGGAAGTTAGTGCTCTGCTCGGGGCCCTGAACACTTGTCCAACTGCTCATTGTCAGTCAACAGATGTGCACTGGTGCATTGACTGAGCACCAAGGATATGCAGGCACTGACCCTGCACAGAGGGTGTGGCAGTGAACTAGACAGTCACTGTCCCTGTCCACAGTGGAAAGCCCAGACTTCAGCATCTTTGCCTAACATGATAACCAAGAAGTGGGCAGCACTCCAGAAGTTACCAGAAGCATCTTCTCTTTAAAAAGTTACAAAGTTTCCCAAATACAGAAGTAACACTGTTCACTAGATTTTGAAAACAAAACCATAAAAAGAATTATCATTAACTGTAGTACTACCTCTGCTCTTTCCAGTCTCTTTTCCCTGCATGTTTTACGTAGCTGTGTTCACTATACCAACAACTTTTATTTTTTAACCCTGCTTTTTTAGAGAAAATTGTAGCATGAATGTTTCTCATGTGGCTGCAAAGTCTTACTGAATTTCGCTAATAAGCACACAATATTCTAGGGAATCTCTCAAGGCTCTTAGAGGCTGTTTTTGTTTCCTGTAGCTGCCATAACTACAAGTTACCACAAATTTGGTGGCTTGGAACAACAGCTTTAGAGGCCAGATATCCAAAATCAGTATCAGTAGCCAAAACCAGAGTGTCAGCAGGGCTGTGCGCCCTCCGGGGGCTCAAGGAGAGAATTGGTTCCTCGCGTCTTCCAGCTTCTGGTGGCTGCCAGCCTTCCTTGGCTTATGGTCACATCACCCCAGACTTTAGGGCCAGCATCTTCACACATCTCTCTGTTCTGTTTTCGTAGGGCTTTTGCCTTTTCTGGGTGTCAGATCTTCTTTTGCCTCTCACTTATAGGGACGCATGATTACATTTAGGTCCTGTCTGGATAATCCAGGATAATCTCCCCTTCCTGAAATCCTTAAGTTAATCATATCTGCAAACACCTCCTTTCCAAATAAAGGAACATTTACAGATTCCAGGGCTTAGGGCCTCATATCTTGGGGGAGGATTATTCAGCTTGCTACAAGAACTTATGAGGAGACAAAATCAACAAAGGAAAAAGTAAACTATGAAGGTAACTAACCATGGGAAACAAAGTTCAGAGAAGGCAGGGATCAGGTGAGCTAAACTCCAGAGATCAATAAGGTTTTATGGCACAGATGGAGGTGAAGGATGGAACCCTAATGGATGAGAGGCAGTAACACCAAGTCCCAGTCTCCTAGCCTTTTGCAACCTGAGGTATGCTTTCAGAATCATTCTTTTATCTTTTAGATATTCCGAAGTGTTTCTGAACCCATAACTTGATGTAAAGTGTGTCAGGCTTCATGTCGCAGAAATACCACTTCCTACTGGGTGACTGGTAGGGAGAATTTCAGTGTGCCCCCCAAGACTCCTGTCTCCCTGTGTGCATGTCCTGTATAATCCTCTTCCTTTGAATGTGGGTGGAATTTGTGAAATGATCAGATTTCACTCCTGTGATGATTGCACATTATCTGGCAAAAGTGAAGGGGTTTTGTGGATACAATTATAGTTCCTTGTCATTTTACGCTGAATTAACTAAAAAAGGAGATCATCTTGAGTGGACCTCACTAGTCAAGGATTTAAAGGGGGCAAGGTGATGCCTCGGGGAAGCAGTCAATAGAGTAACTATAGAATCTTGCAAGGAGGATGGGAGATGAGCCTGACCCTGAAAATGAATCCAGTAGCAGGACAGCCATGGGAAGAACTGGGAGGATGCTGCTGAAATCTAGGTGAAAAGTGAGATCAGGGTGAAAGGTGAGAAAGGCCTGGCTTTGGGTGTGGCCGTGAGAACAGAATGGAGAGGACAGTGAAGAAGAAAGGATGAGACAGGGGGAGAGATTGGGACCTGGCTTGAGAGAAGAAACAAGACCCCAGAAATACCAAGGATTTTAGGACCTAGGATTGAAAGAATATTGATCATAATGGTTAATTTTATGTGTCAAGTTAACTAAGCCACAATACCCAGATGTTTGGTCAAACACTAGTCTAGATATTGCTATGAAGATTTTTTAATGAGACTAACATTTACATCAGTAGACTTTGAGTAAAGCAGTTGACCTCCATAATGTGGGTGGGCCTCGTCCAATCAGTTGAAGACCTTAAGAGAAAAAGTCTGAGGTCGCCCAAGAGAATTCTACCAGCAGACAGCCTTTGGGCTTATTGACCTACCTTTCAGATTTTGGACTTGCCAGCCTCCACAATTGCATGAACTAATTCCTTAAAATCAATATTTCTCTCCTTTATATATATATATATATATATTATTTACACACATATATCGCATTCTATTGGTTCTGTTTCTCTGGATAACCATGGCTAATACAGAGGGCTACAGAAAAGAGATAACCTGGGACTAATTCCTATGGGAAACAAAATATAAAAACAGCAGGAAATGCAAGGAGTTCTTAAGAAGAGAGAAAACACTGGATATATATGCCCAGGAGTGGGATTCCTGGGTCATATGGTAAGTCTATTCCAGAAGGAACCCTACTTCAAAATGACACCTGCACCACAATGTTCATAGCAGCACTATTTACAATAGCCAAGACATGGAAACAGCCTAAATGTCCATCAACAGATGACTGGATAAAGAAGAAGATGTATATTTATACATGGAATACTACTCAGCCATAAAAACTGACAACATAACGCCATTTGCAGCAACATGGATGCTCTTGGAGAATGTCATTCTAAGTGAAGTAAGCCAGACAGAGAAAGAAAAATACCATATAAGATCGCTCATGTGTGGAATCTAAAAAAACAAACAAACAAACAAAACATAAATACAAAACAGAAATAGACTCACAGACGTAGAATACAAACTTGTGGTTGCCAAGGGGGCAGGGGGTGGGAAGGGATAGACTGGGATTTCAAAATTGTAGAATAGATAAACAAGATCATACTGTATAGCACAGGGAAATAGACACAAGATCTTATGGTAGCTCCCAGAGAAAAAAATGTGACAATGAATATGTGTATGTTCATGTATAACTGAAAAATTGTGCTCTACACTGGAATTTGACACAACACTGTAAAATGATTATAAATCAATAAAAAATGTTAAAAAAAAAGAGAAAATACACAAAATTGACCAAAAACGAACTTGCAACCACAACAGCAGGTTCTCCATCACTGCTGAGTAAGAAGGCTTTCACTAACGCCTTTAAAGCAGCCATTGCTGAAGGTCCCCGGACAGTGTTAAAAGAACTTCCCAAGCAGCTCGACCTGTCAGTTGGCCTGACTCTCTCAGTCTGTTGCAGCTCAAGAAATGATGAGGATGCAATAAAGTCCAGTTTATCCCCAGCGTCTTTCTAATGGGCACATTATTCAGTGACTAACACAAAATATGGGTCTAGCTAATGTTTGTGGTAAAGCTATTCATGGGTTTCCTTGCTAATTCACCACCATAAAAATTGTGATAATTTTAGACTTGTTTTTTAACATTAATTATGTCTTGCAAAAGCATGGTTAAAAGTTTTGCAGTGTGAAATACAGCCCTTGAGCAAGCAGGAACTGCAGTAAGTCAGCCTTCCCTTGAAGTATGCGTGAATGATAACTGTAAAATAGTCCATTTCTCTGGCAGGTCTAATTTGGGATGTATATTACACAGAAGGTGCATTTTAAAAAAATAACAACTTCCACCCTATAGTAAAAGCTTAATAGCTTTTTCTAGTCTTTGAATCCAGTCTTCACATGCAATTTAATAACTTTATAAATAAAGTAATAACTTTAATAAGGTACATGTTAGAAATCAGGGTTGTTTTTTTTTTTTACTCGATATGCACATGAGCTCTTATAAACCAAGAGATATTTTGTTTCAAACTCTTTCTCTAGCTTCATCATTGTGTTGGAAAGAGAGGGTGAGGATTACAATCCTTCTTAAGTAAACTTTCACTGGAAGCCTGCTCTGTGCCCAGCACTGGGATGGGAGGATGAAGAAGCCACAGAGGCCGCCCGCCCCACTCCCCCTCCAGCCACTCAGAGGAGTCCGGCAGGTGGACTGTGGGACAGATCATGGAAGACACAAGACCAGGGGAAGCACTGAGAAAGGAGAACTTTCACTTTCCCGGCATGAAGATGGCATTCATGTCTTTCTCTAGTTAACGAGAAAGTTTTGCCTCTGGTTAAACCCACATCAAGACTGGCATGGCCATGTAGGAGCCATGTGACTCAGGCAAGTTAATGATGATTTCTGGGCCTCTGTCCCTCATTTAAATGGAGGGCA
Organism: Camelus ferus; assembly: GCF_009834535.1. Taxonomy (NCBI): domain Eukaryota; kingdom Metazoa; phylum Chordata; class Mammalia; order Artiodactyla; family Camelidae; genus Camelus; species Camelus ferus. The sequence continues at coordinate 12,159,404 of NC_045706.1, forward strand.
ATGATAGCACTGATGTCATCCTGTATCTACTGTGAAGCTCCAATGAACTTGAAGAATGACTAGAATATAGAAGGTGGAAAAGCAGGCAGAGCATCTCAGGTAGGGCAGAGAGTGTGGATAAAGGCCAGGTAGGTGTGAAAGTGTGTGGTGTATGAAGACAGTAGGTTTTTCTTACTGCTTAAGCCTAGAATTCTAGCAGGGTAAGGTTAGGATGGGTCTTGAGAGCAGGTAAGACCAGATGGGTACCAGTGAGGGGCCATGTTCAGGAGTTTTGATATTGTTGGGCAGAATATGGGCAAACATCAGACTTTAAACTAATTTGATTCCATGAGTATTTGGGGAGATCCCTTTGGTAGCTGGTGGCAACTAGTTGATTTAATTTGTTGGAGCAATTGAAGACGCAAGTCAAGGAGACCAGGTGGGATGGTAGAGGTGGCAACCTGGGGACATTTCAGGGAAAAAGCTACAGCACTTGTTGACCAAATGCTCAAGACTTTGACCTTCTTGAGCACATAGTAGGCTCTCAATCAATATTGAAAGATGGAGTCTCATTGGGAAACTAGTGCTGGATGAAGAGAAGTCAAGAATGGATACTCATGCTGAGTCATTGCCAAATTGCTCTGCCATCACCTGGGGCAATCACCCAAAGAAGAGGGCACCACTGTGCCCGTTAGCCCCACCACTTTGAAAATGTCTCCCCAAGTTTTAAAGGATTACCCTGATCTCACATTTATGAAGTAAGATCTGTTACATGAGGGACTATCTTTTATAGCCCTGTGCTCTTGGCAATGAACAAACATCTCAAATTCCCAGGAAGAAAGCAGGGGTTCTATTATGAAATTAATTTTCCACTGACCCAGGTCCAGAAGGCGGTTTAAAAGATAAGTGTTGATTGATGGGCCTATGAAGACTTCCATCCAGCTTTGCAAAGAAAAGGCTGCAAATCTGCGAGTAGAAATAGAGTCTTTCTGGAAAAAATATTAATCCTGTACCTCGGTGTTACCGGGTGATTGCTTTTCAACACCTGCGAGGACTTTTAAATGAACAATTCCTATTTATATCTTCCCCTAAATAGCACTGGAACTCCCAGGCATCTTATAAAAGTTTGAAACAGGCCTATGTTGCCGAGGTCATAACTTGATTAATCATACAGAAAGCACAAGCCCAGGCCTATTACAGTTAGAGCGGGATCATGTCTCAGATGGGCCAGGCACCTGAAAGGAGTGAATGTCTCAATCCCAGGGGTGATTCTGAGAACAAAAATGCAAGGAATGAGTCCAGAGGACAATATGGAAATCTATGGCAGGAGGTGAGTTTAAGAAAGAATTGAAAAGTGAGAGATGAGAATAGAATGATAGAAGCAAGCCCCTGAGGACGTGTTTCCATAGCAGCAGGCGACCCAGAGGAGAGGCAGGAGAGAGAACAGAGCCGAAACACACAGCCACAGACTCCGGGGGAAGCGGAAAGTGAAGGAGGCCTGGGAGGCACTGCATGAACCCCTTCTGCCTCCCCATCACACAAACAAGTAAACCCAATGATCAATCCTGAACGTTAGCCCAAAGCTCCCTTCCAGTGTCTGCTTTCTTTTCACCAGGCCGTGCTTCCTAGAGATCCAACCTGATTCTTTCCACACCTTTGCAGGAGAACAGCTGAAGTATCAGATGTACACGGACTCTTGTTTCCATATGCCACAAACACTGAAATGAGGCTGGAGGTTCTGCGGAACACTGAGACACGAATTCTGGCTCAAGAGAAGGCGTACAGCTTTGCAGACAGAAGCAGGAGGTTCCTGTTTTGTTTCGTTATGTTTTACAAACTGGTTTAAAAAGGTGTGAGTGTGTCAAAGCTCACCATGGGGGCAAAGTGTCAGTTACACCCCAAAGATGCCCATGTCCTGATCCGTATAACTCTGAATATGTGACCTTATATGGCGAAAGGGACTTTGCAGAAGTGATTAAAGGCAATCCTCTCCATGAGATGAGGAGATTATTTTGGATTATCCAGTTGGGCCCAATTTAACCCCATGAGTCCTTTTCTTTCTTTCTTTTTTTCCTCCGAATGTTTGTTTTTAATTGTCTTGATAGTTTTCTCATTAATCCCATGAATCCTTAAAAGCAGAGAACCTCCTTGGCTCCAGAGAACTAGAGAGAGGCAGCCTGAGAAAGACTTGGCCCAACATTGCTGGCTTTGAAGATGGAGGAAGAGAACCCAAGCCAAGGAATGCAGGAGGCCTTTAGAAAGTGGAAAAGGCCAGGAAATAAATGCCCCCACCCCCAGAGCCTCCACAAGGAACACAGCCCTGCCGACACCTTGGTTTTATCCCAGTGAGATTCTGGTAGGACTCTGACCTCCAGAACTGTAAGATAATACATTTGCATTGTTTAAGCCACCAACCTTGCATTAATTGCATACAGCAGCCATAGAAAATTAATACACTCACCAAGCTGGCGGAGAGAAAAGGCAGACAAGATGAGAATACCACCAAGAATAGAAGGCATCAGAGTTCTGCTGAGATTTTTCTCTCAGATTTGTCTTAGTCAGCCTAGGTTGCTGTAACAAAATATGGCTTAAACAATAGATATTTATTTCTTGTAGTCCAGACCATCTGGAGGCTGGGAAGTCCAAGTTCAACTTCTTCCTGGCTTGTAGGTGGCCACCTGCTCATTGTGTCTTCACATGGTGGGAGAGAGAGAGAGTTCTGTTCTCTTCCTCTTCTTACAAGGACACAAACTCCATCATAAGGGTCCTACCCTCATGACCTCATCTGAATCTATTTACTTCCCAAAGACCCTGAACCCAAATACCATCACATTGGGTATTAGGGCTTCAATATGTAAATTTGGGGAGAGGACACAAACATTCAGCCCACAGTAAGATTTTTGAAACATTGTTGGGCAAAAATGAAAAGCAAAACAAAATAGAGTAATTATTTTAATCTATAAGCAAGTTAATTTTCTTCAGAGGTAGACTTTAAGTGTTGACTACAACTGATATACTAAAATCTCTCTGAGACATGTTTCTTCAACTGAATGGGTGTACCTTTAACTTACTGCTTATTTTGGGGGCCATGTGTGTATCCTGGGTGAGCTCATGGGCTATCATGGCTGGAGTCATGCAAGACTACATGAAGGATGTGTGGGCTGTTGTCATGGTGATGGGAAGATCAAGACAAGAAACCGAACCTGACAACCTGGGTTGTGCTATGAGTAGTTATGTTTATTAAAGTAACCAATAGCTGCTGTAACCAACACAATCATGAATTTCAGTGCCCTGAGTCAACTTGGGCTGATTTCTTAATTATGCGACAATCATGTCAATTAACCAACTGTCAGTTTGGCAGCTGACATTCTACATGATGACTCAGGGACCCAGGCTCCTTCCATCTTGTGACTCTCTCCTTCCCTAGGGACTTGGAGTCCCTAATGTTCAGCCAGTCACTGGGAAAAATGGTGGGAAGACACGCCTTCTCCTTAACTACCATGGCCCCGAAGGAATTCGTTACTTCTACTCAGTTTTCACTGGTGACAATCAGCCCTGTTGTCTTACCTAGGTAGAAAGGAAATGGGGACATGTCTCTGCACTAAGGAAGGGAAAACAGAAATCTTTGGGGGAACAGCCAGCAGCTTTTGCCATGGTGTCCAGCACACTGTGCTTTTAAGAGTCAATAGTCTAGATTGGGGAATGTACTGACAATGGGCCACTGTGTTCTCATAAAACTGGCCGACTTGAGTAGCAGGAAAAGATCACTCTCTTCTGGATGGAGTGTGTTTTTTCTATTAGGTAATGAATATTCAGTCTCTCAATCACCCTGGAGGAGGCTGCTCCTTGAAGAGGAAGGGAGGACTTGAGAAACGGCCTCCAACCAAAGAGGCAGCGAAATATCTTTCTCCCTCTGCGCTTTCCTGATTGGGTCTGGATGAAGGTGCAGATGTGATTTTGATGTCAACGGTGTAAGAGAGAGGCTACTGCCAAGGAGACAAGCTAGGAGTTAAGCAAGCCTAGTATCTTTCAAGTATTCAGGGGATTTGGTAGAGACTTGTGGGTTTTGAGCGCCCCTATGCAAGAGTAGATAGAGCTGTGTTTTCTATCATTTTCTCCAAACTATCAGTGAAGTCACATTAAAAGCTGTGAAATAGTAGCAGTTTCATTGCAGAAAACAAAGGAAGGGCTCGTGTTATGGGCTGAATCGTACTCCTCCAAAATTCCTATTTTGAAGTCCTAACCGCTAGTATCTCAGAAAATGACCTGATTTGAAAATAGGATTTTTAAAGAGGTAATTAAATTAAAATCAGGTCATTAGGGTGAACCCTAATCCACTCTGACTACTGTCTTTATAAGAATAAGGACATTGGGAAAGAGACATGCACAAAGGAAGACCGTGGACAACAGTATGGAGGGAAGACAGCAGAAAACAAGGCATCCACAAGTCAAGGAGAGGGTCCTCAGAAGAAACCAACCCTGCTGACACCTTTTTTTGTTGTATTTTGTTTTGGGAGGGGGGAGGTAATTAAGTTTGTTTGTTTGTTGGTTGGTTGGTTTATTATTTTTTACTTTAATGGAGGTGCCGGGGGTGGAATCCATGACCTCATGCCTGCAATGCACTCTACCACTGAGCCATACCCTCCCCACTGCTGACACTTTGATCTCAGATGGAGTGTGAGAAAACAAAGTTCCATGGCTTACACTACCCAATCTTTGGTACTTCGTAATCAGTAGCCCTCAAAATTTAATACACCCTGGTTCAGACTTGGGGCAGATCAGAAGAGGGGAGGGCAGGACACACTCCCCAAGGCCATCAAGCTAGTGTTGAGCGCAGTCATTGGCAGAGACAGGGGACACCCAGTGAGCGGTGACAACATCAAATAGCAGAAGGAGCAGCAAGGCGCTGGCTCTGGAGGCCAGACAGGTGAACACAGGGAATCTTATTTTGAGAACACATCTAACTTGTAGAACTTACTGGGGACCGAGTTCTTCCATGACCTTCTGAAGTCACAGTCTTCATAACATGTCATATTAGTGGACATACATATGCCCACATTTGGATGTTCCAAGCTGGTGAAGCCAAGCCTCAGATGGGTAGCAAGAGACTGAATGCACTTGAGCTAACTCCTTCAGGGAAACTGACGGTGAAACCCCAATTCCTCCTTTTCCCGTGTGTGTGTCCTTCACCTCGCCCCCATGAACATGGCTTCGTCACCTGTAATATGCTAATAATAACAGTTCTTGCTTGGATACAGTAGCACATAATATAATATCCTACCATTAGACTTAAATGCAATGATATAAGGCTCTTAATACAAGAGTTGGCATATATTATGTGCTCAGTAAATGACAGCTACTGTGCTTATTGTTAAAAAAAAAAATAAAAACTTGCTAAGGAGAGAAGCATAGTCCTTGAGCCCTGTTGAAAGGAATAGAGGTGTATGAAGGATGTTGGCCACTCGTGTACTGGGGAGAAATTTGGTCCACTCTTTGACCAGATTTGGTCCTAACTAGACCCTCTGTGGGATGAAAATGACTTCAGAAAAGAAGGCTGAGCCATACAGAGATCCATGGTTCTCTTCTGTCTCAAATATTACATCTGTTATGGGTCCAAATCCAGGCACCATCATCCACCCAGAGTCATGTGCCAGTGCCGCCCTGGCTTCTGTCTCTCATGGCTTTTGTCATTTCTGAAGGAGGCCTTGTGCATCTGAGCAGAACTGTTAGCCGTTTCCAGAAAGGGGATTCTCAGAGCCAGATCATAGGAGGAGAGTTGCCTGGCATGGTTAGCTGTCTACACCGAGTCTGCTGGATATGCAGTGATATGTAGGGACCTAAGGTGTATTTCGGCATATGGGGTAGCATCTAATCTCTGAGCACAGATTCAGGACCTAATCAATTTCTTGGTTGAGCTCTCTGTCACTTCCTCCCTCTATCTTGACCTTCAAGTCTTTCAGTGTTGGTGCCTTTTACTCTGTAGACTGATGGCATTCATGAAACTTTTCAAAAATTTGGAACAGAATCCCTGACATGCACACTGAACTGGTCTGTGTCTGATTATGCACCGGCAGCCGCACCTCGCAGATGCCACGGGGATCACAACACGCTCTTATGAAATCGGACTTTTAAAGAGCCGGAGTCAAGCGGCAAAGTCAGTGGCTGTCAACAGCCTGAGTCCTGAGTGAGCTTGGTTTACTGGGTCAGGCAGCTCTGGGTAGTCTCAGATGGCCCCATCTGGGGTTGGGGGAGGAGGGGGGAGGGAGAGGGAAGGACCAGGAGGCCGGGCAAGTGGGAGGCCAGCACTGGGGCTGCGGCGCTGAGTCATCCATCTTGTTACCCTGGTTCCAACCCCCTGCCCCGTCCACCGTCTTAGCTTCCTTCTTGCTCCCTGAAACCCTGACTCAGTCATCAACCTTGATTCCTTAGGACTGGGACACTCCATCATTCTTTTCTAAGCTATACTCCTGAATTTTCACCCAGATTGGTGGGAGGGTGAGGTTGATCAAATTAGTCCAGAGCTATCCAACTGGCTACCAAGTTGAGGACCACACGTGGCCACACTGTGATCACATCGCAAATGTCCCCTCTCACCCACTCTGAGAGTGGCCATCATTTTTAGCCTTATTCTGTAGATAGGTAAACTGAGGCTGAGCAAATCTAAATGACTTACTTAAAGTCACACAGCCCGTAAATGATGGGGATTCAAATTTAGGACTGTTTGGGTTCAAAGCCTATTTTGTTTCTTATCCTACCGTGGTCCTCCATTCAGAAAGGGGAAGGCGTGAGCATCCCTGGGGAGGCATTTCAGGACATTGAACAGGTGTGTGCACATGGGTCTGTGTGTGTGTGCACCTATGTATTTGAGGACAGAAAGGAGGAAATAGGAGATGAAGCAGGGAAGAGCAGTAAGTGTGAACCTGAGGATTTTGAAAGTCAAGTGGAAGAGTTCGAATTTCATTCTGAAGGAGATGCCCACCTCAGAGGACGTGCAGAAGGAGGGCTCTTTGTTTCAGAATAAGCCTGCCACTTGGCTTCTCAGGGGTGGGCGGGAGGTGGTGAGGAGAGGCAGCGAGGCTCGGTGGCGGGATCCACAGAGGTGCTTAGGGCTGTTTGTTATCCAAGCACACACTTCGTCAGCCAAGACCCTCTCTCCGGCTGCTAACTTCCACTCTTCCGCTGGACTGGCAATTCCTTGACAGCAGAAACTGCGTCAGACTTTTTCAAATCCCCCACAAAACCCAGGATCATGCTGAGCACACAGCGGGAGCCTGGTGAACACTTGTCAAAATAACGCACGTGCTAATTGTTCTTCCCTTACGAGCCAATCACAAGCGGGTGTCATCTGTGTACATGTTACATACAGATCGTGGGAGGAAGAAGGTGATAAATCATTTTATAAGTAAAAATGTCCCTCTGTGCACACACACTTGTTAACCCTTTAGCAAATGTATTCTAAGTCGGCCTGGAAATTTCCAAGTCTTCAAAATAAGAAATCCCAGAGAAGTTTTGCTGACAAGTCTTATTATGCTTTGATTTTGTTTTTATGTCATTGTTCTATTTTTTTCTGTCTGATACCTTACGAGGATCTTCATAAAATGCCATAAGAAACCCAGTGAGATCTTGGCTCCTCATTCTAACTCAATTGCTTTCAGCAGAATTTTACATCAAACACACTGCTGAATTCTTGTAGAAGCGCCAAATTCCAGAATCCGCTTGAGATCTCAAAATTTTAAACACCGGGATTCAACTTCCTGGGCACTTTGTTATCTCAAACACACTTAGAAAGAAAATGTGGACTTTATCTTATTCATTAATGTAATTCAGCTTCTTTATATCCCAAATCATCCTGTCAAGGTTTTGAGGGCCCATGGCAAAAACACATACAATGAACTGGTAACCTAAAAGTTGAATTTAAAAATCTGAACCAGGGAAAGTAGACATTAAAACAGGAAGTCAAACCCAGGAGAAAAATTGAATGCAAATATGTGGGCCCCAAGAAACTGCTTTGGAGTCTCTTGAAAAATGGCAGCCCCTGGGGCAAACCCAGCTGAAGTTACATTGTGCTTGTTCCACACAGTGTTTATAAGACCTTTTTAAGCCTGTTTCACAAATCAGTGGGAGGAGAGACTCTCACAGGACAATAGTGCTTTAAGAGCTGTAACTACCAAAGGCAATGTGTGGACTTTGTTTAGCCCAAGTAGACAACCAACTTTGGTTTTGGATTTGGAAATTTTGCATATGCATTAAGTATTAGAGGATATTAAGGAATTATTGTTAATTTTGTGAGGCATGATAAAGGTGTACATACCAGTAAAACCACAAGATAGCTGAGATTTACTTTAAAATATACAAGCAAAAATGAAAAATCTAAGTGGGATAGGTAAGTAAGATGAGCTAAATGTTGATAATTTTTGAATCTAAGTGATGGGTGTATGAGGGTTTATTATAACTCTCTATTTTTGTAGATGTTTGAAATTTGCCATAATGAATATTTTAAAAAAATGTAGACTCTGACTGTCTGGAGGTGGGTTGTGTGTTTTTTAGTTTGACACAGCCTCCACCCCCTCCATCCTACCCCTCACCCCCATTACAGACTCCGACTCTTGATTTAATTACCCGCCTGGCTTGCCTTATTACACTAATTAAGATTCCGAGAATCGGACAGAAAAGGGATGCGTGGTCAGCTGTTGAAGAGGAATAAATAGTTCCTCCACTGGGAAGGATTTTACTAGCACTTCACAGGAAAAGAAAGTTCTTCCAAGGAGCTTTGTGGGGAACCAGAGTAATGCAGACAGGGTCCTGTATAGTGTGGTTTCTCGACCAGCTGCAGGACGGACCAGTCCCCCACTCCCATCTTGGGGGACCAAAGAGCAAGTAGTCTGTGGACTGTCTCCCGTCTACAAACCACGCTTGGAGTAGCACTCCTCTGTCCCAGCACCCTCAGCAAGGATCAGTAGGAACTGACCAAAACATGTTTCGGGAAAGCATATCTGCCTGGTTCCAAAGCTATGAGATCTGGGCACGCAGCTTTCTGATGGGCTGACTGGATCTAAAGACAAAACGTGGTATATTGGAGACTCGAGGAGACTGAACAGAAGGCACCTTCTTCAGTCAACCCTTTGTAAGCATCACTTGTTGTTGTGGGGTGAATAGTAGCCCAAGAAAATCTATGATCAAGTCCTGACCCTGATACCTGTGAATGTGATGTTACTTGGAAGCAATGTCTTTGCGGATGTAATCCCATGAGGACGAGGTCAGACTGGATTAGGGTGGAACCCAGCCAATGGCTGATGTCCCTATGAGAAAAGGGCAGTTTGGATGCAGAGACGCACAGGGAGAATGCCACATGAGGTCAGAGGTCAGGTTGGGAGGAATGCGTCCTAAAAGACAATGATTGCCGACAGCCACCAGGAGAGAGGCATGGACAGACTCTGCTTCAGCATCTCTGGAAGGAAACAACCCTGCTGATACCTTGATTTCAGACTTCAAGCCTGCAGACCTGGGTGAGAATAAATTTCTGTTGTGTGAAGCCACCCGGTTCCGTAATCCAGCCCTAGGAAAGGAATAGGCGTGCCTCACTCAGGTTTTGGATAAGATCGGCTTGTAGATGGTTTGTTCCTGAGGTGAGTTCCTAGGGGACAGATGTTCTGATGTGCAGTTGCTGAGCCAGGGAGCAGAGGGAGGCTGAGCCCCGCTGGGGAGTGCAGCCGCCCTACTCCACTGTCTTCAGTGCCCCATCTGTCTGCAGGAAGTTCAGTACCAGGGGTTGTTTTTGGAGCAGATTTTTAAGAGTCCACTTTAGAATGGGAAACTTAATGTGAGCAGAAACCTTTAGGTCAACGATGCACAAGCCTTAGTGTGCCTGGAAGTGGTATTTAAACTTCAGATCCCTGTGGCTCTCTCTGGAGACTGACTCAGAGGCCTGCAGTGGGGCCAAAGATTCTGGGACATTCCAAAGGTTCCAGGTGATGCAGAGAAAGACGGTTGGAGGCACAGCACTTTGGACCCAGTGACGGCTGAGCTAGAAATATTTGTTCCTGGACAGATGGTCTGTCATCACCTTTTAAAGAGACAACTCCCTATTTTGCATCCTTTTCTCCCAGACAGACTGAGAATAATAAGATGTATAAGATGAAGGTGACACTAATTTCATTCTCTGAAGAATTGTGGGGCTTGGGTAGTTTAATTTTTTTCAAGTGAAAATTCCTTAAGAACTGTAAACATGTCGAATGGTGTGAGGAGGGGAAGGAGGCAAGCACTGAAAGGTTGTGGGGTTTTCTCCTCTCTTTTTTTAAGCTGTCACTTAGCAACAACATATGTACGGCTGACAGTTGCAGTCATCTTTGAGTTGGCAACATCGAATTGTTAGGAAGTTTAAATTTGTGGTTTATCATTGTTAGCGGTGTTTTAGCAAATCGTGTAAGGTACAATATGTGCACTCTGCTGTTTTGGAAGGGAAACATTTTAAGTCAGAAATATTTGACTGTAAACATATTTTGCTCCGAACCCTATCTTCCTTCTACATAGAAAAAAAAAAAAAAAAAAAAACCAAAGCTTACCTAAACACAGTGAGAAACCTAGTTAATCACCACTATAGGATTAGGAGGGAAATGTACTTCAAAAATAGTTTATGAAAGTTTTAATTACACACACAATGTTCATAAAAATGTTCAGTAATGGCTGCATATTGATTCTGTCTTTTTTTTTTTCTGGGGATGCTAAAACTACTATTTCAATATACACAGAATCAATAAACATAATTAAAATATGAGCTCATCAAAACAGTAATTAAATGTACTTAACAGCTTTTGTGGCTTTTCCCCATATGGTTACTGTGGGAGTGTGAATCTGGTGTGCTAGATAAATGTAACAAAATAAAGTGAAAGCCTGGGAAAAGATTACTGTCGTATCATAATACAATAAAACCCTGCTCTGCCGCAAGTCCCACAAAATCAAAAAGTCGACAAAAGGAGTGGTGTATGCAATTATTATACATTTTGGGGCTGTTTTCTATTTATATGAGATTAACACTATCATGGTCTACATTCAGAGGGAAGAGTGAAATCCTCCAACATGAAAGGAACCAGGGGAGAGTGCCCTGAATCCTTAATATGACAATTCCCCTTTTAGGATATGGCTGGAAAAGAGTTTGATCCTCAACCGCAGTCCCACCCCAGGCTGGTCTGCCTGGCAGGGGCTGAGTCATGTGACTCCCGAGCCCTAGACCACAGGGTTCTCAGACCTAGGGCCTGTGAAGATGATTTTTGTCCTTTCTGCAACTCATTGCAGCCAGCGTGGGCAAGGGAAGGGAAAGGTAAGTGAAGTCGGACTCGTGCCTTCCAGGAGGGCACAGCCCGCGCGCCTGGAAATGGTGTTGAATCACTGGGTAAGGACAGGAGGTCTGTCTTTGATGGGCTTCTCCGGAAGCCGACTCTTGCCAAGGATGTGACAGCAAGTTCATGGAAGAGGCCATCCTAGGAAGCATGGCCAGGGGAGGGGGAAGGGGACAGGGAGACAGGAAGCAGATGGTGCAGGTGCCTGACTGGTAAGCTTGCTCCCTGGGGCAGCCAGCTTTCCACTTTACTGGGAGAAGTGACAGTTTAGAATATCTCTGAGTGGCCCCATCTGAGGGGGGGCAGTATTTATCTCCTAACCCCCCCGATCTGGATTTCCCTGAAGGCTCCTCTCTCCAACAGTAATCCCCTGGTCCTCCGGCCTGGAGAGAACAGCCAAGAGGCAGAATCTCTAGGACCTGCAGTCAAACGCCATCGGCATGGCCTAGCATAGTGAGTGCCGAGGTCACAGGTGGGGAAGCCAGGCCTTCTACCATCCAGTCTGCGGGAGGCTGAACCCTCCCCAAATTATCCTCGTCCTGATCCCTGGAATCTCAGAAAGTTACCTTACATGGTAAAATCTTTGCAGCTGTGATTAAATTAAAGCTCTTGCCACGGGGCTAATGCTCTGGAAGATCTGAGTAAGACCTCGCCTCGATGCAATTCCAAGTATCCCCGTCAGGCAGGCGGAGGGAGATTTCAGACAGAGGAGGAAAGGGCAATGTGACCCCAGAGACAGAGGGATGTGGTCACAAGCCAAGGAGTGTTGGCAGTCGGAAGCTGGAAGAGGCAAAGGTTGGACTCTTTCCCGGAGCCTCTGAAGGGAGTGTGACCCCACTGACACCTTGAGTTTTGGCCCAGTGATACCGATTTTGGACTTCTGGCCTCTAGAACTGGGAGAGAATACATTTCTGCTGTTTTAAACCACCAAGTTTATGGTTGTGTGTTAAAAGCAGTTACAGGAAACTAATAGAGAGTCCTAGAAAGAAAAGATTCTTTCAGAGAGGAATGTCTTTTGGTAGATAAAAAAAATAGAGCCTGTGAGCACGTGGGATAATCTCTTCTGAAATTGAAATCCATTTCAACACCGCCGCAACTTCCTGTTTTCTTTCTCTCTCACCTCCTTCCGTTCTGCAAAAGCTCTTGTAGAATTTTTTTTCTCACCCGGTTCAACTGCACTTGATGGCTGGACCCAGCTCTTTCCTTAGCTGAAATGTCTGAAATGCAGCCATTCTCGTTCTGTGTTGTCCTGTACCTTGTCCGTGGAAGGTTAAATGCAAGAGCAATCTTATTCTGGACCCTTATTCTGGAGGCTTCCTAGCAGCATCCTTGGAACAGTCCTCCATGGGTCCCCTTCCATCCCTGGGCTCCCCTGTTGTAGAATTCTGCCCAGGCTCCAATCACTCATCTCTGAACCCATCCAGGACATTTCTCTCTACAGTACAGAGAAACTGTACTGTGTTGCCTCCAAGGAGGCCGTGATTAGACTTGACTTTTAAAGCTGAAGAACTACATCACCTCTGAAAATTAAAAAAGATGAAGGAAGGAAAAGGCATGAAGAAAATAAACTCTAAAACTTCTTGATGACTTTGGACTTGGGACACAGATGGGAGTTGCTCTTGTGCCAGAAAAATCCACTGAACAGCACCAGCTGTGGGGCAAAGCAAATCTGAAAGAATCGTTGCCGTTCACGGGAGGAGCTGTACGAAGGAGGGAGGAAAAAGTTTTGCAGATCAGTTGATTTCTCAGTGAGTCACGCGGCCAGATGAAAAGGCTCCGACTACATCTGCAGGCGTATTGTACTAGTATTAATATTCATGCGGAGACTATCAAGAAAGCTGTTTCCTCGGAATTTTTAGCAGTATGGTCGGTCTGGAGGAAAATCATTTCTTTTGTGTTAAGGAGTTTGTGCTGCATTACTCTCAAGCTTTATGAGGATTAATTTTAAAAGAGCACAGGGAGTGAAAATATTAGGTCTTATGCGAGGGTAATATTCCAAATACTCCATCAGCACGGCCGGAATCGACCCATCAGGGCAGAAGCTGTGCCAGGAGTTAACCTTTTACTTGCTGGATCAGAGGGAGGTCTGGGGGTTTCTGGGGGATGGAGTGACTGGAGGTGCTGGGGGCTATTTGAGGACTCAGGGGAGTGGCTGTTACAGCATGGCCATGCCAGTGTGTGCCGGTTAATGTGAGCCCTCACAATACAACACATAAAAGCCCCAAGCTCTCCTCTTACCACTCCTTAACGAGGGAAGTAAAAACACACGCCAGACAGTCATTCATCCGCTGCAGCTCTTAGAGCCTGCTACGTGCGAGGCATGACACTAAGTGTTGCCAGTTGAAGAGCTGGTGGAAAAGTGTACCTGTTTGCGATGTCCACGCAAAGCTGCAAGTGATGAAAAGCCTAATGCCGACTGCCTCACGTAAAACGAGAAAAGGGAAGGGGATTTGTTGGCTCAAATGACAGAAATGTTGAGGGATAGATACTGCTGGGCACAGGGGAGTGTGTGTGTGTGTGTGTGTGTGTGTGTGTGTGTGTGTACACGCGCTTTACCTGGCTGACGTCCGCTTTTTGGCTGACATCTTACTTGGGATCCCTTGAAAGGAGAGTCAGAGGCAAAGACTGAGGTTTAAGTAGTTTGTCCCGGGGGGACCCGGGGCTGGAAGTGAGGGAGAGGGGAATGAGACGGACAGAGGAGGGAAGCCAGTGCGCACTGAAGTACAGAGCTGAATGCATCTTTCTGGGGCCCCTCTGAAGAACCACATAGAGTTCAGACTCTCTACAGAATTTTCCACAGTGGAGGATGGGGGAGGCTAGGACCTGTATCCCCAGATCCCCATCTCCTGTTGGTTGAGGGCCGCTCCCAGGGACATTAGGGCCCCCGTATTCCTGGATTGTGCCTGCTTGTTCCTGGGTGGCCTTCCAGGGCACACTTGACACGGGACACAGCCACAGGTGTGTGCGGCCCACTGCAGCTGCACTAGAAACAGGCGGGCCACGGAAGGCGGCATGTGCAGCACAAATGGCCCCGGAGCCGGGCTTTCCTCAGGGTTGGCTGCAGTCTGAGGGCCCCCAGGGCCTGTGCAGGGATCCCGTCACATTGTGACCTGGCAGGGACTAGAGATCCGGGGATCGGTGGGAAGGCCAGCCAAGCCAGGCCCCCCGTCTTGCTGGTGTTCCCCGAGCTCACTGGAGTAGACTCTAAATTCCAAGCTCCCGTGGAATCATCTCAGAATGTCACCCGAATTTCCAATTTAGAGTTACTTCCCCAAACCAAGTTCTGGATTGTTTTACACTCTTTTAAATGTGGGCAAAATTCCATAGACCTTTCCTGATTGTCTGCTACACACCTTGAGAGCACCCATAAATTCCCACAGACTTGAGTATCGCCAAGTTTGGGGCTCAAGGAATAGTGATTGAGATTTCCTTCTGTAATTAGGTAACTACAAACCAACCTGACTCTAAAACTCCAAAGTCAACCTTCAAAAAGATCCTTGCTGCGCTGCATTCGTGTTTCCGTAATACTGTTTTGTAAGGTTTAAATGTCACCGCAGACCAGAACATTCGTTATACATCGGAGAAGAATGAAGTGAAAATTGCTGGGCTTTGCCTCTCATTGAAGCTTCATTTGTTAGTTGGGGTTACCTGCCTGGCTCTCAGGTATAACGTGACTCTTCCAGCTTGGTCCAATTTTAATGTCAACCTTCCTGGCGGGTGAAGGTTCCACTGGGGCCTCGGCCACCTCCACTGGGCTTCAGCCCAACCACTCAGCACTTTGATCCTAGTAACCTTTAGGTCCCTGGTCCAGGAATCCCTAAGGCTGTTTCTCCCTAGAGCTTCTGGTGATGTCAACTCATGTACATGGTGTCAATCATGCTGGTCAATATTTTTTTTTCTTCATAGATTTCTTTTTTTTTTTCTTTTGACGGGGGAAAGGTTTGTTGGCCAGAATTCAGGGAAGAGTGTTGCTTTTAGCTGGAATGATCTTGGCAATTGTCTCAAATCCTTCCTCCCAGCATCAGGTCTGTGTCCACAAAACCTACTGACATTCTCCAGGCCTTCCAGGTCAGAATAGTGCCTTCTGCCTCTCACCTCTGTGGGCCTGATGGTGTCTGAGGAATAGATTTTCCAGATGGACTGCTGGTCACAGAGCCTCACTGGTGGTGTAAGGGACACCTCAGCTGTGTTTTACCTGCTGCAAGAGCCCATAACCGGTGCAGGTTGTTTTCTGTTTTTGTTTCCCTCCTGCAGGAAAAGGTGGTCAGGCTATGAGGGCTGTGACTGACCCTCCAACAGGACATTCCTGAGACCACATGTGGAATGACACTCTCCTTTCGTTCCAAAGTCATTCAAGGTGGAGGGTGCTTTCTCTAAAAACTCTTGAATTAATCTCTTGGTACCAATACCTTTTCAAATTTGTTTCTGGGTTTTTATTAACTTTTACTTCAAACATAATAGTCTAAGGGCTATGAAAACCCAGAGAGAAACCTGAGTGGACACCTACTATATCTTGAAGTGGTTATAATTTATATCCTGTGAGGAATGGCTTGCTGAAAGTGCGTATTCATTTCCATTTCTAGGTTGGCTTTTTGGCTGATCTAATTCTTTATCACCATTTAGCTTATGAAACACCTATTGGTGCAGTCGGAGGTGACCTTTTGCATTCCTACCGACAGTTGATAGATAGATCTGTGTAAATTGGAATGTAGAAGTTTCTTTTTTGAAAATTAGTGGCTTTTAACCCTTCTGGGGGGTTAAGAAAGCAATTAAAATATATAATCTTTATTTAAAAAATTTCCCCAGACCCTAGCATGGTATTTATTGATGTTTTAGGTAGCACTTTAATACAATATCGCATTGCTTAATGCTTTCCCCTACTGCTGTTGATGCTACCTACCGGTAAATAGAGCAGTCATCAACTATCTTTTCCTCATGAAATGAGGGGCCTACAGATGATGTCACAAGGAGCAACTATTGAGGACCGTTTTGTGTCATTCATTTATTTCAGTGGTTAATAGCACACGCTCTGAAGTTAGACCATCTGGGTTTGAATCCTGTTGACTCTGCTTACTGTACATGTAACTTGGAGAAAATTACTTCTCTTTGTACTTCACTTTCCTAGTCTGAGAACAGGGATAGTAGTAATAATACCTGTGCTATAGTGTTGTTGTGAGGACTAAATAATAACACGTATGGAGAGCTGAGAACAATTGGATACGTTTAAGCTCTTTTTATTATTTAAAACTTACTTTCAGTGTTATTATTATTACTGATTGCTACATGCTGTTTGAGGCTCGGGGAATACAATGTAGACAAGACACAAACTTATTAATTAAACAAATAAATTTCGAGCTCCTAATTGAGGTCCTAGACTCTGGGGACACAGCTTTGAGCCAAAGAGAGCCCCCATTCCTCCCTGCGATCTGGCAGAGTAGACAAAGAATAAACAAATCAGCAAAACCACAAGTGATGAAATTAAGAAAGATAAAGCAGGGTAACAGGACGGGGAGTGCAGAGGGTAGGACTGTAGGCTTCTCTGATGCGCTAACGTTTGAGCAGAAGTAAGTCGGGGAGCCACTATGTGGGTATGACAGAATATTGGGTCGTACCTTTAGGTTTTACACCACACCAAGCCAGGAGAGAATGATGCTGACCTGAACAAAAGAGAAAGCTCTGGCTAGGGGAGAGGAAAGGATTCGTTCTGGAGGGTGAGCTGATAGAATCTGCTGATGAACTAATGTAACTGAGGGGGAAGGAAAAGAGAGAAGAAATGGAGGATGTCATCTAAATTTTTTACCTGAGCAGCTTGTAAATTATGAAGACACGTGGGCAAGATGTGGGCTAGACTGTGGAGTAGACTGTAACTGGGAGTAATCAGGACTTTGTTTTTCTATTTGTTACATTTGAGATGCCCATTAAGTGGAGATACCCATTAGGATGGTCCATCTAGAACTCAGGGGAAAGGAAGGGACAGAAAAAATATATGTAGGAGTAATCAGTATAGAGACAATATTTGAAGCCAGTGGGCTGGATGAACTCAATTTAGGATGCAGAACAGAACCTTTGGGTCCTTCAACATCTGGAGGTTGAACAGAAGAGAAGCCAGGGGAGGAAACAAAGGTGTTCAGTGAGGTGGGAGGAAAGCTTGGAGAACAGGATGTTTTGGAGCTCTGGAGGAGAAAGTCTTTCAAGAAGGAAGTGCATTAACTGCTTGCTCCTGACTAATGAAGAAAGACAAGAACAGAGAAGTATTGGGTTTGGGGAAATTGTGGCCATTGGTGACCATAAATGCTGGAAATGAGAGAAGACAAAGGGAGAGGGAATTTAGACCACTCCTTGGAGGAGCTTAGCTGTAAAAGGTAGGAATAATATGGAGAAAGAAATCTGTGAAAATGATATAAGCCAGTAAGAGGGAAAAGAGGTGTAACTTGTGATGCAGAAGAGATCAGAGCTGCCAATCTGGGAAAACCGAGGATAGCTGCCCTGGGGTTTAACGAAGGAATATGGTACTCCCACGCACATCTTCAGGCTGAGAATGTAAGTCAGAACTCCAGACAGTGCTTGTGAAATTAAGGACATCTGGGATATGAATATCTTAAAGAGAGCAGGATTCCTGTGAGACAGGCCCCAAAGAGAAAGATGGAGATGAATTATTCTAAATACATAGGACAGAGGTAATGGCATAGCACTCACATTATTTCTATATCACTGATGATTTAAGATTCAGAAAAATAAGATGTTATCAGCTATTATAAGAGCAAAGTTGTTCTACGTTGACTATGTAAATGACAACTTTTAAAGTACGTTCTTTGTGTGATTTCACATCCTTATCTAGTCATTAACCCTATACAGATCTTCCTTGGCTTTCAATGGGGTTATTTCCCAATAAGCCCATCTTAAATTGAAAATATTTTAAGTCGAAATGCATTTAATACATCTGACCTACCGAACATCGTAGCTTAGCCCAGCCTACCTTAATGTGTTTGCCAACACTAACATTAGCCTACAGTTGGGCAAAATCGTCTAAGTTATTTTATAATAAAATGTTGAACATTCCATGTGATGTATTGAATACTGTACTCAACGTGAACAGCAGAATGGTTGTCTGGGTACAGAATGGTTACAAGTGTATCAGTTATTTATCCTCATGATTGCATGGCTGCCTGGGAGCTGTGACCCGATGCTGGTGTCCAGCATCATGAGAGAGTATCATACTGTGTATTACTAGCCTGGGAAATGAAAAAATTCAAAATTTGAAGTAGGTTCCTACTGACTGTGTATCTCTTTAGCACCATGGTAAAGTAAAAAAAAAAAACAAAAAAAAACCCCCAAAAAACAACAGCTAATTCAAACCACTGTAAGTCAGAAACCTTCTGTACCATTAAAGAGGATCACAGGGGTAGAATGTTTGAGCAATACAGTTGGAGTCAAAACACAGATCTGGGTGTGAATCCTGAATCTGTCAATTACAAGCCAAAGGTCTTGGGCATTTTTAGTGCCTCAGTTTCCTCATCTATACAA
The DNA here is from genome assembly GCF_009834535.1 of Camelus ferus. Classification (NCBI taxonomy): domain Eukaryota; kingdom Metazoa; phylum Chordata; class Mammalia; order Artiodactyla; family Camelidae; genus Camelus; species Camelus ferus. The sequence goes on from NC_045706.1 coordinate 12,178,243, forward strand.
TGGAAGTATTGTTACTAGCTTACAGAGTGGGGCCAATGAGAAAAGGCCGAAACAAACTATTTGTCATTCATTGGTACCTTCTGTTGAAGGAACCATAAGAGGGTATCACTACTATCCAGTGTAAGTGGAGAAAATAGCAGATCAAGACAAAATCTGATGCTAGCCTCCTCCTGCTACACTTGAGGTAGCAAGACTTGTCTTAGAGTCTGCCATTTTTATTTTTTTCTGTAGGAACGCTCATAACTTTCCTCAACTTCAGTAACTTGTTGAATAAGGTAATGGTCCCACTTTTGTCAGTAAAACCTCCCAGCTGATGCACACAGCACATTGAGTTCTTGCAGCTAAGACTATTCTCTGCTAAGCCCCCACACTTCTATTCCCACCAGCTACGATGACCAGGAGTCAGCCATGCGTGTTCCCAGACCTATTTATGCAAGTTGTGCTAGCAACTGTTTATGCAAACATTACAGCTTACTATTTACATAACTATTATGTAAAGTGAGGAATGATTTGATGATGACAAGTTGCTACAATAAATTTCTGTCAAATAAGGTGTATGTAAAAAACACATAAAAGGCTGGAGGAAGAGTAAAAAGATAGAAAAATTGCTTTACGAGTGTCTTAAAGGTCTTATTCTGCTTTAAAGAAACCAAGACTGGAACTTCTGGATGATGCATTATGGGTGGTTTTGAAGGAAAGACGGCTTGGAACTCTGATCAGCAGACCTCGACACAAAGAAAGGGCCTTGGCGCAACATCAAAAGAGTGGCAAGTGAATGAGCATCCATATGTTTTAGGTTAAAATTAAATCTTTAAGGTATGTATGTATCACATTTTATGATTCACTGCTTTAATTAACTTTTCCAGTTGACTTGCCAACTGCCAGTTCCAACTTCACTGGATAACAGTAAAACTGTAATGTTTACTTTTCAGTTATTATGAATGTATATTCATTGTTTAACCCATTATAAAAATTGAAAATGTATAAAGAAAAGAAAATTTACTAACCCAAAATCAAACACAAGCAATAACTTTTTTAAAAAGCAATAATTTAATGTAGTTCCTTCTAGTCATTTTTTCACAAATACATTTTTGAAATAAAATTGTTACTATTGTATTTATTTTTTGTCTTCTACTTTTTTCATGAAATATTTTATCATAAGTATGCCTCATTCATCTCTTGGTTGACTGGTTCCCTCTGTTACAAATTATTTTTTTAAATGGGTTATGGGTTCTATATTTGAATAATTTTTTTCATATTTGAGAATATCTGTCTGTGACCTTTATATTCATATAATAGATTGCTTTGACTTAACATTTTAGGAAATCATTTTGTTTTCCTTAGAATCTTGTAAAAATTCCCCATCATGTTCTGACATTGAAAATTTGTGGCATGTCCAAGACCAACCTTAGTTTCCCTTTGCTGGTGGCTTGTGTTTACTCCCTAATAGTTTGAAGAGTTCTTTATTCCTTATGGAATATAGTAAAAAATATTGTAATAACTTTGTGTCATTATAGATGGTAACTAGTCTTATCATGGTGATAATTTTGTAATATATAAAACTATCAAATCACTATGTTGTACACCTGAAACTAATATAATGCTGTAAGTCAATTATACTTCAATAAAAATATTTTAAAAATTCTTTCCTGTTGAGTTTACTGTTTGAACCAAGACACATCTCCATGTGGACTCCTCTATCAGTTTTTTTCTGGAACACAGTGTGCCCTTCCAGTATTCATATCTAGTTTTTCCTTTCAAAGATTTTTGGTTTTCACTATTATGCCTCAAAATAACTTTTTCTGTTGTTTTGAAGTATCACTTCAGGGATACCAATTATCCTTGTGTTGGAATCCTCCTCTCCCATCTTTTTAACTGTGTTACTCTCTGCTTTGACTTGTGTGTTCACTAGGATGACACCAAGATTTTCTCCATTTCAGCAATTTACTTTATTTATATCTATTCTTTTCTTTGCTAATTTTATTATAATGCTATTGTTTGAATTCTCAATGTTTTAATGATTGCACCAATATTTTTCTTCTCACTCTGTTATTTTATTATGCTCATTCTGCTTTTGTTTTATTGATTTTCTAAGTTTTTCTATAGGATGAAACAATCACTTGGAATGATTTCTTCTGTTTTTTAAGCTGTTTTCATCCAAGCTGGATTTCTCATCTGTTTTGTTGTTTTATTCCATCTCTTTTCTCTCTTTCTTTCTTTGTAATAAAAGAATTCCCAACATCTAGTTAATTAGCACATTCATCACTTCATCTCTCTTTTTTTTGGTGAGAACATTTAATTTCTACTCTCTTAGCACATTTCAATCATACAATACAGTGTTGTCAACTGTAGTCACCATGTTTTACATTAGATCCTCAGACTTTATTCATCTTATAGCAGAAAATGTGCACCCTCTCTTTTCTAAAGGACATTTGCATTGTTGCCTAGACCTTCCTTATGCCGCAGTATGGTGTGGTGATTTCTCATTTATAACACTCCCAGATTTTCTGGGGGCCCCTTTGTATTCTCTGAGTTTGAGGGTATTCTTGTCTGTTTCTTTCTTTTTTTCAGCCTAACAGTATGGAGTGGAATGAGGTGATGCAGGAAGCTCATTAGGGAGAACTTAGATCTGCGCTTTCCTCTAAAGTCCTATTAAGTATCCTTTATCCTAGTTTGTTTCCCAAATTGAAACAGTGGAAATGGTAGAAGTTGGTACCCTGTCCCTTCTCTGCTAACATCCATGTGACATGTGGGAGATTTAATATGGAGTGGCTTTTTCCTAGTGTCTTCTCCAAGTCACTTACGTCCTCAGGCTTCTCTCCAAATTGAAAGATATTAATGAGCCATCTCAGCATTTCACTAACTCACTCTCTTTCTTCAGGGCTGGGTCAGGGCATAGTCAGTCCTGGCACAGCAAAATCATTTGTTTCCTTGTCTGGCGGCCCCTTTGGTAGTCTATGGCATGAATTTATACCCTTTCCTCTGTATTGTTGCTGCTGATGAATTTTTATCCTTTTATAAAAATGAATTGTGTATATTTCAGTCGGTACTGGGTTGGATATGCTCTAGCAATTTAGCTCCAATTTTCTATTATTATCCTGTAGCTTGTAAATAACTTGTAATGGATTGTCAACATTTATTTAGCCATCTTCCATTTTTGGCCATTTAGGTTTTTCCTGAATTTTTGTTATAATAAATAATACTATTATGAACATCCTTGATAATAAATTTTTCTTTACATATTAAATTACTTCCTGATGGTGGATTTCTAAACAGGGAATTATTAAGTCAAAAAGCATAGTCTTTTTTTTTTTTTTTAAGATTCTTGACACGAGTTGCCAAATTTCTTTCCAAATTTGTTATATTTCAAAATATGCTTCCAATAGCTAATGTCTGCATTCTCAAAATAAATTTGTTGCAATAGATTTCAAAAGAAATGAAACTGAATCAGTCGGAGAAACAACAGATAATTGTTCTTCTGAAAATGTGTGCTACTAAGGATGAGACTGTTTGGGACCCAAAACGGTATGAAAGCTGTGATCAGTGAGGAAGGCAGAGAGCAGTTCTAAAACCTGGTGAGAATGAGCTGAATCCCCAGTCAGTGAGGTGGAATGTGGGACCAGAGTCACCAAGAGGGAAATGGGGAGGGGAGGTGTCAAAAAACACTCCCAGTTTACAACATGTTAATTGGGTCTATAAAAAGTACTTAGAGATAGCACTCTCTTTTTTTTTTTTTAATTCCCACAAACTATCTGCTATGCTTTCAGGGTCTGCTGCAACAACAAAATAGTTTATTTTTATTCCATTTTTCTCTTCCATAAAGAAAAATCAACAAAGTATTATCGTGTTTCTTAAATACAACTGAACTCATCTTATTAGGGAAAAGTGAAGAAGGATGTGTCATCTTATTAGAAATGACATGATGTATGTACAGCCATATGTTTTCAAAGGGTTTTCTGTCAGTGTTAATCAAAACTCCTCCAAATTTATGAACCTACAGAGCAGCAAGTCAACCATATGGGAAATATCTCCCCTTCAATATTGCGAATTTGAATTAATAATAAACATAACTTAGTGAACCTAAATGAGAAAAACATATCAATGTTGAATCTCAGAAAAGTAGAAGCGTATAAAAAATCCCCTTGGGTGTTAATTTTTTTAGCATACTGTCTAATCTCTCGCTCACACTGCTCTTTGTTTTTACTCTGCTTATTTACTGGACATAGAAGTGGTTGCAACCTATTTCATGACTGCTACTAAAGTGTTAAATAATTAGCATGCCTATATTTTTCTTCTTTGTTTTGTATTTTGTGGGAAAACATTTGGAAAATTTGGACTGGAAAGAAAACCAGGAAGAATATGCCTCTTACTACTTACTGTCTAAAACCTGCCCATTGAGATTTTTCCTAATCTTAATCTATGGCCTTCCCACATCAAATTACTAGTATTGCCCTTGTCGCGTAGTCACCATCACCCTTTCGTTTTTTTAGGAGATAATATCATTTGAGGATCTGTGTTATTTAACTTAGACTGACTTCTAACATCCATTGGATGTAGGCATCTGTTAGGGTATCATCAGGCAAGCAAGTTCTTCTTAGTTGGAGGAAACAATTTTGATTCTTGCACATGGACCTTAAATACGAACTTTCGGAAGACTGGGGGGTGGTGGTGGTCATAATTGGGAACAGGCTGAAAATGAACCAGAAACGTACAGCTGTTGAACATAAACCCGCTACAATGGGAAGGGGCTAGGAACTAGACTAGGGGCAGGGAAGGAGGGGCTGATCTCTCTTTACAGTACTTTCTCCATTGTCCAGAGGATGATTTGGATGAAGATAAAAACGATGATAGTGATGATGATGTTGATGATAATAGTGTCTAGTTTGAGCTTTCATAATATTAAGAAAATATGCAAAAATGATTATTTTTTAAAAATATGTGGCATACACATGTTAAAATGCCCGCTGATCAGCCAGCCCCTCTGTAATCCCTTCCCACTGAGTGTGAGTGGGACCCGTGCTTTGCTTCTAGCCCATAGAATATGGCAAAGGTGAAGGGAATCACCAGATATAATTAAAGTTTCAAAACAGCTGACTTTACGTTAATGAAAAGCAAGATTATCCTGGTTAGGTCTGATTTAATCAGGCGAAGGCCTTCAAAGCAGATTCTCCTCCTGGCCTTGAAGAAGCTGGCTGCCACATTGTGGGAGGTCCCAGGAAGGGTCATATAGCAAGGCACTGCAAGGGTCTCTAGGAGCTTGGAGTAGCCCCCAGATGAGAGCTGGCAAGAAATGTGGACAACAGTCCTGCAGTAGCAAGGAACCTAGTTCTGCCAACAGTGCGTGAGCTTGGAGGAAGACTCTGAGCTCCACAAGGGAAAACAACTCAGCCAACAGTCTGATCGTGCTATTCTGAGATCCTGAACACATGAGATGCCTGAGCCATAGAAACTGTGAGATAATAAATGTATGTCGTTTTAAGCCACTAAGTTTGCAGCAATTCGTTACACGGCAATAAATATCTAATACAAAGGACAAAGTAATATAAAGGGGACAGTTTTTGCCCAGGAACTTGGTCATGAATTTAGGATTAAATGTTAGAGAGAAATCTGGGGCATAATTCTTTCTTCAACTTTACTTATAAATATAGAAAACTTATACAAGCAGAATTAGTCAGTTATTTTCCGTGGCTGCAGTTGACAAAACTAAAGGCATTTTCATTTATTTTTTTTCATAAACTCCCATCTCCAGAGAGTCTGGTCTAATTGGTTTTGGGTGATACCTGGGTATCAGGATTTTTCAAAGTTGCCCAGGGAAGTCTAACGTGCTGTGCTGGGTTGATCTACGGGCTTCTTTGTAGGAAGAAATGCACTCCTCCTCAGTTGGTTGCAAATAGTATTAAAGTCTATTCCCTGCGGGCAAAATGTCTTATGTCAAAGTGGACTTTAGTGACTTTCAGTTCAACTAAGTGAACAGGGAGAGAATGCCAGGCCGTCCAGGACAGACCTGGAGATTTTTAAATAAATGGAAGACAGAAGTGATGTGTGGAAGGAAGCAGACCAGAGAAATTCTGGTGGGAGGCCCGGGAGCTGTTGAATGCACCTGAAGGAGTGAGGTTGCTCAGACTTTTCTTGATGAAATCTTGATACCAGATGGAGCTACTCTCTTCCAGCTTACCTGAGTCCCATCGAGTAGTTGGGAGCATTCTCTTCTTCCCTTTGGCCCCCATATTTGGTCCAGAGTGTTTTATTTTTGTTTATTTTTTAATTTTGTTTTTGTAATTTTTTCTACACATTCTTTCTGTCCTCTAGAATAATTTACTTAGCCAAAAACTTTTCTGGCTAAGACTGGTGACTTTCAATGAGAAAAAAATTACTGAGCCATTGGAGATGGTAGTTCAGTAGCTGGAAATACATTTGGGAATCTTCTATTAGCCCATAGAAGGTTGCAAGGAAGATCTCAGATTAACAGGGTAATACACACTACTTTGGAATAAATAGTTGTCACACTGGGTTAGAGGATCTGTCCATAAAGAACAAATAACTCTCCATCCCAAAGAATGGGGCAAGTCAGGATCAGCCAGATTTTGCTTCAGTAACAAATAGCTCTAACATCTCAGTGACTTGAAAAAAACACAGGTTTATTTCTAGCTAATGTTCTATAGTTCTCTTAGTATGACCAGACTGGTTGGGGGCTTTCCTCCACGTCACTCTCAGTCAGAGACTGGTTGATGGAACTTCATTCATCTGGGGTTTCACCAGTTGGTGTCAGATGAAAAAAGGGAGGGGCAACCACGTACTGGCTCTTCAAGGCTTCTGCCAGGAAATTAGATGTGTCACTTCCACTCACATTTGATTGGTCAAGGCAAGTCACGAGGCTCCACATTAACTCAAAGGATCAGAGAAGTGTAATTCTACCTTGTACATAGGAGGAGGAGAATCAGATATCTTGGGGAACTAGCACTAACAACTATCACAAGGATTTAGCCCAGAATTTCCCTGAAGTCACAGACTTCTGCAGGGCCATGGGGTAGAAGAATCCACACAGGCTAAAGCACTGTCTAAAGACCCCCAAATGATTGTATATTGGACAAATGTAGTTCTATTTAGCTATAGACATGTTTTACTGACTTTCAAATTATTCTTGAACTCATAGTCGATTTTACTCTTGAGGAATTTCTTTTCAAGGAACTTGAATTAAAATTGCAATGAATATTATATCGAAGAAGGTTTTTGAAGTTTAAAAAAAGTGCTTGTTTTTGAGAAGGCTGGGAGCCACCAAATTAACGACGGACCTGACTCATTGCCAGTGAGCCAGCCAAATGGCTTTCTTAGGCAGTTTCCCTCACAATTCAGGTTGAACGATGCTGCTGAAACAGACGTTTCATGAATATTGAAGGGGTTGATTGAGATATACGCCCCACCTCCATACCATATATTACTGCTGCCACCATATAAATTATACATGGTCGTTTCATTCATTCAAATTCTTCACACCTTCCAGAGTGTACCTGAATAAAGAGTTGCCTTTGAAAACTGCGATGCAGTAGAGGCACTAAATTCTTTATTATAAAGAAACTGGTAGCTTTTCTTTGTACCTTTAAGCGGAAATCACTTGCAGTTAAGTAGCTAATATTCCTAAATCTTTGTGGCCAACTTGGTAAAAATTAATTTCAATTAAGACGTGACTCCTTTCTGAATGTCCACCTGTAATTTACGGTTCCTGCTTGGAAGGAGTGGCAAGCCAGGATCTTTGTTCTTAAATCTTTTGAGAAATATTCTATCATGTTATTTTCTTTCTGCTTTTGAATTCACCCTGCAGCCAGCTCCTTTCACTCGTGCTGGTTGAAAAGATGTGGAATCCAACCAGCATATTCTGAGGGGACACTCCCTCTGCACCTGTTGTTTTCTTCTGATAAAGACTGGCCACAAAAGGAACCAAGCATGAGGAGGCGAATTCTCAGTGTTTTCCCCTGCTTACCATTTCCTCAGTCTCGGGAATTTTCTTACACTATTGGTTATGCCATATGATATCCTACGGAACTCCTTCACCCGCGAGAATTTTCCCCAGACTTGGAAATCAGCATCCACCTGCAAACGGCCCAGTGATTCAAAACCAGTGTTCCTCTTTGGGACGGCTGTGTACAGTTTTGAAAAGTTCTGCCCGGGATCTTGGAAGAGAGAGCAGTCCCATGAAATTGGCATCTTTTAATAATTTCTGCATCAGACAAAAAAGAAGAATTTTCCAAATACAACTGGACACGCCACAAAGAGAAAAAAAATAAACTGGAAAACATCTTAAGCCCTCCAGTGCAGGTGTGTTGGCAAAAATTTCCATACAACTTTCACATGATTCCTGGTGCTGATAGAAAAAGATGTTTACGTCAAGAGCTCTTGAGAGAGAAATTAAAGAATTACAGTCCTCTGTAGTTGTTTTTTTAAAATTTAGTTTTCATTTCTGATTGTAAAAGTAGACCTAAAAGTTGTAAAACAAAAAAAAAAGACTTTACAAATACAGAAAATATTATAAAAAAATGCTTCCCCGCAGTAATCACATTACTCGGAGACAATAACTATTAATGTTCTGCTGTATATTTTGAAGCACTTTCTACACAGAAAAGTATGCATTTATCTTAAATTTTATTATGCTGAATTCTGTATTTAAGGTACAAGATTTGTAGCTGTAGATTCAACTTTAGTTTATTATTCAAATAATCTATTTATTGATTTATAATGAATTTAATCAGACAAGGACCAAGAGTGGGATGTTAAAAATACTTAATTCAAAAATCAGCCTATCAATTTCTCTTATGTTTTAATAGGCTGTGTATTCTGTATTTCAATGTTTAACATTTTTTAAAGTTTTTATTGATTTTTGTTTGTTTGGATTTTTTTTTAGGCGGTAGGTAATTAGTTTTATTTCTTTCTTTACTTTTAGAGAAGGTCCTGGGGATTGAACCCAGGACCTCACGCATGTTAAGCATGCGCTCTACCGCTTGAGCTATACCCTCCCCCTAATTTTGAACATTTAATGTATACAACTAATATACCTTTATTGTGCACTGCAGATTTTAAAAAATCTTGAGGATATTCGGTAAAATACAAAGGCTTTGAAATTATTTTTCTAGTCTATCTAGTATAGGAAACTAATCTGAAGAAATAGAATTCAGAAGATATATTAAGGGTTGTGACTTTTGCCAACATAGAATGACCTCTTTTGACTCACTGAAAAAAAATTTTTTTGGTTTGAATTGGACTTTGAGACTAAAATTTCTACCCTTGCTTTATATTATTTTGTATTTGCTTCCTACATTTTTGCTTCTATTCTTATTTTTAGACAAACTGTAGGCTTTTTCTTTCTTTCTTTCTTTCTTTCTTTCTTTCTTTCTTTTTTTTTTTTGTTTTGAGGGCAAGGAGGAGAAATGATGATATATGTGTCATAAAAGGAGAGAGTTGGATTTTACTTTTTAAACTCAGCTGGGGGTAGTTCTCTTTCATCAAGGTGTTAAAACATTCATTTTTACTGTTTCAGTTGTGCAATATGATACCTACATCATGTGTTTATGCTTGTTTTTAAACCTCTTTTTGCTCTGACTTTTGCTGTGTGGACTCTGCTTGGCTGGCCTTTTTTCCTCTGGGACAGGAATTCTTAAGCTTAGTTCTCACACACCCCTGAATGTCAGGGTTTCTGAAGATTTCCTGAAATTGAGCAAAACACTGCATGTGTGTACATGTATGTGTGTGCGTGTATTATGTGTCAGTAGGGGTATCTGGGGAGAAGGGCCACACCTCTCATTACACTCTCCTCCCTGCAAACCTCCAGTGCATCCCCCCTTTCCTTTCACCTGCGGAGAAAGTAGAACCCAGCAGAAGAGTATTTACCCCACCCTCGCGGCAGAATCTGCCAACCTATTTGGGGCCACTGATTTCAAGGTTGTGGGAGAGGAAGGAGCCTCAATTTGAGAGGCTGCAAGAGAAGCAGGCCCTCGGGGTGAGCCAGGTCCAGACAGAGCAAGAAAGTGGAGTTGGACTCGGGGAGACACAAAGGATGCGCGGCGGGAATGAGGGCTGAGGGCGGCGGGCTGAACGTCCCGGGCAGCACAACCGAAGAGCAGGGGTGCTGGGGAGGGGCAGGAGGGACTGATGTCAGCCAGGGCCGGGACTGGACCGCCAGCATGGCGTTCTAGGGGATGAAGGGAAACCTGAGCGCCTGGGCTCGTGTGGCAAATGAGTAAACAGGTGAGAGAGGCCTGGGGACAGAAGTCCTGAAGGTTCCAGTGCAGATGGCGGCGGCCAGGCTGAGATGCTGGTGTGCCAATGCAGGTGGAAAAGCCAAGGGAGGGCGATCTTTAAATAAGTTTTGTTTTCAATTAAAAATACAGCCTCCACAGCTCCACCATCTCAAGAGGGTTAATTCCTTGATTTGAAAAAAAAAAAAAAAAAACTTTCTCAGACGTGCATTTTGCATGTTATGGGGTAATATGCCAGTTGTTCTAATAGATTGAGACCTACCATTAGACCTACCACAGCGGCACCCCTCCCACACTCTACACAGCTTTCAAAGTCAGTAGCTGCATGAGATCCCATTATTCTGATGGACCATGATTTCCAGATGCAGTCCCCAAACAGGACACATGTCTTAATTTGTTTGGCATTATGAGATGGAGCTGCCTCAACCCCACTGAGCTCGCAGCTTCTCAGCCGTCAGGAGCCAGCCTGAAGGGGAACCAGCGTCCCTATAGCCTGCTGCTGCCTGTCTAGTGCCAGCTCTGCCCCAGGGCTTCACCTGGCGCCGCTCCTGCCCTCTCACCGGCCACGAGGATGAGCACGGTTTCCGACTCAGTTGCTCAGGACCAGGCGGCTTGACTATCTGCAGTGGAGGTGCGGTGAGACGAGGCTGAAGTGTCTGGTGTCTACTTGGGAAATCAGATCCCCTGAGCTGAGAATTTCCCAAACCAAGCAGGAATGTGCCCAAAGTGCGGGGCAGGCAGGAACACGGAAGCAGTGAGTAGAGGCAGCCCAGGTGCAGGATGTCACTAGGAGTGAAAGATCGCATGGTCAGGTACCACCCTGCTGGCGCTGGCGCTTGGGCAATACCATTGGGAAAAAAAATTTAAAGGCTACCGTAATATTTAGAAAATAGCATCTCAAGATTAATTTATTGTTTTTTTATAATCCCTAGAGAGAGAGAAGCCATTTTCCCCATTACATTTCCTGGATTTCCATGAAGTTTCATGGGAATTCCTTCTTTCCCCATCTTCAGTCCTTGGTGCCTCCCAGAATGCCTGGTACATACTGGATGCTGGATGAATATTTGCTGAATGGGTTGAATGAAGGTCAAGGAGACACTGATGAGCTGGCAGAGCCTGTCCCCACTGAGCTCCATGCTCGCTGGCATGGGCTCCTCAGTCCCCTCAGGCAGCTGAACCTCCTCTTGCCCCAGGTTCAAACGTATCATGTCCCCATCTCTGCCCCAGTCTCTTCCTACCTACTTCCCAGAGCCTGTATGATTGGAATAGCCTCCAAGTGGGCCCAGCTGCCCCCAGCCCTCCCCATTCCACCATCCTCCGCTTTTCCAAGTCATCTTCCTAAAGCTCTCCTACACTGTTGTTCTGTAGTCTTCCCTGATTCTCCATCAGCTGCAGGAAAGAGCCTTACATCCACAGTTTTTTATAAAGGGCCTTCACAACCCATCTTTATTTCCTCTCTCTGGCTTCTTATCAAATCACCACCCTGGACCCTTACCCCTAGTCCTTGCCCCGTGCACCCCACACTCCAGCCACACGTCAAGCTCAGTGATGCCCGAACACCACTGAATGGCACGCCTATTTGACTTGCTCACGTGGTTCCATCTACATGGAATGTTTCCACTTGCTTTGCCCGAATAATTGACTTATTAAACCTGTGATATAGAGACAGAGCACTTCTCTGAACTTTTTCTTGTTTTTTCCCTCCACAATTCTTATCCAGCCTCAACCCCACAGGATCAATGGTTGTTCAAACAAATCCCCTTAGCTCTTAAATATTTCTGTGTGTGTGTTTGTGTGGTGTGTATGTGTGTGTATGTGTGTGTGTGTGTGTGTGTGTGTCTGTCTGTCTGTCTGTCTCAGAACTCCCTTAGGGATAAATAGGTAAAAATTCATCTTCCCATCACTAGAGCCTAGTTCAGTACCTGAAACACAGGCAGCACTGAGGTTGGTGTGATATTGTAAAATTAAATGTAATCTCTCTGGGTCACAAATTTCACCTGCTGCAATACTCACTGGATTTTTTTTACCAACGCCTACGTTCTCTTCTCCCACATTCCCCAGGTTGAGCTAAAAAGCAAATGCAATGTCAAATCTTTCACACATATTAGGCTCTGAACTGTATTTTCACAAAGAAGAAAACCTTCTCTTGATTCTGCCTTTGAATGCCACATGACCTCTCCAAAAACACGAGGCCATTGTGTGGCAGAAGTCAGGAAGGCTTAACGTCGTCTGAATGCCAACCAGGCTATCTGTGTTCACAATCAGGCCTGCCATCTCCGTGCACAGGACGATGTTGGTTTGACCTCAGCAGAAATCAGATCTGCTCTACATGGTGATGATGATAGCAAACATATGGAATTGATTAAATGAATAAATAACCCTACTTAGTTTTGCATAAGAATATGTGGTACCCAGGTCAAAGATAATCCCTAATTTTTCTATGCATAATAGATTCCAAAGTGTAAACATCACCAGTAGCCTGAACCAAACTAGATGCTTTAAGTCAACAGTCAAAGGTGTGATTGTAAACTCAGAAATATTGACAATGTTTGTGAATATCACTTCTCTAAATTAGGTGAGAGGTCCACAGCTGATGTGGGTGCCTAATTTATCTGACAGTTCAGTGCTGAACCTCTGTCAGCCTCAGAAATTTGATCACGGCCTTCTTCCTACTTCTCAAGTGTAGATAATTCTCTCGATTTCATCTGCTCTTTTTAACTTATAAACGTAGCACAACGTCAAATAATACATCAGAAACTAGCCATTCCCTGCTAAAGCCTCTTGAGCGATTTCTCTCCTTTGAAACCCCAGACACTGAAAGTTTGTTAAGGTCTCAAGGTGATTTCCAACGATGGAAATTTTATTTCACTCTCATTTTAAAAAGTTTTAAGAGGCATTCATTCAGTGACTACTACTGGCCCTGGGTCATCAGGGTCCCTTCCTTCTGTCTGAAGTGGCTACATCAGGGCATCAAGACCCAGATGGCTGGGGTGTGTGAGGTTGTGAAGGTCTGAGTAGCAAGCAAGTCATGAAAGGCAGGAGTCCAGGAAAGGCAAAATGACAAAACGGGGAGAGGATCACTGGGTGAGGGATCAACGTTAGGAAGGGAGGGAGTGAGGGTCTGTTGGTTGAAGAGTGTCCCCTTCCTCCAAAAGATGTGTCCTTGTTCTAACTCCAGGTCCCTGTGATGTGACCTTATTTGGAAATAGGCTCTTCAGGTAATTAAGTGGAGGATCTCGGGATGAAATCATTCTGAATTTGGGCAGATCCTAAATCCAATGACTGGCATCATTGAGAGAAGAGAGATGGAGATCAGAGGCACAGAGACTCAGAAGGGAGGGCCAGTGAAGACAGAGGCAAAGATTAGAACGATGGGTCTATAAGCCAAGAGACATCAAGACATCTGCTGGCAGGCACCAGAAACTAAAAAAGAGACATAGAACAAATCTGCCCTAAGAGGGTCCAGAGGGAATAACTGTGCAGCAACCTTGAGGTTGGACTTCTGGCATCCAGGACTACGAGACAATAAAGTCACCAAGTTTTGGGTAATTTGTTACAGCAGTCCTGGGACACCCCAACATACACACACACTTCCCATGCACAGAATGCTTCAAAACTGTAAGCTTCATGAGGGTGAGGCTTTGGGCTTGTTCCTTCTGCACCTCTAGTCCTAGAGCAGTGGGCTGATATCAGTCAAATGAATGAATAAAATCTGATTTCCCTGCCTCCTTCTAAAACAGATCAAAAGCCCTAGAAGTGGAGAATGGTAGGTCCTTTACCACAGACCCTAACAACATAAATGTTTATGACTGACTATCTTGAATATAAGAATCAACATTTAGAGAAGGTTAAGTAATATTTCGTTATCTTTATTTAAATAGTTCAAGAAAAACTACTCTGTTGTATTTCAGCTCAGGTACAATGTTGGAGGTAGATAGGATAGTTTCATGATTTGCATAGAATAAGACATTCATTCATTCAATTTTCTTTCAATCAGCAAGCACTTCTTTTATTTTTAAAGCAGAATCAAACAAGATTTTTTTTTAGGTATAATCTACATTCAGTAAAATGCACACATCTCAAGCACTCAGTTTGATGAGTTTTGATTATTTTAGACACTCATGTATCCATCAGCCCAAACAACATACAGAATATTTCCATCACCCCAGAAAATTCCCTCATGTTCCTACAATTTCTTAAATACTCTAAAGTGGTAAGCACTTTGCTCAAAGCAAGGATCCGTGGCAGAAATAAGGACTTACGGAACCTTCAGCCTAACGGAAGAGGAAACAACGCTTCCTCAAATAACACACTAGTCTGTTATTGCAAACGTCATAGGAGTGACGAAAGGGAAGGATGGCGTGCTCGGTTTACAGGTAACTTGATGAGTGTGTGTTCCCTCAATCAGCCTGTAACATCTCTGGGGCAAGAGCCGTTTCTCTTCTGCTCACCTCTGTTTTCCTAGTGCCTAGCTCAGTTCATAGTTCAGATATGTTTCGTTAACTAAGTAAATAAATGATATTGCTCTGTCATCTGGAATCCTAGTTACTGTCCTTTTCTCCCGCTACAAACTGACTTACACTATAGAGAGAGAATTCATCCTTCTCCTGGGATCAGAGACAGTGAGTAAGCCAGCATCTCATCCAGGCAACAGTCAATACAAAGCCAAAGAAAGTTCATTCTCAAGGAAAAGGAAAATTTCATGTAGTAAAAGGAAACTTCATCCAGGGAACCCCCAGCATCCTGCCAGGCCATCTGCTTTGGCAGCTTCAGGCACCTGTCAAAACATGTGGCAACGAAACAGAGCGTGTGTCCACAGTCCCAACCACCGTGAGCCCAATGGCGTCTGCCAGCCGAAAGACAAGAGTCCAGAAGGCAAAGTTTGGATTAGCTACAATTTATAAAATGTTTATTATTTCTGGCTTTAGTGCTTTTGATCCAAAAGTTTGTGTGGGTGGTTATCAATCAATCGATGCCCTCATGAAGCACCTACTAACTGGAGAGTATGGTGCTCAGCTCGGAGGGGAGCACGGAAGTAGGAGCTGAGATTTCTGCCTTCAGGTTGGCTTGTAACTGGGTAGGGAGATGGTCTCGAGGACACACATGCATCTCTGCTGACTATCCATTCTCTCTTCTCCTTTTGTGAAGTCACTCCTTCCCCACCCTTCTTCTGGTAGATTTGACTCCACCTTCTGCTCAGGATTGGAACACGTGGCTTCGATCAAGTGCATCGGCTCACCACATTGTCCTATCCATGGTCAATGAGATTCCGAGTCGGGGTGAGGTACCTGGATCTTCCTGTCTCCCACTGCATTGGAAGCTGGAATGTCAGAGCCCTGGGAGCCACTAGCATCACCTTACACCCAAGTGGTTCCACGGAACGAAATCGACACCAAAGATATGGAGCTGAGAGATGGAAAGAGGAACGCTGGGTCTCAGGCACAGCATTCGAACCCTGGATCAAGACTTGCGTGAAATCCACAACCCCCCAGACTCCTTCAGTGATAAGAACAGACCAATTATTTTCTTCTTTTCTTTTTTTCGTCAGTTTGATTTGCATTTTCTGTCATTTGCAACCAAAAGAATCTTACCTGACAGAGACACACTGCGAAAAGTGTGTTAGCAATAAATGCCAAAGGTCAATAGCACGTCCCATACGGGCTACAGATGGAGGTGGCAGAAAAAGAATGTCCTGGGCTCAGTGGGGTGTGCTCGTGGGTTAAGTAGGGTGGCTGAGGGACTTCTCAGAGGGCAGAAGTGGGAAACAATGTGTAGGATGATGCCAGTTCATTGACGAGCTGAACAATGAGTTGGGAATTTAACCTGGGGCACTTGGATCTTTTGTGCTGAGTAATGACCTGATGAGGAGGAAACTGATCCTTAAGGACCATCAATTTTGTCAATCAGCTCTCCACGCAATTAGGAGAGAGGGCCAGGTCCCCGTGAAAGGCAACTTAATGCTCTGTTTGTTTAACCAGCCTTTGCAGAGGCTTTTAGCACATCAGCGGGTATTTTACATTGCCTGTTCTCTTTGGTGACAGGACAGCAAACACAACAAGGGGCCCTCACCTTGCCCACGGGGACAAAGAGCCATGAGCCCCAAGGAGGATGGCGGCAGCCTGTCAATACTGTCTAGGCTGCTTTGGGGGGTGTCAGAGCTGACGGTTAACCACTCCACTGACTCTGGATAAACTTTAGTCTTGAAAGTGCATCCAAGACGAGGTGACGGCAACCAGGGAGACTACCCAGGTCAGAGTCTCTTAAGTCTAATAAGTAAAAGGCCCTCAGATAAGAGCTTCTCAACTTCACTTTCCCAGAAGAGCACAGAAGGGGTCCTTCGGCATGCGACCATGGCTCAAACACATTCTATTAAAAGCAGGCCTGCAACTTGTCTCCAGAATATTTCTGAAGCTACTATCACTATGGAGTCCTGCTTATAAATTGGGGGCAGAAGTGGAAAAATCAAAAGGAATGTTTTTATTCCCTTTTAGTAGATGTGCAGACTCTCTGACTCCAGCATTGGGGTAATTATCTTTCAACAGCAATTAATTCCAAAGTTATAAAACATACGAGTAAACAGTTCCCTTTCTACATAGCTTTTGTTTTAATATACCATTACAAATAGTGAGAAAAGGGCCTCCTTGAAGATAAAATTCCAAAGGAGGAGGAAATTATTTCAGAAAGACCGTCTAAAATTTTGTAGGGTTTTAAGGATAACATGAGACTCAAAGTGGAATTATGTGAAAAAAAAAATGCCGGAACATCTGTTATGTTAAGTATAACAACAACAAAACCAAAATAAATCTCTAGTGAAGAAAAAACTCAGATGATTGTGGGGCTTCTGCCTTTTTACAGGAAAGCTTCTTTAAAGGGACGAAAGTACTGTAGTGGGAACACAATGGGGCAAAAGTAATGATATATGAATGAAACGATGCCAACTTGTAGGGTTTGCTAGCTCAGTCCTCTCATGCTTGGCATATTTGTTCAATGAGTCCTAAGTCACAACAGCCAGCTCCCAAGGAATCCAGCTGTCAGTCACATACAACTTTGTTCTTTCTTGTTTTCTTTTTTGTTTTCAATATAAGCGTTTTTCTATTAATAAGAAAAGTGTGACCTGATTGGTGACAAAAAAAAAAATGAAAACCTACACACACATTGTCAAGTTAGTTTCCTATCATTCATTTTAATGCGTAACCATGCCATTTGAGATGAAAAGACTTTAGTCTAATCTGGCTAGATATTAAGAAATAAACAGATGAAATGCTAAAATCATAGCAAATGTTCAGACTCCAGATTGGCTGAATCTGACTTATAAAGTTTTTGAATAATTTTCTAAATGCAGCTAATACAGGCAAACGTCCATATCCTCAGGAAATAAAATGCCCCTGTTGTGGTTGAATCTGAAAAGTCTTAGCAGAATGTACTGCATTTCGAATTTTTGTGCAAATTTAAAAGACTGCAGGTCTAAATTGGTCTAAACAGTGACAGCCTGATGGATTCTTCGCATCTTCAAATCAAAGGCTTCTTAAATAGTTGGTTAACCAGCATCAAGCATCTCCAAGTCAAATGTGACGATGTGATGTTTTGCCACTTTTAAGGTAAAGATAGTCTGTCACTTTTGGAACATAGTAGCTGAATTCTCAAAAATTTAGTAAATCTAAATAAGAGATTTTTCTCAAAGCTCTCCAAAGAAATCTGTCATATATTATGAAAAGGAAGAGTCATAATGGGTTCTTTGCCCTTAGCTTTGAATATTCTAATGATCTAAACCCTGCTGACCTCTCCAAACTCATCTCAAGTCACTGGAGCCCTGGCTCACCACCCTTCAGAAACAATGATCTTCTATTAGTTTGTGTCAATTTTTCCTACCACTCCTTCTGTCTGGAATATTCCTTCCCACTCAACTCTTCACATGGCTAGATTCTTCTCATCAGATTTCAGATTGTCATCTTCTATGGTGGACCTCTGTTGTATATGCCTTCTGGTCATCTCTCTCCCCTTCTTTTGGTAGAAAAATCCAAATTTTCCTTTGGAGGAATCAGCTTGTCCCACCTTCAGTCAGTGAGATTTTGGAGGAAGAGGGCAAACCCCTTCCAGGAAATTCCCAGGCATATGACCTAGCTCTGGCTGCAGTGATTGGTTCAAGGATTAACATGTGACTTATGACTGGCCAATGAGGATCAGCCTCTGAAGTCTTTCTGGAGCCAATGAGGAAGTGTTACTCTGTTTTCTGGGCCCCTTAGGTTGGTAGGACTTAAGCTTGGAGTTACAATGGCCATCTTTGACAACATGGGAAGAGATCATCTCAGGGCAGGAAATAGAGAGGAAGGGAGAGGCAAGAAACAAAGGAAGAGAGAAACCAAGTCCCTCCCAGTGTCATTGATCAAGGCTTTAAGTACAGTGTGCTTTCTTTCTTTCCTTCCTTCCTTCTTCTTTCTTTCTTTGCTGTTAACTGGTTTGAGTTCAGTATTTGTCACTTGCAAATCAAAAAATGTGAATTATGGGCTTCTCCAAAGAGGACACCTTTGGCTATAGCATCTAGAGTAACTACTTGCCCCTTCTCGTGGTTCTCAAAGCAGGCTGGGTGTTTTTAAAACAGCTCTAATCACAACTGGCAATTATTTTGCGGTTTATGTGTGTCTTGTCTATCTCTGTCTATAAGATGCAGGAGATCTGAAATGTCAGACTGAGGAAAACATTTTATTCTCTAGACACCAAGAAGAATATGAGCAGGGTAATGGTCAAATCTAAGCTTTGTGCTTAAAAAGAAAAAAAAAAAGTACAAAAGCAATAAGGGTATTAAAAGCAAGATAATAAGAGAAATGCTTGTGTGTCTCAGAAGTCTTTATCTGCTGCTTCTATAATACAAGACACTTACTAGCTTAATAACCAGTACCTTTATCACAGGGGTCAGTGCACAGAAGTGGAGCCTTGAATTCCAAACCTTCCTATGGAATGTCTAACAGAGTACTGGTGGTGAATGGTTTCAGTGGTGGCATTTACACTGGATAGTCCAACGAATGAGCCTTGGGAAACTGATGTATAAATGGATCTCTAATAATTCTCTGGTGGTCTGCTGAATTGCAGGCTTTATTTAGTTTGGTATTTTGTTAGATAACTCATCGAGGGAGTCAAGAGGCAGCAGGGAGGATTCCATGAAAACAGCCATGAGTTTTCCATGTCATGAATTTAGGAATATATAGTGGGGAGGTGAGATTTTAGAAACTGTTTAAACGTTGTTGGGACTCTCACAGGGACCAGGTGGGGCTGCGGAGTTCTGGGCTCAGATGCTCTATTAGAGGGGAGGTTGGGAATTTGCTTGACACTTCCCTCTCACTGCCCCCCACCACCACTTGGGATTGATGGATGAACTGAATAATCTCATCTGTCTCTCCGGGTGAAGTATTAGCTCAGGATTCTAACACTTTGGTACACATCAGAATAACTGGGGGGCAGGACTGGCTTCCTCTTAGAAGGACCCCTCGCCTGATTTAATGCTCTGCTGTCACTGTTTTGAAATTCTTAATAATTTTTTAACAAATGTCTCCAAATTTTCATTTTGTACTGGGCCCCACAAATTACATATTTGGTCCTGGGGACACATCGAAATGCAGATTCCCAGGCCCTACCCAGCGCATCTGATTCAGAGGGTCCTGTAGAGGTCTCAGAATCATCACTTCTAGCGCAGAGCATGAGGGACCACCCTTTGGAGTAATATTTGTACTAATTCTAACTTTCGATTCACTTGGTGTACGTAGGGAACTTAAAGAAGTTTTTCAAAGAAAAGCTGAGATCTGAGAGCATAGAAACAAAAGTATCCAGCACTTTTATAAAATAGGCCAGAACTGCATTCCCAGGACCCCCTGACCACACCTTCTTGCTGCCTTGGCTCTGTCATGTCTCTGATGATCACGGCAATGCTTAGAAATGCTTGGATCTCTGGCTTTTCAAGAGGTCCCTTCTCAAGAAATTCAGTAAGGCCAGGATCACTGTCATCTGTGGTCCAAACAGAAGGGCTCAAGGGTTCCCAAATTCATGGTCGAAATGAGTCCCATGGTAACTAACAGCGATGGCTAATATAACGGAGCAGTCCTCTCGAGGCCCTTTCCTTAGCAGACGTCACTAATCATGGCCCCAGACACCACTAATGAATCACGTCATGCATTTCCACAGAGTCCAGGTGTGGCCCCGGAGCCCCTCTCAGCACAGGCAGCCCACCCCCCTGAGCTAGACTTGACAATGCAGGCGTAAACCGTTTCCTAGGTATATCAGTTGGGACCAGGAATGGGGAACTAAGGCTAAGTGAGTGTAAAAGAGTTATTCTTTCTCAGGTAAACGAGAACCATTAAAAGGGTCACTCCTTCTGAGGATAAATTTACTTACCAGTTGCCTGTGTTGAAAATAAACAGAAACCCAACACTTTCAAGGGAACGATATTATCACTGTCCCTCCTTCCCCTGGGGTAGTTAAAACTCTGGGGCCCTCGAAGTAACTTGACCACTTTTGATAGGAAAAGTACTGGGTAATTTTTATTAACATAGCTAGCTCAGTTTAACCAATGGGATGGGGGTGCCTCCTTGAGTTAGGACAGGGGGGCCTTCTCCCCTTAGCTACATTCATGAATTGCCATGCTTCCAAAGGAAATCAAGGAATTTGCATCCTTAAACCAAAGGCAGCTACTGCATTACCTCCGAGATCAGGATCTCATTAAGACACAACAGCACATCTTGAGAACTGTCTCACCAAACTGCCATTCCTCTGAACTTAGCTTTTGGTTTAAAAATGTCACACATACTAAAACTAACTTGAAAGTATATTAAATTCCAAGACCCTGCTGTTGGTTGGGGTGGGGTGGGGGGCATACAAGCCAGCTGATTCCGGGATCCAGAGCCCTGCTTCCAACCATGGAGATATTGAGCACTTCATCAGGGCACAAGTGATTTCTCACAAAGACAAGTGGATCCAGCCACTTCTTATAACTCGTTGGGAAGTGGGAGGGGAGTGGTGTAGGGGGCCAGGCTGCAGTCAGTCCCACCTTTCCAGAGGCATCCTTGGAGCTTTACAGCTCCTGCAGTGATGGTGTTTGAAATGGAAAAACAGTTCCTCCAAACAAGCACACAACAACAAAAGCCCCTTTGTCACTTTCTATAATGTTCCATGTATTGCTGTAACGTTCTAAAGACTATAAGGCTTTGAATCAAGATGTATGTTAAGAACAAAGCCAGAGGGAAGGTCACGGGGAGAAAGACACGTGAGCAGCAGAGTTTAGTAAATTTCAGGCAGGAAGTTGCTCAAGCTGTGAAATCCATCACCTCCACAGTGTTTAACTTTAGAAGAAAAAGGAGATATTTTCCCCAATCAGCTGCACCAGAACCAGTGTGATGTATGCATATGAAAATGTATAGAGGAAGGCCTGGAAAGAAACATAGTAACCCCCCCCCCCCATGCTGCCCTACAAACACACAAATAGGAACATGGTCATCTTGAGCGTGGGGACCTGGGTTAGGAATGATGCTCAGCGAAGATTTAGGTCTTTTTCACGCTTCCGTGTTTCTCAAGGAAAATGGATTCAGGTATGAGTTGTGAAATTAGAAATTACTTTCAAAACTATTTTCTGTGATCTTCAGATGGAAATTTCCTGTCTAAATCCCCTTTTACCCAACGTCATGCTAGGTTTTACAGAAAGTGAAAAAAAAAGATGCAGTGTCTATAAATTATAACACGTGACAAAGGTGAGCCAGTGCGTTGGGTTCCAGCTGGCTGGATGTTATAAAGGCATCCTGAAAGCCAAGCAGACACTTGAGCTCTGGTCTCTTAAGCTGTGCGGGTCCTTGGTGGGGAAGGAAGGAGGCGTAGCCTGACGGAGGTGTGGGACCAGGTGCTCTAGAAGCAGCTGTAACAGCAACTGGAATCAGAGAACCCACCCAGAGGGTCTTGACGGGACTTGATGAGAGTCTGTGTTAGGCAGCAGGGAGGAGCTGAGGGAAGCGTGGAAAGTGGGAGAGATGTGTTCAAGGAGCTGTCTGGAGTGAGCCAGAGATGACTCTGGTTTTAAGTCTAGGAGACCTGGAAAGCTGGTAATGCCACCGATACCACCATGTTGGAAAGGGAGCCTGCGGGAGTTGAAGGAAATGAGAAGCCAGTAAGAAAACCAAGAGTTATGGGTCTCACAGACAGGGATCATGGAAGGGGGATTTGCAAGGGGGCTCATCAGCAATGTCCTACAGAGAGGTTACAGTCAAAAGACAAGGGCACACTTTTATTTTGAACACTAGACTCTAAACTCATGCTAAGTGTCCGGTGCTGTAACTCAGAATTAAGAATGCTGATATTGACTTGAGTTGTTGATTTGTCATTTCCCCACAGATTAATGGGTAAGTTCCTCAAAACTATGATGGGACTAGCCTTCTCAAAAGTCAATAGAACTTCTGACCAGAGCAGGGCTTCAGTCTATTGTGAAAATAAGCTGCTAATTGACTGAGGGTGAATGGGAATATATATACATATATTGTACACACACACACATGCATGTATTTTTTTTTTAACATCAACTCTGCACAAGTTAATCACATATAGTTCTCCCCCATAAAAACCACATAGTTTCCTTTCCATGAAATAATAATATAGTATTTATATATATTAATATATATATATATATATAATCTTCAGAATGACTCAATCTTCCTCATTCAATGCCATTTCCAGTTTGGAAAGGGAAGTAGGGGAAGTCAGGTAAGAGCCAGACATATGACATTTCTGCTTGTTCAATGAAAACTGAGATATCTGAGGGCTCACTGGGCTATTTCACTCTCAGGAAATCAATGGAGCTCATTGCTCAAACTGTCATGTCTGCAGGTTATGTCTGTATTTAAGAGGCTTAAATATATATCAGTATTTTTATTGAGTCATTTGAAAAATTGGCTTCTGCAGCCATATAGCATCTGGGGGAGACCTGCCCACCCCAGTGGAACTGGGGATATTATCCTAGTTCATCCTTTGCCCCCTATCCCCTGACCTTCGCCAAGAAGTACGTGTTTCTGAAGAAAAAGCCTCGGGTATGTCAACCATGCAATTATATTATCTCTGAAGATAAACATGAGGGGGGCGTGAGAGAAATACTCTGCTCAAAAGCCATGGTAAAGCTGCTAAAAGAGGATTACTCTTTCTCTTTTTTCTCTCAGGCAGAATGATTCTCATTGTGAAGACAGCTCTGTTTTCATATACCCCTATGTTTTGTAAGCTTTTGGTAAATATGATATTATTAAAAATCATTTAATGTACACTAGGTGATGAAAATAGATTAGCACCCATCCCATTCAGCCATCCCTGCATCTAATGCAAAGATCACAGTGATTTTGTGGATCTACGTCTTTGTGTGTGAGCGCGCATGTGCACTTAAGGTTAATATTAATACTAATAATATTACTTGTTGATATTAATAAAAAGCCTAGAGCAAAGTAATGTGGCATCTCTTCAGTGCCTACTAACTACCAGGTGCTGTGTGAGATATTTTATACCCATTATCTCATTTTATCTCACAGCCGTTTGAAGGTAGATGTTCTCTCTCTTTCTCTCTCTCTCTTTTTTTTTAACAGATGAGTCAACCAAGATGCAGAATGCTTAAATGACTTGCCCAAGATCACCCAGCTGGTGAGTGTTACAGTGGAGGTTCAATTCTAGGTCTAAGTACCAAAGGTCAAAGGCCGTGCCCTTTCTATTCCACGTCTCTGCCTCTCTCCATTGTAAAGAGGAGTTCCCAAACACCACGGGCTTCTTACTTCTTGCATTTGATCATCCTACATTTCCAGATGTTTCCAGTAGGAACATCCCAAGGACAGACCTGTCCCTTGATCAACAGCTTTGGACCACACTCCCCAGAGTTTGTTCAACAAGGCACCTTCGCCATCAAAACAGAGGATTCTTAATTTGGGGCTAATAAAAGAGTCTAAGTCATCATCAGGTAGGGAAGGCCCATAGAGACTTCATCCTCACAGACGTTCACAGATGCTCTGGCCCTTTAGCTGCTTCTGTAAGGCTGGAGTGGTCACCTCCATCAGCAGTGACCATCTTATTCTTTCTTTCTGCTTACTCCAGAAGAAATAGAATCTGTCATTTCCAACTGGTGTCAGTTTTCCCTAGACTTGAGCATATTTGTAAATGCACGTGACACCAAGCAGATAGCCAACAAATAAGAAAAATCTCTGTCTTTTACTACATTTGCTTAGTGATCAAAGATTCCTAACTAGACCTTTCGTCCTACATTGATTGTTTGCAGTGAATATGCAAATCTTCTCTCTTGCCGGGCCAGTCTTGAATATATTTACATGGATATCGATGCCCATTACTCTACTTAAATATAGATCATGAATACTGACAAATACTTTCACTCAAAGATTTTGATCACTTTCAGATTACACTTCATACTAGGACTTAACCTTAGCCAGCTCCCGACAACTTCCAAGTATGTGTTCCCACAAACCCAGAGTTTCATCAAAACGTACTAAATAACCTTAAAGCCCTTTATGAATAATTATGAGTTTTTAAGTTTTTGTGAATCTGCATATTAATTCTGCCCCATAAATAAAACATGAAGCAAAAATCCAGCGTGTGGAGTGTCAGGGGGATAGAAGAGGAGAAGGAAGGATAATTATCAGTTTAATGTGGGAACATACTTAACCTAAAAGATTACCTCCAAAATTGGTGACATCCTAAGTATATCTAATATACAAGGATGTTTGCATTTAAATAAAAGGGGGAAAAGATTTATCTTGGGTCTCTGCCATTTTCACAGCTCTCTCGGCAGCCTGCGGTTGAAAAAGCAATTGTCAGAATTTTTATTTGCTAGGGATTAGTCCTTCTCACATATTTAGTTTCTTTCCTCCCCACGCACTGTGTGCTCTAGTGCCATATAATTCACATTTTCATCTTTGCTGTGTATTATTTGCTTATTCATCTGTAACTATAGGTTTTCTTAGATGGGAAGCTAATGAGAGACCACTGGCAACGAAACTGACCGCATTTGGTCCACTCTCAGATCTTGTGCATATAAAGGGCAGGAGGAAAAGGAGCTGGTGCCCAGATGATCGCAGGTCATTTGTGCTCCAGGTTTCCTGGGGTAGCAGCACAGGAACAGTGGCAGCCAAGGGCAGATGCTGTGGGGATCCAGGAATCGCCCTTCTAGAGCAAGATACCCCTTGATGCCCTGTTCACATCTCCATACCCTTAGCCAGTTTGCAAATAAGAGAGACAATGACTAACCCAAGGCTCCACAGGCAGAACAGACTTCTCTGATCACTAAAACTGGTCCAGCTAGGGTACCCGACTCTGAAATGCATTCTCCTGCACCCCTGAAGTCCACCATGTTTATAAATGTTGTGTGAGAAGAGCTCAAAGTTCTCCACAACTTTTACCAATCACACCAGCCTCCCTGCTTAATACTGGTTTACCAGCCACACTCAGACTGTCACCAAAGGTGGCCTCCCTCTCAGGACTCCCAAACTGCCTTCCCCGGGACATCTGATTGCCAGAGCCATGTGGGGCAGAGATGGATTTGCACAAGGAATTCTGCTGCTTAATTGGTGAAAAACAGTGTCAAAGACTTCCTGAAATCTTCGAAAGGTCAAGCCAAATAATGATAATATTATTATGGGGCCCTGTACTTATTTAAAATGTCTTTTCTGATACATGCACCCCAATGTTCATAGCAGCAGCATATACAATAGCCCAGACATGGAAACAACCTAAATGTCCATCAACAGAGGACTGGATAAATAAGTTGTGGTATATTTATACAATGGAATACTACTCGGCCATAAAAAAGAATTTTAATAGGCCATTTGCAGCAACATGGATGGAACTGGAGATGGTCATTCTAAGTGAACTAAGCCAGAAAGAGAAAGAAAAATACCACATGATATCTTTCATATGTGGAATCTAAAAAAGGAAGAAAGAAGACACTAATGACCTCATCTACAAAACAGAAACAGACTCACAGACATAGCAAACAATCTTATGGTTACTGGGGGGAAAGAGGATGGGAAGGGATAAATTTGGGACTTTGAGATTTGCAAATATTAGCTATTATACATAAAAATAGATAAAAAACCAAATTTCTTCCATATAGCACAGGGAACTATATTCAATATCTTGTAATAACCTTTAATGAAAAAGAGTATGAAAATAAATATATACATGTATATGAATGACTGGGACATTATGCTGTACACCAGAGATTGACACATTGTAAGTGACTATACTTCAATTAAAAAAAATGTTTTTAAATGTCATTTTCTAAAGCAATTTCGATTAAAGTGTCATTTTCCCCCACTTTCTGATTTCCACAAAGCTGTTTGGGGCAGGTGCAGGGAAGGCTTTATTACAGATGGGGACACTGAGGCAGGCTTCCCCACAGCCATAGAATTTGATAGAATTTCAGGGGCCTCCAATAATCTCATGCAAAGGTGTACAACAAATGACACTGCACCACTAGCTGCTTTTCTTTTCTCTTTCTATTTTTTTCTCTCTCTTCCTCTCCTATTTTTTCCTTCTGTCCCCACTGGCTCAATTTTAAGGAGTTGAGATGCCTAAAAGTTTGTGGAAATAATAGTTTAAAATAATACACAGATCCAGTGTCTTAATCCCACCAACGCTGCCTACTCCTAGCAGGAAAACTTGCTCTCTGTTCGGTTGCAAAACCAATGCAGAATCGATACAAAAATCAACGCCCGTAGGAGATTTCTCACAAGGAGCCAACAAAATGGTGAGTTTGGGTTAACGCTCAACAAAATATACTGAGGTCTGGCAAAAGGAGCCTGGGGTTTGGCCTCATTTCAAAATGGCTTCTAGTCCCACCACGGCTCCATACTCCTGGAGAACTGTGGGCGTGTTCCTTAGTCTCTTGGAGCCTCAGTTGCATGATCTGTAAAATGGGGATGCTCAGAAAAGGGTTATGAGATTAGAGATGAAGTAAGCCATGACCTCTGAGTAGCTGCGTCTCTGTTATGGTGACTTAATCTACATAACTTATGGTTACATCTCTGCCCTCTGAGAGTTCTCTGATGAAAGATCAGGCCTTGTCCTCAAAATAATAGAACAGCTTCATTGTTTAATCCATTTCCCTTTGAAGACCTTCATGTTCTTGGCACTGGGCTTGGTGTGAGAGGTTCAAAGTCAAATTAGATCAGATTTTCAGCCTCTGTGAGCACAGAGGGTAGCCAAGGAGACAGAGAGATAAATAACCCATCCTGACTCAGTGCACTGGCTGTTTAAACCCAGTAACGATCGGGATCTGAATTCTCCTTTAGGGGCCTGGGACAAGCTTGAAGAAGAGAACACGTTAAACAGAGTCTCCAAGCATGAGCAGGGCTTCCCCAGCAGGTAAGAGAAGAGAGGGTAATAAGGCAGAGAAAACAGAGGAGCAAATTCACGGAGGTGCAGAGTTCCCTACATTCTGGAGGGAGCCTCCCATGCCTGTCATCCCTGTGATCATTCCGTAGACGTGTGCCGAGCCGCTGCTCCAGACCAGGTGCTGCTCCATCTTCCGGGAATGCAGCAACAGGCAAGGTCCTTGCTCTCCGGGAGCTTACAGACCAGTGGGGTGCCAGTTAACAGCAACCAGAAAACAGAAGGAGACAGGCAATGAGCTAACCTGGCCAATGGGGTGAGAGTGGTTGGGGGCTGCTTCAGGTCACCATCCAACCTGTGAAGGTGACCTTTAAGCTGAGACCTACCTGCCTGAATGATAAGCAGGGGCCATGAGAAGACCCAATAAAGAGGATTTCAGGAGGAAGAAACAGCCACTCCAAGGCCTGAGACACGTCAAAGAATGGAAAGAAGGATACATACATTCACCCCTTTCCAGACTGGGTTCAAGAGAAATTCCATAAAAAAGAAGAAGAAAGGGTGTCACCAACTGATCCCACAATTTAAAAAGAGATGGAAGTTTGCAATTTTGGAGAAATCACCTTTCCAGAAACTCCTTACAAATGTCAAGCAACAACTAAAAATTTTGACTACCATGATTTCTTCTTTTCCACCAGTCTCCCCTCCCCGCCCATGAAAAAGCAAGAAATTGTCATTAAATCTGAAAGTTCATAAAATGCACAAATTCAAGCTACTCATACGCACCAATAGATTCTAGTCGTTGGAAAAAATCAACGGTACAAGTGGGTGGGGCTGGATATTGTCCAAACTCAGAGAATTTATTTTATAGAGTGACAATTCTTTTGTATTTCAAAATAACCATTCCATACTTTTTGTTCTCAAGCAAGACTTTAGTGGGGATTGACCGTGGCAATGCTAGGTCTCTTCAATGAGTAAGCTGTCAATTCAATTCATTAATAAAAACGAAAGTTCTGAAAGATCTGGGTTGAGAAGAGAACTCAGAATTTTAACTGAGGAGAGGCTTCTCCATCCAGGTTGAGAGCAGGGTAGTGGGTAGAATAAAGAAGAATGCATCTTCATAAAAATGTTTTTAAAATGTATGCCCTTGTTTATAATTCTGTCACTTAATTATCATTAATAGACAATATAATAGTAAAATTCCTTCTTCGATCTGCATTATTGGCCTCATTGCTCAGATACCCTTATTGAATCAACATTTTATTGACAACACACAAATCATATTTGGGCTGATTTTTCTACTCGTATTCTGAGACAAATCTCTGATGATGAAACTTTGGTTTCTGCAGTTGACCTCTTAAAACTCTAGTAAATTGCAAAGGCTACGCTCAGGATGAACAGAAAAAGCAATGTTTTGATAATATGTTTGCCACCATCACACTAAAACCAAATCCAAAATGCATCACAGAACTTAACATAATCGGCAAATACTGTGCTTCATTTGGAAGGGCCTGGAGCTGTATTTTTTCCCCCTAAATTATGGTATTTTCAGTTAAACCTTGTAGTTAACAGCTTAAGTTAATTCCGCCATGTGTAGGACTTACATGAAGGCATGGACTTTATATTACAAACTCAGCTGCAGTTTAAATTATTAGGTAAACTCTTTTCATGGGGCTCCCCGCACTTCCAAATCCATCACAAAAATAGTAGGCCAGCTGCCCATGGCACAAGGAGAGACCCTCATTAGATGTCATTTGCATCCCATTAACCACAAAGCAGTGGGTCAGTCATTGCCTGTCAGGCATTCAACTCATTCTTTTTGTGTTAATTAGCAGAGAAATAAGGAGTTAATGAAGATCTTATGATCTGTGATGACTCATCTGGTTGTTTCAGAGGAGTCGCCAGGCTGGACCACTTCAGCGCACCCTGCCCGGATGCTCAGCCCAGAGCTGGAGGCAGGCTTGCTGAGCGAGCCTTCGGAGGGGCGCTCTCAGGGGCCTTTGGCGTGGTGGGCTTTGTTAGCTCAAGATTAGAAGGAGTTAATTGCTTCAAGATTGCTGGGAGATTAGGTTACTGGGTGGGATGTATCTATGTAAGCATATGTCAGCGCTCGTTAGAAGATAGGAGATGCTTATTTTAATAAACTTATGAAAGGAAGAATTAATTTGTCATTACATTGGAAATCTTATTTTATTAACTTAATTTGAAAATGTAAAGCTGTCTGAAACGCTGGTTTTCCCCTCACTTTCCTTCTGAATATGTATGAATCACAGATTAGTTGATGTGCAACACTGTTCATTCAGGGCTTCTTTTTTTTTTTTTCCTGGAGGGTTTTTTTGTTTTGTTTTGTTTTTTTGCTGATGGCATCTGGTGCTGGGGGAGTGGGCTGGTTACAGTGACCTCCAGGTTCTCTTCTTGTGGGGTGAGTGGAACATGGCCTCTCAGAGACCCATCCGCACTCCCGCCAAGAGAAGTGAATCAGTCTGCTTCTGTCCATCCTGTTTCTTCCCCGCTGGGTGCCAGTTGTAGGCAAATAATGTTTGTACATGGTACCTACGAGATAGAGTGGGAAAGACAGTGCAGAAGGGGACCATAAGGACTGGTCTCTGAACTACAGCCTTCAGAGATGTTTTCTAAATGCTCACTTTCCATTTTATGACTGTTTGAGGACAAGGCCCACATCATTCTCATCTTTCATATTCTTCGAGACAGCCATGTTTACTGAGCACTTACTATGTACCAGGAACCGCTCTAAGCACTTGATTCTCATGACCTCTTTTTAATCTTTACAACAAACTTAGACAATCAGGACTGTGTTATCCCCATTTTTCAAGTAAAGAAACTGAGGCACAGAGAGATTTGGTAACTTATCCAAAGGAACACGATGAAAAGTGTCAACTGTTCACCCCAGAGCCTTCCCACCCCACCACTGCCGTACAGTTTCTGTGACATAATTGGGAGCATGGCTGTTTGACAGCCAAGAGGGGTGAGCGAAGTGGTGACTCCATCCACATCTAGATGGGGCAAGGGTTGCCCCAGTGGATTGTGGGAGAATCTACAATTCCAGGGGGAAATGTGAGCTTCTAAGAGCTTCTAAGGTTTGGGGTTTTTTCCCTCAAAGAGATTAGAAATCTGGAGTTTTAAATTAAAAGTCCTGATTTTAAAATATGTGTTCAAGGTTTTCTTTTTTAATACTTTAATACTTGTTTTTTTTTCTAACGAACAAACAAAAAATCTGTGGACAATTATTGGTGACCCCTGTAAAAGGTGGGAAGGCTTTTTAGTTTTCCCTCCAAAGTGCTTTGTACACAGCAGGTATTCAGGAAATGGTTGAATGGGTCAGTGCACAGTTACATGAACCCAGAGGTGGGAGCCAGGCCCCTTTGATGCAGTAAAATACTGATGTATCGCGAGTAGGGAGACTTCAACCCCTGGCACCAAGAATCCTTTTATCAGATCAGCAGAACGACCCATCCTTGTCGTGACCTTCCTGGAGAAGGAAGCTATGGGAATTACGTGGTCATAATTTTCAGCAGAAGCCATCTGAACCCTCTTCCTGGAGATCTTACTGGGGCCCCTTTCCTGTCTGGGGTTAATATGAATTTGGCCAAACAAAATCTTTAAAATATTTAACAACCATCTAGAGTTAACACTTGGCTCAGCAGAGCCACTGAGACCTGCCACAATACTGCAGCCTTTATGCTCAGCTGGTGGCCCTGCCGTTCTGTCGTTAGATATTTTAATATCACAACCTCTGCAAAAAAGGTCTAAATGTAAAGAAAATAGAACTTTTTCTCTCTCTCTCCCTTCTCTTCTTCATTCCTTCCTTTCTTCCTTCCTCCCTTTCTAGGTTCCTTCCTCCTAAATAGCTCCTACCTAGATGCCAGTACCTAGGACCACCCAACTCTCTGCAACCAGGGAAGCTCAGAAGTTTTAGTCAAGTCCAAGAGAGGTGGGCACTGTGCAGAGGGGACTGAGTCAAGAGTAAACCTGTGCTTGGGTTGGACCTTGTATCTCCCCTCACCGGATGAATGATGCTCTGGGTGAGCTGCACAGGGGTTCTCAAACCTGCTTGCCTGCTGTTTTGCAACTGAGATGAAAACCAGGCATTGACTAAAATTGCCTTTTCTTATTACTTCATATTGGCCATATATTTAAAAAATCCCAATTATCTCTTTGGCCTGCAGTCAAAAGGTTAGGAGAAGCAAGAGGCAAGCTCTCTGCATTAAAAAAAAAAAAAAAAAAAAAAAAAAAACTAAATAGAAAAAAGAAAGGAATAAGATAGCTGCCCATTACCTGAGAGCAGCTCGCTGGAGGCTCGGCCACAGGCAATGCTGGCTCCTCCTTTGCAAATGAATTCTCGATGAAGAGCAAATGAGGAAATTGTGAACCATCCTTTTTTTTTTTTTTTTTTTTTTTTTTTTTTGAGTTAGAGGATAGGCCTTCTTGCAATTAAAATGTTCTGGTCACTTTTAATCACTTTCCCATATAATTAATAACTGGACCTAGGCCTGGCTCATGGGATTCACTGACTTGGAAGGGACCACAGAACCATCAGTGAGAGGTTAGGAGCCAGAGGCTGCAGGCAGGCAAGATGCTATCCACCACCTGCACTCCAGAGACAGATCCTAGGAAAGAGAATTGGCTTCCAGAATATCATTTATTTCCTATTTCTTGACCTTTGTCGAAAAGGCAGGGCCCAAAGGAGATTATAAAAGGCTAAAAATAAATGATGTATGTGTTCATTTATAACAAACAATCATGGCTGAAGTGTGGGATGGGCCCTGGCAAAGATGCTGCCCCTCCCAAGGCACTCTTGATTTCACTGTACTCTTTTGCTAAAGTTCTTATGTAAACACTGCTTGGTTTCCAGGGTTCCGATTTTTTCAGGAAAAAAAATTACTATGTTCCCCTCCTCCCTCCCCTAAAAATAAACCTTTTAGTCCAAATACACCATGGATAACCATTTTCTGAGGAAGCTAGTTACTGTCTTAAGAGAACCCATTCAGTAATTCAGAGATGTGTTTTTTTTCCCCAAAACACGTGCAGAAACCTAGATACACAACACAAAGTTGGCTTAGATTGTGCCACTGAAGAAAGCACAGCCTGCTGAGGGTTGGGGGAGACAAACACAGAAATGTTAATTCATTATTCAATCAGTGTTTGTAAAATATCTTCTAAGTGCCCAGCATGGGAGGGGTAATTATCAAGAGTGTGAGGGGTAGAGTTTGCTGAGAGGTCTGTTCGCTGACAGGAGCCCAGAGCGGGAAGGAAGGAAGGGAGCAAGATGGAGGGGAACGCTGGCACATGTTAATGATAAGTGGAAACTGACCAGGTGAGGGGGAGAGATGGGGATTCTGGGTAGCAGACATGGCAAAAATAAAGCCCAAAGGTTAAGAAACCGCTGAGAGTCAAGGCAACTTTTTATCTGACTCAGAGACCAAGCTCTGTACCTCTGATTTCTCAAATGCTCAATAGTCAATCTGCAAACTATCCTTAAGCCCTTGGAAGGCTCCATTCATCCCCAGTAAGTGCCGCCTATGAGGGCTGCCTGCCCACCTGCCTCTGGCTCCTCGGGGGAGCAGCTGTCCCTTGCTGCAGCCCTGATCCAATGGCCCAGGGTCCCAGTCCGCGTGTGCTGTGCAACCATGGTGATGAGTGGGACCATTTGGAGTTTCTCTTAGGGTCTGAGCTAAACGTGGAGGTTCTCTCCATTCAGAAAGGTAGGAATACTGTGTTGTTTTCCATGGAGAACCAGTAAATGTGCCCTGAGCTGCCCCTGCTGCACCTCACTGCAGAAACTCCGTGGGTTGGAAATTGCTTTGTAAATAGCTCGAATGATGGTGAAGTGACATTTTTTTAAAACATCTATTAAATGCTTACTTTAATAGAGATATAATCTATATTCAAATTGTTTCTGTCTATAATCCAATTTACGCAAAAGCTGCTGGATAGCTTTTCTCCAAATTTGTATAGTATGTAAGGGATGGACTGGCTGAAGATAAGGGCTATGAGGTATACAAAAAAAAACTTAAAGTTTTCTGGTTCCTGGGGACAGAATCATCTTCCAGGGGCCCCTGAAACTGACATATAAACCAGGGCAACTGGTTGACCCATAGAGACGCATCACACTCCTGAAGATGCAGTGGATAAAAAACCCACAGGGTTTCCAAATATGAGCTGCAAAGGGAAGGTCAGAAGGACACCTGCTCCACGGGTGGTGTGTCGCTGCTTCTCACGTGGGCAACCCTATGTAGCAGGCTCCCGGGAAGTAGAAACAAGGATTTATGGATACATTTAGTGATGGTCAATGGTTCTCCTAAGCAACGCGGGGGATGGGAAGACTGGTGACTATAAGTTTTTCCTTTACTACGAAGATGGCATTTTCAGCTTTTTACTGTAAAGTACAATGTTGGCTCTTGCAGGCTGCACAGCTGAATGTTCTGGATCCTGAGGTGTGATCACCAGAAGATCATGTTAGGTCCTCCCCTCAACCTCCATTTTTTTTTTTTTCTTATGAGCACAAGCGCAAATATCAATCCCTAAAACCCTTTGCTATCTCTTGTTCTTAAGGCTCAGAGTATTAAATGCATTTTTTCCAGTCCCAGGACTGGATATAAAGTCACCTACAGAGTTTCCTCCCCGAAGTAAGATAAAAATCTCACCACGAACCCCCCGCCCCCTGCCACTGAAGCCACATGCCAGAAATTCAGAACGGATGGTCCGGATTTCGGGGGCAGTTTATTATTCATGACGACTGCCTGGCAGTATCATGAATGGGTAATGAGGGCACCACTATCAAGGAGGGATCAAGTCCAAAGCCCTGGGATAGCTACGAAATACAGTATTGTGTTTACACACTGTAACCTCATCCCTCAGCACAGAAGGAAAAGGCGGGGCTTCAAGTGAGATTTCCCCTCTCTCAGCAGCACCCTGGCCTGAGCTGGTCATCCCAGGAGCAATGAAATGGGGCAAGAAGGAAAGAAACACCAAAGCAGCCAAAACACCGCAAAGTGAGCTTTAGTAAAACCAGATTGTTGACATTTTATGAACTTAATGGCAGAAAGAACATGCAGTAAAAAGTAATTTGCATTCTGTGATTATATATGTTAGATCCCTAAATATCTTGATCATGTTATTTCGCTAAAGATATCCTGATGGCGGATCTGTGTATGATTTACATAAATGAGGCATTTGCATAAATTAAATGAACAACTATAAATACGTGCTTATAAAATGCTGATACCACTTACTACTCTCATAAAAATAAATTATGAGGAATGACAGACGATAGGCCATGTGGTTTCTGGGCAATCATCACGTGCCCTTGATGCATACTTGGCACTTCGTTACCAGAAAAAGGAAGAAACTCCAACTCCAGCATTTCTGGAGGAGCGGATCTCCCAGGGAACCTACAGACAGATGTTTGGAAGGAGCTGATGTCGAAAGAGATTGAAAACCCAGTTTAGTGCGGCGACTAAGCACACGGGCACTGAAGTCAGACTGCCGGAGTTCCCTCCTGACTCTACTGCTAACTCCATGTGAGTCACTTAATCAGTGCCTCAGCCTTCTCATCTGTAAACTGGGAATGGAACCAGCACCTACCTTAAAAGGGTGTTGTGAGGACGAAATGAGTCCATGTGCATGGAAGGACTTAGAATGGTGCTTACTCAGCACCTGAAAAATACACAACAAATATTAGCTCTTTTAGTATTACTGTTATGCTAACACTCGGCATGTTGGGAGAATAATTTCCCAAGGCTACATAGACCTTTGCTTCCTACCTACCCTCTCCATCTCTTGACCAGTGATGCCCAAATGTTTCCGGTCTTTGGAGCCCAGTGATGAGAGAAGAAAAATTCCCAAGGATCATCCCTTTAACCCTGAATTGGGCTGCTGGTGGGTTAGGTTCTCATGAGGCAACTGCAGATTTGTACCAGATCTAAGACATGGCACCCACATGATCGGTATTAGATCCAGAAACCGCAGTAGACTGGCGTGGCTGGTGGGTTACATGGAGAGGGCCATTGCTAGTGGAAGCTGCCCCTCCCAACTGGTTCTGATCAGTCCAGGGATGGGATGAGAGGAGGCAGGAGAACTTAATTCCATTCAAGCCCCTGTTCCTTGTGCCCAGTCCAGCTCAGTCTTTGTCACAATAGCAAACACAGGTACCATGTTTTCAGCCAATGGCCACTAACGAAGTCCGCATCAGAAGCTGGACACTGAATTCCACAGGCTTCTCTCAAATGCAGCTGAGTGTATCCATGAGTTGGCATTCCCTCCCTTGCTCGTACCCATGGGAGTGATTTAATGATGCCTCCTTTGCAAGGAATTATTTTATTTTTCTTCCCCAGATTCAGCTATATTTTATTAATTTTTTTAAACTGATTCTCAGAGATCAAATTACTGTGTCTTTGATTGCTTTTGGAGTCACTGGAGGAAATATTCTGTTTTCCAGTGAAATCCAGATCTTTCCTATTGAGCCTAGACCAAGCCAAATATATACTTCTGTTCATTAGCTGCTCTCCAAACCATAAAGTACCTTCAGAGGTTTATAAACCAATCTCCAATCTCTCTCTATGGGGCAGCCTTGCAGGGACCATAACTCCAGCTGTGGGGTCCCAGGGCACCAAAAAGTCCTCTGCCCTGGAATGATCACAACTGCTTTGCAATTTTGCCTCGTACTGGGCCTGCTTGGACAGCCCCGGAGGGCAGTGTACACGTTTCTGAGGTCAGAACGGTAATTACCATAATAACAGCTCTTAGGAATCCATCCCCTTCTGTGGGTCAGACCACGTGCTTTACATATGCTGTCTCAACCACCCTGAGAGGCAGCTTTGAAAATCTTGCATTAGTAGAGATGAGACCTCAATGCTGGGATGTCAGGCTGAGGTCCCACCCTGGTCATGCACCCTTAGCATAGGTGGTGAAGTCCCGCTCTGTGGGCCCCCTGATGCCCATCCACAATGGCCTTAGTGTCTGGGAGGGATCCATACCATTCCCCTCTCTCCCCAAGGCTGTCCTGATAGCCAGAGGTCCTATCTGCCCTGTGATCTCCTCTGCCTCCGACACAGCTCTCTTATATAAGAACTGTGATGCAGTGTCTCAGCCAGCTGCTCTGGGCCTCGGCTCTCACATCTGCTGGATACGAAAATCTGAGCTCTGACTGCACCTTCAGAGGGTTATCGCAGAGATCAAATGAGATGACGACTGTGACAGGTACCGGGACCAATGCTGGTTATTGGCATTATCGTTCCACTGGGACAGATGTGCTCTTGGGCTTGTATCTGAGCAACTAGTTACTGAAAACTTATACATTGGAAGAGAGTATCAAATTATCGAGACTACTGCTTGAATCCTAATTCTGGATTTCCAGCCTTAACCTTTCTCCTAAGTGCGAGACTCACCTGCCAGCTGGCATGGCCCGTGGATGACATGAACAATGTCGGCAGTGAAGACTCACGTTAAATGAGCTAAAGTGGCCAAAGAAGTGGCCAGTGGGGCCAAACGTGGGAGATGACAGCTCCCTCTCTCCCGTCTGCCAGTCCAGGACTGAGCCCCGGGGGTGTCTCTGAAGATGTTAACCTCTTGCTAATAGCACACGGAAGTCCCAGCCTAATAAGAAACTCCAGGTGGTTCCAAACTGGGTATAAGCGCTCATTAGAGAAGCATTTCTTAATAAGTTGTCCACCAACCGCCTACAGCAGCAGCTCCGGGGGTGCTTGATACAGCAGCAGACTCCTAAACCCACTGAATTCAAATCTGAGGGTGGAACAGGAGGATCTACACATAATAGGCTTCTTAGATGAATTTTTTCATTCTAAAGAGTGAGAACCACAGGGTTAGAAGGACCACTCTCTGCCCTTTGGTACTGTTTCATAATGAACAGCGGTGATATTTTTACTAGGTATTTAAGAGAAAACATAAATGATGTTTAAGTTCATTTTTTGCAGTTTGCAGCATAAATTGTGGGACTTGAACTGTGGATACTAGGAAATCTAAGGGCTTTGAAAAGGGGAGAGCACACTATAAAAAAAAAACCTTCCTAACTATCATTATAATAATTTTGTTGCCTTTGCTCCTAAGAGGAATTCTTCTTAAAGGAGCCCACAATGTTTACATTTATTCATTCAGCAGTCATTCATTCACTTAGTACTTTTGTGTGTCACGTGGTAATGAAATAGATGCGCAAGACATAATCCCTGTCTTTAAAAAGAAAAAAAAAAGTCGTTATCTAGCAGAGAAGACAGATGAGTAAGAAAGGCCATGCAATATTCTGAGCACTGGCTCAGGGTTTCCCTTTCAGTTCCCTGCCTTTAGCCAAGCCATTCGGGCTTTAATGAGCCACTGTGGAGGCGGGACTACTTTTTAGGAATAATGGCTTGAAATAGATTCCTTCACTTTGTCTGATTTAACATAACGTGACAATCAAGGTCTGTACCTAGTTTCGATGAATTATTCAGGATAGCGTGTGCCAACAGTTTTGGCACTGGGCGCTCCCTTTGAAAGCAGACCCCGTGTTTTGACAATTACAATTATAACAGCGAAGCAGTGAGAGGACCGTGGGGATGGGGGTACCGGGATGTGGCTGAGTTAAGGAGATGAAGAATCTTGAAGGACTTGTAATAACTCAGAGGTAGGAATGAGGAGGATGGAGAAATTTAATGGAAGGCAGAAGGAAAGGAGAGAACAAGGAAAAAGGAGAGTGTGAAGATAAGGAGAGATGTAGGGAGTGGTTCCTAAAGGCGGGCCACACCGGTGACCCACAGGTGGGGCTGTCTCTCCCACCACCCCTCCCCCATCCCTCAGCGTGGTCCATCCCAGGGCTCCAAGTCAATCTGTGACAATGACAGCTGGTGCCAGCCAGTCCTTCCCTCTCCCTGTGATATCCATCAGAAAGGGCTAGCTTTTGAGCACTGGGTGGGGGGGGGGGATAAGCAGAAGTAATTTATTCGGGATCTTTGAGAGGATAATAGCCAATTATTTGTTTATAACACTGGTTAAATTTTCATTAGGCAGATTAATGGAATATCATGTACTGTCAACATTGGACTGAGGGGTGGTCTGTAAGAGATAAACGTGCAAACAGGCTCTGTGTCTCTCTGAGTAAATTAGTTTTTGCTTTCCTGTTTTTCATATGAAAATGGGAAAGGTGGGCAAGGTGGTGCATTTTAAAACAGGTCTCGAGATGGGCCAAATTGGTTAAATATGAAAGCGATCCTGGTAATAAATACATTATAATAACTTAGCATCATGGCCATAATTTTGATTTCATGAAAGTCTGGGATAATGTCGATTTTTAACCTGCTCTCTTAACACACATTTCCTCTCCCTGAACTCAAACGCTGCTTGCTGTGAGGTGAAAGCATATTACTTGGAAGCGGGTGGGTGCTGATGCGTCTGTATAGTGTGCTCAGCATTTCAGTGGGTAACTGCAAGAGGCTCCCGGCTCTCTTGCGAGTTCCCGGCATTGTCATCCTGGATGGCAGGGGGACCTCCCCCGAGTGCTGTCATCAGGATCAGAATTCCCCCTGCTCAGCGAGCAGGGAGAGTTGCTTATCACCCTGGAAGTAGACTGAGAGGGGCACACTCAACGGGCTATTTGATGCTAGATCTCTAGTGAGGGTTGAAGCCCTTGAAGGGCTGGCTTCTGAATCTTGACCTTCTTCCATGTAAGAATCAGCGGATCAAACTCCAGAATCAAAAATTCTATTAGCAAATTGGAAACCACACACACACACACACACACACACACACAGTGAATTGGGCC
Organism: Camelus ferus; assembly: GCF_009834535.1. NCBI lineage: Eukaryota > Metazoa > Chordata > Mammalia > Artiodactyla > Camelidae > Camelus > Camelus ferus. The sequence continues at coordinate 12,217,600 of NC_045706.1, forward strand.
ATTTCATAACAATTGATATTCTGTAGTTTAAAAAAAGTAATTGGCAACTACATTTTTTAGTTTAATTAGCATTCAAGAGTCATTTAAGTTCTCATATGTAGAAGGCAACTAAGAATTTTCGTTTGCAGCTCAGCTCTGGATTTTTAAAAATGTCATTACTTAGAAGACATTTGATAGAATGTAATATTCTTTTTAAAAAAAATGAGAGGGAGGGAAGGAAAGTTATAGGAAGAAATGGAAGGAAGGGAAGGAGGAAGGAAGGAAGAGACTGAGGGAGGGAGGGAAGGAGAGGAAGCAGGGAAGCGGGAGAAGAGGGCATTTGCAGTGCTGTGGAAAATAAATTAAATGAGCCCTGTTGTTCTTTTTGTAAAATGCCAAACTTTACAGCAAGTAAGTCTAATAAAATTTCTTTCTGAAAGTTAAGGCACTACTGTGAATTTCTGCAAACCATTTTACTGGTCTGAATATTGACTTCTCTTTGAAGTAACTCTGCGCTGCAAACATTCCCAGCATGAACTGGTTATATAAATACATTTGTTTCCTGAAAAAGAAAGTGGACATAGCTCTCCCTGCCCAAGACCCATCCGTACAGCTCAACATGGTCAAGTCCGAGAGACCCATTTCCAAGGTCCCGTCACTGGGTCGCCGTTACTGCCCGTGACTAGCAGGGTGGCGTCGGGGCAGTGTCGGGGCAGGGCAGGGCTTGTCGGGGGTGGAGTGGGGAGGGGTGGGGCGGGGCTTGCCAGGGCGGGGCGGGGAGGCCGGCCTGAGAAGATGGAGGACAAGGGCCAATGCTGCTCTGCTTTCCTTTCTTCTGGCTCACGCTTCTCTACGTCTTCATAGCAGTAACAGAGGAGGGGTTGGGTGAGCAGTAACCAGGATGACCAGAGCTGGGGTATCTGGTGTGCTTGGATAACCAGGGGCCTCTAGGGAAAGCTGGGGCTCCCACCTGCCCTTCTAAATAGTCAAAACCCTTCCTGAGCCATAGGTTCCAGCTGAGAGAACAGTTCAGGCACGTGAGTTAATAGTGTGTAAGTCGCTCTGAAATGGGGAGAGGTGTAGATTGAAGGTCACTTTTGTCTGCGGACTCTGAAGTGTCTAGGGCCCTTTTATGGTTCTTGGCCAGGATAGCAACCTTTCAGAGTCTTTAGGGAGACTCATTTCTTTAATAACCAACGTGTACATACTGCATATGAAGCCCCTCGCCTGACCATCTTGGACACAGGTGCTTCCACAGTTGGGCAGCCTCGGGCAGGAATATTACAGCCTTCTGAGTTCAGGCGGAGGGGGTGGTGGGCAAAGGACCATTTCAAAGTCTCTACACACTTAGAACAAGCATGGGACAACTGCTTTTAGATACAGCACCCCTGAACCTCAGTTCTCAGGGCTGGTTCTACAAGCAGCCCCATAGGAAGGCCCTTTGGTTATTCAAGAACTAAAACCCCGTCTGCTCGAGGATCCAGAGGGACCCGCCGAATGCAGAACTTTGCATCGCTGTGACCAGTGTTAAAGGGCCGTCACAGGGAAGAAGGCCATGCTGGATTTCCCTAATTTGAAATATGAAAGATATTCTCTGGGCTATTACATCCTTTTAGTGAAGGCAATTCACATTCTTTTGGTGGTTTAGCCTACTTATAATGATCAAATCCTAGAGTCAGAACTTCTAATGCAAACCACTTTCACAACTGTAATTGGATCTAAGGCCAACGCAACCATCAAGTGGCCCAAGACTCCCTGGCAATGTTCAATCAGGATATGATATCACTTATGAAAGTGATCTCTTACTATTGATACTTCTCCTGAGAGCAGCACAAATTAGAGACATACTTGAGTGATTCGGAGGCCTTGCTGACAGACAGCAGGAGAGTGGGCCACTGTTTAGTGGGGATTCTCAAACATGGTCCGATGCACATTTCATTGTGGTCATTTAATGGAAACCCTATGAAAGTCTTCTGCTAGGTCTGGGGGTGGAAGAAGTTCTAACATTTAGGGAACCACATGAAATGTGCTTCTGAAGAAAATTCGAGAACTGATAATGCTACAACATCTGAAAGCAGACTTTAGGGGACTCTGGGATACATGGTCTCAAAGTGAAAACACATGGACTTCCACACTGCATCCACCCGGGCAGGACCCTGCTGAAAGCCCATACCATACACACACACACACACACACACACACACACACACGCATGCACTCCAAACCCAGGGGCTGGCAGATGATCTCCGAAGGTGCGAAGGTCTCAGTCCTGTCAAGGGATGGCTTCAGCTGCTAAATGCCAACATAAAGAGCAGGTGTAAATCTCTGTCCAGAAATTCAAGTGTCCAAAGAAACATCATTATTGTATTGACTGTATAGTTCATATATTTTAAATCTACATCGTGTGGTTTCTACATTCACCATGATTTCTGATTTTAGCCCAGTCCTGACTGACCTCTGCCCTCCCTCATCTCTGGAGCTTGGCATCTCCACTTGGATGAGTCTGTGGGTTCCTGGGGGCCCAGTCGTCACCATGCAGAAGCCTCTGCTCCCATGGACGGCTCTGGGGTTGCATGACCGGGTGAGCTGGAACCACATCCTTGACACTTGAAGAGTGACAGTGCATTATTTCCAGTCCCCCTGCTGTGTCTCTGAGCACAGCCACACAGAGTGCCTGGAGCACTCTCGGCAATTACACAAACCAGCTCTGCAGCTCTGATGAAGCCCCCAGAACACAAAGATGAATAAAGGACACTGACTTTTATGGGATGCCGATGAGGTGACACAGATGCCCTAGGAGCTTACATGTGTTCCCTCAGTTAGCCTCACAAAATCCTGTGCCAGGAGGAATCATTTAGTCTTCTTTTAACTCATTTATTGTCTACTACTGAGTGTCTGCGTGTCAACTTCACAGCCCCTGCGCTCACGCAGCCTACTGTTGGGTGGATGGGACATGGGGATAAATAACCCATCTCAATAAAGGCAGACAAATGTGGGGAGAGGCATGAACAAGGGCACTAGGGAGGAATCTAGAAGGACTGTGGGGTCAGAAAAGGTCTCTGGGTGGAAGGGATCTCATTCTCCCCACTATTGCCACCCTCATCTGTGGCTAAGAGAACTTAAGTAGTACGTCAAGGGCACAGATCTGAGATGCCTGGAGTGGGACTAAAACCCAGGTCACTCCTCCCCCAAGTGGCCTCTGCTGATCCCTTCCACGCGTACCTCCTAACTCCCAGAGAGAGTCATTCTGTTCCAGCTTGTTTCAATCCATTGACAGAGTCTAGGGATGGGACCCAAGGAGGAGAAGGAGGTCCTAGGAGCAGACACAACACAGCCTTGACGAAGAGAGGGAGCCAGAGGAAGGGCTGAAGCAGGGATGGGGCCCTGAGGCTTTAGCAACCCACTCCCTTCTCATTTCAAAAATCAGAAAGAGGCTGAGACTCCTAAAAGCCCATTACTGGAACTGAAGTTTCATGTGACACTTTAGATAAACTTGCCGAAACAATGGTGGCAGATTCTTCTACACTGTTTAGAACCGGAACTAGGAAAAGGGGAGGGCTAGGTTTTAAATTGGACCAGCCTGCATGTGTACACTCTTCACTGTTTTTATTTTTTGACTTTAGGAATAACACAGTGCTCATCAGAAAAATGTCAAGCAATGGTTTGGTGTAGAGTCATTCAGATATATGTATATATGTGTATGTATATATATTGTCTGGTCAATAGAGCAGAAAACCTGACCTATGTATGTTTCATGTCATCTGAATCACAGAACTCATGAAACTGCCGGTCTCAACCCCCGTAGGTGATGTCATGGAGATGATAATCTCCAAATTGCCTCTAATCCTATAATGGTTTCCAAACCACATATTATACCACACGTGACAACGCAATTACTAACACCACCATCTTCATGTATGCAAAGGACAGCTAGCTGTTCAGTCCTGTGATTAGGTGAATGCACAGCTACAAATTAACTGGCAGTTTCAGTACATTATGAGGAAACTGCCATCCGTATTACAGTCCAAAGGAAACCATAACCAAACAGCTAAAAGCCAAGTGTCATCTGAGCACACTTGTCAATCAGCAAAGCAGACACGTCCCCAGGGCTCTGGGCTGTTCTCTGAAGGAAGAAAATCCTTTGTGGATTTTCAAGAATTTTCAAGAATTCCAAGCTGTGAGTGGAGAAGTACAGACTTTCTGCACAGAGTTTCTCCAACTCTGATAATTAGAAGAAAAAAAACAGTAAGGGAGGAAAATCTACGATTTGTGCCATTTTTCAGAACCGGGACTGTGTAGTTGTTCTCTGATGGGCCTTACAGATCATCTAGAGTAGCCGAGACCCAGAAAGGAGAGAGGGCTCACGTGTGGCCAGGCAGAGCTCAGCCTCAATCCATGACTGTCAACTTACAGCATCATCTGGGGGGCTGCCAAGACAGGTTGAGAGCCAGCAACTGAATTTTGAAAAGAAAGGAAAAGAAATAGGAGAATATCTCCTCCGAATCCTCCTGCACCCTGTGAGCATCCACCAGGCTTCACCAATCTCTCCTTGGTCTGCCAGTTAGAATGAACCATTTCCCAAAGGATGCTCCAACATACTCTTATTTAGGTGTCATAATTTTCCAACCACTCTCCACTTTTTGCCTTCATGTTGTCTCATCTTTTATGGCTCCTCTATGAAATCTTCCCTTTGTCCTCCCCGGGCACAGGTCTGTCCATTCCTTCTCCTGTGCCCCTGCTCAGCCCCCAGTATGGCACCACTCACACAGGACACTTTAAAAATACTCCCCTAGAAGATGGTCCGCTCCGTAAGACCAGGGGCTGTCTTTTACTTCCCTTTGTGTTTGTACAATCCCTGGCATGTGGGAGGCACTCAGGAAATATTTGTTGAATGAATGAATGATTGAAGAAGGAGTGGGTAGATAGATGATAGAAACTACTCTCACATTTCTGGCCTGATTCAAAATCTATTGGAAGCAACTGCCTTTTTATGACTATCTAGTCTAGAACTTTCTTCTTCTTAAAAGAATATCACGAGTATGATAGGAGACTGGATATCCACCCTTTAGACTTAACATGTTCTTCTCCCTTAGAAAAATATGGTGGCCCCCTGGTTGCAGTAAGGAGCTATGTTCTCTGCATAGTGGATGTACAAAACTAGATGTAAACTAGAGATGGATGGCCCCAGATGGATGTGGTTGGGGTGTGGAAGAACATCTTGAACTATTTTTCAGACATTTCAGTTTCGGCAAAAACCAAAACATGTTTTGCCAATCACTTTCCCTTAATTTTAAAACCCACGGATTTCAAAGGAAATTTAATCTGAATGTTTCTACTTCATTTACCCCATCTCTTCAAAATGCTCTCCTGAAAAAGTGAACTGATGTCCTAGAAGTTTAAAGGACCTTTTATAGTTGGCTGGTTTCTTTTAAAACCACGAGCCACTTAACAATTTAGGAGAGAATAAAAAAGCCCTAAATCTTGAAATGAAAAAAAAAAAAATAGTGCAAGTTGATTTAAGCTTGGATCTAGGAAGTGGGCAACATGTTTCCCACGCTGAAACAAAGAAGAAATGGTTAAAGTTAAAACTTAAGGGAAATATAATTGTTTAAAAAGTGGGTAAATGCTACATGATTAATGGACAAAAATAAAACTAGAGATTATTATAGATATTAATTCATCTGTGATAGAGATGATTACAGATCTTGTTCATGTGTTCACTTTGGTTTATTTGTGTTAGAGTTCGAGTGTGTGTTGTCAGTAACACCTTAATCATAAGCGCCCGTGATCATGGCAGAAATATTGTGATGATGCTTTAAACGGAAGTAGATAGCAGAATTGTAGGGGCACAATTTCTATGCTCCTTATAAGGTGTCAATTACCCTCGCTCCCTGTGATCTGACAACCCAGTCCTTAGGGATACTTGGGTGGGATTTGTGAACAATTTGCTTCCTGGTGTATTTGTGCAGGGGTGGACACTCCCTGCAGACCTTACCTGACATCCTTTTGACCCACCAGATCCTTCCACTGTGTAAGTTGCAAGCTGGGAATAGCTTGGGCCCCTGGGACATATGTCTAATTCATTGGAGACACTAGGGGAGGTTTAATGCACAGCAGAAATCCAGTCAACACCCTTGTTCCCAATAGTTAATATACTGTTTGACACCACTGTGGCCAACAGAAGAATTAGTCCATCTCTCCCAGACCACCCACATAACTAATAGCTAATAACTAACACATGGGGCGGCCATAGCTAATGATATCCCTGGGTTCAGTGGTTCATTGTGTTTTTATTTCTCTTTTTTTCTCTCTTTATTAGCATTCACTCATTCAATTAACAATTAACAATTGTTGAGTGCCCATTGAATGCCGGGTGCTGTGCTGGGCGTCATGGCGGAGACACAGACACGAGGGAAGCTTCCCCACTGCTACCAAGAAGCACACAGACTCATAGAACTAACTGTCCAGCTGGTACATTCCTTCATGCACTGCTGTGGTCAATACCATTCATATTAAGGAGGGGACATTTTTAAATCAGGCACGTTGACATGTGGAGAGGAACCCAAATGGGGAGTCCGCCGTTCCGCCCAAAGGAGTGAATTATTGAGTTAGCCTCCCAGGGCCGGTCGACACTGACGTGTTCGTGCAAGAAGAAAGCCTTGGCAGCAAATACATTGCGTAGATTTACTTGGGTGTAAACGTGAAGAACTGGAGACAATTCTTGAATACCTTCTGATATGCCACAGAAGTGCCGGTGATATTAAAAGGCCAATAAGGAAAAATATGAATCCTAGATTCCTAAAAAAGCTGACTGAGCATATCTCGAAATGAGAACTGATAACAGAATTTTCCCCATCGATCAATGCATCTGTCTTTAGACCAGAAGTCTTTGACTTCTAAGAGCTTGCCAATCCTAGTCCGGCCACATTAACTTGCCTCCCAAACAAAGATTCCAAGAACCACACGTTTTTAATTATACAAAGTAAAGGTTGATGAATGATTCATACAACTAATCTAAACTTGGGCCAGGTTAAAATAATACTGTGTAATAACTTATATTTATATAGCTCATAGGAGCACTTTTCTTCAGAGCTCAAAGTGGTTTTCAGATACTATCTCATCTCTACTCATAACATCCTTGTGAAATAGACAGGGTAAGGGTGTCCTCGCTCTCCTTCCATGGGCAGAGCAATAAAGGGCTGGAAAAATTTAGACCCAAGTCCAAGATCACACAGGATGGAAGACATACACAAAAAGTATGGGTACTTAGGAGAGAAGTCATCTCAGAATTCTGGAAATGAAGGGACAGTGGCAGTGACAAAGCAGGCTTCTTTTTGGATAGCAAATGTCCGCATTAATGGTGGAAGTTGGGATGGGGACCACTCTAGGCCTTAACATTTCCTTTGTCTCAGTGGCTTTGGGAGGCGTCAGAGGTACTTAGGGGTTTGAGGTAGTAAAGACATAAATTCTGAGTCAGACTCGTGGCCCATCTGCTCCAAGATTCTTGCTCTCAACTGGGTTGTGAATCAGAATGGGTGATGCAGGAGGCATCAGTGTGCTACCAGCTCCCCTGGGCTTTAACCCCTGAGTGTGCCACTGCCTGTACCTCTGCTCGGGGGCCCTCTTGCAAATGAAGGGTGTTCCAGGCAGGCTGGAAGGGCCTGAGGATTAGTGTCGCCCTGAGTGGAGTTGTGTGAGAGTGTCTGAGCTCCCGATCCTTTGGGTGGAATAACTGAAGAGGGACCGTGATGCTTCCCCGAATCTCCCCATGAGACTGAGCTTCGGGCATCCACAGTGGTCACTGGCCAGGTAACACACACTTCAGAGTTGCCTTCACAGCTCTGCTTCATTTCTCAACAGACAGCTTGTCCAGAAAACTTGTGTCAGGGTCTGTTTCTTGGGGAACTCAAGCCATGACAACGATCCGTCCTCACATCATGCTGGACGTCCTGATGACTCACTGTGGAGCCGTATCCAGGGACCAAATCCCGTAACAAACTAGACCTGCCCCTCTCCCAGGGCATCAGCTTCCCCAGGTTCCCTGCACTCCTGGGGATAAAAACACACTGTTAAGTCTGGGGCAGGATTGACAGGAATTAAAAGTAGATATGTGCTCTGAAAACCTGAAAATCATCTCAGACTTTTAAAAAACGTCTGGTCAGGACTGTATCAGAAAGTTAGAAATGAGTGGACTTCTGAAACCCATACTCTCATTCTTTAATGTAATTTAGATGAGTTTTTTTATTCCACCTATTTTATGGCCAATGGCACACGTGCAATACCATTTGAATTTATTTTCTTGGTTATGTCAACCATATGTGGTACACTTAAAACCGTCAGTGTGATGAGTATACTTGCCCTCTAGTGGCTTAGTAGTTATTTGCAGGATGTAAATTCACTTCATTCATTCATACATTCATTCATTCATTCATTCATTCACTTGGTGAATCTGTCACTCCGTTAGTCAAGTAATTAGAGAGCCCTTATTTTGTTCTAGACATTGTGCTAGGGGCTGGTGAAATAAACAGTCCCCAGCTTCCTAGAGCTTGTGGTTTTGTGAGGGAAATAAATACGAAAGCAAATTAACACTAATAACCACATAATTGAAAATTGTGAGCATTCCTATGAGGGAAAGCAATGAGATGCTGTGGGAAAAAAAAAAAGCAGGACATGTTTAATTTGAAATAAGAGAAGAGTCAGAGAAAGCCTCTCTAAGTGATATTTCAGCTGAGATCTCAAGGGTGAGAGGTTAGGCAAAATGTGGGGAAGGTCATTCTTAGCAGAGGGAACAGCATATGCAAAGGTCCTGACAAAGGAAAGAGCTTGAAACCCATTTTTGGAGGCAGTGTAGCCTCATGATTCAGGGCAGGTAGGAGAAATTCTGTCAGGCTGGGTCCCAAAAGTCCGACCTCTGTTGTTAGCTTTATGACCCTGGACAAGAACCTTAACCTCTGTGCCTCATTTGTAAAATGGGGATTGCAGTAATAGTATCTGAAAGGGTTTAGCACTCCACAAGGACTTGGGATGTTTTGGTTATTCATCAGAGCAAGTGGGCTGAGTTGGCAAAGGCCTGGCCAAGTCTACGGAGGTCATTTCCAACACACACACACACACACACACACACACACACACACTTTTTTCTTAATGTCTCGATGCTTCATTCAAGACTCAGTGTTCTTTAGAACCTCGCTACTCAGAACAACAGCAACCACATCACCCGGGAGCTTGTTGGAAATGTTGAACCTCAGGTCCCATCTTAGACCTTCTCAATCAGAATCTTCATTTAACAAGACCCCCAGGTGACTCTTCTGCACATTCAAGCTTGAGAAGAGCTGCTTTCAAGGCCTCAATGCTGCGGCCACTCAGGGTCAAAATACCAACAGTACCTGGCTTTTTGGAAAGTGCTACCAGGTGGCATCTCTTTCCTATTTTGACCTCGACACTGTCCCTTTGAGCAAACACTTGGAGCCTAAGATCCAAAGGAGAAGAGCTTCTCCTCCCTTTTATGCAGGGAATGGAGGGCTGGGGACGTGCCCTCAGCTGGAAGAGTTGAGCCCTGGATTGTAGAGTAGATGAGGAGAAAGCGGTGCTGTGGGGGAGAGAGAGGGGAGAAGGAAGAGAGCTTTTCCTTTTTAATAACCACCTATTTCTAACCCCATCTCTCTCTAAAACATTTGTCTTAAAAGGGACTGATGGATCTCCTGTCCCTCATCTTTAATCACCACCAAAAAGAAAGTTCTCTCTACTCTCATCCCCCCAGAATATGTGATTGACATCCCTGTGTTGAAATGTGATCATATGTGTGATTGGCTCTGAAAAATACATGATATTTGATAAAAGATGTGACGCATGTGTAAAAGCAATACTGACTTGAAGAACAAAACTAAAAAGTGTAACTTTATTTAAAAAAAAAAACCACCATATTTTTCATCTGTGTTTTACAAATAATCGGCGACTTGAGGATGCTGCTAATATTATTTACAATACAGAGAACAAAACTCAGAGGCTTATAAGCTGCTCATATTATCTGAACATCAAGTGAGAAATTTTAGCACGATTTCCTTCTTAAATGTACAATTTAGATTTTGTCACATTTGTAATTACTTTGAACATTTCACACAAACAACACAAAAGATTCTGATGTGACATTTCCTTTGATAAACTATGATGTTCCATGTGAATTCTAAATCAAATCTTGTTACCAAATAATAATGCACATTAGAGGTTTTCATAGTTTATTTGCAAAATAAATAAATAAGCCCGCAGTAATCTCAAATGAAAACAAATCGAGGATGCATTCCTAATAAATTTACATTCTGTTGGATCACTTTTGTGCTAAGATTTAGGTACGCGAACTAGAGAGAATTGACTGGAAAATAATTTATCAGCTTGGCAAGTCAGTCTCTTCCTCAGTCTTTTAAGCGCATGTTTTAAAGAACATCTATTTGATGATGGGTCTCCACCTGTGTTTAAAGGACACTCACAGAAAGGGACTGAAGGATTTCTACGAGGAGCTCTTGAGAAAGGAATCCTCCATCTCACCAGGAGATAAATCCCCATCTCTGTAGCAGAAGGTAACAGGGGTTTTCAAATCATTTAAATATTGAGCACACTTGCCACTTTTCTTCCCTGACCTCAGGCTGGAGTCTTTTGCAGACCGCGCAAAAGATGTGTGTGTGTGTGGAGGGGCCGCCTGAGGTTTGAGAATTCATTTCTTCCTTCAAAATGAACATCATCATTCAGCTCAGGGGATAAAAGGAAAAGGTGGGAACTTTGTTCAAACCTAAACTATAACCTCCACAATATTTTAAGAAACCTTAAAAAAATGATACATGGAGATATTAAGAAATTTCCTCCAAAGTCACACCCTTCCATTCATAAGACTACCTTTGTAACTGTTCATTCGTATGAAACAGTAGCCGTTTTACTGGGTTTGCAGTTTTGTGAGTGTGCCTGGTGCTCCATAAGGAACAAACACGTGTCTCGCTCATCTCTGTTCTTTCTCATCTGGCTCTAACTAAGTACTCAGCAAATGTTTGTTGAATGAATGAATAAATGGAAGGATGGACACATAGATGGACGGACAGAAGGAAAGAAGAATGGGTGGCTAGGTACTGTGTTGTTTCTCCAATTAGGTTTGAATTATGGAAGAGAAGAGGTGAGGGGATATAAGGTAAGATATTATTTTAGATTTTTGTAGGGTCATTGAAGGACAGTACAGCTTTTATTGCAAGGCACCCAATGTGGAGCCAAGCAAGGAGAACGGGAAGCTCATACTCAAAAAATGTGAACTCCCCAATAGCTTTCAGGGAAGGATTTCTAAAGGAGTGAGATTGTAGGGTGTGCAATCAGCTTGTGGACATCCTTCTGACTGGTTGATGTTGAGATAACAGGGTGATGTTTTGGGAATCTCAATCATCTACCTTCTGGTTCCAACTGGCCTGGAGTCTACATGCTGGGGATCACACACAGTTAACTTCTTCCATCTGTAGATTGTATTTTTTTTTTTTAATTTCATGGAACAGAAACTGAATTCAAATGAGGCAGGCAGGGATGGGAATTATGGTTCATGTAGCTGTGGGGCCTGCTTCAGGTAGGGCTGGATCAAGATGCTAGAATGACATCCTTGGGGGCTTGGTTTTTTACTCTTTTTCTTTCTTGCCTTTGTTTCCCTCCATGTTGGCTTCACTTGCAGGCAACTTCGGGTTTACATAGTCTTTGCAGCTCTTGCTCTCAAAAGGAGAAAGACCATCTTGCTCTTGGTTCCTCTCTCCTTCCATTCCTCACCTCCCACTCCTCACTTCCATGCTGGGCACCCACACAGGTACACCATGACCCCTTAGAGGTATATGTCATGATGTTTGAAGAAGAGTATGAAAGCCTAAACTCATGGACAATAAACTGAAAAGGATGCTTTAAAAATGTGTTTAGCAATAGGATTCTCTAGTGTCATAAAAGAGATATATTTAATCTCAAGAATCCTTAACTATAATTTCACGTTGTTATCCCCATTTTATTTTGTCTTGGGGGTGGAGGCAATTCGGTTTTATTTATTTATTTTATTTAAATGGAAGTGCTGGGGATTGAACCCAGGACCTCCTGCACCCTAAGCATGCACTCTACCACTGAGCTATACCCTCCCCCTGTTATTCCCATTTTAGAGAAAGAACGTTTTAATGGCAATTGACGCACAGAAAGCCTAACAACTTATTTGCCTAAGTTCTCACAACTGTTAGCTGGCAGAGCTGAGGTGCAAACCTGGGGAGGGCTGTCGGCAGAGCCAGAGTTCCTAACATTGCTGCTCAGCTGCTAAGCTTTCTTCCTCGTCTGCAGCAATGGGAGAAATAACAGTACCTACTTCTAGTGTTGGTGGGAGGATTTTCTGAATTACTACATAGAAAGTGCTTACAGTAGTGCCTAGTATACAGCAAGCGCTTGATAAATGCCAGGAGTTCTTACGCTCTTGAGTGTTTCTGGGCTAGAGACTAGGGAGGGGTGGAGGAGAAGGTAAGAAACCAAGATGTAATTAATCAAATGTTCTAGGTGGTAGGATTCCAGCTCCCTGATGAGACTGCGCTGAGTTGACGAATGTCAGACTTTTCCGTAAGGCTTACTTAAGCACGTGTTTAAGGCAGGTCTGGTGTTTCGGATCTTCCACCCGGAGACCAAGCGTCTGAGAGCCGGCTCCCATAACTGGGGCTGCCTTTTCCAGCCAATGACAACGGAGATGAACCCTGAGGCTGAATGTAATTTTAATTCTGTTATGGAAACTCTTGAGTTTCACGCAATAGAATTCCAAATGTTTTACTTTGTAGTTTAAAAAACAATACCAGAAAATAAACATGTAGGCTTCTTAAGGAAAACTTTAGATGCCAAAAAATAAAAAGTAGAGCATTTGAACTCTGGGCAAGTGATAGGATCTCGAACTGAGATTCCTCCTGTATGCATCATGTATAATTTCCCAGCCCCGAGGAACGTGCCTGGGGGATTTACACCTGTCCTGTCTGGTGACAAACTTGCTCCATAGCTTATATAGCCATGCAATCAACACAGCCACCACTAACGCAAGCCTTCACCAAATCCCCCACTTCTCCTTCCACGAGAGAATGTACTTCCAATGTCACCTGCGATATATGCGATAAGTTAATTCCTGAGATGGAGACATAGGGGACCCAAGCAATGCAAGGATTACTAAAAACTTTGGGGCATCTTTCTAAGAGGGACACAAGCTGTTAACTGACACTGACACGTATTAGCATAAAGGCCAAAGCAGGTGTCTTGCTTTGCCAACTCAGCACAAAGGAGAGGATCTATGCATTATGATAACAGGGCCATTCATGTTGCTCTCGGCTATAGTTGTGTGTTCACACTTCCATAATAAACCTATTTTCAGGGGCTTATAATTCAACCGTAAAAATCTGCTCCATGCTCAAACTTGGCAGAACAAAATCTCAGACTCCAAGCACAGAATCCCTCCCTGACTTAAAATATTTTTTTTAAAGATGTGTATTGGATGGGGTTTAAAGTTACCAAGTGCCAGAAAATATTAGGGATTTGAACAGCTATTTTTTCTTTCATTGATATCAAGAGACAACTAATCCATTCCTATGTAAAGGAAGCTCCGGGTTTTTTGATCAGTTTTGCCTGAAAGGTTGTCAAGTTGGAAAGAAGTTAAACACCCATCTGAAATGAATTAGAGAGCATTAGACAATAATTAAACTGAAATTAGGGCATCATTTATTCATCAAGTCACCACTAAGAAAAGAATCCAATTCTCGTAGCCACCTTTAAAATATTTAGAGATCTTAAACACCTTTGCAAGTCGGGAGAGACCGATGGGATTGTGTCTGCTCGGAGGGGTTTGCTCATGACAGTGACTGAATTTTCAATGTGGCTGAGCCCTGGGGAGGGGGTCGAGCAGGGAGAGGGTGCTGCTGCGCTCCAGAAGCTGCCTTCCACTTGTGTCGACAAATGGAAGTGATGTCTGATCGCAGGAAGACTCTCCCATCTCCAGAGGATGGCCTTGGTCCAAGTCCCTGCAAAGTCAGCAGCTTGGTGACAAAACCCTCTGTCTTCCTCCTAAGCAGTTACTGCCGCAGGCCCCCGGGGCTCATCCCACTGCAGTGCCCTGAGAAACCAGCTAGAATGTGTCTCAGAGCTGGTTCTCCAAAGGAAGGAAGACTAGGCCATTCATCCATTCAGAGAATTAACTTCCCCACCTTTCTGGACGTCGAGGGCATAAGAGAGAGCCTAATGACAGAAACGAGAGATGCACCCGCCCTGGAGGTGAGGCATGATCAGCTCAAGCAGGAACTCTCCCCAACAGCTGCGGCCGACGTCAGAGGCAGCCCAAGGGGATGTGGCGAGGAGGGTGATCAACATGTCCCAGTCTGCCAGGACTTTCCACCTTTAATGCTGAAGGTCTCAAATCCTGACACTCCTCAGCTGCAAGGAAACTGGGAAGGTTGGCCATCCTAGGGATGGAGGAACCAGACGGAGGTATCTGCTGAAGTGGGAGCAGAGAGCCGGGGCCGTGCTTCAGGACCACAGACACTTCTGAACCGGTTTTCTAATAAGGATGAGCCTGCTTAGGTGCTGGGCTTTTTGTGAGCTGAGGCCAGCCCTGAATTGCTAACGGTGATCCCCCTGGAGGTGAGTGGGGGAGATTTTCCTTCTCTGCCCTCCCATGGTAGCACTCTGCCTCTAACCTAAATGAAGGCCTAATAGATACCATGGATTCGGAAGCAAGTCAGATTTCATCTTACCCACGTGTCTCTGTTGGTCCTGCTCCCATCTCTCCGTGGGGCTCAACCACTTCTCTCCTGGTGCCCCCTAGTCCCCCACCCAAAGGCCTCAAGCTGCCACCATGGCTCACACTGATCCCTACCCCTTCCCCTGGTCTGCACACTCATCTTTTAGCTCAGTCACCTCCTCCTTGCAGCCTTCCTGACTTGACACCTGGAGCTTGTTAGAAAGGCAGACTCTCAGGCCCCACCCCAGGCCCACTGAGGCCAAATCTGCATTTCAATACATGCCCAGGTGATGCGTGCTCACATAAAATTTGAGAAACACTTGTCCACCAGGGCTCTCAAGCACTGACCTAGCCCCTGGGTGATTCCGGTCACCTAGGGAGCTTTAAAAATGCAGATGCCTGAGTCTCATCCCAGGTAGAGGCAGCCAGTAAATAGGAATGATTTTAAAGCTCCCCCAGGTGATTCTGTCATGCAGTCAAGTTGGAGAAGCACTGGTCTGGCCCATCATGTCCATAAAGGGGCCTTCTAGCTTCTGCTTGAATCGTGCAAAGGGCAACCTCACGGCCCTTGTGGACATCCTCGTCCATCTCCCTCCAATAGCACAAAGGTCTTCCTCGGAGGTAATCTGACAGCCAGGGTCCCCCAACTCGACTTCTTGGCCACTTGCGCTGGTCCCCGTCATGGTAGACCCTGTTGCTTGCGAAGGGATAAATGCATAGCACACAGGCGTGGGCCTCTAGTGTATTTCACCTTCACGCGATGTGCCCTGGAAGTGTCATATGGTATGAGATTCACATAGTCTCTCTAGCTGGAGTTACTATTCTTGTCTAGCAAACCGTATTTCTAACTCCTAGATATCTGGAATGACCCTGGCTTATAGGAATTGACTAGAATAATGGTGGGGGAGGCATTTTTATCTATGGTTTTAAATTTAGGGCTGTTGATGGTTTCTTTACTTTCAAAAATACCATTTAAAGTCAGTGGATTTCCTAAGAGAATCTTTAAATATTTTTGTGAAGAACTTTAAATCTTCTCATTATGTCACTTTGCCTCCCTGGTGTCATTAATCATTAATATGATTATAGCTTTATGACATATCTGGAAACTGACTCAAAGAAAAGCTTACATGCTGGAAAATATATTCAGTGAGTTTTCAGTTGGAAGTGAAGGGCGGTAAAAATAGCTCACTCTCACTGTCTCTCTTTTTCTGATTCTTTGTTTCTTTCCTCGCATAGTGGTTTGCAGGCTGTTTTTCCACCCTACGTGTCCCTTCGAGGGCTGAGTTGCCCACTCTGCCCATTGTGTGAACGTAGAAAGAGAAGACTGTCCCTTCTGCTGAGCCGAGAAAGTCCCCTCAGATGATTAACAGATGAACGCTAGAAAGTGTAGCATTTCAAAGCTGCCACAGCGTGGTGGAATATTTTACATTCGGTAGATTCATCTGTTTAACAGCCATTGTTCGCCTGGTGTGCGCCCCTCCAGGACATGTGCTTTTGGTTTGGTTTTTATTGGTTTTGTTCTTTATTTCCACTCTTTCTTTGACACAGGCACATAGGAAATCATGACTGAAATCATATTCATAAAGCGGTGTGTGGTGTGAATTGAAACAACTCTTCTCTTTCTTCTAGGGAAGAGATGAGCCTAAAAACAGTTTGAGGCGATTGATCATCTCCCTGCTGGTGTTGCTTTTGATAAACGTGGAGGAGACGGTCAGGAGGAGAGTCCTGATTAAAGACCATCTTCCACTATGCTCCACGAGGCTCAGAAAGGTGTCAGGAAGTTTAAACCGTGATCATATCCGTGCGACCGCCGTAAGGACCAAGTTGCTAGATTTTTACTTAGTCGTATGTCCAAGGGAAACCTTCTCCATTTCCTCCCCACTCTCAGCAATGTTGTAGGTCATGTGGAAACCTGAGTCCTTAAACATATTTGTTTGTGCCAAGGCAGGCATTTGTTTTGATGACTTCCACAGAAATGTCCAGGCTCCTGATCCTCAGGTCCGTGTACATGACCTCACAAATACAGCAAGCAGAGGAAAGCTGGGGATTCTACTGGGAACAAGCATGTTACAGAGAACGTGGTCAGAGAGATCCCTGATTATAGTAGGAGGAATTAAAGAAAAAGAATATCCAAAATATGGGTGTGTGTGAAGGGGTGGGGGATGTTAAGCATCGATAAGAAGCATTGGCTCTTTTTAATTTCCATGAGTACTGATGACATTCACTCAACTAAAAGAATGTCCTATATTGACTGACTCATTTGCCAGAAACAAGTTCACCTGTGCTGACCCTCAACCTGCATTCCACACACCCCCTCACACACACACATACACACACACTGTATATGTTGTTGTTGTTCTTGTACTTTGCTGCTCATCAGATTGCCTGTAAACTTCCCTTTGCCCATTTTTCATGACCACATCTACCTGGCATGTGGGCTTGGGTGCAGGTGCTACAGATTATAAAGGCAGAGAGCCTGGAGGGCAGGGTGGGCACAGGGAGAGGGGATCTGGGGGCAGAGGCATTCTGAAGGAAGGTCTGAGGACTTTTATAAAATAAAATACAAGGCTTTATTCCCCTCTCTTTATGTTGCTAGGTATTTAAAGTGTCTCCCCCATCTTGGTACCACCCCCCACCAAACAGGCAGAGATCCCGCTGAGTTATAACACAAACAGAAAACTGCACAAATCCTAAGTGTACAGGGATGGTGTTTCACACAGGGGTCCATCCATCCACACGGCGGTCACTCAGATTATGAAATAGAGCATTTTCAGCCCCCAAATTGTTCCTTCATGCCTCTTCCTAGTCAAATTCCCACCCAGAAGCAAAAGACAGTTGTGACATCTATCACGATTAGCTACCACTATAAATTGGCTTTAAAAGGACAGGGCAAGATTATACTGTACAGCACAGGGGAATATATACAGGTAGCTCACAGCAAAATAGAATGCGACAATGAATATATGTATGTTCATGTATAACTGAAAACTTGTGCTCTACACTGGAAATTGACACAACATTAAAAAAATGTTTAAAAAAAAAGGACAGGACATTAAATATCCTAGAGAGTGGCAAACAAAATAAATGAATTAATAATGGTGAGCAAATGGAAGCCATTTATTGACCATTCACTATGTGCAGGCACTGAGCCAAGGACTTTATTTTAACATTGTAATTTATCTTCATATCAGAATTATGAGGATGGTATTATCCCCATTTAACAGATGAGGAAATTTCAGCTCAATTATGTAATTTACCCAAGGTCATACAAATAGTAGGAGATAGAACCAAGATTTGAACATTGGTTTATTTCTCCAAAGCATTAGCCCAAAACTACCATGCTGTATCATTAAGAAGGATCAGACTGGCTGGAGTTCACATGGGTATAGAATAATATTCTATCAAGCCACAGGCCTGGAATATTAAATATTATTTTAAAATTCTAGTCTAGATATGAATTAGGTTGAACCATATGAAATTACTAATATATGAATTTTTTGACCTGTAAAATGGTTGTTTCATATGCTTTAACCTCATCCCTTAATGAACAAGAAATTTCATCAAAATATATAACTAGTCACAATGAACTAAAATGCTTGATTAACTTGAATTATTGCTATTCATTCACTTATTTAATCATTTAATAAATATCTATTTGACCCCTTCTTATGTCAAGCACTGTGAGAGGTACTAGGAATATAGAAGTAAATAAAGCAGTTTATAATCTTGTGTATCCACTTTTAATAGATCAAATGAGGGGAAAAAATGCCTTTGTGAATCAGAAACTTGTTCTTAAAAAAAAAATCCCCTTTCCTATACCAAGACTGTTTTAATTTTTATAACGGTCAACATTCTCAACTGTCAGAGACTGTTCTGTACTTCCAAGGTTAAAAAAGTGATTAATACATTTTCTACAGATCTGATGTAGAAGTTCTTCAGCCAAAGTACCCCCATGTGATGAACCTTCTGTTTATTTGGGGTTTTGTTAAATAACGTAAACAGTACTCAATGTTTTTTTCAAAAAGTGCCTGAGTTCTCGACCCCAAGCAATCGGATGCTATTTTGCATATGATTTACATATCATTAATTTAATACTCAAATTAACTGAACTCAGTTTTCCCTACTCCACCACCTGCCTTGTACTCTTTGTTCTTTCTGTTTCTAGTGTTCTCACTCAGATTGAGAGAAAAAAAAATGAATCAGGACATTTTTAGGGGCATGCAGCTAATGCTATAGTAGTTTTGCCAGCTGATGGATTTATTTTTTAATAGATTTCACTTTTAGGGCAATAGGTTCACAGCAAAGTCAAGAGGATAATACTTATATACCCTCATCTCTACACATACATGCATAGCTTCTGATGTTTGGGTCAGAAAAAAATTATGAAAGGACGTATTCAAAATGGAGTTGTTTGAATCAAGATTATAATAAATCTAGACCATAGAAAAAAATTAAAGCCACTCTGGTTTATTTTATGAAACCCTCCAAAACCTCCAAATCTTATAAAATAGTAGCAAAAGAAAAAAACCATAGACCCAATTCCCTTGTGGTTATAGATGCACATTGAATCAGTGATAAGTTTTAAAATGGATGCATTGTGACTAAGTAGGGTTCATTCCAGGAACAGAAAGATGATGTAATGTTAGAAAATCTGACAATATAACTTATTACACCAACAAATTCATGGAGAAAATAGAATTATATTAGCCTTTGACAACTTAACTACCATTCTGGACAACGAAAGCAAAATTTTAGTAAAATAGAAATAAAAGGAAATGATTTAAATATGGCAAATATCATTTAGCCCAGACTTACATGAAGACTTACTCCATTCAAATGGACACCTGCACCCCAGTGTTCATAGCAGGTCTATTTACAGTAGCCAAGACATGGAAACAGCCTAACTGTCCTTCAACAGATGACTGGATAAAGAAGATGTGGTATATTTATACAATGGAATACTATTCAGCCATAAAAACTGACAACATAACGCCATTTGCTGCAACGTGGATGTTCCTGGAGAATGTCATTCTAAGTGAAGTAAGCCAGAAAGAGAAAGAAAAATGCCATATGAGATTGCTCATAAGCGGAACCTAAAAAAAAAGAAACATAAATGCAAAACAGAAACAGGCTCATAGACATAGAATACAAACTTGTGGTTGCCAGGGGGACAGGGGGTGGGAAGGGACAGACTGGGATTTCAAAATGTAGAATAGATAAACAAGATTGTACTGCGTAGCACAGGGAAATATATACAGGATCTTGTGGTGGCTCACAGCGAAAGTGAATGTGACAATGAATGTATGTATGTTCATGTATAACTGAAAAATTGTGCTCTACACTGGAATTTGACATAACATTGTAAAATGACTATAACTCAATAAAAAAAATGTTAAAAAAAAAAAGACTTACTCCATTACATCAGGTGCCAAAATACTGAAATCATTCACAGCAAATAAACACGTCAGGATGTTTGTTATCCTCATTATTACCTGAAATGGTCTAAGAAGTTTGGCTACTGTGGTAAGACAAGAAAGTAAAACAGTTGTGATAAATAGTGAAAATGAAGAGATTAAGCTGTCTTTATATATACTTGATATGCATGTATGTATAGAAAACAGGTAATTCTACTAAAAACCTTTTCAAATTAATAAAAGAATTTGCTAATGTGACCGGATGCAAGATACATCTGCAAATATCAATAACTTTAATATTAGTGGGCAAACATTTCAGGAAAATTAGAATTTGCATAGTCTCAAAGTATTTTGCCCAAGGTATTTATTTACAAAGGGTAAAGTGTAACTTTATAGTAGAGAAATGCAGTAGAAATCTCTTTAACCTGGTGATCAGGGTAAACATCACCAGTGGTATGACATCATAAACCCCTTTTATATTAGGTACGGAGAAGGATGCATAACATCTTTTTCTTTTTCTTTTTTGTATTCCTGCCCAAAATGTATAACCTCAGGCCAGCCATGAGAAAACATCAGACAAGCCACATTGAGGAACATTTGACAAAATAATTGATTAATAATTTTCATCAAGGTCAGGAAAGACAAAGAAAGAATGAAGAACTGTTATAAAATGCAGGTTGATTAAGAAGAAACAACTAAATGCAGTACGGAATCCTGGATAGGATTGGAACAGTACAAGGACACCAGTGAAAAAATTGATAAAATTCAACTAAGGTCTTCAGTTTAGTGAATAGTACTAAACTAATGTTAAACTTCTAGTTCTAATCCACATTCTATAATTTGGTAGGATACTAGCTTTAGGGGAAGTTGAGTGAGAGATATACAGAAACTATTTTTGCAGTTTTTCTCAAAGTCTAAAATTAGTTCAAAATTAAAATGTTTAGGGGGAAAAAGAAACAATGGCTTTCCTTTCTACTGACTTTCTTACTTTGGTTTTCCCTAAAGTATATCTAGAAACAAGAGTTTGAGGGCAAGGAATTTACTTGTGAGGTGTCTTAGCGTGGTTGTCATAACAAAATACCAAAGAGCAGGTGGCTTAAAACAACAGAAATTTATTTCTCACCCTTCCGTGGGCCGGGAAGTCCAAGATCAAGGTGCCAGCTGATTCCGTTCCTAATGAGAACTCTCTTCCAGGCTTGTAGATGGCCATCCTCTCAACATGTCCTCACAAGGCAGAGAGAGAGAGGAAGCTCTTTGGTGTTCTTCTTTTAAAGACATTAAAACTCTAAGATCAGGGCCCCACCCTTACGAACTCATTTAACTTTAATTACCTCCATAAAGACCCCATCTCCACATACAGGCGTATCTCGGAAGTATTGTGGGTTCAATTCCAGACCACTACCAAAAAGCAAGTGAGTCATCCCAGCACGTGTAAAAGTTACGTTTCTACTACACTGTAGTCTATTAAGTGTGCAATAGAATTATGTCTAAAAACAGTAGATATCTTAATTAAAAAATACTTTATTGCTAAAAAATGCTATCATCTGAGCCTTCAGCAGGTCGTAATCATTCTGCAATAGTAACATCAAAGATCACTGATCACAGATCATCATAACAAATAGAATAATAATGAAAAAAGTTTGAAATATTTCCAAAATGTGACATAGAGACACCAAGTGAGCAAATGCTGTTGGACACATGGCACTGATAGACTTGTTGGATGCAGGGTGGCCACAAACCTTCAATTTGTGAAAAAAAAAAAAAAGCAACATCTGCAAAGCCCAATAAAATGAGGTCTGCCTGTTTAATCACATTGACGGTTAGGACATCAAAATAGGAATTCGGTGGGGAGTGGGGAACGCAGAAATTCTGTGAGCTCTTGAACAGTGATTCTGGCCTAGATGTACAGGCAAGAAAGAGATACTCAAGCCCTGATATGTTTCGATTCCAATAATGACAAATTGTCACCTCCTCCAGGGTGAAAGGGGTCAATGGAATTAACTTATCACCAAAAGGCATCTTTTCCTTCGGCCAGGAACGACTCCCCACCGAGGGCTCGGCATTGGTCCCGGCCACTGACAGCGCACACTTTTAGCAGCAGCAGACGTGTCCACCATGGTGAAAAGCAGCTGCCATGACTGCTCCATTCATGGACCAGTTGTGCCAGCCCTAGGGTGGCCTGCGCAGGCCTGGCTGATGCCTACTGTCTGCCTGTCGTTTGGGGTCGCCTCTGCAAATGGAGTCTGATGGTGGGCACTGCTGTGGGTCACTCTGTGCCTGCTCCCTTGGGTCCATCCTCATCTCCCCAGACCTCTTTGCCTCTGACCTTCTAACCTTCTCAGATACCTGTCCAACCCGCTAGGCCTTTCACTACTGCCCAGGAGTTTATGTCATCAGCCTGTGTCAGGTGATGTCTCCATCCACACTGAGCTCATGACAATGTTTACTCCTGGAAGCTATGCCCACCGGGAGGATTTCCCCTCCTACAGTTTTCAGCATCACCCTTGAGGGAGTGCAGCACGGCAGCATTTATTTCTAGCTTGCCGTAGCACATCCAACTGCTCATCTGTGAGCCCAGACTGGGTTTTCCCTCCTCCGTTAGCTGGCCATGGGGAGCTTCCCATGCGGCTATAGGTAGCTGGGAAATTTATATTTCACTTCTTATCAGTCTCCTAGAGAATGTGAATTCACCGGCACTCCAAGAAGGATGTCAATCTGGGAGCACTTCAGCAGGGAGGCTGCAGGGATGTGGGCCAGCACCACAATATCTGCCACACTAGCAAAAAATGGAAGTGAAAAACAATCTCAGTCACCATATTAAGCAGGAATAAACTTAATAATAAAGGCATAGAGCCTACATTAAGAAAGCTATAAAACCTTATTGAAGATCTTAAAATAAGACCCTTGAAAATGGAGAAACATACCATGATCCTAGTAAAAAAAAAAAAGCTTAATACCATAAATAAACTTAGAAATAAAACGTAATTCAATTCAGCATCCCTGTGCAGTGTTTTTTTTGGGGGGAGGGGGAAGAATGCTGGGAGTGCATGAAACTGCTTTAAAGTCTATATATAGTAATTACTATCTGGGAACGACTAAGAGAAGTTTGAAAGAGAAAAATACTTGGAGGGCTTCCCTTACAAAATAATGAAACTTTTTATACTATATATGTGTGTGTGTGTATCATATAATGTGCTACACTGTAATCTAAACAATATGCCACCAACAGAGGAATAAATGAATAGATCAAGAACAAAACAGAGAACCAGAAATAGATCACAGTCTACATGGGAACATAATACATGTAAAAGGTGGCACTTTGATTCAATGTGAAGAGGGTAATCTTATATATTAAATGACACGGGAATATCTGGTTGGCTCTTGGGGTGGAGGTAAATGCAAGATCTCAAACCTCACATCATAAACAATAATAAATTCCAGATGAAATACTCAAAACCTATGAGTTTGGAGAAAGTTCAAGACTTTCCACCTGAGAAGCAGGCGCCCTGGGTTCTGTCCTCAGGGAGGACAGTAGCAGGAGCCTCACTGCTACAAGCCTTGATGCTCCGCCTTTCCTTGGCAAACTGATGATTGGGAAGGTGAGAGGAATGGGTACTGTGACCCAAAGCACTTTTCCAAAATAAGCCTGTCGCCGCACTGGGACAGTGCATCGTTTTATCCCAGTGTCCCCACACGAAGCCTTTATATGCCCTAGAAAGTTATTTAATATCCCCAGATCTCAATTTCCTCACCCGGAAAAGATTGCGAAGATTCAATGAGATGACAAGGGTGAGTTCCTGGCCCAGAGTTAAGTGTCCAATAAATGTTAGCTGTTGTTGTTGTTGTTGTTATTTTTATCTTCATGAATATAGTCTGTGTTTTTCTCTGTCAAGGTATCATGAAAAACCAGCTGGTCGTTGCCAGAAAACATCCTCCCGCAGCATTCTGGACATCAACCGCTCCTCATCTCATCATTAATGCACAGGCAGCGGGCTCGGCAGAAATAGCGAACGCAGTGGGTCATGACCACATCCATTCCCAGTAGCACCTGCCTTCCAGTGCTTATTATAGTTACTATTATTGTTCTGCCAGCTCGGTGACTTTAACACGTGGCTATTTATTTCCCTTTATAATTTTTTTCAAAGCCTGTTATCTCACTCTTTGTGAAAAATCCAACCTATCTAGGTCTACTTGTAGCCTATCATTTGCTAATGTATTTTTTTTTCTGTTACAGAATTTTTCTCCACTCACTTGGAGGAGAGGTAAGAACGCCTGCCTGACTTGACCCTATCAAGTTGGACTAATCCCCACATCACATTGTTCTCTTTTAATTAGACTTCCCAACAGTTTTCCCAGTTCCAAGCTGAGGCTCCTCAGGGATCTGTGAGATCTGAAAAAGATTTTTCATAAAGCAATCTTAGAAAAGCAGAAATCCTGAAACACACCCGCTTTTGCCCTGTAACTGTGGAGCTTGCGCCGATGGGAGACCAGCTGTAGTCCCCGCGACATCCCAGACTTCCTCCTGGCCAGATCTGAGTGGTCACTTCCGAGGCTGTTTGAGGCGATGCCCAAGCTTATACGGAATTAGGAACTTGAGATGTTATCTCCTCACTCTTTTAAATGGATCACAGGCTTTCAGCAGAGGAAGCTAACATTTATTAAACGCCTACTTTGTGACTGGGTACTACACTTAGCTAAACATTTAAACTGCCTCGATTTTTTAAACTATTTTTCTACTTTGCTTGGTTTAAGATTCACAAAAAGTTGCAAAATATAGTATAGAGAGTTCCTGTGTACTTTTTGCCCAGCTTCTTCCAATGATAAAACCTTACATAATGGTGGCATGCTGTCAAAATGAGGAAACTGACATGGATGTAGTATATTAACCCAGGCACCACCCTTGTTAGATTTCACCTGAACTTCCTCCATTAGAGTCTGATTCCTCATTAGTTATTTGCAACTTTGGAAAGAAATCTAATGTCTCTCTGCTTCAGCTCACTTATTTGTAAAATGGTGACAATCGTACCTGCATCACAGGATTATGGTGAGAATTAAATGAGATTAGCTATTATTATTTGTGAATCCTTACGACGACTCTGTGAGGTGGGGAACTGTTTGCAAAACTGGCTTCCATTACTCTCCTTCTTTGGATACTTTGTGTTTCTTCCCTTCAAGGGGTGGAGTCCATCTTCCATCCCTGGGAGCTGGGTTTGTCTGTGTGAGACTTGCTTTGGCCTACTGAATGTAGCAGGGGTGATGGTGTGCTGGTTTTGACCCCGGGTTTCAACAGGCTTTATGTTGTCTCTCTTCCTCTCTCTGACCCCGGGTTTCAACAGGCTTTATGTTGTCTCTCTTCCTGCTGCCCCTTTATGGACAAGCCGAGGCTAGTGGGCTTCCTGAGGAAAGACGTACGACCCACATCACCCTGCCACCTGGCAGCCAAATCGCCAGAGGCAGAGATGCCTTGCTGACCTACAGGGATTGTAGACTTTTGAGGGAGCCCAGCAGAGACCAACAGAATAACTCAACTGAGCCCAGCCTCAATTTCCAACTCACAGTGAGCTACAGAAAGGGTTGTTGCTTACCCCTAAAATGTCAGGGGTCATTATGCAGCTATAAATAATCGAAATAGATAGTGTCATGAAAATGCTCATTGTAATTACATCATTGGATTATGGTGAGAATTAATGAAATCCTATACATCACGCATTTAGCATCCAGCCCATGAGAAGCCCTCAATAAACATTGATTACTGTTACTGTCATCATCCACACAATTCCATTCTACAGATGAGAATACTGACATCTAGAAAATCTTAGGAAATTTGCCCGTAAGCATCTGAGCCTGGTTTCAAATGCTAGTCTGATTCCAAAGCTGTGTGATTTTCCCTGTGGGAAAACGTCTCTGTTTCTTCTGCCTTCACCCCATTGGGATATTCATTACTAAACTAATTCGTCAGAATTCAAGTAGTGATACAATGTAAAATGGTTCTCACTCTTCCCCTCTTCTCTGCAATCTGTAACAAACTTTTAAAAGTTGATAATATAATATTTAATATAGACACACAAAGAAAAATATTTGACATTTAAAATTATTCCTTTCAAATGAGAACTCTTAAATTAGAGTTTTGAAGGAAATATCAAGTTTTCTTCAAATCTTCATCGATTAAAATATTGTAATAGCAACCAGTTCACATTTCAATGTAGGAACAAGTGTCCCAGGAACTCTCTGCTGCTGTTATCTTTGGAATATTCTGAAATACTAGGCAGAAGCCAATTGAATGTTGTGAGAAAAAAAATTAAAAGAAATAGAATAGAATCTTGACGTTCTCAATAATTGTTAGTCTTTTAAAGTCATGATCGTTTTTTGTTGTTGTTCAGGCGACGGCCACGCGGTAAGCCCACGCACCTGTGTACTTGTGCTGACGTCAACATATTAATGTAAATGAGTGGACAGACCTGCAAGGAAGGCTGTGAATATGCTGCCCTGGTGTGTCCCTTTACCAAGAAACCAGAGTGTGAGAGAAATGTTTGGGAAAAGGACACACGGATGACTTGAACGTGCTAAGTTTTCATTTTCCATTTTGATGAAAATCTGATGATTTTTATACTGTCACAGATCAAATGGTACCATCGCTAAAATGTAAAATGTACATAGTTGGGTTCAATTTCTTTTGATACTTCAATCATGTAACCACGTTTATGGCCACTTTATAATTACCAGCCCCAGTCCCTGAGGAGTGATAAATGTGCCCCCCTCAGTACACCACTGAAGTCTGTGTCCCAGTGAAGGAACCAGAAGGCAAAATCCAGCATTGTATACGGGGGTCCTTCAGCCACAATGGACTTCAATGAAATTCTTCCCTGTAATGAATGAGAATATCATGCTTCAGGGCAGAGACTGCTGGTAGATCACCCAACGTTCACCTTTCCCTTTTCATACTAACATAACTCTAATTTTACTGGGGGCAACCAGGTGTCAAAATGAAAAAACTATTATCCCATCCTCCTCCCTGTAGCCAGAGCCAGCCATGTGACTAAGTTCATGATAGTGGTATGTAGGCTAAATTTATTAGATGAGGGTTTTGCTGCTTTCCATCCTCCTTCTTCCTTCCTGGAATGCAGATGTGATGGTTGGAGCTGTAGCAGCCGGTTTGCAATTATTAAATATTCAAACCTCTTGAATCTTAGCCTAAGTCCCCTCACTTAGTAGTTGAGCAGTCCAACTTCCCTGTGCCTCAGTTTCTCATCTGTAAAATCAAGATAATAATAGTACCTAGTCATAATGAGGTTATCCACATAAATGACCGTGCAGAATGGTTGGATATAGTGAAAGTTTTGTCAAAAATCAGTGCATTCTACAGAAGAAGTAAGAGTAGACATAATTAATAGTAGTAGTCTGGTGGCAGGGCATCATCTTATCAGGGTGGACCAATGAGGTGCCCTCCTGAAGTTCACTTCCAAGGCCTGTGGTTGTAGAAAACAGAAAAGGGGAAACAGGCAGCAGAGAGCTCAAACATCCAACTTTGACCAATTGGTACCGGCTTTCTGGAATTCATGCTGAGAATTCTGAGGTCCTGGGTGGAGTTTGAGGGGTAGCAAATGCAACTGGTCAGTAGCATCTGCAGTGAGCCCAGGAGTCAGGAATAACCCCATGAAAGCCAGGATTCACCAATCTGGAGGAGTCCATATCTCAGAGAAGGGCAGCATGAGATGGAAACCTATCAAATCAGCTGTCTGTCCATTTATGTGTAACCTATCTTGTTCCGAAGAAGATTTAAGGTAATTTACAAACACACAAAATACATCCATATAATAAAAAGTGAGGGAGAATATTGGGGTGAAGGAAAAGTGGGGGTGGGAATCCAGGACTGTTATGTTTGGGGACAGTCCACTCTTGGGTTCCTACCATCCCAGAGTGTTCTTGGGGCAGTCAGGTGACTCACCTTGTCTGTAAATCTGGGTGGAACAGACCAAAGCCCCTCTGAGGTCTCCTCCAGCCCTAATCCACATGCTTTTCAAAATGCCCCATGACCAGAGAGATGACCATCCGTATGGTAAAATCACTTCAGAGGGCTTGCTGTGTACCAGCCTCCCTGCTAAATACCACCTCATCTAGGCCCTAAAACAATGTAACGAATTAGGCGACTCCTATGACACCATTTTACAGGTAGGGACACAGAACGTAAGGGGAATTGCCCAAGATCACAGGTATAGTAAGGGCAAAGAAAAGGTAAGTGTGCTGCGAAGTTTAAGATAAAATGAAAAGGCTAGGGAGAAACCCTAATTAAATAGATGACATGATGGAGGGGAGCATGAGAAAAGGAAGAGGAACTTGGGCCCAGGCCCCTGAGGCTGGTCGTGGGTCTCGTCTCAGCCCTGTCGTGGGCATCACACAGGGTCAGGCATCTCCGCCTGCTCGCGGCAGTGTCTCTGCAGGAAGTCCCCAGGCCTGGCCTCTAAGGCAGCGTGGGGAAGGTTTGGAGTGGTCGTGTAATCAGCAGGCTTTGGCCCCATCCTCTCCGTCTGCCTCTCTGGCCTCCAACAAAGCATGAGTCTCTGCCAGATTCAGGTCTCTCAGTTTACCACAGAATGACCGCACAAAACATAGGCGGAAGCCATGAGAGGAATGGAGGTTACACCTAGGGGGCCGGCCACTGCCCCGGGAGGGGATCCCAGACAGTTCTGGGCTGGGTCAGCTGTGTCCCTGACTCTGCTCCCAGCTTGATCTGGAGAGGGTGGTCTGTCCCCTCCAGGAAGCCAGAGCCAGTGAGCCTCAGCAGGCGCTAGGAGAAGACTGGCCTTTCTGCTAAGTGCTTAGAAACCTTTAGGGGTGAGAGCCACAGCACCTCAATGCTCAGACTGTGGTCCTTGGACCAACAGCAGAAGCACCACCAAGCAGAGGAGGGCATGAGGGATCTCGGGCCCCACCCAGGACCTGCTGAACAGACGCTGAATTTTAGCAACAGCCCCACAGGAAAGCTGGGGACGCTCTCCAGTTCAAGGCAATTTACAAACATGAAAGCAGACATTCCCGCTTTTTAAAAAGTTCTGATGTCTGCATCCCAAAGTAGACCGATTAAATCGGAATTCCCGGGGGTGGTGCCCAGGCATGGGGAGTTTTGAAAGCTCCTGCAGGTGATTTTAACATGCAGCCTAGGTCAAGAACCACTGCTTTAGTGTTACCTGTCCCCTCTCTCTGGCACCAAGACCTACACTAGCCCTTTCTACACATCAGTTGGCAAGCCAATGCCATTTCATGACAAAGAGCTCGTAAGTCTTTAATTAAAGGAGAAAAATAAAGGCAACAGAACGAGCCTTTCATAAGCAAAACCTCATTCTGCTGAAAGGATTGGTCTGTATTCTGAAATTATCTCCTTAATATTTTCTTTTTGTCATTTTTTAAAACATTCTTTCTTTTATGAGATGTTGCAAGGGGGTAAATGTTCATAACAAAATCAGAAGTAACAAACCCTGTTTGGTACCTTGATTTTTTTTTTTTTCATCTGCAAGCCTATGAATCACAACTCTAGAAAAGAGACCTAAATATTTCAATGGTTCCACTCCCCACCTCCCACCCACTACTTCCACAAATTAAAACAAAAGTCACCTCACTCAGTAAGGTACTAACTACATCATGGGTCAAACTCAGGAAATGATTCCACCCTTGTCTACACGCATTTTGATAAAAGGTAGACAGACACCAAGTCAGGTTAAATTATACAGGGTGTCCGTTACGTAACGTGCTAGATTTTTTTTTTTTTTTAAACAGATGATAATGATGATTAACAACCCAAGCTGGCCATCTACAAAAGAGTTTCTGGACATGTGCTGGATCCAGGGCTCTCAAATTTTAGCATGCCTCAGAATCCCCTGGAGGGCTTGTTAAAAATCTAGGTCACTGGTCTCAGCCCTTGAGTGTTTAGCATGTAGGTTTAGCAGTAGATGTAGCATGAAGCCTGAGAAATTTGCATTGCCAAACAAGTTCCCAGGTGAAGTTGCTTGCCCAGGGACCACATTTTGAGCATCTAGATAAAGAAAAATTGTGAGAGAAAATGAGTCCCAAGATGTTCCTTGCAAAAAAAAGGGGGGTAATAAAATCAAAAAGTGTATTTTTAGTTTAGTTTTTCTATAGAGTATGTGTACTTCCAGCAGGCATAAGTCATTGGAAGGATATGATTGACAGTGATTTTATAAAATGATTTTTTTAAAAAGCAGCCTCATACTAGCTGAGAATTCCTCGGTGGGAGGGAGAATCTTTGTGTGGGGACCAGGTGAATCACTCCATAGGCAGTGGTCTCCTTCAAGGTCTGAACTTCACGCCTGTTGGTATCTTCCTGCACGGCCTCTCCCCACTCCATTTGGACCTCTGATTTACAGAGCAACTCTCCTAAGATGGACTCTTCCCAAAGGTTGGCTCTCTTCCCATCTCACTCTCCAGGCCCACTAAATTTAGCCAAAGTGGGGGAAAAAAAAAAAAACCCACGCAGTCCCACTCCAGGGAGCACCTGCAACCCACCGGACAGCCCACCAGCCTCCCAACAGTTCTTAGAAAAATTAGGCTATCTTTCATTAGCTATCTATCATGTGGCCTCCGCCGGGCTGCAGGATATGAGGGCCATTTAATTAGGCCCTGCACCACTCTCTGGTGTGAAAAGGCTCTCAGACGCTTTGATTCCCCACTGCTTCGCAGCAGGAAGTTGTTGGCGATAATTGACATAGGATTTCCTTGTTAACCAGCAGCAGACATGCCGGATTAAAGCGACAGAGATCTCGAGAAGAAAGTGAAAGAGATAAGAAGCTCAGGAAGACTTCTGCTTATTTGGCACTTGAGGACGGCGAGGAGACCGCAATCACCCACTCGAGTGGCGACTCCCAGAGTGGAAGGGCGCCCCCTTATCAGACCCATTTCAGCTTGGCTGATCAAAGATTGACTCCCCGTAAAATCACATAGGCCTGGGGTTTGTTAGTTTATTAAGCGGCAGGTTTTAGGAATTATCACAGGTTTAAAGATGGATTGCAGTTTATATGAAGGGGGAGAGGATTATCGGGTTTTCATCTTAACAATTATAAAATATCACAGCTGAAAGCTTGCTTGCAAATGACATAATTTTCCACTGCCAACTAAACAGGTCATTGTGAGGCTGCGTGTAAGCGTTCTGAATGAGGGAGGAAATACAGACAAATTAACTCTGGGGAGAAGGGAAGATGAGGGACCTCCAGATGCCTTTTTCCATTTCGGGAGCTGGTGCCACCTCATTTTGCCCGGTGCGGTTCCATAGGTAATTATATTTAATTTCTTACCGGGGCCATTTAGGTCGGCTTGCATTTAAAAGAGAGGGACGAGAGAAGCAGCCCACTGAGCTGGTTCTTGAAAAGCAGTTGTGATCAATGATACTGAAATAGATCCACAGGCGCCAAGTGAAATGAAACGTGTACTTTGGAGTAGAGACAATTATTGTATATCACTTAATAACTTAACCTTACAAGGCATGTGGCATTAATAAAGGGCTGGGAGCTGCAAAATCCTGTTAAGGGACTTCCTTTTGACAGCCATATATAGGTCCTGGAACCGTGGGGTTGTGAGCCAGTGTTGCATGTCTGCTCACCTGTGTACTTGACCATGGATGCATGCTTCAGATAAATATGTCATTACAAGGGCTTGCATCCTTGCCGGTGTTTTAACAAATTGCATTTACTGTTTTTTTTCTTCAGTTACCAAATCCATATGTGTTTATAGAAGAAAATTTAGCAAATAGAGCCAAATATTAAGAATGAATAAAAATACCCCCCCGTAACCACTGGAAAAATCCTGCAGGTTTTTGTTACCTATAGACAAATGTGTAATATCTCGTAACATGGAGCTTACTCCTTATATATTTTTTTTAATCTGTAGTTTCCTTAACAATAGACTATGAATTCTTTTTGTATCCGGTACCTATTATTTGAAGGTATGGTTTTGAATCATGGCGTTATGTTTGACAACATAATTTACTTAACTAATCCCCAGTCGTTGGGCATTTAGATTGTCCTGAATTTTTTTTGCTACTTTAAGCAAAACCAAAATGACTAGCTTTGAACATAAATCTTTGTTTGCGTGTTTTACTGCTCCCTTGGCAGAATCAGCAGTAGAATTTCAGGCTTAAAGGGCAGGGACATTTTGAAGGACACTGATGCCTTTGAAAAGCTGCAGATTCTCAACACAGCTTGAAAATAATGTTCGTGGTGTTGAAGTCAGAAGCATTTTGTGTCATCCACCCCAAAACCAGAGCAAATAACAACAGCTATTTCAACGAAAGAAGATCAGTCATTCTGTCTGCATTACTTGGGTCCTTTTGTGCGGATCTGACCTTTTGCCGTTAAGCTCTGTGACAGACTATGACAATAAACAGAGACTCAATAATCAAGTTAATGGGGCCAAACTCTGAAGATAATCATGTCAATGTTAACGACCTAAACATGGAACACATCTTTTATCCAAGAAGTTCAAGTTCCTCCAAGAGCACCAATTCATTACCATTCAGAAGTGCAAACGGAATTGGTTGGGAAAAAAACCAACAAAAACAAAAATCTTTAACGCCAACTGAAAGGGAGATGAAGCTGCTTCTGGACTAAACTTCTAAACAAAATAACCCTCAGGGCCTGATCAACTGTAAAGAAGAGATTGTGGGGGTTTTTTTTTCAATGTTAATTTTTTAATTTGTTGCAAAAAGGTTGGGAGGCTACGTTGAAAGCAATAAGACAAACATCATCTTCACTTTCTGTATCCTTGACATCAGTCTTGTTCAAGTGGAGTTTCAGATATAAAAGTTCATTTGTTCCCCATCTGAGGGATATTTGGTGTGCAGAGGGCTGAGACGGTCCAGGGCATTCTGCTGTTCCTGAATGAAAGAAAGCGGTCTGCAAAGGCAAAAGTTTATGTTACTAAGGGATTTTTCTGCAGAATTTATTCCTGAAGAAGATGCAAAAAAGATGCTGTTAGTTGACTACAGCCCTTTGGAAAAATACACGTATCTATGAAAAAAGCTGTCTATCTGTAAAAGATAATCTTTTGTATGTTATCTATGGAAAAGATACTTTTAATTGACCTATAGTTCTTCTTAAAGTGTATATTTATCTGTGAAATTCTTTTTATAAAACTCATTGTCTATCCGATAAGATAGTATATTACAAGCAACATTTCACTGTTCAGTATTTTGAAACCACTGACATTTCTCCGTCCATGAGCAAAGACGGAAAACGGTTGTCACCTCTCTGCACCGGAGACTAAACCTCACTATACTGAAATCACACCGAGCCCTCACAATTGTGCCACGTGCCAGAAATTAGCCTGTTCCTGCCTGGGGTGAAATAAACTAGCATGTATCTATTTATCCCAAATTTTCATTTCTTGTCCGTTTTTATTTGGATAATCTCTAATTGTTTTGTAAGGCAGAATGCAGTGAAGTTGCTACCACAGTGTAATCTCGGGGACTGAGGCTTGTATGCACCCTGCTGCTACAGCGGTAACCCCAACTTTCAACACTTTTCCCCATCTGAAGGACTGAAGAGTAACCAGCCTCCTTGTCCCCTAGTCTTGCTGATGGAAGAGACTTAGAAATCATTTCGGCAGCCGGGGTTGCTTTGCTCAGAGAAACATCTGTCCAGGGGAGGCAGGGAATATCACTAACTGAAATAAAAAAGATGGCCAGAACATCACCTTCTCGATCTGGTCCCGGAGCTTGCCTTGGGAAGGATGGTCCCAGGGACCCCTTGTAATTTAGGGTGCACAAGTCAGAGACAAATGGATATCTCGCTGTAATCGTTTTCTCATCACCGTCTTGGGAAATTTCCAGCAAAGGCCTGGGAGGATAACACAACACCCCTGACATTAGTAATAGAGTCTGGCACGCAGTTCCAGCTTTCACAGCACCGGAGAGAGACCAAAAAACAAATCTAACCTTCTGCTTAAGACTGTATCTGTAAAGGGCATCCACGGAGACGGTCAGGGAACTCTTTCTAAATAGCAATGGTCAATTCTGCTTTCCCAATAAGGAGGAGTTTGTCCTTCCATCTTACAGACACAGGAGAACCCCAATTTTCAACCACTTTTAACTTGCCTTTGAGGCCCCACTAAGCAAAATTTGTTTTAAAAATCCTTTCATCAAGAA
This sequence comes from Camelus ferus, assembly GCF_009834535.1. Classification (NCBI taxonomy): domain Eukaryota; kingdom Metazoa; phylum Chordata; class Mammalia; order Artiodactyla; family Camelidae; genus Camelus; species Camelus ferus. The sequence goes on from NC_045706.1 coordinate 12,251,894, forward strand.
GAGCCAAAGGATTGATTTGATTTGATTATTACAGTGTACATCCTTCACCCATGAGATAAGGGGCCTTATGTCAGATAGGATACATACATGTCATCTGGCATATACGACAGATATATCATACAACGATGTGTTACAATAATAATGTATGTAGCAGAAGAAGAAAAAAGAGATGTAGGTGTGCATATTAGAAATCACCGTTTCTGATCTTTTTTAAGTCCTTCTTTAGAAGATATCCTGTGTGTGGATTCCTCTGTAAGGCTGCTGGAATTCCTCCAGCAGACCAAGCCAAGACAGCCTTCTCAAAGGGGAGCTGATTTCTTAACACCAGTAATGAAAGTCACTCACATATATCAAGGGCTTCCTGTGTTATGTCAAGCACAGTTTTCAGTGTTTTACATATACGTTCTCATTGAATTCTCACACCACCCTGTGTTTGAAAACAAATCTCTCAAACTGGAAGTCTTCATTTATTTGTTTGTTTAGATATAGAGATTAGGTGTCTACTATTGTCAGGCATCACGCCTGAGGGTTGAGGATTTGAAAATGGAAAAAACAAAACAAAACCCACCCCCTCAAAAAATCCCTGAGCACATGGGGGTAGAACAGAGCCTGAGACAAGTAAGTACAGCAGAGCATAATCAGAAAGAGACAGGATGCCAAGTGTTTAGTGCACTGGCTTCTGATTCACCGGGACTCGAAGTGGGATCCCCGCTCCATCGCTCACTTTTGGGTGACTTGGGCAAGCTGTGTGACTTCTCTAGGCCACGCTTACCTAGTCCATCAAGTGGCAGAGGTTAGAGGTTGTTGCAAGAATTAAGAGCTACCAACACATCAATCATGTAGTAAAACGCTGACATCCATTCTGTACTTTAATAAACGGTACTACTTACTTATTATTATTATTTTCCATTATTACTGTTACTGTTAGTGATGTACCCATTTAGTAAAGTATTATGAAATAACAACAACAAAAAATTCCAGAACAAGAAGTTTCTACCTCTAACATCTGTACTGTGCCTCACAGATTTTACCAGATTTTCCCATGGTTCCCGAGGATGGACTGCAGGCCAGAGCTGATAGCGACCACATCTTCTTCAGCCTGCGGAGACGGCAGCCTCTCCCAGGAACAAACGTTTTCTCCCTGAGATTGTATTCTTTTTAAATGTTTATGTTATTTTAAAACATCCTGTGTGTGTCTCAGAATGTCCTTTCTTTATAAAATGATGAAGACAATCTCTAACATGTGGAGGAATGTTAGTGAGTTTATTTGGCAGAATTAAAAGTTGACAATCTTATGGAGAAGGATTCCCACCTCAAAGTTTAAAAAATAATTTTGTTGCTTCACAAAGTCTGCAAACCCCTGGTTTATACAAAGTATTCTTTCCAGCAACAGCAAAAGTCAATCTTCTTCATAGAAAAACCATGCTCTTGTGTTTATTTGTTTTTATTTTTCTGTGGCAAATGAGACTTTTGTGATACCTTTTTTTTTGTTTTTGTGGCAATGGGGCTTTTGCAGAAAAGACTCATTTTTCTAAGTGATGCATCTGCTTTTAATGACTTAAATGCGGGGATGGAACAGATATATCTTTCTGGTCTGGGTTTCCTTAAATAGACAAAAGTCTTCATGATAAAGACAGCAACCATCTACTAGAGAAATAACTCTAAGACAAAGTGCTGTGGCTGCACGGTGTCGCCTCCCTGACAACCTATAAATGGACCATATTGATGAAGTGAACGGGACTCTCTCTGGTCATTTTCAACTAGGAAGTAATAACCCCCGTCATGCTATCAGGCATGCAATAACCTCGGTTAAAACTGGGCTCATCAAATAAATCACTCAGGAATTTTTCTGCTTCTTTCTCCGGACACATTGCACATCTGCTCAATGAAAGGAGGAAAGAAGTAATATTTCTTTGATCAAGATTTTTTTTTTAATATTCTCGTATCTGTCCCTGGGGATGCTGTCTTTTCAAGTGGGTGCAGATAGTACATCGCTTTCTAATGAATGTGGAAAATTTATGAATTTAAGCTATAAAACCAAATATGAGGGATTTGAATTCATCTCAATCTATATTTTACATTGTCATGAGAAAATAAACCGGACCACAAAGCTGTATTGTGCCCGGTTCACTAAATCTCCTGATCTCTTATAACCTTTTCAATGTGTTCCATTTGTGGCCACATGTGGGAGGGGGATACAAACAGATGATCGCTTTGTACTTTTTTCCCTCCAATATGTCTAAATACATGTAACACTTTTCATACCCTCTCAGCCGTGGACAGTAAGAGCTTGGCCAAAGCGTCAGTCGTCAGTCTCAGCTAATATTGTCATCTGTTAATATCTTACTGACTCTGTTAATACTTCCTGGGTATTGGATGAATTTTGAAATTTGTAAAATAGACATGGTTGTCATCCTCTGTCCTGAGGAGCTTAAAAGCTCCAGGTCAGCTCCCCGAGTCTTAAGGAATTATGGTTAGAAGATGTCTTTTCTGCTTGTAAAATAGAAAAGAGCAGAAGCTGTACGACTGGGAAAGCTAAAATTTCCTGAATGTGGAATAAAAAGTGAATGAAAAGGCAGAACCTCCGGTTCATTCTTGCTGGACTATTCTACCAGTACTGAGAGGAGGCCAGTGTGGTAGCGAGGGCGCAGGAGATGGGTCTGGTGGATCTAAGTTCAAATCCCCACTCTGCCACCTGCCAGCTGAATGGCAGAACAATTCTGTAAACCCTGAGTTCCTCATTAGTGAATTAGGAATAGCAGCATGGATCTTGCAGAATTTGGTGAGGAATTAAATGAGTTAAGGTTCAGGAGACGTTTAGCATCTTGCCTGCTATGTATTGGGTGCTAAGTGAATCTACGTTCACTTTATTTTCCTGATATTTGAGGCCCATCCTTGCAAGCTGTGTGGCCCTGAGCAAGTTACTTAACCTCTCTGACCTGAGCTTCCTCCTCTGTAAAATAGAGATGATTATAAAATGTACCTTGTAGGGTTGCTATGATTGAGATCATGGGTGTGAGCATCTAGAACAGTGCCTGAGTTACAGCAGGTATCATTTACTGTTGTTTATGACTGTTACTGTTTTTTTTAAACTCCTGCCAAGATTTCTATTATTTTGATAACCGTTATTTTTCCTCTTCTTGCTTCCTTCTCTTGAGCTTCTGTTTCTTCCTCTGGAAAATGAGGAGGTTGTGTCAGATAATACTTCCACCCTTTCTTGCTCTGAACTGTTATGTGCTGACATGTGAAATAACATTTGTAAGAGCCATTTACCATCTACAAATTGTCACTCAATGTAATATGGAAGTTTTATAATTTGCATTTTCTGCAGTGCTTTCTTCTCAAAAGCATAGCAATAGTCATCATTTATTGAATGCTTGCTACGTGCCTGGCATGCTTATTTTTCTAATAATTTTTTTTTCAGTTTGGAATGGTTATAGATTGATAGAAAAGTTGCAAAGAGAAAACAGAGTTCCTAAGAGCCCTTCTCCAGATTTCAGTTCTGCTAATGTTACCATCTTACGTTACCAGGACGTATTTGTCTAAACAAAGAAACTAACATTGATCTATTACAATTAACTAAACTCCAGACACTGTTTGGATTCTGCCGTTTTTGCATTAATGTCCTTTGTTGTTGTTGTTGTTGTTGTTGTTGTTGTTGTTGTTGTTCCAGAAAAATGGTGGCCATTTCTCCATCTTTTCTTTACTTTTCATAACCTTGACAATTTGCAGACATACTGGTCAGGTATTTTGTAGAATGTGTCTCAATTTGGGTTTGATTTTTTTTCATGGTTAGATTATGGGTTTGGGGAAAATGCCACAGAGGTGAAGTTCCCCTCTTATGACATCATATGATATTCATGTGGCATCCGGAGTGATGTCACCTGGAAGGCCTTTAATGGAGTAGCCCTTGTGTGAGTCTATCACAGGTTAGTCCGTCCCACAGCTGAGACATACATGAATAGTTTTAAGCTTTGGTGATGATGAATAAAGCCTCTATAAATAGTCTCATACAGGTTTTTGTGTGAACGTAAGTTATTCTTTCACATGTAAATACCTAGGAGTGGGATCGTTGAGTCATATGTCCAGTGTATGTTTAACTTAATAAGAAACTGCCAAACTTTTCTAAAGTGACTGTAACAACCTATATTCCACTAGAAATGTGTGAAGGTTCTAATTCTCCATATCTCTGCCAATACTTGGCCTTTATAGATTTTTTTAAAACTTAGCCATTCTAATATGTATGTTGCAGTCTCTAAATCATAGTTTTAATTTGTATTCCCCTAATGACTAATGATTTTGAGCATTTTTTGTGAGTTTATTTGCACTATATATCTTCTTTGGTGAAGCCGTTTATTCAATTATTTTGCCCATTTTTTAAAGAAATGTTTTCCTCATTATTGAGGTCTGAGAGTTCATTACATAAATTATAGATACAAGCTTTTATAAGATGCATGATTTGCAAAAATTTTTTTCCTAGTGTGTGGTGGGTTTTGTTTTTGCCTTGTTCTGGTTTTTAATTCTCTTAATTGTCTTTTGAAGAGTCGAGGCTCTTAATTTTGATGAGGTCAGGTTTATCATTTTTTTTTCTTTTATAAATCAAGATTTTGGTTTTGAAATATTTGCTACCCAATGTCGCAAAGATATTATTATTTCTTCTAAAAGTCTTATAGTTTTACATTTTATGTTTAGGTCAATGATTATTTTGAGTCCATTTTTGTGTAGAGTGGGAGGAATGGATTGAGATTGATTTTTAGTACATGGATATGCAATTGTTCCAGCATTGTTCATTGAAGAGACCATCCTGTCTCCCCTGAATTCTCTTTGCATAGTTGTCAAAAATCAACTGCCCATCTGTGTGTGGGTCTATTCCTACACTCCCTATTCTGCTCTGTTGATCTGTCTCTCTCTTTTCTCTCTCATTGCTTGTATTTTATTTTACTTTGTTTTGTTTGCATTTGGGCCAGCCTCATTGGCCCATTTGCAGGTAAGCAACCCTTTCTGTAACCGAGGGGGTTTCCACTCATAAGTCAGAACCCACATATGAACCTCTCTTCTAACATTCTTGACTGGAGAGGAAATTCGCCTAAGATTAAATTAACTTTAATTAATTGCTTAATTTAAACAAGTTACAAAAAGACATTGATTTTAAAAATAAATTAAAAACAGTATATTTGGTAATATAATCCCGTGGTAGAAAAGGGTGGAAAGGGGGTGGAGTCAGAGGGTGGGGTCCAGAGTGGCCATTCTGCCTGGCCTGCTTTTTCTGGCTCCCTAAACACCCCAAAAGTAGAAGCTACTCATTCTCCTGCCAATGAAACAGGCCTGTGAGGACCATGACCCTGCGAGTGTAATGGTGATGTCCGCGCCTTTCCCTTATAACCAGCAAGAAGGAGCCCTGAGGGGAAGCGGGGGGCAGGGAGGGGGATAAGTTAGGAATTGGGGATTAACAGATACACACTACTATATATAAAATAGATAAACAACAAGGACCTGCTGTAAAGCACAGGGAACTATATTCAATACCTTGTAATAACCTATAATGGAAAAGAATCTGAAAAAGTATGTCTCTATATATATGTATAACTGAATCACTTTGCTGTATACCTCAAACATTACAAATTAACTAGACTTCAATTTAAAATCTTTAAAAAAAAGGGCTTTGAGCAGGGCTTTGCAAAGATGGCGTGTTGGAAAAAAATACCCCCAGAAACCTCAAAACTCTCTTTCTGAATCATTATTGAATTCAGATTACTGTACCCTTCAAATTTTAAAATTGTTACCAACCAATGTAAATTCGCTTGAACTGATCTGGCTGGACTTTGTATAGAAGCATTCAAGTTCGTTACATGTTTACCTATTTTAAATAATATTTATGGGTGTAGGGGTTTTTTTTCCCTACCACAAAGGTGCTTTTTAATAATTTAATAAAAACACTACACTCATCTTTTTTTCAGGCAAGGAACTTGCACTAAGTAACTTCAAGTAGACAATTTAGAATATCATCTCAGACCACAAAATCCAGTTTGTGGCAAAGTTTTCCCCCATGGGGTCCATTCTAAGGGGGAAACCTCTCATCCAAAGAAATAACTCTTTTTAATAATCGTTAAATGCTCAGACCTCTCCAATTTGGACTGACGTTAAAGAAAGACGTTTTATCCATCCGTCCACATTTAGAGGAGCCCCGTTACCACATCTCTTTGCTTCGTTGGATTGAGCTTTAGTGTGAGGCCAAGTGTGCTTTCTGAAATTTAAGCATTTTCAGTAAGAACCTGATATGACCCGGCTGAGCTGTTAGACACCTGTTAGTCCTGTCCCCCAACACCAGAATGACAAAGGAGGGCTGTCAAACAAGAGGGCCTTGAATTAGCCCAACAGAACACACCTTTGTTGAGGCCCTCAGGGACTCTGGCTTAATGAATAAAAAGGAGTGATTTATAATTAGCCCAGCAATTGTGCCTGAATGGGTGTTTCCAAAGTGATTGAAATGCGTGCCTTAACCAAATTGCAAAGTGCCTATCATTCTAATTATACGTGTGTGTGTTTTTTTCCCTGCTTGGAAAACCTATTTTCTATAGACAAAAGGAAAGGGGGTGAGAAAAGGCCATTTCTCAAGAACCTACTATGCGTTCAGCACATTGCATTCATGACCTCATCTGAGCCTCACAGAACTGCCCAGAAATAGGTAGCAAATTCCAAATGGGTGGGGCTCAAAAATGAGGTTGGCTATATTTTTATTTATTCAGAAAAAGGATGGCTTTCCCTAGAAACCATACCTGCCTCGTAGGGTCACTAGAGATTATAGTAAAATGCTATTAAGTGTTTCATGAACAGACACACCTTGGAATTTCAGCATTGCAAGTCTCCATCCAAATTAGGTAGCCCATTTGTCCACCCTACCCAGGCCCTTTGCCCTCTGATGGATGAGACTGGATACTTTTATCTGACATTCCTACCAAGATCTGGTCCAATGGCCTTAACACCCCACAAATTTACCAAAGAGCCAGGGAGAGGCAGAGACTGGGGAAGTTCAGTTCCTACGGCCTGTGAGCAGGTCCCTGTTCATTGACATCCGTATCACCCCCTACTTAAAATTCTGCCGGGGTTGCCCCACCGCTTCAGGGGTGAGTTGTTGAAAGGAAGACCTGTGATACTTAAAACTGCCAGTTGTTGCCCAAATGTCAGCTTTTTGCAGACGGAGAGCCTCCAAGTTGTGTATCCAGGAGCTGATGGTCCCAGGCCACATGCAACCCCTGGAACAAGCTGTCCCAAATATGCTCTCCTTTAGGACCCAACTCAATGGCCACCGGATCCTAGAAGCTTTCCCCGAGCTTCCTTTCCCCCTTGGAGTGAACTCCTCTCTCCTCTGGGCCCAGAGTGGGGGTGACATGCTACATTCTAGTCATGCTTCTCTGTCACCTCCTACTCCCGCCCCCAATCTAACTGAGGACAGAGACCATGTTGCTTTCACTCCGATATGCGCTGTCTCTCCTTGGCTCACAGCAGGTGCAGAGAAAATAACCTCTGAGTCGGTTGAGCTAAGGAGGGGATTTAGGCATGGAACCCATCCCAGAGAGGGTAGCTGCCACTTGTCCGCCCAGCCACGCAAAGTTGTTTCTTTCTAACTATGATGGAATCCGAGCACCGGTGGGCTGCCCACACCGACTGTCCCCTTAAGTCCTAGGTTGTTAGTTTCTCCCTTTGGCCTGGGCTTTGCATCTGCCCAAGCTGGGCTGGGCTTTTACTCTTCCCGTTCTTGGCTAATTGACCTTAGACATTTGATTTCTGCTTCTCAGCAAAAATAGGCATAGTGATGCTTGTAGGTGCAGTGAAGATTAAGCAAGGCTGAGCCTGTGAGCCCAAACAGCTAAGTGGCATTCCACTGTGTGTGTATATATATATATATATATATATACACACAGCACAACTTCTTTGTTCAGTCGTCTGTCCTTGGACATTTAGATTGCTTCCATGTCTTGGTATTTCTGGGTTACTTTTGACACCATCTCCAGTAGATCACTCATGTCCTGAACCTTTATCAAGGTCCCACTACACGCCATGTGCCAAGTAACCCCAGGAGAAAGGGGAAAAGAAACATGAAAACAAGTGAGAGTTGTGTAAACATGTGGGATGACTGAACTAACAAGGTGGTGAGGAGGTGAGGTGTCCGGGATGGCTTTGAGCGGAGGGCTCCCCTGAGGTTGCACCAGCTCCTTTCTGGCCCGGCTTCAGTGAGTGGCGAATTCAGGCACAGAAAACAAGAATAAAAGCCAAACCCTCGATTGCTCCAACATCCTAACCACATGGTTTTGTGTCAGGTTAAGAGCGGGGGGCCTGGAGTCAGGCACACCTAGGATGAGATCCCTGCTCCTTCACTTAGGAACAAGTTCTGTCACCTGGGCCAACCTCGGCCTCTCTGAGCCTCAGTGTTGTCACTTATAAAGCGAGGATGGCGGTAGTGCCCGCCACAGCGCTATGGGAGACAAGGCAGGCAGGCAGTGTCCCGGCACCCGTGCTCCATCAGTGGGAGCTATTCTGATCAGGAGGAGCTGCTGGCCCTTGAGCATTCTGACCAAACAGAGCGGGGGGGATCCAAGCCATAGACTTCTGCCAGCTCAGCTGTGTGACCCGTTGCTGCCCAGAGCCGGGAAGCTCAGCTGAAAGGGCTGGAAAGAAGACTCCGGAACCTGCCGGGGCTGGGGAAGCGAAAGGCTTACGGAGGCCAGATTTACAACGATGAAGCGAGTGAGAAGACATGCAGGGGGAAGACGGGGAGCGTCAGAAAGAAGATTGGAGCGAGTTGGGGGAGAGCACGGTGTGCGGAGACAGAAGTGGAAGGATGAGGTGTGATAAGAAGATTACGGGCTGCTGAGAGCCGGCGTGGGCAGGGAGTGAGGAGGTGGTGTGCGAGGAGAGGTAAGAACTTTTCTGCGATAACCAGATGGATCAAAGGTAATGACGTGCAAAGGGGAGAGTGGATGTGGGGGGAGCAGGACAAAGAAACTCGAGTCGTGCTGGCCAGTGTGGCCCAGCCAAGGGGCCCCAGAACCAGGATAAGATGTCCTGCAACAACTGTGTGTGTGTGTGTGTGTGTGTGTGCGTGCGCAAGCATATATGTTAGTGTTTGGGAACATCCAGGCAGTTATATGCATCTAAAGGACTGAGTGCCTATAATCTCACATGTACAAGAGTAACACGTGCTGTTGCACTTTATCGATGTCTGTGATAATCACATCGGCAACAATAACAATACCGTCACTGACCACACATGACGTGCTGGCCGCTCTGCTATACGCCTTGATAATCTTAATCTTCATGATAATTGGTGGAGTTGGCACTATTAAACTCTCCACTGTAAAGGTAGGAGTTGCAGCTCAGAGAGGTTAAGTTACTTGCTCAAGGTCACACAGCCGTAAGAGGCAATGCGGGAATTCAACACTCTATCTGGCCCGGCTAAATAGCTGCTACCATTGTGAAAAACATCCCAGGTTACAAGCATCCAAATTCTTTTTAGTTGCTATTCTCTCAAAATAATTTCTTAGTTGGAAAGCAAGCAGAGCTGGTGGAATACAAGAGGCCACCTGGCTGGCCAGAATTTGCAAGTTCGGACCAATGTTCTGCACATTCCGGAGGAGTCCCAAGTTCTGAAAGTGAATCAGGTCCGTGTTTCCCACTGATATCCACAGCCCATTCAACAGCCAAGGGCAGCAGCCATGCCCAAGGCTGCTTTTCTACCATTAGTGAGTCAGGCCACAACCAGTTTGCAGGCTGCCGTCTGCCTGCTTGGGCAGCTACTGACAATATGCATTTTAATGCAAATGTAGTTATACCTGTATAGTATAAGAAAAAGCAAAACAAAACATGTTTTCATGATGCAATGTTGCTTTTCATGAAAGGCCGTCAAAGAAGAATTTACTTTATTCTGAAGGCAGTATGAAGACCTACTCCAAGCCCAGTGTCAGATAGCAGGAAATTGTCTGAAGCAATCCTGAAAGATCGCAGTTTTTCCATCCTGAATCAAATTCAGATTGCACCTGCTTATGGGGCTTCTTTCTTTCACAATCCCTACCTTCCGTCTCCATTGGTGTCTGGTTTTTTGGCCAGTGGCAGGTGAGCTTAGCCAAATCCACAGTTGTTTCTCTTGGTTGGGGTGAGGCATCTTTGGGTCGTATCCCAAAGCCATGATGATCACATTACGAATGTTTGACAGACAGAGTCAGCTGTGCAGAGAGCTTCACGCAGGTTATCTCGTTCTGCCCTCTTCACCATTTTACAGATGAAGGGCTGTATCTCACTTTACACCTTCTCCTCCGGGTCCATTGATAATTCTTGGAGGTGACAGGGCAGAGGGAGTAATGGCATTTGGCAGGTTTTGGGGGTGGAGCTTCTGTGGTGAACTGGGCATGGGCTTTGGGATGTGGCTTTGGGAAAAATGCCAAAGAAGGATAATAGAGGTACCAAATTTACAGGGCCCTTTGGGGGTAGCTGTATAAGACCATCTATGTTAAGGGTTCGTCACAGAGCCCTGCACTGGTTAAACAGTTAACAAATGTGATGTGAGCAGTGTCATCATAATTTGCTTCCAGGTGGTGGTTCTGTGTGTGTGTATCGAACCCATGTCTGATTAATAGTATGTTGGTGTTTTGACTTTATTATACTGTTGTATTTAAGGGACTTGTCGGGGTAGGAGTGTGCAAAGATGAATGAGACGTGGGATATTCCTTTAAAAAGGTCAATTCTGATCAAGGAAAAGGTTGACAAATAGCTGTAAAACAAGGCCATGAGGACATTATAGGATGGAACAGGAGTTCATGGGAGGGAAAGACTGCTTCTACACTAGGCAGTTAGGGATGACTTCCTGGAAGAGGTAGTCCTTGACCAGGAAGAATAAACAATATTGCCATGAGTTGAAGCTGTAGTAAAGAGAGGAATTCCAGGACTAGGAATGAGATGACCAAAGGCACAGAGGCAGGAATACTCCAGTTACTCAGAGTAGTCTGTGGATGCTTCCCATGAGTGACTATTCATACAATCTGACTTGTTCTGGCTTTTCCTTGTGATTTTTCTCAATACTGATCTCTGGTCACCTGTGTTAGTCAGGATAGACTAACTGCAGTGTAACAAACAATCTCAGTAACTTAATTAAGTCTTGTGTCACAGTCTGTTGGGGGCTATGCTCCATGCAGGTTTTTAGGAACCAAGGCTCCTTTTAACTAGTGGCTTCATCATCCGCCAGGACTCAGAATTCTCCATTGCACTGAATCTGGCTGACTGATGAATGAAATGAGTATGTGGAGCCCACACGGGAAGTTTTAGGGGCCAGGCTGCAGATGATGAACTCACTTCCACCGATATTCCATTGGCCAGACCTCAGTCACATGGCCCGCGTAGCTGCAAGGGAGGCTGGGAGATAGAGTCTCCCTGCACATCCAGAAAAAAAAAAAAGAAAACAGGTTTGGCAAAACCGAACAGTACCGTCCCCATCACAATTTTCTAGATCTATAGATATTTTGGCAAGCAACTTGAAGATGAGAGTAATGAGTCCTCAAGTTAATTTAAATATTCTTTTGAGGTTGCAAAGTGGCTGCTGTAGATTTTATTGTCATGCTGAGAGAGGACCCTGAAATGCCTCGCAGACCATCTGGTACAAGTCACGCACAGATTCACTGTGCAGCATGCATCATTTGGTTTCATGAGCGGTAGCAGGACAGGTGCTAATTCCTCCATTTAATCACCGAGGAAGCTGATGCAGGAGCTCCACCCTGGTCTTAGGGTTCTTTTTCCGCCAATGATCCAACCCTATCAATTACAGTGAGGACACGAAGCTATGGAGGAAATTCTATCCCCTCTGTGGTCTGTGATGTTAGAGCCATGGTTCTCAAATGGGGACGAATTTACCCCCTGCTGAGAGACAACTGGGAAGTCTGGGGACATTTTTGGTTACATCTGCGGTGGGGGGGTTGCTCCTGGCATCTGGTAGAGGGAGACCAGGGATGCTGCTAAGCCCTCTGCAATGCACAGGACAGTAATAGTATCGATAGTGCCAAGTCGAGAAACACTGCTGTCAAGACCAAAGACCAGCGGTTGGCATGTAGCTGGAAGACGGTATGGGAACTGCATCCAGAGGTCATGACTGGTAGGACGTGAGCAGTGCCTGCCAGTTATGGTGAACACTGTTGGCAGCTGCCACCAAAACCCTTTGTCAAACACCCACATATCAGGACTATAATCTCTATTGCCAACCCAAACATGTCAGTAAGCAAGTAAGACCTCTTCAACAATGTGTGTCCATAACCACAACAAGTGCTCAAAATATGTTATGCAGTGCACGGTTAAAAGCTCACCCAGCACACTCCAAATACTGTACAAAAGCACAGAGGGAAGGCCCAGAGGGAGTGACTAATTGTTGAGCATAGTGATTTCTGAAGGATGAGACTGAATTATTCTATTTTGGTTGCCACGTGCTTTCCCGAATTCCAAGATTTCTAAGATTTGGTTTTATTTTTTTTTAACTTTTTATTTTGATGTTACTTCAAACTTACAGAAAAGTTGCAAGGAGAGTGCAAGAAACTTCCAGAAACTCTGGACACAGATTCACCAGATGGTTTTGTCTGACCCCATTAGTACTATCATTCCTTCCCTCAGCCATGGTACCTCCTTACCCCTAACCACGTGAATGATGCATTTATCCAAATCAGGGTCATTTGCTCTTCCCTTTAATCTGGAATGGTTCCTTAGCCTTTTTTTGTGTTTCTTGACCTTGGCATTTTTGAAGATTACGTGCCAGTTATTTTTTTGCAGAATGTCCCTCAATTTGGGCATGTCTGATATTTCCTCATGATTAGATTCAGGCTATGCATTTTTGGCAGGAATACCACGTAAGTGACATTGTGTCCTTCAAAGCATTAGTTTTTAAATAAAAGGGAACATACTATAGGAAAGGAATGGCTTGGTAAATGAATATAGCCTCCCTCCTCTCCCTTCTTCCTCCGCAGACAGCAACCACGGCCCTGTCCTATTCATCTGGACTTTCCTTGCAGTGTTTTATGCTCGTCACTTTCGCATCTCATTGCATTCATTTGTCGAACGTTTCTGAAACACCTACGACTCTGCGCTCACTTTTCACTCTTTCATTACACCTCCTTTATTGACCAAATCTTTCTAGAGCACAAACTCTGTGCTGAGCCTCAGCCTGGATTGTCCCCCAAGTATAGTAGGCAATTAAATAGTTCTGAATTGAAGTACACTTTTTGCCTCATCCTAGAAGATTTGTGGGGCCATCCAGGGTGTTTTTTCCCTCTTTAGTAGCTTCACAGCTATCCTTTCTTAACTCTATCTTGGTGCTTGTGACATTTTATCAAAATTCTCTGTCTCCCTGACTTGTCTCTGAGCTGTTTGAGGAGAGAAACCAAGTCAGGTCCACCTCCAGCTCCCAGGAGCCTTGCCCAGCACACCAAATCAGTGCTTAATGCACATCTCCAGAATAAGTGGCATTTACATAACCAGCCAGTGTGGATGGGCGACTTTTCCCTTTGAGAAAATTGACTAGGAGTGTTCATTTTGGTTAACTAAGGATCCTGAAATGATAAAGAAGCCAAGAGCCACCTAAGCATGTTGCAGCAGTGTGTTACAGCTCAGTGGTGACAGCAACCTGGATCCTGACGAAAGACCAACCAAGCAGCACTCAGAGGGTTGGAGAACTCAGATTTATTACGCCAGCGGGCCCAGAGGATTTAACATTCCAAGCTCTGGACCCTGTCTGTAGGTTTACACAGGCTTTTATAGGCTGCCAGTCTAGACTTTGCAACATCATATGTAAATAAGGTGTAACAAAGTTGACTAATCAGGAATGAGCTTTTTAGAAATGGGCTAATCAGGAGTGATAGAAATGGACCAATCAAGAGTGACAGAAATGGACCAATCAGGAGTGATAAAAACAGATCAATCAGAAGTGAGCTTTAAGCAAATGAGGTGTTACAAATGGGCCAATCAGGAGTTAGCTCAGGGAACCAATAGAATCTTAGGGGTAAGTTCCACTTTCCAAGAAGCAAGCCATTTTATAGAGGCAAAAAGCGATATAATGCCACCAGGTCAGGAAACCAGATGGTGCTGGCAGGAGAGTAGTGGCCCTGCCTGGGGGTCCTGCTGGTCTTCCATGGGGCTTCCCACCTCAAACACAGCAGACACCCATGGTAGGGGTACACATGCTTAGAAACACACATTTGGGGGGATTTGGAATTACTATCAGTTCAGGCTGTATTTCTTTCAGTGGAATGGTCCATTGGGCCCCAAACTGGCTAATTCTGTGCTTCAGGTATCTAGGAAATTGAGCATCATGGTGTGTTATTAAAACAAAGTAATCTGAGAGCAGCAGCTCCTAAGTGGCTATCCATGCCCCACATCTTCATTTTGTAACTACCAGTTGTCCTGGTAACTTTCTTTGCTTTAACTCCAAAACCATGAAAAATAAATGGGAACGAGCTACTTTAAAATAGAGAAATAACTACATTCTGACAGTTTAATTGCGTTCTTTCTCCCAGCCTAACTTTCTAAACAAGATACCACACGTATCAAGTACGCCCATTGTATTTTTAGATTCTTTTGCAATTAAGAAAGTATCCCTAAAAGAGAGAAAATAATTGGTGGACTAAATGGTTATTTCTTGAGGGAACTATATTAAGGAATGAATGCCGAGCCATCGCATCCACAGTAATTAGCTCTAAAACCACTGTGGACAGATTGAAACTCCTCCTTGAAGCCACAATTCTATTCTTCATACTCTCCCTTCTGCTCCATGTTGCCAAGCCAATCAAGCGGCAAGAAGTGCCTTGGCTGGTGAGGACTGGGTGGGTTCATTGCCCCGTGGTCTGAGTGCCTCAGTGTGGCTGAGATGGCATCATCTTTGTGTACCTGGGCAAAATTATTTGGTGGGGTGGGAGAGGGACATGTGATTAACAACAAAAAAAGGAGGATACTAAATGGTACCATCTCAGTTGACACCGTCAAGATGCACATGTATCTTTTTAACATATTTTTGTTGCAGTATAGTCAGTTTACAATGTTGTGTCAATTTCTGATGTACAGCACAATATTTCAGTCATACAGGAACATACACATATTCGTTTTCATATTCTTTTTAACCATAGGTTACTACAAAATATTGAATATAGTTCCCTGTGCTATACAGTATAAATTTGTTGTTTATCTATTTTAAATATAGTAGTTAGTATCTGCAAATCTTGAACTCCCAATTTACCCCTTCCCACCCCCTTCCCCCCCAGTAACCATAAGTTTGTTTTCTTTGTCTGTGAGTCTGTTTCTGTTTTGTAAATAAGTTTGTTTGTCTTTTTTTCTAGATTCCACATATAAGTGATATCATATGGTATTTTTTCTTTCTCTTTCTGGCTTACTTCACTTAAAATGACATTCTCCAGGGCCATCCATGTAGCTGTAAATGGCATTATTTTATTATTTTTTATGGCTGAGTAGTATTCCACTGCATAAATATACCATAGCTTCTTTATCCAGTCAAGATGCACATGTATTGAAAAAGACAGAAAGGATGTACATCAAAACATTAACCCACTGATGGCAGGATGAATGGTGACCTTTACTTTTTTATCCTTTTCTTTTATAACCAACAAAAAGTAGGTGTTACTCATATCTACAGGGTAGGGTTGAAATAGCGTGTGGTTGAAACCAAATTCAGAATGATGACCATACAGCATCTATATTTGATGGTTCCTATAATGGGCTGAATTCCATCTCCCCCACCCAAATCCATATGTTGAGGTCCTAACACCCAGTACTTCAGAATATGGCCCTATTTGGAGATAAGGTCTTTAAAGAGGTAATCAAGTTAAAATGAAGCCATCAGGGTGGGCGGTAATCCATTCTGACTGGTGTCTTTATAAGATTAGGACACAGATGCACACAGAGAGAAAAGGATGTGAAGACACAGGGAGAAACAGCCATCTACAAGCAAAGGAGAAAGACCTCAGAAGAAACCATCCCTGCTGATACCTTGATCTTGGACTTCCAGCCTCCAGAACTGTGGGAAAAGGAATTCCTGTGGTTTAAGGCGCCCACTGTGGCCCTTTGCTGTGGAGCCGAAGCAGATTGATACAGCAACATCAAGTGACATTGATGACGAGGTGACCCACGCCATTGCACAGGGCCCAGCGCTCAGAAGGGCCCTGCACTTGTCTCTGTGCTCTGCTGTCACTGTCTCAAAATTCTTAATAATTTCTGAACAAGCAACCCCACACTTTCATTTCACATTGAGCCATAAATTATTCAATCAGTTCCGATTGTTCCCATTATTCCACGGATGTCTCCACTCTCCCAGGTAGGCCAAGTAGGGGCTATCTTATTTATTAAGCATTTATCGAGCACCTGCTGTATGCCAGGCAATTTGCTCCTTGACACAGAGAAGCATTGAGCTCAGATCTTGTCCTCTAGGAAGCTGAGCTGAAGAAGGGACAGGCTGCTCACAGCTCGGTGCCTCTAAGTGGAGGAGGGAAGAGGGGCAGCAAGAAGGATGTCCCCAAGCCAGAGGGCTTCACACCAGCCCCAGTCCCATCTTTCACCCAAAGCCCACACTAGAGACAAGAAAACTGAGGCTGACCTGCCCGAGTTCAGCCAGCTGGTCAGTCAGTGACAGGCTCAAACCCTGGTCTGAATCTTCTCTCTTCCTGAGGCCATGCCACTCCCAGAAGCATCCTCTGTGGCTTCCCCGAGAGTTAACACACAGACAGAGGGGACATGGAGCAGGCGTGTGGTGTATTCCCACCCAACCATTAGCAAGGCTGCAGGTACTTTGTGAAGTAATTTTAAAGGCTCCCGTTTTCAGCATGGGGCCCGTGAATCACACAAGGTGGACAGGACACGTGAGGACAGCTGGCTGTAGGACGGAGAGCCTGAAACCAGGGGCAGAGATAACTGAAAGGGAATTCGAGTTGGCCCTGGATTAAATCATGTTAGAAACAGTCATGTCTGGGTCTGTTCCTGGGGTCACAAGGGCCTCTTTTGGGGGAGTAATAACATCTACTCTCTACCAACTCTTCAAGCATCTGCTAAATCATTTCTTTCCCACTGTTGGCAAAATAACCAGTACGAGAAAGCTCCATGCTCAGAAATGATAAACGAAGACCATGTTAGGCTAAAGTCTGCATTATCAGCAAATATCAACTCAATGATTTTGTTTCCATTAAAAATAACGCCCTGGGTATCGTGATTTCCCTCCATTCCCCAGTCTGAGAGATTTTGTTCAGTGTCTAAGAACACCTTTCTCACATGGCTCCGAAAAGCTCTGCCACTTTAATGACTTAAAGTCACTTTGTGACTTAAGATACCCATTATTTAAATATGATTAAGAGATGGGTAAGATGAACACTTTTCCAAACTTTCAAGCAAGCAAAGCTTTGTCATTTATTAAAACAGGGATGGAAAAAAAACCTCTCTTCTTCATCTGCACCAACCAGTCCTGGAATCAGCGCGCCCCCTGCCAGACACGCCAAGGGTCTCGGGACCCCCGCTGGCCAGTTCAGCACCACTGCGTCTCAGATATCACACTCGCTCGGGCCTGTTAGCCTGCGTGCCCCACAGGCCATCAGGAAGAGTTACTGGACTCCATTATAACATCTCTTAGCACTTTCTGCACCTCCACGCCATGCCGCTGGGGTACCTGGCTGTGTGAGAGGGGCCTGCAAATGGGATTAGAGACAGAGCATCGCCTTGCCTGTCCCCTCCAGCTGGGCGAGGGAGCAGGTGGGTCACGCTCAGCGACCAGCTGCGTCCTTTGATTTTCTCCGAGGCCTCGTGCCAGGCCTGGTGTCCCCTGACCGAGTTCCGCTTTGACGGATGAACCAACACTCCCCAAGCCAGGGCTGCCACCTGGGGCCCCTCCGTGCAGGCAGCTGGGGAAACTGAGTCACGGTGATGGGTTCTGAACACTTCTACGCACAAGCAAGGTTGTGTTGTTCTTTCAGCCTCTGTTTGTGGGTCGTGGTGGTGATGAGTGTGCGCGCGTGTGTGTGCATGTGGCTACGTGTCTTTTGGCTCCTGCCAGAAGAAGAACATAGTCTAGAGAAAGAGGTTTCAGGGACACAGAGGACAATCTGTTGGTCGGGGCATCTGGGCCAGGCAGGCAGAAAACCGTCTTAGCAGCTTATAAAAGAAAAAGACAATCACGCACACAAACTGAGCCATTCGAGGCATCACCCTGCCTGGCCAAGTTCAGCCGAGTTGACAGCTCTTGAGCTTCGCTTCCTGCTGTTTGGACCCTGCCCGAACCGCCTCCAACTGTCCTAAGCAGGAGAGAATAGGCCCTCTGCTAATTACCCCAGAGGCCAGCTTTCTGCTCCTTTGAAGAGCTTGCTTTGATGTGATGCAATTCCGCTGCCAGGCCTGGCTGTGCCCAGATTAAGCACATAATGAGCAATTATCAGCTGGGCTCTAGGAGTGCGGCTGATGGAAACCGGCCTGCCCCCGGCCGCCTCCTTCTCCGGCCAATGCCGCCTCCCTCTGGGGCGGGAGTAATTCACTTACCACTTCCTCCGCACCCTTGTTCTTGGTGACATCCTTCCCATCTGTAAAATGGGGCCAAGGAGGCTCATCAAGGGACCTGCTCAGAGGGCTCCTGCCGGCCTGACACACTCACTTTAGCAGCTGCTCGGGGCACGAGAGAAATACTGGGAGAGACAACCTAGGGTAGCACGGAGCCTCGGGGAGGGCAGGCTCACAGTCAAAGTCATCGGGGTGAGCTGTATGACCTTGGCCAGGGGATTATCCTTCTCATGTCAGTGTCCTCTTCTGGAAAGACAGGACACTGAGAGAATCAGCCTGTCAGATTTTCAGGAGGGCCTGGAGTACGATGCCTGGAGCTGGGGGCTCCCACTGCACCCTCGAGGGCCGTATCACCATTACGTGCACGTAGCTGGTCACAGGCCCTGGGATGGGGATTGGTGGGCTTCTAATAAGACGACTGAACCACAGACAGACAGAGTGCCCTGCACGTCTGTCTGCCCTAAAGACCGGGGAAGGAGATTCGAGCTGAGTTTTGAAGAAATTATAAGAAAGCAATTTGGTGGGATCTGAGTTCCACCGTCCTTCAGAAGGTCTTTAGGGACAGGACCTGGGGGTCTTTTCTCGCTTTGTCCACCAGGTTGCTGAATGCTGTACTCACAGCACAGGGCACGTATCCCAGCCAGAAGGAAAAATCTGAATCAACGGGCTCCAGTCTTTCCAAGAGTCTCCTCCCTGCCCCTAAAAGTCCCTTTGTTTCCCCATCAGACATCAGGCTTGAAAGACAGAGCTCCCTGGAAAAGGGATACAGGATTTCCCTTCCAGGTGGCTCCCTTAACCTGTCACCAGGTTAATCTGCAGAAATTCACCTCCGACAGGAAGCCCTCCATCCCCCTCCCCGGTGGCTGTGCGGTTCTCTCTGAATTCCCATAATTCCCTCTGTTGGGCCCTTATTTCTGTGGTTCTGCATATGGTTCCATGAAGCAACTAAGGAGGCTGTGAGCATCTTGGGGCAGAGACCACATCCTGCTCATCTCTGTCCCTCAAAGGTACGTAGTCTAGGAGATTTTGCTTCTTCCTTCCTTCCTTCCTGCCTTCCTGCTTTCCTGCCTTCCCTCCCTCCCCACCTCCCTCCTTTCTTTCTCTCTCTCTCTTTCTTCCCCAAGGGCCTGAGATTATTTCTGGAGAGCAGGCTTGGTGGACAGGGGCTAAGCACAGGCACCTAGGTTGGAGGGCACTGCCACAGAGGGACACACCGAAGAGAGGCCATGTCTCAGTTTTGTCTAAAGCCAGCCTTTGCCATCTTGGCAAGTTCTGGAAAGTTCTGTCCACTTCACCCTGGGGAGCCCTGCCCTCACTTCTACCCTCCTTTCAGACCCTCAGATGAAGCAGCCACCCTCCTGTCCCTGTTCCTCTGCGCTTGCTGCTCTTTCCTTTAACGACTTACTCCCAGCTCTGAGCTCGGCTCCCTCTCCGAGAAGTCACTTCTGGCTGCCCCGTCCCAACAGGGCCCCCTCCTCAGCTCCTTCCCTTCACGGCCTTTTCCCCAGTTTCCCTTCAAATACCCATTGGCGGGGATGTCTGATTAATCCTCATCTCCGATACCCGGGAGTCTTGACCTTCCACGAAGGCAGCAGCTGGTCATCTGACCACCACGGTTCTCCCGGTGCTTGAGACACAGCAGAAGCTCAGTGAAGACTCGGTCAGTGAGTGAAGAAGTGTGATTGCCAATGTTGTTGGGGGTCAAGTTATCAATCCTACCCTGAATCCCAGGATGTGTAACCTATAAACGTCTGAGAAGAAATGGGTCTGCTTTCTGTCTGCTGGGACGAGAACACCCACCCCCGTACCACGCGGACCTCGGCGCCCACCACACCTTGCACTCACGAGAAGCTCAGGACTGTGTTCAAGCAGGATTTTCACAACAGACGAAGCCAGCCAATGTTCCCTGAAAATAAAATGCCCTCCTTCTTCCCAAAGGGGAGCGTTGGGCATTCAGCAATTTTGGGAACAGTCGCCATCGCCTGCACCCCCACCCCCAGGTCTCTGAGCCCCCAGAGCAGCCTGTCCTCAAGCTAAAAGGCCAAAGCTGCTGTCCCCTGGGGGGAGGCTGGAGAAAAGGGCAGCGGAGGGGGTGGGGGAGGGCAGCACTCAGTTCTCACATCTCAGGGTCTGAAATGATTGCCTTTCGCTCCTCACTCTGTGTGTGGGGAGCTGTGTTATGAGCTGGTGGCTTCAGGCTGGGCCTGGAGATGGAAGAGGTGGCAGTTGTCAGGAGCAACTTAGCACGTCCCTCCTCACCCATCACAACTGCAGCCGATCGAGCCGCAGCCCATGCGGGTATGCACGGAGCCTGCCCGTGACGCCGGCCTGAGTCGGGGCTGCGAGGGGGCCGCACGGACGGCCAGACCAGGGAACCGGGGGGACAGCTGTTCTGCAGAAAGAAAGGAGAGTAATGGCACCGAGGAAAGGAAAGGACAGAGCAAAGCCCTGCCCTCCGAGGGGCCGGCTACAGGGAAGGGCTTCAGGGGAGGCCCCACTAGTGACCCCAGATACCCGGGGGAGCCGCCCTGGGCCTCCCAGAAAACCCTGCGACAATGTCTTGTTCTCCACATCCACGGTCCCAGGGCCCAGCACACAGAAGGGTCCAGGATTTCTTCCTCTAGTGGTGAAACATAAGGGGGAAATACTGAGTTTGGGGTCAGACAGGTCAGGGTCCCTCGCTGACCAAATGACCTTGAACAAGCCCTGAGTCCTCTTAGCTTTATTTAGTTTCCTCTTCCTTGATCTTCCATGTGGTTAAATACCCCTCTGATGAGGTCCTTGGGATGCTCTCCACATGCTACCAAGATGCACACACCAGTATCCTTCTCCATGAAATGAAGAAATTGGATACCCTGGGCAGAAGACATGGCCTTAAATGGGGTGTCTCCTCCCTCCATCCTCTCTCTCTTCCCTCTCTCTCTCTCTGAAGCTAGGACCCATGCCAATGTTTCCTGTCGCTTTCTTTGAGTCTGGAACCCACTCTAATTCATATGAGAATTCACTTCTCCCTGCACATCTTCTTAGCTTCTGAGCTGGGACGGAAAAATTACAGTGAAAGATTAGGATACAAACAGATCAGAGAGCGTGAGTTTTGAAAAGCGCTTCAGAGTTGGCAGTATTTTTATGTACAGCCTCACTTGACAGACAAAAAATCTTGTTGGAGTGAAAAACACAAAACAGGTGGAAGTGAGTGAACAGGAGCAGCCCCACCTGTCCAGGAGCGCACACCTGGCCCGGGGTGTCGCCGGTGGCGTGGGGTTGCTCTGACAGCCGCCTTTGGAAGCACTGATGTGAAGGTTGGTAAAGTGTTTCTTTAAAACAGAGGGACTTCCATAGTGAGCACCAGGAGCAAAACCTATTCACTGGAGCTGTCGTACTGCCATAGTTTTCTTACTTGTGCCTTACTCTTTAAGAAGGACTGGCCATGACTTGCCATAAATACTATATACATACATATGTATCTACACACATACACAAGCATATGTACATACATGTATGTACCCACACATACATACACATACAGTTCACTACAGGATAAAATAAGTAGATGAAAAAATCAGGGTGAGAGGGAAACAGAAGTGATAAAGTCAGATTAATCCAAGCATAAGGCCATACAATCTGGAGCCGTTGCTACAGGGGGGCAATTCTGATTTTAAAAGGTATTCAAAGGGATGAGGATGTGGGCTTTATTTACATTCATCCAAAGACATTCTCTTACTTTACCCCCACATCCCATTCTCAAAGCTGCCTGGACACACTTGTGGACACTGATGTAACAAACCACCCATGCGGCGGTGTCTCGCCTCGCATCACAGTGGTACGTGTAATATACTTCCTGGCATGAAACCTCTTCTACATTTAGAGCCGTGGCCTTCATCATCTTTCACCTGGGAATTTCCTAGGTATCAGACGGCTCCCAGGTCTGGGGAAGTACCCGCCTCAGCCTAGTGGAGACCAGGCTAAGCCTCTTTGGAAGTTTTGGACTCAGCAGACGAGATATTTGCTCCGTGAAGTAGAGTCGTTCAGATGTTCCTAATTCCGTTGTGTGCTTACAGCTGTGAGCGCTTTCATCCACGACGTGGACCAGCCCTGTGCTGCCTCCGAATGCCAAGAAGGCACTACTCCGTCGTCGACAGAGCAACCAGAGCATCCCATCCACAAGCCACATGGTGCATTTTTTCTCCCCCTTATAACCTGGAGACCAGATGACTTATTATCCCAACAGATACTTCAGGGGAGGTTCATTACAAGGGACGATAGGAAGCAAATTTGTACAGTTTTATCGCTTAATAGCAAATCTAAGTTCAGCAGCCTCACCCTTCATTTAGTGGTGTGGATGGGAGCTCCAAGGCTTACCCTAGCTCTGGCACCTCCTAGCTGCATGAACTTGGGCAAAACTTAATCTCCCTGAGCCTCGGCATTCTCACCTGTCAAATGGAAAAATACTAATACCCACATAATCAAGTTAGTGTGAGGATTAAATGAGAGAATGTACATACAGTATTCAGTCATTTCTAGCACTCAGTAAATGTTAGCTGCTGTTAGTCATAGCATTAATTTCATGATGATCATGATGATGATGACAATATTTAAAGCCACATTTCTCAGCCAAGAACAATTTTGCCACCCAGGGGACATTTGTGACATCTGGGGACATTTTTGGTTGTCTTCTCTGGGAGGGAGGATACTTCTGGCATCTGGTGGGTAGAGGCCAGGATGCTGCTAAACATCTTCCAGTGCACAGGATGGTCCCCAAACAAAATGACCCAGCCCAAAGCTTCTATAATGCCAAGGTTGAGATGCCCCATTTTTAAGTATAAAAATGTCTCGTTCAGAATTACATTCTTGCTTTTCAGGAATCCTCTTCATGTCAACTAGAGAAACTATACTTTAAAAGAAAAAAAGGAGGGAAATAACAGCCAATTTGCTAACTGGCTGTATAATTCGACTGTCTGCTCAAGCCTCAGTGTTGTCATCTGTAAAATGGAAAGATTGGACTAGTTGATTCTTCAGTCTTCTTCTGGCTCTGACCTTCTCCCTAATTCTAATTTTCAACAATCCTCTTTTGTGCCTGAAGGAAGAGAGGCCGGGCAGAACCAGGCTCCATTCTGGATAAATAACAGCACAATAGAATTCCTTTTGGAAATAAATCATCTTTTCATATAAAATCTTCTGAAGACCATTCCGAGAAGAGTAATAGATCTGCCAGTCCAACACCTGCAGGGTGGGTAATAATTTACTTAGCCCACTGACTTGGGGGCAGGTCTTGTTCTTGATAAATGGCCCAATTAAGCATCTGTTAATCACTGCATTATCTCATCGGAAGGTGGAATACCTACTTCTCTCAAGCAGTTTCTCAGTGAGATAACATCACAAATTCCCCAAGCAGTGAAGGGCATTTAACAGCACAGGGAAGAGCGGGAGGGGGGGGGGCGGGGGGGGGAACAATATCGCTCTCCGCGCTCCGGCCCCCAGCAGTTGCTTGGAATATCCCATGTGCCCCATCCCGGCCCTTCCCCCATCAACCTTCCTATAACCTCGGCTCCTGAACTCTCCTGTTCATCTGAGGCCTTGATAATAAAGCAACATCTGCAAAACCTACAAGAACTTTACTGCAGTTAATTGAGTAATTGAAGCAAGATGCAGGGAGAGGTGATCTATGGGCCTGGGTTGAGGGCCGAGAAGGGAGACAACGGATTTATTGCAAAGGCCGTGGGCGGCCTTGGGTCCAGGCCCTGGTTCACGGGAAGTTTGAGGTCATGTGGGATTAAAATATCTTGAGAAACAAATGGAATAATTTGACTGAAATATCGGGAACGCTGTGCCAGTTTATGCCAGGAAACCAGGTGTGATTTATTTACCTTGCGCCCAACACATTTTTTTGATATTTGCCCCATTAGTCTGAATTTATAGATTATTGAGCAAATAATGGAGCTCCCTTGTCTGTGTCTGTCCGTCTGTCTCATCCTGATTGTTACATGAAGCCCGGCTTTTGTAGTTCAAGATAAGTAAAGTTATGCCTTAAAGCCACGAGAGTCCCAGAAACTTCCCAGGTGGTAAGCAGGGCCAAAGATATTTACAATCTAGCGGTTGTATTTGCTCAAAAAAAAAAAAAAAAGCTTAATAGAGCCAATATGCAATTGGTGGTAATATCTTCTTGTAATTGAATAAATCCATAAATCTTTACATTTAAGCACAATTCGCCACCTTGAAGTCATTGGGTACAATGTAATATATTTTCTAGCCTTGCAGATGCCAGATACACACATTATAGATACATAAAATCACCCTGGGAGCGCCTGGCATCAGATGTGCCGGTGACTGGCCCGAGCACACGTCCCCCGCACACAGGGGATTGGCCTTTGGGAAGGTTATTGCTCCTTTTGTAGTTTCTCCGCTGCTTTATTAAATCCCAAATTCCTTGCAAAACTGTACAATTTTAATAACTCAAATCCGCGTGGACCATAAAGCTGTCTAAATATACCTCACGCCCTGGGTATCAGACAGATCCGCGGGTGATGATGTCGCTGGACCTGATTAACCGGAACGGGTCACCCGACAAGATTTTATTACAAGTGTCATTTAGATTTCTGACAGCTTTACAAGGCTTAATGGCTTTTTATTAAATACATTGTGTTCAAGGAAGCTGACAGTTGGGGATGCCTTTTAAATACAATGCGATGGAATTTCCTTAGAAGCTGTGTGAGAGGAAGCAGAAGGACGGTGGGGCATCCCTCCCTGTCCCCGGTCCCAGGAGGCCCGGAGTTCACCATCTCCCGAGGCTAAAGACAAATGACCCCTGACGCCACCCCCGCCAGCTCTCCAAACCCAGTAGGTCTGCCCCAGGTCGACCCAGATGTTTTCATCTGAAGATCTCCAGAGAACCAAATTCCTCAGTCCAGAGGGTGACTCACTCCAGCCATTCCCTCCCCTCCACGGCCCCATCCTCCCCTAACGCGGCATCTTCCCGGGAATCAGTGAAACTGGCCTTCCCGAAATTCACATTCTCTGTGAGCTAATTAGCTAAGTTGTATTTGTTTCTGCCCAGCAGTTTGTTGGACCCACTTGGAGGGAAGATGAAGGAAGGACGGATGGACTTAACCATGTGCCTGCCCCGCCGCCACCCCAGGTACTGGGCACTGTGCTTGGTGCTCTCGGTGAATTACCTCATCCAATGACACGGCCACCTGGCTGAGCAGGTGCTTTTACGCTCCTTTAACAAGTGAGGAAATGAAGGTCTCTGTCTGGGTCCTGTGCGAAGGGCTTTACCGGCATCGCCTCACTGAATCTTTACAGTGTCCCTAGAAGTACTATGTTAGCATTATCCCATCTCGCCGAGGGGGGCCTGAGGCCTTAAGAGGTTCAGCCCTTCACTCAATCTCATGTAGGCAGTGAGGGCCAGAGCCAGGATTCGAACCCAGGCAGGGTTCTGCCTTCTGCAGCTCAAAGCATTTTATCAGGAAAGCCTGTGAATCCCATATATCCGTGGGTTATTTACTGCTTCCAAAGCACTTTTACCAAGTCATCTCATTAGATCTTCACGAGGCAGGAAGATAAAGTATCGCGACCCCCATTTTACAGATTGGATAGTTGAGGCTTAAAGAGGTAAGATACCTTGCCCGGGAGTTACAAACTGTGCTCTCCTCCCCTCCAAGGCCGGAGCTCCACCCACCTCCGGTCTGTCATCCAGCGTGGGGCAGGCGGTTATGCTAAGTGGACACAACCAGGAATCTCAAGGGACGTTTTGAGAGCAGAAGACTGTATTTAGTGCCATGTTTTTCACGTTTTTGTGCTTTTTGTTGGGTGATTTCACTGTTTAAAAAGCCCTGCAAGCATATTACTGTCTGGTATCCCCTAAGCACAAGAAGGCTGTGATGTTCCTTATGGAGTCGCATGGCTTTTAGTACTATTGGTGGTGAGTTCAATGTGAGTGAATCAACTATACATACATATATACGTATGTATGTATACATTAACTGAGGTGTCTTTGAACAGAAGCACACATTAAACAAGATTATGTATTGATCAACAACATTGTAAGTGGGAGATCACAGGAATCGAACCCCGTATTTCCCCCAGGAGCAATATTTCCTTATCTGCGATTTCATTGTTGGCAGCAACCTTACAGAACATTACCTACCACGAGGAACAGGAATCAACATCGACTGTACTTCTAAAGTTTCTTCTGTGTGCACAGCCCGCTGCTTGTTGCTGTCGGAGAAGAAACCCGGTCCTTTTCTCCCAGGACGCATCATCATCACAAGGAGAGAAGCCTGAAGATGAGGACTGTCTGAACCTGCCCGAGATCTAGAACAGAACTCGTGTGCTCGTGCGCAGCAGAACCTTTAAGGCAGTGTTTTCCGCAGAACAAGAGCCATGGATGTCATTTTAAATTTTCTAGTAGCCACAGTTACAAAAAGTACAAAGAAATAGGCAAACGTTATTGTAATTATATTTTGTTTAACCCAATCTATGTAAGATATTATCACAATCAATATAAAATATATCAATGAAATATTGTGCATTCTCTTTTCCATACTAAGTCTTTAAATCCAGGGTGTGTTTGACACTCACAATACAGCTCAATTAGGACAAACCGCATTTCATATGGGACAAGTGGCTGCTGTTTGGACATCATGATTCTAAAGGGCAGGATATGTCACCCTCCCACCTCGCATTGCACCCAGCAGAAGGATCTGCCCACAGCAGGTATTCAGCAAACCCCCTCCGTGAGGGTTTGAAGTCAGGAGAACTGGTTGTGGATGTAGGGGGTCTTGGGCGGGTCACTTGACCTGTCCAAGCCTTGATATCTATAAAAGGTGATGGTAACATCCCACATCCTTCCCGAGGGAGGATAAAACACAGTAACATTGTAGAGTGAGACCCTGGTAAACACTGGCTGCCACCATAACTGTACTTCTATTACTGTTGATGGCAAACCCAGCAGTCTGCGTCCAGCCAGCTGCTGAGAAGGCTGCAGATCCATGGGGTGCCCTGGCTCCCCCCAAATCCCGCATATTTAACAGTGCCCCAGAAAGTGGAAGCATATGGCTGACGTTTCAGACCGAAGCAGCCAAACCGGAAGCTCAGTAATATTCCAGGAGCCACCCCCAGAGAGAATCAGGGGTTAGTCAGGAAATTACTCCCATTCAAAGTGGGCTGGGTCCCCCGGGACCTGCTGTGTCCCCCTTGCCTAGCGGCCATGCCACCCCGCCTCGGTTTCACCATTTCTGAAGCCAGGTTTTGCTCAGATTTGGGAAGAAGAGCCAAGCGGGCAAAGGGCTTTTCTTCCATTCCCACTGCCCCTCGGCCCACAGCTGGAGCAGGGCCACCAGCTCTGTCCTTGGAGTCTGCTCACCGTTTCTGATCTCTGGGGCTTGGGAGTGTAGTGTCGTGTGAAGGCCAGGTTTCTTAAACCCCAACTGTGCATGGGCTCCACTTAAAGGAAAAATAATTCAGAGGTTGTGGAGAACTCGTCTTGAACCTCAATTTGAGACACAGCAGAATGAAAGGCTTAGTCTGCAACAAAGCAAATTATCACTGCGACAGAGAAGATGTGTTTAGATGTCTGGTGAAAAAAATTATTTTTATATTATTGAAATAAAATACGATTCTTCTAAGTTTGTATGGGACTTAGGGCTCTCCCAAGGCTGTGTGTATGGACTGCAGTTTGAAAGTCACTGCGTAAGGGAGAATGGCGGTGTGGGAGTCATTTGGGAAAGGCCAGGGCAGCCTGGAGGGATGGCCCGGGCCACCCTGTTCCATCCATCATATCACCTCTCAGCCTCAGGGAACGGACACCTGGCTTGGGCCCCTGTGTCCACCCCCGGCACTAGGGTGGCAACTCGAAGCTAATTCCCAAGGCAAAAAACCCGCCTCCCTTGCTTGGCAAGCCAGCACCTGTCCTCATCTGGGGGCAGGGAAAGTTTCTGTGTTTGCTTTATTTTTTCCCCAGAATAAGTGCCACCTTTGGGCAAAAATCTCAGCCGTGGTAGGTTACATTTCAAAGTGGGATATTTTGAAAATATCCCTTGCACTTCTTTCACGAACAGCAGAACCCACCTAAAATGATGGCGGTTTGCTTGCCAATTTTGCACATCTTCTAAAATGGACCCCTACCCGCCCAAACCCTCTCCTTTGTGTGAGACCTCACCCCAGATGCCCCTCAGCACGAGTCAGAAAGAAGAGAGCGCCAACTCTGCCACTGAGACCTTGGACATCGTGTTGAAGCTGCAAGCCTCCGTGTTCTTAGTAAAAAGTGGATCATATTTGCCATGATTGAGGGGAGGAGGGATCAGTGAAATAACCAAGGTGCCTGCCAGAGGGCCCGGCACAGAATAGAGGCTAAGCGCTTCTCCTTCACCCCTAGAACTCACGATGAAATCAGAAGGGGCTGCTCCCTCTTTCAGGCCACCTCCAGGGCAAAGCAGTCTGTTTGCAGAAGGCATCACCCAAAAGGGATGCTAAATGTCAACTTTTCAAAGATGCTGTCAGACTGCTCTGATCTGTGGCAGCTGAATGATAAGCAGGATTCTCCCCATTTCTGTCAGCTTCTCGGGGTCAACACTGACCACCAGCTCTAATGCGGCAGCGTGCCGTCCCATGTGCTGTCCGCACGGCCACTGGAATCCCTGTAGCGTTGACGATGGCAGCAGAGTTGCAGTGCACTGTCTATGCTGTTGACGCCTAGCCCCTCCAGATCTGATGGGCTGCTCCCGAGTGCCACCGACTCGGGTGCTTAGACGTAGGCCGGGTGAGGCACACGTCTCCTCGCCTCTGCCTGCTTTATCTGCAGGCAGCCCTGCATTCAGTGCCTGGAAAAAGCCAGCTAAGTGGATTGATCTAAGTGAGCAACAGTGTCAAAGTGGTGGAAGGATGTGCGGGAATCAGCAATGTGCTGCCCAAGCTGACAGACAGTGCCTCCCCGTCCCACAGTCTGGTAAAGGGAGCAGCCAGGGAAGATAGGATCACATGGCCATCCAGCCTTTAATGTTGGCCCTTGCCCGACTCATGCTTTGACAGCTCCCAACCCTCCCACACATCTGTCCTGTGACCTCGCACTGATGATTTACCCACTCTGAGCCTCAATTTTCCCACCAGCAGAAATGGGCATAATAACGCCCACTTCGCAGGGATGGGGGAATTAAGTGAGCTAACGTGAAAGCACGCAACAGAGCTGGCACATGGTACGTGTTCAATTAATTAAAAAATTATAATGATTGGTAGATGACGTCCACATTTAACACCTTTTTTGAAAGAAAGGGCTGAGGGTCTCATTGGGTATAGCGAGTACCTCTGCCACCCTCACCACATCCAATGAGGGAAAAAAATAGTCTCCACCACTCAAGCTCAGGCACCTTGATGCTTGATGGAAGTTCCATGCCACCCAGGGCCACCCACCAAGGCTACCCGGTTGGTTGCATGCTAAACCTGCACAACTGTCCATGGCTGCCCCAAGCCAGCTCTTACCCAGTGGGTGTCTAGAGTCCGAGAGAAGTTCTTTCCTCAATTTTCAGTCCTCAGAGTTATCCAACACCAACAGTTTAATTACATCCTGTTAGACTTTAAAAAGAGAGCACACCTGCCCCGCCTGTCCTCGGAGCCCCTGCTCCCTGTGACTGTCTACACTTCCCTGAGAGTTTCCGCCTCTGAGCAGGGGCATGGTGGGTTCAAGCGCAGACAGATACCGGGGGCCCTGCCCTCAGTGGCCCTGGGAAGGCCCGGTCCTGTCCCAGAGCCACGTATCCTGGCAAGATAGCCCCCCAGTCCCTAGCAACACATCTGCCCAAGTCAGGCTTCGTTTAACCCAAAACTCCCCCTCGACAGCCCCCCTGCCAATGGCAGACTCCTGCCTGTTCTCCTGCTCGTTCTCCCGCTCCCGTTCCTGCTCCCCTGCACTCCTCTCTCCACACCTGGCCTTCTAGGAGATGAGTCTACTCAGTTACCCATCCCTCTTAAAACCAGCCAATGGTTTCCATTACCCTCAGCTGAAATTCTCAATTCCTTCCCAGGATCTAGAAGGTTCTTCTGAGCTTGTCTTTGCTTTTCTGCCCACCGCCCAGCTAATTCCTACCCCAGCTTCAGGTCTCAGCCTAGGTGTCACCTCCTCTGGGAAGCCTTCCCTGATGCACCTCTCAGTGCTCCCACAGCTGCCTGTTCGTACCCCACCCAAGTGTGTATCAAACGCTGTTCACCTGTCTCTCAAGCTGTCTGACACCACTGACTCCTCTGCTTCCTGGTGCCTAGCGCACTGCTGAAAATTGTGCAGAATTAATGAGTTGATTGATTCGTGATGACTCCTTCCGGAGACTCTACCCAAGGCCCTCTTGGCATTGGGACAAGCAGCTCAGAGCTCCCCCAGGGCACCGGGAGACATCAGAACTCTCCAGCCTGTGGCCAAGCAAAGGCCTGTGGTTTTACTGCTAATGGAAACTGGCCTGGCAGGTCCAAGGCAACAGCTCCTACAGTCCAGATTGCCAGCAGCCAGTGCTATCGAAATATCAGTGGAATTGTGATTCAAAATTAAGTGGGTTAATGATTGACATCAATTTTTAAAACCTGGCCCCCCAACTCTCTTCTTGCACACAGGGCCTTTCCTTCTCTGCATTGGCTGGGAGCTCAGAGCTTCTCAAACAAGAGTTCGTTTAGCTTTAGCCATGCCCTGCCTCACCCCACCCAGACTTTAAAGGGCCCCTGTTCTCAAAACTCTACACCATTTCTGTGAGATGTTTTAGAAAGCCTTAGCACCTGACATCCCCTTTTAGAAATAAAAATTCACAAATTTGAACCAAGGGGGAAAAGCCTGGTGCACCTGTAGCACATGAGTCACTCGATTAAGAAAATCAAGTTCAAAATCAAAATCAAGTTCATGATTCTCTCTATATGGGGAAAGTTGGGGCGGGGGTATGTGGAGGGTGAGAAATACTTTCAGCTGCACCAGCTTTCAACTCCTAACCACAATCTCAATATTCTGGGCCGTCTGCATTTGGGAAAATGACTTTCCTCCTGTTGGTGGTTTATTGTGCTGGTGGGAGGGAGGGAGATGCATATAAGCAAACAACACTGGAGGATTTCAAAGCTACCCTACCACAGAGCAGGCGGGGCTGGCTCCCTCACCTTTGTTTGTAAGCCAGAGAAACCTTTGTTTGTAAGCCAGAGAAGAGATTGGGGACCTCAGGAGAAGGTGGATCCCACCGTGTCAGATAAGGGAGACCCAGCCAGGAGCAACCCACATGCAAAGCCTCCTTGTGAATGCTCTGAGAACGGATGGTGAGTCTGTGGGAGAAAAGTGTCCTTCGTGAAGGCTGCTGACCCTGCTGGGGACCTGCTGGGCCTCTGCGTAGAGCCCAAGTCCAGATAAAGCACACACTGCCTGTTCTAGCCCATCCTTTCCTCCCGGCCTGCCCAGCTGCATGATTCCAAGAAAGCTGACCTGGTTATGGATGCCTTAGGCGCCCAAGAGGAAAGGACAAGGGTAGCCCAGAGATCCCACTTTGGCTCCTCTGTATCTTCTGTAAAATGGAGAAAGCCACCCCTTTCCTTCAGGTAAGGTGAGGATCCAATGAGACCATTCACCTAGAGCAGGTGGCCAGCCGAGTGCCAGGCACCGCACCCTCTCCCAGCTCTGCTGAGAGGAAGGGGCATTAATTCTCAATGACTGTGACTCACATCATCACCTGGGGTCACTCTAGAAATGCCTTTTCCTGCTGTTTGTTTGTCATAGGCCTTTCTGGGAAAGAAGCAGAAGAGCTGGGAAGAGGGGAGCTGTGGTCACTATGTCACCAGGTCTCAGGCAGGGGAGGTGGGAGGACAGGTTGGGATGGCTCCCTTCCCAGAGCTCTGCCCGCTTGCCAGGCTCCTGCCTGGGGTCGGATGGAGTGGATGTGGGAGGGCGGGGGCCGAGGAAGGCCGGAGAACGGAAGGCCACCTCCAGCCTCCCCCCCTCCTGTCCTCTCGCCCAACTTCCCTCCAAGTTTGTTATGCGCGAGAGATCCTGGGCTACATATTAATAAAACAATGGAATTTTTATTTCTTTTTCTCATAAATTACATAATTCAAACCTTAAAACACCTTTAATGAACAGTGACTGGGCATGTGACACTTAATAAAACTGGGCTCAGGTCAGTTTCTGCTTGACAGGCTACCAGCCGAGAATGTGCCTTACGAGTAAATGATTAAGAGGCGGGGATCTTTCCTGGGCTCTACTATTAAACACTTCAAAGGTTTCCAAAGTCAGATAAAATGAAAAGCAAATGTGTTTCACTGCCTCTCAAATGCCTCAAATGTTTTAGCAGGTGCAAGCAATGAAACCTTCCATGGTGACAGCATTTTAGGGTCTGCAAAGTGCACCCGGCTGAATTCTGGGAATTCTGGACTGGCTTCATAAAAATTCATGATTGCCAATGAGGAGAGATGTCCGCCTTCAGAGCCCATCTACATATGTGGCACAGAAGGAAAATCTCTCAGGGTCCTCCGGGTCGGGTCGTGGGTCAACTTAACTCTTTCTGTTCCAGGAAAGACCCAGAGAGCACTAGTGGATCCTTAGCTGGCATGGTCAGCCTTGGTCTGGCAAAATGGGGTGGGGGGTGCAAACCTTTGGGTGGGTCTAGACTTCCCAAAAGCACATACATGGTCAGGTCAAACCCAAGTCCTCTTTTTCTGGGCATGAGTACATTTTTATGTGATCTAGGAATGCACCCCAGACTATGAGAGTCAGCAGCACGCAGTGACAGCGTGATTTTGTGCAAATTATTTAGCCTGTCTGTACCCTAGTTTCCCGTCTGTAGGATGGGGCTAGCCATAGCACCTACCTCACAGGGATTTTGTGAGTATTAAATGGGTTAACATCCTAGGAGTACTTAGATCACACAGCAGAATTCAATACAAGTTCATGATTCTTACTGTCCCGTGAAGAAAAATGAATATGAAGATTTCGCCTTCTACAGCCTGCCCATTTGAGTTTTTCATTTAAAATTTGCTTTATAACTCTGCTTTATAAGTCACAGTAATCTCTCACATAGACATATAATATTTTACAGTTTACAAAGGACGTTCTGAGACATTACCTCATTCCAACCTCTCAACAGTAAAGCTGGCAAGGCAGGGATGGTCAACCTTGGACCGAGGATGGGTTTTCAGCTCTGCTTTGGCTCTCATGCGTAGAGCTGGACCCGTCATTTGGACCTCCACGTCCTGAGGCCACCCATCTGTGAAATGGGTACAGAGAGGCTCCCTCTGAATCACAGTGCATGCCACACACAGGAGCTGGTACCAACATCTGCCGCGTTATCAGAGCTGCTGGCCCCATTCTCTTCCCACATTTTTTCTGTTCGTGAAGGAACTCCAGTGCTTTGACATTGTTATCTCCGTAATCTTGCAAGCCCTTGTTTATGAGACCAAAACTTTAATTCTTCCCTTTCATAATGAGGAGGGCAATGAATTGGCATTCCGGGAGTCAATGAAGGAGAACCCCTTAGTTCTTTCCTCGGGGAATAGCTGAGCAGTGATTGTTATCAGAGAACATTCTCCTGAGTTCCCAGCAATACAGGATTACTCACCTCCCCCTCATCAATGCCCGCAACTCGGTGCGCATTTCTGAAAGCTTTTGTGGACACGTCCCATAGACCCTTCCCCACGGGTGCGCCACATGAACAGTGTTACAAGCATCTCGCTAACCAGCCACCCAATCCCCACCCGCTCTACCCACGCCCGGCTGGCCAGCACAGTTAGAGATTTCCTTCAACAAAATCACGGTTAGTGTGTTTGACTCAGCCTTCCCTCCTCTCCTTGCCTCTAAACAGCATGTTGGACCCCGCTTGGCCTCTGCTTTCTGCGCCTGGCACACATCATCCATTAACTATGCATTCATACCTTTCTAACCATCCTGTTTAGGGACATAATTTAAAGAGGTATGTGACGAGGTAATTACCAGGATGTTCTTCGCAGCACTATTTATAATAGTGGAGAATACAAAATGTCTTCAGTGTGTCTGGCATTAATAAAATTTGGAGCATCTGTATGTGAAGAACTCGGCAGGCGTTTTACATGAGGTTGACAGTGACAGGAAAGGAAGTTTATCGCGTACGTGGAAAGAAAGCCATGTGTCATGCTAAGTTACAACTAAACATGTTGTAATGCTCTATGTCTAGAATGAGCCCCTGATTACTAGAAG
The DNA here is from genome assembly GCF_009834535.1 of Camelus ferus. Classification (NCBI taxonomy): domain Eukaryota; kingdom Metazoa; phylum Chordata; class Mammalia; order Artiodactyla; family Camelidae; genus Camelus; species Camelus ferus. Next base: position 12,286,635 of record NC_045706.1, read on the forward strand.
TATAAACTTTATATATAAATACTAGGATACATATGCCTATTTTAAAAAGCCTATGAGGAGATACATGAGTTGGTTAATAATGTTTATTGCTCAGTCATATGATTTCAATTTTTAAGATTTTTTTCAATTTTTATTCTAGCTACTGTGATTTCAGATTTAATAGTTTGTTCCATTTTTTCTTGGATCCATTCATATTTTCTGATTTCTCTATAACTTCTCTGTAATAAACATGATTTCATGTTTTTAGAAATGTTCTTTTTAATTAAAAAGAAAACAGAGTTTTACAGCCGAGAGTCCCTTTGGAATTCATTGAGTCTAATGGCCTTGGTTTCCAGGTGGTTAAACTGAGGCCCAGAGAAGTGAGATGCCTCCAAAAAGGTCCTCAAAGCTATTTGGTGGCAGAGCCAGGCTCCATAGCTCATCCCTGTTCTTTCCACGAAGCCCTGTGATGTCTGAGAGACCATTTCCACAAAGTCAACTGCATGGAGCCCCCTTTCCTCTCAGTGCACTCAGCATCCCTCGATTGGCTCAAAGCGAACCTGCCCCTTAGAACAGCCGTCTTCAGCCCCTTCCCCCAGGTTGTAACACCGATGACACACCTCACAATGCGCATGCCAGGACACCAGGTGGGTGTTACGCCCCATTTCAGCACATCATTCTCGTCCAAGCTTCCATTGTATACGTGGGACGAAGTGTGGGACACGGACGGGCCCTTGGCCGGCTCCACCTCTTGGCTCATCCTGGTCCAGCTATGTGGTTAATCAACAACGGGGCCAAACGAATGGGTGGAGATTGTATCAGCCTGCCTCCAACAAAGATTTCTTTTTCTAAATCACCTTAAGCATTTGTGGTTTTTCTTCTCATCCGTCGTGACTCATTCATGTGTTGATGCTAAAACGGACGATGGTTGTTCTGTTCAATTGCAGTCATTTTTCCATCAAGGAAAAGGAACTTTAAGTGAAGTTGAATCTCCCTGTGAGGCCATAGTGGTAGGTTGGGAAAGGAGAGGGAGCCTCGGTTGTCACTGAGCCTCTGCCAAGGCAAGTTCAAGCTGGTGCCTTCCTAGGGCATGGTGCCTGCACCTTCCCAAACCTTCACCTCCTCCTGCCCAGGGGACCCCAACGGCCCGGCCCTCGGCACCAAACCAGCTGGGCTTCTCTTTTGCAGATGGAGGTGCAGAAAGGCTGGGTAAATTTCCAAGTTCACAAGGCTAAGTCAGAGGCCCCTGCTCCTACTTCAGTATTTTTTTCTCCTATCCCAGCCTCAGGGAAAATCTGAGCAGTCGTGGGACCCCATGGCTCTATCTCTAGGAGGCAGAACTGAATCATTTAGGAATGAGGGCCGTAAATTAAATCATGGGAAACATCCCAACCTCAGAAGCTCCAAACTTGGGGCTTACATGCCACGCGTCATTCGTTCTCCTGCTCTAGTATTTTTCCTTTTAAACCTTAAACCATGTCAAAGGTCTCAGAATTTTCACTCCTGGGAATCTATTCCACAGAAGTAAAAGCACAATTACCTAAAGGTACAGGTCTGCATATAAGCACGGAAGGATGTTTATTTAGCACCACGCTGTTCGTAGTAACCAAAAATCCAAATTAAAAATTAAATGAATCCCCACCAATAGAAGTACAGCCAAATAAGTCAGGACTTATGCCCACTATGAGTGAATGAGAACTGATAATGATAATCAGATATGGGCAGGTGGGGGCCTCTCCACGACAAAGCGGTGAGCGAGAAAAGCAAGAGGCAGTGCGCGTGTAACACGTGTATCATCTTGTACTTGTGTTTCTATGTGTTTGTGTATGATTCTATGAGCACTGAAAAGGGTCCTTCGAGGACACAAAACAGGTCATTAGTGTGAGCTGGAGCTGGAGGGTGGGAGAATAGAAAGGGAAGCAAGTTTAAAAAAGAGCCTGCACTCAAAAATCAGCATAGTAATAAAATCATAAATATGCAAATTATATGGGTGTGGGTGCTTATAAACTTAAAAAAAAAAAGATCGAGGTAGATTCACCAACTTGCAGAGCCATCAAGTATTCAAAGCAAAATAGGTTGAGAGAAATTTATCAAGTAGGATCCCATGTCCATGAAAACCACAGATAAAACCCTAGGTGTGCGCGAGCACTGGGAGACAGAGTGAATGAGGAGGAGTCGGGGTGGGGCCTCCTGCCCGGGAACACTGACCGCTCCGGAGAGGGCTGTGGGGAGTGGGGCGTGGAGTGATGGAGACAGCTTTTCTTTATGTACTTTATTCCTGTCTCACAAAATTTCTTTTAAAAACTTTCTATTTTTGTATTCTACAATGTACCAAATTGATGTTTTCAGTGTTCCAATGGGCTTATCCTTTGGTGATTTTAAGTGAACTATTAAGTGATTCTGTGACCCAAACAGGTAGCGTTCTGAGCTGATGGCTGTCGTCAAGGCAGGGAAGGCCCAGGACAGACGCTTTCTCTGGATTCGGGGCCAGGCCGCTGGGGCCTCCTGCCCTGGTCCCCTGGGTGAAGGGCTGTGTTGTCTCCTGTCAGAGGCTCGGGGAGGCCGGACGTAGTGCTGGTGGAAATGTGTTTCTCACACAGACCAGGGAAGGAGATTTGCCTTTGGGGTCCTCTGAGAGTTAGGCAAGGCTGGGGTGCCTGTCCCCTACTCTGGCCACCTGGAACCAAGCTTTGAGGCTGTGGAAGGCCCTGGCTGGGGGATCGTTTCTGAGGAGGTAGAATCGGGGTCCTGGGGGAGGGGCTTGGCTCATCTGATGGGATTGTGGTCTCTGCCAGTCAGCCCAGTTGTTTTAATTATGTTGTGTACAGGCAAGAAAATGGGCAAAGTAAAGGGCTGATGTTAATTTCTGAGAAGTTTTCACACGGAAGAAAAGGCATGAGGTAGAATTCTCCAGACTGTAACAGAGATAGGAAAGGCAGAAGGTGAAGATCCAGCAGCAGAGAGGAAGGGGCAGGGCCTGCACAGGCCTCTGTGGAGCTCAGCCAGGGTCATGAGCTCAGGTTGGGGCTGAGAGCCCTGCTCAGGCCAGGAACACACATGGCAGCCCCTCTACCCCTCCCCGCAGGCGCTCCCTGCCCCCTTCCCTGCGAAGTTGTCTCCAGGGCACACAGCACCTCAGGCATGCTCTGTGTTTACTTGTTTATGGCCAAGTTTCCTTTACTGAACTGGAAGCTCCCAGTGGTCATGGGTTTCATCTGTTTTGTTCCCTGCTTTGTTCCTGTGGCCTCAAACAGTGCACACGGAGCTCCCCAACAGTTACTAAACACATGAACACATCAACAGTGAACAAGTGAAGAACAGAAATTCAGTGAAAACCTGAAAATGTAACTGTCGAACAGCAGGAGCAGGGAAGTAAATAAAACAGCACATCCACTTGAAGGAATACTATACAGTCATCAAAAATGTTTTGGGTCATGAATGTGCCCCAAACTGTTCACAGCCATTATCCCTGGGGGTACTTTTATAGGAGGAGTGGTGCCTTCACTTTTTCCTATTATGTAATTCTGAAATATTTAAAGTTTGTATTACTTTGTATTTCATTTGTAAACAAAAAAAGAAAAATATATTATTTAAGGTGGGGAAAAGTTTGAAGGGTTTTGTAATCACATGGAAAAATCATTTTGAAGCATGGCTAAATTGGAAAAAATCAAGATACAAACCTTTAGATGAAATAATTCTATAGATTTATGTGTCCAGAAAATAAAGCCTCAGAGGAAACTTTAACACTATCTCAATTTTTTTCTTCTGCTTTACACTTTTCTGTTTTTCAAAGTTACCTATAAAAAGCATACAGTCAGAAAAGAACTTTATTTAAAAATACAAATTTAATGTAGCTATATTTGACAATGAGAAATGTGATTATGTAGAAATATAAGATGGGAAACAAGAAAAGTTGAATTTTTAAAAAACTGTCAGATCAGACTGAGACTTTGGTCCACAGCAAACGCTGTGCCTACTGCTCAGAGGACAGAGACATCTGCTTGATTCTTAAGGGTTTTCAGGAAGAGGCAGATTCTAGAACCTCAGTCAGGGATCATCACTGTGATAAATCACCTTTACTTCAAGACAGCCTTCCCCAGGTCTAACTTGATTCCTTCCTGTTTCAAAAAAAAAAAAAATGCCCATCATTCTTCTCCAGGGAAATGACTGGTGACGTGCTTGCAAACCCTCTGCAGACTTGAACTTGGGTAGCCATTAAGCTGTCCCCATCTCTCTACATCCCCAGCCCACCGGCCCCTTCCCCCCTCAAAATGCAAAATACTTCTAGCTCCTTTAATCCCGCCTTTCAACACTTCTAAGTGATTGTTGCCTCCCCCTGGCCTCTTTCCAGGATCTCTGCATCCTTCTCCAAACAGGGTGCCTAAAACAGAACTCAGACATGGACTCGGCCAAAGTTAGAATGGCCGTGCATTTCACTTCATGGGTCTGGCAACGCCCCCTCTTATTGGTTTGTTCCCATGTCACCGGCTTAAAAGAGGACAGCACTTCACCGGAACAGGACCGCTGCCAGCTTCCCTGGGTAGCCTGGCGTCTGCGGACGGCCTCGGTGCCCCTCATTAGCCGGGCCTCCCAGCTCCGCTGCCCGTGCCTCTTTGCCTTCTGGGGGTCAGGAAGGCTGCCTTCACACTGTCCCTTTCTCTTGGTGCCGCTTGCCACAGTCATCAGCCACTAACTCTGCCCCATGAGAAGAGCTGGCCCTGAGTTGGGTGGCAGTTTCAAGCAGCATCTCCAGAGGTGCCACCCTGCTGGCCCAGGATAGCCAGACACACGGGGCAACTGTACCAGAGCTGCCACCCCTCTGGACAGGACTGTCGCTGACACTGACAGCCAAACCCCAGCCTGTCTGTGAATGGGCAGGTGGGCCCCATTCAAATGCAGAGTAACTTATGTGAGAACGGTCAGTCTAAAACACACAGACAGACACACAGACACACGGACACACACACACACACACACACACACACACACACAGAGCTTATTGCTGCATTCAAAAACAAATTTAAAACACATTTGTGGAGTTAACAGACTGTGAGAGTTTTTTTTAATACAGTAAAATTAATTTGTAAAGGTTTCAAGATGTTAACAAATGATCAATGAGACTGTTTCATAATTGATTTAAAAAATTCATCAGGTACACGATGCAGCTTTCTTATTAACTGACTTTAGCTGCCTTTCAAGCCTTTGTTGCACTTGAGTGGATCCAGGAAGAGGAATTCCTGTGGTTACCAGGTTAGGGCCTTACCCCGGGACCCCACCCTTTGCTTCAATGCTTTGGGCCAGTACACTGACCCAGGGACCAGGTGTGGCTTCCTTTCATGCCACTGGAGTGGGGTAGGGGAGCTTCAGGAGACTTAGGGAGTCCTGTGGGTGCCACCTGGGCCCATCTCAACTTCCCCAGAGTACCCTTCATGGGCAGTGGGCAAAGGTCAGGGTGAGGCACCCACATTCCCAAAGCCCACCTCTCCTCTAGATGGGTTGGGGGCTGTCCACAGCCTCCAGCCCCCCTCCCCAAAATATCCCCACGTTGACACCCTTTCATCCATCCACCCACCCATCCATCCATCCATCCATGCATTCGTTCATCTAATGTTGAGTGCCCACTAAATGCCAGACCCTTTGCAGGATACTGGAAATTTTACTATATTTTTCTCTCTTTTCACTTGCTTCTTTCTCAAGAAGGGGACAGAAGCAGGAACCCAGGGGTCTTAGTAGAAAATGGGCCAGCTGCCAGCTGGGAACCAGCGACCGCCACAATTTCTTTCCTTTGGAAGAAAATCCTGGGAGACAAATCTGTAGGCTTCTTTGAGATCCTGGGGATGGAGCCCCCATTGCCCATCACTCTACCCCCTCCACCACCACCACCACTTTGCTTTATTTTTCTTCACAGCACTTATTATCCTGGACATGTCCTACATTTATTTGATTTCTCATTTATGGACTCTCTCCACCCACCCAAATGTAAGCTGCATCCAAGTAGAGATTTTGTCCTGTTTACTGCAGTTTCCTCAGTGGCCAGATCAGTGCCTGACACGTGGATGGAACACAAAGATATTTATTTTGGGTGGATGGATAGATGGATGGATGGGTGGGTGGGTGTGAGGATAACAGACATGGTTCCTGCCTTTATGGAGTTTTTGGTTTTGTGAAGGGGACTATGAATTAAAGAATCATTAAAACCATGTGAAATTGCAATTATGTCAAATTCTACAAAGAAGCTGTATCCTGCATCAGTGAAGAATTTCACAAAAAGCTTTGCCCTGATCTGGGGAAGGGAGGGTCCTACTCCAAGGAAGTGAAGTGAGGTAAGATCAGGCAGTGAGGAGGGACCCACTAGAAGATATAAACTATATGGTTTGAGTTGTGTAAACCTTCTACCCCATTTCTCCCTCTCTGCCTATGTCTCTCTGAGGAAGAGGTCACCAACAGAGCGTCAGGCTGCCCAGGAGGAAGGGGGCTGTTTCCTGGTGGCCGTGACTCCCAGAGAAGAGAGACAGGACCTTGTGGTTCCCGCTTCCTCCCATTAATAATGCAGCTATGATGCACCACAGTGGGGTCACTAAACAAGATTAGAAATAGAAATGATGGCTGTAAAAATATTTTCTAACACAAGCCAGTAAAAACTTGATGAATGTTTACTGATTTTATGATTAGTGGTCAATAATCCTCCCCAGAAAAAAAACAAAGTGACCTGTTCCACTGGAGCCAATTGAAATGCACTTGTCCACTCACTCAAAAACCATAACTACTGGGTATTTTCTATGTTCCATCACTGTGCTGGGTACAGTGAAGCCACAAAGATGAATCTGATGTGAGTCCTGCTTCCAGACATATGGTAATACAGTAAGGGAGATTTGTGGGCATCATGGGCAGAGCAGATAGTTCTACTTGAGGCAGAAAGAGAGTTCAGAGAGGGGTTCAGAAGAGGGCAAGGATACTTTAGCAGAGGGAATCCTGGAGGGCTTCTTGGAGGAGGTGAAGCAGAGCTTACCTACCTTGGTCCCCAAAGTAGCATCTTCCCTTGCCTTTCATAGTCTACACTTGGAGCTGCATCCTCAGTGCTGTGTGACCTCGTCTCCTAAGCTCTTCTCAAAACACAAACAGGGAGAAGGGATAGTAACGCAGCAGGCGAAGTCCTGTGTCACAGGCCCTCAGGTTGTCTCTGATACTAGTTCTGATTTCACCAAAAGCAGCAGGGCAGTTCTGTGCCAGCTGGCAGAGTCCTACCTCCAGGGCTAAGTGTCTCCACCTTTCCTGCTTTGGAGGCTTCTCCAAAGTCAGAGGATCCTACTGAGTCCACCTGCAGGTACCGTGCGAAGTGAACAGAAGTGATACGGGTCTCTTCCATTTCCTCCTCCAGAAAAAAAAAAAAAAGAAAAAGGCATATTTGGAAAAGGGCACAGGGACTCCAGAAGGGAAAGCCCTGGATGTCTTTAGGGTCTTCTCAGCCAGCCCCGCCTTATGGTTTTGTTGTCACTGAAGAATTTGGTCAGTTCAGCATCTTCACCGAGCTGACCAAGTCCAGCTCACCTTGCCTATGGCTTTAAGGACCTGAGGAAGAGCACATGGATGGGGGTGGAGGTGGGGGGAGGTGGTAACCCTGCCCTTGAGGAATTCCCAGACCTGATGGAGAAATAAAGCTTCTATAAATGCCAGCCCCAGGACCACTCAGAACCCTGTGACTCCTGTGAGTCAAAGGAAGGAGCTCCTATCACACTGGGGCCGTCCGAGGGGCCCCCCGAGGAGGCGGGGCTGAGGCTGAGCTTCACAGTTCTTCCTGAGAAAACACTCCTGGCTAGCTACAGGACTCAGCTCCACCTGGCTAAAGCGGGGAGCACAAGGGAAATTTTGGCTCTGTCATTGAAAAATCCCAGGGTAAGTCTGAATCGAGCTCTTCAAGCATCTACCTCTTCTCCTCAGCTCTGTTTAGCCTGTGACAAGAAGGCCTTCGGCTACAGTGGCCCCAGCTACTCCAGGGTGACATCCTTGTGGGCTCAAGTCCACCATAAAGGGAGAGCCCTGGCTGGAGCCCCAGGATTTGCGCTGACTGATGCCCCGCAGTGGAGGCCAGATGGACGTGAGGCTCTGATTGGCCGGGCCTGGTCACGTGCTCACCCCTGGGGCTTGGGGGTTGGAATCAACTCCCACCAAAACAAACCGCGTGAATGGAAAGCCCAGGAGCAAGGCTTGGCTTGGAGGCTGTGAGTGGAAGGGCGGAAACTAACTGCTCAGCAGGACCAAGCAAATGTTTGCCACAGAGAGTTGCAATTATTATTCTGCTCTTAAGAATGAGAAAGTCGGGGTCCAGAGACATTAAGCAACTTCCTCCAAATAGCAAGGAGAAGTGGGGAGAAACTTTCTGCATTGTTTAGCCATCACGGTCCAAATCGTACCCATGACGCTGGGCACCTGCCGCTGTGTCCTGAAAAACTATTTCTGTCTGCATTCTTGGGAAGACCGGTTCTAGGCCGGATGTTGTAACTCAGCAGGCTTCCGTCTGAATAACCATGCCATCTGCCTTGTGGGCTAAAGAAAGCTCCACATCCTTCTCCGTGAATAGAGCGCAGAGTCTTCCTCCCACCCCAGCACCCCCCCACCTCTATTTTTTTTTCTTTTTTACTCTTACTGGGTTGGAATTGAAACATTATTGTAGTGACTGTTAGTTTCAAGGAAAAATTGTAATTGCATCTCGATCCACTCACTGGTTTCAAGAGCACTTTAACCTTTAACTTTCTCAGTACAAAAAGAGGCTGGCTGTGCGGTGAATCTAACAAGACCATCATTTATCGTTGGCGGAGTTCATTAGTCAGTCGTAACAGTTTAATTATTAGCATTTTAATGCATAAGCATTTAACCAGACGGAACAACAAGCTTCGGGGAACAGAACAAGACTTCTTAAGCAAAGCTGCATTACACCCGCACAAGTGTTTGTATTGTGGCGTGTTATTAAAACGAGATGATTAAAATGAAAGAAACAAATAGGTCCACATATTTAGCCAACAAACCAGCGCTGGGCTTCACAGTGTTGAGAGCATGGGGGTTTATTTAAGCTTGAATTTTGAATTAAAAATTTTTTATTTTATTTTTTCCACTCTATGGACTAAAATGATATAAAGAGAAACCACTTTGATCCACTGATTCTGATGGATAGCTTTAATAAAAGAGAGAAGAACCCAAAAGAGAAAGCCTGCGAAGGGCCATGAGTGATTCTGGCTGCACAAAAGAATCAGATGGATTCAGTTTAAAGAATCTGCTCCATCCAGGCTGCATCTCCAGGGAATCTGACATTCTGATGGCCATTTTAACACACAGTCAGGACTGGGAACCGGCCTCTACCTCCATGAGACTAGGTGGATCACTTAACCACATTTGTCATATCACAGTAAGGCTTGTCCATGTGTACAGCTGCTCCATTCACAACAGCCAGAAAAGTAGAAACAATCCAAATGTCCATCCATGGATGAATGGATAAACAGATATGGTGTGTACATATGATGGAACATTATGCAGCCTTAAAAAGGAACGAAATCCTGATATATGCTACAACACAGATAGCCCTTCAAGACATTACACTCAGTGAAAAAGCCACAAAAGGACAAATATTGCATGATTCCATTTCCGTGGGTTCCTGGAACAGTCAAATCCACAGAGACAGAAAGTAGATTAGAGGTTATTAGGGTCTGGGGAGGGGGATGAATGGGGAGTTATTGTTTACTGAGTGTAGAGTTTTCGTTTCAGATAATGGAAAAGTTCTGGAGGTGGATAATGCTGATGGTCGCACAATGTTGTAAATGTGCGTAATGCCACTGCGTTGTACACTTTAAAATGATCAATTTTATATTATGTATATTTTACCAAAAGTAAAAAAAAATAAGCTTTACCATATTCACGTTGTAGAATCACTGCGTGTTATCAAATGAGATGGTGGAGAGAAGCCTTCTGTAAGCTTAAAACGATGCACGCATTTAAGGTGGTAGTCATATTCTTTAATTATTTGTTTTAATCATTTTGTTTTAATAAGAGGCTACAATATAAACAGCTGAGAAGGTTAATTAATAATGTCAAGCCTAAACGAGTGTAATTAATGTCACTCAGCAAAGGCCTTCACTAGACTCAAAACATATTTTCTCTTGGGGGTAATCGTGGCCTGATTTTTCTAAACAGTTTCTCCTTTGACTGGGAAGCAGGAACTATTAGAGAAGATGGGAAGAAATGGCAAGTCTTGCATTTTCCATCTGAGGCTAGATACATAGGCTAGATAGATATGCATAGCATGGTCTCACATGTGGTCCGTAGCCCCCCCCATCCTGGCCTCCTAGAAGACGAGGTCAGCAATGGCCCCGCCTGTGACTGACGCTGAAATGGACAAAGTGTAATAAATAACAATCATAAGAACCAGCATTTATTGACTCTTTCCTAAATGCCAGGCTTCTGATGGAAATAAGGTTGGGGGTGGCTGGAAGGATGGATGGGCAAAGAGGAGGCAGGAGGCTTCCTCCTGTGGCCAGGCAAGAACACTCAGAATCCCAAAGAACTTTCTATTAGTTCCTTACTTCTGATTCAAGCAATGTAATTCAGTCCAGAGAGCCTGTGGGTTGGTGGGGAGTTGAGTCTGACTCCTAGACCATGAAGATGTCACTGGCCCCTTAGTGAACAGAGAGAATGCCCCTCATTCCTCTCCCTCCTGCCCTCTTCCTCCTCTCCCATCATTGTTTTTGGTCCTTTTACACTCTTGCCTTCCCATCCCCACCCCTCATGTATCAAAGTTCCTGCAAAAAGAAAAGGGAAAAGTGGAAAATCCTCAGGATGCTTTGCCTCCGAGTTTACTGAAAAGTTAACCTGGAAAGAATAGTTCTTGTGCCTTTTTGGGCTAGAAGGGCTTATGACTCCTTCTCATCCTTGAGTTATAAGCTGTGAAATGTAGGAAATCCCCTCCTATTATTTACACGAAGACAGCCAGCCTCCCGGAAGTGCAGGGTTGGTGGGCAGGCGAAGGGGAACGCATCCTGCCATGTTGTATTTGTTTTGATACATTTAAATAGTGCCTTGTTGACTTATTTCCTAAAGAGTTTAATGCAGATTGCAAAATTGGGTACATCCTAACAAGACAAAATAATTCAATTAAGAAAGAAAATGGGGTGGATGTAGCTCAGGGATAGAAAAATACCACAACATGATATCATATGGACAAAGAAAGGGATTTGGATGGGGGTGAAGAATTTACAAACTGAGGACCCACAAGAAGAGGCTCAGTCTCACCACCTTTCCTCTCATTATACCACTGGGAAGCGTGCCAGGGCCTGGGCAAGACTGCTGAGCACACAGTGGGTCTGCATCCCAGGGGAGGGATGGCTTCTGTTGCTCTGCCTTCTTACTACATAAGCATGGGAATGGCCCCATACAGCTTGGGGACAAACAGGCTACTTAGATGACTGAGCTTACTGGAATTGCAGGGAAATGCCACTACCCAGCCCTTGGAGACCTCGGGGCCATCGCGTATTCTCCAGTATGCTATTGGCCTATTAACTATTGAAGTTCAGTTTCATAAAGTTGGACAATGAGTTTCTCACCTATGTCTGGAGTTAACATTTTTCATGACCGGTATTTGCAAAGATCAAAACCCACATCCCCAGCCTCCCAAAATTCCATCAGCTCTCAGTGGGCTGCACTGATGGAAAAGAAGCTGGTGTCAACATTCCATCTGTTGCCAACTCTGGAATGTGTGCTCATCCTCCTTCTTGAACACACACGAGCCCCGCACCCCAAAAGTGAGGTAGTTCCCATGGACACAGGAAGATCTGGCTCAGGAGACTGGAGAAGCTTCTCTGTCCTAAAAGAGGCTTAAAGAAACGGAAGACGTGATAACGTCTCAATGTCAGGCGAATTTTGTTATATTTGAATTCTAGACATAGTTTAGCACCATCTGTCCAGAAAACAGTGGGAGCAAAATCAATGCCCTCATCCTCTTATCCTATTTTTGTGTACAGTCTTTCACATCATATATGAAAATAAGATTTTCAGTGTGAAAATATTCCTGCTTTACAGGAAGTGTCCAGGTCCCAAGTGCGCTGGCTTCCCAAGGTTTGTCTGGACCACATAATCTATCTTCCAAAAGAAATACAATATTGTTTTTGGTTTTAAAGCTTCCAGGCCAGCCCACAGTGTCCTACTTAACCGATAATGTGGCTAAGCTGTGTGACTAACTCAATCACAAAACTTACTGCCAAGTGTTCACTGCATTTTGCACATTTGCACACACTGAAATCTCCACCCTCGAGCAGATCACCCAATAGAAAGATTCTGTGCCCTCACAGCAAACAGGTCAATGCTGGAGGAAGACATCTGTCAAGGTGTCAGGGTCCCCAGACCCCCGTGGTTTTAGAGAGGAGCTGGAGTTCTGGCCACTGTTATTTGGGGTCTTCAATCACTTGATGATGGGAAAGGATTTCAAATTGTGCTTGTGATCCCAGACACAGCTAATATTTTCAGGTTCAAGACAGCATCCTATCCCATGCATTGCCCACATGGGCATGTATACGTGTGATGCATTCATACACATTCAATGTAGAAAGGATAAAAAAAATTGCATAGCTAGAGAAACCACACCAGCCATTCAGCACTTTTGTACACAGGAGTCCTTTACTTTGCCCTCTCCTTAACTGCCACTTATTTTTGAATCTTAGCCTAAACCATCACTTCCTTAGGGAATCTTTCCAGAAGACCCCAGGTACCAATTGCCAAGACTAGGTTAAATTTCTTTCTTGTAAGATCCTGCTCTTCATCTGTACAACATGCACCATCCGTGTAATCACGTGTTCAATACTCCCTGTTAGAGTATAAGAGCATGGAACAGAAATGGCTTCTAGAGAGTTCTTCTAGAGAGTTCTATCTTCCGGACCTAGGGGATGGTCTGGCAAATAGTATGTACACAGGAAAGATGTATAGAATAACAGACCCTATCTTGGTTCCCATTTCTGAGCATCTCTGTCAGAATGCACAGATGGAGAAAGAAACTAGAAGAGGAAAGCTTCTGAAGTGCAAAAAGAGAGGACCACTCTGAGGAATCAGAGAAAATACTCTCATAAGAAACAGGTACTGCAAGAAGCAGGAGAAAATTTTAAGAATTATCTAATCTATACTCTCAATATTGTATCAAGAGCGAGTGATAATTTAAAAAGAACACGAGAGATCAGGAAATTCTATTAAATGATGTAAAGTGCAGTTCCTGAATTGAAAGCCACAAGTAGTAGCGTTTGAATATTTTTTAAATTTTAAGTCAATAGAATACAAAATAAGGTCAAGAAATTTTCCCAGAATAAAGAGATGAACATTTTAAAAGGAAAGAATTTTTAAATGATTCAATAGATTCAATTATCACTTATCAGGACTGTCAATGTAGATAGCCAAAGAGACAGAAGATACAGCAATCTAACAAGCAATGGAAGAAAATCTTATAAAACTGAAGAAACAGAAGGAGAAGAGATAAGTCTTGAGATACAAAGGGCTACCTGGAGAGCAGGCAATATTAATTAATATAGCCAACATATAGAAATATTCTGGTACTTATGTTCTAGTCTTAGGTTAGGGAAAATTCTATGACCTCACCCAAGAAACATAAACCTGTCTGGCTTCAAAATGCTCCTCAGCAATCCAAAGCAAAAAGATTGCACAGCACTGCCATTGAGGTTTGTTTCCCCCTTGGGAAAAGAAAAAGTAAGAAATAATGTACAAAATTTAAAGTACATAAATCCTAAGTATACAGCTCGATGAATTTTCAAAAAGGAAACACTCATATAATAAGCACCTAGTTAAGATCAGAACATGACCGTCAGCTCAGCGCGCCATCATGCACTGACAGCCACTCCAGATCCCAAAGGGTAATTGGTCTCCTGACTTCTAAGACCATAGGTTAGTTTAGGCTTTTTAGAATTTTGTATGTATCAGTGGAATCATTCAGTGTGTAGTCTTTTGGGTCTGGCTTTTTTGGTTGACTATTATGTTTTTGCTTGTAATTGTGGTTTGTTCACTCTCATTGCCATATGATACTCCATTGCATGAATATCCTGCAATTCATCCATTCAACTGCTGGGTGGACTTCTCATTAACGAATGTTAATTGTCTTTTGGTGAATATATGTATGCATTTCAGCTGGGTATGTACCTACAAGTAGAATTGTTGCATTATAGGTAGGCATATGTTTAAATTAAATGGAAATGGCCAAACTGTTTTCTAAAGTGACTGGCCAGTTAATATTCCTGTCAGCAGTAGATGAGTGTTCTGGTTGTGCCACGTCCTTCCAACCCTTGATATGCCTGCGTTAATTTTAGTCATTCTTGCAAGTATATAATGGTATCACATTGTGGTTTTAATTTGTGTTTCCCCTATGACTAATATAGTTTAGAATCTTTTTATATGTTCACTGGCCATTTTAATATCCACTTTTTGAAATGTCTGTTCAAGTCTTTTACATAGTCTACTCCTTTTCGTAATTACTCTCATAACGTCTTGATATCTAGTAGTATGAGTCCTTCACTTTTGCATTTCTTTTTCAGGATTGCCTTGGCTTTTCTTGGCCTTTGAATTTCCATATCAATTTTAGAAATCAGCTTGTTGATTCCACGGGGGGGGGAGTTTTCTACAATTTCTTTGGGATGTCATTTAATCTATAGATGAACTTTAGGAGAATCAACATCTTTACAATATAGAGTGTTTCAATCCATGAACATAGTATATCTTTCTATTTACTTAGGTCTTCTTTATTTAAATAATGTGTTGTAGTTTTCAGAGAAGAGATCTTGCACATCTTTTTTAAGGTTTATTCCAAGGTACATGATGTTTTTTTGATGTGGCATTACCACAAGAATAAACAAATAGATCAATGGAGGTTGTATTCTATTCTGGAGTGTTAAAAAAAATTTTACATCTTCATCTAGGTGTTTACACAGATGTGTATGTACAATTGTCAAAACTAATCTATCTGTACTCTTAATGTATTTTATTCATTTTCTTTATGTTGCTTTACAAATTAAACTGGTATGAAAAATAAAAATATACAAAAGATACAGAAGATAATGCATAAAATAATAGATCTAAGTTATAATCAAGTATGATAATTTTTGACAAATTAACAAAGTTTTTCTCTTTTTGATGATATTACCAGTATCATAACCCTAAGGGTATAAGGAAGCAGGTAATTTTATGTAATACTAGTGGCAGTAGAAATCAGTATAGACTTACTGGAGGGCAAGTTAACAAAAGACCTGAAAATGTACATGTAAGTCCACTAGAAATTTCATGTCCAGAAATTTATTTTAAAAAACTTATCATAGATATAGCATAAATTCAGCTATTAAGAAGTTCACTGCAAAATTGCCTATGATAATAAAATACTGAAATCAATCTAATAACAGGGAATTAATAAACTATGATATACAACAATGAAATAATATCAACTATTAAAACTTATGACATATAAGAAAAGTTAATGATGTTAGAAGGATTCTATATGCAATATTTGTCAAAAGAAAGCAGTCAACAATAGTGATCATTCAAGAAGTTTCCCATTTAAATTTATATATCTCATTACCAGAAAAAAGATTTGTGACTACGTGAGGTGATTAAACTCATTGTGATAATCATGTCACAATATATACTATATCAAATCATTATATTATACACCTTAAATTTATACAATTTTGTGTATAAATTAGATCTCAATAAAACTGGAAAGAAAAATTTATATATATTACATACAAAATGTTATATATATATAATTGAAAAAAGAAAGATGTATACAACTAAATGTCAACAGTGACTATCTCTGTGACTTGGGTCATAGTTAATATACTTATTTCTTCTTGTGCCTTCACTTCTAAGTATTTAACAATGCACACTCATTAATTACTTTTGTACTAATAAATGCAGTCTTCTAAGAAATTATAAGGGAAGAAAAGTATGTTAAAGCATATTCTAATTTATTTGAAAATCTCAATGAATAAAACTGTTTTCTTGCCAAAAAATAGAAATTAACCAAAGAAAAATTGTATTTCTATACATAGAAAAACACCAATATTTTATTGGGCTTGTGGGTGATTTATTTAATTTTATTTAGTTATAGTCAGTTTACAATGTTGTGTCAATTTCCAGTGTAGAGCATAATTTTTCAGTTATACATGAACATACATATATTCATTGTCACATTCTTTTTCTCTGTGAGCTACCACAAGATCTTGTATATATTTCCCTGTGCTATACAGTATAATCTTGTTTATCTATTCTGTATATATCTGTCAGTATCTACAAATTTTGAACTCCCAGTCTGTCCCCTTCAACCCCCCTCCCCTCTGGCAACTACAAGTTTGTATTCCATGAGTATGAATCTGTTTCTGCTTTGTATTTGTGTTCATTTGTCTTTTTCCTTTCTTTTTTTTTTTTTCTTTTCTTTCTTTTTAGATTCCATATATAAGCGATCTCATATGGTATTTTTCTTTCTCTTTCTGGCTTACTTCACTTAGAATGACATTCTCCAAGGACATCCATGTTGATGCAAATGGTGTTATGTTGTCATTTTTATGGCTGAATAGTATTCCATTGTATAAATATACCACCTCTTCTTTATCCAGTCATCTGTTGATGGACATTTAGGCTGTTTCCATGTCTTGGGTATTGTAAATAGCTGCTATGAACATTGGGGTGCAGGTGTCTTTTTGAAGAAGGGTGCCTTCTGGATTTATACCCAGGAGTGGGATTCCTGGGTCATAGGGTAAGTCTATTCCTAGTCTTTTGAGGGATCTCCATACTGTTTTCCACAATGGCTGCACCAAACTGCATTGTGGGTGATTTCTCTTCCTCCTTAACATCCACCTTTAATTTTCAAGCTTTCTCTGGTAAATATATACTAATTTTATAATCAGAAAAAAAGCCATGGAAACTGAAAACAAAACAAGGACACAGCTATAGTTTCCTGCACCTCTGGAATTGGAGCTTTGTGTGATATTATAGACAACGTGCAGCGCTCTGGACACAAATACAGAATCACCATCTTTACCCAGACAAACTCAGTCCCAGTGCCCACACACCCCACCAGCAGCTTTTACTTTTATTCCCACATGTAACTTCCCATTGAGACAGGCATTGTTCTTCGGATTTTTTCAGGTAAGGAAACTCAACCAAGACAGGATGGCCACTTACTGAAAGAGGCCCAGGTAACATAAAGGGGAGGAGGGATTCGAACCCGGTCAGCCCAGTTTCAAAGCCATGTTTTTTTGGTTTTTTGGTTTTTTGTTTTACTATGTGAGTCCTTATTATCATATCCCAAGCAAGACCACCAAATTTGTTATAAACCTTTAAGCCACAGTGCAGAGGGCCTCCTGTGAGATAAATACAATCTGTTTGGAATGTACCAGCTTTATTGAAAAACATTACTAAAATCAAAGCATTTTGCACTACTTTATTCATTATTTTTATGGTACTCCAGGATTTTTGTGGGATTTGTTTTTCATTTCACTTCTGTAAGCCTGCCAATGCTTTAAAGCAGTATTTCAATTGAAGAGAAAAAAACAGTTTTGGATTTTTTTTAAGCAAAATCTCAACAATGTTTTCCATCCTTTTTTCATACAGGTTTGGGAAATTCTTCCCTCCTGCTCCTCCCTACCGCATGTCCCTCCTCCCCAGATCCCACAAAGTACAAATTTAATACCGAAGCTACTGTTTAAACGGCCCCAAATATTCAAAAGAAAGTAAATTTGTGGTTGCAGAGTTTTGAAATGTTAATTATGTCACTGGCTGTTCCACCTGAGAAGTCACAAATCATTCTGATACAAAGGCCATAAAAGCACACGCTCTATATTCCCCGAGCAGTCGGGGACTCTGTGGTCTTACAAGGTGCTGAAGGGCTGCAGGGAGTTGCTTCCAGGACCTGCAAAGCCTTGCGGGATCTCTGAACCGAGAACAGACTGCTGGACTCATTCATTCACTGAGTAACACACACCTGTGTTTTCAACAGGTGCCAGATCCTGCTGGCCCTCGAGAAGCTTACAATCCAGGTGTGGTTTAAAGCAGGTAGATTTTAGAAAGTGAATTCCATTCTGCTTGTGTCCAGCAATCCTGTAATACTGTGGTTTCAAACGGTGCTCCCTGGAAGTCTGGGGATGCCTCTGAGGTGCCCTGGGGTCTGTAAGAGGGAGGGGAGAGGGGTGGAATTCTTGGCCCATAACCCCACCCCTCACTTCAACCGCAAGAGCTCTGCTGTGATGTGTTGCGTGTTCTTGGACTCCCCATCAGTTTTATTTTGGACAAAAGACAACGTAGCTTTAAAAAGAAAGTTTGAAAAGAATCCCTGCTTCACAGCATTGAGACACAGCGGAACAGAGAAGAGAGGGCTGCACTGCTCATTAGAACATTGAAAGAGTGAAAGCATTTTCAATCTACAAGTGCCCAGAACGACCCTTCTCAGTGTAGACTCCTCTTTTAACAGCTGAGGAAATTACGGACCAGAGCAAGGGAAGAGAGCCAAGCTCAGGCCACAGAGACATTCAACAAATGCCGTGGCAAAAATTAGGAAGTGTCCATGCAGTTTGTCCATCCCAGAAAACTCAGACACAGGGTTTCAGTAAGCAAATCACACTTACAAAATGCATTTATTTACTTAAATCCTGCTTCTTTTCAAAACACCAAAATGAGTAGAAGTATCAACTGAGAGTTAATATCATGATTGCATGTTGAAATTAACCTTGAGCTTCCTGCCACTCAAGGTAAAAAGAGAAATCCACTCTGTTCCATAGTTCTTACTGATGAGGAAATCAATTCTTTTTAAGGGAGATGATTTCATGAAGAAATGTCCTTATATAAACTTACAGAGGACAAAAGTTGTGTTCTTTTTCTGATGGAATATACCAGTAAATCCAAAGGTGCTACTTCCCCGTCTAGACTGACTCGTTCGGTCAGTTTCCATGTTAATGGGTGAACTCACCCACTGGACCCTTCCTCTGACATTATAAATGAAATCACAGGTTTTATAAGTTGAGAAATCAAAATTTTCTCTTTTCTCATTTCTCAGAGTTACATCTATTATCCCAAAGTTTGCGTTCTGTATGACTTGTATCTACAAGTAAAAGGTACAAACTCAGAAGAAAAAAGCAAAGGGAAAAAGAATAAAAATGTTTGTTGTTTGGGGGCACTGATTACTCTGCACGCCATCTCATGATATTATCTCATACTACTGATTTCTGCTCTGTGTCACTCACTTCCTGTCCTCAGTGAAACCCACACTGTATCTCCGTGCATCCTGATTACATCACAACCCTTTAAAGTGGCTCCCGGTATCACGGATGCAGAAAAAACAAGGTCTAACAAGGCTCAGAAGGTAGCCCTGGATACAAGGATCTTTGGTCAAAGACCCCAGCCATCTGCTGTGAGCCGGGCACTGATCAAAGCAGTCCCAACTCACAGATCAAGCCCCTGCCTTCGGTGACCTCAGTCATGTGGCCAGAGACAGCCAGTGATCAATAAGCAAAAAAGAACAATAAGCAAACACAAACAAACAAGAAAATTGCAGACTGTGTCTCAAGCTGAGAAGGAAACAAACTAGAGGAAGCAATGGAAAGTAACAGGAAGTGGGAGGAGCAGGCAGGGTGCTCTCCATGGGTGATCAGGGAAGACCTCTCTGAGGAGGTGACCTTTAAGCTGAACCTGGAAGATCAGAAGCAACCAGTGAGCCGAGGGCCACGTGGGGCCAGCAGGGCCTGGATCTGCGCCAGGCGGTTCAGGAGGTCTGGGGCTGCCTGCTGTCTATTTCTCTGACAGCCCTTCAAGGTAGGCATTGTCCTCCATGGTGCAGACACATACACTGGGGCTCAGAGAGGTTGAGTGACTTGACCAAGACCACACAGCCAATAGTAGTGAAGCAGGGTTTTAGTCCAGGCCTGTCGGGCCCAAAGCTCTGCTCTTTGCATCCACCTCATGTGCCTTGACCCAACTACCATTGCCGGCAACTCGATTTACAGTGGGTCAGTTAGTTAACAAGCTAGTTGTATGTCTATACACTTTTATTCACACTCAGCCTTATTCCAAAGAGAGTTTGAACCTCCAGATTCTCTGTACTTGCTAGAGTTGCCTTCACCCAGTGGCCTTCACTCCACCTGGATTAGTGGTGCAAAAAGCCACGACGATGTCTCCCTGGAGTGCAAGTTCAGGCTTTTTAAGAAATTCTCCCAGACAAAGGTGCCCAACAAGATGTTTAGGAGCCATCTCGCCCTCCACTGGGAGCCGTGGTCCTCCCTACAGCAGGAGCTTCACAACACGTGTTCCCCCAGGGCGCTGTCATTCAACCTTCAAAAGGTCCTAAACACACCTGGAAACACAAGCCTCCCTTTTCCAGGCCCCAAGCTGAACAGACAAACAGAAGCCCTCCCACTCCTCTGGTGACGTGGCCAACGTCCCTGGGGAGTCAAGCAGGGACTGTGTACTCTGCCCCTCCTCCTGTCTCTGATGCCATCATTGTGAACATGGATGTCATCGTGGAAGCGCCCCTCCCCGCCTCCCAGCCCCGACCTGAGCTGCCTGAAGTGAAAGCGGTCCAGAGTGGCAGGATGGCAGGAAAACTCGAAACTTGTGGTGCATTCCCAAACCTGCTGGTTGATGAAATCCATTGCAATGACCTTGGTGCAGTGCAGGGAGATGGGTCACTCCCTGAATTGCTGAGTCCACCAAAAATAGGTATGTTACATCACCGCCACGCAGGACCTGACTTACTCAACCAGGTGTGCAATTTGGGGGCTTTTCTAAGTAATCTGCCAGCTGAAAAAAGAGGCTGCCATTCAGGGAGCATTTATTAGCCAAGAATAACAGCTTTCCAGGCAAGGGGAACTCTTCTCGGCCCCTGATCACATTAATTCAGTAATTCTCACAAGAGCTCTGCCGAGGTGGGACATGGGTATTATCGCCATCACTATTTTACAGAAAAGAAACCAAGGCACAGAGCACCTGTATCACTTGTCCGAGGTCCCCAGCTAGAAAGGAGCAAGGACTGCATTCAAGCTCCTCACTGCTTACTGCGCTGCGTCTCGTCCAGTGAGATGGCTGGGCAAAGTCATGTGAGGAGGTTTCCAGCCTGTTCCTTGTGCAAAAGTCAGAACCTCGTATCCAGCAGTCATTATGAACAGACAAGGAAAGATGGAAATGGTGGAGATGACAATGGCAGGTGGTTTTCAAATTCCAGTTTCACTTTTATGCCTGCAAAAACCATGCACTGCAACAACAAGAAGAAAAGTGGCGGCTGGATGTGGGAACCAGAGATCAGACATGATGTTAAAAGTCTGCAGTCATGGGGCTTGAGCTAGTACCTGCCCCGACAGGTCCACCCCCCGCCTCTGACAGCCCTGTCATTTGCAGGGTGGCGGGTCAGTTCCCCAGACCCTCAGGTGACTCAGAGCCACATCTGCTAGGTGACCTTCCAGGAGACGGCACTGCGTCCGCGGGCACTGCCAGGACCTCTGCCCCCTGGGTTCCCAAACACCCAGCTCCCAAAGGGAAAGCCTCCCCAGGCAGCCGTTGTTATTTCTGGCGGGGAGGGGTAAGTTCAGTGAGGAGCTCTGGATTAAAGACGAAGTGGCTTTTCTCCAGAAAGGCAGTTATAAGAGATGGCATTTTCATGGTGGAAATTGGTTACCCCTTGCAGCGACACAGCATTCTGTTGCCTGTTAGCTCTGAGGGAGATTGAGAGGGAGAGAAAAGTGGAGAGACACACAGGCTCCCGCCTCACCCCCCACCCCCACCCCCACCCCAGGCAATCAGGAGGCTGCAGACCCCTGGGCTCTGTCATTGCCCCGCTCACTGACTTCAGCAGCGGGAGGAAAGAGGCCACCCGTTCCCCAGGGGACGCACACCTGGACACGAGTGGACGTCAGCCTAGAGACCACGTGGAACACCAGAGACTTTCGGTGCACGTGCTCCGAAGGGACCTTCGGAGATGATCCAGCTCAGCGCTGCCCAGTGGAAATGGAATGTAAGCCACACGTCATTTTACATTTCCTAACAGCCATGGTAAAAACTTAAATACATAAGTAAAAAGGAACAGGTGAAATTAATTTTAATACATGAGTTAACCTAATGTATGGAGGATATCATCACCTCAACACGCAATCAATATAAAAATTATTGTGATATTTTACGTCCTTTCTTTATATGCTGTTTATGTGCATTTTACGCTCATAGTACATCTGAATTTGGACTCAGCCACATTTCAAATATTTAATAGCCACATGTGGCCAGTGGCCACCACGTAAGAGTGTGGTTGTTGGCAGCATCACTATCACCAGGAGCTCATTAGAAACGCAGAACTCAGGCCCCACCCAGAACCTATGGAAATCAGAATTCAAATGGTAGCACTCACCCTAGGTAATTCGTTAGCAGGAGAAACTCTGAGAAGCCAGTTGCCTCCCCTTAAATACTTTGAGTGGCCGGGGACTCCCTAGCCCATCCCTAAGGAAGCCCATGCCATCTTTAACTGGTCCTAATTATTAGGAAAGCATTTAACCTTCTTTTATTGAGGACTCTGGGAGCTGGACACTGTGCAAAGTGTATCACACAAGTTATCTCATTTAAGCTCAGTACTCCCCTATGAGATAGGGGATAATTTTGGCTCCTTTTTTATAGATGAAAGATCAGAGGTCCCACAAACCTAGATAACTTACCCCAAATCCCATGGCTAGGCAGTCACCTCAGGGTCTGCTTTCTTACCCACTCGCTACAGCAGGGCGTCCCCGTACCTTTGGTCTGCTGGCGCCACCTGCACCCTGCCCAGAGGCAACCCAGAGCCCAGGAGACTTTCCCGCATATTTTTAGTAAAGAAAGTTGTTGTCGGTACTTGACAGAGGTAGTCTTCAGTACCATGGCTTCATATGTCTGTGGATTTCATTTATTACTGACTTCATTTCTTTTCATTTAATATTTCATTTGTTGCTTGAATAAACTCTGTTGTTACCTGCCTTCTCCACATTTCCTTTCTTCATCAAAGTTTAGAATAAGCATAGAAATGGGCAACTAAGCAAATAGGCAGAAATTAATAAAAGCCATATGATGTCATTAGATAGCTCAAAGGTTCCTGGTTTCCAATTAAATTAGGTTCATGGTTAGAGAAATTAGGTAAGGTACACATATGACGTGAGGGACCCCAATTATATAAGGTTCACAGATAGGTACCGCACTGACGAAGATACTGAACTTGTCACAAAATGTCATGAGGTAGCGAGCATGATGGAAGTGAGATCAGATGCGGAGAAAAAGTAAAGAGCAGTGAGCAAGCGGTGAAGGAGTTTTACTCTTTAAGTGTTATGAGGCCATAAACCCCCCAAAACCGGAAGTAGTTGCTTTCCATCCGTACTTCTACTTATGACCCAGAATTGACAACTGTACGGTGGAGGATTTGGACATTGATGTAGAACTCATGCTATTGTTTTGGAAATAAACTATATTCTCAATTCAAAAACAAAATCATTTGTCATGAATAATAACGGAAATCATTGGAAGAGACATCACAATTTTGGGTAAGGAATTTTACACTTTTCATTTATTTTTTTAAATTTTTCTGGTGGGGGGAGGTAACTAGGTTTACTTGTTTATTTATTCTTAAAGGAGTTACTGGGGATTGAACCCAGGACCTCATGCATACTAAACATGTGCTCTACCACTTGAGCTATACCCTCCGCTCTAGGAATTTTACACTTTTTAAATGACTACCATATTCTTCAACTTTCCAGGAAGTCGAGAATCACTATATTGAGAAACAGTAGGAAATGGTAGTAGGAGAAGGGAGGGAATGAATAAAACAAGGAAGGGTGAATCTGAATCAAAGGATACCAAGGGGCACCAACTAGACGCCCTACACATCAAATCTACATAAATAAAATACCTTTCTGCTTGTCTGTTTCCACAACACCTAAAATGCCTGCACTGATTTTAGGAAGTATCTTCGGGGTAGTCACACAAGACAGCTACACACAGTGTACACAACATTTGCCTGGGGGGGTGACGAGGGATCTGGGAGAAAAAGACAGTCGTCCCCCTGAGCCGCTGATAGTAATGGGACTTTTACACCATGAGTTGATTAAGAAATGTCAAACATATCAAGATGCCAAAAGCAGAAAAAGCAGATAGTAGTTTTAAACATGAGTCCTGATTTAAAGCCCTAACAGCAGGCAATCTGAATTGCAGCCCATGATTTATGATCTGGATCCTCTGACACGGGCATTTCCATATGGCTGCAGGCACTGGTTGATTTAAAGATGGTTAATGATCGTCCGGCACAGTCCGGGGACTACAGCGAGCAGTGAAATACACCCCAAACACCGTCGCTGGGGCCTTCGGAAGCAGTCCACGCTCCCTGGTCATCATCCTTCCTTTCGTTTGTCAAACACTCAGCGTCCACGTAAGGTGTCCTTCTGCAGGACACAGGCCAGGTTCTCCAGAATAAATGAGATTCCAGTGGGCAGGAAACCACGATGGTTAACGTGCAACGGATTCCCTGGGACGGAATCAACCTCTGTCTTTGCTGCATCCTCTAGGCTGAGGACAAGCCTTAGTTCCCCTACAAATCTGTCAGCTGACCTCAGTCCCAGGGCTGAACTTCTCCATTTAGAGCAGAAATAACCACAACAGCTAACATTTATTGGAGCTTTATTTTGTCCCAGACATCATACTAAACACTCTACTGACATCACCCCGTGGAACACCCCTCCAGCATGATGAGATTGTGACCATTTCTATCTTACACACAAGGAAGCCAAGCTGCCAGATGGATGCCAGTACCACATCCAATGCCTGCTGCCAGTAGGTGGCAGGACCAGGATTCGAACGCAGATCAGCAGGCCTCCTTGTTTGCAATCATCTGACTCTAATGCTTCATTCTTATTTTCATTCTGGGCATCTAGAGGCTCACAGTAACCCAAAATGCTCCTTCTCAAGGGAGAAAGAAAAGAATGGTTCTTCTGGAGCAGGGATCGCCTCTTCTGACATGCCTCTGAGGGCAGCTTCATTCTAAGACCATCAACTGGCTCATTCCAAAGTTTGAAAGTCATTTTGGGGGCTGGGGCCCCACACCAGGCACCAGAGATGGAACAATAATTCGTGGTTCCAGCTCTCCAGGAGTCACAGGCTGGTCTGGGGGGAGGCGGGGGTGGAGGTGGGGAGAGAATTACAATAATGTCAATGCAACGTGGCGTTGAAACAGCCTTCTGCTCAACACCACCGAGCTATCATCACCAAGCTGGCACTGAGCAGGGTAGGGACCTTGCAGACCCTGCCCTCCAGCAGCTTACAATCTGCCGGCCCCCAAACAGCCTAGATGCTGGACAGTCCACACTTGGGCCCAAAGGCAGGGTCAAGACCAAATGTATTGGAGGCGTGCAGAGGGGGTGAGATCACTGTGAGTTGAGGTCATTGCCACTCTCCAGAAGAGATGAAAGCAAAAACAGCCCTGACAGATGCCCTGAGTGTCCCTGTCATTTCTAAGTGTCTCCCTGGAGACTGTTATTTAGGAGAGCTGGAATGGTAGTGCCTGCCATGGCCACATCTGTACAGCAGCCGTCAGCCAAGGATTTCCTGTGGCTGCCTTTAAGTCTCCACTGTTCCACGTTGGTTAGAAAACCTCAGGAGGAGATCATCTCAGTCAATGACACACGAGGCTGGACCCCAGTTAGTGGCCCCAGGGATTGCTGAGGTTCAGTGAGGTCAAATAAGCTTCTTGAACTTGGCTCTGACTTTGAATAAGGTGTATGAGCTGCTTTAACACTCCGAAAGGGTAACTTCTGGTGCAAACAGCCTGGAGCTCCTTCTCCAGGAGAGCCACCAGGGGCACACCCTCTTCTCAGAGCCCTGACCAAGGCTCTGGGGAGTTCTCCCATGCCTTCACTGAACCAATTTTCCAAAGTGCTCTGTAATTAATGCCTCCCAGAAGAGATCCTCTTCTTGTCACTGAGAAGAGAAAAATAAAAGCGTTCCTGCAATTGTTTTATACCTTGGGCAGAGCAGATTCATTTTTCACCTGTTCCAATAAAGTTCCATGATGTGGATAATAATGGAGGCCAGCATTTTACAGGACAGCCTGTCAAAGGCCCTTCAAACACGACTCACTTTTAAAGTGCAGAAGTAGGGTCGACATAGTTTGCAGGAGACATCATTATTGCTATTTATTAATAGAACGGTTTGGGTTTTTTTTTTCCTATGGAATTTCTGCAAGAGAATAGCCAGTTTAGCCTTTGTCGTATCTGCATGGAACCCCTTAAGTATAATCTGTTTCTACACAATGCACAAATTCACTCATTCACCCACCAAATGTTTGTTGGGCACCTGCTAAATGCAAGACACTCAGGCAGATGCTGGAGAAAACTGACAATGTCCCTGCTCTCATGGAGCTTGCATTGCTGTGGGGGAAACAGACACAACGAAAGTAATGAGATATATCCGTTAAGTATATTATAATTTTTTGGGGTTTTTTTATTTCATTTTTTATTGAAGTGTAGATGATTTATAATGTCAGGTGTACAGCAGAGAGATTCAGTTATACATATACATACATATATATTTTCTTTTCAGATTCTTTTTTTAACTTTATGTTTTTTAAATTTATTATTATATTATTTAATTATTTTATTTTGGTGGGGGGAGGTAACTAGATTTATTTATTTTTAGAGGAGGTACTGGGGATTGAACCCAGGACCTTATGCATGCTAAGCAAGCGCTCTGCCACTTGAGCTATACCCTCCCCCCTCAGATTTTTTTGCTATATGTTTATTGCAAGAAATTGAATACAGTCCCCTGTGCTAATTTGTGATAGATGTTGTATAAAAAATAGAAACAAGCAGTGACTGACATTAAGGGAAATGTGTATTATGGGCCTAGGCTCAAGAAGGACCTCTCTATGAAGGGAACGTTTATACTGCATCCAGAAAGGAGCCAGCCTTGCAAAGCGCAGGGACTCCTTCGGGTTTGTGCAAATGTCCTGGGGCAGGATGGCAGACTGCTGAATTGGAGTAGCTAAGAGGGAAGCCGTGAGGCTGCAGTACAATGAACGAGAAGGAAGGGACTGGAAGAGTGAGTGGGGCCCAAGACAGGTGCTTCATGCCCTGAAGGTGGCCTGTTTTCTCCGATCTTCTGCCCGGCTTCACTTAGCAACTTAACACAACAGACTAGTTCCTGACTCCTCCTCCTCTCCCCTACTTAGCACTCCAGGAGCACAATCCTGAGGCTTAAAAGGAAAAGCCAACACACTCTGGCCACCGTCTGCTTTGTTCCAGCAGTCTCCACAGTGATGAAGCAGCAGGCTCCGTGAAGTGAGCGTGGGTGACTGGTCCCCCAGCACACGTGTTCTCCCACCCCATCGAGTCGGCCCGGGCTGGCTGCACTCAGTAGGCTGCCACGGTCATTGATAATAATTGTTGCATTAATTGGTGCTGTCCGGACCAGACAGAACGTAAAAGATCCCACTGTGTCCAATAATTAATGTTTTTCCCTCACTGCAACGCCATTAATAAGGGGCTCTTCCAAGAAACGAGTAATTGGCTGGTTGGGCGTCATTAGGGTATTTATAGATAAGCTTTGGTCCGGAGACGTAG
This sequence comes from Camelus ferus, assembly GCF_009834535.1. Lineage (NCBI taxonomy): Eukaryota > Metazoa > Chordata > Mammalia > Artiodactyla > Camelidae > Camelus > Camelus ferus. The sequence continues at coordinate 12,314,240 of NC_045706.1, forward strand.
AGGAAAGCTGATTATGTTTATTTAGACTCTATTATCTATCGCTAATGTGTTATCCTGCGTTCTGATCGTCCCCATTCTCTGGGTCCTAATGATACAGGGCACACTCGCAATGGGATTTCATGACCTGCAACACATCTTTTTCTCCATTGCAGGGAAGAGAGGGGGGCGAGGGGGAGGCTGTTCACAGGTCCCCCTTGCTCCCACTCATCTGCCGTGAACCTTCCCTTTCTGCTGAGAAATTCAGAGCCGGGCTCTCAGAAGTACCAGAAAGACAGTTTCTCCTAATTAAACCTCAGAGGAGTGGAAGTTTCTTGGGTTTGTGATTATCTGAAGGGTTTTTGAAAATGTAAATCTGGTTGTGGAAACATTGCTTTGAAATAGAGAGGGAGGAAGAGGCAGCTTGGCTTTGAGATGCTCTCTCGGTGGTAACAAGCCACGTGACCTCAGTGACCGAGAGAACCCGGCAGAAATACACACCTTACTAGACAAGGAGAGACGTGCTTACAAGTGCTCCCTGGACCCTGGGATGTGGACACGGGGGCACGTGGGGCTGGCTTGTCTCCCAGAAGCCTTTGATCCGTTTGTTCTTGGCTAGAATTTTCAGAAGAGATTTCTTAGGTTTCTTAAAAAAGTGCAGATATGTACAACAGTGTGAATAGACTTAATGCCACTGGATTATACAGTTAAACATGATTAAAATGATATATTTTATGTTTTGCATATTTTACCACAATAAAAAACTACTAGGAAAATAAATAGAACAATACATTTTATAAGCAGAATTTAAACGCATAAGGAAGAACTAGGGTTTTAACTTTATAACTGTCATGTCTCCAATATTAAATTTAGAAAACAAATAGACTTCTTTTTTTCAAATTTTTTTTAACTGAAGTACCGTTAGTTACAATGTGTCGATTTCTGGTGTACAGCACAATGTCCGAGTTATGCAGTATACATACATATATTCATTTTCGTTTTTTTTTTCATTAAAGGTTATTACAAGATATTGACCATAGTTCCCTGTGCTATGAAACCAAATAGACTTCTAAATGGTCTCTGAATGTGAAAACACCCTCGAGTTAATTTTTAAAAACCCTAAAATTACCAACAATAATTCAAGACAATTAATTCGTCAATTGAATGAGCTAAACTCGATAGGACTGTGGAGTGAACTCAATCTTATTCATTTTTACAACTTGTTATTTCACAGGTTCTGTGGACAGTTCTTTGTCTACTGGCTGCAATCTCACATAGGTTCCAGAGCTTTTTCTGTGGCTCTTAGAAATAAAGTACCCAGACCCATCAAATTAAAAAAAAAAAAATGTACCTAAGTAAATTCTTTTTATCTACTTTATGTCTAGTAGGATCTGTTAATTCCATACTCCTAATTTATTTCCCCATCCTTTTCCCCTTTGGTAACCATAATTTTGTTTTCTATGTCTGTGAGTCTGTTTCTGTTTTGTAAGTAAGTTTATTTACTATATAGCACAGGGAACTATAGTCAATATCTTGTAATCACCTATAATGGAAAAGAATCTGAAAAAGAATATATATACACTTTAATAAAATCTTTTAGAAGTGTAGCTAGGTGTGTCTATACATCCACACTCTATACATACAGTGTACATCACACCCATTCACATCTCTCACTGCATTGGGTGGTGGGGAAGATGTGGGATTAGGAGTCCAGCAACCTGGGTTCAAGTTCAGGCTCTGCCCACGTCACATGGTCTATAAGTGATGGGAAGACACATGACCTTGTTTGGCCTCATTTTCCACACCTGTCAGATGAGGACATGCTTGCTCATGTGCACTGGGCAGGGTTTTGCTTGGTAAGAAGTGAGAAGACTTTCGTGGAGGCACCCACTGGGCCCTTGCAGAGCAGGGGTCCCTCGAATATCCATCGCTCCCCATCTGCCCTTGCATGTGTGAAAGCATCTGACTCTCATGGGTGTCTACATCCCCCCACTGCCTTCTCTGTAAAGGACACACTCGAGATCCCTGACCTGCCTCTGGTTTTGAAATAAGCTCCCAGAATGTGGACCTGTGCGTGAATGTGTGATGTAACTTTGCACATTAACTGTGAAATGCTTTTAGGAAAACGCTGCCCTTTCCTCGCCTGCTCCCCAGCCCCCTGGGACCAGGTAATTTGTGGGCACATCTGTTGCAGGAGTGGAGAATACTCTCGGAGATATTCTTAGATCCTGGCCTGGGGTCTAGAGGTTGAGAAGCTGGCTCCTGGGACACAGTGATGCCAGCAGCCTCGGTCAAGTCACAGGAGCGAGACAGGAAGGCCCATGAGCAGGGCTGGGCCTGGGCAGGTGGCTGAGTGGTTAGCAGTAGACTGGCCAGCAGGGACATCATACAGAACTGCTGGTGGGGACAGGAAAAGGAGGCAGGTACCCCCAACCCAAACACACACATACACCCCTATCTACCTGATATCATTTACCAGATATTACCTGGTCCAGGCAAGCAGCTCCACCCCTCCTGGCCTCAGCGATCTCATTTGTATGGGAGGAGTACAGACCTGCTTAGCTCATGGGCCGAGGTTGTTCTGGCTGGTAGCACTTTAATTTACAGAGTGCCTGCTGGGTACCCAGCATTGTGCCAGGTGCCAGAAGGAGAGGAATGGAAGATCAAAGAGGAAAAGAGGAGATGTCATTGTCACCGGCCCTGAAAGAACCCATCACTTCTGAAAATCTTGCCATGGCTCCTGAGGCTTCTCAGCATAAAATCCAAACTCTGTATCAAGAGTCACACAAAATTTTGGGATCCAGCCCTGGGACTTCTCTCAGACAATATTTTGTCATGGTCCTTTGCTATCCTAAAACAGAATTCAGGGGTAATATAATCTATCTACACACAAGATGTTTTCCTCACCATAATAATATATTAACTTTAATATAAAGGGGGGGAAAAGTAATTCGTAATAAAACAAGATGTATTTCATCTTGTATTTCAGGTAAGGTCTCCGACAGGACTTCACTAATTAACACAAAGGCTTGTATTTGTGTGTAAAACCATAGTGAATGCCACAGCTAGAAACACAGACTGACAACAGGGGTGTTGTTTTGGAGACTCAGATACCAAGGGTGATGTTGCCATGGGTGACGTGATTTTCCCAACATGGCGAACACCGCTTGGTAACGATCCAAACAAAACACAGAGCAATCATCCCTTAATTTATACAGTAATTCCATTCCTAGAAAATTCAATATATAATTAACACTGTGCTAAAATGACTTTCTGTTTCTATGAATAGAGAGTTATGACCAGACTCAGATCATTGGAAATTCACCTACTTGAGTATCTCCTGGGACATCCTCAAATCAGCAGGACCCTGGCCAGTCCATCTTTCTGTAGGACTGTTAGATGCCCTAATTGAAGTCTTGCTCCCTTGGTGCCTACTCACTGAATATATGGTACCTCCCAGCAACAAATATCCCAAATGAACTCTAGCGGCAATACCACTCCCCTTGGGAACCACGGAGCTAGCCCCTGCCTACCTCTCCAACATTAATCTTGTCTGACCCTCCTCCTGTTTACAGTGTTCTCGGCCACACAGCTTTTCTCCAGTCCTCCAGCACATCAAGGGGCCTTTGCACATGCTGTTCCCCCCCGAGGAATGCTCTTCCCTGCTGTTCACATGGCAACTTCCCCATCCTTCATATAACATTTCCACGAGAGTGGATTCCCCTAGCCCTGCCCCCTACAGTTGCACCCCAGCCTCAGCCCAGCTGGTTTCCATTATTATCACCCTGTTCCTGCCCCTCAGAAAACACATCAGGCTGTAAAGCTTTGAAATTTAGTTCAATTTAAACAACTCAATTTATTATTAACATTTCAAAAATAATAATTTTCTACCTGCTAATGATAAAGGATAAAAATTAATGAATTTCTCAACACAGTTTGGAAATTGAGCCATTAAAAACAGACAAGGAGACATTCCCTACAGGAACTCGATACCATGACCTTCGTCTTGTCTTCATCTCCGCTCTGGTCCCTTGGGGCGACCCTGACTTTGTGCGCCATGTAGGACAGCCCTGTAGCACTCCTGCAGGAAACTCCGCAAGAGTTGGGGACCACAGCCCAGAAAGCTACTAAGGGTCACAACGAAAGTCCCCGAAGGGCTGCTCCAGGAGACTGATGAAGAACCAGGTTTGGGGACAGAAGGACCCTTCAATTCATTCCTTTGTTTCTTGGCCCATTCAATGAAGCAAGTACCTCTGGGGGATCAGGCACGGCCCTGAGCACCTGGGGACACAGGTGAACACGACAGGAAGTTCCTGCCCTCCCGGATCTACCCTCGGAGTGTGCGGAGACCACAAAAAACAAGGGAGCTACAAGTCAACAAGGCCATTTCGAATTGTTTTAATGTAACAGTGAGCAGAGGGGGGAGGAGGGAGGGGACATATTAAGAAAGGCCTCTCAGAGGAGGTGACATCTGAGCCTGCCGCAAGAAGCACAGTGGCAGCAAGTCAAGGAGACCAGAAGCAAAGGTCCAGAGCAGGAGAAGACGTGGACGTGGAAGAGGCAGAACTGTGGAGGCCAGTGAGGCTTCCTGCCTCCACCTGGAGGTTTTGGGGTGAGAGGCAGCCCTCAGGATGCTGGAAAACTGTCCAGCGTCCTCACAGGTGTGCTGATGGGGACAAGACAGTGTCACTCCCCTCACAAGAGTGGGAGAAGAGGACAAAATGCTGATCCTAACAGTGGGAGAGTCAAAACAAAGAACAAAGAGGGAGGTGGGGTGTAAAAAAGAAGCCAGGGATCCTCTTTTTCTAAAATAAACCAGCGGCTCCCACAAGTGGGCATTGCTGGGCGTGAGGCCCGGGGGCTGTCAGTCAGCACCTGCAATTCTAAGGGTCTGGTTCCTTCCAGACCCATCTGAGGACCCCAGGCCTCCCTGCCAGGACCATGCCCGGTGGGGGGGGGGGGGGAGTCTGTGTCATTTACGGTGGTGCTGAGAGGACCACGATGCTCTGCTGAGAATCGCCAATATCTTGTACTAGCTGACAAGCTAAAGCTTTGTCCTCTCTGGGTCTGTCCTGAGATAATGTTGTTGTGGGCCCACCTGGAGGAAAGACACATCCACTTGATAAACAGCAAGGGTTTCTTGCCCCATCCATGAGTGGGTGGCACTCCTGAACCCTTCAGAAAATTGTCACTCATGCCGGCAATTGAGGGGCGCTCATCTGGGGCCTGCTGGCGACATCTAAACGCCAGGATCAAACAGCGAGAAGCGGGGAAGCCACAAAACTCTACCTCGCCACCTTTTTAATGAGTAAAAGCCTCTGGCTGCTGCCAGGGCCCTCAGAGACCAGCTATTAATGAGTGCTCAGAATAGACCATGCCCGTTTTATACGTGTACGGTGGCCTGGGAGAGACACTTCAATTTCCATTTTACATCTGGTGCCACGTTCAAGTGTCTCCTTGAGGGCAAGAAAACACTTGGCAAGTTTTGTCTTTAAAGAGACATGTTCAAAGAGAGCTCTCCCTCCCTGCAGCCACAGTCTATACGTGAGCACTTTTCAATTTTCAAAGTATATATTTAGATTATGTATATGAAACTCCGAGCGAGGCTGGGCCTCAGCTGCTGCACACAGCTCATCCTGCCTCCCAGGGCTGTGAGAAGAGAGCTTTTCTTCCTATCCTCAGAGTCCGTGGTTTCACTCACGGAGCTGGGGACCCGTGCCAGGGGTGGGGACAGCCTAGGTTTTGTTCCAATTTACAGACCCTGGTCCTAGTTTGCAGATGATGTGGGTCATAACTTGATGGGCGGAGATGGGGTAACACGGGGGCTGGACCACAGCATGAACCACATGGGGCCCAGCAAGGAGACGGGATTGGCTGAGCCTGTGTGGAGGGCAGGTGATGGGCCTGGATTTCTGCATCAACTTTGCAGGGGTCTTTCCAAGATGAGAGGAGGGTCTTGAGGCGAAAGAAGGAGGAGGCGGAGAAAAGAAAAGACTTTAGAAGACAACATATGCTTGGAGGTCTCCAGGACACCTGTTGTCACAAGGAGCCATGGTCTGCAATGGGGGTTGAGTGTGACGGCTGGGAGCCACCAAGCGCCCCGTGGTGTGATGGAAAGCACGACCCCCAGCTCTCACACTTACCAGCTGTCTTCATCCCCTTGGGCTGCAACAACAAAAACACCACAAACTGAGGGTTTAAACCACAGCCACTTATTTCTCGCAGTCTGGAGCCTGGAAGTCCAAGATCAGGGTGCCAGCAGGGCCTGTGTCTTATGAGAGCTGTTTTCCTGGCTTGCAGATGGCCACCTTCTCACTGTGTCCTCACCTGGCAGAGAAAGAGAGGGCTCTGCAACCTTCGTCCCCTTATAAGGGCACCAGTCCCATCATGGGGGCCCCACCCTCATGACCTCATTCAAACCTAATTACCTCCCAAAGGCTCACCTCCAAACACCATCACAGTGGGGTTTGGGGCTACAATATATGAATTACAGTGTATGTGGGGTGGGGAGGAGGGGACATAAACATTCAGCCCATAGCACTAGCTGTGTGGTCCTGGGCAAGTTGCTTGGTCTCTCTGAGCCTCTACTTTTTATCTAAAAATGGGATCATAATCCCTCTCCTTGTTGTGAGGATCACATGACCTGCCACGTGTACAGGGCCTGCAACATGGGTGGTGTCTGTGTTTGTTTCTACAGCCCAGGAGTCATCTGAATTCTCCAGCACAGGACAGCTATCCTCCAGTCAACCTCGGAAGACTCACAGAATAAGTGTGTCATGAACAGAAGAAACCCAGAGAAATAAAACATATCCATATTTTGAAAGGGGACAATGTGGGACGCAAGTCGCTGACAGTGTGAATTACTGTTGATTTCATCAGCTGCTGCCATCCCCGAACGAAGAGCCCCAGACAGCACGGTGGTTCCAACCCTAGGCCTGCGGCATCCCGGGGCGTTTCCAATTATCTCCAAGTGTGTTACAAAACTCTGACCAAAGCGAACTCTAGTTTTCTCTGATTCAAAAAGTCATCATTCTCAGTCATCAGCATGCTGGCAAGCGGGAGAGGTGCCACAGAATGGGGCTGTGGCAGAGTCTGCCTGCTGCTTCTCCCATAATTCCTCACTCACGAGCCTCTGTATTATTAAGGTAGCAATGTGCCCAGACCCCACTCCCAGCCTTACAGCAAGGTGTGGCCGCATGACTAAGTTCTGGCCACTGAAACAAGAGAAGTTCATAGGGAGGGACTTCAGGGAAGGGTCTCTGAAAGGGGGAAAGGACGACAGGCAAAAGACCTCCTTTGCTCTACCCTCTTCCTTCCTTCCTGCTGCCTGGAATGTGGACACAATGGCTGGACCTCCAGCAGGCATCTTGAAACACTGAGGATGGAAGCCAAATGTTGTGAGTGGCAGAGCAAGAAGAGAGACATAGCTTGGGCCCCAGGTGATCATGAAGCTACCACACCAGCCTATCCAGGACTTCTTATACGTCAGAGGGAAACCTTTGTACATCTAAGCCACTGTTACTGGACTTCTCTGTTTGATGCAGCTGAACCTAATCCTAATATTTATGTTTAGTTAGGGACTGTGTGAAAGGGAAGCTCTGGGTCCTTGGCTACCAAACTATTCTTGGCAGGGTACACAAGTAGGAGGAGGAGAAAGGGGGCAGAACCGAGGAGAAAGGGGGCAGAACCTCATGGTGCAGGATGTGCATCCAACAGCACCTTCTCGCTAATGCTTACCCATCTTGGCTAGTGCTAGACCCTGGGTCTATCCATCTGTCCCTGCGTTACCATCTAGAGACCTCCAGCCTAAGCCAAAATCCAGTGGCAGAGGGCGGATGCTGCCACAGGAAAAGGACGTGAGTCAAAAGGAACCCTGGTCCAAGTCCTACCTCTGACTTTTAAGAGCTGTGTAACTTCAGGCAAACCACTTAACCCTTGAGCCTCAGTTTCCTTCTCTGAAAAATGGGGGTTGCAGTAACTCCTACCCCAAAGGGCTCCATGGATCTATAAAAAAAGTACCTGGAATTCAGCCCTCAGGTATGATAGGTGTGATTATTGCCAAATCGTTATGAATTGATATCATTTTCAGAGAGAGATGTCTTGGGGCAATGGCACATCCTCTCCTTATAAAGGCAGGAGGTAAAGCCTCATAAAGGCTCGGGCCAATGGCCTCACTCTATGTCTTCCCAAGTAAGGTGGAATCAGCACAAATGCCCGGAAAGTCGATCCTGACAGTCTGAGAATTGGAAAGAGGACAGGATTGGGAGGGAGGAGACCCACCTCCGACCGCTGGCTTCACCACTAACTAGCTGTGTGATCTCAGACTAGTCTCCACCTCTTTCTGAGCCTCAGTTTCGTCACCAATGAAATGGGGGTGTCCATCTCTGACACCCCTTCTGGCATCAAAGCGCAGCAACCCCATGAATTCAGGGGAGCCTGAGAACCAGGATCCAAACTGTCAGTCTACTTGCTGTACTTCTCTACCTGCTGTCAGTTTTGCCTCCAGCCTCCTCACACCATCATTCACAAAGGGTCTTTCCCACTGTATTTCCATCTTATCAAGGGCCTGATTCCAGAAGAAGTGTCATTTCTGCAGACACTGAGGCTGGATCTCAGGACTGGGGCAAGGAGAGATGAGAATGAGAAAGAAAAAGACCTGCCTCCCTGTATGTAAACGATGTAAGAATTCAGATGTGCAAAGCCAATCAATTGGAAGAGTGCTGGTTTGTAAAGAATAGCCTAGAAGCACGAATAATCTTACTCATCTGTGTCTCACTCAGATGCGGCCCCGGCACAGATGATGGGAGGAGAGTACGCTGAGAGCTTGGTTACAGAGCTTGCAGCTTTAACGCTTAACATACATCATTAATTCAATCCTCTCCATAAAATTCCCATCTGGTAAGCACCCCGTCTTCATTCTGCCAACAAGGTTGAGAGATAAGTAAATTTATATATTTTGCTCAAGTTAAGGTCACACAGACCGTAAATGGTTGAACCAGGATTATAACATAGATCTAATCTAGGTGGGCACCACAACACTTGAAAAAGATACAGCATGAAACGGGATGATGTCAGGCAACAGAAGAGAACCGGCTGGCTGAGTGACCTTGGGACAGTCGCAGAATCTCTCTCTGCCTGTGTTTTCTCATGTATCAAAAATGGTATTGGAGGTATCAGAGCCCCACCCTGCTGCGTGGTACCTGTTGATGGATCTCCAAGCTGCCAGGATGCCCTCCCACAACTCCACACTCAGTGTATATCAGGACGGCCAAGGGGAGAGCAGGAAGCCATGGAAGCAATGCCCTGCTTGGGAACGTCCAGTTGGACAGAAGGTGGGGACTTGACTTCACACATCCTCTCTTCCCTGCCCATCTCCGACCATCACCAGAACCCTGCGGGTGTCTCCACTGGGTCTCCAAATCCAGGCAGGTCTGCTAACAAACCTGCATGTGTAACTTGTGGGCTACAGGGGACAGCTGGGGTATTTGAGGCCTCTCTAAATGCCCACCCCAACTCCCGCTCTAATAAAGACTGTCTCCACCCACGAGTTTATTTAGGGGGTGGGGTCCTCTCAACTGCACTAATATTTACCTGCATCGGCCATGCAGTTGGTGCCAAATGATGTAACCACTCTGTGGCATCCTCTGAGACTTTTGCAACAGATAGACGGTGTTGCTGTAAAAAATTTAACAAGCCTACAACTGACACCCAAACTCCTGGATTCGCCAATGAATCTGATGCCCACGTGTTGCCAAAAGCATTTATTGTCTCATAATTTGATTTACTTTTTTCCATGCGGCTCCCAGTGCCTGCAAGTAGGGGCAAAATGGCTGATGTCTCCAGATGCCACGGAGGCTAATAAAGCTTGCTGTGCTCCCAGCATGCTCTCTGCTGTCAGAAACCTGGCAATTAACTTAATAGGGTTCTTGAAATGGAGTCGATCCGGGAAATGTGGCATGTGTTGACACTCTCCCGCTGATCCAAGCAGCCTCCCACCATTGACTTGCCGGGTCTGTTTGCTATTTGAATTATTTAGGAGCTTGTTATGTGAATTAAAAAGCAGCACTTTGCAGCATTAAGTCTAATATTTTATGATTTTCAATTGATTAGGTGGGCTTTCAGGATTACATGGAAAGGTTAAGATAAAACACGCCTCAGACAGGCGGCTCTCGCCAGTCTGCTTTGCTTTTCAAAAGCCTAAATGAAAACCCAAAAGGAGCCTGCCTCCTTTTTCCCTTCCGAGTGAGTCTTCTGGAACCTGTTTTTGGACCATCAAAGGGCTTTTCCTCTCTGAGGACACCAGGGACCCCGGGTTCTCAGGACTGAAAGGAGGCTGGTCTGCCCTTTCTCTACCTTTCTTTTGTCTCTTTCTTGGAACAAAGATACCAGTGCTGACATGATGCCCGGAGGGACAGCCTCCCAAGCCTGGGCCTGCAAAGGGAAAACCCAGCCACTCACTCAGACCTGCATGAGCACCAGGGCCGCACTGCCCTCGGCCAAGGGTGTGTGTCGTACACACCCCAAGCAGCGCCGAGTCTACAGAGCGCCAAGCTCCAGAGGACCTCCCCTGCCACGAGTGCCAATTCACACTTTCCTGCCCTGCCAGCTGCCACCACCTTCTCCCCTGGCTGATGACAATCGTTTTCGACTGGGATTTCCCCCATAAGTCCCATTCCAATCCACTGTACACTCTGCAGCCAAGATATCTTTCTAAAATCCAGCTCCAGCTATGACACTCCCCTGCTCAAAAACCCTCAAGGACTCCCTATTGCCTACTGAGTTAAGCATGTGCTCATCAACCTGGCCTCTCTTTTCAGCCTCATCTTCTGTTGCTCCCATATGAACCAGCCAAGCTGAGCTATTTATCATTTCAGAAAACACCCTCTGTTTTCTGGACTCAGAAGCTTTGCTCTTGACATTCACTTGGTGCCTTAAGCTTCCCGTCTTCAACTATTGAAAGTCCACCAGTCCTTGATCATGAAAAGAGTAAGTAAGTATATAATATAGGGCTTCCTGTGTTCTAAGCACTTTATATATTATTATTTCATTATCTCCATTTTACACATGGCAAAATTCAGGTTCAGAGAAGATAGATAACTTCTTCAAGGTCACTCAGCTAGCTGGGATTCAAATTCAGGTAGATCAGGCTCATTTAATTCCACTTGCTTGGTAAAGCCATCCGTGCCCCTACCTGGGTGCTCTCTTTCTCCTCTGAGGTTTGCAAAATCTACCCTTTCCAGGGCACTGACTTATTCAGGTTGCAGGTATAGGCATCCCAGCTTTCTTCTCTCCCAGCACGCCAACACATTGGGACAGTCTGGGCCCCTTGTGTCACAGCAGGGCACAGAGTCAGACTTTGCACGTAGTCAGACTTTGCAGACTCAGCAGGCTGTCAACCCAAAGGCACAACCCCTGGAGGAGTTCTCCTGGTTCCTATCACACTTTTCCACTTCAGCAAAGTGCCGAGTGAGTGAAGGTGCAAGTTCTAAAGGAAGAATGATTTGAACTTGAATCTGGGCACCACCTCTTTTAACCATGAAACCTTGGGAAAAACAGATAATTCACCTCACTGAACCTTGGTTTTCTCACCTGGAAAGTGAAAATAATGGTAGTCTCTTCTCCATAAAGAAAATTATCAAAATTAAATGAAATAATTCATATAACGCCCTTATGGCACATGGTTGCTGGCACACAGTAAAGGCTCAGGAAAAGTTAGCTGTTCTTACCATTGGAGTGAGCCTAGCTGGAGTCTCCAACCCACCCCCTGCAGCCCTGAGACCCTGGGCCTGGCATCTCTACACCTCCACTCCCTCACCCGGACCATGGGCTATTTAAAACTCACCTCACAGGATTATGAAAAAGGACTTAAAGAAATAACAGGAGGCCTGGAATAGAACAGATGCTCAATATATTAAAGTCATTATTATTTTTAATTCTTATAAACTTTACCCAAGCTGAGGATTTTTTTTTCCTGGACATGTAAAGATGGTGCCTGACCCCTGAGATCAACAATCCTGTGCAAAACAAATGGTATCTGCTGCACCCCAACCTTGCAGCAGGCTCTGAGAAAGGGGATGGATGCAGCCCAGCCCTGGCCTGCAGGGGGCGCTCGATTTAATGCAGGGAGGCTGCAGAGGAGCCCATCTCACCCCAGGCAGAAGGAGGGCAGAGATGCCAGGGGGCCTGAGCCTAGTCTTAGGGGCTCCAGAGAGGAGTGGCTGCCTGATCCCATAACCCATGACCCATCAGATAGTGGTGGACATGCCATGAGGAGGAGAGCAGGCACTTTGGTAACTGCAGCATGGACAAGAGTGTCTGCATGATTAGCAATGTCCTCTTAGGAGACTTCTGCCCTGAGAGGGGAGGCTGTTACTAAAATCCCTTAGGTAAGGAGTTGTCTTCCGAATCTCTCTGCTATAGGGAGGCTCTGAAGCCAAGAAGCTCTCAGGAATTATGTCATCACCGTCACAAATAACAACAGCTGTGTTTGGTTCTTTAAGGCATTAAGGTCTTTACCTTGGGTCATATAGATGCATTTAAGGGGGCTGGAGCCAGGAAGTCTAAAATATGTACAAAATCTTATATAAATGTATGCAGGGATATACACTAGGTAGGGGTTCTATAAAATTCTGTATACGTCAGGATAGGCTAACTGCTAGCTGCAGTAACAAATAACCCCTAAATCTCAAAGGTTTAATACACACGTCCCAGTCCAAGCAGGCTGATAAGGAGTATGCAGTGAAGGGCAGAGCTCTGCTGGGGAGCTCCACCATCTTCAAATTGTAGCCCCCAAGGTCACCCTGGGCCACATTCTCTTGGCAGGTGGAGGAGAAAACAAGCACGAAAGATCTTGCAAGAAATTTTAGGGGCCAGGCCTGGAAGTACAATGCATTACTCCTGCCCACGTTCCATTGGCCAGAACTCAGTCCCGTGAGGCCCCTGATTGCAAAGGAAGTTGGGAAATGTAGTCTTCTCGTGTCCCCAGGAGGGAAGGAAAACTGATTTGGAGAACATATCTCATAGGCTTCCGAAAGAACTCGCACAGAGGGGAAAAAGCGCAGGGGATGAAGAAGGATGACAAGTGCCATTTGCTTTATGTACATTATTCACAAAATTCCCACAATTAATACTAGATTTTTTTTAAATTTTATATCCATTTTATAGAGAAGAAAACTGTGAGTTCAGAAAACTGTCACTTACAAAGGATGACACAGGAGTGAGTGGTGGGGCCGAGAAGACACATCAGTATTGTCTCTTGACAACATACAGCTTTAAAGGCATCCCATTTTACAACTTTTGCATATTGTGTATTTTGATTGGGAAAGCAGCTGGGAAGGGAGAAGATAATCTTGAGCTTGTATTTTGAAGATCAGCTAACATTTATTGACTGCTTACTCTGTGCCAGACACCATTCAAAACGCTTTTCCACGTACTGAATAATTACCCCCTACCAATAACCCTCTGAGCTACATGCAGCTATTATCCCAGCCTTACCGACGAGGAAATGGAGTGCAGAGGAGCTGTGTAGTTTGCCCAAGGCCCCACAGCTAGTAAGTGGGGGAACCGGGACTCTATCCCCAGTGGCTATGCCAGTTCCAAAGGCAAACACTCCTTCCTGTACATGCTCACAGCCTGCAGCCGCCCTTGGCCACCCCATGGGTTCAAGGCAAACAGAGAATGTGTCTCCCTCATCCTCATGCCACCACCTTGCAGCCCAAGCCTGATTCTCCCTGTCGGAAGTCACCTCCTGAGGCTGGCCAGCATCCGCCCATGGGCACGCTGACATACCAGTAGAGTCACCAGCCACTTGCAAACTTGTATTCCCACAGCAAAGCCCACCAGCCCATGCAGAGTGGGCCCTGCAAGCCCACAAGCAGCTGGCATCCCCTTCACAACCCCTTTCAATCCGCCTGATGGTTTCATGAAGTTACAATTTTACTATCCCTGACCACTCAGTCATTTAAGCCAAAATAAATGCAGCTACTGGGGCCAGAAGGAGGCCTGGAGTGAACGTAGAGGGAACCAAGGCAGCCTGGTCTGTACTCAGGGCCCCCTGGCACTCTGGGGTGCCGCTTCACACAAGGTGAGGTCCTGGGGATGGACAGACGTCTCCTCACCTTGTGCCTCGTGTGCCTTGTGTTGAACTTCAAGCTCTTACCCACTAGCAGCAAGCTGGTGGGTGGGTGGGTGGGTGGGTGGAGGGGGTGTGGAATCATCCCTCAGGCACTCAACAGAGGTATTGTGTGGGTGGTGGGCCCCCAAGACTGAGGAAGGGTGAAGGACATAAAAGTACTGAGATCAAGGGAGGGAGACCCTCAGACAAAAGTGCAACTAAAGCCGAAAGCTCAGAACAGAGAAGAGGGGCAGCCACACCGGTCTGTGCCGGGACCCTCCAGTGCTGAAGTAAAGGTGCCAGGACTAGAGCCAGCTGGACTTGGGTCAGAGCCCAGCTCATCCATTCGCCCTCCAAACCCTCAGTTTCTCAGCCTGTAAAATGGATGCAACGAGGAGGGCCTGGGGGGATGGAGCACATAAATCTCTGAGCACCAGGCTTGGCACGTGTGTTGGCCCAGGGGCCTTTGAATACAGACCTCTTAGAAAATGACAAAAGAGGGGTGGAAGGAGCAGACAATTCTCTAATCATTTGCATCATCAAAGGAGACACCTCATTTATAGTCATTTGTTTTGTAATTAAAATAATCACCTCCTCGTTTCTCATGGGCCTGCATGAAGGTAGCGTGAAGGTAGATCAGTCACCTGTGTCCCTCCCCAGGCTGCCCAGCTCAGACCAGGCCCACAGAACTGAGTGTTTCTGGCCAGCGTTCACACTCCACAGCGTTCTTCACAGTCCGTTCTCTTCCTCACTCCCCGAAGCAGCCCTGGGAGGTAGGTAGAGCTGACCTCATGACCCCATTTCACAGACAAGGTCACGGAGTCTCCCCAAGAGTTTCCGGGAATGAGCAGCAGCTCTGGGCTCCAAGCTCAGGGTGTTCCTGGTGACACCGAAGGGGCTCAGCACCCTCTTCACTGCCTGAGGACCAGCACAGGGGCCCCAGGTCTACCAGGCAGAGGCCAGGCACAAGGCAGAGGTAAGAGCACGGGCCCTGGAGAGAGGCCCTGTGGGTTCCAATCCTAGCGCTGCCCTCTACAAGCCCTGAGACCTTGAGAAGCTGCTGGATCTCCCTGCATCTCATCTGTAGAATGAGGGTGACGTTCCTTCCTGCCTCCTAGGGCGCTGCGAGGACTTAAAGAGCTGATAACATGTGTAACGCAATTAGAACAGGGCCAGGTGTGTAGAAAGAACCATTATGCATCACTACTGACCCCCTGTATGGGAAACCACACCCACCCACCCAGCTACCTTCCATTTGCTTCTGGTGCCCCTGGACAACCGGGGCTGCAACTTATCCATCTTGGAGACTAAGACAGAGAGGCCATGCAGTGTGCTGGTTAGACCTGCAGGCTCTGGTTAAGTTCAGATCCATCACTTCTGGCCATGTAACCTCAGCGACCTCTCTGTCTGCTCTGAGTTTGTTTCCTCCTGCATAAAAATGATAATGATAGAATCGATTTCATAGAGATGCGAGTATTTCGTTAATGATGTAACACACATGAAGCACCTAGAACCGTTCCTGGCACACGGAAAGTGCTAAACAAGTGTCCGCTATCACTGTATCTATGTCCCCAGCTCCCGATCCAGTGGTGCTAAGCAACTCGTTTTGCATCTGTGAATGAGCTGAGTATTTATCCTTCTTGTCCTCCGGATAGCCAGAGAGGTCTTCTCCAAATTCTCTCCCAAAGGTAAGATGCTGGAACAGGCGCTGGCCACCAAGGATGGTCACACCAGGTCCAAGATACTCATTGTTTATAATCTCACTGAGTAAATAAACAGTGTGAGATGGGAAGGCAGGCCAGGGCTTCCAGAAATACTCTGTCCCTGGCTCCAGCCTGGACACAGAGACGCAGTGACCCTGTGATCCTTGCCAGTTGACTCATCTCCCCAAACATGGGCTGAGCTTTCGGCCTCGCTGGCTCCTTCAGATGGTCTGGCAAGCCCAGCAGGAGCCAGTCTAAAGCAGCTAGCTCCAGCAAGAAGGAAAAGCAGGTGTGAATCTGTGATTACTGCCAAAGAGGGCAATCAGAGCAGAAAAGCTCTGGCTAGGGGGGTTTGGGGACAAAAGGCCAGTGCGAAATGATGTAGCCATTGGTGGGTGGCACTGAAGGGCAGGTAGCTGTAAGGTGGGCATTGCTGTGCTGGGAGGCGGAGGTCTACAGGGTTCCTGGGCGTAGACTAGGGAAGAATCTGGAAGGTACCTCCATCACCTCCCAGGATCAGGGAGCCATGGGGAGAGCTCCCAGAGACTGGCTCCAGCCTCATGGTCAAAACTGGTCAGGGTAGAAAGATGGTGACATCAAGAAAAGTCTCCAATTGTCTAGTGCCCTTCCTAAAAACCTAGATCACTTTAGAAAATTACTACTATGTTTTTAATTTTGAAAATACAACTTCCATGCCAATGACATCACTTATAATCTCAAATGACAGAACTGGGCACTTAGAGATGACACAGTTCAACCACTCTGATGTACCGGTCAGAGGCTGTGACTCCATCCATCCATTCTGCAGGATTTACTGAGCACCTACTGCAGAGCAGGCACTGATCGAGGTGCTGGGACCTGCAGACAACATGACAAACTAGGGCCCCATTCTCATGGAACTTGCACTTTGGGGAGGAAACAGACAATATATGATAAGTGACTAGAGAAAGATATATGGAGAAAGGATAAAAATTAGGAAGAAAGCAAACTGCTTTGTGATAGTGATGGACAAGACTGCCAGGTGATTATGAAGCTCTCTCAGAGGTGACAGCCGAGCTGAGGCCTGAAGCAGAAGCCATGACAAGGGCAGAGGAAGAGCTCTGCCTGCAAGTGCAAAGGCCCTGAGGCACAGGTTCATTTATGGAGGTCCAGGAAAAGGGAAACGTAGATGTGACTGAGGCGAGTAAGCCCTGCTAACATTTATTGGGCTCTTTATGCCAGGCACCATTTTAAGCATTTTACTGGTAGCTTATTAAATGCTCATAAGGACCCCTGAAGGTAGGGTTCCATTATTAACTCCATTTACAGCTGTGGAAACTGAGGCCAGAGAGGTTAACCCACCCAAAATTACCCATTTAAGACCCACCGGGCAGAATTCCCTTCCTGGCATTCCAAACCCAGGCAAAAGCTAGGGGACACAGACCCCGTGGGCCTCAGAAAGGAGTTGGGATTTCGTTCAAATACAATGGGAAGTGATCAGTCACAACATACGTCAGTGGCCAGTTCAGTGATTACTGAGCACCTAGTGTGTACCAGGAGCCAAACCCCTTCCTGCGCCCAGGCAGCCTACGGAGATCCTGGGGTCGCAGGCAACAAACACTAGGCATGCGCCCTCTCTGGCGACCGTCCCTTCCCGACCCGCCCCTCAGGCCTACCCCATCCGCTGCCTTCTCACCAGGGTCGGAACTGGCGCTCTGGTCTCGGCCCCTCGGACCCCAGCGCGCAGAGCGCAGCCACCCCGCGCCGCTGGCAAACCCGGCTGTCAGACCTGCCTCTCGCTCGGAGGCGCCGCCTCCTCCGGAAGCCCTCCCGGGTGTTTCTCGGGGAGGCCAGCCTGGCCAGGTTAACCTGTAATTAGAGCGCCAGGATCACCAGCCCCCCGGGGAAGCCTTTGTGCCATCAGCTCGGCCGCGCGGGTCCAGCACCATAAGCCCCTGGTGTCCGCGGTGACCACGCGGTGGGCACCCGGCCGGTGGAGCGCGCACGCTGACCCCCGCGGGCGCCTCGGCTTTCTCGACCCCTGCTCCGAGACACCGGAACATTCCATCCCGGAACCTCGGCGCCCCGAGGATTCCCAGCCTCGAGGTGGCGCGGCCTGATTGGCAGGTCCTCCTTTGTCAAGGGTCGGGGCCGAGGGAGGGCTGTGGTGCCGAATTGCTGTTTTTACTCCTGCCATCGTTAATTCAACTATTGACAGAGAAAGGAGGGTCCGCCGCGGCTTTGTGTCACGCACTCACTGTAATTTACTTGAAAAGAATTAAATCTCAATTACCTGCCATTCGTTTTGCATAAAACGAGCCGTAAGGAGGCTGCAATCGCTGAGTGCTTGAAAGGACAACAGCCCCATTGTTGCCATATTAGGACAATATTTCTCAATTTGAAACTTAAAACAGTCGAATTAAGCAGCTTTGTTTGACCACGGTGGCCCACCGATAGGCAAGACTGACACCCCACCTCGGACGCCAGACATTACAGTTAACGAGCATAATTTTCATTCATTTAAGTCTAGACCGATCTTTTAAAATCGTTGCATTTATTGTAGAAATGTACCTCCCAAATGTTAGAAAGGAAAATGTAATCTTTTGTCTGTTACCTAGCCCAGTTGATAAATTATCTAAATGCCGTGAAAATTCCTCCTGCTGGAGCTAAAATCAGAGAAAACTGTAATTAAGCCACTTGAGATTTGTTTAAATGTCCAAAGAAATCACACTGTTTTTCAAATAAAGTTACTTCTGTTCTCATTTTCTCTCCTTTCAGATATGGTCATCAGGTAAATATGACTGATTAGCTTTTCAACCAAGGCTTTTAAAGTGTATTTAAAATATTCAATTCTGCAAGATTACATCACTGTTAACTGGTGTGTTCAGCAAATTTGAAGCCCAGCTAGGTTTTTAACAACTTCTGTAAAAGTAAACCGCTGCTTTCAGTGAGCTGTAGTTTCCATTAACGTTAATGGTTTTTCAGTAACAAAATGTAACTGTTCAATCAAGCTTGAATATTAAAAAGAACCCAGTTACTAATTGTAAGAACCCTTGAAAAACAAGGCAAAACTGCAAATTAAAAAATATAATTGGTAACATTGGGAACTGTGTTCAGAGAGAAAAAATGTTATATGGCTTTATGGATATGAAAATAGAGGTGATCTATTTCATATCTATAAATCTATAAATAAACCTGAAAATAGAGAAGATTAAAGAATAAAAAGGTAATTTTTTTTTTAATCCGAGTGGTAAAAAGCAAGCTGAAATGCTGATTTAGTGCCCGGGATAATTAAACTGTGAAAACCTAGGAAATTAAACCCTGTAACCTAGGAAAGCAAGTCAGAGTAAAACTGCATTTGCTATCGGTAACAGTGGACTTGTCTAATTTTAAAAAGTGCGATTTTATGATTGAAATGTTATTAATATTTTAAGAGGATTTTTTTTAAAGAAAGAGTAAAAGCTGCTGTCTTCTTTTTCTTCTTTAATGAGTAGTCTTTTAAAGAAAAAAATATTTTACCGTCTGCTCCTTTTTATTTTTTAAATGCGTGTGAAAATGATAATGTTTAATTTTACTTTTAATGACTAAAATTTTATAAAGGACTGTTTCCTTTATTCTTTCGGGAGAGGATAAACGTTTGGCTGCAGCAGAAAACAAATTACATGCGGAATAAACCAAGGACTCGACTCTATTTTCATGACTGGGTTTTTGAACAATAATCCACAGAGGTGGGGTAGAAAGGGATTCATCAGGCAAATGAAACAAAGTCCCTGATCTGTATTCCTTTTCTGATATCACCTCCTGGAATATCGGCAACATTTTAAGTTCCAGCCTAAACCACAAATTCCTTCAGAACAAATCAAATGTCTTTAAAGAATATTTCTGTTTGAAAAGGAATTAAGCTCTCCTGAAAGAATTTTAAAGGTTGTGATATTCACAGTCTGATAAAGCAGCACCTTTAATGAAATTCTAATTAGCAATTTCATGCACTTTGCTATTAGTCATATCAGATTAGTGCACATTTTCACAGCCTTCCTTTAATTAAGTGCACTTATTCCAAGTTTCAAACACTTTCCTTATAAGATGAAAACTGTGCTGAAATGTTATTTAGTAAACAGAGGAAGTGTGAAAGTGTAGGTGCGCGTGTGTACAGGGGCAGACATTTTTAACTGTCTACAAATTTTTTTACATTTAGAGTTGGTGAACTCAGGTTTTCATGCCTTCTTTCTTGTGTTCTGTGTTTCTTTGGTATTTCTAAAGGACCTACTCAAATCCTTAGCCAAGTGCATATCGTGTGTTTTTGCCTAAAACATATTTTCTGTATGTGTATGTATGTTGGCAGATTTTTTGCTTGAAACATCTTTTCTTTATGTCTGTGTGTGTGTGTGTATAAGGAAAGAGAGAGAAACTATGTAATAGACAATATTTAGTTTTTAAAATCTCCTCTGAAAAGCAACAAACAAGCACTTGCCCGTACAAAGTCCCCATCCCGTCAGCTTTCACAAGCACCTCTTTTCCTTTGAAAACAGCAGTAAGATGTCATTCTACCTTCTAACTTTCATTCTGAAGCCCCAGCAAGGAGCAGGCGGCTGGCTTCACGGTGAGCCGGATGCGGGGACACCGGATGTCTTCCTTCATTTCAGACTCAGCTTCTCCTCGCGAGAGCCCGGCAGTCCAGCCAGTCCTTTCCTAAGGATTCACACCCTACAGACCCCAGAACCACCCACCCACCGCCCCGATCATCCCTCCCTCCCAGCCTGCTGGAGGGTTGCTCCAGTTCAGGGAGATGGTATTGTCTGGGAATCAACCTGATCTTATCTGTAGCCTTTTGTCAGGAAATTTTTGTTGCCTGTTTTGCTCAGAGGTTGAAACTTGTAATATATTAACTAATTGGTTGCATCTCTACCACATGTTCTCTTGTTGGTGTCATTCATTTATACTGTAACATTTTTGACATTTTTAGATCGTCTCTTGGGACTCCTGGGCCTCTTCGCATTTCCCTCCATGAAGAGTGTTTGCCTAATGATTACTGACTGACATCTCAATAACAAGCAAAGGAAGAGTTGGTCACATCTATTGAAGAGTTCTGGGGTGTGTGCGTGTGTGCGCGCGTGTTTTAATTCATGGTCTACTTTGTCAAGTCATGTGTGAGCCATAATTTAAGCTAATAATTACCAGACATGAATTCAATGAAACATTGGTGTCTACACTTTAAAAAAAAAAATAGTCCTGAATTTTAATGCATTCAGAAAACGTTTGCCTAGGGCCAGGCTGGGTCCAACACGCATATGGAAGCACTTTAAAAGTGATAAATGATTTGGAATCTACCCTGTCTACTGGTGTGCTTCTCAGGAAAGAAAATTAGAGCTAACAGGTGTTAGATAGGGAATGCTGGGGCATTTTAATAGAATTGTCAAAATGTTGGTACCAGATGTTGACATTAATGCACACAACTCGGAACGTAATGCCGGGCCGCCATTTAAATGATTATTTGTTTAAATTTCAAGTCGCCAGCAGGAAATCCTTACTTTGCTCAGCACCTTTCTCTACACACCATCCCCCTGCTCTTTCCCCCACGATTTGCATCAAAGTGTCCTGGCTGTTCAGCTCACAGATGCATGCTTTAAATAATCCATGCCTGTCAAATTTCATTTTTTCTTTTCAGATCATACTCATCACATCCCCATCCTCGCCAGCCTTGAAGTCCGCCTCAACGTATTCGTAGACGAGAAAAAAATGATTTAAATACTGCCAGTTACAGGATAATTAATCTTTGAACTACTCGGGAACTTCAAATGTATATACCAAGTAATCTGCATGAACTTGTAATTACTATGTATTTATACGATATTTTCCATGTAATCACCGAGTCGTTACATGGTTATGTGAACCTTGTAAATTATGGCAATAGCAGAAAACTAATCTCGCCCACGCCACTGCAAAAAGCTCATGCGGGAGCTGCTGGTATCCACCGCAATTAATCGAAGGATCCAGAAAGAGTCTATCCTTTAAAGGAAACTAGAATGTTTGCCTACAACAGAGTCTCAACTTTCAGAACTCTCAGGGGATTGAGAGACGGGTGAGGTGGGCAGAGAGCAGTCTCCCTCATTCAGCTCTCATACAGAGACTGATTGGCATGGGTCATTTATTGCTGCTGGAGTTGAAAAGCAATTGGGAAAAAAAAAAAAATCTCTAGACAAAATCCACCGTCCGTTCCGCAAGCAGCATTGCGCTGTGACGAGGGGAATTTCCTAAAATAAATTCCAGTGTGAGTTTCCAGAGCTAACCCTGCGGCAGATTTGGTTTGTCATCTTTTTGAACCCAATTAAAGCAGAAGCAAAACCTTCCGTTCTTCCAGACAGGGGCATCTTGTCCAAGTCTACAAAGCACCTTCCTTCACAAACAAACCTTGTGTGTGTGTGTGTGTGTGTGTGTGTGTGTGTACACACGTATCCACTAATTTAATGTCTTCAAAAGCCACATTGGACTACGTGATCCTTTTTGTTCAAAAGCAACTATCCAGATGGGAAGGACCCTTCTCTTCTTGGAAGGTACCCTTGACTGGACCACTGAGGTCTTTTCCTTGGCACAGGAAAGGGTGACACTGTATACAGGGTCATGGCCTTTCTGGGAGCTAGAAGTGGCCACTCAGAACAGAGCAAGGGGGACAGAGAGGCTAAATCCCTCCTGGATCCTGAGCTCCCACAGAGTCGCAAGCTTTCCTCTTTTCTCAGCCCTACTTAAAAATAGAAAGAAACCAGCCAGCAACCTCGGAGGGTCTGCCAAGGCCCCGCTGCTCAGCTGACCCACACCCAGACCCTGGCCTGGCTTGAGATTCAATGGCCATGTGGTTCAGCCTCCTCAAAACCTTGTCTTTGCCGAGGCTCATCCATCTAGAATGCACTTTCTAATACGGCAACCACTAGCCATAGGTGGCTATAGAACTACTTAACTAAAATTAAAGATTCCGTTTCTTGGTGTCATTAGCCACATTTCAAGTGCTCAGTAGCCGTGCATGGCTGGTGGCCACCATATGGGTAGCACAGACACAGAATCTGTTCAAGATGGTTGTTCTAGAACTCTACGTAATTCTCTGCTATCTGTCCTGGTCTGTCCCTGCTCTGGGACACTGGCATATAGGGAGTCAAAGGACAAAACCAGAGTGGTTTTCCTGAGGCCACGAGGAAGCTGCCTTGCCTTGTCAGTATCACCTCTTCTGACCATATCTGGCCTTTTGTGCAGAGTCAAGGTCAGACCCCAGGCTGAGTGTGTTACCCAGAGCTCAGTAGGCACTTGCTGGGATTCCTCTTGGGAACAAAAGCTCCAGACCCACAGAGCCCTGGGAGGCGACTGGGGCCATGGTGGCCTTAAGCAACTTGGCCAGATTGGCCTCTTCATCATAAAGATGCCAGCCTTCACTGGTATAAACCTGGGATGTCCCTCTGCCTTCCAGGGTAAGAAATTCCAGGGAGAAATTCTAATTACTCATTATTTATTACCTTCAATTATGCATGCTATTATTTGCTCCTTGATTGATATTATACATAACTCATTATGGCAGCAGGTTTTTCCAGTGCCAACCATACGCCAGACCAATTGCCTCTCCAATCCTTACAAAATCCTATGAAGTAGAAATTGTGATCCCATTTTATAGATGGGAAAACTAAGGCTTGATAGATTCCCTGATTCCCACAGAGCCACATGGCTAGTCAGCAGTGGATCAGGATCCAAACCTCACCCCATTTCCGCACACACGGGCCTATTCCTCAGTCTCCTAGGAGCCGTCTCTGCTCCCAACAGGCAGCCAAGAGGCTAAGCAGAGTGTGGAGCTTTCCAAGTCCTCAGCATGCAGTTTCCTTATCGGCTTCACTCCGCCAACAGCTGTCCATTGATCAGCCCTCCCAGTCCGTGCTGGTTTCAAAAATGGCCCCAGTTTTCCACTCTCCTCACACCCATGCCTCCTTTGCAATGGGATTTTGCAACTCCTTCCCTCAAGAGGTGGAATGCATTTTGCCAAGTGTATTTCTGAATAAAGATTGGCCTTGTGACTTGATTTGGCCAATAAAACGTGGCAGGAGCAACACTGTACCAATTCTGAGAGTGGGTCTTAAAAGGTATTGTATTCTCTCCCTCTCTCTCTCTCTCTCCCCCCTGCTTCTCTCTCTCTCTGTCTCTCTCTCTCTCTCATACACACACACACACACACACACACTCTTGCCACCAGCACCTACATGAGCATGAGCCCAGGCTAGCCTGCTGGGATAATAAGAGATAAATGGCCCAGTTGTCCCCACTGCCCTGCTGATGTCCAACCAATCCCCCGAAGTAAAGCCACTCGGGGACCTGCAGCTGACCACAGCTGCTTGAGGAAACTTACTTAGGAAAGAAGAACTGCCCAGCTGAGCCCAACCAAATATGCTGACCTATGTAATCATAGAGAAATGATGCCTGTGAAGCCCCTCTATTTGGGGGTGGTTCGTTTCACAGCCGGTTCTAAGTACAGCCACCCGTGTAGCCAGATAGGGTTTCCCCTTTAAATGTCTGCTCATGTTTATGGCTATGTCAGAGCTTCTGCTGGAGACCCTGAAACCCATCAGCCTGGTGAGAGTCAGGGGCATTCCTCGTCACCAGTTCGGAACACCATGAAACCTCTTTGCTCAGTAAGCAACTGGCAAATGTGAATTTTTATTTTAAAAAGTCTAATTGTGGCTGTCCTACATGAGATTCATGCCCACTTTTGGTTCTGATTTTGGACCAAACCACAAAATCTCCCACATCCACTGAGATTCTTGCTTTTATTTTCTTTCCTTTCATAGCCAGGCATCCAGAGGAAAATGTTTAGCTCTCCCAAATCCATCAGCAGCCTGCAGGGCTGAATGAGACTCACCCAGCCCATTTTCCATTTTCCCATCTCATCCATGGATTCCAGGCCTTCCCAAGCCCAGGATGGAACTCACATGGGAAATCCCATAAGACCTCATGTTTCAAACGGTGCTACAGAGCCCACAACACATTCCACGCAGCTGAAAGGGAGATGCTGGAAGCTCGGTGGTGGCCAAGTGCGGCTGTTCCAGCAAACTCCATGGAGCCTCAAGGAAATGTTCCATCACTTGTGTTTTGGGTTTCACAGTTTTGCTCTATTAGTTCTGGGAATTCCTAAGCATTTTAAACTCTACATTCATTCAATAAGGAAGTTTTAGATACCTACTACGTGCGGGCAAGATTTGGAGAGATAAAGAAAGGGAGAAAAGAGACCTAAGTTTGGAGAGATCTCACTGATGGGCAGGAATAAAAATGACAAAAGACATTGATGAGTGGAATAAAATCAGCCAAGAATAACTTATGGTTCAAAAGAATATGAAAACAAATATATATATGTTCCTTTATGACTGAAGCGTTGTGCTGTACACCAGAAATTGACACAACATTGTAAACTGACTATACGTCAATAAAAATATATTTTAAAAAATTAGAATAGCTGATATTTATAAACATTCAGTATCTTCCAAGGACATACACTTCCAGTTTCTCTAACATGCATTAATTTACTTAATTCTCACATCTACCTAATCATGCAGGCATTATTACGTGTCCCATATTGTAGATGAGAAAACTAAGGCATAGAGAGGTTGAATGATACAGGCTTTCCTCCTTTGCATTTCTGAAAATACACATGAGAATTAAATGCATGGAAGTTGAGTATAGACCGATGTGATAAAAATGGAATACCATTTTAGTGATGTAAAATGTAGAAGATACCCTACACTTGATTATCTAAATATTTTAAATCTTGTTAAATCAAAATGATTAAAACTCTAAAATATTAATTAAACATATAGACAAAAGGAATGCTAAAGTAATTTCTTAAACCAAATCTCTGACCTCTTGGCTGACCTGAAATGGTATTTATAAAGCAAAAAGAGCGTTTTTAAAATTGAAGTATGGTTGACTTACAATATTATATTAGCTTCAGGTGGTACAACATAATGATTTGAGATTTTTATAGATTACACACCATACAAAGTTATTATGAAATATTGACTATATTCCCTGTGCTGTACATTATATACCTGTGACTTATTTATCTTTAAAAGAGCCAGTTTTAATTTGGGTCAGAGTACTTACCCAGAGGGAGGCATTACAGCAAAACCAGCTCTGAACACACTTGTGAGCTGGGATGCTCAGCACCTGGTGAGTCAGAGCAGAGCCTGGGAGCTGGCGAACCTGAATTTGAACAAGGGCTTCTCCCAGTGCAGCTGGGTGTCCTTAGGCCCATCACTTAACCTCTCTGAGTCTCAGTTCCTCAGTTTAGCACGGAAATTTTGATAACAACTTTCCAAGCCTCTTGGGCTCTTTGTGAGGATTAGCTCACATTGCAAATGAGTTCTGTGAACTGTTCTGTGAACACTTTTGCTCCAAGTTAAACTTCTCAAAGTGTGGTCCGTAGATGGGCAGCATCAGCACCACCTGGGAACGGGGCAAATTCTCAGGCCCTAGCCCTGCTGAATCAGAATCTCTGAAGGCAGAGCCCAGGACTATCCTTTGGCAATCCTTCTGCATGGGGAAGTTTGAAAACTTCAAACTGTCAACTCAAGTGATGCCACTTCCCCAGGAGGGTCCCAGGTTATAAATGTGAGAATTATCGAGAGTGCCCCTTTCATTCTCAAAAGTATCTCAGAATGGATAGTAAATTGTAATGGTCCCCAAAAAAGGCTCACATAAGCCTAAGCCTTTCTAAGAGATGAGGATTGTATTACCACCATGGAGACTGGCTAGAAAAAGGGAGGGAAGGAAGGAAGCCAGGAGGGAGGGAGGAAGAATGGATGAGAGGAAGGAAGGAAAGAGAGAAGGAAGGAAAGGAGACAGACGAGCAGGCTTTCTCTTGGCTCTGCCTCTTAGACAATTAGAAACAACTAGAATTAGAGAACCACGGGCATAGTCCCCAAGACCACAGTGGCCCAGAGGATCTTGGCTGTTGGGGCCGCTTCTACGTCAGCAATCATGCCATCAGCTACAAATGCTACAGGTCAATCATTGGTCCCTTTACTTTCACAGAGCCTGGGTATCGCCCCAGCATCCCACACACAGCACTCCATGCATCCATTTATTTGCAGGATGTGACTTCATCCACCCCCTTCATCCTAGAGATGAGCAGACTGAGGCTCAGACAGTAGCCTCCCTTTGGCATATGGAGGGTTTGCAGCACTCGCAGTGCTTCACAGAAATCATTCTTCATGGCCCCTTTGCAGCTATCTGCTACCTGAGACTGAACTGCTTTGTATGGCTGGGCTTGCTGAGAATAAAAGAGAGGAAATTTGCAACTTTTGGTGAAACAAGCCCAAGCTGTCTTGGAGGAAGTAACCTCAGCTTTAACCTAACCAGGCAGGGCTCACTCATTCTTTAGATGAACAAACGGAGGTGCAGCGAGGTTAACTGACCTGCCTTGGTAGCCAAGGGGACCTAACCTGAACTTCCTGACTCCACATGGTCCTTGGATATTTGATTGGAAGTGTTGATTGTCTCTCAGATTTAAGGACTCTCTTTTGCTGCTGGCCTGAAATTCTTATCTTAGAGATTCATTTCTTTGGATGGGAAGAATGGCTCAATCACTCAATCACTCAATCATCAAGAGTCTTACCTGTGAGATAAGTACCTTTATCTGCAAATGTGATCACAAGTTGGCAGGAGCCAAGAATAGGGTCTTCTCACCAGTTTGGTCATACCCACATGCCTGTTCATTTACTGTTTACTCAAAATTTTACTTTCAGTTAATTCATTTTTATTAATAACTTTAATACATGTATTCGAAAAAAACATGCTACTATTGGAAATGGAAAACCAGTTTCACTTACTGTAATTTGTTAAAAACCAATAGATAACTTTTAAAATATACAAACGTTATTCAGTGCAATAACTCCAACCAGCTCAGGTGCCATCAGCATGACACAGAGTGCACATAGAAACACCAACACAACTGGCAAGGTGAGACTAGGAGAGGGTGAGAGGGAAGGGTGCCCATGTCTGCACTGAGGCTGCACCGTGCTTTCCAGAGAAATCCCAGGGATCGGAGGGAGGCTTGGACACAGCCTTGGGTAAGCCAATTCTATTTCAAGCTCAGTTTCTTCAGCTCCACAAGTGAGGCTGAGCATGATCGTTCTTTCCTTCCAGGACCTTTAAGAGGACAAGTAAGTAGGATTGTGGCTATTTGTGAGCTTTATAAACAGTGACACAGCACAAAATTGAATGCTCACGATTATTGTTCTCAGTTCTCCCCACCGTGTGAGGCTGCCAGGCCTGGGCAAATACAGGTGGTTGCACAAGGGAGGGTGCTGTTCTAGGAAACCTTGTAATGTGTGTCACGCACCTGTAAACATAAAACATATACATATACATATATATTTTTTCTTTCTAGATTCTTTTCCATTATATATATTTACAAGAAATTGAATATAATTCCCTGTGCTAGACAGTAGATCCTTGTTGTTTATCTATTTTATATATAGTAATGTGTGTCTGTTAATCCCCAATCCCTAATTATAATTGAATCACTTTGCTGTACACCTGAAATTAACATTGTAAATTGATTACACTTCAATAAAAAATTTTTTTAAAAACATGAAACTGAGAAAAATGCAAACAAGAGTAGACTATCAAGACTAAGTAGGGCAAAAGAAGAGCATGCAGGTCATAAGGGATCACACAATTGCCCTAGTTTAGCTTCAGATTTAAAGCTGAGCCTCCTGGTGGCAAAAGTGAAAAGGGGAAAATTTATGAAGCAGAAAAGCCAAGAAGCATTTCAGCTTCTCAAGGGACATAGAGCTCTTCCTAGTCTTGAATTTCAAAATTTCTCACATGTGGTTTAAGATAGGGACACTAGGTGACAGGAAAAGTAGTCTTGTCCCAGGGCTCATCCAGACTCAGAAGCCCCTGCAGATCACCAGGCCACTTCTGAATCTGACAGTGCCTCCTGGCTGATTTTGGATTCATACTTTCTGCTTTGTGCTGTGACTATCTCCATAGTGTGCACAGTGGGAAGAGAGCTGAACTGTGAGCCTGAGGACCCCAGGTCCAGTCCTGGGTTGTGGGATCCCACGCAAAACAGCTAACTGTGGCCTAAACTTCCCCACCTGCTGTTGCAGCCACTGAAAATCATTTTAGAAGAATTCTAATTGCATCAGAAAGGCTCGTGAGGCATATAACAGATATGGCATGATTTCACCCATATTAAATAAGCCAACAGGTGTACAAAAAGGCCAAATGCAGGCTGGTTAGGAAAACGTGGCCGGTGCTGGAGCCAGTCCTTCTGTCTGGGCTCAAACCTTATCTCCCACCACCTCCCTCTGCATGGCCTCAGGCAAGTCAAAACCTCTCTGTACCTCTGTTTTCTCATCTGTAAAATAAACATAATAATAGTACCTACTGGATAGAGTTGTTTGGAGTTGCAGATTAATTAGTACATAAAAAGCACCTATAATAGTGCCTGGCACACTGAGCATTCCTGTGCATGCATGTGTGTGCGCGCACACGCGCCTGCCTGTGAGTGTGGGTGTGGCCACTGAGAAAAGTTCAAACAAAAAAAATCCGAAACGCTAAATGTCTTCTGGCAGTGATTTGGGTTTTCTTCTTCATGCTTTTCTTTACTTTGCAAATAATTTTCTTTGTTTTACTTCTCTACTCTGAGGAAAGTGCTGCGTGTTCGATTTTGATCATCTGTAAAATCAGGATCCCAAGCTTTGTTCCACAAGCCCCACAGGGTCACTGTAAAGTTCAAGAAGACACTGAATTCAGGGTCTATAAACAGTGAAGTGCTGTATACAGCTGGGGAATACCTGTATAAGCACACCGGAGCCTCAAACCTCCAGCTCTTTGGGCCTGGCCCCCCATGGGTGGGTCTTGCGGCTGGGCCTTCCTCACATCCTGGCCCTGGATCTGGGTTGGGGGCTGCCCCCCTGACTCCTGAGTCCTCTCTGAGCCCCCTCCCCCAAAGGCCCCTTGAGCGGGGGAAACGTTCCCCCCTTCAGCCATCAAATGCTCTCAGCCCCTCAGGTTTAAAAGCCGCATAGTCCTTTATCATCCCCTTCCTGGTGGAAAGAGTATCTTTCCCGCAGCATCCCACCCACACACACCTCCCACCCCTACCACAATCGGGCCTCTGAATGTTTTCCATTAAATTCAACTATTTTTTTTAAATGTGCAAGGGTCTCCATCCTTGGGTATTTATTCCACCACTTAGGGGATATCTGGAGCCAGCCCCCTGTCTCCAGCTTAGTGATCCAAATTCAAATCTAGAAATGAAAATTTTAAAACACTGAGAATCAAGGAACCAGCAGAACTTCTCCACATTTTCTTCTTGAGATTTTTTTTTTCCTGAAAGCAAATTTGGCCTCTTAAGCGAGATACCACCGTATATTTATGGGAGTTTAATAACTTCTTCCATTAATAACATAGACAAACTAATTTACCCAAACGTGTCTGTTTTAAACTCTGGGAACAAAGGGTGGGAGGAAGAAAATCAATCTTTCCTTTGTACTTGAGCCACTGACCCGTTAAAGCTTTGAAGATCATTTCTTTAAGAAATTGCGAGGAGTTATTTAACTACAAACAGCAGCTACCTTCCCATTCCAGCTGCGTAATCAAGCATAATAAATTAGAGTTTTTAAAAAAAAAGTTGACTCCTTTTTTTTTTATAACTGAAAATCCTTAATAGCACTTTGACAAATCGGCTTCATGGCAGACGCCGAAGAACTTTCCTTGCACTGGAGCTGGCTAGGCCAAGCTGAAGCCATCGGAGACATTCCTGATTGGAAGCTGTCGGGAGAAACCCAGGTTTTACTTCTGAAGCCGGGCTCCATAAAGTTCCTGGTGCTGGCAGGGGTGAGCGCTGCCCGGGGACCCAGCCACCCTGAGCAGGCGGGCGGCCGGCAATTTCCGGTCTCCGCCCTGAAACGCCCACCCGACCACCGAGGGACCCGGGCATCGGCATCCGGAAGGAGCAGTTCAGGCTGCCCCTCGGAGCGGCAAAGAACGTCCCTCCTGAATCTGGTCAGCATTCCTCCATGCAAACCTTTCTGATCTACGGTGATAAAAATCAGTCTCCGTGGGTCTCGAAAGAGTCAAAGGCCCTTCTTAATCAAATGATCAACTGTTCATTTTGAAAGCTTGACTGCTTCAATTAAGATCACAGGCAGGAGACGGGCTGGTCATATTACCCTCCTTTCCAGTCGGCCTGGCCAGTCGCCGTCCCCGCAACCTACCTTTGACCACTCCTGTGCCTGCCTGGAATGCTCCTCCACCCCTTGATGAAATCTGACCACCCGTCAAGGCCTCGTTCTGCTCCTGCCTCATCCCAGAAGCCTCCCTTGGGCCGACCAGCTGGCAGTGACCTTTCTTCCCTCTGAGATCTTGCAGCCATATTGTGTGGCCCTTCACTCAGAATTTTATCTTAAGCTGCTCTTCATCCACTTACAATCAGTCAGACTACAAGCTCCCTGAGGCTCCTGGCCACAGGACATGGCCTGCCTGAGCACACCCTCATCACTGACTGAAGATAACCTCTGAGCAAGCCTGCAAACAGGCAGCCCTTGATGACAAAGGGTTAGCTTTCAAAAGTTCATTTGTGAGTCAGTAGTTTGGAATTTAGAATGTCCTCCTTTATTTCTTCCAAAGTAACAATGTTCTAAAATGATGCAATAATCTTCTGGTGGCGGCTAGGTCCCAGGCTAGCCTACAAAGTCCTATTTAGCCTCCAACACAACTGCAATACTATTCAACAGACATGCTCCAATTAACAGTGTCAGTCCACTGGGAGCTAAATAATTTTTATGGGCTAGTCCGGGAACTTGACCCCATTATCCACTAAAGGGAAGTGCTTTGGTAGAAAGCACACTCACCATGAGGGGCAGCACCTACATCACAGATCTGTGGAGCACCGCCTCTCCGAGCAGTCCCAAGCCCAGCCCTCAGACATGTTATCTCCCAAAGGCATTATTTTAAGCAGGAGAAACAGCAGAGACACTCGTGTGCTCTGATGTAACCTTAACTAGGGCTCTCATCTTTCCCCTTCTGTCCTTGGCACTGGGCCACGTGGAGCAGCACCCCTCTCCTGCCCCCAGCCTCAGAGCACAAGGTCAGTTAATGCTGGGACCCCCGAGCTCTGATCCTGCCCGTCTGTCTACACCTGGTGACTAGACACCCTGGATTTCTATTTTTCGAAACAGCAACATTTAAGGGATAATGTTTTCGATCTCTTCCTCAGTTAATCACCGCCTGCCCCCCACCCCTAACGCCAGGAGCTCCTACCTTCAGAATTGGTGTTCTCTTAGACAATACCACACATATATCTCTTCTGAGCAAGTGGCCAATAAATTATGTTCACAGCAGTGTTTTTCCTAGAAATGTCTCCATCCCAAATTTCAGACCCACCCTCTACTCAGTCCATGTGACCCGAGAACACCTTTTCAACCAACATATTAACACGAGGGAGGTTGACCCTGGAAGGAAAGTCGAAAACAGCCTGGGTCCTAAGGGCAAAAGCCTAAAAAGGGAAGCTTCCAGAGCCTCCTTACCTCATCGCTGCACCACTCTGCAGATGCTGTGTCAGAACCCATTTAAAGCATTCAAGCATATAATCAAATTTCAGTAATGAGTTATTAATTAAGCAGGGGCAACCAATTCTCTGCTAACTGCCTCATAAACAATCGACAGGAGATTTGTGAATTTTGACTTCCTGACACTATTAAACAAATCAATATTAGGTTTCAGACACAGCAATTCAGACAGTTTTCTCTGTTATTTGGCAGCCATCTGCCTGGAATACTAATGAAAGAATTAAGAGCTGGAGATTTTGCATGTGTTCCATCAAAAAGATCCTTATCTGTGGGGAATTGGGGCCTGATTTGCATGGAAGAAGTCTTTGCTTTTGTAGGTACAATTTTTCTCAATATGTCACTCATTAGTATTTATAAAAGCGCTGGGCAGTGGAACGTCCACCAGGCTTCAGCACGAGCAGCCAAAGCCCTATTGGAGATAGCTCGGAACAAAGCAATTCATTTATTTATATATTTTGCAGACTGGTTAATTTATAGCTAACCTAACCCACGGAACACTTGGGTCTAAGAATACTGCCAAGCTTCTTACTCAGCTTTTATTTTTTTGAAAGATCTGTTTGTTCCAGTGTAGAAAGAGCTAACTAAATGAGGAAGATGGAGTTTTTGCAAAATCTGAGCAACCTCTAACTGGCAAAACGTGGTCATCTCTGTCATTTACCCTTGATCGTCTCTCTTTCTTTCTCTTCTCTTTGTTTATTTCCTCTTTAGTGCTCACTTCACTCAACCAGCAGTCCTGTTAAAAATATCTTATACGGACAACGACAGAGATTTACCTCTGTTTACCTAAAGAAGAAATACAGTTTAGGTGGTAGAAGTGCTAAGGGTCCCTTTCTCCTTCCTCCACGCACCCAGACCCAGAGCAGGGGGATTTGCTTAATGGGTCACTTAGCATGTGTAATCCATTCGCTCCATGGCCTCCTGGCTTAGTCGGCCAGAAAGGTGCCAATTAGGAGTCAACCTGAAGGGTTAGAGATTGGGACTAACACGGTGATAAGGACCCTTTCCAGACACACAGAGGCAGAAGGTCCCCTGCTCATCATATACGTCTCTAAATTCCTTGAAGCAAAAAAAAACCCCCAAAAAACAAAAAGACCCACAACTATATGTGTGTGTGTTTATGTATATATGCACACAATTATACATATATACACATCTATAGTTTTTAATATATATTTATATATTGATATATTTTGTACAGATATGCATATCCAGAAATCTACTTTGGGACATTTGAGGTTGAATTTTTTTCAGATGCATTTTGATTTTGTTCCTTTTTGAAAGACATCAAAAACTATTTTAAAACAATAATCTACAACCAAAAAACTGAAAGTTATTCTCCAATCCTAAAGCTGAGAAATCTTCTAGCTAGTTCTTAACTCCAGATGCTCAGACTGCTATGGAGTTCATTGACTAGCTTCAGAGTCCTCCAGAATTCTCCCAGTATTGTCCACAAATCTTAGTCTACTTGAATGTATTGTCTTTTTTTGAGGAGATGACCCACAGCTTTCACTAGCATTCTTATGGGCTCTATAGCTCAAAATGAATTAAGAACCACTTTTGTACCCCTTTTATTAATGGGAAAGCAGAGGGGCTGAATGCTATGATTCTCAAGATGATGGATGGACAGTGGCTAAAAATTCTACCTCCAGACTTCTGATCTTGTGGTCTCTCATTGCATGGTGTGCTGGAGTTGCTGTTTATTTACCAATTAGGATTTTATTCAATTGTTAGCAACAAGAAACTAAAAATAATAGTGACTTAAGTAGGAAGAAATGAGGTCCACAGAGCAGCAGTCAGGACTAAGTGGCAGCACAAAATCATCAGAACCCCAGGCTTCATATCCCTCATTGCTCTTTTCTATCACATGGTCCCAGATGGCTGCCCCTGCTCCAGACATCACATCCTCATCCCTAGTTAGCAAAAAAAAAAGGCAAAGGGGAGAGTGGTGGAGAGAGCATGCTCCCTTTTCTAAATATATTCTCCAGAAGACCTTACACATTAAAGACCAAAATTTAGTTACACGGCCATGCCTAGCTGCAAGGGAGGCTTGGAAGTGAAGTCTTTAGGGGAGGTAAAGGAAATTGTACATTGGAGGAAAACCAGTGGTGTCTACCACACAGTACTTCAGAGAAAGTACCCAGCACCCCCACCCAGCACATCCCAAGGACCAACACCCAGTGTGCTTGGAGTGACTCTGACCCCAGTCCACTGCATGGAGCTGGAAGGCAAGGGTGTCATCAAGCCTAAAGGGAGTGTCAGGTCAGAATGGAGGACATGTCAAAAAATGGTCACCAAAGTGAACAGTGGCAGAAGGGACAATCTGGTGTGAAGGTGGAGAGTTAACAGAGAACCAAGAACTGCAGAAGAGAGAATGGGTGAAGCAGGAGGTGGGGTGGATGGGTTTCAGAGACAGACCAACACCCTGGTAGGTGCTCACACAGTACCCTTATAAAAAGGGGCCACCATGGAGCAGACTTTGGGTCTAGTTCTCCTTTGATCAGCCTGCTTTTCTCACCCTCAGACTCTAATCCTGAGTCTCCAAACCTAACAATGAACATTCTTAAGGACACTTTCATCTTGAAGCTTGTGGGAAAAGTACACCCTGTCCTTACAGAAAAAAAATGAAACTCCAAGCAGAAATCCAAACGTGGAAAGGTAAAAAATTAACATGCAGCGTTTCTCACATCGCAAAAGGAGCTCTATTTTACAAGATTTACAATGGCTCCTTCCAGAGTCCCCCGACATACGTCAAGATGACTTGATATTGACAAAATTCAATCCACACAATATTTCAGAAAAGTAGCAACTGATTGTGTTATACCTCTCTACGTGCTGAAATCAGTAAGGGGAAGACAGGAAGAGGGACCCATGATCAGCTTGGTTTTTATTATGTGGTAGCTATTCCCAGACACTGTCTCAATTCATTCTCACCACACAGTAGGACCATATGGATAGTCTGTCCTTAACTTGCTCAGGGTGACCCAGGATGTGGCAGAGCTGGGACTGGGCACTAGCTGACTGCACACCCCGTTCCCTCTCTCTGCTCTAGCTGTCGATGGGATGGTGCGCCCTATCTCTTTGTCGTGCAGATATTTTTAATTTGGTCCAAATATCATATTTTGGTTTTCCACTTAAAACTAGCAGTGAGAACAACACTGTAAAAATGATTTGTGTTCAGGGACATGGAAATTTCCTTTACTTTGTTGCCAAATTATAACTTGGTTTTTAAAATTTAAAATACCCATATTAGCTGTGCAGTCATCAGCTCCCAGTGCATGAGTACTATTAGTTTGGAAACACTATAGATTGTTAAAATAATTCATCAAATGAAAAATCCAGAGAAAATTCAGACTCTATCTCTGTTCCCCATCAATTTTATACTCCTTGCCTTGTTAGAGCAACCTGGAGTCATATTTATGTATTTGAAAATGTTTTAGTTCAGAGCACCGGCCACATGCCAATGGACAACTGAACACTCAAAGTTGACAGTTTCAGCTCCATATTCCTGGATGATACCATGTCAGTCTTTGAATATTATTTCTGGACAATAGAATCTATACCAGTCAGCTTAAGCAGAAAGGGATTTATTAAGGAAGATAAAGTAGCTCACAGAAACTCCAGAAGTGCTGAGAACCAGATTTCGATGCTATAAGAAATATTGCAACTAAAGGGCCACTTTGCTAGGAGAAACACCAACCCTTCCCATGGGGCTGTTGTGCTATGAAACCTGTGGTCTCTGTGGCCCACTGATTGGAACCTATGATCCTGAACTGTGAGCTCCACAAACCCCAGCACAGCCAGCTCCAAACACGGACGCCTACACCCAACTCACTGGCACATCTGATCTTCCTGCATGCAGCTACCATCTTCTACTGCTCACTTCACTTCCAAGATTTGTGTGGCACATCTGCTCGCCACCGTATGCAAATTCCTAGCTGCAAGGGAATCTGAGAAATGTACTTTTTAAATTTGTTTTCAGCTCCAGAACCTCTATAATACAAAAAGATAGGCTAGAAGGGAGTTGGGATGAGCAATAAGTAAGCTAATGGGCAAAATCAGCCACAGCAACGCTGGTCATGGTTTTCTTCTCGTAAAAACTAACACGGATGCTATGAGGCTCACAATAAACCCACACTGTATCCATGCTCAGTAATGCTTTCATGTCTAAACTAATTTAATTTCCACAAAAAGCCCCTTAGCTAGATGTGCACCACCTCATCTGCAGATGAGAAAACTGAGGCTTAGGGATGTTAAGAAAACTTCTCAACATTGTATAGAGAGAGAATGGTGGAGCTGAGCTTTCTTCCGCTCTGTCCTAGTCCAGCAAAAGAGCTACCACGGTGAAACGACCACAGAAGCTCAGCCACTGGCCAGCTGAGTGAATGAAATAAGCTTTTATCTGACTTCCTTAAATCTCAGGTTGCTCATTGGAAAAATGGATATAATTATGCTTCAAAGGGAGAGTCTTGGGAATAGAATAAGATACTATATGTATATCCCCTAGCTTTGGATCCAGAATAGAATATGTCTTTTAAGAAGTGTTAAATAGATAAATGTATGAAAAATTTAGAAAACAACCCCTCCTCCCCCCAAAAAAAGACCATTCTAACTTTTCACTCCCTGACAACCCCTCTTCTTTGGCAGAATGGGACATGATTTACTTAATAATCTGCCTAAGACAGGAAGGATTCACGGCCAATAATTCTATGTTAAAATAGGATTATGTGCCCAAGGAAAAGGAACCTTTTATAGTAGCAGTGGCTCACATTAAAAACAGGAGGCCTGTTAAGAGTCATGCTTAATTAAACTGATTTCTTGATAAATCCAGGGTGACAGGGACCAACACAGCTAACAACATGCAAGTGCCCTCAAGCTTTCCCTGGGGAGAGAGCGAAAAGGGCATTTTAAGAACTATTGGTGAGGTTATTCGATGGATCTCCCCCTTGTTTGTGGGGATGATGTAAGTCAGATTTGGAATTCCTCTTTAATTAGTTTTGGCTGATGGATAGCATTTCTTTGAACATGACCCTAGGTAGACTGGGTCACATAGGGACTAACTTATATTTGGGTTACACTAATTTTTAAAAACTCATCCAGCAAGGCAGTGGCAGGTGCCTTATTTAAAGGGTCAGAATTTATGGGTTTGGGGCCCCCAGGGAGTGGAGGGTAAACAAAAACCTGGCAAGAACGCTCTTCCTTCATTTGTTCACCAAACATTGCATGTAGATTGAAAACAGAATATGCTTCAAACACACATACATACACGACTATTTTTCTTCACCTTTTTATTGAAAAAAATTTAATTATACAAGCAATACAAGTAATTCTTGTTGCAAAAAGTTCAGAGTTAAAGATGCCTTCACCATTCATTTCATTAAAAAAAGAATAAAATAATTGACCTCGTCGTTTTCTTTCTCTGTCCCAGACATTGTTCTAAGCGCTTTCCATGCATCACCTTATATTTGTCTCCAGACAACTCTAGAGATTGGTGCTATTACTTCTCAGCATGTTGCAGTGAGAAACCTGAGGCACAGGGAAGTTAAAAATCAGCCTGAGATTATACAGCTAGCATGTTGTGAAACGAGGGTTTGAACCCAGGCTGTCTGGCTTCGGAGTCCATGCTCCTACACACCACAACATGCTGATTTCAATCTGTCGACCTCCCGGCGAAAGACACTGCTGTAACTTTCCTGTGATGCCTCCTGGGTATCATGTTTCCATACATGTTTCCATATACAGGCAAATCTATAAAAAATATTTTTAAAACAGCTTGCGTTATACATTACCAGAGTGGTTCTCAAAGTGTGGGCCTCTGCAATCAGTACCACTGGATATTTGTTAAAATGCAAATTCCCAGACCCCACCCAAGACCTACTGAATCAGACATTCTAGGTCTGGGGCCCAGCCATCTCTGGTTTAACAAATCCTCTAAGTGATTTGAATACAGGCTGAAGTTTGAGAACCACTACATGAACGGTGTGCACCAGACCGGGTCATCCAAGAAGTAGACACCAAAATAGGATGAAGCCTGTAGGAACCTCTTTCAGGGAAATTCCTGTATGAGGGGCCATAGGGAGGGAGATATGCAGGATGGGAATGAAAAGGAAATAGAAAGAAGGCTGAGATAACCATCAGGCAATGATGTCCGTCTAACCCCCAGGAAGGACAGGGAGAAAAGGTTAGCTGGGAGCAGGTACAGTGCCTTTGGGGAATCCTTGAGCTCAAAGTTGGCCAATAAAGAAGTCCCATGTCTCCCAGCAACAGGTTCCCTTTAGTTTTCTTCTCACACTCAGTCATTGTCGGGCAGCAGCCCGTAGGAAACATGGCCTCAACTCAAACACAGCCGTGGCTCTCAAAGTGCACAATCAGGATCCCCAGTCGGTGATGCGACCTGGAAGCGTGTGAAGCTCATTCTCAGGGCCGCCACATAACGTCACAGGAAATGTTACTACCCTGCACTTTGCTGGTTTATTTCATTCAACTCTGTATTTTGGAAATCTCCCCCTGTCAGCATATGTTGACCTGGTCACTCATTTTAAAGGCTGCGTACTATTCCATTGCATGACTATTCCACAGTTTGTGTCATCACTCCTCCATCGACAGACATTTAATTTACTTCCAATGTTTTTGCTATTTAATAGTGCTTAAAAGTTCATCTCATCTTGTACACTAGAAGAATTACCAAGAAGCAAACTTGCCAAACCCCAATGTGTGTATGTGTGTGTTATATTTTAATAATCACTGCTGCATTCTCCTCCAGACTGGCTGCATCAGTTTATACTCCTGTGAACAGAAAACAGTTGAAAGTAACCACTTCTCCACACCCCAGCTAACACTAGATAGTATCAAACTTTTAATTTTTCCCTATCTGATGAATGAAATGATGTCTTATTGTTGTTTTAATTTGCATTTCCCTGATTATTAGTCAGATTGATCATGTTTTCATATACTTATTGACCACTTGTATTTCCTCTGGGAATTACCTATTTATATCTCTATCATTATTATTAATTTGCATAGATGTTGGGATGTATAAAATATAGACCTATTTCCAAGTATTATTAAATAGAGAGCATCTTTTTTATCAGTTTGGTTTTTGTCAATTAGATACTAAAAATATTCGGAATGTTAAATGGGTCTTTGTACATAAAAGGGTTAAGAACTGGTGGATTCTGTGGGCTGCGGGCTCTGGAAAGCCTGCCCCCTACTGCAGAAGGTGGCCAGGGCTGAACTCCCACTTCCCAGGAGCACTAGGACCATTCACACCAGGCTCCCACAGGATGGGTCCCAGATGCCCAGCCAGCCCAAAAACAGGTGGCCTGGGAGGGGCTCTCCAAGTGGTTTGGCATCAGCCAGAAATAGTCCCAGGCAGGAAGGCTTCCCTTCCCACCCACTTCAGCCAGCGTCCTGCCGTGCACTCGGGTGACAGGGGCCTGAGTGCTCACTCTGCTCTGTACTGTTCGCACACTCAGGCAAATCGTGGAACCTCTCTGAGCCTTGGGTTTCGCATCTCTAAGATGCAGATCACCACACCCTTCACAGAGGGGCTGTGAGAATCCAAGCACAAGTGCAGAGATGAGCATCCTAGACGCCCCATGATCGGTGGCTCTCAGTGACTGTATTACGTGTTACTATGACCGTATTGATTACCATAGGAAAGAGAACGGAGTCAAAATACCTTCCAGGCCAGTTTGCATTAGAACGAAGTCTCCTCCAGCCCTAAACCTTGCGCAGGGAGTACCTCGGCCAGGCCTCATTTGGTGCTGACTTCTTTGTCTCTTGCTGCCTGCCTTAATCTTGTGACGCCAATTAACTTCAATGAAAGTTACATGAGAAAATTGTGGGGTGTAGACACACAAATATGTCTTTAGCAGGGAAAACAAGGACAGCCTTAGAACCGTGGTGATTTCCAGGTAGAAAGAAATGTGGAGATTTATGTCTCCTCCGGGTGAAAGAGGATTTGCAAAACCCAAAGAAAATAACTCTTGAAGCAGAGGTTTGAACTGTGCCAAGTTTGTGACACGAAGGAAACCGCTCCCAGAAAGGAAGTTCTGATGGAGACTGACAGCTTCACTGCCACTCCCGGGGGGGACGGGAAGGCATTGCTCTTGGACAGGTAAGTGGGCTCCACCCACCCACCACATGAGCCCAGTCTGGGGACACACCTGACTGCTGGTGATGGATTTCCCCCACTTTTATTTAATTATCTTAATTCCTCACATCTGTAGAACCTTTCAGAATTTAGAGCACACCCATTATCTTGCTTTTGCTTCCTAACCACCCCTTAGAGCAAGGTTTGCTTTGGTCCCCATTTTGTACGTGGGCAAAAACAGAACGCAGAAAGGTGAGGTGATTTGCCCAGAGATGAGACAACTGGGATGCAGGTATCCCACTGCATCCTGCACGCTTCCCCATGAACACGCCTGTCCTGCTGTCTCTCTCCCTCACCCTCCTGAAAACTTACATCCTGACTGTGACGAGCAGAAATTACCAGGTGCATGAGAACAAATTCACAGGTTGCCTGATGTCCATCACTACAGCTTCCTGCCATTGCCAGACCCCCACATCCTTATATCTGAGGGACATCTCTAGGGTGCCTGTGCTTCCTCTAAAACCCCAGGTGGAGGTGTACGTGGAGCAGGTGTCACATCCTACAAGAGGCTTCCAGGCTATACACTCTCTGATCATCTCCAAACATTTGTGGCGGAACCCTTTTAGTTTTTCCATCTGACCCTGCCCCACCAAAGGACCAAGAAAATATTCACCCCGATTACATTATTATCACATTCAACTGAAAAGAATTCCTTTGAAATTATTAAATAATAGCTCCCATTTCTCAAGTGCAGACACTGTGTCAGGCCCTGTGCTTTGCAGCTTATGCACATTATCTGATTAGTCCTCTCCGCCACCATCTGATGTGCTATTTGTGGTAAGGCAGCTAGTTATCCACCAAAGAGCAATCGCCCCCTTTTTCCATAGTAAGAGAACTGTAGCTAAATACGTGGTTGCTCAGCTAAAGACTACACTTCCCAGGCTCCTTTGCAGCTAGCCTGGTCACGTGACTACATTTAGACCAGTGAAATGTAACGCAAGCTAGGCGTTCAACTTTGGAGTCGTTCTTTAACTCCAAAGGCATGCCCCTTACTGTGATCTCTTTCTCTTTCCCGTTTCTGCATATTGATTTTTGACCATGTAGATGAGAACAATGGCCCAGAGAAGACAGAGCAATATGATGGAAGGGGTCTAGATCCTGGAATGACCACATGAACAGAACTGCCCATTGACCATGGCTGTTCATCCAGGACTGATAACTGAGAGGAAAATAGACATATCTTTTTTGAGCCATTGTATTTTGGCATCTCTCTCTCTCTCTCTTTTTTTTTTTTTTTTTTTTTTTTTTTTTGCTATAGCTTCATCGTTAACTAATGTGGTATTATTGTGCCCATTTTACAGATGAGGAACTCAGGTTCATAAAGATTGTCTTGCCCAAGTTTACATGAATACAGAGCAAGGATCCAAGCCCATGTCTGTTGGATTCCAAAACCTCTGCAAGATGATTCATCCACTCATTTACTCATCTCAGCTTTACTGACTATCCATGTAACAGAAGCAAGAATCTCAGGGCTTTGCCTCTACAGGAGGATCATAAATCCACATGTTCCCTTCCTCCCTTCCACCCTCAAAAGAATGCCCTGCTTGGGAGGTGAGGTGCCCTGAGATGCAGATAAGAGTTAATTTCAAATCTTGAGCTGCCCAATGTGTCCTGGATGGAGGTAACTCAAAGGCGGGAGGCTAAGGCTTGGGCTGTACGTACTGTGCACCAGGCTTGGAACCAGAGCTGCACACACTACCCAAGCACAAATCCTCCCCGCAATGAACCACAGTGCAGACAAGCAGGGAACCAAATCACCAAAAGTCAAAGAAATGACCTGACTCCACCCACAGCAAGCTGTGTGCTTAGGCAAGTTACACAGCTTCTCTGAGCCTCAATTTCTCTATCTGTAAACTGGGGCTGAAAATATCTGTATGAGAACTAAAAAGTCATGTATGGAAAGAGCATATATATTCCTAGGACACTGGCAGGAGTGCGGCAGATAGTAAGTTAGAAGTGGAAGTAAGGGTAATAGTGACTCATAGATCTGCTGGCCACGCAAAGAAAAAGCTTTATAAGGAGAAGTGCCCATACTAATTCATCTACTGGGGTTTTCTCTGTTAACATCCTTCAAGGCAACATCTCAGGATGCCACCCAGGACCACAGCTAGCCCTTAGGTCACCTTTGTGTGAGTTAGAAAGATGCACCCCTTCCTCTGGGTGGACGCAGTGTACCATCCTTCAGAGCAGCCCTGGAGCCGTGGGCACACACCTCCCCTTGTCAGGCACTTAAGGATCTTTAAAGTTCTCACTTTTGAACCAAGCTCTATAAGAGAAAAGAGAAAAAAGCAGGTCAGATCCCACCGCCGAGAAGCACGAAGCCAAATCCCATAAATGACCCCAGCCATTCCCCGAGTCCCACTGCCAAATCCAGCATTTGTGCTGATGAGATCAGTGGGGCTCTGATGGAAATTGTTCCTCACAGTTCTTTCTCAATCCAATGTCCTGGAGAGAGAGGACCATCAGGAACCCATGTTCTAAATGGAGAAGCAGCATGAAACAGCCCCAAACCTGACCTCATCAAAACATTGGTCTCCAGGAGATGTTTGAGTTCTGTACCCAGGAGCAGGAGGACTGGAAGCTGACAGCCCTACTCGGTGACATGGTGGACACTCCACGTGCCCAAGGTTTGGGGACTTTGTATACACCTGGATGACGAGCTAGTCTGGGGGAACGAACTCCACTATTAAACACCCTCCAGACCCATGGGCCTCAGAGAAAGAAGAGACTAGCCTCCCCGCCCTGTGTGGAGGGAACTGTTACTGTGTCCAGGAAAAGCTGTCGGGGCCTGGGCCCCGGGAACGTTAATCGTTGGTAAGTGACTACAGATATCAGACAAAGGAGGTCCCGCCCCTAGGAGACGGAACTTGACAGGCCCATAGAGGCTGCCTAACAACCTGAGCCCATGTGCTTTGATATCATGTCTCATTTTCTGCATGAATGAGAGACTCAGCCAAGGGAAGAAATCTGAAGTTTTCATTTCCAGCACACGAAGCCTGGCTCACCTGCCACCGGCAGCCTTGAGGCCCTGGAGCTGGTGGCAGCCTGGCCCGGGACACACAAAAAGAGCAGGCTGTCTACGTGGTTACTCAGCAATTTAACAGAAAATGTGCAACCCCCTTGCCCTCCCGAGGCTGGGTCCTGACAAACAAGGTTTCAGGGTCAAATCAAAGTCTGCAGCGAGCCCTGAGTACCTGGTGCTTTGGGGGAGAAAAGAAATTCAGGGCCCAAAGGTGAGGTCAACCCTGGGGCACTATGTTGAGTCTGTGATTAGTGACCCTGATCTCAACACTCAGGCCCCTGCTCCTGCTCCCTCCAGGGAAGGGAAGTGGAAGGGAATAGACATTGAGCCATTGTGGAGGCTGGAAGCCCAGCCAGGTGGCCTCCTGGTCCCTTTTGGCTTCAGTGGGGAGGGACACGGTCCATGGAGTAGAGCCCAGCATGCTACAGGAGACTCCCTGTGGAAGGACACACACGAGGACCAGAGGACCAGAGCTTGGCCATCCTCCTGAGAGGGAACGGTTCCTGGCCCAGGGCTGCCATGGCAAATGACCACACACTGGCTTAGAACAATAGGCTGGAAGTTCAAAATCAAGGTGTCACAGGGTTCATTCCTCCTAGAACCTCTGAGGGAGAATCTGTTCCAAGGCGCTCTCCTCGTCTCTGGTGGTTGCTGGCAATTCCTGGTGACCTTTGGCTTGTAGGTGGATCACTATTCCATCTTCACATGGCCTTCTTCCCTGTCTGTTGTGTCTCTATCCACATTTCTCTCTCCTTACGAGGACACCGGTCACTGGACTAAGGCCATCTAATCCAGTGTGACCTCATTATAACTTGATCACATCTGAAAAGGCCTTGTTTCCAAATAGGTGCTGCAGGGTAGGACTTGAACACATTCTCGGCGGGGGACACAAGTCTACCCACTATAGGAGCCAGGGTCACCTTTGCCAGAGTGGACTTTTGGACTCATGACCCTATCAGTGGGGCCTCAATGGCTTCTGAGTCCACGTGCTGTGGCCCTGCCCACGGGCCTGTAAAGGAGCAGGGTGGATCCCAGTGGTTCATTCCTGCACAGGATGGGAGACGCCAAC
Source organism: Camelus ferus (assembly GCF_009834535.1). Lineage (NCBI taxonomy): Eukaryota > Metazoa > Chordata > Mammalia > Artiodactyla > Camelidae > Camelus > Camelus ferus. The sequence continues at coordinate 12,358,861 of NC_045706.1, forward strand.
TGGGCAGACGGTCCCCAGGCCTCTTTTACACACCCCAGGAGGCCTGAGCCTCTCACAGGCAGATGGAGGTTTTCCCTTTCCCCCGTCACCCCACAAATCAAAGTGTGTCTCCTCTGAAAGCCCCCCTGGTTTATCCACCTGCTAGAGACTGAATGTTGGTGTCCCCCACCCCCCCAAAATTCATATGTCAAAACCTAATCCCTATTGTAATGGTACTCGGGGATGGGGCTTTGGAGGGTGATTAGGTCACGAGGGCAGCTATGAATGGGAGTGGCACCCTTATGAGAGACCCCAGAGAGCTCTCATGCCCCTTTAGCTGTAGGAGGACACGGGGAGAACAGGGCCATCCGTGAATCAGGAAGCAAGTTCTCACCAGACACTGAATCTGCTAGCCTTGATCTTGGACTCCCCAGCCTCCAGAACTCTGTGAAATACATTTCTGTCATCTGTAATCCACCAGCATTGTGTTGTAGCCGCCTGAACTGACTAGGACATCACCCCTCCTCATCGCTCATTCTCACCACCTCTCCTTAGTCCTGATGCCTTCAGATTCAGCCAGATTATTTGATTTTGGAAAATGCAGGAAAGAATAAAGAATAAATTAATAACCATCCAGGTGACAGATGCTGCAAGTTGATTCCCAATTATCCATTCTCCCCTTCTTCCCTACAGACAAAATTCTGATTTTGTTCAAAGTTGCAATGAGCCTGGCTAGAAAACTTCACTTCCCAGCCTCCCTTGCAACTATAGATGATCATATGACTCTGTTCTGGCCGATGAGACATAAGCCAAAGTTGCTGGCTGGATCTTAGAGGGAAGTCCTTCAATAAAGAAGCCACTCAGCCAGCTAACACCTTTAGCGCTTCACCTGTCTCCCCTTCCTGCCTTGAGGGCAGGAAATGATTCAAGAAGTAGGCAGTCCCCTTGAGACATGAGTGATGAGCCTGAGAACAAAACTCACATGCTCGGAACAGTTGAGCCCAGGCTCCTGTTGGGGTCATAGAGCCTCCAATCGAGCCCTGGCTGCCTCCCCCAGACTTCTTGGCACCTAAGAAAATGGGCATCTCCCTTCATTAAACTGTTATTTTCCAAGTTCTCTTACTCCCAGCTGAAGACAACCCTAACTGAACAGCTCCTCCCACAGCCCACGTACAACCACTGCTAATATTCTGCCCCTTTTCCTTCTAGGTCTTTCTCTGTGTAAAAAGCAGGTGTTCTGGCTCTTTCACTAGCCAGGTCGGTCCCTAAAGCAAATTACTTGGCTTCTTTGTGTCTCTGTTCTTGATCTGTTAATGTAAGATAATAATAGTAACTTTTGCACAGAGTTTTTTGAAGGCTCAATAGATGAGTGATGAGTGTAGAGCCTAGAGCTTAATACATGCTTAATGCAAGTAATTATTACTAATAGCAACATTTTATGTTCTGCTTTTTTTGCATGGTACTGTAGCATCTGCATTTCCCAAGTTACTAAGAATTCCTTGTAAACATCATTTTAACAGTGCCTAGAACTTTCTGTGTACTTAACAAATGTTAGTTATTGTTATTCATATCAAAATTCCATATCCTGCTTTCTTGCTTAACATTATACCACATGCAATCTTCTATGACAATAAAAAATGTTATTAATTTCATTTTTAATGCTTGCCTGGAATTTTTTCATATGGCTCAACCATGAGTCAGAAAACTTTTTATTAAAGAGCCAAAGAGTAATATTTTAGGCTTTGCTGGCCATATGGTCCCTGGGACAACCACTCAACTCTGCCACTGTAGTGGCAAAGCAGCCCCAGACAATACATAAAGGAATGGCCGTGGCTGCGTGCCAATAAAACTTTATTTATAAAGCCTGATGGAGAGCTGGATTGGCTCAAGAGCTCTGGTCTGCTGACCTGGGCTAGATCATCAGTTATTGAACCAAGCCCTCCTGTTGTTAGAGCTTAGCTTGGTACCCAATCTGGAGCTACTGTAAAGAAGTCTCCAGAAGCCTTCGCGCTGACACCCCTGACTACATTTCTGATTATTTCCTTAGGATAGTTTCTCAGAAGAACTACAGTCTTATGCCTCTTGAGTCATATTGACAAATTCAGTAGGCAGCAAAAAAAAAAATTTTCTTTTGAGCCAGGCTTTGCACTTTGACCTGTACCTTCGCTTGCCCTGCCATTGTTTTCCGGATGCCTCCTAAATGGAAATTCTGTCTCTTCTATCAGACTCCCAATTCTTGTAAAGATGTGACATCTTATTTCACTATTATATGCCTTGCCCTCGGCCTTGCCATCTCCATCCCCTCACCCACAAAGCGCGCGCGCACACACACACACACACACACCAGCACAGTGTCTACTGTGGCTGCACACACAAGATGTACAAAAGAAACTGGGTAATGGCTGAACAAATGAACCTCACATGTTTAAAATCCCAAGGAGGCGCAAGCCAGACACATATGGCCAATCACTGAGACTTGAAGGTAGGAGACCTTCATAAACTAGATGGTAAATACATTAAACCCTTTCCCAGACAACCCATGAAAAGACATTAAGAAAGATAGCAATTTGTCCCAAAGTCCAATGTCCCTCTTTATCGATCCCGAGCTTGGTGCCACCCCTACCCCACCCCTTGCCCAGAGAGGCTCTTGGAAAGATACTGATGGCACCATCTGGACTCTCCTCACCCCCTTTCATTTTCCACCAACCTCCACACATGGTGGACCCTCTTATCACTAAGTGCGACCCAAGGGCAATATCACTTCTGCCAAAATCCAGTTCCTGAAAAATTGAAGATGCTCTATGTTTCTTTTCACCTTGCATTTTGCCTAAAACCAAATGGCAGTATCCAAAGGTGAAAAACTGTTATTTTCCCAGACAAATTCCTGTGAAGTGAAAATTGCTAGTTTCACACAGCTACCACTGATGACTATTATTACTCTGGGTACTGGATGAGCTCAGTTTGATCAGGAAACAAAAACAGTGTTCTAGTCCCAGCAGACCTTAATGTTCCTGTGGCCAGACTTTCCCAGAACAAGAGCGGGTGGGAGGCCTTCTCACCAGCACCACCCCTGTGGATGCCCACTGAACCCAGGCCCCCTACCCTCTACCAGACACAGCCAAACTCAGGAACATGACTCTTATCCTCCCAAAGACAGGAATGTACTCCTTGGGAGGTCAGGGGCATCTCTGCTGTAAAGAGGATGAGCTCAGACCCTCTGAGAGGAGACATACCATGTTGCCTAGTCATTTTAGAATGGGATAAAGAGAATTCCTTAAAATGATGACCTGTATGGGGAACTGTCTCCCCATGTATTTCATGTATCCCCATGTATTAGTTCATAGGGCTGCCGTGGCAAAGTACCATGACTGGATAGCTCAAACAACGAACTTTATTTTCTCACAGTCAAGGAGTCTAGAAGTCTGAGATCAAGGCATCAGTAGGGTTGGTTTCTTCTGAGGCATCTCTCGTTGGCTTATAAATGACCATCTTCTCCCAGTATCTTCACATGTCTCCCTCCAGGTGTGTCTGTGTCCTAATCTCCTCTTCTTATAATGACACCTGTGAATAAGATCCCCTCCTAGTGACCTAATTTTAATTCAATTATCTCTTTAAGACCCTATCTGTAAACACTATCACATTCTGAGGTCCTGGGATTTAGGATTTCAACATATGAATCTTGGAGGGACATAGTTCAGCCTCTAACACTCCACATCCTCAACTCAGCCATCTTACCATCACTTGGCAGACCCTCAAAGGGAAGAGGGCTCTGGGAACTTCTCTAGTTTAGTGGTTTTCAAGTTGTGTTTGGTGGAGCCCTTGCCGTTTCAAAAGTGACCTTAAGGGATTTCTGCGGTTGGGAGAGGGAGCAGTAAGTGGAAATCTGGGACTCTCACTCTGTCTCAAACAAATCAGACTGGCTTTTATCCGTCCTACACCGAGGCTCCATTTAAGATTCTATCTGAGCTTGAGATTTGCAAAAGTTAACCACTACATATAAAAATAGATTTTAAAAAAACAAATTTCTTCTGTATAGCACAGGGAACTATATTCAATATTTTGTAATAATCTTTAATAGAAAAGAATATGAAAAATTATATATATATATATATATATATACACATACATATACATATATGCATGACTGGGACATTAGGCTGTATACCAGAAATTGACACATTGTAACTGACTATATTTCAATTGAAAAAAAAAGATTCTGTTTGAAGGAATGGTTCTTTGTTTTACAAAATGTTTGAAAATTGCTGACTGTTTTTCAAATGACCAGACGGCATTGTGGAGAGGTGAGGTGATGTGCTGGGATCATACAGCTCTGATTGGCACAGCTGGTGTCTTGCTGAGTGCCCACATTCTGGCATAGATTTCCTCCCGTGACACTGATGGGAGTTTTAAGAAAGACCTTGGGAACCCCTGCACCATATAAGGGTGGGTGGGATCAAAAGGTGAGCATCCTGCTGGAGTCAGAAACAGAACTGAACTCACACATCACATCTCATTGCCCTTGAGAGGTTGGACATGAGGATCCATGCTTAAACATCAGAAAATCTGAGCCCCTGCTACCCTGATGTCAGAGGTTACTTGGAAGTTTTGACTTCAAACAGGAAGAAAAAAGTGCCCCCTTTAGGCGCATTTGGGTGTCTCACTAAGGGGCCATGCACAGTGCTGGGAAGTGATAAATATCTTTGGTGACAAGTCATGGATAATTGTTTTTGCATGCTTTCCTGGGTGTCTGGCTGTCAACGGCAAAGATGGGGATGGGGGAAAAACATCAGCCTCCACATAAAAAAAAAATAATAATTTCCAAAAAACCAACACGCCAAGCTCACAGCAGAACAAGTTTTGTCACATGTATATTCTGAAGAAATACCCTTGCTTGGAATGTACCAAGAAGTATTTCTGCCTTTGAAAACCCAGGCGATTGTTTTACTAGAGACAGTTAGGGTGGGGCAGCTTTTGGGGTGAGAGAAAAGGGGATGTTCCCAGGCTGTACCTCTGAGCAATCCCTGCACCACCTCCTGGTCAGTCAGCCCCGGGATCCCCAGGCTGGGGACGGGAGTCAGAGCTGAAGCGGGCCAGTGCGTTTTTGGGCTTCAGAGTAAGCTGGATGAGGAAGATGGGAAACTCACCCAAAACCAGAGTCTTGGCCAACAATAGAAAGCTGCTTCCCTAAGCTTTTCTTTGGAATGTTCTGGTAGGGACTGCACCAGGAATTTGGGGCCACTCGATTCTAATAACACCTGGAACAACTCTTTATTAAGTCATTGGAAGAATTCCTGGAGGAACAGCTGGCCCTACATGATGGAAAGGGTGTTACAGGCTCCCAGGCTGCTCCTTTGCGAGGCCTCGCTCACCCCTTGGCCTGGGCCATCTCTTCCCACCATGGCCTGGCTACCTCAGAGCTTCCCCCATCACTCATCCTGCACCTCTCTCTTTCCAAAAGCATTTCCCACCCCCTGCCTGGGACCAGCAGCCTCAGCTTCACCTGGAAGGTGGTAAGAAATGCAGAATCTCTGTGCAGTTCACATATATACCATGGCATACTACTCAGCCATAAAAAAGAACAAACTTTTGCCATTTGCAACAACATGGATGGACTTGGAGGGCATTATGCTAAGTGAAATAAGTCAGACAGAAAAAGACGAATACCGCATGATCTGATTTGTATGTGGAATTCTACAAAATACAAAATAGAAGCAGGCTCACAGATACAGAAAACAAACTAGTGGTTACCTGTAGGGAGAGGGAAGGGGGAGGGACAATAGAGGATAGGGGTGGAAGAGATACAAACTGTTAGGTATTAAATGAGTTACAAGGATATGTTGTACACACGGGGAATATAGGCAATATTTTATAATAAATATAAATGGAGTATAATCTTTAAAAATTGTGAATCACAATATTACACACCTGCAACTTACATAATATTGTACAGCAACTAATAGTGTACAACAGCAACTAGCAATTAAAAAAAAATTTGTTTTAAGGAATGCAGAATCTCTAAACTGCCCCAGACCCACTGAATCAAAATTTGCATTTTTGCCGGATTCTTGTTACAATTTAAGAAGTACTGGTTCTACTGGAAGTGAACTTAAGGGACTTGTTCTGCTGAGGTGTCATGAGAAAGCCCCATGCTGCATGGACAGAGAAATCTAACAGTGGTTTGTAAGCCCTGAAGTGAGAGTCACGGGGCAGACGCTGGGAAAGCGCTCGGGAGCAGTAGCAGCAGAGTGTATTACTGTAGGCGGATAAGGACTCCCTGCTGGAGAACGGAGCCAGCTGTTCATAGATCCTGCATCCTGAACACCTCCTCTGTGCAGGCTTGTGCTAACAGAAATGTTTCGTGGGCTTTACATGCATTGAATTCTTACATCAGCCCTAGGAGGTTGACATCCATATTACAAGTGAAAAAATGGAGGCTTTGGGGACAAGACTCTGGAAAATCATTTGATGCTACCCCATAACGTTGAATGTTCCTATTCCCTAAGATCCAGCAATTTCCCTTCTATGTCTATGTCGTATGGAAACCCATCCACGTGCACGGTAGAAGGCAGATACTGAAATGTGTGGAGAAGAGCTTTTATAATTGTTTAAAAAAACTGGATACAACCCAAATGCTCATCAAAAGGAGACTAGATAAATTAATTTTAGTGCATTCATACCATAGGATATTCTCCAGCAGAAAAAAAATGGATGAAACATAGTCTTACATAATAACAAGGATGAATCTTACAAACATAGTTATAAGTGGGGAAAAAAGCAAGTCACGTGAGACCTCAAAAGAGTATAATACAACTTTTTTAAAGCTAAGAAAAAAAAAGCCCAAGCAAAAATAAGCTATATATTTTTTAGTAATACATATGTAAATAATAATAAAAAAAAAAAGTTTGCATTATTTCGTTTGGTGTTTAAGGATCACAGTTACTTCCCTAGTGGAGGCAGGGGATTGAAGGAAGGAGGCCGATTAATGACCCGAAGATACTGGGAAAAGTCTACTTCTTGGGTTGGGAAGTGAGTTCACAGGGATTCATCACTTCCTGTGCATTGCATGCTTTCTTTTATATGTGCATCAAGTTATCATTTCTAAAAAAATTCAAATGTTGAAAGCTGACACTCAGACGGCCTGCAGAGTTTGGCCCAGTTTACACAGCTAGCGATGGCTGGTGCAGGGGTTTGAACTCGGGCAATTCGATGTGAAGCCTCATAACCCTGAGCTACGCGGCCTGTTGGGTGCTTGGCCGCCCTCAAGAGCAACTACAAATATTCTCCTCAGTGTGACTACCGGGTCTGGTGGGGGTTGATATTAATGACCCAGCCCACTCGGTGAGGGGACAGGTGCAGATGTCCCATGGCAGACACCCCTTCAGGGTGAGGGAAGCGCTGGCCTGTCCTCTTCCCCAGGCTGGCTCCAGGTGACCTCGGTCTGCCTCTGAGTCTCCCGCCTGCTCCATTCCACTGGACATGCGGTGGCCCCAGCATGCAAAGAGCTCTCAGAAATCTGCCCACATTTGCACAGATTTGTAAAATAAAGGAGAAAAACGAAAACCCAAGGGGAGAAGTAGGCAAATCCAGTTCGATTTCAGTTCATCATTCCAGCTCCTACACCTTCCTAATGGGGAGTTCATAGTCCCCAGCTTTTGAGGAAAACATGTCACAGTTATTGACAGGACTTCCACTTCCTCTCGGCTTCCTAGCATTCAACTTCGTGAAAGGAGCTGCAGCCCTGTTTACAGATAAGGAGTGTGGCACCCAGGGAGGGTAAACAGATTGCCCAGAATCAAGGCTGTGTGACCCTGGGCAGTCATTTTCCCACTCAGGGCTTCGATTTCCTCATCTGTAAAACAGAAGTGTTGACCCTGGTGATTCGCAACCAACGATCTGCAGTTCTCAGGCAGAAAAAGCAGGAGAAAATCCCCATCTCCCAGTTTTACTGGTTCCTCTGTTTCTCTGCTCTAGGGAGACACCACAGGTTCAAAATAACCAAAAAGGAAAAGGAAAAGACAAGAACATATAAGGGGAATACAAAACACCAAACAACCCCTGCTGCTATCTTTATCATTGGGCCCAATTCTGGAGAGCCTAAGAGAATAATTTGGACTTCCTATTCATTGCGTGGCTTTGATAGCAAACTGCTCATCACCAAGTGCGCACAAAAGAAGGATGAAATGAAATCTTGCTGCTGGCCGTGTGGCCAGCATCGCGCAAAGACAATGCACACTGGTTTCATTTCCCCATCGCCTCCCAAACTGCACTCGAAGCACAGTCAGATGTCTCCTTCCCAGAAAGTGGAAGAGGAAAATATCAATCTGTTTCAGGGAAAGTTACGAACTGCGTGTGCCTGGAATACTTGATATATGACTGTAGCCTGGAGAGCAACAAGTGATTCTGGCTGTTGCATTTGATCTCGGGATGGTAATGTGCTCTCCTGACATCATCCAAATGGGGAATGACTGAGGATGTTTTATATAAGATGGTTGCAAACTTCAAAGGCCACTCTTAACCCCGAACCACCCCTCTTCCCTCCCTTTCTTCCTCCTCTCTCTCCAGGCTCTCCTCTCCCTTCACCCAGCAAATTGTTTCGGGGCCAAAAGTGATTGTAGGATGATCAAGAATCAAGGAACTTGTGGCAGGTGGTACCACCTGTGTCTGGGCAACAGCCTCCTGGGGCCGCATCTGCTCTGCAGTTGTGGAGGGAGGCGGGGAGGGGGCCGCGTCTGAGAAGGATTCCCAGCCGGCCAGCCCGCAGCCTTGTCTGCCGTGGAGAGGAGGTGGGAGGGTGCTGATCCCCCCTGCCCTCTGGCTCTGAGAGACAGAGAACTCCTGGGGATCCAAGTGCCTGCACACAGCCCCCCACATTTATCACAGACAAAGAAACTGAGGTCCAAAGAGGTGAACTCAAGAGTCACCCACTGAGAGGCAGGGGCAGGAGCAGACCCCAGGCACCCTGATGTCCAGCCCTGAATTCCTCCCCTGTACCAACCACTGCACCCCTGCTTGGCTGGATGGAGAAAGTCATTCCATCCATCTTCTCCCTCCCTTGAATTAATAGGAGCTGACATTTATCCAGGGCTCACTCTGTGCCAGGCAGTCCTTAGCAGGTGAAAGGATTAACTCATTCTGTCATCACATTAACCCAGGGGTCCTCAAGGGGGGCAGTTTTGCCCCCCAGGGTATTTTTATTGTCATGAGTAGTCGAAGAGGTTATACTGGCATCTAGTGAGTCGAGGCCAGAGATGCTGCTAAATATCCATCAATGGACAGGACACACACACACACACACACACACACACACATACATACACAAAACAAAGTGTCATCCAGCATAAAACGTGCTATGATTGAGAAACTGCGTTAACCCCATGAGATACTTCTGCTATTACTATTAGCATTACTACTACCGCTATTATTAAGATTATTGTAGCTGTTTCCATTGGGATGGTCCTGGTGCCGGTGGTTATTTTTGTTAAAGATGTGGGGACAGAGCCTGGGATCACATGGCTCTAAGTGGCAGAGCCAGGAGATAAACCTAGGCTGAGTCTCCTCTCTTCAGGAAGCCAAGTTCATCTGAAAAATCCCAGAAATATAGATGAAGCCAAGCAGCCCTTGGTCCTCACCCAGACTGGGTCCCCTCCCCAGAGTGACGCACAGCTGGTACATACACTTTTGGCCTCTTTCTGTCCATGTGCATGAACGCACAGAGCTCCAGGCCTGATGTGGCTGGAGAGAACTTAAAGGAAACCACTCCGCACTTATATTTTGCAACTTGCTTTTTCTCACTTACTCATTCCCTATTAGGACATGCAGGCAGATGTCAATTTTCAGCAACTGCTTAACATTCCATGGTTTAAATATCACTCCCCAGTCAGTGGACGTTTGGGTTATTTCTGGCTTTGGATTCTTTGAAACATACGATACAATCATTAGAAGTAGAGGTTTTGGAATCACATAAACCTGAATCCAAATTTTGGACTATCTGTGTGACCTTGAAGGACTTCCTCAACCCCTCTGAGCCTTCGATTCCTTGCCTGTCAAATGAGAACCTCACAAGGTTAGAGTTTAAGTTTTCAATGACAGTGTGTGAAAGGGATAACTCAGGTGCCTGGCACATAGGAAGTGTTCAAAAGTGGCAGAATTTGCTATTATTATCACCACACGTCAATTATTATTACCGTTGTCATTGTTGTTAATCCAGTTAGTCAGTACTCGGCTGAAACCAGTTCACCCAGAAATGCCATCAAAGTCCTTTAGGGAAAGTGGGTCAAATGATGGCATTTCCCATGTCCAAAAACTTGAAACACTTTCCCAGCATTAACTGACTCAACCACAGGTTGCCCATCAGGATTCTGGGGAGCTAGAGAGGTTCATATTGCTAAGGGGGTTTAGTGTGGACCACCTCCCACCTGGATCCATACAGAAATGCCAGCATCCATGGGAGATTCAGCCAATGAGTGCTCGCAGGAACCAAAATAAAGGAGGACAGGGGAGTTCTGTGCCCAGCTGACCCCTGAACTGGACGAGATTGAGATGTGATACCTGACAAGCCCAGCTTATGACTCAGTGGGCCATGGTTACCAGGCTACCTGAATAGACAGAAACCCAAATCACAACAGCAATTCAGGGAGAGGGCATGCAGGAATGAGATGGTTCAACGGCTGAGGTTGGTCTTGGGGCTGAACTTTGTAAACAGGGCTCTGGTTAGCTCCCTCTTGGATGTTCCCCAAGAACAGTCACCCAAGCCCCTTGGGGATGGAGAGATGGAAGAATTGCTCTTTAGGTGCCTGAAGCAGAGGTTCTAGGGCAGGAGGTTGCCAAGGAGATAGCCAATGGAGACAACTGTGCCGAGAAAAGGGTCCCAATCTCTACTGTTGTTACTGCCCATATCCTGGGTGGAGGGCGGGCAGGTGAGGGAGTGGAGGGCAATTATAATGGACACCTGGTTTCCTTCCCCACGGGGTCCTCCTTCGGGGGTCTAGATGAGGAAGGGCCCTGCCACTCTGGCCATGAAAGTGGGGTCATACCCGGGGAGGACCAATCACAGCAGAACCTTGCCTAGAAACAGTGATTGCTCTGAGGATGGCACATTACTCAAAAGGAACCAATCAGAGATCTTCTTCATTTTTCCCATACGGGAGGAGAGGGGTAATAGCTCTCCTTCCTAAGGTAACAAACCCTGTGGATCTGTCTCTAGAGCTGCTGGCAGCCACAGAGGCATCTAAGAGCGCAAAGTCAACACAGAAACATCCATGGAGCAGTAGAGAGAGAACCTGGCGGCTATCCAGATCCCCAGAAGCACTCCTCCTCATCCTCCCACTCACCTAAGCCAATTGATGCATTTTTTGGATTAACCAGTTTGAGTTGGGTTTCTGTCGTTTGCAAGTAAAAAAGGTTTGAGTAATACATCGACCAAGTCCGATAAGAAAGTGCAGCAGCTGGTCGTGGTTTAAGTGGGCGGGAGCTACATCTCAGGGACACCTGAGGCTCTGAGACCAGGATCTCCAGAAGAGTCCTTGGTGATCATGTCAGCCCGTATTCCTCAAAAACTATCATCCTTTTTCAGAGATGGGAGGCTTGTTTGACCCAAAGCAAGAACCAGACCCATCAGTCCCTGGCCACGGGTCCTGCACTCACGCCAGCGCCCTGGACAGGATTCTTCCCGAATGCGAGCATGTCCTTGATAGAGACCCCCAAGCTCAGAGCTGGGCTGAGGACAGGCACAAAAGCCCAAAGAGGAACTGAATCCTGGGAAGGGAAACAGACTCCAGACACAAAGAGACAGGCAAGAAACACAGTCCCGAGAGAACAAAGTGGAAGGGAAAGAAGTGCCGCTCAGCACTCCAGAAAGACAGGCCAGCAAGAGTAAGCCTGGGGTCAAGGGGGTCTTGGTGACATTTCTTTGGGAACTAGAGGCCTCCAGGTCAGACTTTAGGTACCTTGCCCTGTGCTCATGGGCTTCCTCCAGACGGCAGCTGTGCCTGGTCGCATGCCCAGCTCGGCCCCCACCTAGCTGTGTGTCTGGATGAAGGGTCCACACGCACACGTGTGTGTGTGCCTGTGCACGTGCACAAAACAGGCCTCTAAAACGGAGTCTGACTTGACTGGTGGAATTCCAGGTGAGGCAGCAGGCAGCTACCCTCGCCATCAGGTCCCCTCCTCCCAGAGCCTGTGCCCAGATAACCAGGAAGGACAGTGGCAGCCTGGCTCACCCGAGGCCCTCCCTGGCCTGGCAGGCTGCCTGAGTTAGAAATCCAGCCCGGAGAAGCAAGACTGGTTCCCCACCCCGGTGTGCCAACCCACCTCACGTGTGGCCTGGGAACTGGGGAAATGAAGTCAGGAGAGACACTCTCATTTGCTTTTCCAGTCCTGAGGACGCATTGGAGAGAGAGGGGGTGAGCAAGCCTGAGGTGCTGGGAGCTGTCTGCTAGGGGCTCTCTTTGGTGAGCTCCCCACAAGGATTTCCACAGGGGTAGCTGAACCCATGGTCTTTAAGAATCAGGAGCTCTGGTTGCATGGAAATGACTGCCCTCCATGGCTGGGCCACACCGAAGTCCCAGAGTGTGGGAATCTCTGGGATCTGTGAGCCCATCTTGAGGGCCCAGAACCACCAGGAAATCAGGGCCACTCATGTCTGGGCTAAGAGCTGGGTCCCCAGGCATCTCACTGGCCCACAAGTTGGAACAGGCCTGGCCTGATTCACTTCTCAACTGCTAATTCTGGTTCACGTCCAACACCCACATGCCAAGTGGCTGAAATAGTTGGTCCTTTCTAGTTGTCCATCTTCTCCGATCCACCCGCACTCTCCCATCCCAGGCCCTTTCCTCCCAAACCAAGGGACACTCGCCCCACGGCTCCTGAGGCCCTGGGATTGACGGGGTCAGCGGCCAGCAGGAGGTGGGCTGCACTCTGCTCTCAGGGGAAGGCTCCTGGGGGAGATCCCCACGTCTCCCTGAGCTCTGTGCGTGACCCATGCCCCAATTCCTTCCTCCCTCCCGGATGATGAAATCACAGCCTCGATCTGGACCTGTTCATGCCACAAGATTAATTGTCAAAATGTTTTGATCTAATTGGGTCTTTTTCAAGTCAGCTGAAAACCATCAGGCGGGGACCAGATGGGGCTGGTGATTAATGAGGGACTTTTGGGTGCTTCTCCACATCCATCATGGAGCCCGTTTGGGTGGGAATGTTCTAATCCTCCGCCAGGAATGGGTATGACCGGGCCGATCACTGAGGCCGCCACTTCCACCCGGCGGGAGTCCCCTGCTTGCGTCGGGTGGACTTGTAGCCATGAGGCTCCAGAAACCAGGGTTCCGGAGAGGCTGCCCATGGACAGGCCTAGGCTCAGGTATAGCCTCTGTCCCCAAGCGGTCCCAGCGCCAACGGGGGCCACATGTGATGCTGCTGTGCTCCAGCGCAGCTCGGGGGACAGACAGGAAGAGAGAAGCATTTCTGTGAGTCGGCGGAAGCGCTGGCTGCCATCACGTCCTGGATGCAGGTATTCAGGCTTAGCCTGCGTGGCCACCTGCCCTCTGTCTGAAAGGCACTCTGCTAAGGGGGTCTCGAGACAAGTTTCCTTCACAGGGAAACAGCCTCACAGGCCCTCTCCAGAGGCCTGGCTTTTGGTCCAAGCTGGGCCTCCCACTTGCTGTGTGACTTTCAGTGAGACCTGCCCCTCTCTGAGCTTCTGGTACCTCATGGACAAAATGCAAGTGGTGCCTAGCCCTCTAGTTTTTGGTCTGTAGCTAGAGCTGTGTCCTCCACTGGGGCTGCCCAGTGAAATCAGAGGGGCGTGTTTGCACAACACAATTCCAGAGCCCACCCCCAGCGACTGAATCAGAACCTCAGGGGTGTGGCCGGGGCTCTGACAGGAGGCAGAAGTCCTCAGGTGATTCTGACACACAGCCCAAGCGCAGAAACCACGAACTAGAGGGAGGCCATGCCCTAAGCCTAGCCAAGCCCCGCTGACAGGTGGAGCCTGGAGTGCCATGCCTTGATTGCCTCATCTGAAGACGGAGGCTGTTCAGATCAGCCCTGCAGGAATGTTCGGGGGACTTAAAGGCAAGAGGAGCCTGAGGATATGTTGAATGGTTCCTCAGGGAGAAGGAAGATGAGCAATCCAAGGCATCCTCACAGCGGGCATAACCACGTGACCATATATGGTTCATTCATCCGACAAACATTTCCTAAGCGCCTACTGTATGCCAGGCAGCCCTGGGGATGCAAAACAGAAATGGTTCTCGCACCTCAAGAACCTTGCAGATCAGTAACAGAAGTTCATATTAATCAGTAATCACACATATGCATGTGATTACAATATGTGACGTGTGCCACAGAGGCCAGGAGAGGGCCTGGGCGAGGGCTGGGGACTTGGAAAGCTTTGCTGGAGTGAGACCTTTGGAGCTGAACTAAAGAACCAGTTAGTGGTGGGGAGGCTACTCCAGGCTCCAGGAACAGCATTTACTCATCACTTGCCTGGCTTCCTTCTCATGTTTTCATTCCTTGATAAATGTGCTTGCCTTTTACTGCACACAGTATTTAAGGACAAGAAAACACCCACGTAGACGGTGGTGGTGCCCCCACCCCTGTGTTGTACTCAGCCTCAGGTCTGTCTCCCCAGCTGCTCTGGAGATCCACGTGTCTGTAGACCCAGGACGGGGCGTGGCACCTAGAACACAATAGGTGTGCAGTTTGCCCTGGCTGGTGGATGAAATGAATAAAATCCTACCTTTGTTGGTATACCTGCCCCGCTCCAAGCCAGGACTCCAGGAGACATTACAAGAAACTTCAGCTCATCCAGGGAAGCCATTCTGCCCACCCCACCTAATGGTTCCCAGTTCTGTGTCCTGAGAACCCTAAGGAAGGGATGTGAATGAAGAGATTCTCAGAGTAGGATAAGTTATTCCAACTGACAAACTCCTAGCCATCCTTTAAATGCTAGCTCAGATGTCCCTTCCTCCAGGAAGCCTTCCCTGATGCCCTGATCACCAATAGATCAATCTTCTGTGTCACATTTAGATCTGATGTATTGGTTATGTGTCCACCCCCACCTCCCCACACCTCAAACAATAAACTCCTTGAGTTCTGGGGCTTGCGTGGTTTGCTCACCATATACTCTCCAGCACAGAGTAGGGCTTCAATAAATGATAAGTCAATTAACAACAGTCATCAGCCTGGAGACAGGTCCTGATTACATTCAAATATAATTTGCATGCACATGAAAGCATTATGGCAAGTACAGGTTGAGGGAGAGGGATCGGGCAGGTAGGAATGACCCTTTGCTTCTCAGAAGGCCCGGCAGATGGTGACGGTATGACCCTTCTCCCTAGCCCCAGCCTTCTTGGCCTGGCAGCCCCAATGCCAGGAGCTGAGACATAGCAGTGCAAGGTCCAGTCTCCTTCTGGAAAGTTTTGCTGGGAAGCCAGCTAGACACCACCCTGCAGGTGACTGCAGGAAGCAAGAAATCTATGTACTCCTCAAAGAGAAACTCGAGATTGTCCCTTTATTCTGAGCAGATGTTGCATGTCCCCACAGTCCACAGACCCATCAGCTGGTGTCAGCAGCGAGCAGAGGGCCCTCGTTCTCACCACTGCAAACCTCCCCAGCCCAATGCTCGAGGTTAAAATTTCACACTCCCCCTGAAGTGGTTCCCAAGACCCAGGATTTGTTTTTCCTGATGATTCTCTTCTTTGATCAGCAAGACTCAGTGAAGTGGAATTTACTGTGTAATTTATTTTAGGTAGCTGGGAAGTTGTCTCTCTTCTAAGGGGTCATGGGTCCCTCCTCCCCCACATTCAGGCGGCTCTGTCACACAGGGCCTGGCCTTAGAACAGAGAGAAGCCAGTGTGCAGCTGAAAAGGGCCTCGTGGTCAGAAGCTCTGGCCTCGAGCCCTGCCGCTGCCCACTTCCTGCCTGTGCGGCCTTGGGCAGGTTGCATCTACTCTTGGATACTCTGTTTCCACATCTGTAAAATGGGATCATCACAACCTATTTTCTTGAGGTTATTGTGAAGTTTAAATAATATGATGCCAGTAAAAGTGCTTTGCCTTGTAAATAGACTTCCTGGCGTGAATTGCTGTTATTATTGTGTGACCTCATCCAGGGGAGTAGAATGGTTGCCCCTGGACCCCCAAACTAATTTCACCTTCTGATCTCTGAAATTCCTGTCGCGTGGGGTTTCTCAACTTCAGCACTGTTGATGTTCGGGGTAGAATAATCCCTCATTAGGGATGCTGTCCTGAGCATCGTAGGAAATTAGCAGTATCTTTTGCGTCTATCCTCTAAACGCCAGTGGCTCCCCAACTTCCACTGGACACAACAACCAAAAATATCCCAGATGTTGCCCAAAATCCCCTATGGGAAGAAAATCGTCCCCGTCCAGAACCACTGCTCTAGCAGGACCCGCGGTATTTCTGCCTTTAGACACGATGGGTTGCCTGGAGACAAGAGACATGGTGCCTCCAGTTTATACTGAGGGTCCGGCTGGATGGGCTTCTAATGAGCTGTGTGAGCTTAGCCAAGTCCCCAACCCCTCTGGGCCTCCTAGCTCACTTGTGAAAAGGAGGCCGTGGGGATGAGCAGTCCTGTAGGGTTTCTTTACTCAGTGCTGAGTCCTTTCCAAGAAGCCGTTTTGTTGGGGTGGGGAAGATGTTGGGGACCTGGCAGGCGGGAGGCATGAGAAGAAAGTACAGGAGATGAAGCCACCATGTCCCCAGAGGCTGGCCCCACGGAGGACCATCTGTGGACTGACATTCGCACTTCTCAGAGTCCCTTCAGAAAAGAGTGTGGCATCTGTAATGTGATACTGATACCGATATTAATAACTGCCAACAGTCATTGAGTCCTGATAATGAGGCACCATGTGGGGCTTTTTTGTGTGTTATTTCATTTGGTCTTCACAACAACCCTCTGAAGTGGGTATAATTATTGTCCATTTCACAGATGAGGACACTGAGGCTCAGAGGGGCAACATAACCTGCCCAAGCCCACACAGTTGTCAGATGGTAAAGCCTGGATTCAGACTCAGCTCTCAACCACGCCAAGGCACCGCCCGGCCCAAACCCTGGGCTCTTTTATTCTCTGAAGCCCTAGTGGTGAGAGCAGCACCGAAAATCTTTCCTAATTGGACCATTGGCCCTGGGGATTGAACTGAGATGGAAGAAGAGCATCAGCCTGGGGAGGGTGGGGACACACAGCCTGCTTGCTGTGTGGCCTTAAGCAAGTCACTTCTCTCTGAGCTCCTCTCCTGCAACATTCTTTCAGGCATCCTGCCAAGCACTGGGCAGTGAGCAAAACAGCATGATCTCTGCCCTCATAGAATGTCCCTTCCAATGTGAGAGACAGATGGTGGACAAATAAATACGTAAAAGGAAGAACAAACAAGGTGACGTGATAGAGCATAGGGAGGGGCTTATTTTATGGAATGGTTGGGAGATCTGGTTGTGGAGGGTGATATCTTCCTCAGATGTGAGGAAGAGGAAGGGCCAGCCATGAACTCTTGGGAGTGGTAGGGGAGAGTAGGGTACCTTCCATAAGGAGGAAATGTGTCAGTCAGGACTGACCAAGTTAAGATGCTGTAACAAACAACCCCCAAGTCTTAACGCTGTGAAATAATAGAAGTTTATTTATTGCTCATACTACAAGCCCAACGTGGACCAACAGAGAGGAAAGGAATTCTGTTGCATTACAGAATGTTCTGTAAGCCTTCTCCACATCTGATGAGGCCACCATCTCAACATGATTCTGGGGGGTTTTGCTGGGACAGGGGAAGAACTGAGTAGGTCTAATGCTGACCATTAAATGCTTCAGCTGGGAAGACACAGAAGCATCATTTTCAACCACAATCTATTGACTAAAACTATTAACGTAGCCCACCAAACAGCAGAGGCCCATGAGATGTAACCCTCTAAGGTGCTCAGGAAAGAATAATCATGTAAAGGAGAGCATTAGAAGTCTCTTCCTGTATCAGGAAGGGCTCGCAGCCCCTCCTCTCAGCATGGGCCATGCTCACAAGTCCCACAGCGGCACCTCACTGTGTTCCGAGTGCTGCTGGGTCTTGGGCACCCCACTTCACTCTCCTGGCAGGGATCCAACACGGCGGCCACCACCTTCTCACAAGCCAACCTGCCATGCCAGGGAGACTCAGAATGTGGAGCTCTCCCATGTCATCCTTGGCAGCTCCTGGGAGCCCTGCCCCTCTCTACATAACTCAGCCCCTCTGTTTTCAGGAAAAGGAAAGAATCGGAGAGCATCCACCATGTGTCTGGATTTCAGCCTCTTCTCCTTGGGAGGATTCAGTGAGGGAAGTATACAAGAGAACCTGTGAAAGCCTCTTAGACACACAGCAAGCCCTCAGTAAACCTCGCTAAAATGAAATGGAGACAAAAATCAGTATTTAATCTCCACCACTTTGCAGAGCTACGGATGAGGATGACGATGGTGGTGGTGGTGGTGGTGGCGGCACCGGGTCAGAGTTTTACATTCAGGATTTCATCTAACTGTCACAATAATCCTCTGAGGTAGCTTTTATTATCCCCCTTCTCAGATTTCTAACTAGCATCTTCCAGTAGAACCTAGAGCAGTTCCATCAGGTCTTTTAGCAAGAAATTTCCATGGACAACATTTTAACCCAAAAGGCATCTCCTTAGTAGTAAAATGCCAGACGCGTGATAGGTGCATAGGTGGTCAGTCTAGTCAGGGATCTTGTGACATCTTTCGGATCCACCCAAAAGCTTCCGGCATCCCTTCCTGTTTCCGAAGAAAGTGTAGGACTGGCAGGTTAAGAGCAAGAGTAATAACATCAAGCCAGTGGATTCTTGCATCAGAAAGTCCCAGACTCAAACCCCAGGTTCCTATGGGACTTCAGTTCTCTTGAATGAAGTTATCAGTGCCTCAGTTTTTTCATCTGTGAAACGGGAATAGCATCTCCCTCAGAGATTGCTGGAAGAATTAAAGTGGGCGTGTGAACAAAAGGTGCACATGGTGAAACAAAGTGAACAAAGAGAGAGCCCAGAGGAAAACAGACTTGTCCTAAAGCAGAGCCCTGCACCACTTGATTGAGCCCCTGTTCAACCAGAGAGAGATTCTCTTTTGATTTATGTGTCTGATAATAAAAAGTGCCAATTACATGACTGTTACTACCATTGATTAGTTCCGTGTTGCTGGAAATGAGGTATGTTGAAAAGATGAACCGACACCACATAATTTCCACGTGGCTTTGGCACAAGACTTTTTGCCTCTCCTTGCTGCTCTCCCATGAACCCCAAAATCTACACCACCCCTCAGGGTCTGGCAATTTCCCGTCCTCACTCCAGCACAGAGGCAAGAGGCTGCCAGCCCCGTATTTCAAACTCTTCCTGTGTGCACAGCCATAATACTTTTTGTTCATGGCTTAGCTCCTTTTCTTCCTACAAATATACTTGGGGCTATTTTGGAAAGATTTTGCCACGACAGCCTCAGAGTGCTAATGAGTGTGACTCTGGAGGAGAATTTTCCATTAGTAGGTAAGAAAAAAAGAGACCACCTTGAGATCTAATGAGCAATATTGGGCCTTGAATTTTGCAGGGTTCTCCAGAGAAACAGAACCAGTGGGATTGATAGATAGATAGGGACAGAGATAGACAGATTTTGAAAAGAAGAGTTATTTAGGAATTGACTCACATGATTATGGAAGCCAAGAAGCTCCAGGATCTGCCCTGTGCAAGCAGGAAGTCCATGGAAGTAGTGGTGAGCCAAACCCAAAGGCCTGAGAACCAGAGGAGTCAACGAGGTAAGTCCCAATTTGAGTCCAAAGGTCCAAGAACTAGGAGCACTGATGTCCAAGATCAGGAGAAGATGGATGTCTGTCCCAGCTCAAGCAGGAGAGCAAATTCACCCTTCCTCCACCTGTTTGTTCTATTCAGCCCCTCCAGGGATCAGTTGATGCGCCCACATTGGTGATGGTGATCTTCTTTACTCAGCCAATGAACTTGAACACTAGTCTCTTCTGGAAACCCACTCCCCCCGACACACCCAGTAGTAATGTCTTACCAGCTATCTGGACATCCCATAGCCCAAGTAAGTTGACACACAGAAAATCAGCCCATCACAGTCCCTTATCTCCTAACAATGTCCTTTGTGCTAAATTCTACCCAAGACTCAAGTTCAAAACTAAAGCTGCTTTGTGACTTTATGCTTCATTCAACAAATACATCTTGAGCACCTGCTACATGCCAGGCAGTGAGGTGGGTGATGCTGAGAATACCAGGGGAAAAGTCCTCTCTCCTGGGGCTTATAATCTCAGAGGACAGCACACATAATAAAATATGGCCAAAGAAGACACATGCAGACCCGTGGGAAGACTTCCAGGGAGAAAAGAGGCCACTAGGATGGGTCTGGAAGGATGATAATAGATGGTGTTCCACTGCCTGTCTTCAAATCTCATCTCTGCCATTCAAGCTGTGTGACCAAGGCAAGTTACTTAACTTCTCTGTGTCTCCCTTTCCTCTTTCATAGAATGGGCACAATCCCATTGGGTGTTGTGATGAGTCACTGAGTTAATACAGGTAGAGAACAGGTCCTGCCACATAATAAACGCTCAATAAAGGCTGTTAGATTATTATCTATTCAATGGCACCAATGAAAGGTCTTACTTTGCTGCCAAGATAAAGAGGAGAAAACTCAAGTGAAGGACCTAGGACAAGGCCCGGCACACGGAGAGCCCCAGATAATGCGGCTCTTTATCATTGTGGTGGCTGTCCCGTTGGCAGCAGGGGTGGGGAAAGGGAGAGCCCGGGGCAGGTGCTGCAAAGCATTAATTAGCTCCCCCTCCTCTCTTTTCCGGGTCCCAGGCCCTCTGTTTAGCCCCACGCCCTCGGCTGCCAAGTGCCTCTCTCCAGCTCCCCAGCCCCGAATCCCCCCGGAAGCCGGGGCCAAGGGAGGGCTGGTTTTGGCCCGCTCTCCTCTGTTCTCAATCAAATGTGCCGCTTTTCTGGCTGGCTTCACACATTGTAAAAAGCAGTCGCATGCGGATTGCTCAGCGTCCACACATCGGGCTCCTCCTGACCCGCTGTTCGCCTGCTGATGGCTCTGGAGCCCATAATTGTAATGGATTTGCTGTTGGGAAGAAGAAGGGGTCGTCAGCCTAATAAATCCCTGCCCCAGCGGACCATGTCCGGCAGCCCATCTTCTAGGGGTTCTTACCCTAACGGATGTGTTCAGTGATTTCTGAAAGACAGAGACGCTCTAATGAGTTCCCTGAGATACAGGCAGGACACCCCTGAAATGGAACAAGAAATGCAAGATTTGGGAAGCAATAATTCGAGTTCTTTTTTTCTTTTTCTTTTTCCTTTTCTTTTTTTCTTTTTTTTTTTTTTTTTTGTCCATCTTCTGAAAGTGTTGTAATACTGTCTTGCTGTTAGGTTTAGAAAAAAAATAGTACTGCTAATGAAATGCACAGAAAAGTAAAAACATGTCATGCAAATTAGACACCTTTGGGGATTTTGAAAAACTTGTTTGAAGAGCTAATTAAGAAGCTATTAAAAATAATTAATAATAATCTGCTTTTCCCAAATTCTTTTCAGTTCAGAAGTGTAAATGACGCCATTGTTACTTCGCTTTTTAAAACGCATAAGCTGAAGGAGCAGGTCTTTGGTTTACCTGGAAATATTTTCTAAACTTTTACTGGATTTTTGGGAAGGTAATCCCGCTTGTGTCCTTCCTTCCTTAGGTTTTCTTTTTCTGCATGAGCTGGTTCATGCCGTAGATTGTTCAGCAAATGCAGGCAATGCACCATCGCAGGAGTGATTCTAAAGTCTCACTGGGAGAAAATTGTTGTGAGTTACAGGAAATTAAAAAATTCCTGCAATACCAACCCACTTCTCAAAGTCAATCTGTGGTATCCCAGCATCCACTCGACTCTGAAGTCAGGCCAGAATGATTTTTGAAGAGTAATTTCCAGCCTTCTAAAGGGTCACATCATGTATTGAAGCCATATTTGCTTCTGTGTTTTGTAAATTTCTAACTCATTACTAAACCCTTTGTCTCTTAGACCCCCGTGTCTGCCTCTCACCTCGCCCTCATCAATCTGAGCCTTAAAAATCCTAATGAAAAATGCCGAAACACATTTTGCATGTGGAAATGTGATAAAACACAAATTGTTAACGAACCTGGGGAGGAACCAGCTTTCAAGGGTGGGTTGAAGGGGCCTGTTCTTCAGAGCCAGCTCACTGCCAAGTCCCTCCAAGTCTCTGGGAATACGGGATTTTCCCACTCTCCTCTGAGCCTCACGGTCCCCAGGCTTCGAGATAAAGCCACAGGCAGTGTCTGCTCCACAAGACTCCAAACTGTGCCCTAAGTGCCAGGCTGGCAGGCTAGCAGAGTGCCATTTCCCTTCTAGAACACAGGTATCAGAGGTCTCCATGTTGTCTCCACCTGTGCTCAGGTAAGCTCCACAGGAGCTCAGGTAAGCTGTAGACACCTTGAGAATTTCACACGGGACCTCATAGTGGACAGAGAAACCCCAGCATTGGGCTCTGTGATTTGGGGGGCATTAAAGTTGATTAAAGCTGTAAACTCCTCCTAAACACACACACACACACACACACACACACACACACACACACGAGTCTCTCTCTTTCTCTCTCCCGCCCTCACTCTTACTCTCTGTTGCATTTCATTTTAAAGAGCCCTGTGATGCAGGTAAGTATCACACCTGAGCTCCATTCACCTGGGTGGACGAGAGTCAGCTTGGTGAAATGGAACGAACAGGAATGCCGGAGGCAGGCTGACTTAGGTTTGCAACACAGCTCTGCCATTGCCCAGCTGTGTGGCCTTGGTTGAGTCACTTAACCTCTCTGGGCCTGGGTTTCTTCTTGTGCAAATTGGAGATGATAACACTGAGAATGGGCCAAAGCCTGGGTAAAGGGCCTGGTGCTGAACCTGACATGCAGTGGGGCTCCGTCGAGGGAGGCTGTGTTTTGGTTCAGATGGTTCTGGGCTCTGATTCGGGAGGGGGAGGTCGGTCCACGGGGGTGGTAGCTGGAGAATTACAGCTGAGTGCTGCCCCAAAAACTCTGGATTCAAGGATGAAACAGCTCTCATCTTTAACACCTGGCCTGACACCTCCTAATGAAATGTAAATGAGGCTTCTAACAAGCCTGGCATTTGCTTTGGGAAAAGGTGCGAGCAGATAGTCCCAGACAGGGCAGCCATCCGGAGGGAGCCGTGCTGGTGTCTGACTGGGGCTGGTTTGCAGAGACGGGACCTTAGCTGCTCCCCAGAGGGTGGCTCCGACTCGGGGTGGGGGGGTGGGTTCCTGAAGTTTGCCCTCTCCGTAGAGATGAGTTCAGGCTTCTTTCAGTGCACTTGACAGAAGTAGACATGGCTCAACGCTGAGGGTCAGGCTGGCCCTCCCGCTCCTGTCTGCCGTGGGCAAGTGGGGGGAAGCAGCTGCTTGGACAGCCCTGGGACTGCTCTCCACAAACCTGTATGGACACAGCCTCCTCGAGCCCCGAAGCCAGGAGGCCAGGATCCCCAGGGATCTCCCAGGACACCTGTCTGGCCAAAGCTTTCCTCAAATGTGAAATCTTTCTGGTGAAGGAGAGGATGTGGCCCTTGAGAGTGAGCCAGACGTCCGGGGCTTTGACAGCAGCTGTTTGGAGCTGTTAGCAGGTTGTCCAGGAAGCTCCCCATATATTCATTTTTCCCTCCTGACCTATGGCTGGAGTGTGAGCAGCCCACCTTGACGGGTGATGGACTTAGCCTACCACCCAGCACGCACTCGTCCGCTCAGCCTGTTCTGGGCTCCTGGGCGTACCCATGAGCTGGAGGCTCTGGGTTTGCTGTGCTGCAGGGAAGGAAACCCAGAGGAGAACTGGAGGGATTCACAAGTCCACATGCATTTAGCACCACACTTAGAGACCCACCAAGGATCAGAAGGGGTCCTGTGAGTGTGGCTGCATTTGGTAAGAGATGTTGACTGCTACGGGGGTGGAGTTCTCGAATTTGGGGATGACCAAAGATTGCCTAACACAGAGGAGTGCTAGAACCAGCTCCCTGTTCTGTACATACATATGCATCAGTCTTCTCTCAGGGGCAGGAATTGAAACTTATTTGGCTGTTTCCTCCCACTTAGCATGGAATAGATTTTTTTTAATACTTTTCAAATTAATCAATAAATGAATAAAAGAATTAATCACCCACAGAAGAACACTACCCAGCATCCAGCCTGGGGTCAGGCATGAGCTAAAGCCCAAGGAGATGTTTCCCGGATCTCTGTGGTCTCATCCCCCCGGGACAGCCTGACTGTATCCCAAGGCAGGATGGAATCTGGGGTGGGGAAGATTATTTGCGCCCCGACCCCCCGCCCAGAGACTCTGCGTCTTGTTTCCAGGTCCCCAGTGTGCCTGCTCCGGCTGCCCCAGCCCGCCAGCCTCCCTCCTCCCGAGAAGTAGATCAGCAGCCTGACGCGCAGGGAGCACCTGGCCCGGAAGAAGGGCCCGGGACAGGTCCAGCCAGGTCGTCCCCGGGCTGGGAGTGTAGATGCTCAGCCGAGGGCTACCGACTGCTGGTGGGTCACTGCCCCTCGCCCAGCCTCTGCAAACCCCGCTCTGCCTGCGCTCACCCCTCTCCTCACTCAGCCCTCAAGTGTCACCTCCTTCCCCGCACCCCAGCCGAGACGGCCCAAATCCAACAAGCCTTCAGCACATGATCCACAAACGTGCTCATTTTGATCTTCCCACCACCTCCGAACTGCTGCGGAGGAGATGATGGGAACGGAATCCCCGGGGAGCCGTTGGGGCCTAATGCATCACATGTGCTGAGAGAGGCCAGGCCGGGCCGGACATTTGCAGCTCAGCTCCCAGCCCTCCTGGGGTCCCGGATCCTTGCTCTCTGGCCAGGCCGAGCTGGGGAAACGGCAGGGGGAGGCTGCGCAGGGAGGGCCCCTCCTCCCGGCCGAGGCTGCCGGAACACACCGCCCCTCCCCTCTGGGCTGCTCCACGGCAGGACATTTTCTAGCAAGTCCCTAGTGGATGCGAACCTGTACACAGAATAGCACCTCTTCCCCATTTTTAAGCCCAGAAGAGAGAGACGTTGAAGATGTCTGGACCCCGTTGATTCAGCCATTTGGGGGTTCAAATTTTAAAGAATACTAATAAAATCCACAGACTCTAGTTCCTCCCACTAAGCCAGGTAAGGCTGTGTTAAAAGCACCAATTTTCAGCCGCTATCAGCAGCACAAATGTGTACAGGAAACAGGAAGAACAGTGTTGTACGTGCAAATAAGCACCTACTGTGTGCTGGGCCCTGGAATTCACAGGAGTCTAGTGAGGAGATTAGCCATTGGAGGCAGCAACAGATAAAGTGGGAAAACTAAAACAGTGATGTGGAAAGAGAACAGGATTTCAAGTCAGACAGGCCACCTTCTACCTCGAATTAGCTGTGTGACTTTAGGTCACTTACTTAACCTCTCTGAGACTGTTTCCTCACCTATGAAAGAGCCGTAAGAGCGGCTACCTTACAGCAAATGAGACAGTGTGTGTAAAGTGCTGAGCACATTGAAGGTGTGGGCGATCAATACAAGGCTGCTCTCTGCCCGCCCCTTCGGCTCAGACTACTCTCAGCCACCAGTCACACTTTGGACTGTCCCAGAAGCATTTGGAGTCTATCAGGGGAGAGGGGGAGGAATTGGAACTCAGAGAAGTCCATGGTTTCTGGAGTCTCCAACCCTCAGAGCCCGACCAAACAGAAGATTCATATTCCTGAGCCCCTGGGACCCTCCTCCCCTCCCATCCCTGCCCTGGTCCCCGTTTTAGCCCCCTTGAGTTATAGACCCCATTTCTCTGCCTCCTTGTGAAATGGGTCTTCCTTTCTGCTGGGGACTTCCGCTTCTCAGGGGCCGGGACCCCAACTGTGACCAGGCTTGGGGCTGGGATCATGGGGGCCACACTCAGGGCCATGTGAGAGTCTGAGATATCTGCCTTCCCAGCCTGAGACCACAGCCAGGAGAAGGGCCAAGCAGGGCCCTCATCATTCTCCCAGAAACATGGCCCCCTCTCTTCACGGAAGCAAGGACCAGGTTCTGCCTGAGGTGCCCAGTGACAGCCCAGAGGCTGGGCCCAGGCCTCTTTGCAGAGATCACCAGGCTAGAGGAGGGTGGTATGAGATAAACAAGGGTGGGGAAGTCTGTGAGACCCTCCCAGGCACCCTGGGGCAGTGGGAAGTCTGGAATGAACTCTTGGTCTATCATGGACCAAACATGACATCCAGTGTAGTTGTCTCAATCTTTTGTGCCACATCCAGGGACACATCCCCATGGCTGTCCCACAGGCTCCTCACAAGTTATACACTCAAACCTGAACGCACTACCCTCCCCAGCTCCCACCCCCCCATATCTCTAGTCTGGGGACTGGTGGCACCTTTTTCCCCAGATCTCCAAGCCCCAAATGGCCTAATCCTAGTCTCCCCCTCATCCACCCCTTGCCCGGCTTCCAGCTGATTCTCAGATTCTGTCACCTTCACCTCCTGCTCAAGTCCCAAACCGTTCATGCCTTGCCATGCCCAGTGCCCCACCTCAGTCCCAGTCCTGATCTCTGCTCCCCTGCACTGGTGCCAAAGCCTCTGGTCTTCCAGCCTCTGGCGAGACCTCCTCCAGGCCAGCATCCACAGAGCTGCGTGCTGGGCACATTCAGGATCCGTCAGATGATGATGATGATTTGATGATGATAATGATGATGATGACACTCACTAATGCTTTTTAGTGCTGACTGTGCCTGGCCCTGTCCCAAGTTTTTTGCCTGAATTAACTCTGTTAGGCCTCCCAGCAGTCTATCAAGGAAGCCCAATTACTATGCCGATTTTCCAGATGAGAAAACTGGGGCAGTGCGGTGGGTCAGCAGCATGGAGAGATCACACAGGAGTGAAGCGCAGAGCTGGGGGATGTACCCAGGCAGTCTGACCCCGACCTTCCCTACTTGGTACCTTCCATGGTTTTCTGCATAATCACCGCAGGATACACTTGCATCAGAACACAGCCCTTCACAACTTGGTGTACCCCACAAACCAGCCGTCCAAGAAGGCACTCATCACTCTCTCCACAGCCAGGGCTCCAGCCAGGCCACGTGACATGACGACCACAGCTGACCACAGCAGCCACGTAGGTCTCTGAGCCTTTGTGCTTGCTATTCCCTCTGCTGCAAGCACCTTTCCAAATCCCACCTTTCCTCTCCAGACTCAGCTCTAGGAAGCCTTCCTTGCCTTCCCAGCCCCACTCTGTCCACTCCCTGCTCTGACTCTCAGCACAGCACCCTCTGCGTTGCATTGCTGTTGGCTCTTCATCTGTCTCCGCCATTAAACAATGAGCCCTCAAGAGCAATATTGTGTCTTTTTACCTCTGTATTGCCTGCATCTTGCATGGTGTGTGCATGAACCAGCTGGAGACTTAATTTACTTCCAAATGTAATAGCAGAATTTTGAGTCAAAGTGATTAGAAAATAGGGGCTTCAGATCCAGCTGTTTTGGATGAGAATTACAGCTCCATCACTCATTAGCCGTGTGACATTGGGCAAATTACTTAACCTCTCTGAGCCTCAGTTGCTTCATCTGTAAAATGCAAGGAAGGCATAATTCCTTCAAAGGGTTTCCCTGAATATTAAATGTAATAAATTTAATAAAGTGCCCGGCATATGGTCCTTGCCATTAAGTAGAAGCCATTGTGCTGAAGATTATTAACCTCATTTTGTGATTATTAGTCTATTATGTGAATAGTGTTCACATGCTATTCACATCTGCATGTGTATATGCTTCCCTGAACTGACTAGGGCTCTGCCAAGCCCATCTTTCCTAACAATCCTGAGAACACCTAGGCCACAATCTCTGAGCAGACACTCTCCTTGCTGCTCCTCACACAATAAAGCCCAAGCCCTTTCCCACCACAGGACCTTTGCACATGATATTCCTCTATATGGGCTGTTCTTCCCTCCACTGTTCTCATGGTTGGCTCCTTTGCATATTTTAGGCATAGATGTCACTTCCATGGAGGGCCTTCTCAACCACTCTATCTGAACAGATATCCCTGTACCCTTTACTGCCCCATTGTCCAATTCAGCTCTTGTTGGTTTCTTCCACGGCACTTTGAGACTATGTATTTATACCTTTGTTCATCCATATTAGCTCCAAGGTGGTGTGGCACCGCCATCATCTTTACTGCTATGCTCTCAGTGCCTGGCACTTAGCAGGGAGCTCGATAAATAAATGTTGAGTGAACATTGAATAAATAATTTACTTAGGCTCCATTCAGCAAAAACAGAGGAAAGGTGTGGGAATTTGCATCCAAAGCTCCATCCCAGCAGATGGAAGAGGGACCCCTCCCTTTCCCCGAAGACTCAGCACGGCTGCACCTGGCTGCCTGCAGCCAGCAGGGCTCAGAACCAGCTCACCAGAGACAAATTGGAGGGAGTTCAGAGGAGCGGGCCAGGCAGGATTAAGTGGAGGGAGAGGGTGATTTATAAAGAAACATAAAAGGGCCCAGCTTCATAAGGCTGGCTACAGGATTATTTCGATAACAGCCTCCAAATGTTGGCAAGGTGCGTGTGCCAGGGAGTGGGGATCATTCCCCCACGAAGGTGCAGAGATGGTCACCTGGAGAGACGCAAGGAAATCCCAACTGACTCCGGGGTCTGGAAACAGCCAAAGCAAGGACCCTTCCAGTAAAGCAAGGAGCCTTCCAGCATGGGTTGGGGTGGCGGGGAGGGAAGAACCTTACCTCCTCATGCTGCGTCAGCAAGTCACCTTTGAGCACCTCGGGGAGTTTATACAGCAGAAGGCAGGAGGGTCTTCTGAGAAACCAGAGAAAACCCATCTCCTCAGTAAGACCATATCTCAGCCGAGTACCTGAGGAGGAAGATGCCTCAGCCATCTTGTAGGCAAGGGCTCAGCAAACTATGGCCTGAGGGCGAAATCCAGCCCACTGCCTGTTTTTGTAAATAAAGTTTTATTGGAACGCAGCCATGCACATTTATTTACATATTATCCCTGGCTGCTTGTGCACTACAACTTCAGAGCTGAGAAGTTTTAATGGAGACAATATGACTCACAAATACTAAATATTTACTCTCTGGCCCTTCGCAGATCTAGTCTCAGGCCCTCTGTTAAACTATTGATTCTTTGATAAAGTTCATGTCAAAGTACACTTTGAAAGGAAAAAATGTCCACAGGGCCACAACTCTGAGTTAAATTATTTTTATTATAGTAGTATTCGATACACACACACACACACACACACACACACACACACACACATATATAGTTAGGTATACATGTCTTAGGCTTTTAGCTTTACACAACTAGAAAACCAAAAAGCATTCTTGGATTAAATGCCAACAAAATGACAAAAGTATTAAAATGAAAATGAGCAGCATTAAAATAATGCAGCCAACGATGTTTTTGCTTAAGAGGCACGGCTGCTCACAGCATGGATGGGCTGCTAGGGTGCAGATTTGTTTGCATTTGGCAAGACTGATACTAAAAGAGTGTTGTGTGATGACTCAATTCTCCCACTCAGTTTTTCTCTTCTAACTCTGGCAAAACCCTCCATTTACACGAAAAGCCATGACATAGTGGGTCGTTGGTGGATACAAATACTCAGCCACATCTGCTTTTTCTCTCATTAGCCCATGAGAGTTAAAGCATTTAGTTCTGATTGAACCAGTGTCTTCTTGAACACATTTAAAGGTTGGGCACTCACATTTTATGGCCGTATCCAGGTAGAAGGCGACCAACCAGATGAGCCAGAAAATATTTACATCCATCTTTTTGAGTTATAGTAAAATAAAAATAAAATATTGTTT
Organism: Camelus ferus; assembly: GCF_009834535.1. NCBI lineage: Eukaryota > Metazoa > Chordata > Mammalia > Artiodactyla > Camelidae > Camelus > Camelus ferus. Next base: position 12,388,671 of record NC_045706.1, read on the forward strand.
TAAATCTCTTAGAGGATTGGCCCACTGGTTTGGGAATCTCAGTTTAAAAAGCAGAGCTCTAGCTCAGCCTTTGCCTTTTCCACATGAGAAAACTGTAGTCCCGTAGAAGGACCATAATTTGCCAAGATCATGGTGGGAGTTGGGGCTGGAGCCAGATTTGGATAGGGATATGCTGACTCTCAGTGCAGTGCACCCCTTCTTAGCCCAAGGGTGGGCCCACAGGAGCCCCCAAGAACAGCTGACCAGAGCAGAATTTCATCCACTGGAACCCAGAGGGGCGGCCGTTAGCTAGAGCCACCGACTCTGATGTGAAGGGCTTCCTCTGAGCTTGGGGATGAAGCTGTGCCTTCACATGCTATGCATAACAGCTGGAGCCAGCATCTGGGAGGCACACACAGGGGCCATGGGCCTGACGGCTAGCTGGAATGGCTCCCAAGAGCCCTTCCCAGAGCTTTAGAAGTAAAAGCAACAGCAGTGGGGCCCCTGCAACAGCAGAGCCCCCTTACTTAGCCCAAAGAGGCAGTGGGACCCACCTGGGCTCAGAGAAGCCTGCAGCAGCTGAAATCAAAAGTTAAGCCAAGTCCTCGCTGCCCTGGAGATTTGCTCAGGCAAGGGGATCATATGGTTGCCACCCAGGCTGCCAGAGGCCAGCAGATCTCCAAACGCTCAGTCACTTGAGGAATCCAGCTTCGAGGGGGCCGGGCCTAGTGAGTGACATGTGAGCAGCTGGCCCTGGCCGCAGGCTTTGCAGAGGGGCAGCCCCTGTTCTCAAGGCTGGTCCAGCCCTGGTCTGTCTTCCTCTGGCCAGTAGGAGAAGCGGGGAGCAAGTCCACAGTGGCAGCCTTCTCGGAGCAGGAAAAAGTAGTCTATTTAAAGACTAGTGACTGGTTGGTTCAGACTAAATGAGCAATCTAAGAGATATTTCAGAACAGGGCTTGGCAAACATTTCCAGTAACAAGCCAGATAGTAAATAGTTTAGACTTTGTAGGCCACATGCAGCCTCTATCACATAGTCTTTTTTCTTTTTTACAAGCTTTTAAAAATGTAAAAATCATTCTTAGCTCACACGCTGTACAAACAGAGGCTACGGGCTGAACTTGGCTCACAGGTGACGGTTTGTTGACCTCTGTTCTAGAGCATCACTAACTCATGACCGTCTCTGGAAGATCAACTTGGCCTTCACGGGGACTATAAACCCTTGAGGAGCAGACGTGCCCTCATCCCCACACTCACACACACACACACGGACACACATATTCGCACATGTGGACACACACTTTTGGCACTTTGTCTATCAGTCACAAATGCATTGTGTGAAAATCATTTCCAAATTTGCAAAGCACACACAAGCCCGAAAGTTAATTCAGGGGCAATTATGTAATGTGTAAAGCCACCGTGTCCAGGGCTGGGAAGTGGCGACTGTTCCCGGGGGAAACATAAAGAGGAGAGCAGAGTGGGGAAAGAAAACCTTGCCTGTGATCGAGTCTGAAGTTTTCCAAACTCTTCCTAGGGGTCACATGGCCTTTGAGGAGGTGCCTTTGGAGCGCTCTGCTTCCAGCCACCACATTCCCATTCACCACTCACCTTTACTCTTGTACCCTTGGGATTTCCATCTAAGATTTCATCTGAAGGTAAGATTACATGGCAAAAAGTAGTGGTAGGCATTCAAAACATCTGGCCAGCTTTTTCATATCTGGTTCCTGTGAAAGTTCTGGCAAGATCAGGCCACACGCTTGCCTGCTGCAACCACCATTAGACAGGACAGGTGATCTACGGATTGCGACAGTCCCCACCACTCCCTATTGCCTTACACCGCCCTGTTTCACTAATTAGTGGGATCTGCCTGGCCCCAGAGGCATTTGAGTTTGTGACTCCCATCAATGCTGTCCCAGCAGCCAGACCGTGAAACTTCTACCTTTAGAGAAGTCACCACTAGACCCAAAACACTGACCTACCAACAGCTGCTGGCTCCCGTGGGTCTTTGGCAACCCTTGACTGATCCTGAGATTTCCTTAATCTTTTGGATTTATGTATATCCCACCACATCCCCCAAAGTATTTGAGACAGCTTGTAAATAAACTTAGAACACAATAAAATTTAAAAATAGAAGAAATCTGAAGGGAGGAAAACCAGACTAGAAGGGTAGGATGGGGCCAGAGGAAAAGTCGGGACATGAAAGCACAAGCTGAAAAGCTCTGCACAATTGTTAATGGTAAGCAGAGATTTTTGAGTCTAGGATGGCTCATAGAAGCATATGGAACCACCCTCCCTTAATAGCAAAAGAAATCGATTTAAGGAGAAAAAAAAAAAAACAACAGTGATCAAGGAAAGAGGCTCTGCTCAAAGCCTCAAACTTCATAAGTGTCAGCCCAGGAAAGAAAGAAAAATTTAAGGGGCAGAGCAAAGCAATTCAGTGCAGCGAGGTGTCCATTGCCACCCCCTACCCCACCACCAAAAGCCTTTGTGGGAGGTGGAGGTTAATTCTATGTGTCAACTTGACTGGATCACAGGATGCCTGGCTATCTGGTTAAACATTATATCTGGGTGTGTCTGCAAGGGTGTTTCTGGAAGAGGTTAGCAATTGAATCAACAGACAGAGTAAAGTGCATCGCCCTCCCCAATGTGGGTGGACATTGCCCCATCCATTGAGGGCCCGAATGCAAAACAAAAAGGTGGAGGAAGGTTGGATTTGCCCTCCCTGTGCTGGTTGCGCTTGGACATCAATCTCCTGCCCTTGGTTCAGGCCTTCAGACTTGAACTGGCATCTGCAGAATCAGCTGTCCTGCTCTCAGGCTACAAACCACAACACCGGCCTTCCTGGGTTTCAGCTTGCAGACAGCAGGTCGCGGGACTGTTCAACCTCCATCATCACCTGAGTCAATAGCTTATAATAAATATAAATATAAACATATATGTCTCCTATTGGTTCTCTGTCCCTGGAAAACCCTGATTTATACAGGAGGCCAGCAAGCAGCAGCCTCCCTAACATTGTCAGATCTGGAGTGAAGCCAGCCAAAGGAGGTCCAGACCTTTCCCTCTGTGGACTGAGGGAGAGCAGAAAATGCTGCTGGAAAAAAAAAAAAAAAACATGAAAAATGAGGATATGACGAAGGCCCTGACTCTCTCTGGCTGGTAATTTGGGGAAATAATCCAGAGCCAAGAGTGGGAATGTTGTACCCCCACCCCCACTGGGTGTGGTGAGCCCAAGAGAGGAAATTTAGCAAAATTTCAGAAGTAGGAGTCTAACTCAGATGCCTCTTTATTGGAGCTAATTACAAAAATGTGTGGCTACAACATAAAACACCATTCCTCAAACCATAGCAAAGGATATGAACACCCACTAAAGAAAATGTGCAGATTTGTAGAAGTCGTATTTATAATCCCATAGAACTGGAAATAACTCAAATATTCATTAACTGGTGATCAGATAAATAAGGTGTGGTACATCCATACAGAGGGATAATGCTCAATAAAAAGTTGAGTAATAAACAAATTAAAAACAATAATAAAGCAATAGAAAGTAAAAGAACTATTGATTCATGCAAGAAATATGAATGAATTTCCAAAGAATTATGCTAAGTGAAAGAAGCCATACTCAAAAGGTTACTTACTGTATGAGTCTATCTATATGACATTCTAAGAAAGGCAAAATTATAGAGACAGGAAACCCATCAGTGGCCACCAGGGGTTGGGGTGGGAGGGCAGGGAAGAGAGGGGTCCGGGGAGAGGATGGACTACAAAGGGGAACAAGGGAATTTGGCGAGGTGATGGAAACAACATACATCTTGATTGTGGTGGCAGTTATACGACTGTATACATTTGCCAAAATTCATAGAACTGTATGACTGGAAGAAGGATGAATTTTATTGGATGTATATCATACCTCAATAAACCTGACTTTAAAAAATAATGTAATAGCTTAGGGGGGAAAAAAATCAAACCATCCTCAAGTACAATGGAAAGAAATTCAAGAAGCCAACTACACTCCATTAGATCGAAACAAATATCTAAAGAGAGCTATTCAGCATGAGCCAAAGGGGAAAAAAAATGCTATAGCAACTAGGCACCTAGGAATGTCCAGTTTATGGTCATTTTTCCTGAAGGGGACAGAAACACAGCAAACAAAAGACATACATAAATATAACATGAAAGGAACATCAATAAAACAGCAGAAGAAAATTCTTTACAAGTGAACGAGCTAAAGAAAAAGGCAATAAGAACATGAATCTAATTTTTTTTTAAAGGAGCCCAAAATGACCACTACACCCCCACCAGAAGGGCAAGAATTAAAAAGACTGACACCATCAAATGCTACTAAGGATATAGAGCAACTGGAAACTTCAAACACTGCCGGTGTTAGAGAAATGTGATACAACAGCTTGGGGAAGTGTCTGACCACATCTTGTAAAACTGAACATACACGTTATGACCCAACCATTCCAATCCTAGATAGTTCTCCAAGAGAAATGCAAGCACGTGTTTACAAAAAGATGGCACAAGAGTGTTCCTAGCAGCTTTATTTAGAAAAGTCAGAACTGGAAACAAAATGCTGACTGGCGTGGAGGTAGCATCCCCACAACCTGCCTTCAATGATCCAGCAAAGGGTCCTTACAGCACCACTCCAAGCTTTTCTCAAGAGCCTATGTTCCCATCTGCCCCCACTGGAGGCACGCCCGGGTAGCCATTAATTTTGGCCTAGGGCTAGCAAGATGGCCACTTCTTCAAGTATTCCCACCAGCTGAAGATTCTTCCCTTGAGGTGAACTTAGGTTGTGGTTGGCCCAGTTGAGAGAAAGATCCATCTTTTCTTTCCTCCTGCCCCCACTACACACACACACTCTCTACCCTCCAGTCATAAAAACTCACACGCTGTTCTCATGTAAGTCAGCACCATTTCCTCTTGCCTAGAGAGTGCTTCATAGTCCTGCCAATGCCTTTCACTGGGCTGACCGTACCCATCGTTCAGGGGTCGGTGTGCATGCCACCTGCTCCAGGGAACATTCCTGATCCTGCGTAGATAGTCAGGTGGGACTAAACCTAGAGGAGAATGAGGTGGAGAAGATGAACCCCCCAGGAGACAAAGTCAGAGAATGACACTCAGATGCACCAAGAGCAGGGGAGGGGGTCAGGACTCATATCTTGTGCCTGGTCTTCTCCGAGAAGGAAAGGCAGGACCCTCTGCCCAAAGTGGCAGCATCTCAATAGTCCTTAAGAAGGGAGAGGTCATAGAGGAGACTTAAGGGCTATACGTGTGGTTCTCAAAGTCCCCCAAAGACAGACTTGAAGAAGGAGGAAACTGACATTGGCAATCACACCTGTGGAGCCCCATGGGAATTCCTGGGGGGGAAGGAGGGTACTGAGAATCTATCTGAGCCTCAGTTCTCCAATCTATAAAATGGGACTAATAACCCATGCCTGACTACTCCACAGGTATGGGAGTCAGTGGGGCTTAAAATCCCAAAAGGTCAGGCTTCACATACAAATCATATAATGGCCCTAAAAATATGGAGGGTTAAACTATTGTTGCCCCTTGGAGCTATGCAGGAAGGAATGGAGAGGATTTACAGATCTTTGGGTTTCTTTTTAACAGCATTTTGGAAGATTGAAGAATGTTTCCATCACAATTTTTTTTTTAATTTTCTTAAATGTCCACCTAAGATAATACTCCACTAGGAAAACAGTGTGCAAAAAGTCATGATCTCCCAGCACCAGACAAGAAGAAAAGAGCTGGATTTTAAGAGGCTATCCCAGAACTTAATTGACAAAGACTACACATTAGTATTGTCACATGAGGTAACTAGAAGTGAGATTCCAAAAAAAAAAAAAATGGCTTGTAAGATATCCTGTCATTTGAAAATGGAAACCACCATGTGTGGCAAATTGCAAAGTAGACTCAAATTATTCTCTTTCCACTCCCTTTCATCTGGGCTTGGCCTTGTGGTTTGCTTTGACTAATGCAAGCAACCGTGACACAAGCAGTGTTTAAAAGCGACTGCACATTGAGGAGTCTCTCCCTTGCTGTTTCTGGAACCTCATGATTGCCATGTGGAAAGAAGCTTCAGATGAAGCCGCCATAACCCAGCCAGCCCCAGCCCACATCCGAGCTGACTGCAGACACATGAGTGAGCCCAGCCAAGATCAGCCATGCCTGGCACAGACCAGAAGAACCAACCAGCTGAGCCCAGGCTGAATTGCTGACCTGCAGAATCATTACCTAAAGAAGTGGTGGTTGTTTTAAGTCACTAAGTTTGGAGTGATTTCATGTGCAGCAGAAGTTAACTGTACATTGTGGTATCCCAGAATGAGTCAGGAGTCAGGGACCTTGCCTTTAACTCACTATGCCACTTTGCAAGTCACTGAAACTGAGTTTCTTACACTATAAAATGAGGAGAGTCTATTATAAATTATCAAATGGAAATGAGTATTAAAAACCCCTTCTAGTTCTGTCTTATTCTGTGATTCTAAATCCTAATAACAAATACTTGTAAGTGTAGTTAAAATGCTATGAACTGAACTGAGACACAGCTGAGTCTCTGGAGTTTTCTTGCCTCGAGGCAAGAGATTCTGAGATTTGGTTACCTGACGTATGAGCATAAACATAAAATGTTTCTTCAGCATTTCAGAACCTAGTTGGAGTCTAGGCTAAAATATGAAGTTGGAAAAAGCTGACCAGAAAGAAACTGTAAGTGATCCTGGTATGCCAAGAAAGGAAATTACTGTCAACCTCTAAATCCAGAAAGAGCTTTTCTGCTGGGATGTGAGGCTTTCAGAAAATCCAAAAGCCGAGCTGGGACAATGCCTTCTGGAGAAGAAAACCCCCAGATTGCAACAGGAAGAAAAATCTTAATGAACCGTAAGAATTTGCTGAACCCCCAAATTCATATTTTTACCTGTCTAGAAACTGACCCAGCGATTTTCTTTTAAAAATTACCTAGAGGAAAAACTTGAAATGGGAGCAACATATACAGGTTTCCTTTGTTTTCTTAAGTGATTGAACTAGATCATAAGGACCCTCTAAATGCCTTCTGAACAGAACTGATGTTCCATGAAGCTGTGTTCTTGGAACCGAGGTTGGAAGTGATAAAGAGCATTTATTAGCCAAGAGTGGTTTTGTTTTTCTATTTCAGAATCAGTGCTCAGAAGGACTCAGATACAGAGGTTGCTGGTGCATCTGGGAATAAGTTTGCAGGAGGGGAGTGGAAGGGAGATGGGTACTTTTCCAGAAAAGAGTCATTAACATGAGTTTCACCAACTGGACTATGTGAACTCTTGGGGTTATTGCCTGAGTGCGCAAGAGCCCACAGAATTCCCTTGCTAAATCTTCCAGGAGCATGATTTTCACTTGAAGGGCTGTTTTCTTGGGGGTTGGTTTTGTTCGTACGTTTGTTTGCTTGATGGGGGGAGGTTGGTGGAGAATATTATTTTTGTATAAAAGTACACTTGGGTATATTTTGAAATCTAATGCAAAATTTACACTAATTTTCCAATAAAACATCAAAAATTATCCTTCTTCCAGCATGTGTGTGTCTTCAAGGGTACCCTCCTCTGCCGTCAGGGACACTGATGTGACCAAGGGTGAAACCCCAATGTGAGACCATCTCCAGGGGCTAAAATACCCCCACAGGGAGGCGCTTTCAAGTGACATTTTCCTGAGTAAAGAAAGTCATCAAAAGCACCTCATTTCTTTTCAGAGATGGTCTGAGGCTAACATGTTGGTTGCTTTTTAACATCTTCCTGAGAAGTGAGTCCCTTAAAGACAGGTCTGAATCTCCCAAAGCCATGCAAGGAACTTGTTCAACATACACATACACACAGCGTCCCGGGGTGGAGTAGGGCAGGGCTCCGGAAGGAGAGCTCCCAGGAGAGGCCAAGTTAGAAGCACCTCCTTGGCCCACGGCTTCTCCCTCTCCTGAGTTCCCCAGCACAGATCAGCATCTGACCTGCCATCCTGCATCCAGGGCAAGAGTCCTTCTTTCTAACACCCCTGCCCTAGGGGGCAAGCGCCTTTCTCTGCAGAACAGTAACCTGAGTCATGCATTCATCTTAGGAAACAGTACTGAACAATAAGGAAAACATTTTAACAGATCCACATCATCGTAGTTGCCACCTGAGTATATGTTTCTGATTCTAAGGGGCTCAGATCACTGACAATGGAATGGGTTGATGAACTGAGACCATTCTACCAAGGCATCTCTCCTCCTGGCTCTTCTTTTGTTAGTTTATTTTTTTCAGCAAACATTTTATTGAGTCCTGACTCTGGGCCAGGCCTGTTCTGGGCACCTGCAGGCCAGAGGCCCCTGTCTGGTGGACGTGATGTCCAGTTGGGGAGACAACATCATCCAAGTACATGAACATTTATACAAGGACCTCATATGCATGAGTACATATTAAATCAAGTGTCAGTCTTCGTGAGGTTACATGGGGAAACAAAAATTAGCCCAATAATTTTTAAAATATTCATTAGTGAACCCACCTTTTATAAACTCAGTTTCCAGTCAAACAGTCTATGTAGCAGCAGTATCCATTAGAGCCCAAAGAATTGTCATCACTTCTGATCCATCTCCTTCCATTTTGGGTCATCTGACAGTACAACACAATGACAATGCAAACAAATTGCAAAGGGAAATTGAAGACTTAACCAAAGCTGGAGGACTTTATGAGGTTGATGAGAGAACTACTTAAACCCTGTGCCAAGTCAATGACAGACAGCGCTCTGACAGTTCGATCAGGTAACAACAGGAAGAGGTAGGGGCTGGCAGAGGCGATGAACTGATGGTCAAAACAGAATGATTGGACCATCAATTAGTTTAGGAAAGCCTTTGGGAAAATCCATGAAGCCCTAGACTCTTTTTGTAATAAACAGCTTTCTTTATGTTTGTATGGCAAAGATATGAAAAACACGAAACAAAGGAAGCCTTAGCGTGCCATCATCCAATTTTGCCATAAAAATTGCATTCTTCAACATTATCAACACATGATTCATCCTTTGTTCATTCTAAAACTGCAGTGTGTGGTTGAAATTAGACTCCAAAATTGGAAAGCATAAGAGTAAAATAAATTTAGTTTTATAATGCGCAGCTTTAGTTTTTGAGATAAAATCTGAATCAAATCTTTTGTTAAAAAAAATTCCTCTCTACTGTACAGCACAGGGAACTATATTCAATACCTTGTAATAGCCTATAATGAAAAAGAACATGAAAGGAATATATATATATATATATATATATATATATATATATATATATATATATATATATGTATAACTGAGTCACTATGCTGTAAACCAAACACGACATTGTAAGCTGACTACACTTCAATTAAAAAAAAAAATTTAAGTCCCCTCCATGGCCCATGAAATATGGGTTCCATTGTTAAGTGGACTTGGTCTCAGGCGGCGTTTCCAAGCATGATTACCCATGGTCCTGTCATCACACTGCTGTACGTGCTATAAAGGAGGGTACAGAGGGCACTGAGACCCCCAAGAGGTCTTAGCTAGTCTAGGGAAGTGAGTCACAGCTGAGACTTGAGCGATAAACAGAGACTAGAGGTGAGAACATGCCCGGGAGTTGGTTCCGAGGCAGGCTGGTAAGATCCAAGAACTGAAGGAAAGCCGATGTGCCTGGAGGCAGGATGAAGGGGGAGAGGGACCCAAGATGAGTCTGCAGTTATAGGCAAGGACCAGGATGTCTCTTTTCACCATAGGAGCAATGGACAGCCAGTACAGGGGTCTGAGGGAGGTGATAGCTTTGCAATTTAAGGAAGCTCTTGTGGGTACCACGTGGCAGCTGTGATCTTACCTCTTGTCACTAGGAAAAGCCTCCATGGACAACTTGTTTCTTCCTAGAACCAAAACCCTGTGCAAAATTCCTGGGCCTGAATTAGACTTTCCAATTTTAGGGCCTCGCTAAGGGACACCACTTCACTGCAGACTTAGAAGACAATGAAGACAATGAAGACAATGTCCCCTGAGAGTGAAGGACCTACATGGCATTTTGAGGTTGGGAGTCTTTGCTCCAAGACTTCCACTTCCGACAATGATGAAGTAATGGGGACTGGATGTGCCAGCTCACCTTAACCAAAAAATGGAGGAATATATGAAAAAAAAATTTTCAAATGTTGGACAACAGGCAGCATAGTCAGTGATCCCTGAATAAAGGAAATAAGTAAAATGAGCTCTGTGATTGGCTGCAGAGAATTTCCAGACCGTAGTGCAGGGCGGGGAAATTCAAACAAGCCCAGCCATCCACTGAGTTGAAGAGACACAGTGAAGAATTTGGGGGAGGCTAAGGTGGCTAGAATTTGAAGGGAGGAGTACCTGTGAGAAGGTATAAGCCAAGAAACGAGAAAGCTACAGAGAGAAAGCTCCATGGACCTCTCCCCTTGAGTCTTCAGCTGAGGACTGATCAGTGTGGGCATGTAAGAAAACCACTCAAGAAGGGGGCTGGGAGGATGGGGGAGGATCACCAGACAGACCGAAGCAGAACAGCCACCAGAGTTCATATTGCCACAGTGGAATAGTCGTAACACACGGGCATCAGGTACTCAGAAGGGTATTATTGTCTCAGTGCTGGAGAAAAATTAGCTCTGGACTAAAGACTGCTCTGTTCCCGCCCACCAAAGTTTAAAAACAAGCCCCCAAGGTACCAAATGGCTTCTAAAGAATTTTTCTCTGTCCCAGGACAAGCTCGAGAATATTTAAAGGAATACAGAAATATCAAGCACCCAACAAGGTAAAATTCACAGCGTCTGGTATCCAATCAAAAATTACCAGGGAGAGGGTATAGCTCAAGCAGTAGAGCGCCTACTTGGCAAGCACAAGGTCCCAAGTTCACTCCCTGGTACCTTCTCTAAAATAAATAAATTAATTTAAAAAAAAAAAAAAGATGTTCCTTCTGCTTAAAAAAAGAAAGAAAAAATTATCAGGCATGCAAAGAAGCAGGAAAACACAATCCACAATGAAGGGAAAAATCAATCAATAGAAACAGAGCCCCAAATGACACGGAGGATAGAATTCGTAGATGGGAGTCCCAGCTTCACTATCTGAAGGCTTCCACAAAAATAATTACCGTAGAGAGAACTACAAAGGGAAGTTGTCTTGTGATGGCCATGACCAGTTAAAGTCCCTAGAGCATCAGGAGTAGGAATGAGTCTGCACACAGAGTTCCAATCTCACCCCAGGGCTCCTAAAGCTCAGAGACACTCTTCTCAACAGAGGTTGACGGTTCTGTTACAACTTCTAGACCAAGAGTGGAATTCATTCCAGTTATTCAGTCTTTTGAAGTAAGAATCTCCCTTGAGGGACAGGGAAGGTATGAGTGAGTCTGAGCGAAGCCCATTAGAAAACCAATCTAGTCAGCAGCCTTCTAAAAATAGTACTCAATCAAGTGCATTATCAGGCACTAAATCAGCATTACTTTTTATTAGAAAAATAGCACATTTCTGGTTCAGCCACAACCCTCTCGTTCAAACCTCTACTTTGCTATCTGTTATCTGTTCTGCCGTCCGTATCTGCTATTTAAATCATGGGGGAATATTAAGCGATTTGAGAGACAAGCACTCTATGATAATGGAAGAATGGTCTCCGTTGCCCTGATTACATTATTGCTGAGCTGTGTTAACATGTAAATTCTTTTCTGAAGTCAAGTGTAAGAACACAAGGCTGGGAGCCAGCAATTTAAAAAATGGAAAAATCTCATTACATATTCAAAGTGACTAGTCGCAGGAACCATCCTTCCCACAACAGGAGCACAGCTGATTTCTAACATCCTCTGTCTGTAAAGTGAGAAACCAAGTCCTCGGCCTTGACTTTACCTGGTGACTTTATTCCACTTATTTTCTTTATTTGATGTGTTTATTACAAAGTAATGCATGCTTGCTACAACAAGTAAATCAATTAAAGATATAGAAGGAAAAGTTAATAACCCTCCAACCCATTGACAGCCAGGAGGGCATCATCCATATTCGCAAAAATGCAAGATACACATACAGCCTTGGTTTGGTTTAATTTTATTTTTTATTTTTATTTTTATTAAAATAGGATTATACTACAAATACTACTCTGCAGTTTGCTTTTGACATTTAATATATTACAAACCATCCACATCAACACTCTAATGTATTTATTCAGTCTTGTTTTAAGGGACTTCTTTTAGAGTGTTTTCCTTTTTTATTTTTTTTTATTTTTAATTTTTTTTTTTTTTTTTTTTTTTTTGGCTATGACAATGCTGAGGAGAAACACCCTTATTTGCCCCAGAAGCAGAAAATCCAGAGCTCAAATCGCCTCGAGATGAGATTTCCTCAAAGCATCTTGAGGGTCAAGAGAATATGCATATTTATTCTTAATAGCTACTGTCAGATGACTTTCCTCAAAAAGATAAATAAAGTGTGCAACAATGCGGTGTGTATCAGAAATGAATTACAGTGCCTGGATCCTTTCAACTTCTCCGCCGGAGTTCTGAGTAACTTCACCTGTCAGAGGCCCCAAAAAGGTAATAATATGTTCCTGTGACTGGTACGCGGCACTCAGTGTATGGAAACTGCTGAGGGTATTATTATTGTTGTTATTTTAGCATCATCATAGTTAATCTACTATCTTTGGAGATTAGTCGAGTGAGGATTTTAAATTACAAGCAATGTCATGTTGGGCTAAGACAAAATGCGTTTATTGGGGGCATCCAGAAAAAGTAAAACTGCCTTTTAAATGGCCTTTATAGTGTTACCCAAAAATGTATTGATTTAAAGCCTTATATTAGAACAGTTCTGCCATGAGTTGCTTCTATTCTTGAGCTACTGTTCCACATCTTAACTCCTTCCTAGATTTTTTTTTTTTTAACTATTGCCCTGTATACAATTGCCTTGAAAAAGTTTCTTCAGGAAATCAATCGTGGTCAAGATGACCAGTCATGGCAACTTCCACTGACCAAGGGAGTATGTTTTCTGGCTGTTTATTGCTGGTGATGACTCAGGATCACAGTGAAACCATCCAAGCCACAGGGGTGGGTGCTGGGAGTAGAATCAGCAGCATCAAGGCCTGGGATGATCGTTGCCCCCATCAGAATGTGACCGCACGAAAAGATTGCACTTTTCAGGGCCCCGGTTTCCTCATCTGTAAGCTGGACGTAACAATGTTTTCCCTAGCACTGCAGCTCTAAATGTTTTAAGGAATAAGGAAACCATCTACCAGTGTGGTTAATATGACCCTTGGCCAAGCTTCAGGAAAGAAGAGATGGGACGCATGGTTGGAGGTCCAGGCTCAGTGGGTCAGTTCCAGGGCTGTCTTTACCCTAGCAGAGAAGCTCCAGGGAAGAGCTGTAGTCAGGATGATCCATGGTCTCTCCATCAGCATCTCCAGCATCGCCTCCTGGCCTTCTGTTTTCCCAAACACAAGTGTGGAGGAGGACAGAGAGATAAACCATGAGACCAGATGTGCACTGTAAGCATCCTGTTAATCTGGTTGGTTTGCAGCCATATCTGTCTGTGTGAACTCAATCCGAGGGCCCAAGAAACTTGGCTGGAGACTCTGATTGCTGGCATGATCCTTTCCCAACTCCCGCCTTACTGGGAACCCCAGGCTGTGACCAGTTCCTAAAGAACAGCCATTTCAGAGAAGTTGGCTTCCCAGTCTACAGCTTCCCTGTCTACTGCTTCCCAGCAGATGACCTGGAAGCATAACCCCAGGCTGTAAAACCTGATATCCCAAAACAGGCCTTGGCAAGTCGTCTGTTAGCATCCTCTCATGTTCCCCACCCAGGCCCCCAGTGCATCATCGGGCCTCGTGAAGCCAAGAGCCATCCCTTTGCTTTTAACCCTGTTGTAGTTTCTGAGAAAACAGGAAACCTGCCTTTTTGTTACTACACAACAGCTTCAGCCATTTTCTGATGTTTTCATGGTGCCTCCAATGGCGCATGGGTGTCATCCAAAGTGGAAGGGGTCTTCCACTGGGGGAGAGGGAGAGAAAATTCTCTCTCTTTCTCTGTTCCTCTCTCTCCAAGGGACCAGCCCTGTCTCACTCACCTGGAAGCACGTGCATTCCAGAGCTCGAGGAATATACTCTAAGAAGGCCAGAAAATCTAACAATCTGTTTGTTTTAGCCTGGGAGCCATCTCTCTCCATCCACAGGCCAGGCAGAATTCTGCCATTAGCTAATAATAGCATTACCAATCCTGAAGCAAAAAGAAAAAAAAAATTCTCTAATACTTCGTCTTAGCAGCTGATAATGCAAAACAGGGTGGCATTTGGAGGCCTAGGACAATGCCAGTCTCTAGGGAGAGAAAGGTGTTAACTTCTAATAGCTTTTCAGTAATAGCCAAGCATCTGCAGTCCCTTTTAAAAAGGGGGGGAGGGGTTTAAAAATTAATCGAGCTGAATGTGCTTCACACTGAGGAGAATGCCAGATTAATAAGTGCATTAAGGGCCGCTTTGGATTGGAAATAATTATGGATGATGACAAGGAGCCGAGGGGGCACGGGTGCGCTCACAGGAATGCATTTTAAAAAGCAGTTTAAAGAGCCTTCAGATGTTGGTATTATCCTGCGTGACCAAATTAAGAGCAAATGAGAAAAGTTTATCTGGCATTTTGGAGTATTGAAAGGGCTTAGTGTTATAAATTATACAGGATGAGGATAGGAAATGGGGAGTAAATTCATGTTAAATATTATTGGCAGTTTACATAGCAACTGCTTTCTAAAGCATTAAATATTTTAATTTGGAATTAAAAGTCCAAACCACAACATCCCCCCACTACCAAAAATATTAAAAGATTGTTTCAGTTATGAATTTGCCAGCACAATAATTAGAAGTTGCCTTGATCAGAAATTAATCTCCACCATGTCCAATCTGAGCTATCAGTGTTGCATGAGTGTGGTTGGTCTGTGCTTTAGAATTGGCTTAGAATTCCTAAGGCTGGAAATGTCAAATGCTCTTCCAATATCTTAATCAGCCAATGGAGAGCATGTTGTAGCCACAGCCTGGGTGGAGGTTTATCAATATTTAATCCAGCCTCACTTCAGGCTCTCCTTTCTGGCAGTGCTTCATTCAGTGAGAGCTGGCCAGAGATGGAAACTAGGAAATCTTGGGTCAAGATTTGGCATGTCCAAGCAAATGACAGATCTGTGATGAGGGAAAGTAACCCATGCCATGGAGGCAGCTTCCCCAAAGTCTCAAAACTGTAATCATGAACACTCTCATCTTTGCTAATGATTGGGTGTCCTTCCTGGAAGGCAATTTAGCAACATTTAATAAAATCCTTCAAAAGATACATACCTAAAAGTACAGTATCTCATAGTATATCCTACTCAGATAAGAGTGCAAAGATGTATGTGTAAATATACTTATCACTTCATTACTAATAATAACAAAAACAAATATTAAGTAATGTAAATGCCAAATAATAGAGAATAGTTTTAACAAAGCACAACACATCGGTAAAATAAAATACAATGTAATTATTTTAAAATTATGTTGTAGTTTCTTGATTTCCACTTAGAGATGAAAAGAACTGGAAAGAGCATCATTCCCACCCTTATAAGAAGAAAAATTCCAGAGATGCTACAAGATTACTACGTTTCTTGAACCCATCAGAGAGCTGAGGTCATAGGACAGCCAACTAACTGAAAATCTGGAGAAGCAGGTGCCTAGAAGAATAGAAAAAGCAAGAACATTTCTTAACTGGGGCATACACAGCCAGACATCTAAGAAGAGAAAAAGAAAGAAGAAGAAATACATGAAGAAACAAAGGCTAAGAATTTTCCAAAATTAATGACAGACATCAAACCACAGATCCAGAAATGGCAGAGAACACCAAGCAAAATACATATAAAACAAAAGAAAAACTAAACAAACTACCTATGTATATGAGAGGGAGGGAGAAAGTCAAAGAAAAAATTCTGAAGAGAGCCAGAGAAAAAGACTTCTTAACTATAGAGAAAATGGAAAATAATTACAGCAGACTTCTCATCAGAAACCATGCAAGCAGAAGATAATGAAGTCATATCTTTAAAGTGCTGAAAGAAGAAAAAACCTGCCAACCCAGAATTCTATACCCAGCACAAATATTTTTAAATAAAAGAGAAATAAAGACATTGTTAAGGAAACAGAGAATTCGTTGCCAACACACTTATACTAGAAGAAATGTTAAAGGAAGTTCTTCAAGCAGAAGGACTATGAGATCAGACAGAAACTTGTATGTAAACAAAGAAATAAGGACCCCTGGAAATGAAAAAGAGAAGGTAAAATAGAATTCATTTTTCTTAATTTTAATTATTCTAAAAGATAACTGACTCTCTAAAGCAAAAATAGTAGCAAAGTATTATGTGTTTATAACATATGTAAAAGTTAAATGTATGACAAATGTAGTACAAAGAATTGGAGATAGGAATTGAGTACACTATACTGTCAGAAATCCTTATACCATAAATGAAGTGTCACAATGTTATTTGAAGGCAGACTCTGATTAGTTAAAAATACATATTTTAAACCCTAGGGGAGCCATAAAAACAATCTAAAAGAGGTATAAATTAGAAATCAATGGGAAACAAAAATGAAATCATTAAAAAATACTCAATTAACCCAAAAGAAAGCAGTAAAAGAGAAAAAAGGAAAAAAGAGAAGATGAAATAAAAGAAATAGCTAAAAATATGGTAGATTTTAATCCAAACATATCAATAGTTACCTGACATGTGAATGGTCTCAGTAAGAAATAAAAGGCATGCAGATTAGAAAAGAATAAATAAAACTGTTTCTATTTAAAGAAAATATGATAGACTATGTAAAAAATTACAAAGAATCCACCAAAAAGCTTCTTGAACTAAAAGTTGCAGGATTTAAGAAAAAGTCAGCACACAAAAATTAAATAATTGTAATCCTATATACTAGGAATGAATAATTGAAACTTAAAATTTTAACAATTGTACTATTTACAATAGCATCCAAAAATTCAATGCCTAGCTGTAAATCAAACATAAAATCTGTAGAATCTGTATGCTAACAACTATAAGACACTGATAATAAAAATAAAAGACCTAAATAAATAGAAAAAGATAGTATGTTCATGGATTGGAAGACTCAATATTGTTAAGATGCTGATTCTCTCCATATTGATCTATCAATTTAAAACAATCCCAATCAAAACCCCAAGCAAGCGTTTTTTGTAGATATCTACAGGTGGTTTCCAAAATTTATATGGAACAATAAAATAACTAGACTATCTAAAACAATTTTGATAAGAAGAACAGAGTTGGAGGACTCATACTCCAATTTTAACTTACTATTGAACCACAGTGATCAAGACAGCATGGCATTGGCAAAAGGATAGACATGAACATCAGTTTAACAAATTAAAAAGTCCAGAAAGAGACCCACATAAATAGTCAACTGATTTTTGACAAAGGTGCAGAGAATTCAATTTAGAGAGTCTAGGCTTTTCAACAAATGATGCTTATAAAAATTGGTTGTCCATATACCAAAAAAAAAAAAACCCAAACCCTCAATCTGAGTCTTATATCTTATACAAAAATTAATCCCAAATGGATTATATATCCAAATTCAAAGCTATAAAATTTCTAAATGAAAACAGGAAAAAAAATCTTTGTGATCTACGTTAACAAATATTTATTTTAATTATGACACCAAAAGCATAATTCACCAAAAAAACCCAATCTGACAGGTAAAACTTTATCAAAATTTAAAACTTTTGCTCTGCAAAAAACACTGTTAAGAAAATTAATACACTAGTCACAGAGTAGGAAAAAATATTTGCAAATCTTATTTCTGACAAAAGACTTGTATCCAGAGTATTTAAAGAGTTTTCAAAACTCAACAATAAGAAAACAAACAACCCAGTTAAAAATGAGCAAAAGGTATAAACAAAAACAAATGTAAAAGATTATATAAATTTATATTAAAAAGATGTAAATGAAAGATATAAACAAAAACCACACCAAAGAAGATATACAGATGACAAGTAAGAGTATGAAAAGATGCTCAACGCTATTAGTCACTAGGGAAATGCAAATTAAAACCGCAATGAGCTGCCACTTACACATCTATTAGGATGGCCACAATTTTAAAAATTTAAAACTGACAATGCAGAGAACAGGAATTTCATATGTTGCTGGTGGAAATTCAAAATGGTACAACCACTGTGGAAAACAGCTCAACAGTTTCTTACAAAAGTTAAATATATATATATAACATGACTGAGCAACACCATATCTACATATTTACCTAAGAGAAATGAAGTTTTATATACACACATATACAAAACTGTACATAAATGTTTAAAGCAGTTTTATTTATAATTGTCAAAAACAACCCATATATATGGGAAAAACAACTCACAGATACTTCAACCAGTGAATAGAAAAAAAAATTTACCTGTGGTACATCCATAATATGGAATACTACTCAACAATGTAAAGAAACAAACTATTGAAACATGCAAAAACATGGATGAATTTTAAATGCACTTGCTAAGTGATGGAAGTCAGACCTCAAAGGTGATCTATTATGTGATTCTATTTATGTGACATTCTGGAAAAAAGCAAAACTATAGAAATGGAAACAGATTGGTGGGTTTCCTATAAAGGAACCACATGAAGGAACTGTTAGGTATGATGACCTGTTCTGTATGGTACTAGAGTGATGGATATATAACTCCATGAATTTGTCAACAGTAATAGAACTGTCCCCCTACAAAAAGGTGAGTTTTACTGTATGTAACTTTAAAAAATCAAGATGTGGAGGGTACCCCAAGTAGAAGACCAAGTGTAACAAATGAAGCTGACTGTATTATAAATGAATCATACAACCACACAGAAGAGGGTGAAAAAAAGAGAACTAACCTAAAGTACTTTGGGAAACACTATGTTGACTAGATATTTTTAAGCCAAAGACAGAAGAACTATACACAAATGCTGTACTTTTGCTACAGGAAGAGTCAGGCATTCTGAAACTGCTTTATGTGTATAGACTAGTTGAACAATTAAGTTAGTATACTGTATGTAATGAAAACTGAGTTTCTCAAGGCAGAGAAAGTTATAAATAAGGGAAGTGAGAAAGCTAGAATGAGCCCTTGGTGTTGGTAGGGAATAAGAGGGATTAGCATAAACTAATGGGATATTTTTTAATGAAGACAAATCTGTGTGTGTATGTATACATTTTCAAGCCTAGTCTGCTGAAAGGGCTTAGAAGCAAAAACATCCCAATAGCAATGAGATCCTGGTTTCTAAATACCATTCTCCAATGAAAGGAACTAGGGCTGCTTGGAGAATACGGGTGAAGGAAAATACACAATGCAGGTGTCAGAAAGTAAGAAAGTGCCTAAAAGAAGTTTGAGGAGGTGGGGGGACCTGGTGAAAAAGCATAGGAACCAACCAGAAAGAGCTCCGATGGGGTTTCTGAGATATTTTTTGTTCCCCTCAAATATGCTACCCACCAGCATTCTGAGATCTACAAATCCTCTTGGTAGCCCAGAGCACAAATGTGCCAAAGCACACAGGAAAGTGCGGGAGATGTTTGCTAAACCCTCAAACTTCCCAAAGCAGGGAGGAGAAGCAGTGCAAGGAACTGGTCCAGGCACTTCCTTGATGATAGAAAAGAGGTGATGAAATATAAGTGAAGACGTGTACGTTCAGACCCCAAAAGAAAATTGAATCCTTCATTGAAAACTCTCCGTAATCTGAGTCTTCATCTCCAAGAAACAGTGGGGTTTTCCAAAGACCGACAGTCGTTTATCGTAATCACTCTCTTTGGGAAATGATTCTGCCTGCTCAGATTTACAATAAATCTAATTTTAGGCCCAGTATTCTAAGATTTCACAAGAGAAAGCAGATGGTAGAGGCTAAGGTTGGGGCTTCCCTAGGAGAGGAGAGGAGGCAGAAAGGGACCAGACAATCACAATTAGAATCACTCTCATTACATGTCTCCCAGCACAGTGGACACAGGCACTGGCCTTTCTGAATTTCAAATCCAGCTTCTCAGAGATTTATTTTTCTTTTGAAACAATTTCTGGCAGCTTTTGATCTTCTAAACTGAAAAAAAAATCAAAGAAATCTGTTTCTCCAGAGTATTAATAGCAAAGGAATTTCTGGATGCTGCAAAGTAGGAAAGGAACATAATAGCATCTCAGTTTTATTCATCTTCAAAGCAAACTAAATATAGTTTTAAAACATAGAAGCAGGATACCCCACAGATTTTTGACGGGATGGAATAAACCTCTTTGCACAAGGAAAGATGACATGAAATTTATCTTGAAGGACATTTACTGGACTCTTGTCCATTTAATACCTACAAGTTGGCTGTTAGGAGGGATCTGTACTTCACACCAGAAGTAAAAAGATCCAATCATTCGGGGAACTTTCAGGCCCCGTTATTGTCATCAACATCGGGCACTGCCTCCCTTACCCAGCTGGGAGAGCACTACCATCTGTCCTCCAAAGTACATTACAGGTTTCAGACTTTTCTGATGAGCAGACGTCTAGTCAATGTGCATGAAACATCCTGTAACCCAAACTCAGTCTTTCCTGCCCCTGTCCGGTCACAAGTATGGGAGTGGTATGGCAGGCATGTGTGCATTTAGCTGGGTGTGGATGTCAAGCCACATGTGTGTGCAGAAAATAGTTCTGGAAGTGCAACCAATGAGCCAGATGCTTCTCTAGGCACTAGAGATAGAGGAGTGCCTGCAGACAAACAAACAGAAGCTAATTTCTGGTTATGCCCTGCACTGTGAAAGAAATAAACAAGAAGATATGATGGAAAGTTCTGAGTGGTGGGGTGCTAATTTAGAGAGGATCTGCCAGAGGAAGAGACTCTGGGCTGAGTGCTGAAGGATGAGGTGCCAGTTCTTCAAAGAACTGCAGAGAAGGCTGCTCCAGTCAGGGAACAGTAAGTGCAAAGGCCCTGAGACCTTAGAGCAGCCCATCCCATATTCCACAGCAGCACTTACATTTCCAGCACACACACCTAGAGTGCCCTACGAGCAAGCACCCAAGAGTCTGCCTGAGGGCTCTCAGTTGGATGGTGCCTTGATCAGGCCAGATGTGCCAGGAAGTTACCACCCCTAGGAGTAGCCCTCAGCTTCCTCACCCCTAGAGTGGTGTCTCCCAGAGTTCTCATCAGGACTGAGTTCTGGCTATCCTCAGCAATAACCTGCTGTAATGAGACACACTGGTCTGCTTTCCTTTCCTTCCCTGCCTTCCTGCCCCACTCCACCACTGCTGCTTTCTGGGATCACCTCCCAAATCCACTGTTGGCACTCAAATTACTGATCTCAGGGCCCACTTCCAGAGGTTCCAGACTAAGACAGGCTGGAAAGGATTTGACTGATGAGTAAAAGGAAGATCGACCTGCGAGGATGCCAGAGGCGACAAGAGGGGACAGAGCGTGCAAGCTCTTGAGCCTTAGAGGGAATTTATCTCTGATTATTTTGCAGCAGGCAGCCTGTCTTCCCCTGCCCAGTGATCAGCTACTCTCGGACAAAGATCGGTGCCTAACTGATTCCATATCTCTACAAAATGCCACCTCTCCCGTATCCTGGCCCTGCTTCCCCCAGAGCATCACTGAGCTCAGGGGATTTAGAGACCATCTAATTCTGAGTCAACTCCATGGGGATCAGGAACTTTGTCTGGTTCATGGCTGTATCCTTGGCACCTACAACACTGCTGGCGTCTGGAGCATAGTGTGTGTCCAATAAATATTTGTTGGATGAATAAATCTTACAAATAAGGAAACCAGGAGTCAGAGGGTAAATGGCTTGTATACAGTCATACCCAAGGTCAACTGGAGTTCTGGGTCTAGAATGCAGTCTCTTGGCTCCAAGAGGCTTTCACTCATCTCCAGCTCTCCCAACCTAGTGGTGGTCTGGTTTGATCCACTATCTTTTGTGGTGGGTTGAGGGACATCCTCCACCAAGGGACTCTACAAAACTTTGTCATCAGCTGGGACAGTTGCAGGACAGGGCAGGAGCTCAACAAAAGGGCATCAACTTTGGAGCCAAGCTGGCTGGGTTTGGGTCTTGATTCTGACCTCAGAGTAAGATCCCTGACCTTGACCAGAGACTCCGTTGCTCTCTGAGTTGCTGGGATAGAGACCAGCTCTTGTTCAGAGTAAAGAGAGAAATAGTAGCTACTGAGAAGGGACGGTCTGACTTCTACATTTTCGCCTGGTCATTCTTTGTCCCTAGAGGAAGCCTGAAATATACAAAGGGCAGTTCCTCACAATTTTCACATAAATGACCTGAAAAATAAAAACTTAAGTTTAAGTCAATTATTCCCTGTAAAAGTAACCTACACAAAATATAACTGATAATGGATCAAATTGAACATGTTAAAATTTATCATAGATTTGGGATTATTTAACAAAAGATTGAAATCATCCTGATAACATTTTTATCACAGGAGATGGGGGAGGGAAGGAGTGAACAAGCAGAGCACAGAGGAGTTTTAGGACAGTGAAACAACTCTGTATGATGCTGTCATGGTGGATACATGTCATTGTACATCTGTCCAAACCCATAGACTGTACACCAACGAGAGCGGTCCCTAATGTAAATGCTCGACTTTGGATGATGATATGTCAGTGTATGTTTGTCATTTGTAACAAACATGCCACTGTGGTGCCAGGATACCCATAGCTGGAGAGGTTGCGCAGGTGTCAGGTCAGGGAGTATTTGGGAACTCTCTGTACTGTCCCTTCAGTTTTGCTATGAACCTAAAACTGCTCTAAAAAATAAAAAGTTAATTCATTTTTTTAAAATTTTCCACAAAATTTGTCCCAGAAAACCTGGATTGGGCAAAAAATAATACCCACAATAGAAAATTCCAACAGAAACTGTTATAACCTAAAACTTTATAAGGGCCAAAATAATTGATCAGTGAAGCAAATACTCACTGTAAAACGTGTCTAGAAAATAATTGATACTGATGAAAAGGGATGAAAAAAATCAGGATCTGTTTAACCATGTTCTATAGACAAGTAATCAAGCCATTAAATTGGCCTGACAGAGTGAGCCTAATCTCTTAGTTGTAAATACAGCTGGTTTTGTATAATTCTGAATTGTTTTTTAAATTTGTGCTCCTAAAGCTGCAGTCACAGAATTCTAGGGGTCCACACGGTAGGATTGGCATGTTCAAAGCATCAAAATGGCGTCGTCCAAGCTCCCCATACTTGGCGTGGGGCTCTGGTTACAGAGGAAACTCATTTGTTCATTCAACAAGCACATACTGAGCTCGGGTTTGGTAGAAACACTGAATGTCTGTGATTGGGGTGAATTTTTAAATCTCAGACCCTTAGAAGCCTGGGGTCGGGCGGGGAACTAGACCTGGGAGGAGTGATGTGTTGGATCTTAACGGCTGCCGCAGGGACACAGAAATGACTCATCGGCTGGGGCGGGTGCCGGCATGAGGCTTCACTGAGGACATGACATTTGAGCCAAATCTTGCAGGATGAGTCCAGTGGCTCCAAGATGGCCAGAGGCAGAAAGAGCATCCCAGGCAGAGGGACTCTTGTATCCTGGATACCGTGTTCTGAGAACTCAGCGTTCAGAAACCTGAAAACAGTCCCCTGGGTTAGATGTAGGAGAGAGGTGGGACGAGGAAAGACAGAGAAGGGCAGGACCGAAGGGCAGGACCAAAGGGCCTGGGATGTCTGACCTCTTGGCTTTCTCCTGCTGGCAGTGGAGGCGAGGAACAGCATTGCATGGAGGGCCAAGTGCAAGGCGTGGGGCTAAGGGCAGGGGGCCAGTGAGGAGGCGAGGCAGCTGAGCGGGAGTGGGATGGTGGCAGGAGCTACGAGGGAAACTGGGAAAGTGGGCTGGATAGAATGCAGCAGAGGGGAGGAGGTGGGGGTAGGATCCAGGGCTGTCTCCCAAAGAGCTGGTTAATATCAGCATGGGGCACCGAAGTACCATGACCCAGGAGTGGAAACCCAGGAGGAGATGAGAGTGAAACATGCGAGATCATTCTGGTCCATTGTTTAGGAAATAATTGGCATTGGAATCCTTCCAATTAAGTCTTAAGAATTAAAAGAACAAAAACCAAAAACAAATAGCAGAGCTGCTTTCATGACTGTGGTACCTGGAAAGGTGCAGAGGGAGGTTGGCCTCCCCAGGACTGCAGTTGAAAGGCCCCTGATCTGGATCTAAGCCCTGAGGCTCAGAGGTGGGGTGATTCCTGGCCCAGGGCACACAGCCGTGAAGGCTCCAGAACTCAGCTCAGGACTCCTGGGGCCCTGATCCTCCTTCCACAGCCAGGAGACTGAAGAGTAATGAGGACTTAGCGTTCTTGGCCCCCACTCCTGCCCAGCTGTCATTTTGGCTGAGGACATCTCGAGTCACGTAAGATCCTTGCCCCTAGCAGTTGAACTGCCGTGAATCTGCCTGTCCCAACCACTGGATCTTGTCCAAGCTCTGGCTAGGCAGGTCCCCCATAATGTGCTGGTTCTTTACTGGTACAGGGCTCTTCCCCTCCAGCACTGCTCCTCCTGGAGACACCCGTTGTTCAGAACCCACAGACGCATCTGGCCCAGGCAGTGAGCAGGCAAAATTTGAGTCACAGCTCTGCCATAGCCAGCTGTGTGAATTTTGGAAAATCACTTGGCCTCTCTGAACCACAGATCCTTCCTCCACAAATCAAAGGCCATAATGCTGACCCCAGCTACATCAAAATGCTGTAAGGATGGAGGGAGGCAATTAGCAAATCCATGTCGTATCCTGAAAAATCTCTATAGGAACGCAAGGGACCCATGATACTTTTCATTTGTCAATTTATCTGCCATCAGTAGCAATAACTTTCATTACCATTACCAGCGGCCACCCTTCCAACAGCCCTAGAGATTCGAAGCAGGATGGATTATAACGGAGGTGGGATGGATAGGACCTATGGAAACACTTGCCTCATGTTTGTCCCATCAGACCCTCACTTGGAGCCTATTTACTCCTAATTTAGGTACAATCAGAACAAACTTGTGCTTCTGTTTCCCAGCTCACAGTACATGAGAAGCAGCAAATTAAAAGTGTGGGGGAGAGAATGATAAAGGAAAACTTTCTGAAAAGGATGAGACAGCAACACTAAGAAAAGTGGATGCAAAAGCTCCACCATCATAGCCTGGAAACGTACAGAAAACGTGCAGGAAACCTGAGGCCATCAGTGTACAGTTGTTGATGTTTCCAAAATGACCCGAGTCACCAAAAAATAAGACAGGAACAAAATGTTAAGTCCAGCACACTGATTAGGAAACCATGGCTTTTTAAGGTATTCACAACCTTTAAAATCAGCAATTCCATTTCTAAAACATGTAGCCTAAGAAAATAACTAGATAGGGGCACAGAGGTGTATATATATATATACACACAATATATAATATATAATTAATTATAATATATAATAATATATAATATATAAGTATTAAATATAATTATATTATATATAATATATATAATTATAATATACAATATTATATATATACATAATACATATATATATGACTATTTACTACAGCATTGTTTTCAGGAAGGAAAAAACTGGAAACACTCTAAGTGCCCTTCAGAAGAGGGTGAACTAAAGCCAGGTCTTCCATTCTCAAACCACTTTCTAGAAGGGTTGTTGTGTTTGCATATCATTCATTCCATGATTTTTCTTTAAACTGATCTATTTATTTTACTCAAATAAATGTATTTTGTTTAAAAAAAACTATACTACCCTAAACAGGATATTAGCATCAGTTACCATAAATAGAAGTAACCACAATGCAAAGAAAATCATGTTATTGTAATCTAGCTGGGTGAAGTGGCCTGTTTAAGATTGCTTATCTAGAAAGTAAGAAAGAAAGGAAAGGAGGATGGAGGGAGGGAGGCTGGAAAAGAAAATCATAAAAAGAGCAGGGGAGATAGAAGAAGTGCCCCCAGAGAGATGCTAAAAACATCCTCCCAAGAAGCTGAGAATTCCCCTTAATGTAAACACAAGGGTGGGCATGAATTACCATCTCACCATGTGAGTTAATATTACTCAAAGATTGCTCTAGAAAACAAACTTAAACACAGCAACCAAATGAAAGGTATGCTCCCTGTTTGCTTCCTAATCCAAACAAAACCACTGTTAAAAAAGAGACTTTGGGGGACTGTGGGGAAACCTGACAATAGACCAGCTGACCCGCCAGGGAATCAGGGTTCATTTTGTTAGGTGTAGTATTGGAATTCTGGCTGCATAAGAAAATATCTTTTTTTTTAAACGATGCACACCAGAAGATGCAGGGCTAAAATGACAAACTAACTGGATTTGCTTTAAAATATCTCAGCAAAAAAATTAAATAAATAAAGGATTGACGAAACAAAGGTGACAAAAATCTTGATAATTGTTGAGTCCAAGAGATGGATATTGGAAAGTTCATTGTACCAGTCTCTCTACTTTTAAGTAGTTTGAAAACTTGCATAATAAAAATAATAAACTTGAAAAATAGATAAACAGGAAGAGCCGTTGTTCATGAGCCACCAGGACTGACAAAGCCCTTGCTGCTTTGAGAGGAGTCAAGCCCCAATTTCGGGGTGCCTTAATGAACATTATATACACCAGCAAGTCGACCTTTTTGAATTAATGTAAGTCAGACTCTATGAAAATAAATAAAAGTAATGATGGAAATTCATGTGAAATGACAGGGGAAGGTGTCCAAGACAGATTGCTGAGTGGGAAAACGTACAATAGAGGAGTGGGTCTGGCTCCTATCCCATTTATGTAAAACCATAAGGCAAATTCCGCCATGGGTCTACGGGCCCAGAGAGAGTCTGGAAGCCAGGACTCTTAAGAGCGGTTATCTCAGGCTGGGGAGGTTCTTCTTCTTGCCTTTGTTTGTGCCTTTATGCTTGTCTGTATTGTGTAAAATTTTACTTTCTTTTTTTTCAATTGAATAGGTTTCATTCTTATCATCAGGCAAAAGGCTATTACCATCTGGTGGGGAAAATAAAGAAGTCAGAAAAACATTTCTATCTGTATAATGAAATGATTTCAATATATACAAGGCTGTTTAACGGAAAATTAAATTTCCATTATTATCCCCGTTGCCTGTGACACTGCGCATTCGCTGTCAGTGTCTGGCAAAGGTGTTAAAACAGGCCTCCTGTAAGCTGATCTCAGCACAGGGGACCCTGAGCAAGCGACGAAAGAGTGTCAGGTTTCCCTGACTTCACCCCTCTGCTCACACCATGCCCCCTGCCTGGCGTCTTCTGTGGCTCCCTGTCTTCCCTCTTTGAGGCTCAGCTCCAGGAAGGCTGCTCTGAAGCCCCTGCATGAGTTCCCTCAGCTTCTCCTTTGGCAGATGTCCATCTCCAACCCACCTGCAGGCACCAATCTCCCGTCCAAGCATTGGAGAGTAGAGAGGCCTCATTCTGGGCAGGTCTCACGTGCCCTGCTGGCAGCACGGAGCCCAGCAGAGCGGAGGGCAGCCCAGACCTGCTTCATGTCCCTCCCCTTCTCAGTTGGGTAACCCGGCAGTCATTTCACCTCCTAAGGCCTCAGTTTTCACAGCTATAAAATGGGAATAAATGAACCTAAATAGACACCTCTCAGGAAATTAAATGAGATGACATATCATGAGAGTTGATAATATAGAAGGCAATCAATTAAAAAATGATTATTGTTGTTTTTAGTACTATCTAAATGTTTATTGATAATGATGAGGACAATATTAAGGACTTTATTGTCCTTTAAAAGTCACTGGGACATATTCATTCTGACATTTTTAAAAAATTTCCTAAGGAAATAATCTGAAATATGTTCAAAAATGTATGAATAAGGATGGTCACAATACATAACAGTCTACATGGGAAACTATTCTTATGGTTTGTCATGAAGCTATAAAAGATGATACAGCATGTTGAGTGATGGCAGAAATGCTTCTGAGATATTGCTGATTTTAAAAATCTAGCTCCAGAACAGTGTAATCTATTTTTATGAAAAGGTATACATATAAAATGTACACCGATACATATCATACATACCCAGATGGAAAGGTCTACAAAGAGAAACAGAGAGACCCAAAACACTTCTAAAGACAATCACCCCAAAATTGTTACTAGTGGTTCTCTCTGGATTAAGTGATTACAGGTGACTATTTTTGTTCTTTCTGTTGTGTGTATATGAATTTTCTACATTTTTTGGAAAACAGCATATATTCCTTGTGTGACATTTTTAAGTTATCTTTTAACCATTCCTCTCCCCCCACCCACCACTACCACCACCAATGCCTCTGTCCAGGAGTTAATGATAAAAGACTGTTCCCAGGCCCCCAGCCTCGGGCTGTGAGGGCCTCCAAGGTCACGAGACACCCCGCATGGACCTCTGGTGTCTCTGTGGAAGAGCCTGGTGTGATTTTCACCAGCCAGTGGACACGGTGGGTGAACAATTAGCCAGCTCTGGGCAGAGAAACTGCCCCCCAGGAGGCTCACACAGGAACCATGGCCTTGGGAACAAACAGGAGCCTCTCAAACAAATTCCCAGAAAGCGGGTCAATTAGAAAACTCAGCACCAAGGAATCATCACCCCCTCCATCGTGTAATCTGACCAGCTGGATCTGAGGGTCCAGGAAGGGGATAAGCAGGTGGGAGGGGACAAGTTGGAAGGCTGGGATATTCCCACCTCGCCCTCTCCCACCCCACACCCCCCGACCTCCTCACCTCCTTATTCCCCCCAAGCAGACTCTCAGCACTCTCTCTGGGCTCCTCCCCAATCTGTGCCTCAGCCCTACTCACCAGTGTACAACAGTCTTCTCTTCCAAAAACCCCACAAGCCCTCTAGGAATCTTCCAGAGAGATGATATTGTAAAATGTTAGAGCCGAAAATATCATCTTACTCTCTCACTTTCCAGGTAAGGAAACTGGTTCAAAGAGATGATTCAATGTGTCCAAAATCTCCCGTCCAGTAGGTGTGGAAGCCAAGATCAGAGCTCAGATGTGTTTACTCATAGGCCAGGGTGATTCTGTCCTCTACCAAATCACTTCTTGCCGTTGGTTGAAAGAAAGCCTAGTGTTGTACTTGGGGACAGGGACTCCAGGGCTGAATCCCTGGGTTCAAATTCCAGCTCTGGTACATTCCACTGAGTGCCCCAATGATCTGATCAAGAAAATGGAGATAATAATAGTAATTACATCATGGGTTTGTGTAAAGATTAAATGAGTTAAAGCATATTTAGAACAGAGCCTGGCACATAGTAAATGATAGATAAGCCTTTGCTATCTTGCTAACTCTGTCAGCCACTTAACTGTGTCTATGAGAAGTTAGAAAAGGGCAGAGATGATCCAAGTGATTCAGCAGCGGAAGCACAGAATCTCCTCCGAAAACAAGAGCTCAGCACCTCCATCTTCTTCAGGAACATGTGAGGCCCAGGGCATCCACCATCATCCCTGAAGTAGTCACTGAGCCAACAGAGTTCAGAAACAGAAGCTCACATATACGATTACTCCAGTTCACAATAAGGATACCTCTGCAATGCATGGAAGAAAGATGGTCCAAGCACACTGCAGGGTCAAATTGGATGTCTGCATGGAAAAGAAGCTAATGGTCACCCCAACCTCACACCATACATAAAAGTCAATCCCAGATGAGAATATAGACCTAAACTGTGAAAGTTAAACAATGAAGCTTCTAGAAAATAACAGAAGAGGATATGCTAATAGCCTTAGGATAGACAAAATTTTCTTAACAGGATACAAAAAGAAAATAATTATATCAAGGAAAAAAATTGATAAATGGGATTTCATCAAAATTAAGACTATCTCTACAATTAAAAATTTAAAAACCAGTGTAGGAAATAATATTCTATAGAAAATAATTCCATGATGACTCACTCTTCTATTATCAGCAGCATATATTAAAAAAAATAACTCAAAAGAATTTAAAATTTCTGTTCAACAAAAAAGTTTTTCTGTTCTGTTTATTTCTGTTTCATAAAGAAAGTGAGAAAGCAAGCCTAAAAGACCTGTATCCAGAATATATAAAGAATTCTTAGAATTCAATAAGAAAAATATCAACAACTTGATAGAAAAAGGGCAAAAGTCTTAAGTAGGAAAAAATAAGAAAAAGTGTTCAATGTAAAAAACTATCAATAAAAACATATTAAAACCACAATTATATACCACTACATACCCACCAGAACAATTCTCTTAAAAAAATAAGATAATATCAAATCTTGGCAAGTCTGTGGAGCAACTGGTGGAATCCTCTCTCCTATACTGCTGATGGGAATATAAATTGGTACAAGTACATTGGGGGAAAAGTTGGCAGGACATTCTAGAGTCTAACATATACAAACCATATAACCAAGCAATTCTACTTTTAGGTATATACTCAACAAAAATGAGTACATATGTGCTCCAAGATACAAGCCTGCTCACTGCAGCATTATTCCATGTAGTCCCCAACTGGAAACAATCTAAATATCCATCATCAGTAAAATAAATACATACATTGAGTGGCAGTCATACAATGGGATATAGATAGTAATGGGGATGAACAACATAAAATTACACACAACAACATGGGTTCATTCACAAACATGAGATTAAAAGCATGTATACTACATGATTCCATTCAAATGCAATTCAAAAACAGGCAAAACCAGTCCTTGAGGTTGGAAGCCAGGGCAGCACTGAGGAGTCAGGGGGGTGATGACTTGGAGAGGCCATGAGGGAGGCCTGTAACAGGTGTGTTGGGCGTGTTCTGCATCTTATTTTGGTGGTAGTTACACAGGTATGTTCAACTGAAAAAAAAAAAAACATTTGCCTGTACACTTGTGATTTATACACATCTCTTGGTGTTATATTTCAACTTTAAAACATTTGCTTTAAAATTCTTTACTGAACACGTGTATATGTCACCTGTATATAGTGTATACAGTGGTATAGAATGTTACAGAAAACTATAATTAAAACCCTCAGGTTCAAAGGAGGCATTCTCATTTTAAGAACATCTTTCACATTCCTTGTCTCCTGTGACCTTAAAAACTATATTATCTTTAAAATATCAGCTCTGAAGGAATCCTCAAAAAGTGTGACCCTCCTCAGAATTTTACAGCAAAAAAAGCAGAGGCTCCGAGAAAAAGGACTTGTCTAAGATCACCCAGGATGTTACGCATCAATGTCAAGGATCGTCTGTGATAAAAACCAAGCAGCCCACCCCAAGCAGTGGGGTGGCAGAGTGCAGGCCGGGTCCCAGCTCTGCCTTTTCCCAGCGTGTGATTCATCCAAGGCGTCTAACTTCTGGATTTCCTATCCATGAAATGGAAGTAATAATGCCTACGAAAGCTCAGAGTTGTCACTGTACTATTATTACAATAAATAAAGGAGAGTTTCCATGATTAGAAGATTTATGTAAAGTGGGAGACATTTTAAAGACTCGCCTTTCAGGAAGTAGGGGATGAGGATCTTTAAGACCCTGACCACAATCCCCCCCAGGTGCCAGCCGCGGGGACAGGGGGACTGGTTCAGCGGTCCCTGGGGAGCGGGCTGTCCCTGCTGGTTCAGTGGGAGTGGTCTGCACACCATTCTCACAAGGTCCTTCCCACCCCCACCCTAGCTAGGTCCGGTGGCCCTCACATGACCAGGTGAAGACACACAGAACAGAGACCTGGAGCCTTCCACCAGCTGTATGGGAACTACTCAAAGGCGAGAGGTTTTAAAATGTAAAACAACGTCACCGGGGCTATGACCTGGAAGGAGGCGTGTGACTTGGCAGTCGTTCTCAAGGCTGGCTGTACATCAGACTCACCTGGGCTGACAGCAGCAGCTGGGCTCAGGTTGGGTACAGGCATGGGACACTTTGAAAGCAACCCCAGGCGCTTTGAAAGTGTGACCAGCGCTGAGAACCGCCGGCCTTGCCCCCCACCCCCGTTGTTCATTTCCCGGGGACAGGCAGTGCCTGTGAACTTCAGGGAGGCACCGCAGAAGGTGGAGAGTTGATGGTCTTTTCTTAAAGAGAAGCTTAGTGGTTGGGTAACCCTGCCACAGTGCCCAGAGCAGCTGCCAACAAGGTCCATCTCATTAACATCCCAAAGGTAAGTAAGATTAAAGACTGAGACAGGAGGCAGGGCACAGAGAAAGCAGAGGTGCCCAGAAGCAGCAGGACCGACTGGGTTTGCCCACTTGAGTGGGCAGTCCTACCCTGTTGGCCTTTGGGATGGTGAGGCCACTGACGTGAGAGGGACAGGAACGCACAATGCCGCCACTCACCCGGCGAGGAACCCAGGCAAATGGGTACTCAAGTACTCCGAGCCTCGGTTCCCTCCTATATGACTCGGGGTGGGGGGACACCTCCCTCCCTCCCCACCCCCACCCCCTCGCCCCGTGCAGTAGTGCCGATTAAATGGAATGATGGTGGTTAACACAATCACCTGTGGTCCTGGACCCCGCTTCTCGCATAGATGAGATTCAGCAATGCAATCATCGCATCCAGTGCACTGATCTCATAACCTCAGAGGCATCCACAGCGCTGAGATCTCACACAGGTGGGTCTCCTACAGTGAGAGGCGGGACCTGAACTCCAGCTTCAGACTCCAGAGCACAGGCTCTGAGCCCCTGCCCTGCATTGCCCCCTTCCATATGTGGGGGCCGTTATCTCATTATCAATCACGTTTTCATTTTCATCAACTTGAATAGTTACTGACCTCTGTGATTGAGCACAGATGGAGGGCCTGGTGGGAAGACCAGCTCCCTGGACACCAGCAGAGAGACAGACACAAGTGAGTGGTCTTTCCTCTGCGGGGCGGAGGCAGGGCCACAGAGCCCTTCACTCTAGAGAACCCTCTCCCACCCCCTCCTGGATTAACCCCACCCCGCTCCAGGCAGGTCTGTCTTCACCCTCCCCCAATGACAGATTGCCGATTTCCCGAGGTTAAGTCATCCTAGCCACACCCTCCGCCCTAGGTTAGAAATTTGTGTGTCCTTTTAGATGTAGTTTATCATTTCTAACTCCTCCAGAGGCATTAATAAAGTCTTGTAATTATTGTATTTTAATCTCTTTTTAAAAATACAACACACACACACACACACACACACACACACACACACGCACGCACGCCCGCACTCACACACAGATGCGGATGGCGAGATACTTAACAATGACTGTTGCCAAGATTCTAGTTTTTGCTTTAGTCAGCTCCCAGCTGAACCGCTGTAATCTGCTCTTGGCTGGTCCTCCTTCATCTATTATATCATTTGTCCTCTTCAAAACTTGGCCTTACTTTGGAGTTGCTTCCTGGGGCCTCTCAGTTACCCCAATCACGCTAATGACACCACTTTCCACTCACCTATTGGGATAAGAAGACCCCAATTGCTATCCCATTTTAAAGGATATCTCACATCAGTCCCTTGGAGCTGAGGCTCCACCAGCCTACTTCAATATCCCCCATACCCTGATGTCATTCAGTCGTTGGTGATGTCATCCGGTCACCCTGTGAAGTGTTTCCATAATCAAGTCTTCAAACTGCTTACCTCCTGCCTTCCCCATAGAAACCTCAGCCGTGCTCTGTCACCGGAGAGTCTCTGTATGTTCAAACTTCCTCGGCCAGTCTGTTACTTCGGCAACACTTTAAGCCTGGATGCAAGCTCCGTGGCTGAAAATATTGCTCAACAAAGCAATAAATCATACCATCTTACATCATTCCCCAATCCTACACCTCACACTGCCGGACTCATGCAGACTCACGGATGCGACCTCTAAGGCATGTTCCAAGGAGAGAGAAAGGGACTTTGTGCCTTTTGTTTTGTTTTACCAAAGAGATTGGCCACTTCCCTTTACAGAGCCAGCACTTCCTTCTGCATGTTTAGGACTAGCACCTGCCTGCCTTTATTCCTGGTGACCAAGTGTGAACAGCTAACCAGAAGGACTGCAGGAGCTGTGAGTTTGCTAAGACTGCCCTAACCAATTGCCCAGTCTCAGTGGCTTAAAACAATGGAAATATATTCCTTCACAGTTCTGGAAGCCAGAAGTCCAAAATTAAGGCATCAGCAGGGTCGTGCTCCCTCCAAAGGACGCTTCCTTGCTTCTTCCAGCTCTGATGGCTCCCAGTGTCCTCGGGCTCCAGTCTCTGCCTGTCTTCTTGTGGCCTTGGTTCCTCCATGTCTCTGTGTCCTCTCCTCTTCTTATAAGGACACTAGTCATTGGAATTAGGGCTCATTCTAAAGCCAGGATGACTTCCTCTCAAGATTTTTAGCTAATTATACCTTCAAGGACTCTATTTCCAAAGAAGGGCATATTCTGACATCTAGGTAAAGACAAATTTGGAGGAAGGAGGAATACTGTTAGACTCGCTACACAGGATGTGGAAGGATCCAGTGCTTTCCTCCCAAGATTCCAGTCTGAACACCCTGTTCTGCATGCCTGTCCCATCCTTCTCCACAGATAGCCACATTCGTTTTCTTTAGTTGGTTATAATGTATTTTTTAAACTGCTGGGAGTGTTACAGCTAAGTTTCAATTGGCATGAAAGGAGCAGCTGCTCATCAGTCTCCCAATCTGTGAAATGGGACCAGCAATGCTTCTCCTGAAGTCGTCATGAAGTGTAACCAAGCTAACCAAGGCAAGGCACCTGGTGCTGCCTCCGGGAGGTGTTCAGGCTGTGGCAGCTCAGCCCCCGGGGCCAGCATACCTGACAAATTGAACTCACTTCTGAACAGAAGGGAGATCAGAGCGTGAAAACCCAGCATTAGTCACACTTAACCAGTAAGGTGAGGAAGAAGCAGAAAACAATAGCTGAGTGGCCGCCGGGCTCTATTTCAATTCAGCAGCTACTCCAAGCCCTGCCGGGGGTGTTTCTCCAACTTCTCCCATCCTCTTTCGTCCTGGCAGGTGGCGAGAGTGTTAGGTCCATTCTGCAGATGAAAAAGTGGAGGCAGGGGAGTTAGAGGTAAGCAGCTTGGCCAACATGTATGTTAAAATCTTAAGGGTCTACTTTCAAGACAAGGGTCATGGTGGGAGTCTTCCAGCTGGACCTGAGGTCTGGGTTGAGGTTCTGAGTTGTCAGTGATGCTGTGAGATTGATGAATCACAGAACCATTGGGAGGTGTCAGAGTCCAATTCTTTCTGAGTTTCGTTTGCAAAGACCAAATGTGCTCCAAGTCTTGGATCGCACCTGATAACGTCAAAAAGGCAAAGTGAAATGTGAAAAATGAAGTCAAACCAGTTACTTGTTTTCATGAGGCTTGGGAAAAAAATAATGATGTGAATTCAACCTATTATTTCTTTTTTAACTTAGTCCCATCTATTTATACGTATAGACACATGGAATTAAGATTTGAAAGCTGGTTTAAAAACTATATATTTAAAAATAGTACTCCACCCTGAAGAGAAATGTGATCTTCAAGGGTCTCTGAATCCAGAAAAACCCTAGACGATGCTCTGGCTCTCAAGAGACTGAAAGTAATTGGTTTGGAGATTTTTATTTTAATCATTTTCAAGTCAAGGAGGTTTTGTGGTGAAGGAGGAATCCCTTTCTTACCATCTCGACCTCCACCCGTTTTCAGCCACACCCACAGCTTCGTCCTCCTGACCAAGAACCCAGGAACTCAGGAAACCGCAACAAGGGGGTGGGGGTGGGGTCACAGTTCAATCTGCCAGAACTTTCTCTGCAATCCAGAATTTGGTTACACCGACCAGCTCTCAAAGAGGCAATCAACTCGCCCCATTTTGCGTTTGTTTTCCTGTCAGCTCTGCGGCTGTTCATTATGTGTGAGCAGAAATGAGGGCTGGTGTATAAACACCACGGCTGAACAAGGAGCATATTTCTTTCCCCCATCTCTAAATCTGTACCCTTCCCCTCCTCGCCAGCGCTACAATTTCCTCTGGCACTTGAGACAGACATATGTTATTTTCAGTTCCACAACTTTCTCGTTCGCTGTATCACCGCACACATGGCCCAGGCACTGCAAATATAAATACATGTGGGCGTCTGCATTTCAACCACTGGACTCTCGCCACTATTTTTTTTTTAATGCAATGTAACTCAAGTGGATTGTCATCACAGCCAAGCAGCAGGACAAAGTCCTCCAACAAAATCAACGTTTTCCAAGCCCAGACCACCATCTCACCCCAAATTCTTGCCATTTGCATCCCCCATCAATCGGCAAATGCTCAAACCAGGTCCAGTGGGCAGAATCCGATAATGACCCTCTCATTACTCTTACCTGATGATAAAACAGCCTAATAAACAAATACACTAATTGGGCTTTGCAAGGATTGACCGTCCCCAGCAGTACTTACTGCCACATAATAAAAACCCATGACAAGCTTCAGCTTTGTGGACACTCCGAGAGTAAATAAGGGATTATCTGCAAATTCAAATGCGCTGAACAGGTTGGAGCTCTTTCAGGTGGCAGTGGGTTTAGGCCGGATGCCAAGCTGTGAGAAAGGGAGGCCTTCTAACAGCCACTCTTTTCCAGGCACCGTCAGCTGGAGGATGTACCGCGCGACGGTGGTGGCGTGGTGGCACGTGCATATACGGACAGGTGTTGGATTTTTCTCCCAGATCCTGGAGAGATAAAGTTGATGAAAATAAAAGCAGTAATTTCCACTTAGTGTGTGCTCCCCACAAGCCATACACCTTATCTCATTTTAGTTCCGTAAATAATTATCCCCACTTAACAGATAAGGAAGAGGCCAGTGAAGCCTTTTGCCAAGATCTTGTCCCTGTGAGCCCAGGACTGTGTGTTCACAACTGCCTGCTAACAAAGCATTTGGATTTATCAAGTGTTGTGTGCATTTCATGTTAGCTGTTTCATCTAATCTCAGAAAACCCTCTAAGACAGAAATTACCAGCATTTTACAGATGCAAGGATAAAGCTCAGGGAAGTTACTTAACTTCCTGGGTCATCTGGATAAAAAAAAATGAGCAGAGATTTGAACCAATGTGGTCTAACTCCAAAGCCCACGCCCCGAAACATGAATCAGAGAGTACCCAGGCTTCGGCTTTTCTGTCCATCCAGCCATGGTCACAGCTCCTCAATGCTGACCTTACAGCTTGAAAGCAGCCACAGGCAGTATGTAAATGAACAGGTGGCGCTTTTTTCCAATCGAGCTTTATTTGCAAAAACAGGCAGCTGGATGCATTTGGCCAAAGGACTGTAGTTGGCTGAGCCCTACTCTGAAACACTACAGCGGACATGTCCCACCCACAGTCAAGGCCAGGAAACGCTGGGCACAGGGCTAGAGGCACAGAAACCAACGCATGGCCTTTGCTTTCCCTGACCTCGTCTTCTATTACTCTTCCTCTGGCTCTCTCTGCTCCAGCCACACAGCCCCCTTGCTACTCTTCAACCACACGTGCATCCTACTGCCTCAGGGCCTTTGCACTTGCTGTCAGCCCTGCCTGGAGCATCCGTCCTTCCAGATCTCTTCGTGGGTCACTGCCTCACCTCCTTCTGTTCTTGGCTCCATTCTCAGCTTTTGGGGAGGCTTTCTCTGACTACCCTATCAAAATTTGCAGCACACACCTAGGCCAGTGTTTCCTCTCTCTCTCCCCAGCTTCCTTTCCCTCCATAGCACTTATCACCATCGGATAACACTATCACTGTACTAGTACATCTCATTAAGCTTTTGGCTGTCCCCACTACCACTAGAATGGAAGCCCTGGGAGGGTAGCCATTCCTGTTTTGTCTGTTTGATCACTGGACTCATCCCCAGATCCTAGAAAATTACCTGGCACAGTGAGTGCCTGGTAAATATTTGCTGAATGACAATAAATTATGACGGTGGGAACTCATCCTTAGAGCGAGCAGAGCTTGGCCCCAGCAAAACTGCCCTGGAGTGCAGGCACTTGGGTGTGATGACTTCTGGGCCCACTGGGGCACTGCCCAAGGTGGAGTCGGGGACCACAGCACCTCTCAGCAACTCGGCAATGTCTCCATTGACCATACAAAGCACGGCAGCAGTGGGGTGGGGGACAGGGGTGGAGGAACAGTGAAGTTGAACCATCACCGCGAAATTCCCTGGGCTTCATCTTCCCCACGCTGACCTCTGTCCATCTGAGTGATTGTCTGATGCTTCGGAAGCCCTTTTAACTCACCCTTCCTCTGGGCACAATTACTGTCTTTCTGGGAGGGAGTCACTCATTTGACACCCTGTTAGAGGTAACGGATGAGTCAGAAGGGAAGCTCGGGGATGTTTCTCAGCAGCCCCCAGCAACCCCATCTCCGCCAGGGGTTGGGGGAAGCCATTTGGGTCTGTAACCTGACACTTTGTTTTACGAATGAACTAATTTTCCGTAGGCACCTTCAAGCTGGGAAACATCCCAGAGGTGGACTAACCTTTAACATTAGGTGTAATTAAGGATTAGCCATGTCACATGACCCGTGAAGCACCAGAGCCCAGAGATAATAAATCCCCCCACTGTGGGCTGTTTTCCATCGCGAGCCTTCCCCACAGACAGTGCCAGCCTTGGGACCTGGGAGGCCCGGCAGTGAATGTGTAACACCCAGGGCCCAAGCATCCTCTCCGCCCAGGGCAGGCAGGCGAGGCAGAGCCAAACTGCCCCCGGGGGACATCTTCTAACCCCTCCACCCATGGCATGGCCACTGGTCTCTGAGGACAGAATCCCAGTCCTTGGACAGAGCTCCTGTGTCTCAAGACTGTGCACCCTTTTTCACATACGATGTCCCTCTGAGGTCACAACAATCAATGACCCCCACATCATACGTGTGAACACGAGGCTCATAGCTTCAATGATTTGTCCAAGGCCCCTAACTAGTAAGTGACTAAACCAGAATTTGAACTGGCACCAAAGCCCATGTGTTTAATCACAATGCTTAAATCTTCTTTTTTTAAAAAAAAATTTTTCCTTCCAGTTTTATTAAGATATGACTGACATAGAGCACTGGATTTGGGGGGGGGGGCTAATT
This sequence comes from Camelus ferus, assembly GCF_009834535.1. Lineage (NCBI taxonomy): Eukaryota > Metazoa > Chordata > Mammalia > Artiodactyla > Camelidae > Camelus > Camelus ferus. The sequence continues at coordinate 12,427,535 of NC_045706.1, forward strand.
AGGTTTTTTTTTTAATGGAGGTACTGGGGATTGAACACAGGACATCATGTTTGCTAGGCATGTGCTCTGCCACTAAGCTAGACCCTCCTCCCTTAAAACTTCTTAAGTCACCTTTCCGAACCACATTTGGAGTTTGTGTGTACCTACATGAGGTGAGGGATTTAGTTGCTGTTTAATCATAAGAACCAAAACAACCGCTGTCCATCCACGGAGAACAGAGACAGCGCTTCCTTCTCCCCAGGGCTTAGCGAACAACAGATCCGTGTTGGTGGGGGGCAGTGCTGACCTGCCAAAGGGCCCCCTGCCCCAGCTCCAGGTCCCCCCTGTCCAGCCACAGCCCCCAGCTCTAACTTAGGAAAGGCCCATCAGATGCCACCCCTGCAGTATTGCCTGTCCACTGGGAAAGTTTAAAAACAGAGTTAGTATAGGGATTCCTCAAAAAATTAAACACAGAATTACCATAAATCCAGAAATTCCACTTCTAGGTAGATGCCCCAAAAGAGTTGAAAACTGGGACTTAAATATGGTTCACCCACATTCAGAGCAGTATTACTGACAACAGTCAAAAGGGGGAAGCAACGTAAATGTTCATCGACGGCTGAATGGATACAGAATGTGATGTGTACAAACAATGGAATATTATTCAGCCTTAAAAACAAATGAACTTCTTCCACAACACGGATGATCCCTGAAGACAGTCTCCTAAGTGAAATCAGCCAAACGCAAACACAAAAGTACGAGGATTGCATGATTCCACGCAGCAGAGGTTAACCTAGAACAGTCAAATCCAGAGAAAAGGGAAATAGTCAAGGTTACCAAGGGCTGGGTGAAGCGGGACGAGGAGTTATCGTTTCATGGGTCCAGGAATGATGCAAAAGTTGTGCAGATGGCTGACGGGGGTGGTTGCACAACCCTGAGAATGCACTTACCCTCACTGATCTGTACACTGTAAAGACAGACAAAACGGTAAATTGTATATTATAGATTTTATACCACAACTAAAACAAACAAACAAGGGTCACACTCTCTGTCAATGGGCCTGGTGCAGTTGCTATGAGCTGGGAGGTCTGGAGCGTGGAAGGTCGACCCTCTGCTGTGCACCCCAAACAGCAGGGCAGCTTCTCTGAGCCAACCTTTGTCCAAAGTCCAGAAGGCCTTCCTGGAGACCAGGAAGACTTTGGTTTATTACATCTGAGTAAATTACTAGGGGAGAACTAAACTGACCCAGGAGAGTAGGTTATCCCGTCTTGTGCTACGTAGTAGATACCTTTTCTTTTCCAATCACTCAAAAAGTACTTTGTGAGCACCTGCAATGTGCCAGACACTCAGCCAGGCGCACACACCAGACACAGCTAAGCGCTCATCTTCTGGGTGCCGTCTCAGGCAGGAACTGTCTGTGCACTGCAGGCAGAGAGAAGAGGTTTTGTGACTGTCACAGGGCCTCACAGCTTGTTCATGAGCTAATGATGCAGTCAGTGTTCTCACACAGGCCCCATCAAATCCAAATCCCACATGGCTTCTTCCAACAAGTATCCCAGTGTCGCAGAATCCTACCCGAAAAGAAAAACAAAATAATGTAAAACTAGGGTGAGGATCAGCAAGTAGCAGGAAGAACAGTCTGTTCTTTGTTGCCCCAGCATTCAGCGTTCGCACCCATCCCCAGATACAAATGCTCAGGTGCCCAGGTGGGGCACAGCCCGTCCCCCGAGCAGAGCACAAGCTTCTTTTCTTCTACCCTTTCCCGCGGCCACAGGTGTGGCCTCAGACTCCTTCCCTGCTTCCGCCTACAGAACAGAAGAAGCATTGCCCAGGTTCAAGTCCAGTGTATGTTCCAACCAAAGAGAGATGAAAAGGGTCTACATTCAACCCTCTGGGTGGGACACAACATCTTCCTCCACAGTCATGGCATCCAGTTCAGCCACTGACCTGCCAGGTGACCCTGGGCAAGTCCCTGGGCCGCCATTGTCCCCGTGTGGTTCCTGAAGCAGTGGATCCCGTGACCCCAAGATCCCCTCCAGCACCGGTGTTCCCAAGAGAGGAAAGTCACCTGTAGTAATAGAAGCGCCAGCCTTCCTTCCCCCTCCCCTCCCCCCCACCCGTTCCCTCCCTCATCTCCCAGCTCCCACTGGAGTCCTTTCCTCTTCAAGACTCAGTGTTTCTTAAACCCTGCCTGGGAGGGACCGGCGCAGGTGTGGGACTCCCGCACACCTGCATGCCCACCTCGTGCAACCAGCACCCCAGCCCTGCTTTCTCTCACGTCCGCTGGGCGGGCCCTGGGGAGAGGGATGCGGCCTCCCTGTGCGCTTAGGGTACTTGCCTGTTAATGATCCCTGGGCAGACGTCCCCGACCCTGTCCCCGGAGACATTTCCAGAGTTGTTTTATGAGCGAGGCTGGGGAAATCTATTAATGAGAGCGGTAATTGTTACCTGTGGGCACCAAAGGCTGATTTACAACGGTTAATGCCTCAGATTCCAAAGGCATAAATTTCAGCTTTTCCACCATTTTGTCTGGAGCAGAACAAAACAGAGGGAGATGACATATCCTAGGCTACAGATGTTTGGCTGCACAGAGCATTTTTCTGAGATGGGGGCTGAGGCGAGGGGGAGTTGCTTAATTTAATTGACAGTAGAGCATCACCAATACTTATTAAGCCGTATGCACCTGCACAGGTGTGAAAGCATCTCTGGATGTCAGTGTCTATTTCCGAGCAGAAAGGAACTAGGACAGGGCAACGAGACTGAGCAGCAACTTGGCTTCTCCCTCTGCCCGCCCCTCACCCCAGCTCTGTCCTGATTGGCTTGCTCCCTTGGTCAAGGAGGTGACATGGCTTCCAAAGCTGCCTCGTCACCTTTAGGGGGTATCTGTGTGTCTGGGTGGCTCAGCCATGTTCTTGGAGTCCACTGGGAAAAAAAGACTTCCAAGATCAAGAAGAGGTGACCCCATTTGGAGGGTGATGGGGTGTCTGTCAAAGGCAAGGAGGCTGACCTCATTTTCCTTCCAAATGAGGATCTGAGGGAGTTGGAAACTTGAAAAAGAATTCAGCTTTTGGGATTCATCCAGTTGGAGTTTCCAGAAACTCCTATAAGGGCTATAAAGCCACAGTAATTTATTCCCAAAAGGAAAGAGGAAAAACAGCTACAACTCGAGCAGAAAAACACAAGCCCCACCCCCTCCCTGCTGACTGTTAGGAAGCTGTCTTCTTCCTTCAGCGGACAGATGTTCCAGCTCAGGCGAGCAAGCGGCCTTGGCACCAAGCGGGTACCAGACATCCCTGGTCCAGGAGTGCAGGCCGCCCCTCCAGCTGCCCCAGCAGAGACCTGTGGCTGGGCCATCAGGTGGCACAGCCTGAGTGCTATGTCAAGATGCACCACTGCTCAGAAGCCCCTGGGATTCCAATCATTCAACAAATATTTGCCACGTATCCGCTACGTGCAAGGCACAGTACAAACAGGCCTAGAGGGATTCCTGGCCCATTCTTAGGCCAGTTTTGAGTGAGAGTTTAATAACAGCTCATCTCTGTCTCCCATACAATTCTTTATGATTTTCAAACCCCTCATCACACTTGAATATCTCAACAGCCGAATAAGCGGACATCCCACGTCACAGAGGAAGAATATCACATTCAGAGAAGCAAAGTGATTTCCCCAGTGTTACCCAGCAAAAAAGAAAAAAAAAAAAAACGTAATATAGCGGAGTTAGCACTTGAACTCATGTTTCATGGTCACTGACAAATAGACCAGGGGTCAGTTAAACCATCACCCTGTAAGAATAAAGCAAATGGAGGTCAAATATGTCTGGACCGCATGGGTACAAGTTATCTTCATTCTTTACTGTTGTTAAAAAGAAAAAAATCTGAATGGGATTGCATGTGTGTGTGTGACTGGAAGGAACCAAGTTCCTGGCCCTGTGTGAACAGCCATTATGAGAAGAAAACAAGAGCTGCTATTGGATTTCATTCTTATTTCTAACATTGTTTGAACTCCAGAAAGTCGGGGCTGGAGAAGGTTATAAAGTACTGACCCCTTGTTTTAAGAAAGGGAAACTGATCCCAGAGAAGATGCCAAGGGCCCCCACTCATCAAGTCAAAGCTGGCTCTCAGCCCCAGGCGTCCCGGTCATTGACCTTTTCTCCTTGCCAGCCAGGATGCTGTTGGCTGGGAGGAAAGAATCAGCTCCGAGTAAACCATCCAGATTGTTTCAGAACTCTCTTCTCTTTTCTTTCTTCTCTTGTCATTGTTGTTGTTTTTCTCTTCTGTCCAGAAGAGAAGGAAGAGCCTGGCCTCAGGACAGCCCCTCCTCCCAAGAGGGGGAATACGCGAGGACCTCTGCTCTGCTCTATGAAAGAGGTGGATGCTCAGCTAGAGTGTCCGGCTTTCTCCCCCAACCCAAGCAGAGGCCCTTAACGGGGAGGAAACACTGCTGTGAAGCAGGGAAATGGGATAGGGGAGAGAGGCTGGGAGCAAGTTAATGATGTGCCCTGGGATTTCTGGATCAGCAACTCTGGTTTGCAAAGAGGAACTTTTCTCCAAAGTAAGTCAATGTGAATGTTCCAGCCTCTTATGCCCTAGAAGCTCAGATGCGGGGAAAAAAAAAAAAAAAGGAGCATGTGTCCGGTGCAACCATATCCTGTACCCACAGCCAATCAGTTGCAGCCTCTAACTGTGGGCAGCCACACCAATCCGATGGAGCTGGCATGTGAAAAGAAATCTATTACTGTGCTGAATATGGGAGATCCCACTTACTTTGGGGGCATGTTTCCCATCCCTTCCTTTCCTAAATTAACGGCACTGACTCCACCTGATTTGGATAGGGCTGCTAATCAAGGGGCCACACCTACTTCCTCTGGGTGACTGGCCAATCAGAGTACTCCATGCTCAATCCCTGGCTCCTGATTGGGGGGGGGGTGGCATGTGACCCAAGTCAGCCAGTCAGAGTTTGTTTGAGAGATTAAGACAGATGAGAGTGAAAAGAAGATAATATCTGCCTCTGGGACTGCTTTTCCAAGGAAGATGTGAATGTGGGGCTTACACTGAGAATTGAGAGTGGAGACAACACTGGGGAAGGCAGAGCAGAGACAAGGGAGAGAAAGACAGATCCTGGTGACATTGTTTAAATCATGGATGAAGGCTGGTCTACCCCATGAACCTTTCAGTTCTGTTATGCAATGGAAGTCAATGAATGCCATGATCTTTGCTGTGGAATCACATAACTCAGCTTTGCCTCACAGTCTGTCTGCATTAAAGCCAGTAGGGACAGTAATTGATGGAGCTGCTCTGTTCCTCCTGCCCTGCTCTGTGGGTGCATCTACATCCTTGCACCTTCAAGCTCTTTTCACAAACCGGTCACTTGTAGGAAAGAGCTCAGATAGCTCCATGCAGACCCTTTGCAAGGACTCCACCAACTGCATTAACAGCAGCTCCCAGGCAGCCAGAGCCTCGGTCTTCACATGCAAAAAAAACAATAAGTAGGCAAGAAGAAGGTGGGCCAGGATGTAATCAAGTCCTATCTTAAAGAAAATAAATTCATTGTTGGACAACAACAACAAAAAAAGAGATGGCATAATAAATAGGCAGGTGATGTGATGGTGCCAGAGTTTCATGCACTCAATTTAATTGGTCATAAGCTCACAGCTTCAGTTTGGGGATCGCATAGTGCTGAGCACCACCCTACACACACACACACACACACACACACACACACACACACACACACACACACACACACACACACACACACACACACACACAGAGCTGCCTGCCTTTCAAGATGGTCTGTTCATCAATTCCAGGACATTACCACATATCAGGCATCCACAGGTACTGGTCAGAGCATTTTGCAGTGCAGTCAAGTTTGAGTGTGGCAGAAAGAATTAACAAAATGGACAGTTATGATCAGGCAGAACTTAAAAATTTCTTCCAGAAGAGTTGCACACAAACTCATGCTTCTAAAGAGTTCTGCTTTAAATCCAGGTTTTCCTTCCTCCAAGAGGAATGAGATTCCCCATCCATGCAGGTTTTCAATTAGAGGCAATTGGATTCGTCCGCCTTTAAGACCTTGAGTTAGCCAATATTCTTAGGGTTGCAGGGACATAAACACAAGTCAAAAAAGGAAGGGGGTGGTATTTATAGAATCATACAGCTGATAGTTTAAGTGGCCTTCAGGCATGGCCGAATCCAGGTACTCAAACAATATTATAAGAAATACGTCTGTCTTCATCTCTGGACTCTCCTTTCCTCACTGACTGCTTTATTTCAGACTACCTTCCCCATATGACAGCTCATAATTCCAGGCTTAAATGCTAGTAGGAAAAAATGTTCCTCAGTCCCAGGATCACCAAGAAAAATCTCTGGGTTCAGCCTCATTAGATGGGCTTGGGTCATCCCTGAACTACTCACCATCACCAGTGGGGAGTGGAATGCTCTGATTGGCCAAGCCTAACTCATGTGCATACCCTGGTTCAGAGAGTGATGTCAACTGAGTCAAACCTAATGGCTTGAAAATAGAAAGGGACCACTCTCTCCCAGGGCTGTGAGTGGTGTTTTCCATGAAATGAGTTGTATTTCCCAATGAAAGTTGAAATGAAGGCTGAGCTGATAAAAACAGAACAGCAAATCATCATCTACCATCCTCTCCCACCATAAATTCTATGACCTGCTTGGCAAGGCTTCTTAACTGTGTGTTTCTTTTTGCCCCCTGCGTGTGACATCATGCTCACTAACCCTTTCTGCATTCCTAAGAGAGAGTCCCCCAGCCATTGACGCACAGGCAAATGACTAGGTCTCAAATGGGTGCACCTGTCTTCACCCTCATTCCTGTAACTCCAGGAACACACGCAAATCCTCATGGATATGGTGAGGAGGCAAACTTCTCCCCAAAACAAAATCCCCTAAACTTCTGAAGTCACAGGGATAGCTCAGTTCTCTGCCAGGTATTTGCCACCAGGCTTTGAGTGGATTTCAATGCTCTGCCTCATTTCCATTCTTGGCAAAGAGAAGAAGCCCTTATACCCACTCATCCTCCCTTTCTCCATCAGGCACATTCCAAGGACTTGCAGGTCTCAGCCCTGGGCTATGGGCCACTTCCATAGAGGCATTTTTCATCAGTGAGTAACTTGGTCTCCTTGGACCTCAGATGCCTCCAAACCTTTCCTTATTCTGGGCTCCCTCCATCCCAAAGGCACCCAAGGCTAGTCCCCTCCATTCTCAGCTGAACATGTGGCATCAACCCACCTCATCAGTGCCAGGAAGAGTCAGCCAATGTGACAAGAAGCAGGACACTCAAGGGCATTGCATTCAGAGCTGTATCTTATCTGGAGGGAGTGTTGATAAGTCCCTTTTATGTCACTGCTTTTGGCAAAGCCATTGTCTTAAACACTTGGCAATGTTGGGCCAACAAAATTGCTCGGTTTTATTACAAACAGAATATACAACTCCCCCAATCCAAGTTCAAGTAAAAAACTCACCTTCCATATCACTGGCAGGAAAAGGGGGAAATTCACAGGTAAGCGAGGCAGTGAGTCCAAACACCCTGGTGGGAACGATGACCTCCGAAAGGGCAGCTGGCCCGGGAGAGTCCTGTGGAACCATGAGTGCCTGCCATTCAAGTGACCCTCATGGGGTCCTCACGGGAACTGAGGACTGGCTGATGGGATGGGTCAGAGGGACATGTCAGGTATCCTGAGAGCAGAGACGAATCTGCAATCAGGATTCTAGAGAAGCTCTGAGAGAAGGAAGAACCTTTGAGAAAAGCCTCAGCCGGGTTGTTATTAATGACACCTGCTTTCTACAAAGTGGTCCTGGTGTGCCAGGCTCCGCCCTCAACACCCACAGCACTCATCAGCCCAGTTAACCACTCCCCAACACAAAGACTAGGGCTAGCACTGGGCCCATTTTCCAGATAAGGAAAACAAAGGTCCAGAGAGGTTTCGCCTGGCTCCGGGGCACACAACTGGGCAGAGGTGGGTGTAGCTGGAGGCTGTGGCCATGCATTCCTCCCACAGAGGAGGCCTCTCTCCCTGTTGCCTTGGCATTAGTTGCCTCCAAGGACCAGACTATTATTTTTGATCTGGGACTGCTAAGGGCCTCAAAAATTAGAAGTTCTGCTCTTTTAATTACTCATCCACCTGACAAAAGTCACCTTAATTAGGAAGACTTTCCCAAAGAAAATGCAGCCAGTAGGGGCTGGACCATGGCATCCCCCTGGGCGTGTATCATGTCACCACTTCCAATGCAGTTTCTGGGTTTTCCAGAATTTCTCCTACAGCTTTTCCCTCCCTGCCTCCTGCATTACTATCACTTTGTCCATCACACCCGGACAACCCAAGCTCTCCCAACTGGACTCTGCCTCAGCCCCGGCCCCCAATCCATCTTCCATCTCCTTAGCAGATCACTTCACTGCTTTTACTCAGAAACTTTCAGCAGCTCTTCATTGCCCATGGGAGATGGTTGAAACCCCTTAGCCTGGCACTCAGGACCCGCACGAGGCAGGCTTCCTTTCCAAGCCCACTGCCCTCCACCCTCCAACCTCAGTTCCACTGCTCAGGCCTCTCCCCCTCCTGGAAGCCCACAGGGTGTCAGACGTCTTGCCTGGAACATGCAGTGACCTCAGAGGGCTGGAGAGAGAGGCCGTCGGCAGGGCCACTGACACATGCTGGAAGGACAGTTGAGACCTCCGGCACACTGCCTCCCCTTGTCCCCACTCCCGGCTGGTCTTCAGAATCTCTCATCCCAAAGGCAAGATGCAGACTTGTAAGCCCACTTTGGGAGATATCAGGAGGGTGGGGTCCCAGTCCTAAGACACATAAGGAAACTGAGGCACAGTCAGAGGATTTCTCCTGATATGACTGTGCTGAGGCAAGAAGAAACTTAAGGAAGGATGTCCCCACCCAGAGAAGGGAAGTTCACAAAGCCCCCCTCCTTTGGCCCCCACACCCCTCCCAGCGTTCATGCTTCTGGAATTACTCCCAGTGCCAATCTGGAAGGGCATCCCCAGAGTAGTTTAGAGGCTCTGGTCCTTCCGGCCAGGCTCACAGTAAAGGTGTGAGCAGACAACGGCCATGATTTCCATTAACCTGAGGCAACGTGGCTCCACCCAGGGTCCAAGAGATGCACCCTCCCTGGGTCACCCAGGGGGGACTCACCTGCACCATCCTCCTCTGAGCCTCCTAAGGGCCCTGTGAGCACCTGGATGGGCCTTGCCCACTGACCTCCAACCCTGGGGAGGCGGCTGGCTCCTCCCTTCTGCTGCAGGAATAACAGCTGAGGGGTAGCGTGTTGGCAAGAGAAAGGAGAGGCCTGGGTTACTAGACCGGGAGGAAGAGGATGAATGTTGGTACAAGATTATCACCCTCTGCCTGCCCACCAAGGATTTTAAGGCAAAAGCAAACGTAGTTGCCTAATAAAGAGCCAGCCTTGGGTCCAACATCACCTGCAAGCCCCTTTGTGAGTTGTTCTTGCCCCACTCCCACCCCCCAGAAAGCATGCCCTTCTATGTTGCACCGACCTCCACCCTGGCCCCAGTCACCAACCTCGGTGCCCTCTGGGTCAGCAGCTCGGTCACACCACCTGCCTCTCCCCACTCCAGACTCCACTTTCCTTTTCTCCACCTATGTGAAGCCATGGTTCACCTTTCACAGCCTGGGGTAAGCCCAACTCCTCTGTGAAGACTCCCATCCATCCTTCCCCTCTGCCATCCCCAGCTCCCAACTCACCCCAGCCCCGTCCCCAGCCCCGTGACTTCCAAGCTGTCAGGAAAATTCTCCTCAATAGAGAAACTCTGTTACCTGTGCCTAAAAAGGCATGCACAAGGTTTGTGACCAGGAAAAATAGAAACAACCTAAATGCTCATCAATAGGGGCCTGCTCTGCAAAATGGGGAGTAACCGTATCAAGGAATACTATGCAGCCGTTAAATGGCATGAACCAGATGTATGGGTCAACAGTAGCGTCACTTTGGTATAAAACACACTCAAGGCAATGCTATGTAGGTAGACAGAGATGTGCATTCAAACGTGGATTACGGGTCTAGAAGACCCACCAGCTTGTAATGTGGTTACCCCTGGGGAGGGCTCAGGGGGAGCAGGCCTGGTCATGGATGGTCAATAGATTTTACCAGATCTTTTAATGCTCTAATTTCTTAAAGGAGCGTGAATGCATTGAGTGACTGATAATTATTTCACTGTTCTCTGGAGACTCCTATTCCTCACTTCAACCAGAGATGCTCTGCCTTCAGCTTTTCTCTGTTTTACTTGGTTATATAGTTTCATTTGGTAGCAGGGAAGGTAAAGGTTACACTGATTTTTGCAAAACACTTCCCTCTGGCTTTTCTCATCACGGCTCCTCAAGGGGCCCATGCCATACTGGTTCATGGGTGTCATGAGCCCTCCTCCTCCATCCCAGAGCCCATGAAACTGGGGACCATGCCTCATGTCCCCCTAGTGATGTCTCATAGTGTCTCATCTCACCCCTCGCTGGGCAGAGAGAGGAACCCAGCCTCAGGGAAACCCTGGCAGTGATAGAGCACGGCCACAGTGCTGGCCCCAGCCAGGGGGAGGTCCAGAAGAACAGCCCAACTGGAGCATAATGAGCCCAAGAGCCATGGAGTCCACGCCATTAACAAGGAGGGCCATTCAAGGTAAAGCCAAGCCCAAACAATAGAGGTTAATGAGCCTAGAGCCCTGGTGAGAACAGGCCAGAAAAACTCCAGAGCTGACCCGTGAAGTGGCTATGGTCTGTTGATATTGAGCCCATTGGCAGGGAGAGAAGGATGGAAGGAAGAGGAGGAGGAAGTGGATGGAGACTCCATTGCCTTCCTGCCTGGACCCACAGGGCCCAGCATGGAGACTTGTACACAAGAGGCATTGAATAACTAATGGGTGATGTTCAGTTGACCTACCATGGAGCCACACTAGAGCTAAGGTGGGCCTCATCCAGAGAACGTGGCATTCTTTGCTCCTGGTCTATAATCACAATGACAAAAGGGTACCAAACTTCCCTTTGATTGACATTTCTGGCACTTAAGCCCCACTCCAGTCCATACTCAGCCTCTTCCCAACACCCCTCCTTTTGTTGTGGGTCAGACCAGAGGCCGCCATGTTGCTGAAGTCATAGTCATTGTAGCAAAAGTCACTGTAGATGTGGTCATCATGTCTGCCTCCTCCCTTCCCCCATCTGCTCCACGTTCAACCCCACTGAGGTTTCCAAGCCTGCCACCAGCTGTGTTTTTTGAACACACACCTCAGAGACTTCCAAGTCTCTTGTGGGAGACCACTGTTCAACCACCTTAGAATATAGATCATTAAAATTGTGTACGTGACGAAGGGTCACCAGGGAGCCAAAAGATGCTGCTATAATTTGTATTTGAACACTGAAATGGATTGTGCAGGATATAGAAGGTGTAAAGAAGACTGGTGTAACTCCAGAATTTAATTTTTTTTTCAACTTAGGGAAAAGTATTTTCTTTGCTACATGGGGCTTGTTGGCTAGGATGGAAAGTTTCTTCCCCACCTACTGGGCCCACCAAGGGCACAGGAAGGCAATTAGGTATCTGTGTCAGTGAGTGTTCTGAAGTCCAGAGTCAGAAAGAAAATCGAATGGAGCCCCACTTTCCGTTGTTTCCGTTTTTTAAGTTTCCACGCACATTTTTAGAGTCTATAGCACATTTGCCCATTGACTCTCTGAGTGAGAAGCTAATCCGTTGGGTCCTGACTTTTGTTTGAGTCCATGGACATGTTAAAATACTTAATTTCATCATGTGCCAGACTCATCCCATCCCCCTATTTTACTGATCATGAACCTGAGTCCCAGAGAGGAGAAGTGGTCTATCCAAGATCACACAGCCATGGAAGGGCAAGGCCAGTCCTCTCCTTCGGTCCAGCACTTCCCAGCACACCACTCTGAAATATCTGAAGCTTATTTCAACACTGCCAGAGCCTTATTTCCATACTCCCCCTATGCAGAAGTTTTATTACAAGCCGAAAACTACCCTCCGGATACCCCTGTCCTTGCCTCCATTTCCTCAGGCGCACCAAAGCTGCTCATTTTAAAGCATGAACTACAGGTAATCCCAAATAATTTGTAATTAAAGATCATCATTTAAAATGTGTAATTTTGTAAGTCTGCCAGTGATGAACTACGTTAGGGATTTTGGTGACACACGTCACCATGAAGTGTTTTCAGTGTTGAGCCAATTAAGGGTTAACAGGCTGCAAATCCCTACTTTGCACATTTTGGCTTAATGAATTCGTAGTGGGAAACTATTCTCATTAGGTTAATTTGTCAACACAATCAAGTTGCATCACCAAGGTTTTTCTTGGAGCTCACAAATGTAAGTGCCTTTGTATCATGGTGCAGGCTTTCGCATTGGATTTCAGGCTGTTGGAATAAAACACTCTTTTATGAAAAGGAAGGAGGTGGATGGAAGATTTTTCGGGTCTTGATCTTAATTCTCACCTTCTAGACATAGGCATGTTTATGTCGTTTTATTGAGCTCTCTGGGGCTTTCTGTCTGTATTTCCCTAGTAGGTTGTCATGCCAGAGAGTAAAACACACATCTGTGTACTGATAGAGGGAAAGCTTCAGCCCCGAAGATGGGCGTGATGGCCACAGGGAAAACTGTTCTCCCTGAACTCACGGGCTAGGCAGGGCTGAGAGTATAACCCTCACCAACTCGAACAAACACCCAGCTTCCCTGAGAGGGTTTCATCTTCCTTCTGGCAAAATTGGCCATCATCTTGGCCAAAGAGAAAAATGCTCTTTTTCACTCTAAGACTGTGTACACACTAATTAGTCTTTAACGTAGGGGAATAAATAGTCGAGTATTGTCAAGCCTTTCATAGGACACAAAATATTCTCCACCCAGTTTTTTGGGTACGTGGTCTTAGTTGTGTCCAAACCAAGTGTTGCTTCCAACAGCAAAGAGATTGGAAAGAACCTGTATGTCCAATCACAAGAGACTCCATGGTAAAGCCATGTAATAAAGAACTTAAAGGAGCTTGAAAAACAAGGGCATGACTCAGAACTGTGCCTGTTGACGTGGAAACCTGTCGCTGTGTGATGTTAATTGACAAAAGCATGTTACAAAGCTCTGTGTAGGTGACGATAACATCTATTTTTAAATGTGTATATGTGTTTATGTACAGTAAGCAAAGTCTGGAAGAACGTTCTCAAATCTGACAGTGGGGGTTATCTCTCAGGAGTGGGCTGACAGGTAATTTTTACTTTCTTCCTTATTTTTTCCCCCGTATTGTCTGATTCTTTGTGATAAGTATATATTACGTTGGTGATCAGAACAAAGCTGTTTTTATTTGGGAGGGGAGTGAGTAATTGTGTGAATCCCAGGCCTAGGGGTCAGAGTGGGAGGAAGAATCCACAAACCCTAAGCTTAGCGGCTCAGAATAACAAGAAGAAATATAGACTCCTAGTGCCCTGATTTTTTTTCAACCCCCCACCACATACACAAAATGATTTTGACTGATGCTTCACTTACATGAAAAGACAAGTTTGGGTGGGAGGGATTTGATCTGGGTTTGCATTTGGTTTTGATTTAACTACGTAGCCTCCTCCTGCAAATGTAGTCAGCACAGAGCACACTGGGGAAAGTGACATGAAATTCAAAAACGATTCATTTGAATGTTTTTCACACCACAAGCCCGGAAGGAGTGCTCGCCACATGCAGAGCTGCTTTCTTGGGACTGGGGTCACAAAGATGAGTCAGGCAGGCCCTGCCCCCAAGTAGCCCACTGTCCAATCAGAGATCCCTTAAGCAAAAGGAGCGTTCCCATTAAAAGTGGGAGGGGCTATCTCTGAGGGAGGTTCACGGGGATATGAGGGAGCTCAGAGACTGGTCTGGCCTGGCCTAGACTGGTACCTAGACGGTAATGGAAGGCTTTCTGCAAGAGGAGTTCTAAGGTGAGACTTGAAAAACCAAACTGAGCCAAGCAAAGTGTAAGGAAAGGGTGGCACGCAGTCCTCTCTTAAGGGTAGCTGGTGACTGCAGACCTGCCAGTGATGGGGCTGCCCGGCTCACGCTGGGGAAAGAGGGTGGCTGGCTTTATTGCGATGGTTGGTGCCGAAGGACTGAAAGGCCGGGCTCCGCCTGTGATCCTCTGAGACCTGCCCAGGAAGTTGCTGTCTTGCACAAAACTTTGCTCTCAGATGCTTTATCTGTGTGTCTCTCTCCTTTATAAAGGCAAAGTACCAAAACAGTTTTTGAGTATTTGGACTTTTCAGTCTGGATTCTGGGTAAACAGGAGAATGCTGTTCGTAGGTGTCCAGTGGCTATATGGGGACTCTCCCATCCTCCGAGTGCCCTGTGGCACGTAGATGCTGACCGTTGGCCCATTTTGTTCACACTTTAGAAAAGCAGAATGCGGTAGCCAGCTCTCCATCCAGACAGGCAACCCCTGGGTTGTCAGCATCTGCCTGAAACACACGGTCTCTGCCTGCCAGTCCCAGGGGTGGGAGAGGACTCCTTGCAAAGAATCAGAGTCCCTCGGAGTCATAATCATGATCATAGTGACTGCTGCAATATTTTTTGATTGTGTAGACGTGCCAAGTGTGTCCCTGACCTCATGCAGTTTAATTTAATGCTCACGTGCATCTCAGAGTTTGGTAACCATCACGTCGGTCTTATAGACGAGAACGCTGAAGGTTAAAGATGTCGCATCACCTAACCAATGTCACACATGATGGCGGCCGGACTTGAGCCCACATCCTTCTAACACCAAAGCCACAATAATGCCCCACAGGCCCCAGGCCCCACCATCCCTGCAGGCAGCCTGGGCTCCCCCTGAGAAGTCGAGACCCCAGGGTGAGCAGTGCCAAGGAGAAGTCTATCCTGTGCCCTAAAAATGATGCTACACCTGGTTATTGGGCTCTGGAAGCTCCCCAACAGCAGTGTTTTTAAACCGCAACAACCATCCATTAGTCAGGTCAGGAAATTTCATTTCGCTTCTGTGCATGTACTTGCCGGGCCATAGGGAATGGCTGGCAGGTTGGTCTTCATGCTCCAGCCCAACCTTCAGTCCCCACCCATGCTCTGACCTGGGGCCACATCCCCCGGAGGAAAGGGCAACTATTGACAGCATGCAGAAGTGCTTTCCCATGTGCCAGGCTGTGTGCTGACCAGGCTGTGTCTCCCCAGAGGTGCCACGTGGGCTGCTAGTGTCTGTGTGCACGAGCTGGTCTCTGTCCGTTTGGCCCCGCCCTGCCACTGTCTGATGTCCACCCTTCCCTGCTCTGCTCTGGGCCCCTGCAGGCTGGCTCCTCCAAATCTGGCTCCTTGGCTGTATTGGTGGTTGGGTTTGGCCAGCGGGGAGCCCTGTCTGAGGTCATAAGGCTGGAGCAGGGAGAGGCTGGATGTTTCTTCCCTCTGGTCCCGGCTTCCGCACACACCCAGCTCCAGCACAGCGCCTGCGATAAAGGCTGCACCTCCCAGGACCAGGGCTCCTGCTGGGAGCCTTCTTTGGGATTCCAGCCCTCAGGGGGCTCCAGTAACACTGTTCCTTCTCTGGCCCCTTCAGCCCTGGGGCTTGTAACAGCTTCCCGCTGTTGCTAGTGCCTGGTGCCTCATGGCCACGGCTGTTTGCCTCACCCGGCCCACCCCTCTGTCAGTATCCCTACAGTATCAGTAAAGTCTCTCCACTCAAACCATTTGGAGGGATCTGTTTCCTACTGGGACTCCTGCTGATCTAGTGTGTGTGTGAGCATGTGTGTGTCCCTGGGTGTGTACCGGGTCACAATATAAAATCTATTTCTTACTGTGGGTTACAGTTTTTAAAAACTGTATGAGCCACTGACCTAAGGGAATTCTAATGGAACACAGCTTGGTGAATGCAGAGTGTGAGCTGGGGAAAGCTTCAGAGGGAAGGCTGGGCAAAGAGAACTTAGTGAAAAAAAGCATTGGGCTGGGAGTCAGGCCTGCTGGGGCTGCCTCCACCTTGACCTCTTTGGGCCAAAACATGGGTGCTGAACTCCACGACCTACGGGGTCCAGCCAGCGCTGACAGTCAAAGGTTCTGTTTTGGAAGCTGATTTATCTTCATATTCTGAGACCTACGTCTATGAACATCAAACATATTTTTAATCTAAGAAAGTACCAAAGCGACATGTACAGCCTGCTCACAGGAGTTAATAGCCCCCCTGCCCGGGGCCTCTTCCTCTGCAGATGGAGATTTTTCACACCAGAGGGGCCCCTTGGATTTTGTGCTAAAACCACATGTGTCCCCTCGAATTCCCCAATTATGAGTCATTGTCTTCCCCTGAATATTTTTATACCTAACTCATGATCAGGCTGCCTTGCCAAAATTGTGAGCAAATGCGATCCACAGCCGCCCCTCGGAGAGGGACGAGGCAGGCCTAGAGGCTGTAAATAAATCCCACAGACTCTCTCCATGAGGCCCTGAGTTCAAGTCCCGGGGGCCACGGTGAAAATGCTCCTGAGAGAAGAGGACCCCCCGGCCCCGGCCCACTCCCACCGAGAGCGGGTCAAGAGCCAGGCACAGCTCATGGGGATCAGATCAGTGCGTGGACGGTGGTCTCTGCAGGGTTTTCCCCAGGAGTCTCTGGACTTCCCAGCCGCAATGGCACTGTCTCCCCATCCATAACAGTGCACGCTGCCGTGCAAGAGCACTTTGCTCCCCGCATTTGGAGGATGGGGCCCACACTTGTAGCTGATAAATAGTTGTTCCAGGAAGAGGGGCAGCACAGCCACTAGCCTGATGTGGGCCAGGATCCAGATGCTCTGCTGATTACTCCCAGCCCGGCCCCAGCCTGGAAGCATGTGGCATATGGAGACACTCACTTTGGCCTCAGGAGGACCTGAGTTCAAACCCTGCATCGCCTGTCTCTTAGCTGCAGGACATTTGCCCACCTTTGAACCTCCCTGAACAACCAGGTTCCCATACATAAAACCAGAATGGTACTGCCTACTGTAAAAGACTACAGCAAGAATTCAATAAAACATCATGTACAGAGCACTTAGTGCCTAATGGATGCAATCAATGTTTGTTATGAAGTGTTTAGCACACAGGCACTGGACTGAAACCACCTAGAATCAAATCTCATATCAAAACTCTGCCACTTACTAGCGCTGGGACTCGGGCAAGCTACTGAATCTTGCCGAGCCTCCATTTTCTGATCTTTGAAATGGGGGAAATAATATCACCTGCCTCCCACAGTGGCCTAGAGGAATAAATTAATTAAATGAGACAGTGGTAAGAGAAGTTACAGATAAGATAATGCTCATAACTTTAAAAAATTTTTTAATTCTTATTGGAATATCAGACTTAGAAAAATTGCAAAGGTAGTGCAATTTCTATATACTCTTCACCCAGCTTCCCCAGATGTTAACAGTTTTCCAACTTGCTTTATCATTCTTTCATTTTCTCTCTCATATGGACAAACATATTTGTATAAGTGTAATTTTTTACTCTGAATGCTTTGAGAGTAAGGTGGTGGCATAAGGTCCTTTTATCTCTAACTACTTTAATGTGTATTTCTTTAAAAAAAAAAAAAGACATTCTTCTATATAACCACAGTGCAATTATCAAAATTGGGAAATTGACACTGATAAAATAGCATGATCTAATCTACAGGTTTTACTTAGATTTCAGCAACTGTCTCACTATTGTCCTTTTCCTGGTCCAGAATCCAATCCATGATGACACATTCATTTCCTTGTCCTGTCTTTGCCCCTGTCTCTTTAGTCTCACTGAATCTCGAACAGTCTTTGGTTTTTCTCTTTCAGGATCTTGACCATTTTGAAGAGAAAAAACAGTTATCTCATGGAATGCCCTTCAATCTGAGTGTGTCCAGGGTTTTCTCGTGGTCAGGTTCAGGTTGTGCATTTTTGGCAGTAGTAAGGGTGTTACTCCTTCTCAGAGCATCATATTGGAAGATAAACAATGTTCATTTGTCTCTGTTACTGTGATGTTCACTTTGATCCTTAGTTCACACAGTGTCTCCAGGTTTCTCTGCTGCAGAGTTACCATTTTCTCCCCTGCAATTAATAAGTATCTTATGGAGAAGGACTTTGAAACTATATAAATATCCTGTTTCTCATCCTAATTTCAACCAATAACTTCAAGCATCCATTGATGATTCTCTCCTGAAACAATTATAACTCTATTAGAGGTAAAATGTTGATTTTCAATTCCAGCATTCTTTCAATCAATTATTTGAAAGCTGTGTAATGAAAAACTTCCCTCCCTTTATTTATTCATTTGTTTATTTTATCATGAGTATGAATTCATAGATTCTGATTTCACGCCCTCCAAGCTCACGAACTGTTAAGATGAGTATTAGTTTGTGGTGGCTGATCCAGGTTGCTGCGCGAGATCCACAAGAAAACAAGTACACTCTCTTCTACCGTGAAAAATACCTGTTATTAATTTCACTGATGACCACGATTTACTAAACACTTGCCACGTTTCAGGCACAAGCTAAGCATTTCACTCACGCTATCTCATTTAATTCTCACAATGACCCTCTGAGATAAGTCTTATTTTAGATGAGGAAATTGATGCTCTGGAGAGGTTAATAAGCCGAAATCAACAAAAAGGAGAGGAATCGGAATTTGAACACGGTCTGTCTCTCGAGTCTTGGCACTTAACCATGTGCATGTGGAAACTTCATAAAGCAGTAGAGAGATGGTATTGTCTAGTCTCAGCTCCCCAGCCAGGATAGGGGTCCCTCTCACCCTCAACCTCCAGGACCTCAAAAGCTCTGCACAGCCCAACCCAGGATGTAGGGAGCTTTTGGTTCTCAAAGGCCTCCAGGGGTGTCTTAGAGTGTCAGGTGCCTCTGAGAGCCTCCTCACCAGCCCCCTTCCCCTGCCAGAAGGAGGAAATGAACCAAGAGAGGAGATGTCATTTGTCTGAGGTCTCATGGCAAGGTCAAGAGGTTCAGTGACACTGTCAAAACTAGAGCAAGGAACAGAGGCTGGCACCAATCCCACAAGCATTTCTGCAACGACCAAAGGCCATAACACTGAACCAAAGATGGCTTCTGGTTGCTTCAGCCCCAGCTTCCCTGGTCTGGCCTCATTCACTGCCCACAAAGTATCCCAACGCCTGCCCACGCCTTTGTCCCACTTCCTCCCAACCACTGGGTCACAGCATAACGTGGACCCTGGTTCTAGCCACATCTGACCACAGGGTACCAGTCTGACCTAAATTAGGACCAACTGGCTTTTGGTTCCATTGTGGCAAAAATATACATAACATAAAATTTACCAATTTGTCCATATTAAGTATACAGTTCAGTAGCATGAAGTGTGCTCACATCGCAGGGCAGTCGCCCTCACTGTCCAGCTCCAGACATATTTTCATCATCCTAAACTGAAACTCTGCACCCATCAAACAACTCCCCATCCCCACCTCTCCCCAGCCCCTGGTAATCTCCGTTCTACTTTCTGCCTCTGTGAATTTGGCTATTCCAGGTACCTAATACAAGTGGATTCACAGAGTATTTGTCTCTTTGTATCTGGCTTATTTCACTCTGCATGATGTGTTCAAGGCTCATCTCTGCTGCAGCGTGTATCAGAACTGCATCGCTTTCTAAGAGTGAGTAATATGCCAGCATATGTACATACCACACTTGGCTTACCCATTCATCCGTCCATGGACATTTGGGTTGTTTCTGCACCTTTGGGGCATTGTGAAGAGTGCCTGTATGAACATGGGTGTACAAATATCTGTTTGAGACCCTGCTTTCAGTTCTTCCAGGTGTATACTGAGAAGTGGAATTACTGGACCATATGGTAATTCTACATTTAATTTTTGAGAAACCGCCATATTGTTTTCCAAGGACCAAATGGTTTTTAACACACCAAGTGTCCCAAATACTCCCCCTTCCCCGCACACCCACTCTGCTTTTATTCCAGACTACAGAGCTGTAAAGTGGATAACAATAATGAGCTTTAGCTTTGGCCTCGAGGGATTCAGAGCCACTGGAAGCACCACTCCACCTGTAAATAAAAATCCTAATGGCCCCACATTTTGGAAAATGGAACGTAGACTCTCAGGTACACCCAGTGGTGACTTGCACGGTGAGCAGGAGAAGAGCCCTCACCCAGACAAGGACGCAGACAGAAGCGGCACCCCACCTGTGCAGACCCAGAAGGAATGATGGAAAAGCCCACGGAGAGTCACATCCACAAAAATACGAGTGTCTGCTCTGCCCCTCGGTCTAATTATGACCCAATGTCTCCACGCCCCCTGGGGACGGGGGACTTGTTTGTTCAAGCTGACATATCTATTATTACTCTTTAGGTAGTTAGCAGAATCATTTGCAGCGTTCATTAACAAGTATCACCGTATGGATTTCTAAACAGCAGCTCCAGTTTAGCTAATGAGCCCCAATAGTGTAATACTTTACATATTTTATAGCAAGACAATTAAGCAATGTCTTGCTTTTATAGCAGATCTTAAAATAAATCATCCAGGATACAAAGAAGAGACACGAGTAATAGTACCTGCAGTATGTTTGTGGTTAGAATTGGAGTTAAATGCCTCTTCACTCGATTTCCTGTTACACACCCACACACACTCAGTCTACAGAGAAATAAAAGACTTGCAGTGCTTTCTTGCCCAACTTCCCAGCTTCATAATTACAGACTACTTAAGTTATATGTGTATGGTTCACACGCAGACAAGGGGGAAAAAAAGAGAAGGGAAAGAGAAAAGAAAAGAAGTAGGTTGGGTTTTGTCTTTATAAGCAGAGAGAGTTGGGAAACACTAGTATGTACTGAATGCCTACCTCTGCCACGCATTCCTACCACCCCTCATTTAATTTTCATGAAACCCTGCAAAGTATAGATGAAGAAACTGAGACTCTGGGAGATTGCTGCTTGCTCAAGACCACACAACTTATAAGT
Source organism: Camelus ferus (assembly GCF_009834535.1). Lineage (NCBI taxonomy): Eukaryota > Metazoa > Chordata > Mammalia > Artiodactyla > Camelidae > Camelus > Camelus ferus. The sequence goes on from NC_045706.1 coordinate 12,448,407, forward strand.
GGCTGTGCTAGAATTTAAAACTAGGGCTACATGAATCCAAAGACCTGATCCTTCCAGGATTCTTTGTCAAGGGCACAGGCAGAGCCCCCATCCCTACCACTTACCTGCTAGTTTTTAAAATAGTCTTGTCTTCCCAGGAACATGGGGTTGAAATCCACAGCACACTTTTCTCCTGCATTGTGCTGACTCTGACAAAAGGATGTGTGAGCAGCTGCTCCGAGCAGGGCTGTTGCCACCTGCAAGCCTTAAGGCAGCAGGTGAACCCAGGAATTCAAGACTCGGGAAGGATAGCGGCTTCCTCCTCTGTGCAAAGAAGACAGGCTCTTCTCTTTTGCCTTAAAAGCATGAGTCTCCAGCCACTGATAGAGTCTTGTGGCTCCTTCGCTGAGCAAGGACATGATCCCCAAGGTGGTCTTTGTCCAATTTACCCTACTGATTCTCCAGGGAATGCAGCCAGCCTTCCTCTACTGCAGGCCACCTGCCGAGAGAGAGACACTGGCCATAAAAGAGGCCAATGAGGAGAGCCTTCCCAGACTACATTTAAAAACTCCGACTCAGGCAACTCAAATGTCCACTACAGGGGGCTAGTTTAGAAAAAATACTGTGCGTATACACATATATATACACACACATATATGAAACATATATACACACATATATATGCCATATAGTGGAACGCTATGTATCTATAAACAAACACAAGGTTTCTATGAATGGGAAAGGAAAGATTTCCAAGATATATTTTGAAGTGAAAAAAATAACATAATAATTTATACCTTTTGTGTAAAAGAGGGGGAAATAAGAATTTATAGTCACATTTGCATAGTCCCTGGATTATGTATGAAACACCAAGAGAAGTGGTTACCTCTTCTTCCAGGTACCTACAGGGAGGGCTGGGTGACCAGAGAAGAAAATCAATATTGAATTTCACTGAATGTACTTTGGAATGTTGAACTAATGTAAAGATATAAGCTGTTCCAAAAAGATTACATTTAAAACCTCACAGACACCCAGAAAGGGGCAGAGTGGAACTCCCATCATGTGAGTATGATTTCCAAGCCCCATCCTGCCATCTTCGGCCTCAGCACAGAGTGGCCTGTGCATGACAAAGATTCCAAATGCTTCCTGATTGCGAGAGCCAGTCCCTCCTGGTGGGGCTGCTGAAAAGTAGACTGGACCCCAGTCTTTGACCACATCTGATGGAGACATTGGTTCTTGAGTTGGGATATGGAGAGGGCAAGGCTGTTGCTAGGAAAATCTCATTTAAGTTTATGTTCAATTGATTGCTTGTAAGCCATATTCTGGATGCTCCTGTCTTGTTGCCACCCCTAGACTGTGGGCTCCCTGAGGGTATGGACCCTGTGTGATATTGGTCACCTCGGTTTCCCCCCAAGTGTGCAAAAGAGGATTCAGTGGTGCCTGGTGAACCAATGCTCAAACCTACAGAATAAGCAGCTGTTTTTCTTCCCATTTTACTGGAAAAGAAATGACTGTGATTAGAGGCAGCATATTGAGGGAAGACTCAGTGACAAGTGATGGCAATTGACAGCAAAACAGAGAGCCATCAAAAGCAGATCCAAGCAACAAGAACTGTCATCCACTGCTGCTGGGAATGCAAAACGGTACAGCCACTTTGGAAGACAGCGTGGCGGTTTTTTACAAAACTAAACATACTCTTATTGTCCAATCCAGTAATTGTGCTTCTGTGAACTTAACCCAAATGAACTGAAGACTTATGTCCACTCAAAAACCTGAAAATAAGTATTTATAGCAGCTTTATTTATAATGGCTAAAACTTGGAAGCAACTGAAAGGTCCTTCCAAGGGTAGATAATAATGGATAAATTATTGGATAATTATGGATAATTAAATAATGGGTAAATGAATAAATAAACTGTAGTGCACCCAGGCAATGGAATATTATTTAATTCTAAAAAGTTACAAGCTATCAAATGTTATGAGCTAGCTTGATCGATAAATGAGCTGTCAAGCCATGAAATAACATGGAGGAAACTTAAACTGCATTTTACTAAGTGAAAGAAGTCAATCTGAGAAGGCTACAAACTATGGTTCCAACTTTATGGCATTCTGGAAAAGGCAAAAACTATGGAGACAGTAAAAAGATGAGTGGTTGTCAGGGGCTGAGGGGGCAGGATGAATAGGCAGACCATGGAGGATGTTTAGGGCAGTGGAACTCTCTGTTTGATCCTATAGTGATGGATACATGTCATTATAAATTTGCCCACTCCTGTAGAATGTCCAACAGCAAGAGTGAACCCTAAGGTGAACTGTGGACTCTGGGTGGTCATGAGGTGTCATGTAGATTCATCAGCTGGAACAAATGGACCACTCTGGTGGGGATGCTGATAACGGGGGAGGCTATGTCTGTGTTGGGGTGAGGGGGTATAGGGAAAATCTCTGCATCTTTCACTCAATTTTGCTGTGAACTTAAAACTGCTCTAAAAAATAAAGTTTGTCTTAAAAAAGGAAAAGCAGACTCAAGGATGTTCACATCTCTGTGGCCTGGGGCCATTGGGTCCTGTGGTCACTGGGGTCACTGTGTTATGGCTCATAAATCATTTCTGTTCAAAACGAGAACCCCAAGCCCAGAAGCCAAACACTAACTATGCTCAGTAAGTTCTTCTTAATAAGGAAATAATGTGGATGGTGCATTTCAAAATAATTCTACCAGAAGTGTATATTAAGAATTGGAGCTTGAATGAAAACACTTGGCTAACTGGAAAGTTCTCGACTTGGAACAACCGAGCACTATGCAATGTGCACTCCTGACAATGGATTCAGCATTAACCCCCTGCTCACTAGGGCAGTGAGTCTTCTCCACTTAGGATGCTTGCTCAAATGTGCTTGGGTCCTGCCATACCCAGCAAGGCTCTGCTCTGACTCCATCTGCTTAATTTCACACCAAAAGGAGAGTCCTTTGGGGGTGGGGGAGGCTCCAAGGGGGCAAGGCGCTGGAAAAGAAAGGTGAAGGATGTTGTCACATAAAAATGGGTGAAGCCAGCATCTCACTGGGGCTGGCCCTTAGAATGCAGGTGGTGGGCACGTGCCCACACAGGCACAAGCCTGGATGTTCGTGATGGCATGGCAACCCCCAGGGGCATGCAGGGAGGATGAAGATAAAGAGGTGAGCACGTCTTCTGTCAGAAAGAACTAGGACCCCTTGCTGTGGGAGAAAGCCTGACCAGTGTACTCTGCGACAAAAGAAATAGGGCAGCAAGGAGAAATCCGGTGGTGCGTATAATACCCATGACCACCACGTCCTGAGGTCCTGCCATGTGCCAGGCACTGTTCTAGGCACCAGAGATACAGCAGTGATGAGGCACACAGGACCCTGCTCTCATCCAGCTTCTTCTAGAAATGGAAACAGACAACTCACAATTTATTGTTCACTTATTATTGAGTTTAAACAAATAAAGTCCAGAATGGTATGTGCTATTAAGAACATGAAACAGGATGACAAGAGAGAGACTGGAGGCGGCCTTTAGAGCAGGCACTTACGGAAGGGATGAGGTGACATCTGAAGACTGGACTCCCAAGACAGCCCTGGCCGTGTCACAATCTGAAGGCAGATCATTCCAGAGTATAAAGCAAGGGAGAAGACTCTGAGGCAGGAATAGGCTTATGAGTGTGGGTAACAAAGATGCCAGTGAGGGTGGAGTGGGGTAAGTAGAGGAAGGAGTGATAGAAGATGAGATCAGGGATGCCAGCCAGGGTACCATCATGGAGGGCCTTGAAGGCCCTGGTAAGGAACCTGGATTTATCACTAAGTGTGATGAGCAAATTATTGAAAGTCTTAATCAGGAGAGGGATGTGATCCATCTCACTGTACAGTGACAGGAGCTGGCCCCGAAGTACCAGATAGAAGGCCACTTCAGGTGTCAAGGAGCAATGATGGTGACCTGGCCTGGGGAGGAAGCAATGGAGATGGAAAGAAGGAGGCAGATTTGAAATGTATCTTTAGGGCAGATATTTTTAATTACCTTTTGGTGGATTGGATGTAGGGGGTGAGGGGGGAAAAAAGATTCAAGTGAGACTCAGCTAAGTGGAGCTGAGCATACCTGGCCCCCCTACTCACAAGGTTGTGAGAATCAAATGAGAAACTAGATGGGAGGGTGTTCAACAGATGTCAGGGACTAGTCTCATAATCCTGTGGATGCAGTTAAGGAGCAAAATTTTCCTGGCTGGGGCAGGCATCTCCCAGAGTCTAGGCCCTTTTTGTTCTCTTTACCTGAAGCTGAGACCTCTGCCCTCATAGTAATCAGTGTTTCCTTAATTTGCCCTTCTTGGCCTGGGATGCCCTGCTCTCCACTCTGTCAACATCCATCTTTCCCTGGACCCATCTTGACTGTATTTTAGACAAAGCCCCTGCAAGGCCATCTGCCTTCTGGTTCTGCACTGGACAATTCAAACCTGTTTCCTATCTCAGGATCTCATGCTCAGCCCATAGCACAATGTCCAGAACACAGGAAGTGCTCAAAAAGGATACGGGTATGAATGATGCCTCCCTGATTTTCCAAACTTCTGCCTAGGTGTACTAGTTAGTTTCTGATGTATAACAAACCACCCCAGAATGTAGTGGCTTAAGACAAAGAACATGAACCGAGGTCTCATGATTCCGTGGGCCGGCTGGCACTGCCAGCCTACAGGCCTCAGCTGGAGCCAGATGGTCTAGGACACCCTCACCCACACATCTGAGGCTTCTAGGATGACCAGGGCTTCTCTCTACATGGCCTTTCATCCTCAAAGAGGCTAGCCCAGCATTTTCATAAAATGGCAGATGAGTTCCCAGCAGCAAGAGGCACATGCACTTTTTAAGACTCTGCTTACATCACATTTGCTAATGTCTACTGGCCAAGGCAAATTACACAGCCAAGCCCGGAATCATTCCGGGAAGGAACCACATGAGAGAATTGACACAGAAAACATTAGGTTTATTGGAGGTCATTATTCCAACAACCTATCACACTAGGTAACTTGACTGAGCCCACGTTTCAAAAACTCCTCTGGGAAGCGGAGCATTGAAGCCCACCAGGGAAGTCAGGGAGATCAAGAAGCAGCTAGCTGAGGGGGAGGGTATATCTCAAAGTGTTAGAGCGCATGCTTATCATGCAGGAGGTCTGGGGTTCAATCCCCAGTACCTCCTCTAAAAATAAATAAATAAAACTAATTACCTCCCCCTCTCCCACTAAAAAAGAAACTAAAAAAAAAAAGAAGAAGAAGAAGAAGAAGAAGCTAGCTGAGAGCTGTCAGATCTAGCTGGAATCCTGAGAAAGGAACTGGAACTTTCTATCAATATGACACCTCGTCCCCACACACCAGCTTTCACCTCTGTATTGGTCAGCTATGGACACATAACACTGAATAACAAACAAACCCAAAACGTCAGCGATTAACAACAAATACTCACTTTTCTGGTTTGTAGGTCTGTGACTCCACTGGGGTTGTTCTCTTCCACATGTCACCTTCTGAGGTTTAGACTGAAAGGGCAGTGGCTGCCCAGGGAACACTCAGGTCTCAGAGTAATAGCAGAAGCTCAGTGAGAGCAAGCCAGCTGCACAATCACATTTCAATCCTCTCTCACATCTGTGAACATCCCATTGGCCAAAGTAAATCCCATGACTGAGCCCAAAGTCAAAGGGCAGGAGGTTCCTTCTACCTACCAAGAAGCTATGACAAGGGTGTTGATGTAGAGCACCCCTATATAGAAGTGCAGAATTGTGTTCAATTTTTCAGTCTGTCACAACCTCCTCACTTTGCCCTCACTCATCCCTCCTCGCCTTTCCACTTCCCCCACCCCAGCTCAGGCATCTCAGAGTGGCAGATTAGCCAGCCTCACCCTGCCAGGGGATCCCCACTTTCCCTGAAGCTTCTCTGTGCTCAAGTCCCCAGTAGATGACGTGGGAATAAGGTTGACATGGCTAGAAAGATGACATGGGGATGACGTTCCTTCTCCCCACAGAGGAGAAAGCCCTGAGACCCTGGAGCTACCTTTGTCAGAGTAAAATTGTCCAGTGTTGCCTATTGTGACAACCATCATCTCTAATATCCAAAGTCACCAGCATCTTACAGTCAAGGCTAAAAATAGGGCTGTTGGCTGAGCTCCATATCTGACAGAGACTTGTGTCCAGGACATATTTTTATCATTAAACTCCTTCTAACAGTTTAAACAGCAGAACATTTTCGAGGTGAATGGGCAAAACTTCCTCAGGAAATATGCTGATTTCAACCACCTGGACAGAGCAGATGCCCTGATCTTCTTTTTATCTTGCTGAACACCTTAATTGATTTATTACCATCTCCTAACACATGCAACAGGAGATCTCATTCATTTTTTCATGGTGCTTCCCCAGGCCCCAGGAACTGAAATCTAGGGGAGGTTAGAAAACAAGACTTTAAGGGTACACCTGCTAGGTGCCAGGAACCGCACCAGGGGATTCAGGCATGCAAGCAATGGCAAGACGTGGTCCTCGTCCACAGAGAGCACACATGAATTAAAGAACTAAAGGAAGAGGAGACAGTATTTGATGCAGATGATACATCTTACAGGAGTCTTAAGGAAGGAGACTTCCTCTGGGTTGGTTGAGCAAAGATGATGTAAATTGAGATCATCGATGCTTGATATATAAGAGAACTAAGATTGAGAAAGATGAAACGACTTGTACAATGAGAATGGTAGAGCCAGCATTAGAACTCAGTTCTCCTGAATCGGGGTTCCATGTCGTTATGTTCATGCTGTCATAATGTCTCCTCCCACTGACAACTTTCCAGGGGTGTCTGAATTTAGCCAAAGTTATATTGGTGGAGATGGAGTTGAATAAACTTCACAGTGACTTTCAAAACCTAGTTTCTAGACCTTGCTTTACCACGTATCAGTCATTTTTTCCCCAGCAAGTCATTCTACTGGAGCCTGATCTTCTTCATCTATAGAAAGGGCATAAAAGTCAGAGAACACCAGAACTATAAAATATCTTGCAGGCCATCTAGACCAACCAGTCACAAGATACTAGAATCCCTTCCCGGTGGGGGAAATGTAGCCTCTACTTGAATACTTCAGATGACAGAGAACTCATCACTCCATGGGGAACTGTTTATCATTTTTGAACAGTTCTATTGGGAAGTTCATACTTACAGGGAACTGATATTTATCTCTCTGCTTATTCTACTTGTAGATCTTTGATCTCCCCCTTTGAAACAGGCAGAACTCTCTAGCTTCCTCTTCCATAGGATAGATCTTTCTTCATCTAAGTACTTGATCAAGGGGCCCTGAGCCTTCTCCTCTGCCCGTCAGACATTCTCAGTTCCTCCCATCACTTTCATATGACCTGGTTTCGAGTCCCTTCAGCAACTTGATCTCTCTTCTCTGGTCAGGCTTCCACTTCTTTTCATGGCTCCAAAAGCCAAGGATGGAAGCCACTGGTGAGTTCATTACCAGTCCAGATCAGGGAATTCTTCACCCTTCCTAGCAACAGCATTTCTATTCTCACAGAAATTGAAGCAGGATTTCCTCCCAGATGTTAGGCTTAGACTGGACTTTCTTTCAGCCAGCTAAGTCTGTTCCACACATGTCTATAAGCCACACTCCCCTGGTTTCTCACTAGGTGGTTGCATCTGGATTAATCCAGCACTGAATCTTACACTTACCTTTATTACACTTCAGCTTCCTGGATTCAACTCTCTGCTCCAAATGTCAAGAGTTACTTGTGTCTTTTAGAGATTATTTTTGTTGTTGTTGATTTTATTTGCACTGTTGTGGTTTTGCTTTAAAATTTTAGAGCACATTGAAGTCTAAAAGAGTTGGTCTAACCCTCTCATTTATTTATGTATTTACTTCTATTTTTTTTTTTGGTGTGATTTTTATAATTACAAAAAGTAGAGCAAAAGTTATGAATGGACATTTCACAGAAAAGTAACTACTAGTGGCTCTTAAATATACAAAAAGTTGGCCACCCTGATGCATAACAAAAGAAATGAAGATTGCCCACAAAATATCTAGAGTTCAAAAAGTTGTTAACAATGTGGAAAGAAGTACACTCTCATTGGTGAAATAAATAGAAAATTCCATGAGCACAGTAGTGCAACCTGAAAATGTCTACCATATTACAAATGCAAATACACACACACACACACACACACACACACACACAAAAAAATGGACAAGCCATTGACCCCTCATTGGCACATTTAGGAATATATTCTACAGATATACTCAGACATATATGAAATTAATTAGCTATGATGACTTACACTTGCAATATTGTTTACAAAAGGAAGATTGGAGACTATATAAATGTTTATTAATAGGGAACTGGTTAAATAAATTATGATACAAAATACAATGGAATATTATACAGATGTTTTAATAAAGAGGAAATTTCCACTTATGGCCATAATGGAAAAACTAGCCCTCCATTCATAAATACTTAGAAATTTGAACAAAAACAATTGCTTTCTGACATTGAAAAACAGGCAGTATAGGACTGTGATTCTTAAGAGAAGGGAAATAAAAATGAAGAGCCTTCCCACAAAACCAGCTTTCTTCCTGAACTTGGTTCACTTTGAGGGCACTTTTTATAGTGTAGTACAGAGAAGAGGAATGCAAGCAGAGTTCTTTTAAAATAAACAACTTTTGATTTCATTGATTGTTTTTCATTATTTTTAAATGTTCCATTTCCACTCCTATATTTATTTTTCCATCCTTCTATTAGCTAACATCATACTTAGTAGTGACATAGTTAAACATTTTCCCCCTAAAATCGAGAGAAAAGTAAGATGCTCTCTCTTACCACTTCTATTCAATACCATACTAGAGATGCTAACCTGTGCAATAAAGCAAGAAGAAATAAAGGCATAAGACAGGAAGAAATAAAATGGTCTCTATTTGTAGTTAACATTGTTACTTAGATAGAAAATCTTAATGAATCGACAAAACAGCTATGAAAACTAATAAATGATTTAGCAAGGTCACAAGATACAAGGTTAATATACAAAAATCAATTGTATTACCAGGAAATACTTAGAAAACTAATTTTAAAAATAAATTTCATTTATAGTAGCATCAAAAAACATAGAATACTTAGGAATGAAAGTTTTTAAATGTGTAAGATCTCTGTACTGAAATCTACAAAACATTACTGGAAGAAGTAAATAACTTCTGAAAGACTCTAAATGAAAGAGTATACTGTGTTCACAGGTTGAAAGACTCAATATTGTTACAATGTTAATTCATTCCAAATTAGTCTATGAATTTAATACAATCTCAATAAAACTTCCAATAAGCTTATTTGTAGAAATTGACATGCTAATGATTAAAATTTATATGAAAACCTAAAGGACTTAGAAGAGCCAAAACAATTTTGAATCTAGAAAACAAAATTGCGAGAACTGCATTACCTAATTTCAAGACTTATTATGAAAGTACTGAAAACTATAATAATTATGGAGTCCAGAAATAGGCCTACACCTAATGATCAATTTATTTTTCACAAAGGCACCAAGCTAATTCTATGGGGAAAAGAATAGTCTTCAACAAATGTTGCTAGAATCAGTGGATGTCCAAATAGGAAAAAAATGAATCTTGACCCAGAGTTCATGCTATACACAAAAAATAAGCTGAAAATGGGTCATGGGCCTGGATAAAGGCTAAAATTACAAAATGTCTAGAAGAAAAGACAGGAGAAAAACTTTTGTGACCTTAAGATAGGTTAAAACTTCTTATACAGGACACACATACAAAAAGAATACTAATCATAAAAAAAAGATAAAGCAGATTTTATCAAAATTAAAACTTTTGCTTTTCAAAAGAAACTGTTAATAAAAAAATAAGCAAGCAACAGGTATAAGAAAAGATTCACTATATATTTTATATAGATATATTACATGATAGATATATACATACACACAGATATTTTGCAAAGAATATACATCCAAAATATATAAAGAACTTTTACAACTCAATAAGAAGACAACCCAACCAAAAAAAAAAAAAAAAACCCACAGGCAAAAGATTTGAACAGACACCTCACAGAAGAAGATGCACAGGTGGACAAAAAGCACATGGAAAGATGCTCAACATCTTTAGTCACCAAGGAAATGCAAATTGAAAGTATAGTGAGATTCTACTACACAACCACTGGAATTGCTACTGAAAAAAAAAAAAAAGACAATGCAGAATAAGGTTTGTTCAGGGTGTTCTGCCATCAGAAGTTCCCACTCTGGGGATTAAAACCTCAATTAGACTGTTAGGAACTATCTGCCCAGTTTGGGTATTTGGCCAAAATAATACTTGGAGGTGCCACTAACTTGACACTTTCTGATACCAACAGAAGAATTTGCTGAACCAGCCCACAAGGTGACAGACAATTTTAGACATTTTACAGCTCAGTTCCCTTGAATACAACTGTATCCACAAACTATGAATGATTTGCAGGGGATTCTGATATCGCCAATCTCCCGTCTCACTTCACCCAGGATGCAAGGGACACACTGTGATGCTTAGAAGCAAAGTTATGAGTGATACTGATCTGACCTCCAGTTCCAGCTCCACCACTGAGTGGCTGAGACCTTGGGCAAGATATTTAATATCTGAGCTTCAATTTCCTTATTCATAAAATGGGGATAGGACCACCTACCTCACAGGGTTGTCATAAAAGTTTCGGTGAAATCGAGGATCACTCGGTACATGATGTTATCAATAAATGACTGGCATTACTATTATGGTGAAGTCTATATGACTTTTTCACAGCCTTGAGATAGTCCGGTAGTCTTTTAACCTGCAGTGTCCCCTACCATTCTGTGCTAGGATGCTGTGCCAGCCCTGGATCTATCTGCTCTCAGATCCTTTCTATATCTTTTCCCTCCTTGTATCACAGCAGGATGACCCAACAGGCTGCATTTCCCAGACTCCCAGGTCAGCCAATGGGAGGCATGGGCAAGAGAGTGGAGGTTGGGGAAAAGGAAGAAGCCAGGGTGTTTCTCCTCCTACCTCCCTGCCTGGGGTGTCTCCTCTGGCGGCAGCACCTCCACAGCTCCTGGACAGGTCCGCCTGATTCCAGATCACACTGGGCTCCACTCTGGTAGCACCGTCTGGTCCCTTGGTTTCTCCAGCTTCAGGTGGGAATGGCTTCCTGCCCTGACATCTCTGAGTACCTCACTGAACCCTGTTTGCCATCTAGGCTCCTACGGATCACCTGTGTAACAAACTCCCTGTTTTACGTTCCCTGTTATAAATACCTGACGTGGTTTCTGTTTTCCTGTCAGCCCCTGACCACGCAGATGGTACGTAGGGCCCTCGGGATTTGCAGAACATTAATTGTCATCATTTATGTGCTTGTTCAGAGCCCACTGTAAGTGCCAGGTCTCTATCAATCATTTTACCAGGGAAGCTTTGCATTCCTCCCATCCTTTTAGTAAAATACCTGCTGCTAATTACTTATTACCCAAGGGAATGGTTTCTCTCTGCTTTCAAGGCTCTATGGCCAGATGCCTGGCTCTGTGTGTTGGATCATCTCTGGTGTAGGAATGGAGGAATATTTTACCTCTTTCCCTCAGTTGAGAAGAGTAACTTCCTGATTGAGATCTCAGTTAATAGTTGGGGGTGGAGGGGGCTCTTGCCACTGGGGAGACTCCTGGAAACCAGGTCCCTTCCTGTGTAATTCACACGCATCACCCTGCCCACACCACCCCAACACTAACCACGCACAGCAGCTCAGGCCTTCTGCTGTTTAACAGTTTCACCCATGACACAGTTCAGGCTGTGTCTGCGTGGTGCTGGGATCCAGGGTTTGTCAGACGAAGGTGCTCCCCCTCCCCTCTCCATTTCAGCTGCGTAACTTGCAGGGCCCAGGACAAAATGAAAATGCAGGGGACCTTAGCCAAAGAATGTCAAGATAACAACAGCAGAGAGGGAAATGCCTGTGTACCATCTCTTCCCCCGCCTCCCCCAGCAAAACACCAAAGGATTGCAGCCTAGGGAGGCCAGATTTAGTTACCAAAAACCATGCTGAATGAGATGGGATAAATGGCCAAGTGTGGGCTGGGCAAGATCCCAAAGGTGACTGTTCCGGAGATAAAGGACTTCTCTTGATCACATGGGCAGCGTGAAGAGGGGACCAGAGGGAGGAAGGAGGGAGATGTGATTACCCTGAAATTCAGCGAGGACAAGCGGACCTACTTTACCAGACAATCAAGCTGTGAGCTCTGTCTCTATGCCACGCCCACCTTGCCCATAGCAGCCCCACCCCCCACACTATTTTCGTCTTCCCCACAAGTTCAGTCGCCTTCTTCAGATGCCTTAGACATATGACTTAGTGTTGTCCAGAAGAAGCCACCCAAGACCTGACCAAGCTAAGCTGGGAGGGGAATCCGTTAGCCTGGGCCAATAGCATATCAATTAATCACAACCTTTCTATGTATATATAGAGAGAGATCTCCATATAGAGACATAGGAGTCACCAAATCTATAGGCCACATAAGGTCATGGAAAAGACCTGGACCCTCAAGACAGACCCAGCTCATGCAAGTATTAGGTGAGCCAAAGATATAGTCTGGATGAGGGCAGGGAGCTGGGTTTGAATTGTTCCTCTGCCACCTGCTACATGATCCTGGGATACAAGATTTTATGCCCTTAAGCCTCAGTTTTATCATCTATAAAATGGGATGATATCTATTGTATTTGAAATGTAAAGCTAATGTCTGTTAAAATGCCTGGCCTGGGTAGAGCACATGCAGTAATGGGTTCTCAAAAATGGTAGCTTATATATGGGGATGCATGTCTTGTACACATGGCTATATCCACATGGACGTGCATTGATGTAAATCTGTGTTCGACAGGTACGGCTATGTAAATATGCTTTTATACGTTTCTGTACGTGTGTAGTGTAGCCATTACACTGGACAACTTTCTCCAGCTTCCCCCACCAACCCTAAATGTCCTTTCAAACCAGCTCTGCAGAGTGTCCTTTCCCTGCTCTGGGATAAAATCTCAGGCGGGTTCCATCACATTTCTAGTCATTCTTCAATAAAAAACAGTCTTTGGGTCACTTTTAGTCCCAAGCACAGTCCAATTTCAGTGATTAAAATGTCAAGCCCTGGGTTATGATTATTCACTCCCCACCCCCGCTTTAGCAAAGGAGGCTTCCATGGGCCGTGGGGCCAGGACACCCTTCCCTTCTCCTCCCTGTGTTCTCCAGCCACCCACAGACCCACAGGTTTGGAGGAGAGGATGGAGGAGAGGATGGAGAAGGGGACATCCTCGCTCAGATGCAATCTTGGGGGTTCAGAGCTCAGTCTTTCTCCTGGGAGGGAGGCTGCTTTCTCTGGGTTTGTCCGAGACATTCTTTCTGGGAGTGTCTCTGTCTCCTGTTACTTAAGACATCCCGTCTCCTGGGTTCTCAAAGGTCCCCCTACTAAGACGTTCACATTTGGGGTCACAAATGTGACCCAAAAGCGGGTCCCCTTGCCTCATGGGATGACTCATGCACCCAGACCCCTGATTCTAGGGAACATTCGCAAAGCTTCCTGAAAGGTCCCCCTGGAGTCTGCCTCCTTTGGCTTGAAGTGAGAAGGAAGCACCTCCGGAGCAGCCACAGGGGGACTAGGGAGTGGGGAGCAGAAGAGGTTGTGAGATGGGGAAATGTACCACCTTCCAACCACTCCCTTCATGGAAACCCTCTGTCCTGGCCTCTTTATTTCAATCCATTTATAATTCTCAGTGAGTAGCATTTTAGCATCCTATTATAAACATATAGAAACTATGTCGAGTCTTCATAAAGGTCACCTGTGCATTAAAATTTGGAAAGCTCAAGTTATGAGGAAAAGAATCTGGAAAAAATAATTTCAAAGTAAATCTGTTGTACGTTATGCCAGGCCATTCAGTTATTCCATAGTTTTTGAGCACTTGCTACACTGGGCTAGAATTTGGCACTGGAGTAGCTCCCACCTGGTCAAGGAGATACCCATGAATAGACAGCCAATGGGAAGAAACAAGAGACAAACTCAAAAGATAGGACCAAAAGAATATATATACACACACATAGACATATATGCACACATAGACATGTATGCATACATACATATGTATAACTGAGTCACTGTGCTGTACACCAGCAAGTAACACAACATTGTCAATCAACTATACTTCAATTAAAAAGAAGGATCAAACCAAGTATGTGAGCCCATTCTCCAGGTTAAGAAGTTTGCACTTTCCCCCTAATCGCGTGGTTTCCTACCAGGCAACCCTGACCCCTGAGAGCCTGAGTAGACAGTTGTGGGGAAGGAATACCCACGAGCTATTTTCAGCAATTCCAGAAGCTTAACGGGAGTAGCACATTTACACAAGTTAAGTCTGCATAGGTCAGCAAGACATCAGGTTTCTTTGCTTTGAGCCGAAATGTTATTAGCACTTCTTATCGCCTGCTAATCAAGGATTCTGATTGGCAGCCTTGTGGCTTTGATAATTTGTCAGTGGAGACATGAATTAAATCATAGGTCATGAAGTTTGGACTACACATGTCCACAGAAGAAATTATTTAAAGAGAGTACCACGGGAGAGGTTGTAAGCAAGGGAGTGAGCATTTCAGACCTGGGGTTTATTTTATTTAGTTAGTTAGTTATTGTTTTTTTGTTGTTGTTGAAGTATAGTCAGTTACAATGTGTCAGTTTCTGGTGTACAGCACAGTGTCTCAGCCATACATATACATACATATATTCATTTTCATATTCTTTTTCATTAAAGTTTTTAGACCTGGGGTTTAGAACCCTCTTTGCAGGTGCAGAGGGGAAAATAGAGTGAAGGGGCCAAGAATGGAGGCCCGAAATCCTGTCAGGAAACTGCTATGTTGACCTGGGAGAGGCTGGTGAGTGACCCAGGTTGATCATTGTGCATATCCATCCATCATCCGTCCATTCAAAAAAGTTTATTGAGCAGCTACAATGTGCCAAGCACTGCACCACATGCTCGAAACTCAGCAGGGATGAGCCAAAGACAGCCCCCTTCACCGAGCGTGCCATCAGCGAGGATGTAGGTGATGAGCCATGACACAAATGGATGTGTGGTTAAGGCTCAGGATGGGTGCTGTGAGGTCCCTGACATTAATCACAGAATTGTTTTCAAGGTCTGGGCAAGTAAATGACACACTGGAAGAAGGCATCAGCCATCACCATGAAATCCAGAGCTCTGTACCGCGGAATGAGAAGAGACTGCGTCCGCTTCCTGGTCCACTCCACGGTCTCGTACTTAGGCTGGTTCCAGCACAGGGCAAGTGTCATTCAGTATTCACTGAGTGCATGAAGGAATAAGCACCTATAACCGGGGCTTTCGTTTTATGCTATTTAACAAATGTGTAATGCTACTTTACCATGCCCCACACCCTGCTGTGGGTGCTTTACAAATAGTAACTCAGCTAATCCTCATAATAATCCTTTAGAGATAGATGTTAGGAGCAACCCCATATTGCAGGTGCTGAAACTGAGGCTTACACAAGTTAAGTCTGGCTCCAGGTTCTGTGCACACTAGTGGCTGTCAGAGTGTGGTCCCCACACCAGCAGCATCCCCATTACCGGGAGTGTGGTGGAAATGCAAATTCTCAGGCCCAGAGAAGGAGGTTGGAAAAGCAGTTCATAACAAGCCCCCCCACCAGCTGCTGTTGTCTTAGAAACCCTGGGCCACACCTGTCGAATTTTCCCAATCCCATTTATCCAATCTAAGAATTACGAGTGATCTTGTTAAAACCATAGCTTCTTAATCAACCACACACTTCAATAAAAAACAAAATTAAAAAAAAAAAACTATAGCTTCTTAACATGACTCTCCCAACTTACTAAATCAGACTGGAGGGAAGGAGACCTGGGAATCTGTATTTTTAACACGTTCCCCCCCCATCAGGCAGGTTTTAGAAATACTCATCCAAGCTTCAACACTGTGCTGGAAGAAAACAAAGATGGGACTTCAGAGTGTGGATGGTGGGTGGGTCCAGCGGAAGGTGGGTTTACCTCTCCTGTAAGCAGAGTCAGACAATGCTGCTGTACCATCCCGGAGTGCTCAACAGAGCAGAGGACCACAAGCGTAGTCACAGGTATAAATCTCCTGGGCTGGCCCCAGGTGTGTGTGTGTTCCCGACTTCCTCATCAGAAGAGCAGATTCCATCTCCGACAGGAATGTTAATGCTGCCTCCATCGGATACTTGCACATCAGCCTCAGAAGTCCCACGCTCCAGGCAAAAGCGCCTTTATTGCTGTCTCTCTGAGAAGCATAGGTCATCCTTGCCAGGGATTTCCTGTAATAAATACCTTTGTCATCTTGACTACAGAAGCTGTTGACCTGAAACACCTTGGGCTGAAATATTACCTCTGCCTACCTCTCCACAGACACCTGGGCTTTGTAGTGTTTGGGTTTGGGAGAGGCTGGGGAGAGGAGGCACCGGCCAGGGAGGGACTGAATCACCTAAGAAAGGTGTCATTTCCCCTCCTCCTCCCAAATCTCCCCGTTTTCACCTGCTACTGAAAATCAAAAGGGGAATGATGAAAAAAAAATGGGAATACTTTTAAGATTAACATTTCTAAATTAAAAGGATAAATCTAGGCATGTGGTTTTTAACCCAGTTTTCAATTTATTTTTCAGTTTGCAATGCACTCTGGAATATTTGTGATGCTCAGTCTGCCCAAAACAGATGAAAATGTACTAGACTGGGCAGTAGAAACAATGAGGTTTAGGTCCTGCTCTGCCACCGTATACTAGTCAGTATGGCCTTGAGCCAGTCTGTAAATGTCCCTGAGCCTTAGATTACTTACCTGTAAATTGGTGGTGATCGCACCACACAGCCAGCCTCACAGGGTTGTTGGGAGGGTTATATGAGCAGATGGCCATGCAGGGTGCTTTGCAAAAGTAAAGTGCTCTCTTGGTGTGAGGGGTTGTAACGGCCTCAGAGCAGGAGTCAGCTCTGGGCAGATCCAGACCTGGAAGCGTCAGATACAAAGAAGGGTGGGTGGTCAGTACCACGTCCCAGGACAGGGGTGGGTGATGTCCACTTCATGGGAACAGATGACTTTCACAATGAAATCCATGTCCTCAGCTTGTCAGTAGGACACCCCATGGGCCACAGCCAAATGGACCCAGGAATCATTTCTCTTCCCAGACACTGCAAAAGCTGGACCCTTAGAATCCAGCTGGTAATTGAGATGCTAGAGACCTCAGAGTGACTTGCAGCAGGCTGCTGGAGCCAGTGCTCACTGGCTTCTGAGAGCCGACTGCGTGGCTCCCCAGCTCTGCCTTCAGGGACATCCCGTTAGCAGCATGAATTGGCCAGGATGGAGGATTTACACCACAGAATTGGCAAATAGTACAAGTCACACAGGTTTGGTTTTGTTTTTCATTTTTGCTTTGGTTTTTCAGACAGCAGTTGCTAAACACGTACCGATACATCCCTGGGTAACAGCAGAGACAGGATTTGGAGGTTACTGCAAAAATGGGAGGGGCAGACAGGAAAGTTCCTCCTCCACTGAGGAATGGGGGTACCATTAAACTATTCAACTTCTATTGATCAACGTAGGGAGGCTCCTCAGAGGAAAAAGCATCTCATAAACCATTTATACAATGAGAGAGTGCCTTCCCTCCAGGTGACATTGGGGCAAATTCCACTCCCCTAACACAATCTCAGACCCAGTGCCACCACCTCCAGGCAGTCTTCCCTGATACTCCTCACCAGACTCTAAGGGAACCCCAGCATCCTCTCAGTTCCTCCATAGACAGTATAGGATGGTTCTTCAGGCTCAGGATTTGGAGTCAGAACGTTTGAGTTAAAAATCCCAATTTGACCACTTGCCAGGTATTTATGAGAAAGTCAGTGAATGCATGTGTGAAATGAGGCTAAAAGACTCTCTAGCCTCAAGAGCTGTTGAGAGGATGGCTGAGCTAATGCTTGCAAAGGACTGAACCTAGTGCCGGGCACACAGTATGTGCTTAATAAACACCAGCCGTTACTAACCATTATGACAGCAGGTCCTCTGAACCATCATTTCCGTTTTCACAGGCAAAGGCTGTGTCTCTCCGACTGGACTGAAGCTTTGTGAAGACAGGGACCTTGCTTCATTTATTTCTCACCTTCCACAGGGCCTTGGAAAGTCCAACACGCACCAAGTCCTCAGGAAATCTATATTGTCTTAAATGGAATTAAAAGCAGGCACGTTTCTTCTCTACAACTTCTCTACTCAAAGATGGGATGAGCCAGTGACAAGAAAACGCCAGGTAAGAACCGGTCAGCGGTCAGCCCATAGGTGTCTGCTGTGCTACACAGCCCGGATCCTTCTGGAGACACTGAGTCCTTCTCCAGACCTTGCCCTCCTCTGGAGGAAGCTGCCTAGTCCAAGGTTACACCCCTGCCTGGAGCAGCCCAAGTCCGGTGACTGGCGCTTGGGGGAGTACAAAGAACCTCACCCCCACCCCCGGCCTTGATTCACAATATCCCTGAAGGGCCAGCCCCCTCCAGAGGTCCCCATGGGGTCAGCTGGGGGCTCTGTTACAATTGCCTCGCAGCCCGATCTCCCACTGCCCAATTTTGCCTCCCTCACTCCTTTGCAGGTTTGGTTTCTGAAAGCACTTCCTAATAGAATCCTGCAGGCTAATCTCTGCCTCAGACCCAAGGCAGTACCCAGCGTGTCTGTGCTCTCTCCTCATAGCCAGGCCCCACTCCCCAACCTCCACCTCTGTCACTCAGAAGACTGGGGGAGACCTCAGTCCTCTAAGATCATGGTTCAGTGTCACATAGATTCCAGCACATTCTCAGATGACCTCTTCCCCGCCTGTGCTGGCCACGGCTTCACTAAGGGCTCCCCTCCAAGGTCAGATTTTAGCAAAGGACCTTCCCTTCTCTCCTCATCTCATCTCTGTACACAATCTTGATCCTTGGGCCCTCGTTCAGCACCTGTCTTAGGTCAGGTTCAGAAGCAGCTCTGAGATGAGAATTTATTTACAAGTGATTTATAAAGGATGTGCTCCCAGGAGAGACTGGAGGGAGGGAACGGGTGATGGAGGAGAGGGAAGAGAGAGAAATGAAGCAAGGGTACCATCCGAGGTGAAGCCCCAGAACCAGCCTGATCCCACGGGCTGCAAATGACACCTTGATGTTTGTTCTGCCTGCAGGCAAGGAGGCTAGTTCCAGTCAATCTTTGGCTCTGAACCTCAGTTAACTCCCAGGCACTTTCAGCTCTATGCCTGGGCACTCAGCTCCAGGAGCTCAAAGGTAGCCTCCTGACGAAGGCTGCAGGCAAGAGCCCTTGGGAGCAAAGCACACAGAAGCTGGCAATGGTCGTACAAAGGGGACCCTGGATCTGGACGGAGCCTCAACAGCACCGACTCCAGCTCCGTCACTGATATTTAACTAGAGAATGAAAAGCAAAGACTTCAGAGGGGAATACTGTGGTGTCAGGAAGAGAACACCAAGCTTGGGCCAGAATCCCAGCCCTGCCCTGCCCGTTCTTTGCTGTGTGATCTTGAGCAAGTCTCAGCACCTCTCTGAGCTTTGTTTTGACCATTTGCAAAAATTAAGATAATAAGGAAAACAGATGATCGTTCCCTCTCAGGGTGGTTGTGCGGTTTAAATAGAATTACACAGGGTGGAGTGTTTTGTCAGCCACAGGGGGCTTCCTGTCTTGGAAGATGCAGCCTCCTGTCACTGACACAATCAAGCCCCGCGCCAAAACTCAGCTGGGATTTCCTCCTTTCTCTCCCGTGCACTCCCCCTTGCCGACTTCATTTACTCTTTCTCCTTAAAGGCTTCTATGTTTGTCTTGCAGGCTGTTAAAACTCTTAATTCAAAATAACCCAGTACAAGGCTCTGGGGGGCTCATTGGTTCCAAACAGATATACGAGGAGCAAGTTGGCCTGAAACACAAAACTCAGAGCCCCAGCCAGGGCAGAGGTGCATCCCCCAGGCCTGGGAGAAGGGCCCCAGCCCGCAGAGCTCCTCGCAGCCAGCTCATTAAACCCTAATCACCAGGACACCGGGCCGGGTGGTGATGAGCACTGTCTGTCCGGCTGGGCTGTGTGAGAGGCACTCGGGAGGAAACTAGGACCCTCTTCCCTGGAAGCCGGCCTAAACAGGACCCCCAGCCTGGGGTCACAGCCCCTTGCTCCCATAGTCCCACTTGTGGTTGGGGACCCCTGCCCTTTTTCCCGGAGCCCTGCTTAAAGCCTGACCCAGATCCTTGGGGTGGCAACCCAGTGCGCTCCCAGCCCAAAGGGCCGCTTACCCCTCAGAAAAGGAAAATGCAGCTGATCCCCCAGGGCAGGTGAAGCTAAGGGCTGAGAAACTGCTGAGTGATTTAATCTCATCCAGAAGCACAGCAGCAGCGGCCCGGCCTGGGAGCCCCAAGGTTTGGCCTGAGGCCCTGGCTCTGCTGCTGTTGGCTTGGGTAAGTCACTTCCCCTCTAGAGGACTCAGTTTCCTCACCTGCACGGTGGGAGTGGTAAGGCATCTCCTGCCTGTCAGAAGGGGTGTGAGGGACAGGATAGGAGGCGTTCTGTGTCTGTGCAGGAGGAAGGGAGGGAAGGCTCGGTACAGCTTCCATTTCGGAATCACCTGCCGAGCGCCAAAGGCACGGCAGGCACCCACCCATCATGTCTGCAGGATAAACATTACCCCGTTAGCAGAAGAAGAAACCGGCCAGCTGGCTCCAAAACCCAGGCCCTTTCTGCTTTAGACGCAAGCTCTGGAGGGAGCCCAGGTTTGGAGAAATCCACAGGCAAACCTTCTATCATTGATTCAGTCCGTCGGGGTTTTCCGGAGCTCTGCTCAGCTGGGTGATGACAATAATGACAGTGCCGCTGCCCCTGGGGAACATTTTCCCTCCTGCCGCAGCCCCGACTTGTGGTGGCCTGGACTCAGGCGGCCTCCACCATTTAGCTCCAGGCTGCAGGACAAAACCAGAGCAGAACCGCGGCTTGACTTTTGCTGGGCGACTCACCAAGGCAGAGAGAAGGCCTCACTGTGAACTGACAGCCACACTGCAAGTCAGGAGGTCTGGGCTTAACCACAGTCACAAAAAAGGAAGAGCGATAACCAGCAGGAGTGGACCCCTCTGCCTGTGCCAGGCTCCGTGCCAGTCATGTGGCCTGGGTTCCCTCGGTCTCCTCTGCGGTCCTGGGAACTGAGGGCACTTGCGGTCGCGGTCCAAGGTCACACAGCCAGCGAGGAACAGCGCAAGGCTCCGCCTCCTCTGTCTGACTCCTGAACCCAAGCCCTTGAATGCTCTTTCCCTGACACGCTCGATGGCTTTGAGCAAATCCCTCCACTCCCTGGGCCTCAGTTTCCCCATGTGCCAATTGTCGGTATGACTTGCTGAGATCTCATCTCACCCTGACCATCAAGGATGTTGACCTAGGAGTTGGAAGGGGAAGGCTGACCTATGGCTGGCCTCCAGGACCCAGGAAGGGCCTCCTCCCTGGAGAAGAGGACACAGAGCCTGGCTGGGTCAGTTGAGCACAAGGGGATACCTCGGGACAGGGCTGAGCTCTGCCGGACAGCTTCTCCCTGGAAGCCAAATTTCTCATTGATGCCAAAGTTAAAGGCCCTTTGCGACCTTCCCACGACAAGCCGCTAGCTGTAAGGGACTCTGGTGCTAATGAGCTCGAAATGTCAAATTCCATCAGTCAGGGAGCACAGACGCGAAGCGATGAAACATCCCATTCCGGGAGGAGGCATAGTTCTCTTGCCTTTTTCTGCTTTTGTGTAACATCCATCACTGCTACACATGGAAATAAATACCAGACAGAATCCCCAAGATAAGGACAGGGTCTTCCCCGCCCCTGGGCAGTAAGACAGAGCCTACAATGGGCACTTAGGGTCACCGGCTATCAGCTTCTCAGCAGAGCAGCCTCCCAGCCAGAGCCACAAGTTGGCTAATATCTGGGTCTTATCTGTCTTCTCTGGGCCTGATCATGGAAGAGGTCTTGGAGCAGGTGAGGAGCTGAGGTTTCCCCAGCCCTTACAAACTCCAGCCCAGTCATGGACACTTACCTTACTCCCCTCTTCTTCCTCCTGGTGCTTCTATCTAACCCCTGGGGCACACAGTCAGGGCCACTCATTAAGATCACGTTCCTATGAGGCCTGCTCACAAGCACGGGGTGCTAAATAGAATGTACGGGACCAGGAGCAGGCTAGGACTAGAGCCTGAACCTCATCTCCTCCAGGAAGCCTTCCCTGACCACCACAGCCTTCTCTTTCAAAGTCATCCTACACTTTAAGACCAAGTCACATGACTACCACTTACCACCAACTTGCCTTGCTCACTACATTTGTCATATGTTTTGCTTAGTCCTCATGCAGACTGTCAGCAGCTCCTAGAGGCGGTGAAGCCCTCAATACTTGCCCTGAGGACCTCTTTGGTCCCTGGCACAGTACCTGGTTCATTGAATCTGCTCTACAAGTGTTCGTGGAAAGAACGTGGTTACAGCATCACTTTGATAAGCATTAATAAAGCGATAGTAATCATCTCCCAACCCCCTACCATGTGCTGTACACTGAGCAGAGGATTTTACCTGCATTAACTCAGTCCCACAGCAGCCCCCTCGGGTGCTATTGTTCTCAGTTCATAGGTGAGAAGCAGAGGGCAGCGACTTGAAAGAAAGGGACAAAGCAAGAATTTGCACCGAAGTCCGCAGGCCCCAAAGCCATGTCCTTCACCACCCACTGTGTTGAGATTGGGGGCAGGGCATCCCCCTGAGGTGCCTGTGGTGAGGACCGCCCCTCTCTGTTCTGATCCTGGTGGGTGAAAGGGAAGGTAGAGAGGTGGGTCGACCACCTGGTCGTTCTGTATTTTTATTCACTAAATCTGGCAACAGTCCTCCCAGGATCCAGGATCCAGGATTCTGAGAGCAAGGGGCGTGGTTTCCACACAGACCATGTAACCAGGTGAGTGTGTGTGTTATGTGTGTACTTGTACATGCACCCATGCTCACTGGGAGCGTTCCGTGTGTGTGCACAGGTGTAAGCCTGGGCAGGCACGGGAATGAGTCACCTCCACCCAACTCTGAACAAAGCATACAGGGCAGGAGAAGACTCACCGGGGTGAGTTACGCTAAGAGGAAAGCCTTTCCAATTGCCTTTCCCGTTGGAGCCTTTTTTTTATGGCTTAGTGTCCCTCCTGTCAAGCCAACCTCTGATGGTAGTCCAAGGCTTCTCCTGGGGCCACTCTACACGTGATGTTCAATGTCTGTCACAGACCTATCAGGCTGAGAAGGTCTTTTGGTCCAACTCCTTCACTGCTCAGATGAGAAAACTGAAGCCCAGAGAGGGAAAGGGACTTGCCCAAAGTCACACAGCCATCAGAGAAAGAGCTGGAACTGGAATCAGGGTCTGCTCGTTCCAGCCCAGGGCTCATCCCACTGTATAAATTAACTCTTTCTGATAACAGGGCACAGTCAAGAGAAAGGTGAACTCTTGAGAGTTCAAGGGCAGCCATTTGTTCCCCAACTGCTAGAATAATTACAATAGTGGCTAGCATTTATTGAGCGCTTACTGCAAGCTAGGCTCATTTACTTTACATGGCAATCCCACGTTGTAAGTTTTATTATTGCCCCCATTTATAGATGAAGAAACTGAGGCCAAGAAACTTGACCCAGGTCACACAGCTGCTGAGTGAGCAACCACTTTAATCAAACATGCACTTTGAACCATGGTAGAAAACTGGCTCCCTCATGCTAAACTGGTTCTAGAGACAGTTTTTCAGAGGTCTGAATGGCCGCCATGGGTGAGGGTCCATTAAGATGGGCCATAATTTAATCACCACATTCTGAACCCTTTCTCTCCAAGCCAAGGGCAGCTGTATCTCCTGGCCACTTCTCCTCTCGCCCAAGTCATTCATTTCAGCTAAGATTTTTAAACCTACCTCACTAAGAGTTTTTCCAAGACCGATGCCCTAGGCAGGGGGAGGGAAGTGATCCTGTTTCTACCTTGTAAACCCTGCCTTTCAACTCGCCCCCTGAGACAAGACACTTTCTCCTCTTTCCTCCTGAATGGCTCTTCTCCCTACGTCCCCCAGCCGTGCCCCCTACCCCTATTTTCCCTCCGTCCTCAGCTCAGCTCAGCCACTTAATTCAGCAGCCGTTTGTCCCAGCGCCCCCGACACCACACAGGTGCACTGTGTACTCACTTGCTTTCAGGAAAGTAAGTAGTTTTTTGGTGAGCAGCCAGTAAAGGGGACTGGATACGGGCAGGAGGGGTGCACATCCCCCTCCCCAGGGGACTGCCCCAGGCATGTTATCGAGTGTTCCTGAAACCCAATGCCAGCCCGGTGGGACAGCCAGGTGTGCCCCAAGACAAGGTTGTTTTTCCTCTCCTGGAAGAGGCTCCCCCTGCCGTGGAGGAAGAGGGGTGGGTGTAAGAGCCTCTGCTTCCTGCAGTCAGGGCTATCTGGACCACCCTGCCACGTGGGATCTCAGCTCGGAGGACCCTCCTTCTGAGAACCTGGATCTGACTGCCTGCCCTTCCCCTCACCCCCCCAGCCCGCCCTCATTGTATTCCCCACCACTCCTCCCAACCTTCCTCTCCACCCCTCCAAGCATCCTGCTCCCAGGGGCTCAGCTGACCGCTGCTGCCCCAGTAAGGACTCCATCCTCCCCACACTGAGCCCATCACTCTTTGGTACAGGCTGCAGATGATCTTGTCTGTGGCCAGACAGCACCTCAGCTCAAACCCCTGCAGTGTCATGTACTGGCCAGGTGACCTTGGGCGAGACTCTGAACTTCTCAGCGTCCTCATCTATTAAATGGGGGTATGACATTGCTATATATAAAACAGATAAACAACAAGGACCTACTGTACAGCATAGGGAACTATATTCAATTTCTTGTAATAACACAATGGAAAAGAATCTGAAGAGAAAAATATATGTGTGTATATGCATAACTGAATCACTTTGCTATACACCTGAAACTAACATTGTAAATCAACTACACTTTAATAAAAAATTTTTTTAAAACCTTAACCAAGTCAAAAATAAATAAATAAAATAAAATAAAATGGGGATGTGAGCCCCTGCTCTGGGGTCACTACTGAGAGGATTAAATGAGATAATGCACATACAGTTCAGAGCCCAGCACAAAGCACGTTCAATAACCATCACTGCCAACAGAAACTGTAACAGGCCCTTGTAACACATCCACGTTCTACACCCCTTCCTCCAGTCCCCCATCACCTTGATACTTTTTATTCACAGTTCCCCCAGTATTAATTTATTACTGTTTTATTTTTACATTGTATTTGTTTATATTTCATATGTAGCTTAATTCAGTTTAATCATATTCCCTGTGGGCCGCCTCTAGTCTTTTTTGTAATAAGACAGGAAGGACAAGATGCAGAGAGAGACATGCAGAGACAGGCAGAGGTGATGGGGAAGGAGAGACGTAAAAAAAACAGGGCTGAGAGAGTAAATGGGGAGGAGAGAGCATTAGGAGAACTGGAAGAAGAAGGATCGAGCAGCTCTGGCCAGAGCTGGGCACCAGGTAGTCACCAAGATGGGTGAGGACCAGCCCTGCTCCCACATGTGTTCCTGCATTGGAGAGACTGGATTTACCTGCTTAGAGAGGGAACTATTTGGGGCAACAGGATGGGGAAATGATGGCAGGCTCTGTATAGTGGGAGGGCTGGCTGGGAAACCTAGGTAGACTTCCTGGAGGTGCAAGGCTTGGCGACTGCCCTAAAAGAGCAAAGGTTTGATGGGAGAGTAAGGGGACAGAGGGAGGCATTTGGGGCCCTTACAAGCAAAGATTGAGATCAGGAATGTAAAAGAAAGTCTCAGCAGGAAGACCCACCCTTGTTTCATTTCCCCAGTGCACATACACACCTATAGACACACCCATACACCCATACAAACACACACACACACATAGGCATACCACTGTAGCCATTCATCTCCATATACAGATACATCCATACACACTCATGTGTACATCCATAGACACATACACATGCTCATACATACCCACCCACCCACAAGTACATGGCTCTCTGGGGGGCTCTCCCCTCCCCTCAGCACCCACAGTATCGTCCACACACTTGACAAAGCCCCTGGGCCATCTGCCTGACTGCAGCCCTGTGGACCCTCTCAGGCCAGGCCTCATACCTGCTGCTGCCTGGCGTGCTTCTCAGAGGCTGCTGGGAGGGCTCAAAAGACAAAAACGGGTGGAAGAAAGTGAGAAGTGGTCCACTGGTGGGGTCAGTGGAGAGAGACCGCTCAGTGGAGTCACAGGGACATCCTGACTGGAGGATCCAGAGTCTCCAGACAAAGGCCACCACTGCTCCATCCTGGCCCACACACATCCCTCCCACACTGAGTCCCTGTATGGAGCCTACAGGGGGCCGCAGATCTGTCTCTGATGGGTCAGCCTGGAAAGTCATCCAGCCCCACTCGCCCTGATGCCTCCAAGGCCCCGAAAGCCCACAGGCCAGCCTGGCCTCCCCCACTTTACAGCCCAGAGGCATCCATTTCTCCCTCCACCTCCTCAGCACGGGTAGTGACAAGGCTCTGGAGGAAATTCGAGACATTGGCTCCCTTGAAATGGAGAAGGAGGTCAAGAGACACATTTCCCAACTTTCAAAAGGAAATGTTTGGGATAATTAATCAACACACCACCAACACCAAGGGATTGTTTTATATCAGAAGACATATAATTAAGGAAACAATAGCAGGTTTGTTGTGTATTTTGTTCCTAAAAAATGCTAATTATGTTCAGCCCCCTGACACATCCAGAGGTTCTCCCTCAATACTTAGAAATCAGAAAGAAGTTGGCTGCAAGGTACCTCCTTGCCTAGACTCAAAACCAGGAGGGTCGTGGAAAGAAATGGGCTTCCAACAGGTCTTAGAATTGGCTTTTCGGCCTGTGACTGCTGCCGCAGAGAGAAGAGATGCTGGCAATTACTAAATTACACTCACCACTACTTAATTGCACCTTCGGATCAGCACCTAATTTGCTTAGGGTGCAACTGAGCCGGTATGGGTGTAATTACTTGCTAGGGACAGTACTTAACAATGCAGCCACAACCAGGGGAGAGGGGGAGCCATGCTCAGCTCTGCTTCAGGACGCTGTGGCCCCACAGCTGTGGTTTCCAGGGCCCCAGACCCCAGCAGACCAGAATAGAGGAAGGCGCCCCTGGCCCAGCTGCTCCCTAGAAGCAGCCTGGGTGCCCAGAAGCTCAGAAGGATTCAGAGAGCAAATAGGAGGACTCTCTTGGGTTGTCCCTCCTGGTGGGTCCCTCCCCAGCTGAGGAGGTGACCCTAGAGTGACAGTAGCTCTGCCCGGGTTCTGCCCCAGCTATCCTGGGAGTCCCTGCTAGAGCCTGGTTCCCATGGGCACTCCATGCTGGGGCAGCAGGGGAAGTGGTGGCCAAGGGTCCTGGTACCCAAGGGGAACAGGTACATGACCACAGGTACCGAGGCCCTAGGTAAGGGAGCAAAGCCCCCTCCTGAGACCCCTCGAGTCCTGCTGAGTTCTGCAGGATGGTCAGACAGGCGACATCACAATCCACTGTGCCAACAAAAGAAAGGCACCAACCTTACCCCGCAAAACAGACTTTCTTGGAAGGGAAATCCTTCAGATGGGAGGAGGGCACCAGCATTTACAGACAGACCTCCCCTGTGTCCCAGATGTTTCTCACTTGTACTGTCAGGGAGTTCACGCTGGGGGTGGGGGACACTGGGCCCCAGGTCTACTCACAGATCAATCCATCACCTCACGGAGAGAATTATTAAGGAATCATGGTGTTGTGATTGAGCTTCTCAAAGAATCCTGCTTGAGATACATCCTAAAATTGTTACCAGTGAAAGGTATGATGTCTGGGCTTGCTTCAAAATAGCAATGGCTTGGGAGTGCCTGGGAAAGACAGATGGAAGGAGGGTGACCTTGAGTTCATCATTTGTATTAGTTTGTTCACGATGCTGAAACAAGTATCACACTCCGAGTGGTTTAAACAACAGAAATTTATTTTCTCACCATTCTGGAGGGTAGAAGTCCAAGATCAAGGTGTCATAGGGATGGTTCCTCCCAGCATCTCTCCTTGGCTCGTACATGGCTGTCTCCATCCCATGTCCTCACATCGTCTCCCCTCTGTGCATCAGTGTCCTAATTCCTCTTTGTACAAGAACTCCTGTCATAATGGATTAGGACCCACCATAATTACCTCATTTTAATTTGATTACCTTTGTAAGGACCCTATCTCCAAATAAGGTCACATTTTGAGGTACTAAGGCTTTGGACTTCAACATTTAAACTTGGGGGACACAGTTCAACTCATCACATAATTGTTGAAGATGGGATATGTACCCATGACACTGCTTCCTCTACTGTTGTGTAAGTTTGCATTTTTTCATATGATTGGAGGGAAGGGGTCATGCAGGGAGGCAATGCTTCAAACAATTATCATGTCACCAGGTAAACTCCAAGGAGATAAGACTTATTCTCCAGAGGTCACAGAAAATCCTAAAACCCAGAGCTGATTCAGAAGAGACAAGGCAACTCTGGGAGGTAGTGAGCTTCCCAGCTCTGGAAACATCCAAACCCAGGCTGTGTGACCACCAGTGAGGCCCTCTGTAGGATTCCTTCTCGAGGGGAAGCTGGCCTGGCCAGCCTCTATGACTTTGCTCAACTCTTGGTTTCCAAAAAAGCTGACACTGACTTGGACTGCATTAACACAAGCACACTGGCTAAAAAAGGGCTGCTTAGAGCCAAAGGGATGACCTGGATCCTGGTGCTCCTTTCTGGAACCGCATCACAAAGGGAACATTAAGCATTTAAGAACTACATGGTTACATCTGAAGGAGCTGGCAACCATGCCATGGCATTCAAAAAAGGCTGCAGAATCCACCTTTACCAGTTCTTTTTGTATCCTCCTAGAAAGATTATAAACAACTTCAAACAAATATACACATCTTCCATTTCTTTTACACTAGTGATATTACAGGAACACTCTTTTCACTTTTATCAATGAACACTTACATATCTTAGAGATCCTCTCATTTTAGAACATAAATTATGCCTCACTCTTTGTAACTGCTGCATAACATCCTGCGTCAGGGTAGGTTATTTTACCAATCCTCTATTGATGGACACTTAAATTGCGTCAAAACTTTCCCTCTAGCAAACAATACCTAATAATTAATTTCATACATATGTCACTTCACATGAATGAGTGTATGTGTGGAATAAATCCCTATAAATGAAGGAAAAAAGAGAGACAGAGAGGAAAAGGGGGATGAGGGGAGAAGAAAAGAGAGAAAGAAAGCGAGAAAGACAGAAGAAGGAAGGAAGGAAGGAAGGAAGAAAGAAGGACAGGAAGAAACGAAGAAGAAGACAAGAAAGAAATAAAGAAAGAAAGAAGAAAGAAAGAGAAAGACAGCGAAAGGGAGGGAAAGAAGAAATAAAGAAAGAAAAAAAAAAAGAAATGAAAGAAATACAGAAAAAGAAAGAAAGAAAGACCTCCCTCCCTACACTAGATCCCTCACTCCTCAAGAGTCCATAGAAAGAGATCCATCCAACGGAAATATTCATCCTTCCGCTGAGGGCCTCCTTCGTTCCTCTGGCTTTCCGGTTTCGTCCGTGCCTGCTCGAGTTCGGGAGTTGTTTTTTAAAGGAAGAACAGAACTAAAGAAGGAGAGAGGAAGAAGGAGCTGGGCTGGGCTCCGGGACATGGCTCTCCACCATTGCAGGAGACAGATGTGGAGACAAGGGACTAAACCACAATCAGACAGGCAGCAGGAAGGGCACAGGGTGAGGTGTGAGGGGGTCCGTGGTCCCTATCTTTTTACAGTGACCTCCATCCCAGCCCAGCTTCATCCCTTTGACTGGTAGGAGAGAGCAAGCCAGGGGCCTGGTAAGGGGAGGACACGAGACCCTCTCCCTCCCTCCCTGGGTGTGTCCCTCACCTATCAGCCTGCATTTGGAACCGAGGTCAGTGAGGTGGTGGGCAGGAACACAGTAACAAGGAAGTGATCCACTGGCAGGGGGAGGGCGCAGACTGATATCTCCTGGTAAAATGCCGGCTCATAGCAGGGATTTGGAGCAGAAGCAATGGCTACTTAGCCCCTGTCCGCAGATTGGCCTCCCATCTAGCACAGTGGCCAGGGGAGGGGAAGGGCTTCTAGGATGTGCAACAGACCCAACGGAGACTCCCAGAGGCCCCACCTGTTCCCTTCCCTGGGGCCAGGGATCAAGGAACCTCTGTAGACTGTTATTCCCAGGATTTACACTGCACTTGTTCTGGCAAAGCCTGTTCAGACAGCTGATGGACAGTGAGCAACTGGGACCGATGTCATTGGTACACACACACACACACACACACACACACACACACACTGACGTGTGCACACTGGTCTAACCATTGATCTTCCTCAGGCCTCCCTGGGACTGACAGCAGGATCTGGTATGTAGCATATTCTAAATAAAATCTCCTTTTCAGCTGGGGAAACTCAAGATTTCGGGGGTGAGGAGGAGCAGGGGATGTGGGCAGAGAAGAGGGGCCTTAAAAGTGCTCTGGCTTTTCCGTAAACATCAGCACTGACCCTGCTCCTCTCACAAGGGTCCCTGGAGCTGATGAAGCCTGCTTGCTGCCCCAAGACAACTAGAAGGAAAGTGACATCTGACCCAATGTGGCATCATTTACTCAACGAAGCAGCAGCCTTCCGCTTGAAGTCATTTACATGATTAGACACCACTTCTGTTTTTCATTGAAAAAACTAACCATGGTCATTTAGAATGTGGGACAGGAGAGCCGGGAGCAGGGAGGGCAGGGTGAGCCCTTCACAGGCAGACCCAAGAGGGCTCTGGAAGGCTGGGGGAGCCAGGGAAGCCAGGTACACCTCAGCCACATACATGGCTCCTACAACACTCTCAGCCATGCGCCCCCACCCACCATGGTTCCATCTATGCTCAACACCCCCACCCCCGACACACACATTTGCAGTCCTCTCCCACAAAGGCAAGCATATATTTACCACCATTCTCACACACTCATTCATCTACACGCGTGCACGCTGCTACTCAGCCTCACTCACAAGGGCACCTGCAGTGACCAGCCTTTTGTGTGATGTTTAGGAACTTTCTGGTGGCAGATAGTGGGGGCTCTTGCATCCAAAACTTCCACACTGGAAAGGTGGCGGGGGTGTCCCCAGCCAGTGAAGGAGGGACTGCTCAACACAAAGCTGATTCTCAATCAGAAGGGCACCTTCAGTAATACTCCACCCAACACGGAGAATCCCCACCGGAGCCAGAGTGTGTAGAATAGAGATTGTGCGAAGCATAAGAGGTTTGGGGGGTGGGGTGGGGGGCGGTCACTGAAACCCAACTCACATTTCACTCTTCAAGCCACAGGACAACCATCTATCCAGAAGAAGAAATGCCTTTTCCTAAGTTTTGCAGACACAGTATGAACTCCAGCAGACCCTTCGCCCCAAGGCCAGGTACACACACATCTATAGATGTGTCCACATGCGCAAATCATATGCTGTGCAAGACACACTCATGTACAGCCACTCACACATCTGCAGCCACCAGCATGTGAGGTCCATGGTCAAATGCAGGCACAAACTCTCTTCCTTCCCAGGCTCACTCCCAGGGACCCAGACACAGATTCTTCTGCTTGTCCTTGACACACCTGGCTTGAAGGGCCTCTCCTCTGGTGAGGCCTGAAACTTTATCTCTCACTGGCCTCCTTAGAAGGAAGAGGCTCTCAGCCTCAAGAGTCCTGGCTGGGGGCCAAGAGCCCCTGCCTTTGCCTGAGGGCAGTGCCCTGAAGGGGAGGGGTGTGGGGATGGGGCTGGGGTACGGAGGATGATTCCCCAGCCTACACCCTCCTTCTATGCTCACGTTTCAACTTGGACAGGGCAGAGTCCCGCCCAGGGTGCCCGCTGCCCCTGGGACGGGGGTGGGCAATCCCAGGAGCCTCTCAACCCACCAGCTCCCCGCTCCGTGCCAGCTCCTCTGGTTTAGGGGAGGGGGGAGGGATATCCACGTTCTCTGGGGAGCAGAGCGAAGCCCAGCGAAGTGACCCCTTTTCTGAATGAAATTGAGCTGCCATTTTCATCTTCTTCCCAAATGTCAGCAGCGTTAGATCAGATTAGGAGCTAATCTCTTGCCAAAATTCATTTTCCATCAAGAGAGGTGGCTGCGGGTGGGTGGAGGTTTGTTGTTTGTTTCAGTATTCCTCCCCACGAACCCTCTTTCTCTCCTGTTCCTAAGGTGGGGACAGGGGTAAAATTCAGAATAGATAGCACCGAGGCCCCTGGGGGCCTAGCGAAGGTCCGGCCGCGGACGCAGCAGGACGCAGGCGGTGAGGGCGGTAGGAAGGCCCCGGCCCGGCCCCGAGCTCTCAGTAGCGCCTGACCTGCGCGTCTGTCTTCCGACCGCGCCCGTGTCGTCCTTCCCAGCGGGAGAGGAAGGGGACCCAGGGCTAGAGCGGGCAGGGGCTAAGAGACAGGCGCTGCGAGGGCATGGGGGCTTCCATCGATCGATGCCTGAGCCAAATCCTCCCTGGGAGACTGACATCCCTCCCCAAACCCCGCCTACCGGCCCCAAGCCCCCAGCCTCCCACCCGCGGGCCAGGGTGGTAAAAGCAAAAGGAAAGGCAATTGCTGCTTAAAGAGAAAAGAGGAAAAGGAGGAAATAAACGCCCAAACGAACTGGTCAGTACCTTGCAGGAGGCCTCATTTGACAAGTGACCAGAATACAGCCGCTGGCCTGAATGCATAATTACCCCCAAGTGAAATTTCCCCATCTAATTTGATATTTGGTTCTTTGCAGAAGCTATAGCCTTCGTAAATAATATACAAAGTAAGAAACCTAATCCCGCCTGCTAGAATGTTTAATTCATCATTATGCGAGCTAATTGGAAGGTGATTATATGGTAATTGCTCATTAGTGGTGTATATTTATCGCTGTACCTTATGTCAAGGCCATGGGAATTGTGTAGAGTCTGTTCTCTCATTTCAAGGATCAGTTTCAGAAGCAGGAGCGAAGCAGGCAAGATCAAGTTCTTCTTGACGTCAGGGTCCAACCAGGACTGTGGAGACCCGCGCTATATATAGGATCTGGAGCTGGCTGGGGGCAGGGGCAGCCAGGGGGCCCACTGAGTCGGGGAGCCGGCATCCAGGACACTGCCAGGCAAAGCCGGTTCTCCTGGGGCAGAGAGAGGAGAGGCGTGGGTCTGGGAGCCCTGGACCATTTTCCAAACTCGACCCCATCCCCATTCCAGGCACCTCCCTGGCCCTTCAGGTGCGTCTGGTCCTCTGGGCTTATGCTGGGAGAGGAGACTTTGCCCCTGCGCTTTCTCCAGCAGTGTACAGAGGCGCAGTAGGTGTGGGGTAGAGAGGGGGACGGGGAGACTTGATTTGTACACTGGGTGGGAGGCAGGGAGAGGGAAGGTGACACTGGATTTGGACAGCCAGGTAGAATTTGGAGTGGTGGAGACCCAGGCTTCCTCTCCTAACAATCGGTCAACTCCCACCTCCTTAGCGGGCCAAAAGGATTCAACTCCCCCGCCCAGCGAAGCAGGGTGCTGGCACGACCAGAGTGCCAGGTTGCTGCCTAGGGAGAGGGACCCAGAGTCTCTTGGTGGTAGGCGCTTAGAGCAGGGCGAAAGAAGCACGAAGAAAGGCGGGACATGAGTCCAACCCAGCCCCAAGGCCAGCGCCTGAGCTGGGAACTTGGGAGAGGCAGGAAGACAGGTCTGAAATCCCGAAGGCACGGAGGATAGACGTGGGTTCAGCCCGCAGGTGGAGGTGGGGGCAGGGACGAAGCCATGGGCCTCCAGCAGCTCGGAGGATCCGGGCCTGGGCGCTCAGAGACCAGCTTACGGCCGAGCATCTTTGCAGGTGGGCGTGATCTTTGGCGCGCTCTGGCGCCCCCTCGGAGGAGTGCGACGCGCCTTTGCCCTACCCAGACCCCAGCCCGGGGAGCCGGGGAGCCGGGCACCCCTACTTGCAGCCCCGGGGCCCTCCCAAGTCCCCCCCATCCCCCGCCGGGCAACAGGCACTAATGAACAAAAGACCAATTAGACTCTGGGGCGCGGCTGATGAATGGACCTTTCGCTTTCAAGCGTGGCACCGCCTCTGGTTTCCCGGCAGACTGGGTCGAGCCGGGAGAAGCCACCTCCCCAAGCGGGGTCACGGCTGGGGTCAGCGGGTTCTCAAAACTCCCACTTCCCCTCGCTGAGAGGCTGGTTGGGGGAAGTAAATCTGGCGGCCGAGCGGCGGGCGCAGGAGCTAGCTTCGGGCGAGGCGCGCCGGGGGCCCTGCAACTTGGCCTCGGGGCACCGCGGCGGAGCGCTGCAGGCCGCTTTCCTTTCCCGCCCGGCTTGCCGCTGCGCTGAGGCGGCACCCAAGTAAACCAAACGCTGATTGCTGGAATAAGAAAGGCCGGCCTGGAAAAATGCGCAGTTACAGAAAACGGCTGCCGTTTGCCAAACTCCGGAGCGAGTGGTGAGCTGCAGAAACAATAACCGAACCCTCCTAGCCTTCTCACTAGACACACACTTCTAGATCCTGAGACGCACAAATGCTGCCCTGGTGCTGGCAAGGACGCCATCACAGGGGACAGGGGACCCCCAACCCAAACACGGAGAAATGTTCCCGCGAGTCACACACACACTGAAGGCATTCCCGTCCTCCAAGATCCACAACTACAGCCCGGCTCAGATACACACTGCGCGGCGACACTCTAGCACACGAACTATACACAGTTGTATTTCTACACCTTCGTAGGCACTCTAATCTCAGCTGCACAACTGCACGTTCTTGCTCTAAATCCAATCTAGATGACAAGGAAAGCTGGACACCTTGACACACTCACAATCTACAGAAGTAGCACTGGCCTCTCTAGCCTCTAACTCACGCAGTTAGCACAATTAGCACCTACACATCCTGACTTAAATCCTGGCTCAGACACACAAACACAACTGTTTCACAGACCAAACTCATGCACTCAATCTCTACAAACCCACAAGCACAGCCTCTCGTTCTGACTCACATCCACACCCTTATTCCTACTTGCAACTGCCCACATGCAGGGAGCCCAGCCTGAATCCCCCCCTACCGCGGGCCAGGTCCCGGGCCAGGCCTCCGACCCGCAAGAATCCCTCCCCACTAGGCCCGCAAGTCCGAGACTTTGTTTCCTACGACTCGAGGAGGGGACGGGGAGGAGCCATGGTTCCCAAGGCCGAGCGCAGGCCCTAGCCCCCTTTCTGCCTGGCCGGCTTGCCGCGGCTCTCTGCCTGCCACAATCCGCCCCTAGCACAAAAGTGGCCCGGCAGGTTCCGGGCCGCCGCCAAAGCTCCCGCTTGGGCTGGGCTTGGCTGCCAGGAACAGAGTTGGAGGGGGCGCCGGACACTCAGAACAAGAGGCAGAAAGGAGAAACTGTCCAGAGGTCCGAGGCCTTTCCCCACCCCAGGAGTTTCTGGGGCCATGAACGACCCTTAAACCTCGCCCACGCCTACCCGGCCTTTAGCGGTGGAGGAACTGGAGAAACGCACGCGGAGCCCACGTGTGCCTCACAAGGAGAATGAAACTGGGGGGCGGGGGGGGGGAGACACTTGCGTCGTACATTCCATTTGACTCTCTCAGGGAAATGCGAACTGAAAACCTATGTCTCCCCAAACTCACTTGGCACAGGGGAACACAGGGAAGGTCCACAAGTAATCAACAAGGGAGCGAACGGGACGTGGATCAAAGGTGTAACCTACATCCCCATTCAGGGTAACGGGCAGGACACAAGGCAACAGGCGTACGGTTCGCCATGTGCAGGGAGGAACGCAGAACCTGGCTCTTGATGCCCACTGAGCCCTGGCAGGGACACCCAGGCCTGGCACCCGTGTAACCACGAGGGAGGACACAGACCTGCAGCACACAGCTCCCACGTTCCCCTGCCCAAAAGGCTCCAGCCCAGGACGCGCGCACTGCGACTGCGACGCAGCCCCAAGGCACACGCGCCCCGCACCCTGCCCCGCGCCCTGCGCCCAGATAGTCATCGTGGGATGGCATCTCGCAAATATTTATATTCCTCAGCGCCACGGCAGCCCGCGTCCACATTAGACGCTCTAATCCTGCCACTTTAAATAGATGAATTAATAAAGCAAACGAGCGGCTAATAAGCTGACTGTCCAGCCTTTTTGAGGCGGAGGAAGGACTCGAAAGTGCGCCAAATTTGTTTGCAGTGGATCAAGGCGAGCCGCCTCTGCTTCACTTTCTTTATCTTAATTCCGACTTGAAAAGATATAATTATCTAGTTTGAACAGAGCTGCTATCAAATCCTTCTTTGGGCCGGGAAGGGGGGCGTTGGAGTGGATTGCGGCTCTCTGAGCCGCTCCGTGCAGCCAGAGATAGCGCGTAATGAAGATGTGGAGGCCTGAGATACAAAGGGCATTAACCTCATTAGCATGAAACCTTTTCTTCTTACCATTGTGGGACCCTTTCAGCCGCCTAATCCCCCCTATTTTCAAAGCTTGGTTTGTAATAAAGCTTTTAGTTTTTTTTTCAAAGCTAATAGTATTCTCCGATGATTTTATTGCTGTTTCACTACATAGGACATTTACCAAAAAAAAAAAAAAGTCTTCATCACTCTCCTCCTTTTCTTGTACTTAAAAAAAGTATATGGTTCTTGCAGAAATAAGCTTTTTATCAAGATGAGAAGTTTTCTTCAGGAAAGGCTAGTCTGAATTTTAACAGCTCTGTGCTCTTGTTTGAGGCATTCTAAGTTTGGGGAAATGTGTAGAAGGAAAAGGTCATTTGCTTAAGGGAAAGAGATGCTGCGGCAGTGCTGTAACAGGGACAGCAAAGCACCGAGAACAGCTATCGATCTTGAAGGTCCTGCTGAACAAGTGTCTGGATACCCCCAGTTGAGTTTCCAGGACACACAGGACAGCACCTGTCCCTTTGCAAGGCAAGCCTGTGTCTCCTGAGGCAGCCCCTCCTACCCCAGCATCCTCTCCCAGCCCACGCTCCCCCACAACACCCACACCTTCCCAGAGGAGCCTGCATGGAAATGCACCGTGAACTGCCAGGGTTCTCCAGAGAAACAGAGAGGGAGAAAA
This sequence comes from Camelus ferus, assembly GCF_009834535.1. Classification (NCBI taxonomy): domain Eukaryota; kingdom Metazoa; phylum Chordata; class Mammalia; order Artiodactyla; family Camelidae; genus Camelus; species Camelus ferus. Next base: position 12,485,488 of record NC_045706.1, read on the forward strand.
AAGGAGACAGAGGCAGAGATAAAGAGAAAAGAAAAGAAAAATAGACGGAGAGAGACCAAGAATGGATTCTACTTTAGAAGAGAGGAGGGGAGGGAAAAAAAGAAAGAAAGAAAAATTTCCATAGTGCCCTATAGTCCCCACACGTGCACGGAATGTCTAATCTTAACTTTTCAAGGCAGGATGTTAACAAAGCTTGTATTTTTGCCCTGCATTGTAACTTGGCCTTATCACAGTGTAAAGGGTGGGGAGATTGTCCTAAATTATGTCCAGGCAGCCCCCCTGGATCTGTGGATTAAGAGATTAAAGGAGACCACTGGGCAAGGCCTCCTCTTTCCCCTTCATATTCCTGGTATGATAATTGCTTAAACTGATTTGCACTTTCACAAAAGCTCGCAGGACGCTTTGTAGCTCGAACAGAACAGACGAGGTTTCTCTATCAATGGAAATAAAACTGATTAATGCAGCCTATCAGGATAAGAAGCAAATGAAGCATGCAAAAACAACCTCGTACCCCCAGAAGGGGGAAGAAGTGGGACGGGGAGCTAAGTTTCCTCCAAGACTGGTTACAACTTTTTCTTTAATGTTTAAATTAAGAGTTGATGGTTTCTCAGAATGCTTGCCTTATAAGGCTACTGAGGCCCTTGGGCTCACCTCATCACCTTCAGCAGATTGGGGCCAGGGAGAGAAGGAAAGAAGGAAGGAAGGAAGGAAGGAAGGAAGGAAGGAAGGAAGGAAGGAAGGAAGGAAGGAAGGAAGGGAGGGAGGGAGGAAGGGAGGGAGGGAGGAAGGAGGAAGGGAGGGAGGGAAAGGGAGAAGAGCCTTGTACTTTGGAGTTCGAAGTCAGAAACACAGTATAAAAGTTTCACGATTCTGATTCTGTTAAGTGTTTTCCCCAATCCTGGGGGAATATTCCTCAGGGGATAACTGTATGTCCAGTTTTCTTTTTTAAAGAAAGAGGTTAAGAGTAGTAAGCATTTTTAACCCGAAATTCGAATTAAACTCCCTCTTTAGGCCTTGCTATGGGCTGAAGTCTGGTTGGAAAACTTTTCTCCTATCCCTTTTCTGAGGGACTTAAGTTTTCCTAATCCTCCCTGTTTTCCATCCTCTTCTCTCTTTAAAATGCCCAAGAACCCCTCAGTCCGGCCCTTTTGTGGGTGGGGAGCCTGGTTTTGTTGAGCCTAGTTGAGGAAGGACCACACTCAAATTAAAGTTACTTTTTTAAAAAAATCCACTTCAATTTCCCAAGACGACTACTCTGAGGGCATATTGATAAATCTTTATTGACAAAATATTGACATTGACATACTTCTTGGAAGTATATAGTGTGTTAGAATTCTAACAAATTAACACAGAACACAAAAATATTTACATTCTGGTATAGAAGACATTAAGGAAGCATTTGTCACTCTCTTTAGTAAGTCTATGATCTTGGAATAGAAACTCAGTGCTTGAAAACTTGCCGCAGTGTCCTTGGCCACACTTAACATCATCCCCGCTAACTACAGTCCTTCAGTTTTTGCAATAGATAAATTTAAAGTTTGGAATGGCCTTTACGGCAAATGATTGTATTCAGCCAATATCTCCAACCACTTAAAGGAGAAGTTTACTTCGCGGTTTTAAGTCTTGGGATGTTAGGAAAGGGAATGTCCAACAAATAGAATTAATTTAGGTGGTTTTTTTTTTTTTCCAGCACAAGTCCTGACTCCTCTTGTGGGCTCCCTCCCCCGCCACCCTCAGCCCCCCATCCTGCTCCCCGATTCTCTGTAAGAGGACCACTATCGCTGAGCCTACTTCATTTAGCTTTCACAATCACTTTGACGTCAGAAGGTATCAAAAAGTTTACAGACTGCACATTTCTTGGAAAAAAAATCAAAATAAAAAAACACACAGAACCTGTCTTTAAAAGGAAAAGAAAATTACGATTCATTTTCTGTCTTTAGACATCATTCGCCCAACAACTGCTACATGCAATTCAAGTTTTTGAACAGGTGTGGGATGGGGCTGGCTGTGAAATTTCGATTGTTATTGTTACTAATTATTTTTAAAGATTGGGGAAAAACACTCCGAAGTGCAAAATAAAAAGTCCTGTGCCTGGTTGGGTTTTTTTCTTTTATCATCATCATTATCATCATCATTTTATTTTTAAATCGGACTGCGATAAACGGAATACCTGCCAATCATCTTGTCTCGCTGGTTTGGCGTTTGACTGACAGCTCCCCTTGTCAGAGTGCCTTCGGCTTTGCCACCTTTGGATCGCTCTCCCTCTCTCTCTCTCTCTCTCTCCCTCTCTCTCAGTCACTCACTCAGCTGCCTCTTAGACAAGGGTTGCGTGTTCATCAAGGAGCCTTCGTCCTCTGACCTCGCGGCCCGGCTCGGATCAGGACCCTTCGCTCTTACTGCCCAACGTCTGCGTCGCGCCGCTCCTCTCTCTGACTCCCTCTCCCGCTTCTCCGTGAATGCGTGTGTGCGGTTTGTTTTTGTTTTGTAGGTTTTTTCTTCTTCCCCTCCTCTCCCTGTCTCTGTTTTGCTTCGTGTTGTCCGTTTCTGTGGGGTTCTGTTTGTGTTTTTAATCGTCTGAGGTCACGTCTATTTCCTCGGGACTCGCCTGCTTAGTGGCGATTCTCCACCGGTTAATATGGTGCGTCCCTTTTTTCTTTTGTTGCGAATCTGAGCCTTCTTCCTCCAGCTTCTGCCTTTTGAACTTCGTCCTTCTGTTCTGAAACCATACTTTTACCTGCAGGAGAGAGGCAGATGGGGCGTGTTAGCTTCTCCACAGCGCCCTCCTACCTCTTCCTCTTTTCCCTGGCCCAGACCCGGGTCTGAAACTAAAATTCCAGCTCGTCGGCCGTGTGTGCTCCCGGCCGGCCTCCCCACGGCCTCCCCGCTGGGGAGCAGAGCTCCTGTTCCTTGGCGGGAGCGAAGGCTGGCTCCCTGCCCTTCTGGGCCCTCCCAGGGCACCTCTCCCCACGAGCCCCACGGCCCAGAGGACACAGTGTCCGCTTCTCACTTTTTCCTGCCGGGGACACCCACATCTCACTGAGTGCAAAAGCCTTGCAAACGCTGGGAAACCTCTATAAAATAATAAGTAAGGGAAAATAAAGAGAGACAAGTCCCTAACTCCCTCTACCTAGCCAGTGCAGGAAAGATCTCATTCCCGCTGCTGCAGTTCCCTGCACGGCCCAATGTGCTTTCTATTTTCTGCCGGTTTCCGCAGCCATTGCCTAAATATAGCACCTCCTCTGCAAGGCCTGGGCCCTGGGTCGGCAGTCAGGATTTGCCTGAGCTTCCTCCTCTCTGCCCAGGACTCTTGCAGGTGAGGAGTGGTTGTAGGGGGACTGCTGGAGAAAGCCTGGGGGATGGTGGGGTGCAGAACCCTGGGGACCAACTCCGCTGAATCTTTCCAGCTAGGAAAAGAGGCTCAAAAGTGAAAGCTTCTGTAAGACTGGGATAAAAGGGAAGTAAGAGGAAAACAGAAAGAGAAGAGAGGACCCCCCTCTGTCCTCCTCCTGACCAGCCTCAGGACAGGCCAGGGCCAACCTCCCACCCCATCACATCACTTCCCACCAGGGCGGGGCTGGCAATCTGGCCTCCTTTGAGCACGGCTGAAGGTCCGGGGAGCAATTAGGTGGCGCTCGGCTGCTATCCCGAGTGTCCCCTGGGGAAGCTGGTGGTGGGTCCCATTCGGTGACCAGACCAGACAGTAACACTGCCCAAGCTTCCCAGCAGTGAGGTGCAGGTAAGGGAAATGGTGGGGACTGCACCTCCCATGCCCCTGGGGCTGTCCCATTGTGATAGCAGCATCCCAAGCCCCTGAAGTCGGCTCCACTCCCTCCTTTGAGAGGGCAGGCCATGGTCCAGGCTTACTGTTCCCCGAATGCTCCAGTCCCCCAAAGTGCCCCGTGAAAAAGCAGAGTTGGAACAAGGCTGAGTTTAATTTGCTTTGAGTTTGCTAATTGAGGGGGAGGATGGTTCATTTCTCCCAGGCGCTCGCCCAAGGCGCGCGTCGGTGCGCTCGGGGCTTGACACGCACACAAAGGCTCCAGGCAGCGTGGGCAGCGAGGCGGACAAAGACCACCGCCGCCTGGGCTGTCCAGGAGAAATCAGCCGGGCCGTGCCTTGTGCCGGGCCCCGCACCAACCCGCGAGGCCCTCCTCGGTTTTGTCCGAGGGGACGTTTTAAAACAAAAGCCTCGACCTCTTTGCGCCTCCCAGAAAAAAAATGTTACAACTTAATCTGCCCCAAAATGTTACTGTTTGCCGGGAACTTTGACCCCGCCCTGCGGTTCCGCGTACAGTAGCGCCGACTGTAGCCCTAAGTCCCCTCCCCGCCCCCCGGCAGGCCACAGCCAGGCCTGCCTCGAGACCCTATTGCAAAAGAAGGGTCTGCCCCCTGAGGCAGCCCCTCTCCGCAGCTTTCCAGCTCTGTTTCTCTGATTTAGGGACGCACCCAGGATGTCTGGCTCGGCTGTCTGACTCTCCGATCCCCTCAAGGGGAGTAACTGGAGACGTCGATGTGAACCGTGAGCCTACGGTCGCACAGAACTCGACTATAAACCCACTCCCAGCCCTCTCTCCAGCCTATAGCCCCAAACACCCCGACACTCTGCTGGGCTCTCCCTCCTCCTGAACCCCAGCCCTGTCCTCATACTCTCACTGAAAGTCTCACCTAGAGTGCAGAGGTGTCAGCCAGGAGCTGCAAGTCCAGCCCAGCCGTACAGAAGGAGCAATTTAGCCCGTCCCCAAAAAGCCTGATGCGAGTCGGCTCCCACAATCCCCTGCTGGAGCCCAAGGAGGCCAAGGGCACCTCAAAACTTACACATCCTGAATCCGAGCAAGGAACTAGCTTCCGGCCTGTTTGCCGGAGACCCCTCCGCATTTTGCGGGCTGCGTGTGTCCAGAGATTTAGGATGCGGTCGCAGCGCCTGGGCCCGCTTACCTGAGTTTCCGTGAGGCTGAGGCTGTGCGCCAGCTGCTTCCTCTCGGCGCCCACCACGTAGTGGTTCTTCTCGAAGGCGTGTTCCAGCCTCAGAAGCTGGGAAGGGGAAAAGGCGGTTCGGATTCGCTTCGGCTTTCGGGCCAGAGCGTTGTGCAAAAGGAAGCTCTCCGGGCTTGTGTCGTTCCCTGCGCGGGGCACAGAAGTCCGGTTAAAGGGGGCCGTCCTGGCCGGGGCCACGCACTTCTCCCAAGCCGGGCTGACCCGGCACCGCGCTCAGAGCCTCCACGTAGCTGGTGCGGCTCGACTCATGGGGACCCGGGACCCTCCAGAGGCGCGAAGGAGATACCCGTCCAGCTGCCTGGCACGGACCGCCGAGGCTGTACCTGTGCTGCACCCACCCAGCAGCTGCCCCGGCGGGTGAGTCCCCAGGCTCCTGACCTCAGCGGGCTTCGCAGCCGCCCTGGCGCCGCGAGCCTCTCCATCTCCGAGCCGGGCGCCTAAGGCAGAGGAGGGGGCAGCAAGGCTGGGCCCGAGGATTGGCGCCCAGGACCCAAAGAAACGGCTTTCTCATCTTTCTAACCTCTGGGGAAACTTTGCCCCGGGGATGGGGGGAGGAGTGGCGACCAGTTGCTATCTAGTTTTCTCGGGGACTTATATTTAAAGTATTTAAATCTTTCTCCTCCTGAAAAGTGCAGAGGCGGATCGTTGCAGCCCTGCCGGGACCGAAATCATGCCGGCGGGTGCACAGGGTTTCTGCTGCCGCTGCCTCCCGAGGCCCCGGCTCCCCCGCTGCCCTGCTCCAGAGAACTAGGAGACGCGAGCAAAGGCATCGAAAACCGAGCTGCGGGCACCCGATCGGGCTGTCTGCAACCCTGGAAGATCCCGATAACTCTGGGATGGCACGGGGGCCAAAAGCGTGGCTGGCAGAGAATGAGGAAAGACAGTACTAAACTTTTCTAGCAAAGCCAGAGAGTTTCGGGTTCACTTATTAGGGTGGCAAATCGAATTCACCCAAAACGCAAAGAAAAACAAATCGACAGTTCAAGCGGGAATGGAGGCAAACCCGGTCTGGGAATAAAAGTAAAACATTGTTTTTGTTTGGTTTGCTTTTTTTTTTTTTTTTTTTAATTATAGGGGAGAGGGATCTGCCTGATTCTAGGCTCCGGCAGGAACGCAAAGGGTTAATGAATGGACAAGTCGTTGAGTATTGATCGGCGGCCTCGGGAGGTAGGTCTTTTCCCCCCGCTCAGATCACTAAACTAATTACTCGTCTCTTTTTCTGGAGTTTTAACTTTCCTCCCACCTCCACCCAGAGAAAAAACAAATCCAAAAAATAGCAAGAAAGGAAAACATCCAAACAGATCTCCTCTGGCCTGTCTTCCGACCGGATTCATTTCTTTTAAAAGAAAAACAAAAGCAAAAACCAGACCGAACCTGACTTCCCGCCGTGGCCCCTCGGCGCCCAAATCGAGGTCTCGGCGAGAGTGCCGAGCCTCGGAGGTTTCTCGCCGCGCGGGTTCCCGCCCCTCCCTGAGTCTCCAAAAATAACAGGATAAAACAAATTCCCAGACTTTGCTCTCGGGGCGCGAAGACCTCCTCGCCGCCCGAAAAGGGTCAGAGGCAGAGAAGTCGCAGTCTTCTGCGACTGTAGGGGCGCTGAGTGGGTGGCGAACACGGTCGAACGCAGTCGAAAGCGAACCTGGCGGCCGGGCCCTGTCCGCGCCCCTCGGAGCCAGGGCGGTGAGGGCACCGCCGGGGAAGCAGAGAGCCTGGGGACCCTGCGGGCTCTGTACTCCTTGGCCGCCGGCACTCGGAGCAGGCTGGGACAGCCTGCCTCGACCTTTGGGGACAACTCCTCTCTCTGCGCCCCTCCCTAAAGGGTCAAGAGGCCGCAGGCCAGCACCCAAACTGGCCGCAGCTCTGAGACTGGGGACCAAAGCCATGCCCGGCCCCTCGCCGCCCAGTTTCCGAATGCAGGGCACGAACCGGCGGGAGAAACCTCCGCCCAGGCCTTGCCAGGCGCCCACCCGGAGCAGGCCGAGGGCAGTGCGGGCTTCGGCGCAATGCAGCCCCGAGACGTGGCACCTACCTTGGAAGCGGTGGCCCAGATATCGGTACCGGTGGATGAGCCAAGGATAGAAGGTGGACGGGTCCCGTTGCTGCGAGGCGAAGAGGGGGTGTGGCGAGTGCGAGGAGGGCAGGGGGTGGGCGGCCAGGGCGTGCGGCGGCGGCACCGGGTGCACTGGCACGGCGGGGTTGGGCGGGTGCGAGACCGCCTCGGCGAACACCAAGTCCGGGTTGGAGTAGACGCCTCTGCCGGCGGCGGCGGCAGCGGCCGAGTGGAAGCCGTTGAGGAAAGGGTTTATGGGGCTGGAGTTGGCGTAGCTGAGCGCTGCGGGACGGATCGGGTCCTCAGAGCGCGAGGCGGGCAGGGGACTGTCCTTGGCCACCAGCGACTCGATGGTGAAGCAGCGCTTGGGCGCCGGCTGGAACATGCTGCGCCGAGGAGCGGGCGCTCGGGGCTCCCGGCTCCCCGCGACCGCGGCGCGCTGCCTCCGCCGCCCGCTGCCCGCTGCCCGCGGCGAGGACCGACGAGAATTGGGGACTTGTTTGTTGGGGGTGGGGGTGGGGGGAGGAAAGGAAGAGAGAAAGGAAAGGAAAGGAAAAAGGAAAGGGGGGGGGAGGGAGAGGCAACGCCGAGGATCCCGAGAATCTTGCACCAAACGCGCCCAACCTGGAGAGAGGGGGGAAAATCCTTCCAGAAGAATTTGCAGGCGTGGATTGGGGTAATTTTTTTTTTTTTTTTTTTTGGCGAGATGGCGTGGGGGGGATCGGAGTTAGAGGCAGGGAGGAGAGGGGGGGAAAGTTTCTCAGAGGAAGCAAAAAAAAAAAAAAGTTTTCTCTCCTCTGCAAAATGCGGGCAGGGCGCCCTAAGTCCAAGGACAATCCATGGAAGTGTTCGCTTCTTCACAAGTTGTGCAAACGATTTGTTAGTTCATGAGCCTAATTAGTGCGGGGATCACATAAACAGCTTCCTCCGAAGCCTGGTAAATGGCTTGATGATTGGTCGCTATTACTCGCCCTGAGGTGGAAGGGGGGAGACTCTTTAAAGTGCGTCAGAGGGAGGCGAGTGCCTGGGAACCCGGAGGCCTGGATCCGGGCCGAGAGTGGAACGGAGTCGGCGCCGCTGCCTCGACCGTGCCTCCCGCGCCCGCCAGGCCGCCTGGCCTCTCCGCGCTGTAGCCCCGCGCTCCTAGCTCACTCGCTCCCGCGGCGCCCGCTGAGGCTTCTTCTCCTCCTCTTTCGCCTCCTCCTCTTCCTTCAGCCTCTCCTCCTCCTCCTCCTCTTCCTCCTTCTTCTCCTCCTCCTCTTCTTCCTCCTCCTCTTTCCCCACCTCCTCCCACTCAGCCACCGCCTCCTTCTCTCCACCACCACCACTCCCTGCGGGGCACCCGGGTCCCTGCAGAGTACCCGGCCGGTGCCGCCTCCGCTGCGGTCCCTTCGATCCCGAGCCTGCTGAACCCGAACTGGTGGGACAGACGGACAGACTGACACACAGATTCCTCACCCCTAGCGCGCCTCCGCCGCTGCCCACCGCGACCCCGCGTCAGGGGAGCTCGGATCGCCCCGGGAGCACACAAGGGTAAGCGGGCAAGGGTTGGTTCCGTTCGGTCACACAAATCCCTACCCCCCAGAAAACTCCTGGCGGTTTCCTAGGTGAGGAGGGAGCCTTGTCGGGGGAGGGGGGATCCTCCAACGACACGTAGCCCCGACGTCCCAGGGTCGCTCCTTTCGCGATCCATGACCCGGCTCGTTGGTTTCCAAGTTGAGACTAGAGTGGACGACCCAGCCTGGGAGATGGGCTTCCAACTAGCCCACAGGCTCTCCGGGATATTTTTCTCCGGGAGGGTGTTCATCTTCCCCCACATAATTCCTTCTGCATTATCTGGGACTGAGGGTCCAAGGTCAAGGGAGAGACTGATGGGGTACTACTATTACCACTGCGTTGTCGTTATAATTTTTGTTAGTGCTGTTAGTATTGTTATTATTGCTGCTATTATTATTGTCATCGTTATTATTATCATTATTATTTCTATTATTATTCTGCCATCTGTCGTCCCAGGGGCGGGTTGCTCTGCAAACCCAGGGCTTGCAACTAGGGAGTGCAGATCGCTTCTCCGGTCCCAAGCCTTGTCCGCATTTTCGAGCTCGCCTTCGGTTTTGGGATGATTTTAGGGCCGAGTTCCCTCGTCCCCATTGGCTCACGCAGCGGCATAATTATGATCACATCCCCCAGGCTGCTGGCGCTGCTCTCTGTTTATTGGTGGTTAAAGATCTATTATCTATTCATCGGCCGCCTCTTTTTTCCTCTTTTTCTTTTTGCCAGTTACATTCTTCTTAAGTGAAGTACCAGCAGGTATTTTGCACGTTTACAATTAATGATTTTTTAAAAATCTGACATCCTTTTAATCTATTACTTGGAGGCCCATGTCATTTCTCTTAAGGATGAAGAAATGCCAGTGTTTGGTGACTAGGTTGCCGTGAGACCCAAAAAATGTCGATTGGGAGAGGGAGAAGAGGGAAATCATGTAAAGTCAGGCTTCAACGCCACCGGATTCATCAATCAAAGGTCCCCAGATCTCCAGACATGCTCCCCTGCTTTCTCAGCTGCCCACTCTCTGCCCTGATTCTCTATAGTTTCATCTGCTGTGTATTTATGTTCATGTCAATTTCTCCATTTTATCCCAGGCATGATCTGTGTTTGCGGGTAGGGTGGGAAGAGGGTCCAAATCCCCTTTTGGAAAACACTCCAGGCAAAAGAAGAGTTAAGGGTGTGTTTTCTGGGGTTGCCTGGGCACCTGACCTTAGTGAGGGCCCAAAAGAGATTATTCATGCTGTCTCCCTGAACATTCCCAGGGCACACATACATACACACACGATACAGTTGTGGGCCCCAGGTCTGCACTCGCCCCAAGAAACCTGCCTCAGGCATCAGCCCTCTGCCACCAGCTCTGGGCAGGGGTCTTGGCTGGGTTTTCACCCCTAGTGGGCAACCTTGCTTTGTGGCATTCCCCACCCCCCTCATCCTTTTCCCTAGGCTCAAGGATACAGGGTGTTCAATCCAGCCTCTTGGGGTGGGGCACAGTTTGAATACACACCTCCCTGGGTCCTGAAACACTGACCTCCAAAAATATTGTCTCCAATTCAGAAATCTTTCCCTCAATTAGGCTGTAGAGACAAAGCCTCACTGTGCCCTGGTGGGCAGGAAGCCTGAAGCCCCAGGGAAAGTGGAAGTTTTTGGGCTGAGCTAGCCAGCCAGCCTGGGGTGGAGGTAAGGGTCAGTCCTCCCTTCTGGAAAGAAACACCCAATTTAGGTGGGCTGTAGATCCTGGATCCTGGAGCCCATGAGAGAGGATCCCTTTCTCCATGGAAGGATCTCCAGCAGGGCTAGAGAGTCAGGCCTGCCCTCAGGCCAGGCCTTCCAAACTCCTTAGGCTCCAAGTGGGAAACTGGGGGCACTAAGAGCCCTGCCCTGGCTGCAAGGCTGGGAGTGGTCATTTAGGCACAGTCTTAGTGATCTTGGCTGGGGGTATGACAGTAGATGACCTTGAAAGTAAAGGGGATCCAATCAGTGTCTGAGAGGTGAAGTGAGGCCAGCCATGGTATGATAAGTTTCCCCTCTACTAAACTCTCAGAGTAAAACTAAATGTTGCTGGTACTATCTTAAACCCCTTCTCTGCCCCCCAACCCTCACCCTACTTTGGCCAAGATGTGTCCGGAGAGTGTCCCAAGGAAGTGAGCAACACTATGGAGCCCAGAGTCTCAGCCTCGCTCCTGAGGCAGGGACAGTGGTTCGTCTGGGGCAGAGGGCCCAGGCTGCTCCCAGTATGCATTGTCCTTGCAGGCCACCCGCCTCTTGCAAACTACTCTGACAGGGCCAGGTTTGCCCCGGGGGCTCCAGTTACTACCAGGTAGGCGAGGGTGAAGGAGTCTGATGCCCGCCCTCCTGGCAGGAGTAGGACTTGGCAGTTCCTCTGCCCCTATGCGCTGCTGGTGGCTAAACCTCTCCTGGGCCCCCACAAGGGAGAAGCGGGTTTCCAGTGAGTCAGAGGCCCAACACGGAAGACCTGGACACTGAGAAATCTATGCTAATTCATGTGCCCAGACAGAGGAGCTCCAAAAGTTTCGAGCTGCCCAGCCCCGACGTGTGGAGGAATTAACTAGGAGAGTAACTCATTAACCAGGCTGGGGGGTGCGGGTACACCAGGGCGCTGGGCACTCTAGTCTGGACTCGGACCCTGAGCTGCCTCTAGACTCCACTCCTAGGACCCAGCGGCTGCCATTCATTTAACTTGTGGCGTCTTCAGCCTTGCAGAACCCGGCCCCTCTTTGTTCCTTAGCTGCCCGGGAAGAGTGGGTGTTTGGTTAAGTACCGGTGTGAGCAGTGGGAAGTGGGGGGATTTCTGAGGCTCCATCTTAGACAAGAGGCTCCCAATCCCCACACCCCGAGTCGCTGAGGGTTTTGCTCTGTAGACTCAAGAATCTACACTCTGCAGGCAGCTGAACTAGCAGACATGTGATGAAAGTTCCATTCTTGGATCTGTCACTTACTGACCGAGCAATCTTGGGCAACACCACAACCTCTCCCGACCTCCATTTTGTCACCTGTAAAATGCTGCTTGCAAGGCCATGGAGGGTAGGAGACTGGCCTGTTTGGGGGAGTGGTAGAACCCTTCTGCTTCCCGATTGTGATCGTAATTACACTCTCGTGTGTGTCTTAAAAACTCATAGAACTGTACACTACAAAGGGTGAGTTTTATTGTATGTAAGTTATACCTTAGTAAACCTGCCCCCCTCCCTGCAAAAATCAGGCCTGGATGACCTTGGGCAAGTTACCTAACCTCTCTGTTGCCTGTTATCTCTTCTGGGAAAACGAGGTAAATAATAGTACCTTGGCCCTTGAGGTTGTTCAACATATAAGCCAAGCAAAGTGCTTAGACAGTGTGCAGCATATAATGAATGAGCTGTAACAAAAGTGAGCTCTTGTCCTTGGTGTTGAGGTTATTATTATTACCTACCCACCTCCAGGGCTTGTTGCTGGGCTTGGAGATGGAGCAATCAAGTTGTACAAACAAGAGCTATTGCTCATCTCACGCTCCTGCCATTCTCCCCTCCAGTGCTCCCCCAAACGCCAGGGACTTCTCTAGGGAGGTTCTGGGAGTGAGAGAGGCTTGGATTCCTGGCTAGTAGGAGACATCAAAGGGCAGAGCTTTCCGGTGATCTCCCGTACCATCTGCTCTGAGTGTCCCACCAGGCCCACCTCACCCGGCTTCTGCTTCTCCCTCGCTCGGCTCCTAATAGACCTGTGTGATAACTGGAGTAGATGCATAGATTCATGCAACTCTGGATAGGTGCCCAGGTGCTGCCTGGTGTCTCTACCTGTGTGACCTTCACCTTCTCAAGCCTCGGTTTCCTCATTTATGAAAAGGAAATATCTTAGTTGTTTGAGAGGAGTAAATGAGCTAATGCTTGGCACAGTTTCCGTTCATCAGATTTTAGTTAATGTGAGGCCATGGCCTTGTACATCCTGCCTACCTGCCACGCTGGGCTAAATCCAGGTCGCCGTGGTCAGGACCCTCCCGGAGAGCCAGTCCCTCCAGCCTGCAGTGTGCGCCGGCAAGGCAATGCGGGAAGCACAGGCGTCAGTGGAGAGTGAGCCCTTTCCGGGGCCCAAGGTGTCCCAGGGATGGGGAGATCCTCAGGACTCGGTTAAGAATTCCTCCAGCCCACAGTGATTTCCAGTCATCCGGCCTCTGAATTGCGTAGGGCAGCAGTGGTAAAACGAAAAAAAAAATTAATATCCAAAAAAAAACGGTTTTTTTTTAATTGTTATTAAGGCAAATCCCTTTCTGGTGCCTAGAGGCCGCTCGCTGGGCAGGCACGGCAGCCCGGGGTGGATATCCGCGTGCGCGCAGCGGCGCCTAGTGGCGAGGGCTGGGCGCGGGCAGCATACCCGTGGAGCCGCTGAGCCCCGCGCGCCCCAGAGTGCTGGGGTTGTGCCCCACTGCCAAGACCTTGCCGTGACCGCAGTCTGAGCCAGGAGAGGAAGTCAAAGGAGGCTCAATGGCCACAGAGGAGAGAGGACATCTAGGACATGCGTCCCTCCTCCCTCCATCAGCTCCAGCTCCCCATTTCAGAGTTTACCACTCACGCTGGAATTCCAGCTTCGCTAGGAATCTGGCTTCCTTCGGAAGAGTGAAAGGAAGAGGGGACGGGTTCTGTTCTAAAAGGGGCGATGAGGACGTGATCACCTGTGCCAGGGCAATACTGCACAAATGCAGCCAACATCGTGTCTGAGGCCCCCGACCCTGGTGGCTCGCAGGATGGGGTGGCCTGCACTGGCCCGCCTGGGGTGGAATCCGAAGAGCTGGGGTTGCGGAGTGCTGCCCCTCTTAACTTCAAGCCCCCTCGTGGCCGGTGGAGGACGCCCTGAGACAGGGATCCTGATGGTTACTGCTGAGGTAGCAGTTGATCACCAGCCAGATTAGGTGGCCATGACCTGGCCCGGGTGACTGGTCCCTTCCTCCTGGTGCGCGTGTACTCATCTGTCCCTGTGCAAGTAGGTTCCTCCAGTGAGATGAAGCCCTGCAACCCAAACAAAGTTCGTTGGAAACCTGCGGGTAACTGTTAAAAGCTTCCTCTGGGGGAACTGAGCCCTCGCAGGAGGATCTGGACCCTGGTCCAGGCCTCTGCTGCCCCGGACTGCAGGAAGCAGGCTCTATCCTTTTCCGGGCGTTAGTTAGCAGGAGCCTACGAGTGCCTGCACGTCTGGGTCTCCGAGATCCGTCCCTTTTTGAGAGCCAGTGTTTCAGAGCCAGGAACTCCGCGCTGACCCGTGAAGCCACACGCAAGACCTGACCGTGGAGTTTACCTCCTTCACCACTTTGAAACTCGTCAACCAACACAGAGCCTGTGCCGATTCACTATCGAAAGCAAGGAAACAGATAAAAGGAGGTCCCAGTTTCTTTCTCCCTCGGCTGCCTTCAAATGAAAGTCGAAAGGCCAAGCAAGGATAAGAAAGGGGTATGCTGACTGACAGACACAAGGACGCAGGAATTAGGGAACATAGGCACACTTGCTCAGGCGACTGACTGCCTGGACAGGGATGGAGATAGCGCCCCTGCACTGTCCCTGCTAGTGGGTGGGTGGGGTTATTGCTTTCCTTTCCAGCAGTCCCAAAAGCTTTGCTTCATTGGGCTACAAGGCCATGGACTATTGCCAGAAGCTCCCTGCTGAAAGATAAGTTGACCTGTTTAGCGGGCCACAGGCCCAGCATGGGAGGTGGGGGACGCATCTGCTGACTCCTCTGCCACCTTCCTGGACATCTTTTCGTTTCAGACTCTGCTCTTGCCACTGGTCACGGGCCTTGTATGTAACTTGGGTTCCAGTCCTCTAAGGAGCTGCTTGGGGTAGTCAACGGGAATTCACCTTCCACCTTAGGAGAGGCTTCTGAAACGCTGGTGTCCCACCAGCCTCTCTCTTAGGCACTTTATTCTCTCTTTTTTGTACTTCCCCATTTTCTGGACTCTGGAAGTTTGGGATAGGGCTTAGAAAGGAGGTTGTGGTCATTTGAGGAAAGAAGGCAACTGGAGGCTTCTTCTCTTGGACACTTTAGCTCTCCATGAAACCTGGAGAGGACGCCGGGAAGACTTAGAAGAACAATTCCTTTCCCTGTATTGAACTTTAGCTTTTAAAGGCGTGTTTGCTTACACCAAGAGCTCAGTGAACCTCACAATCTGGTGTGGAAGGAATCATGATACCCATTTTCCAGATGAGAAAACCGAGACTCAGAGAGGTCACCCTGCGAGAAGCCCTGAGACAGCCCTGCCTCCAACCTCCAGCTCCCCCCACCTCCCCCCTCGATAGACACCTGCATTCAAGATAATGAGAGATGGTGGCGAAAAGCTCCCCCGCAGGCAGTCTGGGGCGCCCAAACTGTCTCTTTCAGGCGGCCCCACATCGTATAACTCCATCACTTGCCTCGAACCCACTTGCCCACCATTGTCCTCTAGGCCCCCTTTTCCGGCCTAAGGCCTTTCCTCAAGCCGTCTTGCTCCTTCCCAGGTCGCCTCCTGAGGACTCAAGCCCCTGATTTAGGACTAGTGGGTCTGTGGCGGCCTCCCTGCGCCAGTAAACGGAAGCTCTGGTAGACCAGCGCTGGCCTGCCCGGCGCTCTGAGGCCTCCGCCGAGACTCTGTGCGCTCCGCAGCTTCGCGTTGCTCTTCAAAGCATCCCTGAAATCTCCGAGGATGCCCTGCGCCGGAGGTCCAGAATCCGGGAGCGCGGCCTGAGCCCTCCCTCTCAGCCAGCAAGACGCCCCAAAAGCCCCTGGCCCAGCGACCTCTGCCTCCTTAGCTCTGCCCAGCCTGCCCAGAGCTGGCCGGGGGACAGAAGAGTGGCCAGGGGGTAGAAGCTTCCGAAGAGGCCTACAGATAGGGTCTGACCGCCCTCCTCATGAGGAGACCCCCTCCCGGAGCCACGGCCCCTGGCTATCTTTAATTACTGGCGGCCACAGCGGCAGGCAGACGGCCTCCCAGGACGATCGATCGGGATGCAGTCTTCTGATTCGGCCCCACAGCTGCACCGCCCCGCCACGCTCACATTCGGGGGCCCTAGCACCAGGAGGTTGGACACACCAGACCCCGCTTTCCTATTTGCGTCTCCTCGGTATCTGGGCGTTGGGACACGCGGTGAGCTCCGCTTCCCCCGCGACTCCGCGGAGCCTCTGGCGGCTGGAGCAGAGGCAGAGAATGGGGCCCTCCAGAGGCCTTCAAGCGGCCAAAGCTGGGTCCGGCTTCCCACCCCCACCCCCACCCCCACCTCAACCCCCGCCCCATGCACACCCCCGGCAGGGACCCGGAGAGGCCCGACCGCAGCTGCCCTCCGCTTAGCCTGGCCGCCAGCGGCTCTCCGGGGTCTACGCAACAAAGGGTGGCAACGCGGCGGCGCGGGCAGGGACCTCATTGGTTCAATATTAGCTTTTCATTCCAGTCTATTGTGCCCATCTGAGATAATATTGACTCTGAGGTGAGAGCCCACAGACGACAGGGCTTGTCTAACACTCCGCGGCAGGGCGCTCGAAGGGAAGAGAACCAGAAATGGAGAGTTAAAGAGACTGCAAATAAAAGCTGCTGGCGCGGCTGCGCGCCCCAGGGCCGCGCATGGCCCAACAGCCCCGCGCTCTCTCCTCCCGGCGTACGCCTCGGCCTCCGACCCAGGAACCGAGGGTCGGGAGAGGCTCCTGGGGTCTGGGGGCCGCTCTGAGGAAGAGCAATGAGCGTTCCCATCTAAAACCACCCTCGTTTAACACCCCCCCGCCCTCCATCTTCCAGACAACTGATTTTGAGGTTCCGCTTCTGGGCAACTCTGGAGAAAAACGAATTCCCATGCACATCGTTTTAGTTTGCCAGAAAGCCAACTGAAATATATTCCCCTTTTAAACGATGTAACACCTTAGGGTAACTTCGCTGTCAAAGTGTTTCTCCGATTTCCGCAGCATCAAAAGAGTAAACACGCGCAGCGATTATTGTTAGGCTGCACTACTTGCGAGTGCGCGGTTAATATCAAATTTCTAACTGCATTTTGCTTTGCTTTGAATCGTCTCCTTGCAGCCCATCCACGGGTTTCTTAACCGCCCTTCTAACCGCAGCTTTAAAGGGCCTCTGGAATGTTGAAGTCTTGCATATAATAAGATTCGTTTCAATTTCCGAATTCTCTCTAAATGCCTACATTGGAAAAATGACACTTTAAGTTGTCTTATGTGTCAAAGAGAACTCTTAGGTTTACACTCTCGGGACCCACCGCCAAATGCTCAGGGCTTGCAGTGAACGCGCGACTGAACGTTCCCGGGTCGTTTAAGAAATTTGTGTCTCCCCCCTCATTGGAGTCTGACCTCTGTAAAAGATAATCTCCGTTACTCCAATAAGGAGCTGGTCGTTTGGAATCTTTACATCTACCCCAAGACACTTGGGTGTGTGGGGAGCTGGGATGGGGCAAGAAATGGGGTGGGGGCTTCAGCATCCAGGGAACCGTTGTGCGCCTCCCTCCTTCCGCCGAAGTGCCCCATGCTGAGCTGGGGCTCAGCGATCACGATCTCCAGCACCGTGAATATTTTAGAGGAGGACATTCTGTTTAATATATGTGTTCTGTAATATATTATATATATGATCCGTTTGTAGTATATATTATTTAGCATATAATATGTATTATATGGTTTCATCATGTCATATACTGTCTACCATATATTTAAGCCCGAGTTCCAATTTACATTAATATGTTAGTTAACATATGATACATTTTATACGTTACATGTTATACTTCATGTGTAGATAGTTCTGGATATATATGTACATATAAATATATTTATTTTACGTATGTGTGTAAAAGTATTTGGGGGAGCCTATAATTTCCCTGCAAGTACATATTTGATAGTTTTCATACAAAGTTTTTTTTTTTTTTAAGTCCTAGTGGAAACCACTTTGACATCAGCTGTCCTTATAACAAATGCCCTGGGGTCCAATTTCGGCCCCAGGGAAAGGCGGGAGCGGGTAACTCGGCCGTAAGGGACAGCAGATCCGCTCTAGAAAGTGGTTTTCCAAACGCCCATTCCCTGGGGACAGAGGAGGAAACGTTCTGGACCTAGTGGCTGGCTCTTCTCGCTTGCGTCGTGTGGTTGTTTTGGTTTTGAGAGAGGCTGTTTAGAGGCTCCGATGGTCCCTACACTGATGTCATGAATTAAAAATGAATTTGAGGAGTGCAGCATATGCTCAGCTGAGGCGTCTGGGAGAGCAGCGGAGGCCTTTCACCCCGGATTCTGGGCTCCAGACGCCGCACTGGCGGCTCCGGCCTCCGCGGGCGACGCGGGCGCGCACAGCGGTCCGGGCTCCCGAGGTCCCCGCTCCAGCCTGCAGCCGCCCTCCGACCTCGTGCCAGGAAAAGCTGTCCGTGGCTTGGACCGCCTGCAGACCGGGCGGTCCCAGCTACAGTCCGCTTTTCGATTAAGAGCCAAGAGCCGAAGAAAGCGGACAGTTGGGAGCTGCTCCCGCAGGAGGGCAGGGGCCAGGTGGAACAAAAGCTGGATTTCGGATGTCCGAAGGTTATCGCCTCCTCACCGGACATTCAGTTTATGGATGGGTGAAAAAAAAAAAAAAAAGACAACCGAAGTCAGGTACGGCGGGCATCAGAAATGAGAAACGTCCTAACTTTGCAGCCTGAGGACCGGAAGGCTTCTACTTCAGAGGCCTGGGAGTCGGGAAGAGAAACTGATGCGGCGGGGGAGGGGGCAACGGGGTGGGCTCGAGGAAGACTTAGTGAAGGGGCAAGAGGGGTCAGAGACCACCGGAACGCAAGGTGCGGTGGGCTGTTTATTTCTTATAAGCAAATCCTCCAAATAGCTACCTGGTGAACATCATGAAGCAAAACCATGAAACTTGGCTAAAATCTAACCAAGAGATGGGCTCCCCACTTCAGGCAAAACCCCAGGTTCAGGGAGCCCGGAGCCCGCCTCTGATCTGGCCTTTTCCCCAGCCTTGGGGAAAGGTTTTTGCGGACATGGAAGAGTGCAGGCTATGTCCTCACTGCTGTGTCCCTGACTGGGCTCTGGGGTGTGTGCTAACATGCGCTGGGGACCGGAAGTGAGAAAATGTCTTCATGTTGCTAAGAAAAAAGCAACCGACCCCTCCCCCTCCTCAGTCAATGGCTGCAGTCTCCGAGGCTGGCTGCGTGGGGAGGCGTCTGCACACTCACAGGATGCCAAAGCTTCCAGATGAAGGGTGGGTCACAGTGCCAGGCAGGTGGATGTGGGGCTCCCCTAGACGGGCTTTAGCACATCTGGCCCATCTGCAATATTTTCTCCACTCAGGTGATCCATCTTGCCCCTGCCCAGTGTCGTGGGAAACTTTAATTGCGTAAGCATCAGAGTTCCATATTACTGCCCCTTACTCTGAGCCCCCATGATCCTGGTTTAAGGGGCAGCTGCTCAGGTGTGCTGGGAACAAGAGAGGGTCCATTTCACCGCTCATTTACCATCAGAGCACCTTGCATGGGAGACAGTGCATTTCTATCACTGATGGCACCTGTCGCAGTACTATGCTAAGCGCCTGTTACAAGGATCTACCTCATCCGGTCGTCCGAGCAATTCATTGAAGTATGCGGCTTCTCACTTTCCAGATGAGAAAACTGAGGCTCTGAAATGCCAAGGGGTTCACCCACGGTCACACACAGCTAGGGAGACTTGGATTCCATTGCAGATCTTTCATTTCTTCCCGCCACCATCTCTTATCTCCCATCAAAATGCCCTCTTTCCCCAGTGAGGAAGTCTCACAGGGCGAGAAAAAAGATAACACTTTGCTGACTGGGTAAGAAAAGAGGTAACACTTTGCTCTTGACCCCCCCCCCCAAATTCAATAACGAGAGGATACAGAGCCTGGATCCCACTCTCCCCAGAGCACTTATTTCAGGTCCAGAAGAGACAGTGAGCAGCTGGCACACAGACAGCACAGACAGTGTACAGAGAACTTGCTCCCACATCACTTCAGTCACCTTTCCCACCACCCCCGTCCGGTGGATACTGCCGTTCTCACTGCAGTTTAGGGAGGCAGAAACAGGCTCGGTGAGGTAGAACTACTTGATCACTGCCCAGCCAGTTCGCGCAGAGCCCTGGCACTGGCCTGGGCCGGCCCATTCCAAGCCTCCCAGCTCTGCAGATACCACATATGGGACCATTTAACCAACAGAGTTAGGCCTCGCATTCTGTTGTGAAACTGCTAGGTTGTTTTCTCTTTGTTTTAAGTGTTTCTGCAAATGTTTTTTCGGGATTCAAAACTTTCTCTTTATTTATGCCTCTATTAGACTCATTCTTTCTCCATGTATGTATTGCAGCAATCTGTATTGCAGGACCATCAAGGAAACAGAAAAGGAGTTGCCCCTTAGCTGTGTTCAAATGTTACTCAGAGTCCAATTGTAGACTTCATCTGCAATTTTTGCTCTATTATTGTTTGTAGGTTTTGGTCTATTACCATTTGCCTTACGTGCATCACTAGAACTCCAATATGTAATCAAGGGTTTGAAATTGTTTCTGTCTGTGTATTTTTTCAGGACTTTAATAGCATTTTTAACCCTTGCTTGGACAATGCCTTCTCTTTGCTAAGATCTAAGGGGGAGAGTTTGAGGTTGGTTGAATTCTTTGATCAAATAATTTCATATCCAAAGGGGTAATTGAGACTCCAGATAGGAAATGGCTCGAGGGGTCTCTGACCTTGAGAGGATGTACCAAATCCCCAGCCACCACCAAGAGTCTTGCCAGGGAAGAGTGTTCTCAGCCATCAGCCAGCCAGGACTCCATCCCCACACTCATTCTGAACCTCAGTTTTTCTGTCTCCATAAGAGCCATGTCTCTCTGTCCCATGAAAAAGCCTCATTTATTCTCATTATTATAAAATCATATGTATATCTTTATACTAAACTAGAATGTACAAAGAAGAAAGCAACAATCACTTAAATTCCCTCTAACCAGAGGTCACCACTGCCCAACATTTGGGGACATTAACTTTTGACACCTCAAAAAAGAAAAGTAGTTTATGTAAACATACCTTTTCATTATTGGTGGTCTAGTAAATAAAAGAAAGGAAAGAAATACACTGTGTGATTCTGTTTACATGAAGTTTATAACTGGATATAGAATTCAGAAGAGTTCTCTGGGAGAACTCTGGGAGAGGGTTCACTGGAAAGGGGCACAAGGAAACATTCTGGGGTCCTAGACATGCTTTATGTCCTCATTTGGGCCATGGTAACATGTATACAATTGCTAAAACTCAACAAACTTAAGACCTGTGTATTTTACTATAACATTTTATACCTCAATAAAGAAAAAGAAAGAAATGAAAGAATCCTGGACAAATACTATAGCAAAAGACCAAACTGGAGGGGTTAGGGAGAAGTAAAAAAAAAAAAAAAGAAAAAAGAAAGCATGAGATGCTGAGCTAAGGCAAGCTACATACAATACCCGGAACTTCACAGAGGAGGATAACAGGCTTGTCTCCCCAGTACCACCAGCCCTTCTCAGCACTGCCCCCCTCTTCAGGCCTGCAGTTAAATCCAAGAGGGCTCGACCCTTAAAAAGGTAACACAATCTTAAGATCCTGCTGGGGCCCACCATCTACCAGACTGCCTCTTCTTGGATGCTGTTACGCTTCCATGTTTGTAATGAGGCACTGCATTTCCTGAGGTGGGAGGGGGAAGGGAGGGTATCCCTTGGAGCTTAACAAGTGTCTTTGCTTGAGTCAGGAAGGAAGATTGAAGGCCTTCACTTTCAAATAGATTACTTTCCAAAAATTTCTTTCTTAATCACTAACTAGGACTCAGAATGTTTGTACCTCATAGAAACAATGTTATAAATGATGGTCAAATTTCCAAGTATCTCCTCCCAAAAAAATCTGTTAAATGCCTACTCATAAGATATAGAATTTTAGGCTTGATAGGCATATAAGTGCACTAAATTATAGTGGTTGTGTGCCATGTAAAAAATGGAAAGAAAGCAAAATCCTTTTTTTCCCCAAAAAGACATACCTACTATCTGGGTGGATCCCAGGCACTATGTTGGCATCAGGGATTCAAAAATGAACAACCTCCTGATGTCTTCCCTCAAACAGCTCATTGTCTAGTAGAGAAAGAATGCCTTGTAAATAAATAAGTGTAATAAAAACCTTACAGGTGTTGTGATAGAGATTGTTATAATGAAACAAAACAGAAAAATAGAAGTGAATGCTAGCTGACAACGAAAAAACATTATTTTGAAGCAGGCTGAGTTGATGGGATAAGGAATTTGATGAAGACCTGTAGAAAGACTCTAAGGGGTCATGGGGTAATTTGAAGGGCAATGGCCCTAAATCTGATTCTACTTCAAAATACATGTCTTCCCTTGTCCCTGCATTACAGTTTGACTTCTCAGTCATCATTGGGGCTGGTTGGTTGATCTTCACTTTCAATTTTTTTGGAGGCAGTAGAAGTGGGCAAGACCTGTAATTCCAACGATAAAAGGAAAGAAAATTTAGAAGGTATGTAAACCCAGGAAAAGGACTGTCAGAGGTAGACTTGACCCAGTAGTGATGGAGGGAAAAGCGTAACTCCCAGCACTGGGTAAGAAAGAAAAAGCCGTTCCCCACACCAGCCACCAGATGGTGAGAATGGCTCAAGACAGCTTGGTTGTCTTGAGAGCAGAGTGAGCTTGGATGCCCTGTGTCCTCACAAGCATGGGACCACTTAAAGTCACATATTTACAGTATTCGGGGTTCATTTACTCATCCAACCAGCATTGTGCATTCACCATTCGTATGGAAATTTGCAACTGACATGCAATTAACAGGATTAAAAGATTTAGTGATCTATGGTCCTTGCCTTCAAGGATTGCTTGGGAAACTAGATAAACTATTATTTAATTTGCCCAGACATGAAATCTCCTGTATTTTTTCCTCATGATGCTGTTTTCGTCAGTAAGTTACAGAGAGTAACAACGCAGAATCTGCTGACCTCACACAATTGTTCTGAGGCTGGAATATGATTAGGGAGTAAAAATGCCTTTGTCAAGTGCGGGTTAGACAAACATTAATCATGAAAATTGTTTTCAGCTATGTCTTCCCCTTACTGGTCAATTATTCATTCAATAAATGTTTATGGTACACTTATGCTGAACAGGTACTGTTCTGGGCACTGGGGACATAGCAGTGAAGAAAACAGATGAAATCTCTGCCCTCATGGAGCTGACATTCCCCTTTAGGGCATTCCGCTGACATAAGTAAAAAGACTCATCAGCCATGTGAGGGAGGCAGAAAGCTTAAGACTGCACAAAGCTGTGTACATTTGCTGTTTGGAATATTGAAAAATTGGAAACAATCTAAGTATCCTTTAATGGAGGGACAGGTTTTTAAAAAATTATAATGCTTCCATACTACAAAAATCTGGGTGGCTGTAAAAAGAAGTAGCTCTCTGTATATAGTATCATGGAAGGATTTCCAAGACCTGTTAAAGGGGGGGGAAAGTAAGTTCCAGAATAATACGTAATATGATCCTGTTAATGTTTCAAATAAACATTACCTATTTTTGTTTTATTCATACCCTAATATACAGTTACATGTGAATACTTAGATGTAAACTCAGAGAAAAGTTCTGTAAAAATACACAGCTGACAATTGTGTTACTGTAGGGGAGGAGAGGTGAACTGATGGGGGATGGTGTGGACAGGGCACCTTTACGATGACGATGATAATTTCCGGCAATGAGTGTGCATTCACGTATTGCTTGTGTAATTAAACAAGGAGACACATGCATGTGGGTACAATTGAGTTATAGCAACATGATTATAGGTGACAATTGTTACTCTTTTAATCTCCTATTATGTTGTTTTAACATCTCTATAGAGAGATATATACATATAGATGAGATGATGCCAAAACATTAAAGGTGGATTTAAAACATGATGTCCTGGCTCGGAAATCTTGCCTCTCCCCACCCCACCTGAAGTTTATAGTGAAACCTTTTTTAAGAGCATCATGGGACATTGGATAGAAACCCTTGATCTCCCAGTTCTGAGGCACATGTAATTATTTCACAGTTAAGTAGCCTCAAGGATCTTTGCAAAAGATATGATTTCATTATGAGAGCATCATGCCACTCCCAGCAGTAATTGAGCTTCAGCTGGAGCCAATGTGGAGGTTCTGGTATGTGATGGGTGGATCCCAACAAGGTCCCCTGGTTCCCAAACCAAGCCAGGTAAGCTAGCCTGAGCTTTGGCTGATCTCTGAAAACCAGCTCATGCATCCTGGCTGAATCTCTTGTCTCTGTCTCTGTCTCTCTCTCTCTCTGTGACCTTGGCAGTCTTTAATGCTTCTGGGTTCACCAATGGCAGGAGCTGGACTCTATGGCCCATAACATCATTCCTAATCCCAAACTTCTGATTTCTATTGTGGCAAGTTGTTACAAGAGGAGACCACATTTGTTCACATGCGCATGCCATGTGCTGGGACAGAAAAGCAGAAAAGCAAAGTCCGTGGCCTTAAAGAGTTGTGGTGGAGTCAAATTCTTGAGGATGTTGAAGCTGATGAAACTGCTATAAAAGTGGACTCAGAACAGAAGCATGGAGATCTTCCTCCACTTTTCTGTGGTCTCTGGTTCGAAATCTCTTGCATAAAGTTGGCCTCTGTTCTTCTAGCCTCTTTGTTCTGAAATAAAGCTGGCAGCAGGGGCCCTAGCATGCTGGGTGGCTTCAGGTCTTAGAGGTTCAGGTCTGTAACACACATCCATGTTACACAGGGGAAAAAGAGTCCCGGGTGGGGACAGGGATAGCCTGAGTGAGTCCTAGGAGGACTGGAGATAGGACCACCGATTCAACAGACTTTTAGTGAGCACCTGCTGTTTGCCAGGCACTTTGCTGGGGATTGTGGAGCACAGGCGTGAACTGATCAAAGATAGGGCTTACAGAGCATGGCTTCAGTGGTTAGAAGCCTCTCCTGGGCTGGATGATAGAAACCTTCAGATCTGTGCCCTCCTCCAGGGCCTCCCCGAGAATGGGCAGATCCGGTCTCAGCTGCCAAGAAGCAGAAAACTGCTCAGGGCGGGGGTTGTGGGGGGACCAGTCATGCTAGACACTAAGTCTGGGGCTGGGGTCAGAAGCCATCCTAGACTGTGCAGAAAACTCTACAGTGCCCTTGGTCCCAGCCAATATTGAGCAAAGGGAACTTGCTTCCATGGGCTGAGCATGGGCAGGTGTTTCCACAGCAGAGAAGGGGCAGTGTGGCAGGAGCAGAGAATTAGCACCAAGCTGACCCAACATCTCATTCCCTCTCCGTGCCTCCTAGCTGTGTGACCAAGTAAATGACTCAATCTCCTGAGCCTCCTTTGTTTCTTCTATAAAGTAGGAATAATGACAATCCCACCCATTCTTCCTTCAGGAGATGGTGCTGGAGATCAAATGAAGTAGTGGGTGGAAAAGTAAATGATAAAGCACTTTAAAATATGAGCTGATGGTGTTGCACACTTCAAAGGGGTGCATCTTCATGCTGTCTCCCCTCCACATCCCCCATCCCACCGGGAAGCCCCTTTGCCATGCAGCCATGTGATGTTTCCCAGTGTGGAGAGTGCGGGAGCAGTCCTGGAGGCAGCAGAAGAAATTCTTGGCTCACTTGCCCCTCGTGGGCTGGAGGGATCATTCCAGAGCTCGTAGATTCCCTCACCAGATTTCCCTTACAGGGCACATGGGCAAGCTGACACTGGCGCTGGCACTGGCTGAGCAGCCCCTGGAGATGAAGCTGGGAGGCCCCATCACTACTGTGGGTTCCGGCCCTGCCCTGAAACCCACTAAACCAATGCCTTGTATACCTGACAGGCGGCATCTGGAGACATTTTCAGGCGCTTATGGGCTCCTTTGGGGAAGAGGCTCTCCCTGGGCCCATGGGCTCCTCTGCAGGAAGGAGAGACCCTTTGGGGGCAGCGGGAGCTGGGGCATCAGGCGGGCCAGCACCTCTGGTCCTCACGTACTATCAACCTTGGGCATTTCTCTGGGCACAGCTGTCAGATGTGATTATTTTTTATTTTGAAAGTGACACATAATAATAAAACGTAAACGTGACATAAGAGGAAAAAGTCAGAGACAATACCTTACCCATCCTACAACCATTAACCATCTGCTATAAAAATGCTTCTCAATATAGCTATGTATGCTTCTTAAACAGGATTTGGGAAAACTCAGGTAAATCATTCTCTTGGATGTTCCCTCCTTCGGGGGGTAGGTCCGCCTCCCTCCTGCAGAGTATCCCAGCATTGGACCATTTTTGACTCTTTCCACAGGGTAAATCCCCTGAAGTTAAATTACAGGATCAAAAATATTTCTCTGCATCCTCAATGTTTTGAATGTTACCATTCCTTTTTAAAAGTTTGGTAGTGAGTGAAAATAAAATTGTGCTCTAATTTTAAGTCGTTTGATTATTTATGTGGCTGAACATCTTTTTTTATTTCTTGTATGTTTAGTGGCTGTTTGTATTTCTCCTTCTGTAAAAAGCTTGCTTTTGTATCTCAATTTTTCCCTTGGAAAGATGGTCTTTTTCTTATCTTAAAACAATACTTCATATAGTAAAGCCCTGAATTTATTGTTTGTCTTACATTATATTTTTTCACTAGTTTGCCATCTGTTTTTTGTGTGTGTTTCCATACCAAAGATTTAAATATTCAAGCAGGTGAAGTTGTTAGTTTTTTTCCTTTCTGGATTCTGAGGTACATTTCTTTTCAAGAAAGGCCTTTCTTATCCTCAAGGTAATGAAATTCTTATTTTTTACTTTCTTCTCCAACTTTTATAATTTTTTAAAATGTATACATCTTTAATACATTTGTATTTTTCTCTGTGAATGTGACAGGAGGTGAAAACCTACTTTTTCCCCCTCCAAATGGATAGCTAATTATTCCAACATCATTTATGGAAAAATCTTGTCCTTCTCCACTAACAAGAAATACAATAATAACTAGATTCCCATTTAAACATTTTATTTCATTAACTTATTCTATTCTACATTCTATTTTATTCACTTACCTTTTTGATATTCCTACAACGTTATCATACTGCTTAATTACTCTGACTTTGTAATATCTTTTAAAATCTGATAGAGCAAGCCTCCTCTCGTTTTTCTTATTTTACAAAAATTGTCTATTCCCGTGTGTCTAATTTCCTAGATAATATATAGAATCAAATTGCCAGTTCTTTTAATCAGGAATTTTATTGAAATTGCATAAAATTTATAGGCTGATTTGGGTGAGAATTGAAATCTTCACAATACTTAGCCATCTCAAGCAGAAATACCATAGTTTACTTAATTTAGATTTCCTTTGATGCACTTCAATATTTGCGTCTAAACAGGTCTTAGATGTTTCTTGCATGAATAAGCCATTGCATTTTCAGTTTTGGGGGTGATTATGCTTTGTTTTGTTTTTGCTATGGTGAATGGAATAAATTTCATTTTATATTTGCAACTTGGTATTACTATTATATAAGAAAACTAGTTTGTATCTGGGAATCCTTGCAAACTGTATTCTTGTTTCTATTTTGTAATCAGTTGAACCTCTTGGATTTTCCATTTAATTACTGCTTTACTTACTACCAAGAGAAAGTATGTCTGTTGTACAAAAGGAAAGAAACAAACAGTACCTTTCAGAAGTAGTCATTCTTAACATTTTGATAAATATCCTTCAAAAAATATATGTTTTATATTTATATATACATATATTCTTAAAATAATATCAAAATGTTTATAACATACAAACATCTACTGAAGTAGACAGACATGTATGTCTAAGAATTAAGTAGACACCGATATTAGAGTCATACGAATAGCATCATAATATGCATATTGTTTTCTAACCCACTTTTCCTACTTAATAAAATATTATAAGCCTTTTTCCACATTATTATTCTACATTATCATTTTAACAGCTGCATCAAATGTATGAACTTATTTAAGCAATCCTCTAACTTTGGACATCTAGGTTGAGTCTATTTTTTTAATATTATAAATCTATAGTGAGCATCTTATTACGTAAATCTTTGTGAATGTGCATGATTATTTCTTTAGGAGGAAGTTCTAGAAGTGGGCTTTCTGGATCCAAAGGCATGCTGGAATCTAAGGTTTTTGTGACAGAGTTGACCAGTTGCCCGCCAGAAAGCTTCTTTTCCTACCTTCACTTTTTAATACAGATTTCCTTTCATATCTCCCTTTGTTCAGTAAATATTATACCATAGATGGTTCTTAAATTCTTAAACTCACTGGCAACATCGTCTTAACGGTAACAGAATATTCTGTCAGCCACCAACCCTCTTTGGAGCCTTCACGGTTCCTTTTGTTTCCTGGGATAACCCAAGACTTCCAACTTCCAGACCAAGCAACTTTGATGATGGGGAACCCCAGCCTGGGGTTCCAACTCCCCAAGTAGAAATAAAAGGGTTCAGTCAGCCTCAATCTTATTTGCTCTGTGCAGCAGGGAGGTGGCCAGAGGCTCTATGAAATGTTAGTCATTCTAAGAGTTTGCTACCTACAAGAAGCAGAAGATCCAATTGTGCTTCAAATAAAAATCCCCTTTCCCTGCCATTTCTTAATCAGTCAAAAAGGTGTCACATATTCTCCCCATCGGGTGTTCGTTTGGCAAGAAACTCCTAATTCAGAAACCCTTCCAGCAAGGGGGTACGTTTTTCTAAGCAGCGAATGACTACAAACACAACAGCATTGACAAGTCACAACTTATATCCTTCTATGGTGTTTCTGCTCTTTTGAAAATGTTAATAAAAACTTAATGTGGAAAAAACCCAACTTTTTCCAAATATGTGTACCAATGAGCCCGAGGCAACTCATACTTTCTTATAAAATAAAGTGGGTCACTCACATCAATCATGTTGTCTTAGCACATTTTTTCCAAATTAGGAATTCTCAATCCATCATACCATGTTATGGCATCCCTTTTCCAAACATTTCCTTTTAATATGCTCTTTAACATGATAAGCAAATCTAATAGAATACATTAGTGTCACTTTTCAGTGATGGAGTGTTTCCTCCTGTTGCAATCCATGATGAATTCAGGGAAATATTTTTCCCAGCTCACCCTCTAACCGTGATCACTTGTTGAAAATATGACAATGGCCCCCAAAGCAGCCAGCGCCACACTGGGGTGTTGGCCTTAGAAAAATCACGGGACTCCTGCCTCACCTCTCCATGTGTCATAAATGCAGAAGACTCACAAGATGTGTGTGTCCCAAAGCAAAATAATAAATCCAGATTCTGTACGTGAGCAGTGTTTAAATTTAGCCTGTCGATTCAGTAGAGCTGCGCCTGCACACATAGTATCCTGTATAGATCAAAAGCTTGTACTGGGCTTCATTTTAAAACCACATTGCTCTCAGAACGTTTCCAAATCTCCTGAATCATGCAGAAAGGGAGGATCCTTGGCTTAAGAGTCTCCCGAACTGGTTACCATCCTCTTGCAAGTGAATTTGGACCCCGCATGAGATACACGCTCTGTTTACAACCCACTTGAGATAAATATATTTGCATGTTCATATATTTGACAACACTTAGCTGGCAGAAACACAGTCTTTGTTTCCACTCGTATCTCCAGTTCTCCGACTCATGTGTTCAGTGTTAGCACTTGACTTTCTTTGGAGATTTCTTTTTTTTTTTTTTGGACAGAGTTTTGGAATAAAACATTTGTGAAAGTTGGGAATGGGAGAGATTTGCAGAGCGCCCAGGAATTCAGTTGTTTCGGGCTTTTGGCCACCCAATAGGAAGACGTCTGAATGGGAAAGGGAAAGTTCAGTTTGTTTTCTGGATCTTTCATCTGGACACGCGGGGTCCTGCTGACGCAGGTTTTGATTGCCCATTTCACAAGTCACATCACTTCTTCCTCCCGTCTTGGGAAAGGGGAAGGGAACGTTATGGACTCTGATCAGCCGTAGCTTCCTGACGCTGCCCCATTCCTGCCCAGAGCTAACAACTTGAGGCTGTGTGTGTCCAGGAAACCTCACGAACTCATCACAAAAATGACTGTGCTGGGGGCAGTGGAGAATACAAAAACAAGACATAGCTGCTGCCCTTAAGGATCTTGAAGTCAGGCTTGAAAACAAGTAGAATATGATGAGGAAAAGAAGAAACATCCAGGTTGTTCAGGGGAGGGAGAGGTCACTGCCAGGTAAGGGTGAATGTAATGAAAGATTGAGAAGAAGATGATCTTTGAACCAGTCATCAAATATTGAGTAGGCTTTGGATCTACACAGATGGGCAAAGCATCCTAGGTCAAAAACACAGCAGGAGTAAAGGGGCAGGTGAGGGAATGCACGCAGGGAGTAGGGGCGGGACAAACAATTAAGGACCAATGGAAAGCAGGCTGCGTAAAGAGAAGCATGAGAAGAAATCCAGGAAGGAAGATGGATGAAAGTGTGTGAGGAGCCTTGAGTGCCAACAGAAGGAGCAAAGCCTCCGGGGGACAGTCCCCCTCCCATGCCCCCAGAATGTTCTGGTCGCATCAACACATTTGCCTGGAATAGGAAGGTTGTTAGGGGGATAATATTTACATGGGTGCATGTGAGCCCCCCCCCCAATCTTCTGTCTCTTTTACACTCTCCTTCTGTGCACAGGCAAGTGCTACAGCAAACCAAAGTGTGTTCCATTGCTGAGGTTGGAGCACCATCCTGGAAATTCCCGCCGGCCTCAAAGCTGTTGCTCACAGAGGTTTAGGGTTCTCCCAAGTTTCACTGTTTTCTATGAGTTACCATTTACAGAAGCTGCCCCTTTATTTCTGGTCCATGGACCCAGAGGGGCTATGCAATGGAAGACTTTAGGTGCTTTGGTAAAAATCCATCAGTTTGTTCACCACACATTTATTGAGCAACTACTATGTGCCTTCACATTGCTCTGTGCGCTGGGGACAGAGTGTGTGAATAAAACACGCAGAGTCCCTGTCTTCATTGGGTTTGCTTTCTAGTGAGAAAGACAGAAAGTTATCAAGATCATTTCAGAGAGTTATAAGGGAAATAAAGGAAATAAGCGAAGTTATGGGATAAAGAGTGATTGGAAGTAGGAGAAGGACAAACATGTCAGAGAAGATGGTCAGAAGATGCCTGAAGGATGGGAGCTCAGAAGGAGCCAGCTAGCTGAACAACAAGAACAGAGAACAGAGCAAGCTCAGGTGGGTGGTGAGTTGGAGGAAGCTAGAAAATGAGAGGAAAGGGAGCAGATGGGGCTGGGGTGAGGCAGGAGCCCATTTGGGATTTGAGGTACAATGGGAAGTTCCTACAGGGTTTTAAGGGGGCAGTGACCGAGCTCTGAAGTTTGGGGTCCCCACTTTAGAGCCACCGTTGGCCACCATCTGTTCCAGCCTCACCGTTGTCAATTTTCACCACAAAGTCAAAACCAGTGCTCAGAGTGCATCAGCTTTTATTTTTACAGCAATCTTTGTACCCAAACCACCGTAGCATTTTTAATAACAAACTGGCAGGGAGTCAGACATCTGTACTTGAAAAAAACAGCCCAAGCCAAGTATTTCTAAATGTTTTATATTTACTTGTAACATTAGAATAACCATGAGGTTGCTTTTTGCATAATCGGAACCATTCTCATTAGGGTTCGACAGATCTCATCCTTCATGGGCTTGGGTGGTGGTTTTCATTATGGCAATGACATTGATCTGATGGGAGCGAATCTCTCCTTGAACGTTTGTGGATAAAAGGGGGAAGAAGTTGAGAGAAACCAGGGCAAGCTAGGAAAATAAGAACTCTGCGAAGATAACCATCAGCTTGGCATTGGCGGCAGGGCAAGAAAAGAGCCCAGGTTTCGAAGTTCAGCAGAGCTGGGCTAGAAGTTCAGCTGGGTGACCTTAGGCAAGTCACTTAACCTCTCTGAGCATCCATCTACCCATAGGCAAAATGCAGATGATAACAGAAAGTACTTCATGGAGTTGTGGTGAAGTCTAAATGAAATAAAACAGGGAAAAGGGCCTGATATGAAGTTGTTTTCTGCCTGCCTTCCTCCAAAATTAGTATTTAACATCCAAGATTGAGACACTTCCCCCCATCTTTGTTCTAAAGTAAACTTGCAAGATCGATCAAGCAAAAGCACAGCATACCCAGTTAAACCTGAATTTCAGATAAATAACAAATAATTATTTATTATAAATATGTCCCATGCAATATTTGGGACACTCTTAGAGTAAACAAGACATCCTGTATTTTATCTAGAAACCCTATTCTAATGGCTTAACAATCCTGAGAAAGAGGGTTTTTGAGACCCAGCCCGGTCTTGGTATTCTACCTGGGCACCTGTGTCAGAGGCAGTTTGACATCCTTGTAAAGACTGTGACTTTCTTGCTCACTGAATCCCCAGTGCCTAGAACAGACCTGGTTTACAGTAGGTGCTCAATAAAGATGTATTGAATGAGAAACTAAACTACAAGACCTTGTCATACTCAACCAGATTTGGGAAGTATACACATTTCAAACATGCCTTATAGACTGTGCGTCTCCTTTATCTGAGGTCGCTGATATGAAGACAAGGACCTGCTGAGCACCCCAGCCCTCACTCCCCATCGCCAGAATCAACCTGGAATTGAAAAGGAGGGTGACCGTCACACTCACATCACCTCTCAGCCAACTGCAGCCAAGGTGGAGCCAGATCTGTGCAGCTTACACTGCAGCCCCTGCCCCAAACTCCCTCCACGGCTCCCCCAAAACAACATGGGTTGCAGGAATACTTCATGCCAACTCATTTCATACTTCATTTATTTTATTAAAAAAGAAGATACAACTTCATGTTCAGAGTCTGCTTTTTTCTCCCCCTTCCTTCTGAAAACAGGAGACATCTGGGCTGGGAGAAGCTGAGAGTGGACGGTGAAGAAGTCAGGCGTGGCCCCTCTGAGCCTCCCAGGCTGGCAAATATCTACGTTTCTCGGGAAGTTGTGAGCACAGAGGATTTCCCCAGGAATCCAGTCCGGACTTGTAAAGAAATGATCCCAACATCAAGAAAAGAAACCGGCCAGTAAATTCCTAGTTAGTTCGTTTTCTAAGACTTCTGAATGTGTTTTGAATTTTCTCTAAATTAAGATAATCATAAAAGGTTAAGACATTTAAACAGAGCTCCACCTGATCCCAGGGCTTGATGTGTTCGCTTAATTAGTTCCCGAACATACGGTTCAGAGCTTCTTATAAAAACAGGTTAATGACTCGAGGTATATTTGGGTATTAGATTGAACGATGTTAAAGGGACATTCAGACCCATCTCAAGGCCTTAACCTGCCCTTGATCTGTGCTGGAAGCCATTGCTGACATCTGTTTCAAAGAGATATCAAAAAACTTTCCAGTGGCCTCATGGTAAAACAAAAATCCACACAGAGATAGGTATCAAGCATTAAAATACTCAGGATTCAACATCGCCTGAGGAATGTGTGACCCCAAAATGTAACGGGGGGGGCGGGGAGGGGGTTGGTGTTTGTGGTGGTTGAGGAGGGGCTCATACAAAGCCGGAGTGGACGGCTTCGGCTCCGTACGGAGAGGGAGCAGCTGGGTCATAAACGTCCCCAGGGCCTTTGTTCTTTCGTGTGTTTCAGCCCCGATAATAAACCAGGTGCTCCTGTGTGTGGAACATAATTCAGGTCGCCAGGAGTCACTCGCCCAGCACCCCCGGCAACCCCACTCTTGCCCGCCCCTCCCGGGAAGGCGCCGGTGGGGACGCCCGCAGGAGGAGGGAGGTACTGCACCGACTCATCCGCACTCCCGAGTCCCACCCTTGACCCGCAGCCCCAGTGAAGGTCACGTGGGTGCTTGCTCTGCTTAACTCAGCTTTTGGATAAGCTCCCTCCCCAACCTCCAATCAGATTTCTGCCCCTGACGCCTTCCCGTATGGGCACGCGGGGTCCATTCTATTTGTGAAAATTCGGGCCACGTGTGGGAAATGACAGTCAGCCAGGTCCATAACACCCGCCCAGAGGGGATCGGACGCATCTCTCTGCTTCAGTGCACCTCACTCTACCCACATCCGTCACCCAGCCTTTTAACAAGTACTCATCCAGCACCTGTTGTGTGTGGGGTATGAAGTGGTCTGGGAAAAGCAGAGCTGGTTTGAGTCTAGTCCTGCCCTCCGGGGGGCTCACGGTCGAAGGAGATGAGGCAGAGATGGGTAGGCAAGCGTTAAGTGAGGCCCTCACAGGTGTTTGAGAGAGGCGTAAGCAACATGAGATCGGAAACGTGAGAGGAAGAGATCATTTCAGGCAGGGTAATGAGGACAGCTTCACAGAGGACAAGGCGTCTGGACTCTGAATGATGTGCCCATTTGGACTATGGTAACTGAGGGTGGGTCACAAGGCATCGCATGTGGAGGGAATGGCAAGAACAAAGGAAACTGCCGTGGTCCAAAACCTGGGAGTCGCTTTCCAGGCAGAAACAGCATCCCCATCCCTGCTCATCTGATCCTCAAATATCCTTGTGAAGTTGATAAGGCTGGGATAATTATTTCCACTTTATAGATGAGAAAACCAAGGCGCACCGAGGTTATATACATGTCCCAAGGTTTCATGGCTCAGATATAGTGCAGCCCAGATTCAAACTCAGGCTTAAACTTTCCAGATCCACTGGGAAGTAATACTGAAAAGATCATATTGCCAAGGATCTTAAATTAAAAGGTGAGGAGGTTGCTATTTCCTCTGTAGTCACAGGGAGCTATCGAGGACTTTGAGCGAGGCTGGAAGACCCATTAGGCAGCTGTGAGCAACAGAAGCCAGAGCAGGAAGAAGCTGGGTGTGGGAGGATGAAGGATGGATGCGTGGTGGTCCCTCAGAGGTTGTTACATCCACTCTGGGCGATGAGCTGGAGGGAAAAGGAGAACAAGGATGCAAGAAATGGGAAGTTAGACTACTGTCAGGCAGGAGACAGGAAAGAGGCTCCAAGAACCACTGTGCCTCCAAAGAGCTGGCTGTGATGCCTCCCAAAGTCAGCTGAGACTCCAGCATCCATGACAGCTGTGGTTTAGAGTGATTACAGTGAGCCAGGCACTTTCACATCTATTTCCTCAATGAATTCTCATAACAACCCTATGAAGTAACTGATCTTATTACTTCCAGTTTATAGATGAATAAACTAAGGCACACAGTGGTTAAGGATCTTGGCGATGGCTACCCAGGGAGGAAATGGCTCAAACTGAAATATGAACAGGTCTTTCCACCCAGAGCCTGAATGCTGGACCTGACCACTCCCTCCAACCCTCCCTCTTAGGTCTTACATACCACTCAGACTGCCAGGGATGGAGGGGCGGGGTTCCCGTTGCCCATCAAAGTGCGTCTGCCTGGCTGCCCTTGGCTGGCCACCCTCTCCCCAGTCTGGCCCAAAGTTACCTTTTTCCTTTGTTACCTCCCCCTGGGTCCCGAGGGATCCTGCTGCCACAGCCCAGCAGGCAGGAGGCCAGATCCGGGCTGTGATACAGAGAGACAGAGTCCTTGTGAGCTGGAGTCCCAGCCTGGGGCGTCACAGCAGGAGAACTCAAAGCTGGGCCAAGCTCAGTGGGACTGAGATCAAAGCCAGCAGGGGGTGGCAGTACAACAAGGAACAGAAATGAGCCGGGATGAGGCCGGTCCCATATCATTCCTGTGGTTGCATCGCTGGGCTGGGGCGTCTTTGAAGGTCTGGGACACCCCATCCCTGGGTGCAAGGCAGAAGACCTCCTCGCTGCCCTGGGCTCCCCTCCAGGGGCTGGGGGCTGAGAAAGTTGTCTGCCCAGCCTCAGTGATCCCCTCCTTCAACTTACTGCCTGCTGGCCCACCTCGGGATGCTGTGCCCACATCCCTGCTCTCTGGTGTAGCTGCTTTCATTTTCCTACGTGGAAAATGGGTGTGGCTCCCTCCTGGTTTGGCCTGTTATACTCTTTGTGACTCTGGGCATAGCCCCATGCACATTGTAGTATTTCCAGAAATCCTTGAGACCTGCCTAACAGAAAGCCCTAGGTCCATAAAAGCCCTTGAGAGCCACATTTACTGGGAGCCAAAATGGCACACAGCACAAGAATAGCACTGTCCAGGGAGCCCAGACCCCAGGTCCTCTCCTGGCTTTGCCACTGACATCCAAAATGAGCCCTGTCACCTCAGTTTCCCCATCTGTGGCACTAAAGAAAGGCTAGCTGCCCTAAAGTTTCCACAAAGCTTCCTCATCTTCTACTGGCCACGTCTTGGTCATTCTCAGTTCTGGGTCACCTCCTCCGAGAGGCCCTCCCTGACCATTCAGGCTATAGCAGCTCTGTCCCCTCCCCAAGGCAGTCTTTATCATGTCACTTTGTTTGCTGTCTGCATCTGACCTTTTTCTGCTTGGGTATTTTTTGACTTGCTTATTAACTGTCTCCCTGAATAGGACATAACAGCTGGGAGCCTGTCTGAACTTAACCTCTGCTGCTCCCTGCTCTGTCTCCAAGCCCAGGATATAGAGCCTGGCACAGAGTAGGTGCTCAACTAATGTTTGTTGAATGAATGAATAAACTGTGAGCATTTTGCTGTGTTGTAAGATAGTCTTCAAAAACTATGTTTACAATGGCTACAAAATAGTCCAAAGTGTGGGTATATGAAAATATATTAGTCCAATCCCCTATTATGGGACATTTAATTTAATAACTATTATTCACTAAATGCTAAAGAAGGTCACTTCTGTTTCCCTATTTTCTGTTTCCCACTGCAACCACATCAGTTCTGAGGGAGCAGGGACTTTCTCCCTGAGTGTGGCCAAGAATACAGGTGCTATTCAAAGGTATTCATTAAATCAAGGAAGACTTTCCTCCTCCCCAGAACACTTTCCATTATTTTGTTCCTCCCTGCGGGTCTACGTTTTGACAGTTGTTTGCCTACCAAGCCAATGCACTTTTACTAATGTACTAATTACTTTCTTATTTTAATAAGTCAGTTTTAGCTGCAGTCCTGCCTTCCAACAGCTTCTGGCCACCATGAGAGAACTGGCGTCACCATATACAGCTGATGTCATTTCAGATCACCACAAAGGAATGCAAAGTATCGGTCAGCGCAAGTGATCTTGTTGGGAGTAACTTCACCACTTCATGAGACTCATTGCAAAAGTGCTCAGGAATCTGCAGAATAATCTCCAACAACCCTGGAGTTCTGGAATCCCTGTACTGTACACCCTCACTCCCGCCAGGGGTGCTGGTGCCTGAGGGATGGCAAGCCGTCACCTCCATCTCTTCTAACTGCTACAGGCCACCCACAGACTAGGCTCATTGCTGAGGCCAAGCAGGGCGGGAGACTCATGCAACTTCCGGGATGTCCGCTTAGGTTCTGGTCCCTCAAGCGCGTGGAGTACAGAAACCTGGCTGGGCACGTGAGCCTCTCTGTGACTGTACAAAGTAAGTCCAGATGGCATGAGATGCCAAGAAATCCTGGGTGTGCCCCATGGGGCGCCCCCTCCAAGGGCAGACACAGCCCGGGCATGGTACACTTCTGGACAGCTGGCTGAGTAAGTACAGAACCACCAGCCTGTAAAGAAAACACGGTGCATGCTGTTAGATCATGTCAACGTTAACGCGCTTCCCTAGTATTACTAACACATCTGCGAGGTACCTTTTGACTCTTCAAAGGCTTCCCACAGGCAAAATCTTCTTTAAGCCTCATTCAGGAGGAAGACAGAACAGATGTCATGAAGGTGGAGAAAGATATTGTGACAAATCTGAAGCCAGCCAGAAAGATGGGGGTAGTGAGGTCGAGACTGCAGCCTCGTTACTCACCCCAGGCTTCAGCAGAGGATGCAGACGGGAACTGTGTACCCTGAAGAGGCTGACTAAAAGTTAGGAGCAGGATCACCCCGTACAGTTGGGCAGCTTGTGTACTGCACCAGGGCACCCCAACCAAAGGGGTGCAAATCACATCCTAGACATGGTAGAATTGTATATTAATTCCTTTTCTCTGGATTGCAGTAAAGTGCCTATTTTAATAATCAATCTATTATAACACTTTTGCCACAGTTAGCAGTAATGTGTCTTGAGGAAGAGGCCCCTTTTTCTAATCAGCACAGAGGTGCTGTATGACTGGCGACAACACTGAGAGAAGCCACGCATATTTGGGAAGCCTGGGCAGAAACAGAAAGGAAAAGTGGTGGTCTGGCTCCACCCCCAGAAACTCAGCTGCCCTAATGGCTGAGGCATCTTGGGAATTCCTTCTGACCCTCACTGACCTTTCAGGGCACAGTGAGCTTTTCCCAGTTTTAAGTTGTCACGGGGGAAGGCAGGTCCCTCCTCCCACTACGGAAGCCCAGGGGGCCAGTTCCTCCCTTTCCACACCCCTGGGGCCACAGGGGCCAGGATTGGAACATGCTGAGCCAACTGGATGGCCTCTCCAAGGGCCGGAGGTTGAGGAGGAGATGGAGGGATGCGAGGAAAGGTGGCATGTGCTTGGCCTCATCATGGCCAAGTTCATCTGACTGTGCAATTTTTGCTGTGTTGCCTCCATCCTGGTCCTTCATAGTTAAAGCCCCTCTACTAGTTCCTGTCTATTTCTGAGCCTGGTCGGAGAGTCTCCTGCAGATTCTGTTAAACCCTAAATTCTTCCACAAGTTGTCTTTTATGTAAACTAGCCAGGATCCAGTTTCTGCGGCTTGCAAACAAGATCTTTTATAGATTGTCTTTGTTTGGCTTAGGATTAGCTGCACAGAAGAAATTAATAATAATAATAATAATAGTGGCTTAAACAAGCTTGACATAAGTGAAATGCAGATGTACACAGTCCAGCGCTAATATGACAGCACCAGGTCCTTCCATCTCACCCCTCTAGCCTCCTTAGTGTGCCAGCCGAGGATGGCTGCTCCCTCTCCAGCCATCTTGACATACTTCAGGCAGCAGAAAAGGAAATGAGGGGTGGAAAAATTCATGCTCTCTCCCTTTAAGGACATTTCTAGCAAGTTGCCTACAGTCCTTCTACCTGCATCTCATTGGCCAGAACTTAGCCAGATAGCCACACCTAGCATCAAGGGAGGCTGGGAAATGTAGGTTTTATTCTAGGAGGTCATTTCCTCTGCTACGAATGAGAGGCTCTATTGAAGAGGAAGAACAAGGGTTTGGATGTTGGGGTATATGACAGATTCCATGTATGTCACAGAGATACAAAGTTCAACTTCATGTAATCAAAGGAAACATACATCAACAAAGAGAGTATTTTTGTACCCATCAGATTAACAAAAATGGAAATAATTGGTAACATTCACTACAGTGAGGCTGTGGGGAAACATACTTTCAGGCACTGATGGTCCAAACAGAAATTTTACAGCCTCTTGGGGGCAGAATTTGACAGTATTTATAAAAAGCACCTATTCTTCCCCTCAGTACTTTCATTTCTAATAATTCACCTGAGACAAATTGTCACACATGTGCACAAAGATACATAGACAAAGATACTCTTGCAATACTGAAAATTCAGAAATGATTTCAACATCCAGAAATAGGGGCAAGGAGATATAAACTGGAGTAGCTGGTCTAATGGAATAGGCAGGGGTGGGAAAGACTGAGACAGAACTATATGCACTGACATAAAAATAATTCAGAGATACATCTACAAATGACAGTTGGAAAGACAGATTCCTTTTATGTTTAATCTCCTATGAGCACAAAAAAGAGGATTATCTTTCTGATTGTACCCATGTAATCAAACACACAGGGAAAGGTCAGAATAGACACTCTATGAACTGTTAGCAGTGGTTGTGACTAGGAAGAGAAATGAAATTTTGCTGTATTTATTCAAACCTTCTTGAATGAGCCTCCCTCCCTCTATTATTATGTTCCTGGATAGCCAGGTGGTTAAGCTCATTGACTCTGGGGTTAAGCTACCTTGAATTCAGATCCCAGTCGTGTTGTTTTCTTAACTGCCTGACTTTAGGCACATGATCTGAGCATTAATTTTCTTAATGGAGAAAATCCATAGAACGTGCTTAGCACAAGGCGTAGTATATGGGAGTGTCTCTGTAAGCATTACTTGTTATCTTGGTGTCGCTACCCTCTCATGGCCCCCAGTTCTTTCAAAGCCATAGTAGATGCTAATAAATGTTTGATGAATGAATTAGGTTGCTAATGGTCAGATTGTCTCTCTGAGCGTAAAACAGGGGAAAGAATAGGCTTAGAGAGGCCAGCTCTTCCTATTTTCACATTTCCTCCAACTCAGTGTTTTTCAAACTGTATGTCATAATCAATTAATAAGCTGTAAGTCAATTTATTGGGTAGCAACCAGCATTTTAAAAATATAGAATAGAAAATATCGAAGTGTTAAGTCAGAACAAGTTTCATTATGTGAAATTCCTTTTGTGGACATGTGTAGTAGTTTGCAGTGTAAGATGTATTTCTTACTGTTAATCACAGTAAAAAGTACATGGGGAAATCTTACTTCAAGTGCAGCCTTACTCCATGGTCTGAGTGTGCGGTTCCCAGCCCACTGCTGCCCGGTTCCATGCTGAATGTCATGGGCTCGGGTGAGGCTGAGTCTCATGCAGCAACTATAGGAGCCTGTCAGTGGACAGAAGTGATGGGTGTCCAAAGATAGCCCTCTTTCTCCCTGCCTGCTGGGGTCTTCCCTTCAAGATGGCATTGGCACTTGGGGGAGCAGAAACCTGAGGCTCTGCAGTAGTTTCCTGGGGCTGCCATAACTAAGTACCACAAACTGGGTGCCTTAAAACAAGAGAAACTTACACTCTCATCATTTAGGGGGTTGAAAGTCCAAGACCAAGACGTCGTCAGGGTTGGTTCCGTCTGGAGCCTCCGAGGCAAAATCTGTTCCATGCCCCTCTCCTAGCTACTGGGGGTTGTCAGAAATCCTTGGCAGTCCTTGGCTGTGGCAGCAGACAGAACTCCAATCTCTGCCTTCTCCATTTTCACGTAGCATTCTCATCCCTGTGTCTCTATGTATCTCTGTTTCCAAATTTTCTTCTTATAATGAAGCCAGTCATTGGATAAGGGCCACCCTGATCCATTATGAGCTTATCTTAACTTGTTTCTATGACCAAAGGCCCCGCTTCCAAGTTAGGTCATATTCCTAGGTTCCGGTGGGCATGATTTGTTTGTTTGTTTGTGGGGGGATGCTAGTCAAGGCAGTATCTCCAGCCCCAGAGAGAGGAAGGAACCACATTGATGCTTCAGTCTGGAAGGGAATCAGGATGGAGGTGGCAGGTTCTTCTCTGGCCAGTGTGCTCTGAGCACCAGTCTGGGAAACTACAACTCAAGACCCTTGGAATAGAAGGAACAAGTTCCAATCTGGGGACCTGTGTCCACACCTCTGGAACAGCCTGACTGGTTTACCTATTTGGCCATAAGATTTGGACCATTATCATAGACTTCGAAGGTTTTTTGCTTAAGCAATATTAGAGATCACACCCACCATCATCTCATTTTATAGTTGAAAAAACTGAAGTCCAGGGAAGCTAAATTTTTTCCTTAAGTCACATAGTTGGTGAGTGGCCAAGTCAGGTCGAGAGCCCAGCACTGGACTCTGCCCTTCACACATGGCCTTTTGTCCTAAATACTTAATTCTACTAACAATGGTGGCACCTATATGTGGCTTGCAGGAATGGGGGAGAATTCAATTCCTCCACAATCTTCAGCCTCCCCTCAAAGGCACCTCAACATTTTAAAAAATACATTATTTGATACAGATTGTTTTCAACCTCATTAAAGTGTAAATAAAAGCATCTTTAGAAAACTTTGCAATTTTTTTTTATTGAAACATATGACCTAAGCTGATGCAGGAGGCTTAATCTGTAACTGTTGCAGCTTCAGTAGATAACCCTTTGTCACCCCCTCCCTTTCCAACCAGACTGTCCCCCACCAGCCCCTCCAGCATGGAATTCTAGAGTCTAATGGAAGAGTGACAAGGCCCACTGCTGCCTCCTGCATGCCTAGCATGTGCTGAGTGCTAAGTGCTCTACATGAATTTTCTCATTTTCCCTTCCAACAGCCCTTTGAGCAAGGAGCTTCTATCTCTTCCAGCAGACGGGAAACAGGCCACGTCTCAGCCAGATTTTTTTAATCTGAATATCTCTAGAGGGATCACACACTGTCCAGTGTCACATGTCCCATCATCCCATTACAGTAACCACACTCACTTGAAAAATAATATTTTATTTTTTTAAAACAGCTTTATTGAGATAATTCACACCTCATCCAATTCACCCATTTAAAGCATATAATTCAATGGTCTTCAGAATACTCACAGCTGTGTACAACCATCATCACAGTCAATTTTAGAACATTTCCATCATCTCATAAATAAACCTGGTACCCTTTAACTATGACTTCTCTATCCCTCTATCCCCACCATGGGCCCTAAGCAGTCATTAATCTACTTTCTATCTCTATAGACTTGCCTGGTCTAGACATTTCATGTAAATGGAATCATACCATGTATGTCCTTTTGTGTCTGGATTCTCTGCCTTAGCACAATGTTTTCCAGCTTCATCCACATTGCAGCATATATCAATACTGCATTTCATTTTATAGGTGAATAATGTTGTATGGATATACCACATTTTGTCTATCCATTATTCAGTTGATGGACATTTGGAAGATAAAGCTTTCTTGGTACTATATGCCAGTCCCTGTTCTAAGTGATTTATCTCATTTAATCCTCACAACAACCTTATGAGGTAG
This sequence comes from Camelus ferus, assembly GCF_009834535.1. Taxonomy (NCBI): domain Eukaryota; kingdom Metazoa; phylum Chordata; class Mammalia; order Artiodactyla; family Camelidae; genus Camelus; species Camelus ferus. The sequence goes on from NC_045706.1 coordinate 12,527,661, forward strand.
GTGTTATTATTACTTCTACTTAACAAAGAAGGAAACTGAAGCACAGAGAGATTATCTTACTTCTCAAGGTCACATAGCTCAGAATAGCTGCCTGGCCACTGAGTTTGTTTACAATTCCCAGTGGCCCATGATCCCTCTTTTTATTAAGGTCTTTGGGGGCAACTTGTACATACCTCAGCCTGCTCATGTATCCTAAGTGGAATCCAAAATGGCTCACCAAGAGCCTCCTGCCCGCATTACTCACCCCTCCCCCACTGCCCAAATATGGCTCCTTCTCCAGCCTGTCAATCACCCTCACAATCAAGAACACTCCAGAAAACCATTTCCACAGTACAGATAAACACCTTTATTCAACAAATGATGTTTGGTCAACAAACCCTTTCAAGATGTGTCATCTGAGCTCTGTAAAAATCCTCATTATTTTGGACCTCACTAATTCAATATTTGTGATCTTTTCAAGATGCCGTGTTGGGCTAGGGTATGATTTGGTTAGCAAACTTTTCTTCACAATGTATTACAAATTCATAGTGTAAACAAGATTATAGAAGGCATGTTTAAACAAAGTGTTTCCCAGCTTCCTCAAAAATCACAGACACCCCCCCAAAGCAAGCCAATCACTGTCATCCAAGTTGCATGCAACTCTTACCCGGTTTTTAAGTAGGTCCCCTAAGGACCTGACAGGTAACCTTGCTCAGTGGGGTAGTGACAAGACGTGGCATGCCACGGCTGTCTCCCCTCACAAGTGGTCTCTCAGACGCACTCTCTGATTCTCCCAACCACCCACTCCTCAGCTGCACGTCTTCTATGGAAAAGCTGGTTTCTGCCAATCAGACAATCAGCAGAATCAGGTAGTGAGCCCCAAATCCCCTCCTGGGCAACACCAGGCTGAAAAAATTTTAAGATCAGGTGTGAGGAGGGGACCAGCAAGAGAGGAGGTCTGGAGGGGACTTCTGAGCTTGGAGATCACTTGTTCCTTTCGCAAAACCATTATTTTTCCCAGAGAGAAATTCTGCCTGGCTGAAAAGTCTGAGGACCCGGGTGACAGCCTGCAGCCAGTCCAGACAAGAGCCCAATACCTTCAGCTGTTGTGTCCTGGGAGCCTTTGAACTAGGCATTTCCTGTGCCAGGCAAGTGAGAGAGAGGTGGGGAAGGCTGTAGGGGGGAGTGTCTGCTGACCCTAGGGCCTCCAAAGTGAAGCTAGCAGTTCTTTCTAGAATCTTAGGCCCCAGATTATAAAAATGTCGTGGGTTCAGGCTGCCCCGCTCTGCCCCAGTTTAGGGGTTAATTATTTTAAAGTAACAAGGAGATTTTAATCTTCTGCCCTTCCCAGGGGACGCCTTTCATCACACAGAGCTGCTTCAGTGACATCCCATGGCAGGAGGGTGGCCCTGGGAGCGAGCAGAGACCCAGCAAAAGGCAGAGGCTTCTGACGCACTGTACCTTGGCTTCCACCAACCCAGCTGGTGTGGCTGCAGAGAACACCACGCAGGGAAGCCAGACAACCATTGCTTGGAAGTGGCTTCCTAACTGGCACTGTAGCTGATTTCTCTCTGGGCCCCTATTTCTCTGGCTGCAAAATGGAACATTCAGCTGGAAGGGACTGCACATGGCTTTTGAGTCATGCCCTAATTCTGATCTCCTCGTAGAGGCTGCCCGGAGAGCTATGTTGAGAAGGACTTTGAGGGTTAGCAGGAGAGGGAGCTGGGATCAATCAGCAATGTCTGCTGTGAGCATGGGAAGGAGGGTGGTGCCATATTTCCTTGGCATAAATTTGCCATCCCTGACATTGCTCTCCAAAGTCCTCTTTGGCTCAGTGCTTGTACAATGTTTTGAGTCTTCTTTTCTGTGCTGTTTTCTTTGCCTTCGAAGACCTATTTCAAGGGCTGTTCCCACCCAATGGGAATTGACAGTAGTCTATAAACAATTGCTTATAGGATCTGGGGCATGCCAGTTAGAGATCACCAAGGCCAGGGGAGGCCAGCTTGCCTCCTTGAAACTAGAAATAAGCCCCAAAGAGAGTCTTTCTTGGTCAACACTGAACTGAAACCTAAAAAGAATGAAGCACAGCCAAGGTAGCTGACCCTGTGCGAGGTTCTCCACTAGGAGACAGACGCTGACTGTGGCTTCTATCCGCATGGTGGAGGCATGGAGGACCGAGAAAGCCAAATACCATCTGAAACAAACAAAAAGAATTTTGAGCAGAGGACTGCTGGGAATAGGGGGGTCTCCTCGTCCATAAAGCAGAGATGATAATAGTACCTCCTCCAAATAGGGCGTTGTGAGAGCACAGTGAGGTGATGCATGAAAGGGCTCAGTACAGAGCCTGGCACCAGTGCCCAATAAAAGCGATCCAGTGTCCACAGTATTAGTACTCTTGAGGCTTACTCTTTGGTGGCATTGGGCCTAAGGATATTAAATCTATTCTGAAACTGGCCCTCCCATCGGCAGGGTGGGAGCCTGCAATCTCACCGCTGGGCCCCGAGTTGGCCAGTTTCAATAACGTGATTAGTCATTTTTCATTCCTGAGATGTCTGCCCATGGGTGGGTGCATGTGTGCATGTGCGAGTGCGTATGTGCCTTTCAGAGCAGGGGAAAATCCATATTCTCTCTCTTCTGACCGAATTAATCAAATAAATCTTCTGTAAGGAGCTGCTAAATGAATCACAGATGGCTCTGCCCTTTTACAGGTTGCAGAAAGCACCCGTTACAGTTCTTTTAATTTATCAGAGGAAAAAAGATGCCCTTGTGTGCCCCTTCCCGCTTGCAATAATAATCAGAACCAGTCTATTTTCCAAGGGTCCGAGACTCATTTTCAAAAAATGTGTATCAATAGATGTAACAGCGGGAAGATTATTTTGCCAAGTTCCAGCCTCCAGCACAGCAAAGGTGCCCTGGCTGGGGAGAGCGTTTATAAAACCACATTTAATAAAAGAGAGTGTTATATTAAGTATGTTTGCTAGTGTATTTAAGCATATGGTTTCCATATCAGGGGTAAAGATGGCAAACACATGCTTTACCTTCTTTCTAACCTTTCCTAGAGACGTTCTTTCTAGGGGGTGGTGGGATGGGAGGATTTGGGGTGGATATGAGTGAGTGTGTGTTGTTTTGTTTTGCTTTTTACAACTCTGGCTCACAGGGGAAAGCACTCAAGAATGTTCAAGAAAACATGGGAAGACTCTCTGGCTCTTCTATTTATGAAATTAGCCCAAGAAACTTGCTTTGCTTACCTTCTTCGATTGGCCCAACATTCTCCCGGCTCTACCTTGCCTCCTCCGAGGTGCTGGGGGCTGGTTGACTTTAAAGTGCGAATCAACTTCAGCTGTAAAGAACTTGAGCTCCTGGATTTTAAACAGTGAACCCTTTGGTAAAGCAAGAGCTCCGAGGATGGCTGTGGCTTTGTGTCCATGAATCCCTGTTTAACCAGTGAGCTATCCAGCTCAGGCATTCATCTACCCAGAGATCCCCTTTTGGTATTTGGGTTGGGTATCGGGGATTTTATCTTTTTCCTTTAGGTCAGAGGCAACGGGCTGCGGCCCTATAGGACTGGGGTCCCCAGAAAGGTAGCCAGGAAGGTCTCCAGAGCCCACCCACCTAAGACAGTTAAAACAATCCCCCCATTCTGAGACAGTCCCGGAAGCCAAAATGCCAAACTAGGAAGGGAACTGGGTCGGGGCATCTGCGGTGAGGCCGCCTTGCCCACCCCCACCAGCCCAAACAGATTTGCCAGAGCGAGTTATAAATCTACTGGTACCATTTCTTTTTCGTCACTTGCCTAATCCTGTGCCCTTCGTTTCATGTGCTGTAATTATTAACATCTGCTTTCTGAGCCTGGACCGCATGGAGTTTGCAAAGGCAGTTTTCAGTCCAGAACAATGGTGACAGCTGTTTCATTTAGCCTAGGGCCAGCACTTCCTGTTCAGTCTACATCTGCCCTCCTGTGTCCAATTTCTGATGCGGGGTTTTCTGTTTTGTTTTCTGAGTTTTTTTTTTTTTTTCATCTGGCCTTACTATATGTTTAAGAGGAGTTTCTAACTTAGCACTCCAGCTAGTATTTCTAGCACATATGCTTATTAGATTGGCAATAGCCAGAGAGAGATAGGAGAAAGCCAGGATTGTCTCCAGCTAATATGGTGGAGGGCACAGGCAGAAAGGAGGGCTGACTAGGAACCCAGGCAAGCAAGCTCTAAGGAAATTCCTGGGTCTTGAAGTTGAGGGATAGGCTGACCTCTCTGGAAGCTAGACACAGGAAAAATGGGCTTAGCTCATCTGTTCCCCTGGCCTGGTGTCATCTCCACAGCTTCTTTGGTAAGAGGTCATTCAAACATACCTCGGAGGAAACCGTGTTTCTAGGTGGCCACCAACATGTAGGGACCCTTCTTTGGGAAACAAGCAAGCTCGTCAGGTGGCCCCAGATTCAGTTTTTTCCCACTTAATCTCCAGCAGTGTGATACAAATCCTTTCTAATTTGTACAGAGAGGTCCACAGGGTGGGGAAAGGAAGCGCTGTGGGTAGGGGAATAAAGGAATCCAGCCTTAGATGATCTGCCTGACCCCTTTTAGTATACATGGCTTTGTGTGACTAAAGCGAATGGAGGAGCCCCGTTCCTGCCCTTCCATCCACCCCACCTATGCCCAGTTCCATCTGATCCATGCCTGGGCTTCCCAGCTCTGCTGGCTTCAGATGTCAAGTTACTACCTGAGACCTCACCATAAGGGCTGGGTTAGAGACTTCGAGATTTGTGTAAGCTTCCCCCAGCCACTGCTGGATATTTACCGCCAAACAGGGAAAAACCCAGTCTCTGCATGGATAAGAATATAAGGATGTTGAAGTGTCCTGTGGACGCACAAGGTACAGCGAGGGAGCCACGGGCCGTGATCACGCACCTCGACATCCCGAGTCTGTAACTCTGCCTCTCGCGGGATTTTGAGTCCGTGTCTCTGCCTCTCGCGGGATCTCGAGTCTGTGTCTGTGCCTCTCGCGGGATCTCGAGTCTGTGTCTGTGCCTCTCGCGGGATCTCAGGGCGTGGGGATGGGCAGAGCCCCTGGAGATCCGGTGCCCCCCGCAGCCTGCGTATGTTCCTTAACAGATGAAGAAACTGAGCTCCAGGGAGAGAAAGTGCCTGTTCTGCAGCCGTAGTTTGGTGCTTGATGCTGTGGACAAAGAAGCAAAGGAAGGTAAATCTGTGTATTTTCTAGGAGTTTGAGCATCTTTCCTGTTGCTATACCAAATGTCTCGTTGAATCTCAGATGCTCTGCACTCTTCTCGGTGGCTCACTATGAAAACAGCTCGAGACCCTTCTCCCAGCTGGGAACAGTGAGGCGAGTTCGGGAGACCCCAGCCTGGCTGTCAGTACCTGAGACCCAGTTCAGGACCGATTCCTTTGGCTGCCAGTGGAGAGCTGAACCCAGCAGTCTTGAGAAAAGCGTTCATGCTGACTTGACACCTAGGGGTCACGGAGGTTCCTGGCAGCTGGCGGAGGCCCCGTGTCTTTGCAGGAGCAAGCAGGCAGAAGGTAGAGCTCAGGTGTGAAAAAGATGCAGCTGAGCGGTCCCTTCTCCCCCACCTTCACCGCCAGGTGCGCAGAATGGGGAGGAGGAGACCCAGGACTCCCTACGCTTGCTTGCAGCCCAGAGCCCGGGGCGCTGAGAGGCTAACCCAAGCAAGCATAGGGGTTACAGGGACTTTCCCTAAACTCTGGAATCGAAGGAGCTGATGGTCCAAAGGAGGCTGCGGCCTGTACCCCTTTGCCCTGTGGGAGAGCCTGGTCCACGCCCTTCCCTGCCCCTATTCAGTCTCCCTGCCTCCCCCCTCCCCTTTCCTCTCTCTCTCACTCACTCCTTTTCTTCTTAAAGTTAATTGCAACTTTTTTCTCAGCGCCCTGATCTGGATAAGCCACATCTCATTAGAAAAAGATTTAGCTGGAGCCAAAGCAGGCTGGAGAAGGAATCCCTAATCAACAGAGAAAAGATTTGTGTGTAATTGCTCTCTCCCGCCATTCTGCCCCCCTCCCGCCTCCAATCTTTCTCTGCTCATTAATCTGAAAAGAAAGTCGAAGTTGAACGTCTTGGTGTTCAAGTGCCTGCTGCTGCTGCAAACAAATCGAAGTGCTTCGGGGTTTTCTTTCGTGGGGGCGTCTGTACAGAGGGCTTTGGCTGTTGCGTGTAGGAGTAAAGCGTTTTATTGTTTGGGGGGAGTATGAAGCATCTTGGTTAGGGGAGTAAAACTCTTGCGGGGTGTGGCGTGTGTGCGCAAAGTGCCTTGGTTGTGGGGAATGTGTGAGTGCGTGTGTGTGAAGCTTTGGTTTTTGGTGTGTGTAAATGAAGTGCTTTGACTATTGAGAAGGTGTGTGAAGCTCTTTTATTATTAAGGGGTGTGTGTGTGAAGCCCGTTGGTTGTTGGGTACATGTGCGTAAAGAGCTTTGGTTGTTGGAGTATCTGTGTTTATGGGTGTGGGATGTGGTTTGGGGGTGTGGGAGGCAACCCTTCAGTTGTTGGTATGTGGCTGTGAAGTGGTTTGGTTGTTAAGGGGTGCAGTGTAGCCCTTCGGTTGTGTGTGCGTGTGTGGTGCTTTTTTGGGGGCATCTATGTTCATTCACATGCACTAGTAGCCTCTTTGGTGTTTTCCTTTTGCCCCAACTAAATCCCAACCAATGCTTACATGGTGACACATGGAAGATGAATTTAGGAGCAAACCATCTCCCCAGGTCCTCAAACATTCAGCAATGAAACAGCACAGCATCTTCATGCTCTTCCTTCAAAATCTGGACATTTTCTACAATGACCATGATTTCCTTTGTAATTGGTAGGGAGAGGGGAGGGTATTTTAGTTTATTTTTATTGAACAAGTACTGCATGCTCAAAAAGAAGAAAGCCGTAAGACACACTCCTGGTATAATGTGAATGTTACAGGGGGCGAGTGGTGAGAAGTCCACCTCTCTCTCACCCCTCGTTTACTCCCAGCCGACTTCAGGAAGGAGCTCTCACAGAGGAGGACATGATGCTAAGAGAGGTTGGGTAACTTGCTGAGGTCACACAGCAGGTAGCAGAGTCAGAATCTGAATCCAGGCCCACTAAAGGCAAGAGCTCTCCCCTCAGCACTGCCTTCTGGAAGAAAGGAAGGATCCGTGTGGGAGCTGGAGGTGAAGGGAGAGTGGGTGAGTCCCTTCTACTCCGAGAGCCGTTAGAGAGCCCAGGCCCCTGTGTCTGAGCTACCCCACCTGCATTTCCCACTTTGTCTCCGCCCGGGCTCGCAAGTCCCTCCTTGTCCTTATAGGCCACCCGCCTTGGCCGTCTCCCCAACCCTTAGTGACCACCGCTGTCAGGAGAACCCAGGCTCCGACCTCCCGTCCCAGTCGCCTGAGGGTGAGGCCTGACTTGAGCCTCTGTGTGTTTCTCTGAGCACAGCCTGTGTGCAGTCACAGCCCCGACACTGGAGAATCATCGAATGTAAGTACTGGCCACAGAGGTGAGCTTCCTGGTAACGATGGGGTTTCAGGTCAGGCCACAGAGTTGAGCTGGGCGTGACCAGTTGAGGTTCTGAGTGGGAGAGCATGGACAGCGTCCAGGGGTCCCTGAGCCCCAGGACCCCACAGGGCAGGGAAGACACAGACCCTCAGCTCTCCTACCGCCTCACCCCCCTCTCTTGGTCCTCATTGGATCTCAGTCTGTTGTGCGGTGGTTACAAACGCTCCTGCCATACCAAGGACAAAACGGACACGGATTTTTGCAGAGAGAATGCAAAAGTCCTGTTTGTGATGCTGAAGGAAATTGATCTGGTTTTCAGAAGCACCCACTGATTGCTCAGAGCAGGGAGGTGCTGAGGATTTATCACATCCCACTGCTGAGCCTAAAAGCAGACCCTCCAGACCTGTCAGGGTCCCGGCAGATCATCTTCAGGCCACAGTGAAGACGATGCACCATAGACAAGGTATAAATACACAGACCCTTGAGACATGGAGCCATGTGCTCAGAACACTTTTCCAGGCCGCGAACAGTGCAGTCCAACACCGCAGCTACCTGCCACATATGGCTAATGAGCATTTGAAATGTGGCCAGTCCAAATGGAGATGTGTCATCCGCACAAAATACACACCAGGTTTCTGGAGACTTGGTGGGAAATCACACGTGCGGTATCTCCTCGTAGTTGTAATCAGCTGTCCACAGTTGTGTACATTGCAATCAATTGTATATTGATTCAATGTTGAAATAATATTTTGAATATATTGGGCTAAGTGAAATAAATTATGGAAATTATACATGGTGTGTGCATGTCAAGTGCTTTGGCACCTCTGCTTCCTTTACCTGTGTTTAATGTGGCTACTGGACAATTTTAAATTACCATGTGGCTTGCATTTGTGGCTTGTGCTATACTTGTGTTGGCCTAGAATATAACATACCATTTCATGAATGTTGTTACCCCGTTTTACTGATGAACCAACCAGCTCAGGTTGAAGGGCTTGGCCAAGGACACCAGCTGCATAAGCCGAACTCACATTCAGAGAGTGATCCTGGCTGGACAGTCTACTCCATGATGAAACTCCTAAAACAAGAGATGTTGTTGTGACACGATCTCATGTGAAGTTTTAGTGCCAGTGAGGACTGAAGCCCATGTGGAATCTGGGGGAAATTATATAAAAATCCATGACTCCGGGATGAGGATCACCTGACATCAGCTAGAATGTTAAGGTTCAGGATGGTTTGTAGTGCGTGATGCTTGGGCGGGCTTCTGGGTTCCCTGCGTGAACTTGGACCAGTTCCTGCTCTGGTCTTCAGTTTCTCCGTCTGAAGAGAAGGAGCTGGATTAAATGTCCTCTGAGGCCCGTCAGGATCCGGGGTGCCTTTCAGACTCCTCCCTCCCAGCACTTGAGAGTGAGCTTGAGAGCGTGTTGCTGGGTCCTGGGGCAAGTGACCCCCTCAGGTGTCATCTGTGAGATAAGGATGAGAACAGTGTGGTTGTCAGAGAGTTGCTCTGAGGATTAATGGGAGAATGCAGCTGATGCACTCAGCACACAGGAAGCACCCAATACATGGTGGCTCTCATCAGCGTAGCAGTAACCAGGGTGACCAGCTGGCTTGGATAGTTCTGGGAGGGCAGACTCAGATTCACAAGCATTATCTGCCTTGGAGCCTCCCCCTAACCTGACACACTCAAACACTGAATTTGATCCAAGGCAGGATCACCTTGAACTTGGCTTTTGAAGGGTTTGTTACCACTGCATCTCAATTCCCTGATTGCATGGGTAACAGAAGCACCCAGGAAGAGCACGGCTTGGCAGGGGCCCCAAGGATGGTATTGCAGAGGGAGATTCAAGGTTCTTGTAATAGAGCATCTTCCGGCATGTTCACAGAGGAAGAAGTGTTAGTTCTTAGCGTTATTTCTGTCCTTCGGGGATAGTGGTCAGATGTTGCTTTGCCATCCATTGGGGAAGGGGTGCAGATCCGAGGCGGTAGGCTTTCTTCACCCCTATTTTCCCACCGTGGGAGGACACAGACCTCAGTTCTTCTCAACAGCTGTTTTCATTTTTTTTTTATCCTTGAACTGTGGGTAAACAGCCTCAGACAGTAGATAAAAGCTTTGTCAGCTCAGCAGCTCACCTCCTACATACAACCTCCTTCTTAAGAATGTGAGTCTGCACTAGGAGTAAGCTGATTTTGGTTTGTCTCCTGGGTTGTTATCTTGCACCTTAACTGGGAGGAACCTTGAGTTCAAAGCCTCGGCTCCCAGCTGTTTCTGGCGTTCATCGGCTGCCATCTGCTGGGCGATCCTGGTATGACGTGATCTCCTTGGCTGGCGGGCTAAAGGGTAATGCGTTTCTTCCATTCAATCAAAATATACCTATTGAGCAGAAACTCTGTGTCAGGCATGGTTCTAGGCACTTGGGATTCATCCGTAAACAAAATATATAAATATCTCTGTTCTTCTGAAATTACATTCTTGGAGAGGGTAACTATCAGTCAACAATAAAAATAATACATTAAGAATACTATATGTGATTCATTATTGAATATAACTTGGGGAGCCCTTGCCTTTGATTTTCATGTGGTGCAAGTGCAAGTTCAGTGCTCTGTTCAGAACAAACGTCATAGTGACTTAAAACTTTCAATACAAAGGAAGTTTCCATGACAGCAATAAAATACAACCCACTGACCAGGACAATCAGGGGCTTGTCCACACTGAGAATTCAGAGCATGTGAAAAATGCCTTCAGAATGACTGCTAAGGTATCATCATGAATGATAGGCTCTTAGGATCCCTTAGAGCAGCCGTGGTGTGTGAAGCCGTTCTCAGGCTACAAGTTGTCATCTACATGATTCTATCTAAATTAATGCATTTTATTAAGATAAATATACTTAAGTTTTCAAGAAAAAATAGTATTATATGTTACAAAGTGATACATGCATGGAAAAAAATGTGGAACATGTAAAGGGGATGGGAAGTGCTGACTGGGAAAGGTGAGTGGCAATTATAAATAGTTTTCAGGGTCAGCCTCATGGAGAAATTGACTTTTGAAGAAAGGCTTGATGAAAACAAAGGACTTTGCCATAGAGGAGTGTACCTGGCAGAATGGATGGGAGTGCAAAGGCCCTGGGGTAGAAATGTGCTATGTGCCTTTGGGGAACATCAGGCAGGCCAGGGTGGTTAGAGAGAGTGGGAGGGAAGAGGAATCAAAAAGGCGATCAAAAAGATGGAAGAGGGGCTGAACAATGCAGGGTCTTGTAGGCCATTGTCTGAGGACTTTTTCTGTCTTGACTTGCTCGGGCTACCACAGACTAGATGGCTCACACAACAAACACTTATTTCTCACAATTCTGGAGGCTGGGAAGTCTACCATCAAGGTACCAGCTGATCCAGTTTCTGGTAAGGACCCACTTTGGCTTGTCAAGGGCCAACTTCTCCTTGCTGTGTGCTCACATGGCCTTTCCTCAGCTCCCTTCTGTCTTCTTGTTCTTATGAGGCCACTAACCCCATCATGAGGGCCCCTTCCTTGTGACCTAACTTAACCCTATTTACCTCCCAAAGGCTCTATCTGTGATGGCCATCGCAGTGAGGCTGAGGGCGTCAACATATAAATGGGGTGAGGGACACAAACATTCAGTCCATAATACTGGCCTTCACTTCAGAGATGCCATTCCAGAGAGAGGCGGCTGGAACCCAAGCTGCAGCACGACAGTGGTGACATCCAGAAAATGCTCTCAGACACAGTCACTCTGGGAACTCTCTTCATTCGTTCAGTAAATCCAGAAGTAAAATGGGAAAAAGAAAGACGTGTCATGTTTTGAAGGCGATGTGTGGTGCGTGCGTGCGCGGTGAGTGTGTGCAGGGACTATGTGCGAGTGTTTTTGGTGTGGGTGTGAGCATGCGTGTGTAATGCTAAGCACTCACTCAGTAGTTGATACTTTATGCTTTAATTTTGGCACCTCCTCCAAACAAGCAAAAACAGTTTGCTGCACAAGAGTGCTTTCTAAGTACCTGTTTACCAGGACAACTGTGCTTTCTACCAGAGCCTCTCACCTTTCCTTCCCCATCCAGCTCAGCCCTTGGAGCTGTGACCAGGAAGGCTCTGTCCTCCTGGCACATCTCAGTACAGCAGGCAGAACTTCCTCTCCCCTCCGTCCTGGGAATTCAGCTGGATGTCTTTCCTTCTGCCACCGCTGCTTCCCACCCTGCTTCTCAGGAGTGGAGCCCTCCCTTCACCTAGCCTCCTATGGAGGGTGCAGAGTTGGGTTAGACCTGCCACTGCCCCACCTGAAGGAGATGACCATCTCCTAGGTCACCAAAGTCATGATTAGACTCAGTTGCCCAGGGTAGAGAGGTGAGAAGCTCATGAGATCTGGAGGCAGACTGTGTGCCTTTAAATCCTGTATTTACTGCTTCAACCCCAAGGTTTAGATGTTCTTTAATGTCTTTCAGCTTCGGCTCCAAAGGAAAAGTCAATACCCATCTCATAGAGGAGTTGAGGGGGCTAGAGGGATCCATCATTCATGTCCTTGATTTACTGAGCACCTACTATGTGCCCGGTGCTGTCCAAAGGCTCAAGAATGAACTCTCATGGAGTGTATATTCCAGTTGGATATACTGTTAACTGGCACTGTCAGAAGCAGGTGTTCAAGTTTCTGAAATACCTACCCAGTATGCTCTCAGTTATTGAAATTTTATGTGTGTGTGTGTGTATACATACACACATACACATGCATATGTTTAAAGAATGGAAGATTCCAAAGGACAGATACTGTATAATAGCATTTATATTTGTTTAAAAAATATAAACCATGCTATATAAATATTTTTAACATGTATTAAAATAGCAATGCTATTAAAACATTTACCAAAACTATACATGCTGACAACTTCAGGATAATGTTCCCTGGTGAGAGAGAGAAGAGAATGGGATATGGAACTAGATGTTTAGCTACATCTATAACATTTTACTTCTCTCAGACCTGAAAAAATATGGCAAAATAATAACTTCTATTGAATATTTTAGATATATTATTTCATATACTAAATACAAATTCTAAATTGTGCATATTATTTCTGTATTACAGATCAGTAAACTGAGCCTCAGTGAATTATTGCACCAAGCAGGAAGCTGGTAATTGAAACTAAGTGTATCTAAATTTGAAGTCTTAGCTCGTTTCATTAAATCATACAACCTCTTGAATGTATGTTAATACGTAATTGGGTTCTATTTGCAAATATTTTGTTGAGGATTTATGCAACAAGATTTTGTTCAAGATCTAAGTTTATGAGAGATATTGGACTGTAGTTTTCTTTTTTTATTATTAAACTTTATGTTTTAGAGTAGCTTTAGGTTCACGGCAAAATTGAGTGGTAGGTATGAGAGTTCCCATATACCCCTTGCCCCTGACCCACCCCCAACTCCCATTATGGACATCTTGACACCAGAGTGGTACATTTGTTACAATTGATGACCTACGTTGGCACATCATTATCACCAAAGTGCATAGTTTACATTAGGGTTCACTCTTGGTGGTGTACATTCTATGGGTTCAAAGGTTTAATGCCATGTATCCACCACTGTAGTATCATACAGAATCGTTTTACTGACCTAAAAATTCTCTGTCCTGCCTATTCGTTCCTTCCCCCAACTCCTGGCAACCACTGATCTTTTTACTGTCTTCATAATTTTGCCTTTTCAAGAATGTCATAAAGTTGGAATCATACAATATGTAGTCTTTTCAAATTGACTTCCTTCACTTAGTAATATACATTTAAGATTCCTCCAGGTCTTTTCATGGCTTGATAGCTCATTATTTTTAAGCGCTGAATTATATTCCATTGTCTGGACTGAAGGATATCTTGGTTGCTTCCAAGTTCTGGTAATCATGAATAAAGCTGCTGTAAACATCTATGTGCAAGTTCTTATGTGTGCATTGTCAGTGTTTTGGATTTGGGCCATTTCAGTAGATGTGTCGTGGTGTCTCATTGTTTTAATTTGCATTTCCTTGATGGCAAATGATAATATAGAGCATAGTTTCATAAGTGTTTTGCCATTTGTATATCTTCTTTGGTGAGGTCTGTTCAGATCTTTTGCTAATTTTTAAATCAGATTGTTTTCTTATTGTTGAGTGTTAAGAGTTTTTTTGTATTTTCAGATACCAATCCTTTATCAAATATGTCTTTTGTGAGTATTTTCTCCTAGTCTGCAGCTTGTCTTCTCATTCTCTTGACATTGCCTTTCATGGAGCAGAAGTTTTAAATTTTAATAAAATCGAGCTTATCAGTGATTTCTTCATGGATGATGCCCTTGATATTGTATCTAAAAAGTCTTTGCCATACCCGAGGTCACCTGGATTTTCTCTTATGTTAATTTGCTCTTCTTTTTCTAGTTTTCTAATGTGGAAGCTTAGATTATCAATTTTAGATATTTCTTCTTTTCTAACACATGCATTCAGTGTTATAAATTTCCTTCTAAGCACCGTTTTCACTGCATCCCACAAATTTTGATAAATTGCATTGTCATTTTCGTTTAGTTAAAAAATATTTTTATATTTCTCTCGAGATTTCTTACTTGACCCGTGTGTTATTCACAAGTGTGTTGTTTGATCTCCAAGTGTTTGGGGAGTTTTCCAGCTATCTATCTGTTATTAATTTCTAGTTTAATTCCACTGTGGTCCAAAAGCAGACATTGTATGACTCCCATTTCTTTTAAATTTGTTACAGTGTGTTTTATGGCCCAGAAGATGGTCTATCTTGGTGAATGTTCCATGAGAGCTTGAGAAGAATGTGTATTCTGCTGTTACTGGATGAACTAGTGCATAAATGTCAACTATATCCAGTTGAGCAAGGGTGCTGTTTACTTCAACTATGTCCTTATTGATTTTCTGCCTGCTGGATCTATTTCTGATAGCAGGATGTTAAAGTCTCCAACTGTAGTATTGGATTCTTCTTTTTCTCTTTACAGTTCAGTTTTTGCCTTGTGAATTTTGATGCTCTGTTGTTAGGCACATACACATTAAGAATTGTTATATCTTCTTGGAATATTGACCCTTTTATCATTATGTAATACCCCTCTTTATCCCTGATAACTTTCCTTGCTCTGAAATCTGCTCTGAAATCTACTCTGCCTGAAATTAACATAGGTATTCCTACTTTCCTTTGATTGATGTTAGCATGATGTATCTTTCTCCATCCCTTTACTTTTAATCCATATGTGTCTTTATATTTAAAGTGGGTTTCTTGCAGACAGCATATAGTTGGGTCTTTTTTTTCTTTTAATCCATTCTGACAGTCTCTGTCTTTTAATTGGGATATTTAGATCATTGACATTTAAAAAGATTACTGATATAATTGAATTAACATCTACCATATATGATACTGTTTTCTATTTGTTGTCCTTTTTCTTTGTTTCTGTTTTTGTCTTCCACAATTTTTCTGCCTTTTGTGATTTTAATTGAGCATTTTATAAGATTTCATCTTCTCATTTCTTAGCATATCAATTATAAATTATACTTTTCTAGAAAAACTCTTTTTTAAAAAAACTTTTAAAAACCACCTTTTAAAATTATACTTTAAGAAAAAAACTGATTGCTCTTGAGTTTGCAATATGCATTTACAACTACTGCAAGTCCTCTGCTTTCAAGTACTATACCACTTCACAGGTAGTGTAAATGCCTTATAACAACAACAGAAATAACATATAACCAAAAAACCCCCCCAAAATCCTAATTCTTCCCTCCTGTCTCTTATATCACTGCTATAATTCAGTTCACTTATGCATAAGCATTCCTAAGTGTATGTGTGTATATATGATGATATGTGCTTATATATATAACACATTGTTGCTATTATTTTGAACAAAACTATCTGTTAGATCAACAAAGAATAAGAAAAACAAAAGTTTTTCTTTTACCTTCATTTATTCTTTCTCCAGTGTTTTTCCTTTCTGTATATAGATCCAAGTTTCTGATCTATATGATTTTTCTTCTCTCTAAAGAACTTTTGACATTTCTTGAAAGTCAGGTCTACTGGTAACAAATTCCCTCAATTTTTGTTTATCTGAGAAAGTTTTTATTTATCCTTCAGTTTTGATGGATAATTCCAAGAGTATAAAATTCTATATTGGTGGGGTTTTTTTTCTTCTCAGCATGTCAAAATACTTTACTCCATCCTCTTCCTTGCATGTTTTCTGAGAAGTTGGACATAATTCTTGTCTTTGCTTCTTTATAAATAAGGTGTTTTCCCCCCTCAGCTTCTTTCAAGATTTTTTTCTTGATCTTTGATTTCTTGGATTTTGAATATGATATACCTGGGTGTAGTTTTTCGTTGTTGTTTGTTTGTTTTGGCATTTACCCTGCTTGATGTTCTTTGAGCTTCCTGGATCTGTGGTGTGGTGTCTGACATCAGTTTGGAGAAATTCCTAGTCAATGTTACTTCAAATATTGTTTCTGTTTCTTTCTTTCTTTTCCTTCTGGTATTTCCATTACACGTATATTCCATCTTTTCTAGTTGCCCGGCAGTTCTTGGATATTCTGTTTCATTCTTTTCCAGTCTTTTTCTCTTCGCTTTTTAGTTTTAGAAATTCTATTCAAATTTCAGAGGGTCTCTCCTCAACCATGTCCCTATTAATGAGCCCATCAATTTCATTTCTTTTATCGTGTTTTTGATCTCCAGCATTTTGACTCTTTCTTAGAATTTCTGTCTCCCCACTTGTACCATCTATCTGTTCTCACACATTGTCTACTTTTTCTTTTAAAACACTTTGCCTGTTAATCATAGTTTTTTAAAAATTCCTGGCCTGATAATTTAAACATTCCTGCCATATCTGACTCAGGTGCTGATGCTTGACCAATTTCTTCAAACTATGTTTTTTTGCCTTTCAGTATGTCTTGTAATTTTTAATTTTTGAAAGCCAGGCAGGATGTACTAGGGAAAAGGAACTGCTGTAAAGAGGCATTTAGTAATGTACTGGTAAGGCATGGGGGCAGGGGGAGCATTCTTTAGTCCCACAATTGGGTCTCAATCTTTTGGTGAGTCCGTGCCCTGGCCTGTGAATTTCACCAATGCTTCTGTTCCTCCTCCCCAGCTTCAGTGGGACAGGATGGCTAGAGGGAGCTGGAGCTGGTATTTCCTTCCTTCACATGGAGGACTAAAGTAGGCTGGAGCTGAGTATTTCTCTTCACCTAGGTTTAATTAGGCTGTGATAAAACCCCAGTATGTTAGTCTCTAGTAAATAATTTTGATTGAGGGCAGGCTTGTTAAGAACTGAATTCTCTGGCACATTTCAAAATGATTCCTTTTTCCATCTCCCTGCTGGAGGCACAAGGGGATTTTTCTCCAGTATTCACTGTGAGATCCTAGTGGATGTCCTGGAGGTAAAACTCCCCAAACTGTGGGGGCCCCTATGACTGGTTTCTGTGGAGAGTTTAACTCACAGGCTCCACACTGAGCTTCCAACTATTTGTCAGTTGCAGTTCGGGCTTTTCTAGCCCTGCACTGGTTTCCACAGAGGTTTCTGCTCTGGTAAGGTGTGAATCTCTGTATCCTCCTCTTTGTTTCTCCAATTTTTGGAGCAGGAATTTGCCTTGTGACCTCACTTGTCTGATGAACATAAGAAGAGTTGTTGACATTTCAGTTTGTTCAGCTTTTTATTAGGATGCACTGGTGACTTCTAAGCTCCATATGTGCCAGACCAGAAACTGAAAGTCTCCTGGTTTTCTTTTCCTGTACTGTCTTTGGTTTTGGTATAACAGGGATACCAGCTTCATAAAATGAGTTGGAAAGTGCTCTCTCTTCTGTTTTCTAGAAAAGATGATGTAAATTTTATGTTACTTCTCTAAATGTTTGGGAGAATTCTCCAGTGTGGAACTGAAGATTTCTTTTTCAGAAGCTTTTAAAATTACAGACTCAATTTTTTAAATGATTATAGAGCAATTCCGATTATCCATTTTATCTTGGTTGTTTTGGTAGTTTATGATATTTGAGGAATTGGTCCATTTCTTTCAAGTTGTTCAATTTATGAACATAAAGTTGTTCAGTGTATTTGCTTATTACCTTTTAAACGCCTGCAGGAGCTGTAGTGACCCTTGTCTCATTTCTGATGTTGATTATCTATGTCTTCTTTTTATCTTTGTCAGTCTTGCTAGATGTTTATCAATTTTATTGATGTCATTAAAGAATCAATTTTTGTTTCATTGATTTTCTCCTATTGTTTTCCTTTTTTAAATTTCAGTGATTTCCACTCCAACCTTGAACATTTCCTTCTGCTTTACTTTGGGTATAATTTTGTCCTGCTCTTCCTAGTTTCTTGAAGTAGGAAGTTAGATTTTTAAATCTGATACATTTCTTCTTTTCAATAATTTTTTTTTTTAATTTTTGGGTGAGGGAGTAATTAGGTTTATTTATTTATTACTTTTTTGGAGGAGGTCCTGGGGATTGAACCCAGGACCTCATGCATGCTAAGCATGCACTCTACCACTTGAGCTATACACTCCACCCATTTGAGACATTTCTTCTTTTCTAATGTAGTAAGCATTTAATGTTATACATTTCCCTCTTAGCTCTGCTTTAGCTGCACCCCACATATTTTGATGTTATATTTTAATTTTCATTTAAGTTCTATGTTTTTTTTTTTTTTATTTCCTTTGAGATTCTCTCTTTGACTCATGAATTGTTTAGAAGTGTGCTGCTTAATTTCTAAGTGTTTGGAGATTTTCCTGTTGTCTTTCTGCTCACTGAATTTTAATAACTGTCTCTGACAATATTTTATCTCCATGAGAACAGACTTTTTCCCTTTATTCTACCATTATATCACTAATGCTGAAAACAGGACAGTAGTTTGTGCTCAAAAAATAAGGATGAGTGAATGATGGAAATACTTAACTTAAAAATCAATAAAGGGAAAACTGAAAGTTAAAAAGAGGGAGGGAGGCATCAGAACACTGACGGTAATGATCACTGGGTGGGGAAATAAGGCTGTATTTTATTTCTTTTTTTATCTTTCATATTTTTCAAATTCTCTGAAATAAGCATATACTACTTTTATAATCAGGTAAAGGAATTATAAAAGTGGAAGTTACACTTTCTGATCACCTTCACTCCCTCCCTGCAGGTCATATCAGAATTTGAATTGCTGAAAAAGCTGAAGATGAGAGGCAGGGCCACAGAAAGACTGGGAAGAAGATTCCAGACATGAACTGACCCAAACTTTCAGGAATACAGGTAAGGGCCCTGGTAGCCACTCACTTTTTTAAGTTTCTGAGATTGCTGCTATGATAATTTATCATGAAGACCATGCCCATTTTGAGTCATAAAGGTCAATTTCATCCTTCTTTTCTCACCCTACAGAGGCCCCTAGTGACCTTGTGAATTAATATTCATACCAAAAGATCTGGTTTGCCTTTGGAAGTAAACCATCCATCTAAGTCCAGCCTTCAAAATTCCTTTGATGGTTTATTTTGAGGAAGCAGTATTGGCATTTGTTTTCAGGGTTCATGGTACGCAAAAGATTACAAAAAGTAAGAGGGAGCAGAGCGTAGACACTATCTTTTTAAAATATAATTATCTTTTACACCTTTAGTCATAGTCTGTTCATGTTTTTTCAAGGCAATTTCTTCAGGAAACTGAGTAGACAAGACAATTTGATGGTGACCCCTGATGGCTAAGGTCACTCAGAGAGTTCTTAGGTATGGACAGTTTCTGAAGATAACTGAATATGCTTTTCTACTTTTGAAAACAATGCTGAGAACTTGGTTTGAATTTTTAAAATATTTTCATTCAACAAAGAGATTGCATAGAGGCTGGAAATTTTTTTCACCCTTTTCCACTTTTGAGGTGAAGTGACGTATGTCCACGAGTCTTGCTTTGGCTAATGAAATGTGTGCAAAAGTGACTTTGGGCAAAAACCTCAGGCCAGGGTGTAATTCACTACACTCTCTTCCTTCTTCTGTTGTGGTTGTGGATATGTGTGTTAAAATGAAGCCATTCAGGGTCCCAGAGTCACTGTGGCAGACAGAGCACCCCATGATGACCTGCAATGGACAGGTGGCGTGAACAGAAAGCATTCATTGTGTAACGTGGCTAAGGTCTGATGGTTGTTACTGCAAAAAAACAGCCTATACTCACTAATGAGCATGTGCGGGCACACTCACGCACACACTTACTGAGTACCTATGTGTGCAAGGGAGGGACCCAGGGCTGTGGGGGTGGGGAATTCAAGGTAAAATGCAATCTCTGTCCCCAAAGAGTTTACAAGCTGGTTTGGCAGAGAAGATATCAGACAGTGCAGAATAATAATGACCCAGGAGTGCGTAGTTCAAGAGCAAAATGAAAACAACTAGATGTTTGTGTAGCTGGAGCCAGAGAAGGACTTGGCCAGGTGGGGCCCGGGCGATGTAAGAAAGGCTCCTGCATCCTCCTCTCGGCCCCTCTGCATTCGCCCTCCACCCTTCTCCCCACGGCGAGTTTGGGCTCATCATGGCAAATCCTTCAGTGTTCAGACTTTCCCCTGTTTTCACATTTGAACAACTTTATGGGTTTCGGGAAATCCCTTGTAGCTCTTACATATCCCCATGTATTGTATCCATGTTGTGAAATTTTGACTGTCAGCTACATGTTGGTGCGACACAAGCAAAGGATTACTGTAACTGAGTTATTTTTAAAGTTAAAATGTATTTTTATGTGCCTTTGAATTTTTATTGCCGAGTCCGTATTTTATAGATACTGCATCAGATATGGTCATTTGACTTTTTCCATTGGGGTTCCATTGTAAGCTGTGTAGGTCTATGTTTGGAAAAGTTTATTCCTACTTGGCTTTTTTTTTTTTTTTTAAGTCTATTATACTTTCCACAGCAGCCAACAATGCATTGTGAAGTGTAAAGACACAGGTTACTCCCAATGCTTTTGCAGAGACTGCGGGCTACACCACATAATGTTATTTGGAAATACGGGTATTTTTTGTACAGTGCATAGTCGCATTACACAGGTATTGCATACAACTCAATAAAAAGTAAATGTTAAAATTAAAAAAAAAAACAAAAACCTGTCTGCACTACGTTAGTAGGCTCCTCTCTCTCTGGCTCCTGATCAGGTTGGGTCAACAGGGGGATGGGGCGAGGACTTAGTAGATGACTGGAGGCAGAGGGAGGGTGAAGCTGGAATATCGATTCCTCTGGCTGCCTTCTCGCAGCTTCTCGCAGCTCTCACAGGCTGGCTGCACCCCTGGGCTGGAGGTCTCAGCTCCTGTCAAAATGACCCTCCCTACTTGACTGTCTCCTTCCAGATTCCCACAATGCCCTCTTCCCTCACCCCGCCCCCGCTTAGGCTCAGGGGTGGTAAGAGTCCCATAATCAGTGATTAAGCTCAGTATCCTCATTATCCCCTTTGGTTTCCTGATATCCTGCCCACACCTTTGTAAACAGTCTTTCTTTTTTTTTTTTTTTTTTTTTTTAAAAAAAAGAAGACCTTAAATTATCCTATTCGGAGCTTGCCATCTGTTTCCTGATAGACCCTGAACCAAATGATCCCGCTTTGGGGAGCCAGCCAGGGAACTGAAGTGACCGTGCTTTGTCTAATTATAGAGTCAGTTGGTAAAAGAAGCAGGACGCTTTTAAATGATCAGTTCTTCATTAAGAAATGAATTTGTACATTACTCTGCTTCCCCCACCCAAACTGGAAGATTCTGCTCCAAAATAGAAACGGGTTGGAGTCAAAGCATTGGCCTCTTTGCACTTATGATGAGCGAGTGGGCCCCTCACAGCCTTTGTCTCACAAAGCGCTTTGCAAATGCTGGGGCCACAGGAGCCAACCAGGATGCCCTGTCACCTCCAAGGAGCTTCCCCATCCCCCCTTGGCTGGCAGAGTGGACACAGAATTCCAGCCACTGTTTTCAACTTGAACCTGAGGGCAAAAGCCTAACTTCTAGCTGCTCAAGGAAAATTCTAGACCTTTCTTTTGGGTTCCCACATATAGCATAGAGGTGCTTGGGAAAGAAACACCATCTCTTTGCCATGACCTTACCCACCGGGAGTTGTCCTGTGTCCTGCCCTGGGATTCTTGTTTCAAATTCATTGAGTTTATTCATTTGTTAGTTGGTTTTTCACATGGGGAGTCAAAGGAGCCTTTGCAAGAGTTGGACTTGGGAGAGTTCTGGGCTCTGTTCTCTATTCCCCCACCCCCATCAGCCCCTGCTCCTTATCTGTACCCCACTCTGGAAGGTGCAGCCAGGAGGAGGCTGGTACCTGGAGCCCCGGCATTTCCCAAAGCAGCTGGAATGAGCAGATGTTGACTGCAGCTGCTGGGGCTGGACCCGGAGGGCAGGTCCGCTCGGGCATGCTAGGATATAAAGCTAGAGGAATGCAGGCAGTAGTTTGGAAGATTTAGGAGTTCTTAGGCTATCACCGGATTCTACTGTGTTGTCATTGACATACGTTTGTATTCTCTCCTGAGCAGGTAAGAGGTGGGGAGAACAAAGGGAGTGCGTTCCCGCCTTGCCAGGTCTGCACAGCTGGGCAGATGAGGAGAGATGCAGAGGAGGGGGTCGGGGATTGTCTGGGAGTCTGAGCATCCTGTTTCTCCTTGTGCGCCGGAGGGTGCATGCCGGGGCCTGTGGCAGTACTGCCGGGATGTAACTCACAGTAGCACAGCTTGTGCTAACAACTCCCTTGAATTAAAAACACGCTTTTCAAGGAAACAAATACCGATTCAATCAGCAAACAGCAGAGATCTCTCATTATAATCGTAAAGAAAGGCAGGGCTGTCGAGCAGCATAAGAGCTTCTGGAAAGGAGAGAGGAAATACTCTGGAAGGAAGGAGCAGGAACAGAGCCCGTGCCCCAGCCACCCTCATCTTTTTGGTCAGATACTGGGAGCACCTTCTGGAGCAGGGGAGAACCAGCAGCTCCTAAATGCCAGCTGCTCTTCCGGAGGTGACCAGACTCTAGCTTCTCCATGGAAGTTGCCCTAAAGCAGGGCTCTCATGCTCTACTGTGCACAAATGGCCCCTGCGGATCTTGTTGAAATGCAGGTTGTGATTCTGTAGGTCTGGCCTGAGAGTCTGCACTTCTAACAAGCTCCTAGCTGAGGGTGATTTGGCTGGTCCACGGAACACACTGAGAATAAGTAACGAGGCGTGGGAGGGTGCTGCCGGCTCAGTACCACTTCCCTTCCCTCCAGACTATAAGAAAACAGAAGCAAGTGTAAGTACCCAATTCAGCAGCCTGGGAAGTTGGATGAAATGACCCAAGCCTTGGCCTGGTGACCTAGCAGCTGCCCCAGGAGCTCCTTCTCCAAACTCCCCTGCGCTAGCTCCCAAGAGTGAGTGACGTGCAGGGGTTGGTTGGGGTCAGCTGTCCCCAGGAAAAGAGACCGGTCACCTGGCACAAGTGCGCGGGGCAGCTTACCTTTGTGACTTGACCCCGGTCCTGGACAGATGGGCCACAGAACTTGACTGGCCGCTCACTGACACTCACTCATTCATTTCTTCACCACTTAGTGAGCTTCTAGTACCCCAGACACGGGGGTCCAGAGAGGAAGGAGCAGATGTGTCCTCCTGAAGCTTACTGGACTGCCAGCCCCTGGGAATGGACCCATTTCTCAAGGACATGTGGCTGATGGATAAGAAAACTGATGTTTATTTAGGATAATATTTGTACTAGTGATGATGGGAGCTTACACGTCTTTAAAGGCCTGGGATGTACTCACTGTTGTGCTGAGCACTTTGCATGGACCATCTCATTAATCCTCACAGCAGCCTGTGGGGCAGCTACTGTTATTAAATCCACTCCAAAGATGAGGAAACTGAAGCTCAGAGAGGTTAGGTAACCTTCCAGAGGACACCAGCGAGTGAGGAGAGGAACTGAGATTCATGCCCAGGCAGGCTGACCCCAGTCTAGGCTCTGAGCCTCCATCCCCACAGGCTGGGTCTGCACTTCCGCTCATGGGCACGTGCCCTGCCCGTGGGGAGAGCTGCGAAGCCAAACCACAGTCAGTGGCTAAGTGAGTATGGAATCTGATGGTGGGCAGTGGGGCATCGGATGAGGTGGGTGATATTAATCACAGAAGCATCCCACTCTAAAACTTGATGTTACGAGTACCTATCCCCGTAACTGGACACACCTTCAGCACAGGCCAGGCACTCGAGTTCCTGGCCCAGAGTCCCCTTCTTTCCCCTGGGGAAAGCCAAGAACACACTGCTTGGCTCTGCTAAGTCTTGCTCCTCTCTTCCCTGGGTTCCCCTAGCTTTGCACACGGACACGCACCCTGGTGATGACCACATTCTCTTTTGGATATGTTAATCTTGTGAACCAGATGAAACAAAGTCTTTGCTCATCTCTTCTCTGAACTATTATATTTGTTTTAGAGTTTAACCCTCAGAAGACTGCCTTATTTCTCAGAATCCAGGTTCCACCAGGGCCTCTCACTGCAGCCCAGAATTTCTTTCCACCTTTGAAGCCCCCAGGTGATTCTGTATGGCCACCTCTCTTGACACCCAGGTAGCAGATATGAGGAGCCTTAAATGGTCTGGAGTCTCCATGGTTTCTTTTTTTTTTTTTGAATGCACTCTCAGAGGGAGGTTGGATAACTTTGCGCCCAGTTTTCATTCATCTCAGAAGCTGCTGTTTGGCTTTTGTGCAGGAGAATCTCTCCTGGTCAACTTCCATGTAACCTGCAGTGCTTAACCTCAGCTCTCCATCCCTGCAGAAATCTCCATCCACCACATGCTGGGCCCACGCTGCTAGCAAGCCTTCTGCGGGCATTCCTGTTGGATTTTTAATGTATCATCTAACCACCAATCCTAATACCATCAGATAAGAGAGGTTCTGCTGCATTGTGCTTGTTTTAAAAAAAAATTGCAAATGCTACCCACCTGGAGTTAAGTCCAGCCTTAGGAAGACAGAATAATCACCCAAGGAGGCCAGGCATGCCTGCAGCCACTAAGATCCTCAGACGCTATGTGCTGTAGGAGCACCAAAGAGGGGATTATATGAGCTTGTGTGGGTGCAGAAGTCTTCCTTGAGGTGAGATTCCTGGTGGACCTTTGTTATGGGTTGAGTGATGTCCTCCTGCCAATTTCATACGCTGAAGTCGTCAAAGTGTCTACCGTCTAAGAATATAATCCCAGTCAGCAGTCAGCTGAGTGCTTCCAGAGGCTTCTCATGCTTTGTTTTGTTTGTAATCCTCACCTCCCCTCCTGCTTGGAGCTCCTCTCATTCCCATTTTACAGACAAGAAGACTGAGGCTTCATGAATGTGGCCAAAGTCTGAATAGTTACCATTCAGTGTCCCAAGTGCTCTCACTAGAGCCTGCCACGCTGCCTTGGGAGCTGGGGACTGGCTTTTCAAAGCAGTGCAGGCTGGGGGAAGGACAGAACGGTAGCTGAGCTGCTTCTTGAAGGACTCAGCAGGCAAAGCAGAAGGGACAGGAGTTCCTGAAGCAGGAACACATGTGCAGAAGCACCTGGGTGTAAAAGAGTACAGTTAGGGGCGTGCATCCTTTGTTTAATTCTGGAGTTTAAGAGGCTTTCAAGGTCATGATGGGAGATGCAGCTGTGGAGAGAGACAGGGGCAAGATTATAAAGACCTTTGAACGGCACCCTAAAAAGCACAACTTCTGGAAGCAATAGGGAGCCGTGGAAGGTTGTTAAGCAGGGGAGAGAGTATCTGACAGATCACAGAGCAGTAGAAGTGAGCCATATTGTCAGTGCCCTGGGTGATGGGGGTGAAGAGCCTGGATGGGGTGAGCTGAGAAGTTTCCTGGAGGCAGGGCCCTCTGTTGGAAAGGAGGAGCCTGCTGGGCCCAAAGCCCCAGTGAAGGCAGCATGCTGAGAAGGAAAGGCAGTCTGTCATGAACAGAGAACATCATACCCGGAACATTTTAGCCTCAGTCCAAGTTTTCCCTGCACCCACTTCAGCACGGGGAACTGAAAAAGAAACAGCTAAGAAAGTGTCTAGTTTATTAAAACAGCTGAGTTCCTGTCTCTCTCAGGCTTTCTAGCCAGGACTTTCCTGCTATTTTCAGATGTTCCAGAATTCTCTGTTCAGGCATTCCCCACACCCCTCTGAAGAGTGAGCCTGTTTCCTGCCTCTCTGGCCATGGCCAACCCCACTCAGCTTCCTTTCCGACCTCAAGGCCAGTTTCTGATGGGAGTCTGAGGGACCCCAGGTGTCGGAGTCCCCTCTTCTCCCTGGGTCTTGATTCCACAGAGAGTCACTTAGAACTCGGTATTATTCTTCCCTTGAAGAAAAGAAAGCCTAGATTCTTTCTTTGGCTGGGTTTTTCACCATGACTAGTTTTCATTAGCTTTTCAAGTGGAAAATAAATTCCCCTAAGTGGAAAGTCGCCACTTGTGTGCAGAGAGTCATTGTTCATTTAATATTTTTTGTGCTGAATGACCCAAGCCCCAGCCTGCTGCTCTGGCCAGGGCCCTGAAGGAGTCTGTTTGAGAAACCTTCCTGTCCGGCACTGTCTAAAGAGCTGGTGGCCTCTTGTTAAAACTTTGGGGTTGATGAAACCTGGGGAACATAAGCAGTGTGCTCTCCACTGCCCAGCTGTGGAGCGCGGAGCCCCTGCTCAGCCTTTTCCTTCCAGTCCAAGTCTCAGTTCATCTAGTAGAGAAGCTTCTCAAAGGTTCCTCTGCCTCCCAGCCTTCCTCACCCTGGAGCTAAAAAGTGAGGAAAAGAGAAGACTAAACCAGGAAAGGAATCCAGCTGATCAAACTCCAAGGCAAGCTGCCTATGGAGCCAGAGGGGGCCCACCTGGGCACAGTTCTGCTTCTCAGGGGCTGAGCCCACGAGGCTCTGGGCTCCCAGGCCAGCCCCAGGGCCCTGAGTGGCAGGTGAAGATACAGATAAGAAGAGGAGAGACAGGCAAGAATTAGAGACTGAGAAACAAGGTGGGGAGACTGAAACGGAGAGAGAGGTAGAGCCCAGAGAGACAGGAAGTGGAGAGAAATGGCCAGCAGGGGCCCACGTTGCTCGGGATTCCTTTGCCAGTTGGATTCCCCGTCCGAGGGGATGAGGAAAATTTAAGTCTCTACCAGGAAAATTCAAGCCTGGAGATAATTTGAGCTTTCCTGGGACTCTGCCAACCATCTCCAGGGTTTTGTCAAATTTTCCACCTACTTCCCTTGCATGTGGATACTCCACCTCCATCTTAGAAACCCCATCCTCAAGACTGGCTTTTTTCAACTCTTGGTTATTCAGCAGGGTTTGTAGATGGAGATGCATGGGATAAGGTGTTTGTAGGGACTGGCTGGAGCTGTACCCCTTCTCCCTCACCCCTACTCACCTACCCACATACACTCTTGTGCAGAAGGCACAAGATGCTGGGGGGTGGCGAGGGGTGGGGGATGCTTAGGGAATCAGGTATTGCGTTGTCCTGCTTTGACCCACAGTGAAGTACTAGGTATCCACAGAGCCCCAGGACACATTCCCCACTGCTCAGAATGACAGCACCTCATCAGAGTAATTCAGGAATTTTTCCTACTTTATTGTGCAAATATAGAACCCAATCACACAATACACAATATATGGGTGTGTATATATATATATATATATATATATATATATATATATATATATATATATTTTAAGTTCACAGTCTTCTCTCTCCTAATCCCACCTTTTCGAGGACTACTATTTTGATATGTACATTGATATTTTTTATTGCTTATAAAAACACATTGATCTGGCTTTTTATCCCCAGACAAAATGGGGACACACAATATTCCTAAATTTGCTGTTAAAAAAAAATTGCCAATATTTGCTGGGAATTGTTACAGCTCATGAGATATGGAGCAGACTCATTCTTTTTTAACAGCTGTGTTGCATTCCACTGTGTGGATGTCCCATTGTCCCCTCTGTCCTTTCAGGCTGCCATAACAAAACTATCACAGGCTGGCTGGCTTGTAAACAATGGAAATTTATTGCTCCCAGTCCTGGAGGCTGGGAGGTCCAAGATCAAGGCGCTGGCAGGTTCAGTGACTGAGCCTGCTTCCTGCTTCACAGATGGCCTTCCTCCCGTGGTGTCCTCACATGGCAGGAGGGTGAGGGAGCTCTCTGGGGTTTCTTTTAGGAGAGCACTAATCCTGTTCATGAGGGCTCCACCCCCATGACCTGATCACCTCCCCAAAGCCCCACTTTGAATTATCATCACATTGAGGGTTAGTTTTCAAAATTTGGGGACACAAACATTCAGTCTAATGATTTTAAAAACCAGTCTCCTAG
This sequence comes from Camelus ferus, assembly GCF_009834535.1. NCBI lineage: Eukaryota > Metazoa > Chordata > Mammalia > Artiodactyla > Camelidae > Camelus > Camelus ferus. The sequence continues at coordinate 12,555,344 of NC_045706.1, forward strand.
GGAGTAGGGGGTATAGCTCAGTGGTAGAGAGCATGCTTAGCGTGCACAAGGTCCTGGGTCCAATCCCCAGTGCCTCCATTAAAAAAGCAAAATAAGAAAGGAAAAAACTAAATTCAATAAATAATAGAAAACCCAGTCTCCTGTTGATGGACATTCAAGTTGCTTTTATGTTGGGTTTAGTTGTTGAGTGAACCTGAGTTTTGACCCGTGTTAAATGGTTAAAAAATGCGTAAGTATTACAATAACCATGGTACTTCACCTTGAAGGGAAAAACAAGAAATACACAGAACAGAGGTTCTCAAATTTTTTGCTCTCAAGGCCCCTTTACACTCTTAAGGTGTTTTGAAGAACCCCAAAGGGCTCGTTTATGTGGTTTATCTCTATTGATATTTCCCATATTCAAAATTGAAACTGAGAACTATTTAGCAAACAAGAACCCAGAAGTCCTAGTCCATCAGGATAGTGACGTCATCACATGTCACGCAGCCTCTGGAAAACCCCACCACACACGTGAGAGATTGAAAGGGAAAAAGGCAAATAACATCGTGATATTCTCTTGTGAACATAGTTTTGATCTTGTGGGTCTCCTGAAGGCATCCAGGGGACTCCCGAACATCCCCAGAACACACGCTGAGAACGGCTGATCTAGTCTATAACTGAGGCAGGGTTTCTAGACGGCTTGTGCAGAGGATGGAAAGAGAGAAGGAGGTGAGGTCATGTGAATGGGAAGTCAAGTACAGTGGGGAAAGGCGGATGGATGCAGTGAGAACAGCGGAGGGACCCCGCCATGCCCGCCATGCCCGCCATGCCCGCCTGACCCGGGACAGTGGCCTCGCCGCTCAGCAACACGCAGCTGCTCCCAGATGTGCCTCCCGACCCGTCCCCCGGGCCCTGCAGCAGCGAGGCCGAGGCTCTGCTGGTTATTCCCGGCTCGGAAGCAGGAAGGAGCAGTTGTTTAAAAGCGACTTTGCTGCTGGCCAAGCCGAGGACAGCGAAGCCTGGCCCCGCAATGCTCCCGCAGATCCAACGTGAGTGGCAGCCAGTTTAATAAGGCTTATTTAAAAACAAAAACAAATCAGCTTACTCTCCGTGTGTAATGAGTTGTGTTAGCCTTAATCCCCCGTGGTCAGTCAGCACCCGGCGGCTGTGCCGGCTGTCGCCGTCCCCGCAGACCGCCTTCGTGAAGGTTACGTCCCTTTCCCAGTGACGAGGAGCAGAAGTCCAGTAATGCATTCAGTGCGGTGAAGACTTAATCCCAAATATCATTTTTCCTCATCTGAGGAAAGTTAACCCGCTGAAGATTCAATTCAACAAACACTGTCTTCGAATTGAGGTCATCCTTTACTTAATTGTAACATTGCCGCTTCTCGCATGAGTTCTGACCGACTCCCAGGTCAAGGCTTCCTGATGGGTTTTATTCATCAGGTTTTCTGGTCCCCTCCCGGAAAGCGGAGCCAGGATGGAGCGGGGATTGACAGTGTGCTCCCACGGATGCCAGGCCGAGCTCCCAGAACACACAGGCATTTATGGGTCAGGAGGGGGTGGTTACAGTCATGGGGTGTCAAATGACTCACCCCTTTGGGAATGCTAGGAGACTGGAGGGGCCTTCTATGCAGGGGGGCTCCTAGGCCATGTGGGAGAAATGACAGGAGGGCTATGGAGCCTGAAAGGAGGCCCCTGCACACCAGACTAGGGCACTGTGGCAGTCAAAGCTCTTGCCATGGCCACAGGCAGCCTCTGGAAGGGGATTACCAGAAAATTAGGAGAAAAGCAGGCAGCCACCTGTTAAAGAGAAAAACCAAAGGCCCCAAATGGCGTCACCTGTACTAAAATCCATGCCACCCGACCTGATTTACTACCTGACCTAACTGTAGTTTTGACCTTCCCCAGGAAGGTAATGGTAATTGGCCAGTCTGGAATTTTCTGGTCGGCATCAATGAGGTAATCTGTGGTGGGGGAAGGGCATGCGTGCCTTCCCCCACCTAGGAATGAAGAGATAATCTGCATGATAGACCTTCATTCTTCCCCCAAAAGAAGGTGAACTGGTCTGAAACAAACCTTTCTTTTCTTTTGCTAGTAGCTTCTTTGCCCCACCCTCCTCCTGCCTTTAAGAACCTTCCATTTGGCACAATCCCTCCCAGTGAGCACCCTTCTTACTCAGTGAGATGCCGCAGAATTCCTGAATCACTGAGTAAAGCCAATCAGATCTTCACATTTACTCAGTTGAATTTTGTTTTTTAGCCCACTTAAAGCAAGGCCCAGGGGGAGGTGGCCACTCTGAGGAGAGCAGGTGCCCGGCCTGCAGGGAGAGCTGATGTTTTGGAACAGGGTGGGCAGGAGGCTGTTTCCCGTCTGAGGGTTCTTTAGCCTTCTGGCCCCCTCCAGGCTCTGCCATTACATCCATAAACCCCGTGGTTACAGCAACTCTGTCTCCTCTCAACACAACCGACAATTCACCAATCCACTGGCCCCTCTGCTCCCAACTGCTGCAGCAACACATCCCAGGCCAGCCTTGGGCCTCTTTTTATCCCAGAGGAAAATAGCCAAGTCTGCCCTTTGGGTCCAGAACAAGATCTGAATTTTAATTCTGAACTTAATTCCATACGGGTTGAGCCAGGAGCCATTTGGAGATGGATTAGCAGCCGCGCGGCTAAGCCCAGTCCCTGGGCAAGGCTCCCTGTGACTCATCTAGTGCTTTCAGAATGACCCCTCTGGGCCAGTTCACCATCTTTTCAGGGTGATTCTGCCCACCCAGGAGCAGGACTCAACAACGTGATGGGGAGGCATCCAGAGGGGGAGGACACAACAGAAATAAGAGGTCTAATACCAGTGACCACAGGTTCCTGGGGTGGAGGTTTTCCTTCTCATGGCCCCTGATGGACACCAACGCATGCCAAAACTAGGAGAACGAAAGGAAGTCTGAGGAATGGGGGCTGGTATTAGTTAGGGTTCTCCAGAAAAACAGAACCAACAGGAGATAGACATGGATAGTCTGAAGGTCTGAGAACCAGGAGAGCTGATGCTGTCAGTTCCAGTCCAAAAACCAGCAGAGTCAAGACCCAAGAAGAGCTGGTGTGTCAGTTCATGTCCAAAGGCTGGCTGTTCCAGCTCAACAGCCAGGCAAAAGGAATGCTGTCTTACTTACAGAAGGGCCAACCTTTTTGTTCTGTTCATGCCATCAACTGCTTAGATGAGGCTCACCCTCAGTAAGGAGGGCAATCATCTTTAATTAATTTGAGACATTTCTTCTTTTGTAATATAAGCATTTGACTTTTAAAAACAGTGTTTCCCTGTAAGCATTGTCTTAGCTACACCTAACTGTCTTGCAGGTGTCCCAGCCTGAGGCCAGAGCAAGTGCAAAGCCAGGTGTGTCACAGTGACCACAGAAGTAAAGCAGGACCCTGAGGAGGACCCCTGGGAGGGGCTCAAGGTAAGAGGATATGTGAAATATGTACAGTTTGGGCCATAATTAATTAATATATAAATCCAAAATAGGCCATTACCTTCTATCTCTAACTAAACAAAATTACTTATGGGGACATTTCATCTTAGGAATAAACATTGTAGCACAAATCATTTATTCAGTCCCTCTGATAATTATCAGCTCATTTGCGGAGTGATTTTTTTCCTTTGTCTGGCTGCCACTAGGTAGGAGGCCCCTGTCTGAGCTATAGTTGACTGTGGGGACTGCATCAAATTTTCCCAAGGCCATCCCTATCAGAGCGATAGTCTCTAGGTCCCTGGCACCTGGTGTTCCTTTGCAGCCAGTGAAGTGTGGCCCAGTGACCACACATCATGGCTAGGAACGCACACACCTACCGTGTGGTCTGGAGTCAGAGAGTCTCTGAGACAGTGGCTGCCTGCCTTGCCACCTGCTCCATTGTGCCCACCAACACTGGCTGCTCTGGGGCAGCGGGCAGGCAGCGCACTTACCCACGCTGTCCCCATCCACTGAGTGCCAGCGAGGGCTGCCAGCATCCTCTCCAGCATCTGGCCACCTGGTAACCTCTGGGCTTGATGGTTTGTAGTGAATGCATGCTTTTTTACCATCTGGCATGAGAGGATTTCAATATTTTAATCACAGTGACGATTTCCCAGTGTGCCCCCACCAAATAACAACCCTGAGTTGGAAGGACCTGGGGGCATGAGGAAGCAGGTGGATTTAGTAGGGGACCAGCTAGGAGGGGTTTCCCTGCTGGCTAGACAGGAGCAGCAGAAGGAGGCAGCCTGGGAATCTAGGATGAAGGCCCCCAGTGTCACTGTGGAGATGGGGCATGAGCTGGAAAGAGAAGCTAGAAGTACAGGTTCTGCTGTGAACATCTTCTGAACTCTGAGCACTTAACCACCCGATGGTAAGAATCAAGTGTGCGGTGCTGGGCATATATACATATAATGTCCCATGCTCACACCATGCCAGCCCCACGGGAGGCATTCCCCTAGTGGTTTTCTTTAAATTTCCCCCTGCATCTCTCTAAAGAACATCATTATCTCGAATTTCACATGAGGGTAGTAAAGCTCAGAGAGTTTGAATTTACTTATTCATTCATCCCACAGATGAACATACGAAGTACTGTACCAAAGCACTGGGTAAGAACTGACCCAAACAGACATGGGCCCTGACGTCCCGGAGCTTACAGTCTGGTGAGCAAGGCCACGTTAAAGAAATGAGCCCACAAGTAAATATACAAATACACATCACCATAAAATACATTAAAAAGATGGGGGGCCAAGGGCAGTGTGAGAGTAAATGACATGGGGACCTATATAGACAGACCACTCAGGGAGAACTTCAGTCTGCAGGAGCCTGCACTTACCAGCCAGGGAGTGGCCGACCAGGATTCTAACCCACAGCCTTGTTCTTCCCACCAGTTCCCCATCACTAAGCAAATGTGAAGGGACCAGCTGATCGATTTCCCTTTTGAGAGTCAGTCTACATGTTGTGGACGTATCTTAGACCGCTGTGGCCCAGATTCTCCTTCTACCTTCCCACCGTCCATCCTCCTCCCTCAGTGTATGAGGTTGGGATAAGTCAGCCATGGGAGGCTGGTGAGGGGACCCTTTAAAAAGTGTTGAACAGTAGCAGTAAAGATGCTTTGAGGCCCATTCCTGACTCTGCTACTTACCAAGGATAAGTCACAGACACTTGGCTTTCCCCAGCCTCTAAGGGGTCATGGCAATGATCATGGTAGCGTTTTCCTGAGCACCTACCACGTGTCAGGAGCTGAATAGCTGCTTGTAATGAGCATTGTCCTCTGTGGTTGACTGAATTATCAACCCTGATTCTTCACTCCTCCCTGCACTCATGCTCTTGCCATGGACCAGTTGTGGGCAGACTGTGCTTCCTGATCCTTCTCACAGGGCTCAGCCACGTGACTTACTTTAGACAATGGGATATTAGTAGATAAGATGCAAGCAGGGACTTGAAATGTGCTTGAGCAGTCTTTTCTTGTGTCTCTGCCATTGCTGGGAGAAGAGATTCCCCCAGGCAGATGTTGCCATTCAGCTTGGGCCCTCAGTGATTCATGGAATAGACTGGGGTCAGCCTATGAACTTGAAACAGGGCTGCCCAGCCATCAACTGGCCCTAGCCGACCCTAAGAAACATTAGAAATAAATATTTTATTGTTGGATGTCCCTGAGATGTGGTGGTTGATTATTACACAGCAGTAGCTAGCTGATACAGTATTTCACAACTCTCTGAGGTAAGTATTATTCTCTACCACTTTACAGATGGAGAACTGGAATCGAGGTTTATGCTTTGGCCTGTGTCATAAAATTAGCACGTGGCAGAGTTGGGATTTAAATCTAGGACTTTCTGGGGCTGAACTCCAAAACATAGGTATTGGCATTGCTTCAGTAAAACCTTTGCATTAATGCTGATCCTATAATGATGTAAATTTGGTTGTGATGTAATTGACAGCTGGTCCCTAGAGCCTGAAGCTGCCCAGTTACACGAGCTCATCCCAGTTGTTTTATAAACTTACCAGTGATGCCACCCCATTTCATGTGTGTGAATTTTCAGTTGCTATTTAACGGCATTGCAGCAGGTCGTCTTGTATTATAATTAGCTAGAGATCAAGAGAAATTTTTAGAATAAAACTTTAGTGTCTGGAAAAGAGAGAAAGAGGAATGAAGGAGAGGGATTGTGTTGAAGAAGATAAAAATCCCAGCGAGGAAAAGAAAGGAAAAATGATGACTCTTATTCATTCCAGGGGGCTGGAGTGGAGCTGTCGCTCCAGCCAAGAGATCAGTGAGGAGGCTCTTGTGGTTACCATCAGGCACATGACAACGGTGACTTGATCCAGGGTGAAAGGGTTAAGGGAGCCCCTGGAGAAGGAAAGCGTGCGATGCGACCAAGTGCCCTGAAGCCCCGCTGCGAGGGAACTGGGCAGGTAAACCAACTTAAGCTCAAGGACGTCCTCCAGAGTCTTTCTCCCCATCCAAAGTTACGAGCCACAGAACACGACTCTGGGTCAGAGCCAGTTTCCAGTTAACTGAACACCTCATGCCTTTTCCAGCCTGGGGAGGGGGTCCCCAGAGGAGCTGGAGGAGGGGTCACCAGCAGGGTCCTGTGTCCTTAACAGCAGGAGGGCAGCTCCGCAGTCAGACCTCCTCACTCTCCCCACGTCCCCCCACGTCCCCGCTCCATATGGGCCCACTGCAGCCTCCAGTGGAGGAAGGACTGCAGACCTCAGTCAAGGCTAGAGAGATTCTAGAGCGGCGTCTGGTTTTGCTGGAGGCCATGTTGGGGGTGGAGAATGACGTGTAGGGATCCAGGGTTGAACTGCTTTGGGTCAGAGATGACTCTTCCATCTTCAGCATGTGAACTGAAAACCAGGAGGGGGTTGATCTGTCTGCCAAAGGATGCACCAAACCTCCAGGCTCAGCTCTGAAGGAAGGCCTGGGGACAGGGATCAGAAGCCCTTGGCCTGTGTTGGGCTGTCTCTAGTGGCAGCAGGCATCTTCTTCCTGCTGCCGTAAAGCTCATTTCCGCGGACTTGGGGAAAATAAAGGACAACCATGTGGGTCACCGAAATACACCACAACCACAGCTTTGCTGCCTCCAGTGTTGTCAGACTGGGTCCAGAGGCCAGTTCTGCCAGGAGTGGGGTATGCCTTTCCCCGCTTAAGCACCTGGGTCATGGCTTTGCTAAGTGTTTGTTTCTGAGCCCACTGACTTAAGCAGTGACTAAGCTTGGAAGTCATAAAAACCGGTACTAAACCTGTCAGTGAGGCTGTCAGCTGGGCCAGCATGCAGACCCTGGGTCTTCTGCAGCGAGGCAAGGCCTCTTGCTTCCAGCTCCTCCAAGTGCCCCAGGCAGGCCCTGTCTGATGTGCACGGAAATCCACAGGCTCCCAAGGTCCTTTCTGTTGGGCCAGAAGGTCCAGCTGGGATCCACCTCCGATGCAGAGCAGGACTGAGCCTGGGTAGAAAGATGGGCCAAGGTCAGTGTGACCACGTGCCCTGGGCTTGGTCATCCGCTGAAGCCCTTTCTGAAACTATGGGCAAGGAGCCCTGGGATCTGATGGAGGGGGCTGTCTCCCTGGGGATTTCCAACTCAGCTCATTGCAACCTTCTGCTTCCTGTGCATGGTTTTCCCACACGGTGGCCCTGAAACCTACGGTCTGAAGAGCTTGACCTCAGCTCAGCCATGTGACTTGGGCAGGAAACATCCTCTAAGCCTCAATTTTTTTCAGCTATAAATGGGAATAATAGTATCACCTACCCTGCCTGCCCCACGGGCATCTGGAAAGGCTCAAGTGGAATAATATATTCAGAGGATTTGAAAAAGGGCAAAGTGCCACATAACCATGAAGAATAGCAAGTCTTGAATTCAACCCACAGCCCTTTACCAAGTGCCGTCTTCATGCCAGATGATGCCTGGGCCCCAGAGATGCAGAGATGAGGGAGAGGGATACAGTTCCTGCTCCCGTGGGCTCAGCACTCTGCTGGGTGCTTAGAAGAGACAAAAATGCACCCTAACAGTAGTGCTAACAACAACAGTGATAATAGCTCATTCCCTGAGCACTTACTGTGACCCAGACTTGAGCTAAATACTTCATATGCTTGTAACCCTTGAACAGTTACGCAAGGAGGGCATTGCTATTTCCACTTTGCCGAGGAGGAGACTGAGGCTCGGTGGGGTGCAGTCATTTGCCCAAGAGATTTCAAAATCGCTCCTTACCAGGTGTGTGTCTTCTTTCCTGGACTTATCTAATGTGCACGTGTTTTACATAGTTTCCTTTTACAACCTTTAGCGGCAGAACTAAAGAGCTTGGTGCTTTAGTGCATCAGTTTATAAAGAGACGTGTGCAGAAGTTCTCTGTAGAGCGCAGGTCTGGAAGCATCTCACCTGTCCTTCTGCTCAGACTGAAGCCATCTCCCAGACAGGTGAGCAGCCTCTCTGTCCAGCTGGCCCATGGGTGATGATCCCAGCAGGCCCTGGCCCAACCTCCTGCTTTATTTGAAAACAAAAAGACTGGCCCAAGCCAGGCCTCCTTTTCCTGCTGTGGAACCCTGGGCACGTTCTCTCACTGAGCTAGTGTTCTCTGTGACACCTGCCTTGAGGTGCTTTCACGGAGATGGCAGAGAAGATGCTGATACAGAGCCCAGGGGTCCTAGGAAGCCTTCACCCCTGGCTCTTCCCCTCTCCTCGACCCGCCCTCCTTCCTGCCTTCTCTCTTCCATGTTGGTTCCCAGGCCGTCAAGGAAGAGGCTGCCCTCAGCCTTCCCAGCAGGCCAGTCTCCTGCCCTGGAAGCTCCTCCCACTTGCTCGAGGGCTCTGCCCAGCAGAGATTGGCGTTTTTTTTAATTTATTAGGGTGGAAGGATTGTGGTGACTGGCTTTACACTCAGGAAGGTGAGGAGACTCCTCCGTAACACAAGATGACTCAGGATGTGGCTCTAAACAGATGTCTGAGCCAAACATCATCCATTCAGTCAGTGAGCCCTTCATGGGCTCCTGGTGGTCTGAAGGCTCAGGGAACATGGAGATAAACCCTTCCCCGGAGGGCTCGCAAGGCCGGAGGAAACATGCTCACATCCCTGCCATGAAGGGAGCCAAAGGTGACGCTGGAGATTCCTGCAGGGAAGAGAAGAGATCAGGCCCTGCTTCCTGGATGTAAGAATTAAAGAGTGAATTTGGAGGGAACCAGGCAGAGGGAGAAGGAAGAGCAATGGCAGGGAGGCATTCAGGGAACCACCAGGGATTCAGCGTTGGGGAGCAGAGGGGACACCCCTGGTGCTCACTGGGCAGCACAGAGGAGCAGGCAGAGGGGCACCCACTGGGGAGGAGGTGGGGCAGATCCTGGAGGACTCTAAGCCAGGGGGAGCCCAGGACTCAGGGACACAGCATGACCAGATTCATGCAGCGTGGACGAGGGGAGAGGCTAGAGGCCTTGAAGCTTGAGAGCCGCCGTTAGGACAGGTCTGCCATGGAAGGTCATTGTGTTCAGCTGCCTGTTTCCATTTCACTTGCTCCAGGATAAGGATTTGCTTATCGAGGGGTAGGGTTCAATGAATATTCCTCCCAGTATTTCATGAGAACCTTACAGGATCGTGTGCACACACACACATAGCCAGTGCCAAGACTGCCAATAGCAACCCCAGAATCCATCCTTGGAGCCTCCTTAGGGTGGGCGTTCTATGCTGCCTTCTTCTCAGGACAGGATGGCTCCCCCAGCTGGAGGACTGGGCCTATTGCTGACACCACCTCCAGGCGACTCAACAGTCATCACCACATTAATTTTCGGAGTTGTTTCTTTGATTCTTTTCTTCCCCCTGAGCCAACTTTAAAACAAGCATTTTCCATTTTCCCAAATCACTGTGACTCCAAAGAAAATGATAAGAAAGCTAATATGTAAGCTTCTTGCTCCTGGAGAAATTGAAAACTTTGACTATTTTTCCTTTGTTTCTGCTGTATCTAATTCAATTGTTCTTAAGCTTGGGAGTATATAGGAAATCTCTCATGGTGTCTGTTAAAATACCAATCCTTGGGTCTCACCTGGAGATGTTCTAGTCCCACAGGTCTGGAGTGGAGCCCAGGAGTCTGCATTTTAAGTTGCCCTGGTGGTCAGTGACCCCACTGAGAAAACTGAAGTTTAGCCTCCCCATGATTCACAAAAGTATTGAGCTGAAGGAGCCTTTCCTGCCCCCGCCCCCTCATTGTCTTCTTTCCTTGTGTGACCTCAGCTCATGATTGCATCATTGGAGGCATCTGACGAGCCAGGAAAGAAGGAATTTCCTAACTGGACAGTAACTCTGCCAGAATCCCAGCCTCCATGTATAGGGAGACATGAAGGGGCGAGGCAGATGTTGTTGGCTGCCTCCTCAACGGTCATCCCCCTTCTCTGGTCCACCCTTCCATGTTCTTTCTTGCTAAATAGAACCCCAGTCCTGTTCAGAAATCAGGTGACACGTGTTTCACAGCAGGCTGGTCCCCCAGCCCCAGGAAGGAATCTTGATTGGTTTAAATGAGGGGTTTTCAATTCTGGCTGTACATTCAAGTATCTGGAGGGATTTTAAAGATACCTATGAATGGATCCCAACTGAGATCAGTTAAAGCAGGGTCTAAAGGACTGGGATCTGGGCATAGATATGCTTTGTTTTGTTTTGTTTTTAACTCTGCAGGTGATTCTAATGTCCAGCCATGGTTGAGAACCAAACCAATCAACATAGTAATTTCATTCTCTTTGCCAGTGATTGACTTAAGAATGGACACATGGCATTTTTATGGCATAAGAGGAGACATAAATGGAAGTCTGATCCAAATTCTTCAAAAGGGGCATGAGAAAAAGTTATGTCTTCTTCTGGCCTTTGGACATTGTTGTGTGAGAGTGATGGCCATGTTGTGACCATGAGGGACAAACTTGCAAAGATCAATATGCTGAAGATGGCAAAGCAAAAGCATGGCAAGAACCTTGGTCTGGCATTTGCTATTGAAGCCTCACATTTGACATTGAACTGCTAAGTTATGCAACCCTGGAGCCACCTCATCTCTGGACTTCTGGTTATATGAGATAGTAAATGTTCCTTGTTAGTTAAATCACTGGCTAGGTCTTTTTGTTATGGCTATTTTTGTTTTGTTTTGTTGTTGATTCACCAGCAAAAAGCATCTTAGGTGATACAAGAAGACAAGAAATTCTAATGAGGGTACCTGTTGGTTCCAGTTGCCCTTATAATGATTCCTATAATGAATAACCACACTTCCCTTCCACAGCACCTAAATGAATCTAGCTCCCTTAGGACTCCTGAGACACGGAACACCATAGAAATTAAGCCCATGGGCTCTGACACTGCCATCATCCTGCCTGAGTTTAGACATGTACTCCATCGTTAACCAGCTGCGTGACTCCTGGTAGTTATTTAAGCCCTCTAAGCCTCAGTTTACTCATCTGTATTTTGGGGATAATTTTTACCTGTTTCCCAAATTTGAGGATTTAACATGTAGATGTCACAATATAATCTGTGCAGAAATCCATTTAACAACATTCTTGGTGCCTACTACTCAGTATTAAGTCAGACACAGGGAGTCTGAATTTACTAGAACATTCCCAACTCTTCAGTTAAGATAATTTAGTAGTAAAATTAAATGTCTTCCTATGATCACAATTGTAAAAGTCAAGAGAAGGCCTTTGCCAGGCTCACTCTCAATTCCTGTTTCAAGCAATGAGGTCTCCACGACTCTTCCGGGGAATGGGGTGAGCGTAGATTTTTATATCCTCTGACAAAGCAGACACGAGATCAGATGTCCCGTTGTATGGTTACCAGGCACAGCACAGACAGACATGTCACCGCAGGCTCTTCTTGCTGCTGCCGCCACGAACCCTCAGAGGCTCAGGGTGCCAGTTCCCTGACTCATGATTCATCAGGCTCGAGATATCCCACAAAGATGCCAGTCTATCCGTGTGTTTCTGCGATGTTTAGCACCATGATACTCAGGAGTACTTGAAAGAGAATCACATCTGTGGGAGAAAACAGCCCCCTGGGTTCTGGGGCTTCTCCTGGTGAGGTGTGGCCAAAAGTGAGGACCAATCAAGGCAAGAAGTTGGTTTGCCTCTTCTGGAATGTTCTGATCACAGGGATGAGCCTGGTTTACAAGTTCAAGGAGTTCCTATGGCCACCCCTTCAACAGCAGCAACCCTCTCCCCAGCCACTGCAGCCAATGGTATCCATGGGCAGTATCCAGACAGAGGACACCAGGGGCTCAAGACGTCTGCCTGGTTTCCCGTGGGTTCCAGCCTTTCACTTGGCTTTGCCAGTAGTCACATGCTTTCCCTGCTGTTCAGCATGGCTAGCTCTGAGGGGTAGGATTAGATCAGAGGATGCAGGAAGGTCCATATTTTACTTTAACCACATCTGGTTGAATTTGTTGCAGTGAAAATGTGGGGTTTTAATTACACTGTTTTTCACTGCCTTAAAACAAAGATGGGGGTTGGTGGAGAGCAGAGGGGTAGGGTGGATGGATGGGGTCAAGACACCCTTCCATGACTTGTCTGCAGTGAGAGCTTCCTGTTGACACAACCCAGGTGGGGTCTGGGCAGCGTAGGTGAGGGAGCAGTGCCTAGCCCCACCTTCTTCTTCCTTTCTTGCTTCCAAACACTGGGTTTGGTACCCACAGGCTGAACTCACCCTGGCCCCTTCAAGTCTTATTCTGTCCATGAGGCTTATTCAGAGGCCGTTCTCAGACCCTACCACCAAAGCTGATCTGGAACCAGAGCCAGGGTGAAGCCCCAAACTACCACTGTTTGATTATTTTTCCACACGTCTCATGGTCTTCCTTTGACACTATTTCTACTTTTTAAAAGATTTAATATGCTATACTTAGATATACCCTCCAAATATAAAATATAACATAATTAACACCTGTATGCCCACCACTCAGCTTGGGAAACTTTTTACCAATAGAGTTGAATCTAATCACACTCTCTCCATTCCTTCCTCGAAATCACCTGAATTTGGTGCCCATCCTATATATCAGTTGGGATTAAGTTTGGCTACAAACCCAAAACAGTCGTTTAAAGCAAGATAGAATTTTATTCACCTTTATAAAAAGAGATCTTGAGAAAAACAGTTCAGGGCTGCTGTGGGAACTCCATGATACTCAAGAACCAGCTGTCCTGTGTGCCACCATCTATGGCACAATTTCCACTTCCTGGACTCAGATAGCTGCAAAGATCCAGCCATTTCATCTACTTTCAAGCCAGCAAGAAGGAGAAGGGAAGAAAAGAAGGTGACTTCTTAAAAACTGCATGCTATGGTTACCTCACATCCCGTTGCCCAGAACTTAGTCACAAGGCCATACCCAGTTGAAGAGAAGCTGGAAGATGTAGTTTTATTCTAGCTGGCCCTGTGCCCAGTTAAAAATCAGGAGTCTCCTAAGAAGGAAAGGGAGAGTGAAATTGGGAGACACCTAGTGGTCTCTGCCATGTCACAGTCTTAACCAGAGGGCTAATTTAGACCTTGGAATGTTGAAGATGCCTTTTTTTAAAATAAATTTTTTGAAAACTCTATACATTTAGTATCTTTCAATAAAAAGCATGCAAAAAAATAAAGCTCAATGAATTTTCACAAATGGATCAAGATATAAAATGTTATCAAAAGCCCAGAAAGCTCCCCTTAAAACAGAAAAGAATTCAGTTAGAAAGTAAAATCTCAGGTTAGTAGCTAGCTCATTCCATGTTGGCTCATGAGCATTTGGTTTGCATTACTCCTTGGTCTTACACAAGCATAATCCCGCTCTCTCTTCTGTAAGTCTTTCTCCTGATGAACAAACTGAAACTGAAGTAGAGCTTCCTTTAAGGGAAATCCTGGCCGACCAAGGGCTATGTCCATGGATTGGGCTCTAAGCTACATTAGATACAGATGACATTATTGTGCATCTACGATGTGCCAGCGACCGTATCGAGTGAAGATGCCACTTTTGATGCTGTCCCCACTGCTGGATCTGCCACTGTTGTGATATCACCTGAACCAGAAGTCCCTTGAACCGGCTCTGCCTTAGGCTTCTCATCTGCAGAATGGGGTTAATGTTGTTGTGATGGTTAAAAGAGAAGAATGTTGCCCAGCCGGTCTGTAAATATGAAACTCGACTTAAAGACATTGTGCCGTTCCCCTGGGGAGACCAGGTTTCTGAGTTCTACCTGGATCATTACTTCCCAGGAAACAGCTCCATTTCTGATGGAGCCTCCTGGCTCCCATGAAAGTGGGAGCCCCCCCACCTCCCTCACAGCGCGATGGCAGAGCGAGCACTGAAGACACATCTGCTTGAGAGAGCCGAGGGCTTGTTGTTTTTCCCTTCTCAACTGGATCTGAGTGCTGACCCCTCTGCTGCGCACGGCCGCAGCCCTCCCCTCTTCTGGAACTCTCAGGCTGTCTACGGGTTTGACTTTTGTGCCGCCTTCACCGTCTGTCTCTTTCATACTGTGCCAGCCCACATAGGCTTAGCTCTTTTAATCTTGCTTCATCAATCATTTCTGTAAGTCAAGTCCTTGAAAATGTTTCCCCTGAACTCCCTCCAAACCATATCTAAAACACTTACCTTCTGGTAAACGCATCGTAGCCAGTTCAGCCTGCCACCGCTGCTGTCATTACCGGGAGAAAGACGATGTGGAAACTGCAGAGGAGCAGAAAAGGCAGGCCTTGGCACTCTGTGCAGAGAGCTTTGTGTCCCTCGTTTTTTATAAAGAAGCTGAAACAGTGCTGAAAAGCCTCGGATGTAATTTACGTTTTGGTCTTTACTATAGAGATATAATGTGGTGGTTAAGGGTTTGTCCCCTAGCATGAGTGCCTCTTAAATATCCTGGCTTCATCATTTGTTTGCTATGAGCTCTTGGCCAGGTCACTTCTTGGAGCCTCAACTTCCTCAGCTATAAAATGGGAATCGTGAGTGTTCACCTTCTGGGCAGTTATGAGAATTAAATGAGATAATGCATGCAAAGTTCTCCACATGGTACTTGGCACTTGATAAGTGCTCAATAAATGTAAGCTGTTGTGGGGGTTTTTCCGTGGCCTACCTAATATCCATTCTCACGTTGTAATGATTAGCAGGATCCTGGTTCTGTGCTGGGTGCTAATACACCTAGGTTTAAAAAACAGCAATGCTAATGTTTTCTGGCTTCCCTTGCACCCAGAAGTAGTCATGTGACACAGATCTTGCCAAAGTGACATCATCTGGAAACCCTGGTAGTGCACCCAGGAAAGCTTTTTCAAGGGAGCAGACTGAGTTGGCATGTGCCTGTCTGCCCCTTTCCCCTTCCTCCTTTTTCTCATTTAGAATGTGAATGTGATGTCTGGAGCTTCAGCAGCCATTTTCTGACCATGAGCCAAATTTAAGGATGGCAGCCATATGCTGAGAATAGTGGAATACAAAAATAAGAGGAGCCTAGGCCTCTTCTCCGATGATGCTGTGGAGATGGCTGTACTAGCCCTGCAGTGCCTGCCTTCAGACTTCTTGTTACCAAAGAATTGAATGAATGAATAACCCGCTTAAACTGCTTCAACCTGTATTTGTGAGGTCTCCGCTACTAGCAACCACAGCACAGTTCCTAGCTGTTGTAAGCATTAGGCTTCTTCTGATGAGGAACAACTCCAATTAGAACTGGATGGGAGCCTGAAGTGGTTTTCAAACTGTGTGCCACGGAAGCTGGGGGATTCCATGGAGCCCTCATCTCAGACTGGAGATTGGGAGTGGGGGAGTATGAGAGCGTGTCGCCTCTCCCTACCCCATCTTTTTTTCCAGCTTTGTTTTAAGGTATTGTAGAGGGAGAGGTGGCCCAGTTAGCGCTTGTTTAAAGAACAGATTGTAGGATGAAAAAAAGGTTTGGAAACCAATGTTCTTTTCCAACCCCCTCATTTTACAGATGAGTGATCTGAAGCCCCAGAAGTGAGGTCCCTTGCCCAGTCAAGCTCAGCCAGGCATAGCCAAGAGGAGAACCCAAGTTTTCTTCTCTTTCCGGGGGCTCTGCCAAGTGCTGGAATCTGCCACACACAAAAAGCAGATCCAAAGAGTTTACAATCGCTGATGAAACCCCAGCCAACTGAGCCCTGATCCAGTGCCCACTGGGGGGGTGGGGGGAATGGACAGCCCTCTCCAGTTAGAATTAATGAGGGGTGCGATGCCCTTTCAAGGCTCTAGGCAGCCAATCTGCCCTCCTGCTGGGAGAGAGTTGGACCTGTTTCCTCTTCTCTCTAAGTAATTCAATAATAGTTTGTTTATTTTTTAAAAAGCACACACATACTAGATGCAAGGGAGGCGAATGGATGGCGTGAAACCCTCAGTTCATGGGGTTCTTTATCCCCATTCCTGTAGTTCTTCTTTTCAAAATGCTGGCTGAATCAATTCAAGATCAATGGCTGCTAAGTTGCAGCTGTAAACACCGCCTCACTCAAGGTCGATTAGAGAACAGCCCGGGGTTCTGTGGCAGGAAGTTAACTGTGGAGGGGACGGCAGGGAGGCCTTTATCACAGAGCCTTCAATAACGGTTTAGCGGCCCTGTCCTTGCAGGCCTACTGGGCACACTCGGTCTGCTCAGTAGAAAATAAATTGCCACTTGACAGAATAACCAGGCATAATAAAAATTCTAAATATCTCATTTTAGGACTTTAACTAGAAACTCTTTTCCTCATCCCTCCATTCCATCCATCCAACCATCCATCCACCCACCCAACAGTCTTGAGCACCTGCTCATGGCTCTAGCACTGGTCCAGAAGAAGACAGGCAAGGGCCTCACTTGGCACTTACTTGGGGGGGAGTAGGGAGAGACCAAGCACCAGCATGTCAGCAAGCAGACAAACAACAGAGCCTGTGGAAGCCACCCTCACCTGGAGAAGGCCACAAGGCATTTCCTCCAGGAACAGCTGGGACAATGCGGCCCCACCCCAGGCCACCCCCAGAACTCTGATCTAAAGCCATGGTTAACCATCATACAACTGTCTACCCTATGACTATCTGACAAGTAATCTTATCAAATGTTTACTTATTATCAAGTGCTCAGTGTTTAGTGCTTAACTTTTTTTGGAAACAGGCTTTCTCTTCCCCTGCCCCCAGACACCCAGTGGTAGAGAGGGACCCCTCGGCTCTCAGGGAAGCTCAGATATCAGGGTGAGCTCGGCAGCACTTGTGCCTGGGGCTGCTGCAGGACTCCTCTTTGTAAACTGCAAAGCTTTCAGAACAGCTGTGTGAGCCACGAGAAAGGAATCACCATAATTTTCATAAATTTAATAGGCAACTATTTCAAGAGGTGGTTGAGGGAAACCAGAATAGATGCTACACTTGGAATTGGAGACCCAAGTTCAAATCCTCCTTTCACTACCCCTGCCTCCTTTGGCAAGCCCTTAATTTACTGAGGCTCACTTTCCTAACCTATAAAGCAGTGACAACACTGTCCTACTTATGGAATTGTTATGGGGATTTTTTTTAAAGTGATGCTCAGCACATATCTGGCCTGGAGTCCAGAGATGGTGGTCCCAGAGATGGTGGTTGAATCTGCCTTGAGGCAGGCGGACTCACCAAGAGATTGGAAGGGTGGCTTGGGCCAGAGGCACTGAAGGTCTGAACTAGAGAGGGGGCACTGAGGAGGAGAATGATGGCTGGGAGAGATGTTGAAGTGCTAAGACCAGTGAGACTTAGCACCTACCTTGGTAGGAGTTGGGGACAGCCATTCAGGAGGGCAAGGAACTAGGAGAAACTTGGGAGACTTGCTGGGGGCAGTGCCACTGACAAAGATGGGAGACACCAGAGATGCTCAGTTTGGGGGTGCCAGTGGGCCAACCAGGTAGGCATGAATAGGCACCTGGCTGTCAGGGGCTGTGGAAGTTATCCACACAGTGGTAGCCGTGGAAGCAGTGGTTGGTGAGCGCTTGTAGGAGACATCACCATTGTTCACTATCCAGTACATACACACACACATCACTCTGAAGAACCGTTCCCATCAGGGGCGTCCGGCAGGACCGCCATTACTGCACCCTGCCCCACAAAACACAAGGGTAGACAGCAGGCCTAGGCCCACTTGGCCCCAGCACATGACTCCCTTGCCCATGCAATGGCACCAGTGGTGAGCATATGACCTAACACAGGGTGCTCAGAGCCTTCCCCAAGATTTTTAATTTGGACTTGGAGGAGAAGGGCTTGGTCTTTGAGTCCCAGAGTGGGAATGAATTGAGGGCTGCCAGGTCCCACCCTCTGTGGAAAGTGAAAAAGCTAATTTGCAGGAAAGAATGAGACAAGCAGAATTGAGAAAGAGAGAGGGAATCCTGACAGCAACATGTCCCTGACATCAGTCCCCCAAAACCCTAAAGCTGCTGGGCTTCCTCTAGTTCTTTGAGCTACTCCAGGCATGTAAGTCATTCAATTCCCTTTTCGTTCAGCTCGGCTTAAGATGGGTTTCTGTCACTTGCAACCTATAGTTTCTTGGCTACCTTGGCTCTTAAAGGCAGAAAGATGATATAGATGTGACTTTTTTTTTTTTTATGGAACTATAGTTGATTTACAATGTTGTGTTAGTTTCTGGTGTGTAGCACAGGGAACTATATTCAATAGCTTGTAATAACATGGCTGTGAGTTTTAACACTTTATTATTCATAGACCCACTTGAGAAGCTGATGAAATCTGTGGATACGTGCACAAAATGTTGTCTACAATCCAAAGTCCTGCTCATGGGCTTCTAGAACCTCTCAGATACAGGAAACAGCAGAGAGCAGAGGCTGACCACTGTGGGGGGCAGTTCCTTTCAGAAGACCAGGGGAGACTAGGGCCGGAGGAGAAGAAGCAAGAGCATAGAGGTGGAAGGAGAACCATGAAGGGGCATCATGGCGGAAGTCAAGGATGAAGTGTTCCAAGGGGAGTGGTTGCCGCCAGTGACTGACGGGGTTGGGAAAGGCTGTGGAACTTGGGAACTGCAAAATGGATGTCTTGGGGAGCTCAGCAAGTGAAGCGTGGGGCAGGATGACAGAACCAGGCTGCAAGGTATTTAAGAGTGATTGAACTTTGGACACAGGTTTAGCGGAAGAAGCACATCCCCATCCTAATCCCTGGAACCTGGGAACATGTTACCTAATGTGGCAAAGGGGGATAGGCTTTGGACAGAATGAAGCTGCTAATCAGCTAACCTTAAAGTAGATTATCCTGAATGATCTGGTTGGGGCCAAAATAACCACAAGGGTCCTTAAACATAGGAGGAGGCAGAACGGTATGTGTCAGGTGATTCAATTATGAGAAGGACATACCAGCAACTGCTGGCTTTGAAGACGGAGGACGGGGCCATGAGCCGAGGAGTGTAAGGAGCCTCTAGAAGCCAGAAAAGGCAAGGAAATGGATTCCCCTCCCTCCAGAGCCTCCAGAAGGGAAAGCAACGCTGCTGACAGCTTGATTTTGGCTCAGTGAGACCTGTGTCAGACTTCTGACCTACAGACCACTAAGATAAATTCCTGTTGTTTTAAGCTACTAAGTTTTGGGTACTTTGTTACAGATGCCATAGGAAACTAATACTGTAGAATATTCCAAAGCTAGAGATGACTCAAGTAAAGCCAAGTAGATCTGAGAGGGTGGTGATGTGGAAAGAACATTGGCTGAGAGCCAACTGATGTGTGAAATCCCAAATGGTCACTACATTGAGGCGTCATGGGCAAGTCATCCTGTCCCTCTCTGGGCCTCAGTTTTCCCATCTGTGAAATGGGAATATTGGGATGGACGCCCTCTAAGATGTCTGACCCTCTGACTCCACAGGCTGGTCCTCGGGCTGTGCAGCTACAGTCACTGGGGAAGTCATTACTGCATCTCTGACTGGTCCCATGAGGGATGCCAGTCTCAGCTTTGATTTTGCACTTTGGTGTGTCAGAGAGGCTGTCCTGCCAGAGGATAATGACAAAGGGCGTTCAGCTGCTTTCCACAGAGGCAGGAAACTTGAGGCGATTTGGGGTAACCCATCACCACCACCACTGCCAAATGCATCTCTCCAATCCCCTGAAATCCCCCTTTGTACATAGGCGTGTGCAAAAGGGGTTCCTGGGCCCAGTCTCCGTGTGTGTGTGGAGGCTTCCCCACACTAACAAGCAGTTCTCAGGCATCAGCAGGGTGTCCAAAAATTCAACTCAATTTTGACACTATCTGCTCAGAGATAGAATCAGGTTCCACAGATAGAGGGCTCAGTCCCACAAGACTGCCCTCTGCTTCGGATGTCAGATGGGGTTGTCACCTATACTTCTGACCAGCTGGCTACAAATCAGAGAGGTTCCTGGGACCCCCCCCCCCCTCAGGTTTGACTAATTTGCTAGGATGGATCACAGAACTCAAGAAAATCCGTTGACTCATTAGATTACTGATTTATTATAAAAGGATGTTAAAAGATATGAATCAACAATTAGATGAAGAGGTACGTAGGGCGAGGCCCCAAACCACGTTCTGGAGTTTCTGTCCTCATGGAGTTTGGGACTTAGCACAGTGACACATGGAAGCTCTCAGGAAAGGGAGCCAAAAAGCTGTCCTTCGGGGGTTTTATGGCTTTACAGTCATGATTGACTAACTCATTGGCCAGTAGCACTTTGTTAAACCTCCAGCCACCTTTTCCCCCCACCAGAAGTCAGGTGGTGGGACTCAAGGTTCCAAGCCTCTAATCACACAGTTGGTTCTCCTGGCAACCCGCTCCCCACCCTGGGATGGGTTTGGAAGTCACCTCATTCACCTAACAAAAGACGCCCATTATCACTCTCAACACCTAGGAAATTCAAAGGATTTAAGGAGCTGTGAGCCGGAACTGTGGACAGTGACCAAATATATATAAGAAATATATTTTGATCATCTGAATAGCCAGATGTATCTTTCTCATAAAGCACAATATTACAGCATGGAAAGCATCTATGTGGTACAGGCATCACCACCCTCTACTCTCTTCCCATTGGCAGACATCACTAGTGAGTTTTGACTTAAGAATATTCAACACAGTGCCCCATGTAGCCACTGCCAATTGAGCAGAGCTAGCGGGTGAGGTGGTATCTATGTGGCATCCTCAGGTTGAGGTATCACTGATGCCAGCATCCTCCTTGAAACCATAAATATCTTTGGGATTAAGTGAGACCTTAAAATGGTTTCTATCATAGACAGCAAACTGTGGGGTAATTAGTTCACCAAGGTTCTCACGGAGGTTCCTGGTTGCAAACAATAGAAATTAATTCTGGCCAGTTTAAGAGAAAACACCAAATCCTTACTGAAGGTATTGCGTTGCTCACAAAATTGAATAAGGAGCAGAGGAAAGAGGCAAGACCGTGGAAGTTAAGGGCGAACACAGCCACGATCATGCCACAGGAAAAGCTTGATCAAGACATCACTGTTGACACCACTGGATACTCCCCACCATGGCCATTGCCTTGGCAGTTCAGCTATTGCCACCCTTAACAACCTCTGCCTGAGCCCACCTCTTAGGGTCACTCTCCAGATTCCAGGCCCCAGGGGAGAGAGCCAGTTGCCAGCAGAGGTTAGGTGTTTTTCTCTGGTAGGCAAGAGCGGAGAGAAGACCTCTACCTGATGCCCTCTTCCTCAAGGAGCTGGAGGCTCCGCCTCCTACCTTAACCCACACTGTGGGAGAATGCCCCCTGGTTCCAAGCAGTTTCACGTGCTAGATCCCCTTAAAAAGGTCTAAGGCCCCTTGCCTTCAGGTAATTACCATGGGATGTTCCTACTAGAAAAGACTTTTGAGATCTGCAGTTCAGCACTCCTGGTTCGGAAGCTCAGAGGGCTTGGTTAGCATCAGAGCTGGGACTAGAACACAAGCCTCCCAGCTCCCCCTCCAGAGGCAAGTGTTGTCATGGCAACCGGAAGTCACAGCTTTTCCAAGACTAGGTGAGTTTCTTGAGCTGTCATACTTCTCTAAGAGATGAGTAGCAGCTCTATGTGATTTAATCCTTATAGATTTGTAAATATGCCTTTCAGGTGAACACGTGAACAGTCCAGCAAAACAACCCTTTGCCTGGTTCTGTATGTTCTGAGAATATGGTTGCCCCAGGGACAGGTCCCTGAACACTACAGGAAGGGTCTCTGAGCAGCAGGGCAGCAGGAGGCCACAATGCCTGGGGTGAGAGGAGGAAGAGGAAGCACGAGGGAGCCTGCGCAGACAGGGAGGAAGCTGGGACTTCTAGTGACTTCATTCCTTTTCATCAGGCTGGCACAGCAGCACTGCATCTTGGCTGGACAGGGCAATTAACAGTTCCCCAAGCTCCTAATGAGTCGTTTTCTCGAGGTTTCAGCTGCCCTGGGAGTTTCCCAAGAGAATTTATTCCATGGAAGCTAATTTCTCAAAAGTGGCCTCTCCAGGGTGCACCTGGTTCAAGGCTACTGGATTTGGTTGGAAACAGGGAATTGTGGGTTCAGAGCCATGGCCTGTAATTTGCAAGGAGTGCTGGGTAGCCGAGCTCAGCCCTAACTCCAGCCCTTGGAATAGTGCCTGCCAAGGACACTTCCCCTTCTGGGGCACCTTCTCTGAGCAGCTCCAGCCATACCCAGTGCTCCTGTAGTGCTGTTCCATGTCTCCATCCCCCCAAAGCCCAGGCTCTTAGTTTCTTAACACATACACACAAACTGCTTCCTTTTGTTTTCAAGAGAAAACATAAAGTTTAAGCCCTGAAGAAGATGAAATGACAGACACGTGTCACCTTCCAAAATTGGATTTATAATGGAAGTAGGAACTGATGAATGGCAGTGAGCTCTGCCATTACGAATTATTTTAAAAGAAAATAACTCCATGCAAGAATAGTCGTATGACATCTCATAAAGGAGAGAATCTGTCTACCTTGACTCATTTTCCTTCGTGAAAACTGCATTTGAAGGTGAGGCAAGCCAAAACTTGTAGATCTGGATGAGCGCAAGCCGTGCTGACTGCCCACCATCTGCCTCCACGCTCGTCACCTCCCTAACACCCCCTGCTGGCTATTCAGCCTTTTGGAAAATACATTTTGACTGCTCCACTAAAGTCCTCGAGGAAAGACAGAAATCCGCAGAACAGCCTCTGGTTCCAGAGTGGCTTTCTGACGCCTGATTGTTGACACTGTAAGGCCAGCTGCAGATCTTGCCTCCTGCAGGGTGAGCGGTCCTGAAAAGTGCTTCTCTTCCCTTCTCAGCCTCCAGGGTCCCATCACTCTCCTCCAGCAAGAAAGCAAGAGGCTGAAAACAACTGATAGGCTTTGGGGAGGCCAAGTAGATGGGCTAAAGGCTACAGGGTTTGGAACAAAGAGACTTGGGTTCAAGTCTCAGGAAGGTCACTTATTATTAGCAGGTTACCTCACATCTCTGAGCTCATCTGTGCACTGGGAGCAATAATAAGGATGGCCTCGAGGGAGCTGGAGGACGTTTCAAAGGTGGCGATGGATGGGAACTGGGAGCCCTCTCTACACAGCGGTGCCAGGAATCCCCAGCAGAATATGGAACAGAACAGTCGGACAGTCAGCTTTCCAAATGTCAGCTTCCCAGCTTTCTCAAGTGTGGAAGATCCAGGTCTGTAAAGCTGCTCTTCCCTGCAGATCAGGCCCTAGCGACTGGGATTATGCTTCATGGAGCCACGTTCCATATCCTCTGCTTAGAAATAACCCAAGGGAAAGAGTAATAGTTAACCCTGCTGATACTGTGTTACATACTGGCTCCTGCATGAAGTGTTTACAAGCAGTCCTGTAAAGTAGGCAAGAGGTGTTGTTCTCATGTTAAAGATGAGGAAACTGAGGCACAGAGAGGTGAAGCGGCTTACCCAAGGTTTCCCAGCTAGCAAGTGGCAAACTTGGGATTCAAACCTACAGAATCTGGCTCCAGTGGCTTTAACCTCTAGGCTACACTACCTCTCCAGAAGTTGGAGGTGGCTAGAAGTTGGGGCCAAGCAGCTCAGGCGGAAAGGGTCTCTTTCCCTTCACTTCTTAGATTTTGGGAGCAGCATTTCATCCTTATACTGCAGGGAAAATAAATGAACCGGAGTCTCAGGTGAAAAAAAGGGCAAATCTCACACTTGATGTCATTGTATTGAGTGAAAAAAGCAGAAGGATGATAACACTATGTCATTTATATAAAGTTTTAAAACGTAGAAGATGATATATTATCTAGAGAGTCAGATAAATACAGCAACAGCACCAAGGCATTCCTTGGAATGACAAACATCACCTGTAAGAGTCACCTTGAGGCAGGTGCATATTGGAGAGGGGTACACAAAAAGCTTCAAATATATCTATAATTTTGAAAATCAAGTTTGCTGCTGGGAACATGAATGTTCAGTAAATCCCTGTGTCATTTCTGGATGTCTGAAAGATTTCCTAAGTTAAAAACTAAGCTCCCACCTTAGAATGCTGACATCTCAATATTAACATCTGGTTCATTTTTTGTCCCTTAGTTTGTATCAGCTTCCAATCCCTTTGTCAGTTGATGATCAGGTGGCTTTGAGCATCTGCGAATAATAACATTGATAGTAACAATAGATAACACTATTGAGAGCTCAGTGTGTACCAATACTATTAAATGCTTTGCAAATATCAACTCCCTTAGTATTCACAATAACTCTGTAAGGTAGGGACTATTATTAGCCCCATTTCAAAGATGAGGAAACTAAGGCTTAAAGGGATTTGGAAAGTTTCTATAGTTCCTCAGATAATACGTGGCAGAGCTAGGAGTTGAATCCATGTCTATCTGACCCCAAAGCCTGACTTCAAGCAAAACTCAGGTGAGAGGGTGAGGGGAGGCAAGCAGAAAGGATGGTGTGGCCCCCAACCTCAAGGGTCTTCCAGTCAGTAGTGGACGCCATGATACCTTCATTTCCCCCAGCTGCTGGAGGTGCTTGCCAGCTGCCCCTCTCAGCTGAGTCCCTCTCCAGCATTTGCCGCCAGCTGAAGAGAGACAGCTCACCCAAGGTCACACCTTCTTCCTGGAGCAGCTGCATGCAATTACTGTTGATGTGGGGGTATAAAAGCCCAGCCCTTGGCCAACTGTGAGGGCCCTTCCCGGTTCAGAGCTCTAGGAGGTTGACTGGACCTTGGTTGCAAGGTTGCAGCTCAACTTCTCCCTCTGCCCGTTCCCATGGCTGTCACTTCCCCATGAGGCTGGGCACCAGAGAATTCCCCAGTAACCCTCTTGCATGCAGAAAGCCTGCTTCCCAGGGAACTGGCCTGTGACACCATCCAATGGGGGAAGATGGACGCAGGAACAATCCCATGCTACACTATAAATATCCCAGGGACAGGTCAAGAGAGCCCAAGGAATTACAGAGGCTTCCTGGAGGAGGTGAAGATCAAGCTGAATTCTGAACGATAGGGAGAATTCAAATATTACTCTTTGGCCATAAAAAGAAATGAAGTACCGATGCATGCTACACCACGGATGAATCTTGGAAAATTATGCTCAGTAAAAGAAGCCAGCCACAAAAGACCCCATGTGCAATTCCATCCGTATGAAATGACCAGAACAGGGAAATCTATGGAGAAAGAAAGTAGATACACTGGTAGCCTGGGGCTGGGGGGATTGAGAGGTGATAACTAAAGGGTATGAGTTTCTTTTAAAAAGTATGTTCTAAAATTAACTGAAAGGTTGCACATACCTGTGAATATACTAAAAACTATTTTGTCTTACACTTTAGATAAATTGTATGGTATGTGAATTATATCTCAATAAAGTTGCTTTTTTTTTTTTTCCAAAGAGGAGCATGTGGAAGAAGATGGGAGAATTGCAGATGGGCAAAAACACAGGCGAATATGTGGAGATTTAAGTGAGTGAGTGGGGAGGGGAGGGGGACAGGAAGTAGCAAGAAACAAAGGTTGCAGGAGGCTATGGCCAGGTAAGGAAGGTTGGAAGTCCCTGCAGGGAGGAAGCTTGTCCTGGAAGATCTGGGAGTAGTGAGATGAAAATGTGCTTTTCAGAAAGAATGGTGGGTACAGTGGGGAGGCTGAGAGACCAGTTAGGGGGCTCTTGAGGCAATCCAGGTATGTAGGCTGGACGACCATGTCCTCGTTACAGTAAGACATTACCTGGTTTAAAACATACACACATGTACACACTGTAGTGTTAAATGTCCTTTTATGTCTTTCTTATCTCTTTGGGCTCATCCCTGACTCTCTCCCACCAGTCCACCAGTCCACCAGTCCACACACTAGACACTCAGCCGCATCCATCTCCACCATAATTATGTGCCTATAAAGTCTTCTTTACCCAGTGAGAAGAGTTTCCCTTCAGATGGAGGTGGATTTACAAGAACGCCCAGCCTCCCTATAAATCTTGTCACTTATCTCAAAGGTGCCTTCTCACCTCCTAAACCAAAACTGTGATTCAGACAGGGATTTTGATGTGGTTAAAGACATAAATAATCTTGCCGCTCCCCCAGGATCTCACCCATCTGCCATTTGGAACTTCAATAAACCACTCTTACCCACTGTCAAGGGTGAGCTGGGAGTCTGCCCGCCTCACTCATCCTGAATGAGTTCAGCCAAGTGTGACCCAGGCCACACCTGAATTCAGCTTCCTTAGTACACATAACATGGAAGCTGGATGGATATGAAAGGTTCTCCAGTTCCACTTGGCCATTTGACAGGTGAGGAAACCGGGGCCTTCCACCCATCACTGGCCAGGGAGCTGGGGGTCTTCTCCTCCCTCTGAGTCCCACACTTTAAACTATTCCAGTTGAGCCTTCAACCCCTGACTGCAGAACAGAAGTCAGTGTGGCTTCTTACCCTCCCCAGGATGGTGGGCAAGGATTCCTGAACAGGCTTTTCTCCAGGTCATCCTTCTTCCCAAGACCCTAGAGCTTCTCATATAGACACCGTGGAAGCCCCTGAGCTCACCCAGCAACCACCGGACTAGGGGTCAAATGCCAGCTGAGGACCCCAGCCAATTATTCCCTACCTGAAACTGAAGGCCAGGGTCCCCAGTCTCTTGTGATTGTAACCCACATGTCTCAGGCCTCACCAGCCTGGGGACACTAAAGTGGTGACAGGAGCCTACATACTGGCATCACTGCTCCAAGCACCTTCCTGCTTGGCTTAAGAAAGTTACGTGCACAGGCAGGGACTAAGTTTGTTTCCTTCTCTGCTCTAGCCTCAATACCTACATAATAGTAGTCAGAAAACACATTTTATGGCAAAGGAGCAAAGGCATTTGGAGACAGTGGAGAAAAGTCTTTTCAACCAAAGATACTGGAACAACTGGACAGCAACATGAAAAACAACGAATCTAGACACAGAAAAATTAACCCAAAATGGATCATAGACCTAAATGTAAATATAAATTATTAAACTGCTAGGAGATAACATAGGAGAAAATATAGATGACCTCAGGTTGGTGACGTCTTTTTAGATACAACATCAAGAGCAAAATCCATTAAAAAGAAGTAAATTTGCAAGCTGGACTTAGTCAAAATTAAAAGTCAACATCAAGAGAATGAGAAGACAAGCCACAGACTGGGATAAAATAATGGTAAAAGACATATCTGGTAAGAAACTATTATCTCAAATATACAAAAAAAAAACTCTTAAAACTCAACAATAAGAAAATAAACAACCTGATTTTAAAATTGGAAAGAGATTTGAACAGATCTCACCAAAGAAAATATACAGATAGTAAGAAAAGCTGATGACACTCTACTTCACATCCTGTGCCACCAGGGAAAGTCAACTTACAACAACAATGAGATACCACTACACACCTACTGGAACGGCCAAAATCCAAAGCCCTGACCACACCAAATGCTGACAGGGATGTGGAGCGACGAACTCTCATTTGTTACTGATGGGAATGCAAAATGGTATGGCCACTTTGGAAGACAGTTTGGAAATTTCTTACAAAACTAAACATGCTCTTATCCAGCCGTCACAGTCCTTGGTGTTTATCCAGAGCTGAAAACTTAATGTCTGCATAAAAACCTGCACATCTACATTCAGAGCAGGTTTATTTATAATTGCCAAAACTTGGAAGCAATCAAGCTGCTCTTCAACAGACGAATGGATAAACAGTTGTACTTACAGACAATGGAATATTATTTAGCACTAAAAAGAAACGAGTTATCAAGCTGTGAGAAGACATGAAGGAACCTTACATGGGTATTGCTAAGTGAAAGAAGCCAATGTGAACAAACCACATCCTGCATGATTCCAATTCTATGACATTGTAGAAAGAGCAAACTATTGCTGTTTTCTGGAGACAGTAAAAAAGATGAATGGTTGCCAGGGGTTAGGAGGGAGGGAGAGATGAATAGGCAGAGCACAGAGGATTTTCAGGGCAGTCAGACTTATGGTATGTAATACTATAATGGTGGATACACATCATTATACGTTTGTCCAAATCCATAAAATGTACACCACCAAGAGTGAACCCTAATATAAACCATGGACTTTGGGTGACAATGATGTGTCAGCATTGATTGACTGAATTTAACCAAGGTCCCACTCTGGCAGGGGAAGTGGTCAGTGGGGGAGACGACTGTGCATGTGTGGGGACAAGGGAATATGTACTTTGCACTCAATTTTGCTGTGAACCTAAAATTGCTCTAAAAATAAATCCCATTTGAAATACTATTTTAGATAAATATTTCCATTTCCCTCCTATTTAGGCAGAAGTGCCTAACTGTCCGTGAACCAGCCCTGGTCATTGCTTGTCTGAGAGTCCATGAATACACAGCCCCATGAGTGACCCATTCCTTGAGGCATCTCTCAGAGGCTTGAACTTTCTCCAGCAAGAGTAGAAATGATACCACTGGCCTAACAAAATAAATAACCACTGGCCTAACCCTCTGGGTTATGCTCAGTCTAGAGATGACCCACTGCAAAGGTGCCTGGGTCCTAAAACCATCACACGTCTCCCCAACCTTTCTCTTAAGTCATCTCAATCTGTGCCCTTGGAGGCTAGTTCAGAATGCACTTGGCTACCAGACACCGTGGTCCATCTTTGATGTCTCTGTTGCTAGGTTTCCATCTATGAGGAAAAGGCCCATAACAATATGTACACCAGATTGAGAGGCCTGGAAGGCTGCCTGAAACTAAAAAACAGTTCCCGGGGCCAAAGAAGGCAGGATGGGGGAGACAAGGATCATCTGCCTGTTTGAGGATATCAGAATAGGTTGAGGGGTACAGGCTGCATAAAAGGCAGGGAGGGTCCCAGGAAGTGTGAGTCAGAGTTTAGAGGGGTGCTTGTGTGGGCTGTTGAATCTGCCTCCCCACTCCAAAATGGTGCTGCGGCCTTCTGGGCTGCTCCCCAAGACACAAGGCTCCTTGGCCTCCCCTTCCCCTGATTCTAACACAGACATTTGGACAAAGTCCACTGAGACCATGGAAAAAACACTTGAGACAGGGAACTTCAACACTTAGTCTCTGCCCCATTCCACTTTCCCTAGACCCAAACACTGTGTGATCTTGGAAGTCACCTAGACCCTCTGGGTAAAGAGGAGAGGAGGCAACGTAGCAGAATAGTCAAGAAATGAGTTCCGGAATCAGGAAGGGCTGGGTTTGAAGCCCAGTCCCACCACTGGCTCCTTTGGTGAATTTAACCTTTCTAAACCTCCGTTTCCTCATCTAGGTTGAGGTTGCTGTAGGGCCTAAAGAGGAGTGAATGAGTTAATCCTGGGTTGCTGAAACTCTAACACCCAATGCCATCGTGGCCAGTCCATGAGTCCGTCCTACCTTCCCCTTCTTTCCCCTCCTTCCACATTTAGTGGCTGCTTTATAACACTTTCTTTTGCTTCTCTTTATGCAAACTACACATTCACATAATTTTAAAGGATCACATAGTTCTACAAGGCTCCCCCTTCCCAATTGTCCCCATCTCACAGGCACTTACACTCTGCTCTGTGATACTTTTGATACACCAGAAGTTGTGCCATCTTTGGCAAGGGAATTAACCAGGCAACAAAGATGTTCAAAGCTTTTCCTGGAAAGCTGATTGTTCCCTCTCTCTTGCTAGATCAGGTCCAGAGGAGTTAGTTAAATCAAACCACTTAGAGGGGGAATCCAAGAACAGCAGCCTCTTGGAAATGGGGCTGTGGAAACCCAACTGTTGAATTAAAATATGTAGTCACTCTTCACTTTGCTTTTGATCAACATGCCTCTCCTGTTCCGTTTTAAATCCTGGTGCTGGTGGCTCTTCGCAGGTGGGGAGAGTTTCCGCTATCAGGCATAGATCAGTACTGACATCCAGTGGTCACAGAGAATTATCTGCCTGAAGCTCTCCATCTCTCTCTTCCCAGAATCCAGTGGGTGTTCACTCAGAGAAAGGAGGAGGGATGGAGGCTGACAGCTACCAATGAGTGCTGTTAACTTGGAGAACTGTGTGATCTGCAGCCAGGGGCAAGCAACTCAGCCTGAGGCGTTGCCAGTTTACAAGATGCCCAAGGGTTACTTGAATGATGACCTTAGAGTCATAGGGAGAAATGAAGGCCATCACTGGCAATGTGGTAAGACCACAAAAAACTAAAATGTTAGAGGGCCACAGGGTCTTGGAAAACACTCTAGATTTGAAGTCAGAAACCTTGATTCAAGACCCGCTGCTCTTTGTCACCTTAAGCAAGTCCCGTAAATTCTCAGTGCTGTAGCTTCCTCACCTTTGAAGTGAGGCTGGCACTACCTGCTTAGCCAGCTGCACAGGGTTGGAGGATGAGAATGTCAAATAAGAATGTTTGCAAAGCATTTTGTAAGCTGCAAAACGCTGTCCAGCTGGGGCTGCTAGGATGTGGCGGTGATGGACAGGGCAGGGCAAACTGGACTTGGTGATGGACAGGGCAGGGCAAACTGGACTTGGTGAGGAGGTACTAAGAAGTTCTATGACTCTGGGGTCTTGGCCAGACAACAGACAACACTTCCAATTTCCAATTTCACTGAGGCTTTTGGAGACTCAGCCTTGGACTGCCAGGGTGACCTCGTCAGAAAAGGACATTCTGCATTTTCCTCTGAGATAAACATTGGCGAGTAACTTAAAGGGCCATCTAACTTCAAAACTCATATGTCAAACAGGTTTTTAAAAATAGAATCATAACTCAAAGGAAAAATATGAGGCACCATTTATTCTAATGTCAAAGGAGCTATTGTTAACATCGGTTGCTCTAATAGACTACACCCTTCTACATTTCCTTATAATTTTTTCTTGTGTTTCCATTTGCATTTGGTCTAGGGTTTTGCCCAGGAAGACTAGTCTGGCAAAGTGACTCTAAATGAAATCATGAGATGACTAGAGATAGAGAAATGGTGTGTGCATAGGAGGGAAAATGTAGGGAGGTGTTTTGGGAGGCTCAAAGACCATGTTCCTGACTCAGTTTGTGCCATCAGATTTCATAAATTCCCAAAACTGAATTTTGAAAAGATTAGTCTAAAAAGACAAATGAACTTATTTACAAAACAGAAACAGATTCACAGACATAGAAAACAAACTTATGGTTACTAGGGGAGAAGGGGGTGGGAAGGGATAAATTGGGAGTTCGAGATTTGCAGATGCTTACTGGTATATGTAAAATAGATAAACAAGTTCATGCTGTATAGCACAGGGAACTATGTTCGATATCGTGTAGTAGCTTATGGTGAAAAAGAATATGAAAATAAATATTTGCATATTCATGTATGACTGAAGCATTGTGCTGTACACCAGAAATTGACACAACATTGTAAACTGACTATACTTCAAAAATTTTTTTTTAATTTTTTAAAAAAGCTTAAACAAAAAAAGGTTAATCTAGTCTTTCTTCTTCAGCTTAATTTAAAAGAAACAGAAACCAATACTCTCACCCTTCGTAAAACTATCAGAGGGCTTTGAACACAAATATTATGCTGCTGCTTCCAGATTTCCATGTAAGTGTATCTGTCAAGGAAAAAAAATTCTAGCCCCAGAAAGGATTTATTACAGTTCATAGAATGATAGGAAGGGCTGAGGGGAGGAGGGGAGTGTAATTTCCAGTGACACAGCATAATCAGGCCACAAGGGAGCAGCTGACTCCTCTACTACCAGGAAGCCACCTGCTGACCTGGGAAGCTTCCAGCCCTCAGCACCTCCAATCCAGAGCAGCAGATGTGCCCGGCACACTGCACCCCCCCTACCCCCTCCCCCTACCAGAGCCAGTGATGGGACATGGAGAATTTTGCTAACACGGCCAGATTCCCAATTCCCCCTCCGCTGGCTGAGCTTATCAGCACGAGCAACAGCTGAGCAGCCTGTACAGTCACGTCTCCTTCTAAATCTCACCTAAAGGTGTCTCACTGGCTAAATTTAAACCACACCTGGAATCCTAGCTGCAAAGGGGTCTGGGAAATGTAGTTTTTCAGTTTCTGGCTTTTGTCTTATGGAAGGAACACCAGGAGTGTGTAATGAATGATGAATACCAACAGACCGTGCCCCTACTTATTTTTATTTTATTTTAGTGTTATTTTTTTAAAGACTTATTTACTTATGTATTTATTTATTTAAGTTGAAATATAGTTGATTTACGGTATTATATTAGTTTCAGGTGTATAAGGTAATGATTCAGTATTTTCATAGATTATACTACATTTAAAGTTATGATAAAACATTGTCTGTATTCCCTGTTCCATGCAACATATCCATGTGGCTTGTTTATTTTATATATCGTAGTTTGTATCTCTTAATCTCCTACTCCTGGCTTGCCCTTTCCCCCTCCCCCACCCCACCCCCACTGGTAACCACTAGTTTGTTTTCTAATCTGTAAGCCTCTTTCTGTTTTGTTATATTAATTCATTTGTTTCATTTTTAAGATTGCATATATGAGTGATAACATGTAATATTTGTCTTTCTCTGTCTGACTTACGTCACTAAGCGTAATATCCTCCAGGTCCACCCATGTTGTTGCCGATGTCAAAATTTCATTCTTTTTATGGCTGAGTAGTATTCCACTGTGTGTGTTTGTGTAAGTACCACATCATCTTTATCCATTTGTCTATTGATGGGATGCATGCATGTTTTCAGATTAGGGTTCCCTCCAGATATATGCCCAGGAGTGGGATTGCTGGATCATATGATAAGTCTATTTTTAGTTTTTTGAGGACTCTCCATACTGTTTTCCATAATGGCTGCACCAAACTACATTCCCACCAACAGTGTAGGAGGGTTCCCTTTTCTCCACACCCTCTCCAGCATTTATCATTCATGGACTTCTGAATGATGGCCATTCTGACTGGTGTGAGGTGATACCTCATTGTAGTTTTGATTTGCATTTCTCTGATAATTAGTGATACTGAGCATTTTTTCAGGGGCCTATTGGCGGCTTGTATGTCTTCACTGAAGAATTGCTTGTTTAGACCTTTCTCGTCCATTTTTGGATTGGCTTTTTTTTGGGTTGTCATTATTAAGTTGTATGAGCTGCTTATATATTCCAGAAATTAAGACTTTGTCAGTCACGTCATTTGCCAA
Source organism: Camelus ferus (assembly GCF_009834535.1). Taxonomy (NCBI): domain Eukaryota; kingdom Metazoa; phylum Chordata; class Mammalia; order Artiodactyla; family Camelidae; genus Camelus; species Camelus ferus. Next base: position 12,588,689 of record NC_045706.1, read on the forward strand.
TATTTTCTCCCATTCTGTAGGTTGTCATTTTGTCTTTGCCAATATTTTCTCCCATTCCATAGGTTGTCATTTTGTCTTGTTTATGGTTTCCTTTGCTGTACAAAAGCTTGTAAGTTTAATTAGGTCCCATTTGTTAATTTTTGCTTTTATTTCTATTGTTTGGGTAGACTACCCTAGGAGAACATTGCTAAGATTTATGTCAGAAAATGTTTTGCCTATGTTTTCTTCTAGGAGTTTTATTGTGTCTTATGTTTAAGTCTTTAAGCCATTTTGAGTTTATTTTTGTGTATGGTGTGAGGGAATGTTCTAAATTCGTTGATTTACATGCCGCTGTCCAGTTTTCCCAACACCACTTGCTGAAGACGCCATCTTTTCTCCATTGTATATTTTTGCCTCCTTTGTCAAAGATTAATTGACCATAAGTGTGTGTGTTTATTTCTGGGCTCTCTATTCTTTGTTCCACTGATCCATATGTCTGTTTTTGTACCAATACCACAATGTTTTGATTACTGTAGCTCTGTAGTATTGTCTGAAGTATGGGAGGATTATTCCTCCAACTTCGTTCTTTTTCTTCAGTATTGCTTTGGCAATTCTGGGTCTTTTGCGATTCCATACAAATTTTAGGATTATTTGTTCTAGTTCTGTGAAAAATATCCTAGGTAATTTGATAGGGATTGCATTGAATCTGTAGATTGCTTTGGGTAGTTTTGCCATTTTAACAATATTAATTCTTCTAATCCAAGAGTATGAGCTATCTTTCCATTTCTTTAAATTGTCTTTAATTTCCCTAATCAGTGTTTTGTAGTTCTCTGTGTATAAGTCTTTCACCTTCTTGGTCAGGTTTATTCCTAAGTTTGTTTTTTGTTTTTTGTTTTTTTTTTGGGTGCAATTTAAAAACGGATTGTTTCTTTACTTTCCTTTTCTGAAATTTCATTGTTAGTGTAAAGAAATGCAACTGATTTCTGTATGTTAATCTTGTATCCTGCTACCTCGCCAAATTCTTTTATCAGCTCTAGTAGTTTTTGTGTGGAGCATTTAGGATTTTCTACATATAGGATCATGTCATCCCCATATAGTGACAATTTTACCCCTTCTCTTCCAGTTTGGATCCCTTTTATGTCATTTTCTTTTCTGCCTGCTATGGCAAGGATTTCCAATACTATGCTGAATAGAAGTGTTGAGCCTGAGCATCCTTGTCTTATTCCAGATTTTAGCGGAAAGGCTTTCAGCTTTTCACTGTTGAGTATTATGTTGGCTGTAGGTTTGTGATAAATAGCTTTTATTATGTTGAGATATGTTCCCTGTATACTTTGCTAAGAGTTTTTTTTAATCATAAATGGGTGTTGAATTTTATCAAATGTTTTTCTGCATTTATTGATAAAATCATGTGATTTTTGTCCTTTCTTTTGTTGATGTAGTATATCACATTGATAGATTTGCATGTATTGAGCCATCCTTGTGTCAGTTGGATGAATCCAGCTTGGTCATAGTGCATGATCTTTTTTATGTGTTATTGGATTCGGTTTGCTAATATTTTGTTGAGAATTTTTGCACCTATGTTCATCAACGACATTGGCCTATAATTTTCTTTTTTGGTAGTGTCTTTGTCTGGTTTTGGTATCAGGGTGATAGTGAGTTCATAGAATGAGTTTGGGAGTACTCCCTCCTCTTCAGTCTTTCAAAGAGTTTGAGAGAGACTGGTATGAGTTCTTCTTTGTATGTTTGGTATAATTCCCTAGTGAAGCCACTGGTTCTGAACTTTTGTTTGCAGGGAGGTTTTTTATTGCTGATTCTATTTCATTTCTAGTGATTGGTCTGTTCAAATTGTCTATTTCTTCTTGATTCAGTTTTGGTGGACTGTATGTTTCTAGAAACTTGTCCATTTCTTCTAGGTTGTCCAATTTGTTGCCATATAGTTGTTCATAGTATTTCCCTTGTGGTTTTTTATATTTCTGTGGTGTTGGCTGTAATTTCTCCATTTTCATTCCTTATTTGTGTCCTCTCTCTTGTCTTCTTGGTGAGCCTGGCCAAAGGTTTGTTGACTTTGGGGAACCTCCATACTCTTTTCCCCAGTGGCTGCACCAATTTATGCCCCCACCAATGGTTTACGAGGGTTCCCTTTTTCCCACATCCTAGCCAACACTTGCTATTTGGGGTATTTTAGTATTATTTTAATATTTATTTAAATTTTTTAAATTACAAAATAGTTCATGCACACTGTCAGAGACAAGAAACAATACAGAAATGAAGTAAAAATTGAAAATGCCCTGCTCCAATCCCATTCTTCAAATGGAATCACTGTTCGTAGTTTGGAGAGTAGCCTGTCAGTGGTTTTTGTGCATTTAGCGGGGTGGGTTTTGTCCTGCATACTGTTCTGTAATTTCTTGTGTCACTCGAACACATATCCTGGACATCTTTCCATGAGAAAAGATATAATAATAACTCATGTTTTAAGAAGTGCAACCGAGCAGTCCCATCAGAGAGGAACCCTACCAGTGGACACTGAGGTTGCCTCTAATTATTCCCTGTTATACATAATGCAAAAGGAACAGCTGTTCAGGCATTTGGAAAGGTCAGATTTCCAAAAGTGAAAGACCTGAATGATATTTTCAAGCTGTATCTTCCTAATCACCGCACAGTCAGGAGACTTCAGCTGGCCAGAATTTAAGACTCAAAAAATTTAGCCTGAGCCCTGAAGATTTTGATTCAGCAGACACTGATGGAGCCCTAGTTGTTAGCCTGAGGGGTTCGTAAGCATGCCCCCCATTCCTGTCCCCAGGGGGCCTGCCCTCTGCTGAGAACAGATCGGACTCTGCACAGCTACCTAGTGCCCAGCCCAGGGAGGTGAAGTGCGGAAGGATAGCAGAGCAGGAGAGACGACATGGCTTTGACCTCCATGGGCAGTAGAGTTGGGAGTGTTAGAGAGCTAAGTTTAAGAACCCTGCTCTGCCACATGAGGATCTGGGGACTAGGAGGAAGGCTGAGTCACACATCTGCTAGGTCCCCAGACAACCACCTAGGACACGTGACATCCCTTGGCAAAGTGGGCACCAGCTGCTGCAGATCAACTCAAAGTGTGTTTTCCCTGCAGCTGTTTTCAAAACCTTCAGTGCATCTTGTCTCTATGCAAGCTTGGCTGCCCCAGCATCTCAGCCAATCGCAGCCTAAGCCTGGAAACACAGTGTGGCCTGAGCAGTAAGTGTTGCTGTGGACATGTGCTGCTGTATCCATCACATCCTTTCCATGCTTCTCTCCCCAACTCTGTTCAGTTTTCCTTTAGCGAATTCTCCCTCCTCTATTCTCTGCCGTGGAAACTAGATAGAAACGGCGGGGGGGTGGGGGTGCTTCCACACTCCCTGCAACATACCCTCCTTCCCAGGCTAGCGGCTGATTCAAGGATGGGCATCTGATGCAGCCTTAGCCATCAAGAAAGAGTAAATCTCAGCACTTCTGCAGAATCTATGGTAAAAAATACCCCTCTTTTTTGGAAGGTCTAAAACTGAGTCATGTTGCTCCTTTAGGGGAAGCTTGAAGCCTGAGGCTTTTGGAAGTCATTCTGTGACCCTCAAGGAAGGCAGATTAGAGAGGTAAAGAAATGACTTTAGGGGCATCATTAGAGCCCTGATCAGGCATCACCTAAAAGCAGGATTTCTCTAGACTTCTAAATTATGTTAGCTATTAAATCTACATTATTGCTTAAACCAATTTAAATTAGAGTTTTCTGTCATTTGCATCATATGGAGACAGACACTTTTTTGCATACCACCCACAGGGGCATTTTCCTTATATGGCCTCTAAAGACAACCTGTATGCAGCCTCTACCACTGCCCCAGAAACAGCTCCTGCTGACCTCTCAGTAAGAGCTCTTTGAATGTGTGAACTGGAAAGTTAACTCAAATTGACTTAGACAAAAAAGAGGAAGGGCAGGAGGAATCAAAACAAGGGCCTCCAACACTTAGGATTCTCTGTCTCTCCTCAGCCTCTGTCTTCATTCCCCAAACCCGCTGGAACACAGCTACCCTTAGCTCTGGGCTCACATACACACAATTATTACTTAAGAGGAAAAGGCTCATTCTTCCAGCTCAAAGTATAAAAATCCCCAAGAACAACTCTGATTAGCCCAGCTTGGGTCACAAGTACATCCTTGGGCCAGTCACTGCAGCCAGAGGAGTGAGCTTCCACAACCGGCCTGTTTGGTTGATGTGTTGGTTGGTTGGTTGGTTAGTTGGTTGGTTTTTTGGCGCAGGGCAGGACCTATTGCCATGGCCCTGGGCCCAGTTCATTGGAATGAGGAAGGTGCAATTCCTTGAAAAGAGGGGAGCAAAGCTGAGAAAGAGGACAAGGGATGCTGACAAGTCCTAATAAAAATGTCCGTGACACCTCCTTGCAGAGCTGATGTGCAGATCAACTGATAATGGATGCAAAAGAGCCCAGTAAAACGACTTTGTTTAAAGCATGCTGTGCACTGCTTGCTGTCATTTGTGGGCAAAGAATAAAGCTCAGGAGCCACGTGGCTGGGCGAGCAACCCAGAACTGAAAGGTAGGAGTGATGGGTTTGTAACTAGCATTGTGACCTGGGGTGAGTCAGAAAACCTCACCAAGTTCAGTCCTATAAGGATTAAATGACATAATGTGCCTGGCACAACATCTGAGTCTCTAGTACCTTCTTCCCAACATTTAGAATGGGAGTTTCAGGATACGATTCATAGCAAAGAAATGCCAAAGGAAGGAAGCAAAGGAAATGTGAGTGTAGGGTGGGCATTTTTCCTTACTCAAGCCATTGTTCAGTTAATGTACTTTTTTTTTTTTTAAGTTGAGTCTGATATCAGTTCTTTCGGTTCCAGAGTCCAAAATTGGGTAGGCAATGTACATGAGGAGTTCTCCAGCCATTTATCCACATCCTTCATTGGTCATAGGCCCATCACTGCATGCTGGGTGTTTGACCTGACAAGACAGGCTTATTGTCATGGTAGCCACATGCTCCAGATTGTCTAGGACTGGCCCAGTTTCAAAGAGCCTGCCCTGCTCTCTTCAAGACCTCACTCACTAACTCTGCATCCCATTTTGTTTCCTTCATGGCACTCCTCTTTACTCAAAATTTTCCTATTTGCTCATTTCTTGGTTGACTTGTTCGTTTTCTGCTGTCCCCACGAGGACATCAGCTGCATAGGCACATCCCCACCTGTCCTCATTACAGGATCTCCAGCTCTCAAAACAGAACTGGTGTGTGGGGGCCATTCAGCAGTACAACTGAATCGAATGACAGAAGAATTGTCGGACCACATGGCCTGTTATCTGTTTCACAAGATAGTCACAGCACTTGACTTTGGAACTTCACTCTCATTTGGGCCTTACAATAAACTTGTAAGTTAGGTATTATTAATTATCCCCATTTTATAGATGAGGAAACAAACATTCAGAGAGATTAAATGGTTTACCTGACATCCAGTGACAGAAAGGGACAGAATCAGGGCTCCCAGTCCAGTGGTCCTTCTGCCTTAGCACACACATGTCAAAGTTGGATGAAGGAAGCAGATCAGAGGAGCAATGAGGAGGCTTTGAGAACAGAAAGGTAGAGGACACCAAAAGTTACACTTTATTTGCTTGGTTCTGAAAGCTCTTTCTTGGAGCCTAATGTTATTTAGATACAGACACTTCCAATTTGCTGAACTCTCTCACAACCACTTCTCCTTCAGATGCTATGGCCTTTCTTAAGATCCAGGTGGGGGTTTTAAGGACAGATATCTCTCAGCATGTCAAAAACTTGATACAGGTTTGTTTCTGTGAGTCAGGACACTTTGGATTGCAACTGACAGAAATGCAAACCAAAGTAGCTCAGACAAAAAGGTGTCTCGTCCAGCCACGGGAAGGAGAGAGCTGCAGCTGGGCCACAGAACAACTGAAACCAGAAACTCCGGCACCACCTTTCTCCTGCCTATTGAGTTAATTCTCTCTCCTTACAGCCCAGTTTTCTCCATGTAGTTGCAAAAATGCTCATTCACATCTTCTGTCTCATATTCCAATGTCCTCCCCCACTCCGCCTCCAAATGGTTCTAATTTTTTAAATTCCCAGGAAAGAACTCTGACTGGTCCGGTTTGAGTCGGGTGCCCAGCACTGAACTAACCGACTGCAGTGGGTGTGACGCGAGCATGGGGCCACATAGCCCAGACTCGGTCCTGTCTCTGTGTATCTGCGCCTCCTCCAGGGAAAGGGCAATTGTCTGGGCCTTCACCCTATCTGTACCTACTACAGTTTTGGTGCCTGATAATTTTGACTGCCATGCTGCCTCTTCAATTACTGTCATAGTACTCAAAGGGTCACAGCCTTCGTTAATTAAAACAAAACAAAACCCTCTAACTTTCTGCATTCTTAAGTGGTAAGACAGAAGTGGACTGACTGACCTCTCAAGTCCCTGCCAACTCCCACCCATCTGTGGTTTCTGGATGTCAGTTTCTCTATAGTCCCAACATCCTTCCCAAATGTGAGCATCCCTCTGCTGTATCTCGTAGAACCAGAAACCCAGGTACCCAGAGAGCCTAAGGGGCCTGGAGAATAAAGTTGGTTGAAGTGGGTGAAACTCTGTTGCATTGTGACCAGCAGGAAGAAACAAGTGTCCTGCAGACACAGCACTGGGCAGAGTCCAGGTCTTCTAGCTCTCGGTCCACCAGACTGCCATCCCTGTGAGCCCGAAGCCTCCGAGGCCTTATTGCACTACTTGGATGTGCCCCACCCATCTCTTCCTACAGCAGTGTGGGTATCCCCTCTCCAAGGGGAACCCAGGGCCTCCTGCAAACACAGATTTCCATGGATTTGGGAGTCAAACGTGGAAAAGGCTCCAACACCACAGTGGTGCTCTGCCCTTTGCTCGGTGGGAAAGAGACAGTGAAAACCAAGAAAGCAGGCAGGGCTTCCCATCAACAGGGATCAGCGCTCCTAGCAGTTACTGCTGAATCTCAAAATGAAAATAAATGCAAGAAATTTAATGTTTCTAATGGTGGCTCTCAGGCTCAGGAAGAATTTCTGAATCTCAAAGGAAAACTGAAAGAGTCTGGTGCCTCTATAGCAGGATTTCAGGGTTTAGAAATGGATCCGATGCTTCCCACCCCTTAAATGTGCCTGTGTTTGATGAAGTCATGCCTAAGACACCTCTGTTGGGTGCAGATAGCCCTGAGCTGGGTTTAGAAGTATATAGCAGTAAGTGGGTGACATTTACCTGCATTTATAGGGCAGACAGGATGGGATTACACACAGAAGGATTAAGGCCTCCTGAGAACCAGGGAGGAGGTGATGCTGGAGCCAGGACTTAAGGAAGGAGGAGAGAGTAGCCAAGTAAAGGCATAGGGAAAGAGCAAAGAGAGGGTGTATGAGCATGGGCATTCTGGAACATTTTTGACCAGAGCATAGGGTGTGAGGTCAAGGGTAAGCTCCTCAAGGCCCTGAATGTCATTCGACACATTTAGACTACACTCTCTAAGAACTGAGCAAGCACAGATCACTTTCCAGGTGAGGTAAGTGTCACCAGAAAGATGAGGGGGCCTGTGAGCCACACATGCGCAAAGAGGAGCCCGGCCCGTGTTTCTTTGCCACCCGCAGCAGACGCCAGCCCGCTCTCATCCCAGCGCCCTTACCATAGCCGGCTGCCTGGAGAAGGGGGTTGATAAGAAGACCAGAAAAGGGTGACGTGTAGAAGGTCCACCCAAGATCAGCCCAACCCGGGAGATAGCGGACAGCAGTTAGGAAACTAGCCATGGTCGGTCAGCACCAAGTTAGAGCAGCTGGTGCCAGGCCAGTATTAGAATGGAGGGCTGTTTTGGCCCAAAAGACACTGTGCCTTCCCAGCGAGCCTTGGAGGGCAGGACTCAGGACCACAGAAGGTTTATCAGCCTGGAGCAGAGGAAGCCCTTCCTTGACAGCCAGTGATACCCCCCCTTGGAAGAAGGGGTGGGGTTTGGTCAGAGTTGCAAGCACTCGGGCAGCCCAGAAAACCACTTGGCTGCTTCCTCTGCTCTGGGAGCATGGGGGCCCCAAGAGAAAGAGGCACAGAATCAACAGGAATTGGTCATGATGGCTGCGCCCTCGTGTCTGCTCTCTCTCCCTACCCCTCCCTTTCATAAAAGGCAACCCTCCTGATTAATTTCTGGTTGCCGTTCACTGCTCCTGACTTGTCATCAATCTCAAGGTGTGCCAGGATGCTTTATATTTACTTGGAATTGCTTGCCTAGGCCTGCTGAATCGGCAGTCCTATTAGCAGGATTTTTTTTTTTCATTGTGTTTGTGAAATGAAACAAAATAGAAACGCCCTACCCAGAGAGCGCTTTCTGCTCCATTTCTCTGAACACCGTCAGGCTCTGGGGAGACTGTGAAGTCTTCTCAGGGGGCCAAGGGTACACCTCTGCCTTTGGTGCTAAGGAGACCTGGGAGGAGGTGTTGCTGGCTCCCCCGGACAGGGGCAGGCAGATAGAAGTCCTTCCTGCTTTTACGAAGACAGAATGGTGGTGAGGGTGGAGAAAGAGATCCCTGACCAGCCACAGCAAAGAAGTCATGCAGCTGATCATGGCCAAGATGCTGCAGTGCAGGACAGGGAGGGTTAAGGGAGGGAGACGGGTTTTAGTCCCAGTTCTGCCCTTCCTCTCTGGGACCTTAAGCAAGTAATTCAAGCACTCTCTGAGTGTCACTTTCCTCATTTGCAAAGTGGGGAGAATTATTCCTGCTTTATAAGGTGCCCATGAGGATTAAGTGAAACCTCACAAGCATAATTCCTTGGCACAATGCCTCGTGCAGAGACATCCAGCAAATATCTCAGTCATTCCCTTCGGGGCATTACCTTCTATAGTGCTGTATGTTAGAGTGTGGCTTCTGGTGGGGCAAGGAGAGGAGGGGACCTTTTTCTGGGTCCTTTGGTGAGAATAATAAAAGGTTTGGGAAAGGCTTCAAGAGCCTGAAGCACACATATAACTAATGAGATGAGAGGGCAGTCAGCCCTCCTGAAACTGCTCCAGGGAAGTGATTTATTGCCCAGAAGCTGAAGTGCTCCAGCATCAGTAACTGAGGAGAAGTCGAGAGCACTTTTCTGGGTCACAGACCTTGGCCTTGCACTCACCATGCTTCACGTGAATAGTCTTTGTGTCAGAATTTATAATCAGTCCTTTCTTAGCCGACCTTCTTTGTGGCTGACTTCTCCAGCATCGCGAGCCTGGGCTGTGTGCAAAATGAAGCACTCAATTCGTGCCAGAGAGAGAGAGAGGAGTGAGTTCCCTCCTCAGAGCAAGGTTAGGAAATGTTTTAAGCAATTTGCATAGAAAAGAAAACTCCTGCAGACCCTCACTTGTATGGAAATCTTGGTCCAGTGCTGCTATGGGGTATTACACAGTCAGTAAAAATGCTGCATTGAAGAAGTCCTGTGAAAAAATCAGAGTACAGAGTTGTGCTGTATGATCATACTATGTGATCTAAGCTAACTTTAAATGCATTTTAAAATTTTTAAGATGAAACTATTCCTTCCTCTGTCTACTCAATGGATGATGAAGGCTTTTTTAGGGTCTTTTTCCTACTTTTCTGTGTTTTATTAATTTTTCTACGAGCATGTATCTTCATAACGATAATAAGGATGAGGAGAAAAAGGAAGAAGAGGAGATAAAGAATTCTGAAAGGCCTCTTAGGCCTCTGTGTGTTGCTGGTTCCCATTTAAAATCACACTTTCCCTCTCTGGATACCAAGAAGTCACTGGGGAGGGGGAAGCACCACGATGACCAGACCATGGACATCAGACCAGAATCTCCAGCTGCAGAACCAAGGCCACTTCCCAGGTCTGCAGGGTGCTGACAACCAAGGGAATTACACACCCTCATGTTGACTTTCTTAGCATCTCACCTGCTGGAGAAAGAATATATCGGTGAAGCCAGTGGTTCCGCAAAGGCAATCTTACACAGATAAGTTTAGTACATAAAACAGGTTACAAAGGAGGCAGAGGGCTTATTAGGAGGGAGAGAGAGAGGGAAAGAGGGAGGAAGAGACAGGGAAGCCCCAGCCATCCCCGCTCAGTCCCCCACGCCCCATCCCCCATCCCCAGTCTATGAGCCGTTTGGATTTCCGTGGAAAGGAAACACAGCTTGAAAACCTTGTACGGTTCAACAAGGCCCATCATGTGGAGAACAGAGATGATAGTGGGAAAGGGTGGAGAATTCTTTTTCTGAGTAATCAAGAAATATATTTTTGCTGAAAATCTATTTCCATTTTAACAGCTCCAGCCAGCTCTGTTTTAGAAACAAGCAATAAGGATGTTTTTACCAAACACATATGTCCTCTGGGAAAAGTGTAAGGCTTGATTTGTGAATACATTCAAGTTTGACTTATCAGGCTGCTTCATGGGCCCTGCAATTTGTGATACTGAATAAGGTGGTGATTACCAGCAGTTGATTCAGGCTTACGACAGGTTATTTGTCCCTGATGAGTTCTGTCCTGGGCCTCCAGGAGGGAAAAAATACCCTTTTAGATTTGTCTCTGCCTAATTGTCTCCTGGAAGAATAGATTGCTGTGGGTGTTAGTTTCTTTTCTTTCTTTTTTTTTTAAATAAAGGTAAGTTTGTATATTATTAGAACTCATTTGCAAACATGATCTAAAATATTAAAGGCAGAAAATGTGCTTTTTCTGCATTTGGACTATTTAACTTGTCTCGGCACCTTTTCGAGATCTGGATCCTGGTGGATGGGAAGCTCTCAGCAGCCTTCAAACACATCTCCTGTCTCCATCTGTTCAGCCCCTGGGGGCCTGAGTGTCTCCTTTCTTTTGTCTTTAAAGACAGGCCCCCAGAGGCTGCAGGCCACCTTCTCAAGCATGCGGATGTGGTGTGTATGTGGGCGGGGGCACTCAAAAGGTCACTCTAAGTACATTTCTGGACTGTCATGTGCTGTGGAGACCCAACTGAGAGGAACCACAAGCAAGGGTCTGCAGAGGTGCCAGCCTTTCCTGTGCGACAGTGGCAGCAAACACCTCTGCAGGGACACTGTGCTGGGGCCACAACAGAGACCAAGGGGCCTTAAGTACAGGCTGTGAGGGAAGACTGCCTGCTCCACCAGCTACTTCCCGAGTGACCGTGGGCTAGATTTTCCGCCTCCTTGGGGCTGTGCGCTCACCTGTAAAATGAAGATAATCACGGTAGCTCATAATGAAGGCTTTTTATATAATCCCATTGGCATTGTGATTACGTAAGAAAATGCCCATAATTTTTAGGGAAACACACAAAGTATGGAGAGAGAAAATGACAGGAGATCACGGGTTTAAAACAATTGGGCAAAAATATAATGGGGGATGATACCATTTACATCAAGTTCAAGAACAGGCAAAACAAATCTATGATGATAAAAATGAGAATTGAAATGCAAAATGAAATGAAATAAAGGAAAGAAATGATAAGTGAAACGTGGAAAAGAGGAGCAGGCAGCTTTCTGGAGTGCCAGAAATGCTCTATAACTTGATTTCAGTGACAATTACATGGATGTAAATATTCGACAAACCTCATCAACCTGCAAATAGTTCATCACCATCATCATCATGATGTGACTGTAGAGTACGACAAAGCAAATGTAGTAAAATTTTAACATTTAGGGAATCACAGTCAAGAGTATATGGGAATTCATTCTTTATATTTTTCGTAACTTTCTGTAAGTATGAAATTATTTGAAAATAATAACAGTTCAAAATAAAAAAAACTCATACCTGTACACTTAATATCTGTGCATTTTATTGTATATAAATTATACGTGAAAATAAAAGTGAAAAGGGATTAGGAAGGCTACATAACAAGATCTTGATAAATGTTGAATCTGATAGGTATATGAGGTTCATTATACCATGCTCTCTGCTTGTACGTATGTCAGACTATTTTTATAATGCAAAGTGAAATTTTAAAAAATTAGAAACAACCAAAATATCTATCAAGCTCCTGGCCCTGTGTCTGGCAGAAAGAGGCTTCCACCTCTGAGAATGGCCCTATCAGGGCCACCCTACACCTTCTCGTCGGGTGATCAGGGAATTACACATCTGTCACCCTGCGGATGCTGGCATTGCCTGTGACCATGCTGGACAAAAAATGCACCTGCAGCTGGTTTTCTCTGCCCTTCAACTGAAATAAGGTGAAACAAATAGCCAGACAATGTTGGGGACACATGTCCTTTCGGAACTCTCACTCAGTTGACTCCCTTTGCCCAACGGGTCTTCCTCCTGCAGGAGATACACTGACGCAGCTGCAGCCAAGGTCACAAGGAAAAGTCACAGAGGGCAAAGGCGGAGACGTATAAATACCTTGTAAAACAAGCAGGAGCCACTCTGGATCTAATTTCTCAAGGTAAATGTTTGTCTTGGCCGAGACAGAGGGAAAAAGTGAGGGCTGATGACCTGTGAAGTGACTCAAGCACACCTCTTAAGGAAGTCTCAGTGTTTATGAGGACGGGAGCACTGACCCAGCAGTGTGGAGATCTGGGTACTTTTCTCTTCACATCACTGATGATCCTTGTGACCTTGGGTGAGTCACCACCCTCTCCTTGGACCTCTTTCCTCCACCCACAAATGAGGGTTTAGACCAAAGGAACCATGGGTGCAGTCCAGCTTTATGACTCTTTAAAACAAACGTTGAGTTTCAGGTGGGAAGACTCCAGGTCAATGAGTCAGCAGCAGCTGGCTCAAGGAATCCACCAAAAGTCAAGGCTCCATGTGTTCTAGACTCCAGGCAGGAAACAAATGAGGATGCAGGCCAGACAGAGATTGGGGGAAAGATACCTAGTTTGGCCAAATCTTCTGAATTTTCCAGAGAACCTGAAAAATCTAGATTTTTATGTCCAACCTCCTGATCTTCAAATGATAGTAATGATTTCAAAATTTTTAATAAATGCCATGTAAGCCTAACAAAAATACCTGTGAACAGAATTAGGTCCCTGGGCTGCTAGATTGTGCCTTTTGTGTGATGTCATAGCCTCCTGGCTGGGGTCTGGATCGGGGGGTCTCTGATCTTTTCAACATTAGGGTTTTGTGTCTCCCTATGTCTCAGAGATCACCACCTCAAAGCTGAAGGCAAATTTTAATGACAAATATTTCATTTTTTTAACCATAACCTACAGTAAAAAAAAAATTGATTTCACATCTACTGGAGGTCACACACACGTACATACATGTCTAAAACTAAAAGAAAAGATTCACAAGATAAAACTTACTCCTACTACAGGCAATGCCCTCTGATATTGTCTATTCCATTTTATCTTACTTCATTTTTTAATGCTGGTAGCAACCCATTAAACTGATTTCATGGGTCAAGTTAGAGAAACACTGCTTTAGATTTCACAGTTATTTAATTCTCCCTCTCACCTTATGAGGTAGGAAGTATTATTATCCCCATTTTACAGAACAGAAAAAATTAATCTCCAGCTTCACACACCAGATCCCATTTTCTTTCTTTTATTCTTTTAATCAAAAAAGGCCAGAATGAGGGAGTTAGGAGACTCCAAAAGACAAGGTCAGAAAGAAAAAGCCCCAGAGTTTAAGCAGTCAAGGAGGACCTTGGGGAAAATAGAAAAATCAAGCAGGGGATTAAGACTGTATGCTGTGAAGCGTGTAGTTTAAAGACTCCCCTGTGTCTTCTGCAGTAAATGTAGAAGTAAATGTAGTAAGTGTGCTGAAGACACAAGGGAGCCTTTAAATTGCATGCTCCACAGCATACAGCTGTGAAATCTGCAGTAAAATCCACATGGCTCCGCATGCTGTGGGTGATGGCTTCTGCAAGGAGGAACCAGAGATTTGTCACCCAGATTGCCCCAGCAGATTCCAAGGGGATGAGGAAATTGTTAATCCCCAGGGTCACATGAGAACTTGAAACTCCAGCTCCCAAACTTGTAGAGCTGGGTGATTGGTGGGAGAATGGGTAGGATTCAAATCCAGATCCATTTGACTATCAAGGCTGGCCTGGGAGCAATAGAAATAAAAGCAAAAATAAACAAATGGGACCTAACTAAACTTACAAGCTTTTGTATAGCAAAGGAAACCATAAACAAGACAAAATGACAACCTACGGAATGGGAGAAAATATTGGCAAATGATGTGACTGAAAAAGGCTTAATTTCCAGAGTATATAAGCAGCTCATACAACTTAATAATGACAACCAAAAAAAAAAGCCAATCCAAAAATGGACAAAAGATCTAAACAAGCAATTCTCCAATGAAGATATGCAAATGGCCAATAGGCACATGAAAAAATGCTCAATATCACTAATTATCAGAAAAATGCAAATCAAAACTACAGTGAAGAATCACCTCACACCAGTCAGAATGGCAATCATTCAAAAGTCCACAAATGATAAATGCTGGAGAGGGTGTGGAGAAAAGGGAACCTTCCTACACTTCCCACACGTTGGTGGGAATGCAGTTTGGTGCAGCCATTATGGAAAACGATACAGAGATTCCTCAAAAAACTAAAAATAGACTTACCATATGATCCAGCATTCCCATTCCTGGGCATATTTCTGGAGGGAACTCCAATTTGAAAAGATACGTGCACCCCAATGTTCAGAACAGCACTATATTCAATAGCCAAGACCTAAATGTAAACAACCTAAATGTCCACTGACAGATGACTGGATAAAGAAGCTGTGGTATATTTATACAATGGGCTACTACTCAGCCATAAAAAATAAAATAAAATAATGCCATTTGCAGCAACATAGATGGAACTGCAGATCATCATTCTAAGTGAAGTAAGCCAGAAAAAGAAAGAAAAATACCATATGATATCACTCATATGTGGAATATAAAATAAAAAAGACACTAATGAACTTATCTACAAAACAGAAACAGACTCATAGACATAGTAAACAATCTTATGGTTACTGAGGGGCAAAAGGGGGTGGGAAGGGATAAATTGAGAGTTTGAGATTTGCAAATATTAACTAGTATATATAAAATAGATAAACAACAAGTTTCTTTATAGCACAGGGAACTATATTCAATATCTTGTGAAAAAGAATATGAAAATGAATATATGTATGTACATGTATAACTGAAACATTATGCTGTACACCAGATAGCGACACATTTTAAATTGAAGTATAGTCAGTTTACAAAAAAAAAAAGACTGGCCTGAGAAACCTCATCATTCAACTCTACTACCTTCCAGTTCATCATTAATGAACTGACAAAAGCTCCATGTCGTCTCCATAGGCAATGATCAGAGAGGACAAGAGACAGAAGCCTAGCCTAGGGATGTCAGTAGGGGAGATTTGGTTTCTTGAGATATTGATGAACTTCGCTCCTAATAGGACCAGTCAGCTAAGCCTAATAATTCTGTTTCTGATTAAACTTTGCAGCCATCTGGTCTGGGTGGGGAGCCTGGCAACACCCTACATGGCACCAAGCAGCATAGCCTGGCCTTCACTTGTAGCATTTCTGGGATGTATTCTAGGATGGTTAAGTCTATCCCCTTCTCTCTGCCTCTTTCCCTTGTGTCTTCTACCTCCAGACTCCTAAAGAGAACCAGTGGGATTGAGTGTCTACTTATAAAGCACAGAGGCAAGGATTTCAAGCATTTGCCTCGGGTGGCTTTCGGCTTTCTCCAAAGTGTGTGGTGTAAGCATAGTTGTTGAGTAATGTTTAAAGCCAAGGAGTCTTAGATTAGGATCGCAAAAGGCAATTAACAAGGCAATTTCTTCCCTTGGTTTGTATTTGTATATTATTAATGAACTACAAGGCCTCCTAGTGCGGTAAATTAGCCTAGGTAACTGGGGAGCAGAGTACAAACATTTTTTTTCCCTTAATGGTCTCAAACTTGTATCTCATATAAAGAAAACTATACACAAGCACAGAGAGAGCTCCCTGTTCTGACAGCTGCTGAAGAACATCAGAGCAGCTCTGATAAATATTGATGTCTGTTTATCCAAATGCCACAGACCATGCTGGCAAGCTGCCACCCCTCCCACCCCCATGCAGCCCTAACTGGCAGGACTCATTATGCAAGGAAACTCAGCTGCCTTTGCTGAAGGACCTTCAGCCTTTGTTTCCTGAACACACGCGCGCACTCGCGCGCACACACACACACACAAATACTAGGGGAGCTAGTTGTCCTGACCTACAAAGGTCAGGAATAAGGAAAAAAAAACTATAACGGAATGGCAGAAGTATATACTCACATATAAAGAGAATGGTAACCAGAAAATTCTGCCTTGCTGAGATACCTAGCTTAGGAATGTGTGAATCCTACTCCAAAGTGCTGCTTTGTTACAAAATCAATGCCAATAAGAAATAAATTGTGCTACGTATATGTACCAGACCATTAACGTGGAGACATTAATAATCACCCATTTGATAAAGTCTCAGTGGAGCATTGACTATGTACAAGGCAATGTGAACAATACCCTTCACTTAGTCCCCATTCATCCATTTCTAAGCAACATGATTCAGCCTCAAAATGTTTGGGACTAAAGCGGAGTGTAAATTAATAAGGTCCAGGTATTCATTCCTTTAATAACTATTTATTGAATACTTATCATGTATACGCCAGATGCTAGGCACAGAAAAAAAAAAAAAACTGGAAAAGACACAGTTCCTCAAAGAGCCCAACAGCTAGTGAGAGAGACAGGCAGGATGATAAAGGTTTATAAAGCAGGCCCTGGAGAGGTGTAGCCTGGGCTCCTGGGACCCACAGGAAGGAGTGGCCCATGAGGAGTGGCTAGGGAAGGTTAATGTCCAGGGGACAAGCCAAGTGCCCTAATGTCCTCTGCTTTTCCCTACATTGATTCCTGCTCTTGGTGTGATAAACTTGGCCCTCCAGGTGGCCTTCTCAGGAGGGCTGGCAGACCTCAGGTGGGCACCTCTCAGATGGGAAAATCTCAGTTGGGCATCTCCCCATGCCTCAAGAATCCCATTTTCTCCCTTTAGAGGCAAAATAAAACAGCTCCTCATTTCAGATTTTTTTTTTTTCTGACAAAGTCTACTGCTTTTTTGTCTTCCTAGGCTCCTTTAGACTAAGGGCTCCTTGATACACTCTAGAGGATGCTGATCCTGAGGACAGTCAACCAGGCTAGGGATGCCAGGAGCCCCTTACAATGCTCCAAGGAGATCTACATGGGGTCAGAGACCTGGTGGAAAGCCACATGCAGCCTCTCGTACCTGCATATTTGCAAAAAAAAATTGCAGAGCAGAACTGCCTGACTTCTCATCCTCCACAAATCGGTGGGTCTGTGTATATGGATGCCTCTAATTTACATTTTATGAGTTTCTACTTGGATGACATAATAAGCACCTGCATGCAAGTGTTCCTTTGACTGGAATGTCCCCCATCTCTCCACCCCTATCAGCTTCATCTAGTTAAACACCTACTCATCCTTCAGATCTCAGGGAAATGCGCCTTCCTCCGAGAAGCCTTCCCTGACCCCTTGGGCTAACTGCACAAGTTTTTCACTCTCACTGGGCCAGGCACCTCTCCTCCATGACCTTTGTCATAGCCTGCAGTTGTGCATTCATCTGGGTCATTTAGTTTTATCTCTGCCTGCCTCTCCCGCAGTCAGACGCTCCATGTGGGAGGCACGGAGTCCAGGTTCTTCCCCTCTGTGATCCTAGCTCTGCTCACTGCTCTGCAGGCTGTGTGCACTCAGCAAATTCTCCTTGATTATTGAATGAGTTTCAAGAAATGAGACTCTCCCCAGAACCTGGTTCTCCTGCTCTACCACACCTCTGCCTGGCTTGGATTTCTCTTTGGTTTGAGGTTTGCTTTACTGATCAAAAGCATTATAGGCAAAGGCAAAGTCCTTTTGTTTCCAAATATCTCCTGTCACACTTGGCCCAAAGGAGCCCTTCGAAGGCAGCATGCAAAAATAATAAACAGGGATTTTTAAAAATTGAGATCTGAGTCCAAACAAGCCAAATATTTTGCCAAGAGTAGCATACATTTGTTGTTTCAGAAGACTATCATAGATACAAATCAATAACATTTTTGTTGCAGTAGATTAACCTCATGTTTGGAACAGGAAAAGAATCTAATAGGCAGATCTTCGTCTGCCCTCTCCCCCTCTGCAATATGATGCAGTGACGCCAGAGAGAAGAGCTTGAGGACGCAGAGGGTTAGAAAGCTAAGGACATTGTCTACTGCAGAAAGCAAGATTTGGAGAGAAGGTCAGATTCTCCCTGATCTGCCAAGTTGGTGGATAGAACTTTTCACTTACTTGAAATGCAGTGCGCAGATGGGTCACGTTGAAGGTGTCCTTTTGGCTGCATGTTTGAAGAACCAGAGAAAGCCAGCCTGTGAATAGAGGGAGGATGACAGAAGAGAGGTCAGGTGTCCATGAATAAGAGAGCTGTCCCATGTTCAACCTTCTAGATCCTGGTCCTTGTTCCTTTTGAGGCCAACCTGAACTGCCTATCCTTGGAATCCATGGTACCTGCTGTGTCCTCTTAGAAAATGCCCTGTCTCCACCTTTCTTGTTGCCAAAGTTAGTTTGAGTGTGTTTCTTTCTCTTTTTTTTTTTTTTTTGTCTTCTAGTGGTTTTTTCTTTTTTAAATTGAAGTATAGTTGATTTACAATGATGTGTTAGTTTCAGGTATACAGCAAAGTGATTCAGATATATAGAGATATATATAGATATAGACATAGATACTTTTTCAGATTTTTCCACTATAGGTTATTACAAGACACTGAATATGGTTCCCTGTGCTATATATAGTAGATCCTTGTTTATGTATTTTGCATATAGTAGTGTGTATCTGTTAATCCCAAACTCCTAATTTATCTCTCCCCTCCTCCCTTTCCCCCCTAGTAACCACAAGTTTATTTTCTATGTCTGTAAGTCTATTTATGTTTTGTAAATAAGTTCATGTGTGTCATTTTTTTAGATCCCACATGTAAGTGATATATGGTATTTGTTTTCTCTTTCTATGTCTGACTTACTTCACCCAGTATGATTATCTCTAGGTCCATCCATGTTTCTGCAAATGGCATTATTTCATTCTTTTTTATGGCTGAGTAATAGTCCAGTGTGTGTGTGTGTGTGTGTGTGTGTGTGTGTGTGTACACGTCTGCCCTTTTTTCAGTTTTTTTTCAGTATACACACACACACACACACACACACATATATACACACCATATCTTCTTTGTCCATTCATCTGTCAATGGACATTTAGATTGCTTCTATGCCTTCGCTTTTGTAAATAATGCTGCTATGAATATTTGAGTGTATGTATAGTTTTCATGAAAACTCTAATTCCAGGAGTAGAATTGCTGGATCATATGGTAAACTCTATTTTTAGTTTTTTTAAAGAGCCTCCATACTGTTTTCCATAGTGGCTGCACCAATTTGCATTCCCACCAGCAGTGTAGGAGGGCTCCCTTTTCTCCGTACCATCTCCAGCATTTATTATTTTGGATTTTTTGATGATGACCATTTTGACTGGTATGATGCAATACTTCATTGTAGTTTTGATTTGCATTTCTCTAATAATTAGCAATGTTGAGCATCTTTTTATGTGCCTATTTGGCCATCTGGATGTCTTTTTTGGAGATTTGTCTGTTTAGATCTTCTGCCCATTTTTTGATTGGGTTGTTTGCTTATTTTTGCTATTGAGCTCTGTGGGCTGTTGGTATATTTTGGAAACTGAGCCCTTGTCAGCTGCATTGTTTGCAGATATTTTCTCCTATTCTGCAGGTTGTCTTTTCATTTTGTTTATGGTTTCCTTTGCAGTGCAAAACCTTTTAAGTTTAATTTGGTTTCATTTGTTTATTTTTGCTTTTATTTCCATTACTCTAGGAGACAGATCCAAAAAAGATATTGTTGCAATTTATGTCAAAGAGTGTTCTGCCTATTTTTTCCTTTAGGAATTTTATGGTATCCAGTCTTACATTTAGGTCTTTAATCCATTTTAAGTTCATTTTTGTATATGGTATTAGAGACTGTTCTCATTTCATTCTTTTACATGTAGTTGTCCAGTTTTCCCAGCACCATTTATTGAAGAGACTCTCTTTTCTCCACTATATATTCTTGGGTCCTTTGTCATAGATTAATTGACTATAAGTGCATGGGTGTATTTCTGGGCTTTCTATCCTGTTCCATTGATCTATGTGTCTGTTTTTTGTGTCAGAAACATACTGTTTTGATTACTTCAGCTTTGTAGTATAGTCTGAAGTCAGGGAGTGTGATTCCTCCAGCTCCGTTCTCCTTTAGTTTTAGTGTGTTTCTGTTCCTTATGTATCAGTTTCCTGTGCTGCTTTAACGAACCTGGAATCTCTGCCTCCATCTTCACATGGCCTCCTCCTCTTCTGCCTGTATCTCTCCCCTTCTGTCTCTTTTAAAGACATCTGTCATTGGATTTAGAGCCTACCTAGTTAATCCAGGATCATCTCATCTCAAGATCTTTTACTTAATTACATCTGCCAAGACCCATTTTTCAAATGAAGTCACATTTACAGTCACTGTGGGTTAAGTCTTGGACATGTCTTTTTTTGAGGGGTAGGGGGCACCATTCAACACACTACACCTTGCAACACACTGAGCCCTAGGGGGAGTTTACCAAATATTCCTGATTAGCTTTGCAAAGTATCAGTGACTAGCTGATACACTGGCCACAACACAAACTGTTTATAGTTCCTAAAGGATGAATACATGAATGAAAAAGCAATTGGCATTTTTTGTGAGAGAAAAGTTTTATGGCAAATTGTTTTTGAATATTCTAGGATGGAGTTAAGCCTTGGTCTGTAACATCTGAACTCGCTGTTTTCTCTAGTCTCTTGTGGATTTGTATGAATAATACTACAGTTAAATGGACCCTGTGGTGTACTGCACACTTGCTAGGTACTAGTCACTGTACTTGGCTCTTTATGGGGCAACACAGTTATCTTCTGAGGGCGGTATTATTACCCCCAGGAGTCACACTCAAGTAGCAGCAAGTTGATGCTTTTTACCACTAGGATGGCCTTTTTGGAGATCTGACACCTTTGAGGGAGGCCGATATCAGAAGGAAGAGAAGGACCTAATGTGGGCAACACCTACTATATGCCAGGCACTGCATGTGGTGCATCACGATTGTTATCTCCTCTGATCTTTATAGTTCCTCCATGAGAGCGATGGTGCAGAAATTTGTGGAAAGCTGATCACGTTAGCCAGGGCTTCCCATGGACATAATCTACTGAAGTCAGTAGGACAAAGTGCCAGATGTTCCTGCTTATCAATACCCAGGACTGTTCAGCCCCTTCAGATCTACTCATAACAATGTACGGAAGGTAGACACATGACCCAGGTAGGCACCAGAATGCAATTGTAAACTTAAGGTGAGAAAGCACCTCCTGAATTAGAATACTCCTCTTTCTTGAGAAGCTGCTAATGTCACCTCCCAAGCTGTCGGCCTGGAAGGGAACTGAAGTGAAGCAGCCTCCAAGGTCAAGGTCCAAATAGAAGCCTTCTCTTGGCACATATTTTGTCTTAGTAGTTTTCTACCCAAACCCCAGGAAATGATTTCCTTTCAAGAGCCTCATCCTGATCTCATAGTTTCCCTCTTCCTCCTTATTGCCAGTGGTATCCTTTCCATCTCCTACCCTTAAGAGTTGAGGACCCACAGTGCAGATCAAATCACATCTAACCTCCCCTCTTTATTCCTCTTCATGTAGCTCCATGCACCCTGTGTCCCAGGTCAGCCACCAGGACATCATCCTCAGCTCCCTTCTGCCCCAGAACTGTAGGAGCCCATGATTGGGTTAATAAATTGTAGCAGACCCCAGCTGCTTGTGAAGAACAAATGTGCTTAGTTAATAAGTCTCCTAACCGCTTTGCTAGCAGGCTCCTGTGCATCAGCATTCCTGTCTCCTTGCTGTAAAAAGCAGAGACAATTCCTTGCTTGCATAGTTGAGGTTCCAGCTTAGGGCTGCTTCTGCAATGGCAAAGCCATTGTGTGTCCCTTGCTATAAACGCAGGACATGGCTTGTTTGTCATAAGCATAGGTCAATAGTTCAGGGTTTACTCTGCTCATTGCAAAGCGATGACCCATGCCCTCAGCCATAAACGCTGGGCATGCTTTCTGCTGTTTAGATAGTCTGTAACCTCCAAGACCAGAAACTGGCAGTCTGTTGGTCTGTTTCATAATCAACTTCTTATATCTGAAGAATGCACCTTGTTCCCCTCTCTCCATGACTGCCCTGAAGATAAGTTAAGCCTTTGTACTCATTGTGGAATTTGCAATCTCTACCCGCTCCTGTTTTTCCTTAAGCTTGTGCATTCCATGACACAATTGTTTGTGATCTTTTCTTTGATTGTGCACAATAAATACAGGAGTGTTTGAGAGGTTCAGGATGTTGGACTCCCTCTTGCTCTCTTGACATTCCACAGAGTCTCAAGTCATTGATTCCATCTTGGTGGGACTTCTGCTGGATGGAACCCACACAGAATCATCAGTCATCGAGTTCTGCCCATTTATCTGCCACCTCCATGGCTTCCTCTTTCCCTTAACCATCATTGCCCTGGAGCAGGTCCCCAGCATCTTTTTCCTGGACTCAGTCAGGTGTGCCTACCTATATAGCTCTTGATATGATCTTGTTGTTCCTTTGCTTTCAACTCTATGCTGGCCCCCCGTCAACCCACAGCAGTGGTTTTCAAAATGTGTCTGGAGGAACCCCAGTTTAACACATCTTGTTGGGGTTTTAATGGGCCAGTAAAATGGGCCTGAGTTATGAACAAATTAAGAGACACAGGACTCCAATAGATGGGAATGAAAATACCTCCTTTCTTATTGGTAAAGCTATGTTAGAGGACATGGCTTAGCTCTGACCAAATAGCGTAACAACTCTTCCCTGAATTAAACTACAGATGCCCTAAACAGTGTGAACATTCCTCTTTCTTGAGAAGTGATTGTTCTTTGAGAGGCAGGTACCCAGGTATGGATAGAGAAGTTTGAATTACCGTGCAAAACCAAGGGTTAGACTCTTGTTAAGCAGTATTTCCCAAAGCGGGTTCCGTAGAACACTAACTTTGGAAAGAGATGATCTGGGAAGAAAGTGTTCCGCGGTCAAATGCCTTTAGAGAAAACTGCCCACCGTGTTGTCCCTCACAAGAAATACAGCACAAGGAGCATATTAGAGGCTCCCGGGTCTGCAGTCAGGAAATCAGACTGACTTTGCCTATCAGAGGTTAAGTTTCCCACTTTTTCCCAAAATTATTTAACTTAAAAAAAAAAAAAAAAAAAACCTTTGAGAGTGGTGAGTTTCTTTATATATCCACGTGAAAGAAACTCCATCACAGTGAGGCTATGGGCCTCTTTCTGTCCCCGAGGGAGGAGGAAGAGGTGAGCTACTGATTGGAGAATGGGGAGGTGGAGAGAAGGGAATATGGCTCATGCCCTTTCTCCCCCTCTCTTCAACTAGGGCTTTCCTAAGTGGACCTTGGCTGTTCGTTTTTGTTGCTTCTATCAGATTGCCACTCTAAAAATCTCTTCTTTAATTTTGCTGTTCTGATCGTAGAATGAGTAGTTAAGAATGCTTTAAAAAAGCATGTGACTAAAGGAGAGCAAAAGGGCATTCTTGATTTCGCGAGTTTAAAAGTAGTTCATTCAAGTTTTACACGTGACCTCTGAACTCTGATGCAAAGAGGAAGGGAATAGTGCAAGGCCATTCGGAGCAGCTCTGTGGTTAAAAGTAGTATGAAGTCCTTTGAAGGATCCTTTGCAGAGTAGAGACATGTGGAACAGTTTCAAAGGAGAAGATGTCTAACCTTCATATTACATTGGAAATATGTGTCAGTTTTGTTCATGAGACAACGTGAATGGAGTATGAAATGTAGTGATGGGAAATTCTCCTTGGTCAAAGACAATCTGGCTCCTCTTCCTTAAGATGGAGACCTACTCCCACCCCCAACCCCATAGACCTTTGAGGTAACTAGAGAACATGGAAGAAAAAAGATCTGCCCAGCTAAGCAATTTTATGGAAAAGACCCTACGTGCATCAGTCTAGAGTTTTAATTACTCTCATTCTAATAGGAATGACCATTAAAAAGCCACATGGTCTAAACTGGGCAGGATCGATGTTTTTAGCCAGCTCTGGAGTTGTCTTCAGTCCAAAGATATTCTGGTCTGAGACAGAAATTGAGACAGTGTAGGTAAAAACATCTGAAACCCATGAGCATCTTCCATCTATTGATCCAAAGGTATCAGAGAATGTAATGAGCCCAAGCATGGTTTGAGGAAAGTAGCTTTAGCACAAATGAGAACAGTGTCCTGGGGTTGAACGAGCATCTAGGTCAATTTCTATAGAGATCCAGGAAAACAGGAGTTTTGACAGCCATCGGTTTCTTTGATCGATGCATTCAGGTCCTCAAATGAATTTCTTTTAAATATGTATGTATAAAGCCTGACAAGGCTCTTAGTAAACCAATACTTGTCAATGAATCCAGTAATTGTCAAAGCTCCTCTTCAGTTTGTATAAGAAGTATGCCCACAGATGTGACTTCTAGGGTCACTGGTTGTACAATTCAAGGGGTCTCGTCTACCCACAGGAGTTCACATATACCAAATATATCCAAATAATTCATTCAACACACTTTGAATTCTTGGGCCTGGAGTTATAAAGACAGATAGAATGTAGTCCCTGCCTTCAAGAAGCACAGTCTAGTTGGACTGACAGGCATGTCAGCAAATTAAAGTTCTCTGTGGAGTGACAGAGTCAAGGACAGAAGTATAGACCGAGAAGAGCAAGATCCAGAGGAAGAAAGGGTGTCAGAATGCCTGGGCAGGGAAATAGAGATTCTTCAAGCATAGCAGAGGAGTCTGGCAAAAAGGCAAGGGCACTCTATTATGAGAGAACTGCTTGTGCAAAGGCCCTGAGGTGTAAAGTCTTAGTATTCAGGGGGCTGCTAAGGGTTAGGTATGATGAATATTGGAACAGAGAGGGAAGGCATGTAAGATGAAGGTGAAGAAACATAGGGAGAGGTCAGACCTTTCACTCACTGCTTCTTAGCATTATAGAGTACCTGTTATGTACCAGTCAGGTACTGTTCAATACAGCAGTGAACAAGACAGCTGCAGTTCATGCCCTTGTGGAGTTTATGTTATGATGGGAAGAGACAGAATAAACAAGTTAATAAACATAATTTCAGACAGTGATGAGTACTATGAAGGAAGTAATCAGGGATGAGACAGACTAATGGATTTGGGGAGCAGCTTAGAAAGCATGGTCTGGGAAAGCCATTCTAAGATGATGGCTATTAAACAAATGAAGGATGAAGGATGAAAAGGCCAGAAATGAAGACTGAGGACCCACATGTGAAGGTCCCTATCATTTAGGAGACAGAGAGAGGAAGAAGAGGCAGCAGAGGAAACCAAAATAATTAATCAGAGATGTAAGACTATGTAGAGAAAGGACAGAGTAATGGAATCTAAGGGGAAAAAATGGAGTCTGAGGCCTTTCTTTCTCCTCTCTACTACATTATTCACCTTTCACTTGGCATTTTTTTTTTTTTTGAAGGATGCCTATCAGATTTCCAGGTAAAGCTAGTGGATTCAGCCAAGCAACTGATTTTCCTCCTCTTAAAACCTAACTTAAAACTATATTAAAGGAATTTTTTGGTAAGACCTAAACCCACAAGGACAGGGAGAGTTGGCTAGGATACAGCATCAAAAATCTGGAAAGCGGATGGGTGATTGTTAACTGACTTAACAGACACAAGGAGGCCAAGTCCCAAATTGGAAATGGGGAATGTGAGAGCTAACATGACAAAATGGAATATGGAGAAAATTAAAAAGACTCAGGAGTTGGTGGCACCAAGTACCTTTACAAATGAAGGTGAAGGTGGGAGACTAAAATCTGGAGGACTGGTTGAAAGCTGTTTGAGAAAGAGTTAGATTCCCTTCTCCCACCCCACATTACTGGTGACTGCCCCCTCTCACCCTGGCAGAAGACTAGAGATATAATCCTTGGAGAGAGTAAAACATGGCTGAGGGCAGGAGTGCTATAATAAAATAATGGAAAATTAGTAGATGGATGCCTACTGGTTTCTGGGTACCTCCTGATTGCTGCCCTTGTTCAGTGCCCAGAACCCTGATATTCTGGTCTTTACCTTCAAGCCCAGAGATTCAAAAAGCATTCTCTGAGGAATCAGACTTGTCCAAGAGGAAACATCTCAAGATACAACATGAGCAATTACCCTAAGAATGGCTGATTCAGATCATTCTATAACAAAGTGCAAAATCTAGAAGCCCACCAGCATACACAAAGCTCCCATTAGCTTTTTGGTCCACTTATCTAAAATATGTGCAGACCATTACCTGACTGAAAAATAAACTCTTACATTCATGATCAATTGATTTTTGAAAGAGGCACAAAGATAATTCAATGGAGGAAAGAACAGTATTTTCAACAAATGGGCTGGGACAACTGGATATCTATATGAAAAAGAATGAAGTTGGACCCCTACCTCATACCATACACAAAAATTTATTCAAGATGGATAATAAACCTAAATGTAAGAGCTAAAACTATAGAATTCCTAGGATAAAGTAGAGGAGTGAATCTTCATGACCTTGGGTTAGGCAATGGTTTCTGAGGTGCGACACAAAAAACATAAGCAACCAAAGGAAAAAACAGATAAATTTGACTTCATCAAAATTGAAAACTTTTATGCTTCAACAGACACTATCAAGAAAATGAAAAGACAATTCACAGAATGGGAGAAAATATTTGCAAATCATATATTTGAGAAGGGACTTGTACCTCGAAACTTAAGGAACTCTTACAAATAAATGAGAAAGAAACAAATAGCCCAACTTAAGAATGGGCAAAGGATCTGAATAGACATTTGTCCAAAGAAGATCATCATTAGAGGTGAGGGCAATGCACATCAAAACCACAATGAGACACTACCACCTTACACCCTTCAGGATGGCTAAAATCAAGAAAACAAGCAATGGTGAAGAAGTGGAGAAATTGGAACCCATATACACTGCTGTTGGGAACGTTAAATGGTGCAACTGCTTTGAAAAACAGCCTAGCAGTTCCTCAAAAGGTTAAATGTAGAGCTACCATATGACCCAGCAATTGTGTATGTATATATCCACGAAAAACATACGTCCACATGAAAACTTGTACACGAAAGTTCAGAGCAGCATTTTTCATCAGTAGCCAAAAAGCGGATAAATGTCTAAAACGTCTGACAGGTGTACCAACAAATTGTATATTCATGCAACGGAATGTTATTTAGCCATAAAAAGGAATGAAAAATACTCATAAGTTCTATAGCATGGATGAACCTTGAAAAAAATTATGCTAAGTGCAAAAGGCTAGTGACAAAAAAAATTACATACTGTGGGATTCCTTTTACATGAAATACCCAGTTTAAGCAAACAGACTGAGACAGAAAGTGATTAGCGGTTGTCTGGGGTGGGCTAAGAAGAAATGGGGAGTGACTGCTAATGGGCACAGGGTTTCTTTTTAGGGCATTGAAAATGTTGTAAAATTAGATTGTGGTGATGATGTCACAATTCTGAATATATTAACAATGAATCAACTCTACATTTTATATGGGTGAATTTTATGGTACATGAAAAATATTTCAATAAAGCTATTAAAACTCTCACTAGTCATAAAGATATCGACAAAGCATATAGATACTGTCAATATCTTCCTAGCACTACAACATGTTTCCCCATCTTACTACTCAAGGCCCTCTTGGCACTTTTTCAACTTGGAATAACCTTGTAAAGCCGGTTGGTCTTCAAAAGTAAGATGAAGCAAGTCAACGTTTTGTAATTACAGGAAAGAGGTCCTTCAGAGTTAAGCGGACAGGTTTTTACCCAATGGGAGAGGGTAGGTCGTTGGTGTTGTTTTGTAACATCTCATACCCTAGCACTTTAACACATGCTTATTAACTGTTTGCATGATGTTAATAAGACTTATTTGTCTTTTGCGGGATCCTGAAGAGCAAGCAGAAGAAAGATGTTCAGCCTGGGGTCCTACTGAATTTTCTTTCCTAATGTTGATTATTTGGTTTCTCTGGACATGAGGTGGTAGGGAGCAAAGAGCCAGTGTGGCATAGTGCTCACCAGGTCAGAATCTGGACACAGATGAACCTGGCTTGGAATTCTTCCCTGGCCATTTAGTAGCTTTGTGACCTTCTGCATGTTGCTTAGCCTCTCTGTGCTTCCATTTCCTCTCTGTAAAATGAGAATTCTGTCTTTACCTCAGTTTTCATTTGAGCACCTAACCCATTGTAGGTACTTTTGTTTTTTTTAAAAAAAAAAAGGCTTTTAAAAGGCATTTATGAGTAATATATCTTAGTGATTTTTTTTCCTGACTTAAAAAAAATAGTGTTAGCATTTTCTGCAGATCAGTATCCTATCCTTCTTTCATTAGTTGTTTCATTTTGATGTATTTATCATTAAGTTACTTGTCAAAGTACTTCCTGAAACTCTACTATCAATCAGGAAATAAAGAATTAAGACATTTGATTGTTACATACTTTGTTATTGAACAACTGTGGTTCTACCATTGCTTAGCAAAAGCATGTAGCATGCAGAGTCAGAATGAGGACACAGAGCTGAAGAACCCCATTCTTCTGATGCGTGGGGGTCAGTACGGGTCAGTGAGGGCACGAGGCACTGTACATCTCCTTGGCTCAAAATTTTCTTTTAAGGTCCTATTCATCCCAGGGAATCTCTGGGGGGTTAAGTAGAAGTCTTTGTTGCAATGCAGATATTTCTGAGGCATCAACAGCACATGCACAGTAATGATTAAATTCAGTTGTCTTTGACATTTTGCCAGCTTTCAGTCAGGTTTTCGATTTTTTAAGAAGTTTTGCCATTGTGAAGCCATATTTGTCAATGTAGAGGGAGAAGAGAACTTTAACAGCTTGATGTATAATTTTCAAACATGTTAAGCATTTGCACTCTAGCCCTGACCCCACATTTTAAGGATGGGCCTGATTGCTTCAATCGAATAATCAGATTGTTCTTTTTCTAAAATTTACCTAATAAAACCTTATCAACAGTAAGTATGTGTCAGACTTCTTATAAAGTACTTTCTACATATTACCTTATTAAATCCTCCCATAGCCCCCATGTCATCTGTAATTTTATTATCCTTGTTTTACAGAGGGGACACTGAAGCTTGGAGAGTTTAAGTGACTTGTTCAAGGTTATGTAACCATGAAGTCCTGGAGCTGGGATCTGACCCCAGAAGGCCCGAGTAACTTTGGGAAAGGGCACTTAAGGAGGGCTCACCTTGACGCGCATCCCTGTGGGGAACTTGGACTTGAGGAAGGAGCTGTAGGAGCACCAGGGTGTTGGGAGAAGGGGCTGCGCGGGCAAGTTCCCACCGACTCTGCAGTCAGACTGGAGCTTTGATGCCACCTCCAGGGAGCATCCCCAAGCACCAAAGGCCACCAGAGGCCTGAGCAGGTGCAGAGGAGTGCCAGTGCTGCCAGTTCTTCATGTCCTCCTGATCTAACAACACACTGGTGAGAAGAACGCCCTGTTTATTTTTGTTATTCTTGGATGCTCATTTAACAGGAAGATTCAGAGGACTGATTCCTTCTTTCCTTCCTTTCTCCTTCCATTCCTCTCTCCCTCTTTCTCTCTCCTCTTTTCCACCCATCCATCCCTCCCTCCTTTCTCTCTCTCTTCCCCTCTTTCTCTTTCTTCCAGGAAATACATACTGAGCAACTACTATGCACTAAGCACTATGCCAAGTACTGAACAAAACAGACAGGGCCTCAGCCTTATGCCTAGGAGGGAGACAGACAGCAAATTAACACAAAAAGACTGAAAATTACAACCAAGATACAAATATGCCATGAAAGAGGGGTAGGTGCACTAGGAAAGTGTGTACTAAGGGAATCTGGCCCGGTCTCCGGGTATCAGGGAAGACTTCCCCAAGGAAGTGACATCTGAGCAATGACCTAGGTGTTAGCAGGCATTAACTATACAAAGGTTCAAGAGAATGTATCAGGCTGGGAGCCCTGTGAGGGAGGGACCCTGCGGGTTGGATCATGAAGATTCTAAGAGGAGGCCAGTGAGGCTAGACTATGAATAGGGGGCAAGGTTCCAGACCTTCCAGATCTGGAAGTAGGCAAATTATGGCCCCCTGCCTATTTTCATAAATAAAGTTTTTTTGGAACATAGCCACACTTGTTTGTTTACCTACTGCCTGTGGCTGCATTTGGCTACAGTGGCAGAGTTGAGTACTTACAATAGAGAACTTACGGCCTGCAAAACCTAAAATATTTGCTCTCAGTCCTTTACAGAAAAAACCTGCAAAGCCCTGATGCAGACCATGGAGGTCAGGCCTTGCAGGACAGTTGAGGATCGTGGTCTTTATCCTAACAGCCATGGGGAGTCATCGAAGTGTTTTAAGAGGGAAGGGGGTGGGGAATAATATTTTTCCAAAGAACATTCAGGAACCAAATGTATACTTACATTTTCAGGGTGTCCCATGCTATGCCCTCCAAAGCCCCTTCTGAGGGTATCTTGGCAATTATCCCTGAAGAATTGGGTTCTAAGAATCGGGGCAGGTGACCTCATCAGTTTCTTCCTACCTAAGTCCTGTGTTAGCCAGACTTCTTTGGGAACAAGTGACAGAAACACAACGTAAGCCTGCTATAAAGCAGGCAGGGAATGGATTGGTTCACCCAGCTGGGAAGGGCAGTAGGATGGCTCATATAAAGTAAGAGAGATTGACAGAAAACAGAGCCTGCAGCACATGAACCAGGGGCTCATCATTGCCAGGACCATCTCTCCATTCCCTCCTCATCTTTGCTTGATTCTTCTTAGCTTCCTACACAAACAAGCATCGTCCACTGGACAATTCCAGGTTTATGTTCTCCCAGCCTTAGCCACCCAGCAGAAAGAGAGCATTTCCTTTCTATAGCCTGTATATTCTTGGGGTTGGATTCTGATGGATCCTGCTTAAGTCCTATGTCCTCCCTTCCTAGAACAATCATTGTTGTCTAAGGGATTGCGTGTGTAAATTGTCCAGACATGGGTCATGTGCCTATCCTCGGGGCCAGGGGGTAGAGCCTGGAATTGAGAACTCCAGGAGAACAACCTAGAAGGGGGAGTTCCCAAATGAAAGTAATGGTATGCAGATCCCCTCAAAAGATCCAAACAACATAATAGACCTGCTATAGCTGCCAGGCTGGTACCCACAAGCTTTGCAGAGGAAGCCACCTCTGCTCTTGTGGCCAGAGTGGACCAGAGATCAGTCGCAGAGCAGCCTGCAACACCTGTCAGCTGGACACAAGGGAGGCTGATCAATGCTGAGGTGACTCAGCACAGATGTCAGGGTGGGGGCCCGGGGGGCTATTCACTGAGTGGAGCTAACCAGTCAGACCTTCTCTTTTGGAAATACAAATGCCTGGTTTCCAAAATGAGGAGGGCCGTTTGCACTCAGATTGACATTGCCAACAACACTCAGAAATGTGTCCTGGTTTCTGTGTAGCTCACTCTACGTCCCAGGGCATAAACAGGAATCCATACAGTAAACCCCCTTGGCTCAAGGAAAGCCAGCCCTGACTTTCCCCGTAAGGAATTTGCCTGTCTTGATCACTACAATCTGATGCCCTGGGAGTATCTTCCTCTGCCTTTTAAAGGGAAAATGTTTCTGTCCTTGAATTTCACACAGCAAGAAATGAGCTACTCTTCTGGCAAGGAATAATCTGGTCAAAAGAAAGATTCCCTCATTGGAAGAGAATTTAAACACTTCAGCAGGTGACTGGGGGAGGTGTAACCACCAGACTTTCTGGGGGAGGAAGCTGAAATAAAAGCTCAACACCATGGATTTAACAACCTGCTGGTGGCTGGGCAGGAGTCCTGAGTTCAAGTTCCTCCTGGGGCACCAGGGGGAGTCACTTCTTTCTTCTGCAAAATGAAGTTTCTTTCATTCCTTTTACAAAGCTATAGATTAATGGCTGGATCAAGAGAGCAGTGTGGCTGAAGGGTGAGTGAGGTGGAAAGTGAGAGATGAGGCCCGCAAGGTCATAGAGGCCAGGTCATTCAGAATGTTGGACTTCACTTTTGAACTTCAGCTTTCACCTTGCACCAGATAGGGAACTGTATTAGTGCCTTGTGGCTGTAATTACAAATTACCATAAATTTAGTGGCTTAAAACAACACAAACTGATTATCTTACAGTTATGGAGGGCAAAAGCCCAACCTCCAGCTCATCTCATTGGGCTGAAATTAAAGTGTTGGCAGGGCTGTATTCCTTTCTGGAGGCTCTTTGCCTTTTCCAGCTCCTGGAAGCTGCCCATATTTCTTACTCCCAGCTCCCTTCCATCTTCAAAGCCAGTAGTAGTGGGTTGAGTCTTTCTTACAACACATCACTCTGATCTTTCTCCCTCTTCCGCTTTTAAGGACTCTTGGGATCACATTGGCACAACTGGATAACCCAAAATAATATCCCTTTCATAAGGTGAGCTGAGTAGCAACCTTAATTCCATCTGCAACGTTAATTCCCCTTTGTCATACAACACAGCATACTCATGGGTTCTGGCAATCAGGATATAGACATCTTTGGGGGCCACTGTCCTGCCCACCACAGGAACCGTTGGTGGTTTGGGGCAGATGAGTGGTAAATCAGACTTGGGCTTTAAGGCAGTCAAGGTGGCATCTGTGTTTAAACAGGCATCAAGGTGGCGAGGGAAGAAGCAGAAGGGCCAGTGAAGAGGCCAGTTAAGAGACCACTCCAAAAATCCAGGCCCAACGTGGTGCTTGAGCCGGGACGGTGGACGTGCTAGGAAGTGATTTAATTCCATATACATTCTGAAGATGGAGCCAACAGGATTATCAACAGGTATGAGAAAAAAGAAGGAGGTGTCAAGGACAACAGAAGACTTGGGGTTAGACAGAGTTTGTTCAAATCTCCACTCCTCCACTTTCTAACTTAGTGACCATTGGCAAGTTATTTATCTGCATTAAGTATCTGTTTCCTCATCTATAAACAGGAGATGATAGTACCTACCCCAAAGGGCAAGTGTGAGACTGTGACTGCTTCTGCAGCGCTTAGCACGGTGGGCCCCCATTCCTGTGCTCTTGATCTATGATAGCCATTCTTATGAACAGGACTGCAGGGAGCCACTGAAGAATTTTTAGCAACAAAGTGACAAGATCATATTTGTACTGGAGAAAGATCATTATTGCGACAGTGTGGAGAATGATTATAGGAGGCAAGAAAGGCAGAGTGACTAGGTAGGAAGTAATGAAGAATTAAAACCATTGCAAGAGAAAAGAAGAGGGCCTGAAAAAAGGGCCAGGTAGGAGGGCTAGAGCAGTGGGGACACACTTGGGATATACTAAAGAGACAGAATTAAAAGAATGTGGGGGAGTATGGAGGGCTAGGAAAGTTTGGACAGGTGGCTGAATGGCAGGGAACATAGAGGATTAAGTTCAACCAAATATAACAGAAAATCCAGGGCTGCTATGGTACCTCCAAAATGTCATTAGGGATCCAGGCATCTATCTGTCTCTTCTGCCATCTTTAGCATATGGCTTCCATCATCAAAATTACCTCAAGGTCCAAAATAGCTGCTGGAGCTCCAGAAATCCTGACTGCATTTCAGACAGCTGGAGGTAGGAACAAACAGGGGAAAGCAAAATGGTGTAGCTTCCGGCTGAGTCAATTCCCTTTAAGAGACTTCCAGAAGGTCCTACACAACACTTCTTACATATCAGAAACCAGTCACATGGACACATCCAGGTGTAAGGGAGATTGGGAAATACGTGTCTTTTATCTCGATGCATTGACATTCATGAAAAATGGGAGTTCTGTTACTAGTGAAGAATGGAAGAATGGACACTGGGCAGGCAACCAGCACTGTTTGCCAGAAGGAAGACATTCAGTTTTGGTCAAGTCGAATTGGAGACATCTTAAGGATGGGCAGGGGAGGAGGTAGCTGGAGAGATGAGTGGAAGCCTTTGAAATGGATGTCATCATCCCAGGTAAATGATGTAGAGTGAAAATAGAGGAGGACCAAAAAGAGAATCATGGAGTCACTCAAAATTTTATGGGCTTGTATAGGAAGAGTAGCCATAAAAACCAAACCAAAACAAACCAAAACAGAGAAAGGAAAACAGGAGAAGAAATAATTTTAGTAATGTTTATTCACTTATGGGTACAAAATAATATAGAGGTTTTTTTTAGGGATCAATCAATAACACTCCTCTTCCTTACCTGCGTTCTGAACCAATTAAGAGCGAGTCATTGCCAGCTAGGATAATGGAGAAAAATGTCTGGGTTGCCTTAAGGACCTGATGAGAACAAAGACCATGAATTTATAGAAGCAAGAGGGGAGGATGGTTGGATTGATCCAGAGCTGAGGTTTTGCAGCCGGAAATGATGGAAGGAAAAGGATTAGTGCCACGCTCTTGGTTAAAAACCTTTGGAGACTTTATAAAGACTGCAAAATAGAAGCCAAACTTGTCCTGATAGTCACACCTTCCATGATTTGCTCATAATTTGTCTTACCTCCATCTCTCTTCCTCTTGGC
Source organism: Camelus ferus (assembly GCF_009834535.1). Lineage (NCBI taxonomy): Eukaryota > Metazoa > Chordata > Mammalia > Artiodactyla > Camelidae > Camelus > Camelus ferus. The sequence continues at coordinate 12,623,168 of NC_045706.1, forward strand.
ACTGACCCTATTCATACCATCCTGCAACCATCCTGGTTCCAAGTGCCCTAAACTCTGTTAGATTCCTAACTTCTGAACTTTACCCTTCCAATCATAAAAGCCCAATACAAATTCCACTTGCTGCAAGAAGCTTCCTACCTTCCCCAGCTGGAATTAACCCTTCATATCCTATTAAACTAGAATTGCCCATCTATGCTCATTCTCAATCCTCTCTCTCCTTGGAGAAGTTGCCTCACCCACCAGCAGCCCAGAAGAGGCAAGCCTCTTGGGCATAAATAATAGGATTAGCAGAGCCCATCTGGAGTGTCTTTTCTAGCACTTGAAATTGAAATAGCAGGTCACATTAGGTACCAGAAACATAGGACCCTGTAGATGTGGATGCAGAACTGGTGCCTTCCAAAGCTGCCTGCATGCTGAGGTTATGCGGAAGTAGGAACCAAGAGCCCTTTAGGAGAGGGGAAATGACAGAGACTTGCAGAGAGATGTAGAGACAAGATACTGGGTGGCAACAGGGCCAGAAGGAATGAGAGAAAGAGCCCTCTTACCTCCAGGTTTCTGAGAGAACCCCAGCTGAGCATCTTGGGGTTCCTGAAGCTATCCAATCTCAGTTAACTTGAGGCAGTTTCTGTTCCTTGTAATCAATTGTCCCTACCCCTGAACCAGAAGGCTCTGTTCCCACAAGGTGCTAGGTACTGTCTTTTAACATCAGTTATGCAGATGTGTTTCTGCTTCCACATGGGCCTGGCACCCCCAAGGGCAGGGACTCTGTCCTATTCATTCAGTATCTCTGGAGCCTGGCACACGTGGGATGCTCAAAAAAGTTGCTGGATTTGAATTCTGACAGTTCACAAAATGGTTTAATGTATCATTTTTAGGCAATCATTCTAAACTTCTCTATCTCTTCTCCATATTTTGTGATACTTGCATTATCGTAAATCATTTTTAATAAAATCGGTTTGCGCTATTCCTAAACTCTCCATATTCACATGCTTTGGCTTTCTCATCCTATTTGGTGGTCACCAGGAGGGATTCAGAATTTAACAGCAGAAGTGGTCCACGCCTCTCTCCAGCTGGTAAGAATGCTAGTCTTATATGCACCCCATTTTCCAGTATTCAATTGCCTTTCCCCTTGAAATGGATACTTCCCATGAAGCCTGTTTGGGCAGCTTAATTTCAATGATGTCACTTAAGACTCATTTAAAGGTCAGCAGGTAAGCTAAGTATTTCTTCCTTCAAAAACTTACTCAGAATCATAAATGTTCAGAGCTGGGGGCCAAGGCTTCTCAGACTTCTGAATTTCTGTGAACTAGCATTAATATTTTTTAAAAGGTCGCTGAATTTATATAGTTCCAGGGAATGCTTTTATTAACACAGCATCATATTCTGCAATGCACAGGACAGCCCTCATAACAAAGAATTTTCCAGCCAAATGGCAATAGTGCTAATGTTCAGAAACCCTGAGTTAGCTGAATGACCTAGTGAAAGGCAAAATGGAAAGCCCCCAACCTGGCAGATATTTGCAGATTGAAATGTGAGGGTGGATTGGCTAGGTGGGCTGTGATGAGGTCAGCCAGCCAGGGGCTGGACTGGCTACCCACAGCTGGGTAGGATGGAGGGACAGGGCCAACATTCATGGACATTTTGATTTTTAAATGGGATAAGGCACATAAAATGCCTAACATTGTGCCTGGCATGCAGTCGATTCCCTATAAATATAAAATAATTTTAATTATAAATATTAAATATAATAATAATTGTTATTGTAAGTGTTCAATAAATGTTGGACATTTTTAACACAAGGGGAAAATATTCACACCAAAAGGTATGCTGAGCTCCTTCATGGATTTGGAGTGCACTCCTCAGGGGACAAGTTTTGCTGGGGACCCGAATAACCCTGCGTAATAGATTGAGAAGATGTGGGATTCCCAGAGGTAATCTGAGGAGTAAGGAAGAGGTAGGAGAAGGGAAGAAGACGGAGGAACCTGCAAGATGGAGAGTGAGGCTGAGAACTCACTTCCAGGAAAATCACCAACTTCCCTTCTAGGGGAGGGAGGTGGTTGAAGAATATTTTAAGATGCAGAATGGATTAATATACAGTTTGAGGATTTGGTATCTCAGTAATGTTAAAGTTACTCAGATAATCTTCCACCCCACCTCCAGCTTCTGTGACATTTACTACAATGGTACAGGAGTGGTATGAGTAAGAGTTTTGGTGGCTATTGAGGAAGAGTCTACATTTCCCATTTGCGTTGAAACAGTGTAGAACTGAGACAGCAGCCCAGAAGCAGAGGCCAGGAGCCAGAGGTGACCACAAGAAAAGAAGTTGCCTGGAGCTCCCAGATATCCCGTCAGGGCTCTGGACTTCCATAGGATGTGGAATATGGTTTTGAGCCTGGTTCCCTCAGCAGGCTTACATTTTCATAGCAAAGGAGCCATTTAGGTCTCACATCTGGGCATGAATAAGATTAGATTAGCCTAGTTGCAAAGTTCTATACCTGCTCCAGCTGGGTCAGAACAGGGCCGAACTCACTCCGACTCAGGACAGTCACTGGCTTGGAGATCTTCCAAGGCTAGAGAGGAACACTGCCCTGGCCCCTTAAGACCAGCCAGAACCAGCCTAACTTTCAGGTATGGAATATCTGACCCCTGTGGGAGTAGGGATAGGTTGTTGTGGTGTCTGGTGGTTGGAGCACATAAGCATTTATGATGTAACCAGAGGGCAGGAGGAGTAACATTATTGCTGGGCAACCTGGCTTCATTAACTCTATGGCTTTGGTCAAGGTGCTGCCCTGTGCAAAATTTCCTGACGTCTTTCCTCACCGCACCTCCCCCCTCAACTCCCCTTTTCTGTGCACCATGGAACCAATAAGCTCCCTTCCAGCTCTAGCAACCTTGGCATCATAGTACAGAGTAGTGACCAAGGGTTAAGGGCTTAGTTTTAGAGAAACCAAGTTCCATTGCGTGACCTTAGGCAACCTAAGTTCCTACGCCAGTGTTTGCATCTGTAAAATGGATGACAGCTAACTATAAATGTCTCTTAAATGGACTAAATGTAGTAATACACTCAGGGGGCTTAACGCACTGCAAGAGCTTCGCAGTGAGTCACTATTCATCTTCCAATCATCTGGCAAATTCATCTCACACATCATTCCTCATACCGGCTCTTTTACGTTCTTCTGATTTAAATCTCGGATTATCTACCTAGGTGGTAAAGTTAGTCCGCATCTGACGCCTTTTTTCTGTCCCTCCTTCTCAGGGCCCACCCTCCGCGGACGCAGAGTCTGCTGGTCAGACTGATGGTGGGCGACGGCGGTTCTCTTAAGGCAGTCCAGTCTTGCCCTCGGCTTAGGAAGTCTCCGAACGGCCAGCTCAGATCCTCTGCGGCGCAGCCCTGCCGGGAAAGCCGCCAGACCATCCTCAGGGGCGCGAGTGGAAGAATCACACTGCAGCAGAGGTAACAGGGACCACGGCCAATGATGGGGGATGGGCGCATTAGAAGATAAGGGATCAAGAATGCGCCACGCCATCTCTGCTCGGCCTCCTTAGCCTCCAAGCAGTGGCTCCGGTTATCCTCCCAGATTCCAACGGACTTCAGAAGTGACAGCCACGTGGAAAGCGGGGAACTGGAATGTTGGGCGTGGGAGGCGGGGCTGGAAGGGCGCCCGAGAGGTGAAGGACCCGCGTACGCGTGCCCGGGCGCCGGCTGCCAGGCGACGCCGCCGGGAGCGAGTACGTTCCGGACGTCACGCGACGTTCGCCCAATAAGCGGAGGCTGCAGATGGCGCCGTTCCGCCCCCTCCCGCTCCCGCCCCCTCCCGCCGCCGCCGCCGCCACAGCGGCCGCCTCCGGGAGTGTCTGGGGAGGCGCGGGCCGCCTGCAGGCTCAGGCGCTGCAGCGCTCCGTCTAGAGCCGGCGGACTAGGCCCAGGGATACGCTCGCCCCGACTCCGCCGCCCGATGTCCTCAAGATGGAGGCAGCGGGGAGGGCGGCGTGAAGAAAGCGGCGCTGTGGGCGCGGGAGCAGGGGCCCGGGCGCCCAGGGCGGAGGCGGTGGCGGGATGGGGCTGCTGCTCATGATCCTTGCGTCGGCCGTGCTGGGCTCCTTCCTCACGCTCCTCACCCAGTTCCTGCTGCTTTACCGCAAACAGCCCGAACTGCCGCCGGACGAGGCCTCCCGCGCGGGCGACGGCTTCCGCTACATCAAGCCGGTGCCGGGCCTGGCCCTGCGCGAGTACCTTTATGGCGGCGGCGGGGCTGAGGAGCCCTCCGGCGGGCCCCCCGAGGGCGGCGCGACCCCGACCCCTGCCTCCGAGACCCCCGCTCCGCCGACGCGGGAGACCTGCTACTTTCTCAACGCCACTATCCTGTTCCTGTTCCGGGAGCTGCGGGACACCGCGCTGGCCCGCCGCTGGGTCACCAAGAAGATCAAGGTGGAGTTCGAGGAGCTGCTGCAGACCAAGACGGCCGGGCGCCTGCTGGAGGGGCTGAGCCTGCGGGATGTGTTTCTGGGCGAGACCGTGCCCTTCATCAAGACCATCCGGCTCCTCCGGCCCGTGGTACCCGCGGCCACCGGGGAGCCCGACGGCCCCGAGGGGGAGGCGCTGCCCGCCACCTCCCCCGAGGAGCTGGCCTTCGAAGCGGAGGTGGAGTACAACGGGGGCTTCCACCTGGCCATCGACGTGGACTTGGTCTTCGGCAAGTCCGCCTACCTGTTCGTCAAGCTGTCCCGGGTGGTGGGGAGGCTGCGCTTCGTCCTCACCCGCGTGCCCTTCACCCACTGGTTCTTCTCCTTCGTGGAAGACCCGCTGATCGACTTCGAGGTGCGCTCCCAGTTTGAAGGGCGGCCCATGCCCCAGCTCACCTCCATCATCGTCAACCAGCTCAAGAAAATCATCAAGCGCAAGCACACTCTTCCGAGTTACAAAATCAGGTGAGAGAGGTGCGGGGACAAGTCGCCCACCGGCGCGGGGGCCTGGGGTGCTGGGAACCCGGGCCTGGCGGGACGCTGCCGCCGGCGTTGGGTGGAAGGGCGAAGACTTATTCCCAGCCCCTGCTTTCCGGGGCTCTTCCCAACCCTGGCAGAGCCCTAGATAGAGGCAAGTAGGGCCCACGTTCTTTGCTTCCGAAAGACATTAATAGGAGGTAGGAACCTTTTCTAAGGCGCTGTCAGCAGCATATTGAACATGGAAGGCAAGTCCACCCTCCTTCCCGGAGTCGGCCCTGGGGCTGTTGAGAAACTGTTCCTGTACGTGGTTGCTGCATCGAGGGCAGCTTTGCAGCATCACCTTAGCCACGTTGAGAAATTCTTCCTTGATACAAAGTACAGGCATGAGGAGTGCTGGTATCCCAGGGCTGTTATATTGTGCAACTTTGCTGTGATGGTTTGGCAACTTTGAGGGCAGAGGGAGGATCTATTTGAAAGGAGTACTTTCCCATAGCAAGCTGGAAACGAGTTAGGAGCCTGTACATAGTGCAGTTCTCTGTACACTTTATGTTAATGTCATCTGCTCTTTTGGGGGAGGTTCTACAGCACCAACCCAGACTCTGTCCCTCGTGTGTCAACTCCATGACCGCAAGTTCCTCCCACAGTACCTGAAGTTGCCCTGCAGGTAGTATTTTAAAGTATTTAATGTATTTTAAAGATAGGTAGTGATTTTAACCTTTTAAAGAAGCCTTCCTATGTCTGGCAGCTTGTTTCTATGTAGGATACTATTTTGATTAACGTACAGGTTTCTCTTCTGTCTGTCTGTCTTTCTTTTAATATAGCCCTGGAAGGGGAAAGGAAGTTTTGCAGGGCTAGAAGTTTCATCCACTTTGTTCTAGGAAGGCTTGTCGGTGTTGAAGTGGAAAGGGTCATCTATGGCTATTTCTTCTGAAACAAGTGAATTTTAAATTCTACTTTCAGACCTTTAATTTTGTGTTCATTAAAATGTTTGACCCTTTTGGATTTTGTTCTTTATTATAAAATTATGTCAGTCTGGTATTTGCCTTACTTAGTTCCCTTTAGTGGAAGTTACATATTTGTAGATCACTAATTTTCTACCGCAGTTTCAAGCATCAGTGACCCAGATGATTAAGAAATAGTTTATGTTTGCATTTGGGGTGGAGTATTGACTTACGTATGTGGTGGATTTACCTTACTAACTGTGTTTTGTTTAGGCTGATAGCACAGACTGACAGCTTAAAACTGTCAGGTGGCAGGGGAAAATTTTAATGGAAATATTTCCCTAGATTTGCGGTCGTTGGTGAACTGGTCATTCACTATGTTTGATTTCCTGTTCTGTGAAGTAGAATATACCTTAAAAAAACCACTCTTTCAGTTCTGGAATGTAAGTGACTAAATTATAAATGAGTTCTGGTGTTTAAGCAGTGAGATATTTATAGCAGTGTGTTGCTAAGAAAGTCATGAGAGAAGGTTGTCATGGATTTTGATAATCTATCACAACTTCAATACTGATGTTTTCTGGGCGACTTTCAGATAGTAAAACTTGATTAAGTTATTGTTTGGGGGTTATTTGCAGAATAGCCAGTGGTAGTGAGATTACATGTCATTTTGAGGGTTTTTTCTTTAATGTAGACTTAGAATTCAGTTAAATCTGAACGAAATTATGATTAGGAGTTATGGAGCCATTAATAGGTTTATTTTGTTGAAGGAACTTTATCATCTATATCACTGAACAGCATCATCATTTAAAATACAGCAAAATTGCTTTCACTTACTGTATCCAAAGGGATTTTTAAAAAACAGCATGCATTTTGTTATGTATGATTTTCAACTTTTAAACCTTAAACATTAAATGATCACCTCCAGAAATACACATATTTGTGCTCTTTATATTTGAAGGCATTTCAGTGGTCAGTCAGTAAATATTGCACAGAATGTATCACTCAGTCTGTAAATATTTATTGTACACCTGCTATGTGCTTGTTGTAGGTGGTGGGGCTTCAATGCTGAACAGCCTCAACCCTTATAGAGGTTAGAGTTTAGTGAGAATTGAATAACCTGTATGTAATAAGATTTAAACTAGAATGTGATTGATGGGGTTGAAGTAACTAGGAGGCTGATTTTATGTTAGTAAAAGAAAAAATAGAAGTGTGAGGATGAAAAGGGCTGCTTCAGGAAGTGTTGGGTTCTCTCATCTGTGTGTAGCTGTTCTTTCTGCCAGGAATCTTAAACTACTGATGTGGAGCGGATTCAAGTTTCAGCTAAGAGAATGAATTAAATACATTTAAGATGTATAACAGTTCTCATAATGAGAAATAAAGTAGCTAGTGTTTATCCTTTTTCATAGTTGAAGGAATAGTGCTCAGAATAGTTAAGTAACTTGCTTAAAGTCACACAGCTGTCAAGTGGTGAAATCCAGCTCTGGTAAAGCCAGGCTCCCTTTTTTCTTAAACTATACTAAGTTGTTCTTAGGGAATTTTTTTTTTAAGTATGCTATCAATATAATATATGTGGAGGTATCCTTCCAGATTAACTGAGAACTCTGAGAAGAGTATGACTATAAAGCTTTTTTTCCCTTTAAATTGGGAATTTTGAAAAAGTATCCTTTTAAGATTAAATCATAAGATTAAATCTCTGGGTGCTGCCCCACATAGCATTTCTTCTTTAATCCAGCAGATTTTATTTCCAAATAGAAGGGCTTGCTAGTTTACCCTTTTTAGCTATTTAATCTACTTAGTAGAGCTAAAGCAGTAAAGAAAATTGTATTGAGTCTTAGGAGCCTTCAGCACTTTAAATTATTATATGACAGAAATATCTTGCCAATTAACTTTGTTGTCACTTCCTCCTCCCTCTTCATTTGTTTTTCCATTTTCATGTTGCTAAAGTAAAGGGTCCATCGGGACTGCCAGTTTCTGATGTCTCATCGAGAGATGAGAAGGAAGCTCAGGGTTGCTTTCTAAGGACCCAGCTGATAGACACTTAATTTTACCCATCTAACACAGTTGGTAAAACATTATATTTAATGAGTTATAATATGTATACATATTTTCTACATATTATAATTCTAATTTTACTAATATTCTCATTTCACCAGCTCAGTGTTAATTGTGTTGGTTTTTTTTTTCTTAAAATGTATACTTTAAAATAGTAAATTTAAGTTGTAGGGTTTTTTTTTTTATTATTATTCTGAACGAAAAATTAGTCTTCGAGAGAGAGATTATCGCTAATGTTCTTGACCACGTGGGAAGATCCATCTGCAGCATGAAATCTGAATACTAGTCCTGAGGAGCTGAGGGTTTGGAAGTCAGATGTTTGAGATTCTTACTGATGCTTCTGTTCCGAGAGCATTATTGCTGGGTCGTTAGCACTGGTTGTATACTGAAAGGTCAAGATTCAGTTTGCGGGTGCTTTTAATTTGGCCCGCACTGGAGGTTTTATGTTTCTCAATTACCGACATTTAAAAATGGAAGAATTTGTATGATTTGGATTTCTGACTTCTCAGGAAAATTTAGACGATCTCGTAGCCCCAGACCTGCATTCATCCTAGTAGTAAGTAGTAAGATGGAGAGATGGAGTCTAGAGCAGCTGCCAGAGGCTCTTACATGTAGTTTATAGTCCCCACCCACTTGCTCTGCTTGCTGATGGTACTTGCCTGGCCTCACATCGTATGAATTTGAGAGACTTACTAAATGAGGAGCGTTACTGACACTCTTCATTAAAAATGGGAAGAGTTAATAGCTGAATAGTAGAGGGTGATCATTTTTACCACTCCTTAAACAGTTTATCTTTGAAGAGACTTTCACTGAGAAATTTTATTTTATAAAGGACATTATCATCATAATGTTGAATTTTAAGAAATCATTCTATTAGAAATCTTTTTAAAATCTCTTGAAATATTTTTTTGTTTCTCTGCAGTACAGTGATAGTAAGTAGATAGTGCCTACTTTTCCCTTGAGTTTGGTGGACTTCTTTAGTGCAGGGTATGGGTCCCTAATTAATTATATGTAAGCATTTACTTTTCTGATCTATAAATAAGGGAACAGCTACTTAGAGATAAAATTTGAATTCAATGAATGAGAATGGAACAAATATTTGGGAAAGATTTCACTTTCCAAGCTCATGGAATATCTTCTGAACATGACTATTTTTGTTATAACTGTTGTTCTTTTACTCAAAAATATTCTAATATATATTTGTGGAAATTGTTCACATATTCTTAATGACGAAATTGAGGAGGTGAGGACAGGGATGTATTTAGTTAGATAGGGTCTTTTAGTATCTTTATATTTATCTGTGTTTTCTCTAAATATATCATTAATTTCAGAGAACTAAATTAGGGTTGGTCTGGAAAGCCTCATACTCTGTAATGTGGTTTGTAATTGTGTTATTTCTTCCTTGGTCTTATGAGATGAGGAAGAAAAACATTTATTCATACTGTTAGTTATTGCTTTTTTAATTTTACTGATTATTCAAGGTAAAGACATGAAGTAATCCATATCTTAAAAACTTTCAAAGTAAATTCACTGAAAGCTGACAATGTCATTTGTAAAGTTAAGCATAATGTACTGTGTTTATTTGCTTACTCTGTAATACTTTTTTTTCTATATATGGACAGCTTTTAAAAGGTGTCTTTGCCTAGGCTGGAAAATACTTTAAAATAGCTACTAAAATTCCTTAGTGATTGTAGAAATCATAGTTTTACTTACTAATAGTAGGAAAGATAACTCACCTTTGATACTTTGGAGAGTGGAGACAAGGACACTGGGATATTACTCTAGCTCTTCCAGAGTAATGATGCAGTAGCTAATTTTTTAATCTATTGTGCTTTTTTTCTTGTACTCCTCCTCAGATGACTATCTCTATATAAACGTAATTGTAAGATCATGGTCTTAGATAAATAACTAAGTCATTTTTAAAATGGCCACTTATTTTCAGTAACTACTTCCTGAAGAATTCCATACCTGGTGTTGTGAGAGTATGATGAAGGTGATAAAAATGGTTATAACATAGTTCATGCTCTCAGGCTGGCTAGTCTTCCTGGGAAAAACAAAAAATAATTAAAGCTCATTATTACATTATGACATTATTATGACATTTGGATATATTTAAGACCTTCAGTTTTGTGAGAAACAGAAAGAGGAGAGGTCATTGTCTCGACTTTGTGTTGTGTAGTATTTTGTGGCCTTAGGTTTCTTGGTACACCTAAGTATATTCCAATTGGTGCTGATTTTACTTCTTGTAGGTTGGATTTTGTTAAGCTATTTTTAATTATTGTGATTTAGGCATTTAAAACACGTTAGGTGGAAAATGATATGTTGAAAATTAAATCTTTCCTCTAGAAATTCGCTTTATACATTGAAGAGAGAAGAGTAATTATGAAGGTCCTGTTGAGTTCTGATCAGTAGTGTATACAGGTCTGTTGGCTGTCTGGGAAAGCCCCACTTTGTTCCTGGGAATAGCCAAAGCAGATCATTATAAAGTAGACTGTAGTGGAGGAGCATGCCTGATCAAACACTTCATACAGACTTACTAATGTTATTAATCTGTCATGAGGCAGAGGCACAGGTAATAAAATCAGTTTGCTGACTGTATTTGCCAGGCAATATGTGTACAGATGCAAACATTTGCTGTCTCACTTAATAGTTACAGCTACTGTGTAGGAAAGGTTGGTATCTCATTTTTACAGATGTGGAAACTTGAGACTTAGAGGGGGTTAGTGTGTTTTTCAAAGTTAAAAAGTCCTGGACTCCCAAAGACGTGAGATAAATCAGTTGTTACGCTAAGTAAACCAGGAGTGTGCAAACAAGTTGATGTTAGGCCCACAAATTGGGAATGATTTTTACATTTTTAAACTTTACATTTAAAATAACTCAAAAAGAAAAAAGAAGAAGAATGTACAACAGACCATGTGCACCTACCAATTCAAAATACTTACTATCAGGCCCTTTGTTAAAAAGGTTTGTGAATTCCTGCTCTAAACCCTTAAACAAAAAGCCTTAAAAACCAAAAAACTATGCTTACGTGCCTACGAAAAAGAAACATGTATGCATGTAAGTTGATAGGTACTTTTAAACCTTTTTTTGAGGGTCCTATCTTTTTAGAAAGTTAATGAAAACCATGGATACTCTGCAGAAAATAAATGAACAGTTTAATTTTATAAAGTTTTTTGTCCTCTGGAAACCTGTCTGGGGTCCTTACACTCTAGGTTGAGTGGTAAATGCAGATAGAAGGACCCAATTTTCTTCCCATAAATATAACTAAAACTAACAGGCTAAAATAAATATGAAGCACTTCATACTGGCCTTCTTGTATGGCTTGTATGGCTCAGGCATTTCTAAAAAACCTCTCTATGCAAGGAAGTATATAATCTGTCTCTTCTTTTTTTTTTTTCCTCTTAGTAAGATTCCCTATAGCAGGCTGAAACTTTCCAAATCAGTTGTTCAAAGAATATCTGGCATTTCATGTTAGTTTCTACCAATAAATACCTCATTTAGACTCAGCATTTCTTCCCTTCACATTCTCCATTTTCTGAGAACTGGGTCACCAGGCAACAAGTCCTATTAAATCCCTTTATTCCTTTCTGGAGCCATAGGACCTACCAACACTTTTGGCGTGGCATCAGAGACCATCACACTTCATTGGAAAGTTGTAAAGCAACTACCTGGTCATTAGCAGAAGTTGTACAGAGTAGTTTCCAAGTCTCTCTTGCCAAATTGCTAGGACTCCCATAAAACCACATACTTACCGTATTTGTACTAGGGGAAATGATGTGTAAGTTTTAATTATTTACCTTCAAATGAGTAGAGCTGCAGGTGCTAAGTAAAGACAACCCGTACTATGGAATTATTTCATTCTTTTTGGGTTGAGGCTATAGAGAAATGCTTAAATTACTATTCCAGTAAATAGAGCTTTGGATTAATGTGTACCTGAATTTAGCATTCTTTTGAGCAACAGCCCTTGGACAAAAGGCCTTAATCTTCTCTTAGTCTGAGCTTCCATTATCTGTAAAATAGAAATGGAAACGATATCTAATTGGAGATAATAAATGTCACATATGTCTACCAAATAAATGTATCTTTCCTTTAGTAACTAATTGAATATACGCATTTATTGATTATCCTACCTTGGTCAGACATTTTGCTAGAGATATGTCAGACGTTTGCTGGGTGATACATTAAAAAAATTTTCCCTTTTCAAATGAGTGATAAGCTCATTGTAAAAATTCAGTTAGAAAAATATGAGATGTCAAAGTGAAAAATCTCCTGTGATACGTTTTCTTAAAGCAAAGTGTTAAATTTGGAGACTATTCTTACATATTTTTTCTAAATGTATTCTAATTTGTTATTAATTTATAAAAACAGGATCATAGGTGGTACCCCACTGTTAGCATCTTGCTTTTTTTTTTTTTTGCTTGTTTTACTCACTATATTTTAGTTTTTCAAATATACCTACTTTATTTGCTTTGACAAGTGGTTAGAATTATACTGATTGGAAGTACCGTAACTTAACCAATTCCTTGATTTTTTTTTCAGTTTTTCACTAGTACAAATAATGGTACCATAAACATCCTGTTTATATCTTTGTGTAGATACTAGGTTTTTTCTTTTGATGTTTTTAAGTTTGGTTTTTTTGTTTGGGGATTTGTTTTCCAGTTTTTTGCAAATGTTCAACTATTATTTAGGAGCATTAAGAAGTTAAAAATGTACTTCTCTCTCTTTTAATTTTATTTTCCTGATGTATACCCAGTGTTAAGTTTGAGGTGTACACCTAACTCAATCCTCAAACACACATATACAGACCTCTTATATACTAAGGAGGTACCTGTTTTTCCCTCTGCCCTTCCCTATCCATCTCCCTCTCCTTTTCTCCTTAATAATAAAATGGGGAGTATAATATAAATGTGACTCAGAGAATTGGTTTGTAGGTATAACATGGACATTCTCCTCTATGCAGTGTATATGGGTCTAACTCATTCACTGATTTACTCCACTCCTGGCAGTACTCTCTCGCTCTGAGCTTATTATCTTCTATAACTTTTCCTTCCAGTCTATTCTGGCCTCCTGGCTATTCTTACACTCCAAGCTTGTTCCCATCACAAAGCCTTTGCTAGTCTTTCTCCAGCAATGTTCTTCCCACAGATAGCCAAAGAGCTCACCCTGTCACTTTTCTGGTCCCTGCTTCCAAATCACCTTTTCAACTATCCTGTATAAAAAAGTATGTTAGCCTTTTAAAAGCAGAATTTTTTTTTTGCACAACCTTTTTATTAACACATAATGTGTGTGTGTGTTATGTTACCATGCGTGTATATAGACACTGCCCAAAACCTAGGTATAATCTGTCTCTTCTTTTTTTTTCTTTTTTTTTTTTCCCTCTTACTAAGATTCTTACTTATACTTAATAAATTTTCACAGAGTGAACTCAGCAATGTAACTAAAGTGCTGGGATTTTGAATTTAGTCTGTCTCAAGAATACCTGTTCATTGAATTTCTTAAGCAGAATGCATGGAACATATTTTAAGCCTTTTTTTTTTTAATGGTTGAAAGTTTTCATTATAAACACAGACTGATAATATGTAACTCAATTCTTCCTGATTGTAAAATCAGTATTGAAGAGAAGTGCCTCCTCCTCACACACACACGCGCACGTGCCCACAAGCATAAATGATGCTGACTGAGGTCTCCAGCAGTACACAGTGCTGACTTCAAGGTCTGTCAGGCACCTTATGGACACCATCTCTCCTCTTCTCACTTCCACGTACAAAGACAAAACACAACTGTGTTTGCAGCCTTCTCTGACACTCCAGAAGCCTTGGTTTTTAATTTCACATTCTTAGGAAAGGTCAGTATCAATAAACTAGATTATCATCCTTCCCTTGGACTAATACAGAATAACAATAAAACTTATTTTCACTGTTTTGGTGCATAAATACCAGTTTTCATGAAGTCAGTGAAATGCATTAGAACATGTATTTCTTCTCTAATCAGCATGACTTTATGCCTGTGAATTCTTCATGTATTGTAGGGAGAATGGCTGATGATAATGTAGGTGGAGTACTAAAGTGTCTGTGCTTTGATTTGCATAACTTTGATAACAAAAAAAAATGCTACACAATTTTCCACTCCCCAGCATAATTCTTCTTGATATATACTTGCAACAGAAATGCTGACTAGCACAGTAAAGATGTTTTAGTTGGGTTTATTCTTTTGTATAAAGTACCTGTTGCATATACGTGGTTCATTGGTAAGGTATGTGCCAGCTGAATTTGTATTTCTAACCTCGGTCTATTTAGAAATGGTATTTCTGCTAGGATCAATTCCATATCCTACCTGTATCAATGTGCAATTATAAGTGACTTGTTTTTTACTATAAAATTTTAAGTAGCAATGATAGGGAGATAATATTTCTGTTTAGTAGCTGGCTATAAGAATCTCTGTTTTGAAAAATGACTGTGCTGTGTTCTTAGATACAGCTGTTTCATGACATCAGTATCTACTAAATAGTGCATCTGGTGTTCATGTTGTATGCTAACTCATTGTCCTTTCCACACAATAGCCTTTCATAAATATTAGATTATACTCATACTCATTACTAAGGATGAATGTGGTTGCTGACTACACAGTCTTGCTGCCTTAGTTATTTGGTCAAGCAAGTAAATAATTCAAAGCTTCTAGTTCTATGAAACTTGCCATGGCTGAAGTAAGAGCCATTCTTCTATAGCTAATTTCACTGTATAATTATTTTTATAATACATTGAAAATCTTACTGTGTTCTTACCATTATTAAGTGTAGTATTATTTTCTGTAAAACTTAGGAAGATGATGTCTGGTCTATTTTAATACTTGGAAAAGTTGTTAGTTCTCAGTATTTAGCTTTGGATTTTAATCAGGACTATAATTGCAAAATCTTGACATGGGAAGAGTTTAAGCAAATGTTTGTAGCAAAATATAGTTCCTTCTGTTTGCTAATGCTGGAGTGGTAGATGGCTGAATTTAGTTCAGATGTTTTGAAATTAGTGAAGTGTGAGGAGAAAACTCATGACATTCTTAGTCTGTAGTAAAGCCCGTGAATACAGTTTATCTAAATTATAGGCCATTTTAATTGCTCAGTTAAAATATTTGAGTAAATTATTCAAAATATGTTAATATTTAGTACTATAGACTTAGGGTTTGGACTCATTCTGAGATTCATGCCAGTCAACAAGCACTTATTAGATCAGAATCTGTGGAGCGTCTGTGCTCTTAAGGTTTCTCTTGGAAGTAATTCAGGCTCTTGCCCTAAAACAGTAGGATTAGGGGATGAGGAATGTCTGTTTACTATGGATGTTTACTAAATCATTTCTTGACTTAGTGTATCCTTGGGCAAGACATACAACTTGTAATTTTTGATACTGAATGAAATAAAAATCTAAAGATTTTGAAGTCCTTAGAGAAAAGAATTACATAAATGTTAATGTCGTATTATTATTCACTTCTGTTATTTCTGCATAGGTCTAATGTAGGAATTTTTCCTAAATATACAGGTACAAATCATCTTTAAAAATATTTTCATTTAGTAAGTTCCAACTTTAGTTAGTGGTTGATTAAGCACTAAGAGTAGAGGAAGATAGGAATAATACTAAAATCGTTTATACTTCAGAAGATGCTTTGCTACTTTCACTTGGATAGAGAAGAATGAGGGGCGAGCTGGACAGTTACAACCTTAAAGTATTAACTTTCACCTCATTTCTCTTGTTCCGATCTTTTGCTGTTTCTTACTTCATATCTGAGGTGGAGTTTTTGTCTGATACATCTGAGTGGCTTAAGAAGATAGACCTCTGTGTTATATACTTCACTGTTCGTGTCTTTACCATAGTAGGGAGTTAACAATTTTGCCTTAAGGTGTTTTCCCTCATCCACTAGACTTCAGAAGAGATTCAGTTTACCCAGTAAATGTTTGATACTATCTTTGTTCAGGACACTATGCACTGCAAAGAGAATTAGTGCAGTGAGGAAACAAAACTGTCCTTCCTTCCTTCAAGATTTTTAAAAAATCTAGTAGTGAGAAACAGTGTACTTAAAGTAAGATAATAAGTTACAACTTGGAACTTAAGAAGAATTGTCAGACTAAGAAGAATTGCTAAGACTAAGAATTGCCAGACTCAGTGATTTTCAAAGTGTGGTGTGGGGACCCCTTTGGATCCAAGAGGAGCCTCCCAAGTCAAAACTATTCTTATAATAATACAAAAATGTCATTTGCCTTTTTCACTGTCTGTCTCATAAGTGTGCAGTGGAGTGGAATGTGAGCTTGTATATTCTTATGTTTAAAAGTATTATTTATAATTTCTAATGTGGTAAATATCAATAGATGTAACCCACATAAACAACAGCTTTTTGAAGTCCTTAATAATTTTTTTGAATGTATAGAGGTCCTGTGAACAGAATCTTTGAGAACCACTGGTCTAACCTGAAGTTTATTTATTTTTTCCGTATGTAAAGGAGGTACCCCTATTGCCTCACTTTCTGAGTCAGCTGTAATGAATATTAAATACATACATTATTTTCCGTTGCTTTAGTATTGCTTGTACATACTGGTATTGTAAGGAGTACAGGGCTGGGATGTCTTGCAGTTTTGACTGTACCATTTACTGTGTGATCACAGAAAGCCACTTGAATTGCCCCATATTTAGTTTTTTTCACATGTAAAATAAGACTTATAATGTACATTGTTAAGAGTTACGAGAATCAAGGATGTATATGAAAGTATTATGTAATTTATAGACATACTAGAATTGTATAAAGTAATTTTTATATTCTCTTATTCAAAGGCATGTGTTGGGGAATCTGGTAGAGAGAAATAGGAATTTGGATTTGAGGACAATTATCATGGTTCTGCCCACCCACCTCCCCCCCCCCTTTTTTTAAACCTTTGTGAAAGCTGAGAGTTGCGGTTCAATTGACCATAGGCTATGGTAATGGACCTTCACATTGTGGGTCGTGATGAACATAAAAAGGTAGACTTACCAGACACGGTCAAGAGAACTACTTGGTTCCCTGAGCAACTTATCTCATTTGATACTTTCTCTCTCGTGCAGATGATATCAGTTAACACTGACTCATCTTTGAGTCACCAGCTATTGAGTTCTATTATGAGGGACCTGCAGCCTCTATTATCACTCTTTTGTTCAGTGCTTCAGAAAATTGTGAAGGAGTTTAGATGTAGATAATTCTGTGCGGAATTAAGAGTTTGGATAAAAGTGAAACTTTTATATTAGGTAGAGGGTATATGGATGAGCAGGGGCGGGGTTTTTTTTTGTAACAATATTTATTATCTTTGTTCTTATTAGTTACATAACTGTTCAGGAATATTTTTTTCTCCCTAGGAGTACAGAAATTAAAATAATTTTCCCAGATACGGACTTTGTCAGCCCATTGCACACCAAGGAATTCCATAAATAGAATAGTTCTCTATGGGTTTCCTTAAGTCGGTTGCTTAATATATTCAGTTTAATATAAGCCTTAGTTAAAAAGCTTAATGACACAGAAGGTGATACGTAAGGTAGGGAGGCATACTGACTGTTACTAATTTGTTTTCTTGCACTTACAAGTTCATATCCTCACAAAGAACACAATTAAAAAAAAAAATCAGCTAGTATGGTGACTGAAATCATGGCCACCTGAAGTCCAAGGAAGACAAACAGCTATAACCATGAACGTCAAACGTGGTAATGTTGAGCCCTGAACTGGTTCCTTGTGGAAGGGAAGAAATTTGCTGTCTCACATGTCTGTAGGAGACCAGCCTTCAAATAGATAAGTAGAAAGTTTGATAGGAAATATTTCTAGAGCACCTTACTGTGCTAAATGCTTTATGTGAATTTTCTCATCCAGTCCTTACAGTAACCCTGTAAGATAGGTGCTAATTATTATCCTACTTTTACAATGAAGAGACTGAGGCTCTCAAAGTTTAATTAGCTTGCCCAAGGTCTCAAAGCTCCTAAGTGCTGGACCCACAATTCAGAACCAAGTCCTGACTGCTGTAAACTACCTTGTCAAAAAGAAGCTGAGAAGTGAGGGGCGGTAAGAACTTTTCATTATTTCATGTAGTCCTTATAACAGCACTGTGAGGTGGGTGCAGTTATTATCCGCCTTCTGCATATGAGGAAACTGAGGCTTAAAGTCAAGAAGTTTGCTCAAGGTCATATTGCTGGGAAGTGGCAAAGTGGGATCCCAAGCCAAGCTGTCTGGCTCCAGAGTCTGCTCTTAACCACTCTTCTGTCCTGCCTGTCAGATATGTTTCCTCCTCAGGCAACTCCTTGTTCAGTGGGAGGCAGGGGTGGTGTGGGAGAGCTGGAGAGAGACAGACACGTAAAGACGGTGATTAGAGGCATCACAGAAGTGTGCGTGAAGTGCTTTTAGAACCCAGATGAGGAAGCAATGACCAGATTGGGGGGGGGGGATGGGGGGAAGGTTAGAGAGGAGGTGACTTTGAAGGAGAACTTGAATAGTGAAAAGAAGCTTACCTTGTGGGGCTAAGTACGGGATCAGGGTGATTAGCAGGCAGACCAATCTCTCAGAAAAAATAATATAGCCGTACTTGCTAAGTGTGGAGGGGCTCGGTGTGTGAGTTGTCTTTTTCATGTAATATCAGTTGAACTGTTTAAGTAAATTGAAAATTTGAAATTTAGGTTCATGGTTTACCAATATAGAAAATTAAGAGTATTTCTAACCACTTGTACTTTTTCTTTCTAGTTTTATGTAGTTTTGTATTAGTGTGCTGTATTTTGCATAATAACGTGTACCATACAAGTTACGGCTAGTAGAGGTTTGTGATGAAATTTAAATAGAGCAGGAGAACTCATTATTTAAAGGACTACTGGGGTGCCTCAGAAGAATAATAAATGGAAACACATTTTGAAAACGATCATCACTGATTTATCTAGTTAATACATCTAGTTTGCTAGTTCGTAATGTGCGAGAGCCAAGACTGTCGGACTGAAAGGCAGAAATGACACAGAACTCTCAATTGCCTGTTTGTATCTGCTTGTTCTCTCTTCCTCAGGCAGAATGTAGTGCTGTTTGTATCCTTGAGCCTGAAATAAGACTAGTCTCTGAGTGTCTGCCTGATTGGTCTCTCTATTCTTAGGTAAGAATTTTGTTGCATATTTGTTGAAGGGATGAGATGACATTTAAGCTGACTTTAAAGGATAGTATAGCTTTAGGCACAGGAAGATGAGATGAAAGTACAGTGTAGGTAGAAGAAATAACAAAGGAACAGAATCAGGACATTTATGATGTCTTTAGGGATTCAGTGAAGAAGCCAGTTAGGTGAGACTCAAGTGCAGAGAAGGAAGAAAACCAGAATTTGTGTGCGTGTTACATGACAGGAACTCTAGGTGCTTCACATGTGTGAACTCCCTAAATCTTTGGTATAGTCCTGTGAGGTAGCTTTTTACTAAAGAAAATAAAAGAGGCTTTAGAAATTACAAAATTCTAAGTGATCATTGAAAACCTGAACCAAGCCATTGGGAACACAGAAGAATAGTAGAAGAGACATTTTAGCAACATGAATTTGGGGGAATGGAGGTGGAACTGATTGGTTGTGAGAAGGGGAGGAGTAAAAGGTAACTTCAGGTTTCTAAGTGTCTGAAATGCCAAAAAGAGAAAACAGGAGAGGAGGAACAAGTTTGAAAGAAAGTGTTCCATTTACTTTTAAGCATAAATGTATGGAACATATAGAAGCTGTGAGAGGAAATGATGTTGCTAAGGAAAGTATAAAAGAGAAAGGACACAGAAAGGGGGAACCAAAGTTGTTTGGTATACAAAACAACCTCTTCTAATTCTCCATTATGGGAAATTTCAAACTTATTCACAAGTTAAGAGAATCATTCAGTGAACCCCCATTATTTGCAGCCAGATAATCATTAACTTGTGGCCACTTTTGATCATCTGTATCTTCCCACACTCCCCTCTCCTGATTATTCTGAATCAAATCTCTTATCAAATCTCAAATCTCTAAATTTGGTATGATTCTAAATTCTTTACACAACACCTTCCCTCCTTGACGAAGCCTCATCCAACCTCTGCTTGAATATTTCTAGAGGCAGAAGGCATGCCGTACACTGAGACAGCTGTGTCCTTTTCTGACTAGCTCTTATTGTTAGAAAGTTTTCCCTTTTATTGAGCTGAAAGCTCTAGCATATTTATTATTTTGGACAAGGACACAAGAACCCATGCTGAAGTCAAGAGTAGATTTAGACTTCAGAATATTTTTTTATTGGGTTTGTAGTGAACCCTTTTTCTCTAAAGATCTCAGTGTTTGCAAACAGTATTACTGTTGCCGTGTGATGGAGATGTCACCAGCTGGCATTCAGGGTGCTTATAGAGCAGTCTTGAAGAAACATCTCAGTCAGAGCAAAAACATATTTTAGATGTTAAAAAAGATTCTCTCAGATCCATATATAAGAAGAAGGCTTGGCTCCTCTTGTAGGTGTAAAATTTTAAATATGTATTTTTAAAATGTTACCAAAGTAATGCATATTTTTTAATTAAACATGTTTTTTCTTTTAAACTTTTACTGAAGTATAATTCATTGCTCAAAAAGTGCACTAGTTGTAAAAATTCAGTTTGATGAATTTTTACAAAGTGAACAGAACAGCATTCAGAACAAGGAATCTAATATTACCAGCAATCAAAAAGTCCCTCATATGCCGCCTTCCCTGCTCTAAGAGTAACTACTATCCTGACTTCTACCACCGTAGCTTTGTATGTGTGTTGGGGAGAGGTGGGAGTTGCCTGTTTTTGAACTTCATAAAAATTGAGCCATAGTGTATGCATTCATTGTTTTTCTAGCTTCTTTGGCTCAATAGTATATTTGTGAGATTAATCCATGTTATTGTGTATAGATGTGGTTTTTTTTTTTTACTATATTTGCTATGATACATTCCACTGGAAAGTACCTCAGTTTATCCCTTCTATTGTTGATGGACAGTTGCTGTTATAAATATTCTTATGCATGTCTTGGTAAACATTTACGCACATTTTTATCAGATATGTAGGATTGATGGGTCATAGGTTACACATCTATTCATAAGCATAGTAGATAGTGCCACACAGTTTTCAAAGCAGTTATAATAGCATGGTAGCAATTTCACATCCTTTTCAGCATTTGATATTGTCTGTCTTTTCATTTGAGTTAATGTACATAACTTAAAAATCAAGTATAATATAGGACTTATGATTAAAATCAGCTGTTACTTCCCTAAACCCTCTTCTTTCCTCCCCTAAGTCACATTCTTTAGGAGCAACCATTTAAAACTACTATTTCTGTTTTTAACAACTTATAAGAGGCAGTGATTAATAACATGGGTTTTGGAGCTAGATTGCTTAGATTATTTTCTTGACTCCACCACTTACTGTGTAACTTTGAGCAAGTTATTTAACCTCTCTGTGTCTCAGTTTCCTCCTGTACAAAATGGGAATTAATTATAGTACCTACCTCATAGAATTATTGTGAGAATTAATAAATGTAATGCCTTTTACATAGTGAGTACTCAGTAAAATGTTAGCTATACTAATTAGTTTTAGTGTTACTCTGTATTACTCAAAAAAGTCATACAACTGTCTTGATTCTTTAATCAGATAAGTCTAATGAAACATTTACATATCAAAGCAATGACAAGAGCAATTATCTCTAGATAATTGGGTTAGATTTTTTTTAAAATAGCTTTATTTAAATATAATTCATATTCCATACAGTTCACTTGTTTAAAGCTTACAATTCAGTGATTTTTAGTATATTCACAGACATGTACAACCGTCACCATGGTCAATTTTAAAACATTTTTGTCACCTCAAAAACAAAATCCCATACCCTCACCCATCATCCTTCTTACCCACCTACCACCCCTAACCCTAAGCAACTATTAATTACTTTCTGTCTCTGCTGACTCCTCTATTCTGGATTTTCATATAAGTGAAATTATATAATTTGTGGCTTTGGGGGCTTATTAGCTGTATCTATTTGGAATATTTTTTCTGCTCCTCTCCCTCCCCTCCCCTTCCTACCCCTCTCTTTCTTTCCCCTCTCCCTGGCACTCCTGTTATGTGTATGTTGGTGTACTTAATAGTATCCCACATTTCTCTAAGGCTCAGTTCATTTTTCTTCATTTTTGTTCCTCTTACATAACCTCTGTTGCTCTGTCTTCAAATTCACAATTTTCTTTTTCTTCTGCCAGTTCACATCTACTGTTCATAGCCCTTTTGGTGGGTTTTAAAATTTCGATTATTGTACTTTTCAACTCCAGAATTCCCACTTAGTTTTTAAAATTATTTCTGTGTCTGTTGATATTATGTATTTGATGTGACATCATCATAATACTGCCCTTTACTTCTTCAATCATGCTTTAAAATTTGTGTGAACATATTTGTAAGAGCTGTTTTAAAGTCTTTTTCTGTTAAATCCAACACCTGATGACTCTAACTGGCAGTTTCTTTTGCCTGCTTTGTTTCTGCTTTATGGATCATGCTTTCCTGTTTCTTTGTATGCCTTATAATTTTTGTTGGGAACCAAATATTTTAGATAATATACTATAGCAACTCTGGATACTGGTCCTGCTGTCCCAGGGCTTGTTATTTGTTTGTTTTTTAGTCATTTGCCTGGATTATTTTAGTGGAGTGTTGAGTCTCTGACATTGTACCTATTGTTTTCAACAATGCCCTGAGGCACAAATTGTTCTAAAAATGAATCCAGTCAAATTGTGGCTCCTTTGAAGGAGTAGTTTCTGAAGTTAGTGTTTGATATTTGTTTTGACCCTAGGAAAGCTCCTCCCAGCTGTGTTAGTTCCTGGTTCTCTCCTGCAAGTTAGGCAGCCTTTATCGTAGGCTGTATCTTCATTAAATCCATGAATCTCTTCCCATTAGCCTTTCATCTCAACCTCCATTGTTCATGAGAACATTTTTAAATTTGAGCTTTTTCATATTCTATTGTAAACAGTTCCTTTGGGAAGAGTTTAGAAGCTGTTTTATGGCCTGCTTTCCCTCTCCTCCCTTGGCAAAATCTTTGAGCCAGGGCTCTGGAGTTAGGGATGGGGACAATGGCAAGTTTCTCTGTGAATGACACTCCCACTCTAACTATTGGGTGCTAGATGGAGATAGGATGAGAGGTGGTAGCAGCCTGAGGACATCTTGGCATAGAACCACTGTGACATGAGCCAGGTCAAGGACAGTCAAGGCCCCAGTTTTCTTAGTGTTTTTGGCCCAAGGTTGAGTCACTGTTCCACAGGTGGGGACTGTGTCATTGAAAGGAGTTGCCAATCTCTTGACCACACTTGCCCCGAACTTAGCCTACTAATAGGTAGCTAAGGGCCAGATGAGAAACACTGATGCCTGCTCTTCCCTTTGGGAAGAAAGCCCTCTAACAGGGAGCTAGAGGGGGTGAGGCAGCCTGTGTTCTTGGCTTTAGCAGTCTATCTCTTCCGGGCTGAGCTTGTTGGAGGGAGCAGTCTTGGTTCAGACACCACAGACACTCACCTTTCTTGCCATATTTTTGTGGATTTTCTTGAATAGAATTTTCTTTGTTTGCTGTTTGTTTTTAGGACCATTTGCAGAGGCTTTAATTTTTGTTTAAATAATTTTCACCAGGTTCATGGGGGAGCAGGTTGGTGGAGCTTCTCATACTATCATGATAGAAGTACATCTTCCCAAGTTGTTGTTTTTTTTTAATTGAAGTGTAGTGATTTACAATATTAGTTTCAGATGTACAACAAAGTGATTCAGTTTTATATATATATTTATGTGTGTGTGTGTATGTATATGTATATCTATATACACACACATTCATACATATTTTTTCTTTTCAGATTCTTTTCCGTTATGGGTTATTACAAGAAATTAAATATAGTTCCCTGTGCTATTTAGTAGGCCCTTGTTGTTTATCTATCTTATATATACTAACATGTGTCTGTTAATCACCAACCCCTAATTTATCCCTCCAGCCTCTTTCCCCTTTGGTAATCATAGTTTGTTTTCTATGTCTGTGAGTCTGGTTAAATAGAATTTGTATCTTTTTAGATTTCACACAGAAGTGATATCATATGATACTTGTCTTTATCTGACGTAACTTCACTCAATATGATAATCTCTAGGTCCATCCATGTTGCTGTAAAGAGCATTATTTCATTCTTTTTATGGGTGAGTAATATACCACATCTTCTCTATCCAGTCATTTGTTGGTGGACATTTAGGTTGTTTCCATGACTTGCCTATTGTAAATAGTGCTGCTGTGAACATTGGGGTACATGTATCTTTTTGAATTACAGTTTTCTCTGGATGTATGCCTAGGAGTGAGGTTGCTGGATCATATGGTAACTCCATTTTTAGTTTTTTAAGGAACCTCCATACTGTCCTCCATAGTGGCTACACCAGTTTACATTCCCACCAACAGTGTAGGAGGGTTCCCTTTTCTCCATACCCTCCCCAGCGTTTGTTATTTGTAGACTTTTTAATGATGGCTATTCTGACTGGTGTGAGATGTTACCTCCTTGTACTTTTGATTTGCATTTCTCTAATAATTAGCAGTGTTAAGCAACTTTTCATATGCCTGTTGGCCATCTGGATGTCTTTTTTGGAGAAATGTCTATTTAGGTCTTCTGCCCATTTTTGACTGGGTTTTTTGTTTTTCAGATATTGAGCTGTATGAGCTGTTTGTATGTTTTGGAAATTAGCCCTTGTCAGTCTCGTTGTTTGCAAATACTTTCTCCCGTTCTGTAGGTTGTCTTTTCGTTTTGTTGATGGTCTCTTTTGCGATGCAAAGCTTTTAAGTTTAATTAGGTTTCATTTGTGGGGTTTGTTGTGTTTTGTTTTGTTTTGCTTTTATTTCCATTACTCTAGAAGACAGATCCAAAAAATATTGTTGCAATTTACGTCAGAGAGTGTTCTGCCTATGTTTTCCCTCTAGGAATTTTATGGTATCCAGTCTTACATTTAGGTATTTAATCCATTTTGAGTTTATTTTTGTATATGGTATTAGAGAATGTTCTCATTTCATTCTTTGACTTGTAGCTTTCCAGTTTTCCCAGCACCACTTATTGAAGAGATTGTCTTTTCTCCATTGTATGTATATTCTTGCCTCCTCTGTCATAGATTAATTGACCGTAAGTGCATGGATTTATTTCCAGGCTTCCTATCCTTTTCTGTTGATCTGTGTGGCTGTTTTTGTGCCAGTACCATACCATTTTGATTTGTAGCTTTGTAGTGTAGTCTGAAGTCAGGGAGTGGGATTCCTCCAGCTCTGTTCTTCTTTCTCAAGATTGGTTTGGCTGTTTGGGGTTTTTGTGTTTACATACAAATTTAAAAATTTTTTTGTTTCAGTTCTGTGAAAAATGTCATTGGCAATTTGATAGGGATGCATTAAATCTGTATATTGCCTTGGGTAGTATGGCCATTTTAACAATATTGAGTCTTCCAATCCAAAAATACAGTGTATCTTTCATCTGTTTGTGTCATCTTCAGTTTCTTTCATCAGTGTCTTCTACGGAGTACAGGTCCTATGCCTCCTTAGGTAGGTTTATTTCCAGATATTTTATTCTATTTGTTGCAGTGCTAAATGGGATTGTTTCCTTAATTTCTTTTTCTATTTTGTTGTTAGTGTATAGAAATGCAACGTATTTCTGTATATTAATTTTGTATCCTGCAACTTTATCAAATTCATTGATAAGCTCTAGTAGTTTTCTGGTAGCATCTTTAGGATTTTCCATGTATAGTATCATGTCATCTGCAAACAGTGGCAGTTTTACTTCTTTTCCAATTTGGATTCCTTTTCTTTCTTTTTCTTCTCTGATTGCTGTAGCTAGGACTTCCAAAACTATGTTGAATAAAAGTGGCAAGGGTGGATAGCCTTGTCTTGTTCCCGATCTTAGAAGAAATGCTTTCAGCTTTTCACCATTGGGAATGTTAGCTGCAGGTTTGTCATATATGACCTTTATTATGTTGAGTTATGTTCCCTCTGCACTCACCTTCTGGAGAGTTTTTTTATCATAAATGGATGTTGAATTTTATCATAGCTTTTTCTGCATCCATTGAGATGACCATATGGTTTTTATTCAATTTGTTAACATGGTATGTCACATTGATTGAATTCCAGGTTGGTTTTGAAAGTTTTCTACAAGAGGAAGTACAGGTAGCTTGTAAAAATCTAGTTTTCTGAAAACTAGAGAAAACATTGACATTTTTAAGTTGATAGTTCAACAGGAGATAAAGGCTAATGAATTTTGAAGGATTTTGTGAAAAGATGGGTAGAAAGGGAGGGGGATAGAAGCCTCCTTCACTGTCAGGATTCCCTTATGGGTATGAGACACTTAAAGGCTTGGACTAAAGTTTTGAAAAACCAAGTGTTCTTAGAGAATGTGAATGTGTGGGTTCTGTTTATTAGCTTGTTGAACAAATAGATTTATCCCACTGTTTAGTGTGTTGTTTTTAAACATTTAATTTTAAACATTAAATGGAATACATTTTTCCGATTTTAGTTTATTTTTATGCATAAATTCTTTTAGGAGACCCCCCCCCAAAGCATCACTAAATCCAAATTAGATTTTACTACATACAACATGGAAGTCACACCCAAAAAGATTTGTATTGAATTTCAGCTTTATGCTTGACAAGAAAAATTGATTAATAAAACAGCTGTGATTTAGCAAACTTGGGATTATTATATTCAAAGTTGCTAGTGTATATAGTGATATTTGTGATTTTTTTTATCCAATGACAGAGTTATATGTTCTTCAGGAGCCTTATGTGTTAAAAACACTCAACTACAACATTATATTAATATGATAGATATAGTTCTTAATTTTTTTCTTCTCAAAAATTTGGTGCCAGACTGTGTGAATCAAATGATTTCAATGGAAATTAAAAACCAAAGGGGGCTTTCTTTTTTCCATCTAGTTCAGAAGCAGGAGAAAAGCACTGAGCATTATCTGTATACCTAATGAGCTTTCCCTAAAAAGTCTTTTCTTTGATCCTGTTCATTGGACACTGTAAAACAGTATTTCTCCCCCTCTGTTCATATCTTTCAGTATAAATTGTCATATTTTCTAAATGTTTATTTCACTTTTAATGTTAGATTTTTATAAATCAGCTCATCACATACTTCAGTCTTGAGAGTGTGTGTGAAAGGTACAGACAGTTTTGAGACCAGATTGCATTTGAGATTTCAAGACATAAATGCCCAGCAGTTTAAGTGACAGCAAGAATAAGAGAGTGAAATCAGTATATATGGTCTGCTGCGATCTGGGACCTAAAGCCAGTTATAGAACGTGTTTAGGGTTTGGATAAGCTTTGAGGAGTAGGGGGAAACCTGTTGGTACGAAATACTTGAAAACAGGGTATCCTCTGGATACATGAGGTGACTGCCTAGATTGGAAGGTTTCTAATGAGGAAAAATAGTATTGAAAAGATTAATTATGGTAGTCCTTGAAAGTGAGACCAAGAACTTTTGACTGTCTTTTTAGTGTGTGGTTAGTGAGAAGGCATTAAAGCTTTTTAAGCAGACAAATGTCATCTAGTGACAGTGTTTAAAGTGAATTGAAAACTGCAGGCCCTCAAGCCCAGTTTTCTCTCATTTTCTTTGTCCTTTGCTTTCGTGGATGAGTACAGATTATGTTTCAAATTAAAGTTTTTTTAAGCCTATAGTTTGTAACTGAAACTTCTCCATAAAAACCAAGAGTATTAACAATGAGCACATAAAAGCCTGAATAATTTCATAGGTAACTGAAGTGTTACGTAGTTTGGGCTTTGAAGAAGTCATACTAGCTTGAATTCTGATTATGCCACTTACTGTATAATGCTGAACAAATTCCTTAACCTTTCTAACCCTTTTTTCATTTGGAGAGGGAGGCTAATAATATTGCCCCTCAGGATTGTGAGCATTGAATATGATAAAGCATGTAAAGCTTTTGGCACATTGACCAGCAAATAGTAAACATCTCTGATACATA
Source organism: Camelus ferus (assembly GCF_009834535.1). NCBI lineage: Eukaryota > Metazoa > Chordata > Mammalia > Artiodactyla > Camelidae > Camelus > Camelus ferus. The sequence goes on from NC_045706.1 coordinate 12,651,078, forward strand.
CCTTTGCTGCTGTTAATTGTTGTTGTTGTTATATTATTATTATTATTATTATTATTATTATTATTATTATTATTATTATTACTATTACTATTACTATTATTTTATAGTTATCATATACTAATCACTATACAATTAAATTGTTTCCTTGGAACAGTGCATTCTGACTTTTAATATTTTATTGTAGGAAGACTCTTCCCATCTGGTCCAGAAAGAATACTGCCCTACCCAAGTTTCAGGACCTACTGATGGCCTTTAGATTTTCTTTTCCTTTGTTCTGGTGTCCTGCCTTGTCAATGAGGGCATGCCAAAAAAACAGGAGGTCTGGGTGCCATCTGCTGCTAGTTATGGGGAAGTGTGGGAAGCTTTGGTTCTGTAGGGCACATGCAGTATTAGGTGTTCATTTTGTTTTGTATTGCTTTCCTACAGGTAGGTTTTGTTATTATGTTTTAAACTGTGGTGTTTATTATTCAGAGATTTAGACTTATCTTTACTTTCGTCAGGTTTAAGCCGTTTTTCCCATTCCAAACCTCGCAAGGATTTGAAGAAGATGAAGAAGAGCATATCCATATACAACAATGGGCACTTACTGAAGGCCGCCTCAAAGTTACATTGTTAGAATGTAGCAGGTATGTTCTTTGCTTTGTCATCACTACATTATGGGAAAGAAAATGCAGTGAAAATTTACTTAAGCAGTCAGTATTTGTGTTTATTCCTCCTCTGTGTTAATTTATATTGTACTGTCTGAAAATTCTTTAATCATAAATTTCATAAAAGCAATCCGTTACAACTTTCAAAAAGTATAAACTATATTTTAGAAAGCATTCTAATGGGATCATTTATTCTGCAGTAATTTCCAGACTTTTAAAATGTGTAATGCTCTGTTGGCATATTTCTTACTAACTATTAGAAAGCTGTTCATAGCATAAACACTTTTGAGAATTGTTTGTGATAATTGGAAATATCCTGGAAAGTTGCAAAACAAGACTTGTAAACCCCTGATTCTTAAAATTTTAGAGTTGGAAGGGAATCTCAGAAATAATCTTGTTGCCCAGCCTCCTTAGTTTACTTTTCCATCCCCATAAGTCTAAGCTGTGTTCATATTTCGCTTAAATTACTTACTACACTAGCCTCTCAACTTATCTTCGAACACTGGTTACCAGTGTAACAACCAGAATGAGCTTTTCAAAGTATATATCTAATTGTCACTTTCCCACTTAAAAAATTTTAATGACTTCCCCTTAGAATATTCCTCTTAGAGTTTAGACCCAAATCTTTTCCATGGCCTGCATGCCCCTCTTACCTCTCGAGTTTCTTTCTCCACCCAGTCCCTCACTCACAAGTGCCTCAGCCACATAGGTCTTCCTAAAAGAAGAGGTTGTCAACTTTTTCTCTAAAGGGCCAGTTAGTAAATATTTTAGGCTTTATGAGTCACATGGTCTCTGTGCAAGTACTTAACTCTGCCTTGTAGTGTAAAAGCAGTCATAGACAGACTATAGGTAAATGAATAGATATAGCATGGCCATATGCTCATAAAAATTATTTATGAATTTCATAATTTTCATGTGTTATAAAATTCTCTTCTTTTGATTTTTTTCAACCATTTAAAAATGTGAAAACCATTGGTAATCCACAGGCCATACAGAAACAAACAGTGGAGTGGATTTGGCCCATAGACCATAGTTAACATTTCCTGCCTTAGATATTTTAAAATATCAAGCTCTTTGTGTTGACGCTCCACTGTTTTCCTGGCTGAAGGCCCTACACCATTTTCTGTTCCTTGAAACCAGCTTTTCTTGGTTCACCTTAAAAGCTGCCCCCTTAATGTGTCTCCTGATCGTTCCAATACAGTGTCCTTATGCTACATTTCTGTGACCACTTACTTGACGCTTAATCACTCTATTTTTGTTTCCAGCTTATAATAAAAATAAGTGCTTGAGTGCAGAGGTTTTATTTATTTTATACCTAATGTATTTGTATCCTTGCTAATAGTGAGGTTATTTTTGAGTATACTAATAATATGCCAAAAAATTTTTAAGTCTTGGAGTGACTCAGTATTATGCACCATTATGTCAGAAAGTCTCATTTAAAAGGGATTACTGTATCAAAGAAAGACTAAATATGCTATAAATTGTATAAGAGGGACTGTGTATAGTAAAACGATACATACAATAAAAATATGGTTCTACATAAGGTCTTAATTTGAAGTACGTAAGCTAATATGCTCTGATAAACATGGGCATTAAATATCTAATTATAATTTGGGCTCATCATATTAACATTTGGAAGGACATTTTCAAGTCGCCTGTGTCTACAGAAATTTTGGACTGATACTTCCAGTGAATTTTCTTGTAGATTTATAGGCATTAAAATCATACCATTGATTACCTTTTCCAAAATAATCATAGCAACTTCTAAACATTTGAAGGGCAGCTTTGGACAAAAGTTCTTGACTCTCCTGCTGTTAATTCCTAGATAAATTCCTAGATACCTATTCACCCAACCATCTCCAAACCTGCTAAGATAGCCTTGAAGGTGACCGATTGATTCATTGGACAGGTATTTGCTTAATACAGTATATAAAATGTGTAATAGGTACTTTGCTAGGAACTTTCAAAAACTAGTTCTTTTGCCTTGGTGTTGTGGGTGGGATTGCGGATTGATCATATGTCTGTTGCTCGTGGCTTTTTAAGCATTAGCTTTTGTTGTCACATTTGCTCCCCATTCTCTTGCTTTATCTGAGATACTGCTCACTTAAAGCCTCACTGTCAGCCTTGAACCCACGACTGCATGGATGCACTGAGAGAGTAATGTCAGGCGTTTATTTAGGTCATGTTGAATTGAAATAAATGACACAAAGAAAAGCATTACAATTTGTGAAGTATTTGTATCTTACTTTATTTTAATAAGGAACTGTATAATGAATCTCTGAAAGAATATACAAGAAACCAAAAAAAAAAATGTTACAGGGAAAAAGGTGGAGGGAGCTAGGTTAATGATGATGATGGACAAGGGTGAAAGTGTGAGCCAGACTTTTCACTATAAGCTTTCATAATATTGTTTAATTTTTGTGACTATATCCCCTGGTGAGAAAATTTAAAAATAAAGACCAGTATTTCTAAAGAGTTGAACGGGAAAGCATGCTATGTTGCCGGCATCCTTCCCCAGGTGATAGCTTAATCTTGGGAACAAACACAATATTTGAATAGTTTTTTAGACACTGTCTTTATAAACTCGACCATGTAAAGTTACTTTGTATTATGGTGTTGTATTATTATTCATACAGTTTAAGGATTACTTAAAATTGTTAATGAAGGAGAGAATAAATTACTCTTTTCAGCTCATCTCTGCTTTTTGTCTTCAAATTTAAGTCTAAACATTCTTTTCATATTCTCATTAAGATCTTATTTACATGTTGTTTTTCTTCTAAACTTTTTTCTTAGTATAAAAGTAGAACTCTCAGTTCAGATAGATTCCAAGTTTGTAGGATTCAAGCTAAAGAGGAGATATTACTATAGTCAAAGTATTCTTGTTTTTCCTGCTTCTGAATATAAATTTATCTTATGTGATTTATTGTAATCTCTAAAATAGAAAGAAAATGACAGTGTAGAGAAAATAACAGTTCATCCCTTTTTGGAGACAGGACAAAAAATGCTTATCATTTATTTTAGTTTTGGAAACTTAAAGGCTTAAAACCTCTTGAGATATTTTTTATCATGACTGCTTAACTTAGAGATATGACAAGGTTTGAAAGAAATAGGAGAAAGTTTTAGAATGAACATGTTTTTGAGAGCACATAAACCAGTCATTTTTATAGACCATCTGTATGTATGTAGATAAAGTTGTTCTGAATTAGCGTGCTGTCATGAGTTGAAGTTTACTATTTTTAGCGGTTAGGCACGCGTGTTCACATTTCTCCTGCTTGAGCGAGACCTATTTAAACATGTCTAAGTTGTTATAATGTCATATGGTCATTTAGTGTTGTTATAGTTTTAGCTTAATATTCTTAGGAACGTTTATTTCTTAACTGTTTTAGAGCTTGACCTTGAATCAGGTAAAAAGAATGTAACTTTAATTTTTTCCCCAAATCCATGAAATGGAACATCATACTCATTACCTACAGACAATCATAGTTTTGTGTGAGGACGTCTTTCTTTTTATTTTTTAAACTGTTTAATTTGAAATAATAAAGTAGTTTTCATGAGAACTTTTTTTAACTATTTATTTTGAAGTAATTTCAGACTTACAGAGAAATCTGAAGACTTTTTATCAGGCTTAGCTGGTATAAGGCTTTAAGAGTGAATTTTGCCAATGAGGAAACAAATTAGAAGTATTCATAGGAAACTATTTACTGAAAATTCTGGAGTTGTTGTACAACTGGAAGATTTATGCTTCAGAAGGCAACATGAAGTGGAAATAATACTGGCTTTTGAGTTAGAAAGTGCTGTGTTCACATCCTAGCTATGTGCCGTTATAGTTATATGTTCTCAGGCAAGTTACACATCTGTGAAACGGGCAAGGGTGCTACTTTGATGGTAATGTGATTGGAGATAGGTAAATAAACCACAGTGCCTACCACATAGTAAGGTTTCAGTAGAGGTAACTTCTATTATTATGTCTCAGTATGATCATTATAGTATTTATCAATCTTTAAACAAAACTGTCTTTTTTATATATTTGGTTGTGAGAACTGGAATTTGAATTTTATTAATTTGAACGGGCTTCACACTCACTGTAAAGGGAAGTTCTTTTCTAATTATATGAAATATAGTTTTCAATTTCCCAAATAAAACTTGGGGGTAGAAACACAATTTTGTTTGTAAAAATTGGTTCTAACAATATTCTTTTATCAAATTTTTAAAATGCAGTCATTCTGAATAGTTGCTTTTTTTTCTTGCATTGACTAAAGCTGATTTTTTTAACCAGAGAACTCAATTGCTGTATTTGTAGTACTGCTATTAGAAGACTAAATTATTTCACATTACTGTTGCAATCATGTTAAGATCATTGTTTTTAAATTTATAATTTGTAGTCCATCTTCTATCTTAAAGGATTTTAGGTCTTTGCAAAGAAAACATATGCCCATGTGCAATTATGTAGAAGATAAATAAAAAACAATACTATATAGAGAAGAACAATTTTCTGGCAGCAAAGGAAACTTGATGGAGTTCTTACTTTTTATTTCTTGATAAACTGTGCATGTTCTTCAGGGGAAACGAAATTCAAATTCTAGAAATTCTAGGAGGGATTTGTCACCTACATCTTTATGTCAAAGGCATTGAATAATGTAATAAATACCATTTCTCTTCTCTTTTCTTGTTTTCCTTAGTTTTATCAACCAGTTACATTTTTGAAAAACAAAGATTATACTCAGTGAAGGCAAAGCCTATAAGGTTTTGTTGTGTGAGGGTTCTGTACTCTTAAGTGGTGTATTTAGGATAGTCTGTCCTAATTATAGACGGAAGTTCTAATTAAGGTCAGTTCTTCACTGAGTCACACTTACACTGTTCTAAAGCCTGTGTTTTCTCAGCAGCTTTTAGAGTGTTGTTTTGTTTTACTGGGTTCCAAAAATACATTTAAAAATTTTTTTGATGTTAACACAAATACAGAAAACCAAAGCAGTTGACATTCTACTATTATTACCAGGAGTCCTTCCATATTCTGAAAATATCTGTCAACAGCATGGACTCATGAATTCTCCCCCCCCCCCCCCAATGGTTATAATTCTTTACCATCCTTAATTATTTTGGTGCCAGATCTGGCCACTAGGAGCCTCTTCAAACTGGCTCCTGTATGCTTGTGACATGACCCTGCCTTTTTCATTTGCTTTCTTCTCCTCCTTCTCCTCCTTCTCCTCCTTCTCTCTCTCTCCCTCTTCCTTTTTCTCTTTTCTTTTTTTCTTTTTATTTTTTGAGGTCTTCATTATTTTCTCATATATATAACAAGCTGTTCCAGGTTCATTTTGTATCTTCCCTGTCACAGCCCTAGACTCGCCTATTTTTGCAAAGAGTTCTGGTTCCTTTTAGTAGAGAATGATATTAGTAATCAACATTTGGGTATTGGGCATGTTCATTGTTACTTCGTATATTCTTTGGGCCTTTCAGTGGACAAAGTTAGGAAATAATGTGTATGTGTAGACATTTATAAATATATACATACATATGTACACATACACATATAGAAATCATGAGTTCACCTGATAACTTCCAATTCCAGTTCATCCTCTTAGAGTTGTTCCTTGCCTTGGTTCTTCCCCCTTTCATATTTTTATGCCCCTTAAACACTGGCTCCCAATAACATCAGCACTTTGACCCATTTGCTCAATCTTGTGCTGCGTCTCAAATGGTTTCAGAATTGCTTTGTCCATATATGTAGAGAGAACATACTTACTAAAAGGAATTCAGGATTTATTTATAGTTCTCCCCTACCCTACCCAAGATGGAGGGCATATGGTCAAGTACTATATTCATAAATTAGAATAATTTTCCCCCTTCAGTGTGATTATGTTCACATTGAAATATTGAAATATATAGTTGGATTTATTTGTTTCATTTTGCTTTCAATTTCAGTCTCCAGGTACCGCCCCTGCCTTTCTATCTTTGATTCTTATTTATTAATATGTAGAGCACTAACATGCTTCCAAAACAAACTATACAAAAATATATATAGACTGTCCTTACTCAGAGTGACACTGTGTTAACCAAAACCTTGCCTGTCAGAACAGTGCAAAGCAGGGACACAATTCTGACATGCAGTTAAAACAAAATGAAGATTGCCAGTACTGTCATTCAGATCTTCACTGATTTTTTTTTATCTAGTTCTGTCGATTACTGAATGAGTTTGTTTAAATCTTCAACCATGGCTATGAATTTATCTCTTTTTTTTTAAATAATTTGGTTATTAGGTACATATTTCTTCTTGACATAATGACTCTTTAATGAGTATAATTCTTTGTCTCATGATATTCCTTGTCTAAGTATTAATTTTATCTGATACTGACACAACTGCTACAACTTTCTTATGTTGTTTTCATGATATATATGTATTTTACAACCTTTTACTTTCAGTCTATTTGTGTCTTTATATTTAAAGTGTATTATATATTACAAACAGTTGGTTCTTGCTCTTATGTATAGTCTTAACAATCTCTGCCTTTTCATTGAAGTGTTTAGTTCATTTACACGTAATGTAATTATTAATGAGGTTGTTATTAGGTCTGCCATTTTGCCATTTTTTTCTCATCTTTTTTTTTTTTTTTTTTTTTGCTCCTCTGTCCCTTCTTTTCATCCTTCCTGTTTTGTTAATCAAATATTTTTTAATAGTCCATTTTGATTCCTTTGTTGGCTTGCTAACTATAGCTTTACACTGTGTTTGTTGTTGCTTAGGGATTAGAGTATGCATCTTTAACGTAAAACCAATCTACTTAGAGTTAACATTGTATTGCTTCCGGTAAACTACAAGGACCTCACAATAGTCTATTCCCATTTAGACCCACATCATTAGTGTTGTCATATACAGGTATCCCCCACTTTTCGAAAGTTTGCTTTATGCTGCTTCATTTTTATGAAGGACCTACATTGGCATCTGTTTTCCCTAACTGAAAAAAATCCAAAGATTTTCCCTTCTACAAAAAGTGAAAAGAGAACATGTCATACAGCCTTTGTTTTACAGCAAGCCTTTAGAGAGGCAGCTGTGAACCCTAGCAACAGTAAGAGTGGCACCACCAAGCTCCTTTCCTGTGAACTACACTCAGAATCTCAGCATCAAGCTGCCATAGCTTTGAACTTTGAGTGTCTGTGCTTTACCTTGATTTATTTTGTACATCTATTAGCAAGATGTGTCCTAAGGTAATTGCTTCTTCACTTTACACCATTTTTGCTTATAAAAGATTTCATAGAAATGCTCTAATTTTGGCTAGCAGGAGAAACCTGTACATTACATTTATATATGTTATTAACCCATCAGTACTGTTATTTTTAGCTTTACAAAGTCATGTGTCTTTTAAAGAAATTAAAAGAAGAAAAGAGAGAAACTTTTTAAACATCTATTATATATTTAAGATTTTTTTGCTCTTCATTCCTTCCTTTAGATCAAAGTTGTCATCTAGTATCCCTTCCTTCCAGCCTAAAGAACTTGCTTTAGCATTTCTTGTTATTTAGATCTACTGGCAGCAAGTTCTCTCAGTTTTTGTTTATCTAGAAATTTATTTTCCTTTGGATTTTGAAGGATAGTTTTCTTGATATAGAAGTCTACGTTGACAATTATTTTCCTTCAATATTTTAATTATGTTAATCCCATATTCTGATGAGAAGTCAGCAATCAACCTTATGGTTCCTCTTCCATGTGTGTAACACATTTTTCTGTAGCTGCTTTCCAAGTTTTCACTTTTATCTTTGGCTTTCAGCCCTTTGACTATTTCTAGAGGTGATTTTTTTTTCCTGCTTTCCTTTCTGTGAGCTTCTTAGATATGTACATTAATGTTTTCAATCAAATTTGGGAAGTTTAAGGACATTGTTTTTTCAAATATTTTTTTCAACCTTTTTCTGTTTTACCTCTACTTACGGGATTTCAAATTACACGTTGGGCTGTGTCATTTTCCCTGTAGGTCCCTGAGGTTCAGTTTGTTTCTTTAAACTCTTGTTTTCTTTCCTCCATATGCTTGGATCGAATAATCTACCTTCAAGTTCACTGAGTCTTCTGCCATCTCCAGTCTGCTACTGAGCCCATCTAGTGAATTTTCAATTTCATTTATTATGCTATTCAGCTCTAAAAGATTAATTTTGTATCATTACCATTTCTCTGTTGAGATTCCCTGTCTTTTCACTCATTATTATGTTTCCTTTAATTCTTTGAACAAGATGTTCATTTCTTTGAGTACTATTTTTTTCTTTTAAAAAATATGTATAAATGCTACATTGAAGTCTTAGTCTGTCAAATCTATCATCTGGGCCCACTGGGTGTCAATTTCTGTTCCACTACCTGTCCTGTCAACCATTGACTGTACTTTCCTATTTTCTTTGCTTGAAAACTGGACCATTGTAGACAATGAGTGGTAGCAACCCTGGATTCTATTATGTTCTGAGGGTGACTGATTTTTTATGTTCTGGTTGGCAGGTAACTTGCCTAGTCTCAATTGCAGACTTTGTCTTCTTACTCTTCCCACCCTCCCCGTCTTCCCAGTAGTAGCATATATTTATGTTCTTGTCTTTGTCTTCCCACTGCTGCCTTTTTAGACTGGTGCCCTGGGGGTCTCCTTTATTTAGCAGTCAGCCGTTTGAGCCTTTGAACAGCGATAGGACTTACCCTCTCTGTGGTTTCTTTGCTCCTAGGGATTTCCCCATAATTTCTAGCTGCTCTTCTGCCTTTGCACTCTGTCCTCTTAATACGTGCGATCCATAAGGCTTCAACTTTCTGCTGCTCGAATTACACCACCATTTTCCTACAGCCCTTGCCCTGAGCTAGGCTCAGGTTGGACAGTGCCCTTGTGCCAGAAAAATCGCTGGGGAGGATTCCAAGAATTATGCTTTCTCATTCCTGAATCCTGTATTATCTGTTGAGAATTTTGGAGTACTAGCCAGTGCATACAGTAAAGGAGTACTAGCTCTGCATGACAGTAAAGGCCTTTAGGTAGTTTTTCCTTTTGAACGGATGGTGGCAGCAGAGCTTTGATGAATGAAAATTCTCATTTAATTTAGTGTTTTATAATTATGAATCCTAATGTATTTGGTTAAGCAGTAAGTTTAAATTTCCTTTTAAGATTAAAAATTATTTAAATTTAGGGACTTTTTTTTTTTTCGCCATGAGTTTATTCAGGCTTTTCAGTTTATGAAGCTGGTTTATGAGGGGTATGAACGTGATTTGCTTGAGTTCTCCATTCTTAGGACACAATTTTCTCTTATTACTCTAATGTCTTTTATCTTTTATTTCATTATCTTACTCTTATCCTATGATCTTCATGTAGAGATGAAGTAATAGAGTAGCAATCAAAATATTGATTAATGCTAAAGTTATTCCCAAACTTACTCCTAAAAAATATTGGCAGACTTATGTTTTGCCTTAGAAGGTAGATAATGTAGAAGCTGAACATATGGGTAACATTTTCTTCCTTCAGTAAGGACTGCTTTATATCATCTCAAGATTGGACCCAAGATTTCCTTTTTAGATCTGAGTATTAAACAGTGAAATCAGGTAATACAACTATCCCTTGACAATTGTTTTCAAGATAATAGAAATAATGAACACTTAACTGAGTACTGACTGTTTGCTGGATACTATGCTAAATGCCTACATGCATCGTCTTTTATTCTCACAATAGCTTTAAGAGGTTAAGTACTTTATTTGCCCTGAATTTTCCAGAGAAAGAGATTGATTTAGAGAAGTTAAATAGTGTGTACAAGGCCACATTAGTAGACAGAGAAGTTTGTGTATGTGTGCGTGTGTTCATAAGCAATTATGTTGTACTATTTTGTGTGTGTTTAATGTTTACTGAGATGGTATCATACTATAAGCATCACTCTGCAACTTATTTTTTAAATTCAACAGCCTGATTTGAAAATCTGTAGCTCTTGTGTATAGATATCTGGTGGAATTTTTTATTTCATGGATAGATGGATAGATACTACTTTCTGTTTCTTTGATTTAGCTGCTGAAAACATTTGTCCTGGGATTTTACTAATTTTAGTTTTGCTTCACTTTTCCACTAGAGGGTGTACCAAGTGTTTGATTAATTTTTTTCTCTGTATGGAGTAATTTATTATATTTTGGTACAATGATCAGAAAGAAAAATTTTAATACATATAACTGGTGTTATAATCTCATGTTTTATTTTTATACTACAGGTTACTCATTTTTGGGTCCTATGACAGAGAGGCAAATATTCATTGCACACTTGAGCTGAGCAGTGGTGTTTGGGAAGAAAAACAAAGAAGTTCTATTAAGACGGTAAAATGGATTTGTGTTTTTTACATCTGTATAAAGTTTGTATTCGATACGTGTTTTATTAATATTTCTATGTCCTGAGTTATTTTTGGTCATGTTTTATTAACATTTCTATATCCTAGAGTTATTTTTGTGTAAATAATTATGAATAGCTCTTAACTTAGTCTTATTGCAAAATATCCATAATAAAATGAATCACATAAAACTGTACTATTAATTGCTTGTTTGCATAAGAAACCTTGTCTGACTAATTTTCATTTTAAAACTTTAAAATTGTTTCATAGTTATGGAATTAGAAGGAAACGATTCTAAACACCTTAGCATGTAAATTCAGAGCATTCATCAGATATTTTATGAGCTCTTACTTTGTGCTAGGCACTGTGTTAGATGCTGGGGAAACAGTTCAAGACAAGAAAAGACCCTGTTTTTGTGGTGCTGTCACAGGAAAGAGGTTTGGTAATTGTCTGCCTATAGAGAGAAAGGGTTTTAGGAAGACAAGGGTAAACCTACAGAGATCAGATCAGTTAGGAGGCATTTAGGAGAGATGTTGGCTACTTTAAGTAGGTGCTAGCCAAGGAAATGGAAAGAAGGAGATGGATTTGGGACATACTTTTTGGTGTGTGAAGGACTTAGAGTTCAGGTTTCTTTTTTGATCTCTCTCAAAAGAGACTGTCATTAAATTGTTAAGACTTTGGAAAAAATGTAAGGGCTTTTAAAATATTTTAAGTGCTAAGATTAAAAATAAGTAAAAACAGTGCTTTACCCTCAGCATGTTTTAATTGGACTTGTTTGGATTCTTGGGTTTGAGTTCTTTTGTTCCTAAATGAGTAAAAATTGTCACTAGTTATTAGCTAATTTTTTTCCAAAGCTGAATTGGTGTTTTCTGAATATTCTGCATAGCAGTTTTAATAGTAAATTGACATGCTTCTTGGTTTGCATAAATTTAATAGTCTATTAAAGACTTTAGAGCATTTATCAGAATGTTGTGTACAGAATCTCTTTATTAAGCCCATAAAGTTTAACAATGAAAACAGAATCCCAGAATTTTATGGCTAAAATAGGAAAGAAAAAAAAAAGTCTGTGCCCTAAAGGAAGCTACAGGCTTTTAAAAATTTTTTAAGAAAATTTATTTCATTTACTAAGCATATACTGAAATATTAAAAGTTTGGTAATAATAAAATTCCAAGAGTGCTTCTTAGAACCTCAAACCTCTCTAGAGTTACTTTTAGTCTATTATGAGGTAAGATCTATTTAGTACATCAGTAGTCTTCTGCAGGAATAAATTATTGTTGTGTTCTTTAAAGGTGTATTTAATAAGTTAAATATTTAGCTGTTTCTATTACATTTAACTCTTGGTGGCAGTATAGCCAACCCTATGATTATTATTTATAGCCAATATTTGGGAAAACTATCTATTATGTCTTCATTATACTGGTGAATATGTACTTTTGAACTATACTACCTAGCTGTTTTATAGTAATTATAATGTGCTTTTTGGTATTTCTAAGATAGTCTGTTACTCTTCATAGCATTTTAAAAAATAGTCACAATTCTCAATTTCTAAAATAGATACATAAGCATATCGCCATGCTTTTGAAGAATATGACTTTTAATGGTTATATGGTATTTTATCGATATTCCTTTGAATTTTAAATTGTTTCCAATTTCTCTATGTAATAATTGTTGTAAACGTTCTTACATAAAAGTTGAGCAGTATGAAATCCTTTTGGAATACATAAAGTAATGTGATGAATGTGGGAAAGTAGGTAGAGGTAAGCTGGAGAGGGAGGATGGACTGATCCACACAGTTTGAATGCATGAAAGTAGTAGGGAGCATGGGATTTGGGGCATGGGAATGACAGGGCCAAAATAATGGTTTTTAGGAAAGTCTCCTCTTTCTTTCATGGTTGTTCATGCCCCTCCTTTCCTTTAAGATACATCTCAAGCAATTTGAAGCAACTCCTCAGAGAAATAAAATAACCAGCAGTAAAATTCGTTCTGAAATAAATACATGAAGAAGCAGTATTATTTTGTCTGGGTATGAAATGGTCATAACCTGCCATTGCTATTGGCATTTTCAGTTCCCTTTATTATACTTGCAAAGATATGAGATTAGACAGCTTTAATATTTTATAGCAAAGGTTAGTAAGATTTTAATCTTGAGTTATAATTTTAGATCTTAGCATATGTTAGTTTTGGAGAAAGAACTCTAGGTTACTGATTACATCTGGTGTCAGAAATGTCAGCAGCACTTAAGTGTCTCCAGGCATGAAATTATATATGTCTGTATTTAATAACTCTAGAGAGGAGAATTAGAGTGTTCTTCAAGACTATATAAAGCATTACAGAATAGTATTTGATAATTTGGGATATACTGCAAATTTGTCTAGAAAAAAGTACATCATTAAAAAATAAGTATACTAAAAAGTGATAAGTTTAGAAGCTATCTTTGTACAAATAAATTTTCAGGTTTAAATCTTTTTTTTAATTTTGAAATTTATCAAGCAAAATTAGCCACCAGGTTCAATGAATATACAGAATGAAAGAAACTTAATTTCATATTTTAAATATACCTTTGAGTTTTTTAAAGTATTTTAAAAGCATAATGTACCTTATCATGCTGTTAAATTGGAGAAGATCAATAATAGATGGAAAGTTTTAAATTTCTGGTATTTGCACAAATGTTGGAGGGCGGAGTGGAGAAAGAACAGTTGTAATGCATTAGCAGCAAGTACTAGCAAAATCTAACAAATAGTGGCTTAAGCAAGAAAAGGACTTATTTGTCTTGCATGAGAAGCCCTGGGTTAGTATGGCAGCTCAACAATATTGTAATCAAGGAGCATGTCTCTTATTGGCTGTCTCCTGCAGCATCTGTAGCATGGAGGTTTTGTCCCCATGGTTACAAGATGTCTAATGCACCCCTAGGTATCCACCTTTCAAGAAAAAGAGTGAGGTCTAAGGCATGACAGAGAGATACGTCAGTCAGGTTTTTTTGTTTTTTGTTTTTTATGTTTTCCTGGAAGCTCCATTTATACCTTACTGGCTACAACTAAAATCACATGGCCTTCCCCAGCAGTAAGGAAGTATGGAGAATCATTTTAGTTTTTCAGCCATAGTAGAAGTAGAAGGCAAGGGAAAAGAGTTATGAATGCCTTTTAGGTAACCAGTCCACAATCGTGCCACAAGAAGAAATTCAAATCTATTTGATGACTTTTTTTATTTTTAGGGAATTTCTTTTTAATTGGAATGTCCAGGAATAATTGGAAAGAATAATTTAACAAATACCCTGCATAGAAGCTACTTTCTACCTTATTAGAAAGCCAATGATGGTTTGGATCAAAATTAGACACTTAGGTCAGTGCCCTGCTTATTAGCTCATTTGCAAAATAAAAGAGCTCATAGGATAAATCAGGTACTTTGTGGTAGTGTTTGTTCTTTAAAAATTATAAAGATTCCTTATGAAAATCCCATAAGATGTGACAGCAAATAAATTAGAAATTAGGCTTAAAACTTAGGATCATCTTGCAAGAAATGGTAGCGTCAATACTAAAAATATGTTTACCTACATCAAAGGAGACAAGGCAGTTTATGATTTATTTCATTCTGTTGCAGTATGCAGGTTTGGTGATGATAATTTGCTTCCCTTACACTGAGGAACAAATTTAAGGAGTTTTCAGATTTTAAAAAAGTTTCAGGCCATGATATTTTAGTAGGAAACTATGAAAACAATTGTGTAGCTCTGGAATTTATAGTACTTACCAAATAAAATTCACTACAAAATTAATCTGACATATATTAAATATACAAAGCACACATAATCATTATTGTGTGCATGATAAAGCAAAAAGGTCACATAAATGTCACATAGACACACATGGTTTTAAAGAGGGAGAGATGCTGAGTCTTACCCTCCCAGAACTGGAGCTCCCTCATCCTTGACCATCCACTTGCTTTACCCTTAGTTCCAGACATAAAATAGATTATCAGTAAATGTTGTCTCTCTTACCTCTCTCAGCTGTCCTGCCTGTGCCACCCATGTCTTCTGTCATGTATCCGTCCTGTCACTTGAGTCTTCAAACAGATTGTTTTATTCTTGGTGCAGCCTGGAATGCTGGAGACCATTTGGGGAGGAAAGAAGAGGGCACCGTGAAAATGAGCTGTGAAACCTCTGAATCTGGGAGTTCTGGGGTAGAGGAAAAAGGAGTGGGGACCAGTTGACACCTAGCTGTTCAACCTACCTCTTCCTCTTGTTCTCCATTCTGAATAAAAAGATGAAAGGAGTTTTAATTTTAAAAACAAGGGTTTTTTTTTTAACATTTTTTATTGAATTATGATCATTTTACAATGTTGTGTCAAATTCCAGTGTAGAGCACAATTTTTCAGTTATACATGAACATATATATATTCATTGTCACATTTTTTTCTCTGTAAGCTACCATAAGATCTTGTGTATATTTCCCTGTGCTATACAGTATAATCTTGTTTATCTATTCTACAATTTTGAAATCCCAGTCTATCTCTTCCCACCCCTGCCCCCTTGGCAACCACAAGTTTGTATTCTATGTCTGTGAGTCTGTTTCTGTTTTGTATTTATGCTTTGTTTGTTTGTTTGTTTGTTTGTTTTTTAGATTCCACATATGAGCAATCTTACATGGTATTTTTCTTTCTCTGTCTGACTTACTTCACTTAGAATGACATTCTCCAGGAGCATCCATGTTGCTGCAAATGGCGTTATGTTGTCGGTTTTTATGGCTGAGTAGTATTCCATTGTATAAATATACCACATCTTCTTTATCCAGTCATCCGTTGATGGACATTTAGGCTGTCTCCATGTCTTGGCTATTGTAAATAGTGCTGCTATGAACATTGGGGTGCAGGTGTCATCCTGAAGTAGGGTTCCTTCTGGATATATGCCCAGGAGCGGGATTCCTGGGTCATATGGTAAGTCTATTCCTAGTCTTTTGAGGAATTTCCATACTGTTTTCCATAGTGGCTGCACCAAACTGCATTCCCACCAGCAGTGAAGGAGGATTCCCTTTTCTCCACAGCCTCTCCAGCATTTGTCATTTGTGGATTTTTGAACGATGGCCATTCTGACTGGTTTGAGGTGATACCTCATTGTAGTTTTGATTTGCATTTCTCTGATAATTAGTGATATTGAGCATTTTTTATGTGCCTATTGATCATTTGTATGTCTTCCCACAAACTTTTGATCAACTATTAATCTTCAACAAAGGAGGCAAGAATATACAATGGAATAAAAACAGTCTCTTCAGCAAATGGTGTTGGGAAAACTGGACAGCAGCATGTAAAACAATGAAGCTAGAACACTCCCTTACACCATACACAAAAATAAACTCAAAATAGATCAAAGACTTAAACATAAGACAAGATAGAATAAACCTCCTAGAGGAAAATATAGGCAAAACATTATCTGACATACATCTCAAAAATTTTCTCCTAGAACAGCCTAGTCAAGCAATAAAAATAAAAGCAAGAATAAACAAATGGGACCTAATGAAACTTAAAAGCTTCTGCACAGCAAAGGAAACCATAAGTAAAACAAAAAGACAACCTACAGAATGGGAAAAAAATTTTGCAAATGAAACCAACAAAGGCTTGATCTCCAGCATATATAAGCAGCTCATAGGACTCAATAAGAAAAAAATAAACAACCCAATCCAAAAATGGGCAGAAGACCTAAACAAGCAATTCTCCAAGGAGAACAAGCTTTTTAATGTACTTTTTTTGATGCTGACCCTATTCCCTCTCCTTCCAGCCTACCGTACTATGCACTCAGACACTTGATAGCAATTGTCTTTTCATAAGGGTCAAATCCTTCCTTCTATAATTAGGGACAGAAGGTTAAAAATCTGAATAACTGTTAAGTCAGTTCGTAGGCATAAATAAGTCACTATCAAAGAGGAAGGGAGAATATGGGTTTCTCACTTTGAAATGGAGAATTAGAAAGGAATCTTTCCTGAGTATGTAGTAGATGGACAGAAGAGAGAGACTGGAACAGTCATGTGTTCAGTATAAAGAGAAGTGGAAGCACTTCATGTCTTGTGTAGCCCAATGTGCAGGTGTCAGAGGGAAGAGGAAATTGTGCTTAAAGACATTAGGAGATGGCATGACATTTCAGATCTGCCTGAAAAATAATAAAGAATAAATTCCTGAAGAGCATTCAGCTAACAACTTGGGGAGAATCCACAAATGATGATATGGAGCTCTTAATCAGAATGAGTGTATTCCTTTCAGAGGATTATATGGTATCAGCTAGCAACTTGAAATTGGCAACTTCTATAAAAAGGGCTTTAGATAGAGTCAGCCACACCCAACATTGTAAAGTCAGAATTCATCTAGATTCTGGACTTTATCTTTTTGTTAACTTGATGGGTACTTTTCTTTCTCTCCATTGCTGCTTCCATATCAAAACCTCATTTTTTTGAAAGGATCTGATTCTGAGAGAGAAATAAATTATATCAGGTTCCCTTCAATTTTCTTTTAAACACACCCTTGCAATTAGACATTTGAAGAGATGATTCCTACTTTCTAAGAACTGACAGTGTAGGAAAAGAGACATGTGAACCAAATATGTCACATAGGTAATGCTTTAGAGTCTATGAAATACTTTTAGCATATAGAAAGAGCCAAAGTCTCATGTGAATAGGATCTGTACTTGTTCCATTAAATATCACTACCTCTAACAAAAATTAGACTATGTATGGTATTCTGATAATTAGGAGACATTTGGTAGTGGTAATAGTGGAATCATTTTAGAGCAGAGGCAAGGAAAGCTCTGAAACGATGGAGAGATGGGATTTGAATGGAAGAGACTTCATAATGAGACCAGGCATGTTCAACCGCCAAAGACTGAGCATGATTCAGAGGCAATATGCCTTATTATAGAGCCCAGTGAGTCTCTCTTTGCTTCCAGAGTAAAAGTTAGGGCTACTGAATACAAGAAACATTTGGTAGAGACAGGGCAGTCAGTTGGGAGAAAATATAATAGGACTTTGATCAGTTTTCGCAAATGATCTTTAAAATAGCACTGTCCAATAGAAATAAAATGCATGCCACTCAGCTAATTTTAAGTTTTCTTGTAGTCACACTTTAAAAAGTAGAAATTAGTAAGTAAACAATTATAGTAATCCTTTATTTGAACCAGATACCTAAAACATTTGTCATTTCCACATGTAGTCAACATAAAAATTAAGGAGATTTTTTTAATACAGTCCTAGAAATCTGGTGCATACTTTACAATTGCAGCACATCATAGTTCATCCTAGCCCATTGTAAGCGCTCAGCCTCATGTGGCTAGTGACAACTGTATCGGACAGCACAGGTGTAGAGGAAGCCATGTACAATATAATATTCAGATTTTCACATGGCATTAAACTTTTCTAAGACAAACCAAGATAAGAGGTACAAAATGGAGAAAGCTCTCAGGACAAATATGTAAGGAAGAATTCCAAACCATGCTTAAAATTCGAGGTCTAGGATCCTTAAACAAATAGACAATGTACCATTGTGCCTCCAAAACAAGACAACTTTTCATTAGAGTGGGTGTCACAAAATGAATACGCTTATTTTAAAACTATGAAATTCTCAGGATGAATTATTTGTGCATTTCTGATTTCTGTAATTCAAGAAATTTATAATAGCTAGATAAGGTGGGGAGAAAACTAAAATTAACATGGAAGTGAGATAGCCATATAAAGATAAATGGATGGGAAAAAATTAATGTTCTTCAGCTGTAAAAACAAAGGTGGGTGAATGATTAATGGAAGTGTATAAATACAAAAAGTGAAAAATAGAATGATCAATAAATTTTCTAAGCAAGGAACCAAGTCTGTGGGGCTATGAAGATAAATCTCATGGCCTTGATGATAGATAATCAGATGATAAATACTAAAAGAAGGATACTTAAGAGGTCTTTGATAATACTGCACGCCACATACTTACTGATAGACTTTGCAGGGTCACGAATATGCTATATTCTTTTTATGCTGTGTCCTGCACCTGGTAGAATTCCTAGCATGTTAACAGTTGTTCAGTGAATGTCCTGGGAGGAAGAGGGGAGAATAAGTGGCCTGTATGGCTCCGTGCTTCCAGCTTCTGCTTGATGCTCCAGCCCCTGACCTCTACTAATACCACTTCCTCCTTCTATCCTCCCAGCCGAAGGGCAGTATTGATTGCTTCACAGTGTGCTATTTGGTTCTCAGTTCTTCATCACTGAGTAGCCATTCCCCTGTTTTAAATTCCCTCTGTTTCAAATATTTATGTGTGTCTGTATTATTATCAGTCCCTAGCTGATTCACCAACCAGTCATTTATCTGGGAAACTTTTCCTAAGAGCATGAAACTCTTTGGTAATATTTATCACAGTTGGGAGCTTTCATTTATATTTGTACGATAATTTGATTGGTATTATCTGTACCAATATCTTCCTTTATAGCAGACACCGTAATTGTTTTTGCTTTCAGCACTTGGCCTTTAGTAGGTATTCAGTAAATGTTTCTAGGAAGACTGAAGCTGTCTGTCTAGCTATGAACCTCTATTTACCCTCAACCCTTTTCCTTTCAGACTTTCAGCATGACTTAACATTTGTCTCTTTTCTCCCTTCAAGGCTACATCTGATGTATGTTTTAAGCAAATAAAAATGTTTAGGTTGAGGAAGTCCACAAAATGAGATTTACGGCTCAACATTCCCTCTGTTAAAAAGCCTGGTTTTTAGAGTAAGGATTTTAGTTTACAAATATGGTACATAATGGTATAGTGGCATTATAAAAAATGTCAGAAGAACTTATTCTATGTGTATAGTTTAGCATAGCCTAAATAAAATGATTGTAGGATCCAAAATTTTACTTGCCTGACTTCCCTTTTAGCTTTGGAGAGTTTGAGAAGTTCTTGCTGAATAATATCTGTCTACAGATTGTTGAATGTACATACAAAGAGTCTAAAAGACCTTCCTAAAGAACTGTGATTTCAAGTAAGAACATCAGAGACAGACAAATTTATAAATACTTTAGGCTGGATGCTTCAGGGTTGGCATTTTGGTGTGTTTGTTTAAGGCCAGATGCCTTGCAGATAGGGTTTTGGTGCTCCTGTTTAACCATTTGCCATTTACAGTCTTAATCTTGTCAAAAGAAAGAGAAAGATTAAAGCAAATAAAGCTTCTTTGAAAATGTCAGTTTTTATGAAAACTCTGGCTTAGTTCCATTTGATAATATTTGCAAATACAGTAGGAACTGAATGAAATTTTAACCATATATATTATAACGTTCTATAATTTGGCTTCTTAAATAAACTAAATGCCTTTGAGCTGCAGTAGTAAATCCTATGCAGCATTTCCACTCTTAAAGTTCATCTTGGTTAAAAATGAGGGATGCAGTTTTCTGTCTCATATTTTCTAAAGGTGTTTAATATGATTGTGAAATTCTGTGAAAAGAGTAGGAACTTAGATTAAAATATAGGAATACTGTGTCTCCAAATCAAATCAGTATAAGGCACTGTGAGTATAAGAAAGAAACTGAGTATGAAGTGCACAGCGATGAGAGTTTGGTCTTTTCCTTCAAGGAAGATAAGCAGTGAGGAAATCAGATCCAACAGTACATGAGCATCAGTATCACTATTAGCATATGAATGCTCTAAGAGAGGTTCAGAATGAAGTACTGTGAGGTTTTGTTGAAGGAGAAAAAGCATTCTTTTGGAAAAACCAAGAAAGAGTATGATGAGGTGACATTTGAGCCAAACCTCACAGTATATTTAGGATTTTGAAATGATAGGAAGAGCATTTCAAGGTGCAAGATGAGGACTAAACCTGAATAAAGAGGGGGAATGTTTGAGTATGTTTAGGGTACATTGAGCTGTCCAGGTTGACTAGAGAATATGGTAATGTAGAAAGATCATGCAAAACAACAATGAAAGGGTTGGACCATGTTGTAGACGTGCTTTAAGTACCAGGCTAAGAAGTTTGGCTGTTACTCCAAGACAGAAGTTACAAGGCTTTTAGAATGAAAGTGATCTCATCAGAATCTTGCTTTAGGCAGACTTGGCTCTCACTTAGAGTCTTAGCTATTTCACTTATTGGCAGTAGGATCTTAAAGTCCCCAAACTCATCTTTTCCATTAGTATTTTATTCCTCTATAAAATGAGACAGATAGTGCTTCACATGGTTATATGAACGATAAATGTGATTCTGTACATTAAAATATCTAGCACAGTATCTGACATATAGTAGGTAGTAAGTAAGATGTTACTAAATCTGTCAGCAAATGGGTAAAGTCAAAGATGATTTGACAAGGGAAAGACTTGAAATAGAAGAGGTTAGGTAATGAAAGTCTAAGCCAGGATGTTGGTGAAAGTGGAAAGCAGAATCAGTGTGGCTCGGATACCACTGGTGGAAGTGGAGAAATTTTTGGAGAATGAGGAAACCAGAAAGTTGGAGCCATGAGGAGGGAGAAGGAAGAGGAGAAAGATCTCATTCTGGACATGTGGTTGAGGTGCATTGATGATCAAAGGCCAGTCCAGAGATGGATTTTTTTTTTATGTGCTGCTTTGATTTATGTTTGTTTGTTTTTAATATTTTCAGAGCTATTATTTAAAGTTCTAACATCTAGTAAGTTGAACACTTTATTTGGGGTATATACTCTGTTTAGATTTCTCTTTCAAGTAGGATAAAGAGAGGCAGAATGGTTTCACAAAAGAGTAGTAAGAATCTAAATTTTTTTTGAAAGAACTTTTGAGAACAAGTTAAAGAAGTAATATTAATGAAACTTAAACATTGTTTTGGGGTTCTATTTCTCAGAACCCTTCAGTTTACTGAAGTCCAAGTAAAACTGATTCACTCAGTCCATACTTTGTCATGAGCTAAAACATCTCATTCAGGGCACAGTAACACCTTCCCATAGAAACTCACTTAACCAAATAGCTAATTTTCTGAGTCATACTCTTAGATGTGGGATACAGAACTAGAAAATAGACAATTTAGAAAAGTGTTAGAGAGGTTTCGTCAAGAGATCCCACAGTGTATACAACTCTCTGGCTGCACGTATTCAGTCCAGTGGTAGTTAGGAGTGAAAAGCAAAGTATGAGCAATTTCTCTGTGCCTATCAGGATTTTGACTTCCGTTAACCATTTAATTCTCATAACCATTCCATGAGAATAGGCACTGTTATCATCTCCATTTTATATATGAGGAAACTGAGACACAGAGAAAGGAACTTTCCCCAGATCATCCAGCAACGCCGGTGATAAAGACAGTCTGCAAACCCAGGCCTGTGACTCCACAGCTGGCAGCCTTCACTGCTGTACCCTCTCCGTGAACGGGGCTGTCAGGTCCGCTTCTTCCGTTTTAGTTCTGTGCCTGTGAGCCAGTTATTTCATAATCTCTAGAACAGAGATAACAGCGACGGTTAGACACTTAGCCTAGTATCTGGCACATAGTAACTATAACAGTAACTATTATTATTGAACTTGACCTAAACGCCACCTCTTTTGTGCCACCTCTTATGTTTTTGGTGCTGTCTAATATTTTGTATATCCTTATAAATCCCCCACTTCCTTTTAAATCCTTCCTATAACGAGGTGAGGAGGACAGGGGAATAACTTCCTTGAGGGATAGTGTTGTTTTAAGACAAGAGTTTCCAATAGTAAGTTTTAAGAACACTAGCAAGTTTATCGAAGGCTATTGTAAGAAGGTTGGAGATCGACTTAGCTGTTGCCCATCTCAGCTGAAGGTAAGCATTCACAAACATTTAAATTTCAGGAAGGTTTGAGATAATTAAGAACTTCTTAGGAATAAAGAGTGTTAATGTCTATATCTGAAATGCGTATAGTTTACTGTACAGGAACCATACCACAATAAAGGTGTTAAAGTAGTTAAGGGTGGGGCCCTCCTTGTTAATAGTAGGTGATCTAGTCAGTCTGTACACACTGTATTATATCTACTATGGCAAGCATTTCACAGAGAACCAGTGTAGGCTATAAATATTTTATATTCAGTGTAATATGAAAACTGAAAACATGCTCTTCAGGTATAGGTACTTCAGTGCTGTGATTGCAGGAAAAAAAAATTGTGTGTTTCACCTTTCATTTAAAGCATCCATCAGTTCTTGTGAAAATCATAGACATCAGCCAGATTTGTTGTCTGTTAGCATATTTTAACACATCGGTAACATAAAGACAAACCTGTATGATTTCAGAATATCATTATTTATCCAGAGCTACTTGGTTCATTATCAGGTAGCATTGATACATATTGTAATAATTATATAGGATAACAGAAAAGGGTTATACCATACTTGTGGCAAAGATCTGACTATCCCAGAACCCAAGAGTATCCTTTATAAATATTCAGCAGCTCTTAGGAGGTTTAAGGCTGAAATACAAGGTCTGCTAAGTTTGCCACCTTCAAGCACGAGACCTCCCTGTCAGGAACTGAGCACTGACTGAACCTTGGAGCCTATTTATCATTAAGAGAAGTGGACATGTACTTCCTTTTTTTTTTTTAATTGTGTATATATTTTTACTGAAGTATAGTCAGTTTACAATGTTATGTCAATTTCTGGTATACAGCATAATGCTTCAGTCATGCATAAACATACATATATTCGTCTTCATTTTCTTTTTCACCATAAGTTACCACAAGATATTGAATATAGTTCCCTATCCTATACAGTATGAACTTGTTTATCTATTCTTTATATATATTAGTCAGTATCTGCAAATCTCAAACTCCCAATTTATCGCTTCCCACCCCCTTTCCCCACAGTAACCGTAAGTTTGTCTTCTATGTCTGTGAGTCTGTTTCTGTTTTGTAAATAAGTTGATTTGCCTTTTTTTTTTTTTAAGATTCCACATATAAGTGATACAATATGGTATTTTTCTTTCTCTTTCTGGCTTGCTTCACTTAGAATGACAGTCTCCAGGTCCATCTGTGTTGCTGCAAATGGCATTATTTTATTCTTTTTTATGGCTGAGTAGTATTGCATGGTATAAATATACCACAGCTTCTTTATTCAGTCATCTATCAATGGACATTTAGGTTGTTTCCACATCTTGGCTATTGTAAACAGTGCTGCTATGAACATTGGGGTACATGTATCTTTTTGAATTAAATTTCCCTCTGGATACATGCCCAAGAGTGGGATTGCTGGATCATATGGTAAGTCTATTTTCAGTCTTTTGAGGAATCTCCATACTGTTTTCCATAACAGCTACACCAAACTACATTCCCACCAGCAGAGTAGGAGGATTCCCTTTTCTCCACACCCTCTCCAGCATTTATCGTTTGTGGACTTTTGAATGATGGCCATTCTGACTGGTGTGGAGTGATACCTCATTGTAGTTTTGCTTTGCATTTCTCTGATAATTAGCAATATTGAGCATTTTTCATGTACCTATTGGCCATTTGCCATTTGTATTTCTTCATTGGAGAATTGCTTGTTTAGATCTTCTGCCCATTTTTGGATTGGATTTTTTTTTAGTTATTACTAAGTTGTATGAGTTGGACATGTACTTTTCAGTTATAAGATGAATACGTTCTGAAGATCTAATGTATAGCATGGTACTATAATTGATAATACTGTATTATATAATTAAAATTTACTAAGAACCCTTTCTTAAGGGTTCTCATTCAAAAAGGGGGTAACTGTGAGGGGATGGATGTGTTAAATTACTTGATGGCGGGAATCTTTCACAGTATAAACGTATATAAAATCACCTTGTACACTTTAAACACATTATGATTTTCTTTGTCAATTATCTCTCAATAAAGCTGGGGGGAAAAAGAAAAAAGTATTAATATCATAACAGAAAAAACAGTCTAGTTATGTATAATTAATAATATAGTTTTAGAACATTTAAAAGTAGCAGAGAGTAGGAGTAGAGCATTTAGGAAGTAGTAGAGCCCTCTAGCACTCACTTTGCATTTTACTATAAATGAGAAGTTCCATCATTTATTAATTGAAGGTAGTTTAAGATGAATAGGCTAAAGGAAAATCAGGTTGAAATTTGTGTTATCTTCTTCAAACAATCAAGTGGAAAGGGCAGGAACAACAGTGCTGAATTTATATGCCTTATTACATCAGTATTTCCCTAAGGTGTTGTGTATTTCTCCACATAAATACTGAACATGAATAGACTACAAAGTGGGTTTGGGGACAGCTGCGTTTCCCATTTGTAAGCATGTTGATTTACATTGATATTGTATTGTACTAGACAAATACATGGTTATATTTGAAAGCTGTGTATATATAAGCAGCATGCTCTATACTGGAAGAGATAAGGATGTTTTATTAATCACTGTAAATAAAAGACTACTGGGCAATTCATTATATTTAAGGTTATCAAGTGATTCTTAGAGTATGGACAGATGGCTTGTTTTTTAAATGAATGACGTGTGAATTATCTTTAGTAAATCAGTCAACACTGAGAATGTTGTCAGAAGTCTTAAGAAACCATTTAGCCTAAGGAAGTAGGTATCATGAAGCAGAGTTTTAATTTTTGTGATGAGACATTCATTTGTGAAATTTGAGGAAACTTGCATATTTTAGCAATAAAATTAGTACTTTTGTCAGATAAAAGTGATATGTTTGGAAATTGGCATGAGTTTTGTTTTTTTTTTTTTCCATATTAAAAAAAAAATTCAGACGACTTTTAAAAAATCTGCAGAAGGCAGTCATAATCGTACTATCCAGAGAAACCACTAATGACTTTTCAGAAGAACTTTATGAATGTAAGTGTACACACACTATTCATGGGGTATGTTTATGGTTCCTTAAATAAGAATAAAATGAGATTCCTGCCTTTTTCTAACTTAGCGATATACTGGGAATATTTTTATCTCCATGTACATGTCATTGTTTTAATGTTTGCATGATATTCCACTGTGTGCCATATGAATCATTTATTGGTGAACACTTAGATTTTTTCCGATTTTTTGATGTAAAGAAATCTATAGTGGCAGTGTACGTATATTCACACATATTTATTCTTTAAGTCATAGTTTGGCACACTTTTTCTATAAAGGGCCAGATAGTAAATATTTTAGGCTTTGTGGGCCAGATAGTAACTGTCAAAACTACTCAACTCTGCTGTTTTAACTCAAAAGTAGCCAGAGGCAATACGTAAACAAATGAGTGTTTTCAGTAAAACTTTAAAAAAAAAAAAAAAAACAGCCCATAAGCCGTAGTTTGCTGACCCCTGATTGGAGTGATTCCTTGGTCAAAGATTATGCAAAATAAAAGTTATTGGTACATATTTCAAAATTGCCTCCCAGCTAGAATAAAGTGTATAGATTAGATAATAGTGTTGCATCAGTGTTAATTTTCTGACTTTGATAATTGTCCTGTGGTTATGTAAGAAAATGTCCTTGTTAGGAAATACACACTTAAACATTTAAGGGTAATGGGGCATCACGTCTGCAACTTATTTTCAAATGGTTCAGAAAAAAATAATGCAGAGAGAGAGAAAAAACACAGATGTGGGAAAATGTTAACAATTGATAAATCTGAATTTAAGATAAATAGAAATCCTTTGTGCTATTTTTGCAACTTTTCTGTAAATCAGAAATTATTTCAAGATAAAAAATAAGAAACAAACAACTGGCCATAAAGCTCTCACACTCCCTTGGTGAGATGTAAATCACACTGCAGAAGGACAGTGATAATAAGTGAAGCTGAGGGTTGACTTGGCAATTCAGAATCAGAGCTGTTTCTGTTTGACAAAGGAATTGAAAAGGGCAAGAGTTCCACTCTGTTGTTTCCATAACAACTTAGACTTCACATACCTTTGAGAGCTTTTTCTTTTTTTTTTTTAACATTTTTTATTGATTTATAATCATTTTACAATGTTCTGTCAAATTCCAGTGTAGAGCACAATTTTTCAGTTATACATGAACATATATATATTCATTGTCACATTTTTTTCTCTGTGAGCTACCATAAGATCTTGTGTATATTTCCCTGTGCTATACAGTATAATCTTGTTTATCTATTCTACAATTTTGAAATCCCGTCTATCCCTTCCCACCCGCCGCCCCCTTGGCAACCACAAGTTTGTATTCTATGTCTGTGAGTCTGTTTCTGTTTTGTATTTATGCTTTGTTTGTTTTTGTTTTTGTTTTTTTAGATTCCACATATGAGTGATCTCATATGGTATTTTTCTTTCTCTGTCTGACTTACTTCACTTAGAATGACATTCTCCAGGAGCATCCATGTTGCTGCAAATGGCGTTATGTTGTCGGTTTTTATGGCTGAGTAGTATTCCATTGTATAAATATACCACATCTTCTTTATCCAGTCATCCGTTGATGGACATTTAGGCTGTCTCCATGTCTTGGCTATTGTAAATAGTGCTGCTATGAACATTGGGGTGCAGGTGTCATCCTGAAGTAGGGTTCCTTCTGGATATATGCCCAGGAGCGGGATTCCTGGGTCATATGGTAAGTCTATTCCTAGTCTTTTGAGGAATCTCCATACTGTTTTCTACAGTGGCTGCACCAAACAGCATTCCCACCAGCAGTGTAGGAGAGTTCCCCTTTCTCAGAGCTTTTTCTTTCACTGGAATGATTATATAAAATTTAAATGATCCTCAGCCCAGGTTCAAAGACTGTTAGGACAGTAATCATATCCAAATGATTACCTTGCAGATACACTTAGGTTTCTTCTTCGTCTCTCTCTTTTTAAATCTGATTGAAGTCTCCATTAATATTCTGATTTGCACCTAATTTAAATTTTTAATTCCTTTCCAATTTTTCAGAGGAAAGTGAAGGAAGGGAGAAAGGAGAATTAGGTTTCAATCCACCCAGATAGGTGGGAAAGAATTAGTCCAGAGACCTTTCCCCTTGGATCCTGGCTGGTCCTGGGGCTGGGCAGGTATCAGGGAGGGCTGAGCTAGCCCAGGAACCTAGAGCTAGCACTCGTGCTGCCCAAGGCTGACCTGTGTCTGTACTCCACCATTTTGGCCATTGTTCGTAAGCCAAATTCAGAACTGTAGCATTGTATCTTTCTGCCCCTGAAGGGTCAATCTAAGCAGTCTCTCCAAGTGACAAGTATGCTCATCTCAACAGCAGATTTCCCTGAGAAAAGCAGGAAGAACTTTGTTTATGGTTTTATTTTTAGGGCCTTAGCCTTCATTTAGCAATTTATGAAGTATGTCTTTCTCAACATTCAAATTTCGGTTAGGTAAACAAAATGTATCCATGGGAGAAGTCTGTTTTCCAGCTCCCTAGGGTTGTGGTTTATGGCCTTGAGAGTTCTTGAGTTTGGGGAATATGAATAATGTAGATGTGGCCTGTGAAAGGAGAAGCACTTAATGGTTTACAAATACATAGATCTTTATGATGCTTTTTTTGTAAGAGGTAGGTTTTACAGCAAGCAAACTTTTGAAACTCATTTATAAGATTTGGGTTTTTTGTTTACTTAAGAGAAAAAAACCTTCCTCTTATGCTAATATTCATGAAATTTGAATTTTTTGTAAAGGCTTAGATGGATCCACGTTGGTTAAATATTATTTGCATTCAGGTTTTCAGCCACATTATAGTATTATTTAGCACATTTAAATGCTTTTTTTTATACCGGTACCATTTATTAACTTTGACCATCTTGGGCATGAAATTGGTAGTGGAATTGATGTTATGCTGCTTTCTTTTGAGAGATCTTTCAGTTGAATGAAGCAGGATTCCCTCCCTCTTCACATAGACTGAACTTGTCAAAGAGCTGTAATGTTGAACTTTTTTCTCTTCCGAAAGTGTATCATGCTGGTCCTCATCTCCTCCCTTCAAACTTGCCAGTCTGTTAGATATATTGCCTCCATTTTGACCTGGCCTAGCAAACTCCTACTAATCCTTCAAGTGTCAAATTACATTAGTTTTTTAGGAATACTTTCCCTGCTCTCTAAATATTCGTTTGGTGAGTCCTATTAGATCACACAAGTATTGTAATTATTTGTTCATGCCTGCCTTTCCTGCTACCATGAGGCCAGGAACGCTCATCTGTATTGTTCTTGGCTGTACCTCCCAGACCCAGCACACAGTACTTAAGCATTTAAATGAGTGAATGAATCACTTAATGCATTTTTTTTTTTCTGTTACTTTTCTTCCTCAGTAGCTTTGCTATAGGTTATGTTAAGTGTGTGTTTCTTAGGTCAGTATTGGTTTTCTGAAAATATTACTTCCATTTCATTTTTGGGAGAGGAGGTATAGGCAGCAGTGTGCCTGAAGATCATAGACATCTTTTTTTAATTTTAATATACTGAGAATTCTGGTAGGATAGGTACTGGTTTACATTATGGACCAGAAATGGTTATCCCGTTATGGAATGGGAATGATTATCTGCATTTAAAAGCTTGCTGTTAAAAAGTCCAGTTTTATACAGGTGTTGTGTAGTTTGTTGTGTCATCTCTTCCTTTCCTGCCTCACCACTCTACTGAAAAAGCTAAGAAACAGTAGTGATAGCTTTTTCAGAAACTTTTCTGATGACTGCCCGGAAGTATACCTGGTCACAGTAATTTAGGGTCTTTCACTTAGTGATCCTTTTACTCTTTCTTGCATCTTTGGGTTTTTTTGCTCAATGTTACAAGCTCAAGTAGGAGAGAACAGTTTGTAAAAGAGTTATATTGATGTGTTATTAAAATACATCCTTTTCTTATCCATTGTATAAAAATTATGTTCATGTTAGGAAGGGATTTTAAAAATCAATATGTTGTTTTTTCCCCGCAGGTGAAAATAAGGCGTCTCAGCTGGCTCCAGGATAGGCTGAAAGGATGTTAGTGTGTGAGAGCTCTTAAAGGCTATCTTGGTGTTTTTACTAAATTGCTCTCCACCAGATAGGTACACATACAGCTAGAATTTCATAACCTGTGTCTGACATTATTGGTGAAGTTAAATGCAGGCTGTCTGCAATCTTGTATGTATTGACTCATGAGTCAGCTCTTGTAATTGCTGTTTAGCTAGTGTCTGTAATTCTTGACAATTAATAGGCTTTTTTTTTTTTTTTGGTATGTCATACAAAAATACTAAAAACAGTATTTCTACTCTAGTAGAAATTTGTCTTCTGGTTTCAGCAAAACTCAGGCCGGTTGACACAGGCTAAGCCACAGAGAAAACACTTTTCCATCCTATATTTTTTTCTATTCCTATTATAGATTGGTTTACTGATTATTTACACTGACAACACAAAGTTTCTTCATAACAGTTCAGGATATAATCAACTACTAAAATATGAGTTACAGATAATAAAGCCCATTTTCACTTAGCATGTAGAGGGTGCTCAAGGGCAGGGAGCAAGTTCATGCTCCTGGCCCAACAAGGATGACCTCCAGTAGTCTGCGCTCCTTCCAGACTCTCTGAAGCCCACCTCACTGCCCCTGGGGGGTAGGCATTGCAGCTTAATCATCATGGAGACCCTAAAGATGCAACCTAGGAGTTTGGAGGTGCCTCACCCTGCACCCTTCGGAGACCCTCTCCCTCGCTGACGCTCCAGGACCTGGAGCTGCCCTTGCGCGCCTGGGGTCCTCTTGATATGAAGCAAGGGCTTATGCGCCCAAGGTGTTTGACAGCAGGTGTTTGAATCAAAGTAAGGGTTTATTTGCAGGGCGCCAGGCAAGGGAGTGGGATCCATTCCAATCTGGTCTTTGACTTAGGGACTTTTTTAAAGGGGAGGAACAAAGAGACTGGGCTTAATCATCATCTTGTGACATATCTGTGACATTTTAAAAATATGTGATTTTTTAAATTGAGGTATAGTTGATGTACAGTATTTAAGTTTTAGGTGTATAACATAGTGATTCACAGTTTTGTACATTATATTCCATTTATAATTATTATAAAATATTGGCTATATTTCCTGTGTTGTGCAACACATCCTTGTAGCTTATTTATTTTGTACATAGTCGTTTGTACCTCCTAATCCCTTACCCAGCTTGTCCCCTTCCCTTTCCCTCACCCCACTGGTAACCACTAGTTTGTTCTATGTGACATTTCTTTTTTCTCTTTTTTAATTGAAATATAATTGATTTACAATATTGTGTTAGTTTCAGATGTATAGTGAAGTGATTCAGTTATATATTTTCAGAGTACTTCCATTATAGGTTATTACAAGATATTTAATATCTATATGCTGTTCCCTGTGCTATCAGTAAATCCTTGTTGCTTATCTATTTTAGGTACAGTAGTTTGTTAATCCCATAGTATATGTGATATTTCTTAGTCATAGTTCTGGGAGTCAAGATGGCTCTTGTTTATGATTCTCAGGCCACGTGGTCCATAGCTTTGGGGTCTGTTAGCTCATCTTGCCCTGAAACAACCTGAGTTTGTACGTTAATGATGATATCTACAACAGCAATTTTGGTACATTAATGGTGTTCCCAACAGCGATGTTAGCCAGCTGAGTCTAGGTGATTAGTGTTCAGTTAGCACAGGACTGGGGTCAGAAGTGACTAAGAAAGTGAGTAGTTTTAGATCAGATAACTATGAACTCAGTAAGGAAACTGTTTTAGGGGGACTTGGTTTCACTCCGTAGGAGGGTGGCGAGGACAGCACCACACTTCTGATGCCCCGAACCCCCATCAGCTCCTGGACAGGGCCCCCTGTCCGTGGAAGAGGCAGCCTCTGGGGTCAGGAGGAGCCGCTGGAGTAGCGCTGCTTCACTGGAGTAGTGCTCTTCCCCTTCTCTGACTCATCGTGCAGGTGCCACGTTCGCGCAAGGGGAGGTGGCAGAGGCCCTGGCCTAGGTGTAGGGGTGGTGAGCAGATTCCATCCTACCTACATGATGTATCTGTACCTTTCTGGTTAATAAATACAGCATTTTGAGTTTAATGAGCTACTGTATATGACAGTCTCTAACACAGAGACTGGTAAGTTAGAGCCTGTTTGAAACAGATACTCACTAAAATTCGCATAAGCAAAAAAGGGTTACTTATTTTGAGGATATCATGGTGTTTCATGGATACCACAGTCATGCGTCAGGGCCACTGTTCATGAGTGTGCAGGTTAGGCTCTCCATAGCTTTTAGTAAGAGTGCAGCCAGGCCTTAGAAACAAACTGGAACCAGATGCTAAAGCACTGTGAGGCCTCTCTTTCCTCTCTGCTCCTGGCTGTTTATGTGCTTTATTCTTCACTCCACAGACTGGCTTTCTCCCCTTCCCAGTCCCTATGAAGATACATAGATACCTTCAGCTACATTTATGTTTGTTCCATTCAAGGACTCTCTGAATCTGAATTCCCACCATCCAGGAAGGAACTCTGTTTGGTGCAGCTTGGGTCAGGTCTGAGCCCCTGGACCATCTAATGAGGCAAAGCAAGGGAACCATGTTATACAAGCATGGCTGCTCCCACTGTAACTATGCTAGGGATTGGAGGGCTGTAGAGATGGGCCGAGAGGGGGAGAGTTTGGCAAACATCAGTGTTTGTTTTGCTGAGCCTACAGTGAACATTAATTTCATTTCTTCTTTCTCTTATATCTGCTGTGCCACAAAGTACAGGTAAAGGAACGTGTTTACAGCAAATAGATATTAATAGCAAACTCTGTATACACTTATTGCAAAATAACATATTGCAGGACTTTTTAGGATAATCAGAATATGGAAGATTCTGTGGTATGTTCTATGAACTGTTCTCTGAAATGCTATTTCTTTTTCCTAGTAAAATGTGTTTTGTTATAATTAGAGTAGGAATTTTCTTTCCCATTATATTTCAACTGACTCCATCATGATGGTTCTAACTTTCTGATGTGTCCTGAACGCTTGTCTCCATCTCTTTGCTCTAACAATGTTTCCATGGCCTAGAAAGATTGCCTCTCCCACTCCATCCCATACGCTCACCCCAGCTCAAGACTATCTGTTCAAATTCTAATGCATTAAGATAGAACCTAAATGTCATCCCCTTATATGAAGCCTTCCCCAGACTGCTCACCCAGAGGCAGTCTTCACCTCCCCCAAATTCCCGTCATATTGTATCCATACATATCTTGTGGCACGTTGTGCTACAGCCTTGGAATGTAATTGAGATACTCTCTAAAACAATGCTAACTAATATTTAGATATTGACCATAGTGCTTCCAACCCTCTGACAAAGGTAGACTCTTGTGGTCTGAGTTATCTCGTACAACTTACATCACCACAGATTTGGACTTGGAAGATTTGGCCTAAAACTTCCAGACAAATTCCATGGTTGTAAAACTGAGATATTGCTTCAAAGGAGAGAGGTGTTGTGACCCTGTTTATTACCTCACCTACAGCAGAAATTCTTATTCTCACTGGGACACTGAGGGACCAGGTGTTCTTTGTTCTTTAAAAGAAACACAGAAAGCAAATTTACACTTTCTACAAAGATTTTGACTGTGAAGTTCTATAGATGTTAACTTTTCCTTAACCATAGCTTATCTTTTGGAATAGTGGAATACCCATATTTTGGTGGAACTTAAAAACATCTAATTGGCTTCTTAGGAAAAAGGAAAAGTTATTGCATGATGATTGTTAGAACTGACTGAATGTTGGGGAAAAAATTTTTGCAGCTGTTTAACTGTTTATATAATTTTCTCCTTTCTTTTATTAATGTATTATATTGACTGACTCCTGGCTGCTTGAATCAACCTTGAATTCCTAGAATCAGTTCCACTTGGTTATAATTATTACCCTTTCCATGTACTATTGGATTGAATTCCCTAAAATTTTGTTAAGGAATTTTGCATCCATATTTGAACATTAGAAATACTAGTTTGTAATTCTGCTTTCTTGCTTTGTGTTTGTCTGGGGTTGGGAGTCCCTTAACATGATTTGGGAAACGTGCCTTCCTTCTCTATTTCTAAAAGATTCCAAGTATCTTGTTAGTTCAAGGATTCACCAATGAAGCAATCTAGATTTGGAGGGGGTTTTTGTGAGTGTGAAGGTTTATGAATTTGATGTATTTGATTGATACAGGGTATTCAATTTCTCTATTTTTTTAGTCAATTTCTGTCATTTGGAAATTTTCCAGTTCATCTAGGTTGTCAGATGTTTTGACATAGATTGTGCATAATGTTGTCTTACTCTTTTAGTGTCCGTAGATTTTGTAGTGACACTCCCCTCTTACTTTGATTTTAGTAATGTGGTCTTGTCTTTATTAGTCTAGCCTAGAGGCCTATCAGTTTTATTGATCATTTCATTGCATCAGCTTTCATGATTTCTCTGTTTTATTTTCTATTTCATTGATTTCTGCTCTTTCCTTCTACTTTGGGGTTTCTAGTTTAAGGAAGGAACTAAGATCACTAATTTTAGATTTTTTTCCTGATACAAGCATTTAAAGCTACAAATTCCCTCTAAACTGTTTTAGCTGCATCCCACAGATTTTGATAGGTTATATTTTCATTATTCCATTCAGAATATTTTAAAATTTCCCTTCTGATTTCTTCTTTGACCATGAATTACTTAAAGAGTGTTGTTTTACTTTCCAAATGTTTGGGGTTTTCCTAGTTATGTTGTTGTTAATTGATTGCTGATTTAATTCCATTCACAGAACATACTTTGAATTTCAGTCTTTTTAAATTTATCAACACTTGTTTTATGACTTAGCACATCCTGATGAACTTACCATGTGCACTTGAAAAGAATGTGTATGCCGCCATAGTTAGGTATGGTGTTCTACAGATGTCATTTAAGTCACGGTTGATAATGTTCAGATAGTCTGGGTCTTTGCCTATTTTTTCTAGTTATATTGGTTGCTGAGAGAAGAGTGGAGAAGCAGGTTATACCTCCGATGGCAGGTTTGGTAAAGTAATAAATTGCAAAGGGACATATATATTCAAGGATAGGAGAATTTATGACTACGTTTTATAACCTACCACACGGTTCATTTTAATTATTCTTTGTGCTTTGTATATATTTAAAATTTTCTATAATAAAACCTTAAAAACCAAATCCTTTCTGGTAATGATGTCATATTTCAGGGAGTGCATACCATATGCTAAACCAGATGTAGAAAAAATATTTAGAATTTCTGTTTGTTTATTTTCCTCATTATTTAAAAAAGTTCTATTTTGGCATATTTTTTAATAGTATGTGGTATATCCAATAATCTTAAATTAAATCTGAAAATATAGATAACGTGTTTGAGGGAGAATTATATAATTTAATATATTTTTTTGGCTATTCTTGTTTAAAAATGGTAGTTTTACCCCAATGGAGATGTCAGTTTTGTTCTAAAAGTTATGGTATCATTTGGATCATCTTATAAACTGTATCTTAAATAATACATTAAAATAAAATTTTGTGTGATAGTTATTTTTTAATATTTTATTTTAAATTTTTGTCAGATTTTTAATTGAAGTGTTTTATACCTTAAAATCACTGTCAAAACTTAATTGTAAGTTTTAAATTTCAGAGAAGGCTAAAACTATAATTCCAAAATTAGATGGGTCAGCAGTGTGAGCTTAAGAGAAAATGAAACAAGATTTTAATAAAGGAGAAGAGAGAAATATTATCTTAAGTTCTGTACAACTATGAAGTTAAGAGCATTTACTAATAACCAGTAGTAAAAATTGGATGGGGAGTAATTGAGTATTTGCCCTTATTAATTATTCCTACTAAAAACCTTATTTCTTTTCCCATCTGGACTGTTTACTTCACGAATCATTTGAAATGCAAAGGGAGTAATATGATTGGAAAGGAGAAAATAAATTAAGAAACTGAAGTACACAAAAGCCTTTACTAGCCTTGGTGACCTTCTCAATTCCATCACTCAAACCTCCATTCCATTTTAGGAATAAAGAATAAATAATAAAAAACACATTCCAAGTCTGAGTGTTAGTTTTTAAAATTTACAGTTCTCAGACTCATGCAGTGTAGTTTTTTAACCCCTTAACTACCATTAGCTTTCTGATATTAGAAAAATTTGCATTCTAAATTTTAGCTTTAGTACTCTGTTTATTAAGTATGTATTTATGTTCATGGATTTGAGAGAAAGTGTTTTTAAGGGTTTTTGTTAACTGAAAAATACTTTGAACATTATTAGGTGATTACTGCATCATAAGACAAGAGATGAACAAACGTTTTTGGAGATTTAAACACAAATAATGTTTTATGGGAGGGTTTTTGTTGGTTTTTTGTAAACCTTTAAGTAATCAAAAACTTGACTGCATTTCCCATTTCTTGATCATAATATGATTAAGATTTTCCTTAATCTAAAAGCAACTATGTAATATCTATTAACACTTGTATTAAAGAACAACTTTTGGTAAGGGTTCTTTTACCAGCCAACATGATTAGGTAGGAGAATTGAATTTCTAGCTTTTAAGTAGGATTTGTAAATTAAAGCAAGACAGACAGTGATATATTTGGATATTAGCAGGTTATTTGGTAAAGTCCCTCATGAGGTATCTTGAAGAACAGGCATGACCTGAATGATAATTCAATTAGACTGATTTGTGATTTAGCTCAATAAACACAGATTGAATTCTTGTCATCTAGAGGGATGTGGCATTCTGTCCTTTTT
Source organism: Camelus ferus (assembly GCF_009834535.1). Taxonomy (NCBI): domain Eukaryota; kingdom Metazoa; phylum Chordata; class Mammalia; order Artiodactyla; family Camelidae; genus Camelus; species Camelus ferus. Next base: position 12,687,483 of record NC_045706.1, read on the forward strand.
TTTAAATCAGTGATTCAAATAAGGATAGATAGCATATATTGTTTTTTTTAATTAATGGATGATATGAATCTAAGATACATACCCCTGATAAATTGGATGACATTTCTTTAGAAAAAAGAATGATCTTGATGAGTTAGAACAGAGTATTTCATTAACAAGATAACTCTTAATAAAACATAAACTCTTTTCCTCCTCAACCCCAAAACATTTAGCAATACACCATAAAAAATGGAAATTCCAAAGCACATATAATGACATAGAAGATTATTTCCATTATATTTTAAAAAGCAAGATTCAGAATCATATTCATAGTGGGATCTCGGTTTTCTCTGTGTGTGTGTGTGTGTGTGTGTGTGTGTGTGTGTATTAGAAAGTATGAATTATTAACAGTAGTTACAGTATACAGTGGTTTTCTTTTCATTTTGCCTTTCTGTTTCCAAATTTTCTACAGTGAGCATGGATGTTTAATAAGACACACTGAAGATAAAGTGTTTAATTTTGTTGATGGTGCAACTGTGCGGCCTGAGTGTATGTTAATTTATATTGCCACAATATAGATTTCCTCCCTCATTTATGAGTCTGTAATAATAATCACCTTGGTACAAAACTCAGCGTCAACTGTAGTGCTCTTGATACATTAATGTTTTCTCAGACTACTATGAACCTATTGAATCTGTTTTCATTTTTCTCTCCTTATCAAAGGTTGAATTAATAAAGGGAAATTTACAAAGTGTCGGACTTACACTTCGTCTTGTCCAGTCAACTGACGGGTATGCTGGGCACGTCATAATTGAGACTGTGGCCCCAAACTCGCCTGCTGCAATTGCAGATCTTCAGCGGGGAGATCGGCTGATTGCTATTGGAGGTAATTATGCTGATGTGCAATATACTTGACATTTACAGAGAAATCAGAAAATAGATGTGGGAGTTGTTCCTTTCTTCCCTTTTCATTTCTATAAGCCTGTTACTTTTATGATGGAAAGAAAGTAATAACTATACTATAAATAAAAATCTGAAAGAAGCCTTAAAAAATTTAAAATACGTATGCCATTTTAGTTCTGATGTATAAATCTTTAAAATGCTTCGTCTTTAGACCATTTTTCTGTAACCTCTATAATTTTCCTGTCCTTCCCTTCTTCTACTTCTCTATTTTTTATTAAATGTCAAAGAAAGGGCAGGTCTACAGTTATCTTTCTGTATGACCACCACCATTACTACTCCAAGCCTAAAACTGACGGTATTAGCGCTACTACCCCTATAACTTAGGATTAGATAATGAACAGGAGAGTGAGTCCTTGTCTAAGAGGGCACACCTGAACTGTCCTGTGGCCTCATGTTGTTCCTTGATTGGTCAACCGTTTGTTAATAGACTGTCATTCAGAGTGCAGCCCAAATCACTATCACTGGCGGAAAGATGTGTCACCTGTATGCCTTCCTATCAGTTGGATTGATATCAATAAAAACTCTCTGTTGATAGGCAGATTATTTGCTTGAATGTTTATAAATAAGCAGTAATATTCACTGTGGACACCAATGGCGAAGAAGTCCGAACCTTTTCAGACCTTTTAGTACCTGGCCCACCCATTCTAGACTTGTCAAGAGATTTCTTGAACACATGGTTGGTTACAAATGAGCTTTTAAAGGCAATGTGGAATATTCCCTCATAGCTAATACAATAAATAACAAGGTATATGAGTTCCTAAATTAAGGAGCAATTGTCCTTGTTTATATGTCGAAGAAACTCTGCCTTTAATTCAAATCCATCATGATAATAAAATAATGAAAATTATTTAATTGTACACATGGGAGCCTAGCTAAGTTAGTATTTCATATGGAAATCCTTCTAATCATGTCATAAACAGTGCTTTTGAAAATCTCTTGTGTATTCCAACTACCCAGACATGGTGCTAAAATGTAGATTCTGATTTCAGTAGACCTGGGGTGGGGCTCCAGGCTCAGCATTTCTACTAAGCTCCCAGATGACCGTGCTGGTCCTTGGACACTTAGGATAGTAAGGCTATAAAGTAGACCTCATCCAGTACATAGTCATTTAACATAAACATAACGGTTACTCTCAGCTAAAAACCACAGTTCGGTATAATTTTTTTACATCAACACATACCCTGTTTTGGTTTTACTACAGCATAAAATTGTGTTTTTTCTCTTTTATGAAAGATTTTTGTTTTCAATTACACAAGTAGTAATTATCAAAAATAAATAAATCCAAGCAGTATAAATACATGCAAAGTGAAAAAGCAGAAGTCACCCCTTCATGTCTAACGTGTAAAAAAAATAATAATACTCATTGAGGTAAGGGCCAGGTGTAATACACATTCATTTTTTATAGCTGTACTTCCTTTATATGGGTATACAATATTTTTTAAAATATTTAGTAATGAGATTGGTGATAATTGAAACAAGATTGGCAAAATGTTTGTTATATCTGAGCTCAATGATGGAGTTCATTTTACTATTTATATTTGCTTATGTCTGAAATATTCTCAAAGAAAAGTAATCCAGATTTGGCTGGCCAGTCCACAAAGCTCTTGGTAGTTGGCGAAGAGATGGGATGAGAGCAGATGTTACATCACAAAGAGTGAGTTTAGACTGAGTTGAAGTTTTTTTTTGCCTACTTCAGATCATTAGATGAACTTATTTTTCATTTATGACAAACTACAATTTTGCTGGGACATGGTATAGTTAGAGGGAAGCAGTAAAAGCTATGGCTGGATGAATCATGAAGAGTCATATTAGAAGCTCTGAATTTCAGTGGGATGAGTTTGGCGAAAGGTTTTTGAGCCAAAGCTTTAGGAAAATTAGGAAGCAGTATATGTTTGGAGATTAAAATAGGGAAGGTCTAAATGAGGGATTCCAGTAAAGAGCTGTTTATTACTGTAGTTGAAGCCAGTGATCAGGAGGATCTGAACCAGGAATAAAAATGGCCTGGAACTCTATCTAGTAAGATTGACAGCAGAATAGATCTAGGGAGTCAGCCATCTCCAGAATTCAAATCATGTTGACTGGGAGGGTGGCAAGTTGATTCACATAGTAGTGAAGACAGGAGGATGAGAAGGTCAAAGAAGGGTTTTCACTACACTGAATTTGTAGTTTTAAAGAAACATCCAGGCGATGCTATGCAGAAGTGGCCCGGAATGTAGGACTAGAGCAAGGAAGAGGGGACACCAACCAAAGAAAAAGTTGATAGTTGAAACTACTGAAATGGGTGTAATCCAGGGAGAGAACAAAGAGGCAGAAAAAACTAAGGATAAAACCATGGGAACGTTTGCATACAAGGGGCAGATACAGGTGGGAAAAAAATAAAGCAAAGGAGAGATGATCAGAGCCATATTAATAGTGTTGTGAAAACCATGGAAAAGGAAGGCTCTAAAGGAGAAGAAGGAAGGGAATTAAACCATTAGCAAGGATGAATAATGGAGTAAAGTCCTGAAGGAGCTGGGGAGTAGGAACCAAAGTCAAGTAAAGGGATATTTTCTCCTCTGAGACAGCTTAATACTGAGAATGATTGACAGGGAGAAAAGGTGGCTTCTTGTTGATCTTTTGTAAATAAGGTGATGTCATCTACAGAATAAACGAGAGCAGGGAGAGTGGGATTCAGGGGAATAGGAAAGGTTTGAAGCTGGTGTTTGAAGACTTAGTTGTTTCAAGACCGGTCAAAAGAATGCTAAAGCAGCTCTGAACGCCTCACTGAAGATAGATCGCATAACCCAGTGCTGAATCCAGGCAGTAAGCTCAGGAGCGGGGCAGGGTGATAAGGGGGTAGCAAAGCTGGGGATCAGAAAGACAGATGGTAGAAGAGGAAAGGGCTAGGGCATAAGAGTAAAAAAGCTTGATGTGAACATCATTGAAGTCTTGAGACTGAGGTTTGGAAGGAAAGCAAGTAGTATCAGTCGACCAGCTGGACCATGAGAACAAAGGAGGAATGACTAGACATGGAAATCACCTCAAAACAGATTTTGTTAGCAGACAGGAATGTAAAAGGTGGAAAATAGAAGATTGTGATCAGACGTTAATTTCCTGGTGTATTACTTTGATTTGGAAAAGTTCTAAGTATGACCAGGTCTAAAGCATGGTCTTGCCTGGGCAGCCAAAGGAGAGGATAGAGGTTGAGGAACTCTGAAGTCAGGTTATTAGATGGGGCTGATGTTACTTTGATTTATTTAGAATGCCCTTAAGACCTTTGGAAAGCAAAGCCCCCCCCCCCTTTCTCTAAGTCCTACAGAAAGGGATAGCTTGGGTAAGTACTTTTGGAGGGGAAGGTAGGGAGAGGGCAGGAAACAAATAGAGACCTTAAAAGATACTAGAATATCCCTAGAAGAACACATCAGAAGCTGCTAGCTCTGACTGCTCCGGGAAAGGGACAGTATGGCTGGCAGATAGAGGTAGAAGGGAGATTTTTTACTGTACATCCTTCTGTACCTTTTGAATTTTTAGCTATGTTAATGTAGCACCTATTAGAAAGTAAAATGAAAATTAAGCTGTCATTGGTACAGATGCAGATAATAAACAACTTGTTTAACTTTAAAGTGTTCCTTTTATGCCTTCCTTATTCTTTCTGGTCCAGAAAAAGATTAATTTGATGAGTGGGGCTAATAAAAACAATCTGTAAAAGAGTCCACTAGTCATAGTATAGTATTTTACTGAGTTTATTTTAAGCATGGTCTCTTAATTTGAATCATTCACCACATAGCTTGTAATTCCTGGTGCATTTTAGAATTTCCTTCAGTAGACTCAGAGATTCCCATCATTCTAAATCTGGTTTAACCACTGATAAAGTCCTTTCCAGTGGGTCTCACTCTACTCCCTTCCTTAATTCAAACTGAGAAAAAAATGTCATTTAAACCTAGGAAGGAATGGAAAGCAATTAGGAGTTAGCAACTTGGCACCCTTCTAAGAATTTTCATGTCATCATTTGGTTTGAAAAGGTAAATATTTCCAGGACATCAGAGCATTCAGCATTTGAGAATCAGTACACTGATGTATCCATAAGCCAGTAAGATATCTTAGAGGTTTCATTATTACTCTTCCAGTAGTTAAATAATCATGAGTTAATGGCAATTATATTTAGCAAATTAGGTAATTTTTATTGCAGTAATTTATACGCTTTCCCTTTTAAAAATCTTAAAACAGGTGTGAAAATCACATCTACACTGCAAGTGTTGAAACTTATCAAGCAGGCTGGTGACCGAGTCCTAGTGTATTACGAAAGGCCTGTTGGCCAGAGCAATCAGGGTGCAGTGCTGCAAGACAGCTTCGGGCAGTTAGAAGAAAACTTCTTGTCAAGCTCATGCCAACCAAACTATGAAGAGGAAACAACTGGGCTGGCAGTAGATGCTGAAAATAGAGACTTAGATTCTGAATTTGAAGACTTGGCGAGTGATGTCAGAGCACAAACTGAGGTCAGAGACGAGGCACAGTCATCAAGTCACAGTCCCAAACGTGCTCCAACAACACTTTCTGTTAAACCCCTGGGAACCATATCACCAGTTTTAAACCGTAAATTAGTTGTAGGAAGTCACCCACTACCACCAAAACTTCCATCCAAAGAAGGAAATAAACCCTTAGCCCTAAAATCTTCTGAGATAACAGAACCAACACAAGTGTCAAAATCCGCCCAGGGATCCACTTTCAAACCACCTGTGCCACCACGACCGCAAGTCAAAGTTCCTTTGCCTTCTGCTGACGCCCCAAATCAGGCAGAACCAGATACTCTCATTGAAAAGCCGGAGAAGGTGCCGCCGCCGACTCCTGCAGATAAACCTGCTGAAAAGCAAGTGAAAAATCTGGAGCATGTAGAAGAAGCAGCTGCATCTAAGCAGTTTTTAGCAAAGCCAGAAGTGGCGAAAGATGTGACTTCAGAAAGTTCCTGCCCTCCTAAGGACTGTTCCGATGACCCTCAGGCGTGGGAATCATCAGAGATTCCTTATCGTAATAAGCTAGGAAAATGGACAAGAGCCAGAGCCAGCTGTCTCTTTGACATAGAAACCTGCCACAGGTACTTAAACATTGCGCTGTGGTGCAAGGATCCCTTCAAGTTAGGGGGTCTCATCTGTTTGGGGCACGTTAGCTTAAAACTTGAAGAGGTGGCTTTAGGGTGCTTAGCTACATCAAACATGGAATACCTTTCCAAATTCAGACTGGAACCCCCATCACCTAAGGCCATGGTCACAAGAACCGCGCTGCGCAACTTGAGTATGCAGAAGGGGTTCAATGACAAATTTTGCTTTGGTGACATTACTGTTCACTTCAAGTATTTAAAAGAAGGAGAGCCAGACCACCATGTAGTCACTAACTTGGAGAAAGAAAAAGAGCTCCATTTGGTTGAAGAGGTTTCTGCCCTACCTAAGGAGGAACAGTTTGCTGGACAGATGGGTCTAACAGAAAATAAACATAGTTTCCAGGATACTCAGTTCCAGAACCCAACTTGGTGTGATTACTGTAAGAAAAAAGTTTGGACTAAAGCTGCTTCCCAGTGTATGTTCTGTGCTTATGTTTGCCATAAAAAATGTCAGGAAAAGTGTCTAGCTGAGAGCTCTCTTTGTGGAGCAACTGATCGGCGGATAGACCGGGCCCTGAAAAACCTCAGGCTGGAAGGACAGGAAACCCTCCTAGGCCTGCCCCCTCGTGTTGATGCTGAAGCTGGCAAGTCAGTCAACAGAACAACAGGCTTGACAAGACATATCATCAATACGAGCTCTCGTTTGTTAAACCTGCGTCAAGTCTCTAAAACTCGCCTTTCTGAGCCAGGAACTGATCTAGTAGAACCTTCACCAAAACACACACCCAATACATCAGACAACGAAGGCAGTGACACGGAGGTCTGTGGTCCGAATAGTCCTTCTAAACGGGGCAACAACACAGGAATAAAGTTAGTGAGAAAGGAAGGTGGTCTGGATGACAGCGTCTTCATTGCCGTTAAAGAAATTGGTCGTGATCTGTACAGGGGCTTGCCTACAGAGGAAAGGATCCAGAAACTAGAGTTCATGCTGGATAAATTGCAGAATGAAATTGATCAGGAGTTGGAACATAATAATTCCCTTGTTAGAGAAGAAAAAGAGACAACTGATACAAGGAAAAAATCGCTTCTTTCTGCTGCTTTGGCTAAATCAGGTGAAAGACTGCAGGCCCTAACTCTTCTTATGATCCACTACAGAGCAGGCATTGAAGACATTGAATCTTTGGAAAGTCTGTCTTTAGACCAGCACTCCAAAAAAATAAGCAAGTACACAGATGATACAGAAGAAGACCTTGAGAGTGAAATAACCCAACTGATAGACTCTCAGCCGTTCAGTAGCTTGCCAGATGACTTATTTGGCCCATCTGAGTCTGTGTAACAGTCTATTTAAATTTTCAAGTAATTGAAGAAAAGTTGCATATAAAGTACCACAGATACAACCACATTTAAACCCTCTTATTATGCACTTGGCCTGCTGCTCCACAGTTATTTGCTTCTGTAAGAACTAGAGTGGAAAAGGTGGTTTTCCAGCAAAAACATGACCCGATCACTAAATTGGTTGTTTCAGATCGCATTTATAGCTGTGCTTTTTGGGTTTATACTGGGAATTTATTTTTAATAATTTATTTTTAACTTTTTCTAATTATGTAACTATGTAAGCTAACTTTTCATGTTTATTATGTGTGATGTCTCATTGTGTTATTTTTCCTTTCTCTTCCTAATTTTTGAATTAGTGTTAAATAGGATACTGTCCAAATTCTTGAAATACTTTCTTTTCCATCACCGTTATAACAACAAATTTGCTGCATGCCCAAATTGACAACAGCAATCATTGAGGGAACAGGTTTTGAATCTTACTTTGTGTTACGAAGTTTGTCATCTCTACCTGCTTGGGATTTTTGTTATTTGGGGGTTTTGGGGGTGCTTTTTGTTTTGATTTTGTCAAATGTAACATGAAAGCAGATGCTGCAGCTTTAGTCAGTTACGCAGACTGAGTAAAAAAACTTTTTACATATATTGCTTGCTTTCTATGCTTCTGTGAAATTTTTTTCTAAAGCTTCTGTGCAATTTAAGTATAGTAAGAATATGGTGATTAATTTGAAGAGCTTGCATTGAAAAAATATAATAGGGAGTAAATATAGAATGCAGTTGGTCAAGAATTTTTTGTGGAGAGGATGACAAGATTACTAAAAATCAGTAACCAGTTGGATTTTGAAATACAACCTTTCAAAATGTTGATGCTTTCTTTTCAGATGGAAGTTCTAAACATTTATGATTATTTCTCATCTTCACTTCTCCCCTAGGAAATAAAGCATGTGCAAGGATATTTGAAGTTTCAGAGGACTGTTCTTAAAGTGATCTTGCTGATAACTGGTTTTGGCTTTTTGTTTTAGAAACATTTTCATGCATGAGAATGTTGTGAGGGGGAGGAATCGTGCAAAATAGATTTACTGCTTTATCTGGCATCCTACAGGTTTAAAGGAATTGATCATCCTGAATGCTTCTGTAGTTCAGACTGTCTTCATTTAAAAAAAAAAAAAAAAGAAAGAAAATTAGACAGCATGGTACATAGGAATTGGGACCAGCTCTCTTAAAATGAAGATCTACTCTGATACTCAGTCCGTCATGTGGATCCCAGCAACACATGACTGAGGGAAAACGTGTGAGCATGATCTCTGTTGGTATACCATAAAAGTTTTGGCCTTTTATATGCCTATGAAATACGTATATGTTTTTCTGTTTTGTAGGTAACTACTGTCGTAATCAATGTATAGTGAAACTGACATGAATTTAAAACTAGATGGAACAGCTTTTATGGCTGGCAGGAAAAGGCAAAGTATAATAGTAAGGATTCTGGCCCAGGTCTATAACCCAGGACTCCATACAAGAGTTTAAGTAGCAGCTCTTCTGTTGGCCATTACTGAACTGTGCAACCATAGACAAGCCACAGAAGGGCTCTGCGCTACAGTCTCCCCAGGTCTAAAGTAGGAATAAACAAAACTTACGCTTAACTACCTCACAGGATTGTTGTGAGGAAAACAACAGCATAGCTGCAGAAGTTCTCTGAACAGTAAAGAGCTACTCAAATAAGAGATGACTTGTATGGATAAAACATTTTTATGGGTAGAAAATTAATCCACTTTTAAAATCAATAGCCAGTTCTCATTCTTGCTATTTCATTATTAAGTGAAATATTAGGAAACGAAATACCTTTCTTGGCCAAGTTGATAACAAAAATATATCTGTGTATGCCCTCCTTTTTTGTTTAAGCATGCTTGCATATAGAAGTCTTCATACACCAAATCCAGTGAAAGCTAAAAAGTTGTTCTGTAACATAGCTTGAAACAATTTACCCAAAGTAATAACCAAATTTCATCTTATGAAAAATAACTTACCACTGATAACCTGGAAGGCAGAGTATCTGTAAGTGGCTGGTGGTTATGGATTATACCTTGGAAGTTTTAGTGACATCCAAGCATGCTGCTGAAACTGATGCATTTGAAAGAGCTGTAGAAATAATGCAAAACTGGTTTCATAAAAATCTACTCATGTTTTAAAAGTATTTGACTCTGTAGAACCACAATTATGGCAAGCTCAGTAATGCTGCTAATGATATTTGTAAAATATACCTTCAATGTAGCGCAATATTTTTATATTTACTGGGAGAGGCAGTAGAGGCATCACAGTTGTACGTTAGTGCAAGGGGGGACCACTCCAGACAGCCTAGGGAATAGTAAGGTGTTACTCCAGTGAAAACAGTTGTATTATATCACGGTCCTGATGTAATCATTCTGCCATGCTATGTTATCAATAGCTAAAAACTAATAATAAATAAAAACTACCACAGAAAACAAGAATATCTTCATTTGATACATCTCAAAAAGGTGATTGCTGCATCTCTATGGAATCATTGCCTGGTGTAATTGGGCCACGAAAACAAGCTTATTAACAAAGTCCACTTTGCTAACAAAAGTGCTGTTCTGCAAACTGCCTAAAAGCATTACTTTCTGGTTTTACTATTACTTCTTAATGCTGTGAAATATTAGATGTATGGATTTGCCTCTGCTGTCTAGCAGCAGTTAGACAAAAGTGTGTTTCCTACATTGGTATTTCGATGACTGACTGGGTTAGACAGTCAAGCAGAGCAACACTAGCATTACTTTAGAATCAGTCAATATGCCACATTTCTTAATATCAAGCCTTATGTGTTTCAGTATCAGAACAAGCTGAAATACTGTGTGGCCATTTTGTGATTTTGAGAGGAGAAAACATGCTAAAAATTTGAAGGTACTGTCAATTCTAAATGTAAGTATATTTAAATTTTTTGAAAGGCAATTTGAAGACACTTGGCTCCTGCTAATGGTAAGATAATAAAATCTTAAGTCCTGTAAAAGTAAGTTTTAAATCACTTTAATTTAAAAATATATTGTCTTTATTTCTAAGTTGAGAGATAATAGCTTTCCTAATCCTTTTTACACACACACACACATGAACTTCAGGGGCCCGTGGACCTACTGTGTCAAATAGCTGCATCATTACATATAGTTACCTCTCACAGCAATCAGGAACACAGTGTAACTTTAGAGATGCAAGGATAACTTACTGGTTTGTTCCACACTCACACCATGTGGCTATTTACATATTTCAATTTAAAACAAATTTTGCAAAGCCAGAAAGTATGGTTCAAACTAGTCTGGAGTGGATTTTACGTGATGCCTGCAAGCAAAGAATAGTCTTCAATTGAATATCCACAGTTAATACCTTCTTACATATTTTATTCCAATGATAATGTCTAGTTAACAAAGGAATACAAACAGGCACAGTAGTGTTCAGAAGGTTTATTAAGTAAACTAGCTAAAACATGTTGTAGGTGGATACACTTAGCAGTCAAAAGAAAGAATTGAATATTCATTGCTACCTCATTAAGCATTTTGTATCTGTTTTGCCAGGTACAAACATAAAAACCACTTCTCAAAAAATGAGTGTTCAAAGAGCTGTGTGTTCTTTGTTCTAATAGACACATTAAAAAACAAACAAAAAACCTCTTCATAGTCTTGCCAACCCCAGAATATTAGTCATATAAAAGACCTTACAGTTTTTCCCCTTCAGATATAATATCTTTTGCTCTCAAAACAGTTCTGAAAAACATGTATCTTTTATATGATCTCTGGGCATCCCCAGCAGACATGTCTGCCAGTCATTCTAGAAGAGACTGAAGCCTCCCATGCAAAACTAAAAGAGGAGTAAGTTACATGGTATTGGGAGTGGGGAGAACCACAGACCCTCTTAAGAATGGGTTTGTAACACATTCTTTTTTAAGGCTCTCCCCTACGGAAGCAGAGAACAATCCTGCCTTTTAACTTTGGCCATAGAAGTGCCTCCAGAGCCATCCTCCAAAGCAGCAGCCTTGTGTGAGTTGCCCAGTGCAAATACATGAGTAGGAAGCTTGTTTGCTCCCAATACATGCACTTGAAAATCAGACTTCAGATCAGTCAAAGCCCCACAAGAAAGCTTCATAAAGAAATGAGGAAGGAAGTATTAGCTACATTCTCAGAGAATGGCAAGGTTGAGGAGTCCTCCCAAGGTAATAGGAACAGTTTTAGCTTAGTGAAGACCTGACATCAGGTAATTTTACGATTACAGAACTACGGAACAAACAAGTATTACTTGAGACAGTCCACACTATCTTCAATCATATCTCACACAATACTTGATGTAAACTGACAATGTTCACTAACACGGTATTTGCTGTTACATCGAAAAGGCACATCAATGTCATGCTTAGAAAAGCTACATTGCACAGCACTAGATGACACACTAACACACATTTTTAGATGTTTGGGTTTTTTCCTGCCTGTGAAAGGGGGTGTGTCCTAACCACCCTGCTAATTTTTTACCTGTTTTCCTAACATGATTCAGATATAATTTTATTCCTCCTCCATCTTCATTTAAAATTTGTTTTCACATTGATGTGAACAACTTTCAGAAGTCTAAAAAAAAGTTTCAGGCAACTCAAAATTAATAGATCCCTAAAAAACACTTGGATGACTTCCAGGTCAAAGGTAATTATAGTCTGATTTTTTCATTTCGTAACAGCTATTAGCCTTTTAAATTTCTTTTCTAAAACTTGATCTAGATGTTGATTTATCTCATCATGCTTAAACAGCTTTGACAGGATAAGGGACAGCTATCCTCGGCGTTCTGTCATCTGGTAAGACAAGTATGTATCTGAAAGGAAAAGCTTCTCACTCATAACTGTACGTTTGGGTGCTTTTCTCTGCTTTCAGAGCATTTACTATTTTACCCTTATCGGCTTTAATGTCTGCTGCCAACCATATGACATGTAAACAATGTAATTTACGACCATCTGTTTCCAGGTAGGTGGTTACATAGAACACTAATGCCAGCTGAGATTCACGGATCTCTCCTCAAGATGACTGACTCAAGTTCTTGTCCTCTACGTTTGAGATAACTAGCTTTTAACTCATGGGTATACTGGTAGTACAGTTGACCCTTGAAAAACACGGTTTGAACAGCACGAGTCCACTTACAGAGTTCTTTCGCTAAATATGGACTGCAGTACTACATGCTCTGTGGCTGGTTGAGTCCACAGATGTGTGGCGGTGGGTGTGGAGGGCCAACTGGAAAGCTGTATGCAGATTTTCAGTTGTATCAGGTGTCGGCACGCCCAAGCCCCGCGTTGTTCAAGGTCAACTGTAATTACGAACTCAGTAACTCAACATTCAGTGTCACTACATAATATATGCTGTCTTACTTGATTCTGTTTTTCAGACTTCTTCTGGCTTCTCATTGTTGGAAGTGTCTCGGAGATAATGTGTGCTTTAGTTTTAAACACTCATTACCAATATTCAGAAAAAATATAACTTTTTACCCAGGTGTTCGTGAATGTAAGTTAAAAAATTATATCTGATTGGATTCAAATATTTATAGATTTACACTATATTTCGTCAAAATATACTGTATAATATTTAATAAAATCAAATACATAAAATAAAGTTTTCAACACTGTTTATACAAACCCCTAGAAAAGCTGCTTTTTCTTTATAAGGCTGTTGGCAATCGATCATAACCATGGAAAAGGAAGGACCTTTGGTGGTTCACTCTTTGACCAGGGAAGAAGGGTATGACGAAGACAGTTCTGGATGAGCCATTTCACTGGAAACACTGTTGCACACAGTTAGACACTTGGGTGACTTTGGAGGGTCTCAGTCACTTTCAGACTCTTCATCCTCACCTATCGGATACGCCTGGATATTATTCTGAGTGTACATTTTTGTTTTAATGGGGCAGTTGTGATCCATGAGAATAGCCTAAAAGAGAGCAAAGTGCAGATTTATTAACTTCTTGTTTCATCATGATACAATGGTTTTAACCTGATTTTAAGGACTAGTAGTTTGAAAACTAGATACAGTACCACCTACTATTAACCACGTAGGCGTCTGGTGCAATTGCTAGGTGCCTGGCCTGGAGGACCCGGGGTCCTGCGCTCTGAGGGCCCCGGGCAATCGGAGACAGCAGCAGCAGCCTGCGTGCTGTCTTCATTACACCCACAGGGGCTGTGAGTCAGCAGAGGGGGCGGGGGAATCTAAGCTGAAGAAGGGTATGCAGGTTCGGTTTAGGAAGAGTTATACTTAGAATCTTGGAATTAGGGTGGGGGGGACCCGGGAAGTCACACAACCACCTTCATTGTAGCAGCACTCTTACTAAGGACGCGCTCTCCCCTTAATGCGACGAGCTCCTGTGTCAGAAACGTACCCGAGGCTGGACTAACACCTGGCTCCACATTTCTATTCACGGATCGAGTTCTGATTCCAGCCATCATCACAGACTCTCCTTACACTATTTCAGACCACTGCCTTAGATTTCCCCAGACTAAACGTCACAGAGCTCCCCGCACTGCAGTGGGGGGACAGGCACGTTCAACTCTCAACTGAAGGAAAAGTAAAAAGGAAGGGGTTGTCTCTGAACTCGGAGCAAAGCCCAGTTACTAAGAGTTGAGCCCTGGCCCCGCCAAAAGCCGGGTTTCTTCTCACACACAGCAGAGTCGGGATCTCTATCCAAAGTGATGAAAACGTGGGAACAAGTGAGTAAAAATGACACAGATAGGAAGCTGGGACAGTGAGACAGTTACAGCATTAATGTTCTAGGCCTCGAGACTGAAGACCCCAGGCCTATGTGCTAGAAAAGTTTTACTTACCAAGTATCTTAAATTTAAAAAAAAAAAAAAAAGTGAGTTTTGCATCAGAGTCACCTAGTAAAAGAAAGTTGTAGTCCTCAAACCACCTACCTTCCTGGGCAACAGCTGGAAACTTCAAGAGAAAGATGTGAGAAAGGTGACCTATCTTCAAAAGTAACTCAACCTGAGAAAAATAAAACTCCCTTCCAGAACACGGCTTTTCTCACCGCGTATTCTGAGAGCTAGAGGCTGCAAGCAAGCAATGGTCTCACAACAGGAACAGTTTCCTCAAATGACAGAGTTGGTTTTCTTAGCCTTACAGAGGGACCTGAGTAACAGGCTTTTTTCTCTGCCTGTATTGGTTAACAGTGATTATTTAAAAAAAAAATTAAAAAGCAGAAATCCAGTAAACCAAATGGAAGAAATACTCAAGCGCTCAGAAGCTGGTTCATGATTAGATGACCTGGGAGCCATGAAAACAGCATTCAATCTTTCCATTCAGAGTGTAAGTCCAAACACCACTCTATCAGAATGCTTCCTAATGAGAGAATGACTTGCTAAGGTCCGTATGTCTTATTCTTGGTCTCGCGTCCCCTGCGTGAGGTAACTGCTGATCCTGAATGCCAGCACTTGTCTGCATTGGATTTTCTCAAGTGGGCAGTAATCAGCTGTTTCTCCTCCAAGGCAGGCGGCTTCTTGCCCTCGCCCCCCTCGTCATTAGGTGCGATTGGTTTCCAGCCTGTTTCTTCCTGCTCTCACGCACGGTAAGCGGCAGCTGCTGGCTGCCACCTTCCAACGCTGCCACTGTGCCAGTCAAACGGCATCTGACGTGATGCCTTCGATTACAGGCACCCATTATCAGCAGCAAGATGCACATTCTCTTGCGTTGTCAGTGGTTCATCCTGCTCGGTGCTGATTAAGGATTTTGACACTTTACAGGGAAAGCGGCTTTCTGGACGCCTGTCGTTCTTGTTGCCTCGCCTTTCAGGGTGATCTCTTCCACTTTCTTCGGCACTTTTCTTTTAAAATGAACTAGAGCCTCAGTTTAAACGGGGAAAGAGAAGATGTACTGAGGCCTGCCTCCTGCCAGTCCGGAGCACACCCCGCATCCTCTGACCTCATCCGTTTCCTCCGACACCCAGATAAGCCCTCCTGCTGCTGCCCACAAACGGACCACATGACAGCACCCACCTCGACTGCCGTCAGGAGGGCAGCCTGGGGTCTGGGGAGTAAAAGGAAGCAGCTCTTGCCCCACAGACGGACCACCGGGCTGACCGAGCGAGTCAGGTTAGGTCAGAGCAAGAAACGAGAGTGGGGTGACACTGGAACCAGGGACAATTTATTGAGCATTTACTATGTGCCAGACACGGGGGTGGCACTCCACTGGGATTCCTCCCTTCAATCCTCATGACACCCTGGGTGACAGACAGCTCAGCTTTAGGGCCTGTGTGGACCTTCCCTTCCTCCCAAGAGTCTTAAAACAGTCTCCTGGGTGACAGAAGCATTTGTAGGTGATTTTTTTTTTTCTGGTCAAATAGGGATGGAAGTAATAATCTTCACTTAAGCCTTAATCAGATTGATATGGTGGCAACAGAACAAAAGTTTTCTTTTTTTGGTCTTTTTGGTTGGGGGGTGGGTTGTGGGGAAGCAAGAGGTAATTAGATTTTTTTTATTTTTTACTGGAGGTACTGGGGATTGAACCCAGGACCTCCTACATGCGAAGCACACTACCACTGAGCTATAACCCACCCCCTCAAGAGTTGTTTTCTGCCGTTGCACAGAGAATTTCTGACCCTGCTTTGGACACAGTACCGGGCTGGGGTCAAACAAAGGTGGACAGGGAGCTTAGACAGCCAGGCTGGAAGAGAAGTGCCCCGGTTGTTCAGAGCTGGGGAGGCATCAGCGCAAGAGGGAGGAAGGGGGCGGACGTCGGAACGTTTCCACAGCCACTCTGCTTCTTTGAGTCAAACGAGGCATGAGTAATTCAACATTATCAAGTTAAATCCTATATAAGAAAGGGTACAAGACTAGTGCTCAGTGCTGAATGGGTTTTTTAAAATATATTGAACTAACTGATGAGTGCAAAAGATGCCCAAAACAAAGACTGCACATAACCTAACTTGGGGCTCTGTGTCTGTCTTTAAATCCACTCTTTGGGGAAAAGCGTAAAAGGGCAGTTCAAGAAACCCTGAAACATGAAGACCTATTTCAGTTCAACCGTCAGAAGGAACTTCCAACGTCCTCCCAAGAGAACATCACAGGTGAACCTCGCATCCATTCCTCAACACAAAACTACCATCTCCGCTGGCCTTGTTTCTCATTCACTCTTAATCTTAAGCCCTCGTCTTTCAACTAGATGAGTGTTACCACCATTTGATATTTTAGAAAAACAGCAGCCACACCACCACCAGGTGTGAACATTTATCAGAAAAGGTAAAATGACTAATGCATTTCAAAATTCAAATTAGAATCGGTAAGTTAGAATTTGCTCAGAAGAGGAACACTTTATAGTCAATACCACATTAGCCTACAGCTATGTTTCTAGTCATGAAATTATGAATTTAAAGGTTAAACATGCTCACGTCTATGTGCATAAATGACAATTTTTCCATAAGGTTCATTAAAACCATCTCCAGAGTCTTATGCAGTGAAGACTAAGACACTATTACTGAAAGCTGTAAAGATTAGGAGAAAAGCAAACAGACCCAAAAGTGGCTGATCATAGGAATAAGCACAGGAGGCAAAAAAGTTATGTTTTAGATTTTCAAGAAGCATAGAAAATTAAACTGAACTACCCATGTTTATACCTGGCTGACAGAGCTCTACTGACTGCTAATCTATGTTCAAAAATAATTTCATTCTTTAAATGTCTAAACATGATACTTGATACAGTAAAAGCAGCAGCTTCCCTCTGTGGTATAAACTAAAGAGAAACTCTTACTACCATTTATGTTTGGGGAGTTCTATTCAGGAAGGAGCAGAAATATATTTTAGAACTATGCCTAAGACGTTACCCAGAAGACCAGGCTAAAATGACCAAGAAACACGTCATTGCATCCTAAAATTTTCTTACCATTTTTTCTTCCTTGGCAGGTGGACTTCGAAGAAAAACGCAGAGAGGAGCAAAAAGAATATCAATTACTCCAATAATTGTCATGAGCCACGGAAATCCAATTGCCTTTGCGATAGCCCCACCAGCGGAAGGACCTTTCAGGAAACAGAGAATTAGATAAAGCTCTCTCTAAATGTCTTGTAGGCAGAAATATGCAAAGGTTTAAGTAATTTTCAGCAGGCATTATCAATCACGCACTGAGAAAAAAAGGTTGTTTTGAAAAGCCAATGTCCTTACCTATCGCATATCCCATACAGAATGCCACATCCGCAATGGCATACACGCTCCCGTAGACCGACACGTGCCGCAGGTCCACCAGGTAGCCCATGATGGGCATCATCGACGAATCCACCATGCCTGTGGACAGTCAGGGAACACAGGCTACAGAAAACTGATGGAAATCCACAATGGGCTGAATGTCAGGGACCGTATCCAAGACTCAAAGCCCTGCCAAGATTCTTCCCCTCTCAGCACTGCTGCCACAAGACTTGAGGCAAACTCCCTAGAGCGTATCTTCCACCCAGGAGAGACTGAAGGTGCCTGAGGCTGGGACTGGAACCCAGACCACCATCTGCCTGTTCTTGGCCTCATCTCACCTTGTCCTCCACTGTCTGCTGGAGGGCACCCAGGACTCTGGTGACTCACTGGCCGTTCTTCAGATCCAGGGCATTGCTGGCTCCGGGCTGTGTGGACCCTGAGCCTGCTTCTTGCGGGTGATTTCCTGATTTGCTCTTTTCTGGCCCACTTGTCCACTGCCCTCAAAGAGTGGGCGAACCTATGTGCCTCACCCAGCCTCGTCCCCAACCACACCCTGGCCTCACACTTAGATTAGGAGAGTTACAGCTGAAAAGTACTAGGCAGAATCAGAAAGAAACAGAACAGGAAGGAGAGTGAGGGCTCATCTGGCCCTACTTGGGGAACTAAAATCAATAGAGGTTGGCTCATTTAGCTGGCTGAAAACCAAAAACCACCACCAAGACCTGTATTAGAATCTCTGGTCTCTTGAATAGTCAGGGACAGGAAGCAGAAAGAAAGAGCACAACATATTCAGAGTTCAGGGTCCAAATTCCTGGCGGGCAAGCATCATCACGCCTCATCTCTCTGAACATCTGTCTCCCCACTGATAACATGGAGATGAAAATGGCTAAATGAGATGACAGCTGTGAACACGCCCAGCAGGGCATGCAAATGCTAGGTCCCTCACCCACACACCTAGCAGAGGCAAGAGGATAAGAGAAATTTCTTTCATTCAACTATTTTTTGCTGATCACCTGAAATGTGCAAGGTGCTGGGACATGGGGTGAACAAAACAAAGAGCTGAAAAATGAATGACAATTGTGACCGATGCTACGAAGGTGCCATGAGAGGTTATGTATGTGTATGTGTATATGTATGTGTATGTATACATATGTCTATATGTATCTGTATGTTTATATACATGTATGTATATGTACGTGTATTTGTATGTGTGCACATATTGTGTATATGTGTGTACATGTAAATGTATGTGTATGTATACGTGTGTCACATGTATGTCTATATGTGTGTGCATATTATGTGTCTGTGTGTGTATGTCTGTATGTGTATATGTAAATGTGTGTATGTGTATGAATACGTGTCACATGTATGTCTATATATGTGTTTGTATGTACATGCATTTGTATATGTGTGTGTAAATGCCTGTGTAAATATATGCATGTGTATGTGTAAGAGTACGTATATATGTATAGGACTACGTGTATATTTATACACTAGGAGAACCTAACCTGGTCTGAAGAGTCAGCAAAGCCTCTATTCTTTCTACTGGACCAAAGATTCAATTCCTGCCTTTACCCTGTGACAGATTTAGCTTTACTTCTATCACGATCAATCTGTATATTATAAATAAGAAATGGGCATATGCTATTTATCTAAACTATTAACAAGATTTTCCCTAACAAATTACTTACCTTCCTCACATTACTACAGACTCGTCCCCTTTGCCTGTGAAAATGCCCACGGTACAGCTGTTCATCAACACATCAGTCTACCTTTTCTGTACAAACCTTATTCAGAAAAAAAATACATATGAAGTTTTTGTCCCCCAGCCTCATATGAGAGGGTCTGTGCACAGATATGAGCCCAAACAAATGTGCTCTGAGTAAGCAGTTCGTCTGTTTGCCCAAGATCAGCAGTGGAGAGTCACTTTGCTTCTGTAAATATCAGGCTTTTTCAATACTGGTTTTCAGGAAATAAACAACTGTGTGGAAGCTGGTACCCTTCTGTAGATGATCTACAAGTTGTACTTGAGCTAAGCTGCCCACAACCTCCTGCCAAGTGTCTAGAAATTTTAGATTGAGTAACTATAGTCTGCCTGAGTGAAAGGAACTCTTTCTTAGTAAAGGGAAAACAAAGTTTTAAGGCACAAGGCGCATGTGACTTACCAATTGCAAAACCAACTCCAAAGTTGGGAGCTATGAGTCCATAAATGTTTTTTGCAAAAGGGATCTGTAAGAGGAAATAAATATTATACTAAAACAACATGATACACAGCTGTAAATCATCTTGCAAAGACATCTTAATGACCTGTTTTCTCTGGCCTGTTTTGCACGTTCCCTTCTGAAGGAAACAGAAGGAGGAAGAAGGATGGAGTTTGGGCAGAAGTGGACCCTCCAACGCTGTAACAGTCAGAGCTGAAGTGGGTTTTGTGACCACCAAGAAAAAACAGTTCAGAGTCATAGGTGACCATTCGGCCTAGTCCATACTCCATTTTTGGAAAGAACTAGAAGGTCTCATTTGGGGTAGATACTGGCCTTTGGCAGAAGATGTTTTATTCTAGAAAAACATCTTGCTATTGTTTCTGGCTAGTTGCCCTGAAGTGTTTAAGACACTGTAATGTTTAAGATGATAGTGGAAGAAAGAGTGAAATAAAAACTAGGTAATAAAACATTCTAAATAACTTCCAACTGCCATACAATGAAAATAAACCCTTTGGAGAGTACTGTCCAAAGTTTTTAAGATGATTAAAAAAGAGAGAGAAGAAAATGGAAGATGTAATAAAACTAAATGTCAACAGACTTTAAACTGCTATAAAATATCTCCTGGCGATTCTTGCCCAAAGCAAACGTTTCATTCACAGATTATTCCCACTTGCCACATGTCCTCTTTTACTCACACATAAAATGCTGATTCCAACAATTATCATTCCTAGAAGAGCACAAAGCCACCTGCCAAAAAATAAATAGGGCATCATCGATAAACAATTCCACCCCCACTTCACCCCACCCCCACCCTGGTCCAAGCTTTACTGGAAATCAAAACAATTACTTGTAACAGCTAAGGTAGAAACATTCAGAATTTTTTTTGAAGAACTACTTATTATAACAGGGTGAGTATTGTTTCATTTCACCTTACCTCCCCATTTTGTGTGCAAGGATCCCAAAAACATTGGTTCCGATGAGATAAGAGACACTAGCTGGCAAGAAAGCAACGCCTGTAAATTTATGAAAAGGACACCTTATCAGGACTGCTATCAGTCAAGTGTGAGAAAACCTAATAACGCTTAGACACCACAACGGGGATCAGAGCAGATGAAATGAAGCCCCGGGGCCTGCACCCAAGCAGCTAATATCCGGTGGCTGACGGAGCCAGTCTGGACCCCACACGGCTCATCCGTCCGCACGAAGCTGCTGAGACACTCCAGAAATGAAATCCAGTCCTCTATCATTGCTTCATCTCGCCTCCTCCTCTGCCGGGTGGCGAGCTTTTCCCGGGACACCGACAGGCCCTACCTGTGGAGCTGTCAGCTGCCATCCCACCCAGGTGACAAGCAGTGGTGGCATCTCCTTCTGTCCCCTCCCCTGTCCTTCCTTCTCTGATAGAAGACACAGGCATTGACAAAATTGGGGCACAGTTAAGCACAAATTAAAAAAAGTTAAAATTATCCCACACCCCATCACTCAGATAACCACCACGGTTACTTGCCCCTTTAAGTTTATATGTACTTAAATAAATGGGTGTCCACAGAATTTTCATGGGGTTTTTCCCCAAAAAATATATGGGATTGTATCTACAGTTCTCCATCCTGCTTTTTTCAATTAGCTTTATGAACATCTTTCCGTGCCAGAAAAATAAATAAGTAAATAAATGTTCATTTTTTGTGCCCAGGTCCTATGTGATTGACAGTTTCACGTCCAAGGTTTAATGCTCTCCTAGGGGAGGAACCTTGCCAGCCCCAAGCCAAGACTGGTTTCCAGCTGCCGGTGCCAGTGGTCGTCTTGAAAGTACCCTCTGCCTTGAACAGAAAAGCTACTCAAGCCAGCTCAGGTGTGGCAGCCAGAGAACTTGTCCACAACAGCTCCATCTGGTCCCCATCCAGTATTGGGACAATAGGAAAATCTCTTCTTGAAAGATGGCTTTTCCAACTTTTAATAATTTTTAGTATTTTTTCTTGAAATCCAGAAATACCAGATTTGCTGCTAAGCTTTGCCCACATGGTAAAAGTTCCTTTGTTCTCAATCATACGACTGCATGAATTAGATATGCACTCAAAATGCACAGGGCCCGGGGTCCTCAACCAGGCAGCTCACCAGCACACAAGTGGCAGGTGTGATCCTGCCTCTCCAAGGACATGCGAGCTTCCACTGCCCCTCTGAAGGCACTAATGCAAGCCATCAAATCTCCAGAAAGGCTGAGCCTTCCAGCACAGAAGGGACTTCACAGTGATTGCTTGCAGGAGCTAAATACAAAAGCAAATCTTCCTAGACTTGATAATCTGGAAAGTAACAATAAAGTGCAACCTAGTTTCATGCTCCAGGAAACTGTTTCCCTCACCCTTAGCAACATAAGGCGGCCACATCATTGCTGGGTGTGATTGGACATGGCACACGTTACCAACAACACGTGTCCAGCTCAGGGCCAGACTGCAGCAAAGACAATGACCACAGCGTGGCTCTGGTCACCACAAGAGCCCCTTC
Source organism: Camelus ferus (assembly GCF_009834535.1). Taxonomy (NCBI): domain Eukaryota; kingdom Metazoa; phylum Chordata; class Mammalia; order Artiodactyla; family Camelidae; genus Camelus; species Camelus ferus. Next base: position 12,709,721 of record NC_045706.1, read on the forward strand.
AAAGGAGGAGCCAGATGATGTGAACCACAACGTGGCTGCACTAGGGACGCACACAGGTACAAGGCAGCGCTCTGGGAACAAGAATCTGCGGCTGGCACAGCTCTCAAAGCAGCTGGCATTTAAGCCTGACCCTGGAGGGGCGGAGCAGAGAAGAACTAAGTTAGTCTGGAGACGTAAGAAATCATGAGGGCTTTTGTCACCGGATGGGTATCAGGGAGGCATAAATGAACGAAGCAAGAAAAGTATCAGAAAAGCAACAGCACAGGTAGCGGGTACCCTGATGAAGAGCCAGCGACATTCAGCCTCAGGGTCAGAGAAACAAAAGGAAAACGGAGGGGAGGGGCCCCGACTCCATCTAAGGAGGCAGCTGCCATCCTGCCCAGACAATTACTGCCCTGGAGGAGTGTGGTCCCAGATGGGAAGGTCTGGTTTTTCTAGAGAAGTTGGAAGTCTGGATTCTTACATGAAATCTCTTGCTTTTTACATGTTGGCAATTAGTCTTTTAAAGACATAAACCTCATGCAGGCCAACACAGTACCAGCCGATCAAACCCTACCTATGGGCTGAATCTGGCCCACAGACACCCTATGTAACCACACAATGAAGGAAGTGGCTGGCAGAGAACCTGGCCGGAATGGCTTGCTGGAGAATCCTGACTGCAGGAGCGAACCATGGAAAGAATCTCTGAAGCCAAAACTTCAAAGCAGGGATGCAGACAAGCTCAGGGAAAGCCCTGGATCAGCTATGTCCCCCAGAACCGAGCGGAGAGCTGAGCTCACACGTGTGACCTGGGAGCCATCATATGTTATTTTCCATGGACTGCAAATACAGTTGGCCGTTGAATAACATGGGCTTGAACTGCGCAGGTCGACTTGTATGTGGATATTTTCAGTACACGCTCCGTGGTCAGTTGAATGCACAGATGAGGAAACTGCAGCTACAGAGGAACAGTGGATATCAAGGGCCGACCATAAATTTTTGCAGATTTTCCACTGTAGAGGGTCAGCGTCACTAACCCCAGAGCTGTTCAAGGGTCAGTGTACTCTCAGACAGCAAACACCAACTTCCTGATTCTCAAGCAAAAAGCATGGGACTAGGAGGCATGAAACAAGGTGTTCATTTCAGCTGGAAACTGACCAGCCAAGGCTTGGGTGGGTCACTTTAACCCCTTAGAGCCTGAGAGACAGCAACAGCTCCTGCCGCTCACACCTCACAGGGAGGCTTTGAGGATCACATGGAAACGTGCACAACAAGGGCCTTGGCACCAGCCCTCCTCCCAATCTGATCCCTGTGCCCCGTCACTCATGCAAACCCCTCCTTATCCACTGCTCACCCTGGCCTGCTCTCCTGACCTTCCGCAAATTGTAGTCAGCGCCTGAGGGCAGGGACCACTTCACCTGTCGTCCCCCCCACCACAGCCTGCCCCTTGGGGGTAACAGGCAGCGACATGGTCTGGAACCCACAGCTCTCCTTTCTCAACTTCCAAGCCGGGGACAGGGCCATGCACCCTTTGGACCTTGGGCTCCGATTTCCCGAGTCCTATTCTGACAAGCCTCGGCATCCTCTGCCAGGACCTCAGCCACCTCCTGACAATCCGCAGAACCAGCCTCCCGGAACTCAAAGAAGCCTCAGGGTGCCTCGCGTAGGAGCCCATCTGCTGTCCCAAGAGGTGGCCATCTAGCTCTGCTCCGAGACCTGGGGCCAGGAGCCCCCGACTCTTCCAGACAGCCCTTTCAGGGGTGCCTCCTACTGCAGGGCGGGCATCCTAACACCAAGCCCTAAGCTTTTCCTTCACCTCCACCCACCGGCCCCGGTTCGCATTCTGGAGGCAAGAGAAGCTGTTTTCAACCCCCACCTCTAACCCAGCCACCAGAGTTGGAGGACGCATCCCACCCATGACTCGGCTTTGCCGGTGAAACACGGCCCAGGCTCTGGGCTTTTCCCCAGTGGCCCCACTGTCCAAGTTCAAGTTACTTCTCTACCTTGAAACCTGGTTCCCAGAACTGCCCCAACCCACGATGGGTCCACAGCATGGGACCACTAGCATGTGAGGAAGGAAACAAAGGCTGAATGAATCTGCAGGGCTCCTTCACTGTCCAGCATGGGCATCTCCCCGGGCTCGTAGTGCACAGACCTGGGCTTCCTCCAGGCGCCCCCACCTCGCCTTCACGGGGCATTTTCCACCCCAGGGCAGGACGTCACCCTCTCACCAGAGGAATTTCTGCCTGTCAAGATCTTTGAATCTGTGACTAATTGAACATCTTTATCCCTCCTACGTTTGTATCACCAAATGCAAACAAGACTACTTTCTAGGCTTTTTCCCAGCCCTGTGAGAAGTGTTGATGGGGCCGGGCTGCACCGGGGCCACGTGTGCGAGCCTGCTCTTCTCTGGGCCGCCACCCTCCTTCCCAGCATGCGGGCGCCTCCTCGCTTACGTCTGCTTATAGGAGTTCACCAAGAGGGATCATCTGCCCATCCCTGTGTCCCCAGTGGCTTGGCTGGGAACCAGAATGGGGCAATGGTCCACTCCTTGGGGTGGGGGCTCAGGAGGCTGAAGTCCTCACATCCCAGGACGACAGGATGTTGGCAATCTCCTTGTCTTTGCTACCCAGCCAGGCTGACGCAGGACGTGCACAAGTCACAGCTGGATGGGAGCAGGAAGGGTCCCCCGCCAGCAGGTCAGTGTCCTTCCCTCCATCCCACACCACATCCCCATGCCTCATTAAAGGGCCAGAAGAAAGAATCTGGTGGCCCTGTTGTCTGAAGTCTGCTCTAAGCTTGCCTTTTAGCGTCATAGGCCTCATCATGACCATGAACTTTGATTCCCTAACCCTCAGGGTGTCAGGGACAGGTCACCTGACCCAGGACTTGAGGTAAAGCGATGCCATGATGGAATTCGAGATTTGCAGATACTAACTACTATGTATAAAATAGATTGTGTGTGTACAGCACGAGGAACTATATTCAATATCTTGCAGTAATCTATAATGAAAAAGAATACGAAAAGGAATATAAGGATGTATATGGATGACTGAAACATGATGCTGTACACCGGAAACTGACACAACACTGCAAACTGACTACACTTCAGTTTAAAAAAACAAAAGAGATGGGTGCCATGATGATTCTCCCTCCACCAACCCAAACCCGGGGCACACCCAAGGGCAGTGCAAGAAGACAGGGATGGGCTCTCGGGGAGCCCCCTGGAATAGGGGTGGGATGTGTCCTCACCTCCCTAAAAATTATGGCCAAACCCACACTGTTCAATAACAGTGTCACCCACGCAGCTCAAAGATTGTTTTGCTCTGACTTCACATCTTACGGTCTTTCTCCAGAAATAATCAGGGAAGCAAAAGGTAGAACGGTCTCTCCCTTTTCACACTGGACGGAAGAGAGTTCACGTGAGACCCTGAACAGGGAGGGGCTGGCAGCCCGGGCCTCCAGGCCTGCGTCCTTGCCTCGCAGACAGGTCCCCTCCTCGAGCCTTCTCACCAAGGCTCGGAGGGGCCTGAGGGGCTCGGAGAGGTGGGCCAAGAGCTGCCAAGGCCCACAGGTTCCCTCACCCTGGAGATGACTCTGCAAACGGACACAAATTTGATTCTCTGGAGGAAACGCAAGTCTATCTCTGAGGCAAGGAAGGAGCCATCTCATTGGGGGGAAGGTACGGGGTTGAGGAACATCTGGCCATGGTGATAAGCCCCACGAGAGGACCTCCTGATGCAATCTGGGCCGCCTGCGACCTGCTATCTGACCCGGATGGCCCCGGGTCTCTGCCTGACGTGGAAGACTTTATAAGGAAAGCCTCAGGCTGTGTCTGGAGAGGAAGAGGGCACAGCCGCTGATGAGCCCTGCACATGGCCAGGCCGTTCAATTAGGGTGATAAGTAGGTTAAGTGGAGAAAGCAGAAAAGCATCCCTGCCCAGGAGCACGTGCAAAGCCAGCACGGAGCGCCACTCGCAGCCACGTACCACCCACCCGGGGTGCCTCCCGAGACACTGAGAGGCCCCAGTCACCGCCGGCACCAGAGGGAGAGAAACCCCAGAGAAACAGCTCCCACGGTGTAATCCACCAGTATCAGTGACAAGACGTGACAGAAGTCCGTCTCTCCTGCAGAGCGGTGGGCTCTCCTTAGGACCTTTGAGAGCCTCTGGGTTTCTTCTGCTGTCTCTGTGGCCAGGAAGTTCAGAGCTAAATTTCTGCCTAAGAACTAGCCTTAGTTTAGCTCCCAGAATCTTTCCTCCTTCACTGAATGACTCTTGTTGTTGGAGGCTTGGTTTTGGTCTTGTTTTGCGGCCTGATCCACATACCATAAAATTCACCCTTCTAAAGTGTACGGTTCACCGGTGTTTCATATATTCCCAGGGCTGTGCCACCATCACCAGTATTTAATTCCGGAACACTTTCATCATCCCAAAAAGAAACCTCCCACTCACCAGCAGTCCCTCCCTATTCAGCCCAACTTCTCAGCATTTGGGGCTTTTTCATGAAGGAATTTTTTTTTTTTTTTTGATGAAAGAACACAGAAGTTCAATGCAGAACCCAAAAGGACTAGTGCCCAGATGAGGCCGACTGGAGTGAGGCAGGAGGAACAGGGACCAGCCCAAACAGGAGGCAGAGCCAACATGCCTCTGCAGAGGGAAAGTTTAAGTTCCGCTGAGGAAGGCCGGGGGCACTAAAAATGTCAGCTTCTTCAGAACTGAGAGTCTCCATCTGAAGATATCAGTATGTAAGTTGAAAGAACTATGAAAAGAAAATAAATCTCTAGGAAGGACAACTGATAAATTCTTAAAGAAATGTGTGTCTGCAGGGACTAGCCTTCCAAATATTAAGCAATATTCTGAAACTACAGTAATTAAATAGGAGGGTACTGACACAGGGAGACAAGCAGACAAACTGAACAGAAGAGCAAAATCCAGAAACAGACCCAAGAACACACGGTCATTTCGAGCATGAAGGACGTGGGGGAAATTCAGAGAGACTCCTAGGACTCCCGGCTGTAGGGCTGGACAGAAAACAGAACAGTAACGCCAGATCCCTGCCACACACCTTATAGCAAAATGAATTCCATGTAAATTCAAGATTTTAATGTAAAAAACAGATCAGAAATTTACTGGAGAGAAACGAGGGTGAAAAAATAACCTTAGCAGAAGAAAGGCCATCCTGAGCTTGAGCTGAAATGACAATGACTTGAAGGGGAAGGCTGCTGAATCTCACTCGTAGCATTTTTAAATGTTCTGAAATGTTTTGGAAAATCAAAAAATAGGAGTGTACACATATTATTTAGAGACATAAAGGAAATTAGCAGAAGAAACAACTAAAAGAGTTGAAGGTGATCAAACATAAAGAAGAGATTTGGAGATGAGGAGGCATGGGACAGAGACTGCTGCTTTTTCATCATGGTTTTTATAGTGCTATTTAACTTTAAAATTATGTACATGTGCAACTTGGATAAAAATTAAAAATTAATTGTGAAAATTAAATCTACCTATTGTGACCCAGAAACATGGAAAAACAAGAGGTCACGCAGTGATGAAAATGGTTAAGATTCCACCTGGGTTAGGTTTTCAAACATTTCACACACATGGTTGATAAATGCAGAACCATCTGGAAAAAGACACACAGAACTATTAACAATTAAAAACTAAGTCTGTTGTTATTCCCTTTCACTTAAATCTTATTGCTGTCTACATACATTTAATATAACTAGTCCAGTTCAGAAACATGGGGAGATGCTGAATGTATTTTTCCTCTCTCATCTCTGCCCAAGTCTGACACCTTTATACTAATCATGGATGACACAAAACTGAAGCCGAAATAAACCCCAAAGCTCACTGCTAACCTAAGCACCGGCCCCATTAAGTGTTAAACAGAAACAATCACGGCAGCTCAGAGAGGCTACCATATGAGACCCGCCCTGGAGACAAAAGTCCTAGAATCAGAAGCACCCGCCCCAAGTCTTACCCAGTTGCCACTTGTGGGAACACATGGTCTCCATCATCCAGATGGGCAGGGCCGGCTCCAGCATGGCGATCCCCATGTTTGCAAAGCAGATGGACCCTTTAAGGGAGAAGGGGGTTAGTGTGCTTCTGTTTTGGGTCTCGAGTGTCCCCTACCATTTCCAAACACAGTTACATCCCTTGTGCCCAAAGCCAGAACAGTCAGCTCAGATACCCAAAACTTCTCCTACTTTTGGAAGAAAGAGATAAGTAACAGCTCAAGGTGGTTAATAGGGAGGGCTGTGTTTTAAATTATTATTATTACTTAAAACAACCAGAATAATCCCAGAATCATAAAGTTTGGAACTGGATGGAGGCTTAGAGATCATTAGGCTTAACCATCCCAATTTATTAATGAAAAAAGGGAGTTCCAATTTATTAAAGTAACTTGCCTGAGGCTACCTAGCAGCTCAGGCCACTTCCAGGCCACACACAGACTCAGGTAAACTGAGGCTCCTACACCTGTTTCACTGTGCAACGAACACAGGTTATTTCTAATGAGGCCCTTGGTTACCTGATAATCCAGTGCATTCAGTGCAAATATGCTGCTGAGGGGTTTTTTTTTTTTAATCAACTATACCTACAGGGTATCCATGCAAATATCCATTATCACTGTGTTAACCAGAAGCCTCTGCAAATGCAGGACCATCTGGGGAAGAAAACACATGAAACTACTGCCCCCATCGTTTTGAGAGCATCCTGTGCTGTGCACCGTGGAACCTTTAATTTGCTAGAATCTTGCTTCAAAGAACATTGTGCGATCGTGATTAAGGTGCTCACATTACGGAGAAAACTTTTTTCACTCTTCGTAATCATTTAAAGACAGAACACAAAAACGATGCTGAAATGGTTGGACTCCCCTCATCCACCTGTTCCGTGTTTTCTTAGATTCTGTATGTGTCTTTTTGACATTAATTACAGGGCCAAACAACCAGAGTTGTTCCCATCTCCCCTGTGATCCGGGGAGCCATACCCTGACACCTCCTTATCTAACTCTGACCCACCAAACCAGTATCCTCCACCCAGACAACTGGGGAGGGCACCCAGATGGGAATTATTTAAACTAGCCAGTCCTAAGCTGCTCACCCCAACCTGCCTTTCCCATGGAAACTCCTAGGCTCTGGCCTGGGCCTTCCCCTCACCCCTTTCTGCCTCCCGCCCTAACCTGGTGACTTCCCCATGTGGTCCTGAGAGACATGGCGTGCCCTCTTTTCTCAAGAAACATAAGTAATAAAATGTACCATCAATGGTATTGATCCCTCCATGTCATCACTTGGTCACCTCCATAAACTAATTCTCACTGGTATAAATGAGACACTGTCTGGCCCCCAACTCCCACAGTCCAGGCTGCCTGGACCTGCTGATGACCTGACATTCAGTGCTGGCTGGATCTCTGCATCTCCTCCCTGTGGAGGGGAGTCACAGTGAGAGTCCAGGCAGCACAGCCTGTCCACGTGTCTGCCCCAAGGTGCAGGGACTCGCATCTCTGGGCCCTCATCTCTCATCACCTATGTCCTCGTCCCCATCTCGGACAGCCAGGGCTCCAAGGCAACCTTAGTTCGGGGGTGTCCCCTGCATCTTGCCAGGGGCACAGAGAGGGCCCTGCGTGAGGAGGTCACCACACAAGGTTTATAACCCTCTGGCCAACAAGTGTGACAGACAAGGTCTAGACCAGGGTCACACGCGTGCTGCCCTGACCAATTGCAACAGCCTAACGATACCAGCCTGCGGTTTTGAAAATGGCTGAATCTGAAAGCCCTCGGGCTCCCCCAGCCCTGCTAGTGTCTGTGACCCCTGCTCAGATAAATGTAGCCGGAACTGAAGGGAACCCTAACAGCCTAATGCCACACTGCACGGCTGCCCTCTCCAGCCTGACCACTGTTGACGACTGTGTCCAGGCCCGGGCCGCATAAGGCTGGTCCCTCATTAGGCAGCCCAGGCCTGTGCAGCTGGGATGGTCGTGGGAGGACAGTCGCTTGGACGGATGCAGCCCATTATCCTCCCCAAGAGCCACACAACCCCAGGGCTTCCTTTGAGCCCATCGAGGCCAAGAACCCAAAGGGCGTCTTCCAGCGGCCAGTCCACCGCTGAACAGGATGCCCCCTCTGCAGAGAGGGAGGTGCCCCTTGGCGACCCTGCTGTCAGTCTCTATTCAAAGATGCCAAGGTGAATCAGACCACCCACCTAAGACGCCTGTGGTGAGGACAGGGACTCATCCCAGAGGTTCAAGGCCAAACAATTATGGCCTCTGACACAAACACAATGAGTAAGTTTGGCCCCAAACAATCCTCCCTGGAGAGCACCTCTGTGACTCAGACATCTTCGCCCCAAATGAAAAATAGCAAAGAAGCTCAGCTGTGTCCGAAATTAATGAGAAACATTTAGCTAATAAGAAATTAAAGAAAAACATTTCTTGTGACCTCCTTGTGCCTTTTCTGTTTTACTACAGCCCAACGTTTCCAGCCACAAAATGGACATCGGTCCTCGGCATCCACCCCACCCCTTGGCTGAGAAGAACCGGGGTGCAGGGGAGCCCCACCTGCAGCAATGAGGATGTACGGGTCCTTCAGCAGGGTGGTAAGCGGCGTCCCCTTCTGGCTCTGTCAGGGAAAACAGGGTTAGGAGAGGCTACGTGGCCACCACCGTGCCCACCTTTTCCTGCTGCTCACCTCCGGCTGCACCCGGGACGGCTGGAGCACAAAGAGCTGAATAGCTACGAGAGAAAAAGAAGAAAAGTGTGGCCCTGGGCACCTGACCACAGGGAGGCCAAGCTCACAGCCCCCGAGGTCACGGCCAAGGGGCCAATGGACCAGACTCACCTCCATCCAAGAGCACCAGGGCAGCCAGCACCAGGAACGGGGCTGTCTTCCCCACAAACTCGTACAGCACACTCCCAAAGGGGGGGCCCACTGCAAGGAAGAGAAAGAGGGGCCGGGCCAGGCTGATGCCCTCCCCCAGACTAGGACCATCCACTGTTTCTTGTTTCTCCCTCCACTTCGCTCCCAAAACTATGCAGGGTGGCCACCCTCCATTCTGTTCAAGAGTGTTAAGTTGTCCTGGCAACTTCCACCAAGTGGTTTTACACAATCTGTAAGGGTCAGTCCAAAAGCAAAGATCATAGAGAAACAAGATCCAGGCCAGAAGTGCACAGGAAAACGGACCAGTGAGGACCTCGTGGTCCTTATAAAGCAGCACAGACAGGGACTGTGGGCTCCCAGATGAAGGCCAGGAGTGTAACAGAGGCAGGGGGCCCAGATGTCTCAGGGAAGAGGTTTGCACCTGGCCTGGGAGCTCAGCCAGGGCAGGTGGGGGAGGCAGGCTCAGAAAGGGGGAAGGTCCTCAGGTGGGACGGTAACTCGGAGAATTTGAGTGGAAGGACCTTGGTAGACCATTTTCCCCACCATTTTTCAAAGGCCCCATGGAAGCTGGGACTAAAAAGGGGACAGCAGTGTGAAAGGGGGCTCCCTGTCCAATACCAGACAGGCCCTCCTCCCAGTCCGGCTCCACAGTGGACATCACCCACCTAAGACCCCCAAGGCCAGACCTCCCAGGGCAATCCCCATGGCGTTGCCTCTCTCTTCATCATCTGTGTACACACTGGCCAGCATGCCCATCCCTAAACAGGAACAGAAACGGTGACAGCTAAGCTCTGGGAGCAACAGAATAATCATCACAACTCGCTCTCCCCATCTGGCCCAGACGGCAGTCTTCCCACGCCTGTCAGGCCAACAAAAACAGAAGGCCAAGCAGAATCCAAGAAGAAGGCGGTACCTTCTCTGAGAACCCACCACCAACCACAAACACCAATACTTTGATTCCCTGAATTATTCCGGCTTATTCTGTAAAGGGCTGCCAGCCCAGGCAATGCTGGTGGACCCTCCGACAGATGGAAGCCCTCCCAGGGCACTGACTTGGGCATTTCCACACCTACCAGCTACAGATGAGCAGGAGGAGCCGACGCCTTGCAGGGACCTGGCAACCAGCAGGAAGCCGTAACTGCTGGAGAAGGCGAACACTGCGGAGAGAATGGCCCAGCCGAGCATCAGCGCAGCCCCTGCTGATGCTACGACCAAATCATCTCAAACAGGGGCTTCTGAAGGCTTCCCTTAACCCGATGGGCTATTTCCATATCACCCACATCATGCTTCTGCTCTCTGAAGACCTCTCCTATCCACTCCTTTCTACAGTTGCTATCAACACTGTCCCCCTCACCCCAAGGCTGTGTCCCCAGCTGGTGGTAGTCAGAGCCCACCCGTGACCCCCACTCAGAAGGCAAACATCAGACACTTACTAACTGTTGAGACAAACATGATGCAGAATCCCGTGAACATTGGAATTGGATAGCCAATTCTGCAAAACAGAACCAAGACGAAAACCTGGTGACTGCTTTGTATTTTTTTAAGCCTCTCCGTTGAGTCTCCCCTGCTTACCCTTTGGGATCAGGAGGATCAGCGCTTGGTCAACTTTTCTAAAAATTCATATAGTTGGTGCTTCCTACATGACCTTTTTGTGTTTGACTGTCTTGGAACGGGAATACATTTATGGATTTCCGCGCTGTACAGAAACTTCTCTGGAATAAATGCTAATAAAACATTGGCAAGTAACCGAGAACACGTCCAAATACACAGCCCCTGTTTCCATCCTATTTTTTTTTTAATTTCTTTAATTATCATCTTTGCTAAAGCTTCCCCGAAGGGACAACTGCAGTCAAACGATTCTAGTAAAAGGTCATCAAGTGAGTCAACAGGCAGCAGGGACAACCGCACTGCATCCCAGAGGCATTAGGAAGCAGGAGATTTTCAGCTCTGTCTTCACATTGACCCCGATGAGGCCAGCTGAGAGAGATAGGCCTTGTTTTCTGTGCAAAAATTCAACATCCTAATTGCTCTGTAGGACTGTTGTCCATACAGGGCTCTGCAACCAGGTGCGCAGGGGAGATGGGAAGACCCTGGCCTTCTGGTATCACCCTCCTGGCTGGACACCTGGCCTGGCCGCTCAACCCAAGCCAATTTCCCTTTGGCCCCACTGAGAGACCACCCCCCACCCCCCAGAGCTGCAGTGAGTATAAAATAAGAAGTGGATGTTAAACTGCTAGCAGGACACCTGGAACATAAAAAGTGCTTCAGAAATTTGGTTTCCTCCCTCATGCTCTTCCTGTTTTCCTTCTCTGTTTCCTTTTTGTTTCTCTAAGCAAGCAGGTTGGTTCCTGCCGTATGGATGGGGCATGAGAGCGAAGGCCACGTCCTAGTCCCCCGTCCTGAGAGGGGCCCACACTTGCTGAGCTGTTGTCCTACAGGAGATCTGGGTCAACCCAGAACCGCCCTGAGCATCTCCAGGCCTCATGTCCCTCCAGCCCCAGACCCTCCAGACCCTGGAGAGAAACCAGATGAGGGACAAGGAACCCTGAGTCCCAATCACACAGCCTGGGAGGGCTCTCTATTTCAGGCTTGAATTTTTTAAAATCATAATAATACCTTCAGGTTACACTCAGTTCTCCGGGCACTTACACCCATGAGCTCAATGCTCTGACAAGGGCAGACAACCACCTCTCTGTTTTACAGATGAGGAAACTGAGGTACGAAAAATTAACTTCTCAAATGCCCTCAGGATAATTTCACTCAGGGCCATTCCATCCAGTCCAGGACTTTTTCTTGTAAACTTTACTTACCTTCTCAGGTAGCCAAAAGGCATATGTGGCTTTAAATAGACCCCTTCTAAAAGTTCTAGTCACATTCATATGTATTTTTATCTGATTCATGTGCATCCAGAAACCAAAGAGCATCCAAAATCACAACAGATTCCCAGGCAGTCCCCTCCTACAAACCCAGGCAAAGATTCCTCTACTCTGACCGGAAATGAGCTTGTAATTCACAAAGCGGGGCTTAAAGCCAATCCCATGAACTAGGAAAGATACCAGGGTTCTGAACTGCAGTCCAGATCTATCAAATGGCAGCTTATCTTATCTCAACTAGCTCCGAGCTGACTGCTCACCATGCTCTTATTCCGGTAGGCAGAAGAAACCCACGCTAGGTCCAACATGGCACTGCTGGATGCCGACTAAGAAAACTTCCAGGAAGCTCAGAGAGAACTCACAGGCAGTTTATTTTTCTCAGCAACTGCTGCATGTCTGGGGGAAGAACGGACGTACGGCTGCCTTGGAGTAAACAAATGCTTCTCACCCCTTTCAACATCTTACTTGGAAAACCATATGTGTGTCAAAGCTAGTAGAATACCAGCGATATTATATTTAGTCCCACCACTGGCCAAGGTCACCTGGCAGGACACAGCTGGGGGGGCTTCCTCTTACCAGGAGGCTCCAGCGTTCCCAGAGACCATAAGCAGGGAACCAGCGTGCAGGGTCATCTCTGATACTCACCGCAATTCCGTGAGGTAGCTGGCTTTATCTCTGCTTTCAGATGGCCACATTGAGGCTCAAGGAATTTAAGTAACTTGCCTCAAATTCAGGGCAACAAGCATACCTCGAGCGTCTAAGGTGTGCCAGGTCCTGCTGGCACACACTGCAGTGGGAACAGCAGTCGCAGGAGCAGAGTTCACACGGGGTGAATGGCATGCAGGGTCCACAGTATCTTTTAAAACCAGGTGGCTCTGTCCCCACAGGGCTGTGTGCTTATGGAGAATACGTTTTACCAAGGCCAGGTGCTGTGTCTCTCTTTTAAAATGCTACAGCTACTGTCTTTTTTTTTTTTGTTTTAATTCTTTTGGGATTTTAACAAAGCACGAATAGAATAAGCAAATGGCAAAGCCAGAAGGAAACTCAAAGGCTGGCCAGTTCAAACCCTCAAGCTGGATGAGAAAGCTGAGATTCAGAGGCAGAGTGGTTCAGCCATGATCACAGAGCAAGTCAAGCGCTTCTGATACCACTGAGTTCGCAATGCTTCCTTTTTGTCCCCAGACACGTGTGTCCTAGACTTTCCACCCGCCACACCCCTGACAGGCTGCCCGGTGGAAAGTGCTGGGCAGCGTCCTCCACTGAGCTCAGCCCCGAGGCACATACTGCACAACGGGCAGCTCCTGGCCCCCTGAACACCCACCTCCGGAGAGTTGCCCAAGACCCCAGGGTCACTGCCTGGTGGGCAGATCGCCACTGTCCTTTCTCCTTCCCCACAATGTCTCCTAAATGGACAGAACCTCAGCTGACGTTAGTCATAAACGTCTGATCCAGCCTCTTGTCCCAATTCAATGCCATCTCCAATAAAGCACTGTCAAGCAGACCTACAACTGATGTGGCCAACCTTTAACCAAATATGCCGTTATCACCCCCTTGTGAGTCATCCTGGCCCACAGTCTTCCTCCATAGAGCATCAGCGAGCAGTTAATCCAATTGGAATAAGGATGAAAATCACATATTTGAATCCTAGGAAAAAGCACCAAGCAAGAAAAGTTATATTCATCACAGATCCTTACATAGTCAGTGGAGAAACCCCCTTATGTCCCTAAATTGTCACTGACAATCAATACATCTTCTCTAGTGCTTCTAACCAGTTTATCTTTACTACAGAGATTAATGCAAGCTCTCATCTCAGGCTTGCTAGGACCTTGGTCCCCTCTGCTGTGGTAAGTGACAAAAGCAAGGACACAGAGGAGGGGACCGGGCAGGGTAGAAACCATGATCAGATGAAACAAGAGGTGACGTCTCTCTCTGTAACGATCTTGACACACTCCTAAAAGGTGAGCATCAGTCAGCAGAAAGGTATTTTTACATTTGCTCAGATATACTGGGAAGCTTATGGTCAACTATTTCATAAATAAAACAAAATTCCTAGGTTCAGCCCTTGGGTCTGTCTTTTTTAGCTACTAGATGTGTGTGGGGAGGAACGGGAGCCCCGGACATCATGCTCTCCCCAGGGGTTCCCGGACACATGGCTCACGTGAGGGCTTTGCGCCCACGAGAAGGACCCAATTCTACGGCCAGCTTCTGATTTTGAAGCAAAGACTCCGTCACGCCATCCCCCCAACCCCAACAAGGTCTAGGCTGGGAGATCCCTTTCCAGAATAGCTGGTTTCCCTGTCCACGGAGAAGCTTTTTGAAAAGGTCACTGCTTATGCCTACAAAGCCCACTTCAGACCAACAGGCTGAAGCTGGAAGGGAAAAAAATACATATCAACAGTCGATTTTGTAGAGATTTCGTGCCCTGTGGCTTTCTCCCTGTCAGATGTCAGCTAAGATTTGTGAGGGAAAGTAACTGGCTTTCAAACATACTAGGTAACTATGGAAATAAATTAAGCCACTGACGCTGGCTTGATAAAAAGCAGACCACTGAGACAATGACAAGCTGAGGAGGGAGCCCGGGAGCAGCCCCGTCCCTGCCTCCGTCTGCCTCCGTCCCCGCCTCCGCCCCCCAACTTAACCCTTTCCCAAGCCGCCAGGTTCCTTTGCAGCATCTTGGGTCAAAGATGCAACTGCTATGTGAGCCTTACTTTAAGTAAGTGAGGACCATGATGCCACGTTCTTAACCTGACTGATGGACTTAAGGTGGTTTTCACATTGTTTACCTGCCTGGAACATTCCTTGTGTGTCTGTCCGTCTGTCAGTCTGTCTAAAATCCACCTACTGGGCCAAATAATAAAAGGTGTTGCTCATACAAGTCCTTCTCCCCGCTTTACACACAACCGCAATCATAAAATGAATACACTGGAATCAGAAAGTAAGTCCCACAAGCCTCAAAGATGGGAATCAAGTCAACCAAGGCACCCCCAGGTTTTGCAGAGTGTGTGATTGGATGTGCGATCACTACACTCGCCAAAATCAAAGGCCTTTTGCTCCCTTTCTGGTCACATATTATTCAGTAAAAAATATAGTACCTAAAGAGTAAATGAAACAGGAATTATTTGTCTCATATTATCAGCCAAACGAGCACTTAAGTGCTTTCCAAGAATTATCTTTTTTTTTATATTTTCAGGGTTTAGCATGATCTTATCCAATATTTAAAACCAAAGACAGGCAGCCTGCCTCTTGTATCACCCACCCACAAAAGGCAATCACAGAACAGCATCAGGACCATGAATAACGGGGCCCCAGCTTATAACACTGGGGGTTCAGGTTATGACGTGTGTGATATAGGGTGTCTCATTTCAGAGTGGGTCCCACTTACGGCAAAAGGCTCTAGAAAGGAGTGCCTCCAACCAGCTTGTCTCTAGGCTGCTCCCCTGACCCCTGTGGGGATGCAGGATGCCTTTCTTTTCCCCATTGTTAGAAGCACTGCAGAGACGTTAGGAAGCTGGACCAGCTCACATCAGAGGCTAGAAAAGGATATTTTTCTAGGGCCAGGGAGTGAAAGATGCTTCCTTCTCCTGGGTGGCAAACCCCTTTGCCTATAAAATACTAAGGCTGACCCAAAAACTTCTGCTAAAGTCTCCTCAAGACCTGATGCTTTCACTACTCTTTAATCAGAAACATATTAACCAAGTGCAAAGTGCCATTTTAAACTCACTTCTTCACAACGCTGAGAACGTTCAGTCACACATCTTGTTGTAATTGCGGATGTGACTGGTGCAAATTACATCAAAAGACTATTTGCAATGGCTCACAAGGGAAGGTTCTGTAAAAGGAAATGTTATCTATCATTTCTCTGAGCAGAGCCGTGGAGTCCCCGGAAGTGCTGCAGCTCCCCCAGATTCACAGCTACTGGGGTTGGACAATATAAGAAAATATTACTTATTGCAATCATTTTGGAGGGACAACAGAGTTGGTTCAATTGTTTTGCCTACATTGGTATTAAAATTTGTTTGCATTTCCACACTACAAGGCAATGCTAGAAGATGGAGATTATTCTGAAATGTGCTGGAGAGCTGGGAGAGTCAGCTAGGGATTAAATTTTTGCTCTCGATGTAAGTTCCAAAGTGGATTACTCACCACACAAAGAGACTAAATTTCACAGGTCACTAAACAAAACTTGTTTTCTCTTGGAAGACATTTTTTTTGGAGCCCCAAACATGAGCCTTAGGTGGCTGCAATGTCAAAGCATTTGGAGCACCTAATAGGGAAACGGTCTTGCTGGTTTTAAACAGGCTACTTCCCCGTACCATAAGCAAAACATTAAAATCAAGAATGGGACTTTTTTTTTTTTTAAGCTTTTCATTTGCCATTTGCATTCGGAAGACTGGCACCCTCACATCATTTCAGCCGAGTTCCTGAGTATTACACTGTACAGCTAGTAACGTTCCCGCCCAAGTGATTGGCAAGGCGTTATTACAATAATGTCCTCAATTTTCCCATAGGGTATCTGAGCTGTTTGCTTTCTCAGAATACAAAACCCTGAGCTGTTTTCTGTAATTATACCAGATGCATTTTAAGAAGGACTCGTAGTCTTGAAAAAAGAATGAAAACCCTGCAACTCCCGAGGTCTGCTTGGTTTTCCTTCTGAAGAACAGAGGAACTGCTGAATGTCACCTGGATAATGGCACCTCTTGACTGGCTCCCAATCAGCCCCTCGTCCTGTGTTAATTTGCTTAGCATTTTCTGCAGTCTGATAACTGCACAACGGACTGGAAGCTAGATGTGGTTTCAGATGGTTAGGACTGATTCAACGTCACTACTCAGTCCAGAAAATCAGATCACAAAATGTGCTTCTATGCGACTCACCATGGGTACATTATCAGCAACCTGTGCGTCAGAGGACAGCTCCTGATGGAGGAGGCAGATCTGCCACCCCCTCTGAGCCCCTGACAGTCCCCCAGCCTCATCACCTCACCGACCACCACCCCTAGAGCTGCCCCAACCCCTCAGTCTCACAGAGCCCCACTCTGAGAAGGGCCCTGAGCCCAGTTTAATGCTTCTGCTGTCGCTACCTTGAAATGTTTAATAGTAGTTTCAGAACAGGCCTGCCAGCCCCCCTCCACCTTTCCCTGGGCCAAAGCCTGGTAAATGGAAAGCCCTCCCTGCTGCCCAGCTGCAGGCATGCTGGGCTCCCTGGCTCCTCAACGCAGCTTTGGAACCTCTGGTGGCTCCCAAATGCCCCTGCAACAAACCCCACTCCTCGCTCACCTAGCATGTGGGGCCTCTTATAGCCCAGCCCGCCTGGTCCCACTGCCCTGCCCTCCTCCGTTCACCCAGCCCCACTCTTTTGTTCCCTTTTCCATCTCTAGTTTTTGTCTTTGTTCATGCTTCTTGGCCTGGTTTACAGGGAGGACTCTGGGCACCACCCCCCAGGCAACCATTTTTCACATTTCTGCCTTTGGGGTTACACTGCTCTCACAGTGGCCGGCCACTGCCACTCACACTGTCCCAGCTCCTCTCTTTGCAGCTGATAACCTCCTCCTCGCTCTGCAAGCCGCCGTGCTGGGCCTTGAGGCCCCACATACCAGGCAGAGCTGGGCCACCTCAGCTGCAGAACAGCAGATACTTGCTGGCTGGCTGCCCGCCCACGATGGAGACTGTGAACAAGTATTCAAAATAATGCGGGTCTCGACAAGAGTCCAGAACACCTAGGTTCATATAAAGCTAGTTTGGCCAGCTTGGATTATCCATAAAAAAAAAAAAAATCTCTTCCCTTTGTGCACGTGGACCCAGCTCACTCGGTGGTAGATCTGTCTGTTACGCTGCCCGGGACCTCAGGGTCAGCTCCGAGTTTCATACACGCAGCAGGACTGCAGATCATGTCCCACGTTCCCTGCCTGGCCAGCCACACCAGCCTTTACCACGCCTGGTCTGAAGGAAACCACCCCCCTATCTACTATGAAGTGCATGACCAGAGGTGGAAGAGAAGAGAACGGCACACACGACCCCACGATGATGCCCATGGTGGCAATGAAAAGGCAGAACACATGGGAAATCGTGAGTGACTCACGACAGAAACCTAAGGCCAAGGAGACAGGATTTTTCCCCAGCTCACCCAACCCTGTTTCTCCAGGTTCTGATAAATGAGTGAGAAACAGAATCCCCAGGGCAAGTGATCTGGAACAGTATAAATCTCAAACTCTTTGAGCAAAATTAATACAACCCACCTGTTGGTGAGCAGTCCTACGAACGGGTTGGTGAGGAGCTGGACAGTGGCTTTCGAGGCAAACAACAGGCCAACCTGCACGTTCTCATTCAGGAGGTCTTTGTCTTCACTGGGACAGTCAGCAGGGGCAGTGGACCCGTTAGTCACTGTGCGCTGTGTGGTGGTGGCCTTATGCAGCAGCCCCCCGGGAAGGTCGCCGGTGTTGTTTCCGGGGACCATGGTGGAGTTGTCATAATAGGAGAAGATGTTCTGGAAACTGCCTGAGGCGGAGGCCGTGAGCACTGGCTTGGCAGTCTGGATTTCTACGGCCTCTTTCTCATGCTCAATGCTGTACAAGTAACTTGGGATGATGGGGACTGAGGACAAGAGCAGAACAGTGGTGATTACACTGAAACCCTCCCCAGGACAAAAGCCAGCCCAACTGTGGTCATGTCAAATGCCAAAGGAGACCCTCGCTCCGACACTGGAACCGTTTCACGTTGCTAAGCTCACTAGGAAAACAAAGCCCCCGAGGCTGTGAGCACGCCGTCTGCTCGCAGGGCCAGCTGACCGGCCCCAGAGATGCCTGTCCATTGTGGGCTCCTTCACAGGAATATTTTAGGAAAGAAAGATGTGATCTGAAGTCTAGACAGTGCTGACCTGGGGTCAACCAGTGCTTCTCGGAAAGAACTTTAAGTGAGTGAATCAAGGAAATAGAAACCTAAATTTCATTATGTGTCCTACAAAAAAATATAAATAAACCTGCAGGAAGTAATAACTGGGAAATTCTGCAACAGGCCCACTTCATCTTTCTATTGCTTGAGTGGGAAGCTGCAATGTTTCATACAACCCCAAAGCTTTCCTGAGACTTTCATAAAGGAAAGAAAAATCGATGTAACTGAAGCTTTGGGCACGTGTGTAGCAGAGCATTCAGGGCAAAGGAGGACTTAGGCCCTTGTTACTGAACTTGGATGAGCCCCACAGCTCTGATATTCCTGGAAGTAAAAACCTGGCTATTTGATGCTCTGGAAACTGTCAAGAGAGCGCCTGACATTGAAAGAAGGAAAATAACCCACCCCTGAGAGTCCGGAGAAAAAGTTATTTCTTCCTCCATTAGAAAAAAAGGGAGGAATATTTTTAAGGAAAAACATGCCAAATACTTTGCTGTTAATGGGGCTAATTAAGAGGTCTGGATGTCAATTATTTAGTTTTTCAAAAACCCATTATAGGAAAAAGATTAAAGCCAACATTGTTCAAATTGCTTTTGTATGGGTCCCAAAACGTCTTCATCTCAAATCATTCGTGAAATCAATACGTTTAAATGTGCCATCCTTTTCTGGAGGGAGGGATGTTGACCTGTTCCTTTAGGTGGTACAGCGAATTATTAACCCACATTTTCAGTGGCATAATAATTATTATAACATTATTTTGAATTCCGAGAAAGGCTCCTCCTTAATAAAAAAAAAAAATTATCGCGGTGAAAGTGACAAGAGGAAGCAGGAAATTATCAGGAGGAAACATAAGTTCTGGGTCTTATCAGATGTCACATTTTCCGACCAGACTACCAGGAAAACGAAGCCACAAACGCGGCTACCAGCCTAGGCGCCGCAGTCTTGGGGGATGTATTTTTACGAAGCCTATTCTCCAACTTTCCCGAACCGCGCTCGGGTAAGTGTGGCGCCCAGGGAAGAGGTGCCCGGGGAGGGGGGACTCCCGGTCCATACGTACCCACGACGGTGAGCAGCATGTTGTCCAGCAGCAGCGCGAGGAACACGATGAACAGGATGAGCTTCCGCGAGTGGCGGCTCTCCTGCAGCCAGCGGAGCAGCGCCAGCTCGCTCAGGGCCATGGCTCCGGGGCTCGGCTGCGGGCGCGGCGCGCGGTCAGGGACCGCAGCGGGCCAAGGGCTGCCCCACCCCCAGGGCTCAGACTTCGTCCGGCCCTTCAGCCGCAGGGGCCCTCGGGGAGACGCGTGCACCGGGCGGCTCCGGACGGCCCCGGGCGTCCCACCCTCGGTTCACCTGCGGAAAGCGCGTCCTCCCCGGCACCTGAGCTCCTCGTTAATAACGCCGGCAAGCGCCCTCGGGGCCCGACTGTGGGCGCCGCCTGGCTTTCCGCCGCCCCCGCAGGTTCCACTTCTCCTCCTGTGCGCTCAGAAAGCGCCGCGGGACCCCCTCGCACCGTGCGTCCTGCGCCCCGCTTTCCCCGGGACGCCCTGGAGCCCCGCGCGCAGCGCCTGGGGTCGGGGTGGGGGACTTCCCCTGCCCTCGGCTGGGCCCTGCTCTTCCCCGCGCCCCGGCGGCGATCTGTCCCCAGCGCCGAGCCTCGAGGACAGACAGCGGGGTCAGCGTTACCTCGGGTGGTCTGCGGCTGGCTGCCTGCCCTGGCCGCCGTGGGCTCCGTCCGTCCGGGCGGCTCCGGATTGCAGCCTCCGCCCCAGCGCCCGGCCGCCGCCGCTCAGTTTACCGGGTCCAGCTCTGACGTCACGGCCGGCGCGGAGCAGGGGCGGGGGGCTGGGGCGCCCCGGCCTCCGCCTTCCCCGCTCCGTCGCTGCCCGGGAGTGGCCGCCCCCTCCCTGTCCCCGCACCGATCCGGACCCGCGCTGCCCTACCGGGCTGTGCGCCCCGGACCCCGAGGCCGCTCAGTCCTAAGTCGCCCGGGGCGCAGACCCTCGCCTTCCGCTATATGTAGCCGCGAGCCTTGGAGACCCAGGCCCAGGTGAAGCGGCTGGGGCGCAGAGGGAAGAAGTCATGAGCCTCGAGGGGTCAAGGGTCTCGGGTGAAGGGTCAGGGATTAGTGCTTTCATCTGGCCTCAGTTAGGGGCTGAAGCTCTGTTTGAGCCTCCCTGTTGCTGAAATTGGCCGAGGACATGAAGCCTAGTGAGTGTGCCAGGCAAAGACGTCTTAGAGTATTGGGAGCCAGGGACACATCTCTTTCCTGCGGAAGCCACTCTGCACCCCACAGCCCCTCTCCTCTCCCACCTCCAGAGCATGATGCAGGAGTCTTTGGCCATCAGGGTCCTTGGGTTCCTCCGGATGGTGATGTAGAAATGGGGTAAGAGGTCACCTCTCAGTGTCAGCCCACAGTGAGAGTGGGGATGTGAGGGCCCCAGGCTCTTGAGTCCAGGTGCCAGAAAGTAGGTGCCTTGTCACCCTAGTCAGGGGACACTGGAGAACTACGTGAGTGCCTGGCTCCTTAGTAAAAGGGTTCAGGGGGCAGCTGCCTCCGGCCCCTGTGCTGTAGTCCTCGCACCTTCGTGTTTTCCCCAGGGATTCTGGTTAAGAGATGGTTAAAACAGGCAAAGTGCCTGTTTGTGGCTGATCTGGAGCTGTCATCCCCACTACCAAGGAGTAAGAGCCCAGCTTTGATTTCCAAGTCCCTCCATTGCATAAAGAGAAGAGAAGCAAACAGACGTCCCTCTGACATAGCTGGAGCCCTGGGGACCCTCATAGGGGGCTGGAGGAGCAGGAGCTGTTTTCCTGGAAAGCCACTTAGAATAAATGTTATCTGCTGCAGTTTCGGCAGTAGAGTGTGGCTGTGTTTTATTAATGTTTGCTTGTCATCTGGAAACTACTTAGAGCAGCAGGGTGATGTGTGGTGATTCCCACTCTCTGCACCTCCTTACTTTCTTCCAGACACCCCCCTGCACGTCCCATTGCTGTCCCGATGTGAGAAAAATGGTTGGGTAAGTAAGTAGGCCAGTAACGTGGGGACTCCAGGCTGTCCCAGGATGTGTGCAACTTAAATATTAAACAGGGAGGAGAGAAGGAAATCCACTTAGGAGGAGAGAACAGATGGCAGGGAGTTGTTTGAGATGGCTGTGAAGGACATCACATTCACGGGGTGTCCCCAAAGTGCCTGGAGTTTCAGAAGCCAAAGATGCAGGCCACGCCCCTGTGCTCCCTGGGACAGAGACATTATGGTTAAGGGCTCTTGTCAGGATACCTGGGGCCCAGTCCTGCTTCCTTGATTGGTGACTTTGGGCAGATTATGTATCTTCCCTATGCCCTAGTTCCCCTATATCTGAAATGGTGATGCTCACTGGACGTACTGCAGGGTTGTTTTTCGGATTAAGTGGGAATCCACAGGCATCCCTTAAGACAGTGTCCGGCACAAAGTGAGGGTGTCAGCTATTCGTTCATCCAACACATGTTTGTTGAGTGTTTACTACATGCCAGGCACTGTGGTTGATACTGGAGAGACATTAATGGCCGAAAGAGACAAAAATCCCCGTCCTCAGAGTGATTATACATTCTGGTAGCAACGCTACACCAGTGAACACAGGAAGCCGCACCAACTCCAGCCCAGCCAGCTGGAGGAATATGGCGCCAGGGAAAAAGCCAATCTCTGTGCTCCCTCCTCCTGATCCGTGCCACCGCCCCTGGAGCACCATGGCCTATAACGGTGTCTTCTTTTTGTTGACATCCCCAAAAGAGTTTTTCAAAAATAGATATGCCTCACACATTTTTCAGTTGGCATCTAAAATGGGTTTTTTTAAATCATAAATTTAAATAGTTTTGGATATGTCATATATTCACTTTTATATGTAAAGCCATTATAACTCTGTTTTAAGTGTACCCAATGGAATATAATTAAGAATGGAAAAGCACCATATTATATTTAAAAATACAAACAAGTTTTTCTTTAACAGTCAAAAAATTTAGTGTTTCCTTTTGCCTTCGAAGTGTATTTTCATTCCACTTCCAACTGAATTTTATCCAACTGTAAGGTTTTTATTATTTAAATCCTGTGTTTATCACCTTATCTACTACATGAACTGTGTATATGAATATGCATTAGCTCTTTAAATTTTTCTTATGGCCATAGGGTTCTAAGTTTTAGAATTCCCTCTAAGATTGTGTGATTAAAACAATTATTAGTAATCTATAAATGATAAAGCCTCAGACATATAATATGAATGTTGATAAATCTTTAACACAAAAAGAGAAATTGCATTACTTAATGAGATGGATGGGGAGACGATTTTTGGAGTCTTGATAAAAGAGAAACCATATTGTCTCTGGATGTTTTTATGCCTCAGAACAATGTTAACACAGTAAAATGGTAAGAGTCAGGTTGAGTGGGCTTTAGGCTTCCCTTCGTCCAGGGGGAGGCAGGAGATTGCTGAAAGGGGAGTTGATAAAAGAGAATCCTCATGTCTCTACCTGGGTCTGTCTCAGCCAGGTCAATTTTTAAATACAGGTCACATGGAAATTGAGGGTCTCCTTTGCTTCATTACACACCCAGTGTCCCGGAATAGAGGTTGAAGAGCCAATCCGGGAGGCCTGCCTGATCTGGGACTTTGGGACTCTATAGCCTCCTCTTAATCCCTGCCTTCGCTCTCCAGCCACACTGGTTCCTCTCAGTGTTTCTCTGCCTCAGGGCCTTTGCATATTCTCTTCCCTCCTCTTCTTCTTCTAGTTATCACCTTCTCATTCTTCATTACCAGCCCTAATGTCACATCTTAAGGGAGTCATCCTTTCATGGACATGCCCCCCATCCCTCCACCCCCATATCAGACAAGTCCTTCTGTCATAAATCCTCATGGAACTGTTACTTCCTCCAGAATATGTCTGTCCACAAGGAAGAATCCTCCCATACATGTGATCAGTTGTCTCTGTCTCCCCAGGTATCAGGACTGGGGACACTTTTTGCTTATCACTAAGGTTCCAGAACATGGTTGCTGGTTATTAAAATACCTGAGAAGAGGAAGTGTACTGGGCAGGCTGGGTTCCCTTCTGAAGCAGAACTGCGGGAACCAGAGGGAAAAAGCAACTTTGCCTGAAGCAAAGGTTACATTCCGGTCTCTCTCTCCCCCACCAGAGGCCACTCCTCCAGGACCGGGCTTTGAGGAAGCCCCTGAACGAACACAACATTTATTTGCTCTTCCTGGGAACTCAGACTGGTGAGCTTGGCCACCCAGCCCTCTGCCCCCACCCACTCCCACCCTTTTCAAACACTAGGGATGAAGAAGGTACATAGGTACCACCGGAGCTGATTTTTCACTGAATTTCAATATTTAGGAAAGATAAGGTATGGAGCTTTCCGGAACATAGCAGTTATTTGAAATAGGCATTATTGAGATAAACTAACATGAGTTTAAGCCACAGATGGCATCCTGATTTGGTCACTTTTACAATTCTGTGAATTGGGGCATGCTACTAAACTTCTATGCACCTCAGTTTCCCATCTGACACGTGAGCATGGTAAGAGGCCCCCCTAACAGAGCTGTTTCGGGGATCAAGGAAGATGATCCTTGCTCAGCGCCTGGCACACAGCAGACGCTCATACGCTCAGTATTGCCTGGCCTCGGGAAAGTGAAAGTGCTTACAGGTGGACGATGCAGGTGGTCCATGGGGAAAATAGCCTCAGATGCTTCAGAGGACTTGGAAATAAGGAAAACAAATGTATCCCCTGGGCACTAAGGCAAATAATGGATCAGAGCAGAAATGAACAGTGGCATCCTGAAGGGACACATTGGCTCCTTGGCCAACAACACCAACAGGCTGTGCACAGAAGGGGCGCCCAAATGGCTACCAAGCTCATGAAGAGACAACCAGACACATCAGTGACCAGAGGAATGCCAATTAAAACGAGAGTGAGATGCAGTGCTACACCCAGCCAACTGGTAACAGTGAGGAAGTTGGGTAAATGCCACTGGCTGATGAAGATGGGGTCCCTTTCCTTGGGGGTGAAGTGTGGACTGGTGCAGCCTGTCTGGAGAGCAGTCGGGAGTGCTTGGTGGAATTAAGTCAGCCTGCACCCTCTGATCCAGTAATCTCTCTCCCTCTCTATGTCTCAGGGAAATCCCTAAGGGGAGTCAGTGCAGTGTTGGTGGCAGTGGGAGTTGCAGGCAACCTCAGACTAGGGAATAAATAACTGAAACGTGGAGGATGCTCACGGTGGAGCGCCATGGAGTTGGGACAAGCAAGATTGCCCGCATGTCTGTGTGCAGGTTTTACAAAGTCTTGAGTGGGAAGGAAGGAGGAGAGAAAGCTCTGTAGCACGATCCCATGTTGCTTCAGTGAAAGCACACAGAGCACCTCTTACTTTGAAGGCTTCATGTCTGTTCCAGGGTCTGTAGTAAGCCCATCGGAGTGGGTGCCTTTGTAGGGAAGGGGCCCAGGAGTGGGCATCTGGGATGAAGTGGGAAAGTGGAAAAAAGTGGAAATAAACCAAGAAACGGGACTTGAAAGGGCCAATGATGATAGTGTCCTCAGCACTGAGACAGGTGATCAACTCAGCTCTTGTGCGTGTGATTCCCCCCAAAAGAATCCATGTGCCTGGAGAAGGCAGAGCCTTTCAGTATGGAGTTGGCTGTTCTGAGCGCATAGGCTGCACGTGGCTCATATTCCCCCGGCAGCAGAGCTGGGCTGTGTCTCAAGCCAGACTGACGGGAAATGAGAGCAGTTGGAAACCCAGGTCCAGGAAAGAGGGAAGAACGTTGGAAAAAGTAGACTATCTGGCTAAATGCAAGAGACTCAGGGGAGGTTTTTTGTCTTGTTTTGTTTTGGGCCTTTTCCCTTTTATTTTCTTTATAAACCTTTGTTTAAAATTATAACACTGTCTTGAGGGATTTACGACATGGGCAGATATATTACTTGTAACAACTAGAACTTAAAGGATGAGGGTGGTTGTGGGGCTATAAAGTGGCCAGATTTCTATATTTTATGTCAAGTGGTATATTATTAACCGTAAATGGACTGTAAAAAGTTGAGGATGTGTATTGTAATCTTGAGAGCAACCACTGTGAAAGTAATACAAAAAAGAATGGTTAAATAGTGAACTGGAAAATTACAATTAAATGGAATCCTATAAAGTATTCAAATAATTGTAAACGGCAGGAAAGGAAGAATAGGTGAGCAAAAAAAAAAAAAAAGTCAAGTAGAAAACAAAAAAGTAAAATGATAGATGAAATCCAGCTAGCTTTATTAACAATTACACTGTGTTTGGGTACAATTAAAACACAGACATTGTAAGAATGGATTAAAAAAAATTTGTGGCACCCCTATGCTGTCTAGAAGAGACACTCAAAAACACACAGGTAGGTTGAAGGTAAATGGATTTACCATGCAAACTGTAAGCATAAGAGGGCTGAGGTGACTACATAAATATCAGATAAAATAGATTTCAAAACAAAACTTTAAACAGTGATATAAAGAAACAGCTTTCAAAACGATAAAAAGCGATCAATTCAATAGAAGACATAAGAATCATAATGTGTATACACCCAATGGTAGAGCTTCAAAATGTATGAAGAAAACTAGATAGAATTAAAGGGGGAAAAAAAGACAATTTCACAATCCAAATTGGGGAATCTAACACCTGGACAAAAAAAACCAGCAGATATAGAAGATCAAAACAGTGCCATCAACCACCTTGGCCTGACTGATATATTTCTACCCTGAACAAATAGCACACTTCACAACTTTTCAGGTGCTCATGGAAGGTCTCAGCCAAGATCTGTCCTACCCAGAGAGGTGTTTGGTTTTGGGGTTTTTTTTTCCCATGAAGCCAGCTCTATCCATTGTTGAATATACATATAAAGAGTGAAGCTACAATTAGAAAAAAATGCATTTTATTTTCACTATTTTCTGAGTTCTTCTGTATACTGCAAAAGCACATTTTCTGTATAAAATTTAACCAAATCTACTGTTCTGGTTTTAAGACAGAATGGTAAAGCAAACATCAATTTACTTGAAGGAGGCCTTGCTGACTGCCAATGAAATTAAGTCATAGATGCTCTAACTTAATAATCCAATCACTGAATTAACTGGCTTCATGCAGCATTATCTGTAAAATGTGGGTCTCCAGGTTTGGCCACTTTAATAGAATCACTAACCTGTCTGAGGACATTTGCTGTAATTGAAGGCTGCAGAAGAGCCAGCCAGCTGTGAAGGGCAGCGTTTCATCAGCTTTATGCCTTGATTCTCCACTCTCACCTGGACTGTCGCAGTCACCCCTAGTGGCTACCTGGATGGCCACTCAGGCCTCCCACAGTCCACTCTCCTCATTAGCTCCAGAGAGCGCCAAGACACCAGTGTGGTCACAACACTCCGTGGTCCAAACCTTCAATGGCCTTGCACTTGGGATAGAGTCAAACGTCTTCCATGTGGACCAATGGGATGTATCTGGTCCAGCCTCAATAACTCCTCCATCTCCATTCGCCACATTGCTCTTGCCTCTGATCTAAAATTGGATCCCCTTATAATTATCTGGGCTTTCGCATGGCTTCAGATGTCTTTGTACATCACGAGGGTCCCAGCATTGCAGCCGGAGGAGCCCTGGCCCTGGAGGACCTTCCCAGCCTGGGTTATGCAGCCTCACACATCTCCCACCACTCAGTGCCTGGCTTCCCCCTCCAGCCACAAAGGGCTCCTTTCAGTAGGGCTGTCTGCCTCAGGGCCTTTGCACTCTCTGTTCCTTCTGCCTGCAAAGTTTTGTCCCCCTCTTCACCTGATTATCTTTCTCATTCCTAGTCTCCCCCCACCCCACCCCCCATTCATACATCCTGTGCGCCTTCTCACCCAGAGCCTTTGCTCAGGCCATTTCTGCTGCTTAGAATGTCCTTCCCTCTTTCCCCTTTTATTTAGTTCATTCTCCCTCAGCCTTTCTGTCTCAGATCAAGACACAGGTAGGTTGAAAGTAAATGGATGGAAAAGTATTTCTTCTCAGGGAAGTCCTCCCTGATCCCTGTGCAGTTGTCCCCTGTGCAATATTAATAGGTCCCTAACCCTTTCGTTCCTAGCACTTGTAATCACAACTTCACTGATGTGACTTTACCAATGTCTGACTTCTGTGCCCCTCCCCTACTCGAGCCGAGGGCAGGGCAGGGCCTTGGTGTCTTGTTCGGCACATCATCCCCGAGGGCCTCACGCTGCCTAGGGCAGAGTATCAATAAATGGCAGTGGTTCACTGAGGTTCCCTGGCCACTTGAGCAGTGCGCGCGCCCTCTGACGGTAACTCACTGATTTGACCTCTGCTCTCCCAAGCTGTCTATAGACAACAGAGTGCAATGCCCAGTCCATGTGCCTTTGCAAAAGTGATATCCTCCCCTTCCTTCTGCCTATGCACACCCCTGCCTCCTCCTACCTTTTTTGGTTTGAAAAACCTTTTCCCCGCCATCCCAGCAACTCACCCCGAAACCCACTGAACTTGGGATGCCATGAGGAATTGCTGTCTCTGCTCGTTCAGCCTCAGCAGTTGAATCACTCACGCCCCTCCCTCCGCAGCAGTTACCTGCAGCCATTCCGCCCCCTCTCACACCCCTCCAACCTCTGTTCCTTCCGGACTCTGAGTCTTTGCTAAGGCAGATCCTTCCCCACCCAGAATGACCTTCCTGCCCTTGGGATGGGGAGCCCAGCAGGAAGCAAAATGCCCAGATGGCATCACATGGTCACGTTTTCATCATCAAAGTTGAAGGCCCATGGGAACGGCCCAGGCTTTCTCTAAGTCTGGAGAATGGCGCCTCTTTGCTCTGACCCCCTCCCCAGTCCCGGTCACTACCTCCTGCTCCAGCAGCCCCCTTACCAGCTCCCGGGCACCAGCTGCTGCCTCCAATCCATTAGTGACTCAGCAGATCTCAAGGAACCACTGCTCCCAACGAGCCCCTCATCAGCTCAAGAACCTAAGGTGGCTCCCTAATACTCCTGTCTAAACCCTTCCGCTTACCTCTGAGGGTCTTCTGCAGTCCACCCCACCTCACCTTCTCTGCTGTAACCCGACTGGCCCTGTCAGTGCCCCAGCAACAGACATTATTCATATTGTCCTCATCCCTCTGACTTTGATCTTATTCCTAGCCCCAGAGCCCAACTCAAGTCCTCTCTCCACACAAAGCCAAGCCTGGGATGGCGGCTGCAGGCTGCACTGGGTGTCTACCCCCAAGAACACACAAAGCCCTGAGAGCCTGCTCCCCGCTAAAGCACTGAGAAGCCAGCACTGTTCCCCAGGAGGTTAATCTGAGCTCATTTTTTTCTTTTTTCCAACTGGACTATCAGCTCCTTGATGGCAAAGGAAGAAATCACTTCCTCCTTTGTCTTCCCCAGAGCGGCTTGCACAGGGCTCTGGACAGAACAGATAACCCAAGACTGGCATCGGGTGCACAGTGAGGAGCCTGGGGCCAGAGCCGAGTCTGCCCAGCCAGCAAGGCTCCCGCAGTGTCCTCATCTGTCCAGCCAGTGGGCGGACCGAGTAGACCTGCGCCGTCCAGTCCAGTAGTCACTCCCCACCCTTGGCCATGGAGCACTTGAAATGTGACAAGACCAAACTGAGATGTGCTGTAAGTATAAAATACACGCCGAATTTCAAAGACTTAGTATGAAAAAAAAAAAGTAAAGTATTTCATTCATAAGTTTTGTCTTGTTACATGCTGAAACAATAGTGTCTTAGATACAGTGGGTTAAATAAAATATATTATTAAACTAATTTCACCTGTTGCTCTTTACTTTTTTTTTAACATGGCTGCTAGAAATGAAATTATCTATGTGGCTGGAGTTTGTACATTCTGTTTCTATTGGCCAGCACTGGGACAGAACATCAGTCCTGGAAGGAGTCTTGGAGGTTATAGAGTCTAAAGTTTGCCTTTTCCACATGAGAAAGCAGACCCAGAGAGGGACAGAGCCTTGCCTGAGGTCACACAGGTGTGAGGTCAGGGCAATGAATGAGGACTGGAATTCCGCTTCCTGGGTCTTCGTGGTTTGGGAACAGGTGATGTGCAACACTGGAGGTACCTACAGGTGGGTGCCCACAGTTGGTTCTCAGCAGCAGAGGATGCCGAGAAGATGCATGAACTCAGAACACAGCTCTGTGGAGGCTCCCACCCATACCCCCTGCTCAAAGCTGTCTTCGCCCACTTGCTATGCTGACCACACACCCAGACACCTGCAGGGCAGATTTTAGTGGATAATCAATAGTCCAATAGGGCAGGCTGCAAAGCCCCAAACCTAATTATTTTGTTCAGAAACTTGTCTGTAACTAAAAGGCGTCTGAGAAATCACTGTCACCATCTCTGAAGGGGGGAGAGAAATCCAGTCATTATGACCAAATTGGATTTATATTGACTGTTGTCTTGTAGAAGGTGTCATCTCTCTGCAAAACCAGTGTTTGGGTGCCTCAGGGACATAACACACACACACACACACAGGAGGGCCATCCCTTTTCTGGGAGGCTTTGGGAAGGTTCTGGTCCACCCTTGTCCCACAAGTGGCCAGAGCTGCTGTTACCTGGGTGACTTTCTGGGTCTTAATTTTGAAGTGCCAGATTTTGCCACCCTAATTCCTCTGAGGAGAGCAGAAAATGAATCCCTTTCAATGGCAGCATGGAGAGACTGAATGTCTTCTTCAACCCCAGGCATTCTCCAAATCCCGCAAAGGAGAGAAAATACTTAAGGATGAGAAATCTTTTGAAAATTAGTTAAGACGTTTGTATGTCAAGTCACTTGTGTGACTTCAGAATTGCAATAGGAAAAATCTGGAAATCTCTCTGTAAAAGTAAGTGGTGGTCATGCTTACAGTGAAATCCCCAGGGACCACTTAGGAAAAATGAGGTAGTGGAGTGTTTGCCATGGAAAACTATCCAAGGCATTCTTCAGTGAAATCAAAGCTCACGAGACAGAGTGTCACCTATGGTCCATTTAGGAAAACAAGTGAACTTATCAGAAAGTCTACACACACGCGTGCTCATGCAAAATGCAGCCAGCTCCGTTCTGGATGGACGTGGTCAAGCCACAAGGGTGTTGACCATAATTAGTTCCAGGGACTGAAAATAGTGGGGGAAGGGGAGTTTGGAGGGGGGAGATTTTTACTTTCCACAGGTGATTTTACGCCCTTCCACATTTTTTGAAGTGTTATTTACCACAAGTTTTTATTGCTTCTTTCTCATATTTTTATCAAGGGATATAGCTTATGTACAGAAGAGAGCACATATGTTCACAGTGTGAAAAATAATTGTTTGGTGAGCTCGAAGCAGGCTCGGCCAGAAGGCCAGAGCTCCTGGGGGGCCTCTCCTCAGTCACAATCACCTCCTTTCCCCTTGACTTCCTGACTTGTTTATCTGTTCCTTGCTCTTTATAATTTTACCACCTGTGGCATTTCCTTAAACTACAATTGAGGTTTACCTAAATTTTTTAAAAAGCTTTTAAGTGGAATAATCCTGTAGATGTTCTCTATCTGGTTCCTTTTCAATATTACCAATATCACCGGTGAGATTCATCCTTACCGTGTATACCTGAAGTGCACCAATGTTCACTGCTGTATAGTATTCCGCTGCATGACCGTATCGCAATTTCTCTGTGCATGGACAAAGGGGTGTCCCACACTTGGGGCTGTTATTAGCAACGTTGCTGTGGTGATGTGTGGCCCGGTCCCCGGTGCACTCTGGCATGTTTCTCCTCCCTGGGAGGGGAACTGCTGAATCACGGCAAACCCACAGCTTCACCTCCCCAGGAAATGTCAAACACTTTCCAAAATAGTTGCAGAGATACATTTGCTAATTTTTAAAGTTTTTTTTCTTAAGGTCTCTATGCAAATGGAATGATGAGGAGGTGAAAAGGGTTGTAAATTGTGTGCCGGCCTGCTTCAGACCTTTCCCTGTGCTCCCCACGGCTCGTATCTCCCTGGAAGATGAGGGGACAGGTTGGCAGGAATGCTGGTGACACTGAACCCCACACGTCCCCAGAAGGAAGGGATTCTCCAAAGTGGTGAAGCCAAAAGCCCTCTGAGCCTACATGCCCAGCAGCAGACGCCCATCCTTCTATCTCTACTGCGGGCAGCTGTGCCCGAGACTGTGCAGAGTGACATGGGGGCCTCTGATCTCCAGATGGACCCCGTGAAGATGAAGACAGAGAGCAAGAGGTCAACAGGACCACAGGCAACATCACCAAGTTCAGGGTGTTTAGATAGAAGCTGTTCTTCCATTCAAAAACTCTTTGCTTTTTGCATCCATTTGGCCTCGGGGAGTGGGGGAGGTAACATGCATCCAAAAGAAACCGATAAGAGAAGACTCAGCCTGGGGTAAGAATGCCAGCCTGAACCTCCAGGGGGTCCAGGCAGAACAATGGCCCTACATGGGATTGGCTGGACCGTGTGATTGGCTTTGGGGAAAGACTCAGGTCGCCTTTGTAACAGGCCTCGTGTCCCTTGGTCACCGGTCACCCACCGGTCACGGTCACCGTTGGGAAGGAGAGAGGGAGGGGACTGCGGAGGGCTGGAAGGAAGGCCACAGAGGGCTGCTCTGTGTGCAGCCATGGGGCCCTCCTGCATTGCAGGAGAAAATCCAGGAAAGGCACAGGGTGAGGTCAGGGCCCAGAGAGTAAATAGCACCAGCCTCATCTAATAACATTTCTTCCACAAACATCCTGCTCTGAGAATGCAGAGTCCAGCTGGGCAGACGCGCAGGCCCACTCATCACACAGTGGGCATGTCGGGGCCAGCACGAGGCGGGCAAGGGAGGAAAGGCGGGCAAGGGGGTGGGTCTTGAGGCCTTCAGGTGGGACACAGAGCCCGGAGGCCTTGGAGTGAAGCCCTGGGTCCACTCGGAAGGGAACAAAATGGGATTTGCTCTCTTTCCAACACTATCCGAGCGAGGTTCCCTACTTGTTTAAAAGGAACGCAGGATGTTGTCGTCCCAGGTGGGTTTGTACCCTAAATGCATGTCCATCTGTGTGTCAGTCTCTACATGGCCAAATGGCCCGGAGAGCCTGCAGTCTCCTTGGCCGTCTACATCACAGAACTTTCCATCTGGAGGAAGCCTCCGGGAATCCTTGGCTGGTGGTTTTCATTCCTAACCTACCCTTTCTCTCTTTCTTTCTTTTTTTTTTTTAAGTTATGGACGTCTTGCTTCAAACAAAATGTCATAGGGAAGCAGAATATATAAAGCAGAGCAAAGCAGAGCTACTCAGGCCAAAATGGGGATAAGTGGCTGGGATCTTTGCCTGGCTTTGCCTGGCTTTCAGAAAACTCCCTATGAAAACCCCTAGGCTACTTCGGGCCCCTTACTCTGGAGACCCTGAGGCCTGGAGAGGCGGTCCTGACCACAAGCTCTGGGAAAGCAGAGGCCTGGTTGGTCTTGTACCAGACTGAATCCCAGCACCCCCTCGGGCCCGGGGCCCAGCACATAGTAGGTGCTCAGTAAATATTTATCGGATAGTGACATATGAGCAAGGCTAACCTCCTTTGCTTTTCTACACATGAAATTGCTTTCCTCAGGTCTAAAGGGGGCCTTGAACCTCACAGAGGCCCCTTAATTGCCTATGTCTTACATTTATGGCATATGAAAGGGTTTTATTCTCTGATCTAAACGGCAAGAATAAAAGAAGAGCAGGAGGATGAAAAGAAGTCATAATTTGCATCCAAGATGGAGGAGCCCTTTGTTGTCCCGCATTCACGTAACTTCAAAGTTCTCTGCTGAACCGATAGATGCACGTCAGTCACCATGGCAACCACCTAGCTGCCCAGGCTGCCCAACCCTGACAGCCCACTGCCAACCACGGTGTGTGCCTGGCTTACGGGGAGCTGGGGGGCGGGGATGGGGAAGACACAGGGGCTACGGTGGGTGGGGAGTCTGAGCACACAGTCAGCCTGGCCCCTCTGTCCTCCAAATGTCTTATTGCTTCTCTGTTGGGGGAGGGGGGTCTGAGTCACCACTTCCACCTCAAACACCTGCTCCGTACCTGAGCAAAAGAAGTGCTCTCCTGAAGGGCTATACCTCAGTGCCGGACACAACATCATTAAACAAAAGCTTGTGAATGAGTAAATGAAGTAGCAGCCAGAGTTACCTAAGAGCTTCTAAAGTACTCACATACTGGGCCCCACCTGAAATCAGCTGCATCAGAATTGCTGGGAGGTACACTTAAGACTGGGGGGCTTCGTAAATGCTACCCACGCACCTCTCAAGTCAGAGAGGGAGCGAGAAGAAAGTGGAGCCAAAAGAGCCTCCTGGGGCATCAGCTTGAGCAACTGGCAGGCGGGGTGGAGTGGGACCCCGGGCAAGGTCAGAGCCCAGTCCTGGACTTGCTGGGGAGGGATACTGGGGAAGCAGTCATGAGCCTGCCGTTCTAGGGGGAAGCCAGGACTGGAGATGGTGCTTATATCCACCAGAGTGGATGAGGCCAAAGAGAGGGGATGGAGACTGGGAAGGAATGAAGGGTCCAAGCTGTAAGCCCTGGAGCCCAGTGAGGAGGGCCCAGCAAAAATCACGAGCCTCAGAGACAGAACAGCAGACAACGTGGTATTGTGGAAGCCAAGAGGAAGAGCCAAACGCAGGCTGGGGACGAAGGATGCAGTCATGCCAGGGGACCCCAGGGTACCAAGTGGGGAGCCGGGAAAGGATGCCCCTACCCCATGTGTGCTGGGGTGCTGGCCACTGCAGGTGCCCCACCTGGGTGGGAGCTGCCCTTGCTGCCTGGGTCCACAAGATCGGGACCACCCCCAGAATCTGCGGGGCTCACTGAGTGTCCTGCAAGCTGACTAAATGCACCCTTTTCCCCAATCACAGTGAGAGGGGCTGGAGAAAGCAGAAACAGCTAGGAAGTTTTTAGGAGCTCACGAAGCTGGGCACTGGGCTACAGCACCTCACATGGATCATCTTGTTCAATCCTCACAGTAACCCTTTGAGGTCAGTACTGTCTCTGTGTTGACTGGCCAGCCAGCCCATGTCCACAGGCAAAGGCCTTAACCACTAGGCTGCATTGTTGCTTCCTGGTCTGCACAATGAGGGAGCTCTGGGGAAGTTTCTGGGCTGGTGTCCAAGTGCCTTCCTCTTGACTCTATCCTCCTTCTGGGCGTCTCTGGACAGTGGGCAGTCTTACCGCCTAGCAGAAACCAGGGCACAAATATTGTTAGTTTGTGACCTCACCTAAGGTTATTCACTGTGTGCACACAGGCCGGTGTGGCTGGAGGGGACCCGGTGGCCAATGGGAATGTGGCTGGACCTCTGTCTGGGGAGGACATTGGAAAGGCCAGCAGGAGGCTGGCTTAAGCGGATGTCCCCCTGGACAGCATTTCCTTCTGTTGAGTACCTATCAGCTAGGGGCATGTTTGGGACATTTATTCAATTTAAAGGGCCCTCTTTATGAAAAACATACAAAATTACCAATTCAAAACTAGATTTGAATATGAATATTTCTTTAGAATGAGAAAAAAACTAACAAATCAAAATGCTGACAAATACAAACACATACAACTGTGTAGCACATTGTCAGGGTGTGTTCTGGCTAAGGGAGTCCCGGGTGAGCCAAAAACCATGACCTTAAACTTCATCAGTTTCCGGATAAATCACTTCTGCCTTTGACACACGGACCTTGGTCAGAGTCAGTGAAAGGCTCTGATCCTTTGTTTCAAGCACCACCTTCTAGGGCTCAGCCTGACCCACCCAAATTGGGGAGGGGTTAGTGTTAGGGAAAGTTCCAGCAGTTCTAAGCGGAGCCCACCCCCGTGGTCTGGCACAAGCATTCAGGGTAAAGGCTCTGACCTGAGCACCAGCATTCATCTTCTCTGTAGGTCAGTCATAGGGATTTAGTCACACCACAGACATATACTGAGTACCTACTGCACTCCAGCCCCATGCGGGGCCACATACCATGAACCACGTAGATGGAGCCTAAAAGGTTTAAATGTGTAACACGGGCTGAGAGCCTGGCACATATTAGTTGCTCATTAAAACTCATTAAACCTCCTGCCCATTTGCCAGGCACCCTCCCAGGTCAGAGCAAGGCATCCAGTAGCCCACAGACCAGTGTCCTAGGAGAACAGGTCACTTCAACTTCCCACCCATCAAAGCAGCAGCCACTCAAACCCAGGAGGTCAGCAGGACCACAGGCGCTGCACAGGCCCATGCTCTCCTTTCTGGAGAGACCCAGAAGCAGGGCCACAGCCAGAACTGGCACTCCAGCCAGGTCTTCTGAGTCCTAGTCCCTCTGTCCCTACAGTCTTACTAGGCCTCCCCAAGCCCCCTTTGGTCAGAGCTTGCCTGGCCCTGGGCGGCCCCCCCCCCCCACCAACTCCCACTTAGGACAGTGGTTCTCAGTGAGAATCACCAGGCAGCAGCTTAGAAACAAAAAGTGAGCCGCAGCGCCAGGACACAGCCACTTGAGGGCATCACTCCCAGGGCCTCCCACCCAGCAGACTGCAGACGGGGCAGGTCATCTGCATATTGTGGAAGCTTCCAGGTGTCTTTCTTGCAAGCTCCAAACCACCGGGAAGGCCCTGCTCTCCTGAGCAAGGCTGGTGGGTCTGAGAAGGACACATCCAGGGTGAAAGGGAGGTAATGGTGGCGTTACTGACAGGACACCACCCATCAAATGGCTGAGACTCAAGCGGTAACATTTCTGGCACTGACCTGAGCTTGGCAGGACATGTGATTTGAGGGTCCCAAGACAGCGGTCCAAGGCAGCTGCTCCGAGGACATGGCTCCGAGGACATGGGTCCGAGGTGTTGCTTCACTGGATGTCTGTGGCGAGGACAGAAGTCCGAGGCATCCCCTCTCAGGGCCAGGGAGGAAAACGGGTCGGAGGCCCCCCTTTCCAAAGGACCAGGAAGGAAACAACCGCTCCCAGAGGCCCTTTCCTCTGAGGCTCTGGGTGGCGGATGCGCCACCTGCTGGCGCCAGAGAGCGGGCCCCGCGCGGTCTGGTGGCGCCACCTGGCGGTCACTTAGGGACGGACTCGGCTTGGGGTCTGGGTGTGTTGGGTGTGTAGTAAGTGATGGCTGCTCTCCTGGGCATCTGTGCACCTAAATTCTGCCCTGAGTTCTCCCATGTGTGGCAGACACCGCGAAGTACAGATGAGAGGATTAAAAGAAAGAGAAAAATACTAATGAAAAAGACATATTATTTTATTCTTGCAGCTCAGAGTTTGGAGAGGACCTAGTTACAATCCTGTAACAGAGGAAGGGGTTACAGTGAATGCAGTGGGAGCATGGAGGAGACCAGGGTGACCACTTCCAGGAGTCAGAGGACACTATCCAGAGGAGGGGACATGTGGGCTGAAGCATGAAGTTAAATCTTCATCGATTCTAGAAAGGAGGAGGGCATTCATGCTGAGAGCAGCTCATGCAAGTTTCTCAACTCTGACCACACACTGGGATCAACTGGGGACCTTTTAAAAAGCCCAGGTGGCACCCCCGACCAATGACGTCCGAGTCTCAAGGGGAAACACGGGCACTCTTTGAAGCCCCCAGGTATCAGTGGACAGGCAAGGTTGAGAACCACAAAGCAAAGGCCTGGAGGAATGAACATACATTCCTGCCCAAGGGTGCAGGAGTGAAAAGCTCAAAGTGGAGGGAATACGGGGTGCATGGGGCAGAGAGGCGAGAAATGAGGAGCAGGGAGGTATGGCTGGCCACCTCCCCAGAACCACAGGAGAATACCCACTAGCAAATGAAATAAGCAAACGATGTGACCCTTAATTTGCATAATATGTATCCCTGACAAACTCCATGTTTGCCTTTGAACAGGACTTTCTACTGCCTCGAGGAGGGAGTGTCTGAGAGAGTCAACACCACCTGTAATTACCTCCATAGTTCTCAGGATGTACCTGATTGTCTTTAGGATCCTCTCTGAGCCTGGAAAACAGCAAGCACTCCATGAATGTTTGCTTAGCGAAACTTTGAATAGCCCTTCCTTCTGATCATGTGCTGTCATCTGAGTGGCCAGTCTTGATTACCTTTGGGTCTGAGGGGCTTTGCTGCACATAAACTGGGCTACTGTGACTTCAAGGATGTCACCTAGGCACCTGTGGCTCTGCCACACATGCCAGCTCAGGAGCATACCCACGGAATGAGTGCCAGCTCTTTCTCGTACCAACCCATTCACATAGGTATCAACACTTTCACAGGCCGACTCAGTCAGGAGGTGCCGATCAGTGCTGCTTGCTGAGATCCCTGGTCTACGCCGAACCTGGCAATCAGGAAATATGCAGGCCCCCTGTGAACACAGGTGACTATTCCACTCAGTGTTGTCAGTGTAATTTACAAGGGCGGGGACTGGGCTGACCTTGCCCCATTCGTGCAGGCGTTCAAGAAAAGGAAGTGGCTCAGAGTAGTTCTGTTCCATCAAAGATAAATGGGGAGCAGCTCGGGAAGATTTTAATTTAGCTGAAAAAGTACAAATTGCAAAAACAAAGGTATTTTTTTTTTTACATTGCAGGAAATCCAGTGACATCTATAAGGTGTTTTATCTACATTTGGAGGGGCTTTTGAAAAATGAAGACAGGGCAATTAAGTGGAGTATGGAGGATGGTGATCATGTTTGTTTAATGTCCCAGTAGGAAGGACATTGGCCACACTTCTGCAGGGCTGAAATCAGTCATCATACAGGATTTGTTTCTGAGGTCCCAGGTGACAGGCTGCAGTGCCACCAACTCTAACTACACTGCCCCCAAAGACAAGGCAAGATAACCAGCGTGGCCGGTGTTGTCACACAGGAGATGGTGGAGTCTTCACTTTTTAAAAGGGTGGCAAAACTTCCCTTTTGCAAAGAACAGCATGAGATTTTTGTACATGTGAATCAACCTGTTTTGCACCAACTTGAAAGCAATGTACACAATCTCCATCCCAACAATAATATAGATGGAGAAGAATAAGAAGAAGTGCGGGTGTTCTAACACAGTGTCCCCAAACCCAATGGTGGTCAGCGTGACAAAGCAGAAATAGAAGGCGTTCTCAAAGTCCATCCGCGTCTCCCAGACGGGGAGGATGGCGGCCGCACAGGAAATGTAGGCGAAGACAACGAGGACAATGATGGGGAGCGGGAGGTCCAGACTCTCCACCTGCCGCCCCACCTCGTCCAGGTTGCTGATGATGGAGGAGGAAAGCATCCCGGACATCAGCTCGGGACACGAGCTGCTCTTCCCCATGGCCCCAGGAGGCACTTGCAGCCTGTTCTCTTTCTCTCGAGCTAGAAGTCTCTCAAACAGTTCCATGTTGCTGCTGGAGGCTGAGGGACGCCTGCCAGCTTTGGGGCCCGGGACCTCTGGGGCATTGATGACAATCCGTGGGACGGCTTCATCCTCGGGCTTGGCGTCAGACCTTCTTTTGCAGGGCAGTCGGGGGCACCATTTGGGGCGGGGAGCAGGGAGGAAAGAGAGTTTTCGGAATTGATTGTAAGAGGTGGATAAGATGGTTGCCAGGATGTCGCCCATGTCCGTGAGGACCAAGAACATCAAGGGGATGCCAAAGAGCGCATAGAGCATGCACAGGTACCTGCCGAGCCTGGTGACAGGGTAGACGTGGCTGTAACCTGAAAAAGAGGACAGAGCCCGGGACTGTTTGCTCTTCCTGCTGAGCCCCACCCCCCCCCAAAAAAAAGCTTTAAAGAGACCTTCTGCCATTTCCCTTTCTTGGCATGACATTTTTACACAATGAGTTTTAAAATAATCATCTTAAGACAATCATATGCTTGTCTGACGTCAGGTCTGCTTTGGTGGCGGAGGAGCAGGAGGTGAAACCAGGCTTCTCTTTAGGATAAGGAACAAGTCATGTCCAGATCTTTGACCTGAAATGTCCTTGGCAGGGACAAGCTCATGTTTGGGAGTGAGCTGTCTGCCTCTCATTTTACATTTTCATTTCTGAGCATCTGGGAGAGGATGGGCCCGCTCACCTGGAGGAACAGGCTGAGCGCAGGTGGGAGGGTGTGATGGCTCTGCCTCCATCATCCTCCCTGAAGGCACTGGTTTTGAAGAAGCCACCCTTGTCCTCCCTGGGAAGTCTGGGCTTCTATGTTCATTTCTACTTGTAGGCAAGTATTATGTGCCAGTGGCCTGTACAGCAACGTACATGGCATTTGGGATGGTAGAAAGATGGAAGGTGAGCAAAATTCAATCACCCTCAGAGCTGTTTGCGGTTTAGTGAATGAGAAAACATGTTCAGAAATGAGTGAAGTGGTGAGGACCCCAGCACCTGAGGTCTTTGGTTCCAGTCCCAGCTCTGCCATTTACTAGGAAGTTACTCAACTGCTCACATCTTCAGGTTTCTTATTGGGAAACTGGGGATGACAATCCCTGCTTTGTATGTTGACCAGCGCCTCCCACACAGGGGGCGTGTCCTTCGGGGGGTCGTGTCCTCATTCTAACAATAGCTGTGGATACTGGGGGCTGGGTATCAACCACCTTCACAGGTAGGCATTGTTATCATCACAGATGGGGAAACTGAGGCTCAGAGAAGCAAAGAGACATAGCCAAGAGCATATGTGTGGAGTTAGGGGTCAACCCCCTGGAGCCATCCCGCTACCAAGCCAGCTCCCTCCACTGGGTCAGGAGCACTGAGCGGGTGGGACCCCCCCAACCATCTAGAACAGGTCAGCCGAGCAAAGGTGCGGGGGGAGGTGCTGAGGCCTCCATATTCTTCAGGAGCCCCCTCCTTCCATCACCCCAGCCCCACCCTCGTGTCTCTAGAGGGGCAGGAGCAAAGGACTGTCAATCCCTCCAGCGCAACTCATTGGATCTTCTGGAGTGGGCAAGCTTAGCACCTTCAACAAAGAGGGAGGCACTTTTGTATTTAATGCCTGTGTTTAATTTTTGGTGTCTTAGAGGATGATTAACACAGAAAACCCCAGCCCAATTATGTAAATTAACTGGAAGGCAATTCCTGGGCTGGCTGGGCCCCAACCTCCTCCAGGGCTGCAGCTTCCTTGGCAAACTCTGGCCTCAGGCTCTACCTTCCAGGCCTGTGCAGGAGGTCAGGCCACCCACCCTCACCAGGCCACCCACCCTCACCAGTGGCCTCCATGGGTCACTTCAGTTTGCATCCATCCCAGAGAACTCCGTGCCTCCTGGGCTGCTTCTATGAGGCACCATGTGATGGCTGGGGCGGTGAAGTCTATGTGCATTATTGTCTGTGCATTTGAGCGCTTACTGCATGCACTGAGGCACAGTGGTGAGCAGAGTAATTATGGGATCCAACCTCACTGAGCTTCTGGTTTCCTGGGGGAGGCAGAGAGGAATCAAATAAGCACCCTAATGAGAATGCAATTATAGATGGAGATGCAAAATTAACAGGACTGTCCCATGAATGATTAGAACAAAGGCATCCACCTGGATTCGCATTTATTCAGCAACTACTCTCTGGCAGGCTCTCGTGGGTGGGGTTGTGGTACAATGAGGAACAGGCAGAGGTCAGGCCCCACCTGGGAGACCCTAGTTGAGAGGGAAGCAAAGCCTTGAACTCAGCTCCCCACCTGTCCAGCAGGACCCAACAGCACAAGAGTCAGGAGTGAGCCCACCATGACTAAACCTCCCGTCAGAAACCCAGGTGTGTTCCATGGGGCAGGCTTGCAAGGAGGATGCCCAGCCTTTCCGCTGCCTTGGTTTCCCTTCCCTGTCCCCTGACAGTCTCCAGCAGCTCCTGCCCTCAGCTCAGGGAGAGGACGTTGCAGAAGTGACCTCTGACAGCTTCTCAGCTAGGCTTCAGTGAAACCCCAGAACCACAGATAGGGGTGGGGCCTCAGGGAGAGGGAGGAGGTGGGGGGCAGAGGGGGGCCCTGGATGTAAGGTGACCAAGTGCCCGATGTGCCCAGGACTGAAGCGTTTCGCAGACCATGAGACCTGAAGTGCTAAAACCACGGCTTCCCCAGACACACCAGGGAGTGGGTCAGTTTAGCCAAGGAGTCTCAGAGGAGTCCAGCCCCAGGTGTCAGCAAAGATGGCCATGCCCAAGCTGGCCATGGGCCCCCCCAGGGCCGGCAGTCCTTAGGGATGTCAGTAGTAGCCACAAGGCCCCCCAGCTTTCCAGATGTTGCATAAGCCCCCAGTTCTCATGCACCCCTAGGAAAGTCAGGAGAAGTTCCCCAGTGGAAACCCCCCAGCCTCCAGGACAGGGTTCCAGGGTAAGATTCATTTTATTTAAAGAAAAGAGTATTATATTTCTTACAGGATTTATGGAGCAAAGTGCCCTTTAGAGTCAGAATTCCCTGCAGAGCAGAACCTCTCATGCTGACAACCACCATTATTACTGTGTTTAATGGACAAGGAACAGTAAGTCAGGTGACTCGTGTGGGGTCACACAGCTCACAGCTGACAAGGGTGCGCGCCTCTCGCCCAGTCCCCCCCACACACACGCTCTTCTTGGCAAAGGTGGGTTTAGTGGACTATAAGCAAAGTTTTGGGGGCTGCTTCTGGGTGGAACATGTTTACAATCCAAAAGATATGCCACATTCTCGAAAACACATCAAGGAAGCAAGTCTCCGAGAGGACACGGTCCCTAAAAAGGAAATGCATTGACTATCCCAATTACTGAATGCTGAAACGCATAATGGAAAATCGTGTTATTTCTTATAACCCATGCATATATTCCAAGTCCATTAGTCCACTCCACTTAGCCCATGCACTTCACTTCCTAGTGCCAGCAGGCTGACCTGATGGGAAGTGCCTGGGCATTGACTAACCTCACACCCATTGGGAGTCCCTTTTTCAGCATCAAGGTCAGGTGCATTTCAGGTGACCCAGAGCTGCAGGGCAGGAAGCAGCATTACCAGCAGGACCACGACTGATGACAGGCAGTTCAGAACCTTCCCTACATCCTCTTCCAGTTGTAATTACTGGATGGCATGTCCTAATAGACTTATAACATGAGGAGCAGCATCATTTTCTTGAAATTTAAACCAAGCTGATGCATTTCCATTAGAT
Organism: Camelus ferus; assembly: GCF_009834535.1. NCBI lineage: Eukaryota > Metazoa > Chordata > Mammalia > Artiodactyla > Camelidae > Camelus > Camelus ferus. Next base: position 12,752,272 of record NC_045706.1, read on the forward strand.
CAATGGTTCCTAGCCTGTACTCCCATTAGAATCACCTGGAGGGCTCTGAAAAATACAGATGCCTTGGCCTGTCCCTAGCAAGTCTGACTTGATTGGTGTGGGGTCCAGGCATGAGGGGAGGTAAAAGATATCCAGGTGATTCTGATGTACGGCCGGGCCTGAGAATCCTTATCCCAGGTCAGTGCTTCTCAGACATCCGTGTGCATCAGAATCACCTGGAGAACTGGTGAAAACACAAATTGCAGGCCCCACATCCATAGTTTCTGACCCAGTAGGTCTAGGGTGTGGTCTGAGAATTATTTCGCATTTCTAACAAGTTCTCAGGTGATGTTCACACCACTGGTCCAGGGACCACACTTTGATAACCGTTGCATTAGATCAGTGACTCTCAACAGGGGCAATTTTGCTCCCCCAAAGGACAGTGGGCAACGTCTAGAGACATTTTTGGCTGTTGCAACCGGAGCAGGCAACAGGGGAAAAGGCAGGTGTATCTGGGGGTGGAGCCAGGGAATGATTCTAAACATCCTACAATCCGCACAAGACAGCCCCCACCACCAAGAATCATCTAGTCCAAGACGCTGCCTTAGATCAGTCTCCTCTCATTCTTGAGAAAAAACAAATTAACCCCCATACCCTCAGCCCCTTTGCTTCCAGTCTCTTCCCTGCAGTTGCTGCTCCCCTGTAATGGTTGCTCCCTCAAAGCATTCCCTCGAGCTGTGAGGTCCCTGAAAAGGCCAGCTGTGCCCTGCTTCTGCTTTGCTGGCAACGACGTCTGTCCCAGAGCCCAAGCTCGCTGCTGAATGGGACAGTCACAGAACCCATCTTTAAACAAGCAGATAGTCCCTGCAGTGGGCCGGCTCTGCCCCTCACCCTCCCCGCTGCCCCGGGCCCTGGAAGCGCCCGCCTGCCCTAGGATGATGGCTCACAGGGAAGGAGTCTTTCCTTTGCTTGGAGCTAGAGACACAAATTAAAGCACATGCAGGGATCGGGGGAGGCCAGCTCCTTCCTCTGTCCAAGTGCCTTCCTTCCTGGGCACTGCCGTCCACTCCAACTGGACACAGGTATCTGAGTGGCCCCTGCTTCCCAGGCACAGCCAGGCTTTCCTTGCAGGGGTGGGCAGGGACGCCACAGCACCCCAAGCCCCTGAAAAGCTGGCAGCCTACTTTGGGGAGAGAGCACTGGACTCAGAGCCTCCATGTCTATCGTGGGCACCAGTTCCACTCACAGCATGACCTTTGACCCTGACATCCCCTCTCTGGGCTCGGGCCCCCTGATCCGATTCACTCTGGCCAGTAAAGGAGGCAGCTTAGCAAGGTATCTGCAGACAACGGTTAGCTCTTGTTACCACTGCAGCTCCCCCTCCTCCCTTGCCTCATTGCTGGTGCTCCCGGCTCCAGTTAGCATCCTCCCTCTCTACACCACGCCTTCCTCCACTCCGTCAGAGTCGATTGCCATTAACATGCTGAGTCTGAAACCCACTCCCTAGCTCCACCCAGAGCCCCACACCCACATTTCCAACAAGGCTGGGTGTTTCCAGTTAAAGGCACATGACCATCTCAACTTTGACCTGAATCATCACCTCCATCTCCAGATCCAGCATCCTCACCACCCTCCCCTAAACTGGCCAGTCCCACCCACCCCAGCTCTTCAAATCTACCTGCTGCAGACCTGCTGCCTCCAAAGTCCTCCCTCAATCCACCCCTCTTCTCCATCCTTATGACCATTTCCTGTTTTAGGCCATCATCATCTCCCACTAGACCCTTGCAGAAATCTCCCTACTGGTCTTTCTGCTGCCAGTCTTACCCTCTCTGGTCCACCTCCACACTGCGGCTGGAGGGATCTTTCTGGAGTGATGAGCTTAAAACCCTTTGGATGCCCCGCCCGCCCTCAGTATGAACCCAACTGCTTTAGCCTGGCTCACAGGGCCTGCCCGTGGTCCAGCCCCTCCTCTCTCACCCCTCTTCACCCAAACTTCACCTCCTTACAAAGCCTGGCATTCCTTTTGCTATTGGGCCTTTGCCATGCTGTCCTCTCAGTCCCAAGCGGCCCCCTTCCCCCAGCCTGGTGACTTCTCTCCTTCTCTGACACAGCATGGCTTCATTCCCTAAGGGACCCTTTCAAATGCGCTCACCACTTAAGTCCTGCCTCTGGGACCATCCCTAAGCCTGGAGCAGCTGTGCTCCCGTAACACCCTGAGCACATCACACTGACCACATTTGGTTGCTGCCCAGTCCAGGAACACAGGCAGGCAGGTACAAGGCAGGTTGTGTTTTGTACACGAGCACTACTCGCCAGGGGACAAGAAGAATCTGAAACACAGCCCACACCCTGTTCGCTCCGGCCTCCCTCCGCCCAGACGCAGGGCTGCACCCACCCGAAGGAAGAGCATTCTTTCCTAATTGGCACAAATGTGCCAGTGGCAGCCCTGCTCGCTGCTGTCTCCCTGAGCACAGGGTAGGCACTCCACAAATGTTTCTTACACAAAATGAATTGAACATTCTAGCATCCTCACCAAGGGCCCCCATCCCCCATTCCCAGCTCTCTCTGGCAGGCCTGCCCTTGGCCTTGGACTTACCCACTGTGCTGATCACTGTGCAGCAGAAAAAGAGTGAGCTCAGGAAGGACCAGTCTGCAGACCTGCTAAACCACTGGGGCTTCGCCTTCTGCAGCAGTTTCCCAAGATCCCGTTTCCTGCTTTCCTCAACTCAAGAAAGAGACGACCAGTGTGAGAGGGAAGTTTCCACTCTTTAAAATAGGTCCCTCCCGCCCAGGTGAAGGAGTCTTCCTCAGGGACTGGCATGCCCACTGCCTTGTGGTCCTCATCAACACAAAGTGAAGGCTCTCAGAGCCCTCTTAAATGTCTCTGTAGTTTAGGTCCTGCTCCAGTACCTGCAGAGATTAGGAGGCCACTACAGCAAACTACGAGTGATGAGCCCCCAAGAAAGAGGTCCTCGGGGGTCCAGCCTGAGCTCAGCCATAGAATTGCTATGCAGCCTTTCTGAACTTGCTGAGCCTTGCAAAAGGGCCTACTAACTTCTGCTCTGTCTCTTTCCCTGGGATCTTGAAAACAGAAAGAATAAAATCTTTAATAAAATGCAAGTAGTTGCATGATTGCAAACTGTACCCACTCCTGGAGACCATTCAGCCTGATGGAGCTTGGTGATCATACTGGGGCGGCTCCCTGACGATGTCTGGAAAGCCTTGGCAGAGGCAGGTCTGCAGGCCCTGGTTTCTCAGGGAGGTTCCCAAATGGTTCCTCGGCCTAGCAGTCAGTGGATCTGGGGATCCTAGAAGCCACCAGCCAGTGGGTTCAGTTGTAAGAGGATGTCATAGAGCCTGGCACACACCAGGACGTCACATTCATTTGAATGGGCACCAACCTGGGAGTCCAGACACCTGCACTCTAGACTCAGCTCTGACCCTGACTAGGAGCTGTGGACAAGAGGCTTCTTTCTGAGCCTCAGTTTCCCCATCAGGGAGGCAGCATGACATGGTAGTGAAAAGCTCTGGCTTTGGAATCTAAATGCCTGGGGTTGAATCCCTGGCTCCACTTTCTAGTGGGTGACCTTGGACAAGTCACTTAACTCTCAGGGCCTCAGTTTCCTAATCTGTAAAAGGGAGACATTCATACCCACCCCGTTGGGTTGGTATGAGGATTAAGTGAGATGGTGTGTGAAAAGCATTTGGCACAGGGTCTGCATTTTAATCTCCAGCGAAAATTGGTACAAAATAGACATTTTGCTCTGTTTTCCCATACTATTCTGAGCATCAGAATCACCCAGGAAACTTTTTAAAAATAAGGTTCCCAGCCCAGCCTCAGAGATCTTAGTTAAGTGGTTTGGGGGAAGAGCCTGGGAACGTGCATTTCAGACAAGCTCCTTGGGCAATTCTGATACGTGGCCAGGTTTGGAAAACAGTGTCCAGTGGCAGGTGGCATCTGCTGGGTCAGATGAGTCGGTGTGTGTCTGTCTGGCATAGATGCAGAGAGAAGGAGTAGGACCCCCCACCAAGGGGAGACTCTGTCGCCTGTCACCAGCCTCTGGTCAGCCCCTACTAAAAGGACCTCCCACAGTAAGCTCAGAGGAGTTATTAACAGCCTGGCTGAGGACCTGTCATACCAAGGGAGGGACCCTGCTCTTCCCCTGACTTTTAGAGTCTGTCTTTCTGTTATCTTTTATTCATTTATTTAATCTCTAGTATGTTATCTTGCTCTGTTGAGGACATCTTTGCAAGATTAGGGGACACAACAGAATAAAGTGACAAATACAAATGAAAAGCAATAAGGACATTTATAAAAATCCTTCCTAGAGGCTTCATGTCTATTATGCCCACAGGGTCCCTGTGATTGGCAGGCCTGAGATGGTGGGACTTCTGCTCGCTGACAGACTGAGACCCAGAGAGGGCAACTGCTCTGCCCCAGATCACACAGCAAACTGGGAGAGTAACTGGGACTAGAACAAGGACCCAGGTTCTTCTCTGAGTCCCACCACAAAAAAAGACTTAAAAACAAGAAGTGGAAGAACAAGCTGCTATCTTGGGGGTCCTAGCTCAATCTGGATTGTTCCTTGAATTCTGGTCTCTGTGAACGAAATCATGGGGGTGGTGCAGTAAGTTTTGAGGACCAGCCTAAGAACCCCTAGCCCCAGATCTGGTCACCCATCGAACCCACCCCACCTCATCAAATCTCCAGCAACACTTCCTCCCCAGACCCTGCTGGGCTGGGTGGGGCTGGGAGCTGAGGCAAAAGGAGAGGAAGCTGGTCTTTCCAGAGACCTACTGGGTGCCCAGTGCTTTTCCTACATTCTTTACAGCAACCCGGAATGGCCATACATTATTCTCCCCCATTTTACAGAGGGGAAAATGGAGGCTCAGAGAGAAATCACTTGCCTAAGGTCACTCAGGAATGGGGAGGATTCAAGCAGAGGGCTCCTAGACCAGAGCCCTGCAAGGCAGTCCTGCTCTAGGGGGGCTGCCTCCATCCACAGAGAAAGGGCCTGTCCTGCCCAGGTGAGCCACCTACCTGTTCTGTTGCATTTCAAGATGTCACAGAGCTTCTCCAAGAACTCCTCAAACTCCGGGTCTTCTGCCCCCAGGTCCTGGCTGCCTTCAATGACTGAGAAGAGCACGGCACCCAGCAGTGCATAGGTCACCAGAGAGCAGAGGAAGCAGAGGTGAGGCAAGAGCTTCTCTAGGGCCTCCCAGCAGCACCTCCTAGTCTGGGGTGGCCCCGCAGCCTCCATCCTCCCAGGAGTGGGCAAGGCAGGAGCTGCTGGAAGAGGTGGGAGCATCGAGGCCCCACCAGCAGGAGGAGAGGGAGTGCCCGAGAATGGCTGGGCTCCAGTGCTAAGTGGATAGTGCCTGCCCTTCCCTGCCCTTCTCCCAAGGACTTGAGAAGCAGCCGGCACTCTCTGCGTTCATTTCCTGCAAGTTTCTCAGACAGTGCCCCGACTAGTACCCCAAATTGCTATTGATCCACTAGACTGATGGGTACCCAGCAGCCGGGCCAGCCTGGGAGCTGCCCTGCGAGTGCTTTGGGAGGACCATGTGGTGGTTTGTGCTTTGGCCTTTCCCATCCCGAAGCTGCACTTTCGACTTCCAGATACCAAATGTGACTTTCGGTTTTAGCCAAGTGATTATCCTTCTTGGGGGTGTCTGTGGTACCCAGGCTCTTAGACAGGTAGAAATAATAGTAACTAGTGTGGCCAGAAAGCCACAGTTTACAAAGGGCCTTTATCGTGTGTGAATCTAATTATTGGTCTCAATTCTTCACTCGCCTGTAGCATAACCAGCCTTGCCTTGGCTTCAAGGTGGGCAGAACATACTCCCCTGCGCCTTGCAATTGGACTGGGCCGCGTGACTTGCTCCAGCCAATCAGGTGTTAGCAGACATGATGTAAACAAGAGGCTTGAAGTCCTTTTGCAGTTTTTGCAGTTGGACTTGCTCCCCACTGCCCTGTCTCTGCCACAGGGGATAAAAGGACAAAACAAAAAAAAAAAAAAAAAAACGTGCCCCAGATGGCAGATGTGGAGATGCGTGCATGTTCAGATCCCCCTTTATGAAAGAATTTTCTGTGCAGCTTCCAGGAGCATGATTTCTAACAGTCACCAGCTATTCAGGGTTTGCTCTATTTCCCGCTCTGTTCCCCAGAAAGCCCCGGTCCAATGACTGAGCAAGGTGAGAGTAAAATCGCTTACCCATGTCGGCCACCTGCAGGACTCATCCAACCTGAAATCTTTGGTCCAGAGCATCCCGTTGGTCTGCCAGAGATTTTTGTCAGAGCTGCATCGTGACCTGAAGGCTTCCCCTGACCCATCTTGCTTCCTCTCGTCTCCTTTACTTCGCAATAAATAAAGCTTTGGCATTCCCTACTCTACTTGTGTCTGCTTCACAGAGGACCCAACCAGCAATAGTCAGCACCAGGAGTGGTTTGAGAGAGCAGGATCTTAAATGGGGTTTCAGCACTAGGTCACTCAATACCCACAGGTAAGAAGATGGTGTACAGACAGCTCTTGGCTCAAGGTGGCAAAAGTTCAACAATTGGATGGTTACCTGGTTGCATGTGACTCAATGTGCCTGTTCCTCAGTTTGGGTTTTTATCAGTGTACAGGACTCTTCACCACACTTGGGCCTGTGTGATGGTGGGAGCAGGAATGGAGAAGAACCTGCAAGAAAAGGGGACATTTGTGGCTAATTGAGGGCCATGAAATCCAGTCACCCCTCCTACTACAAGCAACTCCTTTGAGGTGATCTGAGTTTCTTTGGTCTTTAGGAGGGGGAAATGTTCCTATAATCCTGTAGGTTATCCAGCCCCTTTTCCTAAGGAGGAAGGGAGAGAAGTTAGCTAGAGGCCTGCCTCTTCTTGAAGAGTAAATCTTTCTCCTAATAAGGCATCAGGGGGGCATCAGTCAACCAGCCAACAAGGACTTTCTGAGGGCCTGCTAAGACTAGACGATGTGAGGGCAGTTAAGGTCCCTGATGTCCATGGAAGGATCTACATGGGGGATGTAGGTACACGGGCTTATGCACTTAAATACAGTGAGGGACAAGTTACAGGGTGAGATGCAAACACTGTGTGGCTTATGGAGTCAGAAGAAAGAGGGATGTTCTGAGCTGGAGAGACCCTGGCAGCCCTTGCAAAAGAAAAGAGTTCAAAAGATATCAAAGGAGAAGTTGAATAATGGCCAGATGAGAGCAGATTAGATGTAACAGGTTGGACTGAGGTCCGATTTTCTAGTTCTGGAGGTGGAGGTAAGGGTAGATAGAAACAGTAAGGATTTTTTCCCCTTCTAAACAAGGGGCTATTTTGCAGAGAAGACAGGTGCGCAAGATGCAGGTTAAACAAAATCAAGCTTTGAGGCCACCTCCTTGTCCCTTGGGGCCCAATGGGGTACTTGACTCCAGACAGGTATGGTGTACACGGACGGTGGAGGAGGGGGTGGTGGGGGCTCCAGCCACCAGGGATGAGTTCTTCTAATCCAAGCAGGAGAGGAAGAGCGCCCCTGGGCACCCTGCCCACACCTTCCCTGCAGGATGCTGCTGGAGTTGCACTGGCCCTTGTAAGCTCTCCTTCCACAGGCTGCCCTGGAGGGAGACGTCACCACCATGTTCTCTCCTCTGTGTGTGTGTGTGTGTGTGTGTGTGTGTGTGTTTCTCACTCTTAAGAGAGGATGAGCAATCAAGGAGTGGGCTTCACAATCACAAAGAACCCACTGGTTCTTTTAAAAATAATAAGTAGCCAATTACACTCCTACATTAAACATGGCATTGGTCCCTAACGTCAAATTGCTGTGTTATAAACAAGTCATATTGTCCCTTTCATATTTATGGCCTGCAGGCTTAACCACTTAGGGGAGATTGCAGGAATTAAAGTAAGAAAATCTTAATAAAAAAAGATTAATGAGGAGAAGGTAAGAGTTTGAGAGGGGCCCCCAGGCATCCAAAACTTGTTTGCTGGAGCCGGCCCATACCTGTAGCTTCCAGCGGGCACCCTTTGGGTTAGGGCTCCACCTCTGGTCCAGTTGGCTTTGCCCTGGAAACAGGGACACGTGTCCTGCTGTCCACACAGTAAGGCCTATGGGGAAATGACGATTCCTTCAGTGGAAGATGGACACGCAGGACCAAAGAGGAAATTGAACCTTAGAGCCCATCACTGACCAAAAACCTGCCCGTGGGTCGTCATTCCCTGCTCGGCAATCACCCTATGTCCTAGACGGTGTAAAGGCGCATTTGCTTTAATAAGAGGACCCCAAAATATACACAGTGGCTTAAAAGAAAAGAAGCATATTAATCTCTTATATAACAGTCGGGGAGCAAGAGTTCCATGTTGTTGGAGAAGCTCTGCTCCAGCCAGTCATTCAGTACCCAGAGTCTGTCCGTCCTGTTGTCCCCTCATATCCTAGGGCAGTGGTGCTCAAGGTGGGGTCCTTGGACAAATGGCATGTCCATCATTTGGGAACTTGCAAGAAATGGAAGTTCTTGGGCCCCACCCCAGACCTACTGAATTCAAAACTCTGGGGGTGGGACCCAGCACTCTGAGCAAGCCCCCAGGTGATTCTAAAGCACACAAAAGTTTAAGAAGCAGTGCCCTAAGGTATTGCCCCCAGCTGCATGCTTATAACTGAACTCTTAGATTCACCCCTGTTCTAGCTCAAGGGAAGGGAAAGAGGAAGTCAGTATAATCAATTTTATTTGAAGCCAGTGAGGTGGAAATTGCACGCATCACTTCTGCTCACATGGATGAGAGGATGAGAACTTTGTCACAGCCACACCCAGCCACGAGGTCATCTGGAAAAGGTAGCATCTAGCAGGTGGCAACTGCCCAGGAAGAAGGGGGGACTTGATGGTGAGGACACAACTGATCACGGCCCCACCAGCGGATCAAGGACCCCCTGAGCCTGCTGCTAAGTCACCTCACAAAATCTCCTTCTAGAGATGACTTCTTAGTACAGCCTGCAGTTCGTCATCCTGGTTGGCGAGGGTAGAATGAGGAAAGCCAAAAGATAAGACACATACGAAAGTGCCTTGGGAACTCTAAAGCACTGTATAAATTCAAGGGGTGCCATTCTTATTTGGGGGGCTTTCTTTTTGTTTGGGTTTTTTGTGATGTTTATTATTCTAGAATGTTTGGGCATAGAGGTTCCTTCCCTCTCCATCCTGCTGGTTCAAACCTGATTAAAAACTGAATGACACACTGAGAGGAAACTGTGACCATAATCAAGTAGGGGGGAAAACACAAAGGTGGACCCGCATGTGATCCAGATGTTAGAGTGAGCAGACAAGTACTTTAGCTAGCTACCTGTAACTATAACTAACATGTTAAAGGCAATAGAAGAAAAGGTTGACAAATGGATGAGCGAACGATTTTAACAGAGAATCTATAAATCTATAAGAAGGATATTCTAGAATTTAAAATTAACATATATGAAATTAAAATCTTACTGAGAATGAGAAGACAAGCCACAGACTGGGAGAACATATTTGCAAAAGACATGTCTGATAAAGAATTTATCCAAAATCGCGGGGGAGGGTATAGCTCAGGGGTAGAGTGCATGCTTAGCATGCATGAGGTCGTGGGTTCAATTCCCAGTACCACATTAAATGAAAAATAATAAACAAGTAAAATTAATTACCTCCCCTCCAAAAAATGTAAGAACTCTTAAACTCAATAATAAGAAAAAGAACCACCTCATTTTGCAATATGTAAGAGTATTAAATTAATGCATTGTACACCTTAAACTTACACAATAAGCCAATTAGATCTCAATAAAGCTGGAAAGTAAAATAAAAAGAATATTTTCAACTTTTAAAAAGAAGAACAATCTGATTTAAAAATGGGCAAAAGATCTGAACAGACACGTCAAAGAATGTATACAAATAAGCACATGCAAAGATAGTGTCATATATCACTTGGGAATCGCAAATTAAAACAGCAATGACATACCACTATACACTAGTTAGAATGGTCAAAATCTGGAACACTGCCAACACCGAACTCCACAGAGGATGGAGAGCAACAGGACCTCTCATTCTTTGCCAGAGGGAATGCAAAATGGTACAGCCACTTTGGAGGACAGTTTGATGGTTTTTTACAAAACTAAACATACTCTTACCATATGATCCAGCAAACACACTCCTTGGTATTTCTCCAAAGCAGTTGAAGGCTTATACCTACTCAAAAGCCTGCACATGGATGTTTACAGCAGCTTTACTCATATTCGCCAAAAGCTGGAGGCACCCAAGATGTGTTTCAATAGATGAACGGATAAATTAACCATGGTACAACCAGACAATGGATTATTATTCAGCATTAAAAAGGAAATGAGCTATCAAGCCATGAAGTGCTTTAAATGCACATTACTAAGTAAAAAAAGCCAGAATACTGAATGATATTGAATGATACTGAATGATACCAACTATGTGATATCCTGGAAAAGGCAAAACCATGGCAAGAGTTAAAATATCAATGTTTGCCAGCGAGTAGGGTGTAGGGATGGATGAATAGAGCACAGATGACTTTGGGGGCAATGAAATTACTCCACATGACATTGAAGTGGTGGATACATGTCATAAATTTATCAAAGCTCAAAGAATATACAACATCAAGAGTGAACCCTAATGTAAACTACAGATTTTGGATGATAATAATGTGTTAATGTGGGTTCATCAAATGTAACACAAATGTATCACTCTGGTGTAGGATCTTGATTGTAGGGGTGGTTGTGCGTGTGCTAGGGCAGGAGGTATATGAGAACTCACTGTACTTTGCTCAGTTTTGCTGTAAACCTAAAACTGCCCCAAAAATATTCTAACTTTTAAGAACAGCTTACTGAATGGGTTTAATTGAAGGGCTTGGACATGACAGAAGATAGAACAAATGAACTCAAAGACAGTCAATAGGTCTAGTCAAGATGGAGTAACAGCGATGAAGTTTACCCTCTCACCAGGAAAGAAAAAAAAAAGACAAATTGTATGAAACAATGTCAAAAAAAAAAGCAAAAAACCAAACCCTGGACGTCAGGCAATAAAAGATAGTGATCCACAAAGAAAAGAACAGACAAATAAAAAATAAACAGCAAGATGATAGACGTTGACCATAACAATATCGCATTAAGTATACATACACGTGAGTAAATCCTGGAGGGTTATACACCACACCATTACCAGAGATTATCTCTGACCACTGGAGTGCAGTGACTCTTCCTTCTTTTGATTTTTATTTTCCAATCTTATATATTTCTGTGATGTATTAATTATTTCAAAGGAAAAACTCAGAAAGCAAGTTTGCAAAGCATATCTATCTTGTGGGTGAGGATTCACCACCACCACCACAACAACAAAAAGATAATAAGTGTTTGAGAAATGTTAATTCTCCTCCCCTCCCCTCCCAAGGTTGTGCATTCTGAAAGGAGTCTTCCAAAGAGGCGAAGCCCTTAGAAGAGTTCTTAGAAATGGAATGAATTTCTGACATCTCAACCAACAGGTAGAAAAGGCCTTTTTGAGCTGAGAATAGGCCCTTCCCACAGCCCTGAGATCACATCGCAGAGGGGGCCTGCTGCATCTCCCATGAACAAGACTGTGCCTTCCCGCTCATTCCCCTGATCCCGAAGAAGAGGCTGAAAAGGAAACTCAGGGTCGTCTTGAAATCTCTGCATGACTTAGAATCATTCTTCTCTGAGATCTGAATTCTTAATAGTTTAGAAATGCCCAGCTATTCCGGTGAGCAGAGGTCTAAACACTGGAAAGAATGAATGCCCTGTTGGCGATTTCTCTAGCTTGCTGTTCATTTCTGAGAATCTTCCTTGAAGTGAATAATTTATGTCACTTATGATTCACATTCCTTAGGAGGCTTGGGTTAAAGGCTGAAGGTTTCACCAAATGCAAACCCTTCTTCCCCAGAGGCATTTCCTGGCAGTCGGGATGCTCGGCTGTCCAGGCACTGTGGTTCCAGGGTTCTCTAAGTACAGATGTCCCACAGTGCCAACACATTTGCGTCAAGATCATGAATGTCCTTGAGACAGTGTAAATGTGATATATAAAAAGTAAATCAAATATTTAAAAATGTTTAGTTTAAAATATGCCCCAGCCCCTTCCAAAGAGATAACAAGACTTACCGGGGATGGTGGGGAACATAACTGTTTCCGTGCCTTACTCTCTGCCTCAAATGCCACGATACAGCCACATCCCCGCCCTGTGACTTTGCCATGCCTCCTAGCAGAGCCAGCGACTATTACATCCTCTCTCCGTTTAAGCTGAGCTTCGCATGTGACTTTGGCCAATGAAATGGCAGCAGATGTGATGCCAGAAGAGGCTTTTTGACATGTTTGCATGGAATGGTTTGGCCTCCTGGGCTTCTGCTATGCACTTTAAGAAGAATATCTCTGGGAACGATTTGTCCCAGACATGTGGAGCCAACCAGAAACCCCTACCCCCAACCAAGCAAAGCCACACCGGCAAGCCAGCAAACCTGCAACAGATCCGAGAGAATAAACAAGGAGGTGGTAGGAAGTGTTAGTTGCTAGAACATGTCGTCTTCCCCTCCTATGACACACCATTCTGGAGACTCAGTTCATCAAAAAGCCAAACAGAATTACTATATAACCCAGAAACTCCTCTCCTAGATATACACCCCAAAGAACTGAAAACAGGGAATCAAACAGATACTTGTACATGAATGTTCATAACACCACTACTCACAATAGCCAAAAGATGGAAACAACACAAATGGCCATCCATGGATGAGTGGTATATATATAATGGAGTATTATTCAGCCATCAAAAAGGAATAAACTAATGCTATTTGCAGCAATATGGATGGACCTAGAGATTATCATATTGAGTGAAATAAGTCTAGACACAGAAAGACATATATCATATGATATCACTTATATGTGGAATCTAAAAAAATGATAAAAATTATATTTATAAACCAAAAATAGACTCACTGACATAGAAAACAAAGTATGGTTACCAAAGGGGAAAGGGCGGGGGAGGGATAATTTACGGGTCAGGGATTAACAGACAAACATTACTACATATAAAATAGATAAACAACAGGGACCTTCTGTACAGCACACGGAACTATATTCAATTTCTTGTAATAACACATAATGGAAAAGAATCCGAAAAGAAGAAATGTGTATGTATGTATGTGTATAACTGAATCACTTTGCTGTACACCTGAAACTAACATTGCAAACCAACTACACTTTAATAAAAAAATTGTTTTAAAGGAATGAAGTACCCATACATGCTACATGTATGAACCTCCAAAACCTTACACTAAGTGAAAGAAGCCAGATACTAAAGGATGAATATCACATGATTCCACTTCATTTACTAGAATAAGGCAAATCCGTACAGACAGCAAATTGGTGGTTTCCGGGTGCTGAGGGTAAGAGGGAATGGGTTCTAACCACAAGGGTACAGGAATTTTGGGGGGATGATGAGTGTTTTGCAATTAGATGGTTACATAACATCATAAATGTACTAAACACCACTGAATTGTTCTCTTCAAAATGGTTGATATTATGTTATGTAAATCTTACCTCAATAAAAGGAAAAAAGAAAAGATTGTTTACAGACAAATGGGATGTTTAACATCCACAAGTGCCACCAGGGCTAAGTGTCACTTCTCTTTGTAATGAATCCACTCTGAAATAAGAGCGTGCCAGGTCTCAGAAGCTAGCAAATGTTAATCTGTGAGTCGATTTTTTAAGTGGATTTAGGTAATCTGGCTGTAAATCTACTGAAAGATTGCCTCTCAATTACTATGTTGAAGTAAGGCCAAGGCATTAAGGGGGTGAATGGCTAAGGCATCTGATCTAGTTACAAGCAGGCATTCCTCTCAGGGATGAGTACAGCTCTGGGGACATTCTCCAACCCTTTTACAAGTCCAAGTTTATAATAAGGCTTTATAAACTTGCATTTCTTATCACCACACTGCAAACCTAGATTAGCTGCCACTAGGGGGCAGTGGTGTCCAGGCAATGCCCCGCCAGTTAAGAAGACGTATTCGAATTCTTGAGTTTCAGAGTTTTCATCATTGAAAGTGGTAGCAAATATCCCTAGGCCACGAATGAGTCATCAGTTACTTTAAAATATCTAGTATGTATATTGAAAAGAATATTGGATCTGGAAAAGGATCTTTGGAAAATATTTCCATAGAGGTGGGTGTACAAATACAGAAACTGGGTTCGGTGAGCAGCCCAGAGCCCCAGAGCCAGGCCCCCAACCTGGGTCTAGTGTTTTCACGTCTGATGCTCTTGGTGCCACAGCCTCCTGCTTTCTCGAGCTTTCCTTGACCTTTCCGTGCAAGTCGCGTCTGCGTGATGACACGAGCACTTCTCACTGTGATTCCTGTGGCAGGTTGGTCTTCCAACCCCACTGCTGCCTTGGAACTCCCGCCGTGCTGCTCCCTGGACCCCATTTCCCAAGCCAAAAGCATCAGCGAAAAGCCCTGGCACTTGGAATCAGAGCTGGCGGTCCGAGAGCAGGGACTGGGGACGAGCGTCCACGCAGGGCTGACAAGCTGTCAAAGCCGCCACCACCTGTCAAGACCTAAAAGAACACAGGGCGCGGGGCAGGCAAGTGGCTGATGCGGTCGGTCATCCAGCATCAGCCTCAGAGGCGCACTGTAGTTCCCCCCGTGACCTGCCCCGGGTCTAGCAATCCTCCAGGAAGCACTCCGATCAGCAAAGCCCTTGCTAGATGTTGAAGGGAAGAGGCGTCCTTCAAAGGTGATTAGATGCCTCAGCACCGGAGAAGCTGCCAAACTGATTGAGAAGCAGAGACTCATCTAGGAAAGGGTAAACAAGAACCCCAGCACCAAAGTGAAAGAGAGCAGATTTGCAAGTCCTCTACACGAATCATTGACCCCAGGACACGCACGTCAGCAATGCCGGACATCCAGGGGGAGTTCCAACTCTTCAGAATCCGAACGGCAGCCACCCTGCAAAGGGGGAGAGCTGACCCTCTGCCTCTCCACCAAAAAGGGAGAGGATCTTTTTCCCTACTGCTTCTTAT
The DNA here is from genome assembly GCF_009834535.1 of Camelus ferus. NCBI lineage: Eukaryota > Metazoa > Chordata > Mammalia > Artiodactyla > Camelidae > Camelus > Camelus ferus. The sequence continues at coordinate 12,767,293 of NC_045706.1, forward strand.
TGAAAACCCAGGCAGCCTCTGTGTCGCTAACTCCCTGAAAAATCCAGAGAGCTGGATTTTTTCTGGTAATTGCCACCAGAGGGGGCTCAAAGAACAAGTCTGGATTTTGTTTCCTTGGAGTTTATGAAGGAAGAGGGGGGAAAAGATGCTCTCGGCTTCCAGCAGGTCCAGAGACCAGTTAAAACCCCCTAACAGTTTAACTTCACACCTAATTCGTGAAAGGCACACATGGAGGAATGATGCTGGATCTGAGATTCACAGAATAGCTGCCCTCCACTGTGAGTTTCCCATGAACAGTTCAGACTCAAATAATCTCCAAAGCACGTGTCCTGCCTTTATACTCTGCCTGCAGTGCTCTCTCTGGTGGGTCGGATGCCAGCCTTCTCCTTGCCTGGACTCACAGCCTCCACAACTGCTCTTTTCATCAGAACTAAAGCCTGATTCTGTCTCCAACAGCAACAGGAGTGCCAGCCCCAACCCTTAGGCTCCTTCCTCTTTTCCAAGCTGCCCCATGAACACACAGTAACACTGATGTGACAGACTGCATTATACAGGCATTGAAATTAAAGTGGAAAGTACTTCCAGCTACTAGGTTCCACGTGCCTCCCTTTTACCACAGATCCTCATCTCAGCTAGGGCTGGGGGTGTGGCAGTGCAGGGTTCTGCTGCCAGGACGAAGTGATGAGATTCTCCAGGGAAGAGATGCAGCAGCCGTATCTAAGAGCACGGCAAGTCCCACCTCAGATCCCTTGTTGATTTGAATAGTTGGACATCATAAGGTTGTCATCCTCAGTACCAGGTGAGGATGTCACAACTACTTTTTCCTTTTTCTCAAGATTATTTTGCTCCTGCAGCAATTTCCTCTTTTTTAAAATGTGTTTGGAGACAGAACTGTAAAGAGGAATGCTCCCCTGGACCCACAGGCCTTTGGTTTTCATGCAGAATCTAGGGGGCAACTTAGCAGGGAGGGCAGAGGGAATTGGCCCTGACTTACAGCTTTGGGGATGCCCCTTGGGGAATACCTGCTGGTGCCACCCCAGGGGCAGCTGAGCAGTGAACTCGGAGTGGTGGTTGCATCACTTTTTTTACGACTGAGTAATATTCCGTTGTGTATATATACACACCACATCTTTATCCAGTCATCTGTCAATGGACATTTAAGTTGCTTCCATGTCTTGGCTGCTGTAAGTAGTGCTGTTATGAGCATTGGGGGCATGCATCTTGTCGAATTATAGTTTTCTGTGGATATATGCCCAGGAGTGGGATTGCTGGATCATATGGCAAGTCTATTTTTAGTTTTTTAAGGAACCTCCATACTGCCCTCCATAGTGGCTGCACCAGTTTACATTCCCACCAACGATGTAGGAGGGCTCTTTTTTCTCCACATCCCCTCCAGCATTTATTATTCATAGACTTTCTAATGATGGCCATTCTGACTGGTGTGAGGTGCTATGAGGCACTTCATATTGATCAAGTAGCTTTGCCTGAGCGTGGGGGCTCTCTGGACAATCATCTGGATTCTGGAACCCATATGACCTGGTGCTGCCACTGGAAGGCTGATGCTCCAAGTAATATCTTGTGCCCAATTTCGCATCTATGATGGATAAGTCTGGTTTTGCTAACCAGCAGCTGGTCTTTATTCTCCCCATACTTCAGTCTTCCAAAGAGTGACCACTCTCTCTCACATTCAGTACACGTTTCACCTGTGTCAGGAATGAACATGCAATGGAGACTTGACCATTTGGAGCCTTGCTTTCTCTTGGTCACAGTGATTGGTTGAGGTGTGAACAAATGACTCAATCAGAAGCACTGAGATTCCTGCTATAATTATTAAAAGATAGGCACTGTCTTTTACAACACTTAAAACTGGGAGGATGCAGGCTTGGGTGTCTGGCAGCAATCTTGTCACCAAGAGGAACCCAAGAAACAGACAGTGGCTAGTTGATGATACCATCGGTCTCTGGATATAGCTAGCCTGAAATCAGTATTCCCCTGGACTTTTTTGTTATGTGATCCAATAAAGGCCTTTCATTTCCTGGATCAGTTTGAGTTGGCTCAAAAGTCCTATCCAAAGTAACATCTCTTCTACTACAAATACCAGTCATCCCATTGTAAACACATTCTTTCCATTTCTAGACAGTGGGCTTGGTCCTTGTCTCCGTCTCTCTTGTCAAGTCACCTAGAAGCTAACTGAGGACTCTGGCTACTCGCCCCTTGGTCCAACAAGTTGATTCATGGAATGAGGGCAAATACCCTCAATACCCAGATGAAAACAACCAGGCTTCTTGCTTGATACCCAAGTCTGTCTCCTTTATTTGTTTGTATAAAGATATGTTGTACTTTCTTCACAGCAAGGCCTTTCATGCCTTCTAGCCTGCACCTGGAGTCTGTCTCCTCATCTCCAAAACAAAAGGAATGGACCGTGTAATCTCTAAAGATCCACTACAATTAACATTGTGTTATCCATTTATACATTCTTCAAGAAAATAAAGAAAAATGTCCTTATCAAGGAAGTGTGGCCTTTGATCAGAGGGCTTTGGTTTTGAGAAAAGCCTTAGGGTTTCTAGAAAATGTCATTGATGGGGATGTGCTTCCAGACTCTTCATTTACAGTAACCTGTGACCCTAGAAATGTCTCTACTGGGGGGAAAATAAGGAGGAATAAGTAAGAATAAGCATGGAAATGGGTCTGTGTGGGGCATTTTCTTCTTTGTCCAAGGCCTCAGATCTGTAAGCAAATGCCATCCAAAAAGGAGCAGAGGCGGGTCCCTTTCAGAGAAAACTTCTGCTCGTACAGAGATTCCTGGAAAATTGCGTTTGGAGAGCTAAGAAGCTTGGCCGTGAGTAATTCGTTTTTTAAATAGCCCTGTTAGTTGGTCCACATTGTGTTTTTCATTCCACCAGAGCCGAAGGTGGCGTTTCTTTTGTTTATAGTATTAGTGTTATATTATTGGTGATCTCATTGTTCTTGTTTGTGACATGTTTACCTCGGTAGGACAGTTATTGTAGGAGGCAAGTCGGGGGCCAATCTACCCACCAAACCTGCAGAATTAAAGAAAAAGACGCCAATCTGTCCTGCAGGGTGCATATTACTCCTCTCTTGGATTGTTAAAGTCTAATTATAGGCTGTTGATCCCAGTTAGAACCATTTATAAGCCTAAACACTATTCTGCAGTGTCTTTTGCCAATAGGTGTGTTTCGTTCTTATTGTTGTGTAAAACATAACATTTGCGCATTTAGGAGACTAGAACAGGTTAGTGTTCCCTTGGAAAGCTGGATGGAAAACAGGCTAAATGTGATTCAAAACTGGGATGGGGGTTTATTCATGAAGAATTTCTGAAACCACAGAACTATGGAGCTCTCCTTTCATATCTCAGCTCAAATGCCACCTCCTCTGGGAAGCTCTCCCTGACTGCTCACCTCACATTCTTGGGGCAGCAGATTTCCCCCATCCCCACCCCAGCTTCCAGGCGTTTATCACATTTTACATGGCTGTTTGGATTATTTGATTGTGTCTTTCCATTAGACGGAAGGCTGCCTAGCATGATGCTTAACCCACAGTGGACATTTTACAAATGTGTTGTACAATATGTGTGTGCTGTTATATGAGAATATTGAATCGTGTTCCAGAAGGTAAGGAAAACAAACGGGATGGATTAAACTCGTAGAAGTGTGAAGTACAGACAGATAGTAAGCAAGTTAGCAGACTATGAAATATAAGCAAAATTCATAGGATGTGTTCAGTATAGAGGGTGAGTCACAAGTAGCTTACAGGACACAGGCAGAATTCACCTGCAGGGAAATCAGCAATCTGTGTGACATGTTAAAGATGGATAGAATAAACAGGATAGAACAAACCAGCGTGCTAAGTATGGACAAAGACAAAAAGGCTAAGTTAAAAGTTGTGATCCCATCACCTCAGGGCTGGCAGCTATGTTATCCTCTAAATCAGCTGCCCGTTGGTGACACCTATCATGGTCCCAATTGTGTTCTGCCCAAAGAAGCACAGCTAAACCCTTAGGTGTTCAACAGGCTAATGGTGGAGCTCCTGCTGTGGCCAGGAGAATTTGTCCCTGGCCCTCTAATGGTGAAAATATGTGTCACTGCCCTGCGTACCTTCTGTCTGTTGTCCCATGACTCACCCCCAAGTCTGTCCTTGTAACCACATCATTAAGGGGAAAGGTTAAGAGAGAAAGAGAAGGGGACGGGAACATTGCATATTACATAACCCACGATTCTGGGGGTGGTCCTCCCACCTGTGTATACCTTATCATGTTTGTGCTAACCTACCCCATCTCCTTCCTTTTCCTTCTTCCTGTGTGTTTTAAATTCACCCAATAATTCATGAGATTCAAGCATCTGAACTTGGTCTGTGTGCTTTTCTACTTCTGTTGCCTGTAGAATAGCTTGCCTGGTAGTGCATTTGGAGGCTAATTTCTTCACAACATACTGAAAGGGTGTAATGTGAATTACCTACTATGACTGTTAAGTAGGGTGAGGGATAGGGTTAAGCTACTTTCTGAATCTAGCTTAAAAAAAAAGCCGTTTCATTGCCATTTAATAGTTATCTACTATGTTAAGTGTTGACAATACAGGGACAAGAAAACAGCCATGGAACTTACAGCAAAAGAAAGACAATCTGACAATCACACAAATAAATGTAAAGTCTGAACTGTTATAAGTCCTTATGAAGAGAAGTTGGGTATGGTCCTCTGAGAGCATATGATAGGGAAATCTGACCCATTCAGAGAAGGTAGGAGTTAATGACGCAAAGGTTAAAGGTAAAACTGTCCCAGGAGCAGGGCTAGCCTGTGTAAGGCTACATTTGGGATGATCAAATCAACCATTCATTCAGCAGGCAGCACTGACACCCCCCACCCTCTTGCCCTGCGTGCCTGGCCCTCTGTTGAGGGCAAGAGTAGAGAGGAAGAAGGCAACACCCAGCCCCAAGGAAGGGACAAGAAAACTGTTAGGCCTGGGAGGGTCCTTGGGGAAAGCAGGGGCCCCAACTCCCAGCCTTACTTATTCTTTGCAGACTTCTACCATACCTAACGTTTGTTTGTGAGTTCAGCCCTCCCAGGATTGAGAACTGACCTCATAATAATATCTCTGCCTCCAGTCTCATCCTTGAGTCCAATTCAAATCCAATTTTCAAAGCTTCATTAACTAAAGTCTCATTGAACTCTGGCTTCAGCAGGAATATGCATGATACAGTTCCCTGGCCTATCCCAAGCTCTTATACACACATGATTTTTTATCTTTATGACAATGTGTAAGGCAACCCTATTGTAACAGGAGAGAAAATTGGTACTTACAGAAGTCATTGCCCAAGTCATTCAGCTATCAAGTGACAAAACCAAGATTCAAATCCAGGTCATTCTGACTACAGAGCTGAAACCCACATGAAACCTAAGGAGCCGTAACCAGGAATTTTGGTGAAAATGAAGTCCCAGCTGACTGGATGTTCTGTGTTTAGGAATGAGAATTTCCTGGGTGTGTCTTGGTGGTGTGATTGTGTTGATGGTTTGGGGGTTTGGGTAATGTGTGGTCTCTTGGCATTGCATGCTGGAAATGCTTGCAGATTAAATACTGTGATGTGTGGGGTGGAGGGTGTGGCACCAATAACCTTCTCAAAGGGTCGTAGAGAGAACTAGCCCCGCGTGGTGTCCGGGGCCAGAACTGGGGTGGGGCTGGTCCACAGGGCTGGTTTCCCCTCTTGCTCGCTGGGTTTTTGAAGAGCTCTCCGGGTGTTTCCCTCCTGATTCTGGCTCGGATGAGCCATCTCTCTCCACCACGTCTGCCTGGTGGAATTTTCGAGTGACAGAAGCTGCTTCACACACAGACGTGGGCAGATGGCATCGGGGGCACGCATGTCACACCTGGAAGGTTGCGGCATATTTGCCCTTCCCGTTCACAAGCTGCGGGCAAGGGGCGGTGGACACGGGGGTGTGTTTGTGGTGGTTGAGTGGGGAAATGTTCTTTTTGAAAACGCAGAATATACAGTTTTCCTTCACCTCCGAATTTGGGTGGGTGGGCCTTTCCTTTTCTCAACCACAGCGCTTGCCTCCTAGAGGCCTAGCGGCCAGTTGAAGCCAGGCAGTGGGTGGAGGGTTATCTGGCCTCGGTGGCTTCTAATCAGGGAGGACCAGGCCTGCTGCGGGAGAACGTGGCGGGGCTTGGGGCAGCCGCGCGCCCCGGCCAGTCAAGGAAAGCCTTGAGAGACCCTCGGACGGTCTCTGGGGACAAGGCTGGCCACCTCTGTGCGTGCGGCCAGTGCGGTCAAGACAGGCGAGAGCGCCCGGGTCGGGGCAGGGGGGCGGCCGGCAGGCTCACCCTCGAGCCACTAGGACGAGTGCGCTCGGCTTCCCACCGCCAGGGGTCGCCTCGCCCAGCGCGGCCCGAGGGCGAGGCTGGGCTGGGTGGTAGCTGTAGGGTGAAGGGTGGGCGGGTGCGACCCAGCTAAGCCTGGAAAGCGTCAGGCCCCATCCGTAAGCTCACTCCGATCAGCGCTGGGGTCGTGCTCAGCTCGACCCCACGGGAGGGCAAGGGTTAGGACGAGAGGTGGCCTGGGGTCGGTCTGGAAATTGACAGTGACTGTGGGAGAGGGCTGGGTGCAGGGCCTGACACCCTAGGCGCTTATTAAATATTTGCTGAGTAGGGAGCTTAGGGACAGCACTAGGGAGCAGCTGGCTCGGGAACCCCAAGCCCAAGTTCACTCTCACTGGGGTCTTGGTAGCTGACGGCCTCTTGGTGACAGTGCCCTGCGCCATGAACCCATGGTTACACGCAGTAGACTCCGCCCGTCCTTCCGGGAGTCATTTAGGGTGGAGGAGCGAAGGAGCTCCTGCGCCACGTTGGCCGAGTCCTGGAGCCTCCGGGCTCCGTGTTCCTCCCCGCGCCTCCTCGCGACCCAGCAGTCGCGACCTCACCTGTGTTCTTAAACGGTTCCTTTCAGACGGCTGAGCTGAGCCTCCAGGGACGGGAGAGATTTCTTCCCCGGACCTTTGTCCCGGTGCTTGGGTGGGTCAGTCTACTATGAGATCGCCAAGGAGACTAGAGACCAAAGGGTCTCAGGACGTCAAGGGAACTAACTGGGCGAGTGGAAACGCGCGCCAAGGCCAGAGATTCTCGCGAGCGTTCCTCGGCTTCTCCCAGTGCCAACGCAGGGAAGAGGAAATTGCAGCTTAGAGAAGGTAGAATGAGTGGAAACCGTAGAGAAAGTTTGTGCTTTCTAACGTCACACAACTTAGAGGTTCAGGGCTTGGCCTCTAAAAAGATGCTGCTGTGCCATTTACCCGCTGTGTGATCTTGAGCATGTTACCCAATCTTTCTGAGCTCGGGTTCCTGCTCTGTAAAGTGGAGAGTTAAAAAGTTAACTATTCTGTCCTGGTGTCCTGAAGAGGAAATGGGATAGTGAATGCACAGCTCTTAGCCCTGTGTCTGGCACACGTTAAGGCTGGTGTGTAACATGTGTTAGGCCAGTGTTCTCATCCCTAGATGCAATCATAAGCAAGGGTGACCAGCTTCCCAGAGCTGAGAGAAGTGAGCAAAGTCCTCCCTTCGAGTAAAGTCTGGGCCCTGGTGGAAGAGACCCAGGAAGCGTTGGGGCTGTCACTGCTCTGTATCTTCCCCTCCTGAAAACTAGAGTTAGAGACGGCCCAGTGTGGTGCTGCAGGCATGCCCCTTACAGGATGTTTTCTGGGGCACTCTCCTGCAGGAAATAACTGCAGTCAACAATGGTGACCTTGCTGAGCACATGCCAGTCCTTTAAGAACATCATCTCAATTAATTATCACAACATCTCTGAAAAACAAACAAGGAAAATGATGTACAAGAGAGGGCTGAAGTAACTCACTCAAGGTCACGGAGCCAGCTGGTGGCCAAGCTGGAACTTCAACTTGATCTGGTTCCAGAGCCAGAGGTCCTTCCCTGTGTCCAGTGGTCTAAACAACTACCTCTCCATCAAGTCTAGCCCCTAAGTATGGGACCAGTCCTCCAGCTGGTAGTGGGTGTCCTGGGGTTTGGGCCCGCTATCCACTCCAGGCACTATATGCCCAGCATGGGTTGGAGAAGAGGGCAGTCTTCCTCCCGGCACCTTCAGGAAACCAGGGCCAGCTAGGGCGGTTGGAAGGGGCACACTGGAAGGGGGCTCTGGGCCCTTCTGGGTCACACCCTGGTGTTTGAAGTGGGTCACACAGTACCTCACCCATCTCTCCTACTTTGCAGTGCCAGGATGGGCCTGACCCTGCCTCCCGCTTTCTTCTCTGGAAAGCCCAGATGTCAAAACAAAAACAAAAACAAAGAAATAAACAACGATGCACAGGGAGCTGGTGTTGATTAAAAAATGAGAACTCCCAGCCCCAGATGAGTCTCTGTGTGCACAAGCCACAGCACCCCGCCTCCTCTGCTGGCCCAGGCCTGTAGTCGAGGCCTCTTGGCAACACCCACATCTCCAGACCCCTCCTGAGCAGACTTAGTCAAGAAGGGGTGCGGGCCACACTGGGGGCCTGGTTCAGGCAGCCCTCGCCCTGAGTCCTCTTTTGGGAGGCGAGTGCCCGGGATGGGGCGAGGAGGAAGGCTTTGAGCTCGGCAAGAAGGCCTTCTTGATGTCTGCGGGACGGCCTCTCTGGCAGGGCTTGTGGCCAAGAAAGAAGAAAAGGTTAGTTTAGGTCCGCGGAGGAGGGCGGTCCGCCGCCTCTGAGCGGGGCAGTTTCGGCGCCGGATACCAGGGGGCAGTGCTGCGCAGCGAATGCGGCCGAACCCCAGCTCGCTGCCCTGGGCCGCACGTCCTCTGACTCCGCTATGGTCTCTCAAATACTCTGCAAAGTTGCTCCTAGAGCGCTCCTGACCCCAGTGGCCCTCTCACCCCAACTCGCTAAAGGGGGCGCGCTCCTCTCCCTCAGCGCGCAGCGCTCGATGCGGCGGTCCCGGGGTCTTTTCTCCGGAAAGACAGCTGCCACCTGGTCGGTTTTCGACTACTGACTTGGTCCTAAAGAAAGCTGGGGCGCAGGATGCCCCGTCGGGTTTCTGCAGGCCGTGCCCTAAAGGGTGTTGTTACTAGGAGGAAGGCGTTTGCGAGGACTTCCTCAGCCCGCGAAAATACAGATGCTACTTTGAGAGGAAAGGGCAGCCCGCTTTCCATCGCCTTCCGGATTGCCGTAGAAATCGGTGCGGAGAAGGGTCTGAGGTAGGGCGTAGGCCCACCCTCGGCCAGGTTGGAGCCAACCCAGAGGGACGGCAGTGGGAGGGCTGACCTTTAGCGCGGGGACCCAGCCCCAGGTCCCCCCTACCCCTGGAATCAGTGCTGTTTGGGAAATGCCTTTCCTTCTAGCCTAGAGGAGGTTGTGTTCAGATTCAAAATCTGCAGAAGCAGTGGGCAGAGGGGACCCGTTGACAGTAGGGTGGCTTCCCACCCGCGAAGCTATGGACTCCACTCCCGGTCCCATCGGGAGGAAGACGTCGAGCCCTCCGGGCTCCCGGGGCCCAGTGTGAGCCCAGGGAGCTTGGTGAAATATAAACCGAACATGATTCTCTTTGGGCTCGGCCTGCTTTTGCTGGGATTTTTGTTTTTGTTTTTCTCTTTTTCCCCCCAATAGCCATTTGCAATAAATAAAATTAGAAGGCAGCTGCATGTCAGCGTTTGAATGCTAGTGGCTGTTTGTTCTTTGAAGAATTCACACTTTAAAATTGCTTTCTGTGAGCCCAGAGGAAGAACTTACAAACCACCGTTATGTAATTTGAAACCATCAATAGCCCCTCTTTAAGGTTGTCTTTATTGTGGGAAGTCAAGGTAATGATTTTGTCGCTGTCTAATTTCATCCCAATGTAGAGCGTCGCTTTTATAGCCTTTCAAAGGTAAGTGAAAGGCGTCAATCTGGGACCCTTTTTGTGGCCGATTAACAGTTTAAAATGGTTTTCTAACCCTGTCACAACTATTGGGCCGATAAACAGGATTTCTGCAGAGGCATTGGCAAGTCTGTAAATAGATCATTTTTTAAAAACTCAGGCAATTCTGCGTTCCTCCGGCAAAAATAAAACATAGGTCCACAGGGTGGTGTGTGTGTGTGTCTCACCTCCAAGAAGAGGTAGTTACAAACGACTTCTCAAGAGCTGTTTGTGTCCTGGTTATTATTATGATGATGATTATTGCCATAATCTTAGGAGAAAGTGAACAGCAAGCTGACGATACAGGGGTGGAAATCAATGGCTTGTGGGTACTGCATTCACTCTACCTTATTGTATGAAATGTCCTTCCGTTAATCACTGGCAAAGCCGAGCGCCACTGCCGACCGCTTTTTACGTAGAACATCCAAACAGAAAAATCCGATTTTATTGCAAGGGTTGTATAGAAGAAAATATTTTATGTGGACACTGCTGGGACGACTGCGAGAGAAACGAAGAAATTGAAGGCAAACTAGACGCCAACATACGGGTGACCCATCCATCACATTTTATCCCCACTCTACCACTGAAAAATAGTAATATTTTAAGTAGAAGCAAAAAGGCAAACTGGACAACTTGAGACCTTTTTCAAAAAATGAAGTTTAGGCCCATCCTACTATAAGTTTATTCTCCTTGACGCCGTCGTATTTCTCTGATGCTACAGAAACCTCTAACTCCTGGCTCAGGGTCGCGCACCAAGGGCAGACAGCCCGGGGTCACCCGAGGATTCCCTTTGGGTGTAGGCGCGGCCTCTTTCTCCAGGAGGAGGGGGTAGCTCCCCCAGTGCAAAGCGAAGGAGAAATTCTAAGTAGCGGTGAAACTGTCAAGAGGCCCAGCCTGGCACCCACTCCCGCAAGTCACTGGGGGAGACGACACCTCTGAACGTGGAGCGCCCCCAAGATGCTCTTCTGGCGCATCGGGTGGGAAAGCTTGGACTATTTTGTCTTCCCCGCCCCCTCCTGCGCCGGGTTCTGGGAGTTTAGGGCTGAGACCCGCAGAGGAAAGGGCGAGAAGGCGCGTCTGGGCTGGCTGGGGATGCGGCCGCTACGGAGCCCGCGCCCGGCCTCTATCCTCCCGGCCCGAGGCGGGGCCCGACGCCAAGGTGAGGTCGCGGGGCGGGCTGGGACCCCCAGCACCGGGAAGGGCGCCTGCGCTCCAAGCCGTCGGCGCGCGGGAGAAGTCGAGACGAGCAGACCGCCTCCCTCTCCGCTTGGCTCCCCGGCCCCACGTGGCGGTCCGCGCTGGGTGCTCGAGAGCGTCGCGACTCAGGTCTTGGGGGGCGCCTCCCCAGCGCGGGGAAGGACTGCTGAGACGGAGGGGGCAACAGGTCCGCGCGATTGCAGGTCGCGCCTGGCGGCGGCCAGCAAAAACCTAAACTTGGAGCTGGACTCACATCTTCACTCCCGTCCCCGACCCCGACCCCGGCCCAGGCAGACCCGAGATGCTCAGGGAGGCCCCGAGTGGCCCTTGTCTCCTCCCCTCCTACAAACACCACTTCCAGTAAAACGGGGCCATCACATCCAGCCTGGTGAGTCCCTGGGCCGCGAGCTGCCCCCGCCAAGGCTCAGTCTCCCCGGTGCTGATCCCCGGCCGAGCCGGCCGAGGAAGGCGGGCAAAGCACCGCGTCCCCGCGGCTCCTACCTCCCCGAGGCGGCCACCTGAGATACGGGGTAGGCAGTGGGGCAATGGGCAGAGGCCAGGCGAAGGGACCCAGCTCGGCTGCAAAGGGCGCGGCCCCGGGCTCAGCGCGCTCAAACAGAGCCCTACCTCTCACCGGTCCCTCGTCTCCGCCTTCAGCATTTCCTTTCCCTCCCGGGGTTTCCACCCCCCTGCTTATCTCTCTTAGTCCCCACTCCTTCGCCGACTCTTTTCCTCCCCACCCTGTCCCCCGCCCCTCACTCTTCTGCAGTTTATCGCAGAGAGAGCCCCCAAACAACCCTCATAAAGCCAATAAACTAAAAATGTAAGCACTGCCCAGATCCATGTGCGTATCCTGGGACTCCTAGAGGGCAAATTGACACCGGGAGGATTTGGATCGGCTTCCTCAGAGAGGCCAGAAAGCTTTCAAATATTCTAAGTCAGGAGACACTTGGCTGTTTTCTTAGCATCTCTGCAGCGACTGAGGACTTCTTTCTTCATCCTCAGACATTCCCAGCCCAGGGACGTTAGCCCATTGCACAGATGGAGGACTTGGAGCAGGGAGGTAACCCCAACTATTATCAACTTAATTTTTCTCATGTGATAGATTTCAGTCGTTTGACTATAATCTCTACCTCCTGTTTTCCATTCCTCTTAACTTAGTTTCTTGACTTTTCTTGGATAGTTCGACCAACAGAAAGAAGAGAGAGCAAAGATAGCCCCATAATTTTCAATAGAATGAAATAGCAGCCTGGAATTACAGGCACACAACTATCACAAATGAAACTGTGTTTGTGGAAATCTGTAACCCTAGCTATATAATTTGGAAACAGTCATGAGAAAGGATATTGCACAGGTGAAAGTGATTTTACAATTGCTTCCATATTTTTAATATTTTTCAAAATTGCTGAGAGGACTTACCCTGAATACAAGGATGAATGTTTCAACTTGGAAAGTTCAGAGTAGCCTTAGTCATCGGAGGGCTACAGTTATCATAAATTGCTTTTAAAGTGTATATGAAAGTGATTGAAATTTCCTTTAAAAAAATAGTCTCTGAAGTTGAAAAGTTTCCACCTTTACCAAATAGACTTTCCTAAAACTTTAAAATAATTCCCATGAGCTTTTTTCTTAGAGAAATTTCACATTAAATGTGTTTATGGGACTCTTTGAAAAACAGGAGTTGGAGCACAGCTTTCACGACCATCAATTTCCTGCCAGATTCTTTGAGTTGAGCTTTCCCCCGGGTGCCTAGACCTTCCTCTTCCTGAAGCAGAGTTCTCACAAGGGAAAATTTGCATTCCTAGAGAACTCTGCTTTATGGCAAGTCCAGAAGAGATGCAGGTTTATGCATCCCATGCCTATCAGGGTGGACAAAATTTTGGACATGGGATCAGTGTAAAACCCAGCAAATATTCTGGACATGCTGACAAGATGAGGGAGATGCAAAACTGGCCAGATTCATGGAGGATGTAGACAAAATTAAAACAGTCCCTCGTTTCGCACCAAAGCACTCAGATATTGAGGAAGAGGAGGCTGTGAGATCGGACTTGTCCACAGTATCTGTGTACCTTTATATTTATTACTAATGTCCTTCCCTTTTCTGGAGGTCGTTTTGTTTGGCCAGCTCTGAGTACCTGGGATTTACCGGAAAATTCTTTGCTTTGGTTTCTCCCCGTATTGTTAGTAACAACTTGAATTGAGTCAGCTTGATCTGAATTCTTATATTTTAATTTTGTTCTTTAACAACTAAATCTTCATATTATAGAGTTTTCTGTCCCTACATAATTTTTTAACTTTATGCCTGTACTTCAAACTAGCACTCCTATTCTCCCTATTTATTCTCTCTCAACCACATGAGGCTTCTATGATTTGCATTACTGAATTTCCAAAGCATCTTCAAAATTAACTGATGTCTTTTCTCATTCACTGGAGAATCATTTAACCAAGGAGCCCTAGTCAGCCCAGGAAGGTGAGGGAGAAAATGAGATAATCACATACAGGTAGCTGAGGGCAAAAACATCTCATTGTGTTTTTGTTTTTTTTTAAGATGTCTTTAAATTAGAAATAGCAGATTAATTACTGTAAAACAATAAACTGCCACTCTCCAATGGGTATTCAAGTCAGGATCCCTTTTTGCTACCGACATGATAAAAAAAAAAAATAGTGGCCATACAAAACATCAAAAAGTTTTGTCTAACCCCCAATGCCTCGTTCCTGTTACTAACAATCTATCTGGCATCCTTCTTTGTAGGAAATTTGATCTTAGAGGAAAAGGAACAGTTGGAAGGATATCCTGACAGCTGATATGAAATAATTCTCTTGCTGAAACACTTGAAGGGAATTTCAGCAGAACAAATTAGTATTTCCATGACCTATGGCTGCCCCCAAGGAGAGGGAATTTGGGATGGGAGGGGAAATGGCAGTTACTAGGAAATGAAATGCTTACCCAGAGAATTCTAAGCAAGTCAATCACCAGACCAGGCAGGAGTTGGCTGTGGGTTTTGTTTTTTTTTTTTTTAAATATCCACTTCCCATTTGTTTTACCCAATTCAAAAAATTTTCCCAAGAAAAAAAAATACGCTTGTAAAATGTCTCATTAACAGCAAAGATGAATTGGACCTCAACTTTTGAATGCCACACAGCTTTAATGGAAATTGTAGAAGTTTGTGGAATGAAAGAATACTGCCAGCTTGCACTCGGACAGACTAGTTTCCATCTGTGTGGTAGGGTCTGAGCTGTCGGTGCTACAAAAGCTTCAATTGGCAGAAGGACGACTTTGGCCCTGAATTTTCATTTATTTTTGTTTCAAATATGAAAGGATATTTGTTATTCTCCAAAATTTCAAAATTGTAAATCACTTCCCATTTTAAAAATCTGGTTTAAATTATGTTTTGAGATACATATTAGAAAATCTCTACATTTAATATTGTTTTACAAGGGAAAAAGAGAGAAAAATGGGAAGGAACTGACTTTCTGTGTCATGGGATGGATTCTTGGTTTGTCTTCAGGCATCTCTGATTAATACTTTAAAAATAAAGGTTTTCTCAAATGTGGAACTTTGCCAACACAAAGTACATCTGTGTGGTCAATCAGCAGTCATAAAATGGGAGAGGGTGAGGGTGAGACATGGGGGCAGGGAAAACTCATCTGGTACTGACGTGTGGTGCAGGGATTGTGTTTTTAGGGAAAGCCAGTTTTGTCCAGCAGCTGGTGAAATTCAAAATGGTCCCCAAAGCCTACCTCTGAAGCCGGCCGTTCGGGAACAGTAGAACCAGTGGCTCAGTTAGTCTCGGTACCCTGCCTCCCCACTCAGCAACACCCCAGCCCAGAGTGCCTCCAAAAGCAAGACTTCTCTAACAGAATAGAAGCTGCTGAGAGGGGCTCAGTTCCAGGATCAACAGTTTTTGCTTTAAAAGGAAGGTAGTAGTTCAGCCCCTTGTTTGTTTTTGCTGAGCACCTTGGTTTTGCCTCTGCGGTTCCCCACCAGCAGGAGACCATTACCCGGGACAATGTCCTATTCCATTGTCATTATCGCCTACGGAACTAAAACAATGCTCTGTTTGGCCTCCCAGGCGAGGGGGATTTGTTCTGCTCTTCCTGAAGCAGAGTTTCCGACTGAGTTTCTGACCCAGTCACTTGATATTCAGCAGGGATACCTGGGGACAATTTTTAAAAATCTGCTGTCTTGTGTTTTGTAATTTCATTCTCTGAGAAAAAGCCCAGAAACTCGATTCTCAATCAAGAAGAATCACACCGCGGCTACAGGAAGACGGTTTGCTCAAGCTGGTTGAGCTCTATAATTTAAATCAACTAGATAGGATTTTTTTATAGTTGTCTCATTTTTTTGTTTGTTTTGTATTATCGAATAGCCAATGCCTGAAAGGCTTTTTAATATTGTGTTGTTGAATATCAAACCCCAAAAGGTTAGAAACCACAGGATCTCAGATATTTTCCATTGGGCCACAGTGTTCCCTTCTTTTAAAATACGTAAGTTAAAATATACATATATATAAAATATTGTGACATGTCAGGATTTCTAACATTCATGACAAATGTTGATAAACATTAACTCTTTGGAGCTATTTTGTCAAACTTGATATCTTCCATAGAAGTGAAACAAGTCCACAGAATAGAAGGAAACCATCTGATCTGCCACAAGCATCTCTCTCGACGTCCACCTGCCCAGGCCTCCCACCCTAAGTGTTTTCACCTGGAAAAAGTCATGTAGCTTAAGGCAGTTGTAGTGGCAGAAAGACTGTCGTGGAGCTAAAGAGTCAGTTTTGCCCTTGGACTTGAGGCAAGCTAATTGTCGGCATCGCTCCAGTAGTTGCTATCAATTTATTACTCATGTTTAGCTATGAGTAACCTGGGAAGCATGAATGTAACAGCTGCTTATAATAAAAGTGTAATTGGCCAAGACTGGCAACCTAAGGAGGCTGAACCTCATGCTAATGAGGCCAAGGTCGTATGCTGATTTACTTCGTTCTGAGATGGTAATGAATGGTCCCTGTCTCCAGCAGTCCCAGGCTGGATCTGTACAAACCTACCTTCACAGAGCTCGTAGAGAAACAGTTCAGAGCCTCGGTCTTATTGGAGAACAAGGGACCCATTGGGGGAGATGAGATGGCAAAATGCTTAAGAGCTGGGGCTCCAGAGGCAGACAGACCTGTGTCTTAATCCTGACTCCCCCATTTGCTTTCTCGATGACTGAGCAAGTTATTAACCATTCTGAGCTACAGTTGTCTTATCTTTACAAATAGGGAAAATAAAAATACAGTGCTCTGTATCTTAGAAAACGTAAATAACAAAGTGCATGTAAAGCATTCAGCACTCAATATTAGTGATCATCAGTATTATCTGTGTGTACAACAAACAGCGCTGACCATCCAAGACCCAACCCTGCAGTTCTTCCTAGTCCTGTCCCTATCACTGGGAAGAATGTTCTGTGGATATTGTGGGCACGTGTCTTACTCCTAGATCACAGGAGACTTGTCATGTACAAGTGGAGCTTCATTTAATTAGTCTGTTTGGGCTGTACATTTATGGACACATTCTGCAAATCCCAGTGGTCTTCATAGTTATGATGATGACTTTTATTTAATTGAAAAACAGTTGAGAAAGCCAGGATTTTTTTAAGTCTTAGTTTTACAGATAGGAACCTAAAAGTAGCAATAAATTGGAGGGTTCAAGTGTTCAGGTAAGACTGACCAAGAGGTTGAGATCATTGAAGCCAACATATTTTGTTTCATTTTTCCTTAAAAATACCAGATGTGACAAAATTGGTCCAGCCTTCATAAGAGCTGTCTGAAATCTGGGAGACCTTCTTTTCAAGTTAACTCCTGCTGTCTGAGCTGACTGAACATGTAAGAAGTTCTCATTTCCCTACTGATGGGTTGAGACTCTGAGAAGCCTATGAACTAAAGAAATACCCCCTCTGGTTTCATGGGAGGTAATTTTTGTAAGGTCATAGTTATCTCTAATACCCTTCCCCTGGTGTTCCCTAGTCCTAAATTTACTCATTCTGAAATGTTATAGTTAGAGGGTCATGCTTTTCCTGACACTCCATTGGTTGATTTGTAGTATGATCCCATTACACTTTACTAGACATGTGTTACATTTGCAGGAAGTCCAGGATTATGCCAACAAGCCAACTAGATAACCCCTGTGGTCTCTTTACAACTATTCTGAAAACTTCCTTATTTTGCTTTTTAAACATCAGGAGTTTGGCTTATAAGAGGAAAATTATGCCTAACATGCTCTGTCATGGGTTCTGACCTATTAAACTCTTTCTTGATTATTCAGTTGGGCATCATTTGTCCTGGTCCTTTCTTTAGAGCCAATTCTTACATTTCTTATCCTGTGTTACCTGTGAAGCTCCCACAATCACATGAGCTACTTTCACCTCATCACTGTTTCTTTGACTGAAGCCTGAGTCCCATAACCTCACCACACTGGCCACAGCTTCAGGGAAGAGATCCCTGTGCTCCTCTGAAAAGCTGTAGCTAATCCTGCATGGTCAGCCTCCAGCTTCTCTCATAGGATTTTGGTGAAAATAGATGAGATGGACTACATGGAAGCTTTCTGTCAACCACAAATCAACTGTACCAAAAGAAAGTGAGCAATTGTTAAATTACAAGATGCAGGAAAATAACAGAATTATTATTAAACCTTAAAAGGTGACTAGAGATGACAAATGCTAAATTCAGAAGCATGGCTGTCTCGTTCCATCAGGAGTGGGGGAGGGGTGTGGGTACAATGGGAGTGAGTGCACAAAGGCCTTCAGTTATGTTGGTGGGCTCTGTGTTATGGTGAGGGGCGGTCACATGAACGTTCATGGTCTCACGTTTATAAATGTTGGTATATATGAAATATTTACATACCATACATATGTTTGTATGTATATACCATGTGTGTATACATATATAAAGGACTTTAGTTTGGGGGTCTAAATAGTTTCATATTACAGGTGAGAAAACTGAAGCCTGGAGAAGGAAACGCTTGCTTGGAATCAGTCTCTCAGCAGCTAAACTCGCGCTATATCTTGTTTCCCCTCCCCCTCGATCTGTATGTTCCTTATCCTCTGTAAATCTTATCGTCATCCTTCATTCCTCTGCTTCCATCGCCCCCATACTCAATCCAACAGCAGGTCCTGCCAGCTCGACCTTCTAAGTATGTCCTGAGTCCACCCACTTCTCCCTGCTGTCATTGCCAGCAGCGTGCTGGCGCATTTCCCCAGCAGCACCAAATGGTGGAGCAGGGCAGCATAGGTAGCTGAGAGCACTGCCTTTAGTCACATGGAAAACAGAAGTAACCATCACTGCTGTTATTCATACTTCACAGGGCACTTTTGTGGATAAACGAGGACATATCTATATGTGCATAAACAAAGAACACTGTGAAACATTATGAATACGGAGGCGCACACACAAGCTTCCACAGTTTTGGTTACATGCAAAGGGCATGTACACTCCTCTTATGCCCCTGAGTGTTTTCTCCAGTTCTTTGATGGAACATCTTACTTTCTGAACCGTGATAGGTCATCATGAGCCTGCCTTATCCTTGCCAGATGGAAACCCATTGAAGGCAGAAGTCTGAGTCATCTTCACATCCACAGCCTGGGGCCCCGCAGGGACAGAGCATGCGCTCTGCTGAGTGGGTGTTGAGTGAACCTTTATTCAGAATAAGCCAGTGCTGTTGCTGCTGTCTCCATTCCACCATTGTGCCTTTCTTCATACCCGTGTAGGTGGAAGGACCCCCTTCTCTCACACGTCCGTCCTTTCCATCCTTTAATGCCCGTGGAGTCCCACACCTTCAGAGAAGTCCCACTCCACAGTCCAGCTTGCATTCCGGCCATCGCTTTCTTTCTTTCCAATTCCTTCCCTGTTTGCAGCTGGAGCCACAAAATTCAGCCTTTAGGGATGTTGTGACTCATTTGATGTTTTAATGGAAGACTGGAAGTATCTCGGGCTGGGGCCATGATGTCTCAGTCTCCCATCTGTAACCCACTGGCCTCGAAATTCCTTGAGAACAGGGGCTTGGTCTGTCTTGTTCACTGTTGCATCCCCAGCATCAGTACGTTACCTGTCAGAACAGACACTCAGTAAATGTTTGCTGAATTAATGAATGGATTTTACACATAATAAGTGCTCAATAAGCACTTAAGCATGCTTGGCCAAAATAGTCCAATAACACACCTTATTACTTCTTCATAGCACTTACCACTGTCTGGAATTATCTAGTCGGTTAACGAGTTCACACGTTCCTTGTCTGTTGCCACTTTCTCTCTAGCCCATTGGGAGCTTATAGTCTAACAGACAAGGCCCTTGTTTGCCTTTTTCACTGCTGTGTCTCTATATACTTAGACTGTCTGGCAATTAGTAGGTGCTCAGTAAATGAATGAATGAAAAAAAAAATCATAGTACACTGTTATGGGCTGAATTCTGTCTGTTTCCCCACCCCGCCCAATTCACATGTTGAAGCCCTAATGCCTAATGTGACTGTATTTGGAGATAAGGCCTTCAGGGAGGTAACTGAGGTTAAATGAGGTGCTGAGAGTAGAGCTCTAATCCAATAGGGCTGGTGTCCTTATACGAAGAGGAAGAGACACCACTTGAGCACAGAGTAAAGGCCACATGAGGACATAGCGAGAAAGTGGCTATCAGTCAGGAAGAAAGGTCTCACCAGAAACCAAACTTGACAGCACCTTGATCTCGGATGTTCAGTCTACAGAACTGGGAGAAAATAAATTTCTGTGGTTTAAGCCGCAGTATTTTGTTACGGCAGCCCTTGTAGACTAAAATATACACAATTACTAACCGGTGGGCTGGCCTTGGACAAGGCACTTAACCTCTGTGTGCCTTACTTTCTTTACCAGTAAAATGGAACTAGTAATAGTTCCTGCCTCGCAGAGCTGTGATGGAAGTTAAATGAGTTAATATATTTAAGGCCTGTAGGGTGCTGTAACAGTGTGAGCTGTCTGAGTTAGTGATAGCAGTCTCGATCGATTTAGTGAATGACAGGGATCATGCACAATTTTAGAAGTCCCAAGTAGGACATCTGGAAAGAAAATATGACTTGGAGGCCCTAGACAAGCAGGCAGATGCAAAGAGGCAGAGGAGGAAAAGATATTCTGGGGGAGACAGGAGGGGAGGCTGTGTGATGAGTCCAGAGCAGCAAACAGGGTAGCCTGGCCCGGGCAGAGAGTCTGTGGAGGAGAGTTCCATTTCTATTTGCTCAAAAATATGGGTGTTTCAAAGCAGAGAAGAAGCCGGCTGACATTCTGACCATGTTTTGCATCAGCGGTGATTCTGTTGTTTACCGGCCTTCTCAGGTTTGTCAAGAGGCCCTGCTGGCCTGCCCTTCGCCAGCTGTCACTTCTCTCCCTTCTTGGCTCCGTGCTCTTTCCTACTCAGCACACTCTGCTTCTCCTGTTCTCCTCTAAACACCCACCCGAGTGAATGTCCTGGTGCAGGAGGACGTCCGTCCCAAGTCAGCCATTCCCTCCTTCTCTGGCATGCAAAGATTTGCTCTGTAAAGAGAATTTAACTAGAATGTTTAATTCACTGTCGTGTAAGTTGATCGGTATAGACAGCTGGAATCCTTTTTGGTTTGGTTTTATTGTCTTTAACCCTCAGAACCGAGGCAGGGTTGGGGACTGAACCTTTGGGTCACTCATTGCCTTTATCTTTCTTCTCTGCTCTTCTCCAAGAGCTGAAGGACTGGCCTTTGCATCCACGGACACATGCCCATGTTCTCTCACTGCTCCTCAACTGGCAGGGTAGATACCACCCTACAGGCTCTGCCACAAGCTCTCTGGGTACAGGAGAGGGAATGCAGACCTTGGAGTGAAAACATAGACTGGTCTCCTGACTCTGTTTCTGCTTCCTCTGGACTTGTCACTCTGGGAACCCTGAGCCTCAGTGTTCTCACCTGGGCACAGACAGTGGGGAGGACGGACGTGAACACTCTTGGAGACTCGTAACACACCAGGTAGATGTGGTTGTTCTTATTGTTTCCACCAGCTGCCTGTCATCTGTTCTCTCCCCTTCCCTGGCCTTGTGGTGGCTGGATCTCTGAACTAGGGAGGAAGAAGAGGGAGGGGCCCAGTTGGCCTCAGGGCCATTCCCCCCACGTAAGGCTTTCCTGCTTGCTATTTGGATAGCCCAGTGACTCTGCCTTGAAGCAAGCAGTCTCTGCCTAAGGACCCAACTCCCCTAGGCTTACAGGTGGAACTAAGGAGTCTGGGAATGGTAGAGCTGGGATTACCGCTCTCCTTGGACCACCGATCCTGCCTTGCTCCTCCTTCAGCAAAAAAGAAAATGAAGGTTAGATGGAGTGGGGTCTTGCCTGGGATCACTCAGATTTTTAGTAAACTAATTATCTTCTCTTTAACCCCAAACACATTCTCCTGAGACGTGGTATTCCTCTGAGCCACTGAGATTTCAAGCCATTGAAGAATGAAAGGCAGGTTGAGTGAGTGACTCTTTCTGATTGAGGTCAAAAATCAGGACGAGTGGAATGCAGAACCCTGGGGATTCTGATATGGTCAACCAG
Source organism: Camelus ferus (assembly GCF_009834535.1). Lineage (NCBI taxonomy): Eukaryota > Metazoa > Chordata > Mammalia > Artiodactyla > Camelidae > Camelus > Camelus ferus. Next base: position 12,788,925 of record NC_045706.1, read on the forward strand.
AACGCTCTGATGTGCATTTTCATCTGATTGCCTCCAAATAACTTCACCAAGAGTAGCAACAACTCCCTTTTATGAAAAACGGGGCAAAATGTAAAACCAGGTTAAATAATTGGTCCAGATTAAGAATGCAGTGGGAGAAGGCGCTGCAGAATTTCAAAACTGTGAGTATTTTAAAGCATTTGTATATTGGGCAGCAGCTACCAAATATTTGAAAGGGCGTAGGGGGTGGGGGCAGGGTTGAGTGTCTTGCTTTGCACCAGATATTTGGCCACTGGCTGGTGTAGGGCATTGGGTCGGTGTCTGCTCCCCACACCTCTTGATGAGACCCTTTCTGCAGAGACAGAGCTTGGTTGGCCCAGGAGTCAGCCTTCCTCCTCCTTCCATGTACCTGGGCCTCAGACAAGGTCTCAGAGAAAGAACCTTAGGAGAAGGGACCACAGCCCGCCACAGCCGCTCAGGCTGCCTGCAGAAGGAGAGCGTCCACGGTGTTACGACTTGGTCTTCTGTTGGTGTTGTCGTGGCAGTGGCAGAACGTTGCCATAAACAGCCTCCGAGGATATCAAATGCCACCGTCACACCTCCGTTATTTAATCTCTCACAAAAGCTGTTCACGGTTCCGGGTACTCCTCTTCAAGAACATTACACCTTAATTTTATTAGCTTTTTTCAGAGAACTCAAACAGATTACAGAGGCTCAATTTTCCCTACCAGAAGTCATGCTGCTTTAATTAGTTAATATTTGTAAAGCGCGTTTGAAGAGGGAAAGTGCTGTAAAAGTACTAAGTAGTAAGTAGTATTAGGAGTTACTCAGCACATTTTAATATAACATCTCCTGGTTATAAATGTCATCCCTTCCATCTCATTGGGGGTGTGTTAGTTCTGACCATTACATAATTCATTCCATGGAGAGTGTTTCTGTCTCCTTTTGGGGTCACATTGGGCGCCCTGGCCGGTTACAGCCATCTGTAGCCCTGGGACCACAGTTCTCCCCTTCTGTTGTAGCTGAGAGTCTTGGCAACAAACTCTTATTCTCTTAGAACAAACATTCCTCAAAAGTAGCTAATAGTTTTCTCATGTTCTTTTCTTCTTTTCACAAATACAAATGTGTGCCCTCCACGTACCAGTGACTCCCTCCCTTTGGCTCCACTTTTCTTGTCCAGGCTAACGGTTTTGCTGAGTGACCTTGGACGAGTCAGCTCATCTTTCTGCTTTCCTTGATCCCTTTGGCTGTGTTGCAGGGACCTAACACAAAACATCTGGGGAAAAACTATGCTCATACGCGGTTGCATATTCTTGTGTTAATGCTCTCACCTCTGCCAGCTCTAAGTGGTGAATGAAGGAAAGTCCACGTTGCCCCCTCTGTTTCCACACTAGTATAATTTTGCTTTTCAAACATACGGTCATCTCTCCCTTATCACAAAGGAATACAGTGTGACGCATATGTAATTTTTCTTAGTTTATTGTATATTAAAATGTTCCTTGAAGGTTTTATGTGCTTCCCTGCTTTCTTAAACAAAAATGCAATTTAATCTTTTGAGGGTCATTTCCCTGAATATCCATTGTCACATTGCATTCTTAATGCTTTCACGCCCTCAAGAGCACTTGAGGTTATAAGTACTTGTGTCCCAGGAAAGTCACCCCAGATTGTAACATTTTTCAAGTTACTTGGTTTGTTTTCTATTTCTCTCTCCAAGCAGTACTTTCCCTTCCCATTTGCTGCCTCTTATCTTATGCAGGCTATGAAATGGGTAAGTTAGGTTGTTAGAATTAGGTCTAAAATAAGAGTAAATAGGCTTTGAATGAGGGACTGAGAAGGTCTCCTATAAGCCAAGAACCCAGGTTGTAATTTACAGATTCTTTGACACAGACATTTTCACTACTCGATGGTCTTGTCTTCATCCTCCAGTTGTGGCTCTCTTCTAGATGGGGTGAGGTTTATAAAATAAGTGACTTCTGGGCAAGCATTCCTGCACACTGAAATAAAAACACTTTATGGCTCTGATACAGGGAGTTCTTAGAGACTTGCATAGAGTAGGTTGTCAGTACCTGCTTGTTGAATAAATGGCTCCAGCAGCTTTTCAGGCAGTAAGAAATTTTAGAAAATGATGGGTTTAAAGACACTTTGAACACAAATGTACTCCTGTTAGAAAGATACAAATTTATAAGCCAGATTTCCTGGAAATCCTCAAAGTTCTCTGTGACCCAGAAAATATTGTAATAAAATCAACCTTTCTTTTCATTCTCCCAGAATGCTTCACCTGGAGAATTTCACTGCCAGCAACCACCTGTTGTCATTTTTCTTTTACCACTCGAAGGGCAAATGTGTCTCTGACTTCCTAAAGTGAGAGCAGAACATATTCATTTGCATCTTTGTTTTTCAAAAAGAGAAACTAATTCAGAGCTCTGTACCCTAAGGTACATCCCAGTGAGGTGGCCCCATTCAGTTTTCAAGAAGTGATGAAGATCTTGGCAAAGACCATGTTCATCCCATTTCCAGCTCTAACAGTTATTCTCTATGGTCTTAAGAGTGACACACTATGTCTTTTTATTAGCCCAGCCTACACTGTGTAATGTCTGAAATAGACAAATTACAAAATTAAACTTATTTATATATAAAAATATATATATAATTCTACTATATATATATTCCACTATATAGTTCATTGGTCAAGATCATGAATTTGGATATAGGTTGGTCCTGGGTTTGAATCCAAGCTGTATCACTTCCTAGCTGTGAGACCAAAGACAAGTTGCTTAACCTCTCTGAGCCTCAATTTCTCATCTGAAATACGGGTGTTTCAGTTACCTATTGCTGCAAAACAAACCCACCCAGAACACAGTGGTTTAAAACAATAGCAACCATATATTTTTTTCAAGATTCTGCTTTTTGGATAGGGCTCAGCATGGATGGCTCATACCTGCCTCACATGATATTGTCAGGATCCCTTATAAGGTTACATTCAGCTGGAAGTTCAGCTGGGCTGCAACGTCCAAGGTGGCCTCACTCACATGACTGGAAGTTGGTGCTATCAGCTGGGGTACTTCAATTTTCCATGTGGCCTCTCTTCCTCTGGTAGTCTAGATTGGCTTCTTTATAGCAGGACAGCTGGATTCCAAGAAAGCAAAACCAGAAGCTACCTGGGTTCATTAAGACCTAGCCCCAGAACTGGCACGGAAGCATTTCCACCTCATTCTGTTGATCAAAGCATGTCATGAAACCAGCCACAGTTAGTGAAGGGGAAATAGGCGCCATCTCTTGATGGAAGGAATGGCAAAGAATTTATGACCATTAATTTTTGAGGAGGAGGTAGCTGGGTTTGTTTATTTATTTTTGGAGGAGGTGCTGGGGGTTGAACCCAGGACCTTGTACATGCTGAGCAGCACTCTGCCACTTGAGCTATCCCCTCCCCCATGACCATTTTCAATCCAACACAATGGGTACACATAATTGTCCTTTTCTCGAAGGGCTGTTAGAAGAGTTAAATGAGATTAGAGCAGTTAGTAAGTCCTTAATAAATGCTCATTGTTTGTTACTGTTATACAGTGTTGAATCAGTATAAAGCCAATCAGCTTTGCCATTTACTATCTGGACCTTTCAGTTACTCTGTCTGGCTCTTGGTTCCTTCTTGCTATCTCTGGTTCTGTCTAACAAGTGCTAGCCCTGTGGGAGATGCTCGAAGAAAGGTAGTAACAGTAAATGTTTACTGACAGTGTTGGCGATGCGACAAGCACTAGTCTAAGCACTTTACTTTGGTTACAAACAGCCCAGTAGGTACTAGGGCTAACCTTATTGTGCAGATAAGGCTACTGAGTCACAGAGAAGCCAAATAACCACCCTAAAGCCACACAGCTTTAGTAAGTAGGGGAGCTGATAGAGGAACATAGAAGTCAGACAGGCTGGCTGACCCCAGAACCCTATTGGTTTATTATACCACTCTAAGGCCCCTTCCAACTCAAAAATTGTATGCTGCGTCTATGTACAAAATATAGAGAGCAGTTGAAAGAACTTAATTTTTTTGTTATAAAATACAAACTTGAGAAATGGAGTTGGCAGTGGGATCATTCGCTTGAAATGTGGTCAGAATAATTCAGAATTTAGCTCTCCACACGTTGACTAATACTCTACCCTCAGGTAAAATGTGGAAGAAATATCTGGATGTAAGGCTGTATTTTTCACTTTGGATATTCAGCACCAGTTCTTAATTCAGTTGCTTCTCCAGTGCCCTGACTGGAGGAAATGGAGATAATGACAATTAGATGATACTGAACTTAGCACCATCAACTTTGATTGGGATGACAGTCTCAGTACACATGCTAGGGATTCTTGTTTTTAATTAGTCATTATTATCAGATGCTTGATTCGCTATTACAGAAACTTAATTTCTGGTTGTATCATCTTCTCTGGTGCACTTCTTTTTAAAATGATGTCACAGACATTAAGTTTTGCTGTCCCCAAGCCACCCTTAATCTAAAATGATCTCAGATTTTCTGCATGTCTTCCCCTCCTACATCTTTATGAAATAAAATATGAAGATGGAAAAGGGAAGCCATGTGCAATACTTCTGATCCTGCTTTCTGCTGCTGTGACAAGGTGGAAGCAGGAAATATGAAAAGCACCAGCAAGGCTCAGATTGTGATTCAGTTAATTTATCTGGCATCATTTCATCAATTCCAGAGAGAGACTTCACTTTATTCAGGTTCTGGGAAGACTGGGTGGTGGTGGGCGTGCAGCTTTAAGCCAGGAGACCAGGATTGTAACACAGGTGCCCCCACTAACTAGTTGTCTAATCCTTAACAAGTCACTTTGTCTTTGCAGGCTCATTTTCCTCATCTGTCAAGTCAGATGAAGGTTAAGGAATAGTCGATCTCTAAAAATCCTTCCAGCTCTACAGTTCTATTCTGGGTCTGTCTGCACCTGCAGACAGTGATGTGGGGGGCAGGCAGGGCACTGGGGAGGAAGATACATTTAGTCAAGAGAATAAAACACTTTTACCTGGTGCAGCCCTGTGTCCTCATGTGTTATGAGGTAGGCTTGTCTCAGATTATCCAAATAATTGACTGGATTCTCTCCTTTCTTTGCCAGTGGACACACAGCTTTAGTTTTTCTGGGAGTAGCAGCTGCTTCTCTGAAATTTCCATCCCAGGGCTTCTGTCTCCACTGGGTCCTCTCAGAAGCCTGTCATAGTTTTTCTGGATAGATTCCCATAGAATTTTAATCGAGTCACATAAAAAAAAGTACTACACATAATAAAAGGCAAACCCAGGTTATGGGTTGACTGTTTCTTTATTGAATTGACTTCAAGGGCTTGGAACCTAGGAGGGCATCATTTGTGCTACCAGCTCAGAGCCATGGCTAGGGAACTCATGCCAATGAGTTCCCTTACTTAAGGGTCTGTGCTTGAAGCTATAGGGAAAAGTCCTGCCACAGGTCCTGACACCTCCAGACTCTTGGTAACTAGCTGCTTAATTAAATTGATTGTTTTCCCATAATATCCCATTTTCTTCTTATCCCCAGTAAGTATTTGCATTTCCAGTAAGGGGAGGGGGCGGGCTGGGGTAGGGGGCAGTCCCTGCCCTCAGGAAACTCAGCTAACTTAAGCTAACTTTAAAAGATGTAGTTCTCCAACTTTGACTTGTGGAAAGTTCCCCTGGGGAGGCAGCTAGAAATGCGCATTCCTGGACCCTGCTCTCAGAAATTCATTCAGTCGGTTTGGAGCCAATAAAACTGCAGTTTATTCAGCCCAGGGCAGCTTGATACAGGAAGGTGAGAGACTACTAAGAAATGCTCATGGCTAGAAATAAGCAGCATTGTTAGAAATGGGAACTTTACTTTTGGATTTGTATTTCATGTTGTCTGGAAAAAAATTCATGAAAACTGATGCCTAATACTCAGGGTTCCTGGAATTAACATTAACATCATTGCTCTCTATCTCTTTTATACACATTACAATCACTGGCAGATTCCAAAAACTTAAAGCAGACATATTACTACCTCCCTGAAGGAGAGGTTAAAAAAATCAAATGCACGGGTAAGTGACTGCTCAATAAATAGTTGCCACTTAGAACAAAATACGTCATTGTTTACCCCTACGAGAGCGGGGAGGGGCAAGGATGCCTGAGGCCCAACTTCAGGTCGGATTTGGCCACCGTAGGGAGAATCCTCTAGCGCCGGGGAAATGTGGCGGGGCCACCACCCTGGGACGCTCACCCGGGCATGCTTGCTGCGGGCAGCAGTTAATTCCTTGGACAGTTCCCCATCCTCGACCTAAAATAAGAGGTGGTAGGTTGGGCATTTTTATTTTTAAAGACTTCTGTCTGGGCCTTCCACCTGGCGCGGTATGTTTCAGCATGGGTTTCAGAGAGCGGCGGCGCTGGGTGCGGCCTGAGATCTGGGACTCTCCGCGGTCCGGAGGTCTCCGGAGTGGGTAAGGAGGCCCCAAGGGACCCGGAGCAGTTGGGATGGGGGCGGAGGGAGGGCCTGGCCCCAGCCATCTGTCGTAGGGTTTAAGGCCCCATTTCCTAGGTGGTGGGGAAGGCCTGGTGGGCCGGGATTTAGGGCACCACGGTCTCCCCGCCCGCGGAGGCCCCCAAAATTGCCTCTGGTTGAGCTCTGCAGGTAAACAAGGGCCCCATACCCAGCCCGAATCCCCGTCAGGAGGACCCGAATCCCAGGTACCCGCACTGGCTGTGTGGTAATGGGAGCCAAGACCCCGCGGTGGCGCCCCACATTGGCTCGGCCCGCGAGGGAGTGAAGCCCTCGGGGCCTCGAAACGCCAACCTGGGCGTTTGAACATTGAGGCAAAGTCGGAGACTTGGCTGGATTCTGTCTAAAGTCCACTATACATCTTCAAGACCGGACGGCCACAAAGACACCCCCCCACCCCTGTCGACCGGCCCCGGCAGAGCCAGGAATCAAAGGCACTTTCCACCCAGAGGCCCAGTTGGCGTCGGGTTTGGAGGGCTGCGCCCGCGGAGGAGGACTGACGGGCCACCCATCTGCCGGGGACCCGGGATACCCGCCCTGCAGAGACTAGCTCAGGACAACCGAGCGCCCGCGCGCGCGCACCGTCCCCCCCCCCCCCCAACGTGCGCACACACAACCCCCAACCAATGAAATAAAGTAAAAACCTAAGGTCTGCCTCCGGGGCCAGAGACACCCGCCGGAACCGGACCAAGCGTTGGTTCTCCCAGCGAACTAGGGGGTGGGGGGAGGAAGGGAAAGGGGGAGAGTGCGAAGGACGCGGCTCAGGCCCCCTTCATCATCACCACCCCCGACACTTGCTGGGGTCCGGCTGGTCGACGGCGGCGGCGGGATGGTGGGGCGGCCCGAGCGCATCTTGCTGCCAGCCGGAGCCCCTCGGAGCCCACCGCACACACTTGTAACCCCTCCCCTCCCCTCCCCCTCGCCCACCGGCTCGCTGCGACCCCCGCCCTCAGCCCCCTCCCTTTCCCCGCCCGCCTCCGCCCCCATTCTTGGAATTGTGTGGAAAAATTCTCAGCCAAACCTCCCACCTCTCCTCTCCCCCAACCTCACTCCCTTTAAAAAACCCCCTTTCCTCCCCGGCCCCTGCACTCTTTGTGAATGAGGGCAGGGAACACGGCCCTTCCCCCGCCCAGGAGCCACGCCAGACCGCCGCACTCAGAGGACTGTTTGTTAATAGTCCAATTAGATAATTGCCATCTTTCACTCCTTTTGCTCCGCATTTCCCATAAAGGAATGAATGGGGAGAGCGGCGTGGAGAGGGCTTCTGCCCCGGCAAGGTGACGAGAAGGGCTGGAGCATGCTCCTTGCACAAGGCCATGCGCTTGAATTGAATCATTGTGGCCTAATCAATGCTCTTATTGGATTACTGGCTGTTGCTTTTCTCAAAGATATTGTAGCAGAGACAATGAAATAGCTAGGGGAAAACTTTTTTTTTTTTTTTGAAGCAGATCTCACAGTTGAGATTTTCTCGGCTCTCTCTCCCTCTCCCCCCTTCTCTCCTGCTGGACTCTCTGAGTACAAAGCTGCCCTTTGAATGGGCTGCCTCAGGGCTGCTGGAGGTGCAGGCATGAAAAAATCCAACTGGAACTAAATGAAGAGAGGTGGCAGTTTAAGATGGCTGTCGGCGTCGAGGTGTGTTAAGAAGGAGCTGTTTGGGACGAAAGCTTGGCTTTTTAGAGTGTGGAGGAGATACTTTTTGGGAAAACTTTTTCTCCTCCCTCCCTTTCTTTTTTTCCCCCTAGAGGCAACTGCTTTCTTCTGCTGCAGGGTGTGTAAGGGTTTTTGTTTTGTTTTGTTTTTTTCCCTCCCCCCTCCACCCTCATTCAGCTCTATCTGTGGAGTGTGGAGAAAACCCCTCTAGCCGGTATGTGAACAGGAGGGTCAAAGGCAAAGGGAAAGTTAATAATGCCTGCTAATGGTACTAACAATTCAGGATGAATCTTGTCAAAAGTTTTTCTGGAAGTGTGGGTCTTTGATTGTGTGTTTCCTGAAAGCAAGACCAATCATTTCCGTTTATTCACTGGCTAAACCCCTACTTGATTGGGGACAAGGACAGAAACCATCCATTACGATCTGATATATTATCCAAACAATTTAGTGTATTCATGAGGTAACCGAAACGTGGGGGCTGCGAAATTACCCGTAATCAATTGCAACAGCGAGTGTGCGTCCCCCCGGGTGTCGGACAACTGCAACTCGCGGTCTCAGTAATAGGCGGGAGCCGCAGCAATTCGGAGTTGCGCTGCTCGCTACCTGATCGCCAGGCTGGGGACACTGGACGTGCTCAGAGGACGCGGGCGCTGACGAGGCGGCCTCGCCGCTGCTCCACCGGGATCCTGGACCAGACCCGCCGCCTCTCGGCGAGCGCGCCACTCGGCGGTCGCAGCTGACCCGCCCGCGGCCGCCGCAGCCGCCCCGCGGAGGACATTCATTCCGGCCGCTTGCCTCTCTCTGGGCCGGGCGTAGGGGCTGCATTGTAGGGGTTTTGTCCCCCTCTGCCTTTTTTTTTTCTTTTCTCCTTTTTTTTTTTTTTGTTTTTTGTTTTTTGGGGTTTTTGTTGTTGTTGTTGTTGTTGCTCTTGCCTCTCCTATGTTTGGGAAAACAGACAAAATGGACGTTCGGTGCCACTCGGACGCAGAGGCTGCCCGGGTCTCGAAGAACGCGCACAAGGAGAGCCGGGAGAGCAAGGGCGCGGAGGGGAACCTCCCTGCTGCCTACCTCAAGGAGCCGCAGGGCGCCTTCTCCGCGTCGGGCGCAGCGGAAGATTGTAACAAAAGTAAATCCAATTCCACAGCCGACCCGGATTACTGCCGCCGGATCCTGGTCCGAGGTAGGAATGGGGCAGGGCTGCGGGGAGCGTTCTTTAGGGGCGACTCCGAGGCTTGAGCTCCGCGCCGCCGCCAACCCTGGCCGCCGGGGACGGTCTGCGGGCTGGGACTTAAGAGAAAGTTGCTGGCCCTCCCCGCCCTGGTTCCGGCCGGCCGCTGGGGACTCCCACCTGGGGCGCGCTCTCTCCGGGAGCCTGGATCCCTCCTAGCCTCGAGGGGCCCCGCCGGCTCGGCTGCTGAGGGAGCCGAGGGTCTGTGCGGGCCGGCTCAGGCTCCAGGCTGCGGCCTCCCACCCGGGAAAGGAGCAGGAAACTCTGGAGGATGAGTTCGCGTTCTGCTGGTCGGAGGACCTGCCCGAAACCCTCCCGCAGGCTCCCGCACGCTGGCGAGTTGAGCGCGGCGCTGGAGAACAGCCGCGGACTGCGGGCTGCGGGCTACAGCCCGGCCAGTGGCGCGCTGGGCCGAGGGGCCCGGCGCCGCGCTCCGGGCTGGCGGGCGCCTCTGGGAGAAGGAGCTGGGCTGGGTTGCCGGGCCGCGAATGTCGCCTTAGTGCTGGGCTCGGCCTCGCTCTGCTGCGCCGTGTGCGCTCGGCTCGGGCGGCGGCGGTGGTGAGGCCCGGCCTCGGCCCGGCGCCGCCCCCGCCAGCAGATCGCCAGGCCCCGCAGGCTCCGACTCCGTCCCTCCTCCTTTCGCCGCCTGGGCTCGGGAGAGGAGACCCCAGGGTGGGGGTGGGGACCGCCGGAGAGCGGTCTGGTCAACACGCTCCAGAGCTGGGGCAGGCAGGTCCTGGGTTGGTAAGTGCAGGCACCCTCAGGTTACAGGGGACCCAGTCTACGCAGCCGAGGCCCCCAGGCAAAAGGAACGTTAGACGATTTGAAATTGATTGTTTTCCCTTCCTTGTCCGAAAGGCTCTACAAAGGCCAAGCCCGATTTCCCCTCCCATCAGATATGTGGAGTTAGTACCCTCACCCACCAAACACACAGCTTCCTTGCTCCCCAGCTGTAGCTGCACCCCACCCACCCACCTCCGGACTGCAGGCTGCTAGTGATTATGTCCCATAAGCCAACTCCTGCCAGGGGAGGTGGTGGGAGACAGGAGGGTGATGGTGCCTGACATCTCCCCTTCCCCAGATGCCAAGGGGTCCATCCGAGAGATCATCCTGCCCAAGGGCCTGGACCTGGATCGGCCCAAGAGGACGCGCACGTCCTTCACTGCGGAGCAGCTCTACAGGCTGGAGATGGAGTTCCAGCGCTGCCAATACGTGGTGGGCCGCGAGAGGACGGAGCTTGCGCGGCAGCTCAACCTCTCCGAGACCCAGGTACCCGTCGGCCCACACAGCTCGGCACTAGCCTCCTTTCCCATCACCCCCAGCCAGCTCTTCCACATCACCTAGCTTGGCTCTGGACAGAGCCTCCCAGAGGAGGTAGAGGAGATAGAGAGGATGGGGAAGAAAGGCCTAATGCTTTCTCCCCTTCCTAAGCCATCCTTTCCCCCTTCACCCCCGAATCTTCCAGGGCCCATGAGACCCCAAATCCTGTCCTTTTGGATTTCTTTTTGGACCCCAAGTCTTGAGAATTCCCTGCTTGCCTCTGCTTTTGGAGGAACTGATGTTTGTCCCTGTTTTGGCCACCCCATTTTGGCCAGATTTCCAGGCACCACCCCCTCTGGAGACCCCAGCCTTAAACAGCACCCAGGCCCACTGAGCAAAAATGGGGCTAGGGCCAAAGCCGCCTGTTCCAGCGCTGTGGGTGACAATTTGGGATTAGAGAGGTGCATATTCCACAGATCTGCCTTTGCAGACCAGGCTGCCCTCCATGGCCTTGAGCTAGACCCAGCCCCATTCCCAGTCCTGAGCACCTAGGAGGCTCTGCCTTCAGTGCCAGTGATGTGTGAGTTATGGGATGGGACGCAGATTTTGGGCCTTGGGAGCCAGCACTGACAAATGTGCTTTAGATCTTCTCCTTTACCTGAAATCCATATGATGCTGCTTGGGTTGGCCTTGTGGACTCTGGGCCCAGGGGCACTTTAGGGCCTGAGAGCTTTGCATTGTGGAGGTAATTTAGGGCCTGCCCAGGGCATAGCACCAGTTTGGCCTAGGTAAGGCATATTCCTTTCTGAGGACCAGTCCCTTTCCCTGTGCCCAGCTCCAAAGTGGTTGGGGGGCATTTTAGGTATGGGATCTGGGCAGAAAGCTGAGAACCAAGGACAAAACATATTGGATGTTCATTTTGAGTTTGAGTTGGCATGGTAGCTTTTCCCTATTCTCTCTGCTACCACCCTTCTTAGTTTACAGAATCTAGACAGGATAACCTTTCCATAGAGCTGCCTAATTCCATTCTGGGCCACCAGCTAGGCCTGAAGAAGGGCAGAGTGAGAAAAGTAGGTAAGAGAGGAGGTTGATCGAGAGCATTTAGTCCACCCCAGTCTACTGTCTTCCTCCCATGACTCCAAAGTTCATGATGGAGAGCAGCAGAGTAAATTAAGGATATCACTCAGACCCTCCCATCCAGCTGGTAGTGAGGAGGTGGGAAAATCTTGGCCTATGAAGTCCATCTTGCACAAATTATTCCTTCTATTGCCATCTTCCCTGCTTGCTGCTAGTTGATGGTCAAGTCTGACACCAGCAAGCAAGAAACAGCCTCTTACAGCCTTCAACAAGAGTGGTGCTGTTGGGACTAAATTCGTGCGGTTTGGGCCAGGGGCCTGGGTCCTGAAAGGCAGGGCAACACTCCACCCCACCCATCCCACTTCCTACTTACCACTTGCCACCCAGCATCCCTTAGGCCTTCCACCTCCTGGAAATGAGGGCCTTTATGCAGCACTGATCCACAAGTTTGGCTGCGCCCACTGAAATCCCTTCTCGTCTTTCTTCCAGTTAGGGTCATGGACATTTTTTATTTGTAACCTGGGCCTGCCTAGGCCTGCTTCCATGACCCGGAAGTGCAGCCTAGCGGAGCTGTGTCCCCTTCTTGGTGGACCTGGCTCCCCACCACTCACCCCACAGCTCCCGGGTCCGATCTCTCTGGCTGGAGTTGGGGAGGGCACCCGGAGCCCTCGTGCCCTAGGTGCCCGCTCCCCCTGACGCCCGTCTCCCTCTGCCCCTCTCTCCCACTATCCCCGCGCCCCGGCGTGCAGGTGAAGGTCTGGTTCCAGAACCGGCGCACGAAGCAGAAGAAGGACCAGGGCAAGGACTCAGAGCTGCGCTCGGTGGTATCTGAGACGGCTGCCACGTGCAGCGTGCTGCGACTGCTGGAGCAGGGCCGCCTGCTGTCGCCGCCCGGCCTACCCGCTCTGCTGCCGCCGTGCGCCACGGGCGCTCTCGGCTCCGCGCTACGCGGGCCCAGTCTGCCGGCCCTGGGCGCGGGCGCCGCCGCGGGCTCGGCCTCCGCCGCCGCTGCCGCCGCCCCGGGTCCCGCGGGCGCCGCGTCCCCTCACCCACCGGCCGTGGGCGGCGCTCCGGGTCCCGGGCCCACCGGGCCAGGGGGACTGCACGCGGGCGCACCGGCCGCCGGCCACGGCCTCTTCAGCCTGCCTGTGCCCTCGCTGCTCGGCTCGGTCGCCAGCCGCCTGTCCTCCGCCCCGTTGACAATGGCGGGTTCGCTGGCCGGGAATTTGCAAGAACTCTCCGCCCGATACCTGAGCTCCTCGGCCTTCGAGCCTTACTCCCGGACCAACAATAAAGAAGGGGCCGAGAAAAAAGCGCTGGACTGATTTTAAGTGTTTCCCTGTATTTATATTTATAGTATCTATTGTGGTGATATTTATGGACACGAGCGTTTGGCGCCGGGGCTCCTGCGCTGGGCTCCCGGCTCCCACGAGGCGTCTGACAGCTCTTCTTCCCCACCAGGCTCTGCTACCAGTATTATCCCATTTGAGTTTTTTTTTTTTTTTTTCTCCCTACCTTTCCTCTGTGTCGTTCTCCTCCCCTCCGCCCCTAACTTCCTTCTGAATCCAGGAGAATCCAAAGAATTGGGGCAAAAGCCTAAGTTAGCGAACCTGATGCCCCCAACCAGTGACGGCTCTGGAGGAAAAAGACTGGTTCTAAGTCCAAAGCACAGAACACCTGCTCCATATTGGGCCACTGCTGCCGTTGATTAGTCTTATGAATATTTGAAAAAGGAAAGCTGCACGCAGACCCCAGCTGAAAAGATTTCGCTAGACCAAAAAGGAGGACGTTCCTTCCTCTCGCCAGAGAAACCAGGGCTTTTTGAAGCCCCTGGGCCCCACTTTGCGGACCTCTCCGGAAAGTCGATGCATATTCAGCTTCCTGGCTGGACAAATCCTGCCGAATTTTCTCCTCTTTAAAGAAACTCCAATCACAACCACCCCTGACCCCAGGAGACAATAAACCAAACATCCTGATAGGCAACGGTGGTAATAAATTTGATCTAACCAGCAATAAAACAAGAGGAACAACTACCACACAAAACCAAATGAAGTGGAACCAGTTTTTAAATATTCATAACAATGGAGTTTGGAAGGCTTAAGAAAATTCAGAATAGAAAATGTATCCCAGGGCAATGCAAAATTAAAGTTCTGGGTGTGATGACTTTAAACAGGAATTTAAAAGGGAAAAAGCAAAAGGAAAGCCCACGCCGCCGATGAAATAAAATTCAGAATCTTTTCTGAGGCTGTTCCAGGAGTTGGCCGACAGCTTCACCCTCCTCCAGGAGAGAGATCAGTGCAGCTCGCGGCAGCTCCCGGACCCGGCGCTTTTCCCCATCGTGTCCTCGACGGGTGACTCCGGGTAGAATTGTTGGGTTTGGAAATGAATCAGTGCCCATTGCCTCCTCTCCCCCACTCCCCGGATTCACAAAGCCCTTCCAGCAAACATGAAGAGCCCGGATTTCAGAATTCTTTGCGGACCAGGAGGCAGGGTGGCGGTAAAGGACAGTAGGGCCGCCGGCCTCCTCTGTCAGTAATCTCTATATTCCGGATCAGTTCCTTGCATGGATAGGAAAGGCAGCCCTCTCCACCCCCTCCTCTAAAAAAGCCCCAGGGTTTCCATGGTTCCAAGACAGAAACCCGAACCGCGATGCCGTCGCGGCCTCACCCCTTACCCGCGCAACAACCACCGTCCCCACAGCCACCGCCACCCGCATTTTAACCAAAACCACAGACCCAGGCGGCGAGGTGTCGCAGTGTCTAGAATGTATTCCTCCATCCGACGCCAGCGCAGAGCATTTAAAAAATAGTAATTTTATTGTAAATTATTTAAGTCGGAAGCTTTTTTCCTTTTTTTTTTTTTAGGCAAATAGTGAAGAAAATAATGATTCAAACGCGGGTAGGTGTCACTGAATCCTGGCTACTAACTTTGTTCTGAATGTTTTGGATATTTGGATGTTTTGTATTTATGTGGTGAGAGTGAAATATATATATCTATGATGATAAATGAGGTGTATTTTTGTCTTGTATTTGAAGGATAAAAAAACACAAAAAAAGAAGAAAAGGAAGAAAGACCCAGCAAGTGATGTCTCAGCGTGGGGACTCCTGGGGCAGAGGGTGGCAGCCCTGGCAGTGCTGGGCCCTACAACTGGTACTGTGAACGCCTGGGATGAGGTCTGAGGAGGATTCCGGTCCCGGGGGACAGAGGTGCCTGGCTAAGATGTTTGTTCCGCGTCCCTGAGTGTCTTACTCTCTGGCCCTCTATTCCAATGCTGTCGGAACTTCAGGTCCTCCCTCTTCGACTTCCCACTTGGTGTTTCTTGTTTTATTTAGAAATTTGTCTCTGCACACCCTAGAGTTCCTAATAACTCTCCCTGCTTCTAGAGTTTTCCAGCCCCATCTCCATGCTGGCAGTATTTTGGATTTGTGCAATCGCAGGACCCTGAACAGGAAAAGGTTTTTCTTTCTTCTGACTTAGAATAAGTCTCTCCACCAGCAAAGAGAAACTTACAAGGAACAAGAGAATAAAGTAGATATTAATTCCTGTGGAGACCTCTCCCCGCTACCCTACACATACACAGTGGCGACAAAGTAGACTGGTTCTGGGGAAGCAAGGAGGGTTAGGGATAGCGCTCCAAAACACACCCTCCTAAAGCCGTGTGGCAGCCTTCGTGGCGTATGAACACCTGGGTGATATGGGGCTCATGGTTCCTTGGGGCATCCGCACGAGCCAGGCCTTTTGGCACCCTCTGCTTCTACTGTGTCTGAACCACAAGTTTGAGGCATCCAAAATGAGGCAGTGGTACAGTGTGGGCGGGAGAGTTGCTGAGCTGAGTATGGGTTGGACTCCACCAGGACCCTCACCATGAGCTCAGCATTTTGCGAGATCAGAGCAGCCCCAACCTCCAGACAGCCCACTTTTGTTTTTCAGAGTTGCTACACACCCCTCAGCTTCATGACCTTTCCGCTCTTTCTTCCCCTCCCTGTCTTTCTCTTTCTTTTTTTCTCCTTTCTTTCACCTCTTTCTTTCTACTCTTTCTCTTGTCTTCTTCCTTCCTTCCTTTCTTTCTTTTTCTCTTTTTCTTTCTCTTCCTTCCCCTCCCTCCTTCCCTCCCTTCCTCTCTCTGCCACTTTCCTTCTTCTACCCCTTTGATCTACCCTTTGGGCCCCCTCTAACAATCTCTCTCCTGGTGGGCTCCTAGTCTCCATCCCCTTGTTTCTCCCCCTTTAAATGCTTCTCTCTAGTCTTTCTGTCTCCCTCCTTCCTGTCTCCATTTGGAGACTTCCACAGTCCCTCTCTCCTGCTCTCTTTCTCTTCCCTTTTAGATTCCTCTGCCTACCCGGGTGGCCCCAAGGCGGATGCGTGGGTGGCTTTGGCTGCAGTTTCACTGCTGGTGGCTGGGGCCAGCAAGGGGGGAGATAGGAGTGAGAAGGTGGCATAATTTTATGGAACAAAGGAAAACACAAAATCCCAGCTTCAGGATCCAACAAGCTCAGCCCCCTCTCCCAGGAGCCTCAGCCTGGGGAGTCACCAAGATCCCTTAAACAGCTTCTCTCTCCCCTTTTTACTTTCTTCCTAAAAAGAGAAAGAACCAGTTACCCCGGCTCCTCTCTGCTGTCACCTCCCTTCCCCTCCCTGCCTTTGGGAGAGCTGCTGAGCTTTGTGCCTGCCACTCGGAGTGCAGTTGTTCTTAAAGAGACTCTTCTGCATAGAACAAGTATCACAATTTTAATTAAAAGACATTTATAAACAATTCATTTCATGTTAGTGCCTGTGCTGTTTCCCCCTTCCCCAAGGGCCTCCAGCAAGTTGCTTTGGTCCCTGGAGGCCTCTAGTGAGGCCTCTGGCCTCCAGCTAGTGACTCACAGGCCAGGGAGGAGGCAGGTGGCCTCTGTGACAACAGCTGGCCCTACCTGGAAGAAGGTGGAAGGGACTCCTGGGGGCCAAGGAGAACAGCTGGAGGTGGGGGTGCTGAAAGGCATCTCATGGTCAGGCCCGCAGAAAGCGATATCCAAGTTAGCTCAAAGCAGAGAAGAAAGAGAAAGAAAACCTGTCACCCAAACTCCCATGAGTTTGGTGGTCAGGTGAGGCAAAGATGTGAGAAGTCACTCGGGGAGCTGAACTGGACATATACATGTACGTGCGTGTTCATAGCCACACTTGGAGCTGGCCTAATTCTGCGCCAGAATCTATGCGTAATAAGCAGCATTCAGCAGCCCCTTATAGTTTACAAACAGCTTTGTGCATATGCCATCTCTGTTACTCCCCACTTTCAGCGATCCAGCCTCATTTTAAAGAGCCACGTACAGATTTGGAGTAGTCAAATGACTTGCTGAAGGCCACACAGTCAGAGCCACAAGACTCTAAGCTCCCCCTAGGGTCAGGGCCTTCCTCTTTCTGTTTCTTTCTCCTCTCTCCCCCTGTCCTGCCTCTCTCCTTCCCTCACTCCCTTCTTTCTTCCCTTTCCCTTCTTCCTTCATTCCTTTATTTTGTGTCCAAAGTGTCTGGCTCATGGTTACCCGAACTCTTTAGCCTATTTGCACCCACATCTGCCAATTCCTATTTCCAGCCCTCTTTCTACTATGCCAGCTGCTGAGGATTTACTTGGTGCCTTCATTAAGAGGTCTGATTTTCTCCCTTCCTGTTTTCTTTCCTGCTAGTATCCAACTCCTTCCCCCTACTTCCCTCTAGAATGCCATATTTAAACCCCTTTACCCTCTTTACCTTACACTTTCTAAAACATTTTTTTAAATTGAGGTATAACATTCATACAGTTGATATCTATATGGTAAAGTACACAAAGCTTAAGTATACAGTTGATGAATTATACACACACACTCTTGAATTGTTCCAGTGAAACTCTTTCAACTTCTCCTCTTGGACATGACACAGTGTCTTTCTCCTGAAAAGAAATGGTGTCATACTGGTGTGCTGCTTCACAGAAAACCATTCCAGGAAGTTTTTCTAAGGCTTCTTGAATGAATTAGAAATCACATAACATCCAACCCCCTGCAGTCCTGGGTTCAAGTGACAAACACTTGATCAGAACTTCAAGTCTACTACATTGGGGTTTCTCAAGATACAAAGGAAGACCACCTACTTCAGAATTGCTTGGGGACTAGTTAAAATGCAGATTCCTAAACCTCAGCCCCACCTGATGAATCAGAAACTCTGGGGGTGGGGTTCAGGAATATGATTGTTAACAAGTTTCCCAAGTGGTTCTTATCCATGCTAATATTTGAGCACTACTGTACTAAACTGGCAAACTCCCAAAACACGGCATCCTCCAGCGTCTGGCCCAGGGCCTGGCATTTGGTAGGAACACAACTAATGTTAGTTGAACAAATTAATCCACATTTTCAGACAGTTTCTTGGATCACATCATACTACTATAATTTAACACCATTTCTACATTGGGAAATCTTTATATGTCAGAGTCTTTTTACTCAAATAGGTTTCATTTTGATGGAGGAGAGGGAGATGGGTCGATTTTGGTGGTTTCTTAGGCATCAGGGAAGGTCTTTTATCAAGCCACCAGGGACCATCTTTTTGGACCAGCTGCTCCCCTTCAGACCTGGGAGTTTGGGGAGGGCAGGAGGAAGGTCCTCCATATCTGCTGAAAGACACTCAGGTTCACATCTTTCTTGATTGGAACTGAAGGCATCTGTTGGAGAGACAGCAGAACTGTGGAAAGAGCAAGGCCCCAGGTCCAGAGGAACTGGCACGGAATGGACAAGGAAGCTGACAATTACTTCCATATTCTCTGGTTTATATAGTTGTTGATACAAAACTTATTTTCTATCTAAAAGCACATTTGCTTATTCTCTTACCCTGAAAACAGAAAATAAATATTGTGCTTTATGTGGTAGTATTGTATCCATTCTTAGAAATAATAGCAAGTCACACACGTTTCTCAGTATCTCACGAGGCCCAGGATGATGGTTTGTTGCACTAAGAAAAAGTAATTCATCTTAGTGGTTACTAGTTATAGGCTCTAGAGTCAGAGTGACTTGGGTTCAAATCCTAGATCCACCACTTACTAGCTGTGTCATCTTGGACTAATTACCCAGCTGTCTGCTTTAAGCCTGTTTCCATATATGTCAAATGAAGATAATAATAGTTGCTACCTCATAGAATTTTCATGAGTAGTTAATTAGATAAGTCATGTAAAGCATCTGGTACAACCTAGTATCAACATTCAAATATTAGCTGTTTATATAAGACTGCATCATCGTGGTAGCTGATGATCTGAGACTCTCCAGGCCTCAGTTTCCCCATCTGTAGACTGAGGGGGTTGGCTTTAAGCCCTTACCTGGGGAAGGACTTGGAATTGTGGTTGAGCCATAATGGAATTTATTCTCCCTGCCTTTAGAATGGATACCATAGCCATCGGCAAGAACAGCATTTTATCCCAAAAGATAAATTATTATTTTAATGACTTGGCAGACAGCTTTTAGTAGTCAGTTTTCAGACAGCCCTCAGCTGTCAGTCTCCTTCGGGAATTGCTTTGGCTAAAGAGAACCACCTTGTTCAAGGTCATCCCTAATTTCCCAGTGTGGCTTCCAATGACTGAGAGACCTGGGGATAAGCCAGATCCTCACACTCCAATTTGGGATAGTTTTGAAGGGCTATCCCATCTTCCCAAGTCCCTGAAATGTTGGCTGAGTTTCTGGCAAAACTTCAATGCAGCTTGACTTCTCTTTCTGTCCAATAGTACTTCCTTCCTTTCCCTTCCACACTTGTTGAATTTGGAGTGCTCCCGAATAAACCTCCTACATGTGAATTTCCCCACTTCTTAGGGAACCCAATAAGCATCAAATGTTATGGGAAAGAGCATGCTAAGTGGTGGAAATGGAGAGGAAACACTGAGGACCTAGAGCGTAGAATGACTGAGGGCAAATGGTGGGAGAAGAGGCAGGAATGCTGGCAGGACCTGGCATACCATGTTAATGACATTTGGACTTGACCATCAAGGTGATGGAACTCACCAAAAGTTTCTCCCAAAGAGATCACAGAATCATTGCAGGTCTGTATTTTGTTTCAAAAAATTTTATACAATTTTTAAAGGTTACTTTCCATTTACAGCTATTATAAAATATTGGCTATATTCCCCATGTTGTACAATTCATCCTTGAGGGTATCTTACACATAGTAGTTTGTCCCTCCCACCGTCCACCCCCTATACTATCCCCCCACGCCCCCTGGTAACCATTAGTTTGTTCTCTAGATCTGTGACTTGCAGGTCTGCATTTTGAAAGATCTTTTGGCTGTTTGGGGGAGAATCCCAAGGGATGCGGTATGGGAACAAGAGCACAAGGATTCTGAGGCGGAGGTCACTTGTGAGTTCACTGCAAGAGGGACAAAAGAGGATGACGGTGGTGGTGGTGGTGGTGGTGCAGTAGCAGCAGAAATGAGGAAGAGAGGATGGGTTCAAGGTATTTTCTGAGGTAAAATCAACAGATCTTAGTCAAATGGAGGTGACAGGATGGTGGCACTGACTTCAAGATTGGGTCCAGTGGGACTTTGAAACCATTTTCCTTGAGTCAGGGAGGGAATCAAATGCAGAGCCTGAACCCTAGAAGTGGTTGGGGCGAACCTGGCCCCAAGGCTGGGGTGTCCGCGGTGAGTTCCGGTGGAGACCTCGGACCGACCGGAAGGCCCGGGGCCCCGAGGGCGGGGCACCTCACTGAGCATGCGCCCTGCCCTCTGCGCAAGTTGGCGTGCGCACTAGGCGCCTCTCCACCGCGTGAGGGTTTGAAGGACTCCCTAGGTTGAGCTCTCGGGGTGACTGGGCTTCTCTTCTCTTACCCGGGTTCCCCGCGTCTCATCCCTCCTGCTCCCAGCCTCCAGGAAAACGGAGAATTGGGCCTGTATTGACGCTTTTGCTGCCTGGCCTTGACCTAATCTGAGTCCGGCCGTGGCACCTTCTTGCCCAGCCCTGGCAAAAAAAAGCAAGGGAAATGATGCCTTCTCTGAAGGTCAGGCTCTGAAGAGGTCAGCAGGGACCCAGGTCTGTGGAGCAGCAGGAACCGGCATGAGGAGTTTCGGCCGCCACCCTTCTTGGTATTGCCTGTCGCCACCCAGCTGCTCAGCTCGTGAAAAAGGAGCGGGAGGTAGGCCAAACGCCGCCTTTCCGTCCTCCAGACCAACGCTCAGGGCAGCAACACAGGCTGTGAGTAATGGGCCCAGTCCTTAGAAGGGGAGAAGCAAGGATGGGAAGGATGAGGAGTTTGCTAAAGATGCCCAGTAAGGAGTGCCTGGATTTTGTTTTGTTTTCCCTTCTCGTTTGCTAGTAAGACTGCCATCTGTTAGATAGGTGGTCTGTAGGTAAGTTCATCCAGCCCATTTTCCTGAGGGTCAGACTTCATCCAGTGAAGAGCTAAATGCAAGTTTAATGTTGCTGTCCCAAATGTCAGTTGATACTATGGAGAACAAGCAGAGGGGTGAGAGGGCATTATTGGTTGGGTTGGGCAGGGAGCCTCTAGAGAAGGACTGTAGGATTCTGAGATGATCAGGAAGGTGTTTCAGGCCTTTTAGCAAAGGCAGTCCGGGGAGGGATGGGAGGGGAAAGGGAAATAAAATGAATTGGAGTGAAAGGAGGTGGAGGCGGGGCACACACTGAGTAGAAGTGAAAGATGAGGCTGAAAAAGTAGCAGGATCAAGAAAGGTCTCGTATACCAAACTAAAGATCTTTATTCTGTAGGCAAAGGGGATGTTTTTGGTAGGGCAGCAATGGGAGGAAAGCTGAGTTACTGGATCAGGCAGGTGCAGGCAGAGGAGAGATGTTAGTGAACAGTGATGTTAGGTATTGAGATCTGAAATTAGGCTGCAGGTGGGGAGGATGGAATGTAGGCAGGAGTTAATGTTTTGATCTATCAATGATGGAGGCTAGGGTCAAGTTAATACACTGATACCAACACTCCTTTCTAAACAAAAGTATTATTTCATTTTAAGATTCTCTTCCTGAGCTTTCTATGAACATGTCTGTTCAGAGACAAGAGGGAGGGTGGCAAATAATTATTTTGTGACTTCCTTTTCATTTAATAGTGTATCTTGGAGATCCTGTTATGTCACTTTAACAGGTCTATCTATTCTCTTAATCTCTCTAAATTTCATAATATGAATGTATCATAATTTATTTAGCCATTCATTTATTGATGGAAATTTGTATTTCTTTTTTTTTCTTTACAAATATATTTCTGAGAACATTCTTGTGCCTCTGCACCTAAACTGATATTTCTGAAAGTGGAATTATTGTGTCACATATGTATTTTAACAATTTTAATAGATACTGACCAAAGATTGAATGAATTTATATTCCCATTCACATTTTTTGAAAGTTAGGCTAGAAACTTTAATGTCTACTACTAGGTATGATCCATCAGAAGCTCTTCTATATGCTAATTTCTCAAATAATTGATGTTGGAACTACATGCAACATAAATTCCCTAAAGTTACTGCAAACATATAGTTTGTTTCTTCTCTTTCCTGGACTGATTTTTAATCTTGTATATCATTTAGGATCACCTTTAAAATTAAACAGGTGTATTTTCAAAATGATAAAAAGTTGAAATTTCAAGCTTTTCATAAAAGAGCAGTCCCTTGCCCTCATTCTCAAGCAGTAACCACCTTAAATTCTTTTGAATGTTTCCTTTACTTCTTAATTCCTCCCCTTCATCTCCTTTATATATCCCAAGTTCCTTTCCTTCAATACTGTTTTAACTTTTTTTGAGGTGGGGGGGACTAGACCAACATTTTGTATTTACATTGTTACAATATAAACCCTATTCACAGTTGAGCTGTTAATGTATTATAAATCAATTTTTTGGTACAACTTTTGTTTTCCCTGGAGGTAATAGTTTCTTAATTTTTTGTTTAATTGGCTTTACTAATCACAAATTGATTTCAAACTTTGCCATGAGCGTAAATCTTCAATGAGCTCATGTGCATCAGATATTCTCCCAATTCCTTCTTTTTGGAGATACCTGCTCTAATGGGAGCTGCTGGCTCTCTAAGCCTGTGACACAGGTATTTTCCTAGCATCTTTCTTTGCTGTTACTCTTGGGATCATTATCCTTTCCTGGGTTGGAAGCTCTGTTTCCTGGATTCTGTTTCTTCTTTGATAATTTACTCCCTTGTTTCAGTAGAGCTGTTCATTCGGTAGCTCCTTGAGATATGGTGGTGTGTGGAAGTAATTCCCCCCTCCTCCCCCCACCGCCCCAATTTGCATGTCTGAAAGTGTCTCTATTCTGCCCTTACACTTACATGATTATTTGTTTGAATATAGACTTTTAGGTTGGAACTGCCTTTTTCTCAGAATTTTGGAGACATTGCTTTATTACCTTCTAAGTTCCAGTGTTGCTGTTAAATTCAGTGCTCTTCTGATTTATGATTTTTAAAAAATGTGTGACTGTTATTTCTCTCTGGAAGTTTTTAGGATCTTTTCTTTGTCCTGGTATTCTAAACTTTCAAAAAAATGTGCTTGGAATATGTCTTTTTATACCCATTGTGTGGGTACTCAGCAGGCCTTTCATGTCCTTCGTTGGGAAATTATCTTGAATTATTTCTTTAATTTCTTTCCTTCCTTTTCCTCTAGTTATTTTTCTGGAATTCCTTTTATTTGGATATTGGGTCTCCTGGACTTATCTTGTAATTTTATCTTTCCTTTCCTGTTTTCTATCACTTGGTGTTTTGGATGAGTTAATATGTTATAAAGCACTTAGGACAGTGTCTGACCAACTTTATGTTCTAATATACCTGCTAAGATTTTCATTTTTAATATCCAAGAGCTGTGTTTGATTTTCTAAATCTGAGCTCTCCTACATGGTATCCACTTGTCACATGGGGCTAATTAAAATTAAGTATAATTAAAAGTCAGTTCCTTAGTTGTATTAGCTATATTTTAAGTGATCTATGGCCAAATGTAGCTAGTAACTACCATATTGGACAGTGCAGATGTAGAACATCTCCATCATCACAGAAAGTTCTATTGGACAGTGTTGCTTGAAATTAAAAAATATAAATAATATCCTGTTATTGTTTCAAGAATGCACTCTTATCTATCTGAGAATATTAATAATAATTTTAAGTTCTTTCTAACTCTTTTTATTCTATTAGCTTGCTCATACTTAATATTAGGACACAAAAAACTTGGTTGAAAGCTTTCTGTGTGTGGATGGGGCTTGTTGAATATTGAGATTTACCACTTGGTGATCTGGTAGGAATGTTTTGTTAGGGACCACTGAATATCAGTATCTTTATGTCCTTTCTTATATGTCAGATTTTTTAGAGAAGAATTTTCCAATCCCCTAACTAGAGGGTAAGTATCAAGATTTTTGGCAGTTAAGCATGTAAAGAGGAGTGGGAGTCTCACTGACCAGTGTGCAGACTTTCACTTACTCATTTTTGCCTAGTTGTGCCTTGTGTCTTCCAATTCAGAGTCCTTGGTTCACTATATCCAGAAAGAAGAAGATTTCTAATTTTCTGCTGAGGTAAGAGAGGGGTGGTCTCCTGTCTACTCAGGGTAGGAGATGAGATTGAACTGGAGGTCCAACTGCTTCTTTTGTATATTCATCCTTTTTTCCCTCTCTTTATTATTATTATTTTTTAAAAATTGAAGTTAGTTGATTTACAATATTGTATAAGTTTCAGATGTACAGCATAGTGAGTAAAATTTTTTATTGATTATACTCCATTTAAAGTTATTATAAAATATTGGCTATATTCTCTGTGCTGCACAATATTTCCTTGTAGCTTACTTATTTTATACATAGTAGTTTGTAACGTATATGTATAGTATCCTGTAACTTTGATGAACTCTATTAGTTCTAATAGTTTTTTTTTATGGATTGGAAAATTTCTCAGTTTTTCAGGATGAGTGTTGGCACTTTATGAAAAACAGCATAGTTGGGATTTATTGAAAAATGAAAATAGAATTTCTTTCTCTGTATTGTAGACATATTGTTTGCAAGTGGAGCAGTAACAACTGAGTTTTCATATGAAATGCTCCATTCTTCTTATTGTTTAGTGAAAGCTGCTGATCTAGCTTCTCCAAGACCATGGAAACTTGGGCTAGAGACAGGTAGCTCTTAGCTCTGTGGTTGAAATATTGTGATTATTATCCAAGAGCCAGTCTCCTTCAGGCTCAGCCTTCTGTTTCTCAGAAGGGAGAAATGTTGGATGACTAGAGGAAATTCTTCCTTCAGGGTGAGAAAAAGCACAGAATTCAGTGAAGATGGGACCGTAGTAAGTTTTACAGTATACCTTCTAAATCTTTTAGGATGTTCACGTCTTGTTTTCATTATTTCTGCTCTAGTCCAGGCTGCTATTGTCTCAGTTCATAGATTACTGTAAAAGTCTCCCAATTTATCTCTGATTTTTCTTCCCTACAGCCTATTCTCGACGTTGCAGCCACAGTGATGCTTTTCAAATGTAGCTCTAAAGCTGGGTTTAAGTCAGTACTCTGATGGTGCATTTGAAACAGCAATCAGACATGAAGAATTAGGTAGAGATAATTTGGCACGGTGGAAGATGCTGAATGGGCCTACGCTCAGAGATCATTTTTGTAAGTATTGAGGGTTACAGGGTGCTAATTACTCACTGCTCGTCCCTTCTTGTTCAAATCAGCTGAAAATAAGGCACTAAATAATTGGCAACAAGTGACTCCCGAGCTTGTCTCCTGTTCCCCACCTAGAATTGAATTTATCCATCTAGGCACTGGCAGAGAAGGAGAGAAAGGTGGAGAGGGTTAGTACCTCTGTTCTTTAAGGCACCCACGTAGTGATTCCATGAATATTAGTGCTCACCACTCAGATTAACTTCCCACTTTTTTCTTGAGTTGTGAGGGTTAGAGCAACAGTTACCTTTCCCAGTGCTTTCTTAAGTGGGCAGAAGCATTGGCTGAACTGTCTTTTTAAAAAATGTGATAAGGTACTTTAAATATTATTGTTCTTAAATTTAAAATTATATAAAAGGTTGAGAGTTCTCACAGTTTTTTTGAATTTGTTTTAACTGTTTGGATCGCTATTCCTAGGTCTGATACATGGTACATGCTTTAACATTTGTTGACTGACTAGAATCTCAAAGTTTATTAATACAGTGTATTTCAATCCTTTTTATTTCATAAGTCATCTCATGAAAATCTGCCTTTTAAAAAGCATTTTCTTACACGTTTTATTCTTTTCACTTTCTCTATGTAATTCTCTGTCCATCTGCCCTTCCCTGAACCATTTGAGAATATGTTGCAGACATCATGATGCTTCTTCCCTGTGCACTTCAGAATGTATCTCCTAAGGCCACTCTTCTACAAAACTACAAGACCATTAGTGCATCTAAGAAAATAAACAATAATTTTGTAATATTACCTGAATCCACTATGTATTAAAATTTCCCCATGTCCGAACAATGTCATATATATATGTCATAAATATCATATATATATATATATGTCATAAATATATATATATATATTTAATCCAGGGTCAAATCTGGGTTATTGCATTGTATTTAGTTATTATATCACTTTTGTTTCATTTAATCTAGAAAGTTGTCTGATTTCTTTTCTCCCCCCCATGATACTGACTTTTGGAAAGTTTAGGCCAGCTGCCTTGTAGAATGAAATGCGTTGTATATTTTTCTGGTTGTTTCCTCACAGTGTCATTTAACTTGTTGCTCAATTCCCCCATATTTTTTGTGAACTGGAAATTAGACGTATTTGGCTAGAATACTTCATAGGTGATGTTTTGTTGTAATTGCCTTCTCATGTGATCCGAGCTGGAAAATCATTCCATTTTACAGTCATCACATAACTGCTTAGCTCATAATAGGCAGCATGTAGGTATTATGTTAGATAAAATGGGAAATATAAAGAAATATTGTCTAACATGGTGCCTAGCATGTGATAGATGCTCTATAAATATTTATTACATGGTGAAAGATAGAAAAAAGATAATTGACATTTTAAGGGAATGAATGGTAAGAGTCAAATGAGTTGCTGAATGGAGTTGTAATTTAATTTAACAAATATTTAAATTTTGTTGAGCAGAGCTTCTGCTTTATGCTCTGAGCTAGTAGTGTAGGCACTGCTAGGTACTGGAGATGCATTGATGATGTAGACAACCCCAGCCTCAGCCTTTGAGAAGCAAATGCCCCAGAATTCAGCAGTTGGAGAATAAATTTAGGTGGGAAGGAAGAACTTGTAGAAGTATCCAATAGTGTAAGTTGAAGTTAGATTCTAGAAGACTTTGAATGAAGGTCAAATAATTCAGACCATCAGAGAAGACACTGGTTTTCCAATATATAGTTTTGGAGTTTAACTGTTTGCCTTTGGGCAATATTGCTTTATAACGTATATGGGCCTTAGTTTCCTTATTTGTAAAATGAGCAGTATAAATATAGCTCTTATAGCTCATATCTATTTAGCACTTGTCACATGCCATTCTAAATTTTATGTGTAAATTATATATATATATAATCTTATTTGGTCTTCTTATCTCTATAAGTCATCTTCTTCTTTTTTTCATACCCTGAGAAGTTTACCAGAGAGACTTGCTTGTAAGGGAGAGTCACTTCCTGTGGATCTTCAGGAAGTCCATTAATGATTTCCCACCACCACCTACAGGGATCTCCAATGACATTCAGCACAGCAATTTTAACCTTGTCCTTTCAAGCTCAAATGTGACATTTGGCCCAGATTGTGAGATCTTCCTAAGAGACTGTGATTGAGAAGTCAGACTGTTAATAATGGTCATTTTCTTATACTTCATGCTAGTGATTCTCACATCTTTTGCTTCAGGAACCTTTTACACTCATAAAAAATATTGAGTACTCCAAAGAGGTTTTAGTTATTTGTATCTATTGATAGTTACCTCACTAGAAATGAAAAGGCAGACATTTCAAAAATATATTTGTTCATTTAAAAATGGTAAACTTGTTACATGGTAAAATAAATCACAATTTTATGAAAAGTATATTATCCCAAACAAACAAAATTAGTAAGAATTGTGGCATTTAAAAAATACGTTTGCAAATTGTGTTCATGTATGGCTTTATAGATGACAATTGAATTCTTAGGTCTGCTTCTGCATTCAGTTTGTTGCAGTATTATGTAAGTCATTTTCTATAATTATCTCCATTCTTCATGAGAAAGTGAGGGACATGGAGATTAAATGACGTGTCTAAGATTATAGAGCTAATAAATGGTGGAATCAGAGTCAAACTCAAGCAAACTTTGGAGATTATACTCTTAGCCTTCTATATACTAAGTTGCCTGTAGGGCTGTTTAGAGGATTAAATGAAATAATGTATTCACTTAATCAGTGATTGATTGGCATATAGTAAGAGCTTAGTAAAGTCAGCTCCCATTATTATTTCACTTGAAGAAATTCTTAGTGAAATGCTAAAAAAATATGGTAGATTATTAAAAGGTTTGTGAGCTGTGGAGCATGTCACTGTTGGAGTATTGATTTTTGGAAGATTAATGTGACAGTGATAAGTAGGATGGGATATAGAAGGAGAGACTGGTCTCAAAGAGATGTTTGGAGTCTTGAAATAGTCCAGGGGAGTGTAAGGGAAGGTCTCCCATCACTAGAACAGCTTGACAGAGGAGGGAGTTTTAAGATAGCACTGAGAGTCAGGCAGCATTTATGGAATACCTGAAGTGCACAGATAAGTGCTGATTACAGCGGGAAAGAAAGAAAACGAACATTCTCTGAACACCCACGACAGGTGCCATTACCTTTTTTTTTTTTTTTTTAGTTGCCATTTCTTGAACACCTTCTATGGACAGACACTTGTCTATAATTATTCCTCATTCTCACAGCAGTATTGGTGTTATTGGTGCCATTTTTCTGGATGAGGATCAAAGGTAAGAGACTTGCCCATAGAAGGGGGAAGGGGAGGGGAACTGGGGTAGAGAGAGCGAGAATGAGCGAGAGATCGTCAGGATTCAATCCCAGACCTAGCTGACTTCAAAGTCCATACTGGACTAAGAGCATTAGTTTGAACTTTAGGGATTCCATGAATTTTCCATGGAATTGTAGGCATAGTTTTGTGGAAAGACAGTCATTTAGCAGATTTCTCAAAGGAATCTGTGACCCCAAAAGAGAAGAACAATTGTCTTAGACTGTCAAAGTTGGAATGATACTTAGAAACCTTCATTTCAAAGTTGGGCAAACTGAGGCACAGAAAGGGGAAAGGATTTGTTATAGACTGACTCAAGGGGCAGAGCAAGCACTAGACCCCAGTCCCCTTTCCCCCCAGACCACTGCATCTCCATTGTGATACCTTACATGAAGGCAGCAGAAGCCCTGAACAGCTTGGCAGAATTGTCACACGCTGGACAGATCTCCTTTTAGACTGTCTTGGCAAGGAGTCGATTAGGCACCTCTGGAGGGAGGTGTATTAACTCTTCAAGGACCAGGTTCTAAATTAGTACTATTTGGTAAATTGCCACTTTATAGGGTACCATTAGTAAGTGACTGCTCTAAAGCGAGTGCTGGTGTGTGGATGAGCAGCCCACCTATCATAGGGCCTGCTTCTTGTCTAGCGTATAGTTTTCTCCCCAGGTACTGGAAACCCTGCCTGGGCTGTGGCAAATCAGGTCTCCTTTGAGGAGGCTATAGTAGAAAGGGAAGAAGGCAGAACAAACTGCTTTTTGTACCAGCAGAAACTGCCTGCATGCAGGAGCAGCCTCAGCATAAAGGAGTGGTGGTGGTATTCATACCCCCTCCATGTTCTGTCTTCTCCAGGCAGCCCTACTTTCTTCTGAGACGGCAGTCACATCACTTAGCTCAGTGTCTGGCACTTAGAAGGTTTGAGTAAGTGTTTGTTGACTAAATAAATGAGATTCTACTTGTGTTTGAATTTCAATCTACCACTTATGAGTTGTGCTATTCTAACAAGTAAGTTAACTTCTCTGAGAAGGAATGCCTGTGATTGCCAGTAAAGTGGAAAACAGAAGAAGGTCCCAGTGATGGTCAAGACAGGCTCTCTTAGGACCTGAGGGTAAGAATTAGCTGGAGCCTGACTCTCTCAGGGAACTCAGAGGCAGATAGGCAGTACTGTTACAGCCTGC
Organism: Camelus ferus; assembly: GCF_009834535.1. Lineage (NCBI taxonomy): Eukaryota > Metazoa > Chordata > Mammalia > Artiodactyla > Camelidae > Camelus > Camelus ferus. The sequence continues at coordinate 12,818,696 of NC_045706.1, forward strand.
TTCAGATGCTGGTCAGCCTGAGAGCCAATCCTGATTCAAAGCCCCGACCTTGCTTTTGTGAGCATCATGCTCCTTCCTCATTCTTGACCAGCCTTAGTAGCTCTGGGAAACTTTGACATTTTCTGTCCTTTGGCATGATAACCCATCAGCTTTTCCCTCCCTAGAGCAAAATCAAATTTGTACCAGCCTCATTCCACATGGGTAGTAGTTGGAGGAGATTACTATCCAAAGAGAGTTAGGAATGGAAGGTTTAAAGTTTCTTAAAGAATGGCCCCTTCCATTTCAGACAAGTTTCTGCTACTTAGCTTTGTCCAGAAAATGACTCTTGTTTTAGATAAAGCCTCTGTAGTTTCAGACCTAATCATGATAAATCTACCAGGAATTAATGGCTGTCTGACATTAGACCAATTGCCTAAAAATCATGACACTTATAAGAAACAGTCATCTCTTTATTTGAATGAAAACAAAGCATTCCAGGGCAGATTTTAAAATACGTTATTTTAATTTTTAGAGTAAAAGAATTCTTTAAAGAGAATTGTCAACTATCAAAACTGGTTGATAAATCACATATGTAACTATATAATTAAACTTCTCCATTTTCAGAGACCTGCAATTAGAGTTCTTCGTCTAGTTACCCATAATGATTCATTCTTGCTAATATGCTGAGGGAGAAGGGAGTCAGGAAGATAAATTTTAATTTGAATTTTTCTCTAATTTGGATCAAGAGATGTTGGAAGCGTGCCTAGCCTGAGAGGCAGGAGAACTGGGTTCTAGTTCCGGTTCTATTTCTCATTAACTGTGGGGCTTTAGTCTATCTGAGCCTTGGTTTCCTCAGGTATAAAACAGAATAATAATGCCTACTTCAGAGTATTGTTATGAAACTTTAATGAAACTATGGGCATGGTAATGCTTTGTAAATTTTAAAGCATTGTAAGGTCCTAATACATTTTAATATTGTGCTTTCTTTTCTCATCATAGCAGGCCGGGCCCTCTGTTGGTGGTGGGGGGAAAAGGCTTTAATGTACAATATCAGCCTTTGTGTAGTGTGAAAAGACAAGCATTAATGAAGGGCTAGGGTGCTTTGTTGAATGTGTCTGTGATTGACTGGTGGCCCTGCTTCTGATGATCAGGAATTTATTATTAAGAAAATTGCTATGTGCTTGGGAGCTGGGGCTTGGTTTGTGCCTTCCCAACTGCAGAGGGTCAGCACAGATACCACAGGTGCCGTTGCACTGACTTTGCTAGATTCACATTTGAACGGAAACCTCATTTGGACCAAGTGGAAGTCATGGGGGATTGTGAGAAGGACATTGAGAATTTTAAGTGTTAATTTCTAAGTCTCAATATGGGGTCATAGGATAAGAATTTGGGTTTGACTTCAAACCAGAATATCAGAGCTGGAAAGTACCCTACAGAAGATTTAATCCAGTGGTCCTCAAAGTGTGGTTGAATTGTAGCTTCAGCATCACCAGGAAACTTGTTAGAAATGCAGATTCTTAGGTCCCATCCCAGATTTGCTGAATCAGAAGCCCTGGAGCCTGAGGTTTAGTAATCTGTGTTTTAACAAGCCCTCCAGGTGATTTTGATGCACTCTGAAGTTTGAGAATGACTGCTCGAATCTAGACCCATTTTGTAAATGCTTATAAATGCTGAATCTGGTGCCTGGGACATAGTAAGCAGAGCGTACATGGTAACTGTTGCTGCTTTGCTGTTCATATCTGCAGAGCTGAGACTACTGAAAACAAAAAAATCAGACTTCCTGGCTGCTTCTCCCATGACCCCACATTTTGCAGTGGGCCTTACAAATCCAAGTTGCATAGTAGTAGTCCCCCCTTTGGTCGTGGCAGCAGTGTGTGAGTACGGTTGCTGGGGTTGTTTCTGAAGCAAGGGTGGCTTGCATGGAACAGCTGGAAGTGGGGGTGGAGACTCAAGGTAGTTCTTAGGGATCAAAGGGATTTGAACAGCTTCAACACTGATGCCTCCAGGACCCCATCTTGTGTCATATTGAGAGACAATACTGCTCTCTAAGGGATATGAGAGATGTTCCAGAAAAATTAGTTACAACTTTAGCTATCATCACAATCCTGTATAAACTCAGGTAGACTCTACTTCTATGATTCAGTTTTTCTATCTGTAAAGTGCAAATAATATGATTGCCTCATTAATTAATTGACAGGGGATAATTATAGGACCATGTTTATAAGGTAAGAACCTCAGAAGACTTTTTTCCTGTTAAAATTTATCTTCATTAATTTGTGATTATAAGTTTAATACATGTTAATGCCCGGGGAAATTTTGGGAAAGTACAAAAAAGATTTAAAAAATCACCCATAATCCTATCACTCAGGGAAAATTACTGTTAATGTTTTGGTTTATTTCCTTCTGATCTGAAATGTTAACAAAAGCACTATAAAATAAAAGGATATTTTCTGCTGAGGGAAGCTTGCATGTATTATGTGTCTACTGTGTGCAAGGCATTGTGCTAATTGCTGAAGATATTTTAAATCGGTTAATCCTTACTACAACCCTCTAAGGCAAGGGTTCTTAACCTTGACTACACATTAGAGTCACCTGGAGCAGTGGTTGGGTTGGTCTTTAGAAACTGGAGACCAAAGCGCCAGACTAATTATATCAGAATCTCAGGATGAGACTAAGGCATCAGTACTTTTAAAAGGCTGTTCAGATGATTGCAATGTACAATCAAGGCTTAAAAGTTGCTATAAGATAGACCATTGGTTCTCAAATTTTTGTGTGTCTCAATATCACCAGGAGAGCTTGTAATAATACATATTGCTGGGCCCACCACCATAGTACTGAGTTCTCATTCGATAGGTCTTCTGGTGGGGTCTGACAATTTATATTTCTATCAAGTTCCCAGGTGGTGCTGTGCTGCTGGTCCAGGGACTACTCTGAAACTCTCTGAGGGAGATTACGTACACACAGGCGAGAAAAATGAGGCTCAGATTAAGTAATTAGCTCAATCTATACTGTAGCAAAAAATGTGTAGAGCCAGAATACGAACCTAGATCTGTAAAGTCAGGTTCTTCTCACCTCTCTCTACAAGGTCAAGCTTTTCTCACCTCTCTGCTTCCCTCACCCTATTCATGTCACTTATCAAATGTTAAAAGATTGTATCCATGGTAATGCATAATTCTTTAACCTCTTGACTCTTCCCCCAAAACTAAGTAAGGGAGTAGTAGAAGTGAGGTTTGAAAGGTAGCTGAGAACTTGTTTTTCTTTGGCTTTGAATATCAGGCTAGGGAGCCTAAGCCATTTCCTATAGCAGCTGATTCTGTTTCTTCCAGCTGTCTGCCTGGATGTTGATCCTAAAGGCTTGTGCCTGGGAAGACTGCCCAAGAGGTAGAGTCCTAGGGATGGCTCTGTTTTTGCTCTCCCTCAGTGGTTCCAGTCAATGTAGGGCATCATTAGAACTGCTTTGTTATTTAATTTAGTTAGTTCATCTGATGTTTTAAAACCATGATCATTTTCTGCTGATAAGCCCAAGCCAGAAAAAAATGAAAAACAACCCCATGCATGATTGTTCTCACCTTATATTTAAAATATACTGTAATCATGGTTGTTTATCATTAGACTAATTTGAGCTAAGATCCTAGGGTTTAGGAGAATTGGGACTAGAAATCGAAAGACTGAGATTCTGGTCCTGGCTCTGCCAAATACTAACCATGTGACTATGGGCAAATCATTTGACCTTTCTAGACCTTGGTTAGTTCATCTATAAGTAAGAATTCCTACTTACCTAATAGGATTTTCACCAGATTAGTTTTATGGTTTTGGAGATCACTTTGGGTTCAGGTGGTCTAGCACAGTTTTCTGGATGGGGGATATAGATCTGGGTGGTGAGAGGGGATTGGTTGTGAGGAAGGATACTAATCTCAGGTAAGGAGAGTGAGGTGTGGTGGGGCTCGAAGAGTGTGTGTTGAAGAGAGAGGAGATTAGCCTAGTTGGAATTTAATTCACGGAGTTCCCAGGGATATCAGACACACCTTCTTTTACTGTGGAGACTCTTAATGCTAAATAATTTGGAGGCTCTCCAAGACAAATAATTGTAATGGTAATAGTACCAAATGAATAGTGAATTAGTATTACCAGACATAGGGCGAAGCCTTTTAAACTCCACAACTGCCTCATTTACTTTCCTCAACAACCTTATGAGGTAGGTGTTATTGTCCACATTTTATAGATGAGGAAACTAAGGCTTGATGTGGTCACACAGCTAGTCAGAACCAGAGGTCAAACCCAGGTTTATCTGGCACTAAATCCACCATCTTTACCATTATATTGTTCCTCGTTGATTGTTCCTTAAGGGTTTCCTTATTCATATTGGGTCCTAAGGTTGTATTAGAGATTTTTTTCACTTGCATTCAAGACCCAGTTCAAATACCACCTCTTTCAAAACATTTCCCCTTCATCCCCAGTAAGATTTGTTTTCTTTGTCGGTATTGTAAATTTGTGCTTGCACAACAATTCTCCACACCTTCTGCTTTGTATCTTAATGATTTGGGCATAAGAGTGTTTTCCCCCATTAAGCTATTGCTCAGCAGTATATCTAGCTAAGATTTGTTTTTCAGCATGGTTTGCTGATAATTGCGTTCTGGGGCAGGAAGAGTAGCTCCAAAAGCCACCACCACTAAGGGAAAGCTCATGTAAAAAACTACGTGGCATATTAGGTTCTGTTTCCATCAGGTCAAAAATGAACAAGGAAAGAAAATGAAATAAAGACCTCAGTTTTTATAATCTTTCTACGAAATGGCCCTGAAGAAGCAGGTGACAATAAATTCTGTGGAGTGAAGCTTCATCTGGTTCTGGTTTGCAGAGTACCCATTCTTTGCCTTTTAATCATATAATAGAAATGACTGAAAGAGTAAAAGTGCCGGGCCGATAGTTACGCTGAGTCCATTCTTCCCGCTGATGCTTAAGGGATTTATGTAGGTAAGTCCCATTAATGTTAATGGAAGTTACATGTGTAATTCCCCTTTTTCATCACTGAGAGAATAGAGCTTTATATTCCTTGGGTAATTATGGTACCCACACTGTTAGTTTTTTCAGTTAACTTTTTCACCTGCCTTTCCTGCTTGGACTGTTAAGAAAGGAACTGAATTCTTCGGTTCAAAAAGGAAAATTGCCAAAATATCTGAGAGGTGAAACAAATGTAACTAGATCCACTTGTTTGAGGAGAAAAAAAGGCAAGAAAACACTAGGACAGGAAGCTGGAGGGTGAGCTCCTGCTAATTTTCAGATCCCAGGAAGCATGTCGTGGTTTGGATTTTCTAACAATGCAGGGCTTTTCACTAGCAGTCCATTTCCTCAGGTATTTGAAGTGAGAAGGAAATAAGTCCCTGAACATTTGGACTGAATTAATTTTAGAGTGTAAGATTTAAGTAGCAATGCCAAAGTCTTTGTAGAGCCTAATAAAGAATTAATCTTGGTCTCTGCCTAAGATTCAATAAAGTATTTGAAATACCTTGGTATCTGAGATTTGATTCACAGGAACCTGAAAGGACAGACGTATTGCCATCCTGTTAGAGGTGTAAGCCCCTTGGGTGTTTCTCTGTTACACTAGGTGCTCTGATTAGAGCAGGCAGCCGGTAATCCTGTTCCTTAGGATACAGTAGTGCCTGTGCCGTAGCTGGAGGTGGCAGAGTCAGCCGTGGAGACGGGTTAGTTTTCAGAAAAGGTTTTCACTGTGAAAAGAGACAGAGGTTGAACTTTCCTGATGAATTTACTTCTACCATTTAAAAACAGTTTTGTTTTTTTTTTTGTAATTGGGAGTAGAGAAAGGTATACTTTAACACATGAACACTTTCAAGTTTTGTGGCAACCATCCAGTTTCATGCTAGAAGGGACTTTTATAGTCCCTAATTCAGCCAGGTGTTCCCAAAGCATTCAGTGATGGAGAGCTTACTCTAGTACTCAGTATAGTACCTGGAATACTGGTACGTAAATTCCTTGAATCATCCTGTCAAGAACAGGCTGCTCTCTCTTTGAGCAACTTTGTGTTAGAAAGTTCTGCCCAATGGCAAGATAAAAATATGTCTTCCTTTAGTTTTCTTTTACCCATTGGCCCTGCTCTATCCTCTTGGGACCATAGAGAATAAATTAGCTTTCTCTGACCCTTGAAAATTCTTCACTTGATTCTCAGAATTAAGAATTGGTACATTATTGTCCTGCCTTTCTTATACTAGGTGCAATCGTATGTTGGTTTCTTAGGCCAGGGTTTCTGGCTCTTCATTCTATAGCTGTTCTCTTATTCCTTGGGCAGTTGAATCATATTTCTCCAATTTGGCTAATTTCCTGAAGCCTGTGACAGAAGAACTTTTGTCTATTACCTTGTCCTTTAAATCTTCACACCCAGATTACTGGTCCATGTAGCTGCCTGTCCCTGAAGCCCCTTCTACATTAACTAATCAAAGGTTGGAGAAGAGCCAGATACAATGTTACGTGATACACTTTCCCCCAAACAGCCCAGTGTAGTGAAAATAAAATTAATTGAGAATTAGGAGATCTGGATTTTAGCCATTTCTTAGTCATGGAGGCTCCCTATTTCAGCTCCTTCCGTCTGTTCATGTAATCATTATGTAACAGCCGAAGTGATCTTAAAAAACAAATTGGATTATGCCACTTGAAATCCTCCAATGGTTTCTTAACACACTTAGGCCTTAGTCTAAAGTCCAAAGTTTTTACTGAGACCTACAAGGGTCCTCTGTGATGTGACTCCATCCTGACTTATCTCTGCCTTGCCCTCTGCCTCATTTTAACCTTTTTCTATGTTGTTCACTATGCTTCAGCCACACTAGCCATTTCATAAGATTTGTCCCACCTCAAAATCTTTTGATAAGCTATTCCTACTTCCTCCTTTCTAAATTCTTATTCGCTCAATTTTTGCCTAGGTAACTCTTAATCTCTAGATTTCAGCTCAGATATCATTTCTTCAGGAATCTCTTCCTAACCTGGAAGAAATGTCCGAGCTAAATGAATGGCAACCAGACTGAGTCCCATGCCTTGGAGATATGTATAATCCAGTCCTCCAGCCTGGGCTGTAGAGGTGCGCCCAGCTCTTTTTGTGTCTTTTCCCACCGATACATATTCCATGCAGATCTTGTTATACGCAGGCTGGATATGAAGGGGTAGGTGCTAGCAGTATGGTACTTCGGTCTTAAAAATTTTCTTTTTAACTTTTTTTTTTTTTTAATATAGTTCACTCAACTGGAAGTGATCTCACTCACTAAAGGAAAGAAAACATACATTTATTGGTTACCTACTTCAGGCTTTGGTAAACTTTTTCTGTAAAGGGCCAGATGGTAAATATTTTAGGCCTTGTGGGCCATACAGTGTCTGTTGAACTCAACTCTGCTGTTAAGCCTAAGAGCAACCATAGATAGTACATAAACGAATGAAGTTTCACGGCATACCTGTGAAACTTCAGTGACAGAACAGGTGGTGGTAGACTGCTGGTCATTGTTTCCCAGGCCCTGGCCTAGGCTGTGCCAGATGCTTTACATGTATTTATTCTTTATGACAATCTGATAGGCAGTTAGAGGTGAAGTAACTTGTCTAGAACCATTGGGCTTAGTATAAGAAAGAGTTAAGATTCTAAGATGGGCTTCAAAGATCAGAGAAAGGAAGTGACCAATAAAGTTTAATTCAGCAAATACTTATTGAGCACCTACCACATGATTATGGTAGTGCTAGACATTTGAAAAGACTAGCATCTTTATACTTTACTTCTCTCTGATTTTAAAATAATTTGGGGATGCACCATGGTATCATGGTGTGGTAAAAAGAAAGTGATTTTTGGAATCAGACATGATTCAAATTTTAACCCCACTGTTTAACAACTCTGTGAACTTGGGTAAGTTATTTAAATTCTGGTCTAAATTCCTGAGACCAAAAACAAATGAAGTGATATTTGTAGATAGTAGGCCTCCATTAAATAATTTTAAAATGAGGTTTTATATTGGAAGGGTCATTATACTTTCTTACTTACACTATTTTGAATTTTCTGTACCAGGTACTGTTAAGGTATTTATGGATTTTAAGACTTTTGAAAATAGGGATATAAAGGAGGCAGCCATTCTTTCTTTACATCTCCTTCAGAGATGGTCTGTCTCAAGAAGTTAGCTTGTGTGATGGAGGATTAATGGACCATCTCCGCCAGTAGGAAGACACGTTCGGAGGGGATTCAGGAAAACATAGATACTGAGTTTGAAAGTGAATAACTTTTCAAGTCCTGCATTCTTTGTCCTTTATTTGCTAAATGACAAAAGAGTCATTTGGGAGAGTGTCTTGTAAGGTCCACATCATGATCATGTTTGATACTTATATTCAGAGTGGATTTTGGCATGGTCATTGGTTGTTACTGTTGGCAAACGTTTGAAAAAGATGCAGTGGGAAGAGTGTAGTGGTTTATGGGAAGGATAATTATGACCACATTAGGGCTGCTGTTTTTGTCTTTGAAAAACTTTGAGGATTGTCTTTAATGTCTGATTATATTATGCAACCTCCATCTTGATGATTGGAATCTCTTATTCGATGGGCTAGATCATCTCAAATTTCAGATTTTCAAAAGCACACCAGAATGCCTTCTTCTGCTCCTAGAACGACCATTCACTGCCAGAAAAACTTTCCATTCACTTTCTGTGACTCCTCAGTTGTTTTGAGAACATTCTACTCCATTTCAAATGATACACATTGTGAATGTTCTCACCAGAGGCAACCCTCCAACTCTCTTGCCCTTATCTGTGTCTGATGTGCTAATGAAGAAAAAAAAAAAAAAACCTTCAAGAGTCAGTGTGGGATATTAAAATATAAACTAGGTCATTGTTGAAAATTTGGCATTTGGTGCAATTTTAGTAATTCATAACCTTCATATCTTTCTGCTTTTATCAAATGAAAGGCAAACTCCTTTGACCCATGAAGTTGATCTGTGAACTCTGTCAAAAAATTCAAAACCCCACAGTTGTATCTCATGCATGCAATTAGCATAATTTGCCACCCAGGGTGTAAATGTATGTTCTCTAAATTGGCACATAGTATAGATAGTATTTTACAGTGTGTTAAAAAAAAAGATTGTTTATTTAACAGGTAGTAAAGTGGATTAAAAGTTTGCCATGAGAATTCCTGCTCCTTTTCTCTTCACGTCTTCTTCCAGAAACTGAGTTATGATACAAATTTAGATGTAGTCATTGAGACAGATGCTTTACTTCAACCAAATAAGACCATATATTCTAGCAGAACCTTTGGGCGGGTTGAACAGAGTGGGAATCTGATTTTCATAAGCATGTCAGTTTGGTAAATTTAAGATGGAAAAAAATAAATGTCTCAACTAGTCAAGTCCAGTCTTTGAATTTCAGAGAATGAGTTTATAAGCTGTGAAAGAGTTTATAATTTGCAAATCTGAATTTCCTTCTCCCCCTGTTGTGGGGCTTCCTTCTCTTTGTGAGTGTGTGTGTGTGTATGTGTAGCTCGGGTGTTTGCAGGACTTGCTTCACTGTTACTAAAGCTTTGTAAGATTTCTCTAGGATCTCCATGATGATGTTCCTCTTTTTTAATTCCTGAAATTAAAATGTGTTGGAATGCTTGGCTGCCTTTCACTCCCTCCTCAATGGACCCTTTAGTTTTTCACACCAAGGTGTCCTTCTTCAGGGTGCCAGGTCAGGCTACCAAAACAGCTTCTAGGAGGGGATTAGGACCAATTAACATCTTTGTACACAAAAGCCACTGGCAGCTGAACAGGCAGCCTGGTGGCGGCTCCGGAGCTGCATTTTAAATAGGGGCCTTCTGTACTTGAGTTCAAGTAGGAAGAGGTGGAGAAAGTTTTTATTTATAATTGAAAATGCTGTTTTTGGATAAAGTCTGATGAAAAGAAAAGTAGTATTCAGAAGTATCTAACAAATACCATTTGAATGTTGGTCTATATTGTATGTGATTCTGTCAAGGATGCTCTCACAATATACCCTATTCCTTGGCACATATTGAGATGAAGTGATGTTTCTTCACATAACGATTCTGTCCCTACATTTCTCTTGTTCTCTGTTTAAAAAAAGTTCAGCTGGATCCCTAGGCACAAAAAAGAGCCGCTCCAATGGATATATGGTCTTAAAAGCCAGTGGCCTTTTCATAAGAAATCTATCGTATGGATACCTGTACCACAAAATCTTTGTTTAGGGCAAAATAAAGTGGAGAGAGGCATTGTTCAAAGTTTGTTTGTTTCTTAACCCTTCAGTTTGAGAGGGATCCAGTTAGTTTGCTTTTATTTTAATCACAATAATCAAATTGTTACACTTTTTATTTTTTAACCTTAAAATTTTTTTGAGATGGTATTTTTTTTGAGTTCAGAAATACTGGAATCAATAAAAACATTAGAGATTTTGTGACCCAAGTAATTGGGAAGCATCTTAAAAAGAGATACAGTTGGAATCAATTAAGAATAATGTTGTTAAAAATGTAATGGAACCTGTTTCTACACTTGGATGATGAGAGCTTTTAAATATACTTTAAAGATTAGGGGCAAAGGAGGAGTGTTTTCAGTCCATTTAATTCACCTTTCTGCTTTCCTCAACTGCCAAGGCATGTAGGGTTCTCTGTGATTGAAAAATGCTAGGAAATAAAATACTGCTTTCAGAACTTACAGTGGGAATCCATGGGAAAAAAAGAGACCTGAAAAAAATTAATATGTAGTCAGTCAAAGGAATGATGGTGATCACACATTTACTGAATCAGGGTGGAAAGTATAAGGAAAAAAGTGACAACCTGATCCTCTGTTTCCTGTCCTGTGATATATTTTTGTTTCATGGAAGGAAACGATGAAGAGAATAGTATGCATTTCTTTTTCAATGGCTTGAATGGAAAATGTTTTTAAAAAGTCAGCCTCTTGGTCCCTAATCTAAATTATGGTCATTTTCAGTTTCCTGGGTTTTATACATAACTCTAGATTCTTCTTAGTGTAATATTTTCGAAGCAAACCTTAATACAGTCTCAATGTGTGGCTTCCCCCCTGGGTTTTAGTTTCAGATACTGTATTGTGAGTCTTCAGACATGTTGAGTCCCCCTAATGTTAAATGGTAATTGCCAGAAGTATAGGTGGGGATGGAAACATTGTTATATTTTGTTCATTTTTCACACTTCAGCAGTTATCCCTTATTCTCTCTTGCTGTATGCTTATTAGGGTATGAAGTGCAGGTGTGTGGGAAATGGCTAGCGGACATTGACAGGTTATTTTGTTGGTCACTGCCTAATTAGTAGCATAGTGGATGCACCCTGCTAAGCTTTAGTGTAGGGCAGCAGAGCTGGTCTGTTCTAATTTCCTCACGGCTTTGATATTCGCCAAAAGATTGACGGTTTACACAAAAAGCCAAGGCCCGAAGGAGGCCTGTGGAAACAATGAGCCTTCTTGCTTGTAGACACCACAGATGTGAGAGAAAGCTGGCTAAAAACAATTGGCTGACACTGTCTAATTGTCTCCGATGTCAGCGTCATTAATGTTTTCCCATGTAAAATGGAGAAGGCCAAGGTTGTATCCTCCCTTTATTTTGAGTCACATGATTATATAACTTATCGAAATTCAGATTAAGTGTTAATTGTATTTGCACAATAAAGAAACTGAAGCCACCTTGGGTTTAATGAATATGTGCTTAATTAATTTTGACAGCTTTTATCTTTATCACTTTAGAATAATCTTTATCAGAATTAATAACATTTTTTCAGTGATTAAAATCACAACTCATTTAATAGTAATATATGTTTACATTTCTTTTTGAGTTCAAATCAGGGAAATGATTATGAAAGTTTATCTTCTAAGAAGCTTCTTATGTGTGTGTTAAGCAATAATTAGAACAAGTACTTTGGGGTGTCAGCAGAGCTCTTCAGGTTAGACAACTGACCCAAGTGTTCTAAAGAAACACATGATAATAGCCAAGAAGCACAAAATTACAAGGTTACTCCAATGAAACTCCAAACCTATTTTTATCCATGTAATGGTTTTAAAGATTTTTTCCTGAGGAGGGGAAAACTGGGAAAGGTGAAACCCTAGGAAGAACTGACAGACTGGACTGAAATTAAACTTTTTTTTCCCCCACAAGATAAGACCTGTAGTTCCCTACGGTGCTGATGATACATCATTCTAAACTGAAGTATATTACTTGTCATTGTAATCAGCAAATATCATCATACACTTTGCACTGTGCAGCAACATCAGTGACACCAAAATAAGTCAAGGCAGGTATTGTAGTTTCTCCTCCTTTCGATATTTTCTAGGTCTTTTCTGGACAGTACTCCCCCCCCCAACCCCAGCCCCTTGCATCTGAGCAATGTAATGCCTCAGGATAGTGGCAGTGGAATAGAGCTGTGCTCTGGAGAAGAGATGCTCTGATTTGTTTATTGTCTGTGAAGCTTTTGAGTCAGGGAAGCTCACTTATCTTGAGTTCCACATTGAATTAAAACAGATCAAACTTGATTCCCAAGAATAATCTCTTTGAAAAGTTAGCCTTCTCAAAACCATTTTTCCAGGGAAGTCCCATGATTTCCTTTTTGCTTTTTTTAAAATCCAGGTTTGTTGCTTGAGTACACAAATGCCCTTGACAGGAAGCATTAGTTTTTGAACTTGGAGTCATGCATAGAAAATGCACAGAAACCAAGTGTCTGGCTTCCTGTGTGCCATCTTCACAACAATACCCACAACGTGTAATCCACACAGTTGATGCAGTATGTGGGGCCCCAGTACAGTGTCCCCAGGAGTTTCCTAGGGTATTCGTTACTGCACAACTTATGACCAAAGAGAGACTCGTGTTGTGGAAAAGTGTATCACCTTCGGGGTCAGGTTTATCTGAGTTTAAATCTGGCCTGCTACTTACTAGCTGTGAGACTTTGGTATGACTTTTCTAGGCCTCGGTAGCCTCATGTTTAAAAGGTGTAATAGTGCCTTGCAGGGTTGGTGTGAACTTTAAAGATGCTGATTGTGAAATGCTCAGCACGGGATCCCCTGTAGTAGCTGTAGTGTAAATGGCGGCTACCTTCCGCACTGTGGGGCTCGTCTGCCTCATGCTCTGCTCCCTCCGTTTTCTAATTGTGTATACCTGAGCATGTCACCGCACCTGTCTGCACTTAGCTCCTCATCTGAAATATGGGGATGATAATAGTATACACCTCACAGTGTTGTGAGGAGTATGTGAGCCGAGGATGGTAGTGTTAACAATAATAACACATATAATGACTGCTACTGACATATATTGAAGTGGGACACAATGCCAGGCACTGTGCTAAGTTTTTTTTTTTTTTTAATAGTACATTATCTCATTTAATGCCTATTGCACAGAATTTGGAACATAGTAACTGCTTTTATACTAGCTGCTAATGTTGGGTTTATCATGGAGCCCTCAGAGTTGTTGAAGAATTTCAGCTCTGCCAGATTCTTCACATATCATCGTTAGGGGACCCTGGTGGAACAGTTCCTTAAAGAGGCATTTCTTTTCCATGAAGTTAAGGAAGTGTTATGTGTGAGCCCATCCCCCTTTCTTTTAAAATCTTTAGCCTCAGTCCCTCCCTTATCTCCCAGTCACTTAAAAAAAATTCTTCTTTAAAGACAGCAACAGTGTGAAATAAGTCCAAGCTTCTCCAGAAAATGGCATTTGCTCATCTTGATTTATTCCAGCATCTAAGCTGTCTGCATGCAGCTTTTCTCTCAGTGAACTAAGCCAGCTGGGTACTGGTACCTCACGATCGGCAGATCCCTGTGCACTGGGTGCAGTCAGATGGGCCTAGAAAATACTCTCTTCTTCCCCTTTGTTTTTATTTGCTTAATTTGCCCCCAAAGGAAATGAAGTTTCATGGTGTTTAAATACTGTGCCTTCATTATTGTGTGTATTTATCATTTAAGTTATTTGTCATTTATCATTGGCTTCAAATCAGTTCAGCAAACATTTCCTGAACATCAGTTATATGCAAGCTGCTGTGCTGCAGGTAGGGAATACAAATCTGAATGTGGGAAGTGCTATGCACTCCAGTGGTTACGTGTACCACTAGACTTTGGTGTCATATCTAGGTTAAATCTTTTATCCATTCCTTATTAGCTTAGAGAATATACCTGCCTTAAGACTTTTTCCTCATTTGCAAAAAAGGGGTTGAGAATATCAATGTCACAGGATTGTGTTTTAGGATTAAATGAGATAATGTATGTAAAACAGTGATCACTTGGTTAAAAAGTAGTCATTGATAAGGCGCAGCCTCTTCCCTAACTGGAGGAAGCAGACACGGAAAGCGGTAATTTCCATGTAATGTGGGAAGTGTACTAGGCTCATTCTGGCAGTGGGGAAGAAGGTGGCTCAGGAAGACAGGAGTTCACTTTAGTTTTGATGGATGGGACAGAGTCATTCCAGTAAAGCAGGGCAAGGGACCATGCTTTCCCAGTGGAAGGGACAGTATAAGCAAATGTACAGTGAAGGAAATATGGTCTATGCCAGAAACTGCAAGAAATTCAGTGTTATTAGGAATGGCAAGTCCTTGGGTTGGACTTCCCTGTAAGAGGGGCTGCCTTGAAGCGAGCTGCCTTGAAGTGAGCCTTTCCTTGTTTAGTTCCCCTCAGGCAGCCTTAGCAGGTTCCAGCTCCCTCTAGAAGGTGATGTGGTCTAAAGAATGCCAGCTCTTAACTTAATTTGTTTAACTTCCTTTTGGAAAGGAAAGGTTATTTATGGGGAAAGGACATGTTTGTCATTGAAGGAAGAGTCAAATATGAATTTCCAGAGCTTTCCTTACCAACCACGTGCCCTTGTACTATTATTTAACCTGTGTCTCAGATTGAAAATTGTATAAAAATAGTATTTACCTCATCTGGGATATTTCAGGATTAACTTACATAGTAATACATGTAAATATATATAGTAATACTGGATTAACTTATATCATAATGCAGTGCTTGCATAGTAATACATTGGAACAGACCCTGGCACAAAGAAAAAGTTCAATAAATGTTAATATTGATATGTTAACTACTCCCAGAGTATTTCCATTCAGAAGAAGGCAGCATTTAACTGAGGGAAATGATGGAATTTTTCAGCATGATGTCATTTGCTTGGAAACAGAGGTCAGTGAGAGCATTAGGAAGAAAGTTCCAGTTCTTTCAATCTTTTCTTCTAGAGGAAAATTCAGTGCTACTGCACATACTATAGTTTGAAAAGGAAGCACAGATCCTGAATAGTGATTTGGAGCCACCAGTGCTGTTCTTTCAGAACCAGGAGCTTTCACAGCAGAAGTCCTGAGAACAAACTTGCTCTGCCGGGCAGAACCTCTCCCTCCTTCTTCCTTCCCTCCCTCCTCCTCCCCTGGCAGTACTGGCTCCCTCATTTTCGCTTCCTCCCTCCCCTCCTTTCTTAGTGTCTCTCTTAATTCTCCCTCCCTCCCTTCTCCCCTTCTACCTCCTCTTCCCCTTCTCCTACCCTTTACTCTTTCTTCTTTACAAATCAGGCTGCTTGGCTTGTAGAACAGTGTGGGCTGGATTTCAAACCCATGACTAGGTGCCCTTGTGCAGGACGGCTTGTACAACCATATGAGACAGCCCTTAACCTTCTGAATTCTTAACTCTTATCTGAACCCACTTAATGGGGATTGTTTTATTTTATTTTTAATTGTGGTAGAATGCACAGAACATAAAAGTTTATCATCTTAACAATTTTTAAGTGTATAACTCAGTAGTATTAAATGTATTCATATTGTTGTGCTGCCAATCTCCAGAACTTTTTCATCCTAAAAAACAAACTCTATACCCATTAAACAGCTCCCCATTGCCTCCTCCTCTCAGCCACTGGTAACTACCATTCTTATTATGTCTCATTAGATTTGACTATTCTAGGTACTGCATGTAAGTGAAATCATACAGTATTTGTCCTTTTGTGACTGGCTCATTTCACTTAGCATAATGTCCTCAAGATTCATCTGTATTGTAGCATGTGTCAGAGTTTCCTTCCTTTTTAAGACTGAACAATATTTCATTGTATCTATATACTACATTTTGTTTATTCATTCATCCTTGGGTAGACATTTGGGTTGTTTCTACCTTTTGGCTATTGTGAATAACACTATTATGAACATGGGTGTACAGATACCATTTTGAGACCCTGCTGTTGATTCTTTGGGTATATACCTGGAATGGCAATTGCGGGATCACACGGTAAATCTATTTTTAATTTTTTGTGGAACTGCCATACTGTTTCCATGCTATACCAATTATAATCCCATTAACAGTTCACAAGGGTTCCAAGTTCTCCACATCCTTGCCAATAGTTGTTTTCTGTTTTTTTGGTAATAACCATCCTAATGGGATGAGGTGGTATCTCATTGTAGTTTTGATTTGCATTTCCCTAATGATTAGTGATGTTGAACATCTTTTCATGTGCCTATTAGCCATTTGTGTATCTTTTTGAAGAAATATCTATTCAGATCTTTTGGCTTTTTTTGAATTAGGTTGTTTGTTTTTCTGTTGTTCTCTATATATTCTGGAAGTGAATCCCTTATCATATATGTGATTTGCACATACTTTCTCCTATTCTGTGGGTTGCTTTTTATACTGCTTGAGACTATCTTTTGACACACAAAATTTTAAAATTTTCATGAAGTCCAATTTGTCTGTTTTTTTCTTTTGTCACTTAAACCTTTGATGTCATATCCAAGAAGTCATTGCCAAATCCAGTGTCAAAGCTTTTGTCATGTTTTCTTCTAAGAGTTTTATAGTTTCAGGCCTCACATTTAGGTCTTTGATCCATTTTGAGTTAATTTTTGTATATGGTGTTAGGTAAGTGTTCAATTTTCATTCTTTTGCATGTGGATATTTAACTTTCCCAGCACCATTTATTGAAAAGACTGTCCTTTCCTCATTGAATGACCTTGGCACTCTTGTCAAAAATTGTTTGACCATGTATACGAGAGTTTATTTCTGGGCTTTCTATTCTATTACATTGTTCGATATTCTGTCTTTATGCCAGTACCACACTCTTTGATTATTGTAGGTTTGTACTAAATTTCAAAGTCAGAAAGTGTGAATCCTCCAGTTTTGTTCTTCTTTTTCAAGATTGGCTTTTTGGGGCCCCTTGAGATTCTTGATAGGACTGCATCAAATCTGTAGCTCACTTTGGATAGCATTGACATTTTAACACTATTAAGTCTTTCAATCCATGATAATGGGATTTGTTTCCATTTATGTAAGCCTTTTTTTTTTTCAACAATGTTTTGTAGTTTTCATTGTAACCTCCTTGGTTAAATAAATTCCTAAGTATTTTGTTATTTTTTTAATTATTGTAAATGGAATTGTTTTTGTAATTTCCTTTTCAGATTGTTCATTGTTAGTGTATAGAAATGCAACTGATTTTTGTGTGTTGAGTTTGTATTTTGCTAGTTCACTGAATTTATTTACCACAGTCATCCCTCAGTATCCTTAGGGGATTGGTTCCAGGAGCCCCCATACCAAAATCCAGACATGCTCAAATCCATTATATAAAATAGCATTAGTACAGTAAATACAGTTGGCTCTCTGCATCCATGGGTTTTCCATTTGTGGGTTCAAACAACCATGAATAGAAATTAGAACCATTTTTGGTTGAATCTGTGGATGTAAAACCCATAGATTCAGAGGACTGCCTGCAGTTTTAACTATTGTTTATGGAATCTTTAGGGTTTTCTACATATAAGATCATATCATCTGCAGACAGTGATAATTTTACTTCTTCCTTTCCAAATTGGATACCTTTTTATTTCTTTTTCTTTCCTAATTGCTTTGGCTAGAATTGCTGTACTATGTTGACTAGAAGTAGTGAAAGCAGGCATCCTTGCCTTGTTCTTGATCTTAGTGGAATAGCTTATAGTCTTTCACCATTGAGTGATGTTTGCTGTGGGTTTTTCATATATAGCTTTTATTATGTTGAGGTAATTTCTTTCTATTCCTAGTTTTTTAAGTATTTTTCTCATGAAACGGTGTTGAATTTTGTCAAATCCTTTTTCTACACCAGTTGAGATGATGAAGTTTTCTTTTTCTTTCTTTTCTTTCCTTTTCTTTTTTTTTTTTTTTTTTTTTTTTGGTTTGTTTCTTCATTCTGTTAATGTGGTGTATGGTATGGTATTGATTGCTTTTTGTATGTTGAACCATCCCGACATTGCAAGAACAGATCATACTTGGTCATGGTCTGTGCCGAGGTTCAGGCTGTATGCAAGCTGTTCCTGCCATGTGGCTTGGGGTGGGACGTGGGTAGCTACTACTGTGTTAAGAGCTGAAATTGACTAAAATCACCTCAATTTACAGTCCAGTCCTTCTGTTGGAAGTTGCAAGCCTTCAACAGATGCCAGGGCTTCAAAAGAGTTATACCAGACAGATTCTGCCAGTGTGATTGTTGTCTAGGTGGGGAGACAGATTCCTGGTGCTTCCTATTCGTCCATTTCCCTCAAATCCTCCTCATTTTCTTAACAGCATCATTTGAAGAGGAGCCTTTTTAAAATTTTGATGAAGTTCAATTTATGAATCTTTTCTTTTATGGCTTATCCTTTTTGTGTTCTATGTACAATTTTTGCCTATCCCAATATCACAAATCTTTGTGCTTTCTTTTATAATTTTTATAAGCTTAGTTCTTTAATTTAGGTCTGTTATCCATTTTGAGTTAATCTTGTTGTATGAAGTAAGGATTGAGAGGGTTTTTTTTTTGGTTTTTTTTTGTTTTTTGCATATGACTATCCAATTGTTCTAGTAATATGTCTTGAAAAGACTCTTTTACCCATTGAATTACCTTTGCACCTTTTTGAAAATCAATTGATGTATATATGATCTTTTTCTAGACTCTATTCTGTTCCATTAGTTTAAGTATGTCTATCTTTAAGCCAGTATCACAGTCTTTCGATTGCTGTAGCCTTGTGTAAAGTCTTGAAGTCAGGTAGTATAAGTCTCCCCACCTTATTACATTTGAAAAGTGTATTGGCTTTTCTAGGTCTGGGTTTAAACTGAGACCTAGAGAAACTGAGTGACTTGCTTAAGATCATACAATGAATCAGAGAGAATTAGGACGAGAACTCAGGTCTTTAACCCACTTATTCCTAAATTAGGCACTGAGCTTACCTGGGTCGGTGGGTCTGTGGAGCTCTGTTTATGTGCCAGATACAAGGTTTCATTTTGCCTTTACCAGCAGGACTTATCAATAATATGTCAGGTACAGGGATACATAGAGGGATGGGACATGGTACTTACATGTGAGGTGCTTGTGGTCTATTGGGAGTTACTTTTGTATGCCTCACTGAAAGTGCCCCCAGACAAGGCCCCTGATGTGTGTGTGGTCTAGGAAATGTGCCTAAAAGTAGACTTAAGGCATCTATGTTTTAGTGGCAGACCTAAGGCAAGTTGGCACCTGAATGAATTTGATCAAAGACTCTCTTCAGAGGCACAAGCAGCAACACTAATGACAAAATTCTTGCAAAGTAAACACCCTACACATTACAGGTGCTGCCAGCTGCACACCTGTGTTGAAGGACTTGCTGAGTACAGACATTTTGACTTCTTAATGGATGACCATGAAATTGACAAACTGGGAGGGAGGAAATTGCATCTCTGAAAGCTTGTGGTCCATCATACTGCTGGAATGACTCAACTTCTTCCCTGTAAGCCATAATTTCAGTTTCTTTTTCTAATGGAAAAAATTGATTTTTTTGGTGCTTACTTCTGTCCGTATGGCCTACTGAAAATTTCCTTAAAAGGAAATAGAAAAGTTAGAAGGTTTAATTCAAAAATAGCTTTTAGGTGAAGTAACTCTATCAATACTAAGATTTAGTCAGTGCTTTATAGTGGAACATTTCTAGACTTTAATTACCTGTGAATAAATTCTACCATTTTGCTATGATAAAGGAAAATTTTCTTTCCTTTTGAGTACTTTTACCCATAGTTGTTAAATGAAAGCAAATGTTAATTTCATCAGAAAGCATTAATATATGCTGTTTCATTTATCAAATAAAATGTTTTTCTAAAATTTTGTATTTAAACCTTAAGTAAACAAAATTAGATTAATAATATAATGAATTTCTATGAAGTTAGCTTGAGAACTAGAAATTACTAGTAACAAAATTACCACTGTGTGTTCTTCCTTATCTCATTTTTTCTGTGTCTTTTTCAGAGGTCACTACTATCCTAAATTTTGTTTATCATTATCTTGCACTTTCAGTTGTGTCATATATAAATATATATGTATGTGAAATATGTATTTGTCTAAACAATAAATATATATTTGCCTAAACAATTTATTGTTCAGTCTTGCATGTGTTTGAACTTCATAAAATGATACATCATATAATCTTCTGAAATTTGCCCATAAATTTGATAACTTAGATGAAATGGACCAAATCTTTGAAAGACACCATCTTCCGAAAGTCACACAAGGAGAAATAGATATTGAACAAACCTATAGCTATTTTAAAGAAATTTCAGTTTGTATTTAGCTACATTTTTTTTACTCTTCTGGTTCTCTTCATTCCTTCTTAATTCCATCCTATGCTTCCATCTTGGGTCATTTTATTTCTGCTTGTGGTATTCCTACTAGAGATGTGTGTACACATGTACTAGAAACAATTCTGTTAATTTTTATATGAGAGAAGAACTCTAGCCTTTTAGAGGATGGAAAGTGAACAAAACTCCATAGATGCCAAAAATAGAAAAGACTTAATGGATCACAGCAAGGCAGTTTATTACTCATAGCACAGCAAACATCAGGATCGTCAAGCTGGTAGCCCTGTTCCTCATATCTCATTGGTCTCAAATGCTATTTCAGTATGGGCAGAATATGCTAGTCTCGGAGGCCAGCGTAAATGTCAAAGGCTGTTAGATACCAGTAGTGGCCACAAGATTGTAGTAGAGGCCTGAATAAAAGTGTATGTGCCAGGAACAGGCAGCTGCTCACCAAGTTGGATTTTGACAGGAGCCACCATCCTTGTAGACCATTTCAACTTCTTTAGCTTATAAATGGAGGCCTGTGTTTTGAGCCCATTCGGTTATGTTGGTAAGGTTGCTGTGCCTGGTACGATGATGAGTGAAAGAGTGAATTCTTGGCCACTTGGAGTGTTTCGGCCTGATTGGCCACATTGTTCCACTCAGTCTTGTCTGGATGTGGGTTTGTATGGATTCCTATAAGCATACAACTGAATTCAGTTGGTAACAATCCACCATAAGCCTTTGGTTAATTACATAAACTTTCTCAGTTTGTTTCCTCATCTGTAAAATGGAGATATACTTACCTGTCTCAAAGATCTTTTGGAGAGATTAAAGGAAATAATGCATTCATCCATTCAACATAGGTTTTCTTCTCTCCCTTCCTACTTTGTTCCCTCCTAATGATAAACAACTGAAGTCATTTAAGGAAGATGTACTTACAAATTCCTTTCTGCCTTCTCAAGTAGACCTTTAATGGAAATACGAAGTTGACTATAAAATTGCTGACTCATATCTTTTAAAGCTCAATTCTGTGTTTAAGAATTTGCTCTTAAAAATCTGTTTTTTGATTTATCTTAAGAACTGTACTTCTTCCACAGCTGAATACATTAACTTTTATTTAGTGTTTTAAGGTTAGGGAGAAAATGGTTTGGACTTTTATTCTTTTGCAATTTATTCTTCTCTTTTTTTAGGCATGCAGAGACAGTGATCAAATAAATACAGTTGATGATTCCTCCAAATTGGAGCCTTGTCCACCTAAATCATAACTTTAAAGATTTCGATGATTGCTCTACAGTGCCTGATTGTTCCAAATATCTAGTTATTCTTTCTCCTGAGGGCAAACTTGCCAGTGAAAAACTTGTTTTCCTTAAGGCAGACAGATCAGAAATTATATGACATTCCGAGTCTTTCCATCTTAGCTCCATTGTCTTCTGTCAAATGCATACTCTTTAGAATCTAACTTCCTTTAATACCTCTTTCTGATCAGCTGTTGGGGAAAAGCTGACATCCTTCCCCACTTTCCACTTGGAGAAAATCCTTTTGAAACTCACAACTCCTTTGCCAATTAAGGAAACCTATTCCTAGAGGTGAGGCATTTTATCTTTGTAACTGCATTCCTTCTTAAACTTCTGTAAAGGCTTTTGTGCTGGAGGAGTTTAAAATCTAATATGAAAAAATAAAATGAGAGGTAACTGAGGTGTGAGTATACCAACAAAAGCTCTAAGAACTTTTCTTCCACTAAAATAGAGCAATAAAGTCAGCACACTGAACACAACATGAATGACATTTCATATCTCTTAAATGAATAATAATGGATACTATGCAGTTACTTCCCATTTGCCACTCTTTTCTTCAGAATCTTGTAAATCATTTTCACTTTAGTTCAGTAATGTGCAAACCCAGGCTCCATATGATCTTGGACAAATGAGCAAGGCGCAGTTTTTTTTCTGTTCCTTCCCAAAGTTAAATGCTTTTTGGATTCTGTGAATCAGAATTAATGCTGACTTCTTCCTAGAAGCCCCGGCTTTGAGCCAGAGATTCAGAATAACTGTGGATGCTTGAAAAAAATTTCTTAGTGACTTTCATTTCTCTTATCCAATATGACTGAGTAAGCTTAGTAATTTGTCACCTTATGTGAAATTATGGTTTGCATATGTTTATTTCTGCACAGTTTTTTGGGGGGCAACCTTGAGAATTTCTGTTCCAGTATATTTAATTTTTATTGGTATTATCAGATCATGGGTTTGGGAATGGAATAGAGAGGTGAGTGAATGTTGGAGGAGTGGCATTCTTCCCAGTAAACTCCTAGGAAAGACAGAAAGTTGAAGTGAAGAAAACTAGGGTCTTAGATCAGCAATGTAAGGATGTAACTCTATAGCAAATCAGTTCACTTCTTTCTACCCTAGCTGTCACTTTCGTAAATTAGCCATCACTTCTCCTTATAACTGGTTTCTCTGCCTTCTGTCTTGGCTCATTCAGTCTGTTTTCTTGTAGCACCCAAAGTTATCTTCCTAAAATACAAATTATCTTGTCAGTCTCTTGCTTAAAATCCTTCAATGTCTCTCCATTGCTCTCAGGAAGAATTCTCAGTTTTTAAACATGACTTACATAGGCTTAATGGTCTGGCCCCCTATCCACTTTATCTCCAGTTACTCCCCCTCTGCATGATCTAGTAATACTGATTATTATTGTTATTGTTTGTCATATGCTTCCAATTCTTTCTCTGATCTATTCTTTTCTAATTTTTATTCTTCTTTCAGGTCCCAGCTGAGCCATTACTGCCTATTGTCTTCCCTGACCATCCCCCACCAAGTGGAATTTAGGTTCCCGTTTAATGTGCCTCCCCCAGAACATTCCCATCACAGTGCATGTCACGATGTGCGAGAATTGCCTCTAATTATTAGTTTGTATCCCATACTAGATTGGAAATTCCATGAGGGATCAGGCCATGCTTGTCTTGGTCACTATTGCACCCTCAGTGCCTAGCAGAATGCCTGGCATGAAGAAGGTGCCCAGAATTTATTTGGTAAATAATTAAACAAATGAAGGAGCTGTCATTTAAATTACCAAGAGCCTTTCCCATCTGAATGCACAAATTATTCTGTGATTTGTACCGGAATCACTGTAGGACCCAGGAAACAAAACTCAGGGCAGGAATGGATAGTTGTGACTCATTGAATCTGAAACCTAGAGAGCCTCTATATGGCTTGTGAAATAGTGACTCTCAGGATGCAGAGTATCTACAGTGAAGCAATGTAGATTTCTAGATATTATGTTGCAACTTCAAGAAAAGAAGATCCTAGAATACTTTTTACCAATCAGGGGAAGGGTAAGCGAAAAATAATAGGACAGTTCCATTTCTACCAATTTAAGATGTGTAAATTCAATTGACTATGCCTGTATTGTTTTATTTTAGAAAATACAAAAAGGTTTTTTTCTTTGTAAAACCTTTTTTTTTTTTTTTTTGAACTATGCCCTGGAGGTGTTGAGGAACTGAATCCTTGGAGGACTTCTGTATTTCTTAATTCCTCCTGTTGAGAGCCTTAGCTTTGACCAGGATGACTCCAAACTACAACAGTGCTGTCTGCCCATCCTCCCTTCAGACACGGGAGGGCAGTGCAAAAGCAGATTTATTTTCCCTGGACTTGATTTTTTCTCCCAAGGTGTCATAAAAACTTCTATTCTTGTCCTGCCATCTGTTGCATTTCCTGTTCCTAATCTCGTTTCCCTGCTCTTCTCATTATCCCCAACAGAAATGGTACAAATGACTGAAACTGAAATCCTTATAGTTCCCCCAAATATCTCAGAAATAAATTTATACATATCAAAGTTGTACAAAAGAGGAACTAAGATTTTTGGTGACTTCACTGGAATGAAGTGATTCTTAATTTTTTGGAAGTTGTGGATTATCTGAGAACCTGATGTATGTTATGGATCCTTTCTCCAGAAATATGCACATACATGCTCACAATTTTACGTACAGTTTCAGAGGGTTCATGAACTATAGGCAAAGGCTTGAATATGTTTACTGAAGAACTCTCCTAAATTCTAAGATTTGGGTAGTGGGGGATGAGAAGTATTAGAGATTCTGATGCCTATGCATTAACGTTATTAAAAATGAAACAATTTTCCAAAACATGCAACCAATCAGAGGAAGTGGCTGCCTATGTTATATTACTGAGACCCCCCAAATCCCAGCTCTGATGACTGACCAGGGGCCAAAAATCTTCAGGACTTAAGTATGTGGAAAGATCATGGACTTTAGAGACAGACAGTACATGGATCAGTCCCATTTCTATCACTAGCTATGTGATCTTGGGCCAATTTCTTAATCTCACTTTGCTCCAGTTTCCTCATATGTTTGAAGAGAATAATAATATCCACTGAGGTGGATTGTTGAGTAATGCTGTTCGAGGAGCTAGCCTCATTCCTGGCACACAGTAGATTTCATTCCCTTCACTGATCACCATTTATAGGGCCATGAAACAAAAACCGTCTCCCACTTCAAACTTGTAGTATCTCCTGCTTTGTACTTTTTATGAAAAATTACTATTTATAATAAGTACTATTATAGGGTACTGAACATACACTTTCAAATCTGATTAAATTATAAAATATTTCACCAATGCAAAGTGTCAAGCATGAGCAAACTTCAAACAATTGGTAACAAGAGAATATAGCAAAACTTACTTTTAAAAGATAATTCACTAACTTTACTTAAATTGTGTAAAATACCATTTTAATTGTATTTTTTTAAAAAAATTGGGGGGTGTAATTAGGTATTTATTTATTTATTTATTTATTTAAATGGAAGTACTGGGGATTGAACCCAGGACCTCATGCATGCTAAGCATGTGTTCTCCCACTGAGCTATACCCTCCCCTCTGAAATTGTATTTTTATTCATGTAAGATAATTGCTGTTTTATTGTTAAAGAAGGTAGGAAAAATATAAATAAAATATTTTTAAATTGAAGTATCATCAGTTTACAATGTGTCAATTTGTGGTGTACAGCCTAATGTTTCAGTCATATATGTACATACATATATTCCTTTTCATATTCTTTTTCATTATAGGTTACTGTAAGATGTTGAACATAGTTCCCTGTGCTATGCAGTAGAAACTTGTTGTTTATTTTATGTATAGGAGTTAGTATCTGCAAATCTCAAACTCCCAATTTATCCCTTCTCACCCCTTTTCCTGGCTGATAACCATAAGTGTGTGTTCTGTGTGAGTCTGTTTCTGTTTTGTAAATAAGTTCATTTGTGTAATTTTTTTAGATTCCACATATAAGTGGTATCATATGGTATTTTTCTTTCTCTTTGTGGCTTATTTCACTTAGTATGATGATCTCTAGGCCTATCCATTTTGCTGCAAATGGCATTATTTTGTTCTTTTTTATGACCGAGTAGTATTCTATATATATATATATATTTATATACCACAATTTCTTTATCCAGTCATCTGTTGATGGACATTTAGATTGTTTCCATGTCTTGGCAATTGTAAATAGTGCTACTGTGAACATTGAGGTGAATGTATCTTTTCGAATTAGAGCTTTCTCCAGGTATATGCCCGGGAGTGGGGTTGCTGGATCATAGGGTTAAGTCTAGTTTTAGTTTTTTAAGGAATCTCCATCCTGTTTTCCATAATGGCTTCACCAAACAACGTTCCCTACCAACAGTGTAGGAGGGGTCCCTTTTTCTCCACATCCTTTCCAGGATTTATCATTTGTGGACTTTTTAATGGCCATTCTGACTGGTGTGAGGGGATACCTCATTGTTGTTTTTGATTTGCATTTCTCTGATAATTAGTGATACTGAACATAAAGTATTTTTAAAATAAAATAAAACAAAATTATATTTTAGTTCTGATTTCTCCAAACTTTTTTTGGAGAAATTTCGGATGTGATGTCAAGCACATGAGCAACCTGTTCCTTCCCCCAAAGAGAATCTGTTTCAGAATATGGAGACTTCCTTTTCACTATTAGAGATAGCTTTGAAAATACAAATGCCTCTTGGAATAGGGGACTTAAAACTCATGCTAAAAAATTAAATGACTGAAATTAAATTCTTGGCAATAATTCTGGTACAGAATTGAGGTACAGAAGGTGAGGGAAAGAAGAATGAGAGAGGAGAAAGGCATAGAGGCGGAGAAAAGCGGAGAGCACAAGTCAATAGGGAACTCAAAAGGAAATCTGCACTGGCTGAGGTTTTAAACCAAAATCTGAAGTTTTGAAATTCTTTCGTTCTAGCAATAGGCTTTGATTTAAACAAGAAAAAAACCCGAATAGACACACAAAATGTACCTCGTGTATCCATTTAGTGGTAGTTTGCAGCTATTTAGCTAACATGCGTGGTATTGACTTCAGGGTCCATTATGGGCATCAACTGCAGCAGCCTGGATTTTTTTTTTTTTTTTTTTTTTACAGTTTGATTTTCAAGATTTTCCCATAGCTTTTAGTACTGTTTTTTGGACTCATCTTCATTAAGGACTTTAAAAGCAGAGGTCTTTACTTACACCGAAAGTGCTGCTTTTCCTGGCATCATAGTTCCTTGCTAATGGGTTTCTGAATACCACTTTCATTATTTAATTTTTATAGAACTCTACTTCCTTTATTAATACATTTGCCTTTGTAATACGTACAATCTGTTGGCTACATATTGCTAGGCGTTGACTATTTTTCCTGTTTAACATTAATAAAAAATGGTTGCTGATTCATTTGCTTTGCAGAATAAATCGCTAACCTTGTCCATGGCCAACAGATAAATGGCATGTATTAGCTCCTGATTTTCCTCACTAGCTGATTCTCTCTGATCTCTCTTTTCCTCTTATACTAGTGAAGATATAATGTTCTTTGGTTATGCAGAGGCAACAAGCATAATGGACTTTACAAATTTAATAGTAATCATTTACTTAATAATAGTAACATTCATAACACTGACAGTTTACTGAAGACCTTCACTTATAATATCTTTTTGTTTGACTCCTGAAAGGTTGTCCTAATTATTATCCCATTTTACAAATGTGACCTACACAAGTTCATAATTAGTAAGTGACTGAGGCCACCCCTTTTCTTTCCTTTAATCAGGCTCAAGTCTTTTCTATCTTAAGACCCCAAATCCCTTTCTTGGCCCCAAAGGGTTTTAGCTACAACCCTTTTCTCTTCCCCTTTAGAGCTAAGCTTCTTGAGAATGGCCAGTATTCCTTTTCCTATTTCCTTTGTTTGTTTGTTTGCTTGTTTGTTTTTCCTTTTCCTATTTCCTCATGTCCCATTCATTCTTCAGCTCACTGAAATCCAAGGCTGGTGTCCACCACTGTGGACTGACTTGGTGAAGGTCATAGCAACCTCCTGGGTACTAAGTACAATGAGTACTTTTCAGTCCCCCTTTGACTTGAGTCCTCTGTACTATTTGACATTATTGGTTATTCCTGCCTTCTCACAATTCTTCCCCTGGTGTCTGAGACAGCACCCTCCCTCTTTGTGTTTTCTCCTGACTCTCTCAGTCTTCAGGTCTCTTCAGCAACTCCTCTTCTTGTGCTTTTTCCTTCAATAATGAGATGCCTCAGAATTCCAGCTTCCACTCACCCTTCTCTCTTTTTCCTTCCCTTTTCTTCTCATCCCAGAGCAATTTTATCCATTTCTTACTGTTTCCACTATAGATAGATGACTCTTTATAACTATTACAAATGTTTTCAAACATAAACAAAAGTAGAGATAATAGTTTAGTTAATGCCCATGGACCCATCACTCAGCTGCAGCAGTTACTGATGTTTTGCACATCTTATCATTTCACTTGTAATATGTCAAGTCCATTTCATAAGGGCTTTTAAAAATCATAACCACCATGCCATTTTTAATACCTAAACAGAATTAACAGTAATTAATGTCATCTGATACTTCCTAAATTTCTACTATTGTCTCAAAGATACCTTTCTATAGTTGCTTTGTTTGAATCCAGATTCAAACGAGTTGATGATTCTTAAATGAGTCACCATTTCGAATCCTGCCAAGTCAGGCCTCTCTCTTCAGCTCTAAACCCAGGTATCCAGCTGACCTTTGATACCTTCATTTGGAGGCCTCAAGGGTATTTCAGACTCTGTCTCTAACTTAACTTCCTTTGTCTCGAAAAGCTGATCCTCATCTTGTACTTCCTCTTTCGTAAATGGCATTACTTGTCCACCCAGTTGTTCATGCCAGAACACTTCCTATATCTAATATGTTACTCTCAATTCTATCTCCTAAGTATCTTTTCAGTCCATCTTTCCATCCTCCCTGCCATCTTAGTTTAGGCCATACCATACTTTTCCCCCTTGATTTTTGCAACAGCCTCTCAAATGTTCCCCTATTTCTAGTCCTGCCTCCTCCAAATATTTTTTCCATTATAGCCAAGGATCTTTCTAAAGTGTAAATCTGGTCTCATCACTCCCCAGCTTAAAGCTCTTCAATAGCTGCCCATTGCTTTCAGGATAAATTTTAACATACAAGGCTTTCAAAACCCAGTGCTTGCTAACATCTCCAGCCCCATTTCTTCTGATGCTGTAAGCTCTAGCCATACACTCCTCTGTTGTTCTGTGCCCTTTCTCATCTTGGGTGTGCATTTGATGTTCCTTCTACCCACAGTGCTCTTCTGTTTCCTCTTCCAACCCTTTCTTCACTGATTTAAGTCCAATAGTCCGACTTGTTTTTACATCTTTACTTAAACACTTTTGGGAGGTCTCCCTTCATGCCCCAAGCCTGAGTGAGTACCTGCTCTTAGGATGCTTGGGGTACCTGGGGTACTCAGTTCTATCTTCTTTTGTAACATTTACTTCACAGATTTATAATTGCTTATTTGATATCTTATTTGTGGTTATAGTCTAAGTGTCAAGCATAGTGTCTGTTATCAGGCAAATGCTCATTGAATATTAGTTGAATGAACATGGCAATGGTTCTTCCAAGTCCCAAATTCTCTCTAGTTACAACACTAGTTTCTTAGTTTTATAGATATTGTGTGGTAGCCATTGCTCTAGCTTCTAGGCCTTACAAAATTCAGTTAAATTTCCAGAAAATAGTAGAAACATTTTGAAACACTACCTTGAAAAAAGGTGAAGTTTATAAACTTGTTCTTTTCTTAGGGCCTTCACTCACCTTGGAATATTTTCACCTGGTTGATTCCTTGTCATTTAAGTGTAAATATCAGAAGGGCATTTCCTGACCACACTGTCTAATGTAATCACACAATTACTGTCGTGTGTCCTAGTTTTAATTCTCTGCATAGCACTTATTGTTGTTTCTTTATTCTTTTGTCTCTGTCTCTCTCCCCAGAGGTGACAGAGGACCTTGTCCATCCTATTTATTGCCTTATAGTAGATACTATATAAATATATGTTGAATTAATCAAAAATGAATGAATGAATGAATGACTGCTATAGACATTGAGGTGATACACTCTTAGGACTGATGAGGGAAAATGACAAGCTTATTTCCTAGGGGATAATGTTTTTCCAAAGTAAACAAACCCTCCATAGATCCTGTTATTAGTTAGACATGAGATCTTGTGTATAACCTTTTTCTGTGCTCTTCCTAATTTTCCTTTTCTTAAGGGTATGAGGAGAGCTGTTTGATGGACCACCTTGCTTAAGTGAGGTGATAGGTGTATGCTAATATTAGCAGAACCAAAGGAGAAGCAAGCTCTGGGAGAGGTGTAAATGAATGAGAAAAGTAATCAGGGAACCTTCTGAAAGAAACCTTTTAGCAAAAGAGAGAGTCAATAGTTTTTGTATGTCAGCTTTATAAAACCTTTTTGCAGAGGCCACCATTGAGTATGATGTTAGTTGTGGGTTTTTTTTTTTTTCATAAATGAACTCTAACTTGTTGAAGAAGTTCCCTTCTATCCCTAGGATATTGGAGATATATATATGTATATTATCATGAAAAGGTATTGGATTTTGTCAGATATTTTCTCTGTATGTATTGAGATAATTATGTGGTTTCCTCTCGTCATTCTATTAATATGATGTCTTACATCGTTTGATTTTCATGTTGAATCATGCTTGTATTCCTGGGATAAATTTCATTCCACCATGGTGTATAATCCTTTTAACATGTTGCTGAATTTAGTATTCTAGTATTTTGTTGAGAATTTTTGCTTCTTTTTGTTCACAAAAGATATTCATCAATAGTTTTCTTTGCTTGTGATGTCTTTGTCTAGCTTGGTATCAAGATAATGCTGGCCTCATGGAACGAGTCAGGATGTGTTCGCTATTCTATTTCTTTTAAGAGTTTGAGAAAAGTTGGTGTTAAATTCATTTTTAAAAGTTTGGTAGAACTTACCAACGACGTCATGTAATCCTGGGCATTTATTTGCTAGGCAATTTGTGATTTCTGTTTTGATCTCTTGTTATATGCTTGTTCAGATTATCCATTTCTTCTTAGTTTTGATAGTTTGTATATTTCTAGGAATTTGTCCATTTCATCCTGGTTACCTGATTTTTTGGCATACAACAATTCACTTGTGTAATTTTTTTATTTCTGTAAGTTCAGTGATAATGTCTTTATTTCTGACTTTAGTAATTGAGTGTTTTCTGTTCTTTCCATAGTCGTTCTACCTAAAGTTTGTTGATTTTGTTGATTTTTAAAAAGTAATTAACTTTAGGTTTTATTGTTTCTTCCTATTGCTTTTCTAGTTGTCTATTTTTATCACTACTATAATCTTTACTATTTCCTAAGTTTTGCTAGCCCTGGGTTTCATTTGCTCTTCTTTTTCTAGTTCATCCCTAACGATGTATAGTTAGAGTACCAGTTTGAGATGTCTTATTTTTAAATGTAGGCATTGACAGCTATAAATTTCCCTTGTAGCACTGCTTTTGCTACATCCTATGCATTTTGTTATATTGTATTTTCATTTCCATTTATCTAAAAATATTTCTAATTACCCTTGTAATTTCTACTTTGACCTACTGGTTTTTAACCCCATATTATATTTTTAATAGCTGTAGTAATATCCTGTTTCATTCCTGAAATTGATGACTTAATGTTTTTTCTCTTTCTCAGTCTTGCATAGAGGTTTATTAATCATATTGATATTTTAAAATGAAGCAGCTTTTTGTTTTATTGATATTCTCTCTCTTGTTTTCCTGTTTTCAATTTCATTTATTTCTGCTTTTAATGTAATTATTTTCTTCCTTCTGTTTACTTTGGATTTACCTTGCTCTATTTTGTAGTTTCTTCAGATAGTAATTTAAATTATTGATTTGGGAACTTTTTTTTTCTAATGTTAGCTTTTAGCATTGTAAATGTCTCTGTACTACCTTAGCTGTGTCCTACATATTTTGTTAAGTTGTTTTTTAATACAGAAAAAATTTTAAGATATCTGTTATCATGGAATGTTTAGTAACTAGGCGAATAGCCCCTAGTTTCCTCAATTGTGGCCCTTCTCCTTTATAACTCTCTTAAATTATAGTACCTGGAACATAGAATTCTGGATTGTTCTGGCCATTGAATAATAGAACCGGAATGCCTGTTCACTCCTTTGTTTGTTTATTAACTTGTTAATTAATTCATTCAATAAACATTCACTGAATTCCCATAGTAGGCATTATACTGGTTAGGAATATAGAGATCATTAAGATGGACATATTCCCTCTTCTCATGGTTCTGCATGACAGAGAAGAGAAATATTTAAACAAATAAATTCAAATATCTTCTACAGTGAAGAAAATCTACTGCCATTAACGCAGGGCTAGGTTAAAATGCCACTAGATTCCACCCCCCCCGCCCCCAACAAATTCTTCCATTTTCTACCCTATTTTCAGAATCTCTGCTTGTCTTTAACCAAGGCTGATGTAAAACATATCTGTAATCTACAGGCTAAACCGATTGCTTAAAGCTGACTTCTGTCTGATTGGTTAGGGCTGTGGTTAAATATTTTGAATATTGTCCCTGCGAGTATCTCTGTCCCTTTTATGGATCATTCTTCTAGATTACAGTCTGAGCCCATAATAGAGTAGCACCTTAGATTTGGATAGAATGATCAACTTTTTAAGAGTTCTTCTGTCATTTAAGCCTTTTGATTCTCACCAAAATGCTTACAAACCGCAGTTGACAGATGAGGAAATCGTGATTCAGAGAGTCTAAGTGACTTTCCAGTTGGGAAAATTTAAAAAAAATGTATACAAGTTTCTGACCTCCCACCTAAGGCCTTTACTCTTGCCTCAATCTCACTGCCTCTTCATAGCTGACCATTAAATATATTTTAAAGAGGGGAAAATCCAATTGTATAATAGACCTGCCTGTATGAAGCATGATTTTTAGTAGTAATAGTTGGGTATTACCTGGCATGCATATGTTAGGTTTACAGTAAAGAATGCCTACTTTTTATTAACTGTCCTCTTGGATATATTAGTGACTGTCACACCTGAATTATAACAAAGAAGCACTAGAGAAAATTCAATGTGGGCGGCAAAATTCTTTGAAGAATAACTAGTTATAATTGGGGAGTCTGAACACATTTCAGACTTGCACATTTAATATGCAGTATGGTTAATTGCACTGTAATTACAGTATTTTAGAATGCCATGCGAAGTGTTTAATCCTTTTCAGGTTTGCCCTCCAATCAGTAGTCTGCCTTCATTTTCCAGATTGATGAAGTCTGCCTCAGAGAAGGGGGTAGGTAACAAGATTGTGTCGACGTGTCTAATCAACTGGGAAAGTTGTAAAATGAATCTTTCCTATCTGGAATTTATATTTAATCATAGTTATGTTCTCTTTATGAATGACTCCTGATTGGTTAGTTGTAAGAATATGAAAACAGTAAGAGCTTTTATTTACCCAGATGAGTTATGCTAGAGTCATTGTTTGGATCTGATTGAGTTGATGGGGATATTTACATTACCTCAACACATAGATCCACTTAATCTTATTCATAATGTTAATTATATACTCTAAGAGTTACTGTAATGCTCTTATTTATATTTACTACTAGGGTTTATTTCTACATGTGGTGATTGTATGGTTCCCTTCGACTGGACTGTGCCTCTTTTATTTCCTAAAAAATAAAAGGCATTTCCTAAAAACTAAAAAACTGAAAGATTGAAAAAAATTTTTTTAATTAAAAAAAACACGCAAAAAAATAAAAAGGCATCTCTACTCATAGAAACCTGATCTTCAATAGTTTGTTTACTCTGATTTGATGACATCTAATTCAAGGAAGACAACTCAGTTGTTTCAGAGAATTGGTTAAGACTAGTCCATTGAGCTGACTTTTAGTCATTTTTTACCTTCATGTATTTGAATATACTTTTTCAGTGTCTTGAGTGTCTTTCTTTGCATATCCCCTGCAACCTGCAATTCATCTTTCAAGATCTGCCTTGAAATTCTATTCTTCAAGGAAGTATACCCTAATTCTACCAGAAAGAGTGAATCATTGCCTCCTTTATCTCATTTACTGTATCTGAACACTAATACCATTACAGCCCCATCACATTGTACAGGTTTCCCCTGCACTGTTAGAAAGTAGAGCATTCCAATGAAACCTTTCCTAAGCTGAAATAGTATAAGGTGAAGAAGCAATTACCTTAGGACACATCTTGCTAACGGATGCACAAAATAAATTGAAATAAAGCACGGATGCTCACAGAATTCAAAGCTGTGGCAACTTGATACTGAGATGCTGAGTGTAGTTCCCAGGGAAGGAGCTTGGCGGTGCCACTCTCTCAGGTCCTCAGGGCTTGCTGCAAAACAAACACTGACACTATTTTTACTTCTTCTTTTTGTAAAAGTGACAACAGGTACTAATGTAGATCTTCTGTAAAAGTGAAGTGTTGTAAAGCAAACTTTCGAAAAGCAGGAGATTCCTGTATTGCAACTATCTTTTGCTATGTTTGTTATAATTAACAGATTGGTTTGAGAGTCAGAGCCGTATTATATTCATTTCTCTTATCACCCAAATCTAA
This sequence comes from Camelus ferus, assembly GCF_009834535.1. Taxonomy (NCBI): domain Eukaryota; kingdom Metazoa; phylum Chordata; class Mammalia; order Artiodactyla; family Camelidae; genus Camelus; species Camelus ferus. Next base: position 12,853,088 of record NC_045706.1, read on the forward strand.
CAGTGTCTGGTGCATAGCAGGTACTTAATAATTTCTCAGTGTTGAATGTTATATTCTTTTTAAAATCTTTTTTTTCATATTTAAAGATGATTTTTTAGAACAGTTTTATGTTCACAGAAAAATTGAAAGGGAAGTACAGAGATTTCTCATGTTTTTGCTATCCCAACATAAGCATAGCCTCCCCAATTATCAATATCTTACACCAAAGTGGAATATTTGTTATAGCTAATGAATTGTACCTTAACACATTGTAATCACCCAAAGTCCATAGTCTATATTATGGTTCATTCTTGGTGTTGTACTTTATGTGGGTTTGGACAAATGTATAATGACATGGATCCATTATTATGGTATACAGTATCATTCACTGCCCTAGATTTTTTTTTTTTAATTGTGATATAATTGACATATGTTACTTTCAGGTATACAACGTAATGGTTCAATATTTGTATATATTGCAAAATAGTCATCACAGTAAATCTAGTTAACATCCATTACCATACATAGTTACAAAATTTTATTTTTTAAGTAATTTTTGAGATATAATTTACATAGCATAAAATCACTCTTTTAAAGTGTACAATTAAGTGATTTCTAATATATTCAAAAAGTTGTGCAAATGTCACCACTATCTAATTTCAGAGCACTTTCATCACTACAAAAAAAAAAAAAAAAAAACTCATTCCTCATTCCCTCCTTCCTCCAGCCTTTGGTAACCACCAATCTAATTTTGGTCTCTGATTTGCCATTACTAGACATTTTATATAAATGGAATCATACAATATGTATCTTCTTAGCATAATGTTTTCAAGGTTATCCATGTTATGTTAGGTACTGTACTTCATTCCTGTCCAAATACTCTTCCATTGTATGGACATATATTTTGTTTATTCATTTACCAATTGATGGAAATTTGTATTGCTTTTACCTTTTGACTATTATGAATAATGCTGCTATGAACTTTCGTATATCAGTTTTTTTTGTGTGGGTATGTGTTTTTAATTATATTGGATATATACACAGGATTGGTAACTCTGTTTAACTTTTTGAGGGACTGCCAAATTATTTTCCAAAATGGCTACACCATTTTACATTCTTATTGGCAATGTATGAGTGTCCCAATTTCTCCACATTTCCCCCAACTCTTATTATTGTCTGTCTTACTGATTATAGCCATCTTAGTGGTGTATAAAGTGGTATCGTGGTTTTGATTTGCATTTACCTTGTGACTGATGATTTCGCACACCTTTTCATGTGGTTATTTTTTTTTTTTTTGACTTTTTTTGATAGGATATTCCTACATGTAGATTTTTTGCATTCTGTTTGGCATTCTCTCAGTTTCTATAGTTTAGTATTTGTCATTAATTTTAGAAAATTTTCAGTCATTAGTACTTCAAATATTTCTCTCTTCTCCTGGTATTTCAATTACGTGTATATTAAACCTTTTGTAATTGTCCCACACTTCTTGGATATAGCGTTTCTTTTTTCCCCCCATTCTTTTTCACTTTGCTTTTCAGTTTGGGATGTTTTTTGTTGACATATCTTCAGGCTCATTGATTCTTTTCTCATTTGTGTCCAGTTTGTCCATGAGCCCATTAAAGGCATCCTTCGTTTCTGTTATAATATTTTTTATTTCTGGCATTTCTTTTTGAATCTTTGAGATTCTGTCTCTGTGCTTACATTGCCCGTCTGTTCTTACATGTTGTCTACATTTTTCATTAGGTCTTTTAGCATATTAATCATAGTTATTTTAAATTCCTGGTCTGAAATTTCTAAAAATTTGCCATTTCTGAATCCAGTTCTGATGATTACTCTGTCTCTTTAAGCCAGGTTTTTTGTCTTTTAGTATGCCTTGTACTTTTTTGTTGAAACCCACACTTGATGTATTGGGTAAAAATAACTGAGATAAAGAGGCCTTTACAGTGAGGTTTTATTTTTATCTGACTAGGAATTAGGCTGTGTTTACTGTTTGTTGTTATGATTTCAATCTTCTTAAATTTGTTAAAACTTGTTTTGTGGCTGAAAGTATGATCTATCCTGGAGAATGTTCTGTGTACACTTCAGAAGAATGTATATTCTGTTGCTGTTGGATGGAATGTTCTGTACATGTCACTTAGGGCCATTTGGTCTAAAGTATAGTTCAGATACAACGTTTCTTTATTGATTTTCTTTTTGGATGATCTGTCCATTGTTGACAGTGGAGTATTGAAGTCCCCTGCTATTATTGTATTGCTGTCTATTTCTCCAAATTTGTTGGTATTTGCTTTATATATTTAGGTGTTCTGAAGTTGGATGCATATATATATACACACACACACACACACACACACAATTTTATATATCCTTTGATGAATTGATGCCTTTAGAATTATATAATGACCTTTTTAGTCTCTTGGTACAGTTTTTGAGTTGAAGTCTATTTTTGTCTGATATAAAATCTGTCCCATCGTCCCATCCCCATTCCATAGTAACCACCATTTTACTCTGTTTTTATGAGTTTGTCAACCAATATTTCTTTAATTAAGCTTTCTGCCCCTTTCTCTCTCTTTTCTCCTGGGACTCCCTTATTAGTTATCATGAGTGTTTCCTGTAAATCCTATAGGCTTTCTTCATTCCTTTTTACTCTCTTTTCTTTTTTCTCCTCTTACTGATGATTTCAAGTGATGTGTCACAGATTCTTTCCTTTGCTTGATCAAGTCTGTTGTTGATGCTCTCACTACATTTTTCATTTCATTCATTGTATTTTTCAGCTTCAGAATTTATTTTTTTCATGATTTCTGTCTCACTGTTAAACTTCTCCTTTTGTTCAAGCATTGTTTTCTTGGCTTCATTATGTTCTCTTATAAAGCTCACTGAGCTCACTTAAAAATTATTTTGAATTCTTTGTCAAGCAATCTGTAGATCTCCATTTCTTTAGGGATGGTTAAAGAGCTTTATTAATTTCCTTGGTATCATGTTTTCCTGATTCTTTGTGATCTGTGTAGCTTTATGTTGATGTCTGTGCATTTGAAGGAGCAAACACTTCTTCCTGTCTTTACAGACTACTTTTGACAGGTAAAGACTTTCTCCTGCCATGTTCCCAGACTGATAGGACTGCCTCCAGGATCTCAGTCAGGTAAGGCTGGAGCTGGGTCATGTGTCTGTTGTCGTGTCCTACAGTTGGGTTGATGGTTGGTAGGCCTGGTTCCTGCTGGATTCTCAGGTGGACAGAACAATCTCTGAGACCATGCATGAGCAGAGCTGGAGTCAGGTCATCAGGCTGTGTCCAGGGTCCACAGTTGAGTTTGCAGACAGCAGGCCTGTTCCCAGGGCACAGACATGTGTGGCTCCTACAGGGTCTCTGAGTGGGATCCTGCTGGGTCCTTGACTGGGCAGGACTGCTTCTAAGACCACTGTAGAATGGAGCTGGAGCTGGAGCTGGGTCAAGGGGCTGCTTCTGGGTCTCCAATCAAGATCAAGGTCAGCAAACCTGCCATGGGGCTTGGACAGGCAGGACTTCTTTCAGACTATGAAAGAGTGGGGCTGGAACCAAATCTTTTGGTCTGCGGGTGGGACCACATTTGGTGAGTCTGCCATCAGGGTGCAGGCCTACCTTTTCAAAGCAGCTCTCCTTGGTTTGTGTCACCTCCTACCTGGATTCAAAAGGAACTTTTGTCTGTGGATGGTTGCCAGATTGTTGTTTGTGTAGGGCAATGTGAACTGGGAACCTCCTGTTCTACCATCTTGCTTCATCACCAACAACCTTTTTCATTCAATATTCCAAATATGTTTCCCCACTGTGTTTGGCCTACATGGTTTATGGTAAGAAATCAGCCATTAATTTTACTGAGATTCCTTGTACATGATATGTTGCTTCTCTCTTGCTGCTTTCAAGATTTCCTTTTTGTCTTTGTGTTTTAACAGTTTGATTGTGGTGTGTCTGGGTGTGGATGTCTGAGTTGATCCTACTAGGAATCTGATGAGCTTCTTGGATATCTAGATTGATTTTTCTCATAAAATTTGGAAAGTTTTCAGCCATTATTTTTTCAAATACTCTTCCTGCCCCTTTCTCTCCTTCCCTTCTAGGGTCTCATTATATGTGTTGTTACACTTGACTGTATCCCACAGGTCTCTGAAATTCTGCTCAATTTCCTTCACTTTTTTTTCTCTTTGTCTTCAGACTACTGGAGAATTTGACCTGTTTTCAAGTTCTCTGATTCTTTCTTCTAACAGTCTGAATCTGCTGTTGAGTGCTTCTAGTGAATTTTAAATTTCAGTTGTACTTTTCATCTCCTGAATTTCTATTTGGTTATTTTAATAAGTTCTCTTATTTATATTCTGTATTTGGTGATGCATACTTCCCATACTTTTCTCTAGACATAGTTTCCTATAGTTTTTGAACATATTTTAAATAGCTGATTGAAAGTCTTTGTCTAGTAAGTTCAATATCCGAGTTTCCTCAGGGAAAATTTCTGTTGTCCACTTTCCCACCCCCACCCCCCCTATATGGGCCATACTTTTGTGCTTCTTAACTGTATTGTAATTCTTGAAATCTAGACATTTTAAATAACATAATGTGTCAACTCTGGAAATAAGATCTCTCCTTTCCCTTAAAGCTTGTTATTGTTGCTGTTTGTAGTAGTAGTAGTTGTTGATGTATAATTCTGAGTAGGCTGTAGTTTTTGTTGTGTGTGTTCATTGAAGTCTTTGCTTGGTTAGTTTATTGGTCAGCTAATGACTGGACAAAGATTTACTTAAGTGAGTTGAACCAGTAAGTCTTCCAGCTTTTGCCTAGAGTCTCTTTGTGTATATTGGAACATGCCTTTAGTGTTCGGGTAGGGCTGTTTACAACCCTACCTTAGCTTTCAGTTCCTACTTATGCAAAGCCTCAAAGTCAGCCAAAGGTGAGAACCTAAGGTCTTTTCCAGTCTTTCTTGGTCATGTGCATTGCCCTCTGCAGCACATAGCCTTCTAGAGTCCTAGGAATTTGTCAGAGCTTTGTAATGACCCCTATGAACTTCTCATTGCCTAGCTTTCCCTTTTAAGTGTTTTCATCAACTTGTTGGCTACCGTAACTGTTTCTACTTCCTCAGGCATCTGTAATGTTAAACAATTGCTGCTGATTGTTTTCTACAGATTCCCCTGTGGCAGAGGCTGTTCACAATGGGCAAGTTCTGAGGCAGGTCAAATAAAAATAAGTGTTGTGAGGATTTTCCAAGCAACTGGCAAACTGATGATGGTTATCTGGGAAGGGGCTATGGAGGAGCTACAACTCCATTCTGCCCTTGTAGAGACTGCTAGGCTGCTAGTTTTCACTGTCATTGTAGGGTTGTTGATTTTCAAGGCTACTGGAGTTGAGATGAAATACAATTCTCCTTACCTTGAGTGTGGGTTGGATTTAGTGACTTGTGTCGGAAGAAAAGAAGATGGAAACATTTAAAAAGTAACTTTACAGTGGAGAAACCTAGTGGACAGCACTTTAACCAAGTGATCAAGAATGATCAAAGTTTAACATCAACAGGGATAAGTTATGTTGATATCTTATACCCAGTGATATGATGCAATGAGAATGACACTTTACCTCTGTGCTAGTTTTCCTAAAACCCATAATTCCAGTGTAATAATGGGAAAACATGAGAAAAACACAAATTGAGGGACATTTTTCAAAATACCTGTCCAGTACTCTTCAAACTGTTGAGATCATAGAAAATATGGAAAGACTGAGAAACTGTCACAGATCAGAGAGGATTAAGCCATGATGGCTACAAGTATCATAGTATCCTAGACTGGATCCTAGTACAGAAAAAGAGCATTAATGGAAAAACTAGTAAAATCCAAATTAAATCTATAGTTTGGCTAAGGGTCTCATGCCAGTGTTAATTTGTTAGTTTTGACAAATATACTTTGGTTATGTACCAGCAGGCTATAGATACATAGGAAGGATGTATAGGAACCTCAGTATACTCTGTACTGTCAGCAACTTTTCTGTAAATGTAAAATTATTTCAGAATAAAAAGTTAAAAATCAATTGGCATTCATCATATTGACATATTAAAAATAAAAACCTGTGTGATCATCCCAGTAGATTTCAGAAAAAAGGCATTCAAAAATATCTAACCACAATTCATGGTGAAAACTTAAACTAGAAATAGAAGCTGAACTTCTTCAATCTGATAAAGGGATCTTAAAATCCTGTATCTAACAGCACACTTAATGATGAAAGACAAATGTTTTCACCCCTTAAGACTGTTTATAAACATATAAGAGATGTCTCCTCTCACCACTTTTATTGAACATCATACTGAACATCCTAGCCAGTGCAATAAGGAGAGGGGGAAGTATAATCTGGAAGACGTTAAACTGTATTTATTCACAAATGATGTAATAATAATGTCAGTTCTGCTACACAAGAAGATAAAATTATAGACAGTATATGACAATAGAATATATACAGAAGCTACTAAAACTAATAAATGAGCTTTCCAAAGTCACAGGACATGGAGCAATATGAAAAATCAATTATATGTCTATATAATAGCAACCAACAACTAGGAACTGAAAGTTTAAAATGGTTACTAGCTTCCTATCTTTGTTTTGTGTTTATCACTAACAAAGTTTTTGAGTATTCTGCTCTACCTCATTTTTCTCATAAGATGCATGGTTTTTATTGTGCAACTTGGCACAGCACGTTGATTTTTAATAACATGTCATGTGTAGCAGAACTGACTATAACTTCTTTCTCTGACAGTGAGAAGCCTACCTACCATTATCTACAGTTTATTTATTTATTTATTCAATCCTAGCATGCATGTTGAGTAGTTTCAGAATTGCTAACCCATTCTCCAGAGGCAGATTTGTCAACTAGGATAGTGTTTGTGTACAGTTCATTTTATCTTAATCTTTAGTGTTACAGTAACCAGTCAAAATATTGTTATCCAAAGTTACTTAGCCCAGCTCCTTCTCACTCCATCCCCTTTAGTGAGGTAATGTCATACACTGGTAATACAGTTAGACTTATTTAGCTCTTACACTTCAGTATTTGATCCATTTTGAGGTAATTTGTATATAGTGTAAGGTAAGGGTCCAACTTCATTCTTTCCTGCATGTAGAGATCCAGTTTCCCCAGCACCTAGTTGTTGAAAAGATTGTCCTTTCCCCATTGAGTGATCTTGGCACCCCTGTCAAAAATCAATTGACCATAACTGTGAGGATTTATTTTGGGCTCGTCTTTTCTATTCTATTGATTGGTATGTCTGTCCTTATGCCAGTACCACATTGTTTTATTTGCTGTAAATTTGTAGTAAGTTTTCAGTTGGAAGGTATGAGTCTGCCAATTTTATTTTTCTTTTTCAAAATTGTTTTTGCTATTTAGGGCTCCTTGCAATTCCATATGAATTTGAGGATCAGCTTTCCATTGCAATGAACAAGGTTATGAACAATGGCATTGAATCCATAGATTGCTTTGGGAATTACTGATGTCTTGAAGGTGTTAAGTCTTCCTATCCATGAACACCAGATATCTTTCCATTATTCAGGTATTGTAAAATTTCTTTCAGCAGCGTTTTGCAATTTTCAGCATACAAATTTCTCGTTTCTTTGGTTAGAGTTATTCCTATGTATTTAATTATTTAAGATGCTATTACAGATGGAATTGTTTTCCTAATTTCCTTTTGATTATTCATTGCTTGTATATAGAAACACAACTGATTTTTGTGTTTTGATAGTGTACTTGGTAATTTTGCTGAATTTGTTAACTCTATTAGCTTTCTTGTGGGTGGTTTTTTGTTTGTTATTGTTCTATTAATGTGATGTATTACATTGATTTTTCTTATGTTGAACCACTTGGTCATGTTGTGTAATCCCTGAAATGTGCTGTTGGATTAGTTGCCAGTATTTAGTTGTGGGCTGTTGTATCTGTATTCACAAGAGTTATTGGTCTATAATTTTCTTTTCTTATGATGTCTTTATCTGGCTTTGACATCACAGTAATGCTGACTTCATAGCATGAATTAGGAAGTGTTCTCTAATTTTCTGTTTTTTGAGAGTTTAGAAGGATTGGTGTTAATTTTCTTTGAATATTTGGTAGAATTCACCAGTGAAGGCACCTGGTCCTGGACTTTTCTTTGTTGGAAGGCTGACTCTATCCCTTTCTTGTTGTGAGTTTATTGAGATTTTCTGTTTCTTAAGGCAGTCTAGGTAATTTGTGTGTTTCAAGGAATTTGTCCATTTCAAATAGGTTTTCTAATTTATTAGTGTGCAGTTATTCATTCTATTTTCTTATAATCCTTTTTATTTTTGTATTATTGGTAGTAATGTCTCCACTTTCACTTCTGATTTTAGTTATTTGCATCATCTCTATTTAGTTTAGCTAAAGGTTTGTCAATTTTGTTGATATTTTCAAAAAAATAACTTTTGATTTCATTGATTCTATTGTTTTTCTGTTGTGTATTATTGTATTTATCTTCACTTTAAATCTTCATTTCTTTCCTTTCACTAACTTTGGGTTTATTTTGCTCTTCTTTTTCTATTTTCTCAAGGTGTAAAGTTAACCATTTACAGCTATAAATTTTCCTCTGAGCACTGCCTTCATTGCCTCCCATGAGTTTTGGTATGTTGTGTTTTTGTTGTTAATCTCCTCTAAGTGTTTTCTGATTTCCCTTGTGATTTCTTCTTTGAATCTTTGGTTATTGAAGAGGGTGTTGTTTAATATTTATATATTTGTGAATTTTCCAGATTTCCTTCTATTATTGATTTCTAATGTCATTCCATTAGGGTTGAAGAAGACACTTTGTATGATTATGATTTTAATCTTTTAAAATTTCTTGAGACTAATTTTTTGTTGGCTGGAGTGCTCTGTATGTGTCTGTTACATCTATTTGGTTTATAGTGTTGTTTAAGCCCTCTCTATCCTTACTGCTCTTTTATCTAAATTTTGTATCCATTATTGAAAGGAGGTATTGTAGTCTCCAACTATTATTGTTGATATGTTTCTCCCTTCAGTTCTGTCAATGTTTGCTTTGCGTATTTTAGTTTTAGTGTGTGTTTGCTATTTATATGTTTATAATTGTTATATATTCTTGATGGATCGACGCTTTTGTGAATATATAATGTCTCTTGTAACAGGTTTTAACTGAAATTCTGTTTTGTTGATATTAGTATGGCCACACCAGTTCTCTTTTGGTTACTATTTGCATGGAATATTTTTTACACTGTTTAACTTTCAACCTATTTGTATCTTTTATATTACTGAGTGTTGTATTTTGTTGTAATCCTTTAATGATTACCACATTAAATAATAAGTCTGCCATCACTTTTATTGTTGTTCTCCTGTGTGTAATATGTATTTTTCTTTGGCTATTTTCAAGACCTGAATGTTATATTTAGTTTTTAATAGTTTGACTATGATATGCCTAGATGGTCCTTGAATTCCTGCTGCATTATTTATAGACAAATTCTAGTAACAGTTCCAATATCTAAGACTCTGAGAATGGCTAAGTATTCACTGACTAAAATGGAGTGGCATTGAGTTAATATATAGATTGTGTTGGTATAAGATGAAGTATGTATGAAATAATGTTTAAAAAAAAGTAGAATTATTATATATAAAGATTTGAAAAGGAAAAATATTTGTTTATATAAGAAACTTATAAATTTAACAGACTTTTGAAAATAGTGTATTAAAGTGAAAGTTTTCTTCCTCTGAAAACCTCTTTTTTTATAACAGCTTTATTGAGATATAATTCACATACCACAAAATTCTCCCATGCAAAGTATACACTTAAAGTATACACTCTAATGGCTTTGAATATATGCACAATTCAACCATCACCACAATCAATTTTAGAAAAATTTTATCACCTCCACAAGAAGCGCCACACCTGCTAGCAGCCACTTACCCTTTTCCCTCAGTGCAGACAACCACTAATCAACTGTCTCGCTCTCTGTGGATTTGCCTACTCTGGACATTCTAGGCATATGCAATCATACAATGTCTGATGTTTTTTGACTGGCTTTTTTACTTAGCATAATGTTTTCAAAGTTCATCCATGGTAGAACATTACCAGTACTTTATTTCTTTTTTTATTAAATAATGTCCCAATGTTATCATTTTTATATCATAATTAATATTATAATAAATAGCTCTGTACATAAAGCCTTTTAGGGTAGATTCCCTAATATGCAATTAGTTGATCAAAGGAAATGAAACTTTTTTTCCTGTTGTATTTCAATCTTATTTATCTATATGCCTCAAAAGATTACATAAATAATGTGGTTTTACTTTAATCTCCTGGAAACAGAAACAAACATGAAAGAGAAAACCCTTTACAGGGAGGGGATAGCTCAGTGGTAGAGTGTGTGCCTAGCACATGCAAGGTCCTGGGTTCAATCCCCAGTACTGCCATTAAAATAAATAAATAAACTTAAAAAAAAAAAAAAAACCCTTTGACCATTGCTTTCTCCCACTCCACTCCTCACCCCTCGGGCCTTTTCCTCTACTTTCTACTCCTAGAGGCAGCCATTATCCTGGGTATGGTATATATCCTTTCAATTCATTTTTAAAAAGTCTCTCCTTCCCTTTTCACTGTCTGTATAGTGTATGTATATACATATTTTTAAAGGTTTTTAATTACATGTTACATGAAGGTTCATGAACCCATTGTGATGCCTGCAACATAAATCCCTATGTGCATTATTAAACAGAACAAAAACTAATTATTATCACTTCTATCCTTTCCATCAATATTCATATCATATAAATAAACCATAGTGTAATGGGAGATCTGAATGCCAATAATTGACTCTAATGGCCATCCTAATAATTCATTCCATGCCCTCAAGATAATACCCTATTGTATTTCAGGAGGCTATTTTAATTTCAAGGAAGGTAAACAGGATTAATTTCAAGGGGCTGCAGATTCCGTGTGGAACCAAGGCACTCAATTTGATTATAGATTTGATAATTAATTAACTCATTCTCAAACTCCAAAAGTGATACCTAATTACTGTATAATTGGAGTAAACAATTATATCAGCCATTTAAAAAGTGGAACCCTGTGAATTAACCCAAATATTTAATGGATGCTCTGTTGGTATTTGGTCTAGTATAAGAAAATATTTGATTATTTAGGTTTGGAGGAGGCCTCTGCCATTGTCCAGTAGTCAGAGCAACTGCTTAGATACAACAGGTTTCCTGGCTGCAGTATGAAAGCTAGATGGCCATGATTTGTTACTCAAATCTCTTGATTTTTTTTCTGGAAAGGAATCATTTATCTTTATATAAAGTACCTGGTGGCAACACATATTATCCGTATTTTCATATAGTTGAGTTTGAATTGTCTCATTTCCTGGGCCTTCTTTAAACTCCGAGGATTACGATATCATCTCAAGTGATCTTAAGGCAAAGGCCATTTGGTTATTTTGGGGGGATCTTCATGGCAACTGATTTCCAACTGTATTGAATTATCTTATGAAAAGCTAGGGAAATGATTAAATTCTAAGATACCAAAATTATTTTTAAAGTTTCAGAATTTTAATTTACTCTATTTAAAAACATGACGCTGCCCTTTTAGATCATTCATTCTACTGCTAAATCACTGATGCTAAAATATTATATTGCCTTTTTAGAGGAAGAGGAAGCAGTACTACTGCTTTTTCAGTTTGTCTTGAATTAGAATTTAGTAGGAATATGGGACCGATGTGGTTACAGCATGTACCTATATTCTAGCTTCCCCTTCCCCATCTGTCATGGAGACCCAACTCAGTAAATGCAGTTGGGCAGTTACATAAAACAGCATGCGAGGGATGAGCAGAAGCACTGTGCTGGTGCAGGACCCACCCACACGAAGAGCTTTGAGGTAGTGAGAAAAACCAAGATGTGCAGTAAGCCTAATTCAACTTGGATTTATTTTGTATGCTTAATGACTAGTGTAAAAGAACTGCCTATTTTAGCTTATAATTAGCATCCACAACCCCTTTTTCACACACCTGTAACTTTTTTTTTTTTGAAGAACACCTATTTTATGTCAAATTCTGGATGTGGTGTTTTGTTTATCTTCCTCTGCTTGTTCAACACTTACAGCTCTTTCAGGAGAGTACGTATTAGTACTTATGCCCATTTTTGGGTGAAGTTCAAAGAGGTCAGGAGACTTAACCAAAGACTGTCTGGCAGTTGGGGGTTGGGGAGAGCCATTTTGAAATCTGGCAGGCTCTAACCCAGAGCTGGGTATAAACGGTGCAGAAAGCAGTGAATTGGGACAAATGCTGGTCTTCACTCCACCAGGCTCTGCTGCCAGGCAGATGTGTGACCTTGGGCATTCGAACTGCAGTGGCCTCCTCCCTAAAGAGATTTTCCCTCCGCAAATCAGATAATTCGTGAGGTCCGGAGACCCACCTGCGCCGGGGCCCAGTTCTGACCACCTCTTAAACCCAGTGCTGCTGGAGGAAGCCAGCCCAGGAGCTGGGACTGTTAACTGACTACCACGCCCTCCTTCGCTCACTGTGTAATTTACTAGGTCGGCCTGTTTCAGTACCTCTGTGCTTTTCAAGGCGCAAAACGTACAACACTGAGCCTGCCCCTGTGGACACCTAGGTTTCCTTGCACCGCCATCAGAGTCCACTGTGCGAGAATTGGGGAAGAATCCTGGGTGTTTATTGCCCATTACGTCCCACTTTACGTTGGCAGCTCGCGGGGAGAGGCCCTCAGGCAGCGTTCCAAGTGGGGTTCTCATAAAGGTTGCAGACCCACGGCAGGTTTTCTCCTGAACGCGCTTCTGGTGTCTGTGGTGGGTGGAGGCGGAGAAGGGGGTGCAAGAGCGAGCAGGGAGAACTCGCGCAGGCCCTCACGCCCTCTGCCTGCGCATCCTGCGGCGCCGGCCTCGGGCGAGGAAGCCAGGTCGCAGAGGCAGCCGCAGGCTAGGGCTCAGGTTGCGAGCCCGCTGCCTTCGCTGGTGCCTCCGTCGTCCCCACCTCCTGCCCCTGGGCTGCGGGTCCGTCTCCGCCCCTTTCCCCGCCCGCCGCCGGCCTGCAGGTGTAGAAGTCAAGGCTGCTGAGTAGGTGCGTGGGGATGATCTCACCCGCGCGCTCCGCGCCAGGAGGAGGAGGAGCGGGAGCTAATCCAACTTCCGGGTAGTGAAGGCGCAAGCCACCGGCATCTTGCTTTTTCTTCCTCTCTTCCCCCGCTGTACCCTTCGCCTCTCCCTCCTTTCTTTTTATTCCCGGCCCCACCTGCCAAAATGAACAGCTCGGACGAGGAGAAACAGCTGCAGCTCATCTCCAGTCTAAAGGAGCAAGGTAGGCAGGCGCGTGGCTGCCAGGTGCGGGCAGCCGCGGCCCGTGGGCGGAGACCACTCCAGGGCGCTGGTTTTGGGGTGGTGGAAGCTGGGCGGGAGGTATTGGGGCCGCCGTGGTCACCCCAGTAGCTTCGTATCCGTGGAGAAGCGTCCTCCGCGTCCTGCGCGCTTTGGCGAGCCCAGGGCAGAGGGTAACGTGCGGGTGCTTGCTTGTCGGGCCAGGCAGTGCGGGAATAGCTACGCGCTGGTGGATTTAGCTGGCGATCCAGGGTTCGGGAAGGGACAAGGATTCTGGCGCGGACAAGGGCCCTCGGTGCCACCTTACACGCGGGAGACGCGGGTGGGGCCAGTTATCTTGGAGAGGGGGCGGTTTGAGTAGCTCTGCTGGCCTTGCTCCCTAGCCTTGGCCCCACCCTTGCACATTGAGGCTGGGAGGCCTGCGGCGCTGCTTCACAGCCTTTCCAGCTTTTCATTCTGGTTTGGCCTAGTTCCTCTTTCCTTACCCAGCTAAGATTTTGAGGCCATTGGTGTGTTATATCGCTTCCCATTTTTAGCAATTTATTAGTCAGTGAGGCAACACCCTGCCTATGTTGGGCTTCTTGAATTAGAACTTGTCTCTGGTTTGCAGGAAAGCCAGGCCATGTGCATGCGTTTCTACACTGACTAGATAAAGAACTGTTTTAATCCCTTAATAAAGAACTGTTTTAATCAGTCATTTTCAGCACTTAACCACACTTCTGAACAAGGCCACCTTAACAATCAAGTGTGAACCTAACACTTTTTAAATTTAAAATTATTATTATCCTGACCAAAGGTGGCTCGAGAATATGGGTCACGATAGAGAGGAACCATACAAATTTAGGAAGTAAAAAATGTGTAGAAAAAAGTGCTTTTCTGACTAACTTAATGACATAGCCATATAGTGGAAGGGTCCCTGCTCTGTGGCTAATCTGGGTGTTTGGTCTCAGCTCTTTCATGTCTCTTGACTCAACTCACCAACTCTATAAGCTTGAAAGTGTGTCTTCCCATCCATGGGTCTTGTGCTTAATCAAGCCTTACTTGACTAAAGGCTAAACCAGATATTTCATGAGGTCTGTCCAGTACTATGACTTGTTACTCCTAGAAACTACAAACATACATTCATAAGGGTATGTGGATCCCTCTGAAGTCCACATTCCTGAAAACACATTTCAACATGACTATTCAGTAACTGTGTGGCCTTGGGGAAATCATTTAATCTCACCAAAATGGACAGAATGCATTCCTCTGTGGTATCTAGCATCTAGACAGTGTTGGATAAAGTTAATGGCTCTTGTCTTCCCAGTAGCTTCAACTCCCATCCTAGATTAGCCTAAGGCCATACAATCACAAGCGTCAGTGAATCTAGTAGGTGGGCAAAATGCCTTTATCTGGAATTTCTCAAGTGTTTTAGTGAGGGGCTGGTTTTTATTAGTATTTTATTTCTAAGTAACACTAGCCTTCTCTTCCCACCCCCAACATAAAGACTCTTCATATCTAGGCTGTTGGGAGTTTTCATTATTGGTAATACCTGTCATTGGATATATCACCTCTTTTGATGGATGGTCAATTTTCAAAAAATGTTAAAATTTTTAATTTCACTTCTTTTCATCTGTATATAATTTCAAGGACAGATTAACAGTGCAGATAACCCACGGGTTATTTATATTTGACTTTGGAACAGATCTTTGTGTTGGATTTGAGAGCTGAGAAAAATGGAGGATTTTTTGAGTTTCTAGTTCTTTCTCCAGTTATATTGGAAAACAAACAAATTTATGCATTAGTATTTTTAGAGGATATATTTCCTCCATTATAGGCATGTCAAAGGTAATAGAACAGTTAGACTTTGAAATTTGTGTTTCTTGAAGATAACCTTTTTTTTCTTTCTTTCTTTCTTTCTTTCTTTCTTTCTTTCTTTCTTTCTTTTCTTTTTTTTTTTTTTTTTAGGATATTGAGTCTGGTTATACAGGTGTTGGGATTTTTTTTCAGCCCACAGTGTGATTTTTATACATCTCAAAACCAGGTCATTTATTTGTCAGTGGATTGTAGACCGTGATAGCAATTGACTTATTTCAAGAGTATTTAATTACTGTTTAAATTTTGGAACTAACTGGGAAGCTAGAGATTTGAGTTGGAAAAACTGGCAACTAGGTGTTTGGACTCTTACCAATATTATGATCAATTTTGAAAGCTGGTGTGTGTGATTTATTTTTGAAAATAGATAATATTTTTTACTGCCTGTTAACATTGTGAATAATTCCACTCCTATTTAATGTGAACAGGAAGAATATTATTGATTAAATATTCTATTTTTATTTTTTAATGCTAAGTAAACATATTCATTTACTCCTTTGACAAATATCAGGTACCTACCGTATGTGAGGCCCATGTGCTAGGCACTGGAGGAAGAGATGGTGAACCAGACAGACAGGGTTCTTGTCTAGTAGACAGTCATTAATCAAATAATCATACAAGTCAGTTTGTACAATTACAATGTTTTTTCTAGGATATAGTCTTTGAAATGGAATTGTTGGATTAGAGGACATGTACGCATAACTTTTTTCTAGACATTGGAAAAGTGCCCCCCTTGCCAAATGGCTGTACCATTTCACTTTCCCCCCAACAGTGTCCATTTCCCCACACGCTGGTCAACATTGACCAACAGCAGTCTTTACTAATTTGACACATGACAGGTTGCTTAAATTTTGCAAATCTGATGAAAAAAAATAGCAACTTTAAAAAATTTGACCTGATTATTAGTAACCTTTTAACATGTTTATTGGCCATTTAGTTTTCATCATATTGTTCCTTCCCTAGTGTGTTTTAAGTCTAAAATATGAACCCATCCCATAGGAGGGTGTTCTGAAAGAAGGTTCCCATCTACTCTAAATGGCGGAGCTGACAGCAGCCTTCCCTAATGTGAAGCCTTTAGTGGTGTGGTGAATAAGGCTGCTTTTGATAAAAGTTGTGAAATGTAATCACGGAGTCTGTCATAATATGAACAATCTCTAATTTATACTTACCATTCCCTAAGCTCTACGTCTTATAAATCACACCCACTTCTGAATTACTTCAAAACATTGTATGTTCCCTTCTAGTGAATAGTATAATTAGCTATATTATGTCTTTCTAGAAAGTTATATAATGTCCCTTTAAAAAAAATTAGCCAGCGTGCGATTGCTTATGCTCAAGCAGATGTTGAGGTAATGAGGTAGTTCTCCTTTTGTCTTTTTGGGGGCTTTATTTTATTGGACTGATTGACATCTTTAATGCACTGAAAAATGGCAACTTAGGATTCTATTTCCAGTGCATATTTCCTAGCTTACTAAAGTGGACATTTCCCTTACAAAACATAATACAATTTGCTCCCCATCCAGAATTCTGTTGGGAAATGATAGACTTAGCTCAGCATTTGTTTAAGGTACATGATTTTCTTTGTAATTCATTCAGCCCACATGCATTGAATATTCATAACCAGGCACTGTGCTAGGCATCACAGAGATAGACAAAACCTTGTCCCTGCTGGTGAGGAATTCCTAGTCTAGAGATGCTAGGAGAGTGTCTAATTGGACTTGTTTGGGTCATGTGTTTCAATTCTTTGGCCAGGGAAGGGCAGAGCCCCTTGATTGGCAGCCCCTACAAAGACCAATGGATTGGAGTAGTCCAAAAAAGAATGGTGTGCCACTGCCGGAGGAGGGTGGAATGCAGGCTGGGCAGACATAAACAACAGATGTCCACTAAACTAGTCACCATAATAAGGCTGTATCATTTGGATCTTGTTGAGGAAGTTTTGAAGAGAGTGATTGCCACTGAGCAAAAAGGATGTTCTAACCTAAGACCAAAACAACAACAACAAACAAACAAAAGTTATGGGCTGTTCTTGGATGAACACTATTTAAAATGGATTTCCTATGGTAAGATAATTGGTTTTAAAGCAAGATAACCTTTCATCTTGAGAGTTGGTATCATTTTCTCCAAGATTGCTGAGCCAGTGCTTAAGGCTCAGATGGAAATTTAGTCAAGCTTATTCCTAGAGTTGATTTAGTAATTAAAAGAGGCTTCCACTGTTCCCTTAGCTTCTAGGCTAGAAAATAGCCAGGACATTATTTTGACAGAAGGGGCTGAAACTGTTGTCTGCCACAATCAGTCTGGAAAAGCTGACTCATTGTCAATCTTGGACCCACAGAAAGCTGTTTGAGACTAAATGGCTGTCTTGGTGTCAAGTGCAAACTTGGCTTTACACCACTGTTTTCCAAGTGTGGTCCAGGGGCCACCTGTGTCTGAATAACCAAGGTACATGTGCATTTACTTATCTATGAGAAGAGGGTTGGTAAATTTATTTTTCTTCATTCGGTAATATTTTTGTAAGATTTACCTTTAAATTTTTTTGCTTTAATAAAAAACTATAATATGGATTGAGAAAAGTACACAGAATATAAATGAACGTCTCAGTGAATTATTTTAAAAAGTAAATGTTTCTTACAACACTTAGAACATTTCCAGAAGCCCCTTCATAACCTCTCCGATTACCGTAAGATACTCAGTGTCACCAAAGACAAGTTTTGTAAGTTTCTGAAATTTACGTAAATGGAATCATACAGTATATATTATTTGCTTCTGTCTTCTTTCACTCATTATGGGTGTGGGGTTTACCAGTATTGTTGCATGTAGCTGTAGTTCATTTGTTTGCATTGCTGAATAGATTCCACCATATGAATATGCCAAAAAAATTTTAAGCTAATATACTGGATATCAGGGGTTAATAGACTTTTTCTGTAAATGGCCAGAGTAAGTGTTTTAAGCTTTGTGGGCCATATAATTTTTGTTGTAAACCAGTGTACTTATTAAAAATTCAGTTTCCTCCTATAGTTGGTGAGCCACTGCCGAAGAGACCCCAGTTAGACACTCAGCATGGCCTGAGGAACCACATCTTCTAGTCAGAATTTCACTATTCACTTAACACTTCCATTAGGTAGATCAGTCTTACTTTTGTTTTTGAAAAAAAATTAAATTTAAAAATAAACATATACTTGTAGAAGAAAAAAGCATATAGAGTGAAAGTACAATTACCTATTCCTTCTAACTCATTGTTTCTCAATCTTTATTTAATTATACTCTCCTAAGGAGTCTTTTGGGACATTTTTTCCCCTAGTTGATTCCCCTCCCCGTAAAATTTTAATACCACAGATATACTCTGCATCTTTTTGTGAACTGTGATCTTTTGGAGGGCTGCAAGCCATTGTCATATGTAACATTTTTTTCCCTCTTTGAGGATGTTGTCACCTTGTTGATAATCCATGTTCTAATCCCATTTCCATTCCTCAGAGTTATCTACTGTTAACCTTTTGTTGTATTTCCTTCTAGAAATTGTATTGGATGTACGTATATATTTATCACTTTATATATTGTAGAATTCATACCAGTACATACAGAGTTAAATCTTTAAAAATTGATTGCTTAATGTTCCACTGACTGTATGGATCTCCCACAATGTAGTTAGTGTCCTCTGAAAAACAAACTTCTGTATTTTTATTGGTTTTAAAGCAAGATAACCTTTCATCTTGAGAGTTAGTATCATTTTCTCCAAAATTGTTGAGCCAGTGCTTAAGGTTCCGATGGAAATTTAGTCAAGCTTATTCCTAGAGTTGATTTAGTAATTAAAAGAGGCTTCCAGTGTTCCCTTAGCTTCTAGGCTAGAAAATAGCTAGGGCATTATTTTGACAGAATAATGGAAATAATTGGAAATAGTTGAGTTGGAGACATCAGTTGAACTCATGTTTAGCTTAATATAGATATAGATGGTTATATACAGAAATATATGTATTGGGTTAGTATACACATATCTATTTCCTTGCTTTGTCAGCTGAGAGCCTAGGTGTACCAGTAGCAGTGAGTACATCTAGCTCCAGAACATGGCTTCTAATACTATTCTCCAGTAAAAAGAACAGAGCTCCTGGGAGAAACGGCTGACTCTAGGTCTGGAGTGACTAGGGCAGGTTATATACAAGATGAGCCTGGAGCATCTTGTATACTAGAAAGTAAGTGCTCAGATGAGCCCACAGTGATGGGGATATGTCAAAGAGTTACAAAGAGCCAACTGAAAGAACTTCCAATGGCCAAAGATGGAACAGTCTGAACAGCAAAACACTGGATTATAACCCAAAGTATAAAATAAATATTCATAAGTCCATACTGATATAAATAAATGATTGAATAAATGAGAAGAGGAAAATCTTCCTTACAGAACAAGTCCAAATAATTTATATATATACTGCTCAAAGAGGTCCAGCATAATGCCTGCTCCTTAGCTGTGGGCTGTGCATAGTGACCTCCTTCCAGAGAGGACAGTATCAAAAGGGAGGAAATAGTAGCTTTACAGTGGAGAAACCCGACAGACATTACCTCAGCTGGGTGATCAGGGTCAGCTTCAATAGTGATTTAAGTCATGTTGATGGTGTGTACCTTTGATTTGAGGTGATGAAAATGGCACTTTACCTCTGTGGTCCTCCCCCCAAAATCCATAGCCCCAATCTAATCATGAGGAAAACATTCCATGTTGAGGGATATTCTACAAAATATCTGACCAGTACTCCTCAAAACTGTCAAAGTTATCAAAAACAAGGAAAGTCTGAGAAACGTGTCACAGTTGAGGGGTGTTTAAGGAGACATGATGACTAAATGTAATGTGGTATCTGGATGGGATCCTAGAACAAACATAGGACATTAAGTAAAAACTAAGGAAATAAGATAAAATATGGACTTTAGTTCATAATAGTTTGTCAATATTGGTCCATTAATTGAAATAAATGTGTCATACAAATGTAAGATGTTAATAATAGGAGAAGCTGGGTGTAGGGCATATGGGAACTCTGCTATGTTTACAGTTTTGCTATGAATGTAAAGTTTATAAAACTAAAGTTTATTAAAAACAGTAATGCTGCTTACATCCTTGTACACATATATCTGTAAGTGCAGCTGTAGGAAAAATTCTCAAAAGTGGAATTGTTAGATCCCAAAAGTATGTGTATTTTAAACTTTGTTGTGCTGTAGATTTTACTCAGTAATGCTGTTACACAGCCAAGCTTTGCTTTAAAATGTAGAAGGAACACTGCTTTTGTTTTTCTCTGTTTACCATGCTAAGTATTTTAAACATTAAAACAAGAGTTCTGAAATTTTTGTATGGTACAGTGAATAGTAATATATTAGGATCCTTTCAGTTACTTGAGCCTATCTCAAATCCTCTGGCACAAATCAGGGTATGAGTCATGTATGTATGTGTGTGTGCATGTATATATATATATATGTGTGTGTGTGTGTATAGTTTTGTTTTAAATGAGACTTTGAGGAGCAGTTTTAAGTTACAGAAAAATTGAGCAGAAAGTACAGAGAATTCCCACGTAGCCCCTCATATCCCCCTTGCCCTGTCTCCTGTATTATCGTCTTGCTTTAGTGTGGTACATTTCTTAGAATTGGTGAGGCAGTATCGATCCATTATTATTAAATAAAGCCCATAGTTTACTATGGTTTATTCTTTATGTTGTACATTCTATGGGTTTTTACAGTTATATAACATGTATTCATCATTACATTATCAAACAGAATAATTTCACTGCTCCGAAAATTTCTTCTGTTCTACCTGTTCATCACTCCCACCTTACCCTGAAACTCCTGTCAACCACTGATCTTTTAACTGGCTCCATAGTTTTGCCTTTTCCATGATGTCATATGGTTGCAGTTGTACAGAATGTAGCCTTTTTAGATTGGCTTCTTTCACTTGGTAATATGCATTTAAGCTTCTCCCATGTCTTTTTGTGCTTGGTAGCTCATTTCTTTTTGTCACTGAATAATACTCCATTGTCTGGATGTACCACAGTCAGTTTATCCATTCATCTGTTGATAAACATTGTGGTTGCTTCCAAGTTTTGGCAGTTATAAATAAAGCTGCTATAAACATTCGTGTGGTGGTAAGGTATGGGGGAAGGGAAATAGTCCTGTGATAGAGTCTCTGTCTTTTAGCGAGCCTGTGCCCCAGGGCTGTGACTTTCATCAGTGCTTGTCAGTTTTATTTTTCCCCTGTAGGTGAGATAAGAAGGCTAAAGGGGACTGGAGTTGAGTATTACCTTCCCTTAAGTCTGTTAGGCTCTGATAAAATAATATCTCTTGAAGGAAGGCCTTAGGCATACTCTGGGCATATACTCTGGGCATATTTCATGATGACTGCTTTCCCTCTCCGCTGCCAGAAGCAGTCGGGAAATTTTCTCAGTATTCACTGTGAGGACCTGAGGAAGTAAAACTCACTAAAGCGTCGGGGCTTCCTAAGACTGGCCCACACTTAGAGTTTTTGACTCTCAAACTTGTTGGAACTGAGCCTCTAGTTTGTCAGTTACAGTTTAGACTGTTGCTATGTTGGTACTGATTCCTGAGGTTCTGCACCTTGGCTCTGCTCTAATAAGTTGTGTTCCTCTGTATCTCCCCGAGTGTCTCTCCAATTTTTGGAGCCGTGATTTGCCCTGTGATGTCAGTTCTCTGGTGGACCTAAGAAGACTTACTGATTTTCAGTTTGTTCACCTTTTTTGTGATTGTAAAGACCAGAGTGTCAGCTTACAAGCTCCTTACATGCCAGAGCAGAAACCAGACTTACATGTGTACTTTCATGTTACTCATTTTCCTTCCTTTCTGTTGATTAACTCCAAGTCATCAATAGTTTGAGAGTACTTCTTAAGTATAATTAAATTATTAACACTGTACTGTGTGTTCTACCAAGTAATGAGTGAATTTCAGTTTTACCATGATTTCTTTTCAGATATGAAATCTGTCACCTTTGTTTTTTGATCAGATTTTCCAGTAGTGTTTTCCTTGGCTTTTCTAATGCTTTAATTAACAAGTGAGGTATAAATGACTTCTCTTTGTATTCTGGCTTTAAGAGCACGATCCATTGGGATGTGTGCAGAAGGGAATAATGTCCTAATTGAACATTATCTGTTATGACTCATGTCCTCATACCCCATTAGTAAGAGGTATTTCAAGGTTCCATGAGTCTCAGAGATGCAGACTCAATGGATGAGAATATATATTAGAAGATTTCACAAGGTAGTGTTTTTCTGGTTATCTTTGATGGCTATTGGAAGCTTGATTTTTAAGTGTCTTGTAACATATGATAAAAGAGATCCTTTTAATGTGAGGAGGAGAGCATGTGCTCTTCCATGATTTGTTCACGTGAAGCCCTGGATCCTTTCTTCCTTCTTCCTTAATTTAACACACGTTTATCACGTGCCTACTGTATGTCAGGCTTTGTGCTAGAAGAGAGCGTCTGGACTCAGAAAGACAGTCTTCACCCTAGAGGGTTGTTTCTGGTCTAGTGCTTTAGCACGTTGTACACAGTAATGCTCAGAAATTTTTTTTTTACATGAATGACTTTGGGAATCAGTAGACTGGTTCTACTTCCACCATTTCTGACTGTGGGGTTTGAGTTTTCTATGTATTTGTGTCTTCAAATTTTTAAAAATGGGGACATTAATATTTGGCTTAATTGCCCTACATCACAGATTTATATGAACCAACTATTCTTTCATCATAGGCATGAACTCTGCTTGGTATTCTGCTAGGTGTGAGGTATATAGTAATGTATTGAGTGGGAGAAAGCACAAGAATATAGGCCTGTGCTCAATTTATAACGTTGCGTGCTCTAAGAGAGATATATGAACAGCATTGTACTCTGGTAGTTTATTAGAAATATAAATGCTGATTTTTGTCTGAGGTATATGCGGAGAGCTTCTTAAAAGAAATGGCAGTTGAATTGCATTGAAAAGAGGAGGTCGGGAAGATGGGAAGAAGACCTTGCAGGTAGAGGGAAGAATATTTGTAGACTCCTGGATATGAAAGGTCTTAGAGGATTCAGGGAAGCATTGGGGCTTTGGATGTGATGGAGTGAGTTGTGGTCTCTGAAGCTGAATGGCGAGAGGAGAGTGGGATCCCCCAGCTTGTGAAGCTGATGTCTTTGGCAGCTTTTAAACAAGAGAATGAAATAACTAGGTTACTTTGTTATAGTGCTATTCACCTTGCGAATAATGAACTTGGGATAGAGTGAGGCTAGAGGCTAGATAAGAGGGTTTTGCCGTTACTGAGGGTCAGAATTAGGGCAGCGATTCCTATAGAGGAAGGGCAGATTGGAGAGACATTTTGATATCTTAGCAGTTTAGTGATCCTTTGGAGGTGGAAGAAAGTGGGGAATCAGGGGTGATCCTGAGGTACTAGCCGGGGACTAGGTAGATGATGATCCTGCAAACAGGATGTAGGAGGCTTGGGTGGAAGGGAATTGATAGTTCACTTTCCAGCATGTTGAGTTTGAGGTGCTTATAAGGTATCTGGACAGAGATGTCCAGAATTGTACTGTCCAGTAGAACTTTCTGCTGTGATGGAAGTGTTCTGTGTCTACTATCCGCAGTGGGAGCCACTAGCCACATGTAGCTATTGAGCACTTGAATGTGGTCAGTGCAGCTGAAGAGCTGAATTTTCAATTTCATTTAATTTTAGTTAATTTAAGTGTAAATAGCCACATGTGACTAGTGGCTACCACATTTGACAATGTGGGTCTGGAAAGTACTGGTTGGAAATACTGATCTGGGGCTAAGCTATGTGCGTTAAGCTACCTGGGACTGAGAGGTTTCCAGGGACACTGGACTCTTCAGTCCTAAACCTAGGAAAGTCCCATGCAAACTGTTGTTCACTCTTGCCAGAGGTGCTGTTGACCTGTAGTTACGGACTTCGGTTATCACGTTTCTCAAGCAGTTAAGTCTACTCAGCTGCTTCCTGGACTGGCTATGTCATGATTGGCATCTTGGAAAAAATTCCCTTTCTTAGCATTAGGGAGTTAGAAAATAGAAAACCAGCATGATTCTTCAAACACGTGTGCTGCCTGACATTCTCCTTGTTTTCTCCACTTCTTCCATTTTCTTCCATTCTATACCCTTAGGTAGTGAGTCCCCTCTTCGGCTGCACATTAGAATCCCCTAGGGTGCTTACTTCTCAAAAAAAAACAAAAAAAAAAACAACAAAAAAACGGATGCCCAAAGTCCACCCTAGACCAGTTAAATCAGAATCTTGGGTTGGGGATAGGTGGAGAGGGGACTGTACAGCTGCAGGATTTAGAAGCTCCTCAGGTGATTCTGACATGCAGCTGGGATTGAATAGTACAGCTTTAGGTACGCTTCCCCACTTCTTTGCTACTTTCTTTCTCAGTAAAACAAACTGCAGTTGATCTTTAGTCCCCTCTCTCCTCCTTTTAATTGGTGGAGAGTAATGATACTTAAGATTTCAGGGATTTTCTGCTCTGCCATCTTTCAGGCCACGTGTGACAGAAGTAAGCCTGAAACCTAAGGCATTCTGGAGCCGCCTAATCTGTTGTCATGAGCAGAAGATCTGGCATACTTTGCTGTATCAGTAATAGTAACGATGGCCACCACGTATTGAACACTTACTATGCCTGAGCACTCTTGTATCTTACACGTTAGCTCACTTGCTCTTAGTGACAACACTATGAGAGACGTACAGTTACTACTGATAACCGTGAGGAATCTGAGACTCAGTCAAAGTAACCAGTTTGCCCAAGGCCCCTTGGCTAAATGAGGTGCTCAGGCTGGGATTAGGCTGCCCTGTTTAATGGTATGTGCTGTGGTATATGACCTTCCTTTGCAGTCTACTGTATCTGTAAACCCGAGGGATGAAGTCTTCCCAACCTGCAGATATCTTTCATATGGCAGAGAATTGGTCAAGTTCATGTCTTCTTTTGCATTGATTAATTCAAGATTTGGAAGATCTTTCTCACCAAATCACTTGTGCTGACTCATGTTAAAAATTTTTGAACCTATGAGCCAGTTTTGAAACAGTTTCCTTGTGACTCTTTAGTATTGCCAAAAACGAAGTAGCTGAATAACGTAGGTCACTTCAGTTTTTACCAGTTTTGCTGAAGATGGGTTTACATGAGTAGTCACTATGGGGTGTGTGTGTATGTGTGTGTGTGTGTGAACATGGTTTAGGGCAGTGAGCTTGGTTTTTTAATTTCAAAGAAATAAAAATACAAGTAAGTATTTTTCTTTTATGCCCTCTCCCCAAGTGCCCTGTCCCAGTACCAAGTGATTGAATTCTTCCTTTCCTTTTCATCTTCTTTCCCTATACTTGGCTGCTTTTGAAGTTGCACATAGTCATGGAAAGCATATTTTCTGTGGTTTCCATTAAGATGTGATAGGCGAAGGGTTCTTAATTAATGCTTTTCATAAAGTAATTGGGAGTCTACAGTGTTTCATCTGGGTTCTATTGGCAATATAATGGAAGAATAGTACCGGTATTTTTGAAAAAGCCTTAATAGCCATTATATGATGTTTTAAATAGAAAAAGAAATTTCTTAAGATCAATATGAGATCATGATTTTATAAGCCTTTATTTTTTTGTGTGTGTCTATAAAGTAAGTCATCAAGAATAGAGTGGCAAATCAATTTTGACTTTTCAACTTCATCCAAGGATGCTTTTAAATGTCAAACTAAAGCAAAGTCTCTCAATAAAATATATATTTTTTGAAACAATATTAGATGTAGTAATAAGATTTGGGACCATGACCATAGACTACCCAATGGTGTAAGTGCATATTTTTTTTAGAATCTCAGTTCTCGTTTCTTTCTGTTAAAAAAGGAGGGGGAGGGGAATTTTGTTGCTTTCTCAGAACCAAGGACAATTTAGTTTATACTCATTGGTTGGGGTTTGTGTGGTGGAGGCTGATAAGGAGCTGGTGTGCAGAGAGTGCTTCATTCTATGGTCAAATGTTTTGTGTTGAAACTGTGATTATTTTTTAAAGGGCTATATCATTACCTGTGTATATTCAGCTATTTTATGGACTAATTTTCAAGGATTCTTTTTGGGTGTGGCTTCAGTAAAATTGTCTGTTAATTCTTATTTAAATGGTCATGAGGTACTGATAAAACTTCAGGGCGTTGATGGTATAACCCCAGAAATAATTGTTTATTTGAATTGCATTTTAAGATTTTGTTCCTGCCATCATAGTAGCTTTTCTGAACCCTTTGGATCACTGTTAGAGGAAACAGCATGTACTTTACCATGTGAATTGTTTCTGGTGTGTTCTTTGCTCCAGTGGTTAGCATCATACGCTTCTTAGAATTCAATGACCAGATTATCTGGAATGTTCTCAGAGCCACTAGTTTCAGATTTGTTATTTCTATCTCGAGATTTTTCATAGAAACAGGAAGCTCTGTTTGTCTTTTTTTTTTTTTTTTCCTAAGAAACATTGAGCTTTTTGTAGATAAATCCTTAACGTTTGTAAAAGTATAAAAATCCAATCTGATGATTGCTTGGTTCTCTGGTGCCAGTAAGATGCTGGCCTGGGAATGGGCAGCACTTCTGATGGGCCCACCTTAAACATTGTGCTCCATTACTCATCCTAGATCATTCTCTTTCTTCCTATCACATGCTCTGAACATCACATTCAAAACACTGAGAACATCCAAAAATGGTGCTTTGGCTAAAAGATGAATATAGGGGTTCAGATTATCTTTCTGGCAGTAGATGATTTTTAAGTAGAAAATGCTACTTTTCCCACATAGTTGGAAATATTTCCAAACAATTCACCTATTTTTCCAACTTAGTGAAGTGAATCTGGCTGGGATCTGATCATGGCTTGGTAATTGATGATCTTGCAGTGCCTGAAAATACTTGCTCTTTGCTGAATGCTCATAGCATAAACTTGCTGCTCTTTGAATAAAGCAGACGTGTGACATTGAGTTGAATAGGTAAGCCTACTTTATCTTCTGGAGGCCAGTTTTAACAAGTAAACCCCTGATTATAGCACCACAGACTAATCACGCTAGAAGGAACTTCAGGGAACACCCACCTGTCTCCTTTCACAGGACTAAATGCTGAGCATCAGAGATGAGACATGACTTGTCATAGACTCTTATGGCTCATAAGTCTTCCTTGTGACCCAGGAGAACTGAAAATTTGGAGTGTGGACTCACATATGCTCTGGTCTGTTTTCTTCCTTATTCTTAAAAGTAGGAGCCCATCTTCTGTGGCCTCTTCTCCATCCCACCCCCAAAGTAGTAAATAGACAATAGGGGTTAGTTGGGTTCTCAGGTTTTCCCATAGTAAACTTTCGATAGCATTATAACTTTGCTTTCCTTTTTTTTCCTTTCCTTTTAGCAATAGGTGAATATGAAGACCTTAGAGCAGAGAACCAGAAAACAAAGGAGAAGGTTTGTACTTTCCCCTTTCTTTCCTCTCTTACATGTATAAAAGCGTAGACGGCATGGTGCATTGTTCTGCCACCAATTTCGTTAAATGTGAATGAGGGTTTTTTTTGGGGGGGTTTTGTTTCCTTTCTCTTGCATTTGTGGTTCAGGCTAATATCAACTCCAAGCTCCAGATGGTAAAGAATAGCAGGCATGCCACAGTGGGCGCTACTCTGTGAGATTAACTACACAGCTAAATGTGCAGCAAGGCACCAGGCCAAGCAACTCAAGCCCCGAAGAATTGTCCTTTCTCCAGCAGTCAGATTTGGGATTCTAGTGATGGAGTTGAAGGCCTGAGACATTTGCCTTTGGGGTTTAGACATATTAGATCTGGAGAGAACCCTTTGGGGTGGGTCATCGGTGTTTAGCTCCATGCCTCCATTAACCCTTTGTATGTTTGCTTCCTCTAATTATGTGAATAATACACTGAGTTGAAAAAAACCCAGTCTGAAGATGGTGAAGCCTGGTGAATATGTTCTGTAACTCTGGCGGTTTTATTTTTTAACTGTTAAATAATTGAATTCTGCTCACCTTTATGTCTCTGAAGATGTTCATTTAAGATTCATGTTTATGTATATTTTTTCTCTGTGAGTATAGGAAGGGGACAAATCGATGGGAAGGCTAAGTTTAAAAAAAGTTTAGGGACGGAATAGAAATGAAAAGTAGGGGGAGAGCAGAACTGTCCATTATTATTTTTTAGATACAGATGAAATTTATTTTTAGAAATTAAAAATGCCTATTTTTAGAAATTTGATAGAACAAATATTTCAAAACATAGTGTCCATGGTAGAAATTTAATAAAACAGGTGGTTTGTGGTTATTAAAGAAGGTACTCATCGTTGCTGTAAATTATGCAACCTCATCTTTAAAATTTCAGTGTTAAGAGCTGTAATGAAAATTGGCAGTGAACTAAATGTTGGTAAAACTTGTGGCATATTTGGGGGAATTTGTTGAGCTCTTAAGAATCATATTTAACTTTTTTACTCATGTTAATTTGCCACCTATATAGATGTAGTATATGGTTGGTGATATTAATGGTAAGTACTCTAGTTCAAAGCAGATTATAATGCTTTTTTAGATCACTATTTTCCACCCAGTTTTCATGCTCCTTAGCTGATTTGTAAATAAATCTTTGATGTTCTTTGAAATTTTAAGTATCTTCTCTTCCTTTTGTCAGGCAATTCAGGGAATGGTAGGTTGGCGTGATGAAAATATCCATGAAAAGGTGTCTGGTACATACATCTCTAATATGGTAAGAAGGTCACTGAAAATAGTTTGACAAGATTTCTAATTCTAACACGATAACCACCCCAAATCACAGATGTCCTGAGGATGCCAATAGGTGGGGAGTGTGTGCTTAGATCTTGGGTCCCTCATGCCCCATAATTTCAAGCAAAGCTAATGGGTAATGTTTAAGCCAGATAGCTTGAGCCTCTTTCCCTAAGATACCCAACCGTCTTCCAGCTCTAAGAGAAAGAGCAAAGAAGTTACCAGTCAATTGAGTCTCTTCCATGGATGTTCCTGGTCCAAGAAGAGGAGAGCAAAACAAGTTGGAAGGGTTAAATCAGGGCAACTCTTTGACTTAACCTAGAAGCTATGAGGAGGGAAAGCAAAGAAGTGTCTTCATATGATAGAGAAAGAAGGATATGGAAGAACATGAATAATGTAAGAGGAAGAAGTAAATTTTTTGTTTTCTCTTTCCTTCAGCTTCTTTAATCCTTGCTTACTTGTAGCTCTAGCATTGCCCTAAAAATAGTAGATGTTTTATAAACATGTATTATTGATGATGATGGTTATTTAACTGAGAGCCACTTTCTGCAGTGAGATTTTAAGTGAACCATCTGTTACGCAAGTAATTTACAGGTAAAATGCATTTAGTAAAAGAAGGGTTAAAAATTACCTTAGCCCATTGCCTGCTTATGTGCTTCTCTACACAGAGTATGTCCTACATACATCTGGATGCGTTATTGACAGGCTTCTAATTCTTTAAAAATAACTATTAATGGAAATGGGAAGAAAAGAAGTGAAAGCAATATGGAATGCTGTGTGGTTGGGTAAAACAAAATAGAATGATTTTAAGTTTACTGAACTCTGTGTGTCTTCTGTTAAAAGACTAGCAGGCTTATTACTGCAGATTTTTCCCCAAAGGTGGGGGTGCATATTACAAAGGGAGGAAGCCTATAATAAAAGCCTTTTTATACAGCATAGAATGAGTAAAAGCAGCTTTAGTTCCGGAGGTGGTAAATGGAGAATACCATTTTCTCTGGCAAAGCACTTTCTTGTGCCTGGCTGGGTGAGGTTTGTCCATTTCATATCAGCAAATATCCATGGCCATTCTTACGTCGTGACCCCAAACCAGAATTCAGTTAAACCAATCAAGGATAGAAATCTAAAGTAAGATTCCTATTGCCGTAGTTAATTTGATGTGGGGAAATTTTGCACAAGTGGAAGGGATCAGAAAAATAAATTGCAAGTTTTTTCCTTCCATCTGTCCACATTACATCTAACCATCTTTGTTGTCAGGTTATGAACCTTATCAGTGGGTGTGATTCCTTTGGGTAAGATCTTTTTATGCCCTGTTTGGAGTCTCCTCTGTTGACACAAGTGGTAGGGTATAAATTTCTTCATAACAAGCAGGTGCTTGATTGACTTTTATTAAGAAGCTACAGTGGGTCATGTACATTCATTTATCTCCTTTATCTGATGCTCCAAACAGCCCTGTGTCAGCTCTGTTTCACAGATAACAAATGTGCTTTTTGAAGCAGGTAAACTTATTGGGAGCTAATTGACTTTTTTTCCACAAAGGTCTTGGTTTCATGCCTAATTTTTTGTAATGAGATCATGAATTTTCCACAGCAAATTATCAGATTCAATACATTTCTGGATCATTTGTCTTCACCATCTATTGGTTTGTATTTAAAAACTGAAAGTTAAATATAAAATCAGTCTTACGTCAGAAACATTCTTGTGTACGCACGTGTGTGTGTGTGCATGTGTATAGATTCTGACATAATACCTTCCAAGGATAAGAGTAGGAGATTTGGGAGGGTGGGCCAGTATTTTAATGATCTTTTCCTTTGCAGTTCTCCCTTTTTAAGGAAAATGTAATTTTTCTTATCCTTTCATGGTTTTTATCAATGCCTTTGAGGATGGAATCAGAATCAAGATGGAATAAGGGAAGCTTTTTTAAGGGCAAACTTTTTGCTAATGCCTCTGAGTACTGGGATATAAAGAAAAGTATACGAAGGTCCCACTCTTGAGTAAAACTACTCTAATGAGGGACACAGGCAAGTTGACAAATAACTATGACAAATTGTGTTGTTACAAGTGAATGCTTAGAGTTTGAGAGTGGGATGGGAAAAGAACAAAAAGACAAGGTTTCTACTCAATTCCATGTGACAAACTCTTATTATCTCTTAATGCTTGGCTTAAATGTCACTTAGTTTTTTTTTCAGTCTTCTAATTCTCTCACAAGCAGAACTAATTGTTTTCCTCTTTGTAATAAAACATCTGTTTATTTCTTATGCATGTATCACATTTTATCAACCAAAATTCATTATCAAAATATTACATAGGATACAAGTGAGTTGTATGGGTTGAATTAAAATTCAAAACATTTTTTTTTCTAGGACATCACAAAAAGTGGAGATTATGGAAAGGATGCTACTTTTCATTATTTTTTTTACTTAGTTTCTAAATAGCATTATCAACAGTATGTTAAAAAGTAAGAAGGCCTGTCACATTGAAGTCGACAACCTTTCCAAATTATTTTGGGGTTCGAAAAATAGAGGACTATATATTTTGAAATTAACCAAATAAAGTTTTACTTTGCTTGCGAAACAGTCATATTTAAATGTTAGTCATGCTTCTACAATTGAAGGGCATTCTCTTATGACTCATTCAGGATCTTTGTCATAACTGGGTTTTTTTTCTATACGGGGGAGGAGTGCCTCTTTGAGCTTTTAATGGAATAGCTTTCACATTTCTCAGGGTGGTAGGGGTTTGTATGGAGTGTGCATAGAAAGAAGGAAATCTATATAATAGAAGAATGTCTGCTTTGAACAGTAAGTATTTATGTTTAATATTATGTCCTGAGATCGAGTTTTGAAATGAATAAATGTTTAAGTGGCTGATTAGAAGTCGTTTGGGTGAGCTGCTGTAACAGTGCATCAGGCGTTTTGTCAGCTTGCCAGGAGCAATGAATGAAAAGGGAAAGAGACAGACACTTTCCAAGACTTACGTTTCAAGAAGCAAGATAGATGATACTGTTTGCATCTTGGCTCAGTTGTGTATTGTTAAAATTTCTTCCTCTTGTGTAAATTTCAAAGGTGAAGGTCCCAAAGTATTTTATTTAAAAAAAAAATCAGTAAAGAAGCCACTTTAAAGAGCAAGATATGCATCCATTATGCTAACTGTTCATGCATAATACATTCACATACATGCAGTTTCTTTAGAACAGAGTGGCAAGTGGTCGTGCCAGAGAAAAAGTAATTACTTAGCAGTTTGAAAGTGAAAATGAGTCTCTTATTAACAGCAATCTATCCAGAAACAAAGAGCAAGGATCTCTGTTCTGATGACATGTGTTTCCATCTAACACACAATACCTAGAATTTAGAGAATGCTGTAAGACAGCTTTAGGGGGCAGCTACTACTTTATTGCCTGTGAAAATTGGAGGGAAAGAACTTTGAATTGGAAGAAAGAACACCACTAAAAGAGAAAGAAAGCGAAAGGAATTCCATCCTAGTGGGAATGATTTAATTTATTGTATTCTTTAAGGATAAGCACAGCTGAGTTCTAGCCAAACTTACATAGATGAGACAACAGAATTGTTGATTTTTATTAAAAATGATTTGATGATCCTTGAACTGCATCACCAGAGATTCTAAAACAGGTAAACATGCACAGTTCTGATGCTATGCCTGTTTAAATGTTTAAACATTGTAACTGGACATCAAAGGAATGAACTTCAAGAAAAGTAAATAAAAACTGGTGTGAGGTTGAGACCTCTTCAGACTTAGTGTTACAGCCCCTGCTCTGTGCCCCTGTGCAGTATTTCTCTCATAGCAAGTGTTCTTTATATGTTGCTTGTTTCATTGTTGACCTTTCTTGGAAGATCATAAGTTTTGTGAGAGCACATTGCTTATTTTGTTCCCCACCATGTTTTCCCTGGTGCTTAGCAAAGTGCCTGGCACATGTAGGTGCTGTGTAAATAATTTGTTTAATACTCAGAGGAAGGAAATAAAGGCATTCAGTGATTGCAGTAGATACCTGCTTGGAACTCTAATTCAGTCAACTGTAAGGTAGTTGTCTTTGTGTAGGTTGGGTTGTCTCCTCTGTTGTGTATGTGCAGTGCATGTGTGTGCTTCCTGGGCCCCAAACTGGCCTCTCTCTAGGCTGGTAACCCTTCATTGCACTTGTGCTCCATGGAGGTAAAAATGAATATTTATGTTAGTGGAAGTTAAGCACAATTCAGAATCTTGGGGGTTTCCTTACCTAAAATATACACACAGCAAAATACGAAGATGTCTTAGTGTCTGCATCAGTTGTCTGTACTTCTGCTGCGCCCTGTTAAGCAGACATTTTAGTGTAAACAGGAGTTGGATGATATGTGCGGGAGAGAGAATGGAGCTGCCCATTTTGGTGGGGGAGAGGGGAATGTCAGTTCACACTGTAAAGACTTCTCCCTGCAAATCAGTCTGCCAGTGCTTTGAAATGCTGATTTACTTTCAGAAGCCAGGTATCTGCCTGGATGAGACTCAAGGAAGAGTTCTGGAAAACAGCCAGCGCTTCTAATACTAAGAGCTTTCAAAACCAGCAAGGCTAACCTCTGGCCAATTCATAACTTCATGAAGAGCCAAAATAGAGACTCTAGAATATGTGTAACGTTACCCAGCTTGCTTAAACCAGCCAGCGCTCGTGCTGCTGAGTTCTACCCCAGCCTTGAGCTACAGAGAATCGTTGAGCATCATAATTAAGTGATGTGGGCCCAAGAACATCTGTTGCTATTGCAAAGTCTTCATGAGCAATTCTCACACAAAAAGAAGCAGTTTCTACAAATGGTGCAGCTGCGTGAGCAGGGGAAGGGGAAGGGGTAGGATGGATGTGGGGCTTCTGTGAGACATAAAGATGTAACTAACATTCTTCCGAAAAGGCCCAGAATCCTTGCTAATTTCTCTCTCTTGGTAGAATGAGAGAGAGGTTACAAGATATTTCATCATTTTAGGTGAATCCAGAAAAATAAGTAGATGTTTGGCTTTCTGCTTAGTAAACAGGTACGTCCTTCATATTTTGCTCAGCTCTGGTTTGGAATAAATAAGTTGCATTTGCAGCATGTGTAAAGTTCCTGCCCCTGCGCCCCACCCCGCCCCCAGCACACACCCCCTTTCAGTATCCATAGCAGATGGTAAATTCTGTGGCTGCCAGTTCTATCATAATGTGGTTGCAGAAAATAGAAAGCAAAGCAACATGAAGACCCCTGATGGAACACAGCTGGTGTTACGAGACAGCTTCCGAATCTGCTGGTGGTGACCATAGGGTTAGTGTGAAAGCATATAGCTGGACCGTAGAGGCTCTTGAATGTTGGAATAAGAGTGTGGTGTTGCGACTTTTATTAGCTAAAGCCTGTGGCCTTCTGAGCAGAGAGCATGGCCATGGGTGGGCAGTCTGGCAGTGCAGTGGGGAAGTACAAGACAGACAGATGCCATATTCTAGAATACGAGGGGAGCGTTCCTGAGGCAGCTAGCAGCACTCTCATAAAGTTAAGTGTTACACTGTCTGGTGGAGGAAGGATCTCATAAACTGATTTGAGAATTCAGAACTCGAGTGTTGAGAATTTTAAACACAAAAAGACAGTAAATACAGTTTACCTGTTAAGTTGGGACTGGAAACTGTGTTAGGATTACTTTTTTAGAGAGCTTACATTTCCATAGGAAAACTTTAATGAAAGAAGATGCCTTGTCCTGTAGGAATTGGTTCTGCCTGACCCCTCTCGTGGAGGGTCGAGGTCAGGATTTAGTAAATCGCCTTGCTGGTTGAACACTGTGTACTTGTTTCCTGTGCTCCAACCAGAGTGGGTTTACCCAAATGAACAGAGGTGGGTTTTTAAAAGCTTCACATCTTGAGAGACTAATGGACAAAACTGAACTGTTTGTTTCTTAATTGTTTTATTTAAACAAATATTTTAAAAGCATAGAAAAGGGCAGGGAATAATATAACAAATATGTACCTCACAGAATTAACTTATCTTTTTCAAATTTAAAAATAAGAAGGCGTGCTACAGGTAAAATTGAAGATCCCCTGTGTCGCCCAAGTCTAGACCCCTTCTCCTCTTTTAGGAGACATTTACTTACATAAATTTTTTTATGTATCTTCCTAGTTCATGTTTTTGTATTTTTTATATATACTACATGTATCACAAAATATACAGATACAATATAAATATAAAAAGTGTTTTTCTCTGCTTAAGATACCATTTGATATATATTCTGCAACTCCTTTTACTCAACGTTATGGTTTTTGAGGTTTATTGTTGATACAACTTTATTTCTTTCACTTTCATTTATGCTGTATTATACAGATATACCATGATTTATTTTTGTTACTCTAAATACAGAACATGTTTGTATAGATCATCTTGTACACATTACTAAAGAGTCTAGTAATAGAGTCTAGAAGTAGAATTTTCTGAGTCCTAGAGTGTGCACAGTTCCAATTTTGATAGTTTATTTCCAGAGCACTTATGCCAGTTGACGCTTCCACTAGCAGTAAGAGAGTTTCTAACTCCTGATATCAGACTTTACCTCCCAAAGTCTTTTCAGTGAGTCTTCCCACCTTTTAAAATTAAAAATCGGCTTGTGTAAATGATACATGCTTACCGTGGAATCTTTTATCTTCCCTCCTTTTGCGTTGCTACCTTCTCCTATTCAGCATTCTAGGGATTCAAGGATTTTTTTTTTTTTTTTTTTTTTGAGTGAGAGAGCACATGGGGCGTGCGTGGGGCAGCAAGCAGTTTGTCTCCAGGTAGTGGTCATTTCCAGTGTGCCCCAGTGTTGTGGGTAGTTGAAACTACCCAGTTTCAGGAATCTGACCTGTAGGTTTTCACTGTATCACCAAAATACCTAATTTAAAAGAGGCACAAATATTGTCTTAAAGAATGAATACATTTTAACTCAAGGATGTTAAATCGGTCTATTAACTGAGGAAATAATAAGCAGGAAGGTGAGTCATTGTATTTAGAAGGTCAGAGAAAATATGGACAGATACAAATGTGGCCTTTAATGCTTTTTTATTTCTTTGTATATGTTTACTTTCCTTTTTAAAAATTAAAATTTTTTCTTTTTTATTGAACTGTAGTTAATTTACAATATTGTGTTAGTTTCAAGTGTATAGTGAAGTAATTCAATTGTATGTATGTGTGTGTATGTGTATATATATACTTTTTCAGATTTTTTTCCATTATAGGTTATTACAAGATACTGAATATAGTTCCCTGTGCTATACAGTAAATCCTTGTTGTCTATTTTATATGTAGTAGTGTGTATCCATTAATCCTGTACCCTAATTTATCTCTCTTCCCCCTTTCCCCTTTGGTAACCATAAGTTTGTTTTCTATGTCTGTGAATCTATTTCTGTTTTGTAAGTAAGCTCATTTGTATTGTTTAGATTCCACATGTAAGTGACATAATATTTGTCTCTCTCTCTCTGACTTACTTCACTCAATATGATAATCTCCAGGTCCATTCATGTTGCTGTAAATGGCAATATTTCATTCTTTTTTATGGTTGAGTAATATTCCATTGTATATATATTACACATCTTTATCCATTCATCTGTTGATGGATACTTAAGTTGCTTCTATGTCTTGGCTGTTGTAAATAGTGCTGCTGTGAACATGGGGTGCATGTATCTTTTCGAATTAAGAGTTTTTGTCTCTTCTGGGTATATAATTAGTGCTTCTTTAAGATTTAAAAAAATACTGATTAATTGATTTTTTAATGGAGGTACTGGGGATTGAACCCAGGACCTCATGCATGCTTAGCATGTGCTCTACCACTGAGCTCTACCCCTCCCCACCAAGATTTTTAATTTTTGTCTTCTTTTCATAAAATTGTTTGTAAGTTTGCTCTTTCTTGCCTTTCCAAACTTATGATACAAACTTAACATTTCTGTTTTTTTTTTTTTCTCATTTCAGTGTGACAAAATTAGGCAAGAGCGAGATGAAGCTGTTAAAAAACTGGAGGAATTTCAGAAAAGTATGTAAGCATTTCAGTGGAATTATTCTAGCACATATGACTAGGTTTGGGGATGATGTGGGTAGACATGTACTCTGTGTTTAGTTGCTGATGCACTGGGTATCCAATAAAGGAAGAATTGTCTTCCCATTTGCCAAAAACAATACACATTACTGTGATTTTTAAAGAAATGGATTAAACATTATTGTTTTGAGTGTGTTATTTATAAAAGATAGTTTGAACTTTTTTATAAAATATTTTACTATGCAGAACAGTTAAAAGAGAACAAGAATTGTTATCTTTACTCTTTGAGAAAAGCCAACAATAGTATTTTATAGTCTTTCTTTCCTGGTCTTTTATCTGTGTTATATACATATCAACAAAAAATAGAGTCATATTTTACATTCAGTTTTGCGGTCTGCTCTTTTTAGTAAACGTACATCATGGTCATCTTTGTGTGTCAGTAGAGAGATATATACATACACACACACACACATATATGTACATATCTGTATATCAGTTTTAAATGTTACCCATAGTATTCTAATACATGATAGTACCATAATTTATTTAAACATACCTTCAGTGATAGATGGATTATTTCTGGTTTTTAGTAATTGCAAATAATGCTATTACAAGTATTCTTATACATACATCTTTATAATGATCTGAGCAGTTCCTTGGGTTAATTCATAGAAAAGGAATTCTAGGTTTATAGAACTTATACATTTTTAGGAGTTTGAATGTTTGAAATAGTCCTCTCACCAAGGAAAGTTATATTTCCACAAAAGCTGTAATAATCTAAAGTTTTTGCTATGTTTTTTTTAATGTGATATAAGTCTGTTATTACTTTATCCCCTAAAATAAAACATATCTGATCACACTCAGAAGTATCAGAAGGAAATACGTCATGGGAAAAGACAAGACCATAGCAGGGAAGGTGACCCCCCCCACCCCCCGCCCTTGGAAGAGGGCCTTTCTCCATTGTTCTTCAGATCCTATATTAGTCAGGCTGATTGACTGATTGTGTTGACATGGTAACTACACCACGAAACATTTTATTCTTATTGAAGGTAAAACAGCCATAAAAATGCAGCATTATAGTTAAATTTCAATGGCCAGTTAATTTGAAGTGTTTGGCTGTAACAAAAAAACCCGAAAGGGAATGTTGCTGATGGTACCTGTCTTTGGTGGTCAATATGCCATGACAGAAATATCTTTTATTTGTGAATGTGTGGATTGCAGTAGTTTAGGATTCTCTCCTTCCCTAATGCAGGATTAATGGGATGTTCTTACACTTGAACTGAGACTGAGTTACATCCGAAAGAGTTACACCATTGACATTGTTACCAATTAATGAATGCACTTGAATTAATTATTGATAGTGGATTGGCATACTTTGTGCAGTGGGAATAGTTCAGGTTCTTATGGTTGGAGTTATAAAATGTTTTGGTCCAGGCAGGATGGGTTTTCCCTCTTGGATTATGCAGAAATGGAAGCAACTTACTGCCATATCAACCTACCTTTAGAGTAACATGTAAACTTTGCTTTCATTTACCATTTCTCTTTATGCTTTCTTTGTCTCTTCCTCTAAATACCTTTGATAGTTTTAAAAATTTACATTTTTCCTTAAGAACAGCTCAAAGCCTAAAAGAATCAATCAAAAGCATAGTACAGCAATTTTTATTGTTTTATTCATTCAATTTTTGCCTTTACTAAGTCAGCCCTAATAAAAGTTTGGGTGGCAGGAAAATGGAGTGTTAACTCTTCAGTCTCAAAAGAACAGAAAATGGAGACTAAGAAGGTTTTAAATATTTGTATAAAAATTGTGTCTGAGACAAATGGTTCATGACTTGAACAGAGGGTACAATTTCCAGTTTTGAAGGGAACGAAGCAGTTATCACTGGTGAAAAACACCATTTGGTGTGACTCCCTGTAGCCCTGAGCAATTTCTGCATTAGTAAAAGTGGAATGAATGACCTTACCCCACAGGCTGTTGGAAGATTAAATGAGATAATCCGTGTAAAAAGTGCTGCACACAGTACCTGGCACTGTAGTAAGTGCTCAGTATCATCTCATTTACTGCACCACCCAAGGCTCGACTGCCCTTCAGTGTTTAAAGAGTTCATATCATTTACCTTTTGTGAATTAGTTTCCGGACACCAGCCTCCACATTTGGGCAGCACTGGGTGGGGGAAGTTTCTTCCGGCACTAAGTTGAAATCTGTCTCCCTGTGATGTTTACCTACTAGTTCTACTTCTCTGGGTGTAGGAAGAGCAGCTGAATGAGGCTCAGGAAGAGCTTTGTTGGGCCATAGGGCTCCGCTCTTCCTGGCTTGGCATCCTTTTCCTACCTGGTTTTGTCCATATTGCCATGCAGTTCTTGGCCCTCTGCCAGCTCTTTCTGAGCCTTTCTCCTGTCTTTCTGGACAAAGAACGCTACTACATAACAAGGTCATGTTTCGTAGAAAGACAGATTCCTATGAAAGTGAAAGTAAATGAAGTCCTTCCACATCTTTCCGGCTACAGTGCTAGATCCTTTGCACTGTTTTAGGACCTGCTCATTTTCCTGCATGCCTGCCGGCTTTCATGGCTATTTTCTCACTACATATAAACCTTTCTAAGTGATCT
This sequence comes from Camelus ferus, assembly GCF_009834535.1. NCBI lineage: Eukaryota > Metazoa > Chordata > Mammalia > Artiodactyla > Camelidae > Camelus > Camelus ferus. The sequence goes on from NC_045706.1 coordinate 12,892,529, forward strand.
GATATTGCTGAAGAATTTACAGTATGTTTGCCACATAAACTTTGAGATCTTCTGCATCTAAATATTGCTGAGGGTTGGCTGGGTGGGGAGGAGTTTTGCTAAGGAAGCAACATCGTTGATGGTGTCACTTTTAAATACGACAAATTGGAAAGGAGCATAGAAAATTGGAGTCGTCTAGAAATAGCTTTGTCTGGATTACCAGTTAGAACTCTGTAATCTGGGATATGTTCCTTAACTTCTCTGGGCCTCAGTGTTCTCAAATGTAAATTTGCTCTAGTACCTACCTCATAGGATGTTATGAGGATTTATGAGAGAACACAGGCACAGAGTTTAGTGCACAGTAGACACATAGTTGGCCCAATAAACAGTTCTATACTGCAGAAAACATTCCTGTAAAAAAGTATTTACACATGAACTTAGGCCCAAGACATTGTTTCAATCATCAAACACAAATATGAACACCTGCTGTGTACATAGCATTGTGCTGGGTACAAGAGAGTCAACCATAAATAAAGAAAAATCCCTGCTCTGATGCTCACAGGTAGCAGGAGACAAAAACAAGTGAAAAGAACCCCAGTTCCCCCCCAGTGTGAAGTATTCTATGATGGCAAGTATGTAAGACAGTTTTGAGGTCATAGAACAGGAGAGACAAACTTTGCTAATCCAACTATACTGATAGAAGCAATAATTGATATTCCTTTAGGTTACAGTTCTGAGTTCTCAGAGTCATTAAAAGAAACTTTTATTATGGAAGGTGTCAAGCTTATACAAAAGTGAGAAAAAGTGTAATGAACCCCCATGTTGTACCCATCATGTAACTTGAAAAGTTGTCATGTCATGGCCATACGCCTACTCTCACTGACCCCAGATTATTTTGAAACTAACTCCAGTCATCATGTTATTCTATCTATAAATACTAATGTATGTATTTCTAAAATATTAGGATTTTTTTAAACATAACTGCAGTAATAAGGTCACTTTATTTAAAGTTCACCTTTTTTCTTGTTTAAACCTTCATGTCATCCAGATTATAGGCGTCTGAGGTACAGTGGTCATGGATTATGGATGTTAAATGAGATAAGCCCGAATTCAGGGCCATAAGGCAAATCATTAAATGAACAATTAAAAGTTTTTAAAACATTTATCCTTGGAAAGTTGTAAATAAACTTACATATTTAAAAAATTTCTGTTTTTGTGTCAGGTGACCTGACTTTTGGTTTCGGAAGTTGGGTCATGCTTTTTAAAGATATGAATGCCCTTTGAAATATGTTTCTTCCTTTTGAGTCTGGAAAGTTGATAAGTAGGTTTCTATGCAACCAATTTAGCATTGGGATACTTTTTTAAACTAAAAATTAAAGCACAATTTTTAATTTCCACTCTTCCCTCTTATAGGAAGAAATAAAAACCCTATCTAATGGGGTTTACTGTATCAGAACTGGAGAAAATGTGGGCTAGTGCTATACATACCTGAGTTTATCAAGTTAAATTACAGGAGAACTTTTTACAAAATGTTTAGAAAATAAGTGTTTATTTTTTCTCTTTTTGCTAGGCCTAAACCTTAACTAGTGCAGAATGATTTTTCTTGCTCTTCCACGAGCAAGAATATTATTGAATAAAAAGTCAAATTCCTGAGAAAAATGCAGAGTGTTTATGTTTTTGTTATGATAGTGGAAATACCAGATTGTGGTAGAAGATGTCAAGTAGTTAAGGCTAAAAATTTGAAGTAATATTTGATGTTGTAAAAATTGTATAGGTTTCTTTTCTCTTTCCTTCACATTTTTGAAGAACCTACCTTGTAAACATAGTGATAAAATGCCAGGAATATTAGGATTTTAAGGAAATAATAGAGCCTATTATTTAAACTACAATATAAAAGGCAATTATATTGATGAAGAGCTACATGGGCTTTGTGTGTGTGAATAAACTTGGCCTGTGTTCAGCTTCTATTTGTTCTTCTGGCATAAACACATATTGTGTGTGATTCCAGTTTAATGGGGACCCGTTTGTATGCCAAGCAGCTGCATTTTAGGACCTATTGCGTGATTTCATAGCTCTCTGAAAATTGGTTCTATTCAGAACAAGAGATAGAAGAGGAGAGGGGGGGTGGTGTGGAGGTGGGGGGAGAGCTTCAACACACAATCATTTCTTTTCAATTGGAGCCAGAAAGGTTGATGACAACATGACCATTGTGTTATAATGATAAGACCACTAAGGCATCTGTACCTCTCATCAAGGCTTTCACACAACAGCAGATACAATTTAATTCACTGCTCTGTCAGCAGTGCTGATACCATTATGCCGTCTGTCTCCACAGTTATAATCACTGTCCTCTGAGAAATGCAGTTGAAATGATCTTGAGCAGTCAAAGAAACTCTCAATTAAGGCTGCCACTTCCAATGTGTCAGATTGTGTCTTATGCACTTGGTACAATTTTCACTTCCAATCCTGTTTATTTACAATGTCTACCAGTAATTACGCTTAACGTGTCATTTAGTGAGGGGGGCCCCTGCCAAGCCGATTGTTGGGTGCTGCTGTACCATTGAGTGGGAGTTTCTCGAAGTCAATGCCATCAGCAGCTTTTAGGCCCTGATGGGATGCAGTAGTAATGTTGATAATGCAAGTATCGTGCTCATCAAGTCATAATTAGATGCCACTCAAATGTGCCACTTGTAATAACAGTGTTGATTTATGTTTTTCTCGGTGACTGCAACTACTAATTAGTTAAGTGGTTTTTGGTTGGCCTGCATTTGCTGCAGATTATTATTACCCCTGAAAAAATGTCAAGGTTAGAGATGTTTCTGGCCATTTAGTGCTGCTTTATGAATTTGAATATTAACATAATAAGAACTTTGGACAGACTTAGGAAGTAATACATTTTTGTATTTAATTTGGAGAGAAATTTTTTCCCCTGAGTTTAATCATAATTGCAGGTTAATTAAGCTTAAATGAAGCAAAAGTAATCTCTCTTTGTATTATGTGAGCCCAGTGCTTTTTCCCTAACTTTGTTGGGTTTCACGTTTGGGTGTCCTTAATTTTTCTTTTTTAAGCCAAACAAATTTCAATAAGTATATATGTCTACAGTTAAGTTTGAGATTCTGAGCATTTTCTTTTAACTAGAAATATGGGTGAAAGGAGGCATTTTTCTTACTTGATCTTCAAAGTATAATTCAAGTTCTAAATTACTTTGTCCCTTTGAATCTCAATTTATATAAATCAGCTACAAAAAATCTGGAAATTACTATTTTTGAAGCATTGGTTAAACGTCAAGTAAAATTTTATTTCTTCTTTTAATCTTCCTGACAATCTGTGATGTCAGAAGCAATTATTAGCGTCTACTTTCATTATCACATAGTACATAAATCTTGTTGCTCTACTTTTTTGCCCTGGAGTTTATTAAATACTTTGTCACCACTAAAGACTACTATTGCAGTGCTTATAAACTGCCATGTTGTCATTCCAGTTATGAGATCAGTGTAAGATTTACTTTTTAAAATTTCTCTAGCTAATTTTCCTTAGTAGATGCATGGATTATATCCTATTAAAAAAAAACAGGAAATCATGGTTTGCCACTTTTTATTAGAGGTTCTTTTGTTTAAATTAGCAGACATGTCTGTGGTTATGTATACATCTACATAGAAAACAGAGACTTAAAAAACGTCCTAAAAAGCTTTTTTAAAATGTGTGTAAGAGCATTAACGGTTCTTCATTGTGGAGTTTTTTCCCTCCTACATTCAAATATTAGCTAAGATTTAATCAGGGTAACATCTTAAACACTGTTTCTCCATGGTAGCTAAACGTCTGGCTCGCTGAAGAATTGAAGTATTTATTCTTAATCATGGGACAAGATGTGTGGGCTTCTGGAATAGCTGACTAATCTCTGAATGCTGAGACATTTTTTCCCTTCATTCGTAGTTTCTCACATGGTTATAGAGGAAGTTAATGTTATGCAGAACCATCTTGAAATAGAGAAGACTTGTCGAGAAAGTGCTGAAGCTCTGGCAACAAAGGTGAGACATTTTAAATAAAGGAATTCTAGCTTTTAAATTTCAACTTGCTTTTCTAAACAGTAGCTTCTGTCCTTTTCTGTTTTTCTCGTTCTCTAATCAGTTGTCTACTCTGATGATCCTGAAATATGATATGTAAATATGTGTGTTAATGCAGACAGTATTTGATTGTTAAAAACAAAGTATTTATGTGTATTTCAACATTTGTGCTTTTTGCCTATGAAAATGGTCCCAGAGTAGTCTGTTGAACTGGACTTTCTAAATGTCTGTGCATTTGGTTAAAATGCTAACCAAGTTTAAAACTAACCTGGAGTGACATAAAAGAGCATTGAGTGTTTTCTGTTTGAATCAGATGAAAAAATCAGCCTCAAGCCAACACTTCAGGTGATTATTTGTGAAAGCAAAGTGGGGGTATGCTAAAGGTGACCTCCGCTACTCTACTGATTGCTTCTAGCTGATGAATTTACCAAGTGTGTAATTTTCTATATTCTGTCTCATCAGAAATACATTATTATTAAAGAATGTTTTTATCTCTGTCCTGTGTATTTTGGGTTAGGTAAAATGCATCTGAACCACTTCATCAGAAAATGGATTACTGCAATTTTCAACCAAATTTCATTAGTGATGCCGGTTTTGTTTCTTTCTCCTCTCCCCCATCACCTACTTCCAAAGTATTTCTTTGGATGCACCTGAAATTCTCCAGTTCAGTCAGTCAGTCAATCAGTTGATGTGTTAGCAGTGTGCTTGCTAGAGGTATTTGCTTAATTGTTTGTAAGTGACTCTACATTGTGATTCATAGTATATTCAGGCAGAACCTAACTAAGAATATAAGTATGTGTATATAACGTCTTTTCTGTTATTTGTCCAAAGAATATGAGGTAATACAGGTCATTGCTTTAAAAGCAATGATCACGTGGGTGCTCTCACATCATTTCTGTTCTGCTGCACATCAACTGTTTTAATTTTCTTTTCCTTTATGTCTTTTGGAGCAAGTAGAAAAAGATGTATTTGGAGTAAACTGGCTGTTCTGAATCTTGTAGTGGCTAAGGATAGATTCTGTATTTTCTCTTGTTATTAGCAAGTATTCTGGTTGCAATAATACATCCAAAATGAGAACACTGATTACCTCTCAGGACTGGCAGTTTATGAAAAGCAGTGGTTTGAGAGACAGTATATTACAGGTTTTATTCCTAGTTAACATCATTTTGGAAATATGTGACTTTCGAAGCTGTAGTATCTTGTCTTCCACATTGACTGAGCACATCTGTAGTGTTTAATTGAGTAGGTGTTTTGGGTTTGTTTTTAATTCTAAGCTCCATGAGTTCATATTGCATCCTCAGAATAAACCATATGTCCATTTTCAGATGACAAACTGTAAGTTAAGGGTCCTGTTGTCAATACTAAATGGTAAAAATGACCCTAGAAATTTGTTACACAGTGGTTCATAACCAGTCACCTGGTAGCTTTTTCAACATTCACGTGTCTGGGTCGTACTCCTAGAGTCAGTGGGTCTGGGGTCTTCTTAAAAAAATCAACCCTGGTCTACCCTGACCATTATGACAAGGTAATTGCAGGTTAGAGAGGTGAATTCTCTTGCTCAAAAGCACCTACTGAATAAAAAAAGGGGGGAGGGAATAAAATAATTTTTTAAAGGGGACCATATATGGACCAGTGATTAAAGTGCATAATGAAAAAAAAAGTCTGTCTGACTTTTACCCTTGTCCTAACTCTAGTTCATCCCGTCATTTAAGATGAGGCAGTGGTGGTCCAGGGAACAGAATTAACCTGCTCAAAGTCGCATATTTCCAAAATGGCAGTGGCTGGTGGTTTGGTGGAGGCATTACACTCTTTTGAGGGCAGAACTGTTAACCATTAGGTTATAAGCTATTACTTTAATGGTGGCTTTGGAAGTAATACATTAAGCGCCAGATGGCAAAAATTAGTATATTCACTTTTTCATGAGTATCCTAGAGGAAGAAACAATGCATAGATGAATACCCTGGTTGAAGAAAACTACCTGATAAACGATTTTCAAAGAAAAATTAGACTTACAAACTAAACCTCTTCTGTTACTTAGCTAATACTCGCTGAAGTTTTACTATATATCAATCATTATATTAAATACTTTATATATATTATCTCATTTTATCATCATATTATTGAATACTGACTATTTTTATCCTTAGTTTGCTGATTTAGAAAGCTGTGGCTCTGAAAGATTAGCTTATTCCTGAGGCAGACAGAATTTGATCGCAGAGCTGGGTTCTTAACTCTGCTATACTGATTTTATAGAAAGGTATTCTAAAGTACTGCATTACTCCGTCGATTATTCTTAGTATTGATGTACAGTAGGATCACCTGGGAAGCCCTGACAAAGTCCTGTGCTGGGCTCCACTGCCGGAGATTTTGGTCTGGTACAGGCCTGCACATTGGGGGTTTTAAAAAAAACTCTAGAGACTGTAATGTGCAAGGTTGGGAACCATTAATTTAAACATTAGGAGGCAGAATTTACAAATTAAGACATGAGATCTTTTTCACTTTTTTTCTTATGTTGTTATTTTCTCCTTGCATTCAGAAAAGATGGCATCATTTGAGAACTGACGATGTTCCTTAGCCTCTACTGCTGTGTGTTCATGGTTCAGAGAACCCACAACAGTGTTTACTTGAATTTTCCATCTGAAGGAAGATGGATTGGGAAATCATGGGTTTCTTATCTTATCCCTGATCCTCTAATGTAATATGGAGAGCTAGAAGCTGGAGTTAAGGGCTGGGAACTGGGAATAAAGGTCTGTGTCTGATTCCCTGAATGAATCTCACAAGGCTTCCCAGGAAGAATCCACAGAAGAGTAAATGCAAACGTGTTTCTATTTCTTACATTTTATAGTAAAGAAATCAATGTGCTAAATATTTTCATATATTCAAATAAGAGAAAACCTTTTATATTTTAATCTTGGGAAGAGAAAACACAAGCAAAACCGTATTTGTCTTCTGTGGACTTTGCATCAAAGTTAGTCTCCGTGTGTGCTTTGTACTAACATTTATGTGCACATAAACACATGAGCTAAAAAGGTAATGATAATTGATAACTAAAATTAAAAGTCAACTTTTTTAAGGTACATATCAGCTAGAAGCTTTGTGTAGATCATGTATGGATCCTGGTTAAAATGAAACAAAATGAACTGAGAAATTTGAACATTTATTCAACATTTGTTCATATTCAAGACTTATTGTCAGTATCTTCAGTGGGATAATTGTATTAGGACTATGTTTTTTGAAAAGGATATTTTAAAGAAACAATTAGTCATACATGCTGAAAAAAGTACAAGTCACATGACAATTTCCAGGATTTCCTTTGAAATAATGGTGATGGTGGTGATGAGGAATGGGAGGGGTTATAGCTGAAATAAGATTGGGCACAGTTGATATTTATTGAAGCTAGAATCACTACACTGTTCCCTCTAGTTTTATATATGTTCAGAAATTTCCAAAAAATGAAGTTTAATAGTACAAGTTTTAAAAAAAAAAAACTCATTTTTATGCCAGGGAATAACAAATACATTAATGAATTAGGATTCCTTTACCTGAATTACAGAGATAAAAGAGACATATCTTGAACTTTCTTTTATTGTGTATTATTAGAAATCTTTGTACAGAGTGAAAAATATCTTGAACTAGCTTAAGGAAGAAAAGGGAAAAAAAATAGGTATTTGTTCAGAGGGATATTGGAGAATCTTATAGAATCCATGAGCTAGGAGCATTTCAGGAATGGACTGGAGTCCTGTGTGATTCCCTATCTCTGTTGCTTTTCTCTGTCTCTCTACACGTTTGTTCCATTTTGGCTTTGCTACAGACTGCCTTTCTGTATCCGTCAGTTCAGTAGTGTAATATGGTTGCCAGTGAGCTTCAGTCCATCCAGACACATGGAAAGGAACCCATCTCTCTGTTACAGCCTCCAAATTTCTAGAGAGGGGATCTAATTGCCCGAGCTTGGATTATGTGCCTAATTCCTGGGCTAATTAGCTTTGGCCAAAGAGATGGGGTATGCTCTGGGGGGACTTGGGCTGTTCCCTTGGAAATCATGTAGAACAGTGAAGAAGAGTGGCAGAGTCCAGAAGAGAAGGAGGGATGGGCAAACAAACATGTTCACAGCACAGCATCAAACTAAATATTTGTTTGAAATAAAGTGTCTTAATTAAGACTGTTAATAACTGTGAACAAATTGAAATTTGATTTAATCTCTATTGATGCTTTGTCTTATCTCTTCTTGTATTTCATATCAGTTATAATGAGCATTTTCACATGCTGCTGGCTATAAGGCATAGGCCTTACTTCAAGTAATAAGTTTAATACTAAATAAAACCTTATTAATGACTCTTCTAGCTGATACTTCATGCTGTGAATATTGATGAGAGTGTAAGACAAAAGTTCACTTAATTTGTCTGTTGTTTAAAAATCTAAGACACTCATTTGACTGCTGTTAAAATAACTGTTTTTATATTTGCCTTAGCTAAATAAAGAAAATAAAGCATTGAAAAGAATCAGCATGTTATACATGGCCAAGCTGGGACCAGATGTAATAACTGAAGAGATAAACATTGACGAGGAAGATCCAACCATAGACCCAGAGGGTGCTGCCGAGACTTGCGTCTCAGTACAGTGTCAGAAGCAAATCAAAGGTAGGACTCCTGGCTCAATTGTCGAGCATATTTTTGATCCCTATTGGGATAATGCTTCCCAACCCTGGTTGCACATTAGAATTGCATGAGAATTTTAAAAAATATTGATGCCTCAAACAATTCTGATTATTTGTCCTAGGGAGTAGCCTGGTTGAGAATCATGATAAGGTGTAGCATTTGTGAGCTTTATGAGTTACTTTCTTGTGGGATTAGGCACTTTTGAAAGCATCGTCTTGACAGAAACAGCCAGTTAGCCTATAAACTTCTTTAAGAATGTGTGTTACGATATGTGTTAAGATACCTGTATTAAGTGAAAGAAAGAATGAATAAAAATATCTTTAGCCTCCACCTCCTGTTAGTCTGGTTCTCTGCTGGAATTTTGGGGGAAGATACCTCCCCAAATTGCTTAGTCTCTGCCCTCCAAGAACTTTCCATCTGATTCAGGCAATGAGCCAAAAGCAATACGTAGTATTAAGCGACTGTGTTGGTCCCCAGGTGGTGCTAGAAGGCAGGATCACGTGATACATCTATTAAATACACATTAACTTTATTCATAAATATATATGTATATTGTTTATGTTAAGGATGTAGCAAAGCAGTTTTGGGCTCAGTAACTATTGGGGCATTTTGACTTACTGTACCTGTCGAGAACAATACTTGTTAGTTTGTTGGGTAGAAAAAACTTCAGTTAGAAGTATTAAGAAGACAGTAAAAAGAAAGTCATCTTAACCTGTCTCTCCACTGTCTACCCTAAGACAAAAATCATATTTATGTGGTGGGAAGGGAGAGGAAGTTTAAAGGGCTTCCTTTTGTGCGTAATTCTCCTTTCTGTTAGGTCTCGAATGGTCTGGTCTCTTGTTCTTCCTTCAAGATTAGCCAGCCATTGGAAACAGTGGTTTTGAAATAAATCTCTGAGAACTCCTTCAGTTAAGCTGGATTCAAAAAAGTTTGATTTAACTTGTAAATCAATAACCACATAGCAAGTTTCTTACTGTTCTTGGGGAAGGGTAAGAAATTAAAAGCACTTAAAAGCTAAGTGGCGAAACCATGTCGGCCTAGGTATAAATTTAGTACTCTATGCTAATCCATGTATTTTTTTTGACATTTGAGTAGTAAAAGTAACTTTAACACCAGAAGCTTTTGCACTTACAGTTGCTAATATTTTCACTGTAGTAACAGTTTTTATTAAATTTCAATAATAAGAAATATGAAATAAATTAAGAAACCAAACACCTACAACTCTGGAGAGAAAATTATTAGAATTAACCCTTTTTCAAATAGGTTATATTTTGAGTCAGTTCAAATAATGTTTTAAGGGCTATAAATTGGCAGCAAGTCAGGATTTTTTTCCTTTAAATCAAAATCTCCAAATTATTAGCTGCCCAGTTGTTTGTTTGTATTGTATTGTGACAAGAGCCCATGGCCATTATAAAATAAAAAAGACATTAGTGCAGTGCCTAAATTTGTTCTGCTGAAAGCTTAAAAAGTTTTACTTCTAAAATGCCAGATAGTTTTCTAGAATACAGGTTTGGTAGAATGTAAAGAAAACATGATCTAGTACATTTAACATAGTGAGATCGCCTGATATAAAATTTTAGAAATACAGTTCTATTGGTGGGGGGGAGCACAGAAGCAGAATTTCCATTCTCTTTGTTTCTTCATTTTCCTCTTAACTGTTAAATAACCTTGACCGTAAGCTGCACATAGACTGGCATTTTCAATTCTTTTGACAAGATTGATTTCTTCTTTTACAAATAAATTTGTTGGGTTTTTTTTTCTTATTTTTTTCTTTAAAAATGCAGAACTTCAAGATCAAATTATATCTGTTCAGGAGGAAAAGAAGATATTAGCCATTGAACTGGAAAATCTCAAGAGCAAACTTGTAGAAGTAATTGAAGAAGTATGTATCTTAGGCCCAAAGGCAAGACCTTTAGTGTTTTAAGATGTCTGGGGACAGGCTAAGTCAAAAACTTGCTATGGGAAGCTAATTTCTGACATGAGAACCATGTACCAGCTTTAATCTTCTCTTGTCCCCACTATTTCAGACATACTGAAAGGTGTAGAAAATAAGATGGTGAACATTCATATACCCACTGCCTAGCTCAAGAAATAAAATACTAAAATAGCATTGAAGTGTTTCTTATTGTCCCTCGTATTTCACCATGAGGCAGATTTGTGACAATGATATTTGCCATTTAAGTCGTACACTTTGCTGCTGCTGGTGAAGAATTATTTCTTCTCCAGTGGAGAGCTGGCTCATTGGGAAAGGCTATCTGCTATGTACCTCCAACACGGGCATATATGATAGGTGGTAGAATGGGTCCAAGTGGGTATTTGGAGAATATTTTTCCCTTAAAAGTCTTTAAGAGCAAGAGCACATAATTGGCCTTCTTTGCACGGCTTCAGGGATCTGCCATAGCTATCTGTGTTTAAATTGCATCATTGGTTCTCAGATTCTGTAGCCCAGGGCTTCCCAACTGATGTGTTACAGCACCTTGATATCCCTCCAGTGGTTTACAGGCTCACCAAGGCATTGATCCCTTCAGTGAGCAGCCCCATCCAATTACACATATTCTTAAGGGCCTTAATGTGACAAAGGTTGGGAAGCAGTGCCCACCAGCCTCCCAGCCCCAGTTGCTTTTACTTATTGAGGCAAAAATTGTGAGTGAGAAGAAAGACAATGACATTTTGAAAGTGGTGCTCCTGCTGGACAGTGTATATACCAGGTACTAATTCAAACGAAAAACAAAAATATAGCTTATACTAAAAGAAACCAGTTCATAGATATCTGAAAGTGCTGATGGATTCAGAGTCCCCTTCAAGACCATTATCTTAGTTTGTCTCTTGTGTATAAACATAGGAGAGAGAGAAATACATTTTGATGCATTCTATTCCTCAGTAATTATTTATTGATGGTTCTCTCCCCTCCCACTTAGAGGCGTCGTTGGAAGCCATTTCAGAAGTTATTTTTATTATGACTGTTTCTGACATCTGAAAAGTATAAAAAAACAAAATAATGAACGTCTGTATGCCTGCTACCTAGTTTAACACATAAAACATTAATGTAGTGTTGAAACCCCCAGTGTATTTCTCCCTAAGTATATTCTCCTCACTCCTTGCCCTGTTTCCCTAAACAACCATTATTCTGAACTTGGCTCTTATCATTTCAATGCATGTATTTACATTTTTGCTACAATACATAGTATTTTGAGTGTTCTTAACTATATAAATGTACCTGCTTTTTTTTATTCAGCATAATGCATTTGAGATTTATCCACTTGATACATGTAACTTTACATGCTCTTGTTTTCAAATTGTCTTATGATACTCTCTTTTCCTGTTGATAGATGCCAAAAATTATTTCAGAATTTTACGTTTTTGGAGGGAAGATTTTCATACATATTTTATTTAAGCCAAAAGTCAAAGTTCAAAGTATTTTTTAATTTAAAAAATTTATGTATGTTTTACTTAAGCCAAATGTCATCAGAGTTTAAAGTGAATATTCAGATTGAATGTTGGATCTCTGACTAAATGATTCAAGTATTTTTGGGGTGCAATCTAGTTGGATTTTTGCATTTAAAATGTCAGTTATTTCACTGCCATATATAGGGACAATGCCAGTGCAATTTGGAATTTGTAAAGAAGTTCTCTACCAGCTGTACATCCTAACTTAAATAGTTACTTTGAGGCTTTAAAAAGCTTTAATACAAGGGTAACACAGTGGAGCCAATTACTGCTTTAATTGTAACATGTTGAAAATTGAACAGCAATTTGCACGTGTCACCATATATCATGTTTTACAATTTTGGATATTTTCTCCCCTTAAAATCTCACATTTTTAGGTAAATAAAGTTAAACAAGAAAAAGATGTTTTAAATTCAGAAGTTCTTGAACAGAGAAAAGTCTTAGAAAAATGCAATAGAGGTATGTTTCGTCATTTTCCTCAACTATATATATATGCACATACTTTATTTTGTTTATATGTATTGTGTGTTGTTTTATACCTGTGTATAAAGATTCTTGTAGCAAAAATCTTTTATACTGTGTTTTCCTAACTTATGGCAATGAATCTCTCTCAACCTGTTCTTTTATCACCTACCTTAGGAGTCTGGGGAGATTTAAAAGCACTTTTATTTGAGGAATTCATGATCTACTCATTTTGAAACTTCAGATCTAAATGCTCTTATGTCCTAATCCTGAGACCATGGTCATCCCCTCAGTATTTATATATTTGGTAGGTTATTCAGTAAACCTCTCCTCAATCCAGAAGAGATTAAGATATCTACATAAATATATGCAACATTATATGATAACATTTTAAATTAGGGGGATATGGAAAATGAGACGGGGAAAGGTGAGAGTATATGTTAATATATAGAGTGCATACTTGCTCTGAGGTCTTACGCATTTCCTGCCTCTGTGCCTGAAATCTGGCTCTGAGCTATCTGGGGGCTAGAGCCATGAGGGATTCATGATCATTTATATGAATCACATAAAAATTAACCTGTTGATCACGAGAAGCAGACCTGGTCTCATGGTGAGAAGGAAATTTCTCCAAAGGCTACTTCTAGAGAAAATTCTTTATAATTTGATTTTATCATCTTTGTCATAAAACAGCATCAAGTCTCATGGGGCTGTTTCTTATGTCCCCTAGTTCAGGGCAGAGGAGTGATGCCAAAGTGCAGTCTGCAGACATAACTCTAAGGGAGGCGACTTACTGTGCTTTTTGTTTTCCTTTTTACCTTCAGCCACTCTCTTCCCTAGTTCAGAAGCTACAACACTAAAAGGAAATCTTTCAGACCCTGTTGTTACCAGTGATAGTTCTCCATCATTCATGAATTGAGATTTTTGAATAAATAAAGGACCTTGTAGTTAAGTGTGGGAGAGACACTAGATTGTAGCATTTCCACTACCTTTTGTGCATTAAAGTCGAAATGATGTCGAAGAATTTTCAGTTTCCATGCACTGTGCATGGAAACAGAGGGTTCTACAAAGGTTAATGTCGTAGATCTTGCCTTCAGGGAGCCCCCTATCCATGAAGAGAGAGAGCTTATATAAATAAACCCATGTCTAGGATCAACCCAGTTTCTTTCAGAATCCAAGAGGGCCAGGACATGTGAAAATTCACTCTTCATTACAGTGTTCTGGACACAGAAAAGAAAGTCAATTATCTTGCCCAGGGCTTTAGATAGTCATAATCTTTGTTTTCTTTGTGAAATTTCTTTTCCAATAGGTTTGAAAATCATTCGACTCTCAGGGACCTATAATTCACATCACAAACCACCACTTACAGTTGCTTTACTTGAGTAAGACTGTTAGTCGTTCTCTGAGGAGGCAGTAGATTTACTGAGTATAGAGTTTGAAATTCTATGTTATTACACCGCAGACCAGTCCTTAGTCAGTTAGGACTGAAGTGCCCTGGAGGAACATTTTCTGAAAGTAGCCATTAAGAGAGCCTTTTTAAAGATTTATTGATATGACTCAGCTCAGGATTGAAGGCGCCTCACCAGAACCAGATGGAGAGACTAGTGTGCTGTCCACCTATGTTGTGATGGCATCATCACTGCCTCTGCCCGTCTGTATCATTATTTAACAAAGTAGGCCACAGAACGCCAGCAAGTAGGGAAGACTTCACGTTGCTCTTCTCTGACAAGATCTTCCCTTTGAAGACTTCTGTCCACAGTGATTCTTTAATTTAAAGCTCTGACTCTGGGCCTACATGGATCTAAGGCTCTTTCTCTTCTTTTTAAACCTGGAGAATACTTTAAAATAACTTTTATATGTATGTATTTTCTTTTTATTCAGGTAACATATTTTTTTTGGTGGAAAGTATAGATTCATATTGGAAAAGAAAAAAAAAAAAACTCAACCCTGACATTCCAAAGATAAGCATTATTAACATTTCAGTATATGTTCTTCCAGGAGAGGGAAGTGGGGAGGGACAATATAGGACTAGGGAATTAAGAGGTACAAACTATTATGTATAAAATAAGCTACAAGGATATATTGTACAACACAGGGAATATAGCCAATATTTTATAATAACTGTAAACGGAGCATAAACTTAAAAAATTCTGAATCACTCACTATATTATATGCTTATAATTTATATTGTGCATTAGCTATACTTTGATTTAAAAAGCCTATTTATACACATTAAATTGTTTATTAAATATGTTTATAACATATATGGAAGACTAAGAAAATACCAACAAAAGAAATGTCTCTTTTACTCACTGGTACTTTATGAGCCCCTGAACATCAGTCTCTACTTGTACCCCTCCCATGGATTTTTATCATTGCTCTTATTTATAGTTTTGCCAAGTATGTATGTATCCCGAAACAGTATATTGTTTGATTTTGCATGTTTTTGAACCTTATATAAATGGTATCATTTGGCATATGGCAACTTTTTGTGTTTGTGAGGTTCATCCATATTGAAGGGGATTGCTGTGGTATATTTATTTTCACTGCTGTATATTATTTCACTTGTTGTCTATACCAGAATTCATTTACCCAGCATCCTATTAGTGGATGTTTGAATTTTTTCCAGTTTTTTTGCTTTTCCAAGTCACGCTGTTATGAAAATTCTTATACATGTCTTCTGATGCACATATCCAAGAATTTCACTAAGGTATCTGCCAAATGTAAATTTTTATCTTCAATTTCACTGCATAATGCCAAGTTCCTTTTTAAGTAGATCTGTAAGTTTTCACTCCTGTTAGTAGTGTATTTGTTTCCATTGTTCTTTTCCCCCTCCAAACCTGGTATAGCTATACTTTTAAATTTTTGCCAGTTGCCTCTTTGGGGAGTATAAAAAGGTATCTGTGGTTTTACTTTCCATTTCCTTGGTTTCTACTGAAGATGTTTATTGGCCTTTCACATGCTTCCTCTTCTGTGGAATCCTTATCGATGTGTTTTATATGTGGCTTTTTAAAAGCAAAAATGAAAAAAAAAAGAACTCATTTAAAGAATATATCGTGAATATCTTTCCATTCAATAAATGTCTCTAAAATATAATTTTGATGGCAGAAAAATATTTCTTGTACATACCATACTTTACTTACTGATTCTTCAATGTTAGATCATCTAGATTATTTCACTATTTTCAGCAATGATGAAGAGAGCATCCCTCCAACTAAATCTCTGCAAATGTTCATGATTTATTCTCTGACGAGAATAAATACATTCCTAAAAGTGGAATCATTCAACCAAAAGTGTGAATAGTTTTAGATTTTTAATTTGCATTGCCAAGTTGCCCTCTGAAAAGGTCTTACCAATTTATATTCCAACTAGCAATGGATGAGGGTTCTTATATCCCTGAATAAGGAATATTTTCAGTACTCTTTTTCATCCATCTTCCTGCTAATCTGTGTGGCATATTGTCTGTTTTCTTTTCTTTATCTTCTTAAGTGTCCATGCTAGCAGTAGAAGAGTATGAGGAAATGCAGGTAAACTTGGAACTGGAGAAGGACCTTCGAAAGAAAGCGGAGTCATTTGCACAAGAGGTAATTATCTTGCAGAAACCTCGTGTTTTATTTTTTAGAGAACTTTGCAGATAACATATCAAAATATTTTTTGAGGTTGAACAAGCACTTATCACTTTGAACTAAGGATCAGCTGATTTAGGGAGGTAACTACGGCATAGTATCAAGGTCATTGAATTTGGTGTCAGAAGACCCGGGTTCAAATTTGGCCGTGTCAGTCAATTACTAGTTGTATGTTACTAGCATCCCTTGGCCTCTTTGGGCTTCACTTTCATCACTGGCAAAATGCATGATGATACCAACCTAACCAAGTGAATTTTAAAATCAAGTGGCAATATTTTTCAAAATAATTCTGTAAACTATAAAATGCTGTATAGGGGAAAGAAATTATATTTAGCTATACCCATTGCATAACTTGTGATGGGAAGTCCAGCTTGGGTACAGGATTTTTGTGTTTCAGATAGCCTTAAGAATCCAGGTTAAATCTCAGTATACCATCTGAAATAACAGTATCACGGTCTTGGTATTTCTCTTCAGCTGCTGTACAGCGTTCTCCTTGTGTGAGCTGATTTTTCCACTTACTGTCTGAGCCTTTCACCAAAGTAATGATTTTCCTCTCATGTTAGACATAAGCTTTGAGCATCTCATGTTCTGCCTTAACTTTGTTGGCATGTAGTTGTTGGGTATTCCATGGCTCTGGGACTGGTTTTCAGGGAAATGATGAGGCACCAGTTGGCTGAACTGTAACAGCTCATGATGTGGAGCTGATCTGCATGAGATTTCCATCATGTGTAGATATTCTGAATCTGTGTGTATATTGTAGGTTCAAGGAAAGTAGCTAAGGAAATGTAAAACATTCTTAGATGGCTGTCTCCAAGGTGTAGCGGGAAGACAGAGCATAGGGTTACGGGAATGACATTTGAAAATCCGATTATGGTTTTGTGCAGGAGTTCTTCTGTGCTTGAATGTAGCCGTGGTAGCAATGAACTCTATAAAAGTTTTAGTCTAAGAAGATCTCATTTGAAATATTATGATTCATTTTATTCAGAGAGTTTAATGAAAGGTGAGTAAATATTGTTCTCTTCATTCCTGGAAGGAAGGAAAAAGAATTGAAGTATGTTAGAGCCCTTTGGGAAAAGCTGCAGCATATAAATAATGGAACTAAATAAACGGTTTAAGGGGAGGGAGAGCAGAGATAATGTGAAGATGCCTCCACTGCAAAACTGAAAAGGTTGTCTTGTTTTGACCTGACTGCCAGGGTCTTATTTTGAGAGACATTTTCAGTTTTCCATCTGTTTTTTATAGAATGATGTTAAGAATACAAAGCAGCTCAAAGAAAAACTTGAAGGCCATGAAGTAGCAGAGAAGATAGATGGGAGAAGTAAGAATCCACTAAGAATATGAAAATGAAGGGTTCTCTGTGCCATGCACCTGGTAGTGATTGGTGGAAACAGCAATGCTGACATGTTAACCCAGAACGAGGAGGGAAAGCAAGAGCGGTGGCACTTTAGGTTTCTGTAGCCTAATACTTGCAGCAGTGCTCAGTAATTTTACAGTGTCTAGGTTTGAGCCACACAATAGTGAGAAGAAAACTATTTTTAAAAACAAAGCTAGGTTAGAACAAGCCTATCTTTCCTTTTGCATGGTTTACAAATTCCCGTTTTCAACAGATAACTGCTGCTAAAAGAAGCATGACTTAATTTAACCAGGAAAGTGCCACTCTTGCATTTTGTTCCCTAGTGCATTCAGCAAACATCTGTTAAGCCAGACACTGGGAATGTAACAGTGAGGAAAGCAAATATGATCCCTGCCCTGTTGGAAAGTACAGTGTAGAGCTCTGGAAATCAATTTTTAAGGTTAATTTAGGTTACATTTTTAATTGCAAAAGGAATATATATATATATAAACTCTCCTGTAAAAATACAAACAGTTCTCAAATGTGTAAATTAAAAATTGAACGATTCTTCTTTATTTCTACTCCCACTTGTCCATTTAAAAACCAAAACCATGATCCCCTACAAGGAAGAAGCAGTCAATTGTCTTCATGACTATAAGTTCTTGTATTTCTTCAGCATACTTTTAGTTTTTAATGACTTTCTTGTAATTTTTGAATATATTTTTTGCTATTTAGTGTATTTTAAAAATTTTTTTAAAGGTGTGTATACCTTTTTCAACACATAGTACCAGTATACTGTGAAACTATTATGTAATCAGTTTATTTTTCAGACAACTCAGATGATGGTATTTTAAGGTTAATTTGGAAAGAATGAATTATTTATTAATGATACAACATTTTCTTCTTGTTCTTTGAAAAGATACAGACAATTTCTCTGAAATTCTGATACCAGTGGTGTTCTTTGTCTGATAAGGGTCCAACTTAATAACTCTAATCAACAAATTCTTACCATAGCTAAAAACCAAATTCATTAGTTGGTAACTGAATTTTCTTTAAATACATCTTTAGAAAAGGCATTATACAGTCTTTTATTTTAGCATCTTAAAATCTAGAGAAGATGGTTCAATGAGTAATATTTTTCAAGTTAACATTGTTATTGAAAGAAATTTCTTTTCTGTATGTTCTTTTCATCTTATATTGCAATTTAGGGATTGTTAAAGGGTTTTGCAAAAGAAATTCATGTTATTCACATCCCTAAGACACAGTCTTTATTCTTTTCTCTCCAAAGTAACAGAGCTGTGATCATTTATAATCATGTAAAGTTTAGCAAGTTTTCCTGAGGCTACGTAGAAAAGGAGAACTAGCTCTTTTCCCAAGAGAGAACCGAAGCACAGAGGAGCAGGGCCGGGAGGGTAATAAAGCCACCCTTGGCATTGGTGCCTTGCAGTGTCTTACTGCTGCGCTCCCCGCTCTGTCCTGGTCAGCCCCGCTGACTGCTTCCTCTCTGCCTGCTTCTGGCCTCCGAGCTCTCTTGGTGGAAGTCCTCACTTGCTGGGAAGCCAGAGAATCTCACTTACTTCAGCTGTTACTTGTGGACTCTCTGGGATATTTTCTAAGACACCAGCCAGGGACCCCAACCAGTTAGGTTTTAAGAGGGAAAAAGTTATTTAAAAAAAGCAATTACTGTAATAATAGTAGTAACCCAAAATAACTCATTTCAATTAAACCAGTGGTCTAAAGTTTAAGATGCTGTGATGAAGTATTGATGAGTCTTCCCTGGTGTGTGAGTGCCGCCAGTCTGACTTTCCTCCAGCCCAGCACTTGTGTGCACGCACACACTCATTCACGCACGCCATCTCTGTACCTGTTCTTACACCGAAATGAGGAGTCATTTGGAAGAAGAAGGTGAATTTCACTTGCAGGTGTTGCTGCTATCCTGTAAAATGGGCCTAATTTCAGACTTCTGTCAAGCATTTCATGCTTGGAATCACCCATTGGCTGTCTTGTGTAGGGTGTTAAGGAAAAGAAATAACAGGTGAATAGAAAATAATGTTCTCAGTCATGTAAAGTTGTGAAGGTTAAATGAATGCTATATGTAAATTGCATAATCAAATGCTCAGTAAATATTAATATACTTTTTCCCTTCTCCTCTTTACCCTCCTACTGTTAACTACTTTCATCACTGGGGAAAAACTAATTGGTTTAAAACAAAACCTTAAGTCTAGTAAATAGCAGGGGAAGGAGATTAGCCGGGTGGTTAAGAGCTTTGGGCTTGTAAATCAGACAGATCTGGGCTTAAATCCTGGTTCTGCTGTTTAACATGTGTCTTTGGGAAAGCTGTTTTGCCCCTGAGCCTCAGTTACCTTGTTAGTAAAAGTGGGATAATAATAGCGTCTACTTGACAGTGGTGTCCTAAGGATCAGATGACATAATATATGTAAAGTGACTGCCACCATATCTATCATATAGTGTTTAGTACATTTTAACTTTTCATAGCGGATGCATTTAACTCATAGGCTTGATGTAAGGATTGAAATAATGTATATAAAATATTTAGTAGAGTACCTGGCATAACATAAGTCCTTGGTAAATATTAACTGCTACTGTTAGTATGAATGTATTTTAAAGCAATAATAAAATATTAAAAGCTGCAGGATAGGACTACACTATTACATATGTACCGTGCTGCGCAAGGGTAAAGGTTCTGAAGATTGTGTAAAAGTGATACATGAAATCATGGCAATCATTACTTCTAAAACCATTACACTACAATTCAGTAATTGCCTTTAACTATTTAATAAAAACTCCACATATTTTGCCTTTTGCTTTAGTTTTTTAGTTGAGATGTATGAGAATGATGGGTATGTACATTTTTTGCAGATGTTTATTGAGCAAAACAAACTAAAGAGACAAAGCCACCTTCTCCTGCAGAGCTCTGCTCCTGACCAGCAGCTTTTGAAAGCGTTAGATGATAATGCAAAACTCATCCGGCTTCTTGAAGAAGAGAGAATTCAGCATCAACAGAAGGTAGCAGATTTTCTTCTGGAGCTTTAATACACATGCATTTACAATGAGATGAGTCAGTCCAGTACTCATAGTTCCATATTTTCCCTAAGTTACTAAGTCTTTCCAGTCTTTTCACCTTTTAGGAAAAAATAACTGCCAAATGAACTTAACTTAGTACCCAACTAAAATTTATAGTGTACTGTTGTAGATTTTATAATGATTTTTAAACTGCCCAGAGGGTCAGAAGAAGCGAGGGAAAGAGATAGAACTCACAAAGAGCTTGGATAATACAATTTGGAATCTGTGAGTTGATTGTTTTTGGAGACCCTGTACACTATGAAGAGTGTTTTTTCGAGACTGTCTACCCTAGGAGAGTGTATTGTGTATTGGTTTCAAAGAGCTTGCTGGAGGGCATAGGTTTTATTCAAAGAGGGAGGAAAAGTCTCTAAGCAAACAATTGCTACTAACATTTTTTAGTAGTAATTGTTTGCTTAGAGAAAATTTCTGATTTTGTAAACTTGCAGAAATGTGTATGTTTAAAGACTTCCTAAGTGGTTATTTCAGTTTGTTTGAGTAGGGCTGTTCCAGCTGACATAGCCTACCTCTGCGCGCTAGGGTGAAAGGATAGTCATCGTGGTGGGTGAGAGAGAGAGGTGGAGAGGAGGAGAGGCGAAGAGGTGGAACAAAGCCTTTCAAATTAAAGAAACCACTTAAGAAAAATTACATCAATATTTATACTACTTACAGTGTACCTAGCTTGTGAAGGAAAGGCTGTTCAGCTGCCGTTTGTAATCACCTGTCGAAGTCTCTTTAAGCAGCAATGTTGACGTTTAATCCTTGGAAGTTCCTGGAGTTTTTACAGAGTTGGTTGTTTCTTCAGTAAGATGATGGCATATGTGTTGAGAACATCCAGATGTTTAGGGGGGTAACTGTGCTTGCCCCTGGGAAAGAGGCCTGGGGATTGGGGTGGGAGGGAAAGAAATTTTTGTTTTGTCCTCATCTGCAAGAATTACCTTTTCAAATGAAGAGAGAATGAAAGAATGTGTATTTAGCTTATGCTAGAATTTTTTGGTTCTGAAAAGTTCTACTACTTGTAGTTAACTCATTTAGTAAATAATGGGTGCCAAGAACCTACTGAATCGTATCGAGGTATGGGACTAAACTGTTGCAAATGTACCTTGTTAGGGCAGGGGGAGATGTACTGAAGATTAGGTAAAACTTATAAATGAAATGATAGCAATCATCTCTTCTAAACCTGTTATATTCTGCTGTATAATTATTCTGGATAATCTTTCAAATATGTGGTTAAGAGTATTTCTTATCTGTCTCTAGGTTCCCTTGCAGATTCATCAATCTTTTAAACACGGCTGTGTTGGTTTTATGATTATAAAAAAGAAATTTAAAAATACAGAAAAAGTTAAAGAAGAAAATTAAGATTACCCAAGAAAATTAAGATTACCCAAGAATGTTTTGGTGCATATCCAAACTTTATATAAATACACAGTTTTGTGAATATAGTTTAAATGGAATCACACCAAGCATATTGTTCTATAACCTGATTTTTTTCAATTGGTAATGTATCTTCCCATGTCATTGTGTAGTGAGCTACGTGATTTTAAATGGTTGCATAGTATTTCATTTAATGAATACACTATAATTTTACTAAGTCAGTAATGTTGGTGGACATTTAGGTTATTTCCAAATTTTCCCTGTTACAAAGAACACTGTAGTGAATATTTTTGAACACTTGTCTTACTATTTCTTTAAAACAAATTCTAAAAGTAGTGTTCCTGAATCAGAAAGGGCCTTCCCTTCTTTTTATTTTTTTAATGGTTTTGAAATCTGTTACCAAATTGCCCCACCAGGGGTCTTTTTAGTAATACCCCAATTTTTCTTTTGAAAATGGGTACAAAAGTATTAACCTGTTTTAAATTAATTTTTTACTTAAATTAAATGAATATTTTACTTTTTTGACTCACATTTAAAAATTAAATTACCTGGGACATAAGTATCCAGTAAATTTATATTGAATCATATTTCTCATAATGATTTTAAGTATTATCTGTATCCTAGAATTTGTGTGGTTTTTGAGATGAATTGGAATCTCTTTGCAAAGTAAAAGAGAAACATTTATTTTCCCCCTTGTTTTCCTTAACAAAGGAAAAACTGTATCACCCGGTAAAAGTCTGTTTATAACTTACAGGTCAAAGAATTAGAAGAGCAACTGCAAAATGAAACTCTCCACAAAGAGATACACAGCCTCAAACAGCAACTGGAGCTTCTAGAAGAAGATAAAAAAGAACTGGAATCGAAATACCAGAATTCTGAGGAGAAAGCTAGAAATTTAAAGCATTCCGGTAAAAGCACTGAGTAGGCTATTGTGTCTTACCATTAATATGTGACTCTCTCATGACCAGTATATTTACTGAATGTTATAGAAAAATACCAAGATTTGTTTTAAATTCCTTCATTTCTGACTATTGCAATTCAGCAGAACCGCCACTGTAATCAGATGACTCACAAATATTTAGACTTCTTTTTTGGACTCAGAGCCTTTGTGAGCATCATATATAGAATTAAGAGACAGAGATACCATTAATATGGGAAGACCAAAACTTCAGCCTTTCTTAGGGCTTCAAAGATGAGTGTTCATTAAGTACTTATTCTATTCATTTTTAGGTACATTTTTAAAAAGAATTAAACTTTTTAGGCACATATTACCTTCAACTTTGGTGTCTCATTATACACATGAAATAATACTTTCAATATCATACCTAACAATAAAATGGGCAACAATATATATATTAAGTGGAAAAACTTCTAAAACACCAGGGGGTACTTAAATGAGTTATTCATTTAGTTCTAGAAGGCTTAACAGGAATGTGTGAGTTGGATTACTACACAGGGATAAGTAATAAGTTTCTGTTGGAAAGCAGGTAATTTAAGGAGGCAGGTTGTTCCCTTTATAATAGATTCAATATTCACTTCAGATATTTTTGGTTAATTTTATACTAGAATTTTGAAATCTGTACAGAAGAATCAAATAGGCATTTTTCCTTTAAAAAATATTCAGTGCTTTCTAATCCACAATGAAAATTAATCACGATTTCTTTTTAAAAAATTAATCTAAAATTAAGAAATAGTCTATTCTTTTTAGTATCAGGGCAGTTTGTAGCCAAAGCCATCTTTAATTATCATTGGAGGGGAGCAGACACTAGAGATACTTGAGATTCAATTTTGAACGTGTTTTATTTGTTGCCTGCTGTGTGTGTACCCAACCATACCCAGTACCCTAGGGTGCTATAAGAAATAGAGAAGGAAAGAAACTATGCTTTTTGTCCTTGAGGATCTCAGACTCCCTTTGGAGAAATAGACACATGCATATGAAATAACTGGAGTGTTTTTGGTGTCAGAGAGTATAGCCCACTTATTTAGGTGTTGACTGTAAAAAGAAATGAACAGATCATTGGGGTACAGTCAATCATGGAAAGCAGAATGGCTGCGTCAAAGGAGAGCTATTCCTGAGTGCAGTACCTGTAGCCCATTAGAGCCCATTGAGAGGTATTCACATCTGTGATGTAAATTTAAATTGAGTTTCCCTAAGTCATGAACTGTGTCTTGAACAGCACCAAGCATAGGCTTTTTCACATTGTTGGAGCTTAGTAAGTACTTGTTTTATTAATGACTTGAATGACTAAATTGTATTTCCAGAATGCTCTTCAGATGAGCAAGAAGTTTCTGAGTTAGACATTTGAGAGTCTGTCTGAGGCTGCTTAAAATCAAGAACTCTAGGATTTGCAGTTTTTGAAGGAAATTAAGTGGAGAAGGAAAGTATGCTCTTAAAATTCATTACTGAATGTCATCTTTAAAATTAATTCTTGGTCTATACACTTTAAAAGCCAAGTATTAACTGTTTCTTTGAATAATATATTTTCTTGTTAAATATTTCTTCAACCTATTCAATCCTTACTTCCCACCCATCCAGCCATTGTCTTGAAAATTTTTTTCTTTCCATTGTTTATATATACAACAAAAAGATGGTGACGTCTTCTTGTAGCCTATGTAAGGCCTTCCTTACTGTATAATAAAAAGTTAAAAAGGTTCTGCAGCTTCGTACTGAAATTTCTAACTTTACCTTAATAGAAGAACTTGATTTTTGAGAGAGGTTGTTTTTTTTCGTTTACATGTATATAAGGTGTTAAGTTGCTTGTTTCAGCTCTTTTTCTGAATGCTTGCTCTCTGTGCAGTTGATGAGCTCCAGAAGCGGGTGAACCAGTCTGAGAATTCAGTACCTCCACCACCTCCTCCTCCACCACCACTTCCCCCTCCACCTCCCAACCCTATTCGGTAAGCATACCCAGGAAGACTTCTCTACATCAAATGTTATTCCTTGTCAGAGAAGCTGAAATTTATATTACTGATATCCTTTGTAAAAAATACAGACTTAGATTGCATCATTAGAGGGGGCCAAAAAAGTATGAAAAATATCAGCTGGTGTTTCAGAGAGTTTTCTGAAGTCCAGTGTGTTATTCCCTTCTTGTAATATCTACAGAAAGGGCCTTAAAAACACGTGGCAAAGACATCCTTGTGGCCTGCAGTGTTCTTCTGTTGTAGATGTTCAGGTTTCATGTGGATGTTCCAAACCAAGAAGCTAGACACTTAAAGAATTTTTTTTGATACTTCAGTTTTAAAATTTCAGTCCATGTCATTAGGATTTCCTTTATCTGGAAGATCAAGGGATTTTGAGCTTCTCCAGAATGTTTTCCTATTTTTCTCTCACTAATTTGATTTGAAAAGCTCTGGTTTGTTCAGTTATTTATAAAATGAAAGTATTGAATTAAGCAAAAACTTAATAGCACTAATTGTTATAAACTAGTAATTAAACTAAAAGTGCTCATTATTTTTACCCCCTAACTGCATATTTAAACCTTTAATAATGCTGAGAGAAGAAGAACTTACATTTAAATTCTTGCAACAGGAAGTCATATATGCAGATAAAGATTCACTTTTTCTGAGCCTAAGGTGACTTGCTGATGTCGGATGTCTGAGTTAAGCACAATATGCCCCAGGAGATCTAAAGTCAACTTTTGCTTTCTTTGTGGTCCTTCATTCCACCATCCAGGTACATAAGACAACCTACTTGCTGTGGTCACAGCCTACCTCCTCATGTCATGATGTTAGCCACTTCTGTGTAATTTGGTCTTGAACAAATGGAATTTAAAATTTTGCTAGATTTTTAATTTTCATTAACTCATGTGATTTGTTTAGTCCTTTCACACAGAGAGGCCATTTATTCATACTTTGCACCTTCGCTGATCCATCTGAATAGAATGTGTAGCATGTTCCTCCCACACAACTATGAAAATGGAACTTTGCCTTTTAAAAAGATTCTCATTAGTTTTCCTTACTGAGTAGGGTATGACATAATCTACTTTAAGCTCTTGAAGTTGTTAAGGAAAAATAATTTTTACATGTGATCGATCCAGGAGTCAATTGAAAGAATTTCAGGTATTTTAAATTCTTTCTCTCCTGGGTAGCTAAATCTGTAGGAGATATTCTGAATTTGACATTTAAAATAGGAAATTCATCACTTTGATCTTTTTCTAAGGTCTAGAATTTTGTGCTTGATGAGAAAGGTCATTTCTGTCTGTGAGGAGGGAGAACTATTAAGAAGTGATTATAATCTTGCTGTTGGCCTTTAATTTTTAGTCTTAGAAATCTTGAGAGCCCTTAGAATTAAAAGTAAAGTATAACCATAGAATATTTTCTCAAAGAGCACCGTAGAGTTACACTGAGAAATGAATGTAGGATTCAGACTATGTATGTCTAAAGCATGAACTCTTTTATAAGTCCCTTTAAAGAAAATTTTCATTGAGTAACATGAATGATTTTTATTTTAAGATGAATTTAAATAGTATAAGACATAATTTCTCAGTAGAAAGAGATTTTTATTTTTTGGTAAGGAATGCTTTCTTGTTAAAGAAATATATTTGCATATGTATTGAGTTTCAGTGTACTTTGAATCCACTAGTCAAGGTTTTCCAACTTTGTTCCTGAGCTCTTTGTTTTGCCCTGATGTAGGACATGGATAGAAATGAAAGTGGGAAAAAAAGACTAGAGCCTGTGGCTTCTTTAAGTAGCTTTGTTGCTTTTCCCACCCCCACATCTTACTGCTCCTTTGACCTAGAGGACGGTGGGAGAGAGAAAAGAGGAGGAAGGCATTCCTTGCTTGTTTTGTAGTAGAAACAGAGAACAGAACAAAGAGCTGGGGTGTGTGTGTGTATGTACATGTGTACATTTACATAAAAAGAGAATGTATTCTAAGGGATTGGTTTACATGATCATGGAGGCTGACAAGTCCCAGGGTCTGCAGGGTGAGTCAGAAGCTGGAGACCAAGGAGAGCCTACAGTGTACTTTGTCTGAAGGTCAGCAGGCTGGAGACCCAGGAAGAGGCAATGTTTCAGTTTGAGTCAGAAAGCAGGAAAAACCAGATGTCCTAATTTCAAGGCAGTCAGGCAGGAGGAATTTTCTCTCCCTTGGGGGAGGGTCACCCTTTTGTTGTATTCAGGCCTTCATCTGATTGGGTGAGGCCCACCCCACATTAGGGAGGGCCATCTGCTTCACTCAGGCTACCAGTTTAAATGTTAATCTCATCCAACATCCTCACAGAAACAGTCAGAATAATGTTTGACCATGTATCTGAGTACCCCACAACCCAGTCAAGTTGACTTATAAAATTAATTGACACAGTGGGCGTGAAGGACACTTCTTGAAGAATTTCAAGGTGCATATTTTCCAATGAACTGGCCCATCTTTGGGGGAATACTTGCTTGAAGCTTTTGTGCCTTCAGTTGAAATGGTCATGAAGTTGGGCAGGTTTAGCCAGAGGTTCGTATGATGGGTCCCAGATGTCGTGTCCTGGGCTTGTCATCTGTCCTTGAAACCCGTACTATCTGTTTTCTCTGTAGTCTAAACACCATCATGACAGATGGTTCTTTTTTAATATTACAGATGATTTTCCTCTGGGCACCATACCAATCTTCAATTTATACTTCAATTCAGAACATTTAAAGCTAGCCCTTTCTCTCATCTACTTAGGTGGTTTACAGTGATGAACATACATTCTTAGTTCACTTATGTAAATATATATAAATATTCTAAGCAGTACAAACAACTTCTTGTTTTGCGATCTTTATGAACAATAATGCAATGATCTTTATGTACAATAAAATCTGAAAATCTCCTCTCAGAACCAGAGTTGGGGTCATTACAGAGTGTCGCAAGAAGGTGAGGAGAGGCCTCTGATGAGTGAGAGCCCCTCTCCAAGGCCCACCCTACTATGAAATGTTAACAAGTCTACATTGAATACTCTTGCCTCCAGTTGACATGGTGGAAAAAACAAATAAATTGTGCATTATTTCAATTTATGGTATAAAATGTGCTTATTTAAAAATTCTGTGCAAATTAGAAGTTCTGACTTTTGTGAAAATAATTCCATTTGGGGCCACTTTGAGCCTAAAGAAGACAGACTAGATGAAGTCAAAAAGCTCAGTGATTGTTTCCTAGTTGGTAAGTCCCAGAAACTTCACACGGTAGAGCAGGATGTAGAGCTTTCCCTTTGCTGTGCTTTGTGGGGGATTATTCAGTGTGTTTGAGAATTTTAAGAAAAGGCAATTAGAGAGGGGATAAATAATACAACCAAAGATAGAAGTGAGAGGTTAAAAAAAAAATCTAAAAATGATAGTAGCTAAGGACCACAGTTCTGACCTCAGAGCAAGCAGTACTGTGTATCTGGTTGCCCCTTTTTCTAGAGGCAACATTATGCCTTTCTTACCTCCATTGCTGGCTTCCCAGCTTGTCTTCCTCAGGACTGTATTTTGTCAAATCCAGTTTACCACACTGAGGACATTTACAGTGTAGTTGGAAGAATTTAAGAATTCTTGATTCATTTGTTTTTTTGTAACCTTTTTGGGGGAGGGGGATGATCACACATATGTAGAATGTACACAAACTTATGTACAGTTTAAAAATAGTATAAAGTGAACATCCATGTAATCACCATCCAGATCAGGAAATTGAACAATGATGGGACCCTCGAGTCCTTTCCTTTTATCCTTTTCTTAAAGAAAAGGTTTTTTTGTGTACGTAGACCCCTAAACTACTATTAATTATGTATATGGTCTGTTTTTGACTTTATGTAATTAGTATTTTAGTATATTCCTTTGTGTTTTATTCTTTTGACTTTACATTATTTTGTAAGATTCATCCATGTTATTTTATGTAGCCAAAGTTCACTCATATTCATTGATAACATAATTTACTTTATGACTGTCCCAAAATGTATTTATCCATTGTGATACTGATAGACATTTGAGTTATTACCAGTTCAGGGAAATTCTGGAAATTCTACATACATTCCTGTATGTATTTTGTGGTACACAAGGGCTTGTATTTCTGTAAGATATATAGAAGTTGAATCACTGGCTCATAGGATATGTGTATCTTCAGCCCCACTAGATAATGCTAAACAGTTTTCTAAAATGGTGCTATCAGTTTATACATCTTCAGTTTGAGAATTCTTGTTACTCCACGAACCTATCAACAGTTGACATTATCAGCCTTAAAATTTCTTGCCTGTTTGAAGAGTGTGTAGTAAAACCTCAGTGTGACTTTTTTTGTGTGTTTTTTCTAATAATTAATGAAGTAAAGTACCTTGTTTATATGTGTGTTGGAAATGTGAGCATCTTTTTTGTGGAGTTTCTTAGTTTTGTCCATTTTTCTGTTGGATGTGTGCTTTTTCTCATTGATTTATAGTTTCTTTTTATTCTTCATGGTTTCTTTTAACATACAGAAGTTTTAAATTTTAATATGGTCAAGTTTATCATGATTTGGATTTTATACAGATTTGAAAAACATGAACCAGAGAGACAGTGATCTAAATATATTTTATCCCTGAAATATCTGGTCTGTGTTGTGCAGATTCAGATGTTTTTACGCTCATGCTTCACAAGTAGATATTTACCAAAAACATTGCCTAAATTCTTTCATCCTTCCCTCTCCCTCAAATGTATTACATAGGTAGCTGTTTCTGAATTTTATATGTGGATATTGAAAGGTTTTCTGTATCTGTGTTACTTTGCATATGTCTCTGTATCATATTAGTAATATTGGCAGCCCCCTTCTTCTGGCAGTTAGTTTGGCTTTACACAGAGAGGGCTGAGACATCTTTCTCTTCCTTAAAGTGATGAAACGTTTAATAATTTATTAAAAGTGGAAAGTAGGCTACTTAAAATTCTAGTTATATATTCATGTACCTACAGAAGAGTTGAATTTTTGCTGATTATTTAGAACCTGTATATTTTACTTCTTGGATCATAAGACATCCACTAATGTCCTCTTGGTCTTTTTCTTTCACCCAAAGATCCCTCATGTCCATGATCCGGAAGCGATCCCACCCCAGCGGCAGTGGTGCTAAGAAGGAAAAGGCAGCTCAACCAGAAACAAGTAATTCTCACTACTTTTTAAGTTTACTTTTGAAGTTGATGGTGTACCGTTTTTCAACAATGCACACATTTGTTGAGTTCTCTAACTATGAGCAGACTGTTGGGGGAGAATTGTGAACTTAACAGCTAGCTATAAGAATGAACCAAAGAACAGTCATTGCCTTCATTAAGCTAACTGTCTAGAGCAGATAAACAGAGACACACACGTCACTGTAATGTGAGGTTTGCTGGGAAATGTGTTTTCATTAAGGGATGAGGTACTTTGGGGTGTAAAGGAAAGAGGGAGTAATTTCAAATGAGGGATCTGGGGAAAGGCTTTTTAGAGTCGATAGCAGGTGAACTGAGACTTTATCAAGCACCTACTGTGTACACTTCAGTGGCTGTGTACTGGAGATACAAGACAAAGTTACATGTGAGTTGGGGAGACAGGGAGCAATAAGTAATTACCAGTTCAATATACAATTATTTAAATATAATTTTTTATCAGCACTGTGGAGGAGTGATTATCAGCACTGATCTAAGAGATTATGGAGGTGGACTGCTGGTGTTAGCAAGTGATGTTTAAGCTGAGTACTTGTGGATTTTGGAAGTCAGGGTATTTATGGTAAAAGTAAATCACATAGAGGGGCAACAGATTCAAAGTTCCAACCAAAGTGGGGAAGGAGTTTGGCCTGTTAGGAAACTGAAAGTTGGTATTACTAGAATGTTGGGTGCAAGAGATAACTCTGCTAGGTAGAGAGGAGCCAGAATCTGAATACGTTGGTTTAGATTTTGATATTTATCCTAAGGACAGTAGAAGTTTTAAGTAGGGGTATAACATGATGAAATTTTAAAAATCACACTGGCTGCAGTGAGAGAGCAGAGAACAGACTGTAAGGAATGAGAGTGGGTGAGGGGAGAACCCCTGTTACTTACAAAGCATGGTGGCTTTGCCTGGTTCAAGCCCAGATGGGTGCAGACTTCTTGGCCCCCTTTTCCTGCCTCCGGGTCTACTTGCCCGACTCCAGCCGCTCTCATACCCCTGTAGTGCGGCGTTCTCACGTCAGGGGAATCATGACATTGTCCTACATCGTACCATGTTTCTGTGTTTCTCCCTGCATCAGAATACAATCCAGACCCTGTCATCTGCTTAGAAATGGTCCTCTGCCTTTACTTGAGCTTCATTTC
This sequence comes from Camelus ferus, assembly GCF_009834535.1. Lineage (NCBI taxonomy): Eukaryota > Metazoa > Chordata > Mammalia > Artiodactyla > Camelidae > Camelus > Camelus ferus. Next base: position 12,923,769 of record NC_045706.1, read on the forward strand.
TCATTACATCTGTCTCATCTCATGGCTGGACCATTACCTCTAAGCCCCCTGTGCATTTGTTCCTCTTTCTTCATTCCAGAATTGCCCTCCTACCCATCCTCTAGCAAGGTGCTCTTCTGTTTCTACTTCTCCCATGCAGGTTCCAGGCATATGGTCTGTGTGTTCTGAGGCTCTTCCTTTTCTTCCTCTTATTTATTAGTGCCAGTAATTCAGAATGAATGGCTCATTACTGTGTGTTGCTATAGCAGTTTGCTTCAAATTTTGTTACTGTTAGGATTTAGTGTCCACCCCTGCCCACAGCCTCTGCTCTGATGTTTGAGTTCTTTCCACATTTCTCTCCCCCTAAACAGATGCAGACTCTTTAAGGGTTTTCTCCTCTCTGTAGCTTCTCTCAGCTTTCATGAATGTTGAATGAATCCAAGTTTAGACTTAGTCTTTTCTTTCTTAGCAAGAACCCTGCAGCACTATTATAAATGGAAGCAGTTTGACTTTATCTGTGTGAACTGAATTTCTGTGCCTCCTACAGCCCTTTGGAATCTATTCCTCTGCATAGTCATGCAGCTAAAAGGCAAATTCTGCTCTGTACAAGGCTTTGCAGGATTCAGAAGTCCTGCCTTCGGTGATCTGCAGGGCAACCGTATTCTTTGGGTGACTGGCTTTAAGCTTTCCCTGACACCATAATTAAGATTAAAATTTTGTTTGTTTCGATCTTGTTTTGGGAAAATTGGCAAGTCTTAGAGGGTCAGGAGGGCTTAAAGGAGTAATTTACCCCTTGTCAGTAAATTGCATTATTAGCTCAACAGCACCCTCAAATTAAAAAAAAAAAGTCTTCTAGAACGTAACTCCCGTTGTTAGCGACCATACAGTTTTCCTCATGAAAATGATACTTCATTTACAGTTCATGAAATGTGGCAGCATTTTCTCCCTCATCCTTGAGCTACTGGATTGTTACTTTGGGAATCTAAGATGAGTTACTGACAGAGAAATTGCTCCTGAGATTTTTAAACTGGAGCCACCCTAAAATCACGATGCCTTAAATGATAGGTACCATATCCATACTTTGCTCTGTCTGGCAAAGTCTTGGTTTATAGTGTCTTGTTAATCATTCACATTAAAAAGCAGTTATTGAATGAATAAATCAACAGTGATTAAATGCATGATGAATGTCGAGCACCAAACACTGGGGTCATCTGAGACACTTTGGAGTTTGTGTTTATAATGTAGGAACCAGTCTTGCTGTCACAGTGTTTTCTAATGTTAGCATCGTACGACGGCTTCTACTACACATTTGGTATGCTTTTCATAGCTTATGAATGGAGAAACCTACATTGTTAGGTTATGACTCTTAAAAAGCTTAACTGAAAGGAAGTTCTGTGAAATATTTTAGAAGTAGTTTTTAAGGTCTAAATACAAGATATCATTACATACTTTGCAGTTAATAACTCTAATTTTCATAAGGATGCGTTTATTGGATGAGTTCTGAGATTTCAGAGGTTTGTCTGCTTTTTGTCATATACTTAGGTCATTAATTTGTTGATATTTTCTCACCTCAGTTTGTTGATCTATAGAATGAGGATAATAGTTCCTATTTCATAGAATTGTTTTGAGAATTATGTCTCACAACATGTAAAGGATTTAGAGTCATACCCAGAACATAGAAAATACTCAAAATGTTATCCAAAAAAAAAAAAAAAAATTGACAAGGTACCAACCACCCTGCAGGGCAGAAGTCCTCATTCAGCAGGCTCTTACGATCATTGTAGGAAGGAAATTTTCTTAAATTTGTGAACTTAGGTCAAATCTAAACTTATTCAACCATGATGTGTTCTCTAGAAATTTTGTACATCATGGTGGCATAGGATTTTTTTTAATGCCTTTTAAAAATGTTACTGAAAGAGAAAAGTAAACCTGTGGAATTTAAAAATTCATTTTCATTTCCTCTAGTTAGTAGCAAAAGGTTTTATTGAGCAATAAGGTGATGGTTTTGTCTGTGGTTCTTTTTTTTTTTTTGAGGAACTAACTTATTTTTCAAGTGGGTCTTAAAATTTAAGCCTCAATTAATTACATGTAGCTTTCTGATCCAAGACTGACCTTGAAGCACTAACTCAAAGAACATTTGATTTTATTTTCCTGCGGCAGTTCAATAACATTAGACCCCTTGTCTTCATTTGTCCCTTTTCTTTAATCTTCAGTATCCTGCATATTTCTTTTGTCCCTCTGATTACATGCTTTTGTGAGACAATTACCAACTGCGTGATTGCAGAAAAGAATTACAAAACATACCATGAGCTCTCTGTAGGTGATTCTTGCAGATTTATTAGAACTGCTTAATAGTTCAGAAGTTCGTATAGATTGCTTTTTGCTAGTTCAAAAACAGGGTTGGTGAGAGAGAAAGCTTGTGCAGCTAACCTAGCCGTTGGCCTTGTATTGTGCCTGACTGAGTAGGGTCTCCGATAAGAGTGATTTCTTTTCCTTAAGACCAATTAAGCTTTTACATTTGAAAAAGACTGAGAAATTAAAGCCTGGTTTATAGTCTGTACACAATACAGATAGTGGCACTTCTCTGAATTATCACTATGATTCTGGCAAGCAAAAATAAGAAACTACTTTAAATTCCTGCTATGTTAGATGCTGCAGCAGATTTGAATGGTGTTGACCATAATTCTCCATCTGTCTGCCTTAATTAGTTTTTGTATGGTGCATTTAATTGGGTTTCAGTCATTCCTTCCAGAGCGCTAATCTGTTTGTAGGCGGTGTTCCTGTTGCCATGCAGCTCTTCCCAAGTCTCACTCAAAATGGCAGCCTTTCTGAAAATCAAATGTTTTTAATTCCCGGGAATAAATTTCATACTCACACCAGGTGCTAGAATCACAGATCTGGGTCTTATTTCCCCTGATTTTGAAAAGAGTCAGCAAAAGCACCGTGTAGTGTGTAACAGGTATTCAGATACTGATGAGTGGGTCAGTGAATGAGTGAGTGAAAGAATTTCTATCCATTGTCATTTTTTTCTGTCCCCTTGTTGATGGTTTTGAACCATCAGCAGAGGCTACCCGAGAAAATGCTACTTCAGGGCACATAGTTGATCAACCCACAGTTGTTTTCTTTCATTTGTTGGTGGATGAGTTCTGTCTTTGGTGCCACATCTCCCATGTTGCCTGGCAAAAGATACCTTTTTGACTTCTGGAGCTGAAAAGTGCTATTTGGATATTGACAAATTCGAATTTCTAGCATTTCAATGGCTTATGAAGATGACAGAACACTATTTGAAATCAAGACTGTCAGAAAACTTAGGTTATGTGATGTAGGCAGCGGTAATCCCATCATTGGGATGTTGCAGAGTCGAGGATAATGGAACCTTCTGGATTCTCTTAGTTGCTCCCCTCAGCATGTATAAGAGTGAAGCCTGCCATGTAGCAGAGAAGGAAGCCACGGTTTCGGCCTCCTTAGCGCAAAGCCCGACACGACTGTTAATTAGCTTGGGGATATAGTTGTGATTGCCTCCATTTAGAAGCCATCCTTTTGAAGCTTAATTACTTCTGCTCAAATTGTAAAAAATATTGACAGCCATTTAAACCCCAAGCTTTAGCAAGTCAGTCAGTAGGCAGATACTTGCTGAGTGCCCACCATATGCCCGCCCTACAATGTGGAGTCTATTAAAAATGCTAGTAGGAAGGTCTTTATGAAATATTTAAACTTAAATGTATTGGCTGCAGTGAGTTCGCTGGAGATAAACACAAGATCTAGAACTGTGTTAATGGTGATAAGTGTTCCAAAATGACTCAGTACTTCTTGGTCAGGCTGTTCTGTAAGAGACAAATTTCACTATTCCAGTCAAGAGGTTTCCGCTCACCTCACTTGCATTCATCTAATTGATCAGTATTTCAACAGCTTTATTGTTTTTGCAGCAAAAGATTGTAAAGGTTAGACAATAGACAGTTGAAATTTTTTTTATCAAATTTAGTTACTTCATTGCAGCCATTTCTGGATGTATGTTTTCTTTTAACACTGACAATTTTAGAAGACTTTAAAAAGGTTTGCTTAAGTGTTTCTTCCCATGTGATCCCTAAACAAAAGATAGCATTTTAAAAATAGATTTTACCTATTGGCTGCTCATCTTTTGCCTGTGGATTTCTTCCAACAAGTAAAAAGATCTCTTTGATCTTTTATTTTCTAATAGGCTTTTTGATAGTTATTCCTGCTTTGGGCTGATTTCATTGACATAGGATGTATTATGAGTTATAAAAACATCTTTGAGGCAAAGGTGAATGATTATTTGGGGTTAGGTACAAAGTTGGGTTTTTAAAGGCCAGGTCTATCATTATACTGACAAACGGAACAAATCCACTTTGTTTAACATACATGAGCCAATGGTGATTTCCAGGCTACAAATTATACCTTAAAAGTTTTAACTCTTATTTTTTGAAGCAAATCTTTTATTAAAAGATTTTTTTTATTAAAAAAAAAGTTAACTGTAGTAAATTGTTGGTGTTTTGTGACTGTCTGGAAAATGACTGTGGTTAATTATATAGTGCAGTATTTCTAAGTCAGCAGAAAGAGGAATTAGCTGTTTTCTTGTAGCATAAAATGATTTATGTGTGTATTTTTTGAATAGCTGAAGAAGTCACAGATCTGAAGAGGCAAGCAGTTGAAGAGATGATGGACAGAATTAAAAAGGGAGTTCATCTCAGACCGGTTAATCAGACAGCTAGACCGAAGGGGAAGGTATGGAATGACTAAATGGTTTTTCTCCCTTGATGTTTCCTTTTTCAAGTAAAAATTTGAAATTTGATGAATGTTCAAGGATAGAGATGAAAAGATTGTCAAATCTTGGGTGAAGGCTAATGTGTCATAAATGCCTTTGCTTCCATGTAAGCATGTTTCAGGAGGACTCTGGTTCATAGTAAACCTCGGTCACTGCAGAAAGTCCCATGATTGCAGAGTGCTGCCATGTCCTTGAGGGAGACACTGATGGGAACTCTTATACCAAACGGATAACCATCATCACATCCTTTGTTTCTTCAATTTTGGGGTCTTTTATATAAGTCAACAAGTGTTATTGAGTATCTACTATGTGCCAGGTTCTGTTTTAGGCACTGGGAATAAAGCAGTAAACAAGAGACAAAAATCCCTGCCTTCCTGAAGCTTGTATTTTCGTTTGTTGGGGTGGGGATCAAATAATAATATCAGAACAGACCTAAGACAACTTTTGAAAGATAGTGAAATTTAAATGATTGTTTTCATGAATATCACAAGCGTATGCCAGGTCACTTTGAGGAGAAAATCTTGTGTATTGGTATCAGCAGCTGTCTTCTAAACCAGACCACGGTGAGCTCCAGCTATGAGTCTATGGGAGCACCTGGTGTCTAGTTCAGTACTCCCTTCCCCTTGTATATCTGTCCCATTTAAACAAACCCAATAATTGAGTCTTTGACATTTTCCTTGAAAAATGTTTTTTCTTTACTCACTCTGATAAGGTGTCAACAGATTGATTCTCTTTCTTCTTCCTCTTCTTTTAAATCAGATTTTTTTGGTTCCTTCTTATTCTCAAGGATCGCCCCTTTTCAACTGCTTCAATGTCCCTTAGTGTCATGACTGTTCATTAGAAATTCTGCTGGGCTTTTAAAGTTGCCAGTTTGTCACAGGCAGGCAAGATAGCCGGGCAAAGCAGGGAATGGCCTTGATACGGGCTGTGCATGGAAAGGGGTTTGAAAGAGGGAACAAGTATTCCACTCCAAAAGAAGATTTACATCTAGTAAGATGGAAGCTTTGGCCAGCTACGGAGAGTAATTCAGTCTTGTGCTAGTGCTCTGAAAGCAACGGACAGAATTTAATCTGGACAAGAAGCTGAGTGTGTAGACAGTTGGGCACAACTCTTTCAGTGCTTGTGTCTGGTGAGTGAGTAACAGCACCGTTGTTGGAACTGGGGTCCTCGCACCCAGCCTCCCAGTATTTTTCCTCCACAAAATGCCCTCTCTGACTCACACGGTTGTCATCAAGGTCAAATGGAATGAAATGTGAAAACTCTTTAAAATGCAGGGTCTAAGTAGAACCTTAGAAAAGAATACATTTTTATGACTTTCATGTCAGAACTATCTCAGAAGGAATAAGCCAAACCAAACAATTACTAGAGAAAAATGCTGTGTCATAAAGAAATAAAATTAGTTTAGAAAGAAAAATGTTGAAAACTTCTTAAATCGTAAGCAGTATTCCGTTATGTACTTTCATTTTCAGAATATCACTTTGTCCTTTTTCTTTCTTGCCGTGACTCTCTCAACAGTTACGCATTATTTAAGGTCAATTCAAAATCTGGAAAACAACTGAACAAGGATCAGTGGACAACTGGTTCTTTGACTGGTAATCATTAAACTCTGTAGCTGTAGTGCTGAATGACCTGGTCAGTAACCTTTAAAATAAATAGTCAGTGCATGCCTTGGTACAGACCTCTTTCCCCAGTACCATCAGTGCTTTCCTGAAATGTCACTAGGTGTGAAAGTATGCATTCCAAGCTTTAAAGGGCTTGTGCAATCAAGGCAACTTGAGTGGCATGGCGGCACTTTTTTGAGTATGCCTTTAGCCAGGGCGTCTGTTCAAAAGTCACAGCTTGTCACTGAACAGTTTACCTGCAGAAGTCAAGCCTGCCTTGAGAATACTAATTTAACTGTGTATTTCCTAAATTCCTTGATGTTGTTGGTGGTGTTGATGTGGTTAAAATTAGTGTCTTAGAGCTTTTGACTGGCACTTGTGACTGGCACTGATGGCATGTGTATTTCACAGAAAACCAGGGCTTTGAAAGTTGAATGCCTCAGTCTAATTTGTATATGAGCAGCAAACCTCTCTCTCTCACTTTTTCTGTCCATTTAAAAAAAAATCAAAGTAGGATATTATTCTTTTGTTATCTTTTGAGAGGAAAGGATTATAGGTTGCCATTAATCACCTCCATTTCTGGATGAGAGAAAGATTAGCTTTGCCTCTTTTCTAGGAATGAGAGACCTAAGGGATTCCTTTCACTGTGTCTTGTAGGTTTTCCTCTTCATCTTGATCCTTTGTGAAAGGAAGTGGCACAGGGGAGATCAGAGATCTTTTTTAGCCATCTCTTCGTGGAGGGCCTCATGCTAAATTTTCCCTCCATTAAATTAGTTGAGGGATCCACAGAGACTGTTAGGTATTGTGGGGCAGGCAAGTATTACCCAGAATTTCATTTCAAATTATTCTGTTCATGGTGTAGCCAGGTGAGAACTGGGCTTGTGATCAAAACACCTGATTCAAATACAGTCTTCCTCAAGGTGTAACTTCCCTCATAAGTAAGAAGAAGTGATTGGACCACACACCCTTTGAGGTCTTTGGCTGCTGTGATAGCCGGTGATGCTAACATTCTTTGGTAAGCCGGGTTCTTTGCTGGTCCCTGCTCCGACTCAGCCCTGTTGTGAAATTCATGAACAAGACGCGCCAGTCCCCTGTAGGCTGGCCTTCGCCTAGAGCTGGCGGAGCTGAGAGAGGTTTTCTGCCCTGTCGCTTGCTTCCTGCTCTGCACTGCTGCCTTCCTCGTCCTCACTTGCTGGCGCAAAGCCAGCAATGAGAGTGGAGAAACGTGTATTGTAAAACATTCTGAATAATTTGGAATTCAGTCTTTGAACTCTAATGGTTACCACATCTTTTCTATGTATAGTGATAACAGGAGGTAACAAAATGATATTTCGAAGGTGGTAGCCTGAGTCCTTTTGCTTTGACTGTTACTTCTGATTCAACTCCCCATTGGGAGCACTAACATGTCTAATGAATTTTTTTCCTAACCATAAGACATAGACCTAATTAAAAAAAATATAGTCGATAGAGTATAAGCTGCCAGCACTTTTTCGTGTAAAAATCTTTGTTTGATACTTTAAAAATGAATTACTCAGTAATTTTTCTTCTTTTTAAAATTGTAGCCAGAATCTTCAAAAGGCTCTGAAAGTGCAGTGAATGAACTAAAAGGAATACTGGTAAGACTAGCTCTCAGTTTATTATTTAGTTAATGGGAAAATGAAAGAACATTTTTAAGATCCATTTTTAAGAATAATTGGTTTCGATATATTTCCATTTACAACTAGCCTCATTTCTTTTGATAGTTTATTCAATTGTGCTATGGATTTCTCTGTTGGGCGTGTTAGTAATGTATCAGTACTCTGCTGTTTCTCTTCTAAAAGAATGGGTCCACTTTCCCCCAAATCATTGTTTCCTGTTCTTGCCTTCCATTCTTTACATTACAGCCTGAAGATGAAGTGTCTGGTGAGATATGATCAGCACATGCTTATTAATAACAGAAACATAGTAGAAATATGATAAATAAAGTAGATAATGCTATAAATAAATCTACATGTAGATCATAGTAGATTTATTTATAAGTAAGTCTAGAACAAATAGAGACGATAATAATGGTATACCATATAGTAGTCTTTTGCATGCATAGTGCTTAACTTTGGGACATGAAAGTGGAATTCCAGGAGCTTAAATGTAAATCTGATCTTCTGCCCAATCACGTTAGCATCAGAGTCACAGTCTGCTTTTCTCATAGTTTAAAAAATCATTTGATGATAAATTGGAGAATAAAATAAAAGTTCCTTTCTTTGTTACTAATTTCATTTTCAAAAAGTGATTCACATCCATTGAAGAACATGCTTAATGTCCATCTCTAGTCATAGTTCTTCTTTCCAACGTATGAGCTTTTGCCAACAGAATAAATGAGTACTGCCCTGTCCAACAGTTTCTGTCAGAGACAAACGCCTCACTTAGAAAATGTTTCGGATGCTAAGAGCTCTGTTCTCAGCTCCTGTTATAGTCTCAATACCAGTTATTATGCACAGTAAGTCAGCAAACATGGGGGCGGAGGTGCAGAGCTAATATTCCCACGTTTGTTATTACTGTGCTAATTACGCATTGCATGCAGACATCCACATAATTGTGGTAAACAAAATTATTTCATCAAGCATGGCACAGTAGACTTAGCTCAGAATGGTTTATTTAGGTTGCTGTAGTTTTAGGTGAGTGGAATTAGCACTAAAGAGAGGGATATAACACTGGCTAACTGTGGTGGTCTACCTACAGAATAAAGTAATAAAGCCACCGAGAAATTATGTGGTTATTATCTAATGGATTCTTTGATGAGGAAGTTTTGTTGTCCAGTGTTCTATTAAGGAGAATGCCCTATGACAGTCCCTTTTTTGTCTCTACATTATGATGCTAATTCTTGTTCAGGAAATTGCCCCCCGGGGCATTCTGAGGTCCTCGGGTTATAGTTCTGATCCTCAGTGAAAGAGTAAACGACACTGAGTTTGTTCCAAAAATCAGGTTTATTTGAAAAATCAAGACGTCTACAGAAGATCCATATGATATTGATTACCAGGACCTCCCACTTCCTCACGATGCTGGGTGGTGGCAAGTTTGCTGAATTACAGCGCCGCCTTTAAAGATCACGTTCACTGTACAGTCATACTCACTATAGTTTTGTGCCACGCCAAGGAGAGAATTTGGTGAACAGATTTTTGTGAAATAATTGAAAAACTATAAAAATAGTCAAAACGTCTTTCTGCAACTTTTCCCCCATCTTCTTTTGCCCTGGACTTATCATTAGATTTCTCTACTTTATCCGATATTAATGTATCACTCATAGCTGTAACTCTGGAAATATTATTTGTTTGCATTAAATTTTTGTTTAAGTGGCACCCACAATGTTTTCCCCTACTTTTCTTTGCCAAATGGCAACTTTTCACTGCCCCCATAGAAGTTTCCTTTGAGGGATGATGGATGATTTGTAAATCCCAGTCACTTGGAGCCAAGAAACTATATAGCTTGTTTCAGGAGAAAGAGGAGGGAAGCCCCTGTCAGATGGGGCTCTACTGGTGCTTTTTGCTGGAGTTCGGACTACTAGGATTATCAAAATTAGTACCCAGCAAAGCCCATGACACCAACTTCACAGTTGTGGCACGTGAGAAACAAACATGAAAAGAGCATGAAAAGCCTCAGATTGTGTACCCAAGTGGAAAGTGAGCATCTGCCCAAAGAGATGCCAACAAGCCATGAAGGACTGTGTTCAGTTCTTTTGCAGGACAGGAGTAAACCCATTGTGGGGGGCGTTTCTGCTGAAATGAAAATGACCTGAGTTGTAAGCCTGCTGCTGAAAGTTAGTACACGGGGAGAAAGCACATCTCATGTCTGGGGAAGTTGGAAAACCTCACTATATTCTGAGTTGTACTGTTTTCAAGCCAGTTTTTAAAGTTGGTGTTTTATTTTTCCAAGTCTATTTACACTTAATTTTTAAAGCTGTGTATTTCGTAGATAAAAAAATATATAGCTCATTTCTCATAGTCACACGAGTTGGTTTTTGTTTTTTCGTTTTTGAGATTTTGGAAAACTGCTGAGTCACCCCAGCCATTAAAAAGTCACTCTAAGTGGAAATGACCATTTCTGAAGAGTAAATCAATACAGATTAATCTGAAAGTGTCTTCTCAAGTTCTGTTGCCTCTAAATCAAAGAAACAAAAACAACTTTTTAAAAAATACTCTTAGGTCTTCTTTTGAACATGTTCAGTTTTTCAAAATACCCAGGAATTGCTGAATAATTTTGCCCCCTGACAATTAGATTTGTCAGTTTTATGAACGTTTAACTAATGTGGGGACTGATATTGTTAAATGATGGAAGCAATTTGAAATAGAAATAGAGTACTCTTTTGGGCATTAGAAGAGCTAAGCTCAAGGTCCAGCCCTATCACTGACTTAACTGTGGGACCTGGCCCCAAACCCAAAGGCTCACTGAATTCATATTCTCTTCTCTGCAAAGTAAAGGAATCGTGTATACCACATGGTTTCTAAGTTAACTTCTGATTCTCTAATTTTATGATTATAATATAAATAGATAATTAGGACAGTCTTGGTATTTTACCAGCTGAGCTCCTGAGTCATTTCAGTTGAGATCCTTGCAGAAAGAAACCTTTCCTCCATAATTGCCTCCATATTTAAAGTTTGCTCATATCAACTGGATCAGTCAATGAATGGAGGGAAAAGTTGGGGAGTCGAGGATTCGAACTTGGAAGATGGATTCCTTCAGTATCCGGTGTGATGAGAGGATAGCTCACCACAGTCAGGAATTTGGGGAAGTCATGCTATTATCCAAACGAAAACAGAGAATATGGTTAAAGATTAATTCTTCGGTAAAAGATATTTTTAGAAGGTTTATGTGTATGTAGATGTCTATACACAGACACACACCTTTTTCTTGAGTTAACTCCAGCTGTTGGGAATATTACACATATAGGAATAGCTTCTCTAATACATTAAAAAAATTTGTTTATCTGAATTGGTTTTAGTTCTGTTTTCTTTACCATGTCAGTGTCTGTCCTACCTTATATCAGTCTTTGATGAGTAGGTACAGATCTGCATTGTTAACTATTCAATAAGAAAACCAAATCATCTAATTTTTAAATTATAAAATAAACTATTATAGTGTTACATGTAAAATGATTTTTCTTTAATGTATTTTACGAATTTTTGCAATAAATTAAAAGCAGAAAGAGGTGCTTCCATGGGGGAAAGTATCAGATGCTGGATTAAAATATGAGCTTTAAGTATTTTACAGTCAGTTTTGGTTAGACAGCTGACAGAAGAATATGATCTCCTAATCTTGTTAGTCAGTCTTCCCCTGACAACAGACTGCTTTACTATAACTTTGTGCTGTTTGCGGGGGAAAATCACCTTTCTGAACCCAACAACATAATAACCTAAATCATACAAGGTTTGTAACTACCTAATTTTACAAGCTACTTTTTTTGTTTTATAGGCTAAAGAAGAAACATGAGTTACCATTTTAGCCTGTAGGATTCTTAGAATCCTTCAGGAAGTTGGCAGGGGGCAGGGGGCAGGATTAAGGCAAGCCCACAGAGAGCTGAAATGACAAAGGCTGGCCTGTTTGTTAGCCTTGGTGGACAAAGGCTGCGTTCTGACTCTGGCATGAAGTCTGGCAAGTTATACCTGACTTGGGGTCCTGATTTTCTCTGATCAAAGATTGTGGTTCTCCTGGCTTTTTATTTCTCACCCTGTGGCATAGCTGAGGAGGGCTATTTCAAAGAAAAAGTGGGCATTTCTTATGAAAGAAAATGGACCACTTGTAATGGTGGGGTGCTAAATCCTTACACATAAGAGGAAATACAGCACCCAGTGTTCTGTACAAATACTTGACTGGTAGTGGAGATAGAAAACCACAGCTCTCCTTCCACAACATACTTCCTAGAGCAGCCAGGGCAGGGGGCCACTGCCGAGGTCTTTCTCTGTCGTCTTTAAAGTCAGTACCCTTTCAGCAGGAGCACAGCTTTATCTCTTGTTTCCTTCAGTGCCTTTGGGCCCTGAATAAAATGTTCACTGCCTTCTCTGTTACGAATATGAGATTACAGTGCCAGGCCCTTCCTTGTCTCCCTGGATGATTATGACCTTTCCTCTTCCACGATGAAGTCAAGTGTGCTCAGCACAGCACGTCTTTGGGTAGGCCACTGGAGAGCCTTATGTGCCTCCTTTGGCAGTCACGACACCATTGTCACCAGGTGTGCAGCCAGGGTCATTCTCTCTGAAGAATCAGCCACATTTTTCAGTGCTGCAAGGATTTGGGTTCAGTAACTCGTGGCTGCCATACCAAGATAATCTTCTAAGGTGAGTTCAATATATCTGTTTTCTTCTCCACGTGGTCAGTCAACACACATCAGAATCTTAATCACTGATGTGCAAGTACCTTCCCACCACTGAATTTCATGTAGTTAGCTCATCAGGAGGTGGTCTTGTGCTGTTCTTTTGATATGAAAGCTATCATCTTACATCATCAGTAGCATCTTCTTAAATGATCCAACACTTGTGTGTTGTTACCAATATGTACATTAAAAATATATATATAGCCAATTCATTTTATTTCCTAATTCCATTCAAATTCTGGTAATGTTTTGGTGGTTTGACTTTTATATTCTTTTGTATGTTGTATTAAGACATTAACCTTTTTGCTTTTGTTTTTGTTTTGTTTTCACTTTAGGGGACACTTAACAAATCCACTAGTTCAAGAAGCTTAAAATCCCTTCACACTGAAAACAGTGAAACTGAGTTAGAAAGGATTTTGCGTCGCAGAAAGGTGACAACAGAAGCAGATAGCAGTAGTAAGCTGGCTTGAATTCTCCACAGTCCTACTCTTCCTCTCTGAAACATCTTCCTTTAAGTCCTTTCTTAACATAAAATGGTCTTTTTAAAATTATTATTATTTTTGATGTGAATGAGAAGTACTGGATGGGCAGAGGTACTGATAGATACCTCATGAGGGCTGTTACGTATTTTTATTTATTGGTATGTTTGTTTACAAATAGGAAATCAGGCTTTTATGGATCTGATTTGCTTAAGGCAAGATGCCCTTGTGTAAAGACATCCAGGTTGGGCTTTGGCAACAACGTAGCATTGAGTAAAGGCTCTGGAACCAGAAGGCCTGAGTTTGAATCCTAGCGCTGCCATTTACTAGCTGTTTGTTCTTTAAGCAAATTCCTCAATCTCTCTGTGCCTCAGTTTCTTCATCTATGAAATGAGGATAATAAAAGGACTGTCTGATAGGCTTATTCTAATGATTAAGTGAGTCAGTATATGAAAAGTGCTTAGCCCTGTGCCTGGCACAAAGCACACAATAATTAGCAATAATAGTAGTAATTACACATCAGTTACAGATGCAGAGAAATCATCTTTATTCTTCATTACCATTCAGTTTATTGTCTCTGCCTGTGCACCAAGTGAATGAGGAAGTCCAGCTCTGTCACTGACTATAAATGACCACCTGAGCATCTTGAGCTCACAATTTGCATTTGTGAAAATTCTGGGGAGGGGCAGGGAAGGGATTAAGAAGCTAAAACAGCACAACTGCATAATGGGAGCAAATTACAGAGATAAGTTTGATAGGTTTGTTCCTCAGGTGTACTTGAATCTCTGAGATTTTTTTCTTCAGCACACAGAGGCTTCTGGGAACAGTAAAGATGAGGTCACAAAGTGGAGAAAGGAAGTTTCATAAGAGAGGCAGAGGCAGCCTGAGGTTTGCAGAACTCAAATCCGAAATGAGTTAGTATCCCCTCCCAGCAGCCAGAGAAGCACCTTTTTCTTTAGAATTTTTCTGATGGAGCTAACTGGTATTCCCTTGTTTTACCCAAACTGTGGTCTACAAAACTGACATTTCAAAGAGCAGCAAGTGCCCTTTGGAAAACAATCGACAGCTTAAACTGGATGCAATAATAATAATCAGTATCATCTCAAACATTAGGCTTTTTCTTTTTCTTTTTTTTTTTTCAAATATAAGAAAAATAAGATCTCTGGCTAAGCTCACCCACTCTCCCTCCTTTTTTAATTGGCTTCAGTTGCAGAACAAGCAGCAGGCGCTGGTGTGTATTCAGAAACAGATCTTGCTTTTCTGCAAGGACAGGCTGTTTAAAGCTATCTAGTGTTGCAGTCGACAGTTATCCAGGGCAGAATAGAGCTGCTCTGAGGACTATCTTGAGTTCAGCTTCAGATTTATATTTTCAGAAATGAACTTTCTTGATCTTTCCGCCCTTTTCTGTTTACTGACATGTCCCTCTGCAACATGAGGTTTATCACAGGTAGGAGGGAAAGGACTTTTGAACCAGAATATTCAGTAATGTCACAAACTTGTTTGCTCAGGTGGTGTAGAAGAAATAAATGAGGAAGACAGACACTGATGCTGTGTGAGCTGAGGCTTCCCACTAGACCAGAGGGGGTCTGTGTCTCCCACATGGAGTAAGGCTAACTAAGGATCATAGAATGGCTGAACAATTTTCCAGTCCATGTTAGATAGGTTTTTCAAATTGGAACTTCATTTTTGGAGTTCATATATTATACTGCTATAATACATCAGACATGTTCATATACAAACATAAGAATAAAATTCCAGAGCTTAATAGTAATGATCAAGGATTAGCTATTATTTTAGATTCTACCCACTAGTACTTTCCATTTTCGGAGATGATCTGACATTTCCTAAAGATAAAGAGACTCTCAAGTTTTGTCTTTTTTTTTTAGATGCACCTTTCAAGATTGTTCTCTAGCATAATTTTTTTCTAGAAGTTCTAATTTTATTTGTACATTTGTGACATTTCTTAAATTGCTTTGTTTTAAAAGGATTCCTTCTGAAGTTTCAAGAAAGACATTAGAATCTTGCTTTTGAAAAAACTGTCTAGAATAGTATCTAACTGAAGATAGAAAAAAAAGTAGTGATGGAGCTTAGCTTCAGAGCCCAGAAGTTTTAGATCGATATGCCAATAATTTCAGTAACAAGCCCTGTTATCATTTTTCAGTCCTAGCCCAAAGAGTAGAAAAGACCAAAAAGTAGACAGCCAAACCCTTTGCCACTTAATTTTTATAATCTGTGTAATCTTTGTATTTTAACGGAAATAAATCCACTTACTTCTCAATCACATTAAAATGAAAATGTTCATAAAAGCTGTTTAATGCTCAAGAAGCCTTCATGAGCCTTTTAAAAAGAGCCTTTTGACAACATTCCATTTTCTGTTTAAAATCAGAGCTGAGTTTTGGGAAGAATTAACTCTTGAGAGGCCAAATGGTTCAAGTAGGGCTGTCAGAAAGCCATACTCTGTAAGAAGTAGAGTTTTCACAATTCCAGTATTACTAAGGACTCTGCTTAGTTGAAGGAACCATGGCCTGGGGTTATGGTTTGTTAAAGGTCTCTACACAATTTCTCAGCATGGTCCTGATGCAGTGAAAAGCAGTAGTACCACCAAAGCAGGGGAGATTTCTAATAAGAGCATTTTCCAGCATGCTCTTGAAATTTTAACAAAATTTGGCCTTTTCACTTCCTGAGGGATTTTCAGCTAATCTGTTTTTCAGGACCATATTAACAAGCATCGAACAGAATTATTAAACTTGAGGTATGTGTTTGGTTTTAAGGTCCAACTGGAATATTAGCCACCTCAGAGTCCAAATCCATGCCAGTGTTGGGTTCTGTATCCAGTGTAACAAAAAGAGCCTTGAACAAGAAAACTCTGGAGGCAGAATTCAACAGCCCGTCCCCCCCAACACCTGAACCAGGTGAAGGGTCGTGTAAATTGGAAGGATGCACAAGTTCCAAGGTTACATTTCAGTAAGTAATGATGCTCTTTACTAAGTAGTATGTAGAAGAATCTGTGATGACTAACTTGTGTGTTACTTTGCTTATTTCTCTTGAGAGAGATTTTGATTTGGCTAGCCAATAAATAACTCTTCTTCCTCCATTTGAGGAGCCAACTTTTGATTCCAGGCTCCTAGCTTAGAGGTCTTATTCTGATGCAAAGCAGACACGTATGAAGAGAATCCCTTCCCTTAAACTGGTTTGGTAATCAGGTTCTTCTTCTACGCAAAGAATTGACTTGGATGATCCTTGTTCAGCATCGGAAGACGCTTAATCATTCTTTCAAGATTAAATACTTAGATCATCCCTCTTAATGGTCTTTCATGAGCAGCCAAGGAAGATACTAGATCTTCAAACGTACTTTGAAGGGTACGTTTTTACAACCTTATTTTCCGGTTCTCAATTAAAGATATGCCTTAATAC
This sequence comes from Camelus ferus, assembly GCF_009834535.1. NCBI lineage: Eukaryota > Metazoa > Chordata > Mammalia > Artiodactyla > Camelidae > Camelus > Camelus ferus. The sequence goes on from NC_045706.1 coordinate 12,940,368, forward strand.
TGCTCTATCCTGAGATTGAAAACATGCTATGTGAAGAGTTACTACATAGACTGACGTGAAAGTGGTACTTTGATTGTCAAAGAGTTAATCCTGCTGCTGAATGTGTTTCAGACAGATCTGGTGGAGGATCAATTTGTTTTATAACAATGGCAAGCTCTTTTTGAAATTAGTCTAGTTTTGCTTTAGTTCTCTTGCCAGGATGTCAGCTGGTTTGTCACATAAAGAAAAGGAAGGGGTGAGACAAATCAGATCAGCGAATATTGTAATCACGGTTAATTAAACCTCTGATTTCCTGTTCTATCAGGAGAGAAAGAACCCTTTTTTTGTAGCTCTACCTGCCTTAGTTTAAAAGGTGAAGCCTGGACAAATGAAGTTGAAATTCAATTTAGATCTATTTTTGCCAACTGGTATTTTCTTCCACTCTTGCATTTCTCTTATTGGTACTATTAACTTTTTTTTTTCCTCTTTCGGAATGAATGACCTTCTTTGCTGATTTACAGTTTTATCTAATTTCATTGTGTTTAAAAGCACATTTTCTCCTCCAGTCATGTTTCTTTCTTTTGACTGGAGTCATCTGAACCGTTCTTACAGAAAGATGATCTATATTCATTCTTCATCTTTCCTATTAAATTTGTTTAGCACCTAATTTGACATCAACAATCTGGCTACATTTGAACCAATATCTAGACACAAAAGCAATTTGGCTGACAAGTTAGTTCCTGAGAAATGCTTCAGTGTGCGTGTATAGATTTTTTTTTCCTTTACCATTTTACACAGATAATCTTAATCAGAAAATACTGCAACTCCTTCCTCCTTTTGTCTGCCTTTTATTCTCCAAAAGTAAGTGGAAATTACATTTCCAAGAAAGGAAATGAAATAATTGCAGGCCCAAGGTCTGCAAAATGTGTGCTGAATTCAGTGAAAAGGATCTGTGTGTTGACAGACACAGTCGTTAGATGCCATAAAGGCCTATGTGAAGCTCAATTTATTTCTCATCTTGCTTGTTCAATGACTGCTTAAGAGACACATTTCAATTTAATTTATCTACTTAAAGCACTAATACAAATACTCTGTGCTGCTGTATTAACTTTTAAACTTGGTAACCTAATGCTTGATTATTCAGTTCTTGACATTCTTTAGCTGAAATAACTAATGCTATGCATTTTCATATTGACAGTCATTTAGCAAAGCAGAATGCCTTTCTGAAAATGTGTTTTTTAAGTATAATTAGACTATCCAAATGAATCCAAGTAGTCTGTGAATGTACATGGTAATCATTCACTTCCCAGACAGACATGCTTTATTCATTCGTGTTTAAACCTAGCTTTTTAACGAGTAAAGGAAGTTTAACTTAACGTAGCTGTGTGTAAGCTTTAAAAGTAAAAACTCATGTGATTTCTCAGGATCTCCTGAAACTGGTTTAGCTACGGGAATGAGAGGGGTTATTTTCAGGGCTGTTTCTGGCTGGCTTTGACTAGTAAGTTCACTGTGTTCTACTAACCATAAGCAACCACATTGTCTTACCTCATAGACCTGAGTTGTCAGGGTGCTTTGAAGTGAGCTCAGCAATTAAAAAGTGAAATGTTTCCTTTACTTTTAAAAGGTGTCTTTGCACACTAGTAGTGGCACCTTTATTTTAATCTGTGGCAACACTACCATGGTGTTTTTCAGGGGCGTGGCACTGTTGGCCCTTGACAGGGAATCAGGGTCAAGAGAGGATACCAATCACAGTAGCCTTTAATAGTACGTTATTGTGTACCGTGTGCACACGCGTGCACACACGCACATCCCTACCATTCTTACACTCCCTTCCGCCCTTTGGCCTCCCAGGCTAGGTATCTTCCACCCCAGCTCTGCTTTTGCTTTCCCCTCTGCCTCGTGTGCACTCTCTTGCCTCCATCACTTCTTTGCTCAAATGTCATCCTTTCAATGAGGCCTACCTTGACCACCCTATTTAAAATTGTAACTCATCTCCTCCCAAACTGATTCCCCCTTACCCTACTCCATTTCCCCCATAATAGTTATCTTCTAACATATTGTATGCTTTATTATATATAAGCTGATTTTCTCTCTTCTCCTGCTAGAATGTAAACTCCATCAGTGCAGGAAATTCGTTGTCACTGGTGTATCTCAAACACTTCGAAAAATTCCTCCCTTCTGATAGGCTCTCAGGAAGTACTTGTTGAATAAATGAATACATTTTTAGTATCAGTAAAACAGCAGAATATCAATTAATTAGAATACTCAGTTAACCAGCATTCCCCCATTATGCAGCAGTCACACATATACACAAGTTAAAAATTAGAGATTTTGGTCTGTTTGTTTGGCTTACTTGGTTTTTTAAACATTTTTTTTTAAATGCCCAAGATTCATTTACATCCAGCTCACTCTTGCATTTCTTCTGCATCTTTGTGCCTATACAAGATAAAGTTATCAGAGACAACAAAATACTCAGTTGTAAAAGAAAGATTCAGCCATGCTTATTTGATTGGCCTCAGAGGGACAGGAAAGTTTGCTAACCTACTAAGAAACCTTTTAAAGTAAAGATAGAAACAAAGATGTTTTTTGTATATGATATTCACTTAACCAGAAAATTAAAGAGCATCAAGTTATTCCTAGAAGGTTTTTTTCCCTTTTAATAAATTCCTAAAATCAACATATGTATGTATTCCAAATAATTATGTAACTCTTGTCTGGTAAATTATAGAGCCAGAAATACATGGATTTACTTCCTGGGGACCTATGAGATGGCAAGAGACACCTTTGAGACTTAATTGCAAGGATTAATTAAAATTAACATTCTTGTCACCAGCCTAAGCAAGCAAGGTGTTTTTTTTTTAAGAAAAAAGCAGAAAAAGAAAGGAGAAGATTATCAGGACTTGGAGAAACCTAATTGTTTTTATTTCTCTTTTAATAATAGCTTTAGAAATATTTGTGTCCTGTTAATTATTTCTAATAATTGTATACTATCTAAAAATATCTTAAATCTAACAGTAAACTTGAATTTCATTAATTCTGATTGACTATTATTCAGATAGGAATTATGGTTATAATCTAATTTATGCTGTCAGAGGTAAAGAGCTGAGCAAGCAAATGGAGAGCGTAAGCCTAATTTTTACTTTCTTTCTCTTTCCTGTTGATCCAGAGTAATCTGACAGTGTGAAAATAGAGTAAGACTCATTGATTGAAGCTGATCAATGGCTGGGATTGTCAATATAAATGAGGGAAAATTCCAAATTATTGAATTTCTAAAAGACAAAACTATTTCATTACTTTCAGACGGCTACAGTGCCTGGAAATAGGCTGCGTGTTTCACAGGGTCAGAAAGACAAGAATGTATTTTCACCAGTAAAAGCCTGTAGACTGGACAGGGGAACAACAAGGAAGCACGGTGTGATCAGTTTTCCAAACCAGTGTCTTCCCGTGTATGCACAGGGTGACAGGCAGCATCAGGTTATTTCCAGAACTCCAGCTCTACAATCAGATCTTGGGTTTGCTATGTATTGTCTTTATGACCTTGGGCAAGTTATTTAATCAAAGACTGTTTCCTCCTGTGGAACGTGAGGGTAGTGATACCTACCTTGTAGGGTTGTCATAAAAATTTAAAAATATATGAAAAGTATTTCAATAAATTCCTTTTCTATCTTACATTAAAATTATAATTCTGGGCCCCTACTGGATTATCAAGGACAAAAGTTAGAGTTGAAAGCTTAGGTGCTGGGTACCTGGCTTACTGACTGGGCCAAGTTTCTGTGGGAAAATCATGTAGCCTCTGTTTTGTTTTCTTTTTGTTGTGCTGTTTCTTATCTAAAATTGAAGAAAGTAGATTAAGCACCCTCCAGAGCCTCTTTCAGCTCTAGAACCCCAGTAATTCCTCACAAATGTGGTTACTTGATAAAGATGTTCACAATTAAGATAAAGAACAAGAGTTAAGCACGTATTTTTTTACCCCCAACGTGTTTCTCAATACAGATTTACAGTAAAACACACACCAACCTAGAAATGTAAAATAATTAGTTTTCAGACTATATCGTAGCAACTTTTAAGTCCAGATCAAAATGATTGTTATCCTTTAGGGTCATACTCTCAGGGGTCAGGATACTCATTCCAACCCTGTCACTATTGCTATTGCTTTTACACCTGTTTGGATTAGAGATCCCTGACCACAGAGGAAATAAATTGGACAGTCTTTCCTGTCTTGTTTATTTTGCATTGGAAAAAGTGAGTGAGAAGTAAAGAGTGCTTTAGACCCACCCTGCTGGTCCTATAAAAGAATTAGTGTCAGTGTTTATTTTGGTCAAAAAATTACGTGGCCCATTTTAATCACTATATGTTCAACATATGTTTCCAGATGACTTTGGCTTTTGCAAATGGGTTCAGTTTTTGGAAATAGCTGTCAGTTTGCCACCATTGCAGATACATTTTAAAAAATGTGACACAGACACTTGACATGTCTCCCAACCGCATACACAGACTACTACTGTGCAATATAGTTAAGCCAAAGCTTGCTTCTTTAACTCCAGTTAGGTTTAGTTCCAAATTTACACATTCTGGGGTGTTAACAGGTAACTAGGAAATTAATATTTCAGAAGCAAGTATAAGTTGAGCAATGAGTAAGAAAATGCAGTATAGCCAGATATGGGTAAAGTTGTCTCCCATTTTAGCCCTGTGGGAGGTACATGAGACATGATAGCTGTTATCAACAGGACACAGGAATCTGATGATCTTAACTGATGAAGGTGGAGTAAATTGGGAAAACAGTTGGCGGTAAAAAGCCTCCACTGTATGTTTTTTTAGTTAATATTTTCTATTACTCTTCATCAATATATATTAATATATATATTATAAGAACATTCATCCAAGAGAAAATGTGTTTAAATTGCTATAGGCCAGATGTCTATGTTGGTCATAGATGGAGGCTGTGGGTAATAGAGCCAGTTTCTAATTTGGAGGTTCAGGATTTTGGAATTTGCGTCTGTGATTTTTTTTTTTTTTTTTTTTTTTTTTTTTTTTTTTTTGTCGTTACTGACGTTTCACTAACATTTAAGCTAGTACTTTCATGCGTTATTTTAATTCTTCTGAAGATAGAGATTGGACATTATCTTCATTTTACAGATGAGGAACCTGAGGCTAGTGTCATAAACTGTGCCCAGAATTCTATTCTTAATTGACAGTTGAGCCAGATTTCATTTGAACCTTTTTCATTCTAACTTCAAAGCCCATGCTTTTGGACTGTAGCATACTGTGTTGGGTGTTACTCAGAGCTTTAGCAATGGAAGGGAAGAGAATGTCTGTAAGGTTCCTCCTATAGGAAGTGGTGATTCTGTAGTTAAATTGCTCCATTTGCCCTGTGGTGCTCATATCCTGCTCCCCTGACCCTGTGTACTCATAGATAGTGTCATGTCTTCCTTTCTCCTTCCTCTTCCTACGGCTAACCTAAACAATTAAAATATCTTTTGCCAAGGGAAGAAAATGTTAGCCAATAAAACAAAGTATTCAGGAAGGGGAGCCAATCTGAATTAGTAAGAAGACTTGAAAGAGTAGTTGGAAAGAAATTGTTTTAATGTTTTTCATGTCAAATGTCCTGATAAAGGAGCACGCTCCACAAATAAACTTTGGAATTACCGTATTTGAATACCAGTTTGGCAGGGAGGGTACAGCTCAGTGGTAGAGCACGTGCCTAGCAAACACGAGGTCCTGGGTTCAATCCCCAGTACCTCTATTAAAAGACATAAGTAAATAAATAAAAACCCAGTTACCTCACCTCAAAATAAAAAATAATAAATTTAAAAAAATAAAAAAGAATACCAGCCTAAGCTACTTTAGTCTTTGGCATAAGTTTTATTTACACATTTTTTAGTTTTTGACGTTTCAAACATGCTGAAGAAGTTCATTCCCAGAAGTCAAATAGTTTGAAAATATTTGTTCTCATTGGTTGCAAAGGTGTTTCCCTTAATGATGTATAATATGATAATATAAAGATGAATCACTGTGAATACAGTTGTTTCAAAAACATACATTCTACAGCCCCAAATAAACGTTATTGTTATATTGACTTTATGCTTTACCTCCATGAGTCAGCTCCATCTTTGGTCAATTACCAGTTAGCGCCTTTGAGTTTGTGCTTAAGGTTCCATTGGTCACCATATTTTAGGACATCTGTGTTATAAGGAAAGGCAGGACAAGTGGGCCTGCAGTATGAGGAAAGAGGTAAGCAGATTACAAGAGTTGTGCATCACAGTCAGGCAGAGGCCGGGGAGTATCTTGTGTTCTCTCCATCTTGCTTTTTCGTCTCTGAACAGTCTCCTCTAGAAGTGGCCTACCTGTCTGTGTTGAGCTTATTCATCCACGTTCACTTTTTCTGTCAGTCACTTTCAGGAAGGTGAATATCCTCCTGATAGTTACAATTAAACGAGGCAGTCAGTCTCAAAGGTGATTTTTCTTTTCTTGTAGTTACATCTCTAAAACCTTGCTTCAAAGGGGAAAACCCAGTTTCTCTTGTAATTGGTGTGGTTTGCAGTGATTTCATAGCTGTGTCCTCATCTCTTGGTCATTCTCAAAGGTGCTTCTAAGCCACAATTGCCAGAGACCCTTCCAGTCAACACCTCTCTATTCATTATGCTTTTCTTCAACTTCAGATTTTCCCCAAACTCTAAGCTTTATCAAACTCTTTAAAATTTCCCTTTTAACCATTAGACAGGCAGCTAGCTTGCCTTTTTTGTTTGGGAGGTCAAAATAGGTCACATTGTGCCCTGGAAGAATTTAAAAAACAAAAACCCATGTAGCAATTACAGGACTTCAATTTCAATGGAAAAATAACCGTTTCCAGTGAAACCATTTTTATTTTGATTTGCATTTAATCCCTAGATCTGTGGTGTCTCTAAATACATGTGACTTTTGACCCCACACAAATTTATTTTTATAAGAATTCATCTTGTTTGAGCCATTAACTGAATACCAAAGGGTAGTTGATAAAAGATAAATTTTAGATGTCTCATGGTTAGAGTAATCAGTCAAACGTTTCTGTGAAAGAAAAAACTCTAATTGCCTTTCAGGTTTTGAACTAAAAGTAAGATTGATTTTATCATCGTTTGACCTCTCACTGGTCTCTTCAGTTTTTTTTCACCCATTATTTCTAGTAAGAAACTAATGTAGAAAAATGAAACTGAAAAGTATTGCTCTTCTGGATTGGAGACGGAGAATCTGAGCTTTTGAAATATGTCACCAAATAGAAACTGAGATTCTTAACTTACTTTTAGGGAACCTTGGCATAAAATTACTCTCTCAAATATTGATCTCCCCAGGAAATTAATTTGGTTGGTCATGTAAGTATACCATAAGAGAAATCTGGGTCAACATTTTGTTGAAATGGCGAGTAAAGAAGTCCTTTTAGTCCCTGTGGTGGAAGGAGTGGGTTTTCTTCCTGTTCTCTACCATTTCCTCCCCTCCTCCGCTCCTCTTTTCTCTCCTTTTGTGCATGTGTGTGTGCGTGTATTTGCATGCATGAAAGGAGAAAGGAGGGCACCTTCCTTGTACTTAGTAAACATTGGTTTCTGAGAAGAGACTACGAGGTAGCAGAATGAACTGCATGCAAGTTACTGCTTAATCTGATGCTGTTATACAATTAAAGGATTTGCTCTGCTCTCAACTGTAATCTTAGTACTGCTGAATTGTGTACTGACACTGCAGGAAACAGCTCTGCTCAGCAAAGCACTATTACAAAGGTTCTCCGTGTGTGCCTGGACATGGACAATTAAGTTTTAACAACAAAATTAGCAGAACAACTGGATGTTCTGGAAGTTGAGATCTCCTCACTTAGTCTCTTCCCCCCGGCCCCCTCCGAGGGAGTTTTCCTGTGGGCTGCCCGGAAGATTGTCCGTTTTGTCTTACAGGTGTTCTGAGTTGCTCTGCAGAGAACAGCTTCTTCCAGATTAATTGTTGAGGCTGAATTACACCTAGTGCTAAAATTCTGTTGAGTAAATCTCAAAATGACTGTAAAAATGCTGCTGAGTAATTCTCAATTCTCTCAAAGAATTAATTGCCTTCTAACATCTGCCTCCAGTTGCAAACACCTATGATTTTAAGAGACTTAGCATAAAATATATCATTTCTGCGTGGAGAACCAAATTGCTTTTGGTGCTCTGTAATTTTTTTAAACATCTTTCAGTAGTCTCTGCAGTACTTGTGTTTCCTTTTATTTTTGTATAGTGGAGTAGAGGAGAATTTTAAAATTTATTCAAATAAAAGTTGCCAACTACTAAATGTAATTTCAGATCTGGGATAAATTGACTCCTGAAACCTGATAATTGCTTTTCATTTGAAATATACTTTGCCATATAACTATATGAAAAGTAGCACACTAAATTCTTTGTGATTTCCCATGTTAAAAGAGAGTTAAAAGTATATAATATAGTAAATTTAAAGAAAAATCTTTTAAAATTTTAAAGTATTGTTCTGAAAATGAAAATGCAAATGCAGATATTTTTACATGGCAGCCTTCTTGAGGAGCCAGTGTTATATAGAGTGAATTTTGTGGAAGATTTTATGTCACTTAAAATATTTTTTAAAATAACATTCACATTTAATAGTTAGGTCTCAGTGGAATTTCCATGTTAATTTTAAAGTTGTACAAAATTACACAAAAGCTTTCAAAAAAGTCACCAAAAAAGGTATCACACACATTTTCAGAATCTTTGCCTGAGCTAAAATCAATCCTAGCTCATGCTTTATCATTGACTTTGCTGGTGAGAATGGTCCAGTTTCCTGAGCCTTTCTGGGCCAGTGTATTTTGGAATCTGTAAATGGGCACAGTCCAGCTTACACTAGAGGAATAAAAGAGCTGAGACAAGACTCCGTAGCGTGCACTGTGGTCCGGGGTGTAACCTGTGCACTCAGGTGCCTGTGCCGCAGTTACTCCATCAAAGGAAACATGGCTCAGTGTGGACACAGACGTCCTTGCCCAGCCATTGTTGCCTCTGTTCAAAAGGAATTCTTGTTAATCTTGACGGAAAATCAGCATCTAGAAACTGATGTCAAATTTTCAACCACGCGGTATTCTGTTGTTTAACAGTGTTATTGTTCACAATTTAAAATTATATCTATTTTTCCCTCAAACAGAAGCTGACCTAAATTGGCAAACTAGTTTATTCTTTGAGCTAAAATGGAGTTTTAAAAAGTACACAAATCCAAAAGAAATTAGCTTTGTTCTACCTTCATTATATTTAACAGTATTAGAATTAATAATAATATAGAAAGTTTCACCTTATGTTTTAAACATTATTTTGGGAAATTTTGGACAGTTGTGTTAAAATATCCTGAAAAATAGGGTATCTGAGAGAAACAATAAAAACTACCTTGGTTGTAATGCCGCTGTTGTTCACTGCTGTAGTAACTGTACAAAGGGCTTAGGGGTAGAAAAAAAGTAAGACTTCTTGTTTTTCCACAAGGAAAAATATAAAACTGATTTTCTCTTTGGAGTTTTCCCAGGAAACGACTTTATAAAGACAAAATTTAAATCTTTCCGTTTTCTGTCCTTGAAGGTGGTAAATATGATTGCAGCTTTATCCATTTTCATTGTAAATGAAACAGAGTTCAGACCGTCCGGCTGTGCGTCATCTGTTGGACGGCTGCCACAGACTAATGCAGGCGTCCCACTGGGAGACCAGAGAAGAACTACACTTTGATTCACCAGATTGTGTTAAATAGTCCAGCTGTTGCGATTTGAAAGATAGTTACCTCAGAAGTGAAATAGAAATGAACTTGGCATTTATGCTTCAAAACCATTTTTATACTGTTTGGCAATCAGCTTTTCAGAGGTAGCATTTTATAAAATAACTCTCACCGCTTAAAAGTTTCATTCACTGTAATGTTTAAAATGTCCCACCTTTATATTATCAGTAAAATTAAGCTTGAGTGATATGCAAAATTTGCATGAAATAAGCATTTTCCCCCTTCATTTCATGAGCTTTGATTGTATTCAATTGAGCTCAGAACCATGTCTATTAGGGCTCTTTTGGGCATTAGTTAATTTGAATTGCAGCCGAAATGTTAGCTAGAATGTTGTTGAATATAATTGGACCTTGGAAAGTTGATTTTGAAAGGAATTTCATTGAATGCAAACAATGATGTGCTTTTTAAAAATTAGAATGCCACACTTTCATCTCTTGTAACATAGTCTGAGAAATCACCGAGTCCTTTTATTATAAAGTTCAACTTTGGCAATACCGTTTGCAATTGTTCTGATTCTTCTGGTACCAGTACCAGTTGGAGTCAGGTTTTTCCTTTTACCAGCATGTGGCCCCATCTGCCCAGGCCCCACCTTCTGGCTCTCTTGCAGTTGGAGAAAAGTAGCTGCTTTCTAAAAGGGCAACCAAGTTGTGCTGGGCATTAGACTTCATGGAGTGCCGTAGACTGGTGTATTGTCTCCTAGCTTTTATTTTGCTTTTTGGCATTTCTTTTTGTCTTGAAATAGCAAATGATCTAAAATGACCCATGAAAATATTTATTTGAAAGGATCAAAAATGCCTACTGGTATGTTGTGGTAAGGAAAAAAAATACTGGACAGGAAATCAAGACTCTACAATTTTAGTCCTGTGTCTGCTGTTAACAAATTGTGTGCCCTTGGACAAATCATTTAATCTGCTATTCCTTGGTGTCTTCATCTGACAAATGAAAAGGTGGGGCTGGTTCATGTCAGCAATCCCTCTCAGCCTGAACATTCATGATTTTAGCCTTTCTTTATATCACCTATAAATTTTAGTTTTACTTGGAGATTTTGTAGCATACGGGAGAAGGTCTGCCATACCTTTCATGAGTCTTGATTTTAATTCCTTATTATGGTCATTGCTCTTAGATGAAGAACTAAAGTAGAAAAATTGAACAGAACAATAGTATACTGCAGTTCCTATTGGATTGTTGCATTTGAGTGCCTGGGATTTTTAGCTTGGGGGAGAAACTTCAGATTAACCTTCTAGAACCTGCCACTAGAGCAAGCTGCCTACAGCAAGAGCTTGGGTTCTTGGCACCATCACTGATGGGGGCTTTTCTCATAAGATGAGACTGGAGCTAGAATGAGGCCTAGGGGGAAGGCCCCTCACTCCAGAAGCAGCCGTGGGCAGCTCCCCCTGGGAACCAGGAATGGGCCTAATGATATCAAACAAGGAGAAGCTAGCTGTAAGTCACAAAGGAAAAAAACCAAGGGATAGCTTGAAGGGATGGACTTTATAGATCTGAAAGATGCAGCTGAAAACAGGAACTCAGCAAGAATCAGTTAAGTCTACAGCTATACCATCCTGAACGTGCCTGATCTCGCAGAATTAGCCTGTGGCATCCATATCGTGTTTCTAGAAGATGTCTTTGGTAAATAGCTGTGTGGTATTAGGGAAAAATAGGAACAGGGAGATAGGAGCTTCTGATTCTTGTTCTGGCTCTGCCACTGATGAGCTGGATGATTTTAGGTCAGGCTCTTCCGCACTCCAAACCTTATTTTCCTTATCTGTAAAAGGACAGTTGGATGGGATGATTGTCATAGTCCCTTTTAGTCGTAACCCTTTGAGATTCCAAGTCAGTGGTCATTATCTTTAAGAAACCAGTTACTCTGACTCTCAACATGTAGATTCAGAGAAATTTCCCACTGTGCCACATTCAGTGACAGTCAGAGGAATTTCAAATTGTAGCCAGTAGTTGACTTAATAGATCAATCTGCAGTGGAGATGCTTACTTCAGGAAAGAACCACCATTCTCTGGACTGAGACAGTTCCAGGATAATTTCAGCCTGGCGACACAAAGTTTCTGAGTTTGCAGTTTAATCATCATCTGTTTGTTGCTGTTGTGGAGCCCTGAGAGCACTTCCTGGAAGTTTTCAGCCTCCAGCTGATGAAGAAAGCATTGTTAGGATGTGTTCACCACCCCTTCACCTGCAGACACACATGGGCATGAAAGCATCTGGGGTAGTTCTACCAAAAGTGATGAAGGTCAGTATGGGTTGATGGAAGTTGCTCACCTAGAATGAGAGGGATGCTTCCTTTGCATGCGTAGAGCAGACTGGCTGGCTTGTTTTAGCCTGGGAACCTCACCTGCAGACTTTGTTGTGGCTTTGACTGTAACAGCTTAGCTAGCCTGGAACTTCATTTCCTAGAATTCCCTTGTCCATTTGTTTCCAGGTTAGGGTTGGCCACAGGAGAAATTTGGAAGGTGGAAGTGACATAGTATTTTTTTAAAAAAACGCTCCAAAGGTCTGCATAGGGCAGGCGCTGTTACAGCTCGTGCACACTGTCACTGAGTTGGCATGCGGCAGCAGCTGGCCCACAGCTCCCCCACATCCCCCATCTCCTCCTCCAGCTTCCTCAAATCCTGGGCCAGGAGCATGTGCAATTCCTTGTGGAAGGGCTCAAGTTCATCCTGCAGCTCATCTGCATCATCAGGATTAGAGATTCTGAAAGCCAGATGCAGCTCTGGTTTGTCCTCAGCCTCTTGCCACTTTTCACCCATCTTCCTCTTCAGCTGCAAGAACCGCTGACTTCAGGCCCAGCATCATACACAAAGGCAGCAGACTCACACAGACTGCCTAACTCGCTCTCTCCATTGCCTGAGGTCTGATTCCTGTACTAAATCCCTGACACCATTTATGGTGCTTCTGCTTCTCTGACCACACCCTAATGGATATAGTCTTTTCAGGGGTTGCCTGGATCAGAGAAAGTGAAGCCAGGTACCACTGGGGAAACTACATCCCATGTTGATCCCCAGGGCATAGTAAGAGATATCTTGAGAAGTGGATCCTTGGCCAAGGTAGATGGACAGTGTCGTGGTGTTTTCTGATGACAAAGGTGTTGTCAAGTCCAGGCAGAAATAAAGGAATCTGTCCTCACAACAGTATAGCTTTCCTCTCGGGCTCCTGGTTATCTCTTTGCTTTTACCCCTTCCAAAAAAGACAGTTATGTGTTAGGCATTTATCGATGATGATTGAGTCATACAGTACAACTGGACAGCCCTAAGGAGTGGTTTTCAAGCATTTGGACAGATCTCACGGTACTAGACAGAAGGTGATACAAATGTGGTCATTGGGTTTGAGTTTTTGTTACCTGTGGCTGGATCATGCAGGCTGCTTTGCCAATCATTTGTTCTAGTTGCTTTTGTTATATAAGAGAGACCTCCAGCTCTACTCACCCCAGAGCTTTGGTCTCTGCGTGTTCATTCTGAGCCTTTCACGCACAGTTAGCTCATTTGTTTATTCCACGAATGAGTCTGCACTGGGTGCTGGCGTATAACTGAACAAAGCTGAACAGTCTGTCTCGTGGACGCTTATGTTTTACTTGAAGAGGTAGACGGTGAACAACTGATTGCCAGCATTTAATTATAACCGTGGTAAGTCCAACAAGGGAGAAGTGTTAGGTGGTAAGAGTGTTTAACTAGCAGATGTGACCTAGGGGTCTGGAAATAGTGGAAGTCAACTCCTGGGAAGGGACTGGTAGAGCAATGGGCAGAGCCTGGCCAGTACATATCCTGACATCCAAGGGTGGGGGTGTGACGGGGCGTGCTGGTTCATGGTCAGCATCCTAGCATTTGTCAAGAAGACCAGATAAGTCTGAATAGCTTCTGCTCTGCCTACTACACACCCCTCAACCTTCAGGCACCAGGTCAGCAGTCTGGTACCTTCAGGTGTTAGCTCCTAACTTCTGAGAGGCCTGCATGCCGACAGCCTAATTTCCTGACTCAAGAGAAGAGTGTCTCAGGACATCTCTGTTTCCACAAGAAAACTGTCTCCTATTCACCTTGAGAAGCAATAGCTTCTTACATCAGAAGAGAAGAGAGGAAACCTCAGTGGGAAAAGACTGCTTTTGAAATTCAGTAAGAAATTTCTCAAGAAACAAGATTCTCCTTTTTAGAAAAAGTATATGGTAACTTAACATTTTAACTTATTCTCTGGGTTCTCCCATCTGCCCATGTTCCTTCCCTCACCCCTCCTAGGTCTGACCAGAGTTCTTCTTGCCAGTAATCCATCAGGGATGGGGGTGATTTATTTTCCTCCTTAACGCAGTCTCCTTTGAGCTAATCTGCAAGCACATGTACCCAGGGACACAAAGGCAGGGGTTGACTGGCTCCTTCCAGCTAAGCTGGGGTGGGACGGAAGTCCAGGGGCCGGCAGGCAGTGAGAGGTACGCACAGAGTATCCTGAGAAGAGTGTGTAATTAAGCAGGTAGGTGCATTTGGCTTTTTAACACTTCCCGCAGTTAATTGCTCTGACTTTTTCCACCTTTCTTCTGGCCTTTGCTCCTAATATGTAATCTAATAGCTGCTTTTTTTTTTTTTAATGGCTGGCAACTCAAAGACCACTTTTTGCATGGTGATTAGACTTAGAACATTTTAGATTTTTTGCTCATCTGAATCCTCAATTTGTTCAGTTTTATCAGGAATAGGGAAGACAAATATTTTCTCTCTCTGCTTTTAATTTCTCTGTTTAACTGTTCATCCCCCAGGCCTCCCAGTAACACTGGACGCAGGAGACAGTGCATTGGCCGTGCAAAGCAAGCTGAGCCAGTTGTAGTTTTAGATCCTGTTTCCACATATGAATCCCAAACCAAAGACCAGGGCGCTGAAAAAGATCCAGCTCAACACAAGGATGATGGTGAAATTAAACCAGAATACAAAGAAGACAGCGTTGAAAAAATAAGAGATACAGACAGCTCCAACTGCTGATCCATGAACCCGAAGGCTGACATGTTTAGAAGTCCTTCTTAATAAGCACATGATTGGCTTTGGTGTGTTGGCAAGGGCTACAGACATTGTTCTTGTCACTGTATTCAGAATATAGGTTCTTTTCTGATGTCACTTTTGTAAGTAATTCACCCATAAATTATAAGTAAGCTATACACGTTCTTTGTAGGGTTTTTTTTTTTTTTTTGATCTTTATAGGGATAAGGTTTTTTTCTGATTACTGTATTATGTGTGACTTCTCTTAGAAGGTTACAGAAAATGCAGATGCTGATATCTTCTTAGGTAATGTGCATACCACTAATCAAATGTCATGCTGAACGTCTGCAGCACTTGTGGATAATTGGCTAAACAGAACTGACCGGCTTAAGGTGATTTAAAAAGCCCCCAGAGAAGCTTCTGTTTTGGGTCGGATCCTTTTTTGGAGAAATTGCAGTAGCATGGAAATCGCTAGGCACTGTGGCATACAAATGACTTTCTTGGATATACTGAGATAAGCTTACAATTCAGGAGCTGGCATCAAACTAGTAGTCCCATACTCAATGTTAATTACACACATTATTAACTATGGGATGAAAAATACATGCTCTTGATTGTGTCTAAAACCGCCCAAGGACTTTGGAGGGAATGCTTTAGTGGCCTGAGTGCAGAACTGAGTGAAAGTCCAAACCTTGAATTTAGAGTCTTATCTTGGTAGACCGTGTGCTCTGTGCTATGAGCTAACTGCGTTTTCCCATGTACTCATGTGGCACGAGCACCATATTTTATCAGAGTTCTTATACACAGTGATGATAAGTGACAAGCATACAATTTCCTGCCTCACTGCTGTTCTACATTACACAG
The DNA here is from genome assembly GCF_009834535.1 of Camelus ferus. NCBI lineage: Eukaryota > Metazoa > Chordata > Mammalia > Artiodactyla > Camelidae > Camelus > Camelus ferus. The sequence continues at coordinate 12,955,920 of NC_045706.1, forward strand.
GTTTGTTGTTGTTTTTTAAAAAAAGAAATTAAGTGGTAGTTAGTCTCTAAAAATACAATGTTTCAGTCTACCACAGTGAATAAAGAGAAATGTAATCAGGGATTTAAAAAAACTTATGCAGCTTTTCAAAGTTGATTGTTTCAAAATTGGTGTTTATTTAAAATAAGTGGTAATGTACTTGACTGCATTTTTTTTTATGACAATGATTCAGTAATGGTAATTTTACTATTAAAGAAAGTGAAAGGTTTAGTTTTGTTAGCATGGCTCAGCATGAAGCTGTCAGGTGTTTCTCACCTAAGGGCAAAAGAAAATGATAGTAATAATTGCAGTAGTTGTATTGTGTTTTATTTTTGCACGTATGCTAAGGATAGGCTTGGAAAGGTGGATAGGCAGGCAACTGTACTTCCTAAATTGGGAGATAATTATCTTTCTGTAGGTTCGTTATGCTTGACTGTTTCCATGTTCTTCCAGTGTTGATTTCACAGTTACAGTTTATTCATAGGGAATTAAAGTGTAATGGTTTTCAACTGTGACTTCCTCTAATTGAATAATACTGCTCTATGATACACTTACTACAAACTGCGTTAATTCACTTAAACCAGTTCTGTTATGCTGTGATTTGAACTCTCCTCACCACACTTATTAAAAAGCGCCAACGGTTTCCCATTAAAGGTCGGTTGTGGTTATTTACATCTTTGGTTTAGTTCTCCAAACGTGACGTTCTTTAATAAGAAACTTGGATAAGACTTCATAACGTTCGTAATTTTTTAATGATCCACAAAATGGTTTATTTGAGGAGTTTTATTGTTTCTTCCTGCTTTCTGCATTCATATGTCTGTTACCAGTCTGCTGGCATGTGTGTTACACACATTTAGGAAGATGAAAATACATACACTTGTCACTCCAGTTCATCACGCACCCTTTCCAGGGCAAGGAGTTGGCCATTTGGTGAAATACACTAGCCGGACCAGGCAGCAGTTAGTCACTGGATTTGAAAGTGTTCTTGCCTTTTCGGAGCTGCTTATTCCTTCACCATGATCACAAAGCATTTAAAATTAATTCATAAAATTAATTCTAACACCCTTTTGTATCTGAGCTAGTCTCATATACACTCCTCACCTACAGTGGCGTGAGCAGTTGATCAGTCCTGTGGAAATCCTGATTGGCAAGAGTTAACAGGGCTAAGGCCACCCAGCCTTGATTGGCCTGAGTAAAGAAGATGGGTGCTTTGGCTCTGGCTGCTCACAGTAATTCCTCCTTCCTTACCTTTTTTGTTAACAGTAAAATGTTTGTTCGAAATGGAGCAGTACAGGCAAAGATTGTTAATTTTCCTCCCAGACCATTTTTAGGTTGTATGTCAGGTAATGATAGTCTGTGTCACAGAATCTTAAAAACAAAGTGGATGATTTTTGTAAGTGCACACTGTGCATGTTTAATCACCTTCATGATAAAGGAACAACTTCAGCTTATACGGCAGGAAGTTGTGGAGAATGGATAACCATCCGTCATCATCACTGACCTGAAGAGGATCACCAAGCAGGCCTTGCTGAAGGACTGGATTTTGTGTGGTTTCCTCTGAGCACTAACACTCCCCAGTCCCACTGCCATTGTCCAGTATGGTGTATGACGAGCTGCTTTCATCTCTTGTCCGTGTAATATTATATGTTCTATATCTATTACTATATATTCTTTTCCATATATGTAGAGAGGAAAAATCGATAAATAGAAACTGCTTATCACTTTCAGAAATTTAAAATGCTCCATGTCCCTTGTGACCCCAATCCTCAAGTGAGCAAACGGTGAATAGGCTGCGCTCCATGTTGACTTGGTTGAGGTAATAAATCACCTCTTTGGTTAACTGAATTTAGTTATTAACTTAGTTGCACATTTTTCCTCTGGTTTCATTCATTTACTTATAATTTGTATCACAATTCCAGTGCATACTCTCCTATGATCTCCCCCACATTTTACTTTGTGTGTGTGTGTATACATGTGTACATGTGCAGAGGCTGTGTGAACATTTAGTTATGTTCCTCTTGACTTTAAAATGAATTTTTCTTCCAGTTTCTCATAACCCATTGTTCATCACTAAGCATCCAGAAAGGCAGTAACAGCCAGAGGCTGTGCCACAGTTCTCCCAACGTAGGGTGGTACCAACCAATTCTCCTGCCTGTGCTCTGAGAGAATCTGACACTGAGGCTATTTTAAATGCCTGCTTTTAGAGTAAGACCTTGGCTCTACCATAAGGCCAGTAAGTTCCCCTATTAGTACTCTCCAAAAGGAGAGGTCCTCAGTGTGCTTAGTAAAAACTTACTGAATGTATCAGAAATCTAAACTTAGCCAGTTCTCCCACAGGTCAGTACATAGCAGTTTATATAATTTGTAGGAAAAGCAAATGGTAACTTTTAACAGAGAATCTAAATCATACAAAACAGTTGGATATTATTATATCTATAGGTATGTGTTTGAAAATGTTCACTTCTAGTGCTCCTCTGCTGTACCCCCAACACTGGCTTTGTGTTTGAAAATGTTTACTTCTAGTGCTCCTCTGCTGTACCCCCAACACTGGCTTTCAAAAAAGACAGTTCAATCTGTATGTTGCAGCATTTTTAATCACCTACTAAATCCTGTAGTGAAAATAACTGGGCATTTCATTGCCTTAAGAATATTTATTCATTCACTGATGTGCTTACTCACTTACACTCATTCTTTTTCCAAAAAGGATCTAAGGAGACCCACAACGGTATGAATAATAAAGGAAAACTAAAATTTAGAAAGAGGTGGGAATCAGGGAAAAGGGAATTAAGGGTAGGAAAGTGAGAGGAAGCTGTTTGCTCTTACAAAAATCCTGAAACACTCATACTTCTGCATGAGGGTGGCTACAAAAATGTGTTTGTGCTTTCTAGCATGGATATGTAAGATCAAATCAGAAGATGTACGCCTGTTCCTGGCACAGAGAGCGCCTAATGTAAAAGATTTTTGTTTTCAGAGTTGTTTTGATTTGTAAAGTATAATTGAGGTGTTTGAGCGTGGAGTTGGCGACAAAAGTACTGGACTCTTGTACTAAGTCATGAGCCCCCAACATGGACAGGAGAGAGCTCAGATACAAACAAAATCCCCATAGAAATGTGATGGCTGGCAGACAAGGTTCACAGGTGTAATTTTTGGCAAAATACTATGTATTTCACCAGTGAAATTAAAAGAAGAAAAAGTGCACAAGTTAGTGAAGTTTTAGAGCAAAACCAAAATGAAGACATACTTCAGAGCTACCAGTCCCACCACAGCGGCGGTGCGGCTGTAGGCGGGGGAGTGCGCAGCCTCGTCCGGAGTGTGCTCATGTTTTGACTGATTCCTCCACGACTTCTGTGGGGAAGATGCGCCCCGGGGGCCCGGGCAGCTCACCAGCCACGGCAGCCTTTTCAGCTTCCTCACTCAAGTAGAAAAATGTGTGTTCTTCATTGAAACCTATTAAAAAACAACAATAAAGTGTACTGTCTAATCCAGTGGTGCCGATTTTGATGTTATTTGTTACGTGATTTAAAGGAAATCATCTTCAGAACTGTCCAGAGGTGTCATCCCTATATGAAAGGCTTCTACAACCACCTGAGAGTGGACCTGTCGCTGGTTCCACATTAACTGCAACACTTGTTTTGTTCAGTCTGCATTGCGCCCTTAGACAACATTTTGGAACATCTGATGTGCAGTGGACTTTGGGCAGTCTTAGCAGCAAAAGGTAAGAGAAAGATGAACTACTCTTTGTCAAGACAAACCGTTGCCAACTAACTATTCCAGGATAAACTGCTGTGGACTTAGACACTTCCAGGCAGGTCCACGTAAGCAGTGATGGTGTTTCAGTGGCCAAGCTTCTACCAGGATTTCTTACTCGGTCCCTCAGTGGAGCGATCTGTTTTTCCAGTTTTTGGACCCCCTTCACATCTACTGACCACTGCCAATGTCAGAGGAATCCTCATTAATCTGTTAATCCATTCCGGAATGCTCGGGGACCTGCACTGTCACCAGGGAGGGGCTGGGCCTCCGGTCACCGGAGTCCTTTTTGATGCCCTGAAGCAGCTGTTTCCCTTGTGGTGAAGTCTGGCTGGAAATATGATAGGTCATTTAAGGAATCTAAAGCTTCCACAAGTCAGGATAAAATTAAAAAATTATCAGATGTTATGCAGGAACAATGTAGTTTTACCTATTTGAAAAAACAAGCCCTCATGTGGACATGTTAACACTAAACAGTACAAACTAACTTCTGACTGCCCTTACATGACTCAGAAACAGTCTCCCAATTATATCTTCTTTTTCTATAAATCTTAGGATGTGTTTCAAGGTCGTTACATCTGTTAAACCTGACACACTTTAAATTATATTTCTATTGGTCTCTTTACTTTTTAAAAATACCTACACTGAGTCACAGAGTAGGACCCCTTCCTTGCTTTCATGTCCAATAATTGGTATACGTTCCACAATACATTCTATGACACGTCTCACTGAATAGATTTCATTTGTAGTATGTAAGTATCGGCATACTTTTTTCAGTATATCAATTCTATTTTTAAATACAAAATAGTTTTAGAATTACACAGACAACTACTGGTCTCTTTAGAATGTCTTTACACGCTGTGTTTTGGCTATCCCAGTCAGTAATATATAAAGAGTGAAAATGCATATTTAGGGTGTTTCCAGCTAGCCAGTACCCAAGGTGCTTCCACCCATGCAGACTTACACAATTTGACGTCATAAATGATTGGTTCATTTCTCTTGGGACCACAGCCTTTCCAAGGTATATTAAATTAATGTGCTATTTGTCTTAAGTAAAACGAGTTGTTGCCAAGAACCCCCAGGGAAACATCTACCTTTAACTTTCATGTGCTGTGCAGAGAACCCTTAAGTATAATTTGGACCATAACAAAAGGTAGGCTTGGAAATTCCAATCAATTAATTCTATTGAAAAGCATCACACAGCCCGTTCGTCAAGAAGAAGGGCGAGGGCTTTAAACAGTCAGGTAAACAGATAATCCATTAAGAAGGCAATCCACATTGTGGCAGATGCCATCCTAGTTTTGTCAGCACTTATTTATCGTCTTTGGATTCCCCTGCCCTCCTGCTGAGAGCCTTCTATTCCCCACCTTCCAGTCTTTGTTCTCGTATTCATGGCTTAGTGAAAACAAAGCAAGAAAGCAGCACGTACCCAGTGTTCCATTCTGGACAAGTTCTTCCTCTATAGCAAACAGGCGGTTGTACTTAGTCACCCGCTCGCCGCGAGAAAGACCTCCCAACTTGATAAACCGAACGCCAAGTCCAACAGCCTGAAGGACGGGGAACACTTATTTTAAATGGAGTCATATTTTGCTAAAATACAAACAGTTCTTTAGGGAGAAAGGACACTGCCTCTGTGTGCTGTTGTGGTTTCTCTATCATAAGTTAATTTCTCATCTTCACGTAAGTCAAGTGGCCTGCTTACACGCTGAGAGCGTCAAGGGTAAAGAGATGGTGTGACTATACATCAGGTGCTCTACCAGTCAGGTAAGCATGCTGATTTTATCTGAGAACATTCTGGCCTTTCTCACTTCGTTTTAGGAGGTAAGATTGCAAATACACACCTAGTCATTTAAGTGTGCTCATCATTTCCCCAGGACTTCAATTTTTCTTCTTTTTAAAAGTTCAAAGATTAGCTCTTTGCAAGAGGTAGCTGTCTGGAAGGAAGCAAGTCTATTTCATAAAAGATTACATGACTTTCTCTGCCAAAGACTGCATTTCTCTGAAATACCAATTGGTGATAAAAGCAGTGTTTTGGCAGTTGTGCAATTGACCGGTTTTCAGCACTTACCAAATCGACAAGGCTGTCATCGGGACGACTCTCCTTCTGTACTTCCAAAGACAGCGACGTGCTTCTTACCTACAAACAGAGGAATTCTTTTCAGTGTTAGAAGGTGTGGAAACAATCAGCAAATATATGAGCCTCTGGGATCAAAATTTAAAATTTTCCAGAGATTTAAAATTGTGAAGAGTCAATTATTTGACCACCTGAGAATTCTAATCCAAACATTTGCATTTTTATTACCCTGATTTTATCTGTTTGCCCTTCTCCAGTAGTTGAGATGGTAAGTACTAAATGGATGCCAGGTTTCTTCAAATTTAAGATAACATAAATTCTAAGAGGCACCATTATTACTAACAAAGAGGAAAAGTGCTCAGATTAGATGGGCACATTTCTAAGACCACAGCTATAAGACACAGTTCAAGGTCATCCATATTCAGTGTCGAAAACTGTGCATCTTTCAGTCAAAATACACAGTAAGTGCAAGGGCACGTGGGGAGCTGATATGCCTAAATAATGGATGTCACAATTCATCATGTGACATTTTATTCAAAGGAATCTGTTGCTCTGAATGTTGATTTAGAAGACCAGTCTTGATAGTATTTAATCAATCACTTGAGGATCTCAAAACCCTTAAAATTTGCCAAAATTCTTCCTGTGGTGACAGTGTTGTGTTTCAGAGGCAGGAGCACAGCGGCGATCTGGAGTGAATGACAGACTGACCGCCGCAGGGTGGTCCCGGAGGAAAGGCCAGGCCTGGGGCTGCCCACCCACCCCCTGCAAGCCACTCTGCTGGGCCCTGGACCGGGGCAGCCTGCAGGCTCCGGGACTACAAGTGTTTCATTCCAGCCCCTGGCACCAGCCCAGCCCCTGGCTGCCAGTTGTGCTCTGAGTCCTGCTCCAGGTCTGAGACTAGCCAGCCTGGTTCCTGAGACCCACTCACAATATTCAGGTTTCGGGCTCTGTGCATAAGTGAACAAGACTCCCACCAGCTTATGGGAATTTACAGTCCAGTGGAGGATACCAGACATTAAACAGTGGAACACGTTACTGTGGCCAGTAATACAACTGAAAAATACAGGATGACAAAGGTTCAGAGCAACCAGCGAGGGGTGGGGGAGGTCAGAGAAGGCATAGATACCCGAAGGGGTTTCATTTAAGGCAAAAAGACCTGAAGGAGCAGGAGCAGCCGGCCAACTAAACGGTACAGGGCAAAAGCATTCTAGGCTGAAAGAACAGCTTGTTCAGTCACCTCAAGGTTGTAAAGATTTTGATAAAACTTCAGAGGAACTGAAAAAAAGCCAGTGTGGGGGTGATTTAAAAAATCACTACAGTGTTGTGTGAAGCTGAGAGGGCAGCGGTAGCACCCCACCCCCACCCCCAAAGGGGATGAGCTCCTGGATGGTGCCGTCATTGGAACATTAACAAGTGAATCAGTAATAAGCTGCGTTTTGTTTTCTAGCACCAAATCTTTCTTAGATAGTTGGGGGTTTTTTTCCCTTCCAAGAGTTATTCCATGCTTTTTTATTAACTGATAATACTGTATATTTTTGGCTTCTTGTATGACCAAATTAAGTTCATTATGAGTCTGTCAGACCTATACTTTTACTTACTGTCCATAAGATTGGTTATTTCCACCAAGTCAGACACCGTAGTTTGATTCGTATGTTTTATGATGAGCCCACTCTGTCTGAGGACACTGACGTTCCCATCCTCTAGAAGTTTAGGAATGCTTTTGGATGCAGTTCCTGCAATTATGTAACACCTGGAACCAAGAGCATTGTAGATGCTGTCCCACTGTTCAGAGTCCTGGGTGAATATTTAAGAATTGATCATTATAATGTGTTAATAAGCATCATTACAAAATGACAGGAATCATTTAGCACATAATCAGAGTTATACACCTTTTGGAGATACACAAAACAGGTTTTTTGTTTTTGGGGGTTTTTTGCATTTGTGGCTAAATGGTGCCTATACCAAAGCCACACAAATTAACAAGCTTCATGGAACAGAAACTTCCAAGTGATTAAACTTGAGCCAAAAGACCTAGCGAATAAAAAATGTTAACATACATTAAATGCTATTCTCCACATTGATTCTGATGTCCTTCAAACATAGGCTATTCCCTCCCACTGTGTTATCTATAATGCGGCTAACGACCGGCTGGTCAGAAGATTTTAATGTTACTTCTGGTAACAAGACAGCTGAAAGAAATGAGCCTGCAGGGCTGTAGACCCTCATTCTCCACATCCTTATTTTTTATTGGTGAGACCATCCAAGTGAAATGAAATGCTTGTTATTTAAATAGTAATATACAAAGTCTCCCAACCACTGTACCAGATTTCAACCTGTCCTACCAGTAGACTATACAGGGGCATCTTATCACATTAAAAAGAGCTGTGGCCAGTGCCTCAGGACAAGCAGCAGAAGACAGGTCTGGCAAGATTCAAGAACTGGGATGAGTCAGCACCTTGCATGGGTGCTGGGGTGTATCCCAGGCCGTGAAAGGAAAGATGGGATGGAGAGAGCCTGGGGCTCTAAGATCCAGCACACTTCTTGTCCCCCAAATTGAAATAGCTGAGTTATCTCAAAGAGGATATCTGCCCACTATAGCTAATGGTTCGCGAATTCTCAAAATCAAGAATGTAAAGTTTTGAAGTTTAAGCGGGTTAGGGAGAGAGATCGTCCTTCAATGGGCACATAAACAACCCTTGTCAGATGCATCAGTTTGAACAGATCAGAAAACCTCAATCTCTCAAAAACTTTTTTAAAATGTGGTTTTGTAACTTAAATGCATGTGTCGTAGCTGGATTTAGGTTAGGAAACATTTGGCCTAGTTGAAGTCCTGTTTCCATGAGCACTTGAGAATGACATGTGATTAACCAATGGAAGCACCAGCCAGCACAGGGGGCTCGCCGGCCGTCGGTTAGGTGGCCTGTAAACACGCAGGTACACTCCTGGGCGCCGCGAGTGCTTGTTTCATCTGCAGGCAGGCACACGCCTGTGTAATTGAGCTTCTGCTATTCATTTGTTTAGTAAGTGCCTTTTCTCACAAATGCCAAAATAAAGCAACTCAGGCCCAGTCCAAATTACAACACATTTCAAATCTACAGATGCAAAAGAATGAGATTTTATTCTGTTTTACTATAAAATTCAAGGTGAATCCTGTTACCTCCTTCCTGAAAGGATCAATTAAGGCAATAATTGAAGGGAACTTGTTGATCAGATCCACATACAGGTCAACCATCTCAGCTGCATTTTTGTAGGTTCCCATCATCACTTCATACTTTCCTTTACTCTGATTAAGTGTAAGGAAGATATTAAAATAAAGAATAAATGATGAATTCTTCAAACATTAAAGATGTGATTGAAATACATTTTCATTCATTTCATATAAAAGATTGCAAACATTTTCAGGCCACATTCACATGAGAAATCTATGCATTTGGGGGGACAGGGTATAGTTCAGTGGTAGAGTGCATGTTTAGCATCCTGGGTTCAATCCCCAGTACCTCCATTAAATAAACAAACCAACCTCATTACCTGCTCCCCCAAATAAAAATAAAAACTAAAATTAAGAAAATTTAAAACTGGAAGAAAAAACTAAAATAAAATTTAAAAGAAAAGAAATCTATGTATTTTACTTTAAATATCTGAAACTGGCAAAATCAAGTCAGCATTCCTCTCTATGCCCCACAGAGCTCTTCCCACTGACTTCAGATGAAGCCTTCTGGCACAAAAAACAAATACAGAGTAGGAGGGGAATAATTTCTTTCTTAAGTTTTATGACATGGTGCCAGATACCTAGCTGCTTGAGTGATGAGCAATAACATAAATTCACACACAGAATAGCAATGCAAACCTGCCTACTCACTGGCACCTCCATCTTTCAACTCACAGTGAACAAATTGCTTATTTTTTTTTTAACTGTGAATATTCTAAAATTTGAAAGCAGGGCCAGGCTTTTGAGATACTAACCACCAATATGAAATGTAAAGAGACCGAAGGCAAGCATGGAAGTTCTGGTAGTAACAATATTGTTTTGAAAGTGGAGTTCTAGTGCAACCTATTTATTTGAAGTCTGGAAAGCCCTCACGTCGTTAAGGATAGAATTACACAGAGCTGGAAGATCTGGCGTAGTCTGCAACACCAGCACCATTATGTCCACGTCGAGTCTGTGCTCAGGGCTGGCAGCTGGGATAGTTAGGTACTGGGAGGGAGGTGGAATGGACTAGAATGGCTCTTTGGTTCTATGCCTTCCTATTGCTCCTAGCAGAATGGATTACATTGGAATTAAGCAGCTTCCTAAGAAGTCTATAACTGAAAAGATTTTATACCTTTTTTCACATTAAAAAGCAGCAAGAACTTTTAGTTTCTACACCGCAAAACTTTTACAATCCTATCTTGTTAAACAGGAAATGCTAATGACTTTGAACTAACATTGTAAGAATTATCTGATATCAAGCTAATGCGTTTTAGTGAACATAAGCAATAAATACCCATTTTAATTAGCACTAGCAGTCAGCACATTCATAGTTCTTGGTATACGCTGCTGATGAAAACATGTAATTATTTTTCTTAATGGTGTGCCTAGGAACAAATCATTATGTGAAGAATAAGAAATTACATTAAACATCCCTTTATGCATTTAGTTTTTTTAGAAAAGTAAAAACTTTAAGAAGTCAGCTGAAATTTAGTGTTCTTATATACTGTTTAAGATTTCCTTTGAAGTTAAAAGTTAGAATTGCAAGTTAAAGTGGAATCCTATTCAGTCCCCTGAGTTTTACTTTAATTACTATTATTAATTATTCTCTATGAATTTCAGTAACTTGTACGTATTTTTATATTTAAAAAGTAAGTCACCAGCAGAAACGTCAACAACCATGTGTCTAGAAGGGCTTCTCAAGTCATGGTTACAAATGAGCCACTTTTCATGCTTGACCAACTAGGCATCCACCAACCAAATGAACGTACTCAGTAGAACACCAGCTTGTTAAATTATTTTTCCATAGCTCTCACAATTGCAATGTAAGCAATCCATTTTAGTCACTTTTACTACAGAATTCCTATACATAATTATTATGACATTTTCTGTTAAATTTTTAGTTACATGGTTACATTATTGCCTGGTCATTAGCTAACTTGGCTTTCTCAACTCCATTTATATTTGACCAGTCACATGATATTAATTTTAAAAACAGGATTTGTTTGGAAATTATACACATAGGCTCTTCTCTTGAGTTCTAATTTTAAAATAATGGGACTTCAACAAAAAGTAAATGTTCTGGAATGGAAACTTACATAGTCCATCAGCTCGTGTGCAGCACAGTTGATGGCTAGATGCAGATTTGTTCCCATTTCCAGCCCTAGGTTCGCACAGATCCCTTGTATTAGAAGCAGTGGCTGCTCTGTGGTGTCATAATTAATGGTTAAACAGCCAAGATGGGACATCTTGCCAGTGATTGGCTGCTGCAAGATCAAAAGAAGATCATGTATGTAAATACAGCACAGTAAGATTCTTGGAGCTTCCAGTGGTTGGCAGCTTACAACCAGACACAGTCTCCAAAGATGAGGTCCCTCTGATGCTCGATTAATCCCGCCCCTAGTTCCCACTCATCTGGGCGGATGACTGTCCTACAGTATCTGGGGATGATTTTCTTACTCTCAAGGTTTTCAAGTTTGACCTGGGAACACACTTTTCTCTCTCTAGTTGCCCATGTTATCTCTTTATTGGCTCTACCATTGCACATGGACTAACCTGAGCCATCACCACCAGGTTGGTGACTCTGTCACTGTAAAGGTCTGCCTGCCTGCCCCTAACTGTCTTCTTCCTCCAAACCTGCTCTTTCCTATGTTCCATTTTCCTTTAGAAGAATGTAACTGTTAAAAATGGAACTCTGCTTCAGGAAAGGTTTTATTTTTAAAAAGATTGAAGACTTTAACCAAAAGGATGCAGCACTGAGGATGGCTTACAGTGGAAGAAAACTGGAGCACCCAAATGACCTCAGGGAAAGGCAGCCATATGCTTTGACTGCAAAGTCAGTCTTGATGTGCCCTTGTCATGAACTGTCACTACGCGATTATAACATAAGTTAAAGCAATGGCAGTAAGTTGTGTGTGTGCGTGTATGTGTGTGTGTACCGAACTCGAGAGCAAACATGAAACTAGGTATAAATATCCCATTTTTATTCCTGATAGTACTAGTTAATTATAAGAACCATCTAACATTTTTAATGTCAATGAAAGGAAACTTTTATTTAGCAAAGGAATGGTTGGGGAAATTTTTGTGTATCAACGTAGGAGTTTCATGACAGAGCCTTCAAAACTATGAAAGCATCACTTATTTGGTGCTTACTAAATGCTGGGTACTAATCTAAACACTTTAAATAAAGCCAATACATTTACTCCTTACATCAATCCCATGAAGCAGGTACTATCACTGTCCCTATTTAATAAAGAGAGTGTTAAGTAACTTGGAACAGGTTTTAATCCAGGTAGTTTAGCTAGAGTCCATACCTCTAATTCTGGTATGGCTGCCTCTCCAGAATCTACCATCTAGCATGTTTCCAATAGTGGGGAAAAGACCTACTAAAGCTGATCTCGGGAAGGGCTGATCTTGGTCCAAGTTTCTCAGAACACATCAGACAACGTGCTGGGATGAAGGGAACAGCGCTGAGATCTGGCTACCTGTTCACCAGCCCCCGCCTCTCTTGCAAGGTCTAATGGTGCCATGTTGTGCTCATTCCAGTACATACACCTGTCAAGGATTTTACTTACTGCTGTTTCTATTCACACATTTCTCTTCTCCCTCCCAAGGCGGAGGGGGAACTTATTTTTATCCTTCACGAGCCCCTCTTGCTGATGACTTCAACAGACCCTGGAAGCCCTCATGTCAGCGCAGGGATTGCAGGCTTATCAGAGCAAATATCGCACACGTGAGCAACCCCTGTCCACCGGCAGCACCTCCGAGGTTCTTGTTGGTTGTTCTAACTATAGTGCTAAAAATTCAGGGGTATCATAGGGGTATCTGTCAGAGCACCCACGATCCCCAGAGTGATGGACTGATCAAGTGCAGCTGGTCTCCCGAGGCTCCGCAGCCACGTGGCTCATCTGCCTGACTCTCCGGGCAAAGTCTGAGCTCCGGCAATGGTTCATCTGAAATGGTGCCTCAGTGCCTTTTGGGGACCAGATGAAAGAAAACAGCTACTTCTTGTGCCTTTTCTTTCTTTCCTTGGCAGTAGTCAAATTAAAATCCAGAACATCCCATATGCCTTTGAGCTGCTTATGAGAGAGATCCGTGTTCCCCAACACTTCACCCAGAGGGCTTCCCACGTAGTCCTACTGTACGTGCGATGTGTGTGTCCCTGTGTATCCCATCGTAAGAGCCTCCCAGGCCCTCTGAGATTCCAGCTGGCTGGACAACTGTGGGCAGTGCTGGCCTAGAAGCCTGCTGCCAGAGAGGCGGGGGCAGAATGACATTTCAGCTCTGGGGGTGGCCTGGCTTAGTGCCCTTGGAGCAGTACCACCATCTAATGTCCATCTATGTTAAATCGGGTCCTGGAGCAAAAAGCCTATGGGAGAGGAAAAGGGGCAGGGAACAGGTAAGCGAACTGTTACAGAGTAGTGCGGCAAACAAACATATTTACTTACTTGACTTCTTTTGCCTCCATTGTGACCTTTTTTTGTCTCTGTTTTTGGAGGAGGGGGCTGTGGGACAGAAGATAAATACATATCACTTGGGATTCTCAGACATGTCTGTGGCAGTAAGCCGAGTTCAGGTCCTCACGCCTGTCCACTGCTCTGGGGCCAAGCCGGTCACACTGCCACACACACACACACACACACACACACACACACACACACACACAGATGATGCCAGCCACTCTCTAATTTCATAAACCTCAAACTATTTCTCAAATTCAAGCCCATGGCCACTTTAGTTCATCCGTACACTCGGCCTCTAATCACATGTACAGGGTATGAATAAGCATATTCATGCATTTCTACTTATATGAATAATCATTTGCTCATGATGCCCTGACTCCTGCTGTGTACAAGAACTCTTTTTTTTTACAGGAGGACACTAAGTCCCCCTCCTTGTCCTTAAGGAATAATGCCTTTAAAGGCTCAACAGATTGTTTTAAATATTCTCATGGTACAAACACTTCTCCTACAGGGTGGGTTTGACTTCTGGAAACAGCTAAAGGTCATCAAATCTGGTGACTCTGATGTATGTACCGTCTTTTGACATAAAAAGGAAAGAGAATTACCAAAGAGACGTTCCCAGTTTGGGGGTGTTGACAGCATGCTGCAGCAAGGACTTAGCCTTTTAAAGGATGCACTTTAATGCCTGGTATTTACTGGCTCTATAAACTGGGGCATGTGTGTCAAGAATCAGCATGATTCACACGCAAATATATGCAAATACAGAAGTTATCCTGCTTCTTTTCATTATGGAGCCAGCTGAACTCTGGTAAAAAAATAACATAGGAAGCTAATCGATGTGCCAGCCAGTGATGTGCCAGACAGTGATGGACAAGACACACAGGAGCACTGCCTTGGGGAGCTGAGGTCCAGCAAGGCAGACACGGCAACCAGGAAGGAGGGAGGTGTGATGGGGAGTACAGAGCAAGAGGACTTCCTTGTGCAAGAGTCACGGAAGGGGACTCTGAACAAGCTGATGCCTGCGGGTTTTATGGGAGTGCTGAACCCTCTGTCTAAAAAGCAGCAAATCTGTGGCCCAGAGCTGCTGGAGCCTGGCCTCCCTGAAGAAGCCTGAGAGCAAAAAAGAAAAAGCCTTAAAGCAGTTTTTCAGCCCTGGCACTCTTGATACTTCGGCTGGATAATCCTTTGTAGGATGTACAGCAGCGTCCCTGAGCTCAGCTTTCCAGATGCCAGCAGAGCCCTGCCCTCCAAGTTGGGACAACCCAGAATGTCTCTGGGCACTGTCAAATGTCCCTTGGGCAAAATCACTCCCCATTGAGAACCACTGCCCTAAAAGAACATATTGATGCATTTTACTAAGTGAAAATTGAAAAAGAAAAAAAATCCCTAAGACTCCATAAGATAATGAAACATGACAGAGAAAAATAAGTATAAACACAGAGAAAGGACTGAAGCCTTTATTAGACAAAGAATTCCTAGGTGTCAGCAAAAGATGAACTTATATTAAAAGTGCAGATACAAAGCAATTTGCATAGTGATTTGTGCAGAATTTTATATGATTTTAAACACAAAACGCACTCTATATTTGTATGTGTGGTAACTGAGGGGGAGTTAGTACAGAGACTGGGCGTGAGTAGCTCTATCAGTATTTGAATTTTCACAAGAATATTCAGAGAGCTACTCATTTAATTAAAAATCAATTGTATAATTAAAAATCTGAAAGTCAGGATGATTGCTGAAAGCTCAAATATCCTGATTTCCTCCACCTGCTCTGACAACTGTCACCACCATGTATTGCTCACTGCTATGTTAGCTCCCGCTCTGAGCATGCTGCATATATTCAGCTCCTTTACTCCTCACAATTTATCATACCCATTTTATAGATGAGGAACCTGAGGCAGAGAGGTTATATAACTGGCTCGAGGTCACACGGCTAGAAAGGGCCAAAGAACATGCAAGGTCAGAGTTAACCTGTCCAAGTCTGAGTCCCCCACAAAGAAGCTGGCCTCCTAAAAAGCACCCCCGGAAACTGGCTCCAGACTGGTGCTTAAAGCAATTCTAATCAATTGTATGGCTTGGGCCCCAGCCACCCTCCTCCGTCATGACAGGGGAGGGGCTGGTGTGCCCTGCCTTGCAGTTACAGACTCTGCTGGCCAGACAGCATTGGAACCAAAGTCCCTTCTTATCCTACTCAGATTATATCTCGGTCCCTGTTCTGTTGGAGAATGAGCTAGTGCTTTCCGATCATGTAGTTTAAAAGCCTCACACTAAATGAACGTGGGATTCTGAATACGATCCTGGAACAGAAAAAGGACATTCAAGGAGAAACCAATGAAATCTGGATAAAGTCTGGCGTTTAGTTAACAGAAATGTAGCATTTTGGATTTTCAGTTTTGATAAATGTACCATATCATGTTATAAATAACGTATCACATATATCATATACTATATCCTGTTGTAAACATACTGTATCATGTTAACCTTGGGGAAAACTGAGTGAGGGGTATTTGAGAACTCTCTGCACTATCGCTGCAGCTTTTCTGTAAGATGCAATATTATTTCAAAATAAAAGTACTTTTCAAATAAATAAAATTAAAAAGCCCCACAGGCGAGGATTGGGTCCCTCAGCCCCACCAAGTCACTGCATGCTTCCCCCATTAGCATCCGATGGAACAACCAGTGAGTCATACAGCGGCCCCATCCTGCCTTTGTGACTTCCCGTATAAGGGCTGCTCAGCCAGGGGTGCTTGTTTGCCCAATACCAGGGTTGTAAGCAGGCATAAGAGTCTGGGCCTTAACCATTATAAGAAACTGGTGGCCAAATGCTTTCTTTCTTTGCAAATCTTTAGGGATAATCTTAGCACAGAGCCAGCTGCCTCAGAAATCAAACTGAGATTAAGTTCCATTAGAAACTGAATCTGTAGCCAGTGAGGGGATATATAAACTTGGCTTATATGGGAAACCCAAAGCAACAATATATTTTCATATCAATAACAATATTGATTTTATTCCATAGGGAACTGTAATTTGGACACTAGAAGGTAAGTGCCAGTAATTAGATACCACAGATTCTCTTTACATACCATTTCAATTGTTCTGTTTATATGTTTCTGAATTTCCAGAAGCATCTCCACACCCTGTAAGTAGAATAACCATCATCTTCCACAACTACAGTCTAGAATTTAAATATAAAAATATAAAAAAATCCTAGTCTTCCAAAATCAGTAAAAGTGAGGTAATGACTACTCTTCTTAAAAAAGAATTATCATAAAGAACTCATCTTGAGATTTAAAAACAAAAAATATATAACACACATGGCTATTTCTAACTCAGAATATTAATAGGGTCTTTGATAAGGCTTCCTGATTAGTGAATTACATATGGTCTACAAAATCAGAAGACTGAATGTTAATCTTCAGCCCTCCATTTTTATTTGGTTGAATATGAATGAGAGGCTCTTCTTCCTCACTATCCTCTCTTCTTTGTTCAGAACTGATTGGTTCAGTTGGTTGGATCAAGTTAACTTCCTCTTCTTTCACCGTCTCCTGACCAACGTCCTTGCAGTACATGTCACAGGTCACTAAGGGATTCTGCATGACAGTGTTTGAATTAGTATAAATCCACTGTCACTTAGAAAGTAGAAAAGTGTATTCCAATGTGGGGGGTATCTGCATACGGAGACAGATAAAGAGCAGCGTGCCAAATGCTCTGGTACCCAAATAGCACGACAAATATGAACTGAAGAAAAGAGCCTGGCGCCAGGATCTGAACATGATCTGACAGATGGTGAGCCGGATGTAAATCCTAGTCTCCCAAAATCAATAAAAGTGTGGTAATGACTACTCTCCTTAAGAAAGAATTCTTTATCATAAAGAAATCATCATGAGATTTAAAAACAAAAATGACTTTCAGTAGCTAAGATAAAATATCACTCAGTGTGTTATCAGAGGGGATGAAATTTCCTGCACTTTTTCTGAAAACATCCACTGCAGAACACAAGTGTTTCGTTCTCTCTAATGCCTAATTGGTAGAATATTTCATGAAGATTTAAGGAGGCACACTGGCTCACTTACACCACTGAAGAACAACTAGACACTAGCAAACCTCTGAGTAGTAAAGATGCCACTTAGGATTCATTCATACCGTATTCCATAAACATGCGCTAACCCTGTCTCACGTGCCAGGCAATCTGCTGGGCCCTGGAGTTCCTACTTCACAAAATGGGCTGCTATGGAAGTGCCAGCTGTCGCTTGTTGCAGCCGTAGTACACAGACGAGTAAATAAAGGTATTGCGATTGCCCCAAATAACACCTTCCAGCACCAAGGCCTGTGCACTTACCCACCCATGGCCACTCTGTGAGTCACTAGAATGAGTCAGAGATCCAAGGTGGTCTACACGTGGTTCCCTTTTGTCTGCGGTCGTATTTTCTTCCCACTTCCCTAATTTCCTAAAATATATCTTTCTCATTGCATCTTTAATTCCCTCTCCCTTGGTGTCATAAACCTTGGGGGCATACACTAAAAACTCAGCCATGATGAAGCTTTTTTTTTTTTTTTAGAAAAAGTAGTTTGAGATAATGTTAAGGTACTTGTTTAGCTGTTAATCCAGGATGGGGTATACAAATCACTTCTTTCATTAAATTCAGCTTCCCAGGTGAGGACTTCCCACAGCTGACCAGAGACACCATCAGCAGAGGTACAGTTAGCTTTGCTGGATGTTCCTGAAAATAGAAGGAAAGAAAGGGGAACTGAGAAACATGGTTCATCTGTCCTGAGAAACTCATGGGTCCTTGCAATGGAATATGACGGGTGCTAACCTGGTGGTGCTTCAGTAACGCAATATTTAAGTAGAGAGGATTACTGTCCAGCATGGCGCTGGTTTTGGCAACAGCAAGTGACACAGCCCCAATGGCCATGCTGCCGCAGAGTACCGGTTCGCCAGGCTCTGGAGGTAGAACTGGTTTTTCTGTAAAGGTATCCTTCCTCCCTGAAGAAAAAAAAAATACTGATAAAAGATTACTTTTTATGAAGTTTTGACTATGATAAAACTATATTTTTTAAATGCTTTACTTATAAATGTGAAGGCCCAGCAAAAAAGAAAAGTTGAAAAGTGAGGCTGGGAAGAATATATTTTCCATCAACTCCTGAGAAGTTTCTGTTTGATTTTACTTTCTACTCCCTAATGCTCAAATGATCCTGAGTCATGGATTCTGCCTAAGGAATTTTAGAACATTCAGTATTAACTCCTTCAACAATCGTACGTGAAGATATTGTTATCTCACTAATAAGTAACCCGGGGCTTAGGTTAAGAGATTTGCCCAGTATCTAACAGAAAGTGAATGAAGAGAGGATTTGGACAGTCTTTGAATTCCAAACCCTGTTTTTCTATGTTTTGTCACAGCTCTTGCACACCCAACTTCATGTTGAACATCTCTTCATGTGTATATCTAACTAGTGATCCTTCTTGCCAACTCCAAACAGATGCCTTTTTCTATTAGAAATTCCTTCCAGATCTAACCGTCCACCCAGAATCCTTACCCACCTTTCACTATCACATATTCACAGCCATCCAGTCTGATCGGGTACCATGGTGTCCATAATAAATCTCTAGTGTCCCTCCTGTCCTCTCTTTCCCCACAGCTACTGACCCGACTCAGCAGGTAAGGTAAGTGGAATACGATATATAAGCACCTAAGACATTAAATGGTTAGCAAATTTATCCCCTCCTACTTCTTCCCTTCCTACATTCCAAGTTCTATCAGTCAGCAGCAGCGACCAAACGAACATCTATTGGTGGTCTCTACCTGTAGTGGCCACCCCTACCCTGCCAACAGGAGATAGGTCGAACATGACTCTCTTGCCATGGGCAACTCTCCTCCCCTCTCTGGGCCTCAGTATCTGAATCTATGAAATAAGAAATCTTGTCTCCATGGTTTCCTTGATCCCTGGTTCTGGTGCTTTCTTATTCAGTGGAACCCACACTTATGCAGTGTTTGGTTTGTGCCCAGCATTGTGCTAAACTAAATGAGGCACGATTCATGCCCTTAAGGAGCGTGTTCTAGGTGGACAGACGTCCAAAACACTGCTACAACACAAGCAGCAGCTCCAGAGTTAACATGCTGGCAGGGCTGAGGTTAGCAATATGTTAGAAGGCATGGAGCAAAGGGCTGTGATAACTTCAATTATCTGCCCTAAAATAGCAGTTTTCCAAGACAATTTTTATTAATAGGAGACTGAGAAATGAGAAAGTGGGACTGAGAAACTAGGACAGACAAAACGTTGGTTATCCACATCAAAGGATACGAAAGAGGCTTTCTGATGAGCTAATGGAAATTTTGAGGAGCAGTTGAAGGTCTCCTGTGCCTCCCCTTCCCTGCCTTGGGCATTGCCACTGTTCAGTGCACTTTGTTTAGTGCGTTCTCTCCACTGGGTAACAAATATTTTTATCTTACAAATAAAAAAGGACGGTGGGATGGGGTAAAACCATGCCTATCCAACATAGTAACCTCAAGCAAGGAAGAGGCATGGAGGATGATGCATGGTACGTGGTGGGGACCCAACCTAGGTCTCCAGCAGAGAGACTCTAACTTGGAAAGGCAGTCCAAGGTTCCACTTTTCTTCCTCCACATTTGTTACTAAAGGTTCTGCAAGATGAGACGCCACCAACCTTGTTTTTGTCCCTTTTTTTTGGCTGGAGGTGGAGGAGGTGCTGGTGGTGTTAGAGGTGAAGGTATAGGCACTGCTGAGTCTTCCAGGCTCTTTTCCAATTCTTTTCTCTCCTTATCTTCTTGTACTTTATTTTCAAAGAATGTCCTTTATGGGAAGAAAATATGGCTTTACAATGACTTATTTGGGAATATTACTTATAATTTTGGTCATGTTTTAGTGCTGACCCCAATATGTTTCAATAGTTAACTCTGCTTTTTAATCTACCTAACAACAAATCAGCTTCAATTTCCAAGACTAAAAAAATGATGCTGTTATAAAACTGTGTTCAAGAACTGAAATTTATTTTGGCTTGGAAATAAATGTTTCAAGACTTTAAAATTATTTGAGCCCTGCTTGTTATTTTTAAAAGTAAAATTTTTAGATAAAATTTGATTACGGGGTATTGGATTTTCTTTTTGAATAAATGACCATCAGAAGAAAAATGAGGCAAAAATAGACAGTAAAATGTATAGCACTATGTGGGGACTTCCTTTTCTTTCTTTTTTTTTTTTTTTTTTTGAGGGACATGCTTAAGGTGAACAGTTAAAATAAAAACCGTTAGGAAATCCAACTTAGGTACATCTACATAAAATTTCAGCTCCCCGGAGCTAAAAACCTCTGTAGACAAAAAACAAACAAAAAACAAGACAAAACAACAACAATAAAAAGTAAGCAAAAAAAAAAAAAAAAAAAAAGACAGGGGAATCAGATTTGCATCAGATGGTGGTGGGGCAGTGCCTTTAAAGTACTGAAAGAAATTGATTTCAAATAAGAATTCTATACTCGGCTAAATTGTCAACCATGAAGGCAAAGTGCTGACATTCCCACACATGAAAGAAGTTAAAAAATTTACATCCCAAATACTCTTTCTCATCCTTACTTTTAAAGGATGTAAACTAGCAATTCAAGGAGATATGGGATCCAGGAAACAGAAGAACAAGGAACAGATCTGTAGTTGGCCTAAAGAGGAACCAGACAACATGGGAGGTTTGGGGAAG
The DNA here is from genome assembly GCF_009834535.1 of Camelus ferus. Classification (NCBI taxonomy): domain Eukaryota; kingdom Metazoa; phylum Chordata; class Mammalia; order Artiodactyla; family Camelidae; genus Camelus; species Camelus ferus. The sequence goes on from NC_045706.1 coordinate 12,977,115, forward strand.
GAAAACTCCAGGGAAAAATGAAATGAAACAAGGAATAACAGAAAACTTGGTAGAAAAAACTAACGCTATGTTAACAGCAAATAACAGGCACACACACTCTCTCTCTCTCTCTCACACACACACACACACACACACGGAATAAGTAGAGTAGCATTCAGAAAGTCTAAGACAACCAAAAACTATTCAAAAACGTTTTTTATAAGGTCATGCTCCAGCTCTGAGGCAAATGAAAATGTGATGTTCTGCACAATTAAGCAAGCGATGAAGCTTACAGAAAGAGAATCCAGTTAACCTTCTTTGGCCAAGAGAGCTGTGGCATTGGACCTGCACAAGAGGAGACGTAATGCTAAGCCAAACTTGGCTGGGCGTTGACAATAATCATAGAGCCCCTCTTAAACACTTCCCTGGTTTTCACATTTTAGGGTCAACATACAGGCAAAACCTGGAAGACTTGGTTGTGCCTGGAGGTCAAAATGTAAGTACCCCTTGTGACGATATAAAAGGATAAAAGACCCTCATGGGAGGCACACGAGGAGGTGGGGAGACAGAAAGGACGTCATCCCGATTCTTAACTTAATCCTTTTCCTGAGAAATTTTTCACTGAGTCCTGCGAAAGCTCTATGCATAAAAAGAGGCCAAAAAGCCTTACATAGCCTTACACAGTAGAATGTTAATAACAGGGTTTTCAGAAGAAAAACAACATTTTAAGCTAAATTTTGCTGCTTTAGCATATGCTTCTTAGTCGACTTCCTAACTGTACCCTGTAGATACAACAGACCTGTTTTATTATTGGCAGGTAAAATGGAAAGAAAAGAAGTACATAGTTATACTGGACACTTACAGGTCAAGGTGTGAGATTTACCTGAGCACCTGGTCCACCTCGGCCTGGCTGGAGGGCGCCATCCCTCGAAGCTCCTGGGTGATGGTTTCGTTGACCCACCGCACGGCCGTGCTGACGGCCTCCGACCTCTCTATGTTCTCCGCTTCAACTAGCTCAGGTAAAGTGTTCTCGTGGACTTCGAAGTGAGTTGAGATCACCACAGAACATATGTTCTGAAAACAATATAAACATGTTCTGCATTTTCCCTCCCTTTTACAGGAAATAGGATACTGAATGTACCCAGCTTTTGAGGTATATGATATTTTACCACTTTTCAAAGAGAAAATGAGAATCTATAATTTTCTTTGAGATATTTTTATAGCTATTGAAATACTATGGGACCTAACTTCAAGGAACGTTTAAAATTATTACCTTGTTAAAATACCCTTATAAAAACCTTACACTAAACTTCATTTTATCACGACTTCTTCAATAAATAGCTAAAGGGACACAGAATCAGTCATAATTATTTTTCTCCCAGAGACTGCAGCAAAATTACTTGTAACAACAAATACGTAATAGTTAAAATGGATTATTAGAATTACAAAAATGAATTTTTCTTTATGCAGACCAGTCTACATACCTATAAATCCTATAAAACTATATAGGTCTATATATAGATATATGAGTCTATAAACCTATCTGCAGATTTATAGAATTCATCACATTAATAATGTCAGATTTCTAAAACTATGTTTGCCCTTTCTCCATCTTAGGTCATCTTTAAGTTAGCAAGCCATGTCTGTACCAATAGTACATTTAAACCTAATAAAGCCATCATGGTACAGTGTATGATAACACGCTTTGTGTACACGACTACCTACAAATAGTGTGCGTGTATTTCACAAACACTGAATTTCAAAACATTAATTTTCCACAGTTCAGATAATAAATGCCAATATAAGCAGTGGAGCCAGGATACAGTGGAGAACACATTTAAGCTACCTCCTACCTTGGGAAAATTTTGAACGGTGCAGAATATTTCCACTTGTAGGGTTGGAAGCCCCAGTCCATCCAGTACATTTTTCCCCACTACTCTGCATATGGTGGGAGGCTTTGCAAGTTTCGAAAAGCAGTTTGCCTTTGACACACACAAAAAAACACAAAAATCACAATACCACATTGAATTTATCTTTAAAAAGTCATTCACATTTAGTTTAGTTTCTACTAGAAATAGTTTCCCATCTGTGAAGTCTTCTAATATGTAGAGAAGCATAGAAAAAATGCCATTTGCATTGAATACTGGAGGTTGTGAAGTATTTCAAGAGGCAGACAAGGGGGAGAAGGAGCAGATACTTCAGGAAGAGGGAACAGGATAAGCAAAGGGGAGAGAAGTGGGAAACTTCGGGCTTTATGGGAAAGTAAGTGGGCCTGCGTGGAGGAGGCGGGGAGGGATAAGCCTATTACCCGAGGGAGGGGCAGGCATGATGAGTCACACACTGGAACGTGTTTGATCTTACTCAGCACGCAAGTGGGAACCACAGGAGGTTTCTGAGCAAGAGAATGATGGCCAGATTTGGGATTAGGAACATTGCTCTGGCAGCACTACGTGGGATGGACTTGATAGGAGAGACCAGGTGAGAATTAGGATGCCCAAAACGAGGCAGGGACTGAGACAATGGAAGGGAGATTGCCTTATTGCCAGTCCAATCCCTGAACATCCTCTGAAGCCCAAGCCAACATTCCGAGATGCTAGAGCCCACAGGGGTCTTCCCCACCCCTGCATTCCTTTAACAGACACATAGCGATCTGATCCTCAGTTAAGCACACAATCATGTATCACCCCATCTATCTGTGGCCTTTGTCCCTAACTCAGGTATAAGCTCCCAGAGAACAGTGCAAACCAAAGTCCTGGCTGCCTAACAGACGGGGAAGAGTTTTACACTGGGGACAAGAGTCCAAGTTTCCAGTCTTACCTTTCGTACTAAGTAGCCATGAGACAAGGTCTTGGTGTCTTTGTAAAATGAAGAAGTTAGACTAGTTAACTTTCAAGGATTCCCCCAGCAAGAGACAGTGGAAAGAGAATGGAATTCGGAGTTGCATTCACTCATTCATTCCACCAATAGTTTTCGAGTGTCCATATGCACCATGCCCTCTGCTAGGTACTAAGGACACAGATTTGGTTTGATTTCTTAATGTCATTTACTGTGTCCCTTGGGAAAATCATTTAAATTCACTGGGCCATGGTTCCTTTTTTGTAAAACAGGAATCATGTTTACCTCACCGTGGCCCTAAGAATGAAGTGAAATCACATAAAGCGCAAAGCACAAGTTACTCAGTAAGCACCTTCCCCAACCCCCGATTTGATGTAAAGGCCACTACTGAGAAAAATAAACACTCATGGAACATCCCCTATATTCACTGCCTCAACAAGAGTGGTTTTGAACCTTGTAAATACATCATGCTTCTTCACAGCATTTACATACTCTGCTCCGTCTTGTCACATTACCTCACCATAGAGCAAATTCCTACCAGTTCCAACCACGATGCCTTCCAGAAGGTAGGTGTTGGTTAGTATTTACGGATCTGGAATTGAGAAAACGCTTGCCTTTGTTTTAACCGCCCACTCCTTAAGGCTAATGTGCCCAGATCGTGCGCTCGCTTGGCACAGGGGCTAGAAGGACCATATGAAAAGGCCCCGCTCTCCACAGGAGCTCACAAGCTGCCAAGGGAGGGTGTTAATACATGCAGGGAGTGCTGCAAGAACGCTGAAGGACGACTGGTCCAGGGCGAAGTGGGCAAGACTTTGATCTAAATTTGAAATTTAGTTGGGAGCTGGTCAGGTGGGACGGGCATCCAGGCACAAAAGGGCGCACAAGCCAAGGAGCACAGGTTCAAAAATCGATTGAAACTTGGAAGCGATGGGAGCCTGCTGGGTACGAGGCCCCGGTGTAGGCTGAGGCCAAGTTGTCGCGAATGCCAAGGCGTTCGTCCCGTGGTCAAGAGGAGGCCGCTGAATGTTGGTAAACTGAGCTACGAGGTATTAAGGTCTGTGATTAAAAAGACAACTGGCAGCTGGGGGAGGCCGCCCAGAGGCAGCGAGGGCCAGGCCCTGAGCTGTCGCCGTAGCTACAAGTCCGCCTAGAGCCCTCTTTCCTCTAGCTGCTTCCAGTCCACCACTTTCTGACTGGAGATTCCTTCACCCAGGTTTCCTCTCTGCTTCCTTCCTTCAGGGTTGCGTCTCTGCCCGACCACGCGCCCCGACCCCCGCGGCGGCAGCGCGCGTGCGCGACTCTGCGGCGCAGGCGTATGGCGTTGCCGCAGCGCGGGGCGGGGGGAGGGGGCTGGAGGGAAGAGGGTGCTGGTCCCAGGTCCCTACCAGGTGCCCGTAGACGTCTGCAGGCTGGAGGTAGAAGGTGGAGTTGAGCAGCTCTTCCAGCCTGCGCGGAACGTCGTTCTCCCGGTAGTACTCCATCGCCTGCTGCTTCAGCTTCTGCAGCTCCATAGTGGTCCCACAGCTGCGGCCGCCGCCTTCTTCCCCCATGGTAGGAGATTTAAGGCTACAGCGGGGGTTAGCCTGGGGGCCCGCGAGCGTCCTCCCCGTCGCTAGGCAACGCAGAGACATCCCGACCCCAGATCTCGCGAGGCTGCCAGCCCGGGTTCTTCCCGCAGCCAGAATCGGGAAAAGGTTCCTTCGCCCTCCGATCTCGTTCTCCCTGAGGGTTTGGCCCCCAGGGTTGGGTACCTTGACTCCTGAGACTAGCACCCTCCTGGCGTCGTTTTCCACCACTTTCCCCGATGGTTTTCAGGTGGGCGCGCCGGGTTCCCGGTGGCCCTGGGACTCGGGGCCGTCAGGCCTTCCCCGCTTCGTTCCCCGCGGTCGGGAGCTCACCCGGGCGGCGGCCTGCCCGTGCCGGCCCAGTCAACTGGAAGGGTTGTAAGAACTCAGGGTAGCCTTACTAAGCTGCGGAGGTCCCAGGAATTCATTCATTCGTCCGTTGTTTACCTGTCGTGAGCCGAACAGTGTTCTTGCTCGGCGGACTGCGACGTCCATTTGAGAACCGGCTACGGGAGATTAGTGGAGTGAAATCAATGGAAGGGAAAAGCCAGTATGGGACCAAAAAAATTGGGGTGAACCTTACGGGATGGTTATGGTTAGGACAGGCCTATGGGGTGAGGTGTTACAGGCAAGACTTGAGGAGAAGCAGGAGTAGAGGACTGTTACTGGGTCATGTTCCGTCTCCAGAACCTTCAGAGGCTGCCAGCGTCCTGCTCTTTTAAATCCAAGCTGCCTGCTTGGTTTCATTACACCTGCCAGGTTTCACGTGCCGTTATAGAACTTCTCACTGTGCGCCCTTTGCTCTAGATACTCCTGCAGGAAATGGCTGAGATGTTCGTGTTCCACTCTTGCCTGTTTGTGTTCGTGACCTAAGCAGGCCGTTTAAAACATTCTTGCTGCACTTTGCTCATCTGAAACACAGTCTTAATGACTCTGCCTGCTTCACAAGTCAGGCAGAATAAAATGAGAACATGAGAGAAAACACTTTGAAACGAGATAGTTATTTTCAACAGAGGCAGGTAGATATATACAAATAATGTGATTGTATAAATACTGTTATTGGAACCCAGACATGCACCTCCTTCTGAACTCTCCCAGTGTTTTCTCCAGTTCTCTAATGGAAGATCACACTTTTTGGGGCGTGATAGGTCATGATGGGGCTGGCTTATCTTTGCTAAATGGAAATCCCTCCATGGTAGGAGCCAAGTTTGAGTCATCGTCACATCCACAGCACAGCCTGGGGCCCCACAGGGACAGAGCATGCGCTCTGCTGAGTGGGTGTTGAGTGAACCTTTATTCAGAATAAGCCAGTGCTGTTGCTGCTGTCTCCATTCCACCATTGTGCCTTTCCTCATACCCATGTAAGTGGAAGGACCCCCTTCTCTCACACGGCCGTCCTTTCTATCCTTTAATGCCGGTGGAGTCCCACATCAAAGCAGGCCCGCTCCACACTCCAGCTCGTATTCTGGCCAGTGCTTTATTTTTTTTGAATTCCTTCCCCATTTGCAGCTAGAGCCACAAAATTCAACCTTTAGGGATGTCTTGACTCATTTGATATTTTAGTGGAAGACTGGACGTATCCTGGGCTGGGGCCATGATGTCTCAGAGTCTCCCCTCTGTTGGCCTCTAAATTCCTTGAGGACAGGAACTTGGTCTGTCTTGGTCACCATTGCGTCCCCAGCATCAGTACATTACTGACGGAACAGACACTCAGTAAATGTTTGTTGAATGAAAGAATGGATTTTACACATAATAAACACTTAACTCATAATCAAATGTTTTGGAGTTGGGTGAATAATGAATACACCAGACTGATTCAAGGAGAGAGTTTATTTTCAGGAAGAAGGGAAAATAAGGATGGAAAAGTGGTCAGGTGAGATTGTGAAGAAACTGGGATACCACTCTGTAAAAGAGTGGGGAGCACCCCCCAACCTCTGAATATGGGATGGGCGAGATGGAAGTGGTGTTGTAGGAGGTTAACTGGCAGCAGTGGGTAGGTTTGGTGGGTATTTGGTTGTACAAAAAGCAGATAATAACATAGATGCAAGAGCCTAAACAGTAATGGGAGCAATGGGGAGAGAAGGTTGAGAGAAGTAACAGGAAGGAAGGATGAAATCCCTTTGAGTGATTGGATGCGTGGTTCGGGAACCAACGATGACTCCATCGAGGATACCTTGTAGAATTCTGTTTCAGTTGACAGAAGTGAGATCTGGTTTTGATGGAGGGAACATGGTGTGTTTGGTTTTAGATGTGTAGAGCTTGAGATATCAAGAAGCACTGAGGCATATCAAGATTCTTTTGAAAATAAATGTGTTTAATTAAATATCCCAGAGGATATCCCAGAGGACAAGGAGGACTGAAGATACAGATGTAAGACATCCACAAATAATTTAAAGTTGAGTAAGAATAGATGAATCCTCTGGGGGAAAAAGGGAAAATCCTCTTGAACTAAGGACCTAAATATTGGGGAGGGAATTTATTTAGGACATAGTGGGAGGATGAGGATCTCTAGCAGGAGACAAACAAGGAGGACTTAGAGAAAAAGAAAAAAAATCACGTCCCAGAATCTAGGGCAGAGAGTTTGGGGACTATGTCAGATGTGTGTGTGTGTGTGTGTGTGTACATATACATAGAATAAAGTCTGAAAGGATGTGCATTTGCATGTTAATTGTGTCTTCCTTAGGTGATGGGATCCTTTTTTTTATGTGTTAGTAGTATCTGATTTTCCCAAAATGTATTCTTTATACAGCTTTGAATACATGAAAAGTATTTGAGGGAAGGATATTAAGTCAAATGTTATAGGAGAATTAAAGACTGAAAAGAGATTTCTAGGAACTCAGTTCTTCCCTTATGGATCGTTCCATCTTCTCAAAGAAAAATAAAGCTACATGCAGGCTAAATAAATAAATAAACCTCCCATCCCTGTTTACTTCTGTCATTCACTCAGTCAACCAATATTTATTGAATATTTACCATATGTCAGGCACTGTTCTAGGCTCTGGGGGGAAAGCAGTGAATAAAATGGATATCATTTCTTCTCTTCATGTCACTTAAGTTCCATTGGCACTTCAGTAGCCCTTACACCCTAGTCAGTGGTTGGGACAATAAGCTGAGATAATAATAGATGTCAAAGCATTTTGAAAAGATGGTATGCTAGGGGCTTAACAGCCTATTGATATAGATCCAGAGTAAATACAATGATTATTCATGCATATTCCAATTTTCTTCTTTTCCATAGATGTTAGAAGTATTAGTGTTTTGCTGTAAAATACATTTATGCAGGTACATATTTTATATACTTTACACATTCCTTATTTTAGTACCTTGGTGGCTATATTTCTCCTTTGTATTGAGACTAAATGTCTGAGGGCACTTACAGAGCATCAGAGCTTGAAAGGGATTGAGTGCTGCTAACCACTAAAGGTGAAAACTGGGGAGTTGATGAAGGGAGGGAAATGAAGGGAAGGAAAGGCTCAGGAGATGTAGAAAGTTTTGGAACATCCAGGGAGAGAGGGTAGGACCGTATTCTTTTTTAGAAAGAGAATGGGGTGTCCACATTGGAAGGGGATATATGGTGTGGGACAAAGACCCTTTGGGAATTAGAAAACTGAGATTGGAGTTCCAGCTGTCCTGAAGATCTTCTGGGACCTCATCAATAAAACAAGAGGGTTGGACTAGATCATTGTTTACTAAACCTTTTTGCATATGAACACTCTATTTTAACAGCAACAAATAATTGAGATATCCCCTCCCCTACCATGGCCCAGGTAATAGTGGTTTATATATAGTGACTATGAATTCAGTAGTCCCTTGAGAGGCATTTGTGTTTCATTCATGGAAACTCTGTACAAATGGCCAAAAATACATTTACAGGCAAGCCATTCCTCAGTGTTGGGGGTGTGCTTGGTGTATGTTTAGTCCTCGGGCTTTTCAGGGACCCAATGAGCTGGGTCTCCCCATCTGGATCTCTTCTACTTTGTAGCTCTGATTCAAGATAAAATATCAGGACATATTAGTCTATTCCTATCTGCTAATTGAAGATCTTTCATAGAGGAAATGAACCATTTTCAATCTGCATTTCAAAAAGAATTTCTAAGCTATGTCAGACAGTTCCTAAATGAATGAGGATAAGAAAAATCTATTTGTTCATTTTTCCTTAATCCTTTCCAACACCTTTATCTAAATTGGAAGTTGTTTGCCCTGACTTTAATGTTCAGAAGTGATTATTTAGATGTTATTTTGGGGTTGCTATCAAGTGCTTGTTAATTCTTCTTTCCAGCATTTGCCATCTGTGTTGAATATCATTTTTCACTGGGAACTAATGAACATGGTTGCAGGTGCCTTTAATCGTAGAATCATAGACAGTGGAGACAGAATAGTTGGAAATGTTGCCTTTTCCTCATCTAGAAAATGGGAGTAATAATGTTACCCTCCCTTACCCAGTGTCATGAATGAGAAATACGATTGCCAAACGAATTACAATGTAAGTAGCTGTAAATTAAATGCTAAGTAATAAAAGTAGGAATAATTTGACTAATAAAAAATGTTTTTTTTTTCCTAATTTGGTTTTTTTCATTACTAATGCCTCCTGGCAGTAGTCATTTCCACTGTGGTAGTAAATAACAGCAAAACCCGCACTGCAGCTACCACTGATGGGGCACTTGTCTATGCCTGGGTCTTCTTTCTTATCATCCCACTGAATCTGCAGAATAGTCACAAAAGGTAAGTGATTGGTCCAAGGTTACACAGTTAATAAATAGTGGAGATGGAATTTTAACCCAGGTCTGGTTGGCTTCAGTGCCCATGGATTCCCGCTGTGCTCCACTGCGTCTCAAATCTAGAACTCTTAGATTCTGCTGCCTCATGTCAGCTTTTGCTAGACTCTTCCCCATCCTCTCTACAGAAGCCAGTTGAGTTGATCACAGTAAGGGCTTAGAGAAAGGAGCCTGGGTTCATGGTGTGAACCTCTTGGTCACTGTTTCTCAGTCAGGGCTGTACATTGGAATCACCTGGGGATTCTACTAGATTCTACTGGAATCTAAGCACCATTAGAAGTTGAACACCATGAAGAGAAGGATTACTTGTTTTATTCACTGCTGTAGTATTGAAAAATGCTGATGCCTGGGCCCTACCCCAGACCTATTAAAACAAAATCTCTAGCAGTTGGGCCCAAGCACAGGTGTTTTATTTTTTTTTTTTTAATGTATGTATGTGATACGTGCAGTCAAGGTTGAGAACCACTCCTCTAAAAGATTTCTACATGGATCATGTCATAAAGAGAATGAAAAATATTCACTCAGGAATGTTTTGGTAATGGATCTGGCCGAGAAGGCCTAGAAGTATTGGGTCTTGGAATCAGACCCCATGGGTTCAAGTGCTGGGTCTTCCAGTTTCCAGCTGTGTGACCTTGTACAAGTTACTTAACCTCTCTGATCCCATTTCCCCATTGACTAGTATTTTCAATTCCACAGGATTGCTATGACTTAAATTTAAAAATCCATGAGAACTTCTTCCCACAGTGCCCAACACATGGTAAATTATGTCATTATTGCCAAAGAAATTAAGAGAAAGGAAAATGTATTTTTAACAGTTTTGCAGTATATATCTGAAAACCTTCATTTGGTTTTGTATAGGAATTCAGATGGAATTGAATTAAATGATAAGGGGGACTCCCCCTCCCTTTTAAAACAATATTAGTGACCTTTTAACCCTTACCATTTGTGCAAAATTATAAAGTTGATGTGTTATTTCTTCTTGCTTGCCAAATGCAGCGGGAAGCTGGAGTTATAGCCATAAAATGAATGTTCAAAACTGGCATCCTGTCAAAGGCTGTTTAGACTCAGCCTTCCGGTCAAAGGGCTTCGACACCAGAGACCAAAAGATACTGTTGGAGATGCTGCTGCTGGCAGTTTAATTGGTATTTTTCAGGGTGTAGACACATGATTTTTATATAGGCAGAATGAAACTGGGAGTAGGGCAATTATCCAGTGAGTTTAGACAGTAAAGAGAAAAGGAAAAAAAAAATCAGGCAAAATAAATTCTTTAAGCAAGCTTTTTTGCCATTTTTAAATAGATACTTTTTAACTTTATAGAAGTAGATAGAACTTGAGTACTTTTGTGACATAATTATGGGGCTCATAAAGCAAAATGAATACACATAAAATACCCGACAAAGGCCAGGTTTTCTAATGTGTACTTTTCTTAATATAAAAGTAGCAAAATAAATACAGTAATTGCATTTATTGTGGATAAAGAGAAAATTAAACGTATTTTCCACATAGAGGGCAGCAAAGAAGAGAGGAGGAATCCTGGTTAAGAGGACCAGTTAGATGTTTTATCAAATTATGGCTAAAAATGTTTTCTCTGTTCCTGGTACAAATACTGATTTGGTTTGTCTCCTGGCCCTTGAGAGTTGTGTGCCTACCCATTTTGTTGTTGCACTTGAGTGAGAGCTAATAAATTGTTTGACTTTTGTAATTAAACATAAGAACTGGATTGAAGGGGATTTTAGCTTCCCTGAAAGTGTACTTTAAGTTAATCTGCTTAAGAGGAATTATCTATTTCTTATTAGCAAAAATTAAAAAAAAAAAAACAACTGTGTGCCTTTGTAACAATGATTTCTGCAGGCCTGATCATGAATCTCATGGTCAAGTTGAATCTGCAAAAAAGTATTTGGGGGATTTAAAAGATTCGGTCATCAAAAATTTAGGATTGCACTCTTTACATTTGTTATTGACAAAGTGTGGGGTTGTTTATTGTTGTTATTATTTTCTCTCTTTCTTCCTTGATTTGTCTTTTTTGTCCTGTTTAACAAGTTTGAGAAGTTAGTTCTTTGAATATTTTTTAAAAATACTATCATAAATGCAGATGAGAATTATTTCTTGAAGAATTGTGATTTGGAGAGTATATTCCCATGAGTTTTTAGTGAATAAAATAATTTTAGGCAAATTCCTCAACATTGATTTCATCGCATCTCTTTCACATATGACAGTCACATACAAATTTTTATCATTGAATCCCTACGCACTTCTAAAATTTAAGATGACACTTACGAATGAATCTCTAATGCTAATCTAGTGTGTTAGATTAAATCCTATACAGTTAAAAAAATACATGGAATTGTGTTGTATAGTAGCAAGGGGTAATGGATCCTGTTTTTAATTAAATAATACAATTACTACATTTTGTGATGGTGCATTCAACATCTTAGGTGGCTATTATAGAAAGAAAAGCAGTAGTGATCAGAATAAGTTTTTCAGAAAAGTAAATAATGTTTCCATTACTACTTGAAGGAGAGATGTAGTAAGGTGAGAAACTAAAATATTTTTTCTAAATAATTTTAATACATTACTGATGATGCCTACCTTCAGCTTGGGCTATAGTCAGCATAACTATACTTTAAGTGCTACAGCTGGGGACAGGAAGGAAAAGATAAGTGCCAGAGAATCTAACACACTAATTCCCAGACAGAAATAAAGAGTTGATGTGTATTAGGATGATTTTGTGTGACGGAACTCTCATTTGAAATAAGTAACTGAGCCACAAGTGAAGTAGGTGGGTGCCCGCTGGCCTCGATTTTTTCGTGAGCATAGAGATGTGACCGAAGGACGCAGCGTGAGCCATGTAGGGTCCCCTCTCTCACTGCCCTTGTTGTAACTGGCGCTGCTCCCGGAAGGAGCTGCACTTGTTCAGTGGCTCTCATTAGACTGTTGTAAAAAATATGAATTGATTTATGAACAACAGAGTCATTTAAAATATCCCTGAGCTATTCTAGATAACTGTCTTTCCCAGAGTTCATGGCCAAATATTTGTATAACCTTCATGGGAATTTGAAAATGGGGAAGATTGTGAAACGAACTCACAAGGCAGGGAATTTCAGAGAGAAGAGCCGTCTCGGTTAACGGTGGATGTCAGTACCTTCTAAAGCATGTTTCTGCCTCTAAACATTTAAAAGTAGAATCCCTAGGGTGGAGAACTAGTCCATATTTCTTTTTGATGTTGAGTTATTCCACGCCAGCACTGGTTAGAATTTATATTAACTTGTGGAGCTGACCTGAACTTTGGTTGCGTAATCAAATGCTTTCTTTTCTATATAGCCAAGCTGACAGGAAGGCTATAAGGGAAAAATTAAAGTTCCTGTGCTGATTTTGAGAATACAAAATCACAGACTGTGCTTTGTAGGGTAAGAATCAAAGTCTTGTAGAGATTTTTATAGAGTAAGAATAAAATGTTTTGTAGAGTAAGAACAAAAATACAACTTTTGTTTTAATGTATGATACTTGAAATAAGTAAAATGTGTGCTTATTAATTTATAAGCTTTAGAATGAATATTGTCCTGTGTATCATCATTTACTGCTTTACTGAAAATACAGCCATTTGGAATTCCTAACTAAGACAGGCCATTGCAGGAAAAAATATAAATATATGGATGTTTAAATTAATATTTTTTCTGTATATTTCTCATAAACCTATTGTTGGAATACTGTTTTTGATATAAAGCTACAAAAGCAGGAAATGCAATCAAAATGAAGAATTCAAAACTATAAGCTCTTTTCATTTATATTTGCAATAGACTTTTTTATCTCCAAATATTATTTGTTATATGAGAACAAAAGGAATCACTATGTGTGTGTATGTTTTTAAACTGAAAAATAACCATTTTTATCTTCCCCCGTGTATGTGGTCTGGGTTTGATTCTGACTCACTAGGGGATGCCTTGAACTTTTCACACTCTTTTCCAAGCCGTAATGCTAAGAAAAAAGCACTATCCCACTTGACACAAAACTAGACCTTGGCTGGTGGATCAGAGAACATCACACACGCCTGTGCCATGTGGGCTAAAGGCTCAGCTGCCACATCTGGATCAGCCTGTGCGATTTTTATGTTTATGAGAGACTCACCTTGCTCTCCAAATTCAGCCTGTAGGACTATATACCTCATGCCATCCTATCTCCATCTATGTTTGACAAAATGTGTAGGTAACATTTTATTTTATTTTTTTAAGGGCAGGCATCTACAACGAGTCCTTTGGGTCAGTGATAACTTGTGTTGATTACCAAAGTGCATCTATTTCCACTGGATATTTTTAAATAAGCTATAATTCTCAAAGGGTGTGATTGGAAGAAAGGGCCTCTGATCTTGGAGGAAACAAACAAACTGGAGGAAAACAGTATGGGAACACTTAGTGCTTTCTGACTTTTGAAAGAAAGGAAACTTTGCAGCATGTAATTCTAAGGAAATAGTAGGACATACAAAAAACTAGAATCAAGCTCTTCACGGGGGAGGGAGTGAAGTCTGCTTGTATGGCTTCTGCAGTGTCTGACTTTGTCATAAAAAACTGCAGCTGAAGTATTCATTTAGAACGATTCCATGCATTGTGTGATGAATAAAGTAGTACAACCTTTTCCTTCCCTTAGCTGGTGGTCCTGTATTAATTCAGGAGCTATATAAAGCAAGTTTCAAAATGACATCCTTTTCTAACTGGAAAGTGAGCACACCTTATATATAGAATATAAATATTTCAGCAGGTACTATTACCCATCTGCCTGATGTTAACTTTTTATTTAACTACAAAGGATCTTAACATTTCTCTGTGTTAACTTTTAGTGGGTGAGATACTGTCCTGTCAGTAACAGATGTAAACACTAAGTAAATAAAGAACTCAGGTTGAGATGCCTGTGGCTGTCACTGTGTAAGTAAATTTACAAATCTGATTATGAAGAATGTTAGCTGTTACTCTGCAGAGCCATCAGATATTAGCCCGGGGTATATTTCTCATCACTCTATGCGCATTTCACCAGATAGGTGTGCATAGACGTAGGCATGATGCAGCATTTTAAAATGCATTCTTTTATTTTTAAACCTACGCCCAACATCTTGACAAGCCCTATTTAGTATGATGTTTAAACACACGTAACCCAAGGCTAATTTCTACCTTGTGAAGTCAGGTGGTCTAAAATGTGCTACAAAGATCCACAGGAGGAATAGGATGTACAGCCCCGTTTTGTTGTCTCTGAACTTTGGAAGTCTGTTCAGCCCCCTTGCATCATGTGCAAATCAATGCAAGGGGAGGATGCAAAAGTGAAACCAGTCGTGGCTCCTGCCAGACCTGACATTCATTCCCTAATGATGTGCTTGTTTGGCTCGTTTTCCTCCTTCAAATGTTCTTTTTCCCCTCCTCCAGAGGTACAGTGACACGGTGTTCACACTGTCCACGCACTCTCTCATTCTGGGAGTTCACACGGAGGACACTGAACACCAGCCCGGCCACTGTCCCGCTCCCCCCACCGCCAACACCACCTTCCCTGTGCTGTCCTGCTTCCCTGCCCTGCTTTACAAGGGGGCCTGGGGTTCTGGCCTGATGGTTCAGGTGCTCCTAGTCTTGGCCCTTCAGGGGCTTACTTAACCCGCTTTTATCACTTTGCCGTCTGATAGGCAAAGCTGCTAGAAATAACTATGTGGTTGTATTTACTGTTCATTTCTCTATTTTCCTGATTATAGGAATTATTTTTAAAGATAAGGAAATCTTAGAGCCAGGCAGAGCTTTTGGGGTCATTCAGTACCACAGACCAAAAAAAAAAAAAAAAAAAAGACCTTCCCTTATAATAAGCAAACAGAAAAAAATAAATTCCAGTTGCTGGTGAAAGACTGTCAGCATAATTCTCCTCATCCAGGAATCAGTCTATTTAGTGGGTTTAAATTTAAAGAATTTAAAAAATTCTCTTGCCTGTGTGAGTAGATAATAGAAAAATACCTTTTATTATATACAGTATATTTTGGTGTAGTATGTGTAATTGCCCTAACTGAATATCACGTATATTCTGATAACATTAAAGGATTTAAGAATCTAAAATCCAAAAGTCCTAAATTCCAAGAAAAAAAAAAGTGCTGCACCTGTTTACAGTTACCAAGCTTGTACCACCATCTTTCAGAGGGTTTTGATGTAAGAAGTTCTATGGCTTTCTTCAGATTTATAGTTTTAAATGGCCTTGTTATAGCTGAGTTCTCTGTTTTCTTCTTTGTAAAGTAAGCAGGCAGATGTTTTTGCCCTTTTTAAAAAAAAGTTCAGTAAGCACGTCTCCTGCCCTTACTTCATCGGCTACAAGAACATTCGTGGCTCTTCCAGTGGGAAGGTGATTCACCTGAAGCTTTGTTCCCAATTTAGTAATGCGGCAGCGTCTCACTTAGCAAGTGGGGCTTCCTACCAATGAAGTTGAAAACAAGTCTCTCTCTCTTATTCAGAGACAAACTTAGATTTTTACCTGTCAGAGGAAAAATGAAACCATCACTAACCGCTGTTTATTTTGCTGGCAGGTTCATGCCTACGACAAAGTAATTTTTCCCCAGGTGAATTACTCCCTCAACGTTGGCGAGGCAATGACTAATAAAGTATTTATAAAAACTACGTTAAGTGTGCGGTCCCCATTCCCACAGTGTGTCACTGCTGCCGCCAAGCGACAGGTCTGAAAAACCAGCAAATCTTAAACAATTAGAGCATCGATTCCTCTTTCCAAAACCAAGGCCCCTGCTACCTCCTAGACAAAGATGCTGTCTTCTTAAGTGATGGGTATTAACGGGAGACGCTCTCCTCAATCACGCTTGACCCACGTGGGCGTGGCACCGATTTCATGGCTCCTGAGAAAAGAAAGGCAAGGGTGATCAAGAAAATAATTTCTTTGCCTGAATGAGTATCTCTGATTTTCGGGTTGAAGTTGTTTTTAGTTTAGTTTGGTTAGTTTCCCACAGTCTCACAGCAAAATTACAGTATGCTACAGGAAGAGAAATTGTCTTAAGAATCTATCCGCCGCTCCGAAAACTTGTAACTCTCGGAACACGCAAGTGCTTGGGGACGTAATTCAAACACTGTTCTCTTGAGCAACCTCATTCTTGAACTGGGCTAAGAGCTTTTCAATTGCTGTGACATTTTCAGCCAGGGAAGTAGTAGTTGTTGCAGAGCAATGTTTTACAGGCAATTACTTTATATGATCAATGGAGCAATTCCCTTCCAGAAAGGAACCAAAGCGATCAAGTTAAATCATTAAAGAGAGAGAAAGAGAGAGCGGGAGAAAGGATTCATCTCATTAGCCGGTGCCGGTGCTGCAGGCTCCGCGGCGGCGCACAATGTCACTGGCCCTTTAAGACAATGGCCGTACTCCCTCCACCGCCGCCACCCCCTCCCCTGTCGCTGTTGACAGGTCTGAACCTCCCTAGCAGCCCATTGTGGCCGCAGTAGGAGGCACCTGCAGAAAATGTGCCAAAACCAGGCAGGGAGCAAGGGCTTTTCAATAATCTCCGCAGCTGGAGAGGAGAGGCAACACTAAACAACCGGGCGCGGAGCCGGCACGTGATGGGAAAAGGGGTCACAACCAGACACCTCCTATCGGCTTTCTGAGCGCCGGTCGGTTCAATTTGCTGACATCTTCTAGCTGGCTTTTCTCTATTTGCTTAATATGCTGAGGTATTTAGCTTAAAAGCACTAAATGCTCCATCACGATGAGCTGCTCTCTCCCTTTCCCATTTACTGTTATTAAGGACATTTTCTCGTATTTTCTCTCTCTTTCTGCCCCAAACTAAGATTGTTTTCTTTTGCTTTTCTCTCATGAATACTTACAGGTGTTCTCCAACTCATGCTGCCCGCTTGATTTTACTCGTCATTAATTCAGGGACAAGTAAAGCTCTCCACATTCGGGATCTGTATTAAGCAGGCACATTCTGGCCGCACAGGTCTGGAAGCAGCTTTGCATTTCAACTCAGTAAACATTTATTGTGCATCTACTGTGTATCCACCACTGTCCTTAGGGCTCCCAGAAACCCAGAGATAGACAAGATGTGCTTCCCCTCTTGTACTGTTTAGGATCCAGCAGAGAGTCTAAATTGCTAACATAACTGACTTTGTTTTGTACCCATGCACGTTTCTAAGTAGTACTTACAACCCTTTTGAGAATAAGCAGGAATGGAGGGAACTGGGATGTGCTGGTGGTGCTGTGGTTTTGTCGAGCGTGCCTTGGGAGTCAACAGGGCAGATGTGCAATTTCAAATCTCCAAAATAAATGACAGATGAGTGCCTGGCAGAGCACCTCGATTTTGGCAGCTCACCTCGATTTTGGCAGCTCTTATGGGTCCAAACTCCTTGCCTTTACACATCACTTGCCAGTTTTCATTGTATTTCCATCCATTTTTTTTCTCACTGGAAGTATAAGGCATTATCTCTGTCTTATAGATGAAAACATCTGAGACTTAGGGCCCCACAAGGAATAGGTGGTAAGTCAGAGGCCCTCCAGGACCCAGCCCCTCTGCCGCCGACCCAAACCCTGGCTTCCATTCTACCCAGTGCTGCCTCTTCCGAGGGTCTACCGGTGTGAGCACACGTTTTGAGAGCAGTGTGGAAGCACCTTGACAAAATGACATTTTCACAGTGAAAACTCCTTTTTCCCCCTCCTACAGATGGAGAGTGTTGGCATGTACGGACTCTGTGGATGTACAGCAAAGAACAAAATGAGGTGCGATTCAAGGTGGGAAATAACCGCTTCAGGTAGGAAATGAACTAATTTGTGTAAGTATCAAACTGGCATCTGAAGTAGTTCCCCCCAGAATGTCATTCCTTTAGAGGGGGACTAGGGACCCTTAGATCTGTGTGCACATAAGGTATTTGCTAAACCGCTGCTTGTTCTGAATTACTGGTTCAGAATTCCACCAAGTGGTAAGAGGTGTGAGAGAGTATTTCAGAGGCACTCAACTCAGGAAGTCCTTTCCCACCTACCCGAAGCCCAGGAAGCTCGCTGTCCTTGCTCACTAGCGTGGCTCCTGGAGCGGGAACTAGCACTGGCCTAGCCTGCTGGGTGCACGCTGTCCCCCTGCTCTGCCAGCCTGCATCTGTTCAGGCAGATACTGAGACAAGGAGGAGATGCTCTCTCCCCTTCGCTGAGCTTGTTTATGCTTTAACATGTCTCTCCTCTCAGAGGACTGGTCCTCTTCCTTCTTCCCGAGCGCCTCCCTCCAATTCTGGAGAAAACAAGTGGACTATTCATGTAAAAAGAGAAAGAGTGAGCAGGGAGGGGGGAGATGCCACCGACATACTCCATTGAAAGCCACTGGCTGTTCATTTACATTCACACTTTTAAAAAATGTTAACTAATGATGTTAAATGGTTTGCCAAAGGTCCTGGCAGGTCAGTTGTAGAAGTGTCATTTCTGCCTAATTAGGGCTCTTGTGGCTGCCCAGGGCCTCCCAGTGCAACTGGTGACAAGCCGAGAGCTGACAGCTTCAATTGGTGCCAATAGGAAGGTTGGGCCGGTCATGTTTTCCAACTCAGCCAGGTGTTTGCTGAATGGGGGAGGGGGCCTGGTGAGATCTGAGCGCTTCTATGATCCTTTTTCTTTCATGGCTCCCTCCCAAGTCCTTCCCCTTTGCCTGTCTTGTCTTGTGTCAAGGTCAAGAATGGGCTTTGCTAAATCAGCAATTTGGGTTATCTCTGGGAGGTCATTAGCAATCTCCAGCCCAGACATTTCAAGTGTTCTCGGACCCCAGATGCTAGATCTTTTTTTTTCTCCTTAAAAATCAGAGGGTAGGAAAATAAAAGTTTTAGGTGAAAAACAATAGTAGGAAGAAAACAAAATAAAACAAAACAAAAGAACCAGAAAGCTCTGCATAGCCATCACAGCATTAAACTGAAGACATTCATAATGATAAAATTGCTTGAGGGGAAAACAGCTAAAGCATCCTAATCAGCGCCTTAAATATTTCATGGAAATAAAGACAAAAGTGAAAAGAAATCCTAACAAGTTCAATTGGATATAGAGTACCTAGCATGTAGTAGGTGCTTAATAAATGATTTATGGTTTGATTTGATTTTCCAGGAGAAAAATCATTGTGTGAGAAACAAAGAGTGATTGATAAGAGATCCTGCTATTTCTCATGCTTACTTTCATTGTTTCTATACCACTCTCTGAATTTCTCAGTTGACCACAAAATACATGCTCAATTGGAGTACCGCATGATCGGGTGATATGGTTATCTTATTTTTTTCTTTTTTTTTTATTTAAACAACTTAAGCAAAATACCTGCTGGTACTCAAGAGCCCCAGGCTGCAGCAACTGTGACACAGAGGCAGTCCTGCGGTGATGATATGAAATCAGTGTCTAGAATTTGGATTTGACACCCTGACAGATCCGCTGGGATGACGGCACTCCCGCTTTGTGCCTGAATTAAACCTCCCAGCCCTCCCGCAAGCACCTGCACGTGCGTGCAGGGACTGAGCCTGTTCGTGGGCCTGGTGGACGAGGAATGATGAGATTAATACACGGGCTTTTGGGGGCAGTGCCTTGTTAAAGTAAAGGGGGAAAGTGAACTGAAGAAAGCCATGTTTGTTTCATGAAAATCCAGACCCAGAGATTACAGTTCTGAGAAGGAGGAGGGAGACTCAGGTGATGGGTATCTAAAACTTTAAGTTTTCAGCTTCCTTTTTTCATGTGGCAATGCCTTTTGCATCTGCTGCCTCTGTGTTGTCTAACACAGGACTGTGAAAATAGGAGCCAGAAAAACAGACTGTCTGTTGATTTTATCCAAGGACTGTTGTGATGGTGAAATGAGACAGCGTACGTAAGCACATCTTGAACAGAGGATACCATGTATCAGGTGCTGGAGAACAGTGAATTCTCTCCCTGATGTCCCAGGTCCCTCATGGTTGGAGACCCTGTGCTGTTCTGTGGTGTCAAGTTATTTTCTCAATACCCAGGACATATTTGAACAAAGAGAATTAATAGAATCGACTAATAGGCTGACCTCGTGAATGATGAGTGAGCAAATGAATCTGGACATTTTCAAACAGTTTTGCTGCCTGTCTCACACTTTCCCTCCAGGGACCACCTTTGTCACTAAATTCCCTTAAAAGACCCACTTTGCATTTTTGTCCATCCATTTCATGCCACAGCACGTGCTCTCTTACCTCTGGTGACTTCCTTTGTTTACTCATACTGCTTTCATCCTGGAATGTGTTTCCACTTCTAGTCCCAGTACTAACCCCTTTCTGGGCTCTGCCTCCTATCCTCTGCCTCCATTTGGAGCCCTGATCCTCAAGGCTGCCACTGCTGGATGTGTACTTGGAGGGCAAATGGTTGCTGTCTGGCTCTTATGAGTGCTAAGAAGTGGCCACTTAAGACTCTCCTCGTAGGGGGGAAGATGAGCATTTAAAAATCATTCTGTAAGTGGTAAAGAAAACCTTCTGCAGCAACTAAACCAGCATGGAAAATATACCATTAGTTTCTAAAACCATAGCAGACAAGTAAACAAAAAACTTCTGAGGACTTGTGAACAGAGGAAAGAACATGTGAATTACAGCAGGTCCTCTGTTTGTGGCAATAAAATCCTCCAATTGTATGCGTGATAACTGACCGTCATGCTGGTGACCATGGAAAGGTAAAATTATGTTCAGCTAGATGTTACCTAAATCTTTCTGAAAGGCAAATCTGATTTTGTTTTTCCTTTGTTTAAGTGGTCCTTTCAGATCTGGCTCTGTCTTCTCTTTGACCTTGAACTGTTACTCTGGTTGTGCTGACCTGCTGGCCATTCTCTAGACATTTCAGGGTGTTTCGTGCCTCAGGGCATTTGAACAAACTCTCTGTTATCCTTGGAATGCCCATTCTCCTGCCAAATACCTATTCATTATGCCACTTCCCGCACCAAGCTTCTCTTGCCACCCCACCTTCAGTTAGATTGACCTTTCTCTCTTTGTGCCCCGCACAGAACCTTACATTCTCCTCGGTAGTAATAATAGTACAAGTTCCCTTTTATTGAGTGCCTTCTGTTTGCCAGTAAGTGTAAGTGCTTTTGCTGTTGTAGGTACTCACTTACCGATGAGGACCCTGAGCTCAAGTTGCGTGTTTAAGGTCACACAGCTTGAAAGCGATGGAGCAGGGCCTGAGCCCAGCCGGGGTGACTGGGGCACACGTCCTCACCTCCATCTCAGTCTAGAACCACCAAACCACGCTGCTTCTCATTATAAGTGGCCGCCATGCTGGTAGATACGGGTGTGTGGTTTTAGCTTGTCTCCCCTCTAGGTGGTGAGGCCCTGGAGGTTGGTGACGCTCTTAGAACACTTTGAGTTCCAGTGCCTAGCGTGGGGCCGGCACATGGCAGAGACGCTGAATGTTGGTTGAATTAATAAAATTGCGTGGAGTTTGATTTACTACGTATTTGCCTATGTTATACATATCTGTATTCTCTCCCTGCTTCTCTTAGTCTCTTTACATACGTGCATATTTCACATGTATATATGCATGCAGTTATATACATACCATATGGTTATATGCCCACATATACATATATGAACAGGTAGGTATATATACATGAATTAACAGACATATATATGTATCTGAAGAGAGTAAGGAAGGCGGGGGGAGAGTTGGTTGGGGTCTGGAGGAATATATGTGCATCACACAGTCTCTGACTTTGAATGGTGAGTTTGGATTCTGCATTAATCTTGCTTCCTTGTAGCCTGGATGAGACCCATGACCTTGGCCTAGATACTCCTATAGACTGACCTCGAAGCTCTCACAGTTCTGCACTGGGTGTCACTACATTTGAGTCAGAATGGTCACTACAGGAGGAGGATGCCCAGGGAGAGTAGCAGTTTTGAGTTTTTCCCTTTGCATCATGTCTCAGGTGTAGAGAGAGACAAGTCCCACTTTGTCCAAACATTTTTCCTCACCGTTGAGTCGTCTTGATCCTGAACCTGTTAGTGATGATGAAGGTGGGTTTCCTTCTCTGCCACAAACGCCCAGCGCGCCCTCCCGTCCTGTAAGGTACTGTGCGTCATGTGCAGGACCAGACTGACTAAGCGACCCAGCATGGGGACCAAAAGGCTTCACCAGAGCAGAGAGGCACCTGTGAGATCTGGAGAGTTGGGTGAAGGTTCGATAACAGCCGATCCAAGGGCAAAAATCTCTCTCATTTACCCTTTGGATTCTGGGCTCATGCCATGGATTACAAGGGAGAAAGTACGTGCGTCATTTATAGACAAGTGTCCGCTTGACACTGAGTGCACTGCATTTATTTTATCCTTCATGAGCATGAAATCCCTGTTTTAAAATCAGGTTCTAAAACTTTACAAGCTGTCAGGTTCTTACTGATTTCTCTGAAGTATTTCGGTGGCTGTGGGTGAGCCTTCCCGTGCCAGCCCCCGCCTCCCGCCTGTTGACCCTCCTGCCGCTGACCTGTCATGCCCCCACGCCTCTCCCTCTGCCCCTCTGCTCCCCTGCTAGAACCTTCCTCTTGGCCTTGCAAGAGCACATTCATGCTTTAAAACCTGTTCTCCTGCTTTGCTGTGGCATTGATGTGCTTACCACCCTTCCATGCTTGTCTCTTAAAAGGCAAAAACAGACAAACAAACAAAGGTGTGCAGATTTCGATGGAGACATGGTAAAAACTAAGAATGTTTCTCACACGCTTTCACTACGGTACTCCAAATTACAGAGCTGAGTCAGCTGGCGCTTCTGCGAGAACGGACTGTCTCTGAAGTTTTCTGTTTTATTTTTTAAATATTTGCCAATTTTTAGTGTTTCTCCATAAAAAATAGGAATTTGTGGTTATATATAAGACCAGTTTTCTGAATTATGCCTTTGAGTGTCCCTGATGCGTCACTGCATTCCTTGGGGCGGGGCCCGCTGGATGTCTGACCTCCCCTGTCGCATGGGGCCCTGTGCTTGGTTTAATTCTCTGCTCTCGCCATCTTGAAACTCTTGGTAACTCGAATGAGGGCCTTGCATTTTCGTTTTCTGCTGGCCCTTGTCAGTTATGTAGGTGGTCCTGCCTTTGGGGCTATGCAGCCCCTCTGACTGCAAAGCGTGGAGTTTCAGCATTAACACCTTACCACGAATTTGTCTGTCATGGCCTAGCCAGGGCTGTAGGAGAGGCTCGGAGCTCTTTTAAGGAAGGAGTTCTAGGCTGAAGGCAATGGAGGGTCATGGAGGTTGGGGGCCCTGAAGGCCAGCATTGCCCAGGATCAGCCACGCCCAGCAATGTCCCTAATGCCTGACTACGAAGGACAAGGAGTGAACAACCGTTCTGTAATGTTTCAGTAAGGCTTCCTGAGAGAAACCTTGTTTTTCACCTGGAACTACCAAGCCATTTGGCCAAGAACTTCTGCTTGTTTGAAGTCTTCAGAAAGAAATCCCCCATGAAGCACACCACATTTGGAAATGGACTTTCCTTTTTAAAATTTGTGTCTGTATGTTCTTATTCCTGATCTTCATTTGATTTCCCTTCACTTTTGTAATCTCTCACATACCCGTGATGCAATAATAAGAATGATACAATTGAGAGACGGCACAGAAAGGAAACTAGGGCAAAGTCAAGAATAAGGTGAGTTCACAAGTACATACCATGAGGTCTTGTGGATTTTGACAGATGAGCCACAAACGTGTGTGTCAGCCTCCTCATAGCCGAACAAAGCGGCGTGGTCAGCTGCAAGCGGATGGGAGGAGAAGGCGGGGGTGGGAAGCAGGTCCCAGCTTGGCTTCTGTTGTCTTCCCATGGGATCTAGAGATGACTTGGGAATATAAACTGGGTTCTCTAGGAATCTGTTTGCATGAGGGACCAGTCATCTCCCAGGAAACTCCAACATGGTCCAGAGTGATGCTTCCCTCGGAGGAGAGGGTCATTTTGAGTACACCATGATGTCCTGTCACTCAATCTGTTCCTCATCCGCCTACAGACTGACTGGGCCTTGAGCAAACAAGACAGCAGCTCCTTGCCCACACCTGCCTCCCCCTCTGACAGCAGGTGGAGCTGGGCCAGCTCCCTGCAGTGTGGACACAGGAGGGAGCTCCAGCGACCTGACGGCAGCGGCGGCAGAGGCGGTGAGCCCGGCACTGGCAGTGCTGGTGGCACTCGCACAGTGGCAGTGGCACCAGCACTGGCGGTGGCGGTGGCACCAGCACTGGCAGCACCTGTACCAGCAGGAGGTGGCACCACACCTTGGAGATGGGCCCAGCAACGTCGTGGTGGCTGCAGGGGCCAATCACCTTCAGCCAGTGTGGGAGGTGGGTGGCTGGAGGTGGCCCCGAGTGACTGACTCTGCCCATGGTGGCGGGGGCCCTACAGTGGCACCATGGGTGACAGAAGCCTGGACAACGGGAAACAGCAGAGAGGCTCATCCAAGGAGGTATCTGAGGCTCCTCTTGAGGAAGACGTGTCCAATAGCTGGTGGGAGTTGGAGCCAAAGAAATGCTCTTCATGATGTTAAATGATCACATTTTTGGCCTTAGGACAGGATGACACGTGAAGAGATGAGTGACATAAGATTTAGAGCATTTGTGAGATAAGGACCAACCAGCTGGTTAAGAGAAGCTCAGTTCTTCCTAGTGTGAGCACTCGTTCATTCATTCATTCACTCATTCATTCCTTCAGTGATTCATTCAACAGACATCAGGGGAACCTTTGCTGGAGTCTGGAGTCAGGTTCCTGGGATCTGAACTGGCTCTGCCATTTGCTAGTATGTGATCTTGAGAAAGTTACCTGATTCTGCACCCTAGTTTCTCCATTTGTGACATGAACTGTGAATAATATTAAGTACTTACCTTAGTGGGTTTTAAGGGAACCAAATGCACCTGAAGTTTTTAGCAGAGCACCTGGCACCAATTAAGTATAGAATAAATGTGAGCTTTGATGAACGGTTATGAGAAGTATGTAATCCCACATCAACTAAAGTAGTGTTTGTCCACATAATAAAATGCTGTATTTCCACTGTCCACAAGGATGTGCTGTGTTACCTGTGGCTGCGGCTTGGTAGGGAGATTATGGCTGATTTGATTGGTTTGATTTAATTACTTTGTTATCTGCCTTTCAGGATTTTTCCAGAGGATATGAACTATTTATGAGATTTTTAAATGGCAGGGAAAGATATCCCATCTGACCATCTCTTGGGTGCATTAATCAGCTCCCTGACGCCTCTGTTCCCCACATACTTGGACAGTTCCCATGAAGGGCGACGTGAGGGCACTCAGAGCAGCTTATGGAAACTGTTGGCAGCTCTGACTCTCAGAAAGTTCTTCCACAGACTGTCTGTCTGTAGTCTCTGGCATTTATGTTTCTCATTCATCTATTCATTTAACAAATACTTATTAAGTGCCTCGTATACGCCAGGCACAGTGATAAGTTCTGGGGAGACAATGGTGAATGGAAGTCAACAGGCTCCCTTCATGGGGCTGGTAATTTAATAAGTCCCCAGACTGCAACCCAGTAATTAAATTAATATGTCATCACAAGTGGGAAGGTGCACAGCAAAGCTGACGGGGGTGGGGAGTTGGGGGAGGGCCCCTGAGAGGTGACAGTTAAGCTGAGACATGAAGGGTGTGCAGGAGATACTGGGGTGTGGGGTTGGGTGGGCGGGCAGTGAGCAGTCCAGGAGGAGGAGTAGAGTCTGCTTAGGAAACACACAGCATCTGTGTGGTTCACGTCGAGCCCTTCAAATATCTGAAGATGGCGTCTTCCCCGGAATCTTTGTTTTATCCCCAGTCTCTTCAGCTTTTCTTCCTAGGATGTGATCTGACATCCTTTTGTCACTCTGCGATCCAGTTTGTTGATATACCTGTCCTTTTTGTGACAATTTTATTGAGGTATAATTCACCTACCGTATAATTCACTCATTTAAAGTGTACAAGTCAGTGCTTTTTAGTGTGTCTCAGAATTGTGCAACCCTCACCGGATCAATTTTAGAACACTTTTATCACCCCCAAAGGAAACCCCCATACCCATTAGCAGTCACTCTCCATTTCCCCCCAAAACCCCTGCCCTGGGAGACAGCTCATTGTTTTCTGATCCTAAAAGCTGCCACTTCTGGACACTTCATATAAATGGAATCTTACAGGATGCAGTATTTTTGTAACTGCTTTTTTCATTTAACACAATGTTTCTAAGGTTCGTCCATGTTGCAGCATGTATCACTACTTCACTTCTTTTTATTACTGAATAATATTCCGTTGTATGGATATATCATACTTTGTTTATTCATTAGTCAGTTGATGGATATTTGGGTTGTGTCCACTAATTGGCTATTATGAATAATGCTGATGTGAACACTTACATACAAGTTTTTTGTGTGGATGCACGTTTTCACTTCTCTTGAGTATCTAACTCGGAGTGGAATTGCTGGGTCATATGGTAACTCTATGTTTAACTTTCTGAGCTATTGCCAGACGGTCTTCCAAAGCCACTGCACCATTTTATACTTCAAGCAGTAGTGTCTGAGGGTTCTGATTCCTCCACATTCTGGCCAACACTTGTTAATCTGTCTTTTTGATTATATTCAGCCTTGTGGGTGTAAAATGATATCTTACTGTGTTTTGGCTTGCTTTTCACGGAAGCCTAATGATGTTAGCATCTTTTCATGTATTTATTGGCCATTTGTAAAGCTTCTTTGGAGAAATAACTATTCATATTCTTTGCCCATTTAAAAATTGGGTTATCTTTTTTCATTGATTTGTAAGAGTCCTTTATATATTCTAGATATAACTTCCCTATCGGATATATGATTTACAAATATTTTCTCCCATTCTGTGGGTTATCTTTTCATTTTTTTGAGAGTGTCCTTTGAAGCACAAAAGTTTTAAATTTTGATTAAGTCCATTTTATCTATTTTTTTCTTCTTCTTGCTTGTACTTTTGGTGTCACGTGTAAGAAACCATTGCCTAATCTGACATCTCAAAGATTTATGTCCATGTTTTCTTTAAACATTTTTTTCTAGTGAGAAACATTTTTTTCTAGTTCTTACATTTAGCTCTTTCATCCATTTTGAATTCATTTTTGTATATGGTGTGATGTAGGGGTCCAGCTTTATTGTTTTGTATGCTATTCAGTTGTCTCAGTATCATTTGTTGAAAAGACTACTCTTGCCCCCTACTCAGTTGTCTTAGCACCCTTGTCAAAAATCAATTGACTATACACATGAGGGTTTTTTCTGAACTCTCAAGTCTATTCCATTGATCTATCTGTCTCTCCTTATCTAGTACCACACTGTATTGATTATTGAAGTTCTGTAGTAAGTTTTGAAATTACAGAGTATGAGTCTTTCAAGATTGTTTTTGGCTGTTCTGGATGCCTTATGTTTCCATATGAATTTAGAATCAGCTTGTCAATTTATGCAAAGAAGCCACCTGAGATTTTTTTAAAAATTGTGTTGAAACTGTAGATCACTTTGGGGATTATTGCCATGTTAACAATATTAAGTCTTCTGATCCATGAATATAGGATGTCTTTCCACTTATTTACATATTCCTTAGTCTCTTTCAACAATGTTTTGTAGTTTTCAGAGTATAAATTTTACACTTCTCCTGTTAAGTTTATTCCTAAGTATTTTATTATTTTTGATGCTATTATATATGAAATTTTTAAAATTTCATTTTTGGATTGCTCATTTTACATCCTTTTTAAAATATGGTCCTTAAAACCGCTGGACTAA
Organism: Camelus ferus; assembly: GCF_009834535.1. Lineage (NCBI taxonomy): Eukaryota > Metazoa > Chordata > Mammalia > Artiodactyla > Camelidae > Camelus > Camelus ferus. The sequence goes on from NC_045706.1 coordinate 13,004,946, forward strand.
TACAGAACATAGTGGGATGCCCACCTTACACTTGTAGATATAATTCCATGACTTTAACCTGAGATAAAGTTAGCTTTTGTGGGGGGAGGGGAGTGGACTAGGATGAAGGCCCAGTAACATCACACATGATGACACATGACTTATATGTCAACAAAAAACCTCTCATGTCAAGTCTTCTGCCACTGTACCATGCTTCCCTCATTCTATACCTAGACAGAGAGCCAAAGGTAACATATTACCCTTTCCATTTCATATTCTTAGATTCAGCCCATTGCCTCTCGTCTGTGAGTGAGATTGATTTGGATGCCAATTCTGACCCTGGTCATATCTTTGTCTCCCACCCTATCCACAAATATAGTGAACATACCCTCTTTATTTGCCTTCAATCCAGTGATAAAAATGTTCAACAGAGCTTTGCCAGGATAGAGTTCAGAACCTTTCTCTGAGATCTTTAAATTTCTATCTCTGAAAAACAGTATCCAACCAGTCCTCAAGCCACCCAGTAGTCCTTGCACCCAACTCATAGCCCTTGCATCCAATCCGTACGTCACCCCTGCTGAACTTATCAAATGCCCTACTGAATTCATTAATCCTTGATCTGATTCATTTCTGTGAGTCTAATAATGCCGTCAAAGAAGGAAAGAAGATTTACCTGACAGAGCTTTTTCTCTGTGAAGCCACAGTGAGTCATAGTGATCTTGCTTTCTATATATCCCTAAACTACAAACCTCCTTTAACAGCCATCCCTGAATCTTTTCCACCAAACTTACTAGCCAGTTATTCTTTAATTATAAGAGGATTAACTTCAGATGAAGAAGCTGAGAATCACAGAGATTAAAGTCATACATGAGGCTGGTAAGTGTGGAGGGAAGACTAGAACCCAAGGCATGTGATGACTTATCCTGAGCCCCCTCCCCTCAAGATGGAGAAATTTCATGTGTGGACAGTGACAGGAGCAAGTGTGACTATGGGAAGAAACTCAGAAACTCCACGTTCTCGGGTAAATTCAGGCATTCAGCTTACTGTACCCAAAGTGAACTCCTAGTGCTGTGCACACAGTGATGCAGTTGCCTGAGCAAACACCTGAGGATGAGCAGAGCGTGAAAAGGAGGCTTTTAACCCACATCTGTGGTTTCATATTAGCTCATTTAATTCAGGTTCCTCTTTGGCCTGAAGTATCTGGATTTCATTAATTCAACAAACATTTACTCACATTTTTTTCCTGGCCCCATGGTAGGCTCTGGGGATCCCGAGATGTAAGAGGAGACGGACCGGAAAATCCAGCACCGTCACGTCCCACAGTGGGTACTCTGGCAAGTCACGACTTGCCATCCTGTCCCCTGAGGCCTGGGATCTCTTTCCAGCAGTTAAGATGGCAGGTGACACAGGCAAATCAATATGGAACCACAGAGCAGACTTTTATTCAGTGTCTGTTCTAGGCATCAGAATACGGCAGTGAAGAAAACAGAACAATTCTATCCTTGCAGAGCTTACATTCTAGTGTATGTGTGTGTACAGATCTTAATGAATATGTCAAATGATACAGCCAAAAAGTAAAGCAGAATGGAGGATAGTGAGTGATGGGGTGGGAATGGTTAGAACTTAAAATAGGGAGTCCAGGGAGGCCTCACTGAGAAGGGGGCATTTGAGCAGCAACTTGAGGAGGTGACCGATCAAGCCCTGTGGATATCTGAGGGAGGAGCAACCTGGGCAGAGGAACAGCTAGTGCAAAGGTCCTGAGGTAGGAGTTGCCTTGTGTTAGAGGTCCAGCAAGGAAGCCACATTGCTGGGAGATGAAGCCATGGTCAAGGATTCTAGCTTGTTCTCCGAGATAGGAAGTGAGGGTCTTGAGTGGAAGAATGGCGTGATCTGACTTACGTTTTTAAAGGAGCCCAGTGGCTGTGTTGAGAAGAGACTGGTGGGCAGTGAAGTAGGCTGGGAGGCCAGTTAGGAAGCTACTGCTCCATGCAGATGGGAGGCAGTGCTGGTCTGGTTTAGGGCGACCTCTGGTGGAGGTGAGAAGCCGGCAGATGTTGGAGGGGGAGGCTCCAGGGTTTCTGGCAACTGGATGTGGGATGTGAAAGAGAAGAGTGAGAATGATGCTGGCAGTTTTGGCTCAAGCACCTGAAGGAAGGAGTTACCAGTTACTGAGGTGCAGACGGCTGGAGGAGGAGCGGGCTCGGGGCAGGGAGATCAGGCCTTCAGTTGGGGGCCTGTTTATCAGAGTTACCTATTAGATGTGCAAGCGGAGATGGGTGAGCTCAGACTAGAGGTGTCACTGTGAGACCATCAGCACATCGTTAGTGTTTGAAACCAAGAAACTGAGAGAGCCTCCCTTGAGGAGAGAGTGCTGAGGGAAAAGAGATGTCTGCGGACTAAAGCCTCGGACATTTAGAGCTTGTGGAGAAGAGGAACAAGAACTGGAAGAGTCTGAGGAGGTGAGCCAGTGAAGGAAGAGGAAAATCAGGGGCCCTGGAAGTGGACTGAGGAGGGACTGCCCAGGAAGAGGGCAGTCTGCTCCAGCGAGTGCTGCTGACTGGCCGTGGCTGACGAACACTGAGAACGGACATGAATTCGCCATCTTGGTGACGCCACCAGTGGCAGAAACAACAAGCAGGTACCACTCCTGAGCCATCTCACAGGCAAGGTGCCACCTGCATCCATTCCTCCCCAGATGATCACAGTGGCTGTCCTCTGCACAAATCTCCAACTCCACCCCGGCCGCCCACATCCATCGTGGTGCCTGAAATCTCTGAAATGGCAAAACAAATCTTGTCTTCTCTGATATTACTGTGTCGACAAGTGTCTTCCTGATTAAGCTGTTTGTCAAAATTCAGAAACTGAATTGGTCTTTCTTGGCTTTCTGTATTTTGCTAATCAAGGCGTATTTGATTCTAATGCAACTGATCCAGTACAGCCTATTTCTACCACTGAAACACATGTACGTTATTTCTAAACATGTTTGATCACATACAAATTCCCCCCAGGAGGTATGTTTCCAGTGCACCTATTATTTAATAACATGACTTCCCCCATATTGTCATTGTTCTCTGGATCATTCCTACCCATCCTAGATAACACGTGAGGGGGATCAGTCCTGCCCTGTGTGCCGGGGACCAGAGGTGGCTGGACTGAGAAAATCTAAGAAGCAGAGCCAAATACATAAGAGGAGGATGGAGGTTGGCCAGGTGGATGATGGGCATTTAGGGGTGGAAAGGATGGCAAAAGCAGAATCTTGGAGCTGGGAAAATGCAGGTGAGTTTGGAACCAGTGAATAACCACTGTGGATGCTGGAGAGGCCCAGAGAGACAGGAGGTGAGAGCCCCAGGGAGTGACGGCTGCAGAGGGTTAACAGACCCAGGAGGGGCTGCCAGCAGGTGTGACTACCCAACCCCCGCAGGAGGCACCTTGGGACATGGTGGGGTAATCTCTCCACCATTTGACATCCATTGTTTCCCTTTGTTTTTAATTTCTATGGTATGAAGACAAATTCTGATTTTCACACTCACTGAACAGAACCAGGATTTACAGACCACATTCCCTGCTGTCACATGTCTCATCTCTGACAGTGACATTTCTTCCTCTGGGACATCAGGCCATTATGTGTTGTGGGGACATGCCATGGCATCCACTTTGGTGGGGGCAGTGTTTGCAGATGCATCTGTATCCCTCTTCCCAATGTCACTGCAGTTCTGGTTGGCGTCAAGCAGCTGAGCAGAATCAAGAACCAGGGGTGAGTCAGGCTTCCTCTGAGGGGTGGGCCTCGCTTTGGCCCAGACCCTGATCGGCCCTACCTGGCTGAGACAGAATCCTCAAGGGGCCAAGAAGGAGACAGCAATCTCATAGGTTCCTGACTAGGATGGGGCTCATCTGCCAGGGGAAGGAGCTGAGACTTTCTGTAGCCCAGGGAGAACCATCCAAGCTCTTAAGAGGACAGATGTGATCAAGTTTGTTCCTATGTGGGGAAACCCTGTGGCGCAGTGCGTGGTGAGGGGAGGGACAGGAGGCAGGGATGCCAGAGGGGGCTGATGTCATAGCCCAGGGGAGAGGCGATGAGGACTAGGGCCCAGGGCAGGGACGCTGGAGAGGAAGAGAAAGCTGGAGACAAGGCTGAATTAACAGGAATTGGTGCCTGATTGGACGTGGTGTGAAATCCAGGATGACCACAGATGTCTGACCTGGGCAACCCAGTCGATGCTGCTGCTTTCAACTCCTGCAGGGAAAGCAGCGAGATGATCTTGCACCATCTTCATATTCTGCAGATCATCTTGAGTGATTAACATTTTTGATGCAGAGAGTTTTTTGAGGTGGGGTGGGGCAGAGGGAAGGGAAAATGAGCCTGAAATATTCAAACAAAAGTTTCAAGTTTCCCCTTCTCTTCATTCTGTTGGCAGCCTGACATTCTTAGGAGTGTGGAGCAGAGAAATCTTAAACACAGAGTGGTTATGTGTAGATAGGAGGATGCTGTACCCCTCGTTGGATTTCCTCTGCCAGCGCCATGGAAGGAGTGAATAGAAGGCCAGCCTGTCCCTGAACTTGGCGGCATCAGAAGTGGCTGGGCTTAGATCACTGCCAGTGGCGGTGTGGGGGTTAGCACTCAGCACACTAAGCCAGCACCTTCTTTCCTATTGTCTATGTAACTTTATTGTTTTAAGCAAGCTGACTTCATAGCCGGGGTTCATTCACTACAGACAAAGCCTTCTCCGTTAGAAAAAATTAGATCTCAGAAGCTTCCAGGAAGCTGAGGAAAATCACAAGCCATAAGCAGTGGAAGTTTCCATTCCAGATCCCCAGGCAAAAAATGGAAGATGGTGTTTCTCCCTTGTTGATTGTAAAAAAAAAAAAAGAAAAAATTAAAATATGAAATAAATCTGGACGGCGAGGGAGGGAATGGCCTCCAATAATTAATTACTCCTGCCTGACTCCAGAATTCAGTTTAGTGTTAGCAATCCAAGTGATTCTGCCGAACTATAGATTTCATTTTCAACATTTAGTAGTATTGGGGAGAGGGGAGGGTATAGCTCTGTGGTACAGTGTGTTCTTAGCATGCACAAGGTCTTGGGTTCAATCCCTGGTAGGGCCATTAAAAGTAAATAAATAAACCTAAATACCTTCCCCCAGAAGATATAAATTAAAAAAATTCAACAGTATCATTGCTATATATTATATATATAACATATATGTGGCAACTTACCTATATATATGATATGTATATATATATATAAGGTATTAAGCAAGGATGTCATGACTTGAATGGCTGAAATAGTATTTCAGTTCTACTTTCTTCAAGTGACTGGATTTTTCCCCTCTCAGTGATCAATTTGGGATTTGTTTTAAAACAGCCCAAAGATTGCTTTCCCCATCAGAAAAATAGATTCAGTTGCAATAAATTAGCTGAGTAAATGGGTACTTGGAAGCACTTTGTAAGCTTCAGCATCAGAAGGAGTTTCTTCAGCCCAGTACCAAAAACTCTGCTGAAGATTTGAGGCAACCTTAAACTTGGTATTTCTCATTAAAAAGACTTACATCGCCCTGAAAAGAAGGGAAACCCCCATTTAAAGACTGTTACTGTGAGTGGCAGATTTTCCTGGAACCTACAGCTGCACAAGCCATCCAATCAGACATGAGAACTACCTCGTGCGAGGAAGATGGCACCTTCTGTGCTTCTGACCACTCCATGTCATGCCAGGCATGTGCCTTCAAGTCAGGAGCCTGAGACAGAAATGCCTCCTTCCATGGACTGATTTGGACGCTGTGAAGTTGGGGTTGGTGCTATTGAAATCTCCTGGCCTCTGAGAAAAGGTGGAGAGAGCATGGATCAAACTATAAGTTGGAGCATCGTTTTGGTCGGCCCACGTTCTCTCCTCTGTGAGCGGGAATGTCTGAGTCCAGGCCAGGCATTCTCTACTTTTGGAGATGCCAGCTGAACAGGGAGAACGATGGTTTTGGGGATTTTACAGTCAGTCTTACGGTCAGTCCTTCCTCTGTTGGGCCCCATATGATACAAATGTTTCAGAAGGAAAAGATGCTTGGAGCTGGAAGGGGCTTCAGAGATGATCCAGGCAGGGTAAACCAGCCACATTCAGCATGAGGGCCATGCAGTCAGATGCCAGTCAAGTTTTGGATATGCTGCTTGCTAACTCTGTCACCAGCATGTAAGTTACTTCACCTCTCTAAGCCTCTGTTTCCTGTTTCCTAAAATGAAGAAACAGTATCCACGTGAGAATATTTAAGAGGCTTGATTGAGATGATAAAATTAAAGAGCTCACACAGTGCCTAGTACACAGTAAATGCTCAATAAATTCTTGTTACTAGAAGTGGTCCAACTCCTTCATCTTTGGGGCAGTAGAGGGGAAGAGCTAAAGCAGAAACATGAATCCTGTGGAGAAAACTGTTTTGTCTGATAGAGGCACTTCCTTGGAATGCAGTCCTTCCAACCACAAACAAGCTTTCTGGTTTTGAGCATCGTCCACAGGATGTGGCCAGCAGCAGGCTGAATACACTAAAAAGTTAGAATTTGTAACTGGCCGCTTTAGGAGGATGCCCAGAGGGAGCAAGCCAAGGGGCAGTGGCAGATTCTGACTCTGCCCACGTTATTTTGGACAATCAACTCAACTTATATTAAAGCAGGATGATAATCTCCCAGGTCCTTTCCGAGTGTTTTGTTTGATTGCTTGTTTATTTTATTTTTGTATTTTGGGTCTGAAGCAGAGGAAATCCATTGCTCTGGCCAGATTTACAGGTGACCTAGAGTTGACAGAGGATGGCTGGCTCACTGGCTGCAGGGTCTGCAGAGATCTCAGAAGCCTGAAAAGAGCTGACACTGCTAATAATAAGAAATGGGTTGGGGATACATTTAAAGCCCTGTGCTTGGGTTCAAAAGTCAACTACACAAACAGACTGCATCATTGCGAGACGAGGGACCATGTGAAAAGAAATTGTCCCAATTTATTGAAAAGGTAAGACTCTCCCTTATAGGCTTCTTCCTCATCTGATGGGTTTTATTAGGAAATTAAGTCCTAGCTCTGGTTGAAGTCAGTTTGCTCCCCTTGCTCGATAATGTAGGCTATAATCTCAAAAAGCAAATTTATAGTCCCATCACTTTTTCTCAGTAGAGACCAGGAGGGTTGTTAGATTTTAACAGGAAGGCGAAGGTGGCAAAAGACAGGAGACCAACTTGGCAGTGGGCTATGGTATTCTCAGATGTCCCTATCTGGTGGCAGACCAGCTGGCCCCAGGAATGTCCTTCCCCTTTTGGCACTAAGTTGTCACCTCCAGGCCTCACCTGACCCTCCACTAGGACACAGCTAGACAAGGGGTCAGCAGGATGGGGTTGGTGGCTCTGCCAGCAGAGAAACTCCAATTTGTATAGGTTGGCTAATATTTTGAAGTCCATCCTGGCCAGAGTTCAGGACAAAGTCAAGTGGGAAAGAAGTTCATCTTTGTCTGCAGGTGCATATAGAGAGCATATGTGGCTTTTTACTTGCTGAAGTATGAGGCAAAGTTAGGGAAATGCTGGGAAGCAGGGCGCCAGGCCAGGTGGACAAAAGGGAGGGTCCCCCAAACAGACTCTCACCAACAGGTGGCTTCCTTCTGTTCTGGGAACTCCACTTACATGTTAGGCCTTTTTGTGTGTTTCCGTATGTCTCTTATCCTCTTTTCTGTCTTTCCCAATGTTTTCTCCCTCTGTCCTTCTGTCTGAATATTTTCCATTGACATGACCTCAAATTCAGTGATCTTACTTTCTGCTGGGTCTAATCTGCCCGCAAAGCCATCTACTGATTTCTTAATTTTAGTGACTGTATTTTTTTGGTTCTACAATTTCCATTTAATTCTTTTTAAACATAGATTTTAATTCCCTGCTGAAATTCTCCATCTTTTCATCTGTTTCCTCCATCTTTTCCTCTGTGTTCTTGACTATAACTAACATAGATATTTTAAAGTCCTGGTCTGCTCATTTCAGTGTCTAGATTACCTGATGACCTGCTTCTATTGTATTTTTTTCCTTTAGATTTTGGTCATTTAGTTCTATTAATAGACATGACTAGTAATTTCTAATTCAGTGCCAGACTCCGTGTATAAAAATGTGGAGACTCTCTGACTGGGCCCCTCTCCTTTGTGGCGGGTAAAGTGGGAGCTGGTCGCTATCAGGGACTTAGCTCTGTTTGCCTGTGTGTAAGTCAGTCTTCTAGATGCTCCACCTGACCCCGAGGTATTCACCATGGGCCCTCCTCTCCAGCAGGGTCTGGACCTTAATCTTCATGATCGTAGCGTCCCCAGGCTGCTGGAAACTCCACTCAGCATTTCTAAGCTTCCTGCTTAGTTCCAGCCTCCTCTGTCTTGTTGCAGAACTTTGCAAGTGTCTCAAAGGGGAAAGTGAGAAGTGTGTCAGGCTAACTTATCTGTCCTTCCTATTCACAGGAAGCCCAGCCCCCACAAACCCATCCTTTCTTATCCCTCTGTTCCCGTGGGACTGCCTGAAGCTCTGCTTGTTTCTCAGCCTCTTTGTAGCACAGCCTGGGTCCTGCACTGGACCCACGGCCTCTTGCATCATGCCCAGGATTAGCAAATTCCCTGAAGCAAAAAGTGACAGCAGAATGTCAGTCCACCTCACCATCCAATTCCCTCCTCTGTGAGATTTTTATCCACTTAAGTCCTGGCTGTCTCAACAGCTCTCTAATGGCTCCATATGGTGGGTTTTTTTTTTTTTTTTTTAATTTCAGCCATCCTTGCTGGTCTCAGTAGGACAGATGGTCTGCCTCAAGCCACTGTCTCGTGCACAGAAGCAGGAGCTGCGCCCTTCTATTCTTGATACTGGGGGACACAGTCATTTCCCCGATGACTGTGTGTGTCCTATTCTTTTACTAAGGCTGGGGCAAATATACAAAATCTGCTGTGTCACAGGTGTATGGTCAAAGAGAAAAGGGCCACTTTCCCCATGAATATAGTGACAAGCTTCTCTCTCTCACTCAGTCTCTGGTTTTATTCCAGAAGGCAGATGACCACACTGAGAGTGAACAGTGTCACTGCACTCTGGCCTGGCTTGGCCACACAGGGGTGACCCTGCAGAAGGGGTGATCTTCCAGCAGCAGGGATGATCAGTGGCTCCAGTGTAGGGACAAGAGTGTTGGGTGTGTGGAAAGCAGACCCCTTGAGGAGCTGCACTAGCGACTATTCCTCACCGAATGCCTGTGTCACTTAAACATCACAACAAGCCTACATGATAGGGGTTATTACTATTATGCCCATTTTACATGGGAGGGAACTGGGGCCCAGAGGTGATGCTTAAGTGGCAGAGCCAGACTTGAGTGCAGGCAGTCTGATTCCAGAGCTGCCATACTGCCTCATGATACGTGGGAAGAGGTTTAGGCTGGACAAAGAGATAAGTGGTGGAGGCGGTGAGGCTGGTCACTTTTTAAAATATCTAAAGGAAAGAGGAATCAGAGTTGGGCTCAATATATAGAAAGATTGGTTAGAGATTTCCAGAGCTGGACCAGCTGCCTTGCTTCAGGTGGGAGAGAGGACCTAACCCCGTCCCCCCAGGCCTATAGGGTCTGTGTAGAGGCTAGAGTAGGTGATTTTGGCTTAAGGCCCCTTCTGGGAGATGGAATCTGGGTGTAGATAGCAGGAGCCCTGCAGAGGTAGCCTGAGGGCCAGGAGACCCAGCCTGGCTTTTCTGGGAACCGTGCAGCCCCTGAGGCTGTGCATAGCATCAGCACCCTCCCCCCACAACACACACACGCACACGCACACGCACACGCACACACACACACAGTCTCTCTGTCTCTCTCTTGTCCTGCTTTAATCACTCTTCTGCTCATTCACAGAGCTCTAGCCACACCTGGGTTTATGTTTCGAGAAGGGGCCAAGTGCTTTCTCAGTCTGACCTTTTTGCACAAGCCTTCTGTTCACATGGCCAGCTCCTGCTTATCCTTTAGTGCCAGGTCAAACGTCACCTCCTCCAGGAAGTCTTCCCTGACCACTTCATCCCGGGTGTCTCTTTCACAGTTAATCTCAGTCTTATCCCCATGTTTGCTTCCCTCATGGCTCTAAGTACAATCTGTGATGATCTTCGTTGTTTTTTCTTTGTAGAAAGTAAATTCCATGGAGGCAGGGCTACATTTGTCCTTTTCATTATGTATCCCTAATCCGTACTAGTGTCGAATACTTGTTGAATGAATGAGTGAATGACCTTGGCCAAATTACTGTGGGTCTCAGTTTTCTAATCTGTTAAGTGGAGAGCAGCTCTACAGGAAATTTGATTAGTGCAGTGGTTCCCAAACTTGAGCACGCATCAGAATCATCTGGAAGGTTTGTAAAGACAGATTGCTGACCTCATCCCCAGAGTCTCAGGAGAAATTTTGCATTTTGAATGAGTTCCCAGTCAGGTTGCTTCTCTGCCTCAGGCCCAAGGGGGCCACACTTTGAGAACCACTGGATTTGACTATCTGCTGGTCCCCTGAGGCACTAACCTTTGATTTCATCAAATTGAAATAATAAAAAGTGCTGTCCTTATAAAAACAGTATAAATAAATTCAAGAGATGTTCTGAAACATAACTTTACCTTCAAACATAAAAGTAAAGGGGAGGTGGTAGAAGGAAAAGAAAGGAAAAAAAAAATTCCTTTCTAAATCAGTAGGGATTAACACCTACCAATGGCATTTATAGTGTTTATAACGGCAAAGGGCAGCTAAATGGAGGTGCCAGCAGACCAGGGCCAAGGACAGAGTGGGTCCCTGGGAACAATGCTTGAAATGCAGCGGTTGCTGCAGCTGGGAGGTTTCAAGAGTGCTTCCCACCAGCTCAGCATTTAACCCCCACCTTGGAGGGCAAAAGGAGAGATTCACAACTCATGAGGGAAGTGAGAGCCCAAACCAGGGGGAAAACAAAACAAAAGAAAAAACCCAGATGTGAGTTGTGAGGCTAGTAGAAACAGCTCATGACTTGCAGATTTGCCTTCATCTGACTGGAGGTTTTGTTTGCTAACCGCTGCTCAGAGTTCACATTCTTCCGAGTTCCCCCCACCCCCCGCCCCCCGGTGGTCTCTGGTTGCTTTCTACATCTCTCATCCACGCGTTCTTCCACCAACCAACCTGCATCCCTCTCTCTGCAATTAGACCCTAAGGTTCCGGCCATGACGGGTTTTAGTGGGCTGCCCGCTCTTAGAAGGTCTCCCCCTTCCAGGCTCTTTCAGTTCTGTTTATGCTCAAGAAGAAGCATCTGTCAGGGCGAGTGTCTTTCCCCTTTTCTTTACTAATCCCCCTTTTAGCCCAGGTCGGGGTCCTCCAGGGCAGACGCAGTAGCAGGGACAGACCTGCAGGGGCGCCAGAGAGCAAAAGCCGATTTAGCCTCAGTGCTGCAACCACGGACCGCTACGCTACTCCTGGTGAATCCCAGAAGCAAGACGTTTCTTCCGCAGGCCGTCCAGGCATTGCTGAAGCGTGTTATTAAAATCATCATCATCATCATCATCATCATCATCATCATCATCATCATCATCATCATCATCATCATCATCATCATCATCATCATCATCATCATCACTTATTATGTGCCAGGTAAAGGGCCATTCACTTTACTAGATTCTTCCATTTAGTCCTCATATTGGGCTGAGAGCACAAATGTTAATTTCATCCGAATTTTTATAAGGGAGGAAATGGAGCCTTAGAGAAATTTAGAAAGTTGACCAAACTCAAGCTAGGAAGAGGTCAATCTGGCTTTGAATCCAGGCGTGCCTGACTCCGGAGCTTTTGCCATAATGAGGGTGCCTGGTGCTTCCCTCTGTGTGAAGTGGTGGGATGGAACCCCATTTACTACAATTACGAATTGCACTAGTGGTGGTTTGTGCTGGTATCTCTCCTCCTTCCATAACTGTCCCTCCTGACCTGCCTCCCCCTCTTCCCCATCAGTGGCAGCAGGAACACCATTCAGAGCATCAAACATGGAAAAAGTCAAGGACCACCTGGACTTGAAAGGCCATCTGTCTTCGAAAGGAGGGACTCTGAAACCATGATTAGAATAAAGATGGCAGGATAATTGTGGATCTCGTCATAATTACACCAGGAACTGTTCTGTGGAACAGGATGTCCACAGGACATTGGCCAGTTGAACTGTGAAAAAAGAGATTCTGGAAATAAACAGGCTGAGGGAAATGCTGTGTTGAAAGTCTCTTGATGGAAGGACTTGCCGGTGCCCCTAATGTGCTTGTGGGCTGACTGCTCCCCTTCCCCAGCCCCACCAAGGCCAGAGGTACAGGAAAGCATGTTAGACTGTAGCAGGAAGGGCATACTTGCCTACCAGTTCTGACGGATTGTCGGGCCTCCCAGAGAGCTGTGCTGGGAAACATCCTGGGACAGGTCTGGACTCAGTCTGAAAGAGTCTGATTGATTAGCAATGCCTGCCATGGCACTGGCTGGGGCCCCGTTGGCAGCCGGAGGGCCACAAAGCTGCTATCCCAGGCCTATGGCTTCGTCTAGGAAAGAGCCAGAAGTGGGGCATAAGGGCTGCATTGTGGCAGGTGAGAATTCTACCACTGAACCACAATGCTCCACCTGTAAGGGCCGCATTGTGAAGCTTGCTCTGCTCCAAACTTGTTTGATAACCATCATAAATTAAATTTACCTCCGTGAGTCTCACTTTCCTCAAGGGCAAGGTGTCACAGTCACCCCCATCACCTCTATGTTGGAGAGAAATGGTGATTGTCCACTGATCTACTAGGAATAAATATACCAGATGAGGACACAGATGTGTCATCACTTCCACAGAAGTTCCACAGACCATGCTAATCAAGGTCTCGGCAGCGTACATCTCATCTTGATTAACTTGAGGATGTTTTGATAAAGGGACTATTTGCAAAGGTATGAGCAGAGTTTTAGGTCGGACCAAGGCCAGTAGCAGCAGGGTGTGTACAGCCCTACACCTGCAGGGCCGAGGGGAGGGAGCCAGTACTGGGACCCAGAAGTAGGGTCCCTTGGGGAGGGCTTCCCTGAGAGGAACTGTGACCATCGGGCTGAGGGCACTGCCAGCTCACAGTGACCCCACGGAGAGGAGCCAGAGATTTCATATCTCGCCTCTGTCTCCTCTGTCCCTCCCTCTAATCCGTTGGCTCCAATCTGAGCCCAGCCTGAAGCCAAAGGAGCCCGTTGACATAATGTGTTTGGTCCACTTCTGCCTTAGCATGGGCTGCTGTAGTGAAGTACCATACACTGAGAGGCTTACCCAAAACAGAACCTCACATTGCTGGAGGCTGGCAGTCAGGGGTCAGGATGCCAGCATGGTTGAGGGGGAGCCCTCTTTCAGGTCGTAGATTGCTGATTTCTCATTGTGTCCTCACACGGTGGAAAGAGAAAGCTCTGGTCTCATCATCCCCTTACAAGGGCACCAATCCCATCAGGGGGCCTCCACCCTCATGACCTCATCCAAAGCTAATTACCTCCCCAAAGCCCTATCTCCGATTACCATCACTTTGGAGATAGGGTTTCAACATACAGTTTTGAGGGACACCTACATTCAGACTGTAACAGCCTCCCCAGGCGGGAGCATTTTGCCAGCTGTATTAGTTTTCTGTAGCTGCTATAACAAATTACCATATCCTGGGTGGCTTAAAGCAACAGAAATGATTACCTCACAGTTCTGGTGTCCAGAAGTTCAAAATCAGCAGGGCTCCCCTGGAGGCTCCAGGAAGAATCTTCCTTGTCTATTCCAGCCTCCTGTGGCTCTAGGTGTTCCTTGCTTGTGTCAGCATCACTCCAATCTCTACCTCCAACTTTCACATCATCTTCTCCTCTGTGTGTCTCTTCTATGTGTCTGGTATGAGGACACTTGTCCTTGGATTAGGACCCACCCGGATAATCCAGGATGATCTCATCTCAAGATCTTCAATTACATCTGCAAAGACCTTTTTCTGAATATGAGAATGTTCACAGGTTCCAGGATTTGATGTGGACGTAACTTTTGGGGAAGCTACCATTTAACCTTCACATCTGCCACCAACCTTCCACATCTGACTTCTGTTACTGAGTTGTCAGGAAGGAACTGAAGCATCTCTCCTGAAGGCCACCCTGTAGTTCTGTGAGCCAGAGCGCCTTTGCACGTCTGCTCTAATGAAATAATGGTCCTTTAGTTGGAGGCAGTAGAGGCAGGTGCATGTTTTACTTTGTTTCACAGAATGATTAGCATTATGACCTTTGGCAAACCACGTACACTCATCCCTTGGTATCCATGGGGAATTGTTTCCAGAACCCCCAAGGATACCCGAATGTGCAGGTGCTCAAGTCCCTTATATAAAATGGCCTAGTATTTGCATATAACCTACTCACATCCTCCCGTCACACACTTTAAAATCATCTCTAGATTACTTATAACACTTAATATTAACAATGTAAATGCCACGTTAGCATTGTGCGGCAGATTCAAGTTCTGCCTTTTGGAATTTTCTGGAATTTTCTTTCCAAATATTTTCCATCCGTGGTTGATTGAATCTGCAGGTGCAGAACGCTTGGATACTGGGGGTCGACTGTATCATCTGTGAGCCCCTGTTTTACTCGTCTAAAATGAAGCAGAGAGATTGAGTGATGCCCCAAATTGTTTCTACCTCTAGAACCCCATGATGCTGTAACTGACACCAGGGCGAAGTGGATAGCTCTCTGGTAACCCTGTGCCCACTGCTCCTGGCCCATGACATGCTGGCACCTGGGGGGTCAAGGTCAGAGCCACAGACATCTTCAAGCTCTCTGGGCCATTGTGAGTTTCCGTCTTCTGCCTTTAGTTGATCACAAAGAAATGGCCCCAGGCTGATGATCCTCATCTCTCATGTAGGACCCAAGGCCCCCAGCCTGGGTGCCCTCCCTCCCTGGTGGTCTGATGTGGCATTTAAGCTCAGGCATCTTTAATAGCTTAGCTCAGATTTCCCACCAAGTGATTCTGGAATCTTTTCATACGGCAAAGTGTAACAGTGACTCCATGACACCTTTTCTAATTGTGTTTTAATTGAAAAGCCTTGATTTGATTATAGAAGCCTACACCACAGTTGAAGGGCTTGTTAAAACATGTATTAAATCCAAAAGATTGCAATGTTTCGCTGTGTAATTATGTAAACAGTCATGTAAATGGAGCCGTTTACAGTCAGCAGGAATGCCTTTTAAATCGCGTACTGGCAAACTGGCACCGCTGATCAGTGACAGGTGAATTTTTTTTTTCAAGGACAAACCCAAGTGGGTATCTGCCCCCTGACATCAGCCGCGGCCAGCTTTCTCATCTTCTCCCTTTGTGTACGTTTTTCCTTGAAATCCGTTGTGATGTCTAAGTACTGTTTTTGAGTCCTCAGGTGCGCGTGAATTCCCCATCATTGTTAAGGAAAATAAAAAGCGCCTACCTGTAAAATGTTTAGATTTCTCAGCAGCAAAAAATGATCCAGGTATTATAAAAAAAAATCCTCAACTATAGTTGTAAAATAAGAATAAAACTGCCTTAAAATTCCCTGTGGTTTCAATGAAAGTGTCTATTAAATTTACCGAGGATAAGAGAGTCATTTACCTCCAAACCCGCAACCCCTGCCTTCCTGAAGGACCTCCAGTGCTTACCTATCTTTTTTTGAACTTCACAATAAATGAAACATTGATCAGAGCTGTCACTGAAACATTACTTCTTCCTGTCCATCACTTGCTCAGCCCTGGCCTCTTAGGAGGAAGCAGGCCCCGCAATCATGATTTCCTCTCAGCCCCAAGAAAATAGAAGCCACAAATGGGCTGGTGAATTATGTGCTTCCAGTGGTTCTGAAGGGAAGCATTTACCGAGAGAGAAAATTGTTTTAATCTTATAACAACCAAGGAGGAGAGTTTGTAAAAACACAGAACACCTACACATACACTTGATTTGGTTGCAGAGGAACACACGGAAGCATTTCTTCCCACAAACACACCTGATGCCTCAGCTGAGCGGTCTCGCTGTGGCCTGGGCCGGGGCTGGCGGGCCTGGGGGTGCAGGGCGGGGAGTGGGAAGCATTGGGGGCCGGTGATGGGAAGGGTAGTGAGACCTCGGGACAGTTGGCTGGGAACCCCAGGGACTCAGGGAGGGGAAATCGAGTGCAGGATGACGGCTCTCCAGCCCCTTCTAGCAACTTGGCATGTGCACACACCCAATCTTTGCTCTCCCAAGGTCCAACCCCTCAAGTCACAGGATGGAGGAGTCTGGTGTCACCTTTGCCCCAGGCCGACTTGAATACCTTCCTGGCAAGCGCAGCCTCAGGCCTTACCTCTGCTATCCTTGGCAAAGCCCAACACGTGGGGTGTTTTATCAGCTTAGCATCCCCAGTAGCCAAAAATGGCAGACAAGCAAGTAAATTCAAATCTTCAGGCAGCCAGTCCTAGAAATGGCTAGGAGGGGGAAATAAGAATTATACGTGGTTTAGAAGAAAGATGAATGCTTCCTATTCCGGGGGGGTGGGGGTGAGGGGAGAGCAAGGGAAGACAGGGAAGGGGAGGGAAGAAAACAAAGGCCATGTGTGACACGGGTGTCCCTCTCTGCGTGTGCGAGCGCACAGCAAGGGGGCTGAGACAGCATGCGAGTCCCTGAGGAGAGGGCAGAGGTGCTTGGTCAAGGCACTTTCCCATTTTGCTCGATGTACTTAAGGGTTTGAATCTTTTAACAAGGAAACCTAATAATGGCTTGCTTATGTCACTTTCGAAAAGGGGAGGGGGCAAGATTTTAAACAGAAGTGTCCACATTTGGAGGAAAAAAATGACAAATGACCTCTTTGTACAAAGCAGATTATGAAAGGAAAGGTGAGGGGCAAACTTGGTAGTTACCCCTACATCTAACTCACATCCCTTTGTCTCCTTGAAGAGAATGCATTTTGCACAAAGATGTACTTTGTTCACGGGGCAAACCGCTGGTTTCTGGAAATACCGTTCGGGCTCCAGTCATTTCCAGTTGACACAACGTATCTTCCGAGGACGGCTCTCCCACCGTACGGAGAGCACATACCCCAGCAAGGAAAGGTGGATCTCTAGGCAGAGGGTATTTTCTTGGAAACTTTGATGTAAAGGGGAGGGTGATTAAACTGTTGCTGATTGCTTTCATGAGAATGCCCTCATTCAAGACGGTTAGCGTGTGTGGGCATTAGATGCTGACACAGAAAGGCGCACCTGACATCCTGTGGCATCCTTCCTCCTTCCCCAGTGGGCCTCCTCCCATCCCCAGCGGCAGGCTTCCCGAATTGCACTGCCTGCCCTGTGAACTCTGAGCCAGTGTACGTGTATTATTGCGAGTGTGAGTGTTGTCTTCCCAAGTGGATGATATTATAGGAGAGGAAAAAAAAAAAAAACCCTTTCACTTCTACCCTCCTACTCTTCTCAGACTGGGGCCCTGTTAAATTAGACCAACAAAAGATTAACGAGAAAAAAACAGTTGATAATGTGTGCAGTGCCTCACTTGGGAGAAACCGCAGTATGAGTAACTCAGAGAGGTGGTTAGAACTTGGGCTTACACAGCACCTTAGTAAAGAACAGTACGTTTGTAGAGAAGTGACAGGACACAGGAAAATGGTTTTAGGTTTCCAAGGGCAGCTAACGGGGTCAAGTTTGTGCAGGTCTGTTTCAGAGCTGACTTTTCTTTTTCTCCATGGCTATAAAACTTCCCCAGGAGAGGGCATTTATGGCCATCCCCATTTTCCAGAAGTTTCTGCCCTTAGTTAAAGGCATCTTTCTGCATTTGGCGATTCTCACCTGCCTCAAGCTCAAAATAATCCTTATGCCAATGAGGCATATTTTGGGGTGGCATGTTCTGATCCCTTACAGCATGCATGCTTCTCACATTCTCTGTGCTCAGCTCTGTGCCCCTTACCTTACCTCAAGTGTAGGTGCTTCACATAATATGCCCTCAGTAAATACTCACCAACTCTTTATCAATCCCCTCACTTTTTTTGAGAGGTTGCCTCTAGCTCATATATTAGCTTTCATGAGGTAAGGCTGTGTAACAAGCATCCCCACGTCTCAGTGGCTTATTGCACAATGGTGCATTTCTCACCCCTGTTACATGGTGGTTGCCAGTTGGCTCTGACTCTGCTCTGTGTGTCTTCCTCGTTCTGGGATCCAGATTGAAGGAGCAGATGCTGTCAGGGACACACAAAGGAAGAGAAAGGAGCCACAGAGCTGGTGGAACCACACAATGGCTTACAACTTCTACTCAGACTTTGCACGTCTCACTTGCTCACGTTCCATTGCCAAAGCAAGTCACATACCCAAGCCTAATGGTGGAACAGGGAAGGATGTTTCTCCTATGGGAAGGCTCTGCACGTCCATGGCTGCCGACGGGATGTTCGATTCTCTCACGGGGAGGGGGCCGGTGATTGGTGATGGAGACAGCCACTCTGGCTAAGCCACCACCTTCTTGTGGCTTTATGATTCAGCCTTTCCTGGATTCCCAAGTCAGGCCTTTGTACTCTTCCACTGGCCTCCCCATTTGCCTCCATGTTCTTTCTTTTATGTTTCTATTGTTGTTGTTCCAATTCTAAAAGCAACACGTTTTCACTGTAACGTAAATCAAGCAGAGTAGAAGTGACTCTTCCCACCGCTACTAAGAACTTTCCATCCCAGAAGCATTCACTGTGAACTGTTCAGGGTGAATTATTTCAGATATTTCCATGCTTATACAGCCACGTAAAGTGTATTCACCTAAAAATAAGATTTTAGGTAAATAGGATCTTCCTATTCATGCCCATATCATGTTGCGGCCACTTTGTACTCAGCAGTGCCCTGCAGATGTCTTTGTGTTGAGCTGTCTTTTTCTTTTTATGCTTCCACAGTATCCCATGGCATGGGCATTTTGCATTGACTTTGCTTTTTTTCCCCCTACTCATGGAGCTAGTTTGTTTCCTTTTTTTTTTTTTTTTTTCAGACAACAATGATGCAAAGAATGTTCCACATTAACATGTGCAAGTAGTTTTGTAAGCTGGGTTCCTGGAAGTGGAATTGCTGGGTTAGTACGTTTTACCTTTCGATGGACGGACATCGCCAGATTCTTCTCCTGGAAGACAGTGCCAGTTTACACCCTCACCAATGTGGCTAAATGTATCTGTTCACCTTTACTTGGCCCACACATTTAGAAAAACACTTTAGTTTTGAAATAATTTCAGACTCACAGAAATTGCAAACATAGCACAACCATTGGTTGTACACAAAATCGTACCCTTCACCCAGTGTCCCCCAAAGATAGCCTCTTACATGAGCACAGTGTAATTCTCAAAACCAGGAAGCTGACATTGTTACAATGCTATTAACTAAGCCTTATTTAGATTTCACCAGTTTTTACATGCATCTTTTTAATTTTTCTTGTGGTGAATGATTCTATGAGATTTTATCACATGTATGGATTCACCACAGACTTTTTCAGCTTAATACACGTTAGGTTTGTTTATAAGAAATAAATCTTTTTCCTCTGTGCAATTTATTTATTTATTTATTTTTTTAGTTGTTGTGTCCTTCTTCTGAATTACTACGATGGCAGGAATGTTTGAATCTGGATCCAATGCAAGCAGGCTGTCCAGGTTTCAGTGTGAGGTGACCAGATGCTAGGAATTCACTTTCCCCAGCTCTCCCTGGGGCACCCTTGGGACACGGGCTCTGACTCCCAGGACAACCTCCTGACCTTGGCAAGCTTGTTAAAATGAAAACCTCAAAGTGGGATTTCTGTTTGCAGCATGATTATTCAGTCCTGAAAACCTTCGATAGGTGCGCATGAAAACTTTATGGGAAATTAATCTTTGAGAAGTAAAACATGCCATCTCATTTTACTTAAAAAAAAGAAGAAAATTAATGTGCCTGTGCTTCGTATGTATTTATACTGGGTCCGTTCACTTCGAATCAAGCCATTATGGAGCACATTTGTTCTTGATGAGGGAAACCCAACATTAGGCCGGAAATAGGATGTGTTGAAATCAACTTAGTGTCAACCACATCAAGCCTTTCTAAAATTGTAGGTTTTATAGAACTTTAAAACATAGCTTGTTTATTTGGTAGAATTTAACTGGGATTCTATTTCTCTGAAACAGACCAAAAGACACAGAGTCAGAGCAAATTGCAGGCAAATCGTGTCCTGGGCAAGGAAATGTGACTTTTGAAGCACCTCTGCTCTATCTTATCCCCCTCCCCACCCCACCCCCCACTGCAGCTCTGGTGCTTTAGGAGTGAAGTGAGAATTGCTCAAGGCAGCATATTTTGATGGCACTCTTGCTTTGTGCATTCAGATGGGGTCTTCATGAGGGCTTCCATTTGAATGGAGAAAATGATGGTGTAGATGTGTGGCCTGTTAGGGGATGGGTATCACGTAACCCAGGGCAACCTGGAGGGTGCAGGGAGGTGCCACGCGCATGTCATATAAATTACCTCTGTAAATTACCTTCTCCTCCAGCTAAGAAATCAGTCCTGGAGGCAGAGTGCAAGGCATCTTTGAGTTTCTTGGTCTTGGCTGGCATTCATGTGAGAAAAAGACAGAATGAGAAAGGTTCTGGGGTGCCCAATGGGTGCAGGAGGGGCTGTTGCAAAGCTGGGTAGTGCTGGGAAGTTCATAGCTCTCTTCCCCCTAAAAGCCGGCCTCGGTTCATCAGCAGGGTTTCATACTGAGCCAAGGCCCCTGCTTTCTGGACACAGCAGAATCTTAGGAGCTGGAGAGGATCATAAAATTTACCCAGTCTAACCTTTTTCTTTCCTTCCTTCCTTTTCCGTTTTTGTTTTTGTTTTTTTTTCCTAATGGAGGTACTGGGGATTGAATCCAGGACCTCCTGCATGCTAAGCATGTGCTCTACCACTGAGTATACACTCCCCCAAGTCTAACCCTTTTGTGATGGTGGCCTGTAACTGGGTGACACTCCCTCAAGTGTCCCCATGATGGAATAGGCTGGGGTGGGGGTCGTCAGTTCTCAGAGCTGGAGGTGAGTGGGTGGGTGGGCTGAGGCCTCCACAGAAAGCTTTTGTTTCCCTTCAAAACCAGCTTGGTGCTGGGGGAATGTACTCGGCAACCACTGAGCCAGCACCGTCCACAGCTCTGCCCTGGAACCCTCTATTGGCAAAAATCTTGTCACCCAGGAGTATCAGCCTCCTTGCTTTCATTTTCTGGGAGAAGTGGATCCCTATTTCATCCCCTTCCATTGTGGATATTAGGAACGAGAGATGGAATTTGTGTAGGAGGAGGCAGGCTTCCTAATGGACACATGGAAAAAAGCAAACCTAACAAAACCACAGCAACAGAAACATTCACCCTCCCACGTATCCATTTGCTCATGAGAATCTAAGTGCTACGTAGAGAGAGATTTTTGTCTGTTCGGTTCACTGCTGTATTTCTGGCACCTGGACCAGCACCCAGCCGATAATAAATTCTCACTGTATATATGTGAGTGGAAGGAAGCCAGTCATTCATTTAACACGTGCCGAGCACTTACTTACTCCGTGTCCAGCACTTGAAGGCAGAGAGAAGAGGTCAGTCCTTGCTCTCATGGAATCTGCAGTCTGGACAAGAGACAGACAAGCAGAGAGACGGTCACTGTGCAGATAAGGGCTTGGTGGGGCCACCTCTAGAGGGCAGGGCAGTGCCTTCTGAAATTTCTGGAAGCTAAGATGTTTGATTGTCTCTAGAAGGAGTTTCTAGACCCCCTTCTGTTCAGTCGGGCCTTGTGAGAACAGAGAAGAGACCGTGTGTGTGTGTGTGTGTGTGTGTGTGTGTGTGTGTGTGCGTGCGTGTGTGTGTGTGTGTGTGTGTTTGCTCAGGTCATCCAGCCTTACGTGGGAAGCTAGAATCTGAACTCACATCTTCTGCTTCCAAATTCAGTGTTCAATCCACCAACTGGGCCGAAAGATGTTGCCTAGCAGATGAAGGAACAGAAGCCCTGGCTTTCAGGGGATAGCCCTGAACAGGTGAGGACGTGAGCAGAGGAAGTGGCAGTCTGTCCTGGGAGCTGTGCACCTGGGCCCATGAGGAAGAAGGAAGATCTGTCGAAGTTCAGAGATAGCCGGGGCCTGGGCTGGGGAGTCGGGGCAAGCCCAGTCCAGTCCATGGCCCGATGCCTTCAAACCCAGGACAGTGAGACATTCTCGACACACTTGGTGGGTCGGGTGAGGATGGGGAGAAGACAGAGCTTGAGTGAGAGATGAGGCTCCCAACCAGGCTGTGAGAGGGGCAGTCAGGCCCTGAAAGGTGGCCCCATGGATGGCCCAGGCCAGAGAGAAGGGTCATGAATGGGTCTGGCTGGGACTCAGCAGAAGGGGGTAACCTTTTGGGTGAAGGTCAGTTTATGGCCAGACTGGGTTTTATTCCAAGACAATAACTAGGGAGACAATACAGATTTCATTCTAGTTCAAAGATGCTGACCAATTTTAGAGCAGGCTTAAGTTTTTGTCTTTAGTGTGGCCTGCAGTTGAATCAGAACACTGATTAGAGTTCAGTTGGGTTTTCAGTTCAGCAAATGAAGGTAGATTTGTAAAGCTGGCGGACCCTTCGACATGGGGGTCAGTAGCCACTGAGGGCTGTGGTCTGCAGAGGTGAGTGGGGCCTGGAGGGGAGGGTCAGGCCGGTCACCCACTCCCACCCCATCCTAAGTGGCTCTGCCTTTGAGTGTTTTCTGTACTGAATTCCTGGGTGAGATTTCATATAAATGTGGTTTTCTCTTACCCAAACTCTTTCAAAAATCAATGATCTGGGTTGTGATCATGAGTGAGAAAAGTAAGGTTATGAGAGGTTACAAGAGGGACACAGATGGTTAGTCGCTAATAGGGTGACCACCTTGTCCCAGTTTGCCCGGGACTTTCTGGGTCTCCAAACCGGAAGTCCAGAGTCTTGGGAACCCCCTCAGTTCTAGACAAACCAGAACAGTCGTTCACCCTGGTGCCATATAAAATTAGCTGTGCTTTTAGATAATTGCAGGGGCCTCCCAACTGGGCTTCCTGCCCCTTCCCTGCCCAGCCGGCTGTCCACCCTCCACGCTGCAGAGGAGTGGCCTGATCAAGTCATTCCTCGGCCGGCCGTAAGTCCTGGAAGGTCCACCCCCCACAGCAGGAGAGCCAGACGCTTTAGCCTGGCTTAGACGGCTCTGCTGATCTGCCCCACCTCTGCCACCCCTCCCTCCAGAAACATCACAGCTGCTCAGAGTTGCCAACACTGTGTCTGCCCAAACTATGCCCTCTGCTAGGAGTGTCCCTCTGCCTGGGCTCCTGGCTAAAGCCAGCTCTCCCCTCTGTCCGGGAAGCGCTCCTGGGTCCAGTCCTTAGAGGGAGCTGACAATTTCCCTCCGCGCCTCCGCTGTATGATGTGGTGTATGTGTCCCTGTGACACTTACCACTTACACAAAGCACAAGTGATGTGTTCATAGCACACGTTTGACAAGCGACTCACGTGTCTGACTCCAGGTCCCTGGATCCTCCCACCACCCATCCCCTCCACCATCAGACTGTAAGACCCTGGGCTCAAGGCCCCAATGCGGAAGCAGCCCTCAGCGAGGCGCTGGCAACCCTGTGCACAGCCAAGAAGTAGGAGCAGATAGGATTTACACAGACATGCCCCGTGTTTATTAGTGTCCCACTGGCCACTCGGCTAACGGAAGAGCGAGGAACGCGGAGCCGCGTAGGTCCTGGGCTCCAAAGAGAAAGCTGGAGCTCCCCCTGGTGGCCGCAGGGAGTCAGTGCTGTCAGCCCGCTCCTGTGTGCGGCAACACGAAATGTATGCCGCCCTGGTAGCTTTCGCTTTCCGTGAAGTTTCCTTCCAGGACCTCAAGAATGGGCCCCAAGGGGCAGGAACAGTCGTTCAGGGAAAATAAAATCATTGCAGTGGAGAAGCCACCAAGGAACTCTGCGAGTCATCTTTGAGGAGGGAGAGGAAACGATACAGTTAGAGTTTGAAGATGACAGATTAAGTTTTCCTGGCATGAAAAGCCATCAAGCACCCAAAGATACTACTTTTGTCAAATCATAGAGGTCAGTCATCCTGAGCTCTGGGACCCTGTTCTCCACCTCAGGCAGAAGGCTTGCTGGGCTGAAGGTGTCCCCTCTAAGAGATGCCCCGAGACTGGGTGGCTCACCCCCAAATCTCTGTCCTGCACCTTGCGTGGGACGCCTCAAGGCCACAGCTGGACTGTTTGTGGTAAAGGCTTTCGCCCTTTTAAACGAAGATTTTGGAGAAGTGGTAACATCCTAAGTCCCACCAGCCCTGCACTGGGCTGCACGGTGTGAATGTCAGCGTGGAAGGGGGCAGGGGGGCCGTGAAAACCAGACTCTCCACTTCCCTTTTGCCCTGCAGATTTTGTCACTGGTCTAAAGTTCATTTTTGGAGCGTTATCGAATTAGTGTTTCTCGAATTCTCATCATTCAAGTAACAATTATTATA
This sequence comes from Camelus ferus, assembly GCF_009834535.1. NCBI lineage: Eukaryota > Metazoa > Chordata > Mammalia > Artiodactyla > Camelidae > Camelus > Camelus ferus. Next base: position 13,029,312 of record NC_045706.1, read on the forward strand.
AATGTTATGATCACTAACATTGACTGAGTTCTTATTAAGTACCAGGGACTGTTAGGAAGTTTACGAGTGATCTATTAATCCATGAAGTATTAGATTATATTGTGTATAACCCATTTAATCCTCATCACAGTGCAGTAAGACAGGAACTATGACTATTCTCATTTTAGAAATGAGACTTTTTTTTGCCAAATAAGACTATTGTCTTATTTATTTAATATTTCCCTTTGACTTTTCATCCTTTTAACTAAGTAAATGTATTTTTAAAGGAAACCATACTTTCCTACTATAAGTAGAAAATGACATTACATGTTCTTAAGTAGGCGGAAACTATTTTTTTTTAAAGTATTGAAATAACTATGTGCCTGAGGATCACCAAAAGTCATCTTCTATACCACAAGCAGACAGCCTAGCGTGTTTGGTGAAACGCTACCTAAGAGTGAAAGGGACCCCGAGGGGATGCAAGGGAGCCCCCCGGGGTGGGAGGAGGCCATTTTGCATTATTGGATTTGAGGGCAATCTGTGCTCCAGAGAGACCTGCTTTAGGGTTGATTGGGTTTATTCTGATTTTCTTCATCCAGCCTCTAAGACAGATGCTTGGCTCATTCATCTTCGGCCATTTTTTCTTTTTGCTTTAAAAAAAATATAAGCAATGAAGGCTACAAATTTCTCCTGCTCTAGCTGTATTCCATGAGTTTTGATATAGAGTATTTTCTTTATTGTTCAATTTTTTCGTTTGTTTTTCTCAAGTACTATTTATTTGTTTATTAAAAATTTATTTTACTTATTTTTTATTGAGTTATAGTCAGTTTTATTGTTCAAATTTTAAATATTTTCTTATTTCTGATGATCATTTCTTCTCTAACCAAAGGGTTATTTAAAAGTTTGTTTCTTAGGGGGAGGGTATAGCTCAGTGGTAGGGTGCATGCTTAGTGTGCACAAGGTCCTGGGTTCAATCCCCAGTATCTCCACTAAAAACTAAAATAAAAAAATAATTTAAAAATACATAAAGAAACCTAATTACCACCCTCACCAAAAAAAAAAAAACCCCAAAGTGTGTTTCTTAATTCCAAATATGTGGACTTGAAAGAAGTATCTTTTTCTTATTGATTTCTGGTTTACACATTGTGATCAGAGGGTGTGACCTGTATGTTTTTAGTCCTTTGAAGTGGTTTAGGACTTGCTTTATGACCCAGTACATAGTCATTTTTCTTAATGTTCTGTTAGTTCACCTTGTATATCTTTTCCCACTCTTTTTCTTTCCACCTTTCTATAGCCTTAAGTTTTGTTGTGATTCTTATAAATAGCAAAAGGTTGAATTTTGAAAAAAATGTTATTTTATAAGCTTTATCTTTTACCGGGAGCACTGGTCTCCTTACATTTATTAGAATCATTTACATTAGGATTTGTGCCTACCATCATCTCATCGTATGCTGATTTTTTTTCTTTTCCTCTCTTTTTCGTATTATCTGTCAAATTATTTTTTCTCATTTCACTTTCCCCCTCTGTTAGGTTGGAAGTTATACTCTGTTTCTGTTAGTTTAAGGGTTACCCTAGAAATTACAATGTGCGCCCTCAATTTATCAGAATCTAAAGATTATAAATTCCTTTACCTTCCCTCCACACCAGACAAAGAGCTCAGGACACTTTGATTTCATCCTCCCTCTCCTCACTTGCATTGTATTGTTGTATTCATTCTATTTTTGTTTAACTCCACAGTCTTGTTGTTGTTATATAGTCAATGTTTGTTTAAATGTGCATTTCATTCCTTCTTACACCTTAGATCTTCAATCTGAAATCATTTTCCCTCTGCCTGAAATTCATCCTTTAGAATTTCCTCTACTGAGTTTTGCTGGTGCACATTTTTAGTTTTGTGCTACTTTGAAAATGTCCACATTTCACCTGTTCTTGAAATATATTTTTGGTGGGTACAGAATTCTAGGTTGACAGTTATTTTTCTCCCGGCACATCAAATGTATCATTCCATGCTCCTCGCTTCAGTTCTTGCTGATAAGGAGTCAATCATCAGTCTGTTGTTCTGTTGAAAACCTTCTGTCTTTTCTTTCTGACCTCATTTAAGATCCTCCCTTTGTCTTTGATATTCTGCAGTTTCACCTTGATGTGTCTTTTTATTTGTTTGTTTGTCTTTATTTAATTGAAGCACAGTCAGTTACAATGTGTCAATTTCTGGTGTACAGCACAATGTCCCAGTCATGCATGTACATACATATATTTGTTTTCATAGTCTTTTTCATTAAAGGTTTTTACAAGATATTGAATATAGTTCCCTGTGCTATACAGAAGAAACTTGCTTTTTTAAAATCTATTTTTATATATAGTGGCTAACATTTGCAAGTCTCAAACTCCCAGATTTATCCCTTCCCATTCCTTGCCCTGGTAACCATAAGATTGTTTACTATGTCTGCGAGTCTGTTTCTGTTTTGTAGACGTATTCATGGTGTCCTTTTTTTTTTTTCTTTTTAGATTCCACATATGAGTGATATCATATGGAATTTTTCTTTCTCTTCTGGCTTAATTCACTTAGAATGATAGTCTCTAGGTCCTTCTGCATTGCTGAAAATGAGGTTATTTTATTCTTTTTATGGCCGAGTAGTATTCCATTGTATAAATTTACCACAACTTCTTTATCCAGTCATGATGTGTCTTTTATTTTATTTCATTTTATTTATTTTATTTTATTTACGTGCCTTTTATTTTATGATGGATTTCTTTTCATTTTTCCCTGCCCTGGATTTATTGGGCTTTTTGAATCCAGAGGTTGGCAGTGTTCGCTGGTGCTAGAAGATTCTCAGCCCTGGAGGGGTCTCAGCCCTTGTCTCTTCTTAGGTTGTCTCTGCCACATTCTCTTTTCCTTATAGAACTTCTCCCCCTATACTCTTCACCTCATAATCTCCTTTTGTATTTTGCAGCTCTTGTCCTTTGATGGACAGTGTCTTCAGATCTGTGATCTGGATGGATCATTTCTTCAAATCTATTTCTAATTATGGATTCTCTTATCCAGGAGGTTTTAACTTTAATAATTTTCAGTTCTGGAAATTCTCTTTGGTTCTTTTCCAAATCTGTAAAGCCTTCCTTGTTTCCTGCACACGTTCCCATCAGGTCTTTTAGTAAACACGATTGGTTTATAGTCTAGGACTGTTAATTTCAGAGGAAGAGGGCCATTCCCCAGCTCATTTTGTCAGAAGCATCTTTACCCTGTGAAGGGGGAAGGGAGGGGGGCCTCCACATCACATGCCTCATCATTCAGCTCTGCTTCAGGGATGACCCCAGACATGGTGTCATTTCTGAAGGCAGCATTTCTGCCATCCAGCAAGTCCAGGGTGGGGCTGCTGGGATTCTGGCTTGTTTTGCATCCTGCATGTTCTTGCCCATGTCTCTGTGACAAGGAGGTGGGAGGAGTGTGGTTTTGATACCAAGCTCAGGTTCAGTTGTTCGTTGCTCAAGAATTCAATATTGAGAGACAAGTGTTGGGTAAAAAGAAATAACAGCTTTACTGAGGAATCTGGCTATCCTGGGGAGACAGTGGATTCATGTCCCAGAGAACCAACTCCCGACTCTCCAGATTTTGCTCAGAGATCATATAGGGGCAAGAGGAAAGGGCTACATGCTAGGAGAGGGTTGCAGGGTATGTGATCAGCTCATGGACATCCTTCTGATTGGTTGGTGGGGAGGTAACCAGGAGTCAACATCATCAACCTTCTGGTTGCAACTGGTCTGGGGCCCACGTGCTTGTGGGCAGCATACATTTAACTTCTCCCATCTGGTTGAGGTTTCATTATCTGCAAAACGGCTCTAAAGACATGGCTCAGAATATTATCCATAGCCATTGAGGAGGAACTAAAGGTCCTTGACTTTGTTTAATGGCTAAAGTATCATTATTTTGTCTTGCTTATTTTCCCTTTTTTCCTGCATTTTCTTACTTCTCTGATTAAATTTAAACTTGGGGAAGTAAAGTTTTTCTACAAATAAGGGGCACGAGGAGGACGTGGGGGGTGGGTCTGTCCCAAGAAGGCCCCACAGGATCCTGCTCGGTTACAGTTTCAATCCCAGATAGACCAGCCAAAAGGGACGGGGTGCTTCTGCAGGCTTGCTAGGTGCCTGGGATCCTCTTGAGGTAGGGCAGTGGACAGGCGAGTGCGGCTTTAGACAACCCACATGCCAGAGGAGAAAACAAATAGATACTTTCTTGCGAACTCTCCCAGGCTGAGCAGGTGCAGAAATGAAGCTAGGCTGGTGTTGGTCCGTTCATTTGCTTAGAGGACCGATGTACCTGGATGTACATCTCTTCATATGGATCAAAATCATGCACCTAAAATTCATCAGCATAGCACCTGGGACATAAAAATGTTCAGTAAGCATTTACAGCCATCATTGCTATTATAATTATTGTTATGATTATGTTTCCAGGAAATACTGACCTATTAACATTTCCAGGGTGCCAAGTGGTGGGCCTTTCTAAAAAGGAACAAGGTCACCCAAGCAAGGAGAATTTGCATCTTTTGCCCGACAGCTTAGAACAGTGCCTGGGACGTAGAGGATGCAGGGAACACCTGGCGTCGGAGTGAGGCTGAGACAGGAGCTCCAGCAGGCAGGGAAAGAGGAGAGGTGAATCTGGGGGACGCTGGTGGGGGTGGCAGGTAATGAATAGGAGGTGCCAACCTTTTCTCCACAATTTTGTTACATCTTGGGGGAAATGGGGGGCCCTATGATGACAGCCTGAATTGGGTAAAATTTAAGGATAAGGAATTACTAATTAGTAATAAGGTGGAATACTTAAGTGTGTGAAATGAATAATATGTAGCTAAAAAATAATGATATAGCATTAGGCATTTGAGACATGTGGACTCCAAGCAATTAACCTCTATTCTTCTTCTGAATCACAGTCTCGCTAATTGGCTCCTTTCCTCTGATGGGGCAATATTAACCTTTCTATTTTTCTCTGAAGGAGCAAGTATGTGGGGTAGATGTGCTACCCTGGTTTGGAGGAAAAGTATTTTTCCTGAATAATAACCCATTTGCAATTTTTCTCCCAAATGGTCGCATTTAAAAAGGTTCTGTCAGCTTTCCCTGATAAAGCTCCACAGAAATGGAAAAGATGATTTAAACACAGCTGACCTCATTCTGGAGCAGTTAAGAGAAATGGCATCTCTAGGCTATTCAGGCTTCACTTTCCAGGTGGCGCCAGCTTCTCATTCATTTAAGTGACAAGTCCTTACTGAAGCTACACGTGCCAGGCGCTGTCCCGGGTGCTGGAGACACAGCACGAGCACGACAGCTTCCTGCTCTCACAGAGTTTGTAGTTAATGAGGGAGGAACGCCAAGGGCAAGTGAACATGTAGATGCCTAATACAGTCTCAGGGCTAGGAAGGAACAAAACTGACCAAGGAGGCATTGTCTGGAGAGGGCGGGTGTCTCCGAAGAGGCAGCAGTTGAGCTGAGACATGAATGACTCAAGGAAGAGGCTTGAAGGTCTTTAGAGGACAGGTATTCTAGGCAAAGGGAACAGCAAGTGCAAAGGCCCTGGGGCTGGTGTGTGCTTGGAGTACCAGGAATATCAAGCCGGCCAGTGTGGCCCGAGTAGAGTGAGGGCAGGAGGAGGAGGAAGATATGAGGCTGGAAAGCTCACAGGGCCATATGGTGCAGGGGCACCTCAGGGACCATGGTGAAGACCTTGGTTAATTTCCAGTGTGGAGTGAAGCCCCTGGCGAGTGTGAGCAGGTCTGATAGGAAAGGCTCACCATGGCAGCTGTGGGCAGAGGATGACAACAGGCATGGAGGTGTAGTGATGAATGGAGTCAAGACATTAAGAGGGACATCTGGGCATGAAAGATCCAGTGAATCTGACCCACAGTCCAGCAAAGCAGAGCCTCCAGAGATACAAAGCATGCCCAGGCAATGTCCTCCCAACCAAGACACAGACATTAGGCACTTCAGGAACCCAGTCGACAGAGAGCCATCATGTCAAATTTGATGTGTTGATAGAATCAGGGATGGCGCTGGTTTGAAAACTAGGCAGTTCCACACCCAGGAACTGACCCAGGGTGATAATCAGACAAGTACACAGTAAGTAACTCATGTGCAAGGTGCTACCTAGGAGGAAAGTTGTGCACAACCTAGATGTCCATCAATAAGGGATTACTTAAATAAGTCACGGTGCATTCAGGCTTCAGAGTACTATCATCAAGACGCTAATATTTTTAAAAATCGTACAATACAGAAGAGACAAAGTGAACAGTAAAAATTTTACAGATCCTTTGTCTTCCCAATCATATTTCCTGTACCTTCAAGTAACATTCCTTCCTCGGATACAGACACATATATTCCCCTTAAAATAGTGCTATAAATATTCTATAATAGTTCTATAAGTATTCAAAATAGTTCTATAAATATTGTTTTGCAATGTAGTTTTATTTCATTACATGATCTTTGACGTATAACCACATACATTACGTTGATAGATGCATAGTACTCCACTGGTTGGTTCTACCATAATTGACTCAATCGGTCTGTTGTGAATGCATTAATATACACATTTCATTTGTGTTACTCTGTGGGTAGATTTTCACAAATTTTACAATTTAAAACATAAAAAACGGTGATGTAGTGTGTATTTATTGTGCAAATGTCCACAATGTATTACGAGTTAAAAAAATCAGGCTACAAAACAGCGTGTGTTGCATGGTCCCATTGATGTAAATGTGGCTATGTCTCTCTGTGTGTATATGTTTATAGAGTGTGTGGAGGAATACACACTAAAATGTTAACAGGAGTTATTGATCACAACCTAATGACTGCAGGTGTTTCTCCTCCTTAGTGCTTTTCAGTATTATTACCATTTAGAATTTGAATAGATATATATGAAAAAACTTTTATATTTGGAGAAGAGTTCACTGGGAGCTGGCATATGCACTACACTTACAACATGAGCTTTTGTTTGGATTTGTACTTTTCTCATTGAGTATTTCTTTTCACTTGAGAATTAAATTGTACTTTTTCCTTCTTCAGTTCGGAACACTTAAGCAGCACGATTGTGGACCTGAGCGCAGTTCACCGACCGCACCACAAGAGGGCGGTGTTCACAGGACATTGTGCGCACCGCCGTCTCCCACTGCTCGCCAGGGTATAGAATTTTGCAGGATGTCATCTCTGTGGCCAGAGCAGAGATGAGATGTGTGTCCTGTGACTTCCAGTTTGCGCCATGACATACATTTTTCCTTTAACGCGGTTGCGTGGAGGTGGCATGAAGGAGGGATCTGTCTGCAGTCTCCCCTCTCCCCTACCCTCCCCTTGGCCCTGCTCCACGACGCCCCCACACCTCTCCTACCCCTCAGTCCCAGTCAATGCATCCACACATCCACTGTGGTCTAGCCTACGTCTGGCTCCAGGGCCCGACTTGAGCCGGGAGGATTTAGGGTCCCCTCCACCCCCACCCCAGCCTCAACTCTGAAGCTGGGAGCATCATCGTACCGCACCCACATTCGAATCAGCGCCCTCCGCAGCAACTTAGTCGTTGTGTCATGTAACTGCCTCTTCTCCCCCCTCCTCCTCCCTTCTTTTCCCTTTCATCTTAATTTTTTTTTGAGAAAGCAATGCATATTCATGACAAAAATTCTAACAATACAAAAGGGGAAGCAGGTGAAAGCAAGTGTCCTCTCCTTCCATCCTAGCTCCCCGGTTTGGTTTTCTCCCCAAAGGCAGTAACTGCTAAGAGGTTTCAGCAATGCGCGTCCTCCCAGAGAGTCTGCATGTATTTGCAAATGTAGATGTGCACGGCCATGTTCACAAACAATGCACTCCTCTTGGCTCCTGGTTTGCAATTATGGTTTCAGTGGAAATCCTTCCACATAAGTTCACAGAGTGCTGCAGGTGGTTTTTACCGGCTACAGAGTATTCTATTGTGTGGAGGCACCATGCTTGATTTAACCATTCCTCCTAGGGGACCTTTGGGCTCTTTCCAACCTTTTGCTCTCAGGAGCAGAGGGCAGTGACCGTTCTGTACGTGCAGTTTTAAGCACAGGCACAAGATCTACTGTAGACTCCATTCTTCTAGACAGAACAGCTGGCCAGAGGGTGCCGGCACTTGTAGCCTTCACGTTCATTGCCAGATTGCTCTCCGAAGACCTTTTCAACCAGTCTACACTCCCACACAATGCATGAGATACAATCCCTGCATGAGTGTCCTTGGCCAGTCTGACAGGTCACTGGTTCTCACTCTTGACCGAGGTCAGCATTACCTGGACAGCTTTCTCAAAATGCCAAAGCCTGCACCATATCCCAGGCCAATTAAGTCACAATTGGACAGTCTTGTGTTTGTATGGGGTTGGTGGGCGGAGCAGTGGATGTTAAGAGGATTGGACACTGGCACTTAATTTCCCCAGGAGATTTTACTGGGCAGGCGGGATGAAAGCTGCTATGATAGGTGAAGAATATCTCATTGACTTAAATGTACATTTCTTTAATTATAAATGAGGATGAACATTTTTCTTTGAGAACAGTGATTTAGACCTTTGTTGGATCTCAGACACTTTGAGATTCTGACAAAATCAGTGGAACTTCTATCCAGAAAAAATATTGGTCTCAATTCAAGTGGTCACAGGTCCCTGGGACCCCGTCCTCAGCCCCAGGTTACAGCCCAGGTGCAGAATCGTTCTTCCCAGGCCTTTCCCAGCCTCCCCACCTGCACCCAGGCCTTGCGTGTTCTCCCTGAAGCCCCACCTGGACCTGATCTTGTGCCCCTCCTGCTGAGATTTGCTACAGGCCTCTGTTCCAGAATCTCCTCTGTCCACCTACAGAAAAACCCAGGTCCTCCATGAGAGGCGGGCCTGAAGCTGCCCTCTGAGGGGAACTCCAAAAGTGTCTGCAGGGATTCCCAACGCGGTACCTGCTGGCAGAAGATTCTATACCATGTGATGGGAGCCGTGGGCATGGGTGTGACGTGGTGCAGAGCGGGTACAACTCAGCTGGGAGCACAGTCAGGGTTTCCTGGGGGCAGGTCCTGAGCGGAGCCCCAGGGATGAGCCAGAGCTGGCAGTGGGGACAGGGAGGAGCCGAGGGTGTGAGGGAGCTCCTTGCCCTGATGAGGAGATAAAAGCCGTGGACATAAGAGCACAGGCACCTCAGGGAGCTGCCAGTAGTTTGGGACCCGGGGGTCAGGTGAGAGGATGGGGAGAGGTGAGGCAGGAGAGTTAGGAGGTACATCAGGAAGGGCCCAATGCCTGGGGGGGGGCGCTGCTAGATGTTTGCTCTGCGGGGGTCCAGGCTGGCCAGGCTGGTCAGGTGCTGGGAGGGGGAAGGGAAGGAAAAGGCTGATTCCGGGGTGTTAGGGCTGTGGGGGCAGAGGGCTCAGGAGGGTGGGCTCAGGTGGGGTCACGTGTGCACCTGGCTTAGGCTGAGGTGGCTGGGGGTGTTGGGACCATTTCTGGGGAGGGAAGGGTGACTGCTCAGTGGGCAGATGGACATCTGTGCCTCTCTCTCTGTGTGTGTGTGTGTGTGTGTGTGTGTGTGTGTGTGTATGTGTGTATGGGGAGGAGAGGGGGAGCAGGGAAGTGAGAGAATGAGATGGGGAGACAGGGAGAGAGGGCAGGATGAGGTGGACATCAGAACACAAGTTTGCATCCCCCAGGCTGGGGGTGAGCAGGGTGTGGGGGTGGCCCCTGCTGACACCTGCATTGAAGGGGAGCGTTAGAGGGAGCCCCAGGGAGGCAGTGGAGGGGCCTGGGGGAAGGGCAGCAGTCCCGGAGCCTTGGGTACGTGAGGCAGGGCTGTGTCCCCAGTGCCCATGCTCGCTCCGTGTGTCTGTGCCTGCCACCTCCTCCCACAGCAGGACCCTGACAGGACATCAGTCACTATCTTCATTCCAGAAATCACCCCCGTCCCCGACTTCAGGGTTTGAACATTCTGATAATGGGAAGGGTGGGGTGGGGAGGAAAGGAGTCTGAGAGTGGACATGGGGAAATCAGGCCTCAGAGCCAGCTCAGAGCCTGGCACAATAAGGGTTTTCAGGATACGTCTCCCAAAGGCCAGGAAATTTCTGCTCTGGAATTCAGCATCCAGGGCCTTGCACTCTGTGGTGGTCCTGGATTGGCCAGGACCTTCCTGATTATAACAGAACTCAGTGTAGGGGACTCGTAATTAGGGCCTAGGGGCTGCACGATGCCCGGGGCTTTGGGAGCTGCTCCTTCCCCTGACCCTTTGCAGTGTTACAGGTTCAGTCCCCCGAGACCTTGAGAGAGTCCATCCTTGCTGGTGTCTGTCTTGTCTCAACTCACAGACCCAGGGAAGGGAGGCACTGGCCCAGCTCAGTCAGGGACTCACTCCTCAGCCACTCAACCGGGACAAGCAGCACACGCCCTGCTTGAGGACGCGGTCACTGCAGGGGCAGCCGTGCGGAGGGAGGGACAATTCCTGCTAAAGGGACGCTGGGTGGACAACCTCAACCGCAAGCCACACCGACCACCTGGACATACCGTTAGACATTCATTCATTCACTCACTCAGGTATCCATTCATTCAACATGGCTTTACTGAGCACCTCCAGAATGCAGGCACCACTCGAGTCGGGAGCAGAGCCACTGCTGTGGTGACACTTACACTCCCGTAGGAGGAAGAGGATGATAAACCAGGAAACAAACAGGAAGGGTGTCCAAGTGCGGACCTGATATCTCATTATAGCCTCACTTTGCATTTTCTAGTCACAACTGGGCTTGAGCATTTCTGCAAATGTCTCTGTGCCCTTCCTGTGGCCTTGTCGGTGAAGTGCCCGATCACTGCTTTTCCCCATTTTATTTTAATGCCCTGTCTCTTTAAAATTGACTTATAGGCGCCGTATTCATCCTGGATACCAGCCCTTGGTCATTTACAGGTGAAATGAATCTCACCACCCACTCTGAGGCCGTCCTGCTCCGTCACTGTGCTGTCTTTTGATGACCGTTCTGTTCTTATGAATGCAGCGGAATGATAAAATTCTTTCATGGTTTGCATGATTTGAGCTTTATTTTAAGAAATCCTTTCTGTGTTGAGTCGGATTTGACAACTGGGCCCAAGGATCCATGAGCAGCCCCTGGAGAGGCAGAGCCCAGGGCAGGCCCTGGAGCACTCAGTGTGACTGGCAGCTGGGACACTGATTAAAACCTGGATGAAGCTCAGGGGAGGAGAGGAGAGAGGCTGAGTGCTTTGAATTTGATCCTTTGAGCAATGATTAAGCAATCCACAAGGATAGGCTGAGGACAAGGCACTGGACGCAGGAGGGCCTGTCGCCTTGGCCTCACCTTGGACCCTATGGCCACGTGGTTCCTGCTGCCACCCCATCAGCCTTTACTGAGCCATCGCATAGAGACAAACATCTTCCCAGCAAGAGTAGACTACAGAGAGCCAGGAGAGCATCTGAGCATGCGTGTGTGAAGTCACTCGGGGCCGACTGCGTGGCCTCACAGTAATCATAATTGATGGGGACACCAAGGCACTGATTGGGTGGTGGAGAGAGAGCCCAGGGCAGCCTGGAGCAGGAGATCTTAACGAGACTAGGAGTCAAGGGGTCAGTGAATTGGGATGGAAAAAATGTATGTCCTGATTTTCACTCACCTCTAGCTGAAATGTGGCAGAGGCAACAAACGAAACAGTCCGAGCAATGCCTGTGGCTTGTCATGCATCAAAATCACAGGTATTTTTACATTACATTCCTTTTTTGGGTAGATATTTTGAAATATCTACTTCAAGAGTACAGTTGTTATAAATGTCTACCAGGTGTTTGGTATTTAATGTGTACACACACACACACACACACACACACACACAAAGCAGCACAGGTACTAATTACTCTGTCACATTTTTTAAAACGTGTTTTGATAATCATACTGATAAATAATTAGGTACCTTTGTACTCCTATGTGATTTATGTTATGCATTTAAAAACACTATTCTGAGGAGGGATCTGTAGGTTTCTCCAGATCACCAAAGGGTCCATGAAATGGGGGAGGTTGAAAATGGAACTCCAGGGTGAAGACGGTTCAAGGGGGCAGCTGCTAACTGCTGTGTCTGCAGACAAACCAAGTGTGTAGGGAGGCAGGGGAGACAACGTGTGAGCTTTGCAGATGTGCAAGGAACTCCTGCTCTTCCCGGGTGCCCCAGGCTGTGCGGGCCTGCGGACGGGACGCATGCATCCCCACCATTTGGGTGAGAACCAGTTGGTCCTGGAACATCTGGCTCTGGGCCCCGCCCTTCTCTAATTAGTGGCCGCCTTCTCTTAATGGACTCTAAGCTCCGTGAGGGCAGGCTCTGCCTATGTCCCCGTGCTTGCTTTGGGCTCCCAGATGGGTGTGCTGCAAATCTAAGTTGTGCTGACCATTAGCCCTGGTGGCTCTGCCTAAGCCCCCAGGAGCTCATCCATGACTTGGCAAATCGTGATGTTGCGAAGAGAAGCAGCAACGGCTGCTGAAGGCCCTGGGATGGCACTGAAACCATGAACCACAAGTGATGGCGGTCAGTTTGAGAATTTTAACAAGGGTGTCTTGTTGCCTAACTCGGAAGGAGAGGACTGACCTACATCAGCTTTCAGCACTTTGTGACCCGAGAGCGGAGGGACCCTTCCACTCTGCTGTGGACTTTTGGATGAAGCCAGGCTTGGGTTATGGGAATTGTGGGCAAGAAAGGAGAATCTCTCATCTGTGTGTTGACAGGACCACACAAAGCCTCAGTCAGGGTGCAGGTCCTTTTGACAGGTTTCTGGAGGTCAGTGGGCCTGCTTTGAACTGGCTCCTCGGCACCGTCTGCCTGCTGTTAGAGCGCCACCTTGAGGCTCACGTGTGACTAGTCAGTCAATGCCCAGTCATCTTGCGAATTAACTGCATTGCACAAGATTAAGTGAATTTGCAGGAGGAAAACCTACTCCAAATTAGCGAACTCAGGTGCACATTTAAGGCTACGTTGTTTGGAAATGTCAAGTAAGCATCTTGTTCTAGCGTCAGGACCGTGTATATCCTTCTCCTTTCCAACCTGCCGTGGCCCCCGCGGCAGCCCGGCGAGGTGTTGGAACCGGAGCTGATTGCTACATTTTTCAGGAATTTTATGAGTCAGTTATTAAAAACAGCTATTGTTAAAAATTAAGTGATAGAATATTACAATTGAGTATATTCTATTAAAACCAAAAGTAGTGACAAAAACACGGCCGTTTGGAATTATTTTACTGTTATATATGCGCTGAGGTTATTTACGTCTCATATCTATATGGCAGAAATACTGTATAATGGTGCATATCTCTTCCCAACACCGCGTTTGGTGACATCATGTTGGTGGCCTAAATCGGCCACGGTGGGAGTGTTAACAGCACAGGAATCTGCAAACGCTGCACATATCAGTCCGGAGGGAGAGAGCTGGTTGTTAAAGGTTTACCAGCACGCTCCTGGGAGTGCCCCCTCCCACCGCAAGTGTCTCCATCCGGTCTGGGCCAGCGGAAGCCTGAGTGGTGGGCTCCTTGCAAAGATGTGAGGGCGGAGGGATGAGGTGGGGACTGGAGGGTCGAGGGGGAGGGGAGGGGGAGGAGCAGGCTACCGCACCCGCGCTGTATCCACCTGATGTTTGCCAAATGAAGAGTTTGGAAAAGAAAGGCAAGAATGATTCTAAAATCAGTGATTTCAAATTATTTCTTTGCCTATTATTCGGATTACTTTGGCCACTTTGTCAGTGCGGCAGGCCATTCCGGAGCTGCCCCTGGAAAGTTCACCAGGCAGCATAAACGGAAAAGGCTGCAGTGCAGGCCCAGAAGCGGGCAGCGAGCGCAGTGCCGCACAGCAGGGCTCCAACAACAGGGTGGTGACCGGGCGGGCGTGAAGGGAGCGGCTCTGCAGCTCTGAGCCGGCTCCTCCAGCCTGGTGCGCGGCTCCCGTCGCTGGGCTGTCAAGCTCAAGTGCAACTCGGAGGGATACGCGAGCGACGGTCCACCCGGGCGCGTTCTTGGCTCCTATTTATCCTTTGCGTTGCTTCTTTGATGCTTCCGGAGTAAATCAAATTAAAAGCAAACTTGAACCGGGTCCAGGTTGTCCATATCTCCCATTCTTGAACCCAGTCCAGGTTCCTATTACAGTCACTGAGCAATTTATATGATGCATTGCATCCCTAAGTTGTTGTATTTGCATCACGCTTTTAAAGATATTTGTAAATATATATAATTTATTCCTAAATATTGTTTATAATTCTAACTAATAAGATTACATTAAGTTCATGTTGTACCAGTTTGTAGTTTTAAGCGTCATATACAGAGGTAATTCTAAGAAATAAAACAGATGTGTTTTTAATTGTCCTTAAATCTGATGCTCTGCGGCATCTATTGAATCAATGGGTTTAAGTGCTTCAGGGAATGGGTTGGGTTCTGCTAGAGTAATAAATTCATTGCTCAGCTCTGACAATCAAATTCGACTTTTTATTTTGTTTTGCCTCCTTGGCAAAACAATAGTCTTGAAAGCCAGGCTTTGTTTAGAGATAAAGAGGTCTTCCAAATTCCAAAGCTTTTCTCTAAATAGGAAGTGTCAGTCCCTCCGACTTTGATCACAGAGCTTTACTGTAAGCCATAAATGGAAAGGATTCAGGATAGGATGGAAGCGAACTTCCCAGGAGGCCGGAAGACAAAGGAGAGAGTCTTCCCTTCTGCCCAGGAGAGGTCTGGGTGTAAGACCAGCCTGAGGATGTGGCCAAGGGGGTCGACAGCAAGACATAGCAGCTCTGAGAGAACCTGGAGTGAGGAGAGGTGGCCCAGTAGGCGAACCAGAAGTAGCACCCAGGACCTAACTGGAGGCCAGAGAGGACCCAAGGGCAGCAGGTGCACCCAAAGCCCCTCCCCCGCACCACCCAAGACCACATGCACCTCCTTTGTGGCACTCAGCTGCCCGCAGTGCAGTCCTTGGCAGAGTCAGCACACAGTGGGTGTGTCCCAGGCCTGGCTGTGTTCTGGGCCCTGCGAAGAGACCACAGTAGAAGGCACAGCCACACACCCCAGCAGCCCCCATGCAGTGGGGGAGGGCTCAGCCCTCCACAAGATGCCAGAGACAGAGAGTCCACAGGGGCTGCAGGGTCAGGCCAGCCATTCCCTCAGCGAGGGGCTGGGAAAGGGATTGAAGTCTCTTCTGGGCCCCTGATGTCCCCTGAGCTCTGGCCTTCGGAGCTCAGGCTTCCCTGAACAATCAAAGGAAATGGCCCAGAGCCATCCCCAGCACAGAGGGAAGGCGGGGCTCACTGCAGCAGCCCTGAGGATCCCTGGGTGGCCCGTGGTGGGGAGGGGGGGGCGTCCTTCTCCTGTCACCTCTCACAGGGACTCTAAAGTCCAGGGTCATCGCAGCTGTTGTGGGGAGCAGACTTGTCCTGGAGGTCGGGGCAGGAGTGAACTAACAGAGAACAGACAGGAAACAGTCAGTGTTAGAGCTCCCATTTCTGGAAGATATACTGGTCAGTGCTCTCTCTCCCAGAGTTAGACAAGCAGGAGTTCAAATCCCAAGCCTCCCTCTTGCTGGCTGTGTGACCCTGTGTGACCCTGGGCATGTCGTTCCTTTAGTTTACTCATCTGTAAAGTGGAGTCATAAAGCCCCTTTGCAGATTTGAAGGCTATGGAGATACTGATGTGAAGGACTCGCACGTTCTTGGCCATGAAGAGTTGATGCTGAGATGATGTTGATGGCAGTGATTGCTGTTATTGGTTTCTGGCCCAGCCCGTTGTGAGGACCGGTGCCAGGCTTTCTGGAGGACACTAACGAAGGGTGAGGCAGCAGAGCCAGGCAGGCCACAAGATGGGAGGGAGAGGGCAGAGAATGGTGAGGACCCCCGAAGGAACAGGGCAAGTGAGCACAGTGGCTGGTGGATGACAAGAAACTGTCAAGAGGGAGAAGCCTGGAAGGGTCAGTGGTGGGAAGCTGGCTGAGCGGCTGGAGTGGCCCGAGACCCCTGGGGGAGGAAGGTGGGAGACACAGGGCAGCAGCAGGACCTGCACCTTGGGCAGTGCCTCCAAGCAGGAGGCCACGAGGCAAGAGAAGTGGGACCTGCAGGGCTCTGGGGCCGAGGGAGGAGGAACTCAAGGCTCGAAGGGTCTGCCTTGTGGAATCAAGCCAGCGCTGCGTGGGCGAGATGCTGGCCCCAGGGGAGGAACTTATTAGATGGTGGATCTGAGTTTTTCTGGTGGCAAGGGGCTGAGGTCACACAGAAGACTTCCTTAATACCTGCTCTCCGATATTTCCTTCCAAGAGATAAAGCTGAGCCATGAACACCATCTTCAAAAGGCAAATCCTAGCAGGGCCTTGTCTTTGGAGAGACTGGAGAGGACTAGTGGTGTCTCCTATCCCAGCGGGTCTCCGACTGTGGCCAGAGCTTGTTACAGCACAGTGGCTGAGCCTCACCCAGAGTCTCTGGTTCTGTAGGTCTGGGGTGAGACCTGAGAATTTGCTTTTTCTAGTAAGTTCCTGAATGATGTTTATGCTGCTGGTCCAGGGGCCACATTCTGAGAACCACTGGCTTAGGTCTTAGGCCAGTATCTTCTGGGATCCTCACAGCATTCTCCGTGGTGAGTATTAACTGTGCCCTCTGCCCCACCTCCACTTCACAGCTAATGACACTCAAGATCAGAGAGGGTAAGTGATCTGCCCAAGGTTACTCAGCTGAATGGTCAGAGAGTCATGCTTTGCAGCTAGGTCTGCCATCACCTAGCCCTCTGCTGCTTCGCCATGATAATGATTATTACCCCTTGCCCTGCGAATTCCTGAGGGTAGCCTGTTTTGCAGCTTTGCCTTGCCCAGGGCCTGGGACCAGATAGAGCTTAGTAATTGTTAGCTGAGTTGAATCCCTTCCAGGAGCTGGTCAGTGAGAAAGTAATTGTTAGCTGAGCTGAATCCCTTCCAGGAGCTGGTCAGTGAGAACGACTTTCTCAGGCTGTAATTGGTGACTGTTGGCTGAGGTCCCCCCTGAGGGCTTGGCTAGGGCATAAGGAGGTGGGTCAGAGTTGCTTCTTTGGTTTACTTATTTATTATAAGTGAGGGCAGGGAGTGAAGGCAAGGTTTAGAGGTGACAGGGGGAGGTGGGCCAGCACCCGGGACGGCTTCCCCCTGCTCCCTTCTCAGAACCCGCTGGGAGCAGGGAAGGCAATGCCCGCTCACCAGGCTGCTCTGACTGAGGCATGGTGTCCAGGCCTCCCGCCCTCTGGGCTGGTGTTGCCTGGTGGTCCTGGCCAGAGCCAAGGTTTCTGGAGGTAAAACACCGCTGGCTGCTTGTATGCAGGCCCTGCTTTTGTACCACCGCAGCTGCTCAGCTGGTCAAACCTCCACACCTTCGCAGGGCATCCCATCAGGCGGGAAGTCTGTCCTGGGCCTCGAGGGGAGATGGGGGAGATGCCTCGGCCGGGTGGGCCTACTGTTGCCTTGCTGGGACTTGGCTGTTCGGTAGAGGAAAAGGAAGGAGGGTGCAGGGAAACTGGTTCATGCCTCACAGAGTCAACAGGAGCAGCTGGAGCTGCAGGTGGGGAAAGGTTAGGTGCAGGCTTGCTGTTGGGGGTGCAGCCCCTGGAGCAGCTGCCTGGACTGGTGCTGGCGTCAGCGTGGACCTGAGGGGACCGCCACCCCCTCTCCCTCATGGGCCTCCCAACCCTGTGTCTCTGGTCCCCAGGTTCCTCAGAAGCAGCATTCCTTCAGCATCGTCATCCTCCTGACCTGGGCCCGGACCCTGCCACGAGCTCCTTTGCCTGGGAGAGGCCCTCCTTCTACTGCAGAGAGAAACCGCCGGCCTGGCCTCCCTCCTCCCTTCCCGAGAGCCCCTGTCCAGCGCGCTGGCAGGATTCCCTGTGATGGGATTTCACAGCCGCAGTCCCATCCCTTCGGATTCACTCCTTCTGGAAATACCCTCGGCGGCCCCTGTGTCCAGCCCCTGGAGATGATTCAGACCGCGCTCTGCCCTGGGTTCTTGCACAGCTTAAAATTCTTTTCCTGCATCAGTTTCTATTTTAGCTCCCGGAGGCTCTCAGCCCCGCCAGGCCTGACACTGACCTCACTGCGGGGCTCACCCCTAGGTTTCCGGTTTGGGCCTCTGTCCCAAATGGCCATCAGGGCTTCCATCCATCCTGCCCTCCCTGCTTGGCTGAGCAGGCCTTCCGAGTGAGCTTCTAGTTTTATTTTCTCTATGAGTGTGCCTCTGCCGAGAGTATGTCGCTGGGGTGGCCCAACCAGGTCCTCTGTGGGGGCAAAATCAGTGGCCTTTGAACTGTCGGAAGGGGCATCTCCAGGTTGTCCTGAGCCTGGACAACCTCTGCATCTGCATATACGTGGCGGCGCTCACTCTCCCGGGCACCCCCTTTCCAGGAGCTGCAGCCCCGGGTTTGCAAACAGGCCCCTTGAGCTCACACCCCAGCCTGCTTTCCACTGCCCCTTCCCCAGCACACACAGAGCCTGCGCGAAGAGGAGCTCTTCCCTTTGAAAATAAGAATCTCACCCGGAGAGATGCCTAAGTGTACTTAGAAAGGGCTTCCAGGCCACGAGGCTTTTATGTTTTAAGCAAATTCAGAGAAGGTTGGTGACAGGGGCAGTGGCCAGAAGTGCTCCTTGTTCTCAAGAGCGGAGGGTTGTCGAGGAGAGGGGACAGGGAGAAATCTAGTGAAAACCAGGGCTCCAGATGGCCTCTAGGAAAATGGGACCCTTTGACATTCCAGCCATGGCTCCAGGTTGGGCCACGTGGGGCCCCAGCGTCTCCCTCTGCCACCTGCTCCCTCCTGCCTGGGCTCAGTCATCCTCTCACCATGCCCCTTTGCCTGGTGGGGTCTGCTCCCTGCCACCGCCCCACCCCCACCCACCTGTGTATCTTGTACCACTTTGAGCCACGCCCTCACTTTGAGCCATTCTGCCTCCTTCACAAATTCACACACCCCAGGAGGACCTGTGATTGGTCCAGCCAGGCACTGTCCACACGTACCCAGCCTGGCTGTCCCGGGCACACACTGTGGCCTCTGGACCAGACCCCCCCTGTCTGCACCTGCTGCCTGTGCTAACAGTTCTGCACGAAGCTTTTCATCTGAGGATTTGCTTTGAACTTCACCATGGGGGCTCACAAGGCGCACATAAGCCAAACTCTCGATAACTGTGTGAGAGCCAGGGTTTCTGGCTCCATTTTTGTCAGCTGTGTTAACCATGGACTAGTCACCGACCTCTCTGAGCCTCAGTGCTGTGGCTTTCTTCCGAGGAGCTGGCACTGTTGGGACCGTGCTTTAGATGGAAGGAATTTTAAGCCAAGGGGCTGAGGCCTGCATTTGTTAAGATGTCTTCCTCAGCTGTCATTTTCTTTAAAAATATTTTGCTATGAAGACCAAAGCTTTGGGAGGTAAATAGGCTTCTTAGGTGGTTTCTTTGTTTTTCTCCCTGTTGTCTTTGGATTCCTGCTCTGTGCGTCTCCAGGAGAGTTGATAACTGAATCAATGGCAGTTTTGCTCTAATTCATCGAGCTCTATTGCCTAAACCTAATTAGCATGTTTCAGAGCCATCAATTGCTCCTGAGTCCTGGGCTTAGATGGGAGATTGCAAAGCTGCCTTGAGCCAAGCAAATTAAGGAAGAAGGGGGAAGCTGGACAGATCTTACCCACAACATCATTCCGAATAAAAGTAACGGCCAGACAGGGAGACATGGCTCCGGAGGGCAAGTTCCTGGTGCTTTGGCTGCCCTAAGCGCCAGCCCCCGCAATGGGAGACCCCAGGAGTCTATGCCCACGCCCCCTCTTGGTAGTTGGGTGACTTGGTAGTTGACTTTCCTTGTCTCCATTTCCTGGGCTGGAGCAAGGACTAAAGACAATGTTGTAGCAGGGAGGGAAAAAAAGATCTTCTTTAAGAAGTGACCCGAGTTCACACCTAGGGTTTTATTTGTGAAGAGGAGGCCCTCACCATCCAGCATGGAGGGTCTGCCCTCCAGGAAGGTTGGTGGCTGGAGAAAGGGCAGCTGGAATGATGGTTGATCAGAGGGGAGACCCTAGTAGTGGCTGGGCCAGAAGACTTCCAGGGACAGAGATGTTGAATGGCCTGATTCGGGTCTCGGTGTGCTGTGCTGGTTGTCACCCCCTCATCGTTGTCCCCCGCCAAATTTGTCTGCTCCTCCGGCGGGGAAGAATTGGGCAACGTCTGTAGGTTAGGCCAGTGTAGACAAAAGCCTGCCCATGGGAAGCAGAGGGCACAGGGCTTTAAAGATGATTTAAAGGAACCAGCTTGTGGGAAATACGGAGCTATGCTGGGGTCAAAGTCAGGGTGACCCCAGCGGACGGCTTTCTTAAGACAAAGTGAGACATCATTGACATAACATACATGTCACCTGCTTATGGTGTACAATTCCATGGGGTTTTAGTATTTTCCCTGGGTCGTGCAATCAACACCACCATCTAATTTCAGAACATTTCCATCACCCCAATGAGAATCCCACACCTATGGGCAGCCACTGTCTGCCTCCTCTCCCCCATCCCCTGGCAGCCATTAATCTGCCTTCTGTCCTCTGGATTTGCCTACATTTCATATAAATGGAATCACATGGTATTTATCCTTTGGTGTCTGGCTTCTTTCACTTAGCAGAAGTTTTCAAGGTGCCTCCATGCTGTAGCTCGTGTCAGAACCTCATTCATGTTTATTGCTGAATAGCAGTTCCATTGTTTAGATAAACTACATCTTATTTATTCATTCATCAGTGGTGGAGTTTTGGGGCTGCTTCCACACTTTGGCTGCTGTGAATGGTGCTGCTGTGAACATTCATGGGCTAGTTATTGTGTGAAGATAGCCTTTCAGTGATCTCGGCTGTGCATTTAGGAGTGGGATTGCTGGGTCATTTGATAATTCTGGGTTTAACTTTTTGAGGAACTGCCAAACTGTGTCCAAGGGCTGCTTTCGTAGCCCTGCAGGTCAGATGTTGGGGTTATAAGAGATCAGAAGAGGTAGTCACCGATATTGAAAGGTGGGGGTGGTGATTAAGGAATAAGGAGCCAAGAGAGTCTGCCCCAGGGCAGGGGAGAAGGAGGTGAGAAATAACCCTGAGCTGGCCAAGTGCAACTTCCTTAACAGACTTGAGCCCAGGATGGTACAAGGCCCTAGAGGGCAAAGGGTGTCAGAAAGCAGTGCCAGCTCCCATCTGCCCTGCCTTGGGGCCAGAGCTCTGCCATCACTGGTGGGGAAAGGGGGTCGATGCAGGATCTGGACCAAGGGCGAGGAGTCAGAGCATGAGCCTTCTCCCATGCAGCCCCCTTGCCCCTTCTGGCCTGTGTGACCCAGCCAGTCCCAGGCCCCTGTCCTCTGCTTGTCTTCTTGCTTCCTCCTTCCAGGGCCCACGTCTCCCGGGGTGGTTTTCTCTCCAGGTCAGGAGATAAGGAGACACTATGGAGCAGATCCATTAGGACCCGCTGGAACCAGCTGGGGCACTGCCCCCAACCCCGGAGGCACGCCACTCCCCACTTCCCACCCTAGCCCATCTCAGGGTCACAAGTTGGGGCCAGACCTCGGCAGGTGTACCTGGGCGCACAGCTGCTCTTCACTCCACAACCAGGACACCGTAGGCTGTCAGCCTGATGGATCTTTCTGGGGATGACTTGTGGATGCAAACCCAGCGTTTCCCTGGGGGCCCAACTATGCCAATGTTGGCTTTTCCTTTTTAGGTCTCTGGAATATTTATTTAAAGGTAGTCTCTCAATAAAATTACTAGCTTATTAAATTACAAAGACAGAATAGGTGAGAGATAATTTGAACCAAAGATACGTGAATGGCATCCCTTGCTCCTAGCAGGAGTGATTTTGAAGAGAAACATGATTAAAACAAGGAGATTCCCCTGAGCCAGGCCACGCTGACTGAATCACAGGAGGAAATGACCATCTGGGTTAATTTATTATGCCTTTTCCAAGCATTCAAACCATGGGAGGAGCTCTGGACTTTCATGTGAATGCCTCTGAGAGGGAGTCAGGTAGCTTGGTGAGGGGCTGAGGAGTGGGGCAGCCTTATCTGAAGATGCGGCAGACACTTCTCACTTACAAGTCATTGGATGCCGGGGCCTGGGCAGAGGTGTCTGGAAGAGTTTTCTGGAGGGGGTGAATTCTACACAGAAGCACATTTGCCTCCTCCACTTTGCTCCCAGATAGAGTGACCGACTACATTGGCCTTCCCAGCACAGGGGGAGTTCCTGGGATGCAAGACTTAGTTTTTCAACCAGGGTAGTCCCAGGCAAACCGGGACGAGCTGGTCACCTTACAGTCTCAGGGCTGCCACTGGTGATCAAACTCAACACTGGATGTGGACAAGGGACTGGGCAAGGAGGTAAGGAGGTGAAGAGTGGGGAAAGAAGGGAGATGGACATAGTTAAAGGGTGAGAGGGAGCGAATGCCCATCATACAGGACCTGGTTGAGTGAATTATGGTCCATTAAGGCAATGGAGTGACAAGCTGCCTAGAAGAGAAACATAGCTGATCTATGGGCCATGGAACAATGTCCAAGTACCGTGTTGCAGGGAGGAAAAACCAAAGGTGCAGAACAGAGCATAGTGTGTTCCCGTTGGGCAAGAAAACGGAAAGAACATATGTGTATACACATTTGTCTATATAGAGACTGATGGTCTCTGTAAACAACTGGTAACACTGACTGTGGAAGAAAACGGGGAGTTTTCTTAAGGTTGTAAACCCTCCCTAGGGGGCGCTATCACCCCTTTGGGAACAATGGGCTGCTCGGGATCTCCTGACCCATTTCTTAGCAACTTACTGGTATGTCCCCTTCATGCATGATTCTTTTTCCTTTCAGTTTTTAAAAAGTTTGAATATCTATTGTCCCCTAGCTTTATTGAGATATAATTGACATGTAACATTGTGTCTGTTTAAGACCTACAACATGATTTGATATTTATGTAAAATAATTACTAAAATAAGGTTAGTTAACACATCCATCACCTCACATAGCTGTTTTTTTGGTAATGATCTCTTCAACTTCTAATCTTGAAAATTCTCAACCCTGCAGATAAACTGTAAGAATAGTACAATAAATACTAGTAAATATCCTTAAAAACTTCCTTTCCCCTTCTTTTCTCTTTCTGTAAACATCTTCTGTTTTATTTTTTATATTTTTAGGGACTCAGATGTAATTTTAAAATTTGATGTATTGTAATAAATTATCATCATTATTCCTTCTCTTTTTTTTTTTTTTTGCCCATATTGTTCCAAATTTGGCCAATGTGAATTTCTTCATAGTGGCTCCTGTGTCCTTTTGAGATCCCTGACACACTTCTCTGTTTTAGAACGTATGTTTACTTTCTGCCACAATGAGATGTTTCAGGCTTAACTTGTATTTTTCCCCTCTCAGTCCTAGAATTAGCTATATCTCCAGTGAGCCCAGATTCCGTTTAGTGGGATATGGTGTTTGGAAATCAAGATCTAAGCTCTGGGACGGCTCATTGCTATTGGGATATTGTTGCTTCTAGGCCTTTTTAGTGAATGGAACTAGTCACTATACATTCTTTAAAACAATGAGTAAGCACTGATATATTTAATTCAAATCTAATCACATAGGTTTTTCTTCACCTTCCCTCATTGTACATGTGCATCTACCCTCTCCATAGTTAAAACCCTGGTCCCCGACAACATCAAATATTTGCTCATTTGTTCTATCCTTCAATACACACACATACACACAAAATAGTTTCTGAATTATGCCACCAGTATCTCTACCAACAACAAATCCATTACATTAAGTTCAATATGTATTTGCAGTTCTTTTTATGATTAGAAAATGTCATATAAAGATAAACAGACTACTATGCCCAAAGTTACTTGAATGAATGATTTTCTCTGTGTGGTTATAGTGTACCTTCCACTTATATGATGCACAGTAAGGCTTTTTTGTTTCTCTTTACGTCAAATTTAGGATTTGCTTTTAAAAAAATACTTTGAATTTAATTTCGGCTTTGGATATATAAAACACTCCAATTTAAATCTACAAATAAAAAGGTAAATTCATAGATGTCTCTCTGCCATCTCCATTCCCCTTCACCGTGTCCCCCCATTTTTATTAGCTTCTAGTTTATTGCTTCTGGTTTTGTGTGTGTGTGTGCAAAACTAAGAATACATATATATTCTCCTTTTCTTACAAAAAATATAAAGCACATTTTACAAGTTTCATATTTTTCTTGTTTTGTTTAGTAATATATTTCCTGAAAATCACTCCATGTCACTTTATAGAGATTTTGTTTTGTTTCTATGGCTGCATAGAATTTCCTTGAAAGAATATACCATAGTTTATATTCAACTAATCTATGAAGATCATTTGTGTTGTTTCCAGTATTTTGCAATTACAAATAATCCCAGCTGTTACACTGTTGTTTCATATTTATAGGTAGATTCCTAGATGTGATATTACTGGGTCAAAGTGTAAATCCATATGTGGTTATGACTTCCATAGGGTGGTAGCAACTGATGGATTTTCCCCAAAGTGGGTTATAAAGGAATTCATCACTTCCTTGGCTGCCATAACAGAGGACCTCTGGTGGGTCCTGTGGGACTCAGCCCTGGTATTGGGCAAATCCTAATGTTAACTCACCCATATCCTCCAGTCACAGATTTCCTTATGTGAACACCCCACCGGAGGGTACAGGGAAGTGAGAGAGACTCGTCCCTTCTGTAACTCAATGGTCCTTTCAGAGTCATTTCAATGTTCCTATCAGCATATAAATCTTACTCATACTCTTTCTTTTTCCACAAAAGCCAGCTGTTCCCCCAGCCTTCATAATTCATGGTTATTTTGGACAAAAATAAAGCTTCAGTCTATGCTGTCTTTAAATCTGACTTTCTTGGAAAACCTCAGATGATCTTTTCCAATTGAGTTGAATCTCATAACCCCAAAAAACTCCCAGTTTGGAGCACAGTCTGTACACGAGGGAAAGAAAAATGACTGTTTTGTATCTGCCTGGAGATGGTCCCAAGTTGGGACTGGGGGCAGCTAAGTCTTTGCCTAGGGCCAAAGACCCAAATGGAGGGTCCCTTGACCTATCCAACTGGGGGAAGTTCCACCCGGATTCTGGGAAGCTGGGACCCTGTGGGCATGAAGGGACTAGGTCATATTACACCCTACAGACAGATGTAACTTAAACCTGGGGAAGAGTTCTGAAGAGCCCACTGTAGAAACCTCAGCAGGGGTTACCTTTGGGTGGTGTGTTCCCAGGAGATTTTCATTTTCTTCATTATGTTTATTGTTATTTGTTGTTTGAAAATAATCGTGTTTCATTGTGTCATTTGAGCATATTTTATTAGCTAAAAGGTCATTGCCTTCTCTTGGTCCACATGTGCCAAGAGATAGAAAAAATAGATCCATTCAAAAGCAGCAAGTTTCCACCATGCATAAATTCAAGTTGAATTACTAAGTTGGTAGTGCCTCCCCCTCCCAACAGCAGGATGTATCTTTCTGTCCCCTTTCATCTCTGTCACCATCAGTAACAAAAGTTCTTTGTGCATCCGCCCCATGCCTGGAGCTATGCTAGAGATGACCATGATGCATTGCTGTCCCTAAGATGGCAGCAGTATCAAACACAGGTGTACACCAATCACTGCTGAGTATAAAGAGAGTAGTGCCCTAGAAGGGAAGGGTTAGCTCTGTTGGAGGTGGGGGCAAGGTGAGCGATTGCCAGGGAGGAGGAATGAGGCCCAGCTGGGTTTGAAAGAGCAAGAGGTGCAAAAGAGGACCCTGGTGATTTTTTCAGACAATATGAAAATTCAAGACTATAAGATGCAGAGGATGTAGGGGCAGGAGGGGTCATGGGTTAGGCCAGACCCAGATTCTGGAGGCCTTGCCTAAGAGCCTGGGCATTATGACTTCTTCCTGAAAGGGGTGAGGAGGAAGGCAAGTTAAAACAGGGGCAAGCCATGATCAGATTGACATTTTGAAAAAAAAAAAAAAAAACATTTTGGCGGCAGTGAAGAGAACAGATTGCAGGGGAGGAGTCGGGACTCAAGGCAGGGAGCCCACTGACAGAGTAATCCAGGGAGAGAAGACAAGACTCTGACCTGAGGAGGTGCCCTTGGGGCTGAAGAGGAGCAACTGTGGATGTCTGTGGGGACCTCGCAGGAGAGGGGAGTGGGGCAGGGGGAGGCCAGTTGCTTGTGCTACATTGCAAGCTCTGGGAGGGCCAGGGACGTGTGTATCCCAAGCCTAGCACAGTGCCTGGTACCTGTAGAAGCTCAGTTAATATTTGCCCGCCTCCCCCTGCCCTTACTTTCTCATATCCACAGCAGCCACCTCCAACATCTCTCTCCTCTCTTTCCAGATTTGCAAACTGTCTTCTTAGTGCCTGTTTTTTTTTTTTCTTCCACCTTCACCTTTTAGATTAAGGCTGTTTTCTTTTTCTTTTTTTAACTCCAATAGGAGTTACAGTTCTCTTAACTACATACATCAGCTAGCCTCTGGCTTCTCCAGTTGTGTGTGTGAGTTTTATCCTTTATCTCCATTAATATCATAGAAATCCAACACCAAGTATGCACACAGAAGCATCCTTTTAGAAGCAGGGAGAGAGGAAGACTACACACACTTATAATTTAAAATCATTTATTTAGTTATAAATAAGCAAATGTTTCTAATAGATATTGGGAATTTTAATCTCTTGCATTTGGTGGCATTTAACAGTGTTGAAAGTACTTTCACAAATATTATTCCATGTAATCATACAAAAGACCCTATGCAATGCTATTAGTATTCTCGTTTTACTAATGAGAAAACTAAGGTGTAGAGAGGAAATGTGATTTGAAATTTAATAATTCACAAGCAAGTAGACGGTGATTAGTGGTTTATTATTAGGACTCCTGACTGCAGTGAGATTTCTTGAGTTGGATGGGTACATTCATGAGGGTTTTTTTGGTTTTTGTTTTTTTGTTTTTTTTGAGGGGGGGATCAAGATGTCAGGCCCTGACTGGTCAGAGATGTTAAGCAACTTGCAGAAGATCACACAGCTAGTCAGATTATTGCTGAGAATCCAGATCCTCAGATTCTAATCCAGATCCCCCAGATCCCAGGTTCTAGACTGTGGGGCCTGAGCACTGTTCCAGGTGGTTGCCAGCCTGGGAGAGTGGATCAGGAAGCAATCAGTGCCCTTAAATCCGATGGACTGGTTACAGTTCTTTGGCTGCAAGTAACAGAGCCTGGGTCTGGCTATTGAAACTATAAGAAGGAGTGTACTAGAAGGATAGGCAGCACTCGTAGACTCACCAGAGAAGCTGACCAGCCAGGTCTTCGAGAGGATGGGATCCTGGATTTGATGATCCGGAATTGCCTCAGAGCAAAAATAGGTGCTGTCACATGGAGTGGATCCTGGGCAGGCACAAACCACAGACGTCCACCCTGGGAGTTGTCTACCACTCCACAAACTGAGTCAGAGATGCTGTCGGAGCCACTGCTGTTTACTAAACATCTACTGCCCCCTTATTCTGGGAGAACCCTGATTTTGCTCGTCTTCATGGTAGAGGACTCTGTCTTCATCTCAGGAGTAAACCTAGATCCTTCTAAGCCAGTGGAAGTAATCCCATTGTCCTCACTCATGATTGGCTCAGATTTCAGTGTGGTCACGTGATCCAGCTCTATCCAATGAGAAGTGAGGAGAGGTTGGCTGGGAATTCTGGGAAGAAAGACCCACAGGAAGACATACTGTCTTCTTCCTCTGGGCACTCAATGGCTAAATAGGACACATGGAACTGCAGCAGCCAGATGCTTTCTTCCTGAGGTCAAGCCACAGTGGAACTGGTTGGGACCAGTGTGATGGAGACAGAGCCACTTCCAAACTGCTTGTCATTGAGTCAAGGGTTTTTATTTGCAACTGGAGGTATACTCACTGATACAGAAACTCTCTTGGGTAGAAGGACAGATTTTTTTCCTTATCACTCCAGAGGTTGGAAGAAAGACCAAATGGTAACATTATGGGGAAGACATTTCAACTATGAGAGGAAGAGCTTGCTGGCATCATCACTCGGAGATGGGGGTGTGCGCTACCTCTTCAGGTACTGAATTCCCATCGAGGAAGCATTCAAGGAAGCCGGGTGTCTGGGGTATGGTAGGGGGGATTTCTTCTTGGAGCAGAAGATTTGACAAGATCACCACGGAAGTGCCTTCTGACCTTGAACTTCCAGGATTCTGTGGTCAGAAACAAAGATCTAGAATCAGCCTGGGCCTCCATCCCAAACACAAGGTCAGACTTTTCTTTTACTCATCTGAAACCATCCTCTTAAAAGAGGCTGAAATCTGCAAATCTAGGCCCCCTCTTCCTTGATTAGTGTTAGGCCCCCAGCATTGAGACTTGCTTTTCTGACCCCATCCTCTGCTTCTAAACCACTTATCTCACTTCTGTTGGTTCAGTTATAAAGATTCATCTATTGATTTTATTCTGATTATAAAAGAAAAACATATGATCTTTTGAAAATGGGAAGATGTAATGAAAAAAAAATCACTCATAATCTTACTAGGCAGAGATCACCACTATTAATGTGTGAGTGTCTCTCCTTCCAGTCTTTTCAATGCATACGTAGCTGTTGCAGAGAGAGAAGTAGATCTACATGATGTGGATTTGTCTGGGTATGTGGATTTGCTAGTATGATCACTCATTCTATAATCGACAGTATCTGACATTTATTGGCACTTACTATGTGCCAGCCACTTGCTCTCTGCACGTGTTAACTCATTCAGTCTTCATAACATTCCTATAAAGCAGGTACAGTTATTCTCCCCATTTTGCAGACGTAGAATCTGAGGTTCCAAGAAGTGCCAAAGTCACACAGCAAGATATCGAACCCAGGCCTATGAGTGTAACTGACCCCTATGGACTGCCTTTCTTCCTGGTTTCAGCCTAAAAGACATTCTGCCTTGTAATGTGACGCTGCATTGGTGCAGCCTCGTCCATTGTGTGTGGACTTGCTGAATCTACCTCTGGAGAGCCTCCTAGTCGCCCTGTGCTGTTGAAGAGAAGGGGTGTCTGGAGGGAAGGCAGGTGACCTGGAGAGAGGAGCCCGGCTGTCCATACAGGTGCACTCAGCCTGGCCCTGAGTGAGCAATTCCCTGTCGGGGGCCTGACCCTCTCCCCGGTCACTCAGAACCTGGAAGGGGCAGCCCGCATAAGGGCTGCTTCTCCCAGGGAGGCACCTGCTATTAATCCAGTCCAAGATTAAGACGTAAAATCCAGAACACCAAGGTGTCTGTTCACACAGGGAGCCCGAGGAGTCCTGCGGGTCTCCTCTCATTTGCTGATCAGCCCCTTGTATCCCCTGAGCCCTGCCACCGGCGAGTCACACTGTGACGGATGCTGCCTGGTTACCAGCCTGAGCACTGGTGAGGATCCTGGGTCTCAAACTTCTTTGCTGACCAGCCTAGAACAAGTTACTGCTTTTTTTCATGTGCCTCAGTTTCCTCGTCTGTAATTGGATAATACTCTGGTATCTTCCTCTGACGTTGGG
Source organism: Camelus ferus (assembly GCF_009834535.1). Taxonomy (NCBI): domain Eukaryota; kingdom Metazoa; phylum Chordata; class Mammalia; order Artiodactyla; family Camelidae; genus Camelus; species Camelus ferus. The sequence continues at coordinate 13,058,763 of NC_045706.1, forward strand.
AGAGTAAGTGAATTAAACATAACCCGCAATAGTCCACGTAATCCACAACAATAATAAAGGAGAGGGCCTAGAACCAAGCCTGGCATCTAGTAAGCACTCATTAGATACTACCTTTTGATATGGACAAAACTTTATACTTTATACCATCCCAACCCAAGTTTCTGGGAAACTATTTCCTTGTTCTCTGTTTACTCTCAGACACTGATCTCTTCCAGGGCAAGGACCAGGTTTTCCCACAATTGTATTAATCCTCCTGGCCTGGTACATCACAGGCCCCCCGTGCATGCTTGTTTTAGTACACAAATGGGTGAATGAATGAACGAATGAACTTTCACCATGTAGATCTATGAACACCTCAGAATGATCTGCGAAGTCTGAGCACTTACTAAATGATTCCCAATGGAGCCCATGACCCAGAATGGGCTGAGAAGTGGCCACAGGCCTTGGGGTGGGGTGGAGTAAGCTCTGCCCTGCATGACCCGTGCCCACGGGGCGCCAGTGCCAAAGCCAGCGAGCACGGGGAAGGGCAGTGTTCTGAGCTCACTCCCGAGGCCTCAGAGGGCCTTTTGTGGGGACTGACATTTCGTGTCCAAATGTGAAATTCCTTGGCCCCAGCACAGCGTTGAATGTGTTGGCCCTAATGAGGTATTTGCTGGAGCTTGTTTGCTGGCTGAGCTCACACGCCCTCCGACCAGTTTGTCTTGAGAATTGCAGTTTCAAGAAACAGCAACACAACTTAGGAATCAAATTAAAGGGCGAGGTTGGAGCAGTGATGGAGGCAGGACGCAGCTCCTGGTCACTCCCAGGAAGTGGGGGCCGGTCTCAGGGCAGAGTTTAGAGAAAGAGGGGGATAGGAAAAAAGTGATAAAGCCTTAAAGGAAATTCGGAAAGGACCAAAGCTTCCCTCATTATCTGTCCACGTAGTGCAAGGGTTTGATTTTCCTGCATGAGGATCTGTTCATAAGCAGATGATTGTCGTGGTTTTAATCATTATGTATATACACTTTTTCTGCTCTTTTTCACTTAATATTATATTGTGACATTTTCCTATGTTGTTACACCAACTTTATGTTTATATTTGTAATTTTATTCATTTTCCTTCCATGAAATAGCATTTAAAAATACATGGATAAATATAGGTGTTTTCTTTTGATGCAGAATACATTTCTAAGAAAAGGATTAATTGATCAGAAATCAGTTTTCCTTGTTGCTGTATGATTTTTCCAAAGTGTTGAAAGTACTTAGTGTATTATGGCTCCGTGTTTGTGTGTATATAGGTATAAAAGTGTAGATTTTAACACATCTCATCATCACCAGATACATGTTATTGGTTCATATTATCTTATAGTTTACCCCACGTTTAATAAGTGTTTAACTATACACATGCATATGAATTACTGATGAGATTAATAATTTTTCACGTGCCTATTTAACTGTTTTCTTCTTGAGGGTATTTCTTTGTGGCTTTTGCATGTTTAGCTCTCGGACTTTGATAATCACACACACTCAGTCGCCTGTTAGATCACATGAAACACCACCTCTTTCCTCATCTGTTTTCCTCCTGATCCTCAGTTTGCTTTGTTTCTAAGAAACAATTGTTTGAGTTCAATATTCTACATTTTTTCTTTAGTTTCTTCTCTTGCTCCAACTTGGAAGTTTCTCAGGACACAAGACAAAATAAGAAAGGAAGAAAATGACAAACCTCTTGGAGGGTAAAATAAATAACACCCTCTTACCTTCACCCAGACCTTAGCACTTCCCATCCTCAGGGAGAGCCAGGGGTTCGGGACAGCATGTTTCCTCCCCATTTTACAGGTGAAGACTGTCCAGGGGTGGGCTTGTTATGAGAGGAGCCTACTTCCTTCTCTGCCCCCACGCCCCCACCTCCAGCCAGCTTGACAGGGCCTTTGGTGGAAGAGGTTTAGCCATTGGTGATGGGATTGAATGTAGCAGACCCCTGCTGGGGTGGGGCAGGGAGAGCCTGGCTTATATGGACCTACCGGGTTGCCTAAGAGGATGGCCCCAGTCCTGTGCACAAGGCCTGCTCTCTTGTCAAGGTGAGATGAAGTACTGCCAGTCAAATGGTTGGCTTGGTTGCCCAGCACAAAATAAGCAGACACAGAAGGGGAGTGATGATGATGATGATGGTGATGATGATGATGATGATGATGATGATGATGATGATGATGGTGGTGGTGGTGGTGGTGATTAAACTCGGTGTTATAGTCATTCTTTACCATGGAGTGTCAATTCTCTACCACTGGACACTTACTGTGTGCCAGCCCCTGGGCCAAGCATCCTACATGCACTGTCTCATTTCACCTTCTCAGCAGCCCTGGGAGGTGGGTGAAATCATTATTCCCATTTCACAGCTGGTGAAAGTAAGGTGTAGAGTAATTAAGATCACAAACTAAGAAGTGGCAAAGCTGGGATTCCACACTAGATTTGTGATAAGCAGGCTGAGGCAGGAGGAGTAAGTGTGATTTTTATCTGCATTGTACAGATGGGGAGACTGGGCATCAGAGGGTTTGGTGACCTGCCCAAAGCTACACAGCAAATATGTGCAGCACCTGGTTCTTGGAGCCAAGGGTCCTGAGACCAGGGCTGGTGCTTGTCCCTCTACTGACATAGTGATGACCTCTGTTAGCAAAGTGCATCCCACGTGCCTGCTATCCTCCTGGACACTTTCGGTCCTTATCAACCTAGGAGGAGGTCCTGGAGAGAGGATGGACGGGACGCAGGATGGACGGGACCAAGGATGGCCTGAGCCTGGAGCTTTGGCTCTGGCCACCCAGGCCTGCTGCCCGTGGGCTTGCCCTGCAGAATCACGGATGTGTGCTGGCATGCTGTCTCGGGGCTGGGGAACATCAAGGCATCTTTGTCCTCGCTCCACTGACCACTAGATTGTTCTCACAGGTGGCAGACATCCATGGCCAGCTGAGTTGGGAAGGCTGAGAAGTTTTATTTTTTATTTTATTTATTTTCCAAGTTTACAAACTTTCTGAGGAGAGGCTGATTAAGAAAAACATCCTACTGGGAAATGTGTGCAGTCTCTGACAAAGCTTCTGCCTCACTCAGGCAAGCTGGGACTCATTACTGAAATCTGGTTATGAGTAATAGCCAATTGTAATGGCTGACATTGATGGAAAGCTTCCTTTGTTGAAGAAACTGGGTTAAGCATTATCCAATGTGATGCTCCAATGGCTCCAGAATATGTGGTTTTATCAACCCTCTTTTACAAGTTACTCAGCAAGGGTAGGTGACTTGCCAAGGCCACACAGCTAGGAAAGGCTGGAGCTGGGATTCAAACCCAATATAATCCAACTTCCAAAACCAAACCCCTTAACTGCTCTGATCCCTGGCCCCTGCTCTCCAGGGCCTTGCTTTCTGATGGAGGAGACAGAGGAAAGGGGAGGCCCAGAGCATATTCCTGATAAATTTTGCATGCTTGGGTGCTGGTCAAGGTCTGTCTTGAATTTTCATTATACCTCAGCCACTCTACTGAGCTCAGATGCCCATTGTAGATCTGTATAATTTTTTACCTCCACTGTTTGACTCATGCAATGAGTGTGTTTTTTTGACTAAGTCAGGATAGTATGCTGGGTTTCCAGCAGTTGGAAGTGAAGTGTCTTGAGAAAAGGGCTCCTCGTTCTAATGGTTGTAAATGTGTCATGTGGGCTAGCAGAGGCCCAGGAGCAGGAGAATGGGACAGGGGTGTGACTGGGATGAGGCTAGCAGGGTAGACGGGGCCACATCTGCAGGGCCTCACAGACCTGGGACACATGTTTGAGTTTGACCCTAGTTCCACTGGGAAGTCTTTGGAGAGATAATGAACACAGGAGGAGGGGATAGCTAAGAACTTCCCAGCCATTCCTCAGGCAGCTTCAGGAAGCTGGACTGAAGGGGGCACAAGAGTAGCCGTTAGAGGTCTGGGGGGACGGAAGCTCGTAAGAGATGAAAGAGGTGGTCTGTGCCAGCGCGATGCTGCTAGCCGTGCACGAAGTGGTGCTCCTCACTCGTGTTAATGAGGAAAAAGGCCAAGGGAAGGTGAAAACCAAAGGGAGATGTGGAGAAGATAAGACTTAAGATATTTTATAGCCACAGGCTATTTCTTTTTCCTGAATGCCCCAAGTCCTCAAAGACAGCCCCCCCCCCCCACTTCTCCATCTCCTCACTTAGGTCAAGATGCCTGCGCTTTATTCCCTTGCGGCCTGGAGCTTTGTCCAGACTGGAAATCCATCTCAAGCATATGGATCTGGGATTTTATAATAAAGGGAGTGAGGATGAGCCAGCCTCCGAGGCTGGGGCTGGAGGGAGGTGCCGGCAGAAGGGCCAGCCTTGGTGCGGCGGTTCACCCAGGGGAGCGCTGGTTCTGGGCCGAGCACTGTCTGAGCAGCCCCCTCACTGCTTCCAGGGACCTTACTACCCAGGTGCCATCACTGTCCACATTTTACAGGGAGAGGTGGAGGCTCTGAGAAGGTCTGTAACTTGCCCAGGGTCACCCAGACCTGTCTGATGCCAGAGCCCTCACCTGTCCCTCCCGTCACAAGCCTCTTCCTGACAGCCTGGCCTTCCCTGCCCGGCCCACCGGCAGGAGAGCTGCCATTTTGTCTCACTGATAAGGAGCAGAGGCTTTGGAGTTTGGCTCTTAATCTGATGTCTGTGGGTCTTTGGCTGGGCTCCAGGGTGCTGAGACTCCGGAACTGTAGTGGGGCGAGTGCGAATCTGTGCGTAGTCTAGGGGACAAGAGCCCCAACTCTCAGCTTCCCCAAAGGGTTTGTGACACCCTTTCCTTCTAAATAATGGTAGAGTCTTCCTGGCCAAGAGTATGAATTTTGTCTGTTTTGTTTCCTCCAGGCTTCGATCATTGCCTGGCACATAGTAAAATGTCAGTAAATATCTGTAAAAGGAATAAATGAATCTCATAATTAAGGGCCTTATCCAAGCATTCTTCCTGGGTCTGTGGCTTTCAGAACTGAAGGACATCTTTTGTGGGCTCTTAGGAGAGACTTAAGAACCCCCTAACATAACCTCTCCACTTTACAGGTGACAAACTGAGGCCCAGAGACATGCTTTCCCCCAGGGTTGAGCTCAGGAACTTGGTGACCCAAAGGCAGACGTCCTTCCCTTCAGCCTGGTACTGCCTGTGTCTGTTCTTCAGGCAAACACCCCGGTGATGAGCCTGCCACCAGGCAGAAAACACACAGCTGTACAGGCCAAGAGGGCACACCAGCCTGCCTCTACCTAGTGCAGACGCTCCTGGGATGGGTGGAGCCATCTAAATAGGCAGCTCTAGGATCGCAGGTGACCAGGGGAGATTTGAGTTTTTCAAAGGGTTTTCGTGGCATTTGAGGCTGCAGGTGGCTGGATCCGCTCAAATTTATCTTTGCACAGTGCAGCGTGCTCTTTGCCTGTTACAGAATTCTAGGAAGTTAGGAAGGAGAGATCCTCGGGGTCAAGGCATCAGACATGGATGTCACCATCCACACTCCTTACAGGGGCCAGATATTGCTAATCATTACCGTGCTCAATCCCACAGAGCTAGAAAGGGCTTTAGTGCCCGTACCAGAGTCCCAGTCAGTCATCACCAGTCAGTCACAGCATGAGCCATCTCCTGCTGGGCCTTTTGCAGAGGGGAACACAGAGGGTGGTTGGTGGAGAGTTAAACTGAGCAGGGAGGCAGGGGCTGGAAGTCTGTCACTAATTGTGTGACTTTGAACAAAAGATTTAGCATCTCAGAGCCCCAGTTTCCACTCCACTATTGATTTACTCAACCATTCATTCGTTTCCTCCATAAATAATTTGTTGTGGACCTACTGCAAGCCAGGCACTGGCCTGGGAGCTAGAGAAGATGAAAGAATTTTTTCTCTGTACATGAAACCTTTTGGCTCTAATAGTCTATATTTCGTCACAGCTCTTGGCGAAAGCGCTCCTGGTTATGCCATCATTACAGTTCTCTTTCTCTGAGTCTTGTTTCACTTTGCAATGTCCCTCTTGAGATGTGACTTCCAGAATGTTCCATTTTATTAAGAACCAGGAGCTTGCAGGGCCAGGGTTTGAGAGTTCTGAGAACGCTGCTGAGAGAGTAACTACAGATGTTTGTTCTGCTGTTTAAAATACTTACCAAAAATATTTAGATAACCCTTCACTACCTGAGCAGGCATTTCTAAAGTTTACATTGCAGGCTGAGTGATTGTAGTATTTTGAGAAATAATTTCCTCTGGCCCTTGAATTTTTTCCCTGGAAGAGCCATGCAGCAGCCCATGTTGTATACGTGAAGTGTGTTTTGGAATGTTAATGGAGGGGCTGATTCACACCAGATGGGATGGAAATCCAAGGGAAAAGGATGCATAAACTGTACACTGTGATTGAGCTCTGAGGCTGGATTTTAAAATGTACTAAAGGTCAGAGGTCAAGGACCTGACACATGCCCAGGCTTCTCCTGTAAGTTTTTATGTTGCCTTAGCTCATCTGAATCTTGGTCCTGTTATCAAAGAGTCACTTTTATGATATTTAGTTTATAGACAAAATTCTGGTGGCATAACATAAAGTCCAAAGCAGCTTCTACTGGAAACTTCCCACATAAAAGCTCAGATTTGGATTAGTATCAGTGTTTCTCAAACTTTAAAAAAAAATTTTTTTTGGATAAACATTAAAAAAAAAAAAAAGCCACTCACCCCCATATCTTCTGTGTGTCTTCACCAGCCAAGAAAATTTTACTTAGATCCATTCCATAATTTATAATGCACAAGGAAGAAGCATTTTTGTGATCTGCATTTGCAAATTAAATAATAAGTCTTATTTACTGTGGCATATGTAGCCTGGCCCTATGCTGAGTGTTTTACATATATTATCTCCCATAACTGTCCTTCCTACGATTATCAACCCCTTTTACAGATGAAGAAACAGGCCCAGAGAGATGTGTTCCATGTCACCTGAAGCAGGTGGGGAGTGGCTCAACCTGGATTTGGACCCTGGTCTGGCTGACCCCGGGGTACACTCTGCTCCCTCCGGTGGTACTTCCCATGTCCCAGGTCCTGATGAACTCCCAGGACCACGTCCTCAGAGGCAGATCCATTAGCAAATGTTCTGGAGTTTCTTCTGAGATGGGGGCTAGAGGCCTCAACCACCCACTCCCACCTGTCCAGTGTGTCCAGCTCTTTCCACAGTCGGCGGTGGGTGCAGGTGACAGGGTATCCTGGCTGCCTGGGAGAGTAGTTAGCTGGGTCAGCCTCCGGCTTCTATCTGCATGAATTGATGTTGGAGGGGGGAGGGTGTGTCTTTGTGGGTAAGAAAGAAGAGGGAGGCAGATGGCAGGGAGGTGTCTGTGGGCTGGTGGGTGAAGAGGACCCTGGAGAGGATGAGAAAGGTGAGAGCCTGAAGCTGAGGAGGCTGTTTTCCTTCAACATTTAACTATCTGTTCCAGGCACTATACCAGAGTCTAGGGGCTGCACGTGTGGACGTGGCCCACCCACCTATGGGAGCCTGCAGCTAGGCAGGGAGATGGGCAACCTAAATTTGGAAAAATCTGAGTTCACATCTCAGAGTTCTAGTCTCAGCTCTGCAGCTTCTGAACTAGGTGGTCTTTCTGGGCCTCGATTTTGTTATCTATACAATGGGTTAATAACAATACTGACCCCTACGTTGTGATAAGTGGAGCGCCAGGAGAGTCAGGTGCAGAGGGCAGAGGAGGGCCTCTGGAAGAAGTGGAGGGCTTCCTGGAAGAAGTGACATCTAAGCTGAGACCTGGAGGAGGAGAGGGGATTACTTGGCAAAGCGAATGGAGAATGGGCTCCCAGTGGAGGTATCGGCTCTTTGAGAACCTGAGGATAGACCCGTGTGGTTGGAGTGACCAGCATGAGGGGACTGGGAGGTGGTGACTTGGCTCTGGGCTGCGCTTCTTTTTGGGACTCAAGCATACAACTGAGATCTGTAACTGGTATTAGTAGGGTGGGGACATCCTCACTGCTCCCCCACCACAGACGACAGCCTGGGCCCCAGTGGCCCAGAGGGTGGGGAAGAGATCGTATGGAGGGTGCTGTGGGGTGTCCACAGGGAGCACTGTGAGGAGGAGTTTTTGGAGGGGAGCTGGAGGGGACTTGCTGCAGAGTGATCTCCCACAAATCTAGACATGCTCTGAAATGGCTGAGAGAGCCTCCGGGAGTCAGTGTAACTTCCCAATGGTGGGCTTGGTTCTTCCAACTGGGCAAAGCCTACTGTGTTCAGTTTCACTGACTAGTCAGTTAATCCACCATCAAGCATCTACTGAGTGACTGCCATGTGCTAAGCACTGTTCTGGACATGATACAGAGGTGAGCACCCCAGTCCAAGATCCTACTCTCCAGGATCTTACTTCCTGGAGGGGAGGAGGCAGCAGCCTTAGATAGAATGGTCCGGGAAGGTGGCAGTTCCTCAGGTAAGTGAGAGATCAAGACACGTGATTCTCTCGGGGAATGTGTCCCAGATGGGGTGACCAATGAGAGCAGAGGCCCCGAGGTGAGGCCAGATTTGGCATGTTCAGATGGGTGACGTGTGTGTTTTGGCTTGAGGGATGGCAGAACGGAAGGAGTGAGAGTCAAGAGGCTTCAGGAGGCCAATTCATGTAGGATCTGGTGGTGGAAGGGTGACATGATCTCATTCTGGCAGCTGTTGGGGAAGAGACTGTGGGCATGAAGGGAGGACAGTGGGAGCCCTTCCTGATGTCCAGTGACAGGAGACGGGCCTGGCCTTGAGTCCCAGCCCTGCAGCTACTGGCTTGAAGGAGCTGAGCAGGTGCCTCAACTTTTGTGTGTTTCCATTTCCTGCCCTGTAAAATGTCAAGGGCTGTTTGGAGAATGAGATGAGACCCTGTGTGTAGACGCCCACCCTAGCCCTTGCTGGCAGAGCGTGTGCTCACCTGGGCGATTCTTAATTTCTGTGAGGATTATTAAAGCTATGAGGGCAAACCCAAGGCAGAGTGTGCATTGCCTTTCTCACTCCCTGAAAAATCAAAACTGTCTGCTCTCTGCCCACAGCACGGGGCCTGCATGTCACCACCCCTCGTCCTCATGCTCTCCTGTCACTGCAGCTGGAGGTTGGCAGAGAGGGCAGATGGTGCCCAAGGCCTTTCCACAGCAGGTGGCAGAAGGGTGGGGGCTGTGGGATTCCTGCTGGTTCTGACGGGCTGCCAAAGCCGATGTCTTGATGCTGGAGGTCTGGACCCTGATGGGGAGGGACAGGGTGCTGTGAGGACACTGAGGAGTGTTATTCAGGCCAGAATGTGGTTGCAGGGAACGCTTCCTGGAGTGGGGAGCTGCATGCTGAGTTCTCCAGGCTGCTGGTGGTGGCAGGATGGGGACCGCTTGTCTCCAGTGGTCCAAACCTCAAATGCATTTTAAGGTGTTTGAAATCCCAGCATAAGAGACAGGGATGGGCCGGGGGGATTGAAAGAAGTCACGGGGGAGAGAGAGAGCTGGAGAGGTGAGCAGGGTTGACCAGATTCCCAAAGAATGGACTGAGAGGGTAGACAGGAGCTGGGGGACCGACTAGTGAGGGGGCCCTGCAGACCTGTAGGGGCCTGGATAAGGAGGCAGCAGTTGGGATGTAGAGATTTCTGAGATCATCTGGGCAACACTTGACCTGGAGATTGAACATGCTTGGATGAACACATAGGGAACAGTGAAAACTGATGCCCAGGTGTGTGGCTTGGAGACAGGTGGGTGCTGCTGCTTTTACTGAGACCTGATATCCAGGAGGGAGGTCAGGAGAGGATGAGCTGGGCTTTGGTTGAGTGGGGAGGGCCTGAGAGGCACCCTGGGGAGCCCTGGAGGAAGCTGCAGCCTTGGGTGTGGAGGCGGGCATCCCTGCAGATGGACAGAGAAGCCTCCTGAGGGCTTAGCTGCCTGGGCAGCGGACAGTGTAGAGAGAGGAGGAAAATGAAGAGGGGTGCGGGAGTATGTGGAATACCGTAGGAGCCTGGGGCTAGGGGTGGTGTCCTGGGCTTCCTTGGGCTGATGGCTTTGAACTGGGGCCCTAAGGATGTCTGAATCTGGGCAGGTAGTGGAGGGAAGTGAAGAAAGTGCCAAACATGGAGACAGAGGCAGCTTGGGATCATGGCTGAGAAAGGTTGGTGGAGGAAAGGCTTCTTGGGAAAAGACATTACAGAAGAGGAAGTTTGGGCTCACTATTGTGAAAGGTGTTGAATGTCTCTCTAAAGAGTTAGGGCTTTTTCCTATAGATCAGGGAAGCTCAGCGTGGTTTTGAGCACAAGAGAGACTCAATCAGAACCATGTTTAATAGAAAGGTCTTTCTGGCATCACTGCCCAGACATGTGTCCACTGACACTGATGCTCAGTGGACAGACTGCTGGTGGCTGAATTTCCCTTTCATATTCCAGCCCACATAGTCTCAGCCCAGCCATCTTCATTCAATGGGGACATATGAGCAGAGCCAGGGAGGCAGCTGTAGGATTGTTTCAGGGCTAGAGGTGGCCCTTCTGGTCTTCATCCTGAGCCTGCTCGTCCAGGTTGTCACCCGGACAACTGCCTCAACCCTTCCTCTTGCCTGCATTTGGGTGCTACATACTCCTGGCCTCCAGACCATCTCTTGTGTCTGCCTCTGAGATGGTGGGACATTGTCTCAGCAAGCAAGCCGCCTGGTAGAGAGAGGGTGCTCTGTGGGAAGACATTGTTCCCTACTCTGGGATTTGCCCTTCCATCTGCCCCTACTGTCCACCGCCCTGCCTAACTGGCCATTGTCCACTTTTAAAAAATCTTATGACTTAATAATGTCTAATACTTGTTGGACTGCTTACCATGCGCCAGACCCCACGTGAAGCATGTTACATGCATCATCTCATCTAATCCTTTTCAGTCTTAGGAAGTGGGTTCTCCTGTTCTACCCATTTCACAAATGAAAATACTGAAGCTCAGAGAGGTTAAATAAATTGCCTGTGGTCTCGCACACAGACAGACTGTGTATTTGAGATTTTTAATGCAGGAGGATAGAGGACAAGTTCATCCTTTTCATTTATCACCCTACCATTACCTTCTGAGCAGACCCTGTCTCTGGGCTCTCCCTGTAGCCCTCTGCCCACCCCCTATTCCATAAAGAGGCTGCCTGATTAAGCCTCCTTTAAGTGCCCTTTGGGCGCTGTGGCCCATCTCAGGTCATGAGGAAAAGCTGGTGGTTTTGACCTGAGTGGAGATTCCAGCCTGGGCACTTGTGTATGTTCTTGGAATCATCACCTAACACCCTCAAGTCTCAGTTTCCTTATCCGCAAAATGGGAACCTTCTGGTCCTCTCCTAAGAGTTATTCAGAGAAAACGAGTTAAGGCTCTTAAGTATTTAGCATAGTGTCAGGCACAAGGGCGGGCCCAGTAACTACGATCATTAGAATATTATCACTGCCCCCCTTGTCTCACAGTAGACTCAGAAGCCACCTGGCCAGGATAGAACAGGTGCCCGTGGCGCGTGTGTGGCAGAGCTGGAGGACAGGGACAGTGAATCGTTGTCTGCCCAAGCCCTGAATTATTAATTGGTATTCTCGGACTTCTAAGGAGGGCCCAGGCAGGAGCCCATATATGGAAGGCTCCACGCAGCCTCCGCTGCAAGCGCCTCCCGGGGTTCCGAGTTGCCATGAGTCCCGCAGGCCGCCTGGAGGCTGCACCCACGGCTGTGCCCAGAGCACAGTCCCCGCGCAGGTCTTCGGTCTGCGGCCTGAGCGCTGGCCGCTTCGGGTTCCGCCGTTGCGCGGGTCCTTGACTGCTCCCCTGGGACCCTGGGGAGAGAAATAAACTGGAGCGGACGTCCTCAGAAGATGGGGTGCGTGTGCGGTGCTTGCTGTAGGGCTTCAGCTCCCTGTCGTTCCAAAGGCCGGACGCGCAGAGGGGCCGAGGGGGCCTGAAATCCGGTCCCCGCCGTTTGCTCATCCAAGCGCCCTGCGCACGCCGGCGTCTGGCAGGCTAGCGAGCCGCGGAGCGGAGGCTGCGGCACCAGCCAGGGCGCGGCCGGCTCAGGGGCGAGCCCCGGGGAGGAGGGGCCCGGCTAGGAGCAACGGGCCCAGGCGGGAGGACCCCCGGGCTCTCTGGCTGGGCGGGAGGCCGCGCCCGCCTTCCCCAGCGGCCCAGCTCTGCGGGGCGGGGCGCGGGGCGGGTCCGGGAGGAGCACGGGGAGGAGCCCGAGCTGCGGCGGCCGCCGCGTCAGAGTAGTGCTCCCGCTGCCCGGCGGCTTAGACCCGGCCCGTGCGCTGCCGCGGACGCAGACGGGGACCTGCACGATCACGGGCGCTGCGCCGGAGGCTCCTCTAGCAGGAGGGGGCTGTGCGACCATGGCGGACAAGGAGGCCGGCGTCAGCGACACGGGGCCCCGAGGTGAGCGCAGGACTGGGGTCCTGCGGCTACGGCGGAGCGGGCCAGGGAGGGATGAGGCGCACTCGGCCCGGCGCCCTGTAGCACCCTCGTGGGCTGCGGGAAAGTGGGCGCCCCCGTCCCATCCTGCCCTAGCGGTTAGGGCCGGGGTCAGCACCGCGGCGAGGCCGGGGACCGGGGGGCCAGAGATGGCCCGCCGGTCACGTGCTCCGCTCCTAGCTGGGGTGCAGACACTGCGGCGAGGACTGCTGCCCCTGCCAGGGCACCCCGCCGTCTCCGCCGCGGGGTGGCGCCTCCTGCGGGGCCCGCTGCGAGTCAGGGTGAGAACCGCCCCCCACGTCCATCCCCTGCGGTATGTTAAGGGGACGCCCGCGCTCGCCGGTTAAACTGCGGGCCTCAGGGTAGCCCCGTATCCTCAGAGGCTCGTTTCCGTGACTCAGCGAGGCGGGAGTGGGAGCCGGGGGCAGTCGGAGGTTTGGACCTGTTCTCTTACCCGCCGAGGCGGGACGTAAGCGCCCGAAGTGGGGGCTGTAGCTCCGGGCCGAACTGCATCCCACTCTCCATCCCCGCCCATCTCCTGGGGTTCTCTGGGCTGAGGAGGAGGAGGGAAGCGGGGGGGGGGCTCCACTGTCCTCTCTTACCCAGGCTTGGGGGGAGGAGGCGGCGCCCAGTGCAGAGGACCCACGCTCGCATTTCGCAAACGTACCAGTACCGCTTTCTTTGGGAAGCGTGGTTAGGGCTTAGAAGGTGGGGGGAGGGCGGTAAGGAGCGGGAGAGGACCGGGGCAGGGTAAGGGGGAGGAGGAGAGGCAGCTCCATGAGCCCAGGGCTATAAATCATGGCTTCGCCAGCAGAGGGGACAGGCTCGCCAGGATTGTGGGTCCCAAGTGGGCAAAGTTGGGCGCACGGAGGGTGCCGCGCGTCCCTGACCTGCAGGGCCTTGGCAGGAGCAGCTGCTGGAGGAGAGCGTGGCCCGGCAGCTTCCTCTGGAGCGATAAGGCAAGCTTCCTAGCGAGAATGAAATTAAGATGCCTGGGACGTAAGGGAAATTCAAACAGGAAAGAAGCGCTCGGCTCTGCGGGGACCTCACCAGACCCGGGGAAACTGAGTCAGGTGCCAGCACAACCATCATGAGCAGTGTACTCACAGTCTTGCTGTCTGTGGCCGCGTCCCCCGCCCTCTGCTGCGCTCCGAGCGGCACCTGCCCCCTCCCAAGTCCATTGTTCCTGCGGATCTGGGAGGTGCCTCCCCACACGGCACTGCAGTGGTGGGGGAGTGCTGGAGGGAGGGGGAGATCCTGACATGGCTCACTCTTGGAAGGGACTTGGAGAGCCCAGGCGGTGCCCAAACATAACTGCCCCCCTTCCTAATCTGTCCCCTTCCCCTGCCCTTCTTCAGCTGGCAAACGGGGGCAATGGGCTGGAGGCTGTCTTTGTCTGAACATCATTCAGCAACTGGATTGATTTATCTTTTCCCCACCGTTTTCCTTTAAATTGGAAAAAAAATTGAGGATGATTCCAGGAGGAATGTCAGAATTGCTAAGAATTGCTGAAGCTTAAGTTAGTGAACCAGTTTCTTGCCTTTCATGCTAGAATAGTGGATGACTGTATGCAATGCAATGCAAGGTTGGCCATAAGATTTGTCAAATCAGAAGAGTGAGCAAGGATGTGCACCAACCTCCTGCCCCCCACCCTCCACACCACTTTGGTAAAATGGAATTCAGCACCCCTACCCTGCTCACGCACGTGCACACACACAGGGGCACTGTGTAGTTGTCTCTCCTCAGGCTGAGAGAGCTCCCCATCCAGAATGGGCAGACATGCAGGGTGTGCTGGGCCACCTGCCACTGCTTGCCTGTGTCTGTTCTAGAATTTTTCTTCCCTTCCAGTGATCTGCAGTTCAAGGCATGTGGTAACAGTTCCAGGTGCGTGGACTTGGGACACAGAGCAGGCTGTCCCTGACAGCTCGCTGCTTCTCTCTGGCCTCCATCCCTTCATCTATAAAATGAGAGGTATTAATAGTATCTCATAAGAGCAGAGCCTGCTCACCCACCACTTAGCACATCTATTTCTAAGGTTTCCTCATTGCGTATTCTGTGCTGGGCAATGAACATGCATTAATTTATTTTTTAAAGCCTCACAACAAACCTCTTACCAGCATTGCCCTTTTACTGGGTAGGAAATCTAAACATAGATTGAATGACCTGTCCAAGGTCACATATCTAGTAAGTATTAATTTAGACCCAGGCCATCGGATTCCAGGGCTCCAGCCCTTCACCACCATCCTGTATAGCCCCTGTGGACCAGTGATTTCTGTTCTATTAGGGACATAAAAATGATTGTTCTTCAGGGGATCATTTCAAGGATTTTACTCAGGTGTCAAACTGTGTTGGGACTTGTGAGCAGTGGGAGCCCCAGGTGGTGGGCTGTGCCAGAAAGGCTGACAATAAAACTTTCCCCCACAAACAAGTGGACCCCCGGGGTGGGGAGTGGGGGAGGTGCCCAGGAAACAAGAATGGCAGATTGGTAGTTGTTGAAGCTGGGTGGTGGGTACATGGAGGGTCATAATTATTCAGTTTTCTTTGTAATGTTTGCAAATTCCCATAATAAGGCCTTTAAGTTAGTTAATTTACAAAATCAAAGGGGCTACTCTTTAACCCCTGGGGCTTTGTACCAAAAGACTGAGATGACCTTCAATCCTGCGCCCACCAAGACCTAAATTGATTGACACTTGGAGCCTAGAAGGATGAGATGAACTGGGGTGGGGGGCTGGGGTGGTTCAGGCTAAGTGTGGGCAGTAGAAACTTAGAATTTGCTCTAGGGGACGGGGAGGGTAAGGAGAGGCCCAGCAGACAGAGGTTTTGTCTGGATTGGGGGTACCTCTGGACATGGTGTTTTGGGCTTTGGAGACAAGATTCTTACCATTCTGGCAGATAATCATAATAAAAATAAACATTTTAAACACTGACGTTTATTGAGGACTTGGTTTATGCTGAAATCCGAGAATATGAATTATCTCATTTAGCCGTATCACATTGTTACTGGATGAATGACTCTATGAGGGGGGCGCTTTTACCCTGGTTTCGCTGAAGAGAGTGCTGCCAGGCCAGCGTGGCACAGCTGGAGGTGGGCTGAGTGCGGGTTAGGAGGTGGTCAAGCTGTACAGCCTCTCCTTGCACATGCCAGGCCCTCAGGGAATTGTGTTGAGTGTCTGAATGAATGAGTGCGTGACTAATAGAGTGCGGCTGTCCCACTTCCCTACGGCCACCAGAGTGCAGATTGACGGGGGAGAGTGCTGGCTGTGGCTCCCAAAGGAGCCAGGAAGAAGTCGAAGCGATGCTCTGGGTATCACTAGTTAGGGCTCTGGCCTTGGGACCCTCTTCCTTGTCCACACCTGCTTCTGTAGCTGTGTCCCCTGTCACTGTGGTCCCAAGGTCCCCCCATGCATGTTTCCCACACTATGACTTGTGTTTCCCAGAGCCCTGTCATCTTTGGCCCTCATGCAGTTCCCCCTGCTGGCACATCCTCTCTTTTTCTAGCAAACTCCTACTTATCCTTCAAAACCCATTTCAACTATCACTTCTCAAGAAGCCTTCCTGAACCCATCCATCTAGATGAGATCCCATCTGTGTGATTCCAAAGCCTTCAGTACTAACCACCGGTAATCCCAACTAGCATTCTTTCTGGTTTTATATGTGTGCGTCCCATTGACTCCCCCAATAACTGTAGTGGTTAGTGTTATTATTACCCAATTTTTTTTGATGAAGCAGTTGAGGCCTTTGAGAACTTTGGTATCTGCCCAGCCAACGAATGCTGGAGTCGGGGTATGAATCAGTCATGGAGCCTAAAAGCTTGTCCTCTTTCTCTCAATGCCTTTTCTCCCAACAAGCCCAGGGACTGTGTCTTTTATTTCCATACTCTGAGGAGGGGCACATAGTAGGTGCTCAATAAATATCCTACTGTGTGTTGAGGGAATCTCAGTCAATATGCTGTGCGAGGGAGCACAGCAGTGGGGAATGACATCCGCATCCTGCCCACTCCACAGGACAGTGGCGCTTCTAGAAGTGCGGATGCTCAGGAGTGGGCGGAAGCTGGAGGGGGAGGTGGGTGGGGCTCAGCCAATCCCTGAAGAGATGTGACTTTGATTCCAACAAGGCTTTGAGTGACGACTCAATCTTGTGGGGGCGAAATGCTCTCTTGTCGCATAAATAGGCCTCTTTGGTAAGGGAGAAAGCTTCTTTATTATCGCTGCACATAATTAGAATGGCAGGGAGGACCCAGGGGTTTAATAAATGAGCAGCATGTGGCAGGGAGTGGCTGCCTCCCACACCGGGTCTGAGCATCACCAGGAGAGCAGGATGAGCCAAGGAGATGACCGAGAGAGGCAGGCACTGCTCAGAAACGGCGCTGGCCCCACCTCAGCAGCCTCTGCAAACCATTGCTGCATTCCTTCTACTGCAAATGACTCTCAGTCAATCGAGGTGTGCAGTAGAGGTCCCGGAGGGCTGGAGGAGCAAAGTGGCTTTGGAACCCAAACCCTGCAGGTCAACCCCACCCAACGCTTTCCTTGCCCGGTCTGTGAAAGGGGTGAATGATGCCTGCTAGGTCTGTTGGGGGAACAGTGGAGACAGCGGATGGGCAAGAAACTATTTTAATTTATCCAGTTCTTTCCTCACAGGAGGAAGGGATGGGGGCCTTCCTGCCTTTACCCCCCAGGTGCCCACAGGGATTGCCATTGCCTTTGTGACATGGTGGCGGGTCCAGCTGGTCTGCTTTCTTTGGAGGCTTCAGGGGGAGGGCAGTTCTGCTCTGATTTTTCTGACTTGGGGCAACATGAGGAGTATGCTCAGGTCCCAGTGCATTTAGACATTCAGTACTCCACCCTGAAGCCAGACTCTGCGAAGAAGCAATGGACTCTTCTTTCCTGGCAAACATGAAGTCAGCCCTCCTTGAGCACTTTATCCATCTCTGCAGAGTCCACTGGTGGGAAGCAGGAATGCCGGCAGCTGTCATCCAAGGCTGGTCCTGGACTGTGTGGTGTTGGAAGCCACACTTTTTGGCCACCGGACATCCCGGGGGGTTAGTTACCGCAGCAGTTCTCAATCCTGGCTGCTTGTTAGAAGCTCCTGGAGAGTTTGTTTGTTTGTTTGTTTGTTTTAAGTCCTGATGTCCAGGTCTCATCCCAGAACTATTATATCAGGACCTCTGTGGGTGAGCAGCCAAGTTTGAGAACCACTGGATTTCCACCTGCCTACATTTCAGACTTGAGACCTCAGCATGTGGGGGGCGGAGGACAGGGAGCAGAAAACACGGTTTACTCCCTGGTGTGGAACTGTTTGGGTCAGCAAAGCATTTTAAGCACCAGCTCTGTGTTAAATGCTTTGTCTGTACTGTCTCATTTAATCTTCATAACCACTCCATGAAGTGGCTGATTTTACACAAGGGGAAACTGAGGCTGAGGGGAATGAAGTGCATTCCCCAGGGTGACCTAGCTCGTGGGGGAGATGCTATAACAGAGTTCAGGGCTGTCAAGAAAGCCTCCTTAGGCTCATCTTACCCTCAGGGAACTGTTTCTCAATCTTCAGCCCCTCAAGGTTCCCCTTTCTGATTCTACCATATGTACCAACTACCCAAATTGTGATGTATCGATTATTTTTAAAATGGACCTACTGTTTTTTCTTAAAATGCATATAAGAGTTTTATTTATATCAATTCCATAAATAGAAAACCTGTGTCACTTGCCGTAAATAGAAGGTAACCACAGCCCAAACACATGGAACCCAAACAAAGTTAGTACACGTTAGGCAGATAGAAGGCTTTGTGCTGAGGCTGAGCTCTGGGTACAGAGAGAGACTAGAGAGTTTCAGAGGAGGTCAAAGGCATAGGAGCACTCGACTTTTTCATGGACTCAGACACAAAAGGGGCTTGAACTAGAAGGGAAAAGCTTTAGGAATCACCTGGGAGGAGGTCATTATAATTCCCATTCCCAGACTTTTCTGGAATTAGACCCACCAGGGACATGGAGCCTGGGGATGTATTTGCAAAGCCCATCAGTGAGTCTTATAATTGGGTGAGACCATGTGAAATGTGACTGCCTGGTCTCTGGCCCAGGGGAATAGTGCCCTCCCTCAGGGGGCCCAGCACTAGAATATGTAGCTTTGCGTCGGCCAGTTGGGGAAGAGAGAATATTCCAGTGGGATTTTACAGGGACAATCAGCTTGGATTCCAATCTTAGTTTCACCACTTACCAGCCATGGAGTTCTGGGCAAGTTACTTAGCTCTCTGACCCCAACCTCAATTTCCCCATCTGTAAAGTGGGAAAAATCTTAGTACCCATCCCAGAGTGGATTTTATTTACTCCCATACCCCCTAGTAAGTGCTGAGTGTACTTCCTGGCTCATGGTGAATACTTGCTGTTGTCTGTTATTGTTTATTATTATGAATCCCGTGGATGGAGACAGGGCAGTTGCCAGAGGCTGCATTTTGTCCAGGAGGCTCAGAAGAGAGAAGTGCTGGCCCAGATTCCACTGCTAGGAAGGGGCAGACCCAGCCTAAGCCTCAGGGCCCGCAGCTCCTTGTCCAGCAGTCCCAGGACTTTGGAGGAGAGCTGGCATCTCAGGATGCTGTCTCTGTTTTGCTTCCGCTTTGTCCTTTGCTGAGGCTCTGAGCTCCATGACGGGTTTCCTGACTGGGGCACCAGTGGGATTCAAGGTCTCTTTGCATCCTTGGGCTCTATCCAGGGCTGCCAAACCTCTGCCCTCAGATGGACTCCCAGTCCACCATCGAACAGGCTCGACCCGCTGTGCTGACACCCCAGATCTGGAGCTTTGAGATTCTGCTCTGAGCTCTTCCAGGACCCCCCCACCTCCCCCACCCCTTCCAGCCCTGACTGTGACCTGGCAGCTGTGCATGTCAGGTAGGGCCAATGGCTGCTTCATAGCGCCCCTTCTGGGGAGCTGTGAACTGCAGAGTATGCGCCTAGATTTTAGTCCCATTTAGGGTGGCCGGCCATGTGTCCCGGTTTCCTGGGATACCTCTGGTCTATGCCTCTTGCCCCAGGGAAAGTATTAATAGTGACTCCTTTTACTTTCTGAGTATCTCAGTTTGGAAGATAAATTATGTGGTTGCACTGCTTATCTCTGTCCTCTTCTCAGCCATCTGGGCCTCAAGTGGGACAAGGGAGGCAGGAAAGGGTGTGTGGTTAAACCTGAACTTTGGCCTCTGATGCTTCTGGGTTCAGAAGCATTGCTGTGCCTCAGTTTCTTCTGCTGTAGACAAGGATGACTAATAATCTTGCTCCACTGGGGTGCTGTGATAATTAAGTGAGAGAAAATATTTAAAAGGCTAAGCATGAGGCTGGTACCTAGAAGATGCTCAGTAAGTGGCTGTAACGGATTATTTTCATTGTTGGTTTGATTTGGGAGATGCAGTGGTTAAACATGGAATCTGGAGCCAGACTGCCAAGTTCAGCTCTGGGCTGTGTCATTTACCTGTTCTGTGGTCCTGGCAAATTACTTAACCTCTTAAAGGCACAGTTTTCTCACCTTTAAAATATGGATTATAGTAGTCTTCTTTGTATGGTTTTTATGAGGATTAAATGAGCTTATACAAGAAAAGCACTTAGGACAGAGCCAGCCACAAAATAGGCACTGAATTAATGTTAGCTATTATTATTAGCTATTATTGTTATTATGAATAATAGTTCCAGGTTACATTCTTGTAGGCAGGAGGAATTATCCAGTGTTACTAGTTTCCTACTGCCATCGTAAAAATGATCACAAGCTCAGTGGCATAAAACAACACAAATGTATTATCTTATAGCCTGGAGGTTGGAAGTAATTCCAAGATGGGTCTCACTGGTCTAAAATCACGGTGTTAGCAGAGCTGTGTTCCTTCCTGAGGCTCTAGGGGAGAACCTCCTTCCTCACATTTTCCAGCTCTGGAGGTCATGTGCATTCCTTGGCTCGTGGCCCCATCTTCCATCTTCAAAGTGCATCACTCCAATCTTTGCTTCCATTGTCACATCTCCCCCCTGATTGCCCCTCCTACCTCCCTTTTATAAAGACCCTTGTATAAGGACCTCTTATTAGGCCCTTTTAGATAATCCAAGATAATCTCTCCATCTCAAGATCCTTAATGTAATCACATCTGCAAAATCTGTTTGTCATGTATTCACAGGTTCCAGAGATTAGAACACAGATGTATTTGGGGCAGGGAGGGGTGATAGTCTACCACAGCCGGAAAGATTTAGGAGTGGTAGTTAGAGAGCTTTCGACCTCCCCCAGGAGTGGTTTGCATGTTGGGAACTGGTCCTTCTCTGTGCTTTACATCTGTCGGGTCCTTCTTGAACCTGCTGCATGATGCCTTCCTGCAGTTTGGGTTGTCGGTCTGCCCTTGGCTTTTAATCAGTCGTGATAGGGTCATTGGAGACACTGCCACTTTGAGGGCTGGAATAGCCCCTTCTCAGAGGTCTGTGAAATTATTGAGACCTGAATCAAAGGTTTATTGGCTTCCAATTGGGGGAAACTATTGAATTATCAGAGAATTTGTGAAATGTCTACAAAATGTCACAAAAAGCAAAATTATATCTGCTTTTGCTATGTAACAAATTATCCAAGGATTTAATGGCTTGGCTCCATCGTGTTGGCTCCTGGTTCTGTGGGCAGGTCTCTGCTGGGTTGGTCTTTTGCTGGCCTTGCCTGGGGTCATTAATGTGCCTGTGGCCATTTTATGGCTCAACTGGGCTGGAGAGTCCACACATCCTTACTCATTGGTCTGAGGGTGGTGCCAGCTGGCGGCTGGGTTCTTTCTCCTCGTGGCCCTTCATCCTCAAGGAGGCAAGCTCGGGCTCCTGCACGTGGTGGTCTCAGGGCAGCAAGAGGAGGAGCAGGGAGGCTGCAAGGCCTTGAGACCTTCCTGAGAAGTCATATAAAACCACTTCTGCTGCATCCTAGTGCTCAAAGCAAGTTGCCAGGCCAGCCCTGAGACAAGGGTTGGGGAAATAGACTCCACCTCTTAATGGGAGGAACTGCAAAGAATTTGTGGCTATTTTTAATCTGAGTCATCTTGATTCAAATGTGAAAAGTACAAACCTTAAAAACTTGTAGTACGTTTTCAAACAACTTGTAGGTTAGTTTTTCTCACTTTTTAAGATGTTCTCTGAGTGCACGCCAACTGTCAAGAAATCGGCCCTTTGTAAATCAGATGTAACTTATAGTCATGTTATCTTAAAAGTCACTTCCAATTATCTTATGCCTGAAATTATTTATTTGTTACAGCATGGATTTCTGTGGTTGATAAACGGGAGGAAGATGTGGGTACACATGGAAATTGTGTTGGCTCATTGGCAGTTTTTCCCAGTGGGTTATGTTTTGGTAGATCAGGATCATTTGTTCGTTTGTTTAAGAAAGCAGTGGTCCAGGTGACACCCTGGGTGGGACTTCTCATTTTGATGAGCTTGGTCTCTGCAAGGAATGAGTGCCCTTGAGGTCCTTCTTCTCAAAGGAGGAGCAGGAGGCCTTGGTGAGACCTTGGGTTTGCATACTTTTCCGGTAGTTTTGCCAACTATGTTCCAATTCGACTGGGAAAGTGGTAAGTTCTGTAGGATGGAACTCTTGTTCCACTGGCCCACCCAGCAGCCCGAGACCTCAGACAGAAGTAGGTTTTGTGAGTGTTCTTTGATTCCCATAAACTGGCGATAAAGTGATCTCTCTTATCACCTTCTGTTTTTTGTAAATCAGACCCTGTGGTCTTTGGTTTCTCTGTGACTGGGAACAGTGATTTCTATACCCAGATTCCTGGTTCCCGTTTGGGACACAGAAGATGTAGGTGGCGGGGCTCGAGTCTGCTGACGCGGAGATTCAGGCTGGCCTCTCTTTGTTTGTCCCCCAGGCTCCGTGGGCTAAAGGCTGAATTCCTCTGGTCACTTCCTTCCTTTCTGTTCCTTTTCTCATTGTCCTTGAGGGGCCATCTCTGCCAGTTGGGATAGGACACTGTTTATAGCACAAATGGTGAGGAATCCTGTTCCCAAAGCAGAGATGAAAGTTGTTGAGAAATCTTAGGTGACATCTACAGCCAAGTGAGCTCTGGGTGGTCAGATGTCTGGGCTATGCTCTTATTTTACAAATGGGCAAACTGAGATCAGGGAGGGCTAAAGAGACTGCCCCCCAAACACTTGGCAAAGCCAGGATAAGAATCCAGGTCGCTAACTCCCTCTGCATACCTCCTAACTGAACTCAGAGGTGCCACAGAATCCTCCTCAACATAGCAGTCCAGCCAGCTGCCCCCGATCAGTCAGCTGTGGCACGTGGATCTAAACCTCTCTGCCGTTAATAAGCTACTGACTTGTCCCTCCCAGCAGGAGTAACGTTTTAAAAGAGTGTTTGAAGAAGTAATGCTTACCTCAGGAATGAGGTGCCAACTCAAACTGCTGTGAAGAAAAGAGTCCCTAACACGGGACCCAGGCTCAACCTTTTCTCTTCCTTGAGTGTTTTCCCTGTTGACATTGGTCGTTGCCCATCTTTTGGGCCCGGGTGTTTGGCAGCATATTTGTTTTAAAGGAGTGTTAAGTAGGGCTTTTGGTTGCAGGTAAGCAAACGTTTTCTAGCTCGAGGAAGCCAAAAAGGAGATTTTATAGAGGACGCTAGGATGGCTTCTGCCAAGTCTAAGAGGGAGAGCACTGGGAACATGGAGTTCTACCCACCCCTTACCCCGTCTCTTCCTTGTTCTTTTCTTTCTTTTTTTTTTTTTTTTTTTTTTTTGGAGTAGGGGAGGTGATTAGGTTTATGTCTTTATTTATGTATGTATGTATTTTTAAATGGAGGCACTGGGGATTGAACCCAGGACTTGTGCATGCTAAGCATGCACTCTACCATTGAGCTGTCTCCCCACCTCTCTCTCTCTTATTTCTGCTTTGCTCTGCTTGTTGCCCATCCTCCCCTCCCTGCAGGTCCACTTGAGTCACTCCGCAGTCTGTCCTTCTCTCCCAAATCCAGGTTCCCAGAGGAGGCTTCTAGGTCCAGGCATGATTATCTACCTGACCCTGGCTCAGTTACCCCTGACCAGGGGGCAGGATCACCTCGCCTGGAGGGGGAATCTGGGGGAGTAGTGTCTGGCGGTCAGGGAGTGACTGTCTCCTACAGATAGTTATGGTGTTGGTAATTGAATAAGCCATTTGCAGGAGATGGTCCCTAGGTGAGGGCTGTACATACAGGCAGAGAATAAATTTCCTGTTGGAAATTTTATTCCTGTGCTCTTTCTTGGAGAAAATTACTTTCTCCCTGTAAGTGAGTCACGCTGTGTGGAGTAGTTGACTACTGGGTCCCTCCCATGAGAATAAAGTACAAACCCATGGGGTGTTCTCCTGGGGCATCCTGGGCCATGGTCAGACCGCGTGGCCCTGGCCAGCCGGTTCCATTTGGAGGGACCAGGGTATCAGCTCAAGCTGTGGTTTCCCTGGGCCAACAGCAGAAGAGACACATCATTTGTCTGATGATGGAAGTGCATCATCTGATGCATTTGCTTCGGCGCCTGTTCTGTCTTAAGCACAAGGACTGATGGGAGGCCCCTCCAGGGAGGCCTGGTCGGCGGCTGTGGGAGGGCCTGTTGATGTTGTGTCACTGGCTGAGTCCACAAAGGCCCCCTCTGAGGACACCGGAGCAGACTGTTGGAGCAAGGCTGGGGCGTGCCCTTTCCTCCCTGCACAGCTCCACTGACTTCTCCTGCAGGATAGTCTGGGGAACTGGGGGGTGGGAGTGGTTTTGTCCCTGCCCGGGGAAGCCAGCTGGGCCCAGTCCCTTCATGGCCAGATGTCCAGGGTTTCACAAGTGCCCTTGAAAGGCTATAACCAGCCTTGGCCAGGTGTCTGAAGATCTGTCCATTCCCTGGGATGGGCCTCTGATTGTCTTGGTTGGGACACCTCTTAGGACAGGTGAGTGGAGGATGGGGGATCACAGTCACCTGGAGCCAGGAAGTCCCTGAGGGGAAGGCCTAGCAGGTGGAACGGGGTGTGAGGGACCCCAGGCCTCCTCCGTGAGCAGGAAGGCAGAAGGGGCTTGGGAATCACACAGCTTGGTTCAAAGCCTGGTGTCACCTCTCACTAGCTGTGTGATCTCAGGCAAGTCATTTAGCCTCTGTGGGCCTCAATTAAGCATAAAAACACCCAACACACCCTGCCTTGGAGCTCGTGTTGGATGGGAACTTGGTGGAGTGAAGCAGGCTTAGCTAAGTTAGAAAGTCCTCATCCGTTTCCTGGTTCCACACCCACTGGTTGTGTGACCTTGACCTGATCAGGTTACTCAACCCTTCTGAGCTCCTGTGATCTTTCCTCTGAAGTGTGGGTAGCAACACCTTATAGGATGGTCTTGAGAATTAGGTAAGGTTAAGTACTTGAGGGTTTTCCCTTTACACAAAATATGCACATTCAGTGTTCAACATCTTTACTATTTAAACCATCCACGGCACATACTAGGTGCTCAGAAAGTTTGTTTAAGGGGGTGAGACTGGCTAAGCAGTTGTGGTGTGGTTCCCTACTGGGGAGATTGTTTTAGTCACATTTATTGAGGTGTAATTTACAAAAGGGGAAACTTACACTTTTAGGTATAAGTGTGGTGAGTTTTGACAAATGTGTAGTCATTATAGCCACAATCACATTAACATGGAATATTTTCAGATGGGAGGATTTTGTCATCCAGAACTCTTGCATACAGGATCCTTCTGGTTTGGGGGGCCCACCTCAGTTGGTGAAGATCCCAAGGCCGAGACCTTGCCCATTAATGAAGGGACCCCCAAGGTTCTCTCTTTGATAGGACCCAAGCCTGCACCTTGGGGCTCTCACCTGCCAGGGGCTGGGGTGGGGCCTCAAGAGCCCTTCCCTCCTGGTTCCTCATTGGCTGTGAGAAGCGAGGGGGGAGCCCATAGGGTGCAGAGGTCGGGCCCAGGTCTGGGCAGCGCTGCCAGGCTGAGGCTGTGTGATACCTACTTGAACTGAGAGTAGGCATTTGTGTGAAGTGCTCAGAGAGTCAGGGCTGGTGAGGCTTGGCCCAAAGTGAGGGTCCCATGGCCCTGCTTGCCAACGGCTGGCTGTGCAGAGATGTGTTGCCCGGCACATGAGAACATTAAGGTGGTTGTGGTTTGAGGATGGGGGAAGCCCCCCCCCCCCCCCCAGTCTGCCACTTGCCACAGTGCCTGGAGTTGCTGCCATCTTACTTTGAGTTAAGCATTTCTTCTCCAATGTCCTCTTTCAAAAGATAATTGATATTCTGAAGATAAAGCCTTTAGGTAAATGATGAAAAGTAACTTAAATTTTGTGTGCCTTCTCTGACCACTTGGGAGGAATCTGGAATGCTGTGTTGAGAAGAATTCTGAGGCCACCTCTGGCTAGTTGGAAAGAATGTGATAATTGATAAAAGCTGTGTTTTCCAAATGCCAGCCTCTGGACTGGAAATGGCTCTGATGAATAAAGCCTAATGGGTCTGTGAGGAAGTTACACAGATGACTGTGTAGCCAGTTTTCAAGAAGCTAAATTTATTCTATCCAAGAAAGAGAATTTCTGATATTATGCCCTTGTGGTAGGTTGTTACATTAAATGTTCCAGGTACCCACACCCTGTGTGGTCTCCTCTCACCTTGACTGAGGGCTTGGCCATGTGACTTGTTTTGGCCAATAGGATGTCAGCAAACATGAAGCCAGCAGAGGTTTGATGAGCACCTGTGTGTTGGGACTCACTTACCTGTTACACCTCTGTGTAGGACTTCTGGGATCTCCTGTTGGAGAGTCCACATAGAGGGGAACTGAGGCTCCCTACCCAGCAGCCCAGGGGAGCATTAGACACAGTGAGGGAGGCTGTCTTGGACTATCCAGCCCCAGTCGAGCCTTCAGATGACTTTCACTGCATGAGTTGACCCCAGGTGAGAAAAGCCAAAATTACAGAATTCTGTGCACACAAGTGGTTGTTATTTTAGGCCATTAAATTTTGGAGTTAAAAACATTTTTTTTTCCTTAATAGCAATAGATAACTAATGCCATCCTATTTTCCTTTCTTTTATGGATTGAATATAATAGCAGATGATAGGTTTAATTTTAAAATTTTAATAAAATTTAATAAATTTAATTTAATAAACTTTAATAAAATAAAAACTTGACAACATTTTATTAGGCCCATTAAGGAGTATTTTATTGCTTGGTAAATGAGGCATCGTGGGGCCAGAATTAATGGAGCTCTGAGGGAGGAGTTGCTGTGCAGATTTGGGTCTTTATCAGCCATTAGTACTTAGTGTGACTTCGATGATCAGAGTGAGAAATGGTTAAGGCTGGAGGTTACAGGTGGGGCTTTCAGTGTTTATGAGCCAAACTCTTCGTTTTCTTTTCATGATAGAGAAGTGGAATCCTAGAAAGTGGCAGTCACCTGAAAAGGACACAGTGGCCTAGTGGCAGGGTAGGGTCATGCTGTCCCTCAAGGCAAGTGAAGACTCTGCTTGTCTGAGTTGGGATCCTGGGATGATGGTGAGGCTGAGGACAAGGACATCGGGTGGCAGCACCCAGGTTGGGGCCTGGAGGGGACTTGGGAAGAAGGGGATGGTGTAGTCAGAAGCGGGACGGTGAGCGTTGGTGCCAAAGACCCAGCAAAGACCTGAAACTGCTGGGCTTACCGGGTCCTGCCAGACCTGCAGGGGTGCGGGGAGATGAGGAGGGAGCAACAGAGATGGAGGAGAGGGAAGGAGAGAGACAGACTGTAGAAGCTCCTGGTGGGTCTTCCCTTGGGGTTCACATGGTTCATTCAAATATGAACCCGCAAAGACTTGGCAGGCTGTGGGCATGCATTCTGCCCCAACACTGCACTCCTTGGGCCTTCCCTGGACATTCTCTAGTGAGACCCCAAAGTGCTCCATGCTGGGGGACAGAGCCTGGGGTCCTCAGGAAGAAAGATGAGCCCACAGGGTGGGATTTATCAAGGCACAGTCAGAATGTCAGGATTCACTTTGTCCTACTTATTTTTTGTATCTAAAACTCGTGTGTGGAATGAATATTCATATGGAAAAAACAGACTTCCTCCCTGAGTTACAGTATATAGGTGTATAATATATAGTGTATACAGAGTTTTAATATATATATTATGAAATGGGCATGTATTCCTGTAGAGTAAGGTCTTAATGTAGAATAAAACCTGCTGAAGAACACAGCTGGGGTCCTGTTAACATTGCCCCTCAAAAATCTTAGTGTGTAATGGGGGGTGGGGGAGGGTGGGGCCGCTTTCTATTGAATTAATAGCAATGAGGTTGAGATAAGCTGCAAAACACAAACCCAGAAGCCAAAAATACAGTGACCGTGGGGGAGGATGGCCCTGCTCATCCTGTGACTCATGAGGGAGGAGTCAAGAGTTTCCTGTCCCAAGACAGCAGCCCCTCCACGTCTGTCTGCCAGCAAAGCTCCTCCCTTGGGACACTTCTCCCCACACTCACACCTGGTTTTGCCCTTGATCCTCAGAGAGAATTTGTACATTGGTTTCCATCTGTGAATATACTTACAACTCAAGGTGACCCTCTTCTGCCTCCCCCGACCCCCACCTGAACCCACAGGGCCCAGAGCCCGTTGGGGGCCATATGGTTATTCCATGCACACTGCTAGCTCCAGGCTTGTTCCCAAATTTGGCAATTGAACAGCAGGACTCTGTCCAGGATGTGAATGATTAAAGCTGTGGGCAGTGCATGTTGGAAAGGCTGGAGCCCAGGGATGGAACCAGGACCCTGCCTGGGACCCAAGCAGAAAGCCTTGCCCCCTGCAAGGTGGCAAGATTTCTGTCTCAGCACCGAGGATGGCCCGCTTCAGGCAGGGGACATTTGAGGACATTTAAGGGGTGAGATATTAGAGCCAGAGCAACACCCGTTAAGTATAGCTCCTCTCCTGGGCCTGGAGGAGGCCGAGAGATCAAGGCCATTTGAGACCTCCTTCTAGGCGGGCCCCTGATCTGAACTCTCCTGGGGAGGCAGTGTGGTAGCCTGGGACCAGCTCAAGTCCTGAGTTCGAGTCTTAACTCTGCAGCATACTCCTTGTGAGGCCTCGGGAAGGCCTGGGAGCCTCCCTGAGCCTCTGTCTCCTCCTCCGTAGGATGGAACTGAGAAATAAAGCCTACCTGACAGGGTCGCTGAGCAGACTTGCCAGAAAGACAGTTGGCCCCAAGAATGTGGGAACTGGGTGATCACTGGGAGCTGATGGAGGCTGGGGGTCCTGGTGCAGGAAACAGGAGCAGGCATGGACCTCGGCAGGACCAGCGCCGCGGCTGAGCAGCAGGGCACCCGGCGAGGCTGCACGAGGTGCTGGGTAGAAGCCAGCCTCACACCCTGCTCACCCCACCCTGCCCCGCCCAGCCATCTCCTCTGTCCCCACCATGTCCTGGGCTGGTACTGGGTAAAAACAAAGATAACTTTGGTTCTCGTGACAATGGCATTACATGTCCTCACGGAAAATATAACCAAAAGGAAGAAAGGAGGAAACAGCTAGGACCACACACCCAGAGGCGGCCCCTGTTAACCCCTTGGTGTTCAGTCTTCCAGACTTGCCAGGTGTAATGAGACGGAGCCAGAAGATGGGCTTTCATAAAACCCAGCACCGCGGGCAGAGAGAGTATTATCCTCCTTTTATAGACAGGGACACAGAGGCTCAAAAGGTTGTGGTTCTTGGTTAAGGCCCCACGGAGAGAGAGCCGGTGGTGGGCTCGATGGTTCCTGAGCGTGGATTTTTGTGTTCTTCAAAGATCTTTGTCCTGGATTATTTCTGTCCTGGGTGATTTCCCCTGCATGCCTTGCCCCCAGCCACAAGAAAGCCAGTCCACAAGCTCCGTTAGGCCCCTTACACCAAGCGTCCGGGGAGCAGGGTGGGCTGGGCGTTGCCCAGGTGCAGGGCTCTGTGCAGGCACGGGGTTGGGTAGGCACGAGAATACTTGAAAAATAACCTAGCTATTTCATCCTAGCTCTCAGGGCTGGTGCTGGCTGAGGTGCCTGGGCTCCCAGCCGTAGATGGCTCAGTAGAGCCCTGCTTGAACCTGGACACAGGTGACCCGGGCCCCAGATACTGGGGTGCAGTCAGGGGCCCTCAGGTGGGCATCTCTTCGGAGGAGCCTTAGTGGCAGGAGCAGCTGGGTTCTCAGGAGCAGGCGAAGTGGCTCATTGCAGGAGCAGGGCCTCTGGGCTCATCTGGAGTATGCGTTCCCAGCAGGCAGGAGTCCTCGTTACAGCTGCCTCCGTGGGCTCCCTTTAGGAGCTGTCAGGTCCTTTCTCACAGAAGCAGCTTTGCGTCCGTCTGGCAGTTTCCCCGCGGGTGCCCAGGCCCTGCAGAGAGCAGAGCGCGGTTCTGCTGGGGCGAGGCTGCCCCTTGCTAGCGGGCCTGGTGGAGTGGGTGGGTGGGTGGGGGTGCACCAGGTGGCAGACTGGAGGCCTGTGGACAAGTGTTTGCTCATCCATTTGAATTCATTGCCTATAATTAAAATGCATGAGAGATTACATAAAAATCTGGGTTTCCAGTGCCTCTGTTGGGTGGAGCCAAAGCACCGTTGTCCCTCTGGACAGGACATGGGGTCTCCATCACTCCTCCGGTCCCTGTCTCGACTTCCTTCTCTCGTCCCACTCACACTGTTGTTCTTCCTAGACCTGAGTTAGGGGGAAGTTCTTGCACCCAAAATAACAATGGGGGCAATAACAGTGGGGCATGAGGAAAACCTCTCTCCTTTGTGTTGCCTTCCTGATCCCTGCAGCAGGGGTCTTTGGTGACCTTGGGGAGCAAGCAGAGCTTGGATTCAAATTGGCTTTGCCTCCTGCCAGCTGTGAGTGAGGGTTCTGTCTCATCACACCTGTTTCCGTAAAGCAGGGTAATGGTGCAGGGTGGGTGTGAGGGTTAAGTGAGATGGTGCCTGCGAAGCCATACCTGGGATGTGACGTCTACGGGACGTACGTGACCTCTGCGGCCCAGGTGATAGGAGCCCTTCTTGTTTGCTCTTTCTTCTTCTCATTGGTATAATTTACCTACAGTACAGCACACAAATGTTAAGTGTGCCGGTTGTGGATTTTCACATATGTATATACCATATACGCACCATGTATGTGTATATCCACGTGTGGAGGGCCCAGTAACGGCCCTCCAAGATGCCCACGTCCTAGTTCCCTGGAACATTCACACTCTGTTGCCTTGCATGGCCAAAGGGACTTTGCAAGTGTGATTACACTTGATTTGAGAGAGGAGACTGTCCTGGATTATCAGGGTGGGCTCAATGTAACCCCATGGGTCCTTATAAGTGAAGAGGGGAGGCAGGAGGGTCAGAGCAGAGAGGTTGAGAGCTGCTAAGTTGCTGGCTTTGAAGATGGAGGCAGGGGACACGAGCCAAGAAGTGCAGGTGTCCTCTAGAAGCTAGAACAGGCAAGGAAATGGATTTTCCCCTGGAGACTCCAGAAAGAACACAGCCTTGTGGACACCTCGATTTTACCCCAGTGAGACCCGGCTCAGACCTCTGACCTCCAGAACTGTCTGGTTTTAAGTAACTAAGTTTGTGATAATTTATTACAGCAGCAGTGGGAAGCTGATATACTGTGTAACCACCACGCCAGGCAAGATACAGGACATTTTTATCCTTCCAGAAAGTTCCCTTGTGCCCCATCCCAGTCTGCCCCTACCCCTTGAGGTAACCATTGCTCTGACACCTTTCACATTAGAGGTGCCTGTTCTTGAACTTCGCATGAATGAAACCACAGAGCACGTGCACTTTCACGTCCAGGGTCTGCGACTCAACACTGTGCTCTTGAGGTTTGCTCAGGTGGTTGGGTGCACTCGGTTTTGTTCCCTTTTTAATGCTGAGTAGTATTTTATTGTGCGGCTGTACTACACTTTGTTCATCTGTCCTCCTGTGGATGGGTGTTTGGACTGTTTCCAGTTTTTGGTGATGTGAAAAAAATTGCTGTGAACATTCTGGAACACGTCTTTTTGTGGACGTGTACATACACTCATTTCTCTTGGGTGGAATCCTGGTGGTGCAGTTGCCAGGTCACATCGTGGGGATGTTCAGCTCCAGCAGAAATGGTGGGGCTATGAAGCAGAAGCACCGGTCAGCCTGGCCGGCCTCGGGGACCGGGGACTGAGGGCCACCACGCTGCATGCCCGCAGTGGTTTCTGGGCGCACACGTGACGCGGGAGGCCTCTCTGGTCCAGGGCAGGGGGCTCAGCCGTCCTCAGGTGGAGGTACTGGTGGCAAACCTCAGCCAGCAGGTGTGTGTCTGTGCCTCTCGAGTGCCTGCTCTGCACCCAGCTCTTGCTGGAATTTTCTCATGGATTTTCCCTTGCAGTCTCCACGCAGCCCTGTGAGGGGGAACCGTTGTTAGCCAAGTTTTCAGCTGTGGAAACTGAGGCCCAGGACAGAGTCCTGTTTGTGGCGGAGCTGGTGAGGGTGGATCCGGGTGTCCTCCTCTCGCCCAGCTAACTCTGAGCCCTTGACCCCATCCCCCACTTCTGGAAGAGTCACTCGAGGCTGTGCCTGGGTGGAGGGCAGCCACGAGGGTCAGCTCCTCTCACGGGAAGGACAGCAGGGTCTTTTCTCCCTGCAGACAAGTGCACAAGCGGGCCCGGGGGATGGCAGATGGCTTCCCAGATGGCAAAGAACACAGCCCAGCTGGTACAGGGGGTTGTATGGGGGCAGTAGTGATGGGGGAGGCAGCGGTGAGGGCCTGATGGAGGTGTCTGATGGGTTAAAGAGTTAGATCTGATGTGAAGGGCAGTGGAGAGCCACAGCAGCTGTGTCAGGCTGGGAATAACCTGATGAGATTGGTGGTTGTGGTGTGATCCGAGGGGCAGGGAGGAGGCAAAGTGCAAGGCCCTCTGGGAAGCTCTCCACACCACTCTCTTTGCTCATGCTGTTCCCTGTGCCTGCTGTTCCCTCCCCATCTTGTTCACTCAGCACACTCGCCCTTCAAGATGCCAGTCAAGCACCATCACCGTGGGGCTGCCTCCCCTACCTCAGCTCTCATGGCACTTGCCACAGTGTCTAACAAAGAGTTCGTGTGCAAGATAGAATTTTCCAGTGTTCTTAATTACAATATTTAAATTGAAATCACTTGCTCTGTAGTGGGCTTGAAAACCTGTAGCCGGATTCTCATAAATTAAATACACATCTGATGTTTATCTACTAGACAAGACTGATGGTGGCCCAGAGGGGAGGGGACAGAGGAGAGCACGGGCGGATACACAGGGAAAGGGGGCCCTAGTCCACTCCAGTGATGAACTTTCAGGAGTGATGCCCTGTGGCCCCCTGCCTGGTTCCCCTTCCATGTTTAGCTTCTGGACGTCTTCTTGTTCATGAACCCAGAACGTCCTCAGAGTTGTGTCCACACCATTTGGGACCTTCCCAGACGAGGTCTGGGGAGAGAAGGGCAGGGAGATGAGGGAGGGAACGTGGGTCTGTGGGATGTCCCTGTGACCAGCTGCTACTTTTCCCAGCCTGAGGCATTCCTCTGGGCCCCTCCTGGAGGTCACTGCCCTGCGCTTAGACATTCCGGACTCAGGGCGGGGCAGGGGTGAGTCTGTGGGGTGACAGGCTGGTCACTGTGTGTCTGGAGCATTCTGCTGTGAAGAGGAGATGGCTGCTGGTTAATTGAGCTCCAGACGGAGCTGTTAAAGATGAAGTCAGACAGTGAAGTCAGAAGCCATCTTGCACTTGGTTAGACTTAATGAAGTTGGCAGGCCTGTGTGCTGGGTGGAGCAGGCCCCTGGGGCAGCAGTGATGGGGAGTCAGGGACATACTACCCTGGGCTTATGGAGGCTCAGTCATCCTTCCTAAGCCCCAGGGTGGGCAACTGGCTGTCCATGGGTAGTGGCAAGGGTCCAAAGTCCCATTCCTTGGACCTCAGTTCTTGCCTTTCTGGGCACTGCAGAGGCTGGAATGAGGGGTCCTGGAAGGCCACGTGTCCTGAAGCCTGAGTACTCATGCGCGAATACCACGCACGCACCGGAGGGGTGTGAGCTCCCGTGACAGGGCTGAATATTTTGGCATCTGGGGCCATCTGCTTGGCCACACCCTGGCCCCTAAACATAGTATGTATACGGTTTCCTGGGGTTCATATGGCTCTGAGGCTGCTGTCCCTGCCTCAGCTCAGGAGAGGATTTGGAAAGACTCATGTGCATTTCAGGGTGATGGGGCTGGGTGTACCAAGGTCAGCTGACTTCGAGCAAATTCGGTCCTGGTGGAATTGTTCATCGGTTTTCTTTATTTGCTTTTCTCTCCCTTTACTGCTCTGGAAGTGAGGTATTCTATTTCAGCTCCTTTCCAGAGTGGTTACTCTTGAAATTTTGCCACACATACATAACTTAGCAAAACCTAAAGTTCATCAATATCTTAACCCAGTTTACTAATTCTATCTTTGTGAGAATGTCAATCCATCGGTGAAGGTTTCATATACAAAAATTAAGAACTGGGGATTTTAAGCGTAGTCTTAAAAAGTCTCTGAAAGGACTTCCTTTCCTTCCAGCTGACGTAAGTCTTCGTCCAGCCTGGGAGGAATGGTCTGCGTACAGGTGCCAGGGCTGCCTGTGCTGGAGAGCATTTGGCTCCAGGGTGGGTTGGTGGGTGCCCAGCCTGCTGGGACAGCTCCCCCCACGGCCTCCCCTCAGCAGCGCCCCCCTTCAGGCTGCAGTGGATGGGCCACACTTGACAGCCCCAGGATCTCTTTTGAGTCCCTTGTGGCATTTCTCTTCTCTTTTCCTTTATATTTTGGAGACAGGAATTCCTCAGGCAGGTTCCTGAGCACCTCCCAGCCCAGGACCCAGGCTTGGGCAGCGGGCACCTGCAAATAGTTAACAGAAGGATGTTTTCATGCTGATGTCGTTTGCCCTCCTGATAAGCTGGGGCTGTGACTCCTGCCCAGGGCCAGTGTGGCTGCAGATTGTCAGGTGCCATTTCCTGGCGTTTATTCCAGAATCCCTTGCAACTACTTCTCCACTGGGGGCAGGGGTGGGGAGGGGACACCAACAAGCCCTCTGTCTGCAGCTGGCTTAGGATGCCTGGCCCTTGGGAGTCGCCTGGCCCTTTAGCATTGGCCAGCCAGCTTCAGAGCATCTAGGGGAAAAGTGAAGACACAGCTGGTGACCTGCAGTGCAGACCCCACTCATGTTCTTGTGTGACTAAAGAGCAGGGTGTCTGGGGAGAGGCCAGTGCCAGCCCCGTTGGAGGTTGGAGTCATCCCAGCTGAGTCCCAGAAGAGTTGCTGAACCCTGCAAGGCAGAGAGGTTGGCCTCTGCCCAGGGAGGGAGCGGTGATCAGGGTGGATGGGAGTGACGGGGAGGAGGGCTGTGCTCCGGAGGACAGGTGGATAGGGGACAGTTCTCCTTGCAAGGTGGTTTCCTGTAGTTCTTTGATTTTTTAAATTGAGATACAATTCACATATCATAAAATCCACCATTTTAAGGCATACAATTCAGTGGTTTTTAGTATATTCACAAGGTTGTGCAACCACCACCTCTATCAAATTACAAAGCATTTTCATCACCCCCAAAAGAAACTCTTACCCATTAGCAGTCACTCTTCATTTCCACTCCCTCCAGAGCTCTGATTTTCCCACTGCCCTTTGCAGCAGGTTACCAATGGTACAGGCTCCGGCCAGTCACAGGGTCCTGGAACCTCAGGGCTGGAATGGGGTGGAAGGAAGGAGTTGGGGCACTGGGGATAGGCACTTACTAGCTGTGTTATTTGGGGGAAATGCTTAATGTCTCTGTGCCTTGGTTTCCTCTTGTTAAACGGGGCTAATAACTACCTATTTCTTACCTCATTGGGTTGTTTGTAAGGATAAAATGAGGCACTATGTAAGTTATAATAGCTGCATTTGTTAAGACCTTTCCCTGCATTATTCTTATTGAATCCTCCTTAATCCCTGGTAAGAGTTATTATGATCTCTATTTAATACAGAAGGAAAACTGAGCCACAGAGAAGTTTAACAACTTGTTCAAGGTTGCACAGCTCTGAATCAGTTTTTAGCTGTAAAGCGTGGAAAACCTGACTTTATCCTGTTTCCAGAAAAAGGAAATTAATTATGACCATGAATGGGAAGTCCAGAGGTCTGGCAGGCTCCAAGGCAGGTCTCTGGCCGCTCACGTATCCCCCAAGGACGGATGGAGGCTCTTTCCCAGCTGGCTGCATCTCAGGCTGGTGGCAGCATGGCGGCCACAGGTGCTGGCCTAATGCGCTTGCTGAAGTCAGGATGTTTCTTTCCCGGGAGACTCCAGCAGACTTCCCTTCATGTCCCATCAGCCAGAACTGTGGGTCGTAAGTCCATTTCCATGTCCATCATTGGAAGGGGAAGGGGTTTGTCGTGACTGGTTCGGATTGCTCCGGATCTACCCTGGGTCTGTGGAAGGGTCACCCCTACCCCCAGTCATGTAAAATTGGGTTTAGTTAAGAAGGAGAAATGGATTTTGGGTGGATGTGGCAGTGTCCACCAAACCTATGTAACTGAGCTGGGATTTGAACCAGCACCCCCAGGTCCAACACCCCTGTGCCTAACACAGTGCTGCCCAGTTTCTACAGTGCCCACCAGGTAGATATGCTCAGTGAATCCGGCTTGAATGCCTTAATGCATACAGTCCCATTCCTCCCAAGGCACACCTGCATTTTTCTGTCCCTCTGTTGCTCTTCTACAGCTAAGTGGTTGTCTGGCCTCAGCTTGAACTCCTCTAGTGATGGGGAACTCAGTACCTTACAGGCTTTCCTTCCTTTTATGGATTATTAAGTGCCATGGCTACCTTTCAAGGTGCTTTTAGATGAATTAGAAAAAGATCTGCTCTGGGTGCAAAAAGTGAGAAAAGGTGCTCATTCTAGCTTGTCAGTCCATGGCTTGGGATGGCACGTCTGTGGTAAGAAAATGGTGACCCTGCTTATGTGTGAATGCAGCCCTGCTTGGGAGACATCCCCCAAGGTGGGTGCCTTAGTGCAGTGCACAAACTGCATTGCTGTTTTGAGACATTTCTTATGTTAAGACACCCCTTAGAGGGGTATGTGCACAGCCTCGGCATTCAGGGCGCTGGCAGAGCGCCAGAGCTTTTTTCTTGGGTTCTGGCTTGGGGTGCAAATGGCCTGAGGACAACCCTTCCTGCCTGGAGGTGGCACAGCTCTCCGTCATCAGGAGGGTTCAGCTGAACGGAGTGAACCAGCCGTCTGTCCCCTCAAGCCTCACCTCCTGTTCTGCCTCGCCCTCTCCCCTCCCCAGGGACAGATGATGAGTGTTTGGGAGGAAGGATTCCACTCCGTGGGAGACCAACTGGGCTGGAATGGCATTGCCTCTGTCTTTAGTCTCAGCACAGTCAGCACCAGCTGTGCTGTGGCCTCTGTGGGCTGAGCTGTGCCAAGGCTGTTCACGATAGAAATTGGGGAACTCTAAACCCCCACCTTCCAGGTGCCCAGGCAGGTGGAATCTTCCAGGGAGGGGGAGAGGAATTTTTCATCCATCGCTCAGTTTGAAAATGTGCTTCATTGTAGAGGACAGGGCGGCCTGAGTCTAACTGCCTGGTGATGGGGGCCGAGTGGCTTCCCAAGTTCTCCTTGGTTATCCTGCAAGTGCCCCTGAGGTCAGCAGATGGCCTGAGCGGGAAGTGGGGGCCAGACAGTCTCCGTCCCCCATGGCGGCAAGGCCCTCGTGTTTCCCATCACTAAGAATTTTCCTGAAGGTTCCGTTTGCCAAGTTTCTGTCTAGGGAGACTTTTTAATCCTTGATTAACAAGCCCAGAGAAACATGATGTAAAGGAAATGCATTTGCTGCCCTTGTGCATAAGCGGGACCCTGCCTGTCCCCTGGTGTAAGCACATGGCTGCTTTCTCAACAGCAGTTGGATTGATTTGATGATGGAGATGATGGTAATAATAAATAATATCTATAATTTATCAAGTGCTTGCCATGTACCAGGTTTTACAGATATTATTTCATTTATTTATGTAGCATTTTACAGTGGTCCTATGAAATGTATCACTATGTCAGGATGCCCCTCTCCCGCCCTGCCCCCCCGGCCCCCACCTTTTCCAGGTGAGAAAACTGAGGCTTGGAGAGGTTAAGTAGCTCACCCCAGGGCATGCCTTTGGGAAGTGGCCATGCTAGGATTTGAGGCCAGGCTTTCCTGACTCTGAACCTCTCTGTTGTCATAGGTCCTCCCAACCCTGATATTTGGACTTGAAGAATTCTGGCTTTTGAAATGGAGAGCCCTTTTGGGCTGTGGCACTCCAGGAAGGGTGGGCCACACAGCCTTCTGAGCCTGAAGGCAGAGACAGCCAGCAGGGAGTGCCCTGTGACAGTGACCGCCTGGCTTCCCCCACACTATTTGCTCATCTGTGAAATGGGGTTTTACGTTAACTCCTCTCAGTTTCATCTTTCAAAAGAAATGATACCTGTGTGGGACCTGGTGTTGGGGGCAGTGCAGGGGTGCAGGCTCAGTGGCAGAGAGCTCTGAATCCAGCCGGGCAGCATCCTAACAGTGCAGCTTCTTTCGTAACCTTCTAGGCCTTACTTTTCTCATCCATTGAGTGGGCATAATGACAGGACCGCACAGCCCCCTAATACAGCAGGATTTCATGAGCTACACCTGTAAGCTCCTAGCTTGGCATGAAATTCACATTCAGTGGGTGCTGACCATGAAAGCTTTCCTGATAGATTTCCAGGTTTGTACATTTCTAACAATTTCAAATTAATAATTGAGTTTAATAATCTTGCTAAAGAGCCTAAACCAAAAAAAGCACATACATCTCTGATCCCATGAAGGAATTCAGCAAATGGTGGGTGGAGGCCGTTATTTATTTCCGAGGGTTGTTTCTCAGGCATTACCTCCTTTGTTCATTGAGACATAGTGATAGAGGTCCTGAGACTCTGGATTCCCACTTCACAGAGGGAGAAGACATGCCCGGAGATGTGTTTTTCCCAGCTCACAAGCCAGTGTCCAGGTCTCCACTTTGTCCGCCTGCCACGCCATGTTCTGCATTGTCATCAGGCGCCATTCTGTTTTCCTTACTTTCCTCTAAGAACAGCAGCCAAGGAGCCAGCTTCAGCTTTGCCCCTGTTCTGAAGCTGCCCTGCTTTGGGAAGACATGGCCCTCCATCCTGCGGCCCAAGCTGGCTGCCCTGCTTGAGCGTGGAGGACGTCGTGCCTGCACCCTGGTCACCGCAGGACACCCCTTCCCTTTCTGGAGGCCTCAGCGCTTGTTCTTTTAGTACAGAGGGTCCCAGAGTGACATGTGGCATTGGCGCTGTGGCTCGCCATTCCTCACAGGGGTGAGGAGACACCAAGGCCTTCACTGAGGCTTCTTGTCTCTCCCACATGGAGCTGGGGGCCCAGTGAGTCTGCACACAGCAAAAAGGATGTGTCCTGGTCCTTAGAGAAACCCAGCCTGTCTGCAGAGGTGGCTCCTGAACTCTCAGAACATGGAGGGACCGCAGTGGGCCAAGGCCAGCCCACTGCCTCCTCTGAGGCTCTGGGTTTGCAGGGGTGGTTTCGAAGTCTAGGAGGGCTCAATATCTGATGCACTCAGCTAGTGGCCAGATGCCTGCTTGGCTGCCTGCAAGGGGGCCGGGTGGGTCCTGCGGAAATTGACTCCTTCCAGGGCTGTCCAGACCTATCCCAACAGCCTCCACTCCAGAGCAGCCAGCTGGACGTGTACCCTCACCACTGGTGACCCAGGTCTGAAAACTTCCTAGACCTTCAAAGTCCACATATAGGTCCAAATGAACACATATTCTTACTAGTTTGTTCATTTACTTCACAGATGTCTGGAGCACCCACCATGTATGGAGCCAGGTGCCCTGATGGATACACAGAATAAGAAAAATATCGTCTTGCCCTCCTGATGCTGGGCAGATGGATGTGAATGGAGTTGCTCTGTCTTTTATGTGTCTTTTAAGCCAGAGGAGCCCCAGGCTGAACCGTGGCTTGGTTAACTCATTAGAACTGCAAATTCCCAGCATTCCCAGACATACTGGAGTTGCAACTTTCAGGGTGGGATCAGCACATCTGTTTTAACAAGCGCTCCAGGTGATTCTGAGGCACATCAAAGTTTGAGAACTTCTACTCTACAGTTTCCCCTCCTTCTTTCCTGTATATTTTCCTCGTAATTAATTCTTGATAAAACCTGGCTGTTTCCGCAGGCCTGGGTTTTGTCAGTCAATCCCCAGGTGTTGATGAACAAGTTCCCCTCTCCTCTCCACTGAGAGAGCAGAGAAAGCTCTCGTCCCTTATAATTCTCAGAAGTGGAGTTCCTGGGAGGATGGGGCAGAAGTGGGGTGTACTCCAGGCAGGGGAACAGTATGTGCAAAGGTCTGGAAGCTGGATCAAGCACAGAAGTCCAGGGTCTATAAAAGGTTTAGGCATGGCCAGGGATGGGGGTAACAGAGGGAGATGAGGTTGCAGAGGGCAGTGGGAGGACTTTTAAAAGCCTGGGTGCTAGCAGTGTGCTAGACTTTATGCTGTAGAGGATGGGAACGGAAGGCCCTGCCATGGTCGAGTAACGTGAGCAAACCTCAGTTTTGACCAGACGGCTCTGACTGCGGGGGAGCATGACTTGGATGGGGAGACCCAGAGCGGGAGACCGGGAGAGGCTGTGTGGGAGCCCTGATAAGGGTCAGCAGGATCTGGTCCAAGGTGATACTGGTGAGGTTGCAGAGGAAGGGTGATTGTGAGAGACGCTAAGAAGTAGAAATGACAGGAAGTGCAATGAGAAGGGAGGGAGGAGTCTAGGAAATCTCTGGTCTGGGAGATACGGTGGTTGCACTGACCAAAGGGGACATCTGAGAAGACAGGCAGGTCTGGGGGTAATTGGAGAGCTAGTCTCACATTGTTGAAGGAAACTCAGCATGGGTATTACTAATACCCTGACTGGGGAGTGGTCAATGTTTCATTAGAGAAAGACCTCAGTGGCCCTCTATGTCTATGGCTAGGTACTGAGTCTGCTTATGGGCACACATAGA
Organism: Camelus ferus; assembly: GCF_009834535.1. Taxonomy (NCBI): domain Eukaryota; kingdom Metazoa; phylum Chordata; class Mammalia; order Artiodactyla; family Camelidae; genus Camelus; species Camelus ferus. Next base: position 13,099,072 of record NC_045706.1, read on the forward strand.
AACATCCACCTATCCATCCGTCCAACCATCTGTTCGTTGATCGATCCATCCGTCCAACCATTCATCCACCCAACACTTATTAACTGCCTGTGACAAGTCAGGAGCTGAGAAATCAGAGATGAAGGCATGGCCCTGCCCAGATAAGCCCAGAGTCTGTGGAAGAAATGCCAGGGGGACAAAAGTATTTTAATGCTGTGTATGGGGTGATCTGGTGAAGTCCTTCCAAATGCTGTGTCCTATTAGGCAGGGGCTGTGAGGTTGCTGGATGTAATGCATGAAAATTAGTAGGAAGACCTTTTGGTCTAGAAAACATTTCCGCACCTCCCCCAGCAGCTGCTTGGACGTACGTGTGTGTGCACTGTGGTTAAGAGAGACATTGTTAACTGCGCCCACTCATGGTCTGAGGTCGTAGGAACTTGGAGATCTCACTGTCTCTGGGGAAACCCCGCTGCCCTCATTCTCTCTCACCGGGGCATCCATCTCCTAAGCCATTTAGTGGGGAGGGTAACTGGAAGATGCCGCCCAGTGTTAGGATGGGCCTGACGCAGCCCCCCACTCATGGCCTGAGCCCAACGCTGTGGTTTTCTGCCACTGTAAGTGATTGGTTCCATAATTATTATTTAGCATTTGGAGAGCAGCTATTTTACACTCAGGGTTCTTTGTAGCCAGGAGGGTCTCCCGGTTCATGCCAATAAAATTCCCATTTACTCTGGACATCAACCACGGTGATTAAAAAAAAAACCCATAAATTATTTACTGAAATGGAAGTTCGGCCACGGTAATAATGCATGAGTTCAGCTAGCCATGCAGCCTGCCATAGGGTAATAAATTTTTTTTATTTTCCTTTTTAAAAGATATTAGCCAGTAGCCTACCCATGACCTTGAGCTGATCAATTTTCAAAGATGGCACTGCAGGGAGGGCATATAAGGGGAGAAAAGGAGAGCCTTTTTCAAATAGCCTGATTTTAGGCAATTCTCAGCAAATACCTGTTATCTCACAGCCAGCAGGAAAAAAGAAATGAACGTACATATAAAAATGTATATTGCATTTTTATAATCATAAGGACTAGACCTTAAAAGTCCTTTTGAAATTGAGCATTTATTTGATAGGACATAAATCTGAAGGCTAGCAAGGAGGCCTATTTGGAAAGCTGAGGAGTCACCATTGCTTGAGACTACCTGTCATTTCGCATGAGCCTGGAGCCTTGTAAAATAAAGTCAGCCCAATGGTTCTGTCTTCATCTTTAAAAATGTTACATTAATGGAACAGAATCGATTTTATGTCTCTCAGAAAGTCCACGATTCTGCTCACGGTCATTTGCTGACTAATGTCTCCAGCAGAGAAGAGCAACAAGCAAGTTCATGAATTATGGCTGTCTTTGAGGTTCTCTTATCAAGGCTATTTTTTTATTTTAGGAACGTCTGTTTTGATTAAAGCCATTAGAGCCAGGAACAAATGAAAATGTGTCTGGATCTTAACATGCCTTGCATTTTTTAGCTGGAAGCCCAATGAAGCCTGCACTTTAATTCTCACACCATTAAGGCAAGTGATGAGTGTTAACCTCACAAGTTCAGCCAGTTCCTCCTCAGCTACCTGGTTTGGGGTCCTAAGAAAAATCCTGTGGCAGAAGACTTGTTGGTTGAGTTATATTTTCACTTATTTATATCCTCTAGTTGGCTGCATAAATATTTTTATTTACTTATATATCCCTCTTCCCTGCGAAAATTATTATTTAAAAAAATTTGGGGGGGTGGGGAAGTAATTAAGTTTATTTATTTTTAATGGAGGTACTGGGGATCGAACGAATTGAGATCACCAAATCCCTCTGTGTTACTGCCTTTCAGGGTAACTTAGTGCTTGAAATGGAAGATGCTTTTAGTAGCTGTTTAATCTAGTTGGAACAGTGGAGTAATTATTTCTTAAAACTCCCTCTGCCCTTGACTACACTTCCAGCAAAGCATTTTTCTTTCATCTCTTTTAACCAGTGCCCTCTCCCTACTTCCGCAGATGGGTGTCAATTTTCTTTTCACCAGCTTCCTTTCTCTCTTCCAAGCCTGCAAGAAGAGAACCTCTATTCTAGTCTGACTTTCAGTTTTGCCTTTCTCTTCTGACTCTGATGTGCCCAAATCACTCTGTGTTTCCTGAACTGGAATATCACGTAGGCGGGAGTAGCCACAGGGCAGATGTTATAATATTGGCTTTACAGAGAAGTACAAACAGGGTGACAGTTAATGACAGTCAGTATTTCTTACTGCAGATAATGGCTTGTGTTTAATTGGTACCCAGGACACACAGCATGTACGTTGTACATATAAACATTCTAGGTATCAACACTCTCCTATTGTCTCTTAGCTTAGATCTGTCAGTTATCCACAGATCAATAGATAATATTCCATTGACCCCGCTGTGTTTATTCTTAATTGCTTACCTATTGAATGAAGGCTCTCAAGATTGGTTGGGACTGTTAGCACACCAGAAACTTCCCACACCCCTCAGGGGCTAAAGTAGACTTTTCCATATTCTTTTCCCCAAGAATTTTTGAGCACCTCTTTGACATCCTAAATAGTTAAGTAAAGACGGATTGGCTTGAGAACAAAATTGTCACTGTAGGTTTTGTCTATTCCTGCCGTGGCCTGATGCACATTCACTGGTGAACTATCTTTGATTTAGGACAGATGTGGGCAGGCATGGTATGCGTGGGTCTATAAAAATGTTACTTCTCCATACCTTCTATGCAAATCAGTTCAAAATCATCGCACAATGTAGCTGCATTTTAATTTCTAATGGAGGAAGTCCATGAAGTTCAATTGGCTCCAGGCTTGGCTAAGTGATCAGCAAGTCAAATGATTTATTTTGTACTGAACTGGAGGCAGGGTGGGAGGGAACTACAGGAAGAAAAAAAAAAAAACCTTGGTTCCTGTCCTCACATATCCTGGAGTCCCCTGGGGGCCCAAGGCATGTGTTCAGTGTGTGGCCCAACACATGCTATTTTGCAAGTCAGTGGGACATGCTCTCAGAAGGGCTGAGTGATGGGATAATTAGAACCAAGCAGACAGCGGGGTGGATGGTTTGTCTGCAGATAATAGCTTGTTTGCTAATTGCCAACACCAGATTTTCTGGGCAATTAGACATTTGGTTTCTTCCAAGACCTTCTGTGCAAATGTGGACACATGGCCGCAGGCCTTCCAGGTAGCAGGTGGAGAGAGGGTGGCTCCCCGTGCAGGATGGCATCTCTCTGCCGGTGCCCAAGGGGCGGTGGGCAGGGCAGACTTCTCACCAACAGGTGGAAAGGGCCATCGGGCTGGCCTCCTAGTGGAGATGCCGAACACCCCCCTGCTTTTATGGAGGTGGGTGCCATTGTGCTGGGAGATTAGCAAAGAAGTTGAAGTTTAGCAGGCTGGTCCAGGGGCCAGGTGCACATCTCCATTTTCTTTTCAAGACCACTGAGCCATGGTGCTAATAGGGATCAGAAATTACTTCCCCTCTCAGATGAACAAGTTGATATTTTTAATAAAATTTTTTTATTATGGTAAAGTATATGTAACATAAAATTTGCTATTTTAACCATTTTTAAGTGTGCAAATCAGTGGCAACCATCACTACTGTTTCCAAAACTTTTTCATCACCCAAAATAGAAATTCTGTATTCCCCATTCCTCCCTACCCCCAGCCCCTGGCTACCTCTAATCTACTTTATGTCTCTATGAGTTTGCCTGTTCTAAATATTTCAGTGCCTATTCTAAATATTATACAATATTTGTGCTTTTACATTATTTGTGCTCCAGCTTATTTCACTTAGCATAATGTTTTCTAGATTCATCAATAGTATATCATGTACAAGAATTTCATCTCTTTTTACAGCTGAGTAATATTCCATTGAATGGATATACCACATTTTGTTTATCCATTTATCTGTTGATGGATACTTGGATTGTTTTCACTTTTTGGTTTTTGTGAATAATGTTGCAGTGAACATATATATACCAGTATCTGTTTGTATCCCTGTTTTCAATTCTTTTGGGTAGATACTTCAGAGTGGAATTCCTAGGAGTGGAATTAGGTCTATGGTAATTCTATCTTTGACTTTTTGAGGAACTACCAAATTGTTTTCCACAGAGGCTGTACGCATTTGCATGAGATATATACAGGGGTTCCAATATCTCCACATCCTTGCCAGCATTTGTTACTTCCTTTTTTTTTTTTTTTTAATTATAGCCATCCTAGTGGGTGTGAAGCAGTATCTCATTGTGGTTTTGATTTCCCTAATGACTAATGAGTGTAGCATCTTTCACGTGCTTATTGACCATTAGTATATTTTCTTTGGAGAAATGTCTGTATAAAAGTCCTTTGTCCCCCAAATTGATTTTTGGCCTCTGTACTTACTGTTTCTGCACTTTTCTCCTACAGGTTAGAATTGAGTCTCATTGGGAGGACAGGAACATACGTCTGCAGAGAGTGGAGGGGGCTATGCAGATTTGAAGCTTCACATTCACTCTTTCATGATTCATTTTATTCCCTCCACCCATTTGGCACCCACTGTAAGGATGCTGTTTGAGTTCTCACCAAGCAGGAAAAAGAAATCAGTGAGCGTGTGGGATTAACCAGAGTGACTGGGCAGCAAAGGCAGATGGACTAGTGCTTCCTTGAAGCAGACAGGTCTTTCTCAGATACTTCATACCCTCTGGGTTTCCTTGACCACAGGTATTGTTTTAGCAAATTACCCATTTTTTTTTCCCACCAGGTATTAGCCTGGGTGCTGAATGGAGCAGTATTTGCAGAACACCTTGGATGGTACCTGGGATTTGTTGGTGCCCGGGGTCGGGCCATCATCTCTGCAGAGGGAGCCCACAGTCCTTGCCCTGCTGCTCTGCAGGCCCTGCCAGTCCTGGGCACTGGACAAGGATAGCGGGTGGAGCTTCCAGCACTGATGGGGACAGGACAACTTCTCCTGGGGGAGAAGGTCTCAGAACAAATGTCTGTGCCTGAGTAATTGCAGGAGCAGTGGGGGAATCGACAAGATGATATTCATGCCGCCTTGCTATTGGCTCTTCTCTGGCTTGACCTCATGTCTGTTGTGGGGCCTCTTCTGTGGGGTCCAGGAATGCTAACCTATCTGCCTTTCTGCTGTGGTTTTTCTTACTGAATGTCAAAAACCTTCAGAATCACTGAAGAGAGATGAGCTCCCCGCGTTCTGGTGGGCCTCATGCCAGAGGAGGGAGGTGATGCAGCCACTAAGCAAGGGAATTCTTCCTGGAAGTTTCACTTATGTTCTGTATTCCTACAATGAGGATTGTGCATCTCGGGGGTAGGGTCCCCCACCCCTCTGGGAGCTGCGGGCTGTGGATGCTCTCCCAAGAAAATGCATGCACAAATTTGCACATCATCTCAGGAGGCTAAAGGTTCCTCTGGTCCATACTGGTGCCTGGGTTAAGAACTGACTCTATGGAGGCATGAGCGAGGAGTTATAATGGATCTGGGGAACTGGGCAGCATCTCTGCTAAGTGGGAGTTGGATGGCACATAGTGAGAGGCCTGGTGGTCACTGGGAGAGAAGGAACGTCTCCTTTAGTCAAGTTTTAAATACCAAATATGGAGCAGGGGTGGGGCATAGAGCAGACACCCTACCTTTATGGCTGGAGTTCAGCCTGGCCCCCCGCTACCTTGCTTTCCAGTGGCAGCAGCCCCCGGAGGAGCCAAGCCTCGCAGCCCCCATTGCTGCTCTCTGGCTCAGCCCGCACCGCTTCTAAGGAGTGCACTTGTCTTTCCTTTCAGAAGCGGCCCCCACGTCTGCATATTCGTCTCCAGCCCGGAGTCTGGGGGACACAGGAATAACGCCTCTGTCCCCTTCCCACATTGTGGTAAGAAGTGTGTGTGTGTTCGTGTGGGGTCTGTGTGCTGATCACCTTTGCTCTCTGAGTCTGCTCTCACGTGACCGGCCACGAAGCAGCCCTTCACGTTCACGGGTGGAGACTGAATTGTCCGGGTGCCAAGCCCCATCCCCACTCTGGGTCAGAAAAGGCTTTCCATGGTGTGGCTGGTGCTTTGGAGCCATTGGGTGTGGGTAATATGAGCAGGCAGGGTGGGAGCAGCTCTTTAAAGATTCAGGGTTCAGAGACCGCGAGGCATCCTCTCGGAAGGAAGCAGCCACAACTGGCTGGTGGGCGAGTCAGTGAAGCACCATGGCTTTTCCGCTACAGTTGACATCTGTGTCCAAAAGCTGTGGCTGTAGTTGCTTCAGCACCGGCTTGCCCGGGAGAGGAGACCTGGGCAGTGAGGGGGTGCTGGAGCCTGGGCATTTGCTCCCACCCTGCCCTGCACTGCAAAGGGTATTGCTGGGCAGCCATTCAAGGGATTTACAGGTAGCTAACCAGAGAGAAGTACCCTGGGGAAAGGGTGGCTTTGCATGAGCTGCTCAGATCCGCAAAGAAGACCCTGCTGAGAAGAACTCTGGAGCCTTCACTAGGTAGGGGCACCGGCTCATCCTGGCTTTCCCAGAACTGTCCTGGTTTTACATGGAAAGTCCTACATCCTGGAACTCCCTCAGGCTTGGGAAAACTGAGAGGCTTGGTCACCTATGGCCAGGTCCTGTGGTTTTCAAACTCTGTACCCTGAGAGTTCCCTGTAAGAGCTTCAGGGTCACCTTGGAGTGTGTGGGGATGGGGGGCCATGTGAGGAGAGGCCAGATGTGTGGGGCTCGCATCCCCTGCTCCAACCAGTTCACTTCATATCCAAAATTTATTGGTTTATAATTTGAAGTTCTGTGGATGTTAAAAAAGAAAAAAATCTACACTGCTTAAAAAAAAAAAAAAAGATTTGGAAATCTGCAATGGCCGGACCTACTCACTTGACAGATGAGGAAAGGCTCTAGACCCTAAGGGGACAGGACTCACCAGGGTCTGTGGCTGGTTATGGCAGGGCTGGGCAGGGTCCCTCGTGTCCTGAGCCATACTCATATGCATGACATGCCTGGGCAGATGGAGGGGTCACCTGGCAGGTGCACAGGGCACAGCTGAGCAGTGTCTGGAGGTCTGTGCAGGGACTAGGAGAGGGCAGTGGTGGGAGGATGGTGTTACTTGATGAACTACTGGGCTCCTGGCCAAGGTGGAGAATTTCCGTAATTAGCAGTGTTCATGCACAGTTGATAAAGGGAGTGGCAGGCAAGTGCGGGCAGGTGCCCTCAGCCAGTTAGCCTGGCCCCCCTGCTCAGGAGGCACCTCCATTTCTCCAGGTCACTCAGGTCGGGGCCGAGGCAGGCCTGCCCTCTCCCTAGGGCTCACCAAATGGCAGCCTTGAACCAGAATGTGGATTGTTCTTCTGTCTGCAGTGGGTACAGGGCAGGGTAGAACCTTCCTGAAAGCCAGGCTTGGCTGCCCCCACCCACCCCCAGTACCCAACTCTGTGTATCTGCAGAATGATGCCGACCCGAATGTCTCTGAGCAGCAGACATTTCTCGTGGTGGTGGCCGTCGACTTTGGGACCACGTCCAGCGGCTATGCCTACAGCTTCGCCAAAGAGCCAGAATGCATCCACGTGATGAGGTGAGTGCTGGGGGCATGTGCTGGCGCCAGTCACTATAGCTCTGGAGACTTGGGGGAGGGCCCTCCCAGGGGAGAGGGATTCATTCAATGAGAAGGTAAATGGCACTTAGTAGGTGGTCGATTCCAGCCCAGCCTGGCCCACACTCAACTTGCCTCTTTGGGAAAGCCACTTCTCATCTCTGGGCTCCAGTTTTTGGTCTGTAAAGTGCTGGTTTAGCTCTGACTTGGTTTGGGGAAGGGCCTGGACAGTATGTTTGAAAGCTGGCCCGGGTGATTCAAGCATGCAGCCTGGGCAAGAGAGGCTGACTTATACGGTGTCTGTCATGGAGGAGATCCAGGCTCTGGCTCTGCCACCTACTCTGTGGCAATTGTTGAATCTTCTAAAGCTCAGTTTCCTCATCTGTGAAATGGGGATAATGGGCAGTACCTGCCTCACAGAGTGTGTGTGTGAATGAAATGAGATTTCCTATCAAGTGTTTGGGACGTAGTAAAATGTAAGCCTGGGAGGTGCTAGTTCTCCAAGTGAAGCCATGAGATGACCGTAACCAGAGTGGAAGGCACTGTGCCTGAGGGAGAGCAGGGTGGGGTGAATTTCAGCCAACTGAACCTAAAAGGTCACCCTGAAGTTGCCCTGGGTCTCCCCACTCCCTACCCCCCCCCCCATGCCCACAGCAGCCCTGGCGTGCACCCTGTCCACATGTGATCGCTGTCTTTGAGGAGCCTGGTCCATCCTGGAAACAATGCTGGGTCCCCCAGTGTGGCCCACGCCTTCCTGCAAAGTCTGCAGTCCCTCAAAGCTTCAGGAACCAGGGATTTAGCACCCTGCTTTTCCAAATCTAAGGATGGCTCTGAAGTTACATTTTGATGGGCTTTGCAATTCCTTCAGCTGGTAATTGCAGAATTTAGTTATCACTCCCGGAATAAGATCTTATGCATTTTTGTAGAGGGCTGCTTAAAACATAAGTCATAAGTGTGATCTCCACCCCACTCTTGGTTTAGGCTCCACTTTTCCTCTGGAAAACCGGATGTCCTCAGAGGCTTCAGAGACCCGTGGGTGTCGTCTCATCCGGAAATAGAAGCCGGCTCTCTTAGAGAACCCTGGTGGCAGCATAGCCCTCGGTGTTCACTTGCCACCAGGATTCTGCCTCGGGTTAGCTGGACGGATGCTGTGAGGGGTCTGCTCTGCCATCTCCCAGGTGGAAACCCCGCATAGAAAACAGCTCTTTATTAAAAGCTAGAATCAATGTTTATCAGCTTCTACAGAGTTGTTTTAAAAATTTTTATTTTGAAGGGATAGTCATACAATGAAATTGAAGGAAAAGAAAAAAAAGAAAAGAGCAGAAAAAACTTTGAACTTGCTTGGGAAGAACCCTCGCAAAACCTCTAGAGCTCAGGGTCTCCGGGGACGTGATCTTAGTTACTACAGAGATTTTGGAGGGAGGTTCTACCTGAGCTTTATTTTAATCAGAACATATTAACATAACCATGATCCAGACTGACAAAGTTACGAATGATAAAGTTTAGTTTTTTGTATTTGAATAGAAGGAAGGAATAAAAATTTGAAGGGGAAAAAACTCAGGAGGTTCATTACTTACTGAAAATGTCAGGGTTAATAATAATGGAAAGTCCACTTCTGAAAGGTTGTGTGTGGAGCACACCCCTGGCCCAGGTGCCAGTGTCTGCCTGGGACGGTGATCATCCCTGGGTCTCAATGGGGTCACCATGCGGACTTTGGCTCCTTGGGTAGCAGCCTGCATCCTGATAGGGCTTGACTGGGAAACTGGCCAGGGATGATTGCAACCCCATCTGCATGGCAAGTCTAGGTGGAGGTTGGCTTTCCATCTGGACTGTAATGGTCCCACTAAAGCTTAATAATGCAGTGTCGGGAGCAGGTGTGAGCTCAGCCAGGAGCACGGCCACCTCTGCAGAGGGCAGGCCAGGGACAGAGATGTGCATCCCCTTACGTACTGTGTCTCTGCCAGAGGCTGCTCTTAGGGGTCACATGGCTGATGGCAGAGGGAACCCAGGTCCAGCAGCAGAGCCAGACAAGAGGGCATCCTGGCCTCTGAGCCGCTGGGGCTTCTCTGCTGGCCCCAAAGGAGGGAGAAGCATTGAGTCACCTGCCCTCTCTGCTCGCCTTCCTTTCCTCCTTTCTGTCTGAGAGGAGGAAGGAAGCTTTGCTGGGGCTCACCTTGCTCCGTCACCTCTCCCATCACTTCAGGATGTGATCCCATTGCATCTGCCTGCCTGCCTGCCTGTCTGTACTCACCTCTCCTCTCTTCTGGCTCCTCTTCAGGATATGGTCCCTTCCCTCCTCATGTCCCGTCAGCGCTCTCATCTGCCTTGTCACTGTGACTGATGGATGGAGTATGGAGGCACCCAGGTCTGCTTCCTGCCTGGATCTTTTCTGGAACCCCAGGCTTGCGTCTTCAGGCCCCTCCTGGGAGTTCAATGCCAGCACATTCAAGAAAAGTGCTCCATGTTCCCTCCTGCCTCCTTCTTGGCCAGGGCTACTGGTTTCTGTGAAGGGCGCTCTCTCCTCTAGGCTGCCAAGCTTGAAACCTTGGGGGTGCCCTGGCTCCTGCTCACCACCGAGGCCAGTTGGCCGGATTCTCCTTTGGATGGCTCCTCCCTCTGTCACCCCCTTTCTCTTCCCCTGACTCTACCCTTCTATGAGCTCCCTCACCTTGAGGCCGGAGCCTCTTCCTCAGCCGCCTGGCAGCCTTCCTTTGCCTCCCTCCCTTTGGTCCAGTTTGCTCTGGTCAGCAGCAGTTCTGATTCTGTCCTGCCCCTGCTCTGTAGCCTTCAGTGGCTCCCCATTACTCACAGATTAAATCTGTAATTCCTCAGGGTTCCCTTCAGCCTGGTTCCAGCCACCTTCCCAATCTCCTTCTTGCCCTTCTGATGTGCACAATCACTCTTCTCATGATGGTACATGCTCTTTCTCTAACCTACATGATCACTTAGCATTCCCCATACATGCCCCATGCTGGCCCACCTCTGAGCAGCCTGCAGTGTCCTTCCCTCCTTCAAGATCCAGCTGTCTTTCACTCCTGTAAGTCTCTCCTGAGCCCCGCATCCTTCCCCCGGCCCCACCTCTGGCACCTCTGAGACATTTCCCCGGGCCCCTCATTCCCACCTGGTAAGGCAGGTATTTATGTGTTTGTTTATACCCTGCTTGTTTCAGAGAGGATGCAGGCCAGCTAGACATCTGCTACTGAGTGCTCGCAAATTAAAAAACCAAAACCCAAACCAACCAAACCAACAAACGAAAAACCTTATCTACTCTGTTGTGAGTTACTTGAAGGCAGAGGCATAAATGTTTCACCTCTGTGTCGCCAGCGCCTCACACACAGTAGATGCTCAGTAAATGCTGGGTGAAAGGATGAAGCAGACTTTGTTACTGAGCAAGAACCTGGCACTTGTCCCTTCCATTTTTCTTATTAACTGAAGTTGTGTCTCTAGTCACCACTCAACCAGCTGAAGCAGAGTGTGCCTATAGCGGCCACCGTGGGCACCCGCGTCTAAAACAGTCATGCACATAGTAGGTGCTCAAATCAGTGCTTCCTGCTCTGGGGTTATGCCAGAAGGGCCCATAACCTCTGCCTTTCCTTGGTGGCAGGCGATGGGAAGGAGGCGACCCTGGGGTGTCCAACCAGAAGACCCCGACCACCATCTTGCTGACTCCCGAGAGGAAGTTCCACAGTTTCGGGTATGCTGCCAGGGACTTTTACCACGACCTGGATCCCAGCGAGGCCAAGCAGTGGCTGTACCTGGAGAAGTTCAAGATGAAGCTGCATACCACTGGGGTAAGCCAGCCTCACCCTGGCTCCACGTCCCCAGGTTTGAGAGCCGAGGTTTCTCCAGCTCTGGTGGGGGTGGGGCTGGGGCCCCTCAGGTTCTTCCCAAGCAGAAATTAACGTCCATTTACCTTGATTTTAGAAACAATCTGCAGCACACAACACACGGCACCTTCTGATGTACACATGAGCAAGAGGATGTTCAGAACATTTAGCAACTTGTTTGCCTTGGAAACTGACCAGTCAGAGTGAACACTGGCTGGATGGAGCGCAGACAAAGGGGCTGGGGGATCCCTGCTGCACCAGGACATCCCCTTTCAGTTTCTGGATTGTTGGGAGACCAAGGAATCCTGAAGGAAGGACTTGGGGGCCTAGGGCCCATCTGGGGGACCCAGGGGCAGTGGCTACTAACTGACCATCAGGAAATAATAACTGGCTCATCAGCCCTCGGTGCAGGGAAGGAAGTAGCTCAGGAAATCAAGTGCCCAATAATTGGAGGCCCAACTCCCCAAGCAGTTCTGCTCCCAACCTGCCAGTGTTCGGTCAGATGGCCAAGTCAGTTAGGCCCTTCCTCCAAGCGTCATGGAAATGTTGGACCATAGGTTAGAATTTTTTCAATTTAAGCATTTTATCCCTTAAATTTTCTGTAACTTTCAGTACTTAGAGATGCAGGATGGTGACAGTATTCAAGACCACAGACCCTGAGGCCGGACGGCCTGTGTTTAAATCCCACCTCTGCCACCTCCGAGATACTTAATCCAAGTCACTTAGCCTCTGCATGCCTTGCTTTACCTTATCTGTGAAATGGAGGCACTGAGAGTGCTTTCCTCTTGGGGAGGTTGGAAGGATTAAAGGAATCAAAATACACAAAGCTCTTAGAACCAAGCCCGTACTTATTAAATTAAAGTCAATTGCTGGCTCCCATTCCTGTTGCTTTCATATGTCTGCTGTTAAGTGTTTGCAGATGACAAAATAAATGTTGCTGGGAAACTCCACAGCCAGCACCCTGCCTTTCAAGGCTTTGTGCTTACCTGTGTGGTTGTCTCTCTGAAGCAGACCGACTTCTGCTCGAAATGCACCCTTCCGGTTTCACCTGATGGGATTCGATGCCGAATGGTCTCTTGCAGGTGGAAACACAGGAATTTTTTCGATTTGAATTTTTTCAATTCCAAGCCCATGGCCTCCTGGTGCCTGGCGGGGGTGTCTTTGCTTAACCCCAGGTGTGGGAGGAGTGAGCTGGTGTGGATGGGTCAGGATGCCGGGTGGTTTGATGGCCCCTTCACACTCCAAAGGCAAAGACTAATTACCCAGCCTGGATCAATCCAGAGGCCCCACTGAGTTTTTTTCACTGGTGTTAATGAGCCTGCTGGTTCCAGGAAACTTGGGGGCTTCCTCCTGATGTTTGCTTGCACTCTCTGCCCATCCCCACCCTCTGGGGACTAGTCTCATCATTTTTTAATGATCTCAGTCCATCCGGCATCTCACGGAGCATCTTCTGCCCAAGGACCACACTCGGTAGCTGCTGTAGCTTCTGGCAGAGGAAGGAAGGCAGTGATGCTGGGCTCCCAGCGGATTAGACAGCACAAGGCTTAAAATAGGAGCTCTTCTATTTTTGTGACTTGGTTGGCAGCTCACTGGGTAATGAAAGCCTCGTGTCTGTTTAGCATCATGCGCATGAGCGAGTTGGCATGATTATTTAGACCTCCATTAGTGGGGCTCCCGGGGTGACCATGTATGTCCGTCGTGTGTGGAAACAGTATGTAAATTGCATCAGGAGTGGCGCCTGCTGCCTTTTCCTTCTTCCTGGGGCTCTGTCGCTGCCCTAAAACCCCTGCTCCCAGAGGATTCAGGAGAGAGAGGAAAAGAGGGAGGGAAAGACGGAAGGAGCAGTGGAGGTAGGGAAGAGGGGAACAGACAGGATCTCCCATGTGGTAAGGGGACAAAGCTGCCAGTTCTCTTCCAGGGGACACACCATCCTGATCTGCCCCTTGAACACCAGGAAACACAAACATGGCTCACTGGGTTCCCTAAGGCTCCAAGTGGCAGTGCTTAAAGCCAGAAGGCATGCATCTCCTTCTCTTCTTAGTATTTCACTCCTGTCCCCCTCCAGGACCTCACCATGGATACAGACCTGACGGCAGCAAATGGCAAGAAAGTCAAAGCCCTCGAAATCTTTGCTTTCGCCTTGCAGTACTTTAAGGAGCAGGCACTGAAGGTAGGTGCATGCCCGTGCCTGTGCTGGGGGCCACCTGCCAGCCACGGGAGCAGGGACAGCCTCGAGGGAGAGAGTGTGGGCTTTGTATTCGGAAGGCAGGCTGCAAACCTCCTGCACTGCTGGTGGGAAGGGGGAACGTGCAGCCACCGTGGAGGACAGCCTGGTGGTTCCTCCAAAGGTTAAACACAGAGGTCTAAAAAACGTCACCACACGCGTCCCAGTTCCATTGCCAGGGATGTACCAAGAGAAATGAAAACATATATTCACACAAGCACTTGTGCATGAATGTTTATAGCAGCACTATTCATAATAACCAAAAAGCAGAAACAACCCAAATGTCCATCAGTGCACGAATGGGTAACTAAATGGAATCCACCCAGACAATGGAGTATTATTCAGCTGTAAAAAGGAATGAAGTCCTGATTCATGCTACGGCCTGGATGAACCTTGAAAACGTCATGCTGAATGAAAGAAGCCAGGCACAAAAGGCCACACACTATATGATTCCATTTGTATGAAATATTCAGAATAGGCAAATCCATAGCGCTAGAAAGTAAATTAGTGGTTGCCATAGACTGGGGGAGTGAGAGTGAGGAGTGACTGCCAAGGGGTATGGGTTTCTTTTGGGGGGTGATGAAATTAGATCGTGGTGATGGTTGCACAACCTTGTGAATATACAAAAACCCACTGAACTGTATGCACACTTTAAAAGGGTGAATTTTATGGGAAGGGGATTATGTCTCAGTAAAAAAAACAAAAAGAAAGGCAGGAGACACACGTAGCAGCTGTGTGATCCTGGGTGCAGTGCTCCGTCTCTTCAACACCCTCGTTCCCAACGTGAAGATGGGGCGGGTAATGGTACCTCATGGGTCGTTTAATATGAAATGAAACATTAGACATGACATGCCTCCCTCGGGGTTCAGCTCCAAATAAACACTTGGTAAATGATTGCTGTGGTCCACCCCTCCTCCGTGCCCCCCACCCGAGACCCCATGGAAGAAGCTGCTTGGTGAGTGAGCCCCCGGGTCATCCTTGCAAAGGTTTGTGCACTGATGGCTCAGAATGCAGATCATGGCTAATTTCCAAGTGAAAAACAGCAGTCCACTCAGGGTCCCCGCCCAGGGGCGTGGTGAGGAGTGGGTGTGAACTGGGTGATTAAGGAGCCTGATGCCCTCCATCTGAAAAGAATTGGGAACTTCAGAAGCATTTGGTATTACATGATCACTAGAAGACATTTAGTGAATTCTAGAAATAGAATTGAGTAGAATTGTAGACCTAGGGCCCGAGGGAGACAAAGAAGTGAGAACGTAACACTGCTTTCATACACTCAAGTACCTTTTGGTGTGAGTACATTTTTTATGTGCCAGATCCTTCACAAGCTCTGGCGGTGTAGAAACCCACATGGCACAGGGAGCATGCAGACAGTGGGTCGGTGAGGGGGTGCCGGTGGGTGTTGGGTGACGTTGGGTGAAGGCAGATTGTGCCCAAGGGCAGCAGCAGGGAATTCTCCCCGGAGGAGAGGGACTGGGGGCCCCTGAGAGGCAGCAGCTGGAAGGGCGGATGTTTTTTGCTGGTGGAATGGCCCAGAAACAGCTCAGGGGAAAGAAAACAGAGCAAACAGCTGGAGGAAGCAGGCAGTTTGGAGCAGGCGTAGGGGCAAGGCTGCAGACAGAGCAGGCCCAGGGAGCTGGGGATGAGACTGTGCAGAGCTGCGAGTGCCAGGCGAGAGCACTTCCCGGGTAATGGGGTGCCGTCAAAGGATATCTTGTGGGGGAATGCCTGGCCACGGGGATGGTGTTGGGGGAGGTGGGGAGTGGGACCACAGGGGTCCTGAAGGCCTGCAGGGGGAGGAAAGTCATATGTCATCAGCTCACTCAGATCCTGGAGCAGGTCTGTCTGAGGGCTGAGGGTGAGGCTGCGGCTAGCACTGAACTGCGGGGTCATTTGGGGAACATGAAAACCCAGAGGATAAAGGGGATGGGCTGGAGGGAAGGAGTGGTTCCCGGGGAAAAAAAAATCCTTCCATGAAAGGGGGAGGGGAGAGGACGCTAAGGAAGGAAGTGGGAGGGAGGCAGGGGCTGGGTTGCTTTCAGGAAGAAGCTGGTGACCAGCCAAGGGCAGGAGCAGCCAGGCTGGGGAACCACTGTGGGTCCAGGAGGCAGCAAAGCCGAGAGGGGGCGCAGGCAGGGGGACCTGAGAGAGTGCTCCCAGAGGGATGGGCTCGGTGCCTGGAGGCCCAGGCGGCTAGTCTGAAAAAGACGAAGGCGCAGAGGGAGGCAGGGTCCCCCGGACTAAGAGGAGGAGGCTTGGGGGCTCAGGGAAAATGCAGGACTTGAGATCAAGTCCATGACCTTGGAGTGTGTTTCGAGTTGGCCAAGAGGAAAGGCGTGAACAGTCCGCCTCTAAGGGGAGGCAGGAGGTGGAGGGGGCAGCGGTCAGGCAGTGGCGTGGGTGGGTGGGTGGGTGACTGTGGGCCTGTCAGCTCAGCCAGAGGCTTCAGGAACCTTCTCCCAGCAGGGAATACATTGTGAAAAGATTCCATGAAGCAAAGCTGTGTGAGGAGATGTGTAGGAACTGGGCCCTTCACAACAGGGCTGACTGGTGTTCGAGGGCCAGGTGGGTTCAGAGGAGGGGATGGTTGTGCGCTGGATCAGAATGAGCTCGAGGAGCAATGCCTGCTGAAGTAGAACATCTCAGCCATCACGTGCCTGGAGCGGTGTCATTGCTCACGGGGGAAAGTCAGTGAAAGTGCCTGGCGGGAGACGATCGGTCCACGCCAGGTTCCTTCCCTTCCAAGCTGCTCTCCACCCGCTGGCGAACAAACAGCTCATCCAGACAACTTCCCACACAGCCAGGGAAGCCTGTCACTCATCTTTGAGCTGCTTCCTGTTTCAAGAGTTTAAAATAACCTGATGGTAACCGACGCCCTGCTTAGAATCCCTCCCAACCTATTTTATTACACGCTCTCTTGCTTTTCAAACCCAATGCAGACCTGCCAGGAAATAAAACATGATTTAAAAAAAAATAATAAACACAAGCAAAAAATGGCTGTTTCACGTCGGCCTAAAGCAGAGATGTTTTTTAAAAACATGTTTATTTTTTAAAAAGTTCAGTGGATGTGCTGAACATTACTGAACCGCACACTTAAAAATGGCTCAGATGGTGAACTTTGTTATGCGTATTTTATCACAATTGAAAATGAAACTTTTTTAAAAGGCCAAAAAGAAAAAGGGTTTACTGATCAAAGAGGAAGTTAGTTCAGTGAGACGGTGGGTCAGTCCCAGGATAGCTAAGTGAAACAGTAGAGAAATGAGATACCCATCAGGAAAAAAAAAATCCTCAGTCTTCTGAAGCATGTCCCCAGAGCTGACTTTGATACAGAAACACATCAGTGTGCTTTTAGGTTTGATCTTCTATTTGTCTGGTGAATGTGGCCCCGGGAGGGGAGGGGAAGGAAGGAAGGTCTTCTCTGGGCTGGAGGTTCCCCTTGTATTCTCACTGAATCTTGCCAGTAACGCTGTGGGTTCGTGCTATTCTTCCCATTTTACCGGTGGGAACACTGAGTCTGAGAGCTATTCTAGAGACATATTTTGTCTCCGTGGGCCTGGTCGATGCTTCCACCCACCTTGTTATCCACACGGGTCCCACTGGTGTGGTTTTACCTGAACTGAAAGTTAAGGGCAGCGTGGTTCTTGCTTAGGTCGTGTTGTTCATATCCTCCCCATCGTGCCAGGAGAAGTCCCCGGATGTGCTGGGCTTGGGGCAAGGTGGATGACAGGGATGACAGACAGGGACAACCCTGATCACAAATGCCACCGGTTGTTGAGCACTGCTGCAGGCCAGGCACTGTTCAGATATGAGATCACGTCTTACAGTTTAGTTGAGACTTTGGCCTTTAGAGTCAAGACAGACCTGGGTCTGGGTCCAGAGTCTGGCTCTGCCAGTTCCTAGCTAGGCAGTCATCACAAAGCCTTATCTTGCCATCTGTAGAAAAGGGGCAGTTCTAATCTCTTCCTAACAGGATTCTCAGATGGGTGAATGGAGATGAGGTGTGGAAAGGGCTTCACAAGGTGGACCCAGAGTGAGCTCTCAGTAAATGCAGCTCTCAGAAAATTATCAGTCCTCCCAACAGCCGAATGAACAAGGTATTATTATCCTCATTGCACAGACTAAAAAACTGAGGCCTGAGAGGTTGCCGCTTGCCCTAAGTCACGTGACTAAGCAGTGGCTAAAGGCCTCAGATCTGCCCGCCTCCCACCTGCAGTCATGTTCAGTGAGTGAAAGCAGCTGGGAGCTCCCTGTTTGCTGAATATTCAGAACAGACTTGCTCCCTGATGCTGGCAAGTTCAGGAGGCTGAGGAATAGATGCTCCAAGAGTCCATGGCCAGGTAGCCTGGAGTTTCAGGGGAAGCCCCAGGAGGACCAGCTCTGTCCACTTGAGCTGCTGCATTTTCTGTGGCTTTAGGAGCTGAGTGACCAGGCGGGTTCGGAGTTCGAGAATTCCGACGTCAGATGGGTCATCACCGTGCCTGCCATCTGGAAACAGCCTGCCAAACAGTTCATGAGACAAGCTGCCTACCAGGTGAGTGCAGGGCTGGGGGCGGGCGGGGGGCCAAGATGCGCATGGCGGTGACTGTCACCCCACTCCGATGTCCCCCAGCGTTCACAGGCCTCCTTGGGAGGCAGCGAGGGGGCTCCCACAGGCAGGGCGACAGGGAGTCTCCCCATTCCTCAGCTTCCTCCTTGGGGAGGACAAGGGTCAGACTGACAAGAGGAGGGGCTGGGCTCCACTTTCCACCTGGCTTTATTCATCTCCAGGTCTGGTTGCCATTACTGTAGGTTCCTTGGAGCTAAGATTTCAAACTGGGGTTCAGAGACATTTCTTTATGGGGGAATGGAAATGACACCCTCAAGGAAAAGGCGTGGCAAACAACATTTGAATAAGAAAGAAACAAAGACAAGGCCAACGGCCATGAAGCCATGAAGCGGGCCAATCGGGCTGGTCTGGAGGCTGAAAGCTGCCCTTATGCAGCTGGGAAATAAAGGATGATGTCCTCCGCATGATCCACCTTATGAGCAGCACAGGAGCACGACACGTATGGTGGCCCCAGAGAGGGTAGAGGCTGCCTGTGTGGTGGCAGGCATCCACAGCCGGATGAGGACAGTGACACAGCTGAGGAGCGTGCCGGTCAACATGGCGCTGTGGACACATCATTGGCGCCACCAACTCTCGTGGCCTCCAACCCTCGCACTGTTTGCAGACAGCTTGTGCCACAACGGGGCTTCCATGAGGGTCTGACTTTATGACGAGAAGGGCTGGACGTACTGACCTGCTGTTCTGATCCCCAGGATGGAGCTGGCTCCTGTGGTGCTTAGTTCACTGCGTTAATAAATGTAAGCCCACCCTGGGGCCTGGGTCAGCTCTGTCCTGAGAATAAGGTTTCAGAGCCTCCAACCTGAGCTGGGCTGGGGAAAGTCACTGTGGTCACAGATGCCCCCTTGTCCCCCACCACACCTCTCAGGAGGCAGCCACCTTTCCCAGGGGACATATCTCTGATGTCGAGCCATGGCCACACGTATGAGCCTTTCCTTGAAAACACCCACTGAATCAACCCTGAGCACCGCACATGGTCAAATGGCCACGGGCACCTTGTCTTTATGGATTGTGCTTGATGCTTGCAGCTTTACTCCGGAAGGCAGGTAGAATTCAGGGAAGGGCAGTGTCGCCTTCCCGATTCTCACCGGTCCCTTTCTTCCCTCCCCTGGCCCAGACTGTCTCCTCCACTCTCCCCTTCCTCTGGTCAGCGTGAGAATCTGGCTCAGTCTATGTTATTTGCCAAAAATAGACCTATTTTTATAGAGATGAAGGAAGAGGGTGGAAGTTCCAGAAAGAGGCAACTTCTTAAAAAAGTTAGAGTCACAAATGCAGTTTCACTGTCCACAGAAGCCCTGGACATCACGGAGCTATTCCATGGCGTCAGCCTGCAGGCAGTGTCCAGAGGCAGGGTGCTGGGACGCGGCTGTCGGCTAAGACCCGGCCCAGCGCCCCGAGTTTCCCCAGGAAGGACACTCAGGATTCACGGTTTTGACTTCCATTTTCCAGCCCCCAGGAAGACTTCAGCAATAAACATGTGACCCGGAAAAGGGGCAGTTCTTGTTTTCAGCCTGAAAAAGAAAGGGATGCAGTGACTGGTAGATTTCTCAGGGCTTTGGGGGAAGTGTGGGAAGAGGCCCCTTACACTGGGGGCCAAGGAGGAAACCAGGCTGAGGAGGGTGTGGTGTCCTCAGGGTGGAGGAGGATATGCTTCCCCAGAGACACACGGCAGATGTGCAACTTAAGTTTTGGCTCTTTGTCATTCTGATTTGGTAAGTATGTTCAGCTTACGTTCACTGGATGGATTTGAAGATGGCAGGGACTATTCATTCATTCATTCATTCATTCATTCTTTGTTTGCTCATTTGTGTTTTTTTGTTTTTTTAATGGAGGTACTGGGGACTGAACCCAGGACTTTGTGCATGCTAAGCATGTGCTCTACCATTGAGCTATACCCGCCCACCTTGTTGATTTTTTCATTAAACAAACCTCCTGTGCATGGGGCCTCCTGTGCTCAGGTTGTGGGAGCTGCTCGGGTCATACCTTGTGTGAGCAGGACAGGGCCCTGCTCTTAAGTTGCTCACAGACAAATGGTTCATTGAAGCCATTTGTACTTCTGGGCAGGGGCAGATGGTGTGTTAGGGGCACTGGCTCTTCAGCCTGTCTTCTGGAAGAGTCCTCCTGACAAAATGGAAATGGAATGTGCTACTCTGTGGCCCAAATCAGCATCTCTCCAGCTCTCCCTCCTCACCTCCCATTTATTCTACAGAGTAAGAAAGACACATACCTTTGATGGTTAATATTATGTGTCAAGCTTGACCAGTTATTTGGTCAGATATCATTCTGAGTGTTGCTGTGAGGGTGTTTTGGGATGAAATTAACATTTAAGTCAATTGATTGAATAAAGCATATTGCTCTCCCTAAGGGTGGGTCTCATCCAATCAGTTGAAGGCCTGACTAGAACAAAAGCTGACCCTCCCTAGATAGAATAAGAGAATTTGGCCCACCCACTTGCCTTCAAACTCGGACATCATTTTTCCCCTGCCTTTGGCCTCCAGCTGAAACAGCAGCTCCTCCTGGGTCTCCAGCTTGCCAACTGCAGGTCTTGGGACTTGTCAGTCTCCATAATCCTGTGAGCCAGTTCCTTATAATAAATCTCCTTCTATGTATGCATACATCCTACTGGTTCTGTTTCTCTAATGCTGACAAATACAGAACCTGAGCAAAAAACACGGTTCTCAGCCCAGTCAGCTTCTGAGAGCTGAGGGCCCACCAGCCCTCCCACCTCGAGTGCTGCTCATTGGCCTGGCTTCAGGCAGATGTGCTGGAAGGATGAGGCAGGATGGTTCTCCTTCAGGGTGACCGGGAGACTGGCCAGTCTACCCTGCTGGCATGTGGCGAATAAAGCCCCTCCTTCCAGGCTTATGGGAGGTTCCTGAGCCCAAGGTCATGGCCCAGTCACGTGGGGGCTGAACTCCATCCTCCCACCTGCCTGGTGGAGGTGGAAGAGGCCTGGATGCAGAGCCAGGAGATGAGGATCTGGGCAGCATCTCCTATGGGAGAAGCAGGCCTGCAGTGGGTGGGCCTGGGGCCTCCACTTGGAGGTCTGTGAGTCACGGCCAGGGAGGGCTGCCCAGCACTTGATCCGGGGACTGTTCCATCTGTGAAACTCCCCAAACTCCTCTGTGTCAAGTGTGTGTTGAGAAAGTGGGTTAAATCTCTATCTTTTGTAATCCACGGCCTCAGGTCAGCCTTAGAGCCTTTAAGAGCATTCAGTGAAAAGATGGCGGCAGGAAGAACAGCGATGCCTCTTCTGAGGCCCTGAGAGAAGACCCAGGGTGAGGACACAGTCCCGCTGAGCCCTGAGGGCACCACGGACAGGAGGTAGTCCAGTGCGTCTCTAAGGCAGTTTGCCCAAACTGTGTGCCTCTAGTAGGTTCCAGAGACCTGTTAGATAAATGATGTTCCCCTACTTCGATGATCTCATCTAACTTGGCGCTGCAGCCTGCGTTTGCTTCCTGTTCTGAACAAACTGCAGTGAAAAATAATCACATCAAGGAAAAAACCCATCCCCGTGACGCTCAGAACTGGTGCAGCTGCAGCTCTTTGCAGCTCGACGCCGGGCCAGCCGAGCACTCGACAGGTCTGGCCACTTTTCTCAGCTGTGGACACGGCCCCTGGCGGGTTTTCCTGGCTGACTGTAGGGCCAAGGGGCAGAGCAGCCGCAGCCGGGGTACCGCCCACCTCTTGGCCTCCATGGAGTGCAGTTTTCTCACCCACTCAGTCCTCCCAAGTGGAGCTTGTGACCCGGAAGCAGAGCTCTAAAAACGCCTGTGATGGAACTCTCTGCTGCCCCACATTTGAGGGGGAGTCAAATAGGGTGGCATACTCTTGGTTCAGACGCTTTCTGTTTATAGAACCCCCAGGTCGTGTCTGAAATGCTCTCGTGAGAAGGGCCAGATAATTGCAGAATAAAGGCTGGCTGGAGGGACGGTGGATTCGTTCCTTCAGCAGCCACCTTCTGAGCACCCACTGGGTGCTCTCGGGTACGAATACCTGGCTGCTGCCCTTAGCAAACATGCAGGAGAAGCAGACAGACCTACATCCATCCTTAGTGGAGGCAGAGTGTGCTGTGTGCTGGGTCGGGGCCCCAGCGGAGGAGAAGCTCACTCAGAACAGCAGCCTTGAGGTATCAGCTCCAGAGGCAGAATTACCCAAAGCAGAGTGATCTCCCGCTGCCATCGACTCTAGCCTGATCCCAGGCAGAGACCCCCAGGTCTCCCGCCAGCTGCCAGGCCAGAGGGCTTCTGCTGAGAGTGATGGCAAGTGTTTTTACGCAGAAGCAAAGCTTACACTTTGGGGTACCGGATCCTTCTGTCCGGAGACAGAGACATCTGCGTCTCAGAGAGCCTGGCGGAGCCTTGTGCTTTTCTTCTTTTTCTTGGAGTTCTCAAGCAGCTCTGGGAACTGGCCTGGGGAGATGCAATCTGCTTGGAGACAGCTGTCTCCTCTTGCCTCTCCCTCAGCTCTCCCCTGTGGCTTCCATGAGAGTTTGCTGGTGGGGACACAGCTCCTTACTCTTGCTGGGGAGCCCGCTGGGGCCTGGTTAAAGCAAAGGTGTGTGGTTGCTTTGTCCTGGCCTCCCAGGCACTGCCCGGCCCCCCACTGACCTCACCTTTCCCCTCCCCACTGGTTCGGGGTCCTCTTCACCTCCGCACTCAGGTACCATCCTCTATGGAAATGGGTCAAAGCTTTTACTGTGGAGCCAGGGCCAGCCCAGCTGGACAGGGACAGATGAAAGGCCCCCCGAGGGGTGCAGCCTGTGCTGTTGGGGCAGATTCAGGTGAGTCCTGCTTGTCTTTTATGCCCCCAGCATCCTCGTGGGGGTGGTCTCAGTCACACACCAGGCACCCTCCGGTGCCCTCAAACTGTACCAAAGTGAGTGAAGACTCAAGGCTCCTCACTCGTCTGGACTAGATGTGATTTTCCGTGTAGACATTTCACATCTAAGTTGGAGATCCTGCTCAGAATTTCAGGGAGGGCCTGGCAGGGAATAGGGCGTGTATTTTCTGCTCTTCTTCGTCCCCTCCTGTCTCCGCCCCTGGGCCCAGGGGTGGCTCTTTCCGGCCACGTGGGAGCCGCCCGGCTGGCTGACATCCCGGGGGGGACGAGATGACAGGAATGTGCCTTTTGAGTGGGTAGCCCTTGCCGTTCCTCCTTCACAGCGAGTCCTGGACGCCCCTCTGTGCTCTGCCTCCCCACCCCTCCTCCAAGTTCATTCTCCATCCTGAGCTTTGGAGGAGAGGCTTATACGTACAGGGCCCGCTGCTTCTTCACAGCCTGCCTTTCCTCCCTCCTCAGCCCACGTTGTGGGAGCTTCTATTCTAGGAGGGCCTTGGCTTTACGTACAAACCCAGGAGGACGGAAGAAGCAATCCACGGGGGCTGTCCTGCAGGGCGTGCTCCTCCTGGCGGTTACTCTGGGTTTCTCCTTCTGGGATCCTGGGGATAAAGGCTCAGAGGTTTCAAGGTGACTGATGGCACTTCATGTGTGTGATCCCTGTCCTCTTCCATCGGGCACTGTAACCAGTCAGCTATCTCTGTGCTGAGGATGTCTCATGGGACCCTGCAAGGAAATGAGGCTCGGGGAAGGGACATCTTGAATCCCTTAGACGGGGAAATCTTGTCACGCATCTGCATCAGTAACCTATTGGCCCATGCAAGTTAAGGGCAGACCTGGCCTCTTCGATCCAGGGCTCAAGGCAGGAAGTAGGCGGGTTCCCAGTGGAGGGTGTAGGCACGTGCACAGTTCCATCTGGTTTTGTAAAGGTCAGTCTTCCAGAAAGGGTTCTGCTGCTTGTGAGGCCTCTGGTTTTGGCAAAGGGGAGACTTCTAGTCACCTGCCAGCTGATGTTAACTCATTAAGACACAATTAAGAGGTTCCTCTGGGGTAAGGTTATTAGGGAGAACTAATGACTGCAGTGTGGGAGGTACCCGTCCAGAGTGCATGCGAAGAGACTGTATCTTTAAACTAGTTGAGGAGGGAGAATTCAAGGCACCCAGGAGTTTTGTCAGAGTATGGACGCCTGGGTCCAACCTCCCCGCCACCGCCCGGAACTGGAGTTACTAAGAGCAGGGGAGCTGGGACCCAATTAAAGAGCTGGTCTGCAAGGCTCAAGACCTGGGCCTGGGCTGGCTCTGCCACCTCTGTTGCCCTTGACTCTTGCCCCGGTTTGAGCAGTGGAAGTCCAATGTGCCAGGAATCCCAGGACAGTTGGTCACTCTACCTCTCTGAGCCTTGGTTTCTTTCTGCATAAAGTGAAGGAGTTGGATGGGAAGACATTTCTAATATTCTAACCTGAACTCCCCTCCTCTTCTTGCCCAGTAATTGACCCTCCTAAGCCCCTTCAGCCCACGACTCCAGGAGGCTTGTCCCCACTGGGCCGTTACACACGAGTGACATTCGGTGGACCTCTGTCTCTGTTGATGAGATGAGTCCACTAAACCTCTTGGTGCCTGGGGAGAACTGGGGGCCTTCTCCAAAGTGGGTGCTGCCTGAGGGTGCATCCTGGGCTCCCTAGGAAACCGCAGCAAAGACAGCAAAAACAACGGTGACGGGAGCAAAGCAAGTTTACATTCTCCATCCGTGCCGGCAACCGAGGAAAGCCGTGAGCTCGGGCAGCTTCAACAAGCAACCAAGACCTCGTGCTCCAGGTCAAGGCCATGAGAGGCCAAGCCAGGCTGTTTCTCTGCGCGCCCTCAGAAGGGTGGTCCCGGGCCTCCTGGCTGGCCCTGCGTAAGGCCTGGAGGGGCTGTGACTGGAACAAGCCAGACATCACGGAGCTGAAGCCTTTCTGCTGTTAAATGAATATAGGCTTTGAGTGAGATAACTTCCAGTGGCCTTTCTACCCACTCCAGGCAATGAGGACTACATGGGGTTCTGGGGGGCTTCCTCCTGGAGCCCTCCTGCAGCTCTGGAGAGAACACAGCCGACTCCTGTACAGCAGAATCAGACGCTTGCATAGCTGAGGTCCAGCCACGGCCCTTGCCTCCTAGGCCACCCAAGACTGGGGTTTGCTATGACTCAGTCAGACCATTTAGTTCTCTGGAACCAGAAACAGACCATCAGCCTCCCATCCTGTGCTGGTTTTCAAAGTTTTGGGTCCTTTGCCTCTTTGTGCTTCTCAGTTCTGGGCCAAGCAGGCCCCAAATGCAAGAGACCCTGAGGCTCGCAGAGCCTGGTGTTTCCCAAGGGTGCTTGTCTGTTTCTTGGCCCACTCTCTGATGTTTGGGTACCTGGCTTGGGGCCCGGTACCCGATCACCCCAAGTTTAGGTGCTGCAGAGACCTGTGGAGGGAATTTGCCAAACAAGCAGAGTGTGAAAGTCCCTTCCTTGGGGGTGTCAGCCTAAGGTGTGGCGTCCTAGGAGTGGTCCCAGCCGAGGAGCCTGCGACCCAGCCTTGCCTTCTGTCTTCCAGGCAGGCCTGGCCTCCCCGGAGAACTCGGAGCAGCTCATCATTGCCCTGGAGCCCGAGGCGGCCTCCATCTACTGCCGGAAGCTGCGGCTGCACCAGATGATTGAGCTGAGCAGCAAGGCGGCCGTCAATGGGTACAGCTCCAGTGACACAGTAGGAGCTGGGTTTGCACAGGGTACCTCCTGCTCTCTCTCTCCCCCTCCCTGCTGTCCCCTCCTGCCCCCTGCATGTTTCTCCACCGCTGAGTTTTTGAAGGCACTTAATGCTGTCGTGAGAAATCAAGATGCTTCTGCAGGAGGCTGGTATAAGCACCTCTGTGCTCAGCACCCCCTACCTGGCCCCTCCAGGGACCCCCGTAGTCTCAGCAGTGGTTCCCCTACTTTATTACCCACCCAAGTGCCTTAGGGGAGAGCATTTCCCTCCAAGAGCCTGAGGGTGGCCTGGGAGTGGTTCTTGCCTTGCATTTTACTAGGCTTTTAATCTTTCCTGTCTATTAACTGATTCTTAATCTAATTCCACTTGCTTGTTATTAATTCCTCCATTAAGGCTGTTGATTTATTGCTGACTCACTCATTGGGGCCCTTCGTGTGTGATGAGCTCATTATGTGTCTTAACTAGAAACCTGGCGAGAGCTGAAGCTACAGATGGAAAGGGCTGACTTTTCCCAAAGGGTGGATGCTTGTTTAGCTGTGGGCGGGAACAGAGCCTGGGGAAATCCAGGATGGGGATTTTAAGGGACTTTTTCTTTTTAATGTTTACCTGTATGCAAGTTGGTCACAATCTTGGTCCCCAGCGCTGTTTCCCCTGGTATGCGGGGCTCTGTAGGTCTGCCCAGGGCCATGGAGTCGGGGGGACACCCTAGGTCAGTCAAAGCTACATGAGCGAGCATGGGAGCTGATGGGAGCTGTGGGGGTGGTTCTGTGCACCCCGGCTCTGAGCTCTGTGCCCAGGTGGGGACCTTGAGGGCAGAAACCCCCCATCACCCAGCGCCTCTCCATCCTGCCCTGGAAGGCCCAGGCCCAGGAAGAGAAGGATGACAGTAGTGAGGACTGTCACTTGTTGGTCCCAAGTCTTCCTTGGTCTGCACCCTGAAGCCTGTCTCTACGCTACCCGGGGCACTGGGGCCCAGGCTCACCCTTCGCAGGCACACATTCCTGCCCAGCCAGGCCTCTCTTCTTCCTCTTTATAGGGTGACTGTGCCCCAGCGGCCACTGGTCTGCATTTTCAACCCAAGATGGAGGTGGCCGTGAATCTCAGCCATGAGAGTGGCAAAAAGTTCACTTGTCACCAGACTGCTGCCTTGGCCTGCCAGGGCTGTGAGTTAGCGCCTCGATCTGAGTCACCCGGAAGGAACGGGACAGGCTTTCTTCTGAGTTGGAGGGCTTGATCTGCCTTTGTCTCACAAGGCTCGGCCTCACCCCAGCACAGCCAGGCTAGCCTCGCTGCTAACTAAATCAGATGCAGTCACGTTTTAAATACTCAGGATGGATCTCAGTTATTTAAATTTCTTTCTTCATTGTTTTAATTGGAAAAAAGAGAAGTGACTGAGGGCTCTGTATTTCATATGCTGATTCTCTGTTGTTCACAAACATCAGCCCACGTCAGAATTAGCTAACTCTAGGTGGCTCTCCTGAACGCTTCTGAAGTAGGACGTTCCCGCGTGAGGGGGAATCTGCTTTGAATGCTTACCTTCCCCAAGAGCTCAGTTTTCAGGTTCCTCTCCTTTCACATATCCCAGCTACTCCCACACTGCCCAGCGTCTGCGTCCTGTGCTTTGTGGAATTCGCTGTTTCATGTGCTCGGAGGGGCTGTCTTTGGTTTTTGAAATCCCCAAATTGTTGGCCACGACCCCTCAGAGGGGGCGGCAAGGCAGGGGTTCTGTCTCAGCCTCACTTTACAGTGAGAACCTCTCTCACAGGATGGGGTGCTATGTGGAGAGGCCTGGCAGAGCACTTAGTCAGGGGTACCCAGGATGGCACTAATGCCCTGAGACCCCAGGCTGTCCTCTGCCCCCGGATACTCTTCCCAGATGGACGCCAAGTGGCACCGGGAGGAGACCGGAGCTCACTCCACCCCCAGCACTGCAGGGTTTGCTGTCGGTTTTACTTCACTCCAAAAGGATTTAATGGGATTAGCAAAGGACACATTTTTCATAATCTTGGGCTTAATTTGACTGAAAAATGGGATAATTTTTTGAGAGCTCAGAACATGTTTTATTAGCCTAACTTGGCCATGTTTTATGAATGCCATTTCGTTAGCCATCCAGATTGTTTCAGAAAGCCACTGCCCACTACGAGGCGTGCAATGTAAGTACATCTGGAGCTGGTGTTGGGAGCAGGAGAGAGGCCTTCAGTTTGGGACTCCCTCCCAGGCACGCAGGAATTCTTTAATCAGGGGCTGACCTCCGCTCTGTAAACCAGAGACCCAGGAGCTGAAGGCTGGCCCCATGTATGCCATCCCACTTTCCTGAGAAGATGTTTTGCAAACACTGTGCTCCTTGCTGAAGAGGCCGGAGGGTCAAGGGTCCTTAATGGATAACCAGATGGATTTGTAGGACAGTTGAGTCAGCAGCACCCACCCGGGGACTAAAAATTGGTGGAGGGCAAGCAGAGAGCGGATAGAGGGGGAGGAGAGTGTGGACAAAGCCTTTGTCTGTAAAACCTGGACGGCTCTAATCATTCATTGTAGTGGTCATTTCTTGGGTTCCTGGTCGCATACTTGGTGCTTTGTCTTCATTATCACCTACCGTGTGCCTGGTGTCACACTGGGTGCTGAGGATGAATCAGAGGACTGGTCCGTGCTCTGCCTGTGAGAAACGAAGACCAAGTATTATTGCCCCCATTTTATGGATGAGGAAACTGAGGCTCAGAGGGGTTAAGTGACTTGCCCAAATTCCCACTGCGGCTGTGCTCAGCTGCTTCCCAGATCCTCTCTCACAGCACCTTTCCCATCTCTAAACTTTCGTATTCTGCTTTTTCAGACCTCACTCTAAATTGTTAAATCTCAAAGGCAGAGTGGGGCGGGGGTCTGAGGGTTAATTTAAGGCGGCAAGTCAGTCGTGGGAACTGCAAGGCCTTTAACCTCCCTGACCTGGTTTCCTCATCGGAACATAGGACGATGATTTGTGCCCTACCGGCCTCACTGGGCTGTCAGGAGGACTGCAGGAGATGAAATACCCAAGCGAGACGCCAAAGCCGCTACTAAGTACCCTGAACCACAGCCAGACTGACCCGGGGTGTGCAGGAAAACCTGGCGCCTGGGCTCTGCCAGGTTCGGGTGCGCCACCTTGTGGCTGAAGAGCATATTGGCTTCAACAGGGTCTGGAAATGGCTCCGGGCCCAGTTTGTCCAGCATCCTGATTAGGAAAACATACCCTACATTCCTTTTATCGGACGAAGTTCCTTGATGTGAAGTTATTTAACCAAGCACACTGCAGGCTGCTTGGCAGACAGCTTCCTTCCTGGGGCAGCAAAGCCAGGGAATTGACCGATTTTATTCCCGTTCCCCTGAAAGTGTCACTGAAGGAAGAGATCTCATCAGGGTGAGCTTTCAGCAGGGCACCGTACCGAAGCTGCCAGGAAGATGAATAGATGAAGGCTGGTGGAAATAGCTACTTGCTCTGGAAGATCTGGCTTTGTCATTCCCTGTGTTGTATTTACGTAATCATTTTGACCAAGTATCACCAAATGTTGTCTTCCTAAACCCCCCCTGCTCTCTTACCTCCACCGACGGCAGGGGGCTGCCCGCTCTTTCATGCTTTCTCATCCGGTGTTATTTTCTCTCTTTTGGTCACTAGCTAAGGAACACATACGACGTAATCGGCAAAGTCGGACCTTTTTGGTGGAGAATGTCATAGGAGAAATCTGGTCCGAGCTGGAGGAAGGTAACGTTCTTGAATGTCCTTTGCCCCTGCTGAATTGTGTGTGTGTGTGTGTGTGTGTGTGTGTGCTGCACACGCGCGTGCTGCTGGCAAAAATGCATTCCTTTTGTTCCTTTTGCACTTTTGGAAAATGTTCCAAATCAGTTGGTTTTCAGACCACTCACCGGGGAGAGCTCTTTTCAGAGCTGTAATTTTGCATGTTCTAAAACCATGTAGGCTCTTCAGAAGGAAAATAGGAACTGGAATACACCAGTTCCAGAATAATTCTTGTTTTAAACAGCAGGTCATTTGATGGTGCTATTAACTTGGCACTAACTTGTCTATGTGTACGTGCCAGGTATGCAGCAGCATGAATGCTTTAGACTTAAAAGACTCACTCATCTGGATTTTTCATCACGGTGCTAACCGTCACTTCTGGGCAGACGTTGTCTCATTTTCTTCTGTTGTGAATAACTCCCTAATTAGCAAAACCGTTGTACTAATAAGTGTCGATGGTGCTTAGCTGGGTACACCTAGTCATCACTCGCGAGCTTGTTCCAGGATGTGGTGGACAAGAGGTCTGTGTAAAGGATGGCTGTTTTTGTACCAGGTGACAAGTATGTGGTGGTGGACAGTGGCGGTGGCACCGTAGACCTGACAGTCCATCAGATACGGTTACCCGAGGGACACCTTAAAGAACTGTACAAAGCAACAGGTGAGCCTGAGCGAATGAGAAAAATGGCTGTTTTTCTCATACCTGAACTGTCTTTCTCATTTCAGCTTTCCCTCAGCATTTCCTTCTTTCAGTGCCCCTAGCACGTGTGACTCTAGGCAGTAGAGGATTGCATGTGTGAAACCTGAGAGCAAAATGCGGTTAAATATTCTTTAAAACACATCCACCCTAACTTTGGGCTTGGGCATAAAGTGAGCCTGTTTCAGATCCTGGTCAAAGGAGTTTGGTTCTGAAAGTCCTGCAAGGATCTGATTGTCACCTGATTGTCACCTGTGATTTAGCGCTGTGGCTAAGCTTTCTAGGGAGGTCCCAGGACACCTGGTCTTAGATCAAGATCACCAAACGGAAGAACAGGCTCTTCCTCTTGGTGGGGGTGGGGACTGAGTGAGGTCCACTGGTTTTCCAGACCCTGTGGTTGGAAGTGTTCGGTGGGAATACCACGGTGCTCCCAGTTAGCTGAATGCATTGATTTTATTTAAAATGTAATTGATCTCACATTGTTGACGAGTGATTTCTGTAGGAAAAAGCTTCTCCATGTGGAATGAGAAGAACCTAAGGGTTTTAAAGTGTAAGTGAGAACACAGAGCTGAGATCTGTCTGCTGGCTGAGGGGGTCCAAGTTCGTGCTGCTTTGAGCAGAACCCAGCGTGGGCTTTCTCCGACTTTGGGTTCCGTTTCTGACCGTTTTTAACATAGTGGTCTCCCATTTTGTTCTGAACTCAGGTGGACCCTATGGATCCTTAGGAGTAGATTATGAATTTGAAAAGCTTCTGTGTAAAATATTCGGAGAGGATTTTATCGAGCAGTTCAAAATCAAGCGTCCTGCGGCCTGGGTTGACTTAATGATTGCATTTGAGTCTCGCAAAAGGGCGGCGGCCCCAGACCGAACTAACCCGCTGAACATCACCCTGCCCTTCTCCTTCATTGACTACTACAAGAAATTCCGGGGGCACAGCGTGGAGCACGCCTTGAGGAAGAGCAAGTGAGCTGGGGTCAAGTTGGGCTCAGGACATTCTAGGGGGTAGATCGCGTTGATAGGAGGGAAGAAGGGGGTGTGGACTTTGAGCCCCAAGTCTATACACTGGCTGTGTGACCTTGGGCAAGTGACTCGACTTCTCTGTTTCTCGGTTTTTTTCATCTGGAAAATGGGGATGATAATTCCATTTACCCCAAAGGGTTGTGAGGATGAAATCAGTTCATATATGCTTCACACAATGCCTGGGTCCTGGAAAGTATTATCTGTGTGTTAGTTATGTTTATGCACTAAAAAATATAAGCTTTATGAAAGCAAGGAAGTTTGTCTGTTTTGGCCCCTGTTTTATACTCAGTGTCTCCAGCAGACCTGGTGCACGTATAGTAGTGTACTCAGTAAACAGTTGTTAAATGAATCCCCTGGGAGTCTGGGTGTCCTGCACTTGGCTCAGGGCAAGTGTTTGTAGCTCAGCCTGTTGCAAAATGAACATATTTACAAGATGTTTTAAAGCTGTATTTTAAAAATAATAGACAAAAAGCAAGGGTTTCTAAAAATCTTTTTATAGTGGAACATTTCTATTATCTAGCTTCCAGAATTGTCAGTTCCTGGCCAGTCTAAATCCTCACCCACCTCCCCCAATTATTTTAAAGCAAATCTCAGATTATCACCTAACTCATAAATGTGTCAGTATATATCTCTAAAGGAGATACATTTAAATTCATAACCACAATACTATTATCACTTAAAATGAGTAATTCTTTAATATTATTAAACATCCAGTTAACATTAAAATTTTTCCAGTTGTTGCCTAAATCTTTTTTTCAGTTTGCATTAACATCCAAATGATAGCTGAACAGAGCAGTTATCTGATGAGCCTTTTAACTCCTGCTTAACATGTAGGTTCACCCTCCTGGTTTTTCCTGGCAGTCTATTAGAAGACAAAGCTGACTGTTTGTCTCAGAGTTTCCTTCAGCCCAGGTTTGGCTCACTGCATGCCCACACTAACGTGTTCTTCTGTCCCCTGGTATTTTGTACAAATTGGCAGACTGAGCTAGAGATTTAATCCAATTCAGGCTTGAGTCTTCGGCAAATCTACTTCATGGGTGGTAGTATTTCCTATTGCATCCCACAGGGGGCGCAATATTTGCTTGTTTTTTTTCTTTTGTGACGTTAATTGATCACTGCTTAGGTCCATTATTTCAAGGGAGTTGCCTGAGGTTATCTCCTCAGTCGATCACTCCTCCTTCATTTATTAGCTAGACTACTTCCGTAGAGAGAATCTTATCTCTGTATCTCCTTAACAGTTTGGTTGCCCTGAAACACACTTCACATAGGAAAGACAGGACAAATGCTTGGTTCCTTCCTTCCATTAATATCGTGTTTAAAAAAAGTTGATTTCCTAGCCTCCTCCAAAGTAACAAATGATTTTTTTTTTCTCTTGTGGGAGCACAAGGGGAGTATTATTAAGAATTAAATATATTTGATGTATTTTAAACCACAGCAGTTAGAGCCTTACTAATGCTCAGATTGTACCATCCTGGCCAGCAGGAGACTCTTCAGGTCGACATTTGTGGTCTTTAACAGTCTTTGCCTCCTGGTATATGAAGATGCTTCTGGCTCCTCTTGAATGTTCCCTACCCCAGACCTGCAGTCGGCCATTTCTCGGAAGCCGCATTTAGTGGGAAACCAAGTAGATTTGATTCCATGTCTTCTTATCTTGGAGCAGGGTCCTAGCTGAACTCCCCCTCGGCTGATGCTCTCTCTGCCCCGTTGGTCCCCCACAGAGGCACGTGCTCTGAATTGAATCCCATGTCTTGCCTGCACAGTTTGGGGGCTGCCAGCTCTCCTACTGGGGACACTGGCTGCAGCCAGCCATTAGGTCACCCTACTCCACACCACAGAAAGAAGTCAAGGTCTGAGAGACCTGGCAGCATCTAGACTGTGATGCTAGGAGGCAGCTGGTGTGTGCTTTGCTTCAGGGACAGACATGCCCTTTGCTTGGCCCCTTGGAACGTTAGAACAGGCAGGGTACACACTGTAATACACTCCTTTAGCCCCAGAAAGTTTCCAAAGTGTTTTCACAGACCTGGTGTTTAACTTGATCTTCACAACAACCCCTGGGAGGGAGGTAAGGTAAGTGTTATTTTTCTTCTTAATTTCCAGATGAGAAGACCAGGGCTCAGAGAAAATGTAGGCCAACTTGCCCTAAGTCCCACGGCTACTAAGTGGTAGGGGCCAGTTTGGAGCCCAGCATTGCTGACTCCCTGCCCAGGGCTCGTTCTGCTCCTCACCACTGCTTTGGACATGCTGCCCCCTTGATGGGGACAGTGAGGGGCGTCTGGTAGGAATAGGCCTGTCACTGTCATGGGCCAGGTGCCTGCAGAGCTGAAGGAGATGAACCTCAGCTCTGGGTTTGTAGCCTCATGTTCAGTGCAGCAGACACGTTATATGAACCTTTCACATACGGGAAGCCAATGGCTGTTGGGTTCAGAATGTGTTCATCTATGGGAGAGACATTCTTTTATCTCCCTGTCTTTTGCACTAGACTTTGGCTTCGACTGTCCCAGGCAGGGGAAGGTTGGCCATAGCCCAAAGCAAAGAGAAACAGAAGTTTATGTCTTAGCTTTTGAATTTCTAAGGGTCCAGCTTCTGGTGGTTTAGGGTATTTCTGAGGGTTCTTTGGACTTTCAGCCCCCCTTCTACCCTCTCAGATATGACAACTGTCCTGCCAGGGCCCGTGACTCTGCAGGTTGGCCTGGTATTGTGCGTACACTCACAGTCGTTCTTTCTCTGCCCCGCCCCCGCAGTGTGGATTTTGTGAAGTGGTCCTCGCAGGGGATGCTGAGGATGAGTCCAGACGCCATGAATGCCCTTTTCAAACCGACCATCGACAGCATCATCGAGCATCTCCGTAAGTGATCAGCCGGGGCTTGACCACTCAGTGGGGCACAGCCAAGAATGGGGACTGACTTTTCCAGCGTTACCAACTAGTCTGTGTGAAGTCGGGATGGCAGGGAGTCCAGGGCCCCAGCAGCAGTGGGCAGGGCCTGGGCATGCATGGGGGAGGATGCTGGGCGAAGGCTGTGGCTCCTTCCCCGCAAGTACTGCAAAGCAGCAGAGAGCCTGTCCTCACCTGGGCTTTCCGTTTGACTTCAAGTCAGAGGGCTGGGAGATCTGGAGCAGTTGGATCAGATCATCAAATGACAGGCCTTAGGGAATGGATGGTCTCTGCTTTATCAGAACAAATTAGAAACCATAATATTTGCTGGGGAGGCAGAACTGTCATGTAAACCGAAGAAAGGTCTCCCAAAGAGGGTAAACAGAATCTGGCTGTGCAGTCAACCTGCTCCCCCAGGGGCCCTCACCCGGGGACACATAACAGACTCACCTGGGACCTCTTTCAGTGCCCAGGCCCTCCATCCACTTCCCACCCCGCACCCACCCAGTGGGATGAGAATTTTATGAAAACCCAAGAACAATATTTCTAACAGCCTGCCTGACTTAGTTAACAGAATTGCAGGTTTGGAGAGGATTAGGGGTATTCATTTACACGTACAAAGAACTCCTTAAAACGATCACCATCTAGCTGTTAAAATGGGTTTCTGCTTAGCAGTAGCTTTAGTTTGGCTTTTTTTTTTTTTTCATTCTTTTTTTATTGAAGTATAGTCAGTTTATAAAGTTGTGACAATTTCTGGTGTACAGCAACAATCTTTCAGTCATACATACACATACTCATTTTCATACTTTTTCATTATCGGTTACTACAAGATATTGAGTTAGTTTCTTGTCCTGTACAGTGGAAACTTGTTTATCTATTTTATATACAGTAGTTAATATCTGCAAATTTCAAACTCCCAAATTATCCCTTCCTACCCCCTTCCATCCCCTGGTAACCATAAGTTTGTTCTCTATGTCTGTACATCTGTTTCTGTTCTGTAAGTTCATGTGTGTCTTTTTTTTTTTAAGATTCTGCATATAAGTGATATAATATGTTTTTTTTTCTCTTTCTGGCTTACTTCACTCAGAATGACCATCTCCAGGTCCTTCCATGTTGCTGCAAATGGCATTATTTTATTCTTTTTATGGCTGAGTAGTATTCCATTGTGTAAATATACCACAGCTTCTTTATCCAGTCATCTGTTGATGGACATTTAGGCTGCTTCCATGCTCACAGTAGCTTTGGTTTTTATTCCTGAGCGTACTGATGTAGAAACCTCCTTTCTTTAAAAGACAGGCTCTATACTCTGTTGAACCAGTTCAGACTTCAGTCAGTCCTCCAGTTGGCCCAGGTGGTTTCGTCCATTCTCCACATTCTGAGGCCACCCAGTCCCCCTTGGCTTTTGGTGACAGGAGGCTGTCCCTCCCTCTTCCCTTTCAGGGGACCTGTTTCAGAAGCCGGAGGTGTCCACCGTCAAGTTCCTCTTCCTGGTGGGCGGCTTCGCGGAGGCGCCCCTCCTGCAGCAGGCGGTGCAGGCTGCCTTTGGCGACAAGTGCCGCATCATCATCCCCCAGGACGTGGGCCTCACCATCCTCAAGGGCGCCGTCCTCTTCGGCCTGGACCCTGCGGTCATCAAGGTGCGCCGGTCCCCGCTCACCTACGGGGTGGGCGTGCTGAACCGCTACGTGGAGGGCAAGCACCCACCCGAGAAGCTGCTGGTGAAGGACGGCACGCGCTGGTGCACCGACGTCTTCGACAAGTTCATCTCTGCCGACCAGTCCGTGGCCCTGGGCGAGCTGGTCAAGCGGAGCTACACCCCGGCCAAGCCCTCCCAGCTGGTCATCGTCATCAACATCTACAGCTCTGAGCTCGACGACGTGAGCTTCATCACCGACCCCGGGGTGAAGAAGTGCGGCACGCTCCGCCTGGACCTCACGGGGACCAGCGGGGCCGCCGTGCCCGCCCGCAGGGAGATCCAGACCCTCATGCAGTTCGGGGACACCGAGATCAAGGCCACGGCCATTGATATAGCCACCTCGAAGAGTGTCAAGGTTGGGATCGACTTCTTAAATTACTAACCGGCCCTCCCCAGTCGCCTGCCCCCTGTGGACTCAGCTCACCCGCCTCTGCTGACCTCAACCCTGACCGTTCCTCCCCTGCCCTCGACCCTTGCCATCAGCCATCAGAATTTCAGCAGGGAAGATGGGAACAGCCAGGGCTAGAAATAATTAGGGAGTTTTGAGGGCACACCGGAGTCAGAAAAGCTATTGGCATTTAGGATGGAGGCTGGGAAAGAAGCAATCCCAGGATCCCAGGAGAGCGGCTAGTGTTCATAGGTACAGAGTGGTGAAACACCCACCCCACGAGGGAATCAGTACTTTTCCGCAGCAGTGATCGGGCTTGGTCTGAACAGATCTCCCTTGAGTAGAATGCCCTGTTGGGATCTTTCTAGATTTGAAATAAGGTCTTTGAGCCAGGAGGAGAGTCTTCTGTCTGAGACTTTTTAGTTTGGATGACAGTCAATATAAAATACCACCCATCTGCAGTTAATTTCTTTTCATCATCGTGTGATTAAAAGTGGTGATTCAGTGGAACTTGGAGCAGTTTTTAGCTGGTGGGAGAAGACTGCCTACACAGGGGCACTATTTTAGATTCCCATCATTTAAATTCCAAATAGTTTCGGTAAAGAAAGAGTAACTGTAGCCTCAGCTAATCCTCTAGGATTCGTGTGAGTGGGAGAGCTGACATCTCAAGTTTTCAGCAGGTAAAAACTTGCTTCGAGGGAAACGGATACTGAGCTACTGACATACCCCAAATTATATGCTGTGATATCATTCCCCAAATGCCAAACCCTGATTTCTAAATTCATAAGTAATTCTAGTTAACCTTAGTAGGATTCCATGTGAGAAAATGAAGTTGCAGCTTGCCTCATTCACATCACCAAGCCCAGGAGCTGAAACAGCCCCTCCCCTTGACAAGTATACGTATTTTAAATTAACTCCCTCGTCTCTGCTCACCCTCACCTTCCTAAGATTTTTGACCATTTATTTCCACATTTTGGAAAGAATATATTAGAATACATTGGTGATACCTTAGAGAATCTGTTCTATGAAATGTTTCATTAAAACCTTCGGTTTTTAAACTAAAATTGAAGATTCTGTCTAAAGGAATTCATAGACTGGTATTTGATGACTTAAGCCAGGTTTTTTTTCAAAGCAGATCTGCGGGATCTGCTGTGTGAGAACTGCCTGGGTGCTTCTTAAAAACAGGTTCCGGGATTCTACCTCTTTTATGAACTGAAGTCAAATCTTGGAGAGGGGGACTAAAATCTGCAGTTATTAGTAAACACCACAGGGGACTGTGGGTCAATGAAAATTGGGAAACTCCTAATTTTACATTTTTTGGAAGCTGAGGCACAGATCAGCGCTTGCAGCCTCCGGTCTAACAGGCTGGGCTCCCTTAGGGAGAGGGTCTACAAATGGAGAGCTGTCATCCCACACCTTGCCCTCTGGTGAGTGGGGCCGGGGCTCCACCTGGCTTGGGGGTGGCACTTTTAACCCTCACAGGAAAGGCCTGCGGAGGAAAAAGACTGGAAGAAAGGCAACCTAAGAAATGGGGCACTTGCAAAGCCAGCCCTCTCCGTCATTCAGGAATCCAACTGAGGAAAAAGAATCCAGAGTCTGACTCACAGCCCGTCTGATCTGTTCAAAGCTGTCTTTTCCACCTGCTGGAGTTCATTCCGATTTTAAATCACCAGAGGCACGCATAATGGCTGAGGGGAGGATGAGCCACTAACATCAAATGCAAGTTTGATTCACCACCCCATTATCACAGCTCATTATCATATGCAGATTTTAAATAGCATTTCCAATTTCATTTTCACAACGCTTGCTGCAGAATTCCCTACTAGAATGTGAAACACGAACACACCACAGAACTAGAGAATGCTAGTCACATACCGAGGGGCGGGGTGTCGCATCCGGGCCCAAAGGTGTGTGCGCTAGGGTTCTCCTGCTGCCTGCTCTGCTTCCAAAGCTAAATGTTCTTTCTTTGGTGTTGCCAGCCATACTCTACAAATAAGACTTTTCAATTTAGTTATAAGTAATATAATTTTATGTACATACAATATTAAAAAAATTGTACAGAATCTTTATTTCTACAATGTGCTCTTCTTGTTTAAAAAAAAAAGGGAAAATGCTCTTTGGATTTTGTTGATGACATTGCCGCCTTTAATTTTCCACGGTCTCATTTCTTAATCGTGCTTACACATCGTCTATTTGTACTGATGCTAAGCTAAGGACTGTGTAGGCAAGACTGAGCAGTAGACAGAGGTGCCTGGGGTCAGATACTCTGAAGACAGAGACCAGCTGGATCAAAGCTTCATCAGACCTTTCGACTGATGCACATCCTTCCCAGAGGTTCACAGTTGATATTTAAAGGAGCATAATGACCGATTCTCCTGTCCAGTCTCTGAGAGCTGAACGTTCTGGTTCTGTCAGCAGTGCAGGCTGTGCAGAAACACCTGCAAAAACTGTGTGTCCCTGCAGGGTTGCCAACCTCTCCTTGTGGGGCAAAGCAGTCACTCTGAGGGCAAAGTGTGATGTTTTCAGGACACCAGAAAATCAAAGGAAGGAATCTAGCGGTACACAAATCCAGCTTTCCTACTGGATTAAGTGTGAGTGTGAGTAGTACAGTCAAGCCCTTTTTTTGGCTAATGTAGGGCCTTTCCCATCTTGCAGTAAGAATGGCTCCTTGTCTACTATTTCTCTTAAATGAGCTAGTTGAAGTTTGCAGTGTTGGCAAACAGATGATGGAGAGGGGGTGATGATTTTACTGGACTTTCTTCTGGCCCCAGAGACGCAGCCCTAAGAGTCAAACTTCCTAGAGGGAACCCTCAAATCCATCCCTCCTTCCCTTCCCCCTACCCACACAGAAATATTCTAGAATAAAAGCACCGGATAAGTACACTTGGACACATTTTCTAATCTTAGAAAGTTTCTAAAAGGCCTGTTGTCCTTACCCATTACT
The DNA here is from genome assembly GCF_009834535.1 of Camelus ferus. NCBI lineage: Eukaryota > Metazoa > Chordata > Mammalia > Artiodactyla > Camelidae > Camelus > Camelus ferus. Next base: position 13,138,222 of record NC_045706.1, read on the forward strand.
CAGTTGTCCCTGGCATATTATCTGAGGTTCAAGTTTCTTGGAAGCAGAACTGTCAAAGGATATCCTTTGTAACTGCCCTTTCTGTACACAGCAGGCATTAATAAATGTGAATGACAGACAAGTGACAGACAGACAAGATAGGAAAGAGGAGACATATATGTGTTTTTGCAGACTGATGGCTAAGATGAGTCCAGATTACAGAGCCTTGCCCTACCCCTAGAATGTTATTTAGATCAAGTTTAGCTTTTAGAGCCCAGGTCTGGTTAATTGCCAGGGTGGCAAAGAATCGCATGCACCCATATAAACAGGAGTCAAAATGCAATATTAGTTGAAGATCGAATTTCACATTGTAGAGATGAAATAGCTGTGATTAAGCTGCATATTTATGCTGGGAAATGGCTTAAGAGGATGACTAGTATTAAAGTTGTTGGCCATCACGTCGCATCTCTCATCTGCTTGGAATATGGAACTATATTCAAAAATATCAGCCACTGGGGTCTTGTTCACTACAAGATAAAATTCAGACTTCACAGAACTTTGCAGCAGGTCACAATTTGATTGTGTCTGCACACTGTCTTCACAGATATCTAATAAAGCAAAACTCTGACTCTCATGTGGCCTAGACTATTTTTTTTTTTGCACTCTTAATTTGTAAATGGAATTATACATGCATCATTACTGACCTCCCCCTTTACCTCATCCCAGATGGAAACTGATTTTCAGGTCCTTTCCTAGGTGTTGCAAGCTTTATTAACTTTCATTCCAACAAGACTGGCTCCTTGGTTCACTGGGAACCAAGCCTCCATCAACGTGATGTCTACGAGCCCCCTTTTCCCCGAAGCTAAAGACAGCAGTCGGTCCTGCTAGAGGGAAGGCAGATGGGCCAGGGTAACCATTGACAACTCCACTGCACTCAAGCGAAGTTCATATAAAAAAGCAGAAAGCTACAGTCTGGCCAAACTGGCTGCTGCATCTAGGGTCTTGGGTTTGTTCCAGGCTCTATGTTGGGGTCACCCTGCAGAGTTGGCTCTAGAAGCTTCTGAATAGTCTGAGGTGGGTCCTAGGACTCTGAGGGTGGTATTAATGTGTTCTTCCTAAATGGCTTTCATCTGAGGATCAGTTCCCAGGGGCAGGCTGGGAGGTGCAGTCAAACAAGCAAACATACTAGAACGTAGGGCCAGCAGGCAGTCTGGCCTCCCTTTCCTTCCCTGGACAGGGAGCGGCTGGAACTAGCCGTCTGTAAAGGCCACTCAGTCCCTTGGTCTGGGTCACGCAGTGGGCGTGGTGGTTTCAGTCTAGTGAGATGAAAGCTCAGCTCCCATAAAATGAGGCCGTTGGGAGGAGTATGGCTCCACTTTCCCCACATCCCCTCCTTTATTTCAGTGCTTTGTCCCCTTCTGCCCGGTTACCTGTGTGGACCATCTGGAAATTTGTCTTTCCTGGTAAGAGACACAAGGCTAGGAGCGCAGGGGTGTGAGATGCTTGAGGGGAGCTGCCACCCACCCAGGCCTCTGCTTCCTTCCCAGGCTGTTCCCGGCCCAGGAAGAAGGTCTGTTCCCACCAATCCTCTCCTCGTCCCAGAGACCTCCTGGCCCCAACCCAGGTCTCCCCAGAGTCAATATCAGAAAAGGCAGCTCTAACCTAGACCTCTTCAGTACCCCTCTCCCCAGTTTCCAGACCCAGAGGGACCACCAGAACGGCTGGGGATACCATGAACAGAGAACAGCTTCAGAGGCCAGATAATTGCTGGGCAAATCCCTAGATTTCACCCCATGGGCCGACCCTGAGTGAGGTGCAGGCAGGAGGAAGTGCCCCACATTCACTGGGGTTCACTGGCCCCCTCTGGCACACGGATCCCGGGCTCCTAGTCAGGTGAGGAGGAGGAGAGGCAGTCTGGGGCTCCGACCCCGCCCCTTCCCCTCCCCCTCCCCCGCGGGCCAAGTGAGCTCACAAAGGCGGGGAGCCTGCGAGGTCCGGTGGAGGGGAGGGGCAGGCAGGACGTCCCGTGGGTGGGATCCAGGCCACCCAGGTGAGCAACACGGGGTTAGGGAGGGGGGAGATGGGGGGTGGGGCAGAGGTGGTGGGGGGTGGGGCGGAGGTGTTGGGGCGTGTCCACGCTTTCTGACCAGCTCCCCTGGCCTCATCCCCTGGAGGCCTCCTCTCCATGCTCTTCTACGCCTCCTCCAGGCAGGCCCCGGGGGCCAGGGGCCACAGCCAGGCTGGGAGCCACAGCCGCCCAGCCAGTACAACCTGTTGCCGTCCCCTCCCCAGCGGCAAACTTTTGGGCAACACAATGTTTGGGCAACACAACTCAGAGTTTAGAGATCTTCCATTCATACCTCCTTGGATGCAAGAACCTTCAAACAAGTGCCTTATTTTACAACCTGTAAAATGGGGACAAATAGAAACTAACCCTTAGGGCGGCTGTGAGGATTTAATAAGAATGCAGTCCCGCCTTCAACCGTATCATAGCAGGTGTTCTTCAAATGTCTGAACCCTTTAAAAAATTCCCATCACTGCTGACTAAACCCTGAATGAGGCCCTCTGCACCATCCCTGAGTCCTCCTGTCCTGGCCGCCAGGGCATCACTTTTGAGAGATGTACTGGCTTGGCAGGGTAGGACTTGGCACATCTACAGATGCCAGATACAAGACCTGGCCCATTTTCGGGATCCTGGAAGGGGTAAGGGGTCTGGCTTGGGAGACAGCATCCACATAAACTAATGCTGTGTGGTCCCCCCCCCCCGCCACCCTCTGCTCACCGATCTCGGACACCATTCCAGCCTTTGGGACTTCTCATCCCTTCCAGCCACACCTTACACTAATTCTTTGTTGTGGGGCTGTCCTGTGTCTTGGATGTTTATCAGCATCCTTGGCCTCCATTCACTAGATGGCAAGCAGCACCCCATCCCCCAGTTGTGACAACCAGAAATATCTCTAGACACTGCCAGATGTCCTGAGGGTGGTGCTGGGGCTGGGGGCAGCAAAAACCACCACTGCAACCTGATTCCACCTGGATGAAGAAAGGCCCTGGGGGTGAGGGTGCATTATCTCGCCCCCTCTGAGGTTCGTGAGCCTGACCTGTTGGGGGTGGGTGACTCCTGGGTCTTGCTCATCTTTGTATTCTTTAGTATTCTATCGTAGTTGGTGGCCATAGTGTGTGCCTGTTCATAGTAGTTGAATGGATGGATGACAGGTTGGGTGAAAGGGGTCGGGGCCCAGGGGAAGAGAGTCACTGGTGGGTGGTGATCTGCACAGCTGTCATCCGGGTTCATGTAAAAGGTGATGCTCCTTGCTGTCAGGCCGCTGGCTCTCTAACGGAAACCAGCTGTGTCTGCTGATTTTGTGAGGATGGCAGAGCTTTCTCTCTGTCCCGACCTGCTGGCAAGGTCATTGGACTCCCAGGGCCTGCAGCACACGTTCGGTGAGTTCTAGAGGCAAGGACATCTGATGAGACAGTTTCATTCCCTCTTCTCTTCAATAGCAGAGAGCAAAATCATGAAGTCTTCCAAGACCTTCATGAGACAGCTGCCGGTCACACCAGGCTACAGTGGTAAGTGGTGATGTGCCCTGCAGGAGAACCACAGTCCTGATCGCTGTCCCTCCCTCGGCCCACTGTCCGTGTCTGTCCGGCTGATTGGACCAGTGCAGGCACCTCAGCTTTTAAGACACTTGTTGAAAGCGCTCCATTGCTGAAGATGACTGATAACTGGGTTCTGATCAATGGAGAGACACAACTTAGGCCAAATCTCCCAGGACATGGCCTGGTATGCAGGAAGGGCTTAATTAATGTACGTTATATGCATTTGGACCAGGATAGACATAGTGAATAAGCTGATGCCCTTGGGTAGATCTATTTGGATAAATCTATCAGTTCTACCCGCTACATGGGGTAGTGACAGATTCCCTGTAAGATTTTTGTGAGGATTAAAGGAGCCACATAGATAACTTATTTTAAATATCTTGGCCCTTAGCAAGACTCAGTAAAGGTAGCCTGTATTCCTATGTGTGTGTGAATATACACACTCAAATGAAATCTATGCAGATCAAAGTAGACCCTAATGGAGAAGAAACCACTGTGGCAGGGCCCCTGGGTTTTCACGGTCTCCTCTATAATATTAGCAAGTCTTTTGATTGCCTGAGGGTTGAGGAGACTGGATTGTGGTTGAAAGACTTTCAACTCTGCCAAGACCAGTCTCAGACTGGATTCTTCCAGAAGAAGCTTCTTCCAGGTTCAGGGGGTGGGGTTGCTGCTTTCAACCCTGGGGCCAGGTTTTCTTACCTGGGGACAAGGGCCTTCCCTTGTTGGGCTTCAATAGTGAGACTTCTTTATTTATTTGCAGTTTAAAACTAAATTCTTAGCCAGTTTTTCCCCCTTTGCTCTTTTAAAAATGGTCTTATTGTGACAATATTGTAGCACTTAGGATTCAGCATGCAGTTTAAATAAATAGTTGTGTTTTACTCATACTAATTGTAATGATTATCTGTGATTTTGTGGGAAATGGTGAAAAATTGTGCTGGGGTGGATCTCACAGATAATGAATTTACCTTTGCGTGTAATAGGTCTCTGCTTTTAATAAGCCCGCAATTTCCAGATGGCCCGACAAGAAAGATCCCAAATTGCATTTGGGAAGCGTCAAGGAAAATAAGCTTTCTCTCTAAAAAGATGAATAATTTCAGTTACTCCTCAGACTATCATTTTGGCCCATTAAATGCTCTCCCTTCTTGCTGTTCGGACTGACATCGGGGGCTTTGCTATCAAAGAATATTCTCTCCCCAGCTCCAAGGTCTTTTTTTTTTTTTTTTTTTTTGTGGCCTTGGGGGGTCCCAGCAGCTGTGGAAACAACGGCACAGCTTGTATTAAAGGCCTTTGGGAAAATGCAGGGTTGTTGGCCAAGGAAGAAATGGCAAGGGGTGGGTGAGATTCTGGGGCATTGGGGCAGGTTCTGAATCCCTCACTGAAGGTGGTGATGTCCTGTCTCTTGCAGGCTTCGTGCCCTACCTTAGCTGCCAGGGAACCTCCGGTGAGGATGACATGTCGCCCTGTCTGAAAATCTTCCAGGAGAACACACAGCGATATAAAGACCAGCTGGAGGAATTTCGCTGCTCGGTGGCCACTGCCCGGAAACTGAAGCCCGTCTGCTCGGAGGAGACGGTCCTGCGCGCCCTGCACCAGTACCACCGGCAGTACCACCCCCTGAGTCTGGGTACTGACCCCCGGAAACCAGCCTCCCTTCGCCCCTGGGACCAAGCCCAGGGCCTGACAGATTTGCTGAGCTGCCACTGAGAGAGAGCACAGGGTCCAGCCCACTTCTAAACCCCACAGGCGTCAGTGCAAATTGGAATTTTTGTTCTCTTTTCTTATGGTTTGATGCCTAGAGAAGGTCCTTGAACGTTTGTTGTAAAGCTGGTTTGGTGGTGCTGAAGTCTTTTAGCTTTTGTTTACCTGTGAAGCTTTTGATTTCTCCATCAAGTCTGAATGAAAGCCTTGCTGGACAGAGTATTCTTGGTTGTAAGTTTTCCCCTTTCATCACTTTAAATATATTGTGCCACTCCCTTCTGTAGAGTTTCTGCTGAAAAATCAGCTGATAACCTTATGGGAGTTCCCTTGTATGTTACTTGTTGCTTTTCTCTTGCTAATTTTAATATTTTCTCCTTATCCTTGATTTTTGTCAGTTTGATTTCTATGTGTCTTGGTGTGTTCCTCTGGGTAGATCCTGTGTGGTACTACTCTCTGTGCTTCCTGAACTTGGGTGACTGTTTTCCTTCCCAAGTTTGGGAAGTTTTCAGTGATTATCTTTCCAAAACTTTTCTCAGGTCCTTTCTCTCTCTCGTTTCTTTCTGGGACCCCTAGAATGCAAATATAAGTGCACTTCATTTTGTCCCAGAGTTCTCTTAAACTATCCTCATTTCTTTTTATTCTTTTTTCTTTTTTCTGTTCTTCAGTAGTGATTTCCACTAATCTGTCTTCTAGCTCACTGATCCGTTCTTCTGCCTCATTTAGTCTATTCTTCGTTCCTTCTAGTGTGTTATTCATTTCAGTGATTTTATTCTTCAACTCTGTTTGGGTAGTCTTTATATTTTCCAACTCCTTGCTAACAACTTCGCTTTGTGCATCTATACTCCTCTTGAGTTCTCTGAACATCTTGGCCATCATTACTTTAAACTCTTTCTCAGATAAATTACCTATCTCCTCATCGCTTATTTCTTCTTCTGGGATTTTACCTTGTGCCGTGGCCTGGGAGATATTCCTTGGCCGCCTCATATCGTCTATCTTTCTACGTGTTTGTGAATTCCTTCCACAGGCTTTGGGATTGTTGTTTTCTTATTTCTAGTATCTGCCCCTGGTGGATGAGTCTGGACTAGAGGTTTATGCAGGTTTCCTGGCAGGGGGAGCCAGTGCCTGCCCACTGCTGGGTGAAGCTTGGTCCTGGACCTCTGGTGGGTAGGGCTGTGTCTAGAGGCCTTTGTGACTTAGGAAGTGTGCTGATGGGTGGGGCTGTGTTCCCAACCTGTAGGTCATTTGGCCTGAGGCTTCCCTACAGACTGTTGGGAGGGGCTAGGTCTTGGTGCTAATGATCCAATTAAGATACCAGCCTCCAGGAAAACTCATGAAGATTAACACTCCTAGAATATCCACCACGAGCTTTTATGTCCCCTGAGTGAGCCGCAGCTGTCCCCCAAGCCCCCAGAAGACCCTCCAAATCCAGCAAGCAGGCCTGGTCCAGCTTCCTATGAAATCACGGCCTCTGCCCTTGGACCTGGCGCACGCGAGTGTGCGCTTCCCAAGCGAATGGAGTCTCCGTTTCCCCCAGTCCCATGGGGCTCCTGGCACCAAGCCCCCCTGGCCTTCAAAACCAGATGTCCTGGGGTCTCCTTCTCCTCCCAATGCTGGGACCCGAGCCGGGGAGCCTGACATGGGGCTTAGAGCTCTCACTCCCGTGGGAGGGCCTCTGAGACTTAACTAATCTTCAGCTTGTGGGTATGGGGGGTACAGGGCCCAAATATATCACAAGCACGCCGCTCCTACCTTCCTGCTGTGGTTCCCTCTTTATGCTTCCAGTTGCAGAGGATCTTTTCGCTAGGTTCCAGTCTTTTTTTCAATGGTTGTTTAGCAGTCAGTTGTGGTTTCGTTGTAGTCGCAAGGAGAGGCAAGCTCGTGGCCCTGCCACTCCACCATCTTGACCGGAAATGGAAAGACTTTGCTTCTTAAAGGGAGAAAGAATCATTTCCAGGGGGAGAGGGAGACAGGTGGGGAGGAGAGTGCAGGGTCCTAAAGCCCCTGGGCAATCATCACACAGGTTCCGTTATCAGCTGTTTTCTCAGTAGGTCCTGCCTTTTAGTTGCTTTCTCTGTGCCAGCACTGTTATTTCATTCCAGCCATGAGGTTGATACTGTTATTCCCACTTTAGAGTTGGAGGAAGTGAGGCTTTGAGAGGTAGTGTCCCTTGTCTAAGAGAGCTCCTCCAGCTGCTAGCTGGGTGGGAAGGGGTTTTGCAGGGAACAACAACCACAGTAACACTGACAAAAACAACTGATGATAAGATTATATCAGGTTCATAATCACAACAATGATTTGTCCTAGACCGTCTTTAAGATCTAAAGGCCTATAGGAAAAGGAATGGACTGATTGCCTTTATTATTATTACTGTAACTGGGGACTTTTCAAGAACACAGGCTAACTCACATGTTTCTCGTGCTTTAGAAGTTTCCAAGCCATTACAAGGAACATCTGCCTAAGAGTTTTGGATTTAGCCCAGCTCTGTGACTGTTTGCTGTGTGACCTAGTGTGGGTTGCTTCACCTCTCTGAGCTACAGTTCCTTCATCCAGCACAGGGAAGGATGGACTAGGCACTCCTTTGAGTGCCTTCTAGCTCTGAGGTTCTGGGACTCAGTAGCCCGTTTCAATTCTCACAGCAGCTGGAGGAGGCAGATGGGGCAGTAATCTTTTATCTTACAAATGTGAAGTTGTTGGTCAGCCAGCCAGCACTGAGTCTGCTGTGCTTTTTCCTGACCTGCATGCTTCTCTTTTTTTTGCAGGGGAGGGAGAATTAGGTATTTATTTATTTATTTTAATGGAGGTACTGATGCAGGTACTGGGGATTGAACCCAGGACATTGTGCATGCTAAGCACGCGCTCTACCACTGAGCTACGTCCTCCCCCCGCCCCACACGCTTTTCTTGATTACCTTATTTAAACTGTCAAAGAGCAATGTCTGAAGCTTTTTTATTAATCTGAGAAGAAAGCAGGATCTGTTTAAGAGCAAGAACTTGGGACTCAGACCGACGCGGGTTTGAATCCTGGCCCTACCACTTCCTTGCTGTGTGACCTTGGCCAAGTCTCTCTTTACCTCTCTAAGGTTTCCGTATCCTCCTCCATAAAGTGTGGGTAATAACGGCACCACCTTCTTGCGCTTTGTGAGAGAATGAAACGAGAGCGTGTGTAAAGCCCGATCTGGGTTCTGGGCACACAGAATCGACCAACCAGTGGCCGCGGGCCCTGTTGCATCCAGAGACCTAGGGATTTACCCAGGGCTCGTTGCTGGGGTGCCCGCTAATTTGGGAGCACTGCCCCACTCACTGTGTGGCTTCCCGAAGCCCTCAGGAAGCGTGGCATCTTTTTACAGAATGCAAATACATAAAGAAACAGCTGCAGGAGCCCCCGATCCCTGGCTGGGCGGGCTACCTGCCGAGAGCCAGGGTCACTGAATTAGGCTGTGCCACCCGGTACACCGTCATGGCCAGAAACTGCTACAGGGACTTCCTGAACCTCGTGGAGCAGGCCAAGAGAGCGCACCTGAAACCGTATGAAGAGTAAGTCCTGCTTGGGTCGTAACCACAGGTAGCAACCGGGGGCAGAGCAGATCTTAGGTCAGGGGTTTCCAGAAGCCCCCAGCCCAGCACTGGGGCCTATTTTTGTGTCTGATTTGTTTTACAGAAGGGGTTGTGTTTGTAATTGCATGACCTTCCCAGTAAGTAGCCACCCTCCGCTCCCCACCAGTGCCTAGCAATCTCCAAAAGGCCTGCTTCTGGTCTTTGCTGGTTTGTAGGGAGAGGATGGGAGAGAAAACCAATAGGGCCCCCTGTCCTGGCAGCAAGGTAAGGCTCAAGGATGCGGAAGAAAAAGTCTCTTGTGGCCTCAGTTTTCCCTTCTGTAAAATGGAGATTATAATCCTTACCTTTAGCATAAATGGTAAAGATTAGAAATAAACATACCGTGCTCATAGGGAACTGTATAGACTATATTTATTTTTATTATTAATAAAAAAATAACTCTATGATTTTTGTTCCTACTTTAGAATATATGGAGTCAAGTCCACACCACCTCCTCCTCTTCCTTCTCCCCCAGTTTTGCAGCATGAAGGGCTGCTGCCCAAACATCCAGATTTCTCTCTTCCAGGTAAAGGAGCCCTTTCTTTCCTTCCTACTGTTTTTAAAGAGGAGATGGAATGTTTGCAGTAGCCTCTCTGCTTTGCTGGGCCACCTGCCTGTAACTTGTAGAGCTGATTTCTCTTCCAGGTGCCGGCTGTCCTACCCTTGCAAGAGCCCTGATGGATGACCCCAGACCTCCAGCGACATGTGACTGTACCCAGAGGCCAAGTGTGTCTTGCCATGGGAAGATTTATCTAGAGCCACTGTCCTCAGCAAAGTACACAGAAGGGTAGAAGTGGAGAGCCTCACAAGGAGAGGCGAATATTAAATGAGACTCAGAAGCTTACCATTCTCTCTTGAGAGTCAGCCCCTCACACATTCATCGATGGGCAGTAGGGAAAACCCCTAAGAATCCTTTTTACTGCTGCCTGCACCCTGGCTGGTTGGCAATAGCGCGTCATTCATGATAAAGACCTTTTATTGTCATGTGAAAATAAAGAAGCAACACTTCCTAGCATGCCAAAGGTTTCTGTGGATTGTTTTCCAGGTTATGTCGACCTTGAGAAGGGCCAGGGTGGGGCACGTCTCTTCCTGACCCCGAGATGCACCTGGATCAGGCTCTCCCTGAAGTCCTTGCTCAGCCCTCTAACCAGCCGGTCCCCATCAGCTACCTTGGGTCCCAGCATGGCCGTCTCAAGCACTGGCACAGAATTGTGCCCACCTCAGCCCTGGTGTTTCCGAATCCCAGTCTCCAGGAGAGCCCAGCTGGCAGACACCAGCTGTACTAGTTTCCCAGAGCTGTGGTAATGGTACCACGGACTGGGTGGTATAAGACAACAGAAATTTGTCGTCTGGTGGTTCTGGAGGCTACAAGTCCATATTCAAGGTGTTAGCAGGGCCCTGCTCCCTCTGAAGCCCCAGGGGAGAAGTACTCCCTGCCTCCTCCCCAGCTCCCTCCTGGTGGTTTGCTGTCAATCTTTGGCGATCTTTGGTGCATAACGCCAATCTCTGTCTTTGTCATCACATGGCGTCCCTCTGTGTCTGTGTCTTCACATGGCTGTCTTCTAATCAGGACACCAGTCACACTGGATTAGGGCTCACCCTTCTTCAGAATGACCTGGTCTTAACCAATTACACCTGCAACAGCCCTATTTCCAAATCAGTCACCTTCTCAGGTACTGGAGATTAGGATTTCAACATACCCTTTGGGCGGGGGAGGACGCAATTCAACCCATAACGCTGGCTCACATTTCATCACCCGCAGGCACTCGCTCTGACCTCACTCTGCAGCCGCTGGTATGAAGGGGACATCAAAAGCAGCTCCTGGGGCAATGAGGCCCTTGCTATCAAAAGACTCAAAACTGCAGGGCCAAAAGATGCAACAAGTCCCTGCTTGGGAGTTTTTCCCAAGGTAGGAATTTTCACCTGGGCTCCCTGGATCCCCAGGTTTCCATGAGTAGAAATCAGGAGTCAAACCTTTGACTCTGATGAGAAAAAAAAGAACGCGGATGAGAAAACGTTAAGTCTTTATTTTCACTGACCTCCACGTGAGCTATATTATTTCCTTCATTTATGAACGTAGGCGGCAAACCACAGACGTACCTGTCACCTTTGGCCAGTAAAAATCCTAGGTCTTTTCATATCATATGACTTTCATTTTGCAAAAGCTTGAAATAATGTCGATCACTACTTTATAATTATAATCGTTATTAGAGTTACTGTATCTACTCTAACGTACTGTTGTTCAACATCTGTATAAGCAAAAGCTTATATGGCTATTTCACAAATCTATGTGAATATTATTTAATTTTAATATTTTGATAGTATTTCAATATACATAGATTCCTTTGTAATCTCATACATTATATTTTACACATTTAAAAACATTGTTCTAAGAAGAGATTCACAGGTTTCGCCAGACAGCCAGAGGGTCCCTGGAAGAGAAATGGAAAGGAGCCCTGGTCCTGAGAAATAACCAAGGGTGTGTGTAAAGGGTTATTGTCATAGAAAACAACAACCCAAACCCAGTGGGACTGGGGATTACAGTGCATCCCATTATTAAAAAATAATGTGATAGAAGAAAGCTATAGTGGAAAAGTATTTGTGATACAGCACATGAAAAAAGCAGGACATAAGACAATATAATAACAGCAAACCCATGTACACACACACACTAACACACACACTCACACACACACACTATAATCCTGTTTTTTTGTTTAAAAATAAGGGAGGAGGAGTAAAGGAAGCTAGTCCATCACACAGTGGTTATTTGGATGATGGTGTTATTGGTCCTTTTGTATCTTCTTGTGTTTTTTCCTTTTTTTTTTTAACAGCTAACATGCATTGTTTCCATAATCAGGAAAAAAGTATTTTTTCCTTATTTGAATTAATTAAATCCTTATTTGGATTGATTAAAAGATATTTTAATCTTTTAGAGATTGCATGTTTAAAGAAAAAAAAATCCACAGCTCAATAGAATTTAGTTGCATTTTCATCCAAGGGCTGGGACCAAGCTCAGTGAATAGTTGGGATTTTTTTTTTCCAGCTTTCTTAACACCCTGGGAGAGTGACCCCACTGTCCCAGGAAGGAAACCAGGAGGTTGATCCCTCACCTGCTGGGGGCCGTGTGGTCCAGGCTGCTGCACCTCTGCTGGCTCCCCGGGAATGAAAGACATGGGAGGCAATTCTGCCTGTTTCCCTTTCCCAGACCCCCATAGAGTTGGCAGATGACTGCTCTGGACTCAAGGCTTTTGAAGTCTTTGCCCATGAAATTAAGGGACGCCAGGACCAAAACTACTCTGTGCAACTGTCCTCAGCTTGATTTCATCCATGAGATCAAATTGGGCGTCAATATTTAAGTCACTAGCTAATTTGTTTGGCCCCAACCTTTAAAAAATGGCTTACAGCAGTAAAACAAAAACAAAAACAAAAAATATACATCCGATGACAGAAATAACAAAATTGAATAAAGACAATTAAAAAATTGTTTAATAGTATCTAATTCTTCTGCAGCTTCATGATTAAGATCACCAAGTTCACTGTGCAAATCAAACTCCTTTTGTTGAAGCAGTTCCTCATCGCAGTTCTTTCCCTTAATCTTGATCCTTTCTGCTTCTCCCTAGCCTATAATTTTAGTGCGTCGTCTGTCGGGGGAGGTGGAGAGGTGATTTTACTGCGCAGCAAATTATCATTATTAGCACAAGCTGCATCTGTAATGAGCTCATTCTTGCCACTAAAAACAATTCCATTACCTAAGACAAAATTCCCTGGGTCTGGAAATGCTGAAGAAATGGAAGGTATGGGTTTGTATGTTTTTTTTTTAAAACAACAGGCCCTTTTGTGAGGATAGTTTGAATTCTGTGGCAGTTAAAGCGTTCCTTTGGGGTCCGTTCTTTCTCTTTCTGTGGGAGAACTGTCAGCGCCCCTGGAGGCCAGATGTTGGGAGAGGATGCCTGGGTTCCCTGTCCTTGTTCACTGTCCCAGAGAGTGGTGACTGGTGGCTCTAAACAGGATCTCAGTTACAGCTTTAACTTTGTCCCCGCACGGCTGTGAAGCGCGTGGCCAGGAGTCAGACACTCCCTGAGTTCAGATCTCAAGTCTGCTTTTTTCCCGGCTGTGTGCCTCTGGAGGCTTTCCTTCATCTCACTGAGCCTCAGATTCCTATTTTGCAAAATGAAGATAACAGCAGGACCAACCCAGAATCATGAGATTAGGCACGTATATCTTGGCCACACGTGCTCAGTAAAGGTTATCAATTCCCATTGGGGTAAAGGGACATGGGGGCATTGCTAGAGAGGACATGGGTTGGCAGTGGGGGCATGATGTCTCTGAACCAACGTAGTGAGTTCTTAGAAGGGCTCAGAACCCAGGGCTCCTGGCCCCTAATGCAATGCTTGCTCTTTTCCCCACCGCACTTTTTCTCCAGGGACCCTAACCCTGCGAGGCAGGCCGAATAGTTACGATCGGCCAGTAATAAAAACAGTCGCAGCCCGGCTAATGTGCTTGCTTGTGTCAGACTCTGGCCAACACACTTTTCCTTAAATAGCTTACTTATTTAGTATTACTTAGCATAGATAGTTTCATCTTACAGAAGAGGAAACTGAGGCACACAGAGGTTAAGCAATTGACTCAGGGTCATTTTTCCCAGAAAAAAACACAGGTGGCCCTTTCAAAGGCAGCTGATGAATCCCAGATAAAAGCCCCACGTCAGTATTTGGGTTCAAGCCGCATTTGACTGGATTCTCCAGAGGCTGAGAGGAGGCGTGCTCCCCACCCTTCCTGACCAGACGAGGGTACCATAGGGAAGGGGCAACAGCTCCTCCGTGACCTAGAGAAGCGGGCTGCCCAGCCCCAGGGTCCTTCAGGCCTCGTTTCTGACATGTGCTCTCCTGAAGTTCACACCAAAGGCAGCTCCCCCAAGGCCTCTCTGTCCGGCTGCGGCAACCCCCGCCCTCCACAGTCCCAGACCCCAGCTCCAGTTCGCCTGAGATCACTTCTACTTGGTTAAACTCAGCCCAGTTTTGGAAGGTGCTGAAAGTATTTTAAAACCTATTTGTTTAAGGGCACATCTAACTTATTTCATAATTCGTGTGCATGCTTAGCACATCTGTGGCTTCGCAAAAGCTGGGATGGTGGTGTTTCCCTTGGTTGTCTTTCTCTCACTGTATCTACTTACGAACATTCTGAGGACCTCACTTAGCTGGTATGTCTAAAAAATCTTCCTATGGGATTTATTGTTATGAATGAGGCTTTTTATTTGCACTTCCTCAGCCTCCTGCCCTGACGGTGCTAACCCTTTTAATAGGACAGAAATCACTAAAGGTCTTCCTTCTAAACCAGGCATTGAACATTTTTTTTCTAGAAAGGGCCAGATAGTCAATATTTTAGGCTTCCCATGCTGTATGGCCTCTTACAACTACTCAATTCTGCCATTTTAGCAGAAAAGCAGCTAGAGATAATGTATATGTGAGTATGTGGCTGCGTTCCAATAAAACTTTTATTTATAAAAGCTGAAATATTTTTTTAAATTGAAGTACAGTCAATTGCAATGTGTCAATTTATGTGTACAGCACAATGTCCCAGTCATGCATATACATACATATATTTGTTTTCATATTCTTTTTCATTAAATTTTATTATAAGGTATTGAATATAGTTCCCTGTGCTATACAGAAGAAACTTAAAAAAAATCTTTTTGTATATAGTGGCTAACATTTGTAAATCTCAAACTCCCAAATTTATTCCTTCCCACCCCCTTTCCCCGGTAACCATAAGATTGTTTACTACATATAGACACTGAAATTTTAATTTCATATCATTTTCATGTATCGTGAAAGAATATTCTTTTGAATTAAAAAGATTTTTTTAATGTGGAAACCATTCTTGGCTGGAGAGCTGTACAAAAGCAGGTGGCTCATGGGCCCTAAGTTGCCAACCCCTGTTCTGAACCACAGCTTAACCCAAGGGACTGTTGCCAGCCAGGATCTTGTATATTTTGTAAGCACTATTGGTCAACCAGGTGCCCTCCTGAGAGAGAGACCCTTCTGGAGGATCTGGGAAACAGAATCCCCATGTGCCCAGAATACTGAGAATGTAGCCCCAATTCACTGTCCAGAGGGAAAGGGACAGGAGTGATGTGGAGCTCAGATTAGCCGGGAGAAAGCCTGCAATTTCTTGAGAGAAAAGGTAGAAACAAAGGCTGTAGAGGCTTTTCATACCCTGCATTAAAGTTAAAATCTAATTTAGATGAAAATGGATGCATTGAAATTAACTGTGCGTGCAAGGCTTTCGTTGTTAAGCTGTGTACCCTGTAACGATAGCTTTACCAAATTTATTCCCGTGGCTTGAAAATAAAGATGCTTTTTGAAATTTGATTTTGTTGTTTTACAAATCATTTTAGCTTTGTGAGTTGTGCAAACTCCATTTCTGATCTGCCTCAAACAAAAACAGAGCATTAAAGTGTTTAAGATTCAATCAAAGGCTTGCCGTTTGTGGTACAATATTAAAATAACAGAAAAATCAATTCAATTTTTATTTGGAACATGATTTGTCACAAATAGCATTCTAATAGATAACACTGATTATATGGCAGCAAATGTGATTTATATATACCAAGCTTTACGCCTTTGTCAGAGTCATCATTAAGGAATTTGACACGTATGCGGGAGAACAATAAATGTCAACTGAAACACATACCAGTTAGATATAAATGGGATGCTAAAATGAGTGATGCTGGCACATGCTATACTTATAAGTAATAATATGCAGTCTAAAGTAGCTTGCGTTTTCAAACAAGAACTCTTTTTATGCTGTCATTTAAAATATCTCATATTCCTGAAGGTCAGGCATAAATGGCACTATTAGCATTAAAAGCTAGTAAAAGAAAAAGTAATTTGTTGTTCATTTAACATAACATTTTATGAGATAGCTTTGTAAAGTATTCATATATTTTTTTCCCTACGGAGGCTGAGAAGACATGGTGAAGATGCTGGTTCTTAACGGAGAGCTTTTTATCGCATCTTCGTTACTGTTCACATCTTGATTCAGTGAGATCTTTGTGGAATTATGTGATTTGTGCTTGGGCAGGTAAATGCTAAGAAATAAAGCTGTTTACACAAACGTGGTTTTGGCTGGCTCCAGCAAGATGCCGTCCAGGTCCTGGGTTTGGTCCTCATCAGTAGTGCCACGGGCAAAGGGATGACAGCAGGACACTGAGGGCGAGGGGCAAGATTGTCAGAGCAAATATCTCTCTCTCTTGTTCCTTTTTCTCTTAAATTTGAATAAAAAAATTAAAACCACCAAAGAACAACATTGACAAATACCACTGGAGCCACCACCTGGAATTAGCAAAGATGAATCTTTTGTGGTATTTGCTTCAAATCCTTTTGCAATGAAAAATAAATACGACACCACTGATAAAGGAGGATTTTATTTTATTTTATTTTATTTTATTTTATTTTATTTTATTTTATTTTATTTTTTATTGAAGTATAGTCAGTTACAATGTGCCAATTTCTGGTGTACAGAAGAATGTCCCAGTCATGCATATACATACATGTGTTCATTTTCATACACTTTTTCGTTAAAGGTTACTACAAGATATTGACTATAGTTCCCTTTGCTATACAGAAGAATTCATTTTTTATCTATCTTTATATATAGTAAAGGAAGATTTTAAATGTCCTTGTTTTGATATTTTGTACCACATCTGCAGTGAGTAGTAGTATTTTGTGAGCACAGATGTACATAAATGATAATTTCTGTATCTTAATGGTATCTTCCTGACACTTCCTTTTCTCCTCAACAGGACATTTCGGGGAACAACTCATGTTGATATATATGGATGCTAGCTCATTCTTTGTCATTGTTGAAGTTGTAATTTGGGTAACTGATCAGAGTGAATTTTATTTGTATTCCCCCAATTACTAGTGAAGACGAATCTCAAACATTTATTTATTTTTATTTTATTTTATTCTTTAAATGAATTTTCGGGGGGGCTGGGGGATAATTAGGTTTTTTTTTTAAGTTATTTTTAGTGGGCGTACTGGGGATTGAACCTAGAACCTTGTGCATGCTAAGCATGCACTCTGCCACTTGAGCTATAACCTCCTCCCAAATCTCAGACATTTATGATTCAAGTTTCTTTGTGCGTCTCTTTGCTCATGTCTCTTTGTCCACTTTTCTACTGGGCTGTCCTTTTCTTTATGTACTCTGAATACTAATCCTTTGTTGTGTCCAGTTCAAATGCCTTCTCTGAGGCTGAGCTTGTCTTCAATCCTTGTCTTTGGGGTCTCTGTTATCCTTAAAGAATAACTCAGGCCTGCCTGCCCTTCTTGCTTCATTCATTGGCTGTTTATCAAGTGCTGGGCCCTGTTCTAAGTGTTGTGCATGATTTATCTTATTTAATCATCAAAGCCACCCTGTGCAGGAGGGCTACTGTTATTCCAAGGAAGTGTCGAGGTTGGGGAGGGAGGAAGCCCACACAGGTGGTACAGGTAGGGAGAGAGCTGGGACCCGAGGCCAGCTCCCCCTTCCTGCAGAGCTGGGCGTGTAAGCCCTGTATCACGCTCAGAGAACTAGCAAGAGTGAGGATCAGAACGTGTCATCATAAACCCTTAGAAGGAACCACACATGGCAGTTCTCGGTGCTGGTTATCCATCTCCTGGGAGTTTTCAAAAGTGCTGGTGCTGGGCCCCAACTCAGAAACTCTGGGTGGTCTCAGGTGTGGTCTGGACGTAGGGTTTCTTTTAAATCTCCCCAGTTCAGCCAAGGCTGAGCACCTCTCCTCCATAATTTGTAGTTTTATTGAGATCTAGGAAGTCCAGAAGGTCTCAGACAGAAACCAATTTCACTGTACCAGCCAAGATCTTAAATGCTGTATAGGGCTTCAAGAAAAGATTTCTAGAAAATACAAGGAAAAAAGGAGAATGAAAGAAAAACCGCATGATACGGAGCTCAAGCACTTCAGTTCTGCTGTGAATTAGAGGCATCTTTGTAAAGGGGAGGGCGGCTCCTTCTGCCCTCATTCTTGGAATCTCAGGGGGTGAATCACCTGCTGTTCTCTTCAAGCACCAGCCCCTGCTGCCACATCATTCAGAGAATTGCTAAGTGAAGCCATTTCTGGATTCTCAGAATTGAGCAGTGGATCCTCCCACTCTGTCCAACAGGTGTGCCTGACACCACCATCCCCACACCTTCTATCCGGCACCAGCTATTTACTCACTGGGGCCCCAGGAACAAGTGAGCAGGTCAGCGGGGGGCTACTGGGAGGCTGTGCGTGGGCAGCAGGCCAGGCTGGAAGGGCTGCAGTCTGCACACGCCCCAGCAGCTCCGCTTCCCGTGGTACCAAGCCCCCCAAGGTCTGGGAGCAGACTCTACCTGCTCATTGAAAGAAGACCATGCAGGCTGAGGCCCCATCCAGCTCGGGCAGGAAAGCCAGAAACCTGGCCCTGACCAGCTGTGCGTTAAGGCAGATAGAGCCCTCGGGGTAGCCCCCGGGTTACAGCACCTGTAAAACATTCTGTGGATGAGCTGAGCTCCCCCACACCCCTCCACCTGCCCGCCGGGCATAGGCCCTGTGAGTGGCTGCCCCAAGTTGACTGGTTGCCTTTCTGTTTCCTCCCAGGCAGAGGGATAAATGGGGAAAGAATCTGAATACGACAGAATATTCCATTTTCTTAATATTAAAGAGCTTTTAAAGTAAAAATTATATCAAAAAGATGCCTAAAATGGACACACAATTGGACAACTCACAGAGAAAGAAATACAAAGGGCCATTAAACACTGAAAAGGTGTTCACTCTCATAATAAAACAAACTCAAATTACAACGTAAGGAAAAGCAGTTTTACACGCCAAATTGACCAAAGGTCGGACAATTCACCATGTTGATGAGGGTCCGAACCTCTCTCATGTTAGAACAAATCATACGATGCTGTGAATAGTTGACTTTTTTGGCCCGCAAAAGTGGTAGTTTCCCACTGTATTATTGGTCGGAGTGTACACTGGAGTGTAATTTGGCAATGCTGATCAAAATAAGCAGCCTAAACGCTTCTGGGACAAATCTGTATCTTGTTAGAATATCATCAAAGGATGGTAGTTGCGTGAATATTCATAACGGCAAATCGTACACGTCCATCGGCAGGGAGGATCACACCACACGCGTCCCTCAGCGGAATCTGTGAAGCCCCACAAAGAATGAAGAAGCCCTTTCTGGACCATTATAGAATAATACTCACTTTATTGTTAGTGAGGATGGTGTGTATTGTGTGCTACCATTTGTCTGGAAAAAAAGGTGGGTGTGGCTGGGGTGTGTGAGACAGGTACCTGAATATTTATATGTAGAATATTTCTGGGAAAAACTCAAGTTGTCTCTGGGAAGAGGAAACGAGAGACCTGAGGGCAAGGCTAGAAGGCCCGGACCTCGAGTAAGAGCTCCTGCAACATTAGCATTTCGGGCCATGTGCATGTGTGAGCTTTTTTTTTTTTAAAGCCCTGCATCCTCCAAGGCACAGGCACACACTCTCTCGGGGTCATTCATGCCTCAGGCTGCTCTTACGTGGGGCCTGCTCCCCTCCCTAGGATGCTAAAAGCTGAGTGGGCAACACGTGGAAGCAACGATGACCTTTTCAAATAAGACGGAATTTCACTAAGGATCTAAAGTACTTTAGAACAGGCTACACTAGGTGCCCTGAAAGAGAGAGATGAGGGCAGAGGTGGGCCAGTGAGATGTTTTAGGCATTATCTGCAGCCAAGCTGGCTGCACACAAAAATCATTTCTGAAATGAGACCCCAGATCACAGAGCATTGCAAACTACACCTCAGAGTCAAACCGAGGGCATTAAAACGTTTATTAATGCAAAGACAAAGAGGGCACCATTTTTAACAAGGGTAGAGAGTTTGTAAAACATCTTCTTGCACTGTGTTGTTGCTGCAAAAATTATACCTGTGGAGGAAAATGTTTTCAGCATGAGACGCCTTCTATTGGGAAATGTGACCTCAGATGAATAACCAGCATGTGGTCACCCCCCCTGGAATTCAGATCCCTTTGAAAAACTCTGTTCCACTAGGCAGAGTCCAAGTGATTCTCACTAAGCAAACCCACTCAGAAAGCATCCTCCCCTCCTGTGGGCTTTTAATGAGCTGACAGTGAATCAGCTGTGTCAGATCAAGGATTTTTTTCCCCCCAAAACACAGGGAGTGTCCCTCCAGTGGGCCTGCAGCTTTGGGCTCAGCCATGAGTTCTAGGAGGCACCCAGCCAGCCTTCCTGGAGGGTTCTTCATACATTGCTTCTGGGAATGTAAAATGTGGCAGCCACTTTGGAAAACAGTCTGGCAGTTCCTCCAAAGGTTAGAATAGAGTTATCATATGACCCAGCAATTCTGCTCCTAGGTATCTACCCAAGAGAAAATGAAGACGTATGTCCACACAAAAACTTGTATACAAATGGTCACAGCAGCATTATTCATAATAGCCCCAAAGTGGAAACAACCCAAATGTCCATCAACTGATAAGTGGAAAAGCGGTATATCTATAGTATATAATAAATATAACACACTATATTATATAATATATAAATATAATATAAAATGAAATATTTATACATTATAATATATAAATATAATATAAAGTAGATAAACAAAATGCGCTATATCTGTATAACAGAATATTAGTAGACAATGAAAAGGAATGAATACAGATACGTGCTACAATAGTGATGAGCCTTGGAAAAATAATGCTGAGTAAAAGAAGCCAGTCACAGAGGACAACATATTGTATGATTCCATATGTATGAAATATCCAAAATAGGAAAATCTATAGAGACGGAAAGTAGGTTAGGAGTTACCTAGGGCTGAGAAAAGGGATGGGGGATTAACGGGTGATGGCTAATGGGTTTCTTTCTGGGGTGATGAAAATGTTCCAAAATTGATTGTGGTGATGATTGTGCAACTCTGTGAATACACAGAAGTCACTGAATTGTGTATTTTAAAGGGGTGAATTTTGCAGTATGGGAATAATATCTCAATGAAGATGTTAAAAAAAAAAAAGATTGTGATGGGTTGTCACTCCTGAGGGTGTGGGGTCCGGTCAGGTTGGGACAACCACTCTGCCATGAGACACAGGACACTTCTGGTCTTCTCCTTCCCATGAGGTGTCTTTGGTTAAAGGAGGACAGTTGACCAAGCCAACTCTCCCTCAGGGCTCAATGTCAGAAAGTAGCCCCCTGACGAGGGAGCCCTCATGTGCGGTGGGGACCTTGGTGTTTGCTATGTGTACTGTGTACTAGACCTGAAGAACAGTAACTCCACTCCCACCCCCTGAAGACTGTAAATTCCAGACAGGTCCACAGGGCATCCCACCACCAGGCTTTATGGATGCGTCAGCTGCACGTCTGGCTGTGTGAGCAGGGTGGACACAGCGGAAGGAGGGCTGGATTGGACGTCAGAAGACCTGGGTCCAAGTCCTTGTTGTGCCTAAATGCGTGTGCCCTGCTCTTGAGGATACAAAGTAATGGCACAGCCATGGTGATATCTGATTTTTCCAACAGCACGCTGAAGAAATGGAAACATTACCATTTACAACCAGCACAGTTAAGTCATGCAGCTGAGCAAGGGCTTGGGGTGTGTTTCTGAAAATGTTTTGAGGTCCAATATTCTTCCCTCTGGCTTCCCTGTGTGGCCTTAGACAAGTTACTTGACTCTCCAAATGTCACTTTCCTCATCTTAACATGAGAGCCACTGAAAGGTGATATCTGTTTCCTTCAGACTCTATACCCCGTTATTTTCTGATGCTTCTCCTTTAAGGTGGCCTTCTTTCTTTCCGTATTTTAAGCAGTCACATCCTCTCCCAGTTCCTAACAAGTAAGATTCTGCTCCCTCAGAATAAGAAGCACTTACCACTATAAACTAGATCCCAATATATTCATGTATACATGTGCCAAATAAAACAACTTACATTAATAATTGCACCCCAGTTGAAATTACCTCAGAGATTGCCTACAAGTCCTGCCCAGGTGTTTTCTTTATTGTTTAAGATGAGAGTGCCCTATGTGCCTATTTCTCAAATCTATGCCTTACCACTGACAAGCTGAATTTGGCTTAAGGAAAATGATTGATTTTTCAAAGTAAATTAGATGGATAGATGGAGAGTTGAGATAAAGAGTTAGGTAGATGAATAGATGGATGGCTGGATGACCAGAAGGATAAGAAGACAGATGTCAGGATGTTAACTAGATGGGTAAGTGGACGGACAGAATGGGCTGGATGAATGGAAGATGGTTAGGTGGGTGATTGGATGGATGGATGTGTGAATAGATTGATAGCTAAATATAGAAAATAAAACTTAGATGGAATAAGAGATACATACTCAGTCCTATCTTCACCACTTTGCACTGTGATTTGAGAGGCTCCCAGTTTGGGCTGGAAGAGATTTATCGCATTGTTGTTCCAGAGGAATTTGACCTTCTGGATTTTTCCAACATTGAGGTCCACATCAATGTCATGCATATGACTTGTATTTGGTTGGAGCGATCCTCTGAAAATGTAGACACAGAATGTTAAATAAGCTGGATATATGAATACACAGGATGATAGCAATCTCTTGGTTCTCCAAACAACAGCTGCCATTTCTGCTTTTCTGCAAATAGCTGTATGATGTCATTCATATCCACAAATGTATTTGTGAAGAACACACCTTTAAAAAATATTGGACTCTAGATTTCCACGTTTTATTTTGTCTCTAGAGGGAAGGCAAATATTTGGAGTGGCATATTCATCCTATTAGTTCACCGCAGGACTAATTAACGCAACGTCTTACGTTCAAAGGTGCAGAGGCCATCCGTTAGGCCATCACCTGTAGCACAGAGGAAGTTGTCGAAGAACTTTAACATAATATGAAAATTATTGTGTCAAAGTTAGTGCAAAAACCAGAATCTAATTTTACAGCACAGTTCTGCATTCATGCAACACACATTTACCAAGCATCTCACGAGCCCAGCAAAAGCAGGTGCTGAGGGAGCCACAGCAATGAGAAGCTGGCCTCAGGCTTCACGTGTGTGGGGGATGGAGTGTGTGTGTGTCGGAGGGGAGGGAGTGGCCATGTCAATGTGCTTTGCCTAAGGAGGATTTGATAAATTCATAAAACCTACATCAGGAAACACTGATTGACATCTAAAAGGAGTTAGCCCTTAAGTAGCAAGCCCCCTCTCTGGGCCTCGCTCTTCTCATGTGTAAAATGGGGGTCATTGAACTAGACGCTAAGACCTCCTTCCAGCTTTGACACTCTAGGATCCAGTGGTTTTGTATAATAGATGGCTAGATTTATAAAGCAGCTTATACCCAACCTTTTACGAAAAGTCTATTCTGGAAAGTGTGGTCATTTCACTTTGCTATCAAACTTACTTGAAAATTTCATATTGTTTTGAGTTTCCGTTGCTTCCATACAAAGCAACCCTGATGTACCCAGTCACTTTCTTTTTTCCAGCCAGTGTGACGGATACCCTATATCTCCAACCTGTTCAAAGAAACACAATCATTCAATTAACTCATCTTGTTGGAAAAAAATAAAAGGCCCCAGGGAGGCAATCTTGTTCCAAGTTCTGAATCACCAGTGAATGAGAGGTATGGGGGAAATGTAAGTAATGATTTCCGTTGGTAAAGTTTGGGGTCCTAGGAGTCCAGATTCTAGGTTGGGGCGAGGGACTCAGAGCAGAAGTAAATATTACAGTTCAGCACAACCTCTTGTCAATACAGCAATGCATGTGCCCTGACGATGAAGGGCAGCCAGTTACCACGCCTGTGTACCCTCAGTACACATCACTGGCCATCACCAGAAAGGCCACAGGGAGAAGGAGATGTTTGTGGCTCCAACATTTGGATAAATCACCTACTGCTCTTTTAGTTTTTTGCCATTTTCACATCCAAAGGACACATTCTCAAAAGAAAAACAACCCAGATAAATTTTTAAAGAACACCCTTCATCAGCACCCCGACCACTGGCCCTCCATCCCAGGTCTTTCCCCGAGGCAACCAGTTTGGCCTCTATATTTAATTGAGCCCAGTGGTTCTGAGTCAGGGGGCGATTTTGCCTCCCTGTGGACATTTGACAGTGTCTGGAGGTATTTTTGGTTGTCCCCCGGGGGGGGGGGAATTCGGATGGGGTTGGGGAGCTACCAGCATCGAGTAGGTAGAAACCAGGAATCTGTTAAACATCCTACAATGTGCAGGAAAACCGCCATAGCAGCGAATCATCCAGCCCCAAATGTCAGCAGTGTGAGGCTGAGCGATACTGGTCCAGAGCTTTCTCTGAGCTTTTATGTCTGTATCTAAAAGATTATATGCTTTTCCTCCTTTTAAAAAATAGTATGAGCTGTTATTCTCTCTTTCCCTCCACCCATCCCCACCCAAGGCTGATTCACTGCCCTTCTCTGAACTGCGCTGTGTTCCAGAAGGTCCCCACCCCAATCCCACCCAGGATCCTTGTTGCTGGCTTTAGCTGGATTTAGCCAACGAGAGGCTCACACAGGAGATGAGCGCGCAGGAGGGGAGGGGTGGGGATATTTGGTCCCTTGCTCTAGTACCAGGAGTCTGGCAGCTACCCCCTCCCTCCCACTGTGATGGTTCTCTGTTCCAGCAGCCCCCAGCCACAGCAAGATTCCGGGTGCCTCAGCATCCCTTGTGAGTTCCTGTAACCCGTCCACACCTCTAAAAGGAGGTCCTCCAGTAAAGTCTTCTTACTTGAACCACTGGATGAGTTCTGTCTCCTGTTGGGACCCTGACTGACACAGGATGTTTTGCAGGCTGTTTTATCACTTGCCTTTTCACTTAGCATACCTTAGAGGTTTCCTCCTCCTTTTTCATGGTTACATACAGTATTTGGTTGTTTAGTAATTGCTGGGCATCTAGGTTCCTCCCCCGAGTCTTCTGGTATTAAAAGCAATGGCGCAGTGGGGCCCCTTGAGCAGCCCTGCTCGTGCACACATGCGAGGGTTTTCCTAAGTTACGTTCTGAGCAGCGGAATGACTGGGTTAAAGGAATATGCCTAGAAGACTTTATAGATACTGCCCAACTCTTTAGTTCTCTTTAGTGATAAATATTGTGAGGATGACATGAAATGACTGTATGTGAAGGGTTTTGTGAAGCGCTATATACATATTTTTTATTTAAAACTCCCTTGAAAATGATTGCTTTTCTATTTGGCTACCATGTGATATTACTTATAACAAATGAATCTTGATCATTTGACTATCTTGCACCTTTCAAACGAGAAGGTGGGCAAAATAACAAAAACACAGTGTGAGAGTGTGTGTGTGTGTGTGTGTGTGTGTGTGTGTGTAGGGGGACTAGCAGGATAAATAATTAGAGGGGTGACTTGTTGATTTACTGTGACTTTGCCGCACGTTGCCCTCTTCTGTTAATGGATGCATCCTTCCTGCCACATGGGTGGGTGGATATGTGACCCAGCCTGGGCCAATCACTGTATTTTATTCCACTGATCAGGATTATTGGTTAAAGGGATGAATTTGAGATCCAAGACAAATGCCATTCTACTGCACTTCCGTTATAGCTTAAACTGATTGGAGTTGAGTTTCTGTCAGTTGCTACCAAGGGTCCTAATAAGGCTGATACACTTTAAAAATTTGCAAGAAGTTTTAAATGAGGAAAATGGAAACTTACAAGTAAAGTTACCGCTGCTTCCTGTGTTCAGGAAAAAGGTCTGTCCCACAGCTCTGGTTTTCCCCTGAAATTGGTCTGCATAGTGCCCCATTTTGGGGCATCCTTCAGCTGGACAAGGGAAACAGCTATTCTAGTGGAGAAAAAAAAATTTTGTCTAAGTTGTTGGCGTTTCACCCACTCACTCACTTAATTCATATTCTTTTCCGTCCTCCCATCTACCTATCCATCCCTCATGCATCTTCTCATCTACTTATCCTTCCTTCCATTCATATATCCATCCTACCCCCTCTTCCATCCACTGAACCATCTGCTTATGCACCCATCTGCCCTTGCATCCATGCATGCATCCATTGGGAATTTTCCAGAATGAAAAGTTGGGGATCTAGGGAAGGCCCAGGACTGTGCTGTCCCCCTCCTGCCCACCCTGTTCCCGGGTGGAGAGCTCCATGACGCTCAGCATTTCTAGCACCTCTTTTCATTAGCCATGGGGTGACACCTCTGTTTTGTTCCAAGCCACAGGGACAAAGCCACCACCACCAGGGCCACCACCAACATCTTCCCTGGACCCCTGGTGTGACCTACCTCCTGAAACTCATTGTAGGAGGCACATGGGTAGCCTAGGAAGCCATCGGGGCTGAGGATACTGCTTGAGTAATACTTGTAGCTTCTTAGGTGATTGCAAGCAATAAAGTCATGGGTTCCTGAGAAAGCAAAGGCCCTGGGAGTTCACAGGAGGCACTGAACTTTTGAAGCCTGAACCATTCTGACCGAGTGAGGAATCACCTCCACATTTTACAGGTGGGTGTCGGTGCTCCTGAACACCTTGGTCACAATTTGAAATTTCTATCGTTGATTTTGACATACTTCAGGGCAAGTAGGAAATGTGGGGACTTGTTTAGTAGTGGTAGTTGGCCAGAGTCACTGTCCTTTCCCCAGCACTGTCCTTCTGGGGAGGTCTTCCTCAAGGCTAAGCAAGTCCTAACAAGCACCTTGGTCCAATCCTCCAGGGGGCTGGCACGTAGTGTAAATGAATGATGAGGACTGGGGGGGGGGGGGTTGCAGTGGGGTAGTGAGAAATATATATATGTATATCCTTTCACATGACCTTAGCTTTTCTGTGCCTATGGTCTCAGGTTGAGATATTCCCCCTTCATCCTCTCCAAGGCACAAAGTAAACCAGTGGAGAGCAAGGTCACCGGGGCCGCTGGCTGCTCATCCACTGCATTTGATTTGCCATCTTTCACTTTAAACCAACGTCCTCTTGTTTGGGAAATTATTTTTTCATTTCTCCAGCTACTTGGTTCAAAACTTCCATGGAGTGATCCACAGTGACCCCGGACTTACCGGGGGACCACTTCCGGGGGGTCTGGTGGGCTCTATCCACCACCCGTGGAGAGAGGGTCACTGCCCTTTGTGCTGGGGGTGCGGGATTTGCTCTCCAAGCCCCCGGCTCCGCGTGCCCCACACCAACACTCATTACCAGACAACAGAACCTGTTTCTAACTTAATTGTTTCTTTCATCCAAAATTGCTGCCCAGGGGTTCCATAACAGAGGGGTGAACGGATTTCATTGTTCCTCAGTGCAGGCACCTGATGACTCAGAGCGACACACGACAGAAGCACATCCAGCGCTGGGGGCTTGTCAGCTCTCCGTCGCCTCCCTAGTTAAACCTGGGCTCCTTCCTATTATGTCTGCCCTGCACAGCCCTTCTCGGAGGGGCGCCCTCATGGTGACTCTGGTGTTCTTTCAGAGAGCAGAACAGCCAGGGAGCCCTCCCTGGAGTTACCAGGTGCTGAGCAGAGGGGAGCTCAAAAGCTCCCCTGACCGCTGGTGATGTTGGCTGTTGTTTTATCAGCTCCGCTCTTTCACAGCAAGCACGTGCAATATTAAAACGTCACAGCAGGCCACTCAGCTCAACATAAGGAACAGCGCCCAGAGCCTGCTTTGGGCCAGGCCCTGAGCAGGGTACTGGGCGTCTGGGATGCCCACCACACAGCCCCTGGCCTTGGAGAACTCCCAGCTCAGAAAAATAAAGACTAAAATGAGATCATCACAGACCAAAGCCTCCACTTTCAGGGAGGAGAGTGAAGCCTGTTCTCAGGGGAAGATGACACGAATAGCCAAGGGACAGCTAATAGAGATGGTGCTTTAGTCACCTAATGTTAGGGGCACTGAGCCTGCTTTCTCAGAAACAGGGACACACAGGGGCTCATCCCCCAGGCCCCCAGGCCTCCACCCTCACGCACGTGCTCCCCAGACCCACAGAGCACATCCTACCCCCTGCCATTGTCTTCTTACAAGCTCAGCCCCTCTCTACTCCCAGCACCTGACAACAGCAAATGGCGAGAAAGTCAAAGCCCTTCAAATCTTTGCTTAGACCGTGGAGTCCTTCAAGGAGCCTGCACTGAAGGAAGGATGGGGGCCAAAACCAGAGCTGGGTAACAGCGATGTGCCGGTGCAGCCCACGTCTCAGCATCCTGATGGGGGAGATGATGCAGGCTGGACCACATGGTCGGGCTTTGCAGCCAGAAATTGGGTTTAAGTATAAGGTGGCCTTGGGCAAGTTTTATAATGTTCCTGACCCAGTTTCCTCATCTATAAAATGGGGCCTAGCAGAGTAACTATCTCATGCCATTGTGGTGAAAATGCCTGGCACAGATAAACACTCCATCAGTGGAGGCAAATCTGTATATGGGAGGCCGGACCACACCTCCGCCTTCTCCCAGGTGGACGGAGCAGCTGCGGTCCTGATAGTCGAATTTACATACCTTCCCATAGTCCATTTACATCAATGATGGTTGAAAGGATATTTTTCTGACATCCAGGCATTTGCTTTCCTCCATTGGGGAAGAAATCCAGATGGCCCACCTTTTGGCTCATCCCAAAACCTGAAACATGGGCAGCAGAGGTGAGGGGGGAGGGAAGTGGTCCCAGAGTTAGGTGGTGGCCACAGAGAGTGTTCAACTCCTTCCAGCAGGCAGGAGAGCCTTCTTGGCAAGTTCTCTTCTCAGCACAGCCACCCTGTCTCTGGCTCTGCAGAAAATTCTCAGAGATGAGCACTTGGCAAGACAAGAGGGGAGGAGCGAGCAGAGGATGAGAGATGAGGGGATGTGTAGGCTCTGGGTAAGCATGCACACACGTGTATTTGTACGTGTCTGTTCATCTTGGGAAGGCTCTGAAAAACACCGCTACGTCCTGATACCATTATGCACCAGAAGAAACATATCAGGGTGGGTGCAATTTTTATTATTTGTTTCATTTTAAAATTTTGATTTCTACATTATTGTGTTACATTGAGACCATATAAACTATGTTGCTATATTGAGAACCATGGCATAATGGCTAGACGGTTTAGATCTTGAAGAACACAAAGCTGTGATCACATCCTGGTTCTACTTAGAGACTCAGTGATCTTGGCCAATTACTTGACCTTGTTGCCCCTCAGTTTCCTTACTCTGAAATGATAATAACAGTATCTACTCTCGAGGGTTGTTACATGATTAGCGAGCTAATGTGTTCCAATTGTTCAATGCAGCATATGGCAAAGCTCCATAAGTTATATCATCATCATCATTATCATCAAAAAACATACCTTCCATTAGCATGTTTTATGAGAGGTAATGTAAGAAAATATTGAAAAAAAACTCAGTTGAGTTTAGAAGAATTAAATAAAGGGCTACATTTAATCTCCAATAAAACAAACTGTAACCAAAGATTTGACAAAAGAAGAAAAAAATTCAAAAATCAACTTTGCATTTTGCAAGCACAGGTCAAACACCAATAATCTGCCACTCTGGATACTGGCAGACTAGGGAAGGGTGCAGAGTTGGAAGACTGAGTGACAGCCTTCCAAAGGCTAGAGAAGAGACTTCCGTCCTACCTGGGGCCTCAGGCTGACATCGCTGGCACTGTACTGGCTGTTTATTTGTGGCTGACACCCGTTTGACAGGTTGGTACCCAAACTGTTCCAGTGGTTAACCATTTTGACTACCACCTGCCGTATGTGTGTGTGTGGGTTGGAGAAGGGCGGCAGGGGACACACACCTGGACTTATTCTCAACAGTGACAGCCCAGGTCACTGAGAGATGGAGTGAGGACCTCACCTAGGAAAGGGATGATGGGAGCAGTATCCGTGTGAATCACATCCACAAACATGGCATCGGATGGGTCCAACCGAACCTCCTCGGGAGTGCCCTGGAAGCATGGCTCTGCCGGATCCAGCCCTAAAAGGGGAGAGGGGGACCGGGAGGCCACGCTCTAAGACGAATCAGGATCTAAACCCTGTATCCACAAAACCACAGGGATTTCTAGGCAAAGGGCCCCACACCCCATTATTCATAGTTTGGAGAACTGGATGTGCAGTTCCTGGTCTACCTGGGAGAGAGGCTGGAACAGAAAGGCTGGAAGTGGGGTCGTTGCCTGTCAAAGAAATCCCCACTGCCTGGCTCCACGGAGGTTTGGGCTGGTGCTCTTGCCCTCCTTTGTCTCCCTTTTCCTTTTTATCTTTCACATCTTTTTTCCTGACACGTGTTACGATCAGGCCACTGCTCTTCAAGACTGCAAGTTCCCTGGCCTGGCCCAGGCCCCAGCAACGAACACGTTTATTAAATGTTGAATTGAACGGTTTGCCAAAGTACATGCTGATTTGGCTGCGAAAAATAGTTGTCTGTGTCTATGTCTTGTGCATATTCATTTTGCCTAGTGTTTCATTCATTAATTCATTCTTTACTTAGCACCTTCTGTGGTAGGTCTCCGTCACTTTGATTTTCTGCCTCTGGCAGGCACAACAAAGACATTCAATAAATATTTGTGGAACTGATGAATTGATTAAAAAAAAATCAGCTCACTTAAAAAAAAAACTTTGCCATACTTAGCAATAATAACCCTGAAGTCATGATTTTAATCTCTTATATTTCTCTTTTTTAAATAAATGTATTTTTCCTTACAATCACATGTTTTCTAATTCACATGAAAATACATGGACAATTATTTTTTAAATCCCACGAACCACCTAAAATCAGTTCCAGGAAGACCGGAAGGGGCGCCCTTGGCGTTGGGAAGTGCGCAGGGGCGGGGCGGGGCGGGGCGGGGGTCTCGCCTGCCACCTCCCATCCTCCCGGCTGGGCCCCGCGCCCCACCTCCTTCCCTCCGCGCCCCACTTCCCTCGGCGCTGTACCTGTGATCCTGCTCACGCGGCCCTGCAGCCTCCTGCCCGCCTCCGCGACCGCGTGCGCGCCCAGGCTGTGGCCGATGAGGTGCACGTTCTCGAGGCCATAGCCCAGCTCAGTCTGCGGAGTAATGGAGCGTCAGGTCCCAGAGGACCGGGTGGGAACGCGCCGGCTCCGGGAACGGGGATGGGGCAGGACCCGGGCTGGAAACTCAGGAGGACTGACTCCCGGCTTCAGGCCGCCGCCTAGGACAGCGCGATCCGGTCCCGGGGTGGCCACAGTCAGCCAGTCCCGGGGTCTGGCCGGCGCGCGGGGCAACAGTGCTGACCAGTGGCCACCGCGTCTATTGCAGGGCGCCTTGGCTGGGACTGGATGTGCGCTGCCTGCTCCCGCCTGCTCCCACCCGCACCCCACCGCGGGACTCCCCCACCTCGTCCCCGCAGGGAGTGGGCCAGCCTGGAGGAGCGTGAGTGAGAGTCTCCAGATTGACTTTCCTACGGACCCAGACTCATTTCCTGGGCTGAGAACTGCTGGGCAACCCACTCAGCTCTGCAATTCCTAGAACAGCCTCCAAGGATGGCTTATTTCAAAAGGGGACTGAGGCTCAAAGACGTTAGTCTGCCCCAGGCCCCATAACTAGGGATCTTCAGGAAAACCCCGCAGGAGGAAATTTGCAGCTTCATTATTTAGCAAAGGCCCAACTCAGGCTCCCAGGCTTCCAGGCTTCGCCCCTGCCCACGGGTCCCCAGGCTGCCTCTAGGTGCCCCGCCGAGCTGGCCTACCCCTTCCCAGCCCCCTCCCCACAGGATGTGGCCCAGGCAGGGCTTTACCGACAGCCCTTGTATTAAGAAAGCTATCTCCGCTCCCACGAGGCGAATGTTCTGGACTGCATGGGTATATCGCGTCCGGGCTCCATGTTTCCAGTCCACACAGATGCAGTTCACCTTCTCCACTTTAAACATTTTCTGGGGAAGACAAACAAGAGGGAGAAACCAATTTATTAACAGCCACAGGTTGCACAGTCCAGAGATAGGAATTCACAATCACCAAGCATCTAGCTTGTGTCAGAGCTTCCATCTTCCTCACACTTGTCCTGATCCCCACCAGAGCGCTGTGAACTGGGTGTACTGATCCCCACTTAGCAGATGTGGAAACTGAGTCCTGGAATGGAGTGCCTTGTCTAAGGTCTTACAGATTGTCATTGACACAACCAGGTCAAAAAGATGGCTTACTAGATCAGGGATTGGCAAGTTACTACCCAGCGCCAAATCCACCTGCCTTTATAGAGTTCTATAAAGCCACACCCACTTGTTTACATATTGTCCATCTCTGCTTCATAGCTACAACAGAGTTGACTTGAAACTGTATGATCTACAAATGCTAAAATATTTACTACCTGCTCCTCTGCAGGAATAATCTGCAGACCCTTGTACTAGATGGTTGAGTGAGTGCTTTTTGTTGTTCCCAACAATGCTTTGGTGGAAGATGAAAACTACTGAGGGGCAAATTTAATAAGATCAAACGGAAATAGAGGTAGGAAACAACTCTTCCTGGTACAAGCATCTTTTCTCTCATGTGATTTGATCACAATCTACTGCCCATAGATAACTGGCCCCCTGAGGGGGGAAATAAACATTAGAAAGGGTCACCCCATATCCTTTGTTCATTTTGGAGGTCCTGGACTGCATTTTGGGGTGGGGATGAGTTGGCTGGAGGTCAGGGCATCACGGTAGATGCCGACTTTCCTATCTCCAGGTCCACACAGCCTTCTTCTGGGACACAGCGGGGCAGGTGTGAACACCCCAACCCCAAGAAGAGTAGAGCCCTTGGGCAGAAGCTCCTTGAGGTCTATCCCAGCGCAGACTAAGCCTCTGTGAGCCGTGCGGTGGGCATCTCCCACAGGCTAAATCTGTAGACATGCGGGTATCTTATGGACAGAAGACCTGGTTTTGCATTCCCCCTCTGGATTTAACTTTGGGCAAGTTTTGAACTTTTTTGTGCCTTAACTTCCTCATCTATAAATGAGAACCATGCCTCTACCTTCCTCACAGTGTGGCTAGGAGGGTTAAACAGGACAAAGACTCTGAAATGATGAGCATAGAGTCAGGCTCATAGTAAGTGCTCAGGAAATGGATGTTATGAATAATAATTCATTACTGACATTCGTGGTAACTTTAGAGCTGTACTGTTCAATACTGCAGCCACTAGCCACATGTGGCTCTTTAAAATTAATTAAAATTAAATACAATTTAAAATTCAGTTCTTTGGTCACACTAGCCATATGTCAAGTGCTCAGTAAACACAGGCTAGTGGCTCCTGACTTGAACAATGCAGATATAGAACATTTCCATCATCACAAAAAGTTCTGTTGGCTAGCAATGCTGTAGAGGGTAAAGTTTAAGTTTTGGTTTTTTTTATGTCACACAGGGGTTTTATGTAAACTATCAGAGACAAATGCCAAGTAGATTGCTGTGGTCTTCACCTCTGAGACTTCATGATTGGACTCCGGGTCTTTTCAGCTTCATGAGGAGACATTTGGCTAGAGGTTGGTGAGTTGGAAGAACTTGACAATGGATGCTCTTGAGGACCCAGGTTTTTCTCAGTGGTTTTAGGAAGGACCCATCTCTCCCTGGAGTATTGCCTTTGCTGCCCTCAGGAGCTGCATAGTTTGACTTTGTGTGCTGGCTGCTGGTGTCCCCAGGTGAGGAGGGTAGGCACCTACCTTGCACAGGTCAGTGGGCCAGCTCTCCTCCCCCTTGTCTAGGAAGCCATGGACGATGAAGCGTGTCTTGCGGTCCAGTTGGAAGTTTGAAGCCTCAATAGTGGCTAGGTCAGTGACGTTGATCAGCTGGTTAAATTTGAAAAGATGAATTTGAATGCTGGCCTCTCCAAGCCACAGACCGAATAGAGCCAGTTCTTATAAGCCTGAGGTCACAGGTTCAACTCCCATGAAGTTGGATCAGGCTAGAACAGGAGTTCCTGACCTGGGGTTCAAGGATAGAATTCAGAAACTCCAAGTTTATGGACTTTCCATACTGAAATCTGGCATTTTTGTTGAATGTAAAATTGGGCAACAACCACAGTAGTCTTAGTGACACTCTGTCACCAGTGGAAGTCACAAATATTTTCATGTCACATTACAGTTGTTACAGATATCTTAAAATATCACTTGTACTCACTGCTATTTAAAATTGCAGAAATTATTAGACCAACCCCTGGACCATGTTATGCAGTGAGATAATAAAGCAGCACATCTATTATTATACCCCATATTTACCTTTATTTAAATGTTCTGATAACTATTTTCCAATATAATTAATATCCTTAGTCATCCAAGGTATTTTATCTTATGCACTTAAAGCCCCTCATGCTCCACTGAGCTACATCTCCTCCCTTCACGACTGATGTTTCTGGTCCAGGGGTTTTTCATTTTTTTTCTGTGCCAGGACCTCTTTCGTCATCTGGGGAAGCCTACAAGCCCCTTCTCAGGACTTTTGTTTGTTTTGCATAAAATGAATTTTATTTTTTCAAATTTATTTTTTTAAATGGGGACTTTGGGTGGGAAGTTTGTCACCAAGCATCCCGCAGTAGGTGACCTTGGGGACCTAGAGACAGACACCTGGCTCTTTAAAACTTGGTCTGGGACCAGAGCTGTAAGCAAGTTCCTTCTACTCACTTCTGAGCATCTGGAGAAAGCCTGCCAGCCTCCACCAGGCAGGCCTTCAGGGAACTGAAGATTGCTCTGAGGGTCCCCAACTTTTCTCCTTTGTGGTTAAATGTCCCCTGTCCCTTGTCTGTTTTCTAGCTTCTGAGGAAGGATTAAGACCACCCCCACCCCAACCCCATCCTCTGAGGGACTTCTCTCCCTCCACTGCGTGGTGTGGAAAGAACACAGACCCTCCCAGGGGTACACCAGGCCTGGGTTTCTCCATAAAAGCTGCTCTTCCCGTCTTCCTCCCAGGAACCGCGTTCTAAAGCTGGGAAGCCCTAAAGTTCTATGCACGAGTGTGTGGATGTGTCAGTTTCTGGGTTGGGTGTCCATAGATTCCATGAGATACGCATAGGGGTTTGTGATCCTGAGAGCTGAGATGGCCCTAAGTCTAACATTGGTGAGGAAGCATCATCTGGAAAGTTCCAAGGCAGTGCCTCTTCTTTGGACAACCATGTGAAGGCTCTGGTGTGGGTGCCCACATCCTCCCACCAGGCCGTCACTCCGCGCCCCCCTTACTTGGTAGTTGTTTGGATTCTCATTTGTGTACAGAAGAAAGCGGGCCTTGATGTCCTCGGGGGCCCAGGGAAATAACTTTAACGGCCGCTTAAGGGTCCCGGCCCATGGCTTTTCATCGGAAAAGCATCCAAAAGGTCTGTAGCAAATCTCCTTTCCTGGGGCAGGAAGAGGAACAAACAGGACACTTATGAGGGTCTGAGAAGGAGCAATGTCATCTCAGCTACGCAGGAGGACTCTGCAGGTTGCAGCCCAGGGCTGGCCAGAGCCCCCGCTCCTCTGTATCTTTGCTGTCAGTGTTCCCCAAACCTCCATGATAAGAATCAGCTGGGTCTTCTGGGTGAAGATGTGCACTGCATATGCATGTTCCTAGGCCCTTCCCCCAGAGATTCTGATTCAGAGGGTCTGGGGTGGGGCCCTGGAAACAGCATATTTAGTAAGTGCCCCTTTTATCAGGCAAGTTGGGGAATTCCTGAGAATTCCTTCAGCCTTAAAACAACTTCTTCCAGGAAACTCTCAGATGGCCGTATACATACATTCATCGACCATGAAGTGTTTGTCAAGTGCCTATGAATGCCGTAGCCCAGAGATGCTACTTGAGCCTTGATGTCACCATTACCCCCAGCACAGGCCGTGCATTCATGGGCATTTGTCCAATCCATGTGTCTCCATGGCACCTTGTCTGCACCTTTCTTTCCAAATTACTCTCTGCTATTTTAGATTTCCCTGTTGTCCTTTGAAAAGGTACATGTCTTAAGAATAGGGAGAATTTATTTTTGCATCCTACTGACTGTGGTAGTGGCTCAACAGACAGAACTGATGCCCTAAATAACCCCACCTAATCTGAGGGTCTTTTCTCTGGTCCATGACACATTTTCACTTTTTCATAATTGCGTCACCCCCAGTATAACCAGGGGTGACACAATTTCCAATCCAGAGGATTACAATGAATCTTCTCTCTTAGGCTTCCTCAACTCATGGTGCCAAATGTTGGTCATTCATTCAAAATTGGTTCTAGTTAATACTTATTTACCATATGCCAGATACCACACTAGTGCTTTACTAGTATTGGCCCATTTTAGCCTCCAAACAGCCCCATGAGTAAGGAATTAGTACTACCTCTCTTTGACAGAAGAGGAAACCAAGGCACAAAGAGACAAAGTAAGCTGCCCAAGGTCACAGCCAGTGGTGGAGCCCGGATCTGTACTCGAGAAGTTTAATTGGGAGTAAAGCTGGGAACTGGGGAGCCACAAAGACAAATCAGAGCCAAACCCGTCCCTGCAAGAGAGGAAATCTAACCGGGAAGGACTAGTGACGGTGTTGGGTTCATTCTGGGAAGAGTCCAGTCCCACAGGAAGGGCTACAGAAGGCTAAAGCAATGTTTGCTTCAGTTGATAAATGCAGGGGCTTGAAGGTCAGGTTAAGACACCTGGGCTGTTAGGTGGATGGTGGCGAAGTGCTGGGGGGTGCTGAGCTAGCGAGTGGGGTGGGGGGCTGTGCTACCTGGAGTGTTTTGAGGAGCCAAGTGTAAGTAGTTCAGAGGCAGGAGAGCCTGGGAACGCAGGGCCTGTGGGTCTGGAGAGGTGATGGGGGTTCTGACCTCTTAGGGCAGTGGAAGTGAAGACACAGGTGGGGAGACGGGGTGGGGTGGTGTCCAAGCCTGGTTTGGGACAAGTGAGTTTGAGGCATGGTGAGAGGCCCTGGTGGAGCTGCCTTGAACTTGGGACGACTAGGGAGAAGGCCGGGGGGTGACTGGGCAAGAGGTGGCCCCGAGGCAGAGAGCGATGAGGAGGATGCCTGGGAGTGAACTTTAGGGATGCCCACATCTCGGGCAGGAGGAAGCAGCAGATCAGCGAAGGAGACTGAGAGGGGTGGGAAAAGGCAGGAGGAGCAGCCGGACCCACCGGAGCTCTGCTTTCAGGGGCTGGGTCTTGCTGCACAGCCAGGATGGAATTCCAGAAAGGCAAGAGGGGGCTGGGGACAAGCCAAGGAGACAAGGAGGGAAGAGCCTGGATGCAGAAGAAAGCCTTTGCAGGGACCAGAGGAGACCACATCTGCCCTTGGGGAGAGTGCATCCAGCAAGATTTGGAGGCCAAGCCAGGCAGGGGGGGCTCTGACTGATGGGAGAGGAGGTGAAGGGACCTGGCAACGTGGGAAACAGTCCACCTGTGAGGAGGTGGGGGGATGGGAGTCAGCAAGTTGGGTCTCAAAAGGGCTTTGGTGGCAAGGGAGCTTATTTTGTTTTAGGACAAGTAGATCTTGGGTTTCTGTATCTCTGGACAGAAGCCAGAGGAGAGGGCCAGTTAGTGCTGGAGGGACAGGGAGGGTAACCGTGAGAGGAGTGAGGGGTGGGGGGTGAACGAGCAGGAGCCTGGGCAGGATGGGAGTCTCAGGGGGACACAGCCACGTGGTTTCAGTCTGCAGACATGCACTATCCATTCCCAGGGACTGAGGGTACTGGGGGCCTGACAGGAACACCCCACTCTCCACCTGCCCCAGCTGCCTGCCACCTCTGCTACCAGCTTCGCAGCCACCTGGGCCTTCATAGGAGGAACAAGACACGCTGGATGATTACCCGAGATCTTCCGTGCTGAGCATGGTGCCCTGTGTGTGACACAGAGTCAACATGCCCTGAATGGTGGTGACTGTTGTTTTTCTTGAAATAATGACAGTGCTATTAATCAGGAGGAGGAGGAGAAGGATGTGATGCCTCTCTCTGTCTCACCCAAAGGCCAGCCCAGGCACTGTCATTTTCTCCCCAAGGGGATGGTGACAGCATCCTTACCTCTGACTGTGGTCAGCAGGAGAAGGCCGATAGTCCAGGAGTGCAGCATCTTCCTGGATAAAGACAGAGACATGCACAGACCCCCAGGTGCACGGTTGTGAGGCTGGCAGATGGGGCAGGCAGCCCTCAGCACGTGCGGGACAGTGAGTAAAGCAGAAGCCTAGCGGCCTGAGCTCCACGGGGCCCTCCCTTGAGGCCAGGACCTTGAGGCTGAGGCCTCCCTGCACACAAGGAGTCGGGCAGCTCCTCTCTAGGACCTCGGACTCAGGGTCTTCCCACTGCAGTGGCTCCCCGGTTCTGGGCCACGTCCCTCTGGCAGCCCCAGCCCCGCCAAGCTCCCTGCCCATGCGGGGCCGTGACTTACTGCGCGGCTCCAGAGCTTCCAGATGCAGCCCAGGAGGCTGGTTTGGGCACAGCCTTTTATGACCAGGCTTTATCCTATGGACTCCTCAGAGCAAAGGACGGGGGTGGGAGGGGGGAGATAGGGCGCCGCACATGCCTGCTTTGAACCTTCGTTATCATAAATACATAAAGCCAGCTCAGCCGGGGGGAGCAGGACTGCTTAAAAAGTGAGATTCAAGGAACAGAAAACTGACTTTGGGGATGGAAAGGGCTCTGTTCATCTGAAGTTACAGGCACAGGTGCCAAAAAGTTGTATTCCCCAAGTGGTAGCAGGGAAATACCAAGCGGTGATGCCTCCCATTCAAAAATCCCTGCAGAAACAGGAACCCCGAACCCATCTTGGGGCCCTGCAGACAGTGGCAAAGCTGTGCAGGAGGGGACAGATGGAAGACGTGCTGTTCAGTGGAAGGGCCTGTTTATGAAAACACGGGCCCTGGTTACTTTGAGAGTGGGGTGGGTGGAGAGCATCCCTCCAAAGAGCCTGGACCTGCTGGTGGAGGCGCTCAAAAGAGTAAGTGAACTCTGTTCAAATATAGCTTTGTTTGGGAGCAATAGTCTGTTTTAAAAGCAATTCTGAGCCTCATCAGCTGGAACTTGACCTGGAGATGAGAAGATGGAAAGTATTTTCTTTCCTTCAGGGCTGAGAGGAGAACCTGGGTGAACAGCCGGGTGCCGCTCTGCCGTTATTTAAATTGACCTATACTTTGGGTAGTCCCAAGTGCATCCATCTTCAGTTTAAAACTTAAGTACAGTTCAGTGGGTTTTGACAAATGTATACCTCTAGATATATGCCTCAGCATGAAAGCATGTCCAGCAGCCAGCATTTCCCTCATGATTCTTCCACCACCCTTGTAACAGTGCTCCAACTTCTATCACCGCACGTTAGTGTGGTCTCTTCTGGAATCATGTAGAAACGGAATTATATGCTATGTGCTTGTTAGCGTCTTGCTTGTTTCACACAACAGGGTTTTGTGATTCATCCAGGCTGTTGCATGCCTCAGGGGTTGGCTCCTTTTTATGGCTGTGTCATATGGATGTATTTCTGTGTGAATGTGCCCCAGTTGGTGTATGCATTCCGCCTTGGTGGGCATGTGGGTTCTTTCTAGTTTGGGACTGTTATGAACAATGTGGCTGGGAACAGTCTACTCCAGTACAGTTTTTTTTTTTTTTTTTGGTAGATACATGCACTCAATTCTCTCAGGTTTGTCCCTGGGAGTGGAATTACCGGGCCCTCAGGTATGTGCACGCTTAACTTTAAGAGCAATTGTACCTGCATCAACTCCCCCCGACAGCTGGGTGAGCGTTCCAGTTGCTCCATATTCTACTCCTGCCCTTCGACAACTCCAGACGCATTAAGGTTGCCTGCAGTTTCCTGAGGGTTTCAAGTGTAGAAAATGGCTTCTTTTTTGTGAACCTCCCTTCTGAGAACTCTGAGGCTAGAGGTGAGCAGTGTGGAGCTGAGGGGAACCAAGGAATGAACTTCTCTATCTCAAACAGGCTTAAGATTTGTGGAACTGGTAAAGTTTTGATGAACTAGATGAGGTCGCCTATGCCTCATGTGGCCACTCCATGGCCCCTGGAGTTGTCCTGCAGCCGAGGGAGGAGGTTGGGTCTAAGGCTTGACAATCACGTTCATAAAGGATCCTTTGAGGAGACCAGAATGACTATATTAGGCTGAATGGAAGCCCTAGACCCATGACATGGGACCAGTGGCTGCCCACTGCCCTTGGGAAAACATACAAACTCCTTCCCAGGGTGCAGTGTTACCTGGACCACGCCTGCCTCCCCTCCTTCACCTTGAGTCTCACTTGTCAAACTCCGGGCACGCCAGCCATCTGTATTCTCTTGAAGTCTTTGTATATTCCGTTTCCCCTTCCTGGAAAACACCACCCTAACTCTCCCCCTGCCTAACTCGAAGTTCTCCCTCAGGGCTCAGCTTAAAAGTCACATCCTCAAAGGAGCCATCTTTAGTGCCCATGGAGGACCCAGACCTCCCTTTACATCTCTTCTCATGGTCCTTACTGTTTCTTCCATGAAATGCATCCCAGTTGGTAATTACATTTCAGTGATTATTTATTTAGATCTTGCTTTGGCAGCAGAGTCAAGGTCTGTATGCCTCACCAGAGCCCAGCACAGCAACTGACAGCTACTAAGTGGCCAATAGACATCTGCTGGATGAAAGAATAGGGCATTTAAAGCTAATGGTGAGCTGGATAACTTCCAGATCTCTCCTGCCTCTCCTCCCTGCTCTGTGCCCTGGGGGCTGTCTCTGGGGGTGGCCTCCCTATGCTACTTGCCCTTGGCCTTCTAGTTGGGTTCAGTCAATGGGAGGCACCATCTGGAGATCGGAGGGTTGGAGGACAGAGAGGTTTGGGTATTCCTTCCCCAGACTCCCTCGCTTCTGCGCTGTATTTGGGGCACTTCTCTCCTGGGGGCTGTAGCTCCTCTCAGGCAGCTCCCTCCCCGGGCCCCAGCTCTTCCCAGATTCT
The DNA here is from genome assembly GCF_009834535.1 of Camelus ferus. Lineage (NCBI taxonomy): Eukaryota > Metazoa > Chordata > Mammalia > Artiodactyla > Camelidae > Camelus > Camelus ferus. Next base: position 13,178,837 of record NC_045706.1, read on the forward strand.
GAGGACAGCTCCCTCCCTCCATGCTTCAGAATCCAAGGAAGTTAGAGCTTCCAGCTGGTGTGAATCCCTGGCTGCTTTAGCGCCCTGGTGGGTTCATGTAACCCTGTCCACATCTCTGTAAATAGTCCCTTTGATCAGTCCTTGTAGTGGGTTCTTTCTTATTACTGGGGCCCCAACAGGTGCAGGTCACTGGACATCCCCTGAGAGAGGACAGCCACAGTGGTTCAGAAGCCTGCGGTCCATCTGGGGGGATTAGCTAGGCCTTGGGCACCTCCCTGTCCTGACTCTGTATTCCTCATGAGGGAATTTCCATCCTTATTAGGGAAGAATTTTGGATGGTGTAGTTCTTTGGTTTTTGGTTTTGCAACCTATACTAATAGCCTACCCTTTCTGTGACTTGTCATTTTTGATAAAGGTTTACTAAGATGCTTTCAGATAACCTGTGGTTCCCATCATCTGAGCTCTCCTGGTTCCAGCCATAGGTTGGTCAAGATCAGGGAAAACTTCTCACCTGTGTGGCCAGTGGTGTTTCATCTGGTCAACAGCCACCCCAGATGCAGAGCTGGAAAGAAAGGAGACGATTATAATTCCTTTAGGCAAGAAGCAATTCTTATTATTTCCAGGCTACCAGGCTCTGCTCTAAATGCCTAGGGGAGGTGGTGGTCACCCCTGTCCTTAAGGGACTCACTGAGGCAGATCTACTCAATGTAGGGAAAACTTTCTAAAGGCTGGAATCACTGGGAAAGAGAATAGGGCTTTGCTGGTGGGAAGGGACCCCCTGCCTCACTTGGAGGACAGTACGACTGAGTAGAGATGGACGTCAAGCTTCAGGTGAGAGCTGACTTAGGTGATCTACTTCTAAGGTCGTTTTCAAATCTCGGATCCCACAAGAAATTTTGAAAACTTCAACCTCGAGAAAGGACTCACCATTCCATTCAAGCAGGAGTCACCCCAAAGCAGCACAACATCTAAATCCCTTTTTCAAAGTGGCTGAGAAATCACCCAGCAGGCGACATCACCTAAGGTAATGAGAAACACGCTGTGCAAACACGTGGGGAATACCATCTCCAGAAGCGGTGTTGAGGGCCAAGAGGGAGAGCTGGGTGCCAGAAGAGAAGCAGGTGGTGGTGCTTCAAAAGGTGTTCTGAGAGACAATGACAGCAAGCAAATCGTAGCTCTTAGAGAATCTTGCTTCTTCCCATTCTACAGCCCAGGCAACAGAGGCCCTGAAAGTAAGGGGCTTAGTTTAAGTGCGAATGGAAGTGTAGGCCTTGATCTTGGGCTCTGCCTCCTACTGTGGTGCTGCTGCTCTCTGGAAAACGTAGGTCTCAGTTTGCTGACTTGTAAAATGGGTGGAATCTAGGTAGCTTTAGGAGCATTGCCCCTACACCAAGCTGCTCTCCAAGGGAGCAGTTACCAGTGGTTGGGGGCAGACCCACTGGGTGTTCCCAAGCAGTCCCGAGCCTGACTGGTCTCTGTGGCAGGGTGACCCAGCACAGGCCGGCAGAGCCCTCTGCTGCCTCCCACTTGGCTGCCCGTGACGGGGCCAGCTCAGCTCCTCTCTCCTCTCTGGGGGCCTGAGGTTCTGAGGTTCTGCCAGCTGTCTCCCCTGGGGAGGATGGGAAGGCCAGCACTTGTGGGAAAAGTCGTTCACAGGCCACATGTTGTCGGGTGGCAGGGTCAGGGTCTGGGGGAGGCCTGCCAGCTGGCCTAGCAGCTGCCCAGAAGGGAGCTGGTGGCTCGGGTCCTCCTTCTCCTGCACCCTGAAGCCCACTGAGACATGTTTGCTCCTTGCTTTCATCACCTCTTTATCTGTCCCCGCGTCCACTCCCTCTGCCCTTGCCCTCGAGGGTGGGTAGCACCTCTCTCCAGGCCACCGCATCTGGCTCCCCCCCAGCTCCCTCCCAGCTTGAATCCTGTGCGTGGCTCCTGAATGCCCTCAGATGCGTGTCTCACGTGTTTGTTCACTTATTCTTGCTCATTTTTATGTGGCCACAATGTGCTGGATGCTCTTCCAGCCTTGAGGGTACAGCAGTGAACAGAACAGCCTCCTTCCTGCCCTCACGGGACTGATGGTCCCTTAGGGCACAGGCACTAATGGCTTAAAATATATACACAATTACAAGTGACTGAGTGGGCCAAGAAGAAAAAGCACGTTGATGGCAGCTTGTGCCAGGGCTACGGAGTTTAGGCTTTATCTAAAGAGAAGAATTTGGGAGTATCGGGTGGAAAGCGATTCAATTTAGGTGGAATCCAAGCTCCTAAGTTGGGCCTGCAAGGTTGGCCACTATTATGGGTTGGGTTGTGTTCCCCCCCAAAAAGACATGTTGGAGTCTTGGCCCCAAGGACCTCAGGATACGGCGTTATTAACAGAGGTGAAATGAGGTCATTAGGGTGGGTCCTAATCCGGTATGACTGGTGTCCTGATAAAAAGGGGGACTTTGGACACAGAGACTTGTGCACAGGGAGAAGGCAATGTGAGCACGAGGAAAGAGACCTGGGGGATGCTTGTATAAGCCAAGAAATGGGAAAGGTTGCCAGCAACCACCAGCAGGAGAGAGGTGAGGACAGGGTCTCCCTCACAGCCCTGGGAAGGAGCCAACCCTGTGACATCTTGGTCTTGGACTTTTCCGCCTCCAGAGCTGTGAGAAAATAAGTTTCTACTGTTTAAGCCACATCGGTTGTGGTACTTTGTTATGGCAGCCCCAGCAAACCAATATGGCCACCATGTGGCCTCTGCCCAGCTTCATTTCTGCTGTTCCCCTGATGCCATCTCATCCCAAAATTGCTTTGGTTGAAGGACACATAGTTCTGGAATGAACCGGCTCTTTTCTCTCTTCTGAGCTTTTGCACCTGTGGTTGCCCCTGCCAGGGATGTCAGCTGCATCTATCTCCGGCTGAGGAACCCACTGAGGTCCCTGCCCTCGCGCTCTGAGACTCGTTTTCCCCCATCCCTCCCTGCTCCTCCAGCCACATTTGCTCCTCCATTCCAGATCCCACAGCAAACTCTCTCTGCACTCAAAGCCTGTGACACTGGACGTATCTTCCACACTTTCAGTCCCAGATCCTACTCTCCAAAGTTTCTCAGACCTGAATAAATAAATGCAGGGACACCATCCTTGTTAAAAATTCTCATACCCTTGGGGACACTCCCATTAACCTCAATTTATTGCACATCAACTCAGGAAACAAAACTCTTGCTGCGAATTACCGCCACAAAGAGAACATTTTGCCCTTATAACTGGCTGAAAAAAAGATTATCGTCAAAATCAAAACACAAAATTAATAAATTCCCAGGCAAGAGTACGCCAGGAGCCCTAGGATGAGAAGGCTCCACTTTGAGCATCATGGAAATCCTGTGTCCTGGCAGAGTTTTACCGAGGTGCATGGGAGGACCACCTGGGGGCTTTTCAAAAAGACCCATACCTGGGATTGTTCTTGAATTGGTTAGAGTGGGGCCTGAGGTCCACTCCCCCTCTTTTTTAAGCTTGCAGGTGGTTCTGGTTTGCCAGCTCATGGCACACGCCTGGTACTCCCAGAGCTGCCTCAGCTAGTCCCATGAGCCCTCGGATGCCCCTGGAGGCAGGGCTTGCCTCGAGCACCGTGGAGTGAGCATGCAGGGCCTGAATCGATGGGCACGAAGCCCACCCTAACAAGCACTGCTCTGCATCCTCCCGTCTTCCGATAGCTTTGGGTCTGGGGTCAGACTGTGGCCACCACTCCTTAGGGTGCCTCCCTCATCTTGCAGCATCTTACAGTTAACTTAAGGATGGAGCCTTCTGTTCTGGTGGCGCTGTTAATTGTCCTGTTAGAGCCTTAAGACAACAATACCAGGAAGGAAGGGCCGGGCTGTGGCTTCCATTTTACAGATGAGAAAGCCAAGGTCCAGGGAAGTGGAAAGTCCTTGCCCAAGGTCACCAGGCTTGACTAGAATGCTGACTGCTGGCTCAGTGCCTTATCCTGTTGCTTCCAACCAGACGGAATGTCCTTCTGAGTGTTATGTTAAACTGAATATGAATGGGGCATGTTTTCATTGCTCCAAAGACCTTATCCATGTGCATTCTGAACAATGCACCACCTCTGTTTATATCAAAGATGGCTTTTTGTTGTTGGTTTGCTCAGTTCATCATCCAAACAAGTCCAAAGATCACATGTAATTGTTTTGCTCCTTAAATCCACTCCTTCTCTTTTAGAGAAAGAAGACAAATCTTTTGTCGTCACAAATGAAATGTTGGGCAATGGAATAAACTCCTGCATCAAGCTAATTTTGGTGTTGGCCGCAAATACAAACAGCAAAAGATCTTTTCAGAGAGCTCGAGAGAGAGTAGATATTAATGAAAATGAAATTGTAGCAAAACGAGCAGTTTTATTTTGTTTCACCTCTATTGTTTAAAAAACAAAACAGAACAAAGTCTAATCAAGCCGGCCACATGCAGCCCCTGAAATCTGGATGAGTGGGGCTGAGCATGGACTCCCCAGCGGTGGCGGGAAGTGAAGGTTCCATAGCCACGCTGATAAGTCCAAGGTATCACAATTATAACTTCTTTTGTGTTGTGATTCCTACTCACTTTGTGTGAAACTCAGGATTTAAGCTACTTTAAGTAGTTCAAAATGGAGTCACAGTGGCCAATGTGAACTTCCACATTAGTTGTTTCGAAACGTCTGCAGTAGGACTGTGAGTGTCTTAGAGCAATAAACTAAGAGTGGTATTTTAGATAAGAAATTTGATGGGCAACATACATCACTGGAACTGAAGGAGCAACTGACAGAGATAAGACACCCTGGGAGTAACTGTTACACCTACTGACACAGCCTGAAAAAGAGACCCCTGAGCCCAGCTCCTCACTGGAGGACCCAACCCCTCGGTGCTGAGCTGCTGCAGGTGGAAGCTGCTGGAGCCTCTGTCAGAGCAGAGGGCAACTTTCCGTTTATGCTTGTCTCGGGACCCGTGGCTGGTCGGGGACCACCGTTCGTGCTGATGCCTCCTTCCCAGACTTCCTCTTGGAGGGGTTTGTTACCCGCTTTCCTGTTTCCCTTACTCTGACTAAGCTGTGTGGTGTGCTATGTGTGTGCAGTTAACCAAGTGATTTGTTAATTGAATACTGACTACTTTTCCAACATCTCCAGTCCCGGGATTCTTACCTGTCCCTACTGCTGGGCCCTGTGACACACACAAGGTCCGTGGCTGTGATCTTGGAACCTGCTGTTCTCTGCCTTCCTGGGATTTTTCTCCAGCTGTTTATCTGATAAAAGGACCTGTGCTCATTGGAGGAAAGGGACCTGGGGGGAGAGAGCAGGAGGCTGGCCCTGCTCCAGCTCAAGTCTCCATCAGCTGCCTTCCTTCCCTGTCCCCAGAGCATACGGTCACCACTGCACCTGCGGTCAAGACCAAGGTCACTCAAGGCTCAAGACAGGGCCTCAGCTGAGAGCATATGGTGTGGCCAACAGCCTAGGGGAGCCTCCCCCACTGCACTGTGTGGTCTTCTCAGCTTCCTCCTCATTTTAAAATTTTCCCCCAAAGTCATCGGCCACATCTGTTAGTCTGGGGACCAGGTGAGACAGGCTATCCTTGACCAGGGAAGAGGCCTCCCACGTGGCCAACCAGTCCCCGCCCCCTGCATTATACTTGCTTCTACCCCGCCCTCAGATGGTCTCATCACCTCTCACCTGTGTAGCTGCGGGGGCCTCCTCCTCCTCGCTGGCCTCCCAGCCTGCCGTCTCAGTCAGTTGTTCTCCTGCAAGCCTGGGCCTAGAACCAGCGGCTCTGTGGAGCCTTCCCCATCTTGCTCCTCCCCCTCCTGGGCCCCCCCATTCCTGGGATATACCTTGCTTTTTGCACCATGGGGCAGCATGGCAGTGTTTATCTGGGTGCTGGGCTCCCTACTACCGTTCACGCCTCGAACACTGAATCCAAGTCGGCGAAGTCGGCTTCCCTCTCCCTCCAGTGCCCCACCCAGAGCTGGTGTTTGGTAGTGTTTGCAGGACCTGCATCCCATTGATTGAGCCCTTTTGCCCACAGTGTGCTACCTCACCCGGGGTGTGAGGTCACGGCCAGCACTGAGCAAACTGTGACAAAGGGGCCCCAGCCCTGGGCACCGTCCTCTTCTGCTCGGTGCCTCCACCCTCCCCACCCCAATTACCACCATTTCCTGAGCATCCACCTTGTGCCCTTTACTGTGAGGCCTTTGCTACAGTCGCTCCTTGAGTCCTCACCACACCATCTACTTTCAAGGCATAGCCTGGAGTTCACTCACACTCGAGTTTGAGGCTCCATAACAGCTTGACGTGCTGGGAGCTAGGAGCAGAAGCCGGGTACTGACACTGCTGCGGTGGGGGGTGGCCAAGACGGGGGACACTCAGGGCAGTGGCCTTCCTGGTCCTGTACAGCCCCTGGGGATGATCATGGGATAGGCTGGGCCACCTTGAAGAACACCCCCACCCCCGGGTGCAGAACATCTGTGTCGGCAAGGCCCATGGTGAGGTCTGATTGGCTGAGTGCTCCCGGGGTGGCAGAACAGTCCTCCTCCAGCAGGGTCTGCACTGGGCGCTCCTCTCTGAAGCCACCCCCTGGAGCCCAACTCATCGCCCGGTCCTGCCCTGGGACAGCGCCTGCCCAGCAGGCAGAGAGGAGGCTATGAGGCAACCCCGGCCGAGGGCCAGCGGGGGCTGGAAGTCTGTCTGTGCTCTGCAAGTGTGCCCACCACAGTCTCTGGGTGCTGGAGCCCCTTAACCTCACCGAGAGCCAGAGCCACCAAGTGGTGCCATCGCCACCAAATTTACTACCACAGAGAGGCCATGCCATAGCATGGCCTTTCTGTGATTTCTCAAGGTGATGGCAGAGTCAGGGAGAGGCCCTGGGACCAGAGTGAGTCCTGCCAGGACACTGATCCACCCTGTGTGCTTGGACAGTGACCTCTCCTCTCTGGGCCTTTGTTTCCTCACCTGTAAGATGAGGGGCGGGGCCAAAGGCTCTGCTGAGGCCCCACCCCCAGGCTCTAGTTCTGCCGCTCGTTCATCGCCAGCGCCTCCGGTGAGAAGACAGTGGGCACGAGGACCAAGGAAACTGGGAAGAAAAGGGGTGGTCACTGGAGGTCAAGGGCAGGAAACCCAAATAGATGGAAATGTGCAGGACATTTAAAAATACTTCTCAAATGTCCCACGGGGCAGCTGACATCAGCGACAGATGCTGTGAATGGATTGATGCAGGAACGTATTTTATTGGTTGTTAACACGGCACCTGTGTCATGCCTGGAGTTTCACAGGGCGTGAGAGTGAGCAGGACATCTTCTCTCATGGTGTCTTCACTTCAGAAACTGCACCTGTGGAGAAAAATGAACGCTTTTTCAGTGCTGGGCATCCTTACACAGCAATTTGAGTTGTAAAGCAAAAATAATTGCTGATTTTACAATTCAGAAGGATGAGGGCAGCACGAGGGTGGAAGCTTCACACAATTCCAGGAGAGCTGATTGCCTGGGGCTCCCAGAGGGAGGGGCTGGCGCGGTCCCAGGACTAGGTCAGCTGTAGCTTAGAAGTGGCCCCTGGCCTCTGGGTCCTCGGGTGGCCAGGACTGTGGGCTCCTTGAGGCAGAGACTGACCTCTCCCAGCTCTCCTTCTCCACAATACATTCGCCCAGCCCCATAAACCCAGTGGATTGGTTTACAGATGGACTCACTCTTGGCCCAGCTACTCTGGGGAACCCACTCAACCTTATAGCAGCTTGAGAAAATACAGTAGCCACAGTATGTTGAGCTCTTACGAGCTGTGGGCAAGGACCCGAACTGGTTCACTCGTGTGAGCTTCACCAGCACCACACACATGTGAGGAGGTGTTGTTATGAGTCCTCCATCGCAGGAAAGGAAACTGAGGCAGGGGGGCTCTCAGTTACTATGTGGAAGAACCAAGATGCCAATACAGGTCCATCTGATGTTCCACATTTCCTATGGTGGGGTCACCTTCAAACCTTCCTTGAGCTTGCCTTCCAAACCTGGAGTTGGGGGCCTGGCTCTCCCCCTAGTTTCCCCCCTCCCAGCCTTCCGGCGGTGACACTGGGCTGGTTACTTGAGTTTCAGCATGGGTGTTTTTGTTTGAAAAGAGGGCGTAGCTCCCTCCCATGTCTGGTGAGAATCCCATGTCAATAGCGCAGCATCTCATGACAATAAACGTAAAAAAGCTTTATAATTAATTTAAAAACAACGCAGGTCGGGAGGGTATAGCTCAGTGGTAGAGTGCATGCCTAGCATGCAGGAGGCCCTGGGTTCAATCCTCATTAAAATACTTAGTACCTCCATTAAATAGATAAATAAACTTAAAACAACAACAACAACAATAATGCCGATGTAAGTGGTTCTCCTTATGGATCTTCCAAGAACCACGGGCTTCTCTCACCACATTTGATCTCTGAAGTGTCAAGCTCTTTCCTCATCTTCACCCCCTTTCTCTTTTGTATTTTATCTGTTTTTCCTGGAAGCCCTAACCCTTATCTCCAATCATATTCCAGGTCCTCGTCCCTCCCGCACCAAGCCGGGTCCCCTGCTAGCACCCTTCCAAGTCAAAACCCCGCATCCAGAGAGATGCCTCAGGGCCCCCTTCCCTCCCTCACGGCCTCCCCGGCCCTCTGCCGGCCTCCCCGGCCACTCTCCTTGGGCACCTTACAGGGAGTTCTTAATTCTGTCCTTTGATCTTTCATGGGAACCATCTGTCTAATTTTTCTCAACAGCTACTCTGTAAACAACAGAGCAGGCCCCGTCTTTGCCCCTCCCCCTGTCTGCCAGGCATATCTGGAACATCAAAAAGTCAGGGAGGAAGTGTTGGGGTAAAGAGAAATCAAGAGGGGAACTACGTTTTTCTTTTGAGTCCACGTCACCAGTGGGATCCCTGTCAGTTTCCTTGATCAGACTTGAACCCTCGCTGAGGTGACTGGAAAAATCTGAGGGGGGATCTGAGAGGAGGTTGGATAAAGTCTTGATTTTCTTTAGCCTCCCCATTATTATTATCATTATTTAAAAATGTTATTTATTGGCTGTTTTCTTAACAGCAACATAATTGAATAATTCAACAAATTCAGCGTTTTTACCCCACAAACTCATTTGTGAGGTTTGATGTTGGTTTTCTCTTCCTCCTGGGTTGGCAGGCAGGGAAGCTGCCTTCAGGCTCCTGGAGGGTCCTGGTGGCAGCTGATGGACGCAGGGCCTTGGTCATGGCCTCGGGTACATTCTGTTCCATTTCTAGAAGGCCATGGCCTTTCTGCAGAAAATCTGGAAGGTACAATGTGCCCTGGCTGATTTGGTCTTGCATTTCTCTCCTTTCTCAGGTCTACCTACGAGCAAGTCACCTCCTGGGAACGCCCTGCATTTGAAAGATTCCAGTGAGACCACCTTCTTCAGACACGATTTTAACCACACAGGATCCAGGCAACAAGTCCACTTCCTAACGGGCCCTGGGGAACTGACCTTAGATCCCCAGTGTCCTCTGATGGGGGCCGGCCGGCGAGGCCTTGGCTGCATCCCCAGCCTGCGCAGGGCTCCCCACCAGCCTTCTCGATGCTATGCTTTTGCTGAGAGGACCTTCTTGTTCTGCTGACCACCTGCCTGGGCCCGCCCCTCTGTCCTCTCCTCACAGAGACAGGGAGGACCTCACAGGGGCCATCCAGCTTAAGACTGTGAAGTTTGCCAATCCATTGCCTGCCTGGGGGAGTGACGTTCCCTGAGGCCTGAGTTTAGGGACCCCACCTAACCTCCCAAACCTCCATCAGTGACCAAATGCCCAGGATCCCCTGCCCACCAAGCCACATGGGGGTGTCCTGCTGGCTAGACTTGGGGTCATTACCCTCACATCCCTGCAGCTGCAACAACTGGGGACATATTGGGTCAGGATGAAGATTCTGCAAGTATTGTCACCTCAGCTCTCTCTTGTCTTATCTCAAAACTTACATCTTCTGCTAACACTGATTTCTTTTTCCTTCTATTATCCTGAACGTTCACTGATCTTGCCCTCTTTAACATGTAGCTACTCTCTAGCCCATATTTATAACCTTATACCTTCAGAAATTATTTCTTATTTCTCTTTTTTATTTTCCATCCTTAGCTTTTGTTGAAGGCAGGGCCATGTCTTCTGTGCCTCCCACAGGGAGTGCTGAGAACACCCAATGGAAATGGTCTGCAATCTATCAGCTGTTTATTCGTCTGGGGAAAACGGGCCCCAGATAGGTGTTGACTCTTCTGGCTGAGCTGTAACTGACTTTCTGGGGTGAGTCTCCAGGACAAATACAAATCCTTAGGCACACATCCTTAGGCACAAGCCACCAAAGATACGTACTCCGTCTTATCCTCTCCCTTTTGCATGGTGATCTTGGCTGCACCCACTTTAGGGAGGGTTGAGTTTACCGCGTTGTTATTCCAAAGAAACTTGACTTTCTCAATGGTTCCAACATGGAGATCTGCGTCAAACTCGCTGAAATGGGTGGAGCCCGGTTTGATAATCCCCCCTGAAATAGAGAAATAGACACATTCTCATTCACTGAAACAAGTTCTAAGGACCATAGGAGGCCATGTCACTCTTTTCTACTCTAGATTAACAGGATGATTTTCCCAAATTAACTCTCAAATAAGGGTTAGAGAAATGAAAAAGTCACCTATATGCCGGCAGCCTCAAACTATTAATTGAAATGTTGTTTCCTCAAATTTAATTTCCCCGTAAAACTTTCTTATAGAAAACTCCGCAATTCCTTCATATTATTTTTTTTCTGGTAGAATTATTTGTACAGTGATGAGTTATCCACTTAGTTTAAAACAAGCATGTGTCACTAGGCTAATCAGAAAACATGACATCCGGGATAATATTAGATTTATTTAAAAAAATCTGATCTGTTGAGAGAGGAAGAATTAAATGCCTGGATTCATAATAGAGAAAAAGAACAATTGTTAGCAGAAGTCTGAAATTAACTTCAATACATAAAGTAAGTAATTAAAAAGCCACTGATAAAGAGATGACGTGCATTTCAGCGCATGGATGCAAAGGCCGTGAAAGTCATCAGGTGAGATGTGATACTAAAAAGGGGAAATTTACTTGAAGACATTGTATTGTTGAGTATTTCCCCTATTTCCAAACAAAGCCACTTTGATTTGACCAGTGGCTGTTCTTCCAGAGAGTGTTACAGAAACTCCGTATCTCCAGCCTGCACAGGGCACAGAAAAGAGTTCCATTTATTCATGCACAAAATAGCTGACTCCAATCTCAGATTCCTGTCCCCATCCTTACACTGAGGCATCAAAGTATGAGAAGTTCTATGTGTTAGTCTACAACTCAAACTAGGCCAGAAGGAGAAGTACATATCGGTAGCATCCCCTTCTAGACTTGCCCCACCCAGTAAAGGGGCCACTAGCCACATGTGGCTGCTTACATTTAAACTCAAATTAAATTGACTAACAAATCAATTCCTCACTTTCCCTACATTTTAAGTGCTGCCTTGCCACTTGTGGTTAATGGCTACTGCATTAGACAACACAGAGCACGTCCATCAGGGTTGGAAGGTCTGTTGGATGGCTCTGCTCTAGAATGACAGAACTTTGAGTTCGGGTGAAGAGAGAAGGAACCAGGACTTGTCCCCACAAATGAAAAAGTCACTCAAAATTGCAGTCCTGTGAGCCTCAAGGGCAAAGCCTGTCTTCTCTCTGCCTCTCCAGGACCCTGCGCAGTCTCTGACATAGTGGTCATCCAGATTTATACCTGAAGGGCTGTCCCAGTGTCCATGAGTGCACACACATGCACACGCACACACACACACACACAAACACACACACACACACAAACCTACACACGTATGACCACACACTCAACATACACACACCCACACATGCACACACGGATGTAAACACACACATCTTTTGCCTAACTCCTTATTGTCCTTATACATCCTCAGAGCTGTTCTCCCTGTCCCTTCCTCTGGTCAGGGCCAGGTCCTCTTGTCACAATGTCACAGCAGCAACTCGTGGAGCCCAGCACACTTGTGGTTGCTGGCTCAGGTCCTGTCTTCTCTGCCGGGTTATATATTTCATGCTAGACCCCACATCCCCCACGTCTGGCATAGTCTGTGGCTCATAAATAAATGTTAGTCGAGGAATGAATATATGGTTTTTGAATATTTAATTTGTTGCTTTAAAATATGGGCAAGTATTTCGTGCATCACTACATCAGAAGGATTGATTAACCAATGCCTTTTTTAAAAAAATGTATACAGTGATGGAAACGTTCTATGTCCTGATTGTGGAGATGGTTACATGACTATTCATTTATCAAAACTCATGGCACTATACACTACACAGGGTGACTTTTGCTATATATAAGTTATACCTTAATATATATAAGATATATTTATGTATTTATATAAACACAGCGTCTTTTTACAGTGAACATCTTAGGGAACTATCACAGGGCAGATTGGCACAAAGTGGCTGAAACATGCCCAGCTCTACCCTATGTCCTAGCCCATTTAGCAGAATTTGGAGAGAAATTTCCCCTTCCTGATTTCCTTCTTGAGAGGACTCCTAGATTTGTCAATTTTTTTTTTTGAAGGTTTGATCAGAGCAGCTGAAAAGGCATGAACATAAATGTTGAAAATAAAAGTGAGCATTCATATAAAGATAGAGACTTATTTGAGCCAAATAACATCAGAACTGCATTTGAATGTCAGTTCCACCACTGATTAGTTGTGTGACCTTGGGCAAGTCATTTCCTTCTCTCAGCCTTTTCCTTTACTTCTGAAGATTAAATGAGAACATGTAAAGCACTCTGCACAGTAGTTTGAGATAATTGGCATTTAATCTGTGCTTTCTACAGTAATTACATTAGCATTATAATAATTACATTATGTGAATACACTTTGTTGTCATAATTTACAGGCTTTGCTTGGGTTAAAAGGATGCTTTAGGTGTGATGGCGGCTGGGTTTCTTCTGCCAGCCAAGGCAGCGGAAGCAGACCTTTTGTGTTCTATCCTGCCATTGATTTCAAAGAGAAGGGGGTAAGGGAAGGACAATAGGACTGTTCGTAATTGTGTTTGTTCATGTTCACATTAGCCTTACTCTGCATCTTCCTGGGTGCCCAGTCCTGCTGAGACACCCACATCACCAGAAAACAGGGATCTGGGGAGGATGGATGGGGACAGAGGTGGGAGAAGCAAAGGGAACAAAGCCACCACCTCCCCTGCCCCAAAGACAGGCTTCTGGGGGGCTTCCTAAAGTGTCCAGTGCAGGTTCTAACCGGCTCTGCCACAGCCGAGGGGATGGACTCCTACGGGCCAGCTCCAAGCAAGGCTGCTGTCTTATACCATGTTCTGGGGTCACTGGCAATAAAACCTGGGGCCCTGGCCCTCAGGTCTTACCCGTAATCCTGCCCAGGCTTGGAGTCCTGCTCCCTGCTTCTCCTAACATGCGGGCCCCCAGGCTGTGGCCGATGAGGTGGACTTGGGTAGGTGAGTAGGTGTAGTTCGACTGGAGAGGGGAGATTGTATTTTCAGGACATTTCTGGGCTGGGTTTTTGTAGCATGCCAACCTAACACCATTACTCTTCTGCTGAAAACCTTCCATGGCTCCCATTGGCCTCAGGGTCAAGCCCAGCTCATCACGAGGGCCTCAGAGCTTTCCTGACTGGACACCTACTCTTCTAGATGCTTTTTTGGCCAAACCCTTTGTGGAACTTTCAGGCCCTCAAATACACCCTAATCTCTCATCTCAGGGTCTGGTTTGGACTCCTCTCCCTGTTGTCAGCCAGCCCCTCAACCACTTGCCCAGTTCATGTCAACACCGTCTAGCCATCAGCCTTCAGTTTTAAGGTGAATTTTAGAGTTTTAGAATTAAGACTCTGAGAGAGAGAGACTGATTCTCTCTATTTCCTCTTTAAACATATAACCCTCAGCTGCTTCTTTACCCAACCTCTGCAGCAGCCCACCTGCCACTCACCTGGAGCGTGGCCAGCATCCAGGCCAGCTGGGCGCCCACCACCCGCACGCCTGCATGTTGGTGGTCTGGGAGCCTTTCCTCCAGTCCACAGAGATGCAGTTCACCTCCTCCACCTTGAACATGTTCTGGTGTTGGAGAGACACCGGGGGGTTATCATGGGGGCTCGTGACACCACATCCAACCAGCGTTCAGAAACGGCCGCCAAGAGTCACTACTGGCCGTTCTTCTGTCCCTTCTGAGCTGGAGTGCTGAGATGAACTTGAGTTTGTTAGGAATCCTGTTGCCAATAGGAGTTATCCCTCAGGGAGGATGCTATGAGAAAGACAAATATCAATTCCCTCTCCAGTTTAGCAATTAATTAAAAGCTGGCCACTCTTCGTTTTTTTCCCTGATCAAATTCAATACGGTCGATTCAATAAGGTGACTGAAACAACCACGTCCATCAAAGAGCCCTGTTTCGAAAAGAAAAGGTCTCAAGTTCAATCTCTGGTGGCCAGTATCAAAATGATCTTCTGGATTTGGCCACTAGAGGTCCCTTCAGCCTCTTGGCAGTGCCTGGGCTTGCCTTCACCCCAGTCTGCTGGGCGTTTACGGAGGTTTTATGGTGGGAGCGAAGTGTCACTATTTCCCCAGTTGAGACAGCACAGGACTTCATGGAGAAAACACACACACTGCAGATGCATGAAAAATAAAACTGCACTGACTTAAAAGAGAAGAATTCTGAAAGGGAAACTTCTTGGATGTCAAAGGAGCGGATAATATCCTTGGAATTTCTGCCAGGTAGCACGTATGACCAGCTTAAATTTAAAATAGTACTATATATTGACACAACATTGTAAAATGACTATTACTCAATAAAAAAAAAGTTTAAAAATTTTAAAAATAAAATAAAATACAAAGAAAAAAATAAAGTAGTACTATATATTTAACATCCACGTAGAATCTCTTCACTTACACGATACTAATATGTGTGATTACACACACATGGATACCGACAGTTGTTTTCTCAGGACTTTAATTTTTTTTTAAAATAAATCAGAGGGATTTTATTTTGCTAAATTTAAGTATCTGTTACAAAAGAATTCAGAACAGCCTGGAAATCTCATGTCAAACAGAAAACTCTATCCAGGAAATTACAGTTTTTATGGTACACCAAGATTATAAAGCCAGTTAATTCCAGTTCTGGCCAGTTCATCACAATAAGAAAATATATGCATTTCCTGTACTAGTCCTTGTATGGAAAGATCGGTCTTATTGAGTAATAAATCACATATAAAGAATAGTAGAATTTTATAGATGGTGCAATAGAATTGAATATAAATGGAAAATCAACCTTGGGATCTGGTTGACAAAAGACAGAGTTTACAGGATTTGTTTCCAATGTGGTATACAAACATTTTCCCAACAGGACTTTAATTTTTAAAGCAACCCTGAGGAATCTCTTACAAGCCTGGAAAATTGGGGATATAAACTATATCTTACAGTTTATACATTAACATATTTATTCATGATGGGGCCGAAGAGGTACCAAGACTTAAATGCCTGGTAAACCAAGGTCAAATATAGAATGATTTTCATCTTCTGGGTGTGTAATTTCTCCTGTTGACATTTTAGGTCGGAGTTATTAATGTGTGTGTGGAAGGCAGGCTGCTACGGTAAATTCTTAGGTGTCAGAAAAATAGATTGAATCAGTGTTCACATGGAAAGACAGGAAGGTGGTATATTATGTGTGTATTTGTGTGTGTGTGTGCCTGTGAACATGTGAGTTTGTGTGTGTGTGTACACGTGTGTCCTTATGTTGTCTGTCCTTCTGACCGAAAGCTGCTCTATTACAGTGGCTTTTGCCACTTTCCATTCTTCTACTTTGATCACCCGGTCAGTCTTAGTTGTCTGTAGCTCAAATAAGTGGTCAGAGCATGCATCTCTGACTCTCAGGGACGTGGGAAAGACTTGAATAAAAGGAATATAATCCCTCATTTATAGGAATACAAAGTAGCCTCGCTGAAAATGGAAGGAGATGACATTTAGGCTTGATTTAACCAGAAATGAGATAGTGGAAGTGTTTGTTCTCATAGCAAATGTCATTGCTTCAGACTACAGATGTAGTCCTGAAATGTGAAGGGGATTTTTATTTTTACGAAGAGGCATTTTTATTGCATAGAGGTACCTCAGTGTGCCAGGATTTCTTGTTTTGGAGCTCACTAATTGCGATCGCTTAAAGGGAGGCAAGGATGTTAGCGGGAAGTAGCAGCAGTGGCCCTCAGTCCTGGCTGCAGGGGTTAGAGCCGGACCCTACCTTACACATGTTCACCAGCCAGCTCTCACCTCCCTTGTCTACAAAGCCGTGGGTGATGAACCGGGTCTTCCCGTCTGTTTGAAAATTGGATGCCTCAGTCGTTGATGGACCAGAGGGAAGGAGAATCTGTGACAAACACAGAAGGGTTGCACGTTTTTGTAGCTGAGCCACTCAGGGCTGTCTCTTTCTTTCCTATCGCTGCCTGTCCCAATGCCACAAATTTTCAAAACTTAACAAAAAGCCACCTCTTCCAGGAAGCCCACCCTGATCTCCTTTCCCCTGCCTCACGTCCCCAAGTCAGGAATCACTGTCTCCACTGGGTCTGGATTGCTCTTTGCCCCTGACCAGAATCAAATAAGCAATTAGAGTTTCTAACAAATATGAATCATTCATTCATTCAAGCCAACATTTTTACAGGAGACCTACTCTGTCCAGGTCTGGCTAGGCCTAGGGGCAGCTGGCAGGAAAGGGTAGAGGAGGAGGGTGCAGAGGTAAGGAACTCCCGATTCCCAAGTGAGTCTACACCTCACCCGATTACAATGGTGTTAAAATGGCAGAGGTCTCACCTGAAAGTTGTTTGCGTTCTCGTTGGTGTAGAGCCCAAAGCGGGTGCCTATCTTCTCGGGACTCCAGGGGAGAAGGTTCAGTGGCCTGATTGTGGTGCTGGCCCAGGGCTGAGAGTCAGAGAAGCACCTGATGGGATCATAGCAAACTTCCTTTCCTGTAGAGAAAGGATAACTCCATTCAGGGATTAGCTCCCAAGGCTGGGCCGTGAGACATCACTGTCACTCAGGCCTGGTCACTCTTCTGCTTGGGGACGACGCAGACACCTGCCTCTGCCCCATCTACTCTCTTCTTACCTCCTCGCCCCTGACCCCTTGCCCTATGCCCACCTTATGATCTGGGAACAGTCCCACTGAATCCCACAGAGACGTCTCTGCTCAGAACCACCAACAGAACTGAAAAGTTCTATGTTCCATTCCCAGCTCTTCCAGTGTATTTATTTGACCAATATGATAATGGATACTGATGCATCAATATGTTAACCCAGGCAGGTGTTTAATGCTTTACCTAGAAAAGTCTGGCCTTGGGCACCCTGGGCATGTTGGGGAGATGCTCTGAAGTGGGTCCTGCTCAAACTGCCTCCTCTCCCAGGCAGGGCAGCCCCACCCACCTCTCTCTGGAACCTTAGAGAGGCTGGAAGGCTTGCCGTGGCTGAAGCTTTCTCTGGCCAGTGCCGGGATGTTGGATTTAAGCCCTTCCCAAGGGGCAGGTATGATGCTTCTCATCTTTGGCTGCTCCCAGCAGGAAAAGCACGATTGTCCAGATGCTCACCATCTATAATAAATTCAGATATGGCCAGAGCAGTGAGCAAACACCCAGGAGTTCAAGGCTTTTTGCCTTACCTCCCTCCACAGCTGGTGGGAGACTCACCCTGTTCGATGTTCCGGGCCATCCTTCTGGATCAGTTGGCCAGGTCATTTTTTTTTTTTATACTGGAGCAGTATCATTTAGACGCTGCTTCAAGGGAACAGCAGGTGGTGATAGAACTCACTGTGTGAACTTAATATTTTAATCTGCACAAACACACAAAACAAAATCATTAATAGAGGTCAAATCCTCCTAGATGTCTTGGAAGATGAAAAAACGCTTAATTAAAAGGAGGCGAAATGTCTCTAACTTTGCACCTATGTACCTGTGCATGTAATTATGAGCCGAGTGGGCCCCACTGTCCAATTTTTTATTTTATCACCTAGTACTTTACAAATTCTGGTATGGACACTGCAGCAAACTCTGATAATGGAGGGTCGTATTTCTCACTTAGAATAGATGGAAGTGCCTTTCCAAATCGCTGACAGTGAAGGGAACGGTCTGATGAAGGAAATCTCCTTCTGTCTGTCTGTCTGTCTCTGGCAGTCTAATGATACTTGAGTACATGAACTTTGGAGACAGAGTTCAACAGCCCATGAAATAGCCTCTAACCACCATCCCCCATTAGCTGGTGTCCCAGTTACCTGTTGCTATTGGATGAGCCAACTCAAAATGCAGTGGTTTAAAACAACAGCAAGTATTATATTATCCTGTTATAATTTTGAATAGTTGGGTTCAGGAGCCCCTAAAAGTCCATGTCACCAGACCACACACAGTTGGTTGTGTTTCCCCAGACCCTCTGAAGGGTGCACACCTGTCCTGTAAGACTTTACCCTCTGAGGCGGTCACGAATCTCCCGCTGACCAGTGCATCTGTGAGCAGTGTGGCTGGTTCACACGACAGTAAGATAAACCTTCATGTGGCAAACACCATGGTGTCCTACCCTACCCCTGAGTTAAACATACCTCAGTGTCAAAGTTCACACTGCTCCTGAATAACCAGGACATTGGGCTGGAGGGCTCTCCTGTGAAGAAGACAGGAAGGGCTTCCCCTAGAGTAATAAGGAAGAGCAGCCAAGATTTATCGAGGCTTAGTATGTGCAGTCAGAGGACTTTACAATACAAAGTTAAAAATCATGCTTTACCAGCAACTTGTGTGTCCTTCCAGAGGTATTCTCTGCATTAGGTGTATATATACTATATTTTATTTAAAATATAAATGATTAACACATTCTAACATTGTTTTGCAAACTGATTTCAAAAATTACCTGTGTGTCTTGAAAACCTTTCCTCATTGGTGCATATAGATGTGCTCCGCGTCATTCATTGTTCCACACTGGACGGAAGGACTCCCTGGTGAGGCTTTGAAATAAGAATAACAACTGAAATACGTTGAATGAACTTACATCCTGGTCAAATTCAGTGAGTTAAGGCAGGATTCATATGCACACAAATCTTTGGATCTCTTTTGAAACTATGACTTCATTTCCACCAGACAGCTCTCCGGTCTTCAAGACATATGACTCCTTGAAAGTCACAAAGGTAAAGAATGAGGTCACCAGATATCATCTGCCATGTCCACACGTCCAGACAAAGCTGAGTAGTTGCTTTCCTCCAGCCAGTCAGCTCTGTCCTTCTTTTCTCCTTCAATTTCAAGTTCAGAATGTACAGATACCTTGTCATCTTGTAAAAAAAAAAAAAAGATCTTGTAAATTCTGGGGGAAGAGTAAGTTGGTTCAAGCTGGGTTCTTACAGCCCCTAATTCCAAAGATGTTTTTGTCTTGAGAAAGTAGTTTTTAAAGTCTTTTCCACAGCCTGGACACTCACCTGCATTTGTTTGAACCACAGTTCTAAATATCCCTCAAACTGGCTGAATTTCTCCCTGAGTTTGTTGTAAATGAAAGTGAGATGCAAGACTTAATGTATCACCAGTCAACTACTGACTTCTTTCTTTTTCTTTGATCAGAGATGCCCTGTCTGTGGGAAGTGAATTTAGCTTCCAAGCATAGCTCAGACTTCCCGAAGTCCTTGATGGCTGTTGGTAGAGCCCACCAGTCCTTGTGGGCTGGCTCACAAATAAAAGTCTCAGATCACACAGACCCTGGTGCCAGATGGGGAGCATTAGGCCCAAAAGTCTGCACCCTCTGCAGGGGCCCGGGGAATTTCCATAACAGCCCCAGCTTTCAGAATCCCAGAACACTGGGAACTTCTGGGCCAACTGGAGCAGGACTAAGGTCAAGAAATGATTGGAGCCTGCACTCCATGCAAGTACCAATGGGATTGATTTAAACCCCAAACTTGGGTCAAGTCACTGACCTTCTCAAAGACTTTTGGGGTCTCTGCTTGTCATTGAGGGAGTCTTCCATCATCTGACAGCCACGGGCCTTCAGTCCTCTTTTGCTAACCACATGTGCTTAGTGCCTAGCAGAGTGCCTCACACAGTGGGTGCTCGACACGTGCTTACTGGAGAAATAAACGGTCAATCAAGGCCAACCTAATCCCACCCCCTACAACCCCCTCTCTGAATATTGTCCACCAGATGTAACACATTGGAGTTTGCCAAATACTCCATACTCAGTCCACTATACTTTTGGACAAGCTGTCCCCTCTTGGAATGCCCACCCCTGGTCTTATTTTAGGCTCCCCTGAATACGGAGTCTGAGACAAGGGCTTGGATGCAGAGAGTTTATCTGAAAGGTGACTCCAGGAAGCAGGAGTAAGTGAGTGGAGAGGAGGAGGAAAAGTGTTATTAAAAGGGACTGACTCTGCTGGGCTCTCTGAACCACAGACAGAAAGTGTTAGAATTGTTCATACGATGGGTACCTGGGGCACTGGTTACCTTCTTCCTTTTGCCCGCTGCCCTCCTTTGGGCTGCCCCTGGAGGAAGTAACTTCCCTTTACTTCCCCTTTACCCACCCATCCTACCCCTGCTCTCAACCTCTCTCCCTAAATTGAATGCCAGCCCCTCTGTCCTCCCAGGATAGTAACTCATACTCCCTGACACTGTTGCATCACTGTTTCCTGTGCAGCTCCCACATCAGACTACAAGCTCCTGGAGGGTGAGAAATGTATTTCATCTATTTCACATCCACAGTGCTGACAGCAATGTTTGGAATATAGTCATGGGGGCTCCATAAGCATTTGTTGAATGAAGTAATATATTTAGATTCAGTTCTAATGAAGTGACCAAGTTGGTGCCCCTTCCAGAGAAACTAAAAAAGGAACAAAGTGAGACACTGGTGGCCACTCAGATCCCTTCAGGAGGACTTGCTGCAGGAACAGAGATGACTGACAGCCCAGCTGCCACCCCCTGGGTTCACGGGGGCTCTCACACAGAGGCTGTGCTTCCACTGGCTGCCCTCAAACCCTGACTGAGCGTGGCAAAGGTAGGAGAGAGCCCGTCCACGCCTGCGTGAAGTGGGATTCCTGTAAAGGGCCATCTTCAATTGTGGACTCCTCGCAGACCTGGCCAAGGCTTTTCCAGACCTTTGCTGAGGGCTGGGGTACTTCCCAATCCATCTTTCCCCCCTCTGCCCCTCTCATGACCTGCGCTGAGGCCTGAGGTTTCTCCCACCTATTCCTGCTTTCTCCCCTTTTATCCTTTACAGACATTTCCCTGAATCAATCTTTTGCATGTCTGATCCCATCCTGGCATCTGCTTCTCAGAAGATCCAGCTGACACAGACAGAAATAGACAAGGCAAGGAGTTGAATGAGAAGATTTCAGGTTAGAACTGGAGATTCCTTACTCCTTATCCCTCCTGAGATGTCTGATTAAAGATGATGGATAAAGAGGCAAAGGTGTGTACTTGTCACATGTGCCCACCCTCAGGAGGGTCATTTTGGACCTGGAAATCTGCCTTAAGTGATCAGAACGACATCAGTAACATTAGCAGTGGGCACGATGCCTGTATCAAGGAAACAGTGTTCCCAAGATCAAATGCGAGGTCATATGTAGCAAAATTCAACAGTCATTCTTGGTTCTTCAGACCAACTCCAAATTTTGGATCTAAATCGCATTATCCAAAAGTTTCATTGGAAACTGGACGTGATGACAAAGAAAGGAATGTATTGCTTCATCACTAGATTTTATTAGCAGTAAGATTCAGTATTCACAGGTTAGCGGCTCCTAACACGGGTTGAGGGTGAGCAGAATATCTTCCCTCACAGTTTCTTGGCTACAGAAGTTGAACCTGTGGAGAGAAAACAAAAATTCGGCATTTCCCTGAACAGAGCTGGTGCGTTGAGTTTGAAGATAGCTTCTGCTGTCCCCTCAGTCTGAGCGAGGGGCATACCTTGTGCCCAAGACTAGACGTTGGCTGAGGAAATTCCTCTTTGGTAGAAAGGACTGAATTTTCTTTTCCAATTTTATTCCATGGCCATGTAATAGCAGAGAGAAGAGCTATCACTGGACAGGGAGGGTTCATTTGTCACATCTACAAATCACCTACTAAACAAGGCACACTGGCAACAAATGCAACTGAGGGAGACTCAGGTTAGCAGCATGACCAGAAACCAGCCAGAGGAAAAATCCTCAGGTCCTGGTGTTACACTGGCTTGGCATTCTTACTTTAATTCAATATTGAATTGAAATGACTGATTTTACTCATTAAGACTGAACAATACTTAGGATGCTTCAGAGCTAATTTTCTTTAATAAAATATATAACCATATGTAAAGTGCCTGGCACATAAGAAGTGTTCAGGAAATGCTCTTTTCAACTTCATTTTCCTCCCTGCAGTCTAATGGCTAGCAGACGTGCAAATAGTAAATTAAAGATTAAAAACTAATATTGATAAGGGTATAAGAAATAAAGTTATATATGAACAAAGGTGAACTGAATTTGTTTTGTGGTAGTTTCAAATTTGCTAGAGTCCAATCTCCACATGTGAATTCTAGCATTGAGCCTTCATTTAATTACCTGTAAAACTGGGTATAGTAATGGTATTTACCTCCCATCACCACAATCAAGAGAGTAAACATATCCATTATTCCAAAACTTTCCTCCTGTTCCTTTGTAATCTCTCCTTTTCATCTCTTCCCCTAGGTAACCACTGATCTGCTGTCATTATAGAGTATTTTGAACTGTGTAGAATTTTATACAAATGGAATCAAAGGTGTATGTATCCTTTTGTCTAGTTTCTTTAATTCAGTGTAATTTTGTTCAGTATAATTATTTAGAGATTCATCCATGCTCTTGCATAGATCACCAATTCTTTCCTTTTCACTGGTGAGTGGTATTCCACTGTCTGGAAGACTATAATTAGTTTATCCATTCCCTTGTTGGTGGATGTTGGGATATTTCTAGCTTTTGACTATTGCAATAAAAGCAGCTATGAATATTCATGCACAAATCTTTGTATAAGTATATGCTTTCTTTGCTCTTGGATAAATTCCTAAAAGAGGAATAGCTGAATTGTAAGTAGGTGTATGTTTGGCTTTTTAAAAAACTGTCAAACTGTTTTCCATAGTGATTGTATCATTCTACATGCCCTTCAACAGTGTATGAGAGTTCAAGATTCTTTACATCCTCACCAACGCTTGTCAATCTTTTAAATTTTAGCCATTTAAATAAGTTTATGGTGGTATCTCACTGTGGTTTTAATTTGTATTCCCCTAATAACTAGTGGGATATATTTTTTTATTTTTCACTTTTAATCTATTTGAGTTCTTATATATCAGGTAGGCAGCATACAGTTGTGTGTTGATTTTTTAAAATCCAATTCAATAATCTCTGCCTTCTAATTGTTGTATTTAGACCATTTTAATTTAATATGATTATTCACATGGTTAGGCTTAAGTCTACTATCTTGCAATTTGTTCCCTACTTTGGGTTTTTTCCCCCCATCTTTTTATGCCTTGAAAATTTTCCATTTTATCTCCTTTGTTGGCTTATTAGCTATATAGTTCTTTATTATTTTAGTCATTGCTTTAAAATTTATCCTGTGTATTTTTAACTTATCACATTTTACCTTCAAGTGATAATATTCCAATTTACATTACAAAGAACATTACAATATTGTGTTTCCATTTCTTCTCTCCTACCAACTATGTATTTTTTTCATATATTTCATTTCTACATGTTATAACTGCCCCCATATTGTACTTATTTTTTAAATAGCCAATTATTTTTAAATATTTAAATAACTATATTTAAAAATCTCACGTGCTCCCCAGTGTAG
This sequence comes from Camelus ferus, assembly GCF_009834535.1. Classification (NCBI taxonomy): domain Eukaryota; kingdom Metazoa; phylum Chordata; class Mammalia; order Artiodactyla; family Camelidae; genus Camelus; species Camelus ferus. The sequence continues at coordinate 13,202,637 of NC_045706.1, forward strand.
TTAACTATTTCCTATACTCTTAATCCCTTTATGTAGACTCTTTTCCAACTGGTATAATTTTCCTTTCTCTGAAGACCTTTCTTTCACAATTCTCATAGTATTGGCCTGCTGGTGATGAATTCTTTCAGCTTTAATATGTCTGAAAAGTCTTTATTTCATCTTTTTCTTTGAAAGGTATTTTGTGGATATAGAATTCTAGGTTAACAATTTTTTCCTTTCAGTACTTAAAGAGGTTCCACTGTTTTCTCACTTGCATTGTTTTTGATGAGAGATCAGCTGTACTTAAATTATCTTTATTCCTCCATATGTGTGTATTTTTTTCCTTTGGCTGCTTTTAAGAGTTCCTCTTTCTAACTGGTTTTGAGCAGTTTGATTTTGATGTGTGTTTGTGTGATTTTGATGTGTGTTTGTGTAGTTTTGTGTGTGTGTGCGCGTGTGTGTGATATCACTTGAATCTATTGGTTTAAAGTTTTCACTAAGTTTGAGAATTTTGAAGCCATTATTTCTTTAAATATATATTTCTCTCCTCCTTTTGAGTCTTCAATGAGAACTATATTACCTTCTTGAAATTATTTCACAAGTTACTGATATTCTTTTCATTTTAAAAATTCTTTTTTCTCTCTGTGTTTCATTTTGGATATTTTCTATTATGTCTTCAACTCCATTAATCTTTTCTCCTGCAATGTCTAATCTGCTGTTAATCTCATCTAGTGTATTTTTCATTTCAGATATTGTAGTTCTCCTCTCTAGAAATTCAACGTGGGCCTTTTTTCTATATATGCCATACCTCTACTGACATTTTTAAACAAATGGAGTCCAAGTTTAATAACTGTTTTAAAGTCTGTGTCTGCTATTCTAACAGGTGGGCCAGTTATGGTTTGGTTTCAATTGATTGATTATTCTCCACATTACAAGCTGAGTTGTCCTGCTTCTTCATATACACGTGAAACTTCTATGGAACGTCACATATTGTGGATTTTAGCCTGGTAGCTGCTGAATAATTTCGCATTCCTATAAATTTTCTTGAGCACTGTTCTGGGGTACAGTTATTTGGAAACAGTTTGATCCTTTCAGGTCTTTCTCATTCTATGCTAATTTTTTCCACTACGGAGGGAAGACCATCCCAAATATTCCACCCAGTGTTTCTTGAATTATGAGCTCCTCTGGTCTGGTTGGTGGAAACAGGCACGATTCTCAGCCCTGCAAGAGTACTGGGTACTATTCTCTACAGTCCTTTCGACTGGATCTTTCACAGGCCTCGGCTAGTTTCCTGATATATATGTGCTGATCAGTACTCTGCTGAGTGTTTAAGGACATTTTCCAGATTTCTGAGATTCTCTCTGTAGCTCTCTCCTTTCTGGTCCTCTTTTCTGTGAAATCTAGTTGCCTTGGATTTTCTGGATTCTTAGTTCTGTCTCTTCAACTCAGGTAGTCCTCTGGGCTCTGCCTGAATTTTTCCTTCTTGTGTGACATCCTGGAGGCTCTCTCAAGGGACAATTTTAAGGTTCCACCTTATTTGTTTCTTATCTCTCAGGGATCACTGTCCTTTGTTGCCTAATGTTCAGTGCCTTGAAAGCTGCTACTTGATATATTTTGTCTGAATTTTTGTTTGTTTCACTTGGGAAGGTAAATCTGGTCTCTGTTATTCCATCTTTGCCAGAAGAAAAAGTCTCCTCACTGGACTTAAAGGAGGACTGAATGATATGATGTAGAAGAAGCATCACACCTCGTCTCAGAATTTGGCTTTACACTCAGAACACTTGGGCTGATATTGGTATTGTTATGATTACTGCCATCATCAGCTCACTCTTTCTGGTAGTTCACCACGGTAAATATCCTTCCGCTCACACATGCTTCAGTCCTGATTAGAACCAAGGGTTGAGGTTTGTCTTCACTACAAGGGCCAATGATACACAACAACCTATTTGTATTTCATAATAAGTTAAGCATCTTCCTGGTAATTTAAGTGGCAGTTTGGTGAATCTAGGAAGTTCAGGGAAGATGCACTTACTAAGCACACACATAGCACAAGGCACAGCTGCTAAATGAAATCATTCTTTGCACCTTAGGATTGTGAAGCCAGATTCTTATTCTAACACTTGTATCAGATAACACAATAGTCGTCTACAAATCTATCAAAGCTGTTTTCCTAAAGCTCTACACTTTCTCCTAAAGAAACAAAAGGTATTAGGAAGCAGCTGTGGCTGACATATAGGGGAACTGCTGTAGGTGATTTAACTTAAAGTCATATTTCAGTGGGAAAAGAATTATAAATGTGACTCAATACTTCCAATCTTTTTGGATTTTTATTACTTACACTTTTCCATCGTTTCTTTCCACACTGATCTGGGATGCTCCCACTTTGGGTAGAGTTGGGTTGATCACATTGTTGTTCCAAATAAATTTAACTCGCTGCAAATCTCCAACTTCCACATCGGAGTCAAATTCGTTGGAAGTAAGTACTGCCTGGTTCAAGAGTACCCCTTGGGAGTGGAGAAGTTAAAACATACATGAACGTACATAAATAAACATATAAATATATACATATATGTTTCTAAAACCAGCTTACAATGTATTCCTAGTAAGATGATTGGTAGCACACCTGTCAATCTAATGGTTAAATAAATGCAGACACGTGTGCTAACTCAGTGGTAGTTCATTTGCCATCAATAACTCATATTACTTTAAAGTCATCCTTAATTTAATGAAACTTCAAACATGATTTGGTCACAATCCTCCCACAATTTAATAAGTAATAACATTATATCATCCTTTTCCAGTTGTTTTGTGGGTAGAATAATTACTTAGTGATTATAAATCAGATGCTATGCATCAAATTAAATCTCTGATTTTCTCAGGAAATCACAAAGAAAAACTTTAGAAACAGAATTCTAAAATGTATTAAGTTACAAGGGGGACATAATCTCTTCCTTTTAAGGACACGTGGTAGTACTGTACTCCTGAAGAGGTTCAGAACAAGCCTCCCCTGAATGTGCCACTTTGGCATGTGGACTATTTTGAGCTGAAGGAAATCAAGACCCAGCAGATTTAAGAATAATTTTTACTTCTCCCTTAACTGCCTAAAAGAATTTAGATAGAAAACCTGGTCCAGGAAGAGAACTATCACTAGAGATAACTACAAGGAATAGGAGCTTGGTGTGCTAAGCTGGCGGGGAGTTCAGCTGGGCCTGGAGATCAAATTCTTCTCTCTGTCCCAGTGTCTCTGCATGGCAGACATGGTTTACCAAACATCGGCTCTTCCCATCTTCCTGTGGTTTGTCTTCTTCCCTTTGACGTCCCAGACCTCTACTCCCTCCTCCTTAGCTCAGAGGGGCATGGAAGCCTGAACTGTCTGACTGCCTGTGGATTCTTATATTCTTGTGGGCCCCCATATGTACATAATTAGATTAGTTTTTCTCCTTTTAATATGTCCTGTGTTAATTTGACCGTCAGACCAGCCAAAGAGCCAAGAAAGGCAGAGGAAAAAAATGTCCTTCCCTACATTCCTGTAAACTCTTACGTCCCTAACATATATTATATGTGTGAAGTATTCCAACATTTAAGAAGCTTGGAGTAGCAGCTTACTTGAAAATTTCATACTGCTTAGAATTTCCTTTATCTCCAAACAAAGACACTAGTATGTATCCTGTAACCTTCCTTCCAGACAGCGTGACAGTCGCCTTATACCTCCAACCTGCAAGGGGGAAATATTTACAAAATATTCGTTTTTAGAAAAATTACTCTGAAAACCACCTAACCTGGATTCCATTACTGCTGAATTTTGAATAATTTTTATACGGTTTTGGTTTCTTCTAATCAAATAGTGATAGATATTCCTTTATCGAAATGCTCAGAGGATAGAAACTGGGGGAGGGGAGGAACACAGAATCTTTTCAAAGTCAAAAGATTTCAAGCCAAGAGACTAAGCAATATATTTTGTTTTCAATTTTTTCAACCTAATAATTTACTCTTGGACATTATAAGAACTTTATTTTAAAAGATAATGGAAAAATAATAAAATGTGATATTTTCATTAGTTTATTTCCTTTTTATAGATCATGAAATTTGAGAGTACTGTCATCTTTTTATCTAAACAATCTACATTTATTTTAACATTCTATAATTCAGCTTTCCACTGTATTAATTTATGGTAACCATCTTACGGCGCTAGTCAATAGTGAACTACCAGTTTTTGCCATTTAGAGCTAGCCTGGGCCAAATTGGAAAGAGGATACAATTTGGCTCTAGTTTTTACAGTACAGCTAACCCTATTGACTCCCATCCAAATAGTTTTCTTCCTCTGTTACCCAGAAGAGAAACGTGGAGTCTGTCCCCAAGTCTCATCATCCCTGCATCCTCTGATTCCCATCAGCCATGGAGTCTACAAACCTAATATCTCTTGAATCTGTCACTTCCTTTCCAGTCCCACAACCTCTGTTTTCTCTCTCCTGGGTTACTTTTCTGCTTGTAAAAAACCTCCAAATTTTATGCAGTGAAACTTAACTGAGTATGAAGAGGCTAGAGCAGAAGTCTCCTGAATTCAGCCCTAGAATCAAATATGAAGACATTTGTTTTTATATCGTTGATAGTTCAAGCCCTAAACTCTGTTCTGCCACCCACGTTAGCCATGTTTACACTGAGCACGGCATTGAGGTGTTTTTCCATTTTGAGGAGGAGTGTTTAAAACTTTGGTATAGAAAAGCACTTTCGCATATTTTCACTAGACATGATAAAATACCCAGCATTGAGAATTTAAGACAAATAAAATAGAGACTTACGAGCAAAATTGCTGGCATCACCAGTGTTTAGGTAAAATGTCTGGCCCACATCTTTTGTTTTTCCAGGAAATTTATTAGCGTAATGACCCATCTGTGGGCAGCCTTCACTTGGACAGGGGAAGCACTTGTTCTAGCAATAAACAAATGATGAATGAGGATGCTCTTTTTATAAATCATGTACCATCTTATTCCATGTGTTGTTGAATTCTCAAATACTCTAAAGCCAATTCTGTTCTGATAGTAAAAGATGACTTTAATAGTGTCTCAGCAAAGGTTAAAAACGAATCTCACTATTTACAATGATAAATCAGCAATTTCACTGTTAAATAACACGATACCAACAAAAATATTATAAAAATCACTTGAGAATTTATATGTATATTAATATATTTAAATTTTTTTCTCTTTTGTGTCTCTAAGTTGCTCCAGGTGCCCCAAGACACCGATCTGCCCTTAGGTGGTTAAATTTACTTTTTCTAAAAATTGCAAAAGAAAGAGCTGGAGGAGATAATCAGCTTCTAATACCCGCTGGGTACCCAACAGGACCCACTGGGATGACAACAGGCTTAAAAGTCAAGATTTCCTCAATTCCTTTAGCTCCCACTTAGCATATCAAGGTCTGAATGATTCAGATCTCAGAATTCTCCTAGCGTGAAGAGAAAATGCCCCAGTTGGTCATTAAGGCTTAGCCATGAGGTCAGGGTCTGGAGAAGATGGCTATCATATAAGAAAATGTCCTCTCTTTCTGGGCCAAGAAATTGTGGGAAGAAGAGAGGGAGGAGGCGGACAAACAGAAACTCCTGTGATGGAAGGGCAAGGCTGCTCCAAGGTAGAGGCAAGTGGTGAAGTCCTGGAATCAATGGACTAGATGGGGACTCAGCTGAATCTGAATCTGCATCTGACAAAAGTGAAGGGGGCTGAGCCAGCCAGGAAGAAATGGCCAAAGCTCTCTGAGGGCATTACTCAAGCCAGAGGAGTGGATGTGCCCATACGTCATCTGCAGATGTCAATCATGAGCCCATCAATAAGGTGGACCCCCCCCCCAGGCCTTCCTCTCTGCCCTCCACACTGACCGCCACCACTGTGATCACCTTGCCCAATACCAGACTGGGGAGAAGCTGATGAGATGATCCAGAGGCTGAGAAGTCTGCAAAACTGAGAATTTTTTCTTATAAAAGTGTCTGAGCATCACCTAAAAGGACTATTTAGATTATTAAATCAGATTAAGTTTTAACTGGATGAAATCTAAAGCTTCTTTGTTTGTTTGTTTTCCCCATTACCTAGAAAATGGGGATTTGAGAAAATAAAAATAAAGCTAGACCAAAGAAAGGGAGGTGTTCTTGTTGTATATGCAAGCTGTACAGCAAATAAAATATGCACCCACCCCCTCTTCCCTACACATAATAGCTGACATTTGTTGAATGCTAATTGTTATATTTTAGGGCCTGAGCTGAATATCTCACTAAATCCTCCCACCAAATCTATGGAGTCTACCATTATTATTTACATTGCAAAATGAGGAAACTGCCTTAGAGAAGTTAAGTATTTTGGCCCAAATCATTAAACTATTTAGTGGTGAAACCAGGATTCAGATCCTCTCTCTTCATTGCTAAAGTATATGCCTTGATATAATTTCACCTGGCATGTTACTTGAAACTTTAGTAACTAATATAGGGTATACACATTTTTATTTGAAAAAAATATATAGTGAAAGGAAAAGCCATAATAATAAAAAAAAAAAAAACAGAAAACCCAGGCCATTGATATGCCATATTCAAGGTCATGTTTAAGGATCCTAACTTAGATACCCAGAGAACACCAAAAAAGATGAAGACTCAAAAAACATCTTGGTAATTATGAGACTGCACAGAAATGTCCACACGTCCATAATCATACACTTCTATAAGGTTAACATTTAAGACAAGATTTCCATGTTCATCAGCATCCTGTAGCCTTAGCTCAGATTTCTACAGACAATTTGTTTACTTAGAATTACTTCCAAAACAAGTTTGAACCTGATACACACAGAAGTGACAGAGAACCAGGTAGACGTGGGACATTTCAGTTTACAAGCTCATTTCTCTAAAGTTCTCCAATGCCTTATCACTATTAAAATAAACATATATGATTGAAAGTAGAAATAGTGTGGCAGTCCTGTTGTAACACTTACTGAATGCATGCTGTGTACAGTGAATCACATCGGTCATGAGAAGTGATGGGCACAAAATACTTTAGGTGCAAGGTAGATTCTACTTACTGCAGTGAAAACACTGTAAGAGGCACAAGAAAATCCAGCAAAGCCATCAGGGTTGAGGATGCTATCAGAATAATATTTGTAGCTTCTTAAGTGATTACAGGCCACAAAGTCACGAGTTCCTTTGAAATCAGACATGATTACACATCAGCAGATTTTGTTTTTTCCAAGTTAATACCACCTTCAGGATATAGTTGTTGGATAAATTTCTCTATTTAGTGTGAACTCACGGTAGTCACAGAACAAAATCGTTTATGAAAGGTAGTTATGATTCAAGATGCAGCCAGAAGTTAAGTACTGCTTAAGATAATAATAATTATGCCATAGCTAAATGAAATGGAAAAGTAACTCTAGAAGGAAAAGATTAGTCCATATAGATGTAAGTATAAATTGGTAATGTATTCCCTGAATAATTAGATCCTTGGAAAGGTGACTACAAATACATTTTCTTTCCTATAGTCTTCTCAAGTCCACTTCCCCCAGTGAAAACCTGTATCTTGGGGATGCAATTAAAAATTCTTTGTTACAAAAAATGTGAGGCCTTTATAATACTAAAGTATGTAGCAAATTTATCGAAAGGATACACAAATTTTCCCCCAAGAAAATCTCTTCATGCACATAATAGTTTTACCTTCCCAGATCCCGTCTATGTCAACAATCTGAGAGAGAATGTTCTTCTGACACCCGGGCATTTCTTCTCCTCCATTTGGAAAGAAATCTAGGTGGCCCACAGTTTGGCTCATTCCAAGCCCTGAGGAAATTTTAAATGTGGGAAAGTTGATGTTAACATACAGACTCAAAGCACTCTGAAACACTCTTATGTATAGACTCCAGAAGAACAAACTGAGGAACTCACCCAAGTTGGGGATCATGGGGGCAGCATCTGTGTGAATTACATCCACAAACTGGGCATCGCTGGGGTCCAATCGGACTAGTTCAGGTGTGTCCTGAAAGCAAGGTTCAGCTGGATCCAACCCTAAAGCAGACGGGATGCGTCATGTTAGTGTCCATCAGTGTCCATGCCCGTTCACCTTTCTCATGAGTTACAGACCTGAGTGCTAGCATCAGTGGTAATCATGAGTAATGTGTGGAAAGAGGTAAGCCGGTTCTTCCCTATCTTACCATTTTCTGAAGAGAAATCTGTGTCTAATTTACTATTTGCATTAAAGTGAATTTTCCTCAAACCATGGAATTTGGCCTTAATTATGGATGCTTAGTTACTGGGACAATCCCCTTCACTAGCAGCAGTTACAAGGAAAGAGCCAGGCTCCGGGAAATTCTGGACTTCTAAAATATCTTCAGGCTAACGAAGTTCCACCTGTATTGCAAACTCCCACGAGGGCGAGGATCTTGGCTTTCGCAGCCCCCAGGACCACAGCCTGGCACAGTGCCTGGCTGAGCAGGGTCTCATGGGCATGTACAGACTATGGGAAAGAGTGTTCTCTCCAGCAAGTTAGCGAGAGATATTCCGGATGTCCCCACCAACCTAAATGTAACCAACTCGTCCAAAGTATTAAAAAGGAGAATCAGGAGGTCAGAGGCAGAGGGGGAAGATATAAGAAAAAAATTATCATTCCCTGAAACAGTCACTTCTCAGATCCAGGATAGCAAAGTCTTGAAAGTTACAAGGTTGCTGTAGGACCCTGGGTATCCAACACATGACTCCACTGGCTGCATGCAACCAACCTGAGGTTTGTAAAATAATATTTTGTAATCTAATTAGTAGTCTGCAGAGATGGCAGCCCAGGGCAGCCAGACTACCTGTCCCCACAATATCTGGGTTGGGGCTGATGAGAACTTGGCTAATTATCAATTGCTATTGAAGCAGAATATAATTACTTATACATTTTTGAGCTCTTTGGGTTTAATTCTATTTATCATTTATTCTATTATTTATGCTATTTATTCTATTCATGAAACTCATCCTTTATGAATGCCTGACAAAGAGAAAGTAGACATGAATAAGACTGCCAGATGTTCTTAACTCACATTTTAGTCACATGCAATATTTATATGTTAAACAGAGCTCTGTAGACCAAAGATCGGTATTAATAAAAAATTCACAGGGTCTCAGAACACACTGATTTCTCTGATTACGTGGCCTAATTGGGAAAATGTGAAAACTTGTCTCCTCAGGTCAAAAACGGGTCTGTGTCAAATGTCTACCCTTTTAGACCCCACATGGGCTACATTTAGTCTATGTTTGCAGCTTTTATCGTTTTACTTACCTGTGATTCGTCCAACGGTCCCATTGGTCCTCCTTCCTGCCTCCCCAGCGGCATGGGAACCCAGGCTATGGCCAATGATGTGGACGTTGGAAAGTGAGTATCCAAATGATGACTGTCAGAAAGGAAACTGCTTCAGAATGTATTCAAATTAGCAAAATTCAAGATGGGCGCAGAAGAGGATTCTCCGAAAACTCAGCTTTTAAGAAGACATGCTGCCCCTTCAAAACAATTGATTTTCAAGGATTTTTTCTTTTCATCTATAATGGAAAATGTCAGTGGTTTAACATTTAAACTGGTGGAAGCAGTGTTTTCTTTTATTGTTTTACTATGTGGAGGAAACCCTTGATGGAGATGAGGACTTGTTACTCAGAGGTGACGAAGCAAGGATCTGGATTAGAAAATAACACTGACTTTTCAATCAGTGGTCCTGGGAAAACTGGACAGCTACAAGCAAAAGAATAAAACTGGCCCACTTCCTTAAGCCATACACAAAAATAGACTCAAAATGGATTAAAGACTTGAATGTGAGACATGAAACCATAAAACTCTTGGAAGAAACACAGGAAGTATGCTCTTCGACATCCATCTTAGTAATGTTTTTTGGATATGTCTCCTCAGGTGAAGGAACCATAAGCAAGAATAAACAAATGGAACTATATCAAACCAAAACACTTTTGCACCGTGAAGGAAACCACCAGCAAAACAAAAAGACCACCTACTGAATAGGAGAAGATATTTGCAAATTATGTATTGGGTAAGAAGTTAATATTCAAAACATACAAAGAACTCACATAACTCAACATCAAAACCCCCAAGTAATCTGATTAAAAAATGAGCAGAGGACCTGAATAGACATTTTCCTATCAGACATACAGACGGCCAACAGACACATGAAAAGATGCTTCACATCACTAAGCATCAGGGAAGTGCAAATCAAAGCCACAATGAGATACCACCTCCTACTTATCAGAATGGCTGTTCTCAAAAACACAACAGATAATGAGCGTTGGTGAGAAAGTAGAGAAAAGGGAGCCCTCATACACTGTTGGTAGTAATGTAAACTGGTACAGCCACTAGGGAAAACAGTATGGCGGTTCTTCAAAAAATTAAAAATAGAACTACCATATGGTCCAGCAATTCCACTTCTGGGTATTTATCTGAAGAAAATGAAAACACAAATTCAAAAAGATATATGCATCCTTACGTTCACTGCATAATTATTTACAATAGCCAAGATACGGAAACAACCTAAGTGTCCATTGACTAGGTGAATAGATAAAGACGACGTGGTAAGGCATGGCATGTTTTATTGTGCTTTGCAGATACTGTATTTTTTTTTAATAACTGAAGGTTTGTGGCAACCCTGGGTTGAGCAAGTCTATCAGCCCCATTTTTCTAACAGCATTTGCTCGCTTTGGGTCTCTGTGTCCTATCTGGTGATTCTTACAACATTTCAAACTTTTTCATTATTTTTATACTTGTGACAGTGATCAGTGATCTTTGATGTTACTATTGTAATTGTTTTGGGGCATCACAAACTGCACGCATGTAAGATGGAACACTTAATTGATAAATGTTCTGACTGCTCCACTAACCAGACATTACTATATATATATGTATATATACCTGAAACTAATATAATATTGTATGTCAATTATACTTCAGTTAAAAAAAAAGAAAAAGACAAAAATTAAAAGTTAAAGAGAAAAACAAAATAATGAAAGAAATTACTCAAGTACTTCCAAGTTTAACATTTTCTAAGTTTTAGTTACCAAATCAGGTTAGCTTGTTATTATTGCACTTTTCTTAAAAAAATAAAAAACAAACAAACAAAAAACCCCTAGTTTAATCTTCGGGTTGACATTATCATGTCAACTTAGTTTAATAACTAGTAAAATTAAAAGAAATATTGGTGGAATTTAGTAGAAACAACCTACTTGGTTGCTTGAATAATAGCACTGAAAAATTAGTTTATTCACTTTAATAAATATATTGATGAAGCCCAAATCTAGATTTTTTCCCCGCATTTTTCTTTTCAGTCAAGGAGAAAGCCTAATCTCAACAGAAACATATCTTTGGCAATTGACAGCAATATATAAAAAAAGAGAGCATCTAGAGAGTAATGTGCCCGTCTTTTATGTAACCCAGAGGTAGCTAGTTACCTTAAGAACTTCAGCAAAATATGCCACTTCTGCCCCCACAATCCGGATATTCTGTACGGCTTGTGTGTACGTAGTTCGGGAGCCACCTTTCCAGTCCACGCAGATACAGTTCACGCTTTCCACCTGAAACAGGTTCTGGTGGAAGAGGCCCAATAGACAGGTAAATAATTCAGGATCTTTACTAATTACTAATGAACACATTTGAAGACTAGGATATATTCATTCCCTGACCTGTATAATATGATGCTCGTTTTTAACCCCAAACCAATAAACAAAAGTTCTAATCTGTTATGGTTATGGAATCCCTTTTAAAGTTCAACATTGAGTCCAAACCAGAGGTTTGGCCATATGGAATCTCAGAAATAAATTATATACACATATCTGAAAATCTACATTCCTTTTGAGCTGAGAATCATTTTTTTCTTCACTGTATAGAAATCTGTTACTACCCTCTTCCCTCCCCAACTCCAATAACCATCAACTACCCAATAATTATAAATTATTTTAGAAGACAAGTTATGGTTTTACTGTTTTTTTCAAAACTTGTGAAGTCAATTAGACCTCTCATTTTAACTCTCTTCAGGGTCAGCCAAAACCTCGAAGTTAACTCAATGTAGCCTTTGGCTTGAGTCATAGGCAGGTCTGAAATTAAACGGGTCTGGGACCTAGTGTCTTTCGTCATAAGACCTCTAAAGAAATGGCTTCATCTTTGTGCCACAGCTGGCCACAAAAGCTTGTTGAAGAAATGAATTAATGAGAATGTTCCTCAAGTACTAGCAGTTACCAGGGACATTTGTTCTATTTGATTTTATGTCTTTTAATTCTTCATTATCCCAGGGCACATTGCCAAAGGCAAATTTAAGAAAATAGGATCCCTACTGTTGAAACAACAGAAGCCAGAAATGAAAACCTAGTTTCCTTAGCTATTGCTGCTGTAGGAGATCAAAGAGTAGCAAGGGAAAATCAAGGGAAAATAATTAGTGTGGGCAAAATGAGTTATCATAGTTCTTCACATAGAAATCAAAACCTACTTAAGAAATTAAAAGCTAATGAAAATGCAACAAATGTTGCATCAGTACGGCAACATCTGTTGCTAAAATTCTGAAATATCTCTGTATTAGTTATTAAATAACCACCACCCAGAGCCACCAAGTACCTGCCAACCTTGCTGGTCTGACTGTCCCAGGTCCCCTCCACCCCACGTTCTCCCCTGGGAACCCCAGGCAGGGTCAGAGGATCCTCCAGTGTCATGGTGGCAGGCATTTGTCCTGACTGAGTGGAGCCTGTGCCATCTCCATTGTTACTTATCACTCCAGAAACCATCTTGCCTTACAAGATTTCCAGTCTCACCTTGCACATATTGACCAGCCAGCTTTCTTCTCCATTGTCTATGAATCCGTGAATAATAAAGCGGGTTATTCTATCCGTTTTGAAATTGGAGGCCGAGATAGTTGATGGATCTGCAATGATTTCCTATTTGGGGGAGAAAAGTGTTTAATGTCAGGTTTCTGAAAGTATCCGATAAAACTGTTTTCACCTGGAGAGAAGTGGCTAGTGGGAGATGACTGCTGGGAGTGAGTTTCTTGTAAGGATTCTCCCACGACAACTAAACTGTTTGCAATCATCACCAAGCCACTGCTTTCCAGATGTCATAACATTTTTGCATTTGCTATACTTGGGATTACATGTCTCCTATAATATTGGTGCTAGGGGTCTAGTCTTTACACAGTGAAAGACTTTGTGTGTGTGTGTGTGTGTGTGTGTGTGTGTGCATGTGCGTTTTATAGATGCAAAATATGTTGAAGGTAATATACAATACTTGAAGATTATATAAATATAATATCCCTTTTTAGCATATTTATTAAATGGTACCATAGAGGTAGAATAAAAATAATATCAAGTTAATGGATATTTTAAACAAGTTATAAAATAAAACTTTCATAAACAAGTTGCATAAAATAATACTTAAGCTCATTGCCCTAAAAGTCCACAGAGATGCAAATTCCACTGTCTGATTTGTTCTCTTTAGAAGACAAAATTCAATATCATTATTACACAAAACAGAGGAAACGTAGTTATGAAAACGATACATGTTCTTACTTGAAAGTTGTCTGAGTTTTCATTAGTATATAGGAGGAAGCGGGTGTTGACATCTTTTGGATCCCAGGGCAATGCTTTGAGGGGTCTTTCTATAATTCCTGCCCAGGGGGCATCATCGCTGAAGCAGCCAAGTCTTTCGAAGCAGACTTCACTTCCTGCAGTCACCCAGAAGTGTTTGAAGGGTATTAGTTTAACCGGAATGCTCTTTCTAATGGTATCTCTTCCAAAATTGAGTTAAATTGCATTTTGTGGCATTTTTTCTTCCTCCACATCCCCATGCACCTTCCTGTATACAATTCACAAAACAGCTTCAGTAGACAACATCCCAGCTAAGAGAGGCTGCTGCTCCTCGTTTCCACCGCACAGGACTGCCTTGCACCCAGCCTGTCTCTGTCCAGTCCCGTGCGAGGGCTGGTTTGAGCCTCTCAAGTTAGATTTCTTCCTTGGGCTATTGGTGCCCAAGAAGGGAGCAGCCTTGTGTCCCCAGGCTTTGGTAGAGGGGGATGAGGCAGCCACCTCCTTGTAGCCATCTTCTGGCTTTGGGCTTTGGGTGGAGACCTTAAGTTTCATGCAAATGCCAAAACTTTCGATCTCTACCTGTCTGAGTATTCAGGTCTCTGACCTATATCTGAGGGACGTGCTGGGTTCCTGTGATGAGAAGCTGCTCTCAAACAGTCAAACAGAAAGTCCATGGTTGACACGACTCTGTGTTTGGATGTTAATCCATAAAAGAACAACACAAAGGAAGGGCTCTCCAGGAGGATAAAGTCTAGATTAATAGTGGGAGCAGGAGTCGTCATCGTCGTGGGGGCTGCATTCTCAGAATCCTACTATGTGCCAGGTGCTGGGTAAGATGATTCACGTGACCTAAGTCTCATAAGTACCCTACCAGGGGGGCGGTGTTATATGCCCACTTCACAGAGGAAAACTGTGAAGCACAGAGAGGTTAAGAATTTTGCTCAGGGAAGTACAGTTGTGGCTGGTGGAACTGGGGTTCAACTCCTCCACTCGACTCCAATTTGCTAAATTTAGCAAACAAAAATACAAGTTAAATTCAAGTTTCAGATAAACAATACTTTTTATTATAAAAATAACAATAAGTTTAAATTTTGTTAAATTTAACTTTTGTTATTTTTTATTCATTGTATTTTTTTTGCAAACTTTTTTTTTTACCCTTTTTTTGGGTTGTTGTTGGTTTTCTTTTGAGGGGGATTAATTAGGTTTTATTTACTTATTTATTTTTAACAGAGGTACTGGGGATTGAACCTCTGCAGGGCCTCATGCGTTCTAGGCATGTACTTTACCACTGAGCTATAATACTCTCCCCCGAAATTTTGTTTTTTTTTTTTATAAGAATAAATTTTACTGTTTATATATATATGTCATATATTCGTTGTTTATCTGAAATTCAGATTTAACTGGGCAGCTTCGCTTTTGTCCGGCAGCCCTGCTCCCAGTGCTGTGCTCCTAATCACGACCTCTCCTGCTCACTGTGCTCCTCATTCTCGTAGTGGCCTGAATTCAGCCGTTACTGTTTTTCTTCAAAGTACTGAACAGTAAATCTCCCCTAGCATGACATAACTATCTTTTCTTACCTATTACTGCTCCCAGCAACAGCGAAAGTGTCCAGATTAGCAGCATCTAAATAAAATTAAAAGAATATAATTGAGTCTGACTAAGCTTTTAAACGATTGGCATAATTTAAGTGCAGTTAGACCTCTGGGGGAAAGTGGGTCAATTCTAACAAACAGGACTTGGAAAACATGTTCCGACTCACCGTGGCAGTCCTATTAAGTCCTGCGCACAACCAGTAGCACCCAAAGGTCCTTTTGTAGGCAGACCTTATCTTTTTTGAGCAGTTCCGTGGGAAAGTGGCATGAAAAAAAGAGGAGGTACCAAGCACGTATTTCTAATTTTAATCATAAATAAACCAAGATTGATAGAGTAGGTAAAGTTTTCCACAGTATTTTTGGAAAGATGAGGAAAGGGTAGATATGAAGAGTTCTCTCTTAATATGATTATACAACACTCAGAATCACCAGGACTTCACGGTAGTGAAGGTTCTCTTCTGCCTGTTTTTTAGTTTCTAATTCTCTGTGCAGGTCTGTGGGTATGTGTGAAACTAAATTGTTTTCACAGATTTGATAGCAGTGGTCTTGACAACAAATACTAAAAGCTTCCCAGCTCATGCAATTTTTGTCTAACCTTGCCTTACCCTCCAAAACAGCGAAATAGAGGCAATTCTTCAAAAGAATTCATTTCTTTTAGGAAAGCTGTTGATATTTTATTTTGATAGTCCATTGGACTCATTTATTTCTCAACAATATCATCCAGGAAAGAATAAGTGAACTGATAAAAGAAACTAGGGATACTTCTAAGAGCATAGAGGTGAAATCAGTGACCCCATCACCAAAATGAAATTATGCATAAGAGAAAAACAAAATTCCACTTGGAAAACAATGGTCTGGGAAATATAATATGAAAGAAAAGTCTGTGATAGAAAAGATTTGGGATGTTTTCAGTTGGTGATGGGTTGTTAAAAATAAATTTTAAAAAGACTATAATACGGAAGCATAATTTTAAGAGACCAGGGACATGTAGCCTGACAGAATCAAAGACACATGTTGAATCATATGAAATTGCCACATTTGTAGGTCAAAAACAGTCAAATAATTCAGTTCCCTGACACTTAATGGGAGCGCAAACTTGGGTTAACAAACTTTGATATTGTATTGCTTTTACCAAATCATATTCTCAACTTTATATAAGCACATAAGAAATGTATAATCAAAACCAATGCTTTCTATATTTGTCTTTATACTGCTACTTCACAGCAAAATGACTAAACACAAAAGAATAAACAATCAATACCAGTCACCACATTATCTATGAAACTTAGCTCAGTTACCTTGAAGCTGCTTTGCCAGCAGGAATCAGCTGCAACCTGTCTCCTTGCCATAGGAAGCGCAGACATGCATTGCTTGCTTTGCTTAGATTGAGGTCATACATTCAGAGCTACTTTGCTTATGGAAAATCATACTTTGTCCCTTGCCTTAACTGGCAGGACATGCTTTGCTTATAAGGCACAGGCGGATAGAACAGGCTGCTCGTGCTCACAGAAGACAGTGACTTAGCCCTTAGATGGGAACACTTGGGCTGCTTTACATGCTTAGACGATTTCTGATCATTGTATGGAGACCCTGTGGTGGTCCGGTTTTCATTATCACTTGTTTGGCACACTGTAACCTTGCTCATGATTGTCTGAAGTTTAAAATAACGGTTTGTACTATCAATATTGTAACCTTCTCTCTAAGCATAAATCAAGATAATGTTTCTGTTTTTCACCAACTGAAACTACTGACCTGCACCCCTGCGTGTACACCAAGCCCCTGACTCATTCCTATGACATATTTCACTTTGATTCTTTGCTTAACTCTTCTCAGTAAATACAAGAGCTTTGGAGGAGCTCCGGGAGTTGGTCTCTGGCTTCCCTTCACTGTCTTGACTTGATAAAGTCTTGAGTAATTTCATCCTTCCTTGGTGGGACTTTTGCTGGACAAAACCCACAACGAACAGAATCCACAACAGGTGACTCCGACGTGATCACCGCTCGCGGTGATGAAAACCCACAACTGGGGACCCCTATGTGACAGTCAGCAGCAGCAAAACCGACGTGATTGTTAGCAGCGGCAGGACCGGCGTGCTCAGAAGGAGAAAAACTTCATCCACGGACTTCAAAGAAAACTTCGTCCTGGTAAGGGGACAGCAGTTGCCCGCTCGGGACAGTTGCCAGCGTGTCTAGATTTCAGTGAGAGCTCTTCTTTTCTTTCTTTTTGTAATACGGGTCAACAAATGACGAAGGAACAGCTCCTTTATCCTAGAACATTGCAGCAGCTGCTAAAGGCAACTCATTGTATGGTGTCCGAGGATGAATTGATAAAGCTGCTTCAGATCGTGCATGAATTTTGTCCATGGTTTCTTGATCATGGAACAATAGATTTAAAATTATGAAAAAAAAAATCTGCCATACAAAAATGTTTTAAGAAAGGTCAATATTAAGTATAATGCCATTTACCTAGGTTTAATAAAGGTCAAATAAGGTCTTGTTATATCTATTGCAAATTTGTAAAAAAAAAAAAAAAAGTAATTAGTGTAATAAAGTTCTTATAAATAAACACAAATGAGATAAGAGCTTTTGAATAAATGCTTTAAAATAAGTATATTTAAAAATGTATGATTAAAATAATCTACAAATATTTGGTGTTTTAAAAGTCTAGAGTTGTGCTAAATTAAGTTAAATGATGGAAATTTATTAAATAGCTATGCCATTTTCAGATAAAATAAACTTGAAACATTAATTGCCGAACATTGAGTCCCTCTTACAAAAAAACTAAAGGTATTGAAAAATATTAATAAATGTTTGGTGCCACCATAATATTCTCTACTATTAAAAAAAATCTCAGTAAGGTAAGATGAATGTGTAAAGGAAGGCATAAGGGATGAAATTATATTTTGTTGATTGAAAAAGAGTGACTTGGTCCTAAAGCTGGTTACTTCTGAATAGAAGGAAAAAATAAGGGACAAAATAATATGGATATAGAAAGTTGTGGAAGGTTTGTGGAAGAGGAACCCCCCAAAAAGAGTTTTTACATGGTCAGGATCGGCTAAGTTTAAAATAAATTTAGTCAAAGTAAATGAATCTTAAAAGTAACCTGATACAAGACTAAAACTGGCTTTCTCTCTGTTAAGAGGACAAAGTTTTCTTAACTTGTTAATCTGCCTTTAATAACAGATTATAAAGTTTCTTTTACCCACAGACCCTTTTTGGTTGCCTGCTTGTCATGTCAAGCCCTTTCATAAATTAAAAATACTATCCGTTCTTCCCACACCCGCGGATGTACGATTCCGCTCTGGAGATGGCTAGTCTCTTCCTTCAGGACCCACCAACGGAGACCTGTCCACTGAAAACCTGTCCAATGACTCGAAATGCCCCTGATGCCACTTGGGCACAACTAAAACAACTCAGCATCCAGGACACGAAAGTGATGCAACGGGAACAGTGACAACCAGGTTTCTGGCATACCTGGCTATAGTTACTCATAATTCAGCTAAGGTGTTGCCACTCTTTCTCTTCTGCTTCTTTTTCCTCCTGTTCAAACTCATATCTGTTAGGCTCACGTTATTGATCCTCCGGTTTTCAGGCCAGTCACTCGGTGGGATGCTAACCCCTCTGTTAATACTAATGATATTCAAAAGGACCGGAGGAATCTGGCTTCCTCCACAAGGTCACTTAACCCTACACCGTGACTGGCTCTCTCTTAATAAATCTGTTTCTTTTATCTCATCTTCTCCTCGTATCTGTTTTTCCAAAGTCCTTACACCTTCCTGTCAAACAGTTTCAAAATGGAGACCTAAACGATTTATTGGATGGCTTATGGCCTTTATTATTTCTGCTGTAATTATCCTTGCCACAGCTACTGTGGCTACTGTTTCTTTAACCAAATCTACTGACACAGCTCAAGTTGTAAGCCGTGTCATAACCAATGTTACTCACACTATGATTGCTCAAACCCAAATCAATAATTATATTACACATGGGCTTCAAGCCTTAAAAGCTGCCTTGGAATGGCTTGGCGATAGACAGCAAGATTTGGTCAATCAACAACCGCCACAATGCGATTGGCAACATGACAAAATATGTGTCACTCCCTTTCCTTATAATCATTCTCAATACTCCTAAAATTATATTAAAAAACACCTTCAAGGTGTATTTTCCTCCAGTCTCCACTAAAACATTGATGCTCTTTTAAGGCAGCTCCATCAGCAGCTTCTGTATATTCAAAAAAAAACCCAAAAACAAACAAACAAACAAACAAACAAAAAAACTCAAACCAATATGGAACAAGATTTATACGACAATTTAAAATTGCTAAATCCATCTAATTGGTTCCACGGCCTTAACCTCCGCACTTGGGTAACTGGAGCGCTCGGTGTCCTCGTCTTTATTGGTTTTCTCGTAGTGTGCAAAGTGATCTGTTCCCTGCAAGCTGCGTCCAAGCAACAACATCTGATGATGACTCTGCTTCAGTCAAAACCTTTGGACTCTATTTCAAACAAAAAAGGGGGATTATGGGGGCACAAACCTGGGTTAACAAACTTTGACCTTGTATTGCTTTTACCAAATCATATTCTCACCTTTACGTAAGCACGTAAGAAATGTATAATCAAAACCAATGCTTTCTCTATTTGTCTTTATACTGCTACCTCACAGCAAATTGTCTAAGGGCACGGACTGAACTCTCAATACCAGTCACTATGAAACTTAGCTCAGTTGCCTTGAAGCTGCTTTGCCAGCAGGAATCAGCTGCAACCTGTCTCCTTGCCATAGGAAGCGCAGACATGCGTTGCTTGCTTTGCTTAGTTTGCGGTCATACATTCGGAGCTGCTTTGCTTATGGAAAATCATACTTTGTCCCTTGCCTTAACTGGCAGGACATGCTTTGCTTATAAGGCACAGGCGGATAGAACAGGCTGCTCGTGCTCACAGAAGACAGTGACTTAGCCCTTAGATGGGAACACTTGGGCTGCTTTACATGCTTAGACGATTTCTGATCATTGTATGGAGACCCTGTGGTGGTCCGGTTTTCATTATCACTTGTTTGGCACACTGTAACCTTGCTCATGATTGTCTGAAGTTTAAAATAACGGTTTGTACTATCAATATTGTAACCTTCTCTCTAAGCATAAATCAAGATAATGTTTCTGTTTTTCACCAACTGAAACTACTGACCTGCACCCCTGCGTGTACACCAAGCCCCTGACTCATTCCTATGACATATTTCACTTTGATTCTTTGCTTAACTCTTCTCAGTAAATACAAGAGCTTTGGAGGAGCTCCGGGAGTTGGTCTCTGGCTTCCCTTCACTGTCTTGACTTGATAAAGTCTTGAGTAATTTCATCCTTCCTTGGTGGGACTTTTGCTGGACAAAACCCACAACGAACAGAATCCACAACAGGTGACTCCGACGTGATCACCGCTCGCGGTGATGAAAACCCACAACTGGGGACCCCTATGTGACAGTCAGCAGCAGCAAAACCGACGTGATTGTTAGCAGCGGCAGGACCGGCGTGCTCAGAAGGAGAAAAACTTCATCCACGGACTTCAAAGAAAACTTCGTCCTGGTAAGGGGACAGCAGTTGCCCGCTCGGGACAGTTGCCAGCGTGTCTAGATTTCAGTGAGAGCTCTTCTTTTCTTTCTTTTGTAATACGGGTCAACAAATGACGAAGGAACAGCTCCTTTATCCTAGAACATTGCAGCAGCTGCTAAAGGCAACTCATTGTATGGTGTCCGAGGATGAATTGATAAAGCTGCTTCAGATCGTGCATGAATTTTGTCCATGGTTTCTTGATCATGGAACAATAGATTTAAAATTATGAAAAAAAAAATCTGCCATACAAAAATGTTTTAAGAAAGGTCAATATTAAGTATAATGCCATTTACCTAGGTTTAATAAAGGTCAAATAAGGTCTTGTTATATCTATTGCAAATTTGTAAAAAAAAAAAAAAAAGTAATTAGTGTAATAAAGTTCTTATAAATAAACACAAATGAGATAAGAGCTTTTGAATAAATGCTTTAAAATAAGTATATTTAAAAATGTATGATTAAAATAATCTACAAATATTTGGTGTTTTAAAAGTCTAGAGTTGTGCTAAATTAAGTTAAATGATGGAAATTTATTAAATAGCTATGCCATTTTCAGATAAAATAAACTTGAAACATTAATTGCCGAACATTGAGTCCCTCTTACAAAAAAACTAAAGGTATTGAAAAATATTAATAAATGTTTGGTGCCACCATAATATTCTCTACTATTAAAAAAAATCTCAGTAAGGTAAGATGAATGTGTAAAGGAAGGCATAAGGGATGAAATTATATTTTGTTGATTGAAAAAGAGTGACTTGGTCCTAAAGCTGGTTACTTCTGAATAGAAGGAAAAAATAAGGGACAAAATAATATGGATATAGAAAGTTGTGGAAGGTTTGTGGAAGAGGAACCCCCCAAAAAGAGTTTTTACATGGTCAGGATCGGCTAAGTTTAAAATAAATTTAGTCAAAGTAAATGAATCTTAAAAGTAACCTGATACAAGACTAAAACTGGCTTTCTCTCTGTTAAGAGGACAAAGTTTTCTTAACTTGTTAATCTGCCTTTAATAACAGATTATAAAGTTTCTTTTACCCACAGACCCTTTTTGGTTGCCTGCTTGTCATGTCAAGCCCTTTCATAAATTAAAAATACTATCCGTTCTTCCCACACCCGCGGATGTACGATTCCGCTCTGGAGATGGCTAGTCTCTTCCTTCAGGACCCACCAACGGAGACCTGTCCACTGAAAACCTGTCCAATGACTCGAAATGCCCCTGATGCCACTTGGGCACAACTAAAACAACTCAGCATCCAGGACACGAAAGTGATGCAACGGGAACAGTGACAACCAGGTTTCTGGCATACCTGGCTATAGTTACTCATAATTCAGCTAAGGTGTTGCCACTCTTTCTCTTCTGCTTCTTTTTCCTCCTGTTCAAACTCATATCTGTTAGGCTCACGTTATTGATCCTCCGGTTTTCAGGCCAGTCACTCGGTGGGATGCTAACCCCTCTGTTAATACTAATGATATTCAAAAGGACCGGAGGAATCTGGCTTCCTCCACAAGGTCACTTAACCCTACACCGTGACTGGCTCTCTCTTAATAAATCTGTTTCTTTTATCTCATCTTCTCCTCGTATCTGTTTTTCCAAAGTCCTTACACCTTCCTGTCAAACAGTTTCAAAATGGAGACCTAAACGATTTATTGGATGGCTTATGGCCTTTATTATTTCTGCTGTAATTATCCTTGCCACAGCTACTGTGGCTACTGTTTCTTTAACCAAATCTACTGACACAGCTCAAGTTGTAAGCCGTGTCATAACCAATGTTACTCACACTATGATTGCTCAAACCCAAATCAATAATTATATTACACATGGGCTTCAAGCCTTAAAAGCTGCCTTGGAATGGCTTGGCGATAGACAGCAAGATTTGGTCAATCAACAACCGCCACAATGCGATTGGCAACATGACAAAATATGTGTCACTCCCTTTCCTTATAATCATTCTCAATACTCCTAAAATTATATTAAAAAACACCTTCAAGGTGTATTTTCCTCCAGTCTCCACTAAAACATTGATGCTCTTTTAAGGCAGCTCCATCAGCAGCTTCTGTATATTCAAAAAAAAACCCAAAAACAAACAAACAAACAAACAAACAAAAAAACTCAAACCAATATGGAACAAGATTTATACGACAATTTAAAATTGCTAAATCCATCTAATTGGTTCCACGGCCTTAACCTCCGCACTTGGGTAACTGGAGCGCTCGGTGTCCTCGTCTTTATTGGTTTTCTCGTAGTGTGCAAAGTGATCTGTTCCCTGCAAGCTGCGTCCAAGCAACAACATCTGATGATGACTCTGCTTCAGTCAAAACCTTTGGACTCTATTTCAAACAAAAAAGGGGGATTATGGGGGCACAAACCTGGGTTAACAAACTTTGACCTTGTATTGCTTTTACCAAATCATATTCTCACCTTTACGTAAGCACGTAAGAAATGTATAATCAAAACCAATGCTTTCTCTATTTGTCTTTATACTGCTACCTCACAGCAAATTGTCTAAGGGCACGGACTGAACTCTCAATACCAGTCACTATGAAACTTAGCTCAGTTGCCTTGAAGCTGCTTTGCCAGCAGGAATCAGCTGCAACCTGTCTCCTTGCCATAGGAAGCGCAGACATGCGTTGCTTGCTTTGCTTAGTTTGCGGTCATACATTCGGAGCTGCTTTGCTTATGGAAAATCATACTTTGTCCCTTGCCTTAACTGGCAGGACATGCTTTGCTTATAAGGCACAGGCGGATAGAACAGGCTGCTCGTGCTCACAGAAGACAGTGACTTAGCCCTTAGATGGGAACACTTGGGCTGCTTTACATGCTTAGACGATTTCTGATCATTGTATGGAGACCCTGTGGTGGTCCGGTTTTCATTATCACTTGTTTGGCACACTGTAACCTTGCTCATGATTGTCTGAAGTTTAAAATAACGGTTTGTACTATCAATATTGTAACCTTCTCTCTAAGCATAAATCAAGATAATGTTTCTGTTTTTCACCAACTGAAACTACTGACCTGCACCCCTGCGTGTACACCAAGCCCCTGACTCATTCCTATGACATATTTCACTTTGATTCTTTGCTTAACTCTTCTCAGTAAATACAAGAGCTTTGGAGGAGCTCCGGGAGTTGGTCTCTGGCTTCCCTTCACTGTCTTGACTTGATAAAGTCTTGAGTAATTTCATCCTTCCTTGGTGGGACTTTTGCTGGACAAAACCCACAACGAACAGAATCCACAACAGGTGACTCCGACGTGATCACCGCTCGCGGTGATGAAAACCCACAACTGGGGACCCCTATGTGACAGTCAGCAGCAGCAAAACCGACGTGATTGTTAGCAGCGGCAGGACCGGCGTGCTCAGAAGGAGAAAAACTTCATCCACGGACTTCAAAGAAAACTTCGTCCTGGTAAGGGGACAGCAGTTGCCCGCTCGGGACAGTTGCCAGCGTGTCTAGATTTCAGTGAGAGCTCTTCTTTTCTTTCTTTTTGTAATACGGGTCAACAAATGACGAAGGAACAGCTCCTTTATCCTAGAACATTGCAGCAGCTGCTAAAGGCAACTCATTGTATGGTGTCCGAGGATGAATTGATAAAGCTGCTTCAGATCGTGCATGAATTTTGTCCATGGTTTCTTGATCATGGAACAATAGATTTAAAATTATGAAAAAAAAAATCTGCCATACAAAAATGTTTTAAGAAAGGTCAATATTAAGTATAATGCCATTTACCTAGGTTTAATAAAGGTCAAATAAGGTCTTGTTATATCTATTGCAAATTTGTAAAAAAAAAAAAAAAAGTAATTAGTGTAATAAAGTTCTTATAAATAAACACAAATGAGATAAGAGCTTTTGAATAAATGCTTTAAAATAAGTATATTTAAAAATGTATGATTAAAATAATCTACAAATATTTGGTGTTTTAAAAGTCTAGAGTTGTGCTAAATTAAGTTAAATGATGGAAATTTATTAAATAGCTATGCCATTTTCAGATAAAATAAACTTGAAACATTAATTGCCGAACATTGAGTCCCTCTTACAAAAAAACTAAAGGTATTGAAAAATATTAATAAATGTTTGGTGCCACCATAATATTCTCTACTATTAAAAAAAATCTCAGTAAGGTAAGATGAATGTGTAAAGGAAGGCATAAGGGATGAAATTATATTTTGTTGATTGAAAAAGAGTGACTTGGTCCTAAAGCTGGTTACTTCTGAATAGAAGGAAAAAATAAGGGACAAAATAATATGGATATAGAAAGTTGTGGAAGGTTTGTGGAAGAGGAACCCCCCAAAAAGAGTTTTTACATGGTCAGGATCGGCTAAGTTTAAAATAAATTTAGTCAAAGTAAATGAATCTTAAAAGTAACCTGATACAAGACTAAAACTGGCTTTCTCTCTGTTAAGAGGACAAAGTTTTCTTAACTTGTTAATCTGCCTTTAATAACAGATTATAAAGTTTCTTTTACCCACAGACCCTTTTTGGTTGCCTGCTTGTCATGTCAAGCCCTTTCATAAATTAAAAATACTATCCGTTCTTCCCACACCCGCGGATGTACGATTCCGCTCTGGAGATGGCTAGTCTCTTCCTTCAGGACCCACCAACGGAGACCTGTCCACTGAAAACCTGTCCAATGACTCGAAATGCCCCTGATGCCACTTGGGCACAACTAAAACAACTCAGCATCCAGGACACGAAAGTGATGCAACGGGAACAGTGACAACCAGGTTTCTGGCATACCTGGCTATAGTTACTCATAATTCAGCTAAGGTGTTGCCACTCTTTCTCTTCTGCTTCTTTTTCCTCCTGTTCAAACTCATATCTGTTAGGCTCACGTTATTGATCCTCCGGTTTTCAGGCCAGTCACTCGGTGGGATGCTAACCCCTCTGTTAATACTAATGATATTCAAAAGGACCGGAGGAATCTGGCTTCCTCCACAAGGTCACTTAACCCTACACCGTGACTGGCTCTCTCTTAATAAATCTGTTTCTTTTATCTCATCTTCTCCTCGTATCTGTTTTTCCAAAGTCCTTACACCTTCCTGTCAAACAGTTTCAAAATGGAGACCTAAACGATTTATTGGATGGCTTATGGCCTTTATTATTTCTGCTGTAATTATCCTTGCCACAGCTACTGTGGCTACTGTTTCTTTAACCAAATCTACTGACACAGCTCAAGTTGTAAGCCGTGTCATAACCAATGTTACTCACACTATGATTGCTCAAACCCAAATCAATAATTATATTACACATGGGCTTCAAGCCTTAAAAGCTGCCTTGGAATGGCTTGGCGATAGACAGCAAGATTTGGTCAATCAACAACCGCCACAATGCGATTGGCAACATGACAAAATATGTGTCACTCCCTTTCCTTATAATCATTCTCAATACTCCTAAAATTATATTAAAAAACACCTTCAAGGTGTATTTTCCTCCAGTCTCCACTAAAACATTGATGCTCTTTTAAGGCAGCTCCATCAGCAGCTTCTGTATATTCAAAAAAAAACCCAAAAACAAACAAACAAACAAACAAACAAAAAAACTCAAACCAATATGGAACAAGATTTATACGACAATTTAAAATTGCTAAATCCATCTAATTGGTTCCACGGCCTTAACCTCCGCACTTGGGTAACTGGAGCGCTCGGTGTCCTCGTCTTTATTGGTTTTCTCGTAGTGTGCAAAGTGATCTGTTCCCTGCAAGCTGCGTCCAAGCAACAACATCTGATGATGACTCTGCTTCAGTCAAAACCTTTGGACTCTATTTCAAACAAAAAAGGGGGATTATGGGGGCACAAACCTGGGTTAACAAACTTTGACCTTGTATTGCTTTTACCAAATCATATTCTCACCTTTACGTAAGCACGTAAGAAATGTATAATCAAAACCAATGCTTTCTCTATTTGTCTTTATACTGCTACCTCACAGCAAATTGTCTAAGGGCACGGACTGAACTCTCAATACCAGTCACTATGAAACTTAGCTCAGTTGCCTTGAAGCTGCTTTGCCAGCAGGAATCAGCTGCAACCTGTCTCCTTGCCATAGGAAGCGCAGACATGCGTTGCTTGCTTTGCTTAGTTTGCGGTCATACATTCGGAGCTGCTTTGCTTATGGAAAATCATACTTTGTCCCTTGCCTTAACTGGCAGGACATGCTTTGCTTATAAGGCACAGGCGGATAGAACAGGCTGCTCGTGCTCACAGAAGACAGTGACTTAGCCCTTAGATGGGAACACTTGGGCTGCTTTACATGCTTAGACGATTTCTGATCATTGTATGGAGACCCTGTGGTGGTCCGGTTTTCATTATCACTTGTTTGGCACACTGTAACCTTGCTCATGATTGTCTGAAGTTTAAAATAACGGTTTGTACTATCAATATTGTAACCTTCTCTCTAAGCATAAATCAAGATAATGTTTCTGTTTTTCACCAACTGAAACTACTGACCTGCACCCCTGCGTGTACACCAAGCCCCTGACTCATTCCTATGACATATTTCACTTTGATTCTTTGCTTAACTCTTCTCAGTAAATACAAGAGCTTTGGAGGAGCTCCGGGAGTTGGTCTCTGGCTTCCCTTCACTGTCTTGACTTGATAAAGTCTTGAGTAATTTCATCCTTCCTTGGTGGGACTTTTGCTGGACAAAACCCACAACGAACAGAATCCACAACAGGTGACTCCGACGTGATCACCGCTCGCGGTGATGAAAACCCACAACTGGGGACCCCTATGTGACAGTCAGCAGCAGCAAAACCGACGTGATTGTTAGCAGCGGCAGGACCGGCGTGCTCAGAAGGAGAAAAACTTCATCCACGGACTTCAAAGAAAACTTCGTCCTGGTAAGGGGACAGCAGTTGCCCGCTCGGGACAGTTGCCAGCGTGTCTAGATTTCAGTGAGAGCTCTTCTTTTCTTTCTTTTTGTAATACGGGTCAACAAATGACGAAGGAACAGCTCCTTTATCCTAGAACATTGCAGCAGCTGCTAAAGGCAACTCATTGTATGGTGTCCGAGGATGAATTGATAAAGCTGCTTCAGATCGTGCATGAATTTTGTCCATGGTTTCTTGATCATGGAACAATAGATTTAAAATTATGAAAAAAAAAATCTGCCATACAAAAATGTTTTAAGAAAGGTCAATATTAAGTATAATGCCATTTACCTAGGTTTAATAAAGGTCAAATAAGGTCTTGTTATATCTATTGCAAATTTGTAAAAAAAAAAAAAAAAGTAATTAGTGTAATAAAGTTCTTATAAATAAACACAAATGAGATAAGAGCTTTTGAATAAATGCTTTAAAATAAGTATATTTAAAAATGTATGATTAAAATAATCTACAAATATTTGGTGTTTTAAAAGTCTAGAGTTGTGCTAAATTAAGTTAAATGATGGAAATTTATTAAATAGCTATGCCATTTTCAGATAAAATAAACTTGAAACATTAATTGCCGAACATTGAGTCCCTCTTACAAAAAAACTAAAGGTATTGAAAAATATTAATAAATGTTTGGTGCCACCATAATATTCTCTACTATTAAAAAAAATCTCAGTAAGGTAAGATGAATGTGTAAAGGAAGGCATAAGGGATGAAATTATATTTTGTTGATTGAAAAAGAGTGACTTGGTCCTAAAGCTGGTTACTTCTGAATAGAAGGAAAAAATAAGGGACAAAATAATATGGATATAGAAAGTTGTGGAAGGTTTGTGGAAGAGGAACCCCCCAAAAAGAGTTTTTACATGGTCAGGATCGGCTAAGTTTAAAATAAATTTAGTCAAAGTAAATGAATCTTAAAAGTAACCTGATACAAGACTAAAACTGGCTTTCTCTCTGTTAAGAGGACAAAGTTTTCTTAACTTGTTAATCTGCCTTTAATAACAGATTATAAAGTTTCTTTTACCCACAGACCCTTTTTGGTTGCCTGCTTGTCATGTCAAGCCCTTTCATAAATTAAAAATACTATCCGTTCTTCCCACACCCGCGGATGTACGATTCCGCTCTGGAGATGGCTAGTCTCTTCCTTCAGGACCCACCAACGGAGACCTGTCCACTGAAAACCTGTCCAATGACTCGAAATGCCCCTGATGCCACTTGGGCACAACTAAAACAACTCAGCATCCAGGACACGAAAGTGATGCAACGGGAACAGTGACAACCAGGTTTCTGGCATACCTGGCTATAGTTACTCATAATTCAGCTAAGGTGTTGCCACTCTTTCTCTTCTGCTTCTTTTTCCTCCTGTTCAAACTCATATCTGTTAGGCTCACGTTATTGATCCTCCGGTTTTCAGGCCAGTCACTCGGTGGGATGCTAACCCCTCTGTTAATACTAATGATATTCAAAAGGACCGGAGGAATCTGGCTTCCTCCACAAGGTCACTTAACCCTACACCGTGACTGGCTCTCTCTTAATAAATCTGTTTCTTTTATCTCATCTTCTCCTCGTATCTGTTTTTCCAAAGTCCTTACACCTTCCTGTCAAACAGTTTCAAAATGGAGACCTAAACGATTTATTGGATGGCTTATGGCCTTTATTATTTCTGCTGTAATTATCCTTGCCACAGCTACTGTGGCTACTGTTTCTTTAACCAAATCTACTGACACAGCTCAAGTTGTAAGCCGTGTCATAACCAATGTTACTCACACTATGATTGCTCAAACCCAAATCAATAATTATATTACACATGGGCTTCAAGCCTTAAAAGCTGCCTTGGAATGGCTTGGCGATAGACAGCAAGATTTGGTCAATCAACAACCGCCACAATGCGATTGGCAACATGACAAAATATGTGTCACTCCCTTTCCTTATAATCATTCTCAATACTCCTAAAATTATATTAAAAAACACCTTCAAGGTGTATTTTCCTCCAGTCTCCACTAAAACATTGATGCTCTTTTAAGGCAGCTCCATCAGCAGCTTCTGTATATTCAAAAAAAAACCCAAAAACAAACAAACAAACAAACAAACAAAAAAACTCAAACCAATATGGAACAAGATTTATACGACAATTTAAAATTGCTAAATCCATCTAATTGGTTCCACGGCCTTAACCTCCGCACTTGGGTAACTGGAGCGCTCGGTGTCCTCGTCTTTATTGGTTTTCTCGTAGTGTGCAAAGTGATCTGTTCCCTGCAAGCTGCGTCCAAGCAACAACATCTGATGATGACTCTGCTTCAGTCAAAACCTTTGGACTCTATTTCAAACAAAAAAGGGGGATTATGGGGGCACAAACCTGGGTTAACAAACTTTGACCTTGTATTGCTTTTACCAAATCATATTCTCACCTTTACGTAAGCACGTAAGAAATGTATAATCAAAACCAATGCTTTCTCTATTTGTCTTTATACTGCTACCTCACAGCAAATTGTCTAAGGGCACGGACTGAACTCTCAATACCAGTCACTATGAAACTTAGCTCAGTTGCCTTGAAGCTGCTTTGCCAGCAGGAATCAGCTGCAACCTGTCTCCTTGCCATAGGAAGCGCAGACATGCGTTGCTTGCTTTGCTTAGTTTGCGGTCATACATTCGGAGCTGCTTTGCTTATGGAAAATCATACTTTGTCCCTTGCCTTAACTGGCAGGACATGCTTTGCTTATAAGGCACAGGCGGATAGAACAGGCTGCTCGTGCTCACAGAAGACAGTGACTTAGCCCTTAGATGGGAACACTTGGGCTGCTTTACATGCTTAGACGATTTCTGATCATTGTATGGAGACCCTGTGGTGGTCCGGTTTTCATTATCACTTGTTTGGCACACTGTAACCTTGCTCATGATTGTCTGAAGTTTAAAATAACGGTTTGTACTATCAATATTGTAACCTTCTCTCTAAGCATAAATCAAGATAATGTTTCTGTTTTTCACCAACTGAAACTACTGACCTGCACCCCTGCGTGTACACCAAGCCCCTGACTCATTCCTATGACATATTTCACTTTGATTCTTTGCTTAACTCTTCTCAGTAAATACAAGAGCTTTGGAGGAGCTCCGGGAGTTGGTCTCTGGCTTCCCTTCACTGTCTTGACTTGATAAAGTCTTGAGTAATTTCATCCTTCCTTGGTGGGACTTTTGCTGGACAAAACCCACAACGAACAGAATCCACAACAGGTGACTCCGACGTGATCACCGCTCGCGGTGATGAAAACCCACAACTGGGGACCCCTATGTGACAGTCAGCAGCAGCAAAACCGACGTGATTGTTAGCAGCGGCAGGACCGGCGTGCTCAGAAGGAGAAAAACTTCATCCACGGACTTCAAAGAAAACTTCGTCCTGGTAAGGGGACAGCAGTTGCCCGCTCGGGACAGTTGCCAGCGTGTCTAGATTTCAGTGAGAGCTCTTCTTTTCTTTCTTTTTGTAATACGGGTCAACAAATGACGAAGGAACAGCTCCTTTATCCTAGAACATTGCAGCAGCTGCTAAAGGCAACTCATTGTATGGTGTCCGAGGATGAATTGATAAAGCTGCTTCAGATCGTGCATGAATTTTGTCCATGGTTTCTTGATCATGGAACAATAGATTTAAAATTATGAAAAAAAAAATCTGCCATACAAAAATGTTTTAAGAAAGGTCAATATTAAGTATAATGCCATTTACCTAGGTTTAATAAAGGTCAAATAAGGTCTTGTTATATCTATTGCAAATTTGTAAAAAAAAAAAAAAAAGTAATTAGTGTAATAAAGTTCTTATAAATAAACACAAATGAGATAAGAGCTTTTGAATAAATGCTTTAAAATAAGTATATTTAAAAATGTATGATTAAAATAATCTACAAATATTTGGTGTTTTAAAAGTCTAGAGTTGTGCTAAATTAAGTTAAATGATGGAAATTTATTAAATAGCTATGCCATTTTCAGATAAAATAAACTTGAAACATTAATTGCCGAACATTGAGTCCCTCTTACAAAAAAACTAAAGGTATTGAAAAATATTAATAAATGTTTGGTGCCACCATAATATTCTCTACTATTAAAAAAAATCTCAGTAAGGTAAGATGAATGTGTAAAGGAAGGCATAAGGGATGAAATTATATTTTGTTGATTGAAAAAGAGTGACTTGGTCCTAAAGCTGGTTACTTCTGAATAGAAGGAAAAAATAAGGGACAAAATAATATGGATATAGAAAGTTGTGGAAGGTTTGTGGAAGAGGAACCCCCCAAAAAGAGTTTTTACATGGTCAGGATCGGCTAAGTTTAAAATAAATTTAGTCAAAGTAAATGAATCTTAAAAGTAACCTGATACAAGACTAAAACTGGCTTTCTCTCTGTTAAGAGGACAAAGTTTTCTTAACTTGTTAATCTGCCTTTAATAACAGATTATAAAGTTTCTTTTACCCACAGACCCTTTTTGGTTGCCTGCTTGTCATGTCAAGCCCTTTCATAAATTAAAAATACTATCCGTTCTTCCCACACCCGCGGATGTACGATTCCGCTCTGGAGATGGCTAGTCTCTTCCTTCAGGACCCACCAACGGAGACCTGTCCACTGAAAACCTGTCCAATGACTCGAAATGCCCCTGATGCCACTTGGGCACAACTAAAACAACTCAGCATCCAGGACACGAAAGTGATGCAACGGGAACAGTGACAACCAGGTTTCTGGCATACCTGGCTATAGTTACTCATAATTCAGCTAAGGTGTTGCCACTCTTTCTCTTCTGCTTCTTTTTCCTCCTGTTCAAACTCATATCTGTTAGGCTCACGTTATTGATCCTCCGGTTTTCAGGCCAGTCACTCGGTGGGATGCTAACCCCTCTGTTAATACTAATGATATTCAAAAGGACCGGAGGAATCTGGCTTCCTCCACAAGGTCACTTAACCCTACACCGTGACTGGCTCTCTCTTAATAAATCTGTTTCTTTTATCTCATCTTCTCCTCGTATCTGTTTTTCCAAAGTCCTTACACCTTCCTGTCAAACAGTTTCAAAATGGAGACCTAAACGATTTATTGGATGGCTTATGGCCTTTATTATTTCTGCTGTAATTATCCTTGCCACAGCTACTGTGGCTACTGTTTCTTTAACCAAATCTACTGACACAGCTCAAGTTGTAAGCCGTGTCATAACCAATGTTACTCACACTATGATTGCTCAAACCCAAATCAATAATTATATTACACATGGGCTTCAAGCCTTAAAAGCTGCCTTGGAATGGCTTGGCGATAGACAGCAAGATTTGGTCAATCAACAACCGCCACAATGCGATTGGCAACATGACAAAATATGTGTCACTCCCTTTCCTTATAATCATTCTCAATACTCCTAAAATTATATTAAAAAACACCTTCAAGGTGTATTTTCCTCCAGTCTCCACTTAAACATTGATGCTCTTTTAAGGCAGCTCCATCAGCAGCTTCTGTATATTCAAAAAAAAACCCAAAAACAAACAAACAAACAAACAAACAAAAAAACTCAAACCAATATGGAACAAGATTTATACGACAATTTAAAATTGCTAAATCCATCTAATTGGTTCCACGGCCTTAACCTCCGCACTTGGGTAACTGGAGCGCTCGGTGTCCTCGTCTTTATTGGTTTTCTCGTAGTGTGCAAAGTGATCTGTTCCCTGCAAGCTGCGTCCAAGCAACAACATCTGATGATGACTCTGCTTCAGTCAAAACCTTTGGACTCTATTTCAAACAAAAAAGGGGGATTATGGGGGCACAAACCTGGGTTAACAAACTTTGACCTTGTATTGCTTTTACCAAATCATATTCTCACCTTTACGTAAGCACGTAAGAAATGTATAATCAAAACCAATGCTTTCTCTATTTGTCTTTATACTGCTACCTCACAGCAAATTGTCTAAGGGCACGGACTGAACTCTCAATACCAGTCACTATGAAACTTAGCTCAGTTGCCTTGAAGCTGCTTTGCCAGCAGGAATCAGCTGCAACCTGTCTCCTTGCCATAGGAAGCGCAGACATGCGTTGCTTGCTTTGCTTAGTTTGCGGTCATACATTCGGAGCTGCTTTGCTTATGGAAAATCATACTTTGTCCCTTGCCTTAACTGGCAGGACATGCTTTGCTTATAAGGCACAGGCGGATAGAACAGGCTGCTCGTGCTCACAGAAGACAGTGACTTAGCCCTTAGATGGGAACACTTGGGCTGCTTTACATGCTTAGACGATTTCTGATCATTGTATGGAGACCCTGTGGTGGTCCGGTTTTCATTATCACTTGTTTGGCACACTGTAACCTTGCTCATGATTGTCTGAAGTTTAAAATAACGGTTTGTACTATCAATATTGTAACCTTCTCTCTAAGTATAAATTAAGATGATAGTGTTTCTGTTTTTCACCAACTGAAACTACTGACCTGCGTCCCTGCTGTATACCAAGCCCCTTACTCATTCCTATGACATATTTCACTTTGATTCTTTGCTTAACTCTTCTCAGTAAATACAAGAGCTTTGGAGGAGCTCCGGGAGTTGGTCTCTGGCTTCCCTTCACTGTCTTGACTTGATGAAGTCTTGAGTAATTTCATCCTTCCATGGTGGGACCTTTGCTGGACAAAACCCACAAGGAACAGAACCCACAACTGGTGATCCCAACGTGAGCACCACTCACAGCAATGAGAACTCATAAAAGTTTACAGGCACAGAAAGAAAGCAACAGAAGTAGTTGTGTATGAAGAAAATTCAAGAAAGGTGGGCAAGGGAGATGTTAAAATCAGGACAGAAGGCATAAGGAAGGGATTCCATGGATGGGAGCTGTGGCAAATTCTCACCGAGTCCTTCATGTCTCAGAACTGAATTCACTCCTTAGGGACTGTTCTCAGCACTCATTAGGTTGATCACAAACTCGGAGAAGGCTGGAATTCTCTGGGCCTTGTCACACACCTCAGCACCTCGCCCAGTTGGCACATAGCAGGCCCTTAACGCATCCTTCTTGAATGAATAAACAAACAAATGAGAGAATGAGTATAAAAAGCAATTTCTTTTGCATAATTGCCGCAGTAACAGCTGCCTACACGATCTTGCAGTAAAGAACTGTGATTTTTTGAAGATTTTTAAACTCAAAACAAGCAAATAAACATACCAAAAAAAGAAAGAAAAGGAAAAAGGAGGAGCTAATGCTCTCTCTGGAGGTGACTATAAAGTAAAACACATTCGGTGTGAATAACCAAATAATTCACGCAAAATTTATCAGTTGACATTTTAGACAGTACAAAGTTTAATCCACAATTAGGATGACCTTTGTTCAATACACCAAAAGTCACTAAGTTCTGAAACAGAGACTAGAGTCCATGGGGGATTATTTTATAAAATGAAATAGGTTCAAATTTTTGAGGGTTTTGGAAAGAGTCAATCTCCCAAACTGTTATAAAAACTAAGAAAGGAATTGTACATAAACAGCAGTCTATCACATCAACGTTGGATGAATGACTTCCCCTAAATCCAATCTTGCTAAACTCCTTAGCTGGGTTGTAAAATTTTATGAACCATGTTGTTTCATTCAGATCACTGACGTGTATCTAGGAATGTCTGTTACAGGGTATGGAGCAGAGATTGCTGGCCTCTTCCTGCAGGGAATAGAACTAAACTCTTGTTACCCAATCTCCTTTGCAGGGAGATGGCCCACATGATCAACTTCTGGCCAATGAGATGTAAGTACACAAATGTTTGCCAGTTCAAGTCCTCTTCATAAAAACCCACACATGATCTTCCATTTGCCTTGCTTTCCATGGCTTGATGCAGACAAGTACAATGACTCTGAAGACCATGTGTTGAAACTGACAGAGACACAAGATGGAAGGAGTCTGGTTTCCCTGCTTAGAAGAAAGCTGCTCAACAATCACAGACAGCCATTTTGACCTTGTCATAAGCAAAAAATTCCTATTGTTTTAAGTCACTGATATTTTAAGGTGATAGCAATTAGCATTACCTTAACCAACAGAGATTATTTTACTGTACAATGATTTCTCCTACTTCCAAGAACAGTTTAGGAATCAAAGACTGAATCCTGGGCTGCAAATTTTACCATGAGATTTGAATGCAAACATTATGCAAAACATTAATACTTTGACAGATTTAAAAAATCCCCTTTCCTGCCATTTCCCAAATTATAAAAAGTAATTGCTCAATTCTCCACCCAATTTTCGTATAATTTTAATTTTAATGGGCATTTTTTCAATTCAGTGACCATTGTTTCACAAGCAGTTGAAGTCATAACATACCTCAGGCTTTAGTGAAAATTCACCCAATGTTACCTGGACCCTCAACATGCAACTTACGTGTAGTTAGAGCGGTTCAGTGGGCTGAGTATATAGGAAACTCTCAACATAGGTAGGTGGATTGGTGCTACCACCAAAACTCTGCTCTCCAGCTTTTGTTACTCCTCACATCTCAGGATTGTGGGCTGGAAGGTGGACCCTGCAAAGGGTGATAGAGCCATGAGCCATGGCAGTCCTTCCGCAGGTATCTCATGGCATTGAAAATGGGCTTTCATTGAAAAATAATTGAAATCATTGAAAAATAATTCTACATTTCCTGGATTCAGTAGAGCATTACATTACATTGACTCAGTTTTTACTCTGAAGACTTGGACATATAAAAATAAAAAGACAGAAGTTTCTAATCTAGTAGCTATGTTTGCAGAGGAGTTAAATATTGACATATGTTTAGGCTCTGTCCTGGCAAACTTGTGATACTAAATTTCAGGTGAGGGAAAGAAAGACCCTGGGACACCTGTGTGGCTAGATAACCAGCATATTAGCCAAGTGGGCTCTCATTTACTTAACCTTCACAGCGTCTGTCCTGTCCTCTCTTATCCAGCTCAGTCCACTGCCAGGGCCATCAGTGGGAGGGAGAACATGCTTGCCCAAGGATGCCAAACCTCCCTGAGCAGAAGGAGATTGCAATAACCTGGGAGCTATTGTTCCCTCATACCTTCCAGAGCAACTGTCCTGCCAAATGCGAGGGGGTTAAATTCACCCAGATCCAGGGATTGAAATTATAGTCAACCCTATTCTGTTATGCATGAAGATGGTTTACTTTGTGAAAAAGAAGAATAAGCATACTTAAAATTTTATAGCATTAATTATTCAGTTTTACATACTTTTAAAGTTTTTGCATTTAACTACCCGGAGAACCTATGGAAGCTTTAGCTATTTTTCTTAAGAAGACAGTGAGACTTAGAGAGTTAAAGCAATCTTTCCAGGGTCATGCTGTTGGTAAGTCTGGAGGGCTTAAATCCTTTCCTCCAGTCCCAGAAGACTTTTTTGGTGTAAATCTACAAAAGGCCATGTTCTCCATGTGTTAGTCTAGAGTTGATCTAAAAAATGGTCAAGAATGGGTGCAGCAGGAAGTGTTAATATGTGTGTGTAAATACATGTGTATAAGACTATATAAGACTGGGTATCTGCCTTCCAAAATAAAGTCACACACATACTTTTTTGGATAATTGTTTTATTTGTATTTTGCTCCCCTACTACAAATGCAGCAAGTGGCAATTCTATCAAATAGAAATACAACTTTTGTCATATTAAATATGATAATCATTACTTTCCTGGGCCATCACAGTAGTCTTCTAATTGCTTTTCTTGCCTTCAGAAGGACAATTTCTATCCTCTACACAGTGCCTTACAGTCTGGTTTAAAATGCAGACTGCCTATGCTATTGCTTAAAATCACTGCCTTCTTTCCCTGCTCTGTACTTTCTAGATCAGCACTGCCTAATAGGAATATATTGTAAGTCATAATTTAAAAAGTAAAAGAAATAGGTGAAATATATTTTAATAACTTATTTAATCTAAAATATCCAAGATATTATCATTTCAACATGTGGTGCATTTCAAGTGATCAATGTCACATGTTGCTAGTGCCTATTGTATTGGATAGCACAATTCTAGATCAAATTTACTCTTCCTATCACAAGTAAGGCTTTACAGATCTGATAGCTTCTCTGAGGTTTCTAACCTTGTTGCATACCCATTTGGCCCATTTTCCAGTCACTCTGAATTCTTTTCAAGACATGAGCTCTTGAGAAGTTTTAATGGGATCCAACTATAGGGTACTTAAAGAATGGAATAACAAGATTTACCAGATGTCACTGAGCAGGAAGAGCCTGCAAATAATGTAAAATTCAACAGACCCAGGGATCACAGCTTGGATACTGAGAGCTATGATGAGAGAGGGACAAAAGAGAGAGAAGAAGCGAAAGAAAGAGAAAAATACTGAACTAATAATTTGTACCAAATTTTTCTGTTTTATACCTAGGATGTTTTGGGGATCAAATAATTAGAAATGATCTGAGAAAACTTACAGAGGGGCAGGCAAAGCCAGAGGCTGTCTCACTATGTGCATTTCATAACCAGCTTTGTAAGGCAAGTAGCAAATTCCATTTAAAAAAATTATAAGCTGAGGGATTTCTACTTCCAGCCATGATGGAGCAACTGGTACCAGATTTTCTCTTTTACCATAAATAATTAAAAGATTGGACAAAATGTATAAAACAATGATTTGCAAAGGTTGGGCAATGGGTAGTGCAAGACTGTAACAAATGAAAAGAAAAGGAAAACAAATGAAGTGAGATCTTTAATCACTCTAGCTATATGCCTGGAGGAACTTCCTGGACACCAGCTCAAAGTGGGAGATTCCAATCAGAGCAAAGTGGACTCACTGAGCTGAGAAGACAGAGAGCAGAGTTCAAGGAGGCTAAAGTAGTCAGATTTTGTGCAGCAAAGTACTGGAGTGGAGGAAGCTACAAAGATGGAGTGTTTTTAGAAACTGATATAGGGGTCCACAAGAGTCTTTGGATGAATACTAAGCTATGCTTGCAAAGAGTAAGATTCCATGAGGCTGATTTAAAAACAACTATTAGGGAAATACCAACTCTTGAGAGAATTTATGATCTGAACAATCCCTGGAGCCCACATAAAACTGGGAGACATTCAGCCTAACAGAGTAAGAGATTTCACTGAATGATCAAGGCATTCAGTAGATAACCCCCAAAAGGCCATGCCTTAGGAGGAGGGTTAACATAGCCCAAGAATAAAGGTCAATCCCAATCTAGCCTAACAAAACATAACAACAAACCTCAAAAAATTATACTGATCCACAAATGAATTAACTGCATACCCCATCCAAATAAAAAAGAAAAGTTAAATTCCTACAGTTCTCTTTATTAGAAGACAATAATTCACTCCATCATGTGAAATTATAAATGCCCAACATCTAATCACAAATTACTAGGCATATGAAGAAGAAGAAAAGAAATAACAAGCAGTTTAACATACACATAACTGAATCCTGGGGCAAGTATTAAATAAAATATTTGAAGAAATAATGGCTGAAAATGTCCAATATTGATTTTTTTTAAAATGAACCCACACATACAAGAAACTCAAGAGTTCCCAAGCAGGATAAATCCAATGAAAATCATACAGAGGCACAACATAGTAAAACTATTCTGAAATCCAATGATAAAAGAAAAAGGTCTAAAAGGCAGACAAGGAAAAAATGCACATCATATACAGGGAAAACAAAAATGAGAATGACTGCAGACTTCTCAACAGACACAAGCAAAAAGACAATGGAATGGCTTATTTAAAGTGCTAAAAGTCATAGACCTAAATGGAAAAGCTCAAACAAAACCCATATAGAAAACATAAGAAAAAAATTTGATGCCTTAGAATAGGTAAAGATTTACTAGCTAGGAAATAAAAAGCATTCTATTGAAAAATAGATAAACTGGGTTTCATGAATTAAAACCCTAATATTCAAAAGACATCTATATGAGGAAAACTTACAAAACTCTGATCAATGAAATCAAAGAACTAAATAAATGAAGAGATATTCCATTTTAATGAATACGAAGACCCAATCTGGCAGAGCTGTCAGTTCTTCCCAATGTGATCTATAGATTCAATGCAATTCCAATAAAATCTTAACAAGTTATTTTGTGGATTTTGACAAACCAATTCTAAGGCAAAAGACACAGAATAGCCAACATAATATTGAAGGAGAAGAAAAAAATTGGAGGACTGATACTACTTCAAGACTTACTATACAGCTACAGTAATCAAGACAGTATGGTCTTGGCAGAAGAATATACAAATAGATAAACAGAACAGAATAGAGAACCCAGAAATAGACCCACGTAAAAACAGTCAACTGATCTTTGATAAAGAAGCCAAGGCAATACAATGGAGCAAAGATAGTCTTTTCGACAAATGGTGCTGGAAAAATTGGATGTTCACATGCACTACAGATCTTATACCTCTCACAAAAACTAACTCAAAACCCACAGACTTGAATGTAAAATGCAAAACTATAAAACTAAAGATAACTTAGATGACCTTGGGTATGGTGATACAATACCAAAGGCATGATGCATCAAAGAAATAATTGGCAAGCTGGACTTCATTAAAATTAAAAACATTCACTCAAAGACAATGTCTAGAGAATAAGAAGAAAAGCCACAGACTAGGAAAAAATATTTGTAAAATACACATCAGATGAAGGACTGTTATCCAAAATATATGAAGAACTCTTAACCCTTAACAATAAGAAAACAATCTGATTAAAAATGTGCCAAAGGCTTGAAGAGACACTTCACCAAAGATGTAAGGATGGCAAATAAGCATATGAAAAGGTGCTCCACATCCTAAGTCATCAGGGAAGTGCAAATAAATACAATGAGATACCACTACGCAGCTAGCTATTAGAATGGCTAAAATCCAGAGCATTGACAACACCAAATGCTGACAGGATGTGGAGAAACAGGAGTTCTTGTTTATTGCAGGTGGGAATGCAAAATGGTACAGTCACTTTGGAAGACAATTTGGCAGTTTCTAACAAAACTAAACATACTCTATATAATCCAGCAATTTCTCTCCTTGGTGTTTACTCAAAGGAGCTGAAATTTATGTCTACACTAAAACCTATGCATGGATTTTTACAGCAGCTTTATTCATACTGCCAATGCTTGGAAGCAATCAAGAAGTCCTACAGTAGGTAAATGGATAAGTAAACCATTCTACATCCAGACAATGTAATATTATTAAGCACTAAAAAGAAATAATCTTTCAAGCCATTAAAAGACATGGAGGAACCTCAAATGCATATTACTAAACAAAATATGCTGATTTGTAAAGGCTTCATACTATTTGGTTTCAATTATATGATATTTCAGAAAAGGCAGGTTCTAGAACAGGCAAATTTCCCATGAAGTTCTTAATGGCATCTAGAATCGTGACTCCTTTCCAGAATGTTTTCAGTTTACTTTGCCCAGATCCATCAGAGGTGATTCCTATCTATTTATGGCAGCCATGCTATCCACGGTAGCTATAGCCGCACAAAATGCATTTCTTAAATAATAAGATTTGAAAGCTGAAAGGACTCCTTGATCCATGGGCAGCAGAACGGATGTTGTGTTAGCAGGCATGAAAACATTAACCTGGTTGTACATCTCCATTAGAGCTTGGGTGACCAGGTGCACTGGCGATGAGCAGTAATATTTTGAAAGGAATCTTTTTTTCTGAGCAGTAGGTCTCAACGGTGGGCTTAAAATATCCAGTAAACCGTGTTGCAAACAGATGTGCTGCCACCTAGGTTTTATTCCATTTATAGAGGACGGGTGGAGCAGATTTAGTGTAATTCTTAAGGGCCCAAGGATTTTCGGAGGTAAATGAACATTGGCTTCAACTTAAAGTCACCAGCTGCATTAATCCCTAACAAGAGAGTCAGCCTGTTCTTTGAAGCTTTGAAGCGAGGCATCAACTTCTCTTCTCTAGCTATGAAAGTCCTAGTT
The DNA here is from genome assembly GCF_009834535.1 of Camelus ferus. Classification (NCBI taxonomy): domain Eukaryota; kingdom Metazoa; phylum Chordata; class Mammalia; order Artiodactyla; family Camelidae; genus Camelus; species Camelus ferus. The sequence continues at coordinate 13,244,093 of NC_045706.1, forward strand.
GGCATCTTCCTCCAAAAGAAGGATGTTTTGTCTACACTGAAAAATCTGTTGTTTAGTGTAGCCACTTTCATTAACTATCTTAGCTAGACCTTCTGGATAAGCTGCTGCTGCTTCTAAATCAGCACTTCCTGCTTCACCTTGCACTCTGATGTTGAGTTTCTTAAACCTCATGAATCAACCTCTGCTAGCTTGAAACTTTTTCTTCTGCAGCCTTTGCATCTCTATGTCTTCATAGATCTGAAGAGTTAGGTTCTTCCTCTCAAATAACATTTGGTTTAAGGGAGCCAAATGCTATTGGAAAAATGGCACCAATAGACTTGCTCTAAGCAGGGTTGCCACAAACCTTCAGTTTGTAAAAATACGGTACCTGTGAAGTGCAGTAAAATGGGGGTATGCCTGCATGCATATTTGTCAAAACTTATTGAAGTGTACTTCTAAAATGGATGCATGTTATGAAACATATTTACATACATTTCCTTACTGGTAAACGATACCTCAGTAACACTGAGAAAAGTGTGCCAGGTAAGTGCCCAAGGTAAGTGCTCAGAAACAATTTGTGGAGTTGAATCTTATGAAGGGTGGCTACCACATGGAAGATTCTGCCAATTAAATTCGCTCTTGAAATTCTGAGGCTGGTAATTCACTCATGCACTCATACATTCTTTCAGTTATCAGGCAGTTATTTTCTGCATGCCTCCTAAGTTACTGCATGTTTCCTAGTTCCTGTCCCAGGTTCTGGGGATGAATAAGTCCCAGAGCCTTCTTACAGCAGTTGAAATGATGAGACTTGATCACATTCCAGGTATACTTTGAGGATAAGATGGAAAGGATTTGGATGGGAGTATGGGAAATGGAGATGAGTCAGGAATGACTCCAAAATGTTGATTTGAGCCCCTGGAAAGCTGGAGCTGCATTAACGGAGATGGGGAAGACTGTGTGTGAGTGGAGCAGGGTTGGGGCAGAGATCCAGGGATCTGTTTCGGACATGTTGGATATGAAATATCTTAGTGGAGGCTAAGTGGAGGTGAAGAGTAGGCAGTTATTCTGGAGTTCAGAGGAAAGTTCCAGTATGAAATATAAATTTGGGATTCACTTGGTTTTGATAAAGCCACTAGTCTAGATGAGATCACTTAAAGAGAGATGTTAAGTACTAAGCCTTGAGGTATTACAATGTCAAAATCTCTGGGAAATGAAGAAGATACTGAGAAAGAGCAATTAGCGAGGATGGAGAAAAACCAAGAGGAAGTGGTGTCATGGAGACCCAGCGAAGAAACTGTTTTAAGGAGGTGAGATGATCAAAAGGTTCCCAGGCTGAGAAAGTGAATTGACCTCTAGAATGAAAAATGGGAGAGAATATGGCGATTTGGCTAGATGGAGGCTGATTAAGAGAGATTTCTATTCCAGTTACAATTTTCACTGTCTTTCAACACTCAGTCAGGGGCTTGAAGCATTTGGTTGAGCTGGTTTCTGAGGCTCCAAGCTCTGTGCTACCTGTTATAGCTTGAGAACCACACCCTTCCCTGCTGCAAACCCAGTGGTTTCTGTCCTTACTGATGCCAGTGTGTCTTCTTCAGTCTGTATTATGGCTCATAAAATAACCATTGTGTTGAAATTCGGTTTAAGCTAGACAAAAAAATGTGTAAAGTGATTTTTCTTGAGCCACACGGGCCAGCAGCCAATTCCCATTCTGCACATGAGAGAGGCCATCCAACTGTAATGTGAAATAGGTCTTCAGTACACTCGAAATAATCATTTCACATAGTCTGCCATTAACACTACAGAACATCCAACATATCATTTGATAAGGGAATTTGGCTGATATCTCATTCTTCATTTTTCTCTCCCAAAATAATGTTTCATGATCATTGTGGCTGATGGATGGTTTTACAGGCTCCTCAGTGATAGTGTGATTTGCAACTATTTTTATTATAAAAAGTGCAATTTTGAATAATGCCTGTGTAGTTTTGAGTTGACTTCTGTATTTAGGGGTAAAATTAATTAATTTCATGCTGGAAAGCATTATTATTATTATCAGTTTTTGCTTGTTCTGGAGAAAAAATAATTTATTTACTTGAGCAAACCTGTGTATTATTGAAAATATTATGAAGACATTAACATCATCAGCTTCATTTTGGACAGAATGTGAATGACTAATCCCACTGTAGACTGGAGGTCAGGGTGTAAATGACAACTGAATGGTGATCTAATACAATCCAGGTTTTGATCATCCTTGTATAAGCTATTATCACCGTCACATTTTCACATTTGTTCCAAGTCCTAAAGATTCATATGTGAGATTTTCACTGGAGTCTAGTCTACTATTTAGGTTTATGAGCTTATTCTGTGTTACTATTTTCATCTGTGTTACTATTTGTGTTACCATTGTCATCACTGCCTTTTCACTTCAATGAACCACTTTTAAGCTGTTCATCCTTTCTTTGTCAAAATGAGACTATAACTCAAGAGAATAGGAATGACATAAAGTACAAATTTAACACAAATGATGTGAAAATAACTAACCTATAAGAACTGTTCTCTGGTAAGGAAATGGTGCTGAGGGCATAATGCCAGGGCCACCTGCACCACATATGGCCACGATTATTAAGAAGGGAAAGGAATTTCTGTGAATTTCTAATAAATTTTACTTCTCAAATGTGTCAGGTGGAAGTGAATAAAATTGTTTCATCACATTCTCTACTGAAACTGACAAACCACCTAGGCTGATTACAAAAATGGTCCCAGTTCCCTACCTCTCTCCACCCAAGCCTTTTGCAATTTGACTTTTTAGTTCCTCCCATCAAGAGCTGGAGTCTGTTTATCCACCTTTGAATTTGGGCTTGCTCTGTGACTGCTTTGCCACTAGAAGTGGTGACAATGACACCTTCTGAGCCTATGCCTTAAGGGTCCTTTCGTGCTTTCATTCATTTTCCTGGACCCCTGGGAGTCCAAGATTAATAAGCACACACTAGCCTGTGGAAGGATAAGAGATCATGTCAAGGAGAGCCAAGGCAGATGAGGCCATCCTTAACCAGCCAGCCCTCTGCTGACCTGACAGCCGACCACATTCACATGAGTGTGACCAAGCCAGATCAGCCAAACCTGGCCCAGATAAGCAGAATCATCCAGCTGACATATAGGACAATCATAAATGCTCATTATTTTAAGTGACTGAGTTTTGGGATGGTTTGTTATGCAGCAGTAACTGACTCATCACCTGTGTTCTATTTGATGGACCACATCTTGAGAAATATTGAATTAGAGAGAAAACTCCATTGAAGGTAGGGATCATAACTACATTTTCAACTTCAGCCACCTAACACCTAGATGAGGGCCTGTTACAGGGTTAATTTATTCTGTTAAGTACTTACCAAATTAATTAATTAATCAATTTCCTTCTGTTAGCTCCAGGAACATTGTGCATTCGTGTATTCTTGAACACTATCAGCATCTACTCTCAGACTCCTATGCAAATGAAGAGAGATGCATACTATTTACACTGTTATGCTGACAACATAAACTGCATTGGAGATAACAGTAATGACAGGTATTAAAGCCAAGGATAACAAATAGGTTTTAGTTTGTGTGTCTATTACAATCAGTTGGTGATGGCTATCTGGACCAGCAGGCTTAAAGTGACAGGCCTGATTTGTCCTGTGGGCCATAGTTTGCAGCTCCCAGGTCTAAAGAATGTAAAACTTTCTACACTTGTGTGCTGAAGTATATGGGCTCTGAAACCAGACTCCATTGTGTACTGATGTGGTCTTGGACTTATTGCCTACGCTCTGTACCTCAGTTTCCTCATCTGTAAAATAGGAATGTTCTAGAACATTCATTGGGTTCCTGTGAGGAATAAATGAGACAGGTAAAGCATGCAGAATAGGGTTTGGCACATAGTAGGCACTTAATAGGTATTATTATTCTTTTTGTTATTCGGATGAACTTCTCTTTTATTTGTGCTTCTATAAGGCTTTGCAGAATTTACCAACAATCTATTTTATTTTTTCTAATTAAACTCAATATCTTTCCCTCCTCTAAGCCAATAGATCTTGTCTCTGATTAATACTACATGCTTATCGTGTAATTTGCTACTTTAATTGTTAAGTGATACATAGAACCATCTGAGTTTAAGAAGTACATGTAATTTTTTAAAACTTGATTATATGAAATAATTGACAAGTAATTAATAGTGCATAAGGAAAATCACAGTTACCACAATAACAGATAATTACGCAAATTACATTTTTTTTCATTTATATGATGACTGTAACTTTGTTGAGAGAGTACTGAACACGTAGCTGAAAAGTAAATATTTCAGATGAGGTAGTCATTTGGATAACCGAAGTTAAATTAAATATAGTTTAAAGTTAAATTAAATTCCGTTTTCTCTAAGATATCCTTTCCTTTTCCTGGATAAGCAGTTATATAAAGCATTTCTTAAATGTATGAAAAAATTACATGAGTCATAAAAATTACTGGAAATACAATCCTATTTTTATGGGTGATATCATTCCGTAGTCATTGCCATGTCATGACAAATAACTTTTCTCAGTTAAACATTACAGGAAGGGCAAGGATATCCTGCAAAGCTCCCTGAGTTGAGAATGTTACTAGAGTAACCACTTCTTATATATCTTCACACCATAAATTCCCTTACGAAATCAGATTAGATTACATAATAAAGACAGTTTTTTTTTTTTCTAGTTAGTATCCTGATCAGGATATATCAATGGGATAGATTCCTGTCAATTAGGACAACAGTTTTCTTATCTTCTCTCACCCTAGTAGAATCCTCACAGAATACTGAAAGTTTTTGGAATGATAATTAAAGTTCTTCTGCATAAAGAAAAAAGAACTACATAATATCAAATATTTAGCAAGATTGGCAAAACATAATATTTTCCCAGAGAAATCTCTTTATACATATAATGGCTTTACGGTTCCAGACTCAGTCTGTCTGCAGAGTGTAGGAGAGAATACTTTTTACATGTGATACCTCCTTTCCTCCATTTGCTAGAAATCTAGATTACTGCTTTTCAAAATGTAGTCTGTGGGCCAGCAGGGTCAGCATCACCTCGAAGCTAAATTAGTCAGCAATGCAAAAGCCACCTGCATCTGCTGAGTTGGAATCCGCACTTTAACAGGATCTGTGGGAGATTTTTGTGTGCACGTTCAAATTTGAGAAACGCTAATCTGGATGGCCCCAATTTGGCTCTTTCCAAAACCTGATATACTTTAAAAGGGAGAAGGTGAACCTAATAAACTGCCAACTAAAGAATAAGAGCTGATCAACCTTGGAAATGGGCTGAGGAGCTCAGCAACTTGGAGATGATGGAAACTGCATCCACAAATATAGCGTATGAACCTCCTGAATGAGGGCTCTAAAGCACCCGATGACTGCTTTGGGATCTCGGGTAATATTTATATGTGAAACACGTGCTCTGCCAACTCCAAGGTTGGTTATCAACAAAAAAAGAGCACCCTACTTATCACCAGCCCCTGGACACTAGATCTCTGATCACGTGGTCCAGGACTGAAAGAAAGCACTTGGGATCCACTCTCCCAAGCTCACATGTAATTATTTGAAGTCCCCTCTTACATGCATTGCCTTTCCTACCCAGGACTGCAGGATGGACAGGCTGTGATTTGCCTGATGGCCCCATCTGTCCTCCTTCCAGTCTCCCCAACAGGCTGGTAGCCTAGGGGTCTCCAGTGATGTGAATCTCAGAAGACGAGTGCCCACTTCTGCAGAGTAAACTGCTTCAGAATGTGCCGAAATGAGTCCATAATAAAACAATGTAAATAATGGGAACCTCTTGATTTGCCAAGATAATCTGACAATAACATCTACAGAGAAACAGTGGGATTTAGGTCCACTCAAGGGAAGATATGAAAGCATTCCAAATATTCCTTAGCCTTTATTAAAAAAATAAGGGTACATCTAACTGTTAAGGTAGTTGTCATGGGTCATTATCTTTCCCTTCTACAGTGAAAAGAATGCTAAATTTAATGAGTCACTTTAGGAATTTGCTATTAGAAACTAATTTAGGAAATTGATTTAAAAACTAATAATGAAATAATCACTTAATTCCATGAAATTAAAGTCTAAGATGATTTTCATATCTCTTTCTGCTGAGTAAGTAAGTTCAGCTTTTCATTTGCTCCTTGAGGTTTCTTACAGTATAATCAGTGTGATGTTTTAGATGAATTATATCAATTTGTTAAAACTGAAACTAATAATGGCTGAAATTCAGTTTAAAGACCAGATTAATTACTTAATTAAATTGCTTTAGATATATTTATATTTCTTAAGCAGAATTGATTGGCAAATGAGGTCAAACTGGCTTCTGAATGAAGCTTAAAAATCATTGCCATTCATAATAATTTTCTGTTAAATTAAGGGAGAAGCGTCTGTTATCCATGATTGCACTTATGCAATTGCTTTGGAACAAACTCCTGAGAATGGAGCCTGTGGAATCTGGAGATAGTTACCTGATCAACACCCACAAAAGATGCACACCAGCTCCCGCCATCACTCTGTGGGACCCGAGTTTATTTCCTTAGTGTTCTTTCTCTCCAGTCCACGCAGACATGTTTCTCTTTCGCCTGAAAAATGCAAGAACACCCTAGGAAAGAAGTAAATGATTCCGAACTCAAGTGTCTTCCCTTTTAACACATTTTGGGAAATAGCATAAGATCACCTCTCTTTTGTACATTCTCATGCACACACTTAATCTAATTTGCACAAACAGTAACTGGGACAGAAAAAATTGACTTGTTACAATCCTGTATTTGTAGTTTCATATATTTTAATATTGAATTCAAATCTGAGTGACAACTTGAATCTTGAGAATTTTACTATAATATAGGCATAGATGCTTTATTTTTTAATATATAAAATGTAGTATCATGGGCTATTAAACCTGTAAGTAGCTTGACTGTCGTAGTGCTAAATGCAAGATTCTTCCACTAGAGGGCCCCTCAACTAAATATATTGGAGGGAAGTGAAAAAGGTTTGTTTTATGATGGAAAAAAAAATTTTTTTTTAATCAAAAGGCTTTTAAATCTCTACCATTAATGTGTATCAGTGCAAAGTTATTTCAAATGAAAACATACAGATATTCAACCAGCACTTTATAAGGTGGGGAATCTGTGATCAGAGGAGAATATCATAAGCAAAATTTTAAAAAAATAGAATCTTACTGTGTTAGTGCTGGATGGAAACGTCAAAAAAAATTAAAAATAATTAATTTACAAATACCCTATCCTCACTCTAAAATTTTTTTAAAAGGAAGCAATTTTATAAATAATCTTTAACATTCTCATTTTCACCAAAATTGGAGAAGACAAGGCTCAAAGAGGGGAAATAACTTGCCCGGGGCCAGAGTGCCAGTTACTACAGTGTCTGGACAAGACTCTAAGCACCAGCTCTGTGCACTCCCTACTATTGTCTGATGTAACAGTATTCTCCACCTCTATTGACATCTCTATCTATCTAGAATAAATATCCTTCTGATTCTCAAGTGCTGGGAAAAGTCTCGAACTGACTTTTGGGCTAAGCATCAGGTAATACTACAGGTGGAGTTGTGCTCCTCCTACCACATGCCTCTGGTCTTAAATTATGTCCCAGGCTTCCCCTCAGGTGTCGCTGTCGCTAGTTCTGATCATGTAAATTCATTGATTTTAATTTCCACTATCTTACTTTAATTTCTCTATTGGTTGTTAGTGGTTGCTCTAGGGAGACACATATCTTTAACACTTCACAGTCTACTTAGAGCTAATATTGTACCACTCCACATCAATGCTAAGAACTTGGCAACTGTGTAGGTCCCTTTCCCACGCTTCACCACCCTTTATGCTATGGCTGTCTATCCATTCATTCCATCTATGTTACTTACACACCCCACAAGACAATGTTAAAATCAAGTCACAAATTTTTTTGAAATGATGGTGGAAAGACAATCTCTTTTATTTGCCCACACATTTCCCATTTCCCATGTGCTTCATTCCAAGTTTCCATCTCTGGCATATCTCGTAGTTCAGGGTTGTGGGCATGCGTTCACTTTGTTTTCTTTGATCTGAAAATGGCTTCATTTTACTTCTTTTTTTTTTAAAACAAAAACACGTTTTAAGAATTTCACAACATGCTTTCCCATATGACTTCCTCTCATAGTAACTTTTCAGTGAAAAGTTATTGAGGCCAGAGTACTAAGTTCAACATACCTAGCAAGTAGAGTAAGTCAGGACTGAAATCCAGTTCCTCTGACTTGAAATCCGACAGTCTGTCTATCATGCCAGTTATTCATAAGCAGGAATATGGAGTGATGAAATAGCACCAACTCAGAAAAGTAGCTAATGCATGGATTAGAGACGAATGGAAAAGGAACAAAGACTTCCTAATAGGAGAGACTTCAGACTACCGAGGAAAGGGCTCTGGATGCAGATGGGAGAGTCCTCTAGGTTAAAAAGAAATTCAGTGTAAAGATACTTTTCTTGCCTAAAATCATGGCATGCAATAAGATTCAGACTACAAAAGAATGGTTGGTGAGAGCAGAGGACTTTCACATTGTGAAGGAATTTCCCAGGAGACTTCAATTTCTGATAGCTCTCAAGTTAATTCAAATTGAGAAATGGCAATTAGGAACAGAAATAGAAACAGAATGAGGAACAGAAGTCCAGTTATTAAGCCCTAGTCAAGACAGACAAGACAGAAGGTTATATTTTAAGGATTGGTGTTATGTCTTTGAAAAAGGAGAAACTGAAACGTTTCTGCAATCAGAATACCAGCAGGAAGCATACCAAGCCAGATTTACTAATGGAGCTTAAATTTCAGGGCCCTTTTCAAGTGCATGGGTTCCTTCCAAGGTTCTGTGCCTAACTTTATATTCATAATTTTGCATTACTCTTCTTAGTGAGGGACCCCAAATTCTTTGAGTTTTAAAAACCTTTTTTTTTTTGTTAAGGTATAATTGAAATATAACTTTTGTTTGTTTGTTTCAGGTGTACAACATAGATTCAATACTTGTATGTATTGTGTAATGATCAACACAATAAGCCCAGTAAACAGCTGTCCCAATACATAGCTACAATTCTTTTTCTTGTGATAAAAACTTCTAAGATCTATTCTCTAAGCAACTTTCAAATATACAATCCAGTATTATTAACTATAGTCACTATGCTTTACATTACATCCCATCATTTATTTATTTTATAACTGGAAGTTTCTATCTTTTGACTTCCTTAATCCATAACACCTGCCCCTCCCTGGCCCCAATCTGGTCTCTGTATCTATCAGCTTGGGGTTTTTTTTGTTTGTTTGTTTTTTGCATTTTTTTTTGCTGTTGTTTTGTTTTGTTTTTAGATTCCACATGTAAGTGAGATCATACAGAATCCATCTCTGACTTATTTCATTTAGCATAATGCCCTTAGGTTCCATCCATGTTATTGCAAATGGCAAGATTTTATTCTTATTTATGGCTGAGTAGTATTCCATTGTTCCATTTTGTGTGTGTGTGTGTGTGTACGTGTACCTATACCTATATCACATCTTTTTTATCCACTCACTATCGATGCGTACTTAGGTTGCTTCCATATGTTGGTTATTGTAAATAATGCTGCTATGAACATAGGGATGCATGTATTTTTTTGAGCTAGTGTTTTTGTTTTCTTCTCACTTCATTCTTAAAGGATATTTTGCTGGATGTAGATACCTGGCTTAATGGCTTTTTCTTTAGTACTTTAATGACATTCTGTTTTCTTCTGGCCTTTACAGTTTTTGATGAGAAAGGAGCAGCTATTTAAATTATGTGTAATGTGTTTTTTCCTTGGCTGCTCTCAAGTTTCTCTTTATCTTTAAAGAGTTCTTTTCAGCAATTCGATTATATTGTGCCCAGATGTGGTTTCTTTGTACTTATCCTTCCTAGAGTTTGCTAAGCTTGCTGAATCTGCAAATTTATATCTTTCAACAAATTTGGAGATTTTTCTTCAAATATTTGTTCTGTACCACCTGTCTCTTTTCTTCTAAGCTTTAAATTATAATAAGTATCTAAGACTTTTTGATATTAGTCAGGTCCTTGAGGCTCTGTTCTTTATTATTTTTTTTCAATCTTTTCCTCTAATTTTAAGATTGGATAATTTCTTGTGATATATATTCAAGTTCTTCTATCATAATCAATCTTCTATTAGGCCTGTGGAATTTTTAATTTAATGTATTTTACATTTCATGCTGAATTTCCAATTGATTCTCTTTCGTAGCTTTTATTTCTGTGTTGAGATTTCCTCCGTGTTTATTCCTTTTAGCATAATTTCCTTTATCCTATTATACATATTAGCATAATCAGGGAAATGCAAACTAAGATCAAAATAAGAGAACACTACACCTATTAGATTGCCTAAAATTTAAAAGATTGACAAGAATATGGAGAAACTGGAATATATAATGCTAGTAGGTACATAATAAGATATAACCACTTAGGAAAAATATTTGTTGGTTTCTTAAGGTTAAATATATACTTACCAAATGACCCAGCCATTCTATTCCTAAGTATTTACCCAAGAATAATGAAAATGTGTCAAATGAGGATTTACACATGAATGTTCATAGCATCTTTCTTCCCAGTAGCCAAACCTGGAAAAACCCAAGTATATTTTAATAGGTAGATGGATTTAACAAAATATAGCAAAACCATACAATGGAATAATATTTATCAGTATAAAGGAGTGGGCTACTGATACATGCAAGAACATGGATGAATCTCAAAATCAGGATGCTGAGTGAAAGAAGCCAGACACAAGAGACATGTACTGTCTGATTCCATTTATCTAAAAGTTAAAAAAAAGTAAGTAAATCTTTTTTGCATAAAGAGAAAATAAGTGGTTGCTTGGATCTAGGGTGGAGGGAGGAATGGACTGCAAAGGGGCAAGAGGGAATTTTTGAGTTACCAGGGGAGGAAGGGGGTGGGAAGGGGTAAATTGGGAGTTCAAGATTTGCAGATACTAACTACTATATATAAAATAGACATAGACAAACAACAAGTTCATACTGTATAGCACAGGGAAGTATATTCAATGTCAAGTAGTAACTTATGGAGAAAAGAACATGAAAACGAATATATGTATGTTCATGTATGACTAAAGCATTATGCTGTACACCAGAAGTTGACACAACATTGTAAACTGACTATACTTCAATTATATATATATATATATACAATAAAGCAAACACCAAAAAAGCCCCACCAAATTTTATAACAAAGTTGATTAAAAGATAGCCCTATGAGGGAATGTTACTAAAATCCTCATTTCATAGAAAAAAGCAATTAATGATAGAATATGTTGATTACATGGAAGAACAAAAATAGTATGAATGTAATATATCAGCTAAAATTAAATTACATACATGATAATTGGGCTTACTGATTCTAAAAAATCTCCAAACATACAGTTTCACTATTTGAAGCTATCTAGACTTTAAAAAATTTAACATTTTAAAAATTAAGGGCTTATTAGAATAAAGTACATATATATTAAGTGCATCACTTGGTTAACTTTTACACATGTATACACCCATGTAACCATCACTCAGATCAAGGTATGGAATATTCCAGCACCCAGACAACTTCCTTGGGATCCCTTCCAGTCAGAAATTACTCCCAAGAGTTCTATTCTGACCTAAATCAACTTCAATTATTAGTTTTGTCCATTTTTGAGCTTTATATAAGTAGAATCATATGGTATGTATTCTTTGTGTCTGACAGTTTTCAGTCAATATTATGTCTGTGAGAGTAACTCATGTTGTTGAACGTATCAGTAGTTCCTTCTTTCTTAACATTGTGTGTTATTTCATTGCGTGAACACACCACAATTTATTTAGCCACCCCATTATTGACAGACAATGGTTGTCTCTGCTTATTGGCTATTACAATAAAGCCGCTATGAGTATTCTGGATCACATCTCTTCAGCAAGAAGAAACCATAATTTCTGGTGGATGTAAATCAAGAGTAGAATTACAGCATCATAAATAGAAAAGCACTGTAAGATTAACTTTATTTTGACTAGATAAAATACGTAGGTATTAAATCAAAAAATAATAAGTCGTCTGATTTGAAGGTTGCTTTTGTTACCATTAGAGGAACAGATGTTAATGTGTTTCCCCAGAGGAGGCTCCCTCCAGAATGGCTGCTCATGGAAAATTATGTGGAAAGCACTCCAGAATGAGCTTCAAGTTTATCCAGAATGTGATTTGAGGGCCTCTCTCTGCCAAATGGTACATGATGAGTTAAGACAAAGTTTGTTTCCACATTTTGGCTATTGTTGAATAATGCTGCAGTGAGCATGAGAATGCTAATATCTATTTGAGATCCTGATTTCAATGTTTTTGGATAATCACTCTAAAGTGGAATTGCTGGATGGTATGGTAGTGCTATTTTGACATTTTTGAGGAAGCTCCATATAGTTTTCCATAGCAGCTGCACCATTTTGCAGTCCCACCAACATTGTACAAGAGTTCCAAATTCTCCATGTTCTCATTAACACTTGTTGTTTTTTGTTCTTTTGATAATAGCCAATCTGACAGATGTGAGGTGATATCCTATTGTGATTTTGATTTGCATTTCCCTGATGATTAATGACATTGAGCATTTTTCTATACATCTGTAGGCCATTTTTATATCTTTGGAGAAAGGGCTAGTCAAGTCGTTAGTCCATTTTTAAATTAGGTTATTAGTTTTTATGCTATTGAGTTAAATGTCCATTGTCAGATGAATGGATAAAGAATATGTGGCAGATACCTAAATGGAATATTATTCAGCCTTTAAAAAGCAGGAAATTCTGTAATATGTGACAATGTGGATAAATCTTGAGGACATGAGCTAACTGAAATAAGCCAGTTGCTGAAGAACAAATACTGCATGATTCCACTTAAATGAGGCATTGAAAATAGTCAAAACTCATAGGAACAGAGATTGGAATGGTGGTTGCCAGGAGCTGGGGAAGGGAATGGGGAGTTTCTAATCAAATGGTGTAAGGATTTAGTGAAGCAAAATTAATAAGCTCTGGAGATCTGCTGTACAACATTGTACCTAGAGTCAACAGTACTGTTTTGTGCACCTAAAAATTTGTTAAGAGGGAAGATCTCATGTTGAGAGTTCTTACTACCTACACACACACACACGCACACACACACACACACACATGTGTGTGCACATGCACACACATTGTAGCAGGTATCTCTTTTCCCTGTTTCCTCCTTCCTAGCAAGTCACATCCAAACATCTAAACAAATGTGCCAATAATTAACTTCAATATCAGCAGCGATAATGCTCTTTTCTAAGCAAGGATGTGTCTTACCCCTGCTGCTTCTCAGGTCAGTCATACTTTTAGAATCTTTTTTTTTTTTCCTACCAATGCTGGTAGCCCTGACCATTAATTCAGAGGGAAGAGCAATATTGGTTTTCAAGCTCTCTTGGTTTAGGCTTTCAACCGAGAGCTTAAGTTTCTCATCCTGGCTAGAAGTCTCTCCTTTCCATGCAGAGCTGAACTTTTCCCTCTGGCTTGAGCTGGGGGTGTCCTGGATGTAAGTGCCTTTATAAACAAAACAGTGTGTGGGTTTCTTTCAAGATTCTAAGACTATTTTATGAATACAGATTTTACAGAAAAAAATTCAGTGTATCCAAACTTTTACACACCGAGTAATTTGAAAGCATGCAATTTTTGCACTTTACAGAAGCTTTCATGAGACTTCTCTTTAAACACACTATTTGTGTTTATCTGCCATTGCACCCAACAGCAACATCTACAAACAAGTCCAAAAAATTGTTGAATCTAGCTTTAAAATAATGAAAAAATAACAAATAATTCAGTTTAAAAATTGTGATAAGACACACATAACATACCACTTACCATCTTGACTATTCTTAAGTGTTTAGTTCTGTGGCATTAAGTACATCCACATTGTGCTGTCATTACCACCACCTATCTCCAGAACTCTTTTAAAGTTGCTAAGCTCACACTCTGTGCCCATTAAAGGATAACTCCACACTCTGCCCTCCCCACAGTCCCTGGCAACCACCATTCTACCTTCTGTCTCCATGAGTTTGACTACTCTAGGTACCTCACTGAAGCAGAATCATTCAGTTTTTGCCCTTTGGTAACTGACTTATTTCACTTAGAGTAATGTCCTCAAGTTTGATCCATGTTGTGACTTCTGTTAGCAATTCCTTCCTTTTCAGGGCTGAGTAATATTCTGTTATACATATGTACTACATTTTGCTGATCTATTCATCCATCGAAGGGCAATTGGGTTACTCCTGCCTTTTGCTATTGTGAACATTGCTGCTATGAATATGAGTGTACAGGTATGTTTGAGGCCATGCTTTAAATTTCTTTGGGTATATATATCCAGAAATGAAATTACTGGATCACATAGTAATTTTATTTAATAAATCAATTTTTAAAAACTTAAAAATATTTGCAATAATATTGTATGGTTCCTACTATATGACGGTCATGAACAGGAAAAATATGTTATGGTGACAAAGTCAGAGAGGTGGCTACCTCTGAGTGGGGGAGGGCTGACTGGAAAAGGTCAGGAAGGAACTCTCTAGGGTGGTGTAAATGTTTCAAATCTTGATTTGGGTAGATATTCCACAGTATACATAAAAATGTATCAAGCCATATTTTACATTTTACTACATGTAAATTATACCTAAAAAACTTTCAAAGATGTTTAACTGATATTTTAATGTGGATATGACTCAGAAAACTCAGAACCACGATATATTTAAATTTAATTTAACTATAGATAGATATGAAATAAATTTTACATATTTAAAAGAGCATTTCTAATATCTGACTAAATAGGACAAATCTTCCCAATTTACCAGGCAGTTCCAGGGGGTTCCATATATCATGCTAGAGTACAAATGCCCTTTTATGGATAAATGTTTCATTTTACCTGTAATTCCATGGGAAAAAGAACAAAAAAGAGAAGGGTCCAAGTATATGTTTCCAATATTAACCATTGAAAAACATATTAATAACTACTGAGGAAAGGTCACAAATGTATACATAAAATTCATCTCTACATTTGAATAATCAATGCTTAAATGAATTACTATTTCAATATGGTTCTTTTTTATCTCACAATTCTGAGTATATATACACTTGTGGTTGAAAGGACTTTGTTATATCAGAGCCTGTTAGGGAAGGCTGTGAAGCAAACATTAAAAATAATCTGCCCATGTATTTTTTTCTATGAACAGCCTGTCTAACCCACAGTAAATTCAGAAACAGAAAATTAAAGATAATTCTTCACTGCTAACCCAATAAAATAATTCAGTCACTCTAGAAAGATGAGTGTTATTTTGATTTAGAAAATAAAGTATGCCTGGCCAATTTACCTCTCGACAAAAATGTAGAAGAAAAAGTGAGCTAACTGAAGGAGCAATAGTTAAAGAATAAGGGAAGAATGAATTATAGGCTACCTGATGAAATTATGAGAGAGAGAGAGAGAGAGAGAGAAAGAGAGAGAGAAAGCCAAGATTCAATTTGAAAAATGTTGTCTAGGAAGTAAAACAGGTCTTCTCACCAGGAGAACTGGAGAGCCTGTGGACAGTGTCTATCTGGTCTACCAGCTTACATACTCTGTGAGGCCAGGAGGATCATGATAAAGAGTCAGTGCCACTGAGTCCTGACTATGTGTCCCTAAAACGATGACTCTGTGCCCACATAAGACAGCAGGTGCAGAAAAAAAGAAATCAGGGTGAATAAAAGGGCAGAGACATTTGTGCATAATGAATGATGGAGAGGTTTGGTGAGTGACCTGCTTGTCATGACATACACAGAGAAAAGAACTACTTCTGATTAAACCACATTAGTTATGGAGAGAGGGAGAGTAAATTATCTCGTACAATGAGCCTAGTCACACCGGCTGCCTGTAAAATCTTGCATGGGGATTTTAATGAGCTCTCATTATCTCAGAACTGGGTTAAAACATCAGAGAACAGAAACTTCTAAGAACCAGAGTCTTAATTCTTCAAGGCATTTGGTCATGTGAACATCAAGCTAACCTTTCAGTCACAGCCAGAGACTAAGGCTGGGCTTATCACAGAGGTGAGTTCTGCACAGCATCTCCTGACCACTATGTAGAAAATATACCATCGAATTCCTAATGACAGCAGCCTTGGCTATTTCTAATTGTGTTCTAAGTTTATTTACCAATTAAATCATTTGAATTGCATGTTCACTTACCTCCCGTTCCATAAATCCATGGGAATAAAGCAGAGAAAGAGAGAGAGAGAAGTACTTTAGTTCTTAAATAGCTTTAAACATTAATATTGAATTATCACAAAATAACACATAAAATACACGTATGGCATAATGAATCATGATAAAATGGTGGTTAATCCTTTTCTCAAAACTCCCAATAGTGTTGCGTCTCCCTCACAGTAAAACCAAAATCTTCCTTGTGATCTACTCCCACCTGGTACCCCCGACCTTGCTTCCCACTGCCCCCTCCCCAGCACGGCTCCAGCTGCCGGAATTCTTGCTGTTTCTGGAACTGAGCTGACTGCTCCCAACTCAGGCCTCTGTCCTTCCTCTGTTGTAACTGCCACAGGGCTGAGCCTCAGTTCCTTCAGGGCTTCACCCAAATGCGACCTCCACGTGAGCCCTCCCTGGCCTTCAATACTCTCCCCAGTCAACACTTCCTCATCTCCTTCTGTGCTTCACTTTTAAAATCTTTAGCATTTATCACTAGATAACATTCATTATTTATTAATTATATTTGTTGTCTATTTCTAATCGCCAGAAGTCAGCGCCAAAGGGCAGAATGTCTGTTCTGTTCACTGTCATCTCCCCTGATACACTGAGGGCTCTGAATAAATATTTCTTGAGCATATATGTGAGCAAACACCCTTGTATCTACCACTCAGTTGACAGAGTATGACAAATCCCCTGCATGATTTGGGGATGCATGCATGACCCTCCTCTATTCCATCCTTTCCTCCCCTATCAGAGGTGGTGTTACAAAAATTATCTCTGTGAACATTCTTATACAGAACCTGTGTGATTGTGTGTTTTCAAATGGCATATTTAGGAATGGACTTGATCAGCTGTAGAGTTTTTTGTTCTTAGTCTTCATTGGATAGTGTCAAATTATTTCTAAAGAGATTGCTCCATGTCACCTCTCCATCAGCGCTGTACAACTGTTTCGGTTGCTCCACATCCTCACAATAACTCAGTGTTATCCGACTTTTACAGTTTTGCCAATCTGTTGTCAATAAAACCACCTAGTGGTTTCAATCAGTGTTTCTTTGATTATCAATGACACTGAGCATCTTTTCTTTGGCTATTTGGGTTTCTTCCTCGGTAAAATGTCTCTTGACCATTTTTAATTGTTTTTTTTTCTTTCATATTTATAAGCATTCCTTACATATTCCGGATATAAAAAACTTGTCAGTTACACATACTGCACTGTATTATTCTGGTTGTGGGACTGTGGGATTTTTACTTTCCTTATGCTTTCATGAACAGAGATGATTAATTTTAATGTAATTAAATATATACTATTTCCTTTAACAGTTACTCTTCTTAACTCAGGAATTAAAAAGATATTTGATACTGTCTTTTAATTGTTTTATATTTCTTCCTTTTATATTAAAGTCTTAATACTTCTAGGACTGATATTTTAAAATATATAGTATGATGTGGGGAGCCCAACTTGACATGTATAACCAATTGTCCAAGCCGTATCTGTTGAAGAATCCAATCTGTTCCCACTGGTCTGCAGATGCTGGCTCCATAATGTATCATTTCCATATCTGTGTGAGTTTTGTCTTTTGTCCCATGGATCTCCTTGTGTACCCTTTTACTTGGCATTTATTCTTTAAATTTAATTTTTATTTTATTGTGGTAAGAACATTTTATATGAGATCTACCCTCTTAACATACTTTTTCATTTTATTTTATTGAGTTATAGTCAGTTTACAATGTTGTGTCTGGAAGTTTAAATAAGGAAAATCTGAAAAAAGGAGGGTAATTTGCCTTAGCTAATACTGAAATATATTATAAAGCCGAAGTCTTCAGAGTAATGAGGTACTGGGATAGAGAGACGAGGGTTCTCAAACTGGAGCAAATTTGCCCCTTGAAAACATCTGTCAATGTCTGGAGACATTTTTGATTTTTACAACTAAGGGATAGGGTGCTACTGGCATTGGGCAGATGGAGGTCAAGCTCACTGCTAAACACCCTGCAACACATAGGACAGCCCCTCACTCCCAGTCTTGACAATAATCTGACCCCAAATAAAGAATAATCTGGCCTCCAAATGTAAATAGTGCCAAGGTTGAGAGACTAAAGTAGACAAATGAATGGAACAGAGTAGAGAATATAGCATTAGACCAAAGTATCTACAGAAATATAACCTCACATAAAGGTGTCATTAAACCAGTGGAAAATGATGAATTTTAGATAATTAATAAACCACTTGAAAAAAAAGTCAATCCCAACCTCTTTTCTTACACCAACTCAGACAGTGCATAAAACTTTAAAAAAATCTCCACAGCATAAAAACAAAGACAAGATACAAACCACAATCTGGGGAACATAAGTGCAATATGTATGTCAGACAAAAAATTAATATCCCTGACATACAAAGAGTTTTTATGAATCAATAAGGAAAAGATAAACCATACAGTTAATACAGGCAAAAGACACAAACAGGATGTGCAGAAATGAAAAAATATAGATAAAATATAATAATGAAAAGTGAAAATTTTATATAAAATACAAATTATATAAAATACAATAATAAAATATAGTAATGAAAAATCAAATTGAGATATCATTTTGGCCAAGGAAAAAAACAAAAACCTGCAATGACTGAAGACACAGACTTTTGAGTCAAGTCGCCTGGAATGAATCCTGCAGTGCCTTCTCTTACTGGCAGTAATAAGTATTACTAGCAATGGAAGCCTTCTATCCTCCAGTCTCAGGAAATCTCCAAAGGGCACCCCCTGCAAATGTGATTGCATGATGAATAGTTGAAATTTATGTGGCCCAAATGCTGGGTAAACAGCATAACTTTATATAGACTGCCCTTATTTGACTATATAAATCTATACAAATGCAATCTTCCTGGTGCAAATTTACTAGAGGCAATA
Organism: Camelus ferus; assembly: GCF_009834535.1. Lineage (NCBI taxonomy): Eukaryota > Metazoa > Chordata > Mammalia > Artiodactyla > Camelidae > Camelus > Camelus ferus. The sequence goes on from NC_045706.1 coordinate 13,263,251, forward strand.
TCAGGAAATTTTATTAGCTATAGTGATTTATTCAGGCCTCTAGAGTGCCATTTATCTCCCAGTAGAAAAGTAGTTTAGAGTATTTCAGTATTTCATTATTCACTGATTTCCCCCTACAGTCCATTAAAAGTTCAAGTTAAAAAAAAAAGAAAAGAAAAGAAAAGAAAATCTCCTATGGGGCTGCAAACATCCCTAATGGTTTGGGTCATATTTATGAATATTTCTAAAGAAATGTTATTTGTACATAAGGAGCTATTCTATATGAGAAAAGCAATTCCTTTCCATTTGCTGTCCCTAAGTTACCTAAAATTCATGACTTGGTAGAGCACTTGAATACAACCCTTGCTACCTGTCATGCCTCTGGGAACTGATTCCCAGGCAGGCTGAGGTCAAGTGAAACCCAAAGTCCCACTGCATATTTACCAAGTGCAGCCTAGATTTTCAGACACTGTTTCTGAGAGACTGAGTTTGTCCAATGGGCTAGCACAGAGGGCACTCAAATACCACAGGTGGGCTACGTGCACTTGCTACCAAAACCTGTCCTCTGGGCACACATCACATCTTGAGATTGCCCAACCATGGTCTCCCTTGCTCAGCTCAGGTCCCCACGAGTCTCAGTTGCAGACAGGAGGGAAGACAGTTCTCATGAATCTGCTCTCCTTTCTGAGCACAGGATGTCACTAAGTACTGTGGGTTGTATGAAAAAAGGACTCAGAAACAAAAACGTTTGAGAAAGAAAAGAAGACAGTTCTTGCAGAGAAGTTGCAAGGAAGTCATTTTTCAGAAGGACTGGCTCATTAACTAAATCACCGAACAAGAACTTAAGGAAACACAAGATTGCCAAAGTCACCAGGTTGATATTAGTCTGTTAATGGCAAACCTATTCACAAAAATTGGGTCACATCTTTAGCCAACTGTTCTGCAAAAGCTAGGTATTCCATTAGGGAGTCAACTTACAGAGCTGCTCAAAATCTCCCACTGGTTTCCCAACTTTCTTGGGATGAACTCCAAGTTCCTTACCATGACTCTTAGGGCTGGACTCTTTGCTTCCTAACTTATGTCCTCTCACTTTCGGCCTAGTGCTCTAGGCTCCGACCACACTGTACCCTGAGCTGTTCTTCAGACGTAATAAGCAGGCTCTTATTTGGGGCAAATACTTAAGTGAATAAATGAGCATGAGTTTGAAAGTCTGAGAAATAAAGACTTGCAGAAAGTCCAGTTGTTCCTGTGTCTTTCCACGTGGGTTCCAGAGAGGTGACAGACTGGATTCCGAGAATGAAGCTCTGTAGAGCAGTGGAATTCCCCAAAGGCCCGGGGGATACAGGGCTGACAGCCTCTCCCCTCTCCTCCCTCCCCACTTTTGTTCAAGCAGAAGCATTATCTCCTGCTTCCCCCACACCTGGCAACACTGGGGAGCCTCCCTCACCAACGACCCACCAAGCTACACTGGCAGTAAGTGGGTATCTGTACAGTAATTCCCTCCTGGGCATGAAATCTTGTCCTTTGGAGCTCTCCTCCAGCCCAGATCCCCTGCACTATTTTTTTCTCTCATCCTCTTTTTAAATATTTCACTGTCTGTTTAGTTGGCTATTAAGGTGTTCAAAAATGCCTACACACGCTAGACTTCCCGGCGCAGGGTACAGGCAGAGGGAAGAGGCCTTCTTTCACAAGATTTCAAACTTCATCTGCTGTTACATAGAGGTGAGCTACATTCCAGAGCCCGAAAATGGTCATCACAGGACTTGTCAAATGCCACTACTCAGTAAGAGGAATCAGAAGAGAAAAGAGGTAAAAGTTTCTTCAGAACCAGTGAAGATAGCCTGGTTGGTTGTGAGCTGTGATAAAAAGAGGGGGAAAAAAACACTAAGCTAATAATTTGTGCCAAAATTTTTCTTTTGTTCCCTACCTAAGATAGCCTTGTGATCAATCTTTGTTTCTCAACCTTGGCTGCACGTTGAAATCACTTGGAGATTTAAAGGAAATACTGATGCCTGGCACCCACCCCCCCAGGGATGCTGATGTGATTGGGCTGGAGGGTCATCTGGATGTTGGGGGTTTTTAAAGCTCCCTGTGAGATTCTGGTGTGTATTTTTATATCATCAGTTAAAATGATATGGTATAATCACTTACAATGCTAATGGCAAAATGTTTAATTAAATTGCCTGCATATATTAACAATTGGCAAATATCTTTGAGATCACATGTAAGCAGGAGCACACACTGAGTCACTGTGCTGTAGATATCAGCTGATGTGCTTTGCAGAGAGAATGAAGAATATCTGAGAATCTAGGAATTCTTAACATCCTAGAGGAGGACATTCAGGAAATCTCTTTACTCTCAAAAATGTGCCTATTTGTTGGCAGAGGGTGGAAGGGAGAATTATCAAGTGATGGGAAAGAATAAAATCTTGGGGATCAAGCCGTTTTTCACCACATTTTGCTGTTCTTAGAAATTCTAAAATTTTATCGTCAGCATTAAAATTTGTATTTTATCCAAGAAGTGAGAGATGCAGGCTGTTTGAGAAAATGAATATACTGCTGAGGTGCCCCACTTGAAATCATGGAATAGGTATCAACAGGGGCATTGGAAATGGGTATTGAAAGTGCTTTTGTCTCCATCACTAGAACACACTTCCCCTGGGAATTTAAGTGCATTTCTTCACACAAAGTGTGCTCAACACACATTCCATGGCCACGACACTCTCATACGCAGAACATCACCACTTTTTTCAACCTGTGCTGGGATCAGAAGGCGTTTTGTTGACCAGCTGTCCTTTCTGAATCCAGCCACGTGTTAACTGGCCTTCTGGTGCTTCTCAGTTGTGTAGTCACAGCCTTTTCGCCACAAGCACAGCTGGTACTGTCTGTACTGATCCCAGTACACCTCTTCCAGTTTATCTTACGGCTCACAGACCAGGCATTGACTGGACAGAAGCCTTTCCTCCTGCAGCATGGACTTTCAGCGGAGGGGAGGAAAAGTCATCAAATGTCTCCCCTCACACGGCTTTACATGTCTGGTTTCCTACAGCTACACGCCTACAGCACACACAGGTGACAGCAATTCCACGAGGTGCTGTGTTATTGATACTGATGGGGTTCAGGACACACCACCCCGAAATATGACACCTTGGCATGCTGCACATTTTAAATGGAAGGAATCTGAGAAATGGCATGTACAGGAAGGACTTTCTGCTCCTCCCCTGAAGCAGGTCATAAAATCCTCATGTGAGAGACGCCCTCCTCATACCCAGAAGAAGGGACACAGAGAGGAATCTAAAGGCATAGATCTTGATAAATTTCCCCCAGTTTATCACACTTAGCTCACACTCTTTGCTCATCACATCTTTCCATGATTTTCCATTCTTCTTCAAACCTAGCATAAAACCACTCAAGCTTACCTGTTTCTTCAAGCCGTCATTTCCTGATGAAGGCTCCTGAGTCACATAAAACTTATATTAAATAAACCTGTATGCTTTTCTCTTGTTAATCTGTTTTTTATTACACGGGTCAAAAATGTAAAGGGTAGAGGGAAAAGGTATATTTTTCTTCCCCTACAAATACTACGCAAGTCCAACAATTTCACCTGATAAAGGAATTTCAACCAACAGCTTATTCTGTGCTCTCTCAAAAATGTCTGTCACTGGGGGTGGGAGGGGATAAATTGGGAGTTCAAGATTTGTAAATATTAGCTACTGTATATAAAATAGATAAGCAAGTTAATTTTCTATAGCACAAGGAACTATATTCAACATCTTGTAGTAACCTATAATGAAAAAGAATATGAAGTGAATATACATACATATATATGTATGACTGAAACATTACGCTGTATGCTAGAAATTAACACATTGTAAACTGACTATACTTCAAAAAAAATCATTACAAGTAAAAAAAAGTGTCTGTCACTGACCTTGAACCTGGTTTTATAAGCTCCTCTGGGATACTGTGACTTGCACCTGTTTTTGCTACAAGGAACGCAAGCTTGAAGGATGCCTTTGTGTTCTTGATCTCATCCACTATTAATAAGCCTCATATTAGAAGGTATGATGTTTTGCTTGTTTTAAAAAATACTCAATATACTTAACAAAGAGGTCACTATATTCTGCTTAAAAATGTCTTAAGAATGTTGAAACTTTATGCCACTTTTGAGGAAATATTTACATACTGGGGCCTTCAAGGAAAATGGAAGAAGTTTTGCTATTCAGTTTGTTCCTCTCATCCTTCCAGATTCATTTGAGGCAGAGATGCTTTTGGGTTTATTATATTATTCTGTGCTTAGGTGATGATCATCACTGATTTTCCATCTCAGTGAACAACTTTTGAGCCATTGATTCTTTTAGTAAAGCTGAGGATGTATCAAACACAGGAATGACAAAAACTTACACAAATTAACAAGTTCAGTTGACAAATAAGCCCACAAATCATGTGGGAATCTGAGAATTGCTCTTGTTAAGTAAAATGGTTGCTGAGGCCAAAGGACTTGTTGGAACCTTACAGCACATGCTGCAATTGTTAACAAACGAATAAGATTTCCTTGGAAATCATAGCAAATGTTACATTCCATATCTGTCAAATGTTTATGAACCAAACTTTCACCTCCTCATCTGTCTGAAACTCCCAAGCCACATGCTCACCCCTCGACAAATCCCCCGAGAAATGTGGAACAGGAAACTCCTGAACATGGTCAACTTTGTACATACTTGTTGAAGGAGTGCGCACATCCACCATCACCAGCTTCAGCTGCGTGAAGAGTTCATGATTTCTGCCACTTTATTATCTTCTACTCTCAGAGCCCTGTGCAGGTTAAGAGTAAATGCAAACAAATTATACTTTTCTGCCTATTCAAAGTGCACAAGGGATAACAGTCACACCTTGAGCCCAGGATGACAAATCGATTTCGATTTGTGTGTCAACGATAATTAACTGGTAGTGACTGCCTGGTGCATTGGAGTGAGAAGGATTTGGAGGTCACATCTGAATTCAGTGGCAAAGAGGATGGTGATCAATTAATAGTGGGGCTGTGGGTTGGGAGTGAAAAATGGCATCTCATTGGCCATGTATTTTCCATTCCGGTCTTCAGTTAGTTATTTTGACAGTAAAAAACTAAACACTTTAAATGCTGATGGTGGAATTTAAGTAGGGTTGGGATGTGATTGAGAATATCAGCCTTTTGATGAATTCCCCCAAAATCCCAAGGTTTCACCTGCCTGTAGCCTGCTCCATGTAGGATACTAGGTGAGGCTTTGGGGACAGTAAGTGACACAAATCAGTGGTTCTCATACCTAACTGAACAACTGAAATACCTGTGAAACTTTATAATATCAATTCCTCATCTGAGACCTACTGGATCATGCACTTAAGGGCAATATTTAGGATTCAGTGTTTTAAAAAAATTCTCTGATGACTCAGATGCACATGCAAGTTTGAGAAACAGTGATAAAATCTCCTAGGGAGAACTGAAAGCTGAGTCCTTCCCAACAGAATGCCTAGGAAGCTGTTTGACAAAGCTGCTGCTTAGGGATTCTACACAGCAATGAAAGTAGTATATTTCTGGACTCTGATGTCCAGGTATCTGGTCGTCTCTTTGTGATGTTAGTAGCCATTGGGATCATTGCCTAGATCCTCCTAGGGTTTAAAAATAATGATATTCTACAGATGTCATTCCTTTTTCATATTTTAGCTGGAATATTTCTATGAAGAGAAATTTGCCCTTTAATTACTATTAGTTGCCTCTCTAGTAACTATTTAATTATTTTGAGTTACATTTCATATAGGAAATGAAGGATAAAGGATTAATTTCCTGTTTATTTGTTAATTTTCAAAATAATGAGTTCAGTATCCTCCAGAGGTGATCAGTAAAATTTGTTTTTTTTAAAGTATCAATTTGAACTCATGAGTAAAAATATACTTAAAATGTTTCAGTCCATTGTCATATAATTACTGTTTATTGATGCTTATTTTGCTCTATTTGCAACCAGCAGGCACTTCTAAGGAGTTGTTGGCTCCTTAGTCTTTTTGATATGTTTCTACCAACCCTTGCTGGCTTCCTTGCTTTTAGGTCTGACAAGATGTTCCAGCTTTATCTTTTATGTGGAATCAGTCATTGCTCCAAGGAGCCTTGGTTCTTTTTAGGAGGAAATGGCCTTTAGAGGCCACAATCTGGATGCTTAGGGTGCTCATCACTACTGGATTGGTTATTGTTTCTTGGTGTTTAAAAATTTTGCTTTAGAGAAAAGTTTTTTTAAAGAAGATAAACTGGATTATGAGTTCATACTGGAACTTCCAATTCAAATTCAGTACTATAAGATTTTACTTTATCTCATTAATCTTGCATCTGTGCCTCCTTTCTCCCCTGCCAAAACTATCAGTACTAAATGACACCAACTTAATTCATCCTTTTGCAGTATTGCTTGGTGACTCCAGAGGAAGACTGCCTGGATCTGAGTCTTGTCTCTGTCATTGGCTATCCGCATGATCTTTGGCCAGTCACTTAACCTCTCTGTGCCTCAGGCGCCTCATATGTATATAATACCTACCTCATAGGGTTGTTGTGAAAACTGAATCAGAAAATGTGCAAAACCCTTGGAACTACAGCTGGTATGCAGTATGTGCTCAATGGATTTTAGTTATAAAATTTGCTGACTTCTTCCTGATTTAGATTGTTTCTATATGAGGTCAGGTCAACCTATTTAATCTTCTTCAAACATTCTAAAGTACTAATCATTTCATGACGTATGTGTATGCTAACTAAATAGAGTAAATGTAAGGATATACTATGATCATGGATTGAAATGATCAATATTATAAAGATGTTAATTTGTTAATTTGCCCCAAACAAGCTACATGGAAAAGATGGATTAAAGAAGAGTAATGACAACCTTGAAAAATAAAATCAAAGTTGGGAGGACTTGCACTGCTAGATGTCAATATTAATTATAAAGACACAGTAATTAAAATAATAAGATGAAAACAAAGATAGACCAAAAGATCAATGAAACAGAAGAGTCCAGAAACAAATTTATAGATATGCAAATCATTGTGTTTATGATAAAGGTATCAATGCAATTCAGTGGGGGAAAAGGTGATCTTTTCAAGAATGTATCCACAAAATATCCGTCTTGAAGTGGATCTTCCTCTTACCTCACATCATACTAAGATATCAATTCCTTGGTTTTAAAAATAAAACACTAAAGCTTTTATAAGATAACATGGGTTCTTATCTGCATGAATTTGAAATAGTAAAGGATTTCTTAATCAGAACATAAAAGATGTAATTGTCAAGAGAAAGACTGACAGGTTGAATTAAAAACTGATTAAAGCTAAGAACTTCTATTTATCAAAAGACACTATTAAGAAAGCAAAAAAGCAAAGGTGAGCTACTGACAATAAGATGTTAGTAATACATATATCCAGCAAAGATTAATATCCAGAACATATTAAAAAACTCTTAAAATCAATGAGAAAAAGATGGAAAGATAGAGAAATCAATAATGGGCATAAATGTTTAATAATTACCAAGGAGGATATGTAAATGCCCAATAAAGACATACAAAGGTGTTTCTGTATCATTTGTTATCGGATAAATTCAAATTAAAACAAACATGAGCTATCACTACACACTCACCAGAATGGCCAAGATAGAAGGACTGACAATAATACCAAGTTGATGAGGATGTGGGGCAAAAAGAACTCTCAGCAGTGCTGATAGGAGTATGAATGGCTACACTCACCTGGAGAGCTTCCTGGCAATACTTATCAAAGCTGAGTATGTGCACACTTCATGAACCTGCAATTCCATTCCTAGGTTTATACTCAAAATAATACACCCAAAACATACAAAGTATTTATACACACAAAAGTATTCACAGAAGCATTATTTGTAATAGCTTCAAACTAGAAACAGCCTAAGTGTCCATCAACTGTAGAAAGTATAGATAAAATTGTCATGCAAAAGAATTCTACACAGCACTGAAAAAGATCAAACTATTGCTATTTGCAACAATCTCATAGACATAATGGTGGCCAAACTGAGAATGAATAAATGCTGTCTGATTCCATTTATATCACATTAATAAGCACAAACGAAAGTAACATAGGGTACTAGAAATCAGAATAGTGGTTACCTTTTGGGTGAATAATGATTAGAAAGGCACAAAGGAGATTTCTGTAATGTCATTAATGTTCTTTTTGTTGTTGTTGTTTAAATTACATAGGTGTTTACTTTGAAAAAACAGATTGAGCTGTATGTTTATGATCTGAACACTTTCTTGTATGTTTGTTCTACTTCACTAAAAAAAAATTTAAAAGAAAGCAAACCATGGCAGTCCCTCCCCTGGAGTCTTCTGTCCTATACAGTGGCCTGGGTTACACTCTTTTTACCAACATGTGATTCACCCACTGGCCCCATTTATCCTACTTCTAACTTGCCCAGTAGTGTGGCAGCCCAGCCTGTGGTCAATGGAGTGAATGAAGGGGAGGATTAAAGTGTGAGGATTAAAGGCGTAGAGAAGTCCTGCAAACATGAGCCACTCTGATGATAAGAGCTACAAAGAAATGTCAAGGTTTTGTCCCCTTCAATGCAAGAAGTATCAGCACCACAAAGACTGATGAATCATAACATTTTCCCATAGTTACATAAAAATGGAAATGCATCTAACTTTCAAATCAGTTGTCATAGAGCTACCCATTGTCCTTTTGCTATGAGGAGTAATGTAAATTTAATATGAAGAGTTGTTGTAGAAACTTACCACACCAAATGTCGCCCTATAAAATACTAATCAAGGTAGTTATTTATCCTTGTGACGTTCAAGTTACCACATCTCTTTCTTCCTTTTTTAAATTGAAGTACAGTCAGTTACAATGTGTCAATTTCTGGTGTACAGCACAATGTCCCAGTCACACAAATACATACATATATTCATTTTCATATTCTTTTAAAGGTTATTACAAGATACTGAACGTAGTTCCCTGTGCTATATGGAAGAAACTTGTTTTTTTAATCTATTTTTATATATAGTGGCTAACATTTGCAAATCTCAAACTCCCAAATTTATCCTTTCCCACCCCCTTTCCCCCAGTAACCGTAAGATTGTTTACTATGCCTGCAAGTCTGTTTCTGTTTTGTAGATGAGTTCATTAGTGTCCTCTTTTTGCTTTTTTTTAGATTCCACACGAGTGACATCATATGGTATTTTTCTTTCTGTTCTGGCTTACTTCACTTAGAATGATGATCTCTAGGTCCATCCATGTTGTTGCAAATGGCATTATTTTATTCTTTTTTATGGCTGAGTAGTATTCCGTTGCATAAATATACCACAGCTTCTCTATACAGTTATCTGTCGATGGACATTTAGGTTGTTTCCTTGTCTTGGCTGTTGTATATAGTGCTGCTGTGAACATTGGGGTGCCTGTATCCACATCTCTTTCTAGCTTTCTATTTTCTCTGTAACACTCTCTCCATATACAACCAATGTTATATTTGGATGAATTGGTGCACTGACATATTAAATTTGAATCAGTAAGTGGTAAAACTGTTTAAAAATATTAACTTTGCTGCTTGACTAAAATGCTTTTGTCACTTTTTAAAAATAAAACTGACCATTTAACTGTGTTAAACTGGTTTGTGGACAGAGCTTAAATGTTGTGCTCACACAATGTTGGGTGCTGTTCAACCAAGGGGAAATCAATCTCTGGAGAGAAACATCTTTATTGACTACTACGCCAACAGCAATTACATCAAAACAAGTTAGTGAGTAGGGCCCCCAAGTTCTTATGTAACCTGATGACACCTGAAGCACATCTAAAATGTGTGTCGTTTCTGCTCCCACACCCTAGGTATCCTGTGCGGCTGGACCATCACTATCATAGTTAGTGCTCACCTTCGCGGTTCCACAGGCACAGCCCCTGTCTTACCTGACATCTGTGCTCGGGGAAATAGCAAATCAGCAAACCGTCCAGGACCTCAAGCTTCTCCTTCTTCATGGATGTAATTCATGCATCTGGTGAACAAAATGGACTGTCCTCTATGTTTTATATAACCGAAAGCACACTGTTCCTCCAAGAGCAACAGTTCACTGCTCAGAGGAGGTTTTTAAAGTGGTTTTCTAACTTTACACATGTTGTTGTTCTTAAATTTCAAGGTTGGTTCCAAATCAGAATTTGGAGTGAACTTAACCAGAGTGAGATACTGAGATCTTGAGAACTAAAAATTTCACTGCCTATAGCATAGAGGTTCGATTCATTAAAAATGCATACAACTTTGTACAGTGGTTTGTTGATGATCATGCTGTCACTGGAGGATACAATATGCTCATTCTTCCACTAGAGGGCAGCTAAATAAATAAATACATTAAACTCAGTAAGCAAGGCTTTCTGCAATAAAAAAGACAAGTCAAACTTTAAGAAAACATGAATTTATTAGGTACAATCAGTGTACATCATAAAAACACACAGATACCAAATTAAAGTCTTATATGGTTGGGGAGAATTATGAACATACAAGAAAATCCAAATTTTATTTTTTATTGATTGATTTCCCTATCTATCCACTCATTCATGTATACAGATCCTCACCTAATTAGTCAAAAAGGATTTCAGAATGAGAAAGCAGTCCCAATAATCATAAATATTACCTTCATTTTATAGGTGGACACGCTGGGACTCAAAGAGGAGAAATTGTTTGCCTGAGTTCACTTCATTAATTGAATCTGCAATCAGGACCAGGCCTTAGATTCTCTAATTCATAATTCCATGCTCTATCCACCACATTAAGTTTTAAGATATTTTGGAAGTTCAAAAATAAATAACCTTCAGTTTCTGAGATTTCAGAAAACATCACTTGCATTGCTGGCACAAAACAGTATGTGTCTCACATTTCATTTGTCTTCTGCTGTTTTCTTTTTCCAAGTTGTGTGTTTTGGCCTTTTTCTCTTGGTGATAACCAGTGGAATTAACAATTTCTGGCCTTGAAAAGTCCATGAGCCTTTGTTTAAGTGCTGGTGAAAGAAACCTCTGCAAGTAACACAGAAAAAATGTTGCATTTCCCCCTGCAGCTTCAGAGAAAAAGCAAATGGCATTGTGCATAATAAAAGTAAATACTGATATAATACTGTGTGAAAATAACTGTCTTCCTGTAAAAAGTCTAATTCTGATTGGTTGCCTTAGAAATGTTTTGTTGTGGAGATAAAAGTTAAATTCCTTTCTGCTCTCCAAGAGCTAGCAATGTGCATAACTTTTCATTTTAAGCCAAAAGGGAATCACTGACACTCCCCTTTTCTCACACTTGCTTGTAGTATGTGATTTGGATAGAGTTCTTATTTAAACAAAGAGCTTTTTGGTCTTGTCTCTCTCATATAAATGAATGGTGTCCAGAGGCATCACCTGCTGCCCACATGCTCTTTGAGGTTAAGAGTCAGGAAAAAAAGGTGCTTCCTTTACTTCTGAGTGGCATTCTCATCCTTCACACACTCACACTTCTCTTAAGTTATTTTAAATGTTAGGTTTGCTGTGGTTATTCCTAAGTGATGGATTGAAGTTTGGTAATTGCATCTGTCTTCATGATCCATGGGCACTGTTCTGCAGTTGACTCCGTTAGGACCACTGGACTGTGTCTTAGACAAGCCCGAGATGAGTAGATTAGTCATGCTCCAGTTGGCATCATCTTAAATCTATTGGGCATGGCCTTTGCTCCCTCTTCTTGGGACCCTCAAGGAAATTATTGCTCCTCTGGCCACAGTTGACAGTCAATAGATCTTTGATGGATAGATTTATGTGTGAATGGATGAATGAAATGTCAGTTTTGTTTTTCCAGGACCACAGGTAGTGGGAAAACAAAGTACACTGAATTCCAAAATGGAATCACTTATAACAATATACATGGTAACCACAGAATTCAGAAATGAAAAGTTACCGGTCTCTCTCTCTTATGATTCCTTTTATAGGAGATCAATAGTGAAGAGTGAAGGTCGCAGAAGTAGTTGAGTAGGCTGGCTCTCTTCTATGCTACTCTCACCCCTGCACCTGCTTCTATCACAATTCTTGTCATGAGTTACTATAATCAAGGGTGTCTGTCCTTTCCCATGCCCTCAGAAATGCTGTGTATACCTCAAGAGCAAAGACTATCTCTTGGTTTTCATATAACCTCGTGACTTAGCACAATGCATGATATACAAAGGTTACTCAATAAATGTTTCTTTAGATGAATAAATGAAAAACAGCCTATGAAAAGAAAAGAAAAACACATGACTATGTAAAGGTTAAGTGTCTGCAAAACTTGAACATTGAAAATAGGCTGCATAAGGAAGAAAGCATTTACCAAAAATTTTGGCCCATCTATATAGACATTCAGACATTCTCTAATATTGGAGTGAAATCCAGTTGAGAGACTCTGCTCTCCTGAGTATATGACTTAAATCATTTAGAGCAGAACTCTTAGAGAATCATGTGTAAAATCAAGAAGCCCATCTGGTATTATAAGTATGTATTTTGGGGAAAAAAAATAACACAACACAGCACAAAGCACACCTGTCATTTTTTATTACACACTCTGCAGAAAGCAAAGATTTACAAAATCTTTTTGACCAGAGGATATATGAAAAAAGATTGATTTTCCTAGGTGGAGGAGTAAAGACCCCAGGAGGGACATGAGATTTTTATGTTTATCTAACATGAGCTTAGGTTTTAAAAGGCTGGGAAACAATAACTTGGAATAAATTATACTGTTCCTGAGGCCCTCTGCTTGCTCTAAAGAGTTGCAGAGTCAACAAAACCTGAGGCCTTGTTAAGCAGGGTAATTTCTATTATTCACTCTGATCTAAGGAGCCTGGGGAAATAGACACACAACTCAGCCGGGTATCTGATTCTTCCTAAGCTTTTGCAGGAGCATTTATGATCCACCTCATCCAGCCCTAGGCAGAGTGCAGAGTCCAATGCCTTTTTCGTAATTGGAACTTTACTCAATTTGCTCCCTTCCTCCAGTCCTCCCAGAGCACAAACCTCTGTAAACCTTCTTCCAGGCACCTGTCTCCTCTTAGCCTGCCATTGAGCAATTAGATTCAAAGCCATCCAACATTCTATTTTACCTACAACTCAACTCCAGTTGGTACAGCCCTATCAAATGCATAAAGTGCTAGTATATACATAATTCTCTGAATAAATTTTTTTAAAAAGATCGCCAGTTAACTTGAGATCTGTAAGGTGCAGAAATTGCCCATCCTGCAGGCCAGCATGGAGTGGGGTCAATCCCACTGCTCATCAAACAGGAACCTGAATGCCTTCAAGTGTCTCAACCTAAGTACCACAGGAAAAGTGCAAGAGAGAAAGGAGCTAAATGACACCAAGGAGATTCCATCAGTTGAATATGAGAAATTTTACAGGACAAGTAACCTGGCTTATTTAACAACTGGTGTGGAAGAAGTGATGGGGGACTGTTACAGATGAAAAGAGACTTATGGACATGTTAATCAAATGCAATTTGTTGAGGGAGGGTATAGCTCAAGTGGTAGAGTGTGTGTTTAGCATGCATGAGGTCCTGGGTTCAATCCCCAGTATCTCTAAAAATAAATAAACCTAATTGCCTCCCACCAAAATAAAAAATAATTAATATAATAAATAAGTAAAATATTTTTTAAAATGCAATTTGTGGATCTTGCTTGGATCTCAATTTAAACAATCGAACTGCCAAAAGACCTTTTTACAAATAATCTGGAAAATTTAAAAACAACCTTAATGTAAGATGGTATTAAGGAATTATTGTTAATTCTTTTAGTTAACATTAAATTCATTTTAAAGTGATTATTGTTAATTTTTATAAATAGATATTATAGTTATATTCAAAAAATTTATCATATAGAGATTCATACTGATGTGTAAATGGGAAAGATAGTATTATATCTAGAATCAGGTTTAAAATACTCCAGTAAAAACAAACAAAACAAAAACAGGCAGTGTGTGTTTGTGTACACACTTATAACACAGAATTGGCAAAATCTGAAAATTATTTAACTGGCTGACAAATACTTGGGAGATGTATTTAACCAATTTCTCTGCTGCTGTGACTATTTCAAAATTTCTACAATAAAAATTAAAAAAGAAAAAATAATTTAATTTTAAACGGAAAGAGTAGGAAGTTGTTGACAACAGTGCTGAGTTCTACTGAGGGGTGGAATAGATGAGTAAAACTTCAACTTACTAACTGGCAGTCACTGGAAATCTAAATGAGAGCTGTTTGCAGGTTAGCTGGGACTAGAGGGGAATCTAGGGTTGAGAATGGCTTAAACTTAGACTTTTAAAAAGCTGATGCAATGAGAGCTTGAATGTGTAAAAGAAAGAAAATGTTACCAGTAGGACAGGAATCACAGGAAAGCTGGAGAGAGTGAGATTCAACGCACAGCGGCAAACATTGGCTTTGGACAGGAGAAGGGGCAGCTTCTCTACTAGAAAGAAAAAGGGTAGAATGGAAGCAGATGTAGGTAGTTGATATGTCTGGATCAAAAATAGGAGCAATGTGCTCTCTGATCACCTCTGTTTTCTGTATAAAGTTGGTGGAGTATTTGGGGTAGGAGATAAGAAAAAAAACAAAAGCCAAAAATAGGTAGAATTTCAGGACAGTGTTGATGACCAACTTATAGTTACACACGTCCTTTCTGTGATGTGACTATCTAAGTAGCCCTCAACTGTTGGGGTGCAGGCCTAGAGGAAGAGAAACACTGGGTGCACTTAGATTGAGGTTTAGCATTACAGGATACAAAACAAAAAAAAACCAAGACAGGGAGTTTAGGGTGTTAATAAGCATTCATACTGAACTAAAATATCATGCAACGTAAGCTGGGTATGAAAGGGAGTGAATTGGTGGGTTTCAAGGAAGTAGAAGGGTAATGGATCAGAAGTCAAAAGGAGGTCTGACAAGGTTATTCGGTCAGCCTGAAGGGGAGGCAGTTGTGGCAGGAAAGGGGAACCTCTAGGTGATGTGATGACAAGGCATGAGTATGAATGGAGGGCAGTGGGCAGGAGGGGAGGTAATGGCTCATGGGATTGGAAGTCACTTTTCAGTATAAATAGCAGTTTGCTCAAGAAGCAGAAGAGATATGTTCCCTCTATACCCATGGGAGAAAATATTTGCAAAAGATGAAACTGACAAAGGCTTGATCTCCAGAATATATAAGCAGTTCATATGACTTAACAAGAAAAAAACAAACAACCCAATCCAAAAATGGGCAGAAGACCTAGACAAGCAATTTTCCAAGGAAGAAATACAAATGATCAATAGACACATGAAAAAATGCTCAATATCACTAATTATCAGAGAAATGCAAATCAAAACTACAATGAGGTATCACCTCACACCAGCCAGAATGGCCATCATTCAAAAGTCCACAAATGACAAATGCTGGAGAGGCTGTGGAGAAAAGGGAACCCTTCTACACTGCTGGTGGGAATGCAAGATGGTGCAGCCACTGTGGAAAACAGTATGGAGATTCCTCAAAAGACTAGGAATAGACTTACCATATGACCCAGTCATCCTGCTCCTGGGCATATATCCAGAAGGAACTTTACTTCAAAAAGACACCTGCACCCCAATGTTCATAGCAGCACTATTCACAATAGCCAAGACATGGAAACAGCCTAAATGTCCATCAACAGATGACTGGATAAAGAAGATGTGGTGTATTTATACAAAGGAATACTATTCAGCCATAAAAACAACATAACGCCATTTGCAGCAACATGGATGTCCCTGGAGAATGTCATTCTAAGTGAAGTAAGCCAGAAAGAGAAAGAAAAATACCATATGAGATCACTCATATGTGGAATCTAAAAAACAAACAAACAAAAAATAAAAACCATAAATACAAAACAGAAACAGACACAGAATACAAACTTGTCATTGCCAGAGGGGAGAGAGGTGGGAAGGGACAGACTGGGAGTTCGAAATTTGTAGATACTGACAGGCATATGTAGAATAGATAAACAAGATTATACTGTATAGCACAGGGAAATAGATACAAGGTCTTGTGGTAGCTCACAGAGAAAAAGAATGTGACAATGAATATATGTATGTTCACGTGTAACTGAAAAATTGTGCTCTACACCAGAAATTGACACAACATTGTAAACTGACTATAACTCAATAATAGTAAAAAGAAGATTTTTCTTACAGTCTTCACCCCATTGTTTGCTAGTCCCAAATACTCTGCACAGTAGTGCAAGGCACTCAGAAAGGGAATTTTTTTATAGAACTTTCGTAGGCAGCAGTACACATAGAAAATGCTGTTCCCTTGAACTTTCGGATCTGCTGAGATAGCCCATGCACTATTTTTCATCCTCACAACATTCTTATTATGCAAAAAAGGGGACAGATATTAAGAACAATGGGACAGAAAGGCCATACTTTATTAACATAGGGTTCCCAGAAGTTAATTGACTCCAGTTTGTCTTTTCAAGTTTAGAAACAGCCAGCCAAAAGACCCCTTGGACAAGGAAGCAGGCCAGGACTCACAGAGCCAAATGCAGCATTTCAATCCATAATTCTTCCTCCCAGTGGGCACGCCCCTCCTAAAGGAAGAAGGGCTGAGCCGACAGCAGCGCAGGCTCGGGGCACTGCTCTAACTGGTGGTTCTCCTCCCTCAGAGCCATGAGCTGGCTCCACTGTCAGGCTGCTCAGCAGTAGTGGTGTGGCGACACAGTTACTCAGCAGGGCTCATATCCTCCCACTGGGGCTGCTCATGGCCACCCAGCTCCTGGGCTGGCTTGGGCCTCGGGTTGATATGCTACTAGGGAGGCAGGACACTCAGATGGATCACGCCAAACGTGTCTTTCTCTCCTCTCCTCCTTCCACCAAGCCCTGTGCTCCAAACAACCTTCTACCTCCTCCGCACACAATGGGAAAGTCACCCCATTTTGTTCTCTGCTTTCTGCAATGACTCAAGTTCATGTCCACCTGTTGGTCTCTTTAGGTTCAGTTGGCAGTGAGGCACCAAGGAGAATCAAGAAACCCCCTGCAGAATATCTATCATCACTTCTTTTCAACAATATTTATAGCACAGTGCCATGGGCCAAACACTGAGCCCAGTGATATTAAACAGAGCAAATAAAAACACTCTTATTTTCACTGGATGAGGACAACTGAATTAGAAGAAATTGAAGCAAAATAAAAGAAAAAACACAACTGACACATTTAAATATTACAATATTGTTATTATAAAGACAAAGAGTTAAATGCTTACAAATGAAATGCTGCCTTTAGGCTAAATACAAATTTGCAACAGGACCTTCAGGGCCCAGGGAGATAAAGTGAGTCTCCTGCAGCAGGGGGCTTTTAGAAGAAGTGGGTGGTGATCCTTAGGGCCCACTGCTAACTGATGCTCACATCACAGATGAGCTCTCAAATCTCTCTTACCTCACACACCCCCCGAAGACCAAGGGACACCCTGGAAATACTGATGTGCTCTCATTAGTTTTCATTATTAATCGATAGATGTTATCAACCCACAGGGTTATAATCTACTATATATTATGAACTACTGACATAACTTGTCTTGGCAAGACTTAACAACATAGTAAATATTCTTCAAATCATTTTAGAAGAATGATTAATCCACCTGGAAATACTCTAAAAGGTACTTCAAACACTCAACCAGACAGAGGCTCATTTTCACTGATGAGCTGACACTACACTTGCATCAGTTCCTCTTATTCAGGGGAATTCCAACCCAGCTCTGTTTTGTCACTGATACCCAGAATCCTACAGATCATGTACTGTACTCTGCCCCAGGGCGTAGTCTGTTTTTAAGGCACATAGAGAAGTTTATTAGAAAAACATTCTATAAAGAAAAAAGGCAACTGTACCTTTCTATCTCATTTACAAGGGCCAAGTTTGGTCTGGACACCAGCTGGAAAGAGATTAATTTTTCCATTGCCCCCATTAAATAAATCCATCAAGGGATTAGCATGGTTTCAGGATCTGAGCAATATCAGGTCCCATAATGTTCTGGCTACAGAAGGTAGATCTGAAAATTTTAAAAGGGGAAAAAGAGGATATTAATACGATTCCAGGGTGTGTGGGGGGGAGACATTGGTAGATCTTTTAATTTAATGAGTAGTTATTATTTTATAAACACTTTTATAAATAAAATATCGATTTTGTTTTTCTTAATTATAAAATTTCAAGATGTATGAATTTTTATACTAGTGACAAATTTTAAATTATATATGGGTTTCAAGTAGTTTATAAAATTTAAACTATGTTTGAAAATGCAAAGGAAAAAGGAAGACTTACTTATATGCATATTTTCCAGATATATCTGTCACCATTTCTGCTCCCAACTTATTCTGAGAACGTCCAAATGAATGTTCCTTCCAAAGGAACTGAATACTTGTTATGTTTCCAATGTTAATGTCTGCATCAATTAAATTTGTGTAAGTCATGCCTGGCTTAAGTGTTCCACTGTAAACAGAAAAGAAAATAAGACTCACAAGCTTGCACTGGGTATGCACTTCACAATGCTGAAGTGAAAGACAACATCTCTGTGTGTGTACCATGGAAGAGAAAGTTGTATCTCCTTGGCATTTGCTTATAGGAGATTTATTCTTTCCACTGACATTGGTCAGCATCTCAGAATAGCATGGTTTTGCAGCTTGAAAGAAGGGTGAGGTAAATGGGAAGCTTGACTAGCTGATTTTTAGGGGATGCCTACAGATACTTACCTTGATGAGTTCTCCATAATGAAAGATCTGGTCTTGGTTTTGTAGTATCAGACATTAGATTTTACTGACACCAGGAAATGATCAAACTGTCAATGATGGACTCAATTCACATAAAACTGATATAAAAACGAGAAGCCTATTTATCAGCTCACAATGGTGAAAAAACATTTCCTTTTTACGAACCAAAATGTTCTCCTACTCTTTCCCCAGTACCCTCTTTTTCTGAATAAAAGGAATTGGGGGAAGAAAAAAAGGAACTGGGTAACTCAAATGATGATCAAAAGATGTTTTCGTGAGCATGGCAATAGAGCAAAGAGAAGTGAATTATCTTGAGGCATAAGGTGTATTTTATGCAAGCCAAAATTAGACCAGATGAGATTTCTTTATTCCTGCTATTTCTTATTCCTTTGTTAATATATCATCTGTCTCCTCTAACTGGAAGATAAGCTCCATGAGAGAAGGACCTATCTGTCTTCCTAGCAATTAGAACAATTCCTGGTATACAACAGGCATTTAAATATTTGCTGAATGAATGAATGAATGTTGCTATTCTTAGGGCCTGTCTTATTCCATTACATGTAGAATTAGTTGATTTAATTACCAGAAGACAGCTGTTCTTCCAGGTTATTAAGGGTAATCTCCCCGTTGCTACGTGAACTGTTGTCACTCAGTGCACACGCAGTGCAGCCCTGCGTGACAGTGTTACTGGAAGCCCAAATAACTAAAGTACAATCTACAGAGAAGCCACACTCTCAAAGCCTGGCTGAAGACTAGGAATAGACTAGCATACTAGCTCCCTTAGCGGACTTCATTTCAAGATGAGACATCTACTGTGGACCTGAAATGCTTAATTATTCCTAAAAAAGAAGATTGGATAACTATGCAAGGACATTACAAACAGCTTCTTTAGACATTAGCCAAAGAAGCAGAGAGATGTCAAAACATTCTCACAAATCTTAGAAGGGTCAGGAGCTGCGCATTCATTCCCACCTGCCCCAGGTCAGCTGCCTTTGTGCAGGACACAAACAACAAGCAGGCCTCACTGTGGGCCTCAGAGCCATAGACACAAGATGGTGTTGAACTATTCTCAGGGGAATAGCTTACTGGAGACATGACAGGTAAGTGGACATGAGACGTGCTAAGACAGGGAAGGGTATTTGGAACATGGAACAGCATGGTAAAGTCAGGGAGGAAAGGGTAAGATTCAGTCAATGTTGGGTGATGCAATCATAGTAACCTGCCTGAGCTAAAAGTGAACAAAGCCAAATGGTGGGTGCCACGTCTAGAAAGGCTGGCTGGACTTTGCGCATGAGCCAGGATCCAGATCTTCACTGACTGAACTCGTCTGTCTTCACAGGCAGCTGCACCAAGGCAAGATGATGAGTGCAAATGCTGCCAGAGTGATTCATATAATGCATCCCTCAACTGACAAACTAACCATAAAATCTCTGCTCTTCGTAACTCTTCCCAGTATTTGAAGATGATGTAAATCACAGAGGCAAAACATCTAATCCATTCATCAATTTGCAAAATGGTAACATCTAATTAGCACGTATAATGTTAATTCTGAAATAAATGGCAGAATTAAGCAACAGAAGTGAAAGATGTCAATACAAAAATGCTAAATCTGATCAAAGGAAAGATTAAGGAAAACTCATGACGGGGGACTTTAGCCTAAGATGCACAGTATTCTCTACTGAATTATTCCTACCTTTGACTTTTCCAACACATATCCTAAATCTGTGGGTACTACTTAGAAAGCTTATTAGAAATTTGGCAATTTATATAAATGTCTTATTTCATATGGAATCTATTCAAATAAAGACATATGCCCAAATTCATATAGCATTAATGGACTGGATTAAAAATATATCTTGTTTCTTGTCAATTTTTTTCTACTTGCTTTATTATATAGATTCATATTTTCATGTCCTAACATTTTCTGTTTGTGACTGGAACAGCAGAGAAAATAGATATGATTTCTATTTTATATTTGGAAAACATAAAGTAGAAAGAAAAGTTAACTGTAACATGATAGCTGGTGGTATTGTAGGAAAAGAAAGGGCTGAGCCTTACTGAGCCAGACAAACTGAGCGCCCAGCACTGTTACCTACCAGGCCCTTGTCTCTGCCTACCTGGCAACCTCAAACTCCTCTGTTTTCCCAGTGGTTCCACCTACACGGAGAAATATACTTCCTTGAGTGACATTGTTTCCATCGAGTTTGACAGACAGTTTGTGCCTCCAACCTGGAAATAGAGAGAGAGAGAGAGAGAGAGAGAGAGGGAGGGAGGGAGAGAGAAGGATTAAAAACAAGTGAAAAGCATGACATCCTGGCTACTTTAATGTAAATACAACTTTCAGGGTTAAAGTGGATCAGGGCTATTCATGTTCATGAAAAAAATACAACTTCATATAGCTCGAGTGAATTTGGTGAGAAACTACATTTCAAAAAACATATAAATGTTCACATTTTGATTTTGCAAAAGTAAATAGTTTAATAGTATCTTTAGAGAAAATTCTTTAATTTTCCAGACATGTTTATAACTTAAAAAAAATGCATGTCTTCTTTCATTCAAATTTGTATTCTGTGGCATTTATACTTCCCATAGCCAAGTTTTAATGTGCCGTAGTTTGACAACTAATCCAGAAAACATTTAGAAAGCCAACTGAGCAATGTCTGTACTTTTAAAATGATTTAGTGGCAAAGTGAATTGTCCTTTCCTCTCCCGCAGAGATATGTGCTAGGAATACTCAGTTAACACAGGTCTGGGTCAGCACAAAGCCTGCCAGTAGGATAGATCCCTTGCAAATGGTCAAGTGTAACTTAAAAAAAAAAATCTAGAGCTAAACAGCCCTTTCATTCTGAATTCTGGAATTGTTGCATGCTTAGTAACACATTGAAAAAAATGTAATTCTTCATAAAATTGTTTGAAAAGCATCTGAAAAGGAGAAAATCTACCAAAGAGAATTTTCAGTTCATGAGTTAATCATTGCCGAAGAGATCTCTATCCCTCCTCAGCCCATTTCACTGCAAATGGTTTCCACCATCACACCTTCACTGAACTCACTCTCCTCAAGCACACCAGTGACAGCACTCTCCGGAGGCTGAGACCCCTATCTCTAACTGCACACTCCCGAGTCCTCCTGGCATCTCAGACCTAACATGTTAGAAACTGAGTCATCAACTTCCTCCCAACCAGCCTCTCTGCCTGTGTTAACCAAGTTCAGCGAATGGCACATCACCCACCCAGCCAGAATCACCCTTGACTTCTCCATTTTCTGCATCCCTCAAATCCATTCACCAAGCTACTTTTTGCTTGTCCCTTCTAACTATCTCTGTAATCTCCCCACTTCTCTCTACCTTTCTACCTGGACTGTTGCCAACAACTGTTTTTTTTCCTCCCAGCTTTACTGAGATATAGTTTACATACAATGAGACACTGTGTAAGTTTAAAGTGTATAACTTGATGACTTGATATACATATACTGCAAATTGATTACCACAATAAGACCAGTTACACATCCATCATTTCACAGAGCAGTGAGGCAGCAGCTGTTTCAACAGGTCAGTGTGCTCTCATCTTGTCCCCTCTCTGATCCATGAGTGACTTTTCTGAAAAACCAATCTGATCATCTTAATACCCTTCAGCGGCTTTTCATTAGCCCGAAGAGAAAGCCCAAACTTCCCGCAGAGCACCTACTTTGGTTATTCAACCCCATTGTCCTCTCCCCCTTGTCTCACATGACTCTCCTCCTGGTGGTACAAACCCAGCAGGGGGCTCTTCTTTCAGTTCCAGCTCTGTCTTGTCGCCAGGCATTTTCATAAACAGTTCCTTCTGCCTGGAAGACTCCATTTCTCTCTCTTACTCACCTTTTAGCAGTCAGCTTAGAAATCACCTTCCCTCAGAAGGAGCCTCTGACCTGGTTGTGGAAGTTCCTCCTTTGAATGTCTTCCAGTGGAAAGTTTATTACTCAAGACTGACACTGAGATTTTGTTTGCTTTCCCTCTGGTCTCAACTCTCTGTATTGCTCTTCACTGCATCCTCAGGGGCTGGCCCAATACCCAGTTATTTAGTAGACACTCAGTAAAAACTGTTGAATTTTTAAAGATAAGTACCTTAAAGCATTATAATAAAATTTGGCTACAATACTTACGGGCAAATGGGGAAAAAGTCCCTGTGTTTAAAAAATAATATGCTCTATTAGGCCTCATAGTTTTGAGGTGAAATCTATCAGCAAAGTGACCCATGGTTGGGCAACCTTCCTTGGGACAACGGAAGCAATTTCCCTGGTGATAGAAAATAATTAGAAGCATAATTAGAAAGTCTTGACCTTCCATAGACTCAGGACATATCATTAAACTATAATAAATCTTTGGAATCTAAATAAAGTATATGCATTTAAAAATGACTCAAATGCCTAACAGACCACTCTGCCTGTTTTCAAAAACAAAACACAATAAAGCAAAAACAACTAAGGGAAAAGAAAAAGGGGCTATTAGAAAAATGAGTAAATGGTATGAATAGACAATCCATAGAAATTCAAACAGTTAATAACTATGTAAAAAGATGCTCAGTCTTACTAGTTGTCAGAAATGTGCTAATTAAAACAACATACAATTTCATACTCAGCAGATTTGCAAAAATTAAAACAACTGGCAATACCAAGTTTTGGTGAAGACACAGAGTAGGGGATTCTCGTTTACTTCTTATGGGAATATAAATTGACAGACATTGCAGACAGCCATTTGGTAATGTCTAATAAAGAAGGAAATGCACATATACTTTGACAACTTCACTTCTATTCTATGCCATAAAGAAATTTCTACACAAGTACATAAGGAGACAAGCAGAGTTATTTATTGCAAAATTGCTTTTAAAAACAAAAACTGAAACAATAAAAACGCACATTTGTAGGGGAATGAATAAAACAATTGTGAATGATTCTTACCCAATAAATACATTAGATCTATATACATCAAAGTAGATATTAAATTTATAAAATTTAATTTAAAAAGAAGCAAATCCAGAAAGACGCTTACAGTATGATGCTATTTATTTGGTCCGTATATTGATTTGCTTCAAACTCCTCGTTAGGGGAAAGCATGAAGGGAATATAAGGTACTTCAATTTTATCTGGATGAATTAAAATCTAAAGCAAAACTAACAAAATATTAATAAAAAAATCTGGGTAGGAGTGTTTGAGTATTTGCTATTTTAGGTTTTGAACTTTTAGATTTATAAACCGGACATTTAGGCTAGAACTATAGCAAAACATCCCATTTAAAATCCCATTTTTAATGAAGGAAAACACTAACAAAAATAGCAAGGGCTCATATTTATTAAGTGCTTACCATGTGCAAGGCACTGTTCTAAGCATTTTATATGCATTTAAGTCAACTAATCCTCACAAAGTCCCTTATTGTTATAATGCTTTTAGTCTCCTTATTTGACAGATGAGGAAACAGAAGCACCGAGAAGTAAACAATTTGTCCAATGTTGCACGTCTAGCAAGTGATGGAGCAAGAATGTGAACTCCTGGCACTAAAATCCCTCCTTATTTTATTTCATTTCATCTCATTTTTATGACTGTTTGGGTAAAAGTACAATGAAACACTTTAAGGAAATTGACTCGATGTTCTCTAGTTTGTAGCCATAATTAGCGTCTATGTGGTTTTGGAGCTTATGGTTCTTCAGTCTGGGAGATTGAACTCCACACTAACTCTGAATACACCATGACTCTGAGAACCTGCTTCTACCTGCCTCGGTACCGTAAATGTCAGGATCCCTTTGGCCACTCGGAGCAGCATCTGGGGTTGGAAGGAGGAGGAGGTGGGGAGAAAGAGGTTTTGGGGGAATGCCAGTGCTTAGCTGGCAAGCTTTCGGAGAACTGCAGTTCACCAGCCAGGTTATGAATTAGGACAACTGACTCAGGAACCTGAGAAGACGGCCTGAGGGCACCCACTCATCTTGCTCTGGAACATGAGGGAAACGCCTATTCCTGTCCCAAAACTGCACTTATTCACAAAACGCTACTACTTCCAATGCACTTCAGCTGGAAACCCCACATTTTTCTACCCTGATAAGGCATTAGGCATTAGGTCTCTGCAGCACAAGTAGGAAAGTCTTTCTATTCCCCATAAAAAATAGATTTTTTTCTCCCTTTCATAGTGATAACTAAATGAAAAATATGGTCAGTGCAGATCTGGCACTACGTGCTTTATGACTCAAGCAAAATCAGATTTGGTATTTTGTAATATATTGATCTGCATGGAACTCCTGTGAGCTCTCTATGCCTCAGTTCTGCTCTGTATAAATAATTAAATTTTAATAAAATATTTTTCATGTTCCAAGTAAATAGTAATATGTTTGATTGTAGCTATTGATTGGTTCAGCCTTCTCAGGGCATCTTTGAGAATGACATTTAAAATACATACACACAAAAATTTTTGCCCTGGACTTGTGCCTGTTACATAGTAGCATTTAATTACTGCATAACAAATGGCCAAAAAAGCAAAATTGGATATAATCTTCAAAAGAGCTGAAACAACCAGAATACAAATAGCTAGTTTAGTTATTTAAGCCCTTCAGCAGGGCCAGCTACTGTTCAGTACTCAGCACAGAAAGAATCTATTATTTCCCAAAATGGCAGATGCATTTTTTCCCATATACTCAAAGCTTTAATTTTTAGTTGGCTGATCATGCTTCAAAAAATGACTTGCTAATTAAATTTAATGGCAAAATGCTTTACTTACTGCGTTAAAAGATTTGTAGGACCTACAAGGATAAGCAACAAATGCATCAGGATTGAGAATGCTTTCAGTATAAAAGTGATGACTTCGGGCATGGTTGCACTCAAAGAAGGAAGACACTTCTGTGGAAAGAATTTCCAATTAACTGATAGCAATGAACTGACTAACTGATAACTGACAGTATGAACCATTTCTTAGAAAAAGTAACTTTAAATGTCAGTTTCCTGACTTGGGTCAAGGTCACCAGACCTTGCGTGTAGACTTGGATATCGTACAGTATTTATCAATATTATATATCATTTTCTTGTACCAAAGAATTCTTTGTGTGAATTTAAAGGAACATTTAAGCTGGGTAAATAAACATATGCAAATGTAGGTGGCTATGCTTTGACACTAATGTCCCTAACACTTCCCAGATCTCTGACATAAGCACTTAGAGCTATATCACTATGCACAGAGCATCTCCGCTTCAGACTAATTAGTTCTGTCTCCCTGTTTATTCAGTAACGACTCCTCCCTCCTGTTCAATCACAAATAGCCAGCAACATTAACCAGTGCACACCTTCAGCTGAGCTTCAAGGTGTGACAGGTGGGAGGTACTGTAAAGAATGCTAAAGACAAATTAGTTTTGTCATTGACGGGCATAACATTGTCACTAATAGTTGGGATTACTACAATAATAAACAAGAAATCTAAGTATATTTGTGCATTCTGAAATTATAGCATTCTAGTCATTTACCTTATGTAACAGTCTTTGACTTTACATAACATTTTTACTGTATGGCATGGACTATTCTCCCAATGACCTACCCAGCTTGGCTAGCTTTTGAGAAACCAGGTTTTAGTATATGTGGTAAATCACTTAAATACAATAGTGGCCTCCAAAGAATCACCCCTTCTTAGGGCCTCACCCTTTTGCAATATCATGTTACCATTCTTACTTTTTCTTTTCTTTTCTTTTTCACCCTTCTGGATTCCAGGCTAGTCTTGTGACTTCTTTGACCAATGGAATGTGGAGGAACTGACACTGTGCAAGTTCCAGGCCTTGGTCTTCTGAGACCTTCCAGCATCTACTCTTGTTCTCTTGGAACTCAGCCTTCATGTTAAGAAAGCTAGATGAACTGGCTGGGAAGAGAAGCTCTGAAGGATAACAGACCACTTAGAGAGGAGAACTGGTACCAAGACCGCAGACGTGGAAAGTCATCTTGGACCTTCCCACCCAGCTTAGCCCTCAGGTGGATGTAATCACATAAAGTAGCCCAGTGGCCACATCACAAAGGAGAATCTCGACAGAACTGTGCCTGAATCTTGAGCCTCAGAACCATGGGCAATAAAATCACTGTTCTTTTAAGCCACTGTGGTTTGTTATGCAATATAACTGAGACAGCATCATTTCAGAAATGCAACACAGTCAGCAGAGACCAAGAACTGGCATTGTTTTTTTAAAAGAAGGACTTCTCTCACATCAGGTTTCTTTATATACAGATTTATATTCATTGTTAATTGTGATTTAGACAAGATGGTTTATTAGAATATGGGGAACTATGAATTTTAAAAGTAAATGGTTTCTTAGTAATAAATATAATGTAAAATGGAATATCTTGAAGCTTAAAACTCATCTAAAGATTTAACATAAATGATAAATGTGCTTTTAATCCAATAACGTTGTAAGAATTATAATGCCTCAAAGTGGTAGCTTTTGATAAATGTATGTTTTATTTGAATTCATTCTTTTATAGAATTTCAAGTGCTCAGTGTAGAACACTTAATATAGTTATGTAAAGGAGTCTTACGATCTATATTTCACCTTAATAGAAATAATTTTAAATCATAATATGGTAAATAATATGAGAGGTTAAATTTTATAATAAGCCTTTTTTGAATGAGTTTTGCTTATCTGCCCTAGGTGAAATTGGCTTTAATTCTCATTTTGAGTATCTGTAGATCCACCAGGTTTTTTAAAGTAGTCTTTGCAGATAGATATTTCTAATTACATTTACTCTTTCAGAAGAGACATTAAAACTTTATAATTTATCTCTAGTGAAGAGGAAATTCAAGTTACTCTCAATGTCATGATCTGTGTCTCTTTCCTCTAAAATAGCCAATAGAAGATCAAATAATTACATCATCTAGATCTGACCACATGGGATCAGGTGGTGGGATATTTAGAATCATCCAGATGTTTATTACCGTATCATGATATATTATATTACTGTGCATTATTATATATTACAAATGATGTATTTCATTATTTACACGATGATGATGTTTAGAGACAGGGAGGAATGGAATTCCCAAATAACTTTTTCCTGTCTTATAACTAAATACCTTATTATTATTACTGGAAATCACTAAGAAAAGGTTAGATACTATTATGTAATTTGTGATTAATTTAATTTGTGATCCAGACTGATTCTGTTAAAAAGTCAAACCATGTCTCTCTTCTGCTGACAATCCTCCCAGGGCTCCCCTCCCATCTCACTTGAGTAAAAGCTGAAACCTTTACTACAGTCCATGACGCCCTGTATTATCTCCCTCTGTCTTGCTCCTTCTCTAACCTCATGCCCTGCTACTCTCCTCTTTTTCACTTTACTCCAGCCACAACAGGCTCCTCACTGCCATGAACTTTGCAGGCTTTTGCCCCAGGCCTTTTGCACCTGCTATCCCAATCCCTTAGCCTGGAATGCCTTTTCCACAGGTGTCCGAATGGCTAATTCTAATTTAGGTCACCTTTTTGGTAAAAACTTCCCGGCCACTCCATCAAAAATCTCCTCCCCCTACTTCACCCTCACTGTCAACAACACATCATATTCCCATTACATGCTTTGTTTTGTCTCCTTAACACTTATTCTACTGTTGTTTTCCCAGTAAATTAGAATATTAGCTCCATCAGGGGGGGATTTTTGTCTTTTGTATACATTCCTATATTTGCTGCTCCCAGAATAATGTATGGCACACAGTAATTACTCAGTCCATATCTGTTGGAGGAATGAACACATCCTCCCTGTTCATACTGAGTGACCACAACATGCTAGACATTCTGCTAGACCCTGGAGACAGAAAGGTAACCAAGATGTGGACCCTGACCTTGCAGATCTCACGACTGGTGGGAACCCTACACAGGCAACTGTGTTTTGTGTTAAAGTATACTTTTATATCATATACAAAAGGATGTGGATTCTATCCAGGTTGGGAGCTGAGTGAATTTCTAACAGTGGCTCTCATATTTTAGAAAGTATTTACCTTCCTTGTAAGCATTGAGATCAAATTTAAATAAAGGCGTAATTAAGTCTTCACATCCTGGCATGTGCTTTCCTCCATTTGGGTAAAAGTCAAGGTGACCACAAGCATTAACAGTTCCAGCACCTGAAGTAGAAAAAACCAGCGTAAACGCTTCTAAAATTGCCCTCTGTGCTTCAGGGTAGTTTCGGTTTATGTTAAAAAACTTACCAAGCTCAAAGAGGAAGCGAACTGCGTTTGTATGAATGACATCAACAAAGTTGGCATCTGAGGGGTCCAGCCTGACTTCACGTGGAGTGTTGTGGAAATACGGGCCAGCCGGGTCCAACCCTAGCGCAAAGTACAATGTGTATTAAATCAAGACACACAGAAGTACACTGATAGTGTTGCTATTTTGGACAGATAGATGGTGAAGGCAAGGTATTTTTTTCTTACATGATTTATGTAGGTCAAACACCATTCAGCATGAAGGACAGTTACATAAACTGTAGGGTCTGTTTATAAATGTAGGATCTGCATGTATTGCAATGTCATATTCCTACACACAAGTAAAGCTATGTGTAGACAACGCTGAAACAGCCAACAAAGTCAGAAAAATCAAAGTAGCTATTCTAGGGTCTGTACGTGGAATAACATATATTCGACCAAGTTTACGGACTGCAGATGATCATAAAAACAATCTATATGTAAAAAAAAAATAAAAGCAAAAGAGCTCTTCAAAATGTAAAGATGGATCTCAAAGAAACACAGTTAAAGTAATAGAATGGTAATCCTCAGCTAAGGCTCACTTGGTTCCATTCATTATATTACAAACAAAAGCCTGAAGCCCAGGGAAGTGAAGGGACTTGACAAGGCCACCACATGTTAGAGGCAAAATGGACCAGGAGCCCTGGTGTCTAGACTCTCAGCACATTGCTTCTTGTTCAAATGTCTACCCAAATAAAGGTAAGCTACCTAGGGTCTCTAAACGTTACGATCATTCACATAACTCCTCAATTACACATCTCACGGTTACTTATCAAGCTATTACTATGTGCCAGGGACAGGGTTCAGCACTTGGATACAAGAAGTAAGGTCTAGCCCTGTCCTTAAGGAGTTTTCTGTTTGGTGGGGAAGGCCCCTCAATCCAGTGTGCTAAGTGCTGAGACGGAGGTGAGCACAGGTATTATGTAAACACAGAGGAGAAACATGTAACTCAGTCTTGGGAAATTCGCACATGCTTCTGCTGGAGATGAGAAATACAAGCAGAGATCCGAGGGACTAGAAGGGTCAGCCAGGGTAAAGATGGGGTGAGCAGCATCCCAGGGGCAGGACGGAGAACAATGTATGTGACCATCAGGGAAGAGGGTTAACCATGTTTGGGAAACTACAACTAGCTTTCAAGGGCTGGCATGTAGAGTTTTAGAATTTGGTGAAAGATGAAGATATCATTATAAGCAGGAGCCAGATATAATCTGAGCCATGGTGAGTTTGGATACAATCTGGCTGTCAATGGGCAGCTCCTACAAGTTTGCAAAAGGGTAGATCTACAGTCGGATTTGTATTTTAGCAAAGTCTCTTTGCAGTTGCGTGGAGACTGGGGTCCAGAGTGGAAAGGACTTGGAGAAGAGCTGTGCCTGATCCTGGGAAATTGCAGCCTGAGTGAGAAATGACTGGGCCCCGGTGTGGGGTGGGTATTGACCGCCTCAGCATACTTAGCCTGTCATAGGATCCAGATTCTGTTTTTATTTTTCTAATTAATATAATCGTGGAGAGATAAATGACAGAGTGAGAAGAAGAGAGGAGGGGAGGGAAGAGGGTGCCTGGCATAGAACCTTGAAGAACACCAAGGAATTAGGGAAAGGGAAAGAAAAGGAACCTGCAGGGGAGCCTGGAGAAAAGCCGTCAGAGAACAAGGAGATGGGGAACCAAAGGAGCCTAGAGGAGAGGGTGCTCCAATGGTGTGGGAGGGGTCAGCAGGTCAAAGTCTGCAGAGGGGCCAAGTAAGAAAGACAGGAAAGATGGGAAAGGGCCGGGGGAGTGGTAAAAAACTCATGGTGAAAAAAAATGGCTGTTGGTGGTCTTGGCAAGAGTGGTTTTGGCAGAAGGGTTGGGGAAGAAACCAGACTGCAGTGGGTTGAGGTGAGCACAGCCCTCAGGGAAATGTGGCCACCTCCCCTTGAGGAGTTTAATTATGGAGAGTGAGGCAGGCTAGGGTATCGGTTAGAAGGGGCTATGGTCCAGGAGGAATGGGCACATGTCAGTGTCAATAGACAGAGTTGGGGAAAAAAACTTGTTAAGTGGGGAAAAAAAGCAGACAGGTGACAGAGTAAGGTCTCCAAAGTAGGCATGCCACTCAGAGCACAGGTGGAAGATACAATTAGACGGAGGGGTCAGTGAAGTAAACCAACATGCATCTGAAGGAAACACCCAAGCTTAAGAGAAAGATGCAACAGCATTTGTCTCACAATCTCCAACTCTAGGAGGAATTTTATTTTGCTAAAGTACAATCACTGGTTAGATTCAATCATCTGATGAAATCAGGACCCAGGTAGAGACAACATCCAAATATAGCAGGTACACCTCAGATTATGTTGATCTGAGGACAAGGCAACGAGATAAAAAGTTAAAGAAAAAAAACACTCTAGTCCTTCTAAGAGACAGGGAAGAGGGAATCTTAGATTTGTGGTTCTAGGGTATTTCAGGAGGAAGGTCAGCACAAGGGAAGAGACCTCTTAACTGATCTGGGGTTGGGGTGGTGTGACCCTTAGTATAAGAGCAAGAGCGTCACCGCTTGGGATCTGAGTTTATTGGTGTGTATGTATTTGGCTGCATGTGTGTTACCAGCATGGCGGAAGTGATCTCTTCTCAAAAGGGAAAACACTGATGCTGTTTACGTATAAAAGGTAAATAAAATCTTGAACTGGCTGAGTAACCCCTGTGTTAAAGTCATTTACGATAACTGCCTACCAGTTAGATAATTATCATAGACATAGAAACTTATACACATGCCTTAAAACCTATCATGTTTTGTTTTGAACTTGTTTTATTATAAAGCTAAAATCTTTTTTGAGGTCTCAGTTCTTTTGCTAGTCAAGGAACATGACTGCTCAAAAACTAGAAGGGATATAGACTGCAGCATCCATGTTATATAAATTCTTTGGATGTTTAAAGAGCCTTTAAAAATTTATTGTTTTCTCTTTGCTCAACAGGATAATTCACTTGGCAGGAAAATTGGAGTTAAATAGTGACTGATTTTTGACATAAGAATTAATGAAAACAAAATCTCCATGAATTTACTGTCACCCAGTGTGAATTTTTAATACACGATGGCAATGTTCTCCATTTTACTTTGCGGCTGAAATGCCCCACAGGCCGCGCAGGCCCCAGTGATGGTCCACCTGCACAAGCTGTGCCCATTTCTTCCTTCCTCTGAGCTTGAAAACGTAGAGCAAAGCTGGATTTTTGCCAATGACTTCAGAGTAGAAATACGATTTTTACTACCCAAAATAAGAATGGTGGTGGTGGTGGGCTGGGGTTGGAGTTTGGATCAGAGAGCTGGGAGAAAGAGGATACTTTCAATAGGAAAAGCCTGTTACACCAAGAGATTGCAGAGGTAAAAATACTTTAAACCCTGTTTGGAATTCTTGACTATTTTTAGAAAAAATTTTTTTTTACTTTGAAATTAAAGTATATGTATGCAGTTTACTGTTTTAACAAACAGAAAGCATGTACCTACTATGTGCCAGACTTGGGGTGGGAGTGCAGTAGGGGAGGCTTTCTAAGTAGTTCAGAGTCTATTGAAAATAACAGGGACCTAAATAATTAATCAGACTCTGTGATACAGTATTTGTATTTTCAAATATAACAGAGGCATATTTCAAGGAGTATGGGAAGTACAGAGAATTAACTCTGCCTAGGGAAGAAACATTTGAGCTAGATCTTGAAGCATGAATAGTGGATATTTAGGGCGACGGGGAATAGCATTTGCAAAGGCACAGAATCATGGAAAAACATGAAACATGAAACATTTACATGACAAGCGAAGAAGCTTTAGGCAATGGGAAGTTTCAAGCAGAGGAGTGGCACAGCCTGGATTTAGAAAGATAATGACACTGGCAATACATGTGTAAGACTGGGCTAGGGTACCAGCCGTGAATGGCAAAAATCAGGGAAGAGATGGGGAGGGCCTGAGTGAGGACAGTGGCCAGGCCACGGAGAGGCACAAAGCAAATGAAGGAGAAGAACAAAGGATTGAAGGAGACACGAGATGTGCTGGCTGACTGTCGGCCTGGGATGCGGAGAAGGGCGGGGCCAGCCCAGCTTGTCCATTACGGAACCGATATTCTCATCTCCATCTGACTCAATCGGCTTGGAAGTCAGAGTGCAGGGAAAGGATGTGATTAATTATCATCCTCCACACTCTAATTCGTAGTATATATACTTCACTTTGCAACTTGTTCAGATTTTACAGTATATCCAGGGGCATTTTTCAAAATTTCAGCAACTGGCATGGCATAGGCAGGGGCCTTAAACAAACCAGTTTAGCACTGCCAGCTATGCTGGGTGAGCTATGATCCAGATGTGCCATAGACGTCCTTCCAGGACCATCATTGGGGCTCTGTCTCATTCTCTCTGTTAGCAGTATGGAGCTGCAAAGCATGGGATGTGCCGTAACCATCCGGACAGGCGGGAGACTGCAATTCCCTTCACTGTCACACAGATAGTGCTGTGGTGAGCATCCTTGAACCTGGATCTACACATTCAGCATTTCATGTTTTAGTTTGGGGAAATCACATTTTCTCCTGTCTTACATTTGCTTCTGTGACTTCATTTGGTGTTCAGATGCTTGATTTTGTGTGTAAACAATGATGTAAATAAATCCAAGGCCCTACTTGAGGGCAGGCTTACCAGTTATCCTTCCAAGGCCTGGCGTCCTTGACCCAGCTTCTCCAGCCAGATGAGCCCCCAGGCTGTGGCCAATCAAGTGCACTTTAGAAGGGGAATATTCAAATTTTTTCTGATAGGATTTTTTTAAAAGGAAAACAGAACAAGTATTAAAAAAAAAAAAAAAGCAGAGAGAATGGCTGAAATATGCTTAAAATTAAAAAGGAGCTGACATCCAGGATGGGGACTGATAAAGGGAAAAAGTGACCCCTGAGTCCACCTACATCCTCATCCAGCTGAAGGAGAGAGCATCAGGCTGGCTGTAGGGACGCCTTCCATCACAGTTCCTCCCCCTGTGCAAAGGGGTCTCACAGTCCTCAGGAACAGGGGGGAGAATAGCCCAGTGACTGTGTCTGTGGCTTCCAGACTCTACCCACCCTTCCTGAGGCCCGACCCGTCCAGCACGCCCCCAGCACACGTCGAAGGCAGTTCACGCCCACGCTGTTACCCACCTCACCTGTGTATGTCTCCTCCAAGCTAAAGGTAACTCTAGCAAATGTCTGGCATGACTTTGGTCCTCAAAAAAGAGTTTTAAAGAATATTTGCAAAGAGACTACATGGCCTAAGAGTTCACACACACACACACACACACAGAGTCAACTTAACTTGGAACAAAAGAGCAAAGCATTTTTAGTTTCACCTAAGTTTCAGGCTCTCTTCATGATAATAGTCAAAATCAAGTAACTGCCTTCACTT
Organism: Camelus ferus; assembly: GCF_009834535.1. Lineage (NCBI taxonomy): Eukaryota > Metazoa > Chordata > Mammalia > Artiodactyla > Camelidae > Camelus > Camelus ferus. The sequence continues at coordinate 13,297,566 of NC_045706.1, forward strand.
GGATAAATCTGTCGTTTGATCAGATGTTTCTGTTTCCCTCCCACCCCAGTAATGACAGTATTACGTGTATCACATGCTGCACTGTGAATTGTATTATCCCACGTAAACGGCTGCCCAGGAAGGGCTCCTGTCGTAGCCCCCACTCCTCTGTCCTCCACTGCTGCTGCCAGTTTAAATCTCAGCTTGCTTTCTGAGCTTTCTCTACTGGCGGGCATCTGAGATCAGCTCTGCCCTTCCTCCCTGTCTCCTCCATCCCCATCTGGCTGGTACCCAGTCCCCAGGTACCTGCTTGCCCCAGGGCTAAACCAGGTGGGGACTGAACCTAGTAACCGTGATAAGATGACAGAAAAGGAGGCAGAGAATCACACCTGTTCCTTAGCTGCTCCCTCAGCAGGAGGGAATTGTCCCCAGGGGGCTCCAGGCTTCCCTCCGAAGACCCTCTCCCACTCTTCACCTTGGGCCTCCAAGGGGGCGAACAATTCACTGAACGTTTAAGTCAGCAAACACTTTTCCCTTTCAGTTCAGCAAACATCTAAGCCATCCTATTTATTTCCTGGATCTACAAGTGCCCACAGCTCAGGACCCAGGATCAACGGAGAAATTCACAAGAGCTTAGGTCTGCTTTTTCTCTGAAGAGGAGACAAATCTGATTTCATCCTTTGTGGACAAACTCTAAATTCTTCCTGGTACTCAAGTCTCCCCTGACAGAGTGGGGAGAGTAGACAGAGACATGGGGGCAGAGATGAGTGCCGGCTCCCTGATTATTCTCCAGGCTGCTTCCTAACTGGGCTCAGGGTCCCAACATCACTTGCCCCGACCGCCGGCCGACTCAGTGAGCTGCTGCACCTGTCACTCCCCGTCCCCTTGCCCTGCGTATCTTCACAGCACTGTCCCTACACATTGTCAGAGCAGAAACACTGTCTCACCCACCAGACAGTGCCCGGCCCCCAGTGCAGGGTGAAATATTTGTTGAACGGAATGAGTGAACTCTCCTTAAGGATCTGAAAGGGTCATAAATCTTTAGATTTTACTTCACTGCACTTTACAGTGGGAAATTACTTTTCATTATGGTAGAGCATTTGGAGATTTATAAATGTCTCCGAGTAGATCCCTCGTAAAAATAGAAAGTCTTTCTTATTCTTTTAGAAAATGTATTGGTTACAGAGTTGTGCTTGAACTGGCCTGTTGGCCTAATTCACTGCCACAGCACCCAGTTTCTGTGGGAAAATGCACTTCACATCCTACACAAATAGCACTTGTAAAGTGGAACAGTTTATTATCTATCATTAAGGATAGGTTTACAATGTGATGAAAACAACGGAGATGGTCCTCCGTGCTGGCCCAGGCAGCAACCTTGCGGGGGCGGGAAGGATTTGCTGAGGAGCCTGTGAAGGGGCACTGCCACCAAGTGGTGCTTTGTAGAACCACAGACACTTTCACAAAAAGTAACTTCCCTTTTGGCTACCATCCACCAGCACTTCACATATTCAGTACTTGCGGAAACAAATAAAAAGAACATAAAACTGCCCCAAACTCTCGGTGTTATGATACAAAACCAACTAAGTATAATATTTTAAAAAATCAACTGTTCTTACCACGAGAACATCAATAAAATAAGCCACCTCAGCACCGACAACACGGAGATTGTTTATGGCGTGGATATATTGCCGTGAACCGTTAATCCAGTCTAAATTAATGCAGTTCACATCTTCCACTTTTAGCAACACCTAAAAAGATTTATTATAAGTATTAAAAAAATAAAAATGAAAGAAAACCAAAGAGTCTGAACAACTAATTCCACCTTAAGAAGTAACATTTACAGGTATTGAGAACCTACTACATGCAAGGCCCTGTCCTCGTTCACATTTATTAATTTATTTAATCTTCAGATAAGGAAACTGAGGCACAGATAGGTTAATTAATTTGTTCATGACCACAGAGCCAGTAAACAGAACCACGATATGATTTCAGACAGTCTGACTCCACCACACTATATGGCTTATAAATAATTAATTGCTTACTGTGTTAGCAGGCTATTAATCTTGAGTATAAGAGAGGAAAATTAATTTCATGGAGTGAACTTAGAAATTTTTTCCTTAAATTAAATGAGAAATTTATCATACCTTTCCATCTTTGGTCAATGGTGAGAATTTACCAAAGAATAATTACAAAAACCTTCCATCATAATCTATGTAATTCATAATATGTGAAGATAAATGGGAAATGGGTAATTCATGTGAGGCCTTGGAACGTGGATAATGTGAATAACTGAATGGAGAATTTCCATGGATATGCATTAATACCTTGCAAAGTACATCCACATTAAACACAAAGTTCTCACACTAGCGTAAAGAAGAGTTCTTTCACATCGTACATTGCACATGTCTTGCTGCCACTTGCCGTCTGTTTTCCATCCGGGTATGTTGATACGGGTGATCTTGTCTGTCCCGAAATGTGAGGCTTGGATAGTTAAGTGATTAACTGCACTGATTTCCTGTTTCAGGTGAAAAAAGATTAAAATAAAATAGTTGAAAATTATTTAACATTTAGCAGAATTATTCCAACTCTGCTCAAAAGTCTCCTGTTAAATTTGATTTCTAACCATCTCCTTTAATACATTTTTACCAAAGAAATAGTTACTGTTACATGTTGCAAAAGTACTGAGAAATTATTAATGCTTCTAAAAAGCAATGTACAATTTTAATCATGAGAAAGCAAATAAAAATATTTGGTTTTAAGGCAATGTTTGTAAGACAATATTGGTTCAGTTTCAATAAGCCTTGCTTTTGTATAGCGCTTCTCAGTTGTCAATGTAATTCATGAAAACTGTCTTCCTTGAAGTACAGAAGCATGCTTCAAAGGTGGCAAAAGAGATTGTCCACCCCACTTTATGAATCAGGAATAGCTTAGATTCTCATTACGTGAAATACAACAGCACATTAAAGATGATTTTCTTGTACTTTGTTGTATGTCTTTTATAACCAAACTCTCAAAGACTTCAGAATACTATGAATTTAAGTGATTTTTTTACTAAGAGAAAAATTGTAAGGCACAAGTATAAGCAATTCTACTGAGAAAAAAATAATCAGTAGATAGCAAATTTGACAATAGGGAATCCTATAAATAAAAAGCGACACGTTTAGAAACTTGAGAAATTCAAATGAAGAGCCTATTACGAGCTGCCCCTGTTTAGCAGTACATGCAATTAATCATACAGCCTACTGACTGAAGTTTCTCCAAGACTGTAAACAAATGATTATGAGAATCCTAAGTTGGTTTACATGGTAATCATTATAATAGAGCTAAAATTCGTATCTATCTATGTTCTAAATACTCCATAGAGCAGCTCATTTAACACTCTCAACACAGTGAGGTAGGTACTAATTTTACAAATTAGGAAGGGGCATAATGAGAAATCAAGTCACTTGTCCCAAAGTACTGCAGCTAATGAGTCCTGCAGCTGGATTCAAACCCACATGGTCTTTCTCTGAAGACCCACTTAACCACTGGGCTCTCAAGTTGTCATCTTATCACAGTATTCTCTACTGATAGGACCCAGGCCAGGTGTGGGATCTGTGAGGCAGGTAGTAAAATCAATTGTATCTGGACCTTCTGAAGCATTTCTCTGATAAATAATGGAATCCAAGTACAAAAACATTTGTCCACATATGTATCTAAAATAATTTGATGCTCATTCCAGCTCCAGCTGGAGCCCCTCAAACACTTACTATATTCCTGTTTCTACAGGAAAAAAAAAACTATTTTGGAGAGGACAGTTAGTAGAAAAAGTGTATCTAGTCTTTCCCCATCATGAGAATAGGTTGAAGAAGCAGAATCACAAGCAAGCCTCAACATGACAATCTGACATGTATTATCGGATACAAGCATCCTCCATCGTCACAAAAGCCATTGAGGGGTTTAATAATGTAGAAAAGGGAGAATAAACATTTTTGTTCACTGCACATTCAATCTAGCATATCCTTCTGAAATAGCATACTAACCTAGAAAATGGGAAACTCCAAACAACATCATGGAATCAAGAGAAGACAACTCAGATCCTGCTGCCACAACAGAAACTAAAAGGGGTCTCAGAACAGAATAGGTTATCCAGAGATAGGACTGAAGGAACGAAGTATAGTTGGGTGCCGAGTCCTTTTCTCTTCACATGCTTATCTTTGAGGGGTTGGAGCCTAATTGGCATGAGATCAACCCAGTCTACAATTGCTGTCTACTTTCCACGTGGTCTCATTTCCAGTGAGTCAGAAAGTCGCCAGTTAGGTGGTTCTGGCCTGGACAAAAGCTGCAGGCACAGAAGTCACTGTAATTATGCAAAATATGTATCTACACTAGCAACTGAACAAACCACTCTAGGTTAACTATAACTTGAAAAGACACATGCATCCTAATGTTCACAGCAGCACTATTTACAATAGCTAAGACATGGAAACAACCTAAATGTCCATTGACAGATGACTGGATAAAGATGTGGTGTATACACACACACACACACACACACACACACACACACACACACACACACACACACTGGAATATTACTCAGCCATAAAAAGAATGAAATAATGACATTTGCAGCAACACGGAAGGACCTAGAGATTATCATATTAAGTTAAGTAAGTCAGACAGAGAAAGACAAATATCATATGATGTCACTTATATGTGGAATCTAAAAAAAATACAAATTTTATTTACAAACTAGAAATAGACTAAAAGACATAGAAAACAACCTGTGGTTTCCAGTGGGGAGGGGAAAGAGGGACAGATTAGGAGTTTGGAATTAGCAGATACACATCACTATATATAAAACAGAAAAACATCAAGGGCCTACTGTGTAGCACAGGGAACCATATTCAATTTCTTGTAACGAGCTGTAATGGAAAAGAATCTGAAAAAGTACATGTATAACTGATTCGCTTTGCTGTACACATGAAACTAACAGTGTAAACTGACTACAATTCAATAAAAAATAAGAATTAAAAAAGAAGAAGTCCATGGGCTAACGAGAGGAGAGGGATGTTTTTATTCTTCCAGAAAGGTAGCTGAGAAGACCTACGGCTCAGAAGACCAAGTGTACTGCGCCATGTTTATATCCTGGACAATTCCTCCCTCTGACAAAAGAATATTAAGCCATTGCATAACTTGCTTCTCCTTTCTCATAAACAAAGGCAGTCAAATTTATGTACGACAGCATATGGGTCAAGCCTGGATTCTTGTTTTTAGTATCACACCTTGACTCATCCTACAACCTAGCTGTTATTAAAAAATACACACACTTTAACAGCAAACCCTCAGGCTTCTCTCCATTGCAAAATTCAGGTATAGATCTGGATTGTCACTCATGATTCTTCCCAAACAGAAAGGAGTGGGGAAGATGTGGGAAATATTGTATTTATGGCCCCTTTATTGGAAAAGTAGCTGGTTTCTGATGACTCTTCCTTGCCTTTGGGGCTCAGCCTCACCTAAAGACTGGTCTTCATCACCTTTAGTGCCTGCTCTCTACAAAGTTCATGGTCTCTGTCCAGAGGATAAAGGATCAATGAGTCCCATCAGGACTGAGGGTCAAGACCAGGGGATACAGTTAGTCCTTAATAGAAAAACATACCCTGAGAGTCCTAAATGGACAAATGTGCCTCAGAATATCTGTTTTGTATTTTTAAAAATTAGGGTAAAATACACATAACCTAAAATTATCATTTTAACCATTTTTAAGCATTCAATTTATTTGCATTAAGACATTCATATTATTGTGCAACCATCACCACCATCCCTCTCCAGAACTTTTTCATCATCTCAGACTGAAACTCTGTACCCATTAAACAATAACTCACCATCACCCCCTCCCTTTGCCCTTAGTAACTACTACTCCACTTTCTGTCTCTGTGGAATTGACTATTCTAGATACCTTATACAACTAGAATCACACAGTATTTCTCCTTTTGTGTCTGGCTTATCCAATTTAGCAAAATGTCTGCAAAGTTCATCCATGTTGTAGCATCTACCAGGAGTTCATTTCCTTTTACAGCTGAGTTTTTTGATAGTTATAAAAATCAAACTTTTGAGAACGCTTTCTTTTTAAGTTTCTCTATACGCAAAATAAGGTCTGTTATTTCTTCTTTGTTCGAGCTAGAGCTGTCATCTACAGAGCAGATGGCCTATTTCAGTAAAGAGCTGTGTGTACAGATGTACTGTGTGTGTGGCAGGTAGATAGCTCCAAGTCAGGTTATGTTTGCGTGGTGTGAAGGCAGAACAGAAGGCTGTCTTGGCTGGGGAGACCCACCCTGCATGCAACAGGTCTGATGGAAAGCGAGCCTCAATGTTACAGATGCAGGTAAAGACTGGAGATGATCTTGCATGGTGGGCTTCTCCCTCTCTGGTCCCCTTTCCTGCCTGTTCCCTAAGTAGAGATGCTTCACCTGGGTCTAGAACCATGCTTTGTTCTCTCCCCTGAGATCACATGCCCTCTGAGTTTCAACCCTCACCTCTGGGTAAAAGACTTTTGAATGTCTTTCTCCACCTCTAGACTGCCTGTTTAGCTGTGAGACTAAAATCTCCAATAGCCTGAACAAACTTCACTTGTCTAAAACTTGACTCATTCTCTTTCACCCCACATTTTTCAGACCAGAGGGTCACTATTCTTCCTATCATGCATACGTGAAATCTCAGGACAGTTGATGTTTAGTATGTTAATTTTCTATTATTACAATCATTCTCATTACTCTGGTTCAGGCTAGTTCCCACATCTGATCCAAACTGCACTACAGCTTTCTATTCAGTGCTGTTAAATAGATCTTTCTGTGATGATGGAAATACCCTACGTTCACACTGTCCAATATGGTAGCCATTAGCCACGTGTGGCTATTGAGGGCTGGAAATGTGGTGGGTGCAGCTGAAGAACTGAATTTTTAATTTCATTTCATTTCAACAGCCACATGTGGCCAGTGACTACTGTGTTGGATAGCATAGTACTAAATGGTCTGGCCATACCCTCCAGGCTTTCCCAGCTCCAGGCGAAAAAGTACACTGCCAGCAGAATAAATGTCCTAAAGCCTCTTTAAAACCTCTCAATGGGGCCTCATGGTTCCCAGGATGATGTCCAAACTCCCCAGGAAGGAGTTACACAGTTAGTCTCTAAATCACTTCTCTAACTCACTCTACATTCGAGGCCTTCTTCTCTGTCCCCAGTTTAACTTGTGTTGTCATTTCTCAGACATGCTCTGCAGTCTCTCTCCTTTGTGTGTTTGTTCACACTATTTCCTTTGCCATTTCCTGTCTCTGCTTTGAAAACCCTGATCATCCTTCAGGACACACCTCAAATCTGTGTCCTCTTCAAAGCCTTTCCTGGTTCCAACCCCCACCCCTAAGGGAAAAGCAAGCCCTTTATCATTCTGTTCCCAGGGTCTTTTATTTATATATTACATCACAGATCATAATTTGTGTTGCAATAAAGGTATTTGTTTATATACCACATTTCCCCTAGTATAATACATTTAAGTACTGGTTTATTCCATTTAGTATATAATAAGACTGCTACTTGTTCAGTCTTGTATGTGGAAGGTTTTCAATATTATTAACTGAATAAAATATCAAATTTACCTCACATGGAACACATATTCAGAATAATCTTTAAACACTAGGGCAAATATGAAAAAAAATCTGGCTCATAATACTAAAAAGAAATATTTTCCTTTAACTCAATAGTTTATGCCAGAATAGGTTATTGTATCCATGCCTTCCATACCTATAGCTGCATCTTATATTTTAGAACAATCCATGTGTGAAGGCAGCAAGTTAGCTTACCTGATGAGCTTTGGGATTATGTCTAGTGTAGAGCAGAAAGCGAGTGTTTATCTCCTCTGGAGACCAGGGTAAACCTGCCAACTGTCTTGACAAAGTCCCAGTCCATGGTAAACCATCTTTAAAGCATCCCACCCTTTCATAGCAAACTTCTTCTCCTGCAGCAAAAAGGTACAAAGTCAGTATTTCAGGAACCAGGCCCAGGGAGAGGCTGTGTTTCCCACTAAGAGGTTTAATAGAAATTAGTCTTTAATTGAAACAAGTCTGACCAAGGGAGATTCTCTTCAAAAACATGCTCTCCTCTACCTTTCCCGTCCTCCGCTCTCCCCATATCATGGCCATGACCATGCAGATTGCAGTGCTACGGGTAAGTGTGTATGAGCTTTGGAATGATTCATTCCTGGCTCTAGGTAATTATTTTACCTTTTTTGAGTCTCAGTTTCCTCTTCTGCAAAATGGAGGTAATATGACTTATCTTACAGCCTAGTTATGAAGACTAAGTGAACTATTTCACAGGAAAGCCCTTGTTAATGGGCCTAAGACATAAGATGGGATACTGTGTCTTCCCCGAGCTTCTGCCTTTTCTTATTAGACTTATAGCTCTTGATGAAAGGGATCTTTGTATCCCTAGGGCCTACGACCATGCCTGGCACACAGCAGGAGTCCAATATATGTTTCAGAGAATATAAATGAGAGCAAAGTTTCATTTAGTTTTAACCAAGTTTCTTCTTTCTGGAGCTCACTTTACTCATCTCTAAAATGTGAAGTTTTGGGAAAAGTAGGTCTTAATAATTTCTATCATTCACTGACTCTAATTTATTTTTTCACGATGATCTTACATTTTCATCTTCATTTAATAGTCAAACACAAAAACTAAAAGCTGGTTCTTTGAAAAGATAAACAAAAATGACAAACCTTTAGCTAGACTCACTAAAGAAAGAAAGAGACAACTAAAACAAGTAAAATCAGAAATGAAAGAGGAGATATTGCAACTGACACTGCAGAAATACAAAGAATCATAAGAAACTACTATGAATAATTATATGTTAACAAATTGGACAACCTAGAAGAAATGGATAAAATCCCAGAAACATACAACCTACCAAGACTAAATCATGATGAAACAGAAACTCTGAACAGACCGATTAATTAGGAGATTGAATCAGTAATCAAAAACCTTCCAACAAACAAAAGAACCAGATGGCTTCACTGGTAAATTCTACCAAAGATTCAAAGAAGTATTAATACCAATCCTTCTTAAACTCTTCCAAAAAATAGCGGAGGAGGGAACTCTTCCAAAATCATTTTACAAGGACAGCATTACTCTGATACCAAAACCAGACAAGGATGCCGTAAGAAAAGAAATTTACAGGCCAATATCCCTGAATATCCTGAATTCAACAATACATTAGAAGGATCATACACATGATCAAGTGGGATTTATTCCAGGAATGCAAGGATGACTGTTATAAAAAAGACAAATCAGTGTTGGTGAGGATGTGGAGAAAAGGGAACCCTCGTGTACTGTTGGTGGGAATGTAAATTGGTGCAGCCACTATGGAAAACAGTATGGAAAACAATTGCTCAAAAAATAAAAAATAGAACTGCCATACAATCTAGCAAGTCCACTTCTGGGTATTTATCTGAATAAAATGAGAACACTTACTTGCAGGGATACATGCATCCTCATGTTCACTGCAGCATTATTTAAAATAGCCAAGAGATGGAAATAACCTAAGTTTCCATCAACTGATAAATAGAAATTGTGGTATATATATTTATACAATGAGTATTACTCAGCCATTAAAAGGAATGAAATCTTGCCATTTGCAACAACATGGATGGACCATGAAGGTACTATGCTAAGTGAAGTAAGTCAGAGAAAGATGATCTCTCTTATATGTGGAATCTAATACAGATATATCAAGCTCATATATCCAGAGAACAGATTGCCAGAGGCCATGGGTGGGAGAAGTTGGTGAACTATTTTGTTTTGTTTTTTTCAGTTTAAATAATTTTTTAAAAAACTTTATATCATGCTGTTTTATGGAGGAATAGTTTAAGCTATTCAATTATGATTATAATTTATACTTACTCAATTTATTATTAAATTATTTATTCAACTTATTATTAAATTGACTATAATTTATTTATGATTATGTATTAGTATTGGTTAGAGTTATTTTAAGACTTGAAATTAAGGATTTTCTTTTATCACTTAGCAAAAAGATACTAAATAAGTCTTGACTCTCAAATCCACTAGATTTTAACTTTACAATTTTAGGAAATTTTTCTTTTCTCCATTCTTTAAGAATGAGATTCCACAGTAAATGTATAGAGAGGATAGAGAATTAAAACTATTTTAAATCAAAGAAATGTTTGTAGATTAAAACAAATGTGCAGATGAGCAATATCCCTCGCCCAACTGCATACCCAACCCTCTCCCCAGACGCAACAACTTTCAAACACGTCTGCAGTTCTTGTGGTTACCTCCATATCATATGATGTGCTTACACTATCAAGTTTTGACTTATCAACATCAGTCACACATGGTCTATTAACTTGCTGCAATAATAAATGAGGATTTCATCCACCTGGATCAATCCAGGGCAAGAAACAGAAACCACACTAGCTATTTTAACTGTGAGAGTTTAATGATGAATTGTTATTAATCAGGTACTGGAGAACTGAAGACAAAGGGCATCCCGTAATAACTCAGAGGGAGTAACTGCAGGGAGCAGCTAGCAGCTCGAGGGCTGGTGGAAGAAACAGAAGAGGGTGAGTTATTCAAACTGGAAATGTGCTAAGCCTGGGCAGGTCCTGTTCTCCAGGGCTGGTATTCAGGCCCTGAGGAGGGGTGCTAACTGGCTAGGGCTGGCATCTTTGAGTGGGCACCATGCATCTGGCTCTGGGAGTATTAAGAAAACTGCAAACCCGAACCAGCTGCTGCTTCTGGATGATTGTGCTGGAGTGAAGGCCATTGCTGAGAAAACCCAGACAGGAACCAGGAGCAAACAGAAAGGAACACTTCCTGTCTCCCTCCCGGAGCCTCAATGTCCCTCTAGTGTTCCCTCTGCCAGCACCTCTCTAGGAGTGACTGAACTGTTGAACCGTGTTTGCCATTTCCCAGTGCTGGCAAAGCAATGGTGGCTTGAAGCTGAGGGACAATAGCTCAATAGTCAGCCTGTCCTGCTCTCCACTTTGTTTCAACTCCTCCTCCAATACAGTCACCAACACTGTTTTCACCTCATTTATTGGCTTCTGTGGTAAGCTCAAATAATCTTCTTCTATGTCATGATCCATACCTCACATTCCTTATAACGTGACTCCCTACCTTTGCAAGACAAAGTTTGAAGAGACACTGTCTCTTCCTCTCTTCCTCCCTTCCATCTTCCAAGGTATGTCAGATGCACTTTCACCTTTATTCTGTCAAGATTGATAACTTTCAAACTGTTCTATAATCCCAATTAAGTCTTCCATGTTTTGTCTATAGGCTGACTCCTAAAAAATTGAAAATCAATAAGCAGAATTTATATTATTATGACCAGATATTTTTCCTTTCACAGCCAGCTAGCATGCTGTAATTACATTTCCTTCTCTCTGCATTTCCATTGTTCATATACCAGTTCCCTTTAAAGGAGAATATTCAAGTGAATTCTCCTTTCTTGTACATGAATTGCTCCAGACCAGTGTCATTTTAGTTGGCTCCATATTCAGATCATGCCTTTTGTGTGCCGTGTTTGTTTTCCTGGATTCTCTGGTTGCCTTTGTTTCCTCTTATTAGAAGTGCAAACATGTGCCTTCTTCAATATATCCCTAGTAGAGTACAGCTTCTCAGTCACTATTTCTCCTGTCTAGAATCCATTGTTTTTCCCCTTGAAGCACACATACACCCAGTTCTAATTTGCACCAGTGATTTCATATTGGATCATGGTTTTCTAATGCAACCACCTATTTTTTTCTAGAATGTCTAGCTATCTTAATATTCTGCATTCCATTGTTCCCCCAACCACTATCAGGTTCTCAACTACATTATTCAGTCTATGGAAGAAAGTTTGGGTTAAATAAAATGAAGATTATTATAAATATTGCATGTTTTCTATGTTTGTAACTTACCAGGGTTATTGGTCATTGTGCCCTTTTTCCCTAAGGCAATATCCATAGAAAGGGCATAAATTTAGGAGAAATTAGATGTGATTAAAGAGTAACTGATCAACATCACAAGATACTAAAATCCCTTAGAAAAAAATAGAAAGATTAATAATTATCTAAAAATAACACATTTACTATATAATTAATAAGTTGAAATCGAGTCAGTAATTTAAATAGCCCATCTAACAAAAGATATGGTCCTAAAGTTATAAAATTAAAGATATTATGTAGCCATTTAAATGTTTATAGAGAATCTGTAATGAAACTTTTAGTGAAAGTGAGAATGATATCATGTTGATGAGGAAAGACAGATTACAGAACTATGTAGAATATAATTTCATTTAAAATGTATGAGGAAAAAAAAAATTCAAAGGAAGTGCACCAAAATATTAACAATGGTGTTAGCATGGTTTCCATTTTTCTTCATTATATTATCTATGGTCTCCAGTTTTCAATAATGAATACAAATTACCTTTATAAGAAGAAAAAAAGGCACAAAAGAAAAAAGAAGAGTACTTTTCTTCAAATTACGTCCAGTCTGGTTTCTTTGCCTTATTAATAATAATCGTAATAGCAAAAGCAGATTGAGCCCTATGAGTCATAGATGTGAAGAAATGAAGACTTAGAAAAAGTGATCATCTTGTCCAATTTTTCAAAGTTATTAAGTGGTAGGAAAAAAAATGAATCATAATGCACATCAAAACACTGGGATGTACATTAATTAGCTCTTGCTAGGTTATGCTGTGGTAGCAAATAGCCTCCAAATTTCATTGGCTTATAAAAACATTAAGGCTTATTATTTATTTATGTTGTATTTTGGCTGCAATGGTTTTAGACTGGATGTGCTCTGATTTATCAGTCTTCTTCATTCCAGGATCTAAGCTAAAGGAGCAGATCCTGTTCAGAACATACTCTTCTTGGGTCCCAGGAAAAGGATGTAACAGCTGAAGCAGGCAGAGACTCTTCAAGCAGACCTTCAGACGTGGCACTATTCCCTGCCACATCACGTGGACAAGATGGGGCTATAGCATCCTCTCTGGCCAGGTGGGGAGGGGGTAAGTAGTGGGGAACAATAATACAATCTACTGTGGAAGGGTATGCACATTTAAGTTTTCATAGGCATCCCTTTTTGTCATTTTAGTTTGCATTTCTTTAAAAACCTATACACTTAAGTATCTTTTTGTGCATTTCTGTCCATTTGTACATCTTCTAAGGGTGAAATTTTCATGCCCTATGCACATTTTTCTAAAGTGTTTTTTCCTTATTTATTTGTAAAGACTCTTTGAAGAGTAAACAGATTTGTCCCCTTTCAGTCAGATATTTAGAAAAGACATTCTAGTTTAGTTGTTTATATTTTTGTTCTATAGATTTTACTTTTTGTCATATAGAAGTTTTGCATTTTATTCAACAACATAATCAATCTTTTCCTTTATGGCTTTGGAGTTTTTTTCTTGTTTAGAAAAACCACCCTCACTCCAAGAACATTAACAATTTTACTCTGTTTTCTTTTCACACTTTTATTGTTTCACTCTTTTACTTTTAAATGTTCATCTATCTGGGATATATTTTGGGGTAAAAAGTAATATTTTTCATCTAGAATTTCAATTCTTTTAGAACAAATTTATTCAAAATATAATTATTTAAATGTCTTTCACACATGTTATTTCCCTTTATTAAAACTGCATCAGTTTTTTTTTTATTTTATGAAGCAACCACCACATAGATTTATCAGTTATACTTTATCCCTGTTTTTCTAAGGCATTAACCTCTACTTTATTTTTATTAATTAAATTTTTCCTTCAATGTTACTTTTTGTAGTTTCTTCAGTTCTTGAGTCATATTTTGCTACATTCTGCAATTGAAATGTTTTATTTCCTCTTTGATCTAAAAGTTCTTTAAAGGGGTATTTGAAATACAGCACATTACATGAAACTGGTTTTAACTGGTTAAGAAATCATATAAATGGGCATATTAGTTAGAATTTTCCTAATTTCCACTTTCTAAGTGAGACTTTATTGTACTGTGAGTTACCTTTTTCAATGACAAAGAAAAGCTGGAAAATAGGTTCATTAATTTATTTAAGAAATGTTTATCTGAGTGCCTATTATGTGCCAGACACTGTTCTCGGCACCAGGGACTCAGCAGTGGAAAAACAGTCCCAGTCCCCGTGGAGTATATGGTCTAGTGGCGGATGAGGGATAGGCAATGAGTAAGAATAAATAAATAAAACGTGGTGTATGGTACAGAGTGGCAGGAGCTGGAGAAACACAAAATATGACAGGAGTGAAGGTGCAGGTGTGTTTAGTTAAGAAAGGGCTTGCAATTCAAATAGAGTGGCCAGGGAAGACCTCACTAAGAAAAATGGTATTTGAATCCAGGCCTGGAGCCGGTGAGGAGCAAACCTGGTGGATTTCCTGGGCAGCATTCCAGGCAAAGGAACAGAAAGCACAAGGCTCTGTGGGAAGGGGCGTGCCTTGTAGGACTGAAGAATTGTGAGGAGGCTGCCCTGATTGGAGCTCAAGAAACAAGGGAGAGAGACAGGTCTTCTGCAATTTCAAAGTCTAAAAAATCTCTGGGAAAAAAACTGAGGTTTTGATTTTTTTTTTCCCTTTGATTTTTAGTTTTCAGCACTCTTTGGCAGCAAAAACTGACCTAAGGCAGTTTATATAAAATATAAATATAAATATAAATATATATATATATACACACACTCTTTTTTGTATATATCTGTTTTTTGTTTACCTGTTTTGCATACACACATACACACACACACACATACATACACTCTTTATCCCACTTAATAATGAATACTCATAGATTTTACTACAGAAATACAGGCATGGTTGTTTACTGGTACTGCACCAGGTTCCTTTGGGGATTTTGTATTACACAGTACACTTGCCATAGTTCCTTTTTAAAATCCAAAAAACATCTGAATCCTGGAGTGCATCTGACCCCCAGGTGTTTGAAAAAGGGATGGTGGGCAAGTAGCAGGGGATGACGTTAGAGAGGTAACCAACGGCTAAAGCACGTAGAGCCTGCGGATCATTGGAAGGACCTTGGCTGTTACTCTGGAGCGACGTGCTTAACCATTGGAGGTCTCTGAGCAGAAAAGTGATGCAGGCTGACTTAGGCTGGCTTCTGTGTTGAGAACAGATTGAAGCAGGCTAAGAACAGGGACAGACAGATCAGCTAGGAGGTTACCGTAGTAAAATAGTTAAGACACAATAGCGCCTAAAATCAAGGTGGTAGCCCGGGAAGTAGTGAGGGAGTGTTCAGATTCCACGTAAAATTTGAAGGAGGATCCAAAGAATTTGCTGACTAGCTGGCAGTGAGGTATGATAAAAAAGTCAAAGATGACATCAAGGTTTTTGGTCAAAGTGCCTGGAAGACTGGAGTTGCCATTAATTGGGACAAGGAAGATTCTGGGAGGAACAGATTTAAGGGTATAGATCAAGAGCTCAGTTTTGGATGTGCAGATCGGGCAGATGTGGTGCTGGGAACTTGTGGAGGCTCTCTTCTCTGTTTCTTTTTTGTTTGTTTTAATTGACAAAGGAAACAAGGCCATCAGCCAAAAGTGTTGGTGGGCAGGGAGGCGTTGAGGTTGCAGCAGGCAGGAAAAGAATGCAACAACCCAGGAGCCTGGGAAAAATAAAAGGACTACTGAAGTAGAGTATGATTTGGTAGGCTTGGCAGATTTATGGTCCACTGTAGTTTAATAACCATGCATTCATAGTGAGACAGTCAGCATGGTTTGCGTTTTCCTTCAGGCATGTTCAGCTGCCACAGGTGCAGACACAAAGTTGCAAAGTGTTGGATTTAACCACGGTCATGATTAAGACAAGTGAATCAAGCAGCAGAGAAGTCCAGTGTGCACGCTAAGGAGTGACTGTGATTGACCATGGCTTTTAAACTAGCTAAGGAGGGGACTGAGGGGAGAGTTCGTTGCCAAATAAAAAAAAAATTAAATAAATATGAAATTTAGATTATACATATATTTCTACTACGCAATATATCCATTACACAGCTGCCATAATTTAAAAATTGAGTCTATAGCACATTTGTATTATTATCTATACTGCATCTATTAAATTTGCAACAGAGTCCATTTGCATTCAGTCTTCTGGTACCCGACATTTTACACTTTGTGCTTAGTTCAATAAGCTTCTAAGAAGAAGTCACTCACTATTGAAAAGCAAGTATTTCTGATGGGCTCTAGGGAACTTAAATCAGTCACAACTGTGTCTCTAGACCTTAACACAGTGCCTGGCATATAGTAGGTGATTGTATTTGTTGATTGAAAAAATGTATTAGCTAATCCCAAACTCCTAATTTATCCCTCCCCCCACCTTTCCCCTTTGGTAATCATAAATTTGTTTTCTAAATCAACTATACTTCAATAAAAAATAAAAAATGTATTAGCATCCTTGTTCGGAGAGGATCTTGAGGGTTGAGCTGTGAGTAGAGATAGCAAAAAAGGGCACTGAACTCTAGAAGGAGGAGATACCACCGAGAAGAGAAGTTAACAATACAGGAAATTGACCAGGGCAGGCTTCACTCATTTCTTAGTTATGTTCTGGAAATCATTCCATTGGGATGGTCCTGGGGCAGGAAAATCATGGAAAATAGAGCACAGTTCCTGGTAAATACTAAAATTAATGATAGCTCCACCTCCTTTAGATTTTTTAATCCCATAGAGGAAAGCTGGAAGGAAGGACTGAAAAACACTGAAATCCTGATTATATTTTGGCTAAAACATGACAAATAACTGTTATTGTGATTACAGGTACAATGTTAAACCGGGGGTGGTAAGAACAGAAGAAACCATTCACTATCACATAGGAAATGTACAAGGAGTCCACAGTATAAAATGCACAAGTCAGTGAATATTGAGTTAATATGTAAGAAATGTCCACAGACCAATATCCCTTCACAAAATCATGACTCAAATGGAAAAAAATCAATGTAGAGGTTCAAATCAGCATTAATCTTTCATTCATTCATCCAAATGTTTATTGAGCATCTACTGTGAATCAGGTACTGAACATGGAAATACGTATGTATATTTTAATTTACTGCTACATACCATCTTAAAAGTGAAGAAACTAAGACTTCAAAGGCCTACTTGACGAAGGCCATAGGCTAGTAAGTGATGGAGCTGGAGGCCCATACAAGATTGTCTAGCAACTTTTAAATTATTGGAAATAATAGATGCTTTTCATATGTTCATCAGATTCACTCAGTATTATGAAAATGATGCATTTTCCTTAGATAATTTTATGACAAATAAAATATAAAGAGTCAACATTTCAGTCTATGTCAATTACATTTGAGATGTGACTATACTCATTATTTTTAAAGGACTTACTAAAGTTATGAGTCTTACCTGGTGATGTGCCAAAGAATAAGAGTACAGCAATCCAAACTCCAAACATCTAAGTTGATGAAAAAAAATCACGTAAAGTCTTCTTGAAAATTTTCGCTTACAAAGTCACCTCACTCTAAAATATTAAGCAGTTTTCTTCAAAATGTATCAATCCGTATTTAAGTTCCAGGTCCAGAGAGCACGGCACTCACATCACCTCTAATTCTTCTGCCCTGCAAAGTAAATGTACCATAGTCTAGACTCTAAGTTTCACATTAAGAGATATAATTAGAAGGGTGTGCCCTGCATTATGTGATGGGTAATTAAAACTTGAGGTTTGGCTGTTTCATCACTAGTAATATTTTGGTTAGGTAAAAACTGAGTCACTTTTGAAAGTTATTTGAATGCTTTGGGATGCTAGTTAAGAAATATTTAAAAGAAAGAATTTTTCCAAACCAGGATTATGTACTTTCTATATATTTTTCCCTAACACAATTCAGAGTACAAACCTCCACTTAATACAAACAGGCCCTGCTCAAATATGCTGAGTTAAATAATGAACGTGGCTAACCTGCATGACTTACCTGTGTGGCAATGTAGCACAGCAGTTCCCTGGGGATTGGAGCCCAATCACCCGGCTTCAAATACTGGCTCTGCCACTTATTAGCAGTGACTTTAGACCAGGAAGCTCACTGTGCCTTTTCTTGCCTAGTAGATGGGGGTCATCATGGTTCCTGACTCATAGGGTTATTTAGGTGACGGAATTAGTTATTATATGATGAGTACCTAGTATATAGTAAGTACTATATTGTGTGGATTTTATTATTGCTATTTTTCAACTATATTAATGGTTATGAGAGCAAATTTATGTTCACATATAGCTAAATATACCCTTATGTCATTGTACGTAGGCTTCATAATACACTTTAATGTAATACAAATTTGCCTTTTTGGCTACTCCATTAACTTAAAGAGATGAGCAATTCAATTCACAGTTCCTCAATTTTCAAATATTCACAGAAGATGGCTGAAAAGTATTTCTTGGTTTTTCTTGATTTTTTACTCTCATAATAGCATTAAAATTTTAAAGTATTTATGAGGCATTCAGACTTTTCGTATAAACCTTGTTACATTATGCAAGAATCAGACAAGAGAGATCATGAACAAGAGCAGTTACAGGTCTCAGGTGCTTTTTTGGTTGACACAGTTCCTGGAATTCATAGCAGTCAGTCCACCCTGGCATGCAGGCACATGGTGATTAGAGAGCAGACCCTCCAGCAGCACTGAGCTCAGAGCCTGGCACACTGGGTGTCCAGTAAACCCGCGAGAGAAAAGGCATGCTCTAAAAGCTTCACCATTTACAAGTGGTCATTTTTCCCAAGTGGCATTTCAAGAATCGGTGTTTTCAGCCACATATGTGAGATCAGCATGAATAATATAATCATCAGTGGCAACTCTCAGAAGACTGCATCTTACTCATATCTGCATCCCAAGGGACAAGCACAGTGCCTGGAACTTAGCAGGTTGCTTAATAAACATGTTTATATGGAAAAATACAAAGATCTGCCATGATAATATAGGAAGTTAAAAAAAAACCAAAAACATCCTCTAGTCCATGTTTTCACAGCTCTTTTCAATGAATCTGCTGTAACACTTAGCATATAGTAGATCTGTTAGGCAGTTACCCATTAGTCTCCCCAGACTGAACCATTCTGGTACATGGGCTGGTTTTTGTTCCTCTCTGGGACCCCAGCATCTAGAAATAGGTCTATCATGGTAGACATACGGTCAATATTTGTTGAAGGAAAAAAAATCATTAGATTTCATTGATCTCATATCATTCAAGGAAACGCTTACTCTAGAGAGATTATCATTCTGAGAGTTGAAGACTCGTTATACTTTAACAATTATGTTTAACGAGGATCAGATATTGGTGAATCCATAGATGCTTACTGAAAGCATGGCAGTCCTGCCTGAAAAATGTCACACAGAGGAGTTAACAATAGCTTTTAAAAGTTCATCACAAAGTCAAAGCTGTGCTTATATATGACAGCACACAAAAAGTAAGGAAAAACAGCAAATCAATTGAATTCATGGTTCAAGAGTAGAAAATAATTCAATTAATTTTGTCCCTGATATGACAAATTATTTTGAGAATTCAGAAAGGCAGAGAACCTTTTAAGACGTCATGATGAATGTTTCAGTACTAATTTTAGAACCCTGAATAACATGGCTATAATATTTTAAATAACTTTTCAGGTTATTTCTCAATGCATAGCTCTTTAAATTATCCAAGATTTCAAGGAGGCTGGCATCATGGCCATTTGGGGGAAGCAAAAAGAGTGAAATAAAAAGACAAATGCCTGAGTAATCTTAGCACTCATTCATTTATTTACCAAATATTTGAGGGGCTACTATGTGCCAGGTACCATTCTGGTTTCTAGTGATACACCAATGAACAAAACAGATACCAAAGACCTTGACCTCTTGGATACTACAGTGGGGAAGCAGCCAATAAGAACAGCAAACAAGTAAATTATAGAGTATGTGAAAATGTAGTTTAAGTATTATGGGGGGAAAAAAAAGCAAAGTAAAGGAGATTGGGGCATTTGGAATTTGATTGGAAGAGAAGGTTGCTATTAATTTGGGTGGTCCAGGGAGGCCTCATTAAGAAGGTGGCATTTGAGCAAAAACTTGAAGGAAGTGAGGGAGATAACTAAGTAACTCTCCAGGCAAAGGGACAGGTAAGCCCAGGTCTTGAGGCAAGGGTGTGCCTCACATCTTTGAGGAAGAACAAAAAGGCCAGTGTGGCAGGAGCAGAGAGAGAGCCAGATGAGTAAAGGATGAAGTCACAGAGGGGCCTGGAGGTCAGAGTGGGGAAGGCCTTGCTGGTCATTGTAGTAACTTCAGCATTTCCTCTCAGAGAAAAGAAAACCAATGGAGGCCTCTCTGAGCAGAGCAGGGACCTGGTTAGACTTTGGTTGTAACGGGGTCATTCTGGCTGCTCTGCTGCCAATAAACTGTAGTAGAGGGAGGGCAGAAGCAAGAAGGCCAGTTGGGAGGCTTTGCACTGGTCCAGGTGAAGATGATGGTGGTCTGGACCAAGAAGGCAGCAATGCATGTGGTGAGAAGTGGATCTACTCAGGATACAGTTTGAAGGTAGAGCCAACAGGGTTTCCTTTGTTATTATCTCTATTCTTTGATTTAGTGCTTGAAGTTTGCAATGATATAGGAACATCCTCAGTGTATTTTGAAAAGGTAGAAAAATTTTTTCATTTTTTTCCCTGTTTTATTCTTTAAAAATGGATTTTCTTTCACGAGTATTGTCAGAATATTTCTTATGATGTCTGATAGGACAAAAGTATTTTAATGAATTTGTTTACCTTGATTGGTTTAAGGAATATAATTTTTCTCTACAAATTTTTGAAACTGTGTTTCTGAAACAGATTATGCTTCTAAAGCCTATTTTTTAGCAAGGTTTTATTTGTATGCACATTTTGTAGTAATACACCACTTGTATGCAGACATAAAACAGGCATCTCGTATGCATGTATAACCTCTACTGAGGAAATATTGTTGTAAACTATTACTTTGTGAACTATAGACTATAATTAGATAGTCATCACATACTTGTTAAGTTATACACAATAAAAATGCACATAGCATCAACACAATTCATTATAATTACAAGTTACTTCAGGCTACTTGAAGTTTCCAAGTAGCACACTTTCCATAATAGCAATTTACCATACTAGGAAATTACACTTACAAAAATTAAATTTTTCCACATTCAGCAAAGAAGTCAGAATAATATAATATAGAAAAATATCACCATCAAAGAGGCAACTGAAAGGAAAGGAGAGGTTGGGAGGATTTATACCTATATCTAGAATTGGCAAATCATGTGTGGGATTTCAATACAGTCTGAAAATGCCTAAATTCTAGAAGCAGGCTCTCATGGAAGGAATGGTGACATGGAGCCTGGACTTCAGAATTGGACGTGGGTTCATAGCCAGGCAGGACTTCTTCAGCTGCATCATCTTTGACAACTTACTCAATTTTCTGAGCCTCAGATTCCCTCTGTACATTGACTAAGTAATATGTCTCATTATCTTGCTTGCACTAATTTTATTTTGAATGTTAGTAAGTTTGCCTTTTATTCTTATTCAACGATTCATTTCTTTCCCCTTCCCCCAGCTTTACTGAAGTGTAACTGACAAAACTATATGTATCTAAAGCATACAGTGTGATGATTTGATATACCTGTACATCATGAAATGATTACCACAATCAAGTGGTATTGGGATTATGTACCATGGAGTATTATTGTGAAAATGACATTACACTCATAAAAAGCTTAGCTGAGCACCAGGCAAACAGTAAATACTCAATAAATAAGAGCTGTAATAGTTATTATTACTTTCGTAGGTCCAACCCAGTCTCCTGTGATGGGTGGAGTGGCACTCAGTGGTACTCAACAACTGCTGTTCTTTGAGTCTCTGGCTGGACACATCAGCTTTGACACGCTCAAGGCTCCTGGCTCCCACAGAGTCCTGGTGGGCCCTGTTGACGTTTCCTCTTTGGTGATTCCCTCATTTGTTTTCTCTTTTCACAAGAGAGCCAGTATTTGGACTGTTATAGACAGAATGACATGCTACTATTTGAGGTCCATTGAATATATATTCTTAAGCTCCTTACAGGATAAATAACAAAACACATTTTAACCGAAGCATGTTCTCCCTCTTGAAGATTTTATGTTTAGATTTTACATGTCAGTACATGATATAGAGAAGACAACTCAATGTGACATCTGAAGAGGGTTATATGAGAAAGCAGTCTGGACACAGAGAGACAACAGAAATAAAGGGTCCTGTTCTTTACTTTCCACGCTGCCACTAGCTAGCTTATTTAGGATAATACACTTTTTCTGAGTTTAAGTCCCTTGTCTATAAAATGAGGAAGCTGAACTTTAATATAATGTCCTTTGTGGTTCTAAAACAGTTTATGCTTTGAATTTTAAGGTTCATATTCATAGACATTTGAGTAAGCTCTTCTCCTGAGAGGAGGGAGGAACCTGACCAATTTGGCTTCCTCTCTCACAATAATTCTAGTGCTGTAACCAGAAAACCATCCTAAAGTGTGACTATTTCTTGCCATCTCTACTGACTCAGTGTTTATCATAGTCAGGAGGTGACATATGGCACCACCCGGAAAGAAGGGTGATGACTCCTGGCACTATGTGGAAAGGAGCTCTTCTCTTGGAGCAGGATATCATGAAGTAATTTTAAGAATGGAGAATGACTTTAATTGCAACTAAACAAACAAACACCCACAAAGAATCAGTGTGCTTTCGAGAGTAAAGGGATTGATTTAGGTCCAGTCAAATCTGAGACCTTGCAGTGGCATGAGGAAAAGTAACACCACTGTTATTAAAACAACAACAACAACAACAACAACAACCACAAACCCAAAACCCATAAACTGAGATACACTTTCTCCCTCTTTGAGGAAGAAATAACAAGGAAGCAATAACAAGGAACAAAATACCTTAAAGCTAAATACCTTAAACTCCACCTTAAGGATGAAGCCCCACCCTTGGGTTGGGAGACTCTTCAGAAAGGAATGATCAGTTGACAGAAGTTGAAGAGTTCAATTTAAGTGGTAATCTTCTAATAAGTAGAATGTCCACAAATTGGTACTCATTAATTGATTACTCCAACAACACATTTCAGAACATTATTACAGGGAAAATACTTGTCATAAAAAGGATATTAGGGATTTAAATATTGAATCTGCCCCTCAAGGAGACTACAGTCTAGTAGAACTCATACAACGTATACATAAAGAACTCTAAAATCAGACAGAAGTTAAAATTTATGAACTGAGTAGAAAGGTAATAAATCCAATGTCAGTGGCAATGTTCAAGGAGAGGCTGTATGACCATTTGGGATGAGGTAAGAGAGATTTATACATCTGGTAGGAAGTTAACTACATGACCTTCAAGATCTTTTCCAACAAATGCTTTGTGGTTTTATTAAAACTATCACTATAGTACAGATTTTTTAGAAAACAGGGTTGTCTGATCTTCTGTTCTACTCACAGCTCAGTTAGATGTTTTTAACTTGCAGAAATGTAAGAAATCACTTTTCCACACAAGCTCTTAAAATAAACATTCTTAATTAATTTACTTAAAACATGTCTGAGAATTCAATCAGTTAGAAAAAGCCAATAAGGGCATATTTAAAACTACTAGAAGGCAGGTACCAACATTTTTTCCAGTATGGTCATGATGGATTTTTTTAAAGGAAAACCTAATGATTTTATATAATACAAACCAGAAAAATGGGACTAATAAACTTACATACATCCGTAATTTCCATTCACTCTTCATACTATTTTAGTTTTAAGATTAATTGTTCAGAATCTTATTTCACAGTCACTCAACTTTTATTGGTTTCGATATTGACAGTCTTGGTACAAGTTATAAAGCCTTATGTGGCGTGATATATAATTAAAATACTTTGTCTCATAACTTTTATTAATGAGTGCCGATTCTCTCTGAGAAGAATGTAAACCCACATTAAATAATTTGTTGTAGAAAAGCCTATCAGGCCATCACCCTCTTTGCCTGTCCCCTGCCTAGTGAAGTGCTGGCAGTTGCAGGCCGTGGCTGGAAACCATGCAGACTCAGCCTACGATCGTCCTTAATGTGACCTCTGTTAACAGTAAGTTCATATTTAAGTAGCCCACTAGGTACATTTTTCAGAATGTAAAGCCACTGGATTAGATTAAAATAAAGAGAAAAAACCCCAGCATTAGCAGAAACATCTTTTCCTGGAACTAACCACTAGCAACTTTGATTAGCACCCTAAATAGTCCCAAAATGTCTCCAAAAGTCTTCACCAATGCCTGAGTGCGTTCATTTTAGGTGGGCTTTTGAAGATTAATTTTATGTTTAAATTATTACAGTAAGGCAGCCTCTCACTGTTGTTCCTAAATACTCATACACAAATGCAGTGGAACGGTAATGGGTATGGTCCAGCCACTTTTAGAATTCTGAGCTAAAAGTAAATAAGCAGCAGGATCTGGTCCATTGTTTACAGGTCAAGATACCTACTCTGTTCCTGCGCCCAAGGGTGATAAGGCTCCAGCAACTGGTTTAGCCACCCAAACTGACAAGAGGCTGCTATGAAGACTGGAACGCAGATTTATTCATGTGTAAGGGGAAAATCCATTTCTGAGGGGAGAAGATACTCTGGTGCCTGGTAATCACGGTCTCTTCCCCAGGCCAGATCAATAATGTTCCTGAGCTAGCTGAATGGTATTTATGGTCACTAGGAGGAGACTGACTGATGCATCTGCCTCCACAGTAACAACATTCCTGAGGCTGCTGGGTGGGTACATTTTCCCCCTAAACAGTGCTGGAGACACTCTGACAAATTCATGCTCTTTGGAATCTCTGTTTATACAAACCATTCTCTTTAAAATAGTCTTTCTTTCATCAAAGGATGATGAAGCATCACACAGAGCCTTAGGTCAAGGCGGGGGTTACTCATTCAAATGCCTACACGGGCCAGCCAGTCACAGAAGTAGATGAAGCAGATGAGACGTGACAAAAGTCAAGTGTCAGAAAAACAACCAAATTTACTTTGTATTTCCTAAACGTAGTATAAACAGGTATGTCTGGTATTTTTAGAGATATCTGAAATTTTAAAATAGCAAACAACAGTGAAAAAATATAAATATTTCATTACTTAAGTTTTCTCTCATAATTTAGTACTTCTAGACATGTCATTGAACCTAAGATATCACCATCAGACCATGTAAACCTAAACCACGAATTCTGCAACTGGGGGCAGTAATTTCAAAAGCCAAAATGGAATTTACAAACACCAGGGCTACTTAACATGTGTAAACTCTCTTTACATGAGGGTTATTATTAGACACGTATTCAGTTCTGGCATTCTAACATCATTGAATTTAATTCTCAATTACTTATTGCTTTGCAGTTCAATACCTTCAACTGGTAGCTCTTTTTTCATATTATCAATATCTAATTATAAAGGTAGGCTTTCTAATGTTTCAATGTTACTTTATTTTCATAAAGCTTAAAATCAGAGAATCTTTTCAGAATTTCAATTCTACAGCTTTGGTAATGTGGTTCAAGCCATGACTTTCATTTCAGCAAAATGATTTCCGTGTAGGATAATGGGCCAGATTATTCCTTGCCAAATTAGTTTCTTAAAGACACAATTTCACTTTAAGTGAGCAAACTGAATTATACATTGGTGTAGCTGTTTGTGAAAGTCTTTGCAGAGACCTATTCAAAGTTGACAGGTTCTAACACCAACCCAAAAAGCCAAGACTTTAATCCACTTTTTATTGTGAGATATTGCATAAGGATTTTCTCTTGGATAACATAAAAGTGTCCAAAAATACCTCTCAACACTCAGCCACATAAATCCATTTACTACAACAGGCCACCACAGCTACATCTAATTCATAAGAAGCAGCCTTGGTGTATATGGATTTCATGCTATGGGAGTTTATCTAGCTCACACTGTTAATTACTGCACATTCCTGGTATTTTACATTTTAAGTTCTTTAGCACAAAGCAATTCCTGGCAAATGATCTAATCAGAAGACCTAAATTCCTTGTCTCTTGGAAAAATGTTACCTTCTCGAATTTAAATTTTCACATTAACCTTGTCTGTTTCAGGAGTTGAATCACATTAACTAAATTTGACTAACTGCATTACATTTTGCAAATTTTCCTACAAAGAGAAGTCATTTCCTAAACTCCAATCAGAGCCTCTCATCTTCTGACATACAAATTTTTGTCAATATCATCAATTTAATATAGCTGACTATGTGGTATCATTTATATCTGTGCTCTCATTATCTGTAATTGAAAACGCTACAACCAATTTAACTTTTTTATACAACTTTTCTGTAAGTGCTAAGACACGAATTTAATTTGCTGGTCAATAGTATTTCCAGTTAAGACTTAAATTTACAAATGCTTGTCTTTGTGTAGAACACATAATTTCTTCTGTATTCTATGAAGCTCTTTTATAAACCTGCCATCTATAAAAGCTCTTGTTGTCTGGGCAATTATTTTTTCACTTAATATATAACTTCATTTATAGTAGCATCAGACATTTTAATCATATTCAAAAACAACTGTTTGTTGACATTTCAGTCCTATTTCAGGTTAAGTTTTTTCATTTCTCACATTCTCCACATTGTAGTCCTAAATCTTATTATGGTTTATTTCCTGTGGTTTGAAATGGTTTATTTCATATTTCATGACCTTTGAAGTTGTGGCTCTTTCAATACAGACATCATTTCTTTGCATATTACATATGGGAGAATTTTTACTTATTCAAAAAAAGATACTCTCTTCCATTGTATCTGAATCAAGCATCTTTTCCCCACATTCAGTGGAATCAGGATATATAGAAGCTATTCTCTATTCTAGGAGAAACAAGTGCAAGTGGCAACTAAAATCAACTTCAGTGTTAGAGAGACAATAAGGAGTAGCAGTGACTGTGGCTAATGAAGGAGCAAATGTTCCATCCAAAGTGAATAGTTGCTGCCGCTCCATATAAAAAAAGGTGGCTGATTATTTTCATACAGGGACACTGGTTTAGTATTGCCAAAATCAGTTTTTTTTTTTAAAAGAGAAGCTGCAAATCATTGGCTCAATTAAGCAACAACAAAACAACAAAACACTGTAAGTCAATAGGCTGGACAGAATAGTTCAGCAAGATGAATTAGCCCCATAAGCAGTCAGTATGCAATCTCAGTGTTAGATATTTTCATGAATTTTACTTTTCTGAGACTACATGAACCATCATGACTGGAGTGCTATAAATTCCTCAACATTTCAAAACATCTGCAAAAAGTTTTATATATGTGAGTATACAGTGTTAATAGTGTGAATCTTTTAATTTTTGTTATGCCAGCAAGTTCTCCCTACTGGTGGGGATGTCTCTACTAGGTGGACGTACTGCATCCACCATCACGGAGAGGGTGTTACGTGCTACAGCCTAGCCACAGTTCTGAGATTTATGGATGAGCACATGACCCAAGCCAGGACAGTCAGAATCCTTCCCAAGTTTTTGTTTAGACAATTGAGATACTCTCTTTCCTTGGGGCTCACTGTCTGAAAGTACAATGAAGTCTAGAATTGCTTATGGTCACTTTTGTCATCACACAGGAAGAGGTGACTTCAAATTATACCAACGTGGAGGAAGATATCAGAGCCAAAAAAACTGCAAGAGACAAATTGGATAATATCATTTGAACTGCTGAAAAGTTTTCACAAAAAATACAGTCACATCATGTATTTTGGAAAATCAGTAGAAATTACTTAAGATTTAAGGAACTTGAGAAGGTCACGTGTCAATCTAGTTCTCTGGTCTCTTCTTTGTCCCTCTCTAATCTCTTTACAACAGTCACTCCTGAATTGTCCCAGGAACCCTCAACTTTTTCTCCTTCTGTTGTGCACATCAACTTTTTCTCTTTACAACTTTGTCCTCAAACTTGCGTATCAAAACCAATCAAGGTATCAGATGAACAGAGGGATCTGCCTTCCAAGTCCCCAACCTTCCAAGACCCATTAGTGATGTTCTCAATAGGTCACTGGTCTCAGACAACACACTTAAGTGCTCATTTTTTCATACATAAAATGGAGACAGTATAACCTACCAACTTCACATTTTTTCGAAAGTTTTACATGGATTACTGAATATATAGTATATATTCATGCATATACATATAGATAGTGGAATATATACATAAGCTCTTAACATTCTTAAAAATTTAAAACATTATTAATAAAGATTTTAGCAGTGTTCATGATAATATGTGTAAGGAATGTGATGCAGCCTGCTTTGATCAAATTTGTTTTAAAAAAGTAGTCATTTTAATGAAATTTCTCATCTTAAAATAAACTAGTTCAAAGGCTTTCTAAGAAAAAAACAACTACAACCAGGATACTTTTCATACTATATTTTTCTTAATTGATATTCTCATATTCAACTAATTTCAAACTGTTAATGCATGAAAATGAAAAATGATGACGTCTAAGTTTTAATTATATAAAAATAAAGAAAGGAACTCAGCCCATCTAAACTCATGAAATATGAAAATGTATCCTTTCGAATGTTTTGCTCTATAGAAACATGGATATTTCAGAACATCTTTTAAAATGATATTTTATTCTAATGGAATCTTTTTCTCTTTCACTAACCTGGAGGATAAACCTAGACTTTTAGTTAAAGTTAAGCATCAAATGAATAAAACAGCAATGTATTATCAATACACAACGCAGCAATCTTCAGTAATAGTATTCTAAAATTTTTAAGTCTTTCATATAACAATGAACAGGTCTCTTTTCCTCAAAATCATCTTTAGTGTGTTGCTTAGCTACTGTTGCTAAGAATTTTTCTTTTTCTTAAAGAAGAATAATACGCCATATAACCTATGGGCTCCTCTTTTTCTGCCTTAACATCTGCTATTTTATCTACACAAAACTAAAAATCTACACAGGTGGATCTTTGCTTGTGATCAATGTAAATTATATAGACATAATTGTAGACATAATTCTAGAACTTCTTGACTCTGAGACAGGATCAATCCCTTATTTGATCCCATTTTGAAGATGACATTGTCCTTTAAGAATGAGCATTTGCTCCCTCAGCACCATCTGACTTCCTAGTGTGAAGCAGAAGAAATTATGGCTTGTGCTTGTAATGTTCTGGCACAAATTCAAGCCTCAGTACCTGCTTGCTATTCTAGAAAGCATCCCTGTGATGGTGAATTTGGTATCATGGAACAATGTTTTTTTCTGGTGGGCTATGAAATAATTCAGCAATAATTCACATTTATGGAACAAAATATGGTAAAAAATGAGTAGCTTGTAAGCACTAAATATAGGTGCTTAGGTTCTTATTTGATGGATCACTGGTGGTCTCTCTACATGTTCCTGTAGTTTTATGTTCGGGACCTTTTTGAAGGGCCTTAGTGTAGTCCACAGGGGTTGTCCCACTAGCCTGAGACCCTCTTTTTTCATTAACTTAACTGGCATTCAATTTTTTTTCCCCTTAAAACAAGAGATACAAGGTTTTAGTTTTCAAGTACTGGCATAACATTTGAATCTGGGTGGATTATACAGGTTTCTTTTTAAAAGCTCCCTGGATTATCTTTTAGAAAATCTGTCAACAACTTGCTGAGGCCATGCTATCAGTTTATTATACCTGGACTACAAGAGTCCTTTCGGAAGTTTACTGCTTTATTTTCCACACACTTCTGACTTGTGTGAGACTCCTCCCCTCACACACCGGTCATGGAGAACTATTGCTTTACCACCATGTTCTGCTAACAATTTAACTACAATAACAAATTCAGCTAAATTTAAATCTCCAGGAAACTGAGTTTTAATTACTCTAATCCAACTCACAGTAAAACACTGATACCATTTTTCATGACAAGCATGAGAAAATAATTTAAAATCTTATGACTCATCCTTGAGAACAAAATGTCCTCAGACAATGGAACACAGCTGTAACAGGTGTTGGTTAGCCTTGTAGTCACTGTCTCATACTCCCTAGATGAGTGTCCCTGGACAAGAAATGATGACTGTTGATGCAATTCACTGAATTTCCTGTGTGCCTTCTGCCACAAGGAAAAAATTTTGGTGACCTATCTTGCTTGGTTTGATCCAATAGGCTTCAATGATAAAAAGAACTTCTACAGGTGTCATTAGATAAGACAGACACTTTTTAAAAAAAAAGGAATCATAGGTTCTATATGAACCTAGATGAAAAAAGTGGTAAAGCTCCCAAGAGGAATCAAGAGAGTGTGAGATCTGACAGTTAACTACACTTGCAAACAGGCCTTTTGGGGGAGAGACTCTAATCACTCCTGTATACTCTTCTAATAATTCTTTTGCCTACCAAAGACACCTTCCTTTGGCCCAGAATAATTAAGCCCAAACCAGTTTTCTATCACTGAAATTGTTCGGCCATTGGGAGAAGCAGAAAGCTAGGGGAATAGTGGCCATACAATGATGTGTGTCATTACATGTCTTATCCCATCTTCAAGCAGCCTCATCTAAATTTACAACAAAAACAGCTCATTCAATTACTCATTTATTCAACAAATGTCTATTAATCATTTACGAAAGGTTTTTAGTACCTAGTACTGAGTCTGACACAATTATTGATGTTTAATAAACATTTATTTGACAAGTGAATGAATAAATGAATGAATGAGATTAGGTGCTGGGCAGTATAGACACGTTTTAATCCTTACCCTTCTTGACAAGTTGAAATAGTTGTCCATTTCCTCCCTCTTGAAAGCTCTACCCCGAGGCTCCTCCTGCATTCCTCCGGTCCCTCAGAGCAATCCTTGCTGTTCTTTGCTGGCTCCTCCTCCTCACTTGATCCTTTAACTTTGGTAACTCTCCAGAGTCTGTTACAGGCCTTCTTCTAGGCCTGCTCGCTTTCCCCAGGCCATTTCAACCGTGTACTCGGACAACACACTACTGTTTTGTTTTTAAAGCTAGGTTGAGTCAAATATCTGGTCTTTTGCAAGTAAAAAGTATCCTAGCTTATACAGTGCCATGGATAGCTCTTAAGATGTATATAAAGTTATCTGGCCGAAAATATAAGACAAGGTTCCAGGTCAAAGGAATAAACAGCACAAGGAAAGGAAGAAATTAAGTTTTAAACAGCTAGACAGCTAGATGTAACTTTTCTTAAAAATGGAGGAGAGTATAATATTCTCAGCAGCCTGCAGATGCAAGATTTTTGATGTCCCTTAAGGCCCCTTAGGCTCCTTCCTCATCTCTCAAATTGTCATACCTAAGAATCATGATACATTATAAAGGAATGATTTGTCCAGTCTTGTTCAAAAAAAGGTCATGCATTTTGTTCATGTTTGAACAAAAAGACTCAAGGTAACATTGCATAACTCATTTACTGTATCTATATTGAGCTTTTAGAATGAAACCTTACACCAATCATTATGATGTCATTCTTCTTGACAAGCATTAGGAAACAATTCCTATTCTTAATTTACAACCAAAAGATTTGCATAACCTGGGTTCTATTCAAACAACATGCGTTTTGACTAGAGCACTGCCAATTCATGATGACATGACTTCACTACCTCTTCTGCATTATCAAATTACACATCTAATAAATTAGATCTTCTCAACTTGTCTTCTGTAATTTCGATGTTGGCGAATTTTGTGTTGCACACAAAACCTCATTTGTTTCTTAATATAATTTAAACATAGTCTGTCTCAGATAATCTTGTTTCCAGTATACCTATCTTTTTTTTCAAAATTGGAAATCCAAAATTAATACTAAAGAATTCCTATAACAAAAATATACAAAGGGTCACCAATTAGCTTTTGTAGCCTAACGTTTTACTAGGTTCTAAGTTAACTTCAACAGTTGCCAAAACGCACTCATTGACAGAGGTTCATCACAGACTTAATCAATACTGGTGCTCAAATTTTAGTTATACCTGGGGAATCCCACTAAATTTAAGCAACATTTCTGCTATAATCTAAACAGTTGACTAAACATAAAATTTGAAAAATAGATATGCCTCACTTTAAATGTAGCCTTGCCTAAATTTCCCAGTCATAGTCCCCAGTACCCTAAAATATCCCATATTGGGTATAAATGCTCTAATGTAGTGAATAATAAGTGAAAATTGAAGTAAGTTTTCAAAACTTATAAACTAGCTTGATAAATGAGACCTCATGGACTCCCAGTTAAAATAGTTAATGTGGCCCAATGCAAATTAAAAAAGAGCCTTCAAGGATAAAAACTTACAAAACCTTATTAACGCAGGGGTGATCATTCCCACTGCTTCTCCATTTAACAGCCCAATTTCCCCTGTTCTTAAACCTGGAAAAAAATAAAAGACATCCCAAGGCGGATTATTACTTACTGCTGTAGCCCCATCCATTAAGGCCCCATACTCAATATTCAGTATTATTCAACTTCTGACTTAATCAGTCAACAACTATAAATAGATTTGGCTATAACATGTTCTGCTTAGTGCGTACTTTAGCAGACTCTTGTCTTTACCTCCAAAGAGACAGCATGCCTTTTCCAGGCTCCCCATGAGGTACCTCAACAGCTTTGCCATAGCACACAGTCTTTGCAGAAAAGGTCTTAACTACATCTACCTTCCTCCAGGAGCACAGGTATGAGATTACATTGATGACATCCTCCTCTAAGGAGAGTCATTTGACACACTCACCTTTCTTTAATAAGAGATAAATTTGGGAGGGGTTACTGCAGAGGCCAAATGCAGGTCAGGATTCCAGGGCCACAGCTGCTACTGCTATACTAGTACAGTTTTTTTTTTTAATCCTTCCATACTATGAGGAACAAAAAACTTCATTCCTTGTTGTAATAGGTAAATGACCCTGACTAACCCTTTATCACCTATCACTAGTTACACCTAGCCTCCAGCTAAACTAACTAATCCCTTATCTTCATTTATCCCATGAAGCTGGGCAGAAAAGATCAAAGGACAAATATATCATGCTTTAATATTTTTCCAAGTTTTTAGTATGGCTGCATATTTAGTCATCCAGTCATTTTTTCATTCATTCACTTACATAATCACTCACTGATGCTGACAGTGCCGGGTCCAGTGCTAGGCCCTGGATTATGAACCTGGACGAGGCATCATCGATCTCTCTAGGAACTCAGCTTCCATTTGAAGGCTCTTCTCAAAAGACGCAATGAAAAGCAGACACGCTGGTTGTTTTTCCCTCAGTTTTTAGTTTTATCCAAATTAGAACTTAAAAAGTGAAATTCTTCTACACACTTCTGCTTCTAGTCATGAGAGAGTAGTGGGCACTGAGCTTGCTTTCCCACTGAAAACAAGGAGAAAATGGGACAAAATATATGAGACAGCTTTTCAGGCACTGAGGACAGGCAGGCAGGATCACTGCCTCTGAGACAGGAACCACAGGAGGGTTAGTCCAGGAAGGTCTTGCTTCTGTTGCACAGAGAGGTAAGCCTGAAGTGGAGGCAGGTGAGATGGGTGGTCTTCCTGAGCTGAGAAGGCATGGAACCAAGTTCCAGGAAGCTGAAGCAGCCGGAATTTGTGGGGCAGCTACCAAAGAAAAGGCTGCTACCCAACAGGGTGGGAGTAGAGAGGCCTGAGTGGGGGGTGCAGGGTGAGGAGTGGGGGTGGAGTTAAGATCCTCAGAAAGGCCATTCCTCAGTATAGGAACTACGCCCTAGAGTAAGAGGTCTGCCTTAAAACCAAGTTCAGAATGAAAACAGAACCACCCAACCAAAAAATACAACCAAGACTAACAGGATCAAAAGAATACTCCAGTAATCTAAAGGACCGTCAGGATAAAATGAAACACTCTTCAAAGGAAGATGTCAGTTCAAGTTCGTTGAACACGGCATCATCCACAATATCCAGCATAAAATCATTAATACCAAGGAGTATATACATCAGTGAAAATACTTGGGACACTGAATGACTGAACCACTGTGAAATACAACACAGGTGAGATCACAGATGTTGTGTGAAGCCAGATTCAAATGTGTATATATTATATATAAAGTTTAAGTACAGGCAAAACTACAGTAAAAAAATGATCAGAACATTGGTTACCTGAGGCAGAGGCAGGGGTAGGGGTACGACTTGACTGCAAGGAGACAAGGGGAACTTTCTGGAGTGATGAAGTTGTTCTATCCCTTGGTTGGGGTGGTGGTCACATGAGTGTTTACCTTTGTCAAAACAAAAATTAAACTGTCCACTTAAAATCAGTGCATTTTGTTGTATATGAATTATATCTCAAAAATTGATTTAAATTTAAAGGAAAAACAATAAAGAAAATATAGAACCATATTTTACATGGCAACACTGAGCTTTTCATGCAAGTCAGAGAATTTTTTTTTACTTAGGAAAAACACGGATATTTACTGAGGTCTTTATAAGCTGATTTACACTTCCTTGAATCACTTGAAGAGCTGATTGTTAAATTTTAGGAACTTTGCAAGCCTGCTGTTTAACTATTGTTAGCTCGAAACTGGCCGTGGAGGAAGTCTTTACAACACATTACAAATCAGGCCTCTTCAACCCACTTCCAGCCCAAGAGCTGGTTTATTAGCTCACCACTGGATTTACGATTTATATTAAAATAAACATCTGCTTTGCATGTCATGTTTAGAGTTATGGTCAATAAACAGAGCAAACTTTCCAAAACATAGTTTCACAAAGATTACTTGTATTAACAGAGACTACCAACACCTCTGTCCCTGCTCCCCTGTTGTTCCCATCACTACTTCCAGGCAATAATTTCATCAACTCTTTTGGCTGTTTATATTTGGATTTGCTTTCATGTCACTAAATAACATGTTCATGCTGCTACTTATTTTTTTCTGTTTGGCATTATCTACTGATTTCCCACTATGGATAATGTAAATTTAGTCTTCTTTCCCACAAAACATCAGCCACCATCACAAACACATTTCACATCACTCCAATCCTTCCAGCATTGTGTTATACTTTGTTAGACTAATATTCAGTGTTTGCACTAATGGTTATGAAAATATCCACAACTGAGTTGTCTAGTATTATGATTAATGTTACTTTTCCTTCCTTGCACAACTTTTTTTTTTCCTTTGGAGTTAGTGATACTCTTTCAGTTTGTTTCTTTCTTTTGCAGTTTTCATAGTTTATCACTGATTTATACCAAAAATTCTATCTCAGTTGTTTAAAATTCATCTCAATAGTTCCAACATGCCAGGTATTCACGCAATTCCATCTTCTAGGGAACATGTCTCAGAAGCTGCTCTCCTTTAGAATGGCTGCTCTCTAGGCTGGTACACAGTTACAATTCTGGAATTCATCTTACTTACATCTGTGCAATTCTCATCACTTCTCTCATGAATTGTTAAACCAATTGTTGGATTTGTTCATCCAAGTATTGTTGTTTAGAAGTCCAAAGCATTCTGTCTCCTGATCTCCGAAAGGTGACCTGTTTCCACCTTGGAAGTTTGTAGGATTTTACCTTTGTCGACTGAAATAAATGCGCAGCCTAAAAGTTGAGAGTGATGTTTTATTTGGCTGGAGGACTGGAGCTGGATGACAGCCTCTTAGATCGCTCTGAGGGACTGCTTCGAGGAGGTAGGGGAGGAGCTAGGATATAGAGGAGCTTTACAGAGCTTTACAACAAAGACCAGGTAGTTGGAACAACAAAAGATTACTTATTTTCTAAAGAAAACCAGGCATCTCAAGTTGCGAATTTAGTGCTTTTCTATGTATGAGAGGAAGCAAACATGTGGGCTCATTGAATTCATTCCTTTGACATGCATCTAGCTATCTAGGGCCAGTATCCTGTCCTTTATTATTCTGAGTCCCCTCAGGGTGCATTATTGTGAGCGGCTGCAGAGTCTGGGCTGCAGGCTTGTCTTCACTGGAGGGTGGCAGCAGCTGCTGATGACTTGATGGTTTCAGCATTCATTTACTGATATGGTTTGCAGTATTTTTCGTTCACATCTTCATCCTCCATACTCTGAAATTTTGTAATGATATCACTTGGACAGGTCTTTCGCATTCATTCAGCTGGGTCCTTAACTGACTCTTTTTGATCTAGAATTTAGTTCTTGAAACTTTTCTAAACTCTTATTTAGATGTTGAACAAAATGAACTGATTCTCTAATATTTCCCATTTTTCTTCTGTCTTTTTGTTCTACTTTCTGGGAGATTTCCTCAATTTTATCTTTTAATTTTTTAATTTTTCTTATAAAAAAAACCTGCTAACACATTTTAATTTAATTTATTTGCATCCTATTATGGCATCTCATAAATACCTTCTTATCTTTCTGAGGATATAAGTGATTTTTTTAAAAGTTTTCATCTCCCTTCCTTAAAAAACTAAAAACAGAGCTACCATATGTTCCAACAATCCCACTCCTGGGCATATATCCAGAGAAAACTCTAATTTGAAAAGATAACGTGCATCCCAATGTTCATAGCAGCACTATTTACGATAGCCGAGATATGGAAGCAACCTAAATAAATGTCCACTGACAGATGAATGGATAAAGATACGGTGTGTGTGTGTGTGTGTGTATATATATATAGGATATAGGATACACATACACACACAATGAAATACTACTTACCCATAAAAAAGAATGAAAAATGTCATTTGCCGCAACATGGATGGACTTAGAGATTACCAAACTAAGTGAAGTAACTCAGAAAGAGAAAGACAAATGTCATATATCACTTATATGTGGAATCTTAAAAAAAAAGATACAAATGAACTCATTTACAAAACAGAAACAGACTCACAGACACATAAAACAAACTTTTGGCTACCAAAGGGGAAAGGGAAGGATGGGATAAATTAGGAGTTTGGGATACAAACTACTATATATATATAAAATACATAAAATGAAAACAAAAATGTGTATATCTATCTATCTATATATAATTGAATCACTATGCTGTTCACCAGAAACTACCACAACACTGTAAATCAACTAAACTTCAATTAAAAAAAAAAAGTTTTCATCTCCTTGCACAATCTCTTTCTTCCAAGTTCCTCTTTCCCTTATTTGTTTGGATAGGTCCTCCTCATGTGAAAGGCATGTCTTGTGAATATGGACTGTGTCTATTTAAGAGTGAGGATATAAAAGGTTAATTGAAGCCCTGGATGCTTGGGTGATGCTTGTCAACTGTGGGCTTCACTCTGGGCTCATCTGGCACTGTTTGATTAAAAATGTTCTTCCTTTAAGACTTTTCTTTTGAGCTGGTGAAATGCCTCAGAGAAGGATATTTTAATCTTTTGCTCAGAGAAGTGTGGTTCTCAAACTTGAATGTGTATCAAAATCACCTACAGGGCTTACTAAAACATTGGCCTCTGGGCCCCACTTGTAGATTTTCTGATTCAATAGGTCTGGTTACAGGGCCCTAAAATTTGCATTTCTAACAAGTTCCTAGATAACACTAATGCTGCTGGTACTTCGAGAACACTAGCTAGTCTGGAGGATATAAATTTGACTGCCCAAAACAAGAACTGAGTTGAGTAAAGGGTTGGGATTACAACCTTCAGAATGTAAGCTTTTCTTAATCCCTCCATTTCCAGTAATTATACTCTGTCCTCAACACTGTCTACTTCCCTCTGTCCAGAGAGCCTTTGTTTTATAGTCTCCAGAAAATAAGCCTTAAGTATTTTGTCAGAGTTTGGGAGGGGATGTTCCCTAGCTTGAATGGGGAATAGGACCCGAGGATCTGTTTCTTAAACATTCATTCAGTCAATCCCTTTGTTTTCAGTCCCACCTTCACCTTCACTTCCAGAGGTCTGCAGCATTGCCAATTTCCAAGTGTTTTTACAATTCTTCAGGAGTAAATCAAGGTGCTTTTCATCTTTCTCCCATGAAATATCTTTGTTATAGGAATATAGGATCCTGTTTCCTGGGAAAGAAAAAAATATAACTCAACTACATTATGTTTTTACTTTATTGCAGGCCAGGAGATGGGTCTGAGAATCATAAAAAATAAAATATCATTAAGTGCTACTGAATTGTTCACTCAGTTTAAAAGGGACTTGTTAAGAAAACTAATACAAAATGTGCTGCACAATTTACAAGACAGCTTAATCTGCTTGAAGATGACAAATATTTCAACTACATGGTTGACAAAGATGTCCATGCCCTAATCTCCAAAGCCTATGAATACGTCCAGTTACGTGGCAAAGAGGAATTCAGGGTGCAGATGAACTAAGTCTGTTAATCAGCTGAGCCTCCAGAATTGCAGCCCTGACAACACCTTGCATTTAGTCCAGTGACTCGCATCAGGCTTCTGATCTGCAGAACTGGTAAGATAACAACTTTGTGCTGTTTTAAGCCACTCACTGAATTTGTGGCAATTTGTCACAGCAACAGCAGGAAACTAATACAACTGACTAGCCAATGTATGTAAACTCACTGTTAATCTTATATTACTCTCTAAAGCAAGCCAGCAGACCCTCATTTAACTTAGTGTGCAAAGTGAAACTAAAATCATCACATTTTTGTTAGAGCAAAAACTGACTCCATTTCTCATTATTTCAAATAAGTATATTCCCAGTTAAACCTAATTAATGAATCTTCACAAAAACAGAAATTAGAACTGAATTAAACAAGTATATTTATCCCGTTTAGCACACCATACCTGCAGAAAGAACACTGTTTCGGTTTGGCCAAGTCTACTTTCTACACTCGCAGAATGAAGGTAACCAAAACTTCCTTTCCCAAAAAGAACTTCTTCCACTGGTCCGTATGTACTCATTAATTCTTTAAGTCTGGCAATCTGCAATCAGCTATTCTTTCAAGATGCTTCCTCCAATTTCCCTTTTAACACTATCAACATGCTACCGTGAATAACAAACAGCAACTGGTTGTACTGAGTACAAATTTGAGTTTGGGGGTAAGATCACCAGAAGGTGAACTTGAGAAAGAAATAAAGGTGGGCTCCTAGCATTCAAAAGTTAATGTTAATTAGGTTATTTAAATCTTAGCAAACAACTTTTCTCACATGGAGTATTGAAAAGACTAGGCTTTAGGCCAGTCTGTAAATTCTAATAAAGCCATTAAATATGTGAAGTAGAATTAGTCATACGCATGAAGCCTTCCACATTTACTGGGTATCTGCTTTGTGCAAGGCACTTTGGTATGGATTCAATATGCAAAGGTAAATGAATGAAAATTCCTGCCCTCATACAGTTCACAATCCAGAAGTGACTAGTAACTATACCACTGCTGGATAATGCTATAATGCACCTTCGGAAAAAGTTCTATGGTGCACAGAGGGCATACTCAGTTTGCCTGGTGGTACCAGGAGACACTTGGCAGGAGCAGGAACACTTGCGCAGTATCTGAAAGGAAAAAATATTCCTATTCCAATTATCTCCACACTCAGTGGGAAGGAGGAAGCAGTGGCTTCCATCGGGGAAAAGGCAGTTTAAACATCCTTGGTACCCAGCTAACTGCTTTCTGAATCTATGAAAGAAATGGCTCTTTGCCGCCTTTCTAAACCCAGGCAAATCAGTCCGAAGGTATTCTGTACTGGGAAATATAGCATTTATTAGAAAGCAATGAATTTGGGTAGTCCTGGGTTTAAATCTGCTTTGAAACTGGCACTGTATTATCCTGGTAATTTGCTTAGCCTTGCAGCCTCTGTTTTCTTGGCTGTAGAACACTGATCAACATTCACATCTTTTAGGACAACGGTAAAAATTAGAGATGATTTATACAAAGGACCTAGCATGAGAGATCAAGGATGGAATTCTAAATTCAGACTCTTTAACATTAATATACATACAAGTCAAGTGTTCACACATCAGGAAATACATAGAACTCACGAATCATTACCAGGTTTAATGCCCTTCAGAAAAATAAAGCAAAATACAATAAAAAAATAAACCAACTCCTAGTTCACTGAAGAATAAATCTAGCAGCTCTGAGGATGAATTATTTTGTTATTTCACAATAACCCCTTAACAATCCTCAGGAAGAAGTGGTATAACTTCCATAAGCACAAGGACCACATCTTAGTCACCTTTGGTCCTAGGCCACAACTATCATGATATCCTGGTTTAGAAGGTGCTAATTTTTCACCGTAAACTACAGTGAGAGATAGTCAACCTGAGTGTATGTAAATTATAAGAAGGTTATACTTATTTGGACATTTTAATTTAGAGTTGATAAAATCTTCAAGAGTATGTCCTTACTAATGTAACAAAATATTTTCAGGAAGAGGAAAATAACTCAAAGCAAATCTATTTGTATAAAAATTAAGCTACATGGGTATATACTATGTGTCATGCACTGTTCTAGGCACTGGGGAGACAGCAATGAACAAGAGACAAAAATCAGCTACATTCTAGTCTGAAAGATAGAGAGTGAATATGACAGAATTCATAAATAAATAAAATACATAGGGTAAATGCTAAGAGACAAATAGAGCAGAAAAGAAAGACAGGAAGTATCATGGCAGTAGCAATGGTGTGATAAGAGGTTCCAGATTCTGTCACATTTTGAAAGTACAAACAACAGGATTTGCTGATGGTGGACACACGAAGTACTGTCAAATATTCAACTGTTAAGATATTCTTGGAGTCAACAGACATTCATCTCAAATTTTCCTTCATCAATAGCACTGTACTAGGAAACACCTCAAATCACTTAACTCATGAAACAGTATGAATTCTGACATCACGAATTCATGTTGTTTCATGTTAAATGATAAGGAGATATGAATTTTTAAGAAAAGCTTTAAAGAAAACTCAGACCTGGTGATAAAGCTGATTGGCAGGTCAATTACCAAAGATCCTAGGTAGAATGACTTTACTGTATTTGATGGATCAACATTCATGAATGAATCTTTGAAGACTAAAGATAAACACTAAATGATCAAGGTTAATACACTCAGAAGTTATATAAATAATCAACAACTTAAATTAACACCAACTTTTCATGTAGTCTCAGGGTGAAAGTCTGTTACTTATATTTTTTAATTTAAAAATAAAGAATATGTATTGATTAAACCAATAAGGTTTTTTAAGTTTAGCAAAAGTGAAAACAGTACTATAATACTACTAAAATTTCACTTTTACATCCCTTCAACTTTGTATTTTCTCTAAGGGTACATGTAATACTAATTTGAAAATAAGTATCAAATACATAGTATTTGAGAATTATCTATGAAATAACTAGAAATTATATAGAGAGAAATTTTAACTTTATACCTACCTAAA
Source organism: Camelus ferus (assembly GCF_009834535.1). Classification (NCBI taxonomy): domain Eukaryota; kingdom Metazoa; phylum Chordata; class Mammalia; order Artiodactyla; family Camelidae; genus Camelus; species Camelus ferus. Next base: position 13,338,704 of record NC_045706.1, read on the forward strand.
TGGGGAAGGAAGGAGGGAAGAAGAGAGGGAAGGAGGAAATGTTACTCTTGTACAAGGATTTCTTATTCCCAAACTTCCTTGAATTTTGTTGTATCATCTTGTTCCAGGTGGTACCAGAGAAATCCAGCAGATGGCACTCATACATTTTTCTAAATATGATGCTGACTAAAACCAGAATTGCTTAAACTTTGTATTTCAGACCAGAAAGATTGAATAAATCATAGTCGGAAGCAAACACATTTCAAAATTTTCTATTACCATGGAGAAATAATGCTTATAAGCTGCTCTAATGTACATTCATAGCTTGCAAGCAACTTACAATTTTCACTTCTTCTTCTAGCAGCTGGTGGAAAGTAAGCATTCATAATCATTACCTGCCAATCAGCAGCCTGATAACAGAAAGCTGTAAGTTACCACTGAGAGACTCACAAACTTTTTCCATGATGGGATGTGGGATCATTACTTTCTTCTAGTTTCCTTTCAATGCTTTTATTGGTTGTCTATACAGATGGGTTCTGAAATTAGCAAACATTATTACTACCATTTTCAACTAAATGAACAGAGGCTCAGAGTAAGAAAATTAGGGAACAGGGTAACTCAGCCAAGAAAGAGGATCAATGATAAATGAATACAGTTTCTTTAACTGGAGAATCAATAATTTATACTTAATCCTCAGTTAAAAAATCTGGGTTAAATGAACAAGTTAATTCAAACCATACTTCAACACACAGTTTTGGAACACCTTCTACATGCTGAGGCTGTTCCAGGCTCTGAGAAAAAAAGTGGCACACAAGACAAATAATAACCCTGCTCTCATGGAACTCATGGTTTAGTAGTGATAAACAGAAGCAAACAAGTAAGAAAGATATCCGAAATCACACACAGTACGAAGAGAATTAAAGTAGAGTGTGTGATCATGTGACCATGTGACTTTCTTAGACTGACTGTTTAAAGGAAGGCTTCTCCCAGGAGGTGACATTTCAATGGACACCTGGGTGACAGCTCAGACAGCCAAATGGAGACCAGGAGGAGGAGCATCCCAGGCAGAAGGAAGACAGCCTCTGAGACGATCTCAAGGCCAGAGTGAGCTGGGCCTGTTTGGGGAGCAGAAAGAAGGCAAGGTGGCTGGAGAGTAATGTCCAAGGATGACAGTGTACAACATGAGTCCCAAGAGGTAGCCTGGATGGATAGACGGATGGAGGGAACAACAGAAGGGGAAAAGAAATAAAGGGTAAGAGTGCTAATTTTAGGTTAAGGAAAGATTCTTTTTACACGTTGATCTTTCTGGAAGTTCTCCATTAGTCCATATTCCTGCCTTAGCAAGTACTGAAGAATGAATATAACCCTTATTATTTGATGTTTTAAGAAGATGCCATCCCTCAGGTTATCACCTTAAGTTATCAATGACCACAGGGTAGCACTGAAAAAAAAAATCTGCAGAAAGTGTAACAAAGTGGGATGATTAGGTATTAATTTCAAGAGATACCCAGAAGGTGGATTTTCAGTAATACTTGATTTGAGTCTGCTTTGTGCTGATTTGCCCCTTTCTTCTCATAGAATATAAAGGATATTCTGAGTTAATTAAAGATTCACAGTCACTGATTCTGATTAATCAATGTTTTCTGGTACCAAAAGAGTGATTTAAATGATTCTCAAATTTCTCTTATCTTCTAATATTTATCTGTTATGTAATATTTTATTATACTCATATTTTCAAAAGCAATGTATTTTTATGGTTGTTGGAACTGAAAACTAAGCAATTAAATAGTAAATAATGAGGTCCACTGCCCTCTGTGACCTCACGGAAATCAGACCATCAATCAAAATTTCAGTTCCTCCTGCAAAAACTGGGATACATCCTTGGTCTCCACTAGAATCTCAATAAAGAGCTTTGATTTTATTGGACAAAGATATTTTTATAATTATAACCTTTATTTTAAAAATTTAAATTGGAGCCAGATTTTAAAGCTTACATTACACTGACTCTATGATTACTCTCATGTCACCCATTCCCAACCAGCAGCTTCTTTGTCTAAAGTCCGCAAAACTGTCAACAACCACATCATGTAGTGGTAGTTTGAATTCACACACACTTTCTCTCAACAGTCACAATGCCCTGTCCAGAAATATTCATTAGTAATTGTCTTTGCATCTATCAAATGTAGATTAAGAGGATTTGATTTTAACAAGATTTTATTTACCAACTAATTAGAGTGACAATTTATTACAAGTATGACAATAATTAACTTAGAATTCATAGATCAGTATAGCTCTTCTGGTTATAAGAAAAAATCATTTTTCTCCCTTTCTATGGGCCTTGTTTTTGCACAGCTACTTATTATCAGTCATTGCTATTAATTTCACATTTTTACTTATTCTTTTTTTCCCCAGACATTTGAATTCTGCTGTTGTCAATTTCACAAAGGTCTTTTAAAGATAATTTCACTATGGACCAAAAGCAGTCGTTTAAATAAGCATTTGGTTCTGACAGCTTTGCTCTTGATACTTTTCACATCAGCAGCTAGGAGAGCATTTCACCATCAGTCTTTCTTTGTTATGCTTTCTTTTTTTCCTCCAATCAAAGTAAATATGTTCTTACAACAATTACCCTGCAAAATTTTCCTCATGCTTAATGAATGTGACCCTCAGTAAAATGAACGACAACAAACCAATGAAATCCTGATTCTCCCTTAAAGAACAGAAAGTTATTACGCTATTTCGTTCATATATTAGTCAATGCTGTCTCAGCATTATTCTTCTGTCAAGAAACTAAAGCTTCTTCACTGACATGATGATTTGATCATTAGCAGGCCAAGCAGAAACTTACACTTGAAAATGCAATGTTTAGAAAGCACAAATGCAACTAACTATACATTTCTACCTCCAACATTTTCAAAGATAACTTCACTCTTCTTATTCTTCCATTAAAAACAAAAAAATCTGTTGTCTTAAGATAAAAGGGCCACAAAACTCCAAGACTTAATCCTTGCTTCAGGCTAATGACAAAAAATATTTTTCATTTTTAGTTCATATCTTGAAAAAAATTCCCTTGACAGAAAATGTTCTGAACTAGACTCTGAAAGGCAAATGTATTTGCTTCATTTATGTTTTTCAGGATGACAAAGGAGAGAAGAGAAGTCAAGAAGAAACATAAAAAATTGAACTAAAATGTATCTGCCTCAAATATTAAAATTTTTTTTAGCATACTGAACAACTTCAAATTTCAAATTTTAGTAAATATTTGAATGACAGAACACCTTGCTGTTTTACACCCAGGGTTAAAAACCGTATCATATTTATTTCCAATCATGTCACTGAACTGCTACTGTTTTCTGGACTGCAAATAAACGACCTATTCATAATAATGTGACATAGTTATGTATGATTGATTGGTATGAAATAGAAAGGGACTTTGTCCTCGGCATGGATTAGAACAGGGCCTGTCCAGTGCATGCTGTCTGTCCATCTGCAGCTAGCCAGCTAAATTACTGATTGCCCTTCTGGTAAAAGACTCAACAGATTTTTCTCAGCATAATTTCCACTCTTCAATAAATTACCAATCTCAATTGACTCTGTTTTACGACATTTCTAGATTCCAATTCATTATAATACAATGACTTCAACCTTATCTTGAACTTTAATCTCATCATGGTTTTTCAAGTATCAGGGAATAAAAGATAGGCAGACAAAGTGCTCCTCAATTTCTGCTTCTTTTACAGAAGAAAACACTACTATTGACAAACCAACGAGTAGTTTAGAAATCTTCCTGACTGCACAAACCTTAAAGCTTTTCCTTTCCTTTGCTTTTTCCTCCCATTTCAATAATTAGGCCAGGGAATAAAGAAAAGAATTTCTAGTCCAGTAATCATGCTCCACATCCTATAATTTTGTTGCTGTTTCTCCCCTAGCCAAATAGCTCCATTAATCAGCAGGAAAAACATGCAGCAAACTATCTATACATCCTAGTATTATCCCCAGTGGAGGGCTGAGAATTAGAAAGTTGCTTCTAAAAAAACTCCCATTACAGTAAAGAACTATGGTAGCATGCCAGGGACTTCAGAGCTGTATCAGTGTTACTTTAGGTTAGTTGGGCTTTGGTTATAACTAAGCCTAGGGAAAATTTAGTGAATTTACCTAATGAATGAGCTTTCATTTAAAAATTGCCTTTCTGTTCAGCCAAAGTCTTGCTTCCAGAGTAGTTAAGGTCAGTCTGAGACACATTTTTACCTAGATAATTTCAGTTATTTACCCTACTTTTTTATAAATTACTAATTCTTAAAAAAAATTAAAAACAGATCTAATTCACTAATATATTGACAATGCACTTTATTTTGCACACTGCAATTTCTATTGATAGTTCTATTTCCTTTGTTTCATGAACTCGTCCTTTTGATCACATTGATTCTAACAGTCCCATTTTTTTTTTGATTAAGGCAGTGCTTTGTATTACTCTATACGAAGTGCTAAAATAATCATTCAGTTGTTTGAAAATTAGTTTAAATCTTAATATATGCATTTTAAGCATTTTGAAATAATGAAAATACATTCTGAACCTTCCATTTTTTCTCAAATTCAATTCACAGGAATTCTGATTTCATTACTGAATAATCTAGATATTCTATATGACAAACACATGAAAAGACTATTGTATCATTAAGAGTTTGTTCTGCATGTATACCATTATGTGTTAGTTATGCAAATAACTGGTAGCTCTCTAATTCACATTAATATTTTAGCTACAAAACCAATAATGAACAAAAATTACTAGTAAGTGAAAAAAGCTTTACTTGTAAACTTAGCCTGCATATTAATTGATATGATACACATTTAATAATAAATATTCACAAGACTTAGAACTTAGAATGTGGGTAAATAAATGGACTAAAATAAGGCAGAACTGAAGTGATGACTAATCCCAATAAAAATTTCCCACTCTATATCTGCATATAAAATAGATTGTAATTCCCTGGTGTCATTAGTTATTTTCTTCTTAAGCAAAAGTAATTTACTATTAAATATTTAAAGAATCAAAATAAAAATCAATTCTGAAAATGCAAATTATTTAAACAGATGGCAATTGCTACACATCTCAAAGGAGTTTTAACTTTGCTACTTTTTAAAAAATAAAGCTGTAAAGCAACTTATACAAATCTATGCCCAAATAAGACTTGATTTGAACCTAGGCTACCTTAACATCAGTAGATCTAACACATTTGTATACATTTCATATTTGATTTTAAACTAATTTAACTACAACACAGAAGAAAACATTTGCACTCAGTACTTTGAGATATATCCTTCAACAGGTTTTGTTCCTCTCCCCTACCTACCACAATTTAGGGCCTTATTGAACAGTTTCAACACACTTTTCTTAGAAACTGATGAAAATATACCTTTCTTCCTAGTTAAGACTGCTAACAGCAGGAAGATACGTGATGTTGGAAATTTGGTGACAATACCAAGCTTGATCTAAACATGAGTACACTGTTTTCAACCGCAATATTTGAGGCCACCAGCAAATATAAATCCTGATGGTCACAAGGAGACTGCGTACCTCCCCATGTAGAGGACTTTCTTCATTCTAACCAACACTGGCAGTAGGAAGAAAACTAGCAGGCACAAACTACTGGAATGCGCTGCAGGTGCCCCAGACTTAACTCTATAGATACATTTAGAGAAAAGTGGAGAAAACTGGCTTTTGCAGATGAAAGGCCTCAGATGGCCTCTGTCAAAAGACATCTTATGATTAGAGAAAGATTAAAATGAAAGTAAGCATCTTTGTTGGTGGAAATGGGCACCGACAAAATTGGGTCAATATTCTGAGCTTTCCTCCCTACACATGTCTCATTGGATCCAAGGTAAGCTGCAGCAAAGAATGAACAACATCAGAAAGTACAGGTCAGCTTATGGGTCAGGGGGACATAAGAAGCTCAAGAAAACAGTATCTATTTCTCTTTTTTTCTTCTTTTAGAAACACAATCAAACCACATAAGAACCCTCAAATTTCAGCAGGTAACAAGACCAAAAAAATTATTTTTTAATGCTAATATACCAATTCTAGATATCAACAACTTTGAACATTTTGGACCTCAAATTTTCCACAAGAATCTGTTGTAACGGGTATCATTCACGTATCTATCACAAAGACTTGATACTAAGATGCTCTGATCAAATCCTGGATAGATGATCAATTCTCTACAAGTCATTTGTTTCCTGAAGATCTTTCTGTGCCAATGTCTGAAATGAAAACATATATTAGTCATGAGAAAAATAAGATTCTTAATAAAGGGGTTATATAAAATTCATGTAAATTTAGTACAACAATAACTGGGCATTTCAAAATTTTATTTTTGAAAGTTTTTATAAATATATAAATCTTATAAAATACAAATCCTAACAATCTATTGGGAAATTTTAAACAAGAAAATGTTTACAGGAAATAAACATGGAACTATATCTTAATACACTTTAAAGCTAGCTATTTATGTCTTCTATTAAAACAGAGCATGACAAATACTGTGTTCATTTTATGAACAACCAAAGTAAGAGGTTAAAAGCAATTTAAAGTGCTCCCACACAATCTGAAGATAAGTTTCCAATAATTGAATCCAAAGTTCCTTAGATCATAAAAATCAGTAATAAGAAAGTTGTAGGATCAAATATAATAAAAATATAATTTATACTTACCAAAAACAAAAAGCTTTTAAGCACTATGATAGTTAAACTGTTTCAGTGCATTAATCCTCTAGTAACAGTTTTAGTCAAGGGGATGTTGTGAGGTCAGGTTTGAATTTTTGTTTAACTTAGTTTGAAATTGCACGTATTTTCTTTAAGTACAATTTGCTTTATGTAGCATCTAACTCTCCAGGACTCAAAACATTCCACAGATTTATATCCTGACCTTAGTTTTGTTTGTTGCCACTGTTTTGTGTTTTGTATCTAGTGCAAATCCATGTGAAAGGCAGAACACTAGTTCAAAGAGACGTATACCAGTAAAACCATTCCTACCGGTAGGTAAAAAAAATGCTGAACCAATGTTAAACAATCAATGATGGCTTACCAACTCCAAAAATTCTATTTCTGTTTGGAGAGCATCATAAACACTTCGCATGTCATCTTCCTTATGAAGTTCTAATTCTTTTTTAAGTCTGTTTTAAAGGAAAAATTCACACTATTAATTAGCTCAGCAATAAATGTTTATAATAAATTCTTTATTACATGAATAGTGGCAGACTTAGAGTTTCTATTACCAGAATTTCAAGTGAACATTTAAGAATTTGGAAAGAAATGTTAATTGTCTATAATTCTGTAAGGTCTATATAAAATTCTGAAAAAAAAAACCCTCTCATAAAGAAAATAAGGTAGACTCAATAAATAATAGACACAACAATTTTAGTTAATTAAAAGAGCAATATAATTTAGTGGGAAAAATACAGTATTATCTAAAAACTTCTGCTTCAGTCCTGGCCACTGACAAACAGATAACCTTGGCTGAAGTATCTAGTGTCTCTGAAGCTCACTTGAAAAATTTTAAGTATAGAAATAAGTGACTTCTTGAGATTTCCTCTTGCTCTAAAATTAAACATTAACTTTATGATACACATATATAATTAAAATATATTTTAATTTGAGAGTGAGAAAGTAATATCAATGCTTCTTTCCCCCAATTGTCTTTAACTCTTTGAATATTCTGAAATTTTTTTTCAACAATTATCTCATGCCTAAATTTAATGTAAAAAATAATGAGTAAATAGTCTTCCATTTTTAGCATTTTGACTAATATCCTTCTAAGAAGAAAAACATAAGCAAAAGCCATGAGCTGTGGCTGGAGAGGTAGAGAGCTAGGGCCTGAGATGGGCAGCTAGGAAGGTGAGGCTTCCCTGAGGGTAGATACTAAGAGCAGTATTACTCCACAAACCTAAGCAAGTTGACCCAGCCACCAGGTGAAAGTATGAATAAACTTGAACCTCAGCTACGCCCTGACCCTTAAGGAGTGGGTGAAGGGGTCCTAGGCCAGTGGCATTCTCCAAATGCTAGCAGAAGCAAAAGGAAATCCCCTCTGAAAGAAAGTTTAACATATTTAGGCCCATAGGCTTCCCACAGATTAAGAACAATGAGCTCACAATCAAAGATCACCAAGCACCCAATAATGCAAGCCACTGTAAGTAAAAATCAGCAGAGACAATAAACAATGGATTATATCCATAATATGAAGAACTACAAGTCAGTAAGAAAAAGACAACACAAAGGAAAATGGGAACATACACACACAAACACATTCACAAACTTTTATTAGATTATTCACAAAAGAAGATATCCAATGGCTAGTAAAAATACGAAAAGGTGCTCAACTTCATTAGTTATCAAGGAAACACAAAGGAAAAACACAATGAAGTGCTACTACATACCCACCAGAATAGCGAAAATGAAAAACAGGCAACTCCCAGTATAAACAAGGATATGAATAAACTAGAACTCTCAGACACTGCTGGCACAGGACATCGTTTTCCATTCTTTTACTTTTAACATATGTCTTTATGTTTAAAGTGCTATTTTTTGTAGAAACCATATATTTGTGTTTTACTCTTATTTAATATGATAATCTCTGTCTTTAAGTTGGTGTGTTTAGACTATTTACATTTAGTATAATTACTTATATGGCTGGATTAAAAACATAGCATTTTGCTAGTTGTTTTATATATGTTTAATCTGTTCTTTGTTCCTTTTTCCCTCTCTTTATGCCTGTTTTGGATTAAATTTTTTAATGATCGTATTTTATCTCCTCTGTTGACTTAATTTTTACACGTATTTTAAAAATTGTGTAATGTGTGCACTGGTTTTACTACTATGCACTCTCAAATAATATACTACTGCTGAGTTTACATATGAGAACTTCATAAATGTATATTTCCAATTTCTCCCTCTTGTTATTTGTTTCATTGGCATCACAAAATTTTCTTTTACATATACTGTAAACATAAAATACAATGTTACAATTTTTGCTTTAGTCATTTATCTTTTAGAGCAATTAAAAATGGAAAAAATAAGGCTTTTATATTCTCCTTTATTTTAACCACACTGGAGCTTTTATTTCCTTGTGTAGCTCCAAGTTTCTATCTGGTATTATATTCCTTCTTCCTGAAAAACTTACTAAAGCCTCTTTTTTTTTTGTTATGTAGTCTATCATCAGGAAGAAAGTCTATAAACTCATATTTGTCCAAAAATATGGTCCTTTAAAATTTTTATAATAATCTTTATTTTGTATTTTATACAATTTTTAAAGGTTAAACTCTATTTATAGTTATTACAAAATATTGGCTATATTCTCCATGTTGTACAATACATCCTTGTAACTTATCTTACACCCAACAGTTTGTCCCTCCTAATCTCTTACCTCTATATTGTCCCTCCTCTCTTCACCAGTGACCTCTAGTTTGTTCTCTATATTTTTGAGTCTGCTTCTTTTTTGTTATATTCACCAGTTTGTTGTATTTTTTAGATTTCACATATAAATATCATACAGTATTTGTCTTTGCCTGTCTGACTTATTTCACTTAGCATAATGTCCTCCAAGTCATTTTTATGGCTGAGTAGTATTCCATTGTGTGTGTATGTGTGTGTGTGTGTGTATATATATATATACATATATATATATATATATACACCACATCTTCTTTATCTATTCATTTGTCAATGGACATTTAAGTTGATTCTCTGTCTTGGCTACTGTAAGTAGTGCTGCTATGAAAACTGGGGTGCATGTATCTTTTCAAATGATAGTTTTATCTGGATATATGCCCAGGAGTGGGATTGCTGGATCATATGGCAACTCTGTTTTTAGTTTTTTAAGGAAACTCCATACTGTTTTCCATAGTGGCTGCATGAATTTACATTCCCACCAATAGTGTAGGAGGGTTCCCTTTCCTCTGTATACTCTCTAGTGTTTGTTATTTGTATTGTCTAAAAATATCTTAATTTGCTTTCCTTTGTGAAAGATTCCTTCACTGAGAACTAAGTTGATAGCTCTCACTTTCTATCTCCAAAGATGTCATTCCCTTATATTCTGGCCTGTATAATTTCTGATGAGAACTCTATTGTAATTCTTATCTTCATTCCTTTGTATGTAGCATCTTTGCATCTTTTTTTCCTTCATGATTTTCTCTTTGTTTTACAGACGTTTGCATATGATGTATATAAATGTTTGCTTCTGTTTTTTAATGTTGACTGGAGTTTTCTGAGCTTCTTGTATCTATGCTTTAAAGTATTTCATTATTTTTGTAAAATTCTCTGCCATTATCTCTAACATATGGAACAGTATAAATGAATCTCAAATGCATTATGCTAAATAAAAGAAGCCAGACATTAAGAGACTACTTAAAGTTATAAGTGAACATTTAGTACATGTTAATTAAAGGTGGCACCTCAAATCACTGGGAAAAAGATGGACTTTTTAATAAGCTGTGTTAGAAAAACTGGGTAGCTATTTGTTACGTGGCTATAAATGGACAGTCAAAGCTAACATTGGATCTGTATTTCACAGCATGTACCAAAATACACTCTAATTGGATCAAATATTTAAATGTAAAAAAATGGAACTATGTAAGGACAAAGTGAAAGCACAGGTAAATACCTTTATAAGCTGGTTGTGATCAAAAACTTTTTCAAAATATAAATGATATAAAAGAATATTAGATTCAATTACATTGAAAAAATTGCATAGAAAACACATGAGTAAAGTCAAAAGATGAATACAAGGGAGAAAATATTTGCTACAGATATCACAGATAAAAGCCTAATCTTTCTAAAATATAAAGAAACTTTATAATCAAAGGGAAAAAAAGACCAAAATTCTTTTTTAAAAAAATGAGGAAAAGTCATAAATAGGGAGTTCACAGAAAAATGTTTATCATCCCTATACATATGAAAATGCTAAATATTACTCATAATAAAATCATGTTCAATTTCACTCATAGTAAAAGCCTGAAAATTTACTATATAGGGATATCATTTCTCATCTATCAGATTGGTAAAACTCCAAAAACTGGATAACATAGCTTTTTGATAAGGTTGTGGGTAAACTGGTGTACTCAAACATTGATAGTGGGAATTTAAAATGGTTAAATCTCAATGAAGAATTGGCAACAGCTAATAAAACTACATTTATATTTTTCTTTTGACTCTACCTTTCCACATCAGTAATACACCCTATGAATACAAAAGAATACATGCACAAAGTTATTTATTGCATTATTATTTGTAATCACAAAATCCTGGAAACAATCTGTGTCCCTTCTTATGAGACTTGTTGAATAAACTATAGCTCACCAATATAATGGAGTATATAATGGATAGAAAAAGCATGAAGATGATCTCTTTTAACTAACATGGAGTGATTTCTAGGATACATTGTATATATTGCTAACTGAAAAACAAGATACAAAAGATTATATATAGTTAACACATGTGAAAGAGAAAGAGATACAAGAAAAAATATATATATATATTTTGTAAAAAGAAACACAGAAAGGATAAACCAGCAACTAGTGAAAATGGTCAGCTACAGCAGTGAGTGAAAATGAGGTGGAACAGATATGAAATGGAATGAAACTCCTCTGGATGTATCTTTTTATACACTTTTGACTTTTGAATCATGCTAATGATTTACATGTTCAACAAATAAAATTAAATAAAGTTGAAGAAAAGAACCATAGTTTGACACAAAATAACACTTGAGTTAAACACCAACAGAAACAAACAAACCTAACTGCATTTCAAATTTATAATCACAGAGAAAAATAAAAAAGAATAAATTCGAGTAATTTTCAAACACAGTAGTCTATGCACCCTCAGCAGGACATGTTGTAAGGCAATAAGAATTACAAAGGAGTCTTAAATTTTATTTACTACTTTTGTTGTTTAGTGTAGGTACACAGCTAATAATTCTAATGTTATTTTGCAATATTATACAAAATGGATAATTACACTGATGTTGTTAGGAACCAGAGTATTCACTAGAAGAAGGAAGATATGCATAGAAATGGAGGGAGGAAACAGAGAAGCCCTGACATTTTGGATTTGAATGGAAGGGATCAATATAAAAATCATAATTTTTAAAAAATGTTATTTTTATTTCTGTCTATTTAAAGTAATGGACATTCAGTAGCAATGAGCACATCTAGTATGCTAATCTTAGTTTCTAAAACCAGCACCAACTAAAAGATACCAGGACTCCTTGAAATAATTGGTCCCAAGGCTGAGGTAGGTAATATACAAGGTGAGCCTAGAATATTTTGCTGCACAAGAAGGAAGGAAAGTGACCAAAAACTGATGGAACATGTCAAAAGAAACAGAAATTGAGTTCAAAGGGCTGCCTCTAGTCAAATTTGGGAAAACGTGAGCATTAAAAATAATGCCAATAATAGATTATAACACATGAAATAAAACAGAAATCCATGAGTCCACAGGAAATCTTAAAAAGGAGAAATTAAAAGGGTGGGATGAGAGGAAGGGGAACTTTTGCCTTTTTCCCCCCAGAATTTTACCAACTAATAAATAAACAGGGAATTCCATTAGAGAAAGTTACTATTTTGCAACTACCGATGTAATAGTTGATTCAGGGAAAAATCATTACTGGATGCTAAAATGACTGCATGAAAATTTATTGGGGAAAAGGCTATACCCAAGGTCCCACAGTCACCCCTATATCTCTCAGTAAATATCCATGGAAAAGAATATCTTCTCACTGGAGAAATCTGGCAGACACCATCTTATCTAAGGGATCAAACCTAACATGACTGAAAATGAAACAAACCGACATTATATGCCTTCTGAATTAATGCTCTGAGAACAAAATATCACTTATGTATTATTCTTGCCCCAAAATATTTAACCTGAATCTAATCTCAAAGGAACAGATAAATCTAAATTGAGGGATATTCACAAAACAAATGGCCCAGACTCTTAAATTTAAAAAAAAAAAGGTAACTATAAAGAATATACAAAGAATTCATACAACTCAACATCAAAAAAAGAAACTCTATTAAAAAATGGGCAGAGGACTTGAATAGACACTTTTTTCCAAAGAAGACATACAAATGGCAAAGAGTAACATGAGAAGATGCTCAACATCACTAATCATTAGGGAAATGCAAATCAAAACCAGAGGGATGTATCACCTCACACCTGCCAGAATGGCTATTATCAAAAAGACAACAAACAGTAAGTGCTGGCTAGGATGTGGAGAGAAAGGAACCCTCACACACTGCTGACGGAAATGTAAATTTGTGCAGCCACTATGGAAAGCAGTATGGAATTCTTCAAAAAATCAAAAATAGAACTACAATATCATTCTGAATTTCCACTCCTGAGTATTTATCTGAAGAAAATGAAAACACTAATTAGAAAAGATTTATGCACCCTTATGTCCACTGTTGTATTATTTACAATAGCCAAGATATGGAAGCAAACTAAATGCCAATCAACAGATGAATGGATGAAGAAATTGTGCTAAATATATATGGTATATACACATATATGGTATGTATATATGTATACACCCTCAGCCATAAAAAAGAACGAAATCTTGCCATTTGCAACAATGTGGATGGACGTAGAGGGTATTATGCTAAGCGGAATAAGTCAGGCAGAGAAAGACAAATATTGCATGATTTCATTTATATGTGGACTCTAAGAAACAAAACAAATGAACAAACACAGCAAAATAGAAACAGAGTTATAGACACAGAGTAAACAGGTGCTTGCCAGAGAGGAGGAGGCAGTCCAAAAGCTCCTACAAAGAAAACACTAGGTCCAAGTAGGTTTAGAAATAAGTTCTAAAAAATGTAAAACTTTCAAGGAAAGTTCTAATCTTACACAAAATATTCCAGAGAATTGAAAAAGAAATAATATACCCATACTCATTTTATGAAGCTTGCATAGTCTTGATACTGAAACTATACAACAAGAGTACAAAAAAAAAATCATGTCAATCTCATTCATAAATATAAATGCAAAATCTTAAAATTCTAGCAAAACAAAAGAGCAGTACATTAAAAAAAATACACCATCACCAAGTTGAGTTATCCCAGTAATGTGAGAGTAGTTTAATATTTATATATTTATAAATGTTATTCACCACATTAACAGATTAAAGAAAAAAATACGTACCATGTTCTCAATACATGCAGAATACATTTTTTGATAAAATTTAATACCCATTCATGATCTTGGCAAAAACAACTCTTAGCAAACTTGGAAAAGAAGATAATTGTTTTAATCACATGAAGTATATTTATATAAAATTCTCAACAAAACATTCATAATAGGGAAAAAACAAAAGCTTTCCCTTTAAAACCAGTTATAAGATAAGGATCCTTTCTATTACTGTTCTTTTTTTTTTTTTTTCCTGAATATCTAACTCATTGCTTTGGTGATCTCATGTACTCTTATGCTTGAAATACCATGTATGACTCCCAAATAGATATATCCTGGCCTGACTTTACCCCTGAACTTTGCACATCAGCCACCTGCCCACTCAATATCTTCATTTGATATTAAATAATTATCTCAAACTAAGATGTCTACAAAAATGAATTTCCCAACCTGCTTCTCTTTTAGCCTTCCCTCTTGGTAATTCAACATCGTTTTGAAGTTCCAATCCACCACATGAAGGCAAGGAAAGACGTTAAAGGTATAGTAACTATAGAGAACAAACCTGTTACTTACAGATATCACTGTAGTAGATGGTTTGCTGTTCAAGTATATTCAGTGTTCATCCCTATAGGATGTTACATTTCTGCCCTACTGAAGTCAGGTTTAGCTATGCGACTTGATTTCACCAATAAAATACGAACGTGCATAATTTATTTATCTTCTAATTCTAAGAAGAAGATTTAAGAGCAGATGTATGCTTCAATGTGATCTCTTTTATTTCTGCAGTGAAATAGCCTACACTCCAAATAGGGGCTGCTCCTTCACACTTAGTCACAGACTGAAGATAAGAAGGAAGAGCATGGCTAACTCTTAATGGACATGTAGTATGAGCAAGAAACAAATCTGTTGTAAACCACTGAGATGTGGGGGTTGTCAGCATCGTAAGCATAATTTAGTCTAGGCCATACTAAAAAGCATTAAAAATAATTAGAAAGTCAGTAGGAATTGAGCATGAATGGCCATTAACATTGAAAAAAAAAAAGAAAAAAGAGAGAGGGACTAAGCATTATAATCCTAATGAAAAAAGAGACCACTACCTTTGATAGTTTTGCCCAAAATTTTCAATCTGAATTTGATCAAGCCTCTAGATTTAACTACCAGTTTATAGAAAATACAAGTGGAACGAACATGTTTAACCATAAAATGGGAACATATAATCAACCACATCCAAACTGAAGAACTATACTATATAGGATAAAAAACCTAATTTTCTCAACAAATAAATTACAAGTTAAAAAAAAAAAAAAACAAAGGAGGAGGAGGAGTCATCTAGATTAAAAGAGATTTAAAATATCAGCTGATTGTCATGTGTGGACCTTACCTGGAACTTAATTCACAGAAACCAAAAAGATGACATTTATAAATGATTGGAAATTTGAACACTGATTGGACATTTGATGATATCAATTAATAGCTGTTAATTATTTTATATGTAATAATGAACTCTAGTTATGTTTTTCAAAATTTCTTTTTATAGAGATATAATAAGATAACAATATGATATGTATGATTTGTTTCAAGTACTACAGGAGAAAAACAGGTAGAGCTATAGATGAAATAAAACTGGCCATAAATTGGTAACTGTTAAAATTGAGTGACAACTACATAGGATTCATTATATTTTTCTCTTTTACTTTTGTATGTGCTTTTAATCGTCTATAATAATTTTTTAAGAAATAGAGTTTAACAAAGATAGTGGCCAAAAAAAATCAACATACAAAAATCTGTTTTATTTCCATGCACCAGCAGTAAATAGGACATTGATGTCATTTAAAAAAACCCCATTTACAGTAACATCTAAAACTAAAAGGTATCTAAAAATGAAACTCACAAAAGATGTGTTAAGACTAATAAACAGAAAATTATAAAGTTTTATTAAAAGATATTAAATAAGACAAATAAATCAACACAGCCAAAGTTCACAAAGGGAAGCATCAGTTTAATAAAGATACAAAATCTCTTAAAAGTGATTACAGGATGAGTAGAATCACAACAGATTTTCATGGATATGTAAGTTGATTCAGAAACATACATATAAAAGCAAAGGGCCAAGTATAGCCAAGACAATCTTGATGAAGACAAAGAAGGATAAAAGAAGGTGTTCTGCCTTACATCGATTCATTATAAAGTAACAGTAATTAAATAGTTAACATTGCATAGTATGCATTTAGTAGTAATTAAGACAGTTTTAAAAGAAATGAATGAACTGACCAATGAAACAGAATAGAAAACAGAATCCTGAAATAGATCCACAAATACATTACTTTTAAATAAAAGATGTGGTATTGTAGATCACTAGAGGAAGGAGAAACCATTCAATAAATGCTGCTGGGACAACTACATATCACGTGGAAAAAATAAAAATGGATCTTACTGTGCATATAAGCAAAAATCAATTCTAAATAAACTAAAGACCTAAATATGAAAGGCAAACTTTAAAAATTATTAGAGAAAATATGGAGGAATACAACCTTCTGATCTTGAGTAGGGAAAGAGTTCTTAAACAAGACACAAAAATGATGACCATAAAAAGAAATGACTGATAATTTCAACCAGTAAAAGTAGGAACTCTATTCAATCATAACAGCATAAAAGAACACCAAACAAACAACAACAAAAATAGACAAATGAAAATAACCCAAACCTCATAAATTGGGTGAAGATATTTTCAATGCATAACAGAATCAAAGATCAAAAGCAAGAATTGTCAAAAGACTAAAAATAAAAAACTTCTAGAAATCAGTAAGAAAAAGAAAAATTACCCAAACAACCCAGTGGCAAAATAATTAATTTTACAGAAAAGGAAACACATGGTCCATAAACAGATGAGATGCCCAATCACATAGGAAGTTAGGGCAGTGCAGATTAAGATCACAAACACCATTTTATGTCCACCAGATTGGCAAAAATTAAGAAGTCTGAAAAGAAAGCATTGAAGAGGATGGAGATCAATAGGAATTTTTATAAGGTGCCAATGGAAGTATAAATTGGTTTAATCACTTTGGAAGATAGTCTGTTGCTATCTCGTAAAATTCAACATTTATATGCCTTATACCCAGCAATTCCGCCAGGCATATATCCTAGAGAAACTCTTGCACAGGTGCACCAGGATGATCATAACAGCACTGTTTGTGACAACAAAAACTGAAAACAACCCAAATGTGCATTAAAAAAACAAAAAATTGTGGCATCTTCACATATTTATACTGAACAACATGGATGAATTTTAGAAACAATGTTGAATAAAAAACAAGTCCCAGACAGTATGATTTATGATACCACTTTTACATAATTCAGAAACAAGGAAAAATAACCATTATTTTGGCATATGTATATATATGACAGGCATATCACATGTATAAATATGTGAGATAAATTTTAAAAATTCATAATGTAACAAAGAAAATTATATATAAGCCAGAAATGAATCACGTAAGTCATATCTCACACACACACACACACACACACACACACACACGAAAATGAAACACAATGTAGGACAGCACTTACATCTGAGGTAAAGAAGGGAGTGGAGGAATGCTCTAGTTTAGTTCACAGGTGCTCAATATATTGTAATACTTTAGAACTTACACATAGTTAGGGAAGAAACGCATAATAGTTTTCAGGATGGATAGGGTAACAATATCTTACATATGTGAAGTTCATTTTGTTCTGAACTTTTAGGAATTTAATAGTGAATGAAAATTCTGAAAGAATGCTCAAGTTGGAAAGATAGAAACAAGTTATTAATTTGGAGCATTAGATGTTTACATAAGCATAAAATCCCTTACAATAAATATTTTAAAAAATAAGTGGAAAGTTAAACGGAGAGTTACAATATACTGTGGATGCTGGTGTACAATGTATGTAAGGCTTCATTTTAACGTATTTATCTTCTCAAATGCAACAGTAGGGATCTTTCTTCCCACCATGCCATCAATACTTGCCCTTCCCCCTTTTCAGTTCAAATAGACCACAGGTTCTCTAAAGCTTTCATGCCTATCAGCGTTGGGCAGTGACCACTTCCCCTTTTAGTTAGCAAACAATAAGAATGAGAGACTCCTGAAATTAAGGACAGCATTTAGAATGAATTATAGGAAGTATTTCACTATTCAGCATATAATCAAGCTGTAGAATTTAGAGCTGCACTTAAAGAAAAGATTACTGTTGCTAGCTTTAAGAGGCTAGATGCTAATGGTATGAATATTAATACATCTGCAGCTAGGCCAAAGCCATATAATTGTAAGCAGATCTCATGCTTCAATGCATAGACTGATTGCCTACAGGAGTCAAGAAGAATTCCTTCACCTACTGCACAATAACTAAAGGCAGTTTGCATTCGTTATTGTCACCTTTTTCTGAATCATCAGATAATGATGAGATGGGCCAACACTGCTAGTTGGTTTAGCAAAACTTATGTTCCATGTATTTTTATGATTTCCTGTACCATTCCATTTTTTACAGTTATCTCTTAAGTGTCATAGAAAAGCCTTAACAAAAAGAACACTCTTTTTAGCTATAGAACTGTAACCTAGTACTATTTAATTAGAAAGAAAGGTAATTTTCACCCAAAGTCCTAGTACACAGACTCAATGCTATTAAAATTTAGGTATACTTCCATCTAGATCTTTTGTTTCCATATAACAGTGACTATGTAATCTTGCCTCCTAGATTTTTCTTTTGCTTAATGCTCTCGTACACATTTCTCCCAGTTAACTACACATGCCAATTAACACCATTTAAGATAAATATATGGTAGTCCAAGTGGCTATACCACAGTTAACTTATTCATTTATGGTACAGCATTTCCGTTGTTCCTATTTTTTTCTACCACAAATAACACTTCTATGAACACTTTTGTGCATTAAGTTCCCTGTATACTCAGAATCATTTCCCTTGGGGTAGAGCTCATAAGCAGAATCATGGGGTTAAAAGGCATAAACATTTTAAAGATGCTTACAATAATGTATATGTACCAAACTGCATTCCAAACATATGCAACATTTACTGCCATAGCAATGTACGGATTATTTTTGTACCACACACTTGCCAATTTTGATTATGGTCATTTAAGAATGTCTTTCAAAATCTGATAGAAAATTGATAATCAGTAGTTTTTAATTTGCATTTAATTGATAGGCACTATAACTAAATTACCTTGTCTTATTCATCTTGGTATCCCTCGTAACTTCCCAAGTGTATGGAACAAAGCAGGCATTTAATACATATTTGTTGGATGAATACATGAATGAAAAACTACTGATTTTTAGTGTTCTCTTATTGACTTTTAATCCATTAGTTGTTTGATAAACTATTATCCTTTGTTTGTCATAAGTACTATAAACCCAGATTATCATTCCAGGTTCATGACATTTTTGACACATGGAATTTTAAATCTTATGTGTTAAGTCTATTAATCTTACCCTTTTTTGTTTCCTTAATCACACCAGTGGTTTAATAAATAGTCCTTCCTACTTTTCACTAGTTTTTTCATGGCTTGACTTTATATTATTCTTCTATAGTAATTCATATGAAAATTATTTTAGTGCCATTTAAACACAAAATATGATTTTTTAAAGATACATCTGTCACTTTTTTCATACACAATTTATTTCTGAAAGTAGCTTTGACAGTTGATTTTGTGAAAGTAGAATTTCAATTTTCTAATGATGCCTTTCCTCAGTCCAGGCTACCAGCTGACAGGTAGGAACCCTCACAGGTATGTAAGGCTGAACTAGAGATCTGCTGAGAAGGAGGTAAACGAGAGAAGGCTCCTGCCAGAATCTCCATTGTTTCAAATCCTGGGTGACTGAATTAGGCATCAACTTTTACCACACATTTTCTATCATGTTCACCACCTCCACACCAAAAGGGGTTGTTTATAAAGGTAAAAATATGAAAATTAAAAAATCTGTATTATGATATCAAAGATACAAATGAATTTTGAAAATAATTAATATTATATGTGGCTTATATAATAAAATGATTTCAAAGTTTGGGAATTTACAAATAGGCATGTTTACATCAGAATATAACACTTAAAATAATCAACTGATTCTACCATAAAAAATTTCCTTTATATTTATTTAGAAGCTTTAATAACTACCGTGTGTGCCAAGAATTCACAAAACAGAGGATCTCTGTTAGCTTGAAGGCTACATAATCAATGCTGTAGAGGCACTTCTGTTAGTGAATAAATGATGAAGTTTTCCCAGAAAAGATGCAGAGTAAACAGAAATATTCAATGAAACACATAGCTAAGAGCGATCCTAGAATTAAATGGGGATTTTCATATTTTATAAATGTTAAAAAAGAGAGGTGATATGGGTTGGCTACAGGTATATAATTTTTGACTAGTGTTTTCCTGAAACTTTAGAATGGAGATCTTGTTACATTTATCCACTTTGAGTTCACTCTTGTTGATAACACAGAGTACTACAAAGTAAATGTGCATTATTTTCTCAGTATAGCCTGGATAACAATTCCTATTACTTTGCTAAATGATGCTTACCTTAAATGACATTACAGAAACACTCCCACAAGTATTTAAAGACCCATTTATAAAAACATTTCTAATTATGAATACTTAGGAACTCTTAAACAGCCATCAGTGGGAGAAAGTTTACAAAATATGCCACCTCCATACACTGGCATTAAAAAGAATGAAGTCCATCAGTATAAACTAGTTTGACAATGTCTATAATGTTTTCTTAGCAATAAAGCAAACTTAGACCATGAAGTGGGATCCCATTTTTTTGCTAAACACACTCATGTGCACACGCATGCACATACACGAAGATACATAAACTCTGAAAGGATATATGCCAAACTTTTACCAATGGTTACATCCCAAGGGTTTCTGGAGCAAGGCGATGAGGAGACTGATGTTTTACATTTCTGCAGTGTGTGAATTTCTTACTGAATCAACATAGCCTACTCTCATAATTTTAAAATATCTATACATATTTGGTAAAATAAAAAAAAGTGTAAATATACATATTTATCTGTATTTAGAGAGGTTGGAAGAATTTTAATACTATCATGTGCTTATTTATACCTTCTTGTATATCTAAGGACCATCAATGTGACCTCTGTGACTACCTTAACTGGATGACTTTTTCACTGAAGAGGAAACAGCACTGATTTACTACTTCATATAAATGCATTTAGAGTCTCTCAGTAGCAGGTGTATATTAACTTTTGTGCAGTTTCCATTGCAAATATGCTCTTCACAAAAACCACACTATCTTCAAATGTTCAGAAAGAAAATCCCATGCTGTTGACTTTGCAGCTTCATTTCTGAAACAAACTTCCTGTTGTATTAAACAAGTACAAACACTGGTTATAAAAAATGTAAAACAATTCTAAGAAGGAGTATCATGGGTAAGGAAAATGCCTGAAATGTTCAAAGTTGTCTGGTATGTTGCTATTTGGAGTAAATAAAAAGTCATGATCAAGAACTGTATTTTGGTGACCCTGTTGTTGAGCAATGATAAAAAAATAGATGTTGGGAGTTTGAAAGGGTCCAATACACAACAGTATTCTTTCCTGACTGAATTCTGCCCAACTGAGAAATAAGAAAGGCAGAAGGAAGGCCCAGATGTCACATTTATTACTAACATAGCAGACACGAGAATGTGGCTTCTATCTGCACGCAAAGGATTTACTAGTTGAACTCCAGAATTAGACTAATCTAGCTCACACCATTAAAGGCAGAACTGGATGCCACAAGCTTTCTCTCAATGAGTCCTATCACTGTAAAACTTAAGGGATAGAGGAACAGAGTAGAACATACACTCCCTGAGGCCAGCCCGCAAAGAGATAGGGAAAGGGAGGGGCTGCGCTCTAGTTATCCTTCCAAACTCATCAATAGGATTGAATCAATCCTCCTGCCCCTTAGAATAAGAAAGGAGGAGTTTTTGGGGGGGTCAGCTAGGAGGGTTAAACCAGTAAAGCTTTTTTCAGTGGATCCATCCCAGTGGTTAATATATACCAAGTCTTTGCAAATAACATCGAAAATATAGGAAGACATTTTATCTTTGTAATAAAAATAAAATTATATGTAGACTCAATCACTGGAACAAATATTTATTTAACACTATGTGTCCTTGACGATGTTAGATGCAGACACTGATAGAAATATGTAGTTCCCAGTTCAGTGGGATAGACTGATACACATAACTATCATAGAATATAATCAATGATGTAACAGAATTATAAGCATATTCTCTATGAACACAGAGAAAGAAACAGTAGAGGAAAGCTTTCCTAATTTATTATGCTCTTCTACTCCTTCATTTATTTATTCAGCACTTACTATATGCCACACTCTGTACCAAGATATTAGACCATTAAGTATAAAGTGGTAAACCAAGCAGACAAGATCCTTCCCCTTACTGAGCACATGGTGGAGACAGATGTTAATAAAATAAAGCACATAAATATGTAGTTACAAAGTGGAATCTGTGCTATAAAGGAAAAATACAATGTTTTATTGAGAAAAATAAGAGGTTACAAAATTCAGATCCCAGGGATCCTTCTCTGAGGAAACATTTCCAGTACGATCTAAAGGATCAGATATGTCCCACCAGGTAGGAGACAGGCAGGCAAGGAGCAAACACGTAACTTGAGGAGAAGAAAAGGCATAGATAAAAGTCTTAGGCAGAAGAAAGCTTGGAGTGCTTAAGGGAGCAGAGTAAGAAGGGGACCATGGTTGAAAATAACATCAGGGAGGTGACCATACACCTATTGTGACAAGTCATAGACTTTAGGTTTTATTACGTTCATTATGAAGCCACTGAATTTGATTTGAATAAGGGGGATGACACGATTCAATTTACAATGCAATGAAGGCTGCAAACGTGGGGAGGGGAGAGCAGAAGAGATGGTTACTGTAATCCAGGTGAGACAGCGTGGTGGCCAGAACTAGGATGTTAGCAATGGAAAGAGAAGTGGAAGGATTCAAGAAATATTCTGTAGGTAAAAGCAACAATGATGGATTGAGGTAGGGAGAGAAGGATGAGATTTGTGAACACATCAAATGTGCTTGCTACACTCTGGGTTTGAGCAATACCCAGAAAAAAATGACATGTGAGCTGGGCCTTGAGGACTGCATCAGATTTTAGCTAATGGAGAAGAAAGGGAAAGACACAGAGGTCTGAAGTCCTGTGGCATATTTGGAATTGCAAAATTGTATTCTGATGCACTAGCAATAGAGGGTATATGGCAGAAATGCAGGGAGATAGTGGATTATGCTTTTGTTTTTGTTTAATTGAGGTAGCATCACTTCAGATCTATTTCTATGTTTATATTAAATTGTTGGGAATTCAGGACTGGAATATAGGAAGGAGGTATTAGGGACAAAGATTTGGAAATTATCTATAGATGATAACTAAAACTTTAGATCAGATGAGATAGCCCATGGGGAGTACAAAGTAAGAATACAATCAATGAGTAACCTTTAGGAAGCCTCTGCATTTAAAGGACGGGTGGAAGGAAAAATGAGAAAGAAATTGAAAGGCATGAAATCCACATGGATAATATGAAATAAAAATGAAATCATAAGTAATTATACAATTATAATTATGTCTAATAATTAGAGCATTTACTGTGTACCAAGCACTGTTCTAGGGCTTCATATATATTAAGTCGTTTCATTTTTACTTTCATTGTGACGTAGGTGCCATTATTAACTTCATTTTATAGATTTAGAGAACGAGGCATAGACAAGTTAAATTTCTTGTCCAAGGCCACTAACCTAGGAAACAGCAGAGTTGGAATTCAAAGGGGTTTGTCATCTTAACCTCTATGCTTACTGTCTCTTGAGGCCCTGAGGTTTATCATTTCTGTCCTCCCTGGACTATGAGAAAAAACTAGCTTGGTCAGTTCTACAACCCACAGGGAGGCTTCTTAGAAATTAACTCAACCTGCGGCTTAGGTGTTAATCATAGCTTAGGTGTTAATCATGTTAATCATATAAGTTAGTTGCTTTAACATGTGTTAATTAATGACCTCATAATCTTCACAACAGAATCTTTTAAATAAACAAACATCTTATAATTTATAAACAGGGAAAGAGCACCTAAAGCTGAGACCATTAAGCCACCATAAATATAAAGTACTGGTTCTCTACAATGACGGAAGGCATCAAGATAGAGTCCAACAGGTAACCTGGACTTGGCAGAAGCAGATTAACTTAAAAAATCATTATTATAAAAGAATTTCAATAATACAGACAGAATTAAATATGTATCAAAATTTTCTGATTACTAAAAGTAGAAACAAGAAGCTCACAGAGACGAAGTAATATTAATTCTTTTATAACTGCTTTCTTACTGGCTAAAGTTAATAAAAATAGAAGTACAATTACAATAACCTTAAAATAAAACTGGTTCTGAACTAGGGACATTTTGCCCACCTATCTCTGAGCAGGGGACATTCAGCAACATTTGGAGACTCTTTTGGTTATTCACAGCTAGGGGTGGGTGGTGCTACCGGCATTTAGTGGGTAGAGGCCAGGAATGCTACTAAACGTCTTACACTGCATAGGACAGCCTCCCACAACAAAGAATAATCTGGCTCAAAATCTCAATAGGACCAAGTTTGAGAAATACTGCTATAAAAATAGCATCTAAAAATAGCATCAATAAAAATACCAATAGTAGTTAATTCTGAAAATTTAAGAAAAAGGCAATTATAGGACACAGTATACATTTGAACACACAAATGAAGAAGACTATTCGATGCCAAAATGTATGGTTAAAACCAACTTAATTTGCCCTTAATGATGCTGAATTAATGTCATATCATTTCTCATCATCACCAGCTCCTTGTTATTGTGCTAATTATAACACTGATGGCCATCTTTTCTAAAATCTTTATACTCAGTACTTTGACACTGATCTTCACACTTGAAATAATTTTTATGGAACATACCAGAAGGGAAACTAAGCTACACATATTAAAGAATTTAAAGTGGCAACTGATAAATATTGGCATTCTGTTTAATAACTGCTAAAATACAAAGAATGGCCTAGGTAGAGAGATTGATGTTCCTTTCTATCCAAATTTCCTCTGTCACCATCTGTGAAGAAAAAAGCTCTCTCTAACAGACTTTGTGTGTTTAATTTTAACCCAGGGCAAATTTTTATGACTAAGTGATAAACCCACCAAACTGGAGTTCATACTGGAGGCCCTTATACTACTAACCATAATGATACCAGCGGGCATTACCATTTTTAAAAGTGTAAAAAAATCAATGAGCAGATTGTCATTACAGAAACTCATTCTGCATCAAACATATCACCCAAGAGATTGATATTTCATGCTTATAAAACTTAACATAAAATTAAATTGCAAATATTTTCTCACAATCTACTAAAATTATGGCCTAAGGCAATACACTGCTAATATGAAGCATTTGTTCAGCTCTAGTGGACATATTTCCTATATGATTTATGTGAAAGAAGGCTTCATTTGCCTCTTCATAGATTCAGTAATGAGGTTTCTGTTTCTTACATTAAGCCTAGGAAATATATGAACTTCTCAAAATTAAGCCAGCAAATATAACAGTGAATTATTAATAAATAGTGAAATTAATAAACTAGGGGGGGTTCTCCTTCTGTATCTGCCTATGTCATTTCAAACATCAGCCATTCTTTCATTATCCAAATACAGGAAAGCACCTAAATATACCACACAGAAAATACATTTTCATTCTTTAGACACAAAACCAGAGTGACAGATTTCAAGTAAAATAGTAGATTTTGATTTTCCCTGAAATCTATAAAGATAAAAAATAAATTCAATCATTCCCGCCCCAAAAGTTAGGAATAACAGAAAGGAGAGTTGTGGAAACAATACTTTGCCTTAATCCATTAGGATGTGAATAATATGGAGTCCATGAGGTATAGAAAAAGATAAAATTGATTTCAGTGTTATCGACTTGATGCATCGTGAAACTTATGTGTAGCACTTTCTAGCCAGTAAAGTGTTTGCTTATTAGCATGTTTCAGAATGCACATAAAAGGAAATAACTTCTTCACGTGGAACTTAAAAAACTATGCGTTTAGCTTTATGCCAAAATCTACTTGATAACTTGAAAAACTACCATAATTTATTTCAAAGTATAATAGGCAATTCTTACCTTAAGCATTCAGCATCATTTTGAGGCTTTTCATTGATTTTTATTTTTTCTGCCTCTAGGTGTTTGGTAGTACAAATGGCTTCATTTTTTTTATCTTCAAATCCTAAACAATTAAGAAAATTCTTACAATCTTTAAAAAATTAAACATAAAAGTTATCTTCATTCGTAAGAACAGTATTTTGGTTTCTGGTGCTTCATATAAAATATGTGCAGTAATGATTTTTATTTTTTTTTACTTTAATATAGCAATTAAAGGCATAAAAAGAATCTTAACAAAATTTGTGACATTAAAAATACCAGATTTAACACTCATCAATTTGGGGTTGCACTTATTCCTTTTTACACCAAAAATTGCACTATATCCCAATAGGTTAACACATTTTTAAAGAATATGACCCTATAATGTGTGTACAACTATACTTATCAGCAAATAAACTAACTCATAAAGATAATACCTTTAAGCTTTCTCTGCAAAGTACATAATTCCTGTATTAATTCACTCTTCTGTTTTTGAAGTTCATTTAACTGGCCACTATCATGTTCCATTGACTTCATTTCTAGAAACAAATAGACAAAAACACATTTTAACTATTTTAGGCTTCGCCTTATATGTGTCAGCAAACTTAACCTTTCCTGTGTAGTGAAAATTTAAGCAGCATATGGCCAATTTTAAGCCCCAAAGGCTTCCCTTGGCCAATTAGAAACTGTTCCTAATAAACTGACCAGGATTAGGTAAGCAACAACTGGATACGAAAGCAAGAGTTAGCTGATAGTTAGAGAATTCAAAACTGTGTAATGCCACTAAGTAAAACAAGCTTCTCAAAGAAATAAGAAAACTATTCTTCATAACTAAAGCATATTTAAAATGACATTGCATAGTACTCACTATATGGCTATAAGATTTCAAAATATTGCTAACATTATTTCTTCTACCTAAATGCCTTTCCACCCTTTATTCCCACAACTAACTCCCATTCACCCTTTAAGATTCATCTTCTAATTTTTCAAACGTTTTTTCTCTTCCAGCATACCTTCTGGGACTTCAATTACACATTTATATGGACTAATGTTTATGCCCTCTTCCTGCCCCCAATCATATATGGAAGCCTAATCTCATGTGATAGTATTTGGAGGTAAGGCATGTATCAGTACTTCATCCATTTTCATGTCTGAATAAATGTCTATTGTACAGATATGCCATATTTTACTTTTTGCATTCTTCAGCTGATAGATATTTAGGTTATTTCTACTTTTCGGTCACCATGAACAATGCTGCTATGAACTTTCATGTAAAAGTTCTTATGTAGATGTATATTTTCAATTATCTTGAAATACTTAGGAGTAGAACTGCGGGTAATACAGTAACTTTAGCTTTAATATTTTGAGAAACTGCCAAACTGTTTTCCAAAATAGTTGTATAATTTTACAATCCTACCAGCAATGTATAAGATTTCCAATTTTCATCACCTCTGTTAACATTCTTATCGTCTAATTCTTTTATTACAGCCACACTAGTGGCATCTCATTATGGTTTTGATTTGCATTTCCCTAATTATTTTGAGCATCTTTCATTTGGCTATTTGTATGCCTTTTTTGGATAAATGCCTACTTACATTCTTTGTCTATTAAAAAATAATGTTTTTTTTTTATTGTTGTGTTGTAAGAGTTCTTTATATATTCTGGATGCTAGTCCCTTACCAGATATATGATTTGCAAATATTTTCTGTAATTCTGTGAGTGGTCTTTTCACCTTTTTGATAGTGTTCTTTGAAACACAAGAGTTTTAATTTTGATGAAGTCCAATTTATCTATTCTTTATTGCTTGTGAATACCTAGAAAACGATTTCCTAATCTTAGATCATTAAGGTTTGCAACTGTTTATTCTAAAAGTGTTATGTTTTTAGCTCTTACATCTAGGTCTTAGATCCATTTTGATTTTGTTTTTGTGTACAGTATGAGGTAGATGTCCAAATTCATCTGCTTGAAGATATCCAGTTATCCTAACACCATTATTTAAAAAGACTATTCTTTTCCAAATGAACTGTCTAGGCATCCTTGTATAAATAAACTGACGATACACATATGAATTTATTTCTGAATTCTCAATTATATTCCCTTGATCTATATGCCCAAACTCAAACCAGCACCACAATGTCTTGATTAGCGTAGCTTTGTAGTTAAGTTTGAAATCAGGAAGTGTGAATATTTCAACTCTGTTCTTTTTCAAGTGATTTTGGCTATTATTGATCCTTTGCATTTCCATGAATTTTAGGGTCAGATTGTAAATTTCTGCAAAAAGCTAGCTAGAATTTTTGATAAGGGTTGTATTGAATCTGTAGATCACTTTTTGGAGTATTAACAATATTAGATCTCCCAGTCCATCAACTCAGGATGACTTTCCATTTACTTAAGTCTTCTTTAATTTCCTTCAACGGTGTTTTTTGTTTGTTTGTTTGGTTTTTGTAGTTTTGGTGTATAGGCTTTGCAATTTTGTTATATGTATTCCTAAGTATTTTATTCCTTTTGATTGTAAATTAAATGTTTTAAATTTAATTTGCAAATTGTTCATTGCTAGTATATAGAAATATCATTGATTTTTGTATATTGATCTAATAATCTGCAACCTTGCTGAACTTGTTTATTAGCTCAGTTTTAGGATTTCTATACACAAGATCATGTTATCTTCAAATAGAGATAGTTTTACTTTTTCCTTTCCAATTTATATGTCTTTCTTTTTCTTGCCTGATTTCCCAGACTAAAATCTCTAGTAAAATGTTGAATAGAAGTATTAGGAGTGGATAT
The DNA here is from genome assembly GCF_009834535.1 of Camelus ferus. NCBI lineage: Eukaryota > Metazoa > Chordata > Mammalia > Artiodactyla > Camelidae > Camelus > Camelus ferus. Next base: position 13,367,862 of record NC_045706.1, read on the forward strand.
TTTTGTCTTTTCCTGATCTTAGGTCAGAAATTTTCACTCTTTCATCATTAATAGCATTCATTACGGGTTTTTCATAGTTACTCTTTATCAGGTTGAGGATGGTCCCTTCTATACCTAGTTCATTGAATTTTTTATCATGACAGGGTGTGGGATATTGTTAAACGCTTTTTCTCAATCTTTGATTATATTAATATTTTTTATTTATCTCATTATATTCATGGTCTTGAATATATTTACAGTATTAAATGAGTAATTTAAAAAGCCTTTTTCTGTGAATTGCATTATCTCTATGATTTCTGAAAATGTTTCTATTGACCTAATTTCCTTCTTGCTATGAATTACAATTTGCTTTTTCATGTGTAAAGTGACTTTTGATTGGATACTAGACATTGTGTTTACTATTTTGTTAAATAGTTTGAATTTTGCTATCTTCCTTTAGGCATGTTGATTTTTGTTGTTTAGCAGGCAGTTAGGTAATTTATGATTAAGTTCAAATCTTATTTTTAAGAATTTTTTTCAAGAGCGTGTCCAGAATAGCCTGAAGTCGAGGCTAATTGAATCCTACTACTAAGGCAGGACTCTTCTGTTTAATGAGAGCTTTCTATTCTGATAGAATGGAACATGAATGTCTCCCAGTCCTGTGTGAGCTCTTAGAATTAACTGTTGACCTTATGATTCCTCAGCAGTTTTTCTTTACTCAGCCTAGTGGACTTAAAAACATTCCTGAGGTAGAAGATATACTATCTTCCTTAGTCCTGACTTTTGGTCTAAGTGGAAAAGGCATAGTTTCAAGACTAATTCTCCCAAGAAAAAATAAGACAAGCATTATCAAGTCCTTATGAAGCTTACAGAATAGAAAGAATAAATACTATGTTTGTAGTAATAACTTTTTTCCCACTTTTCTACTGCCTCATCTTAATTTTGTTTTTTTTTTTTATTTTATAGCATTATTGAAGTATAACTGATGTGGTGATAACTTTTTACTTCCTCCCACTGCTTAAAACCCACAAAGTTCTAATCAATAGCTAGGTTTTATGGCTATGAATAGTAAACCAAATTCAAACAATGAAAACTCATTCCCATCTTTTGACATGTGAGTTGTCTTTCTCATATGATTGTATAGACATTGCCTATCTTTAAAGGATGCTAGCAAGCAAAGAGTGTAATATGCTTCCTCTTATCTAACAGCCAAAAAAATGAATTCAGTAACTGGAAGAAATGAGTAAGTGGGACATCTGGAGAAAAATGTTATGACAATCATTATAGTCATTATTCTGAAGCCAAAAGTGATGGACCCTTTTCAATTACTTGATGTTCAAAGCAAATAATTACTAATTTTGCAAATACACATTGAATACCAACTACTAATACTTCTAGCTGCTCAGGCCAAAAAACCTGGAGTCAACTGTTAACACCTCTCTTTCTCTCACACTCTACATCTAACTCATCATGAAATCCTGCTTACCCATCTTCAAAATGTACCCAGAATCCAAACACTTCTCACCATTTCAATTCCTTACAGTCCTGAACTAAGGCAACGTTCTCTCTGTTCTAAATAACTGTCACTGTCCCTTAGGCTTCTGTTGCTGCCTTTACCTCCATTAAGTGTGTTTTCAATAGTGACCAGAGAAATCCTGTTAACGTATGTTAGACCTTTCACTCCTTTGCTCAAAATTCTCTAGTGGCTTCTGATCTCACTCGAGTAAAGGCCAAAGTTCTTAGAATGGCCAACAGGGTTTTAAATGATCTGGATTCTTGTCACTTCTCTGACCTCCCGACCTCTCCTACTCTAAAGACTCTTTGCTTTTCCTCAAAATCAGAGTAGGCACAATTTCCCTTTGTGGCTTTTGTATAAGCATCCATTCTGTCTGAAATGCTATTTCCCTAGAAATTCATGTGGCTCATTCTCTTACTTCATTCAGGGCTCTATTCAAAACTCATCTTATCAATGAGGCCTTACCAGGACATATACATAAAATTTTAATATATACACACGCATGCTCACAAGCGCATGCGCGCACACACACACACATATGCACGCACACATGCACGCACAAGCACAGCATACCTGTAAGATGGAGAAACACCAGGTTGTGTAGGGATGGCAAAACAAGTTGAGGAACTTGGTTTGCTATGTTTATCATGGTATTTTTAAACATAATGTAACTAAATTAAGAGGTTCATTGTAATAGTCCAGTACTAATAATTCCTTCTAAAAATATATGGGTGTTAATATTTTGGCAACTTTAAGGGGTGAAAACAGACCCCCAATTCTGAGGTTTAAAACTAACAAATCAAAGAGGATGTTGGGCAGTGGAAAAAACACTGAGTAGCAGAAAATAATAAAATAGCTACGGAGAGCTGAAGATGAAGATTATTCAAAACTCAATCTAACTGGCTGACTAACCATAGTTACGGGAAAAAAGTTCAATGGGAAAGGCCAGAAAGAAGAGCCAATGGAAGAAGAAAGAAAGAAGAGAAAAATCAAGTGTCAGGAAGTAACAGATGAGGTGGTACAAATTAGAAGAGGGAATGGAAGAGCAACCACTGATGGGACAGAAGACGAATGGAGACTAAAACTGCTCTGGGAAGAAAATGGCTCTGTTACCTGTTTAAAATTTTAGTAACTCCTTTCTCCACCACTGCCACCAGCAGGGAGAAAAAGTCACCATAAACACTTTCACAGGTGAATACTTTTGAACCTTGAAGGGATAGATAATTCCAGCATTTACATTTTTTTCCAGCTATAGAAAGAAGAAAGCTTTTACATTCTTTCTGTTAAGCCAATAGAACACACACAAAAAAGATTAATCTCACTTGTAAATATTGATGCAAAAATCTTAAAGAAAAAATGATCAAACAGTATTCAGTAAAAGATCAGAAGACTACGAAACCACAGCTAAGTAAGGTTAATGACAGGATATTTATTAATAATGTTCACTATGTTAATAGATTAAAGTGGGAAAAGCATATATGATCATCTCAAAAGCAGGAGGGTGGAAAGGAAGGAGAGAGGGGAAAAAAAAGGGCAGAGAGGGAGAAGGAGAAGAAAGAGAAAGCTTCAATCTGGAATCATGATTAATAGTAAAACTCAAGAAGTATTCACATGAAAATTAGTAATATCCAGTATTATCACTGCTTTAGACTGAATATATGTGTCCTCCCAAAATTCACTTGTCAAAATCCTAACCCCCAATGTGATGGTATTAGGAAGTAGGACCTTTGGTAGGTGATTAGGTGCTCTTATAAAAAAGACCCTGAGGAGCTACCTCTCCATCCCTTCCAACTATGTGAGAAAGAACACAGTCTATGAAACAGGAAACAGGTCCTCAACAAACACTGAATCTGCTAGAACCTTGATCTTGGACTTCCCAGCCTCCAGAACTGAGTTAATATATTTCTGTTGTTGATAAGCATCCAGTCTGTGGTATTCTGTTATAGCAGCCTGGACAGACCAACACGATCACTATTATCTTACAATATATCAGCCAATGATATTAGGTTTTAAAATGTAGTAAGTATTGGAAAACAAAGACAAAACTACCATTAGTTGAATATGACACAATTACATATAGAAAAACCAGTGAACTATAAAAAATTCAGTCTGGTACCATACTAGAAAATCAGAATATGAAAAAAAGATTTTTATCTGTAAATAACCAGCACACAGTAAGAAAAACTAAAAGGAAAATATCCCATTCACAATAGTTAAGAGTAATATTAACAAGAGAAAGACAAAGACTTAATTGAAATACATATTTGTTTTTGGACAAGAAGACTCAAGATTGTGTTATCAATTCTCACTAAATTCATCAATAAAATTAATGCAATTCTAATTAAAATGCAAGATTTTTTTAAACTTGGTAAGACAATTTTATCTAGGAAAATAAACACAGTAGAATCAATAATGAAGATTAAAAAGAGAGGATTGCCCTGCTAGATATCAAATCATACTATGAAACTAGAATAATTAAAAAACAAAGTAAACAGAGAGGATAAGAGTACAGAAAAACACATAAACACACGAAAACAGAAAGTATGAATTTGTATATGAGAAATGTAGAATTTCAAATTGGTTGGAAAAAGATGAATTATGTAACAAATACTGTTAAATAACTGAACAGTCATTTCGAAAAAGGTAGAGTTGGATCCTTGACCTCTTACACCAAAATTAATTCTCAGGTGGATATAAATGGGAAAAATGAAACATAAAATTACCACAAGTAAACATGGGTGGATGTTTTCAAATTAATGTTATACAGAGAAAAACTTTCTAAGCTAGAGACAAAATCCAGATGCCATAAAGGAAAAGACTTTCTTTGAATTTATCTTGTTTGGATTTGCTGAGCTTCTTAAATCTGTAAATTAATGTTTTTCAGCAAATTTAAGACATTTTCTGCATGATTTCTTCAAATACATTTTCTGCCCCATTCTCTCTCCTCTCTCCTTCAGAAACTCTAATTACTCGCATGTTAGACCCTTTGGAATTGTCCCACAGGTCCCTGAATTTCTATTTTTGGTTTCATTTTGTTTGGTTTCAATTTTCCCTCTCTTCTTAAGATTGATCTAGCTATCCTATTGACCTGGCTTCTTGCTCTTTGGCTTCTCTGTCAGTTCCATTCAGCTACTGAGTTTCAGTGACAATTTTATTTCAGAGATTATATTTTTCAGTTCTAAAATGTTCATTTGTTTCTTTTTTACATTTTCTATTTCTCTTCTGAGATTACCTATCTTTTTACCTTTTCAAACAAGCACATTTTCCTTAACTCATTGAGCATAGTTAATAAAGGTGCTATAAAGTCTTTAATAACTCCAATAATTAGATCGCTGTGGGTTTGACATCTCATGATTTTCTTTTGACACTAGGTCAGATTTCACTGATTCTTCACAGGTTAAGAATTCTGGATTGCATCCTGGACATTGTGAATATCATGTTGCAAAAATTTTAAATTTTTAGAACAACAGTCATCCTAAATGGGTGTTAAGTGATATCTCATTGTGGTTTGGATTTCCATTTCCCTTATGACTATTTAGGTTGAACATCTTTTCATGTGTTTACTGGCCATTTCTTTAGGGAAATGGTCAATTCAAATTCTTTGCCCATTTTTAAATTTTTTGTTGTTGTTGTTGAGTTATAGTCTTTTTATATTCTGGATATTAATCCCTTATCAAAGATATGATTTGAAAATATTGTCTCCCATTCTGTGGGTTGTGTTTTTACTTTCTTGATAGTTCCTCTAACGTACAAAGGATTTTAATTTTGACCAAGTACAATTTACCTATTTTTCTTTTGTTGCCTGTATTTTCAGGATTCAAGAAATCATTGCCAAATCCAATGTCATGCGGTATTTCCCATGTTTTCTTCTAAGAGCTTCATCATTTTAGTTCTTAAGTTTAAGGCTCTGCTCCATTTTTCATTAGTTTTTGTATATAGTGTAAGGTAAGGGCCCAACTTCATTCTTTTGCATGTGGTATCCAGCACCATTTGTTGAAAAGACTGTCCTTTCCCACTGAATGGTCTTGGCACCCTTCTCAAAAATCATTTGATCACATACACAAGGCTTTATATTTGAGCCCTCTATTCTACTGCAGTATTCTATACGTCTGTCTTTTTCCAATATCACACTGTTATGATTACTGTAGCATTTTACCAAGTTTTGAAATCAAAGTGTGAGTCCTCCAACTTTGTTCTTTTTTTCAAGACTGTTTTGGCTATTTGGAATCCTTTGGGATTCCATATGAATTTTAGCACGGGTTTTTCTACACATGAAAAAAAAAGCTGTTGGGATTTTAACAGAGACTGCATTGAATCTATGGATTATTTGGATAATAATATCATCTTAACAATACTAAGTTTTCCAACCCATAAACATGGGATGTCTTTCCATCTATTTAGGTCTTCTCTAACTTCTTTGAGTAATGTTTTATAGTTCTCAGTGTACAAGTCTTTTACCTCCTTGGTTATTTTTTTTCCTAAGTACTTTCTATATAGCTGTTTATATTAATGAGTGATAGAGCCCTGTCATTCCTCCTAAATATCTTTTTAATTCATCTTCTCCTCTCTTTGGTAACTTCTTTAGTTCAGAATCTTATCACAGATTTGCAATAACCTACATACTAGAGTTCCTGAAAAGAAATTCTCCCCACCCCACTGTATAACTGTGTTTCCTAGTTTAAATCAAATTGATGGTAAAATGAGGATCACAGCAACAGTATTACCCCAATATATCATCTATCACATTGTACTATAAATACCTGCTAATGTATTTGATCCCTCCATCTTTTAGTTTTGTATCTCTGGGACCTTGAACAATGCCTAATACATAACAGATAGTAAACAGAGTCTGATTTTTAAATAAATAATGACCAATGCTTATGTCACATCTACTTCTAATTTGAGACTGCTCATGATAAAAGATACATATAAATAAAATAAATGTAAAAGAACAGCAGTGCAATAATCCAATTTACTTGTAAATAAATTAAATTTCTGGAAAACCCTTAATTCAAAGTAAGTTATTATCATTAATGCCAGAAAAAAAAATGAGGGAATTCATACCCCTTTTCAGAATATTTGCCTGGTTTTCTAAGTCAGATATTTCAATCTTGACATTTTCTTTCATCAAATGCTCTCGTTTCTTTGTTATTTCATACTCATTATTGAAGTCTGTAATTTCCTTAATAAATTTTTCCTCCTCCTCCGTCACTTTTCTCTTTGTAGCCTCCTGAAAAACAGAAACAAATGATCAAATATAGCTGCTAATTGCAGCAATATTTTTCTTTAGTGATTTAAAATGCAATGATTTGGAAATGTTAACAACAAAATATAAAATTACACTTCCTGCTATTGGCACAAAAATGTTATACTCCTCCAGCAATATTAATTAAAAAACTGAAGTTATTAGATAATAACAACCAACTATTTTCACATGAAAGATTTATCCTTAATGTTTCAGGAAAATCACTGATGTAGAAATTCAACCACTCATCATTAAATATGTGTTTGCTTGTGTATTAAACTTATAGGTATATGCTGTTTTCTCATTGCAAATGGGTGGCAAAATAATTAAATGACCAAAGTTGAAAATGAAAATTTATACTCAAAGGAATTACATTGCAACTGGGTGATAAAATTATTAAATGACCAAAGTTGAAAATGAAAATCTACACTCAAAGGAATTAATGTCTTACAGAATAAAAAAGAAAAATGAACAAGAAAATTCAAGAAAATCTTTTAAAATGTAGACAATAAAGGTAAAATTACATATTCATTTCAAAATCACTTCTAAATAACAGTTTACATTTCATGAAATATCAATACGATGTAGAAATAAGAATTTCAAAAAACTTTAAACAATGCTAGAACCTAAACTTTTTGACAATGGTAGAACCTAAACATGCTGGTTTCTATTTCTTCAAAGAAATGTAACTAATTATCAGCTGGAAACCAGCCATGCCATTCGTAACCATCTGGTGGTTAATTTTGTTGATTTAATTTTTAGTATTTTTAAAAATGTATTTTTTTCAAAATGTCAATTAATACAAGTCATATTTCTAAACTGGCCCCGTCATTTAAAGCTATTGAGTCTGCTGGCTCTGACTTATGATAAAAAGGTAAACAAAATCTATCTCTTCACCCACATCCATAAGTATGTCTAAAGTGCGAACGTCTCTGCCTTTCAAAAGCACTGAAACCAAGGTCTTGAAGCCTGAGCAATTCCAATCAGTTTCACTGTTTCTTTTATGCTTATTACAGTTGCAAATAATTTCTATATTGCATCCTGCCAATAAAATTCTTTCAAACTATATCACTTTACCAACTGGTTTAAAATAGCACTTAATAATTTTCCATATCTGAACAGGACTATCTGCCAATATGCATACGAATAATTTTCTAAAAGTACACCTAAGTATATTTAAATACTTTCTGACACTTAAATACTTTTTGACACAGTTAGTGAAGTAGAGTTTTCTAAGTAGCTGGAGACTTACAAAGGTTTGGAGAAGCATATTCCTTTGGTTTGTAATTTCACTGCACTGTCTTTCTAAGGCACTTTCATGAGTTTTCAAAAGCTGTAAGAGGAAGGCTTTTTCAGAAAACTGCTGAACCTTTAAAGTAAAAAAAAAAAAAAAAAAGAAATCAGAATGAAACAATTAGACATTTTAGGGTACCTTAGTTAACAGAACAGATCTGTGTAGTATAAACATTTTCTATATTAATCTTTAAAATGCAAAATAAAATTCACATTAAACATCTTACTTTATATACTCTATATTATACTATTTTATAAATGCTTTATAAGTACAATTTTTATAATCTTTTCCCCCAATAAGACTATAGGCACCTCAAGAACAAAGAACATGTTAGCTTCTTCCTTTCTAATACCTAGCACATTTTGTAGCTTAGGTACTGAAGCTTTTTGACAACACACTGAAATCTGCTTCTAGTTAGAAATCAAGCTGTCCAGCTTGTTTTAAAGAACAAGTTCTTATTCTCATCATTTACAAGGAAGATATGGATGAATAAATCATGTATACAATATGACTAATAAAATAATGACATAAAATCCACAAATCACAGACAAAAATTCAGTCCCGTGACTATAGTTAAAACAAATAAAACACAAACCTGCTAAAGTCCTCAAATGGGTTTTGAGAACTCATTTTTTATTTTAGTACCTCATTTGGTTCTAACTAGCAGAAGATATAATAAACATTACTATTAGATATGTAACTGTTATTTCATTTGGGCTGTAAAGAATAGCATCTCCTGAGACCATAAATACTGAAATGAAAATCAGGAAGCTTTAATATATAAAAGCTAAAAATGAAGCCAGACTGGAAATAATCTTTCCACCATTGGCCCTCATAAGAAAGCATCACTTCAAGTTTGGGGCTGTTCCTATCTCCACAGAGAAAAGAAAAAGGAAATAAATTCAACTTAAATTGCAGAAAGCAAGATTTATGTTAGCTATAAGAACCTCCTCAAGGTGAGAGACAGGTTGTGAAATCTCTGTCCCAGAAGATATTGAATAGTAAAGAGCTTGAGAATAGTCTCATCCAGAGGCAAAGGGTTGGCCTAAAAGACATTTTGAAATGATATGGCTAAAAATCCCTAGAAATATTGGCATTAAAAAAAGCAGCTGAAATAAAACAGGAAATATGATCTTAAATTTATAAAATACCATAGCACATCTGCCCACACCTTCAGCACTTGGTGATGATTTCATCAACTCTATCTTAAGAAAGACATCAACAGAGAAAGTTAGAGAGGTGCAATCTACATGATCAAAGGAATTCAGAAAATACTTTCAAAATTGGGGGAAGGGAGAATAGGGCAGTTAGTATTTTACTGTCTGAGAAGACAAAAATTAGAAAACATATGGCCTGATCTATAAAATCACATAGAAATTGGTAACAATGGTGAACAAGAGGATGATCATGAATTTTATCACATTTATTTTAAGTAAGAAAATACTTCTGAGCCATTTAGTGTTTATTATATAAATGAGAAGAAAACGAATTATATAATCCTAAGGTTATATAATTAATTAGGTGCAAATTCAGGACTAAAATTCAGGTCGTTTGACTTTCTTGCTTCTAAATCATGATGTTAACATGGAAATATCAGAACTATTTCAAAGTAACAAGAAGATATGTTTGGAACTAAAAAGGGACTTTGGTTTCTGACAATAGTATAAATTAAAAGGATATCAGTTTAAGAGAAAGAAAAACTACCAAATACTAGGTCCATCAGAACTTACTGAGAGAAGGTTGCCTGCAGTATATACCTAACTCTCAGAGTTGCTATTATGGACAATAACCATGAATGTCTACAAAAATGCTTTCAGACCAAATAGTAACGAAATAAATTTTGGTTTAATTCAATTAGGTATTTTGGTAATATGTCTTTCAAAATCAAAATTTCTGAATTCTGATTCTGCTTCTACCACTGATCTAGAGTCAAAACTGTGTTGAAAATCAAAAATGGAGAAAACATTATCAACTAAGGAATTTTATAAGAAGACTTAAGCAAATTTATTACTCAAATTCAGAAAAGTCTTATGTTAAGGACTTAGAAATTAAGGTGTTCTGTTCTGGCTGTCACTAAGGCCTAAAATTATCACTGAGTTCATGTTTTCTTTCTTAAAATAACAATTATTAAAGAGCTATTAGACATCTTGGCATTTAATTGGAATATTTTACCATAACCTGAAAAAATGAAATCTATATACCCCAAATGAAAATTAGACAACTTTTCAAAAGATTTATAAGAAGGGTAGAGCTATAACTTTCCTCTTCCCAAAATTCTACGTAAGTTATCCATTTTGAGGTCTTTTCTACTTCTTTGTTTTAATTCTTATTATTTCTGTAACTTCATTCTCACTTTCTTTTTTACACTCTATCTTTATCTTTTACTTACACAGTTTCCTCTTTTAATCAAGATCTAAAAAGTCCCAGAGCATCAATAACTACAGAAGGATTATAGTAACATTAATTTTTAAATTTACTTAGGATGTGTGGTGAAAACATTTAATACATAAAGGAATTGACAAGTAGGGGAAAGAGAGTAATAGAGAAAGAAGCAGGACTTTGGAAAAGCTCAATAGGAAGGTCAACAAAGAATAATGTCTCCAATACACTGACTCACAAATTGAGGACAGCAGTAAGTTTGGGTTGCAGAAGCTACATAAGGTCAAACAGTGTTAGACCGCCATATTTTTATGGAACTAACAGGACAAATGCCTTAAAATCCATCCAGCTTCTCTGTACCAAGGATAAGTCTTTCTTTTTTTTCATTTTTTTTTTCAATTGAAGTATAGTCAGTTTACAATGTTGTGTCAACTTCTGGTGTACAGCATAATAGTTCGCTCATGTATATACATACATATATTTGTTTTCATATTTTTTTCATTATAGGTTACTAAAGTGTAAGTCATTAACTCTTTACTATTAAATAGCTTTTCAGGGCCACCTATTTGCAGACTGTGTTTCTCATTGTTCCTTTTGTTCTTTCTATCATCACAACTTATCTCTTAAATTACTTTTCACATTCTTGCATTTGAAAAGCAGACCTACTGATATGTAAACATTCCAAATACAACCCTGAAGATACTGATAGGATTACAAGATGAGGTCATTTCATGGAATAAATTATTACTGTTACTCATTAGAAATCTCTCTCACCTTCCCTTTGTTGCAGAAGTGATGGGTAGGAATCAGAATTAGAAAGATACTAGAAGAGATGTAAAAGTGGGATTTAAAAATATATTTTTGAACTTCTCTCTGTGAGTCAGGTTTGAATTGAGGCACTATCTTATATCCATGGTAACTTGGGCATCCATGATAAATAAAAACTTAAGAAACTACTGGCTATATCTGCTAAATTACCCAGGGATCCCAAAGGGCTACAAACAATAAGAAGAAAAGGGTGGAAAGTTCCCAGGAGCAGTAATACGAACTTCTCTTTCTCGTTTCCTTCCTCTGACTACACACGAAATGAAAATATTAGCGTACAGCCTTAAAGTTATATTCTAGAATCAAATAGCCAAGCTTTGCCAGAAAATATTTCTATTTTAGAAAATTTTAACTTACAACAGTGCCAACACTCTGGTTAATTTTACTCCTCTCAGCAATAAAGATTTTTTTCCTTTCCCTGTTTTATTCCTCCTAGGATATTAGATTTTTCAACAGAGATTATAGTTTTCCCAGTGAGCTAACTTATCTGGTCAACTAGGTCAGTTTTCAGTATAGTCATGATTAGCGACTCTTCACTACTCTTGCTGCTTGGGCGCCTTTAAGTATTTTTCTATCAGAAGAACTTGAAAACTGAAAATGACTGAGGATTTTAAATTAATGTTTGGGTCCAAGTAAGCATAGTACAAAGTATAAGCTACTCTTCATTGTGGGTGCTGTTGTTTAAAGAAATTTCAGCCTTTAGGAACTGACATTTTGCTGATTAAGTGCTCGGCCCAACAGTAAAATAGGCAACATTACATAAGAAAGCACAATGAAAGAAGATTTCACATTCATTAAGGTCATAGCGAACAAACTGATCACTAGAAATGAAGTTGAATTAGCAATAAAAAACCTCCCTACAAATAAAAGTCCAAGACCAAACGGCTTCACTGGGGAATTCTACCAAACATACAAAGAAGAACTCATATCAGTCCTTCTCAAACTCTTTCAGAAGACTGAAAAGGAGGGAATACTCCCAAACTCATTCTATGAAGCCACCATCACCCTGATACCAAAACCAGGCAAAGACACTACCAAAAAAGAGAATTATAGGCCAATATCACTGATGAACATAGATGCAAAAATCCTCACCAAAATATTAGCAAATAGAATCCAACAACACATAAAAAAGATTATATATCATGACCAAGTGGGGTTCATCCCAGGGACACAAGAGTGGTTCAACATACGCAAATCAATCAATGTAATACATCACATCAACAACAGAAAGGACAAAAACCACATGATCATCTCAATAGATGCAGAAAAAGCATTTGATAAAATTCAACACCCATTTATGATAAAAACTCTCACCAAAGCAGGAACAGAGGGAACACATCTCAACATAATAAAAGCTATATATGACAAACCTACAGCCAGCATAGTACTCAACAGTGAAAAATTCAAAGGCTTCACACTAAAATCTGGGACAAGACAAGGCTCCCTACTATTACCACTCCTATTCAACATAGTCTTGGAAGTCCTAGCCACAGCAATCAGGCAAGAGAGAGAAATAAAAGGGATCCAAATTGGAAAAGAAGAGGTAAAAGTGTCACTATATGCCGATGACATGTTACTATATACAGAAAACCCTAAAAGGTTCACACAAAAACTACTAGAGCTGATTGAAGAATTCAGCAGGGTAGCAGGTTACAAGATTAATGTTCAAAAGTCAGTTGCATTTCTTTATACTAACGATGAATCAACAGAAAAAGAAAGTAAAGAAACAATCCCTTTTAAAATACCACCCAAAACAATAAAATACCTAGGAATAAATCTAACCAAGGAAGTGAAAGAATTATACACAGAAAACTATAAACCATTGATGAAGGAAATTAAAGAAGACTTTAAAAAATGGAAAGATATCCCGTACTCCTGGATTGGAAGAATCAATATTGTTAAAATGGTCACAATGCCCAAGGCAATCTACAGATTTAATGCAGTCCCTATTAAATTACCCAGGACATATTCCACAGAACTAGAACAAATCATAATAAAATTTATATGGAACCACAAAAGACCCAGAATTGCCAAAGCATTACTGAAGAAAAAGAAAGAGGCTGGTGGAATAACTCTTCCAGACTTCAGACAATACTACAGAGCTACAGTCATCAAGACAGCATGGTATTGGTACAAAAACAGACATATAGACCAAAAGAACAGAATAGAGAGCCCAGAAATGAACCCACAAACTTCTGGTCAACTAATCTTTGATAAAGGAGGCAAGAATATACAGTGGAATAAAGACAGTCTCTTCAGCAAATGGTGTTGGGAAAACTGGACAGCAGCATGTATATCAATGACACTAGAACACTCCCTTATCATATGCAAAAATAAACTCAAAAATGGATCAAAGACTTAAACATAAGACAAGATACAATAAACCTCCTAGAAGAAAATATAGGCAAAACATTATCTGATGTATATCTCAAAAATGTTCTCCTAGGGCAGTCTACCCAAGCAATAGAAATAAAAGCAAGAATAAACAAATGGGATCTAGTTAAACTTACAAGCTTCTGCACAGCAAAGGAAACCATAAGTAAAATGAAAAGACAACCTACGGTATGGGAGAAAATTTTTGCAAATGAAACCAATAAAGGGTTGACCTCCAGAATATACAACTTGCGCATACAACTTAATAAGGAAAAAACAAACAACCCAATCCAAAAATGGGCAAAAGACCTAAACAAGCAATTCTCCAAGGAAGACATACAAATGATCAATAGGCACATGAAAAAATGTTCAATATCACTGATTATCAGAGAAATGCAAATCAAAACTACAATGAGGTATCACCTCACACCAGTCAGAATGGCCATCATTCAAAAGTCCACAAATGACAAATGCTGGAGAGGCTGTGGAGAAAAGGGAACCCTCCTACACTGCTGGTTGGAATGCAGTTTGGTACAGCCACTATGGAAAACAGTATGGAGATTCCTCAAAAGACTAGGAATAGACTTACCAAATGACCCAGGAATCCCACTCCTGGGCATATATCCAGAAGGAACCCTACTTCAAAATGACACCTGAACCCCAGTGTTCATAGCAGCACTATTTACAATAACCAAGACATGGAAACAGCCTAAATGTCCATCAACAGATGACTGGATAAAGAAGATGTGGTATATTTACACAATGGAATACTACTCAGCCATAAAAACCGACAACGTAACGCCATTTTCAGCAACATGGATGTTCCTGGAGAATGTCATTCTAAGCAAAGCCAGCCAGAAAGAGAAAGGGAAATACCATATGAGATCGCTCATATGTAGAATCTAAAAAAAAAAAAACAAAACATAAAAACAAACAGACACAGACTCATAGACATAGAATACAAACTTGTGGTTGCCAAGGGGGCGGGGGTTGGGAAGGGACAGACTGGTATTTCAAAATGTAGAATAGATAAACAAGATTATGCTGTATAGCACAAGGAAATATATACAAGATCTTACGGTAGCTCACAGAGAAAAAATGTGACAATAAATATATATATGTTCATGTATAACTGAAAGATTGTGCTCTACACTGGAATTTGACACAACATTGTAAAATGATTATAACTCAATAAAAAATGTTTAAAAAAAAAAGATCATAGCAATTGGGGAAAGAATGTGTTTGTTATGACTATGATAAAATTTAAACACTAGAGTACATTAGTGAATATTGTATCAATCGTAGATATTAACTTTTAAAAAATCTATTTTTTATAAATACATTTCTTTTCTTGTTGTTATAAATACATCTCTTAACCACAGATGCAATGCTTAAAGAGTAACTCACTATGACACAGTAATCCTAATATAGTAAGCAAGGAAGGCTCAATACTAGTAATCCTTACCACGGCTTACAAGACTTTACATGATTGTACTCCCTTATTCTCTTTCTGATCATATCTTCTATCAGTCTCCTCCTCATACACTCCTCTCCAGCCACACTGGCCTGCTTGTTATTCCTCAAACATACCAGGCACACTATCTCCTCAAGGCCAGTGCATGGGCTGTTCTCTGCCTGGAAATCTCTTTCCCCAGATTCCTCATGGTTTGTCCCTTCACCTCAGTCATGTCTTGGTTGATCTTGCATCTTTTCCCTTTAAGGATTATCAGGATGCCTGATAAGACCACTGCTATTCAGTTTTGTTCTAGTTCTTATTAATGCAGTATGTCAAGAAAAGTAATGAGATAATTATTTTAAAAGCTGGCATACAATTCTCTCTCTCCTGTTTGGTTGGGCAAGTGCGATTATTATATATCTAATAAATCCAAGAAAATCTACCAAGAAACTGTTAGAAATAAAGAAGAGTTCAGTAAAAAGACTAGTAACAAAATATATGCCAAAAACTAGTATCTTTTCTAGTTACCAAACATAAGTAGGAAACAGCATGGAAAAGGTCCCATTTACAACAGCAAAAACAAAATAAACAAAACACAATTAAACTTAACATGAACTATCTCAGACCTATATGAAAAAGCCTCTACTGAGGAACACAAAAGAAGATATAAATAAATAGAAAGATATGCTGTATACCTGAATGTGAAGATTCAGAGTTGTAAATATATTAATTCTTCCCCAATTACCACATGAAATTAGTATAATCTTAATTAAAACCCCAACACTTTTGCCTTGTTGGAATTTGACAAAATGATCTCAAATTTATCTAGGAAAACAAACAAACAAAAAAAGAAATATGAAAAGAATCAGGAAAACTCTGAAAAAAGAAACTGTCCTTCTAGAAGGTCAAAGATATTTTAAAGCTAATGTAATTAAGTGAACACTGGTGCCAAAACAAATAGATTAATAGATTAATATAAAAATATCTAGAAACAGACACAAATACACAGATATATATAAAGCTATATCATAAAAATGGAGCTTCCAATCAATGTGTGACATTTGCCCAGGTGAAAATGGCGAATCATTTTTATTTAAAATGTTAAAGAAAAAAACCTATAGAAGTACTGGAAAAAGATATTGTTTAAACAATTAATTTCAGAAGCAAACAAACAGGAGGATTAAAAATTCTAGTAACATAAACATTCTAAATTTTGACTAAAAAAATTATACAATAGCAAACTACAAATAATAAAATTAGCAACAAATGACAAAGAAAGGATATTACCTGTAACACATAAAAAGCTAGAAATCAATGAGAAAAAGAGGAAAAAGGGTATGATTAGGCAAATCATAAAGTAAATATGAACAATTTGAACAAATGAAAAATGTAAGTAAACAAAAAAGCTCAAATTAAAACCATAAAAGATACCCTTTTTCTTATATTTGAAAAAAATCACTAATTTCTATTGTACAAGTTGTGAAATTGTGGGAATATAAACTGGAACTTTTCTGTAGGATAATTTAGAAATGATCAAAAGCTTTAAAAGTACAGTTGATCTTTGAACAATGCTGGGGTTAGGGGCACCGATCCTCCTCCGTGCAGTCAAAAATCTGCATACAACACTATACAGTTGAGGGGGGAGGGTATAGCTCAAGTGGTAGAGAACATGCTTAGCATGCATTAGGTCCTGGATTCAATCCCCAGTACCTCTTCTAAAACAAATAAATAAATAAACCTAATTACCTCCCTCCCCCACCAAAAAAAAAAAAAATTAAATAAATTAAAAAAAAAACTAATGTTAAAAAAAAAAAAAGTTGGCTCTCCATATCCACAGTTCCAATCTGGGCATTCAGTCAACCGGATCATGCAGTATTGTAGTACTTAGTGAAAAAAATCTGCACATAAGTGGACCCATGCAGTTGTTGTTCAAAGGTCAACTATATCTACTTGACATAGCAACTTAATTTCTAGAACTTTATCCTAAAAAAATAAGTCCACAAAAATGTATGAACTAAACTATCATCACAGTGATATTAATAATAGTAACTACTAATAGTAATAGTAAATATTATCGATAGAAAATCAGCTAATTAAAATAGGGTATAGTCAGTTAATAGAACACTACGCTACCATTAAATATTGCTTATTTAGATATGTATTTACTGATATATCCAGGATATAGTACATGGAAACAAGCAAATCATTTAAGAAAAATATACATGAACTTAATTCTGAAAGAAAATCTATAAAAATATTAACTATATGCCATAACTATCAGTGGTTTTCACTCTGCTTTTTGCCTTTCTCTATTCTTGGAATATTGCAATAAGCATGCATCACTTTTATGAAGAGTTAAAACAACAAAGCTAGTTCAATTCTGCAAAAAAATAAAAACAAACAAACAAAAACTGCATGTTTACCAAATATAATGGTAGAAGGTCCTCAAAATTTCCCAGGAATATAATCCACTCTTTCAGTAGGGACATGAACAAGCACTCTTAATAAAGGCTGAGAGGAGCAGGAGCTCATAACGAAGAGGAAAAGAGTAATTTATAGGAACAATCTGATCTATTTTCCCACTGTGGTGGTCACAGATCTCCCATTCCTTCCTCTTTTCCACCTTCTCTTGGGAGGAATTAATTGGAATTTTAACCAAGAGAAACTAGACTATATCTAAAGCTATGAAACTAGTTTGAATCAAAGAAGCTGAGGTAAGCAGCCTTTCAACTTACCTTGGCTTATCCTGAAATATTAGTTCAGGCAGTAACAATTCCTAAGGCCACACAAGCACCAAGGCTAGGTGAGAAATCCCTCCCAGCAGCTCCGAGACCACAGGCACAGCTGTAAGTAGCCAATTTGCCTTTGGCAGGATTCCATTTAACCTTTTCTCAGTCTACCTGGTGTTCCTAACTCCACAGACGATCTAAATCTACTCTTTTCCAAAAAACCCCCATTCTCCAAAATTTTTTTCTTCCCTTTTTCCTCAAATAAAACTCCCATTCCTAGAGAACTGCTGATTCAGCTAGCTATTAATCCGATCAGGGAAAAAGCAGCAAAGCACAAGTACTGCCAGGCCAAGAGCATTTTGTAATGATGCTTCTCAATCTGAAAGACTCTTGCTGGGGAGCTACTATGAAATAAGGTGACTTCTGTGCAAGCTGACCTCTTAGGAAGCAGACCTGACCTTACCTATCACTACATCTTCCTATTTCATCAGGATGCAAAACAATGGAATGCTGAGGGTAGTGATTTTTCATGTACTGCTTTTAATGGAAGAACTATAAAATGTCACAGATTCTTTAAAACATACATTTTCCTCCTCATAAGAAAACCTGGCACGTAAGCAAGAAAAAAAAAATCACACCTCAGTCAAGAAAACCACAATAGCACTAGAAACTGGGTTGGGAATATTCACATCAACTTGTCAAACAGCAGCTTTAGTTTCAAGAAGACAGTTCATTCTTCAAGAACTCGAGAAAGCAAAAATGGGACAAAGAACAATTTATATATTATTACTGTTGGCAAACTGTAAGTCTGAACAGTTTTCACAGAATAACAACATAAACTCTAAAAAAATGATGTAACAGAAAAGAAAAAGAGAATTACCTAAAAGAATTCAGTGAAAGAGTACTGTATATCTCTATAATAATTTTACTACAGAGAACAAAAAAGTCTTTTTTGTTAATTAAACTACTTGACGTCCTCAAGAGGATCCACTAAAAAACAAGATCAAGTAAGGACATAAGAGAATAAGGTAAAAATACAAGATGATATAAAGACAGAAAATTAAAGGAATGTAAAAAAGATGGCAACACAGAATTTAAATTTGCAGAGTACTAAATAACAGACTAAGTACAAAAGATGGAATAAGTCATGTGAAGTATTAAAGAATTGTCCAAGACTGCCGAAAACTAGCAAGTATCAGGAGACCACAGAATCAGAGAACAGAGAACATAAGTCCAAGCTATAAGAAACAAGGGTACTTGAAAAACTAACCAGAATATAAAGGTTAAGGTTAAAATGGAAGGCTCACCCTTGTTTCAGACAAAATCGATAGATACATCTGTACATAAATTTGGAATTATGAGGATAAATTTCTATAGCAAATACGGAAGAAAAAAGAAACAAAACAGGTTACCTAAAAAGGATTTTAAAAAATCAGGCTTACTTTTAATACCTTTCTTCTTCATAAATAAATTCTAGAAGATAATAGTGCTATATCTATAAAATTTTCTAAAAACAGGGTTGAGTCAAGAATTCAGCATACAGACAAGTTTTCATTCAAGTGTGAAAACAGAAAGAAATTTCAGATATTAATGACTTAAAAAATCCATCATGCACATATTCTTCCTGAAAAATTACTTGAACAATTATACAGATTGACCAAAAGATAAATAAAAAATAGGAATTCAAGAATGACGAAGTTGAGGCATTAAGGAATTTTATAGTGAAGAATTCTGGTTAATGACAATCTAAGCAAATATGGGAAGACCCACTTTCTACTTAATGATAGAGAAATGCTGGATAAAATGTAACTAATTTAAAATATATATCATTTACATACTTAAGCCAAAAGCAAGAGAGAGAGCTCATCATGCCAGAAATCATTCTGCTAGAATTCAAGGCCAAGGGATATCTTTGAGATTGGATATAGGCAACAGGGACTAGGGCTTTAAATATCCACATAAGACCCAAAGTCAAGGCCAAAGAGAGCTGAAACTGAGCTCACTGGATACAGTTAGGAATAAAGAAGTGTCTATGCCAGCTAAGCAAGTGGAGTAACAAAACTCCATCTACTGGCTTAGGGATGCAGCATGTAAGTGAGCTGCCTCCATGGAGCCATCAGTGGAAGAGGAGTCATACCCGAGAGACTCCAAACCGAAGCTTGAATTGTTCATGAATATGACATTCAAATGTTTCTCAGCCATGCAGTGCAGAAATCCTGAACTCAAAAATTAAAATGAAAACTGGCCCTGAACAAGTGACATTTGCAAGGTCCTGGCAGCAGGGGTAAAACTGCTCCTTAGGGACATCTTTTTTATCAAGAGAGTATGTAGGACTCTCAAGAAAGAAAAGTCCTGCTAAAGATACATTCACAATAAAAAATTTTAAAGCTTATAAGAAAATGCACCATCATGTAACAAAGTCAACAGATGAGAAAAACAGAAAAAAAGAGAATTCTAAGAGAAAAAAAGTATATTAATTTACTCATCCAATAATATTTATTGAACACACACTGTGATTCAGGCACTGTTCAAGATACTGGGAATAACAGTAGTGAACAAAATAGATGAATATATATTCCTTGTAAAGCTTACATTCCACTCGGGAGAGACAAATAATAAACAGATCAATATAAAATACAGCAAGAGAAATTAAGAGCCACAAAGAAGGGGAGTGGGTACAGCTCAGTGGTAGAGTACATACTTAGCATGCACAAGGTCCTAGGTTCAATCCCCAGTACCTCCTCTAAAAATAAACAAACCTGATCACCTCCCTTTCTGCCAAACTAAAAATAATTAAGTAATACAATAATAAACAAATGAAATATTTTTTAAACTTTTAAAAAAAGGTTTTTTTTTTTTTAAAAGAGCTACAAAGAAAAATAATGCAAAGTTAAAGGACAGAGATGAGATGGGGCTGATATTATTTTATAGAGAGAGCTAAGGGAGGGTACTCTACAGCAGCCATTCCCAAACTTTTTGGTCTTACACCTTTCGATCTTTAAGACTTCATAATCTTAAAAACTTATTGAGGACTTTTGTTTAATTATTTTTGTAAGTCATATCTATAAATATTTTCAGCATCAAAGATTAAAGCTGAAAAACTCTGAAAACATGTAATTCATTTAGGAATAACAATAATAAACTCACTGTATGTTAAACATATTTTTATAAAAAATAATATTAAAAATAAACAGTAAGAACAGTTGCATTTATTTTTTTTGCACATCTGGCCTCATACAGATGTACAGTTGGAAATGAATAGTTGGAAATGAGAGGGGTATTTTAATATCCTTTCTGAATAATTATGCATATTATTTGATATTACACTCAAACTTAGCAAGTGGTAGTTCTTTAAAGGTTACTTGTGATGTGGAATCTGAAACCACTTCAATAAACTTTCATCCTCTGTTACAATAAAAACCATTGGTCTATCTTGTGCTTTGAGTGAAACTTTTGTATATGCACAATTTTGTAACATTATGCCCTGGTCATTAGGAAAATATTCACTGAATTATTCAGATTCTCCAAATGTTGATGCATTTCATAATACGATATTAAAAAGTAATACTTATTAATATCACCAACAAACTCATCAGAAAAGTCTTTAAGTACTGTGAAACTGTTAAGCTTACGATGACAAATTCAAGTCATCCAAAATTCTAATGTTTGAAAGGTTGAATATTATCATTGACAAAACAAAAATAATAATAATAATAATAATAATAATAATAATAATAATAATAATAATAATAATAATAATAATATCAGTTATTTGCCTTGAAATGTCAGGGTTATTGCCTTTATTTTTGAGAAAATTTTGCCAAATGCTCAAGTTTAAATAACTACACTTGTCAATGATTCAAGTAAAAATGGTGTTCGAGAAAAAGAATAGGTAGTTCATACTGCAACTCAAATGACTGTACAAATACTCTCCCTTGAGACAATCACCACATTTTGGAATACAGAAGTACTTTATGTGAACTTCCCATTTCATCACACACAACATTAAAGATATACACAATGGACAAAGTAATATTTTTTATACTTTAATCAAGGACATACAGTAAAACTGGTGGGTTTTGTTTTTTACTGTGAGCGTGTGCCAATGGAGAATATAGTAACTGCTAGTAGTTTGTACCACTGCCTTGATTTGTACTAAGGTGTCAACAGTTTTACTCACCGTTGCCTTTGCACCACTGATGTACATATCAGTACAGTGAAAAATGGCAAATAATAGCTTTGCATTATTAAGAAAACAGCTTGACCTCACAGAGCTCCTGTAAGAGTCTTGGGAACACCTATGGATCACAGATCCCACTTTGAGAACTAAAGCTCTAAAATTGCAATTGAGCAATGGTAACCAACTATTGAGATTTGCATGGGACTGTCCCAATGTTTGAACTGAAAGCCTCACATTTTAGCAGAATGCTTGGCCACCCTACTGGGAGAGAGCTAAAAGAAGGGAGCTATATGTATAAAACACTAACAGTGAGGAAGAAGCATTTCAGGCAACGGAGACAGCGAGCACAAAGGCCCTGAGGTCAAAAATGGTTGGTATATTAAAGAATGAAAAAATGATAATAATAAAGAATTGCAAAGATACATACCCTACCAAACAGATTATCTCAAGGCAGGTGGGCTACTACAAAGTGACCATTGCTACATTCAAAGGATATTTGGTGAATTCCTCTATTTGTCCACATTTTAGATAATTATTCATGACAAATTTGGTAACAGATTCTTTATAGAATTACATAAAGAAAATTAAAAGCAATTACACAATTTAAAAAATGAGAACATCAAGAGTTTTTAGTTTACAGTTAGGTTTATATAGTTGAAGTTGCTTGGTGTCAACCTTCTAATTAAGGCAGAAAGTTGTTATACAATTTATTTGCCAATTACTCTTGGTGTGATTTAGGAGTTGCTCAATGAATGTTGAGTGAATGAATAGAAGTGAAGAACATAGCTAACTGATTTTCCAAGAAATCACAAATCAAATGGTAAATTTTTTAAAAGGCATTCTTTTGTGCTGTATATTCTTACAAGGCTAGCAAACTAAACGTTCATGGCATGCTTTTTGCTTATGAGCCACAAATTTACTGTCTTTAATTAGAGAACCATTTTCTCAGTTCCTAGAAAGGAAGCATTTTTTCTGTTCAAAACATTTCTAACACTTCAGGATAAACAATTTATTTAGAGTAGCTCTTTGCAAAAAAGAAAAAAAAGGGAATAGAGGCATCCTGGTAGATTTTACCATTAGAAACAGTGCAGCAGATTTTCTATTTAGTGGACTCAAGCCAGGGAGTGTGCAACTTTTGTGATTTATAAGCACTTGCAAATAGAAAGGCTATCTGGCATACTGTTACACAGTTTGCTCTAAAGTGCTATTACCATGAAATATTCTTCAGATTTTCTTAAGATCATGAAAACAAAGTTTAGGAAAAGTTGTCCAATAAATGCTGTATGTAATATTTTTTACTTCATTTGGAAATATAATCATTTCAGTTTTATTTATATGAAGAGAGATCACTACTTCTCAGAGACAAAGCCCCTCCATAAAAGCATTGTAACCAATTACATGACCATTAATCAAGCAGCTCATGTTAAGAATAGATGTGCCAAAAGGCCAATAAGCACCTGAAAAGATGTTCAACATTCATTTCATTAGGGAACTAGAAATATAAACCACAATGAAATATTACCTCACACCCGCTAAGATGGCTATAAAATAAACAAAACAACCAAAAACTCTCAGAAAATAACAAGCGAAGATATAGGGAAACTGGAACCCTCATATATTGCTGGTGAGAATGTAAATCACTGCTGTCACTATGGAAACAGTCT
The DNA here is from genome assembly GCF_009834535.1 of Camelus ferus. Taxonomy (NCBI): domain Eukaryota; kingdom Metazoa; phylum Chordata; class Mammalia; order Artiodactyla; family Camelidae; genus Camelus; species Camelus ferus. Next base: position 13,391,502 of record NC_045706.1, read on the forward strand.
GACATCTCCTCAAAAAGTTAAACCTGGAATTATCATATGACCAAGAAATTCTACTCCTAGATGGAAGATCCAGGAGAACTGATACATATGCTCATTTGAAAACTTGTACACAAATCTTCACAGCACCATCATTCATAGTTGCTAAAAAGCAAAAACAACTCAACGCCCATCAACTGATGAATGGAGAAACAAAAGTGGTACATCCATACAATGGAGTATTATTCAGCCATAAAACGTAATCAAGTACTGACACATGCCACAACATGGATGAACCTTGAAAACATGCTAAGTGAAAGGAGACAGTCATAAAAGGTCATTATTGTATAATTCCACTCACATGAAATGGCCAGAGGCAGAAAGCTGATTAGTGGTGACCCAGGGCTGGTGGGGCTTGAGGGGGAAGGAGGGGTAACTAGTACAGGTACAGGGTTTCTTTTGGGGGTGATGAAAATGTTCTGGAATCAGACAGTTATAGTTGCACAACCTTTTGAATGAACTAAAAGCCATTGCTCTGTAACTTATAGAATGTATCTTTATTTTTTAAAATAACCTAACAGCTATGTCCCCCAGCTTAAGAAATAAAACATTACACAGCTGAAGTGCCCTGTATACCCTTCCCTGATTACATTTATCTTCCACTCCCATCAGAGATAATCACTAACTTGATGTGCTATTTATCATTCTTATGCACGTCATTATACTTCCACTATACATGGATAAATCCCTCACAAGATGTATTATTGTTCTGTGTGTTTTTAAATGGGATCATACTTATGTACCTTTCATAGGTTTTTTTTAATCACAGTATTATGTTTCAGTTATTTATGAATTTTTTTACAACATCATTAAGTGGCTTTTTCACAATGACACCTAGCATTTAGAATTCTGAGGCCATATTCCCAGGAATAATAACTAAATTGGTTATATGGCTTTGTGTACTTTTTTTTAATCAGTTTAACCAGGTGATTTCTCCAAGCATCCCCAACTACCATTAATTAAGTTCTTGTTCAAAATAAAGGAATTTAACATGCATTTCATAACATGAAAGGCTTTCCAAGGACTCTGACATAAAACAACTCCTTTTTGACTGAGGGATAACTTAGAGGGGAAAAACCTGCATTATGATCCATTATGTATTATAAATCATACTCAGATTAAACAATAATCAATAATTAACATGAAATATTACAGGAACTCTCCACACGGCCACTCTGGTTTAACCACTAAAACCTTTGTTGGAGATACTGTGGTTGTCTCCCTCGTGCACATTCCTCCTTTCCTTGGTAACAAGTTAATTATTTTTTTGGAAACCTGCACCATCCCTAGACAGCCCACTGAATGTGAAAGAAGTTACTACCCCTTGATCACAGTTATCGGTTCAGGGATAGTCAAATGTCACAATTTATGAAAATGACATGAAAGAAAGTATCTGACTAGAACAACACTTTTCAGAGAAAGCTTCTGGAAACTTCTTTCTCCCTCTCCCTGATTTTAAACAAGCAAGCATGTGACTGTAGGGATTGTTGATAACAATTTGGGGAACACAAAGACAACCAGCCATTCTACCAGTCTTCTTTACTAATAAAATTCCAATCTTGTTCACAGCAGTAATGTATCCAATTATAAATATTCACATTCCCAGATTCCATTTCTAGGGTTGACCATCTGACAAAATTGTAATCTTTGAGATGCAGGCCCAAGTCCTTGAAGAGGACGTCCCTCCCACAAAAACACTGATAAAACCGTATGAGAAGATGCCTTTTGATTTTCATCCTTTCCTCTTTTTCCAGCTAGAATTCAGATATCATGACCAGGGATGGGGCAGCACCTGTTACTACGAGGGTGAAAGCCACATGCTAAGGATGGTAGAATAGAAAGATAGAATGTGCTGGGGTCTTTTAGGATTTCTTTGAGCAGCTTTAATAAATGGCCTTGGATTGCCAACCTCCAGACCGCCCATTATATGAGGAAAAATAAATCTCTATATTTGGTAAAGCCACCATGGCTGGATTTTTGTCATAAGTAACCTGATGCAATTCCAACTGATGTCACTATTGAATCAAATGTTACGTTTTCAAGTATACGTCAACTGTTTCCCAATATCATTTAAGGCATTTTTGAACTGAATTTCTGTGACCTGCAATCAAGAGCACCTTACACTGACAGAGCCTCATCTCTAACAAGGGGTAATACCTCTGATTTGGCTCTAAGTCCCTCAAAGGCAAAGGCTATATATATTCTTCATCCTAAACTGCTGCCTGACTGATATGGATCTTTAGCAATGATTACAGGGAAACTTTTCCAAACTCAAGGCACTACCTTGCTTGCAAAGGTCATCCAACTCGTAAAGCAGAGGAACAACAAAATGAAACATTAATAACTTCATTAAACACATATAAAACATATTCATCAAATTTGTTGGAATAATAAAGCTAGGAGACTACGTGAATCATGCCTTCGGTTTCCTGTTACTAAGTCTTCAAACTTTTCTATACTCTCATTCTTTCCTTCTTCCTTCCTTTTATACTGTACTATAGTTGTTAAGAGCAAGGGCTCTCTAGTTAACCCAATACAGAGTCAAGCCTGAGATCTATCACTTACCACTGATGTGACTTAATGAAAGTTAAATTTCTGAGTCTTGATTTTTCTCAAATGAATGAGAATACTACTACCAATCTCATAGGGTTTTTGTTAGAATTAACTGAGATGTTTGTATAATCCTTAGCATAAGGACCAATACGTAATACTTACTAAATGGTACCTATTATGTTTAGTTTTCACAGCAGAATAGGTACCCCTCCTCTTGCCTAAGGCTAATTCTTACTTTATGCTCTGGATCCCATCCTCCTTCCACCTCCTATCCTCCTTCTCTAGTCTTTATCTTCAACCTCTCTCAACAGGTCCCTTCCCGCTAATACGAATAAAAACAATACTAGTTATTATGATGCTGATGATAATAATGGTGATACAGATGACAGACCTTGAAGCATAGGTGGAGAAATTGTCCACTGTCAGAAAAAACAGTACCTCCTCCATAACAGGAATAAAAGGGGAGAGGAAGAGTTTTCACTTAGGTAGATTTAGAGATCTATAGGTGGGAATATAAAAAATTTTCTTTTGAATGATTTCTATTTTCTATTTGAAATAAAAGGCAAAGTTATCACCTGAGAGTTAAGTAGTTCAGAAGAGAGGATAAAATATATGAGAAGAGTGAAGGTTTAAAATAGTCACTTCAGAGAGTGAGAAAGAGAAATGCAGCAAAATTCCAGGCAGAGTGGAGTTCTCGGTTGAGGCTGAGGCTAACATCCATATATGTGTATACTGAATCCAATCTCTCCCGCAACTGACTGAGTGCTGGCATTGTAACAAAAAATTGGTTCACCCAGAGTATGATTATGGAAATAGGTGGATGAAGCAGAATGAAGAAAAACGTCATTGAAAATGTGGAGACCAAAAAACTAATATGCCAGAGTTGTAACTGAACATCACATACAGACAATGACATTACCCAAGATGATGGCAAGAGCTGAGACAGACTGGAAGCCTGGGAGCCAGATGCCAAATTCTAAAGAACAAGGGAGAGTATCCAGTGAGTTAGCAGGATGACAGAAGAGGAGGCGAAAAGTTGGTAGAGTCCACGATATAGCATTAACTATCACAAACAAGTGGAGAAATAACGTCCTGGAAGCAGGACCGGGGAGCGAAGAGGACATCTACTGAACCCCCAACTATGAGGTATCTTGGGTGTGAAAGAAAAATCTTCCAAAGGACAGACTCCAGATTCAGATATATATTGACTGGCTATGGAACTGTACATCTGACCAAGGTGAATGTAAAAGGGGCAATATACCTAAACTGCTGTATTACAACTTTAAAAAAATCAGCTGTACATATTCAAGATAGGAGTGATTTGGCTTAAAGAAATTTCACATGAAAAAAATTTCACATGAAAAAGTCACAGAAACTGCAAGCAATTAAGTGAAACTACCCTCAAAAGAGTCTTGTCATAATTAATAGAACCATAGGCATGTATTAAATTGGATAAAGTGAATTTCCACTTTATTTTCTAAAATTAAGACTAAATAATTCACATGTACTATTATTTAAATGAATGTTAGAAAGGAAAAATGCCTTTCTCTTATCTATGTTTTTAAGCAACTTTTAATCAACAACAGAATTCAAGTAGGATATACATTTTTCTTTGATTAAAGTTTTAAAAACAGGAAAAAAATCTCAATTACAAAACTCCATTATTATAAATTATAATAATTTATGATTTTTATTCTTCCCCAAATTAGGTAATAGAGCACTAACTATTGAGAAAAGTTAGGAACCCTTCAAAACTGCTGGAGGGTTCCTAACTTTTATCAATTAAAAAAAAAAGGAATGTGTATATTTTGAAGTAAAGAAGTAAATAAAGCCACGTTAAGTTACTTGTTTATTTATTTTTCATACACATTAACTTTTTAAAAAAAATTTTTTAGGGGCAAGGTAATTAAGTTTACTTAGTTTTTTGTTGTTGCTGTTTTGTTTTGTTCTTTTAGAGGAGGTACTGGGGATTGAATCCAGAACCTTGTATATGCTAAGCATGCCCTCTACCACTTGAGCTATACCCTCCCCCCTTACTTGTTTATTTCATCACTTTCCTTTAAAAATTCATGGAATATTACTTCATTAGTATTATGTTTATGCAGTAAGTTAAAATTAGGAGAAGAGAAAAAGAAAACAGCCTAAGATTTTCCTCCATTTACTTCCTCTTGAGGGAGTATGGTTTTATGTAACATGTTTATAAAGATTAAGTGCCCCCATTTTAAATATATACTAGTTTTTGAAAGGAAAAAACTCTTTTAGATGCTTACAAGAAACAATAAATGTTCTGCGAGTCTTTAATTTTGATTTTTTCTGTCATTGATACTATAAAACCTTTCCTTGAGGATCAGAAGTTTAGGTATACTGGTAAGCATTAACGCAAATCCAGGGCATGTTCTTGTCTTTCTGTTTTCACATTACCAAACCTAACCAGGCATACTGTAGCTCTCCAATTCACAAAGTACTCATACTATATAATCTGAGACTTCAGCAATCATATATTTTAAAGGATTCATTGAGCTCTGAAAGGCAAATGCTATCATTCAAGTTCTAATTACATGCTACCTGGGCTTTACAGAACAGAAAAAAATGAATACTGTACTTCCTCAATACATTTTTTGACCACAAGCAATTTCCAAAATAAATGCCCAAAATATTTTCTGAATGTATTGCTGTGCAAATAGCGCAAGCACTAGCCTATTCAAATTATGTCCTAGTTTCTCTCATGCTGCTTCTACTTGATAAATTGGTCAATAAATACCAAGTCAAATCTTCAAGGAAATATATTTTCATTGTTATTGGCAGACATATAATTAACTCTGAGAATAAAAGAAACAAGAAATCAATTTATGATTACTTCTTCAGTTCTTCTCATTAGTCATTTACATTGTAATTGTGTCTCCACTTTTAAAATCTTTATACACATATACATACACCCCCCCATGCTGACTATATTATACATCAAATTATTTCAATTACAAATTAGTACTATATGAACTGTCAACCTCATGTTAGTTTTATTGGTAAAAAGACAGTTGTATAATTACCCACACATACGAGCTGATTAAAAAGCAATGTGTATTTATGAGCCCATATTAATTAGTAATTTTAGCAAATGTTTCTAAACAATGCTGGGGATTTGCTCTGTCTTCTCTCAAGTATAAATACATGAGTTAACTTTTTAATGTATTTATTTGTATATAACAACAAATTACGTTTCCATTTTCAGCAAAAAAATAGACTGCTAATCAAGAAAATATTACAAAGATTAAACGTATTTTTTCTTAAGAAGCTATTACAAGGGTTAACCTTTTTTTTTTTTTTTAATATTTGTTATCTGTCAAGTCAATACCTTCACCAATCCAGGAAAAGTATATTTGTACAAAAACTTACATAAGTGACCTTTTAAAAATATTGCCCTTAAATTAGATGCAAAAACTTCAGATACACTATTACATGTGAATTTCATGAAGAAAACGTTTAAGATGAGTGCAAAAAAAACTGTTTTAATAAACTATGCTGTCATTACTAAACTGTTACCTTCATTATTGTAGTTTGTTTTTAAATTATTTACCATTTAACTTCTCATTTTCCTCCCCTAAAAAGATTCATGATGGTGTCTCATCACAGGATTCCTGGCAGGATTAACGGGGTTAATACAAGTGAAGCATTCGGAACCGTGCACAGCATACAATAAGTGCTCAAGAAGTGTTAGTTATGCATTACCTAATTGAATATGTTTTGCCTATTACTTCTATTAGCTTCTAGTTACCAATCCTCAAAATATCTTAATTCTTCTTTAAAAAAAAATGTAAGCTATATCATGACATTCTTAATACTTTGCCCCTGCCATCAGCTTCAGCACTGCTGCAAGTAGCTAGTTTATCTGCTACTTACAGATAAAAAAGGACCGAGGGTCTCACTGAGTAACATTTCCAAATTTTATTTAAAAGACAGCACTCTCCCTATTATCACACTATTAGTGCTCATTAACTCATTCAAAACACTAATGTATACTCTGTGCTGGGTACTGAATACAGACTGTGGGAATAAAAAATGGTTAAGAAAAAAATTCCAAATGCACTGCTCACAAAAGAGTAAAGGATACAAACACAAGTATACATTTCTGTTTCATTGTAAGATGGTACCCTGAAGGCTATGATAAAAAGTTTTTCAAGATGTACAAGGGAGGGCTCACAGGTGACCTCTGAACAAGACTTGGAAGGAAGAACACAAGAAGCCTGCCAGGTAGAGAAAGAATCTGTGATTATTCTATCCAAAAAGAGAACTAGAAATTTCTCACAGTGTTAACTCTAATTGACTTATTTTAGCAAACAGACTTCCTCAAACAGATTTCCCATTGCACACTGCTTACACAGTTTATCTTTAGAGCTGAATAAATATTTTTGTATAACTGTCCACTCCCCCACCCATAGAGAAGCCTTCACTGTGACATATTTGGATGATGTTCTTAGCTCCCATTCTCCCAGAGCTCAGAGAGATCTTTCTAAAACTGCTTTTACCACACCGTTCCCTGATCAAAAACCTGCAACAGTTTCCTCCTATTCCCGGATATCAGCCCTCTGCTTTGGGAGATTTCTCTCCCTACATTTCTTGGCCGTGTGTCCCTTTTGTTCACATTCTCCACCTGCCCCAAGTGCTTTTCCCCTACTACTTCTCTTTGCCTCTCCGAAATTCTACCCACAGTTCAAAATCCTCCTTCAAGGAGCCATTTAAAATAACAAAACTTTACAAGTGTTGCAGAAAAGAGTGAAATGCTAGTAGAAAAATTATCCTTTTGGATCAAAAACATGTCCAAAATGTGGCAGAGAACTGAAAAAGGCCGAGACTCATCTGAAAGTTACATTCAATTGTAACATCAACGTAGTACGCTTCTTAAATTATTTACTATTTAAAATTTATATCTGGCATCAACTACTTACTGAACAATTCTTTTTCCAATCACATTGTGCTCTTTTAAAACAGTAACCACCCCCATAACACGGACAAAGAATTCTTCATTATTCAAACTGGTTTCTTTAGGACAAATTCATGTTAGGATGGAAGATGTCACCGGATTCAGAACTTTAAATATTACCCGGCATCATGGAATTACGCAGAGTGCTTCATAATTGAAGGACATCTACTTAAACAGTAAAATATCCTCAAAAAGTCAACTGAAAACAGACTTGTTCGGGAGATAATGATCATGTTCAGTACGTCAATACCTTAGATTCCAACTTGATTTTCTCTTCATTCAGCTTCTCTGTTGCTTTCTTAATTTTTTCACGACATCCGTTTATTTCCGACCTTACTGTAATACAAATTAAATGCTTAAACACACGCGTCTTTTCAGTCCCGACTTCTGGGGCCTGTGGTAAGACATCTTTCAGCTGTCCTTCCCTCGACTCCCCTCACTGCTCTGCCCCCTGCCTCGGGCATTTGTTCCTGCTCCAAGCCCTCAACTGGAGAAGACAAGAGACCCCAAGCAAAAGCCCAACCTTCTCGCATCAGACGGCGACTCTCCTCTGCCCGGTGCTCGGAGAAGATGATGTGCTGAAACAAGGACTCCAGACTCATCTTTTTCGCCCTTAAATATTTTATCACCGAGTCTGAGGATCCTGGAAAATACAATGAAGAAGAAAGATTACTCCAGGACTATTCCCAGGTCGGCCCCAGCCCCCGGGCCCCTGCCCGGGCCCCACGCGGGAGGGGGAGGACCCCGAGGCGCGGGCACCTGGGACCGCGCTGCTGGACTCTCGCCTCTATTATGACAGACATACCCGCTTTTTTCCCTCCCAGTGCCCACGTTCCTCCTGTGACCTGTCTCAAACTGCCTTTCCCCCCTGGCTGAAGGCAGCTCCCCTCAGCCGAGGCCGCGGCCCCCGTGCGGGTTTTCTTTCTCTTTCTGGCGGCAAATAAAAATGGAGGCCCTGAGGCCCCGGCTTCGGAGCGGTCTGGGCAGCAGCGCTTTCTGTGGTCGGCCTGTTCCTCTAAGTCCGCTCTTTTTTAGGGAGAAGGTCCTCAAAGTGCTCTCTTTTAGCAAGAGCTGCACTCGTACCAATGCTGGAGACCTTCCGGAAGGCAGCGGCCCGCGCCTCGGGTCAGCCTGGCCCAATGGGAACTGAAACTACGGCGTCTCTTTGGGTCCATTCTGCGTTCACGTGTCTTGCTTTGTTTCCATAGTGTTTGCTCTGGCCACGTGGCCCCAAGGGTCTTAGGTCGTGCTTGGAATTGAGGTGATCTACCGCCAAGGCACAAACCCAGAATTATAAAGTACAAAGTGTCCGTGATTCTAAATATAAACTTTTGCAAAGTCTTATGCTTTGACTATGGGAAAGACTGCTATAAATGTGCAATGTCTGACATTCGCCTTAATCATTCCTTTGTAATCAGCGCATATCTTTTTTGTCTGCTTTAAAATTAATCATTGCCTTTTGTAATCAAGCTGCAGTAATATTAACACTTCAATATCTGCGTAATGTGTGTCAGAGACCAAAGTGGTTGCTAATTAAAGCTTAAACATGAAAGGCACCTTTGGGACTTTGGTATGGGATTTTTTTAATTAAAAAATAAAATATTTTTAGTTTTAGTCAGTCAAAATGTTAAGATTATAATGAACATTTGACTTTATATCTGAATGTTAAATTGACATTGGCTACACTTTAAAAATGTTTTTTAATATTAAGTAAAAAGGGTAAATGTATATTCTGTCACATCATCTGTATAATAAACTTAATATTTCATTAATGCTGTATAATCGGTTATAAATGTTAACCTTTTCCAAATTTCCATCAAACCATGGGACTTAATTTTTAAACCTTGTTATAAAGGAATATATATACTGAAAGTGTAATGAAGTAGAAAAGAATTGTCCATAAATATATCAATCAGCAGCAAATATTAATACCATTTTGGTTATTGCCCTCCAGGTAATCCTCTTCACCTTGCAATTTTTCTTTACAAATATACTGTGAATAAGTAATAATAATAGTTATTATTTATTGAGTATTTTCCAGGTACTATACTGAACACAATGTGTCCTTTTGAGATGATTTTTACTAGAACCTTCAAAACATAGTTGAGGAAACTGAGGCACAGAAGTTCAGTATCTTGCCTAGGTTGCATATTTAGGATGTGGCAGAGCAAGACCTGAAATCAAGAAATCTGAGATCAGAGGCTATGAATTCAATTTTGGATTCTGCTCTTTCCCCTCTTATTCTATCATAAGCATTTTACCATTTCATTGAAAACTCTTCATGAATACATTTTTACAACTTCATAATCCTCCATCATATGGATGCATGTGTAAAATTTAGATATGTTGAGATAAATTTGACTCTTTTATCTGTTCAAGGATGAAAAACAAAGCTGAAATTGTGGTTTGAACCATTTTCGTTGAGCACTTGTTTGGGGGCTTATAAACTGTGCCACAGCAGCCATCAAAGGAAAGGGCTTCCAGAAGATAAATTATATTACTAATTAATATCACTCCCTTCAAAATTACTTCCTGTGGACTTGCACAGGGAGTATCCTCACAAGGAAGCTGGCTTTCAAAAGCATGCTGCTCTTTAACATTCCAATTTTATTAGTTACATTCAAGCTCACATTTATTATTTAACATGTTCTTTCTGTACTGAAACTCGGCAGAGTGAAATTTAGGCAGACTTCAGGGAGCCCAGTCGCCTCACTCACACAGGAGTATAGAAGAGAACACTGCTGGAAATTTTGGAAAAGGGTTATGGGGGAAGTGGCTTCTTCATCTTCTGCTGTCTTCTTCACATCCCAGAGTATTTTGGTGCTCTTAAATCCCAAGTTTGAGTTTCCTTAGAGGTACTGCAATGATAGGTATTAGTAGGTTTTTAAATTTTTATTTATTGAAGCAAACATGGTTATGCAAGGTCACAATTCAAATTTTAAAAGTGTTTCATAATAATGAGTAGAAGTAACATATTAAGATATTAAGATATTGCTGTCATATAACTAGCTTTATTCTTAACAGTTTCCATAGTGTTAAGATATTTTTCTTGTAGATATACATGCTGATTACATTCAAAATGTTCAGAGCAAGAGTAGCATTACTTAAATTTATGTCAAATAAAATTGGTATATGACATGGTAAAACTAGGGCATTCTACTTTCTGGAAATGTATCTTATAAGTCTAAAAAAAAAGAAATGATTCATTCAACAACTGTTTAATGAGTCTCTGCTATCCATTCAACAAATATTATTGAGCATCTCCTATGTGCCATATTAGAGAAACAACAACAGGATTTAATAAAAGCAGAACTACATAAAAAGTATTTTTCTTCCCCCGGATATTTCTAACCTCATTGGAGAATTATTACATTTTTCAACATTTTGGCAGCAGTATAAACAAGTGCTTTCAGATGTTTCAACAGATGTTCTTCAGAAAGAAAGCCAATTATTTGCATTATGATACCCACATATGATTCTCAGATCTAAACTTTCCATCTGTACATGTTTCATTGAATTGCATACCTATGGAATATAAAAGTTGAGATCACTCATTGTCTCTCAACCTCAGATTTTTGTTCATAATAACACCAGCACCTGGGTTATTGAGCCATCGATAATTGCTTTGCTAGAAGGCCTTATATGAGGTTATATTGCTCTTGTGATTTAAAATGCATTTCCTTTCCTTTCTTAGATTGATGACTTCCCTAAGTTCTAAACCAGGCTTGCAAATACCCACTAGCCCAGGGCATATATATTGCAATGAAAAGAAGAAAAGTAATTCATTTACTTTATGATTTTCTTAGGGCATCTGCCAAAAAAAAAAAAAAATGTGGGTTCAACCAAGTTTAACAACCATTTATTGAGTATCTACTAAGTATAAAATCTCTGATAGGTACTGTGGGGGATACAAACTTGAAGATACAGGCCCTACCCTCCTGGAGATCAGAACCTATCAAATGGGACATAGCATGCACAAATAACTCCTAGCAGGCTGTGTATAAGAGCTTCACACTGGTGCTATGGAAATATGACAGACAGAATGAGTAAGTCTGATGTAGGTGATCTGGGAAGACTTTTCAGTAAAACAAAATATGAGCTGAATTTTAAAGGAGGGTGGGACTTCAGTAGATAGCAAGTAAGGGGTAAAAAGTGCATCAAGTTAGACGAAGCCAGCATTTGTGCAGTGTTTAGCATTCTCACAATGGAGGACCATGTAATGTTTGCTAGCTGGTGAGTAGCATGTAAGAGTTGCTTTATGCAATCAATCTGGAAGTAGGTTAGAAGCACCAATAAGGAAGAGACTAGCAGTTAATATGTATTAATAGCTTACTATGTGCCAACCACTGTCTGAGACTTTGACGTGTCTTCATTCTTTAAATCAACCTAACAATCCGACGAGATCAATGCTCTTACTATTCCCTCATTACAGTTGGAGAACCGAGGCAGAGAGTCACCTACAGTAACTAGGAAGCAGCAGAATCAGGAGCAGAATCTGTCACTCAAGGCTTAACCACTTCATTTACTGCCTCCAAAAATGAGAGGCAGGAGAAAATGAGATGATTTCAGCAGCTATGTTGCATTTCCTTAAAAATGCTCATCACCAACAAATTAACATCTTTTTTGAAGACATTTTCAGGCTTCTAGAATTTGGATTAGTAACACAATGCATTTATAAAGAATTAAAATCAAATGTGATATAAAGAAAAATAATTGAGAGTAGATCATGCCTTGATGTACATGCTTATTTAACCAGCTACATCTCTAATATGTAGAACTAAAAAATGAAATTAGTTACTAATACATATGAAGTATTGTATTAGTTTCTTAATATTTTTATTCATTTCCTAGGGCTGCTATAACAAAGTACCACAGGTGGGTGGTTTAAAAACAACAGAAATTTATCCTTTCCCAGTTCTGGAGGCCAGAAATCTAAAAATCAAGCTGTCAGCAGAGTGGGTTCCTCCTGGGCTCTCCAAGGGAGAATCTTTCCTGTGTTTCTCCCTAGCTTACAGTCCTTACTGGTTATCTTTGGTGTTCCAAAATCTTTGGCAGGTGCATCGCTCCAATCCCTGCCTCTGTTGTCCCTTGGCCTTCTCCTCTCCTTATAAGGACACCAGGCATATTTGAAATAAAGGCGGCCCTCCCTACTCCAGGATGATCTATTCCATCTGTAACAACCCTGATTCCAAATAAGGTCACATTCTGAGTTATTGGTGGGTTAGGACATCACAAATCTTACTGGGGATCACAATTCAAACCATAACAACCCTTAAAAGTTAAGTTGTGGGAAATAGTTAATGATTTTTAAAACTTTTAAGATTTATTTCTATTATAATCAAAGCATTTTTAGTGGTTTAATGGACTTCAGAAAGTATCTTGCACAATCCTTTTATTTTATAGATGTTAACACTGAAGCCTGGAGGATGATGGAGTTCCCCAACATTGCACAGGCAGTTATTGTCAGAGCTAAGTCTAGAACTCCCTCCTAATTCCTTCTTCTCCAATAGAAGATCTTTTTTTTGTTCACCAGTGGCTTTCAACTATTTGAGTTAAAACAACTTCTCTTTTATTTTTTTCCTATATTGAACTTTCTAGTAAGAGTTCGAAGAAACAGTATAACAACTAGGGTACAGAGCAGCCCTCGGGCAATTCATCTACTGCAGGAGTCCTTCCCCATTAAAGAGATGAGATAGATAGGTAGGTAGACAGGTAGTAGATAGGTAGATAGGTAGGTAGATAGATAGATAGACATAGGGAAAGAGGCAGAGAGAGACAGAGACAGAGAGAGACACACAGAGAGATAGCTAGATTAAGAAAACACACATGCATACATATACAGAAAGAGAGACATATATATGATAATGTCATATATAATATAAATTCTTAGAGGTATCCATTTTATTTTCAGTCAGACACTTCTACAATAGAATTGAAAGTAAACTGTCAATTCTTAATTATTAATTAAGAAAAGCAAACTTCTTTTTTTTTGGTGTGAAATATACTGCTTGAAGAAACTCCATTAACACATTTGGAGTCATTAAAAACCAAAGTCTTTGGAAGAAAAGAGCTGTAGTGTAGCTAGTGAACTCGATTTTCACATGGTCAGAGCCCAGAGCCCAGCACAGGGTCCAGGAGGGCTGCTCCACCACGTGCCTTATCCGAGAGATGAGCTTGTTGGGCCCAGAAAACAAAAATAAAACAAAGCTTAGAAACCAGTGTTCTCCATCTTGTAGAATTCATTTGTTTATTTAATAAATGCTTATTGAATGTATACTATAGGTAAGGCAAGTAAGAATTTGGGATTACAAAGAAGAATAAACAGGGACTTGAAATCTGATTATGTCAAGTTTTAGTTTCCATGACAATAAATGTAAGTGGTTTGGGGTAACATAAGAAGAATTAAAAGAGAAATTTCAGACTTTTTGTTTGTTTGTTTTCCTACCAGTTACTTGTTTTAGTCATTAACACATTCTTTGCCCACCTAATGAGCACATGACTACTTAGTAAATAACTGATCCTTTAGTTCTTGAATAGGTCCAAATTTAAACCAATAATCAATATATTCTACTCTAATCTCTTTTTACAATTTTAATGAAAATTTCTGTTAACTTCAGTGAATTAGTCTAGTGACTATTTGGAAATGTGGGGTACACTTCAATATTTCTATTATTTTCTATGAATTATTCACAGAGACTCTTTGGAAAGTTTGAAAAAATGTACATATATGTGTATGGGTAGAGTGAACCATAAATCCTATTTCTTCTTAAAACAATTTGCAAAATTGCTCACTTATCAGGATAAAATTACTCTGTTTCCAATGTTTAAAATGACTTTAGCGGCTTTAGAATAATAGCATTACATTATAAAAGCCAGACACTGCCATTATTTCCCTTTCGTGATGCCACAGACAGTTCAAAACGTTTTATCATGGTTTATACGGCTCGTAAACCTCATCTTTTATTTGACATTGCAGGTGTGTTGATAATAGAATATGGGGACTCTGTAAGATGGTTAAAGGAAACAATTAATTAGCATTTAAATAAAAGCGCTCCCTAAGAAACATTTAAAACAGGGAATTAGCTGATTATTTAATAGGTAATAGTAAGCAGTTCTGGAATAGAATTGAAGGGAGTGAATAAGAGAGTGAGGGGAATTTCAATATCTGAAAACAAATAAGGAAGTTATTGCAAAATATTAGAATTACTGCAGTTGTGTATATATCATCATTTGAAATTTAACAGTCTCGTAATTCTGGGCTTGTTATATCTCATTATCCTGCTTATAAAATGTGTACATGCATGAGTTTCCTAAACCATTTGATCATCTACCTTTACTGTTTTCTTTTCAAGGTGTTAACACAGAGAAAAGCAGGAAACAGCTGAGATCCTGCACTCTGCTGTGTCTTAGCCTCAAGTGAATAAATGCAAGGATGTGCACACAGAATTCAAACACTGGCATAAAGGATCCATGTTGTTACTCTCAGAAGAAATTAATAAAGCCTTAGAGAACTTGTCAGCAGCATGTCCCAAAGATGATTTTATTTTGGTAATTGTATTTTAAATGCTTTCCTGTTATCTTACTTACATATGCTATTACTCATAAAATATGATATCTCAGTCCAGAAGGCTGTAGCTGTGAATGAAACGTAATACTCTCCTCTCGAAGGAGATAAGAGGATTCAAATCTCCTGCGTCACAGTGCAAGCTGATTACTGCAGAGGTCACAAAGCTGGTTTCCACTTCCTTTCAGTACCAGCTATGATCTTTTCTATAACTGACCAGACATCTTGCCTTTCCTTCATTCAGTCCCAGCAGTGGTCTGTCTGGGTGGTTGACAAGGATGGACTAGGAATTCTGTGGCTTGAGAGTGGTGGCAAGACTTGAGGGTGAGGCCATGAGGAATGACCACGAGCATCATTCACCAAGTGTTCATTGAGGAACTTACTGGTCTTGAACTCTGCCACAACAATGAGCAGGATAAATGAGCTCTCAGCTCTCATGGAGCCCACAGGGGCCCCAGGGAACAAAGCGTACACATTCATTAGTTCAATACACACAGAGTAAGTGACAACTTAATACCTATCAGCGTGGGGCAGAGACCTGCTGCAGGCTGTGAGCAGCACATTTATATTTCACAAAGTCCATCAGGCTGGACCGAGCTGGCATCTGAAGAACAGAGAGGAAGCCATGGGACAACAGCACAGCTGGGGTTGGTGAAATTGTCAGGGCTCAATCATGCAGGGCCTTGAAGACAATGGAAAGAGTTCAGATTTGATGCAAAATGCAGTGGGCAGCCCTAAAAGGGCTCTGTATGGGAATGATTGCATTTTAAGTATAAGAAGACCACTAAGCACTGTTCCCTTGGCAGAGGCGTGATTAAATATCACTGGATGGAAATGGAGAGGGCTCACCTAGGTCCAGGGCTCGATTTGGCTAATAACTGGCTATGTGACCTTGAGGAAGTCACTGATTCTCTTTCTCTTTGGTTTCACTTGTTTTCAAATGGGGGTAGGAGAGACAGTAAAAGAAAGGAGGAAATAAAAGAGATGAAAAAAAAAACCCTCAAATTCTTACAGATGGAAATTTCAGATTGCAAATTGGAGAAACAAACAAGCAACTAAGAATTTAGTAATAAAAGCTTTAAAGCAAGAAGGAGTCATCTCAGTTCCACACTCTGGAAAAGCTCAAAGTAAGACACAGAGAAAACAATCTAGAAATCTTTAAGAATCATACCCTTAGTCCTTTGGTTAAAGGTTAATATCCTTAGGGCCCTAGGGAAGAAAAATTCAAGAATAATGCTAGAATCCACTCTATTTTCTTTAAATTTAGTTTGTACATAAGTGTGTACCCAGCAGAAATTTACAGGCACGTACTATTCAGACTGCAAAAATATTGAAATACTCCTGCAGCAGTTGGTAAATAACCATGTCCCCAGTCCTCCAGTGCTAACTCCCACCTCCATGATCATGCAGGTCTCCCACAGTCTAGTAACTGAGAGTTAACACCTGGCTTAGCAAAGGGCCTCAAGGTCCCTGCTTAGGGCCAGTTTTGATTTCTCAGTGCCTGGGCCTATACGTATATTGTCTTGTTGCTGTTATAACAAATCAACTGAAACTTAGTGCATAAAGTAATCTAAATTTGTTATCTTACAGTTCTGTGGGCCAGAAGTCCAAAGTCAGTATTAATGGGCTAAAAAAAAAATATCCTTCAGTCCTTCTGGAGGCTCTAGGAGAAAATTTATTTCCTTGCCTTTTCCAGCTTGTAGAGTTTGCCTGCATCCTTTGGCTCCCAGCCCCTTCCTCCATCTTTAAGCCAGCCATGCAGCATCCTCAAGTCTCTCTCCTTCTCTGACAGTCCTGCTGTTCTCTTTCAAGGACCCTTGTAATTCCACTGGGCCCACCTGGATAAGTCAGGATGATTTCACTATCTCAAAATCTTTAACTTAAATCACATCTTCAAAGTCTCTTTTGCCATGTAAGATAATATAGAGGTTTCAGGGATTCGACGCAGATACCTTTAGGGGCCTTCATTCTGTCTGCCACAATGGTTATATATTTTAAATAGCATACTTGAATGTATATGATGTTACCTAGAGTGCTCATAAAATAAAAGTGAGTGTGTAATAGTCAAAAAGCGAGATATGAAGGGAAAGAATCTGCTATGCAGATAAAACTTAACATAGGTCCATATCTGAAGCATTTTCTGAAATATTGCAGACTTTTAATTTTCCCATCTGCTTTAATAGTTCTTGGTATCAAATAGATGAAAAAAATTAAAAGGAAAAAAAGTTGGGGGCAGTACAGAAAGATGGAGTAAGGAAGAGAGAGAAAGAATGCAAATGTGTGTCTGAATCTCCTGTGAGGGATGAGGGATGAGGACCATCAATCACATAGATGAATCCCAGCCAGGGCAAGAGGAGACTCTGGACGCTGATGGTGGGACTGCACTAGGTACTGTCCAATCCTTTCAGGTCAGCTGTCTCTCAATCTGGTAAACTGAACCACAAAGGAAGTGAAAAATGACAATTCGAATTTCCTCTGTGATTTAATGCCCATGGAACTACATGGGATTGGTTTGATGAGGTCTGGGGGAATTTTAAGATGGGTAAGAGACAACTCATCTTAGAGGGCAGGACCATATCTGATGGTTCTTTATACATCAAAATGCCTTGTATGCAGTGGGAGCACGTGTCCTGAAATAAAATCCAGGAGCCACAAGGGACTGTTAATGCCGAGAGAGCACTTCTTGGTCTTGTTACCACTAATTCCCAGCTCCTAGAACAGTGCCAGGCAAAGAGCAGGTGCCCAATAACTCTGTGTTAAATGAATAAAGAAAAATGAATGTATGAAAAGGTTTGGTGTAAACAAAAATTTTTAGTGTAGACAATGAACATTTAAATGTTCTTTATAATAACCAGAAAATGCTTGAAAACAATACTCAATTCAATGCACTGACATTTTGATATATTGTATCAGAGCCTAAATGATCAAATGAATGAGGGAGCTTGTATTCGTGTCTATAAATAAGGTTGCCAGATTTATCAAATAAAAATACGGTGCCCCAAAAAGGGGTGCCCAGTTAAATGTGAGTATCTGATAAACAATGAGTAATTTTTTAGTATAGCACGTCTGTAATATTATATGACAAACTAGCTATAAAGTCATGTTGTATCACATGTTAGATAGATTGTAACTTTGTAAAGATATTATGGTCTTAATGATGGTATTATTAAGGAAGAACAAGGAAATGCTTCCACTGCATTGTGTTCAAAACAAGGGTAGAAGGTGAAAACTTGCTGTGTTGTATTGTGCTGTTTTAAAAACATGCTTGTCCCTGAACGAGTCCCATGGAAAAGGACTGAAATTCAGCTTCTCATAAATTCTGCAGAGCTACCAGGGAACAGCAATCAACAAGGATAAAATCTGAAGGGAAGGTCAGTGAGGCAGGTAAGAGCTACCGCATCCATATTACCTCAAGCGCACACAGCTCCACAAAGCAGGACCAAGCAGGACCAGGAAAGAGCAAGAGGGAAAAGCAGAATCCCCCCATGCGAGCTTTGTTAGATCGCTTTTAGGAAAAAGCCCCCATCAGCCCCCACAGCCACTTTAATTTTATGTGCATGTTGTGCTTTTTAACCCACGAAATGGAGTTGAGCACGTTCGATGTACTGAGTAGTCTGTCTACATAACACCCTGTTGCTGGTGAGGTAATTCACTGTTTTTTTCAGAAAGGACATGGTGTTGCTGTGTTCATTTGTGCCTGATCTGAAGAATCTCTATCGAAGCCTTTTTTTCCGCTAGGCATTTAGATGCTACCTGGCTGTTAGGCCTGAAAATACCAGATGGAGCTTGGGAGCAGAGCAGACACTGTTGTCATAGAAACGAGATGCTATCCCAGCTCTATGCAGCTGCCATCTTTTTTTTTTTCCTTTCACTGTGAGGAGTTCTGATAGGAACAAATACTGATAAAATATAGAGATTCCCCCTCCCCCCGATACACTCACCTACCTCTGAAAATAGAGCTACGTTTCAAATGTTTTATAGGTAATTCATTAGTGTGTCCCTCAGTGTACCAAGAGCCTCAAACTATGGGAAAATGACTTGATTTCCAGGTCTTCTACTATACAACTGGGAAGTCCATGCTTTGACATCATCTTCTTTCCTCTAAACAACAATGATGCATTTGTATTATCCGCAAATGAGACAATATCCTTTGTAACCAGGGAGCTCAGCGTTGACATTCCTGGAAAATGCAACCTAAGTGTTTGTAATCACTCAGCAGTGTCTGTACTCAGCAGGAGAATGGGGAGTGACCTCTCGAGGTTCAGAATGCTGACACGTGGGAGGGGTGTGATGAATCCTTGTGGCTTGATATCCAAGCTTGAGGGTTGCAGTCATTGGCCAAGTCCCACACTGATGCCTTTTCTCTTTTGGGCAACTCCGGCATCCTCAGAGCCAGTGAGGGAAGTGCTCAACACAGGTGGGAAAAGGGGGCAGCAGGATTTTCTAAAGACAAGTTTGCTTCTGTGTCCTTCCACGCTTGGGAACAGCTTAAATCCTAAGACCTTGAAGCTCTGGCAGGAAGAGTTGTGTTTAGCCTCAACGAACTATTAAAACTGACAAAGTTTAGGGTAATGATTCCTGTATTTGTACCCTACTGCCATCACAAAACACACACACAGTGGCTTAAAACAACACAAATATATTCTTTACAGTTTTTAAGGTCAAAAGTTCAAAATCTGTTTCACGGGGCTAAAGTCAAGATGCCAGTAGGGCTGATTCCTTCTGGAGGCTTTGGGGGAGAATCTTTGTCCTTTGCCTTTCCCACTCCTAGTGCGTTGGCTCCCAGCCCCGTCTCCATCTTCAAAGCCAGAGGCCTAGCATCTTGCTCCTACCATCATTTTGCCTCCTTTTTCTACAGTCAAAGCTCCCTGTTTGTCTCCTTCTTATAAGGAAAGTTATGATTATATTCACAGCCCACCCAGATAATCCAGGCTAATCTCCCCATCTCCAGAATCTTAATGTAACTAGATCTGTAACCTCCCTTTTACCATATAAGGTAAAATTCACAGGTTCCAAGGATTCGGACATGGATATCTTTGGGGTCTATGATTCCATCTACCCTAGTTCCCAAACCCAGATGACCATCAGAATTACCTGGGAAGCTTTTCAAAACTAAGGATTCCTAGACCCCGTGCTAGCTAGAGGGATCCCAGCAGAATTTCTTAGTGTGGGTGGGGCCTGAAAATCTCTTGGTCAGACTCACGTGATTCTGTTGGACACTTCTGTTAGAGTGTCTCTGGGCTCTTTCCTAAACACATGCAGTGAAGATTTAATAACACTGCTATTGGCTTCTTCAGGGTCAATGAGTATGTGGGAGAGGTTTTAAAAATGTACTTGTTTGGAAGCTTGGAAGCCCATCTCATCCTCTGAGGGTCACAGCATTCCCACAGAACGGCTTTGGCAAATGACCACCTCACGTGACCGGGGCCTAGCAACTCTTTAATTTAATGGTGAAAATACCAAAATTGTTTGTTAATGCCTCCCTAGTCCTTTAACCATATGAAATATGTATCTTGATAGCTGGCATCAGCTGTTGTTTCTTATCCTGCTAGAGACTTCTCCGTTTACTGCCTCAGAACATTCTCTTCCTTCAAAGATGCTTCCATGTTGTTCTCAGAGCTCTTAAAGGTGCCTATTTTGCCTGCTTCAAGAAGAATGGCTGTGGTAGAGGAAAAAACCCATATAGTATCTTTAGAAAAACTGTAAATATTTCATCGTTTCTTACTAAACATACATTATTTACTCCGTAATGTAAATATTTTATGGCCTGCAACTGGCAATTTTGGAATATATTGGTATGTTTGGAGAATTGCAGTTCAGTTAAAAATTCCTACCCTGCGCACTCAGCTCATATTTAACTTACACAACTCTTTAAAAGGCACTTAACTCTCAGAATTAAGGGAGTAATAGAATCTGTTTTTCGAAAGGGGCCTTGACAATCAAACTCAGAACCTGAGACAACACATTTGGGTGAAAAGAGAAAGTTGGAAGCTGAAACAGTCCCGGACTTCCCTCTGCTGCAGGATGGCAGCCTGATATAGTTACCCATGCCCAAGTAGGTCCAATTTCATCTAGCGGACAGAAGGGGCAGACATGCCCACAAACCAGCTCACTAGAATGCACACAGTCTGCTTGGGGGTGGAATCTGAGAAGAGTTTTACCCCACACAGAAAGGCAGAAAGTATTCCCCAGCTTTAGGAGACGTATTTGAAGCTGTGGATAGGACAAGAAAATCCTTTCATTAAATAAAATTGTTCCATGTCAGACATTTAAGCCAGATTTTCAAATATAAACCTAAACTGTTAGGGGAATTTTTTTTTTTAATTCCAGTGACTCTCCAATATAGAGGTCACAGGAGCCACCATCGTTCTAAATTACAGCCCATTTCAGAGGCTGGCTGTAATCCAGGAGGTTGCATTATTCCAAATTGCCTGTCAAAAACTGTCAAAACACTGCCATTATCAAAAAGTAGTCCTTTTAAATAATTTTCTCACTCTTTTCCCTGAAACTTTACTGGCATTGAGCCTTAATATCATAGCTTATAGGCATAGTAGGCAAAAGCCTTTCAAATGAGAAGTGGGAAGTAAAAAAAAAAAAAAAAAAAAAAAAAAAAAAAAAAAAAAAAAAAAATTCCAGGCATACAAACAACAACATATAAAATTCTGGACAGAAAATTGAGTCAAGTTTGGAAATGCTGTATTCCTCAAAGCAATAGCCAGTGCCAGTCGACATGTGAAATGATAACCAAAGAATACAGAACAATGGGTCCTAATAGCATCACTTTCCCCCCACATTTAACATACGGGAAAAATTCTAGAGTTAGTTGCTGGACTCCATACTTTTCCTTTTTTCCTCTCCTTCCATTCCATCTTTCTAATTAAAAAAAAAAAAGTTGTATATTCCAGATTACTGATGTCTTTTCCTTTCATTTCACAAATGTGGAAACTGACACCCAGACAGCTGCCTGATTCACCCTTGGTTTCATGGCAGATCTAGACCTGAACCCTGTACTCTTTTTCATACACATTCCAACTCTCTTTTTGATTTGGAAATCCATCTCCTTTATCATCTCCATTTTACTTTAGACTTGACCCTGCAGAATTCTCCTGCTTGGAGTAGAAAAACCTACCCCAGTAAGAGCAATCTCTGCCACCTGCATTCTCTCTGATACAGACCTTGATGTAAAACTTCAGTTCTAACAAAGAATTCCAGCAACTCTTCTGTGTAAGACCATTTATCTTTCAAACAGTGTGAGATGACAAAATATTTTAGAGACACTGCTCTTTTTTTTTTTTTTGAGTCATTACAATTCAGGCAATGAATTAGGAAATCAACAGGGTGATTCAGTCTTGCAATCATTGTGACAGTCGTATTTGTCAACAACTAGTTTTCAGAAGAAATGGAACTCAAACAAAATACATAGCTTCCAGATTCAGGCAAAGAGATACACAGAAATATTTCTTTAAGCTATCAGTAGTATATTATATAGGAAATTTAATGTTCAGGTGAATTCTTTTAACAGAAAGACAATGCTTTGAACAAATGTAGCAGAAAGACATTTCAAAATAGAGCTGCAGCTTCTGAGGATGCCAATATTATATGTAATGGTGCTTCATCTCATTAACAAGCAGCTCAAAATCCTCAGCCACCGTAAAATACAAATCATGAGCCGCACATTCTCAGGAGCAGTATATCTGTCTGACCTGACTTCTGCTCCACAGTTAACAGTTTTGTTTTAATCCATAAAAAAGAAATTCTCATCGTCTCTAAATTGTGCAAATGATCACAAACTTAAGTCGAGTTTTTACAGTGCCCGTTGTTCTATGTTCCATGGCAATATCTAGGGTTGGGTGAATGTTCTTTTTAAAATCTCTGACAAGTCATAATTAACTCACCTTCAACAAAGATAACCCTAAGACCTTCTAGTGGGGACTCCATGAAACCACCCCCTACCCGCCGCCAAAAGAGCATTTTGTTTGAATACTTCTGGTTCTTTACCATGCTGTTGTTAGAAATTGATCAGCCTAAAATATCTGAACTTGAGAAAACTTATATTAAAAGGTATTTTCCAAGCTGTGCCTTAAGGAACCCCTAATATTCCTCAAGATATCATAAGCTTTCTTAAAAAAAAATAATGATTTTATGTGAAAATAATTTGGGAAACCGTATTCTAGAGTCTCCTAGAGATTCACAATGCACTTAGTTTATTGAAGCTTCTGAGACATCCTGCTATAAAGAAACCTGATTTGTATGGTTTAAAGGGATGATCCCAAAAGTGTTTGGCCATGACCCTTGTTTCGTGTAGCGTACTTAACCAGGTTAGGGCCAATGATTTTCTGCAGTTTACAATCTGGTTCAAAGCCTGGTGTGAAGTTCTATCTAGGCAGCCAAGGCCTTGGTCACGGGCTACTCAGCTCCTCTGTGGTCAGGAGTTCCAAAAGTTGTTTGGATCCTGATCTAGGCTAGCATTCCAGTAAACTGGTGTTCACCAGGGGAAAAGGATGTAAGTGTATGTTTTGAAATGAGTCAATCACCACTGATAATTGTGCTGCTAAAATGTAGGTCCCCCTGATGACAAAATAATGAGCATTTATTCGCTGCTTACAGCATGTAGAAACACCATTCTCAGTACTCTGGCTATAAACTCATTTAATTCACATGAACATACCCACATTTTTTTCTTTTCCCGAGAAGGAAACTAAGACACAGCAAGACTGAGATTGAGTTACTTGTTGGAGTTAAAAACAAGTAAGTAGGATTCAAAATTAAGCCATCTGGTTTCAAAATCCCTGCTTTTAACATATGTGCACACAAATTCACACACACACACACTCATTTTTATAACTGAATAGGTGGGTTTCTCAATACGTATTAATTATCATGATACCTAGGTATGACCAGGGTTTCCTTATGATCCCTCAAACTGGGAATAAATAAGATTACAAAAAATATATAGCACAATGCTATCTCACTTTTAAGACATTAGCTGCCTTTGAAGATAATGTGTCATCACCCTGCTTCCACGCAAGACTACATCTAAGCTATCGAAGAAGAAATTATAGCTGTAATTCTCTTTTAATTAATTGACGTTCATATGCTAATAATGGCAGCTCACATCTGTTATCTCATTTGATCCTCACAACAGTTCTGCGAGGAAGCAGAATAATCATTATCATTGTCTCTACTTTATAGATCAAGAAACTGAGGTTCTGCTTTGTCCAAATGTGCAAGTGACAGAGCTGGTGCTAGAAAAGTCCCCACTATTGGTTGCCTTTTTCTGAACTGAGAGGCCTTAAAATATACAGCTTCCTCGTCCAATTAAAAAAATTCTGTCAGCATCACACTTTTTTTAAGGAAGATGAAAAGTCACTGCAGACATAGCCAAAGACCATTTTAATGTCACTTGAAAGATTAAGAAATCAGTATTTAATTATGAATAGGAACTATGGTTTTTACCCATGCTGCAAAGTCATGCTGTTTTTCTTATTTTGCAAAATCTAACATATCTATTATGATTTTTCTCTTAAATATTTTTTTCTTAAATTTCATTATGAAAACAAACCATGGTGTGACCCATTCCTGTTATCCCAACTTCACATTACACTTTTTCTAAACTGTATCTTCCTTTTGTACTTAATCATCATTCAGAGTGATGGATGACCACAAAGAGCCATATCTTACAACCACTTGGCTCTTTCAATAAATCACAAACAGTTGACATATCCCTTTGGTGTACATATCCAGCTAAAAGTGAATTTAAATAGCAAGTATGTGACTAAAGTCATGGGAAATTCTGCCCACAAAGCGCATAGCCATAAGCACTCCCTTCCGTGAGTTTATTTTCAATTTGATATCTGCAGTCACTCATACTTTATTCCTTGTAAGTTAAATGAGATGAATTATAATGTTTTGAAGCAGTTAAGGTATAAAAGGTACAAAAAGGTCTATTTACAATGCAACCCACTGAAAAGTTTGCCACGACTTCTGTTTTCACACAAATTCATATTTTATTTAGCACCTTCATCAGTTACAAGTCAAAAGCCCAACAGGCAAATACATTTTAAAGACATGCAGCCCTGAATTATGTACCTAGTTCTGAGGTGTAACATAAAGGGAATATTCATAGTCATTTTTGAACCATGGACAACTCCACTGTTAACCACACTGCCCTCCAGTTAGAAGCTTATGTTTCCTTCTGTCTTACAAAGAGAATATGCAGCTCAAGCCAAAGATTAAACATAAGCAAATTCTGAGACTTAAATGCCCATGAAGTCACAAGTTGTTTTTGATGTGTTTTGCAGAAAACAAGAGGAAATTCTGCTGTGGGGTATGGAAAAAGCTTTGTGTCACGGCCTTTTGGGCCCAGGATTAACGTCATACTAGCATCTTGGTCTTCGCTCTCTACAACCAAACTCGTGTGGTGCCAAATGGCCAAGTTTTTCAGCAAAGGGAGTCCGATACCCTTCCCTTTCCTCTTTGCAAATAACAAGAGGGTAAAGAGCACTGAAGGTCATTCCTAGGCCCTCTGGTGATATTCAACATGGATCAATGTCATAATGACTGTTCCCAAATCTTGTTAATGTAACACCTTAATGAAGGGACCAACAGATGAGACAGATGGTGCCAGATTAGAATCTTGATGGAATGTCTGCTTCTGTGGTTAGTACCAGTTTGGGGGCAATTTTCCCTACTGTGTGCCAGGCAACATGTAAAACATTTTCTTCATGGCTTGTCCCTTCTAATACTCAAAAACAGCTCGACACTCTAGGTATTGCCATTATTCCAATTTTAAAACTGAGTCCTACAGAGGTTAGGAAACTTGTCCAAAGTCACGCACTTAATAAATGGTGGTGCTAAAACTCAAACTAGGGTCCATTTAGTTTCTGTTCATTTACGATGCTTTTTGTAGGTTTTAAGCCAGAATTTCTTCCCTCTTCAGATTTCTGCATACATTTCTACCAAAAGACTTATTTTCACATAAATTTATAATCTCTTTCCTTGCAAGGCAAAAATTTAATGCTATTTAATCTTCAAAGGCTGTGTTGAATGCTAACAAGCTACCCAGACATTTGGGGAGATGGGATAATGGAGGACAGGGCATGGGAATCAATTCCTGGAGTTCTACTTTATTTTGATTTTGCTGTTAGTAAATTCTTGAAAAATTATTTGAATAATTACCATCATCCTACTACAACTATTTATTAAGCTTTCACAAGACATCAATTGCATATAGACACATGGTTTTTGATCAATGGATTTGCTCTCTGAAGTGAAACCTGCCCTCCCCGCTCCCCAAACCCCTGGGGAAAACAAGGAGGGAAGAGGAAAGAGAGAGAGAGAGATGGAGAAGAAAGGTTGTGTTTTCCTTTCTTATAAAGTCTAGTTTTCCCCCGTCGAATTCAGGCGTTCTGGTTTTTCTCTATCCTGTCTAAAAAATAATTTTTCCATCGCTTAACATTGTGTGGTCTCTGGAATCAAGACTCTTTCTCTTACAAAAATACAGCAATGGCCAAATTTCCCCAAGCCAGGAGAAAAGGAAAGATTGAGACAGTTTTCTCAATAATTGCTTCAATCCTCCCTCTTGTGCTGGCTGTGGAAACTTGGCCAGCGACTATTAAAGAGATGTCGGATTGATTTCCCCTCCCTCCTGTTACTGCTTCCGCTGCCTAAAATGCTGTTCTCTGCCTTCAAAGTTATCACACTCCATCTCCTTCTGCAGGTCAGATGTCACCTCCCCTGGGAAACCTCCACTGACATCCCTCTCTCCCCACTTCCCTGATTCCTGCTCCTTCCCTCCGTCTCCAGCAAAACAAATCACCTCTTCCTCTTCGTTCCTGTAACACTCTGTTATACCATTCTCATATTTGCTTTTCCGTGTTCCCCTAAAAGCTATGAGTTTTCTGAAGGCAGGCAATTTTTAAAAAATTCACCAGTGTGTCCCCATAATGCCTGGTACATGAGAGGTGTGCAGCACCTCTTTACCTGACCAGGTTTGCACCAGACATGGCACAGTGCCACCTAAGCCAAAGTCCAGGGGAGGAGAAATTTCCTTTGTCAATGCCTCCCTTCATTTCCTGCAGTAAACACCATCTTACTCCACGGCCTGGTAACTCGTCCACATTTTGAAGCCTCGGTACGTGCGTACAAGTAAGTTTTGAGCAACACATTTTTGGTGAGAATGAGTCCAGTGCCATAGCAGGAGGTAGAAACAAGCCTTCTTTTCCTCATTTACCTACCAGTGGCAGATCTCCACATTGGACTTACTTCAACTGGCTTTATGGGTCTCAACTGAATCAGAAAACTGAAATCAGGGAAAATCACATAAAACAACAAATCCTGATTCTGCAGTCGTTTCAGTAGTTGGGTGGAGGCTGTTTCTTACTTATGTGTGGGGGAGCACTTCCTGTTGGGGACTGTTCCCTCACCCCAGCTGCACATGTAAGTGGTGGAGCTGTCCATTAAGAAATGCTCCAACTCCCTTGGGGTTGGGATGCCCTTGGCCCATCAGAATACTCTATCCCACTGGACACAGTGATTGGCCAGGGTTGGGGGGGTGTGGTTACCTTAGTAGGACCAATTGGTGTCCTGTTTTAAAATTTGACATGGATTGGGAGGGGCATGGAAGGGAGGAAGAGAGAATGAGAGACAAAAACAAAGCAAAACAGAGACTCTTGCCTTGTGAAATTGTCATGGAAGTGCCTGAGTGGACCAATGAGAGGGGACGGAGTTGGGAGTGTGCGTGTGGAGTGGGGAAGATAGTATACGTTACGGGATGAGAGCCAGAAGAGCGACCTGGGCCTTGGTGTACTGATCAATACAAAACCAGCAACAGGGATTTTCAGACAGTTTACCCTTGTTGGGGCACCTGAAAAAAAATGTCCTCCAGGCCACACCAGCTCTCAGCGGCCCTGAGTGTCAGGGGCCTTCCATGTGGCTCCAGCCAGTTTGGGAATGAGTCCATTATGGAGGAAGCACAGCTGAGATGTAGAGAGAAACAGACACACTCCTGATGACATCATCTGAACCCCTGGGTCCAGCCTTACTTGAACTCTCCAGCAACATGTGCCGATAAATTATCTTCTTGGCCTAAGCTAGCTTGAGTTTGGTTTCTGTCATTTGCAACTGGGAGAGTTCTGACCAACAGATATTTCTAGTACATAAATCTGCATCCCATTTCCAGGTTATGGGAAGAGAATTTCAAGTGCAGTGATGCAGGACGACTGACTTAATTTCCATGCTATACTTGATTGCTACTTTTGGGAAGGTGTTACCTAAGGGCGATTTTAAAGGCGTGAGCGGGTTGAGATAGTTCAGATTCAGATTCTGTTAGAGCATGTCTCACCTGTACATCAGAAGTTAGTTTCCGATAAAATTTCTTGCCTACATAAATACATTCTCGGTCCCTCAAAAGTGATTGCTTTCCCTGTTAGCGTTTCCATTAAAAGATGTCACTGTCTATAGATTCTGCCCAAATGTGCACTTCTTCTAACATAAAGTGAGTTTATAGTCTAACTGAATCTCTTGGTACTTCTCAAACTATCATAAAGGTGCTTGGGAAGAAAGGTTTGACGTTAATGAGATTCCTCCTAGTTTGCATTTTTTTTTTTTTTCTGTAGCCTAGAAACAAAACCAAACCCCAAACCTTAATAATGTAAAATGACCATACCAGTCAAATAGTCCTCACATTTTCAATTTTCCTGTAATATATCATGTTTCCTTTGAAGTGGACTATTATAGCTGCCTAAAAAAGTATTGTTTGATGTCTGTAAGCACAGTCAGCAATCAATAATTTGAAATTTGTACCATTTGTACCTTTAAGTCCTGGCACATCATTTTTTTATTTCATTTAATCTGCTTACTGTTGAATAAAAAGGATTTTGAACCATTGCCACAGAGCACATTTATGTGTGAAACAGGGCTCATTTATATGGTGGGAAGTATATCGTTTTGACATTTATTTGCAATATTAATTGTATATATTGATTCCATTTTTTCAGAAATTGTAAATTGATTATAAATACTACCACTGTTGACCTTATTTTGGTGAGAATGTTCTTCTTCAGAACTTGAAAACATTTTGGAGTCAAGTCATGGATTTTTTTAATTCAGAAAGACAACATATGCTGTAATATTAAATTAAAATTCCATAATCAGTTGTTAGTTCAAGGACAAATTCAAACAGGAAATACATTTTTTAAATATGTTGTCTCTTAGCTGGTAGATTAAGAACAAATGAACTTTTGCAGTCATTACCTCCTCTTTACTCATTTCTTGTGTTTGATCTTAAGCCCAAATACAAATGTAGTGTGAAAAGTTATCTTTAGCCATTTCTAAGTTGTCCCCTGTGTTTTCAGTTAATAATTATAAGAGCAGCCCATCTCAAAATCCTTCTCTGCCCTCCCCAAGTCTACAATCCCCCACACAAACACACAGGGATAGGTTTGGGGTTGGAAATAGCTGAGTAATGACCTATACAAGGAACACCTGAGTTCAGCATGCCCAGGAAGAGAAGTCAGAGAGCTGCCACCCAAGAATCCTGGGAGCATCTTTGGGAAGATTACAGGCTCCTCACTAAGGATGAGATGCTCTCAAGCTGCTAAAAGGGTTGTGAGATGTAGGCTGGGCAGGCAAGCTTGTCCCTAAAGGATTACCACCAGCAAGAGAACACTCTTTAGACAGGATAACTACCCTCTGGGAGAGAGAGTGATAATCTGGGTTCTGTCTTTCACTCTCTCAAAAGTACAGGTCAGTTACTTTATTTTGCTGACGTGTAATTTAAAAAAATTACATCAAGCGATTTAGTGCTTGCATTTTCATCAAGCACTTCCTGTGGAATGATGTGATCGGCCACCATGGAGAGGGGTGAGGGTGGGGGAGATGAAAGACGGGACCCCGGCAGCTAGGAGGCCTCTAATATGATGGGATAAAAAGTAAATGATAGAACTCTAAGATAATGTCAAAGGAGGTAAGTGTTTGCAGAGATGTATAGATAAAATGCTATAAATATTTACAAGGGGAAGAGACTGTCTCTTCCCTGGGGAATTTGAGAAGACTTCATAAAGGAGGGGACATTTAGGTTGAATCTTGAAGGGTGGGTAAAGACAGATGGAGAGAAGAACATTAAGCAATGGGAATCCACGAGCAGAAGCAGAAAAATATACAGTATATTCAGGAAACATTATCCAGTATATATGGCATATAAGATATATGGAAAGTGGAAGATAAGACTGGAAAAGCAGATTGGAGCCAAACTGTGGCTGGGCAGGTCTTAAATGTTAAAAACAGAGTTTGGACTTTCCTCTGCAGACACTGGAAGGCCACCAAATATTCTTGCGAAGGAGAGCCAGGATCCTATTAGAGCCTTGGAAGGCGCATCCCAGCACCATTCTGCTTGTTCATGAAAATTTGGGTGACTGGAGGGAGACGTCCAGGAGGAAGGCAGTGAGGGGGCTCATGGGGGTGATGGCAGTTGGAATGAAGAGGAGCGGAGCAATAAAGGAGGCATGGTAGAGGCAAAACTGTCAAGTCTCAGCACCTGCCTGAGTGGGGGATCCCACAGATGCAGGGAAGGGTGGAGCCTGGGCAAGGAGATGATGTTGGGAGATGATGAATGTGATTCCAGACATGTTGACTTAAAGTTTCCGGTGTGAGATGGAGGAGAAGAGCCCAGCAGACAGCTGGAAATGTGGTTGGGAAAGAGGATGGAGCTAAGATAAGGATTTGGGAGTCAGCCACAGAGAGGTGAGAGTTGACACCGTGAGAACGGATTAGATCACCAAGGAAAAACCATATGGAGGGAGGACTGGGATGAGCACAGAGGAAACTGAAAAGGGATGGGAAAGAAAAGTAGTTTGGAAGACTGGAGAGTGCCAGACAAATGCTATATAGTAATGAGGATTCATAGGATAAAAGGCTCTTATTTGGAGATGAAAGAGACCTCAGATCAGTCGGTCCAATCTTTTCATTTGACAGGAAGCAGAGGCTCAGAAAGGTTCAGTTACAGCCGGTGAACAGCTGCATTCTGGCCTTTACTTAGACCACACTGAGAAGTAGGTAAAACTTGTTTCCCTGTCCTCCCACCTCCCTTCCCCAGATTGTCCTGTCTTTCTTTATTATTTACAATAACATTCAGAGTAGCGACATTTGCTAAGCTCTTTCTCAGCCACGTATAGCGTTGTAGTTACAAACTTTGGAGACAGACTGCCTGGATTCCAGACTTGACCCCTCTACTAGTTGTATGACTTTAAGCAAACTACTTCAAATTTCCAAGCCTCAGTGTCCTCAGCTGTTAAGGGGGTAATAACAGTATTTGCCTCATAGTTAATATATGTAGAACACTTAGAATAGTACTTGGCATGGAGAAATCGCTGTGTAAGCATTAGCCGTTATTTTATGAAGCACTCTAAATTAGGGAACCGTATAATTTATTGTTCAAACTGGGATGCTTTTGAGCAGTGCCATGCGGAGCCATATGGGAGCCTGAGGCAAAAGGAAAAACCAGTGATAGTGATCCTTTTTCTGTTTAAATTTTTGGTATTTTGTTAGTCATGCATTTTTTTTTTTTGGTATTTTTAAGATTTAAAAAAGATATTGCCTTAAAATATAGTTTATCTTGATGACTGAGTTTTTCGACATCCCTTAAATTTTGTACTTGCCTCGTTTCCCTACTTTTAGCTCTGCTGTTGAGGTTGATATGGGTAACTTTTCATAATTATGCAGGGACAGCAGGCATAAACTAGTACTTTCCTGGGCACAAAGAGATATACAGTCCCCCCTCATAGTTTTCAGTGTACCATCTGTGGAGCTCCTCTCTGTTTGTGTGTGTGTGTGTGTGTGTGTGTGTGTGTGTGTGTGTGTGTGTGTGTGTGTGTCTTCTCCCACTAGTGGACACACTAGCTTTCCCAGGGCATAGCTATGACCTCAAGACCAACTGGGAACCATGCATGAAAATCAAGTATGTTCCACACAACGCCACTTGGAATTGGAACCTGGGCCCAAGTCCCCGCCTCACTGAAGTTGTTTCCCTGTAAGGTTACGGCTTCCACTTTCAATCCTTATGTCCCTGAAACCACTAGGGCCAATGATAAGGTGATAAGGAGGTGAAAGTGATAAGCAACTCAGTGTCTATTTCCCACAGCATTTGCATAATTTGAGGGATAATATTAGAACCTGCCTCGTAAGATTAAGTAAAATAATGTATATAAACTACTTAGCAAGATGTGCGGATATGGCTGATAATAGGTGGTGGGAGCTGTTATTGCTATTTAATGACAAATGATTATATGCTTATTACTGGAGTTGAACTGTTGAGGTTGTGGGTAGTCAACAGTATTTGACCTACAAAAAAATAGCAATCCCATATGGTTCAACCTACTACTATTACGATCATCAGAATAGATTGATAGAGTAGATTGAACTATATTAAAATGCTACTTGAGGGATCAAAAAACGGTCAAAGTTTGGCAATTTCATATGGCTCAACCTAGTAAAAACAGTATATTGTTGGCAACATTGAGTTAAGCCAAAGGGCCGAGTAATTAATGATTGTTGTACTGGGTAATCACTTCACATGGGCAACTACTTGCTTTATGAATTAGAAAGCACTTCCTAATTACAACTCCATATACGCTATACAATTATCTGCATATTCGTTGTATGCATTCCATTGCCCTCTGCAAACATTTGCGAAGCTTCCCTGAAGTGTCCGGTATTGAGAGGTGACTGAAAGGACGAGATGCCTGCTGTCGAATAGATTTTCCCTGGAGCACAGTGTTCTGCAGACTGAGGTTGCCCCTCTGATTGTGTCCTTTTAGAAGCTAGAAATGACTGTAGTTGCTCCACATGGTCATTTTTCTGTGTTGACAATTGCCAAGCTTTCCCCCAAAATTCACTTCTCAAGCAGAGCCAGCGGAGATATCAGGAATGATGTATGAGATGGTGTTGGATGGATGCGCTTCCGGCTTTATTCCCAGCTCTGTAAGATACAGCCCAGAACAAGCTGAAAGGAAGCCCACACACTTGATTTTGATTTGCTGACATGCACTGTGAACCCCTGCTGCCCAGACTCCCTAAGGCATCCCCCTGAGAAGACAGGATTTAAGAATGCATAGGCATTAGACTCTCCGGAAACAATATGGTTTAAGTTACAGTATGTCAGCCAGTATGACCTTTGCATTTTTGCATTTGGAGAAAAACTGGCGCGATTTGCAAACTCTTCCCCCTGTTTTTCCAAGTCTTCTCGATTGATTGACTTCGATTCTCCCCTCAGTGTGTTAATTCAGCCTTGCCTAGTTCACACAGAATTTGGCCACAAATGGAGTTTACCTAAAATTAAGTGTTCTGGTTAAATATGGATTTAAAAAAAAAAAAAGACCTGGGAATCATCCACAGTCTGGAAAATGCCTAGGAAGTCCGTGACCAAGAATCTCTAGAAATAAACACAATCAAAATTTTTCTTGAACTCCCATTAAAACCAGTGAAGCAGTAACTGGGACACGATTAACTCTCAAAAATAGTGGATGGTAGGTAAGCAGGCAAATGTGAATGTCAACATAAACAATTCTGATTGCAAGAATTTTCCCCCTAAAATGACCAAAATAAAAATGTTTTTAGAAATGCTTCTTTCAGAAGAAGAAGTTTCAGAGTCACTTAAAACAATCTTGTGAGGCTCAAATTTGTTTTACTGACCTGTTTATTTACTTATCAGCTATAATATTTCTTTGGTAAAAAAAACATTTAAGATGTACTCTTAGCAAATTTCAAGTATACAATACCGTATCCGTAACAATAGTTACCAGGTTGTGCATGATTGAGAGCCTCAGAACTTACTCCTCCTGTGTAATTGAAACTTTGTACCATTTGACCAACATCTCTCAGTTTCCCCCACCCTCCAGTCCCTGGTAAACACCATGTTGCTTTCCGCTTAATTTGACTGTTTTAGATTCCACATATAAGTGAGATCATGCAGTATTTGTCTTTCTGCAGCCGGCTTATTTCACTTAACATAGTATCTTCCAGACCCATCCAGTTGATTGCAAATTACAGGATTTCCCCCCCTTTTTAAGGCTGCATAATATTCGATTGTATATGATTGCCTTATTTAATCCCACCCCCACTGTGGAATAAAGGGGAAAGAGCCTTTCAAACTTCAAGTTAAATTTTTCTCTCTTTCCTTTCCCTCCGCACATCTTGTCCTCTGCTTACCCTTTCCCTGGTTAAAGCACTGACCACCAGGTTCTCAGCCCCTGGATTTCTTTATGCACAGACTACAAAACATGTCATCTGATCTCTCATATTCTATAACTCACTCTGAACAGTCCCTTTATTCCAGGCAGTATGGGGTCCTGAACTCCTCCTAGTCTGGCGCTTCGTCCTGTTTGTCCTTCCAGACAGGAGTATTCCCACTTCTAAAGAGGGCACTTTCTGAAGGGTAAGCTACAAACTTCTCAAGGTCCTGGTTTTCTTTAAAAAAAAAAAAAAAAAGTAAAGGTTTTATTTGCAACACTTTGGTTTCCATAATTATTTTGCTGCCTGCCTTCTCTAACACATAAATGTGTTATTTTTAAGCAAATGGTAAAGCATTTTGCCTCTTTCCAAATTGTCTGTGAATCACGTTCATTTATTTCTTCATTCACTGAAATTTTTGTTGGATCTCATTTTATTGCAGAAGCATCCGGCACATAATATCTTGTGAGATTCTCAGTGCTGTGAGTTACCCAGTGTTACTGCTGACAGCTATTCAAAGATGATTAAGAAATAGTTCCTACTTTCAAGAAATTTGCACCCTGATAAAGTAAAATAATAAATACACAGTAACCTATAATACAAGGTAGATTGTAATAAATATCATCCAAGTTGCATGATTTAAGTATTCGGAAAAGCATTCTCCTGAATTTCTTGGAGTCTCCTTCAGCCTAAAACCTTTATCTCTGAAGCAAGCATTTAAAAAATCATGTCACACCAGGCATTTTTTCATAATATCAGATCTTTTAAAAGTAATTTAGCCATGAAAGACTTCCTCTATTTTCCCTCTCAAAGAACCACAGCTTGCTAGTCAATGTGTCAAGATAACCTCATATAGCGTTGGTGAACTGTGGTAAATGTGAGAGTCATTCTCAAATGAGGAAACCAAGAAATCAATACCAATATTTCATCAGTAACAAAGGGATGGATTAATGATTGAAATGAAGAATGTCTCAGAAACACAGAAATCATCACCAGTGATAACTCCCTCATGCTTAAGGGAAAAATTTTAATGTCATCAGCTTTGATTCCTTTAGGTAGGCATTTAAGTATTAAATAATCCTTTGATGTTGTCAAGGATCAGCATGGAGGGAAGTTATTAATAATGATAAGTGACCCCTGTGTGGGGATGGCATGCAGATTCGTGAAGGGTCCCATATTTTTCTGCCGATGTTGATGTTTTCTGTGTCATCAGGTCTTTTTCTTTTTTATCTAAATTGAAATAAAAATACAACAAGCAAGCACTGAAAAAAAAAATAAGTGATACATGTGAATTTTGTGAAACAATTGACAAAATTGTATACAGCAGCAATTTCCTGTAATATTCAGGCACCTAGCATGGTGCCTGGCTTATTCTAAGTGAATAGATGAACGATCACACAATATTTTTTGTACCTAGCAAGGTGCCCAGCCTACAGAAGGCACTTAACACACATTTGCTAAAGGAATGATTGACTGACTCTCTTGTTTTAGGTACTAAATTAAGTTATGACACCCATTTACAGTCCTCAGGGCTGATGAATGTTCTTGGGTGGCCATTCCAATTTCTCAGTATTTCAGGTGAAGTTCAGAGTCCCACCTCCAGGAGTCCAAGGTCACTGTTGTTACTTCTTTTTGACTTGATCAACTCTTACTCATGCTCTGAGACTCGCTTTGAATGTCAATTTCTCAGAGAAACTTTCCCTAATTCCTACATCAGCATTTATCCAAGTCTGGCTTATGACCCACCTGTATCAGAGTCACCTGGATTTAAAAGTCCAGATTCCTACAAGATAGGTCCACAACCATGTTCACAGCGGCATTATTCATAACAGCCAAAAGGTGGAAGCAATGCAAATGACCATCAACAGATGAATAGATAAATGAAATATTATATATATATACACACACATACTATGTATATATACACATATGCAGTGGAATATGTATAGTATATGTATAATATATGTATATATACGCAATTGAATATTATTCAGCCTCAAAAAGGAAGTCAATTGCGATACATGCTACATTGTGGATGAAACTTGAAGATGTTATGCTCTGTGGGGTGAGGAGAACGGGGAGTTATTACATGGAGTTTAGATTGGGAAGATGAAAATGTCCCGAAGATAGATAATGCTAGTGGTGGCACAACAATGTGAAAGTATCAATGCTATTAAACTGTACACTTAAAATATTAAATATTAAAATGGTAAATATTTTGTTACCTATGCTTTACCATAATTTAAAAGAAAGAGTGGATTCTTGGCTTCCACCCTGGGCCACTAAAATCAGAAAATTGAGAGAAGGGATAAGGATGCAGTAGGAACATGCAAGCCCTCCAGGTGACGCTGACATAAAAACTTGAGAACGCTGATAGAGACCACCTCCACGGCAGTCTACACTTTCTCTTGACGGTGATCATCATTTGACCATTAGCTCCAGGAGGGCGGGGGCTATGGCTGTCTTGTTTGGCACTGCATCCCCAGTGTTTGGTACAATACCTGGCTCAGAGTGGGACTCATTATACACTGATTGAATTACTTTATCTGAACATAAATCTCATATTCTGTATCTGTAAAATAAGTATAATTGTCTTAAGTGGTTG
The DNA here is from genome assembly GCF_009834535.1 of Camelus ferus. Taxonomy (NCBI): domain Eukaryota; kingdom Metazoa; phylum Chordata; class Mammalia; order Artiodactyla; family Camelidae; genus Camelus; species Camelus ferus. Next base: position 13,428,462 of record NC_045706.1, read on the forward strand.
GTATGACGATCTGAGACAGTACACATAAAGGACCTCCGATTGTGCCTGACTCAGAGTAAGAGCTCAATTACCAGAAGCTGCTTTATTAATATTACATTATTATTATTATTACTACTACTACTACTACTAGGAGGGGGAGGGGTATAACTATTCAGGGTTTAGACCAGGCATTACAGACCTACAGCCTCCAACCAGGTGATGTAATTGCATTCAGCATGCTGGTTTTACACTATCCAATGGCAAGTGGCGGGCACTGAACTTGGATACTACATATCAAGGAGGTTACCACTACCTGGCTTTTGCCTGTTGGCACGATGGGTACTCAGGCCCAGAGCTACCAGATCTTTCAATTTTTCAAGAAGAGCTGGAAATATGAATTTCCATCTGAAATTGCACAGTTTATAAAAGACACCCAGTAATTTAAAGTTTTTGAAAGCTCTTTGCAAACCAACCACATTTGTCCATGGGCCATGAGTTTGTATTGCCTGATTCATCCCAAGGCCCAGAGTATCCCAGGTCCCTAGGATAGACCCTCCTTGCACTGAAAATGGAACTGGAAGCATCCATCTTGACAGGGCTCACTGTACTTCTGGGTTGGCGAAACTATCTAATTCAAAACAATCAAAACAATAGGGGAAAGTGTGGCGGCGGTGTCTTTATAACTGACCTGTTAAGAAGTTCAGGGGTGTGGCAGGCCAGGATGGATGTCCATGGACGCTTACGGCAGTGTGGACATTACTACCAACCCAAGTGGTAAGACAATAGTGGAGGATCACGCCAAATGCTTTTCTTTAATTGTTTTCCAGCAGGTTTCTTGGTGAGCTATTTATTGCCTTTGCAGTTAGGTTATATGTGTACACCCAGGAGGACAGAATTATTTCTAACAGCTAGGGGGCTCTAGCAGTCCACCTTTCAGACACAAATGGATTCGTCGTAACAGTTTTCAAACCTAAAAATGGATAACTCTCAATAGTCATCCTTAAATATCAGTAGATTAATACGACCTAAACATTATTTAATCCATAGGTGAAATTACCTATATTCTAGGTCAAAAATTTTTTTCTCGTTTTTAACTTTTGTCTCCTTTACATTAAACTTTTTTTTCTGTATGCAATTGAGTTTTTTGATTTTGAAAGTTGTCTTCTAAAAATCTACATTAGAAAATACATTCTATTGATGTGGGAAATTATCAAAATGTCTGGTAATCATACTAAGCGTTTAGGTTGGTACGTTTTAACTCAATTCTTATCTAGCACATCCAGGGAAAAACTATATAGATTGATACTGATAGATAGCAGGAGAAATAAACTCACTCCACAAAAATTATATAACGTGACCATTTTAGGACCAAAACAACTCTTCAGCTTTTAGGGATGTTCAACGAAAGGAGATTTAAATGGAGCATCTGAAGTTTTAGCTGCTTGTCACTCCTGCTGTTTTTTCTGACATTTCCACTATCGAGACACTTAAATGTAATAATTTAGCCTTAATTCCCAGTTTCCCTTTCTTGTGCCCTCCATTCTGCTCTAGGACATGTTTTAAAAGCACTTAGAGGCACTTAATGGACAGATTTAGCAAAATCTTCATCCTGTTTCTACAGCTCAGTCGCATACAATAGCCTGAATAAACTCTTTCCTCCTCTTGCCTCAACCCCTAAAGATATTGATTGTGGTCAAGGAGGGAGGCAGAAGGAGATTTCTCTTGTATGAAAGCTACACAGAAGAAAAAAATTTTTTTGAATTGGTTCTTTGCAGATGCTAAATGCCCACTTCCTCTTTCTTATCAACCACTTTAGTTACTACTTGAAATAACAGTACTTAAACAAGTAGTAGCCACACATATTTTCAGTTTCCTGAACATCTCAAACATTACTGTTTCCCAAATATACTGACTTCAGGAAGATAGGAAATGCGTTTTATTCCAAACCTCTCTTTCCAATTTGCAAACCCAAGAGAGTTTAAAGGAAATGCAATCCACATGTTTCTGGCCGTTTCTACTCACGTGCATTCATCTAGAGGAGGTTTTTTTTTTTTCTTTATGAAAATAATTTGATGTCTATGTAGTTTTTAAAGTAGATCTTGGTACCTTTTATTTTTCTAAGAAAGGGGAATTTTCTTTGGATAAGATTAAATTAATAGAAACCCTCTAAGATTTGATTTTAGCGTCACATTTAAAAGTCATTTGGAAAGGATGGGTTCTAAACTCACTTCTAAACCATCACATCATCTAGTCCCTCAACTGTTTTAATTATTTCCTTTATCACATTGTTTTAAATCTTTTTTGTATAGTAAATCATTCATTCACCCAGCTTATATTTAGAATGCCTACCTGAGCCAGACCTTTGCTAGGTGCTGGAGATACAGCGAGAACATGGTGGACTGGTTTCTGCCCTCATGGAGCTTACTGGAGGAAAAGAGAGATCTTGAACAAGGGATTGGAAGTCTGACGAGAGGAATACTGGGGGACAGCAGAGAAGTCTTCCCAGAGGAAGGGTCTTAGAAGTCAAGATCTTCAGCCAAACAAGAGAGGGGCAAAGTCAAGAGCCAGGCCAAGGGATCAGCAAGGTGGAAAGCTCTGAGGTGGAACACAAAGGTCGATAGGGTTGGAACTTCGGGAAGTGAGAGGGAGGGGTGCAAGGTGAGGCTAGGGCAGACCGCACAGGACCCTATTTCCCCCCTGCCTCTCAGAATTCATGGCACAGTCATGGCCACTGATGGGGTCACAACAGAATCCTCCCATCCTGACACATCTCACAGACTAGCCCCCAGTGAGCTTTTCACCTGAGTGCCACCAGCCAGGCAAAGCAAAAACTCAAAAGGCAAAAGCACCTTCTCTGAAATCCTTTTATAAAACATATAAAATCCAGTTGTAAGTATATATAGATATAGATATAGATATAGATATAGATATAGATAGATAGATAGATAGATAGATAGATATAAATGTGTGAGTGTACCTTTTGTATTTTACTACCTTTTAAAAAATATTTTAAGTTATTTATTTTAAAAAAAATTTTAACAGAGGTACTGCGGGTTGAGCCCAGGACCTGGTGCATGGTAGGCAAACACTCAACCACTGAGCTATTCACCCCCCTCTATTCTATTACCTATTAAGTGGAACCATCTCTCTCACCACTGCTGCTGCCTTGGTTTAGGTTTCTTTATCATCACTACCCACAGACTGTATTAACCTCTTCAGTGTCCCTGCCTCTATTCTTGTCCCTTTGCAGTCTCCACTGCCATGTTTAATAATGTCACTTTCCTTGTTTGAAATCCCAGAGAAGTCCTAGATGAACCTCTGATACATCTGCTTTACCCAGAATGCAGAATCCAGGGCAGTTTCTGGCCCTTGACCACTTCAGCAGCCAGGCCTCCTGCCACCTGCCCCTCCCCCACACCCTCCCAGCTCCTCCCTCCTTCTCTCCTCCCCTCCACCCCCAGGTGCCTGCACTGCACTCTAGCCATGCAGCCACACAGGCTCTCCACTCCTCACCTCTCAATCTATGCAGGGAAACCCAGGCTCCATGGGACGATGATAGGACTTAGGACCTCAAATAGTGAAATATGTTGGAAGATGATGATAAAATTTGTTGTGAATTGAATTGTGTCCCCCCCACCCCAAATTTATGTTGAAGTCATACCCCACTGTCCCTCAGAATGTGACCTTATTTGGAAGTTGGGTCTTTACAGAGGTAATCAAGTTAAGATGGTCAATAGGGTGAGCCCTAATCCAATATGATTAGTGTCCTTATGAAAAGGGAAAGTTTGCGCACAGAGACAAACACCCGTGGGAAGAACAAGAGGACAGAGAGTGACTTCTCTACAAACCAAAGAATACCGAAGAGTGCCTGCCTTAGGACCTTTGGAAGATGGAGACAGTCATGGAATAGAGTCTCCTTTGCAGGAGGAGCTAACCTGCTGACAACCTGATCTTGGACTCCTAGTCTCCAGAACTGTCAAACAATAAATTCAGGTTGTTTAATCCATCCAATTTGTGGCACTTTGTTATGGCAACCTTAGGAAACTAACGCAAAGGTCAGCAGTTCATTTTTGTGGAAGACTATTCAGAGATTTTAATATGCTAATGTGTACCCTAAACTCTAAGAGGGGGTGGAGCATCCCAAACTTACCTGACAATGAAGCTTTTTTCCTCCTAGTGCATTTCATGGGGATCAGTATTCTGAAGAACACACTTTGGGAAACTAGGGGTTAAGGAAGCAAATATGCAGTGAGTGAATGAATAAATAAGCTCTCCCTAAGATGTGAATAACTAACAGTTTAACACTCCTGGTCATTCTTCTCCACAAAGTGCATCTCTGATTGGTAGACTTTGAGGCCTGGTGGAAAGCTGAGTGAAAAATTGCCAGCGGTGAGAGGGTAAGCATTTGGGGGTGACAAGATACTCTTTTTTTTTTTTTTGTCTCTTAAGTATCATCTTGATCAAGGCCCAATTTTATAAGTTGTGGGGCCCAATGCAAAACGCAAATGCAGGCTCCCTTCTTCATACATTATTAAGAATTGCAAAATAGTGACAGCACAGCATTAAGCCAAGCTCAGGGCCCTTGTAAGCGTGGGGCCCTGTGTGACTGCCCAAGTCTCATGCTCATGAAACCACTCCTTCCTTGATGGGTCCAGCCTAATCCTTTACAATCTTATACTGCTGTCTGTTCATTTTGTGAATTACATTTAGAAAATTTCTGTGTTGGAGGTCCTCCAAACCATCCCCAGGTCTAATGATTCTCTGAAAAGATGCATGAGACTCAGCACCTCGTTGTACTTGTGGCCATGATCCATTATAGTGAAAGGAGACCGAGCAAGATCAGAAAGGAAAAAGGCACGTGGGGCAAAGTCCAGAGGAAACCAGGCCCAAGCTTCAAAGCGTCCTCTCCCTGAAGGAGCCGCACAAGACCGACTTAATCCCCCTAGTAAGGAGCTGTGACAATGAGTACGTGAGATGTTGTCTACCAGGGAAACATTAAAGGCTTGGTGACCAGAGTTTCTCTTGGGGGGCAGTCACATGGTCGCACTCTTCCCAGCATGAGTCAAAATTCTAGACTCCCAGAAGGAAAGTGAGTGTTTAAGATAAACTGTATTGTTATCACAAGCCATTTAGACAAAGTCAACCATTCCTATAAGGAAGTGCTGGGAACCTTCCTGAAATCCAAGTTCCCAGATGCCAGCCAAGGGTCACCTTGTAAGCAGGCCTTTCTCAGGGTAGCAGTTCCAGGCCTACTGTGTTAACTCTTTTCTGCATGGTTCCAAAGGTATGTTTTCATCAACTCGTTGGGTTTTGCTAATAAGCGTTTACACTAACAGGGAATAGTGAATTCAGACACTGATGAGCTTCTCTGAGCACTCTTTCCAACACCTGCTGAGTTGATACACTTGTCAATGAATTCAGATGTCTTCTGTGCAACAATTTAACATGACTCCTCTAAGAACCCTGTAAAAGATGACTCACAGTGAGTCTCAGCTACCTTTCTATCTCCACTTCTACAATTTACTCGAACATGAAGTAAAAGTGGGAATTGATCCTACTTTTTTAGAAGCATTACGGTCAAGCATTTGGGTGCTGTTACAAACTAACTCCAAGATGACTACAGTTTCCAGAAGCGAGTCTCCTCTGGGGAGCTCGATGCTCACCTGCTCCAGAACACGGTGTAATTCGGATTTGTTCTCCTTCCAATCAAGTGACCACAAATGCGGTCACACTAAAATGAAGTTGACTGAAAACACGTCTAAGATAACTCTCCCAAGGCTGTCGGTGTTTTGACAGGCAACACTAATTAAAGTCAGCAAAGCCCAGAATCATTTTGGTAGGACAGGAAGCTGTCCTGAAGCCTCTGATGGACACTCTGAATTGGAAGCATCAACAGAAGCCTGAGTTAGTCCATTGAAAGGCTGCACTGACTTGACGTTCCTAACCATTTCTTAGTCTTCATAGTAGTAACAGTGGGGATGACTCAGGTTAAGTCAACTGTTCCCCAATATTTTGGAGAGGCATATAAGAGAAGGGGTCTGGGATAATTCTCCAAATTATCCAAATTTCTATTTTTCCAGATCGTGTTTGGTCCTGACCAATCCTTACGAGGTTACTACCTTAAGTATTTCATGAATGGAACAATTAGACAATTCACCAATCATTTTCAAAGATAAATTAGTATTTAACACTTACAATCCGATGCACTAGGGGATGTAGAATATAAAAATGTGGCTTTTGCCCTTTGGAATATCATGAATCCTGGATAGACACTGTGGCACTTGGTAAGGGACATGGGACTTAGAGCTTGGCTCCTTGACTAAGAAGCTGGGTGGCCTTGGGCAAGTCACACTTTGGCAGCTGACTAGACAACCCTGAGCTTCAGTTTCCTCATCTGCTCAATGGAGAGAATAACTTCTCTCCACCACAGAGTAAGTATAAGGATCAAATAATGTAAGTGAATTCATGTGGAAGTGAATTCATGTGTGTATGCGTGTGTGTGCTTAAAAAACAAGGGAAAGTGACTGCATTTAAGAAAACCAGCACGTTTAATAAATGATGGCAATAACCCAGCCCCATTATGGAGAGCAGTTACTGTCATCGTCTGCATTGCTGATGGTACAATTAACTTAATTAAAACATACCTCTGTGGTGAGCCTGCTGAAATAACACTTTTCCTTTTCACATGCCCCAGCCTTGCCAGCAAGGTGTCTCCAAGTCATGAATCGTCCAAGTCTAGAGGCCAGAGTGCTTGTTAAATGGCTTTGAGTCGGTATGCAGAAAACAGAATTTTAGAGATTCCATGTTGCTAGCAGCTCGCATTACCTAGAGAAATATTAGAAACCTCCTCCAAATCTTGTAGAATATGTCAGACACCAGTGCATCCTGAAGTGGAGTTATAGCTGAGTGGAACAGTTGTGACCTCCCGAGGAAGCCGTTCTCACCAAATCCAGAATCACTTCCCATGAGGACAGCATCCTGTTCTGCATGAGGTATAAACCAAGGAACCTTTGGTCTGTCATGATGGTAACAAGGGTTTTCCACAAGTGAGAGTGAGTCTGTGTCTAGATAAGGAATGAAGCTGTAGAAGGCCTGCTTCGCCACAGCAGGGATCCCTGCTGACAGCCTTGGTTGAATGCTATAGAGTGGTGGGTGCGGGGAGACCTGGAATAAAGGGACATACCACTTCTATTCTGGAGGTTTTTAATTTCATTGCAGTCCTTCAGAGTAGTTGAAAACCTCTCAGGAACATTCCTTCTACTCTATTACCCCCTCTCTTTCCCTCTTTCTTCAGTTCCATGGATCTACTGGTTTTCTACCTCTACCCATCTCCTCTGACTCTGTAGAGCCTTATTTTTATCTCCATGGATGTTGACAATTCACCCTACATGCCTTTACCCTATTATTAGATTATTTCAGATATGCAGCTCGTCAATGAGATCCCACGTTCCTTCCGCACCAACATTCTTCTGTATTTCCCATAGCAACCCAGCAAGGGGCTGGTCCCTGAGAGAGTCTCAATAAATAATTGTTGAATTTATTTTTCTTTCTTTCTCTCTTTCATTGGAAATTGGATGTGCTAGTGCCACAAGGTTGGCTGCTTGTGTTAGAGTCGCAATGGAAGAGTGGCTTAAATAAGACAGGTTTATTTGTCTCTCAACAAGAGCACGGAGGGAGAAGGTCCAGGGTGGGCAGATGGGGTGATCTCCTGGGAGAGGGATCTTCTAATCTTGTTGCTCTGCTATCTCTACTTGTTATTCTCACCTTCCTGGATGAACGTAGCACCAGCAAGCAGCAGGAGGGGGAACAATGGAAAAGTGTAGAGTGAGGACATCCCTCAGAGAGTCTTCCCATCATTTCTGTTACATCTTATTTATCAGATCCAGGCCACAGGACCACAGCTGGCTGCAACAGAGGCTCTGAAGTATAGTCGTTATTCTAGGGAGCCAGATGTCCAAATAAAAATCAGAGTCTTATTAATATAAAACAGTGGTTTTCAAGGTTTTTAACCATGATTCACAATAATAAACACATCCTTCATGACAATCCAATACAGGCATGATATACATATAGAAATTAAAAGTTTTTTGCATTTTTATATTTTATAAATGTGGTTTGTGACTGATGAATGGAGCTTGGCCTTCTATATGAAAGGCACTGCTTTAGAAGGATGAGAGAAGAATCCTAGGGAGTAATTAGGAGTTCCTATCACTGGGAAGGGAGCATTTGGGTCCGACCTTAGTGGTGATCATTTACCTTCACCCTTTGTAGTGTACATCACAGTACTAGCTACTGGATAGATACAAGAAAATAAATAAATCAACCAAAGTAATCAGACCATGAATCAATCAAACAATCAATGAAATCTTAGAGAGTAAAGGTGACTCTGCACTGACACTTGAGACAAAATATTGAAGGCTAGAGGGGCCTTTCCACCAAGAGATCCTCTAGGGATGGAGAAAGAAGAAATTCTTTTTGCCTCTTAACATGGGTTGTGTGCGTAGATAAAGCACTCACACAAATATCCATCCCATTGATTCTGTATTTTAAGCTTAACAGATAATTCAGATCAACCCAAATTGATCTCATTTTAATTCTCTGTCATGGTCTCAGATTTATGAACTGTGTCAAGGGCAACCTCACATATTCATTGTGATGGTGTATCTCCTAGACTATCCTAATTCACTTTTGTGCTAGAGTAATCTGTATAACAGATTTGTCATTCCTTCTATATGCTTCAAATCTGGGGAAAGCCTCATATCGTGCAATGTGTTTTTCCTTGACAGTTTCAACTGACTTTTGTCAGATTTTTGACAGGGGAAAATAAAACCAACAACTCGAAGAACATTTACACTGCATTTGTTTTCGGAGCGACAGTTTTGGATGAGTTTGAAATGACTTTTAAATGATGTCACAATAGATGCTTTAAAACAGGCTCAAGTCCTTTGTGCTACAAGCAATGTTGGCTTAATTAGTTCTGGTGGGGGCATCAGCATCCACTGTGAGCTAATTGTGTTAGCGGGCTCCTACTGCCGTGCTTCCAGGGGTTTTGGTTTCAGTAAACAGTGCATTTCCATGGCATTTATTGAAAGATGCCAGAGTAAGTGGCAGGACAAGGCCATCCCTCGCCACAGAGCTTTTCACTGTTGCGGGCAGGGCCTCTGAACCACTCACTCTGGAGTTTTTGGCCGCCTTTGCCCCACTTTCCTGCTTCACCCCTGTTGGGAGAGGCCCCATCCCACCACTTGGGACCTAATGAGTAGCAATAGAACTCAGAAGTTTTTACTGTCTTAAAGGCTGCTAAAAGGCTTCTGAAGAAATGAGTCAGTGTTTTCAGTCTTGTTTTCATTCCACGTCCCAAAGCTTATCCGGATGGGCATCTGTGTTTGCTGCCTCCAGAGAGACAGAGAGAGGCTAATTACTGGACAAAGCTGGGGATTAAGCTTCCCTCTGGCCCTTATGAAGGAACAGTCCCTCTGGAACGGGTTTTGGGCTTATTAGGAGGGTGGGGGAGAGAAGAGGTGTTTCCTCATCCTTTCCCCATCCTTACTGGATAAAGAGGAATGAAATGTACAGGGCTTTTAATCCAGCAACTTTGACAATTGCGAAGAAAACCTTGCAAGTCCCCTGCAGATGATAGGGTATCTTTTGCCCTCTATCCAAGCCATAAGGCATGACAGGCCCTTTATTTCATCAGGGCTGCACACCTTGAATGCATTCTGTGGCATAAGGCCAAAGTACAAATGACTTCAACTCTCACGAAATGCAATATTCTTTCACAAATGCATTAAACTCCTTGCGTTGGCTTATTACTGCTAAGGAATGAAAATGACTTGAGAACTAAGGAGGAGGAGGTAGGTTCATAAGGGTCAGGCACCTTGACAGCCAATGAGAAGCTTCCAATTGCAAATAATGTTCAAAAGACACATCTTGATATAGTCAGCCTGGAAAAGGGCTCAGAAATCTGAGAGTGACTGGCTCTTCCTGTATCGCCAAAGGGCAAATGTTGAAGCACAGTATTAGAAGGTGAGATCTGCACTGGCATATAGACCCTTACACCAACCTTCCGGGTTTGGATGATTACTATTTTCTCATTTTCCTAAAAGACTGCACAAGGCCTTGTGTGTTTATAAAACAATTTTTAACAAACTTTTGGGTCAACTTAGCTTTTCAAAATTTGTCTTCGAGGATGAAGGCTCCAGGGTAACTCTAATCTGGCCCTTCTAAATCCTTCTCTCCCAGAAAGAGAGACATATTTCTAGATGATTAGAGAACTTCAGGTGGAAATGTTACTCTGCCTCTGGCTTTATGCCTTAGAATATGACCTAAGGCAAGCTATCTTTTCCCAGAAATGAAATATGTCATATGTTACTATTAAAGTGAACCAGAAAAAGAGCATTCTATTACAATAATGGGTTTTGTTTTAAAAAAAAAAGTAAATGTCAAATCCCCAAAGGAATAATATATATTTTTGATACTATTATTGGAATAGCAATACCAGTAATTGCATGAGGTACTTATATTCAGTATTGTTCTTATAGTAAAGGGATTTTATGTAAACCTTTCAGTAGAATTATTGTGTCAGAGGAAAATGAGAAACAGTATCACTCATTATTCATGCAATCTATATACATTGACTGGAGGTGAGTGTGTGTCAGTTATCAGTCTAAATGCTGGGGATGCAAAAATAGAATGAATAGAACATCTTCCTGCCTTCAAGGAACTCACATTCCAGTTGAAGATACAGGTAGAGCAACCAACTCCAATGTACTGTCACAACAGCTGTAATAAAGATTCCAACAGGTCCACGAGAATGCACACTGAAGAGAACTATTCTTCCTACCCAGAGTCCTTGCTATCCTTAGCCTATTGAAGCTGAGATAGATCTTCACATATCAGGACGAAGTGCATATGAAGCAGATGGAACAGTGTGGGCAAAGATGTAGCAGCAAAAAGAAAAAACCAAAAGCATGGCACGTTTAGGTAACAGTGAGTGGTTTTGTACAGCTGCTACAGAGGTAAGCCTGTTAAACTGTCTAACGTCAAAAACTTTGATGGACTAACTTGAGTTAAAAAAAAAAAACTTGAGTGATTTTTTTGAGCAGTATAATTTGACAAAAGGAATGTATTTTATATTGCACTCTATAGGGCCAAGGCAATGAGAGTAGGAGACAAAATACTGCATAGAATAAAACTGTCATACTCGCCATGAGTCATCTGTTAACTTGCAAAAATACACTTACATCAAGAAATGCAAGAAAATTGCTCACTTCACGTGCTTCTGGGTAGATAGAACTTAATTTTGTAGCGTTAAAACCAATTTCCCACTGAGAAAACATGTCACAGAGGATGGCATGAATCTTTATAATTATTAATAATATTTGATACTTCAATGTCACCTTTCATCCTGAGATCAGACCTGTACACATGGGAACAGATAAGCTCCAAGGAAACAGAGATAATACTAATACAGTAATTCACACTGCGTTTCTATCCTCTATATTCCGAGGGCTTTCCAGCCATGTATTTCTCTCACTTTTAGAAGGTAGCGGATATAGTTGTAAAACAGACACTTAAAAAATTAGCTCCTACTACAAGAAATTTTAGAATAGAGTAAGGGCCACATCTTTCCGTACACAGCTATCGTCAGGAGATCATTCATTCCTCTTTCCTTAGCTTCTTTTGCCCACTGATCTCCTGAGACACAGCAGTGGGCTGTGTCTTCATGGATTCTCCAGCTTCCTCAAAAGATTAACATCACCATCATCATCACAACCACCACAACTACTACTGCTGCTGCTTATAAAGCATTCACTTTATGCCTGCTCTGTTCTGTTACTCTATGAACTTTCTATATACACCACATTAACTGATTTCACACCAACGCTATAGAGTAGTGCTATTCAATAGAATTTTCTGTGACAATGGAAATGTTCTATATTTGTGCAGCCCAATATGGTAGCCACTAGCCACTGAGGGCTACTGAGCACTTGAAATGTAGCTAGTGCTACTGAGGAACAGCATTTTTATTTTATTTATTCTTCATTGAAATAGCCATATGGCTAGTGTCTATTGTATTGGACAATAGTTATAGTATCTTGTGGCATTTTTTTTTAACTGTTTTCATCATCAGTAAGAACTTAATGAAGATCAATGTGAACGAATGGTTCAGAAATATTCTTGAAGCTATAAATATTTTTTAAAAAGTCCCCTATTTTACATTTGGAGAACTTTTATTCTACCCTTCCTGCATCCTATTAAGATTTGATTTAAAAGCTGCTTGTGGAATATTAGGATAACATAAATCATATCTAAACAAAGAACAGTTACAAAAGATGTGGATGGTGTCCTTAACTGAAGTCTCATTGTCCTGCAACCACCCCACGTGGTCAGCAATGATAGGCCCTAGTCCATCCATTGAAAACTGTAATTTCAATGACTGATTTTCCAAAAGGAGACATTCACCCCAGCTTATAAAATAGAATGAAGAAGGGTTTTATGCTTCGGGTGTCCATGAAGAAACACAGGTCAGATAAACTCTTAATTCACATTTCCGCATTTCTCACTAAGACCACCTTCCAGGGATTTCTCTAGTTTGTATGTGAAAATACAATAAACTTCTTGAAAGTGAAGAAACTCATTGAAAGACTTAATTACACTTACGCTTAGTCCATCCTGTCACTTAGACTGTTATCACTGTTGGAGAAAGGGAACTGAAGTAGCCCTTGGTTTGAACCATCTGTCGCGAGAATGTGGCATATGTTTGCTTTGTTTATTCAGCAACCAAGTGTAAACTGATATACAGAACAAGAAATCCGTGCGTGGTGTGACTGCGTGTGTGTGTGCGAGCGCGCGCGTGCGTGCGTGGGCATGTGTTGGGGGGAGTGCTTGATGAGGGCGTTAATCTCCTCGTACCTCCCCCTGAGGGACACTTGCGCAGGAGCGCAGATCCGTGCGGTGTCTCCGGGGTTTGGGGCGCGCACGGACGCGCAGACACGCTCGGAACAAAGCTCCGCACGCAATGGAGCGGCGGCAGCCGCAGCCAGGGGCGCGCCTGGCTGCTGTGTAGCTGAATGGAGAGCTACCCAGCCCTCCCCTTTCTTTCTCCTTTTCTCCCCGCCCTTACACCCCTGCCTCAAACTTAAACCAAACTCCGTGCCCTTTTCAATTAACACCCTCCCCCCTTCCACGATCGAAATGAGCGTTTCTTTTCTCTCCTCTGCCGCCCATTGTCTAGTCTGATGGGTTGCAGATTTGATAGCTGGGCTCACCCAGACTTAACTCAAACTCGGTTTCCCGAAGAGACGAACTTGGATATCAGCAAAGATCTCAAATGCAAGCCGTGAGCGTCTGGACCGCCATTGCCACTGCGGGCTGTTTCCCAGGCCCCTTTCTGTAGCCAGTGTAGACTCGGTGTCCCTGGCGCCCTCCGCCCCGGCGTGTGAGGAGGGAGCGTGTATTCAAGGCAGGGTAGAGCGGTCAGCAGCTCGGCTGAGAACGAGTGGTCTCAGGGATTGAGGTGAAGGGCTATACATGTTTTAAGCGTTTACATTTATTATTATTTTAAAATTTACTCTTGAAACAGCCAAGATGGAGGTCAGCTTATAAATTTCCCAAAGCCAAGTCTGACGCGGTTTAAATGCAGTGGGCGGGGGGTCCGCTTTTGTCTCCCTGTTCAAGCTCGAGGACAGAGTTAGAGACTGCGTGTGCGTGTGTGAGTATGCCTGTGAAGCGCGTTGGCGTGGGATGATTGGGTGGGCACATCCCGCAATCGCCAGCTCCGAGGGCCTGGGTCTGAGTGTGTTTTTTAACGCGCCAAGTCTTGAGTCACAGCCGCCAGTGACGTGGGGAAAAACTTTGTGTTCAGAAGGGTTTGGTTTGATTGCACTAGGAAGGAAGAAAGATCTCTTGTGCATTGTGCCTGTGTGTGTGTGTGTGATTGGTGTGTGAGAGAGAGAGAGAGAGAGAGAGAGAGAGAGAGAGAGAGAGAGAGAGAGAGAGAGAGAGAGAGAGAGAGAGAGAGAGAGAGAGAGAGAGAGAGAAGCAGCGCCGGTGGCCAGCTGCATAGCGCTGTGTCCTGTGCGCGCCTGTGGAATCCAGCCTCCGGTCCCACCGCGGGTTAGTGTATGCATCTGCGGTGTCCCCTCGGGCGAGTATCGGAGGGGGCTGGCAGTGTGCTGCGGGGCGGCGGGAGCAGGAGCAAGAGCAAGCAGAGGGTCTTCTGGCAAAGAAATCTGATCTTGGAATCCGCTGTCCTCTGCGCAGCTCCCAATAACCGCTAACATCCCTAACGGGCATCCGAGCCGAGGCTCTGCTCGGAAATCGTCCTGGCCCAACTCGGTCCTCTGAGCTCTCGACGATTACGGCATCTTTCTTCCTAGTGCAGAGAAGTGAGCCCGGAAAGGGAAGGAGGGGGCGGGGACACTCTCAAAATAAATAAATAAATAAACAAACTGGCTCCTCACTGCAGCTGGACACGGTTGGTTGAGTCCAGGTTGGTGGCATTTGGAGAGAGTTTTTTCATTCTGTTTATTGGGGAGCCGGCCGCCACTCCCCCACTCCCCTAGACCCCTCTTTTTGGTGCCCCTCAACTTTGGCGAACGGGGGCGCGCGCCGCGCGCGGCTGCACCTGCCCTGGCGCTCCGGGACTACGGACCGGTGCGCTCCGCCGGGGTGGCGGCGTTGATGCGCCCGACTCCAGAACGCTGGGCTAGTGCCTGCGCCGCGCGGACTCCAGGGAGCAAGCGGAGGACTGCGTGGCGGGTAGGGGCGCACGAGCCGGGTTTCGGCACCAGCCGGGACCTCTGTTCCCCCTCGCCTGGCTGCCTCTGAATGGAGGCGAGCCGGGGAGGAGGGGATACGGCCATGGGGGGCAGTGATTGGTGGTTAGGGTGGGGAGGGCCGACTGAGCGAGCTAGCTGGGGCGAGAAGGGGGCGGCGAACTTCCCGGGAGAAGGGGCTCTTTACGCGCCAGGGCTGGTGAGAAAGCTGCCGCCGCGGAGGGCTTCGACTCCAGGCAGCGGCTGGCTCCGCTCGCAGCTCTCGGAAAGTAACGTTATTTATTTATTTGCTTGCGTTTAGCCTCTTGGGTTGGACCCGAGGGATACCCCCTTGGACTTTGGGAGCTTGCGTCGGACCTCTGCAGCCTCCACCCTGCCCGTGCGGGCGGCTCCCCGGAATACAAGCACATGCACCTCTCGCGCCCCCTTCCCGCGCCCCGACCCGGGTAGGGGTGGGCCCTCACCCGGCGCTAAAAAGTCCCCCAAGGCCTCAGCACGGGAGGGCAGAGGCGCGGAGGGAGGCTCCAGCGCTCTCCGCTCTCATTTCACAGCGCGCTCTCCCTTCCAGGTTGGGTAGGACCTGAACCGCTAAAAGCGGAACCGCCTCCCGCCCTCGCTCCAGCCGCCCGCCCGAAGCTGAGTCGCCGGCAGCTGAGTCCCTGGCGGAGGACGGACCAGGGAGTTTCCTCTCGCACTGGATGGAGCTGAACTTTGGGCGCCCAGAGCAGCGCGGCCGTCCGCGGATCGCTGCATGCTGAACTCCCTCGGCGAGACCCAGCGGCAGCTCGGGATTTTCGGGGGGGCGGGGACCAGCTGCGCGCCGGCACCATGTTCCTGGCGACCCTGTACTTCGCACTGCCGCTTCTGGGTAAGTCGAGGCCGCCGCTAGCTTTCTTATCTTCTGAGCCTTCCTGCGGAGTACTAGCGGCAGCCCCCCAATTCCTCCAAGATTGCGGCGCGGGTGCGGTGGGTGGGGGACGGCGAAGTTTCGTTTTGGGGAAGGAGATCCTGAATCCTCAGCACCCCAGGATGCGGGGAGCGGGCGGCGTGGCACTTGTTTTTTTTTTCCCTTGGTTTTTATTTCCTACGTTTTAAAATGACCTAGCCTATGGGAAATTAAGGGATCTGAACCTCCTGCCCCAAGCCCGACGCCCTTTGCGAGTCCCGGGGAGCTCGCGGAGTCGCGGCGGGCAGGTGGGGTGTGGGCGAGCACCGGGCCAGGAGAGCAAACTTGGAAGCGAAAACTTTTCCCCAAATAGCGTCTCGGTGCTCCCCGCCGGGTGGGCGGGGGACCAGGGCTAGCCTTCTCGGCGCCGGGCGCCCAGCGCCCAGCCGGCCGCCGCTCCTCTCTTCAGAAAGCCCCCGGGCTTCAGTCGGGCGGAGCGGAGCGAGTGGCTGGAGCCTGGGGCGGCGGAAGGGCGGCCCTGGAGGCTGAGCAGCCTCTCAGGCTGGTCTGTCCCGGGGCGGCGGGGCCGGCACGCGTCGTGGGCAGCGCTGGCTCGCGGGCAAACCTCGAAAAGCCCGCAAAGCCTGGGGGGCCTGGGGAGTTGGGGTCGGGGGAGGCCAGCGGCAGGGGATCCCCAGGCGGGAAAATGGACTCCCGGGGCGCCCCGGAAGCCTGGTCCTGTCCGCGCCCTCCCCCGGGGGCGGGGTGGGGGGGTGGCTGGCGCCTCGGGCCGGTGCCCAGGGCCGCTCACGCTCCCTCCCCTCCCCCACAGACGTGCTCCTGTCGGCCGAGGTGAGCGGCGGGGACCGCTTGGACTGTGTGAAAGCCAGCGACCAGTGCCTGAAGGAGCAGAGCTGCAGCACCAAGTACCGCACGCTGAGGCAGTGCGTGGCGGGCAAGGAGACCAACTTCAGCCTGACCTCGGGCCTGGAGGCCAAGGACGAGTGCCGCAGCGCCATGGAGGCCCTCAAACAGAAGTCGCTCTACAACTGCCGCTGCAAGCGGGGTATGAAGAAGGAGAAGAACTGCCTGCGCATCTACTGGAGCATGTACCAGAGCCTGCAGGGTACGCGCCGACCGCCCTCCTCTCCCTCCCCCAGCCCCCCGAAGGCAGGAGGGCCCCTAGGCCCCGGGTCTGGCTGACCTCATCTTCCACTCACTTCTCCCCAGCTGCAGAATGAGGACCTTTCATTAGCCCCCAGGGACGTCGGCAGCTGGTGTTTGCCGCCTCCCTAGCAGCATTGTTGGGGCCTGGTTGTTGGAAAACCCGTGAGGGGGTGGAGGGACATCCCGGGGCCGTCGCTGACCTCTTTGAAACTTGGTCAGAACATCAGAGAAGGAATCCATTAAAGGCCACACCAAAGGACCTGCAACTTTCCTCCAAGGAGAGCTGGCTTCACAGAATAAGCCAAAGACTTGCACTGCATCTTGCCTAGAGTTTACCCCCTCTCTTCTTCCCTTCTATCTATACCGACATAAGATAGAGAATTAAGAATAAAAGTTCCATTGGAATCTAGTCTGCCTTTACCCCTCCTCAAACCTGATCAAAGGCAGATGTGGGAAATAAATTGTTAGATTAGATGAGTCTTGAACTAGCTGGTGTGGTTCAACCTTGGTTAACACAGAAGTGGCTAAGGGAGGGGAAGGTCTACTTCTCACAGCCATCCATTATAATGGTAATTTTTTAGTCCTTGAATGCCAGAGCTGGCTCGTGTTTATAAATCTAACACAAACATTCAGTGCATTCATTCTCCACTGAGACTTACTCTGAAAATTTGAAATGTACAGATTTGACCTCTCAGCTGCCACTTCCTCCAGAATTAATGAAAACCGATTTCAGATACTGACTATTCAATAGCCAGGGTACCTGCTTTGTGACGGCATGTCATGTTTTGGAAGCAAAAAAATGAGGGCCTCTTTTGGGTCACCTTTCTTCCATTGGTTCCCAGAGGCAAGCTAGGCTTGTGATGTCACTGGTTCCTTCCTCTCTGATTTCATTCCTTTGCAAAGAGTGGGAGAGTTTTCTGGCAAGATCAGGCAGGGTTGCTCTGCAGTGTTTTCATGGCACTCTGGGGAGAGCAAGGACAACAGAGGCAGAGAGAATGAAAAGAAATAACCAGAGCCAAATAGATGCATTTGAAATCTTTGAAAGTTTCAAAGCATCGTTTTGTTACACAATCATAACATAATTAGAATCCAGATTCAGTAACAAAAACTGCCTGAAATATGTCTGTTTTCCAGATCTGAGCCTCATCTTTCTGTTGTTTTTAGGAAATGATCTGCTTGAAGATTCCCCTTATGAACCAGTTAACAGCAGATTGTCTGATATATTCCGGGTGGTCCCATTCATACCAGGTAAGCAGATTTACACTTCCACTCTGATGCCTTCGCCTGCTTGAAATCTGTTGACTTGCATTCTCCTCGGCTCTCAAATAGTGTATAAGTAGAGAGTTGAACAGTGCAGTGTTTCTGGGAAATTAGAAATAGGATGATGATAATGAAGAGGCAGAATGCCTAGAGATGACTGTATGACTTGAAAGTAATTCTAAGTGAAGTAATGTGGTGTGGTGGTTTGAAAGAGGTTGGAGAGAGATGACTTGGTTGAATTTTTTTTCCACATTAAAATATGATTGGCCAGCTCTTGCAAAGGGAGTGCCACTTCTGACTGTAGGTGGCAATCGTATTCCCTTCTTGCTACACACTGTACACAGTGCCTCCCTGGAAATGGGATCTGTCTAAATGATGCCACTTACTTTACGAGATGTCTGGAGATAATCTTAGATTGTTGAAGAATTTTGAACAGACTCACTTGTCTGCCTTTGATTTAAAGGATTAAGCTCCACCATTTGTTAACAATTTTTTTTGTTTGTTTCTGATTTTTCCTGTGCAAGTGTGTGCATGTACAAGAGAATGTATTACTGCCCTTTAAAAAGTGATATTGCTTCTCATGGTTTGTTTTGTCTCTCTTTATAAATCTACATTTGGTTTGGAAGTGAACTTAGTTTTAGAATTAAGTTTTTCGTAACATCTGCATTCAGACAGCCCCATAAATAATGAGTAAGGCAGTGATTTCTCTTAATGACATACAGATTCCAGACTGATGTCTTTATTTGTTTACAGTTAAGACATTTTCTACAGCATATATAGCCATCACAAATCATATGTTTCCTAGTGATTAAACAGGGTGGTTCATGTTGAATTGGATTCTATGAGATGATGGTTTGGTACTGGTCGAGTGTTCTAGTGTTTTAAATATTTTGTTTTCCTGCAGCAATCATAGAACCAAGGGAGCGTGTAAATATTACAATTATGTGTGAGTGTATTATACATACATACATTCATTCATTCACAAACATCTATTGAGCACCTACTAAATTCTAGCCACTGGGATTTTGGCAGTGAGCCAGACAGATGTCATCCCTGCTCTCATGAATCTTAGAGGCAGCCAGGACCTGGCATTTATTAAGCCCTTATGATACACCAGGTACTGTTTAAGAGCTTTGCATCATTAACTTATGTAATCTTCATCAAGTGCATCTTAGATATTGTTATTTCCATTTTAGAGATGAGATAATTGAGGCACCGTGAAGTTAGGAAATCAGCCCGAAGTCACAAAGCTCCTAATTGGTGGAACCAGAATTTAAATTTGTTTGCAAGATTTTGTAACATCTGCCCTCGCTACTCAGAGTGTGATCCTCAGACCAACAGCGTGGACATCACCCGGGGCTTTGTTAGGAGTGTGGAATCTCAGGATCATTCCCGGTTCTTCTGAACCAGAATTTGCATTTTAAGAACATCCCTGGGCTGAGTGCTTTATATATGCACAGGAAGCTTGAGAAGCACTCCTCTATAGTATTCTTTAGGTTCGGAGGAAAAGTGTGTGTGTGTGTGTGTGTGTGTGTGTGTGTTGTCTGTTTCAGGATAAAATATAAAGGGACGAGATTAGTATCAGAGGTACCCACACATTATCCTGAATAATGCTGATAACTTCCATCCCAAATCCTACTAATGCTCTCTGCCTCTTTGGCCCAGCCAAGACAGTGGCTCGGGCAGTGGAGCAGGCACTTACAGACAAGTGTATATGACCAGCTGGGCTCTCATAGGAGCAGGTCAGGCAGAACTAGGATGGGGTACCAGAAGTGAACCTGGCCTTCCTAACACTTTGAGGGGTGGTGCCTCTTGCCAATGGCCCTGGGGGGCGATGGGAGCATTACTCCTCAGTCTTTGTACTGATGCCTGGAAAGATGTGAACTTCCTCAGGAACAGGGAGAGTGAGGAAGTGGGTAAGGAGGAAGGTTCTTTTGGGTTTTAATTTCAGAATTGTTGTGAGCTATGGGGCTTCAGTACACTCATTTTCCCTCTCTGGGTGTCTCTTTTCTTGGTATAATGAGGCCATTGGAGTAAATAATCTCCAGTCCTAACAGTCTATGATTCTGAGAAAAGATTGAGGACACCTCTGGAATCCCTCACTGTGCTCTTACACTCACTGTTTTCAATCTCTGCATTCATTCTCCACTTAAAGTAGCTTGGTCATTCTTGGATACCACTGGCTTGTCTGAATTTCTTTGATGAGTGTCAGAAACTCTTCTATGTGGACCAGGTTCCACTCATTCATTTTTTTGGATCCCTTTCTCAGCCAGGTTTCTTTTCATAGCAAATATGATTCTCAGTTTGTGAGATGTGGCCTGCCGAGGACCCAGAAGTCATAATGAATTACTCAGAGCCAGGGAGGTCTTGTCCGGAGCTACATTTTATATCTCAAGGGCATTGGATTTAGGTTCCAGCACTAATGAGCTTTGACCTCTGACAGTGACTGTGTTCCTTAAGTGGGTATAGGAAAGCCAAATGGAGCCTTGAGAGGTTTTAAGTCATTGAATAATGCATATTATCCAGTTTGGCATTTGTAGGATGGAGAAGGACAGAGGATCGGGGTGATGAATGTTGCTTGTCATGGTTTGAATCTGAGTTGCTAGAACATCTCTTCTGTCTTGAGAATCTCTCTGAGGAAACCAGGACAGCAGGGCCTCTGCTTTTTCCAGATAGGGTAGCAATCCGAGTTTCCATATTTGGACTTCGCTGCCCAATGTGAAAAGAATGTTTATCCACATACAGTTAAGTGTGAGCTGAATCCTCTCACCGAACAAGACATATTTGACGTTCCTGCGTTTCCATTTTCTTTGGACTCTTCAAACCCATGGCTATCTTTGCCATTGTTTACTTAATCGCCAGTTAAAAGGCCATATTGAGGTATTATCAGTGGCGAGAACAAGGGAGGGAATACAAATAAGGTGGAATCTAAAAACTGTCATCTCTGTTCTGAAGGCTGAGCTGCAGCCGAGTCAAGTGAGAATTGCGGTGGGAGGCTGAAGGGACTGCTCTTCTGAAAACGTGATAGCTGAAGCCTTGGCCTCTACGGCAGTTTTAAGGGCTCTAGAAGCACTCTCCCTGTGGGTGGGTGCTGTGTGGTTTTGAAGGGTCTCGACGCGAAGACTCAGGCAGGCAGCGAGCGAGAGTACGTAGAGGAAAAAGTGAGCCAGGGCAAGAGGATGTCGGAGGAGGGGGGAGAACACAGAAAAGTGTCTCGGGAGCCCAGAGGGCAGGGCTGTGTGGACGCTGGGAGGCCCGGAGGATGGAGCTGCCAGGCGGTGCTTCACATCTGCTCCCCTCTAAGCCATGACTCTGCTCTGTCACCTCCTTTTCGTCTTCACAAAAGTTCAAGAAGCAGCAAGAAATAAATAGCGACTTGAAAGGAAGATGAACCTGCTGGCAATGTTTTTGGACTGTCTGGAGGGAGACAACAAAGCAGGAAGAAATTTTTGAAAGTGCACTGAGTGCCAAGAGAAGCCTGACAATGGAGGATCAGAGGGAGGGTCTACGGCAGCAAGAGAAAAAGAGGCTCCAAGGTGGGAGCTGAATTGGAAGGCTGGATTTTGTAGAGAAGAGTCAGGAAATGCCAGCCTTTCCTTGAATGTAACCAGCCGATGGTACTGCAAACAAGTGGAGAGAGATCGTTGGGGCGGAGTGATGTTGGGATTTGAACGTCTTAAGTCTGATTTGGTGAAAGACAAAGTTCTAGCTCTTTGGCTCTGCCACCATTTCCCTGCCAAGTCCAGGAGCAGCTTACATCTTCCAGGGACGCCTTAGGGTCTTGAGATTGGTCCCCAAGTCATTGGAAATGGTTTGCCCCCAAATGCGACGTCCCTAAACTCTCTTTTGAGTCTGGTTTCCCCTTTTTTTGAATGATGCTGTAAGTAATTAGCCCTGTTTAGCATTTCTGTTTTCCTATACCATCATATTTACGTTGCTATCACAAAAAACTTCAACATTTTTACACGTTGAAGAGCCTTATAAGGTCATCTGCTGTCTTGTCAAACCACGACAAGAGAGAAGGGCTTGGAAATACCAGCTGCTAGGGGAATATGGCGGTTCTCTGCTTTCCACTCAGCGCTCTAACCATGTTGTGGGCATGTTTGAGAACCCCGTCAGTTCTTTATTCTCTATTCTGGCATATAGTAAACTCCTTGGTAGGCCTGCTTGGCCCCTCCCTCCCTCTCTAAGCCCTGTCACCTCTCCAGTCAGGCTCACTGAGGAACCCATTCCCAGGTACTTTGTGTGCTTTTGCACTTGGCTTTGCCTCTGTTTGGGAAGTTTCTGTTGGTTCTTCAAGACCAGATGGGGTTTCACCTCTGAGGGCTGCGCTCCCACTCAGGAATCTCCTGCTGCATTTTGCTCTTGCCTTTGTGATAGCTGTTAATCACAGCCTAATGGGGGAACTTATTTATATGTCTGTCTTTCCCCGTGGAAAGTCAGGGATTCACATGTTATGCCGGGTGTTCACTCATCACCGAATGTCCTTCCTGGTTCTGAGCAGGCGTCTCATTACCGATGGGTGGTTGGATATCAGAGAGGAGCCCTAGAGATCTAGGCTTATCCTCTGCTTTTACAGAATTGAAGCTCAGAGAGGGGATGCAGTTTGGCCAGGGCCACACTGCTTGAGGGCAGCCTCCAGAACCTTTCCTGGAACCTGGCACTGCCTTAGGGGAGGTCAGTGTTGGCCTCTTTCTGTTCTGCGTACCCTCTGGACAAACCTCATCCATCTCTGGGACCTCAGCTACCATATACGTCAGTGACTCAGAGCTCACCTCCTACTCCACCATCTCCTGAGCTCTAAACCAGCATTTCCAGCTGAAGCCCAGTGACTCCATCTGGATGTATCTCAAGTTACTTCAAACTCAGCACATCCAGAATGGATCTCATCATCACACCCCTTTGCCCCTTATATCCTTCTCTTCCTGAGTCTCCTGTCTTACATAATGGCATTATCTGTCTAAGTCATAAGCTCTGGAAGCATCTCCACCATCTCATCTACCCTCCCCACTCCTTTAGCCGGACCCATCGCCGAGCCCTGCTGAAGTTACCCGCTGTCTTCTGAATTGCTCCCCTCTCTCTATTCTCTTAATCTACCTTTCTTATCCTTCACTTGAACTTTGCACTGGCCTTTTTTTTACCACCCCTCCCCTACCCCATGTCTCGTTTCTCCCAATCCAACGTGGCCACCCATTGCCAGATCTTAGCACCTTGGTGACCTACAGGAATGAGTCTTCTGTTAATGGACCTTCTGTCTCGTCCCAGCCACCCTGTCTCCAAACAATCCAGGTTGACCAGCTGCTGTCCCACCGGTGCTCTGGGCAGCTTCGTACCTCTTCATCTTTGTACGTGCTGGTGCTGGAGAAAGAACGTGTGCTCTGGAGTTCCACTCACCCGGGTGCATCCTCGCTCTGCCACTTACTTTGTCTTGGGCAGGTCATTTCAGCTCACTGTACCTCAGACACTCCTTGGATATAAGATATGATGATGGTAATGTCTCCCTTACAGGTTCTTGTGAATTAAAGATGCTATATGTACAATGCCTTGCATGGTCCCTGAACTGCAGTTGGTCCTTAATAAAGCTTGTCATTTTTAACGCTGTGCCAAGGCCATGTTAGCTGTTGCCTCACTCCTGACTCCAGGACTCTTTTTTAGCAGAACGTATTCCCCGATCATGGAACAATGCTTCTATGTCTTGAAAAGGAATAACAACCCCAAGCCTTCAGGAATGCTGCTCATAAACTAGCTTGGACAAGAAATAAGAAATCTATCCAATATCCAAAGGGCCCTGGAGGAAAGTCCTATCTCTTAATAGCCCCGTTTGTGTCTTAACTTCCTTTTGGGGAAGGTCTTCCTTATTTCTGCTCTGAATCCTCCTGTTCCTCTGGGGCCCTGTCCTTCCTTATGCTCTTTGGTCGGAGGTGAGTTTGCTGCAGCTGGCTCTCACCCGGGGTGGGAGTGCTTCCTGTGCTTAAGGATTCTTGTGATCAGCCTTCCCTTCTCAGCTTGACTGATTCCCATTCTTCTAACCTCTCCCCATAAATCTTCCTTCCAACGCCCCTCATAGCAGGAAGAATTACTGCTCCCTGAGAAGGGCAGGCCTTCAACCTGGGAGATGCTTCCGTCCCCACAGGCTCTGCTAAGTACACTTACATTTCACTTTCACAGACCACTACTTTTGGCTTTTATTCTCTGCCTCCCTAGCCCCTCAGCCATACATTTTTATTGTACAACAATAAGAAATTGCAAACAGGTAAAAGAGCAAAGCAAATTTAAATCACCTGCAGTCTTAGCTTCCAAACATAACCACTGTAAACATCTGATATGAACCTTTACGGATTTTTTTACACATAAATGAATATATACATATGTGTGTGTGTGTGCATGTAACATATATATTTCTTTCTTTCTTTCTTTCTTTTTTACAAAAATGGAGTTGTATTCTACACATGCCTTCTTATTCCCTGCCTGATGACCTGAGGAATCTGTGTCTTCTTGTGTCACTGACCACTTCCTAAAGGCAAATTTTATTATTGAGATGAACTGTCAACCTCAAGAAGTTTCATGAGTTAAGTGTCAGGTCATTCCAGTGTCTGGATACTTATGGCAAAGGCTGGAATCTTTCAGTGCAGGCTGTGAAAGTAGAGACAGTCAAATATTTTGCATAGAGTTACTGTAGGTCCTGCTACCAGAAGAGGGGAGATAAAGCATCGGTGAGTGACAGGTAATTGCATGAACTGAAGATTGTTACAAGCTGCAAAATAATTTATAGCCAATATGTCTGTCCTCATTCCTTCTTCTTCTCCTCTGAAGTATTTCTTTCTGCCATCTCTTAATTTTTCTGCTGCCGAAGCTTATTCTTTCCAAAGGATGTCCTTTTTTTTTTTTTTTTTTATTCTCTGGAATACAGTGCCAAATTCACAGGAAGAGTTATTGGGGTTGTTTGGCCAAAGAGCACTGGTCCAGGAGTCAGCAGACGGGTGTTCTGCTTCCAGCTTTAATTCTAACCAACCCGTGATCTTACTCAAGTGTCCACCCTTCCTGAGAGACATCACTGTAAAATGAGGGCAGTGGACTAGGATGATCTGTAACATATTTTCCTTCCTTCTCTGAGGGCCGGCATATTGCATCCTATATATTATCCTAGGAGTTGCTGTTTTTCTTTCTAGACTTTTCTTCATACCAGAGAAACTTGTCATCTTGCCACATATATTTTTCATGTTAATAACATTTATAAAAGTGTGATTTATTTAAAATGTACCTTACCTTGAACCAGAATGTATTTAAAGCATTTCGTTTGAATACATGGAAGAAGATAAAATAAGGAGTAAGTGGAGACAATAAGGAAAAGGGGAAAATGAGAGTAGGAAAGAGAAAAGGCAGTCAGGAGTGAGTTCAGAAGACAAAGTGCACGTCATAAGGGTATATTTAAACAAATCAAATTACCGGAAATACTGTGTTGAAGCAAAGGGATAAATAAAAGCCCTGGATTGTGGATATATAGGAGGACTTTTGGAGGTCATTCTATTTCAGTCCCCTTATTTTACTGATAAGAAAACTGAGTTCCATAAATTTCTGGGATGATAGAACATAAATTGTCCAAGACAGTGACGACAAGTAGAATTTGGTGTGTGTTTGTTTTTAAATTGATGTTTGAAACTCTCTGTATCCTGGCATTTCCCCACCTCCTTTAATTTGTCCTTCACCTGCTCCCCGGCTGTGCACCCTTTTAGGATGCTAGACTTGTTTCTCACGGTTAGGGTGAGAACCGCAGCCTTTGACATTAGTTAAGGGGGTTGCTAGCTGTCCATCGTTTTAGAATTGTTTTGGAACAAGGGTTAATTGAATAGATCCCTGTTTGGCAACAGGAGCCAGTGTCCAGAATGTTAATTTTCATATCTTTTGGCCCCCTTCAGAATTGTCTGCGAGGGAAACTGAGAAATTATTTGTTGCTTTAAGCCCTCCCAGCCTTCAGATTAAAAAAAAAAAAATTAACCTTTTGTCTGGAATTTTTTGTTAAAGAAACGAACCACTTCCCGTAATTTAGAGACTCCACTTGCTGGGTCAGTGATGAGAACGAATGGGTAATTTGCATAAGGGGCTAATTTATTATGTCCCCTGGGCATTGCTTTCATCTCTCTTCCCATTCTAATTAATGTTCTAAGAGGGTCTATCACCATATCAGAAATTAGGGGTGAATGCAGCCATTGTTAACCTTTATTCTTATGATTTTTTATCTTCTGTGATCTTTTAACCATTTTCTTTTCGTACCCAGGGATTTGCACAGCTAGGGCTGGGGGTGCACGGGAGAGGAGGCTTTAGGGGTGTGCTCTTCTATGATCTTTCTTCAAATAGTAGGCTGTTGTAAAAATGAAAATGACTCAGGATAACTCTCCAAACCACAGAGGGATTTGTAGAACACACAGAAGGGTACAGTCATGGTGCAGAATTGTTTCAAAATTTGAGCCTGCTAGAACATCTATATACACACAGAGATGAAGATGTATTTGTATATCTGCCTGTTCACTGCATGTATATATATAGTGTGTGTGAGTGTGGATGTCTATATTATTAAGCATCTTGCCTAAAAAAGATTTTCCTGGACACGTGTTTCAGTTGGTTCTGGCTGTGACAAAGGCAGCTGTGTGTGAGAGAGCGTGACACAGCTGAGGAAAGGCAAGAGAACAAGCAATTTCTTCGAAAATCAATTGCAATTTACTCCTACTAAATTGCCCACGGTCCGCCCCGTCCGAGCATTAGCATATGACAGACTTTTAATCATTTGGTCAAATGGCCTATTTTTGATCAAACCACAGTTCCCTCTGGGACTCGGCCCCATAGTCCTAGAGATGTGTTATCTCCAAACCTGTGCTCTCTTTAAGGAGGAGGCAAGTGTGGAGGGAGGAGTTCCCTGGGGAACCCCTGCTGAGTACCCTGCGCTGTGCTGTCGGTTCAAGGCCAGTATTTCCTTTTGGTGCTCAACCTTGCCTAAAGATAGGTGTAATGATCTCTGATTTCTGAGGAGGAAACCTGAGATCAGAGAGGGTGGGTAACCTTCTGAGTGCCACACAGCCAGTAAGTGGGAGAGTTAAGTTTTGCATCCTATTCCTGCATCTGCATCTCCAAAGCCTGTGCTGCTGCTACGTGATGAAATTTTAAGCACAGACCGGATCCTTTATTAAGGAGGAGCTGTCTAGTTCCTACTCTCCCTCCTTAATTCCCAGTTTCTCTTCCTCTGACTTCCACCTTAAGACACTATTATTTGACAAAGGGCCTTTAAAGTTGAAATATAAACCAATATCTATTATTTTAATATTTAGCCCTGCATTCTGATGGGTTCTTAATTGACAGCCGAAATCCAGAACACGCACGCTATTAAAACCATTCCTGCGGAACTGCAGAAATACTAACCAAAGAAGCAATTTCTGGATTGTATCTTTTTTCATTTCAGTGTGAGATGGAAGGTTTCCTAAAGTAGAGCCGAATGCCTAGGGCCATTTTTTTTTGTCATGTTGTCATATAATCAGCATTACACAGTGGTAAAGAAAAGAATACATAGTGTAGTGCCCCTTTAAGGTGACCTAATATGCTATTCATTTGTCTTCCATCATGCTGGTACCACCACGCTCAAATCTCTGAATGGTCTCAGAATCACTGTGCCGACCGTTATTTCTGTCGCCTTTGTACGTTATCGTTTTGGGTACAGTTAATAATATATGAAAATAAGTGTTGGTTGCATTCTTTGTAGGAATAGGCCAGCAGGTTTCTTAAAGCCCATGTTTATGAAATGTTTCATTTATCCCTGTTACTATGAATTTCAAATAAATTCTTGATGAAAATGATCCCAGGAGATCAGAGAATTCTGGAGAGTCCTTGATGGAAGGATTATATTTTTGTAGGCTTAGGAATAACAAGTGGCATTTGAAGGGGAGAAAAAGTGACCAGGCTGAAGTTCTAAACATGCATACTCCCATTTGAAAAGGGTCACTCTCCCCCTGAGACTTTAACAGAAATAATAATAATAATTACAACAGCTGTGAGAGGCGATGGGCTAGGTGTTTTATATGCAATAACTTGTGTCAACCTTGTGTAAGAGAAGGTACTCTGAGTGCCACATGATGGATAAGGAAACTGAGGCCCAAGTAGGAAACTTGTCTGAGGGCAAGTTTGGGTAGAGTCTAAGAATGGGTAGAGTCACATTCTCATCCAGGAAATCTGACCCCAGAACCCATGCCTAAGAATGGGTAGAGTCACATTCTCATCCAGGAAGTCTGGCCCCAGAACCCAGGCTGTAGCATTTGTTTACATACATATAACAAGCGAGGTAATCTCTGAAAGTCAAGAGCACAAGCTGCATGAAGAACTCTTAGACATTTTGTACTGAGTTATAGATGTGTGTGTGTGTGGACAATATAAACAGATATAATATATAATACCATTTTTTTGTTTTAGGGTTAGGTATAAAACAAACAGATTATGTTGTGAAGTGGTAGGCGAATGAGTAGAATTCCGTACAAAGCCCAGATATCGCCCAAGAAGGGAATAACTGACTAGATGGAATTGTAAGTCAGAGAAGGCTTGCTGAAGAGGACTTTGAGCTGGGTTTTGAGGAGTGGATAGGAGTTTGGTAAGTAGATATGGTCGGGGAGGGCATTCTAGGCAGAGGCAACAGGATGGGCAAAGGCATACGAAGTGGCCAGGGTGCTGGACATGGGTCATGAGCAGTGGTGGGAGAAGAACTGGGCAGAGAGGCAGGTTTGCCATGCACAGGGGCTTGGCCTTCATCTCAGCAGAACCAGGGAAGGATGATGGCTAATGTACCTCAGCACTGTCGGGTCTTTTAGGTTGAATCCTATGAAATTGCCATTTTTGCAGGTCAACAGTGGTAGAATAGCAGACATTTCATATGGTTCAACTTAACATAGTTTTGTGTCATAAAAGCATACCCAGGGCTCTGGGTGCTTCCAGACTGGAGAACAATGTAGGTCTGCTGTGGGTTAACAACTCCTCGTCTCAGAAGGTACGTTCTGGGGGAGTGAAAAGTGAAGCCAAGAGCACCGTGCTCCCGATGGATGCAGAGCATGTGTAGGTCAAGTTCAAGCTTCTCTCTCCCAGAATTCTCCTTAGAGGGGAAAAGATGCTCAGGGCACCAAGTGCACCCAGCTCTCCCCATTTAGGTGCCTGAGGTGGGCAGAGGAGCAGGAGCCAGTGAGGCCTGGGCCTCCCAGGCTGGTCCTGGGAAGGGAGCTGGGCACGTGGAGAGCAGGTGACGCCAGCAGGAGTGAGTGCAGGGAGCAGGGTGGTCTGGGCCAGGTCATGAAAAGTCTTTATGCTCCGAGGCATTTTGGCTTGTGGCAGGAGGAAGGGTGTCACTGAAAATTGTTCATTGGGGCCCCTTAGACGTTGAGTGACCTGGCTGGTGAAAGAAGGCCTCCCCTGGAGGGCAGTCTTGGACTCCCAAGAGGAATGACTTCCCCCTTGCCTTCCGGAGAGCCCCACCCCACCCCAGTGCTGCCTTCTGTCCTGGAGTCAGGGTGGGCTTCTGCTTTTCCTGCAGGGACAGTGGCTCAGGCATGAGCATGTGGATCCCCAGGCCAGGGCCGTCCTCCTGGCAGGGAGGGATGGCCCTGAGCAACCTGTCTGTGCACCTTTGGAACCCTGACAGGTGGCGCGTGTGGGGAAGACTCAATGTATGGGCCTGTTTCTGCGTTCATTTTCTATATCCTCTTTTATCCTTCCAGCTCCCTAGTCCTGTGTCTCACTTGGCAGCTGTCTGCACCACATTCTCAACTTGCTTCAGAACATTTTGCAAGAGATTTTCTGAATAAAAACTCAAACATTCTAAATACAGGGAGTTGCTGTAATTGAAAGAGATGCCCGCTAACCCCAGGGCAAGCCCGGTGAGAGAAGGATGAGGAGGGAGGGCTGCTGGAACTGCAGCCAGTAATTACCGCCGCTCAGAGTGGTTCCTGAGAAGTAAATCTCTCTGTCCTTTCTTGAGGCCAAGGTGTGTTTATGACGTTGTTGTAATGATATCATTGGGGTGGGAGAAGGGAGACGGGGTGCTGCCCTTTCTGGCCGTTGCTGATCTCCTGTAAGAACACACCCAGAGCTGGGCAGCAGTGTCCTCAGGAGCCACCAGGCAGACCATCTGTATTCATTCCAGAGATAGGGTGGGGCTGGGGAGGGGCAGGGGAAGAGGTCCTGATGATCCTAGGAAATTACAAAATGCAGAATAGCGGTGGTAAAGAGCAAAGTCTTGGGGTTAAATACACCCAGATTTGAGTTCCACATTCCAGCCCTTTCTAGCTGTGGGACCCTGGGCTCGTGGTTTCTCACACCACCTTTTTGGGTCCCTTGTCTGTAAATAGGGATAATAATAGCATCCAATTCATAAGGTTATTGGCGGTAACACTTAGAAAGAGCATTGGAAGGTGCCTGGGAAATGGTTGGTGAGGGACTGCTGGTCTCTTCCTTTCAGATATGCCCTAACTCCCTTCTCCCACGTCTCCCAATTTATTAGCGTGAAACCGGAATAGTAGATTATTTGAGTGGATGTAGATTTCTTCCGCCCTGAAAAAAAAAAAAAAGAAAAAAAGGCACTAATAGCCATCCTGGAAATGATGATCACCAATTTAATTCATTCCAAAAATTGATTATCTTTTCTAAAAGTAACAGTAGTCACATTCTCTGAGAACCTACTCTGTGCCTGGCACTGTGCTAGTTGCTGGGTGATGATGGAACCAGAAAGAGAGTTCAGAGCACAGGGAGGGCCATGGAGGGAGCCGGATGGAGGAGAGACAAAGGGGACTAAGATGCAGGAAAGAAAGCTCTGGAAGGAGAGGCTGAGCCTGGGATGCGGGGATGTGGGGAGTGGACTCTAGGTGAGCCAAGGCACGGTGGTAGGACAGGAAAGGGTGTTCACCCAGCACAGAAAATTAACATTACCTAATGATATGCTAGCTCTGTGTTCTGTGGCTGCAAGTGCGGTAAAAATCTCGTGTCTTTTTTCCTGATTATTCTCAAGAATGTTTAAAAAAATGTAATGTTTGCAAACAAAGTAGAAACAGTGGGAGCATTGTTTTCTATTAGCAGTATAAGGTTCACTGGCTATGGGTATTTTCTCATTTTTGTCTTCCAAATTGTAATTTTAAAAGATGAGGCATTTCATATTCAGGAGTTTCCTCTGTCTGAAATAAATTATTCATTTCTACCCACTTTCAGAAACAATGAACATAATACTTAATGCATCACAATTAAGCGGGTGTAGCTTCATATAAAATTACGTTGTGTTGCATTTTGGTGGCAAACAGAGCAGCGTATCCTATATCTTGTCGACATTTGTTCCTCATAAGCAAAACATAAAGAAGTGGAGACTCAGAAATGTGTTTTCTTTCATTTCACAGTGGAGGAGGGGAACTTCAGACCCAAGCAGTCTTGTTTTTGACATTCCACAGCTGTTGGGGGCTATGTCACTGTGCAGAGAAAGTGAACTTACTGCTACTGTCGTGTGCATGGGGTCAGGTGAGGGTCAGAATTCTTGAGCACTACCCATTCATCTAGGTCCCCTTTGTCTGGGTTTGCGATCCCTCTAGAATCCTCTCTGAGAAGGACATTGCCTAGAAATGACTTCCTTTTGGGTTTGGTGGCAACTGCTTCCTGAATGCTGGCTGGTTGGTTATATGTACCTTTCCCAAGGACTTGGCTTTTCAAAATACCTTTTTCTGTGGCAAGATTCCCCCTTAGGGAAACAGTCATTCTCAGAAAGGATAGATTTCCATGGAAAGCCTCTTCAGGCTTGAAGGGTTAGCTGTGATTGCCCTCAGAAACTCAAGTCCCAGCTCTTAAGGTCAGAGTCAACGCTGGCTGTGATTCCCAGAGAGCAATTGTGAAGAAATTACTCGTGAGATGCCTGCTGGATGCCCAGAAGTAGGGTACTAGATGCCTTCGTAGGTTATTTCATTTAATCCTCACGAAAGCCCTGAGTGTTGGCCTGGAGGTGGGTGTAGGCATTATTCATATTTTTTATAAGAGGAAACCCAAACTCAGAGAAGTGGAGTGATGTGCCTAAAGGCCACACAGCTAGTTTTTGAAGGATCTTGAATTCAAGCCAGTTTCTCCAGCTCCAAAGGCCTAAGTCCCTGCATGTTCTTCTGCTTGCTGCCTTTTTGATTCTTAGGGCAAGAACAAAAGCAACCGAATGCAAGGTAAGATTCTCAGTTATCTGTGGTCCAAGCACTGTTTTATATTTGAATAGAAACAGTGATGTCTTTCTAATTTGAGGGAGGCCTAGGAAGAATGCCCTGGATTTGGCCAAAACATCCCCCCTCCCCACGCTTCCCTGCCCTTGCTCCTGGTTTAGTTTGTTGAGTACCGGCCTTGGCTGGACTGACCGCACAGCCCTCCAAGCACGTGGCTGCTCTCAGGGTCTCTGTTTCTGCCCGTGTGCTGGTGGCGCACCTCTGGAGTCCCCGGCTCTGGCCAGTGTTTCCCCTGGAGTCTCTGAACTCTCAGTTTGAGGCGCCCTTTTTCAGCATCCATCCATCCAGCTGCCTGCCGGGTAGCTCCGTCAAGGTATCCTGGCCGTAACTCAAACATGCTCCATATTGAACTCGCCTTTTCTCTTAAACCTGGGCGAGGAGGAGGCCTTTTAGACCCCTAGGGAGGCGTTTTTAATATATTGGGGAGAGCAGTGCTGAGGTGGAAAGAATGTGGATTTGGAGTCAGACCTGGGTTTGCATCCCGACTTCATAACTTCAGTGAGTTATGTAACTACTTTAAGCCTTGGTTTCTTGATTTGCCAAATGTGGATACTATGTACTCCGCGGGGTCATTGTGAGAATTGGGTTTGAGTTGTGCGACATTGTGTTTTTAAGTTAAAATGCTAGAAGTTCTTATGAAAAAAGCCAGAACTCACTCATCAGCCTCAACACACTTCACTGCACTGAGGGAAGGCGGGGTGGCCCTGTGCTCATCCCTCCAGCCTTCTCTCAGACTTGGTGGCTGCTTTCTGCAGACCTCTTAGTGCATTTGTAGTTGGTACCTTGAGATGCCTGGCGAGTGACAGCCTGTAAAATGGAGCTGCCACACCACGTAGTATGCACCAACTGTGTACCTCCCTTGTAATCTGCAGTCCCGCCTCACAGCTCCTTAATTTCCCGGAACATTCCTGCAGCCTGGCAGAGCTGACGCAGTAGCACCCTAAGGGAAGGGTCAGTCATGGACTTGTTCCTCCACGCCCTCGCCCTTCATTAAGGGAAAGTGCAGCGTACACAGATAGACTTTCCAGAAAGTGCTCTTATGCAAATCTGGCTGGCTGCTGGTGTCCTGGGTGCACACTGTGCACCTTGGAGACTGACGGGAGGAGAGTGCCTGCGGGCTCACGTGTGGGGTGAGTATGCTGGGTTGAATGTAGAATTTTCCTATCAAGAGCAGGACTAAACAGCTTTTTAGATAAGCACCCTGACATGGGCCAGAAATACCCGGCAAATATTTACCCTAGATGTAAAACCCTCACTAAGTTAAATGTTGTTTAGAAACCCCAAAATAGAAAAATTTACACTTGGGGTTTTATTTTTGGTAATTGTTTTTTTTATTTAAAGGCTTACCGTTGTTTTCTATTTCTTCTGAGCTGCCTTTTGTAACACGGAATGACAGCGGAGCAGGGCCCCCTGGCCTGCCCATTCCTGGACCCTCCCTCCTCAGTCCACCTTCGTCCCTGTGCCCCCACCCCCCACCCCATCCCAGTGACTCTGCTTCTTTGCTCTGCAAGCCCTGACGGTAGACCTGGTACCACCTCACCCGCCCTCCTCGTGAGTCTCCATGTGCCAAGTGTGGGATGCTGGCTTTGGCAGATTTCCCTCCCCACCAGCTTCCTTGATGGCGCAGTTTTGTACCCTTCTGGGTACAAAAAGGGGTAAAGGAATTCTACTGACTGAAATTTTAAACTCCTGGAGGATTGGCGCTGGGGACTTGAGAACTTCATTGCATATATCGGACACTTGGGTTTGAGTCTGAATGTCCCATTAAATGAGTTACTTCCCTTTGCCAGACCCCTCTGTTCCTCTCTGGCAGAGCAGTGTATGGGCCACACCAGTGGTTCTAAGCTGGCATTATGGAACATTTTGTGCCAACAGTGTCCCCTAGGGGAGGTGTATGACATCCTGATAGCTCTCCCCACCCCCACCCCAGGTGTGCTGTCTTGGTTGGAAATTGCTGTGCTGCAACTCAGTGATTCCCTTGGGAACCTTCTGGTTCTTCGATGCTTTGTCAAGGATCTCTCACTAGAATGTTAAGTGACATAAGAGCAAGGATCTTACCTGTTTGTTCTCTTCTCTGTCCCCAATCCTGGGAAGCCACGTAGTAGGCACTTAGCAAATATTTGTCAAATGAATAAATGAATGAAGGAATATGCAGCGACCTGAGCCACGTTGGTAACAACAAATGATTAAGTACTTTTGATGCCCAACGTGTAGGTGGAACAGGGCAGAAGGGAACAAAACTGGGCCGTTAGGGAGCTTACTGTCTTGTTAGAGAGGCACATTTGTTAGGACTCTTCCTCTTGTAAGTGGCGGAAAACTCGCCTCTAACAGGCTTGGATGATAAAGAGAATTTGTTAGCTTTTAGAGGATGTAAGATAGCCAGACGTGCGCAGGTTTATGGCAAACACTGTCACCAAGAACATGGTTCCTATTGAGGGATGAGATCACCTCCAGGGTCAACAGAGGAACATCTTCCAGCATGGTCACAAAAGGCCCTCACATTTCCAGGCCTCCCAGCCCCACACACACCGTCTCTGGCTAGGTGTGTGGCGACAGAATGGTGAACACACTCAGACTGGCCCTGCCCTCGTGGAGTTTACAGTCTATTGGGGAGCGAGATTCAGACACATACATAGAAAGTTCCAAGTATAGAAAGTGCTCTCAAGGAGAGACAGGTGGGACTCTGTAAGAGCAGGCCAGGAAGAAGGCCAGTGTGAGATGAGACTGGAGAAGCCATCCCTGGCTGGTTAGGCTCAGCAGGGGCGGAGCAGGCCTGCAGACCCAGCCTGGGAGCCTAAATGTTGGAATGCACCGTGGCGGGGACCGTGGGCCTGCACGGCTTTCTCAGCCCATTGTCGTCATTGTCACATTTGAGAAGGACCAACTACACCCATCTGGGAAAAAGAGGCCTGGCTGACTAGGGATTTCATTTGCTTGCTTTTCAAAGAGAACCCCGTTCTCTTAGGCGCCCCCCTACCCTCCCAGCCTCAATTTCCTCAGCTGTGAACCGGGGTCATATTCTTACCTGTTCTACATACTTCATAGACTCATTGGTGGGCTTGCATGAGATGACAGCTGGCGTTTGTGAACTGCACGGGTCAAAACCAAGTGGTTTTGGGGTGCTTTGATTATCCTTCAGCTGTGGGAAGAAATATGGATTCAAGACGGATTGAAATGATGAGTTCTAGAACTCTGGGACCGGCTGGAGCCCGAGGGGGCTTGTGGTTGAACTGTGGAAGATGAGATTTGAATTGTGGGGGCTGCTTACTTGCTGGGGATTGGAGGTCATCTCATGGTCGGCCACCTCCTGCCCCCATGGGAAGCCCGTTCCCTCCATGCCCTTTAAGGTCAAGGGGAAGGAGTAGCTGCTCCCCCCCCGCCCCCACCCCAGATTGGAACAAGCCTGACATGTTGTAGGTGGAGCTCAGGGCTAGAGATCGTAGGTGACTTGCCCCCCAGCCTCGCAGTCAGGGAAAGCCCAGAGGCCCTCCTGGTCTCCAGCTCTGTGGTGGCTCCTCTGCTCTCCCCGCGTCTCCGCCCCCCAGGCAAGCGGCCACATTCTAGAAGGAGTGCACGACCAGAGTTCTGTCTCATTCAGCTTGTGGAACACACAGTTGCGTCCCCAGTTTGCCTTGTATCTTTTAAAAAAGGAATTATTATAGGTAAATTTGAAGTCTGCAAAAGCATCACTGAATGATTGATTTACTCTGCCATTCTGAGTGCCTTCTCTGGGCCAGTGCTTTTCTGCATGTTGAGGATCCAGTGGGGAACAAGCTAGAAAGAGGCCTTGCCCTCAAAGAGCCTGCATTCCATCCAGGGGAAGAGAGATGATAAGGGAATAAAGAATGAGGACAGAGAGGAGGGTGGGGGGTGAGAGTCACAGACACACTTTTAGACTGAGGAAGCCTCCTCTGGTGAGACTTTTGAGCAGAAGTTGCAGTGGAACGTGGTGGAGTCTTTGAGGTTGAGGAACCAGCCATCCCGCAGGCTCAGTGGTGTGGGGCTGGGGGTCCGGGGAGCATGGTGACAAGTGGGAGTGCAGTGGAGTGAGTGAGGGTGGGAGGGCCAGCAAGGGCTGGTCATGTGGTTGGAAGACCTTCTGGGTCATGAAAAAGGTGGGTTCCAAGTGTGATGAGGCCATCCTGGTGGGACTGGAGGGTTTAGGACAGGGTCGTGTCATGATCTTACTTACGTTTTACAAAGATCTCTCTTGACTGTATATCTTGCCTCTTGCAGGGCAGGAAGAGAAGCAGAAAACCTGGGTAGAAGGTTCTGGAGCATCAACTCTGGAACCTATGGGGGCTCACTCTGGGCTTGTGATACTAAGCAGTTAGATTCAAGGCATGCACAGGACTTACTGATGGATTGGGTAGAGGGGGTGAGAGAGAAAGAGAAGGCGGGGGGTACTTCTGGGCAGTTTGGGCACTGTCATGTAGCTGGGTGAATGACAGTGCCTTTTCTAAGGTGGGGCAGACCAGGATGAGTGCTGTGTTTGCTTTGGGAACTGAGGATTTAGAGCTCCATTTTGGACCTAAACTTTGAAGTGACTTTTAGTCTCTTGAGCAGATGTCTTATTTGGAATTCAGTGTTCACAGAGCTGTTGTTCATCTAGTGCATCTTTTGTGCTTTACCACATATGTTGCCATGAACAAGATTCCACTCTGGATGGGCATTTCGGTTATTTCTTTGTTTCTGAGATTACTAATAAAGCCGCAGTAATGTTCTTACTCTGGCTGCTCTCTGTGTACATGGAGGAATTTATGCTGGGAAATAGGACTACTAGGCTATGGACCATGCACATTTTTTGCGGAGGGGAGGTAACAGTTTTATTGAGATATAATTCACACACCATACAAAAGGGTGTATATGTTCCCCTGTTTTTAAATCCTCCCAAACCAGTTTTGTTGTTTTCAAGTAGTCAGTCCATCTTTCAGTTTACTGACATTTAACTGGTTTCTTTGCTAACCCCTCTGGGTGTCATTTTTGCTGATGCTTATCTTTTAATAGTTATTTCATCAAGTGTCTATGCATAGTAATTACTGTCCTTTTTTAAAAAGTTCATAGACAGTATTGTTTTTAGAACAGTTTTAGATCTACAGAAAAATTGAGCAGAGAATACAGAGCGTTCCCATATGCCCTCCTACCCTCACAGTTTCTCCAATTATTAAAATCTTGCTTCATTGTGGTGCATTTGTTACAATTAATGAGCCAATATCGACACATTATTATTAACAAATGTACCATTCCCTTTTTCTCTTATATAGTGCTATGGGGTTCTGACAAATGTATAATGTGCTGTATCCGCCATCACTGTATCATACAGAATAGCTTCATCACTCTACAAATCCCTTGTGCTGTATCTGTTTATCTCTGCTCTTCCCCTGAGCCTTCGGCAACCACTGCTCTTTTACTGCCTCCGTGGTTTTGCCTTTTCCAGATTGTCATTGGTTGGAATCAGACAGCTTTTCAGACTGGCTTCTTTCACTTAAAAATTGCAGTTAAGTTTCCCCCGTATCTTTTTGTGACTTGATATTTCATTTCTTTTAATCACTGAATAATAGTCTGTTATCTGGATGAACCACAGTTTGTTTATCCATTCACCTATCAAAGGATGTCTTCCTTCCAGCTTTGGTTGCTTTCAGTTT
Source organism: Camelus ferus (assembly GCF_009834535.1). Taxonomy (NCBI): domain Eukaryota; kingdom Metazoa; phylum Chordata; class Mammalia; order Artiodactyla; family Camelidae; genus Camelus; species Camelus ferus. Next base: position 13,466,440 of record NC_045706.1, read on the forward strand.
TTGGAGATTATGAATAAAGCTACTATAAACATTTGTGTTCAGAGTTTTTTTGTGTGGATATAAGTTTTCAACTCATTTGGGTGAATACCTAGGCGTGCAATTGCTAGACTGTATTTTAGGTATGTTTAGCATTGTGAAAACTGCCAAACTGTCTGTCAAAGCAGCTGTACCATTTTGTGTTCCCACCAGCAATGCATGAGAGTTCCTGTTGCTCTGTGCTCTCATCAGCATTTGATATCGTCAGGTTTTTGGATTTTAGCCATTTTAATGGGTGTAGAGTGGTTTCTCTTGGTTGTTTTATTTTAGCTTGTAATTCCCTAACAGCATATGACTTTGAACATCTTTTCATATGCTTATTTGCCATCTGTGTATCTTCTTTGGTGAGAAGTATGTTCACATCTTTTACTTACTTTTAAAATTGGATTGTTTGTTTTCTTATTGTTGAGTTTTAAGAGTTCTCTGTATATTTTGGATGCAGTTTTTTTTTTTAAATCAGATATGTGTTTCATTGCATCTTTTTACATTTCAAAATGTCTTCATTTAGTCTGCATTCTTGAATAATTTACCTAAGTATAGGATTCTTGTTTGGCAATTATTTTCTTTCAGCACTTGTACACCATTATTCCACTGCCAGTTGGCATCCGTTGTTGCTGATGCAAAGTCTGTTGTCAGTCTAATGATTGTTCCTTTGAACTATCTTTTCATTTCAAATTTTTCTTTCTGTCTACTTAGTCTAATAGTTTAAGATATCCCTGTTGTTTTTTATTCACTGATTTCATTGATATTTAAGTAGAATTTGTTTTTAATTTCTCCTGTTTGGTATTAGGTATTATTATTATTTTTTATCTGAATACCTGTGTCTTTGTTTAGTTCTGGAAAATTCAGTGACAATCTCTTCTAAGAGTTCTCTCTTCTCAAGGCAGACCTCTACTCTTTTCTCCACTTCTCAGAACCTTGTATCCGTATGTTCATTTCTTTATTCCTCTGAGGTCTTCATGCCCGTCTTCCTAGTCATTAATTCTCTCTTCTGTGTTTCATTGAACTCATCTATTGAGTTTTTAATTTCAACAGCTCTATATTTCCATTTTAGAATTTCTATGTAAAAAAATCTTCTTATTCCTTTTGTTGAGCTGTGTTGTTCTTGTGGTTCCATTTCTTTCTCTGTCTCACTGAACACATATTTTTAAAGCCTCCTTTCACAGTGATCTGTTCTCCCAGTCTCACATTTGTTGTCCTTATTTATTTCATTATGTGTTTTAATATTTCAACTAAGTTAATCTCTAGTGACAATGGCTTTTCCTAAGAGTCCTGCATAAGGTCTCGAAGGCAGTGTAACTCAGTATAGACAGTGTCAAGTCTGAAGTTTTGGAAGCCTGTTTTGAAAAGTTGACTAAAACTAGAGGTCATTTCTTTTAAACTCCACAGACTATAAAAAGTCATTTAAGCAGAGAATGACAATTTGTCCCCCCAAAATGAATCCATATTAAATAAAACATGTCCATAACTGCCCTTCTTTGCTTCTTTCATTATTAGAGGAGAGAAGGTATCCGTGAAAACAAGGTTTTTAATAACTAATAACCCCTTCAAAAATTGCCCCCTTCTTGCTTCAGAAACCAAATTCAAGGCCATAGGGTCTTGAGGTAACTTATAATTGCTTGGCTGGGCCTTATGGAGTTCATGAATTATGGGCCTTGAAGTGAATTCCTTCGTTTGGAATCCATACCTCATGTGAAGACTATCCTTGGGACTACACACTCTTACAAGATTCAAGCTTCTTTTTGTGTTTTGTCCCCAGGCCAGTGAACAGAGTTACTCTGGGCCTGTTTTCAAGTTCTGGACCTTCTGGGCCTCTGGTTTCATGCAGGGAGGTCATTTAGAGTTTCCTAGTCAAGGGCCTGTGACCACGGTGGTTGCTCCTTTGTTTCCCTGTAACAGTGTTCCCAAGATCGGCTGCACATTGGAGTCACCCGGGAACTCTAGAATCCTGAAACCTGCACCGCACCCCCAGAGATTTTTTTTTAAAGCTTCCAGATGATTCTAAATGTGTAGCCCAAGTTGAAAATTACTGCCTTTTAGGCATGTTCCCAGTTCTCCAGTTTTTTCTTGTTTTCATGAGTTTTGTTGTTATATTATATTTCATATTTTATATTTTTTTTGCTGAGGTGGGGGGAGTTTGTATATCTGCATCAGTTCAGGTTATCATATTGACCAGAAATGAGAAGCACCAAATTTTAACCAGGGTGCTTAAATGAAAGGACTGAAATGGAAGGTTTCAAGAGGCCTCCCTGGCTTATTGAATTCTTCCTGCAGTTTTTAATTTCTCTGCAAAAGATAAGTCTTCTTCTGGCACCTTCCCCTCTTCATTTCTTTCAGCATGTGTGCTTATCAAATATCTTTAATTAAAATGAATTTATAGTTTGGGGCTGAATTTGAGTTAGTGGCATTCTCTGCTTCTCCTTTGTGATACAAATATTTGAATGTATTCTGTAATTGGAGATATATGCTAAAATAAGTTAGATTAGGGGTATACAGGATTTTATATGTCACATAAGGAATTACAGACATTTTTTGGTGGGGGGTGATAAAGTAGATAGTTTGAAAATCAAAGTAAAAGACATGATATTTCGAAGGAAGGTTAGTTTTTCCAGTTGATTTAAGATAATTTTTGAAGGAATTCTTTGTTACTAAAACATTTGTTTTCATGGGTACTTTCTCTCCTCAAATAATGAAAGAGTCAAAGTAGGGCAGTTTTAAGGGTTTGTTTTATTGTATATGGATTAGTTTGGGGGGATAAATTGTAGTTATCTGCTAAAGTGACTTTTTATAGGGGCTGGAGTTTAAAAGGAATGGTCTCTGTTGTATGTCAGGTTTTCAGAACGGGTTTCCAAAACTTCGGACTTGACTTTGGTCTGGTCTACGCTGAGATACATCTGCACATAACTGTAACCATAGACACTTGTGGCCCTCAGTATGTGCATCTGCAAATAATTGTATTTTCAGTTGCCAATGCACAGGATGGGTTTTAGGCTAGGTCTAAATAAGAATGGTGAAAAGATGAAGCAATTATCTGGATAATTCATGCTAAAAAATAAGAATCCTCCATATTATATGTTCAATTTTCTGGATATTTCAGTTGAGGGGATGTTTTGATTGAAATCATCTGGGTAATTGCCTCAGTTTTTCCACTTCACTTTGTATGTGTAAACACAGCTGTTGTATGATTGACTTTTCTTTTTTCTTTTTTTTTTCAATTCCATTTTGGAAAGCACTATTTCCCAAGATCAGAACTCTTGCTTGTGGATTGTGTACTTGAGCCTACTTTTCAGATACTTGGATGAGTACTCTCTGCCTTCCCAGGAAAATGGCTGGGTGGCAAGTTGACTTTCCTAACCCTAATGTTGAAGAAACGTCTTTGTGAATCCAGTGGTATTTCTAGCTAGCCCCTAGGGAAGACAGACCGTAGTGTAGTCAGTGCTATCAAATCCTGCACATTAAAAAAGCTTCAGTCTTCACCTGTATCTAACAATCACAAGTAAGTAGCATGGCAAGTCCTCCCGTGTTTAGAAAAATACCCAATTTGACCATCTGTCATTTCCAGATGGTACCTGCTCTGATGAGCCTCTGTTTACTGCCAAAGTGGAACCTCAGCCAGTGCATTTTTTATTCCATTCCCAAACTCATCTGCATCGTGTGGCAATACAGATTAATACCCATTGAGCTGCTGCTTGGATCAGCTGAGGATGCTAATATGGAGAAAGGCGGACAATACCGAAAGTCTCAGCTGGGAGGCTTCAGAGACCTCCTGAGACTCTGCATTTTTGCATTGGAGTGAAAATGGGACAAGAACTGAGAAATTGTGTGGCTGAGATTTGTTTTGACAGATTTGGTTCTCCAAGGCCTCTCTGTTTTCCCAGTCTCTTCCAGGCAATTTGAAATGGTCACAACAGGATATTGGACCGAAGAATGGGCATCTTGAACCTCTTGGTGACAGGTTCTTGGAAATGTGTGAATTCATTCTATCCCCATGATGTGGGTTTTAAAAGTTCTTTAAGTTCTTCTGGCAAAAGACACTCTGTCACTTCGATGTCTGAGAGTTTTGTTTTTCAAAAACACACATGTTTTAGACATCCAATGTATTATGAAATAATAAATTATCCATTTTGTGAAAATAGATGCATCTTAAGTAATGGCTTGTTTTTGAGGATTGGGAGATATTTATTTTTTAAAAAAACTCTTAAGTACTTTTTATTGTAGTGACTGAGAGCGTAAGGTCTGGGGCAGACAGTTTGGTATCAGATCCCAACTCCAGAAGTCTTAGCTGGATAATCAACCTAGTGAGCCTCAGTTTCATCATCTGCAAAATAGGATGATCTTAACTGTATCTACCTTATGAAATTGTCTTGAAGAGTAAAAGCTTAGTGTCATCCCTGACATAGAGTGAACACTGTCAGTTAGCTGGTATTTATTGATTTATTCCTTTCAGTCCAAAGATATTTGTGTGGGATGCCAGGTTGCAGAGAGGCATAAGATTTAATCTTTCTTCTTTCGCAAGCAGCTCAAGGCTAATGAGTTTAAAAAGCAGTTGAGAGTTACCTGTGATACTCTGTGATGAGTGGTAAATAGATATCTCCTTTCTAGTTATTTCCTACCTATCAGAGCACCCTCTTTTTGCCCCACCCAAGTATTGTTTAGGTGGCCATGAAGTGCAAAAATTCTAAGTGAGTCATCCACTCTTAAGGTTCTTTGATTTTTAAGAGATGGTAGGACTCAATCCCTTGAAGAGAAATCCATCTCTCAAAAATGCCTCTTTGTAAATGTGGTTTAGTTGCTCATTATGGGAAAGAAAGTAGTCACGGGTGCCAAGGTTTCAGTCTTAATTTTCGCTGCATGGGGAGATGGGTGGGGCATTATCTGAGCACAGGAAGGGTGATGCCAGGATAAAGTGGAGTAAGTGAGCCCAGGATTGGGGGGGGGGTTCCCCTCTGACAAGAACAGAGCAGTGGACCAGTCAGGTCCCAAGGATGGGAGTAAAAAGCAAGTGTGTTAGGTCAGCCTGTGGCCAAACAGTAGGACCTTTGTCCTGAAGATTTAGGATTACGGCAGCTGCTTCTTAAAACTCAAGTCACTTGGATTTTCTTGGTGGCTTTATGGACCAGACACAGAATTTTAAAATGCAGTGGTTTCCCATTTTTGATAATACACCGTAGAGAAATTGGACGAACACCTGCTGTAGATGCCCCCTTTCCCTCTATGAAGTGCTCTGGTTTCCTGTATCCAGTGAAGCTCTAAGGGACACACTGTGACCTTTCAGTCTGATGACCCTCAACTCATATAATGAGGAGCCTTGCTAATAGGGCTCCATTGTGCCACACTTTCAAAATTGCATTTATGGTTTTGCTCAGATTTAGCTCTTCAGAAGTTTTGATAAATCCTAGGAGACATGACTACTGTATAAGATTTTGTTGTTAGATTTTAAAAAAATAAACCAAGTATAAGTTATCTTTTAATGAAGACCAGTAACCTTCTTTTGTTGAAGATGATCCTTGTCTATCATAAGATAAATAACCATTTTAATTATTACGGTGGCATGGGAAACTACTTTTTAAAAAGAATTTCATTCTAAATGTATGACAGACTAAATTAGCATTTAGGAAGTACTCAAAAGAGTTCATTGTTAAGTTAAGTCTTTAATCTTACATCCTATCTGGCTTTCTTTCTTTAATTGAATGTTATTATTTTGGACCACATAATATTTGCTGTGGGTAAAATAACAATAACTCATTAGATTCACGGCCTCTGCATGAGATCAATAACAAAATTTCCATTATTTATTTTCCCCAAAGACCTTTAGACACTGCACTCCCAGCGTGGTATAAAGGAAAGGGATTTTATAATGATTTACTTTAAAAAGATTTTCACCTCTGATATATATCCGGCAAAGACCCGCTAGAATTGTGCTTTGATAATAATAATTATAAAACAAAAATGTCAAGAAATTGTTCTACCGTGATCTGCATTTCGACTAAAACCTGAGAGATACAGGGCGTGGGAAACATACCAGGGTTTAGACATCGGCTTTGTGTGAACACAGTTTATTAACATAATGTGTTAGGAAGAACCATAAATAAAAACATTTTTAATGGAAGCCCACAAATGAAGATGAACATGTTTGTTGACTGATTGGCTAGCTGATGTCGCTCTTTCTCTATGGACATCTTGGTAACATACATTTTCCTATTTGCTTCTAACATAGCTGGACGTGGCTCGTGATATTCCTGCTTTGAGATTTCTATTCTACCTGTTTCAGAGTGAGCCCAGTTGAGAAAAATGAAAAACACAAACACATAAGCTTTAAAAGTGTCTCACTTTCGGGGAATTACACATGCTAATCCTACAGCGTGCAAGATGGCCTTAAAGATGAGCAAAAAATAATAGATTTTCTTTTCTTCTTCTTCTTCTTCTTTTTTTTTTTTTTTTGGTATTGCAGCCTTTAAAAGGAATGGCCATTTGTTTTGCATATCAATAGTTTGAAATTAAATGTAGAAGAAGAGATTGAAATATTCTGTCTCAGAAAAATCCGTAATGATGCATGGATTTTAGATTAAATGGATTGTATTAGAATAACTGTAGAGGACATTATTTCTTCACTGAGCAGATTACAACCAATTAAGCTGTAATTCTGAGCCCTTGTTAAATAAATATCTCTTATTATCAAAGACAACAGCAAAGTGTCAGAGGAAAGATGGCTGTGTAGTTTTCAAGGCAGTTGCTCACTTTCCAGAAATTTCACATGTATACAGAGTATATACAAAGAACATGGACACAGAATGGTGTATGTCACATTCTGAGTCGTTTTAAGCCTGGTCTGTCTGAAGGCAGGCATTCCACATCTTTTGAGGGGCCAGGGGGCTGAGTGCAGATGGTAAAGTGTGCAGGGTTCTTCTTACACAAGTCAGACGAATGAAACCATTCCGATACCTTGTGAGGTCACAGGGAGGTTACCTTTCAGGCCCACATTCCCCAGACTCTGTGATGTTGAAAGACACAGCTTTCCTGTTGTCAGATGCGGCACCTTCCCAGCAGCTGCTCACAAAAGAGCCTGTGAAGAAATCAGCTGTGTTTGAATGCACTTCATGTTGTATATAATTCCGGTGTTAAATTTATTGGACGGCTGAGCCAAATGTAAAACACAGTGTAAAAACGAGGCTACATGTGTCAGCTTTCTGGCACATTTGGAAGGAGTTGAAGGTTTGGGGGATGTCAGCTTTGCAGAGGAAAACCAGCTGCGAAGCCCTAGAGTGAGGTCTGGAAGTTGGCTGTCTAATCTGCAGTGACACTCAGATGTGTCAGTGTGACGCCCGGGGATCCAGGCACAGGTGTTGTTTGCCTCCAGGAACTCCCTTTTCTCCACCCCCTTGTGACCTTCTTGAACAGACCTTTGGGGTTTTGACCAGCCGCGGTGGTGCTGCATCCATTCTAGGATGTCTTTATCCAGAGCTTTTGAGTAGGATTAAATAATGTGCAGGGATCAGGCAGGACCCAGGTTTTTGCAGGAGCCCAGGATGGCTCAAAGTCTTTGTTCTACTCCTCTGACACTGTATACAGGAGTGGGTGCAGATATCCAGAGAGTGAAAAAGCAGAACAGTGAGAGCAGTGAAAGATGGTGGAAAGAGAGAGTGGAATTGCTCTGCTTGCTTTTTTTTTTTTTTCTGCTATTGGTTTGTTGGTTCATTAATCTATTCATTAAATATTCACTGAGTATCTGCTACATACCAGGTGTTATGCCAGGTAGTAAATACAGCAGGGTAAGAGTTTAGGCTTGATTCTCACCAACTTGATACCTTTGTCTGCCACATAAACCAACTGTGTGACTTTCGACAAGTCTCCTAACTTCTCTGAGCCTCAGTTCTTCTCATCTGTAAAATATAAAAACAAGCATCCATAGAAGTGCGGTTAAATATTTTATGGTTCAACCACAGAGTGGACTATACAGCTGTTAGAAAAGTATGAGATAGTTTTCTACATTAAATCTCCAAGACAAGTAAAAATTTCAAAGTACAGAGCTGTTTGTATAATATGCTACTTTTATATGAAACATTGTGGTTTGTGTATACGTAAACTCTGCCAGGATAAGTAATGCACTAATAATAATAGTTACGTGTGAAGGAGGTATGAGAACTTGGCATATAAGGCAGAGAAGTGGGAGGGAGACGTCATTGTATACATTTTTTGTGTTTTTGTATTTCTGGACCATATAAATGTATTATCTCTTTTAAAATAATAATAGGACAGCTTTGTAAGTTTGTTGTGAGGAATAAATGAGATAGCGCATTTAACGTTTTTATCCCAAAGCCTGGCTCAGAATAAGCCCTCAAGTTATGTTTTTCCTAACCTTGTGGTGGTGGTTGTGTTGAAACAAAGTTACATAGAAAAGGTAAACTTTAGTCCAGAAGAAATACTCACAGGCTATTACCAATGTGGTGGTGGGGGAAGGCATACAATATTCTGGAAGCACAGATAAGGTTGTACCTCAGTTTTTTGGGGCAAGACAGGGAGCCTCATAGAGGGGGTGACAAAACTACCTTCATTTTCCTCCTTCAACTCCTTTCTTGATTAAATAAATGCATCGTTTAATTCTAACAGCTGGTTCTTCCCTCATATGGGATACCCAATAGTGTATGTTTAATTTGGATAAATACTGGGGATTTATTCAGCAGTTTTCATTAGTTGCCTGCTTTTCATCATTTTTCCCCCCTTCTGGGTCTGCTTTTCCTCAGATCACCTGCCTCCTGGAAGGCAGGAACCATATTAATTTAGTCTCGTTTTTTTCATACTGATTTGTCCTTCCTACCATGGTAATTTTTATAAATATGAAACAGTACGTACTTTTCTCCTTTTGTATCTGACAAGGTACTGGCAACCTTCTTTTTGGGAACAGAGGGGAAGCTTTCCACTCCAGGCTCCTTTCTTTGCTGAAAGGGAATTGTTGTTCCCAGCTCTGCGGTTCCTGGCAAAGGCCTTGCCTTCAGAGTCCTTCGGGAGTTGTTTGGGTGAGGCTCTGGAGGGAGTGGCGCCCCATTGTTTTGCACAGTCTCCCAGCCCTGCCGACCTTGGGTGGGGGTGGTTATCCTCAGCAGGCACTAGGGGGCGCCCACGTTCATAGCCTGCTGGTTATGTGCTTGTAACAAATGCCAAAGCAAAGGTAGACAGATTTGGGTCAGAACAGAGGTGACCTTCATTGCTCCCTGCACCGGACTCCTCTTCTGTCCTTGTTCTGAAGGGCAGTGACAAAGCTCACAGAGGTGATGTCTTGGTCAGTTTGGGCTGTCATAACAGAAACCATAGACTGGGTGCCTTAACCAACAGAAACGCGTTTCTCACTATTCTGCAGGCTGGGAAGTCCAACATCAAGGTGCCAACAGGGTGTACGTTTCATTGAGTCCGCTCCTCCTGGCTTATAGGAAGTTGCCTTCTCACTGTGTGCTCACATGACCTCTTGGTAGATGCTCCGAGAGAGTGAGCGAGGAGGCACGCTGTCTCTGGTGTCTCTTCTTCTAAGAGTGCTAGTCCCAGCATGAGGGCCCTCACCTCAACCAAACTACCACCCCCCAGGGCCCCACCACCAAGTACCATCACAGTGGGAGGTAGGGCATCAGCATGATGAATTTTGTTGGAGGGTTCTGGACATTCAGTCTGTGACAAATGGACATTTGTCAGCTTTGGGGAGGGAAAGTTGCTCGAGCTGATTCTGGCAGACTCCCCCCTTTCACTCAGTGTGGGGCAGCCACTGGCTAGATCAGCTTCCTTGGTCTGGTTTGGGGTTCCAGGTGCTGGAGGTGGGTCGTGGTGGGGGCGGGGGTAGTATCTCAGTGCTCAGAGGTGCAGTGACTGAAGGACCAGCAAAATGTGTGGACAGCTAGTCAGATGTTGTCAGCACCATCCTACTCATTGTTAGGGAGAGTATATGCACCCTGAGACTGGTTACTTATGAGAAGAAACTTGCAGATCAGAAAAGGAAACATGAATTGACAGCCTGGGGATGCTCTGGCTAACTACACGCTTTCAGACGAGCTACAGTGATCATTTCAGCTACATCTCTTGCCTTTGACTGGCCTTACCAGACTAGCTCCAAGGGTTTGTTTTGGTTTGGTTGTCTGCTCTTTGAGAGAGGTAAGATGATCTGGACTCAGTGGGTCTGGTGCTTAAAGACTGAGATTTTCCTAGTGTTATTCCGGGTTGGTGTTGTGTGTCCTTGTATGACCAGGGGGCTCCGCGCAGGGGCTCTTAGTAATATGGGTTTTTGGATGTCTGTCGTGTAATTTACATTACAGAATGTTTGTATATACTAGGAGGGACATGAAAGGGTCAAATGCGTGATCTAATGGAGGGCATGCCTAGGTTTACAGGTCCATATCTATGAGGAATGAGCTAAATTGGACCCAAATGAATGGACCTCTATTGAGTGAAGTCTCTTTTGCTGTGTAGCATTAAGTTTAAGCTCTACTCTGAGAATTCAAAAACATCCATCCCAGGTGAGAAAGGCTGGCTGAATTTTAGGATTCTAGCTGCTATTTCCCCATGCCAGCTGGAGCTGGTTTCTTCTTTATGTTTGTCCCTTTTTTCACTAGATCCCAAGATGCTGTCCAGTTAAAAGTAGATGGTTTGACCTAGCCCAGTGAGAACTGAATGGATTCCCATAGCTGGATGTGCTTCCCAGCATTTTAAAGGTTTCAGTAGATGGGGAAGAAAGGCAACTCCGTGTAGGCATTTTCCTGAAAAGGTAACCAAAATCAGTGACAGTGGGGAGTAATCAGAGTTCTGTTCTGGGTTAGCACGAAAAGCCCGCATTCATCAGGGTTGTAAATATCAGTACAGTTCCACCTTCTCCCAAAGAGTAAGGAGATTTAAAAAATGCCCGTTGAACCCAGGGGCTGAGGAAGAAAGAAAGGAGCCCTATCCAAAAATGAATTGATCCGCGGCTGCCCGTTCCCGACATTGGTTATAGTGAGTAACAGACTCTTCCCCAAGCCATGTTCAGTGAGCTCTAAGGAAACTTTTCCTTCCCTTTTAGTTAAGATGGGCCTTTTCACGTAATTTGTGTTGGTGGGTGGGGGGGATGAAAAATCAAACGTGTTTATTAAGAGAAACCAGGCAAAGTATTTAGATCATTCAGTTTTCAAAGAGAAAGCCAGTTGGGCAGGACAGGTGTCCTTGAAGGAGGAAGATGCTGGTAGATTAGGAGCGCCTGATGGGCCAGGGCTCTGGGTGAGGTGATGAGAGGGGTCAGGTGGATCAGGGAGCAGGGAGTCTGTCTCCATGGAGCTCCTGGTCTAATATGGCAGGGCAGGGAGTGTGTCACCAGAGAGGAGAGTGACCCATAGTGGCTTAAACCAAGGGGACCCAGCATTGGGGCTGGGCCAAGCCAGGCTGCAGTGGCGTCTGCCCAGGGTGTCTGTGCAGGGAAGTCATTAACTGGATTGCTCTGAGATTCTGGGGATTAATCCTAGGAACTCCCTAAGGCCGGGAAGCCTTATATTTCAATATGCCTACACATCGCCAGGTGTGCTCAGAAATCTAACTCCATTGAAAATAACTATACCTTTTAAATAATAACAAGAAAGAACGAAAGAGGGCTCCTTAGAATTCTGGTATAGGTCTGAACTTAAAATAACTCATCCTTTGACCTGAACAAGCAAACTGTAATTAATTAAAGGTCAGAGATCTCTGTGGCCTCCCTGAGCAGGAAAGCACACGAGCAGTGGGCTTTCCGGCAGCTGCCTCTGAGTTGCCTTATCAAGATCAAGATGGGGATTCCTCTCTTGTCCCATCCGTCCCAGCCGGTGACAACCCTTGGTGGGAGGTCCTGGCAACATCTGAGGCTTTGGGCCCCAGCATTGGAGGTTGTCCCGTAAGCCTCCCGATGACTTTTTTGACACCTTTGAGGAGTGTAATGATTAAAATGTGTTCCACTTCAGAAAACTTCAGAACAAGCTGTAAAAAGTAATTTGCAATTCTCCCTTTCTCCATATCTATGCCGAATGTGGTGTTTAATTACTCCATAATAGCTTTTTGTTCTGGTGATTTGTTACAAAAATAGACAAGTCCTTTATCATCATTAAACACCAGGATTAGTTTTTTTTTTTTTAAATTAGGAATCCTTTAAATATCTTAAAAGGTTTGAGGTAAAATTGCAGAGAACTTTTTTTTTAAGCTATGAAATTTTAAACACAATGCCTTGATATTTACAGTAAATGGATTCATTCAAATGGTGTATATTTGAAGAGAAATCAGGGCAGTAAAATACTCATCTCTTTGAATCACCCAACAGTTATTTAAGACAAGATCCTGGAGGGTGGCCAAATTACACTCTGTAACGTATATTCCCCCGGAGGGTGAACTTGCTGGTGTTTTTGCTCACGTTACTTCTGAATAGTATGGGAAATGTTGAATTTTTAACCTGTTTATTTTAACAGCTTCCAGAGTCCAACAGCAGGTTTGGATAGTTTGACATAAAGGGGCAGCCCTCTTACCTGCAATTCCTGCTGGTCTGAATTATCAGGTATTTGTTGTCAAGAAGACAAAGTGAGCCTTTGAGGAAGAAAGAGGGAGGGCTGTGTTAGCTCCCTCTCTTCTTGGCCGTCCTCTCCATCCTGGGGACCCGATTTGATCTCAGTAATAACGTCTGCTCACCCACTGTAGACACAGCCACATTTTTAGGAAATCCTTCTGAAATGGTCCTCTTTGCAGAAGGAGGTGCAGTTGATTCATAACGTGGTGGAATTAGTTTTAAATAAGCTTGTGTGCCCAGGTCTTGATTTAGGTGTTGTGGAAATGAGAAGTAATGCCTGCCACAGAGCATTAGCTTTTATATTGTAGTTAGAATTCAAATTTATGGGTTTATTCCAACTGATTATTTTTCTTCACTAAGCAGGTGAGTTGGGAAAAAAGTTGGCAGCTGTTTTTTGTTAAGACGAAGGTTTAGATCTGGAAAGGGAAAAGGGGAATATGACTTTTTAAGGCTGGGAAAGGAAAGCCTGGTTTAATCAAAGTAGCATTCAGAACAAGAAGCTTCCACCTGGATTTACTTAACATATGTACACTGAAAAAATACTTTATATAAATTGTATCATTTCACTCCACTATGAGCTCCAGGAGATCTTAGGCCTAGTTATCTCCATGCTTTTTTTATGATGCAAAGGCACATTTGCTATGGTGTGTACAAATTGACAACTTTGAATCATAACATTTTAGACGTAGATGTGGTTTTAGCAATTATTTCGTTCAGCCTCATCCTTTGAAGCATAAGGACTGAGCGGGCTTGTGAAAAAGCTGGGACTGGAAATCTAGTCTCTCTCTCAGATCTCATGGACCCTCAGAACAGCCATGAGGACTGTTCAGGGGCCCATCTGCTGTTGCCAATCCCTGTACCTCTTTCAGGAATTCTCTTAAAGCACAGCTGTAAACACTTCCCTTCCCTGCCCATAAGCCTTCATGGCTCCCTATGACATGAATTTAAAATATATACAATAATATTTTAAAAATAGAAAATAAAGTTCAAACTTTCCTTAACATCATGTTCAACGTCTTTCCCAGGCTGGACTTGATCCCTGTCCTACCTTCCCAGCTTCCTCTCCATTCTCTCCCCGCCCCTCCAGGAATGCTAGGACGCTCCATTCATCCAGAGATGCTCTGTGTTTCTACATCCCCATGTTTTCCTTCGGCTTCTGCTTGGAGTCTACCTCCTCCCTGAAGCTTACTGAGTAAACTTCCGTGGCTGTTGTTCATTTCTTTAACACTTTTCCAGCTGACAGCTTTGATGAAGTTCTTATTTTCTGTCTTATAATTGTGTGTATGTGTGCACGTGTATGTGTGTCTGCCTGGTTTCTTTAGTAGGGGGAAAGCGCTCTGGCCTGCTTCTCTACATGGCCTCTGACTAGTAGCTGCTCAATAAATATTTCTAGAGTTGAAAGCAGTCTTCTTTATATCAGCAAGAACCCTTCCCTGAACTAGCTTGAGAAGCTGGATTTCAGCTGAAAATTAGCATATAGCAGCCTTGGTATGTGTGTGTGTGTGTGTGTGTGTGTGTGTGTGTGTGTGTGTATTCAGTGTAGCACTTTTCCAGAAATTCCTGGGGAGCAAATAGTTTCCAAGAGGAGGCCACACAATGTAGTGAGAACTTGGACCTTGGCGTGAGAGAGACATGATTTTGAATTGAGCTCCCCCATTTAAAATCACTGTGACCCTGAACAAGGTATCAATCAGTTTCCTCATCTCTAAAATGGGATGATATACTCATCTTTCAGGGATGCTATAGGGATTAAATAAAAAACACATATGAAGTGCTTGGAATAGAGTAGGCACTCAGGAAATGGTGGTAAGAATCATCACGATGAGATGAGGAATCCTTTTGGTTAGGAACCATACTTTAGACAGCTTTGCAAGTTCTCAGTTACCTTGTTTGCTATTCAGTGATGCTCTTTGGTGGATGAGATTAAACACTGACTGAGACCTCCAAAAACTTGTCAAATGGGTGAGTGACTACTTCCTTGGATGGGTAATTTGGTAAAGTACAAAACAGCTCAAAGAAGCTCCTTGGGAATCCTGAGTCAAAGACACAGCTAGGGATTTCCTGGGGAAGTCTAGGGGAAGGGCAGCCTCCCAAGGGGTGCCAGGTAGGGATACCTGACACTCTGGAACAGTCTCCCCTCCAACACAAGTAATTCTATTGGTGAGAACTGCTTAAGATGAACTATCACCTCCTCCTCAAGGAAAAAAAGGAAGAGAGAGAAGGGTGCCCACCAGTCCCTCTGACCTCATAGCCCTCCGTCATGAAGCCCCGCCCCAGCAGTGCCCCGGCACTAACGTATTTCCTTCACACATGTATGGGTTAGGGGGAAGGGCAGTCTTACAGCTGATTTTCTGTATAGAAGCACCATAGGTCTGTGGTTTAAGCTGGGAGAGGAGCAACCTCCTCATCTTCATTAGTCACTCCACATATCTATTCTGCATTGAACACATCATGTAGCACCTAAGGAGGGTCCGGGAGGGTCAAAGTCTTAGGAACAAGACTCTGGGAATATTGGCCTTGCTTTCCCTAATCTCCTTCCCCATGAGAAGAGGTCTGTCTGACACTGTTGTTGGTGCTGAGCTGGCCCCAGATGAACAAGGACTGAGGATTCTGTAGGGCCAACAGGAGCATCCAGGATCAGCCCCAAGTGTTGGCTCCTTCTCTGTGACCCGGTGCTTTGATGCAGTTTGTACTTTCAGTCTCGTCTTGGATGCGAGTTGTGCTGGGTCATTCCACGGAAATGCTGGAGCTTTCTTTTGGACAGAATTGACGTTTTTTTTAAGCTGGTTGTTTTTACTGTGCAGTCACTGCCCTGGTCCGTTGTCCTCACTGCCTGACCATCCCACTGTTTGATTGTGTATAACCAGTGCGTTAGTTTTCTATTGCTGCTCTGACAAATGACTCCAAACTCAGTGGCTTAACTAACACAAGTTGTTATCTTACAGTTCTGTAGGTCAGAAGTCTAGTATGGGTCTTCCTGGAATGAAGTCAAGGTGTTAACAGGCTGTGTTCTTTCTGGAGACTTGCCTTTTCCAACTTCTACAGGCCACCTGCATTTCTTGGCTCATGGCTCCCTTCCTCCATCTTCAAATTCAGCATCATGGCATCTCTCTGACCCTTCTTCTGTCTGAACATCTCTCTAGGGAAAGGTTCTTTGCTTTTTTAGGGATTCATGTGGTTACATTGTACCCACCCAGGTAATCCTGGATAATCTCCTCATCTCAAGACCCTTACTTTAATCACATCTGCAAAGTCCCTTTTGCTGTGGAAGACAAGATAGCACACATTCCAGGGATTAGAACGTGTGTGTCTTTGGGGGGTGGTTATTGTGCTCAGCATGCTCAGAGACGGGGAAGGGATTTGTGCCCCTTGCCATCCTTTGGAGCCATCCTGGCTTCCTAGGGGTCCCTAGCTGGAGATAACTGAAGTGCCTTTAAACAAAGGACTCCAGACTTCCAGTGGCCTGCAATGACATTTCCATCATAATTCCCTTAACTTTCCAAATCACACCACCCAGGATTTTTGAAGGCAGCCAACTGCTTACTGACTACCAGGCCTGGGAGATAATGGGAGTGGTGGGAGGAGACTGGTTAATGAGGGCTTTGATTACCCAGGCCCTGAAATAGGCCATCTAGAAGTAGCCATATTACAGCCAGTTCTTTTGAAACTCAAAGTCAGGTACATTTTGTAATAACTGCTGTAATTGGAGACGTCTCAAGCCACAGACCAGCTCCAGAAATGAGCTTTGTTCTTTACAACACACTTTGCCCCCAACACAGGCCCTTTAAAATAACTTGATAGGCACTTGCTAAGGAACATCCTAGAGGGCAGAGAGTGTGTTGTATTTATCTGTGTATGTGCCCAGTGCTGGGCACGGGGCATGGCCTGCCCTGGAGGCTAGAACGAACATGGTACCCAGGGTGCTCTCCCACTTGTGAGTGTGTGGAAGAAACGGGTCTAAGTTCACAGGACACGGGAATAAGCACTGTGTTCCCCACCTCTACCCATCGCACGCCCAGAAGAGATTAAGGGCCTTGAGACAGTCTGTCTCTGCTTCCGCAGTGCACAGAACAGGGGCGATAAAGCCAGTGAAGCCATCTTCCATTTCAGTTTACTGGAGATTCTGAACAGAAGGAGGGGCAGGAATTTAAGAGCTTCTCAACTGAGGAGGCAGGATTCTAGTTCATATGTCTTTTTAAAAAAGTCACTCTAACTTTCTATTCCCATAGCACGCAGCAAGGAGTAGTGTTTGTGGGATGAAAGGATGACAGTAGAGTTCAGCGCTTATGAAAGGCATGAGCTTTGGAATCAGGCAGTCCCAGGTTGGAATCATGGCTGTGCCACTTATCAGGACAGTAACTCTGGATGTTACTTCACCTCCAAACCTGTTCTCTTGACTCCAGGGAGCAGGAAATGAAAGGGCCTGGTGCCACAGTTCTTCAGGCATTGATTGGGTGAAGAAGAAGCAATGAGATGCATTGTCTGGGGTCTGGGCTCTGCTACTCTGTGATGACATCTTTATCATCAGAGCCTGCCACGTCGGAGGCCCATTTCTGTGTCTTCTCTTGGGGCATAGACATACCTCTGGATTTCTTATAAAGTTTCAGCAGAGCCAGGACTTCCAAGCTCGCCTCTGCCTCACAGGCCCAGTTCTTATCACCCTGGGCATGTGGATCAAAGAGGAATTCGAAGAAGGAGGAGCAAAAAGCTCTCTAAACAATTCAGGGTTCACAAGTGAGGGGTGAGGGGGGAAACCCTCACAGATGACACGCAAAGCCCCTTTTAGATGAAACTCCTTTCAGAAGACATTTTTCTTTCCGTGAATAGCGGTCTGTCATCTCAGTCTGATCTTTAATCATTTTCAAAAGGCAGCTCTTTTGATCGTGAGTCGTAAAGAGTTCAGATGAAGTTTTCTGGGCCTGCCTTATTTGGGAAACATTTATGCTTTGTCAAGACTCGGGCACGCCAATATTTAAAAGGCTCAGCCGAGCATCTTCATCCCTAGTCCAGGGGGCCAATTGGCAGAGGTCAGCAAACAAGGAACCTTTTGTGCCTGCGTAATTGCAGAGCAGCGGGCATTTTATAACTGCTGAGTGGACTTCAGCATTAATTACCATTTAGAAGTCTGCATAAGATAATCCGCCAGAACACCGGGGGTCAGGAAAGTTTCAATGACTATCTATCTTTAAAAACCAAAACCAGCACTACCCGGTAGAAAGAGGGTGTGTACTACAGATGTAATTTAAAATTTCCTAGTACCGCATTCAAAAACTTAAAAAAGCACAGGCGAAATTCATTTTAACAGTTTAATCTCACCCAGTTTATCCAAAATATCATTTCAGTGTGTGATTCAACGTAAACAATAGTTAATGAGCCATTTTACTTTTCTCGCTGACCAAGCCTTTGAAATTCAGGGTCTATTTTATACTCTCAGTTCAGACTCCCCAAGTTCAAGTGCTCGGTAGCCACGTGTGGCTAGGTGTAGCCTGAAGCACCAGGTGGCGAGCCCTGAGAAGAGGGGCTGCTGTCTTTCTTCTGTGCACAGCTTTCTAAGTGCCCAGCGTGGTACCCAGTACCCGAATGTGGTTCTTTAGATGTGTTCGTAGGATGAAGGGCAGGATGCAGGTATGAGGCTGGCTTGCCCCACTGTCCTCCAGGGAAGCAGAGGTTGACACTGCCAGTCATTAGAAATGTAGTCACAACCCAGGACTCTTTTTTTTTTTTTTTTAAATACCTCACATGCCATACAATACACTCACTTTAAGTGTAAAGTTCAGGGGTTTTTATACATTCAGAGAGTTGTGCGTCTATCGGACAGTCGATTTTAGAACATTGTCATTATTCAAGAAGAAACCCGGCACCCCTTAGCTGTCATCACTCCCAATCCCCTCATTCATTCTAGCCCTAGGCAACTATTTATTTCCTGTCTCTAAATCTGCCTATTCTGGACATTTCATATGAATGAAGCTACACACTGTGTGGTCCCTTGTGACTGACTTCTTTCACTTAGTGTAATGTTTTCAAGATTTATCCCTATTGTAACTTCATTTCTTCTTATTGCTGAATTATATCCCATTGTAAGAATAGACTACATTTTATTTATGTTTACCAGCTGATGGCCATTTGAATTGTTTCCACTCTTTTGTCCATCATGAGTAACGCCGCTTTGAACATTTGTGTACAGGTTTTTGTGTGGGACATATGTTTTCTTAGGAATGGAATGGCTGGATCATATTGTAAAACTCTGTTTAACCGTTGGAGGACCTCCCAGACTGTTTTCCAAAGTGGCTACACCATGTTACATCCCCCCTGGCAGTCTTCCAGCTTCTCCAGATCTTCGCCAACAGTTGTATTATCTTCTTTTTTTTTAATTGAAGTGTAGTCAGTTACAATGTGTCAATTTCTGATGTACAGCGTAATGTTTCAGTCAGACATATACATACATATATTTGTTTCCATATTCTTTTTCATTATATGTTACTAAAAGATATTGAATATAGTTCCCTGTGCTATATAGAAGAAATTTTTTTTAATCTATTTTATATGTAGTAGTTAATATTTGCAAATCTCGAACTCCCAATTTATCCCTTCCCAGTGGTGTGAGGTGGTAATCTCACTGTGGTTTTGATTTGCATTTCCCTGGTGCCTAATGATGTTGAGCATCTTTCAATGTGCTTATGGGGCCATCTATGTATCTTCTTTGGAGAAATATTAATTTGGATTCTTTGCCCGTTTTTAAATTGGGTGATTTGTCCTTATTTCTGAGTCGTCATTCTTCTTTATACAGTCAGGATACAAGTGCTTTATCAATACATGATTTGCAACTGTTTTCTGTAATTCTGCTGGCTGTCTTTTCACTTCCTTGGTGGTGCCCTCTGAGGCACAAAAGTTTTTAATTTTGAAGATGTTCACTTTATCTATGTTTTCTTTCACTGCTTGTGCTTTTGATGTCATGTTGAGAAACTGCTGCCGAATCCAAAGTCACAAAAGTTTATACCCATGTTACCTTTTAAGAGTTTTACAGTTTTATCTCTCTGATCCATTTTGAGTTAATTTTTGAATATGTTATGATATAAGGTTCCAGTTTAGTTCTTTTGCATGTAGGTATTGAGATGCTCCAGCACTATTCGGGGAGAAGATTATTTTCCCCCATTAAATTGTCTGGTCAAAATTCAATTGATCATAAATATGAGGGTTCTTTTTCCTGACTCTTAATTCTGTTCCGTTGATCCATATGTCCAGCCTGTATACCCGTACCACACTGTCTGGATTACTGTAGCTTTGTAGTAAGCTTTGAAGATTAAGATTCCATATGCATTTTAGGATCAGCTTGCTGATATCTGAAAAGAAAGTTGAAATTTTCACTGAGACTGTGTTGAATCTGTGGATCAGTTTGGGGAGTGTTGCTGTTTTCTTTTTTCACCGTAGATTAATTTGCCTGTTCTAGAATTTCATATTAATGAAGCTACACAGTATGTATTCTTTTGCATAAGGACTCTTCCACTCGGCCCAATAGTAATGATATTCACTCATTATTATTATTGTATACTGTGTATTATTCCTCTTTCTGTTCTTTTATATCGTTGGGTAGTGTTCTATTGGATGAACACGCTGTACTTATGTTTGTTTATCCATTCTTCTGTTAATGGACACCTGGGTTATTTCTAACTGCTGTGAACATTCATGTGCAAGTCATTTTTGTGGATATATGATTTCATTTCTCTTGAATGAAGACCTAGAAGCAGAATTACAGGATCATGGTGTAGGTATATTTTTAGTTTTATAAGAAATTGCTAGACCTTTTCCCAAAGCAGTGCCATTTTATACTTCTCCTAACAGTGAATGAGGGGTTTAGTGGCTATTTATCCTCACCAGCATTTGATGTCTTGAGTCTTTTGAATGTTAGCCATTCTGGTGAGTGTATAGATATATATTATTGTGGCTTTAATTTGCAGTTTCCTTATGACAAGTGATGTTGGGAACTGTTCATGTGCTTATTGGTCATTTGTGTATCTTGCTTTGTGAAGTATCTGTTCAGATATTTTGCCCATTTAGAAAGTTGGGTTGTTTGTCTTCCTGTTAGTGATTTGAAGGAGTTCTTTACATATTATGGATATCAGGCCTTTGTTAGATACAGATTTTGTGAATATTTTCTCCCCAAAATGTCTTATTGATTCATTTTCTTAATGGTGTTCTTTATTGAGTGGAGTTTTTAATTTTGATGAAGTTTAACTTATTTTTTTCTAGTATTGCTATTGCTTTCAGTACTAAGAAAACTTTACCTACTCCTAAGTCCTCCTATTTTGTTATTTTTTTTTCTAGAAACATTATAGTTTTAGCATTTATCTATAGGTCTATGACCTATTTTGAATTAATTTTTGTGTGTGCTGTGACATAGGAGTCTAAGCTTGTTTTTCTCTGTATGGATGTTCCAGGACCATTTATTGAAGAGACTTGCTTTTCCCCATTGGATTGCTTTGGATCCTTTCTCAAAAATCAAATGATTGTAAAACTGCAGATCTGTTTCTGGACTTTGTATTCTGCTCCATGGATGTGCTTATCTGTCCCAATACCAGTAACACTCTATCTTGATTACTGTAACTTTATTATATGTCTTGAAGTCAAATAGTGTCAGTCCTCTGACTTCACTCTTCTTTTTCAAGATTACTTTGACTATTCCACATTCTTACATTTCTTATAAATTTGAGAATTGGCCTATCATTTCCTACAAAAAGTCTGGTAGAAATACCGTTGGGATTGTGTTGAATCTATAGATCAGTTTGGGGAGAACATGTATGTTAATAATATTGAGTCTTCCAGTCTGTGAATACAGCATGCATCTCCATCTGTTTATGTCTCCTTTGATTTCCCATGAGCTGGTTTTATTTTTCCTGACTCACTTGTCTTGCTTCTCCCTTTCCTCTCATTTCCACCCTTTGGGTTCTAAGGGGAGATGTGACGAGGAGGTGCCCTACAGTCAGGTTGCCTGTGGGATCTTTGGCAAATTAACCTTACTGGTAAGATAGGGACGAGAATTAACCTTACTGGTAAGATAGGGATGAGAATGACACTAATTTCGTTGAGTTTGGGGGAGCATTATGTGAGATATGTAAGTAAAGCCCTTTCATGTGAGGGCCCCATGAATGGTGGCTTGTTTAGGACTGCCCTTCAGGGTCCGGCTTGGAGTCTACCTGGTCCGTGAAGACTGCTCAGAGCCCCATCCTTGAAATGTCTCTTTTCCTCACTGCTGGTTTCTTCTCCGTGTAGAATGTAGCACTTTTTCCTTGAGCATGTCTGACTCTCCTCATCATTAAAGGCTCTTTGACTGTAAGTTCTGGATTTTAGCTTCTTTTGGGTCCATTAATTACTCATTATAGTGTATCAGCTCCAGTGGACTCTAAAAAAGTATCAAGAATTTTACACTTATTTTTTGAGTGTGATCACATCCACTCTCTTTATTTTTTTCCTTGAAGAAGTAGTTAAGGCAGACTTTATTCTCAATTACAGATGAGGAAACTGAGGTACCCCAAGAGAAGCTTAGCCACAAGCCATAACCATTTAGGGACAGAGCTAGAACAGACCCCAGCTTTCTGGACTTGGAGAAAAATAACTATGATGTTTTATATTTATATAATATATAATTTCTCAAGCTCCATAGATGCCAGAATCCCTTTTTTCAGGGCAAGCCAGCTACACAAATCCTTTATGAAAATGACATTTACATTTCACGACTATGTTGAGCCAGTGAGTAATGTCATACAGGTTTAAAATTCCCTTAAATGAAGGTCCCCTTCTCTTTTTGAAAGGGTGCTCAGCGGGGTATGATCTGTGGTAACCACATTTACTACTTGCTGACTCTTCTTCACAAGGATGGACATTTACAGCTACAGGGGTGTCCTTTCTCTGCCCGTCTGAACCGCCTGGCTCCGTTACAGAAGAGCTCAGCCTAGTGGGAGGTCCTGCCCCCTACAGCCGTGATGTGGGACGATGGAGAGGGAGGAGCCACATTAGCTACTGAGCCTATGAGTGGGTGACTTTAAAAAATGTACTGCCCTCCAGAAGGAGGACCTGTGCTCTGACAGATTCATGATGTATCTGTAGTTCCCCTTTAATTACTTGCTCCCAGCTACCTCTGACAAGTGCTAGCACTTACGTGACAGAGAGTGTGGGGTAATACTTCTAGGGTTTACTGTTTGTTCGTGTGGTAAACATTGATCCTGCTTCCAAGAGGACACATATGACTAGGAGAGAATGAAAGCTCCATTGCTCAAGGTGTTTTCTCATCTCGTTTCCCCTCAGCTGCATTATTCTGAGCTGGAGGCTGGGGGGCGGGGATTGAGGTAGACTCTGATATTTTACTAGAGTCTGATTTTTCGGTTTTAGAATCCATGCGAGAACATTTTATTCATCACAACAAGCATAGTGGCCAGGGTGCCAAAGAATTTTGTTGGTCTTAATGATATCCTGAAACTTAATCTCTCCCAAGTCTCTGTCCAAATTACCCACTTCCGTTAAGCGCCTTCTGTGTGTCAGGACTGTGTCGGGTCTTTAGGGCTTGATACCCTTTAATCCTCACAACAGCCTCTGCCACTCCCACCGTATCAGATGGAGCCTTAGAGAGCATCTGACTATGCCAGTTGGAGAGCCAGGATCAAAATCCAAGTGCTCTGACTCCAGAGCCCGCGTGTGCATTGCC
The DNA here is from genome assembly GCF_009834535.1 of Camelus ferus. Classification (NCBI taxonomy): domain Eukaryota; kingdom Metazoa; phylum Chordata; class Mammalia; order Artiodactyla; family Camelidae; genus Camelus; species Camelus ferus. Next base: position 13,489,704 of record NC_045706.1, read on the forward strand.
TCTTACCCTGCTTCCTTTCTTCCCACCACCTCCCACACCCTCCTTTTCATGAGTCCTAGTGGGATGACAGCCGGATCGGGGCAGCTGCACAGATCTTTGTAGCTCCTCCACGTGTCCTTGTTCTGTATTGTTCTCCCTTTCCTTACCCTCTTCTTGAAATCCTCATCTTTTCATCCACCTCTCCATCCTTTCCCCATGCCTTACTTTGCCTTAGCTGTTGCCATAAATCTACTGAAATAGTTGCATTTTTTTTTTTTGATAAAAAGAGAATTGGTAAAGTTTTTAAAAAGTAAAGGCATAGCTAGGTAGTTTCTGCAGTTGGACCCCAAATTCACAGATAATAACAGTACAGAGAAAGTGTGGTAGGAGTTGTAGACATAGAAGGGTTATGATGAAAAATATTGTGGGCAGTGGCTCAAGTTAACGCTCTTGGAGGGTTTTGGACAGAATGGGGTATTTTTGCTTGTTCATCCTTCCACGCATCTACTGATTGTCCATTCGTTGAGAAACAGTAGAGCTTACTGGCTAAGGGTTTGTTTTGGGCTCTGAAGCCAGACTGCTTGGGTTGAATCCCAGATCACTAGCTTCCCTGTGACCTTTGGCAACTTCAGTTAACCTCTTTGAGCCTCTGCTTCCTTCTCTAAGATAATGATAACTACCTCATAGGGTGATTGAGAGGATTAAGGCTGTGTATATAATGCACTTAATACAGTGCCTGGTATGCAGGGAGGCTCTGAAAACGTATTAGTTATTATTAATATTAAAATGTGCCTGCTGTGCTGTAATATTCTACCCTGGACTTTAGGACTACAGTGGAAAAGACATCCCTGACATTACGATGCTTTCAGCTTAGTTGGAAAGAAAATTTTAAGTGTGTATCTGTGCCTAGAGGAGACTGTGCAGGTAATGTGGGAGCATAGAGCAGGGGGTCCTAATGAAAGATCCTGGTCATGTTCACCAGAGAACTTTAGAGCTGGAAAGGATGGCAAAGATTTTCTAGTCAAACCTTCTTTGGAACCTAGAGAGCTTAAATGATTTGTCCCACTTATTCAGGGGATTTATAAAAGGGCCAGGACAGAACCTGTACCTCCTAAAACTGAGATCAGGTCAGAGCTAATCACATGGCCAAACCTCCTCCTTGAAGATTTCAGCCAATTTTCTGAAACATATTTATACCCAAATCATTCTCATCAACAGTGCTTGGTGTTGGGGGCAGCTTCTCCGAACCCAGACTTTAATGGTCTCCGGCTCCTGGGAGCTCTCCTGGCAGTAATTTGTGCCAAGCCATCAGAATAGTGATGACGGCCATTGTCTTATGTTTACTTTAAAGTCGTCCATCCTGGTAATGATCACCTGGCAAAGAGAGAGATTTATCCTGCTGGACATTTCTAAGTATCCAGTTTGAATTTAGGAGACTGGGTTACCAATCTGATTAGCACCTGGATCTCACAGACCTGCGTGAGGAACACATACGTGGTAACACTAATCAGTTGACTTTAAAATGGAGATGGAAGAGCATCTCTTGGGAGGTGTATGTGGGTTGGGGGAGGTGGGTAGAAATTGATTCAAGGAACTATCACCTTAAAAGTTTCAGATGGTTTATAATTTACCCGTAATGTGAAAAATACTTTACCACCGAGATAATATCTTGGGATAAATTTGAAATCACCAGCCATATTATGGATCTGTTTGTGGATGGATGTGCATGGTAGGGAATGAAATTTTCTTCTGTGAATGTAACTTGGTGTGAATAGAATGACAAGTAAGCTCTATGCAATAAAGCCCATTTGATACAATGTCTGTAATTTTAAACCTAAAACCATCATGTTTAAGAACTGTAAGGGACATGAGAGACCATCCGGTACAAATCACTTTGCAGATGGAGGAACTGAATCCCAGAGAAGATGAGTGGCTTTGCCTACCGTGGGAACTAGAATCCAGATATTTAAACTATTGAGTTTGGAGACTCTAGAAGATAAGACTAGATATCCACAGGCTCACTTTCAGTGTTTTTACCTAGTGGTTTTATGGCGTTGCTAATGATAGCTGTAACTGACTTCTGGAGATGAACCAATTCTTCAGCCCTTTGTATCTGTGGACGCTTAATAGAAATATTTTCTGTGACTCCTAATTAATACTCATATAAGTGTAGCGAAATTAGAACAATATTGTTTGTTAACCTCTTCTTTTGTTTGAGCTATTAATGTGGCTTCTTATGATTTCTCAGTTAGCTGATTTAAAAGAATTCAGAGAAAAGTCATGTATGCTGTTCTTTCCAAAGAAAAACTCTGGTTGCTAGAGGGATTGAGCCTAATATAGTTTCGTATCACAGAGGTTTTAATAATGCAGTCTAAAGTATTTGTACATGAATTCATTAAGCCCAGATTAGGCTTATTATAATTACTCAAAAAGTAATTCAATTTAAGAGAAAACATTTTAAATGGATATAAAATACACTGTTAGCTGGGAAGCCATACTGTTCTACTTTATCAGCCCCATAAAGTACTAGCAGATTTGAACATAACTTTCACAGTATACAGAATGCAATCATAAAAAGTATTATTCCTAAATCTATGTTTTTATGTTCTTTCAGTAGTTAAGAGCTTTATCCTTCTGTGCTAGGAATGAGATATACTCTGGATAGAATGTCATAAAAGTGCTAGGGACTTACTGGTTCACATCCCTCGCACTGCCTTCCCTAGTCAGTGTAGGCCGATGGGTCACAAGCACCCGGCCTAAGATTGATGTCGGTAGCACATCCCCTTGAAAATGGATCAGGACGATACTTCGGGACTTAAAAACATTTTTTTTCCTACTCACAAATAAAAGATACTTACTGAGTGCCACGTGCCTTCAGAGGTCCAGCAGTGACAGGTGAAGTACTGGTCTTCATTTCTCACGTGTTAAGAGGTGAGAGAGGCCAGAAGCAAGGAAACGAGTAGAACTTTCCCTGGCCCACATCCAAAATAGGACAGAGGAGGAAAAGGAGAGCGAGCTACAGGCAGACCCACGCTGAAGGGCAGGTTAGTATTTGGCATGGAGGGCTGGAGGCCTTCCTGTTAGTCCTTAATGACCAAGGCTCCCCAGGCCTGTGCAGTTGGAGCTGCCCAGTGTGCCCGAGGGAAGCAGGCGGGGCGTGGAGATTATTAGCTGTGTGGCCTCGCGGCTGCCTGAGCTGTCTGAGCTGTCTGGCTTTGGAGACACAGAAAACTAATCACAGCCCCCGTGTGGTGCCGTTGAGGCCAAGTCTGGAGGAGCCCTCACTCTGGCTGGACTCCAAGAGAGCACAGACCTGCACCCAGACAGGAAGGAAGGGGTTCCACTTAAGTGGTCTGTTGTGTTCAAACTTTCACGAATTTATTTAATGGAGCAGTGGAACCCTTTCCTCAGGCAAACTCTTCATAGAACCCCACTCTACGGGGCAGAGTAGTTCTCAGTTCAGCTGCCCCCTGGTGGTCCTAAACTCTTCTGAACCCTAGGCCTCCAGTGATCACACCCCAGGGTAGGGATGGGTGAGCCCCTTACATGGTGGCCTTGAGAAACAGTGACCTGTCCCGAGAAGACAGGCAATGCCAGAGGGGTGAGTGATGCTGAAAATGAAGGCAGGGCTCTGGGTTTCTGGAACTTCTGGGTTCTGATCACAACCCTTTAGATCTTTGGTGATAAGATGTCATCAGACCTCTGTCTTAAAAGTTAAAAATAATTCATTCATCAGATAATATTTGAGAATTGTTTTAGAGTTTCTTAATGACATGTAGGTATACGATGACCAGAAGGAACGAAAACGATCATTTAATTGGCATGGATTGTCCTCTTATGATGTTTTAAATCCAAGTCACAAATTTTCAAATAGTAGGCAATCGATAAGTGTTTGTTGATGAATAATACTACAATTTATAGAAGTCTTTCTGAATATTCGTTATGGTGCACTCATGTGCTTTACCTCATTTAATCTCTAGCAATTTATGCGGTAGCACAAAAATTTGCCATTTTTATTATTGGCACTTTGCTGACGGGAAAAGCAAGGCTTGGGGAAGTTAAGTAATTTACCTAAGATCACACAGTGAGACGTGGGATCTGCTCTGACTTCAGGACCTGAGCTCTTTGCTCTCCTGATCTGTTGCTTATTATTATAACATTAACGTTCACCTATTGAGCACGTACCATAAACCAGCTACCGAGTTAGAAGTGCTCTGCATAGTATGATCTGAGTCATCCTCATGAATTTGGAAAGAAGTTTTCTGATCCTCATTTTATAAATGTAGACATTGAGATCTGAAGAGGTTAAGTAGTTGCTTGAGATGGCTCAGATGGTGAACTGGCAAGACGTTGAACCTCGTATCATGTGACTCTGACGTCCATGTGCTGCATGCTGATTAAATTATCTCACTCGACCCTCCTGATAGCCCCATGGTAGGGAGAAGGCTTAGCTCTACCACCCCTGTGTTCTAGATGAGAACACAGGCTACAAGATGTTTCACCCCGGGTTTCCACCTGGCGGGGGCCTGGGACCTGATCCTAGGTCATGGGCTCCACTGGCCACGATCGTGTGGTGACACGCTTGTACTTGGGAGAGAAGGAGTTAGCCCTACCCTCCTTGGGAAGGCCGCCTGCCATTTTGGACCTAGGTTTCCTCAATTTGAAGCAAAACTACCATGGAGAGCTGGGGAGGCTTTGGCGAATCCCACTTTTCAACCTAGGAAAGAAAGAATTCACTTCACACACGGAGATTTGTGGAAGGCCACAGGCTTAAAGTCTAGAAACTCTTGATATCTATGCCTAGAGCTTGCCCGTTTTTGAGATTTGGTGAGTGGGCCGGTCAGCTGATCTTGAAATTGCCCTTGGTTAATGGTGAACTTGATCCCATTCAAAGAGGCAGCATTCAGTCCAGCTGCTTCATACATCCCTTCTTTTGTCACTGGTTAGTTAGGTCCTAGTGACATTTCCAGCGCGTTCCTGTAACAGCCCTTGTACTTGAAAGAGAATTTTCTTTCTGTAGCTCAAACCACAGGAGGACTCGCAAGACAGCTATCTCCCCAGGTGAGACTTCTTAAATGGGAGTTAAGTGCATGCATTTTCAAGAAACTAAACTCCCCTCATATATAATTTAACCTAGAAAAGAAAGCAAAATTGAGAGAGTGGTATGATTACATTGTGTGAAGACTCCCCCAGTCTCATGGAAGCCATGCACGCTTTCACTGTTTGGCTTGTCTCTAATGCTGTGGGGTGTGGGCTAAATGTGATATTGTAATAATACTGCGGGTTTCTCTAACCATAGTTTTGGGCTGTGGATTGAAATAGTGAATTACTCCTAGCAGACTGAATGGGCAGTCAGACTGCCAGCCAGTTCTCCTCATAAAACAAAGCAATAGATAAATAAAGGAGAGCCAACTCACTTAACCCGCATGACTCTGTGCGCCGCTAATTATTAACCCAGGCTCAAGAGAAGGGTTCACCCCGAGTGGAGTTAAATCATTTTTAATAGAGGTAAACACTAGCCATGTGGATGAGTAGCACTCAAGAAAGTTTTTAATCAGCAATGTTTAAGAATCACCCTACCTAATTGCCATAACTTATTAATAATAATAAATAATCTAGTCTTTTTATGGTCCTTGTCTCTGGAGGACTCAGTGCATTAAAGATCTCTGGGGTAGTGAATCTCTCAGTTGCTATGGGGGAGGTGGGCAAGCATCGTTGATGCTCATTCGTAACAGAAGAAATTGGACGTCGAGGCTAAGAAAGGCAAGTCTGAGTCTTTCTCGTTTTCTTCTTCCCACTTCTGAATCACCAGTTTATAATGCCCTTTCATCTATCTAGAGGACCAGAATGGCTCCAGGGGGCGGGGGTGGGGCCTGAGAACAGGCTTTCTTTGTTCACATGGATGATTGGGGTTGAGGTTTCTCTCCCTTGGGAAGTGAATATGAGCAGAGCTTTGTCTGAAGGAGTTCATTTCCTCTGCACAAGTGTCCCTGGTGTCCCTGGGGCTCAACCTGACTGTGGCCAGGGTGAGCGCTGGCAACTCCCAACTCTGTACTTGTGTGGATTTCCAGTTCCTGGGAGAGCAGAGAAGATGGCGCCAAGACTCACTCTCAGAGTCATTCTCCACAGCAGCAGGAGCGGGGAATGGGGAAATGTTTGTGTAAATCATCTGACTTAACCTTCCCAGCACCATGGCGTGTGTATTAAAATATCTCCAGGTCCGCGAGGAAGAAACTCAGGCTCAGATAATGTAAGTGATTGACTCCCAAACAATTTTTAGTGGTTGGTTAGACTGGAAGGAGATGATTGCATTCAAATTTGAGGCCATTTGATTTTTATAAGTTGACTAGTCCCTACAGATTGAGAGCTGATGGTAGTGGACAGAAACTCCAGAATAGGAGATAAGGGTATTTCTTATCTTTACATTTATGTCTTCTGAGGTCTTGGTGGGGAGAGGCTGGGTGAAATGTTGCCAGACAGCAAAGAATCCACTCCTCACTTAATTTCCATTCTTCTGTCCATGAATCATTCGAGCCTGAGCCTGGATGGCTGCTTCAGTCTGGAAAAGTGGAATTTTAAAGAAGGTACCCAAGCAGTAATTATTCAGAGCAAAGAGCTAAATAATGCTAAGAACAGAATGATTTATGCCATAGACTACAAAAGACATAAATTTAGAGTGTAAATTACAAGATAACTCGTGCAAAATTGTTGCAATATTTATACTAGTGTTTATTAAAATTTACATTTGAATGAAAAGGTGCAAAATGTAAATGAAGCTGAAAAGAGGGTTTTAAAAATCTGAAATAGCTTCTATGAAAATCAGGACAGTTTTCTGTAATAGAGGAAACTAATAGTACTCCATACAGACTTGTCTGCTAACCCATGAAATGTACAGTGGAATTGGAAGGAATAAGGTCTCTTATTCCTGAACCCTGCCTGAATTTCCTCTCTCCCTGACCAGTAATGCTTTTCAGTGATTCAAATCAGTACTGAATTTTGAAGGAAGTACTCCCTGTCAAAAGCCATGGAGAGGTTGAGGATTCTGGATGGATGTCGAGACTGGATCCGTATTTGAAAGACTAATCTTATTTCACTGATGTTTTCAATGTTGGAAATTTTTGTCTGTATTCATTAGAGGAGAATGATAAATCTCTAATTTGTACTTGGCTAATAATAGGGATGAGCTTTTGTGCTTCACTGAGGTTAAATGAATCTCGTGTAGTCCTGGCTTAGCCTTTAAAGGGCGCCATGTGTGACTTTGGGAAAAATCTCTTACTTCCTTGGGACTCAGTCTCCCCATCTGTATAATAAGGGGGTTTGAGCAGATGAGTGCTAAGACAGACCTGCCCTCTGTCCTTCCCTCCTGTGTGGGATCCCACCATGCCAGGAAGTTAGGACCCACAAAGGCAATTAAGACACATAGCTCTTGTTCTCAGGGGCTCATGGGCTACATAAATAACTAATTATAACATGAGCTATAATTGCAACGTTACTCTAGGAGCACAGAGGCGGAAGGGGTGACTTCCCTCTCTGTAGGGATAGGCTGTGAGAAACTTCACTGTGGCTGTGACATTTGAAGGCGGAGGAGGAGGGCTCCTCCAGGTGTGCAGGCTGGTCAGAGGGTGAGTGGTTCAGACTGTGCTTTGCAGGCAGCAAATGCACGTGACTGCAGTATATTTAGGGAGCTGCACACGGTCCTTCTCTCAGTCTCTGGACAGTGTCAGGGTATAGGAGCTGAGTGGCATTCTGCACACTATGGTGTCAGAACTTGGGCCAGTGATGAATCACTGAGGTGAGAGAATAATGTGCAGCATGTATAAATTAGAGCAGAATTAAAGTTGTCCTGGGATGGCGCTATCACACATTTACATCCCGGTTGGCTTTCAGGAAAGGAAAGGGTGGTGATTTAGACAACTCCCTGAGAGCTGTGAGCCTGCAGTCTGTCTCATTGGTACCAAAGCCGCTGGCTTGGGTATGCCCTGGGGAGCATGTGTATTGCATGTGAATGACAGTCCTCGTGGGGGTCACACGTGCCCCCGTGGAATGAAAACTACTCTCACAGGTATTCTCTCCTTGCAGTCTGTTTAACCCCAGGTGCATGTTTCATCCGTACCATTTGTGGGCCATTGTAACTTCAGAGGATCTGTTGTTTTAGTTGACAACTGACAGCAAATTTAGATATTGATCTGGTTCTTAGTTTTTAAGATACAGTTGATCAGTTTTAAATCCAGATTATAAATGTAAGGCTTTTTCATTGTTAACAATTAAAATCATACAGAAATACTTACATACGATTTAAAAAATAGCCCCAGATTCCATAACCTGAAGATAAATATTTCTATGACCATCATAGAAACACCTTTAGGTATTTCATTAGATGAAATTCCTAGCAGTGGCATCGTACGTCTAGGCATGTATATTTAACACTTCCATACATACTGTCAAACTATCTTCTGGAAGTTTCATACCTGTTTACAACCCCACGGGCAGGGCAAGAACTAGCTCACATTTGGGTGGTGCTGTCTGTTTCCTGCCAGTGCTGTCTTCCACATTTAAGTGGCTGAATGAGAAAGAACGAGCAGACAAAAATACTTTTGGGGCGACTGGGAGGCAGTAGAAGCAGGGTGAACCTGAATACATGGGCTGGATGTCACAAGTACCTGGCACGTGTGTTCTCCAGAAGATACGGATGCAGTGCCACAACTCCTAATTGCCCGACGCTGAAAACACTCCAAATCTCCATCCACATTGGGATGGAGAAATAAATTACGGTATAATCACGCAATGAAGTACTATCCAGCAGTGAGAATGCACGATCTACTGCGTGCTACAGCGTGGTGACTCCCACGATCACTGCGGAGCAAAGAAGGCAGACAGAAAAAATTCGTACTGTGTCAGTCCATTTATATGAAGTTCAACAACGGGCAAAACGAATGTAAAGTGTTAGAAGTCACGCCAGTGGTTGTCCTTGGCGGGTGTCAGTAACTGCTTGTTCATTTACGCTTTTTGCTGAGATGCGTGTTCCCTGGTGCCAGACCTAGTGCTTGGCATACAGTCGCCTCTCAAATATTTGTTGAAAAAGAGTAATTAACATTTTTGTCACCTTTTAAGAGATTCTGACTTAGGACTGAATATGGAGATATGGTGTTACTAGTTGTGAGTTATAACGTGGAGAATTCATACCAATGTTGTGCTCATTATGATTGAAATACGGAACTTCAGCACACTTATAGGCCCTTCCTCTTCAGTGCACTCATAGGCCCTTCCTCTGTTTACCCTGTTATGTGCTATTGTTGCTGTGTTGTTATCGATAAACTGGTCAGGCAGCTTAGTCGTGGGTAGGGAGATGCTTTTTGGAATCGGAGACTTGGGTTCAATCCTAAGCCCATTGCTTATTCCTCTGTGGCCTTGGATGAGTCACTCAACCTTCCAGAGGTTCAGTTTCCAAACCATCTGTAAAGTGGAAATAATAATACAGCCCACTTTATAGGGTTGCTGTGAAAATAATAATAATATAAACATTAATGGTAACCGCCAAGTCTTACATGTTTACTGTGGCACCGATCTAAGCCTTTAAAACACAGGATGTAATTTGCTTTATCTTTCCAATGCTTTTGCCTGTTTGTGGTTTAGGGGACTGTAAGCCACTGAGTTAGTAAGCATCGAGCCAGGATATAAACCCAGGCAATTCCCTTCCAGAGCTCAAGCTCTTTAACCACTGCCTTTGAGTAGAGGAAATATTGTACCGAGAGTGCTTAGCAAAGTCAGCATATGTGAGCTCTGATGATCACCACTGTCGTTTTCAACATGATGATTAATATTTTTTCTCCTCTCTCTCTCCCCTTCTTCTCCCCTGTTTTTCCTCCCTCCTGGCAGATGTTTTCCAGCAAGGTAAGCTCACTGCCTCCTGCCTACTTTTCCGCTGGCTGTGCTCTTTGGGGAAAGGGTATCATCTGTGTGCAGAGAGTTACGGGGCTTGCAGGCTCAGCGCATGTGTCCCGGGGGCTTTAGGAGGTTCCATGAGGATGAGGGCCTGCGGTGGCCTGAGGTGCCGTCTGCCTTCCTGGGCTTCTGATGTCCAGCCTCTCTGCTTCCTCTAGACCCTGCTTGGGGGTGGGGTGCGGACCAGACAGTTGGGGCAGGGGTACTGAGGAGAGGTTTATGGCTGGGAGCCTGTCTGAGGGCAGGGCTGCTGTGGGGCTGGTGAGGCCGGTGAGGAGTAGGTGTCTCTGGAGGGGAGTGGAGGCCCCCAGCCCCTCAGGGCTCCTGCATCAAGGCCAGGTGCTGCTTGGTCAGGGCTTCACAAGCCACCTCCACCCGGGGAGTTCTCTGCCAGGCAAAAGTGTCACTGTCCTGGAGATATGGGCGTGACCACATCTGGCTGGTCGCTTCGTGCCCCTCAACCCAGTGGTGCCTCACCACCCCTCCAGTTGGGCCTGTGACTGCAGAGAGCCCATCCAGGGTGCAGTGTCTTGTGTGTTTAGCCAGCAGGAGCTCACGTGTCCCGGGGAGCTGGCAAGGGAGCGCCTTCCCGAGACTGTGTCTTCCGGTGGGTGGTTCAGTCCCCACTGGGGATCCACAGCCATGTGCTCTGGGAGACTCATGGGCGTAGCCTTGTTGAACCTGCTGGATACCCATTAAGGGGGGAAATACCTCTTTCCCTTTCTGATCACAGTCTGAGGCTACCAGGTCAAACTGGCAGGACCTGACAGTTTATATTCAAGTTGGGAAATATGTCTGTGGCACACATCTGCCACACCTTTCTTGAATTCCAGGCTGGCTTAGAATAAAAGAGACTGGTTTAAAAATACATCCAGGCATCCCATATATAGCTGCCAAATAATCTTACAGGCTCGATACTTTCCTGACGATTATTTCCCCCCAAACAGGCAGCGTGTTATGGAGAAGGTCTGTCTGCTGTCTCTACTAGAAGCACGGTTGTGGGTAACAATGAGGGGACTGTTGTGTTATCTTTTAAGAGTCTGGAGACCTAGACTTACTTTTATAAATAATTCATAAATCCCAGCAAGCCATAAGTAATAAGTTCCATTTGGCTAGAGACTAAGAAATGAGCAAAATTGAGAAGGTACCTTGGCTGTTGCCTGAATGCCGTCAGGGCCCCCGGCTACAGTTCATCTTCTTCCTTGACAAATTGGGGGTTCAGTGGGACTCTTTGAGAGGAGAATTTTTTTGTCTATGATCTTGAACGCCTGTGTCCCCTCCCCGGCCCCCAACACTGAATTACATTTTTCCTTGTGAGACATAAAATGCTCGAGTTTGGAAAGTCTTGCTGGAGCACGTGTAGCGAGGCCGCTGGAGGATGGGGAGAGGAAAGGTTTGTATCAGATCTGGCTTTTCTACCCACAACCATGAGCACGTGCAGTTGTTGGAGTCCGTGTAAAAAATGGCTTATCAGGCTATTTGTGTCAAATTTGCCTCCTTTTTAATCAGTCATGCCATTTGATTGATGGGATTTGCCTGTCAGTAACAGTGATATGCAGAGCAGGAGTTATAATCATCTGCAAATCACAGGCTATGGAGACTTACTAGCATCTTCCAGGGATGGAAGCTGCTGGCCACCCGTTGCCCTGCGACACGGTGGGCGGCAGCTCCCTCCTAAGATGTTACTAGGATCTCGGGTGGGGAGAGCTGAACTTGCTTTTGGGAACTTGCTTTGGCCTTACAGGACCATTTCACACAGAGAGGCACTCTCTGAAATGATGGCCCAGAACTCGCCAGCTGGTTCCCCCTCCTTACCTTTGCTTCTGGCCATTCTGCCTGTGAAATTCCCACTCAGTAAAATGTGACAGTAAGAAACATGCCAGTGACAATAACATCAGACCAAGAGAAAAGGTTCTGTGTCTTACAGACAGAATCTAAAACACTGACTGCTCAACATCTTCTGGGGTTAAAACTCTGTTCCAGAATTGTGCCATTAACGTGAAACACTGGTGGGGCCATGGGTAAACGGTAGAAAACCACATGGCTTCAGATGAACAGAAGCCACGGGGTAGTTTCTGAAGCCCATCCACACAGGACAACTCTGAGCGGCTCTGGCACGACCACACCGTGGACATCCGGGCCCTGCTTGCTTTGCTTTGGCTTGCCCCAGGAGTCCCGGGCAGCTGGTGGGATGCTGCTTTGCAAATATGTCCTTCTGGCTGTGAGTGAGCGAGCGAGGCCCCTTTGCCCAGAGGAGTCCCTGTGTGTTTGGGCTGCTGTGCACTGTGGAGGCAGAAGAGGGAAGCAGGCTTGCAAGTTGCCAACATCAGACATTCTCAGAGGAAACCAAAGTTATTTCCTCTGGATTGCATTATCTTTTATTTCACTACAGATCAATCTTGTTACGGCAGATACAGCGCAGCAGCTCCTGCTCAGCCTTTCTCTGCTGTATCCGCGGTGTGGGCATGTGGGAGCGGATTTCTACCCTGTGCCATTTTAGAGCTCATCTCGGTTCTTTCGTGTGTAAATGCCACTTGCTGTGGTTAGACTACAGGGCATGAGACTGTCAAGGACCGGTGGGTCCACGCCTGGACCTCCTGTATGGACGGGGCCACGTTTTCAGGGAGCCTTAATTGACCCACATTCTCTGCTATCTGTAGAGCTCCCGAGCCATTGGATGGCTCTCAGGAATTCCGAAGTGCCACAGAATTGCTCTTCACAACATCACATGCGATTGAAAATGCTGTACGTGCACACGTGTCTCGAATCTCGAGTTTTAGACCAGTCGTTTAATAATGAAGTCAGGACCACACACATACGCACACACGCACACATGCACATACAGACACACACAGCTCATTTGAAATTGTTGAAGCACCCTTAAATGCTTATCCACAAGCTCAACCTTGATTCTGAAATCGAAAAGAAACCAAGAGAGTGGCTTGGAAGTGAGAGCATTACCACTCAGCTGGGTGTTTGAAAGCTGTCACTGGGCACAGTTATAAAGATTTCACCATTGAGTTAATTCTCTGCTCAGTGAACTGAGGTCCCTTATAGACTCTGTGCCCGAGGAGACATAGCCTTTCCTCCTCCTTAGTTTTCACCCTGAGGTGGGATCTTGCTATTAGATTTTTCTTTCAGCTCAAGTAATTTTTGATACCTTTCAAACATAGTGCACTTGTTTATTTTGTAACTGGTCACCACGTGCCTGGCACTGTCTAGGTCTCAAGAATAAAGGCGTGACCAAGATGGCAAAGGCCCCCGTTCTCCTGGAACTCGTGGTTTAGATTGGAGACCATTTGGTGCCAAGTGTGCAAATTAATAAACAAGGCAAATTCCAAGAGGATACAAGCAGGGAAGAAAACAGCATGGACGGTGCACTGGGGGCTTGGAGGGCCACTTTAGGTGGGGTGGCCAGAGCATGACAAGAAAGACCAGCTATTGCAGAATCTGGGGGGACAGCAGCGGAACTTGCAAGGGAGGGGCTGCTGGGCAGGAACACCCCAGTGTTCCAGGATCAGAAGGAAGTGGGAGTAAAGGAGGGAGTTGTGTGAAATGAGCAAGGAGACAGGCGGGAGTAGGGTCTAGGAACAGAGGAAGGAAGTCCATAGTGGGCTTTAAGCAGAAGCATTTATGTATGCTTAGAAGACCCTCAGTTTTTGCTCCCAGCAGGGTTGCTGCCTTTGTTGAGAGCTTGGGCCAATTGTTTTGCCCTGTAGCCTCAGTTTTCCCATCTGTAAAATGAGAGGGTTGGGGAGATCCCTGACCCAACTTGGCTTCCTGCTGATGCTTTATTAGAGAAGTTTTAGGTGGATTTGAGTTAATAGGGTGCAGATTTTGACTATTATCGAGAGAACTTGGGTGAAAGCAGAGGTTCCCATTAGGCTGAGAATTAAGGTGAAAAGAAATGTGGTTTCAGACGTGTAACCTACTCACGTGGGCATCTGGAAACATCAGTTCTCTCCCATGTGGATTCATACTGGAATTCACCCTGGATGGCATTGCTTTTACGAATCTGAAGAGAACAATAAATCACAGTTTGCTTTCTGGCAGCCCAGCCAAGCCCGTTAATTGTTGAGGTGGACTTGTGGTGACAGGGACCGCTGTCATTTATAATGTGCTTGACTTAAGCTCTTTGCATATTTCAAATGTATTGGTCAGACTGCTGGGGCTGGATCTTAGGTTTTCCCAACCACTTTAGAAAACCCATCTATTATAAAGCTCTGACCCTTTATGCATGAATTATGGTCCCTCTGGTAATGTTATACATTATGAAATATTGTTTTCTTTATGAGTGTGGGATTGGGGTGAATAAATTAAATCTATTGTTCCCACTTCCAGGTAAAAACTCCAAGTTGTCATGTGACGTTAACTAGTAAATGACTAAAAAATGCATGAATGTTTTTATGAAACATTCACACTTCCTATATGCTAATATTTACTGTATTTGTATATCACCCCTCATTCTGTCCAGAATCAGTAGAATATTCCGAGTCATGTAGGAAATTCATCCATCTTTCCAGCGCAAACTGAACAACATTACCATTTAATTTCATACGGATTCACTTTGTGTGTGTGTGTGTGTGTGTGTGAGAGAGAGATAGGAAGATGATAGGCATTTAGATGATATTTATATAATCATATTCTCTGAGATGCTTTGCCACATTCTGCGTGGGCTGTGCTGGGCGGCCTGTTCCCTGCCAGGTGGCCTCCGGTGCGCTTTTCGTTGGAGCAGATTCACTGTGTGCTCACTCTCCTATCCTGGGGCGTGAGTTCGGGGTGAGGGTTCAGAGCCTTTCCACCCAGTAACTTGAGTTTAAAAATTGCCAGATCAATAAAGGGGGAAACTTTTATTGTCGAGATAGTTGCTAATAAGTTTTTCTTTTTAAAATTTTATCTTATTGGGATGATGATGATGATAATGGTCCCACCAGCATTTGTGTACCTCCTGTATTCCAGGCATTGGGACAGGAGCTTTACACACATTTTCTCATCGAATCTGCCCCCAAAGTTTGTGAAGTGGGTATTACAACCAGTAATCTCACTTTATAGAGGACAAAATTGAGGCACAGAACAGAATCCATCTAGTGATGGTTATATAACCAGTGAGTGGTAGAGCCAGGATCTTTTTTTTCCCCCCTGATTACTCTACAAAACAGTTTTAGATTTTCAGAAGCATTGTGAAGATAGTACAGAGAGTTCCCATATA
This sequence comes from Camelus ferus, assembly GCF_009834535.1. NCBI lineage: Eukaryota > Metazoa > Chordata > Mammalia > Artiodactyla > Camelidae > Camelus > Camelus ferus. The sequence goes on from NC_045706.1 coordinate 13,504,834, forward strand.
CCCCACATCCCATTTCCCCTCTTATTAACATCTTACATTAGTGTGATTCATTCGTTACAACTAATGACCCAATATTGATCCATTATTATTAACTAAGGTCTGTAGCTTATTCAGACTCCCCTAGTTTTTACCTCATGTCCTTTTTCTGTTCTGGGACCCCATCCAGGACACCACGTTGCATTTAGTTGTCATGTCTCCTTAGGCTCCTCTTGGCTGGGACAGTTTCACAGACTTACCTTGTTTCTGATGACCTTGACAGCTCTGAGCAGCACTGGTATTTTGAGTCTGTGTTGCAGATGCCCCTCTCTTGGAATTCGAGTGATGTTTTTCTCGTGATTAGATTGAGGTGTGATGGGTTTTGGGGAGGATCCCAAAGGTAGAGGGCCATTTGCACGACATCAAATCGAAGGCATTTCCTATCAACATGATCTCTGACTATCGATGTTGGTCTTTGACACTTGGCTGCGGGAGTGTCTGTCAAGTTCCTCCAGTGCAAAGTCACTTTTCCCCCTCCGTTCCATGCTGTACTCTTTGGAAGGAAATCTAAGCACAGCCTGCTCTTAAGGAGTGGGGAGTTATGCTCCACTACATTGAGGGAAGAGCATCTCCATAAATTATCCTCCTGCAAGGGAGATTTGGCTCTTGTCCTTCATTTACTAACTTATTCAGTCATTTATTTACATCAGTGTGGACTCATGGATATTTATTCTGTGCTTTGGGCTATAATGCAATACAAATTTTATTTATTTTCTTGCTTTGTCCATTAGGCGTTCTTCCAGTGGGCTCCTTGCTTCCCTTTGATACGTCCTTGTCAATTGTTTTTTGAGCCCTTCTGCAATACTCTCTGATACTGAAAGATGCTCGAGGCTCATCTTGTCTATTTCCCATCTAGATCCAGCCCTTTCCCTCAGGAGTCTTGGTTCCTTTTACTGGAGAATGGTGTTAGAAACCAAGATCTGGGTGCTAGGGGTGGTGGTTGTCATTGGGTGTTATTTCTTTTAGGCCTTCTCATCTGACAGAGCAAAGAAAAATACCTGTGTGTACCCCAACCCGTGTGCATGTGCGTCTGTTTCTGTAGGTAACCAGTTGTGTCTCTATTAAGTTAAACGTGGGTTCTTACTGATGTCTCTAACTTTTACCGGTTACCTTATGCATCATTCTAGACTCCTCCCCTTGTTCATCTGTACATCTGTGCTCCCAAGGTGAGCTGCCTGAGCCAGGATTTTGAACACAGGTAGTCTGACTTCAGGTCCTGCATTATTCTATCTCGACTCCCATAGAAGCTCTTTCTTCTACTCCTGGTAAAACACAAAGATCCTTGACCCTTCACTAGGCCCAACAGGACCGCCCAGGTGCAGAGGGGTGAGTTTAGGTACCTATCTAAGTCAGCTATGGCTGCTATAACAAAATACCATAAACCTGGGGGGTCGGATTGGGTGTCAGACAACAAACGTTTACTTCTCACAGTTCTGGAGCCTGGAAGTGTGCGAGAAGGTGATGGCAGGTTCCGGGTCTGCTGAGGGCTGGTTTCCTGATCCATAGCATGCTCTTTTCTCCTTGTCCTCGTGAGGCAGAAAGAGGCAAGGAGCTCTCTGGGGTCCCTTTTATAAGGGCACTAATCCCACATGAGGGCTCTACCCCCCATGATCTGGCACCTCCCCAAGGCCTCCACCTCCTAATACCATCACGTTGAGGGTTAGGGTTTTAACGTGCGTGTTTTGGGAGGACAAAAACCTTCAGTCCATCACAGTGCCCCTCTGCCTCCACACCAGACCCAGGCTTGCTCGTGTGACTTTTCAGCCAATTCTAGCTCCAAAAGCTTCTGAGTGGGTTTGCCTTATCCAGAGCAGAGGCTGATTGCGTAGTGCCTTGTTTCTGAACAAAGGCATTTGTACTTTCTTCCATCAGCCCGGGCAGGCCAGGGACAAAACAACTGGTCTACTTATAATATCCCAGCTGTTGAGTGCATAAAGCTCCCTGCACTTTCCTAAGATTGATTGCTGCTCTTTGGGGTCCAAGATAGACCCCTCCTTTAAGTCACTGAGTTTGTCCTGGGGACAGATTAAGAAGCTGTGAGTGGTCCCTGCTTTGGCAGGAGGGAGCATGTGAGGTGGAGCGTGTTTGTCTGTTTGGGCAGGCATCCACCTGCCACTGTCCCCCAGCTTCCTCTGTCTGATGCCCCTTCCCAGATGCGCAGGCTGGTACACTGTCCCCTCCAGGCAGAGGGGATGTTCTGACTTGGAGGCCTGCCTGTGATGGCTGTGTCCATCAGCCTGCTGATGGGGGCACCTGTAGAGGCAGGTGGTGCCCATCTGCCAGTGCCCTCTGCTGCGTCTGGTGCCCTTGGTCCCCTCCAGCCCAGCAGTCAGGCGCTCTTGAGCCCTGTGATGTCAGGGAGCTCCACTCTCGTAGTTTTTGGAGTGTGGCTTGCTGGAAGCCACAGAACACTACAAACAATTGTAGTCAAGTCAGGCAGATTTTTTGTTCTTAGCTGAAGCAATCTTTTGGGAAGCATTTTGTGAGTTAATAGAAATGTGTTTTTTATACTTGAAAGTAGGTTCAGTGACGTATTCCCACAGTGATGGCTCGATGCAGACACTCACTGCCACACCACTGTCTTCTAGGAGACACTAGGCCAGGCCTCCTGGAGCTTTGCCCACCTTAATTTTTGGCACCCCTTTCCCGTTGCATCCCATTCATCCTGATTGATCAGAATGCTCTCTGCCTTTGGGTCAATTGATGGCTTTATTTGGAATGCTTTCTCCTCTTTTCAGCACCCCTTGTCCTATTCTGCACCTGGCCTCAGGAGAGTCCCAGGTTCTGCCCTCCTGGCGGCCAGTCCAGGTGTGGGTGCTGCAGGCCCCCAGCCCAAGGCTGATGCCTCCTGTGTGTGTGTGTGAGAAGCAGACTCTGTTTTCACGTGGTCCTCTACTGTCTCTCTATGACGATATTTACAGCTGTCGCAATGACGCTTCACTTGGAAACCGTTGACATTTCAGCTCCTGCTCCCCAGGTCTCCCTCCTAGATATGCCCCTGCTCCTGCTTACTCTTTAAAACTCAACTGAGTCCTCTCTGCTGGATTATCCTGACTCACTCCAGCCCATCAGCTGTGGGTTCTGTCTTCTTCTCTGGAGCTTCCTGTCACCTATTGTTGTAATGATCTGTTTGAGAAGGTCTTCCCACTGCAGCTCCTGGACGGAGGGAATTGTGTCCTTTAATTTGAATCCCTAGCCCCAGATGCAGTGCTTAGCACATAGTAGGTGCTCAATAGATGTTTGACGAAGGACAGTGGAACAAAACAACACGGCTCAGAGGAATTGGCATTTCGGTGCGTGGCTGGTGTGTGTGCATGTGTGTGTCTGTGTTTGAGCACGTGCACACACTTCTTTTGTGTTTGACAGTCTAGGTTCCTTAATAAGGTTGAGGCAGGATGCTGGCAGTCTAACAGTTGGTCATGCTGACAGCCAAGCCGAATCATTTCCTGTCCTTGAATCCCCAGAGCTTTTTCCATCCTGTTCCTCCATGACTACTTGGTTTTTTTTTGTTTGTTTGTTTTTTGGAGGGGAACAGTGTTTGGGCCTAGAATCAACCAGCAAATATTCACCTGTTTGGTCTGACAAGAATGAGCAGGAACGTTGGGTAGTTACCAGACACCAGTCCTACCTTCCAAGAGCTGATGACTTTGCTGGAACCCAAGGCCAGTCAGCCTGTGGGGTCCCGTCCTCTCCTGCTGCTGGAGGAAGTCATGCTGGACAGGGGTCCCCGGGAAAGGGCAGCACTGCCGAAAGAGTGGTGCTGGAGATGGTTTTGAAGGAAGCAGAAGGTCTGAGTGGGCAGGACAAGGGCAGGCTTGTGGGTGGGTGAGTTGGAAGGCGGACGGTCTACATGGAGGTGGAGACAAAGACAAGCATGGTGCCGTGTTTATGGGATGTTAAGAGGGCAGTGGACCTGCCAGGTTCTAAGTTGGGATTGGATAAGACCAGCTATGGAGTCTTCACAACCTGTCTATGGCCAAAACCCTCTTTGCTTTCTTGTGCCCGCCCACCCCCTTGCCATCTCCGTGTGACTGAAAAGATTTTGTCTACCAAGTGAGTACTATCAATTATGGAGTTATCCCATTTTGTATTATTCATTTTATTACTTCTTTTGCTATTTAAGGATGAGCAATCAGTGCTCCTGATCTTTACAATAAATGTTATGCCCCTGAGTTGATGGAATTCTAGTTGGTTAAAAAAACAAAAAAACACCCCCCTGAAAAAAACAACCAGTTTGATATTTTAGATAGCTTGGACAGTGGTTTTCTTGGTTATTTTAAAATCCAGGCAGAAAAATTTAGACTTGTTCTAGGAAGTACAAGAAAACCATTGTGGCTTTTTGAGCAGAGAAATAGCATGCACTGTGCACATGATAAAAGTGTGCTCTGTGTTGGGCGGCAGAGGATAAATGTGGCCTCTGCTTGCTTACTTAGAACGTGCCAGGCTCATACTTTAACTCCCTTCTTCCCCAGAATTACCCTATGGGCTTCACATACTCATTTATTTCCATTTTTATCCCCATCCTTCAGATGCCGAAACAGATTCAGAAAGCTTCTGTAGTTTTACTTTGAAGAAGATGTCCCAGCTAGTAAAAGACGGCATCTGAGTTCAGAGCCAGGCGATGGGACTTAGTCTGAGTTCTTAACGGCCGTATCAGAAAGTCATTTTGGAGGGACCAGATTAATGGTTGATGTAGGTGGTAGCTAACGGGTGTTCATTGTAAATTATTTCAACTTTGCTGTATATTTGAAGACTTCATAACAAAATATGGAGAAAACAAAGAAGCCCCAGTTGGATTCTTTATATAAAGAGAGGTCACATGGCCTCAGCAGTCAGGAAAGCAGAGATCAGTCAGAAGATTGGACCACCCCCAGAGGAGGGGGCAGGTCCTGGGGTCTGGCTGTGGGGCTCTAGGTGAGGTGGAGGACCAGGCGAGGAGGGATGGAGCGAAGGCTGAATGCTCTGCTAGTTTCTCAGGGCTGCTGTAACGAATTACCAAAAACTCAGGTGGCTTAAAACAACAGAAATTTATTCTGTCACAGTTTTGGAAGCCTGGGGTCTGAAATCGAGGTGTGGGCAGGGCCAGGCTCCCTCTGAATGCAGGAGGGGAAGATCCTTCCTTGCCTCTTCCTGCTTCTGGAAGCTCCCAGCAATCCTTGGTGTTCCTCGGCTTGTAGCTACTCCACTTCATCATCGCATGGCCTTTTTCTCTCTGTGTCTCTGTGTGTCTTCTCTTCATCTTATAAGGACACCAGTCCTTGGACTTAGGGTCCCCCCTAATCCATTATGGCCTCGTCTTAATGACATCTGCAAAGACCTTATTTCCAAGCAAGGTCACATGCTCAGGTTCAGGTAGACATGAAATTTTTTTTTTGGTGGGGGGGGCATTATTCAACTATGACAGGTGACCAGCCAATCTGGGCGATCTAAAATAAGGGAAGGGGATTATGGGAGGACGAGGGCAGAAAAGAGAGTAAAGGGCTGGATGATAAGGAAGGTAATCCTGAGCAGAGTGGACAAGAAAATCGAATTAAATTTGGCAAGAGAAAGAAAAAGGGCTCAGGAGAGAAGAAAACAAGGCAAGGAGGTTTTTGAGGAAAGGGCCCTGCCTCAACCATAGGCCTCCTCTATCCATTTATCTCCTGAATATCTTAAAAAATTAAAATGTAAATCTCAGAAATTAAATCCATGGGCACAGTATAAACAGAGGGGGCTTTTGCAGAACAAAGCTGTTCTTTTTCCTCGTGAACCAGCCATGGTGGGAAACCACGTCTGCAGGCATGGGATTTATTTGAGGTGGATTAAGGCTCGAGATGAGCGAATCTCTGAAGGATCGGAGGTGCGGTTCTCATAAGCCCGCAAAAGTTCAGCTCCTTATCTGAGGCTTATCCTAACCTGCCGAAACCTTTCAGGCCAGCCTGGAGGTTGGGGACCTCCAGCAGCTGAAGTTAATATCCTGCATCAGGAAACCACCTGCATCGCGCGGGGGAGGCGGGAGAGAAGCCTATAAATTAACGTGCTCTGGGAACAGAGGTCTGCTGTGGTTTGGGGCTTCCTGAACTTGGACCACCCACTCTCTCTGGTGGGCGGATTGCACGTTCAGCCCTTTGAGCCTTTTGGGGGAAGGAGGTGATGCATCCTAGTTGGTGAGATCTTTTACCACGTTCAGTTCTCACGTCCGCTCAGTCACCTCCTCAGGCCTGCATTTGGATTCTTGGACCCGATGTCAGAGCTCATTCGTGCCTTGAGGCCCCAGGATGTTCCTCTGGTAGTGGGCTGCTTTTTTTAAGGCAATCACCTCCTCAGAGACCCCTTCCCTGGCCATCTTCCTTAAAGATTTACTTCCAGACACTTTTCCCCCATTTCCTCATTTTTCTCTTTACAGCACAGGATGGGTCATGGGGTTGACTAGTGTGCTCCCGAAATTCACGTCCACCTGGAAGCTCAGACTGTGACCCCCATTAGGAAATAGTGTTAGGGGAGGATCTTGAGATGAAAAATCATCCTGGATTTAGGGTGAGCCCTACAAATCAATGACTGGTCATCCCTTTAAGACAAGGAGTGGCCCCAGAGAGAAGGGGAAGGTCATCAGAGTTAACGCAGCCACAAGCCAAGAACACCTGGAGCCACCGCAACCTGGGAGAGACAGAGAAGGAGTCTTTCCTAGAACCTTCAGAGGGAACACGGCCCAACTGATGCCTTAATTTTAACCTTCTGGTCCCCCAGAACTGCAAGAAAATACCTTTTTGTGATTTTAAGCTACTAAATTTGTGGTAGTTTGGGGCAGCCGTCCTAAGAAAGGAATACAGCACTCAACGCTGTCTGAAAGGCTTTGTTCACTTTTTTGTTTTCTTGTTGTGTGCCTGTCTCTGCAGCTGGAATATAAACTGCTTGAGTGCGAGGGCCTTGCTGCGTTATGCACCCCTATGACCCAGTGTCCTAGGACAGGGCCAGACACAGCATGAGTGCTCGCTCTATAGGTATTTGTCAAATTGAAATGAACCCTGTGAGGTAAGCATTGTTGTCCTGATCTCTGGTTGATGAAACCGACAGCCAGAGAGGTTTATTAACTTGCCCCAAAATCACACATTTGGAAGAGTCAAGATTCAAACTCAGGCCTTCTGGTCCTCAAGTTCAGGTTTGTTCTACTGCATCATGATAGCTTGATTGAAATTAAAAACAAAATTCTCCATAGTATCTTTACAATTTATTTTGAAATGCATTCCCCTCCTAACCCCCGAATAATATAGTTTCATATCTTACAAAGCCAGAGCTGGAACTTTTCCCAAGAGGTTTTGGGTACAAGCTTGCAGGTGCAGAGACACGCAGCTTGCTTGCACATCCAGCAGAGCCAAGACCAGGTCTCCTGGGGCCTGACCTTCGATGAGGGAACTGGATGCTGTTCAGGACTTGACCAGATGGGTATGTGTGTACAGACAGACTGGAAGGAGGATTTGTAACTCTGACGGTCCCTCTTCTCCTCTCCCTGCAAAAGGGAAAAAGAAAACTGGGCTTGACTTTTCTTGTTCCTGTTCACTTGAACACATCTATACTACCCATTAGATTTTATCTGAGACTTGCTGTTTGCGTTGGGATTGACCATCTTGTGGACTTAATTCCTGACGAAGACTTTGATGCCTGTCCTTAGCTCTCTCCTCTGGTTCTTAACCTCAACAAGCTCTCAGCAGTCATTCTTTTTCACTCCTGGGGACCTGCTTGGACCTGCTTCTTTACTAGTTTACTCTAGAGCCATCCACCAGCTTCTCTCTCTGCCTCTGTCTCTCTCTCTTTCTCATACACACATGATTTTAACTTGGGTTTTTTTTTAATTACATGTACATACTTCCACTTTTTATTAAAAGAAATATGCTTTTGATACACCAGTGAAACAACTCCAGCTTCTGTGTACCATAGGACTCTGTGGCTCCAGACTGAAGACCTCTGAACAGATGTATAAGACATTTATTATACTTTTTACCAAAGGGAATTACACTGTAGGCCTTTCATGTAAAGCTTGCCTTTCCCCTTACTCCAACTTTTCCTCTTTTTTGGGTAAATAAATAAAACTTGGTTCTTACTTAGGAAAAAAATAGTATATAGCCTAGGTTTTCTAATATCCTTTCCTAGCGCATGTGTTGGTTATATGAGGATGAATCTGGATTTTGGAAATACGTTCAAGGTCATTCAAAGTTCATTTTCCTAAATAAAGTCAGCAAACCAGCAGGTGTAGGGTTGGGATCTGAAATAGGATGTAGCATTAGAGTTAACGGAATGGTTTTCCTATTCCCCCCACTAGACTACAAGCTTCTTGTTGGTGGGGCCCATCTTAGTCATCATTTTATCTCCAAGCCTGATACACAGTCATTATTTAATGGATGTTTGAGTGGATGGATGGATGGAGGACTCACAGTCTTACAGTGAGCCTTATTCTGAAAAATAACTTTCCGTAGAATTTAGAAAAATGATTACACGTGTGGCCACTCTGAAGGTACGTATCAGCATTCTGTTCTGTTTAAGGAGGCCCCTGGCTGTATGGTTGTGGCGTACATGTTTGAGTAGATCAATGGTCTATTAAATTCTTGTCTTAGGTTTTCTTATAGCCACTAAAGTGTGGTTGCTCTAAAATCTAGAAAACGTATAAATACAAAGTAGAAAATTCATGTCCTAGTAGACTGGCATTCAGGGAACTTTGGGGACTTTTTTGGGCACCATACCTGACTACTGTGTGATATCAGGGAAGTTGGTTTTGGTGCTTGAATTTTCTCATCTATAAAATGAGGGGATCAGACATCATATTGGCGACATATCCTGCATAGTCCATTATTCTATGTAAAGATGATGTCCAGCCACTTCTGCTTTTGTCCTCTAAACTGTTTACCTTGTGTCTCCTCACCGCCCACCACCATTTGGATCTTTCCCTCTTGACTAGATTTTAAGCTTCTCCTCAGTCACGGCACCCCAGTGGCATGTGAGCTGAGGATGGCCTGTGTCGTTAATCTCACGCTGGACTAAGTGTCAGCCACCCTGAGACTGCCACGGTGTTTGGAACAGCTTCAGATCATGTAATTTCTGTGAACTTGCTTCCTGTCTGAGATAGTGATATGTAAGTTTCTGAAAAGTCAGTCAGAATTTGGGGGGAGATTTTGGAGTCTTTCTCAAAACGTTTCTGAGCTAACCATGCTGAACCTTGCCCTTCTTTGTGTCTGGTGGGGATTCCCAGGGGGGAGTGGCTCAGCCGGCAGCATGATTGCCTCTTTGTCTTTACTTCCCTCATTCTCTTAGACTTTAAAGACAGTAGGATAGCAGAATAATGGCCCACTGAAGATGTGTGCATCCAGATCCTTGAAATTTGCAAATATGTTATATTGCACGGGAGAAGGGACTTTGCAGGCTTTTGCTTATTAGAGCATCCATCTATGGTGGTGGAAAGGGGGGATGCTAAAAGATCATCAGTATGACTTAGAAAAAAGCCTGTACGGAGTCATCTCAAAAAGAACACAGAGGTGTGCGGAAAAAATCATTTGATAAGTAGTTTGGGATAAGAAGTAGACCCTAAAAGGACCTTCTTCCTTGGTGAGGTTTAGGTTTCACTGAATGATGTTTGCAAGTCTGAGCTGAATTGCTAGAAACTGGGTAGGGGAATCGGAGTGCCCCATTGATGGTCCCTGTCACCCTTCCCTAACAGAGCACTTCGCCTGCCTTCTGTAAGACGGCTGAGCAGCTGTTTAAAGGCTTTCAGTTTGAAGGGCACAAAATTAGCCGTCTGCTTGGCATGCTCAGTCTCAGTCTGACCATGAAAGTATAACAAAAAAGACAGAACAAAATCAGTAGGTCAATTTAAAGTATAGAAAAAGTTCTCCTTGAAGGCACTAAAGAAGACTCTTCCGTGGGGAATGTCTTTTCTAAACTTAGCTATGAAAGTGTAACCAAAAGAAGTAAACGAAATCAGGTCAATTTGAAGTAAAGGAAGAGTTCTCTTGGAAGGCACTAAAGAAGGCTTAATGGGGGAAGTGTTTTCTGAACTTGGCCATGAAGGAAACGAAAATATTATTTTAATGCAAGGGTTAACAACCTGTGGCCTGCTGGCTGGCTGGCTGCCTATTTTTGTGAACGATGTTATATTGGAACACAGCCACACCCCCTTCATTTAAATGTTGTTTACAACTGCTTCTGTACCCTAGTGGCAGTTGAATGGTTTCCACAAAGACGATATGGTCTGCAGGCTGAAACATTTATTTTCTGACCCTCTACAGAGTTTGCTGACCCTTGCTCTCTTTTGTCTCCCCAGCATGTATTTGGTCAGCAGACGTAATGAATCAAAAGTTTCAGAAATGGTTCTCAGTCTGTTTAGGGAATTAAGATGAACATATTGATAGAGAGATAAAATGAACTTACCAGGGTGTCAGAGGGGCTCCTAAGTGTTGAAGTGTCTTCTTCATTCACTCATGTAGCAATTCCTGACGCTCTGCTATGTGTGAAACAGTAGGCTAACGGTTGATCATTTAAAAAAAAAAAAAAGTTTCTCAGTGGTTTTGTTTCTGTTCTAGTTGTTGAGCATTGGTAATCCATGGATATAGGGTAATTCCATGTCAACCAGAATCCTTAATTATTCAGAAAATTGGTCCTTGATCCAGCAAAATATTGTGTACTTAGTTAGATATCGACAAGAGCTAGACCAGAAATTTTAATTAACCTTTCAAACTCCCTTTCGATTTCTTCAGGGTAAATTAGAAAGCCGGGGGTGTCTACCGGGTTCATCTGGAGTGAGGAGTAGTTTAAAGTTGACCCAGAAAGGTGAGCTGGATCAGGAATGATTCATTGGAGATGGCTTTGTTTTCTTGACTTTCCGGTGGGAAAGAATTCATGTGGTTATTTTTAGATATTCCTCTTCTCATTTATCAGTCGACTTTGGCAACACTGACTTATCTAACAGACCCAATTTGTAAATAGTGAAACAAATTCATGGGAATATTTAGAAACTACTTTCTTCTGCATATACGGCAGGTTGAGAGACAGCAAATTATCGGTAACTCATTTGCCATCCTAAGGCTTCTCATTTAAGGGGTTATAATGAGCTTCCTTTTTATAGATTGGTGACTCTGGTTGGCTTTGGGACAGGACTGGCATGGGTGAATGGAGAGAGGAGGGAAGGCTAGCAGGAAGCAGGTCCAAATGCAGGGGTACCCCCACTGGGCTTGGCTTAGAGACTGTCTGCACCCCTCTGCCTGTCTTCTCGGGTGGCAGAGCACAGAATTTTCCCAACAAAAGCAGAATTTGTGTCTCTTAGGAGACCGGTCCTTCTCTGCTGGCTACATCAGAAAATACAAAACAGATGTGATTGGTGGTGAGGGATTGGTGACATTTCCATGAATTTGGGACTTAGTGAAACCTTTTCTCTTTTATCCCCAACTTACAGGTTTTTTTCCCACCTCATCTTCCCAAAGTGTATTTGGTTTTAATTTCCTTTGAATGGTAAAGAATATGTTAATAGATTTTTAAGAATCAACTCAAAAAACCCCCAAGTGTTAAAAATCCTTTCTGTTTCCTTCCCCTCCCCAAACTTTAACAGCCCCTGGGTGGGTGTGGAGGTGGCGGGACTCTTTTGTACTTTCCAAACCTGCTGTTTGCACAAGTGGCTGTTATGACTGCAGCAACAATAATTGCTCTTAAAATGCCTTGATGATAAAAAAAAGATCTATTTTTATTTCGTAATCTTGAGGCTCCTTGGCTTCCATTTTTCCGGGCCACTTAATAACTTCTGAAAATCAGCCTGACAAATACGGTTTCCCAGCTTGATCAAAGAACTGCTCTTTGTCAGGGGCTTGGCTGTGTGTGTGGAGGGGCGCTGGGGAGAGATGGAGGGGGTGGAGTTGTGAAAAGGGTGTAGGGATTTGATTCCTAGGTGGCAGCTGTTTCTGCCTTCACTTGACCACTTAACAGAAAACATAAAGTAGAAAATGCACTTTCTAACACTCCCTTGGGACTGCCTCTGTTTCTCCAGGCTTGGCTGAGAATGAAAGGAAGCATCTCTTGTTCCTTGACTGTTCTTGGTGCCCACAGCTGGTTGCTGGGCTGGCCAGTTCAGATCTTTAGCACTGTGGAGGGCCCAGCCACACTCAGCTGGAGTGTTCTGTGTTTCTATAAGCCGTGCTTCTAAGAGGATGTGCTCAGGCGGAAGGTGGTGGGCAAGGGCTTATCAGCTTTGAGAGAGAGGATTCCGCCCGGGATAAAGTTGTACTAGGCAGCTTCTTCTGGTTCTCAGAGTGCACAGTTTGACTCTTTGTGGATGCAGCATCCAGACAAAGCCAGCTCTGCATTTGCCTTGGACAGTTCACTTGAATTGCCTTCACCATAGTGTTGGTCTGACTTGGGGATGCCCTGGAAGTGGGGGCTCTCAGGGAGAACCATCTTAGAGGAGATTTCAGGGGCTGATGATGGTACTGGTAATTGAATGGTAGTTCCTGAGCAGACCTGCCCCTAACATCTGGGGGCCCTGGACCCGGGTACCAGCAGAGGCCTACCCCAGCTCCTTTTGTAGATGAGAGGCCTCAAGACACCCAACCTGCAAACCCCAACTCCCAGTCTCTAGTGGTAATGAGGATTGATTTGTTTGCATTAAGACAGATCTTCCCAGTCCATAGGGATGAGGAATGGAGGTGGGAGGGGCATGCCCATTCAAAACAAGATTATTTTATGTAAGTGCAGACAAAAAGCCCCAAATTACTAAGAAATAAAATTACTCCTTAACTCATAGTAAGGAACAAAAGAAAAGATTCATCTGGACTCTGCGCTGTTAACCAGACAACTCCTAACCTCCTGTTAACTGCAAACTAACTTAGATTTGTTCACATTGTCCTGATCATTGAAATACCAGGCCTTTATTTTTCTTTTAAAGGCTTTAGCTCACTTTAAAATGTTTTGAGGTACAGTCCTCCCTTGCTGTAGGCAGAGGATTGGTTTTAGGACTCACTCCCCTCCGTCTTGGACACTAAAATTCAGGGATGCTCAAGTCTGTTTTATAAAAAGGCATTGGTGGGGGAGGTATAGCTCAGTGGTAGAGTGTGTGCCCAGCAAGCACAAGGTCCTGTGTTCAATCCCCAGTACCTCCATTAAAAAGAAATAAATAAAAACCTAACTACCTCTTCCCACCCCCAGAAAGTAATAAATAAAAGAGGTGTATGTAGTATTTGCATGTAACCTACACACATCCTTCCATATACTTTACATGATCTCTAGTTTACTTATAACACCTAATACAATGTAAATAGTTTTAAATGCCATGTTTCCCTTTTTGGAACTTTTCTGGAATTTTTCTTTCTTTCTTTCTTTCTTTTTTCTTTTTCTGAATACTTTTGATCCGCAGTTGGTTGAATCTGCGATGTGAACACATGTGGATGCAGAGGACCAACTGCATTTGGAAATTCAAGGAGATGGTCTAGAAAAACCTTGTAATTTTCCCCTGGCCACGTGTGAGTTGTCCCTTCTCGTGGGGTGAAAAAGTAGAGTGAAAATTAAGTCAGGCTGCAAGTTGCTGTGCAGTTTAGACTGTCAAGTTTTCCAGGAGGGGGCTGCTGAAAAGTTAATCCCCTGGTGCCCCAAAAAAGTCATTCCGATTTCATTTTTGAAAGTTGAACTTGAAACTCAGAATATACTTTCTTTATAATTATGCTTCTTATTTGGCAACATATGGTGAAAATTTATATGGCCTATCAATGTGAAAGAACAGAGCTGAGGCTCCAGGCTTTTATGGTGATTACATCTACCTGTATGGGGGCTTTATGTGCTTACAATTTGAATCATTTATAGATGCACACTCAACAGAGTTCTAGCATAACTAGTACTGTGGGGTTTTTTTGCTGACTAAATGATAGGCAAAGCAATTTTCAACAAATGTCTCCCGGTAGGCTGTCATCCTAGAAGCCTTGTAATATTGTTTTTTAACCTTAGCACTGGCAGCTATCCAGAAATTACTGCATTGATACCAGGCTGCCTTGCACCAGGCAGTTGCCCTTTTCTCCATGGGACCCTGGCGAACTCTCACGTGGGTGCCTGCTCCCCGCCTCCCCGAGCTCCCTTGTTTTTATTTCGGGAGATCTTATACCTGTTCTCGTTCAGCTGTAGGTAGCCAGGCATACTGGAAGTTTTAAAATACAGCAAAACAATTCCCTGGATTGTATTATTATGCCTTTAATGCATTCAATTAACATTCAGGGCTTTGTCACCAAATAGATGACGTACACCGGTGGCACAAAGGGAAGGAAGGGAAAGGCTTTGTGGGCTGTTTTTTTTCCTTAGGCAAAGTCAGATCCGGCTTCCTTTTTCTTTTCTTCCCCCTCTCCCGGCTCCTTTCCTTTCTTGCACGTCCAGAACCTCTTGTACGTGGCTTTTGGGAATTGCTAGGTCCTGATACTGTTTCTTCAGGAAGGATTTTTGAGACTTCTGCGGAAGGACTGAGTGAAACACACATCCTGCAGTGTCCCCCCTTAGGAGGTGGGCAGAGGGTGGGGTTGAGCAGCATTTTTCAGGTCTCTGCAGGACCATGGCCCCTGGTGGGAGGAAACGGCTCCCTCCCATTTGTCTGCAGCGCACTGGCTCCAGTGCACCTAATTTCCTGGGAGCCCAGCACTCTTCTTGAACTGCAGCAAGAAGGGTACTCGTCTCGTCTGTCCTGTCCAGGTTGAGAGAGGAGCAGTCTGGTGATGATTCAGTTCTAAAACTGTGATTTGGAACACCCACCCCGTTTTGGGTACACCCGCCCTGTGTCATGGCGGGCACCGGGCACTTCACAGAGAATGAATGATTCTTGTCTTGCTGGATGGGAGTGGGCTGCTGTGTTCACATGCTCTGTGGGCTCTGTGCCTGACTCCTGAGTGCTTCCCCCCACTGCATCCCAGTTGCCACAGTGAGCCCTCCCAGTGCTCTGGTTCCCTCTCTGCCTTGCCTGGGGCTCTCATCGGGTTGGAAATGCCTCCCTGGGGGGCATTTGTCTTCTGCTAGAGAGCTATGCCCCTCTTCACCTTCATCGGGAAAAGAGTTCTTAAAAAAAGCTCTGGCCTAATGCATTTGCCTTGACCTTCTAAAATGATGAGTGCTATAAATGGAGAAATAGATAACTATTATATATGCGTGGTTCATAGGAAATTCTGTCTTTGGCTTAGAAAAAGGCATTGTACTGGATAAAATTGGAAATGTACACTGTAATAGAAAATCAAACTCAAAGCGTTGAATAAAATTGTGAAAGTCAATGGTTTTCAACCTACTTTCCTTATTTCTCTGGCATGAGAGATGTTCCATTCAAGAAGTATCAATGAATGACTACTTGAATGAATTTCAGAACCTGTGTATGTAATAATTCTGCTACAGTTGACACTTGAAGAGAATACAACTTAGGGTAGTTATGTATCTATTTGCAAACGTCAATGTTGCCCCCAAGTGTAAAAGGTGCTGGGGGTATAGCTGGGGTGGGGGTGGGGGTGTGTGGAAGAAGGACAGAGGGTGGAAGCTTTCCATGACAGACAGGAGGACGAACATGTCAGTGAATGGAGCAGAGTGTGCTGGGGCTGAGGGGATGTTACACCTTTGGTAAACAGGATAAATGTGTTAGTCAAGGAAGCTCCTTGAAGGAAGTGTTTCTTGGGCTATGATTTGGAGGAACAGAAGTGTTGTGTGCCAGCTGCCTCCTGATGAGACCTGCCCCCTCAAACAGTTGCCCTTTGTTGGGAAAGGATCTTTATTCTACCTTCAGGTCAGTGGAGAGGCAGAACCAAGTCTCTGCTTGGAGGTGGATTCATTAACTAGCCTAGGGAGCCTGCTTAAGTGCATTAAAAATACTCAGTTTCTTGCCCACTTGTTTTTCCCTTTCAGTTGTGGTAATATATGCAAGATTTACCGTTTTAGTGATTTTTGGGTGTACAATTCAGGGGCGTCAAGTACGTTTACATTGTTGTACAACCATCACCACTGCCCATCTCCAGAACTTTTTAATTTTCCCAAACTGAAACTCTGTATCCCTTCAACAGTAACTCCTGATTTCCCCCTCCCACCATTCTGCTTTCTGTCTCTGTGAATGTGACAGTTCTGGGTAGCTCACATATGTGGAATCATTACAATATTTGTCCTTTTGTGTCTGGCTTATTTCCCTGTTGCCTGCCTCTCTGGAGACTGGTTTGTCATAGCTAGGAGCCTGTGTGTCAGGGATGCTGGCATTTGTTCTTCTGAAACTCAGCTTCTGTGGGCATCTCTGCATGTGGCCAGACCCCTTACCGTGTGGGTCTTGGTTTAAATGGTGTTGCCTCAAAAGGACCCCACCCAACCACCCTATCTTGAGAGATTCCCCTTCCCCTCCTCCTTGGTTCCTGTATTTTGTGCTTGTTGGTTTCATTTCTCTTTCCTATCTGCGTGTAATTGTATATATAGGTTTATGGTTTCCTCCTTATTGACTGGCTGGTCCACCAGATTATAAGATCTGAGAGCACTGGGGCATCTACCCTCTAGATTTCTATCCGGAGCGTAACCCAGTGCTTACGTATCACATAGTAAGTACTCAGTAAACACTTGGGGTGTGGTGGAGGGTCTGGCTTTGGCCGAGAACCCTCATGAGGTCACACGTGTGGCTGTGTTTTGAGTGCCTCAGATATAAGTGCTAACTTCATGCTGCCATTCTTATTAGAGCCTGCACAACCTTCACATAAAGTTTCCATGTCAGATGCTTAAATTTCGAACTGCCCCCTCTCATAGCCTGACAATGTTGCAGAGGGCTTTCTTCTAGTCCCTCCATGGTTGTGGGCTCAGAGAAGACAAACACATTTTCATATCAACCTAACTAACACAGTTATAAGCTAAAACTGCTCCAGAAAAGTCAGTCCCTGCCTTCTAGTGCCCAATAATAAATAAAACGATAAAATGCGTCATGGATGAGTGCCTTCATTAGATTATCCAAGCCACTAACCCCTAGATTATTATGTTAATTAGACTTTATTAGTATTAAAAATAAGATGGCAGCTTTCAGGCCTGAGGAATCAAACTATAACTCCTTGAAGAAGGCTGAAGTCTCAGAGAGGCCTCCCTGAGCACCTGGTCCAACTTATTCGTTGTATGAAGGAGAAAACTGTAGGCAAGTGACATCAGGGGACCCCAAGAGTTCTCTAGAAATGCTGGCCAAGCAAGGACTGCGACAGAGTTCTGGCCTCATGACTCCACATGGGCATTTTGGAATTAAAAAAAATAATGTGTGAATACTAAATATACACAGAGTATTTGCATTCAGGAAGAGTTAGGTCTTTTTCTAGAATACTTGGTGCTTTTATTAACTAATGAAACTATTGCCCTCATTCTTTTAAAATACCTCACTGCTTTTAAACCTCCCCCCCTTCCATTGAAATGCAATGCTTTGATTGTTTAAGTAGCAGTTATCTGAACACAACTGTGAAAAACCTCAAGTTACCCCTTCACTGAGTTCTAACTTAAAAGTTCCCAGGAACATTACTGGTTCTTGAGAAAAGGACTGAGACACGGCCCTGTGTGAATAGGTCATCTTCCATTTTTCTGGGTAATAGCTTGAAGGGACGTTAGCTTGAGCCAGGCTGGCAAACTGAAGAAGAACTTGAAGTTTGCTTAGAGCTCGCGGGGGCTGGAGACATGAGCTGCAGTTAAAATTGTTCTGTTTCTTTGGGGGAAGGTTGTATTCCTTATAAATACTGGACTTGCCTTTGCTGGGGGAAAAAAAAATCTCATTCCTTTTATGTTTCGTCCACCTGAAATGCAAATAGAAGTTTTCTCGCAATTAATTAAGCAGGTGATAGATGGCACTTAAAATGAACATTCAGCATTTCCCCTGTCTGTATACAGAGTACAGAGATAATTGGATGGGAAACAATATGGCATTTAAATGTGGATTTTTTTTTTTTAAAGAGCCTTTCCCCTTTGACTTCTCTAGATAAGAGACGTTGGCCTTTCAGAATTGTGTAATGTCACAGACATGTGTGTAAACCAATCAGTCGTGCCACACGCCCTCATTTTGTAAGTGCTCTGCTCATTTGGCTGTTGGCAAGACCTTGCTCAGTGGTGCAACAGTAATTAGGAGCTGCCACCACCTCTGCGTGAAGTAATGTGGCTTTTTTCTCTTGTCACTTAGTTCCTCGGGGGGTTGTGGGGGAGTCACACTTCATCATTGGTGAAATGCAAACCTATTTGGAAAATGACAAGGTGGTCCAGGACTGTCTTAAATGCATCTGAATCCTCAGCAGTCTCTCTCCTTCCTGGGGACTGTCACTGGGACTGTGGTGCCTGCTGCCACTCCGGTTAGCACCAGGCGTTTTCATCCCTGAGGTGCCATTTCAGGGTCCTGTGCTGAGTGCCTGGTCAAAACACGGGGAGAGCTGCTGCTGGCTGATCCATGGTTCTAAGGCTCCCCTATGGTACTTCCTCCATCAACCCCCCGACTCCAAAAAAAAGCACACAGTAAAATAAATTAAAAAGGATCAAAACTGCCACTTTCCTGGAGGTACACAGTCCATGCCTAGATATGGAGGAACAGGAGACTTGGGGAATCCAGTCCTGTGGGACACTGTAAAAGGCACAGTACTAGTTAAAATAACAACAGTAACGATGGCGTTTAGCATTTACTATCCTGCTAGTGGTCAGCAGGCTCTGGGGTTAAGATACGTGTGCAAATGATTTCTTCCTGAAGCGCTCCCTGAAGAAACTAGGAAGGGAGCAGGGGACTCAGGACAGAGAAGTAGAAGAAGCCAGTGCAGATTCAGATGAAGACCTCTTGGGGACGTGTGGGCTTCTTGTGAAAGGGGTCCCACCAGGGAAGCTCTCTGCATTGGTCCTGGCTCCAGGGCCAAGAAGCTCCCAGTTCAAAGGCCAGGGCTCTGGTTAAACAGCCAAGACTCCAGGATGACTGATGTGGGCAGTTTTCCCCGAGCCTCCTGCTTTGAGAACTCAATCCAGCCTCACACCAGGGCAAGCAGGATGCACCGAGGGGCCTCAGGTCTCTGCTGTGACCTCTGAGGAGACATTTCAATTAGTCCTGGGGCAGCCAGCCAGGGAGCCCAGCTGCAGTGCCACCGCCTCTTGGAGATCAGGGCCTGGGGAGAGAGGCAGCCTTCTCTGATGGCGGAAGCCACCCCCAGCCTATTGGGGGATTGGTTTGGGGCTGAACCCAGGGGCTGCAGGCCCCTGCCAGGCCTGGTAAAGGAACACAGTGCTCCTCTGGGGAAATACTGTCATTCACTGTCAGCGTGGTGAGTGAAGGCACTTCTGAAAGCTGGTGAAGCTGATGGATGCTGGCATGTGAGCCAGGAGAGAAGACTGCCATCCATCCTCCTCCAGGCTGTGTGGCCCTCTCCTCTAATGGCCAGCCAGGAGGTCTTGGCAGCCCACAATTTTCAGGTGCTCCCCTAGCCATCTGGGGCTTTTGGTGGGCAGCTTTTGTAGCCCTGGAGAGTCCATGAACTGGTTAATAGAAGGTCAGGGAAGCTGCCCTTCTGGGCCTGTCTTTACTGCATAGGGAGAACCAAAGACTCTGTTGACAGTGTGTGTTTCGTGGACAGTTGGGCTTAGGCAAAGGCAAGTGACTGTCTTAGAAGGCTTCCAGGTACGGTGCGCATCGCATCTTGTGAAAATGCTCCATGCAGCCTCATGAAGCACTTTGAGTAGCCAGCACCCTGGAACGCTCCCAAGCCCTGGCCCAGGCAGTGACCTTCACTCTGGTAAATTTCCCAGGGGGAGGTCATGGTGTGATGCAGAAAACATTCATCTGGTGATCTAGAGATCTGTCCCAGGTCCTGATAGTGAAATTGGAGCATGTCCCTGGGGATGCCGAGATGAAGCAAACGTTCTCCCAGCCTTCAGAGAGCTTGGGCAGAAACTGGGCTGATACGTGGGCAGGAATGCCCAGATCAGTGGCCCTGGTGGGTCACCAAACAAGAGAAGGATCCTGGCACCAAAATGCCATGCCAGGCAGCATCAGCTTCTGTTGCCATATCTGAGTAAGAGACTCAGGGAACGTAGGGAAAGAGTAGGTGAATTAGCAAGAGGAAGAGAGGAGGACAGGGTGAAAGAAGAAGGAGGATCGAAGGCTGGATACCTCATCCCAGCCTGCAGGAGCCCTGGTCCTTTCCCGGGGGGTGGGGAAAAGAAGAGCCCGGTGGTGCTTTTCTTTACCTGCCCCTCATGCCCTTACCAGTTGATGGCATATGAGCACCTTGTCCTCCATCCACTGGGCTCAGCCCACTTGGTGCTGAAAGTAGGGTGAAACAGCATGACCTTACACCCACCAGTTTTCACACCCACCCTCTTGATCTCGAGCATGTTAACCTCTCCGGGCCTGAGAGCCTCCACGGAATGGATATGAAGGGCAGCTCATGGGCTGTTGAGACAGTTACATAACAGAATGCATCTAAAGTCCTTAGCAGGCATTGCCACATGGCACACTCTGCATTCAGTGAGTATAAGCTATGAGAATTAGGTTGAACCGACTGGGTGGTCCCTGAATGGTGGGTAGCCTCCCAGTATGAGGTGCTGTTCTTGCCCACCAGGCTTTATCTGACCTAAGGGGATCAATAACATTGAACCCCAGTCCCAGTGAGCAAAGCTTTCTTCCTTATCTTTCTGCAATGCACTGATGAGATGGGTTTGAAATGGTGAAAGAAAAGGAAATTGATCAACCAATGCCATGCTTGTTCTCTCAGAGCAAAAGGATGCATTTTTCCCTTCAATACTCAAGACTTGGGAAAAGTCAGGAAGTAAAGAAAAATGAAGAGGGCAGGATGTGTCCAGCCAGACATTCGGGAAGGCCCTTGAGTGACCTTGATTCCTAAAGATCGTTTGCCCAGTAGTGGCTCATCACAAACCACTGGGCTACTTGACACTGGAAGCATGGGGACCTAGGATCTGGAGATGCTTGTGAAGCGTCTCCCTGGAGGGCTCAGCTCTTGGTGAGACTTGGAGGTAGAGATCATTACCTGAGTGACTACAACCTCCAGGCCTGGGCTTGGCTCGCTTCCTGCTCTCCTCCAGGCTTGGGCCCAGGCAGCTCTCAGAACTGGCAAAGGGATGGTGGCGGGTCCCTTGCATTTCTTTCCTTTTGTGGGACTTGGGAATGGGATGAGCAGGGTTCCTAGTGCTCCCAGGAGTGAGACGTGAGGCACACGGTGGTTTGTTGGCTCCCGAGTCACTGAACTGCTTCTGGGTCATCTCGGGTTCAGAAGATGGGGGGCAACTTGATCTGTTTTGGAACTGGCCTTAGCATGTGAGGGGTTCCTGAATGTAGTGCAGTGGCTGCTCCTGGCCCAGAATCAAGAGCTCTCCAGATCTGCTCACTCAGCAAGTTTCCAAAGTGCCTGTTTAATTATGCTTTGAAGCCAAGGGGTTGGGGGCAGGGGGGCAGTTACAGTCAGAGCAGTGTTCAGTCCAAACTCTGCTGCTTAAGACACGTTTGCTTTTTAACTACACACTGAAGACGTATTTTCTTTCTATGGTTCCTAAATAAAATACAGAGCCAGCAAGAAAGTTATTGTATTATTATTATTATTATTATTATCATCATCATCATCATCATCATCATCATCATCATCATCATCAAGTCAGTCACCCTCCCTGATTTAGGAAAGATTGTTGTCATTGCATTGTCAGTGGGACAGCCCCTTTCTTTGGTTTATAGGTTTTTCCCCCTCCATTTCCCATCTCTGCCCTCCTCCCCACCTCTGACCCTCACTTGTGTGTTTAGTCTGTGTTCTTGAATGTGTGTTCTAGAGTATATATATATCCTTGAACAAGATACTTTTATGTGCCCATTTTTTATTGATACAAATGATACTGCACTACAGAGCTTCCTTGGTTTCTTATTATTTCCACACAAAACGTTTAAAGATCAGCCCATGTTTTTGGAGGTTTAGCTAGTTCATAGCTTCTGCTGCAGAAGCTTTTTAATAAATTCGTGGAAAAGAAAAGAAAACCTTGTGCTGCTGTGGCCATTTTACAGATCACTAAGCTGAGATGTCTGACACAAGGACATATATGAAGGTGTACAGCAGAGCTGGGCCTTGCTCCTGACTCCCGGCCCTCTGCCCTTTCCACTGCGGGGCCAGTGGCCTCAGTTTTCTCAAGCCGCTTGGTGACATGAGCTTAGAAAAGTGTCTGGCCTGGGCCGTCCTGATGGGAGAATCTTTCTCAAGTCCGCCTGGGCCTTCGGTCTCTCCCACGCTGTTCTCTTACTCTCACAACGGCTGTGCTTTCAGACTGTTTCTATCCATGACGCCTGCTCTTTGCTGCTCAACAGGTGCCTTCCACACGCTAGAGCAAAGGTAGCGTCCCCAGTGCGTTATCATTCCTGTGGGCATAAAACTAAGTGCCTCTGCCCCTAGGTGCTCACAACTGGAGTCCAGTCGGCCCACTTCAGCTCATTATTATCACCCACCTCAAGAGCTTCATCAAGATCGGCTCTCCACCAGGAAGCATGTTATTTATGGGTGACAGTAGTTGCATGGGATGATTTAGGAGGGGAAAGACTGGGCTTCTGAACCCACGGCCTTTCCTTGTTAAAACTGTGGACCCACAAAAAGCTTATATACACTCTTCAGAAATGGCACAAAGATCTCCGCAAAGGGATGCTTTCTTGAAAGAGACTGCAGACGCAGTTTACAGAAGGGTCTCGAAAGAATATGATTTAGGAGTGAGGTGGGGGTATAGAAGCCCAGAAGGGATGGAGATTTTAATTGGAGCCAGAAAAGACGCTCCAATTCCAGAATTCAAAACCAAAACAGAGCACTTAGATAGAAACTTTAAAAGAAGATAGAAGGAGCTGAAAAACAGGTAAAAGAGACCAATGACTGTCTGTTGTTGGGTATAGAAGCTAGGAAGTAAGCATGAGAGGCAGGCGTGCCTCGGAGAGACCGCAGGCTCAGTCCCAGACCACTGCAGTAAGGCAAATACCGCAGTAGTGCGTCACATGATTTTCTGGTTTCCTGGTGCATATGCAAGTTATGTTCACACTGCACTGTAGTCTATTCAGTAAGCAATAGCATTACATCTAAAAAACGTACATGCTTTAATTAAAAATACTTAATTGCTAAAAAGCCATCACCTAGCCATCGTCTGAGCCTTCAGTGAGTCTTAGTGGTCACATCAAAGATCGCTGATCACAGAGCACCATGACAAATATAATAATAATGAAAAAGTTTGACATATTGGGAGAATTACCAACATGTGACACAGAGACTCAAAGTGAGCAAATGCTGTTGGGAAAACGGCACTGATAGATTGGTTCAATGCAGGGCTGACACAGAAGTTCAAATTTGTGGGAAAAAAAAAAAGCAGTGTCTGCCAAACATCGTAAAGCAAAATGCAATCAAACGAGGTCTGCTTGGAATTAGTTTTGTTGGGAGAAAAAGTTAAGAAGTTGGTGACAGAATTTGTAGTGACTGAATCTTGAAAGTTGATGCATAACCTTAATTATATGATTCTGTTATTTGTTGCTTGATTATTACCACCCTTTCTATTTAGTGACTGAATAATGAGAGAGAGAGTTGATATTGATGAAGACCTTCAAGCCGAAATATTTATCGTGGGACCCAACTTTCTTGGGATATGTGTCAGCGAGCGTAGATTCACAAAAGAAAATTTCATATTTGTGAGGACAGTATAAGTATTTGGCTTTTATTTATGTTCTCACACGCTCCACAAATAGGTTTTCTGTCCACTGTGCTGGAATTTATGCTGCAGAGTCTTATTACAATATTGTAAGTTGAACTATGTATGAATTTTCCTTTGGAAATACCATTATTTTTCCTGAATGTTCACCTCAGCCAGGCGCTTTAAAACCCTTGAGTTAAAAAGGTGTTGTCTGAATTAATTAGGTATTTGTTCAGGAAGAAATATTTGCTGACTGGCGTGGATGGGGATAATGATTATTAGGGAACCTAATTCATTTGACATACGGCAGATTGTCAGGGTTACAGGAGTCCCAGTGGAGGAGACAGAATGTCTCCTTTGCAAGGCCAGCTTGGTGGGTGACCTGTGTTTCATCTCTAGGGGACAGTGCACAGGGCCAGCTTCTCTGGGCTGACAACCCCGGAACCCTAGAATCTGCACTCTGTCATTCTGTAGCCACAGAACATGCGTCTCTATACAGTGTCTGCTCACTTCCAAACCCTCATGGCTCGTCAGAGCCCTCAGGACTGGGATAAGTCACCTCCAGCTGCCATTCAGAGGCAGCCTTTGCTCTGTGGGGAGCACATGGTCCAACCTTCTTTCCCACTGAAGGAAGTGTTCCCAGCACCCCAGCCAAGCTTGTTTACTCGTGGCCCGCTCAGTGCACATTCCCAGCTCCCTAACTGACCCCTCTTCTGCCTGGAGGGGCCTGTTCCAGCCCCCTCTTTCTATCTAAATGCCACCCAGTATTCCAGGCCCATGCCACACCTCTCCATCTCAGACCATGATCTCAGACCACTGGCCCCAAAGGGCCGCTGAGTCTTCTGTCTCCGGTGCCCAGATCTGGTGTCTGCATGAGTGAAAGGCAGTGTGTTGTGATGGTGAAGAGCGTGGGTTCAGGTCCTGGCTCTACCACTTACCAGTCACGTGACCAGCAGCTCGTCACTTGCTCTCCATGTCACGGTTTCCTCATTGATATGATGGTGATGAAAGTAGCTCCCTTACAGGGTTTTTATTAGTTACCGCGTGTAACTAATAAAAGTTAAATAATAAAGTGCTTAGATCAGTCCCTCACCTCTGGTAGGCTTAATATGTTAAATCCTATAGCCATTTGGTACTGAGGGCCTCGTTGGTTAGCTGGTGTTACGTTTGGTCTTCCCAGCTGGACTCTAAGTTTCTTGGGGGCCAGCCAACCTTGTGCTTCTGTGTAACTCCCTCTGGATCTAACTAACACTGAACCATTCATATCAGCATGGTTAAGGGAGGCAGCAGATGCGTGCTGGACCTTGGCTGAGGAGAACTCTGGATGCTGCAGACACCTACGTACAGAGGGTCCCAGTGCACACAGGGGCTTTGAAGGATGGATCTGAGATTCATCGAGGAGATGACTCCACTGGGGAAGAACCCTAGAAGAACTCGGGAGAGAAAGCCCTCAGTCTGTGCAAGGATAAGGGATGCTTTTCTGTTTGCACATCTCCCTTCCTTTAGGGCAATATTTCTTTGGTCTCACTCAGGGCTCCCTTGGTTTGAGTATATTTACTAGCTTAGCAAAGAGTACCATGGGAAACCCTGGTCAGATCAGAGGTGGGAATTAATCCTTGCTCTCTTCTGAGCGTCCACTGCCTACTGTTTCTACTTCTTTTAGAACTTAGTGCAATTACTCATCAGATAGGACTCTGTCTTCTGCACCCAATCTTGAAACCTTGGACTAAGGCTTTCCTAAACTGCTGAATTAGATTCCTGAAAGGGTGGAGTCATCGAGTACATACCTTCTTGGTAATGCACAAAACAGTGTAACTCAGCCTGTTCTCAAGAAGCCTGACATCTGGCTAAATGACAATTAAATAATAATAAATCAAGAAGTAGTTAATTAATGGTACAAGACAGTAAGACAATACATTCTGTATGAGTTTGGCAGGAGAGAAAGCCCTCCCTGCCGACACACACCTCTTGGGCTGGCTTGCTCCAGGGAGGGGCCCCTGGCACAGCGAAGATCCCTGTGTTTATAATTCAGCTTTATTTGAAAACTTCACAATTTACCAGCTGGGAAGAAGCCAAGCCCAGGCAAAATCTGTATGCAATTAAAGCTCAGGTACACTGCAAGCAGAACTGTCCCTGCTTTTGAAAGTGTGCATTTTATGAGTCTAATGTGCATAGTTATGAAGAGGTACCAAAGTACGGATATTGCAAAGACAACTGTGGCAGCAGCTGTTGGGCCCCGTTGTCGGTGGATATGGCAGAATGGGCCCAGCCTGGGGTCTCTGGGGCCTTCTGCCTCTGGCTGCCGGGATCCTGGGCTCTTTGCTGGACACTGTTTCATGGCAGATCAGGAGTTGGGACATTTGGCTTTGTCCTCGGCACTCCGAGATGTGCAGGCGTGTATATTTATTTGTCAGGAGGAAGAAATAGAAGGGGTGGGTAGAAGTGTTTAATATTTATGGTGATACCATTCAGGTATTTAGGAAGCGGTTTTATTGTTCATGTGATTTGTTTTCCCAGCTGAATTACCATCTCCTTGGTGGTACCTCTTGTTCCTGTGGAGAACGGGAGTGGATGCTTGGTGCCTGCTATTTTCCCCTTCTGTGTACTCCCATCTGCCCCCCTGATTTCAATTACCCACCTGTATTTGGACCCCTGCCAGCCCTGGCCCAAGCCCCCCTCCCAAGCTCCAGGTCCTCATTTTGGATGCTTCTCCCCCAGCTTCCTCTGCCTCATCATTGCCCCAAGCCCAGGCGCGCCCTCTTCCTGTGTTTCCCATCACAGACACAGCACGTCCCCAGCCCGGAGCCTGGAGTCAGCCTGTGTCCCTCCTGCTCCTGCCCTCCCCAACTCAGCATGGGGATGCTCACCCGGATCTGGGATTCCACCTTCTGGGTCCATCTCACATCCTTCCCCTCGTTTCCACTCCTGTGTCTCCTCTCTCAGCCTAGACCCTCATTATTTTGCCTGGACCATTGCACAGGCCTCTTGATGTGCCGAGCCCTCTCTGTCATCCATGCTGTCATTCGGGTCACCATCGTCGCACACAGAGATGCTCCTGTGATTGTCTAGTTCAGGGAACCTGGATGACTCCTCGCTGCCGGAGGAGGAAGCCTGTGTCTCTTTTCAGGGCCTTTGATCTTCTTCTCAGCCAGGCCTCCACCTTCCTTTCCACCTCATCTTCTCCAGCATCCTCTGTGTTCTAGACACACTTAACTTTTTGCCTTTTCCCAGACGAACCAGATATGGTGCAGCCTCTGTGCTTGTGATCACGCTGTCTCTTGGTCTCTATCTACCCTGTCTCCCTCGGGAATGACAGCTCACCCTTCACACCTCAGCTCCAAAGTCTCTCCTCTGTGAAGCTGTGTACCTGGACCACAGCTCCGCACATCACCTGCCGCACTGTCTGGCGGTCTCCTGCTTGTCTGCTGGAGTGTCAGTAGCTCACTTCCTGAGGGCTGACACTGAATCTTATCTCTGTATCTCCCGTGTCAGGTCCACGGTAGGCTTGACATTATTGGTGCAGGGAGAGGAGACAAATGAAAGGAAGGAAGGAAGGAAAGTAGGAAAACAGGGAAAGATAGAAGAAAAGAATGAATGAATTCATTTAGAATCCTAAACCATTACCCATGCGGGCCCCTCTGTCTTGTCTCCGTGACGCCAAAGTACTTGTCACGTACTTTTTTTGTTTCCTGCTGCAGAGCTAACCAGGAGCACTGGCACTTAATAGGCTCTTAGTAAGTACTTACAGATTGACATTTGTAGAAAATGTACTTTAAAATTCTTGGGCTGTAAAAAAAAAATAGGCAAGTGGTTGACTGGTTGATATTCTTTCTGCTTGTAAGTTAAAGATTTTGTTTGTCGTCTTTCAAAAAAATAGCACACTTGCTGGGTTATTTGTGGTGGAAACAGTCTGCCTGCACCACACATCAGTAGCCCCTATTTTTGTAAGCATCCACTTAGGAAAAAGCTAGAGGAAGGGCGTTTGGTAACCAGCTGGGAACCTCATCTCACAGGCGCACCTGCTTTTTGACTTTACGTTTAGGCCCCTGCATACAAAGTTGAAACAGGCAAGTCCCTTTGGAAAATAAGATAATGAACCTAATAAAAAGAGACAAATCAAGAAGACTTCCATTTCCTGCTGAATGTGAGAAGCAATACAACTGAATTCTTTGTTTCCATATCGATGTTTACCTTTTGTGACTATGGTAAAATGGAGCAGTCCCACGGTGAGGGATGTGGGGAACGCAGTTCCCTGTGGTAGGGCAATGTAGAAATAAAATGTAGGGACCCCGAGGATAGTAGAGGTCTGAGCCAGTTACCTGGACTGATTTTTCTGAAGCTCCTAATTTAGCTCACAAAGTAAAGCTAAGCAAGGAAATTCTAGGATGAGTTTCCCGGGCAAGGATTATAATGAGCATAAAATCAACCAGCATCAATCTCGCCCTTTAATGATCTATGCATGGTAATCTAGCATTGCATTTTTTTCCTTCTCTGTCCTTGGCGGGAGGCAGCCTGCTGGGCTCCCGCGTGCTCGGGCTTTCTGATAAATGTCAAGCCTATCTTTTGGAGCTGGCACATAGTTAGACAGCTAAGAAGTCCCATATTTCCTCCAAGTCATCCTCTTTCTCAAGGATACGGCTCCATGTTGAGGATAAAACCCGGTGCACATTCTGCACTCGGCACAGAACAAATGCTATTAACCTGGAGGAAAGCTGACATTTCTGCAGGCTGCCGCAGTGTTGGTATTTTATTTGCTTCCCTTGGGGCCTGACTGTATCCTGCCTCTTTGCCGTGATATGCTCAGGTGAAGCTTGAATGCCGTGTGCAGGTTTCCTAACAGGTTGTGGAAGAAAGAGATTTCATTTAGAGTCCTAGGGATAGAGGGAGCGTGGGGCACCTGCCACCTTAAATTGATTTGGACAGCACACTTGCAGGCAGGACCCACGGTTATGCTTTCTCATCAGTTAAGGGAAATGGTCTTGCAAATCTTTTGGAAAGAAAAAATACAATAAATCCACAGCTCTCTCATAGCCATTTATATATTATATTTTGCTTTCAACATCGAGAGAGAAAAATCATGTTTTAAAGCTTATTAAAATGTTACCCATATAGTTTTAAAAGATAATTTATATTAGCAATGGTGCATAACCTTTTAAATTAATAATTCAGAACTGTGACTAGAGGTTTCAGTAATCTGTAGTAGTATATTATCTGACTGTTCCACTGAGAAATTAGCACTTATGGACTAAGGAATAAAATTGAAAAATCTAACCCATTTGGTAGTCTGTTCTCAGTTGTGAGAGCCTTCTTAAATGAAAGTCTATTACTGTGAGAATTCTGATTTCTGGAATCAAATCTGCTTCAGGTTGTTACGGAGTTTTATAAAGAAAGGCCTCTAATGCCTAACAACACGTTGAAGTCTTAAGAGTAGGCAGACTATTGATTTTTAGCAAGAGTTTTACTGCCCCAGACACTGAAGAATGATTCTCATGACTAAAATTTATAGGTTATTAAGGAGAAGAATGCAGAGAAAAGACTAGTTGAAAGATTCACAAAATTAGCTCATTTTGTTCGTTAGAATTCACTTAGCACTCTTTCCTGAAATACAGATACATCTGAGTCTGAAAAGGGCTCCTTGGCTACGTGGTAAATTTATATGGATCAGAAATATACTGGAATCATATTTTAGCGCACAAGGACACAATCACTTTTTGGAGGTTTGCAAAGAAAAAGCAAAGCGATTTTTTAAAGAAGCTTAATTCGAAAAGATCGAGGTTGGCAGATCCGGCCACTGGTGGACTTTTTTCACCTGCAAAAAACCCTGTTCAGCCCAAACTAAACAGACACATTACAGAAAGCTTTTTCTAGTTCAGGGCGGTATGATTTTTAAAATATCAGATTCTGTGCCTCTGTTTAGAGTAAGGGAAACTTTCTGAATCCCTTGAGGGTAGTATTTTATCTTGGGGCTTTCAGTGGGAATGAGTAGAATTATTCGAAAGGCAATACTGTGAAAGCATTAGGTACATGCTTCAGCATATATGGGTTAAAATATAAAATGTGGCTTATACTGGAGGCAGTACAATACAGGAAAAATCACTGCACCGAGAAGGAATTGAAGGGGGCATCTTGTCTTAGCTCCATCACTGGGCTACTGTGACATGGGACACTCTGAGCCTCAGTTTCTTTATCTGTAAGATGGGAAACATAACACCCGTCGTGCCTCCATCAGACGCAACCTCAGAACTATAATCCAGCCTCTCCTGTAAAGGAATCAAAGACAGCGTGGCTCAGCAACCAGGAAAAGCACCAGCCCCACAGCGCCCACCCCAGGGACTGAGGTGTGCTCGGTACCCAGGGCTGCAGGAGTGAGACTGAGATCCAGTCACCTATATGGAAGTGCTTTTAAAAGTGTATCCATATAAAAAACTAAGCATGTAACAATTTGCAACTTTAAAAAGAGCTCTGTATTCAATACCAGACACAGAATATAGTCCATGAAAACATATATATATATATACATGTATAGAATGAGTGAATGAATTTCTGTATCAAAATTGATATTGTCTCCTACAAAGTAGACCCCTGAAAAGTGCTGCTCACAGCCCACGAGAGATGTTTTCCTGTTTTTTTGTCCTCACACCTCTGGGTGTCGGCAACAGCTAACCAAGGGGCTCTTGGCTTCTGAGTGTGCCTTTTCTTAAGCCTGTCTTCTCACAGCTGCTAGAGACATCTTCCTCCAGCACAGACTGAGCAAGTGGGTCTGTCCGGCCAGCAAGGGGGTGGGAGCTGAAAATCTCAGGTGGCAACAGCCCAGCCCTGTTGGCATAAGGTCCCAACCCCTCAGCCTGGGACACACAGCGCTGTTTTTTTTTTGGACTCCTGCCAACTCTCTAGCCTTCTCCTCATGCAGTCTTCCCTCCAGGCAGCTGGAACTACTTGAATGTCCCCAAAGTGCCAGTCCCTATGTGGCCTCCTGCTTCCGCACCTGTTCCCCTTTCTGCCCGGCATGCCCTCTCCGAACCTGTTCTCCTTCAAGAAGGGACTCAAGTGCCACTTTCTCTTGAAAACCTTTGCATCTTCTCTTTCAACTCAGTCTAGGCTTCCTCCTGTTTCCCACTGACAGCCTTACCGCGCTGTACGGTGATTTTTGGTGTCCCTGTCTACCTTTCTTCCAGGACTCTGGGCTTGCCATTTGAGAGTAGGATTACTGGGCCCTCATTTCTCCCGGTACCTCCTCATTGGGAAACACAGCACAAGCTCCCAGTAAACATTTGTTGGGTGGGTGGGTGGGTGGAGGTGCATAAGCCCCCACATCTTACCCCCTAACTCCTAGTGTATCAGTCATCGGGAGCAAACGGCCCTGCAGAGGGATTAGGGACTGCACATTCTATTAAGATGTGTGAGTCAGCCCAGATTCTTTCTGCTCTTTTTTCCAGCAAAACTCCCAAGGCTTTGTAAACATGACAGAATCTGGCTCAGAAACATTTAACCTGGTCCCGTCTTCTGAGGGGTTCTCAGGGGTGAGGTTAGTTGAGGTTAAAGTCTTGGAGGATCGTCCCAGGGAAAGGAAGGCGTTCCGAGTGGAGCTGCTGGGGATCCGAGTCCATACAGGAGAAGGGAGGGAGGAGAAGCTACCGAACTGGGGTGTGGAGCGGTTGCCTGTGGGCTAATCTGGTTGTGATTTCCTTGGCACAGCATCCCTCTGCCTGCAGAAGCGCTCTTACTCAGGACTCTCCTTGAACTGGGAACAGCAGGGAGTCAATAGGCAGAGGCCTTGGGAACCTCAGAGGCCGTGGGAGAGGGCGTGAAACCGATGAACGCTGGGTCTGAGCAGCCGGGAAGTTCAAAGGGAGCCACTGCCAAGATGTGCTTGTGGTTCAGCGTCTGCCAACAGTCACCATCATTCCAGCTGTGTGTGTGCTGCTTCAGGAAGCCTCATAAATCTGGTGATTTAATTACACTAAATTACTTAATCAGAGAACTTTTTTTTTTTCCTGCGACAAATTATTACTTTAATAAACCAGAGAGAATAAAGAAAAATTTCTTGAATATCTTTGCCAAATCAGTCTAGGCATCCATTTTCAACTTAATAACTAATAGCAGAGGAGATTGAAATAGATGTTATTACAGATTTTTACAAGACAAAATATATTTAAGCACGATCAGAAGGTTAATTAAAATTATAGTTGGGTCTTGTCATTACCTAGCCACTCTTTTCCTTCTGCAGCCTTGCTCTGAGTTTAGCATCTGTTTGATAAAAATGCTTAAAATGGTATCCTCATTTAAAGGAGAATGATTCTCAGTATTATTTCTGAGCCTGATCTCATGGACCTACGTCGGAAATAAATGCATAATTAACCCTTTTTCATGATAAATTAACATTCATTTTCCTAGGATTAGTAGGAAATAGCATAATACAGGGCAGGGTTTGCCTTCATTCGAACAGTCCCGCGGGACTGCTAACACTCTTAAAGGATTAGCGAAGCCTGTGATTCATTGTGCGTCTGTGTACATGAGCATAGGAGGCAGTTCCTGACCGTCTGAGAGAGAGGTTTTCCTAATTGACAGCTTTTACAACTAAACATAGAAAGATTAGCCAACAAATGTTGTGAGGATGGCTTTGGAGCCCTGGCCAGGGTGTGTTAGCAAAAGGAAGTGTCCTGTGAATATTTAACATTGAAAGTGAATTCTTCCAGGACTTTGAGACATCAGGCTAACAGCAGCCATGGAAATCAAGGTCCCCGGAGAGCAGATAAGCTTTCAGGAGCAGCTCTTTGTCTGGTGCCTTCTCGTCTAAACTCTTGGGGCTTTGCTTGCTTATCTGAGCCCAGTTTAATCAACTGATAGGTTTAAATTTACATAAACAGTGTAGTTAGTTTCATTTAATTCATTAAGATCAGGTTGGAAAAAGCAGGGGCCTATTGGAGAATAGAATTCTGAGCCTCCTTGAGTCTTTAACTCAAAATTGCCAAAGCCTTGGTGAACATGAATAAGTTGCCATCAGATATGTATGAGCACTCCAAAGTCACAGGTCAGGAACCTGCATTTTCAATGTCTAAGGGCAGGGTGGGGGAGGAGAGAGTGAAAGAGACTTCTGCTACTGCAGCCAGTTACAGACAGGGTATAAGTTTCCTTTGATTTGGCCCCAAAGACGGGAGTTTAGCAGGGGGAGTGGAGCGCCATCTGGGTTGGGTGGCTGGGATGTCCAGGTCATATTCCAGCATTTAATGTGAGTTATCTCAGTGGAGAACCTGAAAGGAAAGAGTGAGACACTTAAGAGAGGATACAGTTGACCTCCCCCTTCCTTTGCGATGCCACCCACCTAGTAGGTGCCTAAACATAGTTAAGGATTCTCCTCAATGCATCCTCTCTGCTTGGTGGGGGCGCTACCAAGACAGGCTCCGTGTCACACTGGGGATAACCTTGGTGATTTTCCTCCTGATTCCAACCTTAAAGTGAACTCATTGGAGGCCTTTGGTTAGTGGGTGATGAGGATAGCTTTGGGGGAAGAGCTTTTTATCTCCCTTTTTAAAGTTTAGGATCCAGGCAAGCCTTTGAAAGGCAAAGGATGAACTGTGACGGTCAAGTCAGGGAGAATTTTAATGACAGTAGGGGCGCTGGGTAAGTTTGACAGTGGCCCTGAGTTAGTCCTGTGTCCTGAGTTTGGAGGCAGGAGTCCTTGCTGGGGAGGGCACCCAGTGCAAGGAATGGCTGCGAGGTGAGTAAAGAAAGGAGAGGCCAGGGAAGGGGCCCAGCCCACAGCCTGCAGCGTGAACCGGGGCAAGGCGCACTTGACTGCCCCATCTGGACCCCGCCTCTACATACCACTTAGGATTTTGTTTCCAGAGGGAAGCTACTGAAGTGTTGAGAAGTACTAAGAGATTGTTTACACAGCAGAGTCATTGAGGGTTTTATTTTTGAAAGAAAATCTGCTTCGTGTGTAATCTGCATGCTGGATGTGGATGGTTTCAAGAAACAGTTGGATCAAATAAAAGTAATGATGAATAAAACAGCTCTAGCAGCAGCCAGTACACATGAAAGATTCAGCACCAGCCTCTGCCTGACAGACAGTGGAAGAGAGGCTCTCGGGGGACCTTGGGAGACTCCATTGCCCAGTCCCCTCAGGCTTGCCCTGTCCCACCACTGGCCATAGTGGACCCGAAAGGGGACTGACACTTACTTCCAGAGACCAGCACCCATGCCCTTCCTCAGAGGCCTGCTGAGCAGGTGGGGCAGACCAAGACCAAGGGTGATATGACAGCAGGCAGACATCTGGGGAAGGAAGTAGCTGACCCAGAAGGACACTGAGCCAGGGCCCCCCCGCCCCGCTGTGGCAGCTGGTTACACAGGCTATGAAACACAGTTGTGGTTTGACCCTGCTGGAAACTTCAGGAGCCAGCTTTTCCCTGCCTTGTCCTCAGTCCTCTCTTGAGACGTGGTAACCTGGTGGGAGGTGCATTGGCACCCAGGCTCCTTCAGAAGTCAGGCCTCAGGAGGGGCAGGGATTTTTTGCATTGTCTTGAATTCACTGCT
Source organism: Camelus ferus (assembly GCF_009834535.1). Lineage (NCBI taxonomy): Eukaryota > Metazoa > Chordata > Mammalia > Artiodactyla > Camelidae > Camelus > Camelus ferus. The sequence continues at coordinate 13,539,040 of NC_045706.1, forward strand.
GTATTTCAAATACCTAGAACAATTCCTTGCACCTATTAGGCTCTCCATAAATAATTGTTGATTGACAATCACATCTGCCTGTCTGACTTTTAAGGTTTTTGACCATTGACTCTTCAAAAAAATTTATTTATTTATGTATTTACTTACTTACTTACTTACTTATTTATTAAATTGAAGTATGATCAGTTACAGTGTGTCAATTTCTGGTGTACAGCATAATGTCCCAGACATGCATATATATATATACATATACTCACACACACACACACACACACACACATATATTTGTTTTCATATTCTTTTTCATTAAAGGTTATTAGAAGATATTGAATATGATTCCCTGTGCTATACAGAATAAATTTGGTTTTTTAATCCATTTTTATGTATAGTGGTTAACATTTCAAATTTCGAACTCCCAAATTTGACCATTTACTCTTGATCAGAATTAAGAATTTCATGAATCAGGATTGAATTTTACACCTGACCCAAAGGTTAACTCTCATGGGTATTTTGTAGGAGTGGTGATGTCAGGGTTCTGGATAAAATAAGGCAGGCTTCCTCAAAGTATGGCCTTGTCACATGCAATGCTTGCTAAAAATGCGGATTCTTGGGATCCACCCTAGACCCATTGCTTCAGCTGATCTGAGGGTGGAGCCTGGAAATCTCCATCTTAATCTCAGGTTCTCTGGGTTGTTCTGCATGGTAAAGACTGAGCTGCTTTGGTTTTCCGGTGATGCCAGATGAGCGTCTAGCAAAGAAATTGGGAAGGAAAAAAAATGACTTTGGTTACAACTCATTTTGAAAATGAACTTCAGCATTCAGCAGGGGTTATATACCAGGCATCGGGCCAAATGCACAGAGATTTTAAGAGGATTGAGACAGTCTGCACCAGCAACAAGTTTAGGATCCGGCCAGGAAGGGACAACGTGAATGGAGATGACCTTGAGGTAGAGAGTGAGAGGGATGTGTCAGACAAAGTGTTACGGGGTTTCAGGGGAGAGAAAGATCGAGGGGAGCAAAGCCAAGGCCTCGTGGAGCTGGACCTGTGATGATGAGCTGGAGTCAAACAGTTGGTGATGGCAGGGAGGGCAAGTTCAAGTTCGAAGGAGTTTTTTAGCCCAAGTATTGTTATGGGGTGGGGAAAGGGGGTGGGAAGGGATAAATTCGGGAGTTTGAGATTTGCAAATGTTAGCCACTATATATAAAATTAGATTTTTAAAAAAAAAAGAATTGATACTGGAAAGGCTTGCAGAGCAGATGGCAAATTAGGGAGAACTTGAGAGTCTGGTGTCAGGGAGGGAAAGTTCATGAAGAAGGGGACAGTTGACAGCCACCTGCTATTTATAGGTAAAGAAAAAATATGTCTGAGGAAACACTGTTGGATGTGAGATTAGGGAGATTGTTGGGATCCTTCAAGAGAGGAAGGTCCATGGCAGGTTTTGGCTGAAAGCAGAACTTAAGGAATGAGTGGAACTGGAGGGTAAGAAAAGGAGACTGACGTGTCACCCCGACTCTTCCTGACTCCAGGGCGGGGTCTGGGATGGTCAGCAGTAGGATGGCGATTTGAGCTGCTGAAGGAAGGTGTCTTTAGAAGGAGATCTGAATGTGCTTATTTACAGAAGAGGACTTTGTAGAGAGAGAGATACTTCTCAAAGAGGCAAGAGGTAAGTAGAGTGGTCCCCTAAAGTAAGTCTAGATCCAGGAGCATTAGTGTAGTGGGTTTAAATCTCCATGAGGTCCTGTCTCTGTCTCTGTACTGTGTATATACGTGTGTGTGGAGGGAGGGGTGTGTAAGAGAGAGACAGAGATAGAGGTGAGATGGAGAGAGGTCAGACAGACAGACAGATAAGAGACCAAGGCAGTAACTGGAAACTTGCAGGTGTGCAGTGACTTCCAGAATTCTTTCCTGGGCTGGGACAGTAACAATAATCCCCTGGATTTACCCTGGTTAGAAGTGATTTCAGGAGCCAAAGAAAATGCTGTTGATGGCTGTGGCTGGGTAGTTGATCTGAATTACCACGTGAGAGAGCAGGAAGAACAGTTTCATGTGAGTTACAGCCTGGAACTGTGACTAAGAGGTTCTCGCTTGGGATTTCCCCAGTGTTGTAAGTATAGAAATGGACCAACCATTTCGGGACTATTTAAGGTAATTTCTCATTCACGACAGGAGGAGCATACTTGAGTGATAGAAACAAAATATTGCCACGCAGAGCCTTTATATGCCTGCTCTTTTGAGCATTCCAGAGATATTTTTGAGGACTAGGATGTGTTGAAGGCGAGCCAAGGTACTCAAGATAGAACCACCGAAGAAACTTAGCCCGGTTTATTCAAAACTCACCCCAGGCTCAGAGATCTTAGCACTAAAACAGCTCTTAGAAGTATGGTGTTCCCAGAGAACACAGTCTGAAGGACAGTGAGAAAATTCAATAACTCATTATTAAGAACTGCCTGTCCCTTGCAAGGTAGAATGAGAAAACTCAATATTGGAAAATAGTTCTGGTAACATACTTAAAAAGAACAGTAGTTTTTAATAAGAAATCTTACCAAAAATTTGTATAAATGGCTTTATGAGTGAGGAACAAAAATGCCTGCAGTACTTTTAAATGACCTTTCTGACAGTGGTCCTTGGGAAGAAAACGAGGGCTGATTTTTGGAAGAATGACAGGTCTGGTCGGGTTTACACACTGGGTTGCTGCTGTTTGAAAGTGAAGTAAAGATCTTATTTTTCAAGTGCAAATCGTATTTGACTTTAATAGTATGAATTTTGTCAAGTAGTCCATAGAATAAATTTGCACACAGTTTAACATAACACGAGTACATTAAATAGGATTTGGCATTAAAAGACCCAACACCAAATGGGAATCCGAAAATAAATGCCCACATTCTCCCCAGAAGACCATTCATCCCGAGGCCTTGGGCATTAATTTAACTGAATGAGGAAGCCACTGGGGCAGCTGTCGGGAGCTTATTTGATTTGTGAATAAACAATGCCTTCATTTTAAATGCTGCTCACTCTAGCCCAAACCAAAGCAGGACAGAGAGCACAAAAGAGACTAATTGGTTCCACAAAAACTACTGAAAAACAAAACAATCTGAGATTTTGGGGGTGAGCGTTGGATTTTTATTTAAAGGGAAATGCAGAATTCGAGAGGCACTGTTGATTCTGAAGCCCAGCGAGTGGTACCCAGCCCCGGGTTCTGTCTTGCTGTTAATGGACACAGCGCACTCAGACATCCAGGAATAAGGAGCTGGGGTACCACAGGCCACGCAGGGGGAGTCTGATCCTTGGGCTTGTCGGCCTGGGTTAGCCGGCGTTCTGCTTGTGGCATACAGAGCCCCTGTGACCAGGAGAGCTCACCGTCCTTTGTCCACCCATCTCGGGGGAGCCAGCGTCACGCAGACCTCTTCAGAGGTAGGAATGGTGTCAGCAGATAAGAAGCATCAAGGGTTTCAGTGGAAGCATCTGTGGAGCACCTGCAGATGTTGACTGCTGACATCGCACAAGATCTGGTGGCATTTGACACCCGCCATCTCCCTGGTGCTAGAGAAACAGACTGCTGTTGAGGGTTCACTTGCGTTACAGCCCCGGCGCGAGATGGGCCACGTGCAGGAAATCTGTGGCCAGCATTTGAGGAGAGTGTGAGATGATGGCTCATAGGTCCCCTTCCCTCCGTATGTCCCATATTCACCACGTGCATCCCAGGCTGAGAAGGGAAGGTGAAGAGCCAAGTGGGTGCCATGTGCTTTGTGTTCTGTGGACCCGCCTCAGGCCATCTGATACTGTGGTGGAGGCCACACAGCCCAGGAGGGAGGGAGGCCTCGTGGGAAAGGCCAAGGCCTGTTTCCAAGGAGCAAATTGTATTTATTCATGAATTCACATGAATTTCAAGATGCTGCCGGGCGTTCGCACTTAGCAACTGACAACTCAAGATGAAATGGGCCTTGAAGGCACCACAGTGATGCTGGAAGCCTTGCTCTGTGGAAAAGTTGTTCTCCAGCATCTTCAGTGAGTTGAGAATAAGCAGGCTGGTCTGTGGTGTCAGGCTGTGTTTTGGCCTCTGGTGTTTCTCCAGCAGGTAGGCACTTAGCCAATGCTGGACCCAAACTAGGGCATTTGGGATGAACAGAAGGAGGAAAATGTTAGCTTGAGTGCCCATGAGTCCTTTTCCTCCCCAAATCATGTGTGTTAATGGAGCATGAGGCTGTGCCCTGCACATGGGTTTTTACGTTATTCTCTTTCCTAAAGAGGCAGCAAATAACCAGAGGTGTTTAGTGACCTTCTTTATGGGTGGGTTCCTCTTATGGGCCATTACATTGATTTCCTCAGCCAGGCCCGGGGAGATTAAGAGGGAGGCACTTGGCCTTTCCCACACTGTGGACCAGGGGTCGCCTGCCTGCAGCAACACATGACATTAGAACGGTCAGCAACCTTGTGACCATTGTGACGAGGAGGTGGCTGTCTTCCCATCCCAGTCCACAGGCAGGTATGTCTTGCCTTTTGTAAGACAGGAGCTCCAGATCCCAAGTCCGTCTTTGTCAGTCTGGTCACATTGTCCATCCACCCAAGGCATGCACGCTCAACGTCTTTTTTTCTAAGTCAATGTCTTTTTTTTTTTTTTTTTAAACCAATTGGGATATAATTCGCATCTTGTAGACTTCACCCTCTAGAGTGCTTTTTAGTGTATTCACGGAGTTGTACAATCATCACAATCCAGAGTCCTTTGAACAATGGAATAATTGTGTTTTTAAAAATCTATTTTGATGGCTGCAAGTTTTCAACATGGGGTTTTTGCTCTCCTGTGAGCTTTTCCCATGACATGACGTACTCATGTGTGTGTGTGTGTGCATATGTGTGCGTGCACATTCTGTAGAGGAACTTCTTTGGGATGGACTGTGAGGCCTGACTGCATGAGCTTGACAAGAGGAGACCCAGAGCCAGCCAAGCTTGAGAAGCCCTGCCCAGGAAGCCAGCACTGCTGGGAGGCCATCAGGGCCGCCTCAGCCCCCAGCCACCTCCTGACTGTGATTAATGTGATGCTCAAGCCGGTGGAGGAATAAAGGTGCTGAGGTCTGAGACTAGAGTTCATGCTCCCCTCCCAGGATCTCTGCCTCTCTCTGCCTAGACCTCGGGTCCCTGGCCTTCTCCGACTTGACCTCCTCCTGCTCAGATCCATGATACGGGCCCAGACCAGGCCTGGCTACACAGACTCCAGGTCCAACTGCTGCTGGTTAACCCAGTCTTGGCACTTTGGGATTCTGGGAAAGCCGAGAAAACATGATGTGGTCAGCCCTTGGGATGAGCCCAGAAAACAAAGTCAGAAGAGATAATCCTGCTCAGAAACCATAAGCTTGAGGGAAAAAAAAAAAAAGATAAGCAGGAAACACCTGGAAAACTAGCCCCTTCTCAGCCCAGTGTCATTATGTGAGGTTGTGACCTAAAGTAATTCTAGATGTTTTAAATGGCCCGAAACGCTGCTCTTTGGTTAAACAAGACCAAGTGATTTGCAGATTAGCCTACAATTTCCAGATTAGCCTACAGTTTTTGTGCACAATAGTAGTAGAATTGTATGAAGGGTGTCCTTTTCCATGCTTAGTTGTAATCAACTTCCTTCTTGAAAGAGGAAGTTTCCAGGCTCCATTACTGAAACACCACTGTTTCCAAATTTGTTCTTGTTAAACGTAGTGCGATTCATCATAAAGGAGAATCTGCACGTTTGGGAGTTGGAAGGTGAGGGTCGTGGATTCATAACCAGCAGGAAAAGCAGCACATCAGATGCTGTAAGTCAGGGCAGAAGCAGCAGGTTAGAGCACTGATCTTCCAGTGACCTCACTGAAGAAAACTTAGGAGTTTCAGGAGACCACGGATAGTGTGTTTCCTAGTTGAAATTCTCCCAGATTGTGCTGAAGGCTGCATCTCCCTCTCTTCCCGTCCCCCAAGTCTGGTCAATCTTGCAGATGAAGCACAGGGCACCAGGGCTCAGCTCTCACCTCCCGGTTGGCATCAGCCTGTTCTGATTTCTGCCTCCCATCCTCTGGGCTGAAAACCATCCTGTCTCTGGTTACCTGCTGAGAGGGAGACACACAGTCCTGGGTATGTCCTGGTTTCTACTCTTGCAAGGGTTTCCTATGAGGAGGTGAGCAGTAAATTAAGATCCTATAACCATGGAATTAATAATTCATTGTTGTTATTGACAGGTGTCCTCCTTTCTAAGTAGTTCAGGAATCCACGATGACGTGTAGAATTGAACATGGCATGTGAGTGGAGATTCAGATCTATTCGTGGCTGTGTGCCTGGTGGTCCCTGCCACTTGGGGGTTGTCTAAAGGCATGATTTGTTAAAGGCAATACATCCTTTTGTGAAACTTATATTGCCCATTAATTGGTCATTGATCTCCAGCCCATTTAGGACTGGTTATTCTTACGGATAATTGTGTGCCTTTGTCATGTTGTATAACACTGGATCTTAGTTTATTGGTTGTGGATTATGGTTTCATCCCAGGCACTTGAATGATGTCTAATGATTTCCTACTGACATTCACCCAGCAAACATTCCTTGAAGCATCTACTGTGAGTGAGATGAAACACCAAGCATGTGCTACACAGAGATGGATAAGTGATGTTTGCTGCCTTCCAGGCATTTTCTGACTGGTTGCGAAAATAAGACATATACCCAAATAACTATTATGGGAAAGTGCTAAGCACCCTGCTGGAGTGTTGGCAGGAATGTAAAGTGGTTACAACAGTTTTGGAAAGTAATTTGACAATGTCTTTTAAAATTAAAAATATCCTTTCCTTCAATTCCGCCATCCCGTCTCTGGGAATTCAGTGTACAGACATGCGGTATAAAGACAAATTCCAGAATACTTTCTGCAGCATTATTTGTAACAACAAATAATAAAAGCCAAAGTAAAAAAGCAAAAAAAGCCTTTTATGTTCAACAACAGGGAGTGGGGACGTAAGTGGCAGTTCTTACAAAGGTATAGGATGAAATTGATCGCATGGAGGAGGAAGTTCCATATGTTGACCAGGGAAGATGTCCCTGATAATCCTGGTTGGTGAAAAAAAAACAATTCACATGAGTCTGTAAAAAGAGACTGTTACTTTACAATAGAGAAGAAAAGCAATTCTGTGCATTGGAATCTTTACGGTTCAGTTCTCTCTGGGAGGTGGGGTCAGTTCCTAACTTAGGTGATTTGCAAATTGCAGAATTATGGGTGCTCTGCACTTCCTGTTTTCTGAATCTAAGAGCAGCTCCGCTGGGGGCAGAGAGAGGCGGGGAGGACGTGCTCTCCCTCTGGCGCTGTGTGTGTGGTCACCTGCGGCCCAGAGTGCTGCAGGGGCACCTGGCGGTCGCAGAGAGTCTCTGTGCCCAGCATCCCTCACAGCTGCTGTCTCTCACCTCGCTTGTCCGTGAGAGTGTGAACCAGACAGAAGCAGAGCAGCGTGGAGTGAGAGTTCAGAGTCCTGGCTCCTGGCCAGCCCGCCACGCCCACGGCCGGACCCGGGGCCCAGGCAACGCGGAAGCTTTGTTCCCCAAAAGGAGCCCTTTCCTGCGGGGAAGTTTCCCGTGACCCAGAAGCTCTGCTTCCCCTGTTCGGGACCCATCCTGTGAGGTAAAGTGGGAAACACATCAGAGTCCTCGGTGTCGCCTGCTTGGGGGCCCTCCACGTGGTGGCCTAGAGAGGCTCTGGGAGGTTCTGCAGTGATGAATCGTGCTCAGGGGAGATGGATGGGGCGCAGGAGGCGGGGTGGGGGGAACAAGTGGAGGAAGGGAAAACAGAGAAATGGGCTCCTTTAAACCAGGACGGCCCAAGCTTGTTTGACTGAGGAAACCTTCACGGGGCCCTCCTCCAGTTCTGGGAGCACCTTTGGGAAGCGCTGGGTTGAAAGATCCCCGGGGCTGGAAGGACCCAGGCAGAGTGGGCTCCTGTACTCTGCCCTCTGCAGAAGGGACCCCGAGGCCCCATTTTAGTGACTTTGAGGTCATGCTCGAGGCTGGTTTGTTTTCCCTCCACCCGTTTGGCCTCCACTTACTGCTTCTGGCTCCCCTTAGCGCTATGCTGTGCTTGAAGACAGTCGGGATGCACGTCGGCATTTGTCTTTAACGGAGCTGTATCTCACCTCCGTATCTCAGGGTGTGACAATGCACCGTTTCCTTCAAGGGCGACGATTTGCTGCGGAGGATGGGCAGCTCCTGTGTGTGTTGGCACCAAGGGGTCCAGTGTGTGTGCCTGTTTGGAAGGACCATGTGCACCGTTCATGGGGCTGAGCCCCAAGGCGCCCACTGCCTTTGCACCAGGGTAGCCCCCTAGACTCGGGGTTCCCGTTTTCTGCAGGAAACCCCTGCTGCTCTCAGTGCTCCTGGGGGCAGGGGGAGCAGGTTTCTCTCCCCTTCCTTGTTTTTGGTGGCCCCCAGCATCCTGCTGAGCATTGGCTAGACATCCTCATGCCAACTCTGTCCTCTTGGCACTGCTGGCTTCACCCCTTAAGGTCACTCCTGTCCGGTGACCTTAAGCCCCACTATTGTTTTGCATTGAAAGCCTGAAGTTCAGCTCCAGCTTGCATAGAGTGATCTCTTTAGGCATGCAGAGTTTCCTCGTGAATAAAATGGAGCTAAAACCACCTGCTTTGCCCACCATCCAAGGTGTTTGCCTGAATCACTCATTCAACAAATATCTTCCGAGCCTGGCACCATGCCTGTAGTTGGTCCCAGCCCTCACAGAGCTTACCGTTCAGCAGTCTGGTCCTGGAATCTCTGAAGGCTCTTGATCCCCGGCACAGGGAAATCCTCAGTCACGGGGTAACTCTCACTACACTGCTCTCTGGGCAGCCTGCTAAGCAGGAGTAATGACCCCCCCTTCCAGCCCCATGGTCTGTTCAGATTGTGTGTTCATGCAAAGCCAGGGGAACGTCAGAGCACATCAGCGATGGCCCTCATCACCACCCCAAGATTCAAGACAAGAAGCTGGGCTGTGTGGCAGTCCCGCTGTCCAGTCAGTCCTTCATCAAGAATCGCTATTGTAAACAGTGCTGGGAGTACAAAGCTCATCAAGGTAGTTCTGTAGCAAAGAACTCCCAGTTTAGCAGGACAGACAGACACACGAACAGGTGCCGAGACAAGGGTCATTGGCTCTGCCAGGGCGGGGCAGGGCTGGGAGGAAGAGGAGCCTCATCGTAGGTGAAGGCAGGATGGTGAGAATCAGTGGGGAAGGCTTGTTCTTCGGGGACTAGTAGGAAACCAGCAGGAGGACAGGTAGGTTCTCAAGGCATAGGGACAGCGTATTCAGAAGAATGGAGGCTCAGCTGAGCAGAACTCTACATGCTAGGGAGAGTAGTGGCTCAGATGACGCCTCCTGTTGCCTTTAATCACCAGGCAGCTAGTTCAGAAAGATACAAGAAACAGCATCTCTGCCTCTCCTGGACATTTGACACCCAGATCTTGCAGCTTCTGAGTACTGGACACTCAGAAGAAGTCACTAAAACCCTACTTTGGAATCCACGTGGAGAGCAATTTGCCTTCAGGTCAACCAGCAGGATTTCCTCAATAAACGACTTCTGAGTGTTCTACCTTCACATCTCCCTGTCCACCCACAAATGGCGCCCAGATTGCTAATGCCTGGGGGAAATGTTTGGATTAATCTTTCTTTTAAATTTGTAACGTTTGAAAGCATCTTTTTCACTGAGTTTCCCACCTTATTCCTTCTACCTGGGAGAGCAGTGCGGGTTGTAACCGAGTCCATTGTTACCTAGTGGTTCGAAGACAGTTCTGCTCAACTCTGCGAAGGAGGTACCCGGCAGTTGAGAGTAGCTGGCTATAATTAGCTGGCATTGGCAACATGAAATTTATAAATGGGGGCAACCCGAGGCAACACTTTGGAGGAGGAGATAATGAACTGTCCCCTGGTTTGGTAACACAATGGGTACAACTCGAATTAAAGAACAAAAGGGAAACAGGGTGAAGCCTGCAATGAAATATCATCTCTAATTGGGTTTTCCTTCCACAATAGCACAGATTAAATGCAGAGTATCAACGTAACCTTTCCATTTGCCGCCTTTGTCAGCCAAAAACAGATGGTTAACATGATTTATATTTTTTGTTCTTATTGTAGTTCTTAGCCACTTAACTGGAATCAGATTATCAAACTGTTTTGTAACAACCCGGAACTGAGGTGTCTGATCACTGAATAAAATAAATAAAGAATAGGTTGGGATGGAATGTCTGATCAATTGAACCAGAAAAACACGGCATGGGAGATGTTGGGGGGCAAGACAGATTTTTGAAACAATCTTAGTTGCATTTCAACATTCAGTGCTCCGCACAGTTCTTTGCATATGAAAGGTTTGCATAATTGTGTAAATATTATTTGTGTCCTGAATGAAACATGCAAAATAAAATTCTCAGTAAATTCTTCAGAAAACTGAAGAAAATCATTTAAACCTGTAACTTAATTTGAAATTACTCCTAATGATCTGTAATTTCCTCCTTTTGAAATGGTCCCATTACATTAATCAGATTGATGTAGTGGTGATAGATTATTCTCATTAAAAGGAATATTCTTTTGTTGTCCTTGCCAAGCTGCCATCCAGATTCTCGACCCAGGAATAGTTCAGAAAGCTGTGGTTCCATCCCCGTTTTGAGTGACGTGCTTTGTCTGGCGTGGTTTGATGTAGGGCCCTCCGTTGGCCTCCTTGGGTAGCTAAACAGTTGTGGATGGAAATAGTCTCATTCGGTACCTGCTTCACGTGAAATTGATTGCCTGGGCCACCCAGGCTTGAGTGGGATGGTAGCCTTCTTTGTTTTCTAGCATTTTCTTTCAGCGGGTTGCCGGAGAGCGAGTATTCCGACAGAGGGCTTCTTCCTTTCCAACTGGACAGATTCGTAAGCCAGAGTGGGTCTTTACAACCATCTATTTTTCACCAAGTCTATAAAGCTCTATGGCCCTGGCTTTGCCTGTGGCTCCAGCATGCGTGTAGCCTGATGATTTGGTGGTGCAGACGCAGGGCTGTTTACGCCCTGACAGCCAAGCCTTCAATTTTTCATGAGGTGCTAGAGGAATAATTGTGCCTTCCCGCACTTTCCCCAGCACATTGCTTTCAAAGCTTGCCTTTGTTAACCGGATTTCCTTCAAACTGACTGTTGATAAAAATTGCCCAGCAAATCAGTGAATTTGGGGGTGAAATATAAAATCATATTTTATAATTTTGTATTCCATCAATGTTTTATCAGCTTCCGGGCTCTGGGAGAAAGGTCTTTGTTTTCATCAGGTCCTTCTCTAGATGTTTGCAGATGACTAGGAGCAAATCTCTCTTCTTGGGGCTGCCTGTCTGCACCCCATGAGTGACAGGAAGGTGACAGGTGGCCTCTGTTGTTTACCTCTTCCCTCCCTGCACTAGAGGGTGAAGGATTTAGAGGGAGAGTGTATCACCACCAATTCTTAAAAGGGTGTGGAAGTACAGGAACCTGCATTGAATTCATTTTGCTCTGCTAGTCACTAGCTTTGTGACCTGGGGCAAATTACTTCATGTACTTTAAATCTATTTCTGTATTTTAAATATGGGAATAAGATGTATCTCATAGGATTACTGTGAGGATTAAATAACATCAAGTTCTTGACATATGAGAGTTCTGAGAAGCTGTTAACAATGGTATTACTTTAAGAGGGGGCTGAAAATGGCAAGAGTTTTCAGCTTTACTCCATCTGGTATATAAATCCCCACTCTAGAAAACAGATGAGGTCCTGGACCGTTAATTGTGTTACTCAGGGTAATTCCCTTTTCTGAAGGCAGAGGTACTTTAAGTAGCGTCCCCCCTGATTAGTGCCTATTTAATTGTCTCCGTTGATTTAATAATCTCTACTGATTCGTCAGCAGCAAACAAGGGGGAGGGGCTTAGGGACTTCAAAGCTGGAGGGCCACTTGGGTGGGGACCTGGTCTTATGCATGGGCGGGTCCTCTCTCCCTTCTGCCTCAGGCCAGGACTTAGTACATTGTAGGTGCTCAGTAAGTGCTTGTGTTAAAGGTGTTAGGAGTCAGTATTTTTAAAGTTACCTTTTTATTGAAGTGAGCAGAATAGTGAACAAACCATAACTACAGCTAGATGCAACTTTACAAACTGAACACAGCCATATAAGCACCACCCAGTGGAGAAATAGGGCATTGTAGGATCTGGGCGCCCCCTCTTCACCCCTCCTGGTCACTATCTCCCCAAAGGTAGCCACCCCATTCTGCTTCCTGTCAGCATGGATTAGGTTTGCCCATTTGCATGGTTCCTAAGTGGGAATGATGTAATATGTACTTTTTGAGGCTGGTTTCTTTTGCTCAATTTTATTATGTTTATGAGATTCATCCATGTTATTGCATGGAGTGACAGGCTGTTCATTTTCACTGCTGTGTAGTATTCCATCCTGTGACGACATCACAGTTTACCTGTTCTATAGTAGTTAGACATTTGGTTATATCCAGTTTGGGGCTACAAATAATGCTGCAATGAGAATTCTTGTATGTTTCTTTTGGTGAGCATGTATGTACTTTTCTGCTGAGTAAAATTGCTGGGTGATAAGAGAATGCTTATACTCAGCTTAATACTACCAAGTTATTTATTCAAAAGTGGTTGTATCAGTTGACACTCATACCAGCAGATCCTGAGTGTTCTAGAAGCTCCATTTTCTCATGCATGTATTTTTTAAAATTTTGTCTTTCCATTTTAGTCATCTTGGTGGGTGCATACTGGTATCTCATTATGGTTTTATTTTGCACTTCTCCTGATGACTAATGATGGTAAGCACCTTTCCATATTTTTTGGGGGGGGGCACTCAAATTTTCTTTTTTTGTGAATGCATGTTTGAGTGCTTTGCCCATTTTCCTACGAGGTCATCTGTCTCTTTGTGATTGACTTGCAGAGTGCCTATAAAATCTCAATACAATTCCTTGTTAGATAAATATATTGCAAATATCTCCTCTTACATTGTAGATTGTGTTTCATTTTTGAAATGGTATCATTTGATGAACACAATCTTGTTTATTTAATGTAGTCCAGCTTACCAGTTTTCTCTATGGTAAGTGCTCTTTGTGTTTTGTTTAAGAAATCTTTGCCTGTCTTGGGTCATTAATATATTTACCTATTTTCTAGAAGCTTTATTATTTACTTTCACAGTTAGTAGAGTCACTGCCTTTTTAAAGAGCTCTCAAATAATGGGAAGCTAGCCAAAGTGATGCCTTAAGGTGATGGATGTCTGATTTCCAAGCAGCAGATTAACACCCAGCCTGGCAGGAACTCTAGCATTGTTTAGATTGAATGGATTGGACAGAGTCCTGTTGCTCCATGAAGGGCCTGACCCTGACCAGGTAGCCATCAGAGATGACTCACATTTCACAAGTGTCCTAGGCCTACTCTGTAGTAACCTGCTCCTCCTCTAGGTCTTCCAGAAAGATGTATAAAGGGAAGGGGCATGGTGAAATGGTAGCCCTGGGGGCTCTGACAAAGGCTTCATTCTTGTTCAGAATTGCTCACCCTGTCTTTGCATCCTTCTAGAATCCTCATGTCCAATCTCTAAACCATCTCTCCTGGCTCAGGAACTCCATAGATTACTGGCTTTGTGGTAAAACAAATAACGTAACTGTCCTGAGTCTGTTTCTTGATCTGTAAAATTGGGAAAATAAAGAGGCCTACTTAGAGTAGTTATGGCTGGATGGCTGGATGGCTGGATGGCTGGATGGCTGGATGGCTGACTGGCTGGTTGATCGATTGTGCTGTCCATTAAATAAAGCTAGGTTTGTAAAGTCCTCAGTCCAGTGTTGACACACACTTCAGTGCTCAATAAAAGGACTTGTCTTCCCTTCCACTCCCTTCCTAACTTCAGCAGTAATTACTTACTAAATAGTCAGATGTCATCAGCTTAGCTAATCTAGTACAGCAAATACTAAAATAAATTTAAATTATGTTAAGAAGTCCACAGTGCCACTTGCCTTATGATCATGGTAGCAAATGTGTGTGATTTTGTAACATCATCAACACAGATAAATGCATAAAAGACACTGCCTTAAAATATTTAAATTGGAGTGTACCTGACTGCTACTGAGGGGGTGAATATGCTGCTAGAGAGGTGCCTTTTGGTGGACATTTTTAAATGATGGTCATGAAGATGATACTGTGTTATTACACAGCATGGGGTAACGAATTATTGCCGTAGCCTCCCGACGGGTATTCCTGACTTTTCTCTGGCCTGCCTTACACCGCCATGCCCTTCCGTTGTCTACCCAGCAGGCAAAAACTGGGTCCTGTCACTTCCCTGCTGAGAACCCTTCAGGGATCTCCCATTGCACTTAAAGTAATATCCAAACGTTTTCCCCATGCTTATGAATCTGTGCATACCTGGCCCTTGCTAGCTTTTCCATCTCGTTTCCTGCCACTTCTCCCTCCCACATTGTGCTCCAGACACAACAGTCTCCTCGTGGTGTTTCCAAATCACCAAGCTTCTCCCTGACCCAGGGCTTGGCTCCACCCTCACCTGCTGGGAGAGCCCTTCCTTGACTTCTCTTCCTAAAGTTGGGTGGTAGGACTGACTCTCCATCTTACTATGATATTAGATCCTCCATAATGCACGTCTTGTTTATCTATTTGTTTTTCTTACTTCTCTCCTGCACTGGTTCATTTCTGGAACACAGTAGATGTTCAATAATCAAATAAGTGAATGACCCTTTGTTAATAGCTTCTCCACACCCTGGATTTTAAGACCACCAGCCTGCCAGGTCTTCATCATGTATATATTCTCCTGCATCCTACCCTCACTGACTACCAGGCCTGCTTTCCACTCCCTTCAGGGTCATTCGCAAATTCCAGAGAGGCCTTCCATCTTGCCATAGGAGCTTGCAGCCTCTCACCTCCCCAGCAGATCCATTGTTTCCATTCAAGACTCTCCTTAAATCCCATTTTATCTAGTGACAAATGTTGCTCCTCCAACCTCCTATAAATGATCATGGGCTGCCTCCCCTCCTGGAGAGTCAGTGGTTGTGACATAATGGGTGCCCCTGTCTGTTGGGCCCTGTAGCAGGTGTGGGTGCTGGTAGCATCCCTGCCTGGGGAGGGGCTTCTGCATATCATCAGTTCAGTAGCATAAACTACCAAGGCTCCCCTTTTTAATGTTCCTTAGACACTGGTGTCTTGGTTGGAGATGACAGAAACCAACTCAATTCAACTCACAGACGAGGAGAAGAACCCAGGTGTGTCTTGTGGAGACCTAGGTGCTGAAAGCACGTTTGGGGCTGGTAAGGGGCCTTGCCTTGGTATCCATTCTTGGTTTAAGCAGTCAGCAGAGAGCACCAGCCCCAGATTTCTGGGGGACACTCTTTGATCCGGGTGGTGACCTCTGGTTTAAGTAGATGTGGTTGAGGTGGGGGACATGCAGGTGCGTTGCTCTTTGAAGGTGAGAACCGTTCTTACAGAGATGTGGGCTATGCAGGCACCCAGAGGGGCCCTACTCTGGAACCCCACAGAGGCCTTTCCCTGTCCCTCACCTAGGAGATCACCTGTCAGGCAGGACCATCAGCAAGAAAGGCTGGCCAGCCCCGATCTGGGAAGCTTCCTGGAGGGAATGGCAGCATGGCCAGGGTTTTTCTTTAATGAAAAGCAGTGGGACAGCTCAGGAGGTGAGAGAATCTTGTTCACCAGGATGGAAGGAGGAGGAGCCCTCCGGACTCTGAAAATTCCTTCTGAGATGGCTTGGAACGTGGTGGCCTGGGGAGGGCAGGGCAAGTGGACGAGAGAGGAGGGGCAGTGTGTCTTCAGGAAAGCGGCGGACCCAGAGGTCAGGCATCTGCCTGAATTCAAATCCCAGCTCCACCACTTAGGCTTCCTGGGCCTCCATTTCCTCAACTTTAAAATGGGGAGAGCATGGTAAGATAATGCAAGTGCTTAGTTGGAACCAAGCTAGATACTCGGTAAACCCTCAGTAAATATTAACTAACAGAACCAGTAATCTTTAGAAGGCGGTACCTGCACCTGTCCCCACTGAGGTCATCTCTGGAGTGCTTGGAATATATTAAGAAGAAGGATTTCTTTGTGATTCTCTCTTGACCCCTGGGACCCTGATGTCAAGCTTTAAAATGGCAGTGGCTTTATATTTAGTGATAATGAAGAGTGGGTTTGACAAATAGTGAACCACACTCATACCTGACCCACCCTGAAGAATTAAGGGACTGATTCTTACCTTTACATAATGAGAAATGTGCATGGTAGGAAAAGTCCTAGACCAGTTCCTTCTGCCTCAGGAAACACATTTGAAGGTGGAGCATCAGGATGCACTGAGTCCACTGAGTGGATCAGAGGTGACTCTACCTGGACTGATATGAAATGCTTGGAAAGTGTTAAGCAGTAATTATGTACCCCCCAAAAAAGAATACATTTTCTTCTTCTCAAATTATAGGTGCCTCCCTGCAGGGGGAAAACGTGTTTTTCTTCCTCCAATGGGCAGTAAGCAGTTTGTGTGCACACAGCTTAATACCCCTTCAGCTATGCGTTCCCTTTGATCCCGAGCTTATTAAAAAATGCAAATCTAAATTGTATCTTATTAATGTGATCCTTTGTGTTAAAACTGTGTTGGGGGTGGGTTAGGCAATCCCAGTTTCTCTAATGTATTTGGATTTTTAATGTGTTAAGTGCGACAAGAGCCTGATTTTCCGCAGGCCAGGTTTCCTAATCAACTGTTATGATTTTTTATTGTGCTGCTATTTCTGGCTTTCTTTGGATTCAAGGAGATAAAGAGTAATGATTTCGTTGTTTTACCCCAAGTATTCTCAAGCATGTCAAGATCCTTATTAATTTCCTGTAACTTCTTCAGTATGACAATGGCTTGGTCTTATAGGAACATCCTGGAATCGTATTTTAAAGATGCGTGTAATGTTGGAGCTAGTTAATCCACGTAATTTGCTGGTGATCCCCCTGGGCTAGTAGGGAGCTTTTGTGGCAACCATGCCCAGCCAGTCCCTTGTCCAGATGTGTGCGGCCATTCTTAGACCCTTGGTATTAGAACAGCTTCTTTCCTTTAAAAAAACACCCTTTGAGATTTAATTTGAGTCAAGTTAAAAATTGACCCCATTAGAATACACAGATGCATTTCTCTCATTTGTCTCATTTCTAGTGTTCCCAGTCCTCTTCCTCTCTTTTCTCCATGTCCTGAATCCTCGTGTTTAATAATTTTTTTCCTTAAGATCAAAGCCAGTTATTTTACAAAAGTCATCGTACGGCCATGCTCATTTTCTGTTTGTTAGCCCGTCTGTCGGTATGTACCCCCCGGGAAAGCACTTTCTGGAAAAACACCCGCCACCGTGGAGTCATGGCAGTGTGGACGAAGTCGGTGAGCTGGTTGATGATAGAAGTAAACCAGCCGACGACGTTGGCTCTTGGTATGTGCAAGGCACGTATGACCTCATTTTAATCCTCACAACACTCTATGAGGCTCCTATCATGGTACCGTATCCCCATTTAATAGATGAAAAAAATGGAAGAATTAGAGGTTAAATAACTTGTCCAAAGTCGCGTGACTATAGAGGTCTGGTTTGAGGGGCTGAGCCCAAAAGCACTCGCGTTCCCCGCTCTGGGAAGACCCGAGTGCTTCTCCCGCCTCTGCCGTTAGCTTAGCTGTGTGGCTTTCTCTCATCTTTAAGTTAGGATATTAGTCTAGATTATCTCTGAGTTCACATTTAGCCCTAACGCTTCATAATTCTGGGTAATTATTATAATAAAATGTTCCAAGCTTAAGCCGGAAGACAAAAGGCAAAATTCTCAAAACATCCTCCCTGCCTTCCCCACCAACTCCCCGCCAAATAGTTTTCATTGTTACCACCCTTGGTGAAAGCACAGTGGAAAGAATTCCAACAGTCGCAGCCTATAATACCCGTCGCTTTATGAAGAAATTGTTACAACTATATTCCAAAAAAGGCTCCGTGTGGCTTTTTGACACCTCCGTGGTGGTCCCCAGGAAGCGGATATCGGGGGGAGGAACGTTCGTCGGGGGGAGGAACGTTCGTCGGTGGAAGAGTGGAGGGTCTATTTTTAACTTGAGACCTTTGGCAGAGTTGCTCCCTCCTCTGTGGTCTCCAGTTCCAGGAAATGAGATTTCAGCCCGCTCTCGTTTCGCCGAGATCGTGGTTCATAAAGGAAATTTTCTCTTGGTTGCTGTTGAAGTGTCTTACAAAAAGAGGTTTGATGTGCTCTGTGAGAGGATGGCAGGTGGCAGCTTCTTGTGTCATTCTTTGACATGTGCCAGCCGATGTGAAGTGACATGTGGTGACAGAGTCATGCTTAGCGCTAGTGATTTCTTTTGTCTTGATGAAAACAGGTAGCCTTTCTATGGGGAGTCAGGAGCCGGGGCACGAGCTGGTTCTCTCTTCTGCAAAAAAAGGATGTGTCACTGTGTGCATTTTTAGAGGCAAAGGTGTGGTGTGAACCACCGTCTCCAGACGACAGTGCATATGAGCTTGACCTTTGGTGACTGACAGCTGTCACAAGATCTGTCAGGCTGTCTCTGCCGCCAGGGCCGAACAGTTCTCTCACAACCATTTCTGCACAACTCTCCACCACCGTTCCCCAGGAGACATCAGGATGCAGGCACACAGTGTGTTCCCTGTCTCTGTCTCTTAACGGACCGCTTTGAATAGACAAATGGAAACAGCAATATAAATGTACAGGCAAGTACCCACCAACTCAGTTTTATCAAATCTTAACATTTTGTCATATTTGCATCTGATCTCTCTCTCTCTCTCTCACACACACACACACATAAATAAATCACTGCAGATCCAGTTATCGTCCCCAGGTCCCCAGGGATGGATTTACTGTGAAGCTAATGAAACTTAAGATACTGGTCCCTTCTTTCCACAGTCCCTAGGAGAGAGCGTTTACATGATGAGATGTTTTTGTAAAAGTTTTCAAAATTCACAAAAGTATGAGGTTTTAGCTGCAATTGGTGAAGATCACCACCTCTTTCCACCTGACCCATCACGTTTCCTCCAGTGTCCAGCAGGATTGGACAGTTCACAGATATCTAGCTAAGGGGAAGCTGACGTGGGGATGTATTTAGTTTGGGTTTAGTGGGACCTATTTACGTGGGTCCCAGTTGCTTCAATGCATGGTTAAGTTAGAGCTAGACATCCCAGTAGAGGAAGGATGGCACAGCTTCCAGGAATACCCCCACAGCCCACTGTCCCTGCTCACCAGCAACACGACATGAAGGCACGGGACGAGAGGTCAGGAGTAATATCGTGTGTCCCGTGGTGCCCACACCTGATGTCTGTGGATAGCAGAGGAGAAACAAAGTTTGAAATGTATAGAGCCAGATACTGATGTGTGGGGGAAATGTCACATCATTAAACATGCCAAATTATAAGCAAATTATTCTACTCTTATCAACCCCTCTTCAAATTGGAAGCGCTCTCCTATCAGGAGTCTGCTTGATAATGTAGCATGTACAGTGATAACCACATTGCATGCTTCATTCAAAACTCTGTGTTCATGTTTTAAAGAGAGCCTCCTGTTGTATATGCTGTGGCTCCCCAACCCAGGGCCCGCCCAGATACTGGATTCTGTTTCCCTCTTGATTTGGTGTGTATCACTCTCTTGCATGTTTTGTTTGTTTGTTTGTTTGTTTGTTTTGCCTTCGCTACATATATATGTATACATATGTGTGTGTATGTGTATACTTGTTTTCTAGGCTTTTGAATAAATGTGTTTAATTCTGTACCTATACGTCTATAATTTGCCTCATTTTCAAACATTGTTTGGAGCTTTGTCTACTTTGACACATAGAGCTCTTGTTTATTCATTTTCACTGCCCTCTGTAGCGTTTCATGATGTGAATATACCATGACTTATTTGTCCTATCTTCTGTCAATAGCCACTTGGGTTATAATAATGACTAATTAGAAGTAAACCATGTACAACGAAAATCTTACACTTCACATGTGTGAGAGATTCTCTATAGCTGTGTTCTTCAAACTCTTGGACCCAGGTATTCTCTAGAAGAATTTTGAAAGCTGTGTACCTCTTCAGACATTTTTTAATTGGCATCTGCATTATTTCAGTGTAAGCTTATGCAGTTGGAAACGATTTAACTTGCATAATATTGTAACATAAATATTTAAAGGTAAAACTACAGGTCACTCTTCGAAGAATTCAGTGGAATGAAGGTAGTCGAATGATTTGACTCTCAACTAGCACCCATTTAAATACTATACTAAGATATTCCTTAATAGTTACAAAGTTTACACCACTTGCTTTGAACTTGAAATTCTGTTCTTTTCCATTCTCAGAATTGTATCTTAATGCAATATGTTTCTATGCTTGACAGTCTTTTATTGATAATCGCATCATGTTTCTCTCTTTCATATTGATTCAGAGGAGTTCTAAGTGATTTCTGGATATCAATTCTTTTGTCATTTTGTGAGTTTAAGTGTCTTTTCCTGGTCGTGGCTTCTCTTTGTTCTGTGTTTTTGTAATTTTGTTGTTGTTCTTGTGCTAAGTTTTCAATTTTAATGCAGTCAATATATTAATGTTTCCTTTATGGTTTGAGGGGCTGTGTGTCTTCTTTAAACATTACAGTCTTAAAGTCGTAAAGATAATCTCCTATGTTTTCTTCTAAAAGTTTTAAAGTTTCGTTTTTTTGTATTAAATTGTTTCATTCATTTAGAATTTATTTTTGTAGATGGATGCCTTAGAAATCTAATTTTATTTTTTGCCTAGGGACTACCCAGTTGTCATAGGGCTGTTTTTAAGTAGTCCATCCTTTGCCAAGTGATAGTTTCTGCCAAATTCTCACATTTATCTAGCTCTATTTTATTCCTTGGGTGTAGTTGTTACTTGAGATTTTTAACAAGAAGGGACTATGTTTTGCTTAACTGGTATTATTTTGTGTTCCTCACAGGTAACCAGCACTGCAATTATACCGTGCAATTTGTTTAGTTACTATTCACTAAATTGACTTGAATGTGAATGGAAAGGTTTGTCTCAGAGTAATAGGGGCAAAATTTATACGGCTTAGCCTCATAGTAAACACTGTAAGTCTTAGTATTAACACTATGAATGAATGAATGTGAAAGATAATGAATGAATTATGTGATAGAATTATTAAAGGCTACTTTTTATAGCTTAGAGTATTATTGGCTTATCTTATACTTTGGGACGCAGGTAATTGATCTCATTAATGGACTTAACTTTCTAGGAAGCCATTTTTTTTTAGCAGAGCAGTGTTTCTCAAAATGTGGTCTAGCAAAATCACATGGGAAGTGCGTTAAAATGCAGATTCCTGGACCCCACCCCAGATCTACTGAATCAGGCTCTGTGGGAGTGGCATCCAAGTTCTCCAGGAGAGTCTTAATGCTCAACAAAATTTAAGGGGTCCCTGGCTCAGTCCTTCAGAGCCCTTATTCGAGTGTGCTATCAGATGGAGCGATGCCATTTAGGCCAGCTCACGTCTTTTAGTAAAGCCATGGCACTTGCAGGTCAGAACACGTTAGAGTGGTGAGAACATTGGCCTGGGATCGGAACATCACATTCCAGTCTTCTTCTGAGACCGCTGGTGACTTGTCATGGGACCTGCTCGTGCGTGTTTCTTAGTTCCCATGTGTTAATTTCCCCATTTGCAGCTCTTCCAGCTTGTTGGAGAGTTCCAGTTAAATTGGCCATGGTCCTTGTAGGGGAGAGAGAGAGGATTAAACTAGGACAAGGAGCCCTGCCAGCTGCGATCTTTTTCTCTCCCCATAAATCTAAGTAACATTCAGGTGGCAGTTGCAACGTATGGCTGTTTTGTCGTCAGCTCAGAGCAAAGTGACCCTTTCAGAAAACTGGCTTGGGGTCCCAGCCTGGAAACTGCCATCACTGCCATTTGTAGGTTGTCAGCCCCTCCGACAGTTGTTTACACGGACTGCCTGAGGGGTAGTGGACCCATCACGCTACGCTGAAGACAACCAGAGAATTTTATCCAAACTAACCTTTTTAGTAGAGTCATTAGGACTTCTTGGTATTAAAAAAATAAATAAAAGAGAGCTGACAGTTCCTGTTTGTTTGAGAAGTGCTTTGCCCCGTGTCCCTGAAACCCAGCCTCAGGAACTGGTTCATCACCAGTCTCCAGAATACTCCAGCCTTTTTCTCTTTGCAGTAATTCAGTTTGAATGAACAGACACTCGGAGTATATGAACCGTACAACTGGTTTTAAGCAGGGATAAAGCTGGGATCATCCCCACCTCCATTCCGAGTGGTACAATCATTTTTTATTTCATTCTGCTAGGCAGTGGCAGCAATTAAAGCTCCCAAAGTATGAAATGTTTTCATCAAGTCAGGCACTAAAAATATCGGCCTGTCAGAGCGGGCAGTGGACCTGTGCTTCAGTGCAGCTATTCTTCAGCGGCACCGGGGCATGAAGTGGTGAAAAGCATTCATTTCAGGCAGTGGGAAAATAAGGCCAGCTTCAGCTTTCATCTTTATTACGAGGAGTCTGGTCCCTGTTGGAGCGTAATGAGTGGATGCGCGCCATTTAGCTTCAAGTAACAGATCTATATAGAGTTGTTAATTTGTAGATAAATACGAGGTTTCTACCATTGATGTTTCTTGATCCACACAAAGTGGTTATATTAATACTGAGACATTATTAATCAATAGTTTGCTCTTTAAAAATACATCAGTAGGACTACCCAATTACCTTTAAGTATATATCAAAGGGCACGAAGCAATCTGACGTATGCTCAGAGTCCATTAGAAGCCACCAGACATATTAATTAAAATTTCTAGTTACAATGAACTTTACAGTGTGCATAAAAGTTGCTGCTTTGGGTCACAAATAGTTACTGGCTAACCGAAAAGCTGAACTTGCAAATTCAGGTGGGGACATGGGAGGGTCTTGGGGACTTTTGCCTTAGTGAAACCTGAGGGGTACTTTATTTTACGTGACTCCAGCATATATAAGGGCTACCAGTCAGGACTGTGATCTGGAAGAGGCAGGCTTCTCTCCCTGGTGGGTGCTCTCATAGGGAAGGGAGAGATTCTCATACTGTGAAATTGAGCATTACCAGAGTGGTCGTGATGCAGGTAAAACTGCACTGGAGATGAAAATTGAAACAAAACAGTAAGATGCACATAACACAGCCCTTTCTGGTCCTGCTGTGTGGCCGGGCACCAATCTGGTGCTGGCGAAAGCCCACCATGAGTAATCACCACACTGCATGGTCTCTGCCCCTTCAGCATCCATTCGTACCGATGGAAGCCTCTGAACTTGTGCTGAGAGGTAATAAATAACTTTTTATTTTGTGATCTCTAGCAATAAGCTTGCCTTTCAAACTTTGGTTCTCACTGCCAACAGCCCAGCCACATCTCTTGTCCAAGAAGACTCACTTTACCAAACTATTTACCAGACTGGCATCCAGAATCACAGATGGTCTAGGAGCTTAAAAAAAAAAAAGAGGAGAGAAGGCCAAGACATGGGAATGCTGTTTCCCCCTTCCCCTGGCCCCCCGCTGTTGGGTTCTGCGCATCTAGTTACTTACTGCAAGGAGAGAGATGGCACATAAGCTCTTATGGTCCAGGAATGTGATTTATATTAATATGCTCTCTAAACAAAATGTGATGACTAAGACCTGGATGCCCCAAGGAACTTGCTATAGTGGTACTAGACTCTACAGCCGCGTGCATTTCTAACGACTTTGTCAGAAAGTGGCAGCCTCGTCAGATCTAAAGGAGGCGGCATTTAGATCTGAGATCCATATTTAAGCATCACATACTTAGCGTCTCTTGTTTGGGGATAAGCTCTCCCCCCACCCCTTGGCGTCTGTCCCTGGGCCATTATCCAGCACAAGCCATCCACCGAGACTAGTATCAGGTGTAACTGATTGTCATTCAGTGCAAGCAAGTGGAATCTTTAGGTGGACATTAGTCACTGCTTTAGACATGTTAGCTTCAAGTGGAAGCAGTCAATTATAGACCAGAGGTTTTATGGCTACATTATTACCATCATACTATTAGGTTTTCAGCAGTAGCATTCTGCTTGATCGATCTGTGCCAGGACACTGATGGATAGCTTTGTTCTTCAAATGTCAAATATGTGGGACTTCTGCACTTTATGTATTTACTGACACACTCATCTCCTGTGGGTACCTTTCCCCGCTCTGTGGTGTTTAGTTTTAGCAGATGATTGTGACCCCTTTCCTTAGAAGATGGTGTAAACTTTGTCATCACACTCAGAATTTCCTTTGTATTCCCTCTCCAGGGCAGAAGCACTCCTGAGTTACTGGTACTTGAAAGGAGTCTTCACCACACTAAGAGGACCTCTTATTGGTATCAAGAAATAGATTTAGACAACTCCTTTCTTTAAACTTTCTAATATGCAGACACCAAAGTAGAAATTAATTCCCAATTTCTGGGTATAGGGTAGACTTCCAAAACTTCGGTTCTCCGTTAGTATGCTATTTGACCTATCTTTATGAAAGCTGCATTTCATTTTTGCATTCTTTATACAAACGACTTCCTAAGTCAAATCTATGAACTGCATAAACCATCACTATAACTCTCAAACATCACTAAATATGGTCTCACTTATAATACTGAACAGAACTTCTTATGTGAAATCCTGGCAGGGCTTGTCGAAGCCTCTAGGGGATGGATCTAGATTAGTTACAGTTACAGCTAATAGCTCTTAAATCTAGCATTGACCATCGTCTGTCCCACACAATAAATAAATAAATGGAAACTGGGTAAACCTTATTTCCCAACAACAGCCAACTAGGCTCCTATTTTACTTTGTTTTGTTTTTTGTTTTTTCAAGAACGTCTTCGAGGGAGCAGGATGGTCCTAGGAATGCCAGCTTCCTCAGGTAGAAAAGCGTGGGTCAAAGTAGTTCCCATTTCCACCTTCACGCTTTTCTACCTGAGGAACCATAGTTCTACCATATTTTCTACCTTAGGAACTTTGTGAACTGTCTCGGGTCATTTCATTAGCTAATACCACAGGGAAGAGACTGTCCAATCTTTCTTGGCAGCTCTGGACACATCAAGGGAGATTCTTCGGAGCAACTCATTCATTTTTTAAATTTATTTTTATTGAACTACAGTTGATTTACAATATTGTGTTAGTTTCAGGTGTACAGCAAAGTGATTCAGTTACACATACATGTGCATATATTTTTTTCAGATTCTTTTTCATTATAGTTTATTACAAGATATTGAATAGAGTTCCCTGTGCTGTACAGTGGGTCCTTGTTGTTTATCTATTTTATTTACGGTGGTGTGTAGATGTTAATCCCAAACTCCTAATTTATCACCCCCCCGACTCCTTTCCTCTTTGGTAACTGAAATTTTGTTGTCTACGTTTGTGAATCTGTTTCTGTTTTGAAATAAGTTCATTTGTATTATTTTTTAGATTTCACGTATAAGTAATATCAATATGACGTTTGTCTTACTCTTTCTGACCTACTTCACTTAGTATGATCATCTCCAACTCCATCCATGTTGCTGCCATTATTCATTTTTAAGGCCAAAGGGTCAAAGGCTAATACCCATGTTTGGCAATATCATGGTAAGGAGGCTAAATCACAGAGATATAAGGCCTGGCTTTGAGTGGTTCTTCCTATGTCTTAAAACAGTATTTTCTGCAAGACATAGACTCTTCCCTGAGCGCAGGCGTATTTGGGGACCCAGGCCTTTCTCCACTAGGGCAGAAATCCTCAGTTGCCTCTCATCCTTCCATCCCTTCTCACTGAGGGGCAGCGTGGCTGGCCATTTGGAGACTGGCCTGCCTCACTTCTCTCATCCCTGAATGCCCTTGCAAAAGGGTGACCTGGCACCTCTGGCATGTCCAGGGGTGCTGAGAGCAGCATTAGAAGCTGGCCTGCACCCTAGCACGTGTGTGTGCTGAATGTCATTCTAGATCTCTCCACGCATAAAGCGGGTGGAATCATCTTAACCCCAACATTCACATCCAGCTTCAGCCTTGCCCGGAATTAAATGTAACAGTTCAGGTGGCTCACAAAAACTAGCTACTGTGCAAGTCCGGATCTCTGTCCATCAGAGAAGGCACACTTTGAAGCTTGAAGGAGTTTGGGAGTAGAACACATGCATTTTGCCTAAACTACACCTGTTTTTACTAAGCCAATAGCTAAGTGGAAATAATCAGGCTCTGGGAGCTGGCATTGTTCTTATTCAGCCTAGAGTTCTTAATTTATGTATGCTACAGGGACACAGCCCTTCTATAGCTGACATGCTTGTGAGAAACTGAGGAAAGATATGTTCCAGAAGCAGCCGGAGAGTGCTGGGTTACCCACTGCCTCAGCAGATTCGCAGCATCCCATGGACAGGAGCCAGGTGGGAGGACACCTCCCGGGAGATGTGGCTTGGTGCCCATTGAACACCACGTGGATGTAACTGTATTTACTCTGCAATTCCTGCGGGAGACAGAGCCGCAGATTAAGTTGCAGAGACACAACGGAGGTCCTGACAAAGGAATTTTAATGTAAAAATTCCAGGGTTTAAATTTAATCCTTGAGCTAACTGGTGCAGTCCTTCAAACGGGGATCTAACAAGATACTGGGGATCTGGAAGGTAAATGTGTGAGTGCATTTGGAACCAGTTTAAAGCTAGAAATGAAATGAGCAGGAGCTCTTGCCAACGCATCATTAAAGGGAAATGCAGAGGTTCGCTGAGCCATGCGTGGAGATGGACGCACACGGTCCGTTCTGCCCTCTGCTTCCTCTGCAGCTCGTGGGGGGCCGTGGGGGATTTGTGGGGGAGCGGCTTTCTCTTAGCCCACTGTAGAATATCTGGGCTAGGACCACCTGGTATATCTAGTCAAGGCTTAATTGTGAAGCTACACCGGGAACACGGGCAAAGAAAGTCTTTCTTTCAACAAGCTCTTCATAGAATGAGGCCTGAATGAGCCGCGCACTGGAAGGGACCTCTTAGGGACTGCACTCCCGAAAATGTGACAGGAACCAACCAGAAAGCCTGGATTTACTAGGAAAATAAGTGGGGATGGGGGTGGATAGTAAAAAGGAATGGTTTAACTGACTCAAGATCAGGGAATTCCAAATCTGATCATCAGTAGTACCGGGGAACTTTGTAAAACTACAGATTCTCAGAGGGTAGGACAGGACCCAGGAATCTGTATATTTTGGGTTCTTTTCCTTATGTATTTAAAGTTTGTTCTCCAGGGGCTTGGGTTGGTCACTGCTTGAAGGAACCAGCTTTTCAAACACTTAAAACCTATTTGCATAAAAGAGAAATAATGTACTAATCTTCATGAAAATAGGTCAGAACCCATAACCAAACAAAATTTTCTTAACTTGATTTGAAACACCTTCTTGATTGAAGCAAAACATCATTTTAAATATACATACATACATCCATATATACATAAACTCCAGATTCATGAATCTGACTAATGAAGATGGACATTCCATCTCCCTGTCATCTTCTGGGGTGTCACTGTGCTCATTCTAGACATTCTGCCCAGCTAGTGGCTTTGTCTCCCTGAAACCGGCCTCAACTTCTGGCTACTATCTGCACACCCTGTAAATAAAAAGCCCTGCCATTATTATTCATGCAGCTTTTGTTTATCTTCCCAAAAGAAACAATTGAGCTGTGGCAGATGAGTGATGGTTGCTGGGCTGTGGTGAAGGTAAAAGCCGCTGCAGGTGGAGCGGCTTAATGGGGGATTAATTGGGAAGCAGGTGAAGGCAGATAGGTAACGCAGCAGGTATGTAAATAGGCTCGTGGGAAGAAAGGCATTGAATTTTACGCTCTTTAACTAAAAATAAAGACTTGATATTTAGCTTATCTTTGCTGAAATCCTGCACTGCAAGGGCCCTGACAACTGCCAACATCATCAATGATTCATTATTATCTCAGCATCATCCAGGCTACTTAATAGGATCTTCAACCTCTTCATTTTTCATTGTTTCAGCTGATTCTTTGGCTTTAGAATGCATACTTTTTCTTCTCCCTACGCATACCAGGGGGCAGAACAATTTTTGTAGATTGTATAGTGGAAGTGACATTTGGGCCTCTAGCCTGCCTTCCGGTAGCATCCTTCTGCTCTGGCTCATTGGAGAAACGCAGCACATTTACAGTGTGACGGTGGATAATAAGTCTACCAAGAACACATACATCCAAATGCATATTGTCTTTCAAAGCACTGTCGTTGAGAAACAAAACACTTATTTGACTGCTGTCATTGGCTGAAAACCTTTTCAGGAAAACCACCTCACTGGTTATTTTTAGGGCCAATTTATAAATCACTCATATGAAAAAAAAAAACCTTATATATATTCATCACTTATTTCCTAGCCATAAACATTGCCAACGTCATTGCCTGTTTCATGACCACACTTAGTGCTAAATGACATTTGGCTTTTAAAAAAAAAAATCCATCCCTGATGCAGAGGTTTTCTGCTGCTCAGATAATTCCAAGGAACATGCTTCAGGCTTCTAGGGAAAAGTTTCATGAAATGTCTGGAGTGTTGGCAGCCTCCTGGGGATAAGTGTCCTGATTCTCAGAGCAATGACTGTGTATGGCACACACTTAGAAATTTCTAAATTTGGGTATGCTAGTTTAAAAGTTGGGGCACATTATGTTAAGGCTCCTTTTTTATTTTATGGTAACTTAGAAAATTATTAAAAATAAACCACTCCATATTTCCCTTCCAGTTAGCTCTCTCCTTGGCAATATGTTGGGGGAAAGGTAAGGGGGTACTTGGGTCCTTGATTACTTGGTTGGCCCACATATGTTGTTTTCCCTGGGGAGAAGCAGCACCAGTTTTGAAGACGTGTTACTGTTGAAACAGCTAAATATCAGTGGAGCTTGCACAGGCTAAATATTAGTGGAGCTGCAGTTTGTACCCCATAAAATGAATTAGGTTTACATTATCATGCAGATCTTTTCCTATAGTTGAGATACTCATTAATTTTATTGCTAATGAGATGTTAGT
This sequence comes from Camelus ferus, assembly GCF_009834535.1. Classification (NCBI taxonomy): domain Eukaryota; kingdom Metazoa; phylum Chordata; class Mammalia; order Artiodactyla; family Camelidae; genus Camelus; species Camelus ferus. The sequence continues at coordinate 13,567,998 of NC_045706.1, forward strand.
AATTAAATACCTTTAATTAATGAAAATCAGACAAAAGCAAGAGCTGCTCTTTGTACCTTCATAAACACAGGGAAGGTGTTTGTAGATCTGTCTCATTGTGCCTTTGGTCTGTAGGTGGACCTCAGATCTGAGATAGCTAGGATCATCTGGTTCAGTCCAGGCAAAGCCATTCATTAAAAGATTTCAGTTTTGGCAAATTAAGGGAGTAGGCATTTGGGGATCTTATAAAGATTACCTGAGATTGGAGGAAAAATGCTCATAAATGAGAGTCAGTCCTACATGTAATAGCAAATTTCATGGTTGAAGATGCAACAGCAGTGAGTACAATGAATAGTTCTGAAGCAGTGGTTGAGTTTGGGGTAGGCCCCGAGCACATAATTAGATTATTAAAAATGGCCTGTCTTAGGTTGACTGTTACTAAATTGAAATCCAATTATGGCTTTATGATTTTGCTGAAAAATATTTCGCTGTTTTGCTTGAGTCCTCCGAGAAGATCATTTCCTCTTTGCATCCACATTTGCACATGTCACAATATATTTTCCAAACAAATCTGACCTCAATTATCTCAGGATCAATCTTAAATTAGATAAAATATATTTTAATGAGTGTTTTTATGTCTAATATCATCATTGTTCCTCTCCATACTTAAGGAATTAAAAGGTGGCGAAAGAAGACTTTGCAAAATATCTTTTTAATGAGAGGCATGCATATTTTAGAAATAGCTGAATTGTGCCATCTTAATACACGGAAAGGCATTATGCTCAAATATGTGCCTGAGTGTGCTACAAGACAAACTTGGTTCAGTTCTCAACAATTGGCTCTGGAACTGTAATAAAGCAGTTGTTTGCAAAGAGATGGGCTCGGAAATTTCGTGCACTCCTGCGGTGTGGATTTAAATGGTAAGTTAAATATTTATGAACCTGAGATTTTTATAATTGATCATTGTATGATTTATACACAGTAATTATAATTAGGTTGAAAGAGATTTTAAAAAGCCAGTTTCCTGGTAGCCAAGGCCATTAAATAACGCTAAGCTGCCAAAACAAAAATTAGGTGGGAACCCAGCCATCAAGTTCTGAGCGCCTGTCCCTGTGTCCCTTGTACAATGAGGCGCCATACCTCACCAGGCATCTTACCTGGACACGGACTCCCGCGTTACCTGCTATCCTTTTTCAGGCCTTTGTTTCAAACCTAGTTGAACATAAACAAGTAGAAAACTTCAGAGATCCAATGTATAACAAAAGGAAAAGGTGAGGGAGGTTGGAAAGGTTAATTAAAAATGTAATGATCCCATTTGCTGAGACAGCACTATTAATCATTTTGCAGCAGCAAGCATGTGACTTGCACACCGCTTACAGGAGGCATCTCATTTTTAAGGTATGGATGGGGGGGCGGGTGAACCACAGTGTGTGGTTTATGGAAAAGGAGGTTCTCAGGGGTGAGCCCATGACTTGTGGTTAACACTGGGCACTGTCTTCACCAGACAGAAGAATTATTTCCAAATTCACAGCTGATCAGAATAATTCAGTCACTGTGAACCCCAGAGAAAACTTGGGTATGGCTTGAGGCTTAAATGTAGTTGAGGGAGGTACAGAAAAACAGAATAAGGAGGAAATTCGTCATCATGGTGTAATATGATATGTCTGAAACGGTGTGTGAATGACAAAATGGGCTCCAAAGCGCCAACATGTGCCTTTTAAATGTAATTTTTAGCAGCCCAGCTGGAAAAGGTCAAGCTCCTGAAGGATCGATTACAAGGGTCACACATGTATGGTCAGATTTGTCATCTGATCCACCTGGGTAGCAGAAGACCAGACTGTAAATGTGAGCTTCCAGAAGAGCCTTCTCTACCCGTGAAGATCTTGGAACTTTTTATCCATTTTTCATTTGCTGGGGTAACATGTTAGAGGGAGCCTATTAGAAGAACAGTAGTTATGGTAGCATGGTAACTAACCAAGTCAGAAAGAAAAGAGGAAACTGGTTGTGAATTCAACTCTGCAGCCCTAAAAAGAAAGGCAGAAAGATACCCGGAAATTGGCAAGCATCTGTAAACAGCGTTCTCTCATTGTGTCTTGTGAGCTTCCTGCTTGATAAATCACATCTTCATGCAGGCCATGCAAACTTTAATATATTTACTCTGTTTTAGTCCACATCATAATCTATAGAAATGGATTTCTAGATACTTGCATCCCGAATCATTTTGACTGGTTAGCTGGCCCTGGCATTTGCCAATAATGGTGGCATTTTCTAAGTGTAAATAATGAGGGGCTGCCAGCCACAGCGAGACCCTCTTTGATTTGGGACAGTGTGAGGATTGTACTGGGGATAAAGGCAGTTCCTCGCTCCAGAGGGATTTAGAATGTGAAAGCTTCTCCCAGTGCATAATTCATCCTGGACACCTCTACATCTCCCTGTGTTGGAAGGACCTTTTACATTTGCTCAGCCTGTAGGTCAGGGTTGAAATCGTTGGTCCCTGTGCTCTTTGGATCAGCAAACAGCTGAGAGGTCAGCACCATCCAGTGCTGGGTTGGTTTTTTTGTTGTTCGTTTGTTCATTTTTTTTACATTCTGTCCCTGATCAAGTTTTATCCTAAATATTTGATGTTATAATCAGAAAAGGCAATTTGTATTATAATCCTCAAACCAAAGAAACTTGATGTTTGAAGGGACCTTAAATACATCATCTCACAAAGTGGGAAACTGAGGCCCACTGGGGGAAAGCTGGCTTGTACAAAGACACTCAGATAACCAGACCACATTTAAACCCCCTGATTCCTAATTCATTGCTCCTTCAGCAGCATCTGACCTTTTTTATTCCATGGCTTAGGAGATGGCCCTCTAGTTGTGATGAAGGTTATACTCCCATGCCAGGAACACAGGAAGCAAGTCACATCGGGTCTGATCACAGCCAGAGGGGCTCAGAATGATGCCAGGGAAAGCAATATGTAACCTGCAAAGTAACAGCCTGGTTATGTGTAGCTTTGAAAGGGAAAGCTGGGGGAATGGTGTTCTCCATAACACTGATGGGCGGGTGCCGGAGAGGCGTTCATTAGGCTGCACAGCTCACACGCACACGCCCTCCCCCAGAAAAAAAGGATTTCTAGTAAACAGCCTTCATTCTGAGAATGCTTCCCATTCAGACAGCATCCCAAACATGCTACTGAGTTGAAGAATGAACAACAGCAGATGGAGGGAGAGATTAGAGGTGGAGGGGAGCGGGGGAAGCAACATTTTAATGCCGAGCTCTAAAATGAGCTGTGGAGAGGATGGCACTCGGAATTACGGTAAAGCTGTTCAGAAGCCTTCCCACACGGGTGCGAAGGCGTGTGTGCCCAGACCGTGGAACAGGCGTGCGCCCGCTCCTCCGGGCCGTGTGCGAGTTGATGGAGAGTTGGGTGTGACTCAAGTGGCCTAAATTGAATCACTCTGCCCACTCCTCCCTCTGCCCTCCAGTCACTGAGGTAGCAGTTTTGTGCGCTGGGAGGCGGTGGGGGTTACATTTAATAGATATGGGGGATCAATCTTCTTACCAAGTGAAAACTCAAATTTATATGTCCTGTGATTTCAGGAGCATTTATTTTGAATTTCATTGCAGCAAGATACCTGAGAGTTGGAGGTGAATTTGTGAGGACACTAACAAGGGAGGTGAAAGGGAGGTTAAATGTTGTTTTCCATATTCTGCATATGAGACTTTTTAAAAGAATGAGGAGGGTGGGTACAGCTCAGTGGTAGAGCATGTGCTTAGCATATGTGAGGTCCTGGGTTCAATTCCCAGTACCTCCACTAAAACTTAAAAACAAGCAAACAAACAAGAAACCTTTTAATGGGGGGAGGGATAGCTCAAGTGGTATAGTACATGCCTAGCATGAAGAAGGTCCTGGGTTCGATGCCCAGTACCTCCTCTAAAATTAAGCCTAATTACCTCCCCCTGCACACACAAAAAAATAGGGTATGCATGAATCTATTTTTTCCCATATTTCATTTGAACATTTTCAAACATACAGAAAAGTGGAAACAAATTTACATTAAGCAGTCATCTTGAGTCTATCATTAAATCTGAATGTAGTTGCTCTGTGAGTATCCATCTATCCATCCTTCTGTCCATCAAAGTTTTTTAAATGCAGGTATCAATATCCTTCTCCTAATGCTTCTGCACACATACCATTAACCAGTTTTTAATATTTGCTTAGTTTTTTTCCTCTTTGAGGTAAAATTTATACATGTACAAACCTTAAGCATACCATTCTCTGAGTTTGGACCCAAACTTCTACTAGGAAAGAGAACATTACCATCACTCCAGAAAGTTCGTGCTTGCTTCTTCCCAGCCAATTTCCACCTCCATCTCCTGGAAGCAACCAGTCTCCTGATTTTTTTTCTTAATCATGAATTACTTTTGCCTATTCTAAAACTTCACATATATAGTATAGAATTATTCAGTGTATAGTTTTTTGTGTAAATCTTCTTTTTTCACTCAGCACAGTGTTTTTGAGATTCATTCATGCTATTGTGTGTATAAATCATCCATCTGTTCTTATATCTGAACCAGTATTCCATTGTGTGGTTGGACCACAGTGTGCTTGCTGTTTTCCTATTGATGAATACACGAGCTGTTTCCAGTTTTTGGTTATTATCGATACAGTGCTGTCATTACTCTTGTCCAAGTCTTTTTATGGACATATGTTCTCATTGCTCTTGGATAAACAACCTAGACGTGGAAATGCTGGGTCATAGGGTAGGTATATGTGTAGTTTTGTTAAAAGACAAGTGGATGGACCATTTTACATCACCACGGAAATATATGAATCCAGGATCTCCACATCTCTGTGAGCTCTGGGGTTGTCAGACTTTAATTCTAACCACCAGTGTATAGTGTATCTCATTGTGGTTTAAATTTGTATTTCCCTGATAATTAAAGATGTTGAACACTTTTCATGTACTTATTGGCCATTCACGTATCTTCTTTTCCAAAGTGTCTGTTTAAATATTTGACCCACTTTCAATTGGGTTGTTTTTTAATTATTGAGTTTTAGGCATTCTAAATATATTTTAGATACTTGTCCTTTGTCAGATAAATTGTTTTGCAAATATTCTAGTCTGTGATTTGTCTGTTTGTTTTCTTCATTACTTAAGAAATTATCTTTGGATGAGTTTTCAGTTTTGATGAACTCTAACTTACCGATTGTTTTTTAATGTGTTGTCTGTCACTTCTTGTGGTCTTCCGTAAGAAATCTTTGCCTGCTTCCAAAATTACCTTATATTTTCTGAAAGCTTTGTGATTTTAGCTTTTATGTTTAAGTCTGTGCTGCATCCTGTATTAATTTTTATTCGTGATGTGAAGTAGGGATTGAGGAGATTTTGTTGTTGTTTTTACATTGATTTTCAATTATTCTAGGACCCTTTGTTGAAAAGATTTCTTTCTCTGTTGATATGTCTTTGGTGACTTTTTAAAAAAAAAATCAAATGACTGTAGACATGTGTGTATATTTAATCTGAGTTTTGTCTTCTGTTTCATTATTTGATTTGTCTATGCTTATGCTGTAACACACTGTCCTGATACCTGTATCTTTTTGGTAAATCTTGAAGTCATTTTAAAGTCCTTCAATTTTGTTGTTCATTTTCATTTTCTTTGGCTATGCTGCGTCCTTTGCATTTCCATATCAATTTTAGGATCTGCTTGCTAATTGCAAAACATATTATTGTGATTTGGAAATAATTGACATGATAACATTATTGAGTCCTCTGATCCATGAACATGAGACATATTCTTGTTTATTTAGGTCTTCTTTAATTTTCTCAGCAATGTTTTCTAATTTTCTGTATAGCGATCCTTCATGTCTTTTGTTAAATTCATTCATTTTGTTAAAGTGCCCCCTTTTTTTTGTGCTATTATAAATGGAATTAAGCTTTTAATTTTGTTTTCTAGTATTTTTGCTGATAGCTTATAAAAATGCAGTTGATATTATATATTAACTGTATATCCTTTGACTTTTGATAAATTCACTTCTTAGTTCTATATTTTGTAGATTCTTTAGGATTTTCCAAGTCATCTACAAGTAGAGATGTCTTCCTTTCCACTTCCTTTTATTTCTTTTCATTGCTTTATTGCAATGGCTGTGGCCTCCAGCGCAGCATTGACTATATAGGTGATCAGAATGGGCATCCTGTCTTTGTTCCTGATTTTAGGCAGGAAACAATCAATATTAAATGTTCACTATTAAATATGATTTTAACTATAGATTTTTCATAAGTACTTTTTATCAGATTAAGAAGATTCTCTACTATTCTTAGATTGCTGAGCATTTTTTTAAATTATGGAATGAGCGTTGAAACTTGTTGAATACTTTTTCTTTGTCTATTAAAATAGTCATATGGTCCTCTTCTTGCCTGCTAATAAGGTGAATTACATTGATTGTTTAATATTAAACTCATGTTGCATTTTGGGATAAACCTTAGTTGGTCATGGTACATTATCCTTTTAACATATTGGTAAATACTGTTTACTAAACTTTTGGAATCTATATTTGTAAGGAATATGAGTCTGTGATTATCTTCTTTTTTCTTTGTCAGGTTCTGCTGTTTGGGTAATGCTAACTTCATATAGCAAGTTGGGAAGGGTCATGAGAATGTTTTGTGTGAATGAGAATTAGAAGCAACAAGAAGGTCACACATTTACCTGTGAGCTAGAAATCAGTTAGTAGGTTTTTGCCTCTCTGAATGGGCCAGGTTGTGCATTCTGGAATTTGTCACAGGCCCTGAAATCATGGGGAGGAGGTGGTGCTCTGGAAGTGTTATTTCACTGATATTTATCGACTGAAAGTGATGCTGAGTCATACCAATTACTGAATGGAGTGAACTATGAGCAATTGGTCCACTCTCTTACCATTTCATACAAAACTTTTCCTTTGAAATATAGCTTTTCTCTTTTGATAATACTAAGAAGGAAAAAATTACTTAGTAGCTTCTGTAGTTTTAACAACTTTAAAGAGAAAGTTAACATTATTTAACAGAGCAGGCATACACTAGGCCAATTTTTTTCTTTCAGCTTTCTTGAGATATAATTGACATACCACACTGGATAAGTTTAAGGTATGCAGCATGATGATGTGACTTATATATATTACAAAATGATTACCGCAGTAAGTTTACATCCATCACCTCATATAAATATACAAAAAGGAAGAAAAAATGTGTTTTTTTCCCTTATGATAAGAACTTTTAGGATTTACTCTTTTAGCAACTTTCCAAATACACAGTAAACAAACCAGTGTCTGCCACAGTTACCATGTTGTACAGTACATCCTTAGTACTGGAAGTTTGCACCTTTTGACTTCTGTCATCCAATACCCTTACCCTTTCCCTCTGGTAACCACAAATCCTAGCCTTTTTTTTTTTTTTTTTTTTTTTTTTTTGTATGAGTTTGTTTTTTGTTTTTGCTGTTTTGGGGTTTCACATATAAGTAAGATCATACAGTATTTGTCTTTGTCTTTCTAACTTACTTTACTTAGCATAAGGCCCTCAAAGTCCACCCATGTTGTTGCTAATGACAGTATTTCCTTCCTTTTTATGGCTGGGTAGTATTCCACTGAGAATATATGCCGCATGTTTATCTGATTATTCCTTGTTGTACACTTAGGTGGTTCCTTGTCTTGGCTATTGTAAATAACGCTTCAGTGAACACGTGCGTGCAGGTATTTCTCCAACAAAGTGATTTTGTTCCCTTCAGATGTATACCCAGAGGTGGAAGTGCTGGATTACATGAGAGTTCTATTTTTAATTTTTTGAGGAATCTCCACATTGTTTCCTGTAGTGACTGTACCAATTTACAATCCCACCAACAGTGCACAAAGGTTCTCATTTTCTCCGCAATCTCACCAGCATTTGTTAGCTTGTCTTTTGATGATACCTGTTCAAACAGGCCTGAGATGATATCTCATTGTGGTTTTGGTTTGCATTTCCCTACGGATTGGTGACATTGAGCATCTTTTCTGTATACCTTCTTTGGAGAAACGTCTACTCAGGTCCTCTGTCTATTTTTTAATGAAATTGTTATTATTATTATTATTATTATCATTATCATTATCATTATTATTACTGCTTTTGCTAGTGAGTTGTATGAGTTCTTTATTTATTTTGGAAATTAACCCCTTATCAAAACATGACTCACAAACGCTTTCTCCCATTCCATACATTGCCTTTTCATTCTGTTTATGGTTTCCTTTGCTGAGTAGAAGCTTTTTGGTTTGATGTAATCCTGCTTGTTTATTTTTGTTGTTATTGCTTGTGTCGTATTAAAAAAATCATTGTCAAGTCCCGTGTCAAAGGGCTTTTTTCCAGGCCAGTTTTTTAAAAAACTTGTGTATTATATGGATAACTTTCAGAGAGAGATAAATTTTCTGGACCTATGGATTGAGTTTTATTATTTTTATTATAATTTTATTTGAAGTTTATAAGCATAAAATTATCACCTCTTATTCTTTGCTTGTATCCAACTATAAAAGCAGCACACACAAATTAAGTATGAACACAGCTTTAGGGACAATGAAATGCAAGTTGATAACATAAATTTAATATAAGGGATGACACTGTTTGGCTGACGCTGAATTGGTGCCTACAGTCGGGTTGTGGTTCTCTGTTTCAGCATGAGTTCTTTTGAGTCTGGCAGGCCTGCATTACTGGGTGCCATGTGATGACTTCATTCTGCTGCCATTTTTCTCTATCTGAACTTCCATGAACCATATTTTCTTCTATCATTGGCTACAACAGTCAAGTATTAAGTCCACCTCTGTGCCTGTAGTCTTTTCTTTTTAACCAGAGATCATAAAGTACCATGAACACCAATGCAAATAATAAATGCAGGCAGTGAAATTGTGTACCATCTTCCAGCCTTAAGGGCTTAATCCAGATGATCCAGAATTTGGTCATATTAATTAATTTGAGATTATTATCCTGCACAAAATGCATAATTTAGAAATCTCCTAGCAAGCTGTAGACCTTCAAGAATATAAATCTCTCCTAAGAATATAACCAGTGGGCCCAACAGCACATGAGAAGTCTTAGAAGAGGAAGAGGCTAGAAGTGTCACCAAGGCCTGGTGGAGGCCCCCTGGTGATCCTGTCAGGGCACATGGTGAATATTTCACTCCTTGAGTCCTGAAGTGCCTGCATGTGAACACAGAGGAGCCAGAGAGAAACCGCTTTGGGAAGGTCATGATGGAGAAAGCACCAGGCGGGCTTGTTAAACCTGCAGGATGTACGTGCACCTGCCAGCTTCCTGCACTGCTCACCTAAGGAGGGCTGAATGTCTTGTTCAGTGCCTTCCACATCACATTGTTGGACTCAGCTGTCGTAGGCAGAAACACGAACCTGGGACATTGTACAATACTGCTCGTGGTGCCAGGGTATAATTTTGTGATTTCAGATTTTTGCGTATTGGGTGTTCTTAAAGCAAGGCACACTGTCAGTAGACCAGGGAGGGTTTTTCATTCACTGAAATGTTGACTTTTGTGTGTGTTGTTTACTTATATAAAATTGTATTTTATTTCAGTAAGAACATGTAACATGACATCTACCTTCTTAACAGATTCAGTATTGGTAACTGTAGGTGTGCTGTACAGCAGATCTCTAGAACTTGTTCATCTTAACATAACTGAAACTTTGTACCCCATGAATAACAACTCCCCATTTCCCCCTTGCCCCAGCCTCTGGTAACTATGATTCTACTCTCTGTTTCTCTGAATTTGAGTGTTTTAGATACCTCGTATGCATGGAATCATATGGTATTTGTCCTCCTGGGACAATTTCACTCAGCATAATGTCCTCAAGGCTCATCCATGTTGTTGACTATGGCAAATTTCTTTCCTTTTTTAAGGCCGAGTAATATTCCACATGCCCTTTAGACGTATGCTAAATGCACTGCCCTGTCTTTCAGTCACACCCCACCCAGCTGGACTCCTTCTCCTCTCTTGTGAATTCTCAAATGCCTTAATGGTCCCCATCAACTGGGGGTGTAAAGAGAATGAAAGAAGGTTTCAGAACCAAGAAGAGGCTGAGGCCTGAGCAGGAACTTGCTGGGGATTGAATCCCACAATTGTGTGATGCTTGTCTGCTACCTCTTTTCTGTCTCCGGAGGGTCATTGCTACACCTAATTATCAGTTTTCCATGGACCATCTTATAACTTGGTCCTGGGCGGTTTTTCCATCATTTCCCCTCTCCATAGAAACACCTATATCATGGAAAATGAGCTTGATTTCCCTTGCCCCTTCATCTTTTAACTTTGCCTATTGGTCTTGGCCCTGCCAGCCCACCCAGCCTACCAGAGGGCCCTGCGTCCTCCATGCTCTCTCTCTGGGTTCCACAGCAGGCAGCCTGGCAGTGGACAGCCCTGGCTTCTCTGACCTCATGAGCACAGAGGGCTTAGACACAAGGCAGAGTATGTTTTGTGAGATTCCTAAGGCCTATGGTTTATAAGCTGATTGAAATTCTATCCAAAATACTAGCTGACTTTTTCTAATCTGCAACCTCAGTACTCGTAGATCCCACATTTTCTATGTGGTAAATTCAGTGTAATTGAGGTTTGCAGATTTTTATGTAATTTATTCTGGTTTTCTTCCAATGGCCTCTGAGCTCGAACTTAAATACAGCTTCATTGTATTGCTTCTTCCTGTTTAGAAAGCTGGCATAATATTTTGTCTTCTGGGTTCAAATAACCGTGCAATTACTCTGTAATCATATAGTAATTAGCATGTACTATGTGCATTTATTACATAATTATATTCCTGGAGGATTGCATGGCAATTATACTTACATTCAGCGTATCATTTTATATTTTATATAATAAACAAGTATATAATTTGTTGCTTTTTTCTTTTATCCTAATTTCAGTTTACCAACTAGGAGCTGGAAACTTGTTCTCCTGTCGTCTTGTTTAAACCTTAGTCGGGCAGGTGTCTGAGCTCCTTTGGCCTCACTCAATGCCTCGTAATTATACATCTGAGACGATGCTAGGAGCTTGTGTGTTGCCCCGGGCTCCCAGCCTTTGCGTTCCTAGCACCTCCTCATTGTCATGAACTCATTAAGTTATTAGCTTCCAAACGCAGAGTTGATCAGAGCTGCCAGCACTGCCAGGTGAACGGGCAGATCTCGGTGAAAACAGGACAGGTGAGCAGCACCAGCGTCCAGCCCTGTGACCACGCCTGCATTTCTCTCCTTTCACAGTGGAGCACATCTCGAAAGGGAACAGCTGCCTGGACGCCGCCAAGGCCTGCAACCTGGATGACACCTGCAAGAAGTACAGGTCCGCCTACATCACCCCGTGTACCACCAGCATGTCCAACGAGGTCTGCAACCGGCGCAAGTGCCACAAGGCCCTCCGGCAGTTCTTCGACAAGGTGCCGGCCAAACACAGCTACGGGATGCTCTTCTGCTCCTGCAGGGACATTGCCTGCACCGAGCGCAGGCGGCAGACCATCGTGCCTGTGTGCTCCTACGAGGAGCGGGAGAAGCCCAACTGCTTGAATTTGCAGGACTCCTGCAAGACCAATTACATCTGCAGGTAAGCCCGCCAGTGGCTCAGTGATGAATGAGTGGCAGGGAGAACCTTGGCGGCTCTTTCTGTGGCCCGGCTCCTGTTTTCTGAGCTTCTGCCAGGGAGAGGTGGGAGGGCCGCCTCTGGGATGGATCGGCCAGAAACTGACCTCTGCCTCTGGCACAAGGGTCTTCAGTTGCTGGTCAGGCTCTTGCGCTGAGGAAGGTCCCCATCTTTAACCCGGGGAAAGCTTTGAGAGGTGCCGGAGTGAGGTGACTAGGACGGCGCTCAGTAAGCACTGGGGGCCACCCGAGGCCACGTGAGCTTGGCGGCATGTGCCCCCTCTGCTGGACCAGGGACCTCCCAGGGGTCAAAGAGGGTAAGTGGGTGGGCTGGGGGTGCTGGAGACATGGAAGCTCTTGACATCGAGGTCAGAAAACTGGAAGGGAGCAGCGAGAGGGATGGAGCTGTTTCCATCCCTGAAGAGGAGAACTTCCCGAACGCCTGGCTCTGTTCTGGGCTATTCGTTACTATTCGTGGCTGAGGGTGGACGCCTTCCTGCTTAGCTGTGCCCTCGGATCTCAGCCCCCATCAGAAACCTTGCTGAGTCTGGGCCGTATTGTTGAAAACAGTCACTTCCTTTTCCTTGTTTTGGCCATGTATTCATTTATTTTTAATGTTTAAAGGACTCCATGAATATATTCTGTGTGTTTTTCTTTTTTTAAAGACAAAAGAGCAACATAGAATTAGGTAGCGGGAAAGGGAAATTTCCTCTTCACGCTGTTCCCACTTGCTGCCGACCGTCACTGTTAACAGTTTGATGGGTGTCCTTCCAGAACTTTGGGTTGAATTCATTGCCGATCGAAGCGAGCAGATTTTTCATAAGCAGAGACTTGAGTCTTTGCAGCCTGAGGCAATGCTGGTGCTGCATTCGGAGCACAGGCCGGCTCCGGGCTGGAGACTCAGACGGGCATCACATGGGACAACACCTGGACTTTGCCCCCCGGGGGGAGCCAGGGGGATTCACATGCTGCCTCTGACAGAATCCTGTGCACTTGATGAATGTTCACAGGCGGACGGGTAGGTGAGGGCGCAACTTTGTGCTTGTTTTCTTCTACGTTTTCCATTTCTAAAGACCGGAGGGCAAGGGAATAAAAAGTCTGATGTATTAAGGATTCTGGTGAGCTGAGTTTCTGGTTAGCTTAAGTTTTAATCTGGTAGAATGGAGTCCCAGTCTTTCCTTAGACTAGGTCTAATAGTCACCCAAGAAAAACCAAACTCCTCATTACCTGCAGAACCCCCTCATGCTGAAGACTTTCTGGGAGAAATTACCCCCACCCCCATTTTTTCAAGGTGGAAGCTCTATGAGGAAGAGCTCAGATGATCAGGCTTGTCCCGGGAGGAGTCAGGTGCTCTGGTACTGCAACTTCTCCAAAGACCCTTCCTCAGTTTCGCACCCTTCTTTCACTGAGACCCTCTTACCCCCGGGCTAGGGTCAGGGATGGCTGTGCTGGGAGGGTCCTGAGGAAGAAGCAGGGCCTCCTCGCAGCCATAAGGTGGGGAAGCCAATCAGCCAGGGGCTCTAAGAACCCCCTGCTGGAGATGAACGGGGTGAGAGGCAGGCAGGACCAAGGGAGCTTCGCTCAGGGTGAGGATGTGAGGGAACAGAATTTCTGAAGACCCCTCCTCTGAAGACTCCCGCATCTGAAACCCGAGTTCCTGTGCTCCTTTAGCCTTTGAGCAGAAGGAATTCCTCTGCTAAGAGCAGGACTGGTTTTCTGGGGTCTTCCTTGGCTTACAGCCAGACAGCTACAGCCCCTCACTGTCTCTGCAGGAGGGAGTTATCCTGTTCATTGATGGGTCCAGGGCAGGTGGTCTGGAGACGGGAAGCTGCTGTATGGGGGTGAGCTCTCTGTCCACTGAGTGATGGTTGGGATGCAGGAGAGAGTGTGGTGATGAAGCCTTTCCTCCTCTTCTCATGAGGTCTGTCTTGCGTGTAAGGTCCACAGGAGGCCCTGACCTCTCCTGAACCGGCTGAGAGCCTGTCCTGCATGGTTCATTTGCATTACCTGGCCTGCTGTCGAAAAAGAGAGAATCCTTGGAGGATTAGTGTGAAACAGTCAAATCAGATAGCTTCCCCGCTAAGCTGTGGTGAGAAACAGCTGGGAGTTGGGGAACTTGGGGTGTTCTTGGGGAAGAGTCTGGAGGAACCTGCAGATAATGGGATGGGTGCTGTTTGGGGTTCAGACTCACCTGTCAGGCAGGTTCCAGGAACCATTTGCGTTTGAGACAGCCCCAGCAGCATGAGTCGCCTCGGCTGATGGGGCAGAAACAAACAAGGGACGGCAGGACAGTCCTCACCTAATGATTGACTGTGCCTGGTCACAATACAGTTGGACTGTGGTGACAACAGCCACCATGACTTGGGGTGAAGTCAGGCTGGACTGGAAGGTGCAGCTGGAAGGAGGCAGCCTGTGTGGTGCCGCCCATCGCTGGCACTGGGCAGATCTTGGAGGCTGTTTGGGAATCCAGATCCTAGACTGTCCAGGGGCCCTCCCAAGTGAAATTGGCCTCGGTGTGATTGATGGGTTTTATATCCTGTCTTGAATCTTCTCTGGGAAGGTGAATCAGTGACTTCCCCTGGCGTTGTCTGCCGTTAAGTTACTTAGCCCGTCATTTCTTTCCAGAGCTTGGACGTATGACTCACGATTACCCCCTCCCTGTCGGATGTGGTAAATGTCACTTAAGCTGCTAGGTAGGCTCGTGGTGTTTTCTTTCATCAGGTTTTATTAATCTTGTCTTTAATTTTATGCCTTTTACTGCATCCCTTCTCGATCCATCTCGGTGAAGCCCTTGCGGTTACTACTGCCCGGAGCAGCAGCTGATAACCAGCAGGAGCTGGGGCCTTCTGCGAGGTTTCATATTCACGTTGCTCTGGCCCCTCCAGAGGAAGGCAGGTACCCTCCATGGGATGACTGAAGGCCCGATTTGAATATCCCCAAAGCGAAGGGATGGCAAGAGGGAACACCGCTTCCTGAAAAGCTTATTCTTCGAAAGCTTACATTTCAAATGCTCCATTGCCACCTCAACATCAGCGACTATCAAAGAGCTGCTAAAGCTCATTAAAACTTCCCTGCACTTAATGTTTTCCAACTCGAAGCACACAGGTTCCCTTCCTCAGGGTCCAGCAGTGCCTCCGCGCAAAACCTGCCTCCCCCGCCCTGTGCCTTCAGAGGACACGCAACTTCAGCTTTTCCTTTGACTTTGTTTTCTTTTTTCCTTTTCCCTTTTAGGAAAGCTGACAGGTTTCTCTCCTCTTGGGGTGACTGGGGAGAGGCAAGAGCTTGACTGCTTAGGCCTCCAAGCTTGTCTGCAGGAAAGCAAACGTGGAGGTATTATTAGAAGGGTGTGATGGAATTTAAAAGCCTCCAGTCTTTCCCCTGAAGCACAGTGTCTCCCCTGCCAGATTTCCTCTGGTTGCTTTCCTTAGTGCCTGGAAGGATGTCAGGACTGGGTTTGGTCCTAACGGAAGCATGTTCCTTTATTCTCGATGCAAGTGGTTGTATACACAGAATTGAAACTCTTGTCTCACTCCTCCTTTGTCCCAGACTCTGACATCCAAACTATGCTCAGGACTTGGGCCCTGGTTTAGGGCGCTACGGGTATGTCCATAGCCCTTTTATTTTTCTAATTAGTCACTCAGAGGCCTCAGCTATTCTTCATTACGAAGAGGGCGGCATCTTCCTCCAGAGCATGCCATCCAAAACCTGTTTTGCTTCCAAGGCTAAGCAGAGAGGGAGCCTGAAGCTACTGACCAGCCCACCTGACTTGTGGCTTTAGCTGCTGCCACGAGGGGTCGCTGCTGCGAACAGCCCAGAGGATGCTTGGTGGTTGGATGGCTGTGCCGTTGTTGGTCACTCTGCACCTGCAGCAGACGTGCTGCATCCTTGGGCACAGAGTAACTACTCTTAGGTTATACTCAGTATACTGCCACTGTTTCCCGAAGTGTGACATTTTTGCCCTGGGGGCAGGTCCTAAGGGGTTCCCGCCAGAGCCCCCCTGACACCTTGGACACACAGTATCCCAGACTCTCCCTTTCCTGGCAGTGCATCTTAGCTGGAATTGAGTTACATTTGCATTTTCTTTCTTTCCTTAAAGTTTTATTGTGGTAAGAACACTTAACATGAAATTTACTCTCTTAATGGGTTTTTAAATGCCCAGTGTGGTGTCATCTATAGGCACAGTATTCTAGAACTTGTTCACCTTACGCAACTGAAATCTTATACCCACTGATCAGCAGCTACCTGCCTCCCCCCTCCTCCTCGTTCCTGGCAGATACAGTTCTGTTCTTTGCTTCCGTGAGTTTGATGGTTTTAGATACCTCATGTAAGTGGAGTCACGTGGTATTTGTCTTTCTGTGACTTGTTTGTTTCACTTAACGTAATGCCCTTCAGTTTTATCCATGTTGTTGCAATATTGCTTTTTTAAGGCTGAAACAGTGCTTGGCTAAGGGTAGCTCATACCTTTTGGAAAGATTCTGATAATTCTGAACCTCAAAAGGGAAGGGATCAGGGCCTCTGTGCCTTCTGTCTTCAAGGCTTTCTTGTTTTCCTGCCCTCCCTGGGTGCCCAGGCTCTGTATCTCCAAAATTTCCAAGAGTGGTGGCTTTGAGCAGGTCACCAAGTATGTGGTTCTACCTTCCCCTGGGACTAAGGATCCTGTAATTGTATCCTGGAGACCTGGTTTTTTTTTTGTTTTGTTTTTTAGCAGAACCAAGAAGGGAACAGCGTATGTAATTTGCAGAATTCTGCCCCAGCCAGCACCACATTTCCCACACTGGGGCTGACCCTGTTATACTTAGAGGAAATATGTTGCTGCTTAATTTGTTAACTGAGACAACTGGGGAAACATGTCACAAGACCATGCAGCAAATTTCTACTCCAGTCACTTACTTGGTCTGACAGTGATACTGCACCTTTAAAAGGTGAGGAATGCATTTCCTTTGCCTGGAATCAGACCCCTTTTGCCTAGTAAACCATGGCTCTTAAAGATCAAGGACATCCTCTACTGTTTGGGCTACATTCCCGAGTTGAAAACTAGATTCTACATCACCGTATCCAGGCTTGTCGTGACGTGTGGCAAACGCAGGAGAAAATGGCTCAGAGGATAATTAATGCCGGGAACTAGATGGGTAGATTAATTTGGCACTTAATTTTATTTTACGCTGATTCATTCACAAATGGAAATCAGCAATTAGACAATGCAAACTTTTGAACCATGGAAAGAAAGGTTCAGGAATATGAGAAAATACAAGTAGAACATTTTCCAGTTCATTTGAGCAGTTTTCATTTCAAATGATTACATGGGTGTCTTTAGCAATGCATTCAGAGTGCCGAATGGCTTGTTTTTTAACTCGCCCCACCTGCACGAGCTGTCTGCCACCCCATCTCTGGGCTGGAGGCCCCCTGGACTCCTGCGGGGGGCTCCTGTGTGCCTGCAGTGATACATTGAGACCTGGAGAGAAGAGGCGGGGCGTCCTCCAGCATCTGCTGGATGGTGGGGGTGGGGGGTGTGCTTCCTGTTGGATCTTCCAGACCTTCACCCCAGCCTGTGCGTCCGTTCAGCACCCGCTAAGCAGGGGCTGAGCTCGCCGAGTCCCGGGCTCACGGGGGTTAACCTGAGCTGCAAGTCAGGCGGGACCCCACTGCAACTTGCTCTGTCTTGTCTCCTGCTATCTCTTTCCTTATCTCTCTGTTGGCAGAGGCGGGTGTGAAGCCATTTGTCTGTTCCTGCTGGAGCCTGTAGCTAAAAAATGCCTGTCCAGATTTCCTCGGGTGTTCTCGCTCTCCCCATCCCACCCCTCCCTGCCCTGCCCAAGCTCAGGGCTCTGCGTCCTCCTCGCCCCACCCCTCACTTGCCCACGTCCCCAGCTGAGCCACTTTTGCTGCTCTCGGCCCTGAGACAGAACCAGAGACTCCTTTTCTCTGCATCTGCACATTCTGCTAATTATTAGATCCACGTGGACAGATGGAGTCTTGGCACCAGAACTGTCTTTTACTGTCTCTGAGTATGAAAGTGGAAGGAAAAGGAACAGAATTGAATCTGCTCAGGAAGCCCAAAGAGAGAGCCCCAACTTTCTTTGGGGAGGAGGTGACATAGTGGAGGGTCTCAGGAGCCGTATTCAGCTTGAGCCTCAGTGGGTGAGAAGCAGGGAAAGTCAAGCAGAAGGAAGAAAGGAAGAAAGGTGCTCAGTTTTGGAAGGATGCAGTGGAGGGAGCGGGAGGTGGGGCTCTGGGGTCTGTCCTAAAGGTAGAGGGAGAAAAATCAGTGTGATGTAAAGGCAAGAGGTTGGGGACGCTTGATTCGTGATAGAAAACTAGCTTGAGCTCACTAGGGCCGAAGAAGGGGGCTGTATTAATCATAGGACTGGGGAGGGAGAGTCGTTGAATGTGGCCAAGATGGAGGCTCTGTGTCACCAGCGCCACCCACTCACTGCTCTGCTCCCCTCTGCTCGTCTTCCTCCTTCTCTTGTGCCATTTCTCTGTGAGTTCTGTTATCCTGTCACCTCATGTGCACAGAGATAGAGACACTTCCCCTACTGAAACCTGTTAGAAAAATCCCAGTTAAGGACTTTGAGTAGCCATGCTTGGGTCACGTACCCATCCCTAGACCAGCTGCTGAGGCCGGAGGGCACATATCCTTTGACCCAGTGGAAGTCACGGTCAATAGGCTCTACAGCCAAAGGCAGCGGAGGTTACTGGGTTCAGAAAGACAAGACCAGGTCCGCGGTGCACAAGGATGTCCACGTGGACGCAGAAGGCTTGTACAGCCAGGCACTTGGAGGTGAAGGCACGGTCCTTCAAGTATTCCCAAAGGCTGACGTGAGCTGCCCCTTACCTGTCTGGACTCTTCTCTGGCCACCCTGCCTCTGCTCCCTCTGCTTCAGCCCCTCTGGTCCCCTTGAGGGTCCTGGAATGCACCCGGCATGTCCCGCCTCTACCCTCCGCTCCAGGTGTTCTCTCTGCCTGGCCACTCTTCCCCCAGATGCTCTAGACAAACTCCCTCACCTCCCAGTGTCCTTAACTCTGATTTGAATGAGGTTCACATGGGTCACCTTATTTAATACTGCAAGTCCCTGCATAATCTTCTTGTCCTGTTCTCTTTTTTTCTCTAAGGCACTTATCACCTTCTAATGTTCCATATAATTTACTTACTTGTTTTGATTACTGTTTCCCTCTTCTCTTCACTGGCATGTAAGTTCCACAGTCAGGTTCTCTATCTGTGATACATACCAAGTGCCTAAAACTGTTCCTGGACAATATTCTGTACTTACTAAATATTTGCTGAATGGCTAAATAAAAATAAATTGACAAATTTAAAGTCTGAATGAATCTCAGAGAAGGGGCTGGAATATAGGGGTAGATTTTAGAATCATCAACATAGAAGTTGTTGAGGGTGTGTGGTAGGATTTATTCCCCAGGGGAAGTGGGTGAGAAGAGAAAAAGGCCAAAGACTGAACCTTGGGAACACTACCTAGGTACTAGCCTTAGAAAGGTAAGAAGTTGTAGAGTTGGAGAACCAAGAGAAGACCTCAGCAAAGTTGAGGGAGATCAGAACCTTAGGAAGAAGTGGGTGGCCATTGGTATCAGTCCCTCAGAGGGCCAGAAGGCAGAGAACTCAGAGTGATGATGATTTAGTGCATAGAAAATATGTCCATCCATCCTTCCATCCATCCATCCATCCATTTATCCACTCACTCATTCATCCATCTACTCATCCATCCATCCATCCATCCATTCACCCAGGTAGCCTGCTTTTATTGTATAAAGACCTGACTTCTCACCTGCAGTGAAGAAAGGAAGGTGGGAGCCCGTAAAATCATTACAGCCTGTTCTGTGGTCAGAAAGATAGAAGGCACTGTGGGAGGACAGAGGCACAGAACAGCCAGCTCGGGCTGGTGGGTCAGCAAGGCTTCCTGGAGAAGCTGCCATCTGAGCTGGGCTGGAAGGGCGAGCAGAATGGGGGAGACCAGCAGTGGCAGAAGGTGTGGGAGCAACAACCCATTTACTGGGTTTTAATGATGAGCCACACCAGGCTTCATGATCCCAACCCAGCCGCCCTGCACGGGGACAGCCAGTGGAGTGAGGAGCCCAAGGGTGGCGCGGCTCCCACGTGGAGGAGCTGGGAATCAGCCCTGTCTTGCTAACTCCCAACACCCGGCTCTGTCATTCTTTGCAAATGATTGTCTTTCATGACAAGAATATAATGTTCTTACACTGTTCAGTCCCACTGCCTTTAGTTCCAGACAGACAGAATCATCATCCCCGCCAGCCTCTGGATCTAGACGCTCTTTATGGCTCAGTAGCCAAGACAGCATCAGTTTTAAAAGACAGTTTTCACAGAGCATTAGGACATAATGTCCATCATAGATAGCCTCTTAGCATCATTTAAAACATTTTTAAAAAGCTACTCAGGTAATACATGCTCATTAAGTTCTTATTTTATCTGATTTCCTTTTAAGCACTCATTGCTTATTACAGAGTGGTTTCTCTGTGACAGCCTACTGATCGCAAGAGGCTTTTCTACAAATAGGAAAAAAAAATCCCTCCAGACGACACTGGTTTTCTTCTTCATATCATTAACTCAGTCATTTACTCGGACACATTTACTGAGCGCAGTTTATTTGACCCGAGGGTCCTAGATGTGTAAGTTATGTGCCCCTTGACCCCGCAGCTCCCCCTCACCTGGTTGGTTGGACTCCGTAACTCCCTGCTGAACTCTCACTGGGGTTCAGAGTCCTCGACCCTCACCTACCCCAAGGCAGCAGATTTCAGGGACCTGGCTGTGTATCTCATGGGAGACGAATTCTTTGCTGTCACAGAGTGACAACCAGCTCTAAACAATCCATGGTTATGTCACCAGATTGGGGTCATTCAGGTGTTTGCCATCCTACCTTCTCTCAGCCCTCTGGCCATTTTCTCGTCATAGGAAAACCTCCACTTTGTGGATTGCATCTTGAGGGCAGTGCTGGTAAAGCACGCGATGGGTAAGAGACCTGGGGTCGTTCCCGGAGCTGCCAACACGGGGGTGGGTGGGGGGCTTGAAGGGAGTTTCTGGCGCCTTAGATTTCAGACCACTTTGTCTAAGACCCCAGTGGGTTCCCTCTGCTGCTTTGTGTAGCTTGTTCCTCTTCAGAAAGGACCCTTCTGGTGTGCCCAGTGACCATTTCATGTACTGGGACCCCTGAAGTTCCCAGGCAGGGAAAACTAGCTCCCTGCTCAAGTTTCGTCCTAAACCCTAACTCTAGATTTTACCAGCTCTTTTTGTTCCTTCAAGGGACGGGGCTGCCTCCATTTCATATCATTCTTTTTCCAAATGTGTATTATCCACTGAGCAAACGTTGGGGAAAAAGAGACCCCAGTGTTCATAGAGGGCTGCCCTCTCATCCAGACCAACAGCCTTTGGGGTCCAAGGGTATCTCATATTGGCCGGCATACTGGCTCCTTAAGCTAAGGCTGTTACCTCCCTGTCCTGGCGTCCACAGGACACAAGACGTCTTTTGGTCACCACGGTTCCTGTGGCCTGTGACCCACAGCAGTCTCATTTTTGTGCCGGGAAATCTGCCCACCTCACTGGGTGGCTGTCGTGTTTGATCAGCACCCGGGATCTCGCAGCCAGGCGTGGAGTCCTACTCTACCCAGGGTGGTGCCGGACCCCCACTCAGGCATCCCCCCAAGCTAGACATCCCGCAGTCACGTTGGCATTCACATTTCTGCGAGGCATTTCCAACTCAGTGAATGGGAAATTGCTCCGTGATTTCCAAAAGCAATTAATTATGCAGAAAATTTTGCATCCAAGAAAAACAAGAATTTAAAAGAACCATCAATGTGAAAAGTACGACACCAAGCTGGAGTGGGGACCTTTTTTTCTTTCCCTGTAGCTGTCAGAACGTGTTTATGAGTGAGGCGGCCCTGGGCTCGCGTCCTGGTGCTTCTAGTCCTAAGATGTGGGCAGCTCATGGCCTCAGTTTTGTGTCTGTGACTCCATTTTCGCAGGACAGCGTGAGGATTAAATGTTATCTATGCAGAGGCATCAGCACAGAACCTGCCACCCAGCAAAGCAAACACTCAGTACATATGTCCCTCTTTTCCCCTCACGTTTTCCACAAGCTTGGATCATAGAGGACGAAGAAAGCTTAAGACTCCAAGTGTAACGTTTCCCATCCCCCAATAGCAGACAGAGGCCTTTAAAGTAGGATTTGTGGGTGGAGTGGGTAGAATTGTACTGCTTTACGCTTTTGTGCACCAACAGCATTAAGTGCCATGTGGAAATTCCAACACTGTTACATGGAACGCTGTTGCTAAGCTTTAGATACCACCGTCTTTTGGGTTTGGTACCATTCGGGAAAAGTGGGAGGCAGAGACGGGTAGACAAAGTCCAGAGGTGTTTGGAGCATGTGTCATCTCAAGACCATTTCTGTCTAGAATAGACGATTATTGACATACAAAGAAACCCAGTAAGATGTGAAAGGAGCTGGCCACGAGTTCGTTGGGCCTGGAGTCCTAGATTCACTATTGTTTAAACTGAATAGTCAGTGGGGGGATCCCTGGCAGCCTCCTGGGGCACGTGCTGCTTCAGTGACCCAGAGTAACCGTGCATAAAGGGTTCTGAGAGGTGCTTGTGTCTGAGTCAGTGATGTGAGAGATCCAGCAAAGGGCAGTCACTGACTTGGTGCCACTGAATCTGAACCTTCCTCTCGTCTGGGTTGGTTCTGGGCCATGAATCATCCGATCAGCCCGTTAGGAAGCAAGCCACAAGCGGGGGCAGGGTTGTACAGGACTCAGGAGCCCAGAATCTGCAGAGCCAGGGACATTACTGCAGCAATGTGTGGATGACAGTGATGAAGATGATGACGAAGAGGGTGACATTTATTTGACATTTGCAGTGCGCCAGGCACTGTGCTGAGCGCTTCACAGCAACCCTGGGAGTGGGGGCTTCCATCACTCTCCCCGGTTCACAGATGAGGAAGTGTGATCTGGAGCAACTTCTGCGGTCGCCCAGGTGGTGCCACTGGCATGAAAATCCAGAGGGTCCGCGAGGCTGCAGAGCCCAGGTCCACTGTGTTGCTGGCCCCTGGTGCCACGTGTGTGCATCTCTTGAAAACCACCCACGTAATCTTCCTGGGTCATTTAGGGTGTGTGGAATTAGATACTGGAGGGGATTTTGTGTTTTTGTTTTTGTTTTTGCAAGGGGAAAGGGGGTAATTAGATTTATTTATTATTATTGCTTTTTTTTTAATGGAGGCACTGGAGATTGAACCCAGGACCTTGTATATGCTAAAGCACCGGCTCTACCACTGAGCTACACCCTCTCCCTGAGGGGATTTTATTTTTACCCTTTATTTATTCATTTTAAAGCAAAAATTTTAAAAAAGAGACTTTTGAATCCTGTCAAGAGAGGACTTACGTGCCCCTTACCAAATATATTTCACTTCTCATTAAAACAATGGTTTTCAAAGTTTTTGGTTTCAGAACTCCATTATATTCTTAAAATTACTGAGGTTCCCAAAGAGCATTCTGGCGGGTGGTTGGTGCATTCACCGCTTCGGCAGGACTGGAGTGCCAGGTGCTCGGCAGTGCCTCTGGCAGAGCTAGGACACAGGTTACTCAAACACACACGGATATTCAAAATTCCAAAGTGCTAGGATTCCCTGAGCCAAGATCACCCTGAACCTTGACCTGTACAAACAAGTATGCAGCTGTCTCACCCCTCGCTTACTGTCGGCCATGGAGAGGGGAGGTGGTGGGTGCAGCTGGTGGGAGGTCAGATGTAGTGTCCCAGCGAGGCCATATCTCCATCTTTGTCCCTGTCCCACCGCGGCCACCACCTCACACGCAGCATCTTGCATTGTGGGTGCTTAGTGACCATGACCATTGGAAGGTTGGTGAGCCCAGTGTGTCTGTGCTGGGCCCTGTGCTAGGTGCTGGATGATCGTTTTCCTGGGCACCTGGATGCTGGGGCACCTTTACGAGTTCGCTCCAGAAGTCTCAGGCCCTGGCTCTTTCTAGGCTGCTCCCCAGCACCCCCAGGCTCAGAGAAAGCCAGAAGGGGTGTTTTCTGGGTTTACAAGAGGTGCCACCAAACTCTGCCTGTCCACGGGACTCTATTCCAACTCACATGGGAGAATGCCCTCTCGAGGGAGCCAGGCTTAGCATTCCTTGTCCACGGGGGGCAGGGGGTGCCGGCCTCAGGCGCCTCCAGAAACCAGCTGAAGTTGTGGCCCTCCTTGGCTGGGGTCCTGGAGAGCCCACTTGATTGCTCTCTGCCCGTCCATTCATGTGAAGGAGGCGAGACCCCTGCTTCACAGGGCTGTGATTGGAGAGATGGCACCTTGAGAGTAGTCATGGCAACACGCATATCTGGCCCTTCAGTGCGCACTGAGCTCTGTGCCAGGCACTGGGTTCTGGGCTTTAATCCTCCCTGCAGCCCTGTAAGTGCCCTGTTAGTGCCGGTGATTTGTATGTACGTGGGAATGTGCAGACATGAAATGGCAGCAGGGCCCTTGGGACTGGAACCCGTGCTCCAACTCTGGGCTCATGCCTTCTCCTGCTCTGCCTGGCTCCCACCAGCTCCGGGAAGGGCCCACGTGTGTGTCTGCTTCTCTGGAAGAGGCGCCCAAGGAGATGGTCCCATCCAGGCCAGCCCTGCCTGGTGCCCCCTGTCTCCAGCCTCAGGGGTGGTCCCTGCAACCAGGAAAGGGTGGGCAGGTGCGGGGCTGCTGGCTTCTTTCTGTGGCTCTGGGGAGCCCCGCTTTTTGCACCCCTCACTTCTTGACTGGGGGTGACCGTGTCCACAGCCTGGGGAGTGGGACGCTCAGCAAGGGGAGGCCTGGGCCACAGTGACTTCTCCACACAGCTGTGTCATAGGATTGCATCTGAGCCTTCCCGAACAGTGACAACAGATATTATTTTTTTATGTTTTTAAACTGCGAGCACTAGTAAACAAAAAGAATGCCCACTAATTCTGTCATTACACTTTATTGGGTCTAGTAAAGACCACTTATATCCCCCTAAATCACATTTCGGCTTCTTGTGCACACAGTTGATTTCAAAATGGCAGCAAAAGTCCAAGAACTAAAATTAAAAGATGGAACGTTCATTCTTCTTTCATTGCTGTGGGGGAGAGCGTGAGCTGGAGAGTCTTCTTCTCAAAATCTGGCTCTAACTCTTAACCAGCTCCGTGACTTTGGCGGGATGTTGATCGTTCTAGACCCCCGGCTCCTCCACTGTAAAGTAGCCCAGCCTGGCTGCTCAGGTCCTTGGGTGTCAAATGACACGGGCCCATGACGCACTGGGCACAGTGACTGGCTCTAAATGAGCGTAGTCGTGAGTGCGGGCTCTGGAGCAGTTAGACCTGGGCTGCGGTTTTTCCTCATCTGTGCTGAAACTGTGACACCAAGCTGTCCATGATGAGTATTGGTCTACAGGTGATTGGAGCCTCCGTGTACGGCACTCGGATTCATTCATTCATTCATTCATTCATTCACTCACTCGTTCAACAAATATTTACTGAACGTCTGCTTTATGCCGGGCATAATCCTGGGTGGTCACCTTCTCATGGCGGAGGCTGTCTGTCACCAAAGTGAAGATGTGAACAAAAATAGTGATGGAGAGGAGGTGTGGGCAGAAAGGCTGAAGCCGACACCCTCCCTGGGGCTCAGAGCCAGTGCAGGGAGTTGGGGGAAAGGCTCAGAGGAGACCCTTGAGATCACTATGAGTGGGTCAAAATAAGCCTTTGAGATCAACTGGTCAGGTGGAATGGTCGAGGGGAGAGTTTATTAGAAAATGGCTTATGTGAACCATGGAAATAAGTTGCTCTACCCAGCAGGAAATAAAAGGGAGGACTGTAGTTTTAAATTCAGCTGAGAGCTTTAGGTAAAATGTAGAAACGGGCTGGTGGAGGGTGGTGCGGTGGTGGGGAGTGAGAAGGCTGCTGTTGACAGGAGGCTGTTAAACGTGAGAGTGGATTATGAAGAAACGTTATGGATTTTCTGAAAAAGGGGGGAATTACCATCTGATGGCAGTGGAATAAGTGATTTATTCTTTTGACGTGTAACACCACAGCTCCCTGTCTCCCGAGCAATGCCCCATCTAGGAAGGAAGATATTAGGGACTAGTTGTTTGCTGAGCTCAAAGTCTCTGTTGACCTTAAAACAACTTGCCTGGAAGAAAAATGACCAAGTGGATATTTACTATTGAACATAATTTTCCTTAGGAAGTCTGCAACCCTATTAAAGATTAATAGGGGATCTTCTTTTCACATGTTTCTGCTTAGAGTCTGTTTGTGCAAGTCCAGGCTGTTACCATTCAGACATCCATGTGCCTTCCCACCCCCTCCCAGGGTGCAGAAACCAGGCTCTTTTAATGTGAAGAAGGTGAATTAACGTTCGGCTGAGCAGAGCTTGGAGCTCAGGTACCGCAGAGGTATTTAGGGCTGTCCTTTTGTGGGTGGAGGCAGAGGGGGAAGTTTTGCAAATTAGTAAAGTCAAGAGAGCCTGTGTAATTTTAACGTTTCATCTCCTGGGAATCCTTAAAGAAGCAAGGTTTGACTGAAGGAAGCCAGGCAGCATTTGGGATAATTTCTAGAATTTACCTGTGTTTCCCTAAAGTAATTAGAGTTCAGTTTCTCTGTCCATAAACATCGTGGTGCTGCATTTCTTTCTGAGGGTACTGACAGCATCTCCTTAAATTAACACAGGCCTGATGCCAGCCAGGCCAGCAAAAGATACCATGTAGGGCCATATGTAGCGACCTGTAGAATTGTCTTGACCTGTTTCCGTGGGTGGGATTCCACTGGCCTATGAAACCCATTTCTCTGCTGGAAGGTGTAGAGGGCTCACAGGAGAAATCTCTCTTTGGTCCTAATGGTAGGAGTAAGCCTGATGTTAATCGTGAGTTTATCGAACACATACAGACGTTGAACAGGTGGATTAGTGACCTCAGGACAAAGCATTTCATATGCCAAGTTATTAGCAGGTAGATTCTAGGGGAACTGTCAGTGTGGTCATCTCTACCCTAGGGCTTCATCGAGGTCTCAAGGTCGTGGCAGAACGGGAAGCAGCAGCATTGATGAGTTCTGTCCTCCCAGAGGAACCCAGAGCAGTTGCAGCAGATGACAGGTGCCAGCTACCCGTAACCCTCCCGTAACGCTTGGAAGGACTTTCTGTCATTCAGCCAGCCAGAGTAATTTACTTAATTTAAGCTTCAGAGAAGTTAAGGTATTTGCCCAAAATGTCATGGTTAGTAAGTGGTTGAATTGAAATTTACATCCTGGCCCGTTTTCAAATTCTGTACGCAAAACCTTTACTGAGTACTGCTTTTTCAGAGTGTTTTAGTTTTCTGTTGTTGCCATAACAAATTACTACGGATGGGGTGGCTTTAGACCACACAGATCTATTCTCTTCCAGCTCTGGAGGCCAGAGGTACTACCCGGGTCTCACCGAGCTGACGTGAAGGCGTCTGCAGGGCTGAGTTTCTTCTGGAGGCTCTAGGGGCGAGTAGACTTTCTTGCATTCGGCGCTCCTTCCTCGGCTCACGGCCCCCCTCCCTCCATCCTCCAGATCCGCAGAGGCCGGTCCAGTCTTTCTCACACTTCCATCACTCTGACCCCCTCATCCGCCTCCCCCTTCTTTTAAGGACTCTTGTGATTACATTGGCCCCACCTGGGTAATCCAGGATGCTCTTCCCCACCTCAGGGTGCACAACCTTGATCACATCTGCAGAGGTCTTTTTACTGTGACAGGTAACAGATTCTCGGGTTCCGGGGTCTGGAGCGTAGATATCTTTATGGCCCATTATTCTGCCTCCTGTAATAGTTTTTCTTCTGAGCATTTATCTCGTTTTTAATTTTCAGTATATCATGAATTGTGAAACTCGTTATTTCCCTCTCCTCCCAGTGGTTTCTCAGAAGCACGGAGCCGGATGTGTAGCTGTCACCTAGCCAGGGGTATGTGTGCGTTTTGTACTAACTGCACCACTGTCTCAGTCTTGGTCTTATCTTTCTATGGCCCCAAATAACCTTGCTAAGTTTTACATTGATTCTGTTGCATCAAAGCTGCATTTGAATGCATCTTGAAATTCCTTCCGAAGCAAGAGTGGGCATAAATTAATGAAACCATGGTGGGTGACCTTTGCTGTCCAGGGTTCCTGAACGGTTGACTTTGAGTGTCTTAGGTCCCAGGAAGAACTGTGAAGACAACTTCTGTGATTCACTCCTGAAGATGGAGGTGCCTGCAGAATTCTACGTGAAGTAAATTCACAGCTTGTTTGTCTGGAGTGTTAAGGTGGGGATTTGCCGGTGAAAGATTGGTTGAGCAGCTAGATTTCTATTTCTCCTAGTGGCCAAAAGTCACAAAGTGGTTACCGAAGTTTCCCTGAAGAAATGCATAAAAGACTTACTGGATAAGATTTACTCTTAAAAGAGTTTTAGCATCTTTGTCACAGACAGCCTTGGGATCTCTGAGAGCGTTAGGATAATTTCATCATCCAGAAGAATTCCCACTTTTTCTCCCTCCATTTCTTCCTGCAGAAGCAAGTACCACCAAAGCTAGATTTTCTGCGCCCAGTGGACGTGCTGTAGCACTGGATAACACAAAACAACTTTATCCGACTTGGCAACGCGGCACAGGGTTGTTTGTGATGACTTACAGGCTGCCTAGACCATGACCATCAGTGTGTGCACTGGGGGAATCTGCTGAGCCGGGGTGGAGAGAGGAGCCCCAGCTGAAGGGCAGCTCTGGGGCATCTGACCAGGGGCTGCAGAGAGCGTCTTCCAGGTTGGCATGGATCCCCTTGCCAAGTACCATAACTTGCTTTTCAAATTTGCCACCTAGAGATTAGCTGCCGAGCCCTGTCGGCCTCTCTGCAGATGTTGCTTGATGGCTGTCAGTGTTCACACGAGGTGGCTGGGTGAGGGATCCGAGACTGGTCTGATGCTGCCCCGGACTTCCCTCGGGGAGCTGCTGCAGTCGGATGTGATCAGAAAGGCTGAGGAAGCACTGCATCTCTGCCCTGCAGCTGCTTTCACCAAGCCCCTTAGAGACAGATCCACCCCAGGCAGGACACATGGACCACAGCGATGTGTGGCTCCACCTGTGTTCCCTGCACTCCTTCCTGTGGGTCAGGCTCGGAGGCCAGCGACCACAGCCTCCTGTGACCCACAAGCTAGGCCAGGGGCTGCCCAGGAGCCAGATGAACAACCGTAATAAGGGCCTCCCCAGGGTGGGTGGGGGTGGGGGTGCATTTGGGTAAAAGGGCTGTAACCTCCTAAAGATTCAGGATGAGGCCAAGCAGGGATTTCGGAGGAACAGGCATTGACTTCCACCTGGTCATGGGGGCCTTCCTGTCCCAGGGAACAGAAGCATCAGGCAAGTCTGGGAGGCTTCTTGGGCCTCGTCGCTCCTTTCCCTGCATGTGGCCAAGGCCAGGCGAAGTTGCTGAGAAGCGCATCTTCTGGGCAAGGCTTTCGTCATCCCAGCAGGTGTGGGAGCCCACAGCAGGGGGTTGAGGAACTCCGTGGAGCTTTGGGCATCTGCACCTGGCCTTTGCTCCAGAGGGGTCATGTTTGTTCCCAGGCAGGGGAGGACCAGGGCTTTCTGAAGGGCAGCCTGAGCCCCGCAGCTTCACAGCCTGTCCCCGGCAAACACTGGGTCCTTGCGTCAGGAAGCCACACAGTGTACAGTCCAAAGTAGGGAACAGCAAGGCGAGGAGACACCCCCTACAGAATCTGTTGCACGCAGGCTCTGATTGGCTGAAGGATGCTTCCCAGATGTGCTCTCCAGTAGACTGCCAGAGAAGAAGGGCTAAGGTAATTTACTAAAAACAGAGAGAGGAAAAATCTGTTTTGTGTCACTGTTCCAGAAAATTACCATCCGGTGCTGTTGCTTCACCATCCCAGGGCTGATATGGGCAGCATGTTTTTCCTAATTGATTTTATTCTGCGTAAGAGATTAGCAGTATTAACAAACTTACTGATATTTAGTCACTGGAAAAAAAAAAAAGTCTTTCCCCCCTAAGCCCCTGGGAAAAGTAGCTTTTTAAAAAAAATGCCTTTATCTATGAGCTCAAATGACTGAGAGGTTTTAAGCAACACCTCTGGATTCCTGGCTTCGGACCCATCAGATTTGTTTTGGGCAGACGTACTGCCTTCGGTTCTGTAGATTAGCGTGTACCGAGTACAGGCACACCTCATTTTATTGCACTTTGCAGAGAATGCATTTTGTACAGATTGAAGGTCTGAGACAACTCTGTGTCAAGCAAGTCTGTCGGCACCATTTCTCCAACAGCATTTGCTCCCTTCATGTCACTGATTAGTGATCTTCGATGTTATGATTGTAATTGTTTTGGCATTTTTAGCAGTAAAGTATTTTTAATTAAGGTATGTATACTTCTTAGACAATAGTATTGCTCACTTAATGGACTGTAGTATCGTGTAAGCATAATTTTCATATACACTGGGAAACCAAAAAATACGGGTGACTTGCATTATTGCAATATTTGCTTTACTGCAGTGGTCTGGAACTGAACCCACAATATCTCTGAGGTCTGCCTGTGTGTAACATAGGGACCAGCAGAAGATAAAGCTGTATGTTTCTCTGTGTTGAGTTGCTGTGTTTTTGTTGTAAGAGCTTAACATTAGAATGGACCAGAAACTGAGGAGAAAAGATGAAGGGATGGAAAGTAAAAATGTATTGGGCAATATGTGTTCTAGGTTCTGAGCCAGGTGCTTTATGTAATTGTCACTTGGTCTCACAGCAGCCATTTAAAGCAATGCCAGATATCATTGGCCCCATTTTCCAGGTGAAGAAACTGAGGGTTGGAGAAGTTAAATACCTTGCTGAGGTATTTGACCATGGAAAGTAGGCTGGGATTAGAAGCAGGTGTGTGTCACTCCCAGGCCGTCATATTTTGGCTCCTCTAACTGACCCGCTGAGAGAGCTTTCAGAAACTAAATGGCTTGAATTGAAAACCAAGATTTTAAAACGTTAATGTTCACATTGGGTTCAGGTCAAGAACACCGGTGATTTCTTACACGAGCAGATTAATAAATGGAGACTGTTTCAAGGTTTTGGGTTTCAGGTGGGTTGGCAAGTCTTGCAGTCCCGGCTGAGCACCGGTATCATCTCGAAAGCCCTTAGTAAAGGGGAGCCTCCTTCATTGCCAGACTCACCACCCTCCTAAGCAGTGTTCCGTCTGCCTGCTCTGACCCCTACTGCATTCCTGCATTGCATGTAAAGTGCTCGCTGAGGCTGTGCCATCAGGGAACCCTTAGCGAGAAGATTTTGAAGAACAAGCTGGTCAGATGGCAGGAGGGACAGAGCAATTAGACACCTGAAGACTTGAACAAAATCCCAGGGAAATTAAAGCCCAACACCCTCCTCCCTTTCCCCTTCTGGAGCTGTTAACAGGCAGTTGGTGACCCTTCTTCCAGGGAAGGCCATCTTCCTCCACTTACAATGTGACAGTGAACAGGACCTTCACCTTTCTGGCCCTCAGCTTTCTTGTGTGTGAGATGAGGGGATCCACTAGAAAAATCTGATCTCTATACTCAAAGGAAACCAAATGCCTTGACACTAAAATTATCTGTAATGGTAGAATAGAATCAAGGGTGAAAATAATAATCATGCTTCAGAAAGAAGTGTTCTGTTTTGTTTTTTTTTCCCCAAGTAGCTTCCAGTGTCCAATAGTATTTCTGACATGGAAGGGAAGTCCAAGAGCTGAGTAAAGCAACATATTCAGGAACTCTGCGTAGTTAGTGTTAGAGCCTGGATCTCGTTCAGGATCTCACAGTTTTTAGTCCAGGGCTCCATTCCACCAACCACACAGCTTGTGTCCAAGTGTGGAATTTGCCCTGGAAAAAAAAAAACATTTAGAGGATTAGGATAACCCAGGATGAGTTGAACTGGGCATCATTACTAGTATGTTTTCTACCTGTTCATCGTAACACGATTTTCCTCAAAATGTTAACAACACAAGTAGGTAGATGATTTTTCCTCCACTGTCAAAAGACCATCTGCTGTTTGAGAAGACTCTCCTAGATTTTATCATTATAATCATTTTTCTATTTCCAGTTAGCAGCATGCTTCCTTTCATACGAGATCTTCTGCACAAACCACTGTTTTCTCTTCAGCAGATTTCCTGAGGCCAGCTTGGCATTTGCCGGCATTTTCCTCCTCTTTAAGGGCGGGAAATTTCTCTTTCTGAGGGAGATACGTTTCTACATTAGTGCCTATTCATTTTCTTTTCATTTTCTCTGAGAGAAAACAATCAGGTTCATCACTGCTGTCGTCATGGAGATTTCTGGTCTCCAGAAGAAATCCAATTGTGGAATTTCTTTGCTAATCCCACACAGGACATGTAAGCCTTCTTGTTTGGATCACTGCAGCCTGGGCTGGGGAAGGAAGCCATTGACACAGGTTACAGCGTGATTCTTAACCCAGGGTGGGAAGGAGGGCATGTGCGGGGGGGGCGGTCCTGGGATGCGGGGGCCGGCAGGACTGCAGGCGCTCACACTCTGGTTGGCCACCGGACAGATGAAGATCTGGGGTGCACACAACCCGCTAGACACTTGGCTCCCCTGGCACCGTGAACTCAGCACAGCCACAACCCACCTCACTCTCTTCCTTGCAGCTCTGTCCTCTTCTGTGTCCCCGCCATGCTGCGTGGCACCACTGTCTACTGAGCTGCTCACGCCAGATTCTGCCCCCTCCTTTCTGCAATCTTGACTTCCATCCCAGCCTTCCCTCCGCTCAGCCATCCTCCTCCCCTCCTCCCTTTCTGGCCCTCTTCTCTTCTGTACCTCCGCTGGCTGCAGCCTCCCGCATAACTGTCCCTCCTGCCTTTGGCCCGTTTCTGGCTCTTCTCATCGTGGCTAGAACAGGGAGGGCACAGAACAGGTCCGAAGCAAATCTTTGCTTAACAACTGGGAGACCCAAGAGTCTTCCTGCTCTGCAGATCTGATCGCGTTACTTCTCTGTCAAAAATCCTTCAGTGGCTCCCACTGCTTTTACAGTAAAATCCAAACCCTTAGGTCATTCGAGGTCCTTCGTGATCTTGCCAGCACGATCTCCTGTCACTCACCATTTGCATCCTTTGGCCCGGCCATCTCAAGTGAACGACTAACAATTTTATGGATGATGTGTGTGTTAGGTGTGGTGGTTGAGGATGTTCTCAGGCTTTGGAGTCCCGCCGAATGTGGTCCTGTACCAGCTTCACCACAGTGCTCTACAGCCTGGGAGGAATTACTTAACCTCTGTTTGCCTCAGTGTCTTCATCTGTGGAATGGGGATGCTAGTATCACCTACCAAGGTTGTTGTGAGAATTAAATATGTGAATCCGTGTCAGACACTTAGATCCATGCTTGGCAGGTACAAACACCCCGTGATTGTTACCCTGAGATTATTATGAACGTGGTTACTTTATCATATGCTTGTGGGTGTGCCTGGAGTACCCTCTTCTGCCTGGAGTACCCTCTTCCACATTTACCTGCAGGATCCTACCCTTCCTTCAAGTCTCAGTCTCAGTATTACACCTGCTCTGAAATCAGCTTCTGTTCTTAAAAGCTTAAGTTTAGAATCAGAATGTGTGGTTTTAAATCCTGGCTCTCCTACTCACTATTTCACTCTGGTCTAAATTTGCTAAGCTGTGGTTTCCTCCTCTGTAAAATTTGGATAATAAAATAATGGTCCCTACCTTATGAGAGTCGTCAGAAAAAAATGTAAAGTACATGAAGACATACTTAGCATATACTAAATACTTCATCCACGTTAGGTGTCATTTTTATTAGCAGCCTTTTTTACCTTTTATCAAAAACTAGCCACTGTTGCACTGTAAGCTTTTGTTTCTCTGGGCTTCTAGGGGGCAGGTTATTTGAGTTCAGGGACAGGGAACTGATTCATCATCAGTCAATGGAACGGACAAGAAGTCAGCTCCTTTGTCAATTCACGTAATCATTTGCACACATTGCTTTAAGAGACTTCAGAGGACAGAGGACTGTTGTTGGGATGGGAGGATCTTTGGGGAGGTCTGTTTTCTTTCTTTGGAAGATACTGAGGACTGGGGGTTAATTTACTACATTATTTCACATTTCATTTGAGACAAAGGTGGTTGGGGATGGGAGGGGAAGGCTGTCCAGGAAGTGCCAAGAGAAGACACATTGGGACTGACTACATCATGCTGGTTTTTAAAGAGTGTTGTGCCAGTAAATATTTAACAACCAGCTCTCCAAGAACAGCACAAGGCCCTGATTTGTAGTGCTTGCCGATTATCATTGTGTAAAAACTCCCACCAAGGCCGCTTTCAAGCTACCACTGTGATGTTAACCGACTCGCGAAATTCCTGAAAATGTCCCCAGCCACCCATAACGAGCTGGCTCCCGCACGCTGCTGCATAAACTTCTTCTTGCTTCGGTTTTTCTGTCTGGGAAATGTGAATCCTATAAAGTGGCTATCCTATCTCCAAGTATAAATGTCTGGTGGAGGTGGGTCAAAGGTGAAGGAACCCGGGAAATGTTAGTGTCGTCGTGATGCATGTGCTCACGGTCATTTTGAAACTGTTTCCATCCGCTGGCTGATTCTGTCTTAGGAGTGGAATCTGTGCTGACAGTCTTGTCTCAAAAAACCAGCCTGTCCGGGATGATGCTCAGAGCAGTATATCTAGTTTTATCCTCCCAATCAGGGTTATGTTCTCTGCAGCAGACTGACTCAATTAGGCTTCCATTCCAGAGTCCAATTGTGAGTCAATTCTGAGGTTGTTAAGCAAAATGAGTCTGGTGGCATTAGCCTCGTGCTGGAGGATAGTAATCCGCATCACGGTGCTGTTCAGTTAATAGTCTGCTCGAGAGACTGCGAGTAACAGGAGACTCGGAGATAGCACGACCTTTCGTCCATCTCTAGGGGACGGCCGGGAGCGCGGGGCTGCCGGGTCAGAGAGCTGATCAGGTTGCGTGCAGACCTGGAGCCCCAGCTGCCTGCACCACAGTTGGCTTTTGCAGAGTTAGAAGCCCGGTGCCACTAGATCATTAACTTTCATGACCAGGAAAATTCTTCTGAAATTAACACTCAATCCAAGCTGGATGCCGTTGGTGCCAGTTGAGTAAGCCTGGGTCACCTTTGGGGATTTCCTCTGAAAAATAAGTCCTTTAACCAGGCTACAGAAAATGACCAGGTTTTATGCCCTTCAGTGTGTTCAATTAGAGTCAGAAAACAGCAGCGAGGCTGGACCGTGGGAGAGATCCAGGCGCACCCACAAGCCTCATTTAGAGGATTTGGCCGAGCCACTTAGCTTCAGCACATGTCCCTGCT
This sequence comes from Camelus ferus, assembly GCF_009834535.1. Lineage (NCBI taxonomy): Eukaryota > Metazoa > Chordata > Mammalia > Artiodactyla > Camelidae > Camelus > Camelus ferus. Next base: position 13,602,880 of record NC_045706.1, read on the forward strand.
TGGGAAGCGTTGTAAAGGGACTGTCTGAGGAGTGTCAGGTGCTGTGCAAAGAAAATAAAGCCGAGCTCCAGCACCTGCCCCCGGGAGTCACAGTGATGGAACCAGGCACTCGACATACGGAGTGTGCAGATCGGCACAGACAGGCAGGTGCAGACACGCCTTGTTCACAAGGGTTCCAAGAGCGCCCCATCCTGCAAGAACACTATGCAGCCTTTGCAGTGCGCTGTGAACTTAGATAATTTCATCAGGCCTTTTAATCCCCTTCCAGTTAAAGTTGCAGGAAAGGGACACAGAATGTGCTTCCTGCAGGCCCTTCATACACCTCTGTGATCTGCACACGTCCGTCCTCCCTTGCTCTGTCCCACCAACGCAAGCTTGTTTGTATCACTAAGTATGCTCGGTAAATACAGTTTCCTGGGTGGAAAGAAGTGAAAACAAGCCTGGGTATGTTGGCTGCCAACCCGAGTAAGCAAAAAAGGAGAAAGCTGAGACAACCATTCGTTGTCTCCCACGATTGCCAGATTATCTCAGTGCTCTTGAAGTCCGTTGTGTTCCTCACACAGAAACAGAACTGTTGTCTGCTCTGTTGGATGATGACCTCAGAGGTGGCCCAGCGCTCATTCAGGATTTCTCCAACAATATCCTCTTCAGATTAAAAAAAAATAGCCAGTTGGCCACAAAGAGCCCTTTTCCTCCCCAGACCAGCGTTGTCTGTGGCCCATCTCCACTTCCGGGTCTCTGCAACTCCACCACCATCCAGGGCTTCTGGGTGGACTGCATTGGCCCCTGGAGGCTTCCAGAATCGCAGGCAGATGCTGCTTGTTGACCAGGGGACCCGCTACACCCAGTCAGACAAAGAAACCGCACCCAGAACCAGCATCACCCTGTCCTCCTGCCATTCCTTCCCTTCGGTTCTGGGAAGGCGAGCTCCTCAGTATCACTGGGCTGGAATAAATTACTGCCCCCACACACACACTGCCCAAGCCGGGGTGGTGGATGAGACATGACTTATAAGACAGATACACATATTTTTAAAGCCACTAGGAATTACGGGAGCAGATGGGCTGTAGGATCTTATTTTGATGCCAGGGACATGTTTCTGTATAAAGTAAATATTTTCCCAGTGTGGATCTCCGGTGAGTGCGTGCAGAACCATATTTCCTAAAGATGCAAATAAGTCTAGTCAGAAATAAATATTGAATGGAAACTTCAAAGCATCTTGATTTCTCCAGTTATAGGCCCTGAAGACTTCTCTGTGAAGAAGCAGACACAGGTGGGTGCAGGGACGGTTTGGGGGGGGGTTGTGTAAGAGAGGATGCTAACACTTTGAGTTCACGTTTTCTGTATTTTGTCTGTGTGGAAAAAAGCCTATCAACAAAAGAATAAAGGAAAAAAAAAGTGTCTGTCCACAAGCTTAGGATATTTTAAAGCACATCCCCCACGCCCTTTTTTCCTGTTGCAGATCCCGCCTGGCAGATTTTTTCACCAACTGCCAACCAGAGTCAAGGTCTGTCAGCAGCTGTCTGAAGGAGAACTACGCCGACTGCCTCCTCGCCTACTCGGGGCTTATTGGTAAGACTGGGGAGAGAATGCGGAAGGGAGAAAAGTCAGACTCCTTCCATTGTAGCCCGCTGCTCTCTGTGGATGTAAAAAGCTCCTAGTAGCCCTCTGTGCTGGTGTTTTGATGTTGGGCCCTTTAGGACTTGCTGGTAAAAAAAGGAAAAAAAAAAAAAGCTAATGGATGCACAGAGGCAGGAAGCAGGGATTATTAAGGAGCAAGAAAGCAGCAAGTGTGGAGACTTGGGAAGCACCTCAGTTAGAGAACCGACCACATGGCACAGAAGTAGGGGGAAAAGCGTGGGGGAAGAGGAGAGTGAGTCAAACCAAGTTAATTGAATTAGGGAACTTTGGAGAAAGGGAACTTGGAAGTCATTCAATCTGGGGAAATCAAAAGGGCTGTTTCCCAGAAATGGGATTCCTGTTTGCCATTATTTTTGATAATTCAGCTCCTGGTGGGTACGAAGGGGTCTGGGTAAATTTTTTCCCCCTGAGAACAGACTGGAAGGAATATTTTCTGTCTTCCAAGACCTGAGACCATAGAAGAAGCAAGTTCATGGCATTCAGGAGAACCATGCAGTTAAACGAGGCACCAGTGAGTTGGAAGAGGGACAGAGTGAGGCAGATTCATGCCAAGGGATAAACGGGCCAGGCAGGAGGGAAGGAGGAACTGCCGGTTCCGGGCACTGCAGGAGCCTTGGTGGCAGGGCTCTCTCATGACTGATGTTAGAGAAGGAACACAGAGTGAAGGCTGTGGAAGGATGAGCGAAATCATGGTTGGCAGAAGCGTGATGGCTCAGCCAGGGTGTGAGCTCCTGCCAGCATCACATAAGTCACCAAGCAGGAATAACGTCCCACCAAGAGCGACAGCACGGACCAAATTCTTTGTCACTGGAGCATCTTCAGCAAGAACCACTGGGAAAAACCAAGGATACTTAATGCAGGGACACTGCAGGTGCCTGCACACTCCTCCCAACGCTGTCTGCAAGGATTCTAGTGCTCCCTTGGGTAGTACCTTTCACCAGGTAGTACCTTTCACTGTTCTTACGGTGTGTCCCATGAGCTCATCTTCCTGCAGTCAGGACTCTAAATTTGCATTCACTCTCTCCTCTTCTTAAGTAGTCTCTAGTAAGGATTACTTATCAACTGTGGAATTTCAGATTAAGAAATAATGGAAGTAATTAAGGTGTGCTCATTGTAAAGAATTAAAAAAAAAAATACAGAGAAACCCAGAGGAGACAATGTTAAGGATCTTCTGCCCCACTCCCGGATGTAATCACTGCTAACACCTTAAGTCCGTACCTTCCAGGCGCACATGCTCATTAAATCCTCTACGAGGGGCGAAGGCACAGAGCTCCCAGGCACTCCTGGCTTGGCAAACTGTTACATACCTGAGGAGGATGAAATCCTCATCATTTAAGGGACCAGCTGGTCGAGACAGTGCATTCAATGGACCAAAGTTTATTTCTCTCTTGGGTCCAGATCTTTCCCTCTACACTGGTCATTGGGTTCTAGCTTCTCTCAGAACCAAGCTTGTTCCTACTTCTTCCAAATGGCAGGGATCCATTATGGCGCCAGGCATACCATGGGTGCTTGGTGCACATACTCTAACCGTCTCACTCAGTGTTTGAGGGGTGCCCGCTCCCTTCTCGCCCAAAGTTAAAAGCTGCTTTCTGCTGTGGGTTAATGTTTTCATCTCAAGGTATAATGGGACACGATGTAGTTCAAGTCAGCAAGGGATGTAGGGCAAAGAAGATATACCCTTGACCCAGAAGAGCTTAAAAATAATTTTTTTTTCTGTTTCTGAACCAAATATATCCCGTGGCTCACTGGACTGCCTATTACTTCTTACTTCCATAAAATATATAAAAACAGAAGGCTTCTTGGCATGAAAAGGCATTGCCTGGTGTGAACCGCCCAGGAGAAGACATTTGGGTCCTATTAAGTATACATGCATTGTTTATCTGTGCCAGGACAGAACGCATCAGGAAAACAATGAATACAGGAAGATGTAGGCAAGAGAGACCACCCAGCATTTCTCTGAGGACTTTTGAGGACCACTGAGACAATACTCTAGGAGCCATGGGCTTAGAGAATTTCCACTGTTTGTTTCCGATTTCGTCACAACGTGGAAGACTTTATGTAAATCAGTTGAGAGTCTGGTGAGCAGAGGCCTCTTCATATACATTCAGGATGCTGCGTAACCTATAAGGAGAGCTTCTCAGCTTCCCTGTGTTCCTCTGAAGGAGCCATTTGCTTCCGAGGGAAGTGGATTTCAAAGTCCTGAAAGGATTTTTAAGATATGTAAAACCAGCTCTATCTATTTATAAAGATTAATGACATTTTCAAGAAAATGCAAGGGATTTGGCAACTCATGCATTCCAAGTTAATTCTCTCCTCCTCCACGACATGCATACCATTTGTGCAGAGAAAAATACCCTAAGTGCAGCCCAAGGAGTTCTGTTCGAATTTTTTAAGTAAATGTGTAAATTATTTTATGTGCTCAAGAGAAATTGCCAAGAAAATGCATTGCTTAACATAATTTCCCACTCAGCAAACACAATGTTTGTAATTAGCCACGGTGCATCCGCTGTCAGAAGAACATTTGTTTCTTTCTAGGCTGTAGAAAAGTTTATATCATCACACAAGATTAAAATGCCTGCCTTGTTTTTACTCTTGTAGGTACAGTCATGACCCCCAACTACATAGACTCCAGTAGCCTCAGCGTGGCCCCATGGTGTGACTGCAGCAACAGTGGAAACGACCTGGAGGAGTGTTTGAAATTCCTGAATTTCTTCAAGGACAACACATGTCTCAGTGAGTTTGGAAAAAATAGGCAACAAATATACAAACATGTCTTCCCCTCTAACTTCAAGCTGTACCTTCACGTTTCTTGCATCTGCCTCCTCCGTCTCTCTGTCTCTCTTTCCCTGATGGCGGATGGTGAATCCGGCTCCTTTTGGCCCTGCTGCATCACTCAGCAGGGACAGAGCAAGCCATGAACTGGGTGCTGCCAAGACAGTGCGTCTAGAGCCCGAGAGAGGGAGAGAGTGAAACCACTGAGAGCACATTATGTGGGAAAGAACACTTCTACCCACAGATGAAATTTTGATCTTGGCAACCAGCGCCGAGTCAGTTCCAAAGGCTCTTAAAACCTGGGCGGAATAGACAGTGGGAGAAGCTCAGACAGATTAGATGGGGGTAGGCCTCCGAGGGCTCCCTGAGAAAAACGAGAATGTTAAACGTCAATAGTCCCCTGGATGTTCGGGCTTGGCTCTGAGGAGAAGCAACAGTTCTTGAGTTGGGATTGGCTGGCAATGCAGCCCGGAGCTTCGAGGATGCAGATTATCTCTGGAGATGGGGTTGGAGGTGGGGGACTCTGCTTGGAAACAGTATTGGTTATTACTGTAGAGTCCTTTAGGCAATTTAGAAACATGTTTCCCAAAGGGAGAAGGATAGAGAGAAATGTACGGGGGTGAATGATGGGCACGATCAGATGAACTCCGAAAGCTCTGTGCTGGGTCTCCCTTTTATCCAGGACGTGCACTTTCCAGGTGTTGAACCAGCTGAGATGCTTGGATACCTCACTCACATTTTGTGGCAGCCACCGTTAATTTATGGGGCACCTTCTGTGTGTGCAAACACTCCATAGGGAGTGTAAACTCACTCTGGAGGGAGTGTATACATTCATTGAATGTAACCTGCACAAGAGTCCTAGAAAATTATTATCGTCTCCATTTCACATAGAGCACCCGTGCCAGAGACAGAATCCAAAGCTGTAGTTCCTTCTACAGCCCCCTGAGTCCCGAGGGGCTTTTGTTTCATGCCTGATACTGAAGGGCCTACTGGACAAGAACATACACCTGGGCGTCAGGGACCAGGTATGACTTTCCAGTGGGAGGGGTGGACCAGGATTCTAGGACGTCGTAGCCACCCTCCTAAGCACTGTGTCCTCAGGTGACAATTTCTCCATGATGCGCTGACCAATTTTTAAAGAATTAGCTAACTGTTCACCACGTGCACATGGAAGAGTTTTTAAGTGTTATTTCTAAAACTTTTTCAATTGTTCCTTTTGTTGAGAAGACAAACCTAAGAGATTTGTTCAGTAGGTACTTGAGTAGGAAAGCTGTAACCAAATGCTTTGATCATCTTAAAACTAAAACAAGCTTTTGGACACGTAAGAGAAATTTTAAACCCATAAAACTAGCCTGAAGTACATTTGCAAAGACACTGGGCACACCAGGGAACTATACCTTAAGCCTCTTGTTTGGTCCTTACTAAAATATATCTATATATATGTATTTTATATATATATATGTTATATATATATATCTATATCATCTCCTCTTTTTCACATTCTGCACACTCTTCTGGCAGAATACAAGTTTTAATGAAGATAAAGCAATGACAATAGAGGTCAGTGTGAGGAAAGATTATACTCACTTGGGCTGGGAAACCACTGCCTCTAAGGGAAATGAAAGTTGTCCATGCTTAATAATATTTTGATGACGGGGGATAATGGTATCTTATTGCTAATGACTTTTCAATAAAAATAAGTGCACTTGGTCTTCGACAGGGACCAAAGCCAGCCAGAATTTTTCTTAGTCATTCCATTTATACTTTGATTAGAAGGAGCCAGCCTACCAAAGACACAGGGCTGTAAATTCAGTCTCTTGCAACAGGCCCCTGAGAAGAAGGAACTGGAATTCGTCGATTCCAACCCAAATGCAATAACCCAGTTCTGCTCCTTTCAGGTTAACCAAAGCTCTCCGATTCCCCTAACATGAGCACGACTCCAACCTATGGTTTCCTTCTGGTAATTGGGAGGGAAACAGTTACTTTTAAGCCAGAATGCATGGCAGAGGTGAGGGGAAGAGCGGAGAATGATCTGGAGATGGAGAGGAGATGCCAGTTACCGTCACTCAGGTCTTTCTTCAGATGTCACCCTGTGCCCCTTGGCCAACTTCATTTAAGCTGTATTTCTTTGTTCCCACCCGCAGTGTTCCCTGAACCCCACCCCTGCTTAGTTTGTCTGCAAGCATTTCTCACTACCTAATGTGTTACATATTTTACTTATTTGCCTCCTCAACCAGAATGTGGCTTCCATGAGGGCAGGGACTTTTGTCTGTTATTGTTTCTTTGCGGTCCACTGATGATCCATCCCCAGCACAGAGCAGTGCCTGAGGCTTAGTGGATGTTCCCCGGACTTTTGAATGAATGAATGAGCAAATGCGCAAAGTCTCCCCAAGTAGCAAGGCAGACAGGCTGGAAATCACAGGTAGTGTCAACACATGGCAGCAGTCTCCTGAATCTGCCATTCTTCACAAGGAAAAGGAGGGTTTTGTTGTTTTGCTCTTGTTGTCCTGGGGCACTTAAGGAAACTAGTCCCGCAAATACCTCTTTCTTTACCTTCCACCTGCCCGTTAAGCCATGTAACATGGCTGGGAGCCTAAGAAGCACTGATACTAATTTGAAGCTGTTTCTTACAGCCTGGAAAATGTAAAGTTTTAGAAAACAAGCTTCCAATTTGCTGAACTTGAAGGATAACAATTTTAGAACAAAATGTCACTTCTAAGAGGAAGATTAGGCTTAAATTATTCTGTCTTGTGTATCAAAAAATGCCAGCTAAGAGTCATACGTTAACAATTTGCACATTCAGGTCCCAAATGGAGGAGTTTGATTTCCTATACAATGAATATGAAATAAAAAAAAATCCTAAATCCAGGCCAAATCCCTGAGGACCTGATTAAAAACTGTTTTTTATTCATTTGGGGGAAGGGAACAACACACAACCAATTTATTCTTGCCATAAAAACAATCTAATCCCATGAAATTGTAATAAGCTTTTAAAGTTTTACATTTTAAACTTTTAATTTAAGCAGGGCTACTCCGTCCTAATTATGCAGATTTTGTTTGGAAGACTGGAAGCAGAAAGAGAAAAAATAATCTTACTTAAATTTTCACTATTTATTATTGATGAGGTTTGGGATAGATTTTTTTTTCTTTCTTTTAAAGAAACTGATTGCATTGGTACTTTGAGCAATGCTGGGTTCATAGTAGGTGCTCGTGGTAGTGAATCATATTGTTTTGCTTTTTATTCTACTGCCTGCCAAATGAGTATCATGCCCCTGAGTCACCCCCGTCTCGTAATTAGAGATGTGGTGCTTAAAAAAAAACCCACTAATTAGTTTGCTTTTAGTATAGGATTTTGACAAAGCCCAAGCATTTTCCTGGAAGATGGAACAGTGATTATGATCCCAAATAACAGGTCTGAGGCTGGGTTTCAAAAGGATCGACTGATGAGTGTTTCAGGGCAAGGATCTTGCTCAGCACCTGGTACACGAATAGGGACACAATAAATATTTGTTGCACTTAGAGCATAGCTGAGTGTCCAGCTCAGTGTTTAATGAGTGAATTGATTTTTGAGCATCTGACCCATGGCTGGCTCTCAGCACATGTAGGGAGGATGGATGGATGGGTTCTGTTCAGAGAAGTCCAGTGCACTCATCAGAGTTTCTAGTGTGCCTCTTTGGCTTCATGTATCCTGTCTGTTACATTTGCTGCTTGACTTTGAAATTGGATTTCCTCCTGTTTTACTGCAGAAAATGCAATTCAAGCCTTTGGCAATGGCTCGGATGTGACGGTATGGCAGCCAGCCCTCCCAGCTCAGACCACCACTGCCACCACCACCACAGCCTTCCGGGTCAAGAACAAGCCCCTGGGGCCAGCGGGGTCTGAGAATGAAATCCCCACTCATGTTTTACCGCCTTGTGCAAATTTACAGGTAAGAAGAGCAGGGGCCGAAGTCCCTGTGGGCACTCACTTCTTGGCGGGGGGGGGGGGCGGGCGGGCGGCACAGATTCATTTTCTGAAATGCATTTAGAGATGGATGGTGAATGATAGAATGCTGCTCAGGTTTGAATCTTAAAAGTGCATTTTAAACATGCGAGATGGAGGTGGTGATGTGCCGTAGGGTGGAGAGGAAGATGAGCTCGGGAACCGACTCTACCGTTTACAAGGGGCAGGGCTTCGGCCTCGGTGTCTTCACCTGTAAAATGAGGGGGCTGAGCAGAGAAATCCTTTAGCTTTCTGTTTGTGGGGTGGTGGGGTCAAATTGGCTCTTTATTTATTTCTTACGCTGACTCGGTGTTCTCTACAAAACAGCAGCTTGTGGGAAACGAAGGAGCTCTTGCTCTGTCACCATCACTGCCCCTTAGACTCAGTGTGGAGTATTCGGCTCTGTCTAAAGATAAACCAGAGACAGTGTTACTTGCGCAGCGTTAATGCAAACGTAGAGTCCCATCCAGGATCGTTCTTCAGGAAGCTCCTCTGTGGGAGAGGAGCTGGGCTGAAAACCCCTCGTGTGAATAGAGACCAGTGAGCAAGGCCCAGCGACTTCTCTGGGGTTCATCCGGATCTGCAGTGACACTCTAATGGTGGTTTCCTGACTTGAGTCAAAGCAGAGTGTTTATTCTGCCTTTTTCTTGATATTTTTTTCGTCGTTAATGAGTATTCAGCTATTTGGGAACGTATTCCTCTGTTCACCAAGCATTTGCACACACTTTATCTCCTTGGCGGGCACCCTCCTGACGGCTGCGGGAGGGGCGCTGCTACTGTATTGTTGCTGCGGTGCTGTTAGCCTTGTTGTCTCACTGGCGGACGTGGGGGCTCATCCAGGTAACTCTCTTGACGGAGCTAGTGAGTCACAGAGCCAGTCCCGGGAATTGTGAGTCCTGTGTTTTTTTCATGGTTCTTCCTGTATTTAGGGGGCAGTGGTGACCATGTGGTGACTTCCGCCTCCAGCCGTATTAGGGGAGGGGACATGTGCCATGCACCATGCTGTCACTACACATTTGTCACTGGAATACATCCTCTCTTCCCCCACCCCTGGCCCCGCCAAGGTTCAGCCTCACCAGAACGCTTGTCGGAAGCCTTCTTTGCTAAATACCTCCTTGACTCACAACCCAGTCTGTTCCCTAGAAAGTATTGGGACAATTTTTCCACTTCTGATTTGCTTGCTGTCTTCTCACCTGCAGCTTCCCCTCTTCATCTTAGAATATCCTTCCTGCCATTCAGCTGGGCTTTGGTCCCTCTCCTCTTCCTCCTGGGTCTCCACCAACACCTGCAGACGCACTCACACACACAACACTAAGGAGAATACAGGTAGGGAAGCCACCAGCCTAAGGTCAACCAGATGTTCCTCATGCTTCCAGAGCATTTCCTGAGCACTTCCCATCTCCAAAGCCCCGTGTAGAAAATGCAGAACTGGGAGGAGGCGTGGGGAATACTTTGGCAGCTAACTGCCCCATCCTGCAGCAGAGCCCCGAGGTTCAGGGAGAAGTGACCTGCACAGAGTAGATCTGGAGGGAGACAGAGCAGTCTCTTCATCTCTGGGTGCTGCTTTCTCCTGTGTCCAGACATACCTGTTCTTGTCAGGTCCACTCAGACTCCAGCATCAGTAGAGACAGGTGGCCAGATGAGGGTAGGACCCTGTTATGATGAGGTGATGACAGTGGGTCAGAGGTGGTTCCTGACCGCAAGAAAAGGCGAGCTCCAGCTGCAGCAAAACCAGGCTTTTGTCTGCACTTGTCTGAGATGCACAAAGCATGGCAGCAGAGGCAGTGTTCAGCCTATTTATTAAGTTCCTTCTGTGTTTTGGAAACTTCATGGAGATGGGCATTCAAAAAAACCAAAATCTGTCCGCAGTGAACTTACAAATTGTGGGCATGATGCAGCTTGTCAACATTTTTGGAAGGTCAGATTAAGTTAATAGATGCCATCTCAGAAGAACAATCTTCACGGAAACTCCGTGAGATGCGTTTCCCCAACGGGAGGGGAGCCTGTCAGCCATGAGGAGGTGTTCTCCCCACCTCGCTGCCCCTGCCCCACCAGATCACCTGACTTCTGCATCCTGGGGTGCAGAGCTTGGCTCAGCCACACAATATTTGCCTCCAACAAGAGCTGCCCAGACACCCCTCCCTGTAAGGGGCACTCTGTACCACTGCAGCGTTGCCCTGGCATCATCAAGGGGCACATGAGGTCTATTCCCAAGAAACAGCCTTTTCTTCCCCTGTGTTAGGGACAAGAACTCTGCCTCATAAATGGAGGGGCAAAGTAAAATTAAAGCATGATACTTATCTCAGCGCTGCCATTTAACTTCTCAGCAGAGGGAGAAATGGAGGTGTGGGAGCACCAGGGAAAGAGGGGGTGGCCACACCTCTCTTCCCTGTGACGCGCAGAGTCCACGTATCTTGGAGCAGCAGCATTTTACTTCCAGGGAGCCCTTAAGGATTCCATAAAACTTCACCTCACTTCCTAAGCCAGCTACCCATTTGAGCCCGTTTTTGTACCTGTGCGGTGCAGGTGAAGGCATGGGTCCTGCAGCCAAGCCTGTGTGCAGAGCCTGGCTCTTGTCCTCACCAGCATCATGGCCTCTCCAAGACTGCCTCCTCCTCTATAAAATGCAAGGGCCACCTAGCTGCTAGATCGAGAGGATTAAGTGGAGTAATGCTTAGTGCCTGGGACAGAGCGAATGTTCCAGAACATCACGTGCGATAGGTATCTTAATCCCAAGTCAATTGGCCACTTGGTCCCTTCGCAAGAGAGGGATGGTGGTGCTGTGTCTTGCTTGGGGTGAGGTGTTACAGAAGGGACTTCGGTGGGAGTCAGCACTAACAGGTGTAGAGTGTGTTTTGTTTTGCAAAACATCTTTCCCGTGCATTGTGCCCTTTAGTCCTCCCAGCAGACCATGAGTCGAGTATGCTAGACACCCCTCTCTCTTACATATGAGGCAGCTGAGGCAGAGGCAGGCCAGTGACGTACCTGAGATCACACAGTAGTTCTCTGGAGGGGCTAGGGTTTCTGACTCGGAGGCCAGTGTGCTCTTTGCCTTGCTTCATGACCTTGGACAACCTGGGCTCTTTGAATTAGGCATAGACAAAGAGGAAGAGGGAAAAAATAGAAAAGGAGGTCATGCAGTATTTGTCTTTCTGTGTCTGGCTTATTTCGCTTAGCATAATGTCCTCCAGATTCATGATCTCATTTATATGTGGAATCTAAAAAAGTTGAAGTCTTTAAAGCAGAGACAAAAATGGTGGTCACCAGGGGCTGGGGGGTAGGGAAATGGGGAGATACTAGTCACAGGGTACACAATTTCAGATATGCCGGATGAATGAGACCTGGAGCTCTGATACACAGCACGGTGACTACAGTTGGCAAATTTCAAGTACACACTACAGTATTGCCAAGAGAGTACAGCTGAGTTGTTCTGACCCCCGTCCCCCCAAACACGGTCCTATGTGAGGTGACGAACGTGTTAATTAGCTTGATTGAGGTAAACCTGTCACAACGTATACGTGTATCAAAACATCACATTGTACGCCTCAGAAAAATACAATTTTTATTTGTCAGTCATACCTCAATAAAGCTGAGGGGGAAAGAGAAAAAGAGAAAGGGAGGAGATTTTAAGAGAGTTGTATGTCCCAGAATTTCCTGAAGGTAGCGATGGAATGATGGGGAAAGCAGAAAGCTCGTGCTTCAGGCTGGGGCTCTTCCTGCGGAAATTCCGTGAGACGGGGCACAGGGGAAAGACGGAAAGTTCGCCAGTAAAACTTTTTGCAGCGTGATGACCTATATTAAGAATGGCTGAAAGAATCATTGTGAACCAGAGGATTAGGGGGAGATGTGTGAGTGATGAGACGGCCTCAGCCCGTGAGAACGTGGTCCCTGGCGTTGATTTAGGACTCCTGCTTCAGCGTGGGGCTCCCAGGAGACGAATTCTTCCCATCTGTCCTTCCTTCGCCAGCCTGGCTGTCTTCAGATAAATTACCATTTGCCAGGGGGGGTCCTAGAAATATCTTAGAATGGCGTTTGTCCCAGCCGCATGTGTCATTACTCAGAATAGCACTGACTTAAACCAGCTTGGGATCCATTGGTAACAGATTTGGAGAAAGTCAACTATCTTTGGCAGCTCTAAAGTTCACTTCCCTCGAGAAGCACCCTCTTGTAATATTTTTAAATATACAATAATATGAGAAAACTCTCAGGGACTTGGGTTTCTGTCTTAACATTTGAGATAGATTTCCCCCTTGGAAGGGAAGACATAAGAATAAACATTTTCAAAAGTCGGCTTCAAAGTGTAATTATCAACAAACCAAACACAGTTCTGTTTGGGGAAATGGGTGGCCTTGAGTGTGGGGCGTATAGGACTCATTTGCAGTTCTTGTGAAAGGCTCAGCTTTAAAAAGAGGAAAGTTGATTGATTAGTATAAAATGTCATAGAAACATCCAAGAGCTAACCCCCTGAGGTGATAAAAAAGCCAGTTTTGGGTAACCAGCCAAGCTCCCATGTCAGGATTAATTGGCGGGCATATTAGTAACAAGTGTGACAAGGGCTGTGCTGTTGTCGGCATGTCCCTTTGACTCATACAAAGCGGTCACATGAAAAACAAAGAAACATTCAAAATTCTACCAATTATTTCATCTTCTGTGCACTTGAGTGGTCTGATAGCTGGAAAAAGCTCAGGATATTTAAACCAAATGGACTGAACTTGTTTAAAGGAAATATCTTTGGGAGGTGTAGGTGTTGGAAAAATCTCCATTTGGCCTTATTAACTCAGGTGGCTTAAAGAGAAGACCTCTTAAAGTGGCCTTTATAAGCCCTTGATTTCCATGGTCAAACAGAGGTATTGAAACTGGGGAATACAGTTGGGATTAGGCCTGAGGACCCCTGAGGAAATCTCACTGCTTCTGCCCCTTTCCCAGGAAAGGGATGTGATGCGTGATTGGGAGGATAGATCCCGGGCACGCACGCAGAGCCGGGGCTGGCAGGATGGAAGCAGGGCAGTTGTGGGCCATTCTGGGGAGGCTCTGGGAAACAGGGCTAGCCGCATCCATGATCAGTTTTTTCGTGAACCAAATAAAATATGGCCATGAGCGAGAGATGGAGGTACAGCAATTGTAGCTCTCAAGTTTAAGTCTCCTCCCCTCGTCCTAACGGGACTTTTAAGACAACATTCTAGAAGGGAATTTAACAAAACAGCTTTCTCCATCATAAAAGAGATATGAGCAGGGTCCAAATGAATAGCTTTTGCAAGAATGCGTACTGCTGAAGCCAGCAGTGCAAAGGCTAGCTGTCCCCTTCCCCCCTCAACAAGTGGGTCGCCTTCCTTGGCAGTCAGACTGTGCCAGCCCTGAAGGTCCCACAGCTGGGACAGTGCCGGCCCTCTATGGGCCATGGGGGCAAAGGCCTTGACGTGGGCATCTTTCTTGGAGCAGAGAACCTAGATTCACTGGATTTCAGTCTAGCTCTGCACCTCCCTGGTCTTTCAGGAAAGCCTCAATACAGTTCGTTCTCCTGGCCGAGCAGAGTTTTGACGCTTATAGCAACAGGCTGGGCACTGGCATGTTGTAGCACAGTGTTTACAGGTTGCAGGGAGGGGCAGAGGGCAGGTGTGATTTGAGTATCTTTGACACCTGCTTGTAATCTGTTCAACTCTGACATATTAGAATATTTGAATATTGCACTAGAACATTGAATATTAGAGTATTGCAAAAATCTTTATCTGAAACAAGACCTTCCATCCTGTAAGAACAGCCTACCCTTCCCCTCCACTGCCCCAGTATCTCATCAGCCCTAAATAAAGTCCATCTGTACTGGATGGGACCAGACCAGACCGGAAATTGTTGTGAAGCTCTTCCCAGGACCCAAGCGCCAAAGCCTCAATGTGGCAGGAAGGCGATTATCCGAACTGCTACATACTCAGGACTCCACTGGCTGTGACCAAGTGAAAATTTTAAGTGTTGAGTTTTAAAAGGAAAGCTGCCAATGGGTGTTCCGTAAATCATTTGTGCCAGCAGACTGACCCCATTATGTCAGCTAATCCTGGAAATACAGGAGGTAAATTTAAATCTTCTAGCATGAAGCACTTAATCAATATTCTAAATGTTTTTCTTGCAATTTATGCTAGCAGAGCAATGGGGTGCTTTGGCGTCCCGTTAATCTTCCACTGGAGAAGAGGCTCTTGAGAGCAGGGCCAGGGTGGTGAGATTTTGCACAGGCTGACTGGTGGGAGGGCAGGAGGCTGGAAGGAGAGGGAGACAGGTGTTTATTTCTCACCCCCGTACTAAAGCCACCCCTGCCAGCGGGTGGAGCCCCCCGGTGGCACCTCTTTAGTGCTTTCTTTTCGACCTGTGGTTGACAGCCTAGGAGCGGCTGTGCTGGGAAGAGCATGAGCTTTGGAGTCCGCAGGACTTGAGTGAGGATCCCAGCTCACTTCCTACTGCTTTGTGTCCTGGGGCATGTTTCTTACCATCTCTGAAGTTTTCCTGTAAACCATCACCCACCTCATGTTTGCTGTGAAGATTAAGGAACCAGTGCCAGCGTGCAGAGGGCCCAGCACCACTGGCCAACCCTCCGCACTTGGAAGCGGCCACCACTGTTCTTATGATTGATGGCACGTGTTAGAGCTTTAACTCTGGACGCTGGGACTTACAGGAAAGCTGTTCCCAGGGGTTGGTGGAACATGGAGGGAAAAAGACGGAGCTCTTTAGGTTTTGCTTCCTTAATTTGTAGGAAGGGTTTGAACCGAATGACATTCTGCTGGTTCTAAGATATGGTTACTGTAGAAAGTCCCAAGGAAGGAGGGGAAAAGGGTGGGGTATTCTGCAGACACCTGGCCAAGGAGGAAGGGAAATCAAAAGTCAGTGAAGAAGGGACCAGAGATGGAGCTGTTTCAGGCTCCATCTCTGCACCAGGCGTCCCTTCAGAGGTCATCCTAACAATCAGATTCTTGGGGCTGTGAACTTGGAGCCATGACAGTTGTCAGATCTCGGTCCAGCCGGGTGCCGGAGTAGGACCGTCTGCCGGAGGCCATTGCCGCGTCTCTTTAACTAGTGCTGACACTGGGAAGAGGTGACACACTGTAAACAGGAAACACTCTTATTTGCAGAAAAGATGGTGTTTGAGAACCAGCTCTGCCTCTTAGCCTCAGAGACCAGGAGTTTGCAGTCTTTCCCAGATCTGCATTCCATCAGTGCTCTTATTAGCTTAGTATTTATCTTTAAACTCAGTATCTGGATATGCTGTTCCTAACATTTGTGAAACGTGTGAATGAATGCAATAGTTCTCTCTCTATTGAAATCACTGTATACATTTTAAAATTGAAACAATAAAAAAAAGTTTGTGTGCCACCTAAATAGTGTCCTATACACCACTGGTCCCCAACCTCACTTTGGGAAACATTACAAGCAATCTTAATCATATGATGGATCCCAGAACGATTTGCTTTGGTAACTTGCATCACCTCTGCTTTTTATGGTTTTGTTTTAATAAATATGCATGTAGTAGTTCCCATGGATCAAGTATTGTCCTAAGCACATTATATATGTATATATAGACACACACACATGTATGTATGTGTGTATATATACATGTATAAACTAATTTAATTCTGACAGTAACCTCATGAAGTCAGAGCTATATTATTCCCATTTTTCGGACAATAGACCTGAGACACAGAGGCTTGATCAGGAGAGGAGAAATCGGACAACGGCTTGTTCCCCTCTGTGCATTTTAACTGGCTGCACTGTAATACCTAAATCAGACCACTTACCTTTTTGTTTCTGGTAGTGAATGTTATTCATTCAATAGAGAGTCAACCAGTCCCGAAATTCTGGTTGAGCATCTGGCAGATGGAGGTGCCAGACTGGTTCATAAACCAGCATAAAGGAAGGTAATGACGCCTATTCTGACACCAACTGGTGTCCTGCAGAAAAGCTCCGTTCTGACGCCAGCCCCTTGAGTGAGCACAGACGCTGCAGGTGGAGGGCACTGTCCCCAACGAGACTGTCCCCCTTCAGATGCCAGCCGTACCTCCGGACTCCCCAGGCCACCTGCTCTTCTGACCCACTGGATACAAAGTCAGGTGTTCCCATGACCCCCTCAGTTTCAATTCACTAGAATGGCTCAGATCTCAGAAAAGCACTGTATTTACAGGTTTATTGTAAAGGATATGAATCAGGATGAGCCAAAGGAGGTAATACTTAGGCTGAGGTCTGGGAGGGTCTCCAATGGAGAGCTTCCTTGCCCTCTACTTGTGGAATTCCTGTGGAATCAGGGGTGCCACCTTCCCAGCACATCAGTGTTCATCCACCAGGAGGCTCCACCAAGCCTCCGTGACCCGAGTTGCTACTGAGGTTTCATTACAGAGGCATGGTTGATTCAGCCACTGGGCATGCGACTGAATGCAATCTTCCCTTTGTCTCTGCTCCCTGGAGGTCAGAAGGTTGACCTCACGTGGCTCAAAGCCCCAACCCCTTGACCCATGATTGGTCTAACGATAACCATAACCATAATCTTAGCCAAAATCATGACCAAGGCACTCCTGTCATTCATGAACTTCCAGGGCTTTAGAAGTTATCTCCCAGGAACCAGGAACAAAAGTTAGCAGAACTTTAATTTTAATTCTAGGGACATAACTGTGAAACTTTTCATAAGGAAGCTGGAGTTGAAATTTTGAGCATGGCCTTACTTCCCCACTTACCAGTGCCATGAAACCTGGGGCAAGTTACTGATCCTCTCTGCCTCAGTCTTCTCATCTGTGAAATGAGGATGACAGTAGGAAGGCCTCATTGGGTGTGATGAGGATCAAATGTGGTCCTGCACATCAGGCATTCTCAGGGCAGTGCCCAGCTCAGAGGTGACGCAAAGGAAGTTTTCGTCTAGCTGTGAGCTTCAAGGGGCTTTTGGCACTTGGGTATCCCTGGCCCCTTTGTCCCATCTTCAGTGACAGAGAAGTGCAGCAAGGGGCCAGGCTGAGCTGTGCATTGCTCTGTGGGCGGCCTCTGGGGCTGTGCACCTGTAGAGCAGGTGAGGAAAGATGAGGTCTTGTCAGAGTGATGGTTTTTAAAAAGAGTTCAGTGGATGCTTCTCCAGGGGAAGTCACTTGCTTCCCTGGCATTCTTTGCTGAAGCTGGGCTGCACACTGTGCACAATTTTGGAAACTTCAGTAAAAGTTGTTTAGTGACCTCTTGCTATGCTATGAACTGAACCGTTCCCCAGGTCAGGCTTGCTCCATCTCGGCCCTGTTGGCCTTTTGGCCCGGTGAGTCTGCTTTGGGGGCTGCCCCGTGCCTCAGTGGGATGTTGAGCAGCACCCTGGCCCCTGTCCTCTAGATGCCACTGGCCCCTGCCCCCAGTTATAACAACCAAAGATGTCCCCACACATAGCCACATGTACCCACGGGACAGAACCGCCCCTGGTTGAGCACCACTGCCCAGGAAACGGGGGTGCCTCAAAACCCCCTTTCCTTTCTCCTAACGTGGGAATGGGGGCGCTTCAGAGAGTCTTTTCAGGTCTCCTTCTGCTTACGTGGTAAGGAGCTTAGGAGATGGAGGAGCAGACTGCTGCATTGGACCAAATCTTGCTCAAGTCGTGCCAGCAAGAGCAATGAAAAGGGGCTCTGGTGACCACCGAATGCTTAGTCTGGGACGTTTGAACAAGTTTTCCCAAGGAAACACCCCTCTCAGAATGAGGCCTGGGGAGAGAATCATTGGTGATGTTGACTGTGGCTCTCGACCTGGTTCCCATCACCAGGGGACCTGCAGGAGACCGCAGGGCCTCACGGCCTCACCCTTCTCTGAGTGATGGGCTCACCTGCCCAGTGCCTGGAATGAGTGCCCTGCAGGTGACGTGTCGGAGGAGGCTCTTGCCAGACAATCAGAGTGGACGGAAGTGCTTCTACCTAACCACGGTTGGGTTTCTCACACATGGACTTTGAGGATGGGGGAGTTTTAGGAGGGGCTGGGATCAACTGGACCGTGAGGCCAGTGCCAGGCGGGTCAACACCAAGCCCTCAGCACATGTGCAGGATGTCAACGACTCTGACTTCTGGTTGCCATTTCCTCGGCCTTTTGTTTAAGAAAACGGTCTCGGTGCCGCATGTTATTTGTGCTACTTGGTTTACGGTTTTTGTGAGGTTTCCATCATCACTGTGTTACACAATGTTTCTGAGCACCCACTGTTGTTTTTGTCTCATAGAAAAAAATTCCAGATCTTGGCTACATCTAGCATTTCCCTTGCATAATGCTCTCCTGCTTAGAGAGAGTTTATGTCCCCACTCCAGGAGAAATGAGCTGGGGGGGTCTTCCCCTAGCAGCAGTGGGAAGCTGCAGGGCCCCCCACCCAGGCTGCTTCTGGGCTCCCCTGGCGGCCTCCCGGCAGAGCTCCGGACCAGACTGCCAAGTGGCCCGGGGCCCTGTGTGGTGGGCCCGGCTACTTGCAGCGTGGAGAGGTTGCCAGTGGCCTCCTAGGACTTAATCTTCCCGGCTTTAGGTGCCAGCAGATGAGCTCAGAGGGAAGCTGCATCCCAGAATCCACCCACGTTAGCCCTGGGAGGAAATAGACTGTTGTAAAAACACTTTTTGAAATAAGTGCTTATAGAGTGTTTTCAAAGCCCTCCATCCAGGAGAGTGCTTGAATTCAGGGCTCACGATTGGGTGTTGCTCTGTTAAGGCTGCCACATGGTCCAGTGTGCCAGAATGCATTTTCAGCTGGGTATTCAAACCCTACTGGTGCCCAAAAAATAGGGATTTCGTCTTGGAGGCCACGCCTCCTAGTAGGTACGTGTGCGTGTCGCCCTGTGTCACAGAGTGCAGTGTCATAGGCTGTGCTAGTTTGCTGGGGCTGCCATCACAGCGCACCACAGACGGGATGGCTTAAACAAGAGAAGTGTACTTCAGTTTTGGAGGCTGGAAGTCCAAGGTCAAGGTGTCAGCAGGTTTGGCTTCTCCTGAGGCCTCTCTTCTTGGCTTGCGGACGGCCACCTTCTCACTGTGTCCTCACGTGGCCTTTCCCCTGTGTGTGCACACCCTGGTGTCTCTCTGTGTGTCCAAACTTCCTCTTCGTATAAGGACACCAGGCAGACTGGATGAGGGCCTGCCCTAATGACCTCGTGTTAACTTAAGCACCTCTTTAAAGACCTTGTCCCCCTCCATAGTCACGTATGTGACCCCTAGGGACATCCTGAAGTGCTAAAGGTTTAGGACTTCAACATCTGAATTTTTGAGGGACACAATTCAGCCCAGAGCGTGCAGGTCAGTGGCAGGTACTCAGCAACAATACATTTGACGTTAAAAAAAATCTCACCGATGGGGTGACCTTAAAGGGAAAAGGTTGCTGTTACCATCAGCATTTGCTCCATCCCCAGGGCCCTGCTGAGTGTTGCTTGTACTGCCTTGGAACATGAGAAGCTCTGACTGTTGGCTGGTTCTGTGGTCTAAGGAATGTGGGGAAAGGCACTGCTCTCAGGGGACAGCTGTCCCGCCCAGCCTGCAAACATCAGGTGTTGTCTGCCTTGCTGAATCAGATGCTATCAGATTTCTGGCTTCTGCAAACGTAATTCAAATAATGATTTCTTTGTGACTGGCATATTTGCATTGTAGCAAACTTTGGTTCAACATATTGTTAGAATACACAATGCTGTAATTTAAGATTATTTTATCAGCAGTAAAGGGTTTTATAATTCATTTAAAAAGTTGTAATGGGCTTGAGCATCTTCAGTCTAGTTTAATAATACAGCATTTTATAGCTGGCCGTAAAATTTCAGATTACGGTTTTAGCAAGTGTGCAATTCCATTTTATCATTTAATAATTGTTCAAATGAAGGAGCATGTAAAGTTCCTGAAAGCCGATTTAATGACTTAGAAAAATAGCCTTTATCAAAATCTATTGTACACCTTTAATGAACCCAGATGTCACCTTTTCAGCAAAGGCAGATCGCGGCATCTCTTTTTCTCAACCACAAAGCCTTGCAAATTAAGCACACAGAGTATCTCCGAGTTATAATTTCTCTTCTTTTTTTCCTCTTTTATCCCTAATCTTCTCTGGTTAGAAGCACCTAGTGCCACCACCAGGTGAACACCAGCTAGGCCAGAAGAGCTTCCTCAGGAACAGGGAGTGAATTGGTTTTCTCTTGAGAAGGTTTTGTTTTTTTTTTTTCCAGATGGCCCTTTGATCTCACTGCTTCAACCCCAGCTCTTAACTCTAATAAAGTCTGTTATCCATGCCTCCAGATAACCCTCACTTCGCCATTCTGTGAATTAAGTGGTAAATGGGGAGCCCTACATTATCCTATAATTGTATACTATCATTATGCATAATAACAGCGTTAGCATATTGCATCGGGGAGGCTTTATGTCACGTTGTCCTTGGAATTAAAGCTCGTGTTGTATTTCTGGGATTTTCCTGGGTACGTTGTCAGACAGCTACAGGTAGTGAAAGAGGAGGCCCTGGGCCAGGTACACAAACACGGTTACTTACCATGGAGCACGTCGCGCATACCCCGGGAATGCTGTCCTAGGATGCTTGGGCGCAGTGTGCTGCTCAGGTGGACCAGCTGTGGCTCAGAGCCCTGTTTCTGATACAGAGGAATGGCAGTCAGTGGAATTCCCATGTCGCTGGACTCCATCCCCTTGGAGGTGCAGTCCAGGGACTTGGGGCTCACAACCCGTTTCTTCTCTTTGTTTTCAACAGCTGTGTGTGTTACATGGATGGCATGGGAGGGAAGGCTGACTCAGAACTGCCTGCCTGAGAAGGATGCAGGGGAGAAATCACCTGCAGGTGGTGCAACCCCTCTCTTGCATGACCCTGAAATGATACGAGCTTCCCTGCTTTCCTGTCTCCCATCAGCGCTCTAGTTGCCTCACCCTTCTTTGTCAGCTCCAGAGAATTTCTAGTGGAAATCTGGTGTTGCTTGGGTACAGCTTTCCAAATGCTACTGACTTTCCATCCCAGCGGCGTTTGGGTGTCTTTTGCCAGGTCATGGTCATCTCAGCAGCAGAGCCACAGCGGGAAGGCATTCCTGCTGCCCAGGGACAAGCATTGGCTCCAGGCTTCAGCTGTTGTCCTCATGTGGTCCCTGCCCCAGAGGATGGCACCCTCTGCCTTATAACGCAATGGTGGGGAACACTTAGTGACTCTGAGATCCTATGGAGAATCGAGGCAACACCATCATTTATTTTACTCCAAAACCAAGCTCACCTTCAGATAATGTAACTCAAACATTGACTGTGCCGGTGCTTGACAAGGGATCATGCAGACAATGGGCCAGCAGTGGCGTGGTTATTTCTCAAAGTTGCTTTTTTAAGAAAAAGGGACTGTGGTGCTTAAGAGTAGAAAATATTGAAGGGCCAGATTTCTCGCTACAAAAAAATCAAGCCCTCCTTTGGACTACAATGGAGAGCAGTTTAATCTCCTTAATCCTTGGATTCATCATCTGTAATTTGGGAGTAATGAGCACTACCACCTAGGAGGGCTGTGATAATTAGACAAATTAAAATTCTTCCAACATAATAACTGGGCCTCCAGCACAGTGGCTGTTCTATCATTCCTTTCTCCCCTGCTTGTTCTGTGCTGACCACGGGACAGAAGGAGCCTGTACGGAGGGGCCATTTGTTGGCTTTTACCCCCAGATTCACGTGGGGCATGAACCTGGGCCTCACACTGGATGTGTGCCCTGCGGAAGTGGCTGAAGTGGAAGCAGTTCTTTATGATCACCCATTTATGACGTCTCCTCCTAAACATTTTTTTTTTTTGCCACTTTTCTCCCAAACTGAGAATAATCACTTAACGACGGGAATGGGAAGACTAGGCCCCCTCAGTGCCTCCCAGGAAAAGCCATTAGGCCACCTGCTCCTGTGGTCCAGAGGGCAGTGAGCTGGCCCACCAGAGGGATAGTAATTCAGCAGTTGGACAATTGCTTAACCCAATTGCTGGGTAATAAACATGCTTAATAAAAAGGAACAGGACGTCTGCA
The DNA here is from genome assembly GCF_009834535.1 of Camelus ferus. NCBI lineage: Eukaryota > Metazoa > Chordata > Mammalia > Artiodactyla > Camelidae > Camelus > Camelus ferus. The sequence goes on from NC_045706.1 coordinate 13,625,250, forward strand.
CCATCTTGGCTATAAATATGCTCTGTTGTTCTGGGTAACCTATGAGAATACCTCTGAGCACACTTAGATCACATACTATAAATAAATCCAATTTCTCGTATCCCCTCCTGACCTCTATCCTTAGGACTCTAACCAGCCACGCCTCCCTGAATAATAGTCTCGGCCTCGCACTTAAACTCACTTGTGGGCGGAAAATGGCTCTGGTTCTCTTGGGGGTGAGGTTCCAGCAAGGGCTCCCCTCCCCTCTGCCCCTCATATTTGAGTCCCAGAGGAGTCACATCATGGACCAGACCATCTAGAGAGGAAGCCGAGGACATTGGGTAGTGAGAAGATACACAGGTGTTTTCCCCAGAGTGCCTGCCCCTTGACTGCGGGGACTTCAGGTGTGACATGAGGGGTGCCCGCCTCTCAGGGTGGGAGGGAGGCAAAGACTGCCTGGCCCGGCTTGACCTCTGACCCCTCAGCAGCCCCTGGGTTGACTGCAGGCTGCCTCGGGGGGCTCTGTCCCTGTGGGCCCTGTCTGCGTGGGCTGTGTGACCCCGGGCTTACTACTGCCCCGCGCAGAACCTCCCTCAGGTGCCAGCAGAGTAACGGGAGCTACTTCTAAGGGTTGATCTGAGGACCATGGAAGATAACGTGTCCCGTGTCTGGCGCAGAGGCGGTATGCATGGGTTTTAGAAGAGACCGAAGTCAAAGGGATTCAAATCTCAGCACAGCCACTCTGAGCTGTGGAGACTTGGGCAAGTCTCAGCCTCTCTGAACCTGTCTCCTGATCTGCACACGAGAGGAGTGCCCCCCTCAGAAAATCATTTGAGTCCATGGGAGTATTGAGTAAAACGTGGACGGAGTTGTTATCAATGGAGGCTGTTAGTAACAGTCACATCCCAGTCACTGTCACTGTTGGTCTACCTTGGTTTTCCTCTATTTCCCAGAATATTTTCCTCTGTCTACTAAAAGCACGGTGTTTTTAGAAGTTTTCAAATTTTTCGCTTCCCCCTCGTTTTTTGCAGCACCATGAGTGCTCCATCTTCTCAAGCAGGGAATGAACAAAAGGCCCGGGTCTGTGCTGTCTCCAGACCTGGCGTTTTACATCAAACCTTAGTTACCACCATAAGTCACCGAGCCATTACTGGGCTGCACTCAGCTGCACATAAATGCACAGGAGAATGAGAGGCTTAATAAATATTATCTGATGGTGATGAGGACGCGTGTCTGATGAGATCGGCCTCATGCACTTCTCGTCGGAGACCGCTGCTCTCTGCACACTTGCATTTCCAAATGCACATTTTGCGAAAACAAATGTTCCCTCTTGGGGCCGTCCCCCTGGCTACCTTTACAGCAGGATCACTGAGTGTTTGCTCTACCAAACACTTCCCCAACCCCAAACCAAAACATCTTTCACACATTGTTTGCCATAATCTTATTGGTAATTGGGCATAATTTTCTCAAATGCAGCTCGTAATTGCTTCATGTCTGAATATTTTTCTCACCAGGCAAGTTAACCATGAACAAAAACACACAGTTCTCCGATGGAGCTGGCAACCAGTATTTGCCCCAACTTGGGGAAAAGCAAAATAGTGTAAGATGATCTTGTGAAGTTAGGGAAAGAAGAAAGGCCAGCCTGAGTGCCGGGTTGAGCCCCCTGCCGTAGACAGTGTTTGCACACAGAGCTCCCTGCCAGCCTGCCATTAGTGTTGAGTTACAGGAGCAGAGCTGCGGACATCCTTTTACGGTGTGTGGGAGACGGACAGGCAAGCCCGGGGGACTGCTGAGCTAGTGGAGAACTGTTGATGTAGCTTACAGGCCTGTATCTCTTTCATTGTATTCATTTTTAAATCCAAGGAAACACAGAAGATCACCAGCCAGTTCTATTCAATATCACGTTCACAAGCCAAGCTTGCTTATTAAGTTTTTGCATCTTTCCCACCCTTGCTTGAATCCAAGAACACCCAGCATCGGGACCACAGAGAGGCTAAGAGCTCATCAACAGCAACTCGGATTTTAAAAGGGCTTCCTCCCCGAGTATGACGTTTGCTTCTCACAACTCTGTGAGGTGGGGAGTAGGGTGGGGGTCATTATAATCACAGTTGAAAAGCCAGGACTTGTGTTCTTTTTATCATACCATATCAATCAAGCCGGGACCAGGAGCAAGTTCTAAATCATAGTAGGCGGTCTCTTGACTGTCATTTAGCCAACTCACCAAGAAGTCAGCCTCTCCGCCATTCCCCTGTAAACATCAGATGCCCAAGGCAGGCTGAATGCCCCAAACCAGCAGGCTCTCTCCTGCTCGCCTGGCCCCTTGCTCTCTCCAGTGGAGACACAGGCTTAAAAGATTCAGGTGCGTTTGTCTTCAATCTTTGGGTGCTGCTGTATTTGGTATTTTGCTTACATAATTGAATTAAATATTACATGAACGACTGAAATAGGAACATAAAAGAAAGCCCATTTGTTTCAATGAAAACTAAGTTAAATATACATTAGAAAAGGGAAATTCCTTATAAAAAAAGAACTTTGGATTAGGTGTGGGCAAGATAACTGTAAAAGACTGAGAAAAATTGTAAAAATGTAGAAAGATTCTGCACTGAGATTCGCCAGTGGGTATCAAGCAATTGTCACTCCTGTTTTAAAGAAATGAAAACTGGAAATTGTAGATTGTGAATCGTAGGCATAGGTCATGCAGAACATGTAAGTCAGGGAATTCCAATCAGCAAACTGTTTCTTTAAAAAACTTTTGTAAAGAAAGTGACCTTGGTCATGTATCTGAAAATCAGTCAGAGAGTGATACTCAAATTTTAAATTAAAATGTTTGATACAGTGCATCCAATGGAATATTATTCAGCCTTAAAAAAGAAAGAACCCATGTAATATGCAACAACATGAATGAATCTGGAAGACGTTACGTTAAGTGAAATCATCCAATCTCACCACCACCAGCACCGCACGCACACACACATGCACACACACACACAATCTGACCTCATTTCAGTTCACTGAACTCCAGCTGTTAGAGGCCTCGTCAAAACAGCCAACTAGGATCTGAGCCTACTCTTCCTTGGGTAAAGAGGCATGATTTCAGGCCTCCAAACCTTTCCCCATCCCCTTCTCGTGACCAGGCTCAGCCTGCCAGAAGGCTGCCAGACTAACTAAACTTGGCACCCGGTGGGCCTTCCTAAACCTGTGCTGAGTGAAATGTCTTTATGAGGCCTTCATAGAGCTTAATGTAATGAAAACCTTTTGGCTGACATTCAGGCAACATGCAGACACACTGTCTTGGAGGAAGCAAGTAGAAGAGACGTGGCAGAAAACCTGCCTGTGAATTATCTCCAACTCCCCCAGTCTCACTCTTGCTCTCCTCATAGCCCCTCGGCCCCTCCCCAGCCTGTGCCTGGACCCATGGGGCTGGCAGAAATCAGCGTGGAAGAAGTGCGCGTCCTGCTGAGCACGGCTCTGAAAGACGAACGGCCAGGCCCAGTGGCTCAGAGCAGAGACCTTATTTATGTGGCCACTTGTTTTCTGCTGCCGACTTGACTACACATTATTCAGACCGGTGGTTGCAAGAGGTTGTTAACAAGTTCGTAGGAAAAGCAAAAAACACCAGGAAGGTGAATTTCAAAATAGACAGTGACAGGGATTTTAGAAAGACTGACTAAATGCTTGTGACCAGACCAGAAATAAAACCTCCCCTGGCTCTCCTAGATCCACCAGGAAAAATCCAAAAAGCTGAAGAGTGTAAGACTACAGCGCACTGGACACACCACCATTACTTAGCTTGGATTCACTAAGCAGGCACCTTCTTTTTTTCTGTCTTTTTATTTGTGTGTGTAGAAATTAATTTGGGCAAATATGTATCAAGTGCACAATAGAATTGTTATATAGTAAATTCTACCCAGAAAAGTCTGTAGTCAGGTGAATCTATTTTATGACAATGCAATGTGAAAAATGAAAACGTAATAAATGATTACTTTGCTCAGTTAGCCTTCAAATTAGGTACACACCCATCTTATGTTTTCTTACAAGAAAAGGTAAGATGCGGAGATTTAAATTGAGAAATGGCTTTGAGTTCTGGACTATTTCAGAAACAACTCATGCGACGGTGTTCCCTAGCAAAGGTCCAATTTGTGCTACAGAAGAGACTCGTATGCTAATAAACTGGTATTGACAAGTGTGATGGATGCAGCTTGGTACTTACTGAGTGCTGGAGAGCAAAGTTGATTGCATTTTACAGTCTGTGTATTTCTCTGTTTATTGCTTGTATTCTGTCATTAAGCAAACAGGTTCTTAATATAGCAAATCTCTCTCATCAGTAAAGCAAGGGAGAAAAGAACCAGAAGCATCATTAATTATGACCATTTGGCTGCAGCCTGGACAATCTGTTGCTATTGGATAGAGCAACTTCCTCTGGTTTTATTTTCTGGAGGTAGAGCAGAAACTGGCTTTTCTTTTACATGGAGGAGAGTAGAGAAATGTTCCATGCCCTGCTGGCTGACAGCTGCCTAGAAACCCGAGATGAAACACTGGCTTCTCTACAGAAATGGAGTCCTGGGGCGGCAAAGGCCAGGCTCCGGGTGGGAGCACTATTAAGTCATCAGTCCCATAAACAACAAGCATGCAGCTCCAAAGCCTGACCTGACCTGAGGCTCGGGGAGAGCCCACTGTGGGCAGAGCTCATGTGTGCATGCGGTGCCGGATGAGTGGGGTTGACCGAGAGCTATGACTATGTGTGTGCCTGGGCGTCCTGTACAGGAGAGCCTCGGGCACCAGGCAGGCTTTCCAAATGCCAATCACAGGGCTAGGAAGCAGGAGAGTCATCAGTCCGACTCCAGGTAACAGAGGTTAACAGCATCTAATGCATTTATTAACCCTCTAGTGCCAGGGACTGGCGAGGTCTGGCCTCGCAATTACAGTGCCGTGGAAATTCTACTACGTGACGAGCCTGGACCTGGGAATTACTGCCAGTGACAGTTTTATAATACTGCTGGGGGACAAGGCTTTTGAAGGGTCTAAAGAGCAGGTTCCCTGGTTTTCCAGAATGGTAACAAAGCTACTGGTTTGGGGACGGGCTTCTCCAGTATCCTCTTCACCTTCTCAGGATGAAAACCTCGTGGGACTGGGTTTTCCTGGTGGTGTTTCTTGACTCTGAGTTGGGTAGCTTCCCCTATAACCACATAACTATGAATTAGCTGTTATGAAATCCTCTTTCATAGAAGAGATTAAATAGTTTATTTTCCGGCATGTTGCAACAACGGTGAAAGTGGACTTTTAGAAAAAGTGAAATCCATTTTCTTCTCTTCTTCTTTATCCCTCCCTTTTTTATGGGATATCATATTTAAAGCTGCAAGCTGTAAGGATTGGTGTCTAGGTAGGTCTGGGCTGGCCACACCCTGTGTTGGGCCCCTGCCTATTCTGTGAATGAGCAGGGCTGGAGGGCTTGCCAACAGGACTTGTTCCATGATTACACGCTTGGTTTTACTGGTTTGGGGCTCAGTGATACAAGGTGCTTTTCCAGTTTCTAACTTATACCTTGCAAGATCCCAGAAGTTGTTTGTTTGTTTGTTTGTTTGTTTTTAATTTTCCTGGGACCATCCCAATTTTCATCAACTGAGACAATGCTTAAAATATGTAAATGCTCTTTGCAGGAGATGAAGTGGGGGACGCCCTGTAATTTTATATGCTTGCATTTATCATACCTGACTAGCAAGACAGTGATAGCTTGACGGTGTTTTCACAAACGCTCAGGATAAAAGCCTTTAAAATGTAGAACCAGCAGGTCTCTCAGGCTTCTAAAAGTGGGCTCTGGATTGGCATAGCTAGATTTCTGACCCTCAGTGGTCACTGGAGGTGTTCACACTGCATACAGGACTTACAGACATGCTACCAGCTAGACCCACGCAGGCCTGGATTCCCAGGCTCTGCCCCTCTGTCTGCAGCTTACCAACTTTAGAGGCACCAGACAACCAGCTGGTGCCTTTCAGTCCAAACAGCAGACCTCCTGGCCCTCATCTCGTAATATGCACCCCGGGGTTGGTGTGGGATTTTAAAAGATCTCCTATCTATGTGCAGCCCTTCAGTTCTTTTACCCACGTGCTGCCTGCCCTTCCAACAACTGCTAACATCTGCTCGTTGCTTTTGATCACACTCACAGACCTTACTGTGGTTCGTGCGAGGTTCAGGTGGAACTCGGGGCCGCTCCCCTCCGTCTCTGCAGTCCAGGGGCTTCCCCAGCCCCCCAGACCTCTCAGTGGGAGGCTCGGTGGAAAGTTAATACACCACGTGAGCAGAGAATCTCAGGGCCTGGGTGCATGCACTGCTAAGCCTCTGGAGTGCCGAGTGCTTCTGTGGGTTGGGCAGCTGTTTGACAGGAGACAAGGCGTTTTCTCAGAGCATTTGCAGAGGCCCCGGCGGCACATGGTCGCCCTCACTCAGCAGTTCATCCAGAATGGTCCTCAAGGCCAGATGTGCTTGGAGCTGCTGCCCCCAGCTTTAGGGGAGCCCGTGGGGCTCCAGGGACATAAGGCCAGAGGCTGACCATTTGCTTTAGGGAGAGGCCAGCAAGATGCCTGCTTCGGGGGAAGAAGAGCCCGGAGCCGTCACAGACTCGGCGCTGGTCTCAGTGGCATTTCCTGTGTGATTGAGCAGTCATCCCAGCCATTCTCAGAGCAAAGGCGAGAGCCTGGGAATTCTGACCCGGACACGTCTTCCCTGTTGTACGACTATAATCCTGTGCAGAGTTGAACTCTCCGTGACCAGTGAGGACCAGAACTCTACCTACACAGAGGCAGAGCCCACTTAAGAAAGTCAGTTAAGGTAGAGATCTTTTCTAGCGCATTGGTGGAAGCCCCTTTCTAACCATGGAACAGATGGACATTTTATTAGTACTTCAACGGGTTCCCAAAATGACTGAGACGTGTAGCTAGTGAGCCCCTCCGATGGTGCACAGGATGGTAAAACCCTGCCGGTTGGCGCTAGTCACATAGAACAAAGGAGGCAGGAGGCCCACTCGGCCCTCAGATCCCTGTAGTCTGGGACACGAAGGTGCAGCTTAGTTGTGACCACAACACAGGAACAACTTGAAGGCATAATGTGTCCTATGCTAGTAGCCAGGCTGCCTTCTCTGCACATGTCAGCGAACTTCTTAGTTATGCAAAGACCCTTAGCGAGGGTTTATGTCTTTTGTAGATCGTGGCCTAGAAAAGACAGAATGTGATGTTTTAGGGCCATTTTGGTGTCTGGGCACAATTCCAATCTTGAACAGAAATAAAACGGGTAAAGTTCTACATATTCTTCTCTGCAGGTGACAGTGCAGTGGGCCAGAGTTGCTATTAATATAGATTATAAGTAGGCTTCTGAGTAAGGCTCAATGCCTCTTCTGATTTGCCCTCTGATCTTCTTACACATAACATTTAGTGACCTTTGAACAGCCTGGGGATGCTTCACAGTGTCTTTTTCTTGATGCCTGTTTAAAGGTTTCTATTTCATATTCACAGCTGGCATATGCAAATACAGGTAAAGATTATGATGCCTCCGAAGTAGCATTATGGTCAATAAATTACTCCTTGGGTGAACATGCTGTCATTTCAGCCTAGCATGTCTTCAGCAAGTTGCAGAAGTCTTCCTGCAGCAGGCAGGCTGCCAGCGCCTTCCCACAGAGCTGGCGGCCCAAATACTTACAGATTCAAGTGTGATGTTTAGCCAGGGTTGTCTTGTTGGTAAACGAGCTCTCTGTCTTTTGCTGCTGAAGGGCTCCTCTTTTCAGGGGGTGGAGGTTACGGGGGGGATTCTTCGTGTGGACTTTGGGGGCGGGTAGAGCATGAAGAGCCAGGGATGCCAGGATTGCCAGGATTGCCTGGAGAAACCCTGGACAGCGGGAAAGGAGTTTTAGAGACCTGTCTAAATCCTGACCCTCCAAGTAAATCACCGTGCGACCTCGGATAAGTCACTTGAAGTCTCTGTACTCTCATTTGCTTTTCTTTACAGAACAAGAAAGCTGTATTGGGTTAGCAGTCTTTGTTGTCATTATTTGAGCAATGGAATCTTTCCTCCAACTCAACTCTCAGGTCGAAGCCCAGAGGAGACGTGCTCCAGTTGTGAGGAAACAGGGGACTTAGAGGCCTCATAGCTCAGGAACTTGTAACCGCCCTGGAAGCAATTTGAAGATTGGTGGACCTGGGAGCTGTCATGCCCTTCATGATTCCTAGAGGGGACCAGCCCTGTGCCTTAGCCCCCAATCCCTGGGTGGTTTACCCACTAGAGGGCAGCCCCGTGAGCCCAGGCACCGCATGCTTTTTGTCCTATCACCCTGTGCTCAGCATTGGAAAATAGTCTGGTGCGTGCTGGTGGATTGGAACAACTAATAAACAAATAAACAAACACACAAGTTCAGGATGCCCTGCCTCTGTATTACTAATAAATGAAGATTTTTTTTTTTAATGGTAACATTTTTACCTAGAAGGCACTACCTAAGAAGCATTAACGTTCGGAACTATGAATGAGTTCAAAATGTAAATGACTCCAAAACTTTGTCCTTTATAACCTGATCTTGGGCTGCCCCTACCAGCCAGAGCAGTGGCTTTGAAATGGGGCAGGTCCAGATTGAGATGTACTCCATCAAACACCCCAATTTCGAGGACTTCGTATGAAAATAAAGGAACGTAGATTATCTCATTACTCACTTTTTATATTGATTCCATGTTGGAATGGCAATATATGGCATTAAAGAAAATAGGTTATTAAAATTTTTTTTCACCTGTTATCTCTTTATTTGTGTGATTTACTAGAAAAATCTGAATTTATGTACATAGTAGTAGCTCAAATATTTCTGTCAATGGCACTGCCCTAGACAGTTGATTAATAGATCATCAGTAATTACTCTTCCATATTATGTATGAGTGATTTTGTGTGTGTGTTTGTCTCTTCCCAGGCACAGAAGCTGAAATCCAATATGTCGGGCAGTACACACCTCTGTCTTTCTGATGTAAGTTGTTTCTTTTTGAGTCTTGGTGCATTTATACAAACAGAGCCTTTGGGCCCCAAAATAGCCTTTGGGCCCCAGGGACAGGATATGATGTGAGGGGCTCAAAGACAGCAAGATTTCAGGTCCAGAAAAAATCTGAGTCACTCTCGATATCCCTGTGACCTTTGAGCAAGGTGTAGTCTTCAGATCTTTAGTGCACAAAGTGAGAACCAAGTTTGGGTCCTGGGATCCTCATCTCAGAACTGGACCAGCACAGATACAATTGTCCCAGTGCCACGAGAATCTCTGCCATCACAGTCAGTAGATTCATCCGGCACAGAGAAGGTACGGAACAACGCTTGCTGCTTACGCGATGTCCTCCATCTACTGCTCCCCTGACCTCCACAGCAACCGAAAGTAGCCAAAGCTGGCCGAGCCACCCTTCCCGATTTACGAGTGAGAGGGTGGATGATTGTGTCACAGCCCTAGCTCACTGTGGCAGGATGTGGCCTTAAGGAATTGAGTGGGTGCTGGGGATGGGGATGAAGGAATTGATCTGGGAGAGGGACCACTGTGCTGACTGGGAGTCCAGGAGCCTGGGTTCTGGGTGGGACCCTGTGACTGACGAGCAGGGCGAGGGCCTTCATCTGTAAAGTCTAGAGTTGAGCCAGCCGTTGGAGGGAAAGGCCACTGCCTGCCCTGCCAGCCTCCAGTGCGATTCGTGACCCAACTCTACATGCCATGAAAGCGTACAAGCCCAGGCGTTTTCTGAGATGATTCTTCCTGCTCCCCCTTTATGATGCAGAGACATGGCGAGCGTTCCTTCTCAGGCAGTTGTTCCCGGAAGGAGACTGGTTCCATTGGCACAGCTGCTGGGTGACCTTGGGTGCGGGAGTGAAGAATGCTGGGGACACCTGGGCTCAAATCTCTTCCCCCAAGTGGGTTTTAATTCTCCCTAATAGAGAAACAAGAAGCAGCATTGGCCACACAGTTCATCTAAAGTATCCAGGTTGTGTCACCCAGATTCATGATTCCTTCTTGTAAAAACTACAAGCCAGCAGGTTGAAGTCTCAGGGTAAAATCTTGGGTCAGCTTTGGTGAGTGATCTAGCTAGTTGGGGGTGGGGGTAGGAGAAAGAGTGTGGTTAAAATTATGCCATGATGGAACAGACACATGCAAGGGGTGCTAATGAAAACATTCTTTCTTACAGCGTGATTACGAAAAGGATGGTCTCGCTGGTGCTTCCAGCCACATAACCACAAAATCAATGGCTGCTCCTCCACGCTGCGGTCTGAGCCCACTGCTGGCCCTGGTGGTAACTGCCCTGTCCACCCTATTATCTTTATCTTTGGCAGAAACGTTGTAGCTGCATTTAAAAAAAAACAATACGGACATGTAAAAAAGACAAACACCAAGTTATCTGTTTCCTGTCCTCTTGTATATCTGAAATTCCAGTTTTAGGAGCTCAGTTGAGACATTGCTAAAACAGTTTCATCCAACTGGAACTTGTTTCTTTCTTTTTCTTTCTGTCTCTCTCTCTCTTTTTTTTTTTTTTTTTTTTTTAAGAAAGCTTCTTGTGATCCTTAGGGCTTATATGGGATCCCCGATGCAGAGCAACATTCCAGACTCAAAAGGCTTTGGGGCATGCTGTATTATAAAGGGGCAGTTTGTTAATTTGGTTGTAAAGCTAGCTGGGACCATGTTTTTCAAGAGGATGATGAGGATGAGGGTTTTAACAACTGAACTCTGGACTTTGCTAGCTAGAGAAGGAGTTTCTAAAGAATCTTCCATAGCTCATGTAGTAACTTTGATTTCTGATGACACGACTGCAGCCGTCGGTACATGGATGCCAAGCCTTTTTTGGTCACAAAGAGAAGATTCTCATCCAATCTTGATGGACTTTTGTGCAAACAAGCTTGTACCAATGTTCACCTTTCTATCTGTACTAGCATTTTCCGCGCTAATGTTTATGTACTGTAAACAGTTCTGCACTCTCCTCCAAAACCAAAAACACCTGTCACATCCAAATGTAGTGTGTCTTCTAGTCAAAACAGAGAGTGAGAGTGGGCGCGAGACTTCACGGAACCTTGATCACTGAGACATTCTCCTGAGCCTTACTGAGTGAGAAGCCCTTAAACTAATAAGAGTCAAATGTAGCCGAAGCATCGCTCTAATATTCTTTACACGTATGAGGTTATATGTAGAAAAAAAATTTTACTACTAAATGATTTCAACTATTGGCTTTCTATATTTTGAAAGTAATGATATTGTCTTCATTTTTTTACTGGTGGTTTAATACAAAATACATGGAGCTTGTTTTCCTCTTGTAAGAAGTGTTCACTCTGAAATTAACTTCACGAATACAGCTCTTCAAAAGCAGACTCTGAGGAGCCTCATGCTTCAGCAGAAAGCTCTGCATCACGTTACTGTGGACAGGCAGGAGGAAACGGAGCAGCCAGGCCTTGTCTTTTATCATTTCTTGAAAGGCAAGTGTGCATACCCGTGAGGAAGCCAGTGGCCACTTGTAAATTTCTGCACCGTCTAATGGCACCCTTGCCAGTTGACACAAACCAGTATCTTGGTTTTCACGTTACCTGACAAAGGCGGCTGTGACTGGGATGGGAGAACAGGGCGTCCTGCCATCCCTTCTGAAGCAGATCCATGCCAGGGTACATAGTTCTCTTCCTAAGGATTGTCTTGACTCCCAGCCGTGATGGCTTGGCTGCTGTGTAGAGCAGTTTGGTCTGAAGGTCACTGGGACTCTGCTTGCAGTGTGTTCTGTGTCCTCCATGATAGACTGTGACTGACTCTGCGAAAAAAGGAGGAAGGTTTGTGGATCAAGAGAGTCACCATTAGGTCTGTGGAGATGAGTCGGTTGGCACAGATACACCGAATAGAGCAGGACTTTGGATATAAGGCATCCAGCTTGTTAACTGCACGTCATCTTCCATCGCATCTTCCTTAAATGAATGGACCCAGGAGGGCACTTTTGAAATGGAGGTCTGGTTGAAATGGTGAGATTCGAAGTCTACAAGGATCAAGTCCTGGTAGTAGCCATGTTTCTCTCAAACTGAACAGAGACGAGGAGATTCCCACCTTAACAGAGTGCTCAAAGCATTAGCTTCTTCCCACATCAGTAGAGGGGATGGAGGAGGAAACCCAGTGTTCACATCTCATCCCAATTCTCTTTGCCCATGGATGTTTGCCTTGTAAGAATTAATCCAATTGCTAGGGTGGGAAATCTATTAAATTTAAGATGAAGGCATAGTCTTTTAGCTCTATTGGTGTTTGAAGTACATTTATATCCAAATGTTAATAAACATAAATGTATAATACTAAGTACCGAGTTTTTTCACTTCAAAATGTTTTCAACGGAAATTCATCAAACAGGTTTGATGAGCAAAAGGTTTCGTAAAGACTCTTACTTTGAATAAACACACTGAATGTGTCGAAATACTTGGAATTCCAATCATCCCTGAGAGCATATCTCGTACAGAGTATATTTGGTTTTAATTAAGGTATCTCTGTGTTATCTACATTGGACTAATTGCATATAGGTCTGATTCTATGTAATCTACTGTAGAAAGCTATTGATTACTTCTGCAATAAACAGCAGCTCTAATTAGTTTCAGATGACCAAAGAGGAAATGGGAATTATCCGAGCTAACAAGGGTAGCCTTCGGTGAAGACCGCATGGATGTGCAACACATAAATCAAATTTTGAAAAGCCTCATCGTTCACCAACAACGATCTCATTTTTCTTCAGGGATAGAAGCATCTTAGACCAGATCGTCAGTTGGAAAATAAATTACTGATTAAATAAACGGGGGAGGGAAGTTCAGTGACAGCTCATTAGGGAGATCCTTATAAAATTATGCTAAGCAAATGTTTCTGCCATTCGGGGGTGATCTCACTTTGACGTGGTGGCCCAGAAACACCGTCATTCGTCCCAGTACTGAAGCAGGCAGGTGACTTCAATCTTTTGCCTATTTGCCTTCCTCTTGCAGTGCTAAAAGCAAAAATGGTTCACTGCTTCCTGTCCTTCAGACCCTGCATTGAGAGTGACACCAAAACACCGCGGCTGCCTGCTGAGGTTTGGTTATAGTTGGTTTTGCCAAAACAAAAACAGGAACTTATGTCCATGGAGTCCATGGCTCCCAGATCAAGAATAGCCATGCCCGACTCATTTCAGAGGGAAAAAAAAAAATGGCAAGATTGCCAAACTGATTAGAAGCACATTCAGCCCACCTTGATGTTGACTATCTTTGACCGAGAGGTGTCTGAGTGTCTTTTTAACAGAGCACATGAAGGAAGAAGGGCACAATAAAGAGAGGGAATTCAGAACGCCATCTGAATATTTATTTTTCCACATTTGGGTTTTTCTCAAGCCTCTAGTAGAAAAAGCGTAAGTCTTTAGTTACGTAGGTTATTTTTCACAAAGGACAGCCAACTGTATGCAAAGTGTACTAAGAGTGTGGTTTCCATTAAAAATTTTTTTTAAACAATTCTTTATCCTGTATTAAGAAATGTTTTTAGAAGCTGTGTCTTCAAGCTCATCAGATCATCAGATGTAGGCCAGGGCTGTTCCAGGGCTGCTGTGGCCTTTGATCTGGTCCGTACGAAGAACGCTCCTATCTTGCACATGCTCCGAGGATGGGCCGCCTCCAGCCCCATTTCCCGCCTGCTCTTTGCCCTCTAGATCAGACACTCCCAAACACTCCATCTGCTGAGCTGCGTGAGTGGGAGAGCAGAAGCATTTGTGAATCAGTGCTAAGTGCGGGGAGAAGAGAGATGTAAGAGCAGCGGGAGTCGATATAATTAGCAAGTTCTTTTCTTAGAATACAGCAAAAATGCTTTTCTGTTATTATTTACCAAATTGTGGCCTCGGAGGAGCTGTCTTGGGGAAAATAAGTTTTCATTCATGGAGTCAGACATGCACCACTTATTCAAGTCAATAAACTGTGGGCCAGAAAATGACGGCTTAAATAAATGCACATTTTGTCATTCTCTTTCACTGCTGTTCTTGCCCTCTTGGATTCATACCCCTGTGATCTGTGTTGCTCCTGCTCTTTGCTAGAACAAATGAAACCGAGTGAGACCCACTGTCTCAAGAAAGGCCAGAAAGCAATGACAAGGGGCAAGAGTGAATTACCAATGGCCCGAGCACAGTCTTGGCCAAAGGGCCCATCTGCACGGAGCTTGAGGGGTTTGGAGAGAGGAAACAAAGTCAAGGTGCCACAGGAGGCTGCACGCTAGAGGGGAGTGGATCATGTGGTCTGATCCAAATAGGAATCTTGTCCCGACAGAACAGCCAGAGTTCCTTGAAGTATCGGTGCCTTTGCAGGAAGCAAGCCAGAGCTAGTAGCTGGATGACAGAGGAAGGAATTTTTTTTTTAAGAAATTCTAAAACAACAGAACAGTTGGGAATTGGGTTAGATACCCTTAGAAGCTATGTTTTTCTCTCATCACTAAGAAAAGCATCTCATGTGTAGATCTGATACCTCTTGACTTTGATCAAGAGGATTGTTCTTCGGAAATCCATTCACACTGCAGAGGCCTGAAATCTGTGGGCTTTGCCGCTGCCTCCATCCTGGGATGTATTCAGTGGGACACGTCATTTCCCAAGGATAATTATCTTAAGATATTGGCTGATTCCATTCTCTGTCATACTGATTATTGATAACCCCAGTTCCCACCCTCGTTACTTATTGCCCAAGAATTTCACAGAGTCTCTTCCCATCAATCCTTCATCCCAATCATTCTAAATTTAGTCCTACTCAAATTAATTCTCATTCTATCGGATGCCTGTTTGACACGTAACCCTGGCTTTTTGAAGACAGAGAAGTCTCTCTGAGGAGCCAGGCGATCTGAAGATGATGCTAATCCCGGAGTAGAAAGTTCATCCATCCAGCCCTCCCCTGAGCTCCCTCTTCTTAGCCCTGGGATTGTCTCGTTGCTGCATCTTCGCCAGGCATCCCTTTGTTGTTCCAGGGCTCTCCGACGGGCTCCTCCTCCCTTCCGGAGACAGCACGGGTTGCTCAATGGGATGTACCACCTGCACTTCTGATTGTTCTGAGATCCAGCCCAGAGGGGTTGTTTCAATAAACTGCCTGCAGAGAACCATAGCCTGCTAACAGTCACCGAGGCCCCAGCCCCCCAGGGTCTCCAGGCTCATTTGACCAGCGCAGCTGCGACTTCGGCTGTCTGCCTCTGGCAGGTGCCAATATCAGCTTCCTGTCCCACTGCCATGGGGAGTTTATTTTTGCTCAAGGGCAGCTGCCAAACCCAGTACCAGCATCAATAGAAGGTTTTCTCTGATTTTTCTTCTTTTCATCCCTGGCTGGGCTTTCTTAGCAATCCCCTGTTTTCGTTTTGCCCAGAAGTACCCCAAGACTGGCCGGAGACCATCGGGCCCTTCCTTCTTTTTTTTTTTTTTTTTTTTTACTTTTTTTTTCTTTTTATGTGGGGAGCAGGTAATGAGATCTATTTATTTTTTTAGAGGCGGTACTGGGGATTGAACCCAGGACCTCATGCACGCTAGGCATGCCCTCTACCATTGAACTGTACTCTCCCCTTCTTCTTTCTTTTTTTAACATCTCTTCCACTCACCCTGGAAGCTTCCCTAGCAGAAAGCACGACCCCTAGTGGGAACTTAAACAGTGCTGGATGAATGAAAAACTTCAGGGCATTGAAGGGTTTCATTCTGTAATATAGTAGCAAGAACTGGTCCATTTGCATCGCCTTGCAGCACTGAGCTGTTAGTTACATATGACGCCGAAGGTATCCTCCTGAGGTTATTGAAGGTGACCTGGAAGAAAGGGTCAAAGAGAACGGTAGACTCAAAGCAGCTTTTGATCTGTCTGCTGTGTTCTCTGCTGAAAGACGAAAAACTAGCATTTGTCCCTAGAAGAACAAAGCATGACCAGCCAGTCCCATGAGGCTCACCATACTCACCAGAAAGTACAGGATCCTGGGAGATTAGCCAGTGAGTCTGCTGATAGTCTAATCTGCCTCAAGTGCAGGATGCTGGCAAGAAGGATGGACCACTCTACCTGACCCCGAACCCCAGGGGTACAGCCTCTGCCAACATCCTGAGGAGCAAACTCAGGTGCTTAACAATGCAGCACATTTACAGAACATCTACTGCACCTGAGTGAAGTGTCATTTGGAGCTGAAGCAGCTGACGGCAGCTTAGAGGAGCAGCCATCTTTTCCAGATTGGCAGAACCCTTCACTTTGATATCCTTGGGAGAATCTAAATTCTCTTTATAAATAGTCCGTGATGCTGTTTTTCAGACTCAGTCTCTGAGAGGTAAGTCCCAGTCCACATGCAGATAACCCAGCCAGCCCACCCATTATGAAGCTACCCACCTTCAGCCTGAAAGGCCTCCAGAGAACCCAGTGGGGTCACCCCTCTGAGCATCGGAGGGCTGTGAGCAAGGCCAGGTACTCATGCCCGTGGACCGTCTCAGCCATCCGCTCGCTACCAGCCATGGGGCTGGTGGGAGCAGAAGACCCCAGAGCTGTCTGCCAAACGTAGCACAGAGCTTACAACTGAAGTAAAGTAGGAAGAGGAACTGGAACCCCCAGTGGCGGCCCCGGGCATAGGAAACGCAGGGCTGTTAGAAGTCGGTGAAAGTCTGTCACCTGTCACAGGGCCCACAGGGCGTCTGCGCGGGTCCAGGTCAGGGTGCTCTGGGTCTTCCCTGGCACAGTGGCACTGACCCTCTTTCTGTGCCACACGGGCTGCAGGGCTGTCTGATCCAGCGTTATCTTCCTGGCATGCAAAGCGTGCTTCATCTGGAATTTGGTTTTTTATTTTTTAGCTTTAGCCGAAGGCAGTTCTGAAATGGGGGGGGGGGGGTGGAAGAGCATGGAAACTGTAGAACCAGATCGCAGATCGCCCTGCCTTATTTGGCTGTGGTCTTAGAGTAATCAGACATTTCTGACGTGCTTTTCTGGATTCAGAAAGAGCTGACTGTCCTGAGAGGGTTGAAGAAATGGTTTCAGAAGCCTGAGATCCAGGGCCTTCCCGTTCTCCTCATTATCTGTCTTTTCTCTTTTTCTCCCTTCTCTCCCCCAAGGGAGGTAGAGAAACACTTTTTACCAGAGTTTGCTTTAAAGAGTTTTCTCATCCTCTCGTATTTTCCCTTGATATTGAAATTATTTTCTCTTGTTTAATCCAGCTCCCGCTGCGAAGCCATGGGAGAGAGAGGATGTAGGATTGTTTTGTTGTATCTTTTGGATGGCGTTGCATTTTTTACTCCTAACCCGAGGGTACGTCTCGGTTTATGTTCGTTCTATTTCATGCAAGTTAACAATACAAGTGGAAGAGATAAGGATGCTGGTTTGGGGGGTTAGTTTTAGAATTCTTTCCTGGGAGAGGGGGTATGATCCCAAGCCTCTTCAGAGCCAGGGTGAGGGGTAGAGTGAGCCCCACTGAAGCCTCGATAGGAAAGGATGTGGATGAGTGACTTTCCTTCGGGTCCATTTTGTTTTGTGTTTTTCCTGAGTTTTCCACGTGTAAAAGGTCACACGTTTATTTCATCGCCTGGTGTATCTGCTTTCCTGAGGAGCCTGGACACCCTCACGGGGTCGTCCCCACACGGCTTCCTCACACAGCTGCTTTGCAACGGGCTTGATCGCCGTCAGCCCTGGAAGACTGTCCGTGCGCAGAAGTACGCGTTTTGCTCTTTGGACTTTGGAAGTGGTTTTGTGACGTTTGAGTTTTCTGTTAGCATATTGCTCAAGCATTACAGAGTGTACATACGTAGTCTCTTTGGCTATCTCCCCCACCCCAGAATATCCTAATAAACACCGTTTTCTTTTTTAAAAAACAAACAAATGATTATTTTGGTGTGTTTTTCTTAATTCATTGGAAATAATCTCTCAGTCTACAAACACACAGAAATCCCCAGTGTCAAGACATTGAGGGGCGTCTGGTCCTGAGCACTGTGGGAGGATGAACAGCATCCCGGGTCCCCACCCACTGGATTCCAGTAGCAACTTCTCTCCTCCTCCGAAGACATCGTCAAATCTCTGGGAGGCAGTTTAGTCCCCCTTGTTGAAGTCACTGTTTTAGACCCAAACTAACAGCTCACATACGTGGTACCAAAAGGAACCAGGTTCTAATTAGGGCTGTGTTTGATATTTATTTCATGTCTTCAACATCCAGTTTGGTTTTTTTAGTTTTATTTTTTATTCAATTGTGGTTGATTTATAATGTTAGTTTCCAGTGCACAGCAGAGAAATTCAGTTACACATATACCTACATATATATTTTTTTCTTTTCAGATTCCTTTCCATTATATGGTATAACAAGAAATTGAATATAACAAACTATGGTTACCAAAGGGGAAAGGGCAGGGGAGGGATAAATTAGGTGTTTGTGATTAACAGATACATATTACTATATATAAAATAGACAAACAGCAAGGACCTGCAGTATAGCACAGGGAACTGTATTCAGCATGCAGTTTTATAATGAGAGGATAAGGTTGGTGGATTGTCTAGTTACCATCATATATGTATTGAATTATTTGTATAAACTTAAAATAAGTAAGCATTTTGATAAAAAAGGAAAGACGGCGTGGGCCTATTTCTTATTTCCAACATCTAGCTTGGTGCCTGGCAAAGAAGAACACTGTATCACATGAGGCTGGATTTTATCTTTTTAATGATCGTGGTTCCTCAAAACAGGACTCCCCTGTTTCCCTGGGGAAGTTATCCTCACCGGCACCTTATCACCAGCAGGATTTTTTTAAGGCAAATATTCAAACCCAAAACAATGGTGATCAACTTGACCCTTGTTGTTTGTTTCAGTCTGACAATTGCAGTCCACTAACCTTCAAGAAGATCGTGCTGTTTGTGTGGGACAGAAGCCTGTGTTTCACTTGACATTCCGCAGGACACATTTTTGCTCTTTGCGATTTTTCGTTCAACTGGGTTTTCTTACTCCCTTGCTTTCTGGGCTGCCTTCAAATAACTGAGTTTTCTGCCAAGACTCCAGTTTGGATACAAAGTTTGTGAGCCTGTGGAGCTGGGCCTGGTATTTCATTAAAGGTCTAACAAAACCCCAGATCCCAGCATCTCACCTGGCTCCGCATTGCTCAGGGCAGCCCAAGCAGAAATCTCCACGTTCGGTTTCAGGGAAATAATGTTCCCCACGCCAGCAGCTGGCAGTGAGCTGGTCCGCAGGGAAGGGCAGGACTCTGTGACATCCCCTGAATCACCAAACCGAAAAGGGGAGGGAGCAGCACTCTGGGGACCTCGAGTTTCCTCCCGCGGTCCCTTACTATTCTAATCATGTCCTGAATACAACCAAATCCCCGGGATGCAGGTGATAGAAATTTTAGGAGCTGGAACAAGAAATGACTAATAAAACCCTGAGAGAAATGCCAAGAAAGTGAATAAAAACTGTGACAGAAACAAGATACAAGACTGCTTGTGTTGGGTGATATAAATAAAGCATAAACGGAAACACAGTGATGTGAAAGATACGAGCAGGAGTATCCATAAAAGTCACTTAGCCTGGCAGTGCCGGCTGCGCTGCTGGGGTTCAGCCTCGTGAAGACGTCTCCCATCCAGGCTGGTAGACAAGGAATTCCCTATGTTTCAAAGATCAAGTGAGCATTCAGCCTGAGAAACCTTTGAGTGGGTCCGTAAAAAAATCTCTTTTTAGAAAACTGTTTGACACTATGTATCATAATTTAAAATCCACGTCCCCTTTGAGCCAACAGGTCCACTGCAAGGAATTTACCCTGTGTGCCAAGGTCCATGCAATAGGATTTTCGTTGCAGTGTAGTTTTCAATAGCAAAATACTTGAAACAACTTGAATGTCCATTAACAGGAACTCATGGTGCATCTAGGTGAGAGGATATTATGCCCAACTATTTAAAAAAGTAGATGTACATCCATCGAAATGGAAAGTGGTTTATGGTATATTAAATGAAAAAGGCAAGGTAGAGAACAATAGAGATGCAGTCTTACTTGTGTGCATTTAAAAAAGCATAGATGATGCAGATAGATGCTATGTAGAAGACAGATGTTACATATAGATGATGGGTGGATGGATGGATACATAGATGATGAACAGATGGATGGATGGATATTACCTAGATACACCATTTTTACCACGTCTGTATGTTATTTTTACTGATTTTTTTTAAAAAAACAAAAAGTAAAGGAAGCTGAGCTGTACAGGTGGCAGGAACCCAGCTCAGATTTCAGCCCCTGCTCTTTGGAGGACCGAAGCAGATGCAGCAGTGGCTCCGAGCACACCCGGGACTCGAGTTCCCTACCACATCCAGCAAAGCCCCGCAGAGCCCGGGAGGCAGTTCGTGTCTGCCCTGCAGGACCTGTTTAGAGATTAATTGCCACAGTTTGGGGAAGAGGTACCTCACAGGCTCTGTGCACACTGTGTGCATAGGAGGATTTTAAAATAACTCCTCACTCTGTGGCTGGCCACGCAGGCTGAGTCTTCTCTACTCAGGGCCCACCCACCCCAAGGGGAGGCTGGGTCAGTTCTTTTGGTGGTGGGAATGTTAAGGGTTAGCCCCACCCTGTGTTAATGCCGTCAGAAAGCTCCTGGCCTGGGAACAACAGCTGATAGCTTTGGGTGCTCACCATGTGTCCCCCAGCACCAGGATGCAGGGACTCTGTGCACATGATCTCCTTCAGTCCTTACAGCAGCTCCAAGGTCGTATTAATTTAATTTTGCCATTAAAGTGACTGAGGCTCAGAGAGGGCAAGTGACTGATGCAAAGTCACACAGCCAAGGGAGGCAGAACAGGACTGGAATTCAGTTTTTCAATGCCCTTGCCCATTTAAACTCTCCTCTGCCCTTGCAGGGAAATGTCTCCTGGCTTCTGAGCAGAAACGCTCCCAGACCCACCCGCATCCCCACTTCATTTCCTTCCACCCACACTTGGGGCCATGTTATGAGAGCAGCCCAAACTGGCATATTGCAGCATGCGTTTGTCTTCAAAAGATAATTACATTACCTCCCTTGCCTTAAGGAAAAGCACAGCAGATTAAAAAAGAAATATGACGAACCATCTGAGTACCAGGACCGCTCCCCTGAGAGTCACACTTCCATCTTGGTCCCTCATTTTAGACATGAAACCAATTAAAGTAGTTGCAACATACACAGTTAACACCAAGTGACAAAAGCCTGCCTCATCGTTCCAAAGATCTAATTTACCCACAGTCTGTGCCCAGCTAAACAGGGCTGGCCTGTTATTGTGCCTCTTTGGAAGCACTTTTGAGCCAGCTCTGACTTCCAGGGGAGCCCAGTTGCCCTCCTCAGACCCCTCTCCCACCAGCCATCACTCCTGGAGCCTCCTCTGTCTTCAGTACAATGACAGTGACCCCAGACAATGGGGTCTTGCCATGGGGGAGGTGGTGAGGGCAGGAAGCAGAGACCTGGCTGGGTGGCCCGCTCAGGAAAATCATTTCATTCTTCAAACCTATCTCGCCCTAAATGTTGACCTCTCCCCACTTCTGCCCCACAACTGGAAAATGGTGGGGGGACAGAGTATGTGGCTTCAGCAGCCCTCACCTCAAGGACTTTTGCTTTCGTCTTATTCCAAGACTGGGGCATCTGCTTCCAAATTGGACAGACCAAGGCCGGTGATAGAAAGTGCGTTTTAGTCCTTGATTTGCAAGGATTTCATTCCAACTCCAGGACAGGATCTTCAGAACATGTTACCCAAATCGAGAAGAAAATGGACAACAGGTGAGAAGAAAAAGGTGGTTCCTGAGATGCGTGTTCCTCATTTAAGTTTGCTTCCCTTCCAGGCAATTGAAAATGAATCCCTGACCCCATCCCGCCGTCCATCGGTGGGTACCAGCATCAGAACAGGAGAGCGACCGCACTCCGATACAAAGCCCTTTGTTTTAATTCTTTCAAAACACTTCTGCCCCTGGAGGATCCCTAGAGTAGTCACATAGCGTCTCCTTAACTTGCAAGTGCTTGACAGTTTGCCAAACTCCTTCACCTACGTTCTCCTTCAGTTCTCCCGCTGGCGGGTGGGGAGATGGTTGATCGTCCCCATTCTATGGATGCAGAAGTAGAGGCCCTAGAAAGGCCCTTGTCTGGTGAGTGGCAGAGGAGCCCCTGCAGCCCGGCAGCTCTCACTCCAGCCCCTACCCCCTCCGCCACCGTGTGACCTTCTCCTTAGCTTCCTGTCTCCCTTTGCTGGGATCTTCCCACCTGCTTGGGAATTGCAAACTTATTTTAATTGACTATCAGCTTTTGCCAAGCACATCTAGAAACTTTTTTTTTAAGGCAGTTTTTAGAGAGTATTATGTGTTCTTTGAGTAAGCCCTTCTGCGATCTAGGGACAGCCAACTCCAGGTACTTAGCGCCAGTCTGCTAGGCGATCCTGCTCTGTGCCGTTCACTTGATCATAAGCCTCAGCCGTGGTTGACTGACAAACAGAGGAGGCAGAGAATGGTGGCTTCCTTGCTGGGGATGGTGGCGACCTCACTAAAAGGCCTCAAAGCTGCACACCAAGTCCAAGGTGCGGGGGCAGGGGTGACGAGGGCAGCGCCAGCAAGTCCGTTTCTAGTTTGGTCCCAGCTGGCTCCTTGCTGTTTCACACTTCACAGGCAAGACCCGGCTTTCCCTGCACCCTGCATTCAAGGAGTGATTACTCTTCTTCACAGCAGCCCCGTGAGGTGGGTGCCACTGTCCCAGTGTTGCCAATGAGAACTCGGGTTAGGTAACTTGGCAAAGTCTCATCAGGTCACTGAGAAGTAGGAAGATCCCAGCAGAGGGAGACAGGTTGAGGGGGACCCCAGCCTTCAAACCCAGGCAGCTCAACTTGAGGGTCTGCCTTATAACCTGGGTGTCATCCTGCAGCCGCAACCACCTGGCTCCAGAAGATGCTTCCTGCAAATCACATCATTTTTCAAAGCCACAGAGGGATTAGCTCTTCCAGGAAGCCTGAAATTTTAAGTTAGTAATTTTCTTGTAATATGAAAAACCAATGTATGCGTTTGGATTTTTTTTTCTTAATTTGAGATTTCTTGACCGTGAAACAGAACTGTCCTTTAGGCAATGAGTGAAATGGTGACATTTGATGAGTTCTGACTCCAAACACTGCCTGTGTACCTTCCCAAGCAGCTCCCCTGCCTGGGAGGGTTCGGCCTCTGCTCCTCTGCTTTTTCTTGTGGTCCTGCTTCCTTTGAGAGCCTGTGCACTGCCTGGCTTCAGTTGCCACCTGGAGTGCTGACCCAGGCCTGCCTTCTGATGCCCCCCCGCTTCCAGGGAAGAACCAGCCCCCTCCTCGAACCAGCCTGCCCACAAAGGAGATCCTCGTCCCTCAGCTCACCTGACCCGCTGGCTTTCCTAACATATGCCAGTGCCTCCCCTGTGCCAAGCATCCCTCCTGGAGATGCTCACAAGTCATGGGAGGAGCACGTATGATGGTAAATAAAGTGTGACCGTGGCCTCTTCGTCTGTAAAATAAGGATGACTATGGCACTTACACTACTTGCTGATTCTGAGGATGATGTGAGCTAATTCAGGCAGGGGGCTTGCAGTGTGTAAAGCACTGAAAACATGCAAGGTGGTCAGTCCTGTGAAATAAATAGGGTGCGGTGATGAAAGGGCCGAGGAAGCGGCTTCCGTCGGGATGATCAGAGGACCTCTCTGTGAGGAGATGTCCACAGGTGCAAAGCCTCAATGTTAAGAAGGCACTGGAAGGGGTGAAGGAGCGATCCAGACAGGGTGTCAGCCCTGGAGACGGGAATGAACGTGATGCGTGGAAGAAAGAAAAATCAGCCCAGAGAGGCTGCTGCGGAGGGACTGGGGAGAGAGACAAGGGAGGCTGGAGAGGGGACAGGGACCCTGTGCCCCTGTGGGAGGTCACAGTGCTGCAGGCAGGAGGGCTCCCCATACGCACACAGCAGCAAAGGGGCCAAGAAGTCTATCAGGGCTGGTACAAGGGACCAAGCAAGAAAGGGTGGGGCAGGTTCCAGGGGGTGAGATGAGTGGCAGGATTTGGGAGGTGGAAGTGATGGGACTCGGTGCTTGGAGGTGAAAGGTGAACAGGGGTAGCTCCCAGGTTGGGCTCAAGCAGCCGGGTGAATGGTGGCCCCGAGGCAGAGGGAGCCGCAGGGTCCCAGAGTGGGGAGAGGAAGAGATCAGAACTGCTCTTGTTGCGGGGGCAGGGGGTGTCCTGCACACCCCGCCAGTGGCCGGCCTCCAACCCCAGTGCTCTCGGTGACTCTTCCTCTCCTTCCCTGCCGTTTCCCTGCCCAACTGGCCGGCAGGGCTGTGTCTTCTCCTGCGTCCATCCTTCCTTCCCGTTCCTGCTACCTCCACCCCAGCCCCTGTCCCTTCAGCCTCCAGCTGTGCCTGGTGCAACCTGGACAGTTTCTCCTAAGCTCCACTGTCACCAGGCTCTGGCCCCAACTACCTCTTGACTTTCTCTCCTGCTTTCCCCTTGTGCCCAAATAAGCAACCTGCTCACTGCCGTCTACCTGTCCACCTCCCAGCTTCACCTGCTGCTGCCTCCTACCCAGCCTGCAGCTCCCCGGGAGGCCTTCCCAGCCACCCCAACTTACAAGGAATCTTCCATCTTTGGGGCTTCCACAGTCCTCACAGCCACCTCCTCCTCCTGTGCTCATATGTGACCTTGCATTGCCTCTTAGTTTTGTGTACATGAACCTCCCCTCCTCAGCCAGGCTTTCAACACCCCCTAAAAGAGAGGACAGTCTCCTCTTGTATCCCCGATGGGTGCTGAAGGTTACAGACTCTAGAAATAAAGTTCTTGCCTTCTCTAAGCCTTGGCTTCCTTGGTTGTCAAGTGGGGTAAATAATAGAATCTACCTCAGGGGGTTTCCATCAGGTTCCCAGACAGGCAATGGCTCCTGCCATAAAGATAATGACAACAGAAACTGATGATTTGACCGTCATCAGTGGCACTTGATTGCCATTGACAATGACAGACCAAAATGACAGTCCAACATGAAGGCAACACTGGGACCCAGGCCAGGCAGGCAGTGGGGATCTGAGCCCACATGGGCTTGTTCTTGAAAGGATGTATGAACTATTTCCCCGGGCGCCTTCCTTTCTGCCCTTAACACATTCACCGGAGGCCTGCCCTGTGGTGGGCACTGTCTTTAGGAAACAAAGAAATATAATCCCTGCCCTCTTGGATTGTAGGTACTTTTCTTTCTTCCCTCTGTCCTGGGCCTGGAGGATGCAGACTTCACCGAGGCAGGAGAGAGCCTCGTTCACTCTAGAGAGGCCATTCCCTCAGGTCTGCATCTGAGACACACAACAGAGTCTGTGACATCCAAAAAGACAGCTGCTTCTTGTCAGTTGGGATTGAGATTCTTCTGGGTTGCAATGCCTCATATACCGCCCCCTCCATATCTCCTGCTAGGAGAGGGTGAACTCATCAAATGACAGCTGAGTCCCTTCCCACCCTATGTTAGATTCTCTTGAGACAGGTTTCTACCCTCGTGATGTGTCTCCAGGTTTACCAGCCACTTGGTGGACATCGCACCAGCACTTGATAGAAAAGAGCCACTTCTGCGTCTACTCACTTCCTGTCACTTAATCGCCGTCGCGTAGGAAAGTCCATTGATGTTCCCTTAATTTGTTGTGAAGCGTTGAAAGGCCTTCAAATCTAGTCAAACTCAAAACCAGTTTATTTGCCTTTTATGATGATTGGAATGATGCACACTGTTAAAACCCTTATGCTCAACACTCAGCGATATTAATTTCACTTGACTTCATGACTTAAGGTCAAATATGTTCATCAAAGCCGCCATCATTAGCAGAGTTTCCTTTTCTATTAAGCGATTATGATCACTTACTATTAATGAGTCGTGAAGTTTTAATAAATTTTTGCTGGTGTGAAATTGCAAAACAGTAATTATGACACAAGCTGTATGGATGGCTTGTTCTGCGACGTAAATTTGGCCTAATGTTGGTAAAAATGCAAAAAGAACGTTAAGTAATTAATTAGTTACCTCCGTGGAACCAAAATAAGCCTTTACCATGAAGGTAAATGAATGAAAAATGAAGAGCCTTTTGCTGTTATTAGTGAACGTGAAACAGTGGGACCTAACCACTCAGAAAGACACAATCCCCCCAAAATAATATCTTGGCTTAAACCAGAGGAGAAATAACTTTGCAAGAATTGTGTGTGTGTGTGCTGAAGTCAATATTTCTGGCGTGGGGCTGATGACAGTATGACAGTATGGGGCAGAAGGAGGATTTTGAAATTAAATTAAATGTTGATATAGATAGATTGATAGGGATGAGACCAAAGAATTACTCTCTCAAAGCTGAGAGAGGTTCTGTGAGCCTGGGATAGAATCAGGGGCAAGGATTCAACCCCAACACCGGGGGTTCTCTGCAGGACACAGAAGAATCCTTAGATGATTGTGTTGAAATGCAGATTCCTGGGCCCTGCCCCCAGTAAGTCTGAAATATGGTCTAAGCATCTGCATACACTCAGGATTTTTCTGACATGAGTGGTATCTGACCCACACTTTGAGAAATAATGATTTAGAAGCCCTAAACTACAATTCCACCAAACTATACAGGGAGCCGAAATTCTCACTGAGCAAATTCTTACGTGAGGCCCCAGGTTAAGCACTAGATGATACATTTTCTAGGTTAAATTTACAGTTGAATAAGAAAGGCATGGTATGTATGTAAATAGCAAATATATCATCATCTAAGATGTCCTGAACACTTATTTTTAATGTACCAGGCACAGAGCTGAGTGTTTTATGCGCATAATTGGATCTGACCTCACCACAACCCCATTTTACAGGTGTGGAGACTGAGACACAGAGAGACTAGGTAACTGGTCCAGCATCACACAGCCAGCAATGCCAAGCTCAGAAGTGGGCTCTATTCACAGTAGACAGTTCAGGCAGGGGAAGAACACAGCCAGAGGGTAACGACGATTTCTTCAGTGACAGTGCCATGCAGCAGGGGATGGGGGCAGAGCCAGGGAGCCCTTTGGAAGGCAGTTGCAGCTGTCCAGGGCAGTGGCTTTCAAACCGCTGCCTGGAGGCTTTGGCATGAGTGTCAGAGCTGAGTGGGAGGGGACTAAGTAGGGCTCTCAGCCTGCTTCCCTCCACGCCACACTCCCCATTCTCACTTGTGTATCAGCTGTGGGGATACTGCCATGTAACAAGGTGTTTGAAAGGCCCTGGCTTGGGGAAAAC
This sequence comes from Camelus ferus, assembly GCF_009834535.1. NCBI lineage: Eukaryota > Metazoa > Chordata > Mammalia > Artiodactyla > Camelidae > Camelus > Camelus ferus. The sequence goes on from NC_045706.1 coordinate 13,652,401, forward strand.
AAGGAAAGGGGCAAAGGATGCAAGTGTGGGTTCAGAGATGCTTCCAGGAACGGGACCAGGCAGAGGTGAGGGGTGAGCTTATGTTGGATGTTGGGGCCAGGGCGTTTAACCTGCCGGCAGAGTGTTGGTGGGAAAGTCCTTCTGGAGGTCAGGAGACGAGCTGGGAGTTAGGAGGTGGGAGACTTGATAATTATTTTGTAATCATCTGTGGCCAGTGATTCCTCTAGAAGGCGATGTAGCCAACCAGTTCAGCTCAGAGTGAGGCTGAGAAGGACCTCAGTGCCAGGGACGGTAACCACCGTGGGAGCTCTGTACTGTTGCCCCGCCCACTTGATAGAAAAGGCTCGCTGAGTTCAAGTGCCACATCAGCATCTCAGCCACCCTCACGCAGCACCCACCAGTGTGTCAGGCGAAGCACTTCACGTATCGTCTCATTGACTCCTCAGGGCAGCCCATAAGGAAGATGTGATTATGTCTCCCATTTTACAGCTGAGGCTAATAAATGCCTCTCACCGCTAAGCAAGCACATTGGGAGGTGAGATTCCAAAGCGCAGGTTCTTTCCTCTTTACCCACGGTGACATGGCTAAGCCTCGAACCATCTTAAGAATTTAATACCAAAAGATAGAGCAGCGTCAGTTACACAATATAAACTGGACAGTTATGCAAATTTACAACAACAAGGCTGGGCCATTCAGGCTCTTCCCAGAGCCTACCCCAGCTTGGGGTCACCCCTCCCGCAGGGGAGGCAGGCTGTTACAACACAAGAATAGGTGGAGAGTGTCTGGAAAACAGAAGTCCTGGGAAGGGATACAAAATCTCGCAGAAAATGGGCAAGGGGTTTCCTGTTACCGCCAAGTACTTCAATGCACTGGATCACTCACCTAGGAGAGGTTTCTTTCCCCTTAACCATCGCATACATCAGTGTGAAGCCATGAGTCTTACCCGAATTTTTGGTTGAGTTCTTCACTAACAAGTCTCAGACCTCACAGGCAGGGCCACGGGACCCCTGCCCTTCAGATGCCCATCTGGAGCCTGATCCAGGTTTGCAGAGAATAGTGTGAGAGCCAAACCCCAGCCGGCAGGAGCTGCTGCCTGTGTTCCTCACAGATGCGGTCATCTCCCTCATTCCTGGCAAGACTGGTGTCATCTGGTCTTTCCATGGTTAAGCTTCCCTCAATCTTTACCCACGCAGGAGGCCAAACTGATGAATGACTTGAAGACAGATAGAGCCAGCTCAGAAACAGAAACAGTGATCCGGTGATCTGCAATTCAGCAACGTACTCTCGAGTGCTTCAGGACAAAAACAGTTATTTGTAGTATCCTTGCCAAATTTTTTGAGATTGTTTCACGCAGAGTTTGGAAATCACTGGTGTCCAGAATGGACAGGCTGCACATTGACGTTCTGAACTGTAGAGGAGGAAGCCACTCCACCTCCTCTTGGAGATAATGCAAGATGTACTTGCAGACAGAGCCAAAATTTTCCATAGCGCACAGCCCAGAGCATCTATTACAGACATATAGGGATCGGTGCCTAAAAGTTTCATGACATACAGCATAACTGTAATAATTTTATCTTAGAATGTTTTTGCAATAGGTAAAATAAACACTTACTTCATTCATAAAAATACACCATTGAAAGATCTATAGGATGCAGTGCTGATGGCCCCACCCGCCTACATCAGCTAGTTGCCAAAATTGATGCCAAGATGAGTGAATGGGGTAAGTCACTGAGGCGGCTGTTTAGCCATCCAGCAGTTCTTAATCAGTTTTGATCCTGGCAATAATTAAATATCAGGGCCAGTTGTTCATGGTATTAATGAGATGAGATCATCTGGGCTGATTAATCCAGGTAAACCCCAAGTTTGGGGAAACGGTACAGAGTAAACCCCACATGTCATCATCCTGGTGCTCATTAGCGTTACTCGCCACTCCCAGGCAGTCACAGCAAACTAACTCCCTGGCATATTTTTCTGTTCTTCATTGCAGGTGGGCACATTCCAAGCTCATATAAAAAAGTCACATCCAATCACGGAGGAACAAGTCAAAAAGATGTGGATGCCAGAAATTGTTGCCTCGAAGCTGGAAATGATTAACTGATCAGTCCAGCAACCATTTGGACAGAGACAGTGATTTGCTCAGCGGTATCCCAGTGCACGTTCTGGGCAAGCTCCAATAACAGAACTCTGTCACGTTCACACATGTTGGCCTGTAATTGGTTGCAGCCAGAGAGTCAACAGGGAGGGAAAGGTCTGTGAAAACAGCCATCTAGTAGCGCTCATGACTTTTTTTCCATCTGCATCTCCTGTAAAACACTGACTTAAGAAATTCAGGCTAGCTGGACATCGTGGGTAAAACCGGTATAGTTACAAGCGAGATGCCCAGTAAACTAATTGGTCTGTAAATAGGGGAAGGAAAAAAGGGAACTTGATCTTCATTGCCAGTGAAATAACAAACTAGGTCCCTTGACCAATTTTCCCACTGAAAATAGCTAAAAATCTGGCAAAAAAATTGTAATCTCGTTCTGAAGTTCACTGATGAGCTGGCAAGAAAAGAAGAACCACAAAGGCAAAAAACAAAGCCAAGACGTGGACCCAAGATGTAAGCAGAAAACTGAACAGCCTTCATTCACCCTGGGGGCATTTGCAGGGCTAGGGATACTGAGCTTAGGTGTTCACAGCTTCACAGGGCACCGAAGACAAAGTGCAGGGTCCACCTGGGAGGAAGGCAGTCGAACAGGAGACCCTAACTAATAAAACTCGGATCCCATGGGCCGAGTATTCAGTGTGAGGCTGAATTAGAAGTAACTCCGCTACCTCCTTACTATAGTGGGGTTACTGGAAACATTGCCTTGAACTTCGGAACAAAGAGTCCCTGGGAACTGACAGCCCCAGGTTGTCCTCACTCAGGTCTGCGGCCAGAACTCACGTGACCTGGAATCCGAAAATCCTCAAACCACCAATGTAAGTGGGCCTAGATTAGTGGTGGTTTCAGACATCGAGCAGAAGCTAAGTTAAATCCTCTCTAAAGAAAGTCGCCTTCATTCCCCAGATGAAGAATTTCCGCATATAAAGTTCCCAGGAAAGTGAACAACTCACTTGCTGCGCACACAAGGAAATGAGGGCACAAAAGTAAGAATTAGCAAAAACAAACACCAGTAACAATGATTCTGCATACTGACGTTGTTAGAGACAAAATATAAGACAATGCTGTTTACAGAAATAAAAGATAACATTGAATATCAGCAGAGATAAACTATTAAAAAATGACTAAGAAGATATAGCTGAAGAGAGAAGTAGTGAAGAAATTATCCAAATTACAGTCCAGAAATAACAAAGATTTAGAATATATGAACGAGATATTAAGAAATAGGAAAGAGAGAGTGAAAGGTTTAATATACGTTTTAGTCAGTGGTTCTCAACCGGGGGCAGTTCTGTCGTCCAGGAGACATTCTCAGTTGTAACAACTGGCAGAGGGCAGAGGGCATGTGTTCCCAGCATCTCAGAGCTGGAGGCCACGGATGCAGGTAAACAGCCTACAATATTTTGGACGGTCTTGGACAACGAAGAGTTGTGGCAATAGTGCTAATGTTGAGAATTCTGAGTCTACATCAAGCTCCAGAATTAGAGTTGAAAGGGATGGAGCAAAAGTAATATTTGAAGAGGTAAAAGAAATAAATCAGAATGAACCTCCCCACCAAAATCCGCATAAAAAGAAATACACACATATGAAACTTTAATACACCAAAGAGAAAGAGTAAATATTTAAAAAGCCAGAGTACATTAGGTTTCATTATACTGTCTGTATTCTTCAAACTTTTATACATGGAAGGTCTGAGATTAACGGAGGAATAGAGGGAAGAATGTCTTTAAACTGAAACATTGATTGTCCAACATGATGATGATGATGATAATAATACTATGAATAATAATAGTAATGTCTTGAGGGTTAAATTCTAACCAACTTTCTACTGGAAGAAGGTTGATGTAGTCACATTAGGGGCAGATAAAAAAGATTTTGAGAAAAAAAATCATTACTAGAGATTAATATCTTAAAAATGACAGAAGTAAAACATAAAGAAACCTACACAGATTTTAAATTTGTAGACATTGTATCTTCAAAACGTGATACAAGCATTGACAGACCATAAAGATGAACAGACATATTTATAATCACTTGGACTAATATGATTTTGACACCTCTTTCAGCAACAGACAGATTAATCAGGCAAAAATTCAGTAGGAATAAAGTGTTTTTGAAAATGATTAGTCTGGTCTAATGGACATGTGCAGAAGACAGCACCAGATAAATGCATAAAACTTATTTTTTTCAAATGCACATTAAACAGTTAAAAATTTCATCACATACTCAGCCATAAATAGGGTAACACGCATTCTGGTTTCTAGTTCAGTACAAGTTTATACTTCTTGTCTTAACATCTATTTGGTTTAGCATTTATTTCAGACAAAATTTTCCCTGTGTGTACACTGAATTGTATGATCATTCTAGCCATAAGGCAAGTCTCAAAAACTCTAAATAACTGTTATCATACAAAGCATGTTCCTTCTATAATATAATTAAATTGGAAATCAATTTAACTAGTGCAACTAAGAGGTGGGGGCTTTCTCTTCTCAATGGATGAAATCTTTACCTTGGTCAAGGCACAAGGTGGTGGTTCCACATCAGGAGCAGCATCTGAGATGTTCTGAGTCTGCTGACTGCACTCTGGCTCCCCACCAAGTGCTCAGCTCCTGACAGTAGGGTTTTCATTCAGAGAGAATCACACCATTGTCCCCACACGCAGCTCCACAACTGTAGCTCAGAGACTTTCCCGAGGTAGTTGGGGGGGGAGGGTGGAGACGCAGGTCACAAAACAGAACTCCTAATCTATTTCCAGAGTGACTGGCTTCACTTGCAAAGGAGTGTTGAGAAGCTCAAGCCTAAGAGCATACTCAAAGACAGTGGAAGCTGTGGGAGGAGATTGGTGGATTCCTTGGACATACAGGCTAAACTGTAGACCAGTTAGTTTGCTGGAAAGAATCAGGGGAAGAGACATCTGGGAGGAGCCCTCTTAGGGTTGGAACAAATCTAAAATAAGGACTCTGGGAAGTATCTCTTTATAGGAGACTGGATTTGATTGAATTTGGCAATTTACGCCCTCAGGGCAATGTTGGAAAACTAGAACAATCAGATGACAATGAGTGGAATGTAAAAGCTAAGTATGGTCATGGAGAGAGACCGACAGTCAGAAAAAAAACCAACTGTCGTCCTTGGGTGGTTGTGGGCTTACTCAAAGCTGTGCCCTCTGACAAGTAACACTGGCAGCTTCACACTTTTGGGGAGAGAAGGTAAGGGATGAATGAGTTACTAAAATAACCCAGCCAATCACTAAACAAAAAAAGAAGCACATAACAGTAACGAGTCCAAGGGAGGGGTGATAACCAGAGTGGCTATAATATGTTAGTGGAAATGTCTACTTTCTAACAAAATTTATGAGACATACAAAGATACAGGAAAGAATGGTCCATATATCTAGTGTAAAAAAAGATTAAGCAACAGAAACTACCCATGAAAGTGACCAGATGTCAGATATAACGGAGGAAAAGTTTCAAAAGAACCATTATAAATATGTTCACAAAACTAAAGGAAACCACACTTAAGGAAGTAAGGATGACCATGTTGCATCAAATAGAGAATATCAACAAAGAAATAGCAATTTATAAAGAAGAACCAAATGCAAATTCTGGAGTTGAAAATTCAATAACCAAAATTAGAAATTCATTAGAAGGGCTCAACAGTAGAATTGAACTGAAAGAAAAAAGAATTAGGAGACTTCAAGACAGAGTGATAGATTCCACATATGAGTGATATCATATGGTATTTTTCTTTCTCTTTCTGGCTTACTTCACTTAGAATGACGATCTCCAGGTCCATCCATGTTGCTGCATATGGCATTATTTTATTCTTTTCTATGGCTGAGTAGTATTCCATTGTAGAGATAAAGGACACTATGAACTCATCTACAAAACAGAAACAGACTTGCAGACAAAGCAAACAATCTTTATGGTTATGGGGAAAAGGGATGGGAAGGGATAAATTTAGGAGTTTGAAATTTGCAAATGTTAGCCACTATATATAAAAATAGATTTGAAAAAACAAGTTTTTTTCTGTATAGCACAGGGAACTATATTCAATAACTTATAGTAATCTTTAATGAAAAAGAGTATGAAAACGAATATGTGTATGTATATGCATGACTGGGACATTGTGCTCTGCACCAGAAATTGACACATTGTAACTGACTGTACTTCAATAATAATAATAAAAAAGATAGAGTGATAGAGATTAGACAACCTTCACAATAGAGAGAAGAAAGAAAGAAGAGAACTGAGTAGAACCTCAGAGAAATGTGGGGTACCATTTAGCTCACTAACTTACACATAATGGGAGTATCAGAAGAGCGAGAAAGAAGCAGAAAAAGTATTCAAGGAATGAATGGCTGAAAAAAAATCCAAATTGGATGAAAAACATGAATCTACACATCCAAGAAACATAACTACCTCAAGCATGATAAATGGAAAGACATCCACAGACAGATACATCATAGACCAAATCCTGAAAGACTAATATTACAAAGAAAAAGTCTTGAAAGCAGCAAGAGAAGGACTCCTCCTTAACTGACAGAGAAATAGTACACAGAATGTAAGAAGGATTCCTACAAAAATGTAATAAAAAGACAAGGAATCCAACAGAAAAATATGGGAGAAACCTTCCATAGCTATGGCCCACAAACATATGAGAGGATGATTTACTTGATTAATGATCAGGGAAAGTCACATTAAAACCCCAGGGAAATACCACTACAAACCACCAGACAGGCAAGTATGTGAGAGTCGGGCAGTACTCAGCCTTCCCAAGGATGTACTCCATGGGAAACTTACATATCCGTGGAGGGAATATGGTGACTTTGGAAAACAGTTGGCATTGTCCTCCAAAGTCAAACTATATCTTCTTGATGGATGGACTTCCTACGTTATAAAATGTTCCTCCTTATCACTAGTACCACTTTTCATTTTGAAGTCTACTTTGTCTGATACTAGTATAGCAACCCGGCTCTCCTTTTAGCTGCTGTTTGCATATCTCTTTTCCATTTACTTTCAGTATCTTCGTATCTTTGAATCTAAAATGTGTCTCCTGTAGACAACAAATAATTAGATCTACTTTTATGCATGTATCGTAAGAGAGTGTTATCTGATTTAGAAGCCACTACCCACTCCTATGGCAGCTGAGCCATTGGAATGGGCTTTAGCCTGAATTAAGATGTGCTGTAATTAGGAATTACTCACCAGATTTCAAAGACAAAGTATGGGGAAGAGATAATGTAGAATATTATTAATAATTTTATATCAGCTATTTATTGAAATGATAATATTTTAGATATACTGGGTTAAATTAGGTGTATTATTAAAATTAATTTCATCTTTTTACTTTTGTAATGCAGCTACCAGGCCATGTAAAATTACAAACATGGATTCCATTTGTGACTCTGTTATATTTTGGTCGGAAAGGGCTGCCCTAGAGACAGACTTGCATATGTCTGTCTAGAGACAGATAAAAGAATAGTCATAGCAACATTGTTCACGCTAGCAAAACAAAGCTATAAAAGGTGGGAATAACCCAAATGCCCTTAAACAGTGAAATAAATAAGTTGTCGTATATTCGAGCAATGGAAGACTACACAGTGATGTAAACGAAAGAACTACAGCTACGTGCATCAACACAGATGAACATCAAAAACCATTCTAACTGTAGGGAGCAAGTCCCAGAGTAACATATGTATCAGGATTCCAGTGATGCCATTGATATAAAGGTTCAAAGAGAATAGTTAACGCAAACATCCAGATAGTGCTTCCCCCTGGGGTAGGGAGGGACAGGGATGTGAACAGACGCACTAAGGCACAGGTAAGATTCTTGACCTGGGTGGTGGCACTCTGATGGTTTTCATAATTTTTTAAACTTTACGTACATGTTTACAACCTCTTCTGAACCTATGAAATATTTCATAGTAAAAAGAGAAGGAGAACAATTTCGCCTTTTGTTAAAAAAAAATAATGAGAGAAACAATAAGCTGGATCGCCTGTGAGGCTGGTAAAGATGTTAAAAAGGACGGAAGCCACAGTTCTTGATGGGCTCCGGGAACTGGAAACCTTACGGACATTTATACAGTTTTAGCTTTTTGACCAATTCCACAACGAAAGGCAGCATTACTTAGCTCCCACCGGTTCTAAAGCGGTAACTGGACTTTGGTTTGAAAAGCAGTGAATGAGCCTTCCAGGTATCCTTCAGGATCTGGGTTAATACAGCCCTCACAACGGGGTCACGTCAGTTAACTATGCCCCAGAAAGCTCTCTCATGACCAGATCTGACCGCCAAACTCAGCCTTCCCACGGGGGTTAATTTCAACCAGGTTCTTTGAGAGAATGAAAAATACTTGATGAGCTCTCAGTTTGAATGAGATCCTAATAGCCACTTCTGATTTTTGCTTTGTTTGTCAACAGAACCTTGGCACATTTTTGTGGTATGTTTGTTGATGTTCTTTAGGCTACTTGGAAATTCTTGTGAAAGCAGACACAAGCTGAGGGGATGCAGTTTTTCTGGGAAACAGCAGAGAGAACTGGTCTGAGCTCATCCGCAAGCCACTGGTGAAGAAGCTATGACAGAAGAAGCTTAGTAATAGACGTTTCTGTACCAGGAACGGGGAACCACCATGTGTAAAGGCATGTGGTCAAGTCCTTCTCTGTCTCTTAACCGCCTCTTACGCTCTGGCTAACATAGCTACAGCAAAGATTAAAATGAGAATAAAACAAGTATTTCCAGTTCATCCTCTGAATTATAAGGTGGTAGACGGTAAAGCAGGGTTGGTTAACAGTAATGGAGAGAGCTGCCCGCCAGCAATTGTCCTACTACATTTTATAAAAAGTTATTTCACAGGAGGCAGCCATATTAGTAACACAATGACCATCCCCCTTCTTGCATTTCACATATTCTGAGATTAGGTGGACTGAATCTTCCGTCCTCTCCCTGTTGTCCTGGAGGAATTTAGGTGATAGTTCTAGAAATGCTTTTTTCTGTCCATATGCAGTCCCATGATAACGTAAGCCTGGCCAGGAAGGCAGCAATGGTGATTCTAGCAAATGGAGCTGGGGTTATTATTTTTTGCATATTTTAGAATTAAGAGGATTATACATGACTCTTGTGCAACAGGCCACGTGGACCTTGGAGTCAAATGAATTCCTAGGGACAATGTGTGTTATTTGGAAGTAGAACCGATCACAGTGTTGCAATAAGAGTGATTTTTTTAAGTAAGAAAATGTGCATCCCCTTGTCCTGATTCCAAAGAGAAGAGCCTATCCCTGCCCTGTAACAAATACTTTGGATTCTCTCTCCATCTATCCATCCATCCAGCCAGCTATCTATCCATTCATCATTTATCCATCATTCACCCATCCACCCATCCATCAACCCATCCATCTATCCATCTACCCACCCAAAAGATACTTATTAAGTACCTGCAATACTAATCAAATTCTAGGCACTAGGAATAAGTAATGAACCAGAAAAAGTCCCTGTCATCTTGATACTGACATTCCAATGGCAGAGTGGGGGAAATGGTAAGGATGCAATGAAACAGATACATGAATAAACAAAAAAAAAAAGAGAGAGAGAAATAAGATTATGATAAGTGCTATGTAGAATCTTAAAATAAGGAGCAGTGATAGAGAAACTAGAGGACTACCCTGGCTTGTAGGACTTCCCGAGGGGGTGGCATTTCTGAGTGATAGGAAGCTCTGGAGAAAGGCATCCCAGCTAGCTTGAGGCTGAGAACCAAGCTTCGGGTTGCTCAAGAAACCGAATGGCCAGTGCAGCCAGAGCAGAGCAGGCTGGTGGTAGTGGGCTAAATATAGTCCCAGGCTGCAAACCCGGGTCTTCAGAATCTGCACCATTTTCAGGGACTTAAGGAAAAAGCCTGCTTAACCTCCATCTGAGATCCTGAGCACTTGGCCTGGGGGCGTATGAGGGAGGTGGCAGTGGGGTCAGAGCAGAACCAAGTAGTCCTCAGAGATGAACCACCAGCAGGTGACCAGCTGGAGAGCCCCACTCACTGCAGGCAGGAGTCCACCCAAGACCAGAACAACCATACTGTTCAGATCAGCCCAAAGTATCAACCACTGGAACTAGGACTCATATACAGCTGATTCCTGACTTACTATGGTTTGACTTGGGATTTTTCGACTTTACATGGTGTGAAAGCAATACAGGATCAGTAGAAACCAAATTTTGAATTTAAAATTTTCCTGGGCTAGTAATATTCCATATGATGCTCTCTCGTGATGCTGGGCAGAAGCCACAGCTCCCAGCCAGCCATACAATCATGAGGGTAAACATCCAACACCCTTATAAACCATTCCGGACCCAGACAACCACTGTGTTTTTCACTTTCAGCACAGTATTTAATAAGTTACACATAGTCAACACTTCATTATAAAATAGGCTTTGTGTTAGAGAATTTTGCCCAACTGTGGGCTCATGTAAATGTTCTGAGCATATTTAAGGTCAGGAAGGCTAAGTCATGATGTTTGGTAGGTTAAGTGCATTAAAGGCATTTTTGACATGATAATTTCAGTTTACGAAGGGTTTATCCGATGGAGGTGACCCCATCGTAAGTCGAGGAAGATCTGGACGAAGTGGTTGTTTGCATTTACAACTGTGGGAGTGGACTGTAGCACAGCAACAGCTGTTTGATGTGGTTAGTGGGACCCAGGCTGGGAAGTGTGTAAGCACAGCGGTGGCAAGGAAGCACCAGCCAGGCTGGAGGCAAGCAGGTCAGTCAGACTGAGGCCCTGGGGACCCGGCCCTGCGCTGTCGGCACTGCCAAGGTGCAGGAAAGAGCAGGGGGAGGGAAAACTCCAGCATCAGAGGGTGATTTTCTTCCAACTGGATGGACTTGGAGGACCTGAGAGCCTCTCCAAGATGCACAAAACCAGCTCTCGTGCTGGTCTGTAATGCTCCGGAAATAAGGGAACTTGGCACAGGAAACAGTGGACGATATGGATAAGGTGCCCAGAGGGGGCTCGGTGGGCTTCCCAGATGTGGCAGATGTGGCTAACTCAGACCTGGCCCCCTGGCCACAGGCTCAGATCAGAAGGAAACCCTGGGCAGTGGGCCTGCGGAATGTCTTTACTAAGCGGAGGCTGCAGAGAGACGGGGACACTGCCAACCACTCACTCGGGGACACTTTTCCTGCAATTAGTGAAATGGAAATGTGCTACTAACAATCAGCAAGATCAGGAAAGAGGTCTGCCCTTTGCAGGTGCTCTTTGAAGTGCCATCTGTTGCCACTGGCCTCTCTTATCAGGGGTTCAGTGTTCCAACAAGAATTCCAAGAAAGAATCCTAATGGAGTTAAGGTTGCAATGTATTTATGATTTAAGGTGGATGGCAGGTCAGGTCAGTCAGGAGTTACAGGAAGAGGTGGAGAACAGGAATAGCCCTGGCGAGCAGGTGGAAAGACCACTTAGGTCTCTCATTTGTCCCCAGTCAGTGGCTGCTGCGGGCTAGGCATATGGAGGGTGGAATTAGCCAACCTTCGCTGGGGACCAGCCTCAGCCTCCCAGCTCCCCCGAATTCCCTGTGGACTGCCAGCCCTATGAGGCCTTGCTGCATCATAACACCATACCACTCCCAGACCCCAAGGGACCCAACTCAGCCAAATGAACCAGAGAGCCACCCATCCACTGGAGTCAGGCTGGATTTGAATCCTGGCCCTGGCAGATATGAGCTGAGTGGCACTGGAGGAGTTACTCTGAGCTTCTGTTTTCTTCATCTGACACATGGATCTGAAGATGGCTCTCCCTCCACCTCTGGGGCTGAGGTGAGGAGTGAGCGGGAAGGCTGAGGGCACATGCTCAGCCCAGGGCCTGGCACAGAGAAAATGGCCCCCTGGAAGGTCAGCTGTCATTTTCAGCATTCGAATACTCACTGGGCATCCGCTGAGGGCCGGGGTCAGGGGGCACATCAGGTGTGGTTCTTGCCCCTGAAGGACCCCCCTCAAGTGGATACATGATTTACAGAGCAGCTGATTTCCAAAGAACTCCTCCCTCTCAAGAGCCCCAAGGAAGGCTGGCCTCTAAATCCGAGCATTAGTGCCCCTCACTCGTGAAGAAGGGAGAGCAGGTGGGCCCCGGGGGTCTCCTTCTCTGCCTTCCCCTTCTGCTCTCTCACGCTTCATCTGCCCAGGACTTGAAAACTGGCAGGATGGTCGTCACTTTTTGTAGATGGCAATTCCCCAAGTACAAGACACACATTTCCTGCAAAGCATACTCCAGGGAAGCTGGCCCGATGACTTTGTCTCTCTGAGAAGCTTCCCAGCGTATCCAGGGAGCACCAGCATGAGGCTCTCAAAGTGGACCATGGCAGCAGGTGACTCCTGAGGCTTGGGAAGGTCTATTCCAGCAGCTGTTGCTCAAACTTGAGTGTGCACAGGAAGCCACTGGCACCTGTCAAAATGCAGACTGATCCAGCGAGCTCAGGGTGGGGCCTAAGGTTCTGTACTCCTGAGAAACTCCAGGTGAGGCCAGGGCTACCCCTGTAGACTGCACTTCAAGTAGCAGGTGTTTCTCAAATGTAGGCCACAGGAGAATCCCCTGGGGAACTTTTTTAAGAAGGTTGAGACATAACTCACACACTATACAATTGACTCATTTAATGTATAATTCAGTGGTTTTGTTATACTCACAGTGTTATGCAACCAACACCATAATTGATTTTAGAATGTTTTCATCACACTAAAGAGACCCCCCATATCCATTAACAGTCACTCCCCATGTTTCCCTAGTCTCCCCTCCCAGCCCTCTGCAACCACTAATCTACTTTCTGCCACTACAGATTTTCCTCTTCTGGGCATTTCACGTAAGTGGAATTATGCAACGTGAGCCCTTTGTGTCTGGCTTCTTATACTTAGCATAATGTTTTCAAAGGTCATTTGTGTGGTAGCATATATCAATACTTCATTACTTTTTATTGCCAAATAATAGTCCACTGTATGGATATACCACATTTCATTTATCCACTCAATTGGTTGATGGGCATTTGTGTTGTTTCTACATTTGGCTATTGTCTATGTGCTGCTATGAAAACTCATGTACAAATTTTTATGTGAATATATATTTTCATTTCCCTTGGGTTTAAACTTAGCAGTGGAATTGCTGGGTCATATGGTAATTCTACATTTTGAAACTTTCAGATTGTTTCGGGCTGTTTTCCAAGGTGCTTGCACATTTTACTTTCCCACCAGCCATGGATAAAGGTTTCAATTTTTCCACATCTTCAAAAACACTGGTTATTATCTATCTTTTTGATTATGGCCATCCTAGTGGGTGTGAAGTATCTCATTGTGGTTTGATTTCCATTTCCCTGATGGCTACCTGGGGGGCTTTTCAAAAATACTGATTTTCTGTCTACACTCTGACCAATTAAATCAGAATATCAGGTTAGGGGACTCAGGAAATCAGTACTTTTGAAAACTCCCTAAGGACTTCTCATGAGGTTCATGTTTGAAAATCAGTTGGGTCTTGTATTAGTTGATGTTCTCCATAGAAACATTACCAACAGGAGATTTAGAACTAGAGGTAGAGACAAGGACAGAGATAGAGATAGAGAGATAATAGATCTGGACAGATATCTATCTATCTATCTATCTATCTATCTATCTATCTATCTATCTAAGCAATTTATTCTAAAGAATTGGCCCACATGATTGCAGAGGCTTGGCAAATTCAACATCTTCAGGATAGGCCAGCAGGCCAGAGGCCCAGGGAAGGATTGAAGTTCTAGTCCAAAGGCAATCTGCTGGCAGAAATTCTTTTGTTTGGAAAGATCAGGCTTTTTCTACTAAGACCTTCAACTGATTGGACAGGGCCCACCGACATTGTGGGGGATCATCTGCTTTATTCAAAGTCTAAATATAAATGTTAGTCTCATCCGAACAATACCTTCGCAGAAACATCTAGAATAATGTTTTATTAAATATCTCAAATATCTCAGTACTGTGTGGCCTAGCCAAGTGGACACATAAGATTAACCATCACAGTGTTCTCATTCATTCTTCAGCAACATTGACTAACCACACATGATGAACTGCCCCAGACACTGAGGATAATGAAATGAAGACATGGTCCCTGCCCTCAGAAAGGTCACAGTGTGAAGCAGGGACATTCACAATCCCTACCTGATCGGAAAATCATGAAGAGTAAAGGGAAAAAAGGCATAAATGTAACCAGCATCATGCCTGGTAGCCGTGAGGGCACAGTGAAGCATCTACACATTAAGACCCAAAGAACAACAGTTCTAAGTAGTATTTTCCTAGATGATAAGAATAGTCTTATTTTCAGAGCGATTTCATACACTAAGCCACTGCCAGAGCCGTCCCCTGATACAGTATAAGAAGCCCTCACCCTGAGAGAGATTTACTGCCTTAAAAATATTGCCCTGCTGGCCAGGAAAGGCACAGTGCCTGCTGCGCCCATCGGTGGCCGGCTGCCCACAGCCGCACACACACATCTAAGTGGGATTATTAAAGCATAAATCCCCATCTCTCGTCTCCCTCTCATTGGGCAGAAGCATCACCATGTTCATTAGTGGGAAATGTGAGGTTATATAATCTAATTTTTATAACTCTCCAAGGAGAGTGTGGGTCAAACATTAGACAGAGATTTCACCCTTTAAAGATAAGGGGAATGTCATTTTTATTAAAAAGGACCACAAAGCATAATGAGAATTATTACCCCAAATAGCAAAATAACCTAGAATCCACAGAAAAAGAGTGTTTATAATTCTCTCTTAGACTCTGGTCTCTGAAGCAGGAGTGCAAAGTAGGCAGCTCAAGGGCACCACCGGGATGGCCCAGATGTACTGCGCTCAGCATGCAGACCGAGGCGTGTGTGGGACCCTGAATCCTGGTGCCTGGCTGGTGGGAGTCTTGCCCAGATTCTATCTGCATCCCCTGCCTGGGTGTGGGGGGCTCTGAAAGGAAGCGGGGCCAGGGGGGGTAGATCCCAGGGCTGTCCCCAGCACCACCCTCCACTGAAGACATGGGCAGGCACCAAGGGACAGGCAGCAAGAAAAGCCCATGTGGTTCATGAGAGGAGGACACACCACTGTGCTTCTCCAGATCTGCCAGTTCCAGTGCTGGCCACTCCTTCCTGGCCGCAGCTGCCCTTCTCTGGCCTATAAGCTGCTCCCAGGATGAAAATGCTCTAGAATCAGAAGTGACCCCATAGACATGGGCTCTGAGGCATCAACTGAAGTCCCCAGCATTTGGTCTGTCCGTCCATAGGTGCAAGGGATCCCACGATAGGTTGAATGGTGTGTTAACTGGGTACAGAATTGCAGACCCATCGGTGGACAGCACGTTCTTGACTTTCACAGTTTCAGGAGGTTCAAGAAAACACTTAGGACTCCAAAGCTTTGACTTGGAGTAGAATGCAAATCACTGAGGTCCCTGGTAAATCCTGGGGGTCTGCGTGCCAGCTGCAGGTCCCACCGTGCTCAGGATGTGCGCTCTCACGCCTGGGCTGCATCCCTCTTTGACTTTTTCTGTCCCCAGCCCCCAGCCCTGCAGGCATGGATAGGGAACTCATGAATTCAGTTCTGGCTGTTCACCCACTGTCCCACTGCCCGAGCCTCTCCTTGGTCCCCTGCCTACTCATTTTGAAGTTGACCTACTCTGTGGGTGAAACCATCTCTGGGATGGTCTCCATTGCCCGCTCTTTCCCCTTCCTCACTTCCCTGTAGCTCTGCCGGCAGGTAAGGTTGCTGGGTGCTCGTGGCCTCCTTGCTTCCTTGGCCAGATGATAAGCTGCTGAGGACGGCCATGTGGCACCCAGAGCAGTGCCCAGGATCAACAAGCCAGTCTCGGTTCTCCTCTGTAGCTTGATTCCATCAGAATCCATCACAGCTGTACCCATGGGAAATGAGGACACAAGCTAAGTCCCTTAAAAATTCATTTTCCCACTTGTCCAATTGTGCTGGAGGCAGTTACAACCTGTCTACAGCTCAGGGAGAAGTTCACGGTCCAAAGAAAAGGAGATGGGACGGAAGTCTGAGAATGTACAAGCCCGTCTCAGAGTCCACTCCCAGACCCTCACTCTCATAGTCCAGGGCTGCTCAGACAGGAAGTCCTGCCTGAGCTAATCTGCATCTTTCTTGTTGCCGTTTAAGCCAATTTCCTGGGCAGCATGGTGCACTTTTCATCAAGGACACATGGGTGGCAATTATCTTTGAGAGTGGCTATTACGGGCAGGCTTAGCAGATGACAGCCTTTTAAGTTTTCAGAAGTGTGTGTATCTTTATTCCCTGCCATATGGACTTCCTGCTCTGTTGTTCTGCATATTTAAAGCCCCATCTTCTAGTTTATCTATTTGAAATACATTTAATCCATTGGAATGGTCAGGACAGCAAGTAAAACCATATATGCAGCCTCTGCTCAGTCCCCCACCAAGGCGAGTGCTTGAGCAAAGATGGCTTACCCATCAACCTGACCAAGGCTCTCCTGAGAACGTTCCAGCCCTTCACTTCTCTAACTCCCTAAAATTTGAAACTCCAGAGATTTCTGACGAAACACAGAGACAGATGTTTATAACCAGGCTATTTTAACTTCAAAGGTATGTTTCCTTATAACATTACGTGCTATTTTACAAATGTTTATTATCAGGTTATCCTAACTTTGGAACCATGCTTCCTTAAAGCACTCTGTGCAATTTTAAACAATAAACTTTTACGTACAATTTAAAAAGTCATCCGAAGAGAATGTTGTAGCTGGGATTTTGGTAGCTCCTTTCCCACAGAGAGATCTAGACCCTGAACCCAGACGCTGTGGAAATAAATATCCATGGACATTCTGGTGTTAAGCAAAACCTCATGTTATCTTTGCAAGCTGTCCATAGTGGAACAGAACATGGCAAAAAAAAAAAAAATCACTCTGTGCTTAATGCAGATCTAAATGGAAGACTGAACCTTTCATTTAGAATTGTCTCTCTCATCCCTCATTTTGTGCAGGAGATGTGCCTTCTATCCAGGTGGTCTGCTTTGGGATGACATTAATTTTTTCTCATATGTGCTTCTAGCAACTTCCTCTCTCCCTATGATCCTCCACTTCTCATTAGTGCTGAGTATGAGGAAAATACTCACGTTTTGAAATACTCCTTTGAGGCAGGAGGGAAAGACAGCTCTTTGCTGATCTGTAACAAATCTCTACCTGTGATTCAAAACAAGGAAAAGGGTTGGTGTTTCAAAACAAAGAGGGCTTCTGGTTTCTAGATGTCAAACCCATTAGACCCCCTGGACAAGGTGCTCTCCTACAAACTCTGGAGCCCCTGCAGGGAGGATGGCATTGCTGTGACCCAGAGTAAGGGAAGGTCTTAGTGAGGTCAAGGGAAAAAGACAAGGTGGGGCTGGGGAGTGTTTTGGACCTCAGTTCTGGGACTTACAGGTCATGGAATATTTCTGGGATGAAAAGCAGAAAATAACATTAACTTCAGCTTCTGTGAGTAACTGACCTGTTTCATGGAACAAAATGCCCATGGAACAGTGGCAGAAAGCAAACCAATCCTGGGTAGGAAGCCAATGAGATTCTCAAAGGGGACGGAGAAAGAATGGGAAAGCGGTTATTTTCCTAAAGGAGCGAGAAAGTATTTCTCCTTCAGTTGTGATTGTTAAAACGAAAATCGTAATTGTTATTAAAAATCAAAAGATTTGTTAGTCTCTTTGGGAACACCATTGCCAAGTTTCAGATCTGAATAAACGGGCTGGGTCTTTGTCAGTTCCAATAGATGTCTGTTTAATTTTAGAGACAAATTTTTTTTAAATGTGTATTATCTGGATTTTTCTTCTAATTTTCAATACTTTTTATCTCTTCTGGATGAGCAGCCTATCAGGAGATACTAGAATTAAAAATTCACTTCAAAACTCCTTGAAAAACGAAGTGCATTTTATTTGTGTCAAATTTCTAATGGCTATTGTCTATCTGTTAATACAAATAGAAAGATATTAAAATCAAATCATTTTATACTAAAATATTCCATGAGTCCCTCTCAGCCTCCACCTCCTTTCACTTTACTTTATTGTCTTTATTACCATAAGTACAAGAAGATATAAGATGCAAAGGTAAGAAATCCTGGCTCCAGAGAGGCACTTGCTTTCCCAGGCACCAGAATTGATCACCTACTCGTCCTATTCACGCTGTTCAAACTCATATTGGTCTTTCTAATTTTAACAGCAAAAGTCAGCTCGGAAAGAATGATTTTGTGCATATTTTCACAATATGTTAACAATTCCAACAGCGAGGAATCACCCAGTTACAACATACATCATAATCATCGAGACTGCATTAAGGGGAGATAATTATGAATGGAAAAAATATATATTATTTGTGTCTAATAGCAGCTCTGGATGCCGAGACCAGGGTCTTGCTCATGAGAACACATGTTCAGTAATTGAGATCTCATTCTGAAGATGAATTGTTCAGTGACAGCTGTCTGAGACATACTCCCTCATCACCGGCGGAAAATGGCTCCTCCGAGTCTGTCCTTCTGGAGTCCTTGGCTCTGGGCGACAGTAGAGCAAAACCATTGAGGGCCCAGGGCCACAGTTTTCCAGGGGACTTTGGTCACAGCTCTGCCTAAAATAAACCCTCCTTCCTTAGAAACTTACTCTCCCACCAGACTTTAAGGGCCATATCCCCCCAAAGGGTGTTTTGTGCATCAAAGCTGGTGGACAAAAGCATTTTAGGTGAGACGGTTGTGGATTTCATTTTGATCGCTATGTAGTGACGTTCCTGTGTATTATTAAAAATCCCATTAGCACACCCAAATGCAATTTCAGAGGTAGGATTACTCAGGATGAGGCAAAGTAACAAAAGTCAGCATATTTAATTGAATGTAAGAAATAAAAGTAAGTAAATTATAGGACAGGTATTACTTAGATAGGGCAGGAGGCACGAACGTGGTGGGAAAATGACTGAAGTTTGGGAACCACTGCTGCAAGACTTTGTCTCTCCTCAGACAGATGGGACAGAAGTCCAGCCTCCTTTCACTGGGAGAGGGGCCTGGGATGTCGGGAGGCTGTTTAGATTGCACGTGTCCAACACTCAAACTGAATTCAGATCTGTTAGTCGTCTCTAGCAGGCTTTAAAAAAACACCCATTTCCATTCCCAAGGTTGTCAACACACGGTCTTCAAAATTACAATCCAGACCTTGATTTTGGCAGAGAAGTGGGAAAAGCAGAATTGAAACAATGTGTTGAGTCTTTGAATTCTATGCCTTAAAACTTTCCCAAGCCCTGCTTCCAGGAATCCTGCCCTCCCGGATCCAGAGACTCAATCTGTCAGAGAAACACTGGGACCTGCAGCAGCGACATCTGAGTTGTACTGGGGCAGGCCCTGCTCTAGGTCCTTGACCTGAATTATCTTGTCCTGGCATCCATCCCTCCTGAGGGCAAGATCATTATTCCCATTTTAAAGATGCAGAAACTGAGACACAGAGAACTAACCCCTTGTACGTGGAAGAATCTGGGTGTGAACCTAGGTCCAGACCTGCCCTGGTAATCATCACAGATGTTATAAATGCCTCAAACGTCCTATCGCTCAGTGCTCTCCCCTCGTCAGGTGCTCTGAAATGTGGAAATTCTCAAGTCCAAGTCCAGACCACCTGAGCCAGGAGACTGCTGAAGCGTCACCTCTTCAATCAATTGTCCACCCCCATCCTGAAGGGTGTGGCTTTGGCTGATCAACCATTTTCAAGAACAACATGGCGGTGTTGTCAATAAAGAGTAATGCTTGCAAGAAACTGATAGGTAATTGTTTTCTTTCTTTTTATTCAAATTTCTGGTGGCGAAATATAATGCCGGTGAGAGCATGGCAGAAAAAAAGTCTGACTACCATGTCTCAACTTTATCAGGAAAATGAAACACCTTTAGATCTCCCTTTCTTTCTTCCTGTCTGTCTGTCTGTCTGTCTGTCTTTCTTTCAACTTGATCTTCTCTCTGAGGCTCCATCACTTCAGCATCAGATATGCCTTTTGAGAAAACATGATTGAAGAGAGTCCACACATCATTTCTCAGCTTTTCCCAAAGAGAGCGCCTGTTAGGACGCACAGAGGTGATTTTTCAAATCTACTGTCAAATTGCCTATGAAAACGACTCTTCTTCTCAAGGTCAAATTAGTCTTTGAAGAATATTTGGGATCACCGAAGGAAAATTACTCTTAGGCATCCTAATGACAGGTAACAGAAAGAGAACTCTGGTCCTCTTTTATTTAGAGTATGAGAATTAATCAAATACTAAACTTAGGTAGTAAGAAAAATATGCACAGGGAGAAGAGAGACCCCGCGATTTGAGATGGGCAGGCCGTGGGCTACGAGTTAGTTCTGCTTTGGCACTGATGCTGGTCAATGACAAGTCTCTGACATCACGTGGGGAAGCTGCTGGACCAAAGGTCCTGGGTGTGTTTTCAGGGTATAATAAACCTGTTAAGTGAGGTTGCAGGAAACACACTTGTGCTTACTATTTGGACAAGACAGAAAGCCATCACATGAAACACTAGACACTCTTAGCTCCTCCCTGGCTTGAACAAAGGCATAAAAGGAACACTTAAAAAAAAAGTCAGTCTGTGTAGTTTAAACAGCTTAGGAGGGACTCCCCAAAACCATCAGCTCAAGATTTACCCAGGTTGGACATTAGAATTCTCTCCCATTTTCTTCTGTCTTTTCTTCCATTATCTCCATGTCAGACCAGCACCAAACAATGGCAAACCCAGAGCCGCCATCCTCACTTGGAGGCTGGGCTTTGTGGGGCAACCAGAAGGATGGGCTTCAGGGAAGGGCACAGCCAAGTTTATGACCCTGGTGAGTCTTATCAGAGCGGCTGACTATAGCCTATAGGTCTGTCATTGAAAGCCCACTCCCGTTCAGAGCAGAGTTTCAGGACTGGAACAGTGCTGACATCTGCATTCTCAAAAACTCATGAATTAAAGACATTCATGGAGCCCACACCAACTTCACTGTCTACACTGCCTTTCTGGTGGCTAACATTTAAGGAGAGCTGACCAGAGACATCCTATCTGCTTCCGCAATAACAGACGTTGTCCAAGTGCTCACTCGTGCTAGCAACTTTGCCGCAATATCACACTTCTTCTTTACAACAGTATAGATTCTCATTTTGCCAAGGAAATCCGGGAGGAGAGAGGTTACTTTACCAGGAGGCACAAAAGTAGACCACACCTGGGACACTGGCAGGGTGGTGAACCCCACCGCTCAGCCTGTCAATCCTGGCTAGTTCAAATCCAACTGAAGTTGGGCTCCTGAGGGTGGTGCTGACAACTGCGGCTGTGCCGTATGAATCCTTCAGGAGGGACTCGCCCCAGGGGCAGAATGGCCTTGAAAAATATGCTTTTCCATTCATTAACTTCATAAATATACGAGCACCTCCCTTGAACCAGACCCTGCTCTGGATACCTCAGATAGAGCAGTGAAAAAAAGAAAAAAAAGAAAGAAAATAAAAGAAAAAGAAACTCTATGAAGCCAAGAAGCTTATATTCTATTGAGAGCAACAGATCGACAATGAGCAAAGAATATGGCCAGTGGTTAGTGGTAAAAAGGAATGAAGACAAGTTGGGGTGGAGGCAGGTTATATTTCATACAAAGTGGTCAGGGAAGTCCTCGCTAATGAGGAGACACTGAGCAAAGACCTGAAGGAAGTGACAGAGGAAGTCACACACGCAAGGGAGTTGAAGTGCTCCAGGCAGCGGGAACAGTGAGCTCCAAGCCTCTGAGCAGCAGTGTGCTTGGAGGAACATCAGGGAAGGACAAGAGAGCTGGGGTTAGAGGAGGTAGGACAGTGGGACCCATGACCACTCACTCACTCAAACACACACTGAACACCTCCTGTGAGCTGTGGGGTTAAGGGAGAAACACTGAAAAGCAATCCCAGGCTTCAAGGAGGAAATATGACCCTTGGTGACTCAGGACACATATTTCTGGAAGAATTACTTAAGGGAACAAGAAAGAATAGTGCAAAGTAAACCAAGGGAGAATGCAAAGGAGACAGGAGCGATCCCTGTGGCCTGGGAGCCTCTGCGAAGCTATAAGAAGAAGTGGAAATGTTCCTTGACCTTGAAGGATGGCAGGATTCTGACAGGTTGGGAAAAGGGGGCCAGGTTTATGTAGCACAAGCACAGTGCCTGGCACGTAGAAGATACTCAGTGAGCACCGGTTGCCCAGACCAAATAAATTAACCAACAAACAGGAACAGTGGGAGATAAAACAGGAAGGCTAATTGGGGTCATCCTTCAGAGAGAGCTGAATGCAACCCTATAGCGTTCCCGTAGAGAGTCAGAGCGTCTCTGTTCATTTCAAGCTTAAGAACAATTATTAATGTACTGCGTAAATTGCCATCTTATTTTTCATTGGCAACCATTTGAATACACTGTCGAGGACGCTAGAGCCAAAAAGATATCCCAGCACATGAGTTTCAAGTTTTTCTTTCAGTGGCTTTGGCCCAACCGTCATTAACAAGACCAGTCTATAAAAGCTTGTGATCAAGCTGTACTTTCCACAAAGAGACAGAAGGCCAGGCAGTGCCCAGACCTTGTGAAGGGAGGAACTCAAAAATTCACAGATAATTGCTTCAGTAACCCCAGATTCCTGTTAATGTTAGAGATGCACGCCAGTGTAGAAAGTGCTGATGGACCCGCCTCTTGGAAAATGGCTGCCGTGTTTTGACATGATCCCTTATTGCACCAGAGCACTTGAAGGAGACTAGTAAATTACATCACATTGGTTGAGGGGAAGAAAAATCTGTTTTTTATTGGGGACAAAGTCTCAGGCTGGGTGAACTTTTCCATTCTCCCCCCAAGAATCAGGGCAGCATGTAAACTTCAGAAATGGACCATCCACATCCAGTTGTCAGGAGAATCAGTTTTGATGTGAAATTGCAATTTGGACTGAAGACCAATATCTTGCATGCCATATTAAATAAAACATCACATAAAGCTTAGAAGCAGTAGGAGAGAGAGAAAAAAAAAAAGTTCGAAAAAATTTAGCAGAGTCACAGATGCCAGTTAAACCCAAAACAGGAGCTCCCTTCCCGAGACACTGTACTATGGCCGACTGCCTCTAAAACAATGCTTGAACAACAGGAGAAACTGAGCCACTGGAGAGCTAGGAAGTTTTTATAGGAGAAAGTGATTTGTCTATTCGATCAGCAGAACCCTCTACCAGCAGCAGCTGCACTATAAGAGGTAATTCACAATTAACATCACTTGGCACCGTTGCTGAATTTATTAAAAATGAAAATACAAATCAACTCTTCCTTTTGTCAACTTCTTCTGAGAAAACAAGGCCAAGGTTCAGAATTTCTAGCTTGTGAGGCGGGGTGATAATGGTTCCTCAAAGAGAGAAAGGTAGAGAGACAGAACGTTACCTCCCAGCTTTATCCTTCCGTCCCTAACCGACTGGCCCCTCCTGCTCTCCCGGGAAGCCTAGCCACCTGGCCACACACCAGAGCAAAGGCTTCAGCTTGGGTTTGGACGAAGTGAGGTGAGAAGGTTTTCCAGCCTCTAATTTCCACAGCACCCCTCCACCTAAGTAGCCACTGAAGGAGTGGGCACTTCACCCTCTTCTGCTCCTGCCTCCACCAATGGCAAGAGTAGAAGTAAAGCTTTCAAACCTGAAAGAAAGCTCAGCCTGCCTGAGAAAGATTAAGCGGCTCCTATTTCTTTTAAAAAGCACAAAAAAAGGCCAATAAATGAGTGCTTCCCTGTACCCCCTCAGGGCAATGATTCAAGCCCCAAACCCAGGAGAGACAAGTCTGATGAATTTTCAGGAGATTAGAGCAGGAACTGCTGTGATCAATTCCCCAGAATGACACATCCTTGGGATGGAAAATAGGCATGTTTCCTGTGCTCTGATGAGGACTTTATCTTCTCAGGTCCAGGAAGAAGAAGAAAAGCTTGACTGATCTTTCTGATGATGGCATTATTAAAACTCTCTATCTCCCATCATTCCATTTCTTTCTCGTTGTCTAGTGACCTTTTTTATTGGATAGTGAAGAGAGAGCCTTGTTGCCTTAAACTTATGATCCATTGCCTCGATTCAGTATTCTAGTTACTCAAAAACATATCTGTAGCCCAGAACCTCTGGCAATATGTTGGAAATACAGATGGGAAAAATATGCTTCTTATCAGCTTAAGTGCTTGGTTTAAAAAATAGCCCAAAGCATTATCTAGCAGAAAATATCAGACATCATTCGCAATGTGTTGTATCCCAAGCAAAAAGGTCAAGAAAATGGGAAGGTGGCCAGGTATGGGGCTGCTGTGTTTTCCAAGGACATTGGTAAGGTCCAAATAACATGGGTACCAAACTGAAGTTAAGGATCTGCTCGAAAATATGGCTAAATTCTTATGTCTTGATTCTTCCCTCCTTGATATAGTAGTCCCATTTATAGATTTGCTTTGATGCATCATAATAATGGTTCTGAATGGTACAAGTGCTTGCAACATATATTTATAGAAGGCTAATTTATTCATCAGATAATCCCCAGGGAAGAGGGCTCGACTGATGGTGTGTAAATCAGTGCAGGGGAGCAAGTAGCTCTTCTCTCTTCTTCTGGTGGAAAATAAACATGCATTTTCCATTGCTGATACATCAATTCCAAAGTTCCAGGTAGAGAAATACAACCGTGGAATCTAAAACTTGGAAATGTGTGATTTTTCTAGTCTGCCCAGTTGAACTTCCGGTGACCTCAGAGAGAAAGGCAGTGGGTCAGGATCGTCATAACATCTGGCTCTGAGGGGACTGTGATCTTCAGGGGCGGCCAATGAGGAAATGAAAACAAAGAATCAAAACTCCTGGAGGCTGTCAAGTTTCTGTTTAACATCAGCTCTGACAAGCATGTCTCAAGTTCTTAAACGCCTGTGGGAGGAGGTGCGGTAAAAACAGAACGTTGTGGCTTTTCTTCCTGCCCTCTGGGTGATTACAGTGTTAGAAAAAAAAAACCTACTGAGGTTTTCATTGGGGTTTTATTT
This sequence comes from Camelus ferus, assembly GCF_009834535.1. Lineage (NCBI taxonomy): Eukaryota > Metazoa > Chordata > Mammalia > Artiodactyla > Camelidae > Camelus > Camelus ferus. The sequence continues at coordinate 13,677,534 of NC_045706.1, forward strand.
TTCCCTGAATTAAGATTTGGCAAAGAACTAAGGAAAGACTTTCCAAGACTCTTCCAATCCTAGAAGACATATACTTACCACTTTTTTTTTTTTCCAATTAACCAACTATCCAAATCATGCTAGAATTTAAGAAGCAAACACTAGTCAAGAAGAAGAGGTCAATTTTGACAAAAATTAAAACTATTTCAGACCCAAGGCAAGTTCACAAGCCAAATGAGAGTTCCAAAAAGAAAGAAAAAATAAAATTAGTCCCAAATATTAGGAGTTCTAAAAGTAGTGGCATGGGAAGAAAAAAAAAAAAAAGAAGGTGACAGTGTGAAAATTAGCCATTGTCTCCGGGTTTGCAGCAAACGTGCACTCCATTTTGAATGCTGGAGACTGTCAGGACCGGTTTGGTATGTTGACCTGGAATTCTACATTTAGATCTGAAGCTATCTCTGAGGACATTCCTCCAGCAGGTAAGGGTCCCAGAGGAGAAAGACATGAGACCAGGAAGCCCTCCTGGCCTCCCCACTGAGGTTGTAGCTAAATCTAAGTCAGACAAGTCCTTTGGAAGAAAAGGACATGTGACCTTAGGACCTTGTCACGGACTAGGTGCATTTAAAGTCCTGCATCCAAAGGTGAAATTCAATTTCCTCACCTGCATCTGGGCTGGTCCAGTGGCTGTTTAACTAGCAGAAGGCTGTGGAAGTGGCAATGAACCATTTCTGAACCTAACCTTTAAGGGGACTGAGTCCTTCCTACTGGAACATGTATGTTTGTGGGAAACTGAATCACCACACACAAAATTTGGTTACCCTGCTACACACACAAAGAGACTACACACAAAAAGAGGTCCTGAGACTACATGGAGAGACTACACACAAAAAGAGGTCCTGAGACTACATGGAGAGGGAGAGGCGCCCAGCCATCCCAGCATCCCAGTGAGCCTCCACACGACTCCAGCCCCTTTTCTTGCAACCACCTGAGACACTCAAGGAAGACCAGCAGAAGAACTTCCAGTTGAACCCACTCAACCTGCAGAACTCTGAGATGTAATAAAATGGTTGTCATTATAAGTCCCTGAGTTTAGGGGTTATTTGTTACACACAATGGAAAACTGAAACACAAGGGCATCTGCCTGTTGCTTTTTTCTTCTATTCATTGATCCATTCATGAATTTGTCCATTTGACAAATACTTGCTGAGTATCTGCAATATACGAGGCACTATGATAAGCTGCTGGGGAATCAGCAGGGACATGATGTACCTGATTTCTGCTCCCTTGGAATCCCTCGCTGTGCAGCAGGGCTAGCCATGGCCATCAAACAAGCAGTTATCACCATGATGGGTGCCACAGAGGGTAAACACTAGAATGCTGTGGAAGGATCACAACACATCTGGCACCAAACAGTGTAAAATTCACAATGTTTAGCATCTAATCAAAAATCACCAGGCATGGAAAAAACTAGGAAGAAACAACCCATAAAGGAGAGAAAAATCAATAATAGAAACAGACCAAAAAAAGGACACAGATGCTAGAATTAGTAGTTAAGTCTCTTAAAATATCGGTAACTATATTCCATGACAAGGAGAGACATGGAAGATATTTTAAAAAGACTCAAACCAAGCTTCTAGAGATGAAAATTACAATGATGTGGAAAATACACTCAACAGTATTAACAGCACATAAAACAATACAAAAGAAAATTGAACTTCAAGACAGCAATTAAAAAAAATACCAAAAATGAAGCACAGAGAGGGAAAAAAAAAGACTAAAATGAACACAAAACAAAAAACAGTGATCTGAGGGACAACATTAAGTCCTCTGGGTGGAGAAGAGGGGGCAAATAAAATATTTTTTAAATAATAGCCATTTTTTCCCCAAATTTGGTGAAAACTATAAATTCATCCAGATCAAAACACCTCAAGGAAACTCAAGTACAAGAAATATATATATAAACTACATCAAGATACATCATAATCAGGTTGTTTGAAACAAGTTACAAAAAGAAAAATCTTAAAAAGTAAGGCAAGGCAGAAAATAGTGGTGAGATATTGGTTAAGGCTTTTGGGTTTTTTGGTTTGTTTTTATTTTGGAGGGCAGGGGAGGTTTTAGGCTCTCAACCCAGAATTCTACAGCCAGCAAAAATGTCTTCCAGAAATGAAGATGAGAAGCTAGGTCAGCTCTTCATCTCACATTTCCTGGCTTCACAACTGTTTTTCCACTTTTGAAGTTGAGGAAATAAGCTTGGAAAGGCAACTGTCATTTCTCATCAAATGGATCTATGGGTTTAACACAACACAATCCCAATCAAAATCCCAGCACTTTTGGTTTTTTTCCACAATTGACAAGCTATTTCTAAAACGTGTATGAAAATGCAAAGGACCTAGAAAAGCCAAAACAAATTTGAACAAGAAGAACAAATTTGGGGGGCTTGCACTAAATAGTTTCATGACATTATAGAGTTACGGTGATTTCGACAGCATGGCATTGGAGTAAGGCAGACATGTAGATCAATGTAATAGAATGGAGCCCAGCAAAAGGCTTACTTGGGTCTTTTTTTGATTATGACAAAGTGCCAAAGCAATTCTATTAAAATCATATAATATTATAAAGAAATCACACTGCAATAACTGGATAAGCAATATAAATAACTAAATAAAGCTAAAAAGAATAACTGGATTGAAAAAAGAAAAAGTACCTCAAACTTTACCTCATATAATCATAATTCAGAATGGATCATAAACCTGAATGTAAATGTTAATGTTAAATGTGAATGTTAAGATTATAAAACTTTTAAAGGAAAAGATGGGGAAAATATTGAAGCAATCTTGGATTTTACAGAGATATCTTAAATAGGGCATAAAAAGTATAAACTACAAAAGAAACGAAATCAACAATTTGGGCTTTATGGAATCTAAACTGTAGTTAAAAGGCACTATTATGAATACAAAAATGGATGCCACAGTATGGGAGAGAATATTTGCAAAATGTATATCCTAAAAAGGACTTGTAGATAGATTATATGAAAAACTCTGACAACTCAGCAGTAAGAATACAATAGCCAAGACATGCAAACAACCTAAATGTCCATTGACAGATGACTGGATAGAGAAGTTGTGGTATATCTATACAATGGAATACTACTCAGCCATAAAAAATAAAATAATGCCATTTGCAGCAATGTGGATGGACCTGGAGGATGTCATTCTAAGTGAAGTAAGCCAGAAACAGAAAGAAAAATATCATATGATACCACTTATATGTGGAATCTAAAAAAAAAAAAATAGACAAACTTATTTACAAAACAGAAATAGACTTACAGACATAGAAAACAAACTTTTGGTTACCAGGGCTGAGAAAAGGGTGGGAAGGGATAAATTGGGAGTTTGAGATTTGCAGATACTAATTAATATATATAAAATAGATAAACAACAAATTCATACTGTATAGCACAGGGAACTACATTCAATATCTTGTAGTAACTTATGGTTGAAAAGAATATGAAAATAAATACAGTTATGTTTCTATGTGACTTAAGTATTCTGCTGTACACCAGAAATTGACAAAACATTGTAAACTGACTATACTTCAAGAAAAATATTTTAAAAAATAATAAGAAGAATACAAGCAAGCTACTTCATCAGAGAATATGCACAGATGGCAAATAAGCTCATGGAAAGATGCTCAACATTATTAGTCATTAGGAAACATAAATTAAAACCACATTGATATGCCAGTATATGCTAATTGGAATGATTAAAAATTACAAAGCCTGACCAAAGCAAGTACTGGCCAGGATGTGAAGCAACTGGAACTCTCACATGCTGCTCTTGGGAATGTAAAATAGCACAACCACCTTGAAGAATAGTTTGATAGTTTCTTTAAAGTTTAATTGTACAGCTACCATATGACTCAGTCATTCCACTCTTAGGTGTTCAGTAAAGAGAAAGGGAAGCATGTGTTTATGTAAAGACCTGTAAATTAATGTTTGCAGCAGCTTTATTTGTAATAGCCCCAAATTGGAAATAAACACAATGTCCATCAAAGTGTGGTATATCTATGCATTGGAATGAACTATTGATACACACAACATAGATGAATCTCAAAATAGTTACACTGAGCAAAAGAAGACAGAAAATCAAGGGTATTACCATAGGATTCTACTCATATTAAATTCTTGAGAATGTACACATACCACCACTACATTCAATCCGCACCACCTCTTTGGACAGCAACTTGGCAATATGTATAAAAATTCACATGCATCTACCTTTTAATCTGGCAACTCTATAGACATGAATTTATCTTATAAATATCTATAAAATATGGTGTATGTGTTGTATATGTTAGTATACAAATAACCTAGTTAAAAAATGGGCAAAGGACTTGATAGATACTTATCAAAAGAGGATATAAGGTAGCCAATTAGCACATGAAAAAATGTTTCACATCACTAAACATTAGGAAAATCCAAATCACAACTATAATAAGATACCACTTGATTCCCATTAGGTTAGCCATTATGAAAAATCAAAAACAAAACAAAAATAGAAAATAACAAGTGTTGGCAAGGATATGGAGAAATTAGAACCCTTGTTCATTGCTGATGACAATGAAAAATGGTACAGTCACTGGAAAATAATATGGCAGTTCTTCAAGAAACTAAACATAGAGTTACTGTATGATCCAGCCATTCCCTTTCTGGGTATTTACCTAAAAGAATGAAAAACAAGGACTCAGATATTTGTATATCCATGTTCATTACTCACACAAGCCAAAAGGTGGAAACAATACAACCGCTCATTGGTAGATGAATGGATAAACAAAATGTGGTAGATACATATAATGGAATATTACTGGATATTATACTTGCGGATGAGACTTGAGGATGTTATGCTAAGTGAAATAAGCCAGTCACAAAAGTACAAATACTGTATGATTCCACTTACATGTGGTACCTAAAGCAGTTAAATATGTAGAGACAGAAAGTAGAATGGTGGTTGCCTGGGGATAGGAGGAGGCACGGGGTGTGGGTGGCAGGGCCAGGGCAGAGGACAGGAAATTATTGTTTGATTGGGTATAGAATTTTGGTTTTACAAGATTAAAAAATTCTGGAGATGGATGGTGATGATATTTGCACAATAATATGAGTGTACTTAATATCACTGAACTGTACATTGAAAAAATGGTTAAAATGGTCAATTTTATATTATATATATTTTATCCCAATAAAAAAGGAAAAAAATATATTAGTATAAGATTTTCCCTGCAATGTTGTGTGTAATAGCAAAACAGCAGAAACAGCCTAAGTGCCTGTGAATTGGAAGCTGGTACCAAAAACTATAGCACGTTTAAGAAATTGTAGCTACTAAAAATAATTAGATGGCTTTCTCTCTATGTATTGATAGAAAATGATCTCCAAACTTTACTTGTAAAAGGGGAAAAAGCAAGAAGACAGTGTGTGCCCCTTCCTTATTGTATACATTACAAAGGGAGTGGGGCTGGGATGATATACACAAACCCGGACACGCCTGTAGTTGCACACGGATACAGTATCTAGAAAGCTACGTAAAGTAATAATACCCAGTTACCTCTGGGAGGGGTGGGAGAGACACTGCTTCATTCTCTATTTCTTTTTCCCCCCATGAACATGCATAGCTTTTTCATTCAAGAAGAGTTAATTCAAAACAACAACAACAAAGTGTCACCTGCACACTAGAGTGACATCACATTCAGCCTTTCGCAGCTCCGGAGGAGACTGACTCCCACTCTCAGCACCCCCTCTGGTGATTTCCCCAGCTTGCGCCTCACCAGCTTCTTCTCATCTGCCCTTGGAAAAGCACAGCAAAAAAGCCCCAGGAAAATTCTCTGCTCAGATATCCCCTCTAGGGATCGGTTTTCTCGTCTCCCTCTCACTGATAAGCTGAAGTGGTGGTGACGGCTGCTGTTTCCACTTCCTCACCTGCCAGTCACTCCTCAGTCTTCTGCAATCTGGCTTCTGCTCTCTTGATCGCCTGCGATTGCTGTCTCTCCAAGCCTCTGGCAACAGCTGCTTCTTGCCGAACCTGAAAGCTTCACTCAGGGCTCCCTTTCCTCTGTGACTTCTTGGCAGTTTTCCTTAATGACCGCTTCCCTGTTTCTGAAATTCTGTCTTCTTCCCTCACTGGACCATATGTCCCACAAGTCTGGGAGCTATTTGAGCATCGTGGTCATCGTCATATTCTCAGCATCAGCACGATGGTGTGCATACAGTGGGCACTCAATGAATATTTGCTGAATGAACCAAGCACTCCTCCCTGACTCCTACTTAACCAGCTGCTCCTCTTCTTCCGTAGAACGTCCCTTTCTGTGGATGTTCCTCAATGCTCAGGCTTCGCCCTTCTGCCCTTCTCTACATCAAGGCATCTTCCCCCCACACAACTGTTGTTCCCTCTACAACTCCGCCTTCAATACTTTGCAGACGCCATTCCTTGGAGGGCTCTCCATCAGTTCAGAGTAAGAGCCGATCTGAATTGATCTGCTCCTCCAAGCCAGTAACTTCTCCACTTCTCAGGAATTTTGTACTGTTAATGCGCATCTGTTTTCCCAGTCAGTAATCTGACCAGCTCTGCCCATACTATTGCTGCCTCCTTCTCCCCCACCTCGCTCCACTCCTGCATCCCTGGCACAAGCCTCAGCTCCTCAGACCTGGTACCCTGCCCAGACCTCCAACTGGCTTCACTTTCTCCTATCTCTTGCCCTATGGGCACATCCTTCATATGGCCATCAGATTCATATTGAAAAAACTCTTTCCCAACCACAGCTAGAAATTAAGAGACTAATTTTAAAATGGTTAATTTTATGTTATGGTAAATTTCACCTCAATTAAAAAAAATTAAATTACTGAACCAGTTGTTACATCTTACTGCTTCCCTCATTAATGACTGAGTTAAATAAAATCTTCAACACAAGATTATTTTAAAAATTAAGCTATTTTACCCTCACGTAACTGCTTAAATACCCTAAATGGTTCCGGTGCCTTCATGAAAAAGTCCATATTCTTTAGCATGGCATTCAGTACCCTAGGATTCTGTTCCAACTTTCTGTAGTCATGGAAATGTATGTTCTATAATTACTGTCCAATACAGTAGCCACTTGACAAAAGTGACTACCGAGCACTTGCAATGTCACCTAATGCAAGTAAGGAAATTAATTTTTAATTTATTCTATTTTAATTAATTTAGAGTTAAATATAAGTAGCCACACGTGACTCCTGACAATCTTAGTGGACAGCATAGGCCTAGATAATCTGATGGTCACTGGTCTTTCCTCCCGACTATTTCTCCTCCTTGTCCCCACTGTGAACCCTTTTTACCAGCCAGACCAGTCTCTTTAGACTGGGTTATGTCACTGAAGGTTTTCACCCTTTCCTTATCCCTTTCTTCTGACTGCCCTTCCCTGCTCTGCTCTACTTATCAAAGCCAACCCATCACGCCAGGTCCAGTCCTCATCCTACTTTCTCCAAAGTTTTACTACTAGTCCAGGCAACAGTGCTTTCCCCCGGCTCACCTCCTAGACGACTTCACCTCAGTGCTTACTCTGGTGCTCAGTGAAACTCTGCTCTTGGAGAAACGGTGTCCTCTGGGTTTGCCCAGGCTCCTTCTCCCCTTCTAGACTGTGAACTCTTGACCAAAACAATTTGTACCACTCCCTTCCCACCACCTCCAGCTCTTCCAAGGCCTTACCCATAATCCATAATCAGAGTATGGTTATGGTACAGCTGCACAGTGATCAGATGACAACAAGTGAGGCCATAGGCTCACTCTTCCACCCACAGTGACCACTACGATGTGCAAATGAGCATGAAATGTTAAGATGGGAAGACTCCCCTGAGCGTCTATATCTAGGAGGAAGTATCTTGACTAGTGTCACGTACGGTCTTCATGTTTTTGCCCAATGGGAGATTTCCTTTTCAGTTTAAACCCCAAATGTGGTTTAACCTACCTCACCAATCATGGCATCGCTCAGCATGGAAAGGAAAATGCAGCCCAAGAGCACTCAGGTCGAGTTGTGCAGCAGCCCAGAAGCAGGGGAGGCTGTGCCCGGGGTGCTGAGAAAAGCAGGCAGCGGCGTTCTGGTGGGTGTTTGGAGGAAAACACAGTCTTTTGGGCAACAGGCTTGATAAGTCTGGGCTTACATGTGAGCAAATCCAAAAGCCCAGACTGACAGAAAGATACCTAGTGTGATGAAGAAAAATCTGAGTGCCAGGTGGGTAAATGTAAGGACAGGGTGATGCACACACAGAGGATCTGATCAGCTGGATAGTGCCTGGAAAGCCCTCTCAGTCTTGGGCCATGAACTCTCTCCTCTCGTTTAGCCACTTTTATTGAAAGATTGATTAGTTCTTTGGTTAAAAAAAGAACTAGAAATGAATCAGAACCTTACTAAATCCCAACAAGAACAATAATCATCAATAATAAGATGAAGAAACCCTAAGAATAGTAATTGTATAAATATCCTAGTTGACTGTGGTAAGATGTATACTGTTTTCCCTCCACGCTGTGTTTTCAGTGGTTCTCAACTAATATGTTGGCTGTGTTTATAAAGTCCCCCAGTGAAAGAACATTTCGACGTGCCTTTACAGATAAGTATCTGAACCAAGCAGACCCTGCCTGGCTTTGCAGTCAAAATTTTAGCGCCCAGAGCAGATAAAAGCATGGGTGCAGTCAATTCCCCGACAGAACTGTGTCTTAACAAAGCTTTATTTCTCTCAGGATAAGTGTAACTCAAAGGCTTAGAAGCAAGTGGTCCCAGAGGATAGTGAGTTGGTCCTGTGTCAGAGACGTGGGTAAACGGCTTAACTGTCCCCACCTTGTACAACCATTCTGAGGGTTAGAGAAAATGCGTTTAACTGCTAGGCACATAATAAAAGCTTATTAAATGGTGGCAATGACAATGACAATGAAGGTTACAGGGACCTGGCCATGGAGTGGTAAGGGCCTTTTGGCTTACAGCTCTGGAGAAAAGGACTCTGGCTTTGAGGGGTTTTGCCAAACCTGCCTCAGGGACATTGGGCCACAGTCCTGAGGGCAGGGGCTAAGCCATGGAAGACCCAGAGGAGAGGGGACCTGCTCCAGTCCTTCTCTGTCCCCAGGGCTGCGAGTTGGTGATGTTGCAGATGGAGACCCGAGGCCAGATCAGGCTTGCAATGCGATCCTAGACCACACAGATGAGCAGAAAATGAATTCAAAGCAATACGGAGGGAACATGGGTATTGTGGACAATACACACACACATACACACACACAAACACACACATGCACACACACATACACACATCCACTGATTAAACCATAATGATCATCCCCCACCCTCTTCCCCTTCTGAAAAGAGGAAATACATTTCCTCTAGCTTGGCTGTCAATTTTTGAAGAGGGCAGTATGACAAAGGGCACCGATCAGAACTTAAGTGATCAGAAACGTGGTATGGGTACAGAATGTCCCAGTCTAAAAGGAAAAAAGAAAGCTGAGCCTCCGGTTACCGTACCAGGTGGAACGTTAGGACGTGCAAACAGCCAACGGGGAGCCACAGAGGCGCCCCTAACCCGGCCTCCTTCTCTTTCCCACCATTCAGGTCTTGAAAACCCATGACCCGTGACCAGACACACCCTGTACCTGCTGACGCTGCTTGTAACAGAAACCCACACTTGACCTTTTCACTTTTCTGAATCACGAAGAACTACCACGCAGGGGTTCCAGGCCCTGCGCCAAGAACTTCACTGAGTCCTGTCGCTTGCCCTGTGAGGCAGGTGCTACTGCTGTTCTCATCTTCCAAATGAGTAAACAGACTCAGAGAGGTTAATCTGTCTGCCCAAGGCCCACAGCTGCTAAGAGGCAAAGCCAGGATGGCTGGCATGGGAGCCCCTGCTTGTCCCTCCCTGCTGCGCTGCACACAGGGAGTGCCTCTCAGGGCCGTTGCCATGTGGGCCAGGTCCTCTGCATCACCCTGAGTGGAGAGGCTGCCCCCCGACCCTGAACCCCTGGGCCACTGGGGTAGTTGACTCAGAAGAAGGAAGGGAAACATCCCGTCTTAGTTTCTCTTCCTCTGGAGATGCCGATGCTCTCAGCCCAGCTTATAGGTTCTTCTGTCCTTGACATCATGACATCTGTGTCCTGCCTCCTCTGGGAAATTTTCTTGGAAATTCCAGCCCCCATCCGCCATCAGCCATTCATTTCTTCTCGTCATTCGGTGCAGGGACGTTGTGGCTACTCCCCATGCAGACTCGGCACAATCCTCCTTACACTAAGAGCGGAGCCTCTTAAAGAAACCCAAGCTTCCCGTTGTGGTTCCGCCAGCCACAGGTGGCTGCTGAGCACCGGAGACGTGGCCAGGCTGAACGGAGCTGTGCTGTGTCAGCTACGCTGGTTTTCCCAGCCTAAAATTTAGGATTTTGCACTAAAAATAGAATGTCAAATAGCTCATTAATAATTCATTTATATTTATTCCATGTTGAAATAGTACTTAGAATATCGAGTTAAATAAAAGATATTAATAAAAATAATTTCACCTAGTTCATTTTTACTTTTTCCATGCAGTTATTAAAAAATGTATTATTTCATATGTGGCTCACGTTATTTTTCAGTGGATAGCTCTGACTTAGGTCACCCTCCCTCCCTTGAGAGTCCAAAGGCACAGACTGCCAGGTGACAGGTTCCTACGGCCAGGGAGATACCCAGAAGTGCCCCCCAGGGACAGCTTCCAGGTACACTTGGCTTCGCTCTTTCCCAGTCAGCGCACAGGACCAGAGGGGGGCCAGGGGCAGGGCAGCATTGGGTTAAAACCCAGCAAAATGCACAGGAGGCTCTTACGAACTTTGCCTCCAAAGGAGTTTTGAATAATGAACAGGGGAAATCAAAACTCAATTTGCAAAAATAAAAAAAGAGAGAGAGAGAGACAAATTAAACTAAATTGAAAAAAATAACTTCTCAGGGCCGTCAGACACCAGAAGAGAATGTGCGAAAACATATTATTTTAGTTTCAGGGGTTTACCAGATAGATTGATTTGGTGATAAGGGGCTCCGAAAGCTATTTTCTCAGCTTCGGCAGAAGTTAACCCCCTCAGAAGGCCTCAGTGTTTAGCTCTACAGCTGACAGCAAACATGTTGGGGAAAAGCAAGATAAATGAATGAACATACTGGATCAGAGCTCGCAGCAATCTGTACAGCTTCATCCCCCGTGGCCCTGATTAACACCGAGGCCAGTTTAGAAATCTCACATTGTTTTTCTGGGAACAGGACAGCAGCCAAAGTTCAGTGACATGGAACCTGCTGTCAGCAGCCTCACAAATGGACAGGAAAGTTTTAATTGGGTTTTTAGCCAGGCAGACAAAAGGGGAAAGGCAGAACATTTTTTTCTTTTTTTTTTTTTTAATCTTTTTTTAAGCTAATTCCCCAGGCCCCAAACCCCAAAACACACATGCTCACAATTTTCACTTGCTTTCGCTCTGGGTGGAAAGCAAAGCAAAACCGTTTATTTATGTTCCTTACCGTGAGACCCAGCAAATGACACACTTACAAACATTTGTTCTTGTAGGGAAAAGGAAAAACCTAATTTCTTTTGTGACACTGGTACAACCCCACTGAGTTTGGATACTTTTTGAGATGGGAAAGAAAAGCTCTGTCTTTAATGGCTGCTTTGTTTTTGCCTCTTCTTGAACTAAAGGTGTTCTTGAAAACACATCTAGAAAAAGCTCATGAATTCCAGGTGCTGCTCCGGTTCTTCCTCCCCTCCCCCAGCCCAGCCTCCCTGGGTAAATTACTAATTTCCTGTCAGATCCCAAACCACAGATACATAATATTACTCTTCTCACTGTCGGGGAGAAGGAAATGCCTTTTATTAAAGGCCGGTAGAGCAGAGTGACAGGTTGGAAGGTCTGGATGAGATTCACAAGTCAGAGTGTGTCCCTGGCTTTGTCGTTCTGTGTGCCCAAGACAGTTGTCATTCTGACCTCTGTCTGACCTCAAGATTATATCAGAGCAAAATTCACTCTGCTCACTCCTTCATCAATCAACAAACCCGCAGAGAGTGAGGACCATATGCCCTGCTCCTAAAACATGACACTGAACAAGCCATGTTCCTGGGGTGGCCAGGGTGATGGAGAGTGTGCAGGCTGGGGCTCAGTGGTTGAACTTGAACGCCAAGGGTTCCCAGGTTAGGCTGGTCCAAAGAGTGATGAGACTTTCATTATAGGTGACACTGGTGTGCAAAACACATAAACACCCCCTATTCCGTTAGCCCATGGGTGGGCTTTAGTCTCTTGTTGAGAATCCAAACACACTTAAGTGAGTTATAAATTTGGGAGACAGTAAAATGAAATGGTCACGTATGGAGTGTTTAGAGCCAGACAGACCTGGGGTCAAATCCCAGCCCCTTCAATTACTGCCCATGTGACCTCGAGTCATTTATTAACCTCTCTGAGTCCTACTGTCCTCACCTCTAACATACGAATAATGGCGCCCGTGATTGTGGCTCTGAGGCAGTGCTGTCCAGCAGAAATATACTGAGAGCCAGAGATGCAAGGCATGGATGTGATTCAAAATGTTCTGGTAGCGACTTTAAAACAGGTAGAAAGAAGACAGGTGGAATTAATTTTAACTATATTTTATGGAAACCAGCAGATCTGAAATAGTAGCTTTTCAACACAATCAATATACACAACCAACATGAAATGGTATTAATGTTGTTAATGAGATATTTTATACCCTTTTTGTCACACTAAGTCCTTTAAATCTGGTATGCCTACAGCCCATTCAGCTCAGACTGGCCACATTTCTAGAGCTCAATAGTCAGACATGCAGGACAGCGGGGCTCTGGGAGTTGTAAGTCGGCACAAGCCCAGATACATCGAGAGCATTCAATAAACGCTGATCACCGTGACTGTCATTAACACGTCTGCCCAGGGAAGTGTGGCCGAGGGAGTGTGGACCTTCTTCCTTTGTGATCCTGGCTGCATTGAGACAAGGTAAAGCCCACCCCCCGCAACAAGTCAACCAGCAGGGACTTACAAAGTTCCCCAAATGTGCTTCACCCCCAGCTGGGTCTTACCGGGGGAAGTATATCCACGCCGGGAAAGTCTGCCCTCCATGCCTGCAAGAAACTTTCAGACTAGCTGACGGTAGCGTTAAAGAACGATGGAAATTGAGGGGTGAAGGGAGAGCTCAGTGGTTGAGTGTGTGCTTAGCATGCACAGGGTCCTGGGTTCAATCCCCAGTACATCCATCAAAAATAAATAAATAAATAAATAAATAAATAAATAAATAAATAAATAAATAAATAAATAACCTAATTACCCTCCCCCCAAGAAACAAACAAAATGTAATTTAAAGAACCATGGAAATTCTATTAAAGAAGAAAAAATAAAGCTGGAGAGGGGAAGGGACTTAAAGGAAAGAGAGTTCAAGGCTTTTCTCTTTACCCGTGAAACAACTGGCATCTAATTGAAACCCAGCTCGTGTTGGGGGGCCCTTGTTTGTGTTGGGGGGCCCTTGCCATCTTCTCTCCTTTCACCAAGACTCATCCAGCCCCACACTCGGTTGTGTCCTTGGCAGTGTAGGTTGAAGGACCAATTCAGCAGCTACCCCAGATACAAGAAAATGTAATTGCCTTCAGTGGGGTGAACACTCTCTACAAACATAACAACCTATTAATTCACCCCAAAGCTCAGCACATTAATGGGAATTCTGGCTCTCGCACAGGTCTGTGGGTGAGATGTTTGGGGTCAGGAAGACCCTCCAATCCCGTTCCATGGTCTGCTGCTCTGAGCAACCCTGGTCGGCCACCAGGTAGGCACGCATCCTGGTCCATATGTGGCAGCTTAAGCATCACTTTCCTTCTTTGCGAGTCTCTTGAGTTTATACAAGTTCTGAACAAGCAATAGTGTCTCACCAGCAACTAACTACAAAGACCAGGCGACGCGAAACAATCAAATGCTCAAACCGAGCCAAGCAACCACGGTAAACTCAACTCATTATAAGGGTGTGCAGACCATTTACCCTGTTGCTTGCCTGCCAGACAGCAAACCTTTCATATGCAAGGCACTTTGGAAATCGCACAGGGTTTGTTTGAGCTTCACAAACACCCTGTTTGGCAATGAAGCAGGTATTATGACCAACTTTCTCTCACGTCTTTTGTGTCTGACTTCCAGTGCTCCGGCCACAAGTCTAGCACAGACCAGATGTTTTTTGAACCAGATTTTGGGACATCAGATATGATAAAGGGTATTTGTTTGTGAATTTTAATGTAAAGCTTTACAAAGTATAAACCTGAAATCACAATGAATTATACATATAATAGGCTTTATTGAAAAGAGTAAGAATGACCAAGTCTGGTGCCTGTCAACAATGTCCAGGCTGCATGGCAGGTGTATTGATGCCAATAGGGTATCAAATGACCATCTTCCCGGCCAGTAGCACTGACAAGGAGGCAGGTGACGTCATATCTGAGAGTGGGTGAAGTTGTTAAAGGGGGACTCTCTGAACCACGGTGGAGGCTCAGGGGGACCCAGATGCTTGGGGGCGGGTCTTCAGAAGTCCATTTGAGCAACCTACCTCTTCAGACCAGATGCTCCACCATCCTTGCCCCTCCCCTCTCAATTTATAGATTAAAGAGAAGAGACAACGACAGAGCAGCAAAGCTTCCCCTTGCCCAGATCAGCAGCTTGAGAGAAGCTGGCATAGAAAAGCCTCAGTAGCCCGGAGCAGAGGTCCTGCCTGCTCACCACCTTCCATCCCCTCGCCAGTGAGTGTGCCGTGGCCTCAGGACTCAGAAAGTGTTCAGACTTGACCCCAGATGATAACCCTTGGCTCCCGAGAGCTCCCTCCTCGGAGTCCAATCGCATTTCTAGGCAGTTTTTTGCTCTGAGCAAGGGCAGGTCCCAAGTGATGGGAGGTACCTTCACCCTGGCCTGGGTTGGGAGACTCTGAGCTCCCTGGACTGCCTCCCAGTGCCCCGGGGGGTCTGCAGCTGTTAAACGACATTGGGTAATATCAACAACTGGATTTCCTAAAGTACCCCTTTTGTTTTGCCACCCCAAGCTCACAATTGCCCCGTGGTCTACCATAGGAATTCTTTTTAATATCAGATTTCCTTTTTCAAACAGCTTCGTGTTGAATCCCAGTATATGATGGAATTGGGAACCGAAATATCAGGCTTGTGCTATGTTCCTCAGAGTGTCCCCACAGGTTCTGAATCTCTCTCTCCTTTTATTCGCCGGGGCTCAACTCCATCACCCTCTCCAAGAGCGGCCCTACGCTACTGTGCAGGTTCCGAGGGCCACCATGACAAGCACCACAAGCCGAGTGGCTTAAACAATAGAAATTTATTCGCTCACAGTTCTGGAGCCTAGAAGTCTGAGGTCAAGGCGTGGCAGGGCCATGGTCCCCCTGAAGACTCTTAGAGAACAATCTGTTCCAGGCATTTCCCCTGGCTTCTGGTAGCTCCCTGGCTTGTGATGATGTAACAGTCTTCAGGTGGCATTCTCCCTGTGTGGGTGTCTGTCTCTGTGTCCGTAATTTCCGTTTTTTAATAAGGACACGAGTCATCTTGGATTGGGGCCTGCCTTAATAACCTCATCTTAACTTGATTACCTCTGCCAAGACTCTCTCTCCAAATTAGGTCACATTCTGAATCACTGTAGGTTAGGGATCCAACCTGTCCTTTTGGGGGGACAGAATTCAACCCATCACCTTTGCTCCTGTCCCTCAACCCCAGCTAACCTCCCTCCCCACTCCCACAGCAGCTTTTAGCATCTTAAAGCTCTGCCTTGAATCTCAAATATCTCTACATTTCCATAATTAAAGGCCCCTGTTGGGTGTTTTTCCCAAAGCAAAGAAACCATTTACCCCTAAGGAAAGTTTTGACAATACCGCTTCTTACAAGATGATTGGCTTTGGCTTTTTAAAAGGCATGTTGGGTTTTCTTGGCTGTTTTTTTTAGCCTCTGCTTAATAAGATTTTTTTAAATGTTAGGATCTGCTTTTCTGCGTAGGTATCCTGCAAGATTAATACAAATTTATTTCATAAGTCCAAATGATGAATACATTTGTGAATACAATGAAGTCAGTCAATGAGAATAATGAAGCTGTTTTGAGGAACATAAAAAATTGAAATCTGGGTTTATGGAAGAAAACGGTAATCTCGTATCAGCCTCAGTATGTAATTTATTTCTGTGTGTGACTTAAGTTGCAGAAAATGGAAAGAATCTTGATTCACATCAGTAAAACTGACACAATTTGCAGCTTTATAGCACATGCTGCAATCTCAGAATAGTCTTCAACTAAACAGCTGTGGCTAGAGTTTTATGCAGAGAATTGATCAGGTAGCATTAGTCAACCCACTGGAGGTCAACAAGGTGTTAAAATTTAGCGTAAAGCAAATTAGTGTGTGCCGATGCAATTGTATCACTGTTTAAAATATGCAATTTGGAAAATTAAATTTAAATTATTTACAGAGCTCCAGGAGCTCCTCCGCAGTGCCGTGGGGCTCCTCGGAAGAGTGTAATTAGAAAATCTCTGACCTACTCAGCTAGGTCCAATCTCACCTGCATTTCACTTTCCCCTTCAATCTCAGTCTCTTTTACCCCACAGTGGGCACTTCCACCCTCAGGTGGGCTTCAGGGCCCTTATTTCAGTCTTTTCCTGATGTTTTGTTTATGCTACTCCACTGCCTGGAATCTCAACAAACCCCCTGACTTTGAATCCTACTCATTCTTCGGGTTCAAGTCCATCCACTCATTCTCCATCCATCGTTGCTTGTTGGGTGCCAGGTATCAGCTGGAAACGGCCACGTACAGCATGGCTATAAAGACCACAGAACACTGCCCTGTGGGGAGCCCAGGAGCGGGGCAAAGGGGACAGATGTGAGCAGGTATGATCTGTTGTTTGAATGCAATGGGGCTGCGGCGTAAGGAGGGAGGCGCAGCTATCTGCAGGAGCCCAGAGGCGCTCTGAAGTCCCCACCACTTCACTGTTCATGAATTTGTTCACGGGTTCTAGCTCTATTTCCACAGCCCCCCTTCCATCCTAATTTCTTTAGGGGCAGAGCCTCAAATACCTATGCAGGCCCCCTGGTGCCAGGCACAAAGATAGGCTCCTGAGAGTTCAGGAAATGCATGTTGGTTGGTGTTACTGATCAGCAGGATAAACAAGAAGACACGTGTGGGAGGGGTCAGAGGAGAGGACCACTGTAGGCAGGAAGGTGCAAGGAAGGGGTGCCCAGATGGCCCTGCAGTACAGTACAGAGGGTTACATTGGCTCTCCCAGTGTAGCATCCCGTAGGGACACATCTGGTTGTGCTTTTAGCCCTTGTTCTGGTCATGGTGTGCCCTCATTCCTTCTTTCACACTCACTGGAATTTAAAAGTAAGATTTTGCATCTTCAGATTAGCTATGACTGGCCAGCCCAGAGTCAGTGGGCTCCCTCCAGATTTAATTTCAAGCTTCCAAGATGACTTCTCTGAACAGGGAGTTGGGGAGAGATGTGCACCATAGGCCAGGTGAGCTGGCCTGAGCATAGCGCTGTGTGGAATCAATGTTTCATGCAAGGGCTCGCATTCGGAGGGCTTCTATAATCGAACAGGACATCCTGTCTTTAATTAATTTCAATTGCAGTCAAAAATAGAATATACAAAAGCTTATTCACAGTACAAGACAGAGAGACAGCCTAATGCCTCCCTTCCTTCTAACTGTCTGTTTTAATGAGTAAATAACGACTGACCGGCTTATGGATGAGACAGATCAAAACCAAGAACAAGATGCTATGCTAGCAAGACCCTGTGAAGGTCCTTGCTCCCTAGTGTCTTGTTACATTCAAATTCCAGAAGCAAAGTCCCTCCTTCAAGATCCTGTGCAATGCAGACCATGCTGTGGGGCTTGGATCTTGTGTAAATGCAGATTTTAGCCCCATCCCAACCCCTCCTTCAGATTCCAATCCAATAGGTTGGCAGGAATTTCCATGAAATGAGTGCGAAGTTTTAAGAACCAACCCTCTGTGGAAAGACTTTGGGGAGAATTGCAAGAATGTTTATGCAACAACCTGCTGTGGGCTAGCCTCTGCTCTTGGTGCTGGGGAAACAGTGACTAACAAGCCGGATGGAGAATTTAAGATCTAACGGGGAGAACGTGTATCAAAGACTAGCTGGTTTCCACTTTCCCACTCACCCCCCATCACTCTACCTCACCCCACCTAGTCTTTCTGTAGAAGCCTTCCTCCCTGGAGAATGGCTGGATCTGCCTTCCCAAGGGCCAGATAGCTGGACTTGGCTCTTGTGGCTCATAGGAGCTAAGCCCCCGACCAGGGCGGAGGCAGGGGATGAGCTCAGCCCTTTGGCCCCACCATCATCTTGCTGTGGGAGTCGGAGAGAACAGGAACCTCAAGGCAATCCTAACAGTCCCAACCATGTTTAGAGACAGATGCCTTGGAAAGGAGTTGCGTTTTGCCAACACACACACATCTCTCAGGGAGGAAACTTCTCTCAGAAAGACACTGCCACAACATTGTCCCACTGCCCCACCTTTGACAAGTTCAGTGCAGATCTTTTATTTGCCTCATCATTTTCCCCTTTCAAGGTCACTATTTCCCAGTCGCTGGGAGTAGCTTAATGGGCTGAAGAGAATTCAAAGGGAGTGGGGTCTCTGGGCTACACTTTCGTACCAAATGTAAGAAAGCTGCCTGTCAGTAACAGTTGCTGCATTGACTGATGAGCCGGCCTTCAAGAGCAATGATTTACAGTGACTTCCATGAGATAGTTACTCAAACTTCTCTTTCAGTCCCTAAGCCATCATCTGCATGTCTGCATTGATTCTGAAATGCAGATGGCGGACGGTATTGTTCTGCATCCGGATACCCGCCTTAGAAAGCTTTTGCTGCCATGAAGGAAGAAGCAATCCTCTGAAGTATATGCATTTGAAGCCCATCTGTTGGGTCCTCCTTGGACAGGCACCATGGATGCAGGCGCTCCTAATTTGTCTCTGTCTTTACTACTGCGTGGTCCCAAAGTCATGAATGGGAGTCTCCACTTGCCTCCTGTAATTAATCTCTGTCTCACTGGGAGAAAACCCAGCTAGCCACAATGCAGTCTGTGTATCTGCAGGCAGCAGACACCACACCTATTAGAAGTGCATGCACCAAGTTCATTTTCCCACCGTGAACTCCCTCAGGAGTTGTTTCTGAAACAAGACAGCTGGGTGAGCAGACAAACGAGGCTGTGCACTGCAACTGGGCCACCGGGGTCAGGCAGCAATGGACAGAGCGAATCAGGCCGGAGGACCCGATGCTGAATGCCCGCCCCCGGGATCACTTTCCTCTTCGGCATGTGTCTGCAGCTGAGTGGAGCAGGATGGACCCAAAGCGGCTTTCATTCAGAGTCGAGAGGCCACGGGTCCTTTCTGCTGTGTAATGCCCACTCCTCCTGCATTGGCAATTAACGCGGATGCCATACTGGCTTTTAAGAGGTGCCATTTTCCTTAAGTGGGCTCCATCTGTGAGCTTGCTGAGCTCCGGCAGCCTCTGTGTGTGTGTATGTGGTGGGGGTGGGTGGTGGGAATAACATGACCTTGGCCATTCACTTTCTTTTTTTTAAATTAAAAAAAAACATTTTTGAGGTACACTTGACTTACAATGCTGCGTTAGAATCTGGTGTGCAGCGTAGTGATTCAGTTATACATATATATATTCTTTTTCATATATAGATTGTTACAAGCTATTGAATATAGTTCCCTGTGCTCTACGGTAGGACCTTGTTGTTGGCCATTAACTTCCTTGTTGTAAATTTTTGCTCTCTCCTTGTCTGCAGAAGAATGACACCTGTGATGGGGAGCACACATACACAGTCCTGCTCCAGAGCATGGTCATCAGTCCCTGCTGCTCTGGGTCATGGGAGCTGCTCTCCATCTAGACAATGCACTGAGTGGAGTCTCTTGGCTTGTGGATTCTGGGGGGCAGGAGCAAGGGAAGGGGAAGAGGGCTTTTCGAAATGGGGATGGTTATTACTTGAGGCCAACACATGCAAAACCACCTTTGGGATGAAGGTTAAAATAAAGTCTTCAGAAAAAGTGTTTACCTCCTTATGACTCCCCTGGGCCAGATGTGCCGGATGCCTTGGACCTTATTCGGAAATAGAGTCTCTGTAGAAGTAATTCATTAAGACTGAAGTCACACTGGATTCGAGTGGGCCCTAATCCAACAACTGGCGTTCTCACAAAAAGGCCATGTGGAGACAAAGGCCCATACCAAGGGATGACAGCCATGTGAAGGAGGGGACCGACACTGAGAGCTGCGCTGCCAAGGAAGGCCAAGGACTGCTGGCAACCACAGAAGCTAGAACGGACATGGAAGCGTCCTCCCCTAGAGCCTTCAGAGGGAGTATGACCCTGCTGACACCTTGATTTGGGACTTCTAGCCTCCAGATCTGTGAGGCGCTAGCCTGCTGGGCTAACAGTTGTGGTGCTTGTCACAGCAGCCCTGGGAAGACAACACAAGGCCTCTCGCCCAGTGCCCCGTGCAGCCCCACCTGCACACTTTGGTCTGTGTCTCTGAAAAGTCCTTCCCTCACCTCTTGTCCTTTGACAGTGATACATTTCCCAAGATTCAACTGACATATGACCACAAATAGTCCTCCGTGGCCCAGAAGGCGTTCTCACCCTGTTTCCCCACGAGCATCTTATAGGATGGTTTTCTGATTGTCTCCCTCCAGCCTGGGAGCCAGAACCCCCCCAACCCGGTGTTCTTCTCTGAGCGCCGTCATCTGACTTGACAAGTGCTTGGCCTGTGGTGGGATCTCCCCTGTAAGCAAAAGACAGGATGAATGAGTGGATGATTTGCACCTGATAGAAGGTTGTGCTGGGGCTTCTTCGTGGGAACAAGAATGACACATACACAAAGCACAACAAGGTAGGATGGATGTGCCCATGTGTTGACTCCTCCAGGTGAACTTTAAGATCACTTTTCAAACACTTAAAAAAAATACATGCAGACTTCATTAGAATCTACATCTTTACATTATTTGTGCAATTCTTTTTATTAAATTTTCGAAACACTTTTGTTGAGGTATACTTGACATATAATACACCGTATATGTTTAAAGTGTACAATATGATATTTTGACATTTGTATACACCCATGAAACCATCACCATACTTAAGATAATGAACATACCTGTGACCTCCAAAACTTTCTTTGTGTCTTTTTTAAAACACTGTGATAAAATATAAATAACATAAAATGCACCATCTTAACTATTTTAAGTATACAGCTCAGTGGCGTTAAGTACATTCACACTGCTGTGCAAACATTATCACTATTCATCTCCAGAACTTTTTCATCTTGTAAAACTGAATGGCTCCATCCATTAAATATAACATCCCATCCCCCCCACCTTCCTCCCAGCCCCTGGCAACCAACCATTCCACTTTCAGTTTGACTACTCTAGGTACTAGGAATCATACGGTATTTGTTTTGTGTGTGTGTGACTGGCTTATTTCACTTAACATAACGTCCTCTGGCTCGTCTCTGTTGCAGCATGTCAGAATTTCCTTTCTTTTTAAGGCTGTATAATAGTCTATGGTATGTGTATATCACATTGCATTGAATCTGCATTCAACTTGGGAAGAACTGACATTTTAACAATATCTAGTCTTTTGATCTTTAAACAAAATATACCTCTCCTTTTACCTAGGATTTCTTTAATTTCTCTTAGCAAGGTCTGGATTTTCAGTGTACAGGTCTTGCGCATCTCTTGGTTAGATCAATATTCTTTGATGATATTTTTGTTTCAATTTTCAGTTGTTTGTTTCTGGCAATTAAAAATATAATTGATTTTGCCTCCTCCAACCTTGCTATAGTAACTTACTAGTTCTTACAGGTTTTTGATTTGGTTTTGTTTTGGTAGATTTCTTACACAGACAATTATGTTGACTGAGTAAAGAGAGTTTCATTTCTTTATTTCCCATCTGGATGTCTTTTATATTTTTTTCTTGCATTATTGCACTGGCTAGAATCTCCCAGTTTTGAGTAGATGTGATGAGAACAGTCGTCTTTGCCTTGTTCAGGTGTTGGCTACAAAATAATCAGTCTGCCACTGTTTAATACAATGTCAATCACTGTGATATTGTGATGGATAATATGAAATACATGTTGGACCTTCCTCTCCTTTTCTGGTACAGAATTCCTAAAACCCTTGGAATTTCCTAAGAGAGCCATAGAGGTGTCTTTTGTTATACTAATGAGGTGACTTTTGGAAAGCCCTAGGTCTAACCGAAGGAAGGGTCTGATTGCCAGAGGAGCCAACCATGTGATTAAGGGGTTGGAACGTCACATCTCATCCAGATCTCTGGATGGGAGAGATGAGGGGCTGGAGATTGAGTTCAGTTACAAATGGCCAATGATTTAAACAATGCCTAGGTAATGAGGCCTCTATAAAAACCCAAAAAGAGAGGGTTGGAGAGCTTCCAGGTTGGTGATCACATGGAGGTGCTGGAAGAGTGATACTCCCGGAGAGGGCATGGAACCTCCAAGCCCCTCCAACTTGCCTTGCCCTATGCAGCTCTTCCATCTGGCTATTCCTGAGTTATAGCCTTTTATAATAAACTGCTGATCGGGTTAGTATAATATTTCTCTGAGTCCGTGAGCACTCTAACATGTTAATCAGACCTGACGAAGGGGACATGGGAACCTCTGAATGATGGTTGGTGGTCAGAAGCACAAATCAGAAGAGAGGATTATATAGTTTTTCTTTTTCAGTCTGTTACTGTGAAATAAATCAATTGATTTTTTTGAATGTTAAACCAATCTTGTATTCCTAGTATAAGCCTGACTTGTTATGGTGCGTTTTTCTTTTGATATATTGTTTAATTCTATTTGCTAAAATATTTTAAAGAATTTTTATAAATTATAAGGGATATTGGTTTGTAGTTTCCTTGCAATGTTTGTCTAGTTTTGGTATCCGAGTAATGCTGGTCTCAGAGAAAGATCTGGGAAATATTCTATCCTATTATCTGGAAGAGTTCGTGTAGAATTGATATCATTTATTCCTTAAACGTTCAGTTATAAATTACCAGTGAAGCCATCTGGGTCTGGAGTTTGGTTTTGTTTTATGGAATGTTCTAATTTATTTAAAATTTAAATAAATTCAATTTATTTAAAGCTATAGGGTTAGTTCTTCTTGAGTAAGCTTTTGTAGTTTTGTCTTTTAAGGAGTTTGTCCATCCATCTAAGGTATTACATCTATTGGCATAAAGATGTTATATATATTGGCATAAGTTTGTTCATAGTATACCTGTATTATTCTTGTGATTTCTACTGAATTTGTGGTAAAATTACCTCTCTCATTCCTGATATTTGTAATTGGTGTCTTTTCTCTCTTTCTCTTTTCCTGATTAACGTGGCTGGAGGCTTATTTATTTTACTGATGTTCTCAAAGAACTAGATTTTGGCTTCACTCTGGTCTTTCTGTTTTGTTTGTTTCCTACCTCATTGATTTTCACTTTGGTCTTTATTTCATTTCTTTTGCTTATTTTTGGTATCATTTGCTTTTCTTTTGCTAGTTTCTTAAGGTGGAAACAAAGGTCACTCATTTTAGACTTTTCGTCTAAACACCTGTAGACAGGTGTTTCATGAAAAAATGCCCTTCAAATATCGCTTTTGCTGCATGCCACAGATTTTGATACACTGTGTTTTCCTTTTCATTCAGTTCAAAGTATTTTTTAATTCCTTTTTGATTTCTTCTTTGGCCATATGATATTTGGATTGTATTATTTAGTTTTCAAATATTTGGGGTTTTTCCAGATATTGTTCTGTAATTGATTTCTAATTTATTTCCACTGTGGTCAGAGAAGTATTTGGTGTGACTTGAATCCTTTTGCATTTATTGAGACTTATTTTGTAACCCAAAATATAGTCTGCCTTGGTAAAGGTTCTGTGCATACTTGAAAAGAATGTGTATTTTCCTGTTTGGGGGTAGAATGTTTCATAAAAGTCCACGAGGTCAAGTTGGGTAATAGCATAGTTCAAGTCTTTTATATTCTTATTGATTTTCTGTTTTTTCTTCTTCTTTCAGTTATTGAGAGACGGCTGACGAAATCTCCGACTGAAATGGTGGATGTGTCTATTTCTCCCTGGAGTTCTTTGGGGGGAGGGGAACATGAAGGTCAGAAGGTTGAGTCCCCCTTCCCTTAACCCGAAGATGTGGACAAAACACCACAGTCCATCAGAGCAGGGAAGAGAGCCTAGGATTCGGGAGTGACCCCGCCCCAGTGGCAAAGACAGGGTTAATATCTTTATCAGAAGGAAAGATGCTCAACTGGGCTAAACTCTGGACCTACAGTTCCTCTAACACAGTGACCCTGAGACTAGGCTGTGCAACAGGATCACCTGAGAACCTGCTAAAACAGACTCTGGACCCCACCCCCAGAGTTTCTGATTCTCTCAGGCTGGGGCATAAGGCTTTGCATTTCTAACAAGTTCCCAGGTGATGCTTGTGATGCTGTTTGAGGACCACTGCTCCAGTGCTGCCTTCCCTCCACCTTGGGCCTTACACCTGTTCTCCCACTGCCCCAACCCCTCCTCTACCCCACAGCCCTCCCACCCAACCTGGTTATCATTTAAGCAGCTTCCCTGAGTCTCCATGCCCAGATTAGTTGCCTCCCCAGATGCTCCTGGAGCCCCTGTAGGTCTTCGTGTCACATTATGCAGTGACTGCCTGTCCCCTGTCATCCTGTCCTCCCCCTGGACTGTCAGATCCTGGGAACAAAGGCTCCATCTGTCTTGTTCACCATTGTACTCCTGGAGCAGAGAGCACGCTCGAACATTCACTGCACAAATGATGTCTAACTCCTCAAAGTGTGAGCGGTCACAAAAGCTTCACCTGGGCTTCCCATACACTCTGTGTACTGAATAATAATCATAGAGTCAACATCAAGATATCTGGAAAGGGGACCAGCATCTCCTGAGACCATTCCTTCCTTCTTGAGTATTAGATGTGGGCAAGAGAGACATGACCCAGGACTGGGGGGTTTTGGTGGCAGTCATCTCAAGCACACCTCCTCTCTTTGAAATTTCTGCCCCAGATGCACGCATCACGAGTCATAGGGTGCTGTGGCTCCCTCTCAGAGGAGCTGTTCCTGTCACTTCTCAGCCCTTCAGGGCAGAGTCTGCTTTGTGTCTGCGGCAGCTGCCAGGTGTAAGGATGAATGACCCAGGTTCCACCTTGATGGATAGTTGCCCCCACAAATTGACACATGAACTGCAGAGATCTTCTTTAGAAAGCGTGACAAAGGGTGACGGATGAGGAAGGTGAGCTGCACTTCTGCTGCCAAAGACACCAGCTCTGAAGACACTTTCTGTGGTGGATGAGAAATAGTCCATGCAGATCCCAAAGAGGGGGAAAAAAGCCACACAGATCCTAAGGGAGAGGGGGAGGAACCTGTTCAAGTAATGAAATTAGCGACACCATGCAATTGGATAATTTCGCTGTCTCGGGGTTGTTTCACACGATTATTGTAGTTACCAGTAAGACAGACGGGGTAGGTGTTAGTATTTCCATCTTTCCTATGGGTAAACTGAGGCTGGGAGAGGTGAAATGTCAACTCCAAGGTCACATGGTACCCTGGAGCAGAGCCAGGGCTGCAGCCTCTCACCTGATTTCCCATCCAGCTCTTCTTACACCCTCTAACCCGGCAGCCAGCTGGGGAAAACAGTCACTTATTTTCCGAAAAGTAGTAAAGGGAGGGCTGACTGGCAAGGAAGGTTTGTGTACACATGCTTTAGTCTGGAGGCTGATTTCTGGGAGAATAACATCATGAGAAAGCATTTGGTTGGAGCCGAGAATTAAAAAGAAAAGTGCTTTTTGTCGTTTCCGGTGTACAGCGTGCCACGCTACCCAGCATGGAGAGGTGAGCTGTAGGCAGGTGGCGGCGGGGACCTGCCTTTGATGGGGCACACACCGAGGCTTCATGACCTCTTGTAAAGGGCTTTGCTGAAGCAGCTCATCCCCTCTCCGTCTGCAGTGCCATGTGCATCGCTTTAGGGGACAAAGCTGGGCCCATGTGCCAGCCTCGGGCCAATTAAGCCTAAAACAAATTCTTAGCTGCCTGAGCACCAATTCCACTTGAAGCCCCGACGGCCCTGACCCACCGTGAAAATCCTGCTTGCTGGACGTGCCCCAGTAATTGGGCTGCTGCACCGGCTCAGCGTCCAGGGCTCCCCTAATGACCAGTGCTGCTGGCTGCTTGTTTAGGAGCATTTAAAACAGGAAAGCACTAGAAAATGCAGTCAGTGAGCGCACGAGCCAGGCCCCCCTGGAATCATTTGCTGGACACACACTCTGGATTTTTCTACCACATCCAGGGGCATAAGTAGAAAAGCTAAGATGAAAGGTCAAAAAAGCCAGTGGTATTAAAGCAGGGGCTGAAACGTTTCCAAGTGTGAACAGTAGCCTCAGATCAGGTCGGGGGAAAAGTCATGGATTTTTGAATCAAGAAAACACAAGCTCAGCATGGAAGAGGATACAATTATTCATAAAACCCACACATTGTAAATACATGACCTCTTGTCCCATTGGAGAGAGATTCCGAGTGGCTAATAGCTTCAGGGTGATTAACTTAGGCTAGATTAACTTTGTGTTATAAATGGATCAAATCCACACAGTTTAGAGGTTTGTTTGTTCCTTTCCACCACTGTGTTTTCATAAGCAGCAGAAATAAGAAAATGAGACTTGGGAAGGTAATTTCATCTATTTCAGTCCACAGATGTTCCCTGAGTGCCTACTGTATGTTGATGAGAAAAATGCCCGCCTCTGGAAAGAAAGAAACAATCTTGTGGGGGTTTACATTCTCGGGCAGGAGAGGTGCGCTGACCGAGGGTCTGAACGGGCAGGGATCCTGATGGTCATCATTTTCACCAGCTGGTCTGAACCAAGAAACACACATTAAAATGCACAGGCTGCCCCATCCTCGGAGACTCAAAGCTGAGGTCAGGACCGGACAGGCGTGGGGTTAAAAAGCTCTTTAAGGTATTCTGCCAGACAATGATCTAGTCTAATTCTTCCATTGTCCAGATGTGCAAACTGAGGTAATCCAAGATATTTACTCCTTGATACTTCTTCTTAATTGTCACTTTTTTCCCACTACCTCACTGACACTCAGGTCCCCTCCAATGCTGGGAGATAAGACAGGGAGCGAAGAAAGAAACCAAGTTCCACTACTTGCTGTGATGTGGACGGGGAGGGGCTGGGTTGACGGGCCACCCATCCTCGGTGAACTTCATCTTCCCCGCATCCACATCATAGCATCATAGAGTGGCCTCTGCCAAGGTGGCCCCCAGGACAGAACTGGGGTCCAGAGACACGTCAGACACCGTGCCGCCCCCACAGCTGTTGACTCAGACACAAGGTACCATTGTTTTATTGCTCATAATGTTAGAGTGCCTCTTCCATCCTCACAAAGGCTGGGATCATTTCTTCTTTCTTTTCCCCTTTACCATTGATATGCTAAATCACTTTGGACACACTAGGAGCAAAAACGCAGAAGGGGGCTCACACAAGTCTTCCCCAGCACTGGGACTGTCGGGGCCGGAGCCACAGTGCAGGCTCCTGGCTCATGAGAGCAGAGCGGACCTGGAAACAGAGTCAGCTTTAAGAAACCAAACTCAAGAAAAAGTCCAAGTCAAGTAAAAATTGCATTTGTTAGGAGAATTCATGGGGAAAGTAAAAAAGTCTTCCCAGGAATAAACATGATTTTTTATTAAACCTCAAAACTTGCCAAGTGTGCGCGGCTTGCTGTCTGATTACCGTCCACAGGGAATTTGAAAATCTGGGGGAAAATAACGCACGGAGGAAAAGTGCTGGGTCAGGGAAATGCAGGAGAGATGCAGCGGCGGGCCCAGGAGGCCGGTCATTACCGATGCAGGAGATGGAGGGTGTCAGGGATCAGAATATTATTTGGATGCTCCAGGGGGGAAAACTCAGAAGGAAGGAAAGGCGGTGTGGGAACCCTTCATCTGCATAGCCTCCCCCTCCCGCTTGCAGCATCCCAGCTGTGCGCGGGCTTCTTCCCTAGACGTGCAGGCAGCGGGGAATGAGCATCACCAAGGTCTCTAATGAAGTTGCTGGTTCTACCCCAGTCCAGGAACTCACGCTCCCAAGAGCCCTTTCAGCTCCATCTTTGCCGCTCAGTAATCCTGAGTGAGCCTGTTTCCTGGTCTGTTAAGATGTTTCACAAGAAGTCTTTGCTGGGCAGATAAAAAGGGAAAAGGTGATGTCCCCTGGCCTGACACCCGTGCCCTCCAGCAATTCAATGTCCATCAATTCAACCATCCATTCCTTCATCGTCAATAACTTGACAGTCCTTGTTTCTCCCCCGGAAATAAACCAGCAGTGTGCCCTACACACAGAGTTGCCAGGGAAAAATTATTACTTAAATTGCAACCTAACTGAATAGAAACACAACAAATCTTACACAAAACTCTCCCTCCCAAAACACAACCAAGAGTCTCAGGCAATAGGTGTAGTTGCTTCAAACCTCGCAGTTCTCCCCAGTCCTTTCCCAGCTTCAACCTGTCTTCGTGTGTCTGAATCGCCCAGTTGGTGTGTGTAGTAATAAATGCTCCTGTTTGTCGAGGGCTGCCCGAGCTATGGAGCCCAAACCCCGTGAGTCCCACTGTGGGTACCAACGGGGGACATGTAAAGATTTGCTGCCTCACCCACTGCCAGGAAGTCGAGAGCCCAAACCCACAGTCCCTTCCACAGGCGCCCCAGACAGGTCTCCTTGAGCTGAGGCATCTTATGGGGACAAAGCTCAGGGTGAGGATGGAGTCCCCCTCTCTCCCTGCATCACCTACTGACTCATTCTTAACCATAGCACCAGGCAGCTGATTGTCCAACAGATGGAAGGTGAAACAGATCACATGACAACAGGATCAGAGCCCTGGTAAGCAGTGTCTTCAAATCTGCCTTTGCAGGTCATTTTAAATACTTAATCTGAGTTGAAACCCAGGTGTTTCAAACAACTTCTGACTAAGCAACAATTAGACATTTTTAAGAAATAAAATCTGACACCATAGTGACAAATAAATAAATAAAAACAAAAAAAAAAAAACCAAAAACAAAACAAAACAAAAAAACCCTCACATGTGGAGATGCAGTCATTGGAAGTTGTATTCTGTTGTTTTTATTACTTGATTTAATGTGGGCACCTCCAGGGCTCTGAGGTCCCCCTGTAGCACTAATCCTGTCCCCTGATCAGCCTTCCTGAGGCTGGACCCCAAGGACACCAGGGCTGAGCCCCAACCCACCCACATCCAGGGCATCTGCTTTCTTGCTACTGCAACAGAGTTGACTTCCAGAAGGGCCTTTGGAAAGCCCTTGAACTGAGATGCACGCAGAGCTGCTTCAGACTAAGGGTTTATAAATCCCTTTTCCCAGGGAGAGATGTAGCCTGAGGAGCATTTCCAAAATTGGAGCAATTTGGGACAGCAAGATGTTTAGTCTAACAGGCCTCCCTTCCCACAAGGCGGTTTCCAAAAGTAGAGAAGATCCTGGCTGCTTCCGAAAGAGCCTCTGCTAGGTTTTCTTTCCCGGGCTCCCCATTCTTCCACAGCAGACAAAAATCCTTAGAAAGAACTGGAAGGCCTTCTCTCTGCACCTCCTGAACTGGCCCAAATCCTTCGAGATTCTCTTTGTGGAAGTGGAGGGAGGCTGCTCAGACGGGGCAGGGAAGCCGCCAACCAGGAGACGGTCGGGGTCAGTTTAGAGAGGGAGCAGAGCTGGGCACCCCCCATCCTCCCCAGCAGAGGCCAGAGGACCTGCCAGACCCCCAGGACCCACTGCTCAGGCAACTTCCTGGGCTACAGTTTCTGTCCCCACTAAAGGGAAATGTGCCAAGGGCGCAAACGGAGGCCTGGAGTTTCCGGAAGTCCGTCAACAAGCATCTTTGGAGCATCTGTTAGCATGCCAGGTGCTGCTCCAGGCAGTGAGGATACAGAGGGGCACAGAGACTCTTTCCTGATAGGAGAAGGCAGTGAATCAAACAAAGACCACCCCAAACAGGGGCTATTTACACGGAGCCTGCAAAAGCAGGTTGGCCCTTGTCACCCATGTTAGGCAGAGAGTCACAGGCAGGCAGGGAAGAGGGACACCTTCAGGGTGGACGTAAGGGGAAGGCTCCAGGTGTGCCTTGACCGGAGGCTGCCGGCCTAGGGAAGCTGGAGTCGGGTGAACAGCTGCAGGGCCCCCTATGTGTTTGTTTCGGGAGCGTAACTGGCTTTCTCACGTAGATCCTGAGTTGGAAGGAGGGTGGGGAAATTAGAGGGAGCTGGCACTCACTGACCAACCTGGGCCATTCTGGGCTGGCTGCTGCAGAGGTGGTGGGCCAGAGTTCTGTTGTCATATGTTTTCTGATCACTGTCCATTTGTATATTTAGTCTCTCACAGATTAATATGTAATGGCAGGACCATGATGAGATACCACTGTACACTGGTTAAAATGGCAAAACAAAAGGCAAAAACAAACCCCAAAACTGACAACTCCAAGTGCTGACGAGGACAAAGAGCAACTGCAGCTGTCACCTGTTGCTGGTGGGAGTGTAAAATGGCACGGCCACTCTGGAAGAGGGTTGCCAGATTCTTATAGTTACACATGCACTTACCATACAGCCCATAATCCTACTGCTAGGTATTTACCCAAGAAAAATGAGACCTCGTGTGTTCACAAGGACTTGATCACAAGTAGCAGCTGTCATCACATTCACTCAGAACTAAAACCAACCCAAATATCCTCAACAGGGAATGGATAAACAAACTGGGTCATCCACATGGTGGAATACTACGCAGTAATAAAAAAGGAATGAGCTACCGTATCCAACATCATGCATGAACCCCAAGTGCATTCTGCTAAGTGAAGGAAGACAGACCCAAAACACCACATACTATCTGACTTTTGTGTGATAGTCTAGAAAAGGCAAAACTGTAAGGACAGAAAACTGATTGTTAAGGACAAGACGTGGAGGGGTTGACTCCAAGGGGGTATGAGTGAATTTGGGGAGTGACAAAACTGTTCTATATCTTGATTTTGGTGGTGATTATAAGACTGTATGTTTTTGTCAACACTCAGAGAACTATACATTAGAACTGGTGACTTTTACTGTATGTAGATTATGTCAGTAAAATGGGAAAAAAATGTAACGGGAAGTTATAACTGTTATGAAGAAAAATAGAGCAGGATAAGGGACAGAAAGAGAGCAGTGGGGATGCATTTTTAGACTGGTGGTCAGGGAAGGCGTGGGAAGTGACATTTGCACAGCGAGTGAATGGGGGAAGTGGGGCATGTGAATCTCCAGGGGAGACTGTTCCAGACCAAGGGACACGGCGCAGAGGCCAGAGGCAGGTGCTGCAGGGAGGATTTCGGGAACACTTGGCTGGAGAGTGAGGGGGGATGGCATCAGAGCTGAAGCCTTCAATTCTAGCAAGCACGTTAGATTTTAAGTTGGCTGGAGGGGGTCAGAGGGTTTTGAGCCAGAGGAGGACATGATGCCACCTACATCTTAAAAGGCTCACCCTGGATGTGGTGAGGAGAAGGGAGCAGAGGGCTGGTGGGGTGGTGATGGGGTCGGGTAGGGTGGCTTGGAACAGGCAGGTGATGGCGGGAGCTCGAGGAGTGGTCATCTGATTTGGATTTGGGGCACCTGGGGTGGTAGAGACAGGATTTGCTGATTGATTCTCTGTGTGTGGTGAGAAAATATGAGAAGAGGAGGGTCTAGAGTGAGATGAGTAGTGAGATAGGTGGAGGGTGGGCCGGGCATCAGACACAGTCAGAGCAAAGGCCAGGGAAGTGGGGTGAAGGGTGTGTGGGGGGGGTGACGCCCCATCCTCAGGGATCGTGCTCTGGATCCCCGGCTCTGGCTTCACCAGCCTCAATCCTTTTCAGACCCTGAAGGAAGTTTCCATCCCACTGTCTCCAGGTTTCCACTCCCACCTCCTGCCTCTGCTCTCCGGAGACAGTAGCTGGCGCCTACACTGCAGACTGCGCCCCGTCTCCCTGCCCTCGAGCTGCTCTTGCCCCCGAGCTGCTCTTGCCCCCTCACTCTTCTCTGATGGCTTTCCCCAGGGCCTGGCCCTGGCCTCTGTCCCTGCCCCCTGCTCCCTGGCCGCTTCATGCATCCCTTCCATTTCAGAATCCGGCTCTCCTTTGGTTACTCCCAAAACTACCTTCCAAGTCCTGCTCCTTTCCCATGGGCTGCCCCACGTTTCCTTCTGCCTGCAGGAAGCGCCCTGGAAACTCTGGTTCAAGAGTTCGAAAAGCAAATATTTGCTCTGTGCCTCCTAAGTGTGAAGGGCGTCCCCAGCCTCCCCCATCCCCTAGGCTTCAGTGAAAAGCTCCAGAGACGCGGCAATTAACCTCCTGGGCACCTCTGGTCAAGAGTCTGCCCCCCTCCTGTCATTGTCACAGCCACTGCCTGGGCTCAGGCCCACATCCTGGACCTGGGCCATGACCTCCTCCCTCATTCTTCTCCAACCCCTCCCCCATGCTACCAGGATAAATTTCCGAAAACTTCCATCTGCTGTCAGAGCCTGCCTTATAAACGCTGGCACTTGTGGGGTGAAAAGTCTTATTCCTGAGCAAGAAGCCCCTCCTTGCCTCTTTTTCTGGCCCAAGGGGACCATGTAATTGAGCATCTAAACTGGGACACTTCTGAGCAAAGAGGCCCATGAGAGTCATGCTGGGACAATCGCATCCACCAGGACCCATGGGCACCTCGTTCTGGCCTCATCTATTGTCCTGTCTCCCACCCCAACCCCAGTCATGATCCCCATGGGTGACTGGCGTCAGATCGGCCAAGTCCCAGATCAGCCTTGTGTCTGTGGGCCATGTTGCATTTTTGTTGGAAATGACTGTTCTCCTCCCCAGATAAATTAAACCCTGCTTCTCCTCCAGACCTGCTCTCCGCCCAGATGCCTGGGAAGGTCAGCTGGAAAGCTGCCAGGGTGCCCTCAAAAACCCATCCTGCTCCCTCCGGGTCTGCACTGGTGAGAGCTCTGGCCCGGCTCTGGACTCCTGTAGATGAGGCTGCAACCTTGAGCAATTCCTTAAGATTCGACAGCTCAGTGTTCACGTCTATAAAATGGGTGTAACAGCAGACCTGTTGTGGACCTCCTATGACTGACGTCTCGCGTGACTCACTCCGAGCTGTGGGTGGGAGGGGGGCACTCGGATGTTTGCTCTCAGCATTTAGCTCTCTCTGCATTGCAGACAGCGGTCCCCACTCCTCCACTGCAAACCCCCCCCCCCCCATTAAATCATACAAAGCTTAAAGCCGTGTTTTTCTCCTCTCTACAACCCTGGGTACAGTCCTGACTTCTTAGCAGGTGCCAGCAGTCATCTCGATAATGGAGGACCCTGGTGTGAGAGGACAGAGAAGGCAGGCAGCTTGGCCCACCACTTGGAGGCTCTCGAGGGTCAAGGGGAAACATTAGCTTCTCCCTTGCAAGGATTCCCAGGGAGGAGCCAGAGTCCTAGGCAGGTCTGGAGAGAAGGGGTGGTTTATCAGATGCAGACAGGCATAAAAAGTCTACTTGCAGGCTAACCCTCCCCTCGCCACCCCACCGGGCTCCTCTTCCAATGGTTCCACTGGGTGTGCTGTGAGCTCATTAGTCGGAAGCTCATGCCATTGGTCTTTAGTAATTGAACATTTCCCCATCTTTTGGCGCATCTTGTATATGTGTTTAAATCCTATTAGCTGCCACACTTCACTGCTCTTCAAGGGCCTTTTGCATTAAGCCTGCTCCCAGCAGAAGCCCCGAGCGTTCTTACCGATGGCAGCCACTCCAGGTTCCAACAGGTTACAAGGGGCCCAGTGGAGGAGGCGGTTCAGAGGCCTCTCTTGACATATCCTGCGTCACTGAGGACCACGCAGTCCTCTAATCCAAGGACGGGGGAGGGAGAGAGCGTGCAGGACTTGAAATAGAAGCAAAAGCTATTTGCTCTTTTGCTAAAGCTGGAACAAGGGGGCTTCTTTCATGGAGGATAAAAGACTAAAAATCAATGACAGCGTTGTCTGCAGGCTCAAGTTTCATCTTATCGCAAGAAAGAAAAACACACACACACAGGAATCAGTCACTCCAGCCTCTCTCTATTAGATTTAGTTCAAAGATGTCACTGGCGTTGGCAGTCAAGAGGTATAGGCTATTTATTTGAAGGATTCTTGATAATCCTTTTGTTTATTGATTGAGTTAAGCAGGTGCTTGTAACCCTGTTTTCTAGGAAGGAAAAGAGATCTTGTAATATGTGAAAGGAAAATTTTGTATGAGTTAGAAAGGGTTCTGTTAACATAGAAAAAAGACAGAAGGTTATTGGGGGTAGAAAAACAAAATCAAGTGTAAGCTCTCAAATTCATAAGAAAGTGATGTGAAAATGAGACTCTGCACAGAGAGAGGGACACTTTCTCATAACATCGGAGGTGGAGAGAAGGAACCAGTGCCTGGACGCAGGGTGGAGGTGGGGGAGCTTGGCGGGATGGTCCCTCTGTTTTCGCGCCGGATGCCCGCAGGCACTCTGCGTTCCTCACAAGAATCCGTGCCAGTGAGGAACGAGAAAAGGGAATTGGAAACTCAGCCATCAAGCTGGCAAAGTGAGACGTTAGTCCGTGTGAAGGAGGAAGTGAAGGAGGGAATTCCTGGAGCCTTACAGAGAGAGGGTCAGGCATGTTAGACAACAGCGAATTTTGGGGGTTGCTTAAAAACTGTTTGGAAAACGAGCTACATGTGGACAAAGTTGTAAGTCAGTTCCTTTCAGATATGAGCAAATAACCTTTAAATAAATCTTTGAAACTTTATGGCAGTCACCTCACTGAGAGCAGTGGGATCTCTTGGAAGAAAACCATTTAAAAAGCTACTCTCTAATCTCGTTTTATCTTCGACCACTGGCCATCCAGAGCTTTCTGAGATTTCCCGTTAGGCCCACACCCAGGTGGTGGTGTTAGTAGTTATTGTGGCTACCAGCTCAGGAGAGGGACTTACACATGCATTACAGCCCAGAGAGCCAGCAAGGCGATGCCAGGAAATGCTTTTCTGTACCCCCCCCCCCCCGACACAGCAGCTCTCCTGAAGTGACAAAGCAGTGCCAGGCTAGTGACCACCAGCAAGACCACAGCTCTCTAGCGAGGGACCTTCAAAATACATCCAGACCCCAACCACTTTCCACCACCCAGATGGCTTCCCTGGTCCAAGCCACACTCACGTCTCTCAGACTATCCCTTACACCCTCCCACTGGTTTCTTTGTGTCCGCCCTTGCCCCTTGCCATCTTTGAGTCTGTTCTTCACACAGCCAGCCAGAGTGGTTCCCTTAAACCTACTTCAAAACCGAAGCTTATATACCTCATGATGTCACTTCACAATGTGTACTGTGTTTCCCAGGAAACATCTGTTAAGAATCTGGAAGGGCCTCAAAGAGCCACTAAGAGCAGAATGGAGAGACCATTATGGTCCATCCACACAAGGACACAGCAAGAACGAACCGCCACTCCCACCACCCAGATGAATTTCACAAGCATGACGTCACACAGAAGCCAGACAGGAGAGAGGACATACCTCATCGACTGCTTGATGAAGCTTAAAAAATAAGGCCAGACTGGTCCATGGAGGTGGAAGGCAAGAAAGAAGTTACCCTTGGTGGGGGCAGACTGGCAATCGGAAGACACTATAAGGCAAGTTCTGGGGATGTGTTTCTCCATCTGGTTCTGGTTGTAGAGGATGCTCCCTTTGAGAAATTTCATCGAGCTATACCCTTAGGATTTCTGTATACACACACACACACACACACACACACAGAACTATATACTTCAATAATGTAGACAACCTTTGTGATAATTGCATAAAGTAAGATTTAAAAATAGACAGGAATAAAGATAGTGAAAACACCTATAGCTGCTCACATGCCACGGGCATAGAAAATCTGGTGCAAATTTTGAGCTCTTTGGATCTGTGTATATGAAACAAGTACTTTTTAAATCGGAGCAGTTCAGGGCTGTAAAGAAAAATGGCACTACTAGTACAATTTGGACATAACTCTTTTCACTGTATATTTTTGGTGTTCTTACTCTATGTAATATTTTTGCTGGTAGTTTTTGAGGCCAACTGTTCTATAAGATTTGATCGAGAGCATAGTAAGACCAGTTTCTTGGTATCTTTATCCCAGATGTCACTGATACAGTGGCGAGCAAGTCATGCTGAATTGCTGCTATGTTCAAACCTTCTGATAGCCCCATCTCATTCAGAGTCAAAGTTAAAACATTGCTGGAGCCCACAAAGCTCTGCCTGATACGGACACTCTGGCTCTCTCCTCTACCTACTGGGCTCTGCGTGTACTGGGCTCCAATAAGCCATGCACACCCTTACCTCAGGGCCTTTGCACAAGCGGCCCCTCCTCCTGGAACATTCTTCCACACACCCCCTGGCCTTGGGAGTGACTAAACTCCTCTGGGGTTTCCATTTCCTTGTTAGACAGATGAAGACAATGATACCTCACACAGCGGTGTCAGGAGGGGGTGTGGGGCATCCATGTCTGGCAGGTAGTAGGAGCCCCACCTCCTTGGCTGCCTCCTTTCCTTGTGCAGGTAGATGGTACCACTTCCTGGGCTTGACTCTATTATCCTGGAGGTCAGATTGATTGCCTAAAAAAGGGCCTTAGTTCTCTGAAACCTGTTGAATGAACCTCACAGGCATTGTCAGAGCAGAAGATGTTTTGCCATTCCCAATTTCTACAGATGTCAAACGAGGTGGCATTAGAGGTCCCATTTTATTCAAGGGACCTTCTTACATGACTAGACATTATAGAATAACAGAGAAACTCGTTTGTGAGTTAGACGCTGACTCCGTTACTTAGGGAAACTTTCCCAGCTTCTGGCTGGTGGATCCTGTCGGCTGGTCTTAAGACCACTTAATAACAATAGCTGATGTCTTCAGGGCACTAAGCATGTGCCAGCCTCTGTCCTAAATACCTTCTGCATGTTACTCGCTCGCTCACTGTCACAACGCCCTGAAGTAGATACAGCTGTTATCTCTGCTTTGCAAATAAAGAAAATGAGGCTCAGAAAGGCTGACTGACTTGCCCAGGACAAACCCAGAACATGGGCCGGGCTGCCTGACTCCGGGGCCCATGTGTTTAGCTGCTGTGCTATGCTGCCTCTCCACACTCCAAAGGGCTCAGGTGAGCTAGGCTGGGCACACCGGCAGGGCCAGTGCAGCGCTCCAGACTTCAATGCCACCTGGGACTGCCACGGATGCTGCCAACGCCAGGGAACAAGCCACGTGGACTTTCTTCTCAGTTCCACAGAGAACGGTGGTCCAGGACTGATTGTCGTGGTCCCTGCTCCCTTCAATGTCGGTTACTCACATACCCATCATAAGCTCTCCACCCTCGCCAAAGCACTTTTAAGGCTGTGTATTCAGAGGAGGAAACCGAAGCAGAGGCAAATTGGTGGTCAAGAATTAAATTTGTTTAAAGCCAGCGTTTTCTACCTTCTGATTTTGAGGTTCCCTGTGAACCTTATATTCCGAATTTATTTGGCCAGACAG
Organism: Camelus ferus; assembly: GCF_009834535.1. Classification (NCBI taxonomy): domain Eukaryota; kingdom Metazoa; phylum Chordata; class Mammalia; order Artiodactyla; family Camelidae; genus Camelus; species Camelus ferus. The sequence goes on from NC_045706.1 coordinate 13,715,112, forward strand.
TTCAGCGCAAGTCATGCATCCTTGGGTAGACCACCCACACACTGTTTTCTCCTCTGTAAGTGGACAGTATTAGCAGCCACATCACAGGAGACTGGTGGGGACTGAACGGAGTGCGACAGCACCCATCATGTTCTTAGGACAATGTCATCACAGAGAGTGTTAATAAATGTTAGTCCCCTTTGGATGGGTCTTTATCTGTATCATGAATATTTACAGTCATGTTTGAATCACGTTCGATGAGTTCACGGGGAAAATGAGTGCATCCAGAAGAAGCCATCACCTGTTGCGATCAGCTCTGTGGGGAAGGATTGAGAAGGAAGTAGAAGTGGATGAGGCATCCAACTGGATTCTCTCCAAACAGTGAGCTGAAATCTTGAGCTTAAAGTAAATTTTAAGTTCATGGTTGGTGGAATCAAGTTGGCCTACTGGGTATAATACTTCAGAAGCCACATATGTGTAAAAACAGTAACCATTCCCTTCTACTCAACTGCTCTTTTCTCAAGCTTCCATTTCAATTTTGGCAGAATTTTAGGCCAGTTAAGGAAGCTCAGCTACTTGAAGTTTTCTCTTAAGGTTTCCGGTCATATCAGTCCCTCAAGCCACGTCTGCACTCTTGTGGTCAGGGGGATGCGAAGGAGGGAGTGTTCCCCATGTCCATGGGGAAGATGCTCTTCGTCCCCCACTGCCTTCTGTTCATGGTGGAATCTCTGGTGATGGACACCCACTTTGCTCTGACCATCAGCCTCTGTCCCCATTGGTATCTGCTGAGGCAGATCTGGTCTTCCACTGGCCTCGGCCTTGTGCAATCCACAGGCTGCTGTTAAGAGCCAAGACCTTACAGCCCTCAACATGCATAGGTGTGCACACTCAATCTCACACCCTTTGGTCTCCATCTAACAAGAGGGACAAGGGCTTCAACTCTTCAGCCAGCTTTCTCTTCTATCGATTCTCCCTGTCTCCCATGCAGGCAGCTCTGTTGGCCCCTTTCCCTGGCTGGTGATGGGCTGAGGGCAGAGGCCTATGGGGCTAAAGATTCTGTCAAATCTATTGCTCAAACCTTGGGCTTAGGAATCTCAAAATCCAGAACTGAATATGAATGTATTTTCTTTCTTTTTGTATTTTCCTTGGTCCAGGGACAAGGCGCCAAGTCTGCTTTGCTTGACCTATTTTATTTGGGGGAGGTGCACCATCAAAATGATGTCAAGAAAAAAATTTAAAGGATGAAGTCCAAAAGGCAAATGCCAAAATAAAAATAGATACCCACCCAGTAAACGTCACGCACCAACCCGCTCTACTGGCAAAAGTCTGTACGAAGAGGTTTAGCAGTGGAGGGAGGGACTTGAGCACTGATAGGTAAGCTGGTTCTTTCTAATCAAAGGGGTTGGGACCAGGGTGCAAGGCCCTGTGCCCAGCGGACCTGGAAGTGAAAAGATATTCTGGAGCACCATGTCTCCCAGGGGTGGGATGAGTGGCGAGGGTGGGTGCCTTACTAGCATCATTTCGCAGCACAAGGCGTTTGGGAGCAGACGTCAAGGCTGAGAGCTCACTTCTGAGAAGAGGCTGTGCTTGCAAGACTGTGACAGCTTCTGCCCCCTCCTTCCCAGCAGTGAAAACAGTGATTCTTCACATTAGTCTGCCTCACTTCAGACCCTCATCCATCTCCCTCCGAATGGCCTGAGATGAACATTGTCCAAAGAGTTTCTTTAAAAGCCTCCCTCAGCACAAACGTGCCCACGCCAGGAGTGGCTCCTCCTCCCGGCTGGAGGTCAGGCCCCACCGTCTGCAGAATTACAGCCTCCCCGCTGACCGGAGCCGCGGCCTCTGCCCACCCGGCGGCAGTCCCTGCCTTGCAAGAGACCTTCTCATCCCCCTTAAGTCTTTTCCAAACCCACCTCGTGTCTCTCCGTGGCTACTAATGACCACCCTTGACTCATCTCAGTGGCATGTTTAGTCTCCTGAGAGCCTCTGCTTTTGAATTCTCAGTCTTTATTGTCCTGTCAAATGGTTTTGGTGGAGAAAAGTGCAGTGTACTCGGCTCACTACAGAATGGCATCGGCAGAGCATGGGTGATGCTGGCTTTCTAACTGTACTTCTTTTTCCTCTGTGAGCTGCTGAAGTCAAGCCCAGCTATGTGGGGGGGTCGGTGCTAACCTCAGCCCCTCCCCCTTTCTTCTCTCCCCTCCCCCAACACCCTTTCTCCTGCTGGTGGGAAGGTGACGACAGTGATCAGGGAACTGCAACTATCACGGGCAGTGATTCCCCTTCTAGGCTTCCTAGGTCAAGTTTCCTATCCTAACCCAAAGAGGATCTTATTTTCACAGTATCTGAATGTCTCCTAAAAATGGATCTATAATCCATCTGTAAACTATACTAAAAGAATGAAAAGGTAACATTGCTGGATTAAAAGTTGAGGCACAGGGATGGGAGGATGGGTTTACTGGCTTCCTGTGGCTGCTGTAACAAATCACCACAAACCTAGTGGCTTAAAACAGCAGGAATATATATATATTCATGTTAATCTGCCTCACTTCAGACCTGATGAAAGGCAAGAGAATGATATAGATCTATATATATATGTGTGTGTATTTAACAGCTCTTGGGGCCAGAAGTCTGAACTGAGTCTTCGAGGCTAAAATCAAGTTCCTGGCAGCGCTGCTTCCTTCTGGAGGCTCTAGGGGAGAATCCGGTCCTGGCCTCTTCCAGCTTCTGTTGGCAAATGACATTCCTTAAGCTGTGGCTGCATCACTCCAATCTTGGCTTCTGTTGTCACATTGTCTTTCATCTGAAGGCAAACCTCCCTCTGTTTTACGACATTAGGACACTTGCAATTATGTTTGGGGCTTAACTGGATATTCCAGGCTAATCTTCCCACCTCAAAGTCCATACCTGAATCAGATCTGCAGAGTCTCTTTTAGAGTAACTTGTACAGGTTTCGGGCACTAGAACATGGATATCATTGGGGGCTGTTTTCAGCTGACCGAATCAGGGGACCAGTTTGAGGTTGGGCCCTACTCAAGAAATGATCCTTCCTGCCAAAAGGAGTGGATGACAGGCGTGCCCTCTGCCTCAGCACTCAGGGTAATTACTGGCATGACCCCAGTGCCAGCAGAGGAGGGGTGGGGAGCTGCTGGGCCACTCAAGTGGACCAAAGGTATTCCATGGGTTAGCATGTAATACAAATGATGTTTCGAAGAACTTTTTGGAGAAAAAATCGTAGTCACCAAAACAAGTGATAATCTCAACATAAATGATGAGAAATTAGAAGATTGTGGCCGACTCTGATGGCTGCCTACCCAAAAGCCATTCTCATCTTTCTTGATAGCATAATCCTGATTTTCTCAAGTTGAACATGCCCAACCCCAGGGGATGAATCATCATGGCCTAAAGCTGGGACCTCTCACAATTTCATGCCCACCTGACCACCATGGGGCCTCTTGTTAAATGCAGATTCATACTCAGTAGGTCTAGGGTGGGTCTAAGACCCTGCAATTCTAACAGACTCCCAGGCAATGTGGATGTACTTCTCCTTGGACCACACTTTGAATAGAGAGGGTCTAAGCCAATCATGGCAATCACATTGCCCCTTGCTCACTTCTGGTCCAGGGTGAGCATGTGACTCACTCTTAGCCAATGAAAGCTAGAAGAAGATGAGCTGAAGGGCAGAGTGGACTTCTGAGAAAGATTTCTTTCCTAATGAAAGACAAGAGAAACCTAAAGAGAAAGCAATCTTGTCCCCTTCTCTCCCTTCCTGCCTTGTGCAATGTCATGTAAGGATGTGAGGCCCTGAGCTACAGCAGCCACCTTGTGACCAAGAGGGACACATGCGAGGAGAAAAGCAGATCCACTGAGGATGGAAACGAGGGGAACATCTCTGAGCCATCAAAATCCCAGGACTCCTATTGCCAGATTTTCTTGTTAAATAAAATATAAATTTCTTCTGGCTTAATCCACTGTTACTCAGGTTGTCTGTAGCTGGATATAGCTAATTAATATAGAACAAACATACGCTCCTCAGAAGGAACCTACAGAACAGGGACAAGGCATAGAGAATTGGAGTCCAGATACAACCACCAGAAGGGGCCTAACGACCCGTCATTTCTTCAAAATGAGGAGGTTCTTTAAATTGCAATGTGAACCCTACTGCATGGCATCCAGTCATTGCTTTGGGTCTCTCTGCAGGGTTACTGTGTGGTAAGCGTGCCTATAGTTCTCAGCCCTGAGCTTGTAACAGGGTCTCAAGAATCCTTTAATCATCTTCATGAGTCATAACTGGGTAAATCCTACCCATAATAATTAGGATTCTGACGTTGACATTGAATTGCTAAACCATTTAAATACAGTCCCTCTTTCATTTAAAATATCTAAACCCCTCCATTTTAGATATTCTGTGCATGTCCTTTTCAGCGTATTTATTTCAGTCTGGTTACACTATATCTCATGCAAACGCTTCCCAAATCAGCTGGATGCCCTCAGCTCCATGCATCACAGCAATCAGTCACAGGATTAATTAATCCTCAGTGTAACTTGAGTGACTTTAAAGAAAATCCCAGGCAAATAGACATAAATACCTATTTTTCTTGCAGAATTGTTTGTTTGAATTCCCTCACTGAGATCAGACTTAATTATGCAATATCTTGGAAATACACAAACATCTGCAATTTCATTTCAAAGCACATTTGAATGACAAAGATTTTAATGTCCTGTGTGGTTTCAGGGACACGATAGACCTTCTTGAGGTTGTGAGTAGGAGGGCTGAGGAAGAAAGAAAGAAGAAGGAAAAAAATAATCTCCTTTATTCAGATGATATGGCATTCAAAACATGTCAAACAATTGAAGGAGAAGCCCTGGGACTTTTCATAATGCAGATTCTAGTTCTATATTGGTTTTTCTTTTAAGAAATTAATCTTAAGGAAGTCACCATCACCCCTGTTGGGATGTGGTTATAGTACGCCTGTAGCACCAATTAGCTACACAACTTTTAATGTAGAAGGTTACTAATTTGTCTGACAACTCCCCTCCCATCCGGCGCTGTCCTTCTGTTTTCTGAGTCAGCAGACTCACTCAGACATCTTACAAAGTTGTCACTTCCATCAAACACAATGCCCTCAGGGCTTATGCTCATCATTAAAAGAAGAAAAAAAAAACTTGTTAGAGTAATAGCCAGGCCCAGTGCAACACCATTAAATTAATTTTTAAGAGATGTATCTAGGTCATACATCTGCATGTTACACGTAAACACACCAGCTAGTTACCTAATATTCTCATGTTTCTAAATTGTTTAGAGCCATGTTTGTTGGAGAACTGCTGTTTATTTTGGCCCCGAATGGAGAATGATTGTTTCTCTATGATATAATCATAAAGTCATTGGATGTTTCTTTGGAAAGTTGGCCACCACCACCAAAATCTTTCTAACCATCTCTTTAGGAGACTAAAGGACATTAACACTCCTCTGTCTCTGTTCACTAGCAGTTTTTTATATAGAATCTTTTGATGTCCAAATAATTTATTAATTCACCACATCTCATTTTATCTTCTGAATAGAAAGAATGTCCTTTTACAGGTAATGAAGTTTTGACACGTAGCTGAAATGAAGTCACAATTTGCTGTCCTTTGGGTAGAAATTAAGCTTCACTGAGAAATAAAATAAGCATTTAGTATTTCGGTGGTGGTGAGTAAAGAATATCTGAAGTATGTACACTTCAAAGGCTCTCTGTTATAAAAGATAAAGAAAATGTGGGAGAAGGCTATAATACCCATTTCTTTCAAGGTGACAGCATGCCAATCCAAAGTGTAACCAAAGCAGGCCAGAATCACAGGATAAAAACTTTGACCTTAGAAACGCCTCTCCTGTGAAGATTTCTATGCCATTTTAAGGTCACAGATTTCTTGTGAAGCTGAACTAACCTGGTGGGTTCTAACATAACCTTCTCAGAGCCAGTGTCATAAAAATCGAAGGCACAGTAACCCAGGTAAGGACAATAGCATGGTCACCGGGGAAGAATTCAGAGAGGACCAGCCAGTCCGTCCAGAGATTGGCCCTCACGAGACAGGTGAGAAAACTGCGACTGAGAAACCGTGAGGTAGGTTGACTAGTTCCACAAACACATTTGGACTGAAAAATGCCCTGCGTCCATTCCTGCTATTTTGGGACCTGTGTAAAGAGAAGACCTCCAAACTTAGCTGGGATTTATAATAGCAATACTGGAGTTCTAGGAAACAACCGTAATGCCTCTCACAGCAACTTGCAATGTGATTTGAACTGATGCAAGGCTAGGGCACCAATTATAACCTGTGCTTTATTCTCCGAGAGCTGAGAACCCCGGGAAGAGCTGGATAAACGACTGCCCGTGCAAGACAGGATCCAGTAAAGAGAGGATTGCTCACTGAAAGGTGGGGAGACAGTAGAGGAGGCCAGTGTGCTGAACACTATTCAAATGAGGTAGCGACAATGGACAAGTGAGTCTCTGCAGAGCCTCGACCCCCTTTCTGATGACTTTTTGCCCTGGGCTTCAGTGAACATCCCAGCTATAGTCTAGAAATTTGTAAATCCCAACGAAGTGGAATAGTGACAACATGATCACATCAAGATGTAGCTCGTAATTGCAAAGTCACATTCGATTAGATCATGGGCTCTTTTGTGACCCAACGATACGACATGATTAGGTCTGCAGCCAGCCCGTGAACACGCACGGTGACTTTGTGATTAACTAGGCCGACTCACCGGCCCAGTGGGTCACGGACATCTGAAAGTCTGAGACTGCCTGGAGCTGGGGAGACTTAGAGCTCATTTTCATGATCGCTCTCAAAGATTAGACTGCTCATTAGAAAAGGGACTCTATCCCTCCTATTAAAAATGCTTCTGTCACTAGATGTTCGCACAAGGGAATGATGGTTGGAGTTTCTGACATCATTTTTCCTGCCATTGTCTGAAGGTCGTGTCTTAATTAATCACCGGCAGGTTTGGGGGAAGCAGCACATGGTGATAGCTTCTTTCCCGTAACGTCCACTTGAGCTTGAGCCGTAGTTTTCTCATTTGTAAAATGGGGATTCTAATATTCCTTTCTTACTGGTTGTAAGAGGGTTAAATAACACTCATAGTGCCTGGTACATAGTAGGTGCTATTAGTATTTTAACCTTCAGGAGATATATGTCAAAACAGAATCATCTTCAAGAAGTTGATTCCATACCCACCCACTGGTTAACTTTAAGGGCAAATGTAAATGCAGTTAAGCCACCATTCGTACCTATACAGGAGAACCTGGTCTCCCCAAACCGCCTTATGATGTGGGAGCCAGAAAATCCCCACAGCATTGACAGAACCAGAGCACATCACAACTGAGCTTACCACACTATGTGGAATAATTATATAGCCGGGAGATGCACTGGGACAATTCATGACCCACCAATGTGTTTATGCCATGTGTCAAGGAGAGCTGAGTGGATGGGGTCAGCCTGTGCAGTGGGTGGGCGGTTGGCCCACACTGAGGTGTTATGAATGGGCTTCCCGCCGAAGCTCTAGACAGGCAATTTTAGCACCAGTATGAAAAAGGATAAAGACCTAGATCCTTACATAGAGTTCCCCAGACTTGTCTGTTGAGTTAGCTGGAGCCTGTATTAAAAACACAGGCACCCAGCAGAGCCCCAGATCATTGTTATTATCAGCAGGGCTGGAAAACATCATCCCGGTCTAGCTTTGGACAAGCCAATCTGGCTTCTGACTTTAGTGCAGGTGGACCAGATTGTTATTTCCATTCAAAAGGTTGTCTACAAGTGTTTGTAATTCCAGCAGAGCCCTCCAGGGGACCTCCATGAATTAAAATGTAGGCACTCATGTCATCTCTCGGCCCAAGTTCACCACCTAGCCCCTGCCCAAATGGTCCAGAAATTCACCGGGAGTCCCCCTCAGAGAAACATAGGCCCATTGACTTTCTGGCAGAGGAACACTGAAAACCCCACTGGCATGCATGAGTGATATGGAGTCATCGCTCAGCATTGCTTTCAAACTGTGGCCACCTCATTTGGATTGATTTGTTTATAACAGGAGTTTTCAAAGTGGGGTCACCAGCTCCAGCCTCAACATCACCTGAGAGCTTGTTAGAAGTAACAATCTCCAGCCTCGTCCCAGAACTTTTGAATTAGAAACTTGAGGAGTGGGTCCCAGCAATTTAGTTTAATAAACCCTCCAGGTGATTCTGAGATATGCTGAAAGTTTGAGAACCACTGGTTTAAAAGAAAAAAGTTTTCTTTCCCACTTATTTCAATACAGTGAACCAGTAAGTATTTGACTAGTTAGGGCTCTCAAGCATTTCTTGAGATTTTTCTATATTCAGTTAGAGGAAGAGGGAGGAAACAAACAAACAAACAACCTCATTTCACATGATTGACATTCCTGCAAAATAGTTTTTGATTTGAAGACATCAGAATGAGATGGTCAGAATCTGATCATTAGAAAAGAAAGGCAGTATTTTAATTTCATTACTTAGAGTATTTACTTTCACAGGCCACAGTCACCTGATGAAGTAATTTTTTTACACAAACTATGGGCTAATCATACTGTATTCCCTCTTCAAGGTGCACCTTCTACATGGTTTATGAGTGTTGCCACGTACAGGATGCAACGTGATCCAGCAGCTCAAATTATGATCAGCCATTCAGGACAGTTGTCCAAAGGGTGAAAAGAATGTTTTAAACCTGATGTTCATTTAGAACCCAACTTCCATTATTCTCTTGCTATATATATGTAAATATACTCTTAAATAAACATGTTCTACAGTTACAAGTGTATATAATAAATGACGGTATTAGATGTATGTATAAAATACGTTCTATATATCAAGAGAAATGAAGGTTGTTTATAAATAGGACAATGCGGGAAGGAGTCCATGAGACATACACATAAATATATAAGAAAAATCATATTATGTAATTCAATATACTCTATTGAATAATTTTCACACTGGTTTATAAAACTCAAAAGAATAGAGTTAAACGAACAAGAATTGGAAATGTGTGATGGATATATCCCTCGTAGCATTTAAATCTCTTCTACTTGATTAAAAATTCCTAGTTCCTCTTCACTGAATTGTTTAGAGTTTTTGAGCAGCCTCTGCCCTGATTAAAACAAATTAGCATCAAAGATCCCCTGTTGAATGAGAAATCATTAATTGAGAAACATGCAATGCTCCTTAATTACCTTTAGAACAGTGAGAGAACAAATAATCTCAGGTTCCGGAGGGGCCTGCCTGCTCTCCACTGTGGACTCATTTCGTGTAGCTGCTGGAACAAAACTCAAGTTGCAAACACTACTGGGGAATCTATCAGTGCGAGCTTCAGTAAACACACTGTCGGTTGTTTATCTAAAAGAAAAATATCTAGATAATGGCTAAGAAGGATGAGAGGAAAATGTTTTAGTTTATTATTTTGTTGAGAGCTTTAAAGGTGTTCTACGTGTGCTGGGATTGACTGAGACATAATGTGAGCTGTTCTTACTGATACAAATTTTAATGCTCTGTATAAAATACTTCATTTATGTAATTACCTGCTAAAATTTCAGATGCTTATGTACAGATGAGTAACTTTATCATTTAATGGTGGAAAAGAAAGCACCGAAGTGTTAAACTTCACAAAATCCAGCTACAAATGGAAATTCAAATCATGATCCTGCACCTTAGTCATTTATTCCCTTACATACCGATGTAATAGTTACCACGGCTTCTGTAGGTCGGTGAGATATGGTGCGTCCCTCCACCTTCAAAAATCTAGAAAACACTGACTAATAACCCATGGGAATATCATTAGGAAATCAAATTGTTGTAGGTGTTATAATGTAAGCGATATTACTGAAGGCTTATGGGCAGTGCCATCTGGACAGCCTTCTGAGGACAACAGTCACATGGGACTGGATCTGAGGTTCTGAAAACTCTCTAAGAATATTTCTCACAAGTAGCCTGGAAGGAAGGAAGCATGGTGAGATTTAGTCATCCTAACTGAGGATAGAATCCTGGGTTTATTCTCATTTTCTCAGGTCTCCATTTTAACTACTAGATCATGAGTCAACAGTCTTTGAAAAAATGGAATTTTTCAGAATTGATTCAACCACCTCTACTTCCTTGGATATTTTTGGTTCCTGTATCACTTACAGACTGGTTCACATAACATAAAGCACCAAACACCCAAACAATGCTGCCAGTTTGTATTGATATTAATGTGATTAAGACCCAATTTAGGAAATTTGCATTTAATTTGACTGACATGAAGTGCCTTATTTTGTAAGTGGAATTAAACTTCATACAAGAGTCACGGTAGGTTTCAAACTTTGTAGAAGTTACTAATTATTGTTCTTTGTCTTCTTTTCCACCAAGATGATAAATTTGGCAGGGCCATAATCTTTGCAAGTATTGTAAATAATCCCTTAGAGCCTACATCATGAGGGAAATTATCAAGACTACGTCAAGAAAATGTACAGGAGATAATTTGCACCAAAAAAGAGAAGGCTAAGATTAATTGTATTAATGCAGTATGAAAGGATATAGGCATGCTTCTGATATTTTGAAACAGTAGAAAAATTGTTATTTCTTTCCCAAGGGATTCCCATGAAGGCGCAGTCTTTCTTTGGACATTCCACTTTAGGACAAAATAATTCTCAGTTCACTAATGTGCAAAACCCAAGTTGTTCATATATGTTATCAAAGTAAGAATTACTAATGAAAAGTCTATCACATAACCATCTTCTAAATATGGTTTAGAAAAGGAAAATCTTGTCACTAAAACACTGCCTGTTATGTGTAAAAATACAAACAAAACATCCTTGTATGTCTTTACAAACTTCTAGTGTGTAAAACTCACCATAGACAGTGCCTCCAGAGGGGGGAAGATGTTATTTGGTATTTTTCCCTTGCAAACACCATTTCCTTTAACAGCCAACACCTTGAATTTTTGCATTGGAAGGTCAAATTGGAGCTGTCACTTCAGAAATCAGCAAGGAATGGACATTGTACACTCAGAGCCTGTTTCCTCTTCCAACTAGTTCATCTGTACCTAAATGTTCAGGAGACCATATTCTGCTTCCTCACGGGGCAATGAGCTTCAAATGAACCTGGAGTTCTGGCTCTTAGCAGGGAACAGTCTTGATAAGTAGGATATCCCATTTGCCATTATCTATTTGTGATGCAAGGTAATTCATTTTGGGTTGAAATCAAATTGTTTTAAGCCGAGCTGGTATTTTTATTGGTGTCCTTCCAGCCGGCGCTTCCTTTTAAGTACCATCATATTTCAAACAAGCTGATCTAAAGGAAAAGATTACTGCCGCCAATGTGCGTCGTCACAAGGGGACAAAGATGTGCAAGACCTATTTTATGTTATTTATTTATTTTGAGAGCATTCATAGAGATATGAGAGTACTAGTCTGCTGCTGGGGGTAATAAGCTGACTGGTTGATGAAAGGTATGTGATGATGGGAAAGAAAATCTAAAACAATCTGATAGTATTTGCTATAAAATTACCATTTAAAGTTGAGAAAGGAAATATTTGCAATATGTAATAGATATTTGTAAAAGTCCTGAAAAGCACAATTCTGAATTACCAGGTAACATATATCATTGGTTTTTATTGCAGTTTAATTATGTGGAAACTTTGGCATATATACGCACTTTAGTGTTACCAAAAAATTCAAGTCAATTTATCACAACTCAATTCATTGCTCATGATTTCCTAAATTTAACCTTGAATCTTTTCATAGTAAAAGGATAAAACATCTAACTCTGATCGACTTTCCATTTCAACAACAACATAAACCCATCACAAGCACCTAGGTAAGGGAAGTGAGCGTTTTTATCCCAGGTTACTTAGAAATCATTTAGGCAACCTGCCCAAGGCATTAAAAACGTTGGCATTTGAGTTCACATGAAAACTGGAGTGTGTCCCCACACAGGACCTATTCTAAGATAACTTATGCATCACTGAAAAGCACAAAGTTTACGGTATCTTCCAGCAGCAGGGGCTATAAAAGCACAAAGAACCGTTACAAGAATTTGCTCACTAATGCCATTTTCCTAGGTGGATTTCCTAGAGCGGGAGCTCCTATCTGACCATGCACACAGGGGGTTTAAAGACGCTTATGCTTAAACAGCTACCTTGCCTGAGTGAAGATTTCACTTCTGCCAAAAATAAAATTGGTCAAACCTTTTGATGGTGAGTAGAATACAGTGCTTCTGCCATGGGGTTCGGTTTCCTGTTCCATTAGGACCGCTCCACAGCCGATCCTTGAAGAGGGAAGAATTATTTCCTCAATGAAGGGTGGGAGCTCTGGAAGGCAGACAAGTCAGAATGGGGGAGAGGGGGGCATGCAGTTTACAAAAGCTCACCCCAAATATAATGTAGTCTCATATTTAGAAAGCAAAATAATAATAGCTGCTGTTTCCATTTAAGTGGTTGAAAAAAGTAAAGTTCAACAAAATGTCTTGGTTTCCTCTGGCTGCGCCAGGCACCATAATGCTAAGCAAGCAGGGGGCCCTTTAGAGTTTGGAGAGGGAGTTGCACGTTTGTCAGAAAAGTCTGTGGGTCAGACCTGAACAAAGGCCCACCCCCAACATCAGCCACTCCCAGGTGACCGCTATGGGGAAACCTCTTCCTGGCAGAGAAAAATTCGTTTTGAGTTGAAATCTTCAAATCCTCTGATAACCACCGATCCACCATCCAACAGCTGACGAGTTGCACATGCCAGGTGTGCGTGTGCAGAGAAGTGGCTGCTTTCGGTTGTAAGAGAAGAGTGCTCCAGGATTCAAGTCTGAGCTCTACCTGCTTCAGGCATATCGCCTCCTGGGCCCCTCCCCCCAAAGCTTCCCTTCCTCTTTTGAAGCTTCCAGACATGCTAGCCGGGCTGAGCATGTTTCTCAGGGCTGAGTGGCCTCCTTCCCTGGCCTGACCGCTGGTGGAGGGCTGCCTGTGAGAAGGAGTCCCACACTTTCTCTCCAAGAGCACAGGCAGGGTCAGCCTGAGGGTCAGGCCTCAGGTCAGGAAGCAAGAGGGTTTTGCCCGAGGCCTGGAGCCTAGGAAGGGTCACGGCTGCCCGGTCCTCCTGTGAGGGTTAGATCCTTCTTGGCTGCTCCTTCTTGGTCACTGTGGACTGAGGCCCAGGAGAGCTGTGGCCCTGACACAGGACAGGACCCGGAGGGACTCAACCCAAAGCTCACCAAGGAACAAGCCAACTTTTCTTAGAAAATGCCTCAGCCACGCCATGGCTGCACCAGCCTCAGAAAGAGGACTTTTATCGTAAGTAAGACCAATTTATGTAAACAGAAAACACATAGGGGCTGGTCTTAGCTGGAATCCTGGCCATTCAGGCCCTTGTGAATTTTGCTTCCGTTTTCAGGAACATTCAAAGTGTTCAGCGTGTAATTCAACGAGCATGCGTAGAAAAGGCCAATGAAAATCAGGTGAAGAGGGAAAGAGAGAAAAATGTATTTTGAATGTGGGATTCAAGAACCAAATTTCATAACCAAGTCATAGATGGCAGACGGGCTTAGGTGTTGCGTGCTTTTTCCTATATGATCTTGGAAGGATAAAAAATATATATATATAACAAAACTGCATTTGGCAACGGGGGTTGCAAGAGCCAATGTTTTTATTTCAGTAACTAAACTCCTGATTAACAGCACATTATATCATAAAATGTTGACTTTTTAAAGCAGGTTTGAACTTTTACACAATCTGTTTCAACACTGGCATGCACACCTATGTACATATATACTAGTATGGTTCTAATTCTTAATTTTAAAAATTTGATAAAACTAAATGTTAAATGTACACTATAATGGAATCACTGCTGTAACACCAACCAGATGGCTTGTCTTCCTTGGAAAATCATTTAAAGCATTTTGAATTTGAGTGATAACGTTGTTATTTAAAGAAATTCTTCTAACTGTAAATAAAGGCAACGCTTCGGCCCAGTGTAATGGCCCTTTAATTTGCCTAATTAAGAATCACTGAGGTTCTTATTAAACATATGAATCTCCAGGGTCAAATCCAGTCCTTCTGAATCTTAATCTCTAGAGGCAAAGGTGGGAATTTGCACTGACCTAGGTAGTTCTTGGGGTCAAGTAAGTACAAACTCACCTTAGTAAAATAGCAAATCGGCTTTGGAAGTTGATTTTTTTTTTTTTAAAGTGTGTGTAGATCGAATTAGTTCATTTGATCAGTTTTAATTTTTAAAACATTTTCTATAAAACACTTTTTAAATCATACTTTAATGTTCAGTGAATAAAAGATGTGTTACATTTGACAAGTAAACGGGAAAATTGACCCCTCTTGCCAAATTTGAACGTGAAAGGGACAACTGACGCTCCTGTCTAAATGTTACCGAGTAGTAATTTAAAAAATACTTCACTGAAACTGTGTACATTTTGAAAGAGTCAAAGCCTCTACTGATCCAAATAACAAGGTAGTTTTTTAAAGAAATCTTTATGTCCTTGAAATATAAGAACTTACTCAAGGTTTTGATCAAATCTTCATGGCAAAAAACTACCTGGCTTTTACCTATGGTGAAAAGATGAATAAGAAATTAAGAGATGGATTCATAAAGCAATCGGCAGGAAAAGAGTGGCCTCATGATTGTTAATAGCAGCTACATTGCACTGAGGGTCCACTGCGGAAGCTTTGTGTTCTGTTGTCTTCTCTGACGACAGCTCTGCAGAGTGGGCACCACTATCTCCTCTCACAGATGGAAAGTCTGAGGCTTCAAAAGGCTAAAACGTGCTCAGCACCACACAGCTCAGAGCTGGTTCCAACAGCTGTCCTCAGGCCCATCCACCGGTCTGCACTGTAAGTGGCCCTACATCAGCACAACAGCCATTTAGTCATGAGTCTTACTGGAACCCAAAGAAAATGAGGTATTGGGAAGCAGAGAAGTATTGGTTCCAGGTTGAAATACGTCCTACTTGAAGCTTTCCTCTTGAACACAGCGCGACAGGATATAGCATACATTTTCCCTCCATGTACATCACTAAAACACATTTTCATTTAAAAGCAATTACGAAAATCCCAGTCCTCTGAAAATGTATTAAATTGATCTGTAAGCATATGCATCTTTTTCAACAAGAAGCCTTTAATTGTCCAGATAGCGTCCCCAGGTTAATTTTTTAAACTCCATTCTATTTAACCCAAACTTTTCATATTTGGAAGAATAAGACATCCTAAAAGCTAAAGAATTTTTCCAAATCATTCTAAACTGAAATGTACAGAATTCCATTAAGATAAGTTTTCAGGAGAATCAGTCATTTAATGCCTAATTTCTTGAAGAGTAGCTGCATATACTTGTGGTTTTATTAAAAAAAAAAAAAAAAGGAAGCATCCAAATTGAAAGTATTCAGGATTTGGGGAAAAAAAGAACGTGACACAGACTCAAAGTGATCATCCCTAAGGTCTTTTCAATCCACTTCACCTGAGGGTGAAGAATTTTATTACCTGTAAAAAGCTTAGATAAGTGGAGAAGAGATTGCATAATTAGTCACAGAGTTAGCAGTATTTGGCTCAGAACGGTATTGTATGACTTTAACTTAACATTGCATTATGTCTCATAATTCTCTAAAATTCAGATTTTCAAATTTTCCGAACCCGATGGGATTCGAGGTGGATGAGGCTTGACAATCCTTTCACAGCAACATTGTTTGCTTAGCCTCTCGGAAAATACAGCTGAAATAGATTTTATGTACGATTCTGCATGTTTTCGTGTCTTTGTTACTTATGCTTTCCTCCTGTGACAATTGTTAGAGAATTAAACAAATTGGCCAATCCTTTTATTTTTAAATGATTATATTTTTGTATTCACTCGTTTTGTCAATTTACTTTTTCCAGGCGAAAAATCAACATTTAAAGGGCCCCCAAAACAAGCTAATGAAATTACTTGATTGTTTTTAGGAGACATTTACAAACTTTGCTCACTTTTTTTCTTTTTTGAGAGAGAAAATATCATAGGGAGGTAAAAACAACCAGCTCCACTCCCAACCCCTCCCCCCAAACCCCACAGGCTGTAGATAAACTTGCTCTAAGAATTAGTCTTATTTTTAACGCGTGGAAAATAGCAAAATTATCATGCCAACAGAAGGGATAAATACTATAATTCATAAATGCCTAATTATCAAAACAATGACATAGTCATGGTTAGATGCAACCTAGCAATCTTATATATGATGCCACTACATAGTGTATGATCATTCCTGTTATATATTACATTCGTTCCTCATCAAATTAAGCTGACGATGTATAAATGGCATTGTGAAATAAACATTTAATATCACAATAGGGTCATATTCCGCTACTGCACAACCACAGCATGCAAGTAACTATGCATTAGCTGTAAACAGTAAAGTGTCATTACCGTCCAGAAATCCAAAGAACATGATGAGTACATATATAGTACTAAACATCAATTATATTTAAATGACTTTCATATTGAAGAAAACTATATCGTATAAAGCAGCTTTGGATAGATTGGTCACTGCTCTCTACATATATTCTGTAGTCACCCTGAAGTTAAGAAACTGCAATTCCAAACAAGATCTGTTAATCTACTGAGTTCTAGTGAACCGCCCTCAAAATTAGGACACAAAAGATTCTATGCGCCAATGCGAAAACTGTTTTATATCATTTTTCCTTCCTGCCGTAATTCAGATTTTTTTCTTTGAATCGTTAAGAATATGCTGAATGTGGGCAACAATGAACTTATTTCATTTCTTAAACTGGAGACTTTCTCTCATGACACCAGTGTGCTCATGTTGAAACAGGAAGACTGGAGATGCTCGCCAGCAAATGCTCTTCTCTGTATTCTAAGGGCAGAAGCTGGCAAGAAGGAACCTGGGTCATATTACGACTCGGAGGAGGTGTCACCTCTAAAGCACTTCTCATAATGTTTGTAAAAGGCAGATAAAATCTAGCAGCTAGGAGAGGAAGGCCAAAAGAAGATGATCTGTTCTCATAAAAATGCAGATGGATCATTAAGGTCTGATCCAATGATTCCTAGGCAATTAAAAAATCACCACATTAGAGCAGAAGCTTGCGCTCGGTAAAATAACTGTTTCAGCTCTCTTCCCAGGTGCGGTATTGAAGGCTGGTTTTGGGAGGAGAAAAAAATTGATTGCTGGACAGGCTTTTCCATGCTCTATCAGCTCTGATAATGAGTTAGGCAGTTGGCATGGATGACGGCAATGTCCTCGTCACTCGGAATTCTAATAACTCTCCTTTGAAGTTGCACCTACCATCCATCCGCATGGACGCGTTTCGGTCTGCATTCCAGTTGGGTGGAAAATAGTCACGTTTGCAAACTGAGTTTGAAAGTCATGTGGTCCTGCGAAATATTTAAATACATTACCCACATCCTACTAAATCAAAATCTTGCTTTCACATTTACAGTGAGATAAAACAGCATCTAAAGCCATTGCAGTTTGTTCATTTCCTTGTTCATATACAAGTGAGTTGAGTTTGCTTATGAGGCAAAAACTGTACAATTCTCATCATTCAGGCATTATAAAATGTCTTTCTTTAAAGTCTTGGGATATAAACAGTTTGGTTTATACGAATTACATATTTTTCATCTGCATTAAGAAACAATATACATCTTTCTCTAGAGTACTTTAACGTTATCTATGATAAGCTTCAGCTAGTCGTAAAAACTGACTTTATCACCCGTGACCATGAATACTGTTACTTTTATAAAACTCATGAACACTCTTTGGCCACTTGGGTCATTGCCCATTTGAAGGGAAATGTATTTGGGACCTGGGACCATACAGAGATTGGCCTCCAAAAAAAAACTGAGGCCACAGACCAGCCTTAATGGAAGCCATTTACAAAGTCAAACATGACAGAACCTCTGGGAGTAGTTCCTGTTTCTCAGACACAAGTTCCTTGACGAGTTGAGAGGTGATGTTTTCGATTTCGGGCTCCGGAGGCCTTGTCTTTACTATCTGAAGGCTTCTGCTGTGAAATATCTATTAGGGCACTGGCAATTGCAAGGCCTGGGAGAAAAGGAAAAAAAGCATGTAAGTGTTTGGTTAGATGTTTCTGGGATGGCAACAGTGGTGGCTTAGCCTCCTGTTTTTATTGTTTTACATTCAGCAATCAAACATTTAGCTGTTAATTGGAAGTTATCAAGTAGATTATCCTTCACTTAAAATACCTTCCCTTAGACAAGGGAACGTCACACATGAAGAGCAAGGATCTAACAAAATTAACTGACTCTGACTTTGGACAATCAAATCAGTCTGTGACAAAACATCACAATCAGCTGTGGATATGACGCCAAACCTTAGTTTCTATGTTTGAACGCAAGTTGTTTCTGGATGTACCAGGAATTTTCAGTGTTACTGTTGTTGCATGTGTGTGTGTGTGTGTGTGTGTGTGTGTGTAAAACAAAAGTCAGTATATTAAGATTTTTTGAAAAAATTAGCAGTTTTAGGCTTACAGAAAAATTGAATCAATATTGATACATGATTATCAACCAAAGTCCATAGTTTACATCTGTACCCACATTTTATATTGTATACAAAGTTCTGTGGGTTTTGATAAATGTTGTATATTCACCATAAAAATCATACAGAATAGTTTCACTGCCCTAAAAATCCCCTGTGCTTTACCAATTTATCCGTCCCCTTTCCCTCAGCCTCTGGTAATCACTGATCTTTTTAAATGTCTCTATAGTTTTGCCTTTTCCAGAATGTCATATAGTTGGAATCATACAGTATGTACCCTTTTCAGATTGTCTTATTTCACTTAGCCATATGCATTTAAGTTCATCACATCTCTTTTTGCTCAAAGCTCATTTCTTTTTATTGCTAAATAACCCTCCACCATATGAATGTACTACAGTTCGTTTAATCCATTCCCCTAACGGAGGACTTTTTTTTTTTTTGCTTCAAATTTTTGGCAATTATGAATAAAGCTGCCATAAACATCCATGTGCAATTTTTTTTGTGTGGACATAAGTTTTCAATTAGCAAATACACAGGACTGCAATTGTTGGACCACATGGCAAGCCTATGTTTTAGCTTTGTAAGAAAATGCCAAACTGTATCCAAAGTGGCTGAGCCATTTTGTATTCCCACCAGCAACAATGGGAGTTCCTGCTGCTCCACATCTTTGTCAACATTTGGTGTTGTCAATCTTCTGGATTTTAGCCACTCCATAAGTATGTAGCTGTATTCTGTGGTTGTTTTAATTTGTAATTCCCAAATACTACATGGTGTTGAGCATCTTTTCATATACTTATCTGTCAAATGTACACCTTCTTTGGTGAATTATCCATATAGATCTTTTGCTCATTTAAAATTTTGTTTTCTCATCGTTGAGTTATAAATAGATTTCTTTTACATTTTGGAAACGAATGCTTTATGCATTGAGCAAATATTTTCTCTCAGTCTGAAGCCTGTCTTTTCATTCTCTTAAATTGTTTTTAAGAAGTAAGAAAGTATCCCAGGGACAGAGCTGTGCTATGAACAAGCAGACGCGGAAGAAAGGCAACTTATAGAAAGTTAGCTGATAAATGTCTTAAATATCAGAAAATATCAGTATTATCAGTAGAATAACTACACAAAAGTGGATCCCTAACTATCATAAGTGATTAAAAGAATATTGTTTTGTTACATTATTCTGTCCATTGATTGACAGGAACATTTGGTAAGATGTTCAGGGACACAAAAGCCTTTCTTAAATTTATACAAACAATGGCTCAACCAGATCCCTTTGTTTATTACAGTTATACACGAATCATTTTAGTTTTCCTGTTGAGTCTCACTTTATTACTGAGTAAATAAAATGTGCCAAATCACCATGCTAAACCGTGAGACCAGACTGCTTGCTTATGAAGAGGTCACCAATTTCCCTTCCCCAGGGTCTTAGGAGACTTGACTCTGAATTGAGCTGAACCACTCCCTGAGCTCTCACAGATACCTTCTCAATGTTCTGCTTTTAGAGGAAAGCCTCACTTTTGGATCTTATCTTATGGGAGGTGTCATTGAATTATTTTATTTCTGTGGGTCAATTTATTCTAGGTAAGCCTCAGATATAACCTGGCAAGAACAAAACCCCAGGGATTTACGAACAAATAGAAATGCCAGGAGAATGGATACCGTGAGAGGAAGGTCAACTAGCCTACTGCAGTGCTGTGGAAGTCAGAGGAGGACATGGTTCAAGGAGTCTGTAGAAAGTGCTAAAGGGGCCGGCAAGTGAAGCTTGCCACGGAAGCCTTTAGATTTCCTCGAGGAAGATTTTGGTGATCTTTGAGCCATTTCCATACTTAACTGAGGATGGAAGCCTGACCTTTAAGCAGGGAATGGGGTGAGAGGGGATGTGGTCAACAGACCAGTCCCATATTCAAGTTTGTGGATGGAAAGAGGTAAGTCAGCTGGTATGTAGGAGAAGCAGCAGGGTCAGATGAAATATATGTGAATAATTACGATTATCTAAGTATACATATATTATTTTTTTAAAGGAAAAAGGAGTTTCAAGTACATTTGAAAACAGAAGAGAAGGTGTTTATGGAGAAGGAGAAATTAATGGTGTTAAGAGACAAAAGGGATTAAAAAGTTATGGTAATCACTGGTTGGACTGATAATCTTCCATATTTATCTTTAAAGGGTTTCTGTTAAATCGCCTACCCTTTCAGGATATTAAAAAATTATCCTGAATTTCTTAGAGATAATGCAAATTCAAAAGTTTAAAGTTTAAATAAAAATTGCTTTCTTGACCTCTGAACTCCTAAAGCAGACAATGTAGATATTTTTCACGACTTATTCTGCTGTAAGAAATAATTATTGTGTTATTTCTTGGAGGGAAGTAGCTGAAGCACATTATTTTTAAAAAATCACAGACCATGGTTGTGCTAAGCGAAAATTCAGTTCAGGCAGAACTTAAGTTTCCACAGATCTCCTGGCATACTTCTGTCAAAATTTATAACCTTCTGTTATTTCATTCCTGGCACCATCTCATCCAGAGACAGCCAAAATATGACAACTAATATATGTTTCCTTTAATGTGGACAGAGACCACTTACACTAATTCCAGTGATCACAGCATCCAAGTATGAAATCATGTTATTCATTAAACTACTGCATGACCTCGTCCAAAGGAGCTCTGAAAAACACTTACTTTCCCACTTACATGTGGCTGCAAACCACATGTTGTTTTCCTTACAGAAGATACAGTGCCAAGAGATAAGTAAACAGTTTAAGTAGCCAAAACAGAAAATTCTACGCTAATCCTAAACTGTCACTGTATCTTTGTATTTCAGGCTATGTGAATGTGAAGTCTGGGTTTACTAATGATTTGTAAGCTTGGAAACACATTCAGTTAAAAATCATAAATCATAAACCATATTTCAGTCCTTTATTTAAACATAAAATTGCAAATCGTGCTATTTTTAATTTGACAGCTTTCTGTCCTTTCATATGAAAATGGAACAATCAACTGCATTTTCAGATTCTGCATAAGTGGTAATTACGTACATGGGAAACCTTGCATTCCTCCAGGCAGTGATACCTGAGTGTCCACCATGTGTACTCATAGAGGGGGCTCAAGGGGCTACTTGCCCAGATCTTATCTTCTTGATGGGCCAAATGATGCTTTCATTCAAATTTAAGCTTGAGTCCTTCACTGGACCACAGTTTGTGGCACACCATGAATTTTTCTCCATTATAAATCCCATAATTTAATTACAAATAGCACACTAATAATAACTGCATGTGTGTGTACCATAAGTGTCAAATTGTTAAGTGTGTTTTTATTCCTATGCTTGCATTTCTTCATATTTTAAACACTGATAAAGGAAATTAAAGATATAGAAAGGATATCCCACGCTCTTGGATTGTAAAAATTAATATTGTTAAAATGCCATGCTATTGAAAGCAATCTACAGATTTAATGTGATCCCTATCAAATTACCCATGACATTTTTCACAGAAATAGAACAAATAATCATAAAATTTATATGGAATCACAAAAGACCCAGAATTGCCAAAGCAATACTGAAGAAAAAGAACAAAGCTGGAGACATAACCCTCCCAGACTTCAGACAATACCACAAAGCTACAGTAATTAAAACAGCATCATACTGGCACACAAAGAGCCATGTGGATCAATGGATCAGAATAGAGAGCCCAAAAATAAACTCACACACCTACGGTCAATCTTCGACAAAGGAGGCAAGAATATAAAATGGATAAAAGTCAGTCTCTTTGGCAAGGTGTGCTGGGAAGGCTGGACGGCCACATGTAAATCAATGAAGTTAGAACACTCCTTCACACCATACACAAAAGTAAACTCTAAATGGCTTAAAGACTTAAACGTGAGACGGGACACCATAGATCTGCTGGAAGGGAACGTAGACAAAACATTCTCTGACATAAATCACAGCAATGCTCTCCTAGGTCAGTCTACCCAGGCAATAGAAATAAAAGCAAAAATAAACAAATGGGATCTAATTAAACTTATAAGCTTTTGCACAGCAACAGAAACTATAAACAAAATGAAAAGACAACCTACGGAATGGGAGAAGATACTTGCAGACATGCAGCGGATAAGGGCTTAATTTCCAGAATATACGAACAATTACCCCTGTAACAATAATCCCCAAATAAGCAGAACTTGATTAATAACTGATAGCTTCTCCGGTTTTTGTCCCTGCTTCCAACTTAGGACCAAGCAGGGAAAGGTAAATATGCATACCTTTCACATAACCAAACACGTGGGATGCTCTGCCTCTAGTTAGCCTGCCTCCAGGTCTCCAGCTGTCTGATGCCAACAGCCTCCAATGAGCTATACTTGAAGACTTCTCTTTTCCCCACTATAAAATGTTCCCACACATTGGCCTGTCTCTGCCAAAATGCAAACAAGCAATGGTGGATGACTCCCCTGCTATAGCAAGTTTGAAATTTGATGGGTCTTGCTTTATTTCCACACTGGCAACGAAGACATAAAGGTAGCTTGAGTTCTCTCCTGGATTTTTAAACAGTTTATACATGGATAAGATAAAAACAACCTTAGAAATAAGTTCTCCGTATCACCCTTTGGAGCAAATGCTTTCTCCTGCTCTAGGTTTCCCTGGGAATTTTTCCCTGGCGAGGTTTTCTGGTGATGATCCCACATTCCCTGCGCGGTAGGAGGAAGTGCTTCCTCCCAGTAGGAGGCTGCGCAGTGGCACATGCCCCGCGTGCTGTGAGTTCCATTAAAATCGGGTCACTCCAGAAGATCATTTTTCAAAACGTCACACAAATCATCCGATGAAATCCACTTATTGTGTTCTCTAGGCCTAGCATAGTTCCTTGTTATCAAAGCAATACAATTAACTTGGGGAACAATTCATTATTTTAGACTGGTGGTCTAAAGGAATTTCATTTACCATGTCAAGATGATACACAGACGCTGCAGGCTGGCAAAATTTACATCAAAATATGCCAGAAGATTCAATAAAAATGCTGGGGTTTAAATATTTATTATAAGTTTTACCTTTTTGCACTTTTAGTTCTTAAATACCAGACACTCTGACATTTAGATCATTTAAATATGAATTATAAACCTCATAAGAAAGAAAGTGCCATCTTCTGTTTCCTACTCCATTTTCCACGGCCTCTTGGAGTCTGGAACTGGCTCTTGCTACTGCGGAAAATCACCAGGGGCTGCTCTGGTTCCCCCAGGGCAGGGCGAGCTGTGACGAATGCAGACTCCTTTGGGACCCTGAAGATTTCTTTCAGAACGTGGGCACAGTTTACTAGTCACTGGTTTGGATGCCAAGAGCTACCACAGGTATTTAGTAAATAAGTAGAAGATGCACCCAAAACAGACTTTTACCCAGAACCTTGCATAAAAACAGTATTTTCTCCCTAAGTTTAACAACTTTGTTACTCAATAAACATGTGCAGACATGCCCTAAAGAGAAAACAATGGAAATGAGTAAGGGCTAAATATTTAAATGGCAAATGTATCTTTCTAAACCACTAAATTTGCAATGAAAGCCACCAAGGAGAAACATCAAGAATTTAGTTATCTTTAGTAAAACTCTAGTTTGTCCTAATGGAATTGAAATGGTATTAGTAGACTCCAGCAGTAACAATCTAATCATAAAATTACTGATGTGTGTGTGTGTGTGTGTGTGTGTGTGTGTGTGTTACCATTACACAGAACAATTAATAAGTACAGTAATAAAATACTGCACATCAAATGAAATTGCCTTGGAAAGAACATTCTCACTTTATATACAAACATAGCACTTCCATTTTATATTTGAACAAAGCCTCAGAAAAGTCATTCATTTTGAAATGCTCTCCTCCCAAGTCTGTGTAAGAGCAGGCACCACTATATATTTTAATTTTCCAAGAAAACAGCTTCATTAGGCGTGAAAGGTTAATTGCAGGTTTAAGTGGAGCTCAGGGAACGGTTCAGGGTCTGTAGTGAATTGCACAGCCTGCTTCAGGAAGACTTGAATGAGAGCTGTAAACTGTTTGCCCTGCTGAAATGTTTTACTACCTCATTTACTATCTGTCTTCTTTTACGGCTTGTATTTGTAGTTCTTCTAAACCTTTAATGGCTACAGTTTTATTTCACTGTAATCAGATTTAAATGGAAATACCATGCTGGGATGTTTAAATGTTTTCCCTCTGTATACGGCTACATACTACAGATGAGGGTCTTGGCTATCCTTCACATGATTAAGAAAGTGACTTTGGGGAAACTCTGATGTCACACAGACTCTAACTATTGTGCAGACTTCATTTAACATTCAGTGGGGCCACCCTTGCCAATTCACAACTAGGGCTGGATGCATAATTAGAAAATATGCATTTCCATTATAACTTATCTGTGAAGGCCAGCACAACTGAAGTCATTATTAGGCAAAACTCCAAAGGTTACACTGTTGAACAAAAATGGAAATACTTCATGTGCTGAAGACACTGGAATGACAAATGGACTAGTCATAGTTGTCTGAGAGTTTCAAGAAATGTTTCCTTTCCCCTACTAAAAACCAATGACAACTACAGATGTCAATGTTCAAATACAGATGATAATTCTATTCTGGTTATAAAATTTTGTTTGGCCTTTAACACATGATAATATTTTAAAATTTCATTTAAAGACAAGCTGTAAAAGTTCTATAAAAGTAATCCTACTCCAGCACCACAGCGCTGAGCCCTGCCTATTTGATGAGAACTGTTCCCTCATTGGCTAGAGTGAGCTGAGTGAACCTGGGCCATTACTGTCTCAAGGCATTGTTTAAGGGAAATCCGCATGTTTTTTTAACAGGTAAAGCTTCTTTTAGATCTTATCAATTCTAATTTTAATTACACACTGGGAAATTTTATTGATCCATTTCAAATAGTTTAAGATTCTTTTTTTTATAAAAATAGCAATATTTTATTTTCCACTAGGTAGAGACATTGTATTTTAGCATTTCTAGTAGTAACATGTCATTGTTTGCTTTAAATTAAATGAGATTATATGTGAAAGTATTTTATGAACTACGGAGTATTACATAAATTAAGTTAATAATTTCAATAATATAATAATAAGTTACTACCATTAGTAATAAGGAATCGCAATCAAATTACAAATGTCTGGAAAATTCCAGCGTCCTAAGCATCAAAAAATTGTTTAAAGAGCAAATCGCTTCATTCAACTGTTATTTCTTGAGTGCGTACTATATGCCAGGCATTGCTCTGGCCCCTAAGGGTTAAGCAGTGAATAAGAGAGACGAAATGTAAAAGTTTCTGTGCCCTATGGTGCTTACGTTATAATGGATCAAGCTCAAGTATTGTTTTGACCAAGGTGCTGTGAGGACTGAATGTAAAGGGCTTAGAGAAGAGTCTGGCACATAAAGGCTCAAAAATGCCAATCATCACCATCACCACCACCATCATCACCAACAACAAGTGAGAAGTTTGAGGTCAAAGAGGAAGCAGATAAAACATTGGGCACTCAAGATCTGGCCTCTATCCTAATTTAGCAGTATTCATTCATTCATTCAATAATTTATTCAAAAATCAGAATGGCTCTCACGTGGAATACCTAAGAACGGACAAAATTTGATAGAAAGATGGACTCAAAGACTCACAGACAGTATCATTTCAGAGCATCACTGTCAGTGAGGTGAGACTGTGTTCAGATCTCAAGCCAGAATTACTCTGATGCCTTGGATAGTAAAACTGAGAACCTGCTCATGAAGGGATGGATGAATAGTGTGTGTTGCCTGCTCATTAAGGAAGGTAAAAATAATTGAAAGAGGCAATGGCAAAATAGTTGAATGGCAATACTCAACAGAGAAAACATCGCATTAATATTGCTTGTACTATTAGAGATACCACTAATAATTAACTTTCATCCATTTTTTAGAGTTTAAAAATGCTTTTATATTAATTATCTAGGTTGTTCCTCAAGACCGTTCTGTTGAAGTGGGTCAGGAAGCTATTTTTGTCCTTGCTTTGCAGATGGTTAAAATGAGGCAACAAGTGATTCAACAACTCTTTGAGGCTCACACAGCTGGTGGCAGCGGTGGGACCCGCACCCAGGACTCTAGATCTTTGACTTGCACTCTGTTCACTTTATAGTCATTAGAAGGAAACTGCTGCTTTAGTACAAATGACTAACACATGATTTTGAATCAAAGAAAAGCAAAAATTGGTAGGGATGTAAAATCAGCTATGGTCAGAGGCATTGGTTAGTGCTGATGGTAATAAAAACAATAATAATAACACCAACAACTATTCTGTTCGCATTGATATGATACGCCAGGCGTTGCCCTGAGCACTCTATGTGAATTATTTTATCCACTTACGCAGACGGAAGTGGATGACAATACAGGTTAGACCCATAAATATGTACTGAGGGTATACTGCAGGTAGTATGGTTGAGGATGATTATTGTCAGAGTAATTACCAAAGAGCAACAAGCTAGGACAATGATTCAACAGCTAACAATCACACAGAGACAAATGCCACGGAGTAGGCACAAGGCAAGGGAGAAAGAAAGCTCCAGGTGAGATCTGGGAGGTGGGTGTGGAGGTTGAAGATTCCCAGGGGACATGACCTCTAAGCCAAGGACTGAAAGATGAGAAGGAACTGGTCAGATGAAAAACACTGGTATGACGAGTGTGGTATGTTCTGAGTAAAGGGAAGTAGAAATCCAACAGCATGGAGTGAAAGGGTATTTGGGAAACTTCAAGACACTTGCTATGGGTGGGACACAGGTGTGAATGGAAGAATGGCGAGAGAGAAGACAAGACAGTTAAGCAGAAGAGGGTCCACCAAATGACCTCAGGTTCTGAAACAGGAAACAGATTTTAATCTGTAGCCGGAAGGAGCCAGGGAATGATTGTTAGGAGTGGGGAGGCATAACCAGATTTTTAGTTCAAAGAGACTTCTCTAGTGGTAGCACTGGCTCACTTGGAGTGCTGGGTGAGGCTACGATTATTAAAGCCAGGTAAGAAAGTGACAATAAGGAGAGAGAAAAGGGATGAACAGGACAGATATTTAGGAGAGATTAATATGGGAAATTAACAATAGGGTGGAGTCTAGAAAGACGCCCAGCTTTCCGGTGTGGGTGGCTGGGTGCATACAAATGCTATTTACTTCTATATGAAGGAGGAACAGGAACAGTCAGGGTACATGGAAGGTGGTGGATCATTTGTTCAGTTATAGACTTACTGAGTTTGACGACCTGTGGGACATCATAGTGGAGACGTCTAGTTGGATATGCAGGTGTGAAGCCTGGGAATAAGTCTAGCCCAGAGAGGCAGATTTGGGGGTTATTTGCATGGATTGAATCTGAAGACTTTCAATTGTATGGATGGAGAATGCTAGCTGTTACAATACTTAAAGCCTGCAATCTCAGTGGCTTAAGAAAATAGAGGTTTATTTTTCCCTATATAAAGTCCAAGGTGGGCATCCTGACTGGTGTCAGGATGTGTGTGAGGGAAGAGGAAGGAGCGTAGCACCTACTCTGCATAGTTACTTAGGAACCCAGACAGATGATGCTTCTGCCATCTTCAGTCTGGGGTTTCCATGGTTACTTTGAGCATTGACATCTAAGTGGCAGGTGGGAGATGAGAGGGTGAAAAAGGTACAACCCTTTCTAAACCACCTTGGACCAGAAAATCTCATAATACTTTAGTTCCAGGCCAACAGCAGGTACTGCTTTCCCAGGAACAGTTCTCCACCAGGGGAGGGAAGGAGAAATCTTGGGTGGAGAGCCAGCAGTCTCTGCCACTGGAGGGGATAAGCCTGGTAGAAGGAGAGCAGGGAGGAGAGAAGGACCAAGAAGAAGACTGGTTATGGAGGAGGAGAGCCCATGAGAAGACAAGAACACCCAGAGAGGGAGAAGACAGGCAGGACTGAGATGGTCCACTGACTCTGTAAGACTAGTCAGTGGCTAGTGATGTCCCGTGGATCCTGTTTCTGGTTGCAACAAATAGCCCCCAAATTCCATGACAACTGTAAGCCAGCTGAGTTTGTGGCTTCCAAGCTTCTCTTGATTTGAAATTCAGAATGTCCCTTGAGAGATTTCTCTTGGAAGGAAGTTGGAGTAGGTCGCTGCTAAGGTCACTTCTGGCTCTAAGAATTTATAACTGCAGCTGCCTTTCTTCCGCAGGCCAGCAGCCGGGACCCTGATATCACTGCTGGCCTCCTCTCTGACACATGCGGTTTTGCCACAAGCATCACTGTGAAGTTAGGGGACTGGCTGGTTTCGAGAATGTCCTTGCTAGAAACATGCAATTGTTTTTGCTAGTTAGGGACTTGTGAAGGAATGGACATGCTTCTACCCGAGCGAGAACCACACTGGTAATACCAGGAGTGGGTCATACTTACTGTCAGGTGTGGTTCCTATGATGCCAGTGTCACTGGTACAGAGACTGGCTCTCAGTCTCGTATCAGAAGCAGAGACTGGACAGAGCCAAAGACCAGGCTGGGACTTGATCTCACGTCCAGCAGTCTGTGAACAACCTAATAGATTTTTTTTTAAGTTTAGTTTTCTAATTCTTTACATTATGATAAAATTTGTCTTTTAACTCTGCCTATCTCTCACGCTGGGAGCAGCTTGAAAGTAGAGATTAGGTTTTTATTCACCTTTATATCTCAATCTATGATGGGTGGTCAATAAATATTACTTGAATGAGAATTCATTGATGAATAAAAGGCTGTGTGCTGCTAAGGAAGCGAATTCTGGTTAGAATTAGATTACAAGACTCCCTGTTGCAGGCTGGCCGCTGCCTCGTGTTTCTCTAATCCTGGTACTCAGTTGCAGAGAAGTTCCTGAGCGGAGGGTGGGAATCACACGAGGCAGAGGAGGGACCAGCACAGCACCAGCGGGGCTCTCGTTGACGTGGTGTCCAAGCAGGTGACCCAGGGGAGAGCTTCCCGTGGGAAGCCGCTGTGCTCCAAAAATGCCCCGCCCCTTCCTAAGGCCTGGGCGTGCTCAGCTCAGAGAGTGAGAGCCACACGAGTGCTAGTGAGCGTCTGGCTCAGTGCCTTGGTCCACCCCGTCTCTAAACAGGTTTTAATATGTGTGGCTGTGTGTACAACATTGATGAGAAACTGAAACAGCTGCCGCACTTGATGGCATCAATGCCTTAGCGATTTAACTCTCCCCGGATGTCTTTGGAGAGACTTTCAGTATTTTAAATCAACACTGGCAGTCCAGCCATAAGATCCTCCTCAGTGCCTGGGTGGACTACTTCTCAAAAGAAAAAAAAAAAAAAAATCAGTTCACCTTTCATGTTCTGAGATCTCTCTGGAAATTGTGCACAGTTAGAACCAACGCACAGAAAAAAAAAGTTTTTTTTTTTTAAAGAAACTAGATAACAATTTTAAATCAGGGTTAAACACTGTTGGGTGATGTGAATCATTGCTTTCCGAAGCATTAGCATGAGTCTAGGAGACAGGTACGAGGCTTATATCCTCTACACAGATACACTGCATTGAATATTAAAAGACAAGCTATCAACGGAAAAAGTGAATTTTAGTATTGTCCAAGGTGATGTTTCTGCTACTCTAAGTTCATAGTAGTCAACATTTTTAAAGAAATTTCAACATTAAAAGAAGTTGGAAACAGCAACTATCCCTGCAAAGGCAAAATACTGTTTTAACAAACTCCGATGGTAAAGCAAATTTATGCCTTCTATATGAAACTCTCAGATCATGGCAAAAATGGGAGAGGAAAAAAAAAAACAGATAAAATTATGCAAATCCTCACTTCTAGTCATTTAGATAAAATGGATGAGAAAAATGCTATACAGAATCATGATTTTTCCATTAATATTATTATGAATTACTTAGACCTTACCAACAGTTATTACAGATAACTGAATGGCCAAAGGCATTTTAACAAAAACAGATGGGTCTGTAGCCAAATTGATCCTTGATAAATCTCTTTTGCTGAAGGAAAAGGCAGTATGGCTGGACAGGGTATTTCTCAAAACAGACTTCAAACCATTTCTCTGATGTTTGCTGAGTGAGCCAGGACTATCTGGGGAGATAGTACACATTCTCTCCAGTAATTCAAAACAGGGACTTCAGGGAAGGAGTTTGTTTAAATGACCTCCTTTAATCTAACAGAGGATAGTATAAAAGAAACCTTCATTCTCTGAAGCAGTTTTGAGACTCTGACTGAGCATGTCCCATAAATGCTGACCCTTCTGAGTCAAAAAAGTATCAGTTTGCCTCACTTTGCCTTTGGGAGCAATAAAGGTGGCCTCTGAGCTACTGTAAATGCAGAAGTGTCACAAAGAGTCAGCACTAGTGGAAACCTTTCAAACTCTACGGGCAGGTAAATCACAGAGGGAGCAGATTTCAGAGCGTCCGGAACTTTCTGATGTTGTATCCAGGGGGGTAAACATTGCCCTGCATTCCCTCCAAGTTATCTCCAGACGCAAAGAGAATTCCCACACATTGTTCCACAAGCCCCGGCTACCGTTTCCTAAGTGATTTGCCAAGCATATCTATAGAAGGGACATCTTGCTATCCAGAGAGTCCTCATAGGTGGCGAGGAAATGGGTCAGGGATGGATGGCGACAGAAATTCTTATTAGCATGTGTATCCACTGGAGAGAGAATCAGAATGTCATTTGTGGGGAGAGATGGAAGACTTTGTCCTCTTTTTCAGGCATATTCACTTTGGATACTGTCTACCTACTTTCAGTAAGTGCCTTAGTTGGCAGAAAGATGAAAAAAAACTTGCTTTCAGGTCAATAAAGGAAATCTCGTATGATCAATGGCTGATTAGAGCAGGATCTTCTAAGCAGGAGGCTCTGGGCTGCATTCTGTAAAGGGTTTTCAAATTAGTCTTACTCTGAGGTCTGGGCAAAGGGCCAGTTCACCACCCAGCTGCCGCTGACTTTCAGCCCAATGGTCAATGAGTTCCCATAATTAGAGGAAAAGTTAAAAAAAAAATAAGGAAAAGAAACTCACATTTTAGGGGCATTAAATCTAAGAAAGTAGAGAAGTATAGCAGAAGTAGGGTACTATCAGGTTTTTAAAAGTACATATATTTGGTCAGAGTTGGTTTCATAGTCATTACTCCAAACTCTCACTTATTAAAGTTGGAGAAATGCAGATTATAATTTTTATTTGCCAAAGTATTTATGACTTGCTCTAAAACAATGCGAAAGGGGATTATGAAAGGACAAACCATAACTGGCTTATTTATATTGACTAAGTATGTTGAGTCTTCCCTGCCTTTTTGCCTTTTTTTTTTTTTTTTTGGTAAAAAACTACCTTTTTAAAAGCATTTTTGACAAGCTGGAATCATAATATCACAACAAAAGCAAGTCCTCTATGAGTAACTGCAGATTTTACTTAATTATATATCATTCTCATCTCATCTTCTAGAGTTACAAATAGTCAACCAGTTGTTTTTATTTCTTTGGTCAAGTACTAATTGAGAAAAGAGAATAGAGAAGTAAGTAAACTGGTCCTGAGCCAGTGAGCCACAGTGCCAAAGGGCTACCCATTGTTTCTAGAGAGCTAGAATAACCTGCAAAGGATGGAAAGTCAGCACACAAAAAAGCAGAGCCATTGCTCACGGCTTAGATGTCTACGGTCTGTCAGCATTGCTCTTACTTGCATGTTTAGAGCACTTTTTGAAGGGGACTGTAAACAACGTTATTTGTGAAAAATGTTGGGGGAGCTGCCTGAGACAAAAATTATGACTGTCTTTGTAAAAAACTACTTGTTTGGCCAGAACTGACCCAGCTGAATCAATAGCTAAACCAATTATATTCAAAATTTAATGTTAATTCAAATAAAAACAATTGAATTGTAGGTGACTGAATTGCCTGGCTGTTGGAACTGGTCAGGCAGTATCTAGTTACGGTGCCCTTTGTGTACGACCAGATCATGTTCTGAAGTTTATGATCCAACATGAAGAGTTGTTACACTTCTATTCCGAACCTGGCCTTTATTTACACGCGTAATTGAACATGGCAGAAACAACCAACAAAGGGGCAAACGTCTAAGAGACTCTAGAATTACTGTGGGACGAAACCGATTATTTAGTAACTTTAAATCAATAAATTTAAATTTGGGGAAAAGCCTGTTTAGAAGGAAATAGGGCACAGGATGCCACATACAGATAATTTAAAAATGTGGAGCATTGGCATTAAAATGTGAATTTGCACGTAGCTTATCAACAATCACCACCATCCCCTTAGACCAGGTACATGAAGAAATACTTCCGAAACTTCCTGAAATGACCAGTACTTTAGTAAGCAAGAATATACAGCACAATCTATGAAAAAACTTTAGGAACCATCCCACCAAACTGCAAGAGCTGCTTTCGTCCCTGATTATTTAACCTTTCTCAAACATTTACACTGGATTGATATTTGAAAAGAACGGTGAACTGAAAAGAGAAAACATGTATTTTTACATACAAAAGCAGCCTGTTCAACTTGCCATCTTTAACATATTGACGTGTTTTGTTCTAGTATTACTCAAAATTAGCTTTGAGATAAAAGTTCACATTAATTATCCCATAATGTAGTCTAATCACCACTGACATTTTGAAAGAAGACGTTAAGGCAGCCAGGAGAAACTAAAAAGTGGGTGAACGTATTACCTATGCTCATCACAGGAAGCCTAGAGTGTTTCTCCATGAGTTCATTTTTTCTTACATTAAAACCCTGGAGGCAAGACAAACTAATTGGACCCTCTGCCCTATTCAAGCATGGGCTCCCTCATCCTTGGCACTTCTCTGGTTCTTAGATGATGAGACAAAAAAGATTTTGGATGCATTTCAGTTTTAATTTCATCGTTTTATCGATTTTTATGACTTAAAGTAGGACATAAAAATAAGATAGGATGTGTCAACAATTTCCCTTTCTCATTTTAAATGATTAGCTCTAGAATTAAGTGAAGATTAAATCTAAGCTGGCACTACCCTTTGAATTTAGTGAATATTGCAGTCTTTAATATTAAAAAAGGATACTTTTATTATTAAATAAAAAAATCATAAATCCCAGTTCAAAATATGTCTGATCAAACTTGGCATCTTCAAATTTTTCCTTTTCTAAATTGTAAGCATAAATGAGCTCCTATAGTTTAGGTTTATTTAGTCATTATAAAAAGTTGAAATTTCTCCTTGTTGAAGTGAGTGAAAACCAAGCACAAATGCAGTTATAATAAAAATGTAAAAAAAACTGATTGTGATTATCTCATGTTCTTTAGGATAAATATTTTACAAAATAGGATTTGTGGGACAGTTACGTCAGTGAGCTTGGAAATGCCTCATTTCTTACAATCCTACTGAAATGAATTTAATAATCTTAAAGGTATGAGAGAAGTAAGCTCACAGGACACAGTTCTAAAATGGTTCATAAAATCTTATCCTGCCAAGAAAGATGCTCTCTACACATAAAAACACATACATATATGTGTGGAGTGTTAAAGTCCTAAGAAGCAAAAAGTTCAAAATATTCTATTAAATTTATACTGGTTCCCTTTGTACTATTAACATGAACAGAAGCAAAATACTCCCTATGTGAAAAAGAAAAAAAAATTATTTCTGGTTTTGATGAGAATATTCAAACAAGGAAAACGGTAAGACGGTGATCATCAAAAACTGAATCTGGGGCCCTTGGTTTGAGATAACTAACTAATCAATAGACAGTTCTCAGGGACACACAGGACCAGACATTTATTAAGGAACTTTTTAGAGTTTCATACAAGGCAATTAATACAGGCTTCACTATAGAAAATTACGTTTTAATGACTTTCTGTTCAAGTTACATGAATTTTATGTAAGGAAAAGCTTATAAAGTCTTAAGATTTTTCTTTCCACCCAAGTTATTAAAATTTGTATTTGAATATAGTTCCTTTCATTAACATTAAATCAGTTAACTCTAATTTATGAAAAAGGACTGTTAAATTTTACCACAATAGTTTGCACAGCTTTAATTTGCATTCATGAAAAAAAAAAAACCCACAATAAATTAATTTGCTACTTGGAGAGAATTTGACAAATGCATTAATCATGAAGAAACCAAACTCAGTTTTTGTTACTCTTTCTCACAAAGGCAGATGTAAGATAAGAGAGTACTGATTTAACATTCTTTAAGCAAAATGAGGTGTAATGATAATAATGGAGATATTCATAGAACCAGAGAATTTTAGAGCTGGAAGGAATCTTAGAAATTCCCTGGTTTAACAAATGGAGGAAGAACAATTCAGTCTCCCAAAGTGTCCGCGGAGCGGAGCCGTGAAGAGGGAGTGCTCCCATTTTCTCCACTGGAAACCACCATAGAGGTTAGAATTATTCAAGGGCTGACTAATTTGGCTTTTAAATGACTTTTGTTCCTCCTGAACCATGTTACTTCTTGTCTCTAAGATTTTTGAAAGTGTAGTCTGAGCTCAGAGATGGTGCTGAATCATAACATGAAATATATCCTGCAGAATTTAGATTTTTAAAAAATAGCATGAAGACAGCACTAAAACTGTTTCCGACATCTACACTGTGCACTGATGCTCTTGGCAAGTCAATGACATACTGTCAAATACATTTACGAGTTTGTATCACTGTGAAAAGGTCTGTATAAAGAAACACTCAACAGCACTATATTGTATTGCAAATGTTTCTCTAATTTTGCTATTTGTCTTTTTACTGTTTTATTTTATTTTTTTCTCTTAGCATCAAATTTTTGTTTCCTGATGTAGTTCACGTCGCGCATCATCTTTATGGTTCATGCCTATGTTTACATGCCGCTTAGAAACGCCTCCAATGCTTAGACCATCACAAGGTATTCCTCTGTTGTCTTCCACTGCTTTTTTAAATCTAAATTTTGGTATTTTGAAAAAAATACAAAAGTTACTGAAAGCAACAGTAAATGGAATATTCTTAGCAAATGTTCAAACATTTAAGATCGCTTTAAAATTAAATGTAATTATATTTTTGACCCACTACACACACACACACACACACACACACACACATACACGCACACACACATTAATTACTGAGTTGCATGAAGATGTTGATGTAATAATTTAAATCTTGGGACCATTTCATTAGAGCCACTTCACCATCATTAGAAACATTTCAGTCACTACTTAAATCAAAACATTTAAGTAAAAGCTTTGGACAAGAAAATATTCTAAGTGTCTATAGAACAATCTTAAAGAACTGAAAAGCTTTTTGTGATTCACACATTATGTTGAATCATGGAAATAATTCACAGTCTCCCTTTATAGTGGGGCAAAGAAACATTGATATTTTAAGGAAAAGAGGAAAATAACCCATATGCCCACTTACTATGCAAGGGTTGGATTTTCCTGGTGCTAAAGATTCTAAATTACTTTTACTCCATTGGGTCTTTGTTTCTGTAGAAATATATGCAATTTCTTCTCTAAGCCTACAACTATTTTCTCTATATGTTACTCTTTATATTAAAGAGCTTGCC
Organism: Camelus ferus; assembly: GCF_009834535.1. Taxonomy (NCBI): domain Eukaryota; kingdom Metazoa; phylum Chordata; class Mammalia; order Artiodactyla; family Camelidae; genus Camelus; species Camelus ferus. Next base: position 13,751,031 of record NC_045706.1, read on the forward strand.
TCACTTCTTATTAGTTTTTAAAATTTAAAATCTGCTCCTGTAATACCATGTATGTCAGCATGACAAGGGGTCGTTTTCTGCTAGAGATAATCTTCCTGACTTTTGAAAAAGAGTATTATCTTGGATACTTAGTTATATATGTAAAAAGGGTAATGTTACTTTATTTTAAAGTGTACTTAATTTTGACAGGCTATTTATCTTCAGGAAATTTTAACGATATTCAATTCTAGCTAAATGATTACAGACAAACCACTCTCTGTTCTGTTTTCTTTAGTAAAACCTACAAATCCCAGGTGACAAACTGTCATTTTTCTCTAAAAGATAAGAATTAGAGGAAAAATATTCTCCCAGGTTCTGGCAATGCTAAACTGCCTATGTATGTACACACACTTCAGGAAAATAAATCTTGGCATCAAAATATTTGGTGAGCACGTGGGATGAGTTCAGAGAAGTTTCAGGCCCTGGTCCAACACCCTCCCCTCTACAGCCCCGGGGGACAAGGTTGGTGGCAGCCTCGCTGCCACATAAGCAAACCTCAGCTCTCCTACTCAGTGTGAGTCAAAGTCACCGAGGCAGGGAGCCGACCGACGTTGTTTAAGAAACGCATACACTCATAGCTTTGAAACACAGAAAGTTTTCGTTAACCCTGAATTCTCCACAGTGTTCAGTTAACCTATTTTTATTTTCTATTTGAAAATGCAGAGTTGTAAAAAGGTTACTAAATTTAATTTCATTTCAAAATGAAGGGGATTCACCAATATTTTCTACTGATACACTTTTTAGAAAATCAGCGACTGCATAAGGTGAGGTTTGTTCACGTTATGTTTCTTCTGGTGTTGATAACTGGGTGCACTTGTGGCACCTGCTACATTGCTGTTCCCAGCACCTGAGCAGTCCCCTGCGGACTCAGACCCTGACAAGAACACCTGAAGGTGGATAGTAAATGAGGAACATATTCTCCAGCCGCAGCACAGGACCAAGTGGAAACATGGCGGCAGGAGATATAAAAGAATGAAAGAACCTAACATTGAAGGATGTTGTAGCTTGAGCCTTTTACCTCATCCTTTGTTTAAAAGAGGTGCTAATTTCTACAGTTTTCTTTTTTATCTTTTAATATATATTAGTTCATATATAAACTTTTGAGAAAAAAATCCTGCACAGCTATCCCCATATCCTTTAGACTATATGCAAATGTTTTTTTTCTCTTCCATTTGTCATTTATTTTTCCTCTGCCACTTTTTAAAACACTCCCTTTAGTTCCCAGCCTCCTGTACTTCCAAAAGCAGGTGGGGTGCTGGCTGGTATTTGACATTCTTGATTAAATAATTGCATCATCTAAACCATCTTCTAGTTTTCAGGGACCTCCTTTTGTGAAACTACAGAAAAATCTACTGAAATTTCTCTAACGCTCTCATCTTCTGTGAGCAACTTAGACTGTCACATTATTTGATACTGTGAAACTTAGAGGAAATTTCAGATGGTTTCAATAACCATTCCTATTATTGTGCTATTCTTAACTTCTCATTTTGGTTCACAGACAATTTATATTTAAATATCTTCTATATATACATCAGTTATAGGAAGAAGTACTGATAGTTTGATAGTTCTTAACATCTTCATTTTTCTCTTAAATATTTTTTTTTGGCAATTTTAGTACCAATATCTATAAAGTATTGAGTTTCTATGACTTCACTTTATATATACTGACTGGGAAGAGCTCCCTCTTTTACTAATGTTTCCATCTAAGGTTATGAAGGTGATTTTTTAAAAAAGCATAATGGAAATGAATCCAGAGTTTGGTTAATAATGCAAGGTCACTTTAAAGGACAGGTTAAATCCATTCCATGCCCTCTGGGGCTGCTCTGCCCCTTTGAACAGTTTCCCTAGAGCATCTCTAGCAGAAGAGTCTCATGTACGATCTGGCTCTGTGGGTTCTTGTGACCCCTCAAGACTCTGGGTGTCTGTAATGCAGATAAACACTCAGATTACTCCCCAGCAGGGGATAGCTGAGTCTCAGAATTACCATCTTAATATTACCCCCTCTTGCCCATAATCTGGCTTTTGCCATTTCTTTGAAGGTGCTTATGACAACTTTGGCTGTTGCTGGTCTGAGTTCCATGAGTAGCAGTGTTGCTGCCTGAGATGACGAAGAAACATATTTTAGCACACCTCCACACGCCTGCTAGAGTCAGAATGCGGTTCTGTCCACTGATGAGCACAGAGGAGAGATCAGAGGACAGGATGCCTCAGAACACACCAACTCTCAACACTGACATCCAAATCATCACTGACACTGTCCTCGTGAGAGGGGGGATGTGGATGGCAGGGGGTCCATGGTGCCTGGGAAGAAATGTAGATCCCCAATTCGCTGTATTTCACTATAGCTTTTGCATAGCATTTTGTATGGCACGGGTGACAGTTATTCTCTGCATCAGAAATACAACTGAAAATGTTATTTCATATTGGAGGAAAACAGAGACCCCTTAGCTTGCTAATAATCTTAATGTGTTACTTTCAAGCTCTCAACTGACTGAAGCTCTCTCTTTACTCTTAAGCTAAATGGGTTTCTCTGTTACTAGTTTTAAGCACATGTATTGTTAAGTTTCAGAATCGAGCCTGGCACGCCGCCTAGCACGCCTGGAAGGAACGAGCACACTGATTCGCCCGTTACAGAATGGATCAAACCATGCGCTGTTACTTACCATGATGCATCTCATTGTTCTCCACCCCCGATGGGCCAGGCACTATCCTGAACGCTTTAAAACATTAACTCTAACCCTCCCAAAAACCTGCAAGGTAGTTGTTATTACCTTATTTTATGGATGAGAAAACTTAATCCTAAAAGAGGTAAAAAGTTACTAATTCAAAGCAAATGGTAGAACCAGGATTTGAATCCAGATCTGTCTGTCACTCTGCCTCTCCGTACATCAGCAATGATTGAGAGCAATGAGTCTCAATATATAATGCTTGCGTACGGCTCTATTATAAGTGGTCAGATACTTTCACCTATCTGTAGAATCACCACGAATTCTTCAGGTACAAATGCAGATTGTTCACAGCGTTGACCCAATATATGAGGAGAACCATTTCCCCTGAGGTGGTTTTGAGTAGCTCTAGAAAGGTTATAAGCAGAAAAAAGGTATAATCTGCTATCAACTTACATAGTGGTTCTATTTCTGGAAAAATTCAGTATACATGAAAACCATTTAAAATTGAGTTTAATGTAAAACAAGCTCTTAGTTCAGACAATTCAGAACAGTTTTTGTTTTTAGCTTCATGAATGCCCAGCAGCACACTCTGAACTGGTAGTGCGTTATGGTGTGGCACTGTTCGCCAGGGCATCCCGGATCCCCGCGCCCTGCTCCTAACTGCCTTTACAGTGGCCCCAGTCATTACAGGGATCCAGAATGTCTTACAAGTTTCTGAAAAAACTTCTGGGGGCGATACTGCCCCTATGGAGAATCACTGTTGTCATGTGTCCTTTGGGTAAGATGTGACAAAGAGCAATGGTGAACCAAGGCTTATTCCCCTTTTCAAGGCCTATCAAAAAACGAAGAATTCTCACCTGATTCTTTGTATGGCTTTTGTTGCTTCAAGATAACACATATTAGGTATCATTAATATAACAACTGACCCCCAAAGATAGATGCTTAAAATAACACGTATTTATGAATCTCACAGTTTCTGTGAGTCAAATTTTGGGAGCAGCTTAGCTGAGTGGTTCTGGCTCAAGGCCTCTCATGAGGCTGCAACTAAGACGTTGGCCGTGGCTACAGTCATCTGAGGGCTGGACTGGGATTAGAGGAGCCACTTCGAAGCTCAGTCTTGAGGCTATCAGCGAGTTCCTTCCTGGCTGCTGACCAGAGGCCTCAGTTCCCCACCACAGGGGCCTCTCCATAGCCAGTGTCCTCACGACCCGGCGGCTGGTTTTCTCAGAACGACTGATCCAAGAGAGAGAATGAGAAGCTAAAATGCCTTTTATAATCCAGCATCAAAAGTTGCACCCTGTAACCTTTGCTTTATTCCATTTGTTAGAAGGGACCACTGAGTCCAGCCTGTACCCAAGAGCAGAAGAATTAGGCTCCATCTTTTGAAAGGAGGAGCATCAAAGAATTTGTGGACATATTTTAAAACCACCACAGTCATCACAGGCTGTCCCTGTCTGGAATACAAAAAGACCTAGAGAATCAACAGGATTTTCACAAATCTAATATAACTCAGGCATGGAGAACTGGGAAATAGTGTGAGAAAAATCGCTGTTGATGGGTCTAGGTTTTGAGATGAGTTAGGAAGGGTGGGACTGGAGAGAGATGAGAAGAGGATACTGGGGGACATGGGCAGGTGAGCAGACTCTTAAGGCAACTCTAAGCTTCATTTTAGATATCATCTATATATGGAGAACGATGTTTATATCTCTATATATCATTTATAGCACAGAATTCTAATACCTTCATCACCATTTTATCTGAAGAAAGATACAATTCACTGTGACTCTTAAATGCTTGTTACACTTTTTGATGATCGACTTAGCAGGAAATAATCAGACATGTGGGAAGCTTCTAATATGCCTTCTGTACCTATCACTGGAGAACTCTGAGCTGGGATCATAATGAGCAGAGCTGTGCTAGAAAACATTCTCCATTCTGCTACACTTCCTCGGGGCTGAGGGAGCCCATCACTTCTTATCAAGCGTGTTCTGCTTAGCATTTCAGCCAGCTTTCCAATTTAGCTAACCTTCAGGTTCTCTTGTTTACTATTTACTTGTGCTCCCAAGTAGAATTTGAATATCTCATTTGCATAAACACAATCTGTTGACCCCTTATCTTTTGAAGATCTGCATGGAGAAACTCAGGGCAATACTGAACGCCAACTGGAAAGGCGGGCCTCAGTGGGAGTACCCCCTCTTCCCATGGGGTTATATCTGTGCAGTTTTACTGCCGAGTAAGGGCCAAGCATTTTAGCCACTCAGAGTCAAGTTCTTATGTTTGCTAATTATCTGGAAATGCTTTGTATACTCATATTGGGAAAGAATTCACAGATTCCCACTGCAGATCAGAGGTGCAAAACACTTAAGGAATATGTTTCCTCTGCCTATCCAAATTCTATTCACCTATTCCTCAGGACCCAGCCTAAGTAAGACCTGACTTCTCCAGCAGGCTCGTCTGATTACCAAAGCCTTCACAAAAACTTCTCTCCTGAACTTCTTTAGCGCCTGAAGCCTGCATGACATAATTCTACTCCTGGTGGTTTTGTTATTGTTTGATTAGACAAGACTGAAGAACATCCTTAAGTCCCTAACCCCACTACTCCTCTACTATAGAAATACTCATTTGTTAATTTAAAAAAAATCTAATTATTTCCTAAAACTTACTGAACTAATTGCCTTAAAATTTAAACTTTTCCTGAGAATTTCTTAACCCTATACTCCACAGGGGATGTAGCTAGCCCTACTTGTTTATCCATATAACTACTTAGAAGACAAAAAGAAGACACAGGAAAAGAAGTTGCTATAAGCTAGAATTCATATCGCTCAAATCTCAGACGCTTCATTTATAGCCAGGCAGGAAACATTTTAAAAAGGATTGTAAGATGACAGTAATTATTATTTCTGAGACCTATTATTTACCATTTTAACAATTATTAGAAATAGGATTTCATATAAGAAAAATCAACCAATCAAAGAATACTTGTATGTAATAATTCTGATAGCAGGGACTTTTGTTGCTCCCCCTTATTTTGCTGCTCCTTGTTTACATGGAGAATACCAGGTGAGTAAGCACCGAGCTGACCTGAAATGTTAATGATCCAGCCCTGCATAAGATTTTCATTCAAGCATTATTATGAACAAACTATTGTTATCGTAACTATCTGGTGAGCTATTTCAGAGTCTTTTTTTCAATAAAATAGCATTTGAGAAAAATAAACAAGAGGTTTTTCTTTAAAATATTAATCACATTTTTTAACACCACAGAAAGTCTCTAATATTTAAATAACCCTTCTCATTCAAAACAAACCAAACTGAAAACAGAGAACTGCAACATATGGACCAGGCTTTCTGCATACGTTATCATGTCTCTTCTACACAGTCACTCGAGAAGGCGGATATGATGGCCTCATTTTACAGAGGCCACGGACTGAATCCCAGAGATCAGAATCCCAGAGATTGCTCAAGGTCTCACAGCTACGAGAAGGCAGAATCAGAACCCATCTCAAAGCCCCGACAATGTTCCCTTTACCAGGCTGCAGGATGAGAGCATTTGCAGTGTTGGCACCTGTGGGGTGGGCTGTATCACCTGCATGGCTGTTTGTCTTGCAAAAGTGAAAACTCTGAACTCAGTTTTTGAGCCCCACCTAGAAAGGATGACTGATGGAGACCAATCCTCAGCCTGGTCCTACTAAGCATTATAAATACTGGGACCAAAGGACCAGGAGGGGTGTCAGAACGTGAAGGCAGGGTATCTCAAAGTGGGAGAAATCACTTTCTAAGGGTCAGAAAAAGAGCTCCCAGCAAACAGAGATCCTGAACTCCCAGGGCTGCAACTTATCCCAGCAGAGAAGTGCTCTGCAGACTCAGAGCAGCTGGGGCGCTGGGGTGTCTGGCAGTTCACGTCACCTGGATCTCTCCCAACAGAAGTTTTCAAATAAGACTTTGGTGAATTCTAACACATGCGGAATTACAGAATGGAAGTCAGTAGAAACATAGGATTTGCTTTACAGAAATTTACTGTGTAGCCAAATGCTGTAACACGGAGTCCATAAGGTGAGGGAGAGCTGACATTACCTGTGCAAAGCTGTGCTCACCTGTATGTCTGTGTAAGTTCTGTTGCTTTAAATGCTGTATTTACAACCATTTTCCCTCTTTGCACTATGTTGTTGCATGACTGATGGACGGAGACTATTTTAAACCAAAGGTCTCTGAGGGTCAAGGCCATGTCGACTTACTTTGTGGAACACCAGTCAGAGCCCAACAGGCATTCTAGGAATTTGTAACGTTATTTGGGGTTGGTAATTACGATTAGGCTATAGCTTAAATCTGAAACAATCCAGCAGTAAAATTGAGACTAAAACGTGAGGTCATCGCCTCCCGGCAGTCACAATCAGATTACTGGTGCATGAGTTTGACACTGAGATTTGAGGGAAGGAGACTGCCCTTTAAAATGCTCCATTCAGACTGGAAAGCCTTCTGGACAAACGAGTGAGAAGGAGCTGACTCACTAATGTGCCTGCAAACACTTTAAAACTGTACTTTAAATGATGTTCTGCTTTGAACAGATAATTGGCCCAATTCTTCCCTTTCTCTGTCTGTAACTCCCATTGAAATCAATGAGAATTGCATATTCAAAAGGATGAGAGAACGTAGTTGCAGGTTGAATTAATGGGATAAAGGACTGCAGATCTCCTAAAGCTTGTGCAATTAAATTGTGGCCTCACACAATTCTCTAGGGTCACTAGCAATTTGCTGGCCTAGGAGAGCCAGCTGACTTCGTTTTCAGAGGTGTCACAATTTATAGAATGCGTTCTCTTAGACAGCAACATGTGATCCTTCTCAGCTCAAAATCTCCCTCTTCACACTAATCTCTTTAGGACCTTATACCTTGGAGTCTGGGATTTCATTCACATGCCCTTATCACCAGTTAAGATCATCCATCCATCCATCCATCAGCAACATCTCCATTTAAAAGTCATGAAAAACTAAGCACATGTCAGTATCTTATTTTTCTATAAAAAATCTGTCTACGCATCATTTATATGCATGTTAATTATCTGCTGTCTTTCCCAACTAGAAGGAAAGCTCCAACTGGTAAGAAACCTTGTCTTATTTATCATTATATCCTTAGCATTTGACCTGGTTATAACTGTCAAATATTTTTAATCCTCAAAACACGTACGAGCATATTTGATTATATATTCATAAAGCCATGGAACAATATTGGCCTTTAAACATTGCAAATGTATAAAATGCACTATTTGCACTTAAACATTTCTCCACTGAAGAGAAAGAAGGTATTTACTAACTGCCTCCTATATGCTAGCTTCTCTACAAAGATTTCTTGTCCTTATGAATTCTCACAATAGTGGGGTACGATGTAGTATTTTTATATTTATGTTACAAATATAGAAATGGAGGCTTAGAGAAATTAAATAACTTTCCCAAAAGCAAAGAACTAGGAAGTGGCAGAGCTGAGGATGGCATCTTCTTCTGATTCCACAGCCCATATGTATCTTCCATTATCTCACTGCTTAACATTTGAAAAATAAGGAAAGGAAACACATTTATAAAATGGGGAGGGTCTCAACCTGTCCCTCATAAGAAAGGGTGATGATCACATGGCCATCCACGTAGAGAAGTACTGAATAAGTGGCCAGATAAGCCAGAGGGACAGAAAGTGACCAGAAGGAAGAGGCCCAGGACTGAGTGCCCAGCAGAAATCCACGAGGCACCTCGAAGACTGAGCCCCTCGCTTGCTGACTGGGTGAGCGCCTGACCGCTCTAGCTGGGTGTGTGTGACACCGCGTATTTCCATCTGCTCTGACTCATACGTGGCCTACTTCTGACCCCTAGGTCCCTGCTCTTTGGTCATGACACTTCAGGATTCCATCACTTCCACCTGCTCTATGGGACACACCAGATTCCCTCTGCCCCAGGCATATCCTTCCCCAGTGTCTTCTCTTTCCCCTGACACACCACCCCTCCTAGCCGCTCTAGGAAGTGTTTCCAAATGCTAACCTCTCCCATTTGGCACTTATACTCAGAGCCTAGATCAACGTAGGGGTCCACAGTGTGGGGATCACCCTCTGGGGGTACCCACAAAGCAGTCCGGGCATCCACAAAGGGCTCCACCATGCTCAGAGACATCATTTCTGCTTTCTGCACTGGCTGACACGCCCTGGGCTCTGGAGCTGGACACTGAAAGCCCTCTGGGAGTCAGGGGCAGTAGTAAGAATAAAAGCGGCCATCTACGGACTCTGTGCCAGGTGTGGCACTGGCCAGGCCCTTCTCCTGGATTATTTATTTGCTCCTCCCCCGTCCCAGAGAGGCAGGGGGTGCTGTCTTCATGTCCCCATAGTAGAGGGAACTGTGGCTTTACAGTAGTACAAGCACCTTGGCTAAAGGTCTGCAGCAGGTTTGTGACAAAACTGGGATCTGAACCCGGTGTCCTGACCCCCAAGCTAGTAATCTTAACCATAGCACTACTGGGCAAGGCTGGAGCCATCTCTGGGAGCTGGTGTAGGTGGGCGTGATCAAAGGCCATGTGGTGAGCGAGTGGTGGCAGCCAGGGCGTCTGGTCCTCAGCCCAGCATTCCCTCCCTGCCTCACACTCCGTCCCAGGTGTGCAGAAGGGCCCTTCTTACTGCACTGTTCCCACCATATGAAGAGCAATCACGTTCTTCCAAGATTTTAGGTGAATAAATTTTGACATTTAACAACTTGACATTTCTTCACATCATTAAATATTCTTTGCATTATTATAATCTAACATATAGCTATGTAATAATTTATGTACATTTTTCTTTTATCTACGTTTTCAATTTTATGCTATTATAAATAATGTTGGATTGACCATCTCTGCTTTTGATTATTTGACCAAACTTCTGATTGTTTCCGTCAAGTAGATTCCTAAAAATGAAATTACTAAGTGCAAGAATATGAACTATTTTGAAGCTCTTAAATGGTCCCAGTTTATTTTACAGAAACTTACACTGACTCTCTGTTTTATCACATGTACATATAATACATAATTTTTCACTAATTTGACAGATGAGGATTCCTGTTTTAATATCTATTTTGTTGACTGTTAGTTAAGACTATCGGCTTTTAATGTTTTTGTTAGTCATTAGTCTATTTATCGATTGCTTCTCCATGTATTTTGTCCCTTTTTGTATTGATATGTTAGGTTTCCCTCATTTGTATGAGCCTTCCCTATAATAAAACAATCAATGTTTTATTGTATTTGGTGGTAATAGTTCCCTGCATTCCCACCCCAGCTCCCGCCTTGCTTTGGTTACCACTTGATGTCTTCCTTATCAATGAGGACCTCTACACTTGGGGGGGGGCACTGTCTCCTGCAGTTCCTCCGAGTTCTTCCTGTCACCCCAATGGATGGGAAGCTGTTTAAGTCAGAAGCACCACTATTAAATCATTTAATAGTCTTATGTTAGCACATGGTGTGGTGGTAAGAAAAACAGGGCATAAAGGAAGTACCCCATACAGGGCTCTATTAAGGTATGCAGACGTGGGAAATGAATCACAAATTATGACTTTCCAGACTTCAAACTTTCCAACTGAGCAGGGAATGAGTTACTGAAATAATAGGCAGCTCAAATAAGGAGGAAGGGGGAGACACACAGGATGGTGCATGGGAAAAGAAGTCAGCAGCTTCTTGAGGGGAAAAACTCTAGTTTGCTTATCTGTGTCTCCCTCATGTTGTTATTAGCGCTCAGCAGCACACATCAGCTGTCCGCTAAGGGCTTGCTGGAGGATGGGTAGAGGGGTGACCACACCCACCTCTCCTGACTGCCACCCACTGGCTCTGTGACTGTAGACAAGTCAGTTGCTCTTACTGGCCCTCAATTTCACCATCTGTAAAATGGTTATTGAACAGGGTTGTTGCCAAGATCCAGTGAGACAATGAATGTGAAAGTAGCTTGTGAACAGTAAGGCAAAAATAAAATAGAAGTCGTGCACTTTCATGGAAGTTCTCTGTAGTTATTTAGTACCTCAAAAGAAAAATTCATTGGCAAGCAGGTAAGAGGCTATGATTCTTCTCAGATGATTAGTCTGGTTTCTTTTCATTCTCCCACCCCCTCTTGCCCCTGATCGATGCTATACATCTAAATGTCCCTAAAACACAGGCACAGTGGCCATTTAACTTCACTTCAGTGGTGCCCCGCATAGCCTGCTGAACAAACTGTTTTATGAAAAGTCTGCAGGAAAATTCTGTTATACACACATGCATCCCGTATCATACATTAAAGGCTAGCATACAATATTAATTAATGACCTTTCCTTGCCGCGCGTGCTGGCCATTAGGAAGAGCTTCATTGATGTGATGCTGAGTACTGACGATGGGCAGGAAGGAACTGCCCAGTGTGCGGGCGGGGAGGGTAAAAGGGTGGTCTGGTTACTGGAACAGCATGTACAAAGGTCTTGAGGTGTGAAAGGTCCGCGCGGGCCCTGGACCGCTTCTCTGCGAGGCGGAGATGGGTGTTGGGGAAAACAACCTGTCACAGTTCATCCACTCAGAACAATCCAATCGAGCACCCTTAACACAGCTCTTAAAAAGTAAAAGAGGTCCTTGTAAAGGGTGTGAGGACAACAAATGAAGCTGAGAATGTAGTAACGACAACCCCTTTCCTCTGTTCTCACAGCCCTGATCCCTGTGCAGAATATTCTGTGGTTTAGGCAACCTTCCTCCATAAGAAAGAGACCCGGGGAGGATGAGATGTTAATTACCCTTGAGTTGCCTTTGCTTTTCACCAGGTAACTGGTGCTAAGGCATCAGGTGACCCAGGAGAGGGACCCTCCCGCAGTACCAAGCCCTGACCAGACGAGAGACTTCTCATCGTCTCCATGCCCAACCGTCCCCAAATCAGGTTGCAAAATTCCAAACAGAAGCTGATTTTCCATTTATTTGTTTCCTCTTAGTGCCCATTGACTGAAGTAGGAACTCAGTTATTCTTGGCTTTCCCATTTACTTTATTTAGGGAAGATAAGGTTTAATAATGCTTAAAACATCCTTCTAGCCAGGTATCACTGACCACTACAATGTGATGTCCGACTAGCTGTACATTCTAAACTGAAGGGTACAGTTTATCTGACTTTAAACACACACTCACTATATGTCTTCTCCTTTTCCAAGGCAAGATAATCATTCTTATAGAAAATTTCTCAAACAGTGGGTGACACTTGCTCTGCCCTGCCCCCGTCCCATTTTTTCCTATTTATCAAAATGAAAAAAAAAAAAAAAAAAAAAAAAAACCCCGACAGAGAGAATATTAAGTCATCTCCTCTCTTTGGCACGTTTGGGGCCTGGTGAGAACAAGGGTTTTGTTGGAAAGCTGCCTGCAGTGGAAGCAACGGAAGACGAAGCTGGCAAGTTAGGGGAGGATCGGATTTTGAAGAGCCTCTGTGCTGAGTTTAACCTTGATCTCGTAGGCAGGTTTGTTGGATGTTTTAGAAATCAAGTGTGTTTTAATAAAAGACAAAAATGAAACACTGAGTGTGAAGGGGAAAAGATGCTGCTATTCCCATTTTACGTATGAAGAAACTGAGGCACGGAGACAGCTCGAAAGTTGCTGAGGACATCACAGCTATGTGGCCGACTTGACTCTGACAGCTCTACTCCCCTGCTGCCTTTGATTTCTTTAACTGACAAGGAACAACTGTCAGTTAAAGGAACAAGGAAGAAGAGACGTGGGGACCAGCACAGCGAGCCCGAGAACAGGGTCACTATTAGCCGCCTACACTAGTAATTCACATGCCATCTTGAAAGGAGTCCTTGCGTGTGGCAATTTTCTTAAAAAAAAAAAATTCTGAATAAAAAGTAGAGAAAACTCAGGAATAAATAGGCGAAAGAAAAAGAGCTGTACGGATATGCAGACAGCTCACACACGTATCTGCGAACACGGCTCCCGGCTCCCACCAAGGGCCTCTCTCGCAGGGTGTTATTACCAAGAGAATACAAGGAAGCCGGTCAATTATACAGCTTCCCTATCATTAGGTTTAAGGGAAAAGTAATGAGGAGGGAGAGACGCAGCATCAGCTTTAGAGGCAGAACGTAAGACGCGTTAGAGAAGCCTTCGGAGGAAGACGGCAAGAAGAGCCGGACCTGCCTCTGAAATCACTCCGAGGTTCGAGGAATCCACTCACCGAGGTCCGCCCAGTGCCTCCGCGGTGGCGGGAATAGTGCCGCTGCCCCCCGCCCCCCGAAGATGCCCACGCCACGTCCTAGTCCCTGGATTCTATCTGACAAGGCAGGAAGGGAGTTTAGAGATGTGATCAAAGGAAGGGTTTTGAGATGGGGAGGCAACCCTGGACTACCCGGGTGGGCCCAATATAATCATAAGGGTCCTTAAAAGTGGGAGAGGCAGAAAGACTCCACTGGACTCTGATGGCAGCAGCTACTCTAGAAGCTAGGAAAGGAGAGGAAATGGATCCTCCCCCAGAACCTCCAGAACAAGTGCAGCTCTTCTGGCCTGTTTGAGATTTCTGGCCTCTAGCGCGGTGAGATAACAAATCTGCCCTGGAAGCCACCTGGTTTGCGGTGATTTGTTACAGCAGCGTTAGGAAACTAAAGCGCCTCCTACGTGCTCAGAACTGCACTCGGCCCTGAGAGGGAGTCACGGGATATTCAAAACAATGCAAATGGGCGAAGGGCTCGGATCTGATGTATTCAAAGATGCTGAGTTTTCTGGGCCCCAGACATGCCGTCCTCCTCCAGGAGTTGATGATCTGGGCGGTGCGGGGGCTCTTCAGTCATCCCCAGCCCTCCTGTCTCAAGCTCTTCCCCTCTTCCTGATAATGCTGTTTGCTGCTGCTGCTTATAGGAAACGTTTCTCAGAACTTCAAAGTCAGAAAATGGAGGAGGAGTAATTCAAGTATTTGCATGGTAGTGTTTAGGAAAAAAGATCTATTAATTTTTTTAAATTGGTTACTTGTGAAACTCATAAATAAGACAATGTACACCTTCTTTGCTTCATTCAGCTTGGCTGCTGTGTACCAGTACAGAGAAGCAGGCTGTTTGCTGTGTAGGTTGTTGAGGATTGAAATGAAGTGAGTCATTGCAAGGCCACCTTAAGGCCTTCATTGACCTCTCTATATGTCCAGCCAAACAATGGTAAAATACACTAACATGCAATATAATTTTCATTATATAATAATTGAAAAGTTTTTTATAAATTTTATTTAAAAATATTTAAGTATCTTATAGAACCTTTGATTACAATTATTCAGTGATGATACTACTTAGGGATTCCAATGAAATGAGCAAATGAAACTTAGATTGCTTGCAAGTGTATTAAAATGTTTCTGAATCTTAAATTGAATAAAGGTGGCATTACATTACATTCTGTAGATATTCCTTAACTCTAGTTTTGTAGTTTTCTTATTTTAGAGTAGAATTTTTATTTCAGTGCTTAAGCCTTTTCAGAGGCCCAGGGCACCGTGCTTGCAGGGCTGACAGGTGAGATGGTCTTGTGTATCAGCAACACACCCACAACACACTAAGCTCAACTATACAAATGATTCTTTTCATAAAGTACACACAACCAAGAAGGAAGAGTTAAGGTTACTATGGAAACCATCATACACACTCTAGCACCGAATTAGTGCTAACTCAGTCAGCTTGCTCTTGCAACTCCCTTTGTGGTGATATGGTCATCATTTTCATTAACGGGAGGCAGCACAGTGGAAGGATCAAGAGACTGGACTTTGCAGCCAGGCAATGTCGAGCTCCAGTTCTGGCTCCATCACTTAATTAGCTGCCTGACTTCGGGTACGTCACTTAAGCTCTCCATGCCTCAGATTTCCCATCTAGAAAATGGGGTAATGAGAGTAGCTAGCTCAGAGGATTACAAGGATGAAGTGGGTTAATACTTACAAAGCACTTACAGAAGAGACTGGTACAGATAAGTTTTATATATGTAGTTCCTGAATTTAAGAAAAAAGCATTTATTCAGAACTTACTGAGTTTGACCATACGGCCCCCATTGTGAAGATGGAGACTAGGACACAATCCTTGTCCTCAAGGCACTGGAAGTCTAGCAGGAGATATGTGCTGAGGTACAAACAAAGTAATAAAAAAAAACAAAAAACACTGGAAAGTAGTCAGTTTTACTAATGAAAGCTGTTTTATGCAGTTATAATTGAAATTGTTTAAAATAATTAGAGTATCTCCAAATATTGAAAACAAAATCAGTCAAAACATTTATTAAGTCCCTATTTTGTTTGCCCTCCTGTGGTCCTCTGTGACTGCTTTGCATAAAGGCACACAGAGAGCTGCTCTGTGCCAGGGCCTTTTAAGAGTTTTATTTAACTCTCAATCTTGCAACAAACTTTGAGTTTTGTACACTCACTCTCATTTTACAAAGCTACCTGGGTCTCAAATATGTTAAGGTGGGGAAGAATCTGAATCCAGAGAAAACTCCCTGGCTCAAAGCCAATTTTACTCGCGCTGAATCAGTGATTTCCATACTTTATTTGCAGAGAATTGGCTTTACAGATCATACACTGTTAAATGAATTATTTTACTAGGATAAATGCGTCATGTTTATAACTTTTTAAACAGTTACAGTTCTAACAATAAACATTTATTTGTCATAATGTCAATCAATGAAAATAATGGCTGTAGTGATGAACATAAAAATTTGCAATCAGAGGTTACGGCTGACAGTCACAGTCATAGTGGTCTAGAAGCTGACTTACTTGTTTTTCTTTTTATTGCACAGTATTTAGAAAACTCTGCATTAGGTAGTTGTAAATAACAACAGATTTTTAATAAGTCACCTTGTAAACCAAGCTATTCTTCAACTAAGGTCATCCAGGAGCTTGAATGACATGAGTGGGAATTAAATTCTATGAAATTCCATTTTATTACAACAACTATTTACCAAGCCCCTTCGATATGTTAGGCACAGTGTCGGATGTCAGAAATTCCGTGGTGCAGATGACAGGCACAGTTCTTGGCCTCAAGATAAGTGCTTTGAAAGGAGTGGTACCAGGTCAAGAGCATTTACTGGAGTGGAACATTTACACAGATGGATTTTTCCCCATAGATAGAAATGTATAGGGTCTAATTAACCTCTCATGGGTAGATTTTTCCCAGTTGAATTTATTCTCACAGGTCATGGATTCTGGGCATCAGGCATATACTGACTGGCATCCTTGGAAGACTAAAACCAAGAGTTTCTCCAACCACCCTTCTTCACTCACTCGCCACTGAATCTCTGCTATGGTTTTGGTAACCTGGGTGGTGGAATATCCACTTTAGGGGCTGGTGACTAGCTCCTTTTCTAGCTTGGGTAAGTATGAGGCTAAGGTTGTAATAATCTTGAGGTTCCTATGAACTTTTTGGACTCTTTCAAAATTAGGCTGCAATTTATGAAGCACTGAAGGAACTGCACCCATCCCAGCTCCGTCCAGGCTGGAGCTGGCAAAGAAACCCTAACTCCCTGTAGGAGAGAATCCCCTGAGATATCAAGGACCTCAGTAGCTGGCACTACTGGGAAACATAAAAAATTGGAGAGAGCAAACTCTAGACTTCTTTTAGAGTTTAATTCAGTAGGGCAAGAGGACCTGACTGTAGACTTTATTTTCTTTGAACTTCAGTTTATAAAGTAATTAAATATATGGACTTAAATTTGTCTCCAAGAATCTGAGAATGGTAGCGGGTTTACATTCAAACTTAGGGTATCTTCATGTTGGTAGTCTATTATTAAAGTGTCTTAATGGTGTTTGATCTCCACAGCCTGTTACCTGCTTTATTAGAAACATGGCTACACATAATTTGGAATAGGGGACAGGAAATGAATTTTCAGCCTTGGCTACAGCATTGCCTTGGCGCTAATTTAACTGATGTATGGTTTTCATCAATTTCAGAGCCTTTGTGGGAAAAAACTTACACTGCCCGTCAGTGCGCCCATGATGCTTCCTAAAGGAGCAGTAGTTAGCGCTGGGAGAACGGCCAGCAGGAGCAGACTGCTCTGAGAGTTTGCTGATGTCTTACCATGAGGGCAGAAGCCTTACGGCAAGTGGAGAAACAAATAGCTGGGTGTGGTGGCCTAAAAAAGATCTCCTAGAGTGGCCTGGCAGCCTCAGCTGCCACCCCTCGGGTCCAGCACCATGTTCACTGATGCCAGGCTTCATCCCGGTTGCTCCCAGCCAGTGCTGAGCAGCGAGGGAGCATGAATGCAGCCCCATTTCTGCCTGATGAAGGACTTCTCGAGCAGGTGACTGGCTTGAGGACTTTCCCACTGGCCTGTCCCAAGCTCTCGTAGAATCGTACCATGCTTACCCAACCATTCCTCCTCTCCCCTCTCCTTTCACAGGTGACAGACATATGTCCAGGTCTGAGGCTCTCCTTACTTACTCTCTGTATCCTTCACAGGCGTTTGCCCCAATAAAGCTCTTGCACATCACGTCTCATTCGGGCATCAGCTTCTCAAGGGATGTGAACTAATGCACTGGGGAATGTTAGGGGGAATAAAAGTACTTTAAAAACATAAAAGTTAAAATGAAATGTCTGTTGTGCCCGCTTACTGTCATCCCCACTTCCCCCAACACCAGTTTTCATTGGCTACATTGCTCATACCACTTCACAATATCATCTATGGAAAAAAAACCCCAGGATTTTGCTGTGAGAGAGTGGGAGAGAAAATGATTCTTTAGGGAATTCTGACCAGAGCAGATCAAGGTTGAATTAGATCCCAAGACAACAGAGAGGATATTAGAGGTGCTAAATAAAGGAGAGGAATACAGTCACATTTTAAGCTAAAAAAGGAACTCTAGCTACAGGAGTTAAATCTCTTTTGGCTCCAAAGAAAGCTGCAAATAATGCTCTGAAGCAGGGACTATGTCACAGCTAAGAAAGGAAGCAATTAAAGCAGGAAACCTCTCTGAAGCGTTTTCCAGGTCAGTAGGAATAGTTAC
Organism: Camelus ferus; assembly: GCF_009834535.1. Taxonomy (NCBI): domain Eukaryota; kingdom Metazoa; phylum Chordata; class Mammalia; order Artiodactyla; family Camelidae; genus Camelus; species Camelus ferus. Next base: position 13,768,678 of record NC_045706.1, read on the forward strand.
AACATTCCAGAGATCGTGCTAAGCAGTCATGGGAAAGGAGGGACTGGAGGCAGAAAATGATACTGGTGAATCTGGTATTTGTAGTAAATGGAAGTCCAGGCTAAGGAAATGGAGGACAGATGGAGAGATACCAAGGAGAGGGCTGTTACTCAGAGGACTGTTTATGTCTTTGAAGCACATTTGTGAAGGTTAAAATCTAATTTGAACTCAACGTTCACCCGATGCAAAAATGAATGTGTCAATATTTTTTAAGAAAAATATGATAGCACGGGGACCTAGTCATGCTTTAAATAATTTAACTCCCAGGCAATTAACCAAAAAAATGAAATGATAAAAGAGAAACTTTCCCAATTTGTGTCAGATTATATTAGTCTCAAATTTAAAACTTTCATAAGGTACACAAGAGGGCCAAGAGGATCACAGACTCAGAGGCTACTCTGGAAAGTCAGAAGCAGTTTCCAGATTTTGATAGATTTCAGGCAAGATGTGTCAAAAGATAAGCTTGACACGGGCACGGGCAGCCTGTCTCCCTTGAAAATGCAGTTTCTATGTACAGAGTTCCTCAGGTAACCAATTTCTACTTTCACCTCTTTCTCCAAAAGCAGGTCTCACAGGACTCTGCTTCCGCAAAAACCTGTCAAATCCCCCAACTGCTTTTCATTACTAAATTCCTTCTGTACGTTGTGTCATTTGTGTTAAAATAGCAAATTCACAGCCGACTGATCTGTGGAGGGAGGAACTGCTTCAAAATTATTCCCTGATTTTCCTTAATATACAAACATGCAGAAAGCGTAGGGGGAAAAGCACATTCGTGAATTGAGCTGTTTGCTTTTTGTGTGGCTTCTCTAGAGAAAAACATGGAGACTATTTTTTTTTCCACTTTCTAACATGATGACTCCACTTAGCTCCATGCAAGTGTTTCCCTTCCATTAATGTTAATGGAAGTCACTCTTGTGTATCAAGAGGAGAATAGACCCCTTTGTCTTTTTAATTGGTCCTATAAAACAATAAATGAATGCACTATGTGAGTTCTATCTAGAGATAAATTCTGGCCATCCGTACTGTGCTGCTTTTAAAAAAAACATTTTTTTTTAAAGAAGATAATACGTAGCTTCCTGGTTGGACACTAGCTAGAAACCAAATACATAAAAAAAGTACATCAAAATTAAAGGGATAATAGGTAATTTCGTTCTTTAGGAAGATGATGTTACTAAGTGTGTCTGCAGAGCATGGGGCAGAATACAAAGCACAAATCGCCTATTAAGATGAGGCAATTGCAACCGCAATTTAATGGAGGACAAGAAAGCAATTAACAGTGTAAAGTCATTGATGCGAAGGATAGACCTCGAGATTAGAATCTTATTAAAACAAAGGCTGGTACAACTTGATTATAATGAGTAAAGTTGAAAGATCTCCAAAACAATCTCAGCGTGCAGATGTGGAAAAGAAAACATAATTTACCCTATTATCATACTCTGGGCCCCAGAAGCTGCTGATAGCATTGGGATGTTTCACAGATCAATATTTCAAACCAGCTGGACAGGTCCCTCCTCCAGGACTTAATTCTGCAGGACTGGACTGAGGGATCGAGGGGTGGTTTTATTTTATTTTATTTTTTAATCACTACAGCTTAGTCAAAGCATGATGATTTTTAGCACTGATGTTAGGAAACTTTCTAGAACAGAAAGGCTTTTTTTTTCTTAAATTCTTTTCCTCTCTGGCCTTTTTATAATGACATCACTAAGACTGTTTTGCAGGCCATTGTAAAGATAGGCAGTGGTTTGAGATGAACTGAGCTGTAATCTTCTGACACTTCTCTTACTGATTCAATATTTTAAGATAAATATCATACAAGGAACAGTGAGAAATGAGGCAAAGGGCACCAGATTAAATGATGAAAAAAAACACAGCCTAAAACCCTGCAATCAGTTAACAGTTATCATTTTGGTTTGTCAACCCCTCCAAACCAGTATAAAAATCGTTCTTAAACAGGCTCTTAATAGGAAGTTAAACATTTTTTTTTCACTCAAATATGTACCATTTACTTAATTAAAATAGACTTGAATGAGGCTCCATTTTGCTATCAATTTTTAAAGACTAATTTTATATTTTACAAGCCATTTAATCAACTTCCTAAGCATATTTTATAAATTAAAACATTTGCTTTTATTTTTAATGGGACTATTTCATGTGCCTACGTTAGATAAAGAAAAATGTGGCTTAAAAAGAGGATTTTTTTCCCCACAGAATCTGTAGATGCTCGGACCAAAATATCAGTTAATTAACTCTTATGAGGATGACTTTAGGACACTGATCAATTTACAGACCTTCAGCAGTGTCAAGGAGTCCACATCCGTGCCATTACTGTATAATGGCAAACTTCCTAATCCTAGCCAATCAGGTGGATGTGCAATTATAGCTCTAATTTGCATTCATTGATTGCTTGTGAAATTGAGCATTGTACATATGTTTATTGACCACTGATACTTCCTCTTCTGTGACGTGACTGTTAAATCCTTCTTCCTTTTTCATTGTATGGTTAGTCTTTTTGTTATTGATTTGTAGGTGTTCTTTATATATTTTGGGTTATCATGCTTTGTTTAGTGTAGCTGAGGCAGTGTTCAAGTTGAGACAGGAGGGAAGGGGGCAGGGCACAACCATTGAAGGAATGACACAGCAACTGAGGAGGACAGGTAAACTGGTTATAACCAAGATGGTGGAAATTTTGACTTCCAGTAGACCCTGAGCCCCATGGCATACACACAGGCCATGACAGTTCCTGAACATAAAAGGCCAAAATGTCGGCGGAGGCCCAATTCCTGGAAATCCCCACCCCTTCCTCAGCATAGTTGGAATAATTCTCCCAGTCATTAATTAGCATATGAAATTACCATAAAATTACCCATAAAAACTAACCACCCCTGCACCTCGTGGCCACTCTCCCGTCTGAGTGAGACAGATCATGTTCTGTCTATAGAATGTATATCTCCCAGGGCCTCTCTTGCCTTCTGAGATGGTCTGCACTCTGTCTATGGGACTGTGTATCTCCCTGAATAAATCTACTTGAATTCTTTCCTTCACAAGACAAGAACCTATTCTCCAGCAACAAAGTGGTTAAAAGAACAAACTTTGGAACCAGTCTACCTGGGTTCAAATACAAAACCTGTCGGCCACTGTGTGGACTTGAGCAAGTTTCCTAGGCTCTCTGTGCCTCAGTGCTAGCTATAAAATGGGGATGACAATTCTACTTGTCTCACAGGGTGGCTGTGAAGATGAAGTTCACTGATATAGGTAAAGCATTGAGTGCAGTATCCAGCACATAGTAAGCACTCAGAAATTACTTAACATTATTATTTGCCAGTTAAAGATTTTTAATAGCTCCAGTGTTGTAATTTATCTTTTTATTTTTTAATGAAGTCTTGATGAATAGAAGTTATATAACATAGTTGAATTAATTTTTTTCATGGTTTGAGCTTCGTATTAAAGAAATCTTTCCCTTCTTCCAAAGTCATTAAGACTTTTTGTAGACAGTATTCTAAATGTTTTATATTGCCTTTCATGTTAAAAATTTAAAGCCATGTGGCATTAATTTTGAGTCATGATATGAAGTAGGGGCTCAATTTCATTTTTTTAAAATACAGATAACCAATTTTCCAACACCGTTTGTTGGAAAGTGCATTCCTTTCCCATTTGTCTACAATGCCAAGCTTGTCATCAGTCAAGTTTCTGAATATGTTAGATGCTCAATGCTTTTTTATCAGTTCATGTGCCCATATTGTGCCAATACCATGCTGTCTTAATTACTAGAGCTTTATAATAACTCCTGAAATCCTGACAAGAAAATCTCTGCACTTTGATTTTCTTTGGGACTGCCCAGGCTAGAAGTTCTGGCTAAATAATCAAGTTTTAGGAGAAGACAGTTATTTACTTTTTTGAGGGGGAAAACTTCTCTTAATGGGATTATTTTATAATGTTCTATGTGACTCTCCAGCTTCTTTCAACCATCAATCATCTAAAACTATTGATTATTTTCTTTCTACAAAGATGGTTTGCTATGGAAAATAAAAAATACAGAAAAATACAAAAACAAAAGTAAAGACTGTCCTAAGTTCCACATCTCAAGACAATCATCATTACAATTTTTGCACATCTTCCAGACTTTTCTTTAATACATGTACCTATATGGAGGTATATTAATGCACAAATTTTTATATAGAGTTTCATCTTATACATTGTTTTGCTGCTTGCTTTTTTTTTTTAACTCAACAACACAGTGTAGAGATTTTTCCATGTCAGTGAAAGTTGTCATATTTCAATAGTTGTTTTTATTAGTCAGCTTTTCTGCAATAACAACCCCAACAGTTCAATGCCTTATAACTACCAATATTTGTTTATTGTGTACACAGCATGCCTGGTGTTGGGGGTCATCTGCTATGGCTCTGCTTCACATGTTGTGGGCAGAGGGAAAGGTAGGGTAAAGGCACGTAATGACTCTTAAAACTTCTTGGACAGGTTGTGTGTCACCTCCACTCACATTTGTTTGGTAGAGTCTGACATTGCTAGGGTCATACCACTCCTGTAAGAGACACTGCCAGGCACACAGAGGGCGGGATATATAGTCCTATTTCAGAGAAGGAAAAGCAAACATGGGGACAGCATACCAACCCACCACAATGATAGTTACATAGTGTCTCATTGCATAAATCAGATAGTGAAAATTGGTGTTTTGTAAGTCAAATTCGGCATATATATATATATGTGTGTATATATATATATATATATATATACACACACACACACACATAAAATTCATATTATATATAAATAAAACCCACGTGGTGTTTTCTTTTATCATTAAGTTTCAGAATCAAATTTCCAGCTTCTCTTCCAGAAAAAATGGAAAATGTGGCAGCCTTGGCTCAGTATTATCTCATGGCAACAAATAGTTGGAGCTGAGAGTGGCCATCCCCTCAAGAAAGTAACTGCCCTCGAGTTCTCTATAGTCCCCATTGCTCCCTTTTGTCTCACACCTGACCCACTTCCCTCATTTAACTCTCATCATCATTCATCTTGGTATTTAAGCCTTTTCTGTCTGCCTAGAAAGACAGTATCTCCTTCAGATTCACATTTAGGGAATTTCTAATTTTTCATTATTATACAAAATGCTGAAATCAATTGCCTTGAGTCTATCCTTGAATACTCGTTCAAATATCTTTAATTCCAAAAAGAAACTGATAAAGTGCATTCCACATTTTGATAAGTATTGCCAAATTATCCCTCCAACAATGCATGAACAAGCCCCTTTCTTGAAACCCTGCTGCTAACACTGGATATTATGAAGCTGTTTCTTCTCTGCTTACTTAATAGGTCATAAAAGATCATTTATTATAGTCACAACTTGCATTTCTTTAATTCTTAGCAAAGTTAAATACATTTTCATGTTCTTACAGGCCATACCTATTTCTTTCTTTGGTATGTCAATTCCTGGTCACTTTCTCTGCCTAGTTTCCTATTGGTACGTTTATTTTTAAAAATTAATTGATCAGGACACTTTATGTTGGGAATATTGACTCTGCTCTGAATGTGGTAAATAGTTTGCCAGTTGAGTTTGAATCTTTCTCTGTGGCTTTGGTCATGGAATTTACGTGTCAGTACTGTAGTCTCAGCCATTAGTTTTTTCCTTTGTGGGTCTTCTCAATTAAAAGTTATAAAAACATTTACTCATGTTCAGATTTAATATATTTATGTGTGCCTTTTTATAGTATGTTATTTTATCTGTCTGGAACTTACTTTAAAGTAAGGAGTAATATATGAATTCATCTTTTTTTTTAATAGTACAAGGCAACTGTCTCCATACTATTATTGTAAAATCATCCTTCCTCTCCTTATTTGATATTCTTTATTTATTATTGCACTGAATTACCATATACATTCGTGCATATTTCTGTACTCTTTATTTTATTGATGTGTGATTTAGTCTAAGCCTCACAGTGTTTTAATTTCTATAGCTTTATGTTTTAATATCTCAAATAATTATTCTTTTCCATTATTATCTTTCCAGGCTTTTACTAGATATTTTTACACCTTTATTGTTTGAAAAAAACTGTGTAACCATTTTGTCAAGATATCCTTTTACTGTGCTGTCTTTGTCAGGTTTTACATTATGGTTATACTTGCCTCACAAAAAATTGACATTTCTTTATGCTATGAAATAGTTTAATTAGCATTTGAATTACTTTTTTCTTGAAGGTTTAAGACAATTTGCCAATAAAACCATGTAGATCTAGCAACTTTTTAGAGCGTATGTTTAAAATAACTTTCTAAAGTTATTTTGTGATTATTTGTCAATTTAAGCTTTCCAACTTGTGGGTCATGAGTTTCTCTATAATTTAATAGTTCAGTACAGGCAGAAAAATAATCCAAGAGTATATGCTACACATTAGAAAGACAATGTACCACTGGATCCATACAGAATGGGCGACATGGCTTTTTTTTTTTTAATCAATCTGCTGAATGTATTAGGGGACTGTATCAGAGAAATAAGTTTCGAGGAGGAGGAGGAGGATGACAGTAAGGGTGACAATAATATAAAACTAACTGGGCTCCCTACATGCATCCCATTATCTCCTCTTATGGTCCTTTTCTTGGTTTATGGCATTCTCATCCACCTGGTGTTTTTTTTTTAACATTTTTTATCGAGTTATAGTCATTTTACAATGTGTCAAATTCCAGTGTAGAGCACAATTTTTCAGTTATACATGAACATACATATATTCATTGTCACATTTTTTTCACTGTGAGCTACCACAAGATTTTGTATTTATTTCCCTGTGCTATAGTATAATCTTATTTATCTATTCTGCATATGCTTGTCATTATCTACAACTTTTCAAATAACAGTCTGTCCCTTCCCACCCCCCGCCCACTTGGCAACCACAAGTGTGTATTCTATGTCTATGAGTCTGTTTCTGTTTTGTATTTACGTTCTTTCTTTTTTTTTTTTTAGATTCCACATATGAGCGATCTCATGTGGTATTTTTCTTTCTCTTTCTGGCTTACTTCACTTAGAATGACATTCTCCAGGGACATTCATGTTGCTGCAAATGGTGTTATGTTGTCATTTTTATGGCTGAATAGTATTCCATTATATAAATATACCCCACCTTCTTTATCCAGTCATCTGTTGATGGACATTTAGGCTTGGTTGATCAAGTTTGTGAACATAAAGCCATCCATTCTGCCTTCACTCATGCTCTTTCCTCTGCCTAGTAATGTCTCTGCTCCCTATTTAATCCACCTGACAAATTCCTCACATCTTTCTACACCCAGTTCAAGAACCATCTCCTGTGTGAAGGCTTCTATGAATCCTCTTCTGCACATCACTTTGGAAGATGCTCAAAGAACAAAATGCTATGGGCAAAAAGGAGAGGGAACACCTAATTGTCTAAATGTCTGTTTCCTTCACAGGACATTAACATCTGAGCACAGGGTCTGATTCTTATTCACCATTTACCTGCCTAATATCTAGCAGTGTTTTGTATGTAGTAGAGTCATTAGTGTTTGCTGAATGCACAAAGCAGGGGGTGTGGGGATGGCAGAGCGAGGCAGAAGATGTTTTACTCTGCTCAGATGCAAGAGTCATGGGCAAGGATGGAGAGGAAGTGATCTTCCCAGAGCGTCCCAGAGCTGGAAGTAACGCATTCATATTAGAACAGCAGGATGCGCCCAGACCGTGTACCACAAACATCCTGTTTTTCCCAGAACCTTTTGGCAGCTGGGAATGTATTGCACAAGAGAATACTGAATTACAACAAATACCTCAGGGAGGTTCAGCTATGTCCCCAGTGGACCAGTGTGGATTTGTTCCTTCAATACACACAATCACCTTGGACTTTGTACCTCTTGTTTCATTTCAGACCATGCAAACCTCTGAACATTTGTACTAAAGTTATGAAGGTAAAAAAATACTTCTTTTCTTTTATTTTTTTTTAAGAAGTGATCTTTGGAGGAACCAAGAGAACATTAACAGTATAATAGCAATTTAAAATAAAAAGCTTTTGATGAAATTGCTTTAATTACACAGCCCACTTTGGCATACTTCACTTTTGATCATTATTCTGGATCTCATGCACATGGCAATTTGAGTTTTACTTAAGAAAACAAGTAAACTAGAATTACCACACACAGCTTGTGAGTGAAACCACAGTTACAACTGAGCGATTAGGAGCCATTTAATTGACCTAGAGGTATAGTAATTAACTACCAGGGGATAAACTAAAAGCTCATTTTGTAGACTCCAAGTGTTTCTACATAGGCCCCCATGTTATTTCAGTCTGCCAGAAGCTAAAGTCATTATGGTTGCCTTTCTGTAAGCAGAAGGAGGTAGATATTTGTGATGGATTTTAGAAGAAATGATATTGCCACTCTCCCTGTCCAGGAGTATCACAGACGCTACATGATTTTGCTGCTAACTTAAACAAATTGATAAAGCTTTATTTTATAAGTGCATATCCTTGACTGTTAGAACAATGCCATGATAGTTACGATCTTGGTAGCTACTTCAAAATTTCCTTGGGATTTTTTGGAGATTGCCAGAACATTTATAACTCCACTATTTTGCAGAGGCCTGGTAAATGTCTTTGCAAGTATAGAGAAGGAATAAACTTCCCTTAGGTGTTAACTGCCTTACATACAATGCACCTGCCTGTAGCCAATTTCAAAGCTCTTAGATTTTTGTGGAGGTGAGTCTAAAATATTGCTTGCTGGAGACACAGTGACAAGGCCAGCAAGTTCCTGAACAAAGCCCAATGTGACTTCCTAAAGAACAGCAAAATTAAGGAAAAGCAACACGATGCCAAAGTTCTGTTCCAGTCATTAATTTCATGGCCTATAAAGCAGAGAAATATAACCATCATCTTAGTCCCATTCCTCCAACCACTTGGTGGACGGTGGGCCATCAACAATCCCCTCTAGTGCATCTTCAATCAAAAGTTAAGCTCATTAGCATCACCGATTCAGTATCAATTATGTTTGACGCCAGGCTTTACACATAGCACAGCAGTTAGCTCAGGGCTTTCTTGTCTTCCTGAAGTTCCCCTATATTCCTCTTGCCTCTTTCCTCATCTTATGGCAGCATAAAACACTTCCAAAAATTTTTGTTCATTCTTGAAAATGAGGTTGTAGTCAACTTCTAAATTTCCCTGAATTTTGGCTTCCTTGGGAAACTCTCCTCTGTCATGTTGACCTAGGTATGTAACAAAGGTCCTTATTTGGTTCACACCATAAAAATATCCATACTACATACAAAGCAAACTATGGTTACCAAAAGTGAAAGGGCAGGGAGGGATAAATTAGGGGGTAGGGATTAACAGAAACACATTACTATACATAAAACAGATAAACAACAAGGACCTACTGCATAGCACATGAAACTATATTCAGTTTCTTACAATAACATATAATGGAAAAGGATCTGAAAAGAAAAAAATATATATGTGTGTATATATGTATAACTGAATCACTTTGCTGCACACCTGAAACTAACATTGCAAATCAACTACACTTCAATAAAAAATTTAAAAAATATATCCAAACTGAGCATGTGTGAGTTCAGCAGATGTTACAGTATTATTTTTGGAGAAGGTTCCTAAGAAAGAGTCACATTTCACCATGCCAGCTGTCTGTCCCATTTGCTGGCCTTCCACTCCCCAGTGATCCCTGTCTCATAAATCTCCTCTGGGAGCAGCCAGAGCTCTGTGCTCTAAGTGCAGAGCCACTCAGCTCTCCTCACTCCTGCTCCCAAAGTGCTTCTGCTAATCCATCAGCACGCTCAGCAGAATACAAAGTCTTCCAATTGGACGGGACTCACCCTTCTTAGAAGAAAGGTGAGAGATAAAGAAAAAAAAAATAATTTGCTATATAATCTACGTTTAATTTTATCCACCTAACAATCTTTTTTAAAAAATTAAAATATAATTAACATACAGCATTGTATTAGTTTCAGGTGTACAACATAATGATACAATATTTGTAGATACTGAGAAATGATCACAATAAGTCTACTTAACATTGGTCACCATACACAGAATTTTTTTCTTGTAATGAGAACTTTTAAGCTTTACTCTCTTAGCAACTTTCAAATATGCAGGACAATATTACTAACTATAGTTACTATGCTGTACATTACATCCCAATGACTTACTTATTTTATGACTGGAAGTTTATACCTTTGACTCCCTTCACTCATTTTGTCCACCCACCACCCTCCAACCCTGCACCCCCCCAGCCCTGCCTCTGGAAACCACCAATCTGTTTTCTGTAACAATGAGCTCAGTTTGTTTGTTTATTTTTAGATTCCACATATAAGCAAGATCATATAGTATTTGTCTTTGTCTGACTTATTTTACTTAGCATAATGCCCTGAAGGTCCTTCCTGGTTGTCACAAATGGGAAGATTTCATTCCTTTTTATGGCCCAATAGTAGTCCATTGTGTGTGTGTGTGTGTGTGTGTGTGTGTGTGTGTCTGTCTGTCTGTCTGTCTGTCTGTCTGTGTCTGTGTCTGTGTCTGTGTCTGTGTGTGTCTGTGTATAAAAACCTATCTTTTTTATCCATTTATCACTGATGGACATTTAGGTTGTTTTCTATACTGGCTATTGTAAATAATGCTGCAACAAACACTGGAGTGCATACATCTTTTCAAATTATTGTTTTTGTTTTCTTCAGATAAATACCCAGAAATAGGACTGCTGAATCATATGGTAGCTTTATTTTTAATTTTTTGAGGAACTTCCATATTGTTTTCCATAGTGGCTGCACCAGTTTACTTTTCCTCTAAAAACACAGAAGGGTTTTCTTTTTCCCACATCCTTGCCAACATTCATTATTTCTTGTCTTTTTGATAATAGCCATTCTAACAGGTGTGAGGCGATATCTTACTGCAGTTTTGATTTGCATTTCCTTGATGATTAGTGACACTGAGCATCTTTCTATGTACCTATTGGCTACATCTTCTTTGGAAAAATGTCTATTCAATTCCTCTGCTCATTTTTTAATCACATTGTTTGCTTTTGCTATTGAGTTGTATGAGTTCTTTATATATTTGGAGCATTAACCTTTATCAGATATATGATTTGCAAGTACTTTCTCCCATTCGATCGGTTGCCTTTTTATTTTGTTGAAGGTTGCCTTTGCTGTGTAGAAGCTTATTAGTTTGATGTAGTTCCATCTGTTTATTTTTGCTTTTGTTACTTGTGCTTTTGGTGTCAAATCAAAAAAATTACTGCCAAGACTGAGGTCAAGGAGTTTACTTCCTATATTTTCTTCTAAAAGTTTTATGGTTTCAGGTCTTACATTACTTACTTTCCTTCTCAAAACCCTTTCCTCCCCAGGTTTCCATGACACACACATCCACATATAACTCAACAGCAATTTTTAAAAGCAACCTATCTTTAAGTTTTCTAAAGTGTTTCTTAAGTGTTTCTAAAGCATTAATTTTAATTGAAACATTTTGAGCCAACATTTTACCAGCTTACAGAATATTTAATTATATCACTTAATTATAATAAAGTACTAATATAATTAGAGTTACAATTACAAACACAGGAGCATGAACAGGCTTGTGAAACAACTCAAGTCTCTCTTCTTTTCCCAGTTGTCTGAATTTCCTCTTTCTAGATATTCTCTAATCATGAAAGATTTTGGTCAGAATTCAAATCCATTGTGCAATTTGCAACGCTTGGACCTATTAACATGAGTAGCTTGAGGGGGTTTCTGGTCTTGTATAATCTTCATCTGCTTCCTCCCCAAATAAGCATACAGCATGATATAAATAATATACTTGGTAGGCCTGCTTTCTCACAGACTTCATAGTCCGACAAGATAGATACGTATTAACAGCATGAAACACTGCTAGCCTAGGATCCACTATTCTTATTAATAGGCAGTAAGGAAAGTGGTATCACTTTGAATGACTCCGTGTCACATGTAAGTGTTTAAGATTTGCTGTATTACTGTATATTAAAGTTAATGGGCTAAATAAGATAAACAATACATTATCAGATGCATGAATTATAAGGAGAAACTGGATACTTTTTACATTACACTTTTGGAGACTGTAAATTCCCCCTTATTTGGTAACTAGTCCCTTACACCAAACTTTACCATATTCTTCAACAGGGAATAGTAACTGGCTGTGTTTGTTCTGTCTGGCAAGTTTCTGAAACAAAAGCCATCAGATTTTTCTTTAATGTCTTGAAATTTCAGAAAAATCCTTCCAAGAGGAAGAAAAAAAAGACTCATGTGATCAAAACAAAACCAAATCTCTTTGTTACGATTTCAGCAGACTCAGCAGACCCTTAACCCTAGTCACATTCATGAGTCTTAGTTCACAAAATTTTGCTCTCATCCATACAAGGATGGAGGTTTTCCCGCTTACTCATTCAACAAGTAAATGGGCGAGCATTTGCACCACTGATGGGATGAACTGATGAGCTGAACTAATAATGTCCTATTTAAAGTGTAGGATATTTAGCATATGTAAAATTATCTGATCAACACAACAAAAGACTATAAGGTTTATTAAAGAAAAATAGACTTTTACTAACTTACCAGACTAAGATAAATGAATCTCAGCTGGATAATCTAACTGCCAAAACGAAAGAAAACTAGAGAAATAACTGATACGAAATCTGTGATAATTCACCTTGAAACTAAGTCATTTGCTCCAAACTTGGCATAATTCTATGCATAATTCAATTGTATATATTGTCCACATGGAGTTTTTGCATGAAAATAATCAAGTATTCCCTCATTTATTTCCCAAACTCTACATTTCAAAAGAGAAAGACAATGCCAGCAGGCCCACTCCCAAGTCAGCTCCTGGATGACACTCACAGGCTTAGGCAGTTCAGGGATGGAAAGTGACCCTCCCACTCTCCCTGGACTTCCAGGGCCCTATACCTGACATTTTCTGCTCCCTGACCCAAATTTCTCCTTCCATAAATGTCCCCACTCTTAATTTTCTTCCTTGCCTACCCATGTTTTTAGTATAATAATGGATGTTATTTCATATATTGCAATCCTTAATTTACCATTAAAGGGATATGTTTAAAGTAAGATGAATATATGATTTTGGGGGAAAATTTTTATCCAAGAAAGAATTCCCTTTAATACCGTAGGCTAGAAATGCCCTTAAAGGCCACACACCTTGACTTGCCCCTTTAAAGTCAATCAAGAGTTGTCTTTTTTTGACATTTCCTGAGTCCCCAGTCTGCAACAGCAGTTAAAGCTACCACTTGAGATAAACCAGCCTGACCACCTCCAACTTGATGACTGTAACTCTAACGTCCAAACTGAATGCTCTTCTCATCAGAAAACTCCCTCAACACTAATTTGGTACCGAGGCAAACCGGCCATTGAGCAAACCCATAAACCAAAGGTGTCATACTAAAAGGTACCCTTAAACTCGTAAATATTTCTGCATATGAGTAGGCATCATTATGGCGCTGTATTTCTTAGTGCCCAGAGTTTATTGGCTCCTTCCTCAAACCTGACAGTGTCCTTCATGAGCCATCAAACGTATCATAACACAAGCTATTAAAGGAAAGTGTATGTTTCTCTAAGTAATCTTTTCCTGTAACAGGTAAACCTGGAGCACTTGGGAAAAAAATAATGTGAAATAACGAGAAATGACCATTTTCAAAAGATGATCTAAGAAGAAAAATCTTATTTTATAGGCCCGGTGAGCCACATAAAGGCCCTTTATACAGCACCATTGCTGCAAATTTTAACAAAGATACGACGAAAATAGGTGATGGATGAGAGTGGTAGAGAAAGATTCATCCTACCAAGTGCTCAATCAAATGTCTTTGTGTTCAATAAATAGCTTTAAAAATTAACTGTACTCGAGCTGGTGAAAAATGGAACCCTTCAACTTCTCAGTCTGTGCTTAATAGATTCCACATTCTTAACACCACACGGGCTGCCGCTCTTCCCCGGTGCCTTCACGGCCACCACCCACAGGGACGCAGGGGCAGAGACGAGGACAGAAGGGCTTGCAAGGGCTCCTCTGGCTTTCCCGTGATGAACGCTTTCACGATTTAGTGTTTTGACTGTCCATAAAGCTGAACATGAAGCCAAAGCTCGTCTGACTTATGCAAACTTAGATGAGTTTCTGTATCAAAGAAAAAAAGGACGGGGCACTTTGTGGCCATTGTGGCAGCCGGAAACCTCCCTCCCCTCACTATATGCCAGAAACACATTATCCGAAACATTGACCAGTTGTGGGAACATCACCGTGGCTTTAGAATCCATAACTCAACTAAATACACATACTTACATTCTTTGGAATTTGCCTACAGTCTTGGCAAAGTTCTACAAGTGATCCCTCGGAGTCTATTAACCAAGTTAGGTCATGGGGATGACAATGGTTAGATTAATTACACTACCCATATGTGCTCATGCTCAAGGTTAATCAATATTCAGACGTTTAATAAACGCTGCAGTGTGGCATCGTGGTTAAATGCATGGGTTTTAGAGTCAGACAGATCTGAGCCCACATCCTGAGGCAGCTAATGGTGAGTTGTCTGGTCTAGAACAAGACACACAGCTCTGAGATAAGAATGACTATTGCAGAATTGCTGGGTTACTGAATGGCAGTACGTGCTCAACGCCCTGCACACTGTCCAGCACATAAACGTCACAGGCACACCTCGTTTTATTGCACGTCACTTTATTGCACTTTGAAGATAATGTGTTTTTTTACTAAGTTAAAAGTTTGTGGAAACCCTGAGCTATCAGATGATGGTTGGCTTTTCTTAGCAATAAAATTTTTTTAAAAACAGTACTCATTTATTTCTTTCACATGATGTCATTTTAAAAACTTTTTTGAGGGGGGGTCATTAGGTTTATTTATTTACTTTATTTATTTGAATGGAGGTACTGAGGATGGAACCCAGGACCTCGTGCACGCTAAGCACTGCACGCTACCACTGAGCTGTACCCTCCCATGTTTAATTAAAGTGTGCACATTGTGTTTTTAGACATAATGCTATTACACATTTAATAGACTACAGTATAGTGTAAACATAACTTTCACAGGCACTGGGTAAACCAAAAACTTCATGTGCCTTGCTGCACTGAGATATTCACTTTTTTGTGTGGTCTGGACTGAGCCTGCAATGTCTCCGAGGTAAACATGGATTCTGAAATTTTTCATTGTATCAACACAGGAAGCCACAACCTTATAACCAAACCTGCCTTTTTGGTGGGGCGTGGGGCTCAGGCTGTGACCAGGGTAGTGAGCATCGCCCAAACATGTGTCAGTATAGGAAACCAACAGCAATGGGTCATGAAAGAAATGTTGTCTGCTAAGTCTGTCCTGTAGCTGTCTTTCTAGTCCTCTCTGGTTTTGTCTCCCTCTGTTTTTATCTTCTGAAATCTTTCAGTCATTTATTGAACCCGTAATTTGTTAATTGCCAAACGTGTGAAAGGTCGAACACTTCAGTGTCCTTGTAACGGGGACTCAGACTTTGAACTTGTCGTCTTTCGGGAGATTCTGGCTTGGTGGAGATGACTGGTTCTCACTCCTGTCCGGCTCTATGCGCCTTCCTAGGCATAAGGGAAGATTATACCTCGCTGTCCCATCCATTTAGGAGGGGTCAGATTACTAGTTCAGTAGCAGGGACACGCCTCGTCTGGGCTAGGGCATGTAAAAGACCGCGAGGGCTCTCCACACCCTGTGACACCCTTGGAAGCCACGTGCCGGGAAAATGACAGGACACAATGAACGGAACTTAATCACCGGGTCACTGGATGAAGGATGGCTCCCCTCGGCCCACTGGACTGGGTCCGAGGAAAATGAGACTTCTGTTTAATTGTTTAATCTTTTTAGCAACGAGGGGTTACTTACACCAATGAAAACCCAGAGAGGAAAAACTACAAAGTAATCATTGCAGAAAGTAAGAAGTACCATATAAGAGGTTCTGAAGAGGCCTTCAGCTGGGAAGACCATACGCAGGAGGTCAGTCTTAAAAGACAGGCATTATCTGCTCTCTGACGATGGGGGAGAAAGGGGGGGCACGTGGGAGAAATGGTCGCCAACAAAGGCAGAGCAGTAGGGACCTGTCGGGCTTTGTCTGTCCTCTGCCGGGCCCTGAGCTAGGTTATAGCCGTGGGAAAATATGCTGGTCCCTGTCCTGACTGAGACTGCAGCCTCGCCGGGGAGTTAGACAGCAACCAAAGAGTCACTAAAAAAGGAATTTTGTGTTACAGCTGTGACAAATACGCGGGAGAGTGCATGGTATAATATGAGATCACAGAACAAGAGGAATGGATGTAATTACGGAGGCCAGAGAAGGTTCCCTGAGGAAGACATGACTGTGCGAAGGTCCGAGGAAGAGCAGGAATTTACCGGATAAACTGCGGTGTTGGTGAGAGAGCAAGGTGTGCGTGGACAGACGCCCTACACGGCACGGCACGGCACGGAACACATCTGGAGAGGCAGGCGGGGGGCAGGGGCAGGTGCCGGGGGGCCGAGAGGAAGTGCCAGGGAAGCACTTCAGCCTCTGGGCCTGCTCCTGGAACAGTGCATCTCAAACTCGGACATGCTCTCCACCCGCCTGGGGATCTTGTTAACATGCAGATTCTGATTCAATAGGTTGGTGGATGATTCTGCATTTTCAACATGTTCACAGGGGAGGTCGATGCAGCTGGTCCACAGACCACATGTTAAGTAGCAAGGGTTTGGAGGACAAGTCGGGTTGGAGCTAACATTTATGAGAAACTGTAATGGAAGCCTTGGGTGTGGGTGGAGGCGCTCAGAGAGAGTCAGGAGTGAGAAGAGATGACAGTCTAGAGTTGAGCCTTCAGTAACACTAACTTTCAATGGTTGGGTAGAGGCATATAAGCCTGCAAAGAAAGCAGAAAAGGGATGGATAAAAGGAGAGGAGGAAGACCAGGAGAACACGGGACAAGTGAAGTCAGAGCAGGGGAGTATTTTAAGAAGGAGGGAGCAAGAGTGTTTTGATGTATGGAGAGGTGGGGCAGAATGTAGGCTGGAGCGAAAACAAGGAGCTGGAGGCACTGCACACAGAAAATTCTTCAAAGAAGCTTGATGTGAAGAAGACAAGAGAGATGAAGTACTAGTGGGAGGCAAACTTGGGGTTCTGGGTTTTTTGTTTTTCATGGTATATCCTTAGGCAAACTCCCTAATCTTAATCATTACTCAGCTGTGAACCCTCCTCTGACTTCCGTGTGGACTGAGATGCTCATTCTCTTCTGCTGCCGCAGCCCGCGGAGCATCCATCCATCACCTAACAAACATGCTCCCTAGCAGTGGTTCTCAAAGTATGGTCTGCAGACCCTTGGGGGTCCTTGAGGCCCTTTTAGGAGGGTCAGGAGGTCAAAATTATTTCCAAAATACGAAGATACCATTTACCAAAATAATGCTAAGACATTATTCGCCTTTTTCACCGTGTAAATCTTTGTGCTGATGGTGCAAGTGATGCATCGGGTGAAACGGCTGGAGCTTTCGCCTGAATCAAGGTAGTGGCACAGGATATAGTAGCAGGCAGGTGCTCTTCATCTGCTACACACTCAGAAAACAATACCAGTTTCACATAACAATGTTTTAATCCATTAAATCTTGACTATTGCGCATGTCTTTTTAATATTCCGTGTGATGAACAGGGAAGTATGCAGAGAGCATGTCTGCTGCATACCAAGGGATGCTGGTTGTCTCAAGGAAAGCACTTTATGTGACTGTTTGAATTGCCAGCTGAACTAATTGCATTTTTTTTTTTTTAACAGGACACACCATTTCTTTCTTAAGTGAATGACTGACAGATTGTGGTTATTCAGACTTGGGCATATGGCAGACATTTTCTCAAAAATGAACAAAGTAAACCTGTCATGCCAAGGAAAACAAGTAACAGGATGCATGGCCAAGCATAAAATACAAGCTTTAAAGTGAAAATAAAAATCATGGCATTTAAAAAAATGTATCTGTTTTCTGATGCAGTAAATATCAATAGACAGAACTCACCCCACCCCCAAAAGCTGTCTGGGTTCCTCACTCATTTTTAAAAGTGAAAACAAACCTTTGAGAACTGCTGTCTTATGCCATTACCTCCCTGTGAGGGCGTGGGCTCATAGAGACCGAGTCCTTCTGTCTTGGAAGACCCAGTGACAAGCACGGTGCCTGCTCACGGTGAGCACTCAATAAATATTTGCGAACTGAAGTGAATGGGCTATTGTGGGAAATACTAAAAGTGAAGACGAAACGAAAGGAAGAAAAAGTAACTTGAAGAATCTGTACTCAAATTTGACAAAAACATCAAAAGCCTTAGAATGTTTACAACATTTGACAGTAATTTTATGTCTAGAAAATTTCCCTGAGGAAATAATTTATTCCAAGAACATGCATAAAGATGTAGCCATGAGAACAGTGCAACCCAAATTGAGAAATTGAGACGCCAAATTGAGAAAACCCACTTTAAAGGAAAACTTCTTACAAATCCCGCAATGTTAACCTAAATCACTTTTACTGTTACTTAAATGTGTGAAAATATGAAATTACATGGGAACTCTTTATGATTACAGTTCTTATACAACCCAAAGAAATTTAAAACAAACCTACAAGTTAAATACAATATTTACAAACAAATATACTTCAAATCAACAGCATAGTTTAGAGTGACTGATGGTATTTAGCTGAAGCTTGATTACTGTTGCTATGTGAATATGGTATCAACTTCTTGGGGTTTTTTTTGAGTTTCATGTATCCATGCTACCACTGTGTGATGACTCAGTCCTGCCACCACTTTTCTTTATTTTAACTTCCATTTGTCCTGCACACTAGGAAGTCTTTTGGGTTCATTGGGTGGTACCAAGTACACAAGCATTTGCTTAAGCCGACCTCCGCCCTTTCTCCTCAGTCCATGACAATGAACATGACGCACGATGGCTCTGCACACTCTGAACACAGATGCAAACTCAGGCACTGAAATTGTCGCAAGGGAATTATTTAGAATGGAGGATCTAGAATTTGCTTTCCCAGAAACATAGTATTTACAAGTTCTCTTAGAGAAACCTGACACAGTGAAAAGCAAAATAATAGTGACTAATGGTGAAAAACTGGAAATAACTTAAATGCCCATTAAAATGGTTAAGTAATTTAGGGACAATAGTACAGAATATGATGGGATCATGGAAAATATGATGAGAAATATGGCTTCACCAGAATGTTCATAATACACTGCTTTAAAAAAGCAGGTTGCAATGTTTCATATAAGTACATATATATAGTTATATACATATATACATATACACACATATACAGAGAGAGAAAGAGAGAAAGAGATTTATTTAGAAAAGAGACTGAAAGCATATATAGCAAAAGGTTAACACTGACATGGTATTGTAAGTGGTTTCCGTTTTCTTCTGTATGGTTTCAATATTTTACAAACTTTCTATAATGAATACATATTAGCATTATAATCAGATGAAAATGTTATTTTTTTAAAAGAATTCTTACACAAAGCATCTGACACAAAACTATTGGACTTAGTAGCTTAGAGACAAGTCATATTTAGTAAGACAATGTCCAAGTTCTTCTGGTTTGACGTACACCCAGAAAAAAAGTGAGAAATGCTTGATACAACTCATCCCTCGTGGTAAGATGCAGCACAGTGACATCTTCCTGACAGTGGGGCAGTATGTTCATCTTCCCACCTCCAAGGAGCTAACAGTATTATTATTAATTCTTGACATGCTATACAATCTCCCTGAGAACAATGGAATTTGCAATGAGACATGATTCTTTGAAAC
Organism: Camelus ferus; assembly: GCF_009834535.1. Classification (NCBI taxonomy): domain Eukaryota; kingdom Metazoa; phylum Chordata; class Mammalia; order Artiodactyla; family Camelidae; genus Camelus; species Camelus ferus. The sequence continues at coordinate 13,788,503 of NC_045706.1, forward strand.
TGTTTATTTTTGGGGGGGGTTAAGGCACAGATTTTACATAAATACTCTCTACTTACACAGCCACTGTTCATCATTTAATTATATAGTTAATGCCAAGGATTACAATAGCAAGTGCACAAAGATGTAATTATGGGATAAGTACTTGGTAATTTCTATTCTCTAAAGTGAAGATTGTTAATTAGCTTTAAGCATATTACAGTAGGTGCTATTATCAGGTAATCTTTGGGAATGTGTACTTTTGGGATCAGCATTTATTAAGGAAATCCCATGCGGTTCCTGAGGAATGTCATAAAAAGCTGCAGATTGTTGTGCACTCACGAAAAGAAAGAATAATTAGAGAAGTTAATTCCGCTGCCACCTTATTGGTATTACTATATTCCCACTGCTTCCCTGTAATTCTGTCCCTCTAAGTGTTCAACTATTCAATATTCCCAGCTACCTGGGAAATTTGGAAAAGCTGTACATGTGATGCCTCTCTAAGTACAAAATGCCTGAAGAAGCCAAGTCCATCAAACAGAAGCTCTCTTCAGCAGTTTTTGCACTGAAATATGAAATCGTAATGAAGTGTCCAGGTGGCGAAATTTTTTGCTCCAGCAGCTGCAGCACCGAGTCAGGAATTCAAAAGCAGAAGCCCAACAGATTAACGACTCCCTGTAATATTATCTCTGTAACATGCAATTTGTTCTCAGTGATAATTAGATATTTAGAGAAAGACATAATTAGGAAGAAGCAGCTTCATGCTTTTTGTTGCTGTTGTTGTTTGCTGAGAATCTCCTGACAGCCAAAGGACCCATAAGGGAGTGATACAGTGCTGGTACTGGAATTTGCCGTAGCTGGCTGTGTTGGGAAACCATTCTGCACGGTGAAATAAAACCATCCTAACTGCAAGCCTTTCTACAGTTAATTGGTGTGTCACAGCTCCCATGCTTGAAAATAGGCCAGAATTCTGTTTATAAGTGCTTCATAAGCATGGATTACCAAAAGAAATATTGGACCAGACATAAAGAGAAATGAGATAAAATACAATTTCATATCCATTTCGGAATGATGATGGCTGACACAGCCACGTGAAGGTAAGGTCCAGATGGAAACTGCTATTTCCTTTTGCCTTTTTATGACTGCTGGGTCCCTTTTCCCTCGGCTCTCGTCCTGTCTGCTACCAGAGCCCATAGCTAAATGCAGACGGTCTCCCCTGGAATTCTATTCACAGAATCAACCACCAGGTTTCTGCCTTATGAGCAGCGTGAGCAACAGCTACTGAAAAATGTCATTTTCCATGTCGACCTCAGATGCCCCACAAGAGGCTGAAAGTAACAAGCACAAAAAGACTGCATCTACATTCAGATCCAGACCCTTCCTGAAGGGGTCAGAGATCCTCACCCCAACACAAAGCCCAGACTTAGTCAGAACATTCCTTCCCCAAAGTCATAGTTCTCTCTGTACCAAAACCCCAGAAGATGCTCTTGCTCTCTGCTTGCCAAAGGTAACTGCTAAACCGACTCCTATCGCCACTGATTAACTGTCATTTAAAAAAAGAGCCTGAGATAAATGAAATCACACAACACAAACCCTTTTGCGGCTGGCTTCTTTTGCTCAGTCCTACGTGAGACTTGTCTGCAGTGTTGCGTGCAGCCGCAGTGTATTTCAATGCTCTCTACTAGTTCCGTGTATGTAGACACTGAACTTCATGTATCCACTCTACTGTTGATGGCTGTTTGACTTGTTTCCAGCTTTCAGCTATTTCAGTGTTGCAGCTATGAACATTCCAGTTCAAGTTCTTTTATACACGTATATACCTATTTCTGTTGGGCTTATACAATTTCCCTGCTGACTCCTAACAGCTGTAATTCAGTCCTTCATAACCGAGAGTTTTCTTGAGAAATGGGTCTGAGATGGCGTGAGAAGTATGGAAAGAAACGGCATCTATTTTCCTACTGGGGCTTGTGGACTGGATGTGAGTCCCTTGGGCAGGGTGTGTAAAGGTTTGGATGGGTATGAAGAAGGTGCCCAGGAGCCAGATGGTACACACCCACTACCCTCCATCCTGTGCAGAACTGAACCAAGGTCTGGTGCCTTAGAAAGTAGGAACTTGGGATTATCAAGAGGCTGCAGGCTTGGACAGCTACTGGCATCTGTTCCCCTGAGAGGCCAAGGGAGTGGGAGGCATCTGAAGGCTTTATGGACAGGGGACATGGAAAAGGGACAGCTGGAGCCAGAGGGTCCAAACAGAGCAGAAGTCACTTGGTAACTGTGGTTCATTCCTTTGGAGGCTTCCAGAAATAACGAGTAGCCCTTTGGGAGGCAGAGAGCGTGAGAGGCTCGCTGTCTGGCAAAGGTTGAAGTATTTGCAGACATCTGGCTAATTAGAAAACCAACACACAAAGTGGTTAAGCTACAGCCGCAAGATGAGCAAACACCCGAGAGCCAGGAAGGAAGAGATGTCGTTCCGGTCCCCACGCTGCTTCTCACACTTCAGCTCACACCCCTCCCTCCCTCCCTCCCCCTGGACTTAATCTCTACCTTCTCTGTTACAAAACCACGGAAAACAGTTTTAACACTGCCTAGAAAGAGTCTGGAAGGCCTCTCAGTGTAACCCTAGGGAGTGACAGGATTTTTCCAGGTGACAAAATGCCTTCAGAGGCTGAAGGGATATCCCTGGTGAAGGAACAGATGTATGAACATACAGGGGGTCTTTGGGAAACCATGAATAGTTCAATCTGATTAGAAAGCAGAACGTGGCTGTCAGAGCCCGAGTGGTGCTTTTAAGGCCACTTATCTAGGCAGTCCAGTAAAAACTGCCCCAGCAGCCCTGGGCGGGTGAATCTGGCCACTGGTTTTCTCCCCACACTCCCCACCCATTCAGTCGTCTGGGCGCCCCGTGGGCACCGCAGTGCACATGCTCACTTGCTCTATTGGTGCCCAGCAGCCTGGTGGTGCTGGTCTCAGTCTGCCGGTGTTGGAGGTGCGGCCTGAGCGTGAAAATGGGGCTGAGAACACAAAGGAGGGCTGCCGTGCTGAGGGAGGGGAATTTTCCTTGTTAGAAAGGCCAGCCCTCAAGGATCTTTGAGAGAATAGGCTGACTGTGTTTGAGGACCTGGCCTCCCGTGTGGAAGATGGGCTGGGGAGGGGAGCCACTTAGAGGCCCTGGGGCAACTGGCAGCCCCGTGCGAGGAAGCGAAAAGGCACACGGGATGTGGAGTCAGGCAGACTCGTTCGGGGTCAAAATACTTAAATTGTCTAAGCAATGGTTTCCACATTTATAAAACAGACATAATGGATGAGAAAGATAAGCTATTGGGAGTAAAACAGAGATGTGGTTCCTGGCTTTTGGAACTATAGAAACAGAGGTGGGATCAGCACCAGTGCTCGACTGCAGGCTGAGGTAGAGGGAGGAGTCAAAACTGATTTTCATATTTTGGTTAGGCAGCAAGAGAGAATTCAGCAAGATAAGGAGTGGTGGGCGGAAGCTATTGAGTTTGCTAAGGCCTCGGTGCGTCAGACTGCCGGGACATTTCCCTCCAGGCAGGAACGGAAGCAGCCCTCGGGGCGCTCTGAATGGCTTGCGAGCTCACACGCTGGGTGCCGGGCCATTTGCTCAAAGGCAACACATGAGCTAGTGGTGGCCCAGGCAGTACAAGACTCCCGTCTGTAATTGAGATGGAAGCAGGGTGGGCAGCCTGGCCCCTGGAGGGAGAACTCAGAGATGGGAAGGCCCCAGCTCACACCGGCCAGTCATTGCCCGGAGCACAGAACTGAGGCAGCCCTTGGGAGAGGGAGCCCGCTGCCCCTGGGAAGACGGGCCAGGCTCTGAGGACGCGGGTACCAGTGAGCTCCACAAACACACGGGCACCCCCCGTCCCCGGAACCCTGAGTGATTGTCACTCTCGGGGAATCGTGTGATTCAGAGGCTTAGAATAGATCAGAGTGGGACGGGGCCTCACAACTACCCACCCAAAGCTTGTTCTTTTTGGTTTCTCAACGAGAAAAAAAAAAAGTTCTTGTCATTCACTCTTTCCCCCACCTCTTCTAAAGCAGCCGTTTCACCCTCATTCGCTATGTGTACAGTAAATACTTCAGCGCACAAAGGGCTTAACCAGACAGAAGAGTCAGGATGAAAACTCAAAACCAGTTAGGCAGATGATGGGGACACAGCCAGTCTAGGTGTTTCACAACATTAATTACATCCTTCCAGGCCCTTTCAGTTCCACTTTCTAACCATCACAGGTCTTCTCCAGCCAGAGCCTGGGATTCCCTCGCTTTTCTCCTAAGTTCACCCTTTCCCATGGCCAGGCTCAGGTTGACCCCCCTGTCTCAGATCCCTGGGTCCTTCAAAAAGTGAGCTTTTCAGTCTGAGCTACAGATCTACGCCCTGGGCTGGCAGCATGTGCCAGTCTAGGTAAAGCACTCTACTCAAGGGCTGGCGCAAGACAACTTTCTCTTGAAATAATTCTGGTTCCCGGTCCAGCATATAAGATGCTTTCTGTCTGAGGCAATCTTTGCCTCATTTCCAGATGCTTTTTGGCATCAACTTTGCTGTGTCGGCTTTTACCATCTGTTGAATTTTGATTTCTAGCTTCTGAAAATTTTCCTGGCTCCTGAATTTAGTTTTTACTGCTCCATTGTGACCCTAGGCTTCTTTTACTGTCCTTTCGTCTACTTCCCATCCATCACCCATAGCTCCTTCTTGGCTCTGATTTACTGGTGCCCACGAGTGAGTGCAACCTCAATTTCAGGTTGAAAATGCTTTCCTTGCAGCCATAATTTGAATTTCCTTGCAGCTGCTTGAACCACAACTGGACCAGAATCCCTCATAATTTGTTTAAAAGAAAAACTCATGGTGATTATTATTTATTCATAATTTATCCACCATCTATTTCTTAAAGATAATTTAAAGCAGCTAAGTGACTATAATTTTTAGTTTCAGTTTTAATCATCATAGCCAGGATCTTCTCCAGTCAACCCTGTCCTCGATTCCTTTCAAAGTTCCTAGTTTCTTTCCTAACAATTCCCTTTACCTTGTTAACCAGCCTCATGGAGTTCACACCCACCTTCTGACTCGTGAAGACATCTGCCCTCCACCTACAAACCTGCAGAGCGCTCTTCTAGCACTGTGGCCGCACAGCACTGTGCATATTTAAAGTGAATTGTGCAAATTTTGTTTACTGCTCATATCTACTAGGATTTTAATATTTTCAAGTCATGCTTTTCTTCCCAAAATCCAAACAAAATCATCTCATCCAGGTACTATCACAGGAGAAACAGTTGGACATCAGTGTACCTTACTGACTTGTCACTAAACTATTCCTGACCCAGCTGTTTACAGGAACAGGGACTCTCTGGATCTGGCCCATCTACACTGCCATATTCTGGAGGAAGAGGTAAGGGCAGGTTTCAGTAACTCCCTGCTGACATTCTTGAGCGAGCAAATCTACCAGCTTTCCCATGTGATTTCCTGAACAGTCTCCTCGGATCGGGCCAGACTCAGGGATGTCTGTCTGAGTCTACACAGGGATGTCTGAGCCCACCCATGCAGCTTCATTTCCAGCCGTGTGTATTGGCTACAGATCTTTTTTGCAGGCTACATTCTGAAAAGGAGTGATCTCTCCATTCACATGAATAGCAAATAAAATAACTGCCATTCCGCCGCAAGTGAAGTACGATGCACGTCGCATCTTAGCTTCAATCAGATAGATGCCTTCTTCTCAATTTTGTTCTCAGGCTTCTAAGGAAGCCGGAAAAGTATCCTATGGTAATAGCAGCTCAAAGCAGCTCCATTACAATCTACCAGTTACTCATTTTAGTTTGCAATTGCTTATAAAGCACAAAAGTTGTATGGTTGTTGGCTGGGATCCATAAGGCAGAAAATTTACTGCACTATGCTTCTAATTGTCTACTATTCCTTTTAAAGGGAAAATCATTCTCGATAAATTGTTTAGCTGAAATGCTAGAAATGTTTTAACAGAAAAAAATGTTTCCTTTCCTGGAACTGTCAGAACACGTCTCTAATTAAAACATGGTAGGCTTATAGCTGAGAGAATACTCAGAGAGCAAGAGGTTAGAATTCAGTTTACCAGCCACTTAAAGACACAAAATACATAAAGATGCTTTAAAATTTAGTCTTTAATATACACTAACTTAGCAATTAAGTATGCTGATCACTGTCAAATCTCTGTAATTATACAGTAATCATTCATTCATCAAATCTTAATCAAGTACACACTGAATCCTACGTCTAAGTGAGTAAATTTACATACTAATCCCTTCGCCCTCCCCTGATCTGGGGATTTCGTTCCAGAGAGCCTCAGCAGTACGGAACACAGTTACAAGTCGAGAAAAAGACGGAAGGGACTCAGACAAGGTCCTGAGCAGCAAAGATGATGTCAGTTACAAAGTTCATGCATTTTACTGTGTGTGTAGATGTTTTCACATTATTATCCAAATAAATATGAACCTAACAGAATAGAAAAAGAATTGATGACATGTGAAGAAAGAGCGTATTTGTCTGTCAGGCACGGAATTAAGCATGTTACAGGCATTATCTCTTTTGAGCCTTCTGTTCTTCCTCAGAGATAGGCAGGATTATGCTCATTTTACAGAATAAAAAAATGAAAGCTGTGAAAGGCTAAGTGTCTTCCTAGGATAAAACACCCAGGAGGTGGTCCACATGCATCTGACTGCAAATCTAACATTCTGACCATTAAGCCACACCGCTTTTTCCATGTAGCTGGTGCCTACAGGTTCTGGGCAGGATAACAATGGGGACCCCCTCAGTGGCAGGTCACCAACTTATGTTTACATTGGTTCCATTTTCACTTTGTATCCAATTTTCTCAGTATTTGGTTTCCTAATTTGCCTGTCAATATCCCTGTGACTGAATGTTGCCTTAAACCAAGCTCTCGTTTTTAATGGTTCGGTTGACTCGGGGATTAAGCTCTCTGCAAATGAACTCAGGTCTCCTGATGACCAGATCTCGGCCCCTGCTGCCACTGCTTTGGAATGCCAACAGCCGGCCCTCCGGCCCCCTGCAAATTATTGGCTTCCCTTGTGCCCTGAATCTCTTCTGGCCTTTGCCTGGCTAATTTCTGGTTACCCTTCAAAGTTTCCACTGCGGTGTCATTTACTCAGGGAGGCCATTCTGACTGTCAAATAGAAATGAGGAACTCTTTCATACCACTCTGTATTTCCCTTCACCGCAATGACCACAATTTGTAATCAGATATGTATTTGTATTTGTTTGATGTCTGTCTCCTACGCCAGACAGTAAACTCTATGAGGGCAGGAACCACTCCTGTTTTGTTCACCCCAAGCTAACATTTAGTAGGTGCTCAATGCACATAAATGGAACAGTCTATGCAAAGCCCTTAGCACACTAAGTTGCTCAACAGACATTAGGATATTATTTCACGAATGAATAAACTCTTCTTAGATCCTTGGATCTTCAGCCTCATTCTATGTTCCATTTTGTCTCAGGGGCTGATATTTTGGTTTAAAGGGATAACTTTCAGAGTCCCTTTCCTGGCTAGTCTTAGAAAAATCAATCCTGAACTTTCCCTTCCGTCGGTCCCCAGGGATATCTAACCCTAAATTGCTTTCTGACTGGCCACCCTCCTCCCTAAACTGGGTAATGACATTAAGTTTCAATTGTCAGAGCGTTTTATTTGTATAGATTACCTAATTTTTAATGATGCCTTGCTTACTAAGCTCTTTAGAGTAATTCCAACAGTGTAACAATTTTATTCAGCTGGAAAAGAGCTCTCAAATCAACTTATATTAAGAACTTTGCTGTTAGCATAAAAATATCTTTAATGAATTCACTGGTAGAGTCATATAATGCTGAGACACACGGAAGAATAAATGATTTATTAGTCAATTGAATTCAATTTTGTCACCAAATCCTATCAATTCCTACTTTGAAATAACTTTCAAATTCATCAGATACTCTCCTTTCCTATTACCATCTGGATCCTTACTTGCTTGGATTACTGTCATTTTTTTCCTAACTGATGGTCAGTCTTGTACAATTGAGTTTGTGTTCTGCAGCAAAGCTAATTTTCTTAAAACTCTGTGTTTTTAGGCCATTCCCTGCTCAACAACCCCATCACGGTTTCCCAGTTCCTACCAGGTCAAATTCAAGTGTGTCCTGGGAGTGAGGGTCTTCCTGCCGTCTTCTCTCTGCCTTGGTAACTCCCCATTTACAAGTCCCTCTGACATCTGACTCTTCCTTTCTCATGAGTCTCTTGGCTTAGGTTCACTTCTTCCATACTGTCTGCCCACGTCCTGCCCCTCACTTGAAAATCTCACGTTCTACTGATCCCATTTCACTTTCCATGCATTAGTCTGCTGGGGCTGCTATCACAACACATCACAGGCCGAGCGTCTTAAACAACAGAACACAGTTCTGGAATCTGTAATCCAAGGTCAACGTGTGGGCAAGTTCGGCTTCTCCTGATGTCTCTCTCCTCGGCTGGCAGGTGGCCACCTTCTCTCTGTGTATTCATAGGGCCTTTTCTCCCTGTGCTCCTGTTCTTTTTCTTTCTTAAAGCCTTTGCTTCTGAGACATGACAGGAAAATCTCACAGGTCCACGTGGAAAAGTCATACATGATCGCAGGTGACGGTGAAGACCATCTAATCAGGAAGCTTTTACTCCCGTCAGCCAATGCTGAGGCTGCAGCTCTGAGTCTGACACGCTGCAGAGCCGAGAGGAATGGTAACTACCCGCGGTAATTCCTTCCTCTTCTTGTAAGGACCCCAGTCCTGTAGAATTTGGGCCCCACCCTCTGACCTCATCTAACCCTAAGTACCTCTTTAAAGCAGTCACACTGTGGGGTTAGAACTGCAGTATATGAATTTTGGGGAACACAATTCAGTCCACAACAGGTAGTAAGTGCTTTTTCCTTCTCATTTTTATCTTTGGTAGAAATGTAAAGTTTCATACATTTAGTGTCTGAGGAGATTAAAGTCTCCTTCAGAAAAGTAATGATCCAAATTTTCTTTTCTATTCCTAAAGTGTGTGCATAATTCACATGCATTTCTTTCTTCAACAGTGCCTGGTACTTGAGAAACAGACCCTCAAGAAACACCTATAAAGGTAAACAACTTCTTTCCCCAAGTTAGAAAGGGAGGGCCGCCTAAAATAAGGCGGGGACCTGATTCCAATGAGTGATGCTCTCGGTTCCGATTGGGACTGCTCAGTGTGAGAATGGGAACTTCAGCTGAGAGGAGGGCAGTGAGGGAGGTGATATTGAAGCTGGAGGAACTCAGCCCAGCAAGTACAAGGCCCCTCTGGTCTTGACTCTGCATCCCAAAGAAGCCATGGGGTGCAGCCAAGCTGTGGAGGTGGCCGTCACTTGCAGGCAGAAAAGGTAAGCAGATCTTGTCCAGCAGGATGTCAGAGAGACAGCAACCACCTCTGCCCCCAAGTTAAGAAGCATGGAGAGCTGTGCAGGAAGTAGGGGATGGGAAAGACGAAAGAGAGGAGACGGTGGCACTAGCTCTGGGCATTACTGTGCTGCCTCATCCTCATTCTACAGACCTACAGCCCCCAGCAATTCCCACTCTCCATCTTCAGAACCTTGCTTTCAATCATTCCCACGGCTATTTGTATCTGGGTTAATATCCTTACCTGAGCAATCAATGGAATTACTGAAAACATTCTTAAAGAATTCTCAATATATTTCCTCAAAAAAACAAAAATAGAGCTACCACATGATCCAGCAAATCCACTCCTTGGTACATATCCAGAGAAAATGAAAACACTTATTCAAAAAGATACATGCACCCCAATGTTCAAAGCAGCATTATATACAGTAGCCAAGATATGGAAACAACCTGAGCATATGTCAACAGATGAATGGACAAAGAAGATGTGGTATGTATGTGTGCATATATATGTGTGTGCACAAACACACACACACACACAATAGAATACAACTCAGCCATACAAAGAATGAAATTTTATCATTTGCAACAATACAGATGGACCTGGAGGGTATTATGCTTAGTGAAATAAGTCAGAGAAAGACAAATAGGATAGCATATGCTATCCCTTATATGAGGAATCTAAAGAATTAAACAAACAACTGACTATAACAAAACAGAAGCAGACTCACAGATATAGAGACCAAACTAGTGGTTACCGATGGGGAGAGGGAAAGGGGAGGGGCAAAGTAGGAGTAGTAGGGGATTAAGAGTCACAAACTACTATAAATAAAATAAATATGCTCTAAGGATATATTGTACAGCACAGGGAATATAGCCAATATTTTATAATAGCTTTAAATGTATATAATCTAAAAAATTTTGAATCACTATGCTATATACCTGAAACTAACATAATATAAATCAACTATATCTCAATTTAAAAAAATACACACAAAAAAGAATTCTCAATATCATTTTTCCTAACCACACACTAAAATTAAGTTATTAACTAAAATGTTGTGAAATAGTCCACAGGTGTTCTTGGAAATAGTCTTTGAATGAAATGAATGAAAACTTTCAGTTTATTTTCCTCCATCATTTTGATTGAAAGTAATCGTTACCTAATAGACAATCAATAGAGTAGATCCCAGGAGAAACTTTGGAGCAACAAAGTATCTTCTCCTGCTGGCCCCAAGGGCCCTGGCTCCTCCCTTTCTCCTACCAGAAACCGCCTTAAGGCATAGAACTTCAGACCTGAGCAAGTTGGGGGGAAGTATTTTAGGAATGGACTAGAGTGGTGAAGAGAGAAAGGCCACAGCTCTTCGAATCGTAACATCTGCAACTTCTCACCCTGAACAGGAGCTTGTCCAGATTCACCTTCGGGATGAATTTAGTAGGATATGAAATACACCCAGAAGACTCTCTTCTGCCTCATGTTTGCATCTCTGGTGTCCAGCTCCTGGCTCCTGGCCATCCCTGCTGTGGCAGCGGCTCTCTCTCATGGTGGCATGTCTACTGCCTTATAAAAACCGCTCCTCTGCTGACAGCACAGACGGAGCTGCAGGAAGGTCACGGAGAAGCAAACAGGTAGACAGACAAAAGGGCTATCTTCCCGAAGCCAGCCATATCCGGGTGTAGGTCTCAACTGATGACACTCAGCTGTTCCACAGCTCTTGTCTCCCATCTCAGGGTACTTCACTTACAATGAGGAAAACAGTGAAAGGACGTTGCGAAACACCATCGGAAGGATCTCCTGAAATGGCCAATAAATAGCGTGTACAGCCTGATTTTAAGGAAGAGCAGTTATGCTGTAATCGTTGAAGATTCCCAGAAAAATCTCAGCTTCCCAGAATTCTGGCCTGATTTGCATAAACAAATCAAGAAAATGTTTTACTCGCGGATTCTTCATTATTTCTCTGACAAACGCTAGGAAAATTGGCAAACCGAAGCATCTGCCTGATTTGCAGTTGCTCTTTCTCCAGAGCTCCTGCAGCCAGGATATAACAGGATCTCCAGGAAACAGCAAATATTCACTTTATTTCAATTAGTTTTCCCCGCACAGTCCACTGCCTCTTCAGCCAGCTCAGAAAACATGACTTTTAATACCGCTTAAGCTGCTTGACTTGTGAGATAAGCCCTGAACTCCTACCTAGTCGTCCCCTAGGAAGATTGGGTCTTTTGTGTCTTATCAGTTTACCTGCCTGGTATTTATTTAACACCATTTATGATGAGCTCTCACTTTTTTTTTTTTCCATTTGAATTCTGACTTAATATTAATTTATCTTTATCTTCTGATTAACACAATTCTGCCTTTGTAACCTAGAGTCAAATTCTGCTTTGAGGTGGCTCGTCTAAATACAAACCTCGGAACTGAAAGGTACCCACTTCTGAATAGGACTCTTAAGCTGGCAGAGTCCCTGTTAGGCTGTTGAACTTTTAACAAGAGAAAGCACTGGCGTCTTTCTGTCAACAGTTTCCTGAACCACAAATTGCTCATGCATTCGAAATTCTCTAGAAATGACATAAAAAAGGCTATGAAGCAAATGTATTCTTGTAGTGCAGGTCTGCAAGTCAGAGTAATTTCAGAATACACCACATAAGCTGAAAAGATGGCAGATGCAAGAATTGGATTTAACCATAGATGATAACCCAATTTTCTCCATAGCACTGTAACTCAATAAGTCTTTAATGGCTTCTTAGATAAACAGATGGATGTCATCAAAAGGCACGGGATGATAAATCTGATTGGTGTCTGAATAATTTGCACGGCTTTATCCCCAAAACAAGTAGCAAGAGCGAAATGGGAGAATCCACCCTTAAGCCTCAGCATGGGAGTTCAGATTATTTGATTAGAAACAGTTGCATTTTCCCAGGGGCATAATACTGAAAACAACCAGAATGGCAAAGTCCAGGAAGGGCAATATATCTTTTTAATTAGGGGTCTTCTTTTGAAGATTTATACTGTTTAGTTTAGCTGTGTTTATTCTTATTTAGTTGACTCAGTTTATTTTCATACAGATTTCCAAATACTCAATTAAAGCCCCTTGGAAGATTATAACTTTCAATTATCTACGATGGCCCAGAGTTTATAGACTTCCAAGTCCATGGTCCAGTTTTTGCTGGTCAAGCAGTTTCTGATTCTTTGAACTGTTCCTTTACTTGGATGCTTTTACATTTAGCTCACTTGTTCAACAGGATCATTCAGTGGAATTAGATTTCCAATGGTTCATTGTCGGAAATCCAATATATATATATACACAAAGAATCTGACCAAGCCTTTCCAGGCAACTGCCAAATTCCATACACACACTGATAGCCTTAGTGAGATTTGTACAAATGAATCCAGAAGAAAGGATATGGCTAAAAAAGTCCTGAAAAGAAGTATGCCTATTGTTCTCACTGCCACTGTTCTGTCTGGGTTGTGAGGTTATGGGAAAGTTCTGTGGTTTTTATTTAAGCGTTAATTTAGGAAATTCCTTGCCTTAAACTGAATAGAGGGCTGGATTTTTTTTTTTAAATGTCTGATGATAAATGTCTGACAATTAGAGGGACGGGATGGTAATGCTAATGGTCTTTGTCTCTCATATAATATACGGTTTTCAAATATTTCTGAGAGATGCAAAAATTTATTAAGTATAGGTGTAATAAAAACAGCTTTATTTGTTTGTTTATCTGTCCTTTTCAAGGACAGAATCAGAATATTCTTGGGAACTAGTTGAAAAAAAGTTTTCCTTTTATCCACAGAATCCAAGCAATTGTTCTAAAATACTTTTTATTACCTAACACTGGTTTATCTGCTGAAGGTAATTCTTAACAATTTGAAATTAAAAAACAGTAGATTCATATACAGGATTTACTATGGGCCTGAGTACTACGTATCAAGCTCCCAGTACTTTAGATATATTAACCCAATTACTCTTCATGACAATTCTAAAGCAAAGAACTATTATTATCCTCAATTTATAGATGAGAAAACTAAGGCACAGGTACACTGAGTAACCTGCCAAGATCACACAGCCATTAAGTGGCAGAGCTAGGAATTAAACCTCAGGCAGTCTGGCTCCAGAGTCTCTGCTCTTAACCATTTAAATATTTTACTGTCTTTCATAAAAGCTTGATTGATGTATACAGATTCATGATGTTATCAGTAACCCAGTGGAGACGGGTTGGTTAGGCCCCACTGAACATGGGGATAAAAATCTCTGCTCTGGAATCTGGTTACTCAGTGACGTGGGTGGGGGAGCTCGGGGAACACTCCAGCAGGTACAGTCTCAGGTGACCAGTGCCCACCTCAGATGCTTTTAGGATGCAGGTGGGATGTAAATAATAAAGCACATACTACCAAATGCGTAGCTCTATGTTGGTAAACTTTACTACCAGCTTCTTCATATGCTAATGAGTGGCCTTGTCTTAATTTCAGACGCCTTCTACTCTATTCTTCCTCTACTAGGCCTCTGCAGAGGCTCTGCTTTGCTGAATGCAGGGGCCTGTCACTAGGCAGCTGCAATTAATCCTTCACTTGTGGAATCTGACTGTCTCCCTGTGTCCCATGGCCATCTTCATTAGGGAGGAGATATGGCCATAATTTACAACAATGGTTTTCAAGATGTTCAAAATGCCTCAGTTGGCTGAAGATAAATTGGTAACATTTTCCTGAGAAGCAACTTGACAATATATATTGAAAACTTAAAAAAACCAAAAAAACAAAAAAAAAACAACAAGGTTCATACCTACTAGTTTCAGAACTAATGTTATATCCTTAGGGAACAGTCAGAGATGTGGACAAAAGTTTTACATGAGAATCTTTATCGTGGCATTATTTACAATATCCTGCCCTCCCCCGCTGAAAAGGAAGGAAAAGCAGCAGCAGCAGCCTGGGAGCATAAATAGCCAAGAAGAGGAGATAATTAAGAAGTTTATGATATACCCATAAAATGCAATATTATGTAGTCATTAAAATTATGTTTTTGAAGAATTTTTAATGACACAGAGAAATATTCATTACATAACTTTCAGTGAAAAAAGTAGAATATAGAACTTCCTAAGAAAATGATGCCACTTATGTAAAAGAAAAAAAGAAATTTAAATATATCTCAAGTCCTGAGAGGATCTATGCCTTTTATTGGTTATCTCTGCATTGTAAGATCTTGGTTTCTGTTCTCCAAAGTTTCTAAAATGAAAAGATACTAACGTTATAGTCAGAAAATCAACCAATAAAACAAATACCCATGAGCTACAGGGAAAAGGAATGGTAGATATCTATGTATGGTGGTGGTGGTGGTCGTGGTGGTGATGGTGGTGGTGGTGGTGGTGGTTGTGGTGGTGGTGATGATGGTGGTGGTGGTGGTGATGGTGGTGGTGATGGTGGTGGTGGTGATGGTGGTGATGGTGGTGGTGGGATTGAGCTGCAGAAGAGAAATGAGGCCTCTTTTTCCGGGAGAAACATGCCAGCGCCCCGTGCCTCCTTCCCTCTCCCTGGTCCTCAGCACCTGTGTGCGTGGTGTGCGTTCACATGCACAAACACATGTACAAACACCTGATTACTCACCCTGTGTAGCTCTTCCCTATAGAAGTTGAGGATTTTTGGCTGTGACAAATATAAACTAAGCCAAATCATCTCAACGCATATTTTTAAGCAAATTACTCTGAAGTCCAGCTCTGACAATGCTCCCATAATGGGGGCCTTAAATTCTTTAGCTTAAAACCAGGCCAGATAGTCGTTTTACACACACCTTCACAGATCTTTGTAAGACATTACAGGTTGTGACGCTCATTGGTTCTTTCTCTTTTCTTTTTTCTGGAAAGCAAGTTTCCATATACCTTATAACTTCCATGTAGTGAGAGAAGACAATAAAAGAAATGTGAGAACGCTAGCTCCATCCATGCTCATTTCCTTCCCCCTCTCTGTCTTTACAGGTCTAATCCTTGTTTTGGAAAGAATATGAACCAAGATGAGCAGGATTTGGACATTTGAGGAGTGAAAGGGGACGGATGTTCCTGGCAGAGGGAACACCATTAGCAAAGACCCAGAGCTGGGGACAGCAGCCTGTGTGTGAGGGGCAGGGAGCATTCTGCTTCTGTGGCATGAAGGATCTGCAGGGGGCAGTAGTGGAGAAAGGTGGCTTGAGGCCAGACCACAGAGGCTCCTGGTAACAGTAGGATGATTCCAAATATCAAATCCACCCATTAAGAGAACATAAAGATTCAAGAGAATGTATCGTGGGCTTGGAAAGCAATTCAAAAGAGGAACCCAAAATTTATTCACAGCAATGGCAGCATGGTATGAAACCAATTAATTGGCCTGGAAGTTAGAAGACCCAGGGTCATATGCTGGCTCTGTCAATAAGCTGCATTGCCTCGGGCAAACTGCATACCTTCTTTAGAGCTTCTGTCTTTGTATATGGAAAATTAGAGGGACAGAATACATAAATGCATTCGTTCCTTCATTCCTTCTTTGGTATGTCAGGCTCTGTACTGGACCTACAGGACACTGTGATAAGGAAAGGCAGTCCTTGCTTGCATGGAACTCACAGTCTAGTTAAGGAGGCTTGGTTAGAGTTCACCAAATTGTCCTTGTTAAGTGATAGGAAGGTCACTGGTGATCTCAGCAGGAGAAATTTAATGGAGAAGTGGCCGCTGAACAGATTACAGTGGGCTGGGGAGTAAATGAAGATGGTGATCATAGACACTGAATATGAAGTTTGGCTGAGAAGATTAACAAGAAGGGAGGGACAAGAGCTACCGTGAGTTTCAGTCTCACAGTCTTCTCCATTTCTAAAACACTAAGATTCATATCACTTGAATAAGCTTATTTAACCTTCTAAGGTAATGGCCTTGAAGGGGGCAGCAGACCATTTCAATGCATAAGCTCCAGTATGTTTGCATGAAAATCAATCACGCGGTGGCCACATTCCAAATACTAAAAGGAAATTAAGGTCTGGAAATAATTGCGGTGAGAACCTGTAGAGTCTCAATCTGTGGATACGTTTAAAAATACGAGATGGGAGCTGCACAAGATAGGGACTGGACAGAATGAACGCTAGTTGTCTGATCCTGTTATGCTAATGATACTGAGAGAAGAAGGGAGGAAAGGGCCAGCTCAGGGAGGAAAAAGCATACCAGGAACCCTAAGCCGCCCGCCAGGCTGCCGCTTCCAGTAAGCAGGCTTTGACCTTGTCTCTAACTATTCTATTGCTACTAAAGATGGTGTAAACAAATGGAAGCTCCCTCTGACTATATGACATTAGAGAGATGTTAATGCTTAAGCAGTTAGTTGCTTAAAATTCCTAGATGTATTATCAAGATGACATTAAAGCCAACAAGTGACAACACAGGACTCTGTTGGTCGAAGAAAATGTAACAGTGGAATTTAATTTCATAAAACAGCTAACATTCATGTAGAATTTCTGGTAATCCTTACATTACCAGTTTAATGCTAATAATTTTTTTAAAAGACATACATGTTTTTATTTTTAAGAGAATTTTTTTTAACTGTATGAAAATATAGGGATTTCAGAAGGGCAGTTACATTAATCCTTGTGGTTAGAATTCAGAGTTACTATGGCAAAGGTTTGGATTTGCTTTTTCACTAGCATTTTATCGATTGGACCAATTAGTCCGAGCAAGCTTGAAATTCCCAGGATTTCCTGAAACTGACATCTCTGCCTTTCTTAAGCTGCTGGTGACACACATGATATAAATTTACCAATCACAAGACACAGAGATGGATGTGCATCAGCGGCAGTGAAGCTTTGGGTTTGAATCTCAAGTGCCCTGGGACAAAAGACAATGTCTAATCTCTGAATCACTCTTTAAAATCTCTCCTTTCTTTTGGCTCTTTTTTTTTTTTAAATAATAAAATAGATCAAATTAAATGTAAGCTTAACATATTTCATGTAAGTGGCTTTTTTCCTTCTTAGTTTTCTATGCTGTATTTAATACTTCCCTGACAGGGAAGCATTAGAGGATGAGGATTAAAGGTATAAACTTTAGAGTCAGAAAAAAAAAATCTTGGTTGAAACCTTGATTCTGTCAGTTATTAGCTCTAGAGACAATTGGCAAGTATTTGAACTTCAGTTTTCCTAACTTGCGAAATCCAAATAGCAGTATCTAACTTACAGGCTAATTACAAGATCAAATGATAAAATATAAGAAAACAATCATTACAGCAACTGACTCATAGTAAGTACCCAATAAATGGTATATTTTTTTGGTTGTGTGTGTGTGTGTGTGTGTGTGTGTGCTCACTCTGGACATTTACGTAGCCTACCGGATATATTTTTTAAATTGAGAAAAATCCATAATAGAATTGACATTTGCATTAGGAGCCTCACCCTCCATAACTATTCAGTACAAAGTGTATACGTCAGCATAATTTAAGAATGTTTTTAATAGGAAGAGGTTCTTAGTCTCAACATGGTCTTGAGATGCTTAATTATTTCAAACATTTTCAAAATTTTAACCGAAAATATAGTGACACATTGTAAGTACAAATAATTCAGTAAATGAGTATTATCTTGGTTGAAGCTTGTATTAACCTTGCACCTCAATGTTGCATGAGAAGTCCTACACTTTCTGATTTAGCCACCAAACATGATTTAAAGACTGAAGGCAGAATTAGAGAAAAAAAAACCCCACAAACCACCTAAAAGCTAATATTTTAAGAATAAGGCTAGGACTTCCAAGACTTCCAAGACTGGGAAGCTTCTGAATTTTTCACCATTGAGCACTATGCTGGCTGTAGGTTTATCATATATAGCTTTTATTATGTTGAGATATGTTCCCTCTATAACCACTTTGGTGAGAGTTTTTAATCATAAATGGGTGTTTAATTTTATCAAATGCTTTTTCTGCATCTGTTGAGATGATCATGTGGTTTTTGTCCTTTCTCTTTTTGATGTGATGTATTTACATTGATTGGATAAAGAAGAAGTGGTATATTTATACAATGGAATACTATTCAGCCATAAAAATGACAACATAACGCCATTTGCAGCAACACAGATGTCCCTGGAGAATGTCATTCTAAGTGAAGCAAGCCAGAAAGAGAAAGAAAAATACCATATGAGATCACTCATATGTGGAATCTTAAAAAAAAGAAAAAAAGAACATAAATACAAAATAGAAACAGACTCATAGACACAGAATACAAACTTGTGGTTGCCAAGAGGGGGGATGGGAAGGGATAGACTAGGAGTTCAAAATTTGTAGATATTGACAGGCATATGTAGACTAGATAAACAAGATTATACTGTATAGCACAGGGAAATATATATGAGATCTTGTGGTAGCTCACAGTGAAAAAAATGTGACAATGAATATATATATGTTCATATATAACTGAAAAATTGTGCTCTACACTGGAATTTGACACAACATTGTAAAATGATTATAACTCAATAAAAAAAGTTAAAAAAAGGAATAAGGCATTCTAATGGATAAAATAAAGATGAACACGTAGTTCAAGAATCAAGAGGACAGCACAGAGACATGCATATGATTTTCAACGTCTCCAATATGTGAGCAGGTGGACTGGGAGATGGGACCTCTGAGACTTCAACAAGGGGGCAGCTCAGCATATGGGTCCCACAGACCTGGCTCTAAAGTCAGCTCTCCAACTTGCCTGCTCTAAAATCTTAGGCAAATAAAACATTTTTAGCATGTAAAATTCCTGAAGCATGGTTTCTTTAACTGTAAAATAGACTTAAATACCCCTATGGGTTTGTAGCAAGAAAATGAAATGACTTTATATCTATACACACACATACCTGGGACAGTGACTGAACATGGCAGGTACTCAGTAAGTCTAATGTTGTTATTTAGGTACTACAAATTATGATATTTAAGTTGTCATTTATATGTTAACATATCACATAATGATTAGGTAGTTTGTCACTAAATTTGGAGGTATGTCTGGGATGGCCTGGCTTAATATAAACTGTTGTGTTGCATATGTAAGATTCACTTTGAAAATTCTGGGGAGGGGCTTCAAAGACTGTGACAGCCACTTCCTTGAAGAGGTGAAACTGAGGCACAGAAAGCTCATGTGGTTGCTCACTGGGATTGAACATAAACACAGACAGCAGTGCTTCAAAATTTGAGCCCCAAACTGCTAGTCACAAGGACAGATACTTCAAGTTTCAAGACTAGTTTTGTGATGAAGTTGCTTTCCATCTGGGCAACTCTGTGTAGCGTTTTCTCAGGTGAGAAGCAGCAATGCTCCTGATGGTGACCAGTCATGCTTTCAAGAAAAACGAGAGAGGCCAGGGAGCAGGCATGGAAATGACCATCCTGACCACCTCTTCCTGGCATGCAATTTTCCCATTCTCCCACCAGTCCCTTCTTTGCTAACTCCTGCACAGGACCATTTTCAGAATTAGAACTAGAGAAATCTGTCTCCAGTGTTCAAAGGTGTGCGCATGCACGCGCACGTGTGTGTGTATGTGTGTGTACAGGGATCCTCAATGTGTATGTATCATCTATTCTTAATCCATTGTCCCCCTGGTTAAAACCCTAAGGAACACAGCCAGCATAAATTGTGAGGATAGTTAATAAACAAACAGAGACACTCATACAGACAAAAATTCTAGGGTAAGTAAGCTCTTGAGGGCTGGCCGAGGAACCGTATAACCAGGAAAATATAATTTCTATGAGAAAATAAAGCCTGTAATCTACAGATTCACTTTTGAATATGATCCATATGGAGAAGAGACCTGAGAAATACTTTTTACTAACTTTTCACTTTGAAATCACTTTAGACTTACAGAAAAGTTACAAAGAATTGGAGTTCTCACTTGCCCTTCATTCAGCTTCTCCTAATGATAACATTTTACATAATCACAGGATAGTTGTCAAAAACCAGGAAATGAACATTGATATAATACAGCTGGGTAATTCTTATTTGAATTTCACCAGTTTTCCCACTAATGTTTTATTTCTGTTCCAGGATTTAATTCAAGATCTCACTGCATGTAATGTCATTAGTGTCTAATTGGTGTTAATTCCTCAGTCTTTCTTTGTCTTTCACGATCTTGACACTTTTAAAGAGTTATGGTCAGTTTGTTTTATAGACTGTTCTTCAATTTGGATTTGTCTGATCTTTTCTCATGATTACATCAGTGTTAGGCGTTTAACAAGAATACTGCAGAAGTGATGTTTCACTCTTTTCAGTGCAACACATCGGGGGTATATGGTTTCCATATGTTTTATTACTGGTGATATTAACCTTGATCACTTGGAGAAGGTCATCATGTCTGCTACATTTTTTCTAGTGTAAATTTATTATTTTCCCCTTTGTAATTAATAAACATCTTGTGGGAAGATACTTTGAAGCTATACAAATGTACTGTTTATATTATATTTTCTCCCACTAACTTTAGACTCCATCAATGGTTCTTGCCTACAATAATCACTACTGTAGTATTTGTCTAATGGTGATTTTTCTATTTTGCTTATTTTCTTTATATGCATTAACTGGAAGTCAATTATAAGGAAGAGCTGTCCCTTCTCTCTCATTTATTTATTTATTCAATTATATATCTATGTTAGTGTAGACGGATATTTAATTTATTCTTTGGGTTATAATCCAATAGGATACTGACTTATTTTTTGTTCAAGTTGGTCTTCCTTTGGCAACTGGATGCTCCTTCAGATGAGTTTCTATGTCTTTTCAACATGCCTTCGTAAGTATTTTAACACAATTTTCTCAAACCAAATGTTCCATTTCAACTTGCTTTTCCCCTTTCTAGCCTTGGAATCAACCATTTCTTCAAAAAGCCCTGGTTCCTTTTATTGGAAAATGGTGTTAATATATCAAGAAACGAGTGCTAAGTGTATTCATTGCTAACGAGGTATCATTGCTTCCAGGCCCTTTCAGTGGACACAGCTAAGAAACATACATATGTATACTAACCCGCTTACACACATGAGTGTTTCTATATTTATCTCCCTGCATATGAATGAGTCTACACTGATCTCTCTAATACCCGTACCGTCCAATCCCACAGAATTCATTCTACCCTTCTTACCTTCCTCATTTGTATCTGTTTTTCTCTGACAGTGGGAAACCTAGCTCCCATTATCCAGATTGTATTTTCTTCTTTGTTCAATCCTCGCACAGACATAAAGTCTTGTCAGAATTGCTCACCTATGTCCCTACTTCCAGAAGAAACAAGTGTACTGACCATAGTGCAATGTTTGTGTACTGTTCTCTTTGCCTTTAGCCTGTACAGTCAAAATATTATTTTCCAACGTGTCTTAGGTTGCTCTTTTCTTCCCTATCCCCTCACTGTGTTTATGTTATTCATTTGTAATGCGTTTAAGTTCATTTTTCACCATTCGTATTCCATTTTGGGTTCTCCACATCCTGATTTTTACTGATTTATTTATTAAGTGTCTGATACACTACAGTGTTCCTGAGAGTCAGAGATTTTAAAAAAGGTACACTCTCCATCCCCACTCCTCCATCTCTTATTCCCCCACTTTTATACTCCATTCCCACTTCACTTCCTGCAGGTAACAAATCTCCTTAACTTTTGATTTATGTTTCTTGTCATCGTTTGCAAAATTTAGTAGACATCTGCATATTTGCTTAAATTTCTTTATTTCTTACATAAAGAATAGCAAACTCTAGATATTCTTTTGCACCGTATGTTTTTCACTTAATAATATATCCTGGAGATAATCTTATTTCAGTTCATACAGATCTTCCTCATTCTTTTTTTTAACAGATGCATTGTACTCTATTTGTGGATATACTATAATTATAAAATTAATTGTACTTCCATACTACTACGCTTCCCTTTGTACGGTCGTTTAGGTTGTTCCCAATACTGTGTGTTTACAAACAATGTTAAAATAAGTGACCCATGGTTGTGTATTTTCATATTGCCGGAGGTGTATTTTAGGGGACATTCCTAGAAGTGGGATTGCTGAGTCACGAGAGTGCGAGTATAATTTTGTTAGATACTGCCAAATCCTCCGCCAGAAGGCTGTACCAGTCTGCATTCTTACCAGCAATGTACTGTCACACTTCTAAATTTTCACCAACTTGATGGGGGAGAAATGGTATCAGTATCATTTTAATTTTACTTTCTTAGGAATACTTCTAATGTGGATGGAAAAAGGAAGTTGAGGGGAAGCTCAGATGGACAGATGAGACCTTTACTGAGAGATTAACTGGAAGTTAGGAGTGTCCTAACAAGACTGCAAGACCAGGAGGCTAGGAAAAGACGATGTTTCTGAAGTGATGGGGAAAGTGAACAGTGTGAATGCACAGACTCAAGGGACCCGCTGGAGGTACAAAGGGAAATGGAACAGTATGCGTAGTGCACCAAGCATGAGATAGGTTTAAAAAGACACACTTGTTTTTAAGTGCAAGAGAAAAGGCTTATAAAAAACAATGCTGAAAACAGACTCAAAGTGGTAGAAAAATCTCAGTCTTAATGAACAACTATAATCTTAAAACCAGCAATAAAGGATATGAAAGTCATGTAGCCAGGCGAGAATCAGAAAAGGCTGTGTCTGGGTGGTCCAAGCCGCAGAAGCAGGGTCTGGTGACCCACATCAAGGCCACCAAGAAAAGTGTTAGGGACTCTGATCCTGCTTAAAGCACCGAGAATGATGAAGAGTCTATGAAACACTCATTTTTAAGAACAGGAAGAAAGGATGGTCTTAGAAACGATCAAACAATGATCTTATGAATGACCAAACCATCAAAGTGAGATTTTTATATGTGGGGGGAAAAAAAAAACAAAATACTCAAAGACATCTGTTAAATGTAGGGGGAAAAAATCACATATTGCAAAATGACTAACACAACACAACCTAAGACAAGTCGGTCTGTAGAATGGAGCTCAAATGACAGCCCTGATCAGTAGTGGGCAATCAGTCGTTTTAACGTGAGTCGTCAGTTCTATTCTGTAAGCCAAAATTTAGACCGGAGATTATGGAGGGGCTTTTGTTCTCAGTAAGCCTAAGAAGCATCTAGAAATAATGTATAGTAAGGTACAAATAAAAAGTACATGGATAGAATGCAGTCGAAAGTATGAATCCACAAGTAGCTTAAGAGTCAGACTCTGGGAACTTAGCACCGATAAGGGCCGGTGAGTAAAAGAAAGGAGGAGAAAAATTAGGCAGAAATATTGTGTTTCTGTTCTGCTCTGGGCACAGGTTACCCCTGGAGATAAAATTGTAAGTAAGGGGAAGATCCCTGCCCTTAGCTTATCTGGGTAGAATAGTGACAGTGTAATTAACATTTTATAGTAGTAAATTAAAAAAAAATAGTGGACGGGCAGAGATGGGGACAAGTTTCACAGAGGAGGTGACCCCTGAATTGGAAATTCTCTTGGTGGAAAGGATAGATGTGTGTGCTGGTGTGTGGTGAGCTGGAGGACAGTCCAGGCAGAAGGACTGGTATGTGCAAAGGGACAGAGGTATAGTGTCTTATAACAAACGGGATTTTAAAAGTCACGTTGGAACCAAGTAGTGTGAGGCATTTACTATCCTCCTAAAACCATTATATTTGCAAAGAACACAAATGGAAGCAGGGCATGAGAAAAGCGTTTAGAATGACAGGATGAAACTTCAGAAATGACCTTGAACCATCAGAGAAACTAACTGAAACCACCTGCTCCCTTTTCTCGCACAAGAGAACTAGTGGGCATAAACACAAACTGCAGAAAGGCAGAAAAGGTCAGGAGGGGATGGAGGAGTCCTAACGAACTGCAAGTGGGAAAGTAGCCAGCAAGGCAGGGCAGTAAGTTTTAGAAGAGAGGTTAGGCACCAACAAACAATGAGAGTAAAGCCAGAGAGAGCCCCTGGGTTCTAGCACTGGGTTCTGCCGTGTAATGAGTACCGGACTCTAAGGAGGTCCCTTCAGGTGAACATCAGTATCCACACCTGTCAAACAAAGGGACAGAACCACCTCTGGAACCCCCCTGTATTTCATGGTTCATAAGCCGATGACAGCTGGGAAGGCTGAAGAGATTTGAAAGTCATGAGGTGACCTAAGCTGGAAGTCACTGGGCAGGGAGGGAAGGACTGGGAGTCCTGTACTGGGCCTGCACTGAAGGCTGGGAGGTGATTTCAAAACGGCCTTCTTCCACCCATGTGATAGATTATTACAAGGAGCACAATCAGCTCTTCTCTATTTCTGGAGAGATGAGAAGAAGAAGAAAGAGAATCAAAGAAAATGGGGTCAAATTGCAGAGAAGACTGCTGCATCACAGGATGAATTAGTCCCGGAAGTGATGGGTGTGCCTTTTGGGAAAGTCTTTAGAAATTGTCTGTCTGTCCAAGATGATTCTGGACAGGGTCACCAGCTGTGGCTGCAAGCCGCTGGAGGAGCCAGGAGTCATTTCAGTGCCCTTCCTACCTCTGTGCTTCTGCAGTTGTATAATAATCGGCATCAGCAGAGTCACACCAGATCACCCCATTTATACATTTTATGTACCTATTAATACGGACAACAGTTTCCTTTCCGTTTTACTAGTAAAGTTTTGAATACAAATGTGCCTCAGCCTCTCCCCATTACAGCTCTACGTTCAGAGCTAATTGCCTCCCAGAACACTTAAGGAGTCATTTTTCACTGTGATGGTGAGCAAAGGGAAGGCCGATGGCACAGTCCTGTTATTGATTTGATGATCCTTGCCTGGCGCGTGGAATAAATGGAACTGAATGTATGGTCACTGCATCCAGACTTTCAGGGCCTTCGAAGTTCAGTTCAAATTATGTCAGACAGCAGGTTCATGGGGCAAAAATCCATTTATCCCTCCAAGGCTTCTATGTGATGATCCCAGGGACCAACTGAGGCTCCCCACACCACTTCCTGGGAGTCCTGTGGACCAACTGAGGCTCCCAGCTCTTAAGGAAAAGGAGGAGCTCTCTCTTGCGTTTTGCCATGCTCTATCTGAACTTGCTGCTCATCAGTTAGGGATGCTGGCCCAAATTAGATGGGTGATGCTAACTGGCAAGTAATGAGGTGAATAAAAGGAGGTAAGTCACTCACTTTTCAGAAGGCCATTAACTCTTTCCCGAAAAGCCCTTAGAGAAAGAGCATTCTTGTCTTAAGGAGTTAATGTAACTATAATCAATGTTTGCCTTTTTTGGACGTACAGCATTACTACTGCTAGTGCTTGGGTTCCTCCGCTGGACCTTTCATTAAGGATGAAGGCATATTAAAACTCAAAAATGCCTTTGGAGTTACTATGGCACCATTTTACAGTAACAGGTGGGATCTGAGACTAAATCAGCTGATGGTATAACATTCAATTTTTATGAAAACTTGAATGTCCTCCCACTGGGTTTGCTAAGGGATCACTAGCCCTTTGTAGTGGTCCCCAGAAAAATGTTTATGTGAGAAGAAGGAATTTCCAGGGCACCTGACCCACATTGTCTTAACATTTTTTTCAGTTTGCTGGTAAGGAGACAGAATTTCTCAAGTTACTTAATTTTCCTTTTTGGGTCTAGGGAAATTCCTTTCTGTCTGCCATTTCTGCCCTGGTGCCAGGAGGTACACGGTATTGCTTCCTGATAAAAAGTGGATGGTTATTTTCTTTTTCTGGTTAGATTTTGCAACCTGGCATAATAAACATGAGGGAGGGGTAAAGCCCTCCCCTGCATGAGGAATCCAGAGACTCTGGCCGTAGTCTCTGCTCAGCTCTAAAGGCGCGGACCCAAGGCAAGTCTCTCCCCATCACAAGCCTCTCCCCATCACTGGCTCTCCAGGTTTCTCCTCTGCAAAATGGGGTATAGAACTGAGTGATTTCCAAGGCCATTTCTAAAGCTCCAAAAATTCTAAACTTCCCTGACACTCAGGATTACCCATCTATCTTTGTTAAATGCAGGAGGTAGCCTTCTGCTTAATTTTCCTAAACCTATGTAATGCAGGACTATTTAATTCATGACCAATTCAAAGTAAAATGCCTCACTAATTGGTAGTTTTATGTATAGACCACAGGGTTAGCTATCAAAAGAAATACTGGGGGACTGACTTAGTCTTTATATTTTATCCATACCCACAAAATTCTTATTATTTTGTTATTGTTGTTGCTTCAAAGGCAGCTTACACATTCCAAACAAATCCTGATTTTTCTCCCCTTTGGCTTTGACAGTTGATTTGTTGAGTTGCTTACTTTTTCCTATTTTTCTCTTTGACCACAGTAATTATTTACCAGTCAATTCTAGAAATACCCAAAAGGGTGGCACACGGGGAGAAGAAAAAGAAAAGAAAAATGTGTTGGTCCTGCTTTCAGTCCATAAATTCTCATTTTTCATGTCCATACATTCTGACTTTGTATGTGAGTTTGTAATTGCTCTACCTTGGAAGTGTTTGAGCGAGTTAACTTTTAGGGTGTTTCACTCACTTCTGCAGCATGTTTAATTAGCCATGGTCTTCAAGTTTGTTCTTTTTTTTCTTCTTTGTTTCCTTTACCCATTGATCAATTTCTCTCAATTAACAATGGCACAGAGATAAATTTTAAAATGTCAAATGGGAGGATGATGCCAGGTGACTTCACAGTGACACTGGTCAGTAAAAGAAAAAGCTTGCAAGCTTGTGCTATTTCCAAAAGCATATGGCTAATGGTCTTTGAGCATAACCAAAAAATCCCCCACCTCCTCAAAAAAAAAAAAAAAGATTTGTAAAGAGGACTCTGGTGTGAGATTTTCTAGTTTTAAATTCTGGCTCCGTCATTTATTTACTATGTGGCTGTGGGCAAGTTACTAAAACTCCGTGAATTAATTTTCCTCATCTGTGAAATAAAAGTGATCATATTATCCCTTATAGGGTGATGATAATTCAAATAGTAATGAGCATAGAACAGATTGTGTTAATATCATGTGTTAATGATGACAACTACAACAGCAATCGATACTTTTTATTTGCCAGATATATTTTGTGAGACTGTTTGTCCTGTGTATCACTAATACGTAGCCATGTATTCCGTAAGGTTCAATACTATTTTTCTGGTCATAAAGTGTAGAACTGAGTTGTGCTCTTTCAAACTTAAATAAAATGGTTTTGTAAAAATTATTATCCAAGAAAGAAATCAAATTTCAAATGGTAAAAATAGAATAACTTTATGGTAGGTTTCGTACATGCTACACTGGAAATATAATTTGCTTTATTGCTTTGTGTCATTTTTTACTAATATTGTCACTTTCCTTGAACTTTAAATCTGAGCAAGTAAGTTTTATAGATATTTTTTATCAAAGGTATAGTGTTGGGCTTGATTTGAGTCCCCAAGATATGTAGCTTGACTCCTACATGAATCATAGAAACACAAAATTCAGTCTATCAAAGATTATCAGCCTGAAGTGAAATTTTACTTAGTAAAGTTTCTATTTGGGTAGTATATATCTACATATTTTCTGTATTTTTTTGGTGAAGAAGTTCTACCATTTGAAAATAATTAATTTTATTCATCAATTAAATATTTATCAAACAACTAAGTACCACGGACTTGTGATCCACTAGGGATTCAAAGATGAAATAAGAAATAACCACTGTCCTTAGAGAGCTTACTACCTGGGAAGAAAGTTAAGAAAAGCGCACAGTGACTTTGATGTATGTCAGAGGGCAGTAAAGAAGGGCCCCAGACTAGCCAGTGATGCTGTGCAGGTGGGCAAGGACTCCATGTCTGCTAAGCCTGGAAGAAGGCTGGGGAGAGGTCAAGGAGGACCTTATACCCCAGAGTCGACGTCTGGACTGACTTCAACAGTCAATAAAAAGCCAGCAAAGGTTTATGAGGAAGGGAAGACATGATTAAAATTGTGCTTTCCTTTGGCAGAAGTCCAGGTGAGAGGCAACCAGGACCTGAGCAAAAAATGGAGGGAGTAAGAATGGCATAAGGAAGTCTGTTCTATCTGCCTCAGGGGTAAATTCTAAAGAGCTTCATGGTTGTAAAAAAAAAAAAAAAAAAAAAAAAAAAAGAGCTTCATGGTTGGATGTAAAAGGGAAGAAAGAGAAGAAAAAAAGCTAACTCCAAAGTTTCAAACTTGAGCCACTCTGAAATGACTTTACAAAAACAGTGAAGTTGGGGAAAAGAGCTGGTCTGGGGGGTAGGAATGGTAACGGGAGGAGGGGAAGGAAGAGTGACTTTATACTGAAACGGTAGCAAATCCATTGCTGGCTGGAGAACCACGGAATTCGGAGTTGGCATCTGAGAAGCCCCCTAAATGAGCAAAGAGGGCATGACTCTACAGGGAGAGAGTGGATAAGGGTAAGAAGTTGGCTCAGGACCAATCCTCGGGGAATGCCCATCTGTACTTAGACAACAGGTGAAGCAGACAATGAACACAGGGCACGTGCTCCACATCCATTCTCTCTAAGTGAACTCTAAGTAGGTACCTATGATCGATCAAGGCAAAGAACACCAGAAGGAGTTTCCAGAGCTTGGAGAGGCATGAGGAGGAGCTCTTCACCAGTTAAACCCTACAGAGACATGATAACAAGTGAGAACTGAGAAAGGGGCATTTTAATGACTATGTTGTCCATTTGGCTACTACTATTGAAAGATATTAAGCTTAGCAATTGTGTATCAGTTTTATTTCACCTCTTTCTCATAACACTCTCTATTCTTTGTTCATAAAACCTAACATATTTCATAATTATGAGTTTACTTGCATGATTACTTGTTTATGTTTATTTCCACATAGGCTCTAACATCTATGGGGGAAGGACTCTGCTTTGTTCACTACCATATATCCAGTGCCTGACATGATCAGACACTTTCAAATATTTCTCCAATGAATTAGGTAACAAATGAAGAGTCACAATAACTATATTTTGGATAGAAGATAAAATTAGCTCCTACTGTTGATTTTAGGGTCCTTTTAATATCAAGTATTTTATTTTGACACAGAGTCATATTTATTAACAATAATCTCAGATATTTGTCCTTATCTCTGCTGTTTCCTGGGCTCTCTGCCTAATTTTGTAGTTTATTTTGCTGTGGGTGCCCACTTTTTCTTTCTTATTTGTGAAGACACATATGTTGGGTGTAAACAATACTTGAATTTGAGGTTAAAAGGTAACCCATATGATGGATTTTTATAACGAAGTTTTGATACAATTAAGCAGTTTTACTTCTTATTCCAGCCACCTTGAACAAAGAGAGTGCTAAGATTAGATCAACGGGTGGGTTTCTACAAGTGTGAAGATACCGGGTCAGAGTTACGGAAGGAGAGCAGAGTCCTACAAACAAGAAACTCCAGGAGCTCCTGGAAAACGTAAATCAGCTTTAAAAAACTGGCTTCAGAGGCGTGAGTGCTGCATTGAGGACAGCAACCTGGAGTCTGCTCTCAGTCGGTCTGAAATTTCAGAGACCCTCTACCTCTCACAGATGCTTAGAGATTCCTTTTACTCACTTCTAAAATGGGGCAATATGAAGCATCTACATCTTTCAAACATGCTGAGAAGATTGGGAACTAGCCTTTATTAATAACATTGTTAAGAATTTTTTTTTAATTTAAGGATCAGTGTTAATTATGTCTATTCACTAACCAGCAACATAGAGGAATATAGTTTCTCAACTGGTCCTGTGCATTTAGAAAGACAAGTTAAGGTACCACTTAGAAACAAGCTATTTGCTCTTCCTACCTCAAGCTGGTGCGACTGAGCATAATTTACAGTAGAACTGTACAGTAGGATTGGAGTGAAATCCATCCTAGCAATCAAACTCAATCTCACCATTTTATACATGAGAAAATAGGACCTAGGGACTAAAAGACCTGGTCACACAGTTAGCTGGTGGCAGAGCTGGACCCAGATCTTGAGATTCGTGACTCCAAATTCATAACTCACACATACAAGCTGAAGTTCTTTTCCTATAATCGTGTGCCCCCAGTTGCTATTACACACACGGAGTCATACTTCCATTAGCAGACATGCCATGCCACGTGCATATTTGCATTTTACCAAATTTCTGGAGTGAAATTACCAGGAAAGATAAATCTATCTTTCTTGTCCCCTTAAGCCCAATGCATAGCAGACCCCTCCAGGTCCTTCCTCTTTGACTTTGGATATAAAGCTTTTCAAGGAGTAAGGGCTCTCCAGAGTACCACTGGGTCTTTATCCAGAGAAGCACAGTGATGAGGGAGAATCTCACAGGCTGAGGATCCGGGTGGCCCTGGGTTTGAATTCTGGATCACTCACTCACTAGCTGTATTGGCCATGGACAAGTCATTTAATCTCTTTCAGAGTGTTTTTTTTTTTTTTAAATCTGTAAAAGTGGGATAACAGCAGCTATTTTTCAGATTCATGAAGAGGGATAAAACCATGAGTGTACATAAAGCACCTGCTACGATGCTCAGAATGATTAGTTCTTGTTATTTTCATTTGATTAAACCAAAGTTCTCCTTTTGTGTCATTACCCGTGACACTGTGGGTAGACTATTATTTTAAACATAGTACAATATTCCTAGATTTTTCCAAATTATCTGGTCATCCTGCCAAAACTTCTAAGCCAAAGAAAAACAATGTTCAAACCTTAGACTTTTCAGCAGTATATTTTTTCTAATGTTAACCAAACATGAGACAAGACCAGGGCAAAATTCCACATTTAGGTGAAGCACTTTGGTCCCTTTTGGCAGTGGACATTTGGGCTGCTGGGGTCTTTAATCCGGTGAGAAAAGCCAATCTGCTTCTTATTAGTAAGAATCCATAACTATGAAATCCATAATCCTCTATCACAAAGTGACAGCAATCACAATCACTTTTAATTTACGCTTTGGAAGAGCTCTGTTTACTTTGTCCACATTTCATCTTAAGGGGACTCTACAATGCCTGGGGATCCTGCTGTCCAAGATGACTGGAGGAAGCATGCTTGGCAGTTTAGTGTCATGCAGCAGGGTTACTTGACATGCCATGTTTTCATGAGGATGTCAGACTTTCAACCACCTTGAGGTCAGAAGACAAAGTGACTGTGTACATATGCCAACAGCAGAAATCCCACATTAGCCCAAGAGAGTCTGGCATGGCTGGCAGTGGTCGCTCCTAGAAATACAGGAATGAAGCAGCAGGAGTACAGGGCTGGGGAGCAGGGAACCTAATTAGCCCAGCTCCAGGAATGCAAAAAGCCTACTGAATATATTTTGCTTTTACTCTCCTAAGCCACCTAGGGGGAGAATTGCTCATAAACATCTAAATTCATTATATGAAAAAAAAAAAAAAAAAAAAAAGATCAGTGCATGGGGTAATCTAAAGAATGAATCTGGAGTCTGTCTTTTGACCTCTGTTAAGATGAGAGCCAGCAAAGGGACTTCACACATTTTAGACACTGAAAGGGCCATGTCTAATTATTACCTGCTAAATATTACTGAAATATCTGCTTGGTGGAAAGAGAATAAAGTCCAAAGACACTGCCATATTTTGAATTGTTAAAAAAAATCACTAGCCGCTACTGAAAAGAGATGGCCAGAACCAGCCCCTGCTTGTTGCTGAATCATTTTTCTGTTGGTGCTGAAATTCAAGTTCTGAGGGAAAACCACCAGGCTCATAGGATGCTTCTGCCTTCTCCATGTCCCCAAACTCATCCTTCTCTTAAATGCTTTTATTCATCGTAACGCAGACTGCATTATGAAAAGCGTCACTCGACATTTAGGAAGGTACATTTCAAAAAAGGACCTGATAGAACATTTTTTTGGAATTGTGCAAAGTACTGCAAGAAGATTTTTAATCTAATAATTAATGCTAATTAATCGGTGAATAGATCTGCTAACATTTGGAGATACAAATAGCACAAGAGACAAGAGAAGACTCCGGGCACCCTGTCGTTCACATAGTGGAGATGGGGTCAGGAGTCTCCGTGAAGCTACTCCTCTACCATCTTCCTAACTCCTCTCAGCCTCTACCCCTGCACCAATACTGGAGGAAGCTCTTCAGAACACGAGGTTCCTAGGCATGCAAGGTGGGCATCAATGAATCCTAGTCCAATGGCTCATTTTATCGTTGTTCACTGAGTCTCACAGATAGAAGTCATGGTTTCCAGGGCTCCTATCATCGTGATCACCATCACCATCACCATCAAAAACATCTATGATCTGCTTTCTGTATGTAGGCACTGTGATAAGCACAGGCACCCAGATGGATTTCCTGTAAAAATATGAGATAAGCCAAACTCTAGCAGCGAGATAACCAATGTCAACATTTCCCTCCCAAGAGCCAATATGGTTCCCAAATTAT
Source organism: Camelus ferus (assembly GCF_009834535.1). Classification (NCBI taxonomy): domain Eukaryota; kingdom Metazoa; phylum Chordata; class Mammalia; order Artiodactyla; family Camelidae; genus Camelus; species Camelus ferus. The sequence continues at coordinate 13,821,106 of NC_045706.1, forward strand.
CACTGGAATGCGTTTCCTCTCAAATATTGGATGATACAATGTTAAGTTTTAATTGGTTGGGTACACACCAAGTATCTTGATGAAGGCTGAAAAAAATAAATCATTTAGTTTGTATGTTGGTGTCAGCATTTGCCTTGTTTAGGGAAAACACAGATGTGAACATTAGAAACTTTCCCCTATAGGCACTGCCGTATCTTTCCCAGTAAAGTCAAGAGTTCTTTAAATAATTTTGTTTCCCATGTCTTGCCATAAAAAATTTCACATATAAGCAAAGTGGAAAGAATTTTGCAATGAACTCCAGTATTCCTGTCACTTAGATTCTACTATTAACGTTTACTTTACTGGCATTACAACATGTCTGTCCATCTACCTATTCTTACTATCCATCCATCAATAACGTATGTTTTTGATGTATTTCAAAGCAGACTGCAGACAGAAAATGACACTGCATTTTGAAGAAGTAGGATCAGTGAGTCTTCCTGCTCCTATACAGTTAGCTAGAAAAAAATTTACTAGTTTTTTTTTTAAACAAAGAACTAGCTCATCCTGAATTAAGCACATAGATACTCAACACAGTTCAATCTGCTGGCACTGTAAGAAGTGTGGTAAGGTAACTCAAGGTTTTGTCTACTTGTATTATTTATAGACATTGTCAATACTCCTCCAAATTTTTGGCTTTGTGAAGACATGGACTGTGGATCATAAATAAATAAGATGTCTGCTACAGATCATCAGGAAAAATTACCTAGAATGTTAGCAGTAAGTATTTTTGTTGTTTTGCGCTGTACTTCAGTGTTTTTTCAATTCTTCCTTACCCTGAGTCTCTCATTTGTAAAGTGAGTTTTATAATACCTAGGACACAGGCTTGTCATAAGGATCAAACATGAAAAGTAGGCAAATACTTTGTAAAGAGTAAAACACTACACACACGTAAGATACTACTACAATTAGTCATTGTAACGCATCTGTAATAAAACACAGCTGAGGTAATGGTCCACGCTGCTATTTTTCGAATCAGTCAAAAGGATTTCAAAGGTTAAAGGGACGGAGTATTGGCAGTTGCCTTCACTCTGCCCATCAGTACGTCATCTTGTCAAGGATCTAGAAGAACCTTGGTGTATATCACACAGACTTGTTTTCATTAGTGAAGTGTTTGTTTTGGAAATCATCCCAGCCTTGAAACAATGCTTCCATTAGCTGAGCACAGTACCTATAATTATCCGTCTTATCTGACCAGTGCCAAACTATTATATTTACTACATCCCACTTACCTTGATGGTTCTGAAAGGAGAAAAGGGAGGTGTTCACTCAATGTGTGAGAAGGTTTATTTCATTGAATAAAAGCCTACACGTGAACTTTGGGTAGAAATTTCTGCAGTGAGATATCATCAGGTACCATAAATCACAAGTCTGAAGGTGATGGAAATCCTCTCCCCCCATATAGGAAAATTCTGTTACGTGAATATCTTAAAATTTATGAAGTATAAAGTAGTCCACTTTTGTGTCTGGCCGAACTCAAATTGGGAAAGTAAGGCACAAGGTCAAAGCTAACTAGGGAACTAAGGAAAGAAAAATAAGCAGGGGGGCAAGTTCATCATCAATTACTATTATTGATAAACTGCTAGATCTCTGGCACTTTATTTTATCTTTAAGGGGAACTGAAGGGAAAGATAGATTTGAAATCACCCTTACCCTCAAAAAGCATCCATTTCACTGAGAGTTGTTTAGAGAAAACAATCAGGAGACAGAACAATCAGAAATTGTAAGCAGACGGAATAGGGTTTGTAAAAAAGAAAGATAGAAGCATGGTTTGTGATTTAATTACAAGTTATACGCAACACTGGGCATGTTTACAATGTGGATAACATCCCAGCAATGAGAAAACTTCTGAGAGGATACATAGAGTTACCCCAAATTCAAAATATGCTTTTTATGCAGGAAAAGGAGAATCAGAGGAAAAGGCTGGCTGTGCCCATCTAAAGGAGAGGGTCCCTGAGTCCGGGAACCCCACCTGTCTGGTGCTGACAGCAGGAACATAGCCTGAAACATTCGGGGATGGCTGCATCGAGCTGTCATCCGCTGATGCCGCAAAGCATTCCAAACATAGAAGCTAGTTCCCTCATTTGATTCCGTATTTATGAAGCAAATTTCTAATCATATTTATACTTTGGCATCCTACATGACTCACATACTGGGAGAAAAGAAGCTGCCCCAAAGGGTCAAGAACGTGTTTGCCCTGGTAGTGAGATTACGCATCGTAATTACAACAACAGATTAAAGTGTGTGTGTGAACGTACATGCATGTGTCTATTATATACAAATACATGTATATTCAATACATATTTTTAAGAGAAACACTGGAAAATCTGAATTTATAGCAAGACAGATATCTAGATATTTGGGTAGAAGTTTGTATTCAAATAAAATTTTACCATGCTCTGAATTAGAACCTTGTAAATATCTTAACTGTGTTATTTGATAGTTTTGTTTATTTCTTCTATTCCGTCTGCATGTTTTGCTTAACTGTTGATGGCTCCTCATTCATCTTACCTGACTGCCCAGGGGGAGGGGCACCTGATGATCCTCGTGGTAGACAAAGAAACACAGTCAGAACGGCAGCTCTGTTCCCAGCACATGGTTCAATGGCTATTGGTTTGGGTGCCCCCTGAAAAAGAAAACACGTTTTTAATTTGCAAATGTTACATGACACTACTATTTTACCTTTCTCCTACCACGCTTTAATCAGCTAAACTCTACATTCACAGTGGTTGCAGACACATCATTGTTCATTTTTTAATAGTTTTGATTGACTATTTTATTGTAATATTATGTAGTTTTTTGTAGTGGTGGTTATTAACATTTAGAAGACATTTTTCTTGGGACATTATATAGTGACATATATTTTTGAAACTTTTGAAAAGTAGTCATTGCTTTGTTCTATTTTTAACTTTTTTTTTCTTTAACAGACTATTTTTTAGAGAAGTTCTAGGTTTACAGCAAAATTAAGAGGAAGGTACAGAGATTTTCCATAAACCCACTGCCTCTATGCATGCACAGCCTCCTCCGTTATCAACGTCCCGCACCACAGTAGCACATTTGTGTAAAATGATGAACCCACACTGACACATCTCTATCACCCAGAGTCCGTAGCTTACATTAGGGTTCACTCTTGGCGTTGTACATTCTGTTGGTTTAGACAAATCTATAATGACATGCATCCACCATGATAGTATCATACAGAGCAGTTTCACTGTCCTAAAAATCCTCTGTGTTCTGCCTATTCCTCCTTCTCCCCACCCCCAACCCATGAAAACGACTGATATTTTTACTGTCTCCATAGCTTTGCCGTTTCCAGAATGTCATGTAGTTGAAATCATACAGTGTTTAGCCTTTTCAGGTTGACTTCTTTCACTTAAAAATATATATTAAATGTTCCTCCATGTCTTTCCACGGTTTGATAGATCATTTATTTTTAGTACTGAATAATATTCCATTGTCTGGATGTACCACAATTTATTGATCTATTCAACTACTGAAGGACATCTGGGTTGCTTCCAAATTTTGGCAATTATGAATAAAGCTGCTATAATCATTTATGTGCAAGTTTTTGTGTGGACATAAATTCTCAGCTTCTTTGGGTAAATATCAAAGAGCATGATTGCTGGATCACATGGTACCATGTGTCCTTTTAACACTAAATCCTGGCACAGGGTAGATGTGTAACAGGCCTGCACTTGAATAAATGAACGCATTTCACTATATCTGATCTGTGGCCTGAGAGCCACAAAGTTATGCAACTTCTGTTGGTTTTTTTTTCACAGTAGTTTTCTCTCACTGATGATGGACTACATAACATAGTTTATCTAATTATATTATCACAATCCAAAATATTCTATTAGTCTATTTTTTTAAAAGATTTTTTCCAGTTTTATTGAGATGTAATTGACATATAGCAAGGCATATCTTTAATATCACTTCAGCAAAATACATATGTAATAATCACCGACCAACGCATTTATATACAAAGTACCGACTTTACATATAAAATTGAGTAAATGAATGTGTGATAATTATTATAACAGTTATAGCTAGTATTCTATTAAGTACTTACTACAGATTAGGTGTTCAAAATGCTATACATATATAACTTATTTTATCTTACAACAACCTGTAAGATGAGAATACTGAAGCAAGAGGTTAAAAAATCCTGCCCAAATTCACAAGACCAGAAAGCAGCAGGGCTGGGGTTCACCCTTGGGGAGGCTGCCTCCTGAGTCCATATTCTTAACCACACAATGCAGTCTATCATATGTGTGTATGTACAAAATACATGCACCCGCACACATACATATAAATACATGTGCAAGAACACACAGGTCTGAACACATACAATCCACACACACGTGTGCACAAAAACACACAAAGAATTTAGGTTCAAGTACAATGCCACCTTTGAAACAGTAGGAATATCATTGTAGCCTAGGAATGGCGGTTTGGCTATTTGACTCAAAAAGCGGCAGGTGAGACATGGTTGACATATCATAGTAACACCTATACTTAACGGAAAAATTAAATAGAAGAAAAATTCCACTGCTTTAATTATTAGAACAAATTATTTGTTTAGCTTTTCCCTCCCACTGGTGATATTTGAATTTTTCAGAATAAATACAGACATATGCAGTCATCCACCTAGAATATTTTAGAATATTGCCGTTTCCAGAAAGTGTAATGAGGCATTAAAGATAAAATACGTCCCCTTTCATTAAAACTTAGACTGAAATTTCTGGTGACAACGGTTTTATGTGGTTATAAAGGATTTCTTCTTTATAGCAACATAAATCTCATGTTTTAAAATTATCCCCATCAAGATACATTTTGGGAGTTTTCAATATAAAGGTAAAAGTGGCCCCAGCAGTAGAAGTAAAGGGCATTAAAAATCTTCCAAGAAAATGCTGTAAGCAACGTTGCAATACTTGTATCAAGTTACATGATCTATGGTTTTCCCCTTTAAAGCTTACATTTAATTTAACAGACTTATTTTTGAAAATGTTAAGCCAAAATCAGCATAAGTACATAGATATTCTCCAATGATGTAAATATTTAGAGAATAGGCTTGTCATATTCCACGGCTAAAAGAAAAGTACTATGAATGTTTTGAACTGTATTTCTAGGCTACTGAAATTTATTCTAATTTAATAAAATGCGAAGTATATGTAAAGGTCAATTGGTTAAAATATACTAAGAGAAAATAAAATGAATTCAGGTTTAAATGATGGTGATATATTAGAAATACTGAAATCCCTTTTAACATACCTAAGAAATAATTGATCGTTTCTACCATCAGGCAAGCTTTTCTTCGTTGTTTTGTTCTTAAGCTCTCAATGGCACTACTCAAACTATGCAAAGTCATGTTAAAATCCTTGATTACAAAACTCAGAAAAGAAAACATTCATGAATACAACAAAACAAAACAAACAAAACAGATCAAGCAGTTGAGAAATAGTGGTTTTCGGTTTGGAAGATTTAGAAAAACAAGAAACAATTTGAGTGTACACTGGTTGATAAAATAACTAATATTAAATGCTTTTAACATGCCTTGTGCATATTGTATTTGTCAGGCTACCTTTCTGCTGTTTTTTACACTAGAATAAAAGGTTTTAAACATCAAATGCCGATGCCAAAAGCACCAACTGAGACAAAAATTAGTTTTAAAAACCCTGTAAATTTCAAGTAGAAAACGGATCCATTATTTAATACTTCAAACCTCAGAGAGTCAGCAACAGATAAAGACGGTGCAGTAAAATATCTTGACCACGAGAAAAGGAATTGTGCCTGCATAAAAGCCATTTCTGCAAAATCTTCCTAAAATAATTCTTTCACTCTTAATTCTACTGCTATGGTACAGAAAATATTCAGAAACTTCTTTATATTGATAAACTACATGAAAGAAGATTATAATCCTAATTTAAAATCAAATTGGCTTACAACTTAGTCTATTTTTAGCTATAAAATTTTCATAAAAGGATATTAGCAAAAATATGAATTATTCATTATGTTTAAAATATTAGTGACTAGCACAGCTCTTTTGATTCTGCTGGTAGGAATTCACATAATTTAAAAAATTATTTCCACAGATTTTGTGGCAAATATCACTTTCAATGAAGAATTTTAAAGAAAAAGAAATACTTTCTAGCACTTGTACTTTGCAACAGAAAATAGCAAAAGCCCATGAATGGTATTTCTGATGCCTTGAGGTTTGTCAGTTGTTTAGCAATAAATACATAACCATGAATCAAAATCATTTCACAATGACATAACATGTTCACTGAACTGTGCAATTTATCATGCATTTTCCATGGCTGCCTTTGAAAGAGATAAGGCAGGGGTTTGTCTGCCCATAGCACTCAGCAACTGTGATTTACTTCCAGGCATTTTCGTATTTGTTGTACCAAAAGAAGCTGGTGTTAGACCGTGCCAGAAAACATCACTGAAAGTTACGTAATTAGCAGCCCTTGTTTATGAAGCACACGGAGCTTTTACAAAAGACTTGTTTTGCTCACGCTTATGTTTTTGAAACGACTGGACTCGTATCTTCAAGTTCGTGTTCTTCAGAGCAACAATTCTACGTTAAACTCTCTCCCTTTTTCAGTTATTAAAGACAAGCAAGTTCCCAGAGAAGCTTCTGGAACCATAAGGATTTTCAAGATTACAGTTCTTAAAACTCATAATAATATGTGCTGAAAGGGAGGCCAGCATTTGAACACTGGATCTCTCCTGGGAAACTGCTGCTACAAGAATCAGTGGATGTTTAGAAGATGCTGAAGGGCAAAGCTGGCTACTTGCTCCTTCCTCCGGTGGCCCTCTCAAAGAGTGAGTGAATGAGTGAGTGGAAACTTACAGAAATCACACTGAAGCCCATTACCGGAAACTTAAATCCCCAGCAGCTGAGGATTTAAGAGAATTACTTGCTCTCTTTGGACTAGTGATTGCAATTTAGGTAGAGTTTGGTCCAATACTCTGGGACTCAAAAGATTAAAAAGATGTTATTTCCTTTCTCAAAAACTTTCAGGACTACCAAAGTAGGGCTTGCAAGCTCAAATTCCTTCAAGACCCAGGTGGGTAACTCAATAATCGCTGACATTTATTTAGTGCTTACAATATGCCTTGTGCTATGCCAAATGCTTAACATGGGTTTAGTCCTACCCCATGAGGTAGGGACCATTCCCATTTCACAAATGATGAAATTGAGGCTTAAAGAGTTCAAGTAACATAATGAAGGTTGCAGACCTAATCGGTGACAAAACCAGGATTTGGAAAAATGTAGTCTGTCTTCCTAGCCTGTTTGCCTAACCACCATGCATACTGCCTGTAATAGGTAAGAAGACTGTCTTAACTTGTAGAGTAAGACAATAAAAAGTGGTGGGCACCACAGTGAACTGGAAAGGACAAAATTTATTTAAACATTAAATCTCAAAACTTTTGCTGCCAAAACAAACAAACAAAACAAAACGAAACGAAACGAAACAACACGTCTATGTGTCTAAATGGGCTGAGGGCTGCCATTTCCTGAAACAAAATCCAAAATGTCATTTCAGGGTTGCCAGGCTCTTGTGTCTACACACTCATCAAACTGCATCTTTTATTCTGCACATTTTCCGTGTTTTAGTCAACGTAATTTTTTGCTCTTCAACACCTGGGCCTGGGGTTTCCAGAATCTGTGCCTTCTTCATTCATAATATTTCTACTGTCTGGGAGATCCTTCCTATATGCCTCTAACTGTCCTCGAATTATACACTGAACAAAGCCAACTCAACCATGAAGCCTTCCCTGGTCTGAAATTTTTAGTCTCTCCCTCCTTAGTTCTTTCATTGTTATGGCCCTTTTCATTTTCCACCTTGAGTGACACTTGGGCAACTAACTGTCCTGTCTTCCCACTGGAACAAGCTCCCTGAGGGCAGGTCCAGTTTCTTATTCATGTCAGTTGGTCCTGCACTCACTTCTTCTCTTTGAAAAGCCTCCGCATGGCGCCTGTGTTAACTTTGGGGGACTGATGTTCCCCAGTCTTGTACTACAGGTCTGGATGTACACGCTGTATGTCTCTACCAGGTTCCTGCTAGTCCGGGGCAGGCGTCATGTTGGAGTCTTCTTTGTCTTACCTATAGCATCTAATGAAGTGCATCTTACACATGGTAAGTGAAGGAGTAAATGAGAGAATAAATAAAATTGTCACATGGTGAGATAACCGGTAGGTATGACTCAGCTTCTATCCAAATTACGGATATTAAAGGGATAATAAAACACTGAAAAATAATATTAGCTAACATTTATGGAGTACTTCCTAGGTACTATGAGCTGTGCTAAGCACTTTAGATGCATTATTGTGCTATTTTCTATTTTATGCAGTTGAAGAAATTGAAATTCAGAGAGGTCAGATGATATTCTGCACAGCTAGCAGATCCAGGATTGGAATCCAGATCCGTTTGATTCTCGTATCTTGGTTTTTAACCACTATGTGATACTGTTAAAAAATACAGCTTAAGAAGCCTAAGAGCCTCTCATTTTCTAAGCTTGGCTGTTAATAGGAGAAATCAACTTAAAGATACCAGTTATAAAAATTATATGCGTACACCTGCCCCATTTCTCACCAGGATTCAGACCACGTGAGTGCTAGGACCACATATGCCACTATCTAGTTGTGTGATGTCGGGCATATTACTGAGGCAGGTTTCCCAACTGGAGAATGAACAAGTAGGCTGGATGATTTTAAGGTCTCTTTAACATTCTGTGACTATGATTTATGGACAACCTCCAGAATATGTGACATAACCATATCTAACACTTAGTCTAAGGACAGTGAAATTTGAAATTTCCAGTCCTTAGTAATTTTTTTTTTCCTGCTCAGGTTCTTTAAATGACACATCTAATTTTTAAAGCACATTATTATACTATATGATGAATATATCACATAATACTAAATGGCCACCATCGCATGCCAAAAAAGCAATTAGAAAATTGAATCAAGGAATTAAGGATTAATGTTAAGGATTAATGTGGGTATGTTATACCTGTCAGCAGTAATAAGTGTTTTGACAAGGACAGAGTAAAGTTTGACAGTATGTACAAATACTAATCTGATATATGAGTGAAATATTAAAAATGCAAACAACTGCACATTAATCACTCAAACATTTCCCTGTTGGAACACTTTTAATGCTATTCTTATCAGAATCTATCTATAAATAAAAATGAGTCTTTTTCAACAGCTTGCACAACTTGGTATTTGCAGTTTAATGAGTGTTTATATTGATATAAAATTTAGTTTTTAGTCACTTTAGTAAAATAGAATTAATTTACTCAACAGTGAATTAAGTCTGCCTGATGGCTAGGCTCACAACTGATCAAGTGTGTTGATCCTACAGGATCAACAAACACCAAGATTCCAGATCTCAAAAACAGATTCTCTGATTTCACTGTTTAGATTTGAGAGAAAAACAAAAGTGAAAATCATATTCTCTCCTTATTTGCTATTTGCATGAAATGATGAAGGGAAAAACACATTAGCTAGCTTTACTTGCTAGGAGAATAATTCATATTAATAAAAGAAATTAAGCTGATGGACACTCTCAAAACCAAGGTTAAACTGCACTGGAAACAAATTCAAAGAGAATAAAATATCACATGTGGGAATACGTAAAGGAATAAAACATAATATTCACAGAATCAGTATGCTGCTCCTGTGGTTCCAAAGGTATTCCAGTCGTAAACCTAATTTTCATATCGTACCAAATATTTTTCCTTTGTTGAAATGCCTCTGTGTTCGATCTCTGTTCAAAATCTCTCACTACACACACGCGAGCACACACACACACTCATATACACACATATTTAAGATTTATATCTATAGTAAAATATATGGTTTAACTGAATTTTGCTGTTATTTTAACTGTGTGGCACTGGTTTGGGGAATGAAGAGGCTGGATTGGGAGAACAGTTATTACGCCATCTATTTTTTCACAGGTATTTAGGTCCCTAAATATCCTCAGAAAAGGGGGATGTTATCTCTCTTTTTGAGATATCATATAATCATGCTTTGCCCCTGAGTTAGTCAATAAATACGCATGTTAATAGGAGGTGACATTGAACAGATTATCTTTAAAAGTTGATTCCTGACAGTATTTTTCAAAAATTTGAAATAGATGATCTATTAAATAATTGCCATAATTAGATTTTTAACAACCTGTAATTTTCTCCATAGTTCTGTGCAAAAAGCAACCTAACCATTACACTTGATACATTAATTCAAAATTGGAATCATCCTTTCTGACCTCAAAAAATACAGCTGTGTATGAGAGACAAATGTAGCTGCCAAATCACCTGACCTCCCATCTTGCTTAAGCCCACCCTGTGCTTTTGTTCAGGCCATTTCATCCATCTAGACTACTTGCCAATGTCTACCATTTCTCCAAGATCCAGCTCAAAGTTCTGTCTGCAATACGCCATCCCAGGGCCATTCCAGGACCTCCTCGATCTGCTCTGTCTCAGTAATTAGGAGTAAATTATTTTTCCTATTGTAACCATGGAGAAGAAGGGTAATGTAGTGGTTAAGAGAACAACCTTTAGCAACCACTGCCTGGGTTCAAGGCCCTGCTCTCTGGTCCATCTAAGTGTGATCTTGATCAAGTCACTTAACCTCTCTGTGCCTCAAGCTTCTCAGCTGTAAAATGGAGCTAGCAGTATCTTCCTCCTAGTGCTGTTAAGAGGATTAAAGGATATATATATATATATATTATATATGTGTGTGTGTGTGTATATATACACATATATATATGCATATATCACAGTAGTTGATAAAAGTCAGCTACTATTACGATGATGCCATTCTGCCCAGTTCCCAGTTTGCTTTAGAATTATTTTTTGTTCCACTAAACAATACGCTCAACTCAAAAGTAAACTATTTGAAGGCAGGTACCATATTTTTGAAAGCTCTGTTTGTGGTTTGAAATTAATTAATTAAGAAATTAAGCTTCCAAGAGAGAATTTTACTGATGGCTTATAGGGTGGGAAAAATCTGATCTCAATGCCAAATTTCCCACATGTGTCTCGTCTGTCAGCACTGTCACTGAGCATATCTGCCACCCCTCCCCCTCCGTTTTTGTTCTCTGCTTTTATCAAGAAGTCTAATCTGACTGTGAGCATTAAGTGTAACACAGAGGACACTTTCCCTGGCACCGAAGGCTGTGGTGTTCAATAAATATTTCAAGGATAAATGGGTATTTGATTGTTCTTTTCCGAATTGTGCACAAGGTAACTCTCTAAATGTTGTGGCAAAAAGTTAAAAGAGCTCAATCTATAGCAGATAGATGTAAACCAGCAGGAAAGTTAGAAAATCAAGATCTTGGTGTTATCCCCCAAACACATTATGTAATAAATGCAAAATGTGACCTTAGTCATGCAGCTGATAGATCAAGTCAATTTAAAACCTAAATGTGTTGTGCCCCCTGCTGGCAACTGGGGGTAGAGTGCTACACAGGCACAGGGCCTGCCCTGCTAAAGCTTCAGGGCAATCAGGCTGATGGCAACTCTGTCCGAGCTAAATGTGATCACAGTCCTGCACAGAGCCCTGAGCGTGGGAGTGGAGGGAGGACTTGGGTACCATTAGTTCTTCTGGGGAAGGACTTTACTTGCAGAAGATGACTAGGAGTTCACTAGGAGAATGAAGAAGGATGGAAATTTCTGGCAGAAGGGAAAGCAGGAACCCAGAGGCATAAAGGCACACAGCTTGTTTGGGAACTGCTGTAAGTTCATTGTGGATTGAGCCTTGGAAGTGCTGAATAGACAGGAATGAGACGAGACCAGAGAGGAACGCTGGGATCCTCCATGAAACAGGTCCCTGATCAGCTCCTTCTCATTCTTCCCAGCCATGACTGACAACTGTGGGACACAGTGGTCCTCTGAGCGACCTTCACCGAAACATGCTGCAAACCGTCCCAAGTAGACACCAACAAACCTTTCTGTATCAGGAACTCTTGCTTGAACTATTGCTCAAATCTGTTACACCAAGAGGATGTTAAATTAAAACATTTATTTCTGAAACTTCAATCATAAAACTAAATCAAGAAGCTCTGTGAAAAGTAGCTGTCAGCAGAAAAAATAAAAAGTGCAGATATGGCAATATTCTTAATGAGGAATCAAATGTTAATAGATCCAGCATAATAAATGACTTTCTGGTATGATCATCATACCAATCACAGCTTATTATAAGTAACAGAAGCACAGACAAAACTCTGAATGAAAGAGCTTATTGACTGGTTACAAAAACATGTATATAATTAAAATACAGTAAAACCCACCTAGATCTCTAAGGGGATGAGTCATTCAGGATGTCAGAGTTTTCCCAGAAAGCTGAACATTAACCCTATAAAGACTTTGCAATTTTAGGGTATTTCTTTTTAGTAAGTGTGAAATCTCTTAAAGTAAATATCCATTTCTCTGCTTCTCAACCAGACTGTAATATACTAAGGTAATTTAACATTGTCTCTATGTCCCTGATCACCATTATGAATACCAATTTCCATAACATGCTGAAGATACATGGAGTTGCAAATGAATGTATGAATATGTACATTATATGAATTAAGGACCTGAAGCCATAAATCTTCTGAAAGAGAACATAGGCAGAACACTCTTTGACATAAATCATAGCTATATATATATATATATATATATATATATATATATATATATATATATATATATATATATATATATTTTGGATCTGTTTTCTAAGGCAGAAGAAACAAAAGCAAAAATAAACAAATGGGACCTAATTAAACTTAAAAGCTTTTGCTCAGCAAGGAAAATCATGGACAAAATGAAAAGACAACCTCTTGAATGAGAGAAAATATTTGTAAATGATATGACTGGTAAGGGATTAATATACAAAATATATAAACAGCTGATACAACTTAATAACAAAAAACAATCTGATTAAAAAATGGGCAAAAGACTTGAATAGGCATTTTTCTAAAGAAGATAAACAGATGGCCAACAGGCACATGGAAAAAATGCTCAACATCGCTAATCATCAGAGAAATGCAAATCAAAACCACAATGCGATATCACCTCATACTTATTAAAACGGCTATCATCAAAAAGTCTACAAATAACAAACGTCAGCCAGGATTTGAAGAAACGGGAATCCTAGTACACTCTTGTTGAGATTATAAATTGGCACAACAACTACAGAGAACAGTATGGAGGCTGCTCAAAAACAGAAACAGAACTACCATATGATCTAGCAATTTCACTGCTGGGTCTATATCTAAAGAAAGCAAAAATGTTAATTCAAAAAGATACATGTACCCCAATGTTCACAGCAGTATTATTTAAAATAGCCAAGACATGGAAGCAACCTAAATGTCCATCAACAGATGAATGGATAAAGAAGATGTGGTACATACATATAACAGGATGTTAGCCATAAAGAAGAATAAATCCTGCCATTTGCAACAACATGGATGGATCTAGAGGGTATTATGCTTAGGAAATAAGTCAGACAGAGAAAGAAAGATCACTTATAGGAAGAATCTAAAAAATAAAACGAATGGATATAACAAAACAGAAACAAACTCACAGATACAGAGAACAAACTAGAGGTTACAGAGTGAGAAGGGGGAGGGCAAGATAGAGGTACAGAATTAAGAGATACAAACTACTATGTATAAAGTAGATAAGCCAAAAGGATGTACTGTGTAGCACAGGAAATACAGCCATTATTTTGTAACATTTAAATGGAGTATAATTTATAAAAATATTGAACCATTATGTTGTACACCTAAAACCAACATAATATTGAATTTGTACATTATAGCTACAGCCCTAGGGATTTCTTTCTAAGAAGCTATCAATAACAGCTTGCTTTTTGCTCATTTGTCTCTTTATATAAAGGCAACCCTAAAGACTGCACAGCTGCCAGTGAGTAACATGGCTGCTTTTCTGTAAAACTCATTAATAATGCAAAAATTGAAGTGATCTTCTTCTCAAGGGGTTTTCACACCCTCCCCAGTATCTTTTTACCTGTTGCTATCAGTGTGCTGGGATCTGTCAGCATCATCCAAAGCACTGACTACATCTCCAGTCCCACAGACCACAGACATCCTCTTGACATTTGTAACAATCCTCCTATGTCACTTGAAGGAGTCTTTCTAATTTCAAGAATTTTGATAATAGTGTTTCAGAACAATCTGACTGTAAAGTCTTGAAGTACTTCATCTGGTCCAAGTGACTTTACTAAATGTGAAGCAGACTTGGGTTCAAATCTTAGGGGACCTTGGGCAAATTATTTAACTTTGCCTCAGCTTCTTCATAAAGAAATTAGAGTTTGTCACATCAATCTTACAAGGTTACTCTGAGGCTTATAAAGGATAATGTCTGAGAAAGGCATTTAGCAAAGTGCCTAGAAAAATGTAGGTGTTTAAATTTTTACATTAAGTCAAATCATTTGCAAATACAATTTTTGTTAGTCAAAACCAACTGACTATCAGCCATTTTATCTGGTTCCACCTGAATACTTCCCTTCCCCTTTGTTTTGGTGATACATGGTAGAGCAGTAAGGGGGTTTATTTATAGAGATCTCTTTTTGCATCTTTCCCTCCTGGGCACTTTCATTGTCTCAGACTTGGTTCTAAGTATGGGACCAGTAGTATCAGTGTCTGTGCACTAAAGTTGGAACCAAGCTCCAAGTTTTTTAGAGAAGATAATAATTGATCATGCAAGTGGTGAAAAGTTCAGAGGGAAGAAAACCCATAAAAAGATTAAGATTCCCTGAAACTGTTCTGCTTAAACAGCAAAGAGGAAACTATCTTATGGATGGACACGTGTCGAAATGGTTCCTAAGTGTGCCTTTACGTGTCTCTGTGCAGCCTGGGAAGTCTCTGCCCACTAGTTCTCTCACCATTATTTGCAAGATAAAAATATCCTTAATTTTATAATCAAGAGAGCTAAGAGGGAAAAAAAAAATGAGAGGGAAGTAGATAGTAGGTAGAAGATGCTTTTAGCAGGACACTGGGGTCCTCATGCAGGCATCTTGGTCATTCCCAGGCTCTCTGGAACCCAGGATGGGCTTACTGCCCCCATAGATGACCAGAGATACATGAATCCTTTGTGTGACGAAACTAAATATATTCACATTTCTTTCGGTTTTTTTCCTCAAATGATTTGATATGTGAACTCAGCTACCTCATCAGAGCTTGCTTTAAAAAATGAAGTACGTAGAAGTGAATCAAATCTGTTCCCCCTACCCACCCCACAAAGCTCTTTTTGCAGTATAACTAGAAGTTAATGGTCAGAGTCTGTGTAATGAGCTCTCCTCTGGTTTTACTAATTCTGCTCTGCCCATTCCCTCTCGGTCCTATTAATTACCTAAGTGGTTTAGCCCTGGAGGAGCCTTCTGCCACTGGGTGTGGCCCACTGCACACAGCTGTCTCACTGTGCTCTCCCCAGAAGGAAGCTGGGCGGCATGTTGGGAGGACATTCTGGAGAGCAGCCACGTCATTGACACCTGTTCAAGGATTTTATTCCCTGTTGTGTATATTACACCCCCCTTATGTGTAAAGAGGAATTCCCAATTTATAAAAACTTGTTTTGGAACCAGATTATGTTAAAAACAACAACAACAAACAATTCTTAACTATGAGCTGGACGGTACTAGACTAAACTAGCGTCAGTCACCTCTCCTGGCCTAAACAAGATTTGAAAGCTGACTGATTTCTATCTCAGAATGAGTTCGGGGGTCCCAAGAGAATTCGACCCCATCAGGAAGAGTCATGGGCATGTATGTTATGGAAAAACAATTTCCACAGGGAAGGGCTTTGCAATTACTTCATCTGGACTCTCCTTGCTTTCCAAATGTAAATTATCAGCAATTAACTAAGGAATAAAGCTGGACTATGATAATTTTTTTAAAAAATTAATTAAAAGATTCATAGCACAAATAAAGATGCCAACAGGGAAGCAAATTTTGTTTGCTGGTCTCTGTGGTGGGTTGAATAGTATCCCCCAAAAGTTCATGCCTACCCAGAACCTCAGAATGTGACTTTATTAGCAAACAGGGCCTTTGCAGATGTAACAAGTTAAGACAAAGTCATAGGCATCTTAATAAAAAGAGACGAGATCATACGAAGGCAATACACAGAAGAAAATTCCATGTGGAGACAGAGGCAGAGGTTGGATTCATGCATCTACAAGCCAAGAAATGCAAGATTTGTTGGCAACCACTAGAAGCTAGGAGAGAGGCATGGAACATGCTCGCCCTCAGGGCCTCCTGAAGGAACCACCCTGCCAAATCCTTCATTTCAGACTTCTGACCTCCACAGCTGTGAGAGAATACATTGCCGCTGTTTTAAGTCCCCGAGTTTGTGGTAGTTTGTTACGGCAGCCCTGGAATGCACAGGGTCTCCCTAGTCACAATCTGACCCCCAACTGAATGGCCAGGCAGTGTGGATTGGTTGCCATCCTTTCCTGTTGTTTTGGAAATGAGCAGGAAGACGACCCTGCAACTCTGACAAATACCAATCCCTCGGGGCATTTCCTCTGTCCTGGGGTCGTTTAAGCTGCTCTCATTTGAGAAGGAAGCTGCATGTCACACAGTGCGGCAAATGGCAATGGGAAAATTCACTCGGTTATGGGAGCTTTGTGATCGTCATAAAATGGATGACCTTCGTAAAATTGGAAAGAGTCGTAATGATTGCCCCTTAGAATGTAGACACAGTGTATGTTGTATGTCAGGTTTCCTAGGAAACAGATTCTGAGATTCCACGATTTGCACGCATGAAGTTTACCGGGAAGTGCCCTCAGGAAGAGCATCTGTGTGGGGTGATGGAAGCGGAGATGGACAGAGGGAGGCGTCAACCTGTGAGACGCCTCCCTGCCCCAGAGGGGGGGTCCTTCAGAGTTGTACCAAACCAAGGCAAGAGGCCGAGCCTTTGGACCTCCGCATGGACACAGGCGGCCCCCGGGAACATGGCATAACGTTGAGGGAGGCAGCCTCTTTCAGCAGAGGGCAACTCAGCTGTGAGCTGTAAAACTAAGAGGCTCCGTCCCGAAGGAGGATCCGGGCGGCATATCCCAGCCCCACCATAGTATTCATAGTTCCAGTAAGAAACGTCCTTGCTAGCTAAGAAAGTGACTCCGGCCAGACCCATATACAACACGTTACGGCCTCGATAAGGTTGCTGGACGTGGAGAATTCTGTTTCTCACGGGGCAGAGCTGCAGTCGTGCTGCCATCACTCATCTTCCCACAAGAATACTTGCTCTTTGGGGATGCAGTTTTCCTGTTTAACGTTCCTCCCTTGGTTAGCAACTCTGATAGATATTTTTCACTTCAGAAAAAGGGCAAAAATTATGCTCTCAGTGCTAACTCCGTGGCCAGGTCAATGGTCTCAAGTACTGAGTAAATAAGCATAGCGTACCCTTCGCACTTACTTCTCAGCTGACTTGCTGTATCTTAGTTTTTGTTAAGTCATGAAGCTTCCAGAGAAAGAGGTCATCCTTATTTTGAATGCAGACGCAGTGTAGGATGAGATAATTAATTAATATCACTGAAGTTTTATAAGGCATCGAAAGGAATGGCAGAGAAAATACCAATCTCTTCTTTTTGCCTGCTATGTCCTGTTCTCTTTTGGTAAACTGCAAATTTATATGGCTTTTCTTTAATAATAATAATAATGATGGCAACTATCATTCACTGAGCACTAATTATTTATTGAGCATTCCCTTGGGCAGAGGAAGTAGCTGAAATAAAAAGCAATTACTGGACACTTTGCTAAATACTAATATATGCTCCAACTGGTAGCAAGATTTAACATTTTTTTGAGTCCAGAGCTTAATTAAGTCATATTTGGCTGTTAAAAAACAAACAAACAAACAAAAAAACTACTGCTGTAAGCAAACTAAACCTTTGGGGAGAATGTTTCTATCAATTATCTTGCAGATAAACATCGACTCCTGCGTAAAGCAAGATAATACATACCAGAGGTAGGATACATAACCTTGAGGGTGAATACTGCATAGAAGGTACTAGGGTCAGGTGTGAGGTACTACAATGCAGACAGCCAACGAGACAAAAGACAAGGACGGTGCTTTCCTAACACAGACTCCAAACCTACCGCTAGCTGCATGTCTCCTGGCAGTCCCGTTCTGTTCAGTGCAAGGAGAAACTGCTCGTATTACCTAAGTTAACTGATGGCCGTTTCATTTCTCAGGCTAAAAGAATAATAAAGCAGATACTCTGGCCTAGTTCTGACCCACAAAGACGTGAAGAGGAATGATAAGAACTTTTAAGAGCGTGACCACGCTGTTTTAGAATTTAAATACTGGGCAAAAGCAATTCATTCATCCGACAGACACTTTTAAGCACACACTTTGATTAGGACTGTTCCAGGCATTAGACATAGAGCCCTGAACAAGGCAGATAGGATCTTTCCCTTCACAGAACGGGAAAAGATGTTTTAAAAACAAGTAAATATGTAACATATCAAAGAAGAGTAAGTAATGGGCAGAACATTGGAGCAGGTTAAGGGTGCTCAAGAGTGATGAGGTGTCCTACGTCAGAGTGGGCGATCGGGAAGGCCCCTCAGGGGAAGTGAAATCTAAGCATGACCTCAATGAGTGAGGGGGTGAAGGCATGTGAAGATCTAGAAGCCAAGGAGAAGCAGCATTAGAGGCAAAGGTCCTCAAGGAGGAGTGAAAACGGTGTGTTCAAGTACTAGCAAGAAAACCAATGAACTGACTCAGGAAACATAGGATTTGTCAAAGTTGTGCTCATAAAGTTAAAACGCAGGGTTTGTTTTGTCTTGTTATGTTTCTTTTTTTGTTTGTTTTTTTGCCAGACTCATTTTGCTGCTAGGGTGCAGGACTGGAGTAGACAGGGACTTGGCAAGTTGGCTTTAATCAAGGCTGGAGTAAGTATGAGAGGAGACGGGAGCAAGAGAGAGAAGCAAGGTTGTTCAGGGTGCACGCAAGGAAATATCAGTGGGGTCAGGAGAAAATGAAGACCACGAGGGAGGTGATCACCACTGGAAAAGTCATAGGGTAAAAGGATTGGAGGTACCAGTGAAGATCAAAGAATTTTTGAAGTAGAGGTTAATAGAGTAAGTGAGTTAGATACAGAAGGTAGGAGCCAGAAAACAGGGTGCATGAAATCAGGTATTTAAGGCAACGATGGCACAGCTTCAAAGCAGCTGGGGAAGCACACCCCACCCAGGTCTAATTGTATACAAGGGCTATGGAGCCACTATCTGAGGGAACCGCAGGGGACGTGGATTCCTCAGGGAACAGCCAGGTGTCAACGACAGCAAAAAGGTAAAGAGAACTTTCCAATAGGCTGAAGCTGAAAATATAGCGGTTTGTTTAAAGACACTGTGAGTTCCTGGATGCAAAGTGGAAGAGTTTGAAGGGCAAAGGAGAAGAAAGCAATCAGGTCCCAAGAGGAGGGGTCCTGAGTGTTGTAGATCCAGCCAAGTACAGCAGTACTTAGGAAAGCGGGTTTCAAAAAGCTCAAAAAGGTAGGTTTAATCCCTATGCTAGAGAATCTAAAATAATATGGCTCAAGGGAAGAGGAAGGTTTAAAATATGTCAGTTAAAACACAATAAAAAGGATAAAAAAGGAATTTTGTGTAGCTTCTAACGGACGGCAGTAAGATAAGCCATACAACCCTGGACTCAGGGGCTCGCTGGGGGAGCAAGCTGTTGGAGTGAGTGGACCAAGGATGTGGAGATGGAGGGACATGACAGACAGCTGGGTCCTGAGATGCAGTAACAGGGAGTGATCTAACTCTAGATAGAAAATTGGTCGGTTTCAGGGAAGTCCGTTGCAGTGGGTGAGTGAAGTGCTCCAGAGCCTGGGCAGGGCACAGCCATGGAAAAACCACTCCATGAGAACTATTTACTCCCTGGCATCCTTCACAGAGAATCATCCAGATATTAAATACAAGTGGTGAAGGGCCCGTCATTGCTGCTTATGAGGGAGAACGTTCCACTACAGCTTCCCAAGACAATACATTTTATGAAAGAATTCAAAGAAATCAAAATAAAGGAGTAAAATTAAGTAGGCAGTTAGAATAGGAGAGATGTTACAAATATAGCTGGATACAGTGCTACCTGGACTCAATTCTTAACTCCGCCACTTGCTGCGTGCCACCTGGGCACGTTTTTTAACTCTCTGTGCTCAGTTTCCTCATCCGTAAAATGGCAACAATTACAATACCTACTTCATCAGGTTGTGGTGAGGATAAAGTAAGTTGATACTTTTACAGCATTCAGGGTACTGCCTGGCAGAGGTCAAGTGTTCGATAAGTGTCAGCTATTGCTGTTTGGTTTTGTTGTTCCTTAACGGTCAATTTAACTTACCATACACTTTTACTTTAAGAATAACTTATTCTTATAACTCAGCCTAAATCTTCTAATTTACGATGGAACGTCCCAGGGGCTCATCTGTGGCTCTGGAATGACACAGACTTTGAGGAGGCTCTTGCAGGCAGGTTCTAGACTCAGCAGCACACTGAATGATAAAAAGCAAACCTGAGTTTGAATCCTGGCTCTCCCACTTACAGACCATGTGGCGATGAGACTAACATTTCTAGGCCATGTCTCTTCAGCTGTATTAAGGGAATAATGATATTGCCAATAACTCACAGGGTTTTTCAATGAGCAAACTAGATAATGTACGTAAAGTACTTGGTATCTCGTGTGGTATTCAATAAATGGCAGCTATATAATTATTTAGCTCCTTTTTTTTCTCCTTAATTAGATATATCTTTAACTTGCCTGCTCATTATAATTGAACACCATAAATTTTTCGTTTGCTATTTCAATTTCCTTTTTTTCTCCTTTCTTACATGTCCTGAAAGAATTAAAAAAAAAAAAAAACCCCTCACTAAAATGAAATACTGTGTCACGAAAATACTTGTGATGGTCATTTTCCATTTAGAAGGGAATTACCTTGCTACTTAACTGCATCTCTCAACCATAGATCTTTGTACGTTGAAACTATAATTTACGTTATTGTCAGAGCTAGGGCAGGCGCACCCAGGGGTCAGTGGCCAGATGAGAGGCAGAGATGAAGCATCAAGAAGGGGTGGGTTTGAAGTGAGCAAGGACACCATGAGTGAGACAGAGAGTGGACAGAGTCAGTCGTGGGTTTAGAAATGATATATATAGTAATAATAGACACTTTCGGAGTACTTAATATGTTCCTTGCCCGTGCAAGGTAAGTGGTAAAGTCAGCACGTGAACCCAGGCCTGTCATGATTCTAGTGCCTGGCTCTTCCCCCCTCTCCAGACTAGCACCTTGCAGTTATGAGATGTCACAGGAGACGGCCAGACATGCGGCTGCTCAAAGTTCAAGGCGCAGAACCCAGAGATTCCATGAGATTTGAAGGAATGAGACAAGTGCAAAAAGAAGATCAAGTTACGAGGAAATGCAGAAGGAACCTCCAGACTTCTGTTCCTCCTTCAGCAACTGTCCTCTGGTTCTTGGTGGCAGGAGCCTATTTCCCAGCTGGGCTGGTGGAGGCAGGACATGACCAGCAGCTCCTGACCAAGATGCAGCTCACAGGGTAGATGCCATCAGAACCGATCAATTGTGAAGAAATCCTATATTCGTCCCTATTTTAGCCTGGCTCCCAGACAGCTCTCTGATCTAGGCTACAGGTTTATTTTTAAAAGGAACATGCCCCCTTTCCACAGAATCTAAATGTTTTCTAAACAGAAATATAAACTAATTTCTCCAATGCTAACAGCCACGGCCCTCAATTTTTCCATAACCTTAGCTTTTTCCCTCTATTTACTTCATAAAAGGGAAGTCAGGACCTATTAATCTCTGTAAATAGCTCTATATTTCCTGAGATCACCTCAGAAGAAGACTATTTGAATAAGATGAAATTACTCTTTGTCAGAGAATTCAATCATATTATTTTTCTTCTTGTTGGCTGTAAAAGTTGCTTACTGCCATTAGCTATTAGCAAGTTACAGTAATTTGAAACTCTCTTTCAGTGACAGCAATCTCTACTGATCATGTTAGCACCTAAGAGTTGACAAAATTCTTTAAAATCTCACTTGAAAAAGAAAAATTTCCCTTGACCCTTACAGCTTCTCTGTGGGGGTGGCTAGGGTAATATTTATTACCTAAACTTTACAAATGACAAAGGCGGGGCTCTGGGAGTTAAAAGTCTTGAAGACATGATGTCGCTGTATTATGTCGGTAGGTGCAAGACGTGAATGTGTAAGTGCCGACTCCTGGGCTCCTCACAGGTCAGATTTCTACATCCCACTCCACCTCACCCCCATGTCTTTTCCACTGGAGGTTTTTCTTACAAAATCATCTGGCCTCTGGGCTTTATCAGGTCCACCCATTTGTACTCATCTGCGAGATGCTTATCCCTTCTTATGAAAGAAATACAATGAAAGAAAATCTGGATCACAAGTTCTCTCTCCTCTAACAATTCTGTACACTACTGTAACTAAGAAGATGTAAGACTGCGAGCTGAAGGCAGACACAGAAAGGAAGAAGGAGGACACCAAGTGCTAGGAAAAGAGAGAACCACAAACGAGCACCCTTTGCCATCACTCTCTTCTCTCACAGCTGCAGACTCTTAGCGATGGTGCTCAGGGAAACTCCCCCAAGGCTACCGAACCACAAAGAAAAGGGAAACAGGCAAGCAAACATCAGCAAACAAACCAACTTGGGTGTGTTTCTTGGTGAACAAGAGGAAGGTAGGGGTATTTAACAAAGAAATGGCTTTTCTTGATATTTGCCACAAAATATGCACGTGGGAAATCTGTGAAGGCATATGAAGGAGAGAGACCAACAGCCAGGAAGGTGTATGTGGCTAAGGGTTAGTCGTGGAATAAGAAGGCAAATCCTGAACTGTGTTTCAGTTTTCCAACTGCATATTTTCATATGAATTAGACAGAAGTCACCCAGGCGGCAATAGTGAGGACTGATGAACAGAAATTAGCTGACATCGGAAGGGCTATCAGGAAGCCATCTTAGCACTGCTGGCCAAAGGCATCCCATTTTCCATGAAAAATGACCAGGAAGCTTTGATCAAGGTTCCCCAATGAGAAAAATTCAATTGAAGGAGCCTCTTCAATATGTTTCCAAGTGCTCCTGGTCCTATCTACAGCCATCAGCGTAAAGCAGTCCCACCTCTGTGCCTTTTATTTGGAAAGCAATAGATTTCCAGATACTGCAATATTTCCTGACAGAGGGTCTGCATCTATCTCACTTGAATTTTCGGAATTTGTGAGCACAAACTCAATTTGAACTATCATCATCACAACTCATCCCACTCAACCAGATGGTCAGACTAAAATCTCTAAAGCTTATTGCCGCAAAGTCTTGGTAACAAGACAGTCATTCAATAAATGTTTATTGAGCATAGCCTATGTGCAAGATACTGTAGCCATGCCAGATTTCTTATTACTCAGTGTACTGCTCCACATAATGAGAAGGCTGATCTTGCTGAATTCCAAATGAGAGATGCCTCAAATCTTACCTTAACCACTTGCAACAATGGATCAGGAAAAAACAGGAATTTATTCTGGTTGTAACTCTGTTTCTACATATTCTTAGCTCAATTGGCCAGATTAATTAGTTTTTGCTTTAAAAAAAAAAAAGAACTCTTTGGTTTGTTCATTTGTACATCCACACACCAAATATTTACTGAAAGCCTATATAACGCACCAGGCATTGCACATATGCTGCTAAGCTGCAGGCCTTTGGCAGAATTAGGGCAGGAAATTTTGCAGTAACAAGGGGTTGTCCTGTTGCAGATCTATTGATAAATTAATAGCAGCTAACTCGTATTGCACTCACTACAGAATAGGGTGAGTCCTTAAGAGTTTCACACAGCATAGACCAAGATGAGTCCCTATCAAGTAATTAAAATCTTGGAGCTTTAGTCATGCAGAGTCCAGAAAAAGTGGGGCTAAGGTGGCATCCCCGTGTGTTGGTAAATGCCCAAGGAATCACTCCCAGGGTAGTCGGACAAGAGGCGGAACCATTAAGAGTGTATCTTCAAGGGCTATCTAGGGTTGACTTTTTTTCTGCTTTGGCTCTTAGGGAGTCCCCACAACAAGAAAGGGAAAAGAAAAAAAAAATCCCCTATCCCTGCAACTACTGAATTGGAATTCCCTGGCGGTACAAGATACAGAACACTGGGCAAGGGTATCCCTTCTTTTGGCTTGAAAGAATATGCTACTCAGGCGGGGAAAGGCACCATCGACACCAGGGGGCGCTGTGCTGCTCAGCCCTTGGTGCAAACGACAGTACTTTACTTTCTAAAAAAGTGTTTTGAAAAAAAAAAAAAGAAAAAAGTTTAAAATAGAAGCCTACAGAAATATCCGGAAGAGGGAACTGCAAAAGTAGCACTCAACATGAACTTGATTATATAACACAGAATAAGCCTTCCCAGTCCCTGCCCGTTTACCTATGCGTCTCACCTGCGACATTCTCTCTCTTGCTCTTTTCCTGTTAAAACCCCTACCTGGGCTGAGGCCGGGCTCATCTCCACACTCTGCCCCTCCTCCTGACTCCTGTGATGCCCTCAACTTCGGTCTACCAAAATCTGTCCTTCTTCCCCTAGAGTAGGGAACATTTGTAGGAATAAAGGTCCATCTTGCTGTAGTCTGGTCATTCCTTGTATTCCACCCCCCTCTCCTTAAATGCAATGTGGCACATCAATCTCGTGCTCAGAAGAGTTTATAAAACATTACCTATTGCTTCTGGTCCTCATGTGGTATTTATGGAGGAAAATTCTACAGATAGGAAGACTGAAAAAAAGGATGGTATAAAATAATGCCCATCTGTAGAAGTTAAGACTCTATCTTTAATCCAAGGTCCTTGCCCCTAAAAATGCCATCAACCAATATAGATCTTGAGGTGTCTAATAACATTAGGAATTCGGAGAGGGCTAATAATGTAACATTACATTTTTTAAAACAGGAATTTAGCAACACTTCTAAATTGATTTGAAGACTCTTAGATGTGTCCTACGGAGACTAATAAATGATCCATATTTCACTCCCTGCAGAGACTAGACTGAAGTGAAACTTGGCAGCCACTTAATAGACTATTGTGAAGGTTAGATTAGCAAATAACTCCCCCCCCCACAAACAGACCTGTGAAAAGGTAATAAAATTTAGGGAGGCAACTATAATGACTATCATCTGTGCTTGTCCAAAGAATACAGAAATGTACAACGTTAATAAAACCCTGAGAAATTATAAAACCACAGCAGCAAGAACAGGTTGACAGCTGCCACCGCGCTAGGCGTCGGGGGGAGAAGCAAACATTGTAACTGCAGCTGCCTGACTCTCCAAACCTTCCACTGCAATTGAAACGTCCTTCGGAGTAAAATAATTGACAGGCCATGGAGACTCTCAGCTTTGGCTCCTTGATTTCCATGTTCCAAGCACGTCTCCATGCAGCCTCAGCACTGCACACAGTCTGCTGCCCTGAGCCTCGTGCCAGGCCCGCTGCTTCTCGAAGCACGCATGCCAGTCTGCGTGGGTTAGGGCCTCTGCTGACACCTCCCTGCCGCCCCAGCCTGCCCATCCCCGCTCCGTTTGGGTTGCGGCAGCTCCCCGAGTTCCACTTCTCCCGGGTGCTGAACAAGAACCAGCTCTGTGGGCAGTGCCTCCAGGGGCAGCCCCTTGGGAACATTCTTTAGCCATGATATCATTGTGACCACTGCTTAAGGGCAGTCTGGGTTTCGCGTCTGACCACCTGCCTGCTCACTGAATCCAGGGTCGTTCCCCTGTGTCAGTATCTGACAACTGCCTTTTGCTCTTACGTCAGCTCTTACCGATGCCAACATGCGGCGCATGGAAGCCATTCTGTTGACAAGGGAGCTCTGGTCCCTTCTCTGCTTTAACAGCTATCCTAGGTGGCAGTTTGGTACAGCGGTTAGGATGCTGTCAGAATTCTTCCATCCATAGGAAGAGTGGAATCCTCACCGCATTGCGCAACATGCTCACGATGTGGTCACTCCTTTGGATAATCATCAACATGAACATGAATTAATACCCCGCCTCCGACCTCAGAGGGCTTCAGACTGAAGCAACCAAACATGGGAAACACAATTTCTGAGACGGCTTGAAGCCTGCCAGCATTCTTTGCTAAACTGGCATGCGAATGCTTAGATAACTCATTAATGGCAGGCACTAATCGAGCATATTTTAAATTGTGAAATCCCAGAGCACAGGCCAATGTTATTATGAAATCCCACAGCACGGGCCAATGTTATGGTTTTTCTGTCCTGAAACAGTCTGCAGGAATGTGAGCCTATGAAATTGGTAGGCTGAGCTGCAATACTCTGGCCCTTCCCTCATGGGTTTAGTTGTTTACGTCCTGAAGAAGGCAGTAACTTGGAGTCATGCTACCAGATTTCAGACTTTGGGGCAGGGACACTGACTTCTGGAGCTCTGACTTCGGGCACGTTAATGTCCTATCCCACAGCACAGGAGTGGAACAGCCATGACTCTCACCCTCTTCCAGTTTCACGAATGAACCTCTCTGTGGAGTTGCCCACTTCAGTAATGTGTAGCCCCTGCCGTGCAATACCTGAACTCAGGATGACGGTGGCCAGCAACTCAAGAGAAATTAAGCCAAACAGACCTGACAAAAATGGGACAGTGTACTGGTTGATCCATTTCTGAAAGTGCTGAGGGGCTACAGTCGTGTGAGCACGGCCACCTACAGCTTCCCTAGGAAGCAGCTCTCCAAGAAGCCAGTTATCACCACATGTGTGTGTTTCATGTTAGTTCAGCCTTGCAAGAGGCTTCAAGACATTTAACGATAAATGATCAAAAGCTAACTCAATACAAGTTAAAATCTCATGTGCATTCACACTGATTTCTGTTTACAGCACTCACTGACTCGGCAAACTTGTTGAGGCCCGTGTGTGTGCCAGACAGGGAGCACCGAGTTCCCCGGTGGAGTAGTTACAGCAGGGAAGACAACCTAAGGAAACAAAGGGTTATGACGAAACACAGCGTGGGCTGTGTGCGCTTACACAACTTGACTGCCTGTTCAAGGGCTCATTGCTGGGGCCATGGGCCTTCCAAGAGAAGACAGTGTTTGGCCTGAGGGCTGGGCTTAAAGAACTAGCATTTATTCTTGACTGAGAGGGCCTGGTGTGCAGCCTGACGTGGGTAAAACACAGGGGTCATAAACAGGACAAAAGCAAGACAGAAGGCTGTTAAGACAGAGTATGGACAGGTCTCAAAGGGACATCGATGCCATTTGTAAGCCAAGGATTGAAAACTTCAAGTGCCTTTTAGATGACAGGATGCCATGGCTGAGCAGGGGGAGGGGCGGAGAGAATTTAAGGGTACAGCACGTTAATAATGCCAAACACACACAGAAAGTTTACTGCACGCTGGATACTTTTCTAAGCACATCACATGTATAAACATATTCAATCCTTATAATTACCTATGAGGTAAGTGTTTTCAACCTCCTTTTAGAAAATGAGGAAATTGGGGCACAGAGAGGTGAGACAGAGGTGACAGCTATTACACGTCGCGGCCAGGACAGTTTAACTGCAGAGGCCACCGTCTTTAGCACAGCTCCACAACAGAGGAGACTGGATGGAGAGAACACTGGGACCAGAATCCTTTGCCTCTGACAGACTGCAGTAACTTGGGGTGAGGAGAGTGCAGCCCTGCCTGTCTTTAAGAGAATAAAGAACTTTTTTTTCCCAGAGGCCAGTTATTAACTCATGAAAATCCAAGGCCTTAACATGCATTGAGAAAAGCACTTAGTGATTTTCCCTGAAGACAGCTCTGTCTCCTTTTTGGATCCTGATGAAGGAAGCATTAGCGTTCCCAGGGCACTCTGGTAACGGGGCTCCCTGCAAAAAACACCATGGAGAGGTGAGGGTGCACACAGCTGGAGGCGTCAGTCAATACCTTTGACTGTAACAGAGACTTACTGATCGGTACTGGAGTGAATCTGATGGGCAGGAAGATGATATTTACTTATGTGTGACCCAGTGAAACGATGAAGAGGAAAATGAATATCATGTTCTTACGATTTTTGGAATTTCTGTCAATGTTAAAACCACAGCGATTTTCAAAGTGAGGATCAGAGAAAGAGCTGCATCCTTAAAAAGGGATTTACATACATGATGACAGGAGAGCAGCGTCAGACGGGGCTGTGTTCTGGGGGCCATTTCCACATAAGGATTTTGGGCTGCAGTGACAGAGAGTGGTCTCACAGTGTATTTTAGTCTCATCTCCTACTAAACAACTTTACTGCCTCCTCTCCCACCTCGTCTTATTTCTCACTTTAACCAGATATTAGGATTTTTAAAAGCCGGAATTTGCTGGAAATAGAATTCTACCTTACAAATGAAAGAAGAAGAGAGAGAGAAAGAGAGCTGCTTATGAGACGAGGCAATGGTTGGCGTTCACTCTGGTGCTCAGTGGCAAGGACCAGTGACTTGGGGTGAAAGGAGATGACCGAATCTGTGTCTCTCAAGCACCTGCACCTGTACTACGGATTTATAAAAATAAAATGTAACGGGTGCGGGGTCCTGCTGAGAGGGACACAGAGATACAGAGACGAAAAGATTATCTTAAAATTATAAAAGAAAGGGCTTAAGTGAGGTAGAATGCTGTGACAATAATGATGAGGGAGGAATTCTAGAGAAATTTGGGTGGTATAATTTTCAGGACTAAAGAATCTCTTGAACCATTCTTATTAATGGAGTGGGAGACAGAAGATTCAAGAAAAAGTCCAATTTACTCAACACATACTTTGAATGCCTAAAGTTATGAAGAACTGGAGATACAGACCTGGTCAGAGAAGTTCCCTGTGCTCATGGAAAACAGCAGTGGAAATATTCCAGTGAAATAGGCTAGAGAATATTCTGGGTAGACAGTGATGCTATTAACTAAGAAAAAGAGTGTAAGTGGAAGGGGGAAAATGAAGGTTCAAAGAATAGATATTAAGGCTAATGAGTTCAAGCTTGGGCATGCTGAGCTTGAAAGGCCAGAGGGGCCCTCAGGTGTGGCTGTCTCTAGCAAGATGCTGCCTAATGGGTTTTCAGATCAAGAGAACTGGCATCACGGGCATATCGGAGCGGGACGAAGTCTGATGAGACCTCCCACGGGGAACAGGCAGAGCAAAAAGGGGGCGTAGGAGGGAAGCTTGAGAAACAGCCATATTTAACACAAAGAAAGAGCATCCAGCAAAAGATACTGTGATAGAAAGGACTGAGAAAGGGAATAAAATCTGGATGGAATGAAGTCATAAAATTCAAGAGGAGAGAGTTTTGTTTTCAGTAATTACCTATTTTCTTTGAATTCTTCCCTGGACAAGAGGCTCCATGTGGGCAATGACCACCTTGTCTTCCCAATGGCTAGCATGGTACTGGATATGTGTTCAGGAAAGACTTCACAGAGGGGTAACCAGCTGTAAAACGTGCTGCAGTCAAGTCACGTAAGACAAGACTAGGAAACATTTGCCAGTTAGGAGATTCCTAGTCGTGGGGGGAAGGAACAACTTAAGCAGCTGGCAGGAACAAAACACAATAAATGTCACTGGCTTTTAAACTACTAGAAATGTAAAGAACTGCTAGGGAGGGTGTAGTAAACACACAGCTTCTAGACAGTAAGACTTTCTTTGACAACAGTTTCTTTAACCAAAATGGAATTGCATTATATTAATCACTTGCTGATTGCTAGACTGATATGAAAATACAATACAGAATAAAAGAGTTATAATAAAAGTATTAAAAAATTTTAAAGTGGCATTCATCTATCAACATAATGCCAAATTATTTTAAAAATCCTGAACAGTCATTTTAAAATCCTGAAGCAAAAAAAGCCATGTTGCTTCACCAGAAAGAGTTTAGGCACAGAACAGCCAGGCCGGCTCAGAGTGTGGCTTCATGGACCAAGTGGACACTGGCTCCTTAAAGCTTCAGCAGCCCCGTGTTCTTGTTCACAGAAGCTGAAATTACTGAGTAAAAGCTTGGCTGATTGTCAGAAAATTAAATCAAATAAATCCTGGACTTTAGCTTGGACTTAAGAAAATTTGTTTCTAAACAAGCTCTTAGAAGCCCTGGAAAGCAATAAAGTGAAAGGCAATTTGCACAAACTAATGGAGCAGCTAAAAGGGGAGGGAGGGGAGAATGGGTACCGCATAATAGAAGAAAAGTTTTGTTTTGCAATTTTGTTGTAAAATAATCTTTCCCTGATGATAAAACACTGGCTAATGACATCTAGAACTTTCTGGTGGAGCCAGGATAACTCCAAGTTTGTGTGACTCTGTATTAAATTGAAGAACAATACAACATAAAAGGAAAGCTATAAACTAAAAAAGTTTGTAGTTGGGGAAGTATCCTGTGTTACGGGGCTAAGTATCTCTCAATAAAGCAAAGTAAAACAAAACAAAACAAAAACCCCACTGTTTAGGGGCAATTTAGCTTAGATATTTAATACTAAGTGCTAATTCGGCTCATGGAACATCTTGACAGTTTCCCTTTTTCTTTTCTTTTCCTTCTTGTGTAAGAGATGGTTTTACTTTCCTAGCGAAACACAAAAGGAAAGAAGGAAAACTAAGATTAATAAGGTTTACCTAAACACAATCACTCTTAAGCACTTCCCAGTGGATAGACACATGTGGCTCACTGTTTTTGTTTTTTTTAATATTTTCTATCTTATGTGTACATGTCTCTCTTTATTAAGTTGTATATGACTTTAAGGTTAAAGGCTGCGTCTCATTCATTTTTGCCTGAGCATCCTATTTTATACTTAATGATCAATAAACATTGGTTGAATAAACAAATGATCTTTCAAGGTGCTTGAAGCCCTCAGATAATTTATTCTTGTGAAATCCACACCAGGAATCTAAATCATGTTTATTGTTACCTCATAAATAACTTCATGATTTTTTTTTCTGAAATTTTAAAAATAATAGTGGTCCAGCATAATCATATCTGCTCCCTATTTCAAAGGTCAAGGGGAAAAAAAAACCCCTCATGTTCTTGGTTATTTAAATTAGGCCAGGAGGCGGAGCTTAAACTCTTGGCTTTAAGGACCTTCCATGTTCCACTGGCTCTCGGGCCAAGTTTGTACAAGTAAACATGCAGATGGAGGCGTGGGGATTCTGCAGGGGAAGTGGGATGATACATAACACCTACAAATGGACTCTGAGCTCCTCATGACCAATCTGTCCTGGGATTTGCGTTTAGAGAATCAATTTCCTTGCAAATTATCAAGCAGCACAGCAGGGAAAGGAAAAGTTAGGTGAAGGAAAAGCATTTCTATTTGATATAATAGAAAAATAAGATTTGAGGAATACCATCTATAACCCACATGCAACTCTAGACATGATTCTACTTGAATTGTTGATAAAGAGTTGAGAGGTATGTTATGGATCGGTTACTAATTTTCTTCCCCCACCATGAGAGTGTATGATACAGGTGAAAGGGAACAGGCGTTAAGGCATGACAGACAGAAATATCTGGATTTGAAATATTAATTTATGTGTTTGTTTATTTGTTTTAAAAAAACATGTGTTTAAGGTGTACAACATGATGATTTGATGTATACACTGAAATGATGACTGCTGTCAAGCAATTACCGTTTCCACTCAGTTATCATTTTGTGTGTGATAAAAGCACCTGAAACTAGTCTCTCAGCAAATTTCCAGTATTCAATACAATGTTGTTAACTATAATCATCATGTTGTACATTAGCTACCTAGGCCGATTTGTCCTATCTAACTGCAACTCTGTACCTTTGACCATCATCCCCCCATTTTCCCTGCCTCACCACTTCTGGTAACCACCATTCTACTCTCTGCTTCTATGTATATGACCTTTCAAGACTCTGTAAAAAAATTTTTACAATGTGTCCCCAAGTATCCGGCACACAGTAGATGCTCACTAAGTATTTGGCGAATGAATGAATGACTTCCCATACATCATAATCTTAACCTCCTGCCATGTTCAACTGGATTTCCTATTGTTCAGTGCCACTCATGTGGGGCAGCAGACAAAATAACTTAGTGATAGATGGTGTCCAGGGATTCCCAGCAGAACAAAGTAGCAGATTGTGAGAAACTGTGGCTCGCAGATCATGCTATGTGACGACAAACACAGAGAATTTGGGCAATTTGGCAGGGAGAGCCAGACACGATGCGATCAGAGTTTGTGCTCACTGAAGTTTAGGGATAATGTGAATGTTTTTTAATTTCCACAATCACACTGAAGAGGGGTTTCTTTTTGCTCAAAATTATCTTGTTTGAGCCCCAAGACTGTAATTCCCTGAACCTGTTCCTTGAGGGCATTTCCGGAGAACATAATTAGCCATATACTGCACGCTTGTGTGGAATGGTACCCAAGCTTCATGGAATCAGCTTGGCTTCCTGTTCATTCTCCCCCTCACTCAGCAATTTGAGATTGAAATAGAATTTTTCAAAGAATTATATGACAGGAAGTCACTGAGAAGATTCAACGTGTGACATCCATTCAGCGTTCTACCACTTTCTCATGTCCCAGCCTTTATGAAATAGACATGGGTCTAGAGGCTTCTCCTACCATTTCCATCTATTCTGTGCACACATTTCTACTCATGTATGTGCACAGTTTTGTTTTGTTAAATCCTGCCTGATAACGGGATAGAAAAAATAAATTAAAGAAAAAAAAATCTCTGTGCTGAAGTCAACCTCCACTTTAAGATAATCCACTAACACTGACTTAATGATGGTAGGTTAATTTGCAGCTAGGTTAGTAAGCCTTTTTGGGTCTTTGTCAAGCTTCACACAATCTGTGATTTAAGAAAAGCACTCAAGGAAACACAATTTAAAAAAAAACTGGATCTGTGGTGGTGTACCTCAATAGCAACTTCAATTTTTAGGTACTTAAAATTCAAATACATGAACAGAGTAATTTTATTACTTTCAAAAACATAATGCTCTATTTTTCTCCAATGCCGGGTTCTCACAATTTAGAGCAGATTTTCAGCACCCAGTCTCAGCTTATGAGTCTTTATTATATTCAATCTGAAGTGAGAAAAAGATAAGCCTGCAAGAAGTATAGAAATGGACGAAGGATTTCATACTGCTACAAGGGCAAGCTAGGGCATGAACTGTTGGTATTTGCTGGTTTGCTTGATGGCCAGCACCTACTGGTACCAGCATTAGAAGGCGGGTAATTTTGGAAACATGCTCCTCAAATTTTCTTCTAACCTGATTACGTGTGTGAGCTGTAATTAACGTGTGTCCCATGCTTTGCCATTTGACAAAGGTTTTCTCCACATGATTACAGAGTTTAGGTAACACAATAGTTCTGTCAGGTAGATATTACAATCGTATTTTTAATAGATGAAGAGACTGAGGCCCACAGAGGCTTGATAACTTGCCTCAGATTTTACACCTAGTACGTAGAAGAGCTGGAACTCACACCCAGGTCCTGTGACTCATTTTCGCATGCTTTCTGACAAGCTAGACAGTAAGACAGGCACTGTGAAAATTAGAGTGCTTTTGTCTGAAACCACACCAGAGCTGCTTCCTCTTCGTCTTCCTTCTGCCTTACCCTCCTGGCTAAAGCCCTTCCTGAGCCGTGAGGGTTAATGACCTGTAGTAACTTCAAAGGAATGTTGAGGACACTGAAGGAAGACAACATTCCAGCTGCCTAGTCCAGCTGGCCAATTGCTCTTTTTAACACTTTTGTCTCAACGTGGCCAGGAATGCTTCCTGCAAATTAGGAACTTATTTCCAAAAATTAAACTCTGTATTTTGATTTTAATAAGATCTATTGGGTAGATTAAAATAATTCTAATGGTCAAAATAAGCATATAATCTTTTTTATTGAAAAAAAGAACCACTAAAATATTCTCATCTTCAGCCAATGACAAGTTCTGAAAAGTCTCTTTTGAAATAATTTTTTTTAACTAAAAAAATACACATTTGGGGGAAGGTAAGTTATCAGTGCTGACTAAATCAACATCATGATATTTTCCTAATATGGCTGATATTATGATGACCCAAATAGGATTTTTAAAAGTATTAACTGATTTACTAATTACACTTTCATATTTGCTCCATAAATTAAGGTATAGGAATATTTAGAAGGCTGAATTAGATCATTCAGCTGATATGTTTATGTGATGTTCAGAGATTGAACTGGGTTTTGGCCATTTTTTTTTTAATAGGATATAATTTTCTCCTCTTTCCAAAAAAAATAATACATAACCATAGCTTCCAGCTACCAGGATAAGAAAATGATATTCACTGTCATGGTTCAAATGAAAAAAATAAATAATTCTTATAGGATTCTCCTTTTCAGATTGCACTTAGTTGTCAAAGAACATTTTTTTGTAGGTACAAGATGTTCTAAGAATGTCTGATTAAAGTTAATTAAGGGAGTAAGAGAAAATATGCTTGAAATGTCTGCTATAATTATGTTTTCTATAAATAGATAAACCACATTTTCCATCAATACCTATTACTGTAATTTGTCTTGTAAGGACTTTTTAAAAAAAAACTACATATTGTTCTTAGACATCTATCTATTATTTAATACCATCTACAATTGCTGCTGTCTTGATGTATTAATGATGGTGAATTTTGTTTTAGAAATTGAAAAATCAATTTAGAAAAGGTTATTTAAATATTTTGTGATAATCTAATGCAAAAAGAATGCTATTTCATATGGGTACCAAGCACAATCAGCAGTTATCCCATTGCAATAGCATAAAATCAGATTTTGGTTCTCTGCCAGTGATAATTCAGACTACTATCAGTGAAAAACAACAGCACTGAATATTCAACAATTCAGCTTCAGTTTTCTGTTAAACATATACACATCCTTTTTCAGTTTGTTAAAATAGAAACTGTCTGAAAGACAACCTCCTTTGGGCCTCACTCTCTAAAAAAATAACAAATCAAAAATGCTTAACTACATTGTGGTTAAACAGACTATATGTAAGGAAAATACATCCCTGCAGGGATGTCAGGGGGACGATCTCATTATTTTTATTGAGATGATTGCAGGCATTATGTATAAAAGAAAGGCATTCAAAAAGAGATTCCAAGAGTGTGACAGAGTGTCAGACTCTCATGGCAATCTGTCTAAGGGGTTCTCCCTTTGAAGAGAAAGACATCTTCATTCATTCTCTAGCTTACTCCTATACAAGGCTTAAATTAAACAATCAGTGCTGATATGACAAACTCTAGGTTAAGTGAAGCAAAGGTAGGGAAATGCGCTTACTTCAGACTTCAATTGTAAGAAAAAGCTTCTTAGAAGAATACAGTCTTTACTGCGACCTAAAGAATGCACAAGAATTAGTAGTGAAGTTGAGAAACAGAGGAAGATGGGGCAGAGTGAATTAGGCAGTGAGAAGAGCTTGTGAATAAATCAGGAGGCTGTGAAAATGTTGCCCATTGAAGGAATTAGAACAAATGTATAACGTCTACATGTAGAAAAGGAGAAAAGAAACACTGTAAAACATGTATGAGACTGTAGAGTCAGGGCAAGGCCCAAACAAGGATCTTGTAAACAAATAATAAGATAATAGATTTTAACCCAACCATACTGACAATTACATTAAATGTAAGTGGTCTAAATATATGAATTAAAAGGTAGAATTGTCATATTGTATAAAAAAGTAGAACTTAAGTATAGCTGTCTACAAGAAACCTATTTAAATATAAACACACAGGTAGGTTAAAAGCAAAGAGATGGGAAAAAAAAAGATATTTCATGCTGGAATGGCTATATTAATAGCAGAAAGTGTAAATCTCAAATCAAAAAATATTACCAGGGAAGGGGAAGGACATTATATGATGATAAAGAAGTGAATTAATCAAGACAATATAATAAGCCTAAATGTGTACATGTTTAATAGCAGAGCCTAAAAACACAGGAAGCAAAAACCGACAGAATTTAAAGAAGAAATAGACTAGACTACAATTATAGTTGGATATTTCAACACTTCTTTTTCAATAAGAACACAAAACTAAAGACAGATCAGTTAGAATGCAGAACTAAGGATGTAGAAGACTTGGATAATTTTATCAATAAACTTGACCTCATTGGCAATTCTAGCACCCCACGCAAGAGCAGAATATATATTCTTTTCATGTGTACCTGGATCATTCACCAAAATAGATCATATTCTGAGCTAAAAGATACCTAAACAAATTTAAAAGGATGGAAAACACACCAAAGTATTCTCTGAACACAAAAGTATTAAGTTAGAAATCACAGAAAGATACCTGGACATACCCCAAATATTTAGAAATTAAACAACATACTTTAAAATAATCCAAGGATTAAAGAGGAATTCACAAGGAAAACTGGAAAATGTTTTGAATGGAATGAAAATGAAAACACAACATATTAAAATTTGTGCAATGTAGCTAATGGAATGTTTAAGGGGAAATTTATACCTTCAAATACTTATACTAAGAAAGAAAGAAAGATCTCAAATCATTAATCCATGCTTCCTTTATAAGACACTAGGAAATAAATAGTAAATTAAACCCAAGCAGAAAGAAATAATAAAGATATAATTATCAATGACATACAAAAGAGAAAAATAAAATTCATAAAATCAAACAACCCTGTTTCTTAGAAAAATATCAATAAATTTGATAAATCTCTAGCCAGACTGATCAAGAAAAAGAGAAGACATATCAGAAATAAAAGAGAAAACATAACTATAGATTCTACAAACATTAAAAAATAAGGGGACATTAAAAAGACAATAAAGGAATGTCAATTAATCTAACAAGTTAGATAAAAGTACTAATTCCTGGAAAACACAAATACCAAAACTCACTCAAGAAGAACTATACAGTTGGACTATCCCTCCATCTATTAAAGAAATCTAATCCATTAAAGAATTATTTAAAACTATCCCTCATACACACAAAGACACAAACCCAGAGATCAGGCGATTTTACTTGGTAATTTCTAGCAAACATTTGAAGATAAAAAGCCCTTTAAAAATAGCAAATCGAATTCAGCCATATATAAAAAAGATAATATGTCATGACTAACTGAGGTTAGTCCCAAAAAGGCAATGTCAGTTTGACACTGGAAAATTAATCAACTTAATTTAGTATACCAACAAACTAAAAAAGTAAAACCATGAGATTATCTAAAAAATGCAGAAAAATACTGCCAAAAGTCAGCATTTAATCCTGAAAAAAATCCTCAGCAAACTAAGAATAGAAGGGAATTTCCTAAAGCTAATAAAGAACATTTTAGAAAACCCTAAATTTAACATCATACTTAATGGTGAAAGAATGAATGTTTTCTTCCTAATATCTGAAATGAAGCAAGGATGCCGGCTGGCAATCATACAATTCAGTGGTGTATTAGAAGTCCTAGACAATGCAATAAGGTAAGTAAAAGGAATAGCAGGCACACAAATGGAAAAGGAAATAGTAAAGCTGTTTCTTTGCAGATGACATGATTTTCTACATAGAAAATCTTAAAAGAATCTACAAAAAAAAAAACTATTAAAATTAATAATGAGTTCGGAACTATCACAAGATAAAGGATCGATTTACAAAAATTAATTGTATTTCAGTATTCAGTGGCCCTAAACAGTTGGAAATTAAAAGGAAAAAATACCATTAACAATTGCATCAAAAAAATGAAAAAATGCAAATTTAACAAAATATTTCACCACAAAATACTGCTGAGAGAACTTAAAGAGAAACTAAATGAACAAAGAGATATTACCATGTTTATAGATTAGAAGACACAAGACTAAAACTATCAATTCTCCCCATATTTATCCATTGACTCAACCCAATTCCAATCAAGACCTAGCTAGGGGTTTTTGTTTGTTTATTTTAGAAATTGAAAAGTTGATTCTAAAATTTATATGGAAATGCAAAAAGCCTAGAACAGTCACAGCATGTTCGGAAAAGAAGTACATATTATTGTAGAATTCACACTAGTTTGTTTTAACCCTTACTATAAAACCACAATAATCAAGACATTGTGGGGTTGGCATAGGGATAGCCATATACATCAACAGAAAAGAACAGAGTCAATAAACAGAGCCACATATATACACTCAGGTGATTTGCAACAAAACAGCCAAGGCAATATAATGAGGGCAAGGAAAGTGCTGGAACAATTAGGTATCTATCTTAAAAAAAAAATTAAAAAACAACCAACTTTAGCCCTTGCCTCATACTACAGTAAGTAAAAGTCAAAATATAAAACCCAACAAAACAAACCTGAAAGTGCGACACAGACCTACATGTAAGTGCTCAAGCATAAAACTTCTAGAAGGAAACAAGAAAATCTTTGTGATGTTGACTTGGGCAAAGATTTCTTAAATATGACATCAGAAGCATAATCCATAAAAGAACAAAACTAAATAAACTGAACATCATCAAAATTAAAAACATCTGCTCTTCAAAAAAAACATCCTTAAGAAGAGGAAAGGGCAAGCTATATTCTGGAAAGAAGTACTTGTAAAACGCATATATGATAAAAGAATTGTATCCAGAATGTATTTTTTAAAATCTCACCATTCTTGCAATTTAATACCAACACAAACAACCCAATTAAAATTGGGCAAAAAAAATTGAACAGTCACTTCGCCAAAGTAGTTATACAAATGGCCAAGAAGCAAATGAAAAAATGCTCAACATCAGTAGTCATCAGGGAACTCCTAATGCAAAATCAAACCACAATAAGATACCCAATAGAAAGTTTAAAATTAAGGAGCCTGACTATACCAAGTGTTGGGATGTGGAGTAATTGGAACTTTCACTGATTTCTGGTGGGAATGTGTAGCAGTGTCGCACCTTTGAAAAGTCTGTCAATTTCTCATCAAAAAAAAAAAAACCATCTATCATACAGTCTACCAGTACAGTACACTCCCAGGTGTTTAACCAAGAGAAATAAAAACACATGTCTGCAAAAAAGATGTGTACATAAATGTTCATAGCATCTTTACTCATGGTAGCTTCAAACTGGAAATAAAAGTCCAAAAACTGATTAGCAGATAAGCAAATTACAAAATGTTCATACTAAGAAATTTTATTTTCTTACAATAAAAAGGAAAAAAATGTCTTGCTAGAACTGGTTTAAGTGTGCTACACTGAAAAAGGTATCATTTTGAAAATATTGCAAGTGTCACCTTCAGCATGAAAGCAACAAATTGGCAACATTTTCCAAATAATAACCTTCTCAAGTGTAGTCCACTCAAATCAGTGCTAGGAAAAAAAAAAGAAACAGATGAATGTGTTAGCATATATATTTTAGTCATTTTATTAACATTTGTTTCAGTCACTCATTATTGTGACTTAATAAAATGTAATAGGTTAATAATTTGTATAGCAAAGATAAATCACATAAGATGGAATGATAAAAGATACTACTCCTCCAACTTTCCCCCCTCTCAGGAAAAAACCTCAATGAGGGAGTCTGTAAATGTAAGCGAAACCTTTAATTAACTTGGGAAATTAAAAGCAACTTTTATAAGGCAATCTGAGGAACGAGACACACCCAGGTGAGTACATAAGCACTTGGTAAAAAAAAGAACAGGAAGCTATCTCAGGCACGTCACTAACTAGGCATTTCTACGCAGTTCAAATGAAGCCAAAAGTAAAACCTGTTAGTGCTGTTAACTAGATAAACAATATAGTCAAAGCAGCCTAGGCTTTAATTCTACATTTTGTTATGTCTTTATTTAAATTGCAATACCTATTGATTATAGAACAGGCCTAAGCATAGCTATGAAAAGACAGCCATTCTCTGGAGAGCCTGCCGCCCTGACCCAGTGTGGTTGAGCTGCAGATCTAAATGCTGGTCATTAAAGGTCCCAGCTGCCATGTTTCTTTGGGTATCCTGGTCAGTTGGCAGTATTCTTCCAAGTAGCTTTTCAAGAATTTTCTGGAATCTCAGCAAGAGAAATTCTTTTACACATACACAAAATTATCGGACGCTTGGATTTTAGTACCCACAATATGGACTTTAAAGTGCGTATGCACAGCCGGGGGTACCTTTTGGATTCCCAGACGAATCAGTTAAAGATAAGCAAAGTAATGGTGAAAGACTCAGGAATACAGGACAAAATATAGGGAGTATTTTAAAAACTCAAATTTGTCCTCCAAAGATTTGGCTCCCGTGATGGTGGGAAGAGACAGCTAAATGAAAAGATACTTCAAAAAATAATACTGAAGAAAAAACAAATGCTAAGTGCAGTCAAATATAACACTTACTGTGTACCTGGTGCTAAGTACATATTAGCTAATTTAATCCTCACATCGACCCTATGAGATAGGTGGTGTTATTTTGGTCCTGATTTTAAACATGAAGAGGTATAGAAGGTTAAGTAAATTGCCCAAATTCCCGCTGCTAGTAAATGGCAGAGGCAGAACTCAAACTCAGGCAGTTAGTTTATTTCTAGAATCTATTTTCTTAATCATTGAGCTAAACTGCCCAGCCAAATTTTATATCTCAATTAAATAAATAATATATTTACCAAATGACCACTTTTGGATGGCTCTGTTTCTTTGTGAAATTTGCCTTAAGAATTAAGAAACCTCATAGAATTAAAAAAAAAAAAAAAAAGTGCAGCTTAATTTATTCTGATAAATTTTAGTGACTTGCAACTGTAGCGTGTATTTATTCTTGCCGGCCACCCTTCTCTTTCATTTTATTAATTTCCTACAGGAAATTGCAAGTTAATAGAAAAAGCAGCACTGGAACTGCCTCACATCCTATAGTTATTAATTAAAGCGAAGTCTGGTTCAGTAACTTTGGATACTAAAAATATAGAGTTAAACAAAGCTGACTGCCTCTTGAAATGAAATTTCAACTTCAATAGTCTGTCTAAAAAATTTATGCATTAAAATCCACATCTTCCCTTAAAGAAATTCTCCACAAAATTTTTAGTGAATAAAGCAACTTAATATCTGACCGTTCCTCTCTAAGACTTCAGAAGTGAAAGGAATCTGAGAAACACCGCAAAAAACTACTCAAGTTTAAATAAGTTTCTTTTAAAGGCAGTTAGTCACATCATTCTACTATCTCCCCATCTCCAGGTTATTACCCACAATCAATAAAGCAAGAAGCTGGATAAACTATCTTATTAATTTTATATAATGGTTAGTAAACTTTAAAATACTGTACTATAAAACTTTTAAATGTTTCTGATGGTTTGAGATCACACTGGATAATCTATCGTTTTATGTGGCATAAAGTGTGAGGTAAGTGGGTATCATGCTGGGAAAATGCACATAATTCCTGAATGTGAAAATCCATTGCATTGTAGATTTTTCTTACATAATAATAAGGTTATTACTGGGATGGTTTTTAGAATCTAGGTCCGTAAAAGTCAGTTACTGACAAACATGCTGGCTACGTCTTCAAACCACAGACTACCTGTGTGTTCAAGTATCATGCCCCCATCCTGCGGCTGAAGAAAACAGGATCCTGTCAAGTTGAAGTTGCTTCTTGGTCCTGTCTTAGTGCACAGAACTAAACTCCCCGGGACTCTCAACACGCCTTTAGCAAAGTAGAGGCAAGGAGGTGAGGCTGCAGTGGAGTGAAATAGATGGAAAGAAATAGTAAGTAGTAAATGTTTGATTTAGAACAACTAGAGCATGAGTGGTAGGAATTTCTGAATTCTCTAACTGCTGTTTTATGTATTTACAAAAATTACAGAATCTTAAATGGTGAACAGAGAAAGAGAGAGAGAATGGACCCGTGGAAGGAGATAACCACAAGATAGAAAGAGAAGAGAAAATCATGACATTGTTAAAAAAAATAATGCAGCATCTTGAAACCAACACAATTTTCTTCTACAGGAGAGTGAAGATTCTAAGAACAACCTCAGGATGTGCTCTTCTGGGATTGGCAGAACTTCCTATAGTCAAGGGAACAGGATGGACTAACAGGATTGCCGATACAGCCACAATGGGTTTGGGGGTGAAAAGCAAAGAAGCATCCTTTTCTGCCATTAGTTGGGAGGTGGGGAATGTTTGGATGTGGGATGTGTACCCCCTCGAAAAATACCCCAATATTTTCACATATTTTCCAGTGGGCATACAGCGCTGAACTCCATCTTTGCCCACTCAACACACACGTATAACACATACACAGTCTGCAAATTATTGTTTTGATTTAACCTATACTTGGTTGGACTAACCTATAAACTAAACTACAGTTGCACTAATCTTTAAAATAAATTGATGTACATTCCCAAGGAGTTGCAGAAGGTACTTGGCACATTCAACAGTATTTTCAAGTTGACTCCCTTGTAAATTAATGTGTTCCCACTTGAGGGATGCGTAGCACGGAGGAAACCTACCTCCACTACATAATGTCATAACAAACGATGATGGCTTTCATCGTAAGGTTCCTGTACCTTTGCTGTTTGTGGTATGCATGGATTCAAGTATTTTGCATGTCCTGGGAAGATGTCAGCCAAATGGACAATCTAGATAAGTAGGTTTGAAAAGCGGCGTATAAAAGGAGTTAAGAGCCCTCCCTACCTAGGGAGTAGGAGACACAACTAGAATCAAATCCTGGACATGTTTTAGTTGTGGGTCTCGGACAAGCTCTTTAGCCTGCGTTCTGGTCCTTTCTAAAGTAATACTACAATGGTTCTTGTAAGAATTTTAGAAGCTAATTATGTGGCACGCTGTCTCGGTCATTTCAGGCTGCTGTAAGAGAATGCCACAGACTGGAAGACTTAAACAACAGGTAATGATTTCTCACACTTCTGGAGGCTGGGAGTCAGGGTGCCGGCATGCTCGGATTCTGGTGAGGACCCTCTTCCTGGCGCAGTTTCTCCCTCTGTCTGAAGACAGAGAGCATCTCTCATGTCTCTTCTCTTAAGGACGCTAATCCCATTCACTCCACCCTCCCAAAGGCTCCACCTTCGAATAGCATCGCACTGGGGATTAAGGCTTCAGCATATGGATTTGGGCAGGGGGCACAAGCATTGGGTGCATAAAACATGTTCACCACAGTACCTGGCAAATAGTAAAAACAAATTAAGAGTCACCTATATGAACCTGACACATCCATTTAAAGTGCACATCAATTTTACTTATCAAATATATATTTCATAGTTCGTACCCATCTCCTGATATTTATACTTATTGGCAAGGCCCTGACCCTAAGGATCAAGGAGATGTTCATAACTAGAGAAAAACACATGATATAAAACTGGAATAAATGACTATTTATATGACAATGTACACCTGTTCTGACTTTGCTCTTGGACAAGTCTATTTATATGTTAGCAATTATGGTTACTAGTTCCACAAAAGGGGAACAAATATATGGAGTACAGACTGGAAATCTCATTAGTATCCAATCTGTAATAAAGACCATGCTTAATAAGAAAGGTATACAAAAAGCCCATTCATTTAAACTGTAAAACAAAAACAAAAACAAAAACAAAACACTAGGACAAAAAATTATGCCAGAGTAAAACCCTTTCCATATTTCAGTGGAAGGTATACATGATGGGAAACTAGAAAGGCTGTGATTCTGTTTGCTCTCATTAACACTTTACATAGTGATGTTTTATCTGCAAGGTCGTGTAAAATCATAAACGTAGGATATGTAAAAATGTAGTCCTTGCTCCTGTTTCAGCAATGGGTTAATTTACTTCTTTCTTTAATGACTGTTGGTAGATTCGTGTCATTGCAATATATTATAGCCCTCAGGAAAAGAATGATGCACCATTTAAAAATATTAACATATAAATTTCATTGTAAGAGGATTAGGACCAAAGTAATCCTGCCAAATTAATTTAGGTAAGTATACTAGGTAAATAAATCAGCATCCTTTTACTTCTAGAAAGCACTCTAAGCAATTTTGAGTCATTAAAAATACTCTTAGCTGCAACATTTTGCCTTTTAGTGCGGTCTTAATGGCCGCATGACAGCATTCCTACTGCTGCTGCTTGGCTTTTATGTCCTGATAGCTGCAACATTTTTGAAAACTTCACAGAAAACTAAAATCAGGAGTAGTTTTTGAACAAGTCGTCTAAAATTGTTAAATCAAAAATGACATATATCTCTTGTAAATTCTGATTGCATGCATTCCCTTTGCCAAGCATTCAGTGGTAGAGAAGCTCTTCCTAAGAGGACACGTGAAAGAGGTAACGGATTGTAAAGGTACAAGGAATCCCTGGATGGCGTTCCGGAAAAGTTTTAGCGGTCTTCTGATTTGCTGATTTATGAACTAGCCTTACAGGCTTGTGACTTAATTTCTCTTATGTCTACAAATGTCTCATATGGATGAATG
Source organism: Camelus ferus (assembly GCF_009834535.1). Classification (NCBI taxonomy): domain Eukaryota; kingdom Metazoa; phylum Chordata; class Mammalia; order Artiodactyla; family Camelidae; genus Camelus; species Camelus ferus. The sequence continues at coordinate 13,865,423 of NC_045706.1, forward strand.
TCATTATGTTTCATATCTATTTAGATTAAAGGCCAAGTCCCACAAGGCAAGAGACAGTCAATTATTCTCATCTTATACTGTTATTATGAAATATTGCTGTTTTAAAAATGTACTTCTGAAGAACAAGAATTGTTCACTAACATATTTTAAAGCGAATTTCTGGTGTCAGAATGCCAGGGAGAAAATAACGTAATCTCAAAATAAAACTTCAAATGAATTGTTTTCATAGTGGTTTTGTATTTTGTAAGTTTTCTCTGACAAAAATGACTAATTCTTTTTTCCACTTCTGTGCTTACTACTGTAAGTTCTGACAGTTGGCATACTTTCTCTTCAAAGAAAAATATGATGAACTTACAAATTCTATAGGATAAAGATAAGAGGCTTCTCTTCCCTGGGCAGAATTAGACCTTTAGTTTAACGTCCTAAGCCTGAGAGGAAATGGTTTCAATCACTTCCATGTTGAATGGTGGCTCCCTCAAAATACCAACAAAATAGGCTTCTTTAAAGCCTGATAATAAGCTGAGTTCATTGCTTACCACGAGGGAGACAGTTTCCTTGGCAGTTTTAGTAGTCTTTTAGAAGAGGGAGGGCAAAGTTGGGTTATTTATGGAGGTTTTTTTGGGAGGGAGTTGAGAGTGGATGTTCTGGTTTAAGGCAGGTCTCTCACTGGGGCAGGGCCTGACTGAGATTGGCTAAGGATTACAATACAATAATTTATGATTGGTGGACACGCAAGTTGAAGGTTTCAAAGTGGATCTTGGAGATTAAGCAGTGGTCTGATGCTATCTATTGAAAGTTGAGTAGTTTAATATTCCTTTAAATGGATCTCCCAAAAGTTCCTGAAAGGAAAATGAGAGTTATTTGCAATTTGTATCTTTCTGAGCTAGAGTTTCTTGGAATAGTAAAATCATGTTGGTGGGGATGGTAGAACGGTAAATTCATGTTAATGAAGACAAGTGAAAAGTTAGAATCACAGTAATGGAGACACTAAGCTGTGTGGGCGTAGATCATCTGTGTTCTTAGCCAATACAGCCCATGAACAATAACTCCTATCCACAAGTCAAATGACTAAAGCGTTCAGAAAGTGAACAGTGGTTAACTACATATTAGCATTACAAAGATAATAATATTCCAACACCTTGATTGCAAATAAAGGGGAGAATGGTTTATTAAACACAAGTGGGAGCATAACAATTCACTGAAATTTCAGAACCTGCTGCACCAAAATTCTACTTCTCCTTTCCTCTTACTGATTTTTGCTCTCTTTCTCTCCGTATTTGCTTCCCCCAAGGCAAAGTACCCTCCCCACCTTAAGGTTTTCCAAGTGGCCATGAAGATCATAGCTCCTAGAGGGCTCATATTTCCTGAAGGTCAAAACAGGCAATCATCTGAAGTCAGACAAGACAAAAGGTTAGCTAGCCTACTATTACCAGAGGTCCAGGGCCCAACTGACGGAAAATACTGGGCATTAAAGCAAGAGAGGAAGGGCTCACCCTTACCAGAGATAAGGGGCAGACTAGGAACAGATGGATGGGCAAGCCTTGGGTTCAGGTGCAGAAGATGACCAGAAACATGAAAAGTCTACTGTCTCCATCAAGAGCTTGAACATGGGGATATGAACCTGCCTCTGACATGGGGCTGGTTGGGCAAAAGGCCTTTCATTTGCATATTCAAAGAAAATAAAAAGTCATTATCTCAGTCAGCTCAATTGCTTTAACAAAATGCTACAGACTGGGGGGCTTAAACAACAGACATTTATTTCTCTGGGGAAACCTGAGATCAGGCTGCCATCATGGCCGGGTGCTGGTGAGGACCATCTTCCTAGCTTGCACAAGGCTGCCTTCTTCCTGAAGCCCCACGTGGATTGTGAGGTGTGTAGCTCTCAGCTCTCTGGTCTCTCCTTATAAGGGCATTAATTCCATCATGGGGACCCCATCCTCATGACCTCATCTAAACCTAGTTACTTGCCAAAGGCCACACCTACTAATAATGTCACACTAGGGGTTAGGGCTTCACACCTTCTGGAAACACAAACATTTAGACCACAGGAGTCTTGGTAGGGGGTCTCTGGTATGGGAGATAAGCAAGAAGGGAACAAAAATAATGGGCAAAGTTAGAAGCTTCTTTTTCCTGGGCAGAATCGACCTCTGGGGCTAAGAAAACAGAGATGGCAACATACTTCATGTCTTTTTCTCCTATTTCAAAAATGCCTGTCTCCACCTTTCTGTTTCTTCCTCCACTGTTTTTTCCTGACCTCGTTTCTTTCTTTATAAGTGGGATTCTGAAGAGTATGGCCTGAGAGTCAAGCTTGAATCTGGTTCTTACTTAGGCCAGTTTGCCCGTTACTTAGCTGTACAACCTTGGGCCAGGGACTTCTCTTAGCAACAGGTTTGTTACCAACAGAATAAAAATATCAGCACGTTCCACTGCAGGTTACGATAAGGACTGGAGATAAAGCATGTAAACTGGCACAGTATCCGGCACATAGTAAGATCTTAGAAAATGGTATAGAAGTAGAAACCTGCCATAATGCAATCAGTGGGGTCTATTATAGATTGAATGTTTGTGTCTTCCCCTGCAATTTTTATGCTGAAATCCTAACTCCCAGTGTGATGGCATTAGGTGCCAGGAGGTGAGGATTTTGCTAGGTGATTAGGATATAACGGGAGAGCCCTCACGAATGGGATGAGTGCCTTTATAAAAGGGACCCAGAGAGCTGATGGAGCCAGAAAACAAGGAAGTGCTCAAAGAATATGAAGACTTATCCAGAGGACACAGATATCATCTTAAAGAGGCTCTTAATACCCAGATCCTGAACAATTTAAGCACCAAAATATTAATAGTAATAAAATATTATTCAATGAGTAAAATAGGAAACTGTGTTATATAAATAAGTAAATCACACACTGAAAGCTTGGTGAAGAATGCGAAATTTATGTAGTTTCATCACACCTTCCAAATAGTCTTCATTAATTATAAAAAGAAAAAGAGTAATTTTTTGGAGAAGCCCTGCACACCTCAGCTGAATCAAATGACTAAATGAACATCACCAGGAATGGGACAAGCTGAAATTCTGCACATCTTGATTGGACGCGATGAGAAGGACATAGGATTATTTCTGTAATATGCCTGCTAAAGAGTATATCACCTGAACGAAATCATAAGGAAAGATGGAAAAATCCAAATTGAGGGACATTCTAAAATCCATTATAAAATAATTCTTCAGAAGTTTCAAGCTCATAAAAGTCAAGGGAAGACTGAGAAACTATTCCAGATGGAGAGAGATTAAACACTATGTATGGCTCTCAACTGGATTTTTTGCTGTAACTTTGCCACAAATGATTGAGACAAATGATGAAATTTGAAAGGAGCTTGAGGATTAGATGGTAGTAACAGATGAATGTTAATTTCACCATTTTGATGGCTATACTGTAGTTATTGAGAAAAGTGTTCTTATTTTTAGGAAATATACACTGAAGTACTGGAAGATAAGGGGGTTTCAGGTAGTAGCTTACTCTCAAATGGTACAAGAAGAAGACTGACAAATTTTCTGTAAATTTGTGATTTTTTTTTAAAAAAGGATAATGTGTTGTTAGGTCTGAGCTTTCTTGCAATCCAGAGTAGTGACCACCAATCCCCAGTCCCAGTGGTCTACCTTTTTCAGGACTGCTTCAAAAAGTGTTTGATGCCTACTTGCCCAGTTGTTCAACATTGGCTTGAAGCCAATATTATAAGCGATCTCATAATGATGCTTTTGTTGATCATTGATAAAGCTTTGTTTCTAAATAGCTTTCTTGAGATACAATTCACATACGGTAACATCCACCCCTTTAAAGTGCATGTGCATAGCTCAGTTTTAATTATATTCAAAGATGTGCAATCATCATTACAATCTAATTTTACAACATTTTTATCAACTCCCCCCTAAATTTCATACCCAGCAGCAGTCCTTCTTCACTTCTATCCTTATTAATTTTATTTTTAGAACTTATTTCATGTTCTATGGGCTCAGGAGGTAGTGACACATAAGAGGAGGTCAGCAGATACTTGATGAATGAATGAACTGCCAACTAATTATTATTACAGCTATTTACGACTGGCATCTTTATGGTTGCTCCGCATTGGCTACTTTCTGTATTTTAATTTTTTTTTTAAAAAGTGCTCTTCATGCGTCTTGTGCTAAAATAAATGAAGCTTTCAGCTTCTTGAACATCATCTTATAAAATCAATGGTAGTAGTATTATCTTTACTGTGGGCTAGTAAACTACGGATGATAAGCTACCATTATATCAGTATGTTTTGGAAAGTGTTGAGGTCACTTTTACATAGATGATAATAATCAACACAGTTGAACTTACAGCCTTTGCCATGGTGGCAACCTACCATCAATTTCCATGATGATAGACTAAATAAAAGTCTTCAAGTGCAGGATAACTTTATTATACGATTAAGCTGGAGATAAATACATAAAAGACATTTCTTCCAACATAACCTTATGATGAAAAAGTAGTAGGAGCACAGATTGTGCATGACCATAAATTACTTTTTTATAAACTATATTTTTTATTGAAGACTGTCACCAAGACCTTCTTTTCAAGAGCAATCCAATCACACCACCCCCAAATGATCAAATTATTATTTTGTGGTAATGGTGAAAAGATGACTGAGTCTCCACTCTAAAGTATCTACCCCCAGTTTTAGTACATATATGGATATAATCATTTATATAATTGTATTCTTCCAAAAGCTACTTATTTTTAAATGTTTAGCAGTAATAAGTCTCTCAAAGAACTGATTTAATTTGCCTCAGAAAATAGGTACTATCTCCAGAAAGAATGCTTTGTTATAAAATAAATCTCTCAAACTGAAAATAGATACTTCAATTATATTTTTTGAGGTACGATTTGTGTGTTTTAGCTGATTTAAACTTCAGTTTATTAAGCAGAGGATATAATCTCAAACATCACTTAAAAATCTGTCCTTTGAATGAGAAAGAAATGGAAAAATACTAACGCTATTAAAGAGAACTAAACCAAAATATTGCATTTTTTTCTTACAGAACTTTAAGTATTTCTTCTTTACCAAAGCTATTCCTAGACTACGTATGAGTAATCTATTGCTCCACAAATTTTGTTTCTAGTAAAATGCAGCCAAAGTAGAGAAAAGGCAAAAACACTGATAAATGCAACAGAAGTTAATTCAGATGTATACTGTTACACTGCCTGCATGCTGCTTTGGAGAGGTAAAGTGGTAACATTCTAAACAGAAGATTTTGATGCTACACCTAATATATGTTGATAGTGTGGTGATTGCTGAGTCTAAGAACTCATTTCAGGGGCCAGTGACACAGTGATTGCAGCTATTGTAGAACTCAGATTATGGATGAATGATACATCTAATTCTAACAACAGAAAAAGAAAATGAGTAGGGCCCCCTGGACTCCATAGTGTACAAAAGAAAGGTGGACATTGTTCAACTGAAAACTCCGAAGAAGAGAATAATAGGAAACTTCAACTAGATGACGAGGAAGGACACTTGCGAATAGGCAGAAGTCCCGATGACAAAGTTTCATTTGTATAACCTCTGATTACACATTCTGATTGTATATGAAATGATTGGGCACATTATCAAAACAAAATGAGATCATCTGTGAAGCAGTATGCTTGCTAGAATCTTTGGAATCAATCGAAATGGAAGTTGTGGCTTGCTCGTGTGATAGCCCTAAGCAAAGCAAAGTCACTCTGAGGACTGGAGCAGAGAACAGAGAATCTGGCTGTCAAGACAAGCCTGAGCTTTCCTGCTACTAGAACGGGTAACTGTCAGAAACTCTGTAACCACTGAAGTTTGGTTCGGGAATGAAAGAAATAAGAGAAATGATCTTCCATTTGCCCAGTAGGTATTTTGGGTTCTGAGGGGTGAATTATTTTCAGGAAAATTAGATTACCTTGGGCAGTTGATTCTGACCTAAGTCAAAAGTGAAGATTGTCCTGTTATGTTAAGAGAACTGGGAAAGAATCTGAAAATCCAACAAGGGTAAATACCAGAGACTGAATAAATGCCAAGCTGGGGAATAACACTTGGGAGGGGTGGGGGGTTGGGGGTAAAACAGATATAGCTGAGATAGCTGGTCAAGCAAGAGGCAAGTTGTTTGGGCAAAGACTGGGTTTGGGGTACAATAGGTTTAGAAACTCATTTGTACAATGACTGCCAGAGGTCCTGGTCTAGGGATTTAACTGTAATAAATAAGTAAATTATGCATTATGATTAATCTCTGCATACATATATGATAAAACAATAAAGAAGTATAAGGGAGTGATTATCAGAAAGGCTGAGAGAGCAGTGGCCTCTGGGAAGAACACGGGAAGATTCATATTTCTGATCCTGAGTCACCACTCAGGGTAACCACCTGTTTTGTCTACCTAGGTTTTTGCTCCAAACTGTACATACATGTTTTATACACTCTCCTGTATGAATGATACTTTTCACAAGTAAAATGAGAAAAAGCACATGTAAGATGCTTGTGAGTGTTATGGAGAAAGATAAGGCAGGGAGGGGAGGTGACTAGGGGTGTGTGGATGGGGGAGAAGGGGGAAATAGTTTTAAACAGGCAGACTCCTCACCAAAGAGGAGACTTTTGAGCAAAGACTGGAAGAAGCTGCAGGATTAACTATGTGGATCTCTGGGAGGAGAAGACTCGCAGGAAGAAGTAACAGGAAGTTAAGAGGCCTTGAGACAAGAATCTGTCATAAGACATTTTTCTTTAAGTTACCATGGTTACTGGTAGTTGCCTGGCAGATCCTTAGCTCTCATTGATGTCTTTGACTCCTTTGGGTTGCTCGTGTAAACCAGATAGAAAGTGCATTCATTTGGAAGATGGAAGAATAAGAGAAAATGTGTTTGTTCAAACCCCCTAACATTCCTTTCTTTACTACTAATGACATTTCTACATGGAGCATGAAATACATGTGTGGTAAGAAACTGAGAGTAAAGAAAACAGATGCCTTTTAATTTTTTTAAGCTTATGGAAATAAAGTAGAAGACAGAGAATATAGCTAGAAAAGTAAGTGAAATACTAACTTAAAGCATGGAATTTCTAAAAATATATCCAGGCTAGGTCTATCTGAAAGCGACAAATTCAGTTAATTTTTTCTTTAAAGTCAAGCTACAAGTTTTTACGGTGAAATGAGGCAGAGTATTTCCTTTTTCTTCCCTCTTTCTACCCTCACCCCAATTTGCATACTGTACCTCTGGTTGAATGTAAGTTTAATTAAGCTTTTTTTTTTTTTTTTTTTGCCACTGTTTAAGAACAGACAGCTACAACAATCAAAGGAAGCCCTGCAGAAGCACTGGAGATCAGGAAGAAAGATTTAGTATATGCGCCTTTTGATATCTGAAAGGTTGTCATTGTATCAGGATCGGACCCTGTCTGTGGCACTTTTGGGGAACAGAAATAGGACAGGACTGGTGAGCAGAAGTTACAATGAGGGAGTCAATTAAAATAAGGAAGCTCCTTCAAACAATGAAAGCAATTTGGGGGGAAGCAAACAAGGCTGCTTTGGCAGTCACTGGGTTCACCATTGTGTAGAGGCCGGGTGACTGCTTGTCAGGGTGTCCTGCTCTCAGCAGATGACATTTCAGACCACATAGTCTGTGGTCGCAAAATTGCTTTGGAAAACACATAAATACACGCCAACACACAAATAAAATGTGTTTTGGGAAAATGAAAGCAAAAAAAAAAAAAAAAGCTTAATGGCATGAAAGTATCTTTATTCTCTGGCTAATAATACTGTTTTAAATGACATTTTAAGCAAGGTTGGCTTATTCTTTATCTGTTGTGTAATTAATGCCTTTAATCCTTCTGTATGATACCCTTCAATCATTGCTAATTTGAACATCAACCTCTCGATTGTGTTTTTATTTTTTAAGTATGTTTTCCAGATTTTAATCTTCAGTTGTGCTGCAGCATTTAAACTGCTCAACCATAATAGCAGATTTGTATTTGTTTTCACTTTTATTTTTTCCAGAGTCCTGGACATTTTGCCCTGGTTTACAAGGCAAGAGGTTCTGACTTAAGTAAATGACTAAGACAGGGCAAGAGGAATGATGGGAAAAGAGCACAGGGCAAAGAAATTTTTTAAAAAAGGGAAGAAATGACAAAGGCATTTTCCCCAGTTAAATCTTTCATTCTTCTGGCATACTGGTTCTATTTCTGGAGACTCTGCCCTTACCCTCCTTAGCTCTTCCAGGCACCCTATCTGTGCACAACCCACACAGCTGAACCCTTTTAGCAGCAGGGCTTGGTGTTGTGGGCGGAGCTCCCAAGGGCTATTATCACCAGCTCCATCAAGAACACTATAATTTGTGCTGTGTGCACCCATTCTGAAATGTGTCAGGAGAGGCAGTGATTCACGCTTTTTCATTTTTCTTGGCAGTACATTTAATATTTTCGGTACCAACTCTCTCAACAAGTTTTATTTTCTTGCTACTTGAGAGTTAAATTGTTTGACTTGCTGTCACATAAAAACAAATTTCTCTATTTCTACCCCTTGTCATTTACGTGGAATCACTGGTTTATGATTGGGTAACAAAGAGCATAATCAGAAGCTTAATCGGGCATAAAACCTGCAGGGATTTCAACAGCAAAACCTGCTAACCACAGGAAGCTTTCTGCTAAAGGTGAATTTGCTGAAACATTTGACCGAAGAGCTGATCAGGTACAGCTGAAAAGCAACCAAAATTAAAATAATGTTCCTCACAGGACCCTTTATTTTACAACATGTGAAAAAATGGATGCTGATAACACACCACCACCAAAAACCACTACTACAGAATGGATTTCGCAATATGTTAGTTCCAGAAGTCAAAAAACTTTGAAGATCATAACGCTCCTGACATGCATAGAAGTTCAGGTGTAAGTTTTTGGGCAGGTTATGACCAGCAATAGAGAAACTGCCCCGATTGCAGCCCTTTGCCAGAGGTAGAAAGGATCTGACAGCCCCTGTCAGAGAAGGTTGCTCATAGACCCAGGGAGGTCTAGTTCCTGGTCTGTTTTACAGCCTCTCATTACAACACTGCCAGATGTATTAAGTCTCCTATCACTTTCCAGAGACTGATTTTCTGCCCAGTAGACATTGGTACCATTTTGGTGGGTACAATTTTCATTCTTGTAATTAGGTGTGGGCACTACTAATTGCTTTTCTAATTACCTGCTTGAGAATGCCAATTATCTCCTTGCCCCAACATAAGCATATGCAATTGGCTAATTAGACCTTCAAGTAGGCAACTAGAAATATAATTAGCCATTTGAGAAAACAATTAGTTGTACCATCAATTTTGCACCCATAAAGGAAGGAAGCTTTGGTTTAATTTGTAATTTATAATATGAAATGAAAACTGAACAGAACTGAGCTTTATAAAGGAATATGAATGTTTACAGAAAGAGGAAATTGAAATTATACTATATTCAAGTGGAGAAGGATGTACTCTTTTTAAAAGACATCAGGGAAATAGTCTCCTAAATCTGTAAGGAAGTTCAGAGTTAATTTTGGTAGCCAGATTAGGTATTACTCCCAAGGTCAAAGGAGAGAGATGTTCCCCCAAATTCAGTAACAACTCAGGATGTGCTAACTCCATAGAACTACTGAAAAACATTATTATATATAAATCCAGTATTATGTTTTTGGTAGGGTATGGTGCATCTCACTTTTTCTAAGGGAAAATGTTCTGCATCTGTATTAGTTTCCTATAGTTGCTGTAACAAATAGCCCAAACTTGATGGCTTAAAACAACAGAAAGTTATTCTCTCACAGGTCTGGAGGCCAGAAATCTGAAGTCAGTTTCACTGGATCAAAATCAAGGTGTTGGCAGGGCTCCATTCCCTCAAGACTTTAGGGGAGAATTTGTTCCTTGCCTCTTCCCGCTTCTGGCCTTCCTTGGCTTGAAAGCATCACCCCAATCTTTGCCTCTGTGGTCACACTGCCTTTTCTCTTCTGTTGTCAAATGTCCCTCCTCTTCTGTCTTATAAGAACACTGGTGATTGCTGTTAAGATCCACCCAGACAGCCTAGGATAATCTCATCTCTAGAGCCTTAACCTAATCACATGAAAGGCCCTTTCCCTAAATATGGTATCATTCACAGGTTCTAGAGGAAAGTGGGGATTTTTTTTGGAGGGGGAAGGGTTTTAGCGAACAACAAAGTTTTCAAGAAACAACACTCCAGCTTATTACTAGTATGAAGTGTGATTTCTAAATATACTACCCCCAGGACATGGCTTGCTATAAGACAAGTGAAACATAGCAAGTGTTTTGGTGAGAGAAGGGGATTCCCTAAGACAAAAGGGTATTGTTTCATAGGTTTCAAATGATTACATTGATATATATTTTCTAAGAGTCAATCAAGAATGATATTCTTGGAATTAGCCACGTCGTGGGAAAGGAATTAAAGCTACGCACATCAGCCTGAGGAGCCTGCCTAGGTAAAGCTCCACCACACACTGATGCTGCAAATCTCCACTCCCAGGAGCTTAGAAAGTACAAGGAATTCACAGTCTTCGATATCAGCCTTTTCTTAAAGAATGACCTTCAATTACAAACAAGGTACAAGACTATTGAATACAAAGACACTTTCAAAATCACTAGCAACTTACACATTGACTTTGCCATTGATTGCTATGTTAAAGTAACAAATCCCAGACTGGGTAACCATGGCAGACCATGTGTTAAATATCAATTCACAGAATCATTTAAAGAACCCTTGATATTTTCAACTTGAGCAAGTAATTAACTATGAACAAAAACAAAGATTATTATTTAACCACATCCAGTAGCAGACAGACATATTAATCCAATGAACTAAAAACAATGTTTCTGACCTCACCTTGGCAAAATTCCCATCCTCAGATAAACGTAATGTTCAGATTTCTCAAGATATTACCATCAGTCTATCTGTCAGTTTAAAGGTTTAACATTAAAGAAACACAGTTTGAAAAGAAACAGGAGATTAGAATGCAGACAGTAGGTCAAATGAATAAACCGTCATCATAGCAACTTAATATTAGTATTGTCAACGTATAGAGAGGATGAAGGAGAATCAGGGATCTGTAAGAAACTGTACTGAGATGAATAGCGTCCCTTTAAAACTCATGTCCACCTCAAACCTCAAAAATGTTACCTTATTTAAGAAGGTCTTTTTGGTTGTAATTAGTTAAGACGAGGTCATATTGGATTAGGGTGGACCCTCTAACTCCCTGGAGCCTTCAGAGGGAGCATGGTCCTGCCAACATCTTGATTTCAGACAGCCAGCCTCCAGAACTGTGAGAGAATAAATGTCTTTAGTTTTAAGCAACCCAGTCTATGATAATTGGTTATGGCAGCCTTAGGCAATGGATTTTGGTACCAGGAAGTGAGGTGCTGCTCTAACACACAACTAAGAGTCTGCAAATGACTTTGGTCTTGGGTAGAGGCTCGAATTATTTTTAGGCACATGATAGAAAAAGCCTAGATTTCCTTGAAAAGACTGTTGGTAGGAAGGTAGACATTAAAGGTGACTCTGGTGAGATCAGGAAGTGAGATGCTGTAAAGAAAGCATTTATCGTCTTCGAGAATAACATACACTGTCATCAACAGAATGTTGCTAGAAATGTGAACATTAAAGGTGCTCCTAGTGAGGTCTCAGATGAAAATGAGGAACATGTTATTGGAAACTGGAGGAAAGACAGTCCTTGTTATAAAGTGGCAGAAAACTTAGCTGAATTGTGTTCTACTGTTGGGTGGGAGGCAGAACATGTAAATAATGGACTTGAAGAATTAGCTGAGGAGATTTCCAAGTAAAGGGTGGAAGGTGTGGCTTATTTTCTTTTGCTGCTTATAGTAAAATGTGAGAAGAAAGATTAACTGAGGTACAAACTGTGAAAAACAAAAAGAAACCAGCATGATAAATTGGAAAATTCTCAGCCTATCCAGACAGCAAAAGGTGAGAAAGAATACAAAGGTTGTAACTGGAGCACATTTTGTTGAAGAAATCAGATCTGTAACTCCTTGATCCAATCAAGCAGTCTTGACAAAAAGCCAGCCATCAAGATAGAGCTATCTAGGAAAGATCTGTGGAGACCCTCTCCTTTGATGGTGTGATCTCCCCTGCACCGCATGGGAGGCTAACAAAAGTTCTGAGAATTTTGTACCAATAGAAACACTATCAGCTTGGACCGAAAGGGACAGAGACGGAAAGAAGTGAAGGAAGAATTACCCTGAGGGCAAAGCCACAGCTGCAGAGGCCAGAAAGGATGACCAAGGGTCCAGAAGATAGAGCATTGAGCCAAAGAAGATTGTTCTCAGACCCTGAAGTCTAGCAGAGCTTGCTCAGCTGGGTTTCAGATTTGTTTGGAATAATGGTCTGTTTATTTCTTCATTCTCTCCCTTTCAGAATGGGAATGTCTATTCTATGCCTGTCCCACCACTGTATTTTGGAATTAGAGAACCTGTTTTCTAGTTTCACAGATCTATAGATGGAGATGGATTTTTGCCCTAGGATGGATCATACCCAGAATCTTACCTATACCTGATTTAAAGGATGATATTTAGAACTTTTCCAGTTAATATTTTGATGAGAACTTGGATTTAGAGTTAATACTGGAATAGGTTAAGAAATTTGGGGGTGTTGAGATGGGGTGAATGCATTTTGCACATGAAACGACATGAATCTTGGGGGAACCAGCTGGCAATTGTACTGGGTTACACAGTGTCCCCCCAACTCATGTCCCCCCAAAACCTCAGAATGTGGTCTTACTTGGACAGAGTGTCTTTGCAGATAAAATTCGTTAAGTTAAGATGAGGGCATACTGGATTAGGATGGGCCTCCCTAAGTCCAATGACTGGTATCTTTTTAAGGTCATGTGAAAACACACAGGCATGAAGCCATATGAAGACCAAGGCAGAGATCAGAGTGATGTAACTACAAGTCAAAGAATGCCAAGGATGTGTGGCAACCACCAAAAGATAAAAGAAAGGAATGACATGGGTTCTCTCTCAGAGCCTCCAGAAGGAACCACTTCTTCTGGCTTCCAGAACTGGGAGAGAATACATTTCTGTTGTTTTACCCAGTTTGTGGTAGTTTGTGACGGCAGCCCTAGGACACCAATACAGAACCCATCCTGCAACTCTCTGATTCCTCTGCTCCGTGCACCCTGGGCACCCTAGTCCTCTATGGGACTTCTCACTCTGTATTGACACTAACTCTTTATGTGCTATTTCTCCCACAGTGGTCTATGGATTTGAAGGCAGGGCCCATGTCTCTCCCTGTGTGTATGTCAGGCACAAATAAACATCTCAGCACTCCCAACAGCTAATAGGCATTGTGGGCAGTGGTTATACAGATGGTCTCCTTTAAGTTTCACAGTGCTGAATAAAGGGTACTTTTCCAATTTTACAGAAAAGGAAACTAAGGTTCAGAGAATGTCATCTCTTGCTTTAGCTCACAAAGCAGATAAGTGACAAAGCTAGGTCTTCAATACAGTTCTGACTCCAAATCACCTCCTACCTCTCTTTCCCTCCTGTCCAAGCTAAAGACTTCCTTCTTATCACCTGTAAGTAATTCACTTACAAGAATTATGTTAAGAGTAACTGCTCTATGAGCCTAAATAAAATTATATTTGAATGTTAAAACTCCCAGATAACCCAAAGGTTATTTTAATAATATCTACATTTGCAGGTACTTTGCAATTTATGCATATTTTAACATTTAATATCATTTCTGATAGTCAGAACAAACTTAGGAATTATCATCTTATTTTTCTAAATAAACCTGCTGTGGTGAATGGAGGTTAAATAATATTTTCATGGTTATTTAGCTAGTAGTAGTAAAGGACTTGAACCTATACCTCCGTCTCTAAATCTGAGCTCTTTATTAGACCATGATGGAACTCCACATCCCTGTGGATACTGACTAGTCCAATTGAGAACTGTAAACGCATTTATCTTTTCTCTTCATTACATGTTTTCTACGCACACCTAAATGTGTGTTAATGTGTGCGTCTCCACACGTGTGTGTCGAGCATCCTACAGGCAATGGTAAATCCAGAACCCCTAGTTTTTCACCCTGTTCATTAACTACGGATGGAGGTCAACAGCTCATCACCCCCGCTACACAGACATTGGACTTCAGATGTGCACAATTTGTTATAGTTGTTGTTCACTTTTGGGAGAAATATGAATCTATGCTGAACAATACCAACAAGATCACCAAGCACTTTCATACCCTCAAATGTAGTATCTAAGATGTGGAGACTTGCTGTAAGAGGACAAGTCATATCTACTGATTAATAAAACTATCTCCAACAAATACATTTGATCAATTAACATGCCCACCCTCTGCAGAACTTATCACTACTATCCTGTCTATTTTTAAAATAATGTGTCACAGAAAGATTTGCCCCAATTATAATATCCTGGAAACCCTTCTACATGGTTATAATCTTACATTTTTATGACTACTGTTATGTTAAAAGTCACTACTCAAGACATTTCATTGCCACGGGTTATTATTAACTTACAGATTGAAAACATGAAGGTCAGAGAGGTAAAATGATTTTCCCAAAAGGCCTAATAGTGGGATCAGAACATGACGGCCTCCCAATGACAACTTCTCAGCCCTTTGTGCTTTTCCAAGCTCTCTTCCGCTGAAGAGTCATTCTATAGGATGTGCACAGCCGTTTTACAGTTGGTCTTCTATAGTCAGGAAAACAGATTCAGTTACTTAATTAAAAGCTGAGCAGAATCACATGCTGTGACAAGATGACCTCCATAATTAACAAAATGACAAATTGTGATTCTGTCAACATTTCTTCTTCTCACCATTACTCTTTAAACTGGAACAATAATAAATACTAGGCTTAAGATAATGTTAATTGAACCTAAAAGAGTGATCGTTTTCCTGTTTATTCCTTTGATCCAGAATTTAATATGGGTTCTTTAAAAACATTCTTTGATGTGCCTATTATAAGTCTCTAAGGAGCTTGGTTAAATAAACCATGAAGTTGAGATGGTACATCCAGGCTCTGCGGCGCGTGGCTTACTTACACACCACCTGTGTCTGTTAAATTAGTATGAAGGCATGTAAGCCCAGACACTTGCAGACCTTCCACTTTCAAAAGCAAAGTTAATATTAACTCTGTCTTTAGCCCTTTCTTGGTTCATGGATCACCGCTTAGCATAAATATCCCAAATTATCTTAATATATCTATGGACCCACAGATACTGCCATTTAGGGCAGAAAGGCAACAGAATATAAAAAGTGTGGAACCAAAGAATTGCTACTGGCTAACCATAACTATCCAATCTAGCGTTGAACTAGTGGTGAAAGACTATGACATTTTTTTTTATGAAATATGTAACGTACATATACAAAACTATAAAAAAACTTAATTGTACAGCTTGATTTTGATTTTCATGAAGTGAACAGACTCGTAGAATGATCACCCATATTAAGAAACGAAAAAAACACTTTCAGCATCTCAGAATTTTTGCCTAATAATTTTGCCCTCTTCCATCATTTCCTTCTACTACCAAACAGGGTAACCATTATGCTGACTTACGTTACCATAGATTAATTTTATCTGTTACAGAACTTTAATAAGTGGGATACTTCTTTTTCTAAGAATATATTTTGCTATCTTTATTACAATTTTTAATATTCCCTACCTTTTACTTGGGAATAGGGGATATGCAACTTCTAGGATAGCGCCACTTATAAAATTAAGTACTATAACTTTCCCTTTTCCAAATATCTTTCTCCTTTTTTTTTTTTAAATTGAAGTATAGCTGATTTACAATGTTGTGTTAGCTTCAGGTGTACAGCAAAGTGATTCAGCTACATATATATATGTATGATATCCATTCTTTTTCAGATTCTTTTCCATTATAGGTTATTACATGATATCAAATATAATTCCCTGTGCTCTGCAGCAGGTCCTCGTTGGTTATTGAAGTCTGATACTTTCCTAGTGTCTGGCTCCTTCTGCTCAACATTATGTTTATGAGATTCATCCATATGGTTACAAGTTACAACTAAACTAGTTGTAACTTGATTCATTCTGGTATTCCATTATGTGAATAGAATACACTTTATCTATTTTAATCTTTTTGTGTGTGTGAGGCCTTTTAAGTTCTACTCTCTTAGCAAATTTCAATTATACAATACAGCGTTATGAACTATAATCACCATGTTGTACATTAGATTCTCAGGCCTTATTCACCTGATAGCTGAGAGTTAGTACCCGTTTACCAACCTTTCTCTATTTCCCTCACCCCCTAGTCCCTGGCAACTACATTTTCACACTGTTTTTACGAGTTTGCTTGCTTTTTATTAGATTTCGCATGTAAGTGATACCATGCAGTGTATATTTTTCTCTATCCGAGTAATATTCCAGTATATGTGTCTGCATCATATATTCTTTATACATTCATACGCTGAAGGATATTTAGGTTGTTTCTTGGCAACTGTGAATAATGCTGCAGGAAGATGCGGGTGCGCATATCTTTTTGAGTTGGTGTTTCATTTCCTTTGGATGAATACCCAGAAGTGAAATTGCTGGATCATATGGTAGTTCTGTTTTTAATTTTGTGAGGAACCTCCATACTATCTTCAAAAGTGGCTGCACTAATCTACATTCCCACCAATGGGGTACAAAGGTTCCTTTTTCTCCACATCCTCACCAACACTAGTTATTGCTTGTCCTTTTGATGATCGCCATTTTAACAGATGGGAGCTGATAGCTCATCGTGGTTTTAATTTGCATTTCCCTGATAATTAGTAATGTTGAGTACCTATTGGCTATTTGTACATCTTCTTTGAAAAAATGTCTACTTAGTTTCCTCTGCCCACTTTTTAATTAGATTGTTTTTTTTTGGGGGGGGGTGATTATTTTGCTGCGTGAGGCCTTTATATAGATTGGAGATTAACCTCTTCTTAGACGTATGATTTGCAAACATTTTCTCCCATTTGGTAGTTGCCTTTCATTTTGTTGACGGTTTCCTTTGCTGCTGAGAAGCTTTTTAGTTTGATGTACTTCCACTTATTCAATTTTTGCTTTTGTTGCCTTTGCTTTTGGTGTCAAATCCAAAAAATTGTTGCCAAGACTGTTGTCAGGGAACTTACCCACTATGTTTTCTTATAGTTTTATTATTTCAGGTCTCATATTCAAGCCTTTAAGCCCTTTTTAGTTGATTTTGTGTATGGTATAAGATAGGGACCTAATTTCATTCTTTTTCATGCAGCTACCCAGTTTTCCCAGTATCATGTATTGAAGAGACTATCCTTTAAAAATCCACTTACAATTATGTAAAAAAGAACAAAATATCTAGAAATAAATTTAACCAAAGAAGGGAACTGTACACTGAAAACTCTAAGACACTGATAAAAGAAATTGAAGACGACTCAAATAAACGGAAAGCTATTCTGTGCTCGTGGATTGGAAGAATTAATATTGTTAAAATGTCCATATTACCCAAAGCAATCTACAGATGCAATGCAATCCCTGTCAAAATTCCAATGGTATTTTTACAGAAATAGAAAAAAAAAATCCTAAAATTTATGTGGAAACAAAGGAGACCCTGAATAGACAAAGCAATCTTGAGAAAGAACAAAGCTTGAGGCATCGCATATCTTGGTTTCAAACTTTATAACAAAGCTGTAGTAATCAAGACAGTACGGTATTGGCATCAAAATTGACACATAGATCCATGGAATGGAATAGTGAGCCCAGAAATAAACCTATACATATATGGTCAATTAATTTACAACAAAGGAGCCAAGTGTATCATTCTTATCTTGACTGACACTGGGTATCATGAATAGGACCTGCTCAGGTGCTCTGGTCTTTTCTTCTATTGTGTTGACTTCATCTTTTCTTATTGATTTGAAGAGTTCCTTATATATAATGAAGCCCATGAGTCTTTTGTTAAATATTTATGTAATAAATACCATGTCCCATTCCATGGGTTACATTTTCACTTTCTTAATGGTATCTTTTGATAAAAAAGGGTCTTACTGTAGTTTAATATATCAAATTTTCCATTATGGCTATCACTTTTTTGTCTCATGCTATGAAATCATTAAGTAGTACCAGGTCATGAAGATGCTCTCCTGTTTTCCTTTAAAAACTTTATCACTTTATTTTTCACACTTTAGGTCTGTAATACACTTGAATTTGATTTTTGTGTATGATGTGAGATGAAAGTCCCAATAATTTTTCCTATATGTATATCCAATTAATCTATCACAATTTATTGAAAAGATGATTCTTTTTCTACTACAATGCAATGTCACTTTTGTTATATTCATACTACGCTATCCATTGGTCTATCTGGCTATCCTCGTACCAACTCCAAATTGTCTTAATTAATATAGCTTTATAATACCTGGTAGCATACAGTATTCGTCTTTGGATATTCTGTGCCATTCAATTTCCATACATATTTTAGAATCAGTTTGTCAATTTCCACAAAAATATCTTTAGGATTTTGGTTGAGATGACACTGAGTCATTTTCAGTTTGGGGAGAACTGACATTATTGTAATATTGAGTCTTCTGTTTTTGAACATGATGTATCACTCTGTTTATTATGACATCTTTGGTTTTCAATAATGTTTTTAGTGTTCAGTCTAGAGGCTTTTCACATTTCTTGTGTTATATTTATTCCTACGTATTGAATAGTTTTGCTGTTATTTAATATTTCTGATAACAATTTTTTATTTTATACTGTATTGGTTGCCTGCTATCTCAGTTTCACTATAAAACCATAGGAGATTAAGCTTAAAATGCTCCTTACAAACTCAGAAAAAGTAGCAACTGACAAAAACATATTTTGGATATCTGTTCTAAGGATGGAAGCCTTAATGGGTGGACAAAACTCATGCTCTGGAAGTTAATGAGATCTCTGTTCAGTCTCCAGCTTCACCACTAGAAAAACTCTCTGGTTCGCTGAACCTGAATTCTCTCCCTTGTAATATGATGATGTCGTCTATAAAGAACCTGCACCGTATGTGTGTAACAAAATGTCGCTGTTACTTAGATTACAGGAACGGTACTTTTTTTCAATATACTGTGCTATATACTGGTTCTTCCTTTTTGTCTACCTTCTCAACCAAACATTTTCTAAAGCATTGAAATATTGTTTAGCATCTCACATTCAACCATTTATTATTATGTATAATTTATAACCTGACTTATTCCCTAAAATATTTGAAATAGCCAATAGTAAAACTCATATGTGTACCAGGGCAATTAAGAATAAAGCCCTAAAGAGAAGTCCATACCCATACAGATGAGCCAGGGAGATTTTTCCACCAGGTGTTTAAGGTAATACGGTTAATGCACTTGATCGTTACAGATAGTCCTAAAATTTCTAACAGCTGGGATTAAAAGGGATCTTCACTGCCAGACAAGAGGGAGAGTAACCATTTCTAGCAAAAGATAATCATTTTCCAGGAACTAAATTATAAAAGGGACAAACTTAGTGTGTATAATAGACAATGTGTTTAATGCTGTTTTGCAGACTACTTTGACATTTTCTTTGTTTTGTACCAACCCTGAAGGAATGCCAAGGCAGAGCATTACCCTGTAAATCAGTGAGAGCATTTCTTTAGGCAGTTAAGTTCTAATGTAGTCAGTCTAGACTAAATTCTATAAATGTCTAAATTTATGTAGGTGTAAATAATTAGTCATTTAATTAAGTTGCTGTGATAGAATTTAGAAAAAAATAAAAGGAATCCACTTAAAATCCTTGTTATACTCTGCTTTCAAAATATCAATGATTTCAATTGTAGTATTGGCAGGAACTGAAAGGAAGGCAGTTCAAGATGGAGATTTCTGGCAAGTGCCCCTGACTGTACACATCCTGAGTATTATCTGTCTTATGATCCATCTGCTTTAGAGACCAGATATGGGGGTGATATTACAGATACTCAGTTATAAATATCACAGCCCTCGGAGTAGAGATATTCCACTTGCTTTAGTTGCCACCTCTGAATAAATGACTCCCCAGTTTACATCCCTAACTTTTCAGCTGAGCCACATCCACTCTCACATTTCACTTGGCCATTCCATCCATAACTCATATTTAACATGTACAAAATTGAACCCATTCTCACATGTGCTCTTTTATCTTCCTAATTTCTTTTTCTATTAAAAGCACCCTCAAACTCCCAGGTGTTAAACTTAAATCTGAGAGACTTCTTTAATTGCTTCCACTCCTCAGCAGTGGCACACAAAGCAGGAGGTGGTGGGAGTGATCTTCCCTGGGTACAGGCAATAAAGGGGGCATTGTCTATAGAGAATTAAAGAACAATAAAACTGATTAAAAATTGGTTGTCTTTTTATTATCACCATTCATTGGTAATTCTAAACAATGTCAATTTCTCACCATACTCTACTTTGCTACACTCTGCTGTCCTCCTGCCCTTGGAGTTGAATTAATTGCAAGGTTATGTCGTTTTATCCTCTAAAATAGCTCCTTCTATGTTCCTGGTTCAGGCTTTCATTGCCTTATAGCCATTCTGCACCTAGACTTTGCTTCTTCCAATTCATTCTACACAAGCTACCAGATTAAAAGCAAATAACAAAAAAAGTTCGGAACATTTCATTCCTCAGCTCATAATCATTTAACAGCCTCCTACTGCCAACAGAATAAAGTTCAAAGCACTTAGCTTGGTACTCAAGGCCCTGGTGGTCTGGCTTAATCTCCCTTTCAACTATCCTCTCCATACAGTCTCCAGAAAGACCCATCACGCTATTTCACGTATCTGCTTCTCTTGATTCATTCTCATCCTTTTCCTGATTCTTTCACTGCCTCTCTGCCCACATTCTACTCATTTTTCTTCAAAGACTGACTCAGTGTTACCTCCTGCATGAATATTCCCCCTTACATGTCAACTGTAAGAAAACTTTCTTCTTTAAATTCACCTAGCATTTTATTTGATCCTTCTTATTGCGTTTGCTCTTTTATACTTTGTGTATTACAGATTTTTTTCTTAGCTCTTTTAATAGACTGTAAACTTCGACCAGCCTGCCATATACTTGGCATTTAATAGATAGCACTGTTTATTGTCACTCATAAACGCCTTGAAGTTAGGGCCAAATCTCATTCATATTAGCCCTCGGCACCTACCCCAATTCTCTACATGAGCTAGACAGTAAATAAAGGCCTCTTGAAATGAAGGAAGGCTATAACATTCAGCTACTAATCTTGTGATTGCTGTTAAATATTCTGTTCTCATTCTTTCCTCCTGTTCATAATTCCCAAGGCAAGTCCTGCCCCGAACATTACGATCTCTTCAATCCTGGTTTGTGTTTCACCAAAACCACATGCACTCAACAAGTTTCTTTCACATTTCAAAGGGCTTAAATAGGCATAGAATCCCCAAAACTTTCACGTCAAGGTCATAATGATATTTTTTCCCCTTCTGAACTCTCAGCACATATTATCTACATTATTCACTTGGTTCTTAATCATATTTCTTTGTTACTTGTCTTATATTTTTAACTCATGCATTGTTCTGTTTTACCAAGGGCTGGATATTTCTTCCAAACCACACTGAGAGTCTTTTGTGGCTGAAGGTCTTGTATTCAGCTCCATTTTCTCTCCTTTAGTATCTAACACTGAATGAATTGTTTTGTTGAAAACAATGTGTTGGCTAGAATTTTATACTAGATATCTTCTCCTTTCTTGTTAGTAAATTGGAGCTAAATTTAAATTTGGTAAAACTGATCTTAAAATACAACAAATACCCATGGAATTTATGTCAGTTAATTTTCCTCAATGCTATAGAATTACTGCTCAATTGGGATATTATGGGAAATATATTATTTCCTTAGCAATAATTTTACTTTATTTATATATACTAACTGTATACTAACTTTACATTTCTTGACATAATAATTAAACCCACAACTGCAATAGTGAAATTAGTCTTTTAACTTTAGAAAGACTTTTTTAAAGAAAATTAAGATGTATAAATAATTTTATTTTCAGTTACTAGTAGACATTACTAGTAGACTAGTAATAACTTAAAAAATCAGTAACTCGCACTTTTTTAATGTTTGCTAGGTGTCAGATACTTCTTGTATATTCAATTCTTACATCTACACTATACGGCAGGATTACTACACTCCTTTTAGAGATGATAAAAATGAGAGCTTAGTGATTAAATTAACTTGGTCAGGGTCACATAGACACTGTGTGGAAGAATAAGGATTCTCATCTTGGTCTGTCTGACCATAAATCCTGTGTTCAAGTGTGGGCTGACTGCCTTCCCAACCAGAAAAATGATTGTTCCCCTTTTCTACCGATAAATGCATTTCCCAACAACATTTCATTATGAAAATGTTCAAGCATGCAGAAAAGTTGGAAGAATTGTATGGTAACTACCATATACCTGTCAACCCAAATCTATAAATCTTAACATTTTGCTATATTTGCTTTATCACAGATCTATCCATCTGTCCATTTTACCAATCCATTTTTTGAGACATTTCAAAGTAAGCTGCATCAATGCATTTCATTGCTAAAGCTTTCAGTAAGTACTGCTAATCACTGTTCAAGCTTATTTGTTCTGGGGAGAATCTTAATTTGATCAGACGGCACTTTATTGAGCACACAAACTTTCAAATATTCTTTAGAAACCACGACTTGGTTCCCTGACTTCCGTGCATTCCTATAATGCTAACTACTGCTGCAAATGCTGGAGCCAATCCCAGACTTCCCTGGTACAACTGAATCTGTAGTTTGGGCAGGACTTGGTGGAGGTAGCTTACCTCTGAGGATCTCTTCCAAGATAACTCACATGCCTAGCAGCTTGTTTCTAACATTCAGCTGTCAGCTTAGCAAGGACTGTCAGTGAGGCCTTAGCTCCTTTACACATGGTTCTTTCCATGCACTGGAACGTGTGAGCTACCTTACAACATGGCAGCTTGTTTTCAAGAATGAATATTCCAAGACACAGGATGTGGAAGCTTCAGCCTCTTAAAGCATGAACCCTAAAACTGGAAAGCTTCACTTCCACTATATTCTGTTGGTTCAACAGAGCCTTCCTAGATTCAGAAGGAAGAAACCTAGATGCTTCCTCATGACAAAAGGAGGGACAAAGAATTTGAAGCCATTGCTAACCTACCAAAATTATCAGATTATTTAGCAACTGTCCGTTATTATAAAAGCTTTCTTCACCTTTCACCAGTTCATATTCTTCCACGGAGGCCAAATGGCACTTGTGTAGGGATACATATATTATCTAGCCACAGATACTCCATCTCAGCATTAAATATGCTTTGTATATTGAAGGCAAAGGTCTACTTTGGAGCAAGATCTTAGAGACTGATTTTGGTACTGCATATACTTTCTAGATAATATACTAGTTACTCTTGAACTATCTCATGAATTTTAAAGCTGTGTTATCTTACACCCATAGTTAAGCTTGGTAACCCACTAGATCATAGACCAATTGGCTATGCCATCAAGAAAACATAAAGCCTATAATGCTGCTTATATTAAGTCTATATGCTACATTTGTCTTTTTAAGTTCAAACATGATAATTTTTCATATTTCCTGTTTATTCTGTTATATTGGATTACAACTGGAAGGCTTTAAAACCTTAAAAAGGTCCAGTTCAGAAGAATAATCCAACACTAAAAAGTGATACTTAGTGGGTAAATATTTTCGTTTGAAGAGAAAATACTATTAATGCTGTTTCCTAAAGTCAAAGTAACCTATTGATAATGGAACATCCTGCATATAATATATTGAATTAAAAAAGAGTACTACTTCATTTAGACATTTTCTTTTAAAAAGATAAAATGATTATACAATTTTAGAAAATCCAGCCAAGTATTACCAAGAAGAGTCAACATTTTTTAACCAGACTATTCAAATTCATTTGCCAGTATGTTGACAGCTATGGTTGCATGTTTTAGAAAGAAAAATTTGGAGGTAAGTATTTTAGAAGCATGCACTTAGAATTATACTAGACATAATGTAGTTACTCACTATACATTACTTAAAAAAGAGTTTTTAAAGGTCAATTCTGATCAAAAGCAGAATTTATCATTAGACCAAGTGTAACATTAAAATTTAACAGCTGATGGTTTAAAACCTCAGTGCTATTTATTTCTTAGTTAATGTCTTATGACTATTAGTCAACATTATTAAAATGCTATTATTTCATTTAACTTTTCTTGATGCCCGTGGGATGGGACTGGGAGAAAAAAAAGACAGCCTTAAATCAAAAGAATGACCTCATTTACTCTTGACACAATTGAGTAAAAGATTAGAAGGTCAGAAGTGTTATCAGCAATACCTAATCTTAAAAAATAAAATAAGAAAAAAGTCCTGGGGTGTTCTGCCAGTGGTGGGATTAATGTAATATTAATTATAGTGACATGTCAACAAAAAATGAGTAGAGATTTTAATAGAGGAATCAAAAAAGATGCTAATTTCAAACTGGACTAAAGTCAAAACATGCTAGAAAGAAAATTAACATTGGCTTACATACCCGTTTACTCAAATTTGAATAGGAATGTGAAACCTTTTCTACCCAGAGGTGCTTTTTTATAGCTTAGGTGACCAAGACTCTTGTAGGCTTAATTTTCCTCTTACCTGGGATCTCAGACATCCTCTCCCTAAACCGCTCCTAGCTCTCATTAATCTAATTCTAGGATTTGGCATAGCCAGGTATCACCCTCATGCATCCTAAACTCAAACCTGGGGCTGGGAAAATGGCTGGTTGTTCTAGAGTGAGTCCTGGTTTGGGGAGGCTAGAGGGAGCAATCCTTGATTTTTTGCACCTGGATGGCTCATGAGTTAGGAATGGCAAATGGGGACAAGGCTTCTGAACCTCAGGTTTAAGGGTGACGGCATGAGGTCCAAATCCACAATGAAAAAGTAGGAACTCATGAATCTTATACATTCCTCTTGAAGGTAGGCTAACAAAGAAAGATGAGAGGCAGATAAGATGGATCAGTCAGATAGGAAAAAATAAAGTTAAATTTAGTGATTTCCAAAGCTCCACATTAACCTAAAAAGAATTTGGGTTCAAATTTCTTTGAGAATTCAAAGCCAAATGTTTAGGTATCTTTAATGAAACACTTCACCCAGGTGAGAGTGTGCTGTTTCCACTATTACAATGAATAAAATGGGGGCAGACTTCACGGGCACTTGGCCTGTGCAGTTGCACAGAGCCTGTCCTTAGAAGGGCTGCAAACTTAGGTAAACGCCCTGCTGAAATTCTTGAAATTCTCCATCTTGAAATTTTTAGTAATTTTTGAACAAAATGAATATTTTCATTTTGCACCACAGACCGTGTAGTTAGTCCTGAATACAACCCCCCATGACGAGGTTACATATCAATTGCACCAGATAATAAACCAAATAGTAAGCAAAAAGGAGGTGCTGCTGCAGTTAAACCATACAGTAATCTTTTTTAGACACCTCACTCTTCTGATGCCCCGCCCCGCCAGAGCAATTTTCTTGTCTCCGTCTTGTACAAGTCAGGATAGGAAAGTATCTGATGTAGGAAGATTTTAATTCCTTCTGGGAATATGAGTTTTAAAGGGAACTGATGGACAATCCTGATGAAGAAATCTAAATGGAATGAATTGCTAGTGGTGGACATTTAGGAGAAATGTTTTGGGGATGAATCTTTTTCCACCTTTCCTTTTACACAAAACACACACTTGATTTACTTCCAATGCCTGAGCTGAGAACTTTTAAAAACAGCTTTTACCCTGCTCTTGCCCTCTACCTTGACTTCCACTTCTCACAGCACAGGAAAGTCCCTCTTTTCCTGCTTCCCAGCAACAGTTTTTCTTTACTAAATCTTCCCGAATGTTCTTTGCTAGTTCTTTGTATAAAGGGGGTGGCGGGAAAGCGTGGTGTCCCCAGTCAAATACCAGTTGAAACTGCCCATTGGCTGTGGTTGATTTTTCCCTCAGTCACCAGCCACAACTGCCAAGACCAGTTCCCTTTACGCTCTTTCACGCCACCCCCACCCCCACATCCCTCCTCTTACAGCACAATGAATCTCAGTGCAGCGGAATCATGCAGGTCTGATTTAGCCTGCAAAAATGTCAGTCAAAGCAAGCAAGGTGCACACTTGGGCCTTGAGTGCTCTAAGCTGCTATGAATCACAGGTTTAGTTTTTGCCAAATGAAAAGCAATTTCACTTGCAAGAAAAAAAATCTGTGGGGATACTTACGGCTTTTAGCTCATAGAGAAAATGCACTAAAATTGTCCAGGGAAAAGGAGATATTGTGTGTGTGTGTGTGTGTGTGTGTGTGTGTGTGTGTGTGTGTGTGTGTGTGTGTGTGTGTGAATCTTTCATGAAACCAGTAAAAAGGCCAGACTTTACCTCATTTGCTTTCAATTAAAATCATTTCATTTCTCAACTTCATCTAACAGGTGTTAACCATTAGACTAATAAATTGCTTCTTCAAATGGATCATGTTGATGAGTTAGATACTTAATAAGGTTCAAATTTTTGTACAGGAACAATTCAGTTAGACTTGGTTAGAGAGACTTTTGCAATTAGTTGCTGAAATATTGAGCAATATGATATTTTTCTAACTCCTACTCAAAAGCACCAGGCATAGTATAACACTGACTTTGTGAATATCGCATTCAGTAATTTTGGAATTTCTGTTCTTAGGAAAGAATTTTTTACCAAAAAAAAAAAATTGTTAACCTTCTTTTTCACCTTGGAATCCAATTCCACAAATTGCAAGCTCTGTTCTGTTAGTATGGCACTTTATCTCTAGCCACAGAACACCTGTAATGGCCAAAGGAGCGTTCATTTCTTATGAGGACTGTCTATCCTGACTTTTAAAGTGCAACTTAAGACACTGTTCAATATGTTCAGTCTACAACTAGCCTTCAGCTAATCCAAGATTCCTCTAAACAATGGTTATCTAGTGCAGTGGCAGCCCCATTAAGCTGTCTGAAGCGTCTCATCCTATTTTTTTCCTCCAAGATTGTTCTTGTTATGAACAATTTTTGTAGGGTGGAAAAGAACTGGGAAGCAGTAGGCACTTCAGATAGAATTTCAGATTAGGCTATTATAGTCAAAGTGAGCATCCCAATCAAGGCCTCGAGCTTCTAAACTGATTTACTACATCCATGATCTTTTATATTTTTACCTATTTAGAAGAGACAGAAAACTACAGATGATTTCTCTCCTGAAACTATTCTAAAGGAAGGAAAGCATAGAAAAGAGTAAAACTTCTATATTAGTTTCCATCTGCTGAAAACATAATAAAAAGGGCCTTTACCAAAAATTCTGAGAGATGATATGAACTAACAAGATTAAGGAACAGACTGGAAGCAAGGATAACTGTGAATGTTTTTTCTGGTTGCATCAATAACCTTGGGGAAATTATTTAATCCTGGTTATTCTTTTATTTCTTTCACTTTAAAATGGGAATGATGCTTCGTATCACAATGTTAGGATAACATATTTGATAAATAATAGCTTTTTTCTGTTACTAAGTGTGCTTCAATTTCTGTAAGATCTGGCTTCATAAAAAGTTAATATCTGTTCATTAAGAATAAAATTTTGTGTTTTTTAGGTAAAACATTTTTAATACATTTTACCTACTTTGAAGTAGATGTACTCTTTTTAAAGGTAGGGTACACATTTTTTAAACACCTGACTTGCAAATCAAGAGTATTTTTCTGAACTGCTTTACGTTAGATTTTTCATACATCATGCCTACTGAACATGTAGATAATCCATCAACACATTCTTTTAAAATCCAAGATTAACGATATAAATTATGTTCAGTAATTTTATTAAAGTTTAATTCAAACTCATTAATTGATCTCAGCAGAAAGACCTCAAAGCATTTTTTCACCAGCATTTTGAAGCTAACCATCTAAAACAGGAATACATTTTCTGCGGACTGCGGCTTGTTTTTGTAATACCAGAGTTTGTTTCATTGATTTCAAATATGTAATTTTTGCCGCTTCAGTTATTGCATGTGTGAGTAATAGACATTTAATTTATGATTTGTTGGAAGATCTATGCTTCAATATGCTTTTGACACACTCTAACTTGAAGGGGGACTGATACTTACTTTGAATAAGTTTAAACAGTTAACTTTCTCAATGATTGGTTAAAACTCTTTTCCTTTCTTTAAGAAAAACAGCTTAGAAGACATTATGCATGAAAAATTAGACAATGCCATATCACCAATTACACTTATTTTGAGTTTCACTGCCATACTCAAGTTGTCTCTAATTTTCATTGCTTAACATGCCAGTATTACTTGCAGCATCATTTTGAAGTTGAATGTACAATACGGAGTTTATGGCACTCGGGTTTAAAATAGCAGTTTAATATAAATCAATGTGTTCATTAGATGGGATACATTTTTGGACTTCCTTATGAAGATTTACTTTGAATTTTTCAGGTAAAAAGCAACAATGACCAAAACTTCAGGGTAGTAAAACCTAGATTCAGCCTTGGCATTTGCAGGCCCCCTTTAAGGAAAAGGATATAAAGTTAAGCATACAGCAGGAAGTACCAGTCTTTGGAAGGGGCCTGTGCAAATGAGAGCCTTCAGGCTTAGGCTTCATCAGCTTCAAAGTCAATCCACCCGCGGGCAGCAGTTGTTGGACTTTTCCATGTTGTTCAAAGACACGCAGAACCTGAGATGCTGTATTTAGTCGTAAGGGTCATGACAGCTCCTGCTTACTGAGTGCCAATAATGTGTACCACGTACTGGAAAGCCCTACGTACGTATGATCTCATTAGGTCCCCGGGGCCACCCTAGGAGGCTGCTATTATTTATTTTTATTTTATTGACAAGGAAACTGAGCTCAGAGAAGTTAAATAATTTGGCCCAAATCAGCCAGCAATCAGGTGATTGACCTCGAGTATAAAACCAGGTATTGTTTTACCTCTGAACCCAGTGATATTCAAGATGGATCTAACCAAGGAGCTCTTTTTTTTTTTTTCTCTCTTAGAAATTCCACTTGAAGCCCACAATGAAACACAAGTGTAAAAATAAAGCCTCTTGAGAAGGCCTTCAGTTAGGATTACTCCTCTCAGCACAGCTTCTCTTACATGTTCCATTACTACAAGGCACTCACTGTGTGGCAGGCCTCATGCTAAGTGTGTTTAATCCTGCCAACAATGTGATGAAGT
This sequence comes from Camelus ferus, assembly GCF_009834535.1. Taxonomy (NCBI): domain Eukaryota; kingdom Metazoa; phylum Chordata; class Mammalia; order Artiodactyla; family Camelidae; genus Camelus; species Camelus ferus. The sequence goes on from NC_045706.1 coordinate 13,894,605, forward strand.
AAGTACCAATATATTCATGTAACAGATGGAATGAGAATCAAACATACATTTGTCTGACCCCACTCATCTACTGTAAGAAGGACAATTCACAAAATTTTCTAAGCACTTTCGTTTTAACTCTGAACCCTCAGTATTGTTGACATCTGTGTAAATTTCAGCCACAAATACTTTGGGAACTGATAATGTGCACTATTTAGCCATAGTGTTTCTTTAGGTTTTACTATTTATGGGCATAGCTGTCAGGATTAATAGGCATTCCAAAGAAACCTGTACAGCTTCCAGTTCTAGCTCAGGAGGGGAGTTCTACAAACTTGAACCTGAAAAACCAGCAGAAACGTCCACATATGAAGAAATGATATCCTTCATCTAATTGCTCTGGACATTTTCCCCTGTCTTACAGTTCACAATGTGCCTCTTTAGTGAATTCTTTTGCTATTGTTTTCATCTAATTTAATGGAGACAAGTCATTAACTAACATTATTTTTTCATATGTCTACATTTTTATTTAAAAATGAAATTTCAATTTTTTCATTAGCAAGAAAAGAAAAATATGAAAATAACTCATTTAAGATAGAACTTAATTTATGTAAACTTTTTTTTTCCTGTGGAAAACAAATTACTTTATATTTTCTTGCTAATTCTCACAAGAACATAATAAATATTATAGGTCTCAATTTAATAGAATAATCTAATTATTCTCTTAATCTTAAAATTAGATGGAATAACTATAAACTGTAAAATAAAAGTGAGCTAAATTAACAAATAAAAAATCTTCTTTTAAAGTGCAGTAAGAAGGAAGAAACAGCCACTTGACAATGTCAAGAGAAGTGAACAGGATGCTCACGGCTTAAAGCTGCTGTTGACAAGACAAGGCTTATAGCCAAGGGAACAGTCAATGGGTGGATGGTCAACAATGGGACATTCATTAGCTCCTTAAAATAAGAAAATGTAATTAGATTAAAAACACATAAAAATCATAGTGTGATGTGATAGGTCCCTGGTATCCAGTCTTCCTAATTCCAAAAGTAATACAGACAAGTAAATCTACCAAGTCACAAAACAGCAAATCCTAAAGCAAGCGAGAAAAAGGGGTTCCCAGCATCTCCAGAAGAGCAGAGAGGATATATTAATATTAATAAAAGTGGCCACTATTTACCAAATACTTAGCTGTGATAGATGATTTATATATCTTAGCTCTACTTCCCATTAATTTAGAAACATAGACGTTATTATTCTCATTTTACATACTGAGATACATGAGACTAAAAGAGAACAGGTGATGTATACAAAGTCAGGAAGCCAGAAATTGGAAGAGTTAGGATGCAAATAATAAGCTGTGCAAAAAATGAATAAGAAAATAAAAATGGATAAGAAAAATGAATATTCAAACTATCAATCAAATGATCAATTACTAACCATGAATCTTTATCATTCTTACCACCAAGGTACTTACAAATCCTCAGTTAAGAAAAGAAAAATGAAATAATATAACCACGAGAGTGTTCAAACCACTGTGTCAAAACTGTGATGACTAAGCTCCACCCAGAAGTAGAGTCTACAAGGGTGGTTCTGGGATTAGGTGCAAAGATAACAAACAAAACCTTCCCAAGGGATTCTGATGTGCAACCAGGATTGAGATCCTCTCTGATACACTAAGGGAAACGGGCCAAGAAGAATAAGGGTTAAGTGATAAAGAGATCAGAGTAAGATGAAACATGGAGAAAAGGAGAACACAGAGCAGTAGGAAGGATGGAGGCCTTGAAAGAGGGTGCTGGTTGATAGGTGAAAAAAGAGAAGCAGAAGATTCTAGGGCAGAGAACACTATGAACAAAAGCATAGGTGCAGGAATGAGCCTGGTGCAAAGAAAAGAAAAGAAGTTAGGAGATAGAATTGGTAAAGGTAATGAAGAGTGTCAACAAGAAATACCTTGGATTTGAGGTAGCAGCCTCATAAATTTATAATTGGAGGGAGGGAGCTGGACAGAGTGTTTCTCTATCATAATAAGTCTGGTCATTGCATGCAGGCTCAATAGGACAGGGGGCACAAGCAAGGTGGATGACTGCAAATTTCCTGCCCTCAAGGCTAGATTAATGAATGGCATTGATAAAAATGGAGCTGTTGGAAAGGAAAGCCAGTTGAGGGAAAAATAATGGTGTTTACTTAATGTACATCAAATGAATGAATGAATGGAAGAATGATGACTCTACCAGGGACTTGCTCAGTTATGAGGAAGACTGTCCTGCAATGCTTAAGACTATAGAGTTGGAGCAAAAGTATGGTAAGGGTACAAAATACCAATGTTTAATAAATACATGAGTGCGAACATTTTGAAGGGATTACTGAAGCACTAAGAAGAGATAAACTCTTTGGATGCTATGAGTCATAAGATAAAGCGATGGGGTCATAAAACCTTCATATAATTATCCTAAGCCCTTGCAATTGTGTAAGGCTTCACACTCTAAAAAAATGAATTCTTATAATAACTCAGTGATGTAGAGAGAGCAAATGTTATTATCCACAATTTTCATAAGTAAGTTACAGCTCAGAGTTTATGTGACTTCCCGAAGGAAACACAACTAGTGATTAGGGAAACTTGTATTGAAATCCATATCTTCTGAATTCAAAGTTTGTTCATTAATTAAGGCCAACCTCTACAATTCTGGAGAAGAGTCAGCCATGAGTCATAATAGCCTGCAGACAAGAAAGGATTTGTAAAACTTAGATATTTTAACAAAGAAATATAAGAGCAAGTGTCATTTCCCCCAGATGATTCTAGATTTCATATATTCACTCTATCCCTTACCCTCTACAATAGAAAAACAAACTTAACTTCATTGCTACAGTGTACAATGCTAAGGATTCATTATACCAAAGTTTTATTAAAAAGTGACTTTATATGCAAATTAAAACTATGAGATACCAGTTTTCATCATCAGATTTCAGAGCAAAATGTTTGCTAAAACTCAATATTGGCAAGCCTGCAGAAAACAGTCATTGTTATCATTGTTGGTAGGAATCTAAGATAGCATAACATCTAAAGCAATGCTTCTTAACAGGGAACATTTGCGAAGTCTAGAGACATTTTTGGTTGATCACGATGGGGAGATGTTAGGAGCATCTAGTGGTTAAGAGGCCAGGGATGCTGCTAAACAGTATACAGTGCACAGCCCTTCACAGCAAAGAATCATCCAGACCCAAAAAGTCAACAGTGGGCCAAGATATCCTGCTCTATAAACAGCAATTTGGCAATATTTGTCACAATTATAAATGCATATTCCTCTTGAACTAGTAATTCTACCATGTCTTCCTTGATGTAGTTATCCATGTGCAAAATTCATTTATGCAACAAATATTCATTGAATATTTATTTTAGGAGCTAGGATTACAGCAAGGAGCAAACCAAAGTAAAAAAATCTGTGTCTTGTGGAGCTAAATGTGAGTGCAGATGGGAATGGGGACTGACAATAAAACATATAAGGAAAGTACATAGTATTACATGATGGTAAGAGCTTCAGGCTGAGGGGGAAGGAAAGGTTAATAAGGATAGAAAGACAAGAATATTCACTGTAAGATTGTTTGAGTCTGAGCTAAAAGTTGGAAAAAGTCTAATTATACATCATAAGGGGACTAGTTAAGTAAGTTATAGTACTATGGAACACCACGCAGCCATTAAAAAGGTAGTTCCCTACATTCTAACATGTAACCATCTAGCAAGGTGAAGAACACTGCATCTGTAAAGAAGAGAAAACCAATACTAGCACCAGTATAAAATATCTCTGTAAAGAGATGCAAGAATCCTGAAAATAGCAGATACCTCTAGGAAGATCAGTAGGTGGTTAGAAGGTTGAGGTGGGAGAATTTTCACTTTCAATATATCCTCTTTTGTATCTTTTAAATTTTGAATATGAATGCTATAAAACAGCCATTTAATACCTATTAAAGCAATTCAATGTTTTTCTAAAAGTATCTTCATGCTATACAAGATATAAAAAATACATAGTTACGTATACATGTACATATACATATATGGATGTGTATATATGCATGCATATATTATCTATCTATCTATCTATCTATCTATCTATCTATCTATCTATCTATCTAATCTATCTGTCTGTCTATCTATCCATACACTCATACACCAAACACACACACATTCTTAATTCACTAAAAATACAACATAAAACAAAGGTTTATTCAGAAATCACCTTTGTCCTGGATAAACAACTTGGCTGGGGTTGGGAAAAGCCCCTCTGAAAAATTTCCTGCCTAGGATATAAAATTCAGAAGCACAAGAATTTTGTCTGTTTTTCCAGTGCTGAATCTCTGGTGCCTAGAACAATGCCTGACACATAGTTGGAAATCAAATATTTGTTAAATGAAGGAATGAATGAATGAATAGCCTTAGTTTACTCCTATTTCCTTTCTGACTTGATAGCCTCCAAACATCTTTCTCTGCCTTCAACCTTTTTCTTCCAAGTTATCCCCCATAATACCCACCAGATGGATTTACCCAGAATACCAATGGATTGCGCTTTAACACCTTCCCCAGTTCCCCACCATTGAGAAGGTTCAGACTCTGTGTCCATCCACTACTCCCCTTCCTTGCTGTTCACCATTTTTCTTGGACTGTGTTGCAGCTTGGCCAATCACACCATTGCTCCCTCTTGACTAGCTTTCTTAATGCCCTCTAGGGGAACTCTTACTTTTTCCCCCCAAGATCCTGTGTAAATATTGCCCTTTCATTACTCTAATTACTCTACTTCCTCTCTGATCAGAATTGTTCCTCCTCTCTCTCTGTTTCTAGAGAATACGTCCACCTTTTATTGTTATGTCACAAAGTCAAGTGTCTTGTCTCTCCCTCAACAGACTCCGAGTGCCTCAGGGACAAGACCCAAGTTTCATTAATCTTTTCATAAGCAGCTTTAGCATAATGCTAGATCTGTGATAGGTGCTCAATAAATATTCTTGAGTGATAAATATATGCATTAATTTATGAATAAATCCTAACCTTTGATACAAATTGCATACAGTAACAGGATTAAAATGTATATGCAAAACACAAAAAAACTCACTGATAAGAATTTGAGTACATTACACTTATTGCTCTGTAATTTTCATAACTCATAAAAATTATTTAAACTTGCATAATCTGAGATGTTGTCCAATATTATACAAGTGCTATAAAAAGAAGTGAAGAGAATATTTTAACATAATACTTTTATATTTTAAGTATTAGTGTTTCTACAGATCTAATTTTTAAGTTGAGAAGAAATATTTCCGTAAGTTAAGCAAAAGTGGATAAAGATATTTAAATACAATTTAAAACTCGTAAGTTGTCATTTTTCTAAGCCATTGAAGAAATCCAAAAGTAAACTTGTTAGAGAATGATTATTTTAATTATTAACTATTTACATTTTAAATTTTTCTATAGTTAGAATCTGTCAATATAAATTATTGATAGTTATATTTTTAAGTATGGAGTAACTTTTATTATTATACTTTCATAGAGTATTTATATTGTTTTTTTGAGAGGCTAAACTTTAGATGGGATGTAAAAGCATCCCTTCTCCCCAACTTATGTGACAATTGAGTGGAGGTATCAGTCCCTTAAGTCCTGATGCTTTTTTTTCAGCTATTGAGTTCTATACCACTGCACTGTTTCTTCTCACATTGAGTGACTATCCTATCAATGAATCCTTAATGTTGAACTTTTCATTATTACCTAGGAAATGCTAGGTTTTATGCACTCAGTTAATCTGTCTCGTCTCTGTATTTTCAACCATCATGGATGAGGTCATACAAATCCTAGCAAATCTGCCAAAAGACAAGGCAGGCTTTTTGAAGATGCCAAGACTGCAATCTGAGCCAAGAGGAATAGAACTCCCAGGCTTAATGACATATCCACTAAGAGTTTTCTAAATAGGAAGGAAGAAGGGAATTGAGGTTTTATTCAAAATGCCTTTTCCAAGGAGAAAAAGGTCCTTCCAGTCTGGTCTGGGGCATTCCAACTGCTTCTCATGTCCTTCTCAGTTCAAATCCAGGTGTGTGACACAGAGGAGGTGCTCAAAAAAGGTTTGGTGAATAAATGAATGCTGCCCGTGACAGTTTCTTCCATATAAAACTTGGACACTCTTTCATTATTGTGATCTTGGATACTTAAAAAAAAATAATGCTTTGATTAAAGAGAGAGGAGAGTCCTTCTAGGCAAGCTCCCTTGCAACCTCCATATTCTTAGGGGACGGAACAGCGGAGGAAAAGAAATATTCATTATTGAACCCCACTTTGTTCCTGGCTTTATGCTAGGTCTTTTACATATTTTAGCTCATCTAATCCTCGCAACAATCCCCAGGTAGTCAATACTGTGCCTGCTTTGTTTAAAGATACAAAGTTCAAAGGACTGAATTAACAACCCCAATTAATTGTCCCAAGACAAATTAGAGAGAAATCTAGGATTTACATCCAAGCTTGTTTGACTCCAAAGTTTATTCTAACATGCCACTATTTACTAAAAAACAAACAAACAACAACAAAACCACCAACAAAACAAAAACTGTGCTTTCATTTTGTCTGTCCTGTTCACTGCAAGTCACCTCAATTCTTTTTTGGGGAATAGGGGAGAATATAAAGATGGAAAAAAAATTCTAATGCTGTCAACGTGGACATCTCTCTTCAGTATTATTTGCCCAAATGGAGACTTTAATTGTAAGCAATATTTAACAGGGGAAAATTATTTATGGTTTTTGTGTCTCATCAACACATGTATATGAATCACCACCTGGTGATGAAACTTCTTTTGAAATCAGGTCACATATTATTAATGAATGTGTGTTCTTGCTTGTCTTACCCGAGCGTGTGTGTCTTCCCCACCTCTCAAATTGTTCTCCTAGGAGACAACAGAGGGTAGCTACAAACAGGCAAACTTACAAAGTATAATTATCATCTTCTTTCATATGTGTTTTAATATGATTTGAGGCCAATTTCAAGCACTTCAAATATTGTATCATTATAATAGAAGAAAAGTTTTTTCTAATAAACACAGCCTTTTGCTATCATTTTCAGTTTTCTTTTGATAATGCGAATTGATTTTTTTTAAAAAGAGCTCCAGCAGCAGTCTTTGAAATGCTACCTCAAATAGGTCAGAGCCTTCCTTCCCCGGCTGCGCAGTACAGCATGAAAGGCTGCCTGCGTTTTCTCACGACTCCACTCCTCGGGGGACCTCCCATGGATCATTTCTCTTAGTAGAAAAGACTCCATTGACTGAGCCTATCCTAGAGCTAACAAACAGCTTTCCACGGGGAAGCAACAGCAGGCGGAGGACAGCTATTGACCCGCCTTCTGTATTTAAAAATGCAACAAACTATACCTCATCCAACCTATTCTTGAATTACTCGTCATTTTCATGCTCTGCTGGCATTACTTACTACTTGACAAACTTTCAGACAAGCGGAGCACAAACTTGGCCACCGTCTTCTCTCTGTTTTTGCTATCTTTACCCAGTGTATATAAATGTATTTCCTTTACTCAAAGCTAAGAAGAAATTGTGATGTTACGTATATTGAATCTATGTTTTGTTTCAAAATAAAGGTGCTTAAAATTCAATGGCTTAATTATGCTGATGACAACCCAACATTTATATTTGTCTTTCTTTCAATCAAGGATAACAGGATAATAGGAAATGATTTGCCCTAACAAGTAATCTAATTAAACTACAAATTGTTCTATTCAACATTTTAAAATCTTCTAGACATATTATTTATGAGTGTTTACAATTAGTTATGAATTATTCTAAACAAAAATTCAATAACAATTAAAATATTAAAATATACTTTTCATTTATATACTGTTTTTTAGAAGGAGGAAAATGACATGTGTTTATGGAAGAAGTCTTTGGGATGATACTGCATGTACTAGACCAAAATAAATAAATCTCTTCCCTCCGCAAATTTAATCAGCATTTGTAAAGTCAAAAGTAAAACTATATGTGGTATCTGGGAAATCTTTATATCTTTTTCTCACCTTTGCTCTAGAACTAAAACTGCTCTAAAAACTAAAATCTATAAAAAAAAGAACAATGAAAATCAAAAACACAAATATATTTACTACCAATTCAGTCGTTTTTTGTATGACAAGTAGGGTAATAAACAGTGTTTTGTGGGAAGAATTAACTGACTAAATCATATGTACTGGGGTATATGGAAAGAAACATATATATGTTATATATATGTAATCTCCCTTTATTGTGATTTAAATTCATATTTTCATTTCGGTAAATTTTTATCAGAACAATTTCATATGTTCACAAATAGAAAATCCTATTTACTCAACTATTTAGTGACTATCATAAGATACCTTAAAAATGATTATCTTTACGTTTCACTATAAAACAAAAGATACTAGTCAGAACCTAACTAACTAAAACTTTGCTGTGCTAAAGTTTAAAGCAGTGGTTCTCACTGTTTCTCACTTGCTCTCACTCATTGGTTCTCACAGATGTCCCCTGCTTACCCACAAGGGGACATCTGACAATGTTTGGAGATGTTTTTGGTTGTCAAAATTGCAACAGGGGTGCTACTGGCATCCAGTGGGGAGAGGCTAGGGAGGCTGCTAACCATTCTGCAAGTCACAGAACAGCCCCACAACTGAGAATCTCCAGCCCAGTATGCTGATAGTGCCAAGCTGAGGCACCCTGTTTCAAGACACAGGTGAGTCAAAACAAAAAATTATTTTAAAATACAAACTGCCTCAAGACAGGACACATTCAGTCTAACTACTCAGAACTTCAGCCTCTGCATAGACAATACAGCATAAGGGCTAATTTCCAAAATGATGTGTCTGAGCTCATTTTATTTATCCCTAAGATGTCCCCTAACATGGGACATCTTAATGTTTAAATGCCAATCTCAGTGGGCTGTTGTGAAGACTGAACAGAGAAAATATTTCTCACCTGTAATACACATAGTTAGTTGTTATTATTACAATTAACAAAAATATTCTTATAAAATAATTGATTCTGTTACATTTACTCTACTTAACAAGGTAGGAAAACAATTAAGTTATTTTTAACATCTATACTAAACCTAAGAGAATTGATACAAATATAAAAGGGCTGATAATTAAGTTAAGCTAACTGAGTGGAAGGAGGAGTCTCCCAGCTTTGTCCTTAGTCCTTGACCAAACTCATACACAACAGTTCTTCCTCTGGACAGCCTGATTTATCAAAGTATTGGAAATATTTTGTTTCCATGGAATTTTATTTGTAAAGCAAATCAAATGAAAAGGATGACCACCATACATTTTGTTGAAAAGACAGCTCTATTTCTGGTAAAGACTCCTGATCTATAGGCCAAGGACCCAGGGAGTAGGGGATTATGGAGTTCTGGAGAAGAATCGAGGAATTCTTCTATGCTTCAAGCATCATCTACAGATTAAATAAATATCTTGCTTATATATGTATTATTGTTTTTCAAATGAATATACTTATAGTGGCATAATTTAAAAGTAAATTAATTTTTTAAAGCATTGCTGATTTTATTCTAGTCTTTGATAATTGTATTTTAGTTCAATATCTTCACTTTTTCTTTTTATTGTCATTAATAAAGTAATGCTACTATGTAGTTAAAGAATCTCCAGAGGATGAAAAAAGAGTGAATTTCTTTTCTCTTTACAGTAAAATCTTGAGTTATAAATCTAAGTGGTACATGTGATTGAATAATTATTCACACATATTACTTACATAATTAAATGTTATTAATACACTTAAAAGTTATGATTGAAATAATTTTAAGGTTGTAAGATGTAGATTGCTTGCTCTTTGATAGACAAGTTAATAATTTATGCATCCTCTTGGTAAATCTTCCCTTATCTAATGATATGTCAAATAATACTTAAGTTTGTCTATCTTCAGAAAGCTCTACCTACTTAGAGTAATTTTACTTCATACAAAGTGGACAGTATGACCAAGTACAAAATAACTGCAACATTAATATTAACATACTTTTTGCCTGTTTATGGAAAAAACAAACATTCATTGAGTATTCCCCGTCTATTAAGTGCCTACTGTAATGCAAGCTCTTGGATACACCACACTACATCACACTTGGTTACTCAGTGTCTGTCTTCATCTATGTAACTGTGAGTGGCTTGGTGATAGGAAGGTGCCTGCTCTTGCCATGGTTAACAAGATCTCCACATGCTGAATCTACTGGTTTATTCTCCATTTTTATCTTTTATTTATTGTCTATCAACTCTGTCTCCACTAGAATGTAAGCTCTATGAGGGCAGGAGTTTTTGACTGTTTTAATAATTTCTGAACTCCAGTGCCTATAACAAACTTTAGCCCATAGAAGGTGCTCAGTAAGTGTCTGTTGAATACATAACGAACTAAATGAGTATAAAGTTTTACTGGTCTCCTGCATGAAATCCCATCACACCCCTCTTTGGGATGTTTTTCCATTTCTGTACTCTGGAACAGCTTAGATAGCATTGGCATCACTGGTTCCCCAAAAGCTTTGTCACATTCCCCTATGAAACCATCTGGGTTCAACCATCCCTCTTCCCTCCCTTTCCCTGCCCTTTCCTCCTTCTCTTCTCTTCCTTCTCTCTTTTTCTTCCTCCTAATACTCTTCTTCCCTTCCCCTCACTTCCTTATCTTTCCTCTTCTTACCTTCTGATAACATTCTCTATCTTTTTTTCTATTTTAATTGGTCTCCATTTTCTATCTTTTGGGGGCCACTTTTGCCAATTTACCTCATCCTAGAAAATATTTTGTATCATACAGGCCCTCAAATTTATGTGCAGAGATTTAAGCAACGGTTCATCATTTAGGATTCTTTAATTTCCCTTAATTTTGTGCATATGTTTCCATGATTACTTCTTAAATTTTATGTAATTGTACCTTATCCTATCTTTTCTTTTCTTCTTAATTCAGGTGGCTAAAAAGTTTCAATATTTATTTCCAAAGAATGGCTCTCAGATTTATGTATTACTTTGATAATTTTTCTCTTTTAAAATTAATTAATTTCTGCTGTCATTAAAAATAGTTTAATTTTTAAATCTTTAAATGTAGAATTTTTAAAGTAATATATTTTCCCTACACATTGCTTTACCTGTGCCTCTAAATTTTATGTATAGTAATTACATAATCTCTCAGTATTTCATGGTATTCTTATGATTTCTTTTTGTATGTTTGTTCTAACATTCATTATGTAACTATATTATCTAAGTATATATAAAGGTAGAAAAAAGAGTTTAACAACCTCCATGTATCCATGATCCAGCATCAACAGTTAACAACTCAAGGCCAAAGTTGTGTCATCTATATCCCTCGGGTTCTTCCATTCCCACTCAATTATCTTGAAAAAAATTCTGTGTATTTCAGTATGTATAATATAAACCCTAGTTTAAAACACACAATCATAATATCATTATTACACCCCCAAAATAATACTTAATATCATTAAATATCCACTCAGTATCCAAATTTCCCCATTTGTTTCTCTCTCTCTCTCTCTTTTTTTTTTACAGTTTGTTTTTTGAACCAGAAAATCAGAATCCAAACATGCTTATGGTTGAAGCCTCTTTGTATGTTTTAATCTATAGGTCCCTTTCTTTTTATTTCCTTTTAAATTTATTTGTGGGAAAAAACAGAATGTTGGCCACTTAGATTGCAACACATTTTGGATAGTGCAGATTACATCTGTTTAATTTTAATGAAGTCCAGCTTATCAATTATTTCTCTCATGTATCATACTTTTGGTGTTGTACCTAAAAAGAAATCATGATACCCCCAGGTCATCTAAGCATTCTTCTAGGAGTTTCCATTTTGCATGTTACTTTTAAGTCCATGAGTTAATTTTTGCTAAGGGTGTTAGGTCTGTGACTACAATCACTCTTTTGTATGTGATGCTCCATTTGCTGAGAAGACTACCTTTGCTTCATTGTATTGCATAGGTCAATCATAGGTCAGTCAACTACATTTATATGAGTCTATTTCTGGGCTCCCTATTCTGTCTCATTGATCTATTTGTCTGTTCTTCTCCAATATCACACTGTCTTGATTACTGTAAGTTTATCATAAGCCTTGACTTTGGATAGTGTCAGGACTCTAACTTTTTCTTCAATATTGTGTTGGATATTCTGGGTCTTTCACCTCTCCATATAAACTTTAGAAGCAGTTTGGAGATATCTACAAATTAACCTGCTGGGATTTTGATTTGGATTGCATTAAACGTATAGATCAAGTTGGGAAGAACTGACATCTTGACAATATTGATTCTTCCTATGCATGAACATGGACTATCTCTTCATCTGCTTAGCTCTTTTTTATTTTGTTCAGCAGAATTTTGTAGTGTTCCTCATACAGATCTTGTAAAAAATTTTTGTTAAATTTATGCTAAGAATTTTATGTTGAGAGTTAGTAGTATAAACAGTATAGTGTTTTGAATTTCAATTTCTACTTGTTCATTCCTGGCATGCAGGAAAGCAATTGACTTTTGTATATTAATTTTTGTATCTTGCAACCTTTCTATAATTGCTTATTAGTTTCAGGAGGTTTTATGTTGATTTTTTTTTTTTTTTGCATTTTCTACATAGACAATCATATACATCTGTGAACAAAGATAGTTGTATTTTTTCCTTCCCAATATGTATACCTTTAATTTCCTTTTCTTGTCCTAGTGCATTAGCTAGAGCTTATATTACAGTGTCGAAAGGAATTATAAGAAGGGTACATCCTTGTTTTGTACCTGATATTAGTGGGAAAGCTTTGAGTTTATCACCATTAAGTATGACATTAGCCATAGGTTTTTTGTAAATATTCTTTATCAAGTTGAGGAAGTACCCCTCTATTCCTAGTTTTCTGAGAGTTTATATAGTTTTTATATAAAAAAGGCTAAATATTTGATTATATCCCTATATTTATAAATTTTCAAAATAATTACTTGCTGGCATTCTCTTAATGTGACAATTTTTATTATCATTATAAATTCACAAATTTTAACATTTCTGATATGTTTCAATTAATAGCAGTTGCTATTTTTGTTAATATTAGTTTTGTTAATTGTTCAAATGGTACTATCTTTAAACAACAAGAACTTCTTCAAACTGGTTCCTGAATTCTTCTTATATGACCAAAAAGGTCATCGATAGCATTCTTGTCTTTTGCCTGTTCCAGACCTGAAATTAGACATTTCTCTGAGGATCTTTTCTGGGAAATGATATTTCCAAATCTCATTCTGGACACAAGAGATATTTATTGCTGAATTGTTCATTGTTCTAGGAAGTTTTGGGCAACAGCATTCAGTGTCATAAACTAAATTCTCAAGGAAGCAAACTCTGGGAGATGGAGTTAGCATGAAGAAGTTCCTATGAACAAAAAAAAAAAAATTGGAAGGGAGAGGAAGGAAGTCTGATTGGATAGAGGGAAAGGATCAAGCTGTGATACAGGCCCATGAAGATAAACCTAGAGCTAGAATAATCTTTCAATAATCAAGTTGGGCCAAGAGGGCCAGGCCTTTATACTGCCTCAAAGATCAATCCTTACATATCTGTTGCCCTGACAAGGGTCATGACCTTCAGCAAGGCAGTTCTCTGCTGTTACGGCAACGTCTGAAATGATTGACAGCTGAAGATAGCCAATAGCACTCCTAGGAGTGCTATTACAAATATGTAATATTTGTAACCTGATTACAATGAAATGAACCAAGTCTACAATGATGGGATGTATATATAGAATATCAGCATGCTCTCCATACTCAGAATTTTTTTAAAGAGAAAAAATATATCATGAATTCATAGTGATATGACCGATTCAGAGTTGTTTCCCTTAACGTGGAGTTTTTGTATCTTTCTCTTACATTGAAAATCTTGGTACCTAACCATATTGATAATTGCTTTCATGCTATAGTAAAATTTAACATAATATTATATATTACAACACAATTAATAAAAATAAATTTCTTTGTAGTTTAGTGTCTCAAGGGCATATCCCATTAAAGATATACAATCAAATAGTGTATTTAAAATCACTTGAAAAAAACAAAACAAAACAAAATTTAAAAAAAAGGGGGTTATAGCTCAGTGTTAGAGCCCATGCTTAGCATGCATTGAGGTCACGGGTTCGATCCCGAGTACCTCTGTTAAATAAAAAAATAATAATAATAAACAAACCTAACTGACTCCCCCCCAAAAACAAAACAAAAATTTTAAATCACTTGAAATAGGTCCTCTCTTCATGGTTTTCCCACTAACTCAATCTCAATTCAGAAGTTGATTTTTTTAGAGATTGCCCCTTTTCACGTTTTTATTTAATTTTGCTTTGTAATTGTAACACATTCATATAATTCCAGGGTCAGATCTACAATATATAAGTACACATAGCGTGGTCTACTGTTCATCTGTGCTCCCTTCATTCTGTTCCCTTTTCAGCCCTATGACTAACCTCTAAACAACAACAACAACACACAAAAAAAGCTTCTTAATTTATCCTTTCATTTTCATAGAAAATATATGTGTGTTTATTTATATTCTCCCCCTTCTTGGCTAAACAGTAACATACTTAATTTTTTTCCACCTTGCCATGTCTATTTAACAGTATTGCCTAAAATTGAATGATTTTAGCAGCACAATATAGAAAACTTTTTAAATAACTGCATGGTACAATATTTTACCACATTCCAACCAGTCCACTATTGATAGATATTTGGATTGTTACCAATCTTTTGTACTAGTACAAGTAGGGCTGAAAAAGCTTTCTGCACATCATTTCATATTTTGATAATGGTAGAGATGGGTTTGCAGGATCTGAGAGTAAGTGTATGTAAACATAGTAAAACCATCCTCCAGAGCAGTTGTACAATTTGCATTCACAACAAGATATGAAAGCGCCTGTTTTCCCAAAATGTTTCTCTTAGTGTACTGAATTCGTTGTCTATTGCTATGGTTACAAGTTACCACAAATTTAGTAGATTAAAGCAATACAAGTATATTTTCTTACAGTTCTGGAAATCATAAGTCAAAAAATAGGTCTCCCTGGGCTAAAACGGTATCAGTGTTTTCCTTCCAGAGGCTCTCGGGGAGAATCTGTTTCCTTGTCTTTTCTGTCTTCTAGAGGCCATCCACATTCCTTGGCTTGCGGCCCCATCCTGTCTTCAAAGCCAGCAATCACATCACCCTGACCTCTGCTTCCATTATCACAGCTTCTCCTCTGACTCACTCTCCTGCCTCCTCTTCACTGGTAAGGGCCTTTGTGATTACATGAAGCCCGGCTGGATAATCCAAGACAATCTCCGCATCTCACAGTAGGTAATTTAATCATACCTGCAAAGTTCCTTTTCCCATGCAAAGTTTTGGGGATTAGGGTGCAGACACCTTTGAGGGCTATTATTCTGCCTACCACAAGTATGTTGCCAATCTTTTGGATTTTTGACAATCTTATTGATAGGTAAATGTAATCTTACTTATTTACAAAACAGATGCAGACACACTGACACAGAAAACAAACTTATGGTTACTGGGGGTCGGGGCGGACAGGGTGGGAAGGGATAAATTGGGAGTTTGAGATTTGCAGATACTAACTAATATATATAAAATAGATAAACAACAACTTTATACTGTATAGCACAGGGAACTATCTTCAATATCTTGTAGTAACTTATGGTGAAAAAGAATATGAAAGCTAATATATGTACGCTCATGTATGACTGAGGCATTATGCTATACACCAGAAACTGACACGTTGTAAACTGACTATAATTTTAAAAAAAGTATACAATAAAAAGTAATCTCAGTTAATTTTAATTAAGTTTTAAAATTATGAGTGAATTTGAACATGGTTTCCTATGCCCTGTGCTCTTTGCATTTCTTTTCCCATGAACTGTCTGTTTGTATCTCTTGCCCATTTTTATAGTTGGTCTCTTTGTTTGCCTTTAAAAATCTCTGTATTTTAGAGCTATCAATCATTTGTTCCCAGTATAAACTGCAAGTATTTTCCACATTTTTCATTTTACTTTTTAAATTTTGGGGCCATAAAGAGTTTTTTTTTTAATTTTTATATGGTCAACTTTATTAATCTTTTCTCTTATTCCTTCTGGATTTTGAGTCATACTTACGAAACTTCCAGCCACTCTGAGGCTATAGAGTATTTTATCTTTGGTTTTTTTTTTCTAATAACATAATCATTTCTACATTTAAATTTTGGATCTTTGTGGAATTTGACTCTGTTAAATTTGGAACAGATTCTGTTTTCCCTTTTTCTATACAGATCTTCAGTTATCCCAGCGCCACTCACTGATGCATATGCCACTTTTTTCACATACTAAATTTCCACACATAATTTGTCTATATTTAGATTTTTAATTCTGTTTCATTTTAGACATTTTCTGTTAAACTTTTCTAATGTCTCTTATTAATATAAGAATTACTTGTACTTGGAAAACATTCAGCTAACAACATTAAAGTCAGTGACTGAAATTAAAGTATTTATTATGTGTTCATATGTTTTCCCCACTAGAATTTGAGGTGGTTGGGTATTATATTACCCATTTTTATCTCCCTGGTCTCTAGTAGCATTCTTTGTACATTAAGGATAATCAATAAATCATTATTAAAAATGTATAAATGAAAATGTTGGACAATCTCTGCTAGAATCCTTTATGCTTAGCTAGCAATGTTGTGTTTGCTATCTAAATGCAGCAGACCTTATTTGATCCAAAAAGAACTCTGAGCACTAGGCATCGAAGGTATTTCTTACCTCTACTTTATAAATGAAGAACTTGAAGCTCAGAAATGCTTAAATTACTTTCCCAAGGTCACAAAGTAAAAGTAGAACTGGAACTGGAATTAGGTCTTCTGACTTCAAATTTAATGTTCTTTGCATTAGAGACTACATTCTTGGTCTTGATTTAATTCCTCTACATTTCTCTTACAATTCTAAAACAACATTCATCCAAGAGATGCACTTGCTACTAAAGTCTAAACCTGACTACAATGAAATGAACCAATTATTTTCCACCAGAAGGAATGCATG
The DNA here is from genome assembly GCF_009834535.1 of Camelus ferus. NCBI lineage: Eukaryota > Metazoa > Chordata > Mammalia > Artiodactyla > Camelidae > Camelus > Camelus ferus. The sequence goes on from NC_045706.1 coordinate 13,911,631, forward strand.
AGAGCCAAAATAAGTTTCAAAAGATCAGTTTTAAACATTATCCTGAGGGTGGTAATATTAATTACGTATTTAAAGGTGATATTAAATAATAAAAATATATAGTGAGGTTTCTGTTCCACATTTTTAATGTTTATATGTCTCTTACTATTTTTATACTTCATTTTTTTACTAAAAGGTTCTGGGGAATAATTTTAATTAATTTTTAAAATGTATATATAAATCTGTATGTTCAGATACTACCACAAGGCTATATACAAAAGCAGCCCAGGAAATGACAATGCTGTGTTTCTAAGTACAATTAGTAGGACAAAAAGGATTGAATGAGAAGAAAAATAATGAGTTTTCCTTATTTTGGGATTCTTGGTTCATTGTTACAAGTGATAAAAGAGGAAAGAAAACAAAATAGACAAAATAAAAGATAGATACAAAGTTATCGTAACAATATGGTTGAAATCCACTATGTTCTTACATTTGAAAAGTATAAGATGTATTTAGCAAAGTTGTTTCAATAATAAGGTCTTCTCTTTTAGTTTTTTAGACAACATATTAACTAATTGATTAACATACGAACATCGATTTTGCTTTTGAACTCTGTGGTTCAATCCTGAATGATTTACTGTAATATTTGTAACTTAAATCAGTTTCATTGTGATTATATTTAAAATCATCATAGATGCTAATAAACTGCCTTATACATTTTATTGTTACTCTACAGATCTATCATTCGAATGTGTATTATGTAAGCTAAAGTACATTTGCATTTGATAAATGCACATTCTGAATCTAGATGGAATGCTCATTTCCAGAATTAAGCTTCCTAAGGGAGAAAACAAAATTTCTGCTTGTGGAAGCTAAACATAATGCTGTGTAATCGATTGGTTCACTTAAAGGCATCAGGCATGCTCCCTTTGATGATAGATTAAGTAAATATGAGAGTAGACAGCACAAACATTATGGGTATTATAAAGCATATTGTAGTAAAGACTATGAAAATTGGTCATGCTTGAGAGCAAACAATATGGACGAAAGTGCTTTCTGAGAAATGTATTTATAAAGAAATTGAGGAAAATGTTTATATTAATTATATAAGTGGTGAATAAATAGTGACATACAGGGTAAATGAAAACCGAAATAGTCTTTAGGCTTTCCCAGAAGCAGAATAGAGTTCCAGACTTTTAAAAATAGCCAAAAGTATCCTACAGGTTGATTCTTCATGTAAAGGAAAACCTCCATTTGCACATGCCTGGAAAAAATCCAAAATGAACAAGAAGAAACTATAATCCCTAACATTGATAACAGAGAGGCAAAAATGATGCAGCTAACCATTAACACTAATCAAATGATTTCTAGATCAGATGAGCAGGATGGCCTCTCGGCCTTCCTTCATTGTATAAAACAGCATTGAAACTTCAAGACCTGGTAGAGAGTCCTTCCACATCACTGCCAGCGGCTCTCGGGCTAGATTTCTGTGTTAAACCACACCAGGAGAACAATGACTGTGCCAGACTCACAGGTCTGACTAACAAAGGTTAGCAGGGACAGCCACTGTAGGAGTGGCTATGTGCCTAGAGGTAGAAAGAATAGGTAGCTATCACTGGCAGCCTTTTTCTCCTCTGATCTTACTGAATCCCACCTATGATATTCACTCGTTCCTTTGCTCCCTGCTCTGTAAAGTTAAAAATGAGGACATGTCTAGCATAACACAAAGAATGATACTGTACTTGGGTCACATTCACTACACGTGCCTTTGTTAAAATCAGTCCCCTTAATAAGCACGTGGTGAACTTTCAAGAAATCCAAATCTATCCACAATGTTACCACTGCGGTGCCTGTCCAGCGTTCCAATCTGCAAGAAGGGACCAAAACCTTGATTCCCCTTCTTAACAAAGATACAATAAGAACAAATGCTTTCAGCTATCTGGAAGAAGGAAGCGCTACAGAAAAGAAGGTGTTCTAGCTGCAACTGAAAGGTTCACGGGGACATCATCCTAGCGCCAGCCTGGGACAGTGAGTGGACGTGAACTGGAACCTGAAGCTGTTTCCAGTGGCGGGTGACAGGACACACTGGGAAAGGCTGAAGGACACTGTGTTTTGTTTCTTTTCTATCTCTGATAACTGTTCCTTATCAAAGTGAATACCAACTCCTGCTGCTCATTAAGGCTGTCATGTTTTTCACAGTCTCATCTGCCTTATAATTGAAATTCTTATTTTACCAGCATTATCTTAGTGTTATTGCTAGCTACGGAATGTCTTGTGAAGACTGCAACATTAAAGTTAATTTGGCCCTACATCTTTGGTAATGGATACTGCCTGGAATATAATAAACTATAGATACTCATACTTGGACTGAAATATGTCAAGGTTACTTCCCCAATTACTGTAGTTTGTCATAGACAGCCCTTAAAATGGTGGACATCATTTCTCACATCTGACTAATCTCATATTGCTTATGGTCTTTTTTGTTAGAGTGGCAAAAATCAGAATTCCTAATGATGTGAAGCTACTTTTTCTTTTCTTTTTTTTTTTATTCTTAATTAAAACCGGTTATGCACTTCAGTTGAGCTTCCCAGTGAGAAAAATTAGATCAGTATTATAATAAGAATTAAGAAAGTACTCCTAGGATTATAGTCAAAGTGTAATTTAAAAATTATAACCTAGTAAATAATAAAATAGATCAAATGACCTATGGTGTTAACATAAGCAGCACCTTCCGTTAAGCAAACCTACAATTCTTATAATTTAATGCCTATACAGTGCTGCTAAAGAAACTACACACACAATATGCTAATAAAGTAAAACCATCTCACTTAATGAGTTTTTATTTCTATTCAGGTGTGATGATTTCCCATTACTTACTGAATAAAAGCCTGGAATAATACACCTAGCAAATACTTCACATTCTACATATAAATAGGTCAAACCAAAACATTAATAAAAGCTTAGTGATAAATACTAGAAATTAATTTTTGAACTTTAAACATTTAAAAATAGTTATTTTCCATACTAATGTCGATCAAGAGCTCGGAGATTCAATTAAGATGTGATCTTTGCTTCAAAATAATCACTGGTGGAGCTGGAAGAAAAGGGGGATGGAGGTGAAACAAGACTGGCCATGAGTCATCAATTGCTAAAGCTGGATGATAAAATTCATTTCTCTATTTCTAAGTATGCTTAAAATTTTTTATTATAAGAGTTAAAAATTAATCATGAATATTAATATTTTATTTCTTATTTAATGGAGTTATTTCACTAAAGAGGGCCTCATAGGAAGCTGGAAAAATACAACTATATTATGAAAATGTTTTTCCAAAGTTACATTTCACGATTCTTATTTTATAGGCATTCATTAGGTATTTCCTGCTCTCAGTCTTATAGAATATCCCTCAGTTGATGTCTATGGAAAAAATTAGTATTTGAAGATATGGATACTTATAAATGGATAGGCTGGCTCCATCTATATTGAAAAGAAGTTTAGGTCTCCTCGAAACCAAATACAACAATGATATACCACCATGCACTTATTAGAGTAACAAAACAAAATCCATAAAATCAGCAATACCTAGCACTAGTAAGGATGCAAAGCAACTGAAGCTTTCATATATTGCTGACGGGTATACAAAATGGTAGAGCCACTTTGGAAAACTGTTACTTTTACCAAACAACCCAGCAATTTTACTAATAAGCATTTACCCAAAGAGAAATAAAACATATTTCCATAGAAGGACGTACCCAAGAGTTAATGGAAGTTTTATTCATAATTAGTTCCAGATTGGAAACAATCCAATTTTCTATCATCTGGTGACTGGATAAATAAATTGTGTGCTTCCATAAAATGGAATGCTATTCAACAACAGAACGAACTACTGACACCTACAATGACATGGATGGAGCCTGAAAGCATTATGCCAAGTGAAAGAAGCCAGACATCAAACTCTGCATAGCAAATGGTTCTGTTTATGTGACTTTCCGGAAAAGACAAAACCAAAAATAAATAAATCAGATCATTGGTTGTTAAGGGTTTAGGACAGGTCCCCTTCTGCCATGGGACCGATGGCGGAAGGACATGCAGAAACTCATTCTACATCTAAATTAACGTGGTCACTTACATGGTTGGATACATTTGTTAGAATTGATGTAATATGGTTGAGGCTTCTTATTTTTATAATATACCTTTCAGTATTTTCCAAAGTTCCTATAATTAGAATGTTTTACTTTTCTAACCAGCGGGAGAAACTAACATTAGTTAAACATTAATAACTGATGTTACAACATCTATATTGCGTTGATAATTCAAGAATACACAGAAAAATAGTTAAACAATATGTCAGTAACATGTCAATCATGTTTTCTCCCAGTATTTGATTAAAATGGTGCATATGCATTTATATATGCATTTATGTACTCATACGCTTACCTTTCATTCAATACAGTGAGAGACTGATTAGAGGTATTTAGTTAATTCAATGTTCTGATGGAAAGAGTGATTCTATATTAATCTAACTGTAATAAAATATCTCTATTACTAATTACACCAAAATTAAACTTTCTTCAATGAATCAAATGCATTCTGGGATCTCATGGTGCTTCAGGCTTATTATCATATGCATGAGTTATTATAATACATGGGAGAGCCAGTCGGAGAGAGAAAGGAGCAGCAGGGACAGAAGAGAGGGCGATAATTAAAGGGGGGTGGGGGAACTGATGTCATTCTCCAGTGTAGATTCTAAATATTCTAGAGCACTGACTGTATCATAAACATCTTCGTGTTTTCTGGAGTGCCTAGTATAGTGCATACATAGCACATTTTCTTGTTAGTTTTTTTTCCCAAATGAATGGGGTCATCAAAAGTTAATGTACTTCTAATAAAGTGTTCAATGGAACTTCTTGAAATTCAGTTTATATAAAATAAAATCGTTCTACTTTGAGAGTGTACTCCCTAAGAGTTCCCCAAAACATACAGATGCCAAAACATGTATCATTTCAACGAGATCCAAGGGCCATATATACAACACATACTGCAAAAATTCATGTAACTTTGAAAGTAAATATTCTAACAAGAAGGTGTAAGCAAAAAACTGAGGGAGGGTACGTGTAGGGGCAGTGGACAGGCATATGAGAAATGTCTCTATCTTCTTAATTTTGCTGTGACCCTAAAACTGCTCTAAAAAAGTAAGGTTTTCAAAAAGGTCTGTGGGTTTGATTAATACTCAATATTTACTTACACTTCCTCACATAAAGCATGTAAGTCATTTACACTTACTTTTCCTCCTGTATAAAGATATATACATGCACATGCTCAACACAGTGTTCGAACAACGTTTTCCAATTTGGTCACCAGAAGATTTTGCCTGTTCACTCAAAATCACCATCTTTTCTAAACGAAGTTGTTTTTTCTTTTCTGTTTTATGTAAATTCTGGGACATTGTGTGTGTTTTTAGCGCATGAAAGTGAAGTAAGGAAGCTGCAATATTGAGTGATTAGAACGCAGACCTACTTACTTGAGAATTATGAATACAAAGGCAGAATCAGGCAATTCAATAACTTTATAACTCAAATCTCTTTAAGATCTTAAACACTGAATTTCCCCCTCACACCTAATTAAATTGGTATTCACAAGAGCAGGGAATGTGCTCCTGTGTTAATTTCTGTATTCTCAATGTCTGACATAAAGGAAGTACACAAAAAATGCTACATTAGTAAGTAATGACTTAATTAATTAGTCTCAACCCTCTATCTCTTGAACATCCATCTTGTCGGCCTTTGCCTTCCCTGTCAAACTTCTGGCTCCCGCCCCTAGCAAATTTAAGAGGCTCTCATATTGATATCCCAGCATCTCTCATTAACTTGATTCTCTGTGCTTATTGCCCGTGCTCGTATCCAATCCTGAGTGAACTCTACTACCTGCTTTTGTCACTTCTGATTCTAACTTTAAGATCATTACAAGACAAAGTCATTGTCCTTACTAAAATTTATGCTAAGTTTCTTCGGGTTTTCATTGCTGCTCAGCAATCCTTTTTGTCACCTTAAGATAACGTTTTTCATTTACTTCTTCCTTTATCCATACACTCTTTCTTTTTTATCTAAACTAGAAGAATTAGCTGAATTCTACCAGATATGCAAGTTCTTTCAGGATGAGGGAACAGCAGCAACAAAGACAAAGGCAAGGCACGCTGGGTGGGAACCAAGTTATTGGGGTGGGATGGCAAGAAATGACTGAATAGAAAGGAAAAGACTGTAGGATTATGCAGAAGAGTTTGAATTTTCACCATAAGGGAAGAGGGTCCATTAGGGAATTCTGAGCAATGTGATATGAGCAGATTTGTACGCTAGAAAGATGACTTTGGGAGCAATGTGGGAAAAAGCCTGGAAGAGAAAGGAAGATAGAAGAAGGGAGACCATTAAAAAAGGTAATATAGTAAGATCAGGGAAAAGAACTTGTGACTTGAAATTAGAAAAGTAGTAGTGGGGATGAAGTGATGAAGATACATTTACGCTGTAAGACCGACAGAACCTGGAGAACAGTGTAGAAGGATAAATCTTGGATAACTCAGTTTTCTGTCTTAACCAGCTATCATGGCCTTTCCAACAAGTGTTCTACATTCTTAAGCTTCAACCTTATACCCTCAGCTCACTTTTTGCAGGTGACCTTACTTCTAATATTACCATAGAAAATAAGATCATCAAACGTAAACTATCCATGGAACTGCTCAAAATTCCCTTTAATCTTTTCTTATCATTTTCTTCTCTCTCTTATCTTTCCAAAATTAATCTTTATGCTTGCTCCCTTGATCTTCTCTCCGCTTTTACCTCTCTTCTGTCTTCACATGCATTTTTTTTTCCACTTCCATAATTATTCTCTTAGAGGAACTTTCTCTTGGACCTGCCAATTTCTTAAACCACCGTCTCATTTCCTTCCTTCCTTTCAACATTATCAGTTTCAAAAGAGTAGTCCACCCTGGCTGCACCCACTTTCTCATCTTCAGCCCAGTCTTTATGGTCTTGTGTCTGCCATTCAATAGAAACTACTTCCTCAAAAGTCACCACAGACTGAACAATTCCAAATTCTAGCTCCTCTTCATAGTTCTCGGCTTCACTGACTGCTTGTGAAATGGATAACGTCATTTTCCACCACATCCTTTTTAGCATGCCTTCTTTTTCTTAATTATAATGGTCCTAAACTTCAACTTCTCAATTTGTTTCTTCCCCAGTCTGTCATTTAATACTTTCTTTCCTTCAGTATGCCTCCAACATTCTAACTGTAGCAAATTTCCAAGATTCTGTCTCTGATTCTGTTTTCTCTTCTCACACCCATGACTTCGGGCATGTAGGAAGGCACTCCCAGCATTCTGATCCTTCCTTGTCTCTGCCTCAGACTCTATTTCCAAATTTAATCAGCTACTTAGTTCTTCAAATTCTACCTCTTTACAGTTTTCAGTATGTTTGCTGATTACATTTTGACAGCCACTTGTTCAGGGCCTAACTTGCCAGCCTGTTTTTTTTCCTCCATCTCAATTATTCTTCAAAACTATTAATGCTATAAAATGCTGCCTATATAATTTTTCTAAAATCAATCACACAATTCTGCTCAAAAATGTTCTGTGTGATCCTTTAGCATCTCACTAAAATTGACTTCCATAATATGTCCCAGCATCTTCCTCCTTGATCCCCACAATTCTTCCTCCTTCAGCTAATCCTGCCATCTCACTGTTTCACACACACACAGCACTTTTGCCTCTTGTCCTTTACTCATACTGCTCCTTTGACTTGTCATGTCTCTGTTCTTCCTCCATCTCAACTCTATCCCTACCTCTACCTATTGACATTTTATTTAAAAGACCAAGAACAACTACTACAATTTCTTTATGAAACATTCAGCAATATACTGAGTTTTAGTATTTTTTCTTCTCTTCTGTGTTTTCACATTAATCCCCCTTTAGCATTAATTATATTATCTATGTACATAATATATATGTATATATGCATATACCCATTTATATATGTACATAAGCATGTATATGTATACATGCACATATAGATGTATATTAGAGGTATTTTTGCATCTTATCTTTCCTATTAGTCCATAAGTCACTAGAAGGTAGTATCTCTTTCATATCCGTCTGTACCGATTTGCACATAGTAAGTTTGGTAGATATTTGTTGAATTATTTTATTATAGTAGATAGAATTTCTTTCTAAGACTAGCTTTCCATTATGAAATATGGAAAAATAAAATTGAGTTATTTTTGTTTTTGCTTCCTGAAATGTGTTGGAGATGAGAAAGTCCTTAAGAAATAACGACTCCTTCTCCATGAAAAATTGCATATAAACTTTACCTATTTGATAGTCTGCCCTATTTTTATATGCTATTAATGGTTAACCCAGTGCATTTCTTCATGAGCCAAAAATTAAAAGAGGCTTAAAGTAAATATGAACAAAATTGTAAGGTATAAATATGAGCAAAGGTCTCTGGTATGAAAAGGGTAAAACTATAATCCTTGATTTAAAAGAAAATGTATATTAAGATTTAAGGTAAGTTTTCCAATTTAATATCCTCAATTTTGACCTGGCTGCTATTTTATTTTCTAAGAAGCTAAAGTATGAGAACATATGAAAATGTTTACTTAGGTGAAGTATAACATTATTGGTTTCTTGGATTCTACATATAAAATATCTAGCACTACATTTCCAATATCTGAGATTTTACTTTATAAGATTTCTATTTGATTTAACAGCATTTTATGGAATTCTTACAGTCAGTTATTCCTTTGAGAATATGAACCTGATCAGATTGTCTACTAATGCATGTAATGGGAAAAAGGAAAAAATACAAGTTAAATAAGTAACTGATCTTATGTGAAATGTAAGCAAAAAATATATTAAACGGAGCCATAAATTAGGGCAATAACAACTGTCATAGGGAACTACAGCCTAACAAAATATTTAAACAAAAAGCAGAAAATAACTCCTGTGCATTATCAGACACACAACAAATGCTTCAAGACAACCTAAAAAGTTAGAAAAAAGGGCCAAAAATATCACTAGCTTTTTGTTATTGTTACTGAGTAGCCAGTATTAATTAAGATACTAATGTTAGTTTTATGTTAACACATAAAATATTGGTATTTTAACATATATACAAGAAATGATTGTTAAAAGTATCTGACAGTACTCAAAAACAGCCACTGTGTCTCACAGACTGTGATGCACAATCTATGTGCTTTGGATGCAGCAGATACAAGCTGCCCACAACTTTTTTTGGGGGGGATGGGTTCAATATACTGTCTGTTTTGTCTGAGAATGGGTGAAGGGTAAGCATGGAGGATGGCGTTTGAAATCCAGTCTTCTTCAGTCAGAGCTGGAACACTGTCCCCAAGAACTGCTACACTGTATTTATGACTTTCCAGTAACTGACATTACAGCCTACTTTACACAGCCACTTCTTAACTTGCAGGCTGCTATATAAAAATAGTATAAGCCAGCATCACTTCACCTGTGATATGCTGGTATCCTTAAGTGATGCATAGTGTTCTGCTGAATGACAGCCAATATGAATACAGGTGATGAGGGTTATAAGCTTTTTGTATTTGCAAATGTTTCTGTGTATCATATCGGATGCCACGAAGTGAAACTGAGTTTATCTTTTTGTTGTTGTTCATTTTCATCTTTATTCTCCTCTATCATATTTTATATTCATTTTAAGTGATTTAAGATAAGATGACCATGAAGTTTTATTAGTTCAATGGAAACTTTCATTTATAAAATTTTAATTTTGAAAGTGTATAAAAAATATAAGTATATATCTTTAGCTTTGAACTCACTGAATTCTGAATGAAAGATGCTAGCAATATTTTACTTACAAGTACGGTTAACCTAAGGCATTTGTAAAGCTGTGTATTAAAAAATGAAAACAGATGAGACTTCTCATGCCTAAACATATTATGACTTCTGATTATATTAATTTAGAATGATGCAGATTCCAGTAATTTAAGGAATATATTATATTCATATCATGTTAATAGGTTCTATTCTTATCATGTTCATTCTGAAGAATCAATCATCTTTAATTCTTAATTCATGCTTTGTTCAATAACAAACTTCATTATAATTCTGTTATAATTCCAAATCTTATATTTCTAAAAAAATATATTTTATATTTCTAAAAGAATTTTTGAAAACATTTTCTGCTAAATGGTCTTGATGAAGAAAAGTCTTTTACAATTTTAAAAGAAAGATAAAGAAAATTCTAAATGTAACGGGAATCCTTATCCTTCCTTACTTCAAGAATCAAAGATGTGCCTATAAAAATCTATATATTCTAAATAATTTTCTTAAAATAATAAAGTTTTTGTCTTCTAAAGTATTTGTTACAAGGAATGTGAGATGTGACCTCAACAGTTCCCTTCTCTCTACTGCCGGCTGAAAATCATCTCCTTCTATGAGGCAAATGGCTCTTGTGGCCTTTGGGTGGTCATGTGCAAACAGGGCTTGGGTCCTGTAAAAGTTCTGGTTGAGGGAACTTGTGCCTCAGAGTTACCTCCTCTGGACTGGGCAAGTGCACGGAAACCAGCATGAAGGCCCAGGGTAGGGACTTTACGGAGACTTGGTCTGAAGAGCTCTGTAAACACCAGAAAGAAGGTCAGTACAATCCCTAACAGAGTCTCCTTGGACTCTCTGGTCCCCAAGAGGCTAAGTAAAAGCACAATAGGTGTTCTGAGTCCTCCCTGTCCCTGAGCCTTAGGGAGCACCAGAAGATCCGTAGGAAATTGGTGGCTTGAGTGTTTCTACACCACTAACCCATTTAAGGTAGAGAGAACTCTCCCCACCCCAGCTGCCCGACACCCCTGCTGGGGTGGCCAAAACTGGACTCTCAAAGTGATGACAATGAAAGTAAGTAGCCAATGCCAGGAGGAGGAGAAGGACAATCAGGGAGTGACCTGCACCCAGGAAAACAACTGAGCTGCTTGCTGCCGAAGGCAAACTGTAATTTAAGTAGGATCCTCCCACTACAAAATAACCAAGGTCTTTTGAATGCATTGCTGGCACTGCAGGCAGTTAGGGGATGCTCCAAGGCAACCAGCTAAAACTGGAAAGGGGAGCAGAGAGCAGCAAGCAAACAAGAAAGCAGAGCTGCCCTGAGGATAAAAGCTGTCGTAAGTAATTCACAAGGCGAGAAAGCTTAGCTTGAGATCCCTGCACTGTGCCAGGGGCCCGGGAAGAAAAAGGTTAAAGAGTAATGGCAGGTCTTGGTTTCTGGCAGAAGCAATACTCTATGGAGGAAAGCATTCTTTATTTAGGTCTCTAGAAAACCACAGATTAAGATCAAACAAATAGGAACTCACAGGGACCACCAAACACACAAGGAAGTAAGCCGTAGTGAATGCGCTCACAGAAATAAAGGATAGATTTAGATTTTCCATATTGGAATGGTCAGATACAAAATAAAAATAATCATGTTTGGACTAAAATATGAGATGGTAATAAAAAAACTATCAAGCAAGAAGAGACTTTCAAAAATTGCTAAGCAGATTTGAAAAAGAACGGAGTAGAATTTTTAAAAATGAAAAAAACATGTGTTGAAAGATTTCCAATGGCTGGGGTAGAAAGCAGGTTATAGACTACTAAACAAAGAATTAGTGAATTGGAACAAGGCTTTGAAGAAATAAGCCAAAAGAAACAGAGAGAAAGGAGATGGAAAACACAAAACTGAGAGATTAAGGGATTGCAAAGATGGGATGAAAAGATTCGACATCTAATCAGAACCTTAGGAGAACAGAGGAAATCGAGGAGAGAAAAATTCAAAGGGATAGCAACTGAGAATGCTTAGAAGTAAACAAAGACTGGAATCCTCAGACCTAGTAAGCACAAAATATACCCAGCAGGATAAATACACATAAATTTACGCTTAGGAAAATCATGGTAAAACTGCAGAACACCAAGGGTGAAGAGATTTTAAAAGCCATTGGTTAGAAAAGCTAGATGAGCTACAAAAAGATGACAATGACACTGTTAGAAGATTTCTCCATTGTAACAATGGAAGCCAAAAGCCAGAACAATTTTCATATAAACACAATGTTTGACTATGGCACTCCCACTGCAAAATAACTAGCTGCTTGATAAAGTGTATTTCCAAAGCATTTCCTAGATTGTAAGCCATGGGGATGCCCCAAGGCATTGGGTGAAACTGAAGAGGGAAGCAGTGAGCAGCAAGCTGAGCTCATTTTATCATCAGAAGGTATGTGCTAAAGGAATTTCTAAAGATAACAGGAAGACGGAAACTTATTTTGGAAGGAAGCTCTGAATGCAAAGAATGGTGAGCAAAGAAAACAGTGAATATATAGGAAAATTTAAATACACATTGATCATGTAAAACAACAACAATAATCATGATGTTTAATTCCAGGGATGACAGAACTCACAGGACTAGAAATAAGATAACTACGACGCTTAAGATGAAAACAAGATTTAAATTGTTTTCAGGATCTTTTAATGTTTGGAAAGAGGAAGAAATAAATGTTCACTAATTTCAGACTTAAACCATGCCGGTGACAATTTTAAGAGTAATCACTATAAAAGAAGAAAGAGTGTGAAACATGAAAATCACCTGAGGACAAATACTGATTTCTAAAAATCTTAATTCAAGAGAAGGCCAGCAAAGAAGGAAAAACAATTAAAAATTCAGAACAAATGGAAAGCAAGGGCAATTCCTGAAAATTACTAAGCCAGTTTGATCAATAGAAAAAAAAATATAGAGAAAATATAACATTTTAATAGCAATATCCAGAGGGGAAAATATTTGTAAAGGAAAATTGTAAACATTTAATATATGTGATTTATAAATAAGAAGTAAAGAATATTCCAATAGAAAGATGAAGAAAGATACTGAAAAAGTTATGAATCATTTTTAAACTTTCTATAATGTAAAATTTCTTGTCTAATTAGATTACTATTAATAAATGCTGTTAAAACAGAAGAGGACATGGAAAGAGTAGTCAATAAAGTGAACTAAGAGAAATACAAAGAGATAAAATGAAACTGTTAGAGATAATATGAAAATATTTGAATTTACTAGTAATAAGAAATCTGATGGAGAAGATAACATTTCATGTATCAAATTAACAAGATTATTTTAAAAATGTTTTTAAAATATTTTGACAAGGATGTAAGAAACCATGAATTTAAAGGTAGTTTGAATAAGGACATTTCTGGAAAAAAATAAGCAATATATCTCAAGACCAATAAATGGTCATAATTTTTGATCTAGCAGTTTGTCTTTTATGGGTTAGGATTAAGAGTTATGTACAAACATTAATTATAGCCTTATTTATAAAAGTGTGAAATTAGACTCAAACTAACTGAAAATAAAGCAGTCAAGTAAAAAATGTTACTACAAAACAATTAATGTGGCATTTAAAAATAAAACTTAGAAGTGAAAAATGTTCTTATTATAATATTAAGTGAGAAAAACAGAATGCAAAAATTATATATAGAATATACTTTCAATTTTGTAAAAATACATATCAGCAAGATGAAAATGCTGCTGGAAGGAAATAAAAGTTCTGGCAGTGGATATTTCTGGGTGCTGGTGTGTTTTAATTTTAATTTTGATAATTTCTGTATTTTTCTACAATGATTTCTTAGTTTTATAATCAGAATTTTAATGGTAAACATTAATAAAATAACTAAAATATTAAGTATTACAAGGGAGCTATAAAACTCTGAAAACAAGAAACCTAGGAAACGCTCAGGCCAGCCATTGGAATGACTGTCCATGAAGATGGCAGGCCAGGAATGAAATGCCAGAGGGGCCACTGGCTGTGCCCATCAGCAGAGAACTGGGCTCAGGCTGCTCTGGGAGCAAAGCCAGCAATGCTCTTAGTATGAGAGATGCTCACTGTGTCCGGCCTTGATTTGAACAATGTGCCTGTCACCCTGGCCAAGAGGTTTCTTATGCAGTGTACTAGGCTGAAATGTCTCAATTATTCACGACTATATGAGAACCTGGAATCAAAAAATACTACATAAATGTTAAGTAACTATGCTTATAAATAGCTTTACAAGAAAAAATATTCCATAGGTACATTGGGGCCTAAGATGTATGCTCACTCTGACCTAAAAGCAGTATGTTTAAGAATAATAGGAGAGAGAAACTCTTGAGCCAGTCTGAGACTCAGACCCTGTTCTTGCTCTACTGGTGACTAAACTGTGATCTTGAACAAAGATCATAAGCTCACAGAGCCTTAGTTTCTTCAACAGTAAATAGAAAGAACAAAACCTGCTCTGTATTTTATAAGACTGACCTAAGGCTCAAATGAAATTGAGACACTATATGTAAATGAATTTTGAAAAACACTATCTTAAACTCAATTTAAACATTTCACTTGTTCCCATGACCTAGGAAGATCATGTCCAGACTCCTTACCTTGGCGTATAAATCCTCATTTCTATTGTCTGAAACGCACACTCTAGTGCAGTCTTGATGAACGCCTAGGTACCAATACTTGTAGACTATAACCCAATGGTCATTTACATTTTCAAAAATTGAAATGTGGATAAATTAATTATGGTGGGTTAAAAGGTAACAGGGCAGTCCTGACTATGTATAATATGCAGAAGAGTTTTTGTTTCCTAAAACAGAAATGATGATTGAAAATATTCATTTTGAATAACTGGCAGAATTTCAAGCCCCAAAATATGCAGTAAATATAAGGGTCTAAAAATTAAGAGGAAAAAAACCCACATTTTATACTCTTGCTTTATTGTTATTTTTATTTTTCCCTTGTTAAAAAAAGCAGTGCATGCCATTACAGGCCAATACATGTTTGCAAAAAGAATAACCCATATATACTACCTACCTAGATGCAACTATTATTAAGAATTTATTAGACCAGATTCTTTTCAATGTTTATCAAAAATCATATCACAATGTACCTACCATTTTGTAAAATATAACAAAATTAACTAACAAATCCTTTATTTTTGGCCATTAGAGTGGTTTCCAGTTTTTCAGTATTAGAGGTAGCAGGTTAAGAATGATTGGCTTAAAAAATAGAATTAAAAATACACACTAAGAATAATATCCCTGCAGAAATTGTTAGTGACACTTAAGGACTCATACAAGTTTATAAAACTGCCAACGTCCTCCCTCCTTCCTTCCCACCACTACTCTCCCCAAAAGACCAAAAGTGGGGAAGGCACATTTTCAACATCATCATCATTTCAACCTAAAAGTCTGTAAATTGTTTCTGATCAAACTGTAAGCTACACATTTAGTGTGACGTCAGATCTAACAAGCCTACCTGCTCTAAGTCACTTACAGGGCACTAGGTGCCTTTCCCTCACTTTCTCATGGTTTCTATCAGTTACTTAAGAAAAGCACATATTTTGTTGAGAGGATACACTGAGAGAGAATGGGACTCCTGTTCCTCCCCCTGAATAGATACAAGAGCATCAGAAGTTCTCCAGCTATTACAGTGCCAGTTAAAGAGAAAAAAATCATGTCCTATCTTTCTTTGTGGACCTTTTAAACATAAAGTCACTAGAAGAACTTTCAAAATGAGAACATTATATTCATAATGACTTTAAAAACACAGTCCAGAATCTAACCACCTCTCATCATTTCTGCTGCTATGACCTGGGGCTTGCCACCATGATCTCTCACCTGGATTCCTACAGCAGCCTCCTAACAAGTCTCTCTGCCTCTACCCTTGCCCCTAGTAGCAGAAACTCCTGGTTGATTTCCACCTGCCTCAGTTACCTGGTTTTCCACTAATTTCCGATGCCACAGCCTGCATGTCTTTGCCTCCGGGGTTTCTCAGCCTCCTGAGAATTGGCCCTCAACCAGTGACTGGAGGGAGTTGGGGGACAAAACCTCAGCCCCACTGCCCCTGGTGTCTGTAATCTGACATGCATTTTACCCTGACCCCCAGAGTCTCCCCACAGGGATTAAACCCCAGCTGTCCATGGTGTTGTTGGCTGCTACCCATTTCCTTTCTTACGGTTCCACTTCCCTACTGGCAGAATCTTCATTCTCAAATGAAGCAATTCCTTGTCTTGGCATCTGCTTCTCAGGAAACCGTACAATGACATCACCCTTCAAACTTTCTCAACTCAAAAGGCAGAGCCATCTTTTTAAAAGCAGATTATGTCAGTTCTCTCTCAAAAGCCTTCAAATGGCTATCTCCTCTTCTCTTAGAATTGAATGTCACAATCTTTACAAAAGTCTTTACAGAAGGCCCTACATCATCTGTCTCCCCTCTCACCTGCCCCCACCCCACCCCGCCGGTCCATGAACTTGCCCGTCATATCCCGTCTTAGGCCCTTGCTCCCGCCATTCCCTCAGCCTAGAACACTCCTTCCCTGGGAATTGGCTCCCTGATTAACTCCTTCAGCTCATTCAAGCCCTCCTCAGCTCACAGCTTCTCCACGAGGTCACCCTGACCACCACCCTACTCAGTACAGCACACTCTCCCTGACCTGCAAAGCTCTCCCAAAACCCTTAGCCTGCTTTATTTTTTCTTTTTCCGTTGCACTCACCACCTTCTAACATATTAAATAACTTATATTCCCTGCTAGAATATAAACTCTACAAGGACGGGGCTCTTTGTTGTGTTCCCTGATGTTTCTTAAGTGCTTGGAACAGCGCCTGACAAGTAAGGAGCATTCCATAAAAATCTGCTAAACAATTACCATAACTTATCATGTTCTTGCTTAGTGGAAGAAAAATGATACATATATACTATATGGGTCACACATTCACCATAAAAATAACCCTCCCTTTTAAGGTAAGTTTGAAAACAGCTAATAAATTGTGTTTATATATAAATTTATATTCTAAGTGCATATATTAAGTTTTAATAATGTATTTTAATTTGTCGCTATAATTTCGAAAAATACAATGATTCAGACTTGCTAACAGATAATACAGAGGGTGCTGATTCACCATAGTTTTTTTCACTCACAAAGAGTTTTCCACCTAGGGTTTACACAGAGTTCCTGTAAAGACTGAATACCTCTCATTCATTAAAAAAACATAATTAACTTACATATAAAAATTTTCAGGAACACATCTACTTCGTAGAACTGGACGTTTTGGTGCACGGTGGTACACGATTATCTACAGATGTGTCAAAGGTACTCAATTTCGTATTATACCTTACATTCTCCCCTTGCCTGTTCGGGTGTGGAACTCAGAACGACACATAAATGTCCAATTTAATTTAAAAGAAATCCATTCCTTAAATTACCACATTACGAATACTCAATGAATATTTACAGAACAGTAATAGGCAGCTAACCTACGGCTTTGAGTAGAATTTAAACACTGAATTTTAAGAAAACCCAGCAGAGGAACTTTAAAATTACTTTGATTTTTAGGTTTAAATAAAATCCTCAATGTTATTTCAGAATAGACCAGGGCTTCAGAATTCACTGTGCAAGCAAATCGGTAAACCACTTCATATTAAGTTACGTATATAAAAAAGAGAGATTTGGAGCAGCTTTCAGTGTACTGTGACAATGGAAAATAAATCTCACATATAAACGTATGTGCACATACCTGTAGGTGTACAAACAGATAGATAACTTCTATTAGTAGTAATTGTTACAGAATGCTTAGCAAAGGAGAAAATAAATTATAATTATAAACCTTATGCTTTTACCTTCATTATCTTCTAAAATATGTCAAAGGAAGAAATTAGCAGGCAGCTGCTAAGATTTACTTCTGATGTTTAATTCTTACAAGAAGAAGTAAACAATTTAAATTCTAAAAAAAATGTACTGAACAATATTTTCAACTTAAATTTTTAAAAAAATGCTAAGTTGTTGACTTATTTGAGATTATTAGACATATATGGCTATAGGGAGTTTTAAATATCAGAAATCATAATTATTTATCAAGATGAAGGAAATCTGAAAATGAATTTAGGATCTTGAGCAGGGGGGATAAAGGTACTCATTTAACAAAACTGTAATCTTAATAAAATGAATGTTAAAATACTATGTATTGCCCCAAATTGATCTATAGGTTCAACACAGTCCCTATCCAAGTACTAGCGGGCTTCTTTGCAGACATTAACAGACTTATCCTAAAATTCATGTGGAAATCCAAGGGACCCAGAAGATTCAAAGAATCTTCAAAAAGAATAAAGTTAGAAGACTCATAGTAATCAAGATAGTGTGGTACTGTGACATGACAGACCTGTGGATTAAGGGAATACATTGAGAGTACAGAAATGATATCTCACTTTAATGTTCAGTTGATTTGTTAATGAAAGTCCCAAGATCACTCAATGGAGAACGAAAGCCTTTTCAACAAGTAATGAAAAATTACCGTATGATCCAGAAATTCCGTTCTTAGACACACACAAAGACATGAAAACACTCCCCACACAGAAACCTGTACACAAATGTTCACAGCAGCATTTTTCAAAATATCCAAAAAGTAGAAACAACAGAGGTGTCCATCAACTGATGACTGCATAAACAAAATATGCTATGTCAATAAAATAGAAATATTACTTGGCAATAAAAAAGGAATAAAGTACCAACACATGCCACAACATGAGTGAACCCTGAAATCATAATGCTAAGTAGAAGAAGCCAGTCACAAAAGACTGCATATTATGTAATTCCATTTATATGAAAATATATAAGAGGAAAACCTATATAGAAGAAAAGTAGATTAGGGCTTGCTTAGAGCAGAGGGGGAGGGTGGCAAGTGGTGAGGGATGACTGCTAAAGGGAGTGGGTTTCTTCTGGGGATGATGAAAATGTTCTAAAATTGATTTTGCTGATGGTTACATAACTCTGCATATACTAAAAACCATCCAATTTTACAATTTAAATGAGTAAATTGCATGGCTTATGAATTACACTTTAATAAAGCTATTTCCAAAAAATCAACAATTCTATACATTGATAAATAGAACTTGATTCCCAGATAAAAAGGGCTTTCTAAAGGGCATATTCAGGTAAGTTTTTTTTTTTTTCCTTTGACATTTTGAACTTCAGTTTTGGAAAAGAAGAGGCACAAAAGAAATAGAGGCACACCAGTTATTTATGTAACTGAATAATAATAATAAAACTGAGAAAAATAATAATACAAGCATTAACATAATGCTTTATGGAATAAAAAAGCACCTGCACATATGGTCCTGCAGCCAACAAATGACAAACCAGAATGAGTCCCTTGTCCCCTCCCCTGAGTTAACACAGAGATAACATATAAGAAATAGGAAAGTTGATGACTCTCAGGGCATACTCAGCAATCAATGCAAAAGCTTGAAGAAACACTTGGAAATGTGGAAAATGACTAGGACTCTTGTAGGGAGTAAACGGCGGCCTGCAATGGGAGAGTGCCCGAGTTCACATTGTCCTCTGTGGATAGATGCCTACCCTGCCGGCTGCAGGGCAGAAAATCAGAAGGGCCAGCCCGGTGCCAGCCTAAGGCTGGGAACCAATGGCAGGGTAGCTCTAGAGCTCAGCTGGAGTGAAGAACCCCCTACAGCCACCCAAGCAGGAGGCTGGACAACCCCCAAGCACTCACTTCTCCCCACCTCAACTGCTGACCTGGCGACTGCATCTGAGGGAGGCTCCCGTCTGATAAGAATAATGCCTGAGAAGATAGAAAGTTCTCTGTAGTGACAGGGACACCTCTGGCAAATGAGCAGCAGTGACAGAGCCCAGATTGTACTCTACCAGCCGCTTCCTCACCTCCAGCCACTAAATCACCCCTAAGAGCACAGCCTAGAGTCAAGCATTGCATTCTTCTTCTTAAGTGGATCTTAATAACTCAAATAAAATCCATTTTCACAGAAAAAATGAAAGTAAAAACTATGAGCGTAAGCAACGTGAAAAATAGAAAAATGAAAACAATCTCTACCAAAGGAAGTCAAATATGAAACAATATTTAAGTTAAATGTAATAAATTGTTTCATAAAACAAAGGGGGTATTAGAAATATGAAGCATCTACAAGCAACTGTCAAAAAATCACTTGGAAGTATTAACAGCAAATATATAATTATTGAAACAAAGTCAATGAGTGGGTTAAATAACAGAAAAGATACAATCTAAAAAAAATTGGTATACTGGAATGCCAGGTTGAAGTATGTTCCCAGAAGCAATGAGAAAAGATTTTTTTTAAAGTGGAAATAATGAGAGAAAAGCTAAAAAATACAGATGGTAAAAAAGTATCAAGAGTATCTAACAGGAATTCCAGAAAGAGAGAATAGAGTAAGAAATGCTTAAAGAAATAGTAAAAGATTAGCCAGAATTGCACAAAGTTATAGGTCTACAGATTTAAAGGGTGCACAGAGGGCCAAATAGGACAGTATTTACATAGCAGGGAGAAATTTAAGAACATTGAAAAACAAGAGGAAATCATGAAAAATTCCAAAAGGAAAATGGAGATAATTTATAAATCCAAAGAATCAAACTGAATCAGACTTGAGACAATAAAGGAATATCTTTAAAGTTTTGAAGAAGAAAATTTTGAAACAAAATTTTGTATCTCATTAAACTGTCATTTATATGCGAGGACAACTGATAGGCATTTAAGGTCTCAAAGAGCATGCTACATAAAGTTTCTTTAGGAAAAAGTATCTTGGAGGATTTACTTCAGTGAAAAGGGAAAAAGAAATGTGTGAGCGAGCAGCTGGATACAGAAAAAGTAAAGGACGATAAAGAAAGTTATTTGTTATAAAAATTGCCTTAATACAGAAAAAAGTATATCTATAATGCATGGATCAAAAATTCCAGGCAGTATTAACACAGGGTGGGAGGAACAGAGACATCTGAGAGCATGCTAAATATTAACTGTGTGTTGAGATGAGCAGGACAGGTATTTGTATGAATAAGCTTTAGACACGGACAGGGAAACGTCACTCTGTCTATGAACCTTGATAAGTAAGGGGTGACTACCAAAACAAAGATAAAGAATATGCAATACTTAGTTTAGTAGAAGAAAACCAGTTTACTCCAAAGAAGCTGGGATAAAAAGAACTAAAAAGAAGCAAGGCTAGTAACAAGTGCCATGACCAACACACATACACACAATTGAGAAGCTAAAATCAGCCTTGGTAGAACAGTAATTACTGTCAGTGTAAACAGATTAAACTTACCCATCAACAGACAAACAGAGTAACCAGAAAAATAAAAAGCTAACAGTCTTTTCTACGACAGATAGGTGTAAAACAAAAGGATACAAAGAAGTTGGAAATAAAGGAATAAAAGAAGGACTACCAGGCAAATATAAATGAGAAGAAAGTAGAGGTAGAACTTTTTCAACTCTACAAAATGAATTTAAGTAATAATAAAGAAATAAAATCTGGGAAAAGACAAAACAGCAACAGGGTGATTATGAACGCATATACACCTGGCAATACTTCCCTGAACACTATGAAGCAACAACTGACCACTATGACAACACAAATGCATGTTTAGTATTTTTGTTCCTTCAGTTTACGAGCTGTCTAGTTCTTTGATTATTCTTTTTCCTCCTTGGCCTACGTGTGTACCTGTTTACATTCACTTTCCTCTTGTGACTTGAGTTTTAGCAATATTTGAGAACATTTAAACAGCTGAGGAGAAAAAGGAAGTTAGATTCAAACAGTTCAGGTTTTCTATCTGTTAAAGGTTTTGTACCAAAGTTATTTGAAACTAAGCACCAAAATGAAATTAGAGCACTTTGTAAAATTAGAAATTAGAGTGCTTCTCCCTATGTAATGGAAGATATACCCATAAATTTTCTAATGTTTTAAGCTTCCATGGCAACCTGTGACCTAGAGTAGTGAAAAATCAAGTACACAAAAGCTAAAAGAATTTCACAGAGAAGTGTCCTTTAAAAACTGGTCTTGTGTATAGCATCCATGAGGTCTGGTTTAGTTTTATTTTTTTTTTTTTCAGAATAACCAAAAATGCTATAGACAACATCAATTATATTTGTACTCAGGTTTTGAAGGAGTCTATTTTTATATTCCTTGCTTTCTTTGAAGAAAGCAATGTCTGAAAATAGCAACATGAAGTTAGTCACATGAGGGCATTTTTTAAAAAGTAAATTAAATATTTCAACACTACAGTGTTTTTTAATCCTCCTACTTAAACATCTTACCACATATGAAATACAAATTTTTTAAAGTATGCAATGAAATTACTATGCTTCAAAATGCTTTGATTAGTCACTAATCCCAATCTGTGGATTATTACTATTTTCAGAAACCATTTCAAGCATTATTTCAAGATTCTAATAACACATATATTTGCACATAATCATTTCTCTTTCTCCATACTCTATTTCTGCATTTGCAATAAAAGAATATACTAATATAGCCATTACCACAAATAAAATTACTCACTATATTCTATAATTTTCAACATTCAAAAACTGAAATGATGTAATTAAAAATGCAACCCATCTCTACCCACCTTTTATAGCCAACTTTGTTAATAAAGATAGATGTGAATTGTTAATTGAGGGGCATTGGGCATTCCAAGGACTAAATACAGACACTTTGTTTCTTCCATCATAGCTGTATCTTAAATTCCTTCACCGCCTACCTGTCAGGGAAAGGCCACCAGGTGAGCAGTCTGTCACTCTTGCCTAGGCTAATAGATTCTCCAGTGGCTTTTGTTACAGCTCATGTCATACTATTAAAAAACTATGTGCCTTGAAAATGGCATAACATATGTAGCTGAATCTTGTCAACTGTAGATAATCAGACTCCGTTTGGCTTCACAAGCAGATGCAGATTAGAGAAGTAATGTAAATACGCACATCACAGCGGTCCCCTTTCGGCACCGCTGCTCCTACCTCTAATGACCCTCGCAGGAAGTCTGCTTGTTCCACTCCCACTTCCAGGGCTACGTCAACAGAAGCAAAGGGACGGCTGGCCATCTGCTGTCGTTCCCGAAGCAGTTGCTGGAGGGGGTTAAAAACGATTCGTTTTAAAGTAGGTTTTAAAACACATTGAATTCAACAATATCTGATTCCATTTTGAACAAAGGGCACTCAAAATGTGAAATCACCTAATACACATTTCCATGTCTAGATCACTAAAAGTGAAAATTATTTTCTCCCCTTGGCCTGGGTTATATTTCCTTAGAGGCTTTAAACGTATGTCAACTACAGAGCACTTTCCCCCGACCTCCATCCCACAGGCCTAATGAAATGTACTCAAAAGCACTTTGAAAACTTCAGGCGAGAGGTGCTACTTAAGTAAAAAGTGCTATTACGATGATGGGTATGCCAATGTTTCCCTCTCAAAATGACTCGAGATTTTGTCTTAGCTGAAAGCAAGTAACAGTAAACATATTTAAGAAAATGTAATGGAAAGTTGTCAAAATGCATTAATAGAAATTAAAGGAACGTATACCTGCCAAGACTAAGTCTTGTAAGTCATCAACATCCCCTGTCAATTGCTATCGAACCAGCAGGAATTGTTACTGGCGGTGTTTTTAACTTTATTCAAAGCCTCTGTGTTCACTATTCAAAATGAGGAATGATTCGTAGGTTGCAGAAATTTTGTGCCAAGGCTTCCAAAGCACTCCCAGATATTTGTTCCTTTCTCCCTGTACCTCTTCTGGACTTTGCCCAAACTAAAACCAATAAACCAGCAAGTTCCAACCAAGTACCAAGCTAATTTATATTTCTGTCTCTCCTTGTAATTATAATATTCATTAAGTCATGATAAGGAGAAATTGATGACCTGCACTAGATATTGCAAATCTTGCCTGTCTCACTCTATACAGCTAATAAAATTATTATTAAATATTAAAAGTGGATGAGCGATGCAATTAAATACTCTTTCAAATGAGAAGAAAATCACATCATTGAAGAAAGGCAAAATCCTTGAACACAATGAACGGCTTCATTATTCACAAAGACTTTTCAAGATTCACGGGCAGTAACTTAAACATTAACAACTGGTCTTTGAATGTAAATGCATGTAGACCGTGATGCATCATTCATAAAATTCCCTTTCAGATGATGAGGAAACAAAAGCCAACACCTGATGGCAGTTTATTATTTAACATTTTTATTTTAACGCTTGTGGCACAGCAGCGACAGTGTTTATGAAATGAGCATCTAAAATATAATTTAAGGCCTTTCTTTGTTATTTTTAAAGAGAGAACAACCACTTGCTGATATGGGATAGAAATAATACAATTACTACTTAGTAATAGTTTAAATTCTTAAATCGTATATATTTTTAGAAACAATGAAGACATACCAAAAACATATTCAGAGTAAAAAGTAAATATGACCTAAACCAACGAATTATTCACTTTAATATAAACTCAGAATTGTACTATTAAAAATACAGCTGCTGGCAAACAGAATCTCATTTGTGCCTCTCTCAACAGGAGTGGCCAACTGATCTGAATATTGTGTCTATGCAAAATGCAAACTTAAAGTTACTCCAAAAACCAAGGCATACGAAGTGTACAAGACACCATGCTCTTTGTCTTTGGTAAAAATATAAACACACACACATACAAATACACAAACTACCCTTCTTACAGTAATGTACAAAAGCCTTGAGAAAATTATAAGTTCTAGTTTGGGTCTGAACACAATTTTCTAACATTGATATTAACGTTTATTCATTTGTTTTAGTTCTCCCTCGCTTAAAAATGGCATCTCGTATAACTAATTTTTTAACAAAATGAACAGCTTTTGTTTCCTCATCTTACCCTTTACCTACACCAAAAAATTAAATGTCTACAAAGTATAATTAATGAATACTCAACCACAAATTGTCATATAAATCTATAAGTATTCAAAATTCACTGTCTTGGACAAAGAATAGATTATTCTGGAAAATGGTATGTTATTGTGACCCCCAACACTCCTAATAAAGAAAATGAGTAACTGCCTGATACCTGCATTCATTTTTAAAAAATTTATTGGTAGAATACAAAAGTATTTTAAAAGATTTCAGTTTGTCTTCTGAGCTTTGAGTTTCCAATACTTTTTTAGAACTGAATGCTTACTACAGTACTCTTTGCAAAGAAGGAAAACATTGTGGTTGTCCAGGACCGTAACACTAGTTCATAAAACAAGACATGGTAAAACAAAAATAATTAGAGCACAAGATCCTGTACAGTGAAGGATACAAGCAGGGAATCAGCCAAATGAATTCGCTCCGGGTCACTTAGCAGAGGGCTAGTTTGAGGACTTTGGCTGACATACTGAGATCCTGACTTTGGGAAACTAACGCGAAGGTTCTGACTGAGAAACTGAGGAAGGGTAAATCATTTTATCCTAAAGCACTCTTGATTTGATATGATGGCCCTAAAATAATAAAATGGAATACAGTGAATGTCTCTTTGCTGCTAAGGCCCTGGCTCTGAGCCACGTCCTTCGCAACTGCCCTCCTACTTGCCAGTTAACGTCTGCATGCGTTAATTCCCAAATTTTGCCCCCTCTATGTCAGAACAAAGGAGACGTGAACAATATGCTTCCAACTTAAATTTTGTCAAAATTTAGTGTGACTACTGACAGGCAACATAGACTCTGGAGTTAGAAGGACCTGTGTTTAAATACCAGTTTTTCCACTTTGAGCCTAACCAAATTACTTAGACCTCTCTAAGCCTCAAATTTTCTCATCTGCAAAGTCAGCTGTTAGTAGTGTCTGCACCTACCCCTATACCTCAGAGGACTTGTTTTGAATCCCAGCTTCTCCATCTATTGGAGCATCATCAAATTATGTAGACCTTTCTAAGGCTTTTTCTTTCTCTCTATAAAATGGGAATAGCAATCATAATACCCTAAGATTGAGACTAACGAGATAATGCACTTGGACTGTTAGACACAGAGGCTGGTGCATTGTGAGGACTCGGTGATAGTTCATTGGTACAATTATTATGTTAAATTTCAAGCACTAATTTTATCTTTAAAGATGGCACACTAATTGCCACAGGCCCATTTTCTTCTGCACTAGTGACACATTTTGCTCTATTAGTCTCCCTTTTAACAAATGTTGCAAATTTATGAGACAGTTGGAAAATGTCATGATTGTGGTAAAAATGAATTCAGATTTGGAACTGCTTTCTGCCATGTGTGACTAAGAATGATAAAAACTCAACCTAAAAATTATGAGGAAACACAGAGTACTTCCTTAAGAACTTTCAAAAATTAATTTATTTTGTGAGTGTGACTTTTATATAAAATGACGTTGAATATTTTTACATGGAAAAGAAGCCGTATAACAGATGATCTATTTTATAACAAACCTGCTATTGCCAAATTATTCAACAGAAAGCCAAAAGAACAAATTGATTGTAATACAATACATTATAGTCATGCTGCCATAAACATTATTGTGATGAACATTGTAAAATTATGGATGCTCTTAGTATCATGTTATCTATAATAATTCTCTGATTATTCAAACTCTCTTACAAAACAAACTATGAAATTTAAAATAATATGAAAATCCACACTTAAATATGGCAACCAGGAAGAGTCATTGATTCTATCAAATATGTACGCTAAATGCCTCCATTCAATACTACTGCTTTGAACACGGTGTCATTCCCCAAAGTTCATACTAACCACCTTTCCAACGACCCCAAAGGCTATAACTCTAACAGATGTAGGATAATGATCCTTAAAAGCGCACACACCAAACAAAACAGTAACTAACTCAATCTACTACCAGTGGTTTTCCTACTGCCTTCCTCCCACGTGGAGGTTCTATGCATCCTTCTCCCCAACCTTCAGAGGTCCTCTACCTCATCCAAGTTTGAAGTAATGATCTCACCTCTGCATTATTTATTATATTCGTACAGTACTACCTCTTCACATCTTCATGCTTTTCTGAAAACTACTTTAAGGCAAAAATCTATTTTTATTTGTTTTCTCTTCCCCACCACATAAGTAGGTAGTCAATAGTGTTTGATGAATGAACAATGAACCAGTGACTTAAAGTATAAAAATCTATGTCATCTGAATATGACTGAAGGCAAGTTACGATAAAGCTGATTTTGATTTTTAATAAGCTTTTAATAGTATACATCCTCTGATATTCTAGAATTTATGTCTCATCCTTGAAAGTAAGTGGATGTTTATTCTTTCAAAGATGGGGCAATTTTGTGGACCCAACAAATCATCGTCAGGTTTCATATTTGTCTTCATCCACTTTATTGAGATACTGTAAAGATTATAAAAATGCTGCCATAAAGTCACTATAATGCATTCATATTTTAATAGCAATTATTTCTAAAATTTTGGAAAGGTATACAAGGGGAAATCAAAATGATTTAGTCATTATTCTTGAGCTTACATATGAAAATGAATAAGGAGTTTGAATTAGAGATTAAGCAACATTTCATGAAAAAGAGTATTTCTGTTATTAACACAAACACATTTAATATAGAGCTGTATAAGTAAAAAATCAGCTTTGTTCTTTTGGTGATACGATGTTGTGAGGAAGCACTGAGAAGTGGAACTATCTTTCTGTATCATTGAATGAGGAAAGCATGATATCCTATCATCATTTTTATAACAAAATCTGCAAGGCACAAGTTTACTTAGTTCTTCTTTATTATTTGACAGCAAAATGTCCTCAGTTGTCAAGTGGCCACAGCAGATTCTCAAGGTAGGTTGTTCAGATATACAGTGTTGTTGTTTGAGCAGTAATGTGCCAAAAACACAACCAACATCATCAAGCCTGCTACCAGACAGAGGAAGGAGAGAGGAAAATGGAAAATATTTCTAACAATATAAAGTTCAGCACTTCCTCTAAAATGCTGAGAGATTACATCAATACATAACATTCTCATATCGATGTGCATGTGAAAGTGTATATGCGGATATTCCCCCAAATTATATATAATTCAAAGTAACTCAAACTTGAATTAAAACCAAAACTCTTACATCAAAGGCCAAGATAAGGATTAAATAATGGCAGCAAATGAGGGTCTTTCTTGTCATGTGAGTAACACTGAGCTTGTCTTTGTTGTGACTCAGGACAGTCTCCATAGATTCTCAGACCCAGAAGGGACCTACGGATCCTCCATACAGAGATTCTTCAGTCTGTAGACCACAGACCTATAAAGGGTAAACGGGTGAGAACTAGAAAAAAAATCTATGAACCTGGCACTAAGAGATGATACTTTTCTTCAAAAAAATTTCTTTTCAATTGCAGTGGATTCAATAATTACTTACTGCTGCCTTCAGGAGCTAACTGGCCTTCATTCAGAACCAAATTGTAACTCCACAATTTTCCTAATTCTTTTAACAAACAAATGTATCAGCATATATGGATGCTTAAAAATAAAACAGAATAAATTCTAAAAGCAAGAAAGACTACTTTAGAATTCCCTATACATTCATATTTGCTAGATAAGAGCTTGAAAATTATCTTGAAGGCAGAATGGGTTCAATGTTCAAACATCTATTTCTAAGTTTTCATTTTATTTTTTCCCTTCTTCTGGCTCAGTCTTTCTCAAACTTCGGTGCTCATGCAGTTGTATGTGCAAAGTCACCTCTACTCTATACTGAATGATTTTGTCTCTACAAGATATCAGCCTTTCGTACTGATTTTGGATCATAATGTCCACATAAAATAAGTCTCATGGAACTCTTAAAATCATCAACATTATCAAGAGTAGATTGGCACAAACTTTTATGGCCAGACAGGATCACCACCATTTGTATATAATAAGGTCTTAAAAGCTCTCCACTGACAGGAATTAAGGAAAATGTATCTTATTTTTATACGTATGGACAATTTAAGTCTGGGCTGTCTTTGTTTAAGTTAACTTAGGCAATGTCTAAGGAAAGAAAGTATGACAGATCTTCCTTATCCTTATGTATTCATGGTTATGCATTATTAACATCATGGAAGCCAAAACCATACTTCTTACATGGCACACTTCTTCTCAGCTGAAGTTTGAAGCCAAGAAAACGAAAAGAGCATCTGACAACTGTTCATACATATCAATCACTGTAAGTCTTCATGGAAAGTAGGTTTCATTTAAAAAGAATAGAACTTGACCAAAATTTGAATTTTTCTTAATACAAAAGCTGTATCTTGAAGCATCTCATAAGGTTGCTTATCAAGAAAGTTCAGCTTTGTATCATTGGATAGACCTTGGTAAAAAAATCTATGAGGTGACTCTTGTTTCTATTCAGCAAGCTTTTCCATGCTGTTAAAAAAATATCGGGGACTCTTCCAGACAATCTACCAGGAGACTGGAGGTAGACAACTAGGGGAGCATTCTGATTTGGAGGAAGTATATCTGTGGCCTGGACTTGAAAGCAACAAAGCTTCATTTCTTAGTGGGCAAAAACCTAAAGCAACATAGAAATATTGCAAAATATCTGAAGGTTACTTCAGGCAATTTTAAAATTAAAATTTAGATTCTTAATACTTTCTTTGTTGACATAGATGGCATCACTGTTTTAGACTTTGCCAAAGATGATCTCACTTCCTGTTGAAAGAAGTCATGCAGAATGGATGCATCCAGAAGAGTCAAGAACTCAGGTACTGCTTGATACAAGACCATCCTTTCTAGTGAGCAACAGAAAATACAACAGGGTTTTGTGAGGCAGTTTTGTCTGCATTTTTTTGACATTAAAAGGAAAAGTGAAAAAATGAAGTGCTTATTGCCAATTTTAAAGATTACTCTGGGCACTTAAAATCATAATTAACAGCATATAGAAGTCTTGTTTGTTCAACATATACTTATATAAACAAATAAATGATAATATTGAAGAAATGAAATCACTACAGAAAACATATAAGGGTTGGGAGGGAGACAGTGCTTTAAATAATGTGATTACAGAAGGTCACCTAAGAAATGACCTTTGATCTAAAACCTTAAATACTCAGAGGAGGTGTCCATCCCAAAACTCAACAGCTTAACACAGAAAAGTGTATTTCTTGATCACACAAAATTTCTACAGGTCCAAGTAACTCCCCATCTGGGGACTCCGCAGTAGAGACGGATCCAAGCTCAAGGTTCTGCCATGAAAGTCACAGATTCCTTAAGAGAAAGGGCAGCAAAGAGACTAGTGAATCCTGTATGGACGTTTCAATGCCTCAGACCAGAAGTGACATACATCATTTTCCATAAACAGTCACACAGCCCATCCTAACTAAACAGAGACCAGAACACATAGGGGAACGAGGAGAAAATCAGGTGAATGGAGCAACAACAAATAAAGCCAGGAAAGAACATTTCAGGCAGAAGGAACCGCAAGTGCAAAGATCCTGAGTTTCTCAGACTTGATGTCTGAGCCTAAAGTGCTCAAAAAACAGAAAGAAGGCTGAGTCTTACTAAGCAAGGTGGCAAGGAGCAGGTGGTTAAGGATAATTTGGGCTTTATCAAGGTTAAGAGAAAATGAAGTAACATATATGTATCATCAGGCATCACACGATCCAAATAAATCAGATTTATTATTTTTTAAAAAGTAATTTCTCTTTGTATTGCTGAGAGAGTCCATTCCTATGGTATTAGAAGTAGCTTGGAACAAACGGGCAAAAGAAATAGGCTTTATCGTCCTCGAATAAAGTTATTTGAGACATAACCAGAAAACAGTAACAGCAGTTAATCTCAAATACAATGAACCTAGCTCTCCAATAAGTATCAAAAGGTCAATTTTGTATGTAGCCTCCTTTAATACAAAAGGCCAGGTGGTTGTAATTTATCTGAGCAAATCAAAATGAGCAAAGGATGAGTACTGAAAAGGTCATTTAAAAGCTACAGCTCCAGAATGGATGTTTAATACACATTATTCCTTGAAGAGCAAAACTGGGAAGTTGAATAATTTCAAATTTTGAAACCTGCACTTGAAAAAAAATTTTCCCACACAGAATACCCTCACAGCCATACTGTAGAATATATTACTTCCCCAAGTTAGAGGTCTAACTTGTAAGAGAAATACTTGTCCTGCTCTCAAGAAGAAGAGCAAATTAATGTCTTTGACATCTAAGAGGTGCACAATATGATCAAGTCAACCTTGCCGGGTGGAAATATAAAAGCAGCTGATTATAATAGAAGTGACACATCGACTCTTGCTTGTGTGCCAGTAATTTATGACTGGAGGCTCTTGTTACAATAAAGCTCAGATCAATCCTTCAGTAGCTTCCCCCCCCCCGCCACCTTAAGAATTAATTTACTAAAGAAAGATTTTTTTTTTCTCCCTGATTCTGGGAATCAGTACAAAGCTCAAGATTCAATTCTGAACCACAACATGCTAGCTTCTAGGTTAAGAAATTCTAAATGCAACATAATCCAGTTAGCTTTATCATTTAGTGTATAAAGAGTTCATGTTGAACATTTAAGTAGTTTGTGACAATAATTTTGAAGTTTTTCAAGAGGTACTTAAATCTTCCTGGAGACATAAATGGCTTAAACACTGGCATTTTTCCTCTCAATCAATATTTTTAAAATATTTTTTCCTTTAAGGAAAATGTGATTATTTTGCTATTAGTTAATGGAGTCATTTTAAGTTCAATATTGAGAAACTCCAAAAATGGCTCTTTTGTAAGAAATACTTCTTTGTGAAATAAGACATCTACTTACTTTAATTTTTTAAAGTCACTATTGGAAGATACTTATGATGCTTATTGACTAATCAGTGTGATAGATTAATATCAAGTGTTACTTGTTTTCAATCTTTCATGGATGTAGATACGATAGAAACATTTTAAAAGTTAATTTCATTCATTTGAATTTTTTAAATGTAAAGGGAAGTTTGATACAGCATAGATGACTCATGATTGGTATAAACTGGCTTTCCTATGTACCAAGAGTGGTGTGTTAATTAAAAAAAAAATCAGAATATAAGAAAATGAGTGGTCATAACAGACTCATTGGAGTAACTAATTATCAGAGTCAGAAGGAATCCTAAATGTTACATAGTCCACATTTCCCATTAGCGCAGGATCAAAAGTGCTGACTTTTCTGACAGATGGTTATCTAGCATTCTTGAATATGTCTAGCAAAAGAACCATTTTTATCAAGATGGTATTTTTCCCCCAAAGATTTATAACACTGTTAGTTCATTATACTGGACAAAAAAATTTCTTGAGATCTTTTTGGATCTTGAGATCTTTTTGGATTAAAGTTAAATAGGATACTTCTAATTTCATTTATTAAAATTCCTTTAATTATATATTATATATTTGAAACTTTTCTCATATATTCAAGTAAGTAATTCCAATATCATAATTTTTTTCATTTCATTTATTGCTTATCAACAAATGTACATGGAATACTCCAATGCTCTGGGAAGAGGGTCAGACACTGGGTGTTTAAGAGATATGAAACACAGTCCTGGCCATAGTCTCCTAAGTGAGACAAAACTTCCTCATGTAACATGGTTTTTAGCATTTAGTTTTTCAATGCCCCTCTTAAAATGTCAAGTGAACACAACATTCTAGATGTAATCTGACTACTATAGAATATGGTAGAACTATTTCTCTTAATGTATTCTAAATTAACATGCCTTATTCTCTTTTATTAAAATAGATTTTTGTTTTATTTTTAGAACTACTCTCTTGTTGGACCCAGTCAACAATTTCAGGTTGTTCTCATGTGAATTTTGATCAAAAGAAGTGTTCCCTACTTAACACTTCTACAAGTGAAGTTCTTAGTCTAAATTCAGAACTTTATATTGTATTTGCTTACTTTTTCATATTTTATTATTGTTTTAACCTATTTTTCCTTGTGTGCAGAATTCTCTTTAATCCTTTAAACTTCCAACTAACATAACAAATAGTTACCTTTCCCCGTAGTGTCATCTGTGTTGAGCCCCTATTCCATTCCCTTGACCAAGTCAATACCATTTGATGGCAAAGAGAACCACCAAGACAATGAGTCACCTTACTTGCTAGAAATCCAAGGTAATTCATAAAAGCCACCAAGAGAATGATTTTTGCTTTTTATATTCCAGAGTGTCCTCCATAGAGTGATACCAAAAGATAGAACAGATAAGGTACATCAATTTAGAAACATTTGGTTAATTTTTACAGGCTGTATCCACATATCCACTCTGCGAGAAAACAGATCTATGGTACCTAAGAAATTCCCTGGCTAGCAGACTAGAAACACTCTCTTTCATTTTCAAACCTTAGGAAATCATCCTTTGTCCACTGCAAAAAATCTTCCAAAACATGTCTTCCCTAGACCTTCCCTGAAGTACAGCTTTTTGGATCATATGTTGTTGAATCCAAATTTTTGTACTTTGTATACATATTGTGTGAGGAGTGGGTCCCAAACTTGGGGCAAGGGAGAGTGGTCCTTGCACAGTTCGGTCTTAGCCAGGGCCTCACCAGCGAGGACTAAACAGCTTTCCGGGCTTGTTCAATATCCTGACCCAAGAATGCTCCCACGAACTTCTTCCTATGTATCTTAGCTGCTTCACCTTTGGACTGGCACATGTTTTCCTGAATTTATTGGCTTATGGTATATGTGTACTAACAAAATACATCTAACTATATGATTATTTTCTCCATACCAAATATACTTTAACTCTTATCAAATATATTCTATATACGTAACACTTAAAACTTAACCTATGAATTCCCATTATTCTAATGCATGTCCCTTCTACCAATTTGCCCATAAACCTCAAAATTTTTTAATCAAGCCATTTATTTCCTGGTTGATGAAAACTTTAAATGGATTAAGGAAAATAAGTGAACTCTTTATTACCTTATTAGAGGCCTTTCTCTGAAAATGGACAGTTATCTAGCAAGCAACAGTAAGTCTTTTGAACTGCTGGGGTCTCTGTTAAGGTAAGCCCCTTCTTAACCACTTGGGATTCTGAACAAGTTGAAAAATAAAAGGTGAAGCTAAAGGACATCATGTCATCTTTATTAATGATGCTGTTTATTTCACCTAAATTTACAAATTAAATAAGTGCCTCCACTTCCCTAAGGCTAGAACAGTTAATGGGGCAAACAAACAAAGACGCAGATCCCTGGGCTTCAGCTAGGGCCGAGGCCTTGAGGTGCAACTGTCTATGCAGGTGCAACACTTCCTAAGCAGGCAAGCTGAGGCAGTGACTTAATTCTGTGGGAAAGAAAAGTCTTCAGAAATTGTTGGGCAGAATGTTATTTGCTCTTACTAAACAACAAAGAAGTCAAGTTCTTCTTTGCTGTTTAATAAGAGTAAGCTTTAAATAGTTTTAGGCCTAGGTAGCCAGCACTAGCTACTCTGACTAAAATTCCATTCTGTACTTCTTTCCTAACCGCCCCATTTGAAATGTCAATCACTGTCTCTCTCTCTCACACACACACACACACACACACACACACACACACTGCCACTACCCCCTTCCCTGCTGTGTTTCTCTCCATAGCATGCCTTCGCCATCTGCCTTGCCATGTACTTTATTTATTATTTGTTTATAGTCGGTCTCCCCATTGGGAGTACAATATATTTTAATCTGTGTTAAAATCTCCGCCCGTAGAAAGTATCTGGTACATGGCAGATGCTCAATAAATATCTGTTGAATTGAAAAATTAATTTAGGACCGTGGAGGGACCTGTGGAGGAAGCTTAGAGTCATATGGTTTGAAGGCAGGCTCAAGGTCACTCCCTACCATGTGCTCTCAGGTTGCTTCTGAATTGGCTAATAACATAAGAGTGACACATTCTTCCAATGTCATAAACATATGCGGTGACAACAGCCACAATAAAATACAATGGAAATGCCTGCTCATACCTGATTAGCATGGGTGCTACCTGCCAAATACAGTTCCTCTGAATTTAGTATTGGGGTGAGTGGAAACAAAGAGGTTTTGAATATACAGCCTGGGCAGGGGGGAAGGCATCTGAATAAGATGTGCTTGGGGCTTGATACCATTACAAATTTCTAACCTCTGCAAGAAGGCAACACTCTCTCTGAGAGATAAGTATGCATAAGACCAAAATTAACCTTTCACTTAGAGATTTCTCTCATTTGGACTTAAGGTCACAGGTCATGGATCTTGGACTACTTTCCTAGGCCTTTTTATTTTAGGTCCCATCGAGCCTCTGTTATAGTGTTTGGTAACACTAAGACCGGGTTTAGGGAGCATAATTTTGTTTGAGAAAACTCCCATCGAGGCTTAGGGTTGGGCTGTTTTCTAAATTTGCTGATTGCAGGGCTGGTGCTCTGAAAATCTTCTGTGCATTTATCATGATTTGTAGCCTTTGAAAATAAGGTCAATGAAAGGCCTGACACTGAGCTAATACAACTGTTTTAACATTGAAGGAAATTCCATACATTCTGGTGAGAAATATACAACCCCAGTTCTACCTGTGAATGTGAGAATGCTTCTGGCTGAGATTAAATAGAATAAGAAATATGAAAGGATAGTTTGTGGAATTTATTTGAAGAATTTTAACTCACAAAGGCAAAATAATTTTACTTCAGACTTATGATTTTAACTTGAAAATAAATATAATCTTTTAAACTTTAATGATTTTTTTTTCCCTAGAAATTTGATAAAGTGAGGAGACTATTCAATTCAGGGTATTTCTATGTAGTTGAAATTTTATGACTGATGTGTCTTGATGACTTTTAGTATTTAATGCAATTTAATGTGTAATACAGTATTTAGTATTTAATGAATTATTAAATGCGGCCATATAAATAGTGAGATGTAATTTGAGATGGGGAATAGATTGGGGATGAACTTCCAGCTTTAGATACAGAGTGTCACTGACGTTGATTTGACATATGTACCTTTCCAACCCGTTTCAGAGCTTTCTGGGTATAAAATAAAACTGATCACTATTGGGTACCAAGATAATTTCCAAGGAAGCAGTGACTGGAATTGGCACTCTCTGTCTTGAAGCTGGGAATAGAGTTGTCCTGACAAGTTGCTGATCTACTCCACCAGGGTGTATAACCATGCTCATGGCTGACAGCAGGAGGTGGAGTGACCTACTCTACTGATGAATTAGGGTGTGTTCAACTCAGGTCTGCCTCTCTTCCTTTTAGTAAAAAAATCTGTGAATTCTACTCTGATCCTTCACCTCATAACTTCTTATCTGGGGAAGTCCCCACAGGAGAAATCATGCCCTGTTTTAGCCTTATCCAAGGCAGGTAGCTAAGTCCGCTTGGTTCTGGAGCTCATTAGGTTTATATACCCAAAGCCATTTAATTGTTTAGTTCATGTTTGTTTAGAATCTAGGCAGAGAAGAGAGTGCTAATTATTCCCCTCCATCAGAAACCATCAAAAAAAAAAAAAAAAGACTATAGTATTATCATTTTTCAACCTATCTCAAAATATCAGATATTGTTAAACCCCTTGCTGAAGTCACGATGCATTGATACGTCATCCTGCAGCATTCCCTTGCTGGATCAGCCAAGCTTTCCTAACAAGAAAAGAGTTCAGTTTTGAAGTTTTAACTTACTTGCTGCTTTAGACTCTCTAACATCATTGTTTTTACTTAATAAATTAAGGAATAAATGAATGAATGATTAATTAGGATACTTTCTTTTAGCATCTCTTGCCAATCTGAGACAGGAAGGGGGCAGGGCACAGCCATTCAAGGAAAGATACAGCAATTAACATCAAAACGGTGGG
This sequence comes from Camelus ferus, assembly GCF_009834535.1. Classification (NCBI taxonomy): domain Eukaryota; kingdom Metazoa; phylum Chordata; class Mammalia; order Artiodactyla; family Camelidae; genus Camelus; species Camelus ferus. The sequence continues at coordinate 13,948,160 of NC_045706.1, forward strand.
AGATTCGACCCCCAGTAGACCTTGAGGCTCAAGATGGTGGGAGTTTTGACTTCTAGAAGATCTTGAGCTTCATTATACGCCTATTGTAATGTATTAACACGGTAAATAACATGCCCACAGGCGCCATGACAGTCCCAAGGCTAGCCACAAAAGGTCAAAGAGTGGGAAATGGCTAACTTCCTAGGAATCCCAGCCCCTTCCCCAGGCTAGCTAGGCTGGTCCTTCCACTGTTAACATATAAAGCTACCGAGGCCAGAAAAACTGGCAACATGGTGCCTCGTGGCGCTGCCCTCTCTCCCTCTCCCCACTTCGGAGACGGCCCGCACTCTGTCTACGGAGTGTGTACCTAATTTTACTCTAATCTGAGTACCCAACCCTCCACACCTTGTGGCCTTTCTCTTGCCTTTCAATGTATCTTTCTAAATAAATCTAGCTTTATTCAACTGTGGCTCGCTCTTGGCTTCTTTCCTGCATGAAGCCAAGGACCCACACTTGGCGGGGCACATCCCAGGGGCTCAACCAAAGCCTGGGACATGGTCTTCCTCATGCCCCACGTCCGTTTTTCCTGCATCAAATTGATCACAAGGCTTTCTGTAAACATTTTGAAATCTACTGTGCTAGAATCTGGTGTATATGCTTACTCTCTGTATTCTTTTCCCTATTTTCATAAACTCTAAAATGACATGGTCAATTTTCCATCTCTCAGGACTTCCACATCCCAACCTGGACTTGCACTATTCTCTCTACCTTCTGAGAGTGGATGCGGTCAGCAAAGCGAGTCAAGAACCGATCCTACCTTCAGCCTTCAGCGGAATGTGCCTTCTAGCAGATGTCCAGACGGTTTCTATTCCCCTACAATTACTCTGTCTTGACTCAGTGCCAGTTTTGTAATCTGTCTTGGGACAAAGACAATTTATTGCAAGTCATGCAATTATGACTGCACACACTTTCAGCTCAAGGGGTATATTTTGGAATTAATTCAAGTGCAGTACTCCTTAGAACCACCATCTCTAAAATGTAAGTAATCTGACTCATGTACCCCTTCTCCATTTATTACACCCTTCATATTGATAGTGTCTTGGCTCACAAGTGCCAACCCTCCATCTCAGGACTATCACACGACCAGAATCAATAACTTACTGATGAACTACATGTTTCAAAGCTTCTAAATTTCACTCAAGTCTCTGCATGCTTTCAATGTTATTTTATCTTTTTCTCTCAATACAGGGTGAGTGACTTTCTTTGGTGAACAATGGTATATACATTATACTCAATCATTAGAAAATTGAGAGTCCTCCATAATGCAAGATGCTTTGCTAAGGTTGTGGAAACTAACAAGAAATGGGACAGTGTTTGTCTTCCAGATTTAAATTCTACTTGGAAAACTGAGATTTAAAGCATGAAATGTTAACTTACAACAGAAGATTTCAATGACAAAAAGAGTTAGAAACGCAAATGTATGATGAGTTGTCAAGGAAGTATCTCCATAGACTGGACTGGTACTCAAGGCCCTGAGAAGTCTATGAGACAAAGCTGACCCGTCAAGGATGTGTAGGATTTGAATGAACCATATTATGATAATTAAATAATAATCTGGGTCAGAATAATTCATTTATTTCACAATTCTGATTTTTGAGAATAAATGGAGCCCTTTATCATTCTTCATACTACAGATTCCTGTATATTATTCCTTCTAATATTTCAAACACTATATGTTGTTTTTCTTTCCTGCCTTCTTTCTCTTGGAATCTCTCAAACTATCTCATCTCTGAATCCCACAAAGCTTTTTTCACTCTGCCTTTTCTATTATTTTCTAGGTACAGTAACCACAGGAAATAAGTTTTTACCCTTCAAACACACTGGAATTAGTTTGTGACCCAGGATTTGAAATATATGACTACATTTGCATCAATCATTCCTGTGACATAAGCTTTACTCACCAAACACTGCATTACACGGGAGATGAACATGCATAGCATCTGAACGGGTGACATGCTAACAAATGCCAAAAGCATTCTGCCACTGTATTGGATGCTTTAGGCTTTGCTAATTAAGAAAACACCTTATAGCTATAGGCAACTCAAAAGCCAAGAAGGTAAAAATTCAAAGAAATATACAGACTACTGGAAAGTGAATACATTTTATAAATACTATTAAAATAGACGTGAAAAATTGATTGGTCTCAACTGCTTTCAAACGGCTCTTGTCTACATTAGTAATAAAAGTAAAGACTTGGGGGGAATGGTATAGCTCAACTGGTAGAGTGCCTGCTTAGCATGCATGAGGTCCTGGGTTCAATCCCCAGTACCTCCAGTAAGTAAATAAATAAACCTAATTACCTCCCCCCTCAAAAAAAAAAAAAAAAAAAAAGTAAGGACTATAGCATACATTATTACTCACTGAATGCCATAGTTTTCAACCAAACACATGCATGTTTCCTTTCTAAGAATCCTAAGTAAACAATTCTATTTTCCCGTAGTATTGTTTACTTGCTACAAAAAGTGAGATGACTAAGCAAATGTTCCTCTAATTTAAATGTTGTATTGACCTCAAAAAAAAAAGAGACTAAAACCATATTTTAATTCAAGTTAGAAGCTACTGCAGGCTCATCAGTCTAAGGAATATATACCACAGACGTTAGCAAATACACAAAGTCAATAAGAGTTTAAATGCTACCCTTTAGCAATTCTTGTGCTAACATTTCAGTTTGAACTTACAATAACATTTATGATAATTTACTGTATACTGCTGACTTAAAACATTTAATTGGAAATGATGCAAACATACCTTCAGAGAATAATGTTATCAGATCTGGCTAGATTTTCTTCAGTGCAAACAAAAGGAGAGGAAGACAGAGCATAATGTTGCTGGAAATAATGCCCTCTTTCTATGAAAAGATTTATTAACCTTTTCAAATAGTATTAAAAAGGGATCAAGAGGTGGTGAATTTTCAAATGTAATTTTAACTATTATCGATGGATATACCTTTTATGAAAACAATAGTTCCCTTTAGGAATATCTCACTTTGAAAGGATTGTGTCTTCACAGGAACCTTGTGAGGTCAGGCTCCAATTTTCTCAGGGAACAGTAACTCACAAAATATATATGGGACTTGCTGAAGTCTAGTTGAGATCTACTTTTATTCTCTTGTCTTTCCACTGCAGTACTGACAAGTACAATCTACTCAAAATAAGAAGCTAGAGAGCCCTAGCCTAATTACGTAAAGAGAATTCTCTGTTCCACCCTGTAATTCCTGCCATCTTTAGAAATTATATTTATCCTCCCAAGCATTTATTTCCCTTCCTCAATATTAGTACAGTAGGCTGAATAATGATGATTTTTATATCAATTTTATTATATCTATAATTATAATAATTTAAAAGAAAAGAGATTCATAAGAAACTGGTAACAAAAAAACAAAGAATATTTAAAACTAATCAGCAAAAATTAAGCTAATGAAGAGCTACAGTAATTGTATTAAGAGAATGCAATTAGTTTAGCCTTTCCAGAAAGCTATTTGCTAATAGATATCAAGAACTTCATAAATGCACATATCCTTTGACTCAGTAATTCCACTTTATGACTCTATATTAATGAAATAACCAGAGACACGAGCAATACTTATAAATCACTGGCAAAGTATAGTTTATAATAATGAAAAATTGGAGATAATTTGGTTAAACAAACTGGAATACCAAAAAGGTAAAATATTTATGACCATTAAAATTACATTTTCAAAAAAATTTTAGTGACATTGGAAAATGTCAATGCTGTAACTTTACATGAAAAACGAGGTAATATGTATACATAAATAAATCATATATAAAATTATATATATGTAATAAAAATATGATTTGGAATGATGTTTACTTCAGGTTGGGGGATGAAGGGAGAAGGAATGGGGGGAGAACCTGTACAATTAATATGACATTTTGTATGAAGTGCAAAAGAAAAAGGATCGCTGCAAAGAATGATCCTCATGAGGCATCTATAATTGTACCACGTATCTATATCTATACCTACATCTCTGTACCTGGGAGGAAATAGAAGGCAGTCTTATCTTTAGGACATGAATTTTAATTTTTTAAATTTATATTTTTCCCAATTTTTATATAGAAGTTTCTATAACAGGGAAAGAAGGGGAATATTAGCCATCATTTTGATGTCTCTGAATTGTTTTAACTGTCATCACGACAGTGTATGACTTGGAAAACAATAACAGTGGAGTAACAAAGTAGTAACTTTTGGTATGTTAGAAAGTCAGCATATTTTGCCTATTATGTATATTACATAATATGTGACATTACAGGATAACAGTGGCAAGGACGAGTACTTGCCTGAGATAAAAGTATTAATAGAACAAGTTCTAGAAGAAATCCTGTGTATAAATAATTACAATGAAGATAAATAGTATTCAATTACAATTAAAATAAATATTAGTGAGTGGTCAATTATTTATCTTAATTGTAATTATTTATATATACTCAGTAAAATTTAGGAAACACACAAGTAGTTTCTGGAAAAATAAGTAAATACAGCACCAAAGAATCTTTTGTTAAATGGAAACATGCTTCAGTGCTGATGCTAGAGCTAGATGAAGTAGTTTTCTGCTTCAGAGGCCATTAAAGTAGCTCAGAGGACAATTTAAAAAATCTGATTGTGTGTGGTTACTCTCATCAGAAGTGATCCAGTATGATAAAAATTCAATTCACCCCAAACCGCATGGACTTTAAATTGGCGTATTGAACTACTTAGACTGCAGAATTAGTTTAGATTAGGATTAAGGATATAGTGACAAAGTTTGCCATCTGGTGGTCAGTGTCATACAAATCAGATACCTTCATACATTACATTTCTATTTCAGAATTTTGAACTGGGTCTGTTTGGTGAAAGCAATATTGGTGCTAAATAAATTCATGGATAAAATTAAAGTCACGGCAAAGCAAAGTGTATTTGGTCAGATTACAGCTGTGTTGGGCTGAATGATGGCCCCCAAAGACATCCAGGTCCTGGTCCCTGGACCCCGTGAAAGCTGTTTTATAGGGCAAAAGCGGTTTTGCAGGTGTGATTAAATGAAGGATTTTGAGGTGGGGAGATTGTCCTGGATTGGCCAGGTGGACCCTAAATGTAACCACAGTATCTTTATAAGAGGAGGCAGAGGAAGATGTGACTACAGAAGACTAAGGCAAGGACAATTTGACTACTCAAGCAAGATGTGGCAGGACAGGCTTGGGCGATGCAGAAAGGGGCCAGGAGCCAAGGAATGCAAGGAATGTGGCTTTGGAAGCTGGGAAAGGCAAGAGATGGATTCTCCCCTAGAATTTCTGAAGGGGGCATGTCCTGACACCTTGATTTCAGCTCAGTAAAACTGATTTCGACTTTTGACCTCCCGACTGTAAGCGGATAAATGTGTGTTGTTTGAAGCGGGCTGTGGTGATTTGTTACAGTAGGCAAAGGAGGTTAATAGGACAGCTGAGTGAAAGAGGGCCTGAGACTGGAGTGACCGAAGGAAATCAACTCTTTCCACTGATTGATCCTAAGTGTGACCATGTCTGTCAATAAGCCATGCATTATTCATTATCAAACTAATTTCTATCAAGCCTGGTAGGAGTCGTTAAATTCTTCAGAAAGAAACCAAACAGAAGGCACACACGAACTCTCTTCTGTCGTAATCCCTGTGATTTGACTATGTAATTCAGAGAAATGGATTAGTGAATGAATTTCACTCTACAGGTGTTTACGGCTCTTCCTTAAAGCGTGGCAAATATCTTGAAAGTACGTGCAAATTTCACAGACCAATGTAATTGAATGTTAAATATTAATCAAAGTAAGTAGCTAACCTGTGGTAGAGGACAGATTTAAAGAAAAATGAAGCTTAAGATAAAATTCAGTAAGTTCAACAAAATGAAAAGCTATCACTGGTAAGAGAAGTAATATGAGGCATATTCCTTCCCTTTATTATTTTTGCCAATTCCTCTATGATTTTAACCAATCTTGCTTTCTAGGAAGTGAAAAAGAAAATTTCTATACATAATGCTAAAAGATGTGTATTGGTATTTCGATCACTGTAATGAGTATTCACACTTGAAAAATAGAAGTGTACACACTTAGATTTTATTTTTCAGGATTCAGAGGGAAACAGGTAGTCTGGTGCTCAAGGTCATAGGTACAAGAGAAACATAAATTGCAGATATTTAAGATCCTTGGTTTAAATCAACAAACATTTCCCGAGTGCAGATCGGATTCTGGGGACTGTGCTAAGCATTGCGGATAGAAAGACAAGACTATCTGCTTCCAGAAAACATAATTTAAATATGCCACCAAATAGAAATCCACACCAGCTTCAGGAGCAAAAGGGAAAAGTCATTTAACTCAACCTGGGAGTGAGTGAATGGTGGGCTAGGAAGGCTTCCAGATGAATCGGAAGAAGAAGGAGCTATTTAGGAGGAGAAGAAAACCAAAGGGTGAAGGGTGAAGGAGAGAGATAAGGAGAGGAAAGAGAGAGAGAAGAAAGATAAGAATATATTAAGCAGAAGGACTAGAATAGAAAATGTAAAGCCAATGAGTAATCAGATACAATGGAAGAGTCAACATTTTGCTTTCCCTAGAACACAGAGGAATGCAGTGGAAATGAAGCCACACAGGCAGGCAAGGACTCACCATCCACATCACAGAAAGTGTTCTGTAGGTGGTGGGAAATCTAAGGATGTGAGCTTTCATTTTCTAATTCAAAAATTTTAGTGGAAGAACCAAAATCTTTATTGCTCATGTTATATTTGCTTAAAATTTTATCCTGGCTAATATGTTTTCTTAAAATTTAAATTATGAAGTATATCTTGAAAATAGTACATACAACACATGTCAACAATCTGAAGAATAATTACTGTTATGGGTTGAATTGTGTTCCCCCCCCCACCCCACCTCCCGGCCTCAAAAGATACGTTGAAGTCCTAACCCTCAGAACTGCAGAATGTAACCTTATGTGGAAGATACAATTAGCTACGAGGAGGTCATACTGAAGTGGGGGGGACCCCCCAATGCAATGCGACTGGCATCCGTATACCAAGAACGTAATGTGAAGAGACAAGAGACATAAGGAGAGTGCCATGTGAACACAAGTCAGCGATCAGGGTGATGCATCTACAAGCCAAGGAATGCCAAAGACGGCCAGCAAGCCGCCAGAAGCTGGGGGAGAGGTGTGGGGCAGATTCTCCTTCATGGCCTGACAAGGAACCGATCCTGCCAACATCTTAATCTTGACCTGATAGCCTCTAGAACTGTGAGAAGATAAATCTCTGTTTTCAGGTCAGCCACTTCGCGGTACTTGGCTGCAGCAGTCCTAGGAAACCAGTAACACAGCGTGTGATGATTCTCCATGTCCTCACGACTGCTTCAGAGAGAGAAGGATCCGTATCTTTGAAGCTCCTACATTCCCTTCCCAGACTCTCTCTCTCTCCTTCCAGATACCTATATCCTGAATATTGTATCAGTTGGTCTCTTTATTTTAAATAGTTTTCCAGAGATGAGTGTATTGCAAAACAATATACAGCTCAGATACGGCACTTTTCATTTTTTACAGGCTGTATATACCCTCAAATTTGTTCTTCCTGGGCACTGGTATTATAACTTTGAGATTTATTTATGTTGATGCCTACCTGTGTAGGTAATTCTCTCATAATGTTTCACTATATGAATGTAGTACAATTTATTTATAAATGGATATCTGTGTTAGTTCTGTTTTTTTTTCTGGCACAAATAATACAGCCCACACATTTTTGTGCATGCCTCCTAGGGCATCTGTGCAAGTTTCTCTAGGATATTCACCCAGGAATACATAATGTGTATCTTAAACTCTACTAAGACATTCTCCCATAATTTTTCCAACTGAAAATTTTTGCTTTTTAGTTTAAAGGAAATTTTATTAACTTTAATCTATCTGAAATTACTTCTGTGCAGAGCAAGTTGAGATCCTATAATCAATTGTTCCACCATCGTTTATTAAATATTCTATCTTTTTCCCATCAATATGTAAATCGAATCATAGATCAAATTTCCACATATTTCAATATATTAATGTGGAGTCTATTTTTGGACTAGCTATTCAATTCCATGAGTGATCTATCATTATGCAAGCACCACAGTAAATTTTGGTTTCAGAAAAGGCAATTCCCCCAAACCTATTCATCTATTTCTAAAGTATCCTGATTCTCTTCCTTTTATTTATTTAATATCAGTTTATTTTTAAGTTTGTTTAGATATATGCAAAATACTGTATTTTCATGGGTATAGATTATATAAATGTATATATAAGTTAATGCACATGTTGCAAATGTCCAGTTAAAAGCACAATATAATGAACACCATGAATTCATCATCCAACTCAAGAATTAGAATGTTACTAAAATTTCCATCCACCTATGTGCTCCCTTCCTACTTCATCCCTCTGCTTCCCCGCTCCAAAGGTGACCTCTACTGTCAATGGTTTTGGCTCTTTCTAATGTTTACAAAAATGCTCTCTGGCTGTGAATAGTCTTTTACAACCTGCTTTTTTCATTCAAGCTTATGTTTCTAACATTTACCCATGTTGCTGTATGAGGCTATAATTTGTTTAGTTTACCCCCAAAGATTTTCACAGACATAAATCATCTTTCCAAATACATGTGGGGTTTTTTGGCCTCTTTATTCTATTCCCTTGATCTGTCTGTCCTGGTGCAAAAATGTGATGCTTTCTCAATTGCTCCGATTTATAATAAGTCTGGATATCTTGAAAAACAAGTCATCTCATCTTCTTGTTCTTTGTCAGGAGTGACTTGGATATTCTTCATACTTTGCTCTTCTGTGTAAATCTTATAATTATCTGTCATGTTCTATAAAACCCTGTTGCAATGGGAATTTCACTAATTCTACAGATCAATTTGAGTAGAATTCATACATTTGCTGCACTAAATCTTCCTAGTGATGCAGATATGTCTCTCTGTTTAGTTAAATCCTTATTAATTTGTCTCAATAAAGCTTTATAAAACTTCATAATTTTGCAACTTTATAATTTTCTTCATAAAAATGTTGCATATTTGTTAGAATTGTTCCTAAAACAGCTTATATTTTTATTGCTGCTATAATTTTTAAAATTACATTTACTATTTGTTGCTTGTGTATATAAACATGAAATTTTCTTTTGTGTATTTAGTTTATTTTGGCTACTTTTTAATATTTACAATGATTTTTCCCCAGGTTCATCTATGGAAGATCATTTCCATAGATCTTCTATGTAGACAATTACATATTCTGTAAATAATGAAAGATTTATTTGATTATGATCTGTATACCTTTTAATTTTTTTCTTGATTTGCTGCACTGGCTACAGGCACCAGAACAATTTTAAATAGAAATGAGGATAGAAGGTATCCTTCCCTTGTTTACAATTTTAAAAGATGTGCTTCATACATTTCTCCAGTTAGTTCTATGTTTGCTGTATGGATGATTTCAATACATACTTTTTATCAGTTAAGGGAAATTCTTTTGTATCCCTAGTTTGCTAAGATTATTTTTTACATCATGAATAATGTTGAATTTTTGTATCTACTGAGATGATCAAATGATTTTTTTCTATAACTATGATGAACATCAACATTCAGAAGTTGGGAAGCAGACAGAGAAGGAAAAACCACAGAGGTGATTAAATAACCAAAATTGCATAAAGCCACAGATACTAAAGGAAAAGACAGCTTCAAACAGTAAGAGTGTTCAAATGTAGCAGACATATCCTACCCCAAATTCTTGTCTCTGAACTTTAACAGCCTGTGTGACTCCATCATAGTTTCTTAATTTCTCTAGATACTGTCCTGACCTGGTATTAGCAATACTTAAAAAAAAAATTCATCTGCTTTATTGAATTCATGCACCAGTGTTTTTGAACCTAGTTTGGCAATAGGTCTCCATTTCTAAAGGATTTACTGTACTAATTCACTTTAATTTTATCGGCCATTTAATTTTCTTGGCCCTAAACTGTTCTTACGTTTCTGATCACTTAGAAGTTTAATAGGAAGACATTGGCTCTCTTCTCCTGATAATAATTTTTCACAAACAGGAAACTAAAATTTCAGTAGGTTGTAGCTGACTACTGCTTAGAAGACACACTTCTCAGCCTATCAGTAGCTCTAGACAATCCGAACTCCAAAGGGCTCTCCTTGTTGCCCAGGTGATTCAGTACCATTATAATTCCTCATTAAAACAAACAAAATACAAATAAGCAAACAATACCCCCCCTAAAAAAGCAGATGCTGCACAAACAGACCTCGGTTTAAATTTTCAGTTCTATTCACATTGGACAGCTGTGTAAAGTTTTTCGGTTAAAATTTTATTTTTATAACACGTCACATTCTGAATGTGCTTCAGTCTATTTGTATTATGAGAATGTTACACATTGATCATATGATTAAAGAAAAGTGCCAATATTTCAATTCAGTGTCTATAAATTGCCAAATTTAATGATCAGCAGCCTTAGTATGTAGCCTCTAACACTTCTGCCAAATAATAAAAGCTGTGAGAATATTATTCAAAAAAGTCTTGATTTTTTTGTTGTTGTTGTTGTTGTTCCTCAGTGTTAGCTATCCTCCACAGATTGTGTGAGTGGAATTCTGTGGATGTGCACTGTTGATGGTCTTTTTGACATAATGGAAAAAGCACTGAACAGACTATTGCTAGCAATGGTAACTTCTGGATAGCTGATCTTTTTGGCTTTTTTACATTGCTTCTGGATACTAGCAACACCTACAGCGTCTTTCAAATTCTACTGAACTTTAACAGTGTGCCATATGCTTGGAAGTTTCATCATGCTGAGATGCCTACAATATCGCTCCTCTTGTAAATTCAGGTTCAAGGGCATTCAGAATCACCAAAATTCACGATGACACATGTCCAGCATTTCACTTGGACTTTTTTACTTGGTTTGTTTCCTCTTTTAGAAGTTTGTTTACATAGCAGTTAACTAACTGCATTAGTATTAAGTCGGCAACTTGTACATCCCAACTGCCCCTTCTCTCAGGTAACATTTGTTTTTGCTTTTTTTTTTTTTTTTAATGGTTACTCTAGTAGTATATTCAAGCTAGGTCCATTTCTCTGACTGTGTATTTGCTCAGTCAAATATACAGAAACTATGAAAGGGTCCATAAAGAGTTAATTCCTATTTCTCTACCACTACAATGAGTTGTTCAATATCAATGAGACAAAGAACATAAATCAAAATACTCTGTCTGGAATTTTAAGCTCCACTCAGTGTGTTTCAAAAAGGAAAAGTGGGACAATTTAGGGTTCATCAATTATATCACATTAAATTAGCCTCCATCACTAACTTGGCTCGACAGCCTTCATCTATTTTAATTTACAACCAAAAGGACAGCCAAGAACAGGATGGTAGCAATGACATGGTCAAAGGGAGGCTCTGGCTTCTTAATTATTAAAAAAATGCTTTGCATCAAGATATCATTAAAGTAAAAGCTTCTAACTAAAAGGAAGTTTCAAAATAGCATAAAATATGATATATCCCATAATATTTACATTCATAAAATGGATTATGATGGCATTCTATACCTAACACACTAAAATTTTTAATTAATTAAAAAGTAGATGATACAGTTGCATTATAAAGTAGAAATTCCAACTGTGATATTCTGCTCACGTGGCAGAGTGCAACCAGACCTTCACACCATTCACCGTTCTATCCCTTCAGACATACACAGTTCTCATATAAGAGGAACAGTGTTTTTACAAACATTATTGGGTGAAGTATCAGCCTTTCATGATGCCAAAGAAGAAAACTAAAACATTTGAAATTCAGTTAACCAGAATCAAGGTAAATGTAAACAATAGCCAAGGCAGGCTGTGCCAATCTGTAATGGAGTTCTTGGCTTTGAAGCTGAATAATAAAGGCAGATAAATGGGGAGGACTTGATCCTGTTAACTGACAACTCCCAGAGGCAAAGAAATAGGATACAGAGTATAGTAAGATGTATCTTTGCACTTCATGTAGTAGAACAATCTTAGAAAGACTATAAGATGATATGCCCTTGCATATTTAGAAATAGTATGTTGATTTAGCAAACATTAGTTGAACATCCTATTACCTGCCTGGTACTTTGCTAGGTGTTGGAGCTACAAAGGTGAATAAGACACAGTTACTGCTTTTCAAGAATTTTGAAAAAAATCTGTTGTGACATTTGTTCTTCAGTTATTAATGTGTTATGACTAGATGGCTGGAAATATTTAGTCAACTCACTTATTATTATTTTATGAGTTTTCTCACTACCTACAGATAAAAATGTAAATATTTTACTTTTTATTTAATATAACATTATTAATATTTTCTTTGTTTATGTTATAAAAATTACGATACAGTTCTAATATATATAGGGTTATCAACACCGTGAATGTGTACTCTACAGAATGTAGATTAAAATACAAATCATATTTACTCTTTGTGGTTTTATATAAAAAAAAAAACTTTTGGTGGTGTTGGACTTTTTTCCAACTTTACTGAAGTATGATTGACAAATTAAATTTATATATATTTAAGTAGCACAACATGATGCTTTGATATATATACACATGGCGAAACGATGACCACAATCAAGCTAGTTAACATATCCATCACTTCCCAAGGTTGCCTTTTGTTTTTAAGAGTGAAAACACTTTAGATCTACTCAGTTAGCAACTTTTGAGTAAACAATATTAACTATAGTCACGATGCTGATACATTAGGTCTTCAGAATTTATTCACTTTATAGCTAAAAGTTTGTACCCTTTGATCATTATCTTTCCTTTCCCCTACTCCCCAGCCTCTGGTAACCACCATTCTAGTCTGTGTTACTATGAGTTTGACTTTTTTTAAGATTCTACCTATAAATGAGATCATTCGATATTTGTCTTTCTGTGTCTGGCTTATTTCACTTAGCCTAACGCTCTATAGGTTCAGCCATGTTGTCACAAATAGCAGAACTTCCTTCTTTTCATGGCTGAATAATATTCCTGTGTGTGTGTGTTTGTGTGTCCATTCATCTGTTCACAGACACTTAAGTTCCTTCCATATGTTGGCTATTGTGAATAATGCTGCAGTGAACTTGGGAATGCAGATACCTAACTGAGGCAGCAATTTGATTTTCTTTTGAGATATATCTAGAAGTAAGATTGTTGGGTCATATGGTAGTTCTACATTTAACTTTTTAGAGAATCTCAAAATATTTCCCCTAATGGCTATACCAATTCACATTCCCAACAAAAGTGCACAAGGATTCCCCTTTCTCCACATAGTTGCCAACACTTACATTTTGACACTTTGATAAGTCATCCCAAAAGGTGTGAGGTGATATCTCACTGTGGTCCTGATTTGCATTTCCCTGGTGATTGGTGATGTTGAGCATTCTTTCATATACCTGTTGGTTTTCTGTATGTCTTCTTTGGTAAACTGTTTATTCATTCCTTTTGCCCATTTTTAATTGTATTATTCATTGCTGTTGGTGGTGGTGGTGTTTGCTTACTTGTTTTGTTTCGCTGTACAGTTGTATGAGTTCCTTATATATTTTGGATATTAATCCTTCATAAGATACATAGTTTGCAAATATTTTCTCCCATTATATGGGTTTCCTTTCCATTTTGTTTTCTGTTTCTTTTGCTGTGTAGAAACTTTTTAGTTTGATGTAATCCCACTTGCTTATTTTTGCTTTTGTTGTCTGTGCTTTTGGTGTTAACTCATAAAAAATCATTGCTAAGGCCAATGTCAAGGAGTTCTGTGGGTTTTAGAATGACATTATGCTAGGTTTAAAATGTTGAGAGTCTGGACTGAATGCTGACAGATTCAAATACTCACTTTTTACCAACTTCACCTTCCATCTTCTTAAAAAAAGAATGTTTAAATACTATTTATAAATACTTCACATTTTTCCAAATGAAACTGTCTCAGAAATAAGCTATATTTTCACAGTATTGAATTTCAGGTGCAGTTTAAATTCTTCATTTTGACAATGGTCCCTTGAGTTTAGCCCTGATGATCACAGAAAATTCTCCTTCATATTAGCATTACTAAAGTCAAATTTGGAAGATGTCAACCTGCTGACAACGATCCTTTTCCAGGCTAGAAGAGTGTTTTGAGATTTTTCTTTTTAGTTTCTAAAAGTTTTCTCTTTTTTAATTTGTCAGTGAGTTGATCTTTCCCAAAGCACAGTTTTGAAAGCATCACCTTCACTTCATCAAAATCAGTATCCCTCTGATATTTCGGACATATTAACTAAATCTAAACCATGTTTCACAATCTCTTTTATCTCCAAGAGTTTTATAAATGGAATGAGATCTTTAATGTTCATGTATGTGGCATTTTATAACATTTATAAATGACTGGAAAAACAGAATGCACTGAATCATATGCATTTCTACCATCCTCCACTCTTGCAAATAAAACAAGGAAAAGTGAATCTAATATTTAGTCTAACCATAATGCCTTATTCCTATCTCAGGAAATTCTTTTCCAAATGCAGTCTCTTTTATAGTATCTTTGTGTTCCATTCACAACTTTGTTAGTTGTACTGGAAATCTTGTTTTATTACTTCCCCAAATATTATTTATTTACTATCCAGAGCTTAAAAAGAGTGTCAGAAATGGTGTTTAAATGGATATAATGGATATAACATTATAGTTTCTTTGGAAATGCATTTTATAGGTAATCTTAAAAGTCATGGTTCTTCATATAACAATGTTACTTGCATTTTTACTTTAAGCAATATATCTGCCTAATATTTCCTGCCTAAGAACTTACCCAAATTAGTTCTACAATTTTAAAATACCCAAAGTCTATCTATATGTGTGTACTTACAGTAACAAATTGCATATATATACATGTAGTTATATATACAAAACTAATTTATTACCAGAAATATACACATGCCTATGAGCATAGCCCCATTATACGACAAGTCTGGTTTTACACCCTGATATACAATAAAGAGCACCTGACACTGTCGGAAGAGAGGATTCAGGTTTACTGCCGTGTAGCCACGACAAATCACTTGCCCTTTCAGCCTTGGTTTCTTTAGCTGACAAATAGAAATAGAATAGCTACCCCACCTGACCAAGAGATTTTTATGGAGAGTGAATGAGCTACTGCGGTTTCCCAACTTTATCTAATTCTGAGCTGCCTTTGTAAATTCTGCCATTCCCTCACACCCCAGGTGCCATTATTCATCTAACCTTTTAATTCAAATCTACTTTCTGTTTACTAAGAAAATGTATTTCAAAATACAACTAGCACTGGAATGAGGCTTTTTCTTTGGGATTTCAAAAGATAACTTACAAATGAACCTGTAATTTGGTGTTATTTAATTCCAGGTATTTACATATCACCTAAAACTGCCTTGTCCACCCCTTAAAATCACATTCCACATGAGTGGTAGTCTGGTTCCCAGACTCTGGGCAACACTCAGCTAATATACTTCAAGAACTTAGATTATAAGCACTACACAAATCTAAGATATTATCATTATTAATATACAAATTAATTAATATCCTTTTTATGGTATTCATAAAAATATTTATTTAACCAGTCCTATTACTAGAGTTCCATAAAACTTAATTCTTTGTATTACGCAACTTAATATAACTATTGGGGTGTTAAGTGTGATGAGGGAAGGGGAACTAAATTAGTTCGTTATGTATTATTGATAGATGAGCTATCTGTTTAATGGATGTACGTCATTTATTGGGATCTTTAGGGAATGAACCCTAGTCTAGGACAGGCTGACTTTGATAGAGAGCAAACAGTTGAGAAAGGTGAACGAATAGGTGCTACCCAGAAGAAGTAATGCCACGTGCAGGTAAGGAGAGATTACCAAGACAGGAAAGCATAGTGATGAAATGAGCATCTTACCCTCTCTTTAAAATGTTACTTTTGATCCGAGCTTTGGCCACCATAGGATGTATTTAACAAGCTAAGCATGGTCAAGAGTGGGATGTGTGTGTGTATCCGTGTGTGTCTGTGTCTCTGTGTGTGTATCTGTGTAGGCTGTGGGAGTGGGGATGGTTATGGGGTGGGAGTGAGAAATAGGAAAGTGTTATTTAGAAAACAAAAATGCCAAATATGAAAAACAGGGTAAGATCAGAAACCACTATTATGACTGACTTAGGATTTATAATTAGTTTATCAGAAATATGATAGTCATTTAATTTGCATGTTATATTTTCCATCAAATATCCTTTTTTGAAATGTATCTTGCTGGTAGAGACACAGGGCTGGGGAAATAGAAAGAAGAAAGCTGGCAAGCCTCTGGCCCCTTCCACCCCATTCCCCCCATCAAATATAGCAGTTTTTCTTGTATTTATTTTACATTTAGAATTGTGAGTAATTTGGTTCAGACAAAGGGTAGTAAAGCTAACAAAAAGTGTGGAAACCAATGTTCTTTTGAAAAACTATAAACTGGATGAATAGATTTTTCTGGTCCGATAGCTTTGCTAAATCTCAGCCCATGTTTGCTCACATGAAATAGTGATACATTTATAGCTATCAGAGTATTGGTAATAACCTGAATTTAAGTCCAGTTTCACTTCTGCCCATAACAGGATATTAAAAAAGAAATGGGTTTAGAAAACATTTTGAAATAAGTAGTTAACTTTCTGCTATCTAAATATCCAGCAAAGTACTGCTATATATCATCAAAACAAAGGGTGGTGATGTATCCTTATTTGAATAAAATCTTCTCGTTTTACACTATTGTATATTAAAAAAATCCAACTAACTTAGGAAAGAAATTTCCACACAAATTGTTCCTCAGTACATAAATGTATCAAATTTCAGTGGCTTGGCTAAGTGCCTTTTTAAGAATATGGAATTTCTTCAATTTGGAAGCAATAATGCCCATATATAAAGAGGTACATTGCATTTAAAAGAGGCTATGAAAAAGCAGACTCTGTCTTACACATAGATTATATCTACAGTCAAATGATAATGGCCTAACCATTAGGCATACACTTAACAGTAAGTCAAAATATTATTTTCTAAAATATCAACATTTTCTACAACTACTATTTGGTTTTATAACTATTTTCTACATATTATTTATGTTGGATCTCAGTAGGTTAAAAAATTCATTCTACAAATTTCTTATAGAGCTATTTTTAAAAAGTGCTTCAACAATCTAACATCGGTTGTCAAGGAAAGCCTTCCAGGGCTCACTGTCTCATAAACGTAAGAGTGGCCTTCACCTGTAACATCTCTAGTACAACATGTGCTTAGGGTTCATGGCTTCTGACTACAACTTTGTACACTGCCGGCACCATATGGTAGTTAATTCTGCAAGTTCCTGCACTATTTTGCTTACTGACAATTATTCTTGAATTCCTGCTCTAAGAGTCTAGTAATGGAAAAACAATTTTGGTTGCAATGAGATCCTTAAAGCAATGAAGTCCCATCAGCCACCTATCAGCTTCACACATTTTTAATAAGAGTTCAGCTCTCTGTTAATAGCCAAGACTTTGCTTTACTGCAGTTGAGGGGAATTCTGTTTTCTTTAATTGCTAAGGAATTAGGAATTTAAATTATATTATTTTATTTCATTCTGGAGAAAAGTCTCAGAACATTACAGATCAAAATGCTTCACTGGTGAATTTCAGATTGTTACACGCATCACTCAATATGGTGTTTGGCCAACTTGTATTCCAAATGGAGTAGTCAGGGTTTCTGTCACCTAACCCACAGGTGCAGTGAATAATGAAAGAAGATAATTTGGTTATCAAGCCTACGAGTGTGAAACATGAATTAAAGGACTCACTTGAAAATGATTTTAAATTAATCATATATGCAACATGTACTTGGTTCATTGGCTTGAATTCTATTCATGTTCTCAATGCTCATGGATCACCTACTAAGGTGTCAAGCCAGCATCATACTAGGTACTGAAGATGAGAAGTAAGTAAGATAGAAACACTGCCACTCAGACCTTACATTCCAGTCACAGATTTTTGTTCTTGCTGCAAAAATGTAGAGATTGGGAGACTTTAGGGCAGCTCCTGTCAAACCATGAAAGTGTCATCCTTTGTCCTCAGGGCAAGAGAATGGGACCCCCAAAGGGTGATGCTTTCAGACTTTGGAAAACTGCGACTGAGGTTTCTAAATAAATATATCTTAAGAAAGGGTCAGGGTAGAATAAAACAAAGTCTGTAAGGGAGCAATGCCTTTTGCTGTACTATGTAACATTTGGTATATTTGCAGTACTATACTGTTCAATTCCTTAAAAGGCAATGTTTTGTCTTCAACCATTCAAATACGTGGTTCTAGGTATTTTCCCCCATGGTGCGGCATGACATTAGTAATTCAAAATTAACACAACAGCACTTACTTCTGAGAAAACAGACCACATGCCATTCAAATTAGAGAAAATACTAAGCTTTTTATTGGAAGTTATCTAATTACTGGTTTTTTTCCTTGTGATGTCTTACAAGATAGCAAAAAGAATAAATTACAAATAGCATTCTAATTTTCCTAAACTTCTAGAAATAAACTATATTTAGTAACTCAATATAAAAAAATTAAAATTATACCTCATATTTGGCAATTATTCACTTTATTTACAATAAAACTATGTAGGCCTTCGTCATTGTGCAGCTGGTAAATAGAAAAGCTTTGCTTTAAGAAATGTTGAAAAACTAAGGTAGGAAAATTTTCATAATTGAATTAAATGCAAAATATAGCTATAAATTGTATTTTGGGGGGCTTAGCAAAAGCATCAAAAGTCTAATTTCATATAAAAATAAAGACAGGCCTTTAAAAATATAAAAAAGTATGGATATTGAGTAAGTGACAATATTCAATTTATAGCAGAAAATAGGGTTATTTTATAAAATACTTTCATATTCAGTCACATATGTAGACATATTCTATGTCTACAAAGACTATCTCTGACTTTAAGGTATTGCATCATCTACAAATATAAGCTTTCCTTACTTTAAAAGTGATTTTAGTGTAATATGAATTATTTAAACGGATATTTCCTAGTATTTTGTATTCACAGACTAGCAGGAAGTGGCAGCCGTTGTAGCTATTTATGGAACATTTATTATGCTCCAGAACTGTTCTAAGAGGCTTGGTGTATTATCTAATTTTATTTTAATGACAACTCGGGAGATAGTTACTTTTGGTATTCCCATTCTACAGATGAGAAAATGATGCATGGAGAGGCTAAGTAACTTGCTCTAGGTCACACGTAGTACGTGGCAGAGCTGGTATTTCAAATACATTTTAAAAGAAATTTGAGTCACTGACAAAGGAGTTCCAGCTTCTTTATTTTGCTATGAAAGGATATTTTTTAAAACCCTAAACATCACTATTTTTACTTTAATTTCATAGAAGATACCTTAATCACAACACAATTGGAAAGAACATATTATTTCACTGAAATTAATTTAGCTTTATGAAAAACTTCATTAGCCTTAATTTTTCTAGTTGTAGAGTGAAAATGTGGTCATAGTACCCATCCACTGGTTCACGATTGGAAATCACTGATGTACTTCAAGTAGTTCGTTTTGTTGTTAGCTACAGTTAGTTACTGACAATTTTCATGTGTGGAAAATTATTGTAAAAAATAGTTATTGTAGAATATACTGTATTCTGCAGGAGCAGCCACAAATCAATTAAATTACCAGGAAAAAAATGTGGAAGAAGACGTACATTTGTTAAGCACCACTCTGTGCTAGCCACTTAAACACCCAGTATTTTATTTAATTTACCCAACAACTCTGTAGTGAACATACTGTCATTCTAGTTTTTATAGAAGAGGAAACAAAATCAAGGAGGTTAGATAATTAACCCAAGGTTATTCATATAGTACATAGTGGACTTTTTCTCAGGGAAGTTTTACTCAGAAGACATTATTTTAATTTAAATTATATGTTACTGTGAGCAATACTCAATTCTATTTAAACGAAAGCCTAGTAATATTACTTCTTCATATAAATATCTTGTTTCAAAAGATTTTTTTTAGACCTTAGAGTTATAAAATTGTTTGGGGGAAAGTCAAAAGAGAAGATGTAAATTTTTTTAAATGTTTACTTGTAAGAACATTATACACACACACAAAACAACACAAAATCCTCATAGTAAGTCACTAGAAATACAGAAAATGTTCCCCACTATGATTCATATTCAAGTTTTAATACACCCTTCAAGTGCATTGATTTTGAAAGGCCCAAGATAAATTATCTTTTAGAAATATCTTGTTAAGACATAAATATTATGCAAAATATACTAAAGAAACTAATATATAGCCAAGTAGTAGCAAGTTTAAATTAAAACCTTTAACTAATAAAAATACGTGTTTTACAGAAATTACTAGGTTTCTTAAAAAAAATGTCCTTTCAACTAAAGTACTATGTAACAATTAATATAGGTTAACAATAATATCTGAATATGGAAACAATGGTCATGAACAGTGTACGGATACTAGAAGAGATTATGACATATTACTAGACAAAACTGCGTATATCAAGTATCTAGATTACTATCTCAGAGTCTAATTGGGCTAAACACATAGGCTCAATGAAAATCTCCTTGGACAAGATGTATTTATATACTATATCTATGTTTATATGCTTTATCAATGTTTATGAAACTTACAGTGAATCTGTTCAGAATATTGATGTTTATACAAATTTCAACCCAGGAATTTGGTTATTAGGTTCTAAAATCCTTTATGATTCATCTAAGTTTCACTTATTTGCACTTTCTGGGTTTTGGAGGTAAGTAAATCTAGGTTGAATTTTCTAGCACTGCAACTTACTCATTAACAGATTTTAGTCAAGCATTTTACTGTTCCGTGACCTAGTTAGTGGGGGCTGTTGGGAGGTTAAATGAATGAAGAAATTAAAAAGGTGTTTAACATATTAGGCATGCAAAAAAAAAGAATGCTAGCCCTTTTCTTCTCCCATACAGCCTGCTTCCTTATACAGTTCCTTTCAATAAAGAAAGTAATTTCTTTCTGTTCATTATGTCAGAAGATCTTCACAAAGACTCTGAAGGCATGTAGGTTAGAAATGATCACTTCCTAACAGATAATGAAATTAAGTCTCAGAGAGTTTAAATGACAATAAATTAAATACTAGGGAAAAAGCTTCTTTCTTAATCATAATAATAATTACATAAAGTGAGTGTCTTGCTTTTTGCCTTGTCTTCTAGCTCTGAGTCAAACCTAGAGTTTAATATTTGCACCACCGTTGGTACAGAATTCCATGAAATAGTAGAAAAGATATTTTAAAACCAGAGATCTGTGTTAGGTAAAGTATGTTTAAAATTTTATTCATTTACTTTACACACACTTTAGTAATGGTAATATGTACCTGAATAGCACTATCACAAAAGGACCTGGACTGCTCCCTCATCCCTTTTTACAGAAGAGAAAATTGTGTTTCCTGAGAAGATAAACAGCTTGTGGAAGGTTACGTAGCTAGGAAAAGCCAGAGTCAGGATTCAAATTCAAGTAATTTCATTGCACAGCCTGTGCTTTTCATCTTTTTTCTAATAATGCCTCCGTTGTCGTATTTAAATAAAACTGTAGTTCCTGTTCAAGAGATTCTTTTAAGAAATAGTGTCACTTAAAAGTCCAAAGCGGCTTGGAGCTCTCAGCTGCCAACCGTTTTGTTCTGTTGGAGGGAGACTGGCGCTGGTGGCAGCCTAAGAACACAAGGGGAGTGAATTAGCTAGCTCCTCTCACGTAATCACAATCTTCACCACCGTATCCATCATCACATACTGAGTGCTAACTATGCAACAGGCGCATTTCTAAGCAGTTTACAAGAAGTCACTCACTTGATTCTCACAACAACCCATGAAGTACATATTCTTATTTTTCTATTTAACAAAACAGAAAACAAAAACACAGAATCATAAAGTAACCTGCCTACGTTCACACAGTGATTAAGTTATGGAGCTAGGACCTAATATATTTAATTTATTCATCTAGCCATCAAAGAGAACAGAAAGAAAAACCCAAGAGACTTTCATTCTCACAGCTGGAGTAAGAACAGTGTTAAACATAAGGTCTTAGCCTAAAAAATACCACGACAGCAATGAAAGGCTGCACACAAAATTCACCCCTTGATTGATCGTGAATCCTTCACTCTCAACCACTGCAGTGCATCTCAGGACCAATGTATGCTAAGCCTGCTTGAGATCAGAGATACCTACATTTCTTACACATGTCACCTTTCCCCTTACACAGCAAGCAGTAGTTACTGATATAAACAAGAGGAGTGATTCTCAAAAGAGGTGGTGGGTGGGAAGCTGTATTAAAAAAATGTTGAAGGTATTTTTAAAAGATACAGTCACCTGTGTAAACAGACGGGTGTGGGCAACAAGGAAGGTGGGGGAGAAGAGTAGGAAAAAAATCAGTGCAACTTGAAAAATTCCCTTTAGCTGACTACGACACGGCAAGTGCTGAGTTGAAGTCTATCAATAAAAACTCCCAAGATGGTTCAATTCAGAGAAAAAAATTCCCAGACAAGAGGATGAGAGACAGATGCAGTAAGGTGAGGAGTTTCACATGATCAGACAGAGGAGGAGATAAGATGGCAGGAGGGCGATGAGCTCGATGCTCCCACCCCCGCCCATGAACACATCAAAAGTACATCTACATATGGAGCAATTCTCACTGAACACAAACTGCAGACTGGCAGAAAGGCTCTTCTACAAACAAGGCTGTACAGAAAGATCCACTTGGAACTGGACAGGAAAGGAAGAGAAGTGATCGGGTCAGGACCCACATCCCTAGAAGAGGACAGAAGAGGAGGTGGATATCATGGGCTTGGACATCCTCCGTGGGGGAATAAGCGGATCCAGAATAAGTCTCTATAAACTTAAGATGATAGAAATTATACCAAGCATTTTCATGACCACAATGATATGAAATGAGAAACTAATCAGAGGAAGAAAACTAGGAATGCATAGAGACATGGAGGTTAAACAACGTGCTACTAAAAAACAGGTGGGTCGACGAGGAAATCAGAAAAAACCTTGAGACAAATTAAAATAGAAAACACAACCTTCCAGAATCTATGGGACACAGCAAAAGCAGTTCTAAAGGAAAGTTTTTAGTAGTACAGACCTACCTCAAGAAACAAGAAAAATCTCAAATAAACAACCTGACTTACCATCCAAAGAGATTAGAAAAAGAACATGCAAAGCCCAAAGACAGAAGGAGGAAATAGCAAAGCCTTTAGCCAAGTTCAGTCTTTTCAGATTGTCTGTTCTTTCTGATTTAGTCTTTGAGTATTGTATGTTTCTAGAAATGTATCCAATTCTTCTAGATTGTCCTTTTTTTTTTTCATGTAACTATTCATAGTATTTGCTTATGATTTTTTGTATCTCTGTGATAATTGGTTTTAACTTCTCTTCCATTTCTTATTTTGTTAATTTGGGCCCTCTCTCTTTTTTCTTAATGAGCTTGGCTAAAGGCTTATCAATTTTGTTTATCTTATCAAAAAACTATAGGTTTCATTGATCTTTTCTATCTTTTTTTTGCCCTCTATTTTATCTATTTCATGTCTGATCTTTATTATTTGGGAATGATATGACCGATAAGGGGTTAATACCGAGAATATATAAACAACCCACACAACTCAATATCAAAACAACAAACAACTCAATTAAAAAATGGACAAAGGACCTGAATAGACATTTTTCCAAAGAATACATACAGATGGCTAGCAGACACATGAAAAGTTGCTCAACATCCCTAACTAGTAGAGAAATGCAAATCAAAACAATGAAGTAACCATCTCACACCTGACAGAATGACTATCTTCAAAAAGACCACAAATAACAAACGTTAGTGAAGATGTAGAGAAAAGGGAACCCTTGTACACTGTTGGAGGGAATGTAAATTGATGCAGCCACAACAGAACACAGTATGGGGTTCGCTCAGAGAACTAAAAATCGAACTACCATACAACTCAGCAATTCTACTCCTGGGAATATATCAGGAAAAAATGAAAACACTAATTTCAAAAGATACATGCAGCACTATTACAGTAGCCAAGGGATGGAAGCAACCCAAGTGCCCACGAACAGACAAATGGATAAAGAAGTGGTGTATGTGTGTGTGTGTGTATATATTTATTTATATATAATGGTATGGTAAGTGGTGTATATATATATATATATATATATATATATATATATAATGGAAATATTACTCAGTCATAAAAAAGAATGAAATTCTGCCATTTGCAACAGTGTGGATAGACTAGAAGATATGCTTAGTGAAATATGTCCAAGAAAGACAAATACTGAATGGTATCACTTATATGTGGACTCCAAAAAATAATACAAATTAATGTATATGCAAACAGAAACAGACACAGATATAGAAAACAATCTAGTGGTTATCAAAGGGGAGAAGGAAGCAAGAGGGGCAAATTAGGGATATGGGATTAAGAGATGCAAACTACCACGTATATAACATAAGCAACAAGGATGCATTGTATAGCACAGGGAATTATAACCATTACCTTGTAATAACTTTTAATGGAATACAATCTGTAAAAATACTGAATCACTAAGCTGTGTTCTTGAAACTGATACATTATAAGTCAACTATACTTCAATAAAAATATTGATTACATATTTTAAAAATGATGGTTTGATTTAGTGATCCAAAATAAACATAACCTTCCATCATACAAAGGGAGGCAGTATACAGTAGTAATTAAGAATGTGGCCTTTGGAGTCAGACTGCTTGGTCTGAATACCAATCTTGCTACTTTTGTGTGACCTTAGGTCAGTTGTTGAATCTTATTGCTGTCAGTTTTCTATGTCATACGATTATTGTGAGGAACAAATGAGACGGTGCATGTAAATAAAACTCCTTTCATGGTACTTCAGTACCTAACATTAATATTACAGTTACTTAGTCTGTCCAATATTTAGTTTGTATTAATTTTAACCTATTAGCTTTCAAGGTCTTAGCCTATAACCCACAAATGGCATAAAAGACCAAACAAATCTATTCTATTTAATAATCTTATTAATTAACATTCAAAGCTACATATTAAATACTTTAATTTTGTATGTGAGAAAGGTAGATTCACCATTTTCCTTTCCCCAGACCATGCAGAATCACATTACATGTCTGCAAGGAGGGACGCAATGTAAACTTTGATCATCTACAAAGGTACATCATTCATGGACCTCATTGAAACATACGTACATTTAACTTCAAATCTGGATATACTGTAGGTGTAAATAATTTCTCCTGAAACAAAAAATGTGCTACAGTAGGACAGACAAGGGGTCCCTCTAGTCAGCATTCCATCCAGCACACACCCCAAGGGTCTCCTGTTGGAGAGTATGGTATTCACATGATTATTTTTCTAACACTGAAGGTTACACTTCACACATCACTTGTTTCCAATGATCTATATGCTATTGTTTTGAACACATCTCTTTCTGAACTTACTTTATAATGTTTACTCATATCATTCCTTAAAGAGTTTAGTAAGTATATTATGAACCAACTGAAAGAGAAGTACTTTTATTTATCTGAAAACTCATCTTCCAAAGCTACAGAGACCGATTTCCAGTATGTCTGAAACTACCAATTTGGCAAGAACATAGATCCTTTAATTTATCTATATTTGCCATATCTATGTATATACTTTAATAGTTTTCCTCTGTAGGAGAAATTGCAATGCTTACTGAATATTTCATATGATTCTCTACCTTTCCTAGCCATCTTGCAATTAGGCACGTGATTAATTCTATCTAATGAGCTGTAGATGGAACTGACATCACTTCTGGGACAAAGCAGAGACGTGAATTCTCTGTGCACTCGCTACCGCTGGTTGACCAGTGAGACCCTAGATGTTGCTCTTCTGTTAGTCTAGGTCTCTGAGTGACTATGTAGAAGACAGGCCCCTTCCTTTACACATGTTAAAGGGGAGAGAAATCAAAGAAATCAACCTTTGCTGTATAAAGCTTGAGATTTTAATGTCAATTTATTATCATAGCATTACAAAGCATATCGTGACTAATTCATAAATTTGTACCCAGAGTAGGGCACTGCTATCACAAAAACCTAGGCTATGTGGCATTGATTTAGTAGTTAGGTTCTGAGAAAATTTACACAGCAACCATGTTATCCAGTGGAAAAACATTTGGTTAAATGTTGCCTTTGATAACTTGGGAAACAGATTATGTACCCAGGGAAATTAAGCTTTAGGAGAAGAGAATGGGAAACAGAGCATTAGTAGAGTGTGTGAACTTGCATTTGTCAAAGTAGGAAAGACCTTTGATCAGGAAAGTATTAGTCAGTTTCCAAAGAGCTGTGAAGGAACAGAAAGAGTCCAAACATCTGAGGCCTTGAAATAATGAGAAAGCTAACTGCTATAAACCCTAAACAGTAAGAAACACAGCTGAGAAAGACTTTTGAGTGACAAAGACCCATTAAAATTTAATCTTGTGTCAAAGATCACATTAAAGTTATAGCCTTCTGACCATTTTAAAAATTACTGAGCTGATTATGATGCCACAGGGTGACTATCAGATTAGGGGTGATGCACCCTAAAATATTTCAATTGGATAAAATATCTTAGAACAAAGATCAGATTGAAAGCTCAGCCCTTGCACAGAAGTCAGACAGTCTCAATGCCGCCGCCCCCCCCCCCCAATTAAGTCTAAAGACGAGATACGGGGAGAGGAAGCAAAGCAACTAGCAGAGCTGAGAATTCTGT